>NC_044394.1:12581232-18061238 GCF_006542625.1 Nomascus leucogenys
GGGTAGACTATATCAGTGGAAAGTTCTGGCACTCAAGGCCTGCTGTTAAGATTCTTTTGTCCCACAGGGTTTTTCCTCCATGGGGTGCTCTCCCCATTCCCGTAGGGGTAGGACTTCCTGAGAGCCAGACTGTAGCGATTCTTTTTGCTCTTCTGGGTCTAGACACCCAGCAGACTACCAGGCTCTGGGCTGGTGCTGGGGAATGTCTACAAAGAGTCCTGTGATATGAGCTGTCTTCAGGTCTCCCAGCTGTGGATTGCCAGCACCTGCTCTGGTGGAGGTGGCAGGGAAGTGAAGTAGACTCTGTGAGAGTCCTTGGTTGAAGATAGGTTTAGTGTGCTGACTTTCTCAAATGCTGGTGATGCTAGTAGTGAAGTTGTCACGTGCACAGACTCAGGACCTCTGGTTAGCCAGGATGTGGCAGTCAGTGGAATAAGCTGTTGTTTTCTCCTTCCTGAGAGCAGGGTTATTCTGTCATGAGTATCTGTAATGGCCTGAGTTGGTTGGCCTCCAGCCAGGTTTTAGAGAGCACCAGCCACAGTAGTAGTGGCATGGGGGAGGGGGGTGGTCTAAGCTTATCCTAAGTTGGCCAGGGCAAGTATTCTCTCATAACCACTTTAAAATTAAAGAATGCTTCCCAAAATATCCCCTGAATCAAAGAGGAAATAAAACCAGAGGTCACAATTTATTTAGACATTAACAAAATGAGAGCAATTTATAGCAAAACTTTTGGGAAATGGCTAAAGTTGCATTCAAAGGAAAACTCATAACTTTACACACCTATCTTACTTTATGAAAGAAAGAATGAAAACAAGAGACTAGGTTTCTATCTCCAATAGCATGGTTGTCTAGGTATTTAATAGACCCCCAAATAGTCCTGAAAACAAAAGAGAAGAAAATAAGTGAAATACAGAATAAAATATATTTTAAATTTCATTCTAAAAAGTATTCAATGATGGTAAAATAGTAAAGAATTACTAGGCCAAATATGAAAGTGAAAGAAGGGACTCAAAGACTAGTAAAATCACATCTCTCCCAAGAACATTTGCCTAACTTGGCAAATTTAAGCTTAAGTGGGTTTTCACAGCTTGCTGAAGTTGGAGACAGAAGACGAAGTGCAAAGGACTCTAAAACTGGTAAATCAATGGGAGAATCGGCCCATTACATTGGGGATTCCTCACGGTAGGGCTATGGCCTCACTGTAGGAAGAAAAAAACAAACACAGCATCCCAACACATATGCAAACACACAGAGAGGACTTCAGGGAATGTTGCATGGCACTGAGAAGAAGTGGAGAGAAAATATCATCACTGATAATTGATAAACAAAAGCCAGCCCTTTTGTTAATCCCAAAAACTTTGAACCACAAGTTCTAGACTAGAAGTGACTTGGGAGTTTGGAATTAGCTTCCAAGCTCACTTGTGTGCATAATGGCAGGGTTCCATTTTTGGCAGCCTCAGCACTGTGGGTCTCATTTTGCTCGCTGTCCACTGGAAGCTGCCCTCAGTTCCTTGCTACACGGGCCTTTCCACAGGGCAGCTCACAACATGGCTGCTTCCTTCTTCAAAGCCAGCAAGAGAGTCTGTCAAGTCCGCTAGCAAAATGGAGGCAACAACCTTGTGTAATGTAATCACAAAGGAATTTCATCAGCTTTGCAGTGTTCTAGAGCGGCAAGCCACAAGTCCCACCCACACTCAATGAGAGTAGATAACAAAAAGGGGCCCAATCTTTCTCTTTAGTACCCAGTGAAGGCTCATGGAAAAGAGCCTGTGAGTGAGTACAAGCTCCTACTATGCCTGGGGCCCCCAGCTATTCCAGATTAACATTCCAGACCCACCTGGCCGTTAGTTGATTTCTCCTTACCTATTGCCTCCGCTCCCTCCCATGCTCTGCCACCAGTGGACCGGTACACTTGTCCTTTCTCTCCTTGGAAAGGCCCATTCATTTCTGGAATTCAGACTGACCAGTTTTCTGATGGGTTTTAAAAAGTTATAATTTTGTAGTGTATCTAGCTTTTTCCTTTTTTAAATTTTCCTTTCTTTTTCTTTCTTTCTTTTTTTTTTTTTTTTTTTTTTTTTTTTTTTGAGACAGGGTCTTGCTCTGTCCCCTAAGCTGGAGTGCAGTGGTGCAATAATGCCTTACTGCAGCCTTCATCTCCCAGTCTCAAGTTATCTGCTTGCCTCAGCCTTGCCTCCTGAGTAGCTGGGACCACAGGTGCCAGACACCACACCCAGCTAATTTTTTGCATGTTTTGTAGACATGGAGTTTCACTATGTTGCCCAACCTGGTCTCAGACTCCTGACCTCAAGCGATCCACCCATCTCGACCTCCCAAAGTGTTGGGATTACAGGCGTGAGCCACTGCACTGACTGTATCTGTTTTTTTCTTCTGGTTAGAGTGAAAGTAACACTCTTTACAGCTTTCTACATGCTAGACAGAAGTAGGAATAACTGAGATTAGACAGTATTTTGAACTAAACAATAATGAAAATACTCCAGATCAAAATCTGTGGAGGGAAGCTAAAGACAGATGTTAGAGAGAAATCTACAGCCTTAGAATGCATATATTAAAGAATATTAAAGAAGAAGAAGGGTCAAAAATTAATGACTGAATCTTCTAATTTAAGAAATCCCCAAAAGAGTAGCAGGATAAGCCCAAGTAATGGAAATGGCCAGGCGCGGTGGCTCACACCTGTCATCTCAGCACTTTGGGAGGCCGAGGCGGGCGGATCACTTGAGGTCAGGAGTTCAACACCAGCCTGGCCAACATGGTGAAACCCCGTATCCACTGAAAATAAAAAAAAAATTAGCCAGGCATGGTGGCGGGCACCTGTAATCCCAGCTACTATGGAGGCTGAGACATGAGAATCACTTGAACCCAGGAAGCAGAGGTTGCAGTGAGCCGAGATTATGCCATTGCACTCCAGCCTGGGCAGCAGAGCAAGACTCCATCCCCCTGCCCCCCCAAAAAAGGAGAAGAAAAGGAAATAAGATAGAACTTAAAGTAACAGTAAGTAATATGCTATAGAACTGATAAAGCCATAAGTTGGTTCTTAGGAAAAAAATAATCAAATTGACAATGCTTTGGCACGACTGGCCAAGAAGAGGAAGCATTACAAATGAAGAAAGGCATACGGTTCCAGATATAACAGATATTTAAAATATATTAAAAGAGTTTTAGAATTAATCTTATTTAAATAAATTTGAAAATCTAAATTAAGTAGACAAATTTCTAAAATAGAAACATATAAAATTTGTTAAAATTGTTTCAAGAATAATCAGAATATACAAATAGCCCTATAATCATAAGAGTTATTCTATCAGTAGTTAAAAATATTCTCATAAAGAAAACTTTAGGCCCAGGCAGTTCTACTGGCAAGTTCTACAAAATATTTGAAGAACATATTTGTTCAGTGTTACACAAATTATTCTAGAGCTTACCCAAAGAGGGAACATTCCAGAGCTAATTTTGTGAGGCTTGTATAAACTGTATGCCAAAATCTGACAAGGTAAGTATGAGAATAGAAATTACAGATCAATCCCACTAATGGGCTTTGATTCAGAATTCTAAACAAAATTTTAGGAAATTGAATCAAGCAATGTATTAAAAAGACCAAAGAAAAACAAAATCACACAAAGAAAAACAGACTGTTAATTTTTCTTAGTAAGGTTAAATTTCCATTACTAATAGAAAAAAAGCCATTAGAAACTTAAGATCCTATGAATATTTTGGGAAGAATTTCATTTGACCCCAGTGTAAATGGAATTGGATCAATACATGTGATCTTTAAACAGTGTTATTACACCAAAGTAGGTATATTTTAAATCAACATTAATTATAGAATTTGAAAAAAACAAAATTTATACCAAAAATTTAATATGTTTTTGGGCATACGATTTTAGACACTAAAAAGGGAAGAAACACTTTATTTGTGCAAAATCAACATAAAGTAATAGATATTTTTCTCTCTTTAAAAGAAGTGAAAATGAAAGTACAATATTTTATATGGAATTGTATGGATTTTCTTAAGAGTCGTTAAATGAACAAATACAGTTCTTTTAATTTGTTTTTGTTATTCTTTGTGAGCATGTTGTTTTATTATAAGTGCATTTCATAGTTTTAATCATAAATGTCTGTGAAATGATTTCTTAAAAAGGTAATGCATCATGAGCAAGTTGGTTTATCTCAGCAAAGAAAGATTGGCTTAAACAGTGAAAAATCAATTAGTGTAATTCACCATGATAACACATTAAAGGAGAAAAATTACGTGATTATCTCAAAAGATGCAGGAAAATAACTTGATAAAATTAAATATCCATTTATGGATTTTTTAAAAGCCTCTCAACAAAATAGGAATAGAAAGTTATTTTCTTAATTTGACTCTTCTGTTTATTGCTGTATAACAAATCAAGCCAAAACGTAGTGGCTTATCACTATAATAATTACTTATTATCTTGCATGCCTTCTATGGCTCAAGAATTTGGGTGTGGTTCAGCTGAGTGGTTCTGGCTCGGGTTATCATGATGTTGCAGTCAGTCAGTGGCTGAAGCTGTGTTCATTGCAAAGTCTTCTTCACTCACATGTTTGGTTCCTGGGCTGGAAAGACTCAGACATCAGGGTGCTGGAACCTCTGGGGCACTTCAGGCATCCCTATCTGTATGAGATCTCTCCATATGGTCTGTTTTGATTATAACTATTGTTGTGTTAACAAATCACCCAAAAACTTACTGGCTTAAAACAACAATTATTTCTTTTTTCTCATGAATTCTCTAGGTCAAGAAATTCAGAAACACCTCAGTTGGGTGGCTGTAGCTCGGGGTTTCATAATGTTGCCATCACAGTGATGGGATCATCTTGAGGCGTCTTACATGTTTGGTGCCTGAGCTGGGAAGGCCTGAACATCTGGAACCTGGAACAGTTGGGATTATTTGGGCATACTCTTCTCTATCTGGTTTCTTTACATGGTCTCTCCAGCATTGTGACTTCAAGGTATCTGGGCTTCCCATGGAAGTGTAGGGCTTCAGTGGCATATGTCCCAAAAAAGAGAATTAGGAAGTTGTATCAATTTTTATGATGTAGGCTCAGAAGTAATAGAACTTCATATTTATTGTACACTGTTAGCCAATTCAGGTACAAATGCCCCTCCAGGTTTGAAGGGTAGGGTATATAGAATTCACCTCTTCATGGAGGAGTGGCAACATTCTGGAAGAGCCTGTGGGACTGGAAATATTCTTGCAGCCATGTTTGAAAAATGTTATCTCCCACAGTGATAAAGAGTGTCCAAAACAAATCCCTCCAACAAACATGCTGCTTAATTTTGAGACACTGAAAGCATTCTCTTCCAGATTGATAATTCAGTGAAGATGCTCATTAATACTACTTTTACTGAACATTGTACTGGGAATCCTAGTCAGTGGAGTGAGAAGAATAAGAAATACAAAATATAAAAGTTAAAAGGGAAGAAAAAAACTGAAATTTGCACGTATTATTGCATTGTAGAGAATCCAAATGAAATTCTAAAAAATTATTAGAATTAAGAGGATTTAGCAAAGTTACTGAATGTATCAATATACAAAAATCAATTACATGTCTATGCATCAGCAATTAGAGTAAAAAATTTTACTTAACCTGGGAAAAGATAAAGGTAAGATATGGAATAAAAACTCTATCTATTAATAAAGAAATAGATAGTACCTGGAAAACAATATATAACTAAATATCATTGGTAGATGGGCCAAATACATGAAACTGAATAGAGAAAAAAAATTCAAGCATTCATCGAAATTTAGTGTATGATAAAGATGGCATTCCACATTAAAAAGCAGATATACTTTTCAATAAGTAATGTTGGTTTGAATGGCTTAATATTTTATACAATGTAAAGTTAAACCAATGACTCTTTCTTTACACCAAAAGAAAATCCAGAAGATCTGATACATAAATTAAAAATTAATAAATAAAAGCACTAATAAAAACAAAATTAAAATATATTATTTACAAAAGCATCAAAAGTATAACACTTAGGAATAAATCTAAGACAAGATATGAAGACCTCTACTCAGGGAACTATAAAACATTACTGAAAAAATTAAAGATGATTGAAATAGCCAAGTTTACGAGCTGGTAGATTCAAGATGTCAATTCTTTCTGAATTGATCTATAGATGTAATGTAAATCACTTCAAGATCCCAACAAGTTTTTACAGAAATCAATAAATATATATGGAAGGGCAAAGATCCAAGAATAATCAAGACACTTTTGAACAAAGTAGGTAGGCTTGATTTGCCAGCTGTCAAGACTTACTATAAAATTATAATAATAAGATAATGTGGTTTTTGAACAGGACAAAAGAAATGAGTGAGAATAGAAAGCACAGAAACAGACCCATATATTTGTGAAAACTTAATTTTTGAACAAAGCTTGAATTATGATCTCTGAAGAAAGAACAGACTTCGGGGGTATTATGCAAAAAAATGAAATTAGGGAATTTGTAAATTATATTTTCTTCCTCTCCTTTTAGAGGCTTATACACTCCTACCCATTGCCATATAATTTGCAGTGCCTGTGTGTCAGAGGAGTATATGCTTCTGTCCCACTGAGTCTGCCTTAAACTGGTATGTACCACATGTGAACAGATTATTTAAGAGTCATTGTGTAGTAGGATGTTGCTCTTTCTTTCTGTCACAAGAATGGCATGTCCCAAAAAAGGGCCGTTCTTTCAGTCTGGGTCCCAGGATGAGAAGACATGCGGGTTCTGGAATAAGAATACACTTAGGGTAGAGCTGAATCTGCCAAATTGCGGTTGTTGACACTGATATGAATAAAAAATAACATATGCTGGTGCAAGCTACGAAGATTTGGAAGGCAGAGTTGTTTGTTACTACAGCAAAGCTGACCAATAAAGACATCTACTTCACACTTTACACAAAAATAAATTCCAGGTGAATTAAACATGCAATTATGAGAGCAAAAATGAAAATTTTACAAGGTGGTATAGAGAATGTGTCTTCATGAAACTGGGAGAAATTTAAAAAACAAGGTATCTTGATTTTGTTTATTTGTAGTCTTGTTTTCAGGTTTTCAATAATGTGTCATTGTTACCATTTTATGCAATGAATGCATATTTTTTTTACCTGCATATTTATTACTTTCATTGCTTTTCATTCTTCTTCTACCCCACACTTGCCATATGAGATCATTTTCCTTCTTCCTGAAATACATCCTTTAGAACTTCATTTTCTAAGATCCTTCTTGTGGTCAATTCTTTCACTATTTGTTTATCTGAAAATATATGTATTTCTCCATAATTGTTAAAAGACTTTTTTCCTGGGCATAGAATTCTAGGTTAATTTTTTTTCCTATGCGTTGAAGATATTTCATTCTCTTCTGACTTTCAGTGTTGCTGATGAGAACTATACTGTCAGCTTCCCTATCACTCCTTTGAAGGTAACCTGTCTTTTCTGGATACTTTTATTAATTTATTTTTGCTTCTGTTGTACTTCAGTTTCACTGTGTTGTATCTAGTTATACATTTATTTGTATTTATCATGCTTGGGATTCATTAATATTGTTGAATCTGTGTGCTGGTTTCTTTCATCAGTTCTGAAAAATTCTTAGGCATTACCTCTTCAATATTGCTTTTCTCTGTTCCAGAGAGTGTTTTTATTTCCTCTCCTTGTGTATATTAGTTTGGGTTCTTCAGACAAACAGAACCAAAATGATACATAGATATAGATGTAAATATAGATAGATTTCTTTCTACATGTGATTGTAGAGGCTTGGCAAGTTTACAATCTGCAAGGTAGGCTGACAGTTTGGAGATCTAGGAAAGAGTTGCAGTTCAATTTCAAAGGTAGTCTTTTGGCGGAATTTCTTCTTGCTTTGGGAGGTTATTTTTTTGTTTCTTTTTTTCTTATTCATGCCTTCTACTGATCAGATGAGGCCCACCTATAATATGGAGGGAAATCCCTTTTATTCAAAGTGTACTGATTTAAATGTTAATATAATGTAAGAAATACCTTTACAGAAACATCTAGAATAGGCTGGGCATGGTGGCTCACGCCTGTAATCCCAGCACTTTGAGAGGCTGAGGCGGGTGAATCACGAGGTCAGGAGATCCAGACCATCCTGGCTAATACGGTGAAACCCCGTCTCTACTAAAAATACAAAAAATTAGCTGGGCATGGTGGCAGGTGCCTATAGTCCCAGCTACTCGGGAGGCTGAGTCAGGAGAATCACTTGAAGCCAGGAGGCAGAGGTTGCAGTGAGCCGAGATCACACCACTGCACTCCAGCCTGGGTGAAAGAGCAAGACTCTGTCTCAAAAAAAAAAAAAAAAAAAGAAACATCTAGAATAATGTTTGACCAAATATATGGATACCATGGCCTAACCAAGTTGTTAAATAAAATGTACCATCATTTTGTGAAACCCTGGGTACAATTTCAACCTCATTTTGTCTTAATCCATGTCCTTTTCTCTTTTTTATAATTTCTATATCTTTGTTTCTTTATGCAAAATTTTAGACAACTTTTACAATTTATTTATATCAGTAATTCTCTTTGTATCTAATCAGTTGTCAAATCCATCATTGATTTATAGTTTTAGCAGCTAAGTTTTCCTTCTACAGGTTTTACTTGCTTCTTTTTCTTACATAGTCAGTCATTCTTTTTTTTTTTCTTTGAGACAGAATCTTGCTCTGTCACCCAGGCTGGAGTGCAATGGCACCATCTCGGCTCACTGCAACTTCCGCTCCCAGGTTCAAGTGATTCTCCTGCCTCAGCCTCCCGAGTAGCTGGGATTACAGGCGTGTGCCACCACGCCCAGCTAATTTTTATATTTTTAGTAGAGGCGGGGTTTCACCATGTTGGCCAGGCTGATCTCAAACTCCTGACCTCAGGTGATCCACCCACCTCGGCCTCCCAAAGTGCTGGGATTATAAGCGTGAGCCACTGTGCCTGGCCAGTCATTCTTTATACTATTGTTCTTTACTTATTTTTCTTTCTTTAAGTTCGTATTCTGTTTCTGATAATTCCTGTAACTGAAGTCTTTGATGATCTGGTTATGTTAACTCTAGCTTCTGCTGGCTTTTGATCATGGCATCTTGTTTTCTTTCATATTTTGTGATTTTTGTTTACATATTATGTTCTATAGAATTTTATCTATGGGAGTTTTTTGAGGCCTGTAATGAAGGTAGATTCCCTTCTGCCAGGTGTCTGAGGGTGCATTTTGTCCAAGAACACTTTAAACTAAATTATTGTTAGCTTGACCATCTAGATAATGTGAATTCAGACTGTAAGCCTACTTGTTTGGTTTGAAATTCTCAGCTAAGATTTTGTTTTTCTTTTCTACTCTGTAGTAAGATTTGAGGTGGATCATTCTCTCTGCGGTTTCCTAACTGAAGAGGAGGAAAGAATAGGTTTATTGCTAGTTCACTCTTACACTAGTTCCCAGTGTCGTTAGGTCGCATAATAGATGACCCCTACCCATTCACCTAGTTTTTGGACTGAGTATTCTCTATTTTCTTGCTAGGTATAGTATTCCATTTTCTTGCTATTTTCTAATGCATTTAAAGAGATGATCTTAAATTTTGCCATGTTTTATTTTCACCTGAGAGTTGGCCAGGTTACTTAGTTTGCCATACTGCTGGAAATTGACACATTTTCTGTACATACATTAACATTAGTAATTGAAGTGCAGCTTTTTTTTTTTCACTTTCAGGTAAATCATTATTAGATTTCCAGGTATTTCCTGCTTTTGACTTGGGAGACAGTCTGTCTGTTACATCACTTCTTCAGAATTCCATTCTAATATGTGTTTTGTTTATAGGGTTAACTCTCAAGGAGTGACTTAATTTCCAGGTCCCCTCATGTTCTGACTGAAAGGCTTAGGGCACACAGCGGCAGGAGTTACAGATGACTTATACCAACTCTGCTGTCCTTGACATCTTTGTAAATCTTTTTGTTACTTGAACAATACAGATTATTTAAACTGAGAAATAATGGCTTTTAAAATATGCAGAGTGAACCAAAAAATTATGTGTAGACAGTTAATTGTAAAAGAGAAAACATGGGTTTTTGATATCTATTAGGATACCTAAAGTCATGAATTGGTTGTGAACAACCAGATTTCTAAAAACCACCACAGGATATCAACCTATTCTACCTTACATAATTACTGAAATAGTATTAACTGTGAATGTGATCTGAAACTGCAAAATCCAGTCTATGCTGATAACATACTAATTGCTGTTGCACAACAGTTCTCTGCATAGGGGAACATGACAAGTTCTAGATCGGTGGGGTCCTCCTGGCCTTCTGGGTGATTATCCAGCATCAGAATTGGAAGAAGTATGGGAAGGGGATTGTTTTGGGAGATACAAGATTACAGCAGAAATCAAAGGACCCTCCTCAAAAAGCATTCTTATGTTTTAAGTGCTTCCTTAAAGAACAACATGACTGGCCAGACCCTCACCTCCCACTAGCCCTTGCTTTGTGTCCTAGCTGCCTCCAATACTTTGAATAACTTTGGGGAAGGGGTTAATATTGCTAAGCCACCATTTCATTGACTGTAAACAGAGGATACTGCTGCTCTCATAGGATTAGCATGTGATTAATTAAATGAGGGGATTTCAAGATGGCTGACTAGAAGCATGCTGCACTCACCTCCTTCACAAGGAAGGACCAAACCAATGAGTTGATAATCATACTTCAAACAGAGTGTCTAAGAGAGAATACTGGAATTCATCAGGGAAGTTGCAGGGAACTTCTGAGGCAAGGAAGGAGAGGGAAGGAAAGCAGCCAGCCTAGCCAGGATTGGCTCAGAGCTAGGAGGAATTCTCCATGGCAGGGAAAAGGAAAGCAAGAAAACCCCAGTGGGCCACCCTCCCACCATGGATTCCTGCAGTCCTAGCCATAGGAGAGCCCATTGGCCCTTGTGGGCCCTGAGACTGGAGTCCACAAGACAGCGCTGTTCCAGAAAGGGAGCTCATGCTGGGTCCCATATACTCCAGAGATGCAAGCAGCTGCAGCATGGTGCCATTTTGAGAGCCCAACTCCCATCAGACTGTATTCTGCCCTGGGGCCTAACAGCCCTGCATCTCTACATCCCTGAAGTCCTGCTGACATCTCCCCACATCTACCCACAGGGCTGCAATATTGCAATGCTGAATGGATCCAGCAGTGTAGCTGGGTCCCCGGCACTCTAGCCCATGCATTGTCTTACACCCTGGGGAATGGATGGTGCAGTGTACCAGGGAGCTGCTCCTGGGACAAAGGGATCCAAAGTGTGCCCACACCAGAACCTGAAAGTCGCCTTCCCAGGGCCACTACAACTGAAAAAAACCTGACTCCCTCTAGCAACAGGGATACCATGCACCTGCATGCACCTTCAGGAAGCCTGATGACTGGCCTGCCCATGCACCATCCCAGGGCCTGAGGAAAAGCCCACCCTGTCTACTACCACCATTGCCAGAACTTGAGTGCATTGCCCAGGGGCCTGGGGATCAACACACCCTGCCTGCTGCTGGTGCCTGCACACACCAAGGAGACTGAGGACAGGTCCACCTCTTGCACTGCTGCTCCCACCACCACCAACCATGCATGTCATCCAGGGGCCTGCAAATTGATCCACCCTGCCTGCCACTGCTGGCACGCACACACGCGATTCAGGGGCCTGATCCACTTCAACTGCCACTGCCACCCATGCATGTTGTCTGGGGGTTGGGGATCAGTCTGCCTTGCCCACTGCTACTGACATCCATGCATATCATATAGGGGCCTAAGGATGAGCCCACCCAGCCCATCACCAGCATTCATGTGCTGTCCCAGAGGCCCAGTAGCCAGCCTGCCCAACTTGCCATCACTGTCACCAGTACCTGCCTGTTTGTGCCACTTGTTGACCTAGGCAACAGCCCACCTAGCCAGCCACTGCCATCACTGGTGCCCATGCATGCTGCTTATGGGATTGAGAGTTGGCTTACCACTGCTACTGCCACCACCAGCACCACAAATGCCACCGAAAGACCCAACAACCCAGCCAGTTTTCCTGCTGCTGCTGCCACCACCAACATACACCACTTGGCGCAACCCGAAGGCCCGAGGACCAACCTGCCTGGATCCACCTCCAATGATGCCAGCATATGCCACTTGAGGACCTGAAGCCTGGTATGCCCAACCCACCACCACGACTGATGCCTAAGGACTGGCTCTCCTGGCATTCCCATCCCCAGAAAAGCCTTACCACAGCCTCCACTAACAACTGGCAGCCCAAGCCATTGAGGAATTCACAGATGCCACTGATGCTGATTACAGCCAAAGAAATCATATGGAAACTACACTACTGCACCCACCCAAAACCAAAGCCAAAGGACCTTATTTTCTGTAGGTAAATGTATCTACAGAAAAAGCATTTCCCTTAGAAAGCCAACCCATAAAATTGAAAGAAGTGACTATTAAACCAGATAAGCAGATATCAATGTAAGGACACAAGAAACATGAAAAGAATGCAAACATGACACATCCAAAGGAACAAACAATTCTCTAGTAACTGATCCCAAAGAAAAGACAATCTTTCACATGCCTGAAAAGAATTTAAAATGATAATATTGAACAAACTCAGTGAGTGACAACACAGATAAATACTACAAAGAAATTAAAAAAATAAAAACAATTTATGATCTAAATGAGAAATTTAATAAAGAGATAGATGTTATAAAAAAAGAACCAAACAGAAATTGTGGAACTGAAGAATTTAATGAGTGATATAAAAATATAATTAAGAGCTTCAACAATAAACTAGATCAAGTTTATTAAGAATTCAGAAATTTTTCAGAAAGAACTTAGAAACAAACCAGTTAAACAAACAACAAAAACAGAAACAAAGAAAGGAAGGAAGGAAGAAAAAAATAATAATTTTAAAAATGAAGAAAGCCTACATGACATATAAAGCAACACGATAAAGTGACCAAATATTCAAATTTTGGGATTTTCAGAGGGAGAAGAGATGGGCAAAGGCATAGAAAACCTATTTAACAAAATAATAGCTGAAAAGTTCCCAAGCATTGTAAGAGATATAGAGATCCAGAGAGGAAGCTCAGAGATCTCCCAATAGATTCAACCCAAAAAGGTCTTCTCCAAGGCTCACTATAGTTAAACCATCAAAAGTCAAAGACAAAGAGAGAATTCCATAAACTGTGAGAGAAAATCATCATGTCACATGTAAGGAAATCTCCATTAGATTCACAGTGAATTTCTCGGCAGAAACCTTCCAGGCCAGGAGAGAATAGAGTGATATATTCAAAGTGCTAAAAAAAATAAAATAAAATAAATTTAAAAAACTGTTAGCCAAGAATATTATATCCGGCAAAGCTATTCTTCAAATATGAAGGACAAATAAAGTCTTTCCCAGGCAAGCACAAATGGAGGGAATTCATCACCACTAGACTGGCTCTACAATAAATGCTAGAGTCATACATCTGGAAGCAAAAGGATGGTATCTGCCATCCTAAAAACACACAAAAGTATAAAACTCACTGGCACAACAGACTCACAAATGAGAAAGAAAAAGGACTCAAACATGATTACTACAAAAAACCACCAAATTGCAAAGGTAAATAATAAAAGAGGAAAAAAGGAACAAAAAACATACCAAAAAATCGGAAAACAATTAAAATACCAGGAGTAAGTCCTAACCTATCAATAACAGCCTTGACTGTAAATGGTTTAAAATTCCCAATTAAAATATACAGACTACTGAATTGATAACAAAACAAGACCCAACTATAGCTGCCTACAAGTAACTCACTTCATCTGTAAAGACACACATAGATTGAACATGGAGGGATGGAAAAAAATATTCCATGCAAACAGAAACCAAAAGCATGCAGGAGTAGCTATACTTATGTCAGGTGAAATAGACTTAAATCTAAAAACATAAAAAGAGGCAAAGAAGGTGATTATATAATGATAAAGATATTAATTCAGCAAGAGGATGCAACAATTCTAAACATGTATACACCCCAAACCAGAGCATCCAGATATATAAAGCCAATATTATTAGAGCTGAAGAGCAAGATGGACCCAAATACAATAATAGTTGGGGAGTTCTGTATCCTGTTTTCAGCATTGGACAGATCATCTAGACAGAAAATCAACAAAGAAACATTGAACTTAATCTGCACTGTAGACCAAATAGATCTTACAGACATATATGGAACATTTTATCCAATAGCTATAGAATAAACATTCCCCTCATCAGCACATGAAACATTCTTTAGTGTAGACCATTTGTTAGACTACAAAACAAGTCTTAACAAATTTTTAAAAATCAAAATTATATAAAGTATCTTCTCAGATCACAATTTCTAAAACTAGAAATCCATAACAAGAAGAACTTTGAAACGGTACAAATACATACAAATTAAATAACATGCTCCTGAAACACCACTGGGTCAATAAAGGAATTAAGAAGAAACTTTAAACATTCCGTGAAAATATAAAAATAGAAACACAACATACCAAAAGCTATAAGATAGAGCAAAAACAGTGCTGAAAGGGAAGTTTACAGTAACAAATGCCTATATCAAAAAAGTGGAAAGATTTCAAATAAACAACCTAATGATGCACCTTAAGAAACTTGAATAGTAAAAACAGACCAAACACAAAATTAGTAGAAGGAAAGAAATAATAAAGACCAGAGCAAAACTAAATAAAATAGAGCCTAAAAATACAAAGAATCAATGCAATGAAGAGATTTTGGAAAAGATAAATAAAATTGGTAAACTGCTAGCTAGACTAACCAAGAAAAAAGAGAGAAGATCCAAATAAATAAAATCAGAAATGAATAAGAAGAAATCACAATTGATTCCACAGAAATACAAATGATCTTTAAAAAGTAATATGAAAAACTCTGCACTAACAAATTGGAAGACCTAGAGGAAATGGATAAATTCCTGGACACATACAACCATCAGGAATGAGCCAAGAAGAAATAGAAAACTTGAACAGACCAATAATGAGTAACAAAGTTGAATCAATAATAAGTCTCCCAACAAAAAAAAACCCAGGACCAGATGGCTTTACTGCTGAATTCTGCAAAAGTTATAAAGAAGGACTAACACTGATTCTTCTCAAATTACTCCAAAAAATTGAACAGGAGAAAATTCTCTCCAACCCATTTTCTGAGGCTAGCATTATTCCAATATGAAAACCAGACAAGGACACAGCAAAAGAAAGAAAACTACAGGCCAGTATTTCTAATGAACACAGATGCAAAAATCACCAACAAAATGCTAAGAAACTGAATCCAACAACACATCAAAAAGATAGTGCACCACGATTAAGTGGGATTTATCCCAGTGATGCAAGGATGGTACAACATATGCAAATCAATAAACATGATACATCACACTAACAGAATGAAGGACAAAAACCACATGGTCATCTCAATAGATGCAGAAAAGCATTTGATTAAATTCAACATCCCTTCATTATAAAAACTCTCAACAAATCATGCATAGAATCAACATACTTCAACATAATAAAGATTATATATGACCAACCCACAGCTACCATCATACTGAATGGGGAAAATCTGAAAGCCTTTCCTCTAAGAACTGAAACTAGATAAGAATGCCCATGTTTACCACTCTTATTTGAATAGTACTGGAAATTCTAGCCAGAGCAATCAAGCAAGAAAAATAAATAAAAAACATTCAAGTTGGAAAAGAGGAAGTCAAATTGGCCCTCTTTGCAAATGACATAATCTCATATAGAGAAAAACCTAAAGACTCCACCAAAAAACTCTTAGAACTGATAAATGAATTCAGTAAAGTTGCAGGATACAAAATTAACATACAAAATCAGTAGCCTTTCTATATACCAATAATGAACTAACTGAAAAAAGAAATCAAGAAAGCAATCCTATTTATAACAGCTAAAAAGATTACCTAGGAATAAAATTTAACTAAGGTGGCGAAAAAGCTTTACAATGAAAATTTTAAAATATTGATGAAAGAAATTGAAGAGGACACAAACAAGTGGAAAAACATCCCTTGCTCATGGCCTGGAAGAATTAATATTGTTAAAATGACCACACTACCTGAAGCAATCTACAGACTCAATGCAATCCCTATCAAAATACCAATGACGTTCTTCACAGAAATAGAAAAAACAATCCTAAAATTCATATGGAGCCACAAAACACCCTGAATAGCAAAAACAATACTAAGCAAAAAGAATAAAGCCGGAGGTTATTACACTATCTGACTTCAAAATATACTACAAAGCTATAACAATCAAAATAGCATGGCATTGGTATGAAAATGAAACAGAGAACCCAAAAATAAATCCACATATTTACAGCCAACTGACTTTTGACAAAGGTGCCAAGAGTATACAATGGGAAAGGATACCCTCTTTAAATGGTGCTAGGAAAGCTGGATATTCATATGCCGAAAATCAAATAGACCCCTATCTCTCACCATATACAAAAATCAACTCAAAAATGGATTAAAGACTTAAACATAAGATTCAAAAGTCTACTGCTACTAGAAATAAACATAGGAGAAATGTGTTAGGACATTGGTCTAGGTAAATCTTTTATGGCTAAGACTTCAAAAGCATAGGCAACGAAAACAAAAATAGACAAATGGGACCATGTTAAACTAACAAACTTCTGCACAGTAAAGGAAACAACCAACAGAGTGAAGAGACAATCTATAGAATGGGAGAAAGTATTTATAAACTATTTGTCCAACAAGCGACTAACATTCAGAATATATAAGGAGGTCAAACAACTCAACAGTAAAAACACAAATAATCCCATTAAAAAGTTGGCATGGTGGCTCATGCCTGTCATCTTGACAGTTTTGGTGGCCAAGGCAGGAGGACTGCTTGAGGCCAGGAGTTTGAGACCAACCTGGACAATACAGGGAGACCCCATCTCTACAAAAAATTTTTTTTAATTAGCCAGGCATGGTGGTATATGTCTGCTTTCCCTGCTACTTGTGAGGCTGAGGCAGGAAGATTATTTGAGCCCAGGAAATTGAGACTGCAGTGAGCTATGATTGCACCACTGCACTCCAGCCTGGGTTACCAAGTGAGACCCTGTTTCTAAAAACAACAAAATAAGTGAGCCAATGATTTGAACAGACTTTTCTCAAAACTAGACATACAAGTGGCCAACAGGTATATGAAAAAATATGTTCTACATCACGAATCATCAGTGACATGAAAATCAAAACCACAATGAGATATCATCTCACATCAGTCAGAAAGGCTATCATGAAAAACAAGAAAAAATGAAAAATGCTGGCAAAGGTGCAGAAAAAGGGAACTCTTATATTTTATTTGTGGTAATGTAAGTTAGTACTGCCACTAAAGAAAACAGTATGGTTTCTCAAAAAAGCAAAAATAGAACTACCATATGATCCAGCAATCCCACTACTGGGTATTTATTCAAAGGAAAGGAAATTAGTATATCCAAGGGATACCTGCACCCCCATGTTTACTGCAGCACTATTTACAATAATAGTTATGGTATCAGCCTACATGTCCATCAGTAGATGAATGGATAAAGAAAATGTGGTATATATACACAATGAAATACTATGCAGCCATAAAAATAACAAAATCCTGTCATCTGCAGCAAGACAGATGGAACTGGAGGTCACTGCATTAAGTGAAATAAGCCAGGCACAGAAGGACAAATATTACATGTTCTCACCCATATGTGGGAGCTAAAAATGTCGATTTCATAAAGGTAGACAGTAGAATAATGGTTACCAGAGTCTGAGAAGAGAAGGAGGTGAAGAAAGCTTGATTAATGGGTATAAATGTACAGTTAGATGTGTTCTAAGTTAGATAAGAAGTTCTTGTTTTTGACAGCACAGTAGTGTGAATAGACAAAAAGTTATTGTGTATTTCAACATAGCTAGAAGAAAAGATTTAAAATGTTCCCCACACAAATAAATGATAAACGTCTGAGTGATGGATATTCTAATTACCCTGATTTGATCATTATACATTGTATGCATGTATCAAAATACCACATTTACTCCCTATATGTGTGTAATTGTTAAGTATTAACTAAAAACAACAACAACAACAAAAAAAAAAACCATGACTGACAACTGTCTTTTGTCTCGTTTTCAAGTTTATCCATTTCCTAGCATAAAGATAACACTAAATGTATTTCTCAAACAAAGTAATTATCTTTGAATTACTTTGGCAGACTAAAAAGTAGACAGAGTACTTGTGAATTTAACACTTTTTTATATGCTAGGGCATGTTTACTGTATGGATTTCTTCAGCTTGAGATGAAGGTTAACTGAAGCCACCTCAATCTTAACATTATATTTTGCAGATTATTAAACCAACTTTTACTTTTGGTACTTCAATGCAGCAATAGAAGTTATATTGCCTATTGCTTCATAGGCATTTTGTACAGACCTTCTTCTAAGTCCCACTTCTGAGAAAAGAGAATATTTCCAGTTCATTTCCTCAACTACCAGTTAAAGGCTTTTTGTATGTTGCTGAAGTTTTATTTCTCACTTGAAAAGTAGTTGTGCCCTAGCCTCCAAAATTACTAAAACAGTTTCATAAATCTCCTTCTTCTTTCTTTTTGTTTCTTCAGAGCATATATGGGAAACTTATTATGTCATCAGCCTCAAACAAGGGAGAATTTGACAATGGGCTCTATCCCAGAGTTATTGTCTGGTTAAGAACAATCACTTTCTTAGATTTTTCACCTTTTCTTCAACAACATTAGGACTGGATGTTGTCTTTCTTTGCAGGACCCTTTGTAAAACAAAAGAGAATTTGTATACCTATGCATTTGTATATGACAAATGCAACTGATGGAGAACAGCAAGATTACATTGAGGTGAGGCTGCAAGGCAGTGGGCTAGGCATACTTTCTGGATTTCTATAGTGACTGGATACCCAAAATTATGACAATTTATTCAAATTTGTGCTCTCACAAAATGATAAGGTTTTACCTTAAATGAAACTTCAAGATCACCCAAAGATAGTTGAGGCAGAAAACATTAAGTCTGTAAATGCCAATGATCAGGTATCGCAAAACGTATGAATTTTACTTGAAATTCTATGAGCCTTTGAATAACTGGATTTTAGAGTTAGCATTTTACATAACTCAGTATATTTCTTTTCCATCTGTTAAAGTCTATAGAGAACAGATTTTTTATTTGCTCTAAGAAAGAAATTGGAGGTTTAGTTCATTGAAAGTTATCTGACATCAAATATCAAGACCAACCATGGGAATTGTTTATTTGATGCTCAGACCTTTGCGTTCATTGGCTTTTCCTCTCCTCAGAGCATTAATTTTGAGTACAAAAGAATCCATCAAATATCTCTGATGTCAGACTTCATGACTGCTTTTCAAACAAGTTTTCCATATTCTTTCCTTCTTATAAATAGCCCTCTTCATTGATGAAGTCTGTTTCCTTCCAGAGACCAGAGACAGAGGAGGAGTTTGATATGAATTGTGAAATCACCATATATGTGACTTCTTTGAGAGAATTTCAGGTATATAGAGTTGTATATGTAGTGTGTGTGTGCGTGCGTGCATGCGTGTGTGTGTGTGTGTGTGTGTGTGTGTGTGTAGTAAATAGACTAGGTCGGCCGGGCGCGGTGGCTCACGCCTGTAATCCCAGCACTTTGGGAGTCTGAGGCGGGCGGATCACGAGGTCAGGAGATCGAGACTATCCTGGCTAACATGGTGAAACCCCGTCTCTACTAAAAATACAAAAAAAAAAATTAGCCGGGCAAGGTGGCAGGTGCCTGTACAGCTACTCGGGAGGCTGAGGCAGGAGAATGGCGTGAACCCCGCGGGGCGGAGCCTGCAGTGAGCCGAAATCGCGCCACTGCACTCTAGCCTGGGCGACAGCAAGACTCCATCTCCAAAAAAATAAAATAAAATAAAATAAATAAATAAAATAAATAAATAAATAAATAGACAGACTAGGTCATCCAGGTCTTTTGTTTTTCTTTGTATCTTAACTTTGAGACAAATACTTCTGATTACTTCACTACTGGAAATGAGTCAAGGGAAAATAAACAGCAGAATTATTCTACTTTCTATTCATCAGGTTTGCTAAAAGGAAAAGGCCTTGCCCAACAGCATGAATTATAGATTCTAGGATATTACAGTGACTCTGGGATATCAGTGGAGATTCCTGTGTACAAAGGAAAATTCGGTTCCACCTTCAAAACTTTATCCTTGTGTTTTACCCTTCAAACAACACACAAATGAAAATTAATCATGATTCAACATTCCACAAACACCCACAAAATTTACCAAAGGTGCTTCTACTATTTCAAGAAAAACAGAGTCGCCTTTAAAAAAAAGTTACAGATTTTGTTTTTTAAAATATATGTTTTATGGTTATTCTAAGGATAATTTAAAGCTGTGGTATCATTATAAATGCTACATTCCTGAGAGCAAAAGCAGTAATAACACTGTACTAATTTAGGCAATAGCAAATAACCCCCTAATCTTTACAAAAAAAGTTTATTTTCTGCTTTTACTGCATGTCCACTTCATGTAGGTGGGAAGGTGGGGGGTTGTGTTTCACATTTTTCTCATTCAGGACCCTAGTCTAATGGAGAACCCACCATCTGGATATTATTAGTCACTGTGGTGGAGGAAAAGGAGATAAATAATTATGCACCAGCTCTTAAGTGCTTCTGTGCAGAAGAGACATATATAACTTTACTCACATTTTGTTAACCAAAGTCACATGGACATTCTTCATGATGAGCTGAGCCTGAAAGTAGAAGAGAACTGGGTATTAGTAAACAGTAGTAATACCTACTATAACTATTTGCATTTTTTGTAGGCTTTTCTACTTTTTGAAGCATTGACACATCCAAAGAAGAAAGCAATTGCCTATCAAAATGTTCATGCTCCATTCTCCACCCATAGGACCAGCTTCAGGGTGTGTGATCTTTGTTCAGAAGGGCCGCACAATTGGGGTTTAATGTTTGCTGTTGCTGTTTTAAAATTCTTAATCATCTTATCTTTGAACTCATGTTCTGTAAATGAAGTCCAATGGTGCATGCGCATGAACAGTGGAGATACACACAATATGCATCTCCTCTGCTGTTCCTTACCATGCCATTTTCATAGAGCATTCACATCTCACGATCACAGAATTCTAGTGGACCCTTAATGTGTGGGAGCTCACAGCAAGTACAAGGTAAGTTTTGTCTACCACTGAGTCTACCACTGAGTAAGCAGTGGTGCTGACAGCTCCAAGGGGTTCCAGCACTTGCATTAAACTTAGAAAGAAGGAAATGGTTGTCAAAGAAACACCAATGACCAAGGAACGTTATCATATCCCTTCTAACTCTTGTTGCTTTCCTGAATTAGCTAACTGCGTATGCTGAAAATGATGACATAGAAAGAAAAGGAAAGATAAGGCAACCAATAGTTCCTTTTTCTTTCAGTCTTTTCTTAATTATCATCAGTAAGTTGAAGGAAGAGAGTGTTGGTGGAATGTGTTCATATCAAAATATGAAGTAAAGACACTTGACTTAGTTTTGTGCAGCCTCCACTGTTCTGGTTAAGAATAAAATACATATGCATCTACAAACTACATACATGAAATACGAATTGTGTAACTTTAGTGATTCTGCATATAAGTTAAATGCTGTTATATTTATTTGCATTTGTAACTGTTACTGTACACTATAAAGATGAATGGTAAATTTTATGTTCATAATTGAAAATTCTACTTTCCCTTTACTTAGATGACATTAAACAGCAAATAAAATACCATGACAAGTGGAAAGAAAGGCCACAGAAGAAAGGAAGAAGTTTTATATTTTAGTTTTTTTTTTTTTTTTTTGAGACAGAGTCTCACTCTGTCTCCCAGGGTGGAGTGCAGTGGCACAATCTCAGCTCATTACAACCTCCACCTCCCAGGATTCAAGCGATTCTCCTGCCTCAGCCTCCTGAGTAGCTAGGATTACAGGTGTGCACACCACATCTGGCCAGTTTTTTTCTTTTTTTTTTTTAGTAGAGATGGGGTTTCACCATGTTGGCCAGGCTGGTCTCAGACTCCTGACCTCAAGTAATCCGCCTGCCTCAGCCTCCCAAAGTGCTGGGATTACAGGCATGAGCCACTGCACCTGGCCTATTTTAGTTTTTTTAATGGTACTTTTTTACTGCTTTATGAATGGGGGGTGCTGCATTTTCATTTTGCACTGGGCCTTGCAAATTATGTAGCTGAATCTGCCCATCCACAAGTTCCAGAGATGCAATGTAAAAGAAGATTCACTTGAGGTAGAAAGCTGAGCTCAGAGAAACCTTTGAGATCATCTAATCCAGTGCTTTTCAAAACCCTTTGTAGCAGCAGAATCTGTTCTCCAAGGTACAAGTCCAAAATGTAAAACAGATATATGCAAACTGCTTTGGTTTGGAGGGGAGGGAAGGCAGGCTGTCCTCTGACCTCTCTACCCCACATCAAGGCAGCTCTTTGGGTGGGAATGGGAGAGTCTCTATTGAAAACCCTAAGATTCCTCAGAGCACAGAAAAATCTCTGATCCAGAGGGGCTGGATCAGAGGGACTGAATTTAAGGGACATCCTCAAGGTCACAATCTCCTAATTACTAATCCAGCCCTCTTTCTTCTGCTCCCTATTTCCACCCGGAGCAGCAAGCCATCTGAAAGTACAAGGAGACCATCTGGTGGCCCTGGCACATCTGTGATGATTTCATCTATAAAATGGGGTTGATAATACCTACCTAAGGGAGTTTTTAAGAATTGAATGAGATACTGTACTATCGGGGAACCTGCCCCAGTATTCACGTAGGTTCTTTTCTATTTTCCCTAAGCATCGGCCAGCTTGAGAAATAAAGGTATAGAGTACAAAAGAGAGAAATTTTAAAGCCGGGCGTCCGGGGGAGACATCACATGTTGGTAGGTTCCGTGATGCCCCACAAGCCGCAAAAACTGGCAAGTTTTTATTAGGGAGTTTCAAAAGGGGAGGGAGTGTGCGAATAGGTGTGGGTCACAGATATCAAGTACTTTACAAGGTAATAGAATATCACAACGCAAATGGAGGCAGGGCGAGATCACAGGACCACAGGACCCAGGCGAAATTAAAATTGCTAATGAAGTTTCAGGCACCATTGTCATTGATAACATCTTATCAGGAGACAGGTTTTGAGAGCAACCGGTCTGACCAAAATTTATTAGGTGGGAATTTCCTCTTCCTAATAAGCCTGGGAGCGCTATGGGAGACTGGGGCCCATTTTACCCCTGCAGAATGCCCGGAGGGCCAGTTCAGAGACCCACCCCCAGGTGCGCATTCTCTTTCTCAGGGATGTTCCTTGCTGAGAAAAAGAATTCAGCGATATTTCTCTCATTTGCTTTTGAAAGAAGAGAAATATGGCTCTGTTCCACCCGGCTCACCTGCGGTCAGAGTTTAAGGTTATCTCTCTTGTTTCCAAAACATTGGTGTTATCCTACTCTTTTTTTCAAAGTGCCCAGATTTCATATTGCTCAAACACACATGCTGTATAATTTGTGCAGTTAATACAATTATTACAGGGTCCTGAGACGGTATACATTCTCCTCAGCTGACAGGATTAAGAGATTAAAGTAAAGACAGGCATAGGAAATCACAAGGGTATTGATCGGGGAAGTGATAAGTGTCCATGAAATCTTTACAATTTATGTTTAGAGATTGCAGTAAAGACAGACTTAAGAAATTATAAAAGTATTAATTTGGGGAACTAATAAATGTCCATGAAATCTTCACAATCCACGTTCTTTTGCCATGGCTTCAGCCGGTCCCACCATCTGGGGTCCCTGACTTCCCGCAACACTGTACTAAGTAAATGCGCAATAATAGCTAGCTGCAACTTTTTCATAATTATTATTCAAACCTAGAGTCCTAACTTGCATCAAAATTAGCAGAAGCTATAAAATTTTTGTTGTTTTGTTTCTTATTTGTTTTTAAATTTTTTATTTTTACTTGTGGTAAAATACACATAACACAACATTTACCATCTTGACAATTTTTAAGTGTACAATTCAGGAGTGTTAAGTATACTCACATTGTGGGAGACCAAAATACACCACCTCAAAATATGAAGAATTGTTGAGCTGAAGACAATCATGAAAAAGCGGGTGCAGGAAAGCCCTCTGCCTTCCCTCTATCTATCTGAAAGCAGGACTTAGATTTAGAAAGACAAAGGGCATCCTGGCTCCTTCTCTACCAGGGAGAGCAAAGGTTAACACTGAAGACAACTTTATACCCTCATCAGCCTGGAGATGATACCAGAGGAATCGACATTAGCAAGCTTTCCTAACTTGCCTTTATCTGCGATTTATTTGCCTTCTTCCCAAGTCGCTGCCTATAGAAACTCAAAGTTCTTTTCCTTTGTCTTGTCACTTACCTAAAAACCTACTCTTCTTTGGCTGAGCGTGGTGGCTTATGCCTGTAATCCCAGCACTTTGGGAGGCCATGTCCGGTGGATCACCTGAGGTCAGGAGTTTGAGACCAGCCTGACTGACATGGTGAGATCCCATCTCTTTCTAAAAACTCAAAATTAGCTGGGCGTGGTGTTGCACATCTGTAATCTAAGCTACTTGGGAGGCTGAGGCAGGAGAATCGCTTGAACCCCAGGAGGTGGAGGTTGTAGTGACCCGGGATCACACCACTGCACTCCAGCCTGGGTGACAGAGCAAGACACTGTCTCAAAAATAAATAAATAAATAAATAAATAAATAAATAAATAAAATAAAAATACTGTTCTTTGCTGAAGATGCTATATAAGCTGGAATTCAAAGCCACCTCTTTGAGAACTACTCATTCCCTTGGTGTGCCACATGTATATGTAAAATATACATGTTAATAAATATCTGTTTTTCTCTTCTTCATCTGAATTTTCCAGCAGGGGTCCATTCCAGCTAAGAACCAATGGGAGTTGTGGAAAAACTCCTACAGTACGTTGGGCAACCAACCTTCACAACTTTTTTTATGTTGCAAAACTGGAACTCTATACCCATTAAGCAATTTCCCATTCCCCCTCCTCTCAGACTCAGGCAACCACTATTCTACTTTCTGTCTCTATGAATGTGACTACTCCATAAACCTCATATAAATGGAATTATGCAGTATTTGTCCTTTTGTGACTGGTTTATTTCATTTAGCATAACGTCTTCAAGGTTCCTCCAAGTTGTAGCATGTGCCCAAATGTACTTCTTTTTTAAGGCTGAAGAATGTTCTGTTGTATAAAAAGGTTTTTTTTTTTGTTTTTTTTTTGTTTTTTTTAAGCAAGAAAGTACTTATCATAAAAGTCAGGACTGTAGGAACCTCCATGTGGGGAGAAGGATGTGATTGAGAAATAACACACTGCGGGGCTAGCATTAGGGTAGTCACCCTGTGCCTGGCAGTGCCCTATTACTTAACTTGGGTTATATAAATATTTGCACTATGGACTGAATTGAATCCTCCTCTAAATCCACATCTTGAGACCCTAACTCCTCTAAATCCACATGCTGTGACGGTATTTGGAGACAGGGTCTTTAGAAGGTAATTCAAGTTAAATGAGGTCATAAGGACGAGGCTCTAATTTAATAGAACTGGCCTTACCAGAGGAAAAAGAGATCTCCCTCTGTCTCTTTACCATATGGGGACACAGCAAGAGGGTGGCTGTCTGCAAGCCAAGAAGAGAGCCCTCACCAGAAGCCAAGTTGGCCAGCACCTTGATCTTGAACTTCTCGCCTCCAGAAATTCAAGAAATAAATATCTGTTATTTAAGCTACCTACTCTGTGGTATTTTATATGGCAGCCTGGGCAGACGAATATGTTCACTTTATGATTATTCATCATTATATAATTTATATTTTTTGTACCTTTCTGGGTATGTGTAATATTTTACCAAAAACAACTTAAGAAATCACTAGAGTTTTTTGTTTGTTTTTTTGAGACAGAGTTTTGCTCTTGCTGCCCAGGCTGGAGTACAATGGCGCGATCTCGGCTCACTGCAACCTCTGCCTCCCGGGTTCAAGGGATTCTCCTACCTCAGCCTCCTGAGTAGCTCAGATTACAGGTTCCCGCCACCAGGCCCAGCTAATTTTTTGTATTTTTAGTAGAGATGGGGTTTGCTATGTTGGCTAGGCTGGTCTCAAACTCCCAACCTCAGATGATCCACCCACCTCGGCCTCCCAAAGTGCTGGGATTACAGGCTTGAGCCACTGTGCCTGGCCTACTAGAGATGTTTTTTATTGTTGTAAACTAATAATGCTTAAAGGACTCTTTCTCTGCCCACTTGTATAATGTAGTGGCTAAGAGTCAAAGCTTTGGAATCAGGCTACCTGATGCAAGCCTGGTTCTTCCCTCCATTTAGTAGCTGGGTGCTTAGGCAAGTGACTGAAACTCTCTGCATTTCAATTGCCTCATTTAAAACAGTATCTGGATCACAGTGAGTGCTCAATAAACTTTAGCTGTTACTAATATTATATTCAAATCATTTTAAATGCTGACATAAAACTTTATTAAATAGTGTTTCCCAGGAATCAGCCCTTAAATCCAAGCCATTCGAATAAAATTTTCACCCATTGGAAACAAAAGGAGGGAACAGAATGAGTTTTTCTACACAGCAATTTCTTTTTCTCTTTTTTTTTTTTTTTTTTAGACGAAGTCTCACTCTATTGCCCAGGCTGGAGTGCAATGGTGCGATCTGGGCTCGCTGCAACCTCCGCCTCCCAGGTTCAAGTGATTCTCCTGCCTCAAGCCTCCTGAGTAGCTGGAATTACAGGTATGGACCACCACACCTGGCTCATTTTTGTATTTTTAGTAGAGACGGGGTTTCACCATGTTGGCCAGGCTGGTCTCAAACTCCTGACCTTGGGATCTGCCCGCCTCGGCCCCACAAAGTGCTGGGATTACAGGCGTGAGCCACTGCGCCCGGCCTATACAGCTATTTCTATATCATTTTATTTGAGAATTATTTCCTATCTTTCAGAAAGTAAAATTTGTCCATTCTCTTAAGAAATGATGTTAATTATAGATGCTAATTGCTTTATTACCGTCTTTACTTAGCAAAACTAAAAATTGGCTATCATTTCTCCTCCCAATTTTAAGTACTTTTTTGAAATGTGATTGCTCTGTAAAATTTTTTAAATCAGAGAATTACTGCCCTAAAACATTTCTTTGAAGGACTTAAGCTACTCTTTCTTCCCTCACCAGCTGGCCCACACATTCCCCTGCTCCACCTCCCCTGCCTTTATAGTATAGCCCAAGATAGCTTGGATTAGAACTGTTGCTCTGCCAAGGACTTGTGTGCCTATCCGCAGCTGGGCAGAGAGGTTTCATTAGAAAATGGCATCTTCAGGCCTATACTGTTTCTCCATGTCGTTAGGCATTTCTCTCTGTGCCCCTAGACTTGAGCTGGCTCAGCCCTCTCCAGCAGCCACATGGAGCCTTGTCATCCTGGGGTTCCTGCCCTGCCCCATTGTTTCCATTGCCCTTTTTCATTCTTCTCCCTTTCAGAAGGGGGCTCTTCCCAGGCAGAATCTTCTCATTATACTCTCCCTTCCTTTCTGGACTTGTGGTATGTGTATTGTGGCCCTTAACAGGGTAAGGCCAAGGCAAAGGCCAGAGGCAGACATGGTGTATGACCAGGTGATCACACCGGGGGGCAGAAGCAGCACGAATTCTAAGTTGCCCCTCACAAACAGCCCAAAGAGTCTTTTTACGCTTGGGAACGCACAATAAGAAATGCAAATTAAAACTGCAATCTGATACCATATTTCATTATCAGACTGACAAAAAAGTTGGCAACACACTGTGCTGGCTAATGTGTGGAACACAGACACTGTCATGTATTACTGCATTCTAGAAAAGTATTCCACTACCCGGCGCAGTGGCTCTCGTCTGTAATCCCAGCACTTTGGGAGGCCAAGGTAGGTGGATCACCTGAGGTCAGGAGTTCAAGACCAGCCTGGCCAACATGGTGAAACCCCATCTCTACTAAAAATACAAAAAATTAGGCAGGTGTGGTGGCGGTTGCCTATAATCCCAGCTACTTGGGAGGCTGAGGCAGGAGTATCGCTTGAAACCAGGAGGCGGAGGTTGTGGTGAGCTAAGATTGTGCCACTGCACTCCAGCCTGGGCAACAAGAGTAAAACTCCATCTCAAGAAAAAAAAAAAAAGAAAAGTATTCCACAAATATATACTCACATGTGAAAAGACACATGTACAAGGTCTTCTATTGTAGCATTGTTTATTATAGCAAGACTATCATTAAATTATAACAAAATGTCATTATTATAGCAAAATGGTCTGTCGTTAAAGAGCTGACATTAATATGCCCATGAAAAGGAGTATTATGCCAATACTAAGTCCAAGATACACTATTAAATAAAAAAATCAGTGGGTGTGTTGTAGTTACTCTTCGAAGTTTTACAAATTATATATGTATTTATAAATTTGCATATATAATTTATGTGTGCATTTATAAATGTATATATATGTATATGTTTGTGTATATAAATATAAATCATAAATGCATTCTTGCATATGTATAGCATGCCCTTGGAAAGTTCCATAAGGAAATAATACTGGTGGTTGCTATGGGCAGAGAAAATGTGTGTGGAAGATGAGGATGGACAGGAAACTTCCCACTGCATGTTTTTTGAGTTTGTTGCACACATTGCCTACACAAAAATCCAAGTACAACAATTCAAAAGCAACTATCATGTCAGCAGTTATAACTCCCTTTTCAGTGGAGGGGGCCTTTTCTTCACAGTTGCCAGGAGAGAAGGGCCTCTCTGCCTGCCTGCTTTGATGACCTACTATTTTTCTCCTCAGTAGCACCAGGAGAAGAAAAGGGAAATAAAGAACAGTATTTCCAATCCTGTGGTGATTGGTCTTTTTATTGCCGCTGTTGTTTGTTTACCTGTTTATTTGTGTCTTGGGTAAGTATTAGAACTGAAGACTTGCGTGTCAGAGCTGGAAACTTGGTTCTTGTGATGAGTTATTGGGGTTTGCTATGTAAACACAGAGGTGGGAATATAAAATGGTGCAGCTGCCATGGAGAACAGTACAGTGGTTTCTCAAAAAATTAAACATGGAATTACCATATGATCTAGCAACTCCACTTCTGGGTATATGCCCCCAAAAAGAAAAACAAGTACTCAAGCAGATATGCATATACCCATGTCTATGGCATTATTAGTCACAATAGCCAGAAAGCAGAAACAACCCAAATGTTCATTAATGCATGAATGACTAAACGAATGAATAAAATGTGGTATAGACTTACAATGGAATGTTATTCAGCCTTAAGATGGGACGAAATTCTTCTATATGCTACAACATGGATGAACCTTGAGGACATTATGCTAAGTGAAATAAGTCAGACACAAAAGGACAAATACGGTATAATTCCACTTATATGAGGTATGTAGAGCAGTCAAATTCATAGAGACAGAAAGTAGAATGGTGATTTTCAGGGGTTTAGGGCTGAGAGCAATGGGGAGTTATTATTTAATGGGTACAGAACTTCATTTTGGAAAGATGAAAAATTTATGGAGATGGATAGCAGTGATGGTTGCACAACAATGTCAATGTGCTTAATGCCACTGAATTGCACACTTAAACATGGTTAAAATGAGGCCAGGCATGATGTCTCATAACTGTAATCCCAGCACTTTGGGAGGCTGAGGGGGGAGAATCGCTTGAGCCCAGGAGTTTGAGACCAGCCTGGGCAACATAGGGAGACCCCATCTCTACAAATAATCAAAAACTTAGCCAAGTGTGGTAGCATGTGCCTGTAGTCCCAGGTACTCAGGAAGCTGAGGTGGGAGGACTGCTTGTGGTCAGGAGTTTGAACCTGCAGTGAGCTGTGATTGTGCCACTGCACTCCAGCTAGGGTGACAGAGAGAGATTCTATCTCAAAAAAAAAAAAAGGTTAAAATGATAAATTTTGTTATGTATATTTTACTACAGTGAAAATGAGTATTAATATTAAACAATTATAAATGAGTAGAGCAGAATGGTCCGAAGTCTTGATTCTGGATTAGATCTTTGTTCTAATTGAAGTTTGGGCCATTACTAGTTATATGACCTTGAACAAGTAACAATCTCCCTGAGCTACAGTTTCAATACTGGTAAAATTTAGAAAACAGTAACAACATAGCAGAGTTAGTAGAAATTTTTGTGATAATTAAGATAATGCAAATTCAATGTTTAGCTCAAGGCTGGTGCATAGTAAATGCTCATTAAATGCAAACAAACATTGGAAGGAAGGAAGGAAGGAAGGAAGGAAGGAAGGAAGGAAGGAGGTAAAGAGGGAGGGAGGGAGGGAGGGAAAGATTTAGACTGCTAGCCTAGGGTTACTCAACATATTTCTGATTTGATATGAATGCTCTAATGGTTCAATACAAAATTCATTCAGAAATCTTCTACTGACTTCTGCTTCAAAATGGAGCTCTGAGCACAGACTTCTTTCTCCTTACAACAGGACAACCCATTAAAATGAATTTATCAAAGAAGAAGGAAAATGAAAAGCCAAAAGAGGAGGGAAAGGAGGAGGAGGAGGAGGAGGAAGAGGAAGAGGAGGAGGAGAAAATTTCACAACAGCAAACAATGACCAAGAGAAGGGGAAGCAGGTCAACAGCAGATGACATTGCTCAGCAAGTTACTGGCACATGGGAAGTGGGTGCAAGGATACTGCCTATTGAAGCCAAGCAGAGGCTACTGCAGTCCTGAGTGTGGACAGAGGAGATTGCTGCTACAAAGGGTGCTGCTCTGCCTTGTGGAATTTCTGAGATGTTCTGGGATTGGGAGGTAGAATATACAGTGAAAAGTAGAGATTAATTGAAAGTCAGTTTGCCAAGTAGTAGGTTTCCTCTACTCCCTTCCTTATTCACTGCAAGTTCAATAATTTATGGCAGGGATCTATATTCCAGGCAAAAATTATCAGAGGGCTTTTCTTTAAAGAAAGTGAATAAAGTATCAAGGAAACTTGAGTGTGTGTTGGTTGTTCAGAGCAAACTCTTCCTCCTTCTGGCATTCAATGTTCTCCGGGTAATGCCTAGATCTCAACCATACCCCAAAGCAAAAGCTACGCCCTTGATAAGCTTCCCCACTCATAGCTTTGTTATTGCCTTTTCCTTAACTATGAGTGAACAAGAGAATCACAACATAATTGAGGCAAATCTGCAACATGGAAGACATACCCAAACAGGAAAACAGAATCTGGAGAACAACAGACCTTAAAAACATCAATAGCAACAAATACAAAACAAATACAAAATACAAACAAACAAAAACCATGTGGTCTTTGTGACTGTTTTAAAACATGTCTACAAATTTTTCACATTCTTCCCATTGAGAAGTGGAATCTATGTCTCTTCTTAAATCTGGGCCAATGTTAATGACTCATCTGTAACCAACACAGTGAAGTTGACATTGCGTGCCTTCTGAAGCTAGCTCAGAAAAAGGCATATAGCATCTATTTGGTTCTTGTGGGACACTTGCTGTCTTAGTCAGTTTGTGTTGCTATAAAGGAATATCTGAGGCTAGGTAATATTTTTTAAGAAAGAGGTTTATTTGGCTCAGAGTTCCACAGGCTGTACAAGAAGCATGGCATCAGCATCTGCTTCTGGTGAGGGTTTCAGGCTGCTTCTACTCATGGTGGATGGGAAACGGGAGCTGTCATGTGCAAAGATCACATAGTGAGAGAGGAAGCAGGGGGTAGGGACCAGGCTTATTTATTTATTTTTAAGAGACAGGGTCTTGCTCTGTTGCCCAGGCTGGAGTCATCATATCTCACTGCAGCCTCCAACTCCTGGGCTCAAGTGATCCTCCTGCCTCAGCCTCCCAAGTAGCTAGGACTACAGGTGTGAGCCACCATTCCTGGCCAAGCTCTTTTAAACAACCAGCTATTGTTGGAACTAACAGAGTGAGAACTCACTCATTTCTCCTCCAGGGAGGGCATTAATGTATTCATGAGGATCTGCCCCCGTGACCCAAACATCTCCTCCTAGGTCACACTTCCAACACTGATGATCGAATTTCAACCTGATGTTTGAAGTGTATCCAAACCATAGCATTCCACTCCTGATCCCCCAAAATTTCATGTCCTTATCACATACAAAATACAATAATTTCATCCCAATAGTTCCCCAAAGTCTCAACCTGTTCCAGCGTTAACTCAAAAGTCCAAAGTCTTGTCTGAGACTCAAGGCAAGTTCCTTCCAGTTGTAAATGTGTGAAGTTGAACAAGTTATTTGCTGCCAAGATACAATGGAGGTACAGGCATTGAGTAAACATTTCCATCCCAAAAGGGAGATATCAGACAAAAGAAAGGGCTAATAAGCCCCCACACAAATCTGCAATGCAGCAGGGCAGACATTAAACTTTAAAGTTCCAGAATAATCTTGGACTCCATATCCTGCATCCTGAGTACACCGGTATGAGGGATGGGTTCCCAAAGCCTTATGCAGCCACATCCCATGGCTTTGCTGGGCATAGCCCACATGGCTGCCCTCACAGGTTGGAGTTGAATGCCTGTGGCTTTTTCCAGGATGAAGTGGCATGCTGCCAGTGGCTTTATAATTCTGGGGTCTCCAGGGCAGTGGTCCTGCTACCACAGCTCCACCAGGCAATGCACTAGTAGAGGCTCTCTGCAGTGGCTCCACCCCTGTGGCAGTCTTCTGCCCTGGCACTCAGGCTTTCTGATATATCTCTAAAATCTAGGTAGAAGCTGCCACACCTTCACTAGTCTTGCATTCTGCATATTTGCAGACTTAACACCACATAGAAGATGCCAAGCCTTAAGGTTCGTGCTCTCCAGGGCAGTGGCCAGAGCAGCATCTGGGGCCATTTGAGCCTGTGATGCTATAGTCAGAGCAGCTGGATGTAAGGAGCAGCATCTTGAGGTGGCACCACAGGACAGTGGTGTCCCAGGCCTGGCTCCCAAAACCAGTCTGTCCTCTGAGGCCTCTGGGATATGATGGGAGGGGCAGCACTGAAGATTTCTGAAATGCCTTAGGAGCCTTTTCCCCATTGTCCAGATTATTAGCACCTGGTTGCTGGGTGCGGTGGCTCATGCCTGTAATCCCAGCTCTTAGGGAGGTAGCGGTGGAAGGACAGTTTGAGCCCAGGTGTTTGAGACCTGCCCTGGCACTGTAGCGAGACCTTATTCTCCACAGAAAGGAAAAAAAAAAAAAGGACACACACACAAAACACAAAACCAAGTGTATTAGCACATGGCTCCTTTTTAGTCACACTAATCCCTTTATCAAGTGGTTGTTCCACAGCACCCTAAGATTCCTCACCTGAAAACACTCTTTTCTTCTCTAACACACGGCTAGGCTGTGAACTTTCCAGATTTTTATGTTCTGATTCCTTTTTAATTATAAATTCCACCTTTAGGTCATTCTTTTGCTATTGTATCTGATCACAAGCTGTTAAAAGCAGTCATGCCAATTCTTGAATGCTTTGCAGCTTAGAAATTTTTTCCACCAGAGGCCAGGCGTGGTGGCTCACGCCTGTAATCCCAGCACTTTGGGAGGCCGAGGTGGGCGGATCACCTGAGGTCAGGAGTTCGAGACCAGCCTCAACATGGAGAAACCCCATCTCTACTAAAAATACAAAATTAGCCGGGTGTGGTGGTGCATGCCTATAATCCCAGCTATTTGGAAGGCTGAGACAGGAGAATTGCTTGAACCTGGGAGGCAGAGGTTGCAGTGAGCCGAGATTGCGCCATTGCATTCCAGCCTGGGCAACAAGAGCGAAACTTCGTCTCAAAAAAAAAAAAAAAAAAAAAAAGACATTTTTTTCCACCAGATACTCTAGATCATGACTGTTAAGTCTGGCCTTCCATGAAGCCCTAGGACCTGGACACACAATCAAGTTCTTTGCTACAGTGTAACAAGGGTGACAATTCCTCCAGTTTCCGATAAGTTCTTCATTTCCATCTGTGACCTCGTCAGCATGGCCTTTACTGTCTGTATTTCTATCAGCATTTTGGTCACAGCCTCTTCATCAATCTTTAAGAAGTTTCCAATTTTGCTTTGTCTTTTTGTCTTCTTGCCCTCCAAACTCTTCCAACCTCTGCCCATTACCCAGTTCCAAAACTGCTTCCACATTTTTGGGTGCCTTTATAGCAACACCCCATTCCCCAGTACCAAGTTGCTTTGTTCATTTGTGGTGCTGTAAAGAAATACCTCAGGCTCGTAATTTATTTAATAAAAAGAGTTTTTTTGGCTCATGGTTCTGCAGGCTTTACAAGAAGCATGGCACCAGTACCTGCATTTGGTGAGGGCCTCAAGTTGCTTTCATTCATTAAGAAAGGGAAAGGGGGGCTGCCATATGCAGAGATCAGGAAGGAAGCAGGAAAGAGAGGCTCTTCTAAACAACCAACTCTTATGCAAACTAACGAATGAGAACCCACACCCTCAGCTCAGGGAGGGCGTTAATATATTCCATGAGGGATCTGCCCCATGGCCCAAACACCTCCCACTAGACCCCACCACCAACACTGGGGACCAAATTTTAACATGAGGTTTGGAGGGTCAAATATTCAAACTATAGAACTTGCCTGTGGAACCCTGCACCACTATATATGAGATTTGCTACCCTGGGGCCACAATGTGTTGAGAGAAGCCCAGATCACGTGGAGAGGCCATGTGCTGGTGCTCCTGTTAACAACTGTGTTAGTTGGTTCAGTTGCTATAGCAAAATACCTTAGACCAGGTAATTTATAAACAACAGAAATTTATTGCTCATGGTTCTAGGGGTAGGAAAGTAAAAAATCAAGGTAGCAGCAGATTGGTGTATGGTGAGGCATCGTTCCTTGTAAACGGTGCACTCTACATGTCCTCACATGGTGGAAGGGGCAAATAAGCTCCCTCAGGCCTCTTTTATAAGGGCACTAATCTGATCTTATTCATGCGGGGGGCATTCTTTTGACCTAATTACCTCCCAAAGGCCCCACCTCTTAATACCAACACAATAGGGATTATGTTTCAGTATATGAATTTTGGGGGGACACTAACATTCGGATGATAGCAATGCTCCAGCTCAGACACCAGATATGTGAGTGAGGAAGCCTCTAGATGATTCTAGGCCCCTGCCATGGAATCACATTGGGTCTTTGAGTCTTCCCAGCAGACGCCTCACATGTGCCAGAGCAGAGGCAGTCCACCCTCTTCCAAATCCTTGACTCACAGAATCCGTGAGTTGTATAATATGGTTGCTTGGGGATAGCTCGTTATGTAGCAATAGTAACTGGAGCAGTTCCCCCAGAAGGTTTTGAGAAGGTGGAATATATAGAAATCAAGAATGCTATTAAAAATAAACAAAGAACAAGAAGTGTCTTAAAAAATAGAATTAACATTGTTAAAATGAATAATTCAGTAGAAAGTTTGGAAGATAAAGATATGGAATTCTCACAGATGATAGAATTAAAAGGAACAAAAAGAAATATATAAAATATTTAAAATAAGATGTATGTGTAGAGGATCAGTCTAGGAGTTTCAACATCTAACAGGAGTTCCAGAAAGAGACAGTATTTTTAAAAATGAGGAGTGGAAATCAAAACAGGAAAAATAAAAGAAAATTTATATAATAAGTGAAAAAACTATAAAAATTCAGACTCTTAGCTATGAAATTTCATAACACCAAAGATAAAGAGAAAATTCTAAAAGTGTTTAGGGTTGGGGAGAATAGGCTACCTACAAAATGAACAAGACTCACACTGGCATCTAACTTCTCATCAGCAACAATGAAAGACTAGAAGTTTTTAAGGAAAATACTTTGACCCTTGAATTCGAGATGTAGCCAAACTGATAATAAAGTATGAGGGGGCAGGGCGCAGTGGCTTATGCCTGTAATCCCAACACTTTGGGAGGCCGAGGTAGATGGATCACCTGAGGTCAGGAGTTCAAGAGTAGCCTGACCAACATAGTGAAACCCCTTCTCTACTAAAAATACAAAATTAGCTGGGCATGGTAGAGGATGCCTGTAATCCCAACTACTTCAGAGGCTGAGGCAGGAGAACCCCTTGAACCCAGGAGGCAGAGATTGCAGTGAGCCGAGATCGTGCCATTGCACTCTAGCCTGGGGGACAAGAGCGAAAATCCATTTCAAAAAAAAATTTTTTAAAGGCCAGGCGCAGTGGCTCATGCCTGTAATCTTAGCACTTTGGGAGACCGAGGTGGGCAGATCACCTGAGGTCAGGAGTTCAAAACCAGCCTGGCCAACATGGCAAAACCCTGTCTCTACTAAAAATACAAAAAAATTACCCGGCATGTTGGCGGGCGCCTGCAATCCCAGCTATTCGAGAGGCTGAGGCAGGAGAATCGCTTGAACCTGGGAGGTGGAGGTTGCAGTGAGCCGAGATCACACCACTGTACTCTAGCCTGGGTGACAAAGCAAGACTCTGTCTCCAAAAAAAAAAAATTATTTTTAAATTTTTTTAAAAAGTATCATGGTAGAATGAAGATATTTTCCAGAATATTAAGAATAAAGAAATGTGGCTTTTCTTCATAAATTCCTTGAGAATATTTTCCAACAAAATGAGGGATTAATGCAAAAATGAGGAAGACGTGGGCTCCAGGAAGCAGTGGATCCAGCCCCGGAGAGACTGCAGGGAACTCTCAGAATGACGGCTATGAAGCAAACCCAGAAGCAAGCAAACTCAATTGAAGCATTAGGAAGGAGAACACAAGGACAGGGGTCAGCAGGTGTCAGCCTGTGAGCCAAATTCAGCCTACTGCCTCCTTCTGTATGACCTACCAGCAAAGAACGGTTTTTTTTTTTTTTTTTTTTTTGAGACAGGGTCTCCCTGTTACATCTTGGCTCATTGCAGCCTCAACCTCCCTGGCTCAAGCGATCCTCCTGCCTCAGCCCCCTGGGTAGCTGGGACTACAGGCACACACCACTACACCCGACTAAGTTTTGCATTTTTGTAGAGACGGGGTTTCACCATGTTGGCCAGGCTGGTCTCGAACTCCTGGCCTCAAGTGATATACCCGCCTCAGCCTCCCAAAATGCTGGGATTACAGGCATGAACCACTATGGCTTGCCCTGAAGTTTTTAATGGTTGAAAAAAATTTTCAAGAAAAATAAGAAGATTTCATGATACATAAAAATTACATGAAATTCAAATTTCAGTGTCTATAAAGTCTTATTGGAACACAGCCATGCTCACTTGTTTACTGATTGTCTATGGCTAATTTCATGCTCCAGCAGCCGAGTAGCTGCTCAACCCTGTATGGTAAACTAAGCCTAACATATTTATTATCTGGTTCTTTACAGGAAAAGTTTTTCCACCACTGCTCTAGGATAAAAGGGAACTCCATGTAATAGGTTGCATGATTAAAAATTTGGAAACACTTGAGGATGTGATAAAAGCAAATAATGCATGAGTGGGAGGGGGAAAGGTAATTTAAAATGCCAAATACACACATACATACAAATCCAACTGCTGTAAGGGAAAGTCATAGCTAAAATATAAAGACATTGATCCAAATCATGATGGGAAGGCAGCAAGCTTCGAGAAGAATGAAATACATTCTAAGGTATAGATAAAAGGAGGAAGAAGCTGGGAAATGTTTGAAATATGGTGAAGTAGGCATGTGTTTCTTCTTTACATAAAAGAAAGGCTATTTAGAAACTCCAGGAGAAAAGCAAAAACTAAAATAAAAACTGTACCAAAAAGAAAAAACAAAGCTGGTTTAAATATAGAGCAGATGGATAGGTGTGAGTGAAAGACTTTTTACCATATAATAGTTGTATTATTTTGGATTTTGAGCCATATAAATGCTTTATCTATTCAAAAAACAACCTGAACCAACTTAAAGGTGGGATGGTTTTGAGAAAGAAGAAGCCACATGAACTTTTCACTATGAAATTTCCCTTTCGAGTGGTCCAAAGGATAGTGATAGTGAAAAAAATAGGCTTTCAGGGAAGAGTGAGTTCATGGTTAGAATAATGCATTTGCTGTGTATTAGTTGTTGGCTTTTAGAATTAATTTATTAGAATCCATTAGAATCAATCAATCTTTCCTACTACTCAGGTTACAACACTTACAGTCATTTTGACTCCTCTTTTTCTCATACTCCACATCCAATTGGTCAGGAAATACCATCAGCTTTAACTGCTTTTGTTCGTTTGAAGCAGCGTCTCACTCTGTTGCCGAGGCTGAAGTACAACAGTGCGAACTCGGCTCACTATAACCTCTACCTCCAGGGTTCAAGCGATTCTCCTGCTTCAGCCTCCTGAGTAGCTAGGACTACAAGTGTGCGCCACCATGCCCAGCTAATTTTTGTATTTTTAGAAGAGATGGGGTCTCGCCATGTTTTCCAGGCTGGTCTTGAACTCCTGACCTCAAGTGATCCACTCGCTTGGGCCTCCCAAAGTGCTGGGATTACAGGCATAAGCCACTATGCCTGGTCTTTTTTTTTTTTGAGACAGGGTCTCACTCCGTTGCCCAGGCTAGAGTGCAGTGGTGCGATCCCAGCTCACGGCAACCTCCCCTTCCCAAGTTCAAGCGATTCTCCTGCTTCAGCCACCTGAATAACTGGGATTACAAATGCGTGCCACCACATCTGGCTAATTTTTGTATTTTTAGTAGAGACAGGATTTCACCATGTTGGTCAGGCTGGTCTCAAATTCCTGACCTCAAGTGATCTGTCCACTTTGGCCTCCCAAAATGCTGAAATTACAGGTGTGAGCCACCACACCGGGCCTCAGTTTAACTTCTGAATATATCCAGAATCCATTCATTTCTTTCCACCTCCATGGCTATCCCTGACTTCATGCCATTGTCATATTTCACCTGGATTTTTGTAGTAGCATTCTCAAAGGTCTCCACCTATGGTCCACAACAGTATCTCCTCGGCACAGCAGCCCAAGTGGCCCTGTTAAAATGCAGTATATCCTGTCACCCCAATGGCTACATGGCTCCACTCAAGCTGCACCCATGTGGTGCACACATATACACACCACATTCACATACGTTCTCCAGTACCCCTCCAACTTTACCTCCTGTTACTCTCCCTCAACCTCACTACATTTCCTTTCAGCTTCTTCAACTAACTAGGTCTGCCCCCCGCTCAGGCCATTATACTTCCTACTCCTTCTGCCCCCAGACACCCAAATGGCTCATTCCCTCACTTCCTTCAGGCCACTGTGACTGGGTGTGTGTACAGCTGTGTTCTCATGTGAGTCCTTTCCCTTTCCCTACTTTGGTTTCTTCCTTAGGATGTACTATCATCTAACACAATAGAGATTTTACCTACTTTTCTCCAACTAGAGGGAAGGCTCCGTGAAGGATCCTTGTCTATTGCATTCACTTCTGTATCCTCAGTGCCTAAAATGGTGCTAGGCATATAGTAGGTGCTCAATAAATATGTATCAAATGAATGAATGAATGAATGAATCAGCAAATCACTGAAGACAATCTAGTTGCAGGACAGAATGAATATGTTACCCAAACTTGAGAATGTTAATCTTATCAATCTTGGACAAGATAGGGGAATGGAAGAGGTGGAGGTAGAGAAAAGGAGGGAAAAGTTGGGCATAATTAACCTCATGTTAAAACAAGGAGGTCACAAACTACTATCTAACTGGAACAATAAATGGAAGCCTAAGTGCATTGTTTGAAACTGAAGATGCAGTCAGGGGGGAAACTAAGAATCGTGAGGAGGGGTATGGAACAGTGGGATGAAGGCAGGGCGTATAAGAGAGCTGAGTCTTCTGACACAACAAGGAGTCAACAGGCAACACCTGAGGCTCCTGAATGCCAAACAGTAGTATAAGCACAATTAGAGACATAGGCATCACCACTTGAAGAACGAAAACCTCTGAGGGGTGGACAATTTCTTAGCCAGATGCAAATACTACTTTTACAAAATCAAATTTCTGTAGTGTTTTCCCTGAGCACCTTATTGCAGATCATTCCTACACTGGGTGTGAGGAAAGACATCACTGCTCCCTTTGGGGACCTTTTGGGACACAGGCTAAACAACGACACCTGAGAAAAAGAACAACTAAGACCATACATTAGTGGCAGCTGCAGTATGGGATGAGTGACCAACTAAGGCATTCATGGGAAGCATGTGTTAACCTAGGCCTCACATACTGACTGCAAAGCTCTCAAGCTGAACTTCCCGATCTCTCCACCTGCCTTTCAGGAAGGCCAGATGCTGCCCTCTATCCTTTCTGTAGCCCCTTTCCATTCCCACCAAGTCTGCAAAAGTCGATTTGTACTTAGTAGCTTGGTAGAATATATTTGATTTGGACAGGCATTGTGGCTCACACCTGTAATTCCAACACTTTAGGAGGCCAAGGTTGGAGGATCACTTGAGGCCAGGAGTTCGAGACCAGCCTGGGCAACATAACTAGACCTCCCATCTCTACAAAATAAAATAAAATAATTAGCCAGTCATGGTGGTGGGCACCTTTGGTCCCAGCTACTCGAGAGGCTGAGGTGGGAAGATCCCTTGTGCCTAGGAGTTCGGGGCTGCAGTGAGCTGTGATTTTGTCACTGTACTCTAGCCTGGATGACAGAGTGAGACTCTTATATGTATATATAAATATATATAGTTAAATATAATATATATATTTAAATAGAATATCAGAATCTCAGAAAGAAAACCATAGCTGTGATCTGTACCCATCAGTCACAGGTGGTGCTTGCAAAGTGAGAAATACTTCCTGGGAGGCAAGCCAGTCCTAAGATAACGGACAATTATTTAATTTTAGGTGTCAAAATGTCCCTTTGACCAAAAACCTCTCTCTCCAGTGGTTGTACCAGGATAACCAAAATTACTATTATTCAAGGTACTGCTATAACTCCTCCTCTTCCTCTTAATGTAGAGGTTCTGAATCTTAACAAAAGACTTATGTGTTAAAGCAACGTCTATGCTTTATTTTCTTTTAATACAGTAAAACCAGATTCTGGACACAACTCACAGTGGGCAAGCATTAGCACTGGAGACCTCTCTCCTGGCTGGAAACATGGTCCTATGAGCTGCAGTGGCTTCTGCTTCTATGCCAGGTACAGGACCTTTTATCCAGCATGAAGACCCTGATACCTGGGGCCCATCCTCCCTATCGGTACTACCCAGTAACCCCCTCCTCCTTTCCCGCCTTGCTCCTCCTCAAGGTTAGCCAGTAACAGTGCACAAGACCCTTTGTTCTCCCATCGCTGAAACATCTAAGCTTTGATAGCTTGACCTCATCTTAATGCTGGAAGAAATTACTCCCCACCCTCCTTGTCTTATTGCCATTAAACGCACTTTGCAGTCTCTTCAGTTAATTAAGAATTTTACAAAAGACAGGAAGAGCCCTTGTCCTACAACTGCTTCTACTTTTCATCCTTCTTTCTCTACAAGTTTTCCGCCTCAGCTCTCTTCTCTTCTTTCAGAAATCTCTTGAAAACTCTCATCTGTGGGCAACCGGCCCCTCCTAGTCTCTTTTTTTTTTCTTTTTGTAATAACACGTTTTATTTCAATGGGGTTTTGGGAGGAATAAGAAGCAAACGGTACTTATTCCACCATCAAGAATTTTTATTTGTTGAGGCTGGGTGCAGTGGCTCATGCCTGTAATCCCAGCACTTTGGGAGGCCGAGGCAGGCAGATCACTTGAGGTCAGGAGCTCGAGACCAGCCTGGCCAACATGGTGAAAACCCATCTCTACTAAAAAAAAGATACAAAAATTAGCCAGGGGTGGTGGCGGGCTCCTGTAATCCCCGCTACTGGGGAGACTGAGGCACGAGAATCGCTTGAACCTGGGAGGAAGAGGTTGCAGTGAGCTGAGATTGCACCACTGCACTCCAGCCTGGGGAGACAGAACAATACTGTCTCAAAAAAAAAAAAAATTTATTCTGTTGAAAGGATTTCTTTACAAAAGATTTACAGCCAGGATTCTTTGTAGCAGTCCACTATGTATGCCATATATATACACACACAGAAGGTAAATATTAGAAAGCTAAATCATCTTATATGTTATAAGGGAAGGTCTGTTTACAGAAAGCCAGAAAAATGGTAAAATGCTAAATTATATCTCTTTCTTCAGATAGTCTCCAAATTATTTCCAGCTTTCATGCATGTTCTTTAATTTTGTTCTTCCCATTCAAACACAAAATATACTGGCTTAAGTTCAATGAACATTAGATTGAAACCAAAAATATATTGCTTTTAGCATTCCTAATACTTTCCATCTTTTCTCCATTATGCTGATTTTAAAATCTTTGTTTCTTGTCACTCTTTTTCCCCCTTTTAGTACTCATTTTTACAAAATAAGAGCAAAATGCAAAAAACGTATTTAAATAATTGCAAAACAGTGCTGGACAAGCAAAGATGGAGATGCTGCCAGAGTCGAGCCATTGATAGGCTAGCAATGCACGCAGAAATGTAAATGCTCATTCATCAGCTAACAAGGGAAGGTTTGAATTTAATGTACCATACAGGTGGTGTAGCAGTCTCAGTGTAAAAGGTATCAAAGGGTAGATTGTACAAAAGTTGAATGTCCCAAACTCAAGGACAACTTAAATATTCTGAATCACAGAAATATTTAAGTAATTACTTGACATATATGATAGAGTTTTAAGGAGATACGCACAAAATGAATTAATTGAAAATATTAAGATATACCTTCTATTGAAAATGCCTTTGCAAAAGTGTGACAGTAAGAGAAATCTTACATGACTAAATCCATCTTGTCTCTAATCTCACAAGTTGGCTGTCTTTCCTCAATCATGAGAACGGGCCAAGCTAACTTTGGGAGAAGTTTAGTTTATAGTTTAAATCATAATAGCCTTTTCCCAAAACTAAACTGTTCTTGTAAAACTAATGAAAGGCCACCAAGTTAGGAGGATGAGAGGGGCTTGAATTCTAAATAACCACCAGCTTTTATTCCGGAGGTCTTAAAATTTGCAACTTCCCCAACTACTCTTGCAGATAACATCATCCATGTAAAACCTAAGATTGGTCTTTTGAGATGTCTTTTCAGGTTTTTGCATTTCTGACAACCCGATACCCCCTTCCCCATCCCAACCCACCAATCAGTCCTGTGGTCCCCACCCAGGAACTGATTCAGCACAAGAGAACAGCTTCCATTTTCCATGATTTCATCTCTGACCCAACCAGTCGGCATGCCCCCATCTTAGCACCCTGCCCACCAAACTATCTTTGAAAAACCCCTAACCTCCGAGACTTCAGGAAGATTGGTTTGAGTGATAACTTTGTCTCCCTTGTGGAGTGGCCAGCCTTGTGTGAATTAAACACTTTCTTTACGGTAATGCCATAGTCTCAGTGAGTTGAAGTTGTTTGTGCAGCGGGCAGGAAGTTACACCATTAAACATTTATTGAGAATGAGGAAAATACCACTCTAAAATTATGATATAGTTTGTTAAGCACATGACCTTGCACCCAATAGGTCCTCAATAAATATTTGCTGTAACTGATTTACTCCAAAGAGGTTATTTAGTGTACCCAGAACTTTTGAGAAACCTACCATAATGTCCAGTCCACTGGCAAAGTGCCTCATTACACCCTCCTCCCTTTTGGAATTACTGATAGAACAGACTCTTTAAGTCTGATAAGAAAGCCTGCTACCTGGAGGCTTCATCTGCATGATAAAAGCTTGGTCTCCACAGTCCCTTATTGTAACCCAGACATTCCTTTCTATTGATAATAACTCAACCAATTGCCAATGAGAAAATCTATGAATCCGCCTGTGACTTGGAAGCCCCTGCTTCCAGTTGTTCTGCCTTTCTGGACCGAAACAATGTACATCTTACGTGTATTAATTGAAGCCTTATGTCTCTCTAAAATGTATAAAACCAAGTTGTAGCCCAACTACCTTGGGCATGTGTTCTCAGGATCTCCTGAGGGCCATGGCACAGGCCACTGGTCACTCATATTTGATTCAGAATAAATATCTTCAAACATTTTACAGAGTTTGACTCTTTTCATTGATAGGCTCTTCTTTGCGAGGAGAGAGCAGTTTCTGCCACATCGAGCAAAATGGCACCCAGGCCAGGACAGGCAGCCACCACTGGAAGCTTCCCGCTGGCAATGGCACCAACTGGTTATTAGTATAGAGACTGCCTCTATAAATGTGGGGCTTCAGTGCCCTTGAGGATGGCTTTTGAACATGAAAAGCTCACACAAAAGTTACTTTATTTTTAAAAATTCATATTCAAGTTATTAAAGTTACAAAATAAAAAACCTAGCTATTAAACTTTTACATTCAGGTTTTGGATTATAATATTCAGTGTAAGACTCTAGCAAATTTTAATAATCACTCTGAAAAAGCCTTTGATTGCAATGTTTTATATTATTTACAAACTTGGTAAATTAAACTCCTTTAAATATTTCAAATGCATTTATACATTAATGCATTTTCTTTTAAGAGCTGTAATTCTTTCACTAAAAATAGACATTCCCAAGTCTTAAGTCTTACAAATTTTATAATAAATTAAACTTATGGTGAATCTTATCTTTTTTTTACTGTTACGATATTATTAACAAACAGTAAAATTTCAACCTAAAATTACAAGTCTAAATCATTCCTCGGTTATATATTTTTATTAGACCCATAAGGTTAATCTGTGAAATACTCTAAAGTCCCTAATTCTCTTAAACATGACTAGTACTTAAAATACCAAATGTACATATTATTTCTAATATTTTAATTAGCTATATTTTATATCTATGCATAATTATAAATCTCTATTTCTAACCTACTAAAGAAACAAATATCCTAAACAATTTTGGGCTTCCCTTCCCTTCCCTGTAAATCTTAGCAGAGTTTTTCATGGACTGGAGATAGTGGCTAAGGTTTGAGAGCTAGAGCTACAGGCTCTGGGATGATTTTTCTCATGGCCCCAACTGACATCAGAGCCTCTTTGCCTAGTCCTATCTCTAAACCTTCAAGAAGGTTACATATTACCTACTTCTCCAATCTACCTGGAAAGTCTATTGTATTTTGCATTTTTTTTTAGTTCTTCAGATATTTAGATGTCTTGCTGGCAAGTCTAAAGACCTTTGGACTTCATTGACTTCTTTCCCTGTGTTTCCAATCTGATGGAGTCACATTTTATACAATTTATTAAAATAATATCTGATTGAATTCTGGCTCTATCTCAAGGTTTGGTCTGACTGTGTGGTAATAATTTCCAATGACATTTTACTGACCACCTCCAGGAAAAGAAAACAAAGAGTCAGAGAATAGTATTACAAAGACACCAGTAGGAAAAAGAGGAGTCCAAAGGCTGTACGTAATCATGCAGGATCTGAAATTTTTGTTTAATTTTCACCAAATATGAAAATTAGATCTAATGTATATCTTGGATTGGATCCCAGATGGGAGCAGAGAGCAGGGGGGTAAAGTGATGGAGGTTGGGAGATATTGGCAGAAAGAACATGAGGACACTGGCAAATTATTAATACAGATGGTATGTTAGATAGCAGTATTATAACGATGTTAAATTGTTTTAATTAGATACTTTTATTGTGCTTAATAGGAAAATGTTCTTGTTCTTAGGAAATGCACACTGAAGCATTTAGGGGTAAAAGTGTAGTTGCCCTTTCAGTTCTTCCTGCCCACTGCACAGACAAAACCAACACACTGAGACTGTGGTATTGTGGTAAAGAAAGAGTTTAACCCTAGGTTAGCTGCATGGAAGACAGAGTTTATTACTCAAATCAGCCTCCTCAAGAACCCAGAGGCTAGGGTTTTTATGGATAATTTAGTGGGCAGGGGGCTAGGGAATAGGTGCTGCTGATTGGTTGGGGGTGAAATCATAGAGGTGTGGAAAACGGTCCTTGTGCGCTGAGTCTGCCTCTGGCTGGGGGCCACAGCAACACTGGAGTCATGAGTCACGGATCTGGGCAGGGTCGGCGGGTTGCCAGAATGCAAAAATCTAAAATACATCTCAAAAGGTCAATCTTAGGTTCTACAATAGTGAAGTTATCTATAGAAGCAATTGAGGAAGTCACAATTCTTGTGACCTCTGGCCACATGACTCCTGGGAAGTAAGGGATTATAGAAATTATGCCTACATTTTAGCAGAATTCAGGCCCCTCTCATAATTCTAATCCTGTGGCTTTTCATTAGTTTTACAAAGGTGGGTTTTGGTCCCTGAACAAGGAGTGGGTTAGTTTTAGGAAGGGACTATTATCATATTTGCTTCAAAGTTAAATTATAAACAAAATTCTTCCTATGGCTAGCTTGGCTTATGCCCAGAAATGGGTGAGGACAGCCAGCCTGTAAGGCTAGAAGCAAGATGGAGTCAGCCATGCTAGACTTCTGTCACTGTCATCATCTTTGCAAAGGTGATTTCAAAAGAGCATTACGTACAACTCTCAAATGGTTCAGGTAAAATGATGCATACATATGGAAATAGTGGTGAAGCAAATGTGGCAAAACATTAATAGTTGCTCAGTGTATACAATTTATAGAACTGACCGAGAGGATAAGAGCTAATTTTTATTTCTCCATTATTATATTAAAGATAACTCTCCAGCAGGGTAAGTCAAACAAATATTTGAATGAAGCATTAATGATTCTGTCACCTGAATACTAGACATCAGCTAGAATCCCCATCTAGAGGTTTTCAACTTTTTTTTTTGTAACCCATAACGTACAATATTAGGACTCAGCACAAATTTACACAGAGAGAAGTGGCAGAAAGCTCATAATCCCCAGGCCTTCATCTATCCACAGAGAGGCTTGCAATGGTGGCACAGCTGGACCACATACCCTGGGTCAGTTTCCAACAGAGAATCTTCTCCCTTTCCCCAGCCCCTCCAAGCTCAATCCTGTATCTGTTTATAGCGACAAGGGTCAGGGAACATTTCTGTGAGCAACAATGGACGTTCCTTGGTAGAGAAGTGGCCTTGTGAGAAAAGAGCTCTAGGCCAGGTGCGGTGGCTCATGCCTGTAATCCCAGCCCTTTGGGAGGCTGATGCGGATGGATCACTTGAGGTCAGGAGTTCAAGACCAGCTTGGCCAACATGGTGAAATCCCATCTCTACTAAAAATACAAAAATTAGCCAGGCATGGTGGCATGCACATGTAATCCCAGCTACTTGGGAGGGAGACAGGAGAATCGCTTAAACCCAGGAGGTGGAGATTGCAGTGAACTGAGATGGCACCACCACACTCCAGTCTGGGCAACAGAGTGAGACTCCATCTCAAAAAAAAAAAAAAAAAAAAAAGAGAGAGAGAGAAAGGAGCTCTAGAGCTCAGCACTTAATCGCAGTCTGCTTTTCCATCAAGTTAATTCAGACCTGCTGAGCCTATTGTCTCCTCAGTTACCAAAATTGGAAAGAAGTCAGTCTCCAGGGCTATCTGGATTTCTCTTTGCTCACATAATGCACAGCTAAAGGCTGTGTTTTCTGATACCATTTGTATCTTGGTGTAGCCATACAACTGAGCTGAAGTGATTTATTTTGAGCAGAAGTGACATTTACCCCCGATGTCTTTCAAAGGAAGCTGCTTGCCCCATCTTGGTTTCTATTCCTTTGCATACAATGGAATAGAGATGCGGTGACCATGAGCTAGCTTCAACTAAGTGGATAAGCACAACACCCAGAAGAAAGAGGAGCAACCAGATAGAAAGGACCTGGGTGTCTGCATGGCTGCATGAAACAGAGATGCCTATAAGCTCAGACTCATATGGAAGTGAAATTAATCTATCATTATCTAAGTCTCCACTATTGGGTCTCTGTTAAAGCATTAAATCAATATCCTAACTGATATGATACACGCACACATTACTGAAAGAAAAGTTTCACAAAAAAATTTATCTATTCTTGTAATTTGAAATGCCTCTGACATTTTCTATTCCAGTCTATTTCTTTTTTAAAAAATACTGATCTCAGCTGGGTGCAGTGGCTCATACCAGTAATCCCAGCACTTTAGGAGGCTGAGGCGGGCAGATCACTTGAGGACAGGAGTTGGAGACCAGGCTGGCCAATATAGCAAAATGTCATCTCTATTAAAAAATACAAAAATTAGCTGGGTGTCATAGCACGTGCCTGTAATCCCAGCTGTTCTGGAGACCGAGGCACGAGAATCACTTAAACCCAGTAGGCAGAGGTTACAGTGAGCCGAGATCACATCACTGCACTCCAGCCTGGATGACAGAGCAAGACTTTGTCACAAAAAATAAAAAATGCTGATCTCAATTTATTTTATTTTATTATTATTTTTTTTGAGACGGAGTCTTGCTCTGTCGCCCAGGCTGGAGTGCAATGGCATGATCTTGGCTCATTGCAACCTCTGCCTCCCAGGTTCAAGTGATTCTCCTGCCTCAATCTCCTGAATAGCTAGGATTACAGGTGCGTGCCACCATGCCCAGCTAATTTTTGTATTTTCAGTAGAGGCGGGGTTTCACCATGTTGGCCAGGCTGGTCTCAAAATCCTGACCTCAGGTGATCCAACCGCCTCAGCCTCCCAAAGTGCTGGGATTACAGGCTTGAGCCACCGTGCCCAGCCCTCAATTTATTAAATTGATTTCATTACTCACTAACGAGTGTAAAGACCACGAAGTTGAGTGACATAAAATTGCTGGTTTTCTATCTTAGAAATACTCAAATATTGACAATTTCACACAGTTGAATCAAATCGATGTCTATGAATCAGACAAATAGCTCTTGCATTCTACAAGTTTATAGTCTCAAATGGACAATAACAACAAGTTAATGAATGTGTCCACATAAGTGATTCTACAATTCCTAGGCAGTGGACCTATATGTGTCGTGTATACATACACACACAGACTTGTGTGCACACACAGGGAAAGAAGTTTGTTGGTATAAGAGTGTTTATTATCCGGAGGTTGCTTGGTAAAGCAAAAGTAATCAAAACCTGGAAATAGTCACTAATAAAGTGACCACTTATAAAATTAGTTCCTATTCCAAACAGCCTTCCTTTTGTACTAATAATGCCTAACCTTTCTTGGTCAGTATCTACATGTTGTTAGATATAGATTTGACAATACATTGCAAATATGATGGAAATCAATGGCAAAGTGAAGTGGCAATCTTATAGATGATACCAAACTCCATCAACTGAAATAAAATGAAAAACAACTACCTGAAACACAAGCAAAGCCACTGTTAAAGCAAGTAGCAATTGATACAATCCACAAAGATAGTAACAAAATAAGCCTTTTAAAATATAAGAGAAATCCTTGGAATACTACTGAGGAATAAAAAGAAATGAGCTACAAATGCTCAACAACATAGATGTATCTCACATACATTATGCTCAGTGAATGAAGCCTAACACAAGAAAGCTATATTTTGCATGAATCCATTTATTTGCAATTTGCAATTCAAGAATAGGAAAAATTAACCTATGGTGATAGGAATCAGATCAGTGATTGCTTGGTGCTGACTGAGAAGTTGCAACAAGGAGCTTCCTGGAATGATGGAAGTGTTCTGTCTCAACAGGAATTCCTGAAAACTGATTGAATGGTATATTTAAGATCTGAGCATTTCACTGTATATAAATTATATCTCAATTAAAATTTTGTTTATTTTTAGCCTACCGAGAAAGAGAAGTACTTAGAAAAATTGATAAAACTTCAAATATTTTTGCAAAAGATAACCCTTTTTCATGGTTACACTGTGAAAGTCGAATAGAAATTGGTCTAAGTTATACTATACCATCAAACAATTTTCTGAGAAAAATTTTGTCAGGAACACACTCTTCCAAATAAGAAACACTTGGTTCATTCTTTGCTCTAATAATTACAACAATTATAATTATAAATGACATTTTTTGGAATGTATATTAAGATACACTTATAATTTTTCTCTTTTTAAAGATAAATTCTCAATCAAATTTTGATGCTTATCTTAAGTAGATTCAACTTAAGATTCATGTATTCAACAAATATTTATTGAGAGCTTACAATTTACCAGGCATTGTTCTAAGTGCTTGCGATGTATCAGTGAACAAAACAGACAAGGAGCCCTGCCAGTGTGGAGCATACATTCTCACAGGGGAACAAACAACATACATTCTCACAGGAGAAACGAACAACATAAAATAGATGTGTAAAATAAGAAAACACAGGGGAATGAGAAGGATGGGAGTGTGATGTGGGCAGGCACTGAGATTTCAGGAATGGCTTGAGTGAAATGAGGCTAGGAAAGTGACTGTCTGGGGGAGGCATATTCTAGGCAGAGGGAACAGCTAGAGCCAAAGCCCTGAGATGGGAGTGTGCTTGGCATGTTCAAGAAACAGAAAGGAGGCCAGCATGGCTGGAGCAGGGCGAGCTTCAGGGGCAAACAGGAGAAGGGTCCGAGAGGGACCAGAGGCCACATAATGTGAGGATTTTTTGGCCTTTTCCAGGTATGAGTTCCTCAAACTTCCTATCCAATTAGCCTTGGGAAATTGGTGTGTGTGTGCGTGTGTGTCGGTGCACGTGTGCATGTGTGCAAATCCCTTTCCCTTCTCGTTAGATCCATTACCTTGATGTCCTGCAGTCACCTCAAAGCAATGTGTGTGAAACAGAATTCTCCAACATTCAGAGCTATCCTTCCTCCTCTACTTTCCCTCTCTGTTGAGAGCATAAACTTCTACCCAACTAAACAAGCTAGAATCTTTCTTCTCTCTCACTCCCCAGAGTCCTGCCAGTTCTTCCCGCACCTGACTCCTGAACTCACCCGCTCTTCTACATCCCCACTGCCTCTGCCACGGTCGTCTCCTGCCTGGCCTCCTGCCACAACGTTTTACAGCCATCTGCCTCCAGTTTCTCTCTTCTCAGCTGTCAGACTGACCTCTCCCAGACCTCAGTTTGATTCCATAACTCCCCTGCTTAAAACCCTTTGTGACTCCTCATGGCCATGGGACAAAGCCCTCACTCATTAGGCATTAGGGTGGCTCCCAGGCCCTTCTCCATCTGACTCCTGACCACCTTTGTGGTCTCATCTCCATCATCCCAGACACCAGCCACCCTAGACAATCACCGTCTCGGGGAAACACTTTGCATTTCTATGCCTTCATGGATGCTATTTCTAAATCTTGAAAACCCCCCTAACCCCTGGGATCATTTGTGCATCCTTCAAGATCAGGCTCAAGGGAATGATACTGTGACTCCCTCCCCTCCCCTGACCTTCCTAGCCAGTTAGTCCATGCCACCAGCACACTTGCACAAGCCTCTGTTCTTGCCCTTACTATTGTGAGTGTAAACACATTTCACCACTGTATGCCCTCCCCTGCTAATACAGGCCTCAAGCCTTTGCTGCCTCCCTGCGTGTTCCTACTACACCACACCTGTATTTCAAGCACTCCCCAGGAGCTCAAACAAAGCTCAAGTCCAGCTGATGCCACTGAGGGTCTGAGGTTTGTTTTATTCCACTTTTCCTGCTGCAATGAGTACAATCCTTCCATGAGCACAATCATGTATGTGTGGGGTGGCAGAATTGGGACTTGAACAAATTCCCAAGTCTTGAGTTCTACTCTCAAGATGCAGATGTAGATCTATATTTATGTATATTCAAAGTTTAAAAAACTCAAGATATATATGCTGCATAAATATATATTAATGTATTCTAGAGGGATTCTATAGCTTACATGTGTATATACCCACATATATAAAAGGAAAGTTCCATCCATAGAAGGTTGTTTATATATAATAACACTTCTGCCAATAGATATTTATAGATATTGTTATCACTGCATTAATATGTAACTACATATTTATTGCCATATGAATATACCATAATTTTGGGATCTCAGTCACTACTACTAGTGACTACTAATATATCTAGAGATGTAAGTATAATTTTAGAGTTCCAGTAATAACTAGTAATCTAAAAATTGCCAATTATTCTATCTCTAGACACCCAGTATCCAAAGGAAAATTTGCTTTTCAAACAAATGGTGTTTCTGTCTCCCCAGTGGAACAGAAATTTCTCTCAGCAGACTCAGGTCCCCTGTCCAGCTCCTTTCTTTGAAGGGATGACAGCCGTGCTCACTAGTGGGGAGATCTTTTGCTCATTTCCCCTGGGGGTCCTAAGAGATAAGGGGTCATGCCAGTGCTGGGCCATTTTCCTGCAAGGCTCCACAGTATCCAGGATGGGCCTCCGGGGAGGAGGGCAGCGGCCTGAGGCACCTCCTCACACCTCCACTTCTGCTGTTGTCAGAGAGCTTCCTGGCTTCTTTTTGTGATCAGCTGGTCCTGGAAAGGCTGCAGCAGATGGCTGATTACCATAATACACAGAGCTTTAGAGGGTCCTGGGTGCAAACCCAGGCGTGACCAAGCCAAGAGCAGCTGCATCTAATGCGGCATGTGGAGCCAACATTAGGCTTTACCCACACACCCATTCTGACCTTTCCAATGAGAAGCCGATGGCGCAGTTCAGAACAGATGGCCAAGAGAAACACTAGGGAAAAGCCCTCCCAACCAGCTGTAGTGTCCCTTTTCCAGCCTCCTAACCTAACAGCTTCAGAGCTGACATGAAGCTCATTATCTCCATTGCGTCTTTCTCCATGGCGTTTATTCTCAGGGCAAGCACAAGCCCTGGTAGTTCCATTCTTAGCAGTCCTAGCTATTGGGAAACTTGGTTTCTAAACCAAACAATGCTTGCAGTGGGTAAGAGGCTGCCACACCCTACCTGGTGCCTGACCTTGGCAATCATCTCTCCCCACAGGTAAACTCCAGGACCCCCACCAGCTGAATTGGCCCTCCTGGTTGTCACTAAAATGACTTTGAACTTGGAGGGATGAAAGAAGCTCTTGCCCATACTCGGGATTTAACATCAAATCATATTAGCTGCTCAGCTGGTGTTTAGAGCTGAAAAAGAAATATATTATTGTAGCAGAGTAAATAATTGTTTTTAGAAAATCAGGATTCCTTTTAAAGACGAAACCACATTTTTGCTTAGGATAACCCCTTGATATTTGTCAGTGGGTGGTCTGGATAAAATTACAAAGGAGGCCCACATACTATAGTTTTAAGTATTTAAATGTATAAATAAGTTAACAAACGGTTAAAATTCTTAACAACCTCAAAGGCCAGGTTTGAATTTGGACTGCATGAACTCTGAGGAGTTCTGAGTCAGAATATGGTGTCCTGCGGGGAGCTCCTGGCCCTGGAATCCCCGCCTCCCTGCTTTCTTCCTCAATTCCAACCCATACAGAGGGAGCCTCTTGCACACATATGAGGACACCCCATCCTTCACAGCCAAGCTCTGAACACACTTCTGCCCACTGCAGCCACTTGGCTTAGGAGGCTGCACACAGGCACCGAGGATTGGGAAAGAGGGTAGAGCAGGCCCTGGCAGTAGGCCCAGACCATTCTAGCAGGAAAGTGTGGGGTCCTAGTTACCTAGAAGGTGGTCTAGAACAGTGATCAGAAACTACAGTCCCTGGGCCAAATCTGGTCCATTGCCTATTCTTATCAATAAAGTTTTATTGGAAGATAGCCATGCCCATTTATTTTTATGTTGTCTAGGGCTGTTTTCATGCTATAATGGGATAATTAAATAATTGCAATAGAGACCGTAGGGCCACAAAGCCTAAAATATTACTCTCTGGTCTAGAAGGTGGGGAGGAAGGTAAGCTCTGGGCAGGCAAACTCAAGGCATCCTTGGCCAGCTGGACACCTCAGCATATAGGCATGGGCACAGCTGGAGGACAGCCAGAGCAGCTTCCTCTAGAGCACAGTGCCCAGAGCTAGGGCCCCTCTTCTCTGGGTCTAAGGGTAGTACTGCTTCTGGATAAGCCTCTTGTGGTAGAAAAGAGCCTCAAACCTGGAAGGCATGAGAAATTAATAGCAATTTTGTTGTTAGCAGAGAAGGGAGGGGATTGAGCATCATGCCAGAGTAGTAAAGAACTTTTAAAAACAAGAATAACATATTCTTACCATGAGTTACATGCACTGCTGCAATGTAATCCCTTTGTCACCCCAAGTCTTCAGTAAAGTCTGCTATACACACAATAGCTTTGTGCCGGCCAGGCGAGGTGGCTCATGCCTGTAATCCCAGCACTTTGAGAGGCTGAGGTGGGCAGATTACCTAAAGTCAGGAGTTCAAGACCAGCCTGGTCAGGAGTTCAACCACAAAAATTAGCCAGGCATGGTGGCGCATGGCTGTAATCCCCACTACTCGGGAGGCTGAGGCAAGAGAATTGCTTGAACCTGAGAGGCAGAAGTTACAGTGAGCCGAGATTGCACCACTGCACTTCAGCCTGAGTGACAGAAGAAGACTCCGTCTCAAAAAAAAAAATAGCTTTGTACAACTCAGTGGTGGTAGGTAGGTGATAGGAACCAAGGACGGGGGCTGGTTGCAAGTCTTGCAGTAACAGAAGCAGTATGTCTGGAGTGGCAAAATAATCCCCAAACAATTAATTCTGCAGAGGCAGAAAATGGGAACAAAAATTGACTATGAATTTGCCCTTGGGATTTTACCAGAAAAATTGAGGAAGACACTGAACTTTAAGCAAATTGAGGAATGAGTCAATCTTGTGCAGCTGTAAAGGGCAGGGTGACTGCAGTAACATTATAGCATACATTTTAATACCTAGATATTAAAAAATACACCTTTCTAAAACATGTCTAAAATATGTCTGTTTGACATATTAAAAGCACAAATCCTTTAAAAAATATGTAATCTGTATCTGACAACTAGACTTCCAGTTTATTCTCCCAGAGTTTGATCCTTGCTTTGGGTACCCATCCAAAACTCTGATCCTTTCCATCCACGGACCTTCCTGGCTCTTTCCAGACCAAGATCCTGCTACAAGATGGTAATTTCAGAGGTGACACAGCTACCTGCTCCCTGGCTCCTGGCCATCAGTGGTCCCTGGATTGCCCTGGCTGTATTTGACTAGGATCCATGTCTCATACCATCATTTCTCCAGTAACTCACACAGTCCGTAGCAGATAGTATGCACTTAATAAGCATTAGGTGAACTGACTTGAACAGAATTCATTCCCCCCCGCTTATAATAACACAACACAATTCCAATCTGGTTTAGCTGTGTCTGCTTTCTTAGAGGCCTTCTTCTGGCCCCCAGCCTGCCTCACTTTGCATATCTACTGCTGTCAACACTTCCTGCTTAAAGGCCTCCATCCAAAGGGTTAACTGGACCCTATTATTCACCTAGAATAAAGCCTGCGTTTATCATGTCCCTCGGGACTCCACCCCTTTAGTTTGTGCACCTATCTCAGTGCCAGGGGTTTCCTGGAGCACTGCAGCCCGTTCCCTGTTTTCTACCACTCTGTCACAGTGAGCTATTCTTTGCGGTGGACTTCTTTCCCACCTGGCAGTGGTCGGCTCCCTGGCATTTACTTCCCCTGATGCTGGTGCTCATCCAGTTTTAGTTTTAGGCTGGCTCCAGGCTATGGGTCCTGCTCCTCAGTCCTAGGCCTAATAATTTCCATTTCTTCCTCAGCTGTCCTCAGTGAGTATGATTTAAAAAGTTCCACTGGGGGCCGGGTGCAGGGGCTCACGCCTCTAATCCCAGCACTTTGGGAGGCTGAGGCAGGTGGATCACTTGAGGTCAGGAGTTCAAGACCAGCCTGGCCAACATGGTGAAACCCCGTCTCCACTAAAATACAAAAATTACCTGGGTGTGGTGCTATGTGCCTGTAATCCCAGCTACTCGGGAGACTGAGGCAGGAGAATCACTTGAACTCAGGAGGTGGAGGTTGCAGTGAGCTGAGACCATGCCACTGCATTCCAGCCTGGGTGACAGAGTGCAATTCTGTCTCAAAAAAAAAAAAAGTTCCACTGGGTAAATGCCATTGTTTTCGGATCTCATTCTTTAAAGAAAAAAATTATTTTTTGATACAAAAGAAAATAATCTAAGTGACTTTATATTTTGTGCATATATCTTGGTTTCATATGTGACAAAACAATCATTCATGATTACTTAGATAGTTGTATGCTAAGATCCTTCCCAATCAAATTATTTCTTAAAAATCTGACATCCATTCTATCACAAGAATCTAAAAGTATTGGTCTCCTTCATTGCACAAAATGAATTTCATCTGGTCTCTAATTCTAGACCTTCCAATTTCTTGAAAAGTCTCATGGAATGTTATCAACTTGCTCATATTTTTAGGGGACTAAACTGGACACTGACCAAATTGTCAAACCTAAATGCTATGTGTGGAGTGAAAAAAAAAAAAAAATTGTACCACACCAAAAGTGTGTTTATTTGCTTTACCTTAGGGTGACTGGAATTTCAGTATATAAGCATAACTTTTATGCAATCTTGGTTGCATATTTAAATGTTTGTGAAGGTTTTTTAAAAATACAAATTCTGAGGCCCTATCCTAGGAAAATTGAGTAAGAACCGCTAAGAGTAGGGCCCGGGCATTTGATTTTTAAAAGCTCCATGGTAGATCTCGATGGGCAGGTAAAATACAAATAGGTGAAAAGAAAAACATATGGATACACAACTTAGTCATGGCATTCAGCTTTACTTACCTTAAAAATTAAATCAGGCTTTCCCCCTCAGCTTCTCAGTGAGTCACACCAAAATCAGTCAGTTGTTCTCTTTTTGTTCCTGGTTTTTTACAAAAGCAAGGTCCTTTCTATCTTATCTCAGGTAAAACCTCTGAGTTGAAATGGAAACTGCTCACTTCCTACATCACATTGTTGTGTAGCTGTGAAATGATTTTAAACATTTACATAGTGTTCTATGTGAGTGACATATGTTTTACTGTGATAAAAACATGGAGCATAATCTCCACCCCTTTAAGAATGTTACATCATACCTTATCAGACCACATATGTGAGCTATTGGCTTAAACAACTAGACTCCAAAACACATATAAACCCAAGATTTTGACAGACACATTGAGAGCTTAGGCTGTGTCAGGGCTACTCTCTGCCAGTCTTTGAGCTTGTCACCAAAGCCTGGCCTGCCAAACCTGGCACCACTCTCTAGTGTCCAGGAACCCTGTGAGTAGTCATGGATCTCTGCTGTGTTGGTCAAGCTGTGTGTCTCTTCCAAGAACCTCTCATAGAAACCTCCTCAAACTTCCATTAGACTTGACATCCACAGAGGCTTGCTTCCATCCTAACTGAGCAACTAGACTTTAATAACAAATGACTCACTCACTATGTGGTCAATGTACCTCATCCATTGGTACAAATCCCTGTGAGATTTTTCTCATTATCCTCCCCCTCTTCAAGCATTGTGAAAATAAATTTAAAATATCTTTGTAAAGCAATAAACTGTGTGATTTACGAAATCATATACTCATTATCTCCTCACTTTATTTACTTATTTATTTAGAGACAAGGTCTTGCTCTGTCGCCCGACTGGAGTACAGTGGCACGACCATGCCTCACTGCAGCCTGAAGTACAGTGGCACGACCATGCCTCACTGCAGCCTCAAACTCCCAGGCTTAATTGATTCTCCTACCTCAGCCTCCCAAATAGCTGGGACTATTAGGTGTGTGCCACCACACCCAGCTAATTTTTAAATTTTTTGTAGAGATGGGATCTTGCTATGTTGCCCAGGCTCATCTCAAACTCCTGGGCACAAGTGATCCTCCCACTTCAGCCTCCCAAAGTGCTGGGATTATGGACATGAGCCACCACACCTGGCTATCTCCTTATTTTAATCATATCAAACAAAATGCAAACTGAGCTTTTTCTCCTCCCCAATTCTATTCCCTTTATCCCCATTGGGTAAAAGACAAGGTCTTTTAATTGCTTTACCGAAGGGTTATTGGAATTTCAGTACATAAACATAACTTTTATGCAATCTTGGCTGCATATTTAAATGTTTGTGGAGGTTTTTTACAAATACAAATTCTGAGGCCCCATCCTAGGTCAACTGAATGCCAAAAATGCCAATCAGTCTAAAGTCATGCTTCCTCATGCATTCTGTTAGCACCCTCTTAATCAAACTGCCCTTTCTGTTCTTAGCTAAAAGTCTTTGATTTGACTTCCTGGCTATAATTTTTTTCTTTCCTAAATGCTTCCCTCAGCACCTGTTATCTCTAGTTTTATTTCCTACCTTGATCCATTTTTGCCCCAAGGTGCCTGTCCTACAATTTTAATAGCCCCAACCCCTTGACTCATATTTTGTTATAGCATTGTAGGGGAGGGGAAGCTTTCCCTCTACCCTCTGAGGGTTCATTAATCAAGTGCGTGAAATAAACTGACAGCAGGCAGATTAACAGGAGAAAAGGTATACAAATTTATTACATGCACTGGGGCATCACATGCAAGAAAAGTGAATATTCAAAAACTCCGTAAGATCTAGAAGCCTATATACCCTCTTCATAGCGGACAGGGGAGGGGAGGTATAGGCAACTTATGGGAAAGTAAATTAATTGGAGAAAGATTAGTGGGTCCTGAGAAGAATAGGTGACAGCTAGTGACAAAGTCTGTCTGGGTGTGGTGTCACCTCCGGTCTCCCATGATATGAGCCAATCTTCTGTAGTTGAGATCTTGGGGATTCATGACAATTTTTGAGTGGCATTTGCTGAATTCCTTCAACACCTACTTTTAACTTTTCCATTGTTTTTTCCAAGTATTTCAGTGCTTGGGGAAAAAAATCAACCATTAAAATAAATATATGAAAACTAGCATAAGGTACCTATTTTTCTCTTTGCCTTAGTCTCCAATATGAGTTGGCCCAGCATCGTTGGATTCTATCTTTATTTGAAATTTTGATATTTTGGGCTGGGCACAGTGGTTCACACCTATAATCCCAGCACTTTGGAGGCCGAAGCAGGAGGATTGCTTGAGTCCAGGAGTATGAGACCAGCCTGGGCAACATAGTGAGACCTCATCTCTACAAAAAATTAAAAAATAAAAAACATTAGCCAGGTGTAGTGGTGCATGCCTATAGTCCCAGCTACTTAGGACTGAGATGGGAGGATCACTTGAGCCCAGGAAATCAAGGCTGCAGTGGGCCATGATCACACCACTGCACTTTAGCCTGGGTGATACAGCAAGATCATTTCTCACAAAAAAGAAAAGAAAAAATTGATGCTTTGTTTATCAGGCATTTTTGCATTAACTTTTATTTTTTAAAATATAGCTTTAAAATATTATTTATCTTAATAACTGAGTTTTTTGGAGCTTCCTGAAATTTTGCACCAGAAACAAGTGCCTTATTCCCCTCATTCTAGCCCCGGCCTTGAATCACAAAAGTCCCAGATCTGCTTGGGTAAAAATGAACACTTCAGAGTTGAATTGGAGAATATCAGTAGGAAAAAACATCCTTTCAGTCAGGCTAAGAGTAGGGAAGGAAGAAAGTCTGGAAACATTTGCACATTAGTAATTTCTTACTCTGTTACATGTTTACTAGGATTCCAGGTAAGAGTTCAAAAGTTAAAAAAAGTTTGAAAACCTCTGATTCCAGCTCTGCTCTTCTTATTAATAGGTTCAAAAGTTAGAAACATGGGTTACATAGGAAATTAATGGGAGAGCTGGGTTAAAACCCAGTGTCCTAATTGAGATTAGCAAAAGCTATGAAAAATAATATTCCTTCACAAGAATAATTATAACTAACAACTCTCAATCACTCCATCCTCCATCCACCCCTACCAGTAAAAGACAATTAGGACACCTCTGCAAAGACTTTTAATGTATCAACTTATTAAAAAAAAATAAAGGCTGACTGTGTGCTGAGCTAAAAAGTCAAAAACATGGCCCTTGGCTATGTGTGGTGACTCACGCCTGTAATCCCAGCTCTTTGGGAGGTCAAAGCAGGAGGATCACTTGAGGCCAGGAGTTTAAGACTAGCCTGGGCAATATAGCAAGACTCCTGCTATACAAAAAATTTTAAACATTAAAAAATTACCCAGGCATAGTGGCATGCCCCTATAGTCCTAGCTACTCAGAGGGCTAAGGCAGGAGGATCACTTGAGCCAACGAGTTCAAGGCTGCAGTGAGCTATGATTATGCCACTACATTCCAGCCTGGGCAACACAGCAAGACCCCATCTCTTTTTTTCCTTCTTTTGAAACAGGGTCTTGCTCTGTTGCCCAGGCTGGAGTGCACTGGCACAATCTTAGCCTTCTCATCTCTTAAAAAAACACACACATTAAAAAAACCCCAAAAAGGTCCTTATTCTTAAATTTGTAATTTTGTAGGGGACACAGATACATAACTATACCACCAACAACAATTAAAGCACAGTGCTGTCAGTGCCATGATAGAAGGATGCATATAGAGCCTGGAGAACACAGTGACAACAAGGTAGTGTCTGAGTGGAATTTTGAAGGGTATTCCATGCATTTGCCTATTGCATACATTTCCCTGATAATCCAGGCTAGCCTTCTACTATTGATTACAGACACATAGCTCCAGTATATTTATGATGCTGATGGGGAGAAAAAGTTTACCATAGGGGAGTGAGGTGGGCCTAGGACCTAGAAATATCACTCTCATTGGGTTGGAGCGGTTGGAGGAAATCCAGTTGAATGGGTGGCCAGTTTATAGGCCAGGCTGAGACCAGCCTCAGGGATGTCCAACACGAGATAAAGTGTGGATGGGGAGAAGGGAAAACTTGGAAATCCAGGAAACTGGCTGGAAAGCTCATGGTTCATATCACTGGTGGGAAAGGGAGGTGGGTTAGAGAGAATAGAGGCAGAATTGGTAACATCAAGGCATAAACTTATTCTTAGAAGGCCTGGCATCCTGGCTGGGCCAGGTATCACGTTGAAATATGAAGCAGAGACTGGATACTCAAGGAAAGTCACTATCCAGTCACTAAGATGGGGCACTGAGCAAAGCAGGACAGGCAGCAGGGAAGCCCTGCAGGTCCCCTGAGGGTCAAACCAGAGTTTCTTTAATCTCTCCAAACTGAAGCCAGTGTTTGGCCCTGGACAGCCTGCAGGGAGAAGCCACCTGGCCCAATTATGGGAATAAAGGAGGGTGTGAGCTTAGGAACTAGGTAGGCTCTGACACCACCATGAGGCTTCATTCCTTCAAGTTCCATGATTTTCAAAGGAAAAATCGAGGTCCCAGAAATAAGTTTATTGACTTCTAATAGCTGATGACCAGCTCTACCTATGGTGTCTTAGCGCCATTCAAGAGTTCAAAGACAGGCTCCACCCAGCTGAGAGCTGTTGAGCATAGCTGTACTGTATATATAATTCGATGTAATGACTGGTTGGGGTTAATCAAATATAATGCCCAACCCAGACCTATTAAATTCTACCACAAAAGAGGCTTTAATCAGTCTTTTATCAGCTTGGTGCATTGGTCTAAGAAGACTGCTTTTGTTTGCCCATATAAGAGACAACGGGAGAGTCAGGATCAGCCTGCTCGCTGGAGTACAACAAGCGAATTGTCCCCAAACAACAGACCATTCAAGGCCATGAGAGAGGAAAGGCAGGAGAGGCCGCATGAATCTACAAAAGTGTCCACTGTTAATGGTTACAGCCCAGTGTTTAAATTCGGGCCACATTCCTGCTGGAGCTTCCAAAATATAGGGTGGACAGAAACAAAAAGACTCCAGTGTGCTTCTTGTAAGTCTATCTGGCTTTGGCCCTCTGCAGGACATTCTTGTTTGCTGCCTGCTGAAAGGGGAAAGGAAAACTGACATTTGGTTCTCTCTCGAAGCAAAGGTCAGATCTCTTGGGGGTTAGATATGCTTCACAGGGCCATGGATTAAAGTTATGAGTACAGGTTCTATGCGAAACTGCACCTGTCCTACTGCCCAAGACCTCTTGGGCTACGGAAGGAACAGGAGAAGGGAGACAAAAGGCAGTGAAGAAGAGAGAGAAAAGAGGGGGACCTTCCCTGACCCCAAAGAGGGAATGACATTTAAGCCACCCAATTTAATTCTGTTCAATGAATATTTGAATACTTTTTAGGAGGCAGGCTAGGATGTACCCAGATACAGAAACAAACACATGATTTTAAAAATCCACTATTTCTGCTTAGAATCAGAGAAAGTTAATACTGGAAAGGTCTTAGGTCATCCTGCTTTATATTATGGTCTTCTAATCAGAATAATAATTTTTTAACCCATAAGGGCATAGGTTAAAAAAAAGGAAAGAAAGAAAGAGGAAATGAAAAGAAAGAAAACTAGAAACACTGTCTCATTCCAAAAGAGTAACCTCAAATTCTGATATGATCATGGAACTCTTATGGGAATGTGTCATGATGTGTCACTGAGGGAAGACTCCTTGAGAATTACTGATCTAGTCTTGTAGCAGGATGAGCCACAGACAAAACTCCTCAAATACCGAGTTAAAGAAGGAAGGGGGTTTATTCGGCCGGGGACATTGGCAAGACTCCTGTCTCAAGAGCCAAGCTCCCTGAGTGAGCAATTCCTGTCCCTTTTAGGGGCTCACAACTCTAAGGGGGTGCACGTGAGAGGGTCGTGATCGATTGAGCAAGCAGGGGGTACGTGACTGGGGGCTGCATGCACCGGTAATTAGATTGGAACTGGGGGCTGCATGCACCGGTAAACACAGTGCTTTTCTATACAATGTCTGTAATCTATAGATAACATAACCAATTAGGTCAGGGGTCGATCTTTAACTTCCAGGCCCAGGGTATGGTGCTGGGCGGTCTGCTTGTGGATTTCATTTCTGCCTTTTAGTTTTTACTTTTTCTTTCTTTGGAGGCAGAAATTGGGCATAAGACAATATGAGGGGTGTTCTCCTCCCTTAGTCTCACCTAGGAACTCAGAAGTTTAAGGAACAAAGTGGCAGGGCCAAGACCACTATGGCACTTAGTAGCAGAGAGAGGATTACAGCCCACGTCTTCTAATGCCCAACGCAGGACTCAGCCACTTGCACCACAGTGTTGCACCACTAAAGTTAACTGGGAAAATGCAAATCCTGAAAATCCTTAAATATATAACTGAGTATCTTAGATCTAGCTATCCTCACTGATATGTCGCCCATTCGCTGCCAAGCTTTGGGCCCAACACTTATAGTCATCAGAGTTTAGATTTTGTTTATAAACCAAGATTTCCCCTTCAGCTCTAAATGGAATTTTGCTGGGACCTGGGAGTCTTCAAAGGAATAGAAGGAAAAATTGTGGATACAGTTAGATTGACAGCAAAGGGAAAAGAGGAAATCTTTCCTCATAAGACCAAATCTGTGGCATCTCAGCTTCCGTTCAGTGTGGAGGCAGGAGTGGCAGCTGCCTAACTTGGTCTTTCTCATTCAAATATGCTACATTTAAATATGTTTGGGGGCTGATAGTGATAGGAAGACATTCCTATGGCCAAGTAGGACAGAGATCTGGGAGTGATTCTATTTATGGAAGGTTTACTGGATGCATTTATCTGAAGGTAAAATGAACAATGCCTAGTCTGGATGGTCATTTGGGTGAGATGGAAGGGAGATAAGAAAGGGACCAGGGAAAAATGAAAGTCATTCTGTGCCTTGTGAGGGGTGTCAGTGGTCAGAAGTATTTTGCCATTCTCATTTGTCATCCAGTGCTGCTGACCCGTGCTTTGAAATGGCTTGGCTTCCCTAGAGATATTCTGAGCCATAACTGCAGATTTCCATTTTAGGTTCTTGTTTTCTCACACTCTGCTCTAGACAATCAGTTCAAAATCCTTCCTCAGGCAATGTGCAAAATGCCTTTGCAGAGTTGATGAAGGTTCTGTGGTGTGGCCCATGTGAATGTATCAATTTTTTTTTCTGCATGTAAATAGGAGTGATTATGGCAAAGTGGTTATTAGCTACATTAGATCAATGATTTGGGCTGCCGGGGCTTGTTGACAAACCTTCTTTGATGATAACTTTTTTATAAATTATGTTAATTATGACTTTGCCTTGGACTGCAGTAATGGGACTGGAAGCTTTCTATTTTCTTTCAGGCTTCAGTAGAAATTCTGCCTTCGTTTTTTTTTTTTTTTTTTTTTTAACTTATGCTGCTGGCAATTAAGTGCTATCCCAAAAGATAAAAACAATTTCCTCTTTTAAAAAATCATTGTGCAAGAAGTGTCATGTAAAAGCTGCTGTTACTTAAAATATGGTCTTGTAAAATAACTATAGCAAGTTCTCCTATTCATGAGACCAGCAAGGAATTATTAAAAATCGTGATAGAGAAAATTATGCTTATAGATTCTGTTTTTTTTTTCCCCTCATCCTTCTGAAAAAAAAAAAAAAAAGAAAAGAAAGAAAGTGGAATCCTTCCCTTTGGGTTTTGGTTGTGTTTTTTTGAGACAGAGTCTCACCCTGTTGGCCAGGCTGGAGTGCAGAGGCACAATCCCTGCTCACTGCAAACTCTGCCTCCCGGGTTCAAGCGATTCTCCTGCCTCAGCCTCTTGAGTAGCTGGAATTACAGGCGCCCGCCACCACGCCCGGCTAATTTTTGTATTTTTAGTAGAGAGAGGGTTTTGCCATGTTGGCCAGGCTGGTCTCAAACTCCTGACCTCAGGTGATCCACCCACCTTGGCCTCCCAAAGTGCTGGGATTACAGGCATGAGTCACCGCGCCCGGCCTGGATTATTTTTAACTGAAGAAGAGAAAAACAAACAAAAAGAAACAAATGTTTTGATAAGTTTGACTATGGTTGTTAAAATATGACCTATAGAAAATATAGAAATAAAAGAATTATCACATGTTCTCCCCACACAATGAACAGTGAGCTTTCAGGGTTTACCTGCTTGAAGCTCCAACTGTGGCTCTCAGCACATCTGCACCCTCAGCTAAGTGTCCTGATGCATCACCCTGCAGGTGTGCCCTGCTACCCACCCAGACTTCACCCTCCCAGGCTCTTGCCATCACTTTACTTCAGCTAGTCAGGATTAGCTCTTCCTCCCTACGGGAAACAATACTGACCTTGGAGTCAGACTGACCTGGTTTAAATCTATTAGGTAGAACTAAATAAAATTGCTGTTTTTAATACACCAATGATGGTTAAATATTGGCAGTTTCATGCCATTCAACCTAGCACCACCTTCTCATTATCATGTTCTCTAAGATAAGATATTTTAAATGCCTTACTTATTCCATGACACAGGTTAGTCACCATTTACTGTAGACATGCTATGAATTATAAGAGGCTGCAGTGGCAGTTCATTCCAGGTTAGTTTAACAAAAAAATTTTTTTGACTCTTCCTTTTTACCCCAGGCACTGCTTTTGTGCTGAATACCTGGGTGAGGGGAGGTCCCAGTTCAGTGGGGGCAGATATATAAACAGAGATCTGTGATGTAAGCAGGAATTGGGCAGTATACCCACAGTACAGGGTAGCATGGAGGAGGAGATTGTGAGCTTTTGGGGAACATGGGAGGATGAGGAAAGCCTTTCCCCCAGGGGAAATGCCTGGGTGCTGAACAACACAGCATCATGGGCAACTTTCCAGAGAACCTTGGGCTGGTGGGAGTATGAGAGAGAGAACATTATCATAAGACTGGAGAGAAGCTTTGACAACTTGGGGACCCTCTTTACAAAACTAAATACAAAATGACCACATAAACACATCACTAGGTTTTCTTCCAGGCCCTGAACTTGAAGAGCCCGGACATTTCAGCTTCATTATCTAAAACATCTGCCTTGGCAGGGCCACAATGTAAGGGGCCTTGCTAAAGAGCAGGGGCATCCTGGCAGACAATAGGAGCTGCTGAAGGATCTCAGACAGGAAAGTGACATCATCAGATTTGCTTTTTAGAAAAAGCACCCCAAGGGCTGTCTGGAAGATGGATCAGAGAAGTTTATGTTAGGTGGCAGAAAAGCCAATTAGAAAGCTATTTTAATAATCCAGAAGAGAGCCAAGAGTCTGAACATGGCAGAGTTCATGAAGGAGTAGACAAAGCCTCATTCAGCAAAAGTATCTGGGGGATAGGTGCCCCAGGAGGTCTGGTCTTTCTGCCTCAAAGCCCATCTTGAGCAGGTGGTAAATGCTCTCAAAATCAGGTTCTCCAGTTGGGGAAGGTCTTTTTTTTTTTTTTTTTTTTTTTTTTTTGAGACAGAGTCTCACTCTGTCACTGCAACCTCCGCCTCCTGGGTTTAAGTGATTCTCCTGTGTCAGCCTCCCGAGTAGCTGGGATTACAGGTGTGCGCCATCACACCCAGCTAATTTTTGTATTTTTAGTAGAGATGGAGTTTCACTATGTTGGCCAGGCTGGTCTCGAACTCCCGACCTCAGGCGATCCACCCACCTTGGCCTCCCAAAGGGCTGGGATTACAGGCATGAGCTACCGCACCCTGCCTGGGAAGATCTTAAATGAGCTGCACACCAGAGGCTTGTCACTCCATGCACCAATGCTAAACCATGGCACCTTCATGCCCACTCAGGCCTGGCTATTCTTCATTCCTCTCTGCTCTGTCATATGCCTGGGTTCTGCCATAGTTTCCTCTTTAATAAATAGTTATCTGCTCATCTTGAGGTCTGGCCCTGAATACTGGACTGCTTGGCCAGGGCTCTGTAACCTGCTTAATTCCTGCTCTACTATCCCTCTTTTCCCCAAACCTTGGGCTGAGCCATGCCCTCCATGTTCTCCATTCTCCTGAGAAAAGCTCCATTCATCTCGTTCATCTTCCAAGATGCTCTACAGGAGTCTGCTCCTCAGCCATCTTTCTCTGGCTACTTCCCTCTGTCCTCCCCAAAGTCAATGACTTCCTCATCTCTGTGTCTTATGCATGGCTTTATTATTACATGTATTATGCTTTATCATATTTCTTTATGTGTTTGTTTTTCCACCCCCTCTTTAGATTCTTGAGATTAGGATCCATGCCTCATATTGTCATTTCCCCCAGTAACTCACAGTCCCTAGCATATAGTAGGGACTTAATAAGTGTTGGATGAACTGACTTGAACTGAATTCACTCCTCTCTGTTTATAATAATACAACACAATACCAACCTGGTTAGAGTCTAACTGTTCTTGTCTTCTTAGGACAGCAGTGCCCCAGTCTGCCTTGCTTTGCGTATCTCCTGCAGTTCCTGCTTTAAGGCCTCCTTTCACAGGATTGGCCCTGTTATTCACACAGAATCAAGCTTGAGTTTATCATGCCCCTGGTACTGCATATCCTTCCTGGGTATCCTCCTACAGCTGGGCCAGACTTCCCCAGTCGGTCCTTGCTTGGTCCCCACGTCTTCCCAGCCTGCTTCTGAGGCTAAGGGTCCAAGATGCTTTGTGACCTCTCTGGCCATGGTGTTTAGATAAGAAGGAGGTACTTATTCCAAAGGCAGCCAATTCATGGGCTAGACCATACCTACGGGGCAGCCCAGTGGGAAAAGTGTTGACCAAAAGGATTATATGGGCCAATCAGATTGACAGATTATATAGTGGAGAACATCACTTTCAGACATCTTCCCTCAGCAGGAGAACTGTAGATGGGGTAGTTTCTCTTTGGAGGGGACTGGGTAGGCCTCACGATTGAGCTCTTTGGTACAATGCTCCAATCTCTTATGTGCCTACGTTTTTCTATTCTCATTATTGTCCACCCTTGACAAGAGGCATCTGAGAACCCAAACCCTGTGTAGTTGTACCTTTTATCCCAGCTCCTCACCTAGCCATTAAGAACTGTAGTGGGGTCTAAGGTTTTACCATACAAGCTAACAAATTATTCTGACATAGTTTCCTTGATGCTGGCAAAAGACATGAGACTCCTGGGTCAGAGACTCTCGGCACAGCAAGTAGCGTGAATGTTAGCTTATTTGCGTCGGTTGCCCTTGCCCCCTAGTCCCATGTGGACAATGCCAGTGAGCTCAAATGCCTGCAGAGGCTACGGGTTGTGTTACAGTAGAGGAGCTCTGAGCTTAGGGAAGCTAAATCTTTTATAGTGGGCAGTAAACATGTCTGCTGTTTGCTCTGGAAGGAGATACTCTCTTTATTATATTAGACAGTAAGCATGGCTGGCTTTTTCTCTAGATGGGGGTACTATCTCCATCTTCTGAGGCTATTTGTTTCACAAACATCCTTGAAAAGGTAGTCTCGAATGAAGGGCAGTCAGTACCTCACTCGTGAGATGTGCAGAGACGTAAGTTATCTATGGGGAGCCATCTCAACACTAAGCAGCCGTCTCTGTTCACCCATGTTCTGGCACTGGCATGTTTATTCCACAGGTGACAGGCAACTTTGCTTTTCCAATCCAAATCCCTCTTCCTAGCCATCATCACAAATTTCCTGCTCCATTGGGACATTTCAACCAGATATCTTCAATCGTTAAGTTTAAAATGTCTAACACTATATGCATCTTCCTCCCCTAACTTTTCAGTTTTTTTGCCACCATTTTCCTTGTCTCATCAGTTCAGATCCTAGGAGTCATTTTTAAATCCCATCTTCTTTCTCATCACTTATAACCAAGTCAATCCCAAAGTTCTATCAGCTCTTCCTTTGGAATATCTCATCCTCATTTCTTCCCAGCTTAGAAAGAACTTTATACTGTCATTTGCTTAGTTCAGAATCTTATTTCATTCCTAGACTGCTCAAGGAATGTCCTGACTACTTTTCTAAATTCCTACCTTCTCCCCTTCACACTTCTTAATTCTCTAAAGGCACAGCTTAGATTAAGTCACACTTACTTAAAAATGTTCGGTTTCCCATGGACTGTTTGATAGAAGAGTCTAAACTTTTCTCCCAAATACTCAAGGCCTGCCCAAATCTGACTAGGCCTTATGTCCTGCCACTATGTTCTGGCTGTGCAGGCATGGTCTCCCTTACTCCATCTGCTGAGTTCACATGTGAGAGGTCTAGCTCCCTCCCCATCCCCACCACTCAGAGTTCTGAATATTATACCTTTGCAAACCCATTTTGTTCTTTGGTACCTAGTTCTTTTACTGGTGCAGCCTACACTGGTTTCCTTTGCCCAATTATATTTATCTTAATATTTAACCTCATGCTGCCCCATCAGTCTCCTTAACTGCTTTATGTCTTATGTGTCCAGCTAAGTGTTAAGTTCCTGAAGGTGTAAAAGTATCATTTGTATATTTTTTATGCCACTCAGTGATTACTTAGCACATATGTGGGCAAACCATAGAAACACGACTCTCCCATTTCCTGGCCATGTGACTGGACAGTAAATATATGTACCTTAGTCTCCTCATGTAAAAAATGAGATAGAAATAGTACCTACATTACAGAGGTGTTGGGATAATTAAATTAGATAATATGGGAAAATGTTAGTACCTTTCCTGCCATATAGGAAGAATTCAATGTTGACTATTAATCTTACAGTGATACACAAATAAATGAATGAACAAATAAACCAATGATGAAATACATAGTTCTCTTTCTTGGAGGACTCCAATTTAGTGAAAGATGATCAGATAATCTTAAAAAAATATTTATGATAGCATTAAAGTGACATGGTAGAGGCTGGATGGAAGAGGGTGAGTAGCACTTTGCAAAGGGCCTGACTTAATCCTTGAAAAGATGTGTTCTCAGGAATAAGAGAGAACCTGATAAAGTACATTATCAACTTATGATATTTTCAACTTACCATGAATTTATACAAATGTGGCCCCATTATAAGTTGAAGAGCCTCATGAATGCATATCACTTTTGCATCATGGTAAAGTTGAAAAACCATAGGTCAAACCATTGTAAGCTGTACCAGCATAGTTGGGGGCTGTCTCTTGTAGGATCCAAATGAGCCAGGCCTTCGGTTCCTACTCAAGTTTACTTCCAGCTGCATCCCACTAATTACCTTTTACCATTTGTCAACCATTAACACAACTGTGTAAATGAGATTATCAAATGCTTTTCTGAGAGTGGGTTTTCATGGGCTGGAGGGGGAAGACAGATGGAACATTAAGCCGCTTAGGAGCAGTGGGGAAAGAAACCAGCTGTTTGCAGGTGAAAGCAAACTAAATCAACTTCACCGGTTAGCTGCAGACCAGCTTTCTATGTAGCACAAAAAATAAAAAATAAAAAAAATTTAAATCTACTGCCAGACAAAACTTCTGTTACAGCTTTTCATGTCACAGTAGGGAAATACGGGCTCCTCCTGGAGCTCCTGATTCTAAATCTGTTACTATACTTTTAAAATAATGTTAATAGATACAATAAAATGGAATCCTAACCACAGTCATTTTGCCATCTGTATGAAAATATTGGCTCTGGAAAAGGGATGGCCTACTAAGAAGCCAAAGACATAGAAATATGTTTTGAGAATCATGTTCCTGGCTTAAAATAGATCACCCATTAGGGAAGGTTGGCTAAGGCCAAGTTTCACAAGGGCAGAGAAGGCAGAAAAGCTGAGTAGTTTGTTTTTCTGCAGTCACAGTGGAACGGGGCAGTGGAGGGAGGTATATTTTAGTTTCTACTACCTCTTCCAAGGGAAAAAGCAGATGGGGTTTGTGTCTTCTCCATAGAAAAGTGGTAGTATGCCTTTAATAGGCCCTCCTTGAAACATGAAGTTTCCTGCTGCCACTATCCCAGATCTGTAACTGCCCAGTGGTTCACCTTGCCCGCTGCCTAGATAGAGCCAATTTCTCAAGACAAGGGAATTGCAGTAGGGAAAGAGTAATTCATGCAGAGCCAGCTGTGCTGGAGACCAGAGACAGACCAAATCAGTCTCCCTGAGCATTCAGGAAGCAGAGTTTTTAAGGACAACTTGGTGGATTGGAGGCGGGAAGCCAATGAGCCGGGAGTGCTGATTGGTCAGGAATGAAATCACAGGGAGTTAAAACTGCTTTCTTGCACTGAGTCAGTTCCTGGGTGGGGGCCACAAGATCAGATGAGCCAGTTAACTGATCTGGGTGGTGCCAGCTGATCCATCAAGTGCAGGGTCTGCAAAATATCTCAAGCAATGACTTTGGAGCAGTTTATGGAAGGTCAGAATCTTGTAGCCTCCAGCTGCATGACTACTAAACCATAATTTCTAATCTTGTGGCTAATGTTAGTCCTACAGAGGCAATCTAGATCCCAGGCAAGAAGGAGGTTTGCTTTAGGAAAGGGCTGTTACCACCTTTGTTTTAAACTATAAACTATAAACTAAGTTTCTCCTAAAGTTAGTTTGGCTTACACCCAGGAATGAACAAGGACAGCTTGGAGGTTAGAAGCAAGATGGAGTCGGTTAAGTTAGATCTCATTCACTGTCTCAGTCATAATTTTCCAAAGACAGTTTCAGATCCCCTTCCAGCAGGCATCTTTCTCTTCTGGGGGCCCCAAACTTTTCTACTACTCCTGACAACCCAAGCCACCAACTCATGTAATGCAGTTTCTGTGCACAGTGCTACTATAATCTGGGTCAGTGGTGGGTCCAATAAATCTGATGACTACCATCTCTAATTCCAATTGTCTCCATTCCCATTTGACTCAATTAAATACTTATTTAGCCAACTCTTTTAAAATTACATTTTAAAACGAACTTGCTAAGAACACAGCTAATGCGTTCTGATTAACATATTTTTTCAGCCTCATATTTTGATAAGTGCTGTTGTAGGTTGCATCATGTCCCCCAAAAGAATATGTTGAAGTCCTAACCCCCAATAACTGTAAACATGACGTTATTTGGAGACAAGGTCTTTGCAGATGTAATTAATTTAAGATGAGGTGTTACTAGATTAGTGTGTGCCCTCAGTCCAATGACTGGTGTCCTTGAAAGAAGGCTGGGAAGAGAAACAGCCATATGAAGATGGAGGCAGAGACTGGGACAACGCAGCTATAAGCCAAGGAAAGCCAAAGATTGCAGACAACCACTAGAAACTAGACAGAGACAAAGAAGGCTTCTCCCCTGGATCCTTCAGAGGGAGCATGGCCCTTCTGACAAGTTGACTTTGGACTTATAGCTTCCAGAACTGTAAGAGAATATATTTCTATTATTTAAAGCCAATTAGTTTGTGGTGCTTTGTTACGGCTATCTTAGGAAACTAATACAAGTACTTTCATGTGCATTAATGATTTATTCCTGGTATTGCTACCTACTGCATTCCCAGCACTTATCAGAGTTTTTGGAAGCATAAAAGGAGCTCAATTAACACGTTGAATAAACAAGTAAATTGATTATGTGTACAATCTGTTTCAGTAGAAGTATATGAGTATTTTTAAAATCTATTTCAGTTGTTTAATATTTCAAAGGGTCCATGAACCTATTAATCTGTGCATGTGGACTTAATACATAATTTCTACCACATACATGTACTTCTTATATTAACTGAAGAGTTACACAAATAAAGCTAACAACTGATGAAAATGGCTCCCAAAAATGTCTGAATAGATTTAAACTTGTTAATAGAAAAATATGAAAGTTTACAAAAGGAAGCATCTGTCATCTTCTCTATATTCTCTCTGAAATTGTCAAAATTTGGCAGTCATGCCAGAGGTGCTTTATAGCCACTACCACAGCCAAATACTCAACTGTAGATTCTGGTCTGTATAATAGTCAACGTAATTGACTTGGAAAGTAGGGCCAAGGAGGATATAATCCATTATCCTTACATATCTCTTGGTGCTGTCAAGATGTAGGAGTTGCCTCAGATTTGTGAAACAGATGGATCCATTTGAATTGTGAAATCTTTGTTTTTTCCAAATACTATTCACTATAATAATTTTATTCTGCACAGGACTGATACTGTACTAGTCCCTAAAACAGTGTTTCTCAAAGTATGCTCCATGGATCATGGAGCATGATGCCTTTAAAAGGCATCAGAACTGCCTTTTAAAGCTACTATAATTAAAACAGGCTGGGCATGGTGGCTCAGGCCTGTAACCCTAGCACTTTGGGAGGCCGAGGCAGGTGGATCACGAGGTCAGGAGATCGAGACCATCCTGGCTAACACGGTGAAACCTGATCTCTACTAAAAATACAAAAAATTAGCCGGGCGTGATGACGGGTGCCTGTAGCCCCAGCTACTCGGGAGGCTGAGGCAGGAGAATGGCGTGAACCCAGGAGGTGGAGCTTGCAGTGAGCGAAGATTGGGCCACTGTACTCCAGCCTGGGTGACAGAGCAAGACTCCATCTCAAAAGAAAAAACAAAAAACAAAAACAAAAACAAAAACAGTGTGGTATTGGTACATGAAAAGATAGACATAGTAGTCAGAGAGAAAGTTCAGAATTAAACCCCAATCCCCATAGAAATCTAGAATATGATTAAAGGGACAATTCAAATCATGGGCAAAATAATGTGGTGTGAAATAGATTATTCAATAAATGCTATTGGGGAAACTGGGTAGCCATCTGCAAAAAAAGAAAAGTTGGAAACAAATTCTCTATCTAGAATGAATTCTGCATGAATTGATGTTTTAAATATATTTTAAAAATCTATAAAGGCGTTAGAAGAATCTGTAGGATAACTTTTTGTGATCTCAGAGTGGGTAAGCCCTTTCTAAGTATTACGGAAAACCCAGAAGTCATTCAATAAAATATTAATGAATTCAATAATAAACTTTTTATAAAAAGCTGCCCTGCAGAAGTCATCAAAAGGTAAGTGAAAACATAAATGGCAAGCTAGGAAAAATATCTCATATCACAACCAAAGACTTAATTTTCCTAATATATAAAGAGCTCTATAAGCCAATAAAATAAAGATCAAAAGATTCAGTAAAATAGATGCAAGGGTGATCGGGCTGTGACACATCCGTCACCCCATTGATCTCCAGGGTTGATTCGGCTGATCTGGCTGGCTTAGCGGGTGTCCCCTTCCTCCCTCACTGCTCCATGTGCATCTCTCCCGAAGCTGCACACTCGGTCAAAAAGAACGACCATCCCCAACAGAGGAGGAACAGTCTTCGGTCAAGGGTGTACGAGCAGCTGTACTCCCCTGCTAGAACTTCCAAACAAGCTCTCAAGAGATTTCAGTAAAATATGGCTGGGCTCAGTGGCTCACGCCTGTAATCCCAGCACTTTGGGAGACCAAGGTGGGCGGATCACCTGAGGTCAAGAGTTTGAGACGAGTCTGACCAACATGGTGAAACCCTGTCTCTACTAAAAATACAAAATTAAGCCGGGCGCGGTGGCTCACGCCTGTGATCCCAGCACTTTGGGAGGCCGAGATGGGCGGATCACGAGGTCAGGAGATCGAGACCATCCTGGCTAACACGGTGAAACCCCGTCTCTACTCAAAATACAAAAAATTAGCCGGGCGCAGTGGCAGGCGCCTGTAGTCCCAGCTACTCGGGAGGCTGAGGCAGGAGAATGGCGTGAACCCGGGAGGCGGAGCTTGCAGTGAGCCGAGATTGCACCACTGCACTCCAGCCTGGGCGACGGAGCGAGACTCCGCCTCAAAAAAAAAAAATACAAAATTAATTGGGTATGGTGGCGCGCACCTGTAATCCCAGCTACTTGGGAGGCTGAGGCAGGAGAGTAGATGGAACCTGGGAGGCAGAGGTTGCAGTGAGCCAAGATCATGCCACTGCACTCCAGCCTGGGCAACAAGAGCAAAAAAAAAAAAAAAGAAGAAAAAAGATTCAGTAAAATAATGGTAAAAGAAAATGGAACAGATTTCACAAAAAGAAAATATTAATTACTCTTAAACATATCAAAGAATGCTCATTCTCCTTTCTCGTAACAAAAGAAATGTAAATTTAAACAGCAATGAAATACTATTTTTGACCATATTGGCAAAGATAAAAAGTTTGATAATGCGCTTTGTTGGCTTTGTTGACTTAAGCTTGTGGGAAAGTGGCACTCATGCCCGTAGGAGTGTAAGTTGATGTAACTTCTGTGAAGGGCAATTTGGCAATATCTATCAAAGTTACAGAATCACTTGCCATTTAGCCCAGCAATTCCACTTCTAATAATTTATCCAGATATAATCACTAGTTTGTGAAATTACATATACACGTGGTTACTCATTGTTACATCGTTTACAGTTGGAAGAGATTAGAAAGAACCTACATGCTCATCAGCAGTGGATTGTTAAATGAATTATGTATACTCCTACAATAGTATACTATATGTTATCAGCAAAAGGAGGAAAATTTATATACTGGTACAGCTTAATCTCAAAGAAACATTGTTAAGTAGAGGAAAAAAGTAAGGCTGAGAATGGTGTATATGGTATGTTACCATGTGAATGAAAAAAGAAACGCAGTTTTTGCTTAATATGCATAAAATATTTCTAGAAAGGTATACAAGAAAAATGTAAGATTTCTAGACTGCAATCGCTACCCCAGACCTACTGAGGCAGAATTTGTGTAAGCACTGGTTCTGAAGCTTACTAAAGTTTAGTAACCTTAGGGAGAAAAAATTTGAGAAACATTTTTGAGATTTGCTGCCCTAGTTCCAATAGATAGAATTTTATCTTGTTTTCAAACCCAGTCTACCAGTCCTAGTACCTTAGTTCTAATAACTAGGTTCCTATCCGTATTACCTCGTTTTTGTCTCAGTAAACTACTAAGTTCTATCACATCCAACCTCTTCTTCCAGGTATGTAGGGGTCCCAGGTCAAGGTATCTGGAAGCAGGATGGACGTAAGCATGCACAAAGCTGGCCAACAGCTCCTTCCTTACCTTTGACATGATCATCCTGGGAAGGAAAAATAACTCAATGGTCAGTTCCAAGGAGTGAGCTAAATGTAAAACCAGAGCCCTAAAGTTTGTGTTGATAGCAAAGTACAGAGATGATAGAGGAGCAGGTTTGGAGGAGGTAAACTAGTGATGTCCCCAGAGGCAACAGAATTGAAGAATGCTTTCAATGAGAGTCAGTAAGCAAGCCACTGGTTGGGGAAATTCCAGAGCCCTGGTTCTTCCCTCACTTTCCAAGCACGATTGCCATCACCAATACGCAGCCCTGAACTGAATCACATGGCTGGGCCCCTGCTACCCAGTCTCAGACTTCCCTGAGCTGCCTACCACCCTGCCTAAATTTCTGAAGGCCTCTGATTCCCACCAATCATGAAGTATATGCATGTACCTCCAATAACCAGCACTCTGTGGCCATATTTTTGGGATACCTTTGCAGGACTGGATTCACTGCTAGCAGCTGTAGCTTTATCATTCTCCAGTGAGTCTTCCCTCCATTGATTTGTTCTGGCTTCTAGATCCCAGCTTCCCAGGTCAATACTGTTAACCAAAGGGAACCACACCCTATGGGGCCTCATAAGCTGGTTGCTATATGAAATTCATACGTCAAGTTAGATAGCAGTTTCTGCCTAGAGGGACTTGCCTGTGAAAACAGCTAACCTGAAACCACATAAAAAGTGGATCACCGTATTGTTGCAAATTTAATTCAGAGCGATGAACACCAACGGTACAAATATTTGGACAGTATCAGGCCAATACAAGTACAGGCCCTGTTATCAGATGTCAGAAAAAGAGGGCAGGTAGGTTAATGGATAACAACTGTCAGAGGTTAGGACAGATCAAGGATATGTCAGGTTAAGCAATCAGAGTCCCTTGATATATAAATCTGATTCTGAGGCAAAGTCTACCCCAGATCACACGTTGCCAAGGCAGCACGTGATCCGAACTGAACTATGCTCAAAACTTCTCACTCAACTAAACAATTATAGGTGGCCAAAGAGGGAGCAAGGGAGTGGCAGAAGGTTCTCAACCTAATAGTAGGTACCAATGCAGCTTGGTGTAGTGAAGAAAGCACTTGACTAGGTGCTATAGACCTGAGTATGGTCCTGAACTCCTCTCTATGTCCCTTTTTCCAGAAACCTCCACCCTGATCCCAAACCTTGCCCAGTGGGGTCTTCTTGCTTTCAATTTAGCAAGCAGAAGTTTGTTCTACATCAGTCCTCCACCTGACTTTGATTGCCTAGAGTAGGTATTTGGCCCCTTCAGATCTGCTTGGTAAGGGAACATTCCCGGGATTATTGACAAGCCATCACCATTAGTGATCTTGGCAACACTTCCATTCCTGAGAGCAAATAGCATGTGTCCTTAGCAGCTGAGGCCCCCATCTGAGGTGTTTAATTTCCAAAGGGAATCTTGGTGCATGTTGGGCCTATAGAAACTTCTAGCTAAGAAAAGAGAACCAGTTCTCTATATATGAAATGCCCTGGTCATATAACTACAATGAGACATTTTTAACCAGTTTCTCTTTTTAAAAAAGAAACAGAAATTTATTTTAAAAGAGGAACAAACAGCACGCTGGCTTTTGAGGACTTTACTTTTCCCCAATTCTGAAGGTCCTCTATTCAATCTGTGTATTGAAAACTGTGTTTTACTTTTCCTGGGGAAGTGGCCCCTGCCCTGGTTGTCCCCAAAATGTCAGCAATGTGGGTAAATGCTAGCAAAGTAGCTGTCTTCTGCTTTAGATAAAATTCTACCTGATCTTTTTTCTCCTTTCTCCCCAACACAAGTCAGCAGTTAGCATAAGAAAAAAGAATCCAGAATTTTCTAAACATTTGACAAATTAAAAGTCTCAAAACTCATTTGCTGTTGAAATGTTGAGGTTTTTCTACCACAATTCCTTAACACACCTCCCTCCTGACCAGTCATCTTAAAAAGTAACTTTCAGCCAGGTGCAGTGGCACATGCCTGTAATCCCAGCGCTTTTGGAGGTCGAGGCAGGTGGATTGCCTGAGGTCGGAAGTTTGAGACCACCTTGACCAACATCGTGAAACCCCGTCTCTACTAAAAAAATACAAAAAAAATTAGCTGGGAATGGTGGCAGGTGCCTGTAATCCCAGCTACTTGGGAGGTTGAGTCGGGAGAATCGCTGGAACCTGGGAGGCGGAGGTTGCAGTAGCCAAGATTGCGCCACTGCACTCCAGCCTGGGCAACAAAGAGAGCCTCCATCTCAAAAAAAAAAAAAAAAAAAGAAAAGAAAAAGAAAAAGAAAAAAGTAACTTTCATTATTTAACTTCTTGCCTCAGAAATCTTTACATGTCAGGTGTGGTAGCACATGCCTGTAGTCCCAGCTACTTGGGAGGCTGAGGCAGGAAAAATCACTTGAGCCCAGGAGTTCGAGGCTGTAGTGTGCAATGATCATGCCTGTTAATAGCCACTGCACTCCAGCCTGGACAACTTAGTGACAATCTGTCTCTAAGAAAATAAAAATAAATTAAACCTCATTGCTATTTAAAAAAAAACAAAACAAAACATCTTTAAGAGCGCTCATGTCTTCAGGGTAAAGTCAGATTCCTTACCCTGGCATTCAAAGCCCTTCACCGTTAGGTCTTATTGCCTACTAGTCTCCTAAAGGAACTCATAGTTCAAGCCGGAGAGATCTGATCACTGCTTTTACAAAATATCTTATGTGTTTCCTGATCCTCATCTCTGCTTCTGTCGTTTTTCCTTCCTTTCCGCTTACCCAACAGTTACAATTCTTTAAATATCTAGCTCAAGTCCTTCCTCTCTCATAATGGAAGATTACAGAGCCAGGGACCTCTTCCTCCCTGCTATATTTGCATCACCTATTTGCTATCTGCTCCCATCATTTGGCATGTTGTCTTATGACAGGCTTTGTATGTATTTTTAACTTGTTTTCTATTCTGATCATGTACATATTTACCTTTTCAACTTTGATGTTTAACTTTGAGGTCAAAGATCATATCTACCATTGTATTAGCACATCATGACTCACAATACTACTAATTTCAACTAATTGACAGTTTAAAGAGGAGGCCAAGTTCAGTGACTCATGCCTGTAATCCCAACACCTGGGGAGGCAGAGCCAGGTGGATTGCTTGAGCCCAAGAGTTTGAGACCAGCCTGGACAACATAGCAAAACCCCATCTCTAAAAAAATATAAAAATTAGCTGGTCATAGTGGCACACGCCTGTAGTCCCAGCTACTCTGGAGGCTGACGTAGGAGGACTGCTTGAGCCTGGGAGGTCGAGGTTGTAGTGAGCCGAGATTACCCCAGGGCACTCCAACCCGGGCAACAATGCTAGATCCTGTCTCAAAAAAATTTTTTAAAAATTAAAGGGGAAAACTTTTTGCTTTCATCTTTTCTTATAACCTTCCCTACTTGCTTTGTATCGTGATCCATTCCAGTTGGAAGAGCCAACATTGTTCTTTCCGGTTGGAACTTGTGTGGAATTCCAGGTTTCTGCACAGAAAGGGAACACTCCAGGAGAGAGAGGGAAGCTCTTGTAGTACTAGGATGGCTATCTCCATGACTTCCACCTTTCATCTGTAGATGTCCTCTCCCTCCATGAGCATGCTGGTGCCTCTTAAACACTCTGGCTCAAGGTAAACAAACACAAAAGGCTTTCCCTTGGACCACCTTTCCACAAAACAGACAGGCTTTATTGGACACTAAGAGAGGCCAAAAGAGAAACAAATGCAAAGAAAAACAAAATAAAGACAGACTCCTCTAATATAAATTTTGAGTCCTTCTAACATGAACTCAATCCCAAGGTTCTCAGGACTTGTCGTATTTTACAAGGCATCTACAGTGTCTATAGTCTATCCTCAAATAATGACAGCAAAAATTTTAGGCATACTCAGGGTCTTGTTTCCTATTCTCCAAATTGTGTCAGGCTGAAGTGTGACATTTTATGACCCACTATTCCCTTTTTGGCCACATGTCCTATACTCTCTATTTGCCCAATGTGGCACATCTATAAAACGAGGATAGTTATAAAGCTGATGTGAGGATTGAATGAGGTAATCCAGGTATAGCAGTTAGCATTCAGGAAGCATTGAGTAAATACTATTCATTACTATTTCACAAGCAAGACTGACAAAACTGACCTGTGGTTGAGAAAAGAGTGGGTTTGGCCAGGTGTGGTGGCTCACGCCTGTAATCCCAGCACTTTGGGAAACTGAGGTGGGTGGATCACAAGGTCAAGAGATCAAGACCATTCTGGCCAACGTGGTGAAACCCCATCTCCACCAAAAATACAAAAATTAGCTGGGCATGCTGCTGCATGCCTGTAGTCCCAGCTACTTGGGAGGCTGAGGCAGGAGAATCGCTTAAACCTGGGAGGCAGAGGTTGCAGTGATCACGCCACTGCACTCTAGCCTTGCGACAGAGCGAGACTCCGTCTCAAAGAAAAAAAGGTGGGGGGGGGGGGGTTAGAGGGAGAGAGAGAGAGAAATTTCAATTTTAACCCTACTACCCATACCACTCATCTAGGGCACCTCCACCTCCTCTTTCTAGTTTCTTCTTTTAAAAACATGCCTCTCATGCACAATGACTATCTTCAAGAGCACAGCTCTACTCTTTCAGTCCCAAACAACACTTATATCTTAATGTAGTGCAACAATTGTTACACTCAATATAGTAACAAGAGTCCGTTTTTCTAATGGTTCATTTCTACCAGTCCAATAGTCTCAATATTTTTTCTCACTGTGATATAATCATGCTAATTGTCCCAACTACAACTGTTCCACTCCTCTGTCCTTAATTCAAGATGGAAGATCACAAGCATCTCTTCGCTTTCTTCCCGGAATGCTTGCAGAACGCATAAAATTGTTCAAACAGATCACCTTGTGACTTTGATAAAATCCTTTTCCCTATCTGCGCCTCAGTTTCCTCATCTGTAGGTAAGTGTATCTGACAAGATGATCTCTAAGGTCCCTTCCAACTCTCACCTTCTCTGTTGAGAGCTTTGAATGCTGGATTATGGAGTTTACTTAAACTCATAGTCAATAGGGAGCCACAGAAAGAAGTTGAACAAGAAAAGTATGTGATTGAAATTATTAACAACGATGTTTAGAAAGAATGGGAAGCACAGGGGAGAGAATTAATGAAGCTTGAACAGGAGAGACGGGTGATATAATGGGAAAGCAAAAGCTTCTCAGGCTCAGCAATCAATTGGATATAGGCAACAAGGGAGGCTGGGAGTCGAAGGATTGGTGATTGGGGTGTTACAGAAACAGAGAAGTAGAAAGAAAGCATGTTTTGAGGGTAACACAATGAGTTCTGTTTTGGACATATTCTATACTTCAACGATTCCACTCCAAGGCATAAACCCTAAGGAAATTCTTGGACCTGTACAACAAGATATGTATGGAAGAAGGTTTATTGTAACATTATTCACAATAGCAATAACCAGGCCAGGCATGGTGGCTCATGCCTGTAATCCCAGCACTTTGGGAGGCTGAGGCAGGAGGATCGCTTGAGCCCAGGAATTCAAGACCAGCCTGGTCAACATGGTGAAAACCTGTCTCTACCAAAATTGCAAAAGTTAGCTGGGCATGGTGGTGTGCTCCTGTAATCCCAACTACTAAGGAGGCTGAGGCAGGAGAATTGCTTGAACCTAGGAGGTGGAGGTTGCAGTGAGCTGAGATTGCACCACTGCACTCCAGCCTGGGCAACAGAGCAAGACTGTCTCAAAAAACAAACAAACAAAAACAATAGCAATAACCAATAATGGGAAATAATTCACATTGCCCATGAACAGGAAAGTAGATAATAAACTATGGTATAATCATGCTATAGAATATTATACAGCAGCCAAAACAGGTGAACTACCATACAGCAATATGGATATCTGCAATATAACAGAAATTAAAAAGTTTCTTACATACAGAATGGTATCCTTTTTATAAAGTTAGAAATAGCCAACATTAAGAAGATATATATATATATATACACACACACATATAATTTTAAGGAATATGTAATGATATAATATCACAGTATTTAAAAAAACAAAGGAATGATGAACACAGGATTTAAGATAATGCTTTTTTTTTTTTAAATGTGGAGAGACACTGGGATGCAATGAGGGAGCTGTGCCGTTAGATACAGATTACCATCAAGGACCTAGTTTTCATCTTGGATTTTCAAGTGTTTATTACATTATTTAAAAGTAACTGACCAAACAAACACATAAATGATCAGGAGAATAAAATGTATTAGATATAAATCATTGCTCTAAAAATGGATCCTAAAGAATATTACAGGGATTTTGAAAATACAACAGAAGAAGATAAAAGCAAATTGGTATAGGAATAAATTAAAGAGAAAATAAAAACATCTCACAAATGAGTGCTACATTAGCAACAACCAAAAATAGGAGGAAAGTATGATAGAAAGCACTTTAAGACATGAGGGAAAGGCTAGACAGACAGAATGAAACAAAAAATATATATAAATAATAGAGAAAGTATACAAAGGAGCTTCAACTCCTTAAAAAAAAACTCCTTAAAAAAGAACCAAGATTTTAACTAGACAATTGCCATCAGCAAAAAGATCACATATTCCATAGCCATGTAATTTTTAACCAATAACATACAAGCAGAAATGTTGTGTGTCACTTCAGAGATGTTTCCTTAATAAAGGGGTAGGTCCCTTTATTTTTCCTTTATCCTGCTGCCTGATGGCTGGTACTCAAGCAGCCTTCTGGACTACAAGGACAAGGACTATTCTGTAAGAAATGGTGGAGCGGTGAACTGAAAGGGCTGTAGGTCTGTGATGAATTCGTGGAAGCATCAGGCCAGTTCTGGACTTCTGCTATGTGAGGAGTAATAAACTTCCAACTTGTTAAACTCTGTGTGTATGCGTTGGAAGCCTCCTTATAATCAGCCAAATTAAATACAATAATTACGACAGTGGCTGCCATTTAGATCATATATGTATATATACATATATATATATATATATATATATATTTAAGGGACAGACCTTCTCAAATTTGGGAGGAAAATTAAATGATGAAACTCAGCCAAAAAAGTCAAAACAAGATAATATAGAAATAGGGACTACATAAGCCATTAGAGAAGTATTAATAAAGAAAATTTAATTTACTTAAATATAAAACTAAGATTAAATAACTCTGAGAATTATGATTACAGATGAAAGGTGATAAAATTGAGAGTAGGGGGCAATGGTGAATATGCTGATTTTCTCATCTTGCTTCACATTGGGTCAATAAATATAGTTGAAAATTGAATTTTAAAAGTTTTTAAAATGATTCCTAGTTTTTTAAATAATTTTTTTGAAAAATATCTTGGAACTTCCATACTGAAGAAGCATTTTTCTAAAGTTCAGTAATTCTTACAGTTTTACTTCAATTTTCTTTGACTTTCTTAAATGCAAGTATAACTAAAGTTATTATACCTTATTTTGAAATAGCATATAAAGATTCTCATTTTTGTCTGCCAATCTATCATTCTACCTATATTTACCTACTTACCTCCTCATCTTTCTGTCTATATCTTAGAAGCACATAGAATGTTTTGACAGATCTTCAACAAACATCATTTTGTGTGAGTCTGAATGGTGGAATTTATTTTTGTTTGCATGTTTTAACAAGGATCATGTATTATTTTGATAAAATAGATCAACTCTGTAAAGCCAATTTTTTTTAAACAAAGGAATTCTCCCACTTTCTTCTGGAAAAGTTTTATAACTATGCACAAATGAAAATGCATACCTGCTCCCATAACCAGGCACTAACAGAAATTATGTCCCAAGATTCTGATTTTGCTATAATTATGAACAGAGGTAGTAACTGTACAATAGCAACTTTGGAATAAGAAGTCAATATCCCCACCTCTTGTCGTACATCTTCCTGAAGGCAATACTTCACAATTGTACTCTAATTTTATTTTTGTCAAAGGAAATTTTTAACCTCACAAGCAAATGTGTTTAAAAATAAAGTAAGTAGGGCATGTTTTATCCTCATTTCATAGATGGGCAAACGGCATCCAAGGTAACAGACCAAAATAATGGCAGAACAGGGACTAAAACTAAAATATTCTAATTTCCAGACCAGATGTTCCCAGAGAAAGGCAGTTATTGTTATTTTCCCCCTGTTGAATATGACTGGTTTTCATGGCAATAAGATAACCTACACATACCCAAAAGAGCCATTGGTTCATAGAATTTTAGACTTGGAAAGGACCTCAGGGATTGTCTTAGGTAGGAATTCTTCAGGGGGGCCTCAGCAGCCTCCTCTCAAGCTGGAGTGAAGTTGACATGCCTCCAGGCTCCCATTGCAATCGCCAGAGATTTTTTTTCTTCTTGCCTGATTTACATAGTAATATTCCACACAAGATTTCATTTGAAAAAGTGGCATCACTTCTACAAAGAGGTTTAAAACCACTGATAGCCTAATCTTACAGAAATAGAGAGGTGATTTAATATAATCATTGCAAAGAGAGGAAGTTTTAGGAAGTACCAACCAATTCACAGGAGAATAAGCAATCTTGAACCAAGCTTTATTTTGAGACCGTGTGATATCATTCCATTTAGGAGCAGCTGCTTTTCTGAATTCACACTTCTCTTTTTTCTAAACCACTAGCTAACTTACCCAAGTGTACAGACTGTACAAATCTTATGCGGTCAAGAAATTGTAGATTTCATGCACGAACAGGAACGGAAGAAAATTTTCAAATGTCTTGCCTTATAATGTTTCATATTCTAACTTTGAAAATTGCCTAACCAGGAGCATCTGTCTACAGTTAAAAATGGGGATTCATTTTTAAGGTAGCAGGAGTGTTTTTTATTAGATATAAATATCACTATGCTTCTGAGATTGATGAAGTCAGTTATATGCAAGTTGTAGGCAATATAATTTACATGTATTAAGTGCTTTACAAATTATAATCATTAAAGTAGTATTTGCTCCATTAAGAAGGGCACACGCTTTACAACGAGATACGCCCAGTCTTAACACTTAGTAGCTGGGAAACCTCAAGCGAACCTACTTAGCCCACTGATACTCAGTCTTGTCATCTGGGAAATGGAACTATTGTGAAGATCAGGGTGTAATGACAAATACTAAGTGCCTATCTCTCTCTCAAATATACCTGTAGATTAGTTTGTACTTCTTAAAACTAGAAGTACTATAAACATAGTAAATATGAAAGGAATTTTTTTTTGAGACAGGGTCTTGCTCCTTCGCCCAGGCTGGAGTGTAGTAGTGCAGTCACAGCTCACTGCAGCTTCTACCTCCTGGCCTCAAGTGATCCTCCCGCCTCAGCCCCCAAGTAGCTGGGACCACAAGCACATGCCACCACATCCAGCTAATTTTTTTTTTTTTCAGTAGATACAAGGTCTTACTATGTTGCCCAGGCTGGTCTCAAACTCCTGGCCTCAAGTGATCCTCCCGCCTCAGTCCCCCAAACTGCTGGGATTACAAGTGTGAGCCACCATGCCTGACTCTATAGGAAACCTTAAATGAAAGCACTGAGGGTCCAGTAGGGCACACACAGCATCCATGGAGAAGAATGGAAGGAGAAAAAAAGAATTGAGGTAGTTATATGAGGAAGTATGTTTGGCTGCATCTAATGCAGAAATACTAATAATAGTGGCTGAAATAATAAGGGGTTTATTTTTCTCATGAATCATGAGTCCAAACTCAGTTGCTCCTGGGCTAGACTGGCACTACAATGCCTCAGGGAAGGCCGCCCTCAACCATCTTTACCATACACTTGTGGATTCATTGTTGCAAGATGGCAGAGGGAACATTTCGGGTAGACAGAGGTAAAGAGTAAGGGGTAAAACTTGCCTCCTTTTTTTTCTTCTAAGACAGAGTCTTACTATATTACCCAAGCTGGAGTGCAATGGCGTGATCTTGGCTCACCGCAGCCTTGAACTCCTGGGCTCAAACAATCCTTCCACCTCAGCTGCCTGAGTAGCTGGGAATACAGGCATGTGTCACCATGTCTGGCTTATTTTTTAACTTTTTGTAGAGACAGGATCTTGCTATGTTGCCCCAGTTGGTCTTGAACTTGAACTTCTGGGCTCAAAGCAATCCTTCTGCCTTGACCTCCCAAACATCTGGGATTACAGGTGTGAGCCACCACGCCCAGCCAGTTTGCCTCCTTTTAAACAGTTTTCCCAAAAGCCTCACCCAACAATTTCCACTTACAACTCAATAGCCAGAACTGGACCATATTTGATGACACGGTTTGGCTCTGTGTCCCCACCCAAATCTCATCTTGAATTGTAATCCCCACATGTCCAGGGAAGGACCTGGTGGGAGGTGATTGGATTATGGGAGCAGTTTCTTCCATGCTGTTCTAGTGAGAATGAGGGAGTTCTCACAAGATTTGGTTTTTTGATAAATGACTGGTCCTCTCTCTCTCCCCCCACTCCTCTCTCTCTCGTAAGACATGCCTTGCTTCCCCTTCACCTCCTGCCATGACTGTAAGTTTCCTGAGGCCTCTCCAGCCACACAGAACTGTAAGTCAATTAAACTTCTTTTGTTTATAAATTACCTAGTCTCAGGTAGTATACTGCTATGTGAGAAAGGACTAATACACATGGCTACCCTAAACAAAATCAAGATCATATCAGTAAGGAGGGGAGTAAGGATGAGTACTGGTTAATAACCCAGTATTTACCACAGAGATGGACCAGACTTCACTAAGAAATATGATTCTGAACATCTGCAAGACAAATATTTACCAGGGATAATTATTAGTACAAGAAATCTTTGGCATAAAACTTCTTACACGTAGTGTTTGGCACACAAGTGATCTCCAATTATCTTCTCCAAGCTCTATGGCTATGTTTGCTTAAGTTTCACTTTTTATTATTTACTAAAGTCCACCTGTAATATCAACCCCAGGGCTTAGTTTGAATAAATATGGAAGCACCCATTTATTTTAAATAATTTTCTGTTTTATTCATTCCACATAAGATGTAAGAATACTTATGAACAAATAACACTAAATGATAAAATAAATAGCTAAAGAGGTCACGTTGGAAGAGAAGAGCAAGAAAATAAAATCCAAGGGGAGTGATAGTCATACAAGGACACACAAGGCCCTGGGATTATGGGAGGGTTCCACAGGTATGGAGATCCCCTACCATGTGAACTCTAGCAATTTAAATATTTATATAAAGTCTGGTTTAAATGTTTATGAAAACTCACTATCCAAATAAAAAATTGGCCAGGCACAGTGGCTCATGTCTGTAATCCCAGCCAAGGTGGGAAGATCACTTTGAGCCCAGGAGTTCAAGACCAACCTGGGCAACATGGCAAGACCTCATTTCTACCAAAATTAAAGTAATTAGCTGAGCATATTAATTATTTGTGGGTGGCAAGCACATACAGTCTCAGCTATTCAGGAGGCTGAGATGGGAAGATTGTTCGAGCCTGGGAGGTTGAGACTGGCCTGGGCCACATAGGAAGACCCCGTCTCTACAAAAAAAAAAAAAAAAAAAAAAAAAAACCCTAAAAAATTATCTGGGCATTGTGGCATGCACCTGTGTTCCCAGCTACTCGGGAAGCTGAGGTGGGATGATCACTTAAGTCCAGGAGGTTGAGTGAGCCATTATCATGCCACTGCACTCCAGCCTGGGTAACAGAGCAAGACACTGTCTCATAAAAAAAATAAAATAAAATAAAATAAATAAGGTTATAATGAATACACAAATGTGCACCAAGTAAAGTTTTATGGTCAGTTGAGTGCTAAGGGTTCTTGTGGGAATCCCTCACATTGGTGTTTAGAGGTACCCCGGAGCAGAAAGTAAGAGGTACAGGTACACAGGCTCAGTGCAAGGTCACCATGCACGGAGTTGTGGAAGCTGTGGAACTGGACTCTGTGGCAGTGGCTGGAGGAGGTAAAGATGTGAAGTGGTGCTCAAGAGGCCATCAATTCACCACCCAACCCTTCTGAATCAGACTTTCTTGGGTTGAAGGCTGGGGATATACATTGTTAACAGGTTTCCAAGTAATTCTTATGAACACTGACATTTCCAGAACCACAACTCTAAATTGGGGTTTTTCAAATGCTGGTTCACAGACCTGCCACATCACAGTCCCTTTGGGTGTTTTAAAAAATAAGGGACCGGGTGTGGTGGCTCATGTCCGTAATCCCAACAGTTTGGGAGGCTGAGGTGGAAGGATCACTTGAGGCGAGGAGTTCAAGACTAGCCTGGGCAACATGGTGAAACCCTGTCTCTATAAAAATACCAAAATTCGGCCAGGCGTGGTGGCTCATGCCTGTAATCCCAGCACTTTGGGAGGCCGAGGCGGGCAGATCACGAGGTCAGGAGATTGAGACCACGGTGAAACCCCATCTCTACTAAAAATAAAAAAAATTAGCCGGGCGTAATGGCGGGCACCTGTAGTCCCAGCTACTCGGGAGGCTGAGGCAAGAGAATGGCATGAACCCGGGAGGCGGAGCTTGCAGTGAGTGAGCCGAGATCACGCCACTGTACTCCAGCCTGGGCGACAGAGCGAGACTCCGTCTCAAAAAAAAAAAAAAAAAAAAAAAAATCGCCAGGGTTGGTGGTGTGTGCCTGTAGTTCCAGCTGCTTGGGTAGAACTCAGGCAGAAGGAAGGCGTGAGCCCAGGAGGTCGAGGCTGCAGTTAGCCAAGACTGTGTCACTGCACTCTGGCTTGGACAACAGAACAAGACCCTGTCTCAAAAAAAATGAAAATAAGGAATGGGCCAGGTGCAGTGGCTCACGTCTGTAATCCTAGCACTTTGAGAGGCCGAAGTGGGCAGATTATTTGAACCAAGATTGTGTCACTGCACTCTGGCTTGGACAACAAGCAAGACCCTATCTCAAAAAAATAAAAATAAAAATAAGGAGTAGGGCCAGGCGCAGTGGCTTACATCTGTAATCCTAGCACTTTGAGAGGCCGAAGTGGGCAGATTACTTGAGGTCAGGAGTTTGAGATCCTCCTGATCAACATGGTGAAACCCATCTCTACTAAAAATACAAAAATTAGCTGGGTGTGGTGGTATGCACCTGTAGTCCCAGCTAATGGGGAGGCTGAGGCAGGAGAATCACTTGAAACCTGGGAGGTGGAGGTTGCAGTGAGCCAAGATCATGCCACTACACTCCAGCCTGGGTGACAGAGCGAGACTCTGACTCAAAATAATAACAACAATAAAAATAATAATCTGAGTGGACCGCAGATAATTCAAAATCATGTTTTCTGTTAAAAACTTAGAGAGCAGATATTTGCCACAGACCCTCAGGGGCAGGTCCAAATACTTTAAGAATGAACCAGGTGGACCTAGTGACTTTGTTCTAACAAAAGGAATACAGCAAAGATGATGGGATGTTACTTATGAGATTAGGTTACAAAAAGACTGGCTCTGTCCAACTCACCCTTGCTTGCTCACTCGTTTGCTGACTCTGGGGGAAGGATGCTGCCATGTTTGTGCCACCTACCGAGAGCCCCACATGGCAAGGAACTGAAGGAGGGCTCTGGCCAACAGCCATTGAGAACTGAGGCCCACAGGCCAACAACTCACAAGGAACCAAATCCTGCCACTAATGCGTACGTGTTTGGAAGCAAATGAGTCAGCAGCACCGAATGACACCTTGATTGAGGCCTTGTAAGAGACTCAGTTAAGTCGCAACTAAATTCCTGCTCTACAGAAACTATAAGATAATAAATGTTGTTTTAGGTTGCTAATTTTGGGGGTTAAATTTGTTACCTAGCAAAGGATAATACAAAAAGGCTTCGTGAAAAAAATTTTGCTAGTTTTTAACATGTTGGCACATCAAAGAATGTCTTGGTCACAGGAGATTTTCATTCATGTAGAACAACTTATTCCTTGATATTGTCAGTAAATAAAAAAGTTAGTGTGCAATACAAAGTTTGACAAGTTCAAACCTAGCCAGAGAGCAAATGTACATCCCCAACATATAATTGGTGCTTACTGACTACTACAAGCAGAACTGAGTTGATAGACCAGAGGGAACAAAGAACCCAGAAAGACAGAAAAAGAGATTCCAGTAGATCCAATAGGCCAGAGGTTCTCAACCTCAGCATGAATCAGAATCACCTACAGGGAAGGGCTTGGTTTAACCACTGATTACTGGGGCCCATCTTCAGAGTTTCTGATTCAGTAGGTCTGAGGTGACAACAAAGAATTTGCATTTCTGAGAAGTTTCCAGGTGATGTCAAAGCTGCTGGTCCAAAGACCACACTTTGAAAACCACTGCACTAAGCAATAGTTTTCTGCTGGGGGATGACATGAGAATAGTGTATACAGACCAGTCGTGATGCATCAGAAGATAGCAAGGCTGAAGGGAGACAGACTTGGGGCAGTTTTGAAGCTCTTGCTCAGGTAGCCAGGTGGTGGTACTGGGGAGCAAAGAACTTCACAGCCAAGGAAAATTAAACAAGAAATATTGAAACGGCTTGCTGAGTTCACCAGTTCTCCAAATATTGCAGTTTAGGCCAGGTGCAATGGCTCATGCCTATAATCCCAGCACTTTGGGAGGCCGGGGCAGGCAGATCTCTTGAGCTCAGGAGTTCGAGACCAGCTTGGGCAATATAGCAAAACCCTGTTTATACAAAAAAATAAAAAAATTAGCCAGGCGGGGTGGCACATGCTCATAGTCCCAGCTACTTGGGAGGCTGAGGCGGGGGGATCACTTGAGCCTGGGAGGCGGATGTTGCAGTGAGCTGAGATCATGCCACTGCACTCCAGCCTGGGTGACAGAGTGAGACCCTGTCTCAAAAAAAATTTTTTTTTCGATTTCTCAAGGATCTAGAACTAGAAATACCATTTGACCCAGCCATCCCATTACTGGGTATATACCCAAAGGATTATAAATCATGCTGCTATAAAGACACATGCACACGTATGTTTATTGTGGCACTATTCACAATAGTAAAGACTTGGAACCAACCCAAATGTCCATCAACGATAGACTGGATTAAGAAAATGTGGCACATAGACACCATGGAATACTATGCAGCCATAAAAAATGATGAGTTCATGTCCTTTGTAGTGACATGGATGAAGCTGGAAACCATCATTCTCAGCAAACTATTGCAAGGACAAAAAACCAAACACCGCATGTTCTCACTCATAGGTGGAAACTGAACAGTGAGAACACTTGGACACAGGAAGGGGAACATCACACACCGGGGCCTGCTGTGGGGTGGGGGGAGGGGGGAGGGATAGCATTAGGAGATATACCTAATGTAAATGATGAGTTAATGGGTGCAGCACACCAACATGGCACATGTATACATATGTAACAAACCTGCACGTTGTGCACATGTACCCTAGAACTTAAAGTATAATAAAAAAAGAAAAAGAAAAAAAAACTAGGAAAAAAAATTTTTTTTAATTGCAGTTTAAACAATCTCCAGCTACAGAGGGAGAAAATAAAATTACTGTCATTCCTAATGAAACAGCCACACAGCCAGGTTTGCCAGACATCAGTTAGAGAGATGAAGTACCATTCAGCATAACTTCTACAAGTCAGGTGCTCTGAGCTCTATTTACTGCTATAATTAACTATACCAGTTCTGTTTGCCTGATAGGATTGTCTTTGGGCTTTCAGATGGTCCTGGCTTCCTCTAGGATCATCAGCTGGAGCACCTGAAAGCCATTCAAGCTCTTTAGATTTGTGCCTGATCTGATTTACAGATCAGAACACTGCAATTTTCTCTACTGGCATCCATCGATTCCGTGTCCAAGTTGAAAATCATTCAAGTAGTCAAAAGAGTACATGATTGTATTTATTCATGGGCTGTTTTTGAAATGCATTTTTTCTGTGATGTTCCAGAGACAGTGGTGTTAATAGAGTGCTTTCCAAAACACACAGCCCATGGGGGTAACCATTTCCAGGTTTATGGCATCTATTAGCAAATGTCCTAAGCTATGGGTGGTGGGGCAGTAAGCAGAGAAGGACTTCTTTTCATCTGCACCTTGGCATGCTTCCCTGAAGACTTGATTACTTTTGCATTTTTCTTATAATTTCTTGCAAGTTGTTCAAGCATTCTAATGTGACTAGCGTAATGCCTATGTAACAACTTGAGAAACCAGCTTATTTTTGCTAGTTGGGACTATGGCTGCCTTCCAGCAATTTCTAATACCAAGACAATGCCTCTATGACCGGCAGCATTAAAGCACTGCCCAAATGTACTCATGGTTGATTTATAGGGAAAAGAGGGGGCAGAGCATCTCCAGGGTTACAAGGATGAAAATTTATACCCAAAGAACTTCCAGTCTAGCTTGGAGGTGGGGGATTGGAGGGGGTGGGGAAGCACGGTGGACATTTGTGAACAATCGAACAAGCAGGCTGGTATAAAATTTCGGGGCCAAAATAAAGCATCCCAAGTGGAAAATCACACATTTTAAATCTTTTTAAAAATGTAATTAGCATAATTGAGCTAATTTCCAGGATTATCAGTAGTTGTTTCCGTAACAGAAATGAATAGAGTCTCCTGGATCTGAAAAGTGAACAAAAACAGAGGGCATCTTTTTCTGCCTCCTATTCACTTAGTTATTAGAATTATTTCTTGAGTAAACATTTTAGCAAGCAAGAGCCCTGGTTTCCCCATCTCTTCTCTGCAGGCCTCCTTGGCATGGAGCTAAACATCTACATGCTCATGGACTATAAGCAAAGAGTTTATGGACAAATACAGAAATTATAATATTGTTTTGTTTTGACTTTATCTTTTAAAACAAAAACTCTACTTAAAGGTGCTAACAGGTATATTTTCAACCTGAACTAAAGCAAATGTGTGCTTTTTTTGTTTATTTATGTTTTGTTTTTTGAGACAAGGTCTCACTCTGTCACCCAGGCTGGAGTGCAGTGGCCCGATCTCGGCTCACTGCAACCTCTGCCTCCTGGGTTCAAGTGATTCTTGTGCTTCAGCCTATTTACTGCTATAATTAACTATACCAGTTCTGTTTACCTGATAGCTGGGATTACAGGCACATACCACCAGGCCCAGCTAAATTTTTTTTTGTATTTTTAGTAGAGATGGGGTTTCACCATGTTGGCCAGGCTGGTCTCGAACTCCTGACCTCACGTAATCCACCTGCCTTGGCCTCCCAAAGTGCTAGGATTACAGGCATAAGCCACTGTGCCCGGCAAATATGTGTTTTTTAATTGAAGTATAAAACCCTTTTAGACCAAGATAATAGGGGTACTTACTGGCAGAATTGCCATATAGTAAAACAGGTTTCCCACCCCATTATGAGGCCAGGCTAATGTTAATGTGTCTCCATTCTATCTGCAAGTTTCAGGGTAAACCTGCTCCAGATATCTGTATTTAGTTTCTCTGGGGCCAACCTCCTCCGCAAGATTTAAAGCTTACAAAATGACCAAAAGCTATCAAAAGCGTGGATATCCCGAGGTCTTTTAAATACTTGCGCTGTCCATTTTCTCATACTCATCAGATTTTTGCTTATGGCAACCCACACCCACAAGTTCATTTACTCTAGTCAGGTTGTTTACATCCACTTTGAAGGTCTTTTCAGTTAACCTTTTTCCTGACCCACCCCACAATTTCCTCTAGTTTGTTATTTGACGACTATCCTAATATTTTACCTAAGTCATTTGCTTCCTTCCTATTGAAAGCTTTTTTTACTGCTACCACCGCCCTCTTTCAGAAAGCTCACGTCTGTCTTCCTGAGCAAGGATCCAAGGTTTTCTTCAATCTGGACTCTGCACTACTCGGTTTCAGTTAATAGCTCTTAGTAAAACTCCACTTTTTGAACTGCTGGTTGGGGGACAGTATGAATTATAAACTCAGTTATAGAGTTTATGTTACACAATTATGTAACATAATTGTGAGCACTTAGAAGAACAGGGTTTAAAGTTAATAAAACATTTCAAGGGATGGTCCTTCTAGGCCTGTTATAATTAACAAGTAAGCATCATTCATTTCATTTAGTGTGTCACTTGTTTCTGTGAAAAGAGTTCATTCTCTAAAATGGTTTTCTGGCCAGGTGCGGTGGCTCACGCCTGTAATCCCAGCACTTTGGGAGGCCAAGGCAGGAGGATCACCTAAAGTCAGGAGTTCAAGACCAGCCTGGCCAACATGGTGAAGCCCTGTCTCTACTAAAAATACAAAAATTAGCCAGGTGTGGTGGCGGGCACCTGTAATCCCAGCTACTTGGGAGGCTGAAGCAGGAGAATTGCTTGAACCCAGGAGACAGAGGTTGCAGTGAGCCAGGATCGTGCCATTGCACTCTAGCCTGGGCTACAAGAGCAATACTCCATCTCCAAAAAAAGTAATAATAATACAATAAAATGGTTTTCTTATTTTCCTCTGAAAACTTCTTTTAGTCAATTACAGTCATGTGCTACATAATTATGTTTGGGTCAGTGACAGTATATATGACACTGGTCCTGTAAGATTATAATGGAGCTGAAAAACTCCTATTGCCTAGTGACACTGTAGACATCAGGACTTCATAGCACAACTCATTACCTACGTGTGGATGGTGATGCCCCTGCAGACCTTCCAATGGGAGAAGTTGTGGAAGTGGAAGACAGGAATACTGATGATGCTGACTTTGCATAGGCCTAGGCTAATCTGTGTGCATCTTAGTTTTTAACAAGTTTAAAAAGTAAAATAAATAAGAACCATGAAAACAGAAACACAGAATATAAAAAGTATTTTTATACAGCTGTACAATATGTTTGCATTTTAAGCTAAGTGTTATAACAAAAGAGTCAAGTTTTTTTTTTTCATTTTATAAGTTTATAAAATAAAAGCTATAGTAAGCTAAGGTAAATTTATTATTATTAATTTATTTTTCAGATGGGGTGTCCCTCTGCCGCCCAGGCTGGAGTGCAGTGGTGCAATCATGGCTGACTGCAGCCTCAGCCTCCCCAGGCTCAGGTGATCCTCCACCTCAGTTTTTGTATTTTTAGTAAGAGATAGGGTTTCGCCATGTTGCCCAGGCTGGTCTCAAACTCCTGGGCTCAAGTGATCCACTCACCTTGGCCTCCTAAAGTGCTAGGATTACAGGTGTGAGCCACCATGCCCGGCCAAAATTTATTATTAAAGAAATAATTTTTTTTTTTTTTTGGAGAGACAGAGTCTCACTGTGTCACCCAAGCTGGAGTACAGTGGCATGATCATGGCTCACTTCAGCCTCTAGGCCTCCTGAGTATCTGGGACTAGAGGTATGTGCCACCATGTCTGGCTTTTTGTATTTTTCATAGAGATGGGGTTTGTCCATGTTGCCCAGGTTGGTGTCAAACTCTTGGGCTCAAGTGATTCACCGACCTCGGCCTCCCAAAGACTGGGATTACAGATGTGAACAACCATGTCCAGCATGAAAAAATAAATTTTTAAAATAAATTTAATATGGCCTAAGTGTACAGTGTTTATAAAGTCTATACTAGTGTACAGTGGTGTCACAGGCCTTCACATTCACTCACCACTCACTCATCGACTCACCCAGAGCAACTTCCAGTCCTGCAAGCACCATTCATAAGTAAGTGCCCTATACTGGTGTGTCATTTTTAATCTTACTGTACCTTTTCTATGTTTAGATATACAAATACTTACCATTGTATTACAGTTGCCTACCAGTATTTAGTAGGCACACTGTATAGGTTTGTAGCCTAGAAGCAATAGACTCTGCAGTGTAACCTAGGTGTGTAGGAGGCTATACCATCTAGATTTGTATAAGTACACTCTATGATGTTCCCAAATGACAAAATAGCCTAACAAAGAATGTATTCTCATCATTATGCAATGCATGACTGTATTTAATAAACCTTATTCTCATCACTAGTGCAAAGGCAAAGTCAAAAGATCACTAACTCCAAAATAGCAGATTCTGAATCTAAAAGCTGGAGGCATCCTTTGACTACCCGAGGCAGAGATGAGGTGTACATTTTAGTTTTTAGAAAGAGCACTAAAGGCTTTCCCCTATCCTATCCCTAAAGCAACCTAAAGTAATCACTTTACACTTCACCACTTCTTGTTCTGGGCCTTGGAGTCTAAGGCATTACTCAGTATTTGCCCTTTTTTCTCATGGAAAATACCTATTGTTTAACTCTACTTCATACCTAAAATGTACTGGCTTCTCAAGTCATTCTTCCTGAAAATTTTCCCAGTGTGAAAATGGCACCAAGAAGTGTTTTTCTTTTCTTTATTATTATTATTGTTATTTTTAATGTATAGCCACACAGACCCAACAGCAAGAATGGCACCAAGAAGTGTTTTAACAAACGCTGGCAAGGATGTGGAGAAAAGGGAATCCTTTTGATTCCCTTTTCACACTGCAATCACACTGTTGATGGGAACATAAATTAGTACAACCACTATGGAGAACAGCTTTGAGTCTCCTCAAAAAACTAAAAATAGAGCTACCATGTGATCCAGCAATCCCACTGCTGGGCATATACCCAAAAGGAAGGAAATCAATATATTAAAAAGATATCTGCACTCCCATGTTTACTGCAACTCTGTTCTCAATAGCCAAGATTTGGAAGCAACCTAACTGTCCATCAACAGATGCATAAAGAAAATGTGGCATTGATCCACAATGGAGTACTATTCAGCCATAAAAAACAACAAGATTCAGTCATTTGCAACATGGATGGAACTAAAGGTCATTATGTTAAGTGAAATAAGCCAAGCACAGAGAGACAAACATTGAGTGTTCTCTCTTATGTGTGGGATCTAAAACTCAGGATATAGAGAGTATAAAGATGGTTACCAGAGACTGGGAAGGGTAGTGGGAGAGTGAAGTGGAGGTGAGAATGATTAATGAGTACAAACAAATAGTTAGAATGAATAAGGCCTAGTATTTAATAGCATAATGGGGTGACTACAGTCAATAATAATTTCATTGTACATTTTCAAATAACTAAAAGAATATAATTGGATTGTTTGTAACACAAAGGATAAATGCTTGAGGTGATGGATACCCCATCTTCCATGATGTGATTATTATGCATTGCCTGCCTGTGTCAAAACATCTCATGTACCCAATAAATATATATATACCTAATATGTACCCACAAAAATTAAAAAAAAAAAAAAAAGAAGTGGTTAAAATTGCCAGATGAAACAGACCCGGAAAAATTACCATTAGTTCCCTAAGTCAGTTTTCCTAGTGACCAGGTATAAATTTGGCAGATGATGTAACCTGTGTTGACAGACTAGAGCTCTGTATCATAAACATACAAGCTGACCACTATGCACATATTCTAGGCTTAATAATAGAAATATAAATTAATGAAGCTCACCTTTCAGCTCTGACAATAGAGTCTGGACATGGGCTGAATGTCAAGAGGTGTGAATATAATACTGCCCCATCATTAATTATAATCTACATTACAGAGCAATTCAGTGGAATGGTAGGCTAATGGGACCTTCTGCTGAAAATCAGGTGGAGGCGGGGCAGATTAATTTCACCACCTGTTATTTTATCAGTAAAGTTCTACTCTTTAATTTTGAAACCTTTTCAGTTTCGATGAATCCTCTATTGAAATGCAAATAACTCTTGAAGGGGTTATACCAGTCTTTTATCAGTTGACATTATAAACAGTTTGTATTTCAGCAGAGACAGGTACAAATGCAATACAGGCTGGGGAGAGAAGGAAAAATTGGGGCCGATGAGGGAGGAAGGAGGACACTGAAAAAAAATATGTTACCCTTACAAAACTGCTTGTTGAGGACCACCTTAATTCTACTTGCAATTACCCCTGCTGACCATCTCTGAATTACGGTTGATGGCTTTCTTGAACACAAGGTCAGTGTATTAGTTTGTTTTCACACTGCCATAAAGAACTGCCTGAGACTGGGTAATTCATGAAGGAAAGAGGTTTAATTGACTCACAGTTCAGCGTGACTGGGGAGGCCTCAGGAAATTTACCATCATGGAGAAGGGCGAAGGGTAAGCAAGGCACCTTCTTCACAAGGCGTCAGGAGGAAGTGCTGAGTGAAGCAGGAAGAGCCCCTTATAAAACCATCAGATCTCCTGAGAACTCACCCACTATCACGAGAACAGCATGAGGGAAACTGCCCCATGATTCAATTACCTCCACCTGGTTTCTTCCTTGACCTATGGGGATTATAACTCAAGATGAGATTTAGGTGGGGACACAAAGCCTAACCATATCAGTCAGGCTTCTTAACTTGGATAACAAACAATAGCAAACTTACCACTTGCTGGCCTTGAATCCAAGGCATGTCCATCTTCCTTATATCAGTAAATGAATCCATATTTGCTTAACTTTCTAAAAGTGCTCAGCTGTCTAGCTGTGATTTTCACCTGGGACACTCATCTTAACAGAAAAGTGCAACACATGACCCTTTTTTGCTTTTCTCTTTTCAGTAATATCAAAACTATCCCTGCAATGCCAGAAGACTGGAGATCTGCATTTGAAAATAATGAAGGATAGGGAAGACTTATTTGAAATTTTCTTCTTGGCAGTTCAAAATTTCTAGTCCAACCACTAATCGAATTAACAGACAAAATGAACCCCAAATAGCAGTACTGCTGGTACAAAGGAAGGAAGTTATGAATACAAACTGTGGCCTCATGACCAGTTGCAGAAACCACTCAACACACACATAATTATAGATAATAACCAATAATAGAGATACTGAGCATGTTTTCATCTGCACAAAGGATCATGGCATTCTGTTAGGTGAAAGCATGTTTGGATTGCTACTGTTGTTTAGAAATTAAAGTATGGATAGAAGGATATGTAGAGATGTTAACTGGCCAAAGAAGCGGAATATGTTAGTGTTGATGGGTCATTTTTAGCATTGATTCCAAACTCCTTATAGAGGACCTTCCTATATTGCAGAAGCTGGAGAGCTTAAAACCACATTTCTGATTTCCTGAATTCTAAGATAGTAGATTGGATACACACATCTTATTTCTCTTCCTCTTGAAATCCTACACAAGGTACAATAAAGAGATGTATTTTTTAAAAAAGATGTAAGCCCTCTGGAACTAGGTAAACAAGAGAAGAGACAAGAACAACAATATTTCAGAAGCTGGATAGTGGCAGTGAAGAAAGCAAAGAAACAAATCAATTTACATTGCAAAAGTCTCAAAAGATTCAACGACTATTTATACCAGGTAACAATAGAATTGTGGTGAAGGGGGGCCGGGTGCGGTGGCTCACGCTTGTAATCCCAGCACTTTGGGAGGCCGAGGCGGGCGGATCACGAGGTCAGGAGATCGAGACCATGGTGAAACCCCGTCTCTACTAAAAATACAAAAAAAAAAAATTAGCCAGGCGTGGTGGCGGGCGCCTGTAGTCCCAGCTACTCGGAGAGGCTGAGGCAGGAGAATGGAGTGTACCCGGGAGGCGGAGCTTGCAGTGAGCCGAGATTGCGCCACTGCACTCCAGCCTGGGTGACTGAGCGAGACTCCATCTCAAAAAAAAAAAAAAAAAAAAGAATTGTGGTGAAGGGGGTATCATGCTGAAATAAGGAGGACTGGGTGAAAGATGATTGAGAGGTAGTGAAGCCCTTAAAGCTGCTTCCCCTACTCTGATGGGGAACTGTCCTCCTGTATCCTAGTATAGCCTGGATGTTTACTCATTTTGAAGGAAAAAGAGAGTATTAGGACGGGGAATGTCAGGCCCCACTGAGGGCTGGGTTCTGTACCAACAAATGGTTCACCCAGATGGGCCAAAGGTAAATTTCTAGGTTGCTAAGGCCCACTCACTTGCTCAGAGCTTCTAGTGCTTTCATTCCTCACTTATTTTTAGTTTTTTTTTTTAATTGGGTGGGTTTTTTAAGGTATAATTTATACAGTAGTGCAATGCACACATTGTAAGTATACAGTTTAAGCAGTTTTGACAAATGCGTACACCCATGTAACTCACATCCCTACCAGGATATGGAACGTTTCCAACACCCGAGAAAATTAGTTCCTCACTTTATTTATTTATTTATTTTATTTTATTTTATTTTATTTTATTTTTTTTTGAGACGGAGTCTCGCTCTGTCGCCCAGGCTGGAGTGCAGTGGCGCAATCTCGGCTCACTGCAAGCTCCGCCTCCTGGGTTCACGCCATTCTCCTGCCTCAGCCTCTCCGAGTAGCTGGGACTACAGGCGCCCGCCACCAAGCCTGACTAATTTTTTGTATTTTTTTTAGTAGAGACAGGGTTTCACCGTGGTCTCGATCTCTTGACCTCGTGATCCAACCGCCTCGGCCTCCCAAAGTGCTGGGATTACGAGCGTGAGCCACCGCGCCCGGCCTAGTTCCTCACTTTAAATCATGAACAGACGACCAAGGATTACCAGACATCTGAGGAAAGACCCTAACATGGAAAATGAACATCACTACAAACAAATAGAAAAAAGACAACTTAGAACAAAGAGCCTTTTAGGAAAAATAAACTATATATTTTAAAAAGTATATTAATATCCTCAGAGAGACAAGAGAAGATCTTGCACATAGAATGCTATGAAAAAAATTCAAAAAACAACAAAAAAGCTCTTAAAAATTGAAAACATGATAACAGTAATGAAAAAACTCACTAGAAATGTGGAATACAAATTCGAGAAAATTCCCCAGAAAATAGAGCAAAAAAGAAAAAAAAAAAAAAAAGAAAGAAAATAGAAGAGAAATTAGAAGAAAAGTGGAGCCCAGTCAGGAGATCCAACATCTAAATAACAGAGAAGAAGAAGAAAGAAGTAATGAATAATTCAAGAGAATTTACCCAATGTTTCTAGACTGCAAGGGCCTTCTGGATACCCGACAGAATGCGGGAAAATTAGACTCATACAAAGGCATATCATTTTGAAATTTCACTGGATACAAAGAGAAAATCCTACCAAAAAACTGGTCACATACTAGGAATCAGAATAGTCTGAGATTTCTCAATAGCAGCACCTGAAACTAGACATCACGGAGCAAAGCCTTCAAAATTCTAAAGGGAAAACATTCCCGATCTCAAATTCTTTATCTCGTTACTGCACCAATCAAGCAGGAAGGTAGAATAAAGACATTTTCAGACAACCAAGATCTCAGAAAATTTACCTTCTGCATACTCTTTTTCAGAAAACTACTGGAGAATGTGTTCCATCAAATGAAGTGTCTGGCCTCTGTCTGTAGTCACCACTATTCGGAAGGCTGAGGTAGGAGGATCACTTGAGCTCAGGAGTTTGAGAACAGTCTTGGCAACATGGTGAAACCCCATCTCTACAAAAAATACAAAAAATTAGCCAGACATGGTGGCTTACATTTGTGGACCCATCTACTTGGGAGGCTGAGGTGGGAGGATCACTTGAGCCCAGAAGTTGGAGGCTGCAGTGAGCTATGATTGTCCCACTGCACTCCAGCCTGGCAGACAGAGTGAGACCTAGCTTCTAAAATAAATAAATGTTAAAAATGAAGGGAGTAAACCAACAAGGAAGAATATATGGGGCTGCATGAAACAGGAGCTTTACCACAGAAGAGGGGCAAAGGGAATCTGTCAAATTGTGGAGAAGGTGGATCCCAAGATGACTGCTGTACATAAAGTATAGATCTTATTAGAAAATGTGAGGCCAAGGACAGTGGAGGGCCCATGACCATAGCTGCCCTTGCCTCCACAGTAACTCACGGGCATAGTGAAAACCTGTGCATGGACAATCAAGATGAAATGATGAGACAGTAACAAAGGACATTTCTAACACACAGGATACACTGAAGCCCGGGGTCTCTCTTTGTCTTAGCAAAACTCTCCTGACTCTCAAAGACTGTAATAAAGGAAAACATTTAAATCTGCCCAAAGAAGAGAAATTCCCCCACATATTAATATGCATGTGTATATGTTGTGTGTGGGTGTATATGTATACGTGTGTCTATGTGCTTGGATATATATTGAATATCTCTGGATGGATTATGGAAGCAGATATGAAGAAAATTTACTTCCCACTATCTTTTTCTTCTTCTTAATCTTTTTTTTGTTTGTTTTTTTGTTTTGTTTTGTTTTTTACCATATGCAGGCATCAGCTATTCAAAAGGATGAATTTATGCCCCAGCACGCACGTCTTGGTGGTGCCGTGGTGCCATCGGTCATGGTCTCCACTAGTAAATGGGCTCGGAGGCCTAGTGTCTCTGTCATCGCCATCCGTGATCGCCAGCAGAGGTCCGCAAGGCATCGCCACTGCATTTCCACCAGCTCGCAAGCAAAAGCAAGGCAGCCAGCCCCTCCAGCGGCTCACTCGTGGCCACCCACGACTACTACTGGCGCCACCTGGGTTCCACTTGCAGTAACATGCAGAAGAAGTGCCGAGTATCCTGGAGAAGTCATAGCCCCGACCCCCTGGTGTTCCCAAGGCTGACCCAGGTCACTCGTTGGGGAGCTTCTTTGTAGGGAGGTCCACTCTCCCGTTTATGGCCACGGTGTCGGAGTCCCCAGAGCACATGAAATCCCCCCAGGCCTCTGACAGCATGACCAACTGTGGCCTGGCTCAGGAAGCCACAAGGAAGCAGCTCGCTGGCCAGCCCCCACAAAACCGGTACTGGGCACCCATCCTGACCTGAGCGGCTGCCACCAAACCAGGCTTCCGAGGTGCTAGGTCATCAGAGCCCCTCCCCACCCGGCCCCACAGCCCACCCTGTGCAGGCAGGCTGCAGCAACAGAGAGGCAGTTGGATTCTTTATATCAACACAGCAAACACCAAAAAGGAAGTAGAGAGAGCCCAGCTCTTTACTGTCCAAGCCACAGGCGAGCTTTCCTGACACCCTGTAGTGTTCATCTTGCACCAAGTGGAAAATAAACTCCAAGCAGCCAGCAAAAGAAAAAAGAAAAAAGGAAAGGAGAGGAGAGGAAAGGAAAGGAAGAAAAGAAAAAAAGAAAGAAAATGATTCATATATAAAATACATTCCCTTTTAAAATTACACGCAGCATGCCCATTGCCTGAACAATTTCCACGGCAGTGTTAGGAATTTATTTTGTGGGTACACTTGCAGTTGTGAAGTTATATAAATGAAAGGTCATTCACTGCAGCATATTTGTGATAGCAAAGGACTGGAAACTGCCTGAATGTCCACTGAGAGAGGAATGGTAAAATAAATTATGTACATTCACACCATAGAATACTTTGTAGTCATTAAAAAAAGAATGTAAAAAACTCCTCATTCAATGATATAGCATAATATCCAATTATTCTATTAAATGAAAAAGGCAAAGTATAGAAGAGAGTTATGATGCAAAAATAGGGGAAAAATATCTCTGACCCTTGCAAACTAAGTTAGATACCTTGTCATTATATTATGTGCTTTGCCTATGTGATGCTCATGATAACAATAATTAATGATTATTGCTGTTTAAAAAAAAAGGGAAAGAAAAACTTCTACATCTCATGCTCCCTTGCAGCTGGTTCTGGATGTAAAATAGATTGCACCCATCTGATGTATTGTGCAAGATTTGGAAAACAGAGAGGCAGGCACCACTTTTTTGTGTTCTTGGCTGTTGTTGCTGCCAGTCATGGTCATGGAATTATCGGGGTTTTCTGCAAAACCTGTGTCCAGAGATTAGCTACACAGACGTCAAGATGCAGTTGCAGTGGCACTTCTTGATCCCTGAATCTCAGCCTCTGTGATGTCCTCTTAAACTCAAAAGTTCCAGAGAGGGTGCCAGATTTCCCACCTTTCTGACTCTGGTGCCCCCCTGCCAGGACAGTTCAGTGGTGATTTTCTAGTTGTCATAAGAAGAGCCAAGTCCACTTGACTCTGCTATAGTCTGAATTTTTTTGTCACCCCCAAATTCATATGTTGAAATCCTAGGTATTAAGAGGTAGGGCCTTTGGGGAGTGACTAGGTCATAAGAGTAGAGCTTTCATGAATGGGATTCGTGTCCTTATAAAAGGGACTCCAGAGAGCCAACTAGCTATGTGAGGATGCAGTGAGAAGATGTCCGTCTGTGAAGGAAGTGAGCCTTCACGAGACACCAAGTTGGTTGGCTCCTTGATCTTGGACTTCTCAGCCTCCAGAACTATCAGAAATGAATTTTTGTTGTTTATAAGCTACCCAGTCTATAGCATTTTGTCATATCAGCCTGAATAGGCTAAGACCAAAATTGGTACCAAGGTGCAAGAGTGCTGCTATAACAAATAGGTAAATTGTGGAAGCAGCTTTGGACTGGGTAATAGTAGAGACTGGAAGAATTTGGAGGTTCATCCTAGATTAAAGCCTATATTACCATGAACAGACTGTTAAGGGGAATTCTGGTGAGGGCTCAGAAGAGGAAGAGGAGAGCTGTAGATAAAGCTTCAATATTCTTAGAGAATCCTTAAGTGGTCATGATCAGAATGTTGGTAAAAATATGGACAGTAAAGGCCATTCTGATGAGATCTCACATGGAAATGAGGAACACTGGAAACTGAAGGAAAGTCAATCCTCGTTATAAAGTGTGAAAGAACTTGGCTACTGTGTCCTAGTGTTTTATGGAAAGTAGAGTTTATGAGTGATAAAATAGGAAAGTTAATGAAATAAATGTGTTAGCAAAATGTTGAAGGCACAGCATGGCTTCTTTTAAATGCCCATAATAACATTAATAACATACAGAGAGAAACAAACAATTTAAAAATGTAATTTATTGGGGTTGGGGGGTAAGGGGAGGGAGAGCATTAGGACAAATACCTAATGCATATGGGGCTTAAAACCTAGATGATGGGTTGATAAGTGCAGCAAGCCACCATGGCACATGTACACCTATGTAACAAACCTGCACGTTCTGCGCATGTATCCCAGAACTTAAAGTAAAATAAATAAATAAAATTTCTTCTCAAAAGAAAAACATAACTTAAAGATTTGGAAAATTATCAGCCTGTCTATATTGTAACAAATAAGAAAGCATGAGGCCGGGCGCGGTGGCTCACGCTTGTAATCCCAGCACTTTGGGAGGCCGAGGCAGGCGGATCACAAGGTGAGGAGATCGAGACCATGGTGAAACCCCATCTCTACTAAAAATACAAAAAAATTAGTGGGCGTGGTGGCAGGCGCCTGTAGTTCCAGCTACTCGGAGAGGCTGAGGCAGGAGAATGGAGTGAACCCGGGAGGCGGAGCTTGCAGTGAGCCGAGATTGCACCACTGCACTCCAGCCTGGACGACAGAGCGAGACTCTGTCTCAAAAATAAAAAAAAAGAAAGCATGGTTAGAAGAGAACACCAAGGACGTGGCCATCATTTAATAAAGAAGTTAGTATTCATTAGTCAGGTACTATTTATCAAGACAATGGAAAAGTGACCCAGAAGGTATTTCATAGATCATCACTGCTGCCTTTTCCATCACAGGCCCAGAATGAAAAGGCACTGAGGACAGAATGATTTCAAAGGAGGAGTCCAGGGAGCCCTCACCCTGGTATTGCCCCAGTGGTTTTCTTTCTGCAATCTGGTGCAGCCTTCTTCCAATACCCTAGATGTGGTGTGAGCTCCAGAGGGCACAGATGGTAAACCTTGGTGGCATCCTCACAGTGCCATCTCCCATGGTACATGGGGTACATGAGTCATGTGGGCATGGCTACCTACACCTAGATTCCTAAAGATGGAGCCCACATAGCCCAGCCAGAGGGCCATGACAAGGGCAGGACCAACAAAGGGAATCCCCCCTAGGACACTGCCTAGTGGAGCTGTGGGGTCAGGGTTCAACTGCGACCCCAGATGTGTAGAACTACCTGCATGTGCTTCTAGCCTCAGGAACCTCAATTACGAGCCTTGAAAGGTGCACCGTGGACTGTGACCAGCAAAGTCATAAGGGTAGGGCCACCCAGAGCTTTAGGGACCCAACTCCTACCTCAGTGTGTCCAGGAGGCAGAACATTGAGTTAAAGAAGATTATTCTTGAGTCTTCAGGCTTAATGTTGTCCCTATTGAATTTCAAACTTACTTGAGACCTGTTACACCTTTTTTCTTTCCTATTTCTCCCTCTTGGAACAGAGGGAGAAATGCCTATTCCATCACTGTATTTTAGAAGCATATAACATGTTTGATTTCATAGGTTTGCAGCTGGAAAGCAATTTGCCTCAGGATGAATCATACCTTGAGTCTCATCCATATCTGATTTAGATGATATTTAGCTGAGAATGTGGACTTCAGACTTTTGAGTCAATGCTGGAATTATTTAAGACTTTGGGGACTACTGGGATGGAATTTTGAGTGCATTTCGTGTGTGAGAGAGACATAAATTTTGGCAGGGGGGCAGGGCCTGAATGCTGTGGTCTGAATATTTGTATCCCTCGGAATGTATATACTGACATCCTAACCCCCAAGGTCATGGTATTAGCAAGTGGGGCCTTTGGGAGGTGATTAGGTCATGAGGGCACACTTCTCACTATTAAAATTAGTGTCCTTATAACAGAGACCCCAGACAGCTAGCTAGCCCCTTCCACCATGTGAGGACACAGTAAGAAGATGTCCATATATGAAGGATGGTCTTTCTTGATCTTGGACTTCCCAGCATCTAGAACTATGAGAAATTAATTTCTGTTGTTTATAAGCTACCAAGTATATGGTATTTTGTTATAGCAGCCTGAACAGACACACTCCTAACAACCTCCCCAGCAATTTTGAGAGCACCCAATTCCCTGTTTTAAACGCTCTTCTGCCTATTTTAATAGCAGAGTGGTTTGTTTCCTGAACTGATATAATTGATAATAAAAATTTTCAAACAGAGAAACTGCAAACCTATTTTAGAATCATTACAGTAATTCGTTTTATTTGTATCTATCCTATACACTGAATGCTACTAAAACGAGTGTTAAGTGGTTTAAAAATGGAGAACTATCTAGGAGATTCTCTTCTGTTTGGGCTAACTACTGGCACATTTAAAAAAATTACACATCAGCCTGGGCACGATGGCTCACACCTGTAATCCCAGCACTTTGGGTGGTCGAGGCAAGTGGGTCACTTGAGGACAGGAGTTGAAGACCAACCTGAGCAACATGGTGAAACGCTTTTCTCTACTAAAAATACGAAAATTAGCTGGGTGTGGTGGCATGTGCCTGTAGTCCCAGCTACTTGGAGGCTGAGGTGGGAGAATCACTTGAACCCTGGAGGCAGAAGTTGCAGTGAGCCAAGATCATGCCACTGCCCTCTAGCCTGGGTGACAGAGTGAGACCTTGTCTCAAATACAAAACAAAACAAACAAACAGAAAAAACAAACAGACAGACAAAAAACACACATCAAATCATGGGCAGCATGTTTAACTTTATTTTTAAAGTTTATCCAGAATATAGAATGACTGAATGAGTAGCTATTAAGGATTATTTTCTATAAAGTAATAGTTACTTAAAAAACTGACAAAAATGAACATGACTGGCAGAAGTACAGTGGCTTACTCTACTCTCTAAGAAATGCCTGGTGACATCAGTTAAAAGGTATGTCAGAGACTAACAGCCGGGTCACTCCAGGTTTCACTGTCTTTGACTCAGCATCCTGAAATGACTCTCAACAGGCTGGGAAAGCCATTAAAACAGCTCCGGGCCCATCGCAATAACAGGTTTTTTAATCTTTCAATCCTGGCGATATTCTGGGAGCTGATGACAACTCTGAATTTTGTCTCTTTTTACATTGTTTGCAACGTGAATTTGACAGTGCGTAAATGAATAAAAGGGAGTGAAACGTGGGAAATTTCAGCCTTTGAGTACCACTGGGCACTTGATATTATATTTGCTTCTGAGGCAGCTTTTCATATTTACAGTTAATCCAGCGACATTTTGGGGTGTGCTTTTAGAAGAGAAAAATTGATGGCTAAGAGGGCAAGTGACTGAGAAGTCACAGCCCTCTGCAAATGCAGACACACAAATTTACGATTTTCTGGCAGATGACAAACAGCAACAAACATTCAAGTCTACATTTTCAGAGGTTTACTCTGTATTAACCAGGTCACCATACAGTGTAGAATAAGATAGAATTGCTTTGCCTTTTAAAGACTGGTGGGAGCCTTCTAATGCTTGACCATATGTGAATTATCCACTTGGTGGATTACTTGAAATTCAGCCAGCATAACCCCAAGTGAACTGCTCTGCCTGAGTTATATTTAGAAAACCACTAACTTATTTAAACATTAGACTACACAAAATTTTATGGGCTGAATATGTCCCAGATAAAGTGTATATATATTTCTAAAAGTAAAAGGATTATTTTTTTGGATCCCCCAACGTTCTGGAATTAAAATTATTTAGAGCTGGCAGGGTCCTTAAGACATTTTGTCCAAGAGTTTCATTTTATAGCTGAGAAAACAGACACAATGAGGTTTATTGACTTGCCAAGCAAAACAGATCATTGTTAAATTAACATTTTTAAATCATAGCGTCCCTTCCATTATCCTGCACATAAGGAAGTTTTTGGAAATATTTTTAGAATTGTCTGTGATATGGAGGAAATAATCCAAGGCCACACCAAAGCTCCCTAAGAACAGAGTTGGACTCCAGGGGTGATGGGCTGATATGCTGGGATATGCAGTTGCGGGAAGGAGCCTGCCAGGTGTTCTTTCACTCATCCTTGTTAGCCCACACTACAAGAAGTCCTCAGAACCTTTCCTCACTTTCTTTTTATTTTGTTTTATAACTCACTCAGACTGCTTAATTGTCCTTATGCTATCTCTTTTCTGCAAGTAAACCTCAGTTGCCTTCTGTGAGCTATGGAATTTTAGGGAGGAGTTGGACCCATGAGTATGGAGAGGTAACCCACACACTAACAGAAAGTAAGCACCAGGGCTGCCGGAGAAGAGAGGAGAGTACAGTTCACAGTGTATATTTAATGCTGCTGAGCAGCTGGGCATCAGGGATTGTGAGACCTTATACCCCAGAAGTTGCTCTATAGTGGTCTGTGGGGCTCTGCTAGAAACGAGCAAGGGAGCCAGCAAAGAAAAGGGAGTGCAGCCGGTGAACAAATCCCAGAAGCTCATCTCAGGACTGCTGGCTACCTTTCAGGCTAATGACCTACAGCTGGGGGCTTGCATCTATTTGCAGATGTACTTAGATTTTAAAAGGAAGTCTGTACCACCTGACACACATTAACACGGCTACTATTTTTTTAAAAAAGAAAAAACAGAAAATAATTATTAGTGAGGATATGGAGAAATTGTAGCCTTTGTGCACTATTGTGGGAATGTAAAATAGTGCAGCCACTATAGAAAACAGTATGGCAGATCCTCAAAAAATTAAAAACAGAACTATCATATAGTCAAGCTATTCTAATTCTTGATATATACCTAAAAGAATTGAAAGCAGGGACTTCAGCCTGGGCAATATGGCAAAACCCTGTCTCTACAAAAAATACAAACTTTAGCCGGGTGTGGTGGCGTGCACTTGTAGTCCCAGCTATTCGGGAGGCTGAGGTGGGAGGACTGTTTGAGCCCAGGAGGTCGAGGCTGCAGCAAACTGAGATCATGCCACTGTACTTCGGCCTGGGCGACAGAGTGAGACTCTGTCTCAGAAAAAAAAAAAAAGAAAGAAAGAAAAGAAAAGCAGGGACTTGAACATATATTGGCACACTCATGTTCATAGCAATATTATTTACAATAGCCAAAAAGTGAAAACAACTTGTGTGCATTGACAGATAAACGTTTAAGCAAAATATGTACACACAATGAAGTATTATTCAGCCTTAAAAATGGATGAAATTCTGATACATGCTACCACGTGGATGAGCCTTGAAGACATTATGCCAGTCACAAAAAGACACATATTTTATTATTCCAGTGATAAAACGTACCTATAGTCAAAATCATAGATAGAAAGTTGAATCATAGTTTCCAGGGGCTGGGGAAAGGGGGAAATGAAGAGTTATTGCTTAACAGGTACAGAGTTTCAGTTTTGCAAGATGAAAAGCGTTCTGGTGGTGGATGGTTGCACAACAATGTAAATGTACTTAATGCCACTGAGCTATACAGTTAAAAATGATTAAAACTGTAAATTTGTATGTGCATTTTGCCACAATTTTTTTTTTGAGAAAAGGAAGTCTGCAGTATTCCTAAAGTGTATGTTAGCTGAAATTTGTAAAGTATTTGATTTTTTTTCATTGAAAGGAAATCCATAGCCTATTTTTCATCATTCTTCCCTTAGTTCCTTCCTCCTTCCTTTCTTCCTTCATCCTCCCCTTCTTCCTGCCTTCAAACATCTACTTGATGTTTGCCAAACATTGTGGGAGGCCCCTGATAAAGCATACCATGGTCAGATGCTATGGTTCACACCTGTAATCCCAGCACTTTGGGAAGCCAAGACAACAGGATTGCTTGAATCCAGGGGTTTGAGACAAGCCTGGGCAACAAAGTGAGAGCCCATCTCTACAAAAATAAAAATTAAAGCATTTGCCAGGCACAGTGGCGTGTACCTGTAGTCCCAACTACTTATGTGGCTGAGGCAGGAGGATCACTTGAGCCCAGGAGTTTGAGACTGGCTGCAACGAGCTGTGATCACACCACCCCGTACTCCACTCCAGCCCAGGCAACAGAGCAAGATCCTGTCTCTAAAAAAAAAAAGGTACTATGCCCTGCTAGTAATCCAGCAGGGAATCTCCCCAGTTAAATAGACATTATCATCTGACCGAGGTCTGCTCTGTGATAGAGATGTGCTCAGTTTCCCACGGGAGCTTAGAGAGGGGACATTAATGCAGCCTTGGAGACAAAGGAAAGCTTGTAGGATTTTGGGATTCCTAACTGAAGTCTTGGAGGGTGATAGAAATTAGCTACCTAAAGAAGGAAAAATCTGAACTAACATAACAATATCAGCAATAACATTTTATAGTAATAAAGCTACAATTAATGCATTATTTATACAAATAATGTTTGTTAAACACTAGGTGCCAGGCACAGTTCTAGGTGCTGAAAATATGAAGGTGGACAAGATAAAATTTCTCTCTCATGAAGCTTAGGGGCAGACAGTCAATAAATACATAGATAATATATGGAATTACCAAATTGTGGTAAGTGCTATGGAGAACAACAGAGCAGGGGAAAAGGAAAGGGAGGTTTGGGTTAAAGGAGGGAGAGGACATTACTAATTTTTATAGGGTAGCTGGGGAAGGCCTCACTAATACAGTGGCATCTGAGCAGAGGACCAAAGGTGGGAAAGAAGTAGAGACCAGAAGAATAGCATAGGCAAAGTTCTTGAGGTGGGAGCATGCCAGGTGTGTTTGGAAGACAGTGTGACTGGAGTAGGAGCAGGAAGGGAAAGAGTATTTGGAGAGGAAGGGTGTGAGAGGAGGGCAGCGTTCCCATCACGTAGGGCATTTGGGACCACAGGAGGACATGACCATGTGCTGCCTATGAGATGGAAGCCACTAGAGGGTTTTGAGCAGAGGAATGGCTAAAAACTTGGGTTTTAAAAGGATCATTTTGTTTACTCTGTTAAGAAGATTGGAAGAGGCAAGACTGGATATAGCATCACTAATTAGGAGACTATTGCAATAATCCAGGAGAAATTGATAGTGGCTTGAACTAGGATGGCAACAGTTAATACAGTTGATGTTGTCATATTCCAGATATATGTTGAAGGTGGGATCAACAAGATTTGCTGACAGACTGGATATCAAGTGTGAACAAAAGCAAATAATCATGAATGACTCCCAAGTTGTTGGCCTAAACAACTAGAAGCACAGACCTGCTATTTACTAAGATGAAAATCCTGTAGGACAAGTAGATTTGGGGTGGGAGTAGGCAGGTAATCAGACATTTGGTTTTGGACACATCAAGTTTGAGATGCCTATCAGATATTCATGTGGAGATATGTTATATCTACATATATCAAGTGCTGTTATATGTAGAAAGTTCCAGAGTTTAGAGGAGAAGTGTAGCTAAAGACATAAATTAGAATCTCCCTGCTTGGATTGCTTCAAAGCCATGACCCTCTCTGGGTGAGATTCCCAAGCAGGGAAGTATAGATAAAGAAGATGTCTAATGATTGGGCCATAGAGTACTTGGGACACTCCACTAGTCAGGGAGATGAGGTGGAACCAGCAAAGAAGACAAAAAGAACAGCCACAGAGCTAAAAAGGAGAACCAAGGGAGTCTCCAAAACTAAGTGAAAAAGACGTGTTTTGAAGAAAAGGGAGTGAGCAACTGTGTCGAGTGCTGACGACAGGTCAAGTATAATGAGGGCTGAGATTGGACCACTGGATTTGGCAGCATGGAGGTCAGTAGTGACTTCAAGAGCTACTTCAGTGGGGCGGTAGGGGCGAGTGCTTGGTTGGAGTGCATTTGAGACAAAATAGCTTTTAACTATTTGAATTCTCTATGCCTTGGTTTCCTTATCTATAAAATTTGGAGTAACTCAGTACTATTCTCATAGAGTTTTTGTTACAAAAATCAAAGGAAAAAACATCTGAAGTGCCTGATTAAAGTCTAGTATGTTGCCAGTCCTTAATAAACATAAGCTATTGTTATTATTAAAATATTATTTTTATTTCAACCATCCAAAGGAAAAATTGACATTTACTTTTCTTTACCTTCATCAACTTTTTTATAAAGCTCAGATAAGAATTGTCACATTTAATGACCATTTTTCTCTTTTTTACATTTATTTTCTCTAAGTACAGAAATAAAATGAGGGTATATAGACAAATACCATAAAAGGGGAGGACAGGAAGTGGAAACAGATATAGAGAGGACACCTTTAAGGAGTTTTGCTGTAAAGGAGCAGAAGAATCAAGCGGTGCTGGAGGGTACTTTTGTTTTTGCTTTTTAAGTTGAGAAAAATAACAATGTATGGCAGGGAAAATGATCCAGTCAAGAGGGGAAAATTAAAAAAAAAAAGATGGGAATGTCTTTGAGAGGGAAAGAGGAATGGAATCTGGTATTCAAGTGTACAGGCTGGCCTTAGGAATGTAGTCAGTTCATCTGTTACCGAGGGACAGGCAGCACCTACAGGTGTAAATGCAGGTGGGTGGGCAGATGTAGCAGAATTTCTCATCTAAGGCTTTTTGCTGCTTTCTTAATACGACATGAAGCAAGATCCTCAGCTGAGAATAAGGAGGGAGAGAGGTGCTGGGGGTTTGAGAAAAGATGTGAAAAGTGAAGCAGTCATCTAAGAGATGAGGAAAATGAATATATTAAGGAAGGGTAGGAGGATTATCTTGCAGCACTGAGGACCTAATTGAGATTGGTGTTGTCTTAGTCTGTTTTTTGTTCCTCTAACAGAATACCTGAGACTGGGTAGTTTATAAAGAAAAGAAATTCAGCTTTTACAGTTTTAGAAGCTGAAAGTCCAAGACTGAGGAGCTGCATCTCATAAGGGCCTTCTTGCTGATGGGGACTCTCCAGAGAGTCCTGAGGTGGTACAGGGCATCACATGGCAACAGGAAAAGAACATGCAAACTGGCTTTTATAACACATCCGATCTGTTGATAACCTATTAACCCATTCATCTATTAATCCATGAATCACCTCTTAAAGGCCCCTCCTCTTAGTATTGTTACATTGGGAATAAAATTTCAACATGAATTTAGAGGGGACAAAATTGAATCCATAGCAGTGGTGATGAATTTAACATAGCACAGTCAGCATGTTTTCCAATCATGTTTATCTATGTGGATGCTCATTCAGAGGAAGTGGAAAGTTGGCATCATCAGGAGGGATTTCATCAGGTGAGTACAATGAAAGGAGAGAGAGGTAAGAGATTAGGTGGGTATGCAAAGGGTGATTGTAGGAAAGAAACATGCAAACTAAGGTGGAAAAGCAAGGCAGTGAAGCAATGAGGAGGTGAGGTATAATGCAATGGTAAAATTCTGACAAGGTACTAGAGGCATGGCATGGGAAAATTAGGAGGTGGGGTCAGAGAGTAGGTTATTTGAAAATGAGATGGAAAAGAAGTTGAAGCTATTGGTAATGACAAGGCATGACCATGCAGTGGGGACTAAGGTAGGTTGGAAGACAAGACCATTGGAGGAGAGGAGAGGCAGAGGTCAAAGACTTGAGAGGTCAGTGCATGGAAAGGATTATCTGCATGTCATAGAAATTATTCAGAATTAAGACAAGATTACCTTTGGAGACAATGACAGTGAGACAAGAGCTAAACTCTTCAAGGAATGAAGTGGAGTGATCCAAGATCTGCAGATGGCTGCAAAAAGAAGGGCTGGCAGTTGTTTAATGTAAAGAGATTCGAATTTTGTGGGGAAGGGTGGTGCAAGTTTAGGAAGAGCAAGGGAAATGGTCTTAAAGCAGCAATAGGAACACACAGGTTATGCATCCCACCTCCAGGCCCAGTGGAACATGGGATGTGACAGAAAAGCAGCCACCTCCTGAGAGAACTGCAAAGGAAGCAGTGCCCCAGCAGACAGCTAATTTTCAGTTAGGCCAAGAAGGTGAAGAGAGTATAGGAAATTTTGCTAATGGTGAACTGCACATTCCAGGGAGCACAGTGAAAGTTCTTGTGTTATGGAGGGAAAGGAAATAGGATCAGGTGAAAAAATATACAGAGCATTGCCGGGCGCGGTGGCTCACGCTTGTAATCCCAGCACTTTGGGAGGCCAAGGCGGGCGGATCACGAGGTCAGGAGATCGAGACCATGATGAAACCCCGTCTCTACTAAAAATACAAAAAATTAGCCGGGCGTGGTGGCGGGCGCCTGTAGTCCCAGCTACTCAGAGAGGCTGGGGCAGGAGAATGGCGTGAACCCGGGAGGCGGAGCTTGCAGTGAGCCGAGATTGCGCCACTGCACTCCAGCCTGGGGGACAGAGCGAGACTCTGTCTCAAAAAAAAAACAACAGAGCATTATGGGCATACAGTCCTATCTTGCCTATCTTGTGGCAATACAAGGCACACATACAAGGATAAAGGGCAGGCCGGGACTTGCAGCAATGGTCTCCCAGGTAGACTGTGGCAGTGAGGCCATAACTCTGGTGGGAGAGGAAGGGATGAGGGTTTTACCAGGAGCACGAAGGCTCTAGGCTCTGTCTTCTCTCCTGTAGGGAGGAGGCTAGGAGAGGCGTGATGCCACAGAAGCATGGGGCTATTACAGGAGCCCAGGTAAGGGATGATGATGGCTTGGGTTGTTGTAATAGTGGAGCTACTAAGGAGTAGCTGAATAAGTAATGTATTTTTGAGATAGAGCTCAGAGGACTAACTAATGGACTGATTGATGGGGCAGGACTGGAAGCAGGGACTGGGAGAAAGGGAAATCAAGGATGGTTCTAGGTTTTGGTCTGAGAAATGGATGACTGAGAAACAGGGATGGCAATGAGTGACTAAAGAAAGAGTTTTTCAGATAAAGTTTGAGGTGCCTATTTGATGTTTAGATGGAGATAGTGAGTAAGCTGTTGGATTTATGTCTGAAGCTGTAGGTTGGGGAGCTTGGTGACCTTCAGCAAGTTATGTAATTTCCCTAAGCCTATTTCCAACTGGAAAATATAACTATCTATTATTGTTATCTATGTGACGTGAGAGTTAAACATGGTAATACCGTAAAGTGCTTAAGCTAGAGCCTGGCTCTTGTGCAGAGTGATGCATAAGAGACATTTAATTATCCCTGAGGGAAAAATTGGGGTTCACTGAACCTAAAGTGACTTTTCCAGAGCTGCTGAGTAGTGAGCCCCACAGTCAAGGCTTGAATACCAGTCTATGCTCTTCCTACTACACTAGTGGCTCAATTAGAAGTAATATTTATTGACAATCCTCTGCAGCCAGGGGACAATTCTTATCATAGTATCAAAGAATACAAAGAGATATAAACCATTCTTAGAGTGTTTTCATATCAGGCATCTCACTTGTTTCTCCAGAGAGTTATATATAGGAAAGAGGAACGTGTAGGCTATGAAATCCAAATTGACCTGGTTCAGGTCTCAGATTATAATTGTGCTCTTAGATTATTTAACATAACAGCAGATTTGGGGATCTTCCTTTTCTTAAAAGTAAAATTATTAAGTATTTACTCCTTGGCTTTCAGTAGCAACCAAATCCCATTGGTGTAACCTGCTTTTTAAAAATGTTCTTAAGTAACTTAAAATCTACATTTCCAGTTAAATAATTACACACACCCCCACCCCTAGTAATTACCATTTTCTGAATACTAGTTCTAGACTATTAGCCTTCTTACGTCAGCTTTAGAAATCCTAGAGTCTTGTTAATTTTCTCTACGAAAGAGAAGAAAATTGTCCTCCCAATCAGACTCACTACCACTGTTCAATATCCCATCAGAGACAATCTGCCTCATTTTCCTGTGAAATAGAGCTTAGTTCACAGAAGATGATAGAACTTACTCAGAACAGAAAATGAGCTCTTAGAGGTCCTTGGGAACATTAATTGCAATGTATTAATAATTTACCTTTAACAGTTTTCAACAAATACTTCTTGAGAAAAATCTTATCAAAATACTATAAGCTTTTGCTTCTGGTTAATCCTGTCTATAGCATGATGAACAAATGGGCTCAGCTTTCATAACGTCAGGAATACAAAGTTCATTATTCAACTTCCATCCGTGGCTTTAGTACACAAAGATAAAGGGATTCTGCCCTTAAGGTACACCCTGACTGTAGGGGATACAGGCAAGAAAACAAAGAGGTGTATAGTACAGAGCATAACAGATGCTTAAGTTGTAACAGGGTGGAGGCACAGAAGTGGAACAAGGCTTTGTGGGGATGAGGTTGCTGCCAGGGATCATTTCAGAGAATGGTATACCTGTGCGGCAAAGGACAGGCCTTGAAAAATCAAACCTGGCACAACTTGCATTTTCAAACTGTTTTATTTAACGGAAATGCCTTTTTATAACTTCTATTCATTTATTTAACATTTACGGGGGGCCAGGCACAGTGGCTCACACCTGTAAGCCCTCTCCCAAAATATACTGCACACTCCTAAGTGTTGAATAAATGAATTAATAAACAAATGGCTGAGTGTGGTGGCTCACGCCTGTAATCCCAACACTTTGGGAGGCCGAGGCGGGCAGATCACTTGAGGTCAGGAGTTTGAGACCAGCCTGGCCAACATGGTGAAAACCCATCTCTACTATAAATACAAAAATTAGCCGGGCGTGGTGGCTTGCGCTGTAATCCCAGCTACTCGGGAGGCTGAGGAAGAAGAATCACTTGAAGCTGGGAGGCGAAGGTTGCAATGAGCCCAGATCGCACCACTGCACTCTAGCCTGGGCAAATGCTTTTTTTTTTTTTTTTGTCTGTATGACGGATCTCACTCTGTCACTGAGGCTAGAGTGCAGTGGCGCGATCTTGGCTTGCTACAACCACTGCCTTCCAGGTTCAAGCTATTCTCCTGCCTTAGCCTCCCAAGTTGCTGAGATTGCAAGTGCCCATTAGCATGCCCAGCTAATTTTTGTATTTTTAGTAGAGATGGGGTTTTACCGTGTAGGCCAGGCTGGTCTTGAACTACGACCTCAAGTGATCCATCTGCCTCAGCCTCCCAAAGTGGTGGGATGACAGGCGTGAGTCATTGCACCCGGCCACTTCTGCATCCTCACCATTCTGAAAATAAATGATCTGTACAAATGTAGAGTTTAATCAGAATTCTCCCAGATAGCAGTTTTTACTAAGTATTCATTAAAGTCTTGTCTGTCTAAGAAGAATGTGAGACTACAGGTCCTAATATTACTTAATTTCACATTGAGAAATTCCTGTGCTTACAACCCTAACTCTAGCAAGCTGACTTACATGCCCATCATGGTTCATGACAGGAAAATTATTAACTGCATAATTTTTACAGAAGGTGGGTAAGAGGCACTATCACCAGATGTCAAGGATGGTATATTAACAGACTCCCACTTAACAACTTCCACCTTACAAAATCAGACAGATATAACCAAAGCCCTGAGCCAGGGTAAAAGCAGGTTAATTCTGCCCACTGACAGATGGCATTAGTAGTAGCTGCAAGCCTTTCAGTACCTGCTACAGCTGCACACTAAATGATTGTGAAATTCATTGAAAATAAAGTCTGCTTTCCAAACCCCAGAAACAAAGAGCATCGGAGCTGAAAGGGATATTAGAGGTCATCTGGTGTAGGCTTTGCCAGTAGATTTTAAAGCTTTATCTAGTAACTTCACCACAATGAACCTTTCGCATCTTGTCAACTTCTCTGATTTTCCTGGAACCTCAACCTGTGTTGAAAATCCCACCCCCCCATATTCCTCTCTTACTCCTTCCCACATTCATGGAATGGCTTAAATATCACCACCCTACCCTGTGTTGGGATTTTACAGTTGCAAAGAAATTAAAAAGTGGCAGAATAATGATAAAACGTTCTGGAGTGATGAGAATATCCTATATATTGATAAGAGTGTGGGTCATACAAGCATATGTATTTGTCAACACTTTGGAATGGTACACTAAAGATTTGCAAAAAACCCAAAACACTCTTAAAAATATATTGAACTCTAATAAATGATAGACATGCTGAAGTATGTAGAGATGAAATATATTGATGTCCACAAATGTATCAAAAATATCAGATGGATTGATGGATGGACAAAAGGATAGATAGACAGGACAGAGGTCACCATCCAGACCCCAAGAGACGGCTCTCAGATCTTGTGCAAGAAAGAATTCAGAGCAAGTCCGCGGTGCAAAGTAAAAGCAAGTTTATTAAAAAAGTAAAGTGGTGAAAGGACAGCTACTCCATAGACAGAGTAGCATGTTCCCAAAAGTAAGAGGCAGAACGCACCCACCCTAGGTACAATGCTTGTATATATGGGGAGATGTGCTCTGCCACTGCAAGAATCGATATTATTATCTTTAATAAAGCAAAATTAGGAATGCCTTTATTCTCCAGATTCGGGATATCTGGACACTCTCAAGTCAGGGTCTGTTTTAGTAAACATTATTAATTTGTTCCCTTAACCACAAACATCTAGAGGCTAGGAATGCCTAAATTTCTGGGAATGCAACCCAGCAAGTCCCAGCCTCATTCTCCTAGCCTCACTCAAAATGGAGTCGTTCTGATTTGACTGCCTCTGACAGAGAGATAGATCATTATGTGAGAAGGCAAATATGGTAAATGTTCATTGCAGAATCTAGGTGGTTACATGGATGTTTACTGTATAGTTCTTTTAATTTAATTTTTCTGAAAATTTTTCATAATAAATTTAAATAGTTTATAATTTAATAATACATAAAATGCTAGTAAAAATAACTAATTAAGAAATACATTGTTTAAGTAGTAACCAATAAGACATTTAAAATTTTTTACAATAAAATGTTTGGTAGGGGAAGGTGGCAGAATGGTTTTTCCTAGGCCAACTTGTCATTTTACAGATGAGGAAACTAATGCTTAGAGAGTGTGTCTGATCCTTCTGATCCTATTATTCCACTGTTTAAGATCTCCAAAGGCTCCCTCATTCCCTTTACAATAAAACCCAAGCTCTTTGGCTTGGCACACAAAGCACTTCATAACCTGTCCCTGACTCTTTCTCTTACCACATCTTCCATCCTACAGACAGAAGAGCACAGCCATGAGACACATGAGCAATGAAGCAGGCTAATAATTTGTCACCCTTTTAATATGATAGCTCTTTTAAAACTAATTTTTACTTATCAAAGCAATATATGTACATAGCTTAAAATGTCAAGTAGTTCAAAAGGCTTATAACAAAAAACAGGCATATTTTCACGCAGCTCTATCCCACCCCCAACATCCTATTATCCAGAGACAATCACTTTCAGCTGTATTAGCTGTTTCTATTTGCCTCCAGTTCCTGGATTTGTGATTCTCTCTCTATTCATCAAGTTAGATATTATCTATTGATTTCTTTTGGTTGGTGGTGAGGCTATTAGCGCTACTACTCTTCCTCTGCCCCTTCTCCCATTCTCCCAACATAGTTGTATCACATCTTTTGGTAAAATCCATATTCAGTTCAATTAATATGACTGTAAATATTGTTTTCTGATGAATCAAGAAAGATTACATTTTTTCTTGCACATCTTTTAATTTATTTTGAAATTGGTAATTGCTTATGTTTTTTCATTTGCTTAGATTTCATTGAACCAATTTTAAGTGTTCCTACAATAAACCAACAGCTGTGTAAAATGCTCCTCAACAAAAACTTTCACATGACCAACCTCTTAGATAATCTAATAGTAGTTCCATTTTCTTCCTCCTGGCACCATCCTTCCTGGAGCCCCCTGTCCCACCTAATTCACACAGGTTACTTTCTGGGCTTGCCACCTGGCCTAGTCTTATCTGTTGGTCTTCAGGGACTTCCTTTGGTCATCATTCTGGAGATGCCCTTCACCTGACTCCTGTGTGTAATCCCCTGTTCCTTGGATCTTTCTTGGTTTATTTCATCATTTGGTGGAACAAACCATCCAGTAGTTTCCTGAGAAAGGATATGTGAAAAGAACATCTTTTTGTGATGTTACATTTATAAAACTGTGTATATCCTATCCTCACCCATAATCAAAGGTTTGTTTTGGTGGGTGAGTATAGAATTCTAGGTTAAAAATCATTTTTACTCAGATTTTCAATGGCATTATTCCATTAGCTTCCAGCTCTCAATGTTGATGAGAAGTCCAGCAGTATTCTATTACTCCAATCCTTTGCAATGATTTTTTTTTCTCTTTGAAAGCCTTTTGTCTTCCTCTGAATTTTTGTTTTTATTCTGCTGGCTTCCACCTATGTTACTGGGGGATTTAATCACAACTCCAGTGATTTTTGTGGATCTTTTCTATTCATTTTGTGAAATGAAAATAAATCTCGGGACCCCCGAAATCACTAAGCCAAAGGGAAAAGTTAAGCTGGAAACTGTATCAGACAAACCTGCCTCCCATTTTATTATTAAATAAGATAGCTACAAAGAGTTTTTTTTTTTTTTTTTTTTTTTTTTAAGCTACATACCTCCTTCACAATTTGCTCACAAGGAAATTCCTTGTGGATAAAGGATAGAACTCAAAGTCATCCCTCTGTTCACCTGAGACAACTGCCTATCTGACTGCTTACTCTGCCCTATTGTTTCACTAAGGCGGACTGACATGAGTGTCTATTCCTCTACTCTATTCTCACATGTAAATTGTGTAATCAGTGAAAGGCTAATCAGAAACTCAAAAGAATGCAAACTTTTGTCTCTTATCTATCTATGACCTGGAAGCTCCTTCTCCCCCTTTGAGTTGTTCTGCCTTTCCGGACCAAACCAATGTACATCTTACACATATTCATTGATGTCTCATGTCTCCCTAAAATGTATAAAACCAAGCTGTGCCCTGCCCACCTTGGGCACATGTCATCAGGACCTCCTAAGGCTATGTCAGGGGCATGTCCTACACCTTGGCAAAATAAACTTTTGAAATTGATTGAGATCTGTCTCAGATACTTTTGGGCTAACAAATTTTATTAAATAAAACAAAGCATTTGAAAGATGTTTGGAAGCTATTTTTATGTTGGTGGCCCTGTCTTCTGATGGCCTTTACTAGATTATAAACAGATGGCCAGCACACTTTTTCATTTGGTGTCCCTACAATTAATGTAGGTAGGTCTCTTCTCTGGTGGTATTCGATTTCTCCAGAGAAGGATCACCTTGTCTCTATGAGTGGAGGGGAAAGAGGGAGTGCCGCTAAACCTGGCAGAGAAGGGCATGGAGGCTCTTACTTTCCTCTTTTCAGACTCTAGCACCTCACTGCCAGCTCTCCTCTGTATGGTACCTGATTTCCTAAGACTTTCTATCTTAGCTTTTCCATAAACCCGTATTCCTATTTTGTAGATTGGGTGGGAACCTAGATGTCTAGGGGCTTCTTACACACTCTTACTCCCTATTTTCACTCCTTCACCTAGCCTCTGTCTTCCAGGTACCTGATGCCACCAATTCCTGAGTTTTTCTGCTGTTCAGTGGAGTGGACTATCTCCTTCAAATTAGCCTGGCCCTGGGCAGGTATGTTAGTTTGACCTTCCTCCTCTTTAGTTCAGCACTGCCCCTAAATGGACTTCTCCTTGGAGGAGATGGCTAGAAAATGTAAAGTTCATTGATTATATCTATAAGCACCTACTGAATACCACTGGGTACTGGGAATAAAAAGATAAATGAGATCCGGTCCCTGACCTCAAGGAGCTCATAGGCGAATTGTCAAGAGAATCACATAAACAAACAATTGCAGTACAGTGTTATGAGTGTAGCAGTCCAGATGCTTAGAAGACATAGAGAGAAAAGAGGCTATAATTTCCTCTGCAGGAGCAGTGTTTCAGAGTGGTGACACAAGCTGAGTTTTGAAAAACATAAATATGAGTTTACCTGCCAAATAGGAAGAGGGAAAATATTCCAAGAAGAGGGACAAAAACATGTGCAAAGGTTCATTTCTTCATCTGTTTAAACATATTAAGACCTTGCACTAGGTAGGCATTGGGGATACAATTCCTTTGTTGTTGTTGTTGAGACAGGGTCTCACTCTGTTGTCCAGGCTGGAGTACAGTGGTACAATCACAGCTCACTGCAGCCTCCACCTCCTGGGGTTAAGCAATCCTCTCACCTCAGCTTCCTGCGTAGCTGGGACTACAGGTGCATACTACCACACCTGGCTAATTTTTTCTAATTTTTAAATTTTTTTATAGAGACAAGGTCTCACTATGTTGCCCAGGCTGGTCTTGAGTTCCTGGCCTCAAGCAATCCTCCTGCCTCGAACTCCCAAAGTGTTTGGATTACAGGCATGAGCCACCATGCCTGGCCAGGGATATAATTCTGAACAGAACGAAGTCCCTGTTCTTGAAGTTTGCAGAATGACAAAATCAGACAATCAAATTATCAGACAAATATCTAATTACAAACTGTAATAATTGTCACAGATGGAAAGTAATAAGAATGGCAGGGTTGGGAGGGAGGGGTCCCAGCATGGTGTATTCAGGGAACCATAAGCAATTCTACATGGCTGGATAGGAGCAGAACACCCAGCTATCTTGGATGGGGCAACAAGTCCATTGTTCCCATTTTACCCTTGGGCTGATCCATACTCTAAACAGTTCTTCAACCCCTGGACAGATAATTATGAATTCTAGAGTGCTTTCCTTCTTTCAGCACGTTTAGCTTTTCTGAGAATTTCACTTACTTTTAAAAATTATGAAGACTCAAGTCAGACTTAATCTGTCATATGGCTGCTCGCTGCCTCTGTCAACATGTTCTAGTCCATCTGGAGTTTCTCAGAATCTTTCAGTGTTTTGTTTTGTTTTTTAATGTCTCCAAACAATTTAGCATCATCAGCCACCTTCACCAACTTAGAGTTCACCTTTTCTTGCCGAATGCATTAAGCACACTAACAGTTGGAAACTTTTTTTTTTTTTTTTTTTGAGACAGAGTCTCACTCTGTGGCCAGGCTACAGTGCAGTGGCGTGATCTTGGCTCACTGCAACCTCCGACTCTCTGGTTCAAGCGATTCTCCTGCCTCAGCCTCCCAAGTAGCTGGGATTACAGGCACACACCACCATGCCCAGCTAATTTTTGTATTTTTAGTAGAGACAGGGTTTCACCATGTTTGCCAGTTTGGTCTCAATCTCCTGACATCGTGATCCGCCCGCCTCGGCCTCCCAAAGTGCTGGGATTACAGGCGTGAGCCACCGCACCCAGCCAGAGACATTTTTAAAAGCTGACGTTGCATATACTCTCTCTTCTCCTATTAGAAATGACTAGTATGTTTTATTCTCATTTAGCAAACCAAGGCTGCCAAGATTTCTGTTTGTGTGATATTATCAAGTTGTGGTGTCACTGGCACTGGCTTCTAGGTTATACCAGGCTGGATTCCTCATTTGCACACTAACATCTACCGTGTCCAGATCTACATTTATAGAGAATACACACCTAGAGCAGCCTATTAAATGTTTCACCTAGAAATGATGTCCGGGGCACCCCACTCAGACTAACTACCAAAGGCCCTCAGCAAAATGGCCAAGTAGGTATAATTTGCCTTTGGTGCCTACTCATAGCCCCCATCTTTGCCTCATCCCCATGTCCCTTTTCCCCAGCCACAGTTTTTTTGCTCTCAGCTCTACTGCAAAAAAAAATTTAGAGGCACAAGGGAGGCATTGAGAGAGATGAAGAGAATTTTTTTTTTTTTAATGACTCTGACAGTAAATGATTCTGGGAGCACACGAATGTTTATGTGTCCACACCCAAAATGCTCTTACACATCTTCAAACAGGCCCTCAGAGAAGGAGAAGGGGGTCTGTGGGAACAAGATAAGGGAGGGAAAACGTTCAGAAAGGAGAAGTTCTGATGACAGCCTTGCCCTTGACAGCAGAAGAGAAGCTATCTACATTTCTGGGTAACAGATAAGGATAAAGTTGAACACCATGTCAGTTTTTTTGGAGACTTTGTACTTCCCCATGTTGCTATTTTTGTTATTACCTTCTGTTTTTCCATGATAATTAGTCCCAAACGAAGCCCTTAAAATGGAAAGGGCCAGTGTATTTATTTTGGTGCACAGCAAGAAGGGAGTATATCCCACCCTAGATTTACTCTTGAAGGAAAATGAGAACCAAGAACTTGAAAGTTTAACTGGGAAGTCTGAGAGTTCCCCAACAATCCTTAGAGCAATGCAACCCTCCTCACCCCTAAATGCTCCATGTTTTAACATGACCTTTCCTTTCTTACCCTTAATCCAAACTTCTATGTGGGCAAAACAAGAAGAGAGAGTACTTGGATCACCATGGCAAAATCAGGGAAGGCTTCACAGAAGAGGAAGATACATGTGCACGTCTTAATGTGGCATCATCTCTAACAAAATACTTGTATAATGCACATACATCAGCCACAGTGCCTGGGTCAGCCTCCACGGTATCTTCAGGGCAAGCATCACTTTCCATTTCCCAAAAGGAACAGCTACTTTCTATTTTGTTTTTGGAAAAGGAAGGTAGGGCAGAGCCAGCGCTAAGAGAAATATCCAGTGGAAACATGTTTTAGAGTCTGCTAGATTCACTTCAGAGCCCATGATTCTCTTGCATGTATTCCCGAAAGTAATTATATTAACCAGACATAAATGGGAAACGTTTTACATTAATGACTACAGCTGTGTTCCCTTTATCCTGCCAAAGAAAGTGTCTATATGTTTTCCTTTTATTCTGTTAATTATTCAGCATCAATGAAAAGTACGCTTGCAACTTTTTTTTTTTTTTTTTTTTTTTACCAAAACCAGGTTTCCTCTGTCACTTTCATACATAATAGGAAATGAAGACCCTGAATCAGCACATCAGAAGCAGGAGATCCCTTTCATTGACCTTCTCATTCCATCTCTATCCCTGAGCATTCTTGTGACCTAACCATATTGAAACTGCCTTTACAAAATATGACTGAGACAGTGAAAGAGATATAACTTAACCAATTCCATCTTGATTCTAACCTCCAAGCTGCCCTTGATCATTCCTGGACATAGGCTGAACTAACTTTGGGAGAAACTTAGTTTATAGTTTACAATTTAAAACAGAGATGATAACAGCCCTTTCCTAAAGCAGGCCTCCCTCTTGCCTGGGAACTAGATTGCCTCTGTAGGACTAACATTAGCCACAAGATTAGAAATTATGGCTTAGGAGTCATGCAACTGGGGGCTGTAAGATTCTGACCCTCCCTAAACTGCTCCTAAGATCAGTGCTTGAGATATTTTGCAGACCCTGCACTTGATGGATCAGCTGGCACCACCCAGATCAATAAACTGGCTCATCTGATCCTGGGTGGCCCACCCAGGAACTGACTCAGTTCAACAAGACAGCTTCAACTCCCTGTGATTTCATCCCTAACCAATCAGCACTCCCGACTCCCCCCATCCACCAAGTTGTCCTTAAAAACTGCTCCAGAGTCTCAGGGAGATTGATTTGAGTAACAATAAAACACCAGTTTCCCGCACAGCCAGCTCTGTGTCAATTACTCTTTCTCTATTGTAATTCCCCTGTCTTGAGAAATGAGCTCTGTCTAGGCAGCGGGCAAGGTAAACCCCTTGGGCAGTTACAAATTGTTTACCTTCCAGTCTTCTAGGATGACCTACTATACACATCCTCAAGAGCCTCTTGAGTAGCACCCATTTCCTTCTCTAGCTTCCCTTCCCTTTGCTTCTTGGGTTTGGGGCTGGTGGCTGGAAGGAATTAGGAGGCTATGGCCTGTTTGAGGGTAGAGTGCAATAGAGTAGTGGTTATGAGAGTGGCATCTGCAGTCTTACTGCCTGTATTACAATCCTTGTTTCCTCCATTTAACAGCAGTGTTGCCTTGAGCAAATATCTAAATTCCCAAAGCCTATAAAATGAGGATCACAAACCCTTAACATAGCCAGGTTGACAGTGGCACGAACCTGACTTCTGCTAAAATAACAACTAATAATCCCAAATTGGGTACCCCACTTACACTTCTCAGTAAAGACAACTGACAGCCCTAATCCTGAGCAGGCATTTCACCTGAGTGGGAAGACAACACTTCTAACCAGCCCAGCACTTATATAATACCTAATCAATAAAGCCAGATATTGCCAGCCAATAAGAGGCACTCTAAGACTTGGTTTTTTAATATGGAAGAGAGCTAGTTTGTGGTTTTAGCTTTAGAAGATGTGGTAGCCAACCCCAAGGTGGCCCCCCAATGATCTATACCTCCAGGTATTCACGCCCTTGGGTAGTTCTCTCCTACATTGTGGCAGAGTTGGTCTATGTGATGGATAGAATATGGCAGACATGATGAAATGTCAATTACAAGGCTAAGCTACAAAAGACATTGTGGCTTCTGACTTGTTTTCTCTCGTACTGCACTTTCTCGGGGACGCCCATTGCCATGGCTTGAGGCCTAGAGAAGAGGCCCATGAAGCAAGGAACTGAAGTCTTCTCCAGTCTTCCTACATCCAGCAAGGAACTCAGGTCTTTTCAATGAATGGGGTCAGCTACCACTCTTGCCAAGAGCCACGAGTGTCTGTCATCTTAGAAGCCAGTCCTCCATCCCAATCAAGCCTTCAGATGACTGCAGCCTTGGCCAACATCTTGTCTACAACTTCATGAGACACTCTAAGCCAGTAACATTCAGCTAAGCTGCTCCTAGATTTCTTACCCTTGGAAACTGTGAGATAATAAATGTTTGTTGTTTTAAGCTGCTAAACTTGAGGTAACTTTTGGGAGTACCCAGCAATACACAACTAACATAAAACACTTTATCTGTTTTTTTTTTTTTTTTTTTTGAGACGGTGTCTCATTCTGTTGCCCAGGCTAGAGTGCAGTGGTGTGATCTCAGCTCACTGCAACCTGCACCTCCCGGGTTCAAGTGATTCTCCTGCCTCAGCCTCCCAAGTAGCTGGGATTACAGGCATGCACCACCATGCCTGGTTAATTTTTGTATTTTTAGTAGAGGTGGGGTTTCACCATGTTGGCCAGGCTGGTCTTGAACTCCTGACCTCAAGTGATCCGCCTACCTCGGCCTCCCAAAGTGCTGGGATTACAAGCTTGAGCCACCGCGCCCAGCCCACTTTCTCTCTTGAACCCTAGCCCCTAGAGCCAAAACTCCACTCTATGCCTGGTCAACAGTAAAATAAATTTCCACTCAGATCTCACAATGTGGCAATAATATGCCTATTTCATCAGGTTGGGAGGATTAAGCAGATAGTGCATGTGAAGGGTTTAGTATGAGCCCAGTACATGGTAAGCACTCAACTAATGCTATTTACCATTATTATACAGAGACGTAGGCCTGTGGGTGGTTGCTCTGGCTCTTGGTGTCCAAGAGGCTTAAGGCACAGCATAATTAATGAGGACTTAGAGCTCAGGGGACAGGGAAGGAAATCCGAATGGGTCTTCCTCACTCCTAGTAGCTCAGAGGGAGCAAGCCTCTAGCTGCTACAGCCAGGGCTCCCTTCCATGGGGGCAGAAGGAACAGGTCAGAGAAGAAACATCCCCTTTTCTTGGTTCCTAAATTGACAAAGCAGTATGTAAAATGATAGAAAAAAATGTACCAAGTGAGGAAAGGGAAAGAAACAGGAAGTTAAGGTATGAAAGTTATCTTCATCTGCTTCTTGATTTTGCCCTGGAACTACCGTGTTTATTTTCAGCTTTCCCTGGGCCAAGCAGAATCTGTGCACAACGATGCATTCTAGAGCTTAGGACAAAGCACAAGTCTACTGTCTAGCATCTGCTTGTGGCCTAGGCCATCTCCGGTATGTATGGGCTGTAAGAAAAGTGGTAGGCTCTGGGGGTGCAAGTCAGGAGGTTTATTACTGGGTCATTTATTGTCAAGGGAACCATGCCAGAAGGGAAAGGTAGTTGCTTGTAACACAAAGAACAAAGTGCAGACTCTGATCTGAAAGTCTGTCAATACATGTGCCAAACTAAAGTAATTAGGCAGGAAATAAACTGAAGAACAATTGAGAACCAACAGTGGTCAGAGACAGACTAAAGTAAAATGGGTCACTTGGAGCAATCATGGAATTAATTTGGTGAATGTTGTTTATATGCTGAAGCCATTATTTTTAAATACACTAAATGTAAGACTCACAATTTTCATCTTTTTGATCACAATTATATTCCTAGTACCTAGATTAGAGCCTGGCATATAGTAGGTGCTTCATAAATATTTGTTAAATGAACGAATGAATGAATAAATGAATGCAAATGTGATTCAACACAGCTCGAGAAGTTGGGGTAAATTTAGAAAGACCTATTATTTAAGTATACACACAGATTTATTTTAATTTATACAGTTATGATTCACACTTTTTTTAGGGACAATCTCCCATATAACTCTGTAGTCAATGTGCATTATGCATTCTGCTTGGAGACTTGGTCAGGTTTCAAGTTCTTCTTGACTAAAAACTTTGAGTTCCACTCACTAGTTAGACAAATTAGAAAGAGTGTTTTAGCTTTGTGGGCTATGGAAATAGAAGGGAGAAACAAGCTGGCTGTTACAAATATGTCATATGAGGAAATTATAGTTTGAATTCACTGGTCAGTACCAACATATTAACAGAATTAATTGTCCTTCAAGGGTTGTAAGCTGCCATATCTTTAAGGGGTAGAAATACTCAACTAGCTGTCTAACATATGGGCCCCCAAATGATCTACTCTTAGAGAAACTCATTTGATGAGACCAACTATTTCTCAGCCTAAGACTCTCCAGGATCACTGCATTTCTGTTGTTCCATTTGTATGAATAAACAAGAAACCTAAGAAATGTCTATATTTTCTCTGCTCTTCCTGGTCTGGAATAGAGATGTGAACTCTACTTGTTTGACAAGAATCCTTTACTCTCTACCTTTAGGACTTTGAATCATTTCAGAAATCTCTTGCTCAGTAAACAAATCACTCTTCACAAGGAGATAATGCAGCATAAAGTTCAGCTCAGAGTCTATGTAGGAAAGACTACAGTTACCCATCGACTGTCCACAGTCGACTTGGTTTGAGCTTCCCCAGAGCTCAACTTGGGAACAGGACTGTCATCTGGAGCCATTCTGTGCTGAATGACAGCCATCTGCTTTCCATGTGCCCTTTCTATTTGGACAAATAAGAAGAATCACCCCCCATGACAATCCATAAATTCATAGTTCTTCAAAGACACTTAGCCCCACTTCTGAGTATTAAGACCTCTGATAGCAATTCTTTCTTTGGGTATCAAAAATGGATCACCTAGAGCAAACCTGGGAAATATTGAGAATGTGCATTTCTAACAAGAAAAATGCTCTTGATTCCTGTTTTGGAAACTTATTTTCCCATCTGTCTGTAATTGGATTACTCAGATGATGCACAAAGAGTGAGTGAACAATTATTTACATGAACCCTGGCTTAAGACCCTAAATTCTGACCATACTGATACTAGTTTAAAATAATATGTGATTTGTTATAATCCTATTATTATTCCTATTCATAACGTGTCCTTATCTTCAAAGATAATCCACTATTGAAGTATTAGGGATTTGGGAGTTGTGGATAAAAGAAGTGAATTAAATTCATTCATTCAACAAGTATTATTGTACCTATTATCTTGGCCTGATACCCCTGCAGTGGGATGCAGGGGTGATTTTATATTTATTGTGGGCCATCCTTGTGACTTTCCCACTTTCATCTTCATTCAGAAGATACCTGTGTCTTTGTAGCTATCTATTAATTGATTTATAACATTATATGCAGCACTATACCAATGTGCACTATAATTACTTTTTTAAAGCTGGAGTTTTGACTCTTATATTGTGTGCATCATGAAGTTTGGACAGTTAGCCTGGAACAAATATATTCACTTTTTTAGTTCTCCTTTCTGTCAAAGATTATTTTGTCAAAACAAATATAACAAGGAAAACACATATTGTGCGAATCAGTATTACTGTTGTTACAGTGCTATAAAATTTGCCACTCAACACTACTGATGACCTAAATAACAACAGTTGACAAGCAGCCAGATTCCCAGGCTTCCCACATACCATTACTGCTTAGACAAAAAAAAAGTAGGTGGTGAGAAACTTCCAGCATCAAAAAAGAGAATCAAAAGCAAAGGTTTAGAGCTTTGATGCTGCCCTGCCTTTGAGAAATCGCTCCAGAGGACAAAGGGCACTGGGGTGACGACTGTTTAAAATAAAAGTCTCCCTAGAACCACTATGAATGCAGGGAAGAGAAACAGACTTTAATACACACACATAGCTGGGCGTGGTGGTGCATGCCTGTACTCCCAGCTACTCAGGAGGCTAAGGGTGGGAGGATTGCTTGAGCCCAGGAGTCCAAGGCTGCAGTGAGCTATGATGGTGCTACTACACTCCAACCTAGACAACAGAGCAAGGCCCCAACTCTAAAATAAATAAATAATAAAAATACACACATACATATGTACATCATATACATATATGCATACATATGTGCATACATATATGCACACATATATGCATACATATGTGCATACATATGCGCACACATATGTGCACACATATGCGCATACATATGCGCACACATGCGCACACATATGCGCACACATATATGCACACATATGCGCACACATGTGCATACATATGTGCATACATATGTGCATACATATGTGTATACATACATATATGTATACACACATATGTGTATACACATATACACATATGTACGTATATCACTATATTATATAAAGTAGTATATGTCTGAGGGAAAGTAATGGGAAGGAGTAAGGGAACAAAAGGGAAACTGTGAACTCCTCCCACCTCAGGACTTTGAAAGGTAATACTTGGCTTTTTGAAGTAAGCACCTCTCTGAAGGGGACAGTGATCAGAATGAATTCACACCTGGTGAGCCTGTTTTGTTTTGTTAGCATAGCACTAAGCAGCAGAATGTGCTGGAAACTTTCTTTGTACAAAGTGCACCTTAACTTCTGCTACTGCGGTGAAGTTGGTCATTTTAGGATTCATAATTTGGAAAAGAAAATGAAAGTACCCTGGTGTTTTTACTTATTCCAACCACTAAAATGGAAGTTTCATGAGAGCACAGATGTGCTCACAGCTATAACCCTACATCTATAAATTGATGGTCCTTAATAAATATTTGTCAGTTGAAGGCCAGGTGCGGTAGCTCACGCCTGTAATCCCAGCGCTTTGGGAGGCTGAGGCGGGCAGATCACTTGAGGTCAGGAGTTTGAGACCAGCCTGGCCAACATGGTGAAACCCCATCTCTACTAAAAATAGAAAAATTAGCAGGGCGTGGTGGCATGTGCCTGTAATCCTAGCTACTCAGGAGGCTGAGGCAGGAGAATCACTTGAACCCAGGAGGTGGAGGTTTCAGTGAGCCAAGATCGCACCACTGCATTCCAGCCTGGGCAACAAAGCAAGACTCCATCTCAAAAAAAAAAAAATTGTCAGTTGAATAAATGGATGAAATGAAGGATCAATCAATGAGATCAACGAGTATTGAGTGCTTTAGTGCTTTCTATATGTAATGGAGAATACAGGAATAGAAGGCCTAATTGCTGCCTACAGGAAACTTTGCAACCAGATAGAGACATAAAGTTAACCGTCATAAAGTGAATGGAAAACAATGTTCAATAGTAATAATGACAATAATGAAAGCTGGGTTATGAGCAGTTCCATTTGTAATGCTCTTAAGGTACTTGGAAACAGGGAGATACTGCTGAACTAGGCCTTAAAAATTGATAGGATTTCAATAACACTGCATGCTTACTAACCCTACTCCTCCAAGTGGCACCGTGGGGATTCTGAGGCACATCCTCAGATCGCCTGGGTCTGGTTCTAATCATTTAAAAATTTTTAAAATGTGTTAAATTAATCTGTCAGATCTACCTGTAAGAGTGGCACTGCCTTCATTGGAGGAAGAAGGAAAGACATAGAATGATTTTATAATATAGCCATGGTGACCATATATTTAGAGCTCCAACTCCAGTCATACAATAGGACATCATATTTGGAATTGAGACTCTGTAGAAAAATCTATGCTCAATAAATACTTTCAAATTGTCTAATTGATACAGATCCCATGGCCCTCATCTCACTCATCACAGGTAATGAGTTATTGTGATATAAAGTGGATGCTGTTTCTTTGCCTTAATGACACTTCAGGAAAGTTAGCTTTCAGAGAGAGCTTTGCTGAAGACTTAAAGACTGATAAGGGTAACAAATTGATCTCCGGGTGGCCCCTTAACATCTTAAAGTCAAAAGATCAATAGATGGAATGAATCAAAGCTGTTTTGTTTGCCTAATCTGAATAGAGTTGAGGATGCAGACCTGAACAGAGTGAGGGATCCTCTAGCTCCTCAGAAAGATTTTGTGATACCACTATACTCACACTGCCATACCTATATATATACATTCCCAGGAGTTCCACTTAATATTTTTTGCAAGAATATCTTGAATGGCAAGACTTTTTATTTCCTACTTTACTGGCCTCTTTCTTGTTTTCTTCCTACACCATCCTTAAGTCAGCCTGCAGATAAAATGTGTGTTTGTCTGTTATTCCAGGAACAGTCCTTGTTGAATTTAATGGAGAAATGGGGTCACACTAGGACTTTTGGAAGACATTGACAAGTGTCCTAAAACGAAAGCAACATACAGCAAAAGTCTCTTCCAAAGCTCTCTGTGTTTTGTGCTACTGTTAAGGAAAATAGAAACAAAAAGAAGACAAACCTTTGATTGAGAAACAAAGACAGGTACAGAAAAATATGCACAAAAAATGTACAGTATAGCTTTATGAGTCATTATGGCAAACACCTTTGTAACCACCATCCAAGCCAAAAAACAGAACTTTGCCAACCCAACCCCACCCCAGAAGCTTCTCCAAATGCTCATTCAAATTATAACCTCCTCTTTCCCCAAAAGTAACCACTATCTGGGTACTAAAGCAATTTACTTTCTTTACAGAATTATCACCCAAATGTAATAAAACGTCACATGTGCATCCCTAGACTATTGTTTTGTCTTGTCTGTTAACATTTTTTTTTCTTTTAATTCTGTTCCAAGTTATAGGTTCCTTTTCCAGTTCTCTTCTTTACACCCTATCTGTTGAGGAACCCACACCATCTACTCCCCTACACCCTGAATGTTGCTGATTATGCACTCATGAAGCAGTTCAACCAGTTTCTCTGTCCTCTTTATTTCCCACAGATTGGCAGCTAGATCTGGGGATATGATCATACTCAACTTTGATTCCTTTGGGAAGACTAGGCGATGGTGTTTTCTTTCATATGGAGACATGTCTGCCTGTCTCTTTTTGTACCGTCAGCAGCTGTTGGTTGCTCAGTGCCTATATCCATCAAATCATTGGAGGTTAAAAAGTGGTGACACTTTAATTATATCATTTCTTTTTAATTTACTTGTTGAAATAGTTTTATATAAAGATGGTTTCCCTCATTAACTATTTAGTAATATAATGGTACTGTTCATATAAGGTAGGACAAATGCTTAATTCTTTTCCATTATTAATTTTCAAGACAATGAATTAGTTGTCTATCATCTTCTAAAGAAGACCAACTTAAAACAAGCAACTATATTTATACATACGTATATGCGTATAAATATATAACTTTGAATACATGTATTTAATTATAATTGATGAGTTTTAATAAATTATTATCAACTTTGAAGCTCAAATTGTTATCATCCTGTCTTTGGCCAATGTAAATCTCTTTAGGCTGGCTCCTGGGTCTTTGGACATGACCCTGGTAAGTCCTTGTTCTTTTGTTTGTTTGTTTGTTTGTTTGAGACAGTCTCGCTCTATCTCCCAGGCTGGAGTGCAGTGGCACAATCTTGGCGCACTGCAACCTCTGCCTCCTGAGTTCAAGCAATTCTTGTGCCTCAGCCTCCCAAGCAGCTGGGATTATAGGCACCTGCCACCATGCCCAGCTAATTTTTGTTTTAGTAGAGATGGGGTTTCACCATGTTGGCCAGGCTGGCCTCGAACTCCTGACCTCAAGTGATCCACCCGTCTCAGCCTCCCAAAGAGCTGGGATTACAGGCATAAGTCACTGCATCCAGCCAGACCCTGGTAAGTCTTGATAGGTTCCCCACTATCTAGTATGACAAAATAGTTGAGGCTCATCTTGTATATTGACTGCCAGTTATGAGTGTAATTATATTCTCCAAAATTCATATATTAAAATTCGAACCCCAAGTCCCTCAAAATATGACTTCATTGAGAGAGAGAATCTTTATGGATGTAATCAAATCGAAGTGAGATCTTTAGAGTGGGCTCTAATCTAGTATGATTGATATCCTTATGAACAGGGGAAATTGAGGCACAGAAATACACACAGAGGAAAGACAATGTGAAGAAACAGGGAGAAGATAGCCTGGAGCTGTGAGACAATAAATTTCTGTTGTTTAAGACACTCAGTTTGTGGCACTTTGCTACAACAGCCCTAGCAAACTAATACATTTCCCAAGATTTGAAATTAGCCATTTCTCCAAGAAGCCCTGGTTTCTTTAAATGAGAATGCTATTCAAAAATCACAATCTGGCTTTTATGGGTGCTAATCACTACAGGATTGATCACTGTTTTTAGGCCTCTTCTGTGGACAGAGATATCAAGGTTGAAAAAGAAAATCTCCTTAAACAAAACTGTTTTTAAAACAACACATACAGAAAAGCACACATTTCAAATATAAAATACCTCTGAGTAATAGTAACATTTCCAATTCAGATTCAGGACCACAGTTTTTTTGTTTGTTTGTTTTTTAATCCTCCTGTATTCACACAAGAAAGCCTGGTTCTCACCAGGCACAGTGGCTCATGCCTGTAATCCCTGCACTTTGGGAGGCCAGGGTGGGTGGATCACTTGAGGTCAGGAGTTTGAGGCCAGCCTGGCCAACATTGTGAAATCCCATCTCTACTAAAACCACAAAAAATTAGCCAGGTGTGGTGGCAGGCACCTGTAATCCCAGCTACTCAGGAGGCTGAGGCAGGAGAATCACTTGAACCCGGGAGGCAGAGGCTGCAGTGAGCCAAGGTCACACCACTGCACTCTACCCTGGTTGACAGAGCAAGACCCGCTCTAAAAAAAAAAAAAAACAACCCAGTTCTCAAGGGCAGAGAATATCTGATAATTGCTGTTTACTTTATCCTGTATTACACATATCACAGGCTCAGAAAAATATACATTTACTGAGAACAGCTAAAATTGTTTCCATATATTCTTTCCCCCTTCTCCCCTCAGTTTTAATAGTTGTACTGTATTGACATTGTCCGATAGCCATTACGTACTATGCTTTCCCTATTACCACTTGTTTAGTCTTAGTCTTACAAGTAATTATTTGCTAATGCTCATGAGCATTCCTTATGTCAATGTCTCTAACCATTTTGGTGTCTAAAGTTCATTTTGTAGCAGATTCCTCAGGGAAAGAAAGTGAAAGCAATATTCCCTGAGTTTTTGCATGTTGATAAATGTTTGTCTTTTGTATTTGAAGGTCAGCTTTGATGGATATAAAATCCTTGGCTCACGTTTTCTTTGAGTGTCTCAAATATGGTACTCCCTTTTTATCTGGCATGAAGTATTATTTACAAATTTGCTAATCTGTGTTTGCCTCATAAAATCACATGGGTTTGAGGGTTTTTCTGTTTTTGTTTTTGCCTAAATGTCTAAAGATTTTTTTCCCATTTGTTTTAAGTCCATGAATTTTACTAAATTATGTCTTGGTGTTAGTTATTCTGAATGACTATTCTCAGACTATGGTGTGCTCTTTCAACATGTAACTTAAAATATTTTTTCTTGTTATATCAGGAAAGTTCTTGAATTATGGTTTTGAGTATCTGTTCAGTTCTCTCAGTCTGATTTCTCATATGGGAGACTTCCTATTATCTATATGTTGGATCTTCTTTGTCTTCAATTTTTTCACATTCTATTGAATTGTTTCTCTTTTAACTTTTTTTATTTTTAAAATCCTTATTCCTTTCACTCTCTTTTCTCTTACGGCATTATCTGTAGTTTATTCTCTTGTATTTTTTTAGTTAAGACTTTATTTCTTAAGTGATTTTTGTTTCCAATTCTCCAGGTTCTATCATCTCATTTCTGAGTTTTAAAAATCTGATTAATAGATTTTCCCATGTCTTACATTATTTTCTTAATGCTTTTTAGCTTATTTTGAAACTGAAAGTTACACTCTTGATGTGTTCTGTGGACACATGTCTCCAGCGTGCTTTTGTTGACTGAACTGATGTCATTCTGCTTTTCATTTTTGCATAGTAACTGATTTGTTGCTCATTTTATGTGAAAAAGGTTTTTCTGAACTTTTGGGAGACATAGTTGAAGGTAGTTTTGCTAACTTCAGAAAGTTCCTTGTTTTGTCTTCATAAAGTAATTTTTAAAAGTAACTATTTGCCTCCTGAGATTTTCTAGCTGTGGGTCTTCTTTTCTTTGTCTCTATCCTGATCTTTATCTTTATCTTTATCCTTTACCTTTACCTTTGTCTTTATCCTGATTCATTTTGATTCCAATTTCAGAAGTCTGGGTCATGCTCCATTTTGGAAGGAAGCCCTGTCTGGTCAGTTTTATAAGTTCATCGTGGCCCAACTGTTCTAGCTCATTCCACCCTTAATGTGGGCTTCTTGTATTCATCTGCTTTTGGAGTGGGAGAAAATGCCTCCAAATTTCAGCTACTATTCTCAAATAGGTCTGTTGCACTTTGCACTCACTAAATATCTGTTGGCTATTTTTCCTACTCTGTTCTTGGGTTTATCAGGGGCTCTATTGTTTTCCTCTGCTTTCTCCCACACAAATGGCAGATCTTGCAGATATTAATGATTTGTTCTAATCTGCTTGTATAGTAGTCCCCCTTTATCCATGGAGGATATGTTCCAAAACCCGCAGTGGGTGGCTGAAGCTGCAAATAGTTCCAAACCTTATATATACTATGTTTTTATTTTCCCATACATACATACCTACGATAACGTTTAATTTGTAAATTAGTAAAATTAGTAAAATAAATAAATAAAATTAGTAAAAAAAAAAAAGTAAATTTGTAAATCTCTTACTGTGGTAAGAGATTAACAACAATAAAATAGAGCTATTATAAAAATATACTATAATAAAAGTTATGTGAATGTGGTCTCTCTCTCTCTCTCTCTCAAAATATCTTATTGTACTGTGCCATGGGAAATCACAGAAAGCGAAACTGTGGGTAAGGGGGGCACTGCTGGTATTTGGGGTTTTCCAGGGATGCTTTATCACCTGATTTTATTGTAAATGTTTTTGGTTTTGCTATCTAGTGAATCCGTTTGTTGTTATGCTAGGATTTTGAGAGATTAAAAAACTGTCATTGCTGTTGTAGTCCCCGAATCTTCTCAATCTTAATACATTTTTTAGATATATATTTAAAGAACAACAGAATTCTCCTGCACACTGCCCAAACAACATGACCTCCTGACACAGCAGGTTGCATCATAGATCTTGGAGCTGGAAAAAGCCTCAAGAGATCATTCGGTTCAGCTCCCTGTGGTTAGGCAGGAAAAGCACTATCCTAAATTCAGAATAGATAACAGAAGCACTCAGAAATTAAGTAAGAAGTAGAACCTAATATTGTTTAATGGTTTTAAATTTTGGTGTTTTTTTATAGCGTTCATAAAATTGAAAATCTAAATGTATAAATATATACCACAGAATGTTACTCAAATTAAAATAAACACACAAACAATTCCACAGTATAAACATCAAGTTTGTGGTACATTTGGGTATGGATGAATGTTAAAATTTCTGTATTTATTATAGCCATGTATTGGAATATTAATTTAAAATATATACTTTTAAAAATAAATCTGAAAATCAGCTAAATGCAACATCCAATTCAACCAGTTTGTGAATAGCTTTGTGAGTGAGCCAGAATATTTTCAGGCAAATTCTTGTGAATTAACTAGGGAATGAAATCTGATGATGGTAAAATACTGAACTCACAAATGATAGCTTTTTTTTTTAAAGATGGTCCTCCATAATAATGAAAAGAAATAACTGTAATACAAGATGAAAATAACCTAAAAGTAAACAGAACATGTCATTAATAGAGTCCTTCATTATCTAGCGTAGCCTGTAATGGAGGAAACGGCAAGTGTAATTCTCTTATCTTACCATAGGCAGTAAGCACACACTGTAAAATCCATCTCTTCATTTTCTGGTTGAAAAGATCATTGTAGAAAAGGCCTGCCAGGGAGTAGAGGTCATGCTGATTTATTGGCAATTAAACCTGCAGGATTTCTGCACTCCCTTCAAAACAAAGTATCTGAGGCTATTCAGCCAGGATGATTACATAGTGGGCTATCTACTAAAACCCAGGAGTCTTTCTCTTAGTGCACAACAGATACAATTGACTTGGTTGTATTTAGAAAATTACTGCTATTTTCTGTGCAGACTCTTGTTGTATCTTCCTAAAATCGCCTCAGCGCAAAGAATTACCTTGTTAGTCAATTTAATATAGCAGACTCTTACCAAGTGATATATGATTCAGCTTGGAGGCATAAGAACTTTGGTAAAAATACTAACAGGGACTCACTTGAAGCAAATGAATGTATTGCTGAATCTATGTAATCTGTCTGTGGTGACTCAGACCTAGCTTTCTGAATGTTGACTAGTTTGAGATGATGTTTTAGAGTTTGATTCTCAAAATTAATTAGCTTTTATCCATTTCATGTCTAGACACAAACCAAGTTACTTAGGTTAGCTGTTTAAACCATGGACACTACTTACATATAGACATTTTACGTAGACGCATTTTACATATAGACATTTACATATAAACAGGCAGGCTCAGGTGCTAGGAATGATGGAATCTCAGCACTACCGGTAAGGTAGGAAAGAGGAAGAAGGTAGAAATAGGATGGGTGAGAAGGGAAAAAGTGACCAAATCAGCATTTCTGCCTCTGCCCAACCCTATCTACCAGAATGAACATGTTTATACCTGAGTTAGTTCTCCTTAGAAACAGGAAGATGGCTACTGTACATTGTACCATACAGGCCTGCATCAGGCGCTAGCCTGCCACCACCATTCCTAGCTTCCTCTTCCTTCCTGCCAGCCTGTGTGGCTATGGTCTCATTTATTCATCCATCCATTCATTTATTCAGTAAATATTTTTTGAGATTTTAATATGTGTCAGTTACTGTTCTAGGCCCTTGAAATATACCACGTCTCTGTAATGCACTGGTTTTTTCTTTACTTTTTTACTTATAAAATTTTTTTTCTTTTTTTTTTTCTGAGATGGAGTCTCATTCTGTCACCCAGGCTGGAGTGCAGTGGCACAATCACAACTCACTGCAACCTCCACCTCCAGGGTTCAAGCAATTCTCCTGCCTCAGCCTCCCAAGTAGCTGGGACTACAGGCGCCCGCCCCCACGCCTGGCTAATTTTTATATTTTTAGTAGATATGGGGTTTTATCACATTGGCCAGGCTGGTCTCGAACTACTGATGTTGTGATCCGCCTGCCTCAGCCTCCCAAAGTGCTGGAATTACAGGCGTGAGCCACAGCGCCCGGCCTTTTACTTATAAAATATTAAATTAAAATGATACATTTATTTTAGAAAATAAAAATGAATATAAAGATGATATTTTAATCCACATATAATCCCAACAAATACTGTTAAAACATTTCACTGTATATCTTTCTGATCTTTTTACCTCTCTGATGTTTTTAAGTTGAAATATCCAGGCATACAAAATATTAAACATCAACAAAACAAACACTCATGTGTCCACTACAGTTTAAAAATAAAATATTACACTTTTGAAGACCCCTTCCCAGTTGTATTCAACTGCCTCACTGTCAGGAGCTACCACTATGGTAAAATGTTTTTTTCTATTTTTGACCATATACGTTATGTAGCATATTTTTATTACATATGTGTGATATATAGGACTGTTTTGCATATTTTTAAAACTTTGTGTAAATATTATTCTGAATATATTCTCCTGCAACTTGCTTTTTCTCTCTCATTATTTTTGAGATTTATTAATATCGATATATATAGCTCTACTTTATTGATTTTAACTGTTGTATCACAGATATTCCAGGGATGAATATGCCATGATTCATTTATTCTTTCTCCTATGGATTGGCATGTAAGTTGTTGCCAATATCTTTCTGTTAAAAACATGGCAATGACTGTTCTATTCCTGTCTCCTTGAGCACATGAGGGAGACTGTCTCTAGCGTATACAGCTAGGAATAAAATTGTTGAGAAAAAGGGTGCAAATTACACAGATATTACCAAATGGCCCTTTGAAGTGGTTGCATTAACTTACACCACTACAAGTAATGTTTGCATAATGTACTCTTTATGTATAAATAAATATAAACATGCCCACATTCACACATATGTCATATGTATATGATGTGAATAAGGTATATGTATCAGAGCTTAGAAGATCCAAGGCCAGGATGGTCCTACCAGCATTTCTTTTCTTTCTTCTTTGTCCTGATCCATGTCCTCTCACCTTCCTGTCCTTCAAGATCCAGCTCCAGTCCCTCAGGAGGCCTTGTTTGTCACCAGGTTCCATACATCTCTCCTTTCCCTGACTTCCCGAGGCTGCCCCTTACATGCACTCACCATCCAGGAGGTGTATTTAGTGTTTCAGGACTTATGCTCCAGCTCTACATCATAAAATCAGCTCCTCAAAGGCAGGAACCATCCTGAGGATCTACTGGCCTCTCCCAGAATCCATGCCACATTCATGATGAACCCACCATGTTCTTGATGAGGTTAGTGAATTGTTGATGAAGCGAAGGCAGTTTGATTTTCCTCCCATAGAGAGGTCAGGTCATATTCTTGGAGCAACTTCTTAGGAACAGCTGTCTTCTCCTATATTGGTAATACTTGGAACGACTTAAGATGCTCATCTTCATACCCTTTGTCCCAACAATTTCATTGCTGTTATATACCCTAGTGAAAACCCCTCACATGTGTGCCTGCCTTTCTCTCACACTCTCCTCTTGGTGAATTCCCAAGGCAGCAACATGTACTTAGGCTAATCTTCTTGAAGCTACTACTACAAGTGATAAGACTGTTCTTTCAAAACCACAGGCACAAATACAGACTCAGAGTTCATCTTTGTTCAACTTAGAAGAGCTCTATTACTGAGAGCCTTCAGTCTGTTCAGTTACCCAAGTATATTCTATTCTTAGTTCTGGGTCCCTGAGAAGTCTGGATTCTCCTGTTTCTATTTCTAGCTATCTTCTAGTCTTCTGCAATATCCTGAGCAATATACCCTTTCTGGCATGTCTAATCCCAAACCTTGTTGTGTTTCCCTCAACAAGATATCAAATATTTAGATGTATTTTCTTATCAGATTTTTCTTTCTTTTGTTTTGACAGCAACATGGTGTAGTGAAAAGAAAGCAGGCTTTGGAATGGATAGAACTGTACTTGAATCTCTGCTCTATCAACTTATCATGTTAGTTAAGCAAGTTACAGAACCTCCATCATTTGTCAGGTAGGGAAATCTGTCTTATGGTTGCTGAGAGAATTAAATGAGATAACATAGGTTAAGTGTGTTTATCATAGTGTCCTGCATATAGTAGATGCTTGATAATGATTCACGTCATTCATTTCATTTTCCTCCCTCCCTCTGAATTATCAACAGGTATTTCTTCTTGAATAGAGATGGAGTAGGAAGTCATCTTCCTACTTGAACAGAGATGGAGTAGGAAGTCATCTAAGTGACTGGAAAGGACTCCATTACAGCCCACCCAAAATAATCTCTACTCCTATTTGCATCACAGAAATTCTACCAGTACCAATTACCAATTAATTATTTTGTACTCATAATTGACGAATATTTAAGTACCTTCATTATCTTAGGCAAGTTTATTAGGCACTTTGTCCCAGGACAGAGAAAACCAATGTGAACCTGTTGCCAAGAAATTTAGTGGGGCACTAAAAGGGACACTCATCTAACCAGTTGGGCTGAGAGACCTATTTAGTATTCGGTATCTCCTAAAGACATAAATGTTTCTCTTGGATAATTATATATCTATCCTTATACTGGCACACATATAGAAACCAATGGTGTCATTACACTAGAGATATCTGCCTCTTTGTGAATGTGTTTTTTATCACAGGCTTTCTAAAAATATTTTTAGAATATTTCAAAATAACATATTACATAAAATATTTAATTACATTTTTATAATAAAAATCTCTATTATCAGTAAGATTGTATCAATAAGATCCAGTATTAATTTCCTTCCTCTGTATATCCACAGCAAGGTAAATGCTTTGAACGGTAAAGCAGCTAGAAAAAGAGTTAGTTCTTTCTGAACTACTTAACCGAGAAAGCTATTGGAAGGCCCCAGACACACTTAATTATCAAAGTAGAGCTATCCTAGATCACTGCAGGACTTGGGGAACTTGAGACTAAGAAAAAAGAAATCATTCATTAGGAAGTGTGAGAAATGTCTTAGGGTTGATTTTGTTTAAATGCCAATGTGAATTGATCATTAGCATTTGCGAGAGCTGTGCAAATAACACCACCTAAGGGTCTAAACCAATGCGGAATTGTTACAGAGCAATTAATTCACTTCCAAGCCTTTTGTATTACCTCCACCTTATTTCCCTAGTGTAGATAGACAATTTGTTTTTTTTTAAAAAAAAATCAACCAAAAACTGTGATATTCTGCCAACAAGATTACAGGGGTGAAAGAACAACCCCCTAGTCAAATGCAAATTGTAGTCATATTAGCATGTTAATGAGCTAGGTGATAAACTGTGGGTCAAATTTCCCCTTCTCAGCTTAAATAGCACTCCAGAAGGGCTTATTTTAAAATGTTTGGGAAACCTAGGAACGGTAGCAATTAAGGATTATTATGTGAACATGATCTGTTCAGCAATATGAAAAATTAATAGATGGGACTTAACTAAAATGAGACATAATTCTTCCTAATGATTTACAAGTTATCAAGAAACATAGCTTAAAGGAGATATATTTAACTATTCTAAATTTGGAGTGAAGTCTTTTCAAAATTTCTTATATTGCGGTTTTTAAAATTTAGATCTGTTTTATCTAGTTGAAGGAAATTTAAGGAAGAGCCAAAAGGAAAACAGAAGACGATGACAGGTTTAGGGATATCAATTTCTCTTTCTTGACCACTTATCAAAGAAGTCTTTCTTGATTGAACCTACTCCCATCACCTGATTTCACCCTTACAAAGCAGCTTTGTGCTTTCACATAATTTTTCATATTCACTAGCTTTTACGTGCTCATGTTCATTTTATAAGCAGGTTTCATTGTATTTTACAGTGCCTAACTCAGCTTCTCGCCTGCTGGTCAGGCTCTGGAAAGCTGAGTGAAAACAGAAGGCAGCCAGAAGGTGCAGTGGGGACAACTTGCAATAGTGTCACATAGGCCCTCCTCCCTCTTTCTGTGTGCCCATGTCCACCTCTATCCTTGTTGCCACTTCCAGAAGCTTTTTAACCATGGGCAAGTTACTGAATCTCTCTGGACTTCAACTTTGACATTTGTAAAATAGAGATGATAAAGCTTTAGGTCCAAGGCAGTGGTCTCAACCTTGGCTGCATAATGGAATCATCTGAAGAATTTTTAAAAATACTGATGACTATGTTGGATACAGTGAATTCTAGATTTCTCTTCAAAGAATCAGTATGTCAGTATGTTCAGTTCTTTATCCTCCATTTTAAAGTTTAACTTCCTCGTAGTTTCAGTAAACAACCTTTTCCACCAGTTTAATCAGTATTTCACATCTGTTCCCCTGGTCACCTGCTCTGTCCTGACTCATCCCAGTCACCTGCTTTGACCTGAGTCACCCCTGGTCACTGGCTCTGACCTAAGTCACCTTTAGTTACCTGTTCCTAACCGTCCTTCCTGCCAAACTACCCACCCTGCCACTCTGGCTGATACCCCTGCTCTCTTTAAAATAGCCAATCAGAATTAGCTTAGACTGTGCGGTCCAACCCTCACCAAGAGGGGAAGGACACAGCAGTAGGGGGCTACCTGCGTCAGGAATAAGAACCCCTTCCCCTCCCTTGTTCAGGTATGCTCTCGCCATTACTCCATTCGTGACTCGCACCCTTCTACAGAAGTAAAAATTGCATTGCTGAGAAAATTAAATTTATGTTTGAGTGCTATTTCTTTGCGGCTCCAAGGAACAAGCGTTTTGTTTCTAACAATCAAGGAACAGGCATTTTGTTTCTAACAACTGTGTGCATCCCAGAGCTTCTAAATTCATCAGTGTGGTTGTTGCCAGGGAATGGGAAGCTTTAAAGCTCCCCAGGAGATTGTAACGTCCAACTGAGGTTGAGAACCGATATTCTAAGGAGTGTTATGATAATTAAATAAAACAGAGGGGGAAAAAGCAGCCTATAAGTAGTAGGAGGTAAAAAATAATTTGTTTCTTTCTTTCTCCAGTTAGTTTTACTATTTATGTTGGTAGCTGTATTTGATCCTAGCTAGAAGCTGAGGGACAAAGAATTTTGTTCAAAGATTTTTTTTTAACTTTCTATTTTGAAATAATTTTAAACTTATAAAAAAGTTGCAAGAACAGTGTAAAGAATTCCCACATACGCTTCACCCAGGTTTATCAATTGTTAACAATCTACCACATTTGCTGTATCACTCCTCCATTCTCTGTATGCACATATTTTTTTTCTGAACTAGTTGAGAGATAGCTATAGAAAATATGTCCCTTTACCCCTAAATAGCATATATTTACTAAAAACAAAGAAATATAACCACAGAGACAATTATTTGGAAAATTTAATATTGATACAATGTTAATATCTAATCTACTGTCCATATGTAATTACTTCTAGTTTTCCTAATAATGTCCTATGGCATCCTCCCATTACCCTTCTCTACCCTCATGCCCTTCAGGATTCAATCCAGGTTCATACATAGTAGTTGGTTGTCATGCCTCTTTAGTTTCTTTTAATCTGAAATAATTCTTCTCCTTTTCACAACACTGACTTTTTTTTTTTTTTTTAAGTACAGGCTAATTGTTTTGTATCCCATTCCATCTTTTTTGGTAAGCATACAATTAAATGCTTTTTATTAAACTTAGAGGTGTGCAATCATCACTAAAACTCAGTCTTGAACATGTTTATCACCCTCAAATGTTCCCTTTTCCCCCATTCCCACCCCCCAGCTCTAAGCCACCACTGATTTGCTTTCTATCTCTGTAGTTTTGCCGTTTTCAGAATATCACATACATGGAATCATATAATATATGGTCTTTATGTCTGGCTTCTTTTATTTAGCCTAGTGTGTTTGAGGTTCACCTACTTGTAGCATATCTCTGCAGGTTGTTCCTTTTTTATTGCTGAATAATATTCTAGTGTATGGATATGCCACACTTGTGGGCAGCTTCTAAGATAGTCCCCAATGATTCCTACTTCCTAGTATTCATGTCCTTGTGTAATTCCCTCCCACTGAGTACGGGCTGGACCTAGTGCCTTACTCCTAATGAACGGGATGTGGCAGAAGTGATGGAATGTCACTTCTGAGACCTGGTTATACAAAGACTATGACTTCCATCTTGGGAGCTCTCATTCTTTCTCACTTTCTCAAGCCCCTTGGACTGAGTAGCCATGTTGTGAGCAGCCCTATAGAGAGGTCCACATGGCAAGCAACTAATTTTTCTGGGCAACCACCAGTGAAAGCTTGAGGCCTGCTAGCACCACGTGAGTTAGCATGGAAGCAGATACCCCTTCTCTATACTACAGTCTTCAGATGAGACTATAGCTCTGGCCAACACATTGCCTTCAACCTCAGGAGAGACTGAGTCAGAGTTACCCAGCTAAGTAAGGTAGATTTCCCATTGTTTTTACCCATTATATTTTGGGGTGATTTGTTCACAGCAATAGACAATTAATATATCACATTTAAAAAAATCTATTCTCTGGTAGATGGACATTTGGATTGTTTCTGGGTTTTGACTCTCATGAATAACTTTGCTATGAACATTTACACACATGTCTCAAAGGATTTTTTTTTTTTTTTTAAATGGCACCAAGCTCACCTGGCTTGTACTACTCCTACTGTTCCGAATACAATTTTATTCTTTTTCAACTTGTTTCCTTGTTTAAAGCACTCTCTTATTCTGTCAAGTAAAATTGTGCAATCTACCACCTATGCACTTCGGTAATATCTGAAATCAGAACACATGCTGGAGAGTAAATTGACCAAATTTTAAAAGCCATTCAAGTCCAATCTATACAGAGCCCCTACTACTGCTTGATAGGGTATTAATGTTTCAGGATATTAAAATATTATTTGGGAATAGTGGTGACAAAACATACATCTCTTATAAAAAAAAATGTTTAATCTACTACACTTGCACAGTAGTCCTTCATTCCTTTAACTCAACAGAGGATACAGTTACCATGACATGTGTCTTAGTCTATTTTGCGCTGCTATAACAGAATAATACTGACCAGGTAATTTATAAAGAACAGAAATTTATTTCTCTCAGCTCTGGACACTGGCATCTTGTCTGATAAGGGACTTGTTGTTGCATCCTTCCCGACAGAAGGGCAAGCGAACTGACCATTGCATGAAGCCTCTTTTATAGGGGCCTTAATCCCATTAATGAGGGAAGAACCCTCATGGCCTAATTACATCTTAAACACTCTACCTTTTAAGACTAGCACTTTAACAACACCTGAATTTTGGAGGAGACACATTCAAATCAAAGCAACATGCATTTAGGATTTTCTTTGCATAAGCAAGACATGAGCCATTGTATTAGTTTGTTTTCACGCTGCTGATAAAGACATACCCAAGACTGGGGAATAAAAAAGAGGTTTAATTGGACTTACAGTTCCACATGACTGGGGAGGCCTTAGAATCACGATGGGAGGTGGAAGGCACTTTCTACATGGTGGCCACAAGACAAAATGAGGAAGCTGCAAAAGTGGAAATCCCAATAAAATCATCAGATCTCATTGGACTTTTTCATTACCATGAGAATAGTATGGGGGAAACCACCCTCATGATTCAAATTGTCTCCCACAGGGTCACTCCCATAACATGTGGGAATTATGGGAGTACCATTCAAAATGAGATTTGGGTGGGGACACAGAGCCAAACCATATCAACCTTTAACAATAGGTAGCACTTAATGAGTCCCTACCATGTACCAGGCACCATTCTAAACCCTTCAATGCATTACATTTTATTTAATCCTTACAAGAGTCTTAATCATCACAACTTCATGAGGTAGATCCTCATCAATGTCATTCACATTGTGATCTTTGTGAATGGGATCCCTGAAATTGTGTACTGCTAGGCTGCCTATTGGTATTATCTATTGCAATCTCCACTTTACAAATGAAGAAGCACAGAAAGGTTAAGTATCTTGCCCAGGCTTCCCAAGCTTGTAAGTGGTAGAGCTGAAATTTGCATTTAGGGTATCAGGTGTCTTCCAGGGTGATATGGTTTGGCTGTGTCCCCACCCAAATCTCATCTTGAATTGTAGTTCCCACAATCCCCATGTGTTGTGGGAGGGACCTGGTGGGAGGCAATTGAATCACAAGGGCATTTACTTATCCTGTTATCATGATAGTGAGTGAGTTTTCATGAGATCTGGTGGCTTTATAAGGGGACTTTCCCCCTTTGCTCAGCACTTCTCTCTCCTGCTGCCACGTGAAGAAAGGTGTGTTTGCTTCCCCTTCCACCATGATTGTAAGTTTCCTGAGGCCTCCCCAACCATGTGGAACTATGAGTCAATTAAGACTCTTCTTTATAAATTACCCAGTCTTGGGTATTTCTTCATAGCAGCACGAGAACGATCTAATACACAGGGTAAGAGCTCTTAACCACTGCACTCTTGCATAGAATCTTACTGTTTGGCTAAAATGAAAAAGGTTATGTTAGATATACTTCTCAGATGATTATTTCTAGGGCATTGCTTCTCAAGCGGTGGTCCCTGGTCTGGGAAGATTATCATCATGTGGGAGCTTGATAGAAATTTGAACTATCATGACCCAGCTCCATCCCAGATGTATTGAATCAGAAACTGGGGGTAGGACCCAGCAATCTGTGTTTTTTTTTTTTTTTTTTTTTTTTGAGACGGAGTCTCGCTCTGTCACCCAGGCTGGAGTGCAGTGGCGCGATCTTGGCTCACTGCAAGCTCCGCCTCCTGGGCTCACGCCATTCTCCTGCCTCAGCCTCTCCGAGTAGCTGGGACTACAGGCGCCCGCCACCACGCCCGGCTAATTTTTTTTTGTATTTTTAGTAGAGACGGGGTTTCACCGTGGTCTCGATCTCCTGACCTCGTGATCCGCCCGCCTCGGCCTCCCAAAGTGCTGGGATTACAAGCGTGAGCCACCGCGCCCGGCCAGCAATCTGTGTTTAACGAGCCCTCTAGCTGATTCCAATGCATGTTAAAGTGTGACAACTATTGTTTTAGGAAATAACTTAGTTTTTTAAATGAAAAAATATTTTTAAAAACATGTTTTCATTTGTTTTAGAGCAATTTTCCTACTCAGATAAGTTTAAGTGTTGAATATACTCTTGATCTGTACTTTAAGAATTCTAAACTCACAGAATTCAAGGAAAAGGCAAGGGTGGGAACAGGGCAATTCACCCTCTTGGGCTCCTCTTTAAAAATGATGTAGCTACTTACTCCCTAGGTTTCTGTGTCTCCTCTCTCAAATACTGAAACAAGGAGAAATTAACTTTTTTAGCTATGCAGTAGGGTGCATCTCCTTGGGGCATCAAATTGTTCATCCATGACTGCCTTACCTAAGTTCAGGGGAGGGGGCAGTGTCACATAGTACAAATGGGCCAGTAAAGTCTCTGTTGTGATGGAAGCAGGAGTCAAAATCTTTTGGAATAGAGGATGGATATAATTAATTCATCCCCAATACACAATTTATGTTTTATATTATATAATATCAAATAGACAAGAATGTATTTTATTCCGTCAAATTTTTCTTACTTAACATATTGCATTTGAGTTTCTAAAGTGGTTTGGGAAAGGAGGAAGACATAGGTATGGCCAGAGATCAGAAGTCCAGTGCAACATAGCAATTGGTGAGGTACTCAATGCATTTCTCTATTAAATGGCAACACAGACACCAAAGAAACGTCCAGTAAATAAAAGAGATAAATTATTCCATTAGCCAGATTAACTGAATTAAGATTGGTAATTTTTCTTTTAGGGACCTGAAGATATATTTTAAAAGAATGTGAAATGCAGTATTTGCTTATAAGAAAATAAAGTCGGCCAGTCGCCGTGGCTCATGCCTGTAATCCCAGCACTTTGAGAGGCTTAGGCCAGCAGATCACCTGAGATTGGGAGTTCAAGACCAGCCTGACCAACATGGAGAAACCCCGCTTCAACTAAAAATACAACATTAGCTGGGCGTGGTGGCGCATGCCTGTAATCCCAGCTACTCAGGGGGCTGAGGCAGGAGAATTGCTTGAACCCCGGAGGCAGAGGTTGTGGTGAGCCGAGATCGTGCCATTGCACTCCAGCCTGGGCAACAAGAGTGAAACTCCATCTCAAAAATGAATAAATAAAAATAAAAAATAAAGTCAATGGTAGTTTACACTTTCTCAAGGTTACATCATCAGTGGTGGAATTATATATTGTATCTAGCTATTTCCTGAACAATCTATCACCTTTGAATAAACCCTGCCTGGGCCTTTTTGGTCCTGGCTGCCCTGTTTCTACTACACTGCATTCTCACGAGCCACAGTCGATTGGATCAGAGGTGGATACCTGACCAAGGAGAAACAAGCTATTTCAGCCAATCAGACTCTCTGACTCAATATTTTAGTACCTGAACTGCATTAATGATGCGACACTGGACTCCTTGTACTGACAGTCCAAAACTGTATCGATTCTTGTCTTTCCTGATTGTTCCATTTCCTTTTCTTTGTAGACCATGAGATGATATTTTTATAATGCTCCTTTTAAAGTAATTTATTATGTAAGGACACATATACAGATGGTAAAATCTATAAAGAATAACAAGAGAATAATTATCTCAAAGAGCAGCATAATGGTTGCCTCTGAAGGAGAGGGAGGGAGATATTTTCAGACAGGGGCAAATCAGGGCTTTTTTTTTTTTTTTTTTTGAGACAGAGTCTTGCTCTGTCACCCGGGCTGGAGTGCAGTGGTGCAATCTCAGCTCACTGCAAGCTCTGCCTCCCAGGTTCACACCATTCTTCTGCCTCAGCCTCCCGAGTAGCTGGGACTACAGGCGCCCGCCACCACGCCAAATAAGGGCCTTTTAAGGTGCAGCTGTGCTGTATTCTTTACCTGGTGGTGGTTACTCTATTTACTTTTAATATTTGTACATGTATATTTCATATACTCTTGTTCCATAAGACACAATTTCTCAAAGAAGATTTTTAACTTGAGCTAATTTAGTGGGTTTCTACTCCTTTCAAGCAAACATATTTCAAGACCTATTATTATTAAAGATAATTTAGTAGTAGTGGTATTCATTCAAATAAATAAAGTGTGTGTGTGTGTGTGTGTGTGTGTGTGTGTGTGTGTGTGTTTAAAGCATGCTATTCAAATCTCACTGAACTCTAGGATTAGAATAAGCCTTAGGAATGTTCTAGCTTGTTCAAGGTCTAACAAAAGAAAAGAAAATTGAGAGCCAACTCAGAATCCTGAGTTTTTTCTACCAAGCTACATCACTTTCCTAATACAAGAGACAGCAATCATATCAGCAAGAAATGCATATTTCAAAGATTCAATTATTTTTAATGCTTATTTTATTCTTAGAAAACTTAACTGCTGGCCAGACGCAGTGGCTCATGCCTGTAATCCCAGCACTTTGGGAGGCTGAGGCGGGCGGATCACGAGGTCAAGAGATCGAGACCATCCTGGCCAACCTGGTAAAACCCCGTCTCTACTAAAAATACAAAAAAAAAAAAAAAAAAAAAAAAATTAGCCAGGCATGGTGGCAGGCGCCTGTAATCCCAGCTACTTGGGAGGCTGAGGCAGGAGAATCACTTGAACACAGGAGGCAGAGGTTGCAGTGAGCCGAGATCACGCCATTGCATTCCAACCTGGGCAAAAAGAGTGAAACTCTGTCTCAAAAACACAAAAACAAAAACAGAAAACTTAACTGCCTCAGTACTGAAAATAAATTATCTTATGTAATATAACATCTATACATAAGCAACATTTTATATCATGATTGCTGGATATCAAGAACATCCAGAAAAGAAATTACTGCAATTTAAAATGGAATTTTACTGACAACTACTAAATTTTCTTTCCTGCTTATTAATGTTAAATCATATAATAAAGTGAACTTAATGACATAGCGAGTCTTATGAGTATGAGAAAAATTGCTTCCCCTTTGCTAAACCCATCACGTGTAATTGAAGATTAATAATACTACGTGTTGTAAAAATTGGCTTATTTTCATTAATGGAAGGCATATCACCATCTCTGATGTTATGTCCCATTACCTAGAAAGAAAAAAGAAGCAGAATGCCTACAGACAGGACCTGCTACATAATTTGCAGGGCCCAGTGAAAAATGAAGATATGAGTGCCTTATTCAAAAAGCAGAGGTGGCAGTGCCATTAAGGGTACTAAAATATAAAACTTTTCTTTCTTCAGATGTTTCTCTTTCTCTCAACTTGTCATGGTGTTTTTTATTTGCTGCTTAATGTTGTGCTCCCTTGCAAGGGGAATGCTTAGAGGGCAAACAGAGACACTCACAGGTGCCCGGGACCCTGTTCCTGGATTTGGTATGTTTTCACTGTCTACCAGCTGCCAGGTTCACCTGCTTATCAGCTGCAGGACCAACGTGCTGCACCCTGCAAAGAACAGGAAGTCAACCTCCCCTTCACATGGCCTGCCACTCAACCCACAGGACACAGGCACCCTCCTTACAGACTATAACCTCCACACCAGGAGATATTCAGTACCCAGATCATGGGTGGGCGAGAGACTTGACCCTGCCAAGACACCCATCAAATGTACCATGGTGCTAACAGCCTAGAGCAGGGATGCTACAGTCATGCCCTGGCCCAAGATGCTACTAGGTGCATGTACCCTACTCAGACCTTTCCCAAACATACCACGGTCCCTGCTGGAGGCAGAGGGTGCCAGCAGATTGCAGCCCCACCTCCATGACCTGGTTGCTATCCTGGGTAGAAGTGGTCACTTGGCAGGGGCAAAAAGAGGGAGGCTGGGCAGGGTTTTGGCTGCTGGAACATGGTAGAGCTAGCAGCTGAGAACCCCTCCTGGGAGGCAAGGAGATAGCAAGAGGGGGGACATGTGTGAGCCAAGGTTCCAAGCCCCCATCATATGCTCCATTGTCTCATCGAACTTCACTTAAAAACACAAAGATAAAGATTACGAAGATTTTTAAGGAGACTGCAGACATTAAACCCCAAAAGCAGGGCCCTTCTGAGCACCAGGTCCTATGGAACTGTACTGGTTACACCTATGAAACCAGCCCTATCTACCAAACTATATACTTACTTCCAGGGCATGACAAAAATGAGATCACAGATACCTGTGCATATTTACAGGTATGTATTTATATCTGCTCTGAAATGTCTTTTTAGATGAAAATAGTATTACTGGTAGGATTCAAGTCAAGGTATAGTGCCAACCAGTCAAAATGATGAAGGTAATTCTTCCATAAACATACAGCTTTGATAAAGAAACAAATGGGAAAACACTGCGTACAAAAAAACTTTTAAATTTCTAAGGATTTTTTGCTATTACATGAAATACAGATGATTATCTGTCTAATTTTTGGAGTCTCTCAGTCAGTCCTTCAGTTACAAGGAGGCATTATTTCTTTTTCTCTTCCACATTCCATTTAGTAGTAATCCTCACCAATCCTCAATGCCCAATCAAACTCCACCTTTTCTTTAAGGCCTTCTCCCGCTATCCCAATGTTATCCTTGGTTTGTTTGTCTCTTTTTTATCACTGGTAATTGTTGATTACCTTCCAACAATATGTGTGTTGTGTTTCCAGATGAGACCTTTACTTTCTTTGAGGAGAAAATTCAGATTCTTTAGTATTCTCTGTGTTCTTTATTTCTTTATTTCCCTACTCAGGGTTTAACAGTCTGTCTTGTATTGTGTATACCTAATCACATTCTTTTTTTAAATTAGGGCTCCAAATTGTCTACATCATTAAGAACTTGCTTAAATGACAGCAAACTCTCCATTGGAAATAAGAGGCCAGCAGGAGATGAGGCTGCATGTGAACATAAAACCTTAGGCCAAAAATCATATTAGGCAAAAACGTGATGCAATCTAACAGAACATGATCCAGTCTTTCACATAAAGGGCCAGCACCTTCCACTCTGTCTCCTCCCCATGACCCTGAGCACATGCTGTGGTGCCAATGCCTGTTTAACCCTGTTGGCAATGTACTTGACCTCCAAGCACTTCTGAAACTCCACTTTCATCCTAACTATGAATGCTTTCCTTTTGCCTTCTTTTCTCGAGGCTTTGCTCACTGTTTATTAAGGAAACTAACCTCAATAAGTGAGTTAATGAAAGATGGAATAAACCCTACCAATTTCTCCTTTCTTAGGTGACGTTATACTTTGTAAAAGATGTTTTGGGGAGTCAGATTCTTCACCCAAAAGGAGCACTCTCATTATGTGAATTTTTGTCACTTTTATGGTCCCTCTTCCAACACTTTCCTTGAATACTTGAACAGGTCCTTATTAATTCTGCTAATCCAACAACTAAAATTTTTCTTATGTAACCCTGCCATGTGAAGCCTCCATTTTTGCTCCATGCCAACCTTAAAGTAAAAATCAGAACACGTTCAAGTCCCTTGAAAAGGAAACCCACCCTTTGGCTGGGCGCAGTGGCTCACACCTGTAATCCCAGCACTTTGGGAGGCCAAGGTGTGTGGATGGCAAGGTCAGGAGTTCGAGACCAGCCTGGCCAATATGGTGAAACCCCGTCTCTACTAAAAACACAAAATTAACTGGGTGTGGTGGCACACACCTGTAGTCCCAGCTACTCGGGAGGCTGAGGCAGGAGAATTGCTTGTACCTGGGAGGCAGAGGTTGCAGTGAGCCGAAATCATGCCACTGCACTCCAGCCTGGGTGATGAAGCAAGACTCCATCTCAAAAAAAAAAAAAAAAAGAAAGAAAGAAAGAAAAGAAAAGAAAACCCACCCTTCAAATATTTAAAGCAATGGAGATTTTACTGAACATTTTGTAAAGGAGCCAAGGGAGGGCTTTATAAACCACACTCTATAGCACACAACTTTATTAATGCCCCCCTCATTTTTCTTCTTTCCCCTGTTCCACCAGTGGGGTGGGGTGGGTAGAGAGTTTTCTATGTTTTCCCATAGAGGGTCAACTCACAGATCATCCCCTATGTGCTGCTATTCCCCTTCTCTCATTTCTTCACTGCAATAGTCCCTACACAGGCTCCTGGCCTGACGATGAGTGCCTCTTAGCCAATGTATCAGACTAGGCAGTCCTAAAAATAATGGCTATTTGGAAATAAAGTTCTGTTTTGTTCACAAATTGGGGATTGCTAATGACTAGAAAGGGAGTGGAAGTGGTATAAGTACTATCATACAACATGAGGAAGATGAACTCTTAGGTGAGGAAATGTGCACATCAGTTTAAAGTAGAGTTATATTTAGGACATATGGGAATTTTTATGTTAGTATCAAGAAGAAATTAAAAACACAAGTAGAAAGAAAATGGAAAACCCCTCAATTCATGTAATTATTTGCTTTCTTAAATGATTGTCAATTTGGCTTAGTCTTTGCTCAAATAAGACAGCACAACAAACACATGTAAAACTAGTAAACACAAAACTAATTAATTGATTCAACAAATATTTGTTGGGTGTGTATTATAAGCCAAACAGTGTTCTAAATGCTTGGAACACATCAGTGAAGCAAATAAACACTGCAGCCCCTGTGAGGCTTATGTTTTAGTAGGGGAGACAGAATTAACCAAAATATAATAAATAAGCTATGTAATGTGTTGAAAGATGATTGCTGTCGTGGGAAAAATAGAGTACAACAAGGAAAGGGGATTGAGATTCCTGGTTTGTGGTTGCAGGTATTAATAATTTGCAGTATTAAATAAGAAGGGCAAGGCAAGCCTCACTGAATAAGTAAAATTTGAGCAGAGACTTAGAAGAGAGAAGAGGGTTAGCTAAGCAGGTATCTGGGGGAAGAACATCCCTGGCAGAGAACACGGCTGATCTGGCAGGTTGTGCCTGGCACTGTCAAGAAAGAGCAGGGAGGCCAATGGTGTGGGGAGGGGTAGTCAGATCATGTAAAACTTTATGGGCTATTACAAGGACTTTGGTATTATTCTGAGTGAAATGGGAGCCATTGAGGAGTTTTGAGCTGAGGAGTGACATGAAATGACAGATTTTAAGAGGATCACTCTGGCTGCTGTGTTAAGAAAATACTCCTGGGGGCAAAACTAGAAGTAGGGAGTTAGGAGGCTATTCAGGTGAGAGGCTATTCAGGTGAGAGACGACTGTGGCTTTGACAAGGGTGGTGGCAGTAGTGGTAGGATGAAAGGATCAGGTTCTAGATATAATGTATTTTGAAGGTATGAGAAAAACCAACATGGCTCCCAGGTTTGAGCCTTATACAACCAAAAAGACAGACTGAAGCAATTGACCATCATTACTAAGAATGCCTTACTCTAAATAAAATGCAACACCACTGTGGAGCAAAAAGTTGCATTTGTTATAATTTGAAATCTCTTTAATACTCACTGCTTTTCCTGAACATTTAGCCAGGATTCAAACCCTATTCTGTCTAGGTCGAGGGCTTTTAAAAAACTGCACACACTGTCTCTCCATTTGAGTGCTAATTATGGAGGGACCAGAGAAGAGGTATGGGATTTCAGCATTTTGTTGTCCCTAAGATTTTAAATATATATACTTTAAACTCTGGGATACGTGTGCAGAATGTGCAGGTTTGTTACCTAGGTATACATGTGCCATGGTGGTTTGCTGCACCCATCAACCCGTCATCTAGGTTTTAAGCCCCGCATGCATTAGGTATTTGTCCTAATGCTCTCCTTCCCCTTACCCCTCACAGGCCCCCGTGTGTGATGTTCCTCTCTCTGTGTCCATGTGTTGTCATTGTTCAACTCCCACTTATGAGTGAGAGCATGCGGTGTTTGGTTTTCTGTTCCTGTGTTAGTTTGCTGACAATGATGGTTTCCAGTTTCATCCACGTCCCTGCAAAGGACATGAACTCATTCTTCTTTAGGGCTGCATAGTATTCCATGGTGTATATGTGCCACATTTTCTTTATCCAATCTATCATTGATGGGCATTTTGGTTGGTTCCATGTCTTTGCTATTGTAAATAGTGCTGCAATAAACATACGTGGCCATGTGCCTTTATAATAGAATGATTTATAATCATTTGGGTATAAACCCAGAGAGATTGCTGGGTCAAATGGTATTTCTGGTTCTAGATCCTTGAGGAATCACCACACTGTCTTCCACAGTGGTTGAACTAATTTACACTCCCACCAACAGTGTAAAAGCATTCCTATTTCTTCACATCCTCTCCAGCATCTGTTGTTTCCTGACTTTTTAATGATTGCCATTCTAACTGGTATGAGACGGTACCTCACTGTGGTTTTGATTTGCATGTCTCTAATGACCAGCGATGATGAACTCTTTTTCATATGTTGGTTGGCCATATAAATGTCTTCTTTTGTGAAGTGTCTGTTCATATCCTTTGTCTACTTTTTGATGGGGTTGCTTTTTTCTTGTAAATTTCTTTAAGTTCTTTGTAGATTCTGGATATTGGACCCTTGTCAGATGGACAGATTGAAAAAACTTTCTCCCACTCTGTAGCTTGCCTGTTCATTCTAATGATAGTTTCTTTTGCTATGCAGAAGCTCTTTAGTTTAATTAGACCCCTTTTGTCAATTTTGGCTTTTGTTGCCATTGCTTTTGGTGTTTTAGTCATGAAGTCTTTGCCCATTCCTATGTCCTAAATGGTATTGCCTAGGTTTTCTTCTAGGGATTTTATGGTTTTAGGTTTTACATTTAATTCTTTAATCCATCTTGAGTTAATTTTTGTATAAGGTGTAAGGAAGGGGTCCAGTTTCAGTTTTCTGCACATGGTTTGCCAGTTTTCCCAGCACCATTTATTAAATAGGGAATCCTTTCCCCATTGCTTGTTTTTGTCAGGTTTGTCAAAGATCAGATGGTTGTAGATGTGTGGTGTTATTTCTGAGGCCTCTGTTCTGTTCCATTGGTCTATATATCTGTTTTGGTACCAGTACCATGATGTTTTGGTTACTGTAAGCTTGTAGCATAGTTTGAAGTCAGGTAGCATGTAGCATGATGTCTCCAGCTTTGTTGTTTATGCTTAGGATTGTCTTGGCTATATGGGCTCGCTTTTGGTTCCATATGAAATTTAAAGTAATTTTTTCTAATTCTCTGAAGAAGATCAATGGTAGCTTGATGGGAATAGCACTGAATCTGTACATTACTTTGGGCAGTGTGGCCTTTTTCACGATATTGATTCTTCCTATCCATAAGCATGAAATGTTTTCCTATTTGTTTGTGTCCTCTCTTACCTCCTTGAGCAGTGGTTTGTAGTTTTTGAAGAGGTCCTTCACGTCCGTTGTAAGTTGTATTCCTAGGTATTTTAATCTCTTTGTAGCAATTGTGAATGGGAATTCACTCACAATTTGGCTCTGTTTGTCTATTATTTGTGTATAGGAATGCTTGTGATTTTTGCACATTGATTTTGTATCCTGAGACTTTGCTGAAGTTGCTTATAAGCTTAAGGAGTTTTGAGGCTGAGACGATGGGGTTATCTAAATACGCAATCACATCATCTGCAAACAGAGATAATTTGACTTCCTCTCTTACTATTTGAATATGCCTTCTTTCTCTTGCCTGATTGCCCTGGCCAGAACTTCCAATACTATGTTAAATAGGAGTGGTGAGAGAGGACATCCTTGTCTCAGGCTGGTTTTCAAAGGGAATGCTTCCAGCTTTTGCCCATTCAGTATGATATTGGCTATGGGTTTGTCATAAATAGCTGTTATTATTTTGAGATAAATTCCATCAATATCTAGTTTATTTCGAGTTTTTAACATGAAGGGACGTTGAATTTTATCGAAGGCTTTTTCTGCATCTATTGAGATAATCATGTGGTTTTTGTCATTGGTTCTGTTTATGTGATCAATTACGTTTATTGATTTGCATATGTTGAACCAGCCTTGCATCCCAGGGATGAAGCCAACTTGATCGTGGTGGATAAGCTTTCTGATGTGCTGCTGGATTCAGTTTGCCAGTATTTTATTGAGGATTTTCGCGTTGATGTTCATCAGGGATATTGACCTGCAATTTTCTTTTTTTGTTGTCTCTCTGCCAGGTTTCGGTATCAGGATGATGCTGGCCTCATAAAATGAGTTAGGAAGGAGTCTCTCTTTTTGTATTGTTTGGAATAGTTTCAGAAGGAACGGTACCAGTTCCTCTTTGTACCTCTGGTAGAATTTGGCTGTGAATCCATCTGGTCCTGAGTTTTTTTGGTTGGTAGGCTATTAATTACTGCCTCAATTTCAGCACTTGTTATTGGTTTATTCAGGGATTCGACTTCTTCCTGGTTTAGTCTTGGGAGGGTGTATGTGTCCAGGAATTTATCCATTTCTTCTAGATTTTCTAGTTTATTTGCATAGAGGTGCTCACAGTATTCTCTGATGGTAGTTTGTATTTCTGTGGAGTCAGTGGTGATATCCCCTTTATCATTTTTTATTGTGTCTATTTTATTCTTCTCTCTTTTCTTCTTTATTAGTCTGACTAGTGGTCTATTTTGTTAATCTTTTCAAAACACCAGTTCCTGGATTCATTGATTTTTTGAAGGGTTTTTCGTATCTCTATCTCCTTCAGTTCTGCTCTGATCTTAGTTATTTCTTGTCTTCTGCTAGTTTTTCAATTTGTTTGCTCTTGCTTCTCTAGTTCTTTTTTTTTTTTTTTGAGATAGAGTTTCGCTCTTGTTCCTCAGCTGGAGTGCAGTGGTGCGATCTTGGCTCACTGCAACCTCTGCCTTCCAGGTTCAAGCAATTCTCCTGCCTCAGCCTCCCGAGCAGCTGGGATTAGAGGCATGCACCACCATGCCTGGCTAATGTTGTATTTTTAGTACAGACAGGGTTTCTCCACGTTGGTCAGGTTGGTCTTGAACTCCTGACCTCAGGTGATCTACCCGCCTCGGCCTCCCAAAGTGCTGGGATTACAAGCATGAGCCACTGCACCTGGCCTTCTCTAGTTCTTTTAATTGTGATGTAGGGTGTTGATTTTAGATCTTTCCTGCTTTCTGATGTGTGCATTTAGTGCTATAAATTTCCCTCTAAATACTGCTTTAAGTGTGTCCCAGAGATTCTGGTATGTTGTGTCTTTGTTCTCATTGGTTTCAAATAACTTATTTATTTCTGCCTTTATTTTGTTATTTACCCAGTAGTCATTCAGGAGTAGGATCTTCAGTTTTCATGTAGTTGCGTGATTTTCAATGAGTTCCTTAATCCTGAGTTCTAATTTGATTGCACTGTGGTCTGAGAGACTGTTTGTTATGATTTCCATTCTTTTGAATTTGCTGAGGAGTGTTTTACTACCAATTATGTGGTCAATTTTAGAATAAGTGCTATGTGCTGCTGAGAAGAATGTATATTCTGTTGATTTGGGGTGGAGAGTTCTGTAGATGTCTACTAGGTCTACTTGGTCCAGAGCTGAGTTCAAGTTCTGAATAACTCTGTTAATTTTTTGTCTCATTGATCTGTCTAATATTGACAGTGGGGTGTTAAGTCTCCCACTATTGTTGTGTGGGAGTCTAAGTCTCTTTGTAGGTCTCTAAGAACTTGCTTTGTGAATCTGGGTGCTCCTGTATTGGGTGCATATATATTCAGGATAGTTAGCTCTTCTTGTTACATTGATCCCTTTACCATTATGTAATGCCCTTCTTTGTCTTTTTTAGTCTTTGTTGGTTTAAAGTCTGTTTTATCAGAGACTAGGATTGCAAACCCTACTTTCTTTTTCCTTTCCATTTGCTTGGTAAATTTTCCACCATCCTTTTATTTTGAGCCTATGTGTGTCTTTGCACATGAGATGGGTCTCCTTAATACAGCACACTGATGGAGTGTGCTGTATATTTTATCCAACTTGCCAGTCTGTGTTTTTTAATTGGGGCACTTAGTCCATTTACATTTAAAGTTAATATTGTTATGTGTGAATTTGATCCTGTTATCATGATGCTAACTGGTTATTTTGCAAATTAGTTGATGCGGTTTCTTCATACTGTCATTGGTCTTTATGTTTTGGTATGTTTTTGCTGTGGCTGGTACCGGTTTTTCCTTTCCATGTTTAGTGCTTCCTTCAGGAGCTCTTGTAAGGCAGGCCTCATGGTAACAAAATCCCTCAGCATTTGCTTGTCAGTAAAGGATTTTATTTTTCCTTCACTTGTGAAGCTTAGTTTGGCCGGATATGAAATTCTGGGTTGAAAATTCTTCTCTTTAAGAATGTTGAATATTGGCCCCCACTCTCTTCTGGCTTGTAGGGTTTCTGCAAAGAGATCTGCTGTTAGTCTGATGGACTTCTCTTTGTAGGTACCTGACCTTTGTCTCTGGCTGCCCTTAACATTTTTTCCTTCGTTTCCACCTTGGAGAATCTGATAATTATGTGTCTTGGGGTTGCTCTTCTCAAGGAATATCTTTGTGGTATTCTCTGTATTTCCTGAATTTGAATGTTGGCCTGCCTTGCTAGGTTGGGGAAGTTCTCCTGGATAATATTCTAAAGTGTGTTTTCCAACTTGATTCCATTCTCCCCATCACTTTCAGGTACACTGATCCATCGTAGGTTTGGTCTTTTCACATAGTCCCATATTTCTTGGAGGCTTTGTTCATTCCTTTTCATTCTTTTTTCTCTAATCTTGTCATCACACTTCATTTCATTAAGTTGATCTTCAATCTCTGATATCCTTTCTTCCGCTTGATCGATTCAGCTATTGATACTTGTATATGCTTCATGAAGTTCTCGTGCTGTGTTTTTCAGCTCCATCAGGTCATTTATGTTCTTCTCTAGACTGGTTATTCTAGTTAGCAGTTCTTGTAACTTTTTATCAAGGTTCTTAGCTTCCTTGCATTGGGTTAGAACATGCTCCTTCAGCTCAGAGGAGTTTGTTATTACCCACCTTCTGATGCCTACTTCTGTCAGTTCATCAAACTCATTTCTCCGTCCAGTTTTGTGCCTTTGCTGGAGAGTAGCTGCGATCATTTGGAGAAGAGGCATTCTGGTTTTTGGAATCTTCAGCATTTTTGTGCTGGTTTTTCCTCATCTTCGTGGATTTATCTACCTTTGATCTTTGATGCTGATGACCTTTGGATGGGGTTTTTTTGTGGGCATCCTTTTTGTTGATATTGATATTGCTTTCTGTTTGTTAGTTTTCCTTCTAACAGGCAGGCCCCTCTTCTGCAGATCTGCTGGAGTCTGCTGGAAGTCTACTCCAGACCCTGTTGCCTGGGTATCACCAGCGGAGGCTGTAGAACAGCAAAGATTGCTGCCTGCTCCTTCCTCTGGAAGCTTCATCCAAGAGGGGCACCCACCTGAGGCCAGCTGGAACTCTCTCGTATGAGGTGCCTGTCCACCCCTGCTGGGAAGTGTCTCCCAGTCAGGAGGCATGGGGGTCAGGGACCCACTTGAGGAGGCAGTCTGTCCCTTAGCAGAGCTCGAGCACTGTGCTGAGAGATCTGCTGCTCTCTTCAGAGCCAGCAGGCAGGAACATTTGTCTGCTGAAGCTGTGCTCACAGCTGCCCCTTCCCCCAGCTGCTCTGTCATACTGAGATGGGAGTTTTATCTATAAGCCCCTGACTCAGGCTGCTGCCTTTCTTTCAGAGATGCCCTGCCCAGTGAGGAGGAATCTAGAGAGGCAGTCTGGCCACAGCCATTTTTCCGCACTGCAGTGAGTTCTGCCTAGTCCAAACTTCCGGGCGGCTTCCTTAACACTGTGTGGGGAAAACCACTTACTCAAGCCTCAGTAATGGCGGATGCCTCTCCTCCCACCAAGCTCAATTGTCCCTGGTTGACTTCAGACTGCTGTTCTGGCAGCAAGAATTTTGAGCCAGAGGTTCTTAGTTTGCTGGGCTCCGTGGGAGTGGGACCTGCTGAGCAAGACCACTTGGCTCCCTGGCTTCAGGCCCCTTTCCAGAGGAGTGAATGGTTCTCTCGCTGGGGTTCCAGGCACCACTGGGGTCCAAAAAAAAAAAAAAAAATACTCCTGCAGCTAGCTTGGTGTCTGCCCAAACAGCTGCCCAGTTTTGTGCTTGAAACCCAGGGCCCCGGTGGTGTAGGCACACAAGGGAATCTCCTTCTCTGCAGGTTGCAAAAACCGTGGGAAAAGCATAGTATCTCGGCCGGATAGCATAGTCCATCTTGGCTTTCCTTGGCTAGCGGAGGGAGGTTCCAGCCCTTGCATTTCTCAGGTGAGGCGAAGCCCTACCCTGCTTCTGCTCGCCCTCCATGGGTTGCACCCACTGTCTAACCAGTCCCAATGAGATGAACAGGGTACTTTAGTTGGAAATGCAGAAATCATCCACCTTCTGCATTGGTCTCGCTGGGAGCTGCAGACCAGAGCTGTTCCTATTTTGCCATCTTGCCAGGTCCCCGTCCCTAAGATTTATTGAATATTAGGTTTGTTTCTTTTGTTAGCAATTAGTATAGCTTTAAATGTAGCTGTGTTTTAATGAAGTTTCAATGGTCACCTTCTGAGCCCTAGATGCTTTATTTATTTATTTTGAGACGAAGTCTTGCTCTGTTGCCCAGGCTGGAGTGCAGTGTCACAATCCCAGCTCACTGCAACCTCTATCTCCCAGGCTAAAACAATTCTCCTGCCTCAGCCTCCCATGTAGCTGGGATTATAGGCATGAGCCACTATGCCCAGCTAATTTTTTGTATTTTTAGTAGAGAGGGTGTTTCACCATGTTGGCCAGGCTGGTCTCAAACTCTTGACCTCAAGTGATTTGCCTGTCTTGGCCTCCCAAAGTGCTGGGATTACAGGTGTGAGCCACAGCACCTGGCCGCTTTATTTTTGAGTTGAAAAATGTGATCTATATCAGTGATTCCCAAGTTTTTAAAAATGTGTACTCTTTCAAAACAGGATATGTCTCATCCCTAACATGGATTCATTGTAGTAGTTCTCAATGAGGTGGAGCTGGAAAACAGCCTGGTAGTTTAACAGACCCTGGGCCTGAAGATTCTATTACTTCTGCTCATTCTGTTAGATCAGTGGTTTTCAAACTGTGTTCTTGGAGGAACATTGAATAAACATGCCTGGGTTTTCCAGCCCTTCCCTGCCTTCCAGCATCCTCCCATCTTCAATCAGAACAGGTCTACTTTGATCTATTTTATGAATTGGGCTTTATGAAAGATTTCATTCAAAGAAAATGAAACAAAACAACTGTTCCATTTTAAACCATCTGAAAACTACTGTACTAATTCATTGCTTCTCTCACTTTAATGTAATTAGAATTGACAAAAATTCTCTGCTCGACCAAACCTTCTTCCAGCATATTTGTACACTTTCTTGTAAAGTCCATTTTTAGCAAAGAACTCTGCTACATCAGTTTAGCAAGAACCTCTCCCACCTTTAAGATCTGACTGGATTCTTCATCCTCTGCCATCCTCCAGGGGATGTCTGATTATCCTGGCCTGTCTATAGCAGAAGAAACCTTCTTAGGTTAGTTTAGCCAGAATCCTCCTTACTGCTGATGTTTGCTCTTAGTAATTTTTCATCCACTGGCCCCTACCTGCTCCTTGGCTATAAATTCCCACTTGTCCTTGCTGTATTCTAAGTTGAGTCCAGTCTCTCATCCCCACTGCAAAATCTCATTGCAGTGGTCCCTATACCTATCATGATGGTTCTGAATAAAGTCTGCCTTACCATGCTTTAACAAGTGTCATTGAATAACTTTTTTTTAACAAAATCATCTATGGGATTTTTTAAAATGCAGGTTCTTATTCACTGGGTCTAGAATGGGGCCAGGGATTTTGCATTTCTTTTTCCTTTCTTTCTTTCCTTCCTTCCTTTCTTTTTTTGTGAGACAGGGTCTCACTCTGTTGCCCAGGCTGGAGTGCGGCGACATGATCTCGGCTCACTGCAACCTCCACCTCCCGGGTTCGAGTGATTCTCCTGCCTCAGCCTCTCTAGTAACTGGGATTACAGGAGCGTGCCACTACCACACTCAGATAATTTTTGTATTTTTAGCAGAGAAAGGGTTTCACTATGTTGGCCAGGCTGATCTCGAACTCCTGACCTCAGATGATCCACCCGCCTTGGCCTCCCAAAGCAGTGGGATTACAGGCATGAGTTACCACACCCAGCCGGGATTTGGCATTTCTAATAAACTTCCTGGTGATGCCAATACCGCTGAGTGTGCTTGGGCCACACTTGGAGTAGTAAGGATCTGAAGCTTAGGGGTTTGTTTTGTTTTGTTTGAAACAGAGTATTGCTCTGTCACCCAGGCTGAAGTGCAGTGGCGCAGTCTCGGCTCACTGCAACCTCTGCCTCTCCGGTTCAAGCGATTCTCTTGCCTCAGCCTCCTGAGTAGCTGGGACTACAGGTGTTCACCACCACACCTGGCTAATTTTTCGTATTTTTAGTAGAGACGGGGTTTCACCATGTTGGCCAGGCTGGTCTCGAACTCCTGCCCTCAAGTGACCCACCTGCCTCGGCCTTCCAAAGTGTTGGGATTACAGGTGTGAGCCACCGTGCCTGGCCATGAATCTTAGGGTTTTAAAAAATCTAATATTTTTTCTACTCACCCAGAAAAACTGTTTCTTATCAAAGATTTCCCCACAATGATCTTAAATTTACCAAAATAGTAAATTCTAGATTTTATTGTCTCCTCCCTGACCAAGTCTCAGTCTATCTGCCTCTTTCTATTTATCCATCTCTTTCTCTCAGTACCTTCTCTCTCTCTCTCTCTCTTTCTCTCTGGAAGGTAAACAATATTTAACCTTCTGGACATGCATTTAAAAATCTTTGTACATTCAGCAAATATTATGCCTCAGTCAGTTCATCTCAGCAAGAGCTATGCTTGGAGGGTCTGGGAAATTTGCCACAAGTGAGTTATTTAAAGGCAGTTACAGGTGACACGCGCTCCTAAATTTAGCATCTTAATGAATTTCTCCAGAGTAAGAAGTTACGGTCTTTTACCCTTTCACCCTTTGTGTAAAACATTTAGCATACACTTGAGAATGATTATTTTCTTTCCTGTGTTAGTTTGCAACCCGTTCCTTTCTCAAAATACTTCCACAGCCACTGTTTCTTTCCCCACCATTATCCTTTTTTTTCGAAGAGACACAAAGGGGTCATCCATTTTCAGAGCTTCCATTACCAGAGCTGACTCCCTGTAAATCTTTATACAGCTCTACACCTCCACATGACCTGTTTACTGCAAAGTCAGCAAACTCTCTTTTTTTTTTTTTTTTTTTTGAGACCAAGTCTCACTCTGTTGCCCAGGCTGGAGTGCAGTGGCGTGATCTCGGCCCACTGCAACCTCTGCCTCCCGGGTCCAAGCGATTCTCCTGCCTCAGCCTCCCAAGTAGCTGGGATTTACAGGTTCGCACCACCACGCCCGAGTAGTTTTTGTATTTTTAGTAGAGACGGGGTTTTACCATGTTGGCCATGCTGGTCTTGAACTGCTGACCTGAGGTGATCCACTCACCTAGGCCCCCCAAAGTACTGGAATTACAGGCGTGAGCCACCGTGCCTGGCCAGCAAACTTTTTCTGTAAAGGTCGCCATAGTAAATGTTTTCAGCCTTACGGTCCATTGGTTTTCTGTCTCAGTTGCACAACTCTGTCTCTGTAGTGCCAAAGCAGCCATAGATGGTATGTTAATGAATGTGTGTGGCTATGTTCCATTAAAACTTTATGTACAAAAGTGGAAGGCAGGCTAGATTTGGTCCCCAGGGCCATAGTTTGCTGACCCCTGATCTACAAGCATGTAGAAGCTGCATCACTCTGATTACAGCTCCTGGGAATTTGGAAGTGGGACCCTGAGGCTGTGTTAGGTAATAACTGTGGGTTGCTAAGCAGGAAAGTTAGACAAAGTGGGTTGGTGGCAGAGGTGGAGAGCCAAGGCCCGTATCTGGGACAGCCATAATGGGCCACATGTAAGCATATAAGTGAGCAGAGAGTGAAACAGACACACAAAGAAAAGCCAAGACTAGATGGTGAGAGAGAGAAAGGGGAGAGTTCTTGTAATGTTGGCTGTGCTTCCCACAGTTGTGTCTCACATAATCCCTGCCTATTTTTATATTCATTTCTCCTACTTTAGCCAGCTGGCATGTGTTTCTGTTTCTTGCAACCGGATAATCCCTAACTTGAGCAACCTTTTATATTCCAGACATTCCAAATGACTGGCAGTTCTCTGACTTGAATAATCATGCTCTTTCCCCACTAGGCTTTGCTAGATATGGTTCCACCCCTCCTTCTACCACTCCCATTCCTACCTCTACTCTATATTCTTCTCTCTTCAATCTTTGTTCAGACATCTCCCAGGGCTGAGTTAGGACTTGATTCCCATTTACTACTTATGTAAAGCTCTATCACTGCACTTGTATACCACAATTATATTTTCTGATTTGCTTGTCTGTAGTTTTAACTACTGTTTTCATCTCTGTACTCAGTGCAGGGCCTGGAACATAGTCGGTAGTTAATATGTTTATTTAATGAATGAGGTAAAGGTACACAATCTATCTGTAAAATAGGGATAGATTCTAAGCAGCCTGAAGGCTCAGGATCCTCTGATATCCTTACCAGCTTCACGAGCCAAAGCAGAAATAACAAACTAATGAATTTCTTCATGTGTAAAGGACTGTAGAAAAGTATTCCATGTCCTTATACTTAACTTTGCTAATAGCGTTGTTCAGACCCATAGTCACTGAATTTTTTGTCTGTTTTATCAGTAACTGAATATGTTAACATCTCCTCCTAAGATTCTGGATTTTTTATTCCTCGTAGTTCTGTAATTTTTGCTTTATATACTTTGAGGTTATGTTATTGGAGGAATACAAATTTAGAATATTTTTATCTTCCTGGCAAATTAAGTCTTCATTATTATGAAGAGTCTCCCTTTCACTCCAGCAGTACTTTTTGTCTGTTTTCTTTTTTTTTGTTTTTTGAGATGGAGTCTCGCTCTGTTGCCCAGGCTGGAGTACAGTGGCGTGATCTCGGCTCACTGCAAGCTCCACCTCCTGGGTTCATGCCATTCTCCTGCCTCAGCCTCCCGAGCAGCTGGGATTACAGGCGCCCGCCACCACACACAGCTAATTTTTCTGTATTTTTTAGTAGAGATGGGGTTTCACCGTGTTAGCCAGGATGGTCTCGATCTCCTGACCTCGTGATCTGCCCGCCTCGGCCTCCCAAAGTGCTGGGATTACAGGCGTGAGCCAACGCACCCAGCCCCAGTACTTTTTGTCTTAGTATCTACTTAATTTAGCTATTCCAGCTTCCTTTTGGTAATTTTGCATGGTTTACTTTTTTTCTATTTTTTACTTTCAAACTTTCTGTATTTTTATGTTCTAGATTATGCCCCTTGTAAACAGCGTGTGGTTGGGTTTTTATTTTTGCCCAGTGACAATCTGTGGTAGTTGGTTACGTCAATTGGTGGCCCCAGGTTCATCCTACTTCCTAGTATTTACACCCTTATGCAGTTTCCTCCTCTTGACTCTAGGCCTGTTATTTCCTTTATCTGATAGAATGTAACAGAAGTGACAGTGTGTTAGTTCTAAGCCTAATCTTCATGGGAACTCTGAGCTTGCATGTAAGAAGTCGGCTATCTTTCTGGAGAGGTTACATGGATCGGCCATGTGGAAAAGAAGTCCTACAACTACTTGTAGAAAAACCAAAGAACCCAATCAATTGTGAGAACCGAGGGCCCACACATATGATATCAGTCAAGCTGTTCTAACCCCTGGTCATTGGAGCCATCCTAGCTAGGTGCTAGACATGTGAGTGAAGAAGCTATTTAGAATATTTCAGCCCCAGCAGACATCACCCAGAGAAGAGAGCCTTCTCCATTATGCCCTGTTGAAATTTCTGACCCATAGAATCTGGAAAAATAATAAAATGGTTTTGATTTTAACCTACTAAATTTTTTTTTTTTTTTGGAGACAGGGTCTTGCTATGTTGCCCAGGCTGGAGTACAGTGGCACCATCTTGGCTCACTGCAACCTCCACCTCCTGGTTCAAGTGATTCTCGTGCCTCATCCTCCTGAGTAGCTGGGACTACAGGTGGGTACAACCATGTTTGGCTAATTTTTTGCATTTTTAGTAGAGATGGGGTTTCGCCATGTTAGCTAGGCTGGTCTCAAACTCCTGACCTCAAGTGATCCACCTGCCTCAGCCTCCCAAAGTGCTGGGATTACAGGTGTGAGGCACCGTGCCAGGCCTAAGCTACTAAATTTTGGGGTAGTTTGTTATATAACAATAGGCAACAAAAACAATCTTTGTCATTAAATTAGGATCTGTTTTCATTTAGTGTAATTAGTGATATATTTGGGTTTATGTCTACCATCTTACAACAACTTTCTATTTGCTCTATCATATGTTCTTATTTCTCTTCCATCTTGCATTTAGATTATTTTTTATTTCCTCACACCCTCAAATTAGATTGGAAATTGCATAGTGTCCTGGTTTATTTTATGAATCAACTTGCCAGTGCCACTGGTGTCCAAATGTTTGGTCAAACACTATTCTAAATGTTTCTGTGAAGGTGTTTTTTGGATGAGATTAACATTTAAATCTGTAGACTTTAATAAAGCAGATTATGTTCCATAGGAGATCTTATCCAATGCCTTAATAGAACAAAGATTTATCTCCCATGGGCAACAAGGAATTCTGCTGGCCGACTGCTTTTGGACTCAAACTACGACTCTTCTTTGAGTCTCTAGCCTGTTGTTCTACCTTACAGCTTTTAGTCTACTAAGCCTCCACTTCTGTTTCTCTGAAGAATCCTGACTAATACACAGTTTCTTACTATTTTCTCAATGATTATTCTAAAGCTCATAAGATGCATTCTTGACTTACCAGAGTCTAATATTAACTATCACTTTTTCCGTACTTCTAGAAAATGCACTGATTTTAGAACAATTGATTCCATTTACCTTCTCCTGACATATACCATTATTTCATGTGTGTGTGTGTGTGTGTGCGGGTGTGTGTGTGTGTGTGTGTCTTAAGAGCTCAAGCAATCTTCCCACCTCAGCTTCCCAAGAAGCTTTCCACTACAGGAATGTGACATCGTGCCTGGCTAATTTTTTAATTTTATGTACAGATGGGGTCTCACTATATTGCCCAGTCTTGTCTCTAACTCCTGGGCTCAAGTCCTCCTGCCTCAGCCACCCAAAGTGCTGGGATTACAGCCATGAACCACTATACCTAGCCTATTGTATATTTTTAAATACAGAAAACAACACTATTATAGTCTTATATAGTCAGTATCAATATTCATTTAGATTTACCTGTATATTTATCATTTTTCTTGATCTTTATTTCCTACCATATCTACAACTGGGATCATTTACTTTCTGCCTATGGAATGCCACTGTGAATACTGTTTGTTCCTTTGGAAATTCCTTAATTTTACTTTCATTCTTAAAAAATATTTGTTTCAGCCCTTTAAAGTTGTCATTCCATCATTTTCTGGCTTCAGCTATTTCTGTTAAAAAGGCAACTACAAGTCTAATTTTCTTTTTTTTTTTAAGTCCTCTCTTTTCTCTGGCTGCTCTTAAAGATTTTTCTTCTTGTCTTCAGATTTTAGCAATTTTTTCATGATGTGTATATATCAGCTGTGTGGATTAAAAAAAATCCTGATGGAGATTCATTGGTTCAAATATTATTTAGGCTGAATACCTTTTCCTTTCCTTTTGGAATGTCATTTATGTTCATATTAAACTTCCTTACTCTATCTTCTACGTGTTCTATATTTTCCATCTTTTTTCCTTTTTGTGCTTCATTCTGAATAGTTTCTTCTGACTTACCTTCTAGTTCACTAATTCTATCTTTATCTGTGCCTAATATGCTTATACCCATCACTGAGTCTTTATTTTGTTAGTAAATTTTTTTGTTCCAAAATTTTCATCTGGCTCTTTTTTCAAGTTTCTAGTTGTCTGCCCACATATTTAATCTTGTGTTTGATTTATTTGAACATAGTAGGCATTGTCATTTTTAAATCTGTACCTGATAATTTCACTACCTGACCCCTGTTGGGTCTGTTTTTGTTCTCTGTTGTTTCTGCTATATTTTTCTTATTTCCTTAGGTAACTGATTTTTAAAAATTGTGTACGAGGCATTGTGATTTCAAAATTATCTGTAGAAATTATTTGAGGCCTAGAATGATATTATTTTACTCCAGAAAGGATTTTAGTTTGCTTCTGCCAAGTGCTTGTGGGCATGAGCTCAAAGGAATTATCCTAATCCAGTTTCAAGGTTGAGGTGATCTGAAACTGAGCTACAGACCTTTTACTTTTATGATGGAGCCCTTTGAATTCCCAGTCCAAAGCAAGGGGCCTTCAACAGAGTTCACCTCTTTCTCTCTTAGTATGCCCTGAACTCAAATCTCTGTCCCCCATTCCTGCTCATCCTCTCAGCAGCCCTCTATGGAATTGACCTCCATCATTCCCCAGATCATGGCCTGGTAATTCCTCATTAACTTTTTGGCTTTCTCACGCCTTCAAGCTGGTATCTTTTATATTTTGTTGAAGATTGATCCAAATTACTGTTAATATTAAGTCTTACAAAAATGTAGATATCATTAAATATAGGTAGTTGCTTCTAAAAAATGCATTGAAAATGATCCTTCAGGAAAAAAAAATTAGACATTTATTCATAATTCTAACCTTTTAGCCCAAGTGGCAGACCAGTATTTAGGAATATTATATACTACTCCTGGTATCGTAAAATTTGAGATTAGTTACTTATTTTATTGACAAACATTATTGAACATCACCACTGTACCTGAAGCTCTTCTTAGAAATTAGATTATAGAAAAACATGGTTCTTGACCTCAAGGGGCTTGAAGTCTAGACTCCTTATTGACAAACTGGTTATTTTTAGAATCATCAATTCATGATCAAAAAGTCTTTTGTTAAATTTATGTAGCATTATACAATGATAAATACATTTAAAACATAAACAAATATTTGAGCTTCTATCACTTTTTAGCCTAAGCATAGGGGCATTTTAAACAATATATTTTCTAATGCATTTGTCTTCCAGTAAAGTTTATCACTGAATATGCTTCTTTGAAATATTTTGGAGACAGAAGAATAGCAAGCTTCACAAGAGATCTTAAAGCCAGGATCATCTTTTTCCTAGAGTTCACTTCTTGTTTCCTAGCCTTTTTACTGTTGCAAACTCCTGGGAAAAGCTACTCACTCTGAATCATCATTATCTTTAATCAGGGCTTTTCCTTGGCAGATGTTCAAAGTCCTCTAAAACAACCTGTAGGTATACAAGTATCCCTGGACTGTAAACTAAGGGCATAACAGATTTGCTGACACCTCAGCCTTACTCACAAAGATTATTTAAATATGCCCAGACTTTCTGGGTTGAATCAGTGGGTAAGAGGATTAGGAGAGGCAATTTAGAGAATGAGGGTGCAGTAGATTCATCATTTGATCTTGGACAAATTACGTAACTTTTCTGGATTTGTTTTCTCATAATAGATTGAGTTCCTGGATGATACATCTCTGAAGTATCCTCCAGCTCTCAAATTCTGGGATTCTTTTGCAGTTAAAGAGGACTGCTTAGCCACTTGATTTTAAAATAGATGGATGGCACAGCGTGGTGGTTCACGCCTGTAATCCCAGCAGTTTGGGAGGCTGAGAGAGGGAGATCACCTGAGCTCAGGAGTTTGAGACCAGCCTGGCCAACACAGTGAAATCCTATCTCTACTAAAATTACAAAAATTAGCTGGGCATGTTGGCGCACGCTATAATCCCAGCTACTCCGGAGGCTGGGGCATGAGAATCGCTTGAACCCGGGTGGCGGAGGTTGCAGTGAGCCGAGATTGCGCCACTGCACTCCAGCCTGGGCGACAGAGTGAGACTCTGTCTCAAAAAAAAAAAAAAAAAAAAATACATAGATGGAGTAAGAGCAATGAGGAGAAAGATAATTAAAGTTCAATATATCAAGTAAGATATTAGTAAAATAATTTGTAAGAAGATTAACATATATTATGTTAGTAGCCACCACAACAATGGCTGGCAGAGATAAAACAAGACTGAGGTGTGAGGAGGCTGTGGCTCCTTTGTGGCTCCATCTTCTTTCAATCTTCCCTTCGTTCTTTCCCCTGCTCCCTCTCTACTACACCCTCCTTCCAAGAATTTCCTTCAGTATGTCCATGAGTGGGCAACAGTGATTGCTGCGAAGGGAGAAGTCACAGCAACTCCTGCTCCAATTGAAGCAACTGTACATTTGCCTTGTGGCCTCTGAATGCAGCTGAGGCCCTCCAGGACAGTGCAAGAAAGACAAATGGAACTGGTAGATGACTAAACAAGTTATATAAATGCAGCGTTCCATCTGTGGAATGACGGGATCAAATGTTTATATTTTTAAAATATATTCTGATGCCCATAATTCTTCTGTAGCTATCAGCCCACAGCCTGACTTGTTGTATTGTCAGCAGGTAGCTTGTTTCGTACACAGCTCACCTTCTACTCAGAGCCTGGACACACAGTGAACATGCTCAGTCAGTATCCGGGCTTCGTATACCTTTTCTTTTAGTCTACTCAACACCTTTGTGAGATAGGTATCACTACCGTAGTTTTTGAAGATATTGATAGAGAAACTCAGAGATTTAATTATCAGGATCATATTCGTAGCAAACTAGAGCCTTAGTGCTGCCACTTCTCATACATTTGACGGGTCATTTTTCTTAAGTCTGTTTCCGTATCTGTAAAGTTTCCACTTCTAAGCCTCAGTTTCCGTATCTGTAAAGTTTCCATGAGTTAGATAGGGTTCTCAGATTTAGTAAAACGAACCAAAATAGACAGGAAGTATATCCCAAACGGGATATTTTTATATTAAAAAAAAAGAATCTCCATTTATCTGAAATTTAGGTTTAAATGAGCACTCCTGTAATTCATGTGGCAAAGCTATGTTATTATTATGGATATGACAATGCATGTGAAGTCCTTAGCTTCTGTAAATGCTATGCACAATAAATTTTGGATTTGATCTCTAAGTCTTTTTTTCCCTACCGCAAACACAGTGACTTGTTTCCACAGAACATTTCAGTCAAGCCAGAGTAACACTACTTTAAGTTACAGCAATGCTTTACCGTTCCTAAAGCGCTTTCAAAGCCCGGGCAATGGCGGAAGGTCTTGCGGAAACCCACATAACTTGGGGTGTCGAAGAAGGTCTCTGCAGCCGGTGAACAGGCACCGAGGGCCGTCCTGCCCTGCAGCAGCCTAACCCCGCCCCCGCGCCTCCTCGGCCACTCAGCGGCCGCGCCGCGCCGCCGCCGCACTCCTATAGGTCCTTCCTCGGACAGGCGAGGCCTTTCCATTTTCCCGCTTTCCCCTGCCCTGCTCAGCCCGAAACCCGCACCGGCCTACAGGGCCTCCGCCCTGCTTTCCGTGTGAGCCCCGCCCTTCCGGCCCCTGCATTTCACCCCCACCTCAGCAGCCGTGCCGAGCAGCCAGCCGGATCCCAGGCCCGTCCCTTTGGTAGGAGGTGGGCGGGAACCGGGAGGGGCCGGCCGAGCCCCCTTCCTCCGGGTCGCGGGAGGCGGGACGGGAGGGAGGGGTGGGGCTAATCTCCTTGGCGCCGCGTTGCCATGGCAGCGGGGAAGGGGAGGGAGGGGGAGGAAGCGAGCGGGAGGGGGATGTGGTGCTGCCGGGGCCGCCACTGCAGCTGCTGCTGCATGCTGGTTGCCGCGTCTTCCCGGAGGCGACTGCTGGAAGCTGCAGGAACAGCTGCGGTGCTGTGCCATACTGTGTCTTCCCGGGCCGGTCCCTCGCCTCCCGGCCGGTCGGCCGAGCTGACGGTGAGTCCCGAGCGGAGCCGTGCCCTCCGGGGTCGGCCCTCCCCGCCCCAGCCCGCGGCGCAGCTCCCGGGCGCGGAGGCAGCGCGAGCGACCCGCGCCAGGCGTGGGGCGCGGAGGCGGCTGTCCCGTGACGCGCCCGGACATTTTTGTCCCGTGAGGAATTTGCGCCGGCGCTAGGGTGTTCCCGGCGCGCGTATCGGGTGGTGTGTGGGCTCCGGGGGATGTCGAACTGAGGGGAGTGTGGCTTGTGAGGAGTTAGGAGTTTTTCCTGAGAGGTAATGATCGCCCGGGAGGGGCTGTCGCGCGGCGGAAACCGCGGCGAGGGGTGTAGTCTCTCCGGGAAGGCGTGGAGGGGGCCCCGAGGACCGTCAGGGCTCGGCTCGGGGCTGGAATCTGCTGTTAGGGAAGTACCCCAAGCACCTCGGAGCCTTTGCAACGCCCCCTCCTCTGGCTTGAAGTGGAGCGAGACAAGCCGGGCTCGGAGTCCTGGTCCGGCCCCAGTTGGGACTGGCTGGGCTCCGCCAAGTAGTGCCCGGGGAGGTGCCGGGGGCGGCCGGGCGTTGTGGTGGGCAGAGGCGGGTCCCGGGTGTGTGTGGGGGCGACCGCGGCACCCTCTCCCCCCTCCACCGCCTCGAGGGGGCCTCCGAGGGTGGCTGTCTTGGGAGCTGTTTCAGCGCTGCAATATGGACACTTCCTGTTCGCCGCCTCCTTTGGGGCCGTGGTTACCTTTGCCTTTCAGTCCTCTTTCCTGGCAAGGCGAGAGGTCTGCGGTGGAAGAGGCCTTCAGCCTTTCAAGTTTGCCCCACTGCCGCAGCAGCCTGTGTGGAACCCGGCAGGACGGTGGTAGTTAGGGGAAAGCAGCCCATGTGTTCCGTGCTCCATCCTCCACTCTACTTAACTCCACCCCCTTTTGCACCTTTGCAAAATGCCTCTTTTTCCACCGCAGCTCTCGGGAGTTGGGGTGTCTGCCTCGCTGAGGAGCCACACTCTCGCAGTGTTCTTGCACTGGATTTCTGCTTTAAAGTCTCTTTACAGCAGTCTCTGAACTTCATTTTCTCCCTACTGGGAAAAAAGAGTTTTAGCGTGCAAAGAAATGACCACAGACTTTCTTTCCCCTACCCCAACTCCGAGGTGAGGGGAGGAGGGCGGTTAAGTATTTACAGGTTGAAGCTGTTCCTCCTATCTTTTTTCTGATTGTGACAGCCACGTGGCCGGCTGAGTGTAATAGAGTGCGCTAGCGGCACTAGGGGCTGAGGTTTCTTTGGTAGCCAGGGGCTTTGTAACTGTGCTGTCGCTTCGCATGTACGTTTATCTTGGTGGGAGAAGCTGAACCATTCATGCCTGTACCTGTTCCATCCGAATCTTAAGACTTACCTCTGTTACCTTGCATTTCTGCTAAGGTGTATACCGACGTTTTTTGCCGTTCTCTGCTGTTTTGTTGATCTATCTTTAAAACCTCAGCATTACTAGGTACCATCATAGAGTGATGGAGAATAGTAGAATAGTGCATTATGGAGTTTGCCAACTTTGGGAAAAAATATTACTTGAATTTCAAAACCATTAATGAGAGATTCTAATGTAATCAGAAATAATTGCATTATCTGGATTTCTTTTTGATAGTTTTAGAAAAATCTGTTCTTTTCTTTTTACATAAAAATTGTGATCTAAACATACGTAAATAAAATTACCAGTGAAAATACTTTTTTAGGGATGAAGTAGTGATTTGTATATATATGTGCTTTTTAAAGCTTTTTTTGAAAAATGTGAAGTTAATATGAATGTTAACACGAACAGATTTTAAGAGAATGAAATATAATTTTTAGAATATATAAAAGAAGGTCAAAGAGTTGAAGATAAAAATAAACTTTTGGAGAGTTTGGAAAATTTTTGAATTTAAGGACAATCCTTGTTTACTAATGCATCGTTTCATTTTGTGAATGCTTTGGTAGATTTGAATTATTTCTGTAATGTATGTTTTTATTTGAATCAATTTTACTTGAAGAATGTTAAACCACAGGAACCATTTAAAATCTGCACAAGAACTGTATAGAGAAGTTATAGCAACACCATTTTATTGGAATTTTAATTACCCCATAACAATGGTGCTCAATCAGAAAAGTTAAGTGATAAAGATATTGAAGTGATATCTAGGCCTCAGGGCGGAAAAGACAATACAATTGAGAAATGAGTATATATGCTAACCACTGAGAGCAATTTTTAGTTGAGAAAGAAAAGTAAATGAGGTCATAAAATACTTATATAAGGCTAAGGCAGGAGGCTCTCCTGAGATCAGGAGTTCAAGTCCAGCCTGGACTATATAGCCAGACTCCCATCTCTTGAAAAAAGGATTGCTCAACTCGTGCCTGTAATCCCAGTACTTTGGGAGGCTGAGGTGGGAGGATCACCTGAGGTTAGGAGTTTGAGACCAGCCTGGCCAACATGGCAAAACCCCATCTCTATCAAAAATACAAAAATTAGCTGGGCCTCGTGGGGAATGCCTGTAGTCCCAGCTACTCGGGAGGCTGAGGCAGGAGAATCGCTTGAACCTAGGAGGTGGAGATCGCAGTGAGCTGAGATCATGCCACTGTGCTCCAGCCTGGGCAACGGAGCAAGACTCCGTCTTCCAAAAAAAAAGAACTTTTGAAGGGTTGAGAACAAAGATTGATGCTTTGGGAAACTAACATTTAAGGAGCATTTGGTTTGGTCATATGTGACTTCAGAATTAATACTACAGATGTGTACAATGCGTATGGCCTGTAGTATTGCCTTTTTTTTTTTTTTTTTTATGGAGTCTGGCAGCCTTTCTCCCAGGCTGGAGTGCAGTGACGCTATCTTGGCTCACTGCAACCTCCACCTCCCGGGTTCAAGTGATTCTCCTGTCTCAGCCTCTGGAGTAGCTGGGATTACAGGTGCCTGCCACCAAGCCTGGCTAATTTTTGTATTGTTAGTAGAGACGGAGTTTTACCATGTTGGCCAGGCTGGTCTCGAACTCCTGATCTCAGGTATCCGCCTGCCTCAGCCTCCCGAAGTGCTGGGATTACAGGTGGGAACCACTGCACCCAGCTTATAGTATTGTTTTATTAATAATTTTATTTCCTCTAAATGAGAAGGCTATCCCTGTCCTGCCACTAAATATAAAGGAATCAAAAGAATGTTTATTATTATTTGCTTCTAAGGGATTTTGATCCATATATACTTTATTTCCCTTACCCTAACTTTTCTATTTAAATAAACTTTTTATTTTAGAATAGTTTTATAGTTACAGAAAAGTTGCAAGCTAGTATACAGAGTATACCTCACCCAGTTTCTCCTGTTCAATTTCCTACATTACAACGGTACATTTGTCACAATTAAGGAAACAAAATTGTTACAGTACTGTTAACTAAACTACATACTTTATTCCTATTTCGCTAATTTTTCCCTAATGTCTTTTTTTTTGTTCCGGAATTTCACTTTCTATGACTTCTCTTTGTTTTGATGACTGTGACAATTTTAAGAAGTACTTGTCAGACATTTTATAGAATATCCCTCAATTGAGATTTATCTGGTATTTTTCTGATGATTAGACTGGGATTATGAGTTTTAGGGAGGAAGATAACAGAGATGAAGTGCCAGTCTCATCACATCATATCCAGGATACAAACTAACAACATGATAAAACTGATGATGCTTACCTTGATCACGTGGTTGAGGTCTTTGTGGAGTTTCGCCCACTTTCCTGCCTCCTTTCGATCTCTACTCTTTTGGAAGCAAGTCACTAAGTACATGCCATACTCAAAAACCATAACCTAATTTTGATTCGTGTATTTTTAATTTCCCTCAACCTAATTTTCCTTTCTATAAACGAATACTTAAACTTGGACAGATGTTTATTTAGTATCTATTGTATTTAGGTGCTAAGAATACAGTGGTGAGCAAGAGAGACATTTCTTCTGGAGTCTGCCTGATTTAAATATCACATAGGATGTATCTCGTCACCTTAGGTCCTGATTTCGTTAACAGTTTATAAACATAAAATTACTGAAGCCCTAAAAGGCTAAATAATCAATAAAAGCTCCTGAGTAAACATTTAGAATATATGGTATTAGCATAAAGTTTAAATATATGTACCATAAAAATAGCCATCTCTTTGCTCCCAACACAGATAATGGAAAATTACCTTAATTCTTCCCGAGTAGATATATTACTGTTAAATCACTGGGATAGTTTAATTACTGTTAACTATTTTCCTATCTTAAAAATGTTTACAGGTGTTAGAAGAAAATTCTTGCCTTCTTGTTGGTATTTTTACAGGTATTGGTGCTTCTGCCACTCAAAAGCCTTTTTTTTTCTGAGAAATGCTTTGAAAGGTGTGTTGGAGAAAACACATGGGGAAAATAACAGGGACCCTGGTCTCTCTATGAGAAGCCATGCTTATTTATTTATGGAAAAAGAAAATGAGACTGAGGAAATAAACATTAATCAAAGTTTTTAAAGTGATAATAACCGTTTTTGGAGGGAATTTACTGTATATTTAATAGAAGAGTAGAAGAGTGCTGCCATCCTAACATTGGCAATGTTATTGGGAATGTTTTTAACCAAATAATGCCAATTTTATTGGAGAATAAAATTTTATTAAAGACTTACTGAGTAAAGATTTCAGTTAATATTTTTCTGGTAAACTGGGTTAACTACAAAACACTCTTAATTTGAACTTTTAATTGAAATTCTTTCTAAAATATGTCATTAATACACTTTAAATTGTATAGCCCACTGAACAGAATTTTTATATATTTAAATTCTTTTTTTTTTGAGACAGGGTCACACTCAACCCTGTTGGAGTGCAGTGGTAACAATCACAGTGCACTGCAACCTCCACCTCTCAGGCTCAAGTGATCCTCCTGCCTCAACCTACCAAGTAGCTGGGACCACAGGGGCGCTCCACCACACCTGGCTATTTTTTAATTTTTTTTTTTTTTTTTTTGTAGAGGGGAGGTCTGACTATGTTGCCCAGGCTCGTCTCAAACTCCTGGGCTCAAGGGATCCTCCTACCTCAGCCTCCCAAAGCGCTGGGATTTTAGGCATGAGCCACCTCACCTGGCCAACATTTAAATTAAATTTTGCGTTATACAGGGTTAGTGTGGTTATTCTGGGTTTTATATATAACCTTGGAGATAGAGAATTGAGGAAACTGACACATTTATATACTTGTAGTTTGTTTCTTTTTCTTAAAAGAGGAAATACGGAAAAAAAGGGGAAGAAGTTTCTTATAATTAAGATTTTACTGGTCCTTTTGACTGCACCATGCCTTTGTCCAACCCTTCCATCCTTAAAAATTCAGTTTATATACTACCTCTTTCTATGCTGATTGAACAATTATTAATAATCATAGCAACAACTGCAGTCTTTATTGTGTCTACTATGTATTGGCATAGTTATACTAGACACATGAGTATATAATTTAATTTTTTTTTTTTTTTTGAGACGGATTTGTGCTCTGTCGCCCATGTTGGAGTGCAGTGGCTCCATCTCGGCTTACTGCAACCTCTGCTTCCCGGGTTCAAGCAATTCTCCAGCCTCAGCCTCCCGAATAGCTAGGACTACAGGCACAAGCCACCATGCCTGGCTAATTTTTGTATTTTTAGTAGAGACGAGGTTTCACCATGTTGGCCAGGTTGGTCTTGAACCCTGACCTCAAGTGATCTGCCCACCTCGGCCTCCCAAAGTGCTGGAATTACAGGTGTGAGCCACTGCACCTGGCCGTAATTTAATTTTCAATAATGCTGTAAGGAGTGTCATATTCTCATAAACAGATAATGAGAAATTGTGTAAATGTAATACTGGGTATTTACCGAAATCTCTCAGACTTGAAAAAAATCATTGATCTTTGTACTACAATCTGAAGTCTTTAAAAAAAATGAGTATTTGTTAGGATGAGATGCTTACATCTTGATCTGTTCCTACGAAGGAGTAGGGAAGAATACAAAGTAGGGAGAGAAACTAATATTTATAGAATGCATACTCTGTGGCAGGAATGTTGCTACTTTATTGTTATAGCAAGTTAAGTAAGTGGTATTATTCCCTGGGACTCAAGGAGGTTCAGTCATTTGTCAGAGATTGCTAAGTATGTTGGTGGCTGGTGGGTCAGTTTGACTTGAGAGCCTCACTCTTTCGCTTTTCTCTCCTTTGTTTTTTTTTTTTAACTTGCCCCAAAGCAATGAAGATACTGTCTCAGTTTTCTAGTACAGCATCTACTATATTTATTCATTCATTTAAATATTTAAATGTTCACTACATGTTATGGTCTGTACTAGAGCATAAAAATGAAAGTATTGAGTTCTGCCAACAAGGATTTATATTCTAGTGTAGTATTTCTTAAATGGGTGACTGAATTGGGGTGGGAAATTTTGGCCAGCTTTTATTAAAAAACAATCTAGGCCGGGCGCAGTGGCTCGCACCTGTAATCCCAGCACTTTGGGAGGCCGAGGTGGGCAGATCACGAGGTCAGGAGATCGAGACCATCCTGGCTAACACGGTAAAACCCCGTCTCTACTAAAAATACAAAAAAAAATAGGCAGGCGTGGTGGCAGGTGCCTGTAGTCCCAGCTACTTGGGAGGCTGAAGCAGGAGAATGGCGTGAACCTGGGAGGTGGAGCCTGCAGTGAGCCGAGATTGCCCCACTGCACTCCAGCCTGGGCGACAGCAACACTCCATCTCAAAAAAAAAAAACCACTACAAAAATTTTAGTACATTTTATGTGGTAAGGGTAAAAGTATTATTTCATGAAATTGTGACCAGCTTTTATTAAAAAAAATCTAAAAAATTTTAGTACATTATATGTGGTAAGGGTAAAAGTAATATTTCATGAAATTTTTGTTTTATATATGTATGTATATTGTGGGTCTCTATGAAAAAAATACATTTCTTATTGTGGGATAAGATTGAAAGTTTGACTACAGGTCTAGTGGCTGAGATAGAACTGTAAGCAAATAATTATATGTAATTAGAATAGCAAGTAAGTTCCTTTTTTATTTTCAGATGGAGTCTTGCTTTGTTGCCCAGCCTGGAGCGCAGTGGCATGATCTCGGCTCATTGCAGTCTCTGCCTCCGGGGTTCAAGCAATTCTGCCTCAGCCCCCGGAGTAGCTGGGACTACAGGAATGTGCCACCACGCCTAGCTATTTTTTTTGTATTTTTAGTAGAGATGGGGTTTCACCGTGTTGGCCAGGCTGGTCTCGAACTCCTGACCTCAGGTGATCTGCCTGCCTCGGTCTCCTGAAGTGCTGGTATTACAGGCGTGAGCCACTGTGCCTGGGCTGGAGGTAGATTTAAATTAATAGCAGCAGCAGTTTATTTTCCTAAATTCTTTTTTTTTTAATTGTAAAGTGAAACAAATGCAGAAAACCACACAAAACAAATGTGTAACTTAGTGAATTATAAGGCTAGCACCTGTGTAACCCTGTCCTTTAAAAAGTAACCACTGTCATGGTTTTTCTGAAAATGAATTAAGTTTTTGGTTTTATTACTCAAGTATGTATCCCTAGATGCTATAGTTAAGCCTGTTTTCTTGCTCATGCTCACGCTCATGCAGATTCTTGCACTCCCCCCTCCTTTTTTTCTTTTTCATTAAGCTTTCTTTCTTTACACCTACTGTTTCTCCAAGATTTTCTCCAATACATTTTTTTCTCGTAATCCTTTAAGTCTTCATTTCTGAAATGATTTTTTCCCTTTTATTTTAAATTCTTTCTTGAGCTCTATCACCTCATTTCTGAGCTTTTCTAATTCTGATATATTTGAGATATAGATATAATATATATATCTGATACAGGTATTTCTCATAATTTTTTTTAAGTTTACTTTGAAGTAGTTCATTTTTATCTCTTTGAGCATCTCTTTCAGACTTGCTTTTATTGTTTATAGGGATGTTATTTTATTCTGTTTCTTTTTTTTTAGTTGTAACTTTGTGTGGGATTCAATCTCTTGAAAGTATGAATGCTTTCATTTATACTGTGCTGGGAATAAGATGCATGTAAGTAAATAATTGCATTATGAGACATATTCTTCTAAACGTACATTCAAGGATATTATGAGAACACAAGAGTAGGAACTTACTTTCCCCAAAGCGTAGGGATTGGATGAAGTGGACTTTAGTCATAATGGAGGTTTTTTATTGGTGTATCAATATTTTTAAATATTCTGTTTTTTTCTTTTTTATAATTGATATATTTTTGAGGGTACATGTGATATTTTGGTACATGTTTACAACGTATAATGATCAAATTAAGATAATTAGAATATCTGTCACCTGAAACGTCATGGTAGTTCTGATTTTAGTTTTTGAGGAACCTCTATACAGTTTTTCATAATGGCTGTATTACTTGACATTCCCACCAACAGTATGCGCATTCCCCCTTTCTCCACATCCTTGCCAGCATTGTTATTTTTTGTCTTTTTGATAAATAGCTCTTCTGACTGGTGTAAGATGGTATCTCATTGTAGTTTTAATTTGCATTTCTGTGATGATTAGTGATGTTGAGCATTTTTTTCATGTTGGTTTGCTGCTTTATGTCTTGAAAAGTTGCTGATCATGCTCTTTTCCTGCTTTTTGATACAGTTGTGTTTTTCTTGTTGAGTTGTTTGAGTGCCTTGTAGGTTCTGGGTATTAGTCCTTTGTCACATGTATAGTTTGCAAATATTTTCTCCCATTCTGTGGGTTGTCTCTTTATTGATTATTTCTTTTGCTGTGCAGAAGCTTTTTAGCTGATTAAGTCTCATTTGTCTGTTTTTGGTTTTGTTGCAGTTGCTTTTGAGTTCTTAGTCATAAATTCTTGTTCAGGCCAATGTTCAGAAGAGTTTTTCCTAGGTTTTCTTCTAGAATTTTTATAATATAGTTTCAGGTCTTACATTTAAATCTTTTCTATAGCTAATTTTTGTGTATGGTGAGAGATGGATCCAGTTTCATTCTTCTGCATATGGCTATCCAATTTAGTAGTGCTTTTTATACAAATGAATTTACTGTTGACTTCCTTCAATTACTACTTTGAAATACTGTTCAGATGGAATTAAAATAATATTTTAAAAGTTTTCTTTTGTTATACTATTGTTATATATCATCAACTATCTCTTAAGTAGAGACCTGAAATTTAGAAAGTGAAAAGGTCACAAAGTAGAATGGAAAACATAGTATAACGCATAGTATTCTGTATGTGAATGATAAATTGCTCAGTAATTTTTTTTTTTTTTTGTGACAGAGTTTCGCTCTGTCTCCCAGGCTGGAGTACAGTGGCATGATCTTGCTCACTGCAACCTCTTCCTCCTGGGTTCAAGTGAGTCTCCTGCCTCAGCCTCCCAAGTAGCTGGGATTACAGGCACCTACCACCTTGCCCGGCTAATTTTTGTATTTTTAGTAGAGACTGGTTTTGCCATTTTGGCCAGGCAGGTCTTGAACTCCTGACCTCAAGTGATTTGCCTGCCTTGGCCTCCCAAAGTGCTTGGACCAGTAAATATTTTAATGAATATCATATTTTATCCTTCAATTTTTTTGTTTCATGTAGTTTGATTAAAATGGTTTCTTTGTTTAGTTAAAAGAAAACTTAATGTTGTGGTATGGTTTGGGTATAATTTTCCGTTTGTACTTCTATTCAAATTGGCAGCCAGTTAGAGCCAGGTTGTGCTTGCTTTTGAAGTACTCTGCTTAGGGATATTGAGTCCATTGTTTTCTATTTTCTTTGTTTGGTTAACGAGACTTTTGACTTGGTGTGTATTAAGTATCTTATAAAATGACTTGAGTGTTTATGAAGTGATCTCATGTCTATTGTTTCTTTTGGTCTCTTAACATAAATAACTACAGGAAAAAGAGGAAATGTAAATGCAGTTGGAACATGGAGAGATTTAAAGACTAACAGAAAAAAGCTGGGGTGGGAATTATGTGGAGGAGTTGTCCTTAAATTAGGCCTTAAATATTAGGGTTTGACTGAATGATGATAGGGAAGGTAGACAATCCAGTTGTTAGAATATCAAAAGCAAGCATATAGAGAAATGTATTTGAACAGGATTAGTATAGTTTGGACTGACTTCTAATACAGAAGCATTAGCTTGAGGATATAGATACTGAATCAGTTACTGATTTTTGTTTGTTTGTTTTTGGTCTTTTGTACTTAAAAAGCAATCTAGGCAGGATGTCAGGCTAGTGTAGTAGTGAATAGTGTGAACTCTGGAGCCAATACTTCCAGTTTGGAGCACACCGTTTAATCCTTCTCTGTATGTGTTTCTGCATATAAAATAGACACTAATAATGGCAACTACTTGATAGGGTTGTTATGAATAAGATTAAAAGAGTTAATACTAGTAAAGTATTTACAACAATACCTGTTACCAATAAGCATTCAATGAGTTTTTTTAATTTATGAAAGTACTAGCTCTTTCATTCTGTGTATGTGTGTATTTGTAATGTACACATACATGTGTGAGTATATATGGAATATAATGTGAGTGTATGGGGAATAAATACAGAGAGGAAATGTAGATCTCACATGTATGTATCTATAGGAAAGGTAGTAATATTTGAATTTCAGTTTTGATTAGAATTTAGATTATTAGAATAAAATCTAACATCTCATTTTACAGATGGCAAAATTACGTACTAGCAGAACTAGAACCAAGATTTGCCAGACAACAAATATTTGAGCAGTAAACAAAACAGACAACCAGTTCTGCCCTTATGAAGCTTTCAGTTAGTCAGGAAAGGTATGTATTAAACCATCTCAGGTGTGACAAATGTTATCAAAAGGTTAGAGTACTATGGGAGAGTACTATGGGAGAGTAGAACTGGGGCCTCTCCATAGTCTGGGATTTTAGAGAATTCTTCCCTCAAGATTTCTTTTATTTATTTATTTATTTTTTTTGAGATGAAGTCTTCCTCTGTCGCCCAGGCTGGAGTGCAGTGGCGCGATTTTGGCTCACTGCAAACCGTGTCTCCCAGGTTCAGATGATTCTCGTGCCTCAGCCTCCCAACTAGCTGGGATTAAAGGCACACGCTACCACGCCCAGCTAATACTTGTATTTTTAGTATAGATGGGGTTTTTGCCATATTGGCCAGGCCAGTCTCAAACTCTGGCCTCAAATGATCTGCCTGCCTTGGCCTCCCAGATTGCTGCGATTACAGACATGAGCCACCATGCCCGGCCTTCTTCTCCCAAGATTTCCAAGCTGAGGTGTGAATAATAAATAGCAGTTAGCCAGGGTTAGGTGGAATGAAGAGTGTTCCAGACAGAGGGAGTAGGATTTGTATAGGCTCTGAGAGAGGAGAAAGCATGGTCTATTCAGATATCTGAAATGGAGAGAACAAGGGAAAGGGTGGCAAAAAATGTGACCTGAAAGATTAGAGCATGGCTAAAATATGCAGGGTCTTGTATACAAGGTTAAGGATTTTGACCTAAGGGTCCCTTTGATGGATTAAGCAGGAAAGGGACATTGCTAGATTTACATTCTGCGGTATTACATTAGTATATTACAGAGAACAAATTAAGAGAAAGTCTGGCATAAGTTTAGGGAGATTAATTTAGGAAGATACTGTAGGAGCTACTGTGTGTGGTTGTGCAGAACACACCATAGGGGTTTCCATTCATGTATGCTGGTTGAGCATCACTAATGCAAAAATCCAAAATCTGAAATGCTTCAGAATCTGAATTCTGAGTGCCAACATGATGCTACAAGTGGAAGATTCCACACCTGACCTAATGTGATGGTTTGTAGTCAAAATGCAGGTGCACAACACATAGTTTATTCAGCATCTCCAAGGGAAAAATAAAATTACCTTCAGGCTATTTGTGTAAGATGTATATGAAACATAAATGAATATTATGTTTAGACTTGGGTCCCATCCCTAAAGTATCTCATCATGTATATACAAATAAATATTCCAAAGTCCCAAATCCAAAGCATTCTGGTCTCAAGAATTTTGGATAAGGAGTGAGTATTCAACCTGTAGTACCTTTGGAGTGGTCTGGATGAAAGATAATGTTGACCTAGGCTATAGTTGTGACAGTGAAAATGGAGAAAAGTGGACAGATTTCAGAGATATTTCAGATTTAATGACTCCAAAATTTATCTCCAGACCAGAACTCTTTCCTGAACTTTAGGTCGTGTATATCCCAAATGCCTGTCCTACTTGGATATCTCACAAATGTCTCAAATTCAACAGTTTTTAAAACAAAACAAAACACCGCAAACATTAATCTGTCTCCAAAAAGAAAAAAATAGTAATTTTCTCTTCCAGTATTTATAGTAGCAAATAGAACTAACATCCACTCACTTGCTAACCATGTCTACTAGTAGTGACCACTAGACTGCTTAGCTATATGTAGCTGCAGTTGATATGGCTTTTTAGAATTTAGGTTATATTCCATGTAAGTTTATTTAGAAACATTTATTTTAGAAAGTATTACTTTCTAAAATGATCGGAGATAGTCTTTTTTTTTTTTTTTTTGAGACGGAATTTCACTCTTGTTGCCCAGGCTGGAGTGCAATGGCACGATCTTAGCTCACCGCAAACTCTGCCTCCTGGGTTGAAGCAATTCTCCTGCCTCAGCCTCCCAAGTAGCTGGGATTACAGGCATGCGCCACCACGCCCAGCTAATTTTGTATTTTTAGTAGAGACAGGGTTTCTCCATGTTGGTCAGGCTGGTCTTGACCTCCCTACTTCAGGTGATCCACCTGCCTTGGCCTCCCAAAGTGCTGGGATTACAGGTGTGAGCCAACATGCCCAGCTGGAGATAGTCTTTAATAACATTAATATCTTTAATAATTTTTTAGCATAAATATATATATATATATATATTTTTTTTTTTTTTTGAGACGGAGTCTCGCTCTGTCGCCCAGGCTGGAGTGCAGTGGCGCAATCTCGGCTCACTGCAAGCACCGCCTCCCGGGTTCACGCCATTCTCCTGCCTCAGCCTCTCTGAGTAGCTGGGACTACAGGCGCCCGCCACCACGCCGGCTAATTTTTTGTATTTTTTAGTAGAGACGGGGTTTCACCGTGGTCTCGATTTCCTGACCTCGTGATCCGCCCGCCTCGGATGGAAGCATAAATATATTTTTAAGTCAGAGTATATGAGGTTAATGTAGCCCTATTTAAAATCAATTTAATTCTGTTAATTATATTTTTGTTTTGTTTTTAGAATTACATATAAAGTCAATATATTAAACCAATCAGTATAGAGTCCTAAGTTTCGCTCTTGCTTTCCAAATTTGACATTGGGGCTATTAGTAAGATATCATTGTCTGCATTTATTAGATTTATTTCTGATCATGAATATACTTTAAAAGATGCTTCTTTTCAGTGGAGCAATTTATTTGGCTATAGGTGATTTACTGCATGACTATGACTTGAAATATTATACATAAATTTTGATGACAAGACCACGTGTTTATATTCAAATGCCAACCAGATTTGTCCTTTAGGACATTAGCTCTGTTGACTTTTTAGGTTTCTATAACTTTGTTCCTTTCAGTGTTGTTTTTCAAGTGCAATATAGTCATCCCTTGATATCATGGGGGATTGATTCTGGGACCTCCTGAAGATACCAAAATCCACAGATGGTCAAGTTTTGTGTATTACCTAGTGTTGTATTTGCATATAACCTACCCACTTCCTTCCATATACTGTACTTTAAGTCTCTAGATTGCTTATAATACCTAATACAATGTAAATACTATATAAATAGTAGTTATACTGTATTGTTTAGGGAATAATGACAAGAAAAAAAAGTCTATATCTGTTCGTTACAGACACAACCAACTTTTTTTCCCCCCATATATTTCTGATGCGCAGTTGGTTGAATCCATGGATAACAGAACCCACAGATGCAGAGGGCTGACTGTACAAATCTGTCAAAAAACCAAAGTGCTGGTTGGCTAATAATTGGTCACTGTATGACTTATAGTACAGGTGATATTACTTCTGATTCTAGATGGTAAGTATATTTTTCTCCTTTAATTGTTTTTGTTCTTTGATTTCTGTGCTGTCAGTTTTTTTCCACTTTTAACATAGTTTTGTTTAGATGTGGCTGATAGCAATCCTAAAGTTTAAGTAGATGGGTTTTCTAAGTCAGATTTACTCTAAGAGCTAGTAGTGGTTCTTTTCTATTCTATTTAGTAACATGTAGGGTATATAAGTGCTATGTATGACATAATAGAACTTTATAAATTATTTAGTCACCGATTTTTTTAATGTTTATTAAAAATAGCCATTTTTCTTAAAACAGTTTTTACTCAGTTTAGATCTTTTGTGGTACTGCTTTTTGAAATCCGTGTTTCTGTGAAAGGGAAGAGGATTATGTGCTAGGGACTCATTTTAATGTATTTGGTCTTTATGCAGAAAATATCAGGTTTGTAAGTTATTGCTTCATTTTAACTTCCCCAAGAAAGGGACGAATGACTACACTTTTCTTTTTGAGACAAATGCTGCAACATTGTGTAGAGGAAGTCTATACACTGTGTACAATTGACAGAAAATTATTAATATTTAAATAGAAGTGGCGTCTAAACACATGGTTTACAAATTGAATCTGGGCAAGTTAGTATAGGAGAGAAGTAAATTCAGTGGAAGGTTGCCACACATATTTTTTTTTCTTTTTTTCAGTTTTAGTGGTATCTGCTTTTAGTATGAGTTGGAGAAAGGTTCCCCCCACTCACTTTTATTTCATTTTTTACTCTCATTTGAGAAGCAATTTCTCCATGAGACAGATCTTTGACCCTTTTGTATTCTGCACTCCCATCCCCCTTGACTAGAAAATGCAGCTGCACACATTTTTTGTTTAGAGACAATGGATCACATGCTGTGTCACCTAAATCTATGACCAAGAGGCAGTTTTATCCCTAAGAGACCATAATGCTTCAGTTCTCCTGGATACATGACATCATGTAGCATTATAATCAAATATACATCTTTTTGCAGTACCTTTGGGATTTGATTTTACCCTCTAATCTCAGTATTGGATTTTATGGGAATAGACATTATTTATAATGGAGAATCTTAAAACAAAAAATGTATTGTTAAATCAATAGGAAAGGTTGTGAGTTCCTTCCTTTTATATGCCTTCTTTTTTTCTTACATGAGGTTTACCAGTGTTTTTAGATATTCTGAGATTATAGAATATCTTTAAAGCTGTAGTGGCTATTAGGTTTGTTACACAGTGCATTGCAAATAATGTGTGTTTAGTAAATGCTAGACTTTATTTTTGCTACTGTCTAGACAAATTAACAGGAAGAAAATTGTTTGCCTTTTTTGAGTGAGAACCAACCTTAATTACAAAGAAAAATAAAAATAAATAAATAATTGTTTTCCTTTTTAAAAATGAGGAAGTCTTCAGATTTAGAAAATATTAGTATCTATAAGCTGCTAAAATATATTATGTCAAGTTTATTATAATAAGCAGATTATACTTTTGAATAAATCTGGGAAATACAATGCTGTGGCTTCCAGTCTTGAGAAATGGTACCTTATTATAATTAATAAATATGGTTCATTCCTAAGAATATTGGAGGTGAGGAAAGGAGAGGAAAATTGAATGGAAATTTCTTTTATTATGTATTAAATCTTAGTGGCAAAGCTTAAATAAATTGCAGTGAATAATTGAACTAATTGCTAGGCAGTTTCCATAAAATTCACAAACATTTGGATTTCTGGGCTTTGCCATAGCTCTGTAGTAGACATTTCTCTTTCTATGAAAAACATTGTTTAGTAATCTGAATTCAGTGAATGACTACCTCTTTCCCTTTACTAGGGTTATCTTAGTCTCAGTCAATTTGTTTTTTTAATATTGGTTACTTGAGAGTGATTGGATAAGAAAGCCACAAATCTGAGATGATGCCTACTTTCCGGTTGCTCTTTTGACATTTGTGAAATTGCTTTATTTGCTGAGGACATGCAGTTCTTGGTGGGTGGTAAAATAGCAAGTCAATAAAATAAAGTTTCCAAATATCTTAAGAGCACCTAAAAAGAATTAGAGCTTGTAAACTTAAATTAAATGTAACCTAAAAATCCTATTCTTATGTGCTTCAGGATTCACATAGTATTTAATGAGAATGATTTTAAGTAGGAAGCTGGAGTAGTAGGGTCAAAATGGTGAGAAACAATTTTTTCTGTAGGCTAGATGCTGCCATATAGTTTGAGATTAATTATTCCTTGCTTAAAGCATGGGACTGACTACAGTCTTCCTCAGGCCCCTTGGTACAGTTATTCAAGTGTTGGTTTCAACTCCTTTCTAGTTCTAGTAGAAATAAGAGATGGCATGGTTCTTTTCCACTCCGTGTAGTAAAGCTTACTAGAAACAGCACAATTGATGTTCTTCATTACCGAAAGAGGTAATAAGGAAAGATATTCAGTGACTGGCTCAAGGGTACAAGGAAAGAATAAATTTGCCTAAGTTTGCTTTGGGCTATCAAGAATTGACTATTGTATTTTGTTTTGATCTGAGTCTTTTCTCAGTGCTATATTTTATTTCCCAGTAAGAATTCTTAGACAATATAATGGATGAAATATAAATTTTAAAAAAGTAAACAATGATTTAGAAACAACATAGATTTAGGATTCTAAGAACTATAGTATAGGTAAGAGAGAAACAATTAAAATTGAAAATGTAGCATGAAGAGATTCAATAATAAAACTTTAAAAGCACTTTTTAAAGGTATTGAACTCATAATTAATCAAACCAAGTTAATTGCAGCTATTCCTTATTTGCTGTGGACCTATGTAAGTTATTAAAGAATACACTAAAAATCATTTATGTTGGCCAGGCACACTGTTTCACACCGGTAATCCTTACAATTAGGGAGGGGCCAAGGCAAGAGGATCACTTGAGCCCAGGAGTTTGAGACCAACCTGAGCAACATAGGGAGACCCTGCCTCTACAGAAAATTAGCTGAGTGTGGTGACACACACCTGTTGTCCCAGCTACTCAGGGAGCTGAGGTGAGAGGATCGCTCGAGCCCAAGAGCTTGAGGTTGCAGTGAGCTCTGATCATGCTACTGCACTCCGGCCTGGGCGACAGAACCAGAAAAAAAAAAAAAAAAGAAAAAGAAAAAAACCCAGAACCTTTATGTTCATGAGAATTTTGGAACTGAGCTGGATTTTTTTTGGTCATTAAATAAATTTTATATTCATATACTCATATTTTTAATGTACTGTAGCTGCTAGGCTGAAATTAACCATGTTATTTATATGTTTTTCTTAGATCTACTGCATTTATTAAAAGTAGTATCTCAAAAATGGATAGAAAATTATTATTTTGAGTATTTTAACTTAAGAATTCTGAAACAGAATAGTACATTCTAAATTAGTTGGATACAATGAATGTAACTAGGAGATATTTATATTCCTGTCCTGTTTTCATGATGCCATTATATTTGTTGCTGTGTCTTTTCTTTTTGTTTTTGAGAATGGCATTAATAGTGAAAACTCATGATTATTTCAGAGGTAGTATAGTTATTTTTATTGTTCATAAATTCTTTTTTTTGTGTGTGAGAATGTTGGCATCAGACAAAGCTGTTAATAAAGTAATTTAGAGCTTTCTTGGCCATTAATAATGAAATATTAAAAGTTTATATGTTTTTAAGTTCTTTTGGATTAAACTACAAGGATTAGAAGAAGGGTTCTATCATGTTGCATGGTTGGCAAAATATCTGCAAACAAAGTGCATGGAGACAAATATAATAAGGAAGTGAAAGTCGAATCATAAAGAAAATGATGAAACACGTATTGTGGCACTCTTCCAAGAAGTCCTGATCTCATGTGGCCACCTCGTCAGTGGATGTCATTGGTCGTGAGGGAGATCTATCCTTAACACTAGACAAATATGTTTTTAATTTCAAAACTTCAAAATATAAAGCATTGTTATAGGGTACATGATTTTGTACCCTAATTTTTATATTTGGAAGTTATAATATTTATACATCTACTTTAGGAAGAAAGCTAATAATTTTTAAAATTTATAATAGTAATAACCATCATTACCATCTCTGCAGCGAATATTCATTGTATACTTACTCTGTACCTCTGTTCTAAGTGCTTTATTTTTGTTGTTTAATTTGTACTAAGATTCTTATGAAAGTAGGTAGTATAATTCTAAATTGATAGGTCTCATAGCTTAGTGAAAGGCAGGGCTGGGATTTGAAGCCAAGCAATATTTCTTCACAGCTCATGCTGATAATCGTTTGGTTCACTGTCTCCAGATGTGATTAATATCAAGGTAAATGATTTATATTTTCCTTTTTGAATTTTTAAATTAATGAAGTTCCTTATCCTTCATAATTTCAACTTCAAATATATTGCCTCCTCAAGTTTCTGCCCAATATCTCCTAGTATTATGTATGTTAATCCTTTCTTTCTAAAGGAAGAAGGCTTTCCTTTTATAGTTATATAATATTTACCATAGACTCTAACTATGACAACAGAGCCATGCATGTAGTAGAAGCAAGAAGTTTCTGATTTGAAGCCTCTTAGAAAAGAACCAGCAGAGTTTCTTCTGAATAGTGTATCTCTTATACATCTCTTTCTCTACCTTTTATCTACATTTCTAGATGCAGATACTATAATCATAGTCCAATATAGCTAATACTTTAGCTTTAGCATTTAAAATTCCTATATACATTTTATATGGATTTAAATTTCTACATTTAAAATTCCTATATACATTTAGGTACTTCTGACATTATAGTAATTCATAATACATTTCCTTACCAGGAGTTTACTTACTCTGTATCCTCAACTGTTAAACCACAGATAGACAAAAAAGAGACTTACAAGTATTTGTTGGGGGGGAATCACGAAGTTTATGCATTAAATTCATATCCCTTAAGGTGAGCTCTTTACCCTTGTTAAGATTTTATTCAGATCTGTGATATTATATGAAATTTACCTGGCTTTCCGTTCTGTAACATAATAAATCTGGAAGTCCATTTCCATGATTTAGAAATCCAAAATGCTCCGGAAGCCAAAAGTTTTCTTAACCCTTATAGTGGCAAAACATGATCTGAGTGGATGTAAGGGTATTGGTGGTCTTTATTTACAACCCCTCTTACTGTGAATATACATTTTGCCACAGAAATATTAACATATTTATTTTGGGGTGTTGCCTCTCACTTCACTAGGATGTGAGAGATGTGTGTGTGTGTGTGTGTGTGTGTGTGTGTGTGTGTGTGTGTGAGTGTGTCGTATTACCTTTCTGAAATCCAAAATATTCTGAATTTTGAAATATATTTGGCCCTAAGGTTTTTAGATAAGGGATTGCAGACCTGTATAATCAGGTACATTGACTACATACAGTACCATTGAGGACTAAGATATGGAAGTAAGGTTTATTTGGTAACTTAAATATAGCAATTTGAGACCTTTCAGTATGGAGCAGTGCCTCTCTCAGTACGGATCTGTTTTAAAGAAAAAAAAAAACTCGTTTTGAGAATCTCCAACTTTAGTTCTTAAGGCAGTTTTCTTTAAAAATGCCTCTCACTTTTCTCTTTGAAAATGGTAAAACACATTTTTTATTATTGAAATGAAAGCACAAAATGAAAATTTGCAACACTTGTGTGGCCAGTAGAATGTATCCATTAATCTTTTACCTCCAGGGATACTTCCAGTTGAGATTCATTGTCATAATGACAGCCCTTGTTAGAAGTACGTCAAACTTCTCAAGTGTGCTGAGGCAGAAAGGAAAACATAAGAAATTATGTGCTAAAATAAAGGATAATGTACTTTCGTGACACTGTCATCAAAAACTAATGTAAACATCTGTTTCCAGCAGCATGGTGAACCACGTACCTGGATCAAGGTACCAAGTACCCCTAGCTTTCTGCTGAAAACTACCTAAAATGCTGGATAAAATAAAATCTTAAATGCATCAGTGCTCTGGCTCAAAGGGGAGTACTTAGGCCAGGCTGAGTTCTGAACCTGGCTATTGCCTTGAGGATATTTGCCAAATCAGGTGAGCTTCTCTGTTCGTGGCTTTGTGGGGCTCAGGGATCAGGAAGCAAAGCCTAGACCCAGTCAAGGTGGAGCATTTAGCAGGAAATAGTCTTCCTCATTAATGTGGAGCCCCATTGAACTGTACCTTTGTAAGAGTGATATAGAAATTATTTCCCTTTATGCCACCAGGGTTTCTACAGAGAAATTTTTTTCTAGAATATTGCTGAAAATCGAAAAGATGTCACTGAAAATGTGCTACCACAAACCAGCTCTCACACCAGTTTGCAGCATGAATTCACACTAAACCTTAAGAATTCAAAATGATCCTGGGCTGTTACTACTCCCAAGGGCCTGAGACAACCTAACATATAATCATCATTATCAAAGAATTCCGATTGGTAAAGTTCTAATGAAAATAAGTGGCTTATAATAAAAATTACAGACCATGCAAGGAAAAAGGCACAATATAAGATAATTTGAGTCAGATCTGCAAATAGTTCACGTTTTGGAATGATCAGATGTAAAATAGAAAATAAATACGTTTAATATGTTAGTAATAGGCTTAAAAATGAAAAGAGCAAACATGTTGAAAAAGAACCAGAAGTTCTAGAAATGAAAATAGTAATTGAAATTAAAATTCAATTGATAGGTATAAAAGCAAATATACTGTTGAAAAGTTAGCATAATGAAAGGTAAATCTTAAGAAATTTAGACCAAAAGATAGACAAGAAATTGGAAAATATAAAAGAGGTTAATAAAGGGAACATTTTTAAGAGAAAAGACAGATTACCTCCAAGGGAATATCAGGTTTCGATAACAGTAATGGAAATAGTAGTGGACTATGAAATGATACGCAAGACAAAATAACAGCATAGAATTCCATAGCAAAAACATCTTTCAAGATCAGGGGCAAAATAAGGACATTCATACAAATAAAATGTGAAAGTTCAGTGACAGACTATTTTTTAAGCAGAAGTAAATGATCAGAGGTAGAAAATCTGAGATTTAAGAAGAAATGGTCAAAGAGAGTGACAATTATATAGGTGAATAAAAGTGGACTCCATAAATAATAATAGCATCTTATGAAGTTAAGAAAAAGCTATATTGGCTGGGCACGGTGGCTCATGCATGTAATCCCCAGCACTTTGGGAGGCTGAGGCAGGCGGATCACAAGGTCAGGAAATAGAGACCATCCTGGCGAACACGGTGAAACCCCATCTCTACTAAGAATAGAAAAAAATTAGCCAGGCGTGGTGGCAGGCGCCTGTAGTCCCAGCTCCTCGGGAGGCTGAGGCAGGAGAATGGCATGAACCCAGGGGGCAGAGCTTGCAGTGAGCGAACATCACACCACTGCACTCCAGCCTGGGCGACAGAGCGAGACTCTGTCTCAAAAAAAAAAAAAAGAAAGAAAAAGCTGTGTTATAAACCAGGAGAAGGTGATTGGAGCTAGCATTTAAAGATCTTTTTATTGTTGCTGGGCACGGTGGCTCACGCCTTGATCCCAGCACTTTGGGAGGCCGAGGTGGGCAGATCACTTGAGGTCAGGAGTTCAAGACCAGCCTGGCCAACATGGTGAAACCCAGTCTCTACCAAAAATATTTTTTAAAAAAAGCTGGGTGTGGTGGTGCACATCTGTAGTCTCAGCTACTCAGGAGGCCGAGGCAGGAGAATCGCTTGAACCTGGGAGGCAGAGGTTGCTGTGAGCTGAGATTGTGCCACTGCACTCCAGCCTGGGTGACAGAGCAAGACTCTGTTTCCAAAAAAAAAATATATATATATATATATGTGTATGTATATGTATATATGTGTGTGTGTGTGTGTGTGTGTGTGTGTATTTATTGTTTAGGAGCAGACCAAAGATAACTGGATTTTTAGAAGTATATATCAAAATTCATAAGGTAACATTTCAGTGATAGAAATATGTATATAATTTCCACACTAGTAGAGGATTTAAAAAAATGGAATGAGAAAAAAGAATCATTCCAAAGAAGGCAAAAAAAGAAAGAGAAAAATTAACATGGAAAGAGCAGGATACCAAAAAGGATGGTAGAAGTAAATCGAAATACATGCATGCCTTTAAAAACATTATTCATTTATATGGGGTTTAGGATAGAGACTACAAGGAAACAAAGGAAAACGTTGAAAGTAAAATGATGGAAAAACATACACCTGGCAATTTTTTTTTTAAATTTTAGTGTGTACATAGTAGGTGTATATATTTATGGGGTATGTGAGATGTTTTGATACAGGTATGCAATGTGAAATAAGCACATCCTGGAAAATGGGGTGTCCATCATTTCAAGCATTTATCCTTTGAGTTACAGATAATCTAATTACATTCTTTAAGTTATTTAAAAATATACAAATAAGTTATTATTGACTATAGTCACCCTATTGTGCTATCAAATAGTAGGTCTCATTCTTTTTTTTTTTTTTTTTTTTTTTTTTTTTGTACTCATTAACCACCCCCACCTCCCTCTCACTAATCCCCCACTACCTTTCCCAGCCTCTGGTAACTATCCTTCTACTCTTATGTTCATGATTTCAATTCATCTGATTTTTAGATCTTACAAATAAGTGAGAACATGCGACGTTTGTCTTTCTGTGCCTAGCTTATTTCACTTCACATGATGATCTCCAGTTCCATCCATGTTGTTGCATATGATTGGATCTCTTTTTTTTTTTTTTTTATTTAATGAGATGGAGTCATCTCCCTTTGTTGCTTAGGCTGGTGTGCAGTGGTGTGATCTCAACTGGCTGTAACCTCCACTTCCTGGGTTCAAGCAATTCTCCTGCCTCATCCTCCCAAAGTAGCTGGGACCACAGGAGCACACCACCATGCCCCACTAATTTTTGTGGGGTTGTTTTTTTTTTGGTACAGATGAGGTTTCACCACGTTGGCCAGGCTGGTTTTGAACTCCTGACCGCAAATGACCCGCCCACCCCTGCCTCCCAAAGTGCTGGGATTACAGGTGTGAGCCACCACGCCTGGCCTGATCTCATTCTTTTTCATGTGTATATGTACCACATCCATTTCTTTCACTGATGGACACTTAGGCTGCTGCCTGGCTAGTATTAATGGAAAGAAAGCTAGTATATAATTTCAAATAGACTTAAAGACAAAAAGAATTGATACATAATGGGAAATGGCTAATTTGGCAGGAATATATATGTTTTAAAGTTACATGCAATTAATAACCATAGCCACAAAATACAGCAAAAAATTAGCAGATGTACAAGGAAAAAATTGAAAAATTTTACCAATATAGCAGGAGAGTGTAATATATCTGCCTTAGTATTTGATATAGAAAGCAGACCCCAAAAAAAGATTAGTAGGAATATAGAAAATTTAAACAGTGCGATTAACAAGCTTCATCCAATGGACATATATTTCATCCACGCACCATAGAAACATCACATGAATCATTATGAAAATTAATCATGTACTGGGCCATGAAACAAGTTTCAACAAATTTTAGAGAATTGATACCGTATACACTATTATAATACCAACTCAGTTAAGTTAGAAATAGGTAACACAAAAAAACTTTCTTTATCACATGGAAATTAAAAAAATTTTCTCAATATCTCATCCATCAGAGAAGAAATGTTGGAAGTTGGCCTGTTCTTTAGTAGGAGATACTGAATCGTACCTCAGGTTTGCTTGCAGCAAACAAAAAACTGAGAAATGGCCCAGATAAAAGGCCTTGCATTCTTAACAGGTGAGAGTGTACAGGGACGCTAAGGACTGATGGTGAATAGGTTCTCCTAACAGGAAGGATGAAATTTTTTTTTTTTTTTTTTTTTTGAGACGGAATCTCAGAATCTTGCTCTGTTGCCCAGGCTGGAGTGCAGTGCCATGATCGTGGCTCACTGCAAGCTCCGCCTCCTGGGTTCACGCCATTCTCCTGCCTCAGCCTCCCCACCAGCTGGGACCACAGGCGCTTGCCACCAGGCCCAGCTAATTTTTTGTATTTTTAGTAGACGGGGTTTCACCATGCTAGCCGGGATGGTCTCAATCTCCTGACCTCGTGATCCACCCGCCTCTGCCTCCCAAAGTGCTGAGATTACAGGCAGGAGCCACCGCGCCTGGACTGAAATTTTTAATCAATGTGCTGGAACAATTTTATGTTTGTCTGTGAAAGATGAAATTGGATAAAAAATACATGTATACATTTTTGGTGAGTTGAAGATTTAAATGTAAAAGGCAAAAACTATAAAACAAACTGCAGACCATAAAGAAAAGGGTTAATAAATTCCACCATATGAAAGTAAAGAAATTTCTTATTAAAAGCAACTAATAAAGAGACTGAAAAGACAAGTCATCTACTGGGGAAAGATACTTGCATCACATATTAGTATCCAAACATTACAAATCATTAAGAAAACCCATAAAAAAATGGGCACAAGGCTTCAATAGATACTTTATGGAAGAATAAATCCAAATGGTATATGTATAGATATTCATAGCTATATGTTCATATATATCTATATATTCATATTCTATATATCCATATACAGATATATGTGAATGAATGAAAAGGTGTTCCGCCCTGTTACTAGTCTGGGAAATGCAAATTAAAACTACAAGGAGATACAGTTTCAGAGTTGATATGGTCTGGCTCTGAGTCCCCACCCAGATCTCATCTTTAATTGTAAACCGAATTGTAGTCCCCACGTGTTGAGGAGGGACCTGGTGGGAGGTGATTAGATCATGGGAGTGGTCCCTTCAAGCTGTTCTTGTGAGTTCTCACAAGATCTGGTGGTTTTACAAGGGGCTTTTCCCCAGTTTGCTCAGCACTTCTCTCTCCTGCCACCATTTGAAGAACGACATTTTTGCTTCCCCTTCTGCCATGATTGTAAGTTTCCTGAGGCCTCCCCAGCCATGCAGAACTATAAGCCTATTAAACCTTTCCATTATAAATTACCCAGTCTCAGATATATCCCTCTAGCAGCGTAGGAATGGACTAATACAGTAGTCATCAGATTGGCAAAAAAATTTTGGCAAGTACATGAAGCATTTGGTATATACATTCCTGGTTAGTGGTAACTGATTCAGCATTTTTTGGTAAGCAGTTTGTCATCAATTAAAGTTGAAGACTATTCTGTGACCAAATAATTCTACTTCTTGACATATGTTCAACTTTTAGATGTATACTCAAGAGGAATTTTTGGCACTTGTATTCCAGATGATATGAACAAAGACTTCTATAACAGTAGTACTTGTAATAGCCCCAAACATAAACAAATGTTCCTTAAGAGTATAAGAAATTATTGAATATTCATAAAATGGAATACTAGTCTCTATAAAAATGAATTACTGCTACAATAATGTTAATGAATTCGATGGGGGAAAAAACAAGTCTCAGAATGTCTTCCATATAATTTAATTTTATATGATGTTTAAATGTGGAAGGCTAAGTAATGTTTAAGGATCCTAACATCTGAGAAAAGTATAAAGAAAAAACCTTTTATTAACTCAGTCTTTAATCAGTTAAAAGTGTGGAAAAATAAGTCAAAATTCTGATTGGTTAAACCAACATTTTGTGTTTAGTAGGTTTCTTAGTTATTTTGGGCAAAAAAGGCCATCACTGCAACACATCTAATTCTCTGTAATGCAGCATATTATGTTTTAGGTAGTGCTGAAAATTCTGTGGCTTTGTTTCCCTTATGTAGTCTCTGAAGCATTTCTCTCTTACCAATGTTAATACCAACCTAAGCAAAAATGCTCTCCTATGACCTTTTGGGAATTGATCAGAGAATTCCAATATGTAATTTTATATTTCTTATCCTAGAGTAGGATATCACTATAACATTGAACATAATATGCAGATGTGCAAATCTCTGTTAGACACCTTAGGAAATGCATGAGCTGCACAACTGTGAAAAAAAAAAAAAGTACATTTAAATCCCAAGCCTTCTTCTCAAGATACCGCCATGGCAGGCACACAGTCAAGCTCTAGGTGGGTTCCAGAGTGATTGTACTGGGTTGGTTTGAACTCTCCACTTTTATTTTTATTTATTTTTCTTATTTTATTTATTTATTTACATCTCCATAGAGACTGTCAAAAATTGCCAGTGCTGACTATATTGCAAGTAATTGCAGTGGGGTATTGGGAAAAGTTTCCAGTTAGCAATAATTGCACTCAGATAAACCTCATTGGCTACGATACTGATACTGCACAAAGCCTGAACTCTCTCCACTTTTAAAATTCTCCTTGTGAATAATTTTTTTTCTTTTTTAGAACGTAGAAGATGGGAGCCTTAACACAAATGTGTACTTTGCTAAAGTGTATAGTACATTTATCTACTTTTTTGGATAGCAGTGTCTTGGCTTAGAAATTTGTTTATTAGTGGTTGTATTAATTACTTGGATTAAGCTAGTTATACTCCTAAAAATTAGAATATATTTTTTAAATCCCACATCATACTATTTTGGGTTTTTTTTTTTTGAGTAATATTTGTTATGTATCACAATTTTATGTGGCTCATTGAAATACTGTTCTTAAAGGAGTAATAAAAAGAAATGTTACATCACAGGCCCAGGTTTCCTTTTATTTATGCATTTGGCTTTATGAAGCAAACTGACCATGCATATTATTAATGCTCTGCTAGTGAATGTTTTCATTTCATTTTAAGATGCAGTTTCTCATAAGACTATAATTTTTAAAATAAATAAAATGGAAAGTTTTCTTGATTTTATTGTGAAATATACAGATCTTTTTGTAGTAATATTGCATATTTATATATTCCTGAAAACACTAAAATTGTGCACAGCTGATGGGCCAACTCACTCTAAAGTGAAAAATATGCAGCTTTGTAACCAGAATGCTAACAAAAATAAATCTTAATGAGAATACTAGAATATATTAAAACATACATGAAATTTTTCACAAACAAGTAATATGGTCAGTTTAGGATTTTAAAAAAAAGATGAACACTGTGCAAGGAAGGGTTGAAGCTACAGGATGATGGACGCCAGGGTGAAATGCATGAAGATTTGGAAAGAAGAGCTCATTAATCACTTCCAAGAAAGAGCATGTGGCCAAGCTGTGCCAAGAGGAAGAACATGGGTTGAATGAGAATTGTGTACCATACTGTCTTTTCAGCAGCTTGCTGCTTTCCACTGTGTTAGCCTATTTTGGGTTCAGCTGTTGTTATTTGGTAGTACAAAAACATAGGCTGAGAAGAATCATGTACAAACCAATATGACTTACATTATACTAAAATCATTCCCTTATTTACCAGTGGGCTAATTCGTGTTATGGAAAAGGTTTGTAACAGAACAGGCTGTATTAAGAATACAAGAGATGGCTTCTGTTTTTGACTTGAGCTCTCTCCTAAGTCCATGACCTTTTTAAGATTTGATTTTTGTGTGTGAAATGGAAAGACTACAACTAAAAATAATGTAGTACAGCCTTTTCTCCCTTGAGCTTGTTTTCATTTTAAACTATAAAAATAATAACACATTAAAGAAAAATTGGAAAATAGAATAACAAAGACAAAAATTAGTAATATAAACAACCGTTTTCTTTTTTGTATGTATTTTTTACTTTTTCACTGGTTTTTATAAGCTTTTTAATTTATTCACATTCTTCAAGTCAGTCATTTTTAATGGCTACTAAATATTCGATTGAATAGATGGGCTTTAGTTTATTATTTCTCTATTATAGAAAATGTAAGTTGTTTATAGTTTTCTGTTATCTTTAATAATTCTTGGATGAATATCTGTGTGTCTCTCCACACATCATGGGCTGGGAAGGGAATATCTTTTTCCCTACATAAGATTATTTCACAAAGTGACACATTTGGAATTGTTGGGTCAAAGAATGAAATTTTTAATAATTCTTGATACACATTTCCAGTTAGCTTTCCAAAATGGCGCTAGGTCCTTGCCCAAAATTGTTTATTTTATATTTTTTAAAATAAGTTTTTTATATAATTTTTTAATTTATGTATTTGTTTGCTATTTGTATTTAATATGTGAGAAAAGATCATTTGCCTGTTTATCCATTGTGGGGGACTTGGTGTTCCAAATGGATAGTGCTCTGTCTATGGTCATAGCACCCTGAACGTGCCTGATCTCATCTAAGTGGATAGTGCTCTAAAGTGTTCTATAAGGATAGTTTAGAAACAGCTTTTTTTCCTTCTTGAAAACACAATGACAGTTCAGACCTTACTAAGATAATGTCAGTACTTGGTTTTTAATAATGTCAATACTTGGTTTTTAAACTTTGCTTGGATTAACACTCTGTAACTCTTTGGCATATTTGCTGCCATACTATTTCTTTACATCTTACAGTAATGAAATTTTATTGTAAACTTGTAATTCAGAGGAATAACATACTTGCAACCATTTAAATTACTTATGAGAAAATTTAGTCAATAGTTATCAAGAGACTGATTTTTGAGTATGTTACATTAATAAAACTCACTATTTCTGTTTTAAGTAGTATTGGTAAAAATACAGGTTTCTTGAGCGATTGAGAGTGACTCTAATGGCCAGAAATTTGAATATTGAACTTAGCCTCGTTTATAATTTTGGCTCTGCTTTTTATTAGCTTTAGAACCTTAGGGAGATGGCTTACTTCATTTCCATTTCCTTATTCTTAACAATGGATTTCAGTTTTTTTTATTGTTACCATTTAGGATGTTTCCTACCCATTAAAAATTCATTTCCAAAATAAACTCTTCAAGGCAGTTAGTACAGCATTTTGCAGGATAGACAAATAATTTGTATTATGAGTTCATTTCTATCTGAAATAATTATGATTTGAGTGTCTACTCATACTCAACATTTTGATAAGATTAATTAGGAATGCAAAAGTAAAAGACTCTTATCCCAGCTAAGCATGGTGGCTCATGCCTGTAATCACAACACTTTGGGAAGCTGAGGCGGGAGGATTGCTTGAGGCCAATTGTTTGAGACCAGCCTGGGCAACCATAGCAAGACTCTGTTTCTATAAAAAATTTAAAAATTAGCTGGGCATGGTGGTGTGCGCCTGTAGTCCCAGCTACTTGGGAGGCTGGGGCAGGAGGATCGCTTGAACCCAGGAGGTGGAGGTTACAGTGAGCCATGATATTGCCTGTGTACTACAGCCTGGGTGACGGAGTGAGACCCTGGTCTCTTTAAAAAAAAAAAAAAAAAAGACTTGCTCCTCATGGAATTCACAGTCGGAAAGGAAGGACATATATTGAACTAAGGAGTAGTTCAGAGTACGTAGAGATGATGCATTTTAAGCCTATGACAATAGAATCTGTAATGTAGTAAAATCTCAGCAAATGTTAGCCACTGCTGTTTGGTACTTTCTAATTTCTAGATGTAATGGAAGATAAATGGAGATTTAAGTGACAAGGCCAAAGTGAAACATTAGAAATTAATCACTCCCTTCTTTAACTGAACACTGGGTACACTAAAGAGTGGTTTTTTGTTTGTTTTTTAAGGAAGCAAGACATTATTCAACCAATTCTCATTCATCATGTTTTTAAGTCTCTATGAACGGAGAAACTTTGGTGATAAAATGAATAATTTGGTCACTTATATAGTACAGGATATCAGTTCTGAAATACATTGTGTGCTCGTATATGTGAATGTTTATGTATGTATGGTTTTCATAAGAGATTGAAACAGAAACCAAATCCGTTACCGTTTGATGTTTTCCTTTTTACAGTGTTTTGATGTTTCAAGTTATGGGGGCACAGGAGAGAGATAAGAACTGGATATGGAAAGAATGCTGTTAAGATTTAAAATGAATAGGATTTGAGTCATTGGTGCTCATGGGTGTTGTGTACATACTGTTGCCAGCACATATTGTGGTTAGAGTTTTGTTTCCAGAGTCAGTCTGCCTGGATTTAAATTCTGACAGTTCCACTTACGCTTAACCTCCGTGATTAATTTTCCTCATCAATAAAGTTGAATTAATAATAGTGCCTACCTTATAGGGTTTAATTGACAGTTAATTGAGATATCATATGTAAATTGTTTAGCACAATGCCTGGGCACTAAAGTATTATCTAAGGCTGTTGATAATGGAGTGCTCTGAGGCCAACTACTTCTGGTGGTAGCTCCCAGAATCCAGATAAACTGTTCTACATCTAAAATTAACCAGTTTTCTCTTTTACATAACTGACATAAAAAATAGAAATAAAATTAGCCGGTTTTCAGAATTCTTGAAGTAACCTGCCATCTATGTCTTAAGCAAAATAAAACTCTGGAGGTACCCCCCCCCCAATTATTTCAGTTACACAAGCATAAGTGGGTTGAATAGGATAATAGTCGGTTTTTCACTGAATTTAGAAATGAGTTATCTTTATGAGCCATTGAAAATTAATTAAATAGCACATTAGCCTATTGCTTTCTTCTCTAGTCTGTTATTGTCTCATGATAAAGTTTTTGAATAGAAGGGTGTTTAAAATGCAAAACAAAAATAATTTGAGAAAATAGAAATGAAAAAAGAATAGTAACAGCTATTTTTTGCTCTCCTTGAAAGTACAGGGACACTTCATACCTTACTAAGAGAATGCCAGCCTTGAAATGTCAGTACTTGAGATGATATAGAATGCAGAGTTTAAAAGTACTGGAATTTTAAAAAGAAATGATAACTTACAGTGAATTTAATTTGGCTAATAATAAACTTAGTGAATAAGAAGTGTTATCTTGTTAGACTTACAGAAGTATAGAGTGGAATGGTTGGTAACCATATACGGGTGGTGGGGGTAGGAGGAGGGTGTAGGGAAGGGGGAGATGTTAGTCAAAGAGTACAAAGTTCTGGTTACACAAGAGGAGTAAGTGCTAGTGACCTATTGCGTAGCATGGTGACTATAGTTAATAATAATGTATATTTCAAAATTCCTAAAAGAACATTTAAAATGTTCTCACCACAAAGAGAAATAGGTATGTGAGGTGGTGGATATATTAATTAGCCTGATCTAATCATTTCACAGTATATACATGTATCATAATATCACATTGTACCCCATAAATATATATAATCATTATTTGTCAATTCAAAATAAATAATGAAATAAAAATGTTACCTCTTTTTAGTATCATGTGCTGTAAAAATAGTATGCATAGTTTCTTTTTATAGTAAATATTTGAGATTTGAGGAAAGGGTTTATTTTTAAATATTGCTTAAATAATTTCAAATTTATTATTTTCAAGATTCAACTATTTGTATATAGTAAAATCATAGATTCTTAAGATACATATAAAGTCTTATAATTCAAAGAAATAGCCTGTCCATTTTAAGTAATAATAGCCACTTCCTATTAGGTGGTTAGCATGTGCTAGGTACTTTACTAAGTATTTAAAATACATTATTTAATTGTGTTAATATCACCCATACACCTGGTCCTATAAAGCTGCACTTTATTTACAGCCATTTCAATGAATATAAGTTATTTTCCTTGTATTATAACCATTAGTATCTTCATTATACAAATGTGGTGCTTAAATATTATGTGGGATAATTGATTGCAAAATTTCTCTGATTTGGGGATATTTACATATGTATTTTCTTTTTCCCAGAGTTTAAGAATCTAAAGTATTACATTGATAATTGTTTCCTTTGTTGCAGAACTATAAGAGTAAATGGGTCCAGTAATTCGAATGACTCCAGATAAGAGAGCTGAAACCCCAGGAGCTGAAAAGATTGCAGGATTAAGCCAGATTTACAAAATGGGAAGCTTGCCTGAAGCTGTTGATGCTGCCAGGCCAAAGGCCACTCTAGTGGACAGTGAGTCAGCAGATGATGAACTCACAAACTTGAACTGGCTTCATGAAAGTACTAATCTTCTAACAAACTTCAGCCTTGGAAGTGAGGGTCTTCCAATTGTTAGTCCATTGTATGACATAGAGGGAGATGATGTGCCATCCTTTGGACCAGCTTGCTACCAGAACCCAGAAAAAAAATCAGCAACTTCAAAGCCCCCATACTCCTTTAGTCTTCTCATTTATATGGCTATTGAGCACTCTCCAAATAAATGTTTGCCTGTCAAAGAAATTTATAGCTGGATTCTGGACCATTTTCCGTATTTTGCTACTGCACCAACAGGCTGGAAGAATTCTGTTCGACATAATCTGTCCCTGAATAAATGTTTTCAGAAAGTGGAAAGAAGCCATGGCAAGGTCAGTGTTTATGAACATTGCTGTATTTGGTGAGGTGTGGGGGAACTAATTAACATGGAGCCCTTAAAATATCTGGAAATCGGGGAGACAAGTAGTCAAGTCAAATTACTTCAGCTGAACTGAATTATATTCATTTGTTTTCACTTGAGATGTTTTAAAATTTCTTAAATATTGATATAAATTTAGCAGAATTATGTTTTGTCTACTATAGGTACCTAGATTAGTCTTTTTATTATTTTAGTTCTTTGTTTCTAGTTTCTGTAGTGTTCCTATAACTATCAGTATTTGATTCTTTATTCAATATGATAATCTCTGCCTTATAATCCAAGTATAGACCATTTAAATTAATGAAATTGATACGGTTGGGTTTAAATCTATCACCTTGCTATTTATTTGATTTTCTTTTCCACTTTTCCTGCCTTTTTTAGGATGAGGTGTTCTTCGCTTTTGGTTTTGGTTTTTTGGTTTTTTTTTTTTTTTTGAGACAGTCTCAATCTGTCACCCAGCCTGGAGTACAGTGGCACGATCTCCGCTCACTGCAACCTCCACCTCCTGGGTTCCAGCGATTCTTATGCCTCAGCATCCAGAATAGCTGGGACTACAGGCGTATGCCACCATGCCCAGCTAATTTTCGTATTTTTAATAGAGATGGGTTTTGCCATGTTGTCCAGACTGGTCTTGGAACTCCTGACCTCAAGCACCACCCACCTTGACCTCCCAAAGTGTTGGGATTACAGTGTGAGCCACTGTGCCCGGCCGAGGTGTTTTGTGTGTGTGTGCGTGTGTGTGTGTGTGTTTATTTTTATGCTTCAATTTTATCTCTACTATTGGCTTATTATTTATGTATTTTAGTGGTTGTTATATGGTTTTCAGGTTTTCACCTTCAAATAATATTACACCATTTCACTTAACTGGCTCTTTACAGAAAAAGTTGTTTGGCACCTGATGCCCTATTGGATTAATTCCTTTTGCCTGGAGAAGTTTATTTAAAATTTCTCATTATTCAGTTTTGCTGGCAATGGTTATTTTAAACTTTTTTGTGGGGTGCGGGTTTAGAATTCTAGGTTGACATTTTTTCTTCTATGTATTTTAAAGATGACTTATTGTCTTCTGGCTCCCATAGTTTCTGGTGAGAAGTTCTGCTGTCATTATTCCTCTTTATGTAATGTCTCTTTTTTTAATTGCTGTCTTCAGTATTTTTTCTTTCTCTCTTTATCACTGCTTTTCAGCAGTTTGACTATAACGGGCCTAGTTGTGTTATTCTTTATTTTTATCTTGCTTTGGTTTCTCAGTGGTTCTTAAATGTATGGTTTATTGCCTTTCATTAAATTTAGGAAATTTTTGCTCATTATGTCTTCAAATATTTCTTCTGCCTCACTCCTACTTTTAGGACTCCAAGTAAAAATATATTAGACCATTTGCTATTTGTCTTACGTCTTGATTGCTTTGCCTTTCCCCCACTCTTTCTCTCTTAGTTTGGATAATTTTTATTGATTTTTCTATACGTTCACTGTTTTTCTTTGTTGTGTTCATTCTGCTGATAAGCCCCAATGAAGGACTTCTTCATATTTTTTATTTCTAATGTTTTCATTTTCCTTTTAAAAAAGTTTCTGTCTCTGCTAAAATTCCCCACTAGATCCATAAACATATTAATTATAGTCGTTATATAATGTCTGTCAGTTTCAATAACTGGTCCATCTCTGGATTGGGTTTTGCTGACTGTTTTAATTTCTTGTTTTTGTATGTATTTTATAATTTTGGATTGAATATCAGACATTGTAAAAGAATGGCAGGGACGGAAGTACGTAATATTTCTACCCAGAAATAGGCATGCCTCTACTTCTGTTAGGCTGTTAGTGTGAACAGGTTTTGGTCAGTCTAGTTAGTAATTGAGAAGAGTTTTGAGTGTTTGTGGTTGCAGTAATTACTGTCAGTACACCACACTCTTCAGACTCCTACAGAGATGAACTGCCAATACTTTGTGTTTAAAGTGAGGCCTGGAGCAATAGATGATTTTTTTGTCTCAGCATTACTGCTACAACTTCATCTTCCAGCTTGTGCCACATTTGAGGGTGGGAGAGAGGTAAGATAGCTCTCTCTGTTGCCCTTCCTACAGCACTAGGTTGCTATTGCTTGTTACTTGGAGCAAGGCTTTTGGATGGGGCAGAGTAGGATTCTTGGTTCTTCTCTAGCATTAGTCTTAAACAGGTTCTGCATGCCTGTGCTTCAGGTGTGAGTCTTTCTGTGCCTCCCCCAGGAGCAGACAGTCTCTCCATCTACCCAGTATAGAGTCTAGAGCTGCATTTTTCAGTAGCAAAACGTACTCTTTCATGCCAGGAACCATCTCACCACTGCACTCCAGCCTGGGCAATAGAGGGAGACTCTGTCTCACAAAACAAAACAAAAAACATTGGATTCAACTTTGGCCGAGTGCAGTGGCTCACACCTGTAATCCCAGCACTTTGGGAGGCTGAGACAGGTGGATCACTTGAGCCCAGGAGTTAGAGACCAGCCTGGGCAACATGGCAAAACCCTGTCTCTACTAAAATTAGAAAAAATTAGCTGGGCATGGTGGTACACGTAGTCCCAGCTACTCAGGAAATGGAGGTAGGAGGATTGCTTGAACCCTCGGAGGTTGCAGTGGGCCGAGATTGTGCCACTGCACTCCAGCCTGGATGACAAAGTGAGACCCTGTCTCAAAATAAAAAAATAAGCTGGATGTGGTGGCTTACACCTGTAATCCCAGCACTTTGGGAAGCTGAGGTGGGCGGGTCACCTGAGGTTGAGAGTTCAAGTCCAGCCTGACCAACATGGAGAAACCCTGTCTCTACGAAAAATACAACAAATTAGCCAGGCATGGTGGCACATGCCTGTAATCCCAGCTACTCGGGAGGCTGAAGCAGGAGAACCGCTTGAACCTGGGAGGTGGAGGTTGTGGTGAGCCTAGATCGTGCCATTGCACTCCAGCCTGGGCAACAAGAGTGAAACTCCGTCTCAAAAAAATAAATAAATAAAATGTGACAGGGTCCATCCTGTGAGGTGAGATGTAACATATGAACTGTTACCTTTGACAGAGCACAGAAATGGCAGTCATAAAAGAATGTAAGAAAAAGAAGCCACCCAAATTTTAAATCAAATTATTAAAGACCAAATGTGAGCTAGCATGACAGCTTAGAATCCCTGACATTCCCAGAAGAAGAGTCTGCATCCACTAGCTAGGTCTTTTTCCACTGGCCTCCATCTGGTGCCCCAGAGGAAGACTGCAGGCAGGCCAGGAAGCATAAGAGAGAAACCTTTATGAATGAAGACAGATGTACAGAATCTGCCAAGGTTTAAGCAAAGATAGAGTCTAGAGCTTCATTCTTCAGTAGCCATTTATCCACATGTGGCTAGTGGTTGGCATATTGAACAGCTATAGGATATTTCTGTCATCATCAACAGTCCTTTTAGACAGTGCTGTTTTAGAGTTCAAGCCAGTTTTCTACTCATTCCCATTATGGTAGAGAAACTCAGCCTAGTATTAGTGGGAGGTCTTGGGCAAAAGTGAGTGACCACTCCCTTTCCCAATGGCAGCAGTTCTCTGTATCATCAGCAGATTTGAGCATGAGCAGATTTTCTGCCTTTCTTCTAGTGGCACGTGGCACATTGCCTTGTTAAATATGGGGATAGCTAGGTTTTATACTTCTCTTTTAGCAACAGCCATCCTTTGCCTGGGACTAGAGTGGGTGAAGTATTTTGCCTCTTCCTCAGTGGCAGACAGCTTTTGCTTTGTATTAGGGAAGAGTCCGGGATATAGGTAGGTTTGTGTCTATCCTACACCACCACCTGATCTTCACCTTGTGCTTGTTCAGGGTCTAGAACATGGATGATCTTTGCCTAAACCTTGGCAGATTCTGTACATCTGTCTTCATTCGTAAGGGTTTCTCTCTTAGGCTTCCTGGCCTGCCTGCAGTCTTCCTCTGGAGCACCAGATGGAGGCCAGTGGAAAAAGACCTAGCCTAGTGGAGGCAGACTCCTCTTCTTCTGGGAATGTCAGGGATTCTAAGCTGTCATGCTAGCTCACATTTGGTCTTTAATAAATTTGTTTTAAAATTTGGGTGGTATTTTTTTTCTTACATTCTTTCACAACTGCAATCTCTGTGCTCTGCCAAAAGAAAGAGTTCATATGTTACATCTCACCTCACAGGATGGACCCTGTTACGATTTATTTTATTTTTTTATTTTGAGACAGGGTCTCACTTTGTCATCCAGGCTGGAGTGCAGTGGCACAATCTCGGCCCACTGCAACCTCCGAGGGTTCAAGCAATCCTCCTACCTCCATTTCCTGAGTAGCTGGGACTACGTGTACCACCATGCCCAGCTAATTTTTTCTAATTTTAGTAGAGACAGGGTTTTGCCATGTTGCCCAGGCTGGTCTCTAACTCCTGGGCTCAAGTGATCCACCTGTCTCAGCCTCCCAAAGTGCTGGGATTACAGGTGTGAGCCACTGCACTCGGCCAAAGTTGAATCTAATGCTTTTTGTTTTGTTTTGTGAGACAGAGTCTCCCTCTATTGCCCAGGCTGGAGTGCAGTGGTGAGATGGTTCCTGGCGTGAAGGAGTTTAAGTTTTAAAAAGTAAGAAGGCAAACAGTTAATCATAATACAATATAGAAAGAAATGTAATAATAGCAACATGAACAGAGTCAGAGAGGAGTTGATTAATTATTACCTAGCACAGTGGTCCCCAAACTTTTTGGCACTAGGGACTGGTTTTGTGGAAGACAGTTTTTCTGCAGCCTGAGGTGGGGACATGGGATACGGTTTTGGGATGACAGTGTTCCACCTCACATCATCAGGCATTAGATTCTCATAAGAAGCGCACAGCCTAGATCCCCTCACATGCACAGTCCACAATAGGGTTTGAGCTCCTGTGAGAATCTAATGCATGGGCTGATCGGACAGGAGGCGGAGATCAGGTGGTAATGCTTCTCAACTTCCACTCTCCTCCTGCTCTGCGACCTGTTTCCTAAGAGGCCATGGACCTGTACCAGTCTCCAGCCTGGGGGTTGGGGACCCCCTAAACTAAAAGATTTGGGAAATTTTTATGGAAAAGTTTGCCATTGAAGTGTGCTTTGAAAAAAAAGAACAGGTTTTAGAAGGGTAGCATATGCCAAAGGGCAATAGTATATTCTGCCGGGAGTTTGGGGCAGTAGGCATATTCTCTGTTGGTGAGGAATGTATGAGAGCAGGGTGGAAAAGCAGAGTGATGCAGAATAGAATTGTGATGAATATCATGCTGAGTTGTTTGGACTTCAGTTTTGAGAGCAAACCAGTGAGAGTTTTTAAGCCAGGAGCATGATGGAGTTTCTCTGTATTTGACTTGTGACAGTGTGAATGATAGAGCAATATATTATCTTAAACAATATCTGAATTTATTTGCCAAAGGAGTGTTACAGTTAGTAGTACCATGCAGAGATAGTTTCAGTGAAGATGTGGGATTTGAACACTTTGTAATCATTGCCCTCCTTATGTCTAAATCCACTGACTTCTTTTCTGTCTTATTCAACCTAAAACTGCATTATATGACATGATTAGCTCTGGGAATTCATCTTTCCTTTGATTTGTGTAACACTGTGCTTAATTCTTTGTTTACCTGCATGGACTCTCCATCTTTTTCTTTTACCACTTGCCATTTAAACTTTAGTGTTCACTATTTTGTCTTTTTTGTTGATTTAGTGTTTTCTTAAATAATCTGATTAATTCCCATGGCTTAATATGTCATCTGTAATCTAATGACTTCTAGATCTTTCTCCTAAAGCCCAGACCTAAATTTGCAACTAATTATTAGATCTGGAGGTATCTCAAATTCAGTGTGTCCAAAATTGGACTTTATTCTTCTCCTTCTCCAAGGATCTATTTGGGTCTCAGCTAGAAATCTGAGTCATCTTGGGTACCTGCTCTTTGCAATGCCTAAGTTATTTGAATGTCAAATTTGAAAGGAATGTAGACATTATCCTGATGAACCTCCTTATTTTATAACCAAAAAAGTGAGATACGTGGTATTAATTGATCCTGGTCTAGAAAGCCTGTCAAAGCCAGGGGTTAGATTCTAGAAAAAACAGTATCTGGTAGCACCTATAAATACCTACAAGTTGCTTTTTGATTCTGGCCATTTCTTTTAGTTTCTACCATAACATTGGCCTTAGTTCAGATCTTCCCCTCATTTCTCATCAAATTGAACTATTGTATAAGTTGAGGAGTCAGCATGAAGGATTGGATTCAGGTATGTTCCTAGATCCAGATAGATGTGTGACTTGGTAAAGTTAGACTCTCTGAGCCTCATTTTTACTTCAGTTTTTGTAACTAGTAACCTTTAGTAAATATGACTTACTAAATAAAAGCCAAACTTGTAAATATAGTTTTCAAAACCCTCCTCAGTTTGGCCTCTGCCTGTCTTTGCAGTTTTTTTTCTTCACTACTCCATGATCTACCCCCACAAGACTACTTGCTATTCCAGTATACTATAAATAGTCCTTGTTTATTTTGTTCCTCTATCTACACTGCATTTTCGTAATTCACTGTCAGTGGAGATAACATTTCCTCAAAGCCCAGCTCAGAAGTCACCTCTCAAGCATTTCCTGCTTTTTTGTACTCATTTTGTGTGTTTATAGCATTCTGTTTGTTACCTTTATAACATACATATCCCAGTTATGTATAGATTTGCTTCTCCCATTAGGGAGGATATGAGAGCTCTCTGAGGTCAAGGCCTTAGTAGAATAGTCACTTAAGACTGTGTGCGTGCCAGTTAGAATGGCCATCATTAAAAAGTCAGGAAACAACAGGTGTTGGAGAGGATGTGGAGAAATAGGAACACTTTTACACTGCTGGTGGGACTGTAAACTAGTTCGACCATTGTGGAAGTCAGAGTGGCGATTCCTCAGGGATCTAGAACTAGAAATACCATTTGACCCAGCCATCCCATTACCGGGTATATACCCAAAGGACTATAAATCATGCTGCTGTAAAGACACATGCACACGTATGTTTATTGCGGCACTATTCACAATAGCAAAGACTTGGAACCAACCCAGATGTCCAACAACGATAGACTGGATTAAGAAAATGTGGCACATATACACCATGGAATACTATGCAGCCATAAAAAATGATGAGTTCATGTCCTTTGTAGGGACATGGATGAAACTGGAAATCATCATTCTCAGTAAACTATCGCAAGGACAAAAAACCAAACACCACATGTTCTCACTCATAGGTGGGAATTGAACAATGAGAACACATGGACACAGGAAGGGGAACATCACACTCTGGGGACGGTTGTGAGGTGGGGGCGGGGGGGGAGGGATAGCATTAGCAGATATACCTAATGTTAAATGACGAGTTAATGGGTGCAGCACAACAACATGGCACATGTATACATATGTAACAAACCTGCACATTGTGCACATGTACCCTAAAACTTAAAGTATAATAATAATAAAAATAAATAAATAAAACAATGAGATACCGCTGCAAAAAAAAAAAAAAAAAAAGTTGTGTGTGTGTGTGTGTCAGAAAGAGAAAGGGGGGAGTGATATTATTCAATAACCTTTTAAAAAGCTCAGCGTCTTTTCTCATCTTATTGCATAATTCTCTTTAATTGTGATGTGGATGAACATTTAGGTTTCTAATTTTTTGTTATAAACACTGCTACAGTGAAAATCATCTCCCTATCCTTCCTCTTCTCTTTGCCTTCTTTGAAATTGATCTCCCTTTATTCTTTTTCCTCTGTTATTTTGGTATTGTTATCCTCTGTCTTTTTTTAAACACTATACATATTTCATAATTATTTTATATAGTCTCCGTTTAAATTTACCCTTATAGTTACCAGTGTCATTGTTTGCTATTGTTTATGCATTTAGAATTTCCTTAGTGATTTATTCTTGAATTGTGTCACTTAATTCTTTTATACTTTTAGAACTATTGTGTTTATACTTATGATGATACATAAAAGGTAACCATCTACTAGGTACTTAGAAATATAGGCAGGAATAGAGGTGATGTGGTGAGATTACAGCTCTTAAGTTTGGAATTCATCAGCATTGCTTTTGAGTGGAATAATCTAGGAAAAGTATGGTGTAATGAAGCCAAGGAAGCTAAGCTTAAGTGTGAATGGCCAACAGTGTCAATTGTTGCAGAACACTTGAAAATGATTGGCTAAGAAGAAGTTGTTGAGAAAGTAGCAGCCAAAAGATTAGGATTCAAAATATGTAATAAGTGCTGTGCTGGCTGGGCATAAGTGCTGTGCTGGCTGGGCGCGGTGGCTCACACCTGTAATCCCTGCACTTTTGGAGGCCAAAGTGGGCGGATCACGAGGTCAAGTCCAGCGTGGGCAACATGGTGAAACCCCATCTCTACTAAAAATACAAAAATGAGCTGGGTATGGTGGCGTGTGCCTGTAGTCTCAGCTACTTGGGAGGCTGAGGCAGGAGAATTGCTTGAACCCAGGAGGCAGAGGTTGCAGTGAGCTGAGACCGCACCACTGCACTCCAGCCTGGCAACAGAGCGAGACTCCGTCTCAAAAAAAAAAAAAAGAAAAAAAAAAAAAAAGTGCTGTGCTGATAAATGTTTAACAACTGGCTAGGGATGGGCTGTTTAGCTTTTGCAAATTTCCATGGTATAATATTTCCATCATGGCCAATTTCAAGCTACCAACATCATGTCATTAAATGTGGAGTTGAGAAGTGATGTTTACTATTAACAGTATACCATTATAGAAGAAACTCATATAATTCAATAAGAAAATGAAAATCTAATAGAAAAATGGGGAAGTATATGAATAGGCAGTTCACAGAGGAGGAAACACAAATAGTCAATAAACATAAAGATGTTTATCTTACTAGTAATGTGTGTAAGGGACATTCAAATTAAAAGAACAAAAAATGCTTTTTTATCTATTAGAACTCAGAAATTTAAAATATTTGATAATATCGAATAAGATGAGGACATGAGTAAATATTGATACTTTCACACCATTGATAGGAGTATATTAATATGACCATTCTTGAGGGCACCCTGGCAGTAGTTACTAGAATTAGAAATGGGCTCTCCTTTGATCTAGCAGATCATATTCTGATTTCTCCCCTAGAGTAACATTCATACTTGCACAAAGAAGATGTGTGTGATAATATTCACAGTGGTATTATTTTTAGTAAGAGAAAACCATATGTTCAATAGTATAATTTGTGGTAGTACTCAAAAGGGAGTTGGTCACGTCTATAATTTTTAAGTGTATACATTTTTAATGTAATTAACCTGAGTGTTTTGAATGTTCAGAGAAAGGAAGAAATTAAGGAAGTGAGAGCTAGAGAATGGGAAAGGATGCAGTCCAGAGTATAGGTAGAATTTGATAACGAAAAGGAGAGAAATCATCTTACAATTTTAAAAAAGGGATAAATATAGAAATGGTAATATATTGGCATAAAAATTAGCAAGCTATCACCACAAGTCAGGGTGGGAGGGAAGGAACTTGTAAATCGTCTTCATAAAAATCAGTTAACTATTTTGCCTAAATGTCTGAGATTTAGACAAAGAGATACATTCAAGTAGATTTGGGAATGCATGTGGTTTTTTTTTTTTAATTTATGAAACGTTTCTTGTGACAGAATGACAGCATTTTTCTTCCAATCTGTGGAAGTCAAATATACTTAGTTGCATTAAATGTTAGAATTGGATTTGGCAACCTTGACAACACTTTTCTGATGAATGGCTGTTATCTAGAGATGATAATCCCAATAGAAGGCAGAATGGCAAGATCTAGATCAAACTATGAAGTGGTAATGATAGCCGCTGATACAGCTGCTGATCAGATTTTTTTCTCCCTATAATCATACCATTTTTACTACTCTGAAAAGACAGGTTCTAACAATCCTGGTTTGGTATTTATTTGTCTCTGGATTTTAAATTTATTAAAATTACATGTGGTTGTCTTTTGTTTTGGTTCAGCTTGCTTTGGTTTGGGCTTTATGTTTTAAATGTTAACTTAACATCTGGCTGGGCACAGTGGCGCATACACCTGTAATTCCAGCACTCTGGGAGTTTGAGACACGAGAATCACTTGAACCCGGAGGCAGAGGTTGCAGTGAGCCAAGATCGTGCCACTGCATTCCAGCCGGGATGACAGAGCAAGACTCTGTCTCAAATTTAAAAAATAAATAAAAATAAAAATTGGCCAGGCATGGTGGCTCACGCCTGTAATCCCAACACTTTGGGAGCTGAGGCAGGTAGATCACTTGAGGTCAGGAGTTCAAGATCAACCTGGCCAACATGGTGGAACCCCGTCTCTACTAAAAATACAAAAATTAGCCGGGCATGGTGCTGCGTACCTGTAATCCCAGCTGCTTGGGAGGCTGAGGCAAGGGAATCTCCTGAACCTGGGAGGTGGAGGTTGCAGTGAGCCGAGATCGTGTCACTGCACTCCAGCCTGGGTGACACAGCGAGACTGTCTGGGGAAAAAAAAAAAAAAAAATTAACATCCAAGTCTTGTATGTACTTTTCTAAATTTTTATAAAGCCCATCTTAAACATTATTACTGTGAGATTTTAGCTGGGAAACATGGAACTAGATTGTTTCCTAGTGTGGTAAAATTGTAATCAGTTAATTATTTTTAACTCAGAGGTTCTAAAAGCCACTGAAAATCATTACCACTTTATAGTTTTATCTAGGCATTGCCATTTTGCCTTCTTTTTGGTAGTAGACAAGGTGAGCAACTCTATTAAAATATACAGGATAAGTTCATAAAAACATTTTAGGAATAATGAACGTTGCCTCTTCTCCCAATCTAGTCTTTACCACTTCTGTTAAGACAAGTCTTTTTAAAGTTCACCTTTTAGTATATTCAAAATTTCTTCAAAACCTTTAGCAGTTCTCTACCAAGTAAATTCAGAAGCCTTAGAGTTCTAAAACGCAAAATAATAAAATGAGAGAATGCTCATTTCCTGTTTCTGTTGCACAGAAGACTATTTTGTTGTAGGCAAATTTAGTTTTAAACAGTTATTATTTGTATTCTCTTATCTAGGCCCAATAATATAGGAGCAAAGGTTTCAAGTGGAAAATTAGTTAAAAATAAGTTTCTTTTTGCTGTAGACTCTAAAATGTAGATTAGGAAATACAGAGTTTTATCTCTTGTTCATGATAGTTCATGAACAGACCCAGTGAAAGGAAGTGCTGCCATGGTAACATAAACCAGACTGTTACTTGAGACCATACTCAAGATACTTAACTGCCCTGAAACTGCACGTTTTCAATACCAGTTTTTCCAATTTGCTATTTCAAGGAAATAGCAACTCTACTGTGATCAAAACAATTTGCAGTCCCCCTCACAACAGAATTTGAAAAGTAGACTTGAACTAAATAATTTCTAGGAGCGTAATCTCAGGAATTCCAAGATAGAGCATGGCTAGCATTATTAAAATAATTGTCTTGGTCTGTGTGTGAAAAGTAATGCTGCATATCTTTTCTATATGAAACTGAATTGGCTTTGGGGCAAAAGATGTTGTAGGTGCTAACATTTTAATTCTTCTTTTTTTTTTTTGAGACAGCGTTTCACTCTCACCCAGGCTGGCTTCAGCCTCCTGAATAGCTGAGACTATAGGCGCACACCACCACACCAGGCAAATTTTTTCTATTTTTGTAGAGACAGAGTTTTGCTATGTTGCTTACGCTGGTCTTGAACTCCTGAGCACAATCAGTCACCTGCGCCGGCTTCCCAAAGTGCTAGGATTACAGACGTGAGCCACCGCACCTGGCCTGGTGCTAACATTTTTTTCCCTGTCATCAAAACATGTTTATCATTTGGTCCAGGTGACTGAACATATAGCTCAGTTAAGAAGTTTCATTTAATCCAAAAATACATTTGTAAAACATGTCTTTTCTTGAAAAAAACAAAAAAGAAAATGTCAAATACTTTTTTAGTATAGTTAATGTGATATCTTGCTGCCAAACACCAGGAAAATGTTTCTCCTGATAATCCAGTGCATTTCTTTCTTTATGACAGTGTGATATGACAACCATGGTTTTTCTATTTATGTAAATTGCCAGCATAGTAAAAAACTGCCTTACACTCAATTGCTACACCTTTTCACAGGCAAAAGGTTTTATTCTCTCCTGAATTTATTTTATCCCGTTTTTTTACCACCTAACTTTTGCCTTTTATTCAGAACTAATTTATTTTTTTCTTATTGTTGATTTTTTTTCAAAATTCCCTCCTCTGTGGAAAGTAAAGGAGTAGGAACATACTATTATTCAACCAACATGCAGCAAACCCTTACGTATGTCAGTTTCAGAATGGCCCCTTAATATTCACCTATTTTGCAGCTATGTCTCTTGCATATAAATCCGCTTATTTGAATCTCATTATAATTCAGTGAAGTGGCCTGCATTGTTGTTTTACTTTATGGGTAAAATGTAAATGAGAAGTCTTACTCTCAAAAATTAAATGATTTGCCCAATGTCACATAGCCAGTCAATAGGTGGTGATCAGGACCTTGGTTTTTGAACCTATAGAACAGTGTTCTTTCATTTTGCCATTCTGCTATAAAAATTATGAAACGATATTCAGAGATAAAAGAACCTCAGTAATAGATTAGTATTACCTTGAAAAAGAGTGTGGGAAATGGAAGGACTCTGGAGATCATCACATTAAATCTTAATAGCAATCATAATAGCTTATATCATAGATGATTTGATACATGCAAAAAGGAGTATGAGAATGGGAAACAAGTAAATTTCGTTATCTAAATAATTGTTAATGTAGTTGTAAAGGTAATTCAAATTTTAAGAACGAGTTTTTGAAGTATAAAACCAGAAGCTAATAACATTTGAACCTCACTAATCTTGTGAATTAGAGGAAGTTTTGTACATCATAGGATGACTTTTAGTCACTACAGTGCACACATAGCAAGCTCACTTCAACCTTAGTTTCATACTCAAAAGGTGCTAGAGATTATTTTCCCCCTGCACATTTATTTAAAACATTTAGATGCTGACTGTTTATGTATAAAAGTTCCTAGTTAGTTATTCTTGTGCATTTTATTCTAGGTTAATGGAAAAGGTTCCTTATGGTGTGTTGATCCGGAATATAAACCCAATCTTATCCAGGCACTGAAGAAGCAACCTTTTTCTTCAGCATCTTCACAAAAGTAAGGACCTTCCATATAACTGTCAGTGGTGATTTATAGGATTTCACTGTGTGAGATGGAGAAACTTCAAGGTCCAGGGTATTTTGTTTCTGTTTTTTTATTGTATAAAGAAGTATTTATGTTTTATTTAGTTTTTAGTTTTTGTTTTGTTTTGTTTTGTGAGACAGAGTCTTACTCTGTCACCTAGGCTGGATGGAGTGCAGTAGCAAGATCTTGGCTCGCAACCTCCTCTCCTGGGTTATGGTGATCCTCCCACCTCAGCTTCCCTAGTAGCTAGGACTACAGGCACGCACCACCACTCTCAGCTAATCTTTGTCTTTTTAGTAGAGACGTGGTTTCACCATGTTGGCCTGGGTGGTCTCTAACTCCTGACTTCAAGTGATCCTCCCACCTCTGCCTCCCAAAGTGCTGGGATTACAGGCGTGAGCCACCATGCTTGGCCTGTTTTTTTCTTTTCTTTTTTTTTTTTTTTTTTTTTTTTTTTTTTTTTTTAAGAAGTATTTATGGATAAGACATTAGCCTAAGTTAGTTTTCCTTATGGTCTAATTTGTGTTTCTAGAAAACAGGAAATTGGTTACTTGAGAACATAACACTCTGGGAAATATAGTCAGTATTGAGTATAAGTAAACCCTAAAGAAAGTTGTAATATAATTTCAGTTACAAACAGGTCAGATCATTTTAATTGTCTGCAATGCTAATGCTAACCTAAAAATGAAGGAAATTAAAAATATATTTAAAATCTTTTAATAAGATTATGAAGTTTGTCATTGTAACATTTTATATACATATGTAGGTTTCTTTTTCTGTTTTAGGTTTTTTTTTTTGGTAGTACTTAATATTTGAAAAGTATGTTCAAGTCTAAAATTTTTAAATGTTTGGCAAATAAAATAATGCTTTGAACTTTGTTTTTATCTTTTCTGGTAAATAGAATTGTACTGTATTTGCTTATAATTTTCCTTGTCTTTATTTTCAATCCCAGTAACCCCTATTGATCTTCTAGCTTCCTCATTTTAAGTTAAATCGGAAAATAATATGACCTTCTTAAATCTGATTTTTCCTTTTTCTATAGAAGACTTTAGAGTCTTCTACAATTTATTATGTACCTTCATTTGAATTGAAAATCCCAGATTTGGTTAAAATACTTTTAAGGGTAGTTTATAATAGCTAACTTGTTTTTTGAAAAATTTCAAAAGATTTTTAATAAAGTAATAAATGGAAATTTTTAAACATGCAAAAAAGTAGAGAGAAAGTTATAATGAACTCCCAGCTGCAGCATTCATCAACATTTCATATAGTGGTTAATTGGAATTCTTTAAGTATTGTTAGATAACTTGTAGAGGAGTGGTTGTAGCTGGAATACAGTAAATAGCTGGGAAGGCTAAAGTTGAAATATCAGTAATATGTTCACTCACTGAGATTTTAAGCTTCTTTTTACCATATTTGTAGATTAGATGGATCATTATAAAAAGAATAACTGAGTGGTTTATCTTTATGAAATGAAACCTAGAACAGAAGTTACCAGATTTCATAGTCTCGTTTGGAAATTGATATCTTTATTAATTAATTTTGGTTATTATGAGGCATTTTAAATAATAATTTAGAAACTAATGGTGAGTTCTATTGATGTTCACCTATGTGTTTTACTTAGCTGTGTTGGGTTTTTTTTTTTTTTTTTACTGAAGATTAAGCCTGGGCAACATGGCGAAACCCTGTCTCTACCAAAAATACAAAAATTAGCTGGGCGTGGGTAGTGCACGCCTGTGGTCCCAGCTACTCAGGAGGGTGAGGTGGGAGGATCGTTTGAGCCTTGGAGGCAGAGGTTGCAATGAGCCAAGATGGTGCCACTGCACTCCGGCCTGGGTGACAGACTGAGACCCCATCTCAAAAAAAAAAAGATTATATGAAAGAATTGGCACCATTTTTTCTAAACCATCACAAATATATTTTGCTGTCTTTGATATATTGTATTTTCATGTTTCTGTCTTTTAGCCTTAATCATAAGTTTAAATGTTAAAAGTGATCTTGTGGCTTTAAAAGAAGATAAAAACTATGGTCGGGTGAGGTGGCTCAAGCCTGTAATCCCAGCGCTTTGGTAGGCCGAGGCCAGTGGATCACCTGAGGTCAGGAGTTTGAGACTAGCCTGGCCAACATGTTGAAAACTGTCTCTACCAAAAATACAAAAGTCAGCTGGGTGTGGTGGCACACGCCTGTAACCCCAGCTACCCGGGAGGCTGAGGCAGGAGAATCGTCTTGAACCCAGGAGGCAGAGGTTGCAGTGAGCCGAGATTGCACCACTGCACTCTAGCCTGGGCGACAGAGCGAGACTCTGTCTCAAAAAAAAAAAAAAAAAAAAAAAAAATTAAACTACAACATAAGGGTTATATATAACCTTTTGACTTTAAACCCTTAATATAAAATGAAACATTTTCCCCTTTGTGTTGTTTGGCAAAATAACAGTTCCATCTGACATGCTTTTGTGTAGCCCTTGCATATAAGAATTTGTAAGTCTGAGGAAAAGAGTGAGATACAGTATATGTAAAACTATGAATAGGAAATAAACTTTTAAGTTAGTTAACAAATAGATTTTTTTTCATACTATCATAAATTCCAAAGAAGAGAAGTAGTTTTTCCCAAAGATGTTTTAATTCCTGGATTAAAAAAAGAACTGTTGATGTCTTTCCAGGAATATAGAAAGCTTAATTTTATGTTTATTAATAAAATCAGGAACATACCTGTTTGCTATCACTACCAAGTGTTCCTTAACTATGAATTTTGGTAAATGCTTTTACTTCTGTGGTAATACCTATATTAGTATTACATCAAACTTAAGCATCCAATGCAAAACCAAACAGTAACTATCATGTATTATCTATAGTTCCAGGCATTTTAAATGCGTTATTCTTATTTAATTGTCACAACAGCCTATGTGGGAGATTTAATTATTCCTATTTTACAGATGAAGAAACTAAAAGATTAATTATTTTGCCTAAGAACATCCAAATAGTTGTGATTTAATTTTGGCTCCTATGCTCTTTCTGCTTTGGCAGACTTTCTAAATTGAGTAGTGTTAGCAAAGAAAACAAGGTAAAAATAGTTTGTTTTTGGTGGTAGAAATTAGCTGTATTTGTGACTAAGTTCTAGAAAAAGTGAAATAGTTGGGTGCGAGTGGCTCACGCCTGTAATCCCAGCACTGTAGGAGGCCAAGGCAGGTAGACTGCTTGAGCCCAGGAGTTTGAGACCAGCTTGCACAACATGGTAAAACCCTTTCTCTACCAAAAAAAATTAAAAAATTAGCCACACATGGTGGTGCATGCTTGTGGTCCCAGCTACTCAGGCAGCTAAGGTGGGAGGGTCACCTGAGCCCAGAAAGTCAAGGCTGCAGTGAGCTGAAATCATGCCACTGCACTCCAGCCTGGGCGGCAGAGTGAGAGAGAACCTGTCAAAAATTAGGGGGAAAAAAGTGAAGTAAAAATTTTTATAAGCACGTTTGCTTTTCTGTTTGTTTTTCAGTGGTTCTTTATCACCTCACTATTTAAGCTCTGTAATCAAGCAGAACCAGGTGCGAAACCTCAAAGGTATGTGTGAGTATCAGTACAGTCATGCACCACACAACAATCTTTTGGTCAACAACGGGCTGTGCATAACAATGGTGGTCCCCTAAGATTATAATGGAGCTGAAAAATTTGTATTGCCTGGTGCCCTGGTAGCGTGTTGTAACATTGTGGCACGACACATTTACTGAAGTTTGTGGTGATGCTGGTGCAAGCAGACTCACTGCACTGCTAGTCCTGTAAAAGTATAGCACATAGTTATGTACGTATGTTAATACTTGATAATCGTAATAAACTATGTCACTAGTTTATGTATTTACTGCACTTTTTACTGTTGTTTTTGAGTATACCCCTTCCACCAATGAAAAAAAGTTAACTGTAAAAGAGCCTCATGCAGGTCCTTTAGAGGAGGTATTCTAGAAGGCATTGTTACAGGAAGATGACAGATCCCTGTGTTTATTGTCCCTAAAGACCTTCCAGTGGGACAAAAATGTAGAGGCAGAAGACAGTGATATTGGCGATCTTGACCCTGTGTATGCTCATGTTAATGTGTGTATTTGTATCTTTGTTTTTAACTAAAAAGTTAAAAAATGTTAATTTAAAAATAGAAAAAAGCTTATAGATTATAAATAAAATATTTTTATACAGCTGTATTATGTATTTTATGCTGTTATTACAAAAGAGTAAAAATGTTTAAAAAATTAAAAAGTTTATAAAGTAAAAGGTTACAGTAAACTAACGTTAATGTATTACTGAAGAAAGAAAAAATTAAAAAATCAATTTAGTGCAGCCTAAGTGTACACTGTTTATAAAGTCTACAGTAGTGTGCAGTAATATCCTAGGCCTCTACATTCACTCACCACTCACACTCTCTGACTCACCCAGAGCAATTCTGGTCCTTCAAGCTTCATTCATGGTAAGTACCCTATACAGGTGTACCATTTTAAATATTTATATGGTGTTTTTATTGTACCCCCTTTTTTGTCCCCTCGCAGAAACTAATAGACCGTTTACTGTATATTTTCTGTGTTTAGATACACAAATACCATTTGTGATACAATTGCCTATAGTATTCAGTACAGTAACATGGTGTACAGATTTGTAGCTCAGGTGTGTAGTAGGCTATACCATTTAGGTTTAAGCATACTCTATGATGTTCACACAATGACAAAATCACCTAACAGTACATTTTTCAGAACATATTCCCGTCATTAAACAAAGCAGGACTGCATTTTTATTTTATTTATTTGTTTTATTTTTAAGAGATGGTGTCTTGCCGTGTTGCCCACACTGGTCTTGAATGCCTGGGCTCAAGTGATCTCCTACCTCAGCCTCCCGAGTAGGTGGGACTACAGGCGCACATGACTGTATTTTAAATCATAAAAAATTCAGATAAAAATTTGGGATGTTTTGTTGTTGCTGTTTAACATTTTTCTATTTTAAAAAAGTATTATATATTTATTATAGGAAATTTGGGCAATAAAAACATTTATCAAAGAGAAAGTAAAGTCATTTATCCCATTGTTAATATTTTGTTTATTTTTATTTATTTATTTATTTTTTTGAGACAGGTTCTCACCCTGTCATCCAGGCCAGAGGGCAGTGGCACAGTCATGACTCACCACAACCTCAAAATCCTGGGCTCAAGCCATCTTCCCACCTTAGCCTCCCAAGTAGCTAGGACTACAGGTGCCATCACACCTGGCTAATTTTATTGTTAACATTTTGATATAATTCCTTTGGGGTTTTTTTAATGCCACATATGTAAATAGATACACTTGCATGCATGTATGTACAGGGACACATAGATAAACACACACATACTTTTTCTCCAGATACTAGATTGACACTGTGTATACAGTTTTATATCCCTTTTCCATTTATTTTTATGGGTATTTTTCATTGAAAATAGGATTGAATTTTTTAGTAATATCAGTAGAGTTATTACCTTTTCAGGTCTATCTTAGACTAGAATAGGGGTTGGCAAACTATGGCCCATGGCCATATCTGGCCTGACATCTGTTTTTGGGTGTCCTGTGCGCTAAGGATGGTTTTACATTTGTAAAATGGTTGGAGAAAACAAAATCAAATAACAATAACATTTCAAGACAAAATTCATTGCAACAGCAGAGTTAAGTAGTTGCAACAGAGACCTACATATTATATCCTGTGTTTTGCCTCTTAGCATGCAAAGCCTAAAATATTTACCTTCTGACCCTTTACTGAAGAAGTTTGTCATCCCTTGAATTAGAATATGCTTGAAGATATTTCTCCTGTAGGTTATTTAATCTGAAGAACTTTAATTTTAAAAGGTAATAAGTTGACTTCTTAAAAGCATATCAAAATTCTGAATTAGTGGGTTTTTTTCTTCTTGTAGGTTAGTAGTGTATTAAAATCAGTTTTTCTAGTGTTGCTTTGGAGCCTAGAGACATTTTCATAACCTTTAAAAACAGAAAATTTCAGATGAAAACCTTTCTGTGTATCAGAAATATTTTGGGTCTTTGGAACTATACTAAACTGAGCCTCAGAAGCAGTGTGCTGATATCTTTAAAAATAAAGGAGGAAAAGAATATGAAAAAGTTCTAGAGAACCCTGCAAAGAAGTTAAATGGATAGGGGATCTGTTTCAAATAATGTTCTGTGTTAACTTAAGACAAATATCCATGTTCCTGTTACCTACATCAGTAAATGTGGTTTCTCTTTACATTTAGCTATTGCCAAAACGCCTTTATCTTTGTATTGCCTCAATAAAGTCTGACACTTATTCTCTAAAGCTCAGTTCGTGTACATATTTTGAGAACATTTTCTTTGTGAATTCTGGAGTCTACTTAAAGTCTTTTCTTGCCCTTGTTCTATTCTATCCAAATTATTTCTTTCTTTGGGGAACAGACATTTCCACAAGTTTTTGCTGCTAGTTTCAGCTGCATGTTTTTCATTAGTAGGGCACAGGTACTTCTTCATCTAATGACTTATACATATTATGCATCATCTGTCTAGTGCTACCAGCTCCTTACCTCCATTCCTATATGCATGAGTCTTAGGCCTATTCCTCTAGTAATAATTAACTTAGTGGGGAGGTCGTTGGCATTCTAGGTTAAAACAAATGCACATCTGTCCTGGAATATAATACAAAATTCTCCATGAATTTTAAGGGAAGAAAACATAAAACCTCACAAAAATTTAGAAAATTTTATTTTTGAACTTGGTTGTTTTGGGGTATATTTCTGAGGAAGTTTTCTCTTGCCTCTTTATATTATTTCTAGAGAGAAGTTTAAAAAACACCAGGTGGATTAGACATTCATTACAACTAATACTGTTGAGCCACACTCCTTGTGCCAGACACTGTTGGAGGTTCCTTGGGATATGCATAGATGAGAGACCCAGGCCCTGCTCTTAGAAAATATATACTTTGGCTGGGCATGGTGGCTCACGCCTATAATCCCAGCACTTTAGGAGGCCGAGGTAGGTGGATTACATGAGATCAAGAGCTCGAGACCAGCCTGGCTAACATGGTGAAACCCCATCTCTACTAAAAATACAAAAATCAGCTGGGTATGTGGTGGCACATGCCTGTAATCCCAGCTACTCGGGAGGCTGAGGCAGGAGAATCACTTGAACTCGGGAGGTGGAGATTGCAGTGAGCTGAGATCGCGCCACTGCACTCCAGCCTAGGCGACAGAGTGAGACTCCAAAAAAAAAAAAGGTGGAGAACACCTGATTATCAACGATTTGTCCAAGGTACAACCTCAGACTTTGTGGAACAAAAGTTCTCCCTGGCAGAGAGAATCATAACAATAGAGAAAGATGTCTGGCAGTTGCTGGGAATCTGTCTGGCACGTTGATATAGACCAGGTAGGTGCGGTCATTTGCGTGGGCAAGGCAAATGTAGCAGAAGTTTAAGAGCTTATTTAGCATAATAAGGACTTTCAACATCCTCCTCTGCCTACAACAATTAATAAGCCTTAAGTTGCTTACTTGATGCTTTGCATGTATTATATAATTTAATCCTTAAAACAACCCTCTGAGGTATTGCTGCCCCTCTTTTACAAATAAGCAAACCGAAGTTTGGGGAGATGAAGTAACTTCTCAAGGTCACACAACTAGTAAGTGGCAAAGAAGGATTCAGATTGAATAATTCTAATTTCAAAGCCTGACTCCTACTAGATAAGTGGCACTGGGAGACTTGCTGAAGAACTTTAAATAGTGAAGTGACATTGTCAGTTTTATGTTTTATAAAGATCACTTAGGTATTATCATTGGCCTCCAATATTAAAACTTACATATTCATCTAACACTTCATAGAATCATCTTTACTGATCATTATATTACAGCTACCTTTAGACACGGAAAACTAAGGGGAGAGATTAGGCTTAGAACTCCAAAAACTGTTATCAGCCTAAACAGCTGCAGCAGTGTGTTTGTTGTCTCTTGATCAACTTACAATGACTAATTTTATGTGACAATATCAGTGTTATGACATGGTCTAATAGATTGCAGGAGACACAGGCTTCTCATACTGAGATAGCAGAACAAAATTTTTTTTGGTCAATAGTTTGGTTTGGTGTGTATTTAGAGTAAATTCACCTGTTTAAAAATATTACTGAGCTGTTCTAGACACCAAGGTACATCAGTGAACAAAGCAGACAAAAATGGAACTCACATTCCAGTTAGTAAATTTTAGTAGTTACACTAACTGCTAAAAGCACCTGGTATACTACAAACAGATATAAAATTAAGATAGTTGATGGTGTTGTTAGGGCTACATGTAAATCTAAGATTTGTGTCTTACTGAAATGAAACTAAACCAGTGGTCCAGACAGCTTAAAGTGTTGGTAATTTATTGAAACTATTCTTCTACTTCAGAGAATTACAAGAGACAGCTTCTCCATCTGGATGCTCTGCAAATGTTTATATTAGTTTTGATAGAGACAATAAATCCTTTTGTAGTTACTACAAAGCTTATACCATTTGAATTATTTCTATAGTTCTCATATCATTCCTTACACAAATGGACTGAGAATCAAACAACAGAAATATACTCGACTTATAACCTTACTCTCATATAGCTAAAACTAGTGTCTTTGAATTGTTTTTAATTATTTTTAATAATTTCCCACCATCAAGGTTAAGGAAATAAAAACCAACAGGCACAAATTAACAGGTTTTTAAAATTGTTGTTCATTTTTTGTTTTTTGAAACAGAGTCTGTCACCCAGGCTGGAAGTGCAGTGGCACGATCTCCGCTCACTGTAACCTCCACCTCCTGGGTTCAAGCGATTCTCCTGCCTCAGCCTCCCAAGTAGCGGGGATTACAGACGCATACGACCTCACCTGGCTAATTTTTGTATTTTTAGTAGAGATGGGGTTTCACCATATTGGCCAGGCTGGTCTCGAACTCCTGAGCTCAAGTGATCCACCCACCTTGGCCTTCCAAAGTGCTGGGATTACAGGAGTGAGCCACCACACTTAGCCAAATTCACGGTTTTGACACAGTTTTGTTTGAACCAGTTATGAAATCAGTAGCATGTTTGAAACTATCAAATTTTGGTTCCTTATGAACTGGATATGTTAGATAATATAGCTAATAGTGTTATTGTTTTTAAAAACAGAGCCACCTTTAAAATAGCATAAAGTACTTTATCAATGAAAAAATACCATTATGAAGTGTTTTCAAATGTGACAATAAACAAATGAGTCTTCAGTTTACATTTAATAGCAAAATTGGCTGAACGCGGTGGTTCATGCTTGTAGTCCCAGCAGTTTGGGAGGCCGAGACGGATCCCTCAGGAGTTCAAGACCAGCCTGAGCAACATGGTGAAACCCCATCTCTACCAAAAATATGAAAATTAGCTGGGCGTGGTGGTGCACACCTGTGTTTCCAGCTACATGAGAGGCTGAGGTGGGCACTTGAACCTGGGAGGTGGAAGTTGCAGTGAGCCATGATTGCACCATTGCACTCCAGCTTGGACAACAGAGTGAGACCCTGTTGATAAATAACGAACCAATCAACAAAAATAGATTAGGTACTATAATTAAAAATTGTAAGTTCTACCCAGAGAATTTTTATTGGTTTTGTTCCACGAAGTTCAAGATTGTACCTTGGACAAATCATTGATAATCAGGTAGTCTCAATTATGATGGTATTTTGGGTCATTCATTGCTTATTTTTAATGTTGAAGTTAAACTTTTTTTCACAGTTAATTGGCAAGGCATTGCAGGAAGCATACTTATAAATGTTTTAAACAAATAAGATACCGGCAAAATCCTTTTGCAAAGAAGTGTTTGGTTTCACAAAGTTAATTTCATGTTGGAGAATTCAAATTAATTTGGCTGTAATAAGTTATCTACAATAAATAAATCTTAGGAGTATTTTTCCTACCATTCTACTTTATAGAAACAGTACTTAATTTTGTTATCACTTTACAATATTCAGAAATGGTGTTCATGTAGCTTTCTTATGTTATCAGGATAAGCCTCTTATCAGTTTTAGGTGTTGTGTTTCAAAATAATGTTCCTTGAATCATAATGGATGTTTGTTAAAAGAAGTCAAGTTAGGCCAGGTCGGGGGCTCACGCCTGTAATCCCAGCACTTTGGGAGGCCACGGTGGGTGGATCATCTGAGGTCAGGAGTTCGAGACCAGCCTGACCAACATGATGAAACCCCATCTCTACTAAAAATACAAAAATTAGCTGGGTGTGGTGGCAAGTGCCCGTAATCCCAGCTACTCAGGAGGATGAGGCAGTAGAATCACTTGAACCCAGGAGGCGGAGGTTGCAGTAAGCTGAGATGGCGCCATTGCACTCCAGCCTGGACGACAAGAGTGAAACTCCATCTCAAAAAAAAGAAGTCAAGTTAGAGATACACTAATTTTTTAGTAAGTAGAATTTATAGGTGCTTCATTTATAAGACAAAGTTTCTGTAATTGGTTTCTCATTATAATGCATTTCCTTGTTAGATTATTTTACCATCACCTTCCTCTTTTATAAAATTGGAAACAAGGTAGATCCTTTTTATTAAAAAGAAAAATTAGGCTGGGCACAGTGGCTCACACCTGTAATCCCAGCACTTTGGGAGCCTGAGGCGGGAGGATCACTTGAGCTCAGACAACACAGTAAAACCATATCTCTGCAAAAAATAAAAATAAAAATTAGCCAGGTGTGGTGGTACATGCCTGTGGTCGCAGCTACTTGGGAAGCTAAGGTGGAAGGATCATTTGAGCCCGGGAGGTTGAGGCTACAGTGAGCCATAATTGTGCCACTACACTCCAGCCTGGGTGACAGAGGGAGACCTTGTGTCTCAAAAAAAGAAAAGAAAAAAAAAAGAAAAATTAGTTTATGGAGAAGTAATCTCTCTGTTGGGGCTTTTGCATGCAAGTTGTGCCCTCTGCAAGTCCACCTGGCTTAAGGCAGTGAGTGGGGCCTGAAATTCAGCCCACATTCCATTCTTCTAGCTGTGTGCCTTGAATAGGGAACCATTCACCTGGAAGAAGATTTACTTTTTTTCCAACTCACACAGAGACACAATATGGGCTAGCGGCTGCATCTTTTCTTCAGACGTGTTAGAATATTGAACTCAAAAAGAATTGTCTTAGGCTTCATCCTAAAAGACAGGAATTGGAGAGGTCATTGTTTTTGCTAGCCTCTTGGATGTGGCATGTGGGCATCATTGATTCAAATCCTTTGTACTTGCTTTTCTTTCTGCCCAATACTCTTTTCCCTCAGATATCATTCTTTCCCTCCCTGAGGTCTTTGTCCAACTGTAGCCTACCTTCTCCTTCAGGACTTCTCTGACCTCTATATTTAAAATCGTAACCACTTTACCCAACACTCTATTTCTCTTTCCTCTTAATTTTTTTAAATTTCTTGGCCATTTGTATGTCTTCTTTTGAGCAATGTCTGTTCTGATCATTTGCCCATTTTTAAATTAGAGGATTTTGGTTTGTTTGTTTGTTTTCCTGTTGAGATGCTTGAGTTCCTTTTATATTGTAGATGTTAATCCCCTGTCAGATGAGTAGTTTGCATATATTTTATTCCATTCTGTAGGTTGTCGTTTCACTGTTGATTGTTTCTTTGCTGTGCAGAAGCTTTTTAGTTTGATATAATTCCGTTTATTTTTGCTTTTGTTACCTATGTTTTTGAGGTCTCATTCATAAAATCTTTTCCCAGACCGATGTCCTGAAGTGTTTCATCTTTGTTTTCTCCTGGTAGTTTTATTGTTTCAGTTCTTACATTTAGGTCTTTGATCCATTTTGGGCTGATTTTTGTATAGGATGAGAAGTGGGAGTCTCGTTTCATTCTTCTGCCTGTAGATATATATCCAATTTCCTTTGTATCATTTATTGAAGAAACTGTCTTTCCCCCAGTTAGTATTCTTGGCACCTTTGTAAAAAATCAGTCCGCTGGGGCGAGCGCGGTGGCTCATGCCTGTAATCTCAGGACTTTGCGAGGCCGAGGCAAGCAGATCACTTGAGGCCAGGAGTTTGAGACCAGCCTGGCCAACATGGTGAAATTCCATCTCTACTAAAACACAAAAATTAGCCGAGTGTGGTGGCACGCCTCTGTAATCCTAGCTGTTCAGGAGGCTGAGCACAAGAATCACTTGAACCTGAGAGATGGAGGTTGCAGTGACCCAAGAACACTCTGCCCTCCAGCCTGGGTGACAGAGCAAGACTGTCTCCAAAAAAAAAAAAAAAAAAATACATTAAAAAAAATTAGTTGGCTGTAAATATGTGAATTAATGTCCAGGTTCTCTACTCTGTTCCATTGGTCTATGTGTCTTATTTTTATGCCAGTACCTTGCTTTTTTGGTTACTACAACTTTGTAGTATATTTTCAGGTCTGTTCATATTTTGCCTCCAGTTTTGTTCTTTTTGCTCAAGATCGTTTTGCCTATTTGGGGTCTTTTGTAGTTCCATACAACTTTCAGGATTATTTTATATTTCTGTGAAGGATATCACTGGTATTTTGATAGAATTTATAGATTGCTTTGGGGGTAGTATTGTCATTTTAACAATACTAATTTTTCCTATCCATGAGTATGGGATGTTTATTTGTATTGTCTTCAACTTTTTTGTAGGTATTTTGATTTTATTTTTTGTAGCTATTGTGAATGAGATTGCCATCTTGATTTCTTTTTCAGCTAGTTTGTTGTTTTGTGTATAGAGATATTACTGACTTTGTGTATTAATTTTGTATCTTGCAACTTTACTGACTTTATCAGTTCTAAGAGTTTTTTGGTAGACTCTTTAGTTTTTTCTATATATAAGATCCTATTGTCTGCAAACGGGGACATTTGACTTCCTCTCTTCCAACATGGATGCCTTTTATTTCTTTCTGTTACCTAATTGCTTTGGCTAGGGCTTCCAGTACTGTGTTGACTAAGAGTGGTGAGAGTGAGCATCCTTTTCTTGTTTCAGTTATTAGAGGAAACGCTTTCAGCTTTTCCCCATTCAGTAAGATATTAGCTGTGGATCATGAGGTCACATTTTACTTGGGGAAAAAGAGGTATAGTATTATGTGCTGTCTCATAGCGGCCAACATCTGATTTGCTTAAGCCTGTTAATGTTATCAATAACAATAGCATTTCCTACCTTAAGAGAGTTGATGGTCTAGTTGGAGAGAAAACAAGTCAGTATCTTCATGGCTTTATTATCTACAATAACTTTTAAATTAGACATTGAAAGTAAATAGGAAATCTTTATGGTAATAAAAATTTCCACTTTTCAGATATAGATTAGAAATTTCATGTCTGAGTCTTACTTTAAATGTCTTTTTGTAAGCTAAAATTTATAAACATTTTCTAACTTTTCTAATTATTAATGGTGTAATTTAGATTATACCATTTTGCTTTTCTTTAGTTATTCAGACTAATATATCACCAAGATGAAGAACTTAACAGCAGTAAATATAAGTAGGTATGAGAGCATAACTTTATCTGTTGTAGAACCTGCTGATTTTGCCAGTCTTTTAAAGCCCATTTTTAATGGAGTATCCATTTGACTTCATGAATATTATATAAATTGGTCTTACTTGTAACCCTAACCCTAACCCTAATCATGACTAAAAACAATACTAATTCTTTTTGTTTCTGCATAATTATTCACTTAGCATTTATAGGTTTACATGACCTAGACTGACGAATTGCATATTTTTATCTCCTGCAACTGGCATGTAATTAACATAGTACTTCATAACTGCAGATATGCATAGGTAATGATAGTATTCAAGTAAAAATGCAAAAAACAAAAAAAAAGGAGTAACGATGTACGTTCTTAGCTAATTTAGTCTGTTTAACGGGAAACCTTACTGAAATACAGTTTAAGTTTTCGTTTTCATTGTGAATAATTAAAGAAGAGAACTTGCATTATTTCTGGTACCTCTCCATCTCTTTTATACAATATTGTTCACAAAACTGTTTCATGATTTTAAGTGAACAAAATCAGACTTCAGAATAATATATAATATCTCATTTTTGTTTAATGTGTGTTTATGCTTTCTTAGAATATACACCAACATTGTAACACTGGTTATCTTTGGGGGCTTGCAAATACTTACAATAGCCTCTCCTTTATAAAGAACATTAATATTATTATTTTTTCCCTTTTCAGAATCTGATATCGATGCTGCTGCTGCAATGATGCTTTTAAATACTTCTATAGAACAAGGAATTTTAGAATGTAAGTAATCATGCCTTTTTAAAAAAAAAATTTTAGTGCCTTTTCACATTTAAACTAGACTATAAAATAACTATTACAGACAAAATTACTTCTTTCCAACCAAATTGTATTTTGATCTGAGTAACTCAGTTTCTGTTTTATTATACTTTCATTAATTTATGTGAGCAATTGAGAGATTGAAGTTAATGCTGTGATTTTTCTTACATTGACCAAGAAATGAAGAAAAATGTATTCAGAAAATGAGCTCGAAGAGCTAAAAGTAAAAATGAAAACTATAAACAAGAAAATATAGTAAGTAAAGTATATTTATGAACTTGGACTAGGAAAAGCTTTCTTTAAGATACAAAATGCAAAATCCATAAAGAAAAAAATGGGTAAATTTAATAAAACATCAAAATTTTAGCATTCTGGTCAGGCATGGTGGCTCACGTCTGTAATCCTAGCACTTTTGGGAGGACAAGGCAGGTGGATCACTTGAGACCAGGAGTTCCACACCAGCCTGGGCAACATGGCAAAACTCCATCTCTACAAGAAATACAAAAATTAGCCCGATGTGGTGGTGCATGCCTGTAGTCCCAGCTACTCAGCAGGCTGAGATGGGAGGTGGAGGTTGCAGTGAGCCATGAGCATGCCACTGCACTCCAGCCTGAGTGACAGAGTGAGACTCTGTCTCCAAAAAAAAAGCATTCTGACAACAAAATATATCTAAGAAAAGTGACATAAAGTGCTGGAGACATGTTTTTTCCATATATAACAAAGGATTAGTATCAAGTGTATACATAAAAGGATTCTACAAGTAAGAAATAAGAAAACAGTTCAACCAAAAAGTCAGCAAAATAATATGACTAGGTGGATCTTAGAAGAGGAAATGTATGTGGGCAATACACATGTGAAAAGATGTGCAACTTCTCTAGAAATTCGGGAAACACAAAATGAAATAATATTGAGGTAACTTTTTTGTCCATAAAATTGTAAAAAATTTAAGTAATTGAGAATGGTGTTAAGTAGGGAATAAGTTTTGTCATACACTGTTGGGAGTAAATTGGTACAACCATTTTGGAGGGCAATTTGAGAATACCAATTATAATTTTAAATGTATATATCCCTTAGCAATTTTTTTATATCTCTTTTTAAAAATTACTTGCATATATTCAAGAAAAGGCATCCAGAAGGATTTGTATTGCAGCATGATTTATACTAATGAAAAATTGGAAACAGCCTAAATATTAACATGAAAGTGATTAGCTAAACAGTGGTACATTCATATTGAGGCATTCTTTGTAAGCAATTCAAAATAGTTATATATTCTATAGAAAAGTCAAGACATTGTTAAATGGTTTTTAAATGTTTCAAATTAATGCTTGCAAAATGATGTGATCTGGGTAAAAAAATAAAAAATCTACAAAGCTTCATGAATCTAAAACATTTGCTGCTCAAGAGTAATGTAGTAGTTTAAAATTGGTCTGTTTTTGCAACCAAACATATTTGACCTATTGATGGAACTTTTATTTTCCACAGGTGAGAAGCCTCTTCCTCTTAAAACAGCGTTCCAAAAAAAGAGGAGTTACGGCAATGCATTTCATCATCCCAGTGCTGTGCGATTACAAGAGAGTGATTCTTTAGCCACCAGCATTGATCCAAAAGAAGATCACAATTACAGTGCAAGTAGCATGGCAGCACAGCGTTGTGCATCCAGGTCTAGCGTGTCTTCCCTGTCTTCTGTGGATGAGGTATATGAATTTATTCCAAAGAATAGCCATGTGGGAAGTGATGGCAGTGAAGGATTTCACAGTGAAGAAGATACAGACGTTGATTATGAAGATGATCCTCTTGGAGACAGTGGCTATGCATCACAGCCTTGTGCAAAAGTCTCTGAAAAAGGGCAGTCAGGCAAAAAGATGCGAAAACAGACATGTCGAGAAATTGATGAGGAGCTCAAAGAGGCAGCTGGATCTCTGCTCCACCTTGCTGGAATTCGTACATGTTTAGGTTCCCTAATAAGTACTGCAAAGACACAAAATCAAAAGCAACGGAAAAAATAGAAATACTTAAAGTGTGGCAATACTCTTTCACTTAATTCTTTACAAGGGATATCAAAGCCATAATGGACTTCATTAGTTTTAGGGTAGGGAAAGGATACTAATTACTTATTTCTTTAAAAACATTTTTGGTTTTTAAAATTGTTATCAAACAATTGCTGTTAGGATCATGCCTGATCAGAAATACATGATGTGAAGTCCTAAAAGCATAATTTTTGTGATAAATGTGTCCCAAGATTTGAAAATTTTTATATAAGAAAATCCCCAGCCTCTGTCTTAAACTTGTGGGACAAAAATCCTTTCTTCTGTTAATATGTCAGAATGTAAGATTTGGCAACTCTATAAATTTTTTTCATTTTCTTTTCCAATCTGTAACTATAGTTACTGAACCAGCTAAAAATTTTGCTGATGTATTTTTCATATAATTCTCTCCTGACACACAATCCGGTAACATAAGATTGAAATTTTTTTACTTTCTCTTAATTTGTTTTTAATTTTTTTTTTGTTGTCGTGTGAGCAAAGACAAACATAAATTGAAAAATATCCTGATGTTTAGAAAGTTTCTTTTGGTTACATAGGTAGAGAATACAACAAAGAGTTCTAAGATTTAGAAAAGACAATTTTGTGGTGTCATTTCATTAAAGAACACTCCCAATTCCTATTAGAATGGTAGCTTTGAAGTGTCTTTACTTCACAGATACTGCATAGCATTTATTGGGGCCTTTTATTCTTTCCCAAAGTGCTTTGCAAACATTAAGTTTTAGCCACTAGCTGCCTTTGTTGAGTATAAGTTATCCAGTGAGAGGATATAGCCAATTAAGTGTGTTATGGAGTACACCCATTTTGACACACTTGTAATAAGAGATCTTTCATTTGCCTGCCACATGTACTGTATTCTGAGAATCTTATAATAGGAATGGAGTGAAATGAAACATTTTGAGTACTGACTGCATGTTATCATATCAATAAAGTAGGTCATTTAGGAAAAAACTTCTGTCCAAGCTTTGTATGAATTAAATTTATAAGTATACCAAATTAAATCAATAGACTTAATGCAATTTTACAGACAAAATACCTTCATGAATTTCAAAATTCATATAAAATTTGATCTTATGCAATACACCCTTTAGAGGAGGCCGTGTAATAACCTATAGTGCCATTGATCCACGAGAAAAAAGATTTTCTGGTACTACTCCAAAAGTGCTTTGACTAAGTGTCTTAACTATTTGAACAGTCTGCTTATATGAGACAGTTTTTCATAGTATCATTTGTATAATTTGATTAGATTATTCAGAAACAACAGGATGCTGAACTAAACTTACTTATTGTATCTTTTTTTACAATGGTGGAAGCAACTTTCTAAAAGTTCAGTCTTATGCTACATCCTAAGTCATAGACAATGACCTCGTTTTCATTCTGATAGATTGTATACATATGTACACATACATACACACACATGCACAGTCAGGGTCATGATGTTGATTTGCTTTCAGCTGTTTCTATGACTATAAAGCATTTTTTAAGATACAAATATTTTAACTTTTAATTTTTATTTTGGCAAAACTGTCAAATGAGAAAAATGATCTTAAAAACTTTTTTTTCGATTGACAAGACTTTAAGTCAGGGATAACAGTATTAATGTTCTCTGTTCTGTTTCCATGTTAAATTTAATTTAACCTGGATAGCCACATTAATGAATTGGTGCTGTCAAAATATAGTAATTTTTAAATTTGTTAATAATGAAAACTCTTAAATATGCAGGATGAGGTATTTGGGTTTTTTCTTTAGATCGATCACATCTACAGGAAATGGCTAAACCAAGTTAACTTTTATTATAGACAGTGAATAAAACACCAAAAACCCAAAAATGCTTTAACTACAGTATAAATAATAAAGAGATTATACACATCATTTTAATAACTGTTTTTAAGTTATTTAGCATAGCCTCCGGATAGACCTTAGGAACAGTGTTTCAGTGATCTGGCACCAATTTATTTTGTTCTGCGGAAATTCTGTATCACAAATGTGCTACCTGGTTTCTGTCCATTAGATAATTACTCTTTATAAGAAAAGGAAAGTGATCTAAGAGAAGCAGAGTTAGTTCCAGCTCTAATGGGGATCTTCAAAGTTATTTTGTCTTGATGTACGTTAACAGTAATTCTTCACATCTTTTGATTTTTCTCTTCCTTTTTATTCACTCTTCCCATGAATTTAAATGTTTAAGTTATATTCATCACTAGCAAGGATGATAAACACTTGTGCACTGAAAGCTAACAGGGAGAGGTTACACAATATTTTACAGTTTCTTAAACATAATTTAATGCATCACCTTCCACTTGCTAATATACCAAGTCAGTTATTTTCAAGGGGAATAACCTTTTAAATTATGGTCCTCCAGTTACTACTTCCATTGAGATTACGCTCTCATTCCTCAGGTGTTTTGAGAAACATGACTAATAACCACACAATTAAGTAGAGTCATTCCAAGTCCTATGGCCTGGAAATTGTATTCCCTATAATATACAAACTTTCCTGTAATAAAGTCAACTTAGAAACTCCAAGGAGGTTACATGTTTTCCAGCATATCCTAAAACTGTGATATAAGCTAACATATAATTTGCCTTATGTCAAAAAGAGTATGTTTTGTTGCAGCTGATTCCAGTTTATAATAGATCCCTAGTAAAAAGCTTTGATTCAACACAATTGTTCATCTTCACATCCCAAACAGAATCAGCGTTTCTTGAATATATATTTTTGAAGTTTTTTTTGTGCAATATATTACTAAATCAGTTATTATTTTACTTTTCAAATTCAGAGAAAGAAAACAGATTACCTGAATTCATGGAAAAGGTAGATCACCTCCCTTTTTCCACCTTCAAGCCTTTCCTGTCCTCATAGCCAGCATGACTTCTTTTAACTTGGATTCCTTTGTATATAGTAAAGTTTAGTATATATATTTTTTTCTTTTGCTACTTTCTGAGGCATTATGTAAAGGGCTCATATTAGATGTTCGGTTAAATATACTTTAGCACAAAGTCAAACTAGAGAATGTGTTAAGGAGGGAGTGTATGTGTTTTCGTAGACCAGGAGGCCTTTCCCAGCAATTTAAGCAACAGATGTGAATGCTTCACAAAGCTGTAAAGACCATTGTCTTAAATGCTACAACAACTTAACACCCTTTTGTGAAGATCATAGCATTTATCTAAGAAACTTTGAGGCTTTCTGGTTTACATATATCTTACAGGTGTTTTTTTTTTTATTTTTTTTTTAGTTTGAAATGTGTAAGCTTTGATTTAAACCAGGTTTACTTCAGTATGTTAATGATGTAGTAAAAATATTTATTGAAAGGCGAATTTGAGTATTTTAATGTTATACCTGCCATTTTTTTCTTAAAGCATATTCTTTGCATCTAACTGCCAGTGCCATAGTTAAAACTTATTTTTTAAATCGTTGTACATTTCTTATTAAACTAAGTGCTTAAAGTATTATGTTGCCATCATATAGTGTATGAAAATGTATAATTGCCAATTGATTGTAACTATTTATTTTGAAATGAAAGTGTAAGAATGCTTTCTGATTCAACAAATTTGTTATCAAACTGTTTCCTTATCCTCTTCTGATGTAGCATAAAAATTGTCCCGGTTTGAGTTATAACTGCCAGTAGATGACCAGTCACAAGTGAACCACTTCTCAGTTGCCAGTCTTTGCTCATATTAAAAACAACTTACAAATACTTAGTTTTTGTATCTAATCTCTGATTATTAAAATGTTTATAAAGTTTATTTTTACCAAAGAGATGCAATTCATTATGAGAAAGTATTGCATAATAAATTTTGTTTTATAACATTTTTTGTGCTTTCTCTGATCTGTTGTAGGATAGGGTGGGACAGGAGAAGGGTGGTAGGGCAGATGTGATGGCTTATACTTCTACACACACTTTCCATTCAAATTGGAGTCAAGGAAATGAAAAATACAGTGTAATTTCAAAAATTTTTTTAAAGTATTTTTTATGGTTTTTAGATGTTAATTATTGAAAGCTAAAACGACATTAAATTAGTATCTTCTAAAGTTAAACTTCTTTTCCTATTAATTTACATATATCTGAAATATTTTGAAATATAACTGGGAAAAATGCAGTAGAATATGAAACCAGCCTGGCCAACATGATGAAACCCCGTCTCTACAAAAATACGAAAATTAGCCAGGTATAGTGGCGAATGCCAGTAATCCCAACTACCCAGGAGGCTGAGGCATGAGAAATGCTTGAACCTGGGAGGCGGAGGTTGCAGTGACCTGAGATCCCACCACTGTACTCCAGTCTACACAACAGAGTGAGACTGCATCTCAAATAAAAAAAAAAAAGTCATCAAGAGCTTTATGCCAATAAGTTCAACAACTTCGGTGAATTAAAATGCAACAATAAGAAAACCCAATCTAAAAATGGGCTAAAAACCTGAACGGACACCTCACCAGAAAAGATAAAACAGATCACACTCATTGATATTTACCCAAATGAGTTGAAAACATGTCTAAACAAAAACCTGCACACAATTGTTACAGCAGCGTTGTTTGTAACTGCCAAAACTTGGAAGCAAATAAGATGTCTGTCAGTAGGCAAATGTATAAACTGGTACATCCAGACAGCAGACTATTATACAGCAATTTTTTTAAAAGCTATCGACATCCCAAAGAAGATAAACAAATGGCCAAAAAGAACATGAAAATATCCTCGACATCACTAATTACTAGGGAAATGCAAATAAAAATCACAATGAGATACCACCTCATATCCATTAGAATGGCTACTATTAAAAGGTTAAAAACACCACCAAAACTAAATGACAAGTGTTGGCAAGGATTGGAACACTTGTGCAGCCACTATGGAAAGCAGTGTGGAATTCAAAATAGTGCAGTCACTGAAAAGCAGTATGGAAGTTCCTCAAGAAATTAAAAATAGACCAGCAATTTTACTTCTGGGCACATACCCAAAAGAATTGAAAGCAGGTTCTCAAAGAGATACTTGTCTACCCATGTTTAGAGCAACATTATTCACAATAGCCAAAAGGTGGAAGGTACACAAATGTTCGTCGATAGATGAATGAATAAAATATGGCACATACAGACAATGGATTATTATTTCACCTCAAAAGGGAAGGGAATTTTCACGCAAGCTACAACATGGATGAAACTTGAGGACATTATATCTAAGTGAAATAAGCCAGTCAGAAAAAGAAGAATGCTGTATGGTACCTACAGTAGTCAAACTGATAGAGACAGAAAGTAGAAAGATGTTTGCCAGGGGCTGGAAGAAGAGGGGAGTGGGAAGTTGTTTAATGGGCATGGAATTTGTGTTTTGCAAAATGAAAGAGTTCTAGAGATTGTTTTCACAACAATGTGAATGTACTTAACACTATTGAACTGTACATACAAAAATAGTAAATGTTATATATATTTTACCACAATTAAAAAACAAAAAAAAAAGAGATATCAAGCTATGATGGAAATTTAAACGCATATTACTAAGTGAAAGAAGCCAATCTTTGACTTAGTTGAAAGGTTCACTTACTGAGCCTTAGAAGGCTCATTTCTGTGATTCCAACTACAATCTTGTATCGCTTAGCAACAGGAATACCTTCTGAGAAAAGTATCAGGCAGTTTTCTTATCGTGGGAACATCATAGGGTATACTTACACAAACTGAGATGGTATGGCCTACTACACAACTAGAATATATAGTAGATAGCCTATGGCTCAGGCTTCAAATCTATGCAACATGTTACTGTCCCAAATACTGTAGACAGTGGTGATGCAATGGTGTTTGTGTATCTTAACCATATCTAAACATAGAAAAGGTACAGTAAAAACAGTATAAAAGATAAAACATGATACACCTGTATAGGGCACTTACCATGAATGGAGCTTGCAGGACTGGAAGTTGCTCTGGGTGAGTCAGTGAGTGTGAATGGTGAATGAATGTGAAGGCCTAGGACATTACACTACTGTAGACTTTTTAAACACTACTCTTAGGCTATACTAAATTCATTTAAAAATTTTTTCTTCAACAATAAATTAACATTAGCTTACTGTAACTTTGTAAACTTTAAATTTTTTTTAACTTTTTGACTCTTTTGTAATAACACAGCTTAAAACACAAACACATTGTACAGCTGTACCAAAATATTTTTTCTTCATATCCTATAAGCTTTGTTCTATTCAAATTTTTCTTTTTACTTTTTAAACATTTTTCTTAAAAACTAAAACACAAACACACACATTATCCTAGGCCCACACAGGGTCAAGATCATCAGTATTACTGTCTTCCACCTCCACATCTTGTCCCACTGGAAGATCTTCAAGGGCAATAATATGTATGGCGCTATTATCTCCAATGATAGCAATGCCTTTTTCTGGAATATCTCCTGAAGGACCTGAGTTTGTTTTACAGTTAGCTTTTCTTTTTTTTAATAGGAATATACTGTAAAATAATGGTAAAAAATATAGTAGATATATAAACCAATAGCATAGTCATTTACTTTCAAGTATCCTGTACTGTACCTTATTGTATGTGCTATACTTTTATATGACTGCAGTAGGTTTGTTTATGCCAGCATCACCATAAACACAGAATGTATTATGATAATATGAGGGCTAAGGCATCACTAGGTGATAGGAATTTTTCATCTTCATAATGATCTTATGGGACCGCTGTCATCTATGTGGTCTGTCCTGCCTTTGACTGAAACATCATTATGCAGCTCATGGCTGTATATGACATTCTAGAAAAAATAAAACTATGGAGACAGTAAAAAGATCGGTAGTTACCAGGGGTTGTGGGGGAGCAAGGGCTTTTTAGGGCAGTAAAACTATCCTTCATGATACTGTAATGGTGTATATTATCATTATACATTTGTCAAAACCCACAAATTAAAACCAGACAGAGTGAACCCTAATGTAAACTATGGATTTTAGTTACTAGTGATGTATTAATACTGGCTTATCCGTTGTAATAAGTGTACCACTAATGCAAGACAATAATAGGAGAAACTGGGGCTGTGGTAGGGGGCACAAAGGAGGGTATAAGAGACCTCTTGGTACTTTCTACCCAATTTTTCTATAAACCTAAAACTCCTCTAAAAAAATAAAGTCTATTAATTAAAAAACAAAACCTAAAACAACTGGCACTTGAAAGTACTTCCAATGGCCAAAGCTAGAACAATATGAGCACCAAAATAAAAATGTAGTCTTGGCCAGGTGCGCTGGCTCACATCTGTAATCCCAGCACTTTGGGAGGCTGAGGAGGGCAGATCACAAGGTCAGGAGTTCAAGACCATCCTGGCCAACATGGTGAAACCCCGTCTCTACTAAAAACACAAAAATTAGCTGGGCGTGGTGGTGTGCACCTGTAATCCCAGCTACTCAGGAGGCTGAGGCAGGAGAATTGCTTGAACCAGGGGTTGCGGTGAGCCGAGATCATGCCACTGCACTCCAGCCTGGGCTACAGAGCGAGATTCCATTTCATAAACAAAACAAAACAAAACAAAACAATTGTAGTCTTATATCTTAATGTATAAAATAAATATCTGTGAGTCCATACTGATATAAATAAATGATTGAATATGTAAATACATGAGGGAAAAGAGACAAATCTCCCATGCAGAAGAATTCCACATAAATTATGCAGCTACTCCACCCTAAAGGAGGAAGCATAACTTCCCATTTCTTAAATGTGAGCTTGCATAAGGGCTTCCTTCCAGAGTTTAATGTGGAAGGGACAGTGATGCGGGTAGTACCTTCACCGTGGAGAAACCTGACAGACACTACTTCAGTCAGGCATCCTAGGTCAACATCGGCAGTCATGACTGACGTTGATAGCACGTGTTCTTGATATTATATAGAAACGGACTTTCCCTCTGTGATCTGCCTCCCAAAACTCATAGCCTAATTTTTAAAAAGAAATCAGACAAATTCTAGTAGTTTGGCATTCTACAACAACCCTGACCAGTATTCCTCAAAGCTGTCAAGATCATTGAAAACAATCAGTCTGAGAAACTTTCATAACCAAAAGAACCCTAAAGAGACACAGCAACTAAATGGGATGCATCCTGAATGGGGTCCTGGAATAGAAAAATGGTATTAGGTTAAAAACTAAGAATGCCTAAATAAAGTATAAACTTGTATTAATAAAAATGTATCAATAGCAGTTCATTAATTGTAACAAATGTACCATACTAGTGTAAGAGGTTAGCAGCAGGGAAAACTGGGCAGGGCAGAGGGTATATGGAAAGTATCTGTATTATTTGCTCAATTTTTTTAACTCTAAAATGACTCTTTAAAAAGTCTGGTAAAAAAAAACTGAAAGCAAACTCCAAGTCCACATGGCTTCACATGAATTATATTTATTATTTAAGGAAGAAATAATACCATTATACCCAAACTCCTTAAAAGCAATAAAAAAAAGACAAGAAAATATTTCATAAGTTGCTTTATGAGGCTATAGGTTTAGCATTAACCTAATACTAAAACTGAGTAAAGACATTACCTGCCGGGTGCAGTGGCTCATGCCTGTAATCCCAGCACTTTGGGAGGTCGAGGTGGGTGGATTACTTGAGGTCAGGAGTTCAAGACTAGCCTGACAAATATGGTGAAACCCCATCTCTACTAAAAATACAAAAATTAGCTGGGTGTGGTGGCACGTGCCTGTAATCCTAGGTACTTGGGAGGCTGAGGCAGGAGAATCATTTGAACCTGGGAGGCAGAGGCTGCAGTGAGCTGAGATCTCGCCACTGCACTCTAGCCTGGGCAATAGAGTGAGACTCAGTCTCACAGAAAAAAAAAAAAAAAAGACATTACCAAAAAACTACAGACCAATATTCGTCATGAATATAGACACAAAAATTCTTAACAAAATATAATCAAATAAAATTCAGTAATATAAAAAAGAGACGATAACCATTGGGGCTGGCCCTAGGAGTGCAAGTTGGTTCAATACTAAAAATCATCATTATAATTCACCATATCAGCAGAGGCAAGAAGAAGAATGTTGGGAACAGGCCCCCAAAACTGGCCATAAACAAAATCTCTGCAGCACTGTGACATGTTCATGATGGTCATGACGCCCACACTGAAGGTTGTGGGTTTACTGGAATGAGGGCAAGGAACACCTGGCCCATCCAGGGCAGAAAACCACTTAAAGGCGTTCCTGAACCACAAAGAATAGAATGAGCGATCTGTGCCTTAAGGACCTGTTTCTGCTGCAGATAACTAGCCAGACCCACCCCTTTGTTTTGGCCCATCCCTTTATTTCCCCTAAGAAATGCTTTTAGTTAATCTATAGAAACAATGCTTATCACTGGCTTGCTGTCAATAAATATGTGGGTAAATCTCTGTTGGGGCTCTCAGCTCTGAAGGCTGTGAGACCCCTGATTTCCCACTCCACATGCTATATTTCTGTGTGTGTGTGTCTTTAATTCCTCTAGTGCTGCTGGGTTAGGGTCTCCCTGACTGAGCTGGTCTTGGCAAGTGGCGCCCATACATGGGGCTCGAACCCAGGTTGAAAGGTCACCAGAGCGACAGTTGGAGATTGTAGAACTAAGCTGGAGGACACTCGAGTACTGTTAAAGCAATCCCCATGGTGAGTAAGAAGGGGAGCTCAGAAGAATCAAGGGGAGCTCAGAAGCATCAGGGTAACAACGGAACAAGTGTGGGCTCTGGTTCGTTCCACCTGGGAACATTTTCACACTGATGATGAGGAGGAAGGAGAGTATAACAAAGTAACAGAGCAGGTTTGTTTGCCAGCTAAAGGTAAAGTGGCAAAGGAGGGAGAGGTTCATCCCTCCCCTTCTGCACCCCCTCCTTATTTTGAAGAAAAAGAGTGGCCTGACCCTCCTGATCTTTCTCTTCCAGAGGACACTGGGAGAAAAGTAGTTGCCCCAGTGACTGTTCAAGCAGCACCTCGAGTGACCACTCTCAGTTCTATTCAGGCAGGAATCCAGCAAGCTAGAAGAGAGGGTGATTTAGAGGTTTGGCAGGTCCCTGTTAGAATATACCCCCCAGATCAATAGGGAAATATTATAACTACATTTGAGCCTTTTCCTTTTAAATTAGCTCAGTTACAGGAGTTTCTTAAAGAGGTGATTGCAGGCAGCATGCGGGCTCAGTGGCTCACGCCTGTAATCCCAGCACTTTGGGAGGCCAAGATGGGCAGATCACGAGGTCAGGAGATCAAGACCATCCTGGCTAACATGGTGAAAGCCCATCTCTACTAAAAATACAAAAAGAAAATTAGCCGGGTGTGGTGGCGAGCACCTGTAGTCCCATCTACTGGGGAGGCTGAGGCAGGAGAATGGTGTGAAACCAGGAGGTAGAGCTTGCAGTGAGCCGGGAACGTGCCACTGCACTCCAGCCTGGGCAACAGAGTGAGACTCTGTCTCAAAAAAATAAAATAAAATAAAGGTGATTGTAGATTTGGTTGCTCAGGATATAGTGTTGTGGTTTTTAGCTTTCAACAATGCTAATCCTGATTGCCAGGCTGCTGTGCAACCTATTAGAGGGAAAGCACATTTAGTTGATTATATCAAGGCCTGTGATGGTATCGGAGGTAATCTGCATAAGGTCACTCTGCTAGCCCAGGCAATGGCAGGACTGAGAGTGGACAAAGGAAATACTCCGTTTCCTGGAGCTTGTTTTAACTGTGGGAAGCACAGTCATGCTAAAAAAGAATGTAGAAAAAATCAGCAAGTCAGGCCACCAGATAGGGGAAAAAGAAAACTGCTGAGCCTGAAATATGTCCAAAATGTAAAAAAGGAAAACATTGGGCTAGTCAGTGTCATTCTAAGTTTGATAAAGAAAGGAACCTGATTTCAGGAAATGCCATGAGGGGCCTGTCCCACGCCCCGTTCCAAACCGGGGCATTTCCGGCTCAGGCCATTCCCCCACCCCTGTACAATGTCTGTCCCCTGACACAGCTGGTAGTGCTGTAGTAGATTTATGCTACACAAAAGCTGTGAGCCTTCTGCCTGGGGAACCTCCGCAAAAGGTCCCGACAGGAGTCTGTGGACCCTTGCCAGTGGGGAAGATAGGATTACTTCTAGGAAGGTCTAGTGTAAGTTTAAAAGGGGTACAAATACATACAGGAGGCATTGATTTAGATTACAATGGGGAAATTCAAATTGTTATATCTACTTCTGTTCCCTGGAAAGCAGAGCCAGGAGAGCACACAGCACAACTCCTGATTGTGCCATATGTGGGAATGGGAAAAAGTGAAATTAAATGAACAGGAGGATTTGGAAGCACAAATAAACGAGGCAAAGCAGCTTACTGGGTAAATCAAATTACTGATAAATGTCCTACCTGTGAAATAACTATTCAGGGAAAGAAATTTAAAGGTTTGATAGATACAGGAGCAGACATTTCAATCATTTCTCTACAGCACTGGCCATCCGCATGGCCAACTCAACCGACTCAATTTAACATGGTTGGAGTTGGTAAAGCCCCTGAAGTATATCAAAGTAGTTATATTTTGTGTTGTGAAAGGCCTGATGGACAATCTGGGACTATTCAACCAATTATAACTTCTGTACCTATAAATTTATGTGGGAGAGATTTATTACAGCAATGGGGAGCACAAGTTCTAATTCCAGAACAATTACATAGCCCTCAAAGTCAATATATGATGCATGAAATGGGGTATGTCCGATATGGGACTAGGAAAAAATTTGCAAGGTTTGAAGGAACTGCTTCAAGCAGAAAGACAAAGTTCCCACCAAGGTTTATGTTATGATTTTTGATGGTGACCATTGTTAAGCCTCCAGAACATATACCTTTAAAATGGTTAACAGATAAGCAATTTGGATAGAACAATGGCCACTAAGCAAAGAGAAACTGGAGGCTTTAGAAGATTTAATTACTGAACAATTAGAAAAAGGACACATAGCTACAACATTTTCCCCTTGGAATTCTCCAGTTTTTGTAATTAAGAAAAAATCAGGTAAATGGAGAATGTTGACAGATCTTAGAGCCATTAACTCAGTTATACAACCTATGGGAGCATTGCAGCCAGGATTGCCTTCTCCTGCTATGATTCCAAAAAATTGGCCTTTAATCATCATGGATTTAAAAGACTGTTTCTTTACTATCCTCTTAGCTGAGCAAGACTGTCAATGGTTTGCATTTACAATTCCTGCAGTAAATGACCTGCAGCCTGCTAAGTGTCTTCATTGGAATGTGTTTCCCCAAGGAATGTTAAACAGTCCAACAATTTGCCAGACTTATGTAGGACAAGCAATTGAACCTATTCATAAAAGATTTTCACAGTGTTACATTATTCATTATACGGACAATATACTTTGTGCTGCCCCCACTCTAGAAATATTACTCCAATGTTATGATCACTTGCAAAACTCGATTTCTTGCACTGATTTAATTATAGCTCCTGACAAAATTCAGACTACTACTCCTTACTCCTACTTGGGGACCTCAGTAAATGACACTACCATTGTGCCACAGAAAGTAATCGTACATAGGAATCAACTGAAAACATTAAATGACTTTCAAAAATTACTAGGGGATATTAATTGGATACAACCTGCTGTAGGCATTCCTACCTATGCCATGAGTAATCTATTTTCTAGCCTTAGAGGAGATACTAGTCTCACTAGCCCTCGGCAATTAACAAAAGAAGCTAAGGCAGAGTTACAGCTGATTGAAAAGCAAGTCCATAAGGCTCAAATAAATAGAATAGATCCAGAGAAGATTCTAGATTTGCTAATTTTTCCAACTCAGCATTCCCCTACTGGTGTTATTGTCCAAGAGCAGGACTTAGTAGAATGGCTTTTTCTTCCACATACTAATTTACGGACTCTAACTCCTTATTTGGGTCAAATTGCTACTATGATAGGTAATGGGAGAACTCGGATTGTTAAATGACATGGATATGATCCTGGAAAAATTATTGTCCCTCTCACAAAGGCACAAATACAGTAAGCTTTTATAAACAGTCTTACTTGGCAAACCCATTTAGCTGACTTTGTGGGTACTCTTGATAATCATTTTCCTAAAACGAAACTGTTTCAATTTTTGAAATTTACTGATTGGATCCTCCCTAGAATAACTAAATTTAAACCAATTGAAGGTGCTAAGAATGTTTTTATAGATGGGGCTAGTAATGGTAAAGAATATTAAACACACTACTGGCATCCCATATAATTCTCAAGGACAAGCCATTGTAGAACAAATGAATCTCTCCCTGAAACAGCAGTTGCAAAAACAGAAAGGGGGAAACAGGGATTACAGGACAGCCCACACACAATTGAAGCTAGCATTATTAACTTTAAATTTTTTGAACCTGCCTAAAGGCCAGATGTTATCAGCAGCTGAACAACATCTACAGAAACCAGCTGCAAAGACAGAAGCAGAACAACTGGTTTGGTGGAGAGATCCGATAACAAAAAGTTGGGAAATAGGTAAAATAATAACTTGGGATAGAGGTTATGCTTGTGTTTCTCCAGAACCGAATCAACAGACGACTTGGATACCATCAAGACACCTGAAACCTTATCATGAGCCAGATGCTGAGGAAGAGATTCCGAGAGGATCCTGAGGAACCCCTAGTTGGCTGCAGCCATGTCGAGACTGATGCTGAGGAGGACCCCAACTGTTGCGAGCAACACCCATTGAACACAGCCACCTACTTGGGGACAGATCAAGAAGCTGTCACAGATGGCAGAAGAAAACCTGAGGAAAGCAGGACAGCCAGTCACAATGAGTAATTTAATGATAGCTATGATAGCGATGATCACCATTGCTGTGAGTATTCTTTCCGCAAAGGCTGACACAGAGAACAATTATACTTATTGGGCATATTTATCAATCCTGGACGGCAATAATGCATGGATGTAATCACTCTATGACACCTTTACACATGCTTTCTGATCTCAGTATTTACCATAATAAATCTACTCCTATAATTGGGCATACCACCCTCAAAAACCTATTTGTAAACAGAATTGGACCTGGCCAGAAAAAATGAACGTACTTGTTTAGGAAGATTGCATTGCAGAACAGGCAGAGGTTCTGCTCAATGATTCCTATGGAATCATTATTGATTGGTCCCCTAAGGGGATGTTTAGCTTAAATTGCACTGCTCAGTCTGCATGCCATGGCCACACTATGTTCAGCTGGTCTGAACAAAATGGCCAGATGGTAGAAATGGTAAGAAGTATGGCAATAGTTCCTATTATCTGGAAACATGGCGGTATAGTGGCACCTCAACCTCAAATGATATGGCCCGCCGTAGGAGCTAAACATAAGGATTTGTGGAAACTCTTAATGGCTCTCAATAAGATCAAAATTTGAGAAAGAATAAAAAAGCATCTAGAAGTACAGTCTACACATTTGTCTTTGGATATTGCAAAATTTTTTTAAAAACTAATATTTAAAGCATACCAGGCACACCTGACCTTAATGCCAGGAACTGGAGTGCTTAAAGGAAATGGATAAAAACACTTGGGAGGTCTGTGATTTCAATGACTGTGCTTTTAATCTGTGTTGTTTATCTTTGTATAGTCTGCAGATGTGGATCCTGACTCCTGCGAGAAGTAGCTCACCTTGACAAAGCTGCCTTTGCTTTTATTGCTTTGCAAAACAAAAAAGGGAGACATGTTGGGAACAGGCCCCCAAATCTGGCCATAAACGGGCCCCCAAACTGGCCATAAACAAAATCCCTGCAGCACTGTGACATGTTTGTGATGGCCATGACGCCCACACTGAAGGTTGTGGGTTTACTGGAATGAGGGCAAAGAAAACCTGGCCCACCCAGGGCGGAAAACCACTTAGAGGCGTTGCTGAACCACAAAGAATAGAATGAGTGATCTATGCCTTAAGGACATGTTCCTGCTGCAGATAACTAGCCAGACCCATCCCTTTGTTTTGGCCCATCCCTTTATTTCCCCTAAGAAATGCTTTTAGTTAATCTGTAATCTATAGAAACAATGCTTATCACTGGCTTGCTGTCAATAAATATGTGGGCAAATCTCTGTTGGGGCTCTCAGTTCTGAAGGCTGTCAGACCCCCGAGTTCCCACTCCACATGCTATATTTCTGTGTGTGTGTCTTTAATTCCTCTAGCGCCGCTGGGTTAGGGTCTCCACAACTGAGCTGGTCTCGGCAGAAGAAAAAATATGACCATTTCAATAGATAGAAAAGCTTTTAACAAAATTCAGTATCATTCATAATAAAAATTCTAACCAAACCAGAAATTAAAGGAAGTGCTTTTACTGGAAGACAATTTTCTATGGATGTATTTTTTTTTGCAATTTTTTAATTCTAGCAAAATATATAACATAAAATTTTAATCATCTTGAAGTGTACACTTCAGTAACATTAAGTACGTTCACGATGTGCTGCAACCATCACCGATACCCATTTCCAGAACATTTTCATCATCCCAAACAGAAACTGTATTCATTAAACACTAACTCTCCATTCCCTGCCTCACCCCCGTAACCTCTTTTTGCTGTTTGTCTCCATGCGTTTGCCTATTCTAGGTACCTCATTATACATGCAATCAATCATACAATAACTTCCCTTTTGTGTCTGGCTCATTTTCACTTGGCATAAAGTTTTCAGGTTTCACCAATGTGGTAGCATGTGTCAAAATTTTATTTCTTTTTAAGGCTAAATAAAACACCATTGTTTGTATACAACATATTTTGTTCATCCATTCTTCTGTTGATGAACATTTGGGTTGTTTTCACCTTTTGTCTCTTGTGAATAATGCTGCTATTAACACTGATGTATAAGTGACTGTTGGAGTCCCTGCTTTCAATTTACTGGGGACACCTAGAAGTAGAATTGCTGGATCATATGGGAATTCTGTGTCTAACTTTCTGAGGACCCACCAAACTGCTTTCCACGGCAGTTAAGACGCTTTATATTCCCACCAGCAATGCACAAGTGTTCTACTTTCTCCGTATCCTCTCTAACACTTAATTTCTGTTTTTATGTGTTTTATTTTCATAATAATCATCCTAATGAGTGCAAAGGAGAGTGTCATACATTTTTGCATGTCTTGCAAACAGAGGCACTGACAGTGTTTTTTTCCAGACTATCTTTTCAAGGATGTTTGTAGAGTGAGCAGCCATGAAAAGTAGATACAGTATCTCTCTCCAGAGAAGAGGACAAGTTTGTTTGCTGTCCAGTATCATAAAGATAATGGCTTAATCTGGGGCAAAGGTTGGACAAGTTTGCTTGTACCCTTTATAAAATATTCAGATTTCCTAAGCAGCATCCACCTGCGCTACTCAGCATAACCCCAAAGGAGTGATGAGAACCAATGTGATCATGAAGCTGATGTTGCTTGCTGAGCTATAAGAAATTCTTTGGTCTTTGACCCAGAAGTCTGATGTCTCTGGCCAGCATCCATGAAACTATTGCAGGCTAGCCTGTTAGCTTGAAAGTAATATAAAAGCTCACACTCTTTACAGTTCTGGACATTCTTCTGCCTGATAAAAGCCATCTATTGAAAATCTACAATAAACATTATACTGAATGGTGAGAGACTGACTCCTTCTCCCAATAATGAACAAGCCAAGTATGTCCACACTCACCCCTTCTATTCAATATTGTACTGAGGGTCTTTGCCACTGCAATAAGGTCAAAAACTAAAAAAGAAGGAGGAAGAGAAGGAAAAAGAGGAGCAGGAGGGAAAATAAAAGGCATATAGCATGGAAACGAAGAAATAGAACCATCTTTATTTACAGACACCATGATTATGTATGTAAAAATTCCTAAGGAATCTATAAAAGGCTATTAGAACTAATAAGTACATTTAGCAATGCCACAAGATACTAGGTCAGTATTTAAAAAGTCAATTGCATTTATATTAGCAACAAACTTTTGGAAAATTAAATTTTAAAAAGCAATACCATTAACAGTAGCATACAAAAAATGAAATACAAAGGGATAAATTTAACAAAATATGCGCAACACATGTACAATAAATGAAAACCGGAAAACATTGCTGATAAAACTTTGAAAGATCTAAATAAATGGACAGATAAACACTGTGTCCATGGATTCAAAGACTTAAATATTGTTGAGATGTCAATTCTTTCCAAATTGATCTATGCATTTAATTCAATCTCAATCAAAATCCTAGCTGGTTTTTTTTTAAAGAAATTGGCAAGCTGATTTTAAAATTTGTATAGAAATGCAAATGACTTAGAATAGTCAAAATATTTTTGAAAAAAAGAAAAACAAAATTGGATGACTTATACTACCTGACTTTAAAATTTGCTATAAAGCTACAATAATTAAACAGTATGGTGTTGGCATAAATCTAAATATATAGATCAATGGAACAGAATAGTTCAGAAAATAAAAACTCACATATATATAAGTAACTGCTTTTGGACAAGTACCAAGTTAACTCAAAGGATTAAAGATAATTTTTTTCAACAAATGGTGCTAGAACAATTAGATATATATCAACAATAAGACTTGACCCCTACCTCTCACCATACATAAACATTTATTTGAAATCAATCACAGATGTAAATGTAAAAAAAAAGCTAACAGTGTAACACTTTTAGAAGAAAACATAACAGAAAATCCTTCTGATTTTGAGGCAGGCAAAGATGTATTAGATAGCACACACACACACAAAAATTAAAAACTAAAAATTAGCCAGACATGGTGGTTGTGTACCTGTAGTCCCAGCTACTCAGGAGGCAAAGGATGTAGTGAGCCGTGATCAAACCAATGCACTCCAGCCTGGACAACAGACTGAGACCCTATCTCAAAACAAAACAAAATAAAAATTAAAAAAGAAAAACAGGTGAATAAACACATTATGCTGAATTCCTACAATGGAGCAAAAAACTTCTAATTTTTTTCAGAAATAAAAAGAAACAAACTACTGATACAATGTATATGAAACCAGTCTCAAAAGAATACACATATGTGATTCCATTAACATGAAATTTTTAAAAAGACAAACCTAATCCTCTCTGTAGTGACAGAAAGCAGATCAGTGATTGCCTAGGACATGGGCTTGGGTGGGGAGCATTAAGAATCATGCACATATAGCAGATGGGAGAAGAGCTTGTTGGTATTCTAATTCAGTGTTTGCAAAACAGAAATAATTTGTCCTGCTTGACCTGCAGAATAAGAGAAATAATACAAATTTGTTATTAACGTGAAAAATTGAAATAAATAGGACAATTTCTATTACTTTCAGAGCTGATGGCTGAATAAAAAAACCTTCAACTGGTACTAATGACTCCCATGTAGAATACGAGATGGATTAGAGAGAAGTATTAAAAGGTGGCTGGGTGCGGTGGCTCACACCTGTAATCCTGGCACTTTGGGAGGCCGAGGTGATCTCCTGAGGTCAGGAGTTGAAGACCAGCCTGGCCAACACGGCAATACTCCGTCTCCACGAAAAATACAAAAATTAGCTGGGCGTGGTGGTGTGCACCTGTAATCCCAGCTACTTGAGAGGCTGAGGCAGGAGAATTGCTTGAACCTGGGAAGCAGAGGTTGTGGTGAGCCAAGATCGCACCACTGCACTCCAGCCTAGGTGACAGAGTGAGACTCCGTCTCAATAAATAAATAAATAAGAAAAAGAAAGAAATATTAAAAGGTTTCTGAGGAGGGTTGGGTGGATGTGGGAATCAGTCACTAGAAGTTCAATGGCCTTTTTAAAAAAAAACTTCATTAAGAATATTAATGGAATGTAGGCTGGGTGCAGTTGCTCACGCTTGTAATTCCAGCAGTTTGAAAGGTCGAGGCAGAAGGATCACCTGAAGTCAGGAGCTCGAAAACAGCCCGGCCAGCATGGTGAAACCCCATCTCTACCAAAAATACAAAAATTAGCCAGGCATGGTGGTGGGCACCTGTAATCCCAGCTACTCGGGAGGCTGAGGCAGGAAAATCACTTGAACCTGAGAGATGGAGGTTGCAGTGAGCCGAGATCGTGCCATAGCACTCCAACCTGGGTGATAGAGACTCCATCTCCAAAAAAAAAAAAGAAAAAAAAAGAATACATGGAATGGAATGGAATAACTACTGCTTATTGAGTATTTACTATTTGCCAAGCATGGCAATCACCACCAAGCCAATAATTTATATATTGTTTGTTATTTCACTTAATCCTCACATCGACACTATGAAGTTAATGAGGTAAATGTTACCATTTATAGATGAAGAAACGCAGACTTGAGGAGTTTAAATTGCCCACTAGTTAGTAAATGATTAAAAAAACCAAGTCTGATTCCAGAATTTGTGCCTTAATTACCAGGCTTCACTGCCTCTAGATTATAGGAATATACAAGCACGAGAACATGTTTGGCCATTGATTCATTTGCTAAAGAAATCAGCATGAAGCACTTTTTTTTTTGAGACGGGGTCTCCAGGCTGGAGTGCAGTGGTGCAATGTTGGCTCACTGCAACCTCCACCTCCCACATTCAAGCAATTCTCATGCCTCAGCCTCCCAAGTAGCTGAGACTACAGTCACATACCACCACGCCTGGCTATTGTGTGTGTGTGTGTGTGTGTGTGTGTGTTTAGTATAGACAGGGTTTCTCCATGTTGGCCAGGCTGGTCTCGAACTCCTGGCCTCAAGTGATCCAGCTGCCTCAGCCTCCCAAAGCGCTGGGATTATAGGCATGAGCTACCACACCCGGCCAGAACACGAAGCACTTTTTTTTTTTTTTTGAAATGGAGTTTCACTCTTGTTGCCCAGGCTAGAGTGTGATGGCGCAATCTCGGCTCACCACAACCTCCTGCCTCCCAGGTTCAAGCAATTCTCCAGCCTCTGCCTCCCAAGTAGCTGCGATTACAGACATGCGCCAACACGCCCGGCTAGTTTTCTTGTATTTTTTAGTATAGACGGGGTGTCTCCATGTTGGTCAGACTGGTCTCGAATTTCTGACCTCAGGTGATCCGACTGCCTCGGCTCCCAAAGTGCTGGGACTACAGGCGTGAGCCACCAAGCCCAGCACATGAAGCACTTATTAAAGCCCCATCACTGTTTTGGGTCTTGGCAGTTGGTAGCAAACAAAACGAAAAGTCTCTGCCCTCATGGAGCTTATGTTCTAGTGGGAGGAGAATAGATAAAATAAGAAATTGAAATAAAATATGAGAAGTCATAAATGCTATGAAGAAAAATAAGGTGAGGAAGAGGAAGTAGAATCAGGTTGACAGTTGCTATTTTAGATAAGTTGGGCATCTGAGCAGAGCAGGGAATGGAATGATGTGCAGGAGACTGCAAGGATCTAGAGGCGGAGCCTCTAGGCAGGAACCAGGGAAGGTAAAGGAAGTACAGCCCTTTGATGTGTTTACAGGAACTGCAAGAGTAAGAGCTACTGTCCCTGGAGGAAACTGTGATGGAAAGACTCGTAGGAGATGACAACTGAGAAACATTCAGGTTCCAGGGACCATGTCATGTGTGGAGCTCTGCCGGTGCTGTGGTAAGAACTTAAAACCTAAGATCAGGGGAGCAGGGAACCAAATGTACATTTTAAAAAGTCACTATTGTGTCATGAGATTTGAAGATTGCTCATAGCAAATCTTAAATACAAATTCTTAGTCAAATACCTTCTGACAAAACAGTATATCCTATGTACTATAGTCTGTTATAGTTACCCTTCAAGCCAAAATAACTCCTAAATCATGAAACATATAATCCAGGAAGTTAAGAAAGAAGGAGTTGTTTCTCTAAACTGGTATCCATATTACCGCACCTTATTTAATTATTTACTTATTTTTTTTTTTAGAGACAGGGTCTTGCCCTGTCACCCAGGTTGGAGTTCAGGGACACAATCATAGCTCACTGTAACCTCACACACCTGAGCTCATGCAATCTTCCCACCTCAGTCTCCTGAGTAGTCAGGCCTGCAGGCATGCATCGCCATGCCCTGCTAATTTCTTTTTTATTTTATTTTTTATTTTGTAGCAATGGGATCTCACTGTGTTGTGCCGGCTGGTCTTGAACTCCTAGCCTCAAGCAATCCTCCTGCCTTGGCCTCCCAAAGATTACTTTACTTTATTAACAAATGGTTTTATATGGTAAAATCTTACCTATTCTCATTTGTTTAAAGGTCAGCCTACATTACTGAAAAGTATATTAAAATATATACTTACTGCTTTTAAATGTAATTGGAACTAAGCCATCCAAGTTTTTTAGGACATTAAGGGAATAGAGAAGAGTAACTTTACAATTAGCCTGATAGATTTCATTAAGTAATTCAAGCATTCTCAAGCAAGCCCTTAAGAGAATGCTTACAGTATTGCATCTCTTAATAAGTAGAGTAAAAGTAAGTAAGAAGCTGAATCTTGATCAAATTATAGTCCTATCAATTCTACAACAACATAATTTGGGTGAAACACTTACTAATCTTTCAAGTAACTGCCAGCCAGCACACACTTTAAGAACTCACATGTTTTGGTATCTTTCTAGTCAAATGAACAAGAAGCATGTCAGTAGGAAAACTTCACCTCACATCATATTGATTTAATTTAAAGGACTGCCACCCACTTTCTGCCTTCACTTGCACACCAATCTGAATTTTTAAGGGAAATTATATATAAATTGTTTTTTCTTGAATGAAAGTATATGATGATAATTCTGTGTTTCCTTGTAATTTGATTCTGTGTAAATACTATCTTTCCCTTATTTAAATGAATTTTCCCCAGGAAATGTATAGTCAGCTTTAATTCACTGTAAAAACAATCATTGATTATTCAAATGAGAAATTACAATGTTTAAATACTTTCAGCCAGCTGTTGGAAGAGGCAATGGTGTACTGACACATTTCAGCTGACATACTACAGTCTCTTTATCAGTGGAGGTAAAAGCAGGGCCATATATAATTCATTAGTATTCTCTCTCTCTCTAATTGCTTTCTAGTAGAATTGCAGAAAGGAATTCTCACTCTCTTCTGTTTCCCTTGGGGGTTTGCCTTTGTTACAACTCAACTATAAGCTCTATATGGAGTTGCAGCTTTTGAAATAGAGCATTAATTGGAAGCAATTATTCAATTATAGCAGCTGTGGCTATGCTGTGTCATGAATATTTACTAAGAAAAGAAAGCATTTAACAGATGATTTAATATAGCAGCTTGGCAATAATGAACCTGCAACCAACACGGCAATTGCATAACTAATATCTTCAATGGCTGAAATATTCAAGAGTACATGGTATAAATTTAAAAATAAAATAAAAGACTATCAGGCTTGATTTTCGAAGCACTGCAAAATGTGTGAAGTCAATTCAAAAGTAATCAAAGAACTTATGTTTGTTTATTATCTAAACATGTGTGAGATTTCTCCAACTGCTTGGTTTTAAAAGTAGATAATGTTTTCAACTTTAATCGATTTTTTTTTCTTTTACTCTTTCGATGCCTCATGTATGTACTCTGAAGTCCTATTATAAGGCTGTCCTAGAAATTGATACTTTGGAACCACTTTAGGTACTTCTCAGATAAGCACCAAGAAGAACCTGCCCTGTGTGAAATTCCACTCTGTAACCAATGGTGTGATAATGAGCTGCCTGCTAGTCATTTTCTGCCTGTAATCTATTCAGCTTCTCGAGAGCTGACCAAGTGCTTGGCAGAGAATGGCTTTGGCTGGGCTAGGATTGATTAAATGGATGTGAAGACAATCCATATGCTGTCAAAAAATATTTTTATGGGCAAAAATCCACTACTAATACCTGCAATATTGGTTCCGAAAGAAATGCAGAAAATGTTTCATCAAATTTATTAGCTCTATGTTACAGAAATGAAACAAAGGAACCGAAACACTTTGCTACCAACTCTTGAGTCATCTTATTGGTGCTGTCTTGACAAAGAGATGCCTTTCTTTTATTTGCTATGATGTCACCTTTGTCCAATCATAACCTTCCTTATGAGAGTAGGATAACTCCGGAGACAAGGTGAGTGACAGCAGCAAGCAACGCAGCAGTCACTAGGCAACAAGATCCAGCCTTCAGTGGAAGAGAATCTTAAAACATTTAACCCTCACACTGTCTGGGTGTCTCATTGCTGAAATGGCAGTAATCTCTGGACAAAAGCCTAATGTGAATAGGCAGCTTGTTTCTAAAGCCATGTTTTTTCAGGCACTGTGAGGAAACTTCCTTCTTAGACTAAGAACATTACTCAGTTTGAAAAGATTGGTGGAGTTAGAAATCTTTAAAACTGCTTTTTCACAGGGTCACAGTTTAAGTCACGTTAGGATCCCCCCAGTGTGTTTAGAACTGTTATTCAATTGCTCCCCATAAGCCAGGCTGCTGCACAGGTCTTGTAGTCTGTACTCTGCACAAAGCCACACTACAGAAGGGGGTGAGTGGGACTGAAATCAGCCTGTGCCCCCTTGCCAAGATATACCCTTGTTAGGGCAGTCTGGAGAAGGGTATCTTTATCTAATTGGTTGCCCTGATGGGGTGCCATTTTGTAATTTGTCTGCCTGGAGGAGGCGCTTTTTCCTAATTTGCGCAAAATTGCTCTGTGAGCTCTTAGGTGGGGGGCACTGCAAGTACATCTTGTGGCCCCCAGTAGCCAAAAGCTCTGCAAGATTGTCTCTCCTCTTTCACTTGACTCTTGCTGTAGAATTTAGCACAGGCTGGACAGACCCAGGTGTGAACCGGTGGTGTTGTTTCCAAACTGGATTTCCAGAATCGCCTCATTTAGATTGTTTTGGTTTGTTTCCAGAAAAAATATCATTTAAAATTCTTCTCATGAAGCAAGTATTTTGTCAGCCTGTGAGAGCTAATTGTTTAATATTATTTTCTGCCGCCAAACAGTTACACAGTAATAATGATTTTCTTAAGATAAACCCTACTGTTTTTTAGTCAGATCAAAAAGTGATTGACAGGCATTTATTAAGTGGGTTCTTTGAGAACAGTGGGTACCATGTTTCTCTAACAGTATCAGGCACAGAGTAAGTGCACATGTCTCTTTGCATGAGTGCATTAGTCAATTGATTAATTAATTAACAGTATTCACTTAGGGGAATCCAATAGGAGAGTTATATAATACATTGGAATTGTCAGAAAACCTACAGGGATTTTTGATTTTTGGTTTTGAGAAAGGATTTCATTCTGTTGCCTAGGCTGGAGTTCAGCGGCATGACTCTTCATCTCAAGCCGTCCTCTTGCCTCAACCTCCCAAAATGTTGGGATTACAGACATGAGCCTCTGTACCTGGCCAAGAAACCTCACAAGTTATCCAGTACAACAGTTTTTATGCAGTTGAGGAGACTGAGACCCAAATAACTAACCAATTCGTACATCTAGTTAAAAGCATAGCCAAGTGTCCCTATAATTAGCACAATATGGAGACTAATTTAGATTGTAATCATGTAGAGAGCAAAGATCATTTCCATTGACCTTGCTATATGCCTTACCTATAGTATCATTAAACCTATATTCAATGTTGGTGCCAGTGTAGTTGATGACTATAATGAGTTTGCAAAAACAAAAATTTGATCCTGTTCAGAAATAACCAGGCTGTGGTTGGCTCATTGTGACCACTTTTCTTCTGGAATATAAAAATCTCATATTATAGTGATTATTGCTTTGCAACCTGTATTTTGTTCTGTCATTGAAAGTTTTTACAATCTAATTAAGGAGACAGGACTAACACAAGATAAATTAGAGAAAATACAACCAAAGATTTACTAAGCCAGGCATTTTACATCTTATCTAATCCTCACAAAGGGCAGATCCAGGATATCAAACCAGTTTTCTTATTCTGAAAACGTTTTTATCCTGAAATCAATATATCCCAAACTTGTCCTTCATATTTTTCATACTGTCACCTGTGCTATTTCTTTAATATTTTTCTTTAGATTGACGCACTTTTATCTTAGTGTTATTCATAATACTCCTTAATGTGTAGAACAAATACATATTTGTCCTAATGTACGTGAATATATCTAAAAGTGTTTATTTGTGCCTTCAGCAGTACAGGATCACTCCGTGAGAAACAGCAGACTACAGTGTGCTTTTAAATGTGCAATGACATTAAACATTATTGAGTGCCAAACAATGTCATAAATTTTCGAAAAAGGGGGAAAGCCAGTACTGACTTATAACTGATTTAATTTGACCCTAACAAGATCTTCATGAAATTATGTTAGATATCACAATCTTATGTTCAAATTTAGCTGCTAGTTCAAGCTTTGCCATTAAATGGCATGATCTGGTATCCTTCTGTTTCCTCATAAGTCAAAGAGAAGATTGGATCAGACAAATTCTGAAGGCCAACATTCTAGGAGCTCAAATCATCTGCATTACTTCTTTGTCTCTCCAGTTAGACAAAGGATCCCTGCATGCTGGGAGATACCCACGCAGGAACTTAAAATGTGGTGGAAACAGTGGCCACAGTAAATGTGAATATGCTAAAGGTCCTGCTAATGCCTTTCAAATGATTTCTTTAAAGAACAAAATTAGGTATGTTGTTAACAAGACATATTTAAACAAAACTAAAAACACTAAAAATAAAAATAAAGGACTAGACAAACATAGCAAACAAGCCTCCCCCTGCAAAAAATAAAGGTGGTAAAATTAATATAAGAGAAGACAGCATCTAAGGCAAAAAGTTAGAATAAGAAGGGGTATTTCTTTTTTTTTTTCTTTGTTTCTTTTTTTTTGAGACTGTGTCTCACTCTGTCTCCAAGGCTGGATCTCGGCACACTGCAACCTCTGCCTCCCAGGTTCAAGCGATTCTGGTGCCTCAGCCTCCTGAGTAGCTGGGACTGCAGGTGCGCACCCACCACGCCGGCTAATTTTTTGCATTTTTAGTAGAGACAGGGTTTCACCATGTTGGCCAGGCTGGTCTTGACTTCCTGACCTCAGGTGATCCGCCCACCTCGGCCTCCCAAAATCCTTGGATTACAGGCATGAGCCACCACACCTGGCCAGGAAGGATATTTCATTCTTTCATAGTCCATGAAGAAGATGTTATAATAGTTGTGAATGTTTATAGCTAAAACAAAGTAAAAATTGTTAGAAATATGTAGAAAATTTGACAAAATCTCAATTAGAATGAAAATTTTAATAAATCTTCCTCTGGATTTACAGAATACATAGAGCAAAATAACTAAGATAAAGAGAGTATGAATTATCTATATACTTAGTAAGCTTGAAAAATATATATTCTTGTCAAACAGATATTTGAAAAGGTAAAAATTACACCTTTTTTACTGTCACATTCTCTGACTGCAGTGAAATAAAACAGGAAATCAATAAGAAAAGGCAATTTTCCCTCCCACCCAATTACATTACTTAGCAATATTCACACAAATTTAAGTCAAAGAGGAAATCAAAACTGAAATTATAGGTAATTTAGACATTAACAAATGAAAATATACAATAAAAGATATTAACATATTCAAGGGAAAATCCATAAAGTTAAATGCATTTATTAATGAACATGAAATGTTTAAATACTTGAAAGAAAGTAGAAAGAACAACAAAATAATATGAAGGAGAAATTAAGAATTAATGAAAGGATAAAAGTAGAATCTAATTTATTAGAAAAAGAAAAATAGGCTTCATATATAAAACCAGGAGTTGTTAGTTTGAAGAACAATGAAATAGAGAAAGTTCTTACAAGTCTGATTATGGGAAACCACAAATACACAATGGTAGAGGTGGAAAGGGAGTGTAATGATAGGCACAACAGAAGTTTTGTTTTCAGAATGTTTATAGCCGGGCGCGGTGGCTCACACCTGTAACCCCAGCACTTTGGGAGGCTGAGGCGTGCAGATCACGAGTTCAGGAGATCAAGACCATCCTGGCTAACACGGTGAAACCCTGTCTCTACTAAAAATACAAAAGAATTAGGCGGGCGTGGTGGTGGGCGCCTGTAGTCCCATAGTCCCAGCTACTGACTCGGGAGGCAGAGGCAGGAGAGTGGCGTGAACCTGGGAGGCAGAGCTTGCAGTGAGCTGAGATCGCGCCACTGCACTCCAGTCTGGGTGACAGAGCGAGACTCCGTCTCAAAAAAAAAAAAAAAAGAATGTTTATAGTTTTACGCTGATAAATCTGAACATCTAGATAAACTGAAAAATTTAGTAGAAAAATTGAAAAAAGTTTGTCAAACACCTACTACTTCCATTCCCAGCAAAACACCAGTCCAGGGGTTTCACAATGAACACTACCACTTTTTTTCTAGGAGTTTCTCTCTTGTTTCAACTGTTCCAAAGAATAGAGAAGGAAGGAAGGAGAGTCTCTTAGTTTATTTTATAAAGTTATAAACACCTGGTAGCAAAACCAACAAAACATCACAAAAATGCTACAGATCTGTATCTCCAGAATTGGCCATTTTCACCTATAAAACTGGCATGGCCGATGTAACTTAACATTGGCTCCATACTGGCAGGTGTACAGATTGGTAAAACCTTTGTGTCAATGAAATTTTGAGTGTTCACATTTAACCTAGAAATTCAACGTGAAGGAGTTTATCCCAAGAAAATAATGAAGCAAGTGTGCAAAAACATATAAATATTTTAAAAGTTCATTGCAACATCCGTGATCTCTTAAGTGCAAAAGGAGATTATAAACAGAATGTGTATCACTTACCTATTTGGCAAAAATCTAACAAATATGATTATATGTGTGTTTACACATTCAAAAGTCATGTTCTAATTCCTGGAACCTATTAATATGTTACCATTATATGGCAAAGAGGAATGAAGGTAGCAGACGAAGTTGTTTGCTAATCAACGAACTTTAAGAAAATTACCCTGGATTATCTGGGTGGGCTGGATGTAATCACAAGGTCCTTAAATGTGAAAGAGGGAGGCAGAAGAGGGAATGTCTGTCAGAGTGGTGTTATATGAGAAAGATTCACCCTGGCATTGCTGGCTTGAAGATGAGCCAACGCAGGCTCTAGAAGCCGAAAAGGGAAAAGAAACACACTCCCACTTACAGCCTCCAGGAGGAACACAACAGCCTCGCCAACACCTTGATTTCAACCCAGTGAGACCCCTTTCAGACTTCTCACTTCCCAATAATAAATTTATGTTGTTTTTAAGTCATTAAGTTTGTGGTAATTTGTTATAGCAGCAATAGGAAACTAATATGATAAATGCCTTGATCTCTTAGTAAGAAAACATTTTCTAAGATTTCCTCCAAGGGTATCCTGAAAGTGTGGGACAGGATCACTTCTTTAGTGGTTTTCTAAACATTTTTCCAGTAGAGTTAATGCAAAAGGTAAACACATATTATCTGTAATCATCTATTTCAGGGGCCTTAAAATGATCTTATGCCATCAAAAGAAATTATTTATATGTTGAACTTTTCATTTTTCCCTATTTTCCAAAATTAATAACATTTTGCATCAGCCAATGACACAGATTGAAACCTTCCCCTTTTGCCAGTGGTAATTGGAACCCAGGTTCTGGCTGCCTGAAGGTCCCTAAATTCCCCAGTCTTGGAGAGATCATCTTTTTTTTTTTTCTTCTTATGAGACGGAGTCTCGCTCTGTGGCCCAGGCTGGAGTGCAGTGGCACGATTTCGGCTCACTGCAAGCTTCGCCTCCCGGGTTCACGCCATTCTCCTGCCTCAGCCTCCCGAGTAGCTGGGACTACAGGCGCCCGCCACCACGCCCGGCTAATTTTTTTTTTTTGTATTTTTAGTAGAGACGGGGTTTCACAGCGTTAGTCAGGATGGTGTCGATCTCCTGACCTCGGGATCCGCCCCCCTCGGCCTCCCAAAGTGCTGGGATTACAGGCGTGAGCCACCTCGCCCGGCCGGATCATCTTTTTTAAGGGAAATTGTTAGTATTGAAGTAGAATTGGGCCGGGCGCGGTGGCTCATTTCTGTAATCTCATCACTTGTGGGGGCAAAGGAGGGTGGATCACCTGAGGTCAGGAATTCAAGACCAGCCTGGCCAACATGGTGAAACCCCGTCTTTACTAAAAATACAAAAATTAGCCGGACGGTTATGGCGTGCGCCTGTAATCCCAGCTACTCAGGAAGCTGAGGCAGGAGAATCATTTGAGCCTGGGGGGTGGAGGTTGCGCTGAGCCGAGATTGCACCACTGCATTCAACAGAGTGAGACCCTGTCTCAAAAAAAAAAAGAAAGAAAGAAAAGAAAAGAAGTAGAAAGTAGAATTGACTTCACTTCTCCTGAATATATGATGGTAAATCAACATCATTGCCAATATTTCCAGGGATTCTGAGCCCACAGAGTTGAGCAAAGATGCTTTTATTTTTGCTAGAGATACTGATGACCAAATTTCCACTGATTTTTCTTGATCTCCACTCTGCATTTTGCCTCTCATCTCTGTTCACCATTTTATATACCTTGTTACCCAATTAGATATTTTCCTTTCCAATCCCTTCACTCTCCCAAATACTATTATGACTTAAGGCAATGGCAATAGCAGGCTTTATTAAACGTTTAGAGCAATGGGGGGTTGCACTGCATAAAACACAGACAACCCTCAACGTTGTATATTAGAATTCCTTCCTTTTAAATGTGTGTTGGCCATTTTCAGGACTGGGGAACAACATCACTTTGACTTGGGCTCCAGCCTCCTGCTATGATGCTGGGTCTTCTCTCTTCTTCCCTTGATTGCCCCTTTCCTCTTTAGTTCAAAGTTCTCCAAACCCCAAATTACTGCTCATTTCTCAGGAAGAGCAGTTTACTTTCATCTCTGTCTCAACTTAGGCCACCCAGCTACCTTACAAGAGGCTTATTTATATTTATTTATTTTTTTGAGACAGTGTCTGGCTCTATCACCCAGGCTGGAGTGCAGTGGCACAATTTCAGCTCACTGCAACCTCTGTCTCCCAGGCTCAAGCAATCCTCCCACCTCAGTCTCCCCAGCAGCTGAGACTACAGGCACCCACCACCACGCACAGCTAGCTTTTGTATATTTAGTAGAGATGGGATCTCACTATGTTGCCCAGGCTGGCCTCAAACTTCTGGGTTCAAAGTGATCCACCTGCCTCAGCCTCCCAAAGTGCTGAGATTACAGGCATGAGACACTTTGCCTGGCCAGCCTTATCTTTTTTTTTTTTTTTTTTTTGGCACGGAGTCTCGCTCTTGTTGCAGAGGCTGGAGTGCAATGGCACGATCTCAGCTTGCCACAGCCTCCGCCTCCTGGGTTCAAGCAATTCTCCTGCCTCAGCCTCCCAAGTAGCTGGGATTACAGGCATGTGCCACCATGCCCGGCTAATTCTGTATTTTTACTAGAGACGGGGTTTCTCCACGTTGGTCAGGCTGGTCTAGAACTCCCGACCTCAGGTGAGCCACCCGCCTCGGCCTCCCAAAGTGCTGAGATTACAGCTGTGAGCCACTGCGCCCAGCCCAGCCTTATCTTTTTAATAAAACTTTTCGAAGAAGAGATGTTCCAAGACAAGACATTTCTTCCTGAGGGAATTTTATTTTGTCAGCTTGCTGAAACAGTTGTTCTTCTCCCCCACCCAAGTAATTTAGTAATTTAAAATTTTTAACACTTATAATAAATGTCTCTTTCATAGAATATGGAATGTATCTCAGTTTTTGAAGTAAAATGAGAAATTAAAAAAAAAAAGTCTCTACTGCACTGGGGCTATTTCACACTGCAGCCCCAGGCCCCAAAGGAGGCATGTGTCCTTTCTCTCCCTTTCGTGGTTAGGGGTACTTAAGTGGAAGCTTCAGAAGCACTGTTCTCTTTCTGTTTCACTTTTTCATAATTAAAGTTTTCAAGCGAATGCAAAAGTAAGGTACAAAAAGATAATAAATTTTTATATATTTATAACTCAGTTTCAATAATTATTAACATATGGCCAATGTTATCTCAAACAAATCCCCTTCATCTCCACCCTCTCCCACACTAGATTATTTTACAATGAATTCTAGATATTATATTCTGTCCATAAATACTTCATTATTTATATCTAGAAGATAAAGACATGGGACCCTAATTGTCCCATGAAAGTCATTTGACAGTTGTTGAGAATCACCGTTTTCAGGCATTATGCCCTCTTACAATCCAAAAATGCACACATTTATTAGATCCTTTCATGAGAGTAGTTGGCACTCAGTGATGAAAAAGAGATACTGTTCGAAGACTAGTTCAGCTTTGTTTATTTTATTTTTTTCTTTTTCTGGAGCAAGGCATCTCCAGAAGAGTCTATTCTCCAGCCGAGCTGAATGACTTTAATTTGTTCCATGAGCAGTCTTGGCCTTACGAACAACCAACGAACTACTTAATCATACACAAGACCTCCTCCACACCTGGGCCCTCTGTTGCCGAACTGGGAGGTTTTAGAGAATCTCTGCATTCAGGAGTCAAAGGAGAGGCAGAGTTGTGCAAAGGAAGGCCAGCTGAGGGGATGGACTCTCCAGAGAGGGATGACTACTACCAAGGCAAGGCTTCCTCACTACCTGAACTGCCCAGCTACTGTGCACCAGAAATCAAGTGATTTTACCAAGTGAAATGTAGCCACTGTTGGCTGTGAGCCCCTGTGGGACAGATGCTTGTCTTGCTGACCTTTGTATCTCCAGCGCCTAGCTCCAAGTCTTAGCAAACAGTGGACTCTTAGAAGACTGAGGCTCCAAGTTCAGACTAGAATCTTCCTGAAACTGGCAGAATCAGGTACACTGGGGGAACTGGGGGCCTTGTTGGGGAGGAGGTGTGGGACATGGTAGCAAGGGTGGGCAACTTGAATTGTGCCAGCCTGGGGAGTATGGCACAGAAAGGTGCCTCATAGCTCCAGCTCTTTGCAGTGAGGCAGTTAGAGGTGAAATACTGATGCAAAGTGAATGGTCAGAGGGATTTGCTGACAATGTTTGCCTGTTTTAAAGAAGTGCCCTGATTTGGCTAATTTCTGGGGACAGAAATTCTTTCTTTATTCTCTCCCTCCTTATTTATTTATTTGTTTATTTATTTGTTTATTTTGAGACAAAGTCTCGCTCTGTCACCTAGGCTGGAGTGCAGTGGCGCAATCTTGGCTCACTGCAAGCTCCGGCACCCGGGTTCACGCCATTCTCCTTCCTCAGCCGCCGGAGTAGCTGGGACTACAGGCACCCACCACCACGCCTGGCTAATTTTTTTGTACTGTTGGTAGAGACAGGGTTTCGCTGTGTTAGCCAGGATGGTCTCGATCTCCTGACCTTGTGATCTGCCCGCCTAGGCCTCCCAAAGTGCTGGGACTACAGGCGTGGGCCACCATGCCCGGCCTTCTCCCTCCTTATTTCAGATGTATGCTGTATGGTCTTTTGTTGTTAAAAAGGCTCTTTAGGGACGGCCCAGGAATTGCCAGAATCAGGGGTGGGGTTGAGGGGAAGGGTAGGCCAAACTGGAGAAGGCAAAGGCTGGGAATCCAGCCCGACATGCCAGATATGCAGGGGGAGTTAGTTGAGAATCCTCTGAATGAGAGTTAGAGGCCTTTCTCACCAGATGTAGAAATTTAGATAAATGTGCTATACTATTAAAGTTCATGACATTAAATGAGGTAATTCTAATACGGTTCCCAGGGCTAAAAACAAGCAAACAAAAATATCTTGGAGGAATGTAGCCTTTGCATCTTCGGGGATTGGTGCAGGACTTGACACATAGTAGGTGCTCAATAAATATTTGTTGAAGGGACAAAACAGTAAAATTAAAGAATAGGCACAAAAATACATTTAAGTTCTCAAAGCTTTTGTTACATGGCAGATTTGCCTGTGTTTGGCTATATTTGCTACAGCCACACGAACCAGTGAACAGAAGGTGGTTTGAAGTCTTGTGAGCTCTTTTAACCAGCAAATGGATGTGTAAAATAGCACTCATTGTCCAAACTAATCCCAGAGAAAGCCTCACAATGAAAATATCATGGTAGGGTAATAGTAAGGACACGTTTGGGTGGATTAAGTCTAAAATATTCTTCAGTTTTATTTTTTTATTGAGATGGAGTCTCGCTCTTGTCGCCCAGGCTGGAGTGCAGTGGCTCGATCTTGGGTCACTGCAACCTCTGCCTCCCAGGTTCAAGTGATTCTCCAGTCTCAGCCTCCCAAGTAGCTGGGATTACAGGCGCCTGCCACCACACCCAGCTAATTTTTGTATTTTTAGTAGAGACAGGGTTTCACCTTGTTGGCCAGGCTGGTCTCGAACTCCTCAGGTGATCCACTTGCCTGGGCCTCCCAAAGTGCTGGGATTACAGGAGTGAGCCACCATGCCCGGCCTATTCTTCAGTTTATTAATTTGAGTCTGGTCGACTAAGGTTTCTTAGAAGTGAACCTTATAAGGAAAGTAGAAAAATAAATGCATAAAACAAAAACCTAATGTGCCAAAATGTATGGGATGCAGCTAAAGCAGTGTTTGGGGGAGGGGGGCATTTATAGCTAAAAGCCTACATTAGAAAAAAAGAAAGATCTCAAATCAGTAACCTAATCTTCCATCTTAAGAAACCAGACAAAGAAGAGCAAACTAAACTCAAAGGAAACAGAAGACGGGTAATCATCATGATAAAAAGGGAAATAAATAAAATAGAAAAACAATAGAGAAAAGTAATGAAACCACAAGTTGGTTGTTTGAAAAGATCAAGAAAATGGGTAAACCTTTAGCTAGCCTGATCAATGACTAAAAGAGAGAGAGAGAGAGGACACAAATTACTGAAGTCACGAATGAAAGTGGAGACATCATTCCCAACTTGCAGAAATTAAAAGAATTCCAGAGGAATACGTGAACAACAGTACGCCAATAAACTAGTTAACATCGGGAAACATTCCTAGAAAGACATGAATTACTGCAACTGACTCACGAAGAAATAAAAAATAAATGTGTGTGCATAAACATTTTTTTCTGGAAGAGTATTTGCCCTTTAAGAATTATTTTTCTTCTAACATATGCACAATACAGGTAAAGAAATGAAGTACAGATAAACGAAAAAGAGGAAATAACTTCATGACCAAAGGTAAGCACACTGACAACTTTCTTTTTCTTTTTTTAAAGAGACAGGCTGAAGTGCAATGGCACAATCATAGCTCTCTGAAGCCTTGAACTCCTGGGCTCAAGCAATCCTCCTGCCACAGTCTCCCGAATAGTTGGGACTACAGGTGTGCACCACTACGCCCAGCTAATTTTTTTTTATATTTTTTTATAGAGATGGAGTCTCACTATGTTGCCTAGACTGGTCTGAAATTCCTGGCCTCAAGTGATTCTCCTGCCTTGGCCTCCCAAAACATTGGGATTACAGGTGCAAGCACCAAGCCCACTGAGAACATTTTGAAATGAAACCTGCAAATATGTGAACATGTAGATGTATATAACAGGGTGTTAAAATTGGACTCTTCTCGCTTACTTTTGTTGAAAGCTCTAAAGGCTGATAACAATACAATAGATACCCAAGGATTCCCACATCTTAAATATCCAAATTGGGTGCCTATTCCTCCTACGTAACCTATGTAGAGCTGACTTGAGAGATTATGAAACGGATTCTGCAGGAAATAATCAGTCAATGAAAAGTGAGGGCTGAAGCATTAGTGAGTGAGGATTTCATGGAGAGCCTGTGAGTGGGCTGCATCCCACCTTCTTCCCAGGGGAAGAGGAGGGGGTGAATGCCCTCATCCCAAGCCAGTGAGATGGCCTTCCGGAGACCCCCTTAGACAGCTTCACATGGGCTCCCTGAAGTTTGGGGACTGGTGTCTGCCTTTTGCCAAGAGAAGCCTACAGGTGAGACTGTAGCTGGAACTAAACGGGGGTGGCAACAAAGAGATAGAAGTGGCTGACAAAGATGCATGAGTTTTACTGGGAAGCCATGCGGACCTGGGGAGGGAGCTGGCCTGGGTTGTTTTAAAGGAGAACCACACAATAGGACTCCTGAGGAGGGGGTAAAAGACCAAACCAAAACAGTTAATGTAAAGGAGGTTGCTGGAAACCCTGTGTTAAGGGGAGAAGTGGAAGCTTCCAGCTGGAGGAGAGATAGCGTCCTCCATAAGGATTTTGGGGGCAACTTGCAAAACCACCTGCCAGAGAAAGAGCCTGCAAAGTGCCTCTGTCACACCCTCAGGAACTAATGGTGGCTCAGGACAGTGCCTGCCAGGAAAGATGGCGTCCTTCCCCCCATCCCTATTCTCAGGGACCCATCTTGAGGGGCCAGAGACCGACGGGAAGAGGACAAGCTGTGAGAGGGAGGATGGCAACCACTAACCCTAAATCCCCACTTCTTCAGCTTGCAAGCTTGAAGTAGGTTGGCCTGGAGGAGTAGAGTCCCTTTCAGTTGAAAGCATTTCAGATTGGGCTGGACATTTTAATTATTGAAGACAGTCCAGCTGACTGAAAGGGACCAGAAGGCTTTGAGATCTGCCTGAGATTTCATCCAGGGGCAGGAAAAGGGCAAGTCCCAAGAGAGAATTTGAAATAAATGTAGGAGAAAGGAAATCATTGCTTTATTATTGCATTTGCGCTTGTCTTGTTCAACAAAGTAGTAACAAATATTTTTAAAAGGTGGGGTTTTTTTTGTTTTTTGTTTTTTGTTTTTTGTTTTTGAGACAGGGTCATTCTGTCACCCAGGCTGGAGTGTAGTGGTACAATCTCACCTCATTGCAGCCTCGACCTCCCAGGCTCAGGTGATCCTCCCACCGTAGCCTCCTGAGAAGCTGGGACTACAGACGCCTGCCACCGCACCCAGCTAGTTTTTATATTTTTAGTAGAGACAGGTCTCACTATGTTGCCCAGGCTGGTCTCAAACTTCTGGGCTCAAAATGATCTGCCCGCTTTTGCCTCTCAAAGTGCTGGGATTACAGGCATGAGCCACCATGCCTGGACTAGAAAATATTTTTAAACAAGTTTTGAATCATACTGGGTTCTTATATAAATAAAATGGCTTAGCGTATGTAGCGCTCCTGGCATGATGTTTGGCACATAATAAATGCTCCGTAAGTGTTAGTATTATTACTACTACTGTTTTGTAATCTGTCTTTTTTCACTTAATATACCCTAAATATATTTTTATGTCAATAAATATACTTATGGGCCGGGCGCGGTGGCTCAAGCCTGTAATCCCAGCACTTTGGGAGGCCGAGGCGGGCGGATCACGAGGTCAGGAGATCGAGACCATCCTGGCTAACACGGTGAAACCTCGTCTCTACTAAAAATACAAAAAAAAATTAGCCGGGCGTGGTGGCGGGCGCCTGTAGTCCCAGCTACTCGGGAGGCTGAGGCAGGAGAATGGCGTGAACCCCGGGAGGCGGAGCTTGCAGTGAGCCGAGATTGCGCCACTGCACTCCAGCCTGGGGGACAGAGCAAGACTCCGTCTCAAAAAAAAATAAAAAAATAAAAAAATAAAAATAAATATACTTATGGCAGATAACTAGAACATGAGTTCCACACCGTTCTGTTTACTAATGTATCCTTCTATTTACAACAGTGCTTGGCACATAGCAGGTAATCAATGAACAGTTGTTAAATGAATCATTTCAAGTGGATGCAATGTGGTGCTGTATGGAATGTACAATATTTATTGATTGATCTGTTATTATTGGTTAGAATATGTTGGAAACAACCACATCGAGGTGGATTCCAATCTTTCATTATTATAAACCAGATTCTAACAAGTATCCTTATTTTTGCATCTTTGTGTATATCCTTAATTGTTTTCTTGGTATAAATTCTTAGCAGAGGAACTGCTAGGTCAAAGGGTATGAACATTTTATTCAAACTTGGAAAATTGTCGCCAAATTGTCCTCCAGAGGGATTTTGAGGTTAAGGAAGAAATAGAAATTTCTAAGTATAGAGATTATTTTTATTATCTTGGCATATCTCTGGATATTTCCCAGTTCCAAGACTTTGGCATGGCTTTAGCCCAAAAAGGATTTCTGCAAGAAAATCCTTTCAGAAATAAAATAAAAACATATTTCAGTAACTTTTTCTAGGGCATAGTTGACGGAACAAAATGGAAGGGAAAACAGAGCATTCAGCAATAGAAGCAGCTGTGAGTAACTCCTCAGCCCAAGAAACCTCAGCTCTGAAAAGAACAGAGTCCTCTCCTGGCATCACAGAGAAGAATTACAAGTCAAAATACAACTATTTATTGAGCACTTACTAGGTATGGCACTGTGCGGCTGTCATAGACAGACAGTGCTTGGCACATTCCTCCCTCTGCACTGACTTCAGAGTGCACTGGCCTGTCTGTGTTCCCACTCTCTCCCCTTGCCCCATGCCTGGACTGTAAGCTCTCCAGAAAAGGGAACTTGTTGGTTTCATCTTGCATCCCTGGCACACAGCATTATATGTTTGCAAAACTGAACAGAACTACCGTAGGAGAACTCCAAAAGGATTGGTGCAAACTCTGGAAAACACACAAACTTATATGCATTTGAATGACTAAAGTCAAAAGTGTGCGAGGCTAAAACACCGCCATCTTGATTTCTCACGGAAGAGACTCAAGCAATTTGGGGGGTTTTGAGTCCCTTATCCTCAGATGGGTCTGCTGCCCCAAGATTTAGTTTAGTACCAGGATCTAGTCACAATGGATCATGTGCTCTGCTCCCTTGCATAAAATAGCAGCCTAAGATTGAAGCATACTGGAACTTGAGCCCATAACCCAAGCAACCCAAAAGATTGCCTACTTCTCTTAGAACCTGTGAGTTGAATCTGTGTTTGGGGGCTTCAGGAGGTTCCCCAGACATTGTCAGTGGGTGAAACAATGTGGTAGAGATGGCTAGCTGCCTACCCAATATCCCTTCACTTTGGCTTTCTCACTATAGAGCCCAATATTATTAGAGACAGCAAAGCACCTAACTAAAAAGTTCTATTTCCAGGCCTGCTTTGAGGACAGGGATGGCCAATGAGATATAAAGATAGGTGTTGGGTGGGACTTCCAGGGATACTCCTAAAGGAGGTTTATTCATCTACTAGGTGGCTTTGCTCTTCCTGCCTTCCTCCTTTTTTACTTCTTCCTACCTAGATCACAGATGCAATGGTTGGAGCTTCAGCAACCGTTCTGTTACCATGGATTTGAAGATGGAAATCAATGCTAAATAGGGATGTTAAAGCAGAAAAGATAGGAGGACACAAACCCCTATCTTGTTTAAGCTATTGTCAATTGAGGACTCTGTAGTAATGACCAAAGGTAATTGCTGATGAATGGCTTTCTATGGGTTGAACGGCACCATACTAAGGGCACTTTGGAATTTTTTTTAGAGAGATTGCATTTTTGGTTGTCACAATGAATGGGAAAACGACTTGGATTTAATAGATGAGAGCCTAGGAGGTACCGTCCCAGATGTTCATGTGGATTCAAAGCAACAACAACAAAATATTGATGATCAATTACCCGTGCCTTGAACCTAACTATATTTTCCATGTAAAAACAACATATTTTTTGCATGGATTCAGACATACCTAATTTTCCATTAATTTAACTGTCACAAAAAACAAATAAATCTTGAACTTTGCTTTTTGGACCTTTACTAGGATTTGTTCACCATTTACAGAGTTATATCACCATCGGTAACACTAGCTGTATTCAGTATAACACGCCTATATTAATCTATGTTTATAGTTGTCCTGTTTATGGTGGATGTATGAATAAGTATAGAACTTGATTCCTTCATCATATCTTCTGGGGTAGCTGGTTCTAAGCATTTCCTTATTGAAATACATGTTACTTTATTATAAATTACCTCCCTTTTATTTCTCCTTTGCATCTTTCCAGGGAAAGACTTATGCTGATTCTATTTATGAGAAGGTATGTGTAGGTAGCTTATATTATCTATAAATTTAATTTCAGGATCATAATACTTGCCCTACAAATTTAGCGGGGAGAGAGCTTTGCTCTTGAACATGCCTGTTGTCCTAACTGATACCGATGAATACACACTCAGCCCTTTGTCTGCCTTCTTTGCTTTAGTGCTAAGAGGCAGAAAGGACTGACAATAGCGAGCTAAGCATTTGGGGTCTGTGTTTCAAACAAAACAGGAGTGATTTTTACATTCATCTGTGGCAAGCCTGGGTTTGGACACAAATGCAAAAGACACCTCCTATGCAATGTCATTTGAGAGCTAATTCTCTCTGAGGGTTAAGTATTAATCCAAGATCTTCCATGAACTATTCCGTACACGTTAGTTTATTAGAGGACACAGATTGGGATAGGACTCTCTGTTGATATGGGGGAGGCAGGGCCGACACAGCTCTGGAACTCCAGGGGCTCAGAAAGGGAAAGAGGGGGAGGTGAAGAAACCACACTGGCCATCTGGGGGTAGGAAGGAGTGCCAAGGGAAGCAGCATGCACAGGGCCACTGAGAGGACCTACGGCCAGTGATGCCAACCTCACCGTTTGCCTTGGTCAGCTCGCTGGGGTGACTGAATTAACCACATCTCTCTCTCCTTAACTGGAGCAGATAATTGGCAAGCTGGCTTTGTGCACAGGAAATGTGTTCAGATAGATTTGGCAGAGTGTGACAGGAAGAATGGGGACCACCTGATTTCATCTTATGCCAAGGAGGGCGACACAAAGCGGCAGTGTCTCCTATGGAGCCTGGCCCAGGCAGAGCAGTGGGGGCAGAGAGCCCTGTGCAAACCCACAGGCCGGTGCTCCCTTCAGGAACCTCAGCTGGCTGGGCTGAACTGGGAGCATGCTGGAGCAGCTGACGCCCAGGAGTCCTGGGGCGGGCTCTGTGGTTCAGCTGCTTTGTGACTTTGGCCATGTAATTTAACCTCTCTGTCTGTTTCCTCATCTGCAAAACAACTGAAAAAGAAATGTTATAACGCCTTTAAGATTATGTCACTCCATCCCATGCAACCCACAGATGCTGCTTGAACGCCTACTCTGTGGGCAGAGCTGCTCTGGGAGCTCTGCCTACTTCCTGTTGATCCCTTGTAGGAGTGAGAGGCGTGTCAAACACAAACATAAACAATAAACAAATCACTGCAGGGCCATTTAAATCTTCACCTTCTCCCCAGAAAAGTCTTCAGCACTTTCACGCCAGGTTGGAAAATATGGCCAAACCTCCTCCCCAAGCCCTTTGCCCAACTCTTTTTCAGAGGTACCCCCAGGAGAGGGATTATTTAGAGATAATTGTTGCCAGGGTGACAGAAACCAAACACCGACAGAAGTGTCACTATTTCTAAGGATATGTTGAGTGAAGTGCTCATCTGATGACCCAACCCATGACTGCCAGAGGCTCTTTTCTAGCTTTTTGGAATCTTTATCTTAGAAAACCCTTTGTTGTTGTGAAATTCTGTCAGATCCAGAAAGGAAGTGAGGGTCAGTCAGCAACGCAATCGCAACCCCCTAAGCACACACATGCCCATACTTGCACACAAGCAGCACTGTGGAATAGCAACTGTTTTTGAAGGACTCATCTTCATTTGCCCCTGGCTTAGAGTTGGTCTGTGAGGGCTGTTTTCTGGGGATTTCCACCTGAACTGCAAAGAGCCCTGGCCCCAGCTCATGCCACGTGGAGGATGGAGACAGCTGTATTTCTTGTGTGACTTTCTCTGTGTGGCAAGAGGTAGATGAAGGGAGTCAAGGACAGAGCAAGTCTCTCTACAATCCTGAGCATCAACATAGCAACAGAAGCATTTTGTGACTTGTGTTCCTAAGGGTAAGTTTAGGACAAATTACCAAAGCAAAAAGAATACGCATTTGTAACTGACATTATTATCATTATTTTGCTTTTAGCTCAAGATTTATTCTTCATGATCTAGCAGTTATTCAAATGAGCATTTTCTCTTAGTAAAATCATTTGGCTTAGAGCTATCCATCTATTAATATTACCATTCATTACAAACATTTGAATGCAGACACGCATTTGTATTTTTTTAAGTTAACCTTAGTTATCACGCATAGTTGGGTTTGAATTACAGACACTTGCAAGCTCATAAAAACAGTAAGGGGGGTAAATTCGTAAAATTTATTTTGCAAATAAATAAGCTGTAAGAATCATCAAATATCTCCAAAGATAAAATGAATCAGGGAGTCACATGTCATTCTCATGACCAGCTTGTTAATCAGAGATTCCATAATTACATTCCTCACCGTGCTGTTGTTGTTGTGAGGCTTCAATAAAAATATCAAGTTCATGGTGCCCAGTAGGCATCTAATAAATGGGAGTTGTTATTAATATGTTTAATCCTCAAAAACAGACATACCTACAAAGACACACACGCACACACACACACTCACACACACACACACTTATGGTCCTTTTACAGGAATTCCATCTTTGGTGGAGACAGATGAGTACCCCCTTCAGACCCTGAGCATGAACACTGAATATCTCTTCTTTGCTTTTTTGGAGGCTGGGTCATCTGAATACAATAAATATCCCTGAGAGCCTCTGTGAGTTCAGCCCTGGCTAGGTCAGCCCCTGAACACACACTACCAGGCTAACTGGGAAAACAAAACATCTAAATATGAAAAACATCTCAAGACTGCATCTGAGTAAGTAATAACTGTTCTGTGGCATAGGTGGGGTTTGAACTTCAAGATCCACTTGGAATACAATTGCAAGTGATGTGCGGCAAGACTCTGTGGGGCCAGGTGCGGTGGCTCATGCCTGTAATCCCAGCACTTTGGGAGGCCGAGGCAGGTGGATCACTTGAGCTCAGGAGTTTAAGACCAGCCTGGGAAGGTCCAGGCTCTTGTCCCTCTATGTTAGTGGAGTCCTCTCTGTACGTGAAGCTGCTAAAGTGCTTCTGTTGCACCATAATGATTTTCTTGCTAACTGCCTCCCCGTCAGCTGGCTGTGTCTGAGCTCTTCAAAGGCATCTCCAGCACCTATCCCAGTGCCTGGCACATGCACCACCCCATTGGTCTGTTAAATGAACACATGAATGTATAGATGAACAGTAGCCAGAATTCAATTTTTCACATTGATTCCTTTTCTCCTCCAGAAGCCCCCTCTGGTGACAGCTCTGCTAGGAAGGCCTAGAGCAGGGAGGGACTGGGAGATATCATAGAGGGAGGCAAAAGGGGTGCTTCTGGACTGTGTGCTCTGAGCAGTCTGGTTATGACTGTCATGCTCCTGCCACCTCTCTGCTCAGCCCTTACTCCTGCCTTTCATAAGCTCTAATCTCCCTTGATCCCAGGCTAGGGTCAGCTTTACACACAGGGAAAGGAGACTGCTGACGGTGGCGTGATGCCAAGGCTTCAGGAAGGTTCCTCATTCCCACATACTTTCTTTCCCCTTGTGCCACTTTCCTTTCGGTCTTCTTGGAAACCAAAGCCTCAGCTACCTGGTTCACTGCTTGAGGTCGTGATGGATGCACAGAGTATTTTCAGTTTTTCAAAAGGTTTTATGGAAATGGTGTCGTTTCTGTGTTGCTCAGAGTCTAGTGGGGGAGTCGGAAGCATGGGCTTATGGTTGTGGCAGAAGCTTCGAAGGAAAAGCTCAGGATGCAGGAAGAATGCCTGAGGGGAGGCCTTTGGCTGGGAGCACGGAGGGGTCCAGGAGAGGAACTCTTCAGGCAGAGCCAACAGCATCTTGGTGAGCACAGGGCAGTGGGGACCGAGAGGCCGCGTGGGCTGGAGGGCAGTGAACGCGGGCAGCGCAGAGTGGCAATGAGGAGGGAGGGGCTGATTGTGCAGGCCCCTAGGCCATGACAGGGCTTCTGCTTTTTACTGGAGGCCATAGGGAGCCATCCGAAGCTGCCCCCTCTAAACGATTTTCTTGAGCAGGATCAGATCTGCAATTGAGAGAAGCCCTCCCTCTCTCATCCTCCCCCTCAAGCCTTGTGTCCTCTAAAGGCCTGGCTCACGGAGCAGGAAGGTGGCCTGGAGCCCAGTAGGCAGTCAGTGCGTGGCCGGAGGGAACGGGAGGCCCAGGGGTGTGCAGCAGAATGGGTGCGCGAGCCTGCAGAGCGCCTGCCAGTTTAGAGCGGTCCCGCCATCTTCGGGGTCTTCCCTGCCAGAGGCTTCTGAAGGTCGAGGCCCCTCGTCTGTCCCCAGTGATGCCCCTGTCCACACGGGCCAGCTCCCTCCTGCTCTGCCAGCCAGGCCTACCCAGGACAAAGAAGGGGCTGTGCCCCTGCAGAGAGGGGTGACTCGACTCCTTTCCCAGCCATCAAGTGAGGAGGAAGGGTCCACACCCAAAGCTAAGCCCCAGGGGAAGACAGGATGTCCCAACACATCCTGTAGAAGCACCTAGTCATCTTCCAGTTACCAATTTGCCTTACTTGTTCTGTTCAAACAGGGTAATTGTTTCCCCAAAAAGACTCGGGTATAGTGGAATGAGGTCACCAGAGACGTGCCTAAACAATGACAAACACCGGTCCCGGGCGCGCCGAAACCCTGGTAACCAGTTACTCAGACTGCGGGGCTGATTTTATCTTTCCTGAAGCAGCCGCGGAGCAAATTCAGTGAGGGCGCGCCCCCTGGTGGTAATACGAGGTTCTACCAGGCAGAAAGGACCGTTCTGGGGAGCGACTCCTTTGGGTGGAACGGAGAACGGGAGGAGGAGGAGGTTTCCGGACTTTCTCAGCGGCACATATTTATGGCTAATAATAAATGTTGATTGTTGATTGAAATATGAAATAAAAGTGATTAATATAACCATTAGTGATCAAGGTATTGGAATGTGAGAATTTTAATAAAAGGTAAATCATCAGCCAAGGCAGGAAGAAAGCAGGGAGAGTTGGTCTGATAAGAGAAATAACTTTGAGAGCGTCCATCTACTTTCTGCTTTGACACTGTGGGTATTATATACTGTCTTTGTTTGCCTAAGGCAGCCTATCTTTTTATTTTGGAATTTTTCAAATATACACAAAACAGTGAAAAGAACTATAAATCCCCATATACCTACCACCCAAGTTCTGGAATATCAAGTTTTTGTCACTCTTGCTTTATGTATCCGATTTTATTTTATTTCATTTCGAGATGGAGTTTCGCTCTCGTCCCCCAGGCTGGAATGCAGTGGCGCAATCTCAGCTCACTGCAACCTCCACCTCCCAGGTTCAAGCGATTCTCCCGCCTCAGTCTTCTAAGTAGCTGGGACTACAGGTGCATGCCCAGCTAATTTTTGTATTTTTAGTAGAGACAGTTTCTCCATGTTGGCCGGGCTGGTCTTGAACTTCTGACCTCAAGTGATCTGCTCACCTCGGCCTCCCAAAGCGCTGGGATTACAGGCATGAACCACCGCACCCGGCTGGAATGTTCTTACATAGCCACACGCTCTTATTTCATCAAAAACATTTTATAGGCCCGGCGCCGTGGCTCACGCCTGTAATCCCAGCACTTCCGGAGGCTAAGGCGGGTGGATCACGAGGTCAAGAGATTGAGACGATCCTGGCTAACATGGTGAAACCCCGTCTCTACTAAAAATACAAAAAATTAGCCGGGCGTAGTGGTGGGCGCCTGTAGTCCCAGCTACTCGGGAGGCTGAGGCAGGAGAATGGCGTGAACCCGGGAGGCGGAGCTTGCAGTGAGCCGAGATCACGCCACTGCACTCCAGCCTGGGCGACAGAGCAAGACTCCATTTCAAGAAAAAAAAAAAAAAAGAACATTTTATAATTCCTTGGAGTCATCTAAATCAAGCTCATCCAACCCGTGGCCTGCGAGCCACATGCAGCCCAGGACGGCTTTGAATGCAGCCCAATGCAAATTCGTAAGCTTTCTTAAAACTTCATGAGATTTTTTGGTGCGATTTTTCCTTTATCAGCTTATCAGCTATCATTAGTATTAGTGTATTTTATGTGTGGTAAAAGAATTCTTCTTCCATTGTGGCCCAGGGAAGCCAAAAGATTGGACACCCCTAATCTAAATGACCATACAAACAGTCTACATTTAGGCTTTCTTGAAAACTTATTGCAGTTGTCTGGTTGTTAGGTCTCTCTCTCTCTCTCTCTTTTTCTCTTCTCTCTCCCTCCCTCCCTCCCCGCTTCTTTCTCTCCACCTCCCGTTCCTTGTTCTCCCCTTCCTCCCTAATTGACTTATCCTTACGTATAGTGAAACGCACAGGTATTAAGCATACAATTTAATGAGTTTTGACAAATGCTCACACCTGGTAACCCACACCCTTATCAAGGTAGGGAACATTCCCATCACCTCAGAAAGTTACCACCTGTGCCTTGGCAAAGAACTGTGTCCTCACCCCCAAACCACCTATCTGATTTCTTTCACCATGGATAAGTTTTGCCTGTTCTAGAATTTTATATAAAATGCATGCTTGCAGTATGTAGTCTTTTTGAGTATGGCTCTTTGTGCTCAGCATGATATTCTTGAGGTTCATCTGTGTCTTTACTGAGTTGCCTTCCACTGCGTGCATTTACTACAATTTGTTTATGCACTCTCCTCTTACTGAGCATCTAGATTGTTTCCAAGTTAGGCTATTATGAATAAAGCTGCTATAAATATTTTTGCATAAATCTTTTTATGGACATATGTTTTCAGAGTGTACACTTATGTTTAGCTTTATGAGAAAAACTCGTCTCATCTAAAGCACTTCTTGGTCTCCCTTTTTGTTCAGTTGTCCAATAGTTCAATATTCTGCACATACCCATCAGCTTCCTTGTGGTATCACTTACCTGGTCCCTGCCCTGATTTCTAGATTTTGTTTGTTTATTTGGTTTGGTTTTTTTTTTTTTTTTTTAGAGACATGATCTCACTCTGTCACCCAGGCTGGAATGCAGTGGTACAATCATAGCTTACTGCAGGTTTAAACTCCTCAGCTCAAGCCAATCTCCTACCTTAGCCTCCCGAGTAGCTAGAACTACAGGTGTATGCCGCCATGCCCAGCTAAGCATTAGAAAAAGGTTATGTTTTGTAGAGATGGGGTCTCACTATGTTGTTTAGTTTGGCCTTGAACTGGCTTCAAGCAATTCTCCTGCCTCGGCCTTCCAAAGTGCTGGATTACAGGCATGAGCCACTGAGCCTAGTCAAAATTCTGAAGGAAAATGCTGGAGTTTTTATAAACTGAAAGTTGGATCTAAAACCTGGAGGAGGGAGGCAGAGGTTGCAGCCAGCTGCGATCACATCACTGCATTCTAGCCTGGGTGATGGAGTGAGACTCTGTCTCAAAATAAAAAAATGAAATAAAATCTGGGGAAGATTTATGTTAGTCACTATGGCAAGAATGACTCAGAAGTGATGCTATATAGTTTATCCTGTATCTCATCAGAAAGCACGTAAGTGGCATGCTTGCCCCACTTGCAGTTAAGACAGTAAGACTGATCAGTAGATGTAAGGAGCGGAGGCCTGATTCCTCACTGTATCCTCCATCAACCTGTCATTTTTTGGCTTCAGATGACCTTTGCTTTGAATCAATTCCTTTGTTAAGAATTACAAAACAGTGGCTTTTGAAATTCTGTCATCTCTCTACATTTATTATCTGGAATTCTTCTGTAAAGAAGCTTCCTTTATCAACTTTCCCTCATTGTCATTTGGCAAAGGCAGGAAAATGTGTAACTATTTGTCTTTAATTGTGTGTGTCACTAGCAGTTTTAATTCACTCGCAATTTTAGTTGCTAGTGAAAATTTTTAATCTGGCTTACTGATTGTTAGAAACTTTCTAAAAGCTAAGACAAGAAAAGCTCTCATAATGAAGTATTATTCAAAATCTAAGTATGAGAGCTCCCTCATCTTGCTTTAAGAAAAAGATACATAATATAGAAAAACATTGACATATCAGTGGACTTGGATCCACTCTGGGCTAAACAGTTATAATTGTAATGATAATAACTAGTAACGTTTAGGGAACATTTCTTATTGATTTAAATTTATTAATAATTAAATTGAATTAATGTTTATGATAAGTTATCGAGAAGATAAAAGTACTAGTCATTGTGCAGTCTAGAGGGCTTTAATCAAGTTAGATTTAACTTTTCCCCTTGAGGAAATCATGGATTCGTTTTATTGAGTTGACATTTATTGAGCATTCACTTCACTGGTAAAACAAAGATGAATTAAACCCAGACACTATGAGGCCTTAAGGGGCCTAGTAGATGAATTTTGTCTCATTGGTTCCTGGGACTTGCTTTGGTCAGATATTTATGGTCTCTGTTGTGATATGTACAAAGAACACCCTGAAGCTCTTGGCAACACCCTAAGGTCAGATATCACCTGCCCTATATGCAGGTGACAAATAACCGGCTCTGGAATGGGGGAAGGGAGAAGGTTTGATTGGTAGCATTTGCCTATTTCCATGGTGCAAATACAACCACCATGGTCTGTTTCAACCTGCCAAAATAATGTCACTGAAGGCGGAGTTGCAAAGATATGCATAGCACACCATTATACAGTATTTCCACTATACAGATACAATAGAGGTAAAGAACTTCACAAGCATAGATAATGATTAAATAGAGTAAAATAAGGAAGGGATGAGCTTTGAGTATTTATTATCTTTGTAATATAACTTAATTATAAGTTTATATAATTTGATTTTTAATGATAACTATGTTTAACAAGTGGCTTGCACAATTTCTGAAAATTTAACAATTAGCTCTAGAGAGCCAGTATGCATGAGGCTGCTCCAGCACACCACTGCTGACACTCATGCAGTATTACAAGGTAGCCACTGTAATATACTCATGGAGCTGGGGACTTGGAACAATGTGGCTGGGATGACACTCTGAGTGGGGATGGTCAGTGGCCTTAGGGCATGGTAGAAGAGAGGAGCTGAGTACAGTAATATGGGTTATTTCCTTGTCTCTTCTGTGGGGGTTATTTAGTTTCCATCTACTGGTATAACAAATTACCCCAAACTCAGTGCTTTAAAACAATTCAAGTTTATTATCTCACAGTTCTGGAGGTCAGAAGTCAGAAAGAGTTCTCACTGGGCTAGAATTAATGTGTCTGCAGGGCTGTGTTGAAGGCTCTGAGGGAGAATCCTTTTCCTTACCTTTGTCAGCTTCCAGAAGCCACCCACATTCTTTGGCTTGTGTCCTCTTTACTCCGTCTTCAATGCTGGTAAAAACTTAGCAATGTTGGTCAAGTCCTTTCGCATTGCCATCTCTTTGGTTTTCAATTTGGATAGCTGATTAGCAACCTTAACTCCATGTGCAAACTTAATTCCCCTTTGCCATGTAACCTAACACATTTTTAGGTTCCAGGGACTAGAATGTGGCTATCTTTGAGAGGCCATTATTCTTCCTAACACAGGGGTGCTGACAGATACCTCCAGCTGGCTCTGCACACACTGTCCTCTGGGAGGACCTTCTGGAGAAGGTGCTTGGAGCCCTAGAAGGTAAGATACAATGAGAATCCCATGGAAGCTGCTGATTTGCCTTGGGTAATCAGCAAGCAGAAATAAGTGTTAGGAAGAAAATAAATAACAGGCAGAGAGAGAGAGATGGAAAAGAGAAGTATTTTAGTAGATGGTAAGGGAAGGTCTCTCTGAAGTGTTGATATATGAGCTAAGACCTGCCATGCCAAGATCTGGGAAAGGCCAGGCCAAGTATAACGGCACCAAGGAAGTGCTGGATGGGGCCGGAGTTTAACTGCCTTAACCATCCCAAATAAGTAGAGCAATGTGTTCACTATGCACTCAACTTTTAAGCTAAGTCCACCACCTAGTTCCCTCTTCCAACCAGATCTATCCTCCTAAATCCCTGCTAATAGAGATTGTGGAGTGCCACTGGGGACAAATGAGTACAAAGTTTCTGAAGATTGGTATGTTTGAAGAACAGAAAAAAGAGCGGTGGAGATGAGGGCTAATAGCTTGTTATAATAATGGCACCCAGAGAATCATGCTCCCCTATGTCCATGCCGCTGTACAATTGATGTTCTGCTCTTTCTGTCAAGAGACATTATCTGTTTTTCCACCCCCTTAAATCTGGGATGGGCTTGTGACTTGCTTGTTCAATAGAAAATAGCAGCAGTGGTGGTGTACAGTTCCAGGGCCTAGACTTTAAGAGGCCTTGGGGCTTTGCTGTCATCACCCTCTTTGAACCCCATCATGCTATGAAGAAGCTCTGTCTAGCTTACTGGAGGACAGGCAGACACAAGGACGATAACTGAGGAGCACAGCCAACAGCTAACACCAACTACTTCACATACACATGAGGCTATTTACACCTTCCAGCCATAGTTGCACCATCAAGATGGCTGTAGCTGTGTGAGTGCTTTTAGGTGAGGCCAGCAGAAAAACCTACAGAATCACAGGAAATAATAAAGCATTGCTGTTTTAAATCACTATGTTTTTGGGGAGGTTTGTTATGCAGCAATAGATAACTGTTACATGAAATGGGGAGGTTTGAGGGACCAGATTACGTAAAGCTTTATTAGCTATGGTAAGGAACTTGGATTTTATTATAAGTACTCTGAGGAATCATGGGGTTTTAAGGAGAGTAACATGCTTTAAAAGATCATTCTGGGCTGGGCATGGTGGCTCATGCCTGTTATCCCAGCACTTTGGAAGGCTGAGGAGGACTGATCACTTGAGGTCAGGAGTTCGAGACCAACCTGGCCAACATGGGAAAACTCTGTCTCTACTAAAAATACAAAAAATTAGCCTGGCAAGGTCATGGGTGCCTGTAGTCGCAGCTGCTTGGGATGCTGAGGCAGGAGAATTGCTTGAACCTGGGAGGTGGAGGTTGCAGTAAGCTGAGATTGCGCTACTATGCTGCAGCCTGGGTGACAGAGCAAGACTCCGTCTCAAAAAAAAAAAAAAAAAAAAAAAAAAGTCGGGCGTGGTGGCTCACACCTGTAATCCCAGCACTTTGGGAGACCGAGGCAGGTGGATCACCTGAGGTCAGGAGTTTGAGACCAGCCTGGCCAACATGGTGAAACTCTGTCTCTACTAAAAATACAAAAATTAGTCAGGCATGGTGGCACATGCCTGTAGTCCCAGCTACTTGGCAGCCTGAGACAGGAGAATTGCTTGAACTCAGGAGGTGGAGGCTGTAGTGAGCCGAGATCACGCCACTGCACTCTAGCCTGGGCGACAAAGCGAGACTTTGTCTCAAAAAAAAAAAAAAAAATAAAAAAAAAAATAAAAAATAAAAGACTATTCTGAGGGCTGTGTGGAGAAAGGATTGTAGTTGAGCAAGAATAGAAGCAGGGAGACAAGTCAGAAGGCTTTTTCAGGCATCCAGACAAGAGATGATGGCAGTGGAGATGGAGAACAGTGGACAGATTTGGGTCCTGCTAATGGATTGGCTTAGAAAAGAAATAGTGAATAACAATCTTCTTCTTTGAAATTCAGGGCTATATAAATAAATGCACTTTGGACTGGGTGTGGTGGCTCATGCCTATAATCCCAACACTTTGGGAGGCTAAGCTGAGAGGATCACCTGAGCCCAGGAGTTTGAGACCAGCCTGGCCAGCATAGTGAGACCCTGTCTCCACAAAAAGTAAAAAAAAAAAAAAAATTGTCAGATGTGGTGGAGTGTGCCTGTAGTCTCCTCAAGAGGCTGAGGCAAGAGGATCACTTCAGCAAGGGGGGTCGAGGCTGCAGTGGGCTGTGATTGTACTACTGCACTCCAGCCTGGGTGACAGAGCAAGACCCTGTCTCAAATAAATAAATAAAACTTGTACTTTGCATTGTCTTTTCTTCCTTTGGTGGACAGGGCAGTGCTTGACAAGTGACTGTAAAGAGACAGAAACTTGGAAGCCTGAAGGGCACTGAAGTTATGTTTTGAGATGCAGTCAACATTAACAAAAACTTTTTGTTGTTGTTGTTTCTTTTGAGACAGAGTCTCACTCTGTCACCCAGGCTGGATGGAATGCAGTGGTGTGATCTCGGCTCACTGCAACCTCCGCCCCCTGGGTTCAAGCAATTCCCCTGCCTCAGCCTCCCGAGTAGCTGGGATTACAGGCATGCACCACCACTCCTGGCTAATTGTTGTATTTTTAATAGAGATGAGGTTTCACCATGTTGGCCAAGCTGGTCTCAAACTCCTGACCTCCGGTGATCCACTCGCCTTGGCCTAACAAAGTACTGGGATTACAGCTGCGAGTCACTGCGCCCGGCCAACAAAAAGTTAAAAATAAATTAAGTTAAAAAGCAATTGTCTTGTAAATGCTTTGCTCTGAAGGATCTGACAGGCAAAAGACACCGATGGGCTCATGGACAGGACCACTGCCCCAGTAGACTGGGAAACAAGAGCCTTGGGAAGTGAAAGGCATGAAAGTATAGGGGAGGGACCACAGAGGAAGGAGATGAAGGGGAAAGAGATCAGAGGGAGGTGAAACTGGAAACCCATCAAGAAGTGGGCAGAAACACAATGGGAAAAGTAAGAAAACCACTCGGTTTGTGGGAGTGTCATGTGGCTGCTTTCTTTCTGATGATGGACTGCCCTTCACTCAGGGAGGCATAACTGGGGGCTTACTCAGGCGTCCCTGAGTATAGAGGACTAAATAAGACGCAGTCCTAGATGAGCACAGTGGCTCATGCCTGTAATCCCACCTGGGAGGCCAAGGTGGGAGGATCACTCGAGCCCAGGAGTTTGAGACCAGCGTGGGACAACATAGTGAGACCTCGTCTCTACAAAAACAAAAGACAAAAATAAATAGCCAGGCATGATGACACATGCCTGTAGTCCTAGTTACACAGGAGGCTGAGGTGGGAGGATTGCTTGAGCCTGGGCAGTCAGGGCTGCAGTGAGCTGAGATCACACCACCACACTCCAGCCTGGGCAACACAGCAAAACTGTCTCAAAAATAAAAATAAAAATAAAAAAGATACTTCTCATTACTTCTCATGCTAAGAATCCTGAAGTTTAGTCGAGGGCACATGACTAAACATGGTATAATAGGCACTTAAATGTAAATAATGGTTCACATTTTAAAAGTGCTAAAGTGCCAGGCCGGCTGTGGTGGCTCACACCTGTAATCCCAGCACTTTGGGAGGCCGAGGCGTGTGGATCATGAGGTCAGGAGATCGAGACCATTCTGGCTAACATGGTGAAACCCCGTCTCTACTACAAATACAAAAAAATTAGCTGGGCGTGGTGGTGGGCGCCTGTAGTCCCAGCTACTCGGGAGGCTGAGGCAGGAGAATGGCGTGAACCCAGGAGGCAGAGCTTGCAATGTGCCGGGACAGCGCCACTGCACTCCAGCCTGGGCGACAGGGCAGGACTCTGTCTAAAAAAAAAAAAAAAAAAGAAAAAAAAATGTGCTAAAGTGCCAAAGGATCTCCAAAAAAGGGGAGGAGGTAATGTTTGAGAAGGAGTTGTGGAAGTGATGGGGAGCAGGGAAGAGGGTGTGTGCAAAGACACATGGGGTGCTGGAGAAGCTGGTTGAAAATCAGAACTATTAAAGCTGAGTGCAGGAAGCAGGGTGGGGCCCAAGAATTTGGGTCTTTTCCCCTGGGAATAGAAACTTGTTTTTAACCTATGAACCTGTGACAAGAAAGGGGATGGACTGGAGTCAGGGAGAATGGTTAGAAGGCCGTTTCTAAGTAGACCAGCAGCCTCAGATGAGGCTCATGATTGCTACTATTTGTAGAGCTGTGGAGTAAGGCTGTACCACCCTGAACCTAAAGGGCAGGTCCAAAAGACCTGTGCCCTCACTCTACCTCTTTATGTGATACTGGCAAGGAATAAAATAGTGACACTTGTAGTAGAGTAAGAAGATAAACCATGGACAATTGTAAAGCATCTTTAAAAACTGAAGACACAAGTGGGTGGGTGATGAGAAATTGCTTAGTGGGTGCAATGTATGTTGTTCGGGTGACAGATACACTGAAAGCTCAGACTTCATCACTACACAATATATCCATCTAACAAAATTTCACTTGCACCCCTTAAATTTATACAAATTTTTAAAAATCAGAAAACAGTCCTGAGGACATAAACACGCACATGGAAGTATGTTCAATATATGCACCAGTATGTTCATCGCAGCATTATTCACAATGGCAACGAAATGGAATCAACCCAGGTGCCCATCAGTGGTGGGCTGGATAAAGACAGTATGGTACATATACACCATGGAATGTTACACAGCCATAAAAAGGAATAAAATCTTGTCCTTTGAAAAAACACGCATGCAGCTGGATGCCATTATCCTAAGCGAATTAAAGCAGAAATAGAAAACCAAATACTGCACATTCTCATTTATAAGTGGGAGCTAAACATTGGGTACACATGGACATAAAGATGGGATCAACAGAGGCTAAGGACTATAAATACTGAGGAGGAAGGGAGGGGGGCAAGGGTTGAAAAACTACCTACTGAGTACTATGCTTACTGGGTAACAGGTTCAATCATACCTCAAACCTCAGCAGCACACAATATACCCTTGTAGCAAACCTGCACATGTATGGCCTGAATACAAAATAAAAGTTGAAATTTTTAAGAAAGCATGTTCAATATTACTAATTTTCAGGGAAATGCAAATCAAAACCACAGTGAGAAAGCACTTCTCACCCACTAGTTCAGCCATTATTAAAAAAATTTAAAAGCATCTTTAGTATCACTAATCATTAAGGAAATGCACATCAAAAACCACAGTGAGAAAACACTTCTCACCCAATTGGTTAGCTATAATGTAAATAAGCAAACAAAAAAAGATAGCAAAAGAAAGTAACAAGTGTTAGTAAGGATGTGGAGAAACTGGAACCCTTGTACATTCCTGGTGGGAATGTAAGAGTGCAGCCACTGTGGGAAATGGCATGATGGTTCCTCCAAAAAAAAAAAATTAAATATAAAATTACTGTATGACTCTGCAATTTCACTTCTGGGTATATCCCCAAAACAATTGAACACAGGAACTTGAACAGATATTTGTACACCCATGTTCATAAGAGCATTATTCCCAATATGCAAAAGTTGGAAAAGAAACAAATGTTCATCAATGGATGAATGGATAAACAAATATGGTATATACATACAATGGAATATTATTCTTTTTTAAAAAGGAAAGAAATTCTGACACATGCTGCGACAGGGCTGAACTTTAAAGACACTATGCTCAGCGAAATAAGCCAGACACAAAAGGACAAAACATTATATGAGTTCACTTATATGAGGTCTTAGAATAATGAAATTCATAGAGACAGAAAGTAGAAGAGTGGTTGCCAGGGGTGAGGGGCAGGAGGATGACGAGTTTTCATTTCAGGGATATGGAGTTTCAGTTTGGGAAGATAAAAAAGTTCTGGATGGGTGGTGGTGATTGCACTACAATATGGATGTACTTGATGCTATGGAACCATACACTTAAAAATTGTTAAAATGGTAAAATTTATATTATATATTTTAACATACACATACGAACCCCCTTCCACACACACACACAAACTGAGGACTATCCCCTGCCTCCCCACCCTCAAGAGCCAAACTTAACAATCCAATACATTTGACCCCCCTATATCTGATCTGGTCACTCATTGCTCCTCAATACACATCTTTTGTTTCACAGCCAGTAAGTAGAAAGAAAAAAATCAGAGTTTAAGGGCCTAACAATGGAAAAAGGGAAGGCCTCATGCTTAAGAAAACAGAACTCTTTAATATCTAATTTTAATTCAAGATTAATATCTATTAGGTGTTGAACTATATAACAGAGTGTCTCTCCAAAAGAAAACGGTATGAATTTGGGAATAGAACACTGCAGTGGGAATACGTACGAATGCCATAGTTAACTATGTGTGTGTTCAGGGAGGTAAAGGAAGACAAAGGTTTTTTAAATAAGAAAATGAGAAAGATTACACAGTTGTTTCAAAAAAATTATCTTTGGCTACAAAGATCAGTAACAAGGATAACGCCGTAACGCCAGTCCAGGGTTGGGCAGGCAGTTGCTGGGCAGCTGTCCCCGCAGAACTATTTTTTGTTTAATGTTGCGATGGCATTTGTGTAAGGTTGTGGTTTTTCCAGAGTCTTTTTTGCTACCAGGTATACAAGTGTGAGAACCCTCTTTTCAAGGCCTCCCCGGTCTCTCTTTGTTAAGGTTTTTTTGTTTTTGTTTTTAAATACTAGCGACTCCATTTTGATTGTGACAACATTCACAAAGGTTATCAAGATTATCAAGATTAATAGGTTTCTAGTATGTGCCCTTAATATGATATATTGAAAATTACACTTTATCTGTTTGTCCTCCCAAAAATTCGGCCCCAGTAATCATATGGAAACATTAGCCAAATCCCAGCTGAGGCATGCTGTACAAAATACCTGACCAGTATTCCTAAAAACTCTCCAGGTCAGCAAAAATAAGGAAAGTCTGAGAAACTTCCCACTGCAAGCAGACAAAAAAGATGTCAGAAAAAACAACAACAAAAACACCTTAGGGAATATGAATAAAGTATGCACTTTAGTTAATAATTATGTAAAAAAGGGGGAGGTCGGGCTGGGCGTGGTGGCTCACGCCTGTAATCCCAGCACTTTGGGAGGCTGAGGTGGGCTGATCACTTGAGGTCACGAGTTCAAGACCAACCTGACCAACAAGGTAAAACCCCGTCTGCACAAAAAAAAAAAAAAAAAAAAAAAAAAAAATTAGCTGGGTGTGGTGGTGGGCGCCTGTAATCTCAGCTACTCAAGAGAGTTGCTGGAACCCAGGAGGTGAAGACTGCACTGAGCTGAGATGGCGCCACTACAAGCCAGCCTGGGCAACAGAGCCAGACTTCCATCAATAAAAAAGGGGCGGGGGAGCTCTTTTCTCTTAGAGATATATACTGAAATATTTAAGCATAAAATAATGTCTGAGATTTATTTCAGATTAATCAAGTGGGGTGAGAGAACATGGATGGAGTTATAGACCTGAAGTTGGGAACTGCTGAGACAAGTCTGTAATGGGTACATGGGGTTCACTACACTCTTATTTTTATTTTTGCACATCTTTTAAAACTGTCCATGATAAAAAGTCATAAACTTAAAAAAATCTAGTATGCTAATTTATATAAATCCGAGTGCTGTATGTCGCTATTTCCTGCCATTAAATAGGGAGGCAGAAAAAAGTAAGAAACAGTTTTGGGAGAAGAGAATAAACAAGAATGAAGCAAAGATAGAAGAGGAGAAGTGGAGAGAGATGAGGTTCGAGCTGTGAAATGTTACTGTGTCTGCTTCCCACCCACTCCCTGAGACCCTGCTCTTGGATTTTGTGAGCAAAAATAGTACTGGATGCTTATGTCAGCCCCCACCCTGATCCCCTAATCCCCTCCAAATAACTCCAACGCTATGTTTTTGTGAAGGTACACGTTCAAACAAATACTGAGAAGTATACGGCTTGCTTTGGCACCTCACCCCTGGTCTAGAACTCATTCTTCTTTTTAAGCTAAAGAGTAAAGGGTGTCTTACATGGGGACACTTAGCCTAGCTTAGGGAAAGTACAATCTGCAGTAGAGGTGGAGGACTTGGGTCCTGGTTTGGGTTCTGCTGTGCCGCCATGTGACTTTGGACAAGATACATCAGGACTCTGTGCTTGCTCAGTTGGTCTTCTGTGTTGCTGTAACTGAGATAGGAAAAGCACCGGGGCAAAGCCAAAAAAAAAAAAAAAAGAGTCGCAAAACTTCAAAGTACTGAATTCCTATTTTTAGTAGGACTCCTCAAAGTTGCAAATCATCAGAATTTGTTCAGATTTTTGCCTCAGTGAGCACTTATTAAACCTGAACTTTGGAGCTAGCTGCTCAAGAGAAAATCATGTGAAGGAAAATTCTTTTCTTCCTTGCCCACCCCTCTTCACTTTTCCTTTCAATTTAAGGTAGAGTGACATGCATTTTTGCACTGGGTTAAAAACAAAAATAACAACAAGGACAGTATGTTGTAATAAAAAGCCCACCAGGTGCCTTCCTTAAATCTTCCCCTACGTCCATCCATGTATACATCTTAGTTGTTCGTTAGCCCGGTAATCAAGTATGGTAACCAGCCATGGGGACTGTAAAACCGGGCCAGAGAAAATCTTTGCTTAGTTATCTTAGTGACTGTTTGGGGAAGTGCTAGTGGGGCTAGCTGGTCTTCCAATATCACTGTAGTAGCTGCCACATTCAGCGAGTTACTATGAAGTAGAATGCATGATTTAAAGGACGTGGAGAGAGAAACTTGAAAGAAGCTCTTGATTTTCAAGCATGTGCAAACATGGAAAATGTATCCCATAGCCAAGATAGTAAACACATGACTCTACTGATGGCATAATTGATCATTGTTTGTATGACCAAGGGAAGTTCCACACTGTTCTTGATCTACATACAATTGGTTCTCATTACTTATAGTAGTCGTGCTCTATAAATTGCAGCAAACACTGAATTAGCAAATCACATTACTCCTAAGGAAAATACAGGGTTAGGTTCCTGTGAGCATCTGGTCACAACATTTTCGTCAGCCGATCAATATATGACTTTGTTTTATGTGTGTTTCTGTTTAAAGATACCTTACTAATATATATTGTTAATTCATTAACATCAAACAGCACTATAACTCATGCCTGAATAAAACTTATCATACATCTCTATTTTCTCCATAAGGCACATCACAGCCTTTTTGTGCTTAGGAATACTGGACGGCACTTCAGCACTTTGCTTGCAGGCCATTTTAAACAGCAAAATCACCAACAGAAATGCAAGAAACATGATCAGCAAAAGGATCACACATTTACAATATGAGAGCTGAAACAAGAAAGTGAGCATCGTCTTGTTTGACCGCAGCTAGGAATGTGGGCTTCCAGTGACTCAAATCTTTTCACTGCTCTGTGCATGTCTGCAAATGACCATGAATGTGCTGTAAGTATTGATTTTGGGGTTACAAATAAATTTTAGCTAGTAGGCAAATTCGCAGATACAGAGTCCATAAATAATGAGGATTGACTGTAAACACTACATGCCAGAGCCTGCTGTAAGTTGGCAAAATCCGATTTTTTGCCCCCATTATGTGAATTTTTAGGGGTGTGAGAGATTAAGTGTGCAATGTATTGAAATATGAGTCACTCACCATTAGATTGGGTAGATTATGTAGAAAACGGCATTGCATTTAAAACAGTCCTCAATCAAGAGTTCAAGGCCAGCCTGGCCAACATGGCAAAACCCCGTCTCTACTAAAAAAATAAAAAATAAAAAATATGTTTAAAAAATTTACTGGGCTTGGTGGCGTGTGCCCATAATCCCAGCTACTTGGGAGGCTGAGGCACGATAATTGCTTGAACCCAGGAAGTGAAGGCTGCAGTGAGCCGAGACTGCATCACTGCACTCCAGCCTGGGTGATGGAGTGAAACTGTGTCTAAAATAAAATAAAATAAAATAATAAAATAGTCCTCAAATCAGGAGCTATTCTTTAATCTTAAAGATTTGATACCCATCCTCCACATCATGGGTTCCCAAGTTTCACTCAGTATCTCACTTTTCTTCTTTGTATCAGCCGTTATCTAAAATAATAAAATACGTATGTACCCTTCCACTACTATGCAGTTTTCTGTCTACCTACCCACCTGCCACATGGCTCAAAAGTATCCAATCTTTGTGGTATGGAACATCCTCCACATAAAAGTGGGGTAGCCTTTCAGACAGGACCTGGATGGTTCCCGTCTTAGTCCCCTTTTCTGCCCCAGGGCCCAACTTAATCTTGCACAGTCTCCTACATGAGAGCTGGCAAGCTCTATTCTCCATCACCATCCCTCCATGGTGCATAAGGAAGCCACCAAGTCCTGTTTTATGCGAGATCTATTGTTCAGGGTGATATACGAACAACACAAGCAAAACTTTATTCTTGCTCATGCTGTGCGAACACAATTGATTCGTATTATGCTTAGGTGTGCAGAGAAAATGGAGCCTCCCCTTTCTCTATGACAGAGCTAGTCTTCCTCAAAAGTCTGTACTCCACTGGAAGGGCAACAGCTAACTCAGTTAATACTATCCTAGTCTCTTCAGTGAAAACAGTTTTCTTTTGGTTTACAACAGTTCCTTCTTTCGGAACTGCTCGTTTGTTCTGAGCTGTCTTCTCCCTCTGGCCTCCCAAGATGGCTTCTAGGTGTGTGCCTTTAAGGGAAGGGCAGGGAACCTTGATCTGCATCATGCGGGGCCTGATGCTGCCTTCTGACCTTTGTTGGCCTCTGTAGTGGTGCGTTCCTTGCTTACCCTGGTGGCATCTGCCATAGAAGTCTTCATTTGGGGAAAGAGTGATCAAGTCTCTCTTGGCTTGGTCAGGACTTAGGGGTCCTCCAGGCTGACCTGCCTGTCCTGTGTAACTAAAACCTCAAGCTAGATCTGACTGTCCCAGGGATAGGCACCTGAATGAAGCAGAGCCAATCAGAGACTCTCCCTGAATTTTTTTCAAACTGGAGCTAAGCAATCTGGTTCTTCTCTGGAGGTAATGGAGGCAAAACTGTGAGATGGAAGGCTCAGTGCAGTGGGCAACTATGCTTGCTGCCCTGTAGAAGTTGATGTAGACCTGCAAGGAGAGACAGACAATGTGAGAGCTGAAGTAGCATTCAGATTTCTGGTCTAGGTTGTGCCTGAGGTCCTGTATCTCCTAATTTCTTCCTGTTTTTCTGTGAAATAGCCACACATCCTTCCAGTAAATTCCCTAAGTCCAAGCTAATTTGAGTTCAGTTGCTGACACTTGCAACTGAAATTTTAAAAACCCAAGCAGTATGTTTTTAAATGACTTAATGACCATTCTAGCACTTGTGTATTTATAATTCCCATCAACCTTCCTTTACATCATTCCCCTAAGTCTACGATGTTTGTAGGTTGAAAATTATTGCTGGCAAACACGAGACAATTGAGATTTTTAAAAATTTTATTGGCCAGGCACGGTGGCTCATGCCTGTAATCCCAGCACTTTGGGAGGCCAAGGCGGGCAGATCACAAGGTCAGGAGTTCAAGACCAGCCTGGCCAATATGGTGAAACCCGTCTCTACTAAAAATACAAAAATTAGCTGGGTGTGGTGGCAGGTGCCTGTAGTCCCAGCTACTCGGGAGGCTGAGGCAGGAGAATCACTTGAACCCAGAGGTGGAGTTTGCAATGGGCAGAGACTGCACCACTGCACGCTAACCTGGGCGACAGAGTGAGACTCTGTCTCAAAAAAAAAAAAAAAAAAATTATTGTGAAATGTAATACCGATACAAAAAACTACACAGAACAAATATGTAACTTGCAAGGAATTATCATGAAGTTAACACAGCTGTGTCATTATCACACAGGTAAGAAATAGAACACTGCCTATACCCTCAAAGCCCATCTCATTCCCCATACGAATAGTTACCATTTCCTCCTCCCCAGAAGTAATCATGCTCCCGACTTTTTAGTTATCACTTCCTTACTTTTCTATTTTATCACTCAAGCATGCATACTTGAACCTTTACTTGAGTTCTACCATTCTTTGAACACTATGTAAACAAAATCATACAATGTAATTTGTTTTTAAAGATCAGACTTTTGCTGTGGATTATTTGAGACTTACCTAAAATTTACTGTAGCTGTAGGTCAGTCTTTTTTTGTTGCTGTTGAGTATTCCACAACATGAATGAATACTCATTTACCTATCCACTCTGTTGATAGACATTTGGAGGTTTTTTTTGTGTGTTTTTGGCTATTATGGATAATGCTGCTGTGAATATTTTTGGTGAATACACGCACATTTTTACTGGCCACGTACGTAAGAGTAGAATTGCCAGGTCATGAGTATATATCTTTACTCTTCTTTTTTGAGACGTAGTCTCACTCTTGTTGCTCAGGCTGGAGTGCAATGGCGCCACCTCGGCTCACTGCAATCTCCACCCTCAGAGTTCAAGCGATTCTCCTGCCTCAGGCTCCCGAGTAGCTGGGATTACAGGTGCTCGTCACCATGCCCAGCTAATTTTTTGTATTTTTAGTAGAGACAGGGGTTTCACAATGTTGGCCAGGCTGGTCTCGAACTCTTGACCTCAGGTGATCCACCCGCCTTTGCCTCCCAAAGTGCTGGGATTACTGCTGTGAGCCACCACGTCCAGCCGTATCTTTTCAAATGAGTAGATAACACCAATTACTTTTTGTAATTGACTGTTCCAGTTTACATTCCTGTCAGCATTTTATGTGAGTTTCTCGTTTCATATCCCCACTAACACTTGTCTTTTTAAATTTTAGCCATTTGTGTGTGTGTGCTGTGGTGTATCACTGTGGTTTGAATTTCACTTCCTCCCGATTATTAATGGAACTGAACATCCTATTGCCTGTTTATTGGCCATTTGTCTACCTCCCTTTGTGAAGTGCCTGTTGAAGTCTCTTGGCCATTTTTCTATTTGGTTGCCTTTTTTCCTTATTGATTTGTAAGAGCTCTTTATATATTTGGTTAAGAGACCTTTCTATGTTGGATATATATATAGAAAACATCTTTCACCCTGTGGCTTGTCTTTTCAGCGGCTTAGTGGTGTCTTTTCAGTAAGAGATTCTTAATTTTAATATATTCAGATTTATCAACTGGGAGTTTAAAACAATGCATCTGATAGAGCAACTGGATTCACTAGAGCAAAATAAAATTCTAAATTCAGTAAAATGAACTTACACAGGCTCTCTGGCTAACACTGCAAATTCTTTCCTCGGGATGTCATTTCTGGGATGGCAATTTTTTTTTTTTTTTTGAGACAGAGCCTTGCTGTGTCATCCAGGCTGGAGTGCAGTGGCACCATCCACTTCCTGGGTTCAAACAATTCTCCTGCCTCAGCCTCCCAAGCAGCTGGGATTACAGGCGCCTGCCACCACGCCAGGCTCATTTTTGTATTTTTAGTAGAGACAGGATTTCACCATGTTGGCCAGGCTGGTCTTTAACTCCCGACCTTAGGTGATCCACCTGCCTCAGCCTCCCAAAGTTCTGGGATTACAGGCGTGAGCCACAGCGCCCGGACGGCAATTTTTTACATAATAAAAAATTCCATTATTTTACATAGCATTGAGATACACTTACAATATTTAATTCTACCTCTTGGTGGTGCCATAGAAAACTAAGAGTAATAATTTTAAAAATTATTGTTCTGAAAGTTTGCTGGACAGTGGGATCTGACTACAAGCAAATTGAAAACTATGAATATTCAAAAAAAGTTTGTAATTCTCTTACACACTATAGTGGCTGAAAATGCACATAGGCTCAGCCCTTCACTATAAAATTCCTGGCTAATAGTCAAATAAAAATAGCACTAATACTTTTTTAATCATGGAAATTTTCAAGCATTCTAAAGTGCCAATATAACATTCGTGTACCTATTACCTAGCTAATAAACGTTAAAATCTTGTTATACTTACTGTAAAAAATTAAAGAAATAAGAAGAAAGTTTATGCCCCCTTGTCCTCTCCAGTTTCATCTCCTTTCCCTTTTTCTCACTAAAGGCAACTACTATCCAGAATTTGACGTGTTCCCTTCCAGTTCCTGTTTCTGTATTTTTAGTACATGTGTCCCTGAACAATAAAAACGTTACTTTATATTTTAAAAATGTATCATTTCATACTACAGTATACTGCAATTTGCTTTTTACATTTAACATGGTTTTGCCATGTTTATATATACATATATAGATCTAGGTTATTAATTTTAACTGCCATATTGTGATTTATGGCAAACATATACCCTGTATTTATTCACTTCTCTATTAATGAACATTTTAATGTTGCAATGCATACAATACTTAGAACAATATCTTTAAAAAATTTAAATGAATGAGGCAGACTTTTAATTCAAGCAATATCCGCATAAAATCTCTCAGGCAGACTATTTCTGCTTCAATTTTTTTTATTCTTGCTGTTCATATCTACTCTGCATGCATAGAAGGAATCGATACCTGAAATTTCCTAAAGGTCTTTTACTCAGTCCCCAGAAAAAAGCTCTGATGTGGTGTGTGTAAAGGGGAAGGAGCGGGCGGATGAAGTGGGTAGAGACGGACACAAAGAAATGTCAAAATACAGGACAGTGAAGGTTTGGAGCCAGGGCCAACGGCAGCAGCCAAAGTTACAAATATCGGGGAGGTCTGAGAGTTTACAGTGCAGAGCATGTCCTGTGCTATCATATGCGGATGACAAAACAGCCAAATACACAAATCTTTCCATGCTTGTTCTGAAAGAGGTAACCATCAAGCGCCAGGCGGTTGCCATGGGAACCCGGGGCTGCGGGGAGTCGGCCAGAATTCTTGATGCGCATAGAATGTTTCTTCTTCCGGCCCTCTGCTCTTCGCAATTATCGTCCCTCCTAGGTCCCCCACCCATTCTATAAGCTCTCATGAGTCTCTTCCCGTCCTGATTCTCTCGTTCTGCGTTCCAGGTCGCCATCTTGGACCATGCGTCAAGATGGCGCCCCCTGGTCCCAGAGGCACAGCCCAGGCACGCCAGCGAGGATACGCACGCACGTATTCAGGCGCGAAGGATGGGGCAGTGACGCAAGACGTCGCCCCGCCCTCTGTAGTCGCTCCGCCTCCGGCCCCACTCCCCCTTCCTCCCACCCCGCGAACCCGGAAGTGGAGGAGGAGGTGCGGCGGCGGCGGTGGCCAAGCAGGCAGAGACTGCCTGAGCCGTTCCCGGGAGCGTGTCTGGGTTTGGGGGCGGGAGACAGGCTGAGCCGCCTGGGCGGCCTGGCCTGTACGGGGCGGGGGAGGCCATGGCCTCGGCTGAGTTGCAGGGGAAGTACCAGAAGCTGGCTCAGGAGTACTCGAAGGTACCCATCGTGGTCTGGGAGTAGGGGGTCCCCCGCCCTGCGGCCTCAGGTTGCCGTGGCAGCGACTTGTCGGGACCGAGGGGTACTGCGGGAGGGGCACGCGAGCGCGCCCCACCTTTCCCCTCAGCCGCCTCCGTCCACCATTACGGTGCCTCCACCTGCAGCTCCCAGGAGATGGGCCGGGCGGTGTCTGCGTCCGTGAGCGTTTTTGCAGGGAGAAGCTGGAGTTTGATTCTTCCTTTTCACTAAAGTAGCGGGCTTGGGACTGGGATGTCAGAAATTCTGGCTTCTTGCCTCTAATGCTGGCCGAGAAGGGAAGGGAAAGGTGTGGACCACTCCTCACCTCACTGCTTCCTCAATTTTCTCAGCCTAGGGATGGGGAAGATCAACCCTTCTCCCCTCCCACAGGGATGATATGAGGTTAAAGAGATTTATCTTCCCCCGAATCAATTCGAGAGGGTAAATAGAGACATTCGGGTAAACTGCTTCACCAGGGATGGGTGGTTATGAATGTATTCACTGCTTTGGCAAGAGGTTGTCAGGAATGATTTTGAAAGCTTGAGTGCTACGGCTCTATCTTTTTCTTTCTCTTGTCCCTGGGTCACCCGGAATGGGGCAGACACCCAGCAGGTGCTCAATGCACATTAAGTAACATGGGGACCTGCCCGTTTCTCGTGTTTATGGCATCAGTCTTTGATAGAACCCTTTCCTTGGAAAAGGATGCTGCAGTTTCTGGGTAGGGTGTTTCTAGTTTAAGAATATTTTAATGAAGTTATTAAAGCAGAATTTTACATCTTTGGAAATTGATTCAACAGTCATTAAGCTTAGTTTTCAGTGATCTTGGCATTCATGGAGTCAATGGAAAGACGGTAATTCCTTTTTGCAATTTGGAGAAACTGAGACACATTTTATTCCTTAAGATTTAATTCAACAAATAGCAAGATGAAATATTCTTTGAAAAATAAAACTCGTGCCTAAACATACACACTTAATTCTTCATCATCAAATAGGAGTCTTTTGAGACACTGCATTTATTTCAGTGATGCTACCATTAGCAAAACTTTGTTGCATTTCCATTTGAAATTGTCTTAAGAGCTGGTGGCACAATGTTAGTGATGGCAAGTCTTCATCTTTTGAAGGAGTGTTTCCTTGCTTGAAGGGCCAGAAGTTGTTTGGAACAAATCCATGTGATGAAGGGAGGTGGGTGGAGGTTGGCAGTGCTCAAATTTGGCTCTACTATTTTTGGTTGAAAATGTTTCATGATCAACACCTGTGAAAAAAAGGAAAAAAATAAGAAAATATTTCGTGAGTATAAAGCAAGGGGGCTGATTCTTTTCTCCAGAGCCAGCAAGCTCAGAAGGCCATTCCAAATGGCAAGAGGGGAGTTCCAAAATGTTTTGAGTAGGGACTACGTTGCTGAAATAATTGTATAGCCTCCCAAAATAATAAAAACTGAAAAGTTTTTGGATATGTAAGCTTGTTTAACAGACAATATGTGCCCCCTTTGAGCAGTCTGCCGGGGTCTGTTGAGTGAGGCAGGGTTCCAGCTTAACAAGTCACCTTTAATGGAATATTCTAAGGTAGTACATAGTTATGATATAGTATGACAAGTGTTAGTTCAGTGGGACTACCGAAGACATTGGGTAAGCGTTGAGGTTATATTGGGGATTAGAGAAGAGGAAATGAGGGAGTGGTAGCTTTCCAGGCAAAGCGAACAGTCCGTGTTTGCTGGTACGAAAGCTCAATCTTAATGAGTTTTCACATGGCAGAGTGGTGAAATGAGGTAGGAGAGATAATTTGGACCCTATCGTGAAAGGTTGTGGATGTCAAGCAAGAAGAGTGAACTTTACCTTTTGAGTAATGGAGAGATGCCAAAGGTTAAGCAGGGGAGTGACCTTACTTTTAGGAAGGACACTGATAACTGTGAAGGATGGATTGAAATAGGGAAAGTGGTGGGAAAAAAGCAGACAGTAGACTGTTTTGGAGAGAGTAATGTAGGATTATATGAAGTTAGTGACTTCTGGGCTACAGAGAAGGGGCTAGATTCAGGAATTATGGTTAAAAAATGCTTTTCTGCTTTCCTTTTTTTGAGTGCCTGCTATGTGCATGGCACTAACGAAAGATACAAGGCACTCATCCTTGTGTCTCATTCATTTTGGGACTTGGTGAGCGTGGGAAGACTCAGAGTTGTCCCTGCGGTTCTGAGGTGAGGGAACATGACTGCCACTGACACAATGAGGGCCAGCGGGAAGAAGAGCCCGTTCAGAGTGAAGGGCTGTAAGAGAGGTTAGATACGGTTGAGGAATTTTAGGGTTGGAAGGCACACTAAATTTGTTATTCACATATTATTAGTATGAGGTAATGTTGGAAGCAATGGCTGAAACTTTCTAATGGACACGGACTGGCTAAAAGTCAGGACAAAGGCTGGCACTTTTGGAGTAAGTCCCATCATGATGCACTTTGACAGTTAATCAGGGTAGAAATTGGGAACCACCTGTGGGGAGGATGTGCCTGGAGGAGGAAGAGATGCTAAGGAGACTGTAGGAGGCCTGCCAGACTTGGGGTCATCTCCCCCTATTGGACCAGGCCATTTTTCATTCTTTTAACTGCAATGTGATGGGAATTTCAGAACACAGGAGAACAGATCCTGATCAAAAGATTTCTTGTGCCCGCCGGGCGCGGTGGCTCACGCTTGTAATCCCAGCACTTTGGGAGGCCGAGGCGGGCGGATCACGAGGTCAGGAGATCGAGACCACGGTGAAACCCCGTCTCTACTAAAAATACAAAAAATGAGCCGGGCGTGGTGGCGGGCGCCTGTAGTCCCAGCTACTCGGAGAGGCTGAGGCAGGAGAATGGCGTGACCCCGGGAGGCGGAGCTTGCAGTGAGCCGAGATCGCGCCACTGCACTCCAGCCTGGGCGACAGAGCGAGACTCCCTCTCAAAAAAAAAAAAAAAAAAAAACAGATTTCTTGTGCTTTTTATTCCTTGTCAATTCTAGTAGCAGGCAGTTTCTAGATAAGCTCTATGCTCTCTCCAGCCCTACGCCTAAGGGTATTCCACCTTTTTATTACCTTCCCTGGTAGAGGTATGGGCTGATACTGAAATCCAGTTGCATAATTTTTCTGCCTTATTTAGGATACAAAGGAAAAAGATGTCCTCTTAATCTGTAGAAGGAAGCCCATCAAGAGAGCAGCAAGCATGATCCCTAAGCCCAAGGACATTGGCAGAGTCTTCTTATTCTTCTTTAATGCAGATTTCAGCCTTTGTTCCAGGAAAGGTCCCATCTCTCATAATCTTTCCTCTTGAAAAGGAATAAAAAAAAAACAAATAGTGGTCTGAGGAGCTCCCATTAAAGAGACTGAGAGTCCAATTAGATAAAAGATGAACTGTGGAGGTCCAAGCAGATGAGAATTGCTGAGGCAAACAGATTGCTAAAAGAAAGTGTTACAGGAAGGTTAGTAAAAATGGAGATTAAGGCCCAGTGGTTTGGGGAATTAGAGGGTCATTTGAGGTTTTTAAAATTTCAGGTTCCATAGAGTTTGGGGAGGGAGAATGAATGTGTGTAGAGGCTGGTTTTCAGAGGTTTGTGAAGTTCATAAATAACAGATGCAAGCTACCTCCTTGAGATGTGAGGGAAAGTTAATCAAGACCTCAGTTGCTACATTATAGATTAAGGATGAAAGACCATTTCTGACTTGCTGTTTCTTCCATGACCTGCTCTGCTTCTGATGCTGTGTTGTGTCTCATTATGGAGAAGAGAGGCAAAAAGTGCTGAGTTCTGGCTCCTTTGATTTTAGCCTGCTTTCTTTGTGGGAGCACTCCTGCCTGGCACCGTGGTATGTGTGTAAGCAAGTTTCAAGTTCTAATTGTCTTCCCAATGTTTGTGTTACCCTGGGTGGGTCAATGATTCTCAAAGTGTGGAACCTGAAAGAACATCATCTGGGAATGGGTTAGAAATGTAAATTCTTGGGTCCATCCTGCACCTATTGAATCTGAAACTAGCAGTGAGACCCAGCAATCTGTGTTGTAGCAAACCTTTCCAGTGATTGGATTCATGCTAACATTTGAAAATCATTGCTCAAGGAATGGTATTGGGATAGTAGCCTTGGCAGAGATAAAGATCGGCGCGGTGGCTCACGCTTGTAATCCCAGCACTTTGGGAGGCCGAGGCGGGCGGATCACGAGGTCAGGAGATCGAGACCACGGTGAAACCCCGTCTCTACTAAAAATACAAAAAATTAGCCGGGCGTAGTTGTGGGCGCCTGTAGTCCCAGCTACTCGGGAGGCTGAGGCAGGAGAATGGCGTGAACCCGGGAGGCGGAGCTTGCAGTGAGCCGAGATCGCGCCACTGCACTCCAGCCTGGGCGACAGAGCAAGACTCCGTCTCAAAAAAAAAAAACAAAAAAACATAATCTTTTTAAAGATCTTTTTTTTTTTTTTTGAGACAATGGATGCCAGCAGGAAAGCCAAACATCCATTATTTCTCTACAGTTTACTTTGCAACTGATGCTTCCTTTACGTACAAAGGGGCCTTTGGGAACTTTTTAGACTTATACTCTTAGTACACAGCTACTCGTATGGAGAAAAGGTCAGTTTTGATCCAGCATGTTTGCTCTCCAGATAACAGGATTTGGCAGTACCTGATTTATCACCCACTTTTATAGAGAAGTAGACTCAGGAGCTGGATAGGATTAAAATTGAGTATGAGCTTTTTTTTTTTTTTGACCCTGATGTGTGGGTAGGATTCACTAGTAAAGTTGGTTTGGAAAACAGGTTTGTGTTCAGTGCTATCCAATGGAAGTTTCCATGAGAATGAAAATGTTCTGTATCTGTGCTGTCCAGCAGGGTAACCACTAGCCATGCATGGCTGTTGAGTGCTTGAAACGTAGCTAGTGTGTGACTGAGGAACTGAATTTTAGGTTTTATTTAATTTAAATAATTTAATTTAAATAGCCACATGTAGCTATTGAGTACTCTGTTGGACAGTGCTAGCTTAGACCCTGGGTCTGCGCATCACAGATGTAAATGACTAAATGACTCACTTGAAGACCTTGTTAAACTGCTGATTCTGGTTTAGTAGGTCTGGGGTGGGGCCTGAGATTCTGCCTCCAGGTAAAACTATTGCAGCTGTCCAAAGACCACACTTGGGACAAGGCCCTAGAAAGACAAGGGGCAGCCTCCTCTTCCTCTTTAGTTTAACTGATTTACTCACCCATTCACCAAGGGCCAGCTAAACTGCAGGGGTTGGGATTTTGTCCTAGTGAGTTTCCCTGCTTGGGAGCAGGAGCAGGAGAAAGGATGCCATTTGAGGCAGATGTGAGTTTTTTCCTGCCTCAGTGACAAAGTAACCCCAGCTACTGCTGCATAATATATAGCCTGCCCATACTTTATCCCTGTCCTGGGATAGGAACAAGTAAGTAGGCAGAAAGAAAGACTTAAGTAGGATTCCCAGTAATTTGGAATACTTAAAATGTTAGAACTGGAAGGAGTTTTAGGGGTCATCCAGGCCAGATACTGCAGCTGGGGTCTGCACATGACTTCAGTATTCTGAAGCTTTGAATCAGGGTTTTGGTGTGGCATAGGGTTGTCTTGCACATGTCACTTTGTGTTGAAGAAAAGACTGTATGTTTAAAGATTTATTTTATAGGATTCTAAAATATGTATAAATGTCAAAAAAGTCCACTGCGTGAAGACAGCCATGTAAAAGTGGTTCTAACACAAGATTTTTGAGGATTAGCTGAGAAAATGCATGTGAGTGATTCATCTCACTTTCCCCACAAACTCTTCCAACAGTTTGTGATTGAAGGTAATAAATCCCCAATCTTGGGCCATTTAGCCTATCATATATTGTCAAAGTGGCATGAGAGAAGTCATAGTGAGCTTACCACCACTCTGTGTCCTAGGAGAAACGGCTGTGTGATAGGCCTCACTGAAGTTGGGCTATTCCAGAACCAGAGTTATAGAGAGCAGGTCTGGGCACTGGTCATTAGAGAGTTAGGCTCAAGGCTTTTGAGGATTCTTGGTGTCCGATAGGATCATGAGGTTCAAATTATTTGGAGAGTCTTAAAAGAGAACTGTTAAAGTAATGGCAATCTCTTATATAATGTATTACATTTAAACACCTTTATATGTAGTATAATTTATTAATTTGATTTGATTAATTTGATTAATCAAATTAACTGATCTGATTAATTAACTAAAAATTTATGGAGTTCCTTCTCTATCCATAGCATTGATCTTTCATTGCAGGCAGGAAATACAAGGAAGTATACTGTAGTCTTTACCATGGAGAACAGTTTAAGGTGGCAGGTGGGAAATGAATACAGAAATTTATTTATTAATTGATTGATTTGCTCTGTCTCCTAGGCTGGAGTGCAGTGGTGTGATCTTGGCTCACTGCAACCTCCGTCCGTCTCCTGGGTTCAAGCATTTCTCCTGCCTCAGCCTCCTGAGTAGCTGGGATTACAGGCGCCTGCCACCATGCCCGGCTAATTTTTGTATTTTCAGTAGAGATGGGGTTTTGCCATGTTGGCTAGGCTGGTTTTGAACTCCTGACCTCAGGTGATCTGCCCGCCTCAGCCTCCTAAAGTGCTGTGATTAGAGGCATGAGCCACCGCGCCCAGCCTATACAGAAATACATATATTAGTAAAATGTAAAATTTACTGTTTTTAGAAGCAAAATTAAAACTGAATAGTTTAATAAGAGATGTTTTGTTGTTAGTAAGTGCCAAAGGAACTGAGGCACAGGCTCTCTGTGGGCCATAGGGAGTCAGGGAGTGATTAGGAAAAATTATGGAGGAAGTAGGGCCAGTAGGTAAAAAGTAGGATCCTAGGGAACAGGTGGGATTTGGTTGGCCAAAGTGAAGAAGGGCTGTGCTCTCAAAGTAGGGTAAAATGAATCAGAAGACTACAAAACAAGGAAAAATGAGATTTAAAAGGATTAAGAGGGATTCAGAGGTACTCTTCCCCCACTGAATGGAACAGAAGAGCTTGGTGCACAGCTGTTGAAAATAAGCTCTATCATCTGCAGGAGAGTTTTTCTGTACTAATAGAGACTTCAGGGCAGTTGTTTCTCAGTTATGTCATATGCATTGGAGTCTCCATTCTGGACTCCCAGAGGCAGTAGTGACCATCTGGTAACCTTATACCTAAATCTAAAACAGAAACAGTGTTCATTTGCCTCCCCTCTGTGGTGAATACTGGTGCAGAGAAAGATAGATTCTAAAAGACCAGGTTGGCTGGATGTGGTGACTCATGACTGTAATCCCAGCACTTTGGGAGGCTGAGGCGGGCAGATCACTTGAGGTCAGGAGTTCAAGACCAGCCTAGCCAACATGGTGAAACCTTGTCTCTACTAAAAATACAAAATATTAGCCGGGTGTGGTGGTGCGTGCCTATAATCCCAGCTTCTTGGGAGGCTGAGGCAGGAGAATCGCTTGAACCCAAGGGGTGGAGGCTGCAGTGAGCTGAGATTGCACCACTGCACTTCAGCCTGGGCAACAGAGCGAGACTCAGTCTCAAAATAAATAAATAAAAAATAAAATAAAAAAAAGACCAGGCTAATAAGAGCAGCTCAGGATTTTATAAGCTTCTCATTCAGTAATGCAGTAAGAGTGGCAGAAGTGATGCTGAAATGCAGAAAAGCGTTAAATGTCACAAAGGTAGTTAAAATGGCAATAGAGTATGCAAGCTTATCATCTTCCTCCATTTCTAACTACTAAGTTATAGGTGTTTCAGATAACAGTTTCTTAAAAAGCTGCATTGTCTGTTAAATGGTTTCATTGAAATCATGTTTGAGTTACCAGTTTAGCAAAAAATATTTTCCAAAGGAAAATCCTAATTTTTTTGTTATAATCAGTTATATTAAATTCCTAACAGCAATAGCTTGAAAGTTTCATTTTGCTTTTTAACAAAGCAGTCTGTTCAATTTGCTTTAAATACTCTGCAGTGTGCCTTAGAAATGAAAGATGAGTTTTTTTTCTTAAAATTAATTGCTGTGGTTCTGGTCCTACAGGAAATTATCAGTTCAGTGAACTTCAAGCTTCATTCTTAGTCCTTGAAGTAGTCGTTAGGAGATTCTACATACCACACAAAGAAGACATGTAAGAGATTACAGATCACAGCTAAGACAGGGGTATGAAATAAAATCTAAAGACTTTAGATTTATGAAATAAAATCTAAAGACTGAAGCAGTATTGCTATTTTTTTGGCTATATGGATTTGAAAGTATTTATTGAATTCTGCTAAGTAGCAGATTATTCAAGACTATGTTGATATTTGCTTAAAAAGTAGAACACTACATCATGGAAATCAACATTAAAGTGGTATTTCTCTCTTTTGAACTTCTAGAGCAGAGGTTACCAAGCTCTGTAAGAGGCCACACAGTCAATATTTTAGGCTTGAGGCTATGTGGTTTCTGTTGCAGTACTCATCTCTTCCATTGTACCTGAAAAGCAACCATAGACAGTACGTACATGAATGAGTATGGCTATGTTCCAATAAAATTTTAAAAATAGCCTGCCAGGCCGGGTGCGGTGGCTCAAGCCTGTAATCCCAGCACTTTGGGAGGCCGAGGCGGGTGGATCACGAGGTCAGGAGATCGAGACCATCCTGGCTAACACGGTGAAACCCCGTCTCTACAAAAAAATAAAAAAAAAAAAAAAAATTAGCCGGGCGTGTTGGTGGGCGCCTGTGGTCCCAGCTACTCGGGAGGCTGAGGCAGGAGAATGGCGTGAATCCAGGAGGTGGAGGTTGCAGTGAGCCGAGATCGCGCCACCGCACTCCAGCCTGGGGGACAGAGAAAGACTCCGTCTCAAAAAAAAAAAAAAAAAAAAAAAAAAAATAGCCTGCCAATTTGGCTCTCAGACCTTAGTTGGCCAACCCGTGTTCTAGAGAATTTAATATCTTCTACTTTTTTTTTCAAGCAGGAAATACTAGCATTGCTAGTTATCTTTTAATATTTTATCTTCCTTTTTAAAGTGTAAGTTCTTTGAAAATAGAGACCATATATTTTACATCTCTCCCCCACATCAATCAAGGTGTACAATGCCTTACACCATGCAAACTATAGTAAACATATCTGTTGTCGTTTTGAATCTGTTCTAATAATCACAGCTCTGTTTCCATTTGTGGAGCATTTTATAGTTTAGAAAGTGCTTTGACATAGGTTTCTTATCTGGTTCTCACAGTAGCCTCAGAAGAAGGAAGGTAGGGTAAATGAATTTACCCATTCTATAGACCACATAGCTGAAGCTCAGAAAGGTTAAGTGAATTTCCCAAGTTTCTATTGTCTAATAAATGGCAGAGCAAAGATTTGGGTCTGCTTTCTATTGTGGTAATGAACTGTCATCTCTAACTTTCTAAAAATAGAAGAATCTCATCTTTTTAGTCTGCCTTTTGCTCAAACTGTTGAATATCCTGCAGTATTCCTGCATTTTATCTCAGAATCTTAGCTAAATTTTCCATTGAGTTTTAAATAGTTTAAGATTTGGCATTCAAATATGCCTGTTCTTTTGGCACAGAAAAGGGTCATTGCTGTTCTCTGTTCTCAGGAGACAGATCTGAGCTATGCAGAATTAGAAAGATTTTTAAAAATTTTTTATTTTTAATTTTAGAAATAGATTTTTTTTTTAAAAGGTCACGTACAAGGATGTCTCATTCTTTTAGTTTCTCAGAGAAGAACCTGGTCTTTCATGATATCTGCACTGAGCCCTGGGAATATTAGTCTGTAAACCTTTTGCTTCAGCTACAATGAACTTGTATATTTATACTTAAGTGCTCTATGTTCTCTTCGCTGAGAATACTTTCCTCTTATTACAGAAGTAAATTTTATCTTTTAAAACTCTGCCAGTGGTGGTTATATAGATGTATACATAAGTAAAAATGCATTTAGCTGCGTAATTTCTGATTTGTATACTTTATTTAAAATAGCGTTATTTCTCAGTATCTAATAATTAACTGTGAAAAAAAGCCCAAGTTTTACCTCTTTCTCCAAAGGCATCTCTCACCTCTCCAGCTCACTGCTTTTTTCACTTAAATGTAGCTTTGTGAAATAGCAGCCAATATTGTCTAACTGGCATTATGACTTTGGAGTCCAAACTGGTAGAGTCTGAATCTCAGCATTGCTACTTAACTGCTCTGTGCCTTAGTTTCCTCATCTGTAAAATGGAGGTAATTAGAGTACCCACTTCATAGGATTGTGAGGATTAGATGAAGTAATACATGAAAGTACTTAGGACGGTGCCTGGTTTGTAGTGAGCATTCATATGTAAGTGGGTACTATTATTAACTTTTCAATGGAGCCTGCTTCTTAGTTGCTTTTGTACACTGCCCCAGCTGATGCCCGAGGCCATTGTCGATGATGACATTTGCGTGTCTAATATTAGGCACAGTGTCCTGCTGGGATGTTGATGCCCCACATTTTTCTTTTCTGTGGAATTCTTACTTTATAATTAGTCCAGTTGTATGTATTTTACAAATGAATGGTGTGTCAGAATTTCAAGGAACATGGCATATTCAGTACCCTATTATTGTATTAGTTTTTATTTAGGGAGGGGACTTGGTTTTATAGAAAGAGTGACACACTAGAAATCAGAAGACTGGATTTTAGTCCCAGTTTTGCCATTGATTTTTTTTTTTATGTCATCGGGCAACTCAGCCTGTGTGTCCTTATCTGTAAAATGGTGAATTATTGTATCTACTACCCTCTTTGGGTCTAATACTTTTTTGTTCTCATATATATGTGAGAAGCTACTTAGTTACTCAGTGTAATGATGCCTGTAAAATTGATGTGATTTCCTTGATATAACCAATTGCTTTATATTAGAAATTGATTATTGCTTTCTCTGTTTTCAGCTTCGGGCTCAGAATCAGGTTCTGAAAAAAGGTGTTGTGGATGAACAAGCAAATTCTGCAGCTTTAAAGGTGGGCAACAGGATGTTTGTGTTGTGAGGGTTAAGTTAGCGTTTGGTGTTGCTCAAAGCAGGTTCATTGGGTTTTCTGGGTTAAAGTTCCAACTCTGACACTGATTCACTAGGGATAAGGGACGGTAATACAGTTTTTTGTGGTTAATTTTCCTACTTGCTTAGGTAAGAATATGAGGTACTTTGATTTCCTTAGCTAAAAATTATAAAAAAAGGTATTATGTGACTTTGTCTAATGCATTACTCCTGTGCCTCAAGGCCTTTACTTAGCTCAGTTTATCTGGATTATTAAGGCTTCTTATCAGTTGTCATCACAGACAGCTTTCTGAGGGAGGCTATGTCATATTCCTATTTGAATCCCTCTCACTCAGCAGATGGGAGGTCTCTAATAAGTGGATTCCATTGTATGAATCATTTAGTCCCTAAATCTTGCCTTTAGTTGAGCTATTTAATAGTAATAACCTGTGTTAATCAGGACGCTCTTTGAGTAATACATTTTACCGTCAGCACTTTTGTTAACTGAGGGGAGAAATATGATAGATGAAGGAATTTGTTTCTGCCTTATTTCTAGTAGTCATGTAGTAAATATTGCTTAGTGATATTTTTAAATCGATAAATTAATTCTAGGATTTGGATTTCTTCTTGGCCAAGTTTCAGTTAAATATACTGTCTAGCTCACTCTTTTGCTGTTTCCCTTTCTTGCTCCCTCTGCTCTCTTTAGACAGATGGGATTAGGATTCCTGTTACTCCTATCTCTTTCTGGAGAAGCCCCTGATCAGTAATATGTCTGAGGTGGCTCCACTTAGGCAACTAAGCCCCAGAAATTGTCCTTTTACGTAGCCAGTTGTTGGATCCTACAGGAGAGAAATCTGTCTCCGAGCGTCTCCTCCTCGGGTGCTGTTAGCACAGTCTCAGGGCTGAGATGGTTCTGAACACCCCACTTATACTTCCAGGCTCTCTGCACCCAAGCCAAGATGATTAAAAAAGAAGCTTTATAGTCAGGATTTATTAGTCAAGTTATTGTTTTACCAAAATTGTTGAAGAAATGATCATTATATCTCCTAATAATATTTAAACTTATTGCTGGGGAAAGTCTTTCCTAGTTTGTCCTAGTAGCCTGCGCTGATGTTTCATACCCTGCTGTTGCTGGTTGTGTTTGATTAACTCTGTGATGGCAGCAATGGTAGGAACAGTGGTAGGCATGGTGACAGCTGGTTCTATTGATTGAGCACTCACTGCATACCAGGCATTGTAGCCATTATCTTATTTAGTGTTCACAACAACCCTATGAGGTCACATAACATTGTCATCCCCATTACAGAAACTGGAGTTGAGCGAAAGGCTGGGATAGATGTTTTCTGAAATTAATGATTGGTTAATGGAGTTGGAGCATTAGTTCATTTTAAGAATTATAAGCATAATTATATATTATAATTATAGAATGTAAATTATGACAAAAAAATAAATTATTTTTTGTTTTACTGTTCATTACAGTAGTCATTGTAATTAAAGTACAACAACTGACAATTTGCCAGTTTGCTAGACAGGAATATTAGGATGTCCTGTGTTACAGGAGGCTTTTAGTTTTATTACTGGGTTTACCCCTTCAGTGAGCTGTTAGGTGTAATCAATGTTCATTGATTTGAATTTTTAAAATTTGAAAGACATGATAGTTTGGACATGGGCTAGGCCTAAATTTAGGCCTACTACAAGTAAAAATTAAGGTTTTACTAAACAAATGTAGGAAACAAGTTATTTTATCCTTAATGGGAGCATATTGTTCTATCCCTCTAGCACTGTTCTCAACATGCACATAATGTCAGTAGAGTGTAGACACTAGCCTGTGGTTTTTAGGTTGCTGTTCCTTTTTTTTTTTTTTTTTTTGAGACAGAGTCTTACTCTGTCACCCAGGCTGGAGTGCAGTGGCACAATCTCGGCTTACTGCAACCTCTGCCCCCTTGGTTTGAGTGATTCTTGTGCTTCGGCCTCCTGAGTTACTGGGATCACAGGCGTGCACCACCCTGCCTGGCTAATTTTTGTATTTTTAGTAGAGTTGGAGTTTTGTCATGTTGGCCAGGCCAGTTTCAAACTCCTGACCAAAAGTGATCCACCCACTTCAGCCTCCCAAAGTGCTGGGATTATAGGCATGAGCCACTGCACCTCGCCTAGGTTGCTGTTTCCATACAGTTAAATCATCTGTTTGTTAAAGCATGACCTTCATGTTTTATAATTGTTTGTTTCAGTGAAATTAGTAAACATACAGTTCTGGTTTTTTTTATTTTCTATTTTTTTAAATAGAGATGAGGTCTCACTATGTTGCTCAGGCTGGTCTCCAACTTCTGGGCTTAAGCAATCCTCTTGTCTCGGCTTCCCAAAGTGCTGGGATTACAGGCATGAGCCACTGTGCCAGCCCAGTTCTTTAAATATACAGTATTACATGGCCATCTGTGTTTGATAATCAGTGAATAAAAAGTTGTCAGAACATCGTAAGTAAAATATAGTTAGAATAATTCTTTTAAAAAATTGAGTGAAACTAAATATTTCTCTTTACTTTCCCATTTTCTTACCCCATTATGGCATAAACAGAACAAAATGGTCAGCAGAGGGTGTGTCAAAAAGATTAGCAGAATATTTTAGATTTTGTTTCTATTGTCATTTAGCTTTAAAGTGAATTATTGTAGGACAGCATATGAAAATATTTTTGGTATGATACTGATTTTTATCTTTGATATGTCAGAATAGTTGAAGAAAAATTAAGTGTGTTACAGACTTCATTTTGACTAATTTAAATTCAGGGAGGATTTACAGAAAAAATGGAATACAAGTATATTTCTTCCCATTCTTGTTCACTGAAGGGCATCATCAGTAAATCTGAGGTTCTTTTTAAATATCTAAGTTTGGCCAGGCATGGTGGCTCATGCCTGTAAACCCAGCACTTTGGGAGGCCGAGGCAGGTGGATCACCTGAGGTCAGGAGTTTGAGACCAGCCTGTCCAACATGGCGAAACCCTGTCTCTACTAAAAATACAAAAAAATTAGCCGGGCATGGTGGTGTGCGCCTGAAGTCCCAGCCACTTGGGAGGCTGAGGCATGAGAAACGCTTGAACTTGGGTGATGGAGGTTGCAGTGAGCCGAGATTGTGCCACTGCACTCCAGCCTGGGCAATAGAGCGAGACTCTGTCTCAAATAATAATAATAATAATAATAATAAATAAATAAAATAAGTTTGTAAACTTGTAGCCTCATTCTTTGTGTCTGTTCACTGTCATAGGATGTGTTAGTTGATCATGATCTGTTACTTTAGTATAGTTGCTCTTATTTTTATATTTACTTGGTTTAGCCAAAAGATTATCTTTTCACAAAGTGCTAAAAACTTAAGAACTGAAATGATACACATACAACCTGAATTTCCTAAAGCAAGAGGTTTTGATTATATTTTGGTGAAATAGAAATAATATTTAATAAAATTTCTAAACCTTACAGCTAAACTGTGAGGACCAATCTGTTTTCACTTTGATATAGGAGCAACTGAAAATGAAGGATCAGTCATTGAGAAAACTACAACAGGAAATGGACAGTTTGACATTTCGAAATCTGCAGCTTGCCAAGAGGGTAGAACTACTTCAAGATGAACTAGCTCTAAGTGAACCACGAGGCAAGAAAAACAAGGTAGGTTCAAATACAGGCAAGTTAGTGTGACCTTGTCGTTAGTTACTGACACCTACAGGGCATCCTGGTTTTAACAGAAGACCCCACTGCCAAATTATTTTTTTGTTTGTTTGTTTGAGATAGGATCTTGCTCTGCCACCCAGGCTAGAGTGCTGTGGTGTGATCTTGGCTCACTGCAACCTCTGCTTCCAGGCTCAGTGATCCTCCCACCTCCGCTCCCAGAGTGACTGGGACTATAGGCGTGCACAACCATGCCTGGCTAATTTTTGTATTTTTTGTAGAGATGGGGTCTCACTATGTTGCCCAGGCTGGCCTTGAACTCCTGGACTCAAGCGATCCACCTGCCTCGGCCTCCCAAAGTGCTAAGATTACAGGCATGAGCCATCATTCCCGGCCCTGAATTTTTTCTTTTTTTTTTGAGACAGAGTTTCACTCTTGTTGCCCAGGCTGGAGTGCAATGGCATGATCTTAGCTCACCGCAACCTCTGCCTCCCAGGTTCAAGTGATTCTCCTGCCTCAACCTCCCAAGTAGCTGGGATTGCAGGCATGTGCCACTCCCAGCTAATTTTGTATGTTTAATAGAGAAGGGGTTTCTCCATGTTGGTCAGGCTGGTCTCGAACTCCCGACCTCAGGTGGTCGGCTCGCCTCAGCCTCTCAAAGTGCTGGGATTACAGGCCTGAGCCACTGTTCCTGGCCCCGGCCCTGAATTTTTAATGTTCCATTATTACACCTGGATATTAGGTCAAGAAAGCAGACTCTTATTAATATATATTAAATGTTAGGGACATTTTTATATGATAGTCAATTTAAAGAATTTATTAGCAGCAAATGTAGTTGGTTTAGTGGCCGAGAAGAGACAATGGAATATCTTAAATTAGCTAAAATTGTTGACATCTTTTGGTTATACCAGGTTGCCATTAATCCAAGTTTGAGCAAATAAAATGAGGGAGATTGTCAAAGTGTTACTACTCATATGAAAGTAGCGGCTGGGCGTGGTGGCTCACGCCTGTAATTCCAGCACTTTGGGAGGCTGAGGTGGGCGGATCACGAGGTCAGGATATGGAGACCATCCTGGCTAACATGGTGAAACCTTGTCTCTACTAAAAATAGAAAAAATTAGCTGGGCGTGGTGGCGGGCGCCTGTAGTTCCAGCTACTCGGGAGGCAGTAGCAGTTGAAACATTTATACCTTAGATTTGTAAGTTTACTGCAGATGTAATTTCTTAGCATTTATTCTTATGAGGCCAGTTTGGTGTTTTTGTCTTGAGATTTAGAGATGAGTTTTTTTGCCTTATGGTTTTATATGGTGAGGCAGGATTCTTATTGCTCTAAGGTGGATAATCTGGTACTTTTGAACATTGTGATAAAGAGGTTGCTGCCCTTTTTTTTTTTTAAGGGTAGAGGTAGTGATTGAGTCTTTAAGTCTTGTATGTATATAGACTAACACTCCACAAATGTATGTATTGAAGCAGTAACAGTAGAATGGGTAGAAGGGAAGGAGAAGGCACACAGTGACTCTGAAGGAGTTCAGTATGGCCAGAAGAGCACAGCCTTCAGATTTAAGCCCAGGCTTGAATTCTTTGGTTGCCTTTAATAAATCTATGACTTTCGGCACAATTTTTAACCTTGTAATCTTAGTTTCTCCATCAGCAAAGTGACAATGGGCCTTTCAGGTTTGTTGTGACGATTCTATGGGATCACGTAAAAGTGCCTAGGGCCATATTTCCCATGTAATGGGCAGTTGCCGTAATTATATGTTAATAGTTTTCCCATACGCATTTCCCCACATAGAAGCATTCGCTGGAGTGTTTGTGTTCAAATAAAGGAGGCAACAGAGAGGGTATAACATGTATGTATTAGAATCACTTCGGAAACTTTTTCAAGATATACATACCAGGCCAGGCACAGTGGCTCATGCCTGTAATCCTAGCACTTTGGGAGGCCGAGGCAGCAGATCACGAGGTCAGGAGTTTGAGACCAGCCTGGCCAGCATGATGAAACCCCGTCTCTACTAAAAATACAAAAAATTAGCCCGGCATGGTGGCACGCGCCTGTAATCCCAGCTACTCAGGAGCCTGAGGCAGGAGAATTGCTTGAATCCAGGAGGTGGAGGTTGCAGTGAGCCGAGATCACACCATTGCACTCCAGCCTGGGCGACAGAGTGAGACTCCGTCTCAAAAAGAAAAAAAAAAAAACATACATGCCCTGGAAATTCTGAAAGACCCTTGGGGAGAGAATAGTCATCTGAACTTCAAACATGTTCTTCAGGTTCTTAATATCCCTGCCTAGGACTGTCGAGCAGAGGTTTGGGTGTAATATTGAGAATTAATTTTAATTAAAGCTCATCAAATTTGGAAGCACTGAGGACTCTGAATACTTCATTCTGCAGTGTTCCATATGCACCTCTTGTTTTCCAAACATGATGGATATTTAATTTCTTTTTATATGGCTACTCCATTTTCAAAGGGCTTTTACATCACTGATTCAAATTGGATTAGTAGGTGAGTTCATTTTAAGTGAGAAGTGAGACTACAAAAAAACCCGAGAAAGGGTGGTGACTGATGTTTGAACACAGTTTCATTGTTAGGCTGTTCCATGAATAGTCTCAGTTCTATGTATTACATGAAAACAAATGCTCATTATTAGATGTTTTAAATAGTGCTATTCTTCTATGTAGAATGAGTTCATATTAGTAAAAAATTAAAAGAAAGGGATTTTTAAATAATCTTTGAGAATTTTTCTATTTATTTATAATAGCTTTATTTTATAATTTTTTAACTTAGAAATTTATATGAACTTTTGTATAAACTTACCTTTGTGGATGCTGTTACAGAATTTATTACAATTTCTTACGGAGTTTAACAACTCTGACTCATGAAATTGCTATAACTCTCATTTCCCAAACCAAAAGATCAAATTGAAATGGTATTTATGAGCTTATTTTATATTGCTGGAGCTTTCTAGGTCTGCTCCGTCCTCCAACAGAACTACTCCTGAATTCATCTGCAAAGAATAGTAAGCCTTATCTGTTCTTTTCTCTCTTTTTAAAGCTTTCCTGCTCATTACAATATTTGCAGTTTCAACTTGTGTCACATAGGAAAAGTTAAATGATGAACTGTATACCTTTTGCAGTATTGTTTGAGAATGGTGAACACGTAGAAGAGACAAGCTTCTAAGGTGATAGAGAATCTGTGTACTTTAGGATGTTTCTCTAAAGGATGAAAGTTATGTGGACATAACTTATTCTTTCCATCAGAAAAGTGGAGAATCTTCTTCTCAGTTGAGTCAAGAGCAGAAGAGTGTCTTTGATGAAGATCTGCAAAAGAAGATAGAAGAGAATGAACGGTTGCATATACAAGTGAGAAAATTGGTTTTTCCATATGAATTAAAAAATGGGTCTGTGATCTGTTAATGTGGAAAAGCTAATGCAGATAGAGTGTTTTGTGTCTGCGTGGGTGTTTTAATGTCTTCTGTGGTCTTCAAGTATATATGTCACTGTCACTTATTCATTTCTTAAATATCACACAGTCTTAATGTGGATGTGTGCTTTGAAGTATATGCATGTGTTCAGAAAGACAGCAGAATAGCTTTGTAACTTAACAGTGCAGAAATATACTGAGCATTACTCATTTTATACAGGAAGTGATTACATGTATCATTTAAATGGGAGCTTACCAATAAATGGTGTTTGCTTTCTCCCTCCCCCTCCCTTTTTTTTTTTTAACTGATGTTTAGTTTTTTAATTTACTGATGTTTAGTTGGTTTTTCTCCCTACCCCTGTTAAACTGTAAGGTCTCTGAGGGAATGAACCATGTATGTTTTCTATGCCCAGTCCCAGGACAGTGTCTTACTTATGTCAGGTGCTCAGATATTTATGGAATGTTGAGAAGTTAGTGCCTGCCCCCAAACCATTGAGCATATTCTAAGATTCACAGTGGGCTGGGCGCAGTAGCTCACGCCTGTAATCCCAGCACTTTGGGAGGCCAAGGTGGGCGGATCACGAGGTCAGGAGATTGAGACCATCCTGGCTAACACGGTGAAACCCCGTCTCTAGTAAAAATACGAAAAATTAGCCGGGCGTGGTGGTGGGCACCTGTAGTCCCAGCTACTTGGGAGGCTGGGGCAGGAGAAGGGCATGAACCCGGGAGGCGGAGCTTGCAGTGAGCCAAGATCAAGCCACAGCACTCCAGTCTGGGCGACAGAGTGAGACTCCGTCTTAAAAAAAAAAAAAAAATTCATAGTATAGTGTATCCAACTATAACCTCCTGATTTTTTTTTTTTTTTTTGGTCAAATGGTAGGAAACACACACACACACACACACACACACACACACTTACTTTTCAGTCTTTGAAAACATTAAGTTTTTGACCTCAGTGTATTTTATATCTAAGTGTTCATAATTCTTTATTAGTATTGGACTCTAATTACAGGAAAGAGCTTTACCTGTTTTAAGAATAACGCCTGTTTTAATTTTGATTATTTTATGTGAAAGTTAGCTTAGTAGAAAAGTTATACTCTGATCAGTTGAATTCTGTATATGCCAGACATTGTTTAAAATAGAAATTCATGAGACTAAGAGGTAGGAGGTGCAGGCTTTGGGGTAGGTTTCCTGTGTTCAAATCTCAGTTCTACTATATTTTAGCTGTGAGGCATTAGACTAGTTATGTAAGTCTTTTAAGCTTCAGTTTCCATATCTGTAAAGAGGAATAACAGTAGCTACTTCTGATATACTGTGAGGATTTAATGAGATAATGCCTGTGTGGGTTTAACATAGTCAGCATATGGAACCATATGGAAGTTGCTCAGTGAATAGTCACTGCTGTTATTTTTCTCATTTATGTATATTAGGATATTGTGAGAAGAGAAAATGGTCTTCTCTTTTTAGTTTTTTGAAGCTGATGAGCAGCACAAGCATGTGGAAGCAGAGCTGAGGAGTCGACTGGCCACTCTGGAGACAGAAGCAGCCCAGCACCAAGCCGTGGTTGACGGTCTCACCCGGAAGTACATGGAAACCATTGAGAAGCTGCAGAACGACAAGGCTAAACTAGAAGTAAGCCCCATTGTGAGAGCACACTAAAAAATAGTTACGGCTTTAGTATTAATAAATTGTCTGTGCACTTAGAGTTAGTCATTTCTGGTGAGACTTTTGCCTGCAGGGTCTTACTAAGTGTCTCCTATCTGTAGCCTGAGCCATCTGCTTTTCTTTTTCTTCTGAAATTCAGGTAAAATCTCAGACTCTAGAAAAGGAAGCCAAGGAATGTCGACTTCGAACGGAAGAATGGTATGTGGAAACTTGAATTCCAAGAGGGTTCTGAAGCGAGACTCAGAAGACATGAGTTTTGATTGTAGCAGCTCCTCTGTCTTAACTGTCTTATATTTGAAAGGAGAAAATGGGAGTAATCTCCAGGGTCCTTTTCAATTCTGGGGTCTCCGGGGTCCTAAGCATTCTTGATACAGTGGCCTGTGTATTAGTCCTCAGCCTCCAAGGGTTTGCAGCTGTGGCAGATCGTGTTCTGGAGCTCTTGCACTGAAGACTGGAGACTTTCTTTTTGAAACTATTCTTAACAGAAGGGGCCTCTGATAGTCCCAGGAAGGAAAACTGATAATCACCATGCCAATCTTTTAATGGTACCTTTTGAATAAAATAGAGGTTATGTGATCTAATTTGGAGATAAATAAATCTTAAAATCAAACTATTAGTAATGCATGGTAAAGGTATACTCCAACATTTATTTGATAATAATATTTTAGTTTTTAATAGGATCAACTAAGTGAATTTCTCATATCAATTTTGTTGCATTGTTATAATTACATGCATGCTTTAGATGTGTACCTGTGTGCATAATTGAACCAAACCCAGAAATTATCAGCTTTTGAGTTCAAGGGGAAAAGAAGGCTAATATAATATGTACTTAAAAAAAGAGTCTATAGTGATACTAGGGTGAATACTTATGTGTTGTAATGAGAACATTTGTGATTTTGAAGTGGCTCTAAGATTACTTTGAGCTTGGGGAAATAAATGTAAGGTTGGCTAAGACACTTGTACCATGATAAATTCCTCCAAACTTCCACATAATTCTCCAGAAGTCCCTGGGACTTGAGAAGCCAGGTTAGTGTTTTTGTTATCTTCCTCTTTTAACAACTCTCTGCCAAGAGTATCCCAGATGTCAGGTGCAGTTCTCTGGAAGCCTACTACCAGCTGTTGAGGTAACAAATAAATGAGGATTCACTCAATGATTGGTGATAATGTGGTTTTGTATTTTTTTTTTGGCAGTCAATTACAGTTAAAGAATCTTCATGAAGATTTGTCAGGTAGATTAGAGGAATCCTTGTCAATCATCAATGAAAAAGTACCTTTTAACGATACAAGTAGGTATTATGTACAGTTTTCCATTATTTGTAACTTTGAATCTCTCTGTGGTAGCCACCTAATTAAAGTAATTTCTAATCTTTTGGGCAAAAATTTAATTGGCCCAACAGAAGATTGCTTTCTTTTTGTTCATTTGATCAGCCGTGGCAATCATATTTAACAGGAAGATTTTAAATTGTCATATAACTACTCCAAAGCTGGTCTTCTTGGAAGAAGCCCAAATCCACGTTTTTTGATTGCATGTATTTAGCATTTTCCAAGGTAAAAAACAACCTGCACATAAATAGTTGAATATTTGTACAAGAAAAATTGTTGATTGGGGTGGGGGAAATGAGGCTTGGCGGTGGGAGTTAAATCTTCTCAAAATGATGTCTTACCCCTTGGTCAATTCCCAGCAATAGCTAGGAAGCTAACTTGGTTAAGCCTTTCTTCCTATTCACCCTAGAAATGGTTTGGTAATTTACATTCCCAAGAACAACAAAAAAAAAAGTTAAAAAAATACTACTTTACATGTGTAATAGGTGCCAAATTTGCAACCTTTAGGTAAGAAGTCAAAACCTCAAAAGCAAGGAAAATATTTGCTTGTTTGGATTTTGAAACTTACATTCAAATTGATGCACATTTCCTTTTTCTGTAATCACATGATTGAAATTAATATTTTACTTCCCCTAAATTTGTTTAGGGAAGACCTAAAAAAAGAAAGAGGAAAAAAAAAAAGAAAAATAGCAGTTCGATTTAAGATTAAAATCAGCCCATGTCATCATTGTATCAAAAATTTAAATTCCCCTTTGAAAATAACACCTGCTTCTAGCTTCTACATTAATGTAAATACTACTGGATTCACTGGATTTGAAACTGTGGCATTACATTTTCCCTTTAAGCCTTGTCTCAATAATTTCCTTCTGAATCATGGATTTATCCTTCCTTTTCTAATACTAGTTGTCACCTTGTTTTAGGTCCCTTTCTTGTCACATGTGGATTATTACTTTTAGTCCTGAAATATTTAAAGATCATTTGCTGAGTGCCTAGACAGGTCAGTAGCATAGGGGATGCAAAAATTGGTAAGTCATAATTTCTACCTCAAGCAGTTTATAGCCTGGTAAGGCAGAGATAGATGTAGAAATGTCAACAATATAAACTAGACTGTGCCATAAAGAACCTTCTGGGGTTTCAGAGAAGGACATATTACTGCTGGTGGCATGGTGTAGGGAAGCCTTCCCAGAAAACGGGTGCTTTGAGCTGGGCCTGGATATGTGGGCAGGTTTTATTGGGCAGAGATAAGGGTAAAATCTAAGGAATTACGTGAAGTATGGTATATAGGACAAAAGGTGTCATCATGCCCTCAGGAGCAGTAATCCATTATGACAGGAGACTTAGGGTGGGTGGGATGTGCAGGGCAAGGACATGTAAGTTCTGAAAGGTATGGTGGGACTGGACCCTAGTGTTCTGGTCTAAGGACTGGGAACTTAATTCATAAGGCCATGGGGTTGTTGGAGAAGTTTTTGAGCCAGGGAGCATCATGTTGCTATGTGTGTACTCACAAGGTTAATCTGGCAACAGAGTGTAGATTACCTTGGAGTGGGACAAGGGAGTCAAAGACTATTGTGATGATAGTTCTGGCGTGCTATTATGGAGGCTTAGCCTGGGTTGGAGAGATGTGGAAGATCTTGTGGAAGGAGAGGGAACAGATTGGTCCTTTCAAGGAGACAAGGGAGAAAGAGGCAGTAATGGGGGAGATGCTGATGCAGTTGACCGAAAGAAAAGAGGCAGACAGGAGCAGGTTTATGGGAGAGACAACGAGGTTAACTTCGTTGTTGTTTAATGTTCTGACAGATGGGTTCATATGTATCTATATAACTGTTGATGTATGCCTAAATGAAAGACTAGACTTCGGGAGAGAAACCGATGTCAACACTATTGGGCTGGAGGAGCCCTCATATTGGGAGTGGTGGGTGCACAGTGCATTCATGCCTGTGCAGGGTACTTGGTGAGTTCTCCATCCCAGTGATCAGGAGGCAGAGGGGAGCTGTGGGAATGGGGTGAGGTAGAAGCTGGAGAAGGGAATTTCAACCTGATGGTGCAGGTCATTCTGTGCATTGCTGTAGAGAGGTCAGAGGGTGATGCATCAAGGCGACTGGGTTTGGTGACTGGATTTTCTGGCCTTGAGAGGACTAGTATACTTTGCGAGGAGCGCTTTTGTGCAGGGTGTAGGTGGACACTGGATTGCCAGCACAGGGAGTTGAGGTGAATGGGTGCTGAGGAAACAGGCAGAGCAATGCTGTTTTTTGAGCAGTGGGAATGAAGGAAATGGAAAAGCATGAGAGCCTGACAGACGGGCAAAGTGAAAGAAAAGGCTGCCTGTGCTGGGGACAGGAGTCAGGGCAGAGAATTAAGTGTGATTAAGTAGTGGAAGAGACTCACTGTGGAGACAGTTAAATGAGCTGCAGCAAATGCTTTATATGTAATGAGGAGATACTGAAGATAGAAGCAGGGAGTGATTATTTCCTAAGGCCCTGAGGGGGTCAGAAGCAGAAGGGCCCAGGAGGATGGTTAGCTGAGGAACGGATATACAAGCAGTAGGCCAAGGTGGAGGGTGGGAAGTGTAAGAACTCTTTTGCTTTGGCTGTGATTTTCTTGGTGGAGTAGGGAGAGGCTATCCTATCCATTGGGTAGCGGAGAGGAGAGGAGGAATGGTATTAGGAGCTTAAAACAGAAAGGGTTTGGGATAGGTGCCATGGGAAATAAAATAGGCACACGGCAATGAAATTGTGGATTGCGGAGTAGAGTTGAAGCCCCCTGCAGTTAGGCAGAGTAAATTGTAGTGGACCTTACTTGGGATTTGTATTAGCAAAAGCGTTGTTGAAACAATGGACCAGGCTGGGAAGCAAAATAAGCAAGGCTGAAAGATGGCTGATAGAAGTGTCCAGAGGTGTTGGTGGACGGGAGATCAAGCTGGTAATGTATAGCTTAGTGAGTAGCAATGGAGACATAAAAGGGAACTGGGTGACTGTGCCACAGGAACATTCCGAATCATATTTTGGCACTGGGGTCATTCTGAGTGAGAACCTGGGTAGAGTGGCTGAAGGGATGAGTAGAGATGAGGAGAGATGCAGCTCATTAAGGAGGAGTTTGAGGAGGTATGGCTAGGTATGAGGAAGCTGCCAGAGGTTAGTAACAGACCAGGGTAGAGAGGAAGACTGAGAAAGATAGCGATGCCATCCAGGAAAGTTAGGATTGAGCCATTGGGATCCACAGTGGCAGACAGTGGTAGATTTTTCCGGTAATATAGTGTCAGGAAAACAGTGGTATTTTTTGCTGATTAGTGTGGCGGCTTTGTGGAGGGTTATTTTAGAAGGGAGAATGACTGAAAACAGCAAGAACATCATGAGCCTTTCTCAGTAGTCTTGATAAGCCTGAAAGCAGTATTTGAAATGATTTCTTTTTTTTTTTTTTTGAGACGGAGTCTCGCTCTGTCACCCAGGCTGGAGTGCAGTGGCGCGATCTCAGCTGACTGCAAGCTCCGCCTCCCGGGTTCACGCCATTCTCCTGCCTTAGCCTCTCCGAGTAGCTGGGACTACAGGCGCCCGCCACCACGCCCGGCTAATTTTTTGTATTTTTAGTAGAGACGGGGTTTTACCGTGGTCTCGATCTCCTGACCTCGTGATCCGCCCGCCTCGGCCTCCCAAAGTGCTGGGATTACAAGTGTGAGCCATCACGCCCGGCCTGAAATGATTTCTTAGAAATGGAAACACCGGATTTGTTTGAGTTTTTTTAAGCCTGAAGTTAAAAAAGGTGGGAAGTATTACTTTATCTGAGAAACCACTGATTCTATGTAAATTCCATTATTCTGTATTGTTGATCACTTTAAATTCTTACGTAAGGTTGATTTTGCTTCAGAGCATTCATTATTTTGCATTTAAGCTATTTTTCCAGTATATGTGAAATGAGAGACTTAATGTACATTATTTCTCTTTTGTAGAATATAGTCAGTATAACGCTCTGAACGTTCCACTCCACAATAGGAGACACCAGGTAAAGGATGAAGTACATGTTTTTATTTTCAGTTATGTATACATCAAACTTTCCAGAAACAAGAATTAGTTGTGTTTGGACCTCTGTTTAGTGCATTCAGTCATTGCATTTAACTGTTGCTTTAAGTGTTTCTCATACATTTATTCAAATGTAGCTTGCTTTTTATTGCATTCATAGGTAACACAGATTTTTGCTATCTCTCTTGTCTGATAAGGTTAGAACTAAATTATGAGATGCATTAATGTTTTGAGCCATGCTTTTTTGTAGGTTGGTAGACCTTATACTTACGTGGTCTGGGTTAAGTGCAGGAGGTGTATTTGCCAAACTGGTGGCTTTCTAATTTACTTAGATAGGAATATTAAAATTCAAGTAGGAGCGGATGAATTTAAATTAAGGAATAATCACACTAGGATTCAAATGTTTTCTCCAGAACAGACTCAATAAAGTTCTTTTAGGGTAATAATTTGAGAGTTGACCTTAACTGTGTATTTTTCATTTTAAAGCTGAAGATGCGAGATATTGCTGGGCAGGCCCTGGCTTTTGTTCAGGATCTTGTGACGGCTCTTCTAAACTTTCATACCTACACAGAACAGAGGATTCAAATTTTTCCTGTTGATTCTGCCATTGACACTATATCTCCATTGAATCAGAAGGTAAATTTAATTCAGAATACATTTTGTTTGCCCTGAACAAAATAGGGAGATATTATTTGCTTTTAGACCTCTTCTGTGCACCATCCAAGTACTGCAAAGGACATGGAAAAAACCCAAAAGTCATAGTTTTTACTCTCAAAGTAAAATATGGCAAAAATAGAGATCCTTAAGGAATTAAATACTAGGGAAGTGTGTTAGTCCATTTTCACACTGCTGATAAAGACATACTGGAGACTGAGCAATTTACAAAAGAAAGAGGTTTATTAGACTTACAGTTCCACATGGCTGGGGAGGCCTCACAATCAAGGCAAAGAGGAGCAAGTCACGTGTTTCGTGGATGGCGGCAGGCAAAAAGAGAGCTTGTGCAGGGAAACTCCCATTTTTAAAACCATCAGATCTCATGAGACCCGTTCACTATTGTGAGAACAGCATGGGAAAGACCCACCCCCATCATTCAATCATCTCCCACTGGGTCCCTCCCATAATGTGGGAACTGTGGGAGCTAGAAGATGAGATTTGTGTGGGGACATAGAGCCAAACCATATCAGGGAGGTTTTTTTTTTTTTTCTTTTATTGAGTCGGAGTCTTGCTCTGTTGCCCAGGCTGGAGTGCAGCGGTGTGATCTTGGTTCACTGCAACCTCCACCTCCTGGGCTCAAGTGATCCTCCCACCTCAGCCTCCCAACTAGCTGGGACTACAGGCGTGCACCACTACAGTGGCTAATTTTTTTTTTTCTTTTTTTTTCCTATTTGTAGTAGAGCCAGGGTTTTGCCATGCTGGCCAGGCTGGTCTCGAACTCCTGACCTCAGGTGATCTGCCTGCCTCAGCCTCCCAAAGTGCTGGGATTACAGGTGTAAGCCACTGTGCCTGGCCCTAGGGGAGTTTTTAAAACACCTCAGTATGAGCGAGTGAGTGGTATGGCCAGTAAGTGGTATGAGATCACCAGGGAATGGAGGTCACTGTAGGTGGTAATGTCTGGGAAAGATTTTTTGGGGATTTGAATGGGTCTTGAAAAATTAGCAAGGTTTAAATAGGAGGAGAGAAGTGGGATACACTTTTTCCCCCAGAAGAGAATGACATGAACAAAATCATGGAGCAGGAAAGCATAGGGAGTGTGGGGGTTGGGAACAGGGTGAGGCATGGGGAGGGAATAATGAGCAAACTGTCTTGGCTGAAATGTGAAGTCCTCAGAAGGGGAGGAATGGAAAGTAAGGTTGAAAGAGAAAAAAATGGCTTCAGATTCTAAAAGGCCCCTAAGGGCAGACCAAGACATAGACCTTCACTTTGTTTGTAGGATTGAGGCCTCTAGGGCCGGGTGCGGTGGCTCACGCTTGTAATCCCAGCACTTTGGGAGGCCGAGGCAGGCAGATCAGGAGGTCAGGAGATTGAGACCACGGTGAAACCCCGTCTCTACTAAAAATACAAAAAAATTAGCCGGGCGTGGTGGCGGGCACCTGTAGTCCCAGCTACTCGGAGAGGCTGAGGCAGGGGAATGGCGTGAACCCGGGAGGCAGAGCTTGCAGTGAGCCGAGATCGCGCCACTGCACTCCAGCCTGGGCGACAGAGCAAGACTCCGTCTCAAAAAAAAAAAAAAAAAAGGATTGAGGCCTCTATAGCTTTTTGATCAGGGGGTGGCATAAAAGTACCATTTTATTGTCGGAAAAATTAATTTGCTGGCATTTCTTTCCCTGATTGTACTCACAGTGTAACTTTCATCACTGGGCATGTTTAGGAGTAAAACAACCTGCGTGGTATAGTTGACCTTTTTCCTTCCTGCCGAGTTATAGAGTGGGAGACACATTGCTTATTCAGTTGAGCTTGGGGGGCATTTTCAGGGTTTGTGAGGTTCAAACAGGGTTTAAATGTCACTTCCTTCAGTCCGTGTGCTTTTTTTGGGCCATTAGATTTTGCTTGTTTCTTTCCCTTTTTTCTCCCCTGCTAATTCTAAAAAACAATTTAAGGTAGCTTACAAAATTTCATTTAACTGAAAAGGATAAAATAAGTGTTGTGAGTATATTAGCTATGTATTGCTGTGTAATAAATTACCGCAAAACTTAGTAGTTTAAAACAACAAACATTTACTGTCTCACAGTTGCTGCGGGTCAAGAATGGAGGGGCTAGTTAGCTGGCTCATGATCTCTCATAAGGTTTCAGTCAGGACGTCACTGGAGCTGGGGGATTTGCATCCCAGGTGGCCGACTCACGTGCCTGGTGAGTTAGTGCTCGTAGTTGGCTGGGAACCTGTTTCTTATTGCCTGGCTCTTTGAGTGTCCTCATAAATGGCAGCTAACATTTCTCATGGCGAGTGATCTAAGAGCAAGGTGGAAGCTACAGTGCCTTTTGACATAGCCTAGGTAGTCACACATTATCACTTCTCCAGTATCCACAGACCAGACCAACCTTGAAACAATGTGACAGGGTAGTACACAAAACCAAAAATACCAGGAAGTGGGGACAATTGAGACCATCTTAGAAGCTGACTCTCACAGGGTGGAAATTGAGGGAAATTGCTATACATGTGTGCTGTAAGTGCCTCATCATGTGGCAGTCTGAAATATGAGTCATGCCATTCGTCCTATATAACCTGATTCTTATTCCCTGCTTGTTTTGTGCATCATGCAGTATTTTCAGGGTTTGAATAGTGTTTATGTCTGTGGGTCCCCTATGTGCCTATTAGTGCAGCAAAGACTTGGACTCAGGAGTTAGACTTCCTGGGTTCCCAGTCCATTTCTGCCACTTTCTCAGTTATGTCCTCTTGGGAAATATACTTACTCTCTCTGCGCTTCCATTTTCTCATCTTTAAAATGGGAGATAGAAGACCTACCTCACAGGTAAGCGTATTTGAGGATTCAATAAGATAATACATTTTGTAAAGCACTAAAAACAGTGCGTGGCATGTAGTACTAGCACCCGATAAAGATTAGCTCTTAGGATCATCATCGTTATGTCTTACACATAGGAAGCCATCATTAGGTGCTTGGCTTTCATCAATTTTGGTCTGACTCTACACATCTATTGAAGTTTGTAAAAGTTAAACACTGGGCCTTTGAAATGTTCTTTAATATCAGTGTGGGAAAAAGCTTTCAGAAGACCTGGATAGGGAAGACAGTACTGCAACATTTTAATGCAGTTATGCTTTCTTTTATACTTCCTGTAATATTAAAAAATATTTTCTGAGCAGACACAGTAGCTCACACCTGTAATCCGAGTACTTTGGGAGGCTGAGGCGGGTGGATCGCTTGACCTCAAGAGTTCAAGACCAGCCTGGGCAACATGGTGAAACCCCATCTCTACCAAAAAAAAAAAAAATTAGCCAAGTGTGGTGGCTTGTACCTGTAGTCCCAGCTACTTGGTGGGCTGAGGTGGGAGGATCCCTTGAGCCCAGGAGGCAGAGGTTGCAGTGAGCCAAGATTGTGCCACTTCATTCCAGCTTGGGCAACAGAGTGAGACCCTGTCTCAAGAAAAAAAATGTATGTGTGTATATGTGTGTATATGTGTGTGTGTGTGTGTGTGTGTGTGTATGTGTATATATATATAAGTCCATCTTCACGCTGCTGATAAAGACATAAAAGACGTATCTGAGACTGGGAAGAAAAAGAGATTTAATTGGATTTATAGTTCCACATGGCTGGGGAAGCCTCAGAATCATGGCGGGAGGCAAAAGACACTTTTTACATGGAGGTGGCAAGAGAAAAATGAGCAAGAAGCAAAAGTGGAAACCCCTGATAAACCTGTCAGATCTTGTGAGACTTATTCATTATCATGAGACTAGCCCAGGAAAGACTGGCCCTCATGATTCAATTACCTCCCCCTGGACACCTCCCACAACATGTAGGAATTCTGGGAGATACAACTCAGGCTGGGATTTGGGTGGGGACACAGCCAAACCATATCAATATATTTGAATTGTGTGTGTGTGTGTGTATATATATATATATATATGTATACTAACCAGTATTGGATAGAATATACTATCCAATACTGGTTCTTTGTGCATTATTGGAATTTTATTTTAGCTTGTTGCCATGTTATACCCACATAGTGAGAATTAAATGTATTAATCTTAATTTGTTTGAAACATTTCATTACTTTGAATAATTCATGTATTTCTCATTACTTTACCTTTGGTGCTTTGGCCTATAAAAGATCCTATAAGTCTATATTATTGAAGGAGATTCAGAAACCATTTGTTAAAAGATGACTGGAGTGTTTAAACTTGTTCATAGCATCATAAAGTAGACCTTTAGACTTGTAAGCTTAGAGTGCATTATATTATACAGCTCTAAAGACTGAAGCCCAAAGACATTAAGTAAGTTACCCAGGGCCATGTGTCTGTAGTTTGTAGTGGATGGGGTCAGTTGAATCATGTTTCTGCAAAATGAGATCTTATATTTCTATACTGAGAAATTGAAATTTGAGCTATTATATAATATTAGATAATTGAGATATTTAATAAATGAAAATAATCTTTTGCCTATAAATTTTCTAAATGCCTATAGGATTTTTTTCTGAAGCTATTCTTCATACTGAATTAGTCCCTTGTAAATATTAAGATTATCAGTGACAGTTATAAAAAGTTTTTAAGCTGGGCATGTTGGCTCACACCTGTAATCCCAGCACTTTGGGAGGCTGAGGTGGGTGGATCACCTGAGGTCAGGAGTTCGAGACCAGCCTGGCCAACATAGTGAAACCCCGTCTCTACTAAAAATACAAAAATTAGCTGGGCGTAGTGGTGTGCATCTGTAGTCCCAACTACTTGGGAGGCTGAGGCAGGAGAATTGCTTGAGAACCTGGGAGGCAGAGGTTGCAGTGAGCCAAGATCCCACCACTGCACTCCAGCTTGGGGGACAGAGTGAGACTCTGTCTCAAAAAAAAAAAAAAAAAAAGGTTTCTGTATCCTCATTTTGATAATGACATCCTTGGAATTTGTTAACACCAAATATCGTATACATTAAAAATAACCTGTCCTCAATAGGCTTGTTTTTTAAAAATTAGGTATATAACACAAAAATTTTTGTCATACAGTCTTGATTTTCAAATCTTTTTTGTTTGTTTTTATACTGGGACCTCTATGGAGAAGCAGGTGTTCAGGGAGGCTGACCTGTTGGTCCTAGGTTCTAATGCAGTATTCCCTCCCTATTTCCTCTGATGCCTGGTTATTAATTGTGTCACCCCTCTTCTAGTTCCTCGATTTAGAATGGGATAGGGACTTGGGGGTATCATCTGGGACTATTAGAGGGGAGCATCTGTGTTTGGCTTTTAAACCAAATTTCCAAAAAAAAGTTTCCAAAACTTGAGCACACGAGTTTGAGGCTGCAGTGAGCCGTTATCAGGTTTACAATTTAGATTTATAATTTGGTGGGTCCATTTAGAAATGTGTTGATGTTTGTTATTTTCCAGTGATTTAATTCACAATACTTTCCCTTCTGTTTAGTTCTCACAATACCTTCATGAAAATGCGTCCTATGTCCGCCCTCTTGAGGAAGGAATGCTTCATTTATTTGAAAGTATCACTGAGGATACTGTGACTGTCTTGGTAATTTTCTTCCTTGTTTTACTTCTGGAAACTGGGAGCTCCTCTTTGTCCAGTAGCACTTTTAACCTTGAAATTATTTTTCTTTTCCAGGAGACAACTGTGAAATTGAAAACTTTTTCAGAACACTTAACCTCCTACATATGTTTTCTTAGGAAGATTCTTCCCTATCAGTTAAAAAGGTAGTTACCCCCGGAGGTCAGGGAACTTGGGGAATTGTGGGTGTAACCTGATCTGGGCTGGCGTTAATAAAATATTAACCTGTGCCTCTTGTAATCTGCCTGACTTTTCTGCTTCACAGTTAATTTGGACTTCCATGAAAAAGGAAAAGCATGGTTGAGCAGCATTAGCTTAAATTTAAGAAAGTTGAATTATAATCTGTCAGTTATGGATTTTTTTTTTTTTTTTTTTTTTTTTTTTGAGACGGAGTCTTGCTCTGTCGCCCAGGCTGGAGTGTAGTGGCGCGATCTCGGCTCACTGCAAGCTCCGCCTCCCGGGTTCACGCCATTCTCCTGCCTCAGCCTCTCCGAGTAGCTGGGACTACAGGCGCCCGCCACCACGCCCGGCTAATTTTTTTTTGTATTTTTAGTAGAGACGGGGTTTCACCGTGGTCTCCATCTGCTGACCTCGTGATCCGCCCGCCTCGGCCTCTCAAAGTGCTGGGATTACAAGCGTGAGCCACCACGCCCGGTCGTCAGTTATGGATTTTAAGTTGTTCTGTACTGTGGTTACCATTATTATCCCTTTGCAGTTAACACCTAGATGGGTGTTCATAATAGTTTCCTTCTATGTTAGGATCTATAAATTTTAGGTTTCTTTGAAATGGTATATTTTCTTATTTTTGTTATTAGTGACCTGTTATAAACTAAAAACCGTATCTACTCTAGCCCTTACAGAATACATCATTTAGTAACCTTTGATATTCTACTTTAAATATTTCTAGAAAGGCAGAAAAAATAATACATATTGGAAATTTGATAATATTGCTTGTAAGTTTTGATACTTTTGGTTTACAACTACCAAGACCCCTGTTTTATTTAAATCTTTCCATTATAAGATTTAGCCCTTTTTAAAAAAAATCAAGGCTGGGCGCAGTGGCTCACGCCTGTAATCCCAGCACTTTGGGAGGCTGAGGTGGGTGGATCACCTGAGGTCAGCAGTTCGAGACCAGCCTGGCCAACTTGATGAAACCCCATCTCTTCTAAAAATACAAAAATTAGCCGGGCGTTTTGGTGCATCCCTGTAGTCCCAACTACTTGGGAGGCTGAGGCAGGAGAATCACTTGAACCTGGGAGGCAGAGGTTGCAGTGAGCCAAGATCGTGCCATTGCACTCCAGCCTAGGCAACAGAGCGAGACTCCATCTCAAAAAAAAAAAAAAAAAAAAAAAAAATTCAAAGAACAATACAACTGGAACATGAGAGAAATAATATTTTACAGTAAAATAAAATTTAGAAAATAAGTAGGTTGGCCTGGTGCGGTGGCTCATGCCTGTAGTCCCAGCACTTTGGGAGGCCAAAGAGGGTGGATCACCTGAGGTCAGGAGTTTCAGATCAGCCTTGCCAACATGGCAAAACCCTGTTTCTACTAAAAAGAAAAAAAAAAATTAGCTGGGCGTGGTGGCGCACGCCTGTAGTCCCAGCTAGTTGGGAAGCTGAGGCAGGAGAATCACTTGAACCTGGGAGGCAGAATGTGAGCCAAGCTCACATCACTGCACTCCAGCCTGGGCAACAGAGTGAGACTCCGTCTCAAAAAAAAAAAAAAAAAAAAAAAGGTTAATTACTTACAGATACTGAAAATAGGCCAGGCATGGTGGCATAGGGAGATCTGTCTCTACTGAAAATAAAAAGAAAACTAGCTGGAGGTGGCGGCCTGTGCCTGTAGTTCTAGCTACTTAGGAGGCTGAGATGGAAGAATCACTTGAGCCCAGGAGTTTGAGGCTGCAGTGAGCTGTTACTCCAGCCTGGGTGATAGAGTCCCTGTCTCTTAAAAAAAAAAAAAAAAAGAAAAGAAAATATATAAGTAATTATATCATACGTCCTTGTAAAACTAAAGTAGTAAGTTTAATGTTTAAGAAATGTACAATTTTATTATTTAAAAAATTAATATAAAGAGACATCTTCTTTCGTAATTCTAACCTTACAAGGTATTTCAGTAACAAAATCCTGTGATTTGTGCATACGATAGGATATTAGGAAATATTGGGAATCAGATAATTATGGCTTAAACTAATCATTATGAACTAATAGTTTTATTTTAGATCGTTATATGTTATAGTTCAGTATAACTAAAGATTTTTTGAAAATTGACTCTAGAAGTTTAACATTAAAGTTGAATGTAACTTTGATTTGGCTTATGTTTAAGAAGAATCTGTTTAAGAACCATTGCACAAGTATTTACTATTTGAAAGAGTTATGAATTTTATCTTGCTTCATTTTTTCCGTGATTATATTTTTTAAAACACTGGATGAATTCTTTCTGAAGCTAAGATTTCTACTTTTGGAATGTTCTGTCCCATATGCTTTCAGCCCTGCTTCATGAGTTATTAATATTTTTTGGCAATTTTGGGGGCATTGGTTTAAATACCACTTTAATTGACAAGGTGACCTGTTGTTTAGTAGTAAATGGGCTTAGAATGGAATGAAGCTGTCTGCTATAAATAAAGTAGAAGAGAAGTTACAATGGAGAGAGAATGGAAATGATTATGATTCCTATGCTACCTTTTCTGGCTTTATCTAATAACCTTTTTTTTTTGCTTGATTACCTCCACATTTTAAAATGAATAGTTAAGACACTACATTTTTAAAAAAGCTTGTAATTAAGTTTTCCCAAGTAACTATTTAAAATTAAAAATGGTAAAATGCATTTTATGAATGTTAAGCATTTACTTTTAAATTTGAGCCTCTAGATTGTAAATCTGTTTGGCTTTTGAAAAACTGTATGTATTGGAAAAGGTTTTCTAGATTCTCTCGCTAGTGTCAGTGTTAATAATACCAGTTCCTGTTTAATTGATTTTCTTTAGGAATTTAGTCTGTGAAAATTTTTTCCTGTAAATGTTTTAAGGATTTTTAACATTTAGAATATTTAGAAATATGGCCGGGCACGGTGGTTCATGCCTGTAATCCCAGCACTTTGGGAAGCTGAGGTGGGTGGATCACCCGAGGTCAGGAATTGGAGACCAGCCTGACCAACACAGTGAAACCTTGTCTCTACTGAAAGTACAAAAAGTAGCCGGGCGTGGTGGTGGGTGCCTGTAATCCCAGCAACTCAGGAGGCTGAGGCACGAGAACGGCTTGAACCTGGGAGGCGGAGGTTACAGTGAGCTGAGATTGCGCCACTGTACTCAAACCTGGTGATAGTGCGAGACTCTGTCTCAAAAAAAGAAAGAAAAAAATTAAAAATATTCTAATGTTTTGTGTTGCTCTCAGGATGGAAAGATAATGGACATATGCCTTTATCTGTTATTCCGTTTAATCATCTTTTATTCCATTGGTATTCGCAGCAAGCGGTGTATGTATCATGATGTGAAAAAAATGGAGCCATACAAATGAGATCAAATTCCTTTTTCTGCAATATCTCTCTTTGGATATAGTTATTTGAGAACTTGGTTGGCTGCTAATAGCTAATTGAAAATTGTTTGGGATGCTCACTTGTTAAAAATCTGCCTATTCCTAGTTTAGAAGAAGAATGTGAATCCTCTCTTTGCACATCTGCGTTAAGAGCCAGGAATCTAGAGCTGTCCCAGGACATGAAAAAAATGACAGCTGTGTTTGAGAAGCTGCAGACTTACATAGCTCTTCTTGCCTTGCCAAGTAAGTATGTTTGTTGCTCAGGGGTCAACTTCAAGGACTTCTTGTATTTCAAGAGTACAAGAAGCTGGAAAAGGGAGATGGTTTAGCTAAGTAGAGTGAGAGGAGCATAGGATCTGGCGTCAAGAAAACTTGAATTCAAATTCTCTAGCCCCTTATACATTTATGACCTTGGGCAAAGCTCTTGACCTCTCTGGACTTCTGGTTTTCTGTTTATATAATGGAGTTAAATGTTGTGATTATCGAGTTAAATTAAGAATGTACGGCTGGGCTGGGTGACTCACACCTGTCATCCCAGCACGTTGGGAGGCTGAGGTGGAAGGATTGCTTGAGGTCAGGAGTTCAAGACCACCCTGGGCAACACAGGGAGACCCCGTCTCTACCAAAAATTTAAAAATTATCCAGATGTGGTAGTACTTCCTTGTAGTCCCAGCTACTCTGGAGGCTGAGGTGGAAGATCACTTGAGCCAAGGAGGTTAAGGCTGCAGTGAGCTATGATCACACCACTGCACTCCAGCCTGGGTGACAAAGCAACACTGCTTCTGAAATAAATAAATAATAAAAATAAATTATGTAATGTATCAGGCACTGAGCATGCATTAAATATTAATTCCCTTCCCTCCCTTCCTCTTTTTTGTATGGAAAGGAACAAATCATAAGAATTTGTAGCAGCTTTCCAGTGAGTAGCATAGGGGAGCTTTAGTAGTAAAAATGCTATTTGTTCCCCTTTGGCCTAACTTCAAAAAAAGTATTTTCAGGGCCGGGCGTGGTGGCTCACACCTGTAATCCCAGCACTTTGGGAGGCTGAGGTGGGTAGATCACCTGAGGTTGGAAGTTCGAGACCAGCCTGACCAACATGGAGAAACCTCGTCTCTACTAAAAATACAAAATTAGCTGGGCGTGGTGGTGCGTGCCTGTAATCCCAGCTACTCGGGAGGCTGAGGCAGGAGAATCGCATGAGCCTGGGAGGCAGAGGATGCAGTGAGCTGAGATCGTGCCATTGCGCTCCAGCCTGGGCAGCAACAGCGAAACTCCATCTCAAAAAAAAAAAAACAAAAAGTATTTTCGGGTAACTGAATGGACCTCAGTTTAAATGACATTTTTAAGAATGCCGTAATTTTTCTGGTACTGTGGTTTTTTTTTAACAGCATTATTGTGGTATAATTTATATACCATACAATGTATTAATTAAAGTTTACAGTTCAGTGGTTTTTAGTATATTCACAGGGATGTGCGTTGTCACTACAGTAAGTCTTGGAACATTTTTATCACCCAAAGAAGAAACCCTGTGTATTTTAGCTGTTGCCCTCCTATTCCCCTGTTCCACCCCTCCCTAGCCCGTAAGCCCTAGTAATTTACATTCTGTCTATATATTTGCCAATTCTACCCATTTCATTTAAATGGACTAATATAGTATGTGGTCTTTTCTGACTTCTTTCACTTAGCATCATGCTTTTTAAGATTCATAAAAGTTGTAGCATGTATCAGTACTCAATTCCTTTTTATTGCAGAATAATATTACATTTTATGGATGTATCACATTTTACTTACCCATTTGTCATGTAGTGGACATTTGGGTTGTTTCTACCTTTTGGCTATTACAAATAATGATGCTGTTGACATTCATGTACAAGTTTCTTTGTGGACATCTCTTTTCATTTCTTTGGGGTGTATAACTAGGAATGGAATTCCTGGGTCATGTGGCAACTCTGCTTAACTGTTTGAGGAACTGCTGGAGTGTTTTCCAAAGTGTTGTACCATTTTACATTCCTACCAGCAGTGTATGAGGGTTCTAATTTCTCCACATCCTCTTCAGTGCTTGTTATTACTTGGTTTTTTGATTTTAGCCATTCTGGTGGGTATTAACTGGTATCTCATTGTGGTTTTGACTTGCATTTCCCCGATTGCGAGTGATGCTGTCTATCTTCTAATGTACTTTTTGGCCATTTGTATATCTTCTTTGGAGAAATATTTATTGAGATCTTTTCTCCATTTTTCAGTTAGGTTGTCTGTTTATTATTGAGTTGTAACAGTTCTTTATATATTATACATACAAGTCCCTTGTTGGATATATGATTTGCAATATTTTCTTTCATTTTATAGGTTGTCTTTTAACTTTCTTGATAGTGTCCTTTGAGGAACAAAAATGTTCAATTTTGATGAAGTCCAATTCCCCATTTTTTTTTATTGTTGTTGTTGCCGATGCTTTTGATGTCTTATCTAAGAATCTGCTGTCAAATCTGAGGTTATGAAGACTTACCCTATGTTTTCTTCTAAGAGTTTTATAGTTTTAACTCTTACACTTAGGTTTATGTTTAATTTTGAGTTAATTTTTTTTTTTTTTTTTTTTTAGACAGAGACTCACTCTATCACCCAGGCTGGAGTGCAGTGTCACACTCTCAGCTTGCTGCAAACTGCCTCCCGGATTTAAGTGATTCTCCTGCTTCAGCCTCCCGAGTAGCTGGGACTACGGATGTGCGCCACTGTACTCAGCTAATTTTTGCATTTTTTAGTAGAGATGGGGGTCTCACCTTGTTGGCCAGGCTTGTCTCGAGCTCCTAGCCTCAGGTGATCTGCCCGCCTCGGCCTCCCAAAATGCTGGGATTATAGGCATGAGCCACCACGTCCAACCTCATTTTAATTTTTTTATATGGTGCCTGTGCCTGTACAGTTGTCCCTGCACCATTTACTGAAAAGCCTATTTTTTCCTTATTGAATAGTCTGAGTACCCTTGTGGAGAATCAGTTGACTGTAGATATATGGATTTATTTCTGGATTCTCAGGTCTATTTCATTGATCTGTCCTATACCAGTACCATCATATCTTGATGATTGTTGCATTATAGCAAATTTTGAGATCAGGAAGCGTGAGCCCTCCTACTTTTTTTTTTTTTTTTTTAACATTGTTTTGGTTATTTGAGGTCCCTTGCAATCCCATATGAATTTTAGAATCAGCTTGTGTTGATGTCTACAAAGAAGTCAGTTGGGATTCTGATAGGGATTGCATTGAACTTGTAGATCATTGTGGAGAGGGTTGTGAGTTGAATTGTGTCCCCCAAAATAATATGTGAAGTTCTAACTGTCAGTACCCGTATGTGTGATCTCCTGTGGAAATAGAATCTCTGCAGATGTCATCAAATTAAGATGAGGTCATACTGGATTAAAGAGAGTCCTAAATCCAATGAATGTGATCCTTATAAGGAGAGAGAGATTTCGAGACAGAGACACAAAGAATTTGGAGACAGAGACACAAGGGGGAAGGCCATTTGAAGACAGATGCAGGGATTGGAGTTATGCTGCCACAGGCAAGTAACACCTAGGGCCAACAGAAGCTGGAAGAGGCAAGAAAGAATTCTCCCTTAGGGCCTTTGGGGAGAGTGTGACCCTGCCAACACTTTGATTTTGGACTTCTGGCCTCTAGAACTGTGAGAAAATAAATTTCTGTTGTTTTAAGCCACCTTGTTTGTGGTACTTCACTACAGCAGCACTAGGAAATTAATACACGGAGTATTGCCATCTAAGCTTAGTCATCTGATTCATGAACGTAGTATGTTTTTCCATTTATGTAGCTCTTTACTTTCTTTAAACACATCTTCTAGTTTTTAGCATGTAAGTTTTGTGCGATGATGTTGCTTCTCAAGGATTCAGCCTTGGGCATGCACACAGTCACCCTGGGATGACGATGGTGGCAGGGCTGTCCTTCACTGTCTCTTTCCCTGATCACACCCAGGTTTAAGCTCCGCTGATTGCTGATTGATTGCTCTCATTTTCAAAATGCCGTGGGGCATCAGTTGTCTATTCAGAGAATCAATTCAGTTTGGGCTCTTTTACAGGTATAGTTATAGACCTAGTGTACACCTAGCAGGTAGAGTTTTTTGAGATCAGTGTTTGGGCTTCATTCTGACCCCAGGAGGGCTCTTCTTAGCTCTTTCTGTTTCCTGTTCTCTCTGGTAAACCAGGCAGCCCACAGTTTAACTTATATCGCTAATCTACCAATTTCTTCTTCATTGCTTTCACCACAGCCATAATTTTTTAGAGTACACCCTTAGGCTTGAACTTCTCCACACTGTATTACAAATTAAGTCAGTTCCTTAAGAAGAGATTCAGAGCTCTTGTTTTAAGGCTTGCTTATCTCCTGGGCTAAATCTCTGTGGGCTAGGGACAGTGGTCATACTTTTCTCTAAGTGACACCCCCTTGTTAGAAACTGAGCACTTAGTGGAGGGGGTAGGCAGCAGTCCCCGGTCCCCTTGGTCTGCCTCTTTCAGGGCGGAACTCCTGTTGATGAGCTGAGGCAAGGGTGATCAGGGCCCCACTTTTTTTGGCAGCACCATGCCCAAGGTAGAGCCTCCGTCTTAGGAGTAGCGGCTGGGTGAAAGAAGGGGAACGTTCCCCGCCTCTGTCCACACTTGCTCAGAATTCAGCTTCAGCAACAGGTAGCTGGGAGCAAGAGAAGAAATCCAGACCTCTTTAGGGGTTGGGAGAGAGGAAGTCCTGTGTTCTTGGCTATACCTATTGGGAATGGAGTTTCTGTCTCCCTGAGCTGTGGGAGGGAGGTAGTGATTCTTGGTTTAAATACCATAGACTCTCACTGTTATTACTGAGTTGTTACAGATTTTCTTGAGTAAATCATGTGCTGTGTTGCCCTTAGAACCATTTCCAGAGACTTTAAGTGATTGTCCTTTTTGCAAATTTTACCAGTTTTGCAGAGGGCAAGCAGGTCCACAGAGCTCCTCATGCTGACGTGGCAGAAGCGGAACTCTGTGATATTTGGGTAAGAGTGTTTTAGCGATGTTCAGCAAATAATGTGTAGGGAATGAAAAATGTGTTATATAACAAGGTAAAAATTCACAAAGACTTTCGTTTTACAAAGAATCATGACAGACTTAATCCTGCTTAACAACTGAATTTTGTTTCTCAACCATTAACAAATATTCGTGGACATAGGAGATGCAAATCATTTAGATGTGCTTATGTGTATCACCATTATGTCTGAATGTATCTGCCAAGATTTTAAGAGCCATTATTTCTAGCACATTACAAGCAATCTTCATTCTCTATCTTCCCAAAAGTAGAGGGATACAGTGGGCAGTCCATTTTTCAGGAAAATGCTTAGATTTGTGATTTTGATTTCCTAGGTACAGAGCCAGATGGACTCCTTCGGACAAACTACAGTTCTGTGTTAACAAATGTTGGTGCGGCTCTGCATGGATTTCATGACGTTATGAAAGGTAGGCCTTGAAAAAGAACGTAAGCTTAAAACCTTTGCCCCACTTTCTTCGATCTGCCTGAATAAGATTTAAACAAACACTGCCAAGGGTAATAGACCCCAGATAAAGGCTTAGTAGCATTTGGCTTATGTTGAGTGCACAACTCACTGCCTTCTGCTTTTCCCATCTGCTTTATTTCTGGAGGTAAACAAAGGGCTGAAGAGAAATTCTTGTGTGCAGTACTTTAGCCAGAAATACATTACACTGACTTTAGGCAGGTATGTGAATTGTACAAAACCAGACATGCTATTCAGAGGCCTTTTGCAAAATACGTTGCGCTTCTTAGAGCCCAAGCACAAAGGAATTGAGGAAACCAAGGCTTCAAGTCCCCAGAAGGAATACAGTAACTTTCCACCATCCTGTGCATTTTAATGTTTTAAATATCTTTTAAAGCCCTGTCTTGTTTGGCATAGCCTTAAGAAATGAAAGTCTGGTTTTGCATTTTGGTCAGTTTTCAATTGCTTCTGTGCTCCTAAAAATGTAGTCTGCTGAAAGGCTGAGGGGAACCTTTTAAAGCATTTCATATGCTTCCTAGTGTGTGATTCTGAGTCCTGACTAATCTACAGCTTTGCAATTGCTTCTAGGTTTTTTTCCCTTTCTTTTCCTTTTAGAGACTGTTGGGGTAGGGAAAGCGGGGAAAGGAGGAGAGGGGCAGGAACAATCTATTAAGGACTATTGGAAGTAGTCCAGGTGCCTGGATGATTCATTGTTTTTAGTTAATAATCAGTGACCAATTACTAATTGCGCAGAGAATAATTTTTAAAAACCTAAAGCTGCATTTCATAACATGGATAAGAGGGATATATTAGGGGACCTAATCTAAGGCACTGGGATTCATTCTTAGTCTCAGCAGTATTACCAAGCACCAGTTTACCATTCAGTCTAGAGTATGGGCCTTTCTGTGGCTTGTATTCAATTATAAGGAACTTTATAATTTTTTTGAGATTGAGTTTTGCTTTATTGCCCAGGCTGGAGTGCAGTGGTGCGATCTTCTCTCACTGCAGCCTTTGCCTCCTGGGTTCAAGTGATTCTTCTGCCTCAGCCTCCCGAGTAGCTGGGATTACAGGTGCACACCACCATGCCTGGCTAATTTTTGTATTTTTAGTAGAGATGGGGTTTCGCCATGTTGGCCAGGCTGATCTTGAACTCCTGACATCAGGTGACCCACCTGCCTTGGCCTCCCAAAGTGCTGGGACTACAGGCGTGAGCCACTGGGCCTGGCACCAATTATAAGGAACTTTGAAAGTCACTGTACTACAGAATTAGCCTTGGTTTCAGAAATCACAACTTGGGTAGGCAGTATGGGTGGCAGTTAACAATATTCAACTCCAGTCCTGCAGAATTTAGTTTGGTCTATAGAAAAATCCAAGAGATGGTGCTTTTTTCCGGTGTGGCTTTTGGTTTGAGGAGCTAAGACTTAGTTGTAGTCCTGTCTTCCAGAACTTTACTTAACGTAGAACCAGGTTGAAACCACAAGTACCTCTGTGGCTACAAGTTCTTTAGTTTTGTTTTAAAATTTTTCCTCTGCTGGCTGGGTGCAATAGCTGATGCTTACAATCCCAGCATTTTGGGAGGCCAAGTGGGAAGATCACTTGAGCCCAAGAATTTGAGACTAGCCCGGGCAACATAGCGAGACCCTGTCTCTACAAAATGAAACAATAAAATAAAAAAAAAATAAATTTTCCTATGCTAATACAGGTTGAGCATTCTTAATATGGTAATCTGAAATCCAAAATGCTTCAAAATCTTACGCTTTTCAAGTGCCATCATGACACCATAAGTGGAAAATTCCACACTTACCCTCACGTGACATGATAAAGTTGCAGTCAAAACTTAGTTTCATGCACAAAATTATTAAAAGTATCGTACAAAATTACCTTCAGGCTATAAATATGAGGTATGTATGAAACATAAATGAATTTCGTGTTTAGACTTGGATCCTGTCCCCAAGATACCTTCTTATGTATATGCAAATATTCCAAAATCTGAAGAAATCTGAAGTCCAAAACACTGCTGGTCCTAAGCTTTTTGGATAAGGGATTCTTAATCTATTGGTGGATAGGTTGGTCTCAGTGTAAACAGAAGGATTTTTAAAAATATGTATCCTACATAGAATTAAAACAGGAGTGACTCAATTATTTAACAAGTGGCATTTTGTTTTGTAAAAGAGGAGTATATGTAAAGTTACCTCCAAATGTTAAAGGAGCTGAGAAACCAAAGAAAGAGGCAGACAAATCCACTTTGTTGGTATAGGGTGATTTATTGGGGTAGCTTACAGACAGAAGAACGGTCTTGGGGCAGTCATAAGACAGGAAGGTCTTTGTACTGCAACCTCCCAGGCCCAGGGCTTATATCTTGAGGGAAGAGTACATGTGCTGTGGAAGGAATGTGTAAGTGGGTATAGCATCACAGCCTATGATTTTTTATAACAGTATCAAGGGTTATTTTGAAGGAAACTTATCGTGAATACATGTTTTTATATAAAGAGTAATATATCAACTAGACATTTTGGAGGAATTCCCAGATTCGGGGTCAGCCAGAAGTTACATGGCAGATTAGCATTTAAAATAAAGACACTGTTATTTTTTTTTATGATGTCGACTTTATTCTGAAGTGACTATAGCCTGTAGTTGTAATTATGAAAATATATAGACCAATGTTTCCCAAAGTTTAGTATGTATACACATCATCAGATGACGTTTTTTTCCCCCAACTTTTATCTTAAGTTCAGGGGTAAATGTGCAGGATGTGCAGGTTTGTTACATAGTTAAATGTGTGCCATAGTGATTAGCTGCACAGATCATCCCATCAACTAGATAGTAAGCCCAGCATCCATTTGCCATTCTTCCTGATGCTATCCCTCCTCCCATCCCCCACCCTCCATCAGGTTCCATTGTGTCTTGTTCCCTGGCATGTGTCTATGTGTTCTCATCATTCAGCTTCCATTGACAAGTGAGAACATGCAGTATTTGATTTTCTGTTTCTGCGTTAGTTTGCTGAAGATAATGGCTTCTGGTTCCATCCATGTACCTGCAAAGAACATGATCTCGTTCTTTTTTATGGCTGCATAGTGTTCCATGGTGTATATGTGCTACATTTTCTATAAAATAAAGATACTTTTTTTTTCTTTTTTTTTTTTTTGAGACAGGTCTCGCTCTGTCACCCAATGTCAAAATCCTAAAATTCATAGGAAACCATAAAAGGGGCCTGAATAGCCAAAGCAAACAGCACAAAGCATAAAGTTAGAGGCATCACATTAACTGACTTGTACTGCTTTATAAACTCATTTAGCAAAATAGTGCACATAGTATTTTACCCTTCTCTACCCTCTTCCTTGTAATGCACGATGAGAAACAGAACAGAGTACACATTGTTCCAACCCAGAGTGCTGGGATTACAAGCGTGAGGTACCGTGCCTGGCCAAGAGTGTCTTTATTTTAAATGCTAATCCACCATGTAACTTCTGACTAACCCTGAGTCTGGGAATGCCTCCAAAATGTCAATTTAATGTATTACTCTTTCTTATTTTTTATTTTTTAAATTTCTTTTTTATAGAGGTGGGGTCCTTCTATGTTTCCCAGGCTGGTGTCAAACTCCTGGACTCAAGTGATCCTTCTGCTTCAGTCTCCCAAAGTGCTGGGATTACAGGCATGCCCAGCCTAATGTATTACTCTTTATATAGGAATACCTATTCACTGTAATATTCCTTCAAAACAAACTTTGACGCTATAACAAAAATCATAGGCTGTGACTCCTGTAGCCACCCACACATTCCTTCCAGAACGCGCATACTTTTTCCCCAAGATACAAACCCTGCATTTGGGGGTTTGCCATGCAGAGATCTGTTTTGCAGTCACCCAGGACCATGCTTGTGTCTGTAAGTTCCTCCTAATAAATCATCCTATACCAATAAACTGGATTTGCCTGCTTCCTCCTTTGATTTCTCGGCTCCTTCAGCATTTGGTGGTCGCGTTGCAAATACAGCCCTTTCAAGGAACATATTCTAAGTGAGAATTGTTTGATCTTTAGTCTCAGAGGTCTAAAGTTGGTAGACTCATAGGAAACATAAAAGGAAAAATAAATCTATGGTCTAAGTCACATGATTCTTTTGTACATTTTGGAGTTAAAATTTAATGTCAAGAAACACTCTAAATAATTAAAATGTTTGGACTAAATAAAGAATAGACTTTTTTTTTTTTTTTGGACTGATTCTTGCTCTGTTGCCCAGGCTAGACTGCAGTGGCATGATCTTGGCTCACTGCAACCTCCCACTCCTGGGTTTAAGCAATTCTCATGCCTCTAGCACCCAAGTAGCTGGGATTACAGGCACATGCCACTACACCCAGCAATTTTTGTATTTTTAGTAGACACGGGGTTTCGCCATGTTGGCCAGGCTGGTCTTGAACTCCTGGCCTCCAGTGATCTGCCCACGTCGGCCTCCCAAAGTGCTGGATTACAGGCGTGAGCCACTGCATCCTACCAAGAGTAAACATTTTGATTGCGAGAATGACTATAATCAAGCCACAATGGCATTGTTCTTAGTATTGTACTTTTTTTCATAAGTACCTCAATTACCATCAAGCAAGATTGCTTACCAACCAAATTGTATTATTATAACATTGTATACTTCCAGTAAAATATTGAGTAAAACTGTCTGTGATGTGTAGAAAGAAAATGTCTGTTAGGGATGAGCAAGTTCAGTATACAAAAAGCATTCAGTACCTATAGACTGTTGGTGGGAACGTAAATTAGTTCAACCCTTATGGAAAGCAGTATGGAGATTTCTCTCATTTTTAGAGTTCTAAAAATAGAATTACCATTCGATCCAGCAATCCCACTACTGGGTATTAACAATCCCACTACTATGTTCACCATTTGGGTGATGGGCTCAGTAGAAGCCCAAACCCCAGTGTTACACAATATGCCCGCGTAACAAACCTGCACATAAACTCCCTGCCTCTAAAATAAAATGTAAAAAAATAACAAAAAGCATTCAGCATCCTAATTGAATTTTTATACACTTGGACATCTTATGACTATATTGAGGATAATCATTTCTTTTCAAAAATATATTGAATATAATAGTAATGTGCCAATTGGTTGGTTCCTTTTCTGTGCCAACTGTACCATAATAATGTAATATGTTAACAGTAGGAAAAACTGGTTAAAGGGTGTAATGAAACTCCATAACTTTTCTATAAGTCTAAAACTATCCTAAATTAAAGGTGCATTTATACAAGTTTATATAAATATAGGAATATATTAATAATTTTTAAATTCCCTAGTTTTAAAATGTTAGTGAAAATAATCTCATTCATGGACCATAGTAATTTTGAGTTAAAATGTCATGATCACTTCAGGTTAAATCTCAAATACTATTTCTTTCCAAATAGTCTTATTTCCTCCATTAATTATCTATAGTCTAAAATAATCAACAAAATTTCTTGATTCTAAATTAATGATATTCTGTGTACAGAATTGCTATAAAAATTTTCATGTTTTGTGATTGACATATATAAATATATACAATTATATATATTAACTAACATATACAATCGTATATGCTATATATAATTGTATTATATATAGTTTTATATAATATATTATATTAATATATACAATTATATATAATATAATTAATACATATGTGTATATATGTATACCTCTTCTATGCTTTCCTAACCACAGGCCTTTATTGTACTATTCTTGGACTAGAGACGGTTGCACAGGAAGTCAGGCATTGGAGTATCCAATCCGTATTTGGCCGTGCAGATATTTCTCATTGCTAGTTAGGGTGTGCCTAGAAAACTATCTACAGTCCAGTAAGGACTGTGAGACATTGTGGTTGTGTTGGCTACTCCTTTCCAGCCTCATGGGTTGTTTATATAAATACAAGATAATTTCTCCTTAATGCCTGTTACACCAGCAAAACAGTGGTTTTTAACTGGTAAATACTGGTCAGGATCATTTACCCAATGTTAGAATTAATACTCTGATGAGAAAATCTTGGTGGCTGTAGTAAAGATAGCCAAGATGGTGTTCAGAGATCCTTACTTCTCTCTGTTCTTTCCATGTAGATTGGTGACCTAATTGATATTCAGTGCAATCCTGACATTTGAGACCATTCTTTGTCAAATTTACTTTATAAATTTAGAAGAGTAGATTTGAGAAGTGAATGGGCTGGTTATCTGTATGTGACTTATATATAGATAATAATGAATTTTCATGTAATTGCTTTTATAGATATTTCCAAACATTATAGTCAAAAAGCTACAATAGAGCATGAACTTCCAACAGCAACACAGAAGCTGATAACAACTAATGACTGTATCCTGTCATCAGTAGTGGCATTAACAAATGGAGCAGGAAAGGTAATTCTCTTCTGGCGTATATTGATGTTAAAATTCGTTTAAACGTGCTTTTTTTCTGAAGGACATAGGAAAATGGATCTGTAAAAGGATTTTGTAATATAAGGGTTTACTGTAAAATAAAGTTGTCTCCCTTTCCTCTGCTTCCTACCCAGTATTTACTCTGACTTATTATTTTAAGAGAGGGATCTCTCACTATGTTGCCAGGCTTGACTCAAACTCCTGGACTCAGGGGAGTCTCCTGAGTGGCGGGGACTATAGGCACATGCACTGCATGCTGCTTTCCTACCTAATGTTTAAAGCAATGTGACAGTGACTGTTTAGCATTTGCCTTGAGTGTGTAGATCACTCTCTGTTTATGTTTTAATGCAATGTTGGATGATTAGAAGATTCTAGGTAGTCTCAATATAGATCCTTGTGTATATGAAGGGTCTGCCATATAGAACACTGGGAACATACAAAAAAAGAAAACAAACCCACCACAATATACGTTCCATTAATATTTTGGTTTTTTTCCTCTTAGTGTTTTTGTATGTTTCTTTTTTGGTAATACTTGTAATACTACCTCTGTGGTTTTGTATCTTAGTAAGTACTTTAAAGTGACTTCAACATGTGTCTTTTCGTTCAACCTTTAATAGTAGGTCATGATCGTCTGGATCATTAAATACTTAATTTTCACTATAAACTGACTAAAGTGCAGTTTCTTTAAGAATCCTTTGATAAGCCAGGTGCTGTGGCTCACACCTGTAATCCCAGCACTTCGAGAGGCTGAGGCGAGAGTATTGCTTGAGCCCAGGAGTTCAAGACCAGCCTGGGCAACATGTCAAGACCTCATCCCTACAAAATTAAAAAATTAGCCAGGCATGGTGATGTGCGTCTGTGGTCCCAGCTACTTGGGAGGCCGAGGTAGGAGGACTGCCTGAGCCCAGGAGGTTGAGGCTGCAGTGAGCCATATTTGAGCCACTGCACTCTATCCTGGGTGACAGAGCAAGACCCTATCTCAAAAAAAAAAAAAAGAATGTTTTGACCATGGATATTTCTGTTTCAGCCGAAGTTATATTTGCAGAGTGTGCGTTCATGTGGCTGTCATCAACAACTTTAATGATTAAGATTTCTCTGAGAACATCCTACATGTATAAAACCAAAAGGACTGTATTCAGAACTATCTTAGCTCATTTATTGCAGCAGACTCAGCATGACTTCCAAAGGAAATGCTTATTTCTGTGTCTGTCTTTATATACTATTCTGATTCTGACAGGTTGACCATAATAGGAACAAATATTCTTCAAGTGATTTACAGTAGTCAGAAATGATCATAGATCATGTTAGACATTTCAGTGTCATATTTTCCAAAGTTGGACTGGCCTTGTGACCACTTGCTATAGCTTGGGGTCATGATTAAAACGTGTTATCTTTAGGTTCTGTCAGCTTACAGATCTATGTGGAAAGGATTCCTGAGCCAGAGGACCATCCCCACTGCCTCCTCTTTCACCTCCTTCATCCATGGCATGCCCGATGTCTTCGGAGGATAAAGCTAACTTTGATTTAGTTAAGAAAAATTCTGAAAAGAGAGAATGTTGGTATTTTATGAGTCTCTGTATTTGCCAACTTTTTTTTTTTTTTTTTTTGAGTTGGAGTCTTGCTCTTGCCCAGGTTGGAGTGCAGTGGCATGATCTCAGCTCACTGCAAGCTCCACCTCCCGGGTTCACACCATTCTCCTGCCTCAGCCTCCCGAGTAGCTGGGACTAAAGGCGCCCGCCACCACGCCCGGCTAATTTTGTTTTTGTATTTTTAGTAGAGACAGGGTTTCACCGTGTTAGTCAGGATGGTCTCGATCTCCTGAGAACTCTGAAATAATTAAATACTTGCATACGTCATAGTTTATTTTAGCTTTACTTTGCCTGAAACCGTAAAATGTCATCTCAAGGAAAGGTATCTGATCTTCACTCTGGAATTTTAATAAATGGTTTTCAACTAAAATATTTGAACTAATGTTAGTTGGTGTCAGCTTAATATTAAATACTTAGCTGATATGATTTGATTAACCTAATTTTACAGTTTGTAATTTCCGTTAAGAACCCGGTAGGAAAGTGTAGTATATTCATATTAAAGAAAGTTTGGAAAATGTAGAAATATTAGAAAAAAGAAAATAAACCTCACAATGTACTACCATGATCCAAATGCAAACACTGTGTGAATCCATGTCATTCACAAGGACTATATAGCTTATGATTTTTGGAATCCTTACTTTATTGAATACTACCTAACATAGAATTTCATTTGATATAGTAAAATATCAGTGAAAAATATAACCTTTCAGACCATTAGTGATTAATTTTTGACCAATTTTTGCCAAAGTAGAATACTCTGTTTTACAGATTACTTTTTAAAATTTATCAAAATACAATATTCTTTAATGTATACAAGACTATAACTTTTCTGGCTAAAGCATTTAGCCAGACATTTTTGTTTATATCAGCATTTTGTATGGCACTGAAGAGGATGAGGTGGGAATATTTATTGCTTGAGCCCAGGAGTTCAAGACCAGCCTGGGCAACATGGCAAGACCTCATCTCTACAAAATTAAAAAATCAGCCAGGCATGGTGGTGTGCGTCTGTGGTCTCAAGTACTTGGGAGGCTTAGGTAACAGGATTACTTGAGTCCAGGAGGTTGGGGCTGCAGTGAGGCCTCCTACCTCAGTTTCCCAAGTAGCTGGGACCACAGACGCACATCACCATGCCTGGCTCATTTTTCAATTTTGAAGAGATGAGGTCTTGCCATATTGCCCAGGCTGGTCTTGAACTCTGGGCTCAAGCAGTACCCCCGCCTCAGTCTCTCTGTGTTGGGATTACAGGTGTGAGCCACTGCACCTGGCTTATCAAAGGATTCTTAAAGAAACTGCACTTTGGGCTGGGCGCGGTGGCTCACCTGAGGTCAGGAGTTTGAGGCCAGCCTGGCCAACATGGTGAAACCCTGTCTCTACTAAACATACAAAAATTAGGCTGAGTGTGGTGGCTCGCGCCTGTAATCCCAGCACTCTTGGAGGCTGAGGTGGGAGGATTACGAGGTCAGGAGTTTGAGACCAGCCTGGCCAACATGGTGAAACCCCGTCTCTACTCAAAGTACAAAAATTAGCTGGGCGTGGTGGTGCGCACCTGTAATCCCAGCTAGTGGGATAGCTGAGCCAGGAGAATGGCTTGAACCCAGGAGGCGGAGGTTGCAGTGAGCCAAGATCGTGCCACTGCCCTCCAGCCTGGGTGACAGAGCAAGACTCTGTCTCAAACTAACAAAAGTACAAAAATTACCTGGATGTGGTGGCAGGCACCTGTAATCCCAGGTACTCAGGTGGCTGAGGCAGGAGAATTGGTCAAACCCAGGAGGCAGAGGTGGCAGTGAGCCGAGATCGTGCCACTGCACTGCAGCCTGGGCAACAGAGCGAGACGCCGACTCAAAAAAAAAAAAAAAAAAAAAAAAAAAAGAAAAGAAAAAAAGAAACTGCACTTCGGTCAGTTTGCAGTGAAATTAAGTCTTTAATGATCCAGATGATCATGACCTACTATTAAAGGTTCAATGAAAAGACACATGTTGAAGTCACTTTAAAGTACTTGTTAAGATGCAAAACCACAGAGGTAGCATTATCGCAAATATTACCAAACGCTATAGATTCAAAATCATGGCTCTGAAAGTGATAGATCTTTGTGGCTGCTTACATAGAATTAACAAATGTTAAATCTGTAAATGACAGTCTACTGAATTTTCAGTCTTTTTTTCCCATATTTGTAATTTATAAATTGAGATTTATAGAATTAAATTTAAATGGAGGTTACATATTCAAGATACTATGTTATATCTTCTGTTAGAATATGAAATATTCAAAGTTAAAATATGGAATCTAGAAATCCAAACATGGATATTTTGATAACAGTGGCAGAAATCAATGAGGTAAAGAGCTCATGAAAGTCACCTACAGAATAAATGAGTATCAGTCTTGCTTTTCAGGAAGAATAGAAATTGTCTAGAAAAGGACTTGTCAGAAATTTGTTCTGACTATTTATACTGTGTCCTCTTTTTATTATAAACCATTGCCTAGGTATTCTCAAATAAATAAATGTGGACTTTGGGGCAGGTGTTGAAATTTCATTTCCATTTCCATTCTCAACATCTTTAAACTTTGCTGCAAAAACTATTAGATACATATTTTAGATATATTGTTGGAAAACATAATCTATTTCCTTGTTACACTTTGTTTAGATTGCATCCTTCTTCAGCAACAATTTGGACTACTTCATTGCTTCACTGAGCTATGGACCTAAGGCAGCGAGTGGATTCATTAGCCCTCTTTCAGCTGAATGCATGCTACAGTATAAGAAAAAAGCTGCTGCCTATATGAAGTCTTTGCAAAAGGTTTGTTAACTGCTGTTAACATTTAAATCAGAGGAAACATCAGGAGTCATTCTAGAGAATGGCAAGAGTTTTTCTGCAGTTTACATTGTTGACTTTTTATACGATATTGGGGTGTAGGTTGTTGGTGGGTGTTGGGGAAGGGCTGTGGGGAAGAGGAGGTGACAGGACCCAGACTTTACCTGATAAGCAGCATTGCCTATATTCGTAGGCCATGTTGGATGCATGTCCCAAGTGCGTGATAGAGCGCCTGGGGTGAGGTAGCCAGGCAAACAGTAAATATTGAACTTCAGAACCTCTTAAACTTGTAGAAACAGAAAAAAAGGAAATATATGTGTGACTTTTTTCTGAATAAGAATATGCAGTTGTTGCAAAAAAAAAAAAAAAAAAAGGGAAGATACTGCAGTACATTAAGAAGAAAATGGTGGTCACCTGTAATCCTACCACCCAAATGTAGCTATAGTTGACTTTTTTTAGAAAACAATATATTTATATCCAAAAAATGTTATTATATGTTTGAGTGCACATGCACACACATACTATAAAAAGCGGAATGTATTTAGGTGCATGTACTATTTTAGAATAATTTTTTCTCTTAATGCATTGAGGATATATTTATATATATCTCAAAAATTGTATCTATAAAATACATGACTCAAGGGACATCATTAAAAAAGAATGAAAGAAATAGGAATAATAAAATATAAAATATAAATTACTATTTTTTTATTTTTTAGCTGCTCCTTGGGGAGCAGGACTAACTTATAGACAATGCACCCAGAGCTGCCAGCTGTCATCATTTATTTATAGTGTTTCCTTCTGTAAATGTATAATTTAATGAATTCATTGCTGGTTGATATTTAAGTTGTTGCCTGTTTTTCACTGTTACAGTGGAGTGCTACAGTGGATATTCTTGCACCTGCAATTTGTGCATTTTACTTTTTTCTCTTCATTTCTTTAAACGTTTTAACTATGCAGTGCATAAACACGTTCTTATATTAAATTAGATCATTACAGGTAAATTATAATCCCTAATTCCAGTTCCTCTCTAGAGGTAACCATAATTATCAGTTTGATATGTAACCTTTCAGGCTCTTTGAGCATTTATAAGCGTGCAATCTATAAACAATACACAGAATTTTCCTTCCTTCCTTCCTTCCTTCCTTCCTTCCTTCCTTCCTTCCTTCCTTCCCTCCTTCCTTCCCTTTTCTTTTGTTCTTTTCTCCTTTTTTCTTCCCAAATGCATGTTTCATTGTACAATTTGCTTTTTTTTGTTTAAAATAATGATTTAGAGACTGTCTGTATCGTTACATGTGGAACTCACTATATTCCTTTTAGATACGGCATAGAATTCTATAATATGGATGTTCCATAGTTTCTTTAGGTTTCCCTTAATTGGTAGGCATTTAGGTTAATTCCACTTTTTTACTGTTACAATAATACTGCAATGGATAGCCTTGTAAATGTTTCCTTGGGCACATGGGTGGAATATGAGAATTAGAATGTTGTAGGCCATGTGGCTTGTACATTTTAAGTTTTAATAGTAGTTGCCAGTTGTCCTTCAAAATGGGCACTCTGAAGGATACTTCCCACAGTATAAAAGCTACCTATCTCCCTATGTGAATTGCTGGTTCAAAGTCTGTGAGTGTTTCAAATTTTGGCATGTTTTTCCAGACTATACTTCAGGAAGGTTACCTATTTATAGTTTGCCAGTAGTAGAAATACGAATTTAACCCATGCATATAGTATTTGTCAATCTCAGGAGAGGTTTCTTTCTGTTGTTTTGGTTTATATATATATATTTGCTTGTTAATGAGGTGGAACATCCTTTCATAGTTATCACTTGTGTTTATTGTATAAATTCTCTCTTTAGGTCATTTAGCTTTTTTTTTTTTTGAGACAGAGTCTTGCACTGTCACCCAGGCTGGAGTGCAGTGGCATGATCTCGGCTCCGCCTCCCGGGTTCATACCATTCTCCTGCCTCAGCCTCCCGAGTAGCTGGGACTACAGGCGCCCGCCACCACTTCTGGCTAATTTTTTGTACTTTTAGTAGAGATGAGGTTTCACCGTCTTAGCCAGGATGGTGTCGATCTCCTGACCTCCTGATCCACCTGCCTTGGCCTACCAAAGTGCTGGGATTACAGACGTGAGCCACTGCGCCCGGCCTTACCTATTTTTAAATAAATGTTTCTAATTAGGGTTGAAAGAGCTCTCTCTATATTAAGAATGTTAATTTTGTGTTTATGTGGGAAATATTTTTCCCTAGTTTTCTGTAGTAGTTTTTCAAAATAGAAGGTTTTATTTTTGTATCATCAAATAGGTCTTTTTCTTCATGGTGATCATTCTTAGCCAGGGTTACTTTCCAAGGTAGAAACATTCACCTATATTTTCTTCCAGCATTTTTACAGTCTAAATTTTTACATTTGGACAGGCAGCCTCTAGTAGCTGGAAAAAAATACATAAATAAATAAATTTTTAGATTTGGATCTTTAATTCATCCAGAATTCTGATGTAAGATGTCAAAGAAGGATCTAAATAATTATTATTTTTTCAATAATTAGCTGGTTGTCCTTGTACCATTTATTTAGTCCATCTTTTCTCCATTCAGTTAGAAATGCAATATTTGCCACATAATAAATTTTTATGTATGCTTTTGTTTGTTTCTGGATTTTTTATTCTGTTCTTCATCTGTCTATTTTGGTGCAAGTCCATATGGTTTTAGTTAGTGTAGCTTATACTGATGCTCCTTGACTTATGATGGGATTACGTCCTGATAAGCCCATTGTATGTTGAAAATATTGCAGCCGGGTGCAGTGGCTCACGCCTGTAATCCCAACACTTCGGGACGCCAAGGTGGGAGGATCACTCGAGCCCAGGAGTTCGAGATCAGCCTAGGCAACATAGGGAGACCTCGTCTCTACAAAAAAACAAACAAACAAACAAAAAAACAGCCTGGCATGGTGGCGCATGCCTGTAGTCCCAGGTGCATGCTTGGGAAGCTGGGGTGAGGCAGGAGGAGCCCTTGAGTCTGGGAGGTCAAGGCTGCAGTGAGTCGTGATCACACTACTGCACTCCAGCCCAGGGCGACAAAGTGAGACCTTGTCTCAAAAAAAAAAAAAAAAAAAATCCTGTCAAAAATGCGTTTAATGTGCCTAGCCTACCAACCGTCATAGCTTAGCCTAGCCTGCCTTAAATGTGCTCAAAACACTTACATTAGCCTATACTTGAGCAAGTCACCTAACATAAAGGCTATTTTATTTTATTTATTTATTTATTTATTTATTTTTGAATTAGAGTCTTGCTCTGTCGCCCAGGCTGGAGTGCAGTGGCGTGATCTCGGCTCACCACAACCTCCGCCTCCTGGGTTCAAGCGATTCTCCTGCCTCAGCCTCCCACAGGATCCTGCCACCTCGCCCGGCTAATTGTTTTTGTATTTTTAGTAGGAACGGGGCTTTACCATGTTGGTCAGGCTGGTCTCGAACTCCTGACCTTAGGTAGTCCACCCGTCTCGGCCTCCCAAAGTGCTGGGATTACAGGCATGAGCCACCGTGCCCGGCCTTATTTATTTATTTTTGAGATGGAGTCTCACTCACTCTGTCGCCCAGGCTGGAGTGCAGTGATGCAATCTCTGCTCACTGCAATCTCTGCCTCCGGGGTTCAAAGGATCCTCCTGCCTAAGCCTCCTGAGTAGCTTGGATTACAGGTGTGTGCCACCACACTTGGCTAATTTTTGTATTTTTAGTAGCACCGTTTTGGCCTGGCTGGTCTTGAACTCCTGACCTCAAGCGATCCATCACCTCGGTGTCCCAAAGTGCTAAGATTACAGGGGTGAGCCACCACTCCCGGCCAATTTTATAGTAGTGTTGAATATCTCATATAACTTACTGAATACTGTACTGAAAGTGAAAAACAGAATGGTTGTATGTATAAGTACTCAAAAGCATGATTTCTACTGAATGCATTGCTTTTGCACCATTGTAAAGTCATCAGTCGAACTAAGGTAAGTCAGTGACCATTTATAATTGTTTTAAGTTCTTTATTATTTTTCTTTTTTTTTTCTTTTTGAGACAGAGTCTCTCTCTGTTGCCCAGGCTAGAGTGCAATGGCACAATCTCTGCTCACTGCAACCTCCGCCTCCCAGGTTCAAGTGATTCTCGTGCCTCAGCTTCCCTAGTAGCTGGGACTACAGGCGCGTTCCACCACACCCGGCTAATTTTTGTATTTTTAGTAGAGACGGGATTTCACCATATTGTCCAGGCTGGTCTTGAATTCCTGACCTCGTGATCCGCTCGCCTCGACCTCCCAAAGTGCTAGGATTACAGGCGTGAGCCACCGCACCCGACCTATTATTTTTCTTTTAAAAAATTTTCTTTTGGGGGGAGTTGGGGGGGGGACAGCATTAGGAGATATACCTAATGCTAAATGACGAGTTACTGGGTGCAGCAAACCAACATGGCACATGGATACATATGTAACAAACTTGCACATTGTGCACATGTACCCTAAAACCTAAAGTACAATAATAAAAATAAAATAAAATAAAATAAAAAATTATCTTTCTTTTCACGTGTATTAAAGAAAATAGTCTACTTTGACGTACATCTGAATTTATTGTCACACTTCGTTTAGCATTCTTTGTGTATGCTGGATGCAGGGGAGGGGTGATACAATATTTTTTCTTTAATTCTTATGATGCTTTTATCATAGCCCCTCTTGGAGTCTGTGCCTTATGAAGAAGCACTGGCAAACCGCCGCATCCTTCTCAGCTCTACTGAAAGTCGAGAAGGCCTTGCACAGCAAGTATGGCACTGGGAAAATTATGGAAATTGTTAAAGAACAGAAATGTTAAATCCTCCAAAGAAAGTTTTTAAGATACGTAGAATGATTCAAAAGTCTGCCTAAATAAACATGTGAAGTGAATAGTTAATACATACTAAAAAGCAAATAGACATAATTTGTTGAAAAACGTGTTGACACTCTAAGTCATCTTGATTCAGTTGGTGTTATAATTGGAACTAAAGTAATATCAACACACTTTGGCCATGATGATTAATTCTTTTTTTTTAGGTACTAGATTTAAATGTCTGAAATACTAAAGTATAAGAGGGGGCAAGAGGTAGTGACTCTGAGTTATTTTCATTTCTTAAAGGAACAAGAATGAAAAATGTGCAATATTTAGTAGTCAGTTGAGTTTGGGGAGTGGGTGGGAGTGGGAGGCACTGTCCTTTTCAGAAAAAAAGGAAAAAAAAAATATGTATATATTTGTTCATAGTTGCTGGCTCATAACTCCCATAGTCCTTGTTACAGTAAATGGAATCTCTCTCTCTGATCTTCTCTTGCCCAAGGCAGGACTCTAATCTGACTTTACCGCATTATAGGGCATAAGACCCTCATTCTAGAGGAGGTCTTGCCCCATACCCTAGAGGAAGAAATGCTGCTGTACAGAGAAGAATCTAAACAATACAGGGCTTATTGGGTTTTGTGGTCTTCTTTTTTTCTTTTCTTTTCTTTTTTTTTTTTTTTTTTGAGATGGAGTCTCACTGTGTCACCCAGGCTGGAGTGCAGTGTCGTGATCTCAGCTCGCTGCAACCTCTGCCTCCTAGGTTCAAGCGATTGTCCTGCCTCAGCCTCCAGAGTAGCTGGGATTACAGGTGCATACCACCATGCCCGGCTAATTTTTTAGTATAGACAGGGTTTCGCCACATTGGCCAGGCTGGTCTTGAACTCCTGACCTCAAGTGATCCCCCTGCCTTGGCCTCCCAAAGTGCTGGGATTATAGTCGTGAGCCATTGCGCCCAGTGGAGCTTGTTGGATTTAGATCCAGTCACATTTCTTCATGGTTGTCAATCATGCCTATCCAGTGCAGTCTCCATAAAAAGCCCAAGAGGGCAGGGTTTGGGAGCTTCTGAATAGCTGAACGCATAGAGGCTCTTGGAAGGTGGCATGCCTAGGGAGGGCATGGAAATTCTGCATCCCTTCCTCTGCTTCACTCTAAATCTCTTCATCTGTATCCTTGGTAATAAACCAGTAAACATGTTTCCTTGACTTTTGTGAGCCACTCCAGCAAATTAATCAAACTCAAAAAGGGAGTCATGGGAACCTCAACTTAAAGCCAGTTAGTCACAAGTTCTCAAGGTCCACACTTGTGACTGCTGTCTGCAGGGGAGGCATTTTTGGGAACTGAGCTCACAATCTGTGGGATCTAACACTATCTCCATGTAGATAGTGGTGGAATTAAATGGGAGGACACCCAGCTGATGTCCACAACAAAACTGACTACTTGTTTGTTGGTGGGGAAATATCCCCACATATTTTGGGGTCACAGAAGTCTTCTGTATTGATTGTTAAAGGGTGAGAACAGAGAAAAAACGATTTGAGAGTTTTTCATAGCAAAGGTTTACCTTAAAAATTACTAGGACCTTAGAAGCCTTCCTCATGCCCATTTCCAGTTACTGCTTTCCTCTCCCCCAAAGGTAACCATTCTCCTGCCTTCTAGCACCATAGATTAGTTTTTTTTTTCCTGATACTGTTATTGCATTTTTATTAAATGCAATTATGCTCTTGCAGGTCTGGCTTGTGTTCAGCACAGTATATGGTATTAGGTTGGTGCAAAAGTAATTGTGGTTGTTGATACTACTTTTAAATAAATGGCAAAACTACAATTACTTTTGCACCAACCTATAGTTCTTTTTTTTTTTTTGAGACGGCGTCTCACTCTGTCGCCCAGGCTGGAGTGCAGTGGCGTGATCTCAGCTCACTGCAAACTCCGCCTCCTGGGTTCACGCCATTCTCCTGCCTCAGCCTCCCGAGTAGCTGGGACTACAGGTGCCCGCCACCACGCCCGGCTAATTTTTTGTATTTTTAGTAGAGATGGGGTTTCACTGTGTTAGCCAGAATGGTCTCGATCTCCTGACCTTGTGATCTGCGCGCCTCAGCCTCCCAAAGTGCTGGGATTACAGGTGTGAGCCACCGCACCCGGCCAGCACCAACCTATAGTTCTAATTGTTCACAAACATGACCATTTTTGTATTCTCTGCTTTTTATATTTTAATTAAGTGGATGGTTTAAGTTGCTGTGCTTTGATAATTAGTGACATTGCATACCTTTTAATTTGTTTATAGTCTTGTTTAAGTCTTTTGTTGTTGGGTTTTTTTTTTTCTTTTTTTTTGCCTTTTTCTCTGTTGAGTTGTCTATCTTATTGGTTTGCAAGAATTCCTTATATGTTCTAGTTATTGGATCTCTGTTGGATAAATTCTTTACAGATTCTAATTCGATTCTGAGTTTTCTTTTCACTCTTGATGTTTTTCAGTGAGTAGAGTTTTTTTTTATCTTACTATAGTTTAATTTCTCGATTTATGGTTGTGCTTTTTGTATCATGTCTAATAAATCTCTCCCTATTCTAGGGTCAAGCTTTATTATTATATTTTTACCTCTGTGGGGTAGTTTTGGTTTGCATTCTGTAAAATGGTTTTTTAGCCACTAAGGTTTATCTGTATTAGTCTCTAAGATACAACACTGTTACTTTTCAAGGTTCAACAGAGTTTGGAAAAGATTTCTAAACTGGAGCAGGAAAAAGAACATTGGATGTTGGAAGCACAATTAGCCAAAATCAAGCTAGAGAAAGAAAACCAGCGAATTGCAGATAAGCTGAAGAATACAGGTAGTGCCCAGCTGGTTGGGCTGGCCCAGGAAAATGCTGCCATGTCAAATGCTGCTGGCCAGGATGAAGCCACAGCTAAGGCTGTGTTGGAGCCCATTCAGAGCACCAGTCTAGTAAGTGTCTTCTTGGTTGTCCTCCTCAGTTTTCTTTTTCAAATGCTAATTGGTAAGGATCTAATGTTCAACATTAACCATTGTCTTAGTTCATTCAGGCTGCTCTATCAAAATACCATAAACTGAGCATCTTGTAAATCACAGAAATTTATTTCTCACAGTTCTTGAGGCTGGGAAGTTCAGTATTAAGGTGCTGGGAGATTCACTGTCTGGTTAGGGTCTGTTTCCTGGTTCATAGACAGCAGCATTTTCATGGTGTTCTCACATGGCAGAAAGGTCAGATGAGCTCTCTGGGGTCTCTTTTGTAAGGGTATTAATCCTATTAGGTTACTTCCCAAAAGCCCTACCTCCTAATACCATCACCTTGAGGGTTAGAGTTTCAACATAGGATATTGGGGGTGGGGGGGACACAAACACGCAGGCCACATTAACCATCTTAATTACACATCAGTTCATAACAGGAGTGATCTATGTACTCTAGAAAAAAGCTGGTTAGTAAGCAGGATATCTCCTTCAAAAAGTAACCATTAAATTCCCTGTGATTTTACATGAGACTTCCTCATGGTGAGGACTATGTTCCTGGAAAAGATATAGTAAGTTAAATTTAAGATGATTCTGTTTTTCCATAAAAACATTTGTAATATGGGGTTATTATTTTTCTAACAAAGGACCAAATGCCTAATTCTTTAATAGAAATAACCACAGGAAGCCGAGAGTGGCAGCTCATGCCTGTAACCCCAACACTTTGGGAAGCTGCGGTGGGTGAATCACTTGAACCCAGGACTTTGAGACCAGCCTGGGCAACATAGTGAGACCCTGTCTCTACCGAAAGTAAAATAAAACAAAAACAAGTAATAATAAAAAAGAAATAACCACAAATACAATTTTTACCCAACTTTCTATGATATATTCCTAGAGAGTATAAAGCTTTATAATATACAAATACTGTAGAAACCCATCAGGTTCTTTTTCATGAGGCAGATTGTTGGCACATTATATTGCACCTTTGTATTTCTTACTTTATTGATAATTACAGTGATTTAGAAAGTGAAAAACATTTCTATTGCTGTTAGAGAATTTAAAGTTACTTTAAAAAATGTTTTCTAATTACACTATTCTGTTCACTTTAAAAAATTAGGAAAATCTAGAAAAAGAAATCAGGAAGGAAAAACTCTCATAATCAAAGGAGTCTTTTAGGTGTATTTTTTTTAACAAACATTTTTTTTACAAGCTTGAGGAGCTTGAGAGCCAGGGTGCTTCCTGAAGACCCTGTCCTAAGGTGTGTGCTTTTCTGCTGACTTTACTCCTGAAGCTCATTGATGCTATTGAAGAGCAAGTCATGGTTCTTCCACCTGATTCAGAGCATACCTGCTAGTTAAATATACAAACCAGATTTTATCTTCAGACCTTACTGCATCTAAACAGTGTCAGAACCTCAGATGATTGTGAATTTTCCTAGGTATGGTAATGATATTATTATTTAGGAGAATATCTTTACTTTTTAGAGATGGATTTCAGTGTACTTAGAGTAGGGTATCAAAATGTCTGCAACTTACGCTCACATGTTTACAAAAAAATACATCCGCACAGATCAATAAAGCAAAATGGGCATGCTAACAATTATTGAATCTAGATACTAGATATACAGATGTTTACTATACTTTTTACCCCCAACTTTTCCGCATGTTTGACATTTTTCATAATAAAATATAGAAGAGAAAAAAAGAATTATTGTTTGTTCTGGGAGGTATGGGGGGAAAAACCCAATAATTAAAATTTTTAGAAAAGCAAAATACAGAAGATAATAACAATCTAAAAATAAAAATAAAACCCAAAAACAACAACAAGAATTAAAATTTTTAGAAAAGCAATAAATAAATAAAAACTTCCTAGTTTGGGCTGGGTGTGGTGGCTCATGCCTGTAATCCTAGCACTTTGGAAGGCCGAGGCGGGCGGATTGCCTGAGCTCAGGAGTTCGAGACCTGGACAACAAGGTGAAACCCTGTCTCTACTAAAATACAAAAGAAATTAGCCAGGCGTGGTGGTCTGCACCTGTAGTCCCAGCTACTCGGGAGGCTGAGGCAGGAGAATTGCTTGAACCCGGGAAGCGGAGGTTGCAGTGAGCCGGGATCATACCACTGCACTCCGGCCTAGGCAACAGAGCGAGACTCCGTCTCTACAAAAAAAAAAAAAACAACAAAAAAACCAAAAAGAAAACCTTACTAGTTTGTTGACCATGAATGTTCATGACCAATGGTCATGGTGACCTTGAATGGTCGCCATGCTCACAGGACAATCCTGTAGTGTTCACCAAAGGCAAGTCTTTGTTCCAGCCACAAGTCCTGCATGTTGCCTCTGATAGGGCAAGATGACTGTTTTTACCTCCATTATCAGTGGTTTAGCATTTAGCTACAGTGTATAAATGAGGTAATGAGAGGGACATTCAACAAACAAAAGAATTCCAACATCCATCCAAATAGCGTTTAAGAACTGCCCCCACTCCCTTGCCTTTAGATTTTTCCTTCAGTGTCTGTCTCAAATGATGGGGTCAGACTGTTAATTATGTCTGATTTCTTCTCCTTAGCTCCTTGTCTGTATCCATTCCTTCCTTCTTCTTAGAGTTGGTGGTGGCCAGACTAGACCAGGGAGGGTGCTGCTGACAATGACATTGTAATTATAGAAATCGTGTGCCTGACGCAGGTCTAAGGACTTTCCAAAGTATTAGTCAGTCAGTCCTCACACGGGATTGTTAGGTACTGTCATAACTCCATCTTACAGTTGAGGAAACCAAGGACCAAAGAGAGATAACTCACATGAAGTCACACACTTGATAAGTGATGGGATGTCTCATCCCAAGCCCTGCCCTCTTAACCAAGATGGCCTTGTGTCTGATCCATGCCAGAAAACAGATTAGCTGACATAAACTCATTTGTTAGCCAGGTGTGGTAGCCCACGCCTGTTGTCCCAGCTACTCCGGAGGCTGATGCAGGAGGATTTTTGAGCCCAGGAATCTGAGGCTGCAGTGAGCTATTATTGTGCCACTGTACTCCAGCCTGGACAACAGAGTGAGGCCTTGACTCTAAAAAAACAAAAACAAAAACAAAAAACAAAAATCAAATAAACTCATTTGCTTACCGCTTGCCTTACTGAGGTGCTGGAATTGGTAACACTGGCATATATTTTTTTTATAAATTAATAAAAATTTTAAAACGTGGAATGCTTCATGAATTTTCACGTCATCTTTGAGCAGGGACCATGCTAATTTCTGTATCGTTCCAATTTTAGTACATGTGCTGCTGAAACAAGCACAATGCTGGTATATTTGAGTTGTTAATGTCAGTTGCTGAAAGTTTTGGATTATCTTTTTATTTGAACATTTTCAATGGAAAACCCTATTCTTACATATGTAAGTGAAAAAAATTTCTAGGGAGGGACATGAAAAATCTTTAGTACTGAACACTGTTGGGCCGTGAGTGATAATGACCTTAGTTGGGTTTGGTGACTTTAGAGGTTGCTATTTAAATCAACTCGTTAGTGTAGGGGTGGAAAGGACCTGATACCTTTCCTCTCCATCATGAGGGTCACAGCCAGCACTCCTATAACAAAAGACAGGTTAACTACTAACAGCAGATTTCTGCCAAAAATAACCTGGAGTCTTGCCTTGCACACAGTGCACAATAGAAATAAAAAGAGATGGAGTTTTCTGCTTTCCTTGATGTTTCTACTTTTCAGCCTTTCTTTTTACCCCTGTGCCCTTTAAGTGACCTTAAGGGAACTAAGTGTGTGGCTGTGTATGTGTGTGTGTCTTTGTGTCTTTTCTGTCTTCTTCCTCTTGGGTGTTGGGAGCAAGTATGTGCCCATTTCAATGTTAATTGATTAACAAAGGAAGCTCATCCTACAGGGAGATTACCTTGGTTCAGACACTTTGAGGCAGAAAAAGAAAAGTAACCTCAGATAGAAACTTTTTTCTTTTTCTTTTTCTTTTTTTTTTTTGAGACAGAGTTTCGCTCTGTGGCCCAGGCTGGAGTGCAGTGGCGCGATTTCCGCTCACTGCAAGCTCCGCTTCCCGGGTTCACGCCATTCTCCTGCCTCAGGCTCCCGAGTAGCTGGGACTACATGTGCCTGCAACCACGCCCGGCTAATTTTTTGTATTTTTAGTAGAGATGGGGTTTCACTGTGTTAGCCAGGATGGTGTCTATCTCCTGACCTTGTGATCCACCTGCCTCGGCCTCCCAAAGTGCTGGGATTACAGGCGTGAGCCACTGCGCCCGGCCTAGAAACTTATTTCTGACTCTGTAACATTTCAAGAGTTAAATGCTTGTTATTTTTAGCAAGATACCTAGTATTATAATTTGAATATTCAGCCACCTATTATATATTATTAAAAAAAGATAGCAATAGCCTTAAAGTAAAAGCACAGAACAATACACATTTCTGTTTTTTGCTGGAATGGAAAAGCATTGCTTAAATTAATAGAATTTTTAAACATATATTTGAAGTATAAAAATGACATTATCCTGAATAATCAAGCCACCAATGTTATCATTTTTTTCTACTAAATTTCATATATAGTTGAGACTGTACTACATAAAATTTCAAATCTTTTAGCATAATGTTAAAACATAAACATCCTGTTATAAGAAACTCAGTATAAACTTACTGATTTCATGTATTCCATATCTATAATAGTTTACCTATGATTAGACATTGGTTATAACTTTTGCTATTCTAAATAATATCTCATTTTTATGTATAAGGTTATTTCTGCATGTTAAATGATTACCTCCGGATGTATTCTTAAGGTTGGAATTACTACTTCAGAAGGCATGAATATTTTCAAATTCCTTGATCTTTTTTATCAAATTATTTTTTAAAAGGACTATATCAGTTTATACTATTGTTAGTGTCATATGAGAAAATGTTAAAGTAATCTGTGTTAAAATCTTTCCTTGCATCGCTGGGCGCGGTGGCTCACTCCTGTAATCCCAGCACTTTGGGAGGCCGAGAGGGGTGGATCACGAGGTCAGGAGTTCTAAACCAGCCTGGCCAACATGGTGAAACTCCATCTCTACTAAAGATTAAAAAAAAAAAAAAAATTAGCTGGGCATGGTGGTGGGCACCTGTAATCCCATCTACTTGGGAGGCTGAGGCAAGAGAATTGCTTGAACCCAGGAGGCGGAGGTTGCAGTGAGCCGAGATCGCACCATGGCACTCCAGCCTGGGCGAAAGGGCGAGACTGTGTCTCAAAAAAAAAAAAAAAAAGTTTTCCTTGCATTTATACAGTACCATTCCTCTGAAGGACTTGGTGCTGTACCCATTTTCAGATCATAACCCGGGAGTAAGGGGGTGAGGATGAGCAGTTGGAATAGATGTTTCTTCGCAGTTTATTTTATAAACTGCAGTCATATTTGAATATGTAAAATTAAATGATTGGAGTATTATTCCAAGCAATTTTTAACTAAAAGAGAGTAATTGCTACTTCTCCTTCATTGAGTAGAAAAATTATGGCTCTTCTATTTTAAAAGGTCTTATCAAAGACTCTTTTACAGCCAGGTGGTCATAACATTCATTAGTACACATACAGTTGATATACTCTCAGTGTTCAGAGCAATACTCCAGAGGAAATTATTTGGAATACATTAAAACTGTCTATTGACTGGGCGCGGTAGCTCTTGCCTGTAATCCCAGCACTTTGGGAGGCTGAGGTGGGCGGATCACGAGGTCAAGAGTTCAAGACCAGCCTGGCCAACATGGTGAAACCCGCCTCTACTAAAGATACAAAAAATTAGCTGGGCGAGGTGGCGTGCATCTGTAATCCCCACTACTCAGGAGGCTGAGGCAGGAGAATCGCTTGAACCCGGGAGGTGGAGGTTGCAGTGAGCCTAGATCGCACCATTGCACTCCAGCCTGGGCAACAGGGTGAGACTCTGTCTCAAAAACAAAACAAAACAAAGAAACAAAACTGTTTATTGAGTGTAATATCTTATTTACAGAATCCGTTGACACTGAGTTTCCAGTAGTTTCCTTGTCATTGTGCCCAAGCACATGCCCCTCCACCTTGAACAATAACCAGAATTCAGAAATCATGACCATCTGTTTTTGAAATCTTAAACTATAGAAACAAACTTTTAAAAAATCTAGCAGCAGCCAGGCATGGTGACTTATGCCTGTAATCTCAGCTACTCAGGAGGCTGGAGACGGAGGATCTCTTGAGCCCAGGAATTCGACGCTGCAGTAAGCTATGATTGCACCAATGTAATGCAGCCTGGGTGACTGAGGGAGACCTTGTGTCTAAAAAAAAATTAGAAAGAAAAAAATCTAGCAGCATTTTAATGTGTTTAAAATTACATTTTTGTTTTTATTAATTGAAATCTGAAATTTATGCTTATGTCATAATAACGTTATATCAAAAGTATATTTATTTCTTCTCCTTTAGAGCTTTCAACTAGAGTTTATTATTTGCATTTTCTGTTTGGAATGTTTAATTATTATGGTCACTGTAAAACCGTCTTTACCCCTTCTTGGCTACTGCTTTGGGAGTAGGTGTAGAAATGGCAAGTTGTGGTTAAAAGCTGATCTTCTCCTCTCTCCTAGATGATTTGTTGGGTTTCAGTGAGAATGGCTAATCAGCATTTTGATAGAAGATTTAGTGATGATCATTACTGGTTACTGCCTCATGGCAGAAATAGTAAATGCAGTTACCTATCTTCATGTCCTAGTAGTAAAAGACAGTCCAAGGATGATCTTCTAGTTCTGTACCCTCAATGCTCTGTGAACGGAGAGGAGAAAATATTACATGTGTTTGATCTATTGTGCTTGAAATGTACACATTCTGTTCTAAAAGATTTTTCCCCTTATGTTCTAGATTGGGACTTTAACCAGGACATCTGACAGTGAGGTAACATGTGCTTGTCATCATGTTGTTTGTTAGTAAATATCTGGCAGCATGTTTGTTGACAAAGTCCTGCAAAAGCCATCTTTGTCTAATTGTTATTGTTGTTTTTTCCTGACACTTCTAGCAAATGGGGAGCCATGTTTTCCACCTTCATGTATGGATCCATGTAGCTTTTCTCTGGTTATGTTTTGACGGTCATCAACAAATTATAGCCTGTTTTTGTAATTGCCTTGTTGAGTGACTTGCCATGGAGATTTGACAAGGTGTGGCTCCTGCTTGGGCCTTCATTCACTGGCATACTACATGAGGCTGAGAGCCGTGTTAGTCCTCGCAGTGGGCAGCCAGGAAAGCACGGCTTAGCAAGGGCTATCTAGGGCCTTGACCAAGTACAGTGTACTTGGTAGCTGTTTCTTGCCCACAAAGCAGGTGAACCCAGGTCAGATTTGGCCTGTCAGATAGCTTTACACTTTTGAATTTTGAAATATTCTAAGATGTAACTTTATTTATTTATTTAGAGACAGAGTCTCATTATATCACCCATACTGGAGTGCAGTGGCATGATCTCAGCTCACTGCAACCTCTGCCTCTGGGTTCAAGTGATTCTCCTGCCTGAGCCTCACAGGTAGCTGGGACTTCAGGCGCATGTCACCACACCCAGCTAATTTTTGTACTTTTAGTAGAGACAGGGTTTCGCCATGTTGGCCAGGCTGGTCTCAAACTCCTGAGTTCAGGTGATCCACCTGCCTTGATCTCCCAAAGTGCTAGGATTACAGGCGTGAGCCACTGTGCCTGGCCACTTTAAGATGTAACTTTATAAATAAATAAACACTGAAGTCATCCAACTTACCACTCAGTATGGCAAACTGGTTAATATAGTTCAAGTAAGCTGGTAGATTCTTTGATTTCTGTATTTATTCTTGTAATATAGATAGTCATGAATTTCTGCGTCTATTTTTAAACTAAACTCAACAGGGTGTCATTGTTTGAGTAACTAGTAGAAATACCAGTCTGGGACAAAGGGCACAAACTGTTCAGTATAGAAATAGTTTAATAGTATGTTGGGCGGGCGTGGTGGCTCACGCCTGTAATCCCAGCACTTTGGGAGGCCAAGGCGGGCGGATCACAAGGTCAGGAGATTGAGACCATCCTGCCTAACACAGTGAAACCCTGTCTCTACTAAAAAATACAAAAAATTAGCCGGGCGTGGTGGCGGGTACCTGTGGTCCCAGCTACGCAGGAGGCTGAGGCAGGAGAATGGCGTGAACCCGGAAGGCGGAGTTTGCAGTGAGCCAAGACTGCGCCACTGCACTCCAGCCTGGGCAACAGAGCGAGACTCCCTCTCAAAAAAAAAAAAAAATTTATTAGTATGTTTAAGAGCATTAGAGTTGTCTTAAGATAATTTTGGAGAAAACAAGAATGTTTGGATTTTAGTGGTTGCAATAAATATGCCCCTTTCCCCTGCCCTCTTCCAATTAGAGGAGGGCGTAGGAGTCAGACGGATGGACATTTTGAAAGTCAGGTTTGTGTTTGGCCGGGCACGGTGGCCCAGCTCTTTGGGAGGCCAAGGCAGGAGGATCACGAGGTCAGGAGATTGAGACCATCCTGGCTAACATAGTGAAACCCTGTCTCTACTAAAAATACAAAAATTAGCCAGGCGTGGTGGTGCGCACCTGTAATCCCAGCTACTCACGAGGCTGAGGCAGGAGAATCGCTTGAACCCGGGAGGTGGAGGTTGCAGTGAGCCGAGATCATGCCACTGCACTCCAGCCTGGCGACAGAGTGAGACTCCGTCTCAAAAAAAAAAAAAAGAAGAAAGTCAGGTTTGTGGCTAATAAAAGCTGGATGGAGAGGTATGGTTCCAGTGGGCTTCTCATTACTTCAGTTCTGTTCTCTTGAAGCCATAACCTCATTCTGAAATAGAAAGATGCTAAATAAAAGAAATTTGGAATATGCACTTCCCTGCTATGTCTGAAGTTTCTTCGAGGGGTAGGAAAACAGTGATTCCCCATCAAAGTTCAAGTGAAAATGTACAAAATGTTGTCTTTTTTTTTTTTCTAGAAATGCTTCATCTCACTGGCACTTGTTTATTTATGTGTATTTGTGTTCTATTTAGGTTCCAGATGTGGAATCTCGTGAAGACTTAATTAAAAATCACTACATGGCAAGGATAGTGGAACTTACGTCTCAGTTGCAGCTGGCTGACAGTAAGTCAGTGCATTTTTATGCTGAGGTGAGTGTAGATTTAATTAGATTGGTGGTTTTTTTCCTAACCCCTGCACGAATTAGGACACTGTCCTGTTTTCCTGCTGTTCACTGTAAGAGAGAAGTCAGTGTCCCAAGTAGCTGGGACTACGGGTGCATAGCACCACGCCCAGCTAATTTTTTGTATTTTTAGTAGAGATGGGGTTTCACCATGTTAGCCAGAATGGCCTCGATCTTCTGACCTCATGATCTGCTGGCCTCGGCCTCCCAAAGTGCTGGGATTACAGGCGTGAGCCACCTTGCCCGGCCTGGAGTTCATATTGACTAGTCTGTATACCAACTAAAAATCTTTATTTCAATAAATGTAAGACTGATGTGAGTGAGGCTCTGCCTTTTTTTTGTTTTGTTTTTGAGATGGAGTCTTGCTGTGTTGCCCAGGCTAGAGTGCAGTGGCACGATCTTGCCTCACTACAACCTCCGCCTCCTGGGTTCAAGCGATTCTCCCGCCCCAGCCTCCTAAGTAGCTGGGATTACAGGCACCCGCCATCATGCCTGTCTAATTTTTGTATTTTTGTAGAGACGGGGTTTCACCATGTTGGCCAGGCTGGTCTTGAACTGCTGACCTCAGGTGATCTGCCTGCCTCAACCTCCCAAAGTCCTGGGATTACAGGCGTGAGCCACCATCCCCAGCCACAACTCTGCCTTAAAAAAAAAAAAAAAAATCATTGCACTATGCAATATCATCTATAAAATTATGCACAATTCATAGAATTAAGGGGGGAAATGAAGATAGAAAGTAGAGATACCAAGGAGTAGGAAACAAATGGTAAGGTAGAATGGATGCTGCTCAACATAAAAGAATGCCTTCAAGGTCTCTGACTTGAAACTTTATATTAAACAGTCATTTATGGATGGCAGATAATTATAATGCTTAAAGTTGTTAAAGAAATTGAAAAAGGAAAGATAAACCCTTTATTGAGACCTGACTTTTTGATTTTTTCTTATACTAGAGTTGAAGAGGTTGATAGGAGGCCAGTGGCTAAAAGTGAAGAGGGGCTTTGCATCTTTTTCTTGCTAAAATAAATCATGTGCTTAGCTCAGTGTTGTTCACAAGCAGCCATCGAATACATGTTTGATAAGCTGATCAGTAGTGACAGCTTGTTGGAATGCAGGAAAGGGGGAGGACAGCAAACTGAATGACTAGCAGTGGAAAAGCTGAATCACTAAGCCGGCAGTCCAGCAGGCATGGATCCTCATTGTTTGGTTCTGAGTTAGTGTCTCAGACTTGATTGTCCTTTTCACAAGGACCTGTGCCTTGCATGCCTATATTCCTCTTTGTCAGGTTCATTGCTGAGCACAGAGTAGATGTTTGGTTAATAGGAGGCAGTTGATTTGGTTGGCTGAACTGCCCTAAAATTTTGTGAGAAATGAAATGAGTAGCTGAGGAATTTTTTTTAGGCTGTTTTATTTCCAAGAGATTTGGTTATTTTAGTAAATATCTTGTGTGCAGTTGTGATTCAAGAATTTTTAAATTGTCCTACTTTTTCCTTATTGGTAAACAGGAAGTGGTGACCTCCGCCCCACCACATGACTTTACTGCTCTGAGTGCCTTATGTTGACATAGCATTTGCATGTGTCTCAACAGATCCTCCTTGTCAGTAACCTTATCAGAAAGTTTAGTGAGCCTTTTAATCTCATACCCTCTTTGAACAATATTGTGAAATAGGATTTTTCTTTTATCATTTTGATCTACACACTCTCTGGATAGAGTAGGATTGGTAGAACCCCTAAAGAAAGCAGCCTGGAATTTTTGCAATCTTGTGTTCATTTTTTCCCTTGTAAGTAGTGCGTAATCTGTAGGGTAGGATGGTAAAGCTTTTATTGCTCCTATAATGTGGTCTCTAATGAAGGACTTAAAACACAAGAAAAGTACCTTAGGATCCATAGTGCATGTTCAGAAGCTCCTGATAACTTTTGTAATAATCACTTTTTTTTTATCTAGTATAAATATAAATGAATCCTAGATAAATGTAGAAAGTTCTTATGTAAAGAACGAGTGCTGTGGTTCACACCTGTAATCCCAGCACTTTGGGAGGCTGAGGTGAGCAGATCACTTGAGGTCAGGGGTTTGAGACCAGCCTGGACAACATAGTGACACCCGTCTCAACTAAACATACAAAACTTAGCTGGGTGTGGTGGTGCATGCCTGTAATCCCAGCTACTCGGGAAGCTGAGGCAGGAGGATCACATGAACCCGGGAGGTGGAGGTTGCAGTGAGCCAAGATCATGCCACTACAACCCAGCCTGGGCAATAGAGCAAGACTCCGTCTCAAGAAAAAGGAAAAAAAAGGAAGTTCTTATGTATTATATATAACCACTGGTCATCAGGCTAGCTCGAAGAAAAAAACATTGATCTTAAGTTGGTAGACTTTTTTCCCCTTACTGAAATGACAAAGCTGGGGGCCACTTCTTTCTTACGTGTACTCTAATGTGTGATACAATGCCTATAGGTATTCAACAGATTATTTGTGGAATGAATAACTTTGGCTTTGAGAAGTGTTTTTAACAACCTTTCCCAAAGCAAATTTGGTTTTAGAAAATGTTCCCTCTAGTAATGGAATGTTTTCTGATTTTACAGTGCCGAGCACTCTCTAAAAGACTGGCCTTGGCTGAAAAGTCTAAGGAAGCATTGACAGAAGAAATGAAACTTGCCAGTCAGAACATCAGCAGACTTCAGGTGAGTTAAGTGTTACCTAAACGGTTTTAATGTTTTTTCATTGAAAGTTCTTTGGTAGCAAAGCAGCATTTCTTTTCCAAAGACATTTGATCTCTAGATACGCTTTTTAAGATAACCACTGTATTTCTGATTCATTTAAAAATAACATCTTACTTATGTTAGGCAAAAAGTAGTTGTATTGTTTCTCCAACTTGATTGTAATTGTAAATCATTTTATAGGCGGCATTTGCTTAAATAACACTTATTTACCCAGAATCTTTCTTTCCCCTTCCTTGTACATACTCATCATGGTGAGCTGTAGGCTTGTTCTGTACATATTACTCTGTTCCTTTTCTTTCTTGTTTCATAAAACGGATCTAAACTGAAAGGTGGGGCTATAACATATTCCTTCTTACTCACTGCCTGGTTTTAAATCTTTGTTTTCAGAAAGCCTCTGCTAATAAAAACATGATGCCAGGCAAGGAAAAAACAGCACTACAGCAACACCCACTTCCTCTTTGCTTTAGATTCATTTATCAGATTAATTAGGCACACAGGATTAGACTTTAGGCAGCAGGAGAGAGCATGAGAAATGGGAAGAGAGATGCAGGGTGCTTCTTTCAGGAATGGTGCTGCCGGGAGGGCTGTAGGCCATTGAGGCATAGGATGGAGGCAATGTGTCGTAGGCCTCACCTGTGGCTCAGCAAAACCTGAGGGAATTTGGAAAGATAATGAGGCCATATGGCTTTTCTTATAATTTTATACCTGGCATAGTAAGAAACCCTTAAATTTTTGCAAAGAAATTATGAACCTATTTTGAAGGCTGAGAAAAACTTGTTCCCATTTCTTTTAACTTTGTTCTCTTGTTAGGCCTGTGCCTTAACCTGCATGTTAATTGATCAGCTAGACCATCTTGATAGGTTGCTTTTACAATTAAAAGAATTTTTTAAAAAAATTGATGTAAATAGTTGTACATGTTTGGGGGGGACGTGGTATTTTGATTATTTTGATACCTTTGTACAGTGTGTAATAATCAAATCAGGGTAATTTGGATGTCCACCACCTCAAACATTTATCTTTGTGTTGGGAACGTAATAATTCTTCTTTTGTAGCTATTTTGAAATATACAGTACATTATTGGGAAACTATAATTTCCCTACTCCACATTTTTCTTTTGTGAATGAAAAAAGCTTCAGAGTGGTATGACTCGTGGGATGTTGATTTTTCTCTTTTTCTTTGCTATTTAGGATGAGCTGACAACTACCAAGAGGAGTTACGAGGATCAGTTAAGTATGATGAGTGACCACCTGTGCAGCATGAATGAGACATTATCTAAACAGAGAGAAGAGATTGACACACTAAAGATGTCCAGTAAGGTATGTGAGGTGAGGTGAGGTAGTCTCTCTGTAATATGATATTTAATGTGAGGTATTTTATTGTTATACATTTCAGGAGCAAGAGGACATAAGATTTAAAGTGTTTGTAAGGGCCAGGTGCAGTGGCTCAAGCCTGTAATCCCAGCACTTTGGGAGGCTGAGGTGGGAGGATCCCTTGAGGCCAGGAGTTTGAGAGCAGAGTGGGCAATATAGTGATACTTCATCTCTACAAAAAAAAATGAAAAAATTAGCCAAGCATGAGGGGCTGCGCCTATAGTCCCAGCTAGTTGGGAGGCTGAGGTGGGAAGATTGCTTGAACCTAGGAGTTTGAGGTTACAGCAAGCTATGATTGTGCCACGGCACTCCAGCCTGTGCGACAGAGTGAGACTCTGTCTCTAAAAAAGAAAAAAAAAAAGTATCTATAAATAATTTTCCTTAATATCATTTGTCCTTTTTTCCAAAAGTATTAAGTGTCTTTGGCTGAATTGAAAGCTGAGAAAGTCTGGCCTCTAAGGCTTTAATACTGTATCAGCTGCTTTTTGGCATTTTTGGCATTTCTCCTACTGTTGCAGAAAGGTTAGGGGGACTCACAAAGGGCTTTAGGAAAGGGATTGCTCTTTATTTATGTAAGACCTAAAATGGTACTGTTGAAGAGTAAACTTCAGAAAATTTATTCTCATAAATATTAATATAATCTTGGAATGTCTTACCCTTTTAACTAGATTTCCTTTCCCATAATCCCTCTGCTTGCCCAAACTGAGATAGTAGATGTTGGGCAATATGTTAGGCTGAAATGCATATCCACATACCGTGTCTTTATTACTGTAACAGTGTATATACTGTTTTGCTATGAAAGGTAAACTTTGGGAGGCCAGGGGCTCACTTAGTTGGCATCATCTCATGTGCTTAGCCCATTTTCATAACTCAGTATTATACCACCATCAGCTGGGATTTACCATCTCCAGCCTGTACTCTTTTGAGATCTGCTGCTGCCCCTTTGTGATTCAGCAGGCATTTATTGAGTTCCTGCTGTGTACACTGGGGAGAAATAGAGATGAAGAAACCATGGCTTTATTTTAGCATCTGCTATTGGTATAAGGACAGGATTCTGTTCATTTAGGGTCTTCTTGGAGAATATATCATGTTAATGCATTGGAATCTGCATTATATGAGTTTGTTTATCAACATAGTTTCGCGATATTCATTGATTGCTTGCTGCCTTGGAGGCTGTCTCTGATGCTTTTCTGGGCTGTTTCTGTGATTATTGTAATCACCCAATATGGTTCTCATTATTGTTCTCCAGTTACTTGTGGTTCAGGAAACTTGAGCTTGGGGGTAAGGGAGTTGGCGGTGGGGGGCTGGTCCTTTTAAGGAAAGCCTCTCTTAACCTTTTGGTTTCTTGTTATTCCATATTCCAGCAGAGCAATATCTAATTCACCAGTTATATTCTTAGTAGTGGTAGAAAACACACACATTGAAGAGGTCGTGTTTTGGGTTTTCTCATGGTATGTATAATTTGTTTTAGTGTAGTAGTATGAGAAAGCCTGTTTTAGCACCTAAAATTTGAAAAGAAGTAGCAATAATTTTTGAAAACTTTTCAATCTCTGGAACTTCAGAAGTATTTGATTTTGAATTGAGAAGGGTACATGTTGAGTACAGCAAAGCTCATTGTCCTGAAGGTAATTGGATTGCACCTACTTCAGAAGTTAGGGAATTTTCAAGTTTCCTCTGACTTTTTTTTTTTTTCTTTGATGGAGTCTTGCTCTGTCACCCAGGCTGCAATGCAATGGTGAGACCTTGGCTCACTGCAACCTCCACCTCCCAGGTTCAAGAGATTTTCCCACCTCAGCCTACCTAGTAGTTGGGACTACAGGCATGCACCACCATGCCTGGCTAATTTTTTTTTTTGTATTTTTGCAACAGGGTTTCACCCTGTTGCTCAGGCTGGTCTCAAACTCCCAGGCCCAAGTGATCAGCTGGCTGCAGCTTTCCAAAGTGCTGGAATTACAGGTGTGAACCACAGCACACAGCATCTTAGAGCTTGTTGATCTTTTCCTTAAAATACCAGCCATTAATAAAACTCTAAGAGACCCTTCTTCAATTTGAATTGATCTCATTAACCTGTCTTTGATCATTCTGTAATCCTATATTTTGCTTTTCCCCCATTTAGTAATTTACATTGCTATAGCATCATCTTATGACTGACATTGTCTCCATTGGATACAAAGTAAACATCCTCAACCATTTGTTTGCAATGATCTTGCTCTTAGTGTTTATATTCTGCAAGCATTTCTTCCATGAAGAAAATGTATTTATGCCTAAGAGTTAAATACAGGAATTTAATTAAACTGTATTCCCAAGAAGAGAGCCTCTCCAGAAAGAAGAAAAATTATACAAAACTAGAAAATCCAAATCTCCATATTTGATGAAATGGAATAAGTTATCTTCCCTCTGGTTTGTTCTCAGCCAATATCCAAGCTGACTTTTGACAGATAATCAGTGCTGTTTGGGTGTTAGTTAGCACATATTCAGAGTTATTACCTATTAAGACCTTTAAAAGAAAAGATGTTTATTTAAACAATGATGAGACATGTTCTTTTTTTTTTTTTTTTGAAACGGAGTCTTGCTGTGTCACCCAGGCTGGAGTGCAGTGGCGCCATCTCGGCTCACTGCAAGCTCTGCCTCCCGGGTTCATGCCATTCTCCTGCCTCAGCCTCCCAAGCAGCTGGGACTACAGGCGCCCGCCACTGCGCCCGGCTAATTTTTTTGTATTTTTAGTAGAGACGGGGTTTCACCGTGTTAGCCCGGATGGTCTCGATCTCCTGACCTCGTGATCCGCCCGCCTCGGCCTCCCAAAGTGCTGGGATTTAGGCTAACATTTTTTTATTCAGCTTCTTGAAATCTTAGGCTCTCTTGTCTTTGGAACAAAATGAATGTTTGTAGTTTTGATAAATCCAAGATAGTAGCTTTCTTTTCTTTCTTTATTTCCTCTCCTCAGCCCCGAGAGGGATAGGGTCTGTGGAAGCAGAGAGGAGAGAGAGTATAACAAACTGCTTTGTGATTATTGAATAAAAGTTAACAGTGCAAGATTATCAGTTATTCTCCCTTTTGGAAGCTAAAGTGTTCCAAAGTGAAATACGGCTTTCAGACAGCTTGGTTTATAAACTATGTGAGTTATTTTTTTTTTATGTTTATGTTCTTATTGTTGATATTTTTCTTTGCACAGGGGAATTCTAAAAAGAACAAGAGTCGATAGTTTTGAAATAGCTGGTTGGCGACTGTTCTTTCCAGACCTGCTCCTGCTGCACAGAGCCGCAGGGCTGAGACCACGTCCATGCTGGCTGCCTTCAGGAAGCTAAAGTATTGTTGGACCTAGTAAACTAGTCAGTGTTGGAAATGGCCTTGAAATATCTAAAACATATTTGTAACCAGCGAGGCAAATACAGAAGTTGATGTCGGCAGTAAATGGAAAACAATACATATATCATGGATATTGTAGGTTTCCTTATGCTGTTTTTACTGTGCACTTTTTAAAATTTGGTTTTAATTTCAGTATGTAAGAACAACAAATATTTTGTATACTTTCAAACTCAATTATATGGTAATCGATTTGGTATCTATGGAATAGATATATGTTTCTGGAAAAAAATGCTTAAATTGTCAAACTGTCATTACTTCTTACTATAGTTGAAGGCATTCTCCAGATTCTTTTAAAAAGATTTGTTCATATTTCCCTGTCTCTCTCTCTCTCTGTCTATTTCTTTCTCTCTCTCTTCTTTCTCTCTCAGGGGGAGGGAGCCCTGCAAACTTCAGATCCTGTGGGTTTAGTATCCTTATCTTCAGCTCTTTGATACCCTGTGTTAGAGTAATAGCTAAAGGAAGTTCATGTCAATAAATTCACACTTATATCACACTTTCAGTCTCTCTATGAAAATTTGATAAACTGAACCCTATTAAAGTCGACTTCTAGAAAACATCAAATGCCACCTGACTTAGGTGTAATCCTTGGATACCTCAAATTGGAATAATTCTACAGTTAATCCTTTAGTAAGGCTCTTGAGTTTTGCCTTGAAAGCTACTTTAAACCACACTTCAAGCAAAGAGCCTGAGTCCTTTAAGGCTCCCCTTGGCTTATATCATAAACATTGTGTTGTATCAGTGTCAGGAGTGGCTCTGCCACCACCTGCTCCCGAGGCACTAAATATATTACTCCTTTCTGAACTGCTTACACAGGCCCATTTCACCCGTGTCCAGGTCTCCAGATTAGCTGAGGGGTTCCTGAAACCCCCTTCTCCTTACCTCTCCGCCTGTGGCACCATCTCTCTTGAGGCTACTCTCTAGACAGTTGTGAGTCACCCTCTAAAATGCTTTATTCCGGAGTTTACCTGAGAGCCCATCACCGGCTTCCCTCTGTGCTCAGCACAAAAGCCAACTCCTTGGCCTCTGCCCTAAGTCCTCAGCTGCCTGCCATACAGAGAGACTCTGGTTGTTAGGCCCAGTCTTCACCACAGTTGAAAGCATTCGGATCCTGAGTTGGGGGATCTCTGGGTTGGTTCAGTTCCATTTTTCCCAGCCCTTCATGTCCCTAGCCCCCTTGCCCTTTCTCTTTTCTCTGCCCTGTCCATTGTCAGTTTTCTATCTACTCAGCCAGCTGTTTTCACTGCAGCTGTGAGTAGGCCCCCAAATACTGCGAGGGAAACATCAAAGAGCCATGCTGGGCCTGACACAGTGGCTCACACATGTAATCGCAGCACTTTGGGAGGCTGAGGCAGGCAGATCACTTGAGGCCAGGAGTTCAAAACCAGCCTGGTCAACATGGTGAAACCCCATCTCTACTAAGACTACAAAAAATTAGCCAGGCATGGTGGCATGTGCCTGTAATCCCGGCTACTTGGGAGGCTGAGGCAGGAGGATCACTTGAACCCAGGAGATGGAGGTTGCAGTGAGCCGAGATAGCACCAATGCACTCCAGCCTGAGCGACAGAGTGGGAGAGACTCTGTCTTAAAAAAAAAAAAAGAGCCATCCTAATTAGCTCTGTCAAGAACTTAGGGTTTTGAGCCCCTGCCAGCCTTTCATTGTTCCAGGACAGTCCTTTGGGTATTTTTAGTCCATTTTTATTCTAAATTTCAATAATGGCTACACCACTTCTCTCCTTAAGGTCTGCCCCCCTTCACTCTTAGGATCTGTACCATCTGTACCATCAAAAACACTTCTCAACTGCCCCACTGCTTCATATATTTACCCATGCTTCCCGTTCTCCCCTGCTTCAGAGGCAGAGGCATCTCTGCTACCCTTAAAGCTAGGGTATTTCTGATGCTCTTAATGGCATACCTTTTCTAGTGCTTGTTTTTTCACTTTTAGATCTTCAATTTCTCGTTCTACTGATGTCCTCTCCCTCAGCTTCCAAATAGACCGAACTTACCCCATACTTTTTTTTATTAATTTTTTTTGAGACAGGGTCACACTCTGTCACCCAGGCTGGAATGCAGTGGCGTGATCACACTCACTGCAGCCTCGACCTCCTGGGCTCAAGCGATCTTCCTGCCTCAGCCTCCCAAGTATCTAGGACTATAGGTTCGTGCCACCATTGATAGAGTTTGCTGACAGATTTATCTAAGATTGCAACTCCTTTCCCCTACACTTCTATTACTCTTCTCTGCTTTATTTTACTCCTTAGTATTTATAATCTAACACATATTTTGCTTATTTATCTTATTTATTACCTGTTTCTCTCACTAGATGCAGCTTCAGGAAGGCAGGCGTTTTTGTCTTGCTGCGTTCCCTGTACTTAGAATACTGTCTGGCATCAGTGAATATTTGTTGAATGAATGTTGATTGGACTGGATTTGGGGTGTGAGCGAAAGAGAGTAGTCAAAGATGAAGCCAAAGGCTTTGGCCTAAACAAACTTGACTGAGCAGGAGGATTGAGGGAGGAGCAAGTAGCTTCCACCTGTTTGTAATGGAAGCCGCAGACCTGGAATCACTTTTGATTCCTCCTCACCTCGCACATCTCATCGGTCATCTTATTGAATCTTCCTGCCTTTGCAATACCACGCACTTCTGCTCTCCCCTTATTCAGTACCTTAAATTGAGCCCTAAATACCAGTTGTCTGGACTGCTTGTCTTCCTGTACTCCAGTCCTTCCACCCCTTCTGCCAGGCCATCTTTCTTTTCTTTCTTTCTTTTTTTTGAGACGGAGTTTCACTCTTGTTGCCCAGGCTGGAGTGCAATGGTACAATCTCAGCTCACTGCAACCTCTGCCTCCCAGGTTCAAGCGATTCTCCTGCCTCAGCCTCCCAAGTAGCTGGGATTACAGGCTCCTGCCACCATGCCCAGGTAATTTTTGTATTTTTAGTAGAGATGGGGTGTCATCATGTTGGCGAGGCTGGTCTCCAACTCCTGACCTCAGGTGATCCACCCGCCTCAGCCTTCCAAAGTGCTGGGATTACAGGCGTGAGCCACCACACCCAGCTAGGCCATCTTTCTAAAACATATCTCTGCCATAGCCATTCTCCAGATGGAAAGCCTTCACAATGGCTCCTTGTTGTCTGCTGGGCAAGATCTAGTAGTAGTGTGTATGTGACACTTGCTTAGCTCACTTTCTCCTCATTCTCTTCCATATACACAGTGTACCCTCCCTCTACTTTTACTGCTTACAGTAAAAACTCTCAGACCTCTGGATCAGGAAAGTGTCATGTCTCCTGAGCAATGAGCCTGTTTTTCCCTTAGAGACAATGTGAATCTTGGGATTGTTTCCCTCTTTGCCTTGGTGGCTGAGACTTGTATCTCCCACCATCTGTGACAGCTGTCAAAGAGCTCCCAGACCAGCCACCTCCATTGTCTTGCATGGTGTGTGGCCCTGTAGGTTCTGAGGCAGTGCTTGTGGACTGCCTGGCCATTTTGTAGGGGACAGTTTCCCTGGGAGCTTTCCTAGGGCTGAGAGATAGGGCAGGACTGCAGAGGGCACAGTTGGATCCCTGGCAAAATTGTGCTCTTCTGACTTAACTTAGATCTTTGCTCTCTTGGCGGTCATCTCCCAAGGCATATAATAACCACTGTTTATTAATCACTTACCATAAGTTAGGCATAGGTATGACTTGACATGTATTACTTCATTTAGACTTCCTAGCAACCATATTTCATACATACTATTACTATCCCCAGTTTACAGATAGAAAGCCAAGGCTTAGAGGGACTAAGCAACTTTTCCACAGTCACACAGTACCTGTTGGAGCCAGGATTCAAACCCAGTCTAGCCTGACTCAGCTTGGATTATTCACTACTGTGCTATGAGCCTTTTAAATTGGGGGCTTTCAACTCCTTCAGGTACTGTATATTTGGAAGATAAAGTATTAAATTTTGGCCGGGTGTAGTGGCTCATGCCTGTAATCCCAGCACTTTCGGAGGCTGGGTCAGGAGGATCACTTGAGCCCAGGAGTTTGAGACCAGCCTGGGTAACAGAGTGAGACCTCATCTCTACAAAATTTTTTTAAAAATTAGCTGGGGGTGTTGGTGCACAGCTGTGCTCCCAGTTACACGGGGGGCTGAGGCAGGAGGATTTTTTGAGCCCAGGAAGTCAAGGCTGCAGTGAGCCATGTTCACACCAGTGCACTCCATCCTGAGTGATAGAGCAAGACCCTGTCTCAAAAAAAAAAAAAAAAAAAGATACTAAATTTCTTAGCAACTCCAGCAATATTTTATTCAACATCCCCTTTCTACATCTTCACTAAGTACCCCTGTGCCTCCTTTAAGTCAGCTTTTAGTGAACTTCTTGAGCTAATTTAAAGTCCCTGGCATATGGTTTGCCTTTGACGTAATTTTTTCTTCCCCTGATGCCTCATTTTTATTCACATATTCCTTGTTACACCAGCCTTGCTGAACACCAGATTCTGAATTTTATATATTTATGCCATGATGCCATCCCTTCATTCTGGTCCTCTTTCTGTGTAAACATTCTTGTTGTTGCTGTTTTATTATGGGAATTTTCTAACATGCACAAAAGTAGACTCATACAAGCCCTATGTCCCCATCACTCCTTATGAACATTTTGCCAATCTTGTTTTATCTTTTTTCCACACTTCTTTTTTTTCTAGCGTATTTTAAGGCCATTCTCGGACACTGGGTCATTTCGTTTATATATACTTCAGTTCTGCGGGTGTTTGTAAAGATGGGAGCCTGTCTTAACCATGTGATCATTCATTTGGCAAGTGTGTGCCGAGTGCCTGCTGCGTGCTTAGTGCTGAGCAGGCTGTGGCACGCACACCAGACGTGCTGGCTGCCCTTGAGAAGAGCTTACAGCCTCTTTTTAGTGAGACAAGGGAGTGGACACGCAAATTATAATCACGAACTCATTTGTTCATCCTGTCCTGCGATTATCTCAGAGCAATAAGGAAGAGATAATACATGGAGGCTTTTTGGCAGGGTGTGGTGGCTCACGCCTGTAATCCCAGAACTTTGGGAGGCAAAGGCAGGCAGAGCACTGGTCAGGAGTTCGAGACCAGCCTGACCAATATGGTGAAACCCTATCTCTACTAAAAACACAAAAATTTGCTGGGCGTGGTGGCTGCCTGTAGTCCTAACTACTGGGGAGGCTGAGACAGGAGAATTGCTTGAACCTGGGAGGCAGAGGTTGCAGTGAGCTGAAATTGTGCCACTGCACTCCAGCCTGGGCGACAGAGTGAGACTCTATCTCAAGAAAAACAAACAAACAAAAAATATGGAGGCTTTTTAAAGTAGTATCTGTATAAATATATGTGTATGTGTGTATGTGTGTGTGTATTTTTGTGTTGTTGTTTTTGTTTTGACAGGGACTCACTCTGTCGCCCCGGCTGGAGTTCAGTGGCGCCATCTCTGGTGGCACCCCTGCTTCCCGGGTTCAAGTGATTCTCGTGCCTCAGCTTCCTAAGTAGCTGGGATTACAGGCGCCTACCACCACGCCCGGCTAATTTTTGTATTTTTAGTAGAGACAGAGTTTCACCATGTTGGTCAGGCTGGTCTCAAACTCCTGACCTCAGGTGATCCGCCTGCCTCGACCTCCCAAAGTGCTGGGATTACAGGCGTGAGCCACCGCGCCCAGCCCGTATCTGTATTTTAAATTAAGTTTTGAACTTAGTTTGAGTTAGGCTGCTCTTAAACAGTTATTACTAAGATAAAATAAGGCAAAAAAAACCAGACCCCTGATCCTCCCGCCATTTCATGCTCCCCGCAGAAAAACCACTTTCATTCACTATTTTGTTATCTATATTTCCAAATGGCGTGCTACCTTTGCTCTTCTTGTTAGGCATTATTAATTGGATTTACAGTTGGAAGATGAGTATTTGTCTGTTTAATCCGCCTCCCCTTTGCATCACTCACATACGCATGCATACCCTCACATATGCATGCATACCCTCACTGTTTAAACTAGTTACACTGACATTTGGGTCTAGCCATGTGGCTCATGCCTGTACTCCTAGGTACTTGGGAGGCTGATGCAGGATGATTACCTGAGCCCAGGAGTTTGAAGGCTGTAGTGAGCCGTGATTGTGCTACTGCACTCCAGCCTGTGCAACAGAGTGAGACCCAGTCTCTACAAAAATAAAACTAAAGGCTGGGCGCAGTGGCTCACACCTGTAATCCCAGCACTTTGGGAGGCCGAGATGGGTGGATTACTTGAAGTCAGGAGTTCAAGACCAGCCTGGCCAACAGTGAAACCCCGTCTCTACCAAAAATACAAAAATTAGCTGGGCATGGTGGCGTGTGTCTGTAATCCCAGCTGCTTGGGAGGCTGAGGCAGGAGAATCACCTGAACCTGGGAGGCAAAGGTTGCAGTGGGCCAAGATTGTGCCACTACACTCCAGCCTGGGCAACAGAGTGAGATTCCATCTCAAAAAGCCAAAAACATTTGGACTGGGTCAGTATTCAGCATATACTTCATTATGACTATTCAAATACTGGTGATAGCTGAGTCATGTAATGTACTATGATTATTTTTCCTTTCTTGTACAACTCTGTTTTCCCTGGATTCCTTTTTTTTTTTTTAAATTATTTACTACATTTTCTATGGTACTTATCACTAGTTTATTCCTAACTTCACTCCGAGGTGTATAACGCTCCTTGCAGTGTTGTCAGATTCAGTTGGGTGTTAGCCAACTTCCATCTTCTTCAGGAATTCTCTCCCAGAACCATCTGACCTGCTCCAGACTGTCTCATTTGATCTGTGGGCTGGCATCACTGCTGTTGTCTTGGGATCTGCCTTCCTCAATATCCTGGGCATCAAGTGTCTCTCATCCTTAAACAACCCTTTCTCAACTCCATGAGCCCTTCTAGTGACTGCCCTCTACTTGTGTTTTACAGCCCACCTCCTGAAATAATTATCTCCTTGTCTGGGCCTCTTGTGACATGGAAAGTGAAAGAGGAGATTCTGCCAGGCGCGGTGGCGCATACCTGTCAATCCCAGCACTTTGGGAGGCTGAGGCAGGCGGATCACGAGGTCAGGAGTTCGAGACCAGCCTGGCCAGCAAAGTGAAACCCTATCTTTACTAAAAATACAAAAATTAGCTGGGTGTGGTGGTGTGCACCTGTAATCCCAGCTACTCAGGAGGCTGAGACAGGAGAATCGCTTGAACCCGGGAGGTGGAGGTTGCAGTGAGCCGAGACCATGCCACTGCACTCCAGCGTGGGTGACAGAGTGAGACTCTGTCCCCCCCACCTCCTAAAAAAAGAGGAGATTCTCAGTCTATGCACAGAGTAGGGACTGAAATCTGCATAGGAGTGAAAACCAGAAAAAAAAGAAAAGAAAGACTTTTAATTAATCATTCATTGCGGGCCAGGAGCTGTGGCTCATGCCTGTAATCCCAGCACTTTGGGAGGCCAAAGCAGGCAGATCACCTGAGGTCGGGAGTTCAAGACCAGCCTGGCCAACATGGTGAAACCTGTCTCTACTAAAAATATAAAAATTAGTCAGGCCTGCTGGTGCACTCCTGTAATCCCAGCTACTCAGGAGGCTGAGGCATGAGAATTGCTTGAATCCAGGAGGCAGAGGTTGCAGTGAGCCAAGATCACACCACTGCACTCGAGCCTGGGTGACAGAGTGAGACTGTCTCAAAAAAAAAATCATTCATTGCTTTCTGGAGAAGATGGAATTTTCAAAATTGACTGAAACAAAACTTCCTGCTTTTTCCTGATTATATATTACATTCCCATTGTTAAAAATCTGGAATATTGGGCCAGGTGCGGTGGCTTACACCTATAATCCCAGCACTTTAGGAGGCAGAGGCAGGAGGATCACTTGAGCCCAGGAGTTTGAGACCAGCCTGGGCAACATAGGGATATCCCATCTCTATTAAAAAAAAATTAACATTTTAAAAAATTTGTAAAATGAGGAAAAGAATCAGGAGCAGAGATTTAGATATTAATGTTTTTGCTTGTTCCTGCTTTTTATTTCCTGCATATATAAATGTGTTTTTAATTAAAGTTGGGCTTATGTTACAAGAAATTCCGAGTGAGAAAAAAAGTTGGAATTGTGTTATAAGAAATTTAAAGGGCCGGGCGCGGTGGCTCACCCCTGTAATCCCAGCACTTTGGGAGGCCGAGGCGGGCGGATCACAAGGTCCCGAGATCGGGACCATCCTGGCTAACACAGTGAAACCCTGTCTCTACTAGAAATACAAAAAATTAGCCGGGTGAGGTGGCAGGCGCCTGTAGTCCCAGCTACTCAGGAGGCTGAGGCAGGAGAATGGCGTGAACCCCGGGGACGGAGCCTGCAGTGAGCCGAGATTGCGCCACTGCACTCCAGCCTGGGCGACAGTGAGACTCCGTCTCAAAAAAAAAAAAAAAAAAATTCAAATGAGGCCTGGCTCAGTGGCTCATGCCTGTAATCTCAGCACTTTGGGAGGCTGAGGCAGGTGGATCACTTGAAGTCAGGAATTCGAGACCAGCCTGGCCAACATGGTGAAACCCTGTCTCTACTAAAAGTGCAAAAATTAGCTGAGTGTGGTGGCGCATGCCTGTAATCCCAGCTACTCAGGAGGCTGAGGCAGGAGAATTGCTTGACCCCAGGAGGCGGAGGTTGCAGTGAGCCGAGATTGCCTGGGCAACAGAAGGAGACTGCATCTCAAAAAAAAAAAAAAAAAAATTTCAAATGAGAAAAAAATTTAATAGGAAGAGGGGGAGTAAATTACCTGGTTGCACATCTCTGGAGGGCACCATTCACACTGTGTTCAATAGCAAACCCAGCGATCCTGGGTTGAAGGGGTAAGAGCCTCCAGGCACAGTTTAAGAAACTGATAAAAAGCCTTTTTGTTGTCATATCTTTCGGGGCCACCATTCCCCCCGCCCCCATTTAGTTGTTACACGCAATACTACTCAATTTGCAAAGCTGATACAACTAGATTCTCCACTGTTTTTGGTAAGAAACTGTATCAGTTCAACTAACAAGGATACTTTTTTTTTTTTGGAGGCAGAGTCTTGCGCTGTCACCCAGGCTGGAGGGCAGTGGTACAATCTCAGCTCACTTCAACCTCCACCTTCTGGGTTCAAGGATTCTCATGCCTCAGCCTCTCGAGTAGCTGGGACTACAGGCGGGTGCCACCATGCCTGGCTAATTTTTTGTATTTTAGTAGAGACGGAGTTTCACTGTGTTTCCCAGGCTGGCCTCGAACTCCTGAGCTCAGGCAATCTGCCCAATCCACCCACCTTGGCCTCCCAACGTGTAGGATTACAGGCATGAGCCACCATGCCCAGCTTAACACAGATACTTTTTAACAACATGCCCACTTTCTAAGTGCATTACCCTTTGAAACAAAACAAAACAGAACTCAGCTACACCATTTCTAAACAAAGGTATAAAAAAAAAATTGAAGACGCAGTTAGCTAAGAAAGCCACCAAAAGAGTTGGAACAAAAGGCTCTGTCCAAATGGCTATGAATTTAAGCCTTTGTAATTCATAAAGAACATAAGAATTCAGAAAGAAAAACGTGCAGTTTATAGTTTTATGTAGCATTAACTCTGGAAGTTGCTCTCAGATCTTAAAAGGCTTCAAACCCTTCTGTTACTTTTACATATGAAGATAGCAACATATTTGGTTGATGATGGCTATGAAAACATCTGGCACAGCCATATTAACAAGGGAATAGTTTGTTTTACGATAGAAGAGGAAGCTTCTGTTCTCGGCTAAGAGCCATGTCCTCAGATACCATGGCAATAAATGGAAATCTTGTCAGTAAGCGGTTGCCTCTTTGTCTTAAATTTTTAAGCAGTTTAGTAGTTAGCTCCAAATTAGGAAATTAACTGGCAATCAAAGCATTGGAGCAGGAAAACCCATTATAGCTCTTCCAAATCTCCAAAAAAAAAAAAAAAAAAAAAAAAAGGTTAGCATTAGGATAACTCTTCATAGGAAGAGGAATATGGCAGGGCGTGGTGGGTCATGCCTGTAATTCCAGCACTCTGGGAGGCCGAGGTGGGCCGATCACTTGAGGCTAGGAGTTCCAGACCAGCCTGGGCAACATGGCAAAACCCTGCCTCTACTAAAAATGCAACAACAACAACAAAACTAGCTGGGTGTGGTGGCGTGTGCCTGTGGTCCCAGCTACTCAGGAGGTGGAGGTGGGAGAATCACCTGTGACTGGGGAGGTTGAGGCTGCAGTGAGCCAAGAGTGCGCCACCACACTCCAGCCTGGGTGACAGAGTGAGAACCTGTCTCAAAAAACAAAAAACAAACAAACAAACAAAAAATTACAAGAATCGAAAGAATCGACTGGTAGATGGAAACATGCTGGAATCTGTTGGCTTGCTTGCAGGTATAGGGACCTCAAAAGGTATCTCCCCATTTAGAACCTTTGTGTTTGTTTTACCAGTGGCTTTAATTATTTCTCAGCTCAACCCCACTGCTTCCCTAAACACCGGATAGTAGTGGAATAGCTTAGTGGTGACATCTTATAGGCCCAAAAATAGAAATAGCACTGGATCAGTTAACTAAGAACAAAATGTCATTCAAAAACATCTTGCTGAGATGGTGGAGAATATTCTCCCTTTCTTCAGCTTTCCTATATTTCTTTAGGAGACCTCTTGTATTGTGGTAAATTGTCAACATATCTCATGTAGTTATTCTCATGCATGCCATCTTCCTGAACAGCAATAGATGCTGTGAGGCAGGAACTGTGCCTTATACTTACTCCTCCACAGTGCCTAGAAGAATGTCTTGTACACAGGAGGTTCTCAGTAAATGAAAACTGGATACATTTTAGGAATCAAGCCAAGGGACTGGCCAGCTGTAGCAACGATCAATGTGGGTCAACTACACTCAAGAGTATCCCATCTTTAGGACAAAGGACAGTCAATCTTGAGCCATTCTGAACTGATTATCATACTCCTAAGTATCGTTGATTTCATTTGGCATTTTCAGTGAAGATGTGGGCTTTTTATTTATCTCTGGAATTTTCCATCCAGAGTATTTGGGTTTACTTATAGCAAAAAAAAAAAAAAAAAAAAAAAAAAAAAAAATCATTTAAAAACAGTGGGTTTCTCAAACATCAGAGCAAAATGCATCATGTACTCAAGATGGTGATTTTTAAATTTTTTCGATTTCATTTTAACTATTGTTGAAGCCATCCACTGGGAGATTTTATGGTTTTCAAAAAAACATACATATATATATAATATAAAATAGATACATTATATATATAAATATATAATATATATATACAAAAAATATATATATTTTTTGAGATGGAGTCTCTCTCTGTTGCCCAAGCTGGAGTGCAGTGTTACTATCCTGGCTCACTGCAACCTCTGCCTCCTGGGTTCAGGTGATTCTTCTGCCTCAGCCTCCTGAGTAGCTGGTATTATAGGCACCTGCCACCATGCCCTGCTAATTTTCATATTTTTAGTAGAGATGGGGTTTCACCATGTTGACCAGGCTGGTCTTGAGCTCCTGACCTCAGGTGATCTGCCCGCCTCAGCCTCCCAAAGTGCTGGGATTACAGGCATGAGCCACAGTGCCCAGCAAAAAAGCTGTAGTTTGAATGAGTGTTATAACGTAAACAGAGATTTGCTGTTGCCAAGTTTTGAGAGAGGAATGTTCCTACGAAGCATTTAGTTCTCAGCGTGTCCCTCCCCTTGGATGTATATTAAATGATCCTGACAGCTTCAGCTGACATGAGTTTTGAGGAATTCCAAGCTAATCTATTAGGTCGTATCTACAGATACTTTGGGGATCTCTTGTTAAACAGTTGGGAAGTTCTAAATATTTCCATGAAAAAGTTGCCAGGAAAGAGCAATCTGCTAATAAAAAGGAGAATGACATAGTTTGAGGGTCTACTTATTGTAAAGCAAGAGAAAGAACAGTACTGGAGTAAAATGAGGTCACAGCTGTGATGAACGGCTGTGGTGGCTTAGCTATTGAGGCCAGGCTAAGCTGTTTACCACCAGATTTTGATACAAAGGGACACTACCAGAAAGGATCCTTTGGAAATATGTGGTGGAGTTGCAAGAAATAAATCTTCATTCGTGAAACTGGCAACCTTTGGGGCAATGCTGAATCACACAGAGGGGGAAGGCCTGTCCTTTGCAAAAGACAAAATGGTTTGCAACCAACTGTATTTAGTCTTTAGAAAATTATGGGCCTCCTTGCTTTGCAGAAGGGTCAGAGTTTCCAAAAGAGATTTCTTTCACCAGGTGGCTACCCACTAATAAAGGCCATACTGCTTCTTTCAAAGATGACAGAATTTAAAAGGTGCATCAGAACTCTGTAAATGCAATGATGATTACTGTTTGTCAAATGTGTCGTTGCTTCCTGCATGAGTCCTGTCTCCAGTTAGCTGTGGCAGTTTCTGAGATGAGCTGGCCTCTGTGGAAGACCCACTGGTGAAAGGTGGGCTGGACACAGGACCAAAAAGGTTCAATTTAGGGGTTCAATTTGGGGACCCCAAAATGCCTGCGGTCAAAGCATGAGGACAACAAAGAGTTGCCACTTCTCTTTTTCTTCCCTTCCTCCTCCTCCTGCTTTCTGTGTCCTTCTTGCTCCACTTCTCTCAGCTCCTTACCAGAAGCCTGACTTAGGGGTCCAGTACCTGTCTGTTTCCATGGAACAATCTCTGACAAGTTAACCAGCCAGTCAGTTGACTTCCTATTCCCTAGGCTCAATTGCCCTTCCTCAACTCAACCATTACTGGAAGGTAGCTGGAGGAAATGAGAAGCTGAGGAGAAACCAGTGCCTTTTTCTGTGTTTAGGATATATTAAGCATAAGCACAATTAGTAGTTTTATCTGTGAATAAAAGTATCCTAAATGGATCCTGGCTGTGTGATTTCAGGCTTTCGAGGACTGCCCTCTTGGAATGTCAAGTTTCATTCCTTAAAGCCCTGAGGGCAGGTTCTTAACACTGGCTGGGGGTCAAATAGGGTACTGACTATATTTCCATTTCACCAGGGAACTCCAAGGTCAAAAACAAGGCTACACCTGACAGAACATTTAAAAAAGAATTACACTGCTATGCAAATACAAGGAAGTGTTCACTCATTTTCACTAACTCTGGGTGCACTGCCTATGAGTTAGCCCAGCTCTTCAAGGAAATTTATGATTAAAGAAAAATTCGTTGCCTTTCCACCTTCCAGCATAGTACTTCCAGTTGAGCTGCTCACCGGGGCCTCCTAACCCCTCTCTTTGGATGCAACCCCTTTCTTCCCAGGTAGTCCATTCTGCAGGACTGTTAAACCAGTATTTCTTATTTGCCATTTCGAATCCTCAAGGATTCACTGGGTGCCTACTGTACACCTTCGCTTGAAAACTTTCAGAGATTTCCTGTATTCTGCTTCGTGCCCAGCTCCACCTTCCCATCTAAACATTGCCCACTACCCCTAAGCCTTCCAGTCTTGCCAACCTCCAAAGCACCATGCCGTGGGGCCTAAAATGCCCTCTTCTCTCCCCTCTGAGCCTGTTCAAACTCAGCTTAGTCTCTCGTCCTGGGTTTTGGTGTCCCTCCAGGGTAAAGGGGTGGGGAGGGTGCCTTCATTCTGACTGGCTCCCAGTGAGGCAGCCCCACTTGAGGAAGAGGCTGAGATGCCAAGTGACTTGCCTAGAGTCATTTGCCAGCAGGTGATGGAATAGGGACTACGACCCACCCTGCAGCCTCTCCTGGGAGGACAACGCCCCTTCTCCCTCTCCATGCACTCTTGAGGCAGCACAGAGGAGGCATCTGGACGCGTTTACCTCTTCCCCACCCCCACAGCTTGGCCCTCACTAAGCTATCTTGTGTCCTTCCTCCTGCTGTGAGTGATTCGCCCAGGAAGGTGGGGCTTCATCTTTACCTTTCAAAAGTAATTCTTTAGTTCTCCTAATTACAAGGTGGGGGGTGGGAGTGGGGTGAGGCGGGGGGTACAAAACAAAACAAAACTCCATGAAGCAACTTAGAAAGCACGACAGCAAAGGCCCTCCATCATCCCCACCCAGAGGTGAGGACAAGGTCTGGGGGTGCTGGGTGGCTTCAGACCTTCCAAGGGTCCAAGGTATCTGCTTCAAGAGGGCATCGAAACGTAACTCATATACTTACCCCTCCCCGCCCCCCGACTTTTGCAGGAGGGAGCGCTCTCCCCCTCCTCTGGGAGGCTGGAGACTCGGGGACAGAAGATGCGCTGGAGGGAAGAGAATGGAGCGTCGGACACCAGAAAAACTTTGGGGGATTCGGGGTGAGAAAGAAGGCGTGAAGAGAGAAGGGAGGCTCAGCAGGGGAGGAGGGGCGGGGGCTGGAGCGGGAGGAGTCACTGCGCCGCGGCCGCCCCTCCCCGCCCTCCACTCGGCGGCCCCGGGCCCTCCTCCCCCTCCTCTTCCTCCTCCTCCTGGTGTGGATGGCTGCGGCCAGAATCGGAGCCCCAACCGCGCTGCCGGTGAGTGACCAGCCCCAGGGAACAGAGACGGGAGGCCTGGGACCCCCCTCTCCAGGGTGGGGCCTCCCGCCGTCTCTGGGAAAGTTTGCGGGCGCCCCGGGACGCTCGGCGCCTCCCCATCTCCCCGCGCCCGCCCTGGCCGCCCCCAGGGGCGCCCTGGGGCCCGCAGAGGGGTGGCCCCCGGCAGGGACTCCTCGGCTTCCCTGTGTTCTGAGACTGCTGCTGGGACCGGGGTCCGACTCTAAAGAGAAAACTCAAACAGCTAAAAAAGGAATATCGACTCAGTTCCGTGGGCGGGGGCCGGGGCTCGTTCTCACCCGCGCGCGGTCCCTCGACCTCTCGGACCCGGGCCACCAGCTCTGCGCCCTTCACGCCTCCCTCGGGGCCTCTGTGTCTCTCTCCCGCTCCCGGACTCCCTCCGCCTTCTGACTGCTGTTATTTGGGCTGCTGCGCCTCCCCGCTCCCTGGTACCTCAGCTCGGACCTCAGCCGGTGCCTGCAGCCCGGAGTCCCCTCCTGCCCTGGAAGGCAAGGAGTCAGGCCACGGGGCCACAGCCGCGGGGGCCACCACACTGGCCCAAATATTTCCTGCAGGTATGACCATTCACTGGGTATTGGGGTTGGGTCCCTTGGACCCACAAACTGAACCTCGTGGATACAGGGAAAAATTAAAATATATTCCTCCTTAGGATTGTACTGCTTCTGTTGGTTTGGCATCTTTTTATTTTTAACTCTTCTAACTGTGCTTTCTTCGAATAATAATGATACTTCATGTAATTAGCGTTTCTAATATCTAAAGACAGAAGAAGGAAGAAAATAAACGGAAGAGAGAGAATGCTTGCTAAAAATACTCATTTTTTACTTCAATCCACACTCGACTGTTTTCCTGGGAGATAAAAGTTCAGTGTAGCTTGTTTTCAGACTAACCGCAAACACGATTACAGCCTCCTCCAGGCTAGAAGTTTTAATTTGCCTGACATGCACCACACTGTTTGTTGGTATTCCCAGCCTGGCATTCCCGTCTGCATAGCTCTAGTCTCCCTCCCAACTCTCCCACCCCCACTTTCTTTCTTATAAAAGGGAGCTGTGAAAACAAGGCAATGGGAGAGGCCCAAACGAGCTGGACCACATAATAAAAACAGCCCTACTTATTTTAATCCTGAAGCTGTGGACTCCCCTGGACTCTGATTGGGTGGAAGAAATGTTTAGTTCATTTGTGTGGTTTTTCTGTCAGTAGTTATTATGGTTGAATCAGTGTTTCCATGACAGGCTTGCTTCTCTGGGCACGATGGGGAGCCTGTTAATTCTCGGATGGGTCTGGACAGATCAAGTCTGCAGTCTGGAGAGATTTTTCAGGGCTTGACCTGGGCGGATATTGCAAACCTCTGCACACTCACTCAGAACCACAGCAGCCGGGAGCAGCCTGAGCTGGAGTTTTCTTCCACATGATCTGGGAAGAAAAAGCTCTACCAAGGAGCGAACTGTGTGAGCATGGTTGCTGGGGGATGTTGAATGTTTTACGTTTTCAGGAAGAACACACTTCTCAAAACTTTAGCCATTCCTGTTTCTATACAAACAATAAATGTGGTTGTAACAAATGTAGTAGATCAGATTCCGAACAACCCCTTAAAAAACAGGTCCAAGTATTGAACCATTTGGAAATAAAGATTTTATTTGAATTCTACTGGAAATAAAAGGGTTTATGTTAAAAAGGATGTAATTCACTTCTCTCCACTGATTCAGTTTGACGGTTCCCCATTGGTATGAATCAGTTAGGTTTTATTGTGGTCTCAAAACATCATTAAGGTAGGGCATGGGGGCTCATGCCTGTAATCCCAGCACTTTGGGAGGCTGGGGCGGGCAGATCACTTGAGGTCAGGAGTTCGAGACCAGCCTGGCCAACCTGATGAAACCCCGTCTCTATTAAAAATACAAAAGCTAGCTGGGCCAGGTGGTGGGAACCTGTAATTCCCAGCTACTTGGGAGGTTGAGGCAGAAGAATCGTTGGAACCTGGGAGGTGGAGGTTGCAGTGAGCCGAGATCGCACCACTGCACTCCATCCTGGGTGACAGAGCAAGACTCTGTCTAAAAAAAAAAAAACAAAAAAAACAATAATTGATAGGCAAGTGTTGTGACTGTGATTTCCATTCAAAAAGTAAGTCCAAAAAAAAAAAAAAAACCAAAAAAAAAAAAGTAAGTCCATAAATTCTGAGCTTGTTTGGCCCTGTTGCTTAGAAAAACAATGTACTGTGCTCAGATAAAAATCTTCAGTCTCTTCCTCTTCCTGAGAATTTTTAATAGTGCATTTAATATCCTGTAAGTCAACCTTATACTGTTTAGAGAAAAGTTGCCGTTCTGCTTTGTCCAGCTTTTGCACTACCTCATGAAATATTGTTAGACTGGATGATTTGCCACGGGCACAAGAGTCTGCCCAGCAGTCCGAGGAGAGGCTGGGGATGTAATGAAGGCCACGGGGCCTGGACCTAAGGAGCAGGTGGTCTGTATGGTGAGATGAAGGCTACATTCCCAGACAGCCATAGAAAGCAGCCACTGATCATCTGGACAAGTCAGATGAGTTGGAAATATCAATACACGAAGTGTGGGACCAATGGAGAGCAAGGAAGGCAGAGGTAGTTAAGAAGCAAAATGATACAAATAAATAAAAAAGGAAAAGGCCAGGCACAGCGGCTCGTGCCTGTGAAGTGCTAGGTGTGGTGATTCATGCCTATAACCCTAGCAGTGTGGTAAGTGGAGGCCAGAGGATCACTTGAGGCTAGGAGTTAAGACCAGACTGGGCAACAAAGTGAGACCCCATCTCTTAAAAAAAAAAGATGGGCTGGGCGCGGTGGCTTCCACCTGTAATCCCAGCACTTGGGGAGGCCGAGGCGGGCAGATCATGAAGTCAGGAGTTCGAGACCAGCCTGGCCAACATAGTGAAACCCCCGTCTCTACTAAAAATACAAAAATTAGGTGGGCATGGTGGCGGGCACCTATAATCCCACCTACTCGGGAGGCTGAGGCAGGAGAATCACTTGAACCTGGGAGGCGGAGGTTACAGTGAGCCGAGACTGCGCCACTGCACTTCAGCCTGGGCGACAGAGCGAGACTCCGTCTCAGAAAAGAAAAGAAAAGAAAAGAAAAAGATGTAGGCAGGGCTCAGTGGTTCATGCCTGTAATCCCAATATTTTGGGAGGCTACAGCGGGTGGATCACCTGAGGTCAGAAGTTCAATACCAGCCTGGCCAACATGATGAAACCCTGTCTCTACTAAAAATATAGAAAATTAGCTGGGTGTGGTGGCAGGCACCTATAATCTCAGCTACTCCGGAGGCTGAGGCAGGAGAATCGCTTGAACCTGGGAGATGGAGGTTTCAGGGAGCAAAGATCGTGCCACTGCACTTGAGCCTGGGCAACAAGAGCAAAACTCTGTCTCAAAAAAAAAAAAAAGAGAGAAAAAAGATGTAAAATAACCCAAAGGAATACTCTGTGGCCTTTTAAAATCATGTTGTATAAGAATGTTGAATTACATAGGACTATTTTTTTTTTTTTGAGACAAAGTTTTGCTCTCGTTGCCCAGGCTGGAGTGCAATGGCGTGATCTCGGCTTATCGCAACCTCTGCCTCCTGGGTTCAAGCGATTCTCCTGCCTCAGCCACCCAAGTACCTGGGATTCCAGGCATGTGCCACCACGCCCAGCTAATTTTGTATTTTTAGTAGAGATGGGGTTTCTCCATGTTGGTCAGGCTGGTCTCGAACTCCCGACCTCAGGTGATCTGCCCGCCTCAGCCTCCCAAAGTGCTGGGATTACAGGTGTGAGCCACTGCGCCCAGCCTGGGGTTAATTTTTAAAAGCAAGTTATAAAATAGAAAGCACTATAATTTTACTCTTTGAAAATACATCCAGAAAATACTGGAATTATGTGCATCAAAACGGATGGTGAGAGTATAGCTGTTTTTTTTATTTTCTTCGTACTTGCATTTCTCAACTTTTATAGTAATAATAGCTAACATTTACTGAGAACTAAGCACTTACATATGGTATTTCATTTGAAAACTCTTTGAGGTAAATATTACTATTATTTTCATTATGGAGTTTCAGAAACTAGAACCAGAAGGGTAACTCATCCAAGGTCACACAGCCACTAAGTGCTGGAATCAAGTGTTGAATTCAGGTCGGTGGCTAAAGTCTATGCATCTCTATCACTACTGTCTACCATCTCCCTGCACCTGTATTATTATTATTATTTTAATTATAAGGAATAAATAGAAAAGGAAAGGGAAAATGTTTCATGCTTTAGTAAGAACTGATGGGCACAGTGGCTCATGCCTATAATCTCAGCACTTTGGGAGGCTGAGGTGGAAGGATCACTTGAGCCCAGGAGTTCAAGTCTAAGTGGCACAAATTAGTCAGGCATGGTTGTACATGCCTGAATCCCAAGCACTCAGGAGGCTGACCTGGGAGGATCACCTGAACCTAGGAGATGGAGGCTTCAGTGAGCTATGGTCACGCTACTGCACTCCAGCCTCGGCAACAGAGCGAGACCCTGTCTCCTAAGGGGGGGTGGGGGGGGAAGACAAACAAAAACAAAAACACACTGATACGTAAAATGTAAAATGCCTCCCATCTCTTCCAGCTCCCCCAGTCACTTCTCTTTAGAAGTCTTTGGTAACTGCTCCAGATTTAGAGGTAGCTCACCCCTTCCTTGCAAACCAGTTCTACTCACAAGAAGAAGCCAGAATTCCATGCAGACTTCCTGGCCAGACTGGAATTCCAGGAAACTTATGGGGTTCTGGAGCAGTCCTCAGTACAAGGCAAGATTTTTAAAGTAGATCAGGCAAATTATGTCTTCAGAGCTCGGCAGATTACAGGGTGTCATTGTTCTTTGCAGAGTCAGGAGAGTGTGATGGGTAGAAAGACCCAGGGAAAGCACCCAGGCTCAAATGTACCTGTGTGTTACATGGAATGTCAGGGTAAGTCAAGGGTTTACCATGGAATAAGAAAGAGAAAAAAAAAAAACCTCATTGCTGGATGCTTGTTACTATGAAAACACAACAATAAATTATCTTTTGAAAGCTTGCCTATGTGGATGATCCCATGCATTGGTGAGTTTGACTGATTGGGTGAGATGGAAATATTTAGTGTGAGTGATTCTGGGGAGAGCTCTGGGAAAAAATGCCCACATCCTGTACTACCATGTCCCCTCACAGGCAAGCAGCTCCTGGGGGTCACTCATCCATTCTCTTTGTGGAAGGTACCTTGAGATCCCCAGAAGGATCAGCATTCTTAGAGCCCCTGGCCCATCACATAACAAACATGCCTTAAGAAGAAGGCTTTCAGCTGGGCGCGGTGGCTCGTGCCTGTAATCTCAGTACTTTGGAAGGCCGATGCGGGGGGATCACCTGAGGTCAGGACAAGAAGTCTGATCACAAATGATTGTCATTTTATTATAATCTGCCTTCTCCCTGGTAGCTTTTAAAATTTTCTCTAAAATGTTCCACAGGCTTGTCTAGGTATAGATTTAGAAAATTTTATCCTACCCAGCAGTCAGTGAGCATTTGTGATTACACAAATTTGTGTAGCTGGGCACGATGGTTCATGCCTGTAATCCCAGCACTTTGGGAGGCTGAGGCGGGCTGATCGCTTGAGCTCAGGAGTTTGAGACCAGCCTGGGCAACAAGGATGAGACCCTGCCTCTACAAAAAATATAAAAATTAGCTGGGCATGATGGTGTGCCCTGTGGTCCCAGCTACTTCAGAGGCTGAGATGGGAGGATCACTTGAGCTGGGGAGGCAGAGGTTCCAATGAGCTGAGATCAGGCCACTGCACTCCAGCCTGGGTGACAGAGCGACACCCTGTCTCAAAAAATAAATCAAAAAACCTAAAAAACAAATTTGTGAGGATTTGTGATTACCCAGTGAGCTGTGTGACCTTGGGCAAGTTGCCAATTTCTCTCGGTCTCCTCATCTATGCAATATAAATAATGATAGTATCTATTACAAAGATGTTGTGAAGCGATAGTGCATGAAAATGTTAGAATAGGCCGGGTGTGGTGGCTCACACCTGTAATCCCAGCACTTTGGGAGGCCAAGGTGGGCAGATCACCTGAGGTAAAAGTTCGAGACCAGCCTGGCCAACATGGTAAAACCCCATCTTTACTAAAAATACAAAAATTAGCCGAGCGTGGTGGCGGGTGCCTATAATCCCAGCTACTCGGGAGGTTGAGGCAGGAGAATAGCTTGAACCTGGGAGGCGGAGGTTGCAGTGAGCCGAGATCGTGCCATTGCACTCCAGCCTGGGTGACAGAGTGAGATGCCATCTTAAAAAAAAAAAAAAAGAAAATGTTAGAATAGTACCTGCTATATAAGGAAGAACACAAAAATTGTTAGCTATTATTACTTTTTTATTTTTTCAGAATTTCTGGGCCATCTTGGATCTGACCAATTTATATAAACGATAGTTTGTCTAGTTGCACACACACAGAAAATCCTGTTGAGATTCTCTTTGAAATTGCATTCAATTAATACTGACATCTTTACAATGCTGGCTCTTCCTATCTTCTCCTTTTATTCAGGTGAATGATTACTGGTGATTTCCCCTATAAATGTCTTCCACAACTTTTGCTGTATTTATTTCTTATAGATTTGGTTGATATTTTAAACAATATCTTTTGTCCTAGTATATTCTCTAGTTTACTTGCTGGCCCATAGAAACAAACATTGTTGATTTTTGAATTTTGTTTCTTTACCCAGCATCCCAGCTGATTCTCTTATTAGTTCTAATAGTCTGCATATAGATAATTCTTGAATTTTCTATATAGACAATCATAAAACAACGATAATTTATCTTTTCCATTTCTGTGACTCCTACATCTTTTTCTTACCTTATTGCATTGGGGTAGATGGTCCAGTACAGTGTTCAATAGAACTGTGATGACAGGCACCCTTGTCTTCTTACTGTCTTTAACTTTAACTGCTCTTAAAGTTTCTCCATTAAGCGTGAAGTTTGCTTAAGGTTTCAGTAGATAGTCTTTATTAAATTAAGAACTTTGCTCTATTCTTAATATTTTTTAACAAGGTAAAAATTATATCATGACAGTATAGATTTTACTTAATGCTTTAACATCTTTTTCATAACTATATGAGATGATCATTTTTTTCTTGATATTACATTGTGATGAGTGTATTAATTATGTTGAAACATGTGTACATAAATATACATATACAGATATATTATTCTGTAGGGAATCAGTTGCTAGTATTTTACTTAGGATTTTTGCAAATGTTCATAAGTGAAGTTGTTCTAGAATTTTCTTTTTAAAATATTGGTCTGGCTGGGTGTGGTGGCTCACGCCTGTAATCCCAGCACTTTGGGAGGCCGAGGCGAGTGGATCACCTGAGGTCAGGAGTTCAAGACCAGCCTGGCCAACATGGCGAAACCCTATCTCTAGTAAAAATGCCAAATATTAGCCAGGCGTGGTGGCATGCACCTGTAATCCCAGCTACTCAGGAGGCTGAGGCACGAAAATCGCTTGAACCCGGGAGGTGGAGATTGCAGTGTGCTGAGATTGTACCACTGCATTCCAGACTGGGCGACAGAACAAGACTCCATCTCAAAAAAAAGAAAAAGAAAAAGAAAGGAAAAAAAAGAAAATTGTTCTTATATTGTTTGGTATCAAGCTTGTATTGGCCCTATAAAGTAATCATAAGTATATGTTTTTCTTTTTCTTTTTTTTTTTGAGACAGAGTCTTGCTCTGTTTCCCAGGCTAGAGTGCAGTGGCATGATCTTGGCTCACTGCAACCTCCGACTCCTGGGTTCAAGCAATTCTCTCACCTCAGCCTCCTTAGTAGCTGGGATTACAGGCACGTGCCACTATGTGGGCCCAGCTAATTTTTTGTATTTTTAGTAGAGACGGAATTTCACCGTGTTAGCCAGGATGGTCTTGAACTCCTGCTCTCATGATATCCCCGCCTTGGCCTCCCAAAGTGCTGAGATTACAGGCATGAGCCACCATGCCTGGCTGGCATATATGTTTTTCTTAACTAGTTTGTAAGAGATAAAGATTATCTGTTTCTTAAAATTTGGTAAAACTCATTACGAAATCATCTGAACCACTTATAAAGGGCATATGGGTCAAGTTTTTGGTGATTCAGTTTCATAAATGATTAGTGATGAATTTAGGTTTCCTATTCCTTCTTGATTCAGTTTTGATAATTTAGTTTAGATGATCCATTCATGTGTTCTTAGGCTTCTTAGCATAGTTATTCGTAATTTTCTCTTAGGGTTTTATAAATATTGCTTCTATCTTTTTTGTTTTTTAATTTTTTTATTACCTTTCCTATGGTGCTGAGAATCTAGCTTATATTTCTTATTTATTTAAGACAGAGTCTCACTCTGTTGCCCAGGCTGGAGTGAGTCGTGCGATCTCAGCTCACTGCAACCTCTACTTCCAGGGTTCAAACAATTCTGTTGCCTCAGCCTCCCGAGTTGCTGGGATTACAGGTGTGCGCCACCACACCCAGCTATTTTTTTTTGTATTTTCTGTAGAGATGCAGTTTTGCCATGTTGGCCAGGCTGTTCTTGAACTTCTGGCCTCAAGTGATCTGCCTGCCCCAGCCTCCCAAAATGCTTGAATTACAGGGATGAGCCACTGCTCTTGGCCTATTTATTTATTTTTTAGAGACAGGATCTTGCTGTGTCACCCACTGCTGGAGTGCAGCGGCACCATCATAGCTCACTGCAGCCTCAAACTCCTGGGCTCAAGCTATCCTCTTGCCTCAGCCTCCCTAGTAGCTGAGACTACAGGTGCACGCCACTATGCCCAGCTAAGTTTTGTATTTTTTGTAGAGATGGGGTCTTGCTGTGTTAACCAGACTGGTCTGAAACTCCTGTCCTTAAGTGATCCTCTTGCCTCAGTCTTTCAAAGTGTTGGGATCACAGGCATGAGCCACTACTCCTTGCCCTTTTTTTATTCTTAATATTGTTTATTTGTGCCAACTCTCTTTTTCTTTATTAACATAGAGGTCTACTACTTAATCTTTTCAAATAAACAGCTTGTTCTTATCTATATTTTTTGTTTTTCATTATTTTTACTTTCATCTACATTTCTTCTGTTTCTAGCTACTTGAATTCATGCCTAGCTTATTTTTGTTTTTCAGTAAATTTATTTGAATCTATAAATTTACCTCTAAATACTGCTTTAGCTACATCATATGAGTTTTAACCCATGTGTGGTGTTATGATATATGTTTTCTTTTTTGAGATGGAGATGGACTCTTGCTCTGTCACCCAGGCTGGAGTGCAGTGGTGTGATCTTGGCTCACTGCAACCTCTACCTCCTGGGTTCAAGCGATCATCCTGCCTCAGCCTCCTCAGTAGCTGGGACTACAGGGGCATGACACCACACCAAGCTAATTTTTGTATTTTTAGTAGAGATGGGGTTTCACCAGTTTGGCCAGGCTGGTCTTGAACTCCCAACCTCAGGTGATCCACCTGCCTTGGCCTCCAGAGTGCTGGGATTACAGGCATGAGCTACCTTGCCTGGCCCTTTTTTTTTTTTTTTCTTTTTTGAGACAGGGTCTCAGTCTGTTGCCCAGGCTGGACTGGAATGAAGTCGTGTGATCATGGCTTACTGGCTCACTGCAGCCTCGACCTCCTCTGCTCAAAGCCATCCTCCAGCCTCAGCCCCCACAAGCAGATGGAACTACAGGCATGCACCACCACGCCTGGCTAATTTTGGTGTTTTTGTAGAGACGGGGTTTCACCATGTTGCCCAGGCTGGTCTTGAGCTCCTGGACTCAAACGATCCACAGGCCTCAGCTTTCTAAAGTGCTGGGATTACAGGCGTGAGCCACTGTATACATTTAACCTTATTTCTTGCATGTGCTATAAGCCTGATTTCAAATTTGATAGGCCACTCATTTTCTACTCTTTGCCCAAGCAGATGACAAGCTTTCTGGCTGTTTTCTCAGATTAGTAAATGATGTTCCTCTAGACCTATTTCACATATGGAGCAGCTTTTTATGACCTCCGGCTTTTTCTAAGTACCTCAGTAACAGCTCATGGTGTAAGGTGACCATCTCCTGGACCCCCTCACTGCATGTATGGTCATTAAAGCCCCAGCTCCCAGCTATTCAGGCCTCTTGCTGCTGTGGATTTCTCTATGAGCCCCTTGGCCTCAGCTTCCATTCATTGACCTAACTTTCACTTCCCTCTATTTCTGGTACCTGGAGATTTCTACTTTATCTAGATTTTAGATGATATTTTTGTTATCATATTTTTGTTCAGTGTTTTGAAGTGTTTGGATGGGAGGATGTGGTGTTATGATATATACTAGTTTTTGTCCCTGGTTCTTGGCTCATAACACCCCACAGCCCTTGTTACAGTTTTTGTTGTTATAATATTGGATGTGTTAGGCCTCAGAGGCAGCCCTCTGACCTTCTGCCCTCCTTTCACTTACCCCAAGGCAGGACTCTAATGTTCCGCCTGTGAGAGTGTTGCACCCAATGCCCTGGAGGAAGGAATGCTGACATTGTGAAGCTTCCATAAAAACCCAGCAGGACTGGGTTCATGGAGCTTCTGAATAGCTGAACACAGGGAGGTTCCTGGGGGATGGTGCACCCAGGCAGAGCATGGAAGGGCTGTGCCCCTTTCCTCATACTGCCCTACACATCCCCTCATCTGTATCTTTCCCAGTGTTCTTTATAGTAAACTTCTTAGTAAAGTTACTAAGTAACTTTCCCTGAGTTCTGTGAGCTGCTCCAGCAAATTCGCTGAACCCAAAGACGTTGCTCTTGAGCCTCCACTTAAAGTGGGTCAGTCAGAAGTTCCTGAGGCGCAGACTTGTGACTGGCATGTGGGGAGGCGCAGTCTTGGGAACTGAGCCCTCAGCCTATGAGATCTGACACTATCTCAGAGTAGATCGTTCATTAGAAGACAACCAGCTGGTGTCTGTTGCTTGGTGTATTTGGAAAAAGCCCCCACACATTTGGTCACAAAAAGTCATCTTCTGTGTTGGTTATTATTATGGTGTGAGAGTAGGGGAAAAACATGGTTAGAGAGTTTTTCCTATACAGAGGGATATTTCTACCCAATCCGTCATACTGACAGGTTCTTAACTCCTAATTTAAAAGTTTATTTTGGGCCGGGCACAGTGGCTCACGCCTGTAATCCCAGAACTTTGGGAGGCTGAGGCGGGTAGATCGCTTGAGGTTGGGGAGTTTAAGACCAGCCTGGCCAACATGGTGAAACCCTGTCTTTACGAAAAATACAAAAATTAGCTGGGCATGATGTTGTATGCCTATAATCCCAGCACTCAGGAGGCTGAGGCGGGAGAGTCACTTGAACCTAGGCTGGGGTGGAGGTTGAAGTAAGCTGAGATCCTGCTACTGCACCCTGGCCTGGGAGACAGAGTGAGACTCCATCTCAAAAAAAAAAAAATTATTTTGTTATATGTAAAATAGAATACAGCGAAGTAGGCCGGGTGCAGTGGCTCACACCTGTAATCCCAGCACTCTGGGAGGCTAAGGTGGGCGGATCACTTGAGACCAGGACTTCGAGACCAGCTGACCAACATGGTGAAACCCCGTCTCTACTAAAAAAAAAAAAAAAAAAAAATTAGTCAGGCATGGTGGTGCACGCCTGTAGTCCCAGCTACTTGCGAGGCTGAGGCAGGAGAATCACTTGAACCTAGGAGATGGAGGTTATAGTGAGCCGAGATTGCACCATTGCACTCCATCCTGGGTGACAAGAGTGAAACTTCGTCTCAAAAAAAAAAAAAAAAAAACCACACACACACACACACACAAACAGAATACAGCAAAGTAAATACATGTACATTGGCTCCTGCATGTGAAATCTCCTGCAAAACTCCTGCTACCAAGAGAATGCGGCAGAGAAGAATTCTGAATAAATAATACCGTGTGCCACTGCCACCATCTGGAACCCTGCACCCTTACTGTGGTGTCTCACTCTCATCTGGCCAATGTTTTCAGTCCAGAAGAGATCTGAATTTCCCAGCCATGCTGCTCCAGTCCCGAAATGCTGTCCTTTAGATTCTCTATAGTAGATCGAAACCTCATTTCCAACTAGCATCTTAACTCACATCTATGTTGAAAAGAAAAAACATGTGGAAAAGTTCCTGTTGTCCTTGGATATGAAGATGATGTTCTGTTTCTGCTGGGCATGCATGTGTACGTGTGTCTCTAACAGTGCAGAGGTTTACATTGAGCAATTGATTCTTTACTTGTGGCTGATTCCATCTCTGGGAATGTTGATCAATATCAGTGGAGCCTATTTATAATGCTGAAAGCAGTCTACACAAAGATATTTTCCCATAGCCCTTGGCCTTCTCCTCTGGCCCTTTTAACAGCTTTATCAGTGTCCCTCTATCAGTGACAATGGGAAAGAAATGGGCTTTGGAGTCAAGCAGATCTGGGTTTGAATCCAAGCTTTGCCACTAATTGGATATGTGGCCTTTGGCAAGTTACTTAACACCTCTGAGTCTAAATTATCTTCTTTATAAAACAGTAATAACAAAATCCACCTCAAAAGGTTGTTCTGAAGATCAAGTGAGATAACTGAAAATAATATAACCTTATTATAAGCATTATGTTAATGCTCACAAATGTTAGTTTCCTCCCATTATCTCCACTCTCCTACTCTTATTCTTTCAAAGTAGAATTGTGCTTCAGGAGGTCTAATCAGGCTAGGCGTGGTGGCTCAAGCCTATAATTCCAGCACTTTGGGAGGCCGAGGTGGGTGGATCACTTGAGGCCAGGAGTTCAAGACCAGCCTGGCCAACATGGCAAAACCCTATCTCTACAAAAATACAAAAATTAGCCAGACATGGTGGCGCATGCATGTAATCCCAGCTACTCAGGAGGCTGAGGCACAAGGATTGCTTGAGCCTGGGAGGTGGAGGTTGCAGTGAGCCAATATCGCACCAATGCACTCCAGCCTGGGCAACAGAGTGAGACTCTGTCTCAAAAAAAAAAAAAAAGAAGGTCTAATCAGAGACACTTTTGGGGAGTGGCCATGGTTACTCCTAATATCTTGACTTTTTTTTTGAGATAGAGTCTCACTTTGTTGCCCAGGCTGGAGTGCAGTGGCATGATCTCCACACACTGTAACCTCTGCTTCCCGGGTTTAAGCGATTCTCCTGCCTCAGCCTCCTGAGTAGCTGGGATTACAGGCACCCGCTACCATGCCCAGCTAATTTTTGTATTTCTAGTAGAGATGGGGTTTCACCATGTTGGCCAGGCTGATCTCAAACTCCTGACATCAGGTGAGCCGCCTGCCTCGGCCTCCCAAAGTGCTGGGATTACATGTGTGAGCCATTGCACCTGGCCATATCTTGATTTTTTTTGGTAATCAATTTAGATTTATTTTGGGTGAATTTCCTGAAACTTTTTGGACAGTCAGTTTATTTTGCTTCTGTACCAGCTGTTATAGCCCTCCCAGGTTATTGCTGGATCTTTCTATAGAGTAGCTATGTTGTTACTTAAGAACCATGTCCCTCTTAACCAGAAATATCTCTTTGCCTCATTTGTTGGTGCTCCTGCCTTTTAGGAGATAAAAACTCTTTATTTCATTTTTAAAGATAACTTTTTATTTTTGTTTTTTTTTTTTGAGATGGAGTCTTGCTCTATCACCCAGGCTGGAGTGCAGTGGTGGGATCTTGGCTCACTGCAACCTTTGCCTCCTGGGTTCAAGCAATTTTCCTGCCTCAGCCTCCCAAGTAGCTGGGACTATAGGCATACACCACCACGCCTAGCTAATGTTTGTATTTTTAGTAGAGATGGGGTTTCTCCATGTTGACCAGGCTGGTTTTGAACTCCTGGCCTCAGGTAATCTGCCCGCCTCGGCCCCCCAAAGTTTTGGGATTACAGGCATGAGCCACTGCTCCTGACAACGATAACATTTTAAATGAAAAGACCCCAGAGAGACTATGTAACATGTAAATATAAGCTAGATCCACTTCTGGGACTAGGTTTTCCCAGGAGGGATCATGAAGTCCCCAAGTGATTGAGGAGTAGGTGGGGGTAGGGAATCAACAACGGGTGGCTGGAGGAGATAGAAGAACTGAAGGTATCTTTTTGAGAATTTTACAAGACCTAAAATCTGCCTGTTTTACAACAGTCATTTATCTGGGCCCTGTGGAATCTGTATTTGGCTCAGAACATGCTGCTTTTTGCAAGTGTCTAATCAGAAATAATAATGATGATAGCTATGACTATTCTTTTTTTTTTTTCTCTGGATTTTGTGTGTGTGTGTGTGTGTCTAGATCTCTGATCATGACTTCTTAAGTAGAGGAAAAGACTATCATGAAAATAAAACATAATTGGATTTATGGATTTGCCTTCATGTAAATATTTGTGGCTCAGAGCACAAAAATAGCTTTTCCATTGCAGAGCTAAGTCAGGAGTTTCATGAGAAATTGAGCATTGATGATCTAATTTAAAACAGCTATGGCCCAGAAAGTCAGATTAAGGGCTGATGCATTGGCCTCTGTTTATACCTTTGAATGTTTTCTTCCTAGCTTATGGTAACTCATATTCAGGGTCAGTTTGGAGGGATGATAAGGCCATAAGTTTTTTTTTGTTTGTTTTCGCTTTTTTGTTTTGTTTTGTTTTGTTTTTTTGAGACAGTCTTGCTCTGTTGCTTAGGCTGGAATGAAATGGCATGATCTTGGCTCGCTGCAACCTCTGCCTCCCGGGTTCAAGCAAACCTCCTGCTTTAGCCTCCCGAGTAGCTGAGATTACAGGCACCCACCACCATGCCTGGCTAGTTTTTCTATTTTTAGTAGAAACGGGGGTTTCACCATGCTGGCCAGGCTTGTCTTGAACTCCTGACCTCAAGTGATCCACCTGCCTTGGCCTCCCAAAGTGCTGGGATTACAGGTGTGAGCCACTGAGCCCGGCCATAAGGTTTGAGACTACAAACCTTGTTTTTGTTGGCCTCAGTTTAGTGTTAACACGAACGTAGAGAAAAATTTTAATCTCAATCCTTTGCAACCAGGAATCCCTCCTAGTGCAGCTCCAGGTCTGTTGCTCATTTGTGGCTTGAGGCAGAGCCTTATACATTTTGTGAAAATCCCGGTGACTCTTGTTTGTCTTGGCTGCAGCAGAAGGTGCCTAGTTGAGGTCATTCTTAGTAGAACACTGGTGGTCAGGTGCTTCTGATTTTCAGAAAAAATTACCTTGTTTAAAAAAATGTGATCAGGCTTTCCTGGGAATTGTCTGCTAGGCCCGGACTTGCCTAGGTCAACGTTTTTATTCAGTAAGGCAGAAAATTGTCGTTTTAGGCATCTGACATCATCTTTATCAATCATCTGACTATAAACTCCAAGTGAGAATGGCTTTATAACACACGTGATGGGGTTTTGCCAGCTTTCAACAGCCCCTGCTTGTTGGTATTGGCCTCCTCCTCACCCACATATTCCCATCTCTGCCAGATGTTCTGACTTAACTGCTCACATGTGTGCACTCGCACGGGCGCACAGACCCCGGACCAGCCATGTGTCCCTGCTACAAACTCCTGCCCCTAGCGGCTGGCTTGCTGTCTAACCAGAGGGGCCATCTTGCCACGATTCTATCAAGGGCTGCCTCAGTCACTCTCTGCCTTTGGAGACGGAGACACAGAGAATCTCCTCATCAGACAGGCACTGGCTCCTTTAGTGGTTTCCTCATCTGCCTGTGCTCCTCACTCTCCATGGCTATGTATCACCTAGTTCCTTTAACCTTATCCTTCCTGGAACTTTTCTGTTTGTCTTCTGATTTGTTACTTTGCTTGGACTTGACTTCTCATTCCTTCCCGGCACTGACCTCACTTTGTTTAGGACTGCTCTATCTCCACTCCTTTGTGATGTATGTGGCTCATGCATTCAGCCCCCACTTAATGAGCAGCTGCTCTGTTTCAGGTACTTACGTATCACAATTGGTCGTGATGCTAAGGCTGACATTACTTTCTGGGGCCACCAAGTCACTGTGGAGAATGATGAGGGTGATGTTGCAGTTCTACAAAGCTTTGGGGAAATTTCCCCATGCCATGAGAGATGTATATGAAAAACAATTCTTTCTCTCCTCTTATATTTCATACATAAAAAATAAATGTGTAGGGGCAGAGTTGTCAGGTTTCAACCCTCATGTCTTACCTGAGTTCCTGCCATAGCCTCCTAGCTGACATTCTTGCCGTTGGCCTTGCCATCCTCCCGTCTGTCCTTCACTCTTTCTAAAATTCTGATTTGACCCTTCTTATTGTCTCTTTTAAGTCTTTTCACTGCATCCTCATTTTCTTTTGGATAAAATCAAGCTCTATCATGAGACAGAATGGCTTCTTCGACCTCACTTGCCTGTAATTCTCTCCCTGTGTCACCTGCATTAACTTCTGGCTCCAGCTTGGCTGTCTCCCTGCAGTCAGGCTCTCTCCTGCCTCCCTGTCTTTGCACACACACTCAGCTCTGTGCACTCTGTTCTGCCTGAGCATATCAGCCTTCAAGATTTAGCTCTGAAGCTCATGTTTCCTTGAGGTCTTTGGAGTTCTCCAGGACCTGCAGCTTTGTCCCCCCATCACAGTTATGGACACTTGCCACCATCATTCCTGCCAATCTTGATTAGGCATCTGGCTTTGTGTCACACAGAACACTGGATTTGGTTTTATCATATGAACAAAGTACTTCAGAATTGTCTCCTAGACAGAAAATGCCCTAAGCTAAAGGACTATGATGTGTTTTTACTTGCAGCAGTGTGTAGCATAGTTTTAAGAGTTCTCAGTTATTGCTATTGCTGTTGAATGAATGCATGGAAGAATTATTATTTTTAGAGATGGGGGGTCTTGCTATGTTGCCCAGTCTGGTCTCAAACTCCTGGCCTCAAGCAATCCTCCTGCTTTGGCCTCCCAAAGTGCGGGGATTACAGGTATGAGCTGCTGTGCCTGGCCATACAAGAATCAATTCACACACACCTTTCACCACACTGCATTAACACAAGACATAGGTCCCAATGGGCAGCTTACTTCAAATCTTACTGAGAATATTTACAAAGCACATAGTAGGTGCTTAGTGAGTTTCCGTTGAGTCAAATAAAGAATGAATGCAGATCCACACAAACTATGGAAAATTTACTCCAAAATATGCTCAGAAGAGAGGCATAATGTAACGTTACTTCCTTTTAACTACAGTATACAGAGTATGGGGCTGGAAAATAAGATTAGAGCTCATGTTTGTCTTCTCAGCTGTGTTACTCCAAATGAATCAGTTGATCTCTCTGGACTCTTATTTCCTCATCTCTCAAATGAAATGTTAGAAAAGATAATATTTAATGCTCATTGAACATTCTAACTTAAATCATTATTAGGCTTAAAGTCAAATGACCAGTGCTTTACATTAAGTGGCACGAATTTGGGACTCTGATTTTTTGGCCTCACCATGGAGCGTGTTCATGACAGGCCCTTAGCACTGGGCAGAACTGCAAAGATGAGACCAAGAGATGGACCAGCGTTTGCCTAAAGTGAGGCAGGAGGCCAACACCTAGTTGTTAAGCAAACACAGAGCTACAGGGCATGGCCAGGATGAGAAGCCCTGAGGTGGGGACATCAGTCAGTGTCCCATGGCAGTGTGGGGTCAAAGCTGGCCTGAGATCACCAGGAAACAAGTGTGAAAGTGGGCTGGGCAGTGTGCTTTCAGGGATATGCTGAAAATGTGCCCTGCTCTCAGGGAAGACTTCCAGAAATCTCATTGCAAGCCGTCAATGCCAGCTGTTTGTCTCAAGTTATCTGAAGGATGGGTAAGTGAAAGTGTTTAGATTTAGTTGATGTCTCCCGGAGCATAGATAGAAGCCAGGAGGAGGTTAATTTGGGGTTAATAGGAAGGAGAAGAGTTTAATCTTGTCTACGTGATAATGAGATGAACTCACTTATACAGTAATGAGGTCTCCTTCATTGGAAGAGTTTACGCAGCACAGGGTAATTCCTCATCAGGGACGTTGTATTAGGGATTCCTGAATTGTGAGGGTTGGACTAGATGTGTTTTAAAGTTTTTTTCTGCTTCTCACGTCCTTACCAATTCAACTCTAGGTAAACACTTTCAGATCCCGTAGCCCTTCCGTTTGTGAAATGATCTCAGCATGCCCTTATGTCCTGGTGACCAGCCTTTGGTGACTCTTTAGTCTTTGACTGTCCCCCTTAAAGTGGAGCTCCTTGAATGGGACCTCATGTGCCAGGATGTGGCTTGGCCAGGGCCTTTCTAGGGACATGACACAATTTTTACAGGTAGTGGACTTCATTTATTATTTCCTCATCTATTTTCTCGCTCTGAGCTGAGCTGTAAAAGCACATAGCATTGAGCCTCGGCTGCTTCTGGTACATGCTTAAGCCACTTCAGGTGATGGGAGACTCCCTTTCCTTCCATTCCACTTTTGTCTGCTGGGGACCCTGGGGTAAATGTAATCTAGACACTGACTCTGAGGCTCTGTACTGGGAACTTCCATGGCATTCCATTCTTGCTTTCTCAGGAGCCTCATAGTTTACCACAAATGCTTGCTTCCTCTGTCTTTTGTTTCTTTTCTTCTTTCATTTTTCTTTCTTTTTTTTTTTTCTTTTTTTCTTGAGACAAGTCTCCCTCTGTCGCCCAGGCTGGAGTGCAATGGCGCGATCTCGGCTCACTGAAGCCTCTACCTCCCGGGTTCAAGTGATTCTCAAGCCCAAGTCTCCAGAGTAACTGGGATTACAGGCGTGCACCAGGATGCTCGCCTAATTTTTGCATTTTTAGTAGATATGGGGGTTTCACCATGTTGCCCAGGCTGGTCTTGAACTACTGACCTCAAGTGATCTGCCTGCCTCACCCTCCCAAAGTGCTGGGATTACAGGTGTGAGCCACCATGCCCGGCCTCATTTTTCTTTTTTATCTCTTCTTTCTCAACTCTCCATGCCCACTGAATACTACAACATTTTTACTGCGCAGTGTTTTTCTTTTCAAACTCTTGGCCCTCTTGGTATCTGAGTGAATAGGAATGTGGGCGGCTTCTAAGCTCCTTTGTGCACATGAAGAAAAATGCCCAGAGAAGTTAGTGACTTGCTTAATTTACTGGCAGAGTCAATGAGCCCGGAACCCAGATTTCTGGACTTCCCTCACAGCCTCTGTCTTGGAGATCACAGTACATTTGCTAATAGCACTGGAGTCACAAAGAGCAGCAAGCTGTTTTCCCTCTGTGTGGTCATTGTACCAAAAGAATTTATCCGGGAAAAAATCCCAGGCCTCCACAGACTCAGTAAGACCACACTGAAGTAAACTAAAAAGAGAAACAAGAGCAGTAGAATTTATCAAGTGTTTCCTATTTTTCAAAGAAACTTTCAAGTCCGTCACCTTATATGATGCTCCCTGAAGCACCTTAAGGTAGAAGAACCCATAGGAGCCTCCTTTTGTAAGTAAAGGTCAAGGACGGAGTCCAGGCCTGGGGTGGGTAGAGGAGGCTGCTGGTCCACAAACCTTCCATGGAGCAATGCTTCAGAAAACCAGGGAAAGGGAATGAATGAGTTGTTTCCATCTGGTATCAAAGGTGTGGGGGCCCTGAGGACAGACCTAGGGTTCTGGTTTGTCAGTGGTTCAAGAAGCATCCTAGGCCAGGCGCGGTGGCTCATGCCTGTAATCCCAGCACTTTGGGAGGCCAAGAAGGGCGGATCACCTGAGGTCAGGAGTTCGAGACCAGCCTCGCCAACATGGTGAAACCCCTTCTCTACTAAAAATACAAAAATTACCCGGGTGTGGTGGTGGGCTCCTGTAATTCCAGCTACTTGGGAAGCTGAGGCAGGAGAATGGCTTGAACTCAGGGGGGCAGAGGTTGCAGCAAGCCAAGATCGCCTCACTGCACTCCAGCCTGGATGACACAGTGACTCCATCTCAAAAAAAAAAAAAAAGCAGCCTAGTTCCAGGTTTGGAGGTAGGAACTTGGCTGGGGGTGGGTGGGGTGGTGGGGCTGACTCTTGTCCTCAAGATCAGGCCAGCTCCAGCTGAGCAGGTTGGGAGAATATAAGTCCAGACAGGAGGGAAGAGTGCTGGCTTGGGAAACCAGTTGTTAAGACATGGGACAGCAGGGCAGTGGCCCCCTGGGCAGTGAGGTGGCTTCTGGGATCTAGTAGATGCTCTAGTTGGGGATTCTGAAGTGTGGAGCAAGACTTGGTCTCCCCACACGGGAGTCTTGTCAGAATCTTAAGTTATTCAGTCATTTATTCAGCAGCTATCAACAAGCATTCAGTGAATATAAATATATCTCAAACATATTTATATACTGGGCGCGGTGGCTCATGCTTGTAATCCCAGCACTTTGAGAGGCTGAGGGGGGTGGATCACCTGAGGTCAGGAGTTTGAGACCAGCCTGATCAATATGGTGAAACCCTCTCTCTGCTAAATACAAAAAATTGGCTGGGCATGGTGGTGCATGCCTGTAATCCCAGCTACTTGGGAGCCTGAGGCAGAAGAATTGCTCGAACCTGGGAGGTGGAGGTTGTAGTCAGCCGAGATTGCACCATTGTGCTCCAGCCTGGGCAACAAGAGCGAAACTCTGTCTCAAAAAAAAAAACAAACAAACAAAACCCCCACATATTTATAGTGTTTCTTATAAGAATATATATGTGTGTATACACACACACACACACACACACACATATGTATCTTATATTTATTCTTTTTAATGCACATAACCAAACCATGGGAATACCTATTATTCTCTATTTCATGGATTAGGAAACTGAGGCTCAAGGATGATAATTGGTTAGCTCAAAGTCCAAAGTTCCTATTTTCTGAATTCTTCCACAGGTGTCTATAGCTGCTTTCCACATGTTAAGCAGTTCCTAAATTTCAAGGTGTATGCCCGGGAGAAAATAGAGAAAAACACCTTCAGAGTTATTGCTCAAGGCATTACTTTATCTTTAGGACTGGAAAACCTAAACACATAACTGAAATTCAACTTGAGTCCTTTTTGTTCAACCTCCAAGTGAACAATTGTATGGTTGGCATTCACTCTTGTTCTTTTCTTTTTACTTAAAAAATTTTTCTGTAACAATTTTTTCTTTCTTTTACTGGTTTCTGTATTTATTATTATTATTATTATTATTTTTTCAACTTTTAGATCATTTTAGATCTAGGGGGGTACATGTGCAGGTTTCTTACCTGGGTGGCATTCACTCTAAGCCAATCAAGAACAACTTCTTCTTTTTTTTTTTTTTTTTGAGACGGAGTCTCGCTCTGCCGCCCAGGCGGGAGTGCAGTGGCGCATTCTCGGCTCACTGCAAGCTCCGCCTCCCGGGTTCACGCCATTCTCCTGCCTCAGCCTCTCCGAGTAGCTGGGACTACAGGCGCCCGCCACCACGCCCGGCTTATTTTTTTTGTATTTTAAGTAGAAACAGGGTTTCACCGTGGTCTCGATCTCCTGACCTCGTGATCCGCCCGCCTCGGCCTCCCAAAGTGCTGGGATTACAAGCGTGAGCCACCGCGCCCGGCCAAGAACAACATCTTCTTAAACCAGGAATTAACATCTATGCTCTGGTGTGTCCTGACCTGTGTCAGGCACCCTAGTTATGTGGCCAAGTGGAACATTGCAACAGGGAGAATGGGTTGGGCTATAGATAGGTGTTTCCTGGGTAAGTTTGTTATGGGTGAGAGGCTTGGGGACATAGTGCAATGAATCTGAGTCCTGCTGCAGTGAAGGAAGGTCATGCCCCAATGCTCCCAGGGCTGGGGTATTGCAATTGAGCTCATGGTTCAACTACCCTTCCCTACTTTTCATGGCCTGTGCCATGACCAAGGGCCAAGCCCCTCTGCCCCTGCCCCTGCCCCTGGCCTTGTCCTGTTGGCTCAGCTTGATGCCCTAGATACCTTCCTAACCTTCAGATGGTAAAGCCTCTGCCTCCTGTGGCTGCATGCCTGAATTTGGGGGCAGGGGCGCTTTGATGGAGATCCTGAGCTGTGTGGCAGTGAATTTTTCTCTGATAGAATGTCCTTTTGCTGCTTCCTCTCCCTTTCTTTCCCAGCCAGAAGCAGCTAGTCTCCCACACTTTCCTTGGCATGGCTCTTGCCTTGCAAAGAGCATGTAAAAAACTCTGGGATGAGTCAGAACCTGGCTGAAGTGTCAGGTACATTTGCCAAACACTGATTGGACTCCAGACCCTCAGCCTATGCCAGGGCAGAGAACCCAGGCATGAATAAGATCCTATCATCCCCTGTGCTGGAGTTGCTCCCAGCCTAGAGACCTGAGGAGACACCCAGCCCACTGTGACAAGTGCTGTTGGGAGCTCCAACCTGGATTCCTGGTCAGTCACCAACTTCCCCTACTCTGAGGGTTAGTTCCTCGTGTCCTGTGTTTTGGGTGGACTCTCCAGGTCCTGACATCTGCTGTGGGAACCCAGCTCTGCTTTCTGTGGCTGCATTTCCTGCGGCTCCAGTGATCTGTTGCTGCAGAGCAGCTACTCCAAAATGTTGAGGTTTTCATCAACAGATGAATGGATAAACAAAATGGGGCATGTCCATACAATGGAATATTATTCAGCCTTAAAAAGGAATGAAATATTGATGTAAGCTTCCATATGAATGGGCCTTGAAGACATAATGCTATGCGAAATAAGCCAGACACAAGAGGACACATACTGTATGATTCCATTTATATGAGGTACTTACAGTAGACAAATTCATGTAGACAGAAGGTAGAATGGTGGTTGCAGGGGCTGGAGAGAAGATGAATGAGGAGTAAGTGTTTTATGGGTGCAGAGTTTTAGTTTGGAAAGATGAAAAAGTTTTAGAGATGGATAGTGGTGATGGTTACACAACAATGTGAATGTATTTAATGCCACGAAAGTGTACACTTACAGGCCGGCGTGGTGGCTTATGCCTGTAATCCCAGCACTTTGGGAGCACTTGGGAGGCTGAGGTGGGCAGATCTCCTGAGGTCAAGAGTTCAAGGCCAGCCTTGCCAACATGGTGAGACTCCGTCTCTATTAAAAATACAAAAAAAATTAGCAGGGTGTGGTGGCGAGTGCCTGTAATCCCAGCTACTCGGGAGGCCAAGGCAGGGGAATCGCTTGAACCCGGGAGGCAGAGGTTGCAGTGAGCCAAGATGGCGCCACTGCACGCCAGCCTGGGCAACAGAGCGAGACTCCATCTCAAAAAAACAAATAATAACTAAATAAAAGTGTACACTTACACATGGTTAAAAGGGTAGATTTTATGTATGTTTTATCACGGAAAACATGTAGAGGTTGAAAATCACAATTTAATATTTTCTCTTCTGGTTCTGTGGTTTGGCTGGGCTCAGCTGAGTGGTTCTTGCTTGAGGTTTCTCATGTAGTTGCAGCCTGATGGCAAATGGACATCCAAGGTGGTGCCTTGGAGTGGCTTCTCCATGTGGCTTCTCTATCCAGCAAAGTAGCTGGGCTTCTTACATGGCATCTCAGACTCTGACAAGTCAGAAACAGAAGCTTCTGGGTCATTTCAGGGCTATGACCAGAATTGTCACAGCATCATGTTTGCTACATTGTACTGGTCAGAGCAGTGACGGGGCCCACCAGATCCAAGAGGAGGGGAAACAGAGTCTTCCTCTTGATGGAAGAGGGGCAAAGTGACATTTCAGAAGAGCAGGGGATGAAAGATGTTGTTGCTGTGACTTGGAAAACCTCTGGCCTGAAGGCTCAAGAGTTTTGGCAGAAAGGCTACTTCTCTGTAGACAATTCCCTTCCCTCCCCTCCCCTCCCCTCCCCTTCCCTTCCCCTCCCCTCCCCTTCCCTCCCTTCCCCTCCCTTCCCCTCCCCTCCCTCTCCCCCTTTCTCTCTCTCTCCTCTCTCTCTCTCTCGTTTTTTTTTTTTTTTTTCCTGTCCTGTCCTGTCCTCTCCTGTCCTTTCCTCTTTCATTATTTTGAGGTGGAGTTTTGCTCTTGTTGCCCAGGCTAGAGTGCAATGGCATGGTCTCAGCTCACTGCAACCTCTGCCTCCTGGGTTCAAGCGATTATCCTGCCTCAGCCCCCCAAGTAGCTGGGATTACAGGCACACGCCACCATGCCCGGCTAATTTTTATATTTTTAGTAGACACATGGTTTTATCATGTTGGCCAGGCTGGTCTTGAACTCCTGATCTCAAGTGATGCACCTGTCTCGGCCTTCCAAAGTGCTGGGATTATAGGCGTGAGCCACCATGACTGGCCGTAGACCTCTTCTTAGGAGAATTGATCCTCATAGATTGTTTGAGTTTGAAGGGACCTTGGAAACTGCTTGATAGTAGTGACTTGTTCAAACTTACAAAGGCAGAGAGAAGCAGAGTTAGAAGAAAACCTAAATACTGGCCTCGTGGTTCCCAGGCCAGGCAAATAGCTGTGGGGACTTCACCCAAATGACTTCTGTGTGCTGTGAGCAGGAATACGATGTCTGTTGGAGAGATGGGTGTGGGGAGAGAGCAGAGCCCTAGGTGGTGTCCAGTGGAGACCAGCCATCACCTTAGAGGTGATGTGAGCCCCTGGTTCTGCTGGGCTGTATCTGTTGGGAGCTAGTGTGCCTTGCTGGGCTGGGCTGTGCAGAGGCACCTGAGATGACTTGGGCTTCCTGAGGAGGCTGGGTGTTACTCCTTTATTTTATTTATTTATTTATCTATTTATTTATTTTTGAGATAGAGTCTCTCTCTGTCGCCCAAGCTGGAGGGCAATGACACAATCTTGGCTCACTGCAACCTCCACCTCCCTGGTTCAAGCAATTCTCCTGCCTCAGCCTCCCAACTAGCTGGGATTACAGGCATGCACAACCACGCCCAGCTAATTTTTTGTATTTTTAGATGAGACAGGGTTTCACCACATTGGCTAGGCTGGTTTCGAACTCCTGACCTCAGGTGATCTGCCCGCCTTGGCCTCCCAAAGCGCTGGGATTACAGGTGTGAGCCATTGAGCCCAGTCTTTTACTTCTTTAAATTGGACTCAGAGTTGGGAGGAAGGAGGTTAGCCTGCCAGGGGCTCAAGTGCCCAAGGTTGAGACTTAGAGATCTGTAAATTTACATATAGGCTAATGTTGAGAATGTCAGTTGGCACATCCAGTCATTGGCTCCCACATATGCGTTTCTACTCAAACTTTAAGTGCAAAATTTTTTGGTAAAGCCTTTGGTAGTCTTTGAAATTCAATAATGTTCACAAGTATTTTGCAAGCACTCCCCATAGACTTAGAGACATAAATATTATTTTTTGTGTGCTGAAGTCTGCATTTGAGACTAAGGCATTACTAAAGTAAATGCCAATGTTTTATAACTGGTTTGTATTTAGGACCTTAATAAAGAATTTAAAAAATCTGCCAGGTGCGGTGGCTCATGCCTGTAATCGCAGCACTTTGGGAGGCTGAGGTGGGCAGATCACCTGAGGTTGGGAGTTCGAGACCAGCCTGACCAATATGGAGAAACCCCGTCTCTACCAAAAATACAAAAATTAGCTGGGCTTGGTGGCACATGCCTGTAAGCCCAGCTACTCGGGAGGCTGAGGCAGGAGAATCGCTTGAACCATGGAGGCAGAGGTGGCAGTGAGCCAAGATCACACCATTGCACTTCTAGCCTGGGTGACAAGAGCAAAACTCTGTCTGTCTCAAAATAGAGAAAGATTTTTTTCAAAAAATCTTTGAAATTTTGTTCAAGTTGTTACATATTTATACACATATATATCAATGGAATTCCGTGGAAGTAGAGAGGAATAGAAGCAAACATGCTGTTGTTATGTTATCTGTAATTCAGCAGTACTTGCGTGTGTCCACAGTGATGTGGACATTTCCAGGTGAACATGATGGTCAGCAACAGCCTAGGACTGGCCATGGACAAACCAATAAGCATTTGATTTTGTGGCACACATACAATACTGCTAATCTCTGCTCAGTGGCTTGTGGCCCAGTTTAGGCAGCCAGAGAAGAGATCTGCCATAGCTATGATCATAGTGTGTGTAATTGGATTTTGTATCTGCTTACTGGGGTGAATAAAGCCAGGTGGGAGAAATTCTTTTACACTGGTGTTAACTGGCACATAACTCAAATCAGCAGAAACATGAGCAGAGGGTATAGTGGTGAATGGCTGGTTTGCTGCCCTATGTCTTTACTTAAGCAGATGTCCCTTCCCCATGAAGCCTTCCTTTCTCCTGAGCCAGGGCTGCATGTGATACTGTTCATTCCTAACCTCCCGGTGTACTTTAGCAGAGAAGGATGAGCACATTTTATCTTTCATTTGTTGTTTTCTCTGGCCTTTCCTGCCAGGTTATAAAAGCCTTAGGAGCAGGAGCCTAGACAGGTTGAGTGTCCCTAATCCAAAATCTGAAATCTCGAAAGTTAGGACCTTTTTGAATGCTGACCTGAGGCTGAAAGGAAATGCTCATTGGAGCATTTCAGATTTTGGATTTTCAGATTAGGGATGCTGAACTGGTAAGTATAATACAAATATTTCAAAATCTGAAAACATCTGAAATCAGAAGCACTTCTGGTCCCAAGCATTTTAGATAAGGGATATTCAACCTGTAGTAACAAGAGCTTCTATTTAACATCTGCCCCATGTACCTGGCGTTTTATGGATGTTACTTTATTTAGTATGTGCAAGAATCCTTTAACATAACTGTCTTACTCCCTTGAGGTTGCTATAACAAAAAATAGCTTAGATTGAGTAGCTTATAAGAAGAGAAATGTCTTGCTCACAGTTCTGGCGGCTGGGAAGTCCAATATCAAGGCTCCAGTGGACTTGATGTCTGGTGAGGTCCTGTTCCTCACAGGTGGCACCTTCTATGTGTTCTCAGATGGTGGAAGGGACAAACAAGCTCTCTGGGACCTCTTTGATAAAGACGCTAATTCTGTTCATAAGGGCAGAGCCCTTATGTCCTAATCACCTCCCAAAGGGCCCACCTCTTGCTACTGTCACATTGGGGATTAAGTTTCAGCATATGAATTTTGGGAGACATAAACATCCAGAGCATAAACGTAACTAATGTTATCCTTGTTTCACACCTGAGAAGACAGAGGCTCAGGGAATTGAAGTAACTTGCTCCATGTCACTGCTAGGCAGTGGCAGGGCTGGGATTCAAACACAAATCTCTAACTTCTAAGCCCTTTTCCTACCATACCACCAGGGAATCAGACCTCTGCGGTTTCCATGGTGCTTAACTGAGAACCCAGCACTTAGGGGATGTGGTCTTCGCTGAATGAATAAGCAGGGAATGTATGATACAAGAATTTGTATCAGAACCTCTGGCCAACATTTCCCCAAGGCCCAGCATCCAACGGTAGAGATCCTGGGTGACTCTCTGCAGATAGTGGTCCTTCACTTCTCATACAGGCCATTCCAATCTGAATGCAGCTTGTTTAGTGTGTGGAAGGAATTACATTTTAGGGTATTAAATATCCTTTCTGGGCCATTTAGTTACCTGTCTCCTCTCAAAACACTAAAAGCAATTACATGGTAATTAAGATAAATTACATGACCAATTTTTATAGCAAAGTGATTGGTTTCACTTATCCCCCCACTGAACTGTTAAGACCTGAGTGAGATCCTTTTTATAGTTCTTTAAACTTCCAGGACTTTCTGCTTATCTTCAGGAAGGACCCTGGGCCTTCCGGGGGAGAGGAGAAGGAGGAAATTTGCATATTTAAAATGTGTGATCTGAGCCAAATGCCCTTCAGCTAACTTTATCTCACATCATTTCCCCAGCTTCCTTTGAGAATTCAGGATCAAAATTCAGGCATCACCATCTAGTGACCACAGGGTCCTGCACCCCAGCCCAACCCTGGGGACCCCTTAGGGATAATGCCCTTTCTCATTTGTCTTTGAGTGCCCTGCCCTTTCCACTGAAGAGCCCACGAACACAGATGCCAGCAGACAGCCCTGAAAGCAAGCCTTGTTTGCAGGTCTTTGCCTGAACGAAGGCTGCTTGTCTGCCTCCTTCTGAAGGCCAGGGGTGGGCTACATTTTTTGGAGAGTAGGAAGCCCAGGGGTCCTCTTTGTGCTGCTCCTGAGAACAGAAGGTAGGTGGGGTATGAAGAGGCAGCCATTGCTAGGGCTGCCAGAAACCAGTCCACCCAGGAAGCAACACAGCTCCACAGCTGCAGTGAGCACAGCTGCAGAAACCCAGGAGCTGGGTGAGAGGGTGGGGGTTAAGATCCAGGCCTCTGCCCCAGGCCCCAGCATCCATGCTGGGCAAGCAGGCCACGTGCTCCCTTGCTTCCAGACTGGCAGCCTAGCCTCCTTGAAATTGGCCCCCACTTTATCCCCATCCACCTAATCAGCAAGCCCCAAAGTCTTCCATTGTCTCTGCTCTCTGCTGTTCTTCAGGGGCCCATGAGGAACCTTTTCTGCCTTGGGGGCTCTTCCATCTCCTAGTTTCACCTTAGCCTTTTTGGGTGTGTCTTACTTTCTCCTTTTCATTTCCTCCTCTTGTAAAGTGACCCAGCCCTGGGGCTTTTCCCATTGTCTTGCATTCAGCTCTCACTTAACCCTGAAAGATCTCCACTCTATACCTCTAGCCCTTGGTTTTCTCTCTGGATACTGCCTCTTGTGTCTAGCTTCTTGCTTGAGACTTCCATGTGGATGTACCTCAGACCTGACCAGTGTGCATAAAACCAGCTCCCTGTCCTGTCTCTCCACTAGTCCAAGGGCCGGATGCCCCACTCTCCTTTGTTTTCTAGATTATGTTTGGTGTCCAAGTCCCATCAAGGCTTTACAAATATTCTTTTACCTGCCCTTTCCCCCTTCCGATTTCCATCTCGGAAGTCAGTATACTATAGGGCAAAGTGCAGAATTTGGGGCTATGGACAGGGTTCAACTCTGATAGCATCATTTTCTGATTGTGCGAACCTCAGGAAAATCGTCAAATAGAAGCCTCTGATTCATTATCTACAAAGTAGACACATGCAGAAGGGTGGATCCCAGCTCACTGACCTCCATGCTTTTGACATTTTGGACTGGAAAATTCTTTGTTGTGGGGCTGCCCTGTGCATTGTAGAATGTTTAGCAGCATCTCTGGCCCCTACTTACTAGACGCTAGTAGCATCCCTGACTCTTAGTTGTGACAATGAAAAATGTCTCCGGACACTGCCAAATGTTTCCTGGGGAGTTAACTTGCTCCTGTTTGAGACCCATTGGTACAGAGTAATGCTAAGTTCTGGGTGGTGGGTAATGAATATTAACCCAGGTTTTCAGGTTTTCACCTTTCAGTCGTCAGCCATATGTATGAAGTTCCCACATTACTTTTATTTTTTATTTTTTTGAGACAGAGTCTCACTCTGTCACCCAGGCTGGAGTAAAGTGGTTCAATCTCAGCTTACTGCAACCTCTGCCTCCCGGGTTCAAGTGATTCTCGTGCCTCAGCCTCCCGAGTAGCTGGGATCACAGGCGTGCGCCACCACGCCCAGCTAATTTTTGTATTTTCAGTAGAAACGGGGTTTCACCACATTGGCCAGTCTTGTCTCTAACTCCTGTCCTTAAGGTAATCCACCCATCTTGGCCTCCCAAAGTGCTGGGATTACAGGTGTGAGCCACCGCACCTGACCTCGCGTTACTTTTGATTAGTCTTTTTCCCAGTTAGTTTTGACATCTCCAGGTGCTGTTCTGACTTGCTTGATTAATTAGTTCCTTTCATTTTACACATTTTTCAAATCAGAACACACTGGGATTGAACCTCGATATTCTGTTTTTTGAGAATGAGAGACCAATTCAGAGTTGTTCAGAAACCTCAGAACTCTCAGTGGGGAGGCCTGCAGGTTTGGCACCGCCTTGCTGCTCAGGGATCCTAGGCTTGCAGCAATGGCGAATGCTGATTTGAACACCCTGCCCATACTTGCGACAAGCATTTGTTTAAAGTGCCTACTCTGCGTAATTTTGCTAACATTTATTTATTTGGTCCTTGTGAAGTAGGTGTTACTTATTTTCACTTTACAGAAGAGGAAATTGAAGCCAAAAGATAAGAAGCAACACTGCCTCAGAGATGCTAAGTAGCAGAAATGCCATGAGAGGCCAGGTGACTTTGGCATGAAAACCGGTGATGCTAAATCTCTGTGCTCTTCTGCTTTTTTGGGTTGAGCGTTTGCTGTGGCTAGAGCACAGAAGCCTATGAAGGAGGAGCTCCTTTTAATTGCGGCTCAGAAGTTGCCCATCTTGCCACCTACAGGTTCTGTGGGTGGAGAGCAGACCTATAGGCCAGACAGATGGCTGGTTGAGACCGTGAGCCCCAGCACTGTGTCCAGCACAGGAAAGCCCTCATTAAGGGAGCTTCCTCCTTGATAACTTGGACGACACTTGGTTGAACAACACACTGGGTGCTCACTTTCCCCAGAGAGAACAGCCCAAGAATTCAGTGCTACTCACTCGAATTGTAGATGACAGACTGACTGACCTCGCCCTCTGAAGTGGGAAACTGAGGAGGGTTCCCAGAGGCCTGTGAAGGGCAGGTGACCAGGAGTGGTGACATGGTAAGGTTGAGTGGAGACAGACTGTGGACCCATGGCCCTAGGCAGAGTGCACACTGGGCATCCTGTAGCATTGCAGAGACCCATTCCCATGGGAAATCCCCTGATTTCCCCACCTTAGCCAGGAGAGTCCTGGGGCCTATGGGTGGGAGGCTTGAGTGTTGACAGTCAGAGGGGCTGTGATGAGAGCTGCCAGGTGCCATTCTCAATGCCCAGAGGATGCTCTGGGGAAGAAAGCCCTCACATGTTTGCCAAGGTCAAAAGCAAGAGCTCATTCTAGTCATGGTCTGTGTGGAAGCTCTTTGGTCTGCTGTCTGAGAAAGCAAAGGCAAGGATGTCCTCCTACGAAGAGTGCTGGTGTCCCAGGGAAAGAATCTGTGGCTCTTACTTGTCCTGAGTGATGCTAAGACCCTGCTAAGTCAAAGAAGCTGCTATAGGCACAGAGCCAGTACCCATGGTCATAGCAGACAGTGGGGAACAGAATACAAAAGGCCGAGGTGTCCAGAGGTAAAAGTGGACTGTGCGTTCCATAGTCTCAGACTCTTGTGTCTTCAGCATGCTCCTGAGGGTTCTGAGGCACACCCTCGATGTGTTTGTTTGTTTGTTTTTTTGTGTTGTTGTTGTTTTTGAGACTTGGTCTCACTCTGTCATCCAGGCTGGAGTGCAGTGGTGTGATTTCGGCTCACTGCAGCCTCAACCTTCCAGGCTCAAGCAGTTCTCCCACCTCGGCCTCTTAAGTAGCTGGGACTACAGCCACATGCCACCATGCCTGGCTAATTTTTTTTTTTTTTTTAACTTTTAATAGAGATGAGGTCTCACTATGTTGCCCAGGCTGGTCTTGAACTCCTGACTCAAGCGATCCACCCACCTCAGGCCTCCAAAGTGCTGGGATTACAGGTGTGAGCCACCACGCCTGCCCTCCACGTGGGTTCTTAAGGAAAACTACCTGTTTCTCCCTCCTGTTAGAGGCCTGTGACTGGCTCTGGGAAGGATTGCCATGAAGAAATTTGTAAGCCCTTTCTGATAAGGATTTCTCAAAGGCATTTGACCATGGATATTTTCTCCACAAACCTATTAAGTTTTCTCCATTTTGAGGATGGTATCTTCAAGAATGTCTTCAAGTTTGAGCTACTATCACAAAATACCATAGACCAGGTGGCTTATAAGCAACAGAGATTTATTTCTCACAGTTCCAGAGGCTGAGGTCTAAGATCAGGGTACTAGCATGGTTGGGTTCTGGTGAGGGTTGTAGATGGCTGCGGCTTCTTCTTCTTCCTCTTCTTCTTCTTCTTCTTCTTCTTCTTCTTCTTCTTCTTCTTCTTCTTCTTCTTCTTCTTCTTCTTCTCTTCTTCTCTTCTTCCTCTTCTTCCTCTTCTTCCTCTTCTTCTTCTTCCTCTTCTTCTTCCTCTTCCTCTTCTTCTTCTTCCTCTTCCTCTTCTTCTTCTTCTTCTTTTCTTCTTCTTCTCCTTCTTCTTTCTTCTTCTTCTTCTTTCTTTCTTTCTTTTTTATTTTTTTTTTTGAGATGGAGTCTCACTCTGTCACCTAGGCTGGAGTGTAGTGGCACGATCTTGACTCACTGCACCCTCTGTCTCCCGGGTTCAAGTGATTCTCCTGCCTCAGCCTCCCGAGTAGCTGGGATTACAGGTGTGTGCCACCACGCCTGGCTAATTTTTGTATTTTTAATAGCGACGGGATTTCACCATGTTGGGCAGGCTGGTCTCGAACTCCTGACATCAGGTGATCCGCCTGCCTCAGCCTCCCAAAGTGCTGGGATTACAGGCGTGAGCCGCTGCACCCGGCCCTCTGGCTTCTTCTTCTTCTTTTTTTTTTTTTTTTTTAAGAAGGAGTCTCGCTCTGTCGCCCAGGCTGGAGTGCAGTGGCGCGATCTCGGCTCACTGCAAGCTCCGCCTCCCAGGTTCACGCCATTCTCCTGCCTCAGCCTCCCGAGTGGCTGGGACTACAGGTGCCCACCACCATGCCCGGCTAATTTTTTGTATTTTTAGTAGAGACAGGGTTTCACCCTGTTAGCCAGGATGGTCTCAATCTCCTGACCTCGTGATCCACCCACCTCAGCCTCCCAAAGTGCTGGGATTACAGGCGTGAGCCACTGTGCCCAGCCTCCGGCTTTTTCTTATACAGGTACTAATCCTATCCATGAGGGCTCTACACTCATGACCTCATTACCTTCTAATGGCCCCACCTCTAAATATCATCACATTGGGATTCAGGTTTCAACATAGGAATTTTGTGGGGACACAAACATTAAGCCCATAACAAAGGAGGATCCCTGAGCAGGGAATTGGGCACAGGGATCTAAGACAGGGAATTGTATGATCAGATCCACAGGGCAGAATAGAGGCATGGTCATAAGTTAGGCAGAATGGAGACACAGTTCTAGAAAAAGATTCATAGCAAGTTGTCTTGATAGTAAACCAAGGTCCAGAGTTGGGCCTCTTTAGCTTCCTCCTGACTGGAGAAAGCAGGTGTTCTAAAGGCTAGAGTAGGGACAGAGGAGGAGAAAGGAAAACTAACACATATTGAGTACTTTTATGAGGCAATTTACATATGAGGTAAAATTAATATTACCATTTTACAGATGAGGAAACTGTGGCTCAGTGACCTGCTTAGCAAATTTCTATAGCATCTATGGCAGTGACATGAACATGGTGTGGGTACATCTTAGAAATGTCATGATAATAAGGATAAAATTCTAAAATCCAAATACCCACCCAACTCCAAATCTTTTCTTTGTTCATGTAATGACCATTTTCTGGGACTAGCCAGTTTGGGTTGGATTCTGCTCATATTACTGTCAAAGATAAACACAGCTGGACATTAGTTAAAGTGGTGAGAATAGATTTTTAATTGGTAATAACTATTGCAACAGGGAAAAGAGTCTATCTTGAACCAAACTCAATTTCCATTTGTACAGAGGTGACTGGGCATTTTATTTTTTATTTTTATTTTTTATTTTTTTGAGATGGAGTTTCACTCTGTCACCCAGGCTGGAGGGCAGTGGCACCATCTTGGCTCACTGCAACCTCCGCCTCCAAGGTTCAAGTGATTCTCCTGCCTCAGCTTCCCAAGTAGCTGGGATTACAGGTGCCCACCACCATGCCTGGGTAATTTTTGTATTTTTAGTAGAGACAGGGTTTCACCATGTTGGTCAGGCTGGTCTCGATCTCCTGACTTCAGGTGATCCGCCCACCTCAGTCTCCCAAAGTGCTGGGATTACAGGCGTGAGCCACTGCACCCGGCCTGTGACTGGGCATTTTAAAGGGAGAATGAGCTCAAGGGAGTCAGGGAAGTGAAAAATTACAAAAAGTGGGAAGGAGGGGTTGGTGCATGTGAAATCCATCTGGGTTTGCAAACTGGCATTTATCAAATTTAGGCTCCTACTCTCCCACTGAGGCTGGAAGGCAGGGACCCTATCTTCAGGCGTTGATTGAAACAAACATTGAATTTTTCAGGCAGCCTTGCCTTTTCTCAGGCAGGCACTTTAAGAGGGCCTGGTGTTGTAGTGGTGTGGCCTCGAGCCATTAGAAGCTGTATTAGTGTTTGTTCAAGTCGTTACAGGCTGAAGTTGAAAGGCCTATTCAAGAAGCAGGCTCCAAGCCTGGCTAGAATTTGGTCAAAGAAAGAATCTATGTCACTATTCTCTAAATTTAGGAAATGAACAGATTATTAGAACAAGGTAAGAAAAAAAAGTTGGCACCCAAATTCATGCTGGAAAAATGAAGGTTAAATGCCATGGGGGAGGGGCAGTGTTAGGGAATTGAGCTGGAACCAGCACTGGCAATATTTGAAGGCATGGTTAGGTTTTGCTGTGGTGTAATATTTTACAAATGTTATTCCCTGTCACATAGCTGAACTAAATACCACACATATTTGCGAGTAAGCATTATGAGCTGCAGAACATATGTGCTAATAATATGGTTCATGCAGCCTGTGGGCACTTCTCCCATGACCTAAGATGAAGGTGAGACTTTTTAATTTTTCTGAAGTTATTGTGTTTTCTGATTATTCCTTTTTGTTCCAAACTTTTGCTTTCCCCTTTAGAAGGAAGCCTTTTACAGGAATGATATTTTATTTTTACTTACTTATTTATTTATTTTTTTGAGATGCAGTCTTGCCCTGTCACCCAGGCTGGAGTGCAATGGCGCGATCTCAGCTCACTGCAATCTCCGCCTCCTGGGTTCAAGCGATTCTCCTGCCTCAACCTCCTGAGTAGCTGGGATTACAGGCGCCCACCACCGTGTCTGGCTAATTTTTGTATTTTTTGTAGAGAAGGGGTTTCGCCATGTTGGCCAGGCTGGTTTCGAACTCCTGATCTCAGGTGATCTGCCCGCCTTGGCCTCCCAAAGTGCTGGGATTACAGGCGTGAGCCACTGTACCTCGCCAGGAATGATATTTTAAATACTGTCGTAACAAGCCCTTAAGAAAATTCTTCACAGCTGCATGTTAACACACTGGCCTGTCCCTGACTTTGGCTTTGTTTCCAGGATGTACAGTTGTTTCTGGAAAGTACGGTAGCTAGATTGCAGCTCTCCAATCATACAAAAACAGACTGAGGGTTTGGAAATGCTGCTGAAGTCTAGTTACAATGTTGCTCTTGAGGAGTCTGGCGCTATAGGGAGTCTGAGAAGTCCTTATTTGAAAAACAGCCAATGGAACCGCCCAGACACACTGACATTAAGACATTCTTTCTCTAGATCATGCAGCATTGTTACAGAGCAAAGAAAAGCCACAGGCATAAAGGACTCAATTCAGCCCCCTGCTGAAGGAGAGGGTGTTCCTGAGGCTTCAGTAGGAATTGTCCCAACAGGGACAGTTTGGTTGGGCTGATACCGGGAGGCTACTGAGAGGTGTTGATGATGCCTTCCTGAGCTCTGCTGAATACCTCCTCGGCATCAGTCCTCCCCCGACATCTAGCAGAAACAGAGGAGCCAGACATTAGGGACCACATTGGGGGGTGCTTTTCCCCACAGATGCATACTGAAGTGGGGACAAAGTCTTCAGCTGCAAATGACCTAGATTGCTGTTTCACCTGTCACATGCATCTAATCTGACTTCAACAGTCTACAGGAGAAGGTAGAACTTCATATTTACATTTTATTTGAGTGGTTTATGAAGAAAAGTAGAGGAAAACTGCAAAGAACGGCAGAAGTAGACTCTTAAGGTTGGAGGGGAGTAGGGGATGCTGGTGTGGGTGGGATGGACTTTGCAGGGAGTTACACAAAATTTGGAAAATTACACAGAATACCGGAATTGCCACCAAAAGAGAGGCGGGGCACCTAAATCTATTTATTAGACAACAATTCTGAGAAATTGTTCATCACTAAGGGTAGGACAGCCAGTTGATGCAGTCAAGAAGGGGCAGGAAATAGGACGAGCCGAGTTATGAAAGCCATTCTCAGAAATGACCCAAATTTGTACTGAGCTGTTGTTCTTGAGCAACCTTGGGGAAAATTATCACAGTCTGCTTTTCCCACAGCCTGACATCCAAGGGGCAGATATGTGTGGTGGGCTTGCTGGAGAAATAGGCTGTTCTCAGGTGAGAACGGCATCCTTCCAATCTGGAGCTCCTGGCTTCAGGAAGTGGTGGTGGCTGTACCCTGGTGCTGTTTCATTAGTGAAGGGTGGAGTGGTGGAAAGTGCAGAAAAGGCAGGACCCCTGACACCAGCAAGGCATTGGATCTCTCTGGACCTCCAGGGTGGTAGACTTTGGGATCGGACAGACCTGGTCACAGTCTAGGTTCTACGTCTTACTGGTTGGGGAACTTTAGGCAAGTAGCTTAACTTCTCCGAACTCATTTTCCTTTTCTACCAAATAATGATAATATTACTTCATGAGATTGTGAGTGTTAAATGAGATCATGCATACACAGCCTACAGCCCTTGGCACCCCACGAACACATAGTTATTTGATAAATGTTTGTTAGTGTGGTTAATTGAACAGAAAGCCTTCAATGTCTTCCTAACCCTAAAATCCAGTGATTCTTTGAACTGGGGAGGGAAGTAGAGAGATTTAATTTGTGGAAAAATGAAAAGATCATTTAAAATTATTCAATCAGAAATGTATTAAGCTTTGCGTATTTGTGTCAGGCATTTGTAGACAGTGTGGAAAATGTCTTATGCAGTGATTCTTTGAACTGGGGAGGGAAGTAGAGAGATTTAATTTGTGGAAAAGTGAAAAGACCATTTAAAATTATTCAATCAGAAATGTACTAAGCTTTTTGTATTTGTGTCAGGCATTTGTAGACAGTGTGGAAAATGTCTTAATAAATGAGACATGCTCTTTCCTTGAAAAAGCTTCAGTCTGACTCTCAAAGAATATATGAATTTTTTCCTATGATGGCTTGAAAGATTTTATCTTTAAATTCCTTTTAGTGAGATTGTTTTTCCAACCAGTGCTTCTTATTTATAGGGCTTGTTGCAAGTAATTTGCAATATTGTTACAGGTTGAGTGTCCTTTACACCAAATGCTCAGGCCAGAAGTGTTTTAGATTTTTTTGGATTTTGGAATATTTGCATCCCCAAATCTAAAATGCCCAAGTGAGCTTTTCCTTTGAGTGTCATGTTGGCATTCAAAACATTTTGAATTTTGGAGCATTTCAGATTTTGTGTCTTTGAATTAGAGATAATCAATTTGTAATAATATTTAAGGTATTGCTGTTTGTGAAAGATGTATTTTCAAACGATTTAGAGTCAATTCATGATAATCGCCATAATACTCTTACAAGAATTCCAGGCTGGGCATGGTGGCTCATGCCTGTAATCCCAGCGTTGGGAGGCCAAGGCAGGCAGATCACTTGAGGTCAGGAGTTTGAGGCCAGCCTGGCCAACATGGCGAAAACCCATCTCTACTAAAAATACAAAAATTAGGGTGTGATTGTGCACATCTGTAATCTCAGCTACTCGGGCGGCTGAGGCAGGAGAATCACTTGAACCCGGGAGGTAGAAGTGCAGTGAGCTGAGATTGCACCACTGCACTCCAGCCTGGGTGACAGAGTGAGACTCAGTCTCAAATTAAAAAAAAAAGAATTCCAATATGATTTCTTAAGTGGGAGAAAGGGCTGGAGTGTACAAACTGTGTGCAAGTGCAACCTTTGTTCATGTTTTGTGTGAACCCTCCTATTGCTGATCACCACTTAAAATGGTAGGGACAATTAGTTCAGGGCTTCCCTAAATATGGAGAGTGCTAAATTCTGGGTATATCCAAGAGCACGTGCTAGGCTTTCGAATGCCATTTGTCACACATGTTGAGGTCTAAGATCGCAAACCATTGTATCCTAGATCCTTGTTATTCCTGGTGTGAATAGGCATGTGTGCCTACTTTTAATTTCTTGTTGAGTTCAGTGCTTTGAAAACAGACAGCTGAAGAAAATGTCTAATAGTCTAAAGAGGAAGCAAACACTTTCCTAGAAACCTTTGAACCTCAGAAATGGATTTCTAGAAATTCTTGCCATAATACGTTCTCCTTTTCTTTCTGGGCCTCATTCAGAGTCTTGATGTCTCAACGGTCTCTGAGTTTTGTTTTTTTTTTTCTTTCCCCAGATAGAGTCTTGCACTATCCCCTAGGCTGGAGTGCAGTGGAGTGATCTTGGCTCACTGCAACCTCCACCTCCTGGGCTCAAGCGATTCTCCTGCCTCAGCCTCCCAAGTAGCTGTGAGGAGCACCACCACACCCAGCTAATTTTTGTATTTTTGGTAGAGACAGGGTTTCACCATGTTGGCCAGGCTGGTCTTGAACTCCTGGCCTCAAGTGATCTGCCCACTTCGGCCTTCCAAAGTGCTGGGATTACAGGCATGAGCCACCGTGACTGGCCTTGTCTCTGAATTTTGTGTGGAATTGTCCTCTAGGAGTTTGCAGGGTATTCCAGATTGAAAACAGACCTTTGAAAATTATGCAGCATGCAGGCTGGGATGGAATCCACAGCTGAGGGAAAAGCCAGGGAATCAGAATAGAGGAATCTTTGCTTCAGAGGAAGGCAGCTGGGGACTTGGTGCCAGGAGTCTTTGGTTCCCAGCTCTGCACTAACTGGATTTGAGACTTTGGGGAAAGTGCCCAGATGCTGTGGTCTGCTCTGGATTGTCATGCAGTTTAAATGAGACATTGCCTGGGAAGGGCTTTCTGGGAGGAACAGGTACATATCTAGACCAACCCTACTCGTAATGCAGGAACAAAACAAAACTGAAATTACATAGATGCTGCCCCTTAAATACTCTTGGATTCCAGTGTCTCAAAGTGCATAGGGTAAAGTAGCAGATGACTTAGGAAAATGCATCTAAACTTCTCTGAGCTTTCTTATCTCTCAGAGACCCAATAGGCTTCTGACAGATCAAAGCTCTGGACAGGGTGTGGCCTCCTTTCCTATGAGAGGATTAGGAAGGAAGGAAAGGGAAAGAAGGTGCTGCACGAAATTGATCTTAGTTGTTGACTTCGTGCCACCTGGCTGGTGGGGGTTTTGAGACCAGAATAGAAAGATGAAGTCATATAGACGGATCAGGTGAAAGAGGTGAGAGAAATGGAAGCAAGTATAAAAAGGATTGATAGGCCGGGCACGGTGGCTCACGCCTGTAATCCCAGCACTTTGGGAGGCCAAGGCAGGCAGACCACAAGGTCAGGAGTTCAAGACCAGCCTGGCCAACATGGTGAAACCCTGTCTCTACTAAAAATACAAAAATTAGCCTAGCACGGTGGTGGGCACCTGTAATCCCAGCTACTTGGGAGGCTGAGGCAGGAGAATTGCTTGAACCTGGGAGACAGAGGTTGCAGTGAGCCAAGATCATGCCACTACACTCCAGCCTGGGTGACAGAGGAAGGCTCCATCTCGGGAAAAAACAAAAAGGATTAATAAAGGAAGACAGCAAGAGATTGAAGAGGGGAGGAAGAGGAGAGCAGTGGGAAACAGGCCTCCCCTCGACAATGGGGAATCAGAGCTGCTGACTCCAGAACAGTATTAAACTTCCAGGACAAAGGTTTGGGTTCCTGTTGGGCACCATATGAAGTTCTATTTGGTTGAATAAAACTCACATCATATTTGCTGAGTGCCTCCTATGAAAGAGTCCTGGACGGGGGTGAAAGGTGGACAGTGAGGAGGTAGGAGTGCACTTTGCATAGATCTGGGGTTCAAGGTAGGATATGTTTGTGTAAGGTTTGCTTTTAAAAAATTCAGGGCTGCTTACAAAGTAATGGGCTTGATTTCTTTTGCCCTGCTTATGGAAATCAGTTTATTTGTCTCATAATAAGCAAAACCTGAAGAAACCAACACCACTGTTGAAAATTTTGAAGCTACATGGAAAACTGATGAGGTGAAATTTTTGGCATACATCAGAATCGTATTCAGTCTGAAACGGAATTATTTCCTCTTTTTCTTTTCTTTTTAATAAACCCAACTAAAGTAAATATTTTCCTGAGCTCTCACCCCTATAGGAGGAGTTATTTCGGCCTTCTGAAGAGGGTGAGATGGAGAAATGCTGCTGGTTTCCCACCTCTGAGCCTCCTCAATGGGTCCCATCGAAACCCTGCTCTCCCTGCTCTGAGGGAAGGTGCTTCACAGCAACTTCAGCCTGAGGGCAGTGACAGTGAAATGGCCTCCAGAGAGCCAGCAGCCTGGGCTGCCCTCTGCTGTGTGTTTTTGTGCCCTCAGGAATGTGTGGATGCAGCAAATGACAACAGTGAGTGCTCTGTCCCTAGCGGAGCCCCAGGCCCTCTCACTCTTTGTGTTGGCTGGTTTCCAAGGTTGAATGACTGCATGGGTTGAAGCTTCATTATCCACAAGGGGAGGCAAGACAGTGGGCTGGAGGGAGAAAAATAGGCCTTTCCCATGGGCATGATTCCAGCAGGGTTTGCATTTTTACATCAGTAGATCTCAGGGACTTTCATTTTCTGTCAGTTTGGACCGTTTGCCCTATCCCAGCTACTTGAGAGGCTGAGGCAGGAGGATCACTTCAGCCCAGGAATTTGAGACCAGCCTTGGAAACATAACAAGATCCCACCTCTGGAAGATAAATAAATAAATATTCCAGCACTAAAGCCCATGTATTTAGTGGTAATACAATTTCTGCTTTGACAACATTTTCCACTGGATGTCAGCCGCCATAGCATCACTTTGGAGTTGGAAAGGACCACAGAGCTCATTCTAGTGTAATCACTGAATGTCTGGAGAGGCTGTGCACACAGCTAGTGAGTGACAGAGCAGTGCCCAGAATTTGGGTTACCCAAGCCCCACATCAGTGTTGTGGTCCTTACACTTCACTGCCTCTGGTGTCATTAGAATAATTTCAGTAATTTGTTGTATCAGGTTGGGCTGAAGTGACCTGTATTCAAATCCCGGTTTTTCCACACCTAGGTATATACTGAAGAAAAAGGATCGCATGAAACTTGTACACAAATATTCAGAGCAGCATTATTCAAAATAACTAAAAAGTGGAAACAAACCAAATGTCTATCAACTGATAAATGGATAAACAAAGTGTGATATTTCCCTGCAGTGGACTACTCTTCAGCCTTGAAAAGGAAGGAAGCAGTGATATGTGCTACCACATGGATGACCTTGGAAACATGATGCTAGGTGAAAGAAGCTAGACACAAAAGCCACATGTTGTATGATTCAATTTATATGAAATGTCCTGAATAGGCAAATTCATAGGGACAGAAAGTAGTTTAGTGGTTTCCAGGGCCTGTGGGGAGGGGAGTATGTGGAGTGACTACTAATAAGTATACTGGATTTATTATTGGGATGATAAGAATGTTGTGGAATTTGCCCAGGTGTGCTGGCTTGGACCTGTAATCCCAGCACTTTGGGAGGCCAAGACAGGTGGATGACTTGAGATCAGGAGTTTGAGACCAGCCTGGCCAACATGGTGAAACCCTGTTTCTACTAAAAATACAAAAATTAGCCGGGTGTGGTGGTGTGCACCTGTAATCCCAGCTACTTGGGAGGCTGAGGCAGGAGAATCGATTGAACCCTGGAGGCGGAGTTTACAGTGAGTCGAGATCATGCCACTGCACTCCAGCCTGAGCCACAGAGCGCAACTCTGTCTCAAAAAAAAAAAAAGAATGTTGTGGAATTTGATAGTTGTGATGGTTGCACAATTCTGTTAACATACTAAACATACTAAAAGCCACTGAATTGACACTTTTTTAAAGGAGTGAATTCATGGTATAAGAATTATATCTCAATAAAGCTTTTATTTAAAAAATTCTGGCTCTACCTCTTATTGGCTGGGCGACTTTAGGCAATGAACCTAAAGCCAAGTCATCTCAGCTATGAAACAGGAATAATAATACGCTTCACAGGGTCTTTTTGATGAGATCATGAATTTGAAAATGCTTCTAAACTATAAACCTCCCATATTTTTGGATTGTCAATGGCTTATAAGTTCGTTATAAATTGGATTTTTAATCTTCTCCTCCTGTGTTTTTCACAATACTAACAAGGTCTGGGTACATAGTGATCACTCAAATAAAGATTTATTGAGTTGATTCAAATGTATTCCAGTTTTATTCAATTGTGGTAAATGAAACTGCACAACAGGAAATCTACTCTTTTAAAAGTTTTTAAGTGTTAAAAACAGTGTTATGAATGATATGCACATTGTTGTACAGCAAATCTCTAGAACCTTTTCATCTTACATAACTGAAACTATATCCACTGAACAGCAACTTCCCAGTTTTACTTTCTCCCAGTTCCTGGCAAACGCCATTTTACTTTCTGCGGTATGAGTTAGACTACTTTACATACTTCGTATAAGAGGAGTCATGTAGGATTTGTCCTTCTGTGATGGGCTTACTGCACTTAGCATAATGTGCTGAAGGTTAATCTATGTTGCATCCTGTGCCAGAATTTTCTTCCTTTTAATACTGAATAATATTCTATTGTATGAGTATACTCCATTTTCTTTATGCATCCATCCATCGATGAACATTTAGGTTGTTTCCATCCGTTGACTATTGTAAATAACGATGCAGTGAATATGAGAGTGCAAATATTTTTTCAAGACCTTGTTTTAAATTCTTTTGGATAGGCTGGGCGCAGTGGCTCACGCCTATAATCCCAGCACTTTGTGAGGCCAAGGCGGGTGGATCACCTGAGGTCAGGAGTTCGAAACCGGCCTGACCAACATGGAGAAACCCCATCTCTACTAAAAATACAAAATTACCCGGACATGGTGGTACATGCCTGTAATCCCAGCTACTCAGAAGGCTGAGGCAGGAGAGAATCACTTGAACCCGGGAGGCAGAGGTTGCAGTGAGCCGAGATTACGCCACTGCACTCCAGCCTGGGTAACAAGAACAAAACTCTGTCTCAAAAATAAATAAATAAATAAATAAAAATAAATAAATAAATTCTTTTGGATAAATACCCAGAAGTGGGATTGCTGGATCATACGGTAGTTCTATTCTTAGCTTTTTTTTTTTTCGAGATTCAGTTTTGCTCTTGTTGCCCAGGCTGGAGTGCAATGGCGTGATACCCATTCACTGCAACATCTGCCTCCTGGGTTCAAGCGATTCTCCTGTCTCAGCCTCCCAAGTAGCTGAGATTACAGGTGCGTGCCACCACGCCCGGCTAATTTTGTAGTTTTAGTAGAGACAGGGTTTCACCATGTTGGCTAGGCTGGTCTTGAACTCCTGGTCTTAGGTGATCCACCTGTCTTGGCCTCCCAAACTGCTGGGATTAGAGGTGTAAGCCACCGCACCTGGCCCTATTTTTAATTTTTTGAGGGCCTTCCGTATTTTTCCCCATAATGGCTGCACCACTTTACATTCCCAGCAATAATGCACAAGGGTTCCGATTTCTTACATCCTTGCCAATATTTGTTGTTGCCCCCCCCCCCTTTTTTTTTAGACAGAGTCTCACTGTGTTGCCCAGGCTGGAGTGCAGTGGGATCTCGGCTCACTGCAGTGGGATCTTGGCTCACTGCAACCTCTGCCTCCCGGGTTCAAGTGATTCTCATGCCTCAGCCTCCTGAGTAGCTGGGATTTCAGGCACCCGCCACCACACCCAGCTAATTTTTGTATTTTTAGTAGAGATTAGTTTTCACCATGTTGGCCAGACTGGTCTTGAACTCCTGACCTCAAGTGATCCTCCCGCCTTGCCTTTCCAAAGTGCTGGGATTATAGGTGTGAGCCACTGTGCCTGGTCATATTATCCTTTTTATTTTTATTTATTTATTTATTTTTAAAAAAGAAAATAATGGCCATTCTAAAAGGTATGAGGTGATACCTTGTTGTAGTTTTGATTTGCATTTTCCTGATGATTAGTGATGTTGAGCATCTTTTCATATATTTTCTGGCTATTTGTATGTCTTTTTTGGAGACATGTCTATTCAAGTACTTTGCCAATTACTAAATTGCGTTATTTATTTTCTTGCTGTTGAGTTTATTGGGTTCCTTATATGTTTTGGATATTAATTCCTTATAAGAATTACCGTTTGCAGGCCGGGCACGGTGGCTCACGCCTGTAACCCCAGCATTTTGGGAGGCAGAGACGGGCGGAGCACAAGGTCAGGAGATCGAGACCATCCTGGCTAACACGGTGAAACCCTGTCTCTACTAAAAATACAAAAAATTAGCCAGGCGTGGTGGCGGGTGCCTGTAGTCCTAGCTACTCTGGAGGCTGAGGCAAGAGAATGGCGTGAACCTGGGAGGCGGAGCTTGCAGTGAGCCGCGATCGCGCCACTGCACTCCAGCCTGGGCGACTGAGCGAGATTCCATCTCAAAAAAAAAAAAAAAAAAAAGAAAGAAAGAAATACTGTTTGCAAATATTTTCTCCTATTCTTTATGTTACCTTTTTACTCTGTTGATTGTTTCCTTTGCTGTGCAGAAACTTTTAATGGTGTCTCACTTTTCTGTTTTTGCTTTTGTTGCCTGTGCTTTGCTGTCATATCCAAGAAATCGTTGCCAAGACCAATGTTATGAAGATTTTCCTCTGCATTTTTTTCTAAGAGTTTTATAGTTTTCGCCGGGTGCGGTGGCTCATCCCTGTAATCCCAGCACTTTGGGGGGCCGAGGTGGGCAGATTATGAGGTCAGGAGTTTGAGACCAGCCTGAGCAACGTGGGGAAACCCCATCTCTACTAAAAATACAAAAATTAGCCGGGCGTGGTGGTGCGTGCCTGTAATCCCGGCTACTCAGGAGGCTCAATTCCTGAGGAGAATTGATTGAACCAGGGAGGCGGAGGTTGCAGTGAGTCGAGATCGGGCCACTGCATTCCAGCCTGAGCGACAGAGCGAGACTCCGTCTCAAGAAAAAAACAAAGGTTTTTTGTTTGTTTGTTTTTTGTAGGGGTGGAGATTCACTCTTGTTGCCCAGGCTGGAGTGCAATGGCACAATTTTGACTCACTGCTCCCTCCACCTCCTGGGTTCAAGCAATTCGCCTGCCTCAGCCTCCTGAATAGCTGGGATTACTGGCGTGCACCACCACTCCCGGCTATTTTTTGTATTTTTAGTAGAGACGTGGTTTCACCATGTTGCCCAGGCTGATCTCGAACTCCTGACCTCAGGTGATCTGTCCGCCTCGGCCTCCCAAAGTGCTGGGATTACAGGCATGAGCCACTGTGCCTGGCCAAAAACAAAAAAACAAAACAAAACAAAAAAACAGAGTTTTATAGTTTCAAGTCTTATGTTTAAGTCTTTTTCCTATTTTTTTTTGAGATGGAGTTTCGCTCTGTCGCCCAGGCTGAAGTGCAGTGACACAACCTCGGCTTACTGCAACCTCTGCCTCCCGGGCAATTCCCCTGCCTTAGCCTCCCAAGTAGCTTGGATTACGGGTGTATGCCACCAGGCCTGGCTAATTTTTTTGTATTTTTAGTAGAGACAGGGTTTCACCATGTTGGCCAGGCTGGTCTTGGACTCCTGACCTCAGGTGATCCACCCACCTTGGCCTCCCAAAGTTGTTGGGATTACAGGTGTGAGCCGCTGCACCCAGCCTCTTTCATCCATTTTGAGTTGATGGTTGTGTATGATATAAGACAACCTTGTCCAACCTGCAGCCCACAGGCTACATGTAGTCCAGGACGGCTTTGAATGCTGCCCAACACAAATTTGTAAACTTTCTTAAAACATGAGATCTTTTTTTTTTCTTTTTTTAACTCATCAGCTATCTTTAGTGTTAGTGTATTTTTTGTGTGGCCCAACACAATTCTAATTCTCCTTCTCCTTCTCCGCCTCCTCTTTCTCTTCCTTCTCCTTCTCCTCCTCCTCCTCCTCCTCCTGCTTCTCCTCCTCCTCTCCTCCTTCCTTTTTTTTTTTTTTTTTTGAGATAGAGTTTCTCTCTGTTGCCCAGGCTAGACTGCAATGGTGCGATCTCAGCTCACTGCAACCTCCTCCTCTCAGGTTCAAGCAGCTCTCCTGCCCACCACCATGCCTGGCTAATTTTTGGGCAGGTACCCACCACCATGCTTGGTTAACTTTTGTATTTTTAGTAGAGACTGGGTTTTGCCATGTTGGCCAGGCTGGTCTCGAACTCCTGACCTCAAGTGATCTACCCACCTTGGCCTCCCAAAGTGCTGGAATTATAGGCGTGAGCCACTGTGCCTGGCCTTAATTCTTCTTCCTCCAATGTGGCTGAGGGAAGCCAAAAGATTGGACATCTCTGGTGTAAGATTACAGTTTAGTTTCACTCTTTTGCGTTGGATATCAAGTTTTTTCAACATCACTTTTTTTTTTGTTTGAGACAAAATTTCGCTCTCCTTGCCCAGGCTGGAGAGTAATGATGCAGTCTCTGCCCACTGCAACCTCTGCCTCCGGGCTCAAGCGATTTTCTAGGTGGGATTACAAGCGTACGCCACCACGCCCAGCTAATTTTTTGTATTTTTAGTAGAGATGGGGTTTCTCCATGTTGGACAGGCTGGTCTCGAACCCCTGACCTCAGGTAATCTGCTCTCCTCAGCCTCCCAAAGTGCTGGGATTATAGATGTGAACCACTGCACCCAGCCCTCTTTTTTCTTCGTGTTTTTTTTTTTTTTTGAGATGGAGTCTCGCTGTGTTGCCCAGGCTGGAGTGCAGTGGCGCATTTGTGGCTATAAAGTTCCTTGTGAGTACTGCTTTTGCTGCATGCCATAAATTTTGGTGTGCCGTGTTTTCATTTTCATTTGTCTCAAGATATTTTCTAATTTCCTTTTTTATTTCTTCTTTGATCCATTGGTTGTTCAAGAGTATGTTAATTTTCAAATATTTGTGAATTTTTTAGTTTTCCTTCTATTATTAATTTCTAGTTTTATTCCACTGTGGTTAGAAAAAATGTTTGTGTGATTTCAATCTTCTCACATTTGTTAAGATTTGTTTTGTAACCTAACGTGATCTGCCTTGGCGAATGTTCTGTGTGTGCTTGAGAAGAATATGTGTTCTGCTGCTGTTAGGTGGAATGTTCTGTATAGGACTGGCAGTTTAGTTTAGTTTATAGTGTTCAAGTCTATTGTTTTTTTAGTGGTCTTCTGTCTGGATGTTCTGTGTATTGTTGAAAGTATGGTGTTGAAATCTCCAATTATTAGTGAGTGGCTATCTATTTCTCCCTTCAGTTCTGTTAATGTTTGCTTCATATATTTGGGTGCTCTGATGTTGGATATATAAATATATATATATTTTGAGGTGGAGTTTCACTCTGTCACCCAGGCTGGAGTGCAATGGCACTATCTCAGCTCACTGCAACCTCTGCCTCCCAGGTTCAAGAGATTCTCCTGCCTCAGTTTCCCGAGTAGCTGGGATTACAGGTGCCCACCACTATGCTAGGCTAATTTTTGTATTTTTTTGTAGAGACAGGGTTTTGCTATGTTGGCCAGACTGGTCTCGAACTGCTGACCTCAGGTGACCCCTTGCCTTGGCCTCCCAAAGTGGTAGGATTACAGTTGTGAGCCACCATTCCCAGCTGGGTTAATATATATTTATAATTGTTATGTCTTCCTAGTGAATTGACTCTTTTATCATTATATAATGTCCTTCTTTGTCTCCTATGATAGTTTTTGACTTAAAGTTTATTTTGCTTAAGTATGGCTACTCCTGCTCTCTCTTGGATAACACTTGCATGGAATATCTTTTATCATCCTTTCACTTTCAGCATATGTGTCTCCCTAAATCTAAAGTGAGTTCCTTATAGACAGCATATAGTTGGATCATGTTTTTTTTTTAATCCACTTAGCCACCAACAGAATTATAATTTTTAAGCATTTATCAGAACTAAAGACATTTAATAATGATTCCCCCCTTCATTTTATATACCCATTTTCTCTTTATTTTATTTTTTTAACAGAGACAACCTATTTGATTTCTTGACAAGACCACAATCTGATCCCGAAGATGTGCTCCACAAACCCAGGCAACTGGGTCACCTTTGATGATGATCCTGCTTTTCAGTCTTCTCAAAAGTCAAAGAATTTTCCTCTGGAGAATCAAGGTGTCTGTAGACCAAATGGACTGAAGTTGAACCTTCCTGGCCTCAGGGAATTTCCCAGTGGATCTTCCTCCACCAGCAGCACCCCTCTCTCCTCCCCCATTGTAGACTTTTATTTCAGTCCAGGACCTCCAAGTAACTCTCCTCTTTCTACACCTACCAAAGACTTCCCAGGTTTTCCTGGCATCCCCAAATCAGGGACTCATGTGCTTTATCCTATTCCAGAATCATCTTCAGACAGCCCACTCACAATATCAGGAGGAGAATCTTCCTTACTGCCTACCAGACCAACATGTTTATCCCATGCCTTGTTACCCAGTGACCACTCATGTACACATCCAGCTCCCAAAGTAAGTCTTCCAGATGAAGTTAACCCTCAACAGGCTGAAAGCCTAGGATTCCAAAGTGATGATCTCCCCCAGTTTCAGTATTTTCGAGAGGACTGTGCTTTTTCAAGTCCATTTTGGAAAGATGAAGGCAGTGATTCCCAGATCACCCTTGACCTACCAGGAAGCAAAAAGATGTTCTCATCAAGAGACAAGGAGATGCCTATTGATCAAAAAAGCCTAAATAAGTGTTCACTCAACTATATCTGTGAGAAGCTTGAACATCTCCAGTCAGCTGAGAACCAAGACTCACTTAGAAGTTTGTCTATGCACTGTCTATGTGCTGAAGAAAATGCCTCTTCCTTTGTCCCCCACACACTCTTCAGGAGTCAGCCAAAAGCTGGATGGTCTTTCATGCTGAGAATTCCTGAGAAGAAGAATATGATGTCTTCCCGGCAATGGGGACCAATTTTTCTGAAAGTTTTGCCTGGAGGAATTTTGCAGATGTATTATGAACAGGGATTAGAAAAACCATTTAAAGAGATACAGCTTGATCCATATTGTAGGCTTTCTGAACCCAAGGTTGAGAACTTCAGTGTAGCAGGAAAAATCCACACTGTGAAGATTGAACATGTGTCTTACACAGAAAAAAGGAAATACCATTCTAAGACAGAAGTAGTTCATGAACCAGACATAGAGCAGATGCTGAAGTTGGGGTCCACATCGTACCATGACTTCCTTGACTTTCTGACTACTGTGGAGGAGGAGCTGATGAAGTTGCCAGCTGTTTCAAAACCAAAAAAGAACTACGAGGAGCAAGAAATTTCCTTGGAAATTGTGGACAACTTTTGGGGTAAAGTCACAAAAGAAGGAAAATTGGTTGAAAGTGCTGTGATAACTCAAATTTATTGCCTCTGCTTTGTGAATGGGAACCTGGAATGCTTTTTAACCTTGAATGACCTTGAGCTGCCGAAGCGAGATGAATCCTATTATGAGAAGGACTCAGAAAAAAAGGGGATTGATATTCTTGACTACCATTTTCGTAAGTGTGTGAAAGTACAAGAATTTGAGCAATCAAGAATCATTAAGTTTGCACCTCTGGATGCCTGCCGGTTTGAGCTGATGCGTTTCAAGACTTTGTATAATGGGGATGATCTTCCCTTTTCCTTGAAGTCTGTAGTGGTTGTCCAGGAAGCATACGTGGAACTTCAGGCTTTTGTCAACATGGCCCCATTGGCGCAGAAGTCATCCTATGCTGGCTCCTTAAGGTCCTGTGACAATATAATGATACACTTTCCTGTCCCATCGCAGTGGATCAAGGCCCTTTGGACCATGAACCTCCAGAGGCAGAAGTCTCTGAAAGCCAAAATGAACCGCCGGGCATGTCTGGGGAGTTTACATGAACTTGAATCTGAACCTGTCATTCAAGTCACTGTGGGGTCAGCAAAATATGAGAGTGCCTACCAGGCAGTACTATGGAAGATAGATCGGCTTCCAGACAAAAATTCAAGTAAATATTCAACACCCCAAGTTTATTTTCATGGGAAATAGCTTAAATATTCTCACCTTTCTCCTTGGGTTGAAACCAGGTAGAGACAGATGGCAATTTGTCAGCTGAGGCCGTGCTTTGGGGTGGGAGATGGAACATTTAGCTAAACAGCTGGTTTATTTGTTTTCTTTTGCACCTATTTCTACCAGATAACTTTAACTGTTGAACATTTTTAAAATATCATACGAAATACCATGCTAGGCTAGCAATTTGTTGTAGATGGTGACACTAAGAGAAAATTCATTGATATCCATGGTTGAGATTAACCCATAAACTTCACATGTTAAAAATATTTCTAATATAGCTGAGATTCCCTAATTAATCTTTAAAGATCTGTTATCCATGAATATACCTGAACTTTTTTGCATTCTCAGCCGATAACACTTCTTCCTTAGGTTTGCTCCCTGCTCTTTGAAATAAGACTGCTTTCATTTTTACCCAAATTGATTTTTGTTGACTGAATTCACCCATTTTGTCAACTTGTATTGTTTTTGTTTTTGACGTGGGATCTCACTCTGTCATCCAGGCTGGAGTGCAGTGGCAGGATCATGGCAGCCTCCACTTCCCAGGCTCAAGTGATCTTCCTGCCTCAGCCTCCTCGGTACCTGGGATTACAGATGCATACCATCGTGCCTGGCTAATTTTTTGTTTTTTAGTAGAGACGGGGTCTCCCTATGTTGCCCAGGCTGATCTTGAATTCCTGGGCTCAAGGGATCCTCCCACGTTGGCCTCCCAAAATGCTAGGATTACAGATGTGAGCCACCTCATCTGGCCTAAACTGGTGGTTTTAGAATTAGGTGGACACATTTGAGTGTTAAAAATTCAGTTAATTTTTAAAAATTTTGCAAATAAAAAATTATCTAGAAGTCAGAACTTGAAAAGACAGTTATAGTACCACATTTATTTTGGAGTAGTAAGTAAGTAGTAGTGGGCATAATATAATAAAGTCAAAAACCAAATTTTAAAATTAGAGCTCTTCCCTATTTTAGTTAAGGGTTGTTGGTTTTTTTTTTTTTTTTTTCCCGTAGCAGAACACTGGTCACTGGTCTCCGGAGTTAAATTGGGGGTGGGGTTGGGGGACCTGAGTTGATGCATTCATCCATACATCGTTCCATCCATCCATCGATCCATCCATCCATTGATCCAAAACTTTTTTCTTTTTTTTTTTTTTTGAGATGGGGTCTCACTTTCTTACCCAGGTGGAGTGCAGTGGCACAATCTCGGCTTACTGCAACCTCCGCCTCTCGGATTCAAGTGATTCTCCTGCCTCAGCCTCTGGAGTAGCTGGAACTACAGGTGCCCACCACCATGCCTGACTAATTTTTGTATTTTAGTAGAGACAGGGTTTCACCATATTGGCCAGGGTGGTCTCAAACTCCTGACTTTGTGATCCTCCCGCCTCGGCCTCCCAAAGTGCTGGGATTACAGGCTTGAGCCACTGCGCCCGGCCCATCCATCCAAATCTTTACTGAATACTTACTGTACACCAAGTGCCACATCAAGTGCTGGGGATAAAGATAAATAAAAATATGATCCCTGTTTCCAGATGGCTCACAGCTGCTGTAGTCCTTCAGAGAAATTTAAGCTCATCTAGGCCCCTCCAGGCTGTGGACTTCAGAGGAAGCATTTTTCTTTGGGGTGGACTTATGGCAGTGTTTCTCAAACCTGGCTATATTATTATTATTATTATTATTTTGAGATGGAGTCTTACTCTGTTGCTCAGGCTGGAGTGCAGTGCGATAGCTCACTGCAACCTCTGCCTCCCAGGTTCAAGTGATTTTCCTGCCTCAGCCTCCTGAGTAGCTGGGATGACAGGCGTGAGCCCCCATACCTGGCTAGTTTTTGTATTTTTAGTAGAGACGGGGTTTTCCCATGTTGGCCAGACTGGTCTTGAACTCTCGGCCTCAAGTGATCCACCTGCCTTGGCCTCCCAAAGTGTTAGGATTACAGGTGTGAGCCACCACACCTGGCCAAACCTGACTATATTAGAATAACTTGAAAGCTTTTAAATAATCTCAATGTTCAGGCTTCATTTCATGCTAATTAAATCAGAATCTCTGGCGGGGGTGGGGGGGCGGAGCCAGAATCCAAGTATTTGAAGATCTCTCCAGATATAAGGTGTAGCCAGAGGGAAGAACACTGCTCTCCAGGTGTTGTAAAGTTGTAGAACCAGAAGAGCAAGCCCCAGACTACAATTGACTTGAGGGGCAGCACTGCCCGCACCCTGGAGGCCATGGGACCACCTTGTCCATGACTCTCTGTTTGTGGGTTTAACGTCTGTTGACTGATGAGAGCTTGAGCTATGGGCAGGATCCTTCAGGTGAGAGACACACGCCTGGTGAGCTGAGGAGCTCCAGGAACCTGTGCAGAAGGGAAGTTCCTACATTGTCTTTCTTCCTGACACCCCACACCCTTCTTCATTAATGCCAACTTTCACCCCACAGCGTTCTCAAGACTCAGATTAATTATGTTCAGTTCCCCCAAACTAGCAAGGGTAGCTCAGGCTTAGGGCAGAGTGAGGTGGTGATGGTGCAGCGTGCTCACAGTGAATGGTCTCAAACAGCACATTCTGATCAACTCTGCTGTGATGGGAGGGAAGGTCAGTATCTTCTATGATATAATCCACAGAGATAATGTTTCCTGCTTTCTTTTTTTTGGATGGAGTGTTGCTCTGTTGCCCAGGCTGGAGTGCAGTGGTGCAATCTTGGCTCACTGCAACCGCTCCCTCCTGGGTTCAAGCAATTGTAGTGGCTCAGCCTCCCAAGTAGCTAGGATTACAGGCCCACACCACCACATCTGGCTAATTTCTTATATTTTTTGTAGAGATGGGGTTTCACCATGTTGGCCAGGCTGGTCTCGAACTCCCAACCTCAGGTGATCCACCCGCCTCGGCCTCCCAAAGTGCTGGGATTATAGGTGTGAGCCACCGTGCCTGGCCCCTGCTTTCTTTTATAACTTGGCTAGAGAGGCAAATTGAACCATTTGCATCACCATGCCAGAGAAACCAGTTTTAAGGTCTTCATACAGGGTTCCAAATGGTCTGTTCTAAAAGATATTTGTGCTAGTTTTAGGTTAGAGGGTTTAAACAAAATCAGAGTATTGGCTTTTGTTTTGCTAAACAAAAAGGGAAAGAGAGGCAGGCAGAAAGTCAGGCAGGCTGGAATGCCTATTGGAACCTCCTGGATCTGCAGGTTTCCCCTGAAATCTGGGTGATAAACTAACTCCTGTAGTTTTCCGTTGATCCTAGAGATGGTCTTGAGGACTGGAACAAAAGGCCCAAAGCATTTTTTGCCTAGACTTGAAGTGGTAATTATGCTTTTGAGAGAAGCACAATAGGCTCAGGCTGCGGGCTTGTCCACGTGGTGTCAGAGGGACAAGAGCACAGGCCCCATTTGTAGTCCATTCCTATTGCTCTACTTAGAGCAGGTGCTCCGGGAGGCCCTGAAGGAAATAAGTGCTTGGCTAAAGCCTGACCAGGCTAACCACACTTATTTTTCAAATTGAGAAACTATACCAATCATCTTTTCTAATTTTGGGAGTGCAGACATGTATGAAGCTTTTTGTGAAAATGATCCTGTTTATAACACTGCATTTTTTTCAGAGTTAATGGTGTAGTTAACTGATTCAATCAACAAGAATTTGTTGAGGAGGCTCACTCATTTACTCCACAAACATCTACTAAATTTCTTCTAGGTATAGGTTCTGTGCTGAGTGTTTAGGAGATACAGAAACAAACATGATTCCTACTCTACCAGAAACTTAACAGTCTAGAAGGTGAGACAGACTCTGAAGCAGCTACCCAAACGCACTGTGGAAAAGTGCATAGTTCCAGGCTTGGACAAACATGTGCACTTAGGGATCCCAGAGGAAAGGGTGATAAACTGCCTGGGGACTAGGGAGGGCTTTGCTGAAGAGCTGATGGCTGGGAGAGTCAATAGAGTTTCCATCAAAGAAAGAAACAGCAGAAGCACAGGTGTGTGGGTGGGGGATCTTACCTAAGTTTTGGGGCTGAAGCAGTGGTGGGGGAAGAGACTAGTGTATTAAGACCTTGTGGGCCATGCTGTGGGGTGTGAAGTTTATCTGTCAACAAGGCCTCGGGGTTGTTTTCAGGCGTGACTGCTACAGAATCATATCTTGTTTCAGAAAGGCTGGCATGTGGTGCAGAGGAAAGATTTAGGAGTAGATTGTAGACACAGGGAAGTTGGGAGGAGGTGAGGGATGCTGAGCAAAGGCAGTGGCAGAGAGAGAGGCAAGAGATGGGTGAGTGAATTCAGGGGAGGTGCCGCTAAGTGATGACAGATTCTCTATGGGCATGAGGGAAAGGGAGGGAATGGGACAAGGTCAGGGGCTCTGGCTTTGGTGGATAGGTGGGCAACGGTGCCATTAGCCAAGATAGCCTGGGATCTTCTCATCATCCATCCTTTTAAATTCTGTTTCCCAGCCCTGGCCACATGTTAGCATCATTAAAGCTTCAAACACATACCCATATTTGGGCCCCATCCCCTACTAATCAGGCTCTGTGAAGAGGGGGCCCAGGTACTGATGTTTATAAAGGCTCATGCAGCCAGGGTTGAGAACTACTGACCTGATCCCCTAGGCAGAGATCACTCCTCCCTGCTCTGCACATGCGTGTGTCTTCTAGAGCTCTGTTATTGCTCTCCCTTGAATATTTATTTATTTATTTATTTATAAGACAGAGTCTCACTCTGCCACCCAGGCTGGAGTGCAATGGCACCCAGTCTCACTGCAACTGCCACCTCCTGGGTTCAAGAGATTCTTCTGCCTCAGCCTCCCGAGTAGCTGGGACTACAGGTGCGCACCACCACGCCTGGCTAATTTTTGTATTTTTAGTAGAGATGGGGTTTCGCCATATTGGCCAGGCTGATCTCAAACTCCTGACCTCGTGACCTGCCCAGTTTGGCATCCCAAATTGCTGAGATTATAGGCATGAACCACTGCGCCCGGCCTCCCATGAGTATTTATTAGCAGTGGAGCTCACCAAGAACAATGACAAGAATGGACATTTCCAGGGAAACTGGCTGGACCTGATCTTGGCCTTCAGGAATTCTTTTGTAAAACCGTCATATCACCAGGCCCACACAGGACAACATTTTACAGGCATTTCAGTCAATTACACAGTGATAATTCACTGAACAAATCCTTTGGGATCACAGCTGATTTATTGAGATCAGGTCTGTGCACAAAGAGGATGCCCAGGGAAAACACAGTGAGGCTGTGTCAGGTGGCGTCCAGAGGGCATGGTGCAGCTGTGGGCCTGGCTTGGGGCAGGACATTTCTGGGATTACAGGGCCCTGCCCCAAGCTTCTCCGTTGAGGGGGTGGGGAGGGCAATGCAGAGAGCGAGAGGGTGCCAAGGCAGGCTATAACCTAATTTGCCTCTTGAGAAGTATGGTAATAATAAGGTTGGAGCAGAGAGGAAATCTTTGTCCTAAGGCAGTGCTTCTCAAACTTTTGTGTGCCCGGGAATCACCTTGTTAAATTGTGGATTCTGACTGAGCAAGTGGGATCTGGAATACTGTGTTTCTAACAAGTGCTGATGTGACGCCAATGCATCTGGCCCAAGGAACACACTTAGAATAGCAGGATCCCAGAATGCATCTCCATTTTTCTATATGACTTTTAGATCAGTTGTGTATTTAGAGAACATAAAGTTTTTAAAAAGCTCTTTAAAATTTTATCCTTTTCAAGATAGTTTCTGAAGACTTTGCATTATTTGAAAAGATACTTTGAAAATGGAAACTGAATGAATAGCACTGGAGTGCACTGGCGAGGTCTCAGCTCACTGCAACCTCTACCTCCCAGGCTCAAGCCATCCTCCCACCTCAGCCTCCCAAGTAGCTGGGACCACAGCACATGCCACCGCACCTGGCTAATTTTTTGTATTTTTGGTAGAGATGGGGTTTTGGCATGTTGCTCAGGCTGGTCTCGAACTCCTCAGCTCAGGCAACCCACCCGCCTTGGCCTTCCGAGTGCTGGGATTATAGGTATAAGCTACCGCACCTGGTAAGAACATATAAACTAGTCTACTATGCTCTAATTATAAAACTTTTTTATTTTTTATTTTTTTTCCTTCCTGGGAATTTGAGGGATCAGGATTGAACTTTTTTATTGGGGAAATCACCTGTGATTTCTGGAAAGGTGCGGAGGGCTGCTGGTCCCTTAATGTCCCTTCTAACCAGCTTGTCAATGCTTAGTATTCCTTCAACAGTGGGCAGGTCTTTCATTTTGCAACAAAGGTTTGCCTGAGGCAGTAGCTCACAGACTTCATTCATACTAAGGTGTGAATGACAGCAGAGGAGCTAAGGCTTTGTTGGGGTGGTAGAGAGAGAGAGAAAGAGAAAGGAAGAAAGAGAAAGACAGCTGAAGACAAATGAGGATGCTGGTTAGCCAGAGGAGGTGTATATGGTGGCAGATTTTTTTTTTTTTTTTTTTCCAGTTAGTGTTCATTTATTATTATTATTATTATTATTTTTTATTATACTTTAGGGTTTTAGGGTACATGTGCACAATGTGCAGGTTTGTTACATATGTATCCATGTGCCATGTTGATTTCCTGCACCCATTAACTCGTCATTTAGCATTAGGTGTATCTCCTAATGCTGTCCCTCCCCCCTCCCCCCACCCCAACAGTCCCCGGAGTGTGATGTTCCCCTTCCTGTGTCCATGAGTTCTCAGGTGGCACAGAATTATTAAGGGGAGTGAGAGTGGTGGAGGATCAATTAAATATATCTACCTCTAACTTCCCAATTTTTCGATTTTTCTTTTTTTTCTTCTGCTCTGTCATCAGCACATTGGTTGCTCTCTCCTCCTCCACTTCTGTCATCCTCTTGCTATTCTTTCCCTTCAGCCCTCTAACAGTTCAGTTTCAGGTGTAAAATATTTTGGTTCAAGAGGGACTGGATATTAACTAGACCTAAGATTTTGTGATTTACGTTTCCCGTCCTAAGAAAAGGAATTATGTTGAGTGAACAATGACCAAAGCTGGACAGTTCCCCCTGGTGGTCAGCACTGAGACAACATGATTTTCCTCTGTCTTTTATTCATTAATTGGTAAATTTGAAAATAATCTGTTAAGCCCCAAACATGACAGACATTGTGCTAAGGACAGACGTGACACCTGTCCCTGTGGGGCAGAAAGTCTGAAGACGGAGTGTGTTACTAAACATTGTAGAGCATTTAGCATTTTCAAAAGCCATAAAAAATAAGCCAGAAAACTTGAAAGGAAAAAGGCTTTTACCATTTTTAAAGAAAAGCAGGTAGAAAGGTTTTGTTTCTGACATTTTTTGTACCACTAAGTCTTCAATTTGTGTTTAGTTCTTCAATTTTCATCATAAAATTTCCCCAAATAATTTTTTCTTATAAAGTGTGTCAAATCAGATCATGTCTAGTATAATTTTTAACTCTGTGTAGCATTCACAGTCCCTTTATTAGCAAAATTACAGTAATTAAATAATACTGGCTTTATAATTGAAAAGCACTTTGCAAAATAATATGTCTAGCTCATCTACATTGCTATGGAATACTACTGCCCCAGTGCTGTATGCATATGAACTGGTTAATCCTCACAACAGCCCTTATAAGGTTCAGGTTATCCTCATTATCCACATTTTTAGATGGAGAAACTGAGGCCCAGAGAGATAAGCAATTTGTAACCCTAGCCTTAATCACTTTGCCATAACAAGACTGAAGAGTGCCTGCAGTAAGTGTAAATGAACTTAACTGTATCCTCACTGCAGACAGAGGACTAGAAAGAGTAATGGAGTATGCAGTCTCTCTGGGTGTGTGTGTATGAGAATGAAGTTATCACTTGCCTGCAGTGATCCGGTTGTTAAGAGCACCTCAGAGGCCACTGTTGTCCTACCCTTCTTGTAAGTGGTAGAGATGGCTAATGAGCATCTGTTGGTTAATTGATTGATGACTTCTCAAGGCTTTTTACAGTCTTAGAATTCTATTAGTCACCCTACAAGAAACAGGTTGTATGGAAGGAAAGGTAATTTATCTTTTAAGAATTAAGTGAAATCCTTTAAACCCTTGTTTTTGTGCCTAAAGCTATATTCTGATGGAAATGCTCTTTCTCCAGCTATGTCAGTGTTACAGTAATTTAATCTGGTTCTTGAAATTACTCTTTATGTCATACATTTATTTAAGTAAAGATAGCCACATTGGATATGGAGATGCTATGAACAATGCAACAGAATCACAGAATGTTTGTAAAGCTGCTACAGTGATTACAATGAAAATATTTTTCATTTCCTTATAACACACACACACACACACACACACACACACACACACTATATGACTCCATCTAAAATCTTTGAAATATATCCAATATCTTTGGGTCTGGCACTGAACCTGGCCTGGCACAGCACAGATGCTCAATAAGTGACAAATTGAGTGAAAACCAATATTAGATTAAAATATTAAAGGCCAATATGCCCATCTCTACTCTGTATAGCTGTTCCAGTCAAAGTATTTTGGAAGGATGAGTGAGAATTAACAGTAGGGAAAAATAATTTGTTCCACTGAAAAAAGTATTCTTGGCCTGGAACATTTTCTGAAAAGTTAAGTTTAACTTTTAAAAATCAGAATTTTAAAATAATACGACTTAATTTGGGCTGAAGTTTATTTTTGAGTTATCTGTAAATAGATGGTAAGGAAATGAATAAATTAATAATTATAAGACATTACTCAGTCTAAGAGAAAGAGGCTTGTACAGGTCTTGAGCACATTGTAGCCAAATAATTATGTTTAATATAAATATTACTCATATCTTTTAATTAAGGAAAACAATTAAGTTTAATAATATTACTATATTGTTTAATATAAAGTAAACATTAATATTAAAAAATTTGCTTAAAATAAATATTTAGCAAATTATATTAGTATAATATAGTAATTATATTGTTATATTATATACTAATATAATTTGTTAAATATAGTAATATTTCTAATTGAAAACATTTTTAGGAGTTCATCTGTGCCTGCATATAGTAATATATTTTTTATTTTTTTATTTTTAAATTTTTACCATTCTTATTCAAAATATTAATAAAGTCTTACTTGTTTTTAAAGCTAGTACTTAAAAATGGCAGACAGCTTTCCCCCTAGTTGGTGCAAAATTGTAGATTTTCATGGTATGTTGTTTAAATGGAATTTGCACTGCTGCAGTGATAATGAAATTCCTTATTAAGGAGAGAGATGAGTGCCTTTTATGTTCAAGAGAAATGTTCAATGGCCCTTAAAATACTTTGACTATTTGGTTTTTTTTCCCTCAAGGTCTTGATCATCCCCATTGTCTGTCATACAAACTAGAGCTTGGATCAGACCAAGAAATTCCCTCGGATTGGTATCCATTTGCTACTGTTCAGTTTTCCATGCCTGACACCTGTGCCTCAAGGACAGAGGTCAGGTCTCTGGGGGTGGAGAGTGATGTCCAGCCACAGAAACATGTTCAGCAGCGAGCTTGCTACAACATCCAGGTACATCCCAAAGCTTCTAGAACTGTGACCTGATTTGGCTTTAAATATTTGTTTTGCTGTCTTTTGTGATTGCATATGTGTTGTGTGTGTGTGTATATGTGTGGTGAGATTTGCCCTAGAGAGGATCTCAGCTATGGAAACTTGATGGCCACCATTGAGCTTAGTTCTTCCTATGCATTCTGGAGAATGTTGGGAACACTTAATAATTTAGCTGTCAATGAAAAACAGGACATTAAAAATGAATCTACATTTTAGAAGCATATTTATAATAAAAATTATGATGTTAGAACACAATTTCTCAAAATATGTGCTGCAGAACACGTGTCCCATATAATTATCCAAGAAAAAAATAAGTTGGGGAATGCCATATAGTAAATTAGTGTTAAATAAAGGCCCCCAAGAAGTCCTGCAGTAAGGAAACTTGTTAAACTTAGTTAACCCAGTTTTTCCCGACTCATTGGCTATTGTGTCTTGTCTGTGTGAGTATGTTTATGTAAAACACTTATCCCTATCTTGTGGAATGGTGTTCTGTGGAGCATGCTTTAGGAAACGCTGAGTTACTCTATTATGGTAGTTTTCAGTTTTTTTTTTTTTTTTTTAAGATGGCATCTCACTCTGTCAACCAGGGTGGAGTGCAGTGGCACGATCTTGGCTCACTGCAACCTCCGCCTCCTGGGTCCAAGCTATTCTCCTGCCTCAGCCTCTCAAGTAACTGGGATTACAGGCACCCACCACCACACCCAGCTATTATTATTATTATTATTATTATTGTATTTTTAGTAGAGATTGGGTTTCACCATATTAGCCAGGCTGGTCTCAAACTCCCGACCTTAGGTGATCTGATGTCTCGGTCTCCCCACGTGCTGGGATTACAGGCGTAAGCCACCATGCCTAGCTTATTGGTAGCTCAAAGTTTTATTTTAAATTTTTAAATAGAGATGAGATCTCACTATGTTGGTCAGGCTGTTCTCAAATTCCTGGTCACAAGTGATCCTCCTGCCTCGGCCTCCCAAAGTGCTGGGATTACAAGCGTGAGCCCCCACATCCAGCCTGGTATTATGGTAGTTTTAAATGTTTGCCATCAGCTCTTCTGCATTCTTAGGCAGATGAACTAAAGGAGGACATACACTTACATCTGTTTCTAAACTTGTTTTCCCTTCTTATCCTCAAGTTCAGTAGATATATGGATGTCTTCTGCCACATATTTCCCACAGTATCTTGAAATGGTGATGCATCTTGCTGATTTTGTTTAAAAGGTTTTCCTTTTTTTGAGACAGAGTCTCGCTCTGTTGCCCAGGTTGGAGTGCAGTGGCATGGTCTCAGCTCACTGCAACCTCCGCCTCCTAGGTTCAAGTAATTCTCCTGCCTCAGCCTCCTGAGTAGCTGGGATTACAGGTGCCTGCCACCACGCCTGGCTAATTTTTTGTGTTTATAGTAGAGATGGGGTTTCACCATGTTGGCCAGGCTGGTCTCGAACTCTTGACCTTGTGATCTGTCTGCCTCGGCCTCCCAAAGTGCTGGGATTATAGGTGTGAGCCACCACACCTGACTTAAAAGTATTTTTTAACTAGAAAATATTTCAAAAATCACAAAAATTAAACTGCATTACAGACAGGTGGTTTAGTTTAGAATTCATGTTTCCCTTCTGTCTTTCACATGAGCAACGTTTTATAATTTCTAATAGCATTTATTTTATTTTTAAAAATTTAAATTTTGCCTGTTACACAGCCCTCAGGAGGTCCTGAGAACATGTGCCCCTCGAATAGCATTTTAAAATCTATGTGTTGCTTGACTTGCAGCAATGATTAATGCCATTCTGATTTTCTACTAACTTATTTCTATTAAAAATAGTGATATTATACATGACATTGCTAATATCAACTGGGTTTCCTACACTATAGTAATGTGAGTCAGGATTTTTCTTTATTTTGGACTGTTTAGAAGTCTATGTTTGGGTCCAGTTACCTTTTTCTACTGATAAAAGTAATGATAGGTAGTGCTGTCCTGTGCAGCCCCTTCAGACCTGAAGGATGTATTTCCCCAGCAGGTGGGAATTGCCTCGGCTGAAGATAGCTGCCTTCCCTGAGGTTATGCCTCCTTCCTGGAATCTATGCAGGGGTGTATAGGCCCCTTTGCATCAACCTGGGCTAACTCTGTAGGTCCGCCCAGCTTCAGCTCTCCAGGGCATGGGCAGAAGCCTTCATTCTGACTACATTGCAGCCCAGCTTCTCTCTCTGCCCATTTAGCTTCATTTCCTGCCTCACTCCCCGATGAATGTTGAACTCAACAGCACTCTCCAGTAAACTTTCTGCACACAGATCTCCATCTCAGAGTCTATTTCTTGGGGAACCTGACCTATAACACTAGGTATATATGTATTATGTGTGACTGAAAAGTGGGTCAAGTGTGCATGGAGACTGTGTTTATACTTACTTTCCTATTCACAGGACGTGCCAGGTTCATGCAGTTTTAGTGGACAATTAAAAATTACTTTACAAAATATCTCTAGCTTTAGTAGCATTTACTAGTTGATCTGCACCTGGTGGCAGTTTCAAAATGTTTTCTTCCATTTAGTAATTATCTGTCGCCAGATACTGCTCCACATGCAGGGACACAGCAGTGTGAACAGAGAGACAAAGTCCCTGTCCTAGCATAGTTTCTAGTGGGGGTAAACGAAAAATTGTTAGTAGATAAATAAATAAATAAATACATATGATTTCAACTAATAACAAATTCTAAGAAGATAATAAAATAGGGTAACAGGATAGAGAGTGACTGGAGGGCTTTATCTGGGGTAGTCCTGGAGGACCTCCAGGAGGATGTGACATTTGAGCTGAGACAAAAATGATGAAGAGCAGATGGTTTACTATTAGGTTGCTGCAAAAGTAATCACGGTTTTTGCCATTTGCTTTACAGCAACCTAATAGTTTGTAAGCTGGTTTGTGTCAGTTAGATAATTTTGGGTGCATTATAAATCTTAGCGGGGCCAATGGCTAGATACATGATACAGCCATATATTCAGGTAGAGGGATAATTGATCATATGTCTAGTCAGATCTGAAAATGTTTTTTTCAATATATGTATCCTGTATACATTTTATAAAAACTACGTTTGACTTAGAAGACAGTTTCGATGCTCTTAAAGACTTGACCCTGGCAGGGAGGATTTGGGGGGCTCTGTTGTTCAAAAGGAGAGCAGAGTGCCTCACTTGGAAGCTACTGTAGGAGGGTAGAGGGCTGTGTCTGTGTCCAAAGGGTGAAGTTTGTGCAGTCTGTGCCGCATGTATAAAATAGGACTGAAGAGGTGTGAGTGCTGTGTTGCATTTGTTAATGCTATCTGTGTTTTGCTTTTGCATAACAGGTTGAAATAGAAAAGAAGTGGATTAAAATCGATGGAGAAGACCCAGATAAAATTGGTGACTGCATAACTCAGTAGGAGTAGCAAGAGTTTATGATGACAGCCCACTTGTCAAATATGTAATTCACTGAAACCACACCAAGTCCTGCTACTGTAGAGTGGAAATGACTTCTGAATAGCGGTTTTAGGACAGGTCTGATGGCTGTGTTTAGAGAAGTTTAGACCTAAAACTGAACAATCTGTATTTTATGCTTTTCATATGTTTTTGTCCTAGGGGTTTGATCTAAAATGTTTCTATAATTTGTGTGATGTTTTGCTTCCTATTGAAACTCAAAGGCACTGTTACTCGTTGTGTGACCCCACAGCCAGTTTGATTTTTGATTACTCAGTGGCTGATCGTTTTGCTCCCTGGATTACTGAGGTGCCGTCTTTATTTTTTCCCATCTCTTCTTGCTGGTTAGTGCCTGTACTAGAGGGTAAGGGAATCAAAGGAGACATAAACCGAAATGCTTTATTTTCCCTCTTTCTTGCCTCTGAAATATGGCTAGGTGTAAAATGATGTTGAAACCACAGGCTAAAATGTAGATCTGGAAGTATCTGTGCTTTTGAATTACTTATTTACCTGTCCTCTTACCATTGGTAAATAATAATTGGCTGTATTTGGTACCTGTCTCTCTCCTACTGTGTTGTCATTTTCAAAATGTGTTTGTTTTCTGGTGTGTGCTGCAAAGAAGCTATTTCTGTTGTCCTACATATTTTAGTATAAATCACTAAGACATATTTCCTTTCACTTGGCAGGATTCCTTTCAAAATGGGATCTGAGTATTAGACACTAGTTAAAATATTTATGTATATTAAAGATGAATTTTTAAAACTTATAAATACTATTTTCCAAAAGTACAGATTCTAAGGACGTATTTTGATAAAGTATTATTTGTAATGAACACAAGCCTCTCTTGAGTAGAAGTCTAAATCACAGTATGATTATTTTATACTAGTTCTGCTATCATGCTGTTTTATGCTAATTCTGCTTATTTTAGAGTATTTTTCATTAAAAGGTGAGCAAAGTGAAAGATACTTGGTATTTTACCCAGATTTCTAAGAGGCAACATTTTTATTCTTCAGAGTCAGGTAAATGACTATAATAGTTTGATTTCTAATGAAAAGTCAATAGCATTAGCAGTTATAATTCTGTTTATAATTTCCTTTTAGCATTTACAGTGAAAAGGGAGAATTTTAAAATTTATGAAATCTATATTCCAGGTATCGTTTTTAGTCTGAAAAACAAACTACTCCATGTGGTATTAATATACCTTCAATTTATGTTGAATCTTAAACATAATTAGGAGATATTTTTCTCTATTTGCTAGATTTGTTTTGAGTCAAAACTGATTTAATGTTCTTCCAAACATTATGTGTTGGCCTACAGAGTTTATTTCATGTGTTTTATTTAATATTTAATATTATATTACATTCATTGAAATCTGTTCAAAAACAGATTAAGACAAACATTTATGATGGTCTGTATCAATCAGCAGATTTTATTGCTTTTCATTATTTTACTGTAAAGGCAAAGAATGCAATAGGTGATGGTTGGTTGAAAGGAATTGCTATTGCTGTTTTTATTTTTTACTTTTTTTGAGACAGAGTCTCACTCTGTTGCCCAGGCTGGAGTGCAGTCGTGTGATCTTGGCTCACTGCAACCTCCGCCTCCTGGGTTCAAGGGATTCTCCTGCCTCAGCCTCCACCTAGCTGGGATTACAGGCACAAGCCACCCTGCCTGGCTAAAATTCTTTTATATTTTTAGTACAGACGGAGTTTCCCCATGTTGGCCGGGCTGGTCTCGAACTCCTGACCTCAGGTGATCTGCCAGCCTCGGCCCCCCAAAGTTCTGGGATTACATGCGTGAACCACCATGCCCGGCTGCTATTGCTCTTTTTAACTTTATTTGATGCCTTGCTTATAATATCATATGCTTGAGGCTCACTGTTGATGTAGAGTAGGGCAAATCTGTGTGTGTATGTCATTTAAAAAAATTCCACCATCTTTCCTTATCATCTGGTGTGGGCGCAATCTAGAGTGACTTCAGTCTGCTCAGAACGAATATGGAGGCAGGCCGAAACTGACGCTGCCCACAGTCCCACTGAAGTTAGGTGGGTTAATTACTGCTATTCCTTTCTAAGTGTGTTTTATGGCATCCTGCCCACAAAGAACTCACAGTCTGATTAGGATGAACTTAATGACTATTTACACCTCAAAATATATTCGGCAAAGGGTTCACTTAATCTCCCCTCATGCTTCACAGGTCCACTAGTATCAGTGGGTACTTCCCTGCCCAGGTTATTCACTCACAAGCCACCGGGCCTTCAGGACATCTCAAGATTTAGTCTTGACAATATAATAGCAAAAGCTGGACTAAAGCCCAAATGGAGTGTCTGTGGCAATGCAGAGGCTGATAGCATTAACAGCAGGGTGTTATAGCATAATTGTTAATTCGCACATCTATTAGGATCCTTAAATATTCATTACTTAGTGTTAAATTAACATTCTGTGTAGGGAGGGGAGGCTTATTCAGTTCTTCTGACCTCAGAACTGGCAGGAGGTCAGATGTGACTACAGAACTCTAGGTGAAAAATCAGGTAGGGTTCAAATTAAGTAGAACTGCCCTTGCCAGAATAGCGATCTTCAAAAAACCCTTGCTTTTAAGGGAGGGAAGCGGGGAAGGAAAGGAATGAGGGAGGAAATATTCCTTTCTAGCATTCATTTTGCTTAGATCATTCCATTTTGAGTTTGACCATTTTGGAGTCAAATGAGCAGACTTCCAAGGAGTTGACCAGTTTGTGACTAGTCTGGTCACCTTTCCAGTTACAAGATCATATTAACTGTGTAAATGAATTCACGGGTAGATCATTTGTGCAGATCTGAATTTAAGGACATTTCCTTTTTCTGTGGGAATCATAAGAGTTTATCCATTAAAAAAAGATATGTAAAAAAGATACTTTCCAGCACATAAATAAAGGCTGGAATTTTATAACCTGATGTATATATTAGACAGTTCTAGGATGTTAGTTCCCTTCATTCCAGAGCTGTGCTTGTGATACAGCCCCTTTTCTTATAAATTCAGTTAGAAGGCCTTCCTTAACAATGACTATTATAATGTTTTACTTAAAATACAGTTTTATATTCTGTCAATGCAAATATAAAACAGGTTGAGCCTTAATAATCATGTAACAAAACATTTTGTAGATTACATATTGATTTTTCAAAAATTAAAAATGTATTTCAAACTATTCTTACTGTGCTGTGAATTTATATCTTCTTCTGCAAGACCTGGGGCTATTTTTTTTTCTTAAGGTATGAAATCAATTTCAATAACCTTAAACAATTGACTCTCTGTCAGGCATATGTCAGGCTCCACTCCTAAGGAGTCAGTGACCATGACCTCTTGGCATATCCTGGAAAAATGACATCATCAAAGTATAGCTGATAATGTTATAAAGGATGATTTTAAAAATAGAGTATAATCATGCCTGTAATTCCAGCTCTTTGGGAGGCCGAGGCGGGTGGATCACGAGGTCAGGAGATCGAGACCATCTTGGCTAACATGGTGAAACTCCGTCTCCACTAAAAATACAAAAAAAAAAAAAAAAAAAAAAAATTAGCTGGGCATGGTGGCGGGCGCCTGTAGTCCCAGCTACTCGGGAGACTGAAGCAGGAGAATGGTGTGAACCCAGGAGGCAGAGCTTGCAGTGAGCTGAGATCGCGCCACTGCACTTCAACCTGAGCGACAGAGTGAGACTCTGTCTCAAAAAAAAAAAAAGAAAGATATGAAATGAATACATGCATAAGATTACCACTATTCAAAGCCTTTCACAATTTTTCCTTGAAAACAGGAAAAACTTTGTCCACAGAATTCCATGGAATTTTCAAACTTTGGCAACTTGCAGAGTAGTCCTGTAGAATTAATGTGCACCTAAAAACCATTTTTTTTTTTTTTTTTTTGAGACGGAGTCTCGCTCTGTCATCCAGGCTGGAGTGCAGTGGCGCAATCTCGGCTTACTGCAAGCTCCGCCTCCCAGGTTCACGCCATTCTCCTGCGTCAGCCTCTCCGAGTAGCTGGGACTACAGGCGCCCGCCACCACGCCCGGCTAATTTTTTGTATTTTTAGTAGAGACGGGGTTTCACCGTGGTCTCGATCTCCTGACCTCGTGATCCGCCCACCTCGGCCTCCCAAAGTGCTGGGATTACAAGCGTGAGCCACCGCGCCCGGCCAAAACCATGTTTTTAAAGTTTAGAAAACCAGTTTTACAAAATTGTACAGAATATATTTCAGGTAAGGCATACGTGTGGGTGGTAGGGAGTTGGGGAGAGTGGAGGGGAGTTGTGGGGGAGTGGAGGGAGGCTGTAGGAGATATGAAGGTAAATCAGTGCTTATAAAGGACGAACCCAACAACCTCTCCACCCTACTTTTTATAAGAAATCTGCCTTGTGTTGAAATTAAATTTTTATTTAGCTACTAAAGTTAATATTTCAAAATGGCATCAGTACTTCATAGAAGACAGAGAATGAAGCACATTTTAGCCACCGCTAGCACTCACAAGGTTTGGCCCTAGTTCTTCAGGAACAACAAAAGGATTGACTGGCAAAAACTGACCTTATTTGTAACAACAGTCCTCAAAATCCCACCAATCAATTCTTTCCTGTTTTGTCTCAACTCTGGCTAGACTGTCCCACTGCTTTTGTGTAGACACAGGGTAGATTTTGATGTTGTCTCTCCTAGACCCTCCCCATTCTCTGCAACTACTGTATTCCAAGGAACTTATACCTTTAGCCAGGGCCCTAAAACACAGGGTTATGTGTATTCTGTTGAATCATATGTAATCGCCAATATTTACCTTTCTTGATGGGAATTTCATGGGCTCAATCTAATTATCCACATATTTCCCTGGGTCATATGATACAAGCATTTTTTGTTATCGTGCTTAGAAATGGGATTGGAATATGAATTTGACTAATTTTTAAAGCAAGATAGAGTTGCTAGTCAAGAAGCAAATAGTTGAATTACAAAATACCATAGATACAGGCTACAGATAGTATTGTGCCTTTAAAATCATGTTTCCTCTGTAAGGAAAAGGAAAACTGATTAGATTAGTTGCCCCATGTTTTAAAATATTTCAGTTCATTTCCATGAGACTTCCTGGGGAAGAAAGGCACAGCATCATTAGACTCTGGGTTTTGCTGCTTCCCCTTCACGTATCTGCACTCGCACAGCCTTCCAAACTTCAGAGGGAAGAGTGGCTTCTTTAACTAATATGATTGTGCGTGTTGAAATTTTCCTGAGAAGTCCCTTTTGTAGAACCCAGAATTATGAACTCCATGAAATGTAATTTGCCGTACATTCTTGAAACAGAAGAGGGTGCTCTCGGGCAAGCTGATGCTACCCAGCGCTCGAAACGTAAGCATTTAAATTTGGTGGTGCTTGTATTATGATTAGTACAAGATATTGGGGGCATTTAATAAAGCATTTCAAAGCATTGTGAGTCCAGTGGAGCATAATTAAAATTAATACAACAGACAAACACATTAAAGTATTCTTAATGCCTACTCTAAAAATGCTGTCGAATACAATTTTACACATCCAAAAGATTTAAAATCTATGTTTAGAGATAAGCATAAAATACTACGCTTATCTCTAAACATTTCTAACTATTATAGAGAAAGAAAAACAGTGTCTTCCTTCTCTGCAGGTTTCAAACAAAATTTTTCTAATGAGAGTTAATAAACTCAAAATCTTCTTTCTTTAAAAGATTTATAAGATATTATAATTAATTCATCCTGCTTTGGCATGTGTCAAGGTCAATGTGATCTCTAAAAATCTCCAGTCCAGGATTGTACTTTCAGCTTCTTAGGTAAGAGCAAGCAAAGATATATGCTTTCAGGAGAATATTTCATGCTGCCTTGACTCAGGGACAAGCCTTGGTACTGTTTCAGTCCTCAGAAAGCAGTAATGAACATTGTTCTTTTCAAGATGGGTTCTGTATTTCTCTCAGAAATCTCCCTGGGTGGATGTTGTCATTCTTTTATAAAGCCAGTTAGGACACTCTCTTTCCAAAAGCCTTATATCATGAGTAAGTCTATGAGTGCAGCTGAACGCATGCAACATTCCCAAAGCCTTCTGAAGTACAGAAGGCTTACTAAAGACATTGGCTGCCAGTTTGGCACTCTAAGTCACCTCAAAATGCTATGTGACCTTCGTTCCAAATAATCATCTTGCTGATCATTCTAATTTTTTTAAGTGGTTACTATATGTCTGCATTTTTCTAGGTACTAGGGATAAGTAATTACAAAAACAGTTAGTTCCTGCTCTTATAGAGAGTATATAATAGTGGGGGAAGTCAGACAATAAATATCAAGTTGTGATTATTGCTATGCAGAAAAATAAAGCAGGGTAAAACAATAAAGAGTGGTAGAAGCGTGCCATTTTAGATAGGTTGGTAAGGGATGTTCTCTTTGATGAGATGACATTCTAGCAGCGAGACCTGAAAGAAATGAGGTAGAGTGCCACCCAGATCCCCACGGAAGAGTGTGTCCAGAAGAGGGCTCTGCTAGTGCACAGGTGCAGGACTCAGGGGATGCTAACATCACAGAGGACAAGATGACTGCTAGATGGCTATATCGGAGTGAGCAAGAGGGTGGGATGGAGGTGGAAAGAGATCAGAGAGACTGTGGGGGAGGTGGGGGAGGCAGACCACCTGGGGTTTTATGGGCCATGGATTTCATTCTGAGTGAGATGGGAGCCCTTGGAAGGCTTTATGCAGAGAAGGGGTAGAACTTTGTTACATGTTAAGATGATTGTGTGGACATAAAAAGGAGGTAGAAGCAGAAACAAAGAAAGTAGTTAAGAGTCTATTGCAATATCTCAGGTGTCTTGGTCCTTTCTTGCTGCTATACCTGAGACTGAGGGATAGCAGAAATTTCTCACAACAGAAATTTCTCACCATCCTGGAGGCTGGGAGGTCCAAGATCAAGGTGCCAATAGATTCAGTGTCTGGTGAGTGCCTGTCTGTTTCTCAGAGTAGGCACGTTCTTGCCGTGTCCTCACATGGCAGGAGGGGCCAAAGGGCTCCCTGAACCCTCTTTTATGAGGGCACTCATCCCGTTCATAAGGGCAGAGCCTTCACACCAAAGTACCTCCCAAAGGCCCCACCTTTCACTACCATCATCTTGGGGGTTAGGTTTCAACATATGAATTTTGCGTGGGACATAAATATTCAGATGATAGCATCAGGTGAGAGGTGATGGAGATTGAGAGTGGTGACAGGAGATGAAAAATGGTTGAATTCAGAACATATTTGAAATATAGAGCGAACAGTATATGCCGATGGATTAGATGTGGGGTGTGAGGGCAAGAAGGTAACAAAAACCACTGCCAGATTTTTGGCCTGAGCAACGGAAGAATGGAGTTGATTTTATGGAGGAGGGGAAGAGTGTTGTAGGAGCAGGTTTTGGGGAGAAAGATCAGGAATTCGTGTTTGGATGTGTTAACTTTGAGATGCCTACTAGACGTCCAATGGAGACAGCAAGTAGCAATTGAATGTACAAGGCAGGAAAGAGGGCTGGGATAGAGATGCGCCTCTTAGAGATATCAGCACGTTCAGCCATGGGACTAATTGGGATCACTTGGGAGTGAATATAGAATAGAAGTGGGCTGAGAATTGAGCCCTTGGGCTCCCTGGAGTTTAAACGTCAGGAAAATGAGGGCAATGCCATAAAGGACACTGAGGAAGAGTAGCTGGAGTAGAAGAAAAAAGAGAATGGTATTAATTCCAGGGGTCAAGTGAAAAAGGAGGTAATGAGTTTCCTCAAATGCTGTTGCTAGAGTAAGATGAGGACTGAGAGTTGACTACTGGATCTAGCAACATGGAAATGGTGACCTTGACAGAAACAGTTTCATTGAAGTGAGAGCAATGGAAGCAAACTCAAGCAGGTTTGGACCCAGTGAGTAAAACGGCTTTGCAGGGGAAGCAAAATTTCCCTCTACCCTCTTCAGTTCTGTGGTTGGTCCAAGAATTAAACTGACATAAGATAGATTAACAGGAGAAAAGCATACCAATTTTATTAATATTTTTACATGGATGTGGCAGTCTTCAAAAGGGAAATGAAGACTCTAGGAAGTCAGTAGGCCATGAAGGTTATATACCTTTTCACGAAAAGAACAATAAATTATGAGGATGTGACAAGACAAAGGGGCCTGGGCTCAGGGCATTAAATTGTAGGACAGTGCCTAGAAAATACATGGGGGAAACTAATGGAAGACAGGGTCATTTTAGTAATTTGATGTGGAGGTCCATTTCAGCATCAACTCCTAGTCTCTGGTGATAAGAATGTTCTTCTCTTCCTAGTACAGGGAAGGGACCTTTTTCATGGAAAATTTTATGATTGGTTTTTAGGTAGAAATGAGGAGGTCAGAGAGCCTGTGTTAGTTTGTTTTGCATTGCTAAAAAGGAATACCTGAGACTCAGTAATTTATAAAGAAAAGAGGTTTAATTGGCGCACAGTTTGGCAAGCTGCTCAAGCGTGGAAGCAGCATTTGCTTGGCTTCTGGCGAGGCCTCAGGAAGTTTTTACTTATGGCAGAAGGCGAAGCGGAAGTAGGCATGTCACCTGGTGAGAAATAAGCAGGAGTGAGAGGAGGAGCTTCCAGGCTCAGCTCTGCATGAATGAACAGAGTGAGAACTCACTCATTATTGCAGGGACAGCATGAAGACATTCATGAGGGATCTGTCCCCATGACCCAAACACCTCCCACTAGGCTTATCTCTAACACTGGAGGTCACATTGCAACATAAAATTTGGAGGGGAAACACATCCAAACCATATCAGAGCCCTTCTGCATGAGCTGTTTCTCAAGTGCCTTCAGCTTAAAATAATCAATATGCCAAAACAGCATATTTTGGGATGGCATCAGTCCCTTCAGCCCCACCCCCCCTTTTTTTGGAAATAGAGTCTTGCTCTTGTTGTCCAGGCTGGAGTGCAGTGGTGCCATCTCAGTTCACTGCAACCTCTACCTCCCAGGTTCAAGTGATTTTTGTGCCTCAGCTTCTCAAGTAGCTGGGATTACCGGTGTGTGCCACCACTCTTGGCTAATTTTTGTATTTTTAGTAGAGACAGGCAGGGGTTCACCACGTTGGCCAGGCTGGTCTCAAACTCCTAACCTCAGGTGATCCACCCGCCTCTGCCTCCCAAAGTGCTGGGATTACAGGCATGAGCCACCACACCTGACCCCCTTCAGCTCTTTTGAGGAGTTGTGCTGTCAATATGAACACTGGGACAGTGGCTGGGGAGGATGAGATCTTAAAACTTCCTTGACATCCCTTAAGACCCAAGTCTTGATACTTTGTCTGCTCTCTGGCTCCTTCTTTGTCATTACTATTATTTTTATCTTCTTGATGTTGACTCTTGCTAAAAGTTTTTCTCTTCCTTATTGTTAATGCTTACAGAAAATGATTCCTTGTTATCTTTTAGCCCACATCATCTGAATCATTTGCTGTTTCTAGCATAGGTGCTTTGACTATGCCAGCTTGTATTTCTTCAGAATTTTCATTAATTGTTTATGTGTGGTGTTGTAGGCATTACATATTTTAAAATAAATTTAGCCATTGCTTCAATCACATCCTGCTTCGTTTTAAAATTTTTCTTGGTTGAATTTTACCGGGTCAATGTCATTTCATATTAGGATGGTAATCCCACTTCAAATTTTGTTATCAAATTCAGAATAATTATAAACCAGTTGCTGGTTTCATAATCTTAAGAATGCCTACAAAGTTCCTGCAGGATAAAAAAAGCACACCTATTTATTCATTGTTTTTATATCTACCTAATAATTTGAACTTTGATTCTTTATTATAGTTGATATAATAATATTCTATGTAAATATTTGTCCAGTAATTAATAAGTGAGTTTTAATAAAATTCAAGTATCTGTGAAAGGTACAATTTAGGCAACTGTGAAATCATACTATTAGTGGGATATTTTATTGTTTTGATTCATTATTTATTTTAAAGCTGTTTTGTATGGTTAAAATAAGGAGGTGATCAAAATATGATTTCATGACTCACATGGCTTATTGTCATACACAGGGAATTTTTTTCCATGATGTTTAAAGAGGGAAAGAATCACAAGAACAAATCTCATAGGGAATACACTCGATAGATGAAGTACATTAACCATATAATGAATGAGTTCCAAAATTACTGAAGTCTAGTTGCTCAATTAGGATGAATGCAGGCTCTATGGAAAGTGAAAGCTAGTTGAAGTGTGAGGTATGAGTGTAAGAGAGGATTTTGGGAGAGATGGCTTGACCAACACAACAGAGATCCATGCAGACACAGGAGGTCCCTCCATGCAAGAGTGTGGGTGTTGCTGCTGAGGCTTCGGAGATGACCCCAAAGGCTAACAGGATGTAGTCCTGCCATACCTGGAGCTCACGATCTTCAGAGAAGCAACTCAACAGAGTTCAGTCATGCCGTGGCCTAAGCTCTCAAAGTGTCTGCCAAACTATTAGATTTGTAGGTAAGTCATGCATTACTTACCAATGGGAAAATGTACAAAATGAGAAATGTGTTGTTAGGAGACTTCGTTGTTGTGCAAGCATCATAGAATTTACTGACACAAACCTAGATAGTATAGCCCACTACACACCTAAGCTATACAGTATGGTCTATTGCTCCTAGTTGCACTTTAATCCCTAATTTTCTCCCACCTATAGGCTAGAAATTCCATTCTATAACAGCTCAAGAATAAATTCCTATCAATAACTTTTAATGAATGTTTTTCATATTTGAGGTACTACGCCAGCACATTATTGTGATTTTGGAACTGAGATGATCAATTCCCTCTAACAGGGAATAAATGGTTAAGGCAGCTCTGATTTGGGAAATATATTTATGAGCACTCTAGAGTTCAGTTTCTTTTTCTGCTTTTCATCTCTGAGAGAGACGCTACAGAGCTGTGAGTGGCCGGGTGGGGGTGGGAGATGCCGCCTGGGAGCAGTGCTTGTCCTTTTCTGTAGAGTTTTATTTTGATATTTTCACACTGCTCAGAGAGAATTCCACCCAAAGGTCCTCAAGTGCCATGAAAAGGACAAGGAAAGAGCATCTTTGAACAGTGGCATTGTTAAATGCCAAGAGCCTGCCTCTCCAGTGGATAATTTTGAGATATTGTGAAACACTTTTCAAAGGCTTTGCTAAGTACTCATTGTGGAAAAGGACACATTCTATATTAAACTCTCACTGGGATCAGAGATGGCCTTGGGTAAGACTGTGAACTAGACGATGTTTGTAGCCCTCTTTTTATTGCCTCTTCCTCTGTCAGTGATGCTCCAGTCCGTTCCCCCATACCTCCTCAAGGCTTTTAGGGTCTCCCCACCTCCCTCTTTTTGCCTTATATGATTGAGTGCCAAGGAAGGGTAGATGTCAGTAACTTAGATCTTGGTGTTCTTCTGCTGCAGGCTTTTCCAATGGAGCTACTTATTCCTCCAAACCCCACAGACCTTTAACTGCTTCGCTACCTTCAGTGTGGCTGTCCTCCATCCTCCAGTCCACCCTTTGTGCTGCAGTCAGGAAGGGACACATTATCTTGCATTTGCTTACTAGTAAGGCTTAGCTTTCACCATGGCTTGCATTATTCTCTATCCTCTAGCCAAACCGAACAAACTGCTCTCATTTCCTCAAACCCATCATGTTCTCAAACCCTGCATGTTCTCAAGTCCCAGGTCTTGGCTGATACAGTGCCCTCTCCCTGGAATACTCTTCCTTGCCCGCTTCCTCTGTCCCCTACTCATTCCACAGACCTCAGTTTAGGGGGCCAATTCTAAGAAGCCTTCCCTGGCCCTCCCCATTCAGGTTAGGTGAACCTCACTGGTATTTTTTTTTTGGTACTAATCCTGTTATATTGTAATTACTTCCATCTTTTTCTTTTTGCCCACCCTCTTTGGGATTTTGACTGGGGTGGCTCTGCCTAGTTATTTCTCTTTTTCTGGGAAGAGCACCATCTGCAGGGGTGGTGGTAGGTGATGGTAGGAGCAATGCCAGTGAAAGGGGGCTAATCCCCTGGCCAGAGATTATGACCTATGTGTTCAATAAGAAACACTACATGAATGAATGATCGGATAAATTTAGATAAATGCATTACTTTTCTTCCTATGACAGTTGCATTTTAATCCCTAATTTTCTCCCACCTATAGGCTAGACATTCCATTTTATAACAGCTTAAGAATAAATTCATATCAACGACTTTTAATGAATGTTTTTCATATTTGAGGTACTATGCTAGGAACTCAAGGGGCATGTAAGAATGAATAATACACAGCCTAAGTCCTCAAGAAATTTAAAATCTATTACACTTATGGTTGCAAATGCCCTTTAAAAAAATAAACACACACACATATACAAGGGGTTGAAAAATATTAAAATATTTGTTTTAAAATTTGATTTAATCTTGTTTTTGAAAGCTGGTAAAAGCGGAGAGGAAGCACCCTTAGCTTTTTAGCACCTATTGTCTGGGACTGTGCTTTCTCATTTAATACCCAGCAACTTATAAAGGAAGTGTTACTTTTCTCTCTCTCTTTTTTTATTTTTATTTTTTGAGACAGAGTCTTGCTCTGTCTCCCAGGCTGGGGTGCAGTGGCCTGATCTTGGCTCACTGCAACCTTCCCCTCCCGGGTTCAAGTGATTCTCGTGTCTCAGCCTCCCAAGTAGCACTGGAGGTACGCACCACCATGTCTGGCTAATTTTTTGTATTTTTAGTAGAGAAAGAGTTTCACTATGTTGGTCAGGTTCGAACTCCCGGACTCAAGCAATTCACCCACCTCGGCCTCCCATAGTGCTGGGATTACAGGCGTGAGCCACCATGCACGGCCAAGGAGTGTTATTTCTCATCGAGAAATGAAAACATCTCTCTTGTTAAAGGTATCTTGGAACCCTTGTGTGGCTGTACATGGCTTTTTTTCTTGTACTTGAAACAATATCCCGTGCTTAATTTCCTTGACCTGTCCACGTAAATAAAATGTAACTTCAAATGAAAAACATTTACATAAAGAATCATTCACTAGCTCATCCCATGTAAACACATATAAGAAAACACAAGTGTTTGTTAGGAATCTTTTATGTGGCCAATACAATCCTAGGTACTACAACTTAGGGAATAAATGAAACTGTACAAATTGCAGTGTACTTAAATTTATGGGACCATGACATTGCCACTTTCAAAGCCGAAAGAAAATGCAATCATAAGTAGGGATGATAGTGGTAGGAAAGGGGCCACAGTGGTTTTCTGTGCTGTTTGGATAGAATACAGTGGTTATTGTGTAAAAGTTTTCTGTCTTGATGACCCTGTCTTGGTCCTTTGGCTAGAAAAAACAATCTTTTTTAGGTTTCCTCTCTGACCATTGGTATTTCTGGGTTGCCAGCTTCTCCGGCACCCAATCTAGGATATGGGAGGCAAAAAGAAAATCAGAGAACTCACTGCTCTGTGGCTCCTGGGATTGTGAGGTCCATAATTGGCCTGCCATATTCTCCCCACTTTTCAGTCTTCTTGTGTTTGTTTAGATATATAACATTTTAGCTGTTCATAGCAGAATGAATAGGAAGAAGTGTGTTTATTTTATGTTGTCCCTGCCTCTCCCAACATTTGAAGTATCTAAGACAATAGAATAGAACAGTCAAGATGCTGCCACTTACCTCTTATAAAATGAGACAAATTAGGAAAAAAGAAAAGCACAGTTATCGAGGGAACAAAGCTGGTTGGTTTTCTGCAGGTCATAGCCTTAAGCTCAAATTATTTGTCTTTATCTCCACCTTGTCTAGGTTGGAGAATTAACTGGAGACAATAAACATTATCATTGCTAATATTTTATGTACATGTATGATTATACGCATTATGATTAAAGAAATGAAAGCATAACCATTTGTTAGCTAGGAAATTACTGAATCCTTATCAAGACCTTGATGAGAATGTTGAAAAAGTAGTGATGAGGAAAATTGTGTTGAAGTCATCCTACATACCTTTTATGAGTTAATTATAATTTGTAATATGTGTACAACATATACATCTCTCAAATATTAAAATATTTTGAAGTAGGCAGTCATATACTCATTAACAGTGTTCCATTGCATTGTGTCACACGGTCACTTTAACTGAAATCTTGTTGGCGTGGGAGGAGGAATTCATCATGGTGGAATAGAATCTGATATTCAAATAAAGCAAGTTGATTTTGGAGCTGTATTAGAACATTGAAAATGTTACAAAAGTGCAGAGTATAAAATAAATCAGAACTGCCAACACTGTAACCATTTCAAAGTTACAGGGTGAGGCAGAGATTATGTGGATTTTCATTTCCTGTAAGATGCAAAGGATGAAACAGGGTCAGAGAAACACAATACTGCTGGGTTTAGTGCATTGGTTGCAAAATGTTCAGAAGTTAATTATGAATATTTGCTGCCTTAAGTCATATGCTCAAATACTAACTTGTATTTTAATCACCAATAAATAATTATTTAGAGTCTATACAATTATTGAAATAGTTTGTATTTGACTGTAAAGTTTAATATGTAATAAATAATGGGCTGTCTCTAAAATATTTTTCTTTACTTTTTTTCTTTTTTGGGACAGAGTCCCACTTTGTCTCCCAGGCTGGAGTGCAGTGGCATGATCTTGGCTCATTGCACCTCTGCCTCCCAGGTTCAAGCAATTCTCCTGCCTCAGCCTCCCGAGTAGCTGGGATTACAGGCGTGCACCACCACACCTGGCTAATTTTTGTATTTTTAGTAGAGACGGTTTCACTATGTTGGCTAGGTTGGTCTTTAATTCCTGACCTCAGATGATCTGCCCACCTCGGCCTCCCAAAGTGCTGGGATTGCAGGGGTGAGCCACCACTCCCGGCCTTTCTTTACATTTTTATCCAACAAAAGGACTTCACAAATATGGCCTTTGCTCACAATAAGCAAAGTGAAATTATTTCTTTACTTTCAGAAGAGTATCACTAACACCTCCAGGCAAAAGTAGTGAGAACATATGGGGAGGAAAATTAATCTGATTATTAAGATTTGCTTAAATGTTGCAAAAACTGGTATTGATTATCAGTAATAATTATATATATTATATATTATGGTCTCTAAACAAAGTAGGAGAAAAATGAAAATCTGGTGCTCCAAATTGCGTTGGCCAGTTAAGGAGGAGCTTTATGCTTTGGCAGAGGTGTAATTTCAAAGGAATAGGTACTTAAAGAAGGACTAAGTTTCAGCATTTCTTTTTTATTCATTATTTACTAACAAAAAATAGTCACTGTAAAATTGCCTCACTGAGGCTGTAGGATCTTGAAATTTCAATTTTAGCATCAAAAGTACCTTGTGGGCTGGATGCAGTCACTCATGCCCATAATGGCAGCACTTTGGGAGGCTGAGGTATGAGGATTGCTTGAGGCCAGGAGTTCGAGGCTGCAGTGAGGTATGATCATACCACTGCACTTCAGCCTGGGTGACAGACCTAGACCCTGTCTCTCTCTCTAAAAAAAAAGTGGTTTGTTTATGCAACATACTTCTTCTCTGAGTTTAAAAAATTGACAAAAGAAATGTAACCATCACAACTATAATATTCTGCATGTTTCATGATAATTTGATAAGCTATCAAACATGTTAAAAGATTCTTTTACATACTCTTCAATGCTCTTGTGACTGGTGAGGGCACTCAAGACACTTGAGATTACAATGAGGGACAGTCTAATCAGAGAATGGGCGCCGGTTTAGTTATTTCACACTGTGTAACAAATTACCCAAAATGTAACTGCAAATAAAATTACAAATATCCATGATCTCATACAGCTTCTGAGGATCAGGAATCTAGGAGATGCTTAGAAGATAGATTTGGTTCAAGATAACTCAAAGATATGTAGTCAAGCTTATCAGGGCTGCAATCATCTGGTAGTTCAACTGGGGAAGGATCTATTTCCAAGCTTACTTATGTGACTGCAGGTTTCTCATACTTGCTGACTGTGGGCTGGAGTCTCAGTTCCTTGCCACATAGACCCCTCCATAAGCTAGCTCATGACATGACATGACAGCTGGCTTCCTCCAAAATAAGAGAGTGAGCCCAAGAAAGAATCCACAGCTATGAATAACCTTATCTCAAAGGTGATATGCTACTACTTCTTCGCTATTTTACTAGTAAAATAAACCTACCATGGTACAAGGTAGGAGGGGACAACATCAAGTGGTCAATACCAGGAGACAGGGATCATTGGGGGCCATCTTGAAAACTGGCTACCACAGGTCCATGTGGCAGATTTGCAACTTGGATTTACCTAGAACTTGTGTTAAAGCATACCTCCTCTAGTAGTCGTTGCCTGTTATTGGGAAGAAATGACTAGTGACCATTCAGACAGACTGCAAGGGGCAAATGAAATTTGCTGACATTTCTCTGCTAACATTACATAGCTTCTCCATAACTTGAGTATACTGAGTGTACTAAGAAATAACAATTCAACTTTTAGTTACACTTTTTATGGGTACGAAGATCCAAGAATAATTTAAAAAATATATATGATCTACGTATAGTTCTGAGAAGGGTAGAATGTATAATAAAGTAAAACAGTATGCTGTCACAGAAAGTTAGGTGATTACCAATCCTAAGCATTTAGAAATAAAGCTTTAAAACCTTGCTATGAAAAAGATGGAAAACAAGAGACCCTTTTAGCTTTCTTATTTCCCAGCTTGAATAATTTAATTGGATTTTATAATATCAGTAGGAATCAATGACTGCTTTTAGCTTTCTTACTTTGGGTGAAAGATAAGTCACCTTGAACACTCCTGGTAGTAAATTGCCGGGTAGAGAGATATAACCATTAAAATTACCATATATAGTTCTTGGCTTTTTGTAAAAGAAATTTCTTATAGTTTTCAATGTAGGAAAGTTTTCTAAAGGGTATCATATCAATCAGCTACTTGAAATTCACAAACCATAAGGTACGTGACCCAGGCAAACCACATACAGAGTGGTAGGGAATAAACAGCTCTACTGCACTTACTTGCACAAATAAATAAATAGCCAATTTAAAATATAATAGGGTTTTTAATCATCAAATAACTTATCCATCTGGTTAGGTCAAGACCTATTTGCAGGCTATAAAGGCTGTTTAGAAGAGTTGTGGCCAAGTGCGGTGAGTCATGCCTATAGTTCCAGCACTTTGGGAGGCTGCGGCTGGTGGATCACTTGAGACCAAGAGTTTGAGACCAGCCTGGGCAACATGGTGGAACCCTGTCTCTACAAAACACACACACACACACACACACACACACACACACACACACACTCACACACACAAAATAGCTGGGCGTGGTGGCACACACACCTGTAGTCTCAGCTCCTTGGGAGGCTGAAGTGAGTGGGTTGCTTGAGCCCAGGAGGTAGAGGCTGCAGCCAGCTGTGATCATGCCACTGCACTGCAGCCTGGGCAACAGTGTGAGACCCTGCCAAAAAAAAAAAAAAAAAAAAAAAAAGGCAGAGTTGTGGCAGTAGATGGTGACTTCTTCCCTTTTCTAATCCTCCAGGTTATCTGTGCTTACATCTTCCCTCAGCCCTAGCTAGGTAAGGTATGCCCCAAGATGCTCTGCCCTTCAGAAGAGAGAATTATTGTAGGTAGACAGCTGGTGATTTCTGCCTAAGGAGGAAAAGGAGACAGGAAGATACTAGCTGCTGACTTTATTTTAGCAGTGGTTTTCCACCTTGGCTGCATATTAGAATCAGATTCTGCCGAGTGGGATTCAGGCACTAAACTTTTTTTTTAAGCTCCCCGGGTGATTTTAATGTGCACCCAAAATTGACACTCTTTGTCTTAGGTCTGTGGGTCTCATTTCAGCGCCCATTGGAATCACCTGGAGAGCATGTTAAAGTTACAGAATGCTAGGCTCCATCCTTCAGTCTGATTCAGGAGGGCTGGGGTGGGACCCACATTTGCATATTTAACAAGTTCCCAGATGCTGCTGATGCTGCTGTACCACGCTGACAAGTCTTAGAAAAATTTAGCTCGTTATATTTTTATACAACAAAAAATGGAGTTCAGCTGTGAGTGGGGTGTAGGGGGAGGAATGAAAATTGGTAAATGCAGAGGACAGATATCACTAGTCTCCCCTCTTTTCTTTCCCCATCTTCTTCAAAGCTGAAGTTAGACAGAGATCTACCCCTGCATTGCCCCTCCTCGATTTTCATCTTTCACAGATTGAGGAAACAACCTGTGAACGACCTAAAGCCGGCTTGACCCAACCTAACCATGCGTTTTAGCGGGTCTCTTTTCCGACACAGGCCGACCGCCTCTCCGCCTTGATCCCCTCCTCCACTCAAGCCCGCTCCATCTATTAACGTTCTCTTCTGCCCAGCCATGCCCTCGGCGGTCTCCGCGGTTGCGCACCTGACGTACATCGTTCAAAAAGTGCCCAGTGTTTCCCTCCGCGTGCACGGCGTGCCGCGCAGGCGCCAAGGGCCAGGTGCTGGAGGTGCTGTCATGGCCTACCTCAACCCGGTGGTAAGGAGGACCTCAGGCTCTGTGCAGAGGGAGCGCCCTGGGACTCCGGGTTCACGGCAGCCGAACCCTGCACACCCTTTTATTTCCCCCTGACACTTTACAGATTGTCATAAACCCTCTCTCTTCCTTAGGGGCTGGGGCTCTTCCTCACCTCTGTGTTGGAGGAAGCTGATGAGGGCCAGTAGTTCAGCAGGAAGTTGGGCCAGCCCCGCCAAAAGAACAAGTGCCCTTTTTCTCTTTTCACCCAAACTGAGGCTATCTAGTTGGGGTGTTTAGAGGTGGAACTCATCCTCAACCCTGCTCGTTTCCTAGATGCTAGAAAACCTCCAAGTTCGGTTGTGTTAATTTTACTGTGGACATTGTTAATTCCAAGCTGTATTATTTACTGCTTGAAATAACAATGTGATATCTCATGTTACCTCCCCAAATGTTTTTAGTGTCTTTGCCTACCCGCCTATTTCGTTGTCCTTTAACAACTTAATGCTTAAGTGTACAACCTACATTACCCTCCTACCCCTAACGGACACTTAATTTGCACAGTGAGAATTTCTAGTCTCAGTGGCACTTATGAGATCATCAATTATAAAAACCTGAATCAAAGAACAAAAATCAAGAATTCATCTTTATTACCAATTCATCTCAACAGACTTCACATTTCGTGAAAGGCAGTGTGCTTGTCCAGATCTGTGTAATTTTATGGGTTCGGGGTATTATATATGCAGTATAAAAACTCCATTTTTAGAGACATGCTACTTTAATTATATCTGTTTTATGACAGTGTGTTTTAAGATACATAAAATACCTATGCTCTGACTGAATATAAGCTTACTAGGTATGCCAATTTATCTGATTGTGAATTCTATGAAGGAGTGTCTGTGTTTTAAATAGAGGAGTTAAGATGGACTATACATAGTTTTAATAAAGATAACAGGGAAAGCAATACAAAGTCTGTGGTCCTAGAAGAGAAAATATGTTCAATACCTATTTTGATTTTTGAAAAATTGTGTTCTAATGGGTACTTTTTGACTACTGCTGTGTTAAGATTTTTTAGCCCTAAGAGTTTTTTCCTTCGGTGTTAAGCGTGATCACACTAGCTGGGACTACCACTGAAGCATCAATTTAGTATGCCTTTATCAGGATAAACTGTTTTAGAAGAAGCAACTAATTTAGGGGCATTTAGTCTTAATGCATGTGCTTGTGAATAACATTATTTAAATGTTACTGATTGGCCTATTCATATAGGCTTACCCTGGGTCTTTAGAAGGGTTAAAGCATAGCTTTAAATACTAAATACTCTTAGGGGCTGGGAACTGTGGCTTACACCTGTAATCTCAGCACTTTGGAAGGTCGAGGTGGGCAGATCACTTGAGCCTAGGAGTTCGAGACCAGCCTGGCCTACATGGTGAAACCCCATCTCTACTAAAAATACAAAAAATTAGCCAGGTGAGGTGGTGCACGCCTGTAGTCCCAGCTACTCTGGATGCTGAGACAGGAGAATCACTTGAACCCAGGAAGCAGATATTGCAGTGGGCCCAGATTGTGCCACTGCACTCCAGCCTGGGTGACAGAGCAAGACTCTGTCTCAAAAAAAAAAAAAAAAAATTAAAAAAAAGCATAGCTACTCTTGGCATGAACAGGAATATTTAAGAGTATTTATTTAGTGGGTAGTGTGAAATGGCAATCCTAGAGTGCCACAATTTTCATTTTGGCCTGCTTAAGCAATTTGAAATAAGAGCAACTCAACTAAATTCCTGCTTTGCTGTTTCTTGCCCGTGGAACTTCCACTAAGTCAATATTGTCAGCACATAGCATTGCCGTTTTGGCCTGGGGGCATAGTTTATATAGATTTGAAGGGCTGAGTTTTTTCACATACCCTCTTTTTTGTTGCTATAATTAGTGTTTAATCTGGGTAGAAATCTGCTTAATTTCATTGTCATGGCATGTTTGACTAGGAGGTATTTTAGAATGTGTTATTTCCTCTCTTCAGTATGCACACTGTGGATGGGTAAGGATGCCCTTCTTAGGTTCTGGTAGGAAATCCGTTTTGGAGCAGTTGTATTTGACAATGGTCCAGAATATATATTTTTTGGACTTTGTGTGTTTTGGAAGTGAGATGAGCTTTAATTGCTCTATTTTAAGTGCTTACCCCAGTCTTATGGCTCGGAGTTTATTTATATTTGTGGAAATAATATAGTGAACCCTAAAAAATTCTCCTTTGGCCACTTTGATAAAAAGGTAAATTGAAAACAGAAGGTCTATTTCTAGTTGACTTACATTAATTTCCCTTTTAAAAGGAGTTGGGGAGGTTAAATACTGACACAAAAGGCAAGTAACATGACAATAACCATACGTCTTTTAGATTATTAGCTCATATGTTATTGTAGTCCTGTAATTCAGTCTTGTAGATAGGCTGAGACTATGGGTCTGAAGCTAACACAATTTATGGAAAGCTAAGACTATATTGGGAATAGGAATGTACATAGTAAAAGTTTTAATGGTGACTTTAGAAGACTAGAAGGTATACACTGCATATCTTTTAAGGCCAAATATGTTCAAACTTGAGAAGTCAAAACTTTAACAGGCCGGGTGTGGTGGCTCATGCCTGTAATCCAAGCACTTTGGGAGGCCGAGGCGGGTGGATCACGAGGTCAGGAGTTCGAGACCAGCCTGACCAACATGGTGAAACCCCGTCTGTCTAAAAATACAAAAACTAGCCGGGCGTGGTGGCATGCACCTGTAATCGCACTTACTCAGGAGGCTGAGGCAGGAGAATTGCTTGAACCCGGGAGGTGGAAATTGCAGTGAACTGAGATTGTGCCACTGCACTCCAGCCTGGGTGACAGAGCATGACTCCATCTCAAAAATAAATAAATAAATAAACAAAAAATAAATAACAATAAAATAAAACTTTAACAATTGCTTTTATGTAGCCTCAACTCTACAGATCTGTAATTGAAGATGTAATTGAAAGAGTTCGGAATCTATTTGCGGAAGAAGGTATACAGGAACAAGTTTTAAAAGACTTGAAGCAGGTTTGTAGCCGATACAACTTTTTCTTCCTGTCTTTTGTTGTTTTTTTCAGCATACAAAACTGATATAGTTCTGATCTCTCAAATTATAGTTTAGTACTTATTCATTGTGCCATCAGGATAACAAGTTAGTTTTTAAGAAACTGAAAAAAAGAGAAGTATCATTATATATGTATATATTTTTTAAAGTAAACTTTTTTTTTTCCTCTGCAGCTCTGGGAAACCAAGGTTTTGCAGTCTAAAGCAACAGAAGACTTCTTCAGAAATAGCATCCAATCACCTCTGTTTACTCTTCAGTTGCCACACAGCTTGCACCAAACATTGCAATCGTCAACAGGTTGGATACCATTAGTAAATGAGTACTGTTAGTATTTTCAGAACAAATTCTCATTTGGGAATGTTTTTCAGTTAGACAGGGTAATGTTCTTAGGGTGAGAAGGCTTGGACACCTAGATCATTTCTATTAAATGAACACAGTATAAATCATTGCCTCATGTAATTATTGATTAAAAACTCAGGTTATTCAAACTAGTTGTTATTTTAAATATTAAATTTTACAAAGATGATAAAGTCTTTCTTTAGAGGAAAGTCACATAGTTTGTCAGCTGTTGGGAGCACCCATTGGTAATTTCAGATAATTTGATTGGGTCTAGTCAAGGATTAGAAGTGGCAGAGGGAAAGGTGAGTGCTTGCAAGTTTGTGTGTTCTCTTTCTCTTATTTTTTGTGTGTATTATAAATCTGATGTATTGGGAGCAAAATGGAGAGTTCAGAATATGGAGATTATTCAGGTTACCTCACTGTTTTGGATATATAAAATGATGGCTAGAAATCGATCATGTGCATTTATCTTTATTGTTGGACTTAGCAAATCTAGACTTCTGCTTTTAAGGGAAATGTTTGTCCACATTATGCATATCAATTTAAACTGGAAGGGACTAGCTAATAAAAGATAAAACTTAGAGTTTTCTATCCTTGTATGCTTGATTCCTTTCTTTCTCCTCTGATTCTTATAATCTTATGTTACTCGTGTGTATATATAAATGTATACTCACATACAAACAAGTTTTACTGGGTTTAGCTGAAATTCAGCAGAATAGTCTGTAAGAAGCGAGGGCAGATTTTGGATTAGATTATCAGTAATAAGTAGATAGTTCTTTGCATGCTTGGGAAAATTCACATGAAAATTACATGGGCCAAGGTGAAGAGAACATTGTAAGGATGCTTGTACTTCTGTTACAAAGTGTGAGAATTTACATGTGGCAGCAATTCTAACATATAAAAATGAATAAATTAACAATGAATGTTGAATTACCAAATACAAGTTTTATCAAATACTGCATTTATAAAGTATAATCTTGCTCTGTAAGAATTAGTCTTGGCAGTTTTAACTGTTGACACATTGAAACATTTTTCATCAGTTGGGTTTTTGGCTATACTTTAATTTTAAACTACTATTTCATTGGGACATCCCCTTCTCTGTTTAAATAACATTCCCTTGGACTTCTGTTTTCTTAGTCACTGTTTTATTTATTACAGAATGCTAAAGATTTTTTTTTTAACTTCTGGTTGGCATGTGGGTGTGGTGGGTATGGAAGAGGAAAATACTTGACTGTCTTTTATCAAAAGAGGCCGAGGCGGGTGGATCACCTGAGGTCAGGAGTTCTAGACCAGCCTGGCTAACATGGCGAAACCCTGTCTCTACTTAAAACACACACACACACACACACACACACACACACACACACACACACACACAAATTAGCCAGGCATGGTGGCTCATGCCTGTAATCCTAGCTACTTGGGAGGCTGAGGCAGGATAATCACTTGAACCTGGGAGGCAGAAGTTGCAGTGAGCTGAGATCACGCCACTGCATTCCAGCCTGGGCGACACAGTGAGACTCCATCTTAAAAAAAAAAAAAAAAAAGCATGGCAAACACTTCTAAGATTCTGTCATTCAAAATTGCAATACTGGATTTTGCCGCAAGATGGTAATATTACCAGTGATTTAAATAACAAAATAGTCTTGCAACTAATGTATGGAGTTTGTTTTTACTCAGCACCTTATTCTGTATCTTAGCAGTTAGAATAATAGAAATAATTACATTTTAAATAGTTTTTCTCCTTATTCTCTTCTACATCATTTATAATGAAGAGGTTTCAGAGGAAGTACATGTATCCCTTAAAAGTGCTTTATAGGCTTGTTCCTGTCTGTCTTCATTTTTAGGTACCAAACAATAAGATTCTTAAAATAAATAGTCTCATAAAATTGAAGTACTTCTTGATTATATCTTCTCATGGTATGCTTTTAAAAGCCTGATTAAAATAACTTAAACTTCGAGAATTTTTTCTCTCCTTTGATAACAAGTTCAAATTAAATCTACAATTCAATAAGTCATTTGCCTTTGTCTGTTCCATCTTAAAACTTGTTTGCTCAGTCAGAATCACAATGAGATACCATCTCACACTAGTCAGAATGGCTATTATTAAAAAACTGAAAAACAGATGTTGGTGAAGCTGCAGAAAAAAGGGACCACTTATGCACTGTTGGTGGGAATGTAAATTTGTTCAGCCACTGGAAAGCAGTTTGCAGATTTCTCAAATAACTTAGAGCTACCATTACTCATCAGTTCTATTACTAGGCATTTACCTGAAAGAAAATAAATTGTTCTAACAAAAAGACACCCACATTTGTATGTTTATTGCAGTACTATTCACATTAGCAAAGACATGGAATCAACTCAACCCATACATGGTGGATTGGATAAAGAAAATGTGGTACATATGTACCATGGAATACTATGCAACCTTAAAAAAGAGAGAAAGAAATGTCCTTTGCAGCAACATGGGTGCTGCTGGGGCCATTATCCTAAGTGAATTAACACAGGAACAGAAAACCATATATTGCGTGTTCTCACTTATAAATGGGAGCTAAACATTGGGTACATACAGACAGAAAGATGGGAACACTGGGTACTCCAAAAGGAGAGAAGGAGAGAAGGGGGCAAGAGTTGAAAAACTACCTGTCAGGTACTGTGTTCACTATTTGGGTGACAGGATCAATAGAAGCTTAAACCTCAGCATCATGTGATATACCCATGTAACAAACCTGTACACATACCCCCTGAATCTAAACCCAGAAACTCGTTTGCTCTATCATATGTTCTTCGTTTTTTGTGTAGTAATTTCCTGTATCTTCAGTTCTCAACTTTGTTTGGTCTCAGGACCCCTTTAAGCTCATAAAAATTAAGGACCCCAAATAGCTTTTAAAATGTGGGTTGTAAGTATCTATTTACTATATTGGAAATTAAAACAAAAATTTAAAAAATACTGGTGTATTTAAAAATTTAATTACATGTTAACATAATAGCATATATTTATGAGTAATAATTCTTCAAGAACAAAAATATTTAGTAAGAAGAGTGTCATTGTTTCACTTTTCTGCAAGTCTTGTTAATGTCGGCTTAATGAGATCTGCAGAAATGAGCTGGATTCTTATCTATTTCTATTTATTTAAATTTTATTGTATGTATTTAAGGCGTTCACCGTGGTGGTTTGATATAGATAGATAGATAGATAGTGAAGATGTTGGTATAGTCTAGCAAATTAACATATCTGTTGTCTCACATAGATGCTCATTTTAGGTACTTTTAGTATGCCTCAAGTCTTCTCTTTTAGCAAAAATCCCAAGTGCAGCACAACATTATTAAGTATAGCCCTCATGTTATCTATTAGATATTTAGACTTATTGAGCCTATGTATCTGTGACTTTGTATCCTTTCACCTACATCTTCTCATTTTCTCCCTTCCTGCCCCTGGTAACTGCTATTTTATTCTCTATGTCTGTATTTGACTGTGGTTTTTTTTTTTTAACATATAAATGAGATTATGCAGTACTTTTCTTTTTGTGTCTGGCTTATTTCACTTAGTGTAATGTCCTTCAGATTCATCTATGTTGTGACAAATGGCAGACTCTCCCCCTTTTAAAAAGCTGGATAATATTCCTCTGTGTGTGTGTGTGTGTCTGTGTGTGTGTGTGTATACAGACCTACCACATTTTCTTTATCCATTTGTCCATTTGTAGACACTTTGGTTGTTTACAAATCTTGGCTATCGTGAGTAATCTTGCAATGAACATGGGAGTGTAGATATTTTTATGAGATAGTAGTTTAATTTCCTTTGGGTATATATCCATAAGAAGGATTGCTGAATCGTGGTAAATCTATTTTTAATTTATTTAGGAATCTCTGCACAGTTTTATACAATGGCTGACCATTCTGCATTCCCACCAACAGAGTACAGGGGTTTCCTTTCCTCTGTACTCTCACCAACACTTGTCATCTCTTTTCTTTTTGGTAATAGCCATCCTAACAGGTGTGAGTTGATATCTTAATGCACTTTTGACTTATATTCCTCTGATGAGTAGTGATGTTGAGCACCTTTTCATATACCTGTTAGCTATTTTTATGTTGTCTTTGGAAAAAGATCTATTCAAGTCCTTTGCCAATTTTTGAAAAGGTTATTTGTTTTTCTGTTATTGAGTTTTGTAAATCTTTTAATATATTTTGGATATTAAGCCCTTTATGAGATATATGGTTTGCAAATATTTTCTCCCAATCTGTTGGCTGCTGTTTTATTTTGTTATTTGTTTTCTTTGCTGTGCAGGAGCTTTTTAATTTGATGTCTCTATTTATTTTATTTTATTTTTTTGAGACAGGGTCTTGCTCTGTCATCCAGGCTGGAGTACAGTGGAGCAATCACAGGTCACTGTAGCCTTGACCTTCCAGGGTCAATTTATCCTCTCACCTCAACTTCATGAGTAACTGGGACTACAGGCATACTGTATCATGCCTGGCTAATTTTCAAATTTTTTGTAGAGACCAGGTTTTGCTGTGTCGTCCAGGCTGGTCTTGAACTCTTGGAATGAAGCAATCCTCCCGCCTCGGCCTCCCAAAGTGCTGGGATTACAGATGTGAGCCACTGTGCCTGGCTTATTTATTTTTGCTTTTGTAGCCCGAGCTTTTGGTGTGATATCCAAAAAATCTTTGCCAAGGCCATTGTCAAAGAGGTTTTCCTCTGTGTTTTGGTCTTGGAGTTTTATGGTTTAAGGTCTTATGTTTAGGTCTTTTATCTATTTTGAATTGATTTTTATGTACGGTATAAAAATAAGAGTCCATTTCATTCTTTTGTGTGTGGAAATTCACTTCTCCCACCAGCAACCATTTATTGAAGAAACTATCCTTTCCCCATTGTGTCCTCTTAGCACCCTTGTTGAAAATTAGTTGACCATATGTGTTTGGGTTTATTTCTGGGCTCTCTATTCTGTTCTGCTGGTCTTTGTGTCAGTTTTTATGTCAGTACCATACTGTTTTGATTACTACAGCTTTGTAATATAGTTTTAAACAAGAAAATGTGATACCTCCAACTCTGTTTTTTTTTCCCCCCTCTGAATTGCTTTGGTATTTGATGTGTTCTGTTGTTCCATATGAATTTTAGAATTTTTTTTTGTATTTCTATAAAGAAAGTCATTGGAATTTTGATAAGAGATTTTGTTGAATCCATATTTTGCTTTGGGTAGTATCGACATTTTAATGATATCAGTTATTCCAGTCCATGAACATGGGTATTTTCCCATTTATTTGTGTCCTTCAGTTTCTTATATCAATGTTTTATAGTTTTCAGTGTACATATCTTTTTTTTTTTGAGACAGGGTCTTCCTCTGTCATCCAGGCTGGAGTGCAGTGGCACAACCTTGGCTCACTGCAGCCTCCACCTCCTGGGCACAAGCCATTCTCCCACCTCAGACTCCCAAGTAGCTGGGACTACAGGCATGTGCCACAACATCTGACTAATTTTTGTATTTTTTGTAAAGGCAGGGTTTCTCCATACTGCCCAGGCTGGTCTCAAACTCCTGAGTTCAAGCATTCCACCCACCTTGGCCTCCTAGAGTGTGCATAGCTTTCACCTTCTTGGTTAAGAATTTTATTTTTTAAGATGCTATTGTAAATGAGATTGTTTTTATGATTTTTTTGGATAGGTAGTTATTTGTGTACCCAAATGCCACTGATTTTTTATGTTGATTTTGTATCCTGCAACTTTACTGAGTTCATCCTCTTTAAATATTTGGTAGAATTCAGCCATGAAGCCATCTGGTTCTGGGCTTTTCTATGTTGGGAGGTTTTTAATTACTACCTCGATCTCTTTATTTCTTATATCTGTTCCTAAATTCAATCTGTTGTGATATGTTGTTTTTGTGAAAGTATAGGAAGAAAATCTAGCCTTCCACAGATACATAGTTGGAGAAAAGGGAAGCATTTTAATAGTATTTTCAGATAATTGATAACTACACTAAAACTCAACAAATGGTAGTTTCTGAGAGGTTAGCTGCATGATGGAATCTGGAACCACAAGGAACTTTTTGGAATATTTCATTAGGGTTTATTGGTATACCTTGCACTTTGAATGGCTTTTTAACACGTGTAATGTTACAGCATACATTGGTTATTTGGAAAAATTGGTTTGCTGTCATACAGTTGAAACATTGTTCATTATACAAGATTAAAAAAATCATATTCATTGATATACCTAAGCCTCTCATCCATTGTGGTTGATATGAATTTTCCAAAATTAAATTTTTGCTTGAAAACTTGAGTTTTATCATTGGCAAATACATGCTGTCAGTTTTTCTTGAAGTGATGGGCATGCTTAGTTTATGTTTAAAAAAATGTCTGCCAGATACCCAGTTTGAATAACTATAGTTGCTGTCAGTTATTCTTTCAAGTAAAAATGGTGTTTCTTGAAAAAAGAGGCCATTTTTTTTTCTTTTCAACTTTTATTCTAGATTCAGGGGTACACAGGCAGGTTTGTAACATGGGTATGTTGCATGATTCGGAGGTTTGGGGTACAAATGCATAGTACCACCAGGTACTGAGCATAGTATCCAGTAGTTAGTTTTTCAGCCTTTGCCTTCCTCTCACCCCCATCCCTCTAGTAGTGCCCATTTTCTCTTGTTGGCATCTTTATGTCCATGGGTACTCAATGTTTAGCTTCTATTTGAAAGTAAGAATATGTGGTGTTTGTTTTTCTGTTCCTGCATTAATTCACTTAGGATACTGGCCTCCAGCAGCATTCGTGTTGCTGCAAAGAATGTGATTTCTTTGATTTTATGAGTGCATAGTGTTCCATGGTGTATATATACCACATTTTCTTTATCCAATCCACTATGGATGGGCACCTGGATTGGTTGCATGTCATTGCTATTGTGAATAGTACTGTGATGAACATGGGAGTGCCTGTGTTATTTTGGTAGAAAGATTTCTTTCTTTTGGATATATAGCCAGTAATGGGATTGCTGGGTCAAATGGTAGTTCTATTTTAAGTTCTTAGAGAAATCTCCAAACTGCTGTCCACAGTGGCTGAACTAATTTACATTCCCACCAACAGTGTACAAGTGTTCCTTTTTCTCTGCAGCCTTGCCAGCATTTGTTGTTTTTTGACTTTTTAATAATAGCCATTGTGACTGGTGTGAGGTGGTATATTCTTGTGTTTTGATTTGTATTTCTCTGGTGATTAGTCATGTGGAGCATTTTTTCATATATTGGCCACTTCTATATCTTCTTTTGAGAAGCGTCTGTACGTGTCTTTTGCCCACTTTTTAATGGGGTTATTTGATTTTTTGTGAATTGTTTAAGTTCCTTATAGATTCTGGATATTACAACTTTGTCAGATGAATAGTTGGTGAATATTTTCTACCATCCTGTAGGTTGTCTGTTCACTCTGTTGATAGCTTCTTTTGCTGTGCAGAAGCTCTATAGTTTAATTAGGTCTCACTTGTCAATTTTGTTTTTATTGCAATTGCTTTTGAGAATTTAGTCATAAATTATTTTCCAAGGCCAATTTCTAGAATGGTGTTTCCTAGGTTTTCTTCTAGGATTCTTATAGTTTGAGGTCTTAAATTTAAATCTTTAACCCATCTTTGTAACTGCATGCAAGTTCAGTCACTCACTACTTGCAGAGTCCAGTTAACAAGAGGGAGGTGTGGTAGAAAGAAAGTGACTTTGCAGCCAGGTGTGGTGGCTTATACCTGTAATCCCAGCACTTTGGGAGGCCGAGGTGGGTGGATCATGAGGTCAGGAGTTTGAGACCAGCCTGACCAACATGGTGAAACCCGTCTTTACTAAAAGTACAAAAATTAGCCAGGCTTGGTGGTGCGTGCCTGTAATCCCAGCTGCTCAGGAGGCTGAGGCAGGAGAATTGCTTGAACCTAGGAGGCAGAGGCTGCAGTGAGCCAAGATCATGTCACTGCACTCCAGCCTGGGCAACAGAGCGAGACTCCGTCTCAAAAAAAAAAAAAAAAAAGTGACTTTATTTCCAAAGCTGGCAAGGAGGAAGTGGCTTGATTCCTGTCCAAAGCAATCACTTTGAATTTTGATGAGGGAAGGCAAGGGTTTAAAAAGCTAAAACTTGATATGGAAGGCATGCAAGAATTGTACTGAGTACAACGTCTGTGTGTCTTGTTCTGTTGGCTTTCTTGGGTTCCAGTCCACCTGGAGCATGGGCTGGAGTCATCTCAACAATGGCAAGGTTGTGGACTAGCTGCCTTGCATTTATCACTGCAGTTTTGCAGCTGGGTCCCCAGGCTTGGTCTGTTTGTCTCAAGATTAGTCCCTAGAACTTCTGACTAGGCACATAATTAGATACTAGCATACAGTTAGATAAATGTGAAGGGAGTATATGCCGTGAGAAAGGGAAGGACACGAAGTCTATTTTCGGGCTAAGGGAAAAGGCTTCTGAAGTTTGCTTCAAGGTTAGGTCTTGAATCCAAAGGGAAAGGAAAAAAAAGTTTTAAAATGTATTTTGAAGTTAAGCTGCCCAGTTACATCTTGAGTTAATTTTTGTATGTGGTAAAAGGTAGGAGTCTAGTTCATTCTTCTGCATATGGCTACCAGTTACCCCATCACCATTTATTGAATAGGGAGTCCTTTCCCCATTGCTTATTTTTGTCGACTTTGTCAAAGATCAGATGGCTGTAGGTGTGTGGCTTTATTTCTGAGTTCTCTATTCTGTTTCACTGGTCTATGTGTATGTTTTTGTACTGTTGCTGTGCTGTTTGGTTACTATAGTCTTATAGTATGGGTTGAAGTTCTGTAATATGATGCCTCCAGTTGTGTTCTTTTTTGCTTATGATTGTTTTGGCTGTTCAGGCTCCTTGTTGGTTCCATATGAATTTTAGAATAGTTTTTTTCTAGTTATCTGAAAAATGACATTGGTAGTTTGATAGGAATAGCATCGAATCTGTAGATTGCTTTAGGATGTATGGCCATTTTAATGATATTGATTCTTGTATTCCATGAGCCTGGAGTGTTTCTCCATTTGTTTGTGTCATCTATGATTTCTTTCAGCAGTGTTTTGTAGTTCTCCTTATAGAGATCTTTCCCTTCCTTGAGTAGATGTGTTCCTAGGTATTTTATTTTTGTGTGTGGGTATTGTAAATGGGATTGTGTTCTTGATTTGGCTTTCAGCTTGAACGTTGTTGGTGTAAAAAAATGCTACTAATTTTATACATTGGTTTTGTATCCTGAAACTTAACTGAAGTCATGTATTAGTTCTAGGAGTCTTTTGGCGAAGTCCTTAGGGTTTTCTAGGTATAAGACCATATTGTCAGCGAAGAGAGATAGTTTGACTTCTTTTCCTATTTGGATGCCTTTTACTTTTTCTCTTGAGTGATTGCTCTATACTCCCAGCATTATATTGAATAGGAGTGGTGAGATTGGGCATCCTTGTCTTTTCTGGTTCTCAGGGAGAGTTCTTCCAATTTTTGCCCATTTAGCATGATGTTGGCTGTGAGTTTGTCATAGATGGCTCTTATTATTTTGAGGTATGTTCCCTCAATGCCTAGTTTCTTGAGGGTTTTTCTTTTATCATGAAGTCATGTTGGATTTTACCAAAAGCTTTTTCCATGTATATTGAGATGATCATAGGTTTTTGCTTTTAGTTCTGTTTATTGTATTTGCCAATAAATCATATTTATTGATTTGTGTATGTTGAACCAACTTTACATCCCAGGAATGAAGCTTACTTAGTTGTGGTGAGTTAACTTTTGATGTGCTGCTGGGTTCAGTTTGCTAGCATTTTGTTGAGGATTTTTGCTCTATGTTCATCAGGGATGTTGGACTATACTTTTTTTATCATGTCTTTTTCAGGTTTTGGTATAAGGGCGATGCTGGCTTCATAGAATGAGTTAGAGAGGAGTCCCTTCTCCTGAACATTTTGGAATAGTTTTCAGCGTATTTGGAGTAGTATCAACACTGCTTTGAACATCTGGTAGAATTCAGCTGTGAGTCCATCTGGTCTGGGGCTTTTTTTGGGTGGTAGGTTTTTTATTACTAATTCAATTTTGGAACTCAATATTGGTCTGTTCAGAGTTTTAATTTCTTCCTGATTCAATCTTGGGAGATTTTATGTTTCTAGGAATTTATCCATTTCCTCTAGATTTTCTAGTTTGTGTATGTAGAGGTGTTCTAATAGTCGCTGAGGATCTTTTGTATTTCTGTGGGATTGGTTGTAATGTCATCTTTGTCATTTCTGACTGTGCTTATTGGAATCTTCCCTTTTTTTCTTTGTTAATCTAGTTAGTGTTCTATCAATGTTGTTTATCCTTTCAGAGAACTAGTTTTTGTTTTCACTGATTCTTTTTTTCCCCCTTAATGATCACTGTCAGAAAATCATTGATTCTTTGTATGGATTTTTGGGTCTCAATTTTGTTGTGTTTCACTTCGATTGTAGTTATTTCTTTTCATCTGGCTCTAGGGTTAGTTCTTGTTTTTCTAGTTCCTCTAGGTGTGATGTTAGATTGTTAATTTGAGATCTTTCCAACTTTTTGTGGTAGGCATTTAGTACTATACAGTTTCCTCCTAACACTGCTTTTGCTTCATCTCAGAGATTTTTGGTATGTTGTGTCTGTGTTTTCATTTATTTCAAAGAATTTTTTGGTTTCTGCCTTAACTTTGTTGTTTACCCAAAAGTCATTCGGGAGCAAGTTTTAAAATTTCCATGTAACTGTGTGATTTGGAGAAATCTTGGTATAGATTTGTTTTTGTTTTTGTTGTTGTTGTTTTTTGCTTCCAACTATATTAGTCTTTTTATTGTCTTGGTAATGTCTTCCAGAGTTAACTGCTTCTGTTGTAGGTGATAAAAATGTATAAGGCTCTACTTCAGATGTTGATACTGCTATGAGCGTGGTCTTTTCCTTTACTCAACTGAGAAATAAAATTTGATTCTTTTTTGTATTCCAGTCCCAGAAGTAATTCCCTCTATAGAAGTTATCTAATGATAGTCTTATTCATCCTAGTAGTGGCTTACAACCAGGCTCTAACCTCTCCAGGAACACTATAGGATGGATTTAGCATAAACATATATTAAACTAAAAAGGATTCTTTCAAATGAGTTTAAGTGCATTTTATTTTTGGACAACCTACATGACAATTTTTTTTTTTTTTTTTTTTGACAGAGTCTTACTCTGTCACTAGGCTGGAGTGCAGTGGCGTGATCTCGGCTCACTGCAACCTCTGACTCCCTGGTTCAGGCGATTCTCCTGCCTCAGCCTCCCGAGTAGCTGGGATTACAGGCACGCACCACCATGCCCAGCTAATTTTTGTTTTTTTAGTAGAGATGGTGTTTCACCATGTTGGCCAGGATGGTCTCCAACTCCCAACCTTGTGATCCACCAGCCTTGGCCTCCCAAAGTGCTGGGATTACAGGCGTGAGCCACCACGCTGGCCGACATGTTTTTCTTAAAAACAATGCTTCCACTCCAAAGATATAATGGTCGAAATAAATGAAGAGCTCAAGATGGCATCAGTCCAATTTATCTTAAGTCATTGTGTCATGTGGGTGATAGGCAGCAAGCAGTTGTGATGACAGGTGATACAGCCAAAGTCATTGCCAATTGGTTAACATTTTTCCATTTCTAAACCATCTTTAAAGAAAATCATATACAGGGTCACACCATCCTCATGGTAGAGCAACCATGCCATCTGGATTCACGTTTTTACTGGTAAAAAACTGGTAGTTGTTGAAATTAGTAGAATGTGCTTGGTTTGTTCCACAGCTTCTGTCATAAAAGGTTTTACTGTTTAGGTCTCTGTTCTTCAAGTTGGCCTTTGATTGATTTTATGTAATCTTTGATGTACTTCTTGTAGGCTTCTTTTGTGAAGCTTGTTTCCTGCAAGTGATGGTTCATGACAGTATCAACATAAGTGATTAATGTGCTTTCGGTACCTTCACCCTCAGTGCCTTCTGTGGAGGCATTTCTGTCAATGTTACCCTCTGTCCTACTGACCATCTTCCTCCCCACCCCCCCGTCCCACTTCCAGGCACAGCCAGTCTGCAATCTCCCAGATATTGTAAATGTTGGAGACTAGCTCATCATGGCTGATAAGGTCCGGGTAGATAATCTTGATGGCAGCTGAAGGGAGATGCAGTGGTGCTGGCTTAGCAGGATTCCATAGATCAGAGTGAACATGATGCAGCTGGAGCAGTGCTTGGTGGGTGGGAGGAGTGGGTGGAAAAGGGGATTTCTGTTTTTATTCCTCTGTGGTCTATGAGTATGGTTGGTATGATAATTTTTTTGAACTTATTGAGATTTGCTTTATGGCTGAGCATACGGTCAATTGTGGAGTATGTTTCATGTGCAGGTGAGAAGAGTATTGTTCTGTGGTCAATGGGTGGAGTATTCTGTAGATGTCCATGAGGTCCAATTGGTCAAGTTTAAATTCAGAATTTCTGTGTTAGTTTTCTGCCTCGATGATCTGTCTAATGTTTTCAGTAGGGTGTTGAAGTCCCCCACTATTATCGTGTGGCTGTATAAGAGTTTTGTAGGTCTAGAAGTACTTGTTTGTAATTCTGGGTGCTCCAATTTTGGGTGAGTGTATATTTAGGATAGTTAAGCCTTCTTGTTGAATTGAATGCTTATCATTATATAATGGCCTTCTTTGACCTTTTTATTGTTGGTTTAAAGTTTGTTTTGTCTGATGTAATAATAGTGACCTCTGCTCTTTTTTTGTTTTCTATTTGCTTGGTGGATCACTCTTCAGCCCTTTATTTTGAGCCTATGGGTGTTTTATGTACATCTTGTTTTTTATCTAACTTGCCGATTTGTGCCTTTTTAGTGGAGTAAATGTTTAGACCATTTACATTCAAGGTTAATATTGATATGTGAGGTTTTGTTTTTACTGAGAAGGAGTCTTGCTCTGTCACTCAGGCTGGAGTGCAGTGGCACAATCTCAGCTCACTGTAACCTTCGTCTCCGGGTTCAAGAGATTCTCCTGCCTCAGCTTCCTGAGTAGCTGGGATGGCAGGCGAGCATCACCATGTCTGGCTAATTTTTGTATTTTTAGTAGAGACGGGATTTCACCATGTTGCTAGGCTGGCTGATCTCAAACTCCTTACCTCAAGTGATCTGCCTGCCTTGGCCTCCCAAAGTGTTGGGATTACAGGCATGAGCCACTGTGTCTCTGGCTGATATGTGAGGTTTTGATCCTATCATGAAATTGTTAGCTGGTTGCTTTGTAGTTTCTGTTGTGTGGTTACTTTATAGGGTCTGTGGGCTTAAGTGTGTTTTCATGGTAGCTGGCATCAGTCTTTTGTTTCCATGGTTAGAAGTCCCATAAGGAGCTCTTGTACTGGTGGTCTAGTGGTAACTAATTCCTTTAATGCTTACATGTCTGGAAAAGCTTTTATTTCTCCTGTGCTTATGAAACTTAACTTGGCAGGGTATGAAATTCTTGGTTGGAATTTCTTTTCATTAAGAATACTGAAAATAGGCCCCTAGTCTCTCCTGGCTTGTAAGGTTTCTGCTGAGACGTCTGCTTTTAGCCTAAAGGGTTTCCTTTTGTACATGATCTGACCTTTTTCTCTAGCTGCCTTTAAGATTTTTTCTTTAGCATTGACCTTTGACAGTCTGGGAGGGCAGGAGCCATGAAGAGTGGGGCTAGATTGGGCACATCCATCTACAGGTCCCCCAGTGGCAGGTACAAGCACTGATGCTGAGGGAGAATCCAGTGGGCAGCCACCAGGTGCCCAGAGGTGTATCTAGGCACGGAACTGGGAAACCTCCTTGGCCCCAAGTTCTCTGCACAGTGATGAGGGGCAGCCAAAAATTCTAATCCAGGGTAGTGAGTGCTCCAGATATCTGGAGATCTGCCTAGGTATGGAGTGGAGAGGGCCTTCCTGCAACAAGATCTCTGCATAGGAGGGGTGGGATGACTCAGGCTACTGGACCAGGCAAGCAGGTGCTATGAATACCTGGAAATCTGCCTAGGTGTGTAGCAGAGAGGGCCCCCTTGCACCAGGATCTCTGCACAGGAAGGGTGGAGTGGATCAGGCTGTTAATCAAGGTGAGTGGGTGCTCCAAAGGTCTGGACATCTGCCTGGGCAGGGAGTGGAGATGACCCTTCTGCAGCATGATCTCTGTCCATGAAAGATGAGTGGCTCAGGCTGCTGGTTCAGGCAAGTGGGTGCCCTGAATGCCTGGATTTCTGCCTGGGGGTGGAGCAGAGGGGACCCCACTTCACCTCGATCCCAGGGGAGCAGGCAGGGGCACCAAGTGATGGCACATGCAGTTCAGTTTCAGATTGCCAAGCTGGCCCTAGCTGCAAGTCTCATTGCCCAGGAGAAGCTGCAACTGTAGCAGCTCTCCTCCCACTCCAGGCTTGCAATAGGGAAGAGGATAATTCCAGTACCTACTTCTGAGGTGCTTTCCACCTCAGAAGTGGTGAAGGCTGTGGAGGCTACTACCCTGCTCCAGAGCAGGTGCTTCAGTCTCTGGCCCAAGAGTAAAATGCTTGTATGGCCACGCAGCTGGGTTGCCTAGAATGGCTGACTTTGTATGCACCCAGATTAAAAATGGCATCCTGTGCTTGTTCCTTTGTCTGGGAAAGTGTCTGCAGCTTCTCCTAGTGTTTTTCCCTCACAGCGTCTCCAACCCTCTCCCCAGGTTAGCTTCAGGGATTGGGAGAAAAAAAAAGTTCTCCCTCAGCCTGAGTTGCTCTGATCTCCAGTGGAAAGGTGAGTCACTGATTGAGGCTGTCTTTCTCTCTCATGTACTGGGGCTTCACTTACTTTTATCAGCCAAATGCCATCACAGTGGCTGTTTGGCGGGATCTCGTCTCTGGGATTTGGAGTATCCTGCATGATTCCACTGGATTCTCATTTTTCCTTCTTGAATTAAAGCTCACACCATTGATCTTTATTTACTATTTTGTTATTTCCAAATGGTGGAGGCCTGCTAACAGGCATTAATCTGCCACCTTAGGAAAAAAAGGCTGTATTAACTCCCAGCTTAAACAATGGCACAAATGCTTTTCCTTGTACTTTTGTATGCTGCAGAAATGCTTTATCCTTCTATTTCATCTCATAAAATATTAAAAGGAAGTATACTTGCTAGTTGAAATTTAGTATAATTAATAATTCTTAGATTATGCAAAGGACTTTCTTAAGTGAAATATCTTTGTGGTTGTTCCTGCAGTTTTTGTCTGTTGTGTTTTTTTAACTGTGAGTAGCAATTGAGCATAAAGTGACCACTTGCAAGGTTTGGTGCTACTAACTTAATTCATGCTAAGATGTCTGCAGTTTTACTTGTTATTGCTTTTGCATCATCAGTTCAAATGTCAGCAAAACCAAATAAAAATACTAAATGAGAAAAAGGCATACTTTGTCTTGGTATTATGAAAATAGTTTTGACCTTATGAACACCCTGAAAATGGCCTTAGGTACCCTCAGTGGTTTGTATATTACACTCCAAGAACTGTTGTTCTGCACGTAGGGTGACTATATGTAATTTATAATCTAGTTTTGAGAGAGAGACAAATGGGATTCTATTAATAATTACCTCAGAATAACAGTTGTAAACTGGGACTGGCCTGGGCAAACTGGGATGTGTAGTCACCTTATGATTACCTTTTTTCTAGGGGACTTCAAGTCAGCTTCTGTATTTGGTCTTCATGTCTCATGATCTTTTTAAAATGATACTATCAGTCATGATGGAAGGAAGGGAAGGGAGGAACAGGGACACTGAGAGGTTTGTGGTGGCTTTTATATTTGAGCATTAAAACTCCTAAAGTATAGGTGTAAACTATATGTCCAATTGTTCTTGAACTTAGATGTGTTGAAAATTTCAGCAATGTGGTTGGTTCTTTAGGTGATTTGAGAGTTAGAATATTGTTTGGTCATCAGGAGACATCTTTTATGCTAATGAGTATTCACAAAGAAGAAATTCACCTGTTTCCGTATTTCCTGAATCACGTAATTTTATTGTTAAGATTTGGATTGGTTCAAAGAAGATCCAAGAATCATGAAACTGTAACTGCCACAATGTATCAAAGAATTTTTGATGGTGAATAAGAAACAATACACTTATGAATGTGGATATTGTTATGCCATGTTAGTGTATTATAACATTCTTAAAATTATGTTTGTGGAATTGAATTCTTGCTATGTTAAAATTTATTGTTAAGTTTACTATTTCTAATGAGAACAAAGATACAATATACCAGAATCTCTGGGACACAGCTAAGGCAGTGTTAAGAGGGAAATTCATAGCACTAAATGCCCACATCAAAAAGTTAGAGAGATCTCAAATTAAGAATGTAACATCACAATTGAAAGAATCAGAGAAGCAAGAACACATCAGCCCCAAAGCTAGCAGAAGACAAGAAATGACCAAAATTAGAGCAGAACTGAAGGAAATCAAGGTACAAAAAACCATTCAAAAGATTAATGAATCCAGGAGTTGGTTTCTGAAAAAATTAATAAGATAGATAGGCTGCTGGCTAGACTACCGAAGAGAGAAGACCCAAATAAACACAATTAGGAATGAAGGGAATGTTACCACTGACCCCACAGAAATAAAAATAACCATCAGAAACCATCAGTCTAGCTGCTGGCTAGACTAATAAAGAGAGAAGATCCAAATAAACACAACTAGAAATGAAGGGAGTGTTACCACTGACCCCACAGAAATAAAAATAACCATCAGAAACTATTGTGAACAACACCTCTATGCACAAAACTAGAAAGCCTAGAAGTGATGAATAAATTCCTGAACACATACACCTTCCCAAGAACTTAACCAGGAAGAAATTGATTCCCTGAACAGACAATAAGGAACTCCAAAATTGAATCAGTAATAAATAGCCTACCAACCAAAAAAAGCCCAGGACCCGATTGATAAACAGCTGAGTTCTACCTGATGTACAAAGAAGCGCTGCTACTATTCTTATTGAAACTATTTCAAAAAATTGAGGAGGAAGGACTCCTCCCCAGCTAATTCTGTGAGGCCAGCATCATCCTGATACCAAAGCCTGGGAGAGACACAACAAAGAAACCTTCAGGCCAATATTCCTGATGAACATCACTGCAAAAATCCTTAACAAAATACTTGTAAACCGAATTTAGCAGCACATCAAAAGCTAATTCACCATGATCAAGTGGGCTTCATCACTGCAGTGCAAAGTTGGCTCAGCATACTCCAATCAATAAATGTGATTCATCACATAAACAAAACTAAAGACAGAAACCGAATGCTTATCTCAGTAGATGCAGAAAAGGCTTTAGATAAAATTCAACAGCCTTTCATGTTAAAAACTCTCAAGAAACTAGGTATTGAAGGAACATACCTCAAAATAATACAAGCCATCTGTGACAAACCTACAGCCAATATTACACAGAATGGGGAAAAGCTGAATGCATTCCCCTTGAAAACAGCACAAGACAAGCATGCCCTCTCTCACCACTCCTATTCAACATAGTATTGGAAGTCCTAGCTACAGCAGTCAGGCAAGACAAAGAAATAAAGGACATCCAAACAGAAGAGAGGAAGTCAAACTGTTCCTATTTGCAGATGACATGATTCTATATGTAGAAAACTCTATAGTCTCGGCCCAAAAGCTCCTTCAGGTGATAAACAACTTCAGCAAAGTTTTAGGATACAAAAATCAATGTACAAAAATCACTAGCATTCCTATACACCAACAATAGCCAAGCAGAGAGGTAAACCAGGACCACAAAAAGAATAAAACACCTAGCAATACAGCTAACCAGGGAGGCGAAAGATCTTTACAATGAGAATTACAAAACACTGCTCAAAGAAATCAGAAGACACAAACAAATGGGAAAACATCCCACACTCATGGATAGGAAGAATCAATATTATTAAAATGGCCATACTACCCAAAGCAATGTACAGAATCAATGCTATTCCTATCAAATTACCAATGAAATTCTTCACCGAGCTGGAAAACACTATTTTAAAATTCATATGGAACTAATAAAGAGCCTGAATAGCCAAGGCAGTCCTAAACAAAAAGGACAAAGCTGGAGGCATCATGTTACCTGACTTAAAACTATACTACAGGGCCACAGTAACCAAAACAGCATGGTACTGGTACAAACAGACCCATAGACCAATGGAACAGAATAGAGAGCCAGGAAATAAGGCTGCACACCTGTAGCCATCTGACCTTTGACAAAGTCAACAAAAGTAAGCAATGGGGAAAGCACTCCCAATTCAATAAATGGTGCTGGGATAACTGGCTAGCCATATGCAGAAGACTGAAGCTGGACCCCTTTCTTATACCACATACAAAAATCAACTCAAGATGGATTAAAGACTTAAATGTAAAACCCCAAACTGTAAAAACCCTAGAAAACAACCTAGGCAATACCATCTTGGACATAGGAACAGGCAAAGATTTCATGACAAAGACACCAAAAGCAATCACAAGAAAAGCAAAAATTTACAAGTGAGATCTAATTAAACTTAAGAGTTTCTGCACAGTGAAAGAAACTATCAACAGAGGAAGCAGCCTACAGAATGGGAGAAAATATTTGCAAACTGTGCATCTGATAAAAGTCTAATATCCAGCATCTATAAGGAACTTAAACAAATTTACAAGAGAAGAACAAACAGTCCCATTAAAAAGTGGGTAAAGGGCATGAACAGACACTTTTCAAAAGAAGACATACATGCAGCCAACAAGCATATGAAGAAAAGCTCAATATTACTGATCATTAGAGAAATGCAAATCAAAAACACAAGGAGGTACCATCTCACAACAGTCCGAATGGCTGTTGTTAAAAAGTAAAAAACTAACAGATACTGGTGAGGTTGCAGAGAAAAGGAAATACTTATATACTGTTGGTGGGAGTGTAAATTAGTTCAGCCATTGTGGAAAACAGTATGGCAGTTCCTCAAAGAGCTAAAAGCAGAACTGCTATTTGATCCAGCAATCCCATTACTGGATATACTCAGAGGAGTATAAAGCATTCTACCATAAAGACACGTGCAAATGTTCATTACAGCACTTTTCACAATAGCAAAGACAGGGAATCAGCATAAATGCTTATCAGTGACAGACTGGATAAAGGAAATGTGGTAGATATACACCATGGATACTATGCAGCCATAAAAAACAATGAGATCATGTCTTTTGTGGGAACGTGGATGGAGCTGGAGGCTATTATCTTCAACAAACTAATGCAGGAAAGACAACCAAATACTGCATGTTCTCACTTACAAGTGGGAGCTAGATGATGAGAACTCATGAACACAAGGAAACAACAGACACTGGGTTTACTTGAGGGTGGAGGGTTGGTGGGGGCAGAGGAGCAGAAAAGATAACTGCTGGGTACTGGGCTTAATTCATGGATAACGAAATAATCTGTACAACAAAATAATCTGTAAAATCTGTGACATGAGTTTACCTGTGGAACAAACCTTCACATGTACCCTTGAACTTAAAATAAAAGTTAAAAAAAATTAGTATTTCTAGAACATATATGTGAAGACCAAAGTTATGACACTTTTAGTTTGAGTAAAAATACATACTCATTTAAAACGTACTTTGTTATTAAAACCTTCTTGAATATTAAAATTTGTTTCACGCACATTTAGAGGTATAACTTGTGAACATATAAAAATAACTTATTTTTATATGTTCAAGTATAAAAGTTGTATCAAAATTAAGTAGGAGCTGCATGAAACTTCATTATAAAACTGTTCAATGCTTTTATTCCAATGTCTATAAAGAAACTTTAAAAACTCTCTTATAGTACTGTTTGATTTATTTAAATATAGAGAATTATCTTACAGGATTTATTGCAGGTTACCTAAAAGAGGATGATTGTTGCTATTTTTTCTCAAGGAATTCATTTAATTGCTTTAGACAATGTGTTAACAGATTTTTGTTTCCTCTCAGGCTATTACTTAAGCTGTAGCAGCTTAAGTTTTGCTCACTTCTGCTAATGAGGACTAATACCATTGTGTTTCTGCCAGTCCAATTCTTTCTAATTTAGCTTTTCTAAAATAATGCCTGTTAATAAGCAAAGTCATAGATGAACAGAGGATAAAAATAATTCTGTGCTTCATTAACCATCAATCTGTAGCCTTTCTTCTGTTGTTTTAACGTGGAAGGAATGGTTAGTTTAAAAAAATGTTTGCTTTTATGAGTTGTTTGTTTTATGTGATGGAGCCATTCTAATGTCAGGAACAGATCTTTGGGGCAATTTTCCTTAATGCAGTATGTGAAAAACAGGCCATAATAAATATTACATTAACACATAAACATGCTAAACTTTGTGTTTTTATTAAAGAGGAGGGAAAGTGACATTCTAACAGCTATATTTAGTCATATTCAGGTAAAATGAACCTTGAGTATCTAAGGTATATGGTTACATTGATCAACCAGGATCCCTCTAGTTATTATTTTTCCTTTGCTTATTTTTAAATGATAGATTACATTTACAGTTAGCTGGTCAATCTTTGAGATATATTGTAAATGAAAGGCTGGTTAGCATAGAAAACTGGTAGATAATAAAGGAAAGATATATGGGATTGTAGGTCTAATGTAGGTCGAGTTGTCATTCTGGGGATTTGTTTTCTTATATATTTTTAGCAATTGTACCTGTTTTATTGCAGAGACTTGAGGAGACATGTTCTTATTCATTTGTTCCTAATGAATAAGGTGTGCTTGCTTACTTGACCAAAGTACTATAAATAACTTTTCATAAAATAATGAATTGGAATTTATTTTGAACCTATGCAATTTAGAATGGGTTTATGTTGGGTTACATATTTATGCCCAATATTATAGTCTCTCGGAAATGTGCCACTTTAATAAATATTTAATAAATATTACTTGACTTACTAAGGACAATCTAGGTGTTTTGTTATGGATTTCCAAAGTACGGTATAGTTGATTACAATGAGATATTTCCTTTCAGCACTTAAAGGATTTTATTTGTAAAGTCTTTATCTGAAGTTGTGGCAAAAAATATAATTACTTTTTACCTCACTTGGAATCAGGAAGTTTAGAATTCACCATGGTTTAACCTGTTAGTGATAGAAAATATTTTTTAAAAATAAGCTATATTTAGTGATTTTATTAAATTGGTAAATTCTAATGTGTATATATTTATTTTGTTTTCTATGCAGCATCATTAGTTATTCCTGCTGGTAGAACTCTTCCAAGTTTTACCACAGCAGAACTGGTACGTAGCTTACTTAAAATATACTTGAAAAGACATGTCCCACTGTTAGTGAGTGGTGGCAAAATGCTGAACATAGATGTAATTTCTTACCCTCCAGCTGAAAGTGAAAAGATGTGGCTGGGCATGGTGGCTCACACCTGTAATCCCAGCACTTTGGGAGGCTGCGGCAGGTGGATTGCCTGAGATCAGGAGTTTGAGACCAGCCTGGCCAACAGGCAAAACCCTGTCTCTACTGAAAGTACAAAAGTTAGACGGGCATGATGGTGGGCGCCTATAATCCCAGCTACTCAGGAGGCTGAGGCAGGAGAATCGCTTGAACCTGGGAGGCGAAGGTTGCAGTGAGCCGAGATCGTGCCATTGCATTCCAGCCTGGGTGACAAGAGCGAAATTCTGTCTCAAAGAAAAAAAAAAAGATGTGGTAAAGAGTGGGGTGACAGAATAGCATCTATAGCATAGATGTAATAAAACTCAGAAGTTCCAGAATTGACATTTTCTTGCCAAGTTTTCCTGTCTTTCAGAGCAGTTGTTAGCATCTTCTAAGACTATATGTACAAGGTTAGGAAATGTCTGAAGTTATGTTGTATGGGGTTTTAATATACTATATAATGTTATATGCTGGTTACATCCTAAATAGATAATTTTGAGTTTTTTTTTTTTTTTACTGATTTTTTCCCCTCTAGAATGGAGCAACATCATAGTTTTGACTTTAATTAAACTGGAATATTTTTGTCATTTTGTACCTTTGTGAAGTACAGCTTGTTTATATTTTTCCCCTTAGTACTTGAAGGCAGAAAATACATTTACAAGTTAACATAGAAAATCAAGTAGTTTTTCAGGTAGAGAAGAATAGCAGCTTTTCACTTTTATCTTTCTTCCATGGTACTGAGATTATATAATCTACTAACTGTTTTTTAATTTTCTTTCAGCCCATAGGTTGCCTTTCTAGGGCAAATGCTTAGTGGGCTAGTTATTTCCATTTCTTCACTAAGAACAGTCAAAACCACACACCTTAACAGGATTTTTGGAAAGAATGGTGCTGCTTTTGATAGGAGACCAATGAAGAAATACCTCTGCCTTTGGAATTCAAAGAAATATTTTTTTCCTGTTTAAATAAATAATAAGCTTGTATTAATAAAAAGTAAAAATAGGCTGAGCACAGTGGCTCACACCTGTAATCTCAGTGCTTTGGGAGACTGAGGTACTGGGCACCATAGGAAGACCACGTGGCTACAATTTTTTTTTTTTTTTTGAGATAGAGTCTCACTCTGTCACCCAAGGCTGGTGTGCGGTGGCATGATCTCGGCTCACTGCAACCTCCGCCTCCAAGGTTCAAGTGATTCTTCTGCTTCAGCCTCCTGAGTAGCTGAGATTACAGACGCCTGCCACCATGTCCAACTAATTTTTTGTATTTTAGTTGAGACAGGGTTTCACCATGTTGGCCAGGGTGGTCTCAAACTTCTGACCTCAAGTGATCCACCTGCCGTGGCCTCCCAAAGTGCTGGGATTACAGGCGTGAGCCACCGTGCCCGGCCTGTACAAAATTTTTTTAAAAAAATTAGCCAAGCATGGTGGTGTGTGCCTGTAGTCCTGGCTACTTGAGAGGCTGAGGCAGAAGGATCACTTGAGCCTAGTAATTGGAGATTACAGTGAGTTATGATTGCACCACTGCTCTTCAGCCTGGGCAACAGAATGAAACCCTGTCTCTTAAAAATAAAAAGGCAAAACTTTTATAAATAAAAGAAAGAGTTCTGTTGTCTTATACTGCAAGAATAAATATTTTAACTGTTTGATGTTTATTCATCCAGACTTCTTTCATGAAAGCTATATTAGTTTTCGGGGTAAAAAGCAGGAATACTCTTTTTACTGTTTCTGTAATTTCTGTTTTCTAATTTAGTAATATAGATGGACTGCTTTCGTTTTTTTTTTTTTTTTTTTTTGAGACAGAGTCTCACTGTTGCCCAGGCTGGAGTTCAGTGGCACTATCTCGGCTCACTGCAGGCTCCGCCCCCCGAGGTTCACACCATTCTCCTGCGTCAGCCTCCCGAGTAGCTGGGACTACAGGCGCCCACCACCTCGCCTGGCTAATTTTTTGTATTTTTAGTAGAGACGGGGTTTCACCGTGTTAGCCAGGATGGTCTTGATCTCCTGACCTCGGGATCTGCCCACCTCGGCCTCCCAAAGTGCTGGGATTACAGGCATGAGCCACGGTGCCCGGCCTGATGGACTCCTTTCAATTTCAGTTAGTACAAATTGGCCTTCGTGGATGTAACATAGTTTAATTAACAAACTTTTGTTGGTGAACATTTAAATTATTTCCAGCATTTTTCTAATATAGTATTCCATTGATTATGCTTGTATGTATGTCTGTGTGTTTGCGTGATAATCAGGATAAATTTCTAAAAGTAGAATTCGTGGGTCAAAGGTCATTTGTATTTTCAATTTTGGTATCTATATATTGCAAAAATTATCCTCCGAAAGGATTGTACCAATATGCATTCATACAGACAGTGGTTTGAGAGAACCAATTTTTATCACATTCTCAACAACACTGGATGTTATCAATCTTTCAAATTTTTGCAGGTCTGAGAACCAATGGCCCTGCAAAGCTATGTCTTGGGCAAGTTTTTCGAGTCAATGTTTATACTGTTCATTATTAGGACTTACTGGCTTCGTTGCTAATAACTGTAGAATAGGATTCCTCTTGATCTTTAATGGGATGATCAATATTGAAAAGCTATTTTATTCAAAGAACTCAGCCCTAATGTTAAATGTTAAGTATTGTCAAACTATTGTCCAGAATCAGATTTTTTGACTCCCTGTGAGATCAGGGAAGTAAATAAAGTAAAGTCCTTTTCTAACTTTCTAATATAAATTTCTTATATCTAGGGCACTTCAAACTCCACTGCAAACTTTACTTTTCCTGGTTATCCCATTCATGTACCAGCAGGTGTGACACTACAGACTGTATCTGGTGAGAGTATATTCTAAGAATATTTTTGTTTTTAGCATTGGTACTATTTTTTGGACATTAAGCTTCATGATTTTAAACAAACATATACCAGAAGTTATAAGAACTTTTAATAAAATCGATTTAAAAGTAATGATAAATGGTGGTTTTTATTGTTATGGAGACAATCTACCACAAAAGGCACTGTACTAGGCCTGTCCTGTATTTCATTCCCAGTTCTCTTTCCCAACATTGTATAGGGGTTCTTTGTATATATTTTTTCTAATTCAAGTCAGTTTTCTAAATTTTAACAAATACAAAATAAAATAACTTACCTGCATTCCTGCTAGCTCTAATTACGGATTAAAGATTAGGTTGATCAACCTTTGCCCCCTTTCTTATTGGAGATTGCATGGTCTGATAAAACATCTGATAGTTTGGAGGTTAACCAGTCTCTGCTTTTCAGAGCACCATCTCTTGATTTTGAAGAGGATCATACCTCTTCTTTGGGTTGTTGTAAAGTTTAAGTAAAGCACCTAACTCAACACTCAAAAACAAGTCCTATTTTTTTTATTTTTTTTTATTTTTGAGACCGAGTCTCGCTCTGTCACCCAGGCTGGAGTGCAGTGGCGCGCTCTCGGCTCACTACAAGCTCCGCCTCCCGGGTTCACGCCGTTCTCCTGCCTCAGCCTCCCGAGTAGCTGGGACTGCAGGCGCCCGCCACCACGCCCGGCTAATTTTTTGTATTTTTAGTAGAGACGGTGTTTCACCGTGTTAGCCAGGAGGGTCTTGATCTCCTGACCTCGTGATCCACCTGCCTTGGCCTCCCAAAGTGCTGGGATTACAGGCATAAGCCACCGCGCCTGGCCTTTTTTTTTCGTTTATAGTGTTATTTTAAAGGAAGAAAGGAGAAGAAATTTGATTACTTTTGAAATCATTTAACTCTGTTTTGGATAGCATTGTCTTGCTATATGATATTTTAAATATATGAAGTATATTTTACATGATTATGTTTGTTAAAATCCAGTTTTTTGGTTGATAACATTAATTTATCAAACAATGGAAGAGGTTCATGGATTAAATATTGGTGGCCTTTATGTATCTCAAAATGTGCCATATAAGCAATTGTGGGAAAAGTCTGGAATTAAAGCAAAACATATGTAATTAAAAAAATAAGAATTTATATATTGATTGTAGAAAATCCAAAAATGTCTGAAGAATAAAAGAAAAACCCCTAGAGATAACCGCCATTAACATATTGGTATATTTTTTTCCAGCCTTTGTGGATGAGATTTTTTTTTGTGGTGGTTGTCAAAGGAAATTTTAATTATATTATACTTATAATTTTGTTTTCTCCTTTTTAAGGTCACCTTTATGAAGTCAATGTACCGATTATGGTGACAGAGACTTCTGGAAGAGCAGGTATTCTTCAGCAATCAATTCAGCAAGTATTTCAACAGCTTGGCCAGCCTTCAGTAATACAAACTAGTGTTCCACAATTGAATCCATGCTGTCTTCAAGCAACTACTGAAAAATCACAGAGAATTGAAACTGTGCTACAGCAACCAACAATTCTACCTTCTGGGCCAGTAGATAGGAAACACTTAGAAAATGCCACCAATGATATACTTGTATCTCCTGGAAATGACCATAAAATCGTGCCTGAAGCTTTGTTGTGTCATCAGGAAAGTTCTCAGTATATCAGTCTTCCAGGTGTTGTATTTTCTCCACAGGTCTCTCAAACAAATTCTAATGTGGAGTCAGTGCTCAGTGGTTCAGCTAGCATGGCTCAAAATCCACATGATGAGTCCCTCTCCACCAGCCCTCATGGGGCTCTGCACCAGCACGTGACTGATATTCAGCTTCATATTCTTCAAAATAGGATGTATGGATGTGATTCTGTAAAGCAACCAAGAAATATAGAGGAACCTAGCAACATACCTGTATCAGAGAAGGTATAGTTCTGTGTCCAACTTGTTGGTATCAGGGGACAGACAGTGGCCAGTGATTGGATATCCTGAGTATTTTCAAGCTGTAATGTTAATCAGAATTATATATATTTTGTTTTTTCCTTTAGAAGATTCTTTATTTTTTCTAGTGATTTTAAACAATTTTTAATTGTGATAAAATACACGTAACATAAAATTTACCAACTTAACCATTTTTAAATGTACAGGTCAGTAGTGTTATATACATTCACATGTGGTACAACCAAGAAGATTGTTTCTTTATTGTTGTTTTTAATATAACCATCAGTTCTTAAAATATTCATGCTTAGCATTTCTAAATTTTTCATTTCAGTAAATGAATTAGAATACTTCTTCAGAGAAAATGCGTTTGTTTTAAAAGGTAATCTGTTTACCAGTCTCTTACATTGGGAAACTTATTTTTGTCTGCAGATAAAAATTAAAAGACCCAGAAATCCAGACCAGTAGTTTATGGAATGTTTTGAGATAACTAATTATCAAATGTAATATACAAAAGAAGCCCACAAAGTTTTTTTTTTCCTGCTCTACCTAATTTTTCTGAATTCCTATATGGAAACTTTTCCCTACATGAGGGATTATGTTGCTAGTAATTTTGTTTCTCCCTACCTACTAAAATACTATTTTTACTTAATTTCTTTTGGTATTGAAACCACTAAAAATTAGCTTCTAGTTAACTTTTGATATTGAAAATAGGTCTGAATTTTTAATTTTCAAGGAATTAATACTAATGGCAGAAAGATTCCTGGAGAATTTTGGATTATAAAAATTAAAAAAATTACACTCTTTTTACAAATATAAAATACATCTTGTGGCTAATTCTATTTATACAATTCAGGACATGTGAAAAATATTTATAGGTTTTTGCTCCAGCTAGTGGTTTAGCCATCATCTAGAGCCACTGTACAAATCTGTAGCAATGGATAGTTAAGCACCACCTTAATATTTTATCTTCATGATATTTAAATTTTGTTAGTTAGGGAAAGACATAGGGCATAGTGAAAGGCCATGAACAAAGAAAATGACAATCAGAAACTATTTGACCTGTTTTAGAATGTTTCAGATATTCGCTGAAACCTGTTCAAGATCTCTGAGCAAATCTGTTTTTAGTTTTGCTATAAGTGTTCGTATTAAAATGTTTTATTGAGTGTTTTTTATGTTTTTTTTTTTTTACGTAATATTTAACACTTGGTAAATAAATGTAGGCTAAACTAATAATTATGAAACATTTGGTTTTGAGGTAAAACTAACTACAAATGTGAAATGTTTGTTTTCGTCACTACTACTTTTGGAGGCACTTTTTACCTGGATTCTGTGTGAATTTTGCAGATGTTTGGTGTGATGAGTCAAGGACTTATTCTACTGTTATGTATTGTATGTCATCATGTACTTTTTCTGATATGGGGAAATAGATTAGTTAAGGGATATTAATCAAGTATTGATTGGGAGTAGTAGTTGAGAACATAAGCTTTGAAACCACAGTAGTTTCAAATTCTAGGTTCACTCCTTGAAAGCAAACTATGTAACATTACTCCCTGAAATTCAATTTTAGTCTTTAAATTGGCCCCTAATACCAACTTTGTAATTTTGAGAATTATCAGAGATAATATATATGAAGTATTTAAAGCTTCTGGCACCATAGTAAGCTTTAGATTAGTGCTATTATGCTCTGTGAGCTTGTAATATATTGGGTAACTTTTCATGTAACTTGTTAGTTTTAAAAAAGGTCTATATCTAAAACACAAAAATCCAAACATACAAGAGTATATGTAAAATGCTTATTTATTTATTGTAAGTTACCTTTAAGATAGTAAGCAGTTTGGTAGGTTTATGCCGAACTAATTTTCAAAGACTTTACAAGTAGTTTTTCTTTTTATAAGTAACTTAAAGCAGGTTATAATCAACTCTACTTGTTTACTTTTCCTGTGTTGTAAACTACTGGAGAGCTTATGGATCTATAGGTTTAAGAGGTAAGGATCTATGTGGTTTGAACATTCTGTTTCACAAAATATATTCTTGATAGCTTTTGATTCTGCCCCTTATAACTTCTGTTCTATTTTCTTTGTCTGAATTTGACTCTTCTAGATACTTTAAAAATGGAATCATACAATATTTGCCCTTTTCTGACTGTCTTATTTCACTTAGTATAATGTTTTCCAAGGTTAGTCGATATTGTATCATTTGTCAGAATTTCATTCCTTTTTAAGGCTGAATCATGTGAGTTTGACAATTTTTAAATTTTGTAAATATTCCTGGAATCTGTTCCTTCTTCTCCACTCCTAGTGCCATTGCCCTAATTGTTTCTCGTGTGGGATAATTTTATCTAACTAATTTATCAGTGTGTAGTCTCTTCTACCTCTTACTCTGCTCCTGCCCATCCATCTATCCTAGAGGTCAAAGGCCTAGGCTTCAGGGATCAGAATTGTTTTGAATCCCTTCTCTATTCCTTAATAATTGTATGACTTAGAGAAGTTACTCCTTTGTAAAATAAAGATAATAGTATCTACCATGTAATTGTGGTAGGATTAGTTAAGACAATCAATGTAAAGTGCTCAGCAGCACACTGGCACCGTGGTAAATGCTCAGTGCATGTTAGCCCTCTCTTCCTGGTGGCTTCCAGAGATCTGTACCAAATGCAGCCTGATTGTGTCTTTTCTCCACTTAACACATCACTGACTGCCCTTCACCTATAATAAATAAACTTCAGGCACCTTAATATACATATACAAAGCATATTACACCTTCTTTCTCTGCCAAAGTTTCCTATTTACTCTTCCTTCCTCACATGAATATACTTTATTGGGAACACCAAACCGTGAGTGATTCTTGGTTTTTAACCTGGTTATTTCCTGCTTCTCTTTTTGCTTTTTGTTATCCCATCTATTTGATGCCTGGAGTTTCTTCCCACCATCCTGTCCTCTGGTTAATTCCTGCTTATTCATTACTTCTTCCAGAAATCTTCAGTACTTCTCCACCTGATTTTTCCTTCATTATTAAATTGGATGTAGCTCTTCTGTTTTGTCGCCTGAAGCATGTCTGTCATAATGTAGTTCAAAGATATATTGATATGTTCCCTTTGCATTGACAGATACATTTATCTTTGTATATGCAGTAATCTAAGAACATATACACACTCGTGTGTAGTAGAGTATAAGCTTTTAAGGATAGGATCTAGAATTAGTTTATTTGGCTCAGTGGTTCTCAATCCTGGCTGAATGATCAAATCATTGGGCCATTAAAAGAAAGTGCAGGTCTACCCCAAGAGATTTAAATCTAATTGATCTGGAATGGGGGTTAGTCATCAATATTTAAGAGCTTCTGGAGTGATTGTAATATATAGTCAAGGCTAAGAACCACTGATGTAGCTCAGAATCAATGTATGAGTGAAAAATGGAGTGAGAGGATAAGAGAATATATAACTTCTAAGTAAGAGTTTTCATTTTTCGGGGGTGGAGCCAAGATGGCCAAATAGGAACAGCTCCGGTCTACAGCTCCCAGCCTGAGCGACACAGAAGACGGGTGATTTCTGCATTTCTGCTTGAGGTACCGGTTTCATCTCACTAGGGAGTGCCAAACAGTGGGTGCAGGACAGTCGGTGAAGCACACTGTGCGCAAGCCGAAGCAGGGCGAGGCATTGCCTCACTCGGGAAGCGCAAGGGGTCAGGGAGTTCCCTTTCCTAGTCAAAGAAAGGGGTAACAGAAGGCACCTGGAATATCAGGTCACTCCCACCCTAATACTGCGCTTTTCCAACGGGCCTGGAAAACGGACACTAGGAGATTGTGTCCCACACCTGGCTCGGAGGGTCCTATGCCCACGGAGTCTCGCTGATTGCTAGCACAGCAGTCTGAGATCAAACTGCAAGGCGGCAGCGAGGCTGGGGGAGGGGTGCCCGCCATTGCCCAGGCTTGCTTAGGTAAACAAAGCAGCCAGGAAGCTCGAACTGGGTGGAGCCCACCACAGCTCAAGGAGGCCTGCCTGCCTCTGTAGGCTCCACCTCTGGGGGCAGGGCACAGACAAACAAAAAGTCAGCAGGAACCTCCAGAGACTTAAATGTCCCTGTCTGACTGACAGCTTTGAAGAGAGTAGTGGTTCCCCCAGCATGCAGCTGGAGATCTGAGAATGGACAGACTGCCTCCTAAAGTGGGTCCCTCACCCCTGAGCAGCCTAACTGGGAGACACCCCCCCAGTAGGGACAGACTGACACCTCACTCGGCCAGGTACTCCTCTGAGACAAAACTTCCAGAGGAACTATCAGACAGCTGAATTTGTAGTCTCACGAAAATCTGCTGTTCTGTAGCCACCGCTGCTGACACCCAGCCAAACAGGGTCTGGAGTGGACCTCTAGTAAACTCCAACAGACCTGCAGCTGAGGGTCCTGTCTGGTAGAAGGAAAACTAACAAACAGAAAGGACATCCACACCAAAAACCCATCTGTACATCACCATCATCAAAGACCAAAAGTAGATAAAACCACAAAGATGGGGAAAAAACAGAGCAGAAAAACTGGAAACTCTAAAAAGCAGAGCACCTCTCCTCCTCCAAAGGAACGCAGTTCCTCACCAGCAACGGAACAAAGCTGGATGGAGGATGACTTTGACGAGTTGAGAGAAGAAGGCTTCAGACGATCAAACTACTCCGAGCTACGGGAGGAAATTCAAAACAATAGCAAAGAAGTTAAAAACTTTGAAAAAAATTAGAAGAATGGATAACTAGAATAACCAATGGAGAGAAGGGCATAAAGGAGCTGATGGAGCTGAAAGCCAAGTTTCGAGAACTATGCGAAGATTGCAGAAGCCTCAGTAGCAGATGCGATCAACTGGAATGAAGCTGGAAACCATCATTCTCAGTAAACTATCGCAAGGACGAAAAACCAAACACTGCATGTTCTCATTTATAGGTGGGAACTGAACAGTGAGAACTCGTGGACACAGGAAGGGGAACATCACACTCCGGAGACTGTTGTGGGGTTGGGCAGGGGGGAGGGACAGCATTAGGAGATATACCTAATGCTAAATGACGAGTTAATGGGTGCAGGAAATCAACATGGCACATGGATACATATGTAATAAACCTGCACATTGTGCACATGTACCCTAAAACCTAAAGTATAATAATAATAAAAAAAAAGAAACCAAAAAAAAAGAGTTTTCATTTTTCTTCTAAGTCCACACATATTCCTCTAAAAGATAAAATGTCCTATCAATAATTGACTTTAGAATTCATTTAAATTGAGTAAATACTTTTTGAGTCTCTATATGCCATTGTGAAATTAACATATCAAAATCAGAGATGTTTAAACCAGATATGTGACTTTTTCTTCATTATAAGAAGAAAGCCAATTTAACAAAATAATTTTTTATATCTGTCAAAATATATTAAGGTATATTTCATTCCAAATAAGAGTGGAGTGGCATGGGATGCTACTCTACATGGTCAGGCAATATATAGTTATCATTGTTACTATATTGTAATAAATTAAATTCTTGTTAATAATTAAAGAAAATATGCCCTGCCATTAAAATTATAGACCACTGAATTTGGTATGGTTTACATTGAAAATGTGAAAAGAATGTGTATTGTAGATTAGGCTTATCTTGTTTTATGTTTATCCCCACATGTGGGTATGAAGTTCTGCAAATTTTTACTAGCTATTGGAAAAATACGGTTCTTTCATTGGAGGGAAGCTTAAATTCCAAAGATTGGAAGCTGGATTTGGCAAACAAAGTTTTATCATGAAGCATCCTATTTACTTGCTTATTGTACTACCCAGTCACAGAAACCACATACAATCAAAGACACCTTGGTTAAGCTGAGAATATTGGACATTATTGAGCTGGTTTGTTTTAGAGCAGAGAAAAAAAAAAAAGGAAGCATTTCCTGTGTCAGATGACATCATCTGCATTAGAAATGTTGATATTTCTTTCACGTTTGGCTGGAATTCATAGAAGTATCAGCAGCGACTTTCCTTTAACATTCAACAGGCTAAAAATACCAGTGTTTCTTAGGGCCGCCAACATCTGATTTTAATCATTATTTGTACATTGATACCATCAAAGAATTTTTATGTTGTGACTTCTTTTTTTTTTTTTAAATTGGAAACTGACATCTTTGTAATAATGAAAAGTTTGGTTAGTAAAATTTGGTACTCTATACCATTGGAGTTCCTGAGATGCTTGGTAAACATGGTTTTGCTGCTTTAGTAAAGAAAGCATTGCTGTCTATTTCAGCACATGGCATGCATTAGTGCTAAGACACAGCCAATAATTCTAAAAGAAGTCTCATCTGCTGACATAAAACTCAAATATATTAGAGCCAAGGTTTTGAATTATTGTGTTTCCCAAGACATTTATCAAAAAATGTAGGCAGAATATTAAATTCTTCATGCAGATTTTTTCTGGCTTTTCAAAGGACAATGCTTGAAGCCCTTGCTTGATCCTTGGGGAGACATTTACTATTTTTGAGAGGGAGCAAAAGCCCCCTCATAACAGTTTGACCTAGAGGAGTTCATTGATGATCTATGTGGTGGACGTTTGGCTATGTGAAAGACTTAAATCTTTCTTTTCATGGTCCTGTGGTATCAGTTATGGATGTTGCTACACAACTCCTGGCTATTTTGGTCAAATTACCACTTCAGAAGAGATTGGAGTCAGATAATCATGTGAATTTTTCAATGCCTGGTGGAAGTGCTTCTGAAGAAAAAAGTTGAGAATGATAACTCTTTTGCTGTTTTGAAATTAAATTTAGATTTGTAATTTTAATCCTCTCCTAGAGTAAAGAGGGCCTCACTGACTGAAGGAAAATGGTATGAGGCTACGTAAATTCAACTACAAGAGTCCTGGAATCTTCAGTATTCCTTTATAAGCTTATCCTCATCTGGCAAAGTAACATAGAAGCTCTGATTCATTTTTCAACAAAAGATCTTGTGGTTTAAGGTTTTTAGTACTTGTTGCTATTAAAATGAAAAGCCAGGCCGGGCACAGTGGCTGCTGCCTGTAATCCCAACACTTTGGGAGGCCAAAGCGGATGGATCACTTGAGGTTAGGAGTTCGAGACCAGCCTGGTCAACGTGGCGAAAACTTGTCTCTACTAAAAATACAAAAATTAGCAGAGTGTGGTGGCAGGCACCTGTAATCCCAGCTACTTGGGAGCTGAGGCAAGAGAATCGCTTGAACCTGGGAGGCGGAGGTTGCAGTGAGCCGAGATCGTCCCACTGCACTCCAGCCTGGGCAACAGAGCGAGACTCCATCTCAAAAACAACAAACAAACAAACAAAAAGCCAATTTCAACATATGCTTTAGGCCTAGGACAAATCTTATACTAACTGACTTTATTATTATTATTATTTTTATTTATTTATTTTTGAGATGGAGTCTCGCTCTGTTGCCCAGACTGGAGTGCAGTGGTGTGATGTCGGTGCACTGCAACCCTCGCCTCCCAGGTTCAAGAGATTCTTCTGCCTCAGCCTTTCAAGTAGCTGGGATTACAGGCCTACGCCACCACGTCCAGCTAATATTTGTATTTTTGGTAGATGGGGGGTTTCACCATGTTGGCCAGGCTGGTCTCGAACTAATTGACTTTAAAATAACTCAAATTTAGGCCGGGTGCGGTGGCTCATGCCTGTAATCCCAGCACTTTGAGAGGCCGAGGCGGGTGGATCACGAGGTCAGGAGATGAAGATCATCCTGGCTAACATGGTGAAACCCCATCTCTACTAAAAATGCAAAAAATTAGCCAGGTGTGCACCTGTAGTCCCAGCTACTCGGGAGGCTGAGGCAGGAGGATGGCATGAATCCGGGAGGCCGAGCTTGCAGTGAGCCGAGATCGTGCCACTGCACTCCAGCCTGGGTGACAGAGCCAGACTCTGTCTCAAAAAAAAAAAAAAAAAAGTAAAATAAATTTAAAGAGGCATGATATATATACAATAAAATTCATCTTTTAAAAGGTAGCTTTTCGATGTACCATATGAATTTTGACAAACATGAAGTTATGCAACCCTACCTGAGATAGAGAACATTTTCGTTACCTCACAGTTTCCTCATGTGCCTTTGTAGTCAATACGCTCTTTCAACCCCCAGTTCCTGGCAGTCACTCATTGACCTGTTTTCTTTTGGGATAGGTTTGCCTTTTCCAAAATATTAGACACAATCATGTAGCATGCATTTTTAGCACAATACATTTGAGATTCATCCATGTTGTTGCATGTATCAGTATATTCCATTGTATGGTTGTACCACATTTATTTACCAGTTTGACATTTGGGTTGTTTCCAGTTTTTGGTATTTGTGAATAAAGCCCCTGAAAGGGCCAGGCACTGGGTGATCCCAGCACTTTGGGAGACTGAGGCAGTTGGATCACTTGAGGTCAGGAGTTCGAGACCAGCCTGGCCAACATGGCGAAACCCTATCTCTATTAAAGATGCAAAAATTAGCTGGGCATGGTGGCACACACCTGTAATCCCAGGTACTTGGGAGGCTGAGGCATGAGAGAGAATTGCTTGAACCCAGTGAGCTGAGATCATGCCACTGCACTCTGGCCTCGGAGACAGAGTGAGACTGTGTCTCAAAAAAAAAACAAAAACGAAACAGTCCTGAAAACATTTATATGTAGGTTTTGTATGTGTAAATACCTAGGAGTGGGATTGTTAGATAAGATGATAAATGTATGCTTATGAGAAACAGTCAAACTCATTTCTAAGGTGGCTGTATTTTCACCAGCAATGTATGGTGGAATTTTGTATTTCTACCAGCAATGTATAAGATTTGTTGTTGGTACACCACATCCTTGGTACTTAACACTATCTTTTGGTAAGGAGAAGTTTTTAATTTTGATGAAGTACAGTTTATTATTTTTATTTTCCAGTTTATTTATTTTGACTTCCAGTCTAGTTTATTATTTTGACTTCTGCTTCATGTGTCTTATCAAAGACTGCAAAGATTTTCTACTTCTAAAAATTGTACAGTTATAGGTTTTACATTTAGGCCTGTGATCTATTCTGGGCTGGTTTTGTATATGGTGCAATGTTAGATGGAGGTTCATTTTTTTTTTTTTTTTTTTTTGAGACAGAGTCTCGCTCTGTCACCCAGGCTGGAGTGCAGTGGCATGATCTCAGCTCACTGGGTTCAAGCGATTCTCCTGTCTCAGTCTCCTGCGAAGCTGGGATTACAGGTGCCCACCACCATGCCTGGCTATGTTTTTGTATTTTTAGTAGAGACAGGGTTTCACCATGTTGGTCAGGCTGGCCTTGAACTCCTGACCTCAGGTGATTCACCTGCCTCAGCCTCTCAAAGTGCTGGGGAAACAGGCGTAAGCCACCGTGCCTGGACGGCTCATTTTTTTTTACATAAGGATATTCAATTGTTTTAGCACTGTTTGTTAAAAAGACTGCCTTGTCTCACTGAGTTAGCTGTCTGTGCACATTAAGTATCTAAAGCACTTCACCTTTAGTGAAAATTACTACATCTGTGTTGGTTTATTACTGAAGGTTCATTCTGTTTCATTAATTCATGTGACTATCTTTTTGCTAGTCACACTGTCTTGATTATGGTAACTTTATAGTAAATCAGAGAGTGTGAATCTCTCAAATTTGTTCTTTTTTCCAAATTGTTTGGGCTATTCTAATTCCCTCATATTTCCATATAAATATTAGGATGTGCTTGTCAATTTCTAAAAAGAAAAATTGCTAAGACTGATTTGGGTTGTTTGAATCTGTAGATCTGTAAGGGGAATTGACGTCTTCACAATATTGAGTCTTCCAATTCATGGACCTAAGTTTTTTTTTAATTTAGATTTTTGACTTCTCTTACTAATATTTTCTAGTTTTTAGCATATACATATTGTACATATTCTGTTATATTTTTATCTAAATATTTCATGGTTTTTGGTGCTGTTATAAATGGTACCTAAAAATGCCATCAGGAACATTTTTATTCTTATTTTAAGCTTCATTTGCATTGCATTTTTAAAAATATGTTTTTATTTTTAATTAATTAATTCATTAGTTTGTAGAGACAGAGTCTCACTGTGTTATCCAGGTTTGTCTCAAATGCCTGGCCTCAAGCACTTGTCTCACTTTGGCTTCCCAAAGTGCTTGGATTATAGGTGTATGAGCCACTGTGCCCAGCCTAAAATACATTTTTTAAAAGGTAAAAAAACTGAAAATTTCTAAGGCATTTGAAATACATTGCCATAATATTTTGAAAAGAGGTTGTGCCAGTTTTTCCTGCCACCAGTACTTTGATCAGTTTTGCCACATAGTATAGTAGTATATCACTACTGATTTTTAAAAATTCGATTTTTCTCTTGTGCAAAAATACACATAAAATTAACTGTTTAGCTATTTTATTTTTAAATTATTTTTAGAATTTTTAACTGTATAGCTTAGTGACAGTAAGTATATTCACATTGTTGTGCAGCTATCACCACCACCCATCTCTAGAAATTTTTCATCTTCCCAAACTCCATGCCCGTTAAGCAGTAACACCCCATTTCTCACTCTCCCAGTCCTTGGGAAACAACCATTCCACTTTCCATCTCTATGAATTGGACTACTTTAGTTACCTCATATAAGTGGAATCAGACAGTATTTGCCCTTCTTCATTTAGCATAATGTCTCAAGGTTCATCCATGTTGTAGCATGTGTCAGAACTTAGTTCCTTTTTAAGGCGAATAATAACCTGTTGTATGTATATATTGCATTGTATTTATTCATTCAAGTGTCTGTGGACACTTGGGTTGCTTCCAGCTTTTGGCTATTGTGAATAATGCTGCTGTAACATGGTGTACAAATATCTCTTCAAATCCCCGTCTTTATTTTTTTTGGATATATATAGAGAAATGGAACTGCAAAATCATATGACAGTTCTACTTTTAATCTTATTAGGAACTGCCATACAGTTTCCATAGAGGCTGCCCCAGTTTACATTCTCAACAGTAGTGCACAAGCATCTGATTTCTCCACATCCCCACCAACACTTATTTTTTTTTTTCAAATAATTGCTACCCTAAGGGGTTTGAAGTGGTATCTTGTAGTTTTGATATGTATTTCCCTAATGATTAGTGACGTTGAACATTGTTTTATGTACTTCTGGCCATTTGTATATGTTCTTGGGAGAGAAGTCTATTCAAGTCCTTTGCCCATTTTTTTTTAATTGGACTGTTTGCTTTGTTGTTGTTGTAGTTCTTTATATGTCCTGGATATTCACCTCTTATCAGATGTATGATTTGCAAATATTTTCTCCCACTTCATGAGTCGCCTTTACTTGCTGTTAATAATGTCTTTTGAGCACAAAAGTTTTTGATTTTGGTGAAGTCCATTTTATCTATTTTTTTCTTTTGTTGGCTATGCTTTTGGTGTCATATCCAATAAATTATTTTCAAATCCAATGTCATGAAATTTTCACCACGTGTTTTCCTCCAAGAGATCTATAGTTTTAGTTCTTATCTTTAGCTCTTTGGTCCATTTTGAGTTAATTTTTGTAGATGGTATACATTTAGGGTTCAAATCCATTATTTTCTTTCTTTTTTTAAATTATGCTTTAAGTTTTAGGGTACACTTGCACAACGTGCAGGTTTGTTACATATATATACATGTGCCATGTTGGTGTGCTGTGCCCATTAACTCGTCATTTAACATTAGGTATATCTCCTAATGCTATCCCTCCCACCTCCCCCCACCCCTCAACAGGCCCCGGTGTGCAATGTTCCCCTTCCTGTGTCCATGTGTTCTCATTGTTCAATTCCCACCTATGAGTGAGAACATGCGGTGTTTGGTTTTTTGTCCTTGCGATAGTTTGCTGAGAATGATGGTTTCCAGCTTCATCCATGTCCCTACAAAGGACGTGAACTCATCATTTTTTATGGCTGCATAGTATTCCATGGTGTATATGTGCCACATTTTCTTAATCCAGTCTATCATTGTTGGACATTTGGGCTGGTTCCAAGTCTTTGCTATTGTAAATAGTGCCGCAATAAACATACGTGTGCATGTGTCTTTATAGCAGCATGATTTATAATCCTTTGGGCATACACCCAGTAATGGGATGGCTGGGTCAAATGGTATTTCTAATTCTAGATCCCTGAGGTATCGCCACACTGTCTTCCACAATGGTTGAACTAGTTTCCAGTCCCAACAACAGTGTAAAAGTGTTCCTATTTCTCCACATCCTCTCCAGCACCTGTTGTTTCCTGACTTTTTAATGATCGCCATTCTAACTGGTGTGAGATGGTATCTCATTGTGGTTTTGATTTGCATTTCTCTGATGGCCAGTGATGATGAGCATTTTTTCACGTGTCTTTTGGCTGCATAAATGTCTTCTTTTGAGAAGTGTCTGCTCATATCCTTCATTCACTTTTTGATGGGGTTGTTTGTTTTTTTCTTGTAAATTTGTTTGAGTTCATTGTAGATTCTGGATATTAGCCCTTTGTCAGATGAGTAGATTGCAAAAATTTTCTCCCATTCTGTAGGTTGCCTGTTCACTCTGATGATAGTTTCTTTTGCTGTGCAGAAGCTCTTTAGTTTAATTAGATCCCATTTGTCAATTTTGGATTTTGTTGCCATTGCTTTTGGTGTTTTAGACATGAAGTCCTTGCCCATGCCTATGTCCTGAATGGTATTGCCTAGATTTTCTTCTAGGGTTTTTGTGGTTTTAGGTCTAACATTTAAATCTTTAATCCATCTTGAATTAATTTTAGTATAAGGTACAAGGAAGGGATCCAGTTTCAGCTTTCTACATATGGCTAGCAAGTTTTCCCAGCACCATCTATTAAGTAGGGAATCCTTTCCCCATTTCTTGTTTTTGTCAGGTTTGTCAAAGATCAGATAGTTGTAGATATGTGGCATTATTTCTGAGGGCTCTGTTCTGTTCCATTGCTCTATATTTCTGTTTTGGTACCAGTACCATGCTGTTTTGGTTACTGTAGGCTTGTAGTATAGTTTGAAGTCAGGTAGCATGATGCCTCTAGTTTTGTTCTTTTGGCTTAGGATTGACTTGGCAATGCGGGCTCTTTTTTGGTTCCATATGAACTTTAAAGTAGTTTTTTTCAATTCTGTGAAGAAAGTCCTTGGTAGCTTGATGGGGATGGCATTGAATCTATAAATTACCTTCGGCAGTATGGCCATTTTCACGATATTGATTCTTCCAACCCATGAGCATGGAATGTTCTTCCATTTGTTTGTATCCTCTTTTGTTTCATTGAGCAGTGGTTTGTAGTTCTCCTTGAAGAGGTCCTTCACGTCCCTTGTAAGTTGGATTCCTAGGTATTTGATTCTCTTTGAAGCAATTGTGAATGGGAGTTCACTCATGATTTGGCTCTGTTTGTCTGTTATTGGTGTATAAGAATGCTTGTGATTTTTGCGCATTGGTTTTGTATCCTGAGGCTTTGCTGAAGCTGCTATCAGCTTAAGGAGATTTTGGGCTGAGACAATGGGGTTTTCTAGATAAACAATCATGTCATCTGCAAACAGGGACAATTTGACTTCCTCTTTTCCTAATTGAATACCCTTTATTTCCTTCTCCTGCCTAATTGCCCTGGCCAGAACTTCCAACACTGTGTTGAATAGGAGTGGTGAGAGAGGGCATCCCTGTCTTGTGCCTGTTTTCAAAGGGAATGCTTCCAGTTTTTGCCCATTCAGTATGATATTGGCTATGGGTTTGTCATAGATGGCTCTTATTATTTTGAGATACGTCCCATCAATACCTAATTTATTGAGAGTTTTTAGCATGAAGGGTTGTTGAATTTTGTCAAAGGCCTTTTCTGCATCTATTGAGATAATCATGTGGTTTTTGTCTTTGGTTCTGTTTATATGCTGGATTACATTTATTGATTTGTGTATGTTGAACCAGCCTTGCATCCCAGGGATGAAGCCTACTTGTTCATGGTGTATAAGCTTTTTGATGTGCTGCTGGATTCGGTTTGCCAGTATTTTATTGAAGATTTTTGCATCAATGTTCCTCAAAGATATTGGTCTAAAATTCTCTTTTTTTGTTGTGTCTCTGCCCAACTTTGGTATCAGGATGATGCTGGTCTCATAGAATGAGTTAGGGAGGATTCCCTCTTTTTCTATTGTTTGGAATAGTTTCAGAAGGAATGGTACCAGTTTTGTACCTCTGGTAGAATTTGGCTGTGAATCCATCTGGTCCTGGACTCTTTTTGGTTGGTAAGCTATTGGTTATTGCCACAATTTCAGAGCCTGTTATTGGTCTATTCAGAGATTCCACTTCTTCCTGGTTTAGTCTTGGGAGGGTGTATTTGTCGAAGAATTTATCCATTTCTTCTAGATTTTCTAGTTTATTTGCATAGAGGTGTTTGTAGTATTCTCTGATGGTAGATTGTATTTCTGTGGGATTGGTGATGATATCCCCTTTATCATTTTTTATTGCGTCTATTTGATTCTTCTCTCTTTTCTTCTTTATTAGTCTTGCTAGCAATCTATCAATTTTGTTGATCTTCTCAAAAAACCAGCTCCTGGATTCATTAATTTTTTGAAGGGTTTTTTGTGTCTCTATTTCCTTCAGTTCTGCTCTGATATTAGTTATTTCTAGCCTTCTGCTAGCTTTTGAATGTGTTTGCTCTTGCTTTTCTAGTTCTTTTAATTGTGATGTTAGGGTGTCAATTTTGGATCTTTCCTGCTTTCTCTTGTGAGCATTTAGTGCAATAAATTTCCCTCTACACACTGCTTTGAATGTGTCCCAGAGATTCTGGTATGTTGTGTCTTTGTTCTCATTGGTTTTAAAGAACATCTTTATTTCTGCCTTCATTTCGTTATGTACCCAGTAGTCATTCAGGAGCAGGTAGTTCAGTTTCCATGTAATTGAGCGGTTTTGAGTGAGTTTCTTAATCCTGAGCTCTAGTTTGATTGCACTGTGGTCTGAGAGACAATTTGTTATAATTTCTCTTCTTTTACATTTGCTGAGGAGAGCTTTACTTCCAACTATGTGGTCAATTTTGGAATAGATGTGGTGTGGTGCTGAAAAAAATGTATATTCTGTTGATTTGGGGTGGAGAGTTCTGTAGATGTCTATTAGGTCCACTTTATGTAGAGCTGAGTTCAATTCCTGGGTATCTTGTTAACTTTCTGTCTCGTTGATCTGTCTAATATTGACAGTGGGGTGTTAAAGTCTCCCATTATTATTGTGTGGGAGTCTAAGTCTCTTTGTAGGTCACTCAGGACTTGCTTTATGAATCTGGATGCTCCTGTATTGGGTACATATATATTTAGGATAGTCAGCTCTTCTTGTTGAATTGATCCCTTTACCATTATGTAATGGCCTTCTTTGTCTCTTTTGATCTTTGTTGGTTTACAGTCTGTTTTATCAGACTAGGACTGCAACCCCTGCCATTTTTTGTTTTCCATTTGCTTGGTAGATCTTCCTCCATCCTTTTATTTTGAGCCTATGTGTGTCTCTGCATGTGAGATGGGTTTCCTGAATGCAGCACACAGATGGGTCTTGACTCTTTATCCAATTTGCCAGTCTCTGTCTTTTAATTGGAGCATTTAGTCCATTTACATTTAAGGTTAATATTGTTATGTGTGAATTTGATCCTGTCATTATGATGTTAGCTGGTTATTTTGCTCGTTAGTTGATGCGGTTTCTTCCTAGCCTCGATGGTCTTTACAATTTGGCATGATTTTGCAGTGGCTGGTACTGATTGTTCCTTTCCATGTTTAGTGCTTCCTTCAGGAGCTCTTTTAGGGCAGGCCTGGTGGTGACAAAATCTCTCAGCATTTGCTTGTCTGTAAAGTATTTTATTTCTCCTTCACTTATGAAGCTTAGCTTGGCTGGATATGAAATGCTGGGTTGAAAATTCTTTTCTTTAAGAATGTTGAATATTGGCCCCCACTCTCTTCTGGCTTGTAGAGTTTCTGCCGAGAGATCCGCTGTTAGTCTGATGGGCTTCCCTTTGTGGGTAACCCGACCTTTCTCTCTGGCTGCTCTTAACATCTTTTCCTTCATTTCAACTTTGGTGAATCTAACAATTATGTGTCTTGGAGTTGCTCTTCTTGAGGAGTATCTTTGTGGCATTCTCTGTATTTCCTGAATCTGAATGTTGGCCTGCCTTGCTAGGTTGGGGAATTTCTCCTGGGTAATATCCTGCAGTGTGTTTTCCAACTTGGTTCCATTCTCCCCATCACTTTTAGGTACACCAATCAGACGTAGATTTGGTCTGTTCACATAGTCCCATATTTCTTAGAGGCTTTGTTTGTTTCTTTTTATTCTTTTTTCTTTAAACTTCTCTTCTTGCTTCATTTCATTCATTTCGTCTTCCATCACTGATACCCTTTCTTTCAGTTGATCTCATCAGCTACTGAGGCTTCTGCATTCATCATGTAGCTCTCATGCCATGGTTTTCAGCTCCATCAGGTCCTTTAAGAACTTCTCTGCATTGGTTGTTCTAATTATCCATTCATCTAAATTTTTTTTGAAGCTTTTAACTTCTTTGCCATTGTTTCGAATTTCCTCCTGTAGCTCGGAGTAATTTGATTGTCTGCAGCCTTCTTCCTTCAGCTTGTCAAAGTCATTCTCTGTCCAGCTTTGTTCCGTTGCTGGTGAGGAGCTGTGTTCCTTTGGAGGAGGAGAGGCACTCTGATTTTTAGAGTTTCCAGTTTTTCTGCTCTGTTTTTTTCCCATCTTTGTGGTTTTATCTACCTTTGGTCTTTGATGATGGTGATGTACAGATGGGTTTTTGGTGTGGATGTCCTTTCTGTTTGTTAGTTTTCCTTCTACCAGACAGGACCCTCAGCTGCAGGTCTGTTGGAGTTTGCTAGAGGTACACTCCAGACTCTGTTTGCCTGGGTGTCAGCAGCGGTGGCTGCAGAACAGCGGATTTTGTGAACCACGAATGCTGCTGCCTGATCGTTCCTCTGGAAGTTTTGTCTCAGAGGAGTACCCGGCTGTGTGAGGTGTCAGTCTGCTCCTACTCGGGGGTGCCTCCCAGTTTGGCTGCTCGGGGGTCAGGGACCTACTTTAGGAGGCAGTCTGCCCGTTCTCAGATCTCCACCTGAGTGCTGGGAGAACCACTGCTCTCTTCAAAGCTGTCAGACAGGGACATTTAAGTTTGCAGAGGTTCCTGCTGTCTTTTTGTTTGTCTGTGCCCTGCCCTCAGAGGTGGAGCCTACAGAGGCAGGCAGGCCTCCTTGAGCTGTGGTGGACTCCACCCAGTTCAAGCTTCCTGGCTGCTTTTATTTACCTAATCAAGCCTAGGCAATGGCAGGCACCCATCCCCCAGCCTCCCTGCAGCCTTGCAGTTTGATCTCAGACTGCTGTGCTAGCAATCAGTGAGGCTCCATGGGCATAGGACCCTCCGAGCCAGGTGCGGGATATAATCTCCTGGTGTGCCGTTTTTTAAGCCTGTCAGAAAAGCGCAGTATTAGGGTGGGAGTGACCCGATCTTCCAGGTGCCATCTGTCACCCCTGTCTTTGACTAGGAAAGGGAACTCCCTGACCCCTTGTGCTTCCTGAGTGAGGCAATACCTTGCCCTTCTTCGGCTCACGCACGGAGCGCTGCACCCACTGTCCTGCGCCCACTGTCTGGCACTCCCTAGTGAGATGAACCCTGTACCTCACATGGAAATGCAGAAATCACCTGTCTTCTGCGTTGCTCACGCTGGGAGCTGTAGACTGGAGCTGTTACTATTTGGCCATCTTGGCTCTACCCCACCATAACCTTTATATTTCTGATTGTAAAGGATGGAAAGTCATCCTTTCCATTTGCTTGGGCTACACTTCTATACTCCAGTCTTAAAGCTAATGTAACCTGTTGCTTATGTAATATGTGTGTCAACGTATGTATGGGTTTCCAAAACAACCAGCGTTATAGCATCTGGAGCTTTCACCAAGTTTTCAAGGGGCCTCTGACTTTTCCGAAGAGGTTAAGAACTACTGCTATAGATTCTGTAGCATATATAATCATATAAAACAGCCCCTGATCTTAAGGAACTTGACATTTTATTGATCTTTGTCCTGTCTATGACAAACTAATGGGTTGGGGTGGGTAGTATGGTATGACCAATATAGAAGCCTACATTGAAGAGTGAAGAGTGCAGGCTGGGCTCAGTGGCTCATGCCTGTAATCCCAGCACTTTGGGAGGCTGAGGCGGGCGGATCACAAGGTCGGCAGATCTGTATCATCCTGGCTAACATGGTGGAACCCTGTCTCTACTAAAAATACAAAAACAAAATTAGCCAGGCCTGGTGGCGGGCGCCTGTAGTCCCAACTACTCGGGAGGCTGAGACGGGAGAGTGGTGTGAACCCGGGAGTTGGAGGTTGCAGTGATCTGAGATCACGCCACTGCACTCCAGCCTCCAGTTTGAAATAAATAAATAAATAAATAAATACATAAATAAATAAAATAAATAGATTAGAAAATGCCTATAAAATACTTAGCAGGGGGGTTTATTTATTAACTGTGCTGGATGAAGGTAATGATAAAATAATAGCCATCTACATGACCAGAGGTGATTACTAAATTTCCTTTACATATTTTTTACTTTTGTTGTGGTGAGTTGTCTATAACATAAAAATTTGCCATTTTACCCGTTTTTAGGTGTACATTTCAGGGTACTAAGTACATTCACAATGTTGTACAACCATAACCACTCTCTATTTCCAGTACTTTTTCATCTTCTCAAACAGAAACTCTGTACTCATTAAATAATAACTTTTCATTCCCCTCTTCATATCCTGTAGTGACCTCGATTTTACTTTCTGTTTCTATGAATTTGCCTATTCTAGGTGCCTCATATAAGTGGAATCATATAAGATTTATCCTTCTGTGTTTGGCTTATTTCACTTAGTGTAATCCTTTACATTTTTATTTATCCGTTAAGCACAATGACATTTGTCTTTTCTATTTCATTGAATTATTGTTTAAAGTCAAGTGAAATAGTTAAATCCTAATAGGTGCTATATAAATTTAAGATGGTATGTATAAAAACTGGTAAATATTATCTGAAAGTAATGAACTCATTTGCTGTCTCCCTATGATTGTAAGTGGGTTACTTTATTTATAATTTAAAAAATTATTCCTGTGTTACATAGAAATGCTAGGCTTATTCTAAAATTCAAAGTTAGATTTTAATGTCATAAGACAGAAATTTGCTTGAAGTGACCATTTGTGGAATGTCTGTTAATTTTAAATTTGGATTCAATATTTTATATACCTTATTTGACTCGAACTTTATTGTTTTTCTCTTTTTAGGATTCTAATTCTCAGGTGGATTTAAGCATTCAGGTTACTGATGATGATATTGATGAAATAATTCAAATAGATGGAACCGGCGATACATCTTCCAATGAAGAAATAGGAAGTACAAGAGATGTAGATGAGAATGAATTTCTAGGGATTATTGATGGGGGAGATCTGAAGGTACCTGAAGAAGAAGCTGACAGTATTTCAAATGAGGATTCAGCCACGAACAGTAGTGATAATGAAGACCCTCAAGTAGATATTGTGGAAGAGGTGAGAATGACTTTTGAGCTGAGACTTTCTTTATTAATTTATAACATTTCTACTTTATTATGCTTTAGAACCAAAAGGAATAGCAAGATTAATATTTTCTTTACTCTTTTGAAATAAGACTTATTTGGGGCCGGGCATGATGGCTCACGCCTGTAATCCCAGCACTTCAGGAGGCTGAGGCGGGTGGATCATTTGAGGTTTGGAGTTCGAGGCCAGCTTGGGCCAACATGGTGAAACCCTGTCTTTACTAATAAAATAAAAATGAGCTGGGCATGGTGGCGCATGCCTGTAAACCCAGCTACTCAGGAGACTGAGGCAAGAGAATTGCAGGAGACAGGTTGTAGTGAACCAAGAAGTGCCACTGTATTCCAGCCTGGGTGACAGAGCAAGACTCTGTTAAAAAAAAAAAAAAAAGACTTATTATATGCTTGGATTTAAACTTTTTTAATCTTCAACTGTAATTTAAAACCAATAATTAATATTTGGGGATGGGCTTCTGTATTGGTCTTGACTACAGGTAGTAGGTGATCTAGGGAATGGGAGCGGCTGTTAAAGAAGGCAGCCTGGGTAGAAACATATAGTATCTGTTCTAATTCTAATAAATGTCATAAAATCCAGGTAGAGTGTGCTTATCAAAAAGTGTGTAAGTAGTGTTCGCTATAATTTATGGTAGCCTTACATATGTGCCAGGCATCATATTAAGTCTTACCTGCCTTATCTTAATAGTCCCAAAGTCCTGTGGTTCTTATTGCTATCCTGATTTTAGATGCAAGGAAACTGAGATATGGAGCGTTTTAGTAACTTGCCTAAGGTCAGTCTTGTAATTATTAAATCGCCAAACAGGGATTTATTTTTTATTTTTTATTTTATTTTTTTGAGATAGAGTTTCACTCTGTTGCCCAGGCTGGAGTACAGTGGTGTGATCTTGGCTCACTGCAACCTCTGCCTCCTGGGTTCAAATGATTCGTATGCCTCAGCCTCCTGAGTAGCTAGGATTACAGGCACACCACCATGCCCAGCTAATATTTATATTTTTAGTAGAGATGGGGTTTCACCATGTTGGCCAGGCTGGTCTCGAACACCTGGCCTCAAGTGATCCTCCTGCCTTGGCCTTTCAAAGTGCTGGGATTAGAAGCCTGAGCCACTCCACCCAGCTCAAACAGAGATTTAAACCCAGGCTGTTTGACTTTTAGTACAATTATATTCTGCTGCTCTAGATTCCTTTATTTCTTTGTTTTGTTTTGGTTTGGTTTTTGAGATGGAGTCTCGCTCTGTCACTCAGGCTTGAGTGCAGTGGTGCGATCACAGCTCACTGCAGCCTCAACTTACTGGGCTTAGATGATTCTCCTACCTTACCCTCCCGAGTAGCTGGCATTACAGGTGTGTGCCACCATGCCAAGTTAATTTTTTGTATTTTCAGTAGAGATGGGATTTCACCATGTTGCCCAAGTAAGTCTCGAACTCCCGGCCTCAAGCAATCTGCCTGCCTAGGCCTCCCATAGTGCTGGGATTGTAGGCATGAGCCACTGCGCCGAGCCAAGTTCCTTTATTTCTATATGTCTCTTTATCTTTAAAAAATTTAAAGCATCATAAAGTTCCTTAATGTGATCATCTTTCATCTTTAGGACCCTTTAAATTCTGGAGATGATGTTAGTGAACAGGATGTGCCAGACCTGTTTGACACGGATAATGTAATTGTCTGTCAGTATGATAAGGTACTGTATTTGCCTTTTGGACTTTGGGTTTATTAACTGCATTTATAGTGGAAAGGTATGTAAAATGATGAGAAATAAGATGAAGAGTTACACTTCACAGTTAATCAAAACAGCAGTTTAATTCTGGAAATTCTGAGTGTGTATTTTGGATCTAGCACTGTGCTATGTGGTCTCAGTGATACCAGAAAAAGTGATAGTCCTTAAGGAAGTAATGATCTTATTGAAACAAGATGTTTCTTCTGGAAAGCTAGAAAGACATACAATGAGCTGGTAGGTAAATCAACAGCTAAAATATGTGACAGGTAAATCAAATGCTAAAATATGTGGAACGTAAATCAAATGCTAAGATGAGTGGCATGTAAATCAAATGCTAAGATATGCAGCACAGATAGTAAGCTGTGGAAGTGGCTAGGAAATGTAAGAAATCATTTGTAGTTGGAGTTCCCCACAAATCCTTCATGGGTGATGTGAGGTTTTGAAATGGGCCTTGAATGATTTCTAGGATACAGGTAAATATGGAGAATAAGCATCAGAATAGAATAGCCCAGTAAAAAGCAGAGAAACGAATGGATGTAGTATGTACAAGGGACACTGAAGAGATAGCTGCGGCTTGAACAAAGTGTTCTCTTATTGGATGTGTAGTACTAGGAAGTGAAGCTGGTTGGGAGACAGAATCGGAAGCAGGTTAGAATATCCTGAATGCTAGTAGGAAAAATCTGAACTTGGTCTGAGGGACATTGGCCTTCTGAGAAGGTTACTGAGAAAATTGTAATTGGGTTTAAAAGCTAGATGTGTTTGATTTGGAAAAAGCAAATGGTAAAAGTGGGTAGGGCAGACATGAAGTGCCCAGAGCCCAGATGGAGGATGGCAGTGTAAGAACATGGAAAAGTCAGAGGTTATGATGGAAGAATTGGTGGGACTTGGTCTTTAGTTGAAGGTGTCTCTCAGGTTTCCAGCCTAAAGATTATGTTCATGGCAGTTTAACTCTAGCAACTAAAAATAATACTGCTTTTTAAAAAACACTACAGCTGTGATTATGTAGTCAAATGGGGAGTTTTTGTCCTTAATTCATGAATATTTATATTCTTAAAGTGGCTTTGAGATATAATGAACGTAGTATACAATTCACCTATTTAAAGTATAAAATTCAATGGTTTGTTTAGTATATTCATGGATATGTATAACAATTATCACAGTCAATTTTAGAACCATTTTATCACCTCAAAAAGAAACCCCATACTTTTTAATTCTCAGTGCAGTATTCTCCCCATTTCCCCTACTCCAAGCCCCTAGGCCTAAGAAACCACTGATCTACTCTCTATTTCTATGGATTTTCCTATTCTGGAATTTCATATGAAAGAAATTATATAATATGTGGTCTTTTGTTACTGGCTTCTTTCACTTAGCACAGTGTTTTCAAGAGTCATCCATGTTGTAACATATATCAGGTCTTCGTTTTTTAAAAAAATTGCTGAATAATAGTCTATTGAATGGATATACCACATTTTCTTTTTCCATTTGTCTGTTGATGGACATTTGGGTTGTTTCCCCTGTAGGGGAGAAAAAAGTAAGACCTTTTCCTCACCCATTGCTATTTCCCTGGTTGAGGCACCTACAAAAAAGACAGATTAACAAGAGAAGGTCATTCAAATTTATTTTAATGTACATTTTACTGACACAGGAAACTTTTTTTTTTTTTTGAGATGGAGTCTCGCTCTGTCATCCAGGCTGGAGTGCAGTGGCGTGAGATTGGCTCACTGCAAGCTCCGCCTCCTGGGTTCAAGGGATCTTCCTGCCTCAGCCTCCCAAGTAGTTGGGACTACTGGCGTCTGCCACCATGCCCGGATAATTTTTTGTATTTTTGGTAGAGATGGGGTTTCACTGTGTTAGCCAGGATGGTCTCTCTCTGACCTCGTGATCCACCCGCCTCGGAAGTGCTGGGATTACAGGTGTGAGCCACCGCGCCTGGCTGACACAGGAATCTTTAGAAATGAAGACACAAAGAAACAGGGAACACTATTTTTCTGGACAGTCATACGGAAGTATGACAGGAGGAAAAAAGGATATGACCTAATGACAATAAACTGGAGGAAACTTTGTAAGGCCTGTTTGTTCAAATTTTTGTGTCTCTGTGTCTTCAGAGATAAGGATACTTATTTTCCTTTGTGTATAGGGTAGGGACCTCTGTAATAAAGGTTTTATGACTTACTTTAAAGGAAGGTCAGATAATTCTTTTATGCCTAGTTCAGGGGAGAAGGGCGAGGGCAAGGTCAGAAAGACTTACCTGCTTCTGCCATTTTTTCGAATGTCAGGATGCCAGAACATATATGGGGTAATGTGTTCTGAACCCCATAGATAACTTTTTGCTACTATGAATAATGCCGCTATGAACATTTGGGTACAAGTTTTTACATGGACATATGTTTTCATCTCTCTTGGCATATACTCAGGAGTTGAATTCCTGGGTCATGTGGTAACAGTTTAAGGAACTACTAGACTATTTTCCAAAGTGGCTGTGCTATTTACATTCTTATTAGCAGTGTTTGAGGGTTTCAATTTCCCCACATCCTGGCCAGCACTGGCCATGATCCATTCGACTTTCTAATTCTAACCATTCTAATGAGTGTGAAATGGTATATCATTGTGGTTTTGATTTGTGTTTCCCTGATAACTAATGCATATTTACATATTTAGCCTTTTTTTCCAGTCATGATTTGAATATATTTGGGGGGAAACAAAGAATAATGTTTTGAATTGCTGTAAAAATAAATCTTTTTCTCTGAAAATAAGGTCACTTTCTCCCCTATAACATTTTATACAAATAGAAAACAGCAATTTAGATGCTGAATAAAAATATAAACATAAGAAGGAATAGGGGATAGAAAAGGAACAGTTCTTAGTTTGAAACTTGTTTGTTTCTTATAAACAATATATTGCCTTCTGTTAAAAAAATTATAAGGCACTTAATTATATATACATTCCATAAAGTCTCATGAAGAATTTTCTAGACCATTATGGATGTGGTGTCCTTTGTTTGCTGCAATGTGGGAGATAGCTTGTAATTAATTTGTAGTATTTTGTATTTTTTTCGGTGTTTTCTCATGTATTATCTTTTGTTTCTTATAATAGCCTTATGGAATAGATAGAGGTGATATTAAATATATGCTGCTAACAAATCTAGTATCCGAGAACACTTAGTGAATATTTTAAGAACAGTGGTAAAAAATTAATGGAAGGCAGGGCATTGGGGAACCATTGAAACATTTTAAAAAGGGAGTGATGTAGTCAGAAGATAGCCAAAAGAATGTATCTATAAGGTCAAAGTGGGGTGAGGAACACTGTTATAGTGAATCTTTATGAAAGAAAAACTTTCCAGTGCTGGTCACTGGTTGATTGGTTTCAAATAGTATTGAATGTAACCCAACTCAAGTGAATGGAAAGAACTTTGAGTAGTCTTTTTTAGAGCTTTACTTAATTCAGTGTGTTTTATGGGCTCAGCACGCTTTTGCTGCGCCATTCTGCTAACTCACTCAGCTTGTTTTAAAGGCAGGTAGTATCAGTTCCTCTGGCTAAGTATTACAAATGCAGAATCCTGAGTCCCACTCCAGAGTACTGGATAAGAATGTACATTTTAACAAGACTCCAAAATGATTTGTATGGCTGTTAAATTTTGAGAAGCACTGTTTGGTTTCTTTAGTATATTTTATTTGGATTTGATTAACAGATGGAATTTATCTTTAAAATTTAGAGGTTAACAATTGGGGGGAAAACTTTGAAAATATAAACATGTACAGTGGAAAAGGGCTAAATGAAGTCCACTGGTTTACATACTGGGTGAGAATTAGTTAAATGTTATAGATATTTTGTTTCAGAGGCCTTGAGAATGTCTAAAATTAATATAAAGATTTAGATAATTAAGATATTACAGGGAAAAATTAATGGTGAAATGAAACCTTTTACTACAGATGGAGGTGTTCTGTGCTACAAATAGGGCCCTATTTATAGTGGAATGTGAAACCATTTGAATATCCTATATTTTCATTTGACAGTTTAGCAGACTTGCTTATAGCTGACTTTATCCCTTAGATGCTATACAATGATTAATTTCTAGGTGTGTAGCATGGTTTCTTTATATATACAGAGAGACATATGTATATATGTGTATATATATAGTCTCTTTATCTGTATATCTCTCTATATAATAATCTGTATATATGTACATTTCCTTCTTTGAATAGATAGTGCATACACATGGTTAAAAAATCAAAATACTGTGAAAAGGTATACAATGAAAAGTCTGGTTCACATTCCTTCACCATTTGTGCTTTCTATTAGTAGCTCCTTTTCCTGTTTTGAATGCAAATAAGTAGTTATATTAGTTTTCATAGAATTTCTTTATTCAAATGCAAATACAAAAGATAGCACAGATAACACTATATTCTGTACCTTGCTTTTTTTCTTTAAACAATGTATCTCTCAGATCTTCCCATATAAGGAAGCTTTCTTTGTGATGATATTTTAATGGCTGTATAATATCCTATTGTAGGATTACTAAAATTTATTTAACCAATCCTCTCCTGATGGATATTTGTGATTTTTCCGTCTTTTGATTTGAATTACTATGTACATAAGACATTTTCATAATGTGTGCAGATATATCTATTAAATCCCCAGAAATGGGATTCTGGGTCAAAGGGCAAATGTACGTGGTTAGGTATTCCCAAAATGCTCTCTACGAGCATTTTGCCATTGTGAAAGATGAAAAGTGATACTTTGTTGGAATTTTTAGCTTTCCATATGTTAAAGGGCCTTTTGTATTTACATTTTGTGAACTGTTTGTTCATAACCTCTGTCTTTTTTAAAAATTGGATTATTTGGTCTTATATTTAGTGATCTCTAAGAGCTCAATATTATTTTGGAGAAGATGAGCTTTTTGTTATACACAGAAGTACTTTTTACTCAGTTATTTTCATTGCTTTTTCTTTTTAATGTGCAGATTTTGAATCTGTCAATCTTTAATTTTATGTCTTCTGAATTTTGAGCCATGAATAAAAAGTTCTTTCTTACCTCAGAGTTTTAAAGGGAAGCTCATGTTTTCTTCGAGCATTTCATCTTTATCTATATCTATATCTATATCTATATATCATCTATATCTATATCTATATATCTATATATATTCAAGTCTTGATTCATTTGGTGTTTGTCTTGGTGTATAATGTAACATATGGTTTCAACTTTTTTTTTTTTTTCCAGGTGGCTACTCAATCTTCCTAATATTTTTTAAGAAATCTATTTTGTCCCTAATGTTAAGAAATGATTCATCATCTGCTACTGCATTTCTAAATGTATTTGGGTCTACTTATTGATTTTCTGTTTTGTTCTATTGGTTTGTCTGTCCATAGGTCTTTGCTACTCTGATTTAATTATTAAGATTTTTAATATCTGGTAAGGCTAGTAATTCTTTACTAATTTTTTTGCAGAGTTTTCCTGAATATTCTTGTTCGTTTTTCATATTAACTCCAGAATCAACTTGTCTGGTTCAAAATAAAACCCTGTTGGTATTTTCATTGAGATCACATTAAATTAATAAAATTTGTTATTTGAATGATGCTGGGGAGGAATAGATTGCAATTTTAGATGGAGTGTCTAGGGGGGCCTTATTGAGAATGTAATAGGGTAAAGATCAGAAGGAGGTAAGGGAATGAACTGTGAGGATATTAGGGTGTAAGCATTTTAGACAGAAGGAACAAGAAATACAAAAGTCCTGAGGTAGGAGTATGCCTGTCTGTTCAGGGAATAGTGCAGAGCCCAGAGCAGTAAGTGAGGAAAAATGAAGGATCTCGTAGTCCATTTTAAGGACTTCAGTTTTTGGATGGGAAGTCACTGGAGAGTTTTGAGAAGAGAAATGACATCTGATTTATGTTTTTAGCAGACACTCTGGGTATCCTGTTTATAGTAGACTGAAAGTGGGTGTTATCAGGGAACAAGGGTAAAAACAGGAACTAGTTATGAGGCTATTGTATTCATCTGGGCAAGAGATGATGGCTGAGATAAGAGTAACAGTAGTGGAAGTGGTAGAAGTTTTTGGAATATGAATATGTTTTGTAGGTAGAACTAACACTTACTGATGGATCTAGATATGGGATGTAAGTAGCAAGCATAAAGAATACCTCTTAAGATTTTTGACTTGAGCTCTTAGAAGAATAAGTGGTCATTTCCCAGTGAGATGGGGAAGATTGTGAGGTTTGGGGAAGAGCATATAAGTGTCATAGTTTTAAACTTGCTTCAGATATCTACTTGACATTCAGGAGGAGATGCTGAAGCAGTTGAATGAGAATCTGGGATTTAAGGGAGAGGTGTGAGCTAGACATAAATTTTTGGAGTCAACAGCATATAAATGGTGTTTAAAGTCATGAGACTAGGATCACCAAGTGAATATAAGCAAAAATAAGAATCCTGGTATACTTGAACATTGAGAGGTAAGAGATATAAGGAGGATTCAGTAAAGGAAACTAAGGAGTGGCCAGAGAGTGGAAAACCGGGGGGTTTTAGAAGCCAAGTGAGGAGAATATTTCAAAGAGGACAGAGTGTTGAATGCTACAAGTAGGTCATGTATTTCTTCAGTTTATTCCTATTTATCTCTTTGGTTGTGGTATTAATTGGCTTATTCCTCTAGAATGTCTTCTGTTGATTCTATGCATGAAGGCTATGAATTATTTCTGTATATTAATTTTATATCAGTATTCTTAGTAATTTTTCATTGATTATTTTGGATTTTTGAGACATGCAGTCACTGTATTTATAAATCTATTCCTTCTCAATTTTTATATCTCTACTTATTTTTTCTTGTCTAATTGCATTGGCTAGTACCTGTAGAGTGTTTAAGAAGTTGGGTAATAGTGGATATCCTTGTCTGTGTCCTGACTTTAGTGAGAATGCTTTCAGGGTTTTTCCCACTAAGTGTGTCACTGGCTTTTGGGCTGAGATGGGTGTGTGTGTGTATGTGTATGTGTGTGTGTGTGTGTGTGTGTGTGTAATACACAGTCTTTTAATATTTTTTTCTTGAGTTTTAAAAAATCTAAAATGCAATAGTTTTTTATTTTTAAAATTCTTTTTATTAAGTATAAAAAATACTGTGTATCCCCCAAATCAGAATGTATAGCTATGTGCAATATGATCACAGTATGACTTTCATCAGCAATCACATCTCTCAGCCTCTAAATATTTTATTAAATACTTTTTCAACATGGTTAGAGGTGATTATATGATTTGTCAGTAACTCAAGTAATATGATTTTTATATTAATAAATTCCTAACTTTGAACTATTGTTGTATATCTAGAAAAAATATAGTCACTAGATAAAGGTACCACAATGAGTTGTTGGCTTCTGCTGTTCTCCTAATTCTGGTTATATTTTATTACCTGTGCTGAGTTTGGGATTTTTGTTGTCACTGTTGTATTCCCAAGAGATGTTTAAGACATGTGCAAGTGCCTGTGCAAGACAATTTGGGAATAAAACTCAGAAAAAATTTATTAGGACTTTAAAACCCCCCCACAAAAATAGGGGTTTATCCTGCGTGTTTTCTTATGCTTCAGAAAATGCATCTGAATACCAGTCATAGCCTTTGTTCCTGGATTTGACTATTTGTAGTCAACAACTAGGTTTAAATTTTACTCTTGATCTCAGATCATATATTCCTAGGGCTTTTAAATAGTCACTTGCAGTTTACTTAGAGGTAGCAATGATTTTATGGCTTGTTACCTCTTGAAGTAGTAAAATTTCTTATTTTTTAATTTTGTCTGTGTCTAGGCTGATTTATGGAATCTAGAAAACAGCCAGCAGAGTCTAACAGATTATAAGCTGTATATTCTGACCTTGTTCAGTGCTTTATTGCGACTTTCTTCCTCACAATGAAGTATCACTTTTTCACTTCTGATAATATTGGCTGCATCTTCTCTGTTTATTCCTTTGCAGACATACTGGACTCTTTGCTGTTCTTGAACAATCCAGGCATGCCCCTCTTTAGGACTGTTCACTTCTATTCCTTTTATCTGGAATGCTCCTGAGTCAATATCTGCCTGCCTTTATTCCTTACCTTCTTCAAGTTTTTGCTCAAGTGTCACCTCAAATGACAGCTTAATATTCTATATAATTTACTTGTGTATTAGGTTTCTCTCCTTCCCTATTAAAATGTAAACTCTTAAAAGGCAGGGAATTTTTTTTTGGTTTTACATGTACAGGATGTGTGTTTTTATATATAATATATACAGTATAGAAATATATGTATCTTAAACTAATATATTTCCAGTGCCTAAAACAGTGTCCAACACATAGGAACTCAAATGTTTATGGGATGAATAAACTGTCTTGAGGAGGTTTTAGTTTTAAGGCACTCACATTTAGGGGGAGAATAATCCCATTTACTGTAGCAAAGAAATGCAGGTGATCCTTTAACTTGTAAAATTAATTAATGTAAACTACTTTTCTCCCTCCAGATTCATCGAAGCAAGAATAAATGGAAATTCTATTTGAAAGATGGTGTTATGTGTTTTGGAGGGAGAGACTATGTATTTGCGAAAGCCATTGGTGATGCAGAGTGGTAAACCTTGTGAACTCAGTGCATCTATTTTGTGAACATCAGTTGGACTATATTGCATATTGTGAAATTCATTTTTATTTTAAATATAGTCCAGCACAGAGCTGTTCAAATTTTTAGTTCACTGTATGGAATTTAATAAAATTATAATTCAGATGCAGATACAAATACACAATTTTATATGTATTTTGTTTTGTGTCTTAACAGGGTTTTTTAAAACTCTCATTCTGTACCATTACAAAGCATAGATACATCGGGATAATGGAACGTGAAGAAGTATCACATTTCTTTTTTCTTGAAGTAGAATTTAAATCACACTTCAGTTCCCCTTCATGGTAAAGTCAGTATCAGTTATTAGATTGGGATCAGCATTCCTCCCACCTCTCACCAAACCATGTTATAGAACGTCCTTGGGAGTCTTTTAGGTAGTGGGATATTCAAGAAGGCGTCTTTGGGTTTTTTTTTTAAATTTTATTATTATTATACTTTAAGTTTTAGGGTACATGTGCACAATGTGCAGGTTTGTTACATATGTATACATGTGCCATGTTGGTGTGCTGCACCCATTAACTCGTCATTTAGCATTAGGTGTATCTCCTAATGCTATCCCTCCTCCCTCCCCCCACCCCACTTAATTCTGTACTGATCACTGGAAATATGTTGATTGTTTAAGCCCAGATAGTCCCTTGGAGGCAGATGCCTATACTATTATTTGAACATGAAAATCTTTGCTGAGGCTAGGATCCCTGTAGCTAAGGATCAGCCTCTCTGGACTTACCATTTGGCTAGGCCATTCTTCTTTATATTTCTGGGGAATTGTGAGGAAGTGGGTTAGGTTCCTGTTCTACTTCTTGAAATTTCATACCTCTGTATTTTTCCTAACCATGGTGGGGTTTTTTTTTTCTCTCTCCCTACTTTTTCTGTTTTTCGTGCAGTGGAAGACCCCTTTGCAAACGCTTTCCCCTTCAAAGGCAGTACCTCACTCTCTTTTTCTTAACAGGGATCTCCTTCATTGATTTTAGGCTTTCTAAAACAAAAGTCAAGAAGAGATGTTCTTTTCAGGAACTTCTGCTTTGGCAGTCTCATTTGAGATATGGAGGACTGGATAACTGTCTTGAAATCACATCAGATAAACAGCCCTCATTTTCCTGTAGCAATAAAAACCAAAGCCAATTAATATTCCAATAAGTTATTCTATAATACTCTTTTCATTAGTAGATTCACATCTGTCAAAGAAACATTTTCCCCATTACTCTGCTGCTCTTAACAGGTGGGGCACATGTGGTCTGTAAGTCTAGGAGCTCTGTTTTTATCCCTGAATGGTGTTTTTAAGGACAGTAACTGTCACACAAAAAGCAGTGCAGGGATGAGTAAGTTATGGCCTATTAAAGCTCCTTAAGGATTCGATGCCTGGATCTGACTGGTTACAGGGCAAATTCCCCATATCTTTTTGGAAAGCAACCCTATTGGGGAGTTTAATTTTTTTTCCAACACTTTTCTGTCCTACTCAGGAGGCTCAGCTACTGGTATATCTTCTCGAAATCTGGATGGATCTCCTCTGGGCCCTGGGCAACGTGGATGGGGTATCTTCTTCGGCCTAAAGTAGGCAGCTACATGAGGATTCAGTTAGTGCTAGTGAGTGGGCTGATCCCCTAACTGTATTCTCCCACTAGGACCTCTTCATCCTTAGAGTGATTGACCATTTCCTTACTACCAGTGCTATTCCAGATCCTTCTCTGGATCTTGAGAACTCCCAGGAGCTGTGGGTTCTTTTCAAGGGTGTTGCCTTCCATGAAATGTCTGTATTCTCTACATGGAAAGCAAAAAGAGAGCCCTTTGCATCTGTCTCTGAAATGTACCCACTCCAGGGCTGAGGAGTGTACTTTCTTCTTCCTGTTTTCTTTCAGGCCCACCCAGTCATTCTGTATTTTCCCCAGGCAAATTTTATTGCAAATTAAGGGCTGAATTTATTGATAAGGTGTGCACACCTGGGAACTGGGAATTAATGTGTCGGTTCAAGTGCCTGGGGGAGGCAATAATATTTGTTTCTAAAATTCTTTTCCTCTTTTTCACTGTGAACTTTAAAATCTCATTTTACTTTAGTGAGTTTTTAAATGGTATATTACAAATACTGTTATTATATTGGGCCTCTTTATTTGTGTAGTATACTTTATCATTAAAGAATAAGTCATGGTTGTTTCATTTGTTTCTCTGCTTGCCCTCATGCCCCTCATCTTTTAAAAATGCAAAAAATTAATTTAAATGTATGCTTATCACAAAACAACAATAACAATTTTCCTTACATGCTAACATAAACCAATTACATAGTTTCATTGGTGACTACAGAGAGAATTAAGAGATCACTAAATTATTTTGGATCTGTTACGTTTTTAATAGTCTCAGATAATGCTAGGAAAAATCCTAGTTCTTGAGAAGACATCTGAACAGTGACTTTAACATTTTTTGGCCAGAATCTACACTAAGAAATACAATTTAACAACTCAGTATATATTTGCATGTCTACTGACACACATAACACAAATGAAACAAAAGTTTCAGAAAATCATGCTGCCTTTAGCATATGATAGCCTTCCCGACATCATCTATTTGATTCTGTTTTGTTTCATTAAAAAATTGATGGTGTTGACTCACTAAATTGATTTCACTACCTACATTTTTAACCTGTGTAGTAAAGATAGGGTGAGACACTAGTTCATTTTAAAAGAGAAAATTATTCTTTAAGCCCTGTAAGTCAGGAGAGTTTACCTGAGACTTGGCTTTGATATCATACTACTTTTACTTTCAGGAACCTCTTTATTATATCCAAGGTAAACATTTCCTATTGCATTTTTATAACAAAATACTCTAAGTTTCTTAAGTTCTTATAAAGACAGTCTCTTGGCAAATGTCATTTCTAAGGTCTTTTATGGGTAGAGAAATTTCTATGTCAGTATACTTTGAGAATTTCTCAAGTATTTTTGTTAGTATGCTGTAGTTCTTTCTTCCCTCTCTCTCTCCCTCCTTCTTTTCCTCCTCTCGTCTCCTCTCCTCTCGTCTCCTCTCCTCTCCTCTCGTCTCCTCTCCTCTCCTCTCCTCTCCTCCTCCCCTCCTGCCCTCCTCTCCGTTTCTCCTCCCTTCCCTTTCTCCTCCCCTTCTCTTTTTTTGAGACAAGGTCTGGCTCTGTCACCCAGGCTGGAGTGCAGTGGTGCTATCTTGGCTTACTGCAACCTCCACTTCCCAGGCTCAAGAGATCCTCATGCCTCAGCCTCCTAAGCAGTTGGGATTACAGGTATGCACTACCATGCCCGGCTAATTTTTGTATTTTTTGTAGAGACAGGGTTTTGCCATGTTGCCCAGGCCTGTCTTGAACTTGGGAGCTCAAGTGATTTGCCTGCCTTGGCCTCCCAAAGTACCAGGATTACAGGTGTGAGCCACCACGCCTGACCTAAGCTGTAGCTCTTTCTTACATACTTTCTTCTTCTCTCTGTAGACTAAGAAGATCTTGCTGAGTTCCTACAGTTAGTCTCTCAGGGACTGACCAACTGACCTTGTCTGGTACATTTACCTATTTTACTCGATGTGCAGAACACCTCAGTCATGGCTATAATATATGTAAATAATCACCTCTGTAGCTCAGTCTCCATAGAGCAGCAAGAAATCTAATTGACATGCTCAGTTTCAGTCACTTAGGTTGTGTAGGAAAAAGAATAACTTTTAGAGTGAATAGCATCAGTTAATTGTGGTGGGTAAAAAGGGAGGGGATTTAGTGGGAGATTTTATTTTGACTCATATTAGTAGGTTAATATTATCCTGGTTTCCATGTAAATACACACTAAGCCAGGTGAGAATGTTGTGATTTATAACTAGACAGCTAAATTATAAGTAGAAAGCCCTAGGTAATAACTTTTAGGGGGAAAAAGATAAAAATATTGCTCATTTTGAGGAAAACATTATTTCTAATTATAAACACATTTATTGAACTCTGTCACAGAGATTCTTAATTTACATGTGGACTTACTACAATCTGAGGAAACCAAAATCATGCCTTTTACAGCAAATGTTATAAATGGAGGAAAAAATACCATTGCCTTTTAAAATCATTTTGTAAATTTAGATGAGTTATTCCAGATGAATTAACCCCTCTTAGCCATTTTGCAACCTACCAGTGATAATATCAAATGTTGGTTAAAAATATAAAATAGAGATATAAATTTATCAAGTATTGCATTTTTATGATTTAGGTATGAGAGATTATACAGAATAAGGATACACATGTTTTCTGTGAGACCATCTCATATAGGAAATGCTTCTTAAGTAGGACAATTTTATTTTCAGTTATAAAAGTGAATCAGCTAAAAAATTATTAATCATCTCTGATGTGTAAGACTCTAGATATAGTCGGAAACAGAGATGAGTGTATCATTAAAAAAACTCCTATCATAGGTGGATAAGAGGGGTGCTTGTAAAGATAATTAATAATACCCAGCAGTGTAGGGTAAGAGACAAATGAGTGATGCAGAGGACAAATGCTAAAAAAGTCCAAAGAGAGAGACCATTGTGGGTTATACATTATTTATGCCTTACTTTATTTTGGATAAAGGAAGAGTCTTGACTATAGTAGATTAAGGAGAAAATAAAGAGAGTTTAATTTTTAAAAAATAAAAAAGTCTGGGCACGGTGGCTCATGCCTGTAATCTCAGCACTTTGGGAAGCCAAGGTAGGAGGATTTCTTGAAGACTAGAGTTCAAGACAAGCCTGGGCAACATGGCTAAACCCCATCTCTACAAGAAAAAAAAAAAAGCCAGGCATGGTGGTGCACGCCTGTAGTTCCAGCTACTTGGGAGGCTAAGGAGGGAGGATCACTTGAGCCTAGGAGGTAGAGGCTGCAGTGAGCCTTAATCGCACCACTGCACTCCAGCCTGGCTTACACAGTGAGACTCTGGTTGTTTTTTTTTTTGTTGTTGTTGTTTTTGTTTTTTTTAAGAAAAAAGATACAAAAGATGAACCTATGGCTTGTTTTAGGGCCTTAAAGGATGCAGGGAAGGACAGGTAAGGGGTAAGGTATTCAGACAGTAAGAATGGCATGGGCTCCAGCATGGATATTCATAGGGCATGGCTAGGGAAAAGTGATTAGAACAGTTTGTTTCATGTAGAAAATCAGCAGGAAATAAAGTTAGTAGATTTAAAGTAGATCAGTAGAAATAAAGTTAGAGCTCTCTGAATGTTAGGCTAAGCTCTAAAATTTAAATTTATAGGTCTGATGAATTGCTCAGGATTTTTTTGCCGGTATATAATAAGGTGAAATCGGATTTTATGATGATTAATCAGTGGTAGTAGGTATGAGCATATGGACATGGGAAAGATTGGATAGGAATAAAAATTAGGGAGATACTCCAGGAGTAAGGGGAAAATGATCTGAGATGTGGGTGTGGCAATAGGAATACAATTTTTTTTTTCAGTTTACATTTACATGGGAAGTTTTTTTTTTCCTTTGTTGAGACAGGGTCTCACTTCGTTGCCCAGGCTAGAGTACAGTGATATGATCGCAGCTCACTGCAACCTCGAATTCCTGGGCTTATGTGATTCTCCTGCCTCAGCCTCCTGAGTAGCTGGTACTACAGGCATGTTGCCACCACATCTGGCTAATTTTTTAATTTTAATTTTTGTAGAGATGGGGTCTCCCTATGTTGTCCAGGCTGATCTTGAACTTTTGGCCTCAGGTGATCCTCCTGCCTTGTCCTCTCAAAGTGCTGGGATTACAGGCATGAGCCACCATGCCTGGCCCTGGAATATAAACTGGTGTAGAAGACAATTCAAAAGAATAACCGGTAAATCTTAGCAACTGAAGAATATGGGAATGAGAATGAGGGAGGCAATAAACTGTAACTCCATGTGTTAAAACTTATAATGTAGAAAATAAACATCAGTTTTTGTGCAAAGGTCATGAAAGTTATTGTCAGAGTATGTGTACAAGTAGCTTGGTCTCAAACTGCATTTGAGTGTGTAATTTAAAGTTTCTCCACAAGAATAGATTTTATTTCCCTTTTTTTCCTTTGTGCTTTTTTTTGCTTACTTAGCTGTTTTGGTTCTGGGATTTATATATGAAACAGAAAGTTTGTGTTAGGTATACAGCAACATGACTAATTAGTATTCTGTTATATTACTGAGACAAATTTTAGAACACTAGCTTATGAGAGAGGCCTGCATCTGAATAAAGACAAGTAACTTGTTATGCAGCAGAAAAATCAGAAATGTGAAAAACACAGTACAGAGAAGAGATTTTATAAAATTTATAATGTTATGATCTCTCTGAATCACTTTGCACAGTGGCATAAGGATTGAAAACAGATTGGATGTGTAGAGTGTCTAGTTATGTCTATACATTTATATAATAAAATCTCAAAGCTAAAAATGGGAAATAACACAGATATTCATTAATAGAAGAATAGAAACAATGTTCTATTCATACAATGTAATACTAATCAGCAATATTCAAGCAATAACATGGATAAGTAGCAAACACATTGGGTTGAGTCAAAGAAGTCTTATACAAAAGAGTATATACTATATGATTGTGTTTATATGAAGTTCTAGAACAGACAAACTAATTGGTAGGAGAAAAATAAGAAACCATCCTTCCCTCTGGGGCCGGGGGTCAGGAATTAACTGGCAAGGGGCATGAGGGAACTTTCTGAGGGTGATGATATTATATTACTATGCCTTGATAGAAGTTTGGGTCAGAAGTTTGGGTCACATGGTGTATGCATTTCTCAAAACTCATTAAATGGTATGCTTAAGATTTGTCCATTTCATTATATGTAAATTTTATCTAGAAACGTAAATATCTTGGTTAGTAATAAGAGTGCTAAAATGTTTAGGGCTAATTACTGATGTCTACAAATTACTCCGAAATGCATCAAAAATAAGATGAATTGATAAATAATAGATAATTATATACATATGTAATGAATCTAATATGGTAAAATATTATTGAACCTAAGTGATGTGGTATGGGTGTTCACTGTACAATTCTTTCAATTTTTCTGCACATTTGAAAACATAATAAAATGTTGGGAAACATTTAAGGAACTTTGAATGCATATTAAACCCTTAGCTGACTGTTTTACCAATATGGGAGTCAGTAAAATACAGTGATTAGAGGCTGGGGTCCTGAATCAGAGCTTTGAGTTTAAATTCTATTAGTTGGATCTTTTATTTGTTTTGAGAACTTGGACAAATTGTAGGTTTTGCTCTCTTATAAAATGTGAATAATATCTACATCATAGAGTTTTATGAAGATTAAATGGGTTACATTATATAACGTTTTTCAAGATGTTTGGTATAGAACTAGCTTTCAATAAGAGTTACTTTAAAAAAGTCAAAGGAGCATACAAAAAACACTGTAGTTAAAATCATAGTTTTGTTGTCCTATAAGAGACAATTCTAATAAGTAAAAATATCTTCCAGCAAATATTGAATGTATTTTCCTATACTCTCCAAAGGATAGAAATGATGAAACTTAATTATTTTTAAATATTTAAACATTTTATTTCATTCAAATAAAAATATAAGCTCTAGAAAAAATTGTTTTCATTATATGTTTCATAACTTCAGAGTAATTCTAATTCAGCACATTTGTAGTGTACCATTGCCAAGATCTTGAGGTAGGAAGCAGGAAAAGAAAATGCACTGAGACAGGGTTCCTACTCACGAGGAGTTTACAGTCTACGGCTTAATGTTTCACTAAGCAAATAGGCTGAAATGTGCTTTTAGATGTTTACCTTAAATTATAAATAAGTAGAATCCAGATAGGGGATAGATAAGAGTCTCTATAATAGAACAGATAGAACTTTCTGTGGTGATGAAAATATTCTGTGTCTGTGCTGTCCAGTATGGTAAGCACTAGTCACATGTAGCTATTGAGAACTTGAAACGTGGCTAGTGCAACTGAGAAACTACATTTTTCATTTTATTTAATTTTAATTTAGCCACATGTGGCTAGTGGCTACCGGATTGGACAGTGCATCTCTAGAGTGTGTTTTTGAAACTACCTGAGGAAAAAGACCAGTTATTTTACATTTCTGATCTGTTATGAACTAATATTTTTATAGAATGCAATACAAATTACGAAAATGAAAAAAAGATATGCAAAATACCTCCTCAGTTTTTTAAAAGATTCATCAAACAAAATTACTGTGTCAAAATTTCTATAAAAATTTCTGAACACTCTCAACTTTGGTATTTATGCCATGTATCAATGACAAATAGTTTTTAGTATGGCAGTGGTCATAGATTACACTTTCTACTAGGTAGAGGTCGCTTGCCCAATGTACCTAAAAATAAATAATTTCCTAAATCCAACCCTTTATGTTAAAATTACTGGTACAGGTAATTTTTTTTTACAGGTTTAAGAACAATTCAATAATGCAGTTACTGATGTAACAGTTAACACTCTGTGTAGCAAGTCTTGTCTAGGAGAGCTGTACCTTGACAGTGCAATGTGGACAACTTCAAGGTGGACTGAGAGGGCTTATTTGATCCAGTGAAGCCATTTTTACAGTTGGAGGTATAAGCTGAAAAATCTTTCCTTCTATAAAGTTCAGCCCGACGTTTACAGCAGCCAAATTTGCTCAGCAACAGAAAGAAATCTCTTTGGAATGTCTTAGTGAATATTGCATACAGAAATGGATTGGCACAAGAATTGATGGGATAAAAAAGAACCAGCAAAACTTTAGAGTTGGTTACTGTGATAAGAGGCACTTTGAAGGCAGCTGAGATGGCAAAAAAAGAGATAGGTGCCATGCAGGTGAAATCGGTGAAGATGAGGATTGCCATTTTCTTAGCAATCTTCGTATCTTTGTTGGTAGCCATTAATTCTGGGTTTCGAACTGCAAAATAAATTTTAATGTAGCAAGCACAAATTATGAAGAAGGCCACCACATTGAGAATCAGGATGGTTAGTATATAGACTTGTGAGAGAGTGGTTTCCACATCCATGGGGAAGCAAATACTGACCTTCATGTAATTGCTGACACCGACAAGGGGCAACATAGCAATTAGAGAAGAAAAGAGCCATCCTCCAAGCATAATAAGAATGGCATGTCTTAATCGCAGCTTTTGGTCCAGGTGAATAGCATAGGTGATGGTGTGCCATCTTTCTAGAGTGATGACGGTGAGGGTGTAGACAGACAGTTCACTTGCGAATACAGTGAAAAAGCCAGCAGTGCTGCACCCACTCCCTGTCTGCCAGTCTATGGCATGGTTATAGTACTGGCCCTTGGTTTGGGAATCAACTGAGGCTATGAGCAGCAGATAGAGCCCCATGCAAAAGTCTGCAAAGGAGAGATTGCACATGAGAAAACGAGGCACTGTTAGTTTGTAACGACTTGTCAGGAGAACAAAAAGAACAGTCATGTTTCCCATGATGGCTAGAATATTAATCAGCCAGATCAGGACCCTAAGGAAGTCATAGCCCATAATATCTTCACAGGGATTAAAAGCATCTGGTTCAGGAGCACATCGGGGTGTCTTGGGTAAGCAGAAACCATATTCATAGTCCCAGCCACTCAGTTCACTCTCAGCAGGCATGGCAGAAGAACTGTAAGAAGAATTATTGGCTTGAGGTAAGAGATTTTCCCTGAGTATTAAAAAATTCAATAATTATGTTTCTTTAAAGCCAAAGAAACAAAAGGAATCAAAGCCATAATAGCCTCAGCCTTACATTTATTTGTTAAATTATTTGAGAACTCTGATTTGATGTAGGAGTACCTTAAGAAGGGAATGAAAAGCCATTTAGACTATATATACATATATATATATACACACACATATATATACAGATATACACATATATGTACATATATACACATATATACATATATACACATATATGTACATATATACACATATATGCATATATACACATATATACTATATATGCATGCATATGTATATATATATATATATATAAAACGTTGATACAAAAACTTAATGAAGCTGTTTACAAAGGATGACTTTCTTTGGAAAACAAGTTTAGAAAGACAATCTATGCTTGGTAAATCTAAAATAATCCTTTCTTGGCATTTTCTTAGCTATTTATCTCTCATTTAGTTGCCAACCAAACTGCTACCAAGCTGTTTGTATGTAGTAGGACACAAATGGAATTGGAAGGCTCATGTTGTTGAAAGTCATTAGCTACTGGTGGACTTGTTTGCACTTAAGTCCCTAGCTAATCAAATAGTCCAATCGAGAAATAGAAACCAAGGATAGATTATTAGAAATTCAGGAGCAGAGGAAGAATATAGTTGTGGACAATAGGAAGAGATGGTGAAAACATTGTTCTTTAGGGGTATGTGTCAAAGACAGAGGGAGGCTTAAGAGGTACTTTGTCCCTAGTGAAAGAACAGTCCTTCCTTTGCCACTCCCTTCCAACCCCGCTGATACTTCCTGAGTTTGGGGTCTTTTCCTCTCTCTCTCTTTTATGTTTTTGAGACGGAGTCTCGCTCTGTCACCAGGCTGGAGTGCAGTGGCACAGTCTTGGCTCACCGCAAACTCTGCCTCCCAGGTTCAAACGATTCCCCTGCCTCAGCCTCCCGAGTAGCTGGGACTACAGGCGCATGCCACCACACCCAGCTAATTTTTTGCATTTTTAGTAGAAACGGGATTTCACCATGTTGGCCAGGATGGTCTCCATCTCCTAACCTCGTGATCTGCCCGCCTCGGCCTCCAAAGTGCTGGCATTACAGGCATGAGCCACCGCACCCGGCCCAGGTTTTTGTCTTCTCTTATGGAGCAATTAGTTTTCTTCCCGATATCCTTTCTCCAATTTTAGCCCTCTCCCTAGTCCATTCTGTATGTTCCTTCTAGAATGGCCTTTCCCAAATACAAAGTTACTAATTTCACTTACCGAACTCAAACCTGCCCCAGGCTCTCCTTGGCTATGAGATAAAATCCAAACTCATTGTGATGACTTCCAAGGCCTTCCTTGGTCTGGGTTCTGCCTATCTCTCCAACCTCATCTCTAAGAAGCAGTAGTGCTGCAGAATTCAGAGAATGGGCTCTGGAGCAAGACTGCTGGGATCCATTCCTAGCACGGCTCTTACAGGCTGTGTAATCCCAGGAGACTTAATTAATATCTGTGTGCCTCAAGTTCTTTATTTGCCAAGTAGGGATAATAATTATACCTTCTATGTTAGAGTTGTGCTAAGAGTTGAATGCATTCATACACGTAGAATGTTTAGAATAATTCTTCTAGCAATCAATATTAGGGATTCTTAAAATTAGCTCTTGCAGATCACTTGGGCAACCTTCCCTTTGGTCACGTAAAATGACTTGTAGCTCTCTGAATAAGTTCTACTGTTTCACTCCTCTGTCTTTGTACATACTTCCGCCTAGAATTTTCTTCCTTTCCTCATCTCTCTGGTGAATTCCTCCTCATCTGTAAAGATAAGCTCTTCTATGAAGGCTTTCTTGATTATACTACCCAAGTATTATTTATCCCCCTGCCAGAGCTGCACTTAGTACAATTGCAATTATCAAAACATATTGCAATTAAGTGATGATGCATGTCTATCTTCTCTAATTGTCTATTCACTTCTTGAAAACAGAGGACTAGGTTTTACTTATTTCTGAAATCCCAGTGCCTAGCACAGTTTTGGCTCAGAGTGTTCATTCAACACATGTTTGTAGAGTTAATAATTCTAAACCAGGATGATTATAGCTCTGAAAGGAACTGAGAGGATACAGGAACAATGAACACACAGCATGATGCATGTAGGCTCAACAAACATTTTTGTTTTTAACCATCTTCTGCTAATACAATCTTAGGAACTGGAGAAATGGGCATACTTTTTCTGTCAAGGCCATTACATATATGTATTTATAATACATTTTTGTATAATACATGAGGAACCTTATGGTTCCTACACATTAAAAGGATATTTTTCTCTACTCCCAAAAGCTAACTTCCTATGTTTTGTATTTTAAGTGCATACCTAGTTCAGTGAGTGGAGGAGATAATAAATTGGAAGAATACAATACTGAAGGGAAAGAACACAGATTTTTAAAAAGAAAAAAAATCTGTGACCTGGGACTCCGAAAATATGTTAGAGTATTGTGGAGCCCAGTTTGGAACTAGGGAAGGGCTGCTGCTATGTACAGAAGACTGCATAGGCACCTCTCGTGTTTTATTATTAAATATTGCTATAACCAGCACATTTGTTTGTCCTCTTCTCACAGACATCAATATAATTATCATTTTTTAATCTTTAAAGGGAGGAGATGGTTATAAAGAACTATTAAAGAAAATAGATCATAAATGTCTTAGCATTAGAAAGGTTTTAAGGCCAGGCGCGGTGGCTCATGCCTGTAATCCCAGCCCTTTGGGAGGCTGAGGCTGGCAGATCACCCGAGGTCAGGAGTTTGAGACCAGCCTGGCCAACATGGCAAAACCCGGTCTCTACTAAAAATACAAAAATTAGCCAGGCGTGGTGGTATGCGCCTGTAATCCCAGCTACTTGGGAAGTTGAGGCAGGAGAATCGCTTGAACCCAGGAGGTGGAGGTTGCAGTGAACTGAGATCATGCCACTGCACTCCAACCTAGGTGACAGACCGAGATTCTGTCTCAAAAAAAAAAAAAAAAAAGGTTTTTAAAGACCATCTCATTGAATCCTTTCATTTTATTGGTAACGAAACCAAGATTGAAGGAGGTAAGTGACTTGTCCAAGGTCTCTTGGGGATAGTGACAGTGGCAGCATGAGGTCTTCATAATCACAGTTCAGAGACCTTTCCCCTAACTTCACTCTCTCATTGTTTTTCCAAGTGTGGTCGTTGGATCAGCTCCATCAGAATCGCCAGGCTGTTTGTTAAAATGCAGACTCCTGGCTTTACCCCAAACCCTGAAAAAAAAAATCTCTAGAGACACCGCACAGGAATTTGCATTTTAAGTAAGTTCTCTGGATGATTCCTACAAAATAATAGCCTTTGTTAAATTAGATGAAAACTGTCCAGCTATTCCTGATTTCCTTTACTCCTTTCCCCTTATCAAAACTACTTCAGCTGTTAGAAGCACTATTGCAAAACTTCTGAAAGTTCTGCCATGATTTCTGATTAAATTTATATCAATAAGAGGTCAAACATGTTTTCTCACTTCCTCTTGCTGTCTGGTCCTTTGTCCTTTCTTTTTTGTGCCCTACTGGGCATACGTCTAGCAATTTTTCTCCCCGGTGATTTGTCTTCAGACTAAATGCCCACCTGCTCTTACTTATATTTGTGTCCTGGGATGGCTCCTGAGGGCAGCATCATGCTTATTGACAAAGCCCAGCACAGAGCTGTCTTTAGTATTAGAAGCTATGCGGGGAGTATGAATGGACTCGCATGGGCTTAGTAATATTGAATCAGAGGAAGGAGAGCTGTAGCACCGCTGCTCCAGTCACAAGAAAGAAAGGAGAAAAGATGGGAATTTTAGGAGGACAATAGGGCCAGCCATAGAGGTAAGGACATGTTATCTTGGGGAGAATAGGTAAGGCTTAGTGGCTGGCTCTAGAATTTCTAAACTCTAGGGACTGAGGAATGGCTATCTGGTGGGAAGTAGGAGGTAGCAGATTATCATAAAATGCTTTCATAAGGAGAATGCTCTTTTTACTTAGATTTTATGTTAATTTCAGTTAGTTTTGGAGATGCTAGAGATTAGGGACTTGTCTTAAAGCAGTGATAGCATAGCAAACTTAAGGTTGTATATGCTCATTTGAGAAGGTTTATGGTGAGGACTGGTGAGGATTATATTGAGGATGGTTTAAAGTCTTCCTTCCCCTCAAACCACTCCTTGGTGCTATTATTAACTATATCCATAAATGTTTTCTTGATGATAAGAATAAAGTCATGTGGTTGCAAAAGAGTTACATAGAAGGTTGCTGATAGAATACTGAGCAAGAAGAGTGGGAAGGGTGAAGAAAAGGCCACTGGAGGATATAGGTGCCAGACCTACTGCGAGAAAAGGAAAAGAAGGAGACAGTAATACTTATTTACCCTTGGTGTTGTCGCATTGCTTAGCAACTTCCTTCATTCTCATGGTTCTGAAAGCCAAATGGTATTTCTGCTGTTCCTTACAGATGAGGAGAAAGGTCTCAAAACGGATAAATTTTGCCAGTGATACTGTTACAGGAAGGTTACTTCCAAAGATTCATATCCTTGGAATGGAACCCCAAAGTCCAGGGTCATTCCACCGTACCACCCTGAAGCATCTGTCTTTAACTTGGAGATTGATAGGAAAAGAAAAGAAGAGAAAATTTCAGAAAGAGATTGGCAAAGTATCTTCGAGGGACATCTAGTTTTGTAGTCTGGAGGACTCATGGGGGCATAATAAAACTTCTAAATCTTAGTAAATGTGCCACAGGGACACTGGGATTATCTTTTGAGGCATGCTCTTTTACAGTTGAAGATAAGTGAAATGCCAAGGCAGCCAGCATTTATAGCAGAAAAGTGTTAAAAGTTAGTCAGTAAAACAGAAATATAGCTTCCATCCAGTGTATGTGGTAGCGATAGCATTAAGACTAATTTTAAGCTCAGGAGCATAGTTGTCGAGGTAGCCTAAGTCTCCTTTAAGGGAAGTGGCTACTTTTAAGCTACGTTTGCAGTTAGTTAATCTCTGTGGAATGTTGACCATGTGACTAGGGAAAATTCTTACAAATGAAGCTATCAGTTATATCAGCCTTTGGTGACATCAACATCCCTGCAAAGTTTTAATTTTTGAGGAGGCTTTAATATAATTGTAGAATAAATATTAAGGAACATTTTAAAATAGTTTTTTTAAACAGTTGAAAGACATACCTGATCAACTTGATGCCAATTGCAAAGAAAAAATTCCCATTTTAAAACTATTAAAAGATGCTTTGCAGCAGCTCCCCAACCAAGACTTGTATCAAAAGAAAATAATTTGATGCTGATAATAAGGTGCACACAGAACAAGATATGACTTCTGAGTTTCCTTGCATGCAAATACTTACAGTGTTTTATTATTCAGTTTCCTTACTGTGCTTTCACATTGTTTGGAAAAGTTTTCAGAAATGGAATGTGAAAAATTCTGTCTGAAAGAGAAGAGGTTAAAAAAAGCATTTGAGCTTTTGGTCTTCAAGCTAAACCTGATTGTGCGTCTATTTATGCTTTGTTCATGCAAATTCTTTACCTATTACACCAGCATCTTGTTCTGCACCATTGTCCTAACTGAAATGCTTCCTGAGGAGAGAGTAAAGGCTTCTGAATTGTCATTAGAGTGCTTCCAGCTTAGATAAAATGCTTCTGAATACTAAGCGTATTGTGTGGGCACTAGAGATGAAAAAACTTAAGTCTGTCATATTGAATCAAGGATTTTTCAATGATTACTAAAAGCTACTTTTATGATATATTAAGGTTTGCTCCTTACCACTCTCCTTTCCACATTGGCCTTAACAAATAGTCATTCTGTGTTCATGGTTTTGAATTGTAACTGGGCATCTTTTTTGTAAGGATTTGAAGATGCTGGACCTGACATTATGATGTGAATTTCAGGTTATTTTTTCTTATGTGCAGAAACATATGTGGGTGCTCCCTACTCCTCCATCTTTCCCTCTAAGAAGTTTAGCCTATGGAAAGGGGAGAAATACCAATAAAATGAAATGAGGCCTGTTCTCACCTGAGGGAGCACTTACCTACGGATGAAATTTAAGGGAGTTACAAATGAATAAAGAAATAGGGTATAAGCATTCCCTTTTCTTTCACAGCCTTGCCAGCATCTGTTGTTTTTCCCATTGTGGTTTTGATTTGCATTTCTCTGATGATTAGTGATGATGAACTTTTTTTCTTTAGAAGACATACAAGCAGCCAACAAACATATGAAAAAATGCTGTTCTATTCATGCCCTTTGCCCATTTTTAATGGGGTTATTTATTTTTTTGCTTGTTGATGTGTTTAATTTCATTATAGATTCTGGATATTAGACCTTTGTCAAATGCATAGTTTGCAAATATTGTTTCCCATCCTGTAGGTTGTCTGTTTACTCTGTTGATAGTCTCTTTTGCTCTGTGGAAGCTCTGTAGTTTAATTAGGTCCCACTCGTCAATTTTTTTGTTGTTGCAATTGCTTTTGAGGACTTAGCTAAAAATTCTTTGCCAAGGCTGATGTCAAGAAGGGTATTTCCTAGGTTTTCTTCTAGGATTTTTACAGTTTGAGAAAAGGGAATACTCATACACTGTTGGTGGGAGTGTAAATTAGTTCATCCACTGTGGGTGGATTTCCACTGTGGAAATCAGTTTGGAGATTTCTAAAAGAACTTAAAACAGAGCTACTATTCAACTCAGCAATCTCATTACTCGGTATATACCCAATGAAATAGATCATTATACCAAAAAGACACGTGCACTTGTATGGTCATTGCTATATTCACAATAACAAAGACATGGAATCAACCTGGGTGCCTGGATTGGATAAAGAAAATGTGGTACATATATACAATATAATTCTATGCAGCCATAAAATATCATGTCTTTTGCAGCAACATGGATGGAGCTGGAAGCCATAACCTTAAGTGAATTAATTCAGGATTAAAAAACCAAATACTGCATCTTCTCACTTATAAGAGGGAGCTAAACACTGGGAACATATGAACATAAACATGGGAACAACAGGCACTGCAGAATACTAGAGGGGGCAGGGAAGGAGGGAGGCATGGGTTGAAAACTACCTATCGAGTATTATGCTCACTTCCTGGATGCAATATACTCATGTAACAAACTGGTACATGTACCCCCTTTATCTAAAATAAAAGTTGAATCAAAAAAATAATGGTTGTCCACAGAGGAGGTCTACAGAAAAAAACAAAACAAAACAGTGGTTTCTTCATAATTACAAACGCCCGTGATTGTCTCTTATTTCTTCTCTCCTCATATTCACTGCCCTGATGGCGTTCTCATGACAGTCCATCTTTGTTTTCATAGAGAATGAAATTTGCATCTTCTCTGATGGGACAATGAATTGTTTCTACACAGTTCATGCATATTCTATGAAAGAAGTATCATGCTGCTGACACATTATTACAAGGTTTATCAACTGCATTCATTAAGCATTTGGACATTATAGAAAAGGACAGGCTCAGAAGGGACTAATTCCAAAAGGCTACTTGAAGTCAGATCAAGTTTCCCTGAGGGCAGTGGGGTGCAAGGCCGCAACCAGAAAAGATATATGACATTTGCCTATTTTCCTTTTCATAAGTTTCAAATAGACTTATATTGTAATAGCAATTTGTAAAACATCAGAAAATTGAATTGTCACACACAGAAAGCAGGTAAAACATGAATGTATAGCTCAATGATTTCTCACAGAATGATCACCTACGTACCCATTAGTCAGGTCAATAAATGAAAATAAGCCACACCTCCTCCCCGCCCTCACCAAGAAAAAAGAAAAATGGGAAAAGAGAGCAGGCTGTGAGGGCCTCAACCTTTACTGGTGAGGAAGGATAAATGAGGCAATTCAAATGGACATTTCTATGTATTATTCTTCTACAATACTTATGAGACAAAGTATTCCTTTGTAGGAATACTTTTACTTTCCTCGCAGGAATACTTTGTCTCTTTCACCTACTGAAATAAAAATCCCTGAACTAAAATTTTCACATGCCAGTAATTTCAGAAGGGATGTGATTTCTTTGCCAAAAAATGTGGGTATCCAGAATCAGCTTTATCATAAACCAGTATCTCTGTCATTTTCCTAATTGGTCTCTCACCAGCTTTGCTCACCTCCAAACCATCCTCTACCTTGCTGCAAAGTGGTATTTTATAAAAGCAAATTTGAGTCATCTTGCTTAAAAGTCTTCATGGCTCCCCATCCTGTAAACAACCGGGCCTGGCACTCAGACCATCATGGCCCACGTCTCCTTGGCTTCCTCTTCTGACTCATCTTCTTCCACGTGTCCTTGTTTCAATTTTTCTGAGTTTCACCTACTATCACTTGCCTTTGTGTCTTCACATGAGCTATTCTCTCTTCTTTGCCTGCTTTTTCTCACTCTGTCTAGACAACTCCTGCCTGTTCTTCAAGACTCAGCATAAATCACTTCCCTCAGGAAGCCTTCCATAATCCCTGCTGCCATTAACAAACTCTTCTTCAGTGCTCCCAGAACACTCTGTTCTGTTCTCACATCTGTCATAACATTTGCTGTGTTGGACTTAAATATTGGCTCTCTTGTGTGTTGCCCCCATACAGCTGTCTGTGACTTATCTGTGTACCTTCAGGCTTTCACACAGTATTTGAAACATAGTAAGTGCTCAGTTAATGTTTTGGAAGCTCAGTTAATGGTGCATGACTGTGAATACAGCAAATGTTTTGTCTTTTCAGCTACCCCAAAAGCCTCAGGTGGAGCTGAACCTCCTATATGCAAGGTACAAATAATACATACTGGTTGATTAATTATAAATAATTCATTTTGGTTGATTCCAAACAAAGACAGCAGCTTCTGGTGTCACTCTCTCAGTGCCTTATCTAATTAACTGAATGGAGCCTACTTCCTTAGGCTGCAATAATAACCCTTTAGGGCAGTGTTGTTCCAACTGTGAGTTGTGTGACCCATTGGTGGGTCATGAAAACAATAGAGTGCATCAAGGCTGGCATTAAAAATAAAAAAAGCCTAAAATAAAATAGAGTAAAATAAGAAAATATCAGCATATTACATATTAAAAAGTTAAGTATCACTCTGCTTTATTTCTGTTACATATGTGACATGTACTGGTTGCAATACAAAAGTATTTGTTACTATGCATCTTAGTCAAAAAAGTCTGGAAAACAGTGCTCTGAGGAAAGAATGAAATTCTCCCACCGTGTCCCCCATCCTGGACTGAACGGAATCAGATACCCACCACTGGATGAAAATCATGCAGGCGCTCATTCCCTTTCTGTTCCCATACTAAGCTTATCTTTAGCTGTAATTCTGTTCTGAAATGGAAGATGCTCGTCTACTAGGAGAGAAATAGTTTTGAAAACTTTCTGTAGTACTTTGTGTCCATTTTTAAATTAAAGATTAAAACGTTAGGTAAATTTTGCCCTCCTGAGGCTTCTTCCTCCACTTAAAAAAATGATGCTTTCTGATAAGGATTAGAACAAATCCTTTGAGATGCCAGTTTTGTACTCCATTCTGCAAATGCTAAAATGGCCTCTAATTCAGTTTACCCAGAATTGGCTACAAAGGTCTTCTAGCTGCAGGGTGAATCAACTATTTGGTAGCAGTTTCCACAAGGAAACAGAACAGTTTGTTTTCTTCTTATCTATTTGAAAGTGACCCCATGTCTATGGAGCTGGCCAAGAAGGCAGGGAGTGAAGGGGAGTGGAGCTGTCTACTCATTGACTATTTTGAAATCTGAATTTCTGCCACAGCTTGGGTAGGCTTTACCTTTTGGTTTTTACTTACTCTTTTGTTGGCAAGTTTCTAAAAGCACAGCAGTGGCTGGGGTAAGTCAACGTGGCCTCCAGGAGATTGGCAAATGTTTCTCTTGATGGCAATTTTTTTAGAGAATAGGATGACGTGGCAATTAGCCTCTGAATGGACTCTAGGCCATAGCTCGGCAGGGCCTGCAATTTGGTGGAAGAAATATCCCTGAACAATAAAGGGGAGAAATGCTTTTTATTTATTTATTTGATACATTTTTTTTTTTTTTTTTTTGAGACGGAGTCTTGCTCTGTCGCCCAGGCTGGAGTGCAGTGGCACGATCTCGGCTCACTGCAAGCTCCGCCTCCTGGGTTCACGCCATTCTCCTGCCTTAGCCTCCCGAGTAGCTGGGACTACAGGCGCCCACCACCACGCCCGGCTAAGAGACGGGGGTTTCACCGTGTTAGCCAGGATGGTCTCGATCTCCTGACCTCGTGATTCGTCCGCCTCGGCCCCTCAAAGTGCTGGGATTACAGGCATGAGCCACCGCGCCCGGCCATATTTTATATATTTTATTCAGAGAATGAAACCTCCCCTCAACAATATTATCATTATAGGCTCTGAGGAATCTTTTCTCCATCTTGGTTTCCCCTTAATTCTCCATTTCAATTACTCTCACTAAGATCTGAATTCAGACAAGCGATTCTGTATTTTTTCTCATGTGCGCCTCATTATTCTTTTCAAGGTTAAGTATAACTCCTTGCACCTACCATACATTTATTAGCATTTCTCTCTCTCTCCCCTCTTCCAACTCCTTTTCCCCACCCTCTCTCTTCCTCCACTTCTCTCCACTTAGCAGAAGTGAAATAACCACTTGCTTTATGAGACAGCCAGCACATGCAGTTACATCAACTTTTGTGCTCTACCCCAGGGGAAATTATTCAGGGCTTCAGATGCCTCAGTCTTTGATTGATTAAGCCCTGCAGGAGAGGTTTTCATGAAGCATAGCCTGGTTACTTACTAAGAGCTGCTGTGTGGCATTAGCCATCATCTACCTAGGAAGCAGAATGCATGTTCTCTAATGCAAACTTGATTCATCTGTTCAAAGCAAGCAAACACTCAGCCTTGCAAGCCGAACTGTGTGAAAAGCTCAGGCTTTGTCAACAGGGTCCTGAACTCTGGTTTTACTAGACTTGAGGCAATGTCCAGGAAAATTCCAAACACATTAAGTGTTAGGAGAAAAGAGTCCATGGGAATTAAACAATTCTGCTCATCTCCTAAGTGGCTGCTGCTGATGCCTCAGAAAACTTTTCCAGCAGCACAGCTCCCCTCAGCAATCATTCCCAAGACTTGGTGTTCAGCACATGGGAGGGGGACCAATAGGTGATTGATGGAAGATGAACTTGACGACATGGAATGATGATGGTGTAGGCCCTCAGTGGAAAAATTAAGGCAGCAAAATTTGTCTCAGGGGCTTCAGACTTTCCTGCTTTTGTGTCCCTGTTGATTTAGGTAACCAGGGTTCTCATTCTGCTTTATAGGATTTTTATCTCAGACGTGTTAGGGATTGAGCTCTTTGAAGATCTGGTGGCTTTTTTGTTTGTCTTTCGAGTGGGTACATTTAAAATTAGGTTCTTAGAAATGGTAAGGCCTCATTACAAGGGAGTGAACCTCTGATAGTGGGTTTTCAGTCTTAGTAACAGACTAGTGGGAGAAATACTTTTTGAGTAAGGGTGGAGTGGATGCTTTTAGATACGATTCAAATCCTAGGGGTATAATGAGAACAACCCCTTCGGAAGGAAGAGACCTAGGTCTGGTGCTAGTGTTTTGGACATGAGAGTGTAGGGGTCTGTAGTGCCCACAGTCACTTCTGAGGAGCTAACCAAGCAGCTCTTCGAGCAAATACTGTCATGCAGGGGTCTTGGGAACACAGTGGGTTGGTTGTGTTTTGCACCTGAGCTAGAGGCAGCTCTCTTTGTTTGCCTAGTGACCAAGTAGATGGCCAGCTTGCTGTAACAGCTCTGCCTACAGGATGTGCTAAACTGGAGAGTATTCAGCCAACCTACAAGATTCGGAGTCTGGTATGCTTTGCATATGAGATATGCAGAAAAAGACCCCTAGGATAAGGTTGCCAGAAGTTGAGAGCAGAGAGAGCAGTGGGCAGGAGCCACAAGGTAGTGGAAATCATGAGTAAACAGAAGTTATGGGGTTGAGTGGATATTGGAGGGAGTTAGGATTGACAATGACAGAAGTTAGGAAGCAGAAAGATGTAGGAATTTTAGTGGTGGGAGTTAGGAAGTAGAGTCAGAGGTCGATAATGGCAGGACTTACGAAGTAGACAGAGTGAGAACTGGACAGTGGCAGGAGCTAGGAAATAGGTGAAATCAGGAGTTGACAGTGGGAGCTAGGAACTAGCACAGTCAGGGCTCAACAGTGGCAGGAATGGGAAGTAGAGAGTCAAAAGTGGATAGCAGGAAGGAGTTAGGAAATAGAGAGTGAGGGGCTGATGGGGGAGGAGCTAGGAAGTAGACAGACTTTGGGTTTTATAATGGTGGAAACAGAAATTAGACAGAGCCATGAGGTGATCTTGGCAGGATCTACAGTATGAAGAAAAACCAGGACAGCTCATTTCCTTCCCTTGCCCAAAACCCCAAAGCCTCCCCATCTCACTTAAAAAAAGACAAAGCCCATATAAGTGACCACAGGCCCCGCCATGATCCAGCTCTCTGTCACGTCTCTGTCCTTATATTCTGTGATTCCCTTCTTTGCTCACTCTGCCATATTGGCCTCCTTGCTGTTCTTCAAATACACAAAGCAAGATTCTGTCTCAGGCCTTTGCTTTTGCTGTTCCCCCTCCTGGAACACTTTTCCCGCAGATAATCACGTAACTTGCTCTCTTAGTTCCTTTAGGTGTTCATTCAAACAACACTTTTTCAGGATAGTCTTCCCTCACCATCCCCTTTAAAATAGTAATTCCCCCTCTCCAGAACTCCTTTCCCCCCAACTAAATGAGTTTTCTCCTCTACAACTAACAGCATTTGGACGACTACATATTTTATTTACTTATTCGATCCTTGTCTGTCTTCCCCATCCTATGAAGGCAGAAGTGTTTGTCTCTTCTTATTCTCTGCCATTTCTCTGATGCCTAATCCAGTGACTACCACATAGTATGGGTTCATAAGAGTTAGTGAATAAACTGATGAATAAACAGACAAATGAACTGGGTTACCCTGCTCACCGTTTTTCTAGAACTTTTCTCATTGTAAAATGACATGCCTGTTTATTGCTTTGCGTTTGTTGTTGTCTCCCTTATATGACTGTCATCTCGTTAAGGGCAAGGACCAGGGCTATTTTACTTACTACTGTCTGTTCACCACGGTGCCTGGTACACAGGATAGGTTCAATCAATGTTTGTTGGATAAATAACATCTGCTAGAGTAGGGCGTCGTGGACTGCTGCCTGTATGATGGGATAACTGGTCGCCCTGTGTGAGAGCAGCACAGTATCTGGAACTCTGTTGCATTTCTCCCTGAAGCCTGACTGCAGCTTCAGCTCTCTGCAGGATGTTGGATGTTTCATGTTGGATGTTTCAGGCTTTGTCAGATTCAATGTTCTATTCCTCCTAACTTTCCCATGTATCTTTTTTTTTTTTTTTAAATACTTTAAGTTCTAGGGTACATGTGCAAAACGTGCAGGTTTGTTACATAGGTATACATATGCCATGTTGGTTTGCTGCACCCATCAACTTGTCATTTACATTAGGTATTTCTCCTAATGCTATCCCTCCCTGAGCTGCCCACCCCCCGACAGGCCCTGGTGTGTGATGTTCCCCTCCCTGTGTCCATGTGTTCTCATTGATCAACTCCCACTTATGAGTGAGAACATGCGGTGTTTAGTTTTCTGTCCTTGTGATAGTTTGCTGAGACTGATGCTTTCCAGCTTCATCCATGTCCCTGCAAAGGACGTGAACTCATCCTTTTTTATGGCTGCATAGTATTTCATGGTGTATATGTGCCACATTTTCTTTATCCAGTCTATTATTGATGGACATTTGGGTTGGCTCCAAGTCTTTGCTATTGTGAATAGTGCCGCAATAAACATACGTGTGCATGTGTCTTTATAGTAGCATGATCCTTTAGTAGTATTATACCCAGTAATAGGATCGCTGGGTCAAATGGTATTTCTAGTTCTAGATCCTTGAGGAAACACCACACTGTCTTCCACAATGATTGAACTAATTTACACTCCCACCAACAGTGTAAAAGTGTTCCTATTTCTCCACATCCTCTCCAGCATCTGTTGTGTCCTGACTTTTTAATGATTGCCATTCTAACTGGCATGAGATGGTATCTCATTGTGGTTTTGATTTGCATTTCTCTCATGACCAGTGATGATGAGCATTTTTTCATGTCTGTTGGCTGAACAAATGTCTTCTTTTGAGAAGTGTCTGTTCATATCCTTTGCCAATTTTTTGATGGGTTTGTTTGTTTTTTTCTTGTAAATTTGTTTAAGTTCTTTGTAGATTCTGGCTATTAGCCCTTTGTCAGATGGATAGATTGCAAAAATTTTCTCCCATTCTCTAGGATGCCTGTTTACTCTGCTGATAGTTTCTTTTGCTGTGCAGAAGCTCTTTAATTAGATCTCATTTGTCAATTTTGGCTTTTGTTGCCATTGCTTTTGATGTTTTAGTCATGAAGTCTTTGCCCATGCCTATGTCCTGAATGGTAATGCCTAGGTTTTCTTCTAGGTTTTTATGTTTTTAGGTCTTACATTTAAGTCTTTAATCCATCTTGAGTTAATTTTTGTATACGGTTTAAGGAAGGGATCCAGTTTCGGCTTTCTGCATATGGCTAGCGAGTTTTCCCAACACCATTTATTAAATAGGGAATGCCATTTGTTTGTGTCCTCTTTTATTTTGTTGAGCAGTGGTTTGTAGTTCTCCTTGAAGACGTCTTTCACATCCCTTGTAAGTTGGATTCCCAGGTATTTTATTCTCTTTGTAGTAATTGTGAATGAGAGTTCACTCATGATTTGGCTCTCTGTTCGTTACTTATTGGTGAATAGGAATACTTGTGATTTTTGCACATTGATTTTGTATCCTGAGACTTTGCTGAATTTGCTTATCAGCTTCATGAGATTTTGGGTGGAGACGATGGGGTTTTCTAAATATACAATGATGTCATCTGCAAACAGAGACAATTTGGCTTCCTTTTTTCTTGAATACCCTTTATTTCTTTCTCCTGCCTGATTGCCCTGGCCAGAACTTCCAATACTATGTTGAATTGGAGTGGTGAGAGAGGGCATCCTTGTTTTGTGCCAGTTTTCAAAGGGAATGCTTCCAGTTTTTGCCCATTCAGTATGATATTGGCTGTGGGTTTGTCATAGATAGCTCTTATTATTTTGAGATACATTCCATAAGTACCTAGTTTATTGAGTGTTTTTAGCATGAAGGGCTGTTGAATTTTGTCAAAGGCCTTTTCTGCATCTATCGAGATAATCATGTGTTTTTTGTCATTGGTTCTGTTTATGTGATGGATTACATTTATTGATTTGCATATGTTGAACCAGCCTTGCATCCCAGGGATGAGGCCAACTTGATCATGGTGGATAAGCTTTTTGATGTGCTGCTGGATTTGGTTTGCCAGTATTTTATTGAGGATTTTTGCATCTATGTTCATCAGGGATATTGGCTTAAAATTCCCTTTTTTTGTGGTGTACTCTGCCAGGTTTTGGTATCAGGATGATGCTGGCCTCATAAAATGAGTTAGGGAGGATTCCCTCTCTTTCTATTGATTGAAATAGTTTCAGAAGGAATGGTACCAGCTCCTCTTTGTACCTCTGGTAGAATTCGGCTGTGAATCCGCCTGGTCCTGGACTCTTTTTGGTTGGTAGGCTATTAACTATTGCCTCAATTTCAGGACCTGTTATTGGCCTATTCAGAGATTCGACTTCTTCCTGGTTTAGTCTTGGGAGGGTGTATGTATCCAGGAATTTATCCATTTCTTCTAGATTTTCTAGTTTATCTGCATAGAGGTGTTTATAGTATTCTCTGATGGTAGTTTGTATTTCTGTGGGATCAGTGGTGATATCCCCTTTATCATTTTTTATTGCGTCTATTTGATTCTTCTCTCTTTTCTTCTTTATTAGTCTTGCTAGCAGTCTATCTATTTTGTCGATCGATTCAAAAAACCAGATCCTGGATTCATTGATTTTTTGAAGGGTTTTTTATGTCTCCATCTCCTTCAGTTCTGCTCTGATCTTAGTTATTTCTTGTCTTCTGCTAGCTTTTGAATGTGTTTGCTCTTGCTTCTCTAGTTCTTTTAATTGTGATATTAGGGTGTCGATTTTAGATCTTTCCTGCCTTTCCTTGTGGGCATTTAGTGCTACAAATTTCCCTCTACACACTGCTTTGAATGTGTCCCAGAGATTCTGGAGCATTGTGTCTTTGTTCTCATTGGTTTCAAAGAACATCTTTATTTCTGCCTTCATTTTGTTATGTACCCAGTAGTCATTCAGGAGCAGGTTGTTCAGTTTCTATGTAGTTGTGCGGTTTTGAGTGAGTTTCTTAATCCTGAGTTCTAATTTGATTGCACTGTGGTCTGAGAGACAGTTTGTTGTGATTTCTGTTCTTTTACATTTGCTGAGGAGTGTTTTTCTTCCAATTATGTTGTCAATTTTAGAATAAATGCGATGTGGTGCTGAGAAGAATGTATATTCTGTTGATTTGGGGTGGAGAGTTCTGTAGATGTCTATTAGATCTGCTTGGTCCATAGCTGAGTTCAAGTCCTGGATATCCTTGTTAATTTTGTGTCTCATTGATCTGCCTAGTATTGACAGTTGGATGTTAAAGTCTCCCACTGTTATTGTGTGGGAGTCTAAGTCTCTTTGTAGGTCTCTAAGAACTTGCTTTATGAATCTGGGTGCTTCTGTATTGGGTGCATATATATTTAGGATAGTTAGCTGTTCTTTTTGCATTGATCCCTTTACCATTATGTGATGCCCGTCTTTGTCTCTTTTGATCTTTGTTAGTTTAAAGTCTGTTTTATCAGAGACTAGGATTGCAACCCCTGATTTTTTTTTTGCTTTCCCTTTGCTTGGTAGATTTTCCTCCAGCCCTTTAGTTTGAGCCTATGTGTGTCTTTGCATGTGAGATGGGTCTCCTGAATACAGCACACTGATGGGTCTTGACTTGTTATCCAATTTGCCAGTTTGTGTCTTTTATTTGGGGCATTTAGCCCATTTACATTTAAAATTAATATTGTTATGTGTGAATTTGATTCTGTCATTATGATGCTAGCTGGTTATTTTGCCTGTTAGTTGATGTAGTTTCTTCATAGCGTCGATGGCCTTTATAATTTGGTATGTTTTTGCAGTGGCTGGTACTGGTTTTTCCTTTCCATGTTTAGTGCTTCCTTTAGGAGGTCTTGTGTGGCAGGCCTGGTGGTGACAAAATCTCTCAGCATTTGCTTGTCTGTAAAGGATTTTATTTCTCCTTCACTTAAGAAGCTTAATTTGGCTGGATATGAAATTCTGGGTTGAAAATTCTTTTCTTTAAGAATGTTGAATGTTGGCCCCCCCCACTCTCTTCTGGCTTGTAGGGTTTCTGCTGAGAGATTAGCTGTTAGTCTGATGGGCTTCCCTTTGTGGGTAGCCCAACCTTTCTCTCTGGCTGCCCTTAACATTTTTTCCTTCCTTTCAACTTTGGTGAATTTGACAGTTGTGTGTCTTGGGATGGCTCTTCTGGAGGAGTATCTTTGTGGTGTTCTCTGTATTTCCTGAATTTGAATGTTGGCCTGCCTTGCTAGGTTGGGGAAGTTCTGTATAATATCCAGGAGTGTTTTCTAACTTGGTTCCATTCTCCGCATCACTTTTAGGTACACCAATCAAACGTAGATATGGTCTTTTAACATAGTCCCATATTTCTTGGAGGCTTTGTTCGTTTGTTTTTACTTTTTTTTCTCTAATCTTGTCTTCTTGCTTTATTTCATTAATTTGATCTTCAGTGACTGATATCGTTTCTTCCACTTGATCTGATTGGTTATTGAAGCTTGTGTATGCTTCACGAAGTTCTCATGCTGTGTTTTTCAGCTCCGTCAGGTCATTTATGTTCTTTCCTACACTGATTATTCTTGTTAGCCACTAGCCTAACCCTTTTTCATGGTTTTTAGCTTCCTTGTGATGGGTTAGAACATGCTCCTTTGGCTTGGAGAAGTTTGTTATTTCCCACCTTCTGAAGCCTACTTCCGTCAACTCGTCAAACTCATTCTCCGATCAGTTTTGTTCCACTGCTGGTGAGGAGTGGTGATCCTTTGGAGGAGAAGTGACGTTCTGGCTTTTGGAATTTTCAGCCTTTCTGCTCTGGTTTCTCCCCATCTTTGTGGTTTTATCTACCTTTGGTCATTGATGTTGGTGAGCTACAGATGGGGTTTTGGTATGGTTGCCCTTTTTGTTGATGTTGATGCTATTCCTGTTTGTGAGTTTTCCTTCTAACAGTCAGGCCCGTCAGCTGCAGGTCTGTTGGAGTTTGCTGGAGATCCAGTCCAGACACTGTTTGCCTGGATATCACCAGCAGAGGCTGCAGAACAGCAAGTATTGTGACTGATCCTTCCTCTGGAAGCTTTGTCCCAGAGGGGCGCCTGCCAGATGCCAACCAGAGCTCTCCTGTGTGAGGTGTTTGTCAGCCCCTACTGGGATGTGTCTCCCAGTCAAGCTACATGGGGGTCAGGGACCCCTTGAGGAGGCAGTCTGTCTGTTTTCAGAGCTTGAATGCTGTGCTGGGAGTACCACTGCTCTCTTCAGAGCTGTCAGATAGGGACGTTTAAGTCTGCAGAAGCTGTGCCCACAGCTGCCCCTTCCCCTAGGTGCTCTTTCCCAGAGAAATGAAGGTTTTCTCTATAATTCCCTGACTATGGCTGCTGCCTTTGTTCAGATATGTCCTGCCCACAGTGGTGGAATCTAGAGAGGCAGTCAGCCTTGCTGAGCTGCATTGGGCTCCACCAAGTTCGAGCTTCCTGGCAGCTTTGTTTACACTGTGTGAATAAAACCACCTACTCAAGCCTCAGCAATGGCGGATATCCCTCCCCCCACCAAGCTCCAGCATCTCAGGTCTGTCTTAGACTGCTGTGCTACCAGCAAGAACTTCAAGCCAATGGATCTGAGCTTGCTAGGCTCTGTGAGCATGGGACCCACCGAGCCAGGCATGGGAGGGAATCTCCTGGTCTGCTGGTTGCGAAGACCATGGGAAAAGCACAGTATTTGGTCAGGAGTGTACCGTTCCTCCAGGTACAGTCTTTCACAGCTTCCCTTGCCTAGGAAAGGGAAATCCCTGGACCCCTTGTGCTCCCTGGATGAGGTGACGCCCTGCCCTGCTTCAGCTGGCCCTCCGTGGGCTGCACCCACTGTCCAGCCAGTCCCAGTGAGATGAACCAGGTACCTCAGTTGGAAATGCAGAAATCACCCATCTTCTGTATCGATCTCGCTGGGAGCTACAGACCGGAGCTGTTCCTATTTGGCCGTCTTGGAAACAATTTCCTGTGTATCTTTTAAACCCCCTTTAACTGAGAGAGCCTGGCCCTAATCCTTGCACCCTCAGAGAGTCTGACAGCAGCTCAGCTCTGTCCAGCCAAGTGCCAGGGGCATGCCAGATCTTTGGCCTTAGATTCCCATGAGTGGATTCCAGGTAGGTAGCCAGCCTCTTTGCCAGCACATGAGGCCACCCCCATATTTGGTGTTACGGGTTGAATTGTATCCTCCAGCTAAAATTCGTATCTTGAGGTTCCCAGTACCTCAGACCTTATTTGTAGATAGGGTCTTTACAGAGGTAATGAAGTTAAAATGAGGTTATTAGGGTGGGCTCTAATCCAATATGACTGCTATTCTTATTAAAAGGGGCAATTTGGAGATACACACACACACACACACGCACACGCATACACAATGTACCATGTGAAGATTGGAGTTATGCTGCCACAACCAGAAAGAACTAGCACAAGCTAGGAGAGGCCTGGAATAGATGCTTTCTTCACAGCCCTCAGAGGGAGCCAACCCCTGCTGACACCCTGATTTTGGACATCTAGCTTCCAGAACCATAAGACAAAATTTCTGTTGTCTAAGCCTCTGGGTTTGGGGTACTTTATTATGGCAGCTGTGATACACTTTGTCTTTCCAACAGCAGCCTTTTCAGGTGTAGAGGCTGATGTCTCACATACCAGCTTGGGGATGATGTGGAGGGATACCCTAAGCAGTCCTGTTGGGGTACACTGGGCAGGGAGGGGAGGCAGCACCATTCTACTCACAAGATTTTCGGCCCTGTGGCCCCACGGAAGGCTCCATTGTGCATCTTCTCCAGATGTACGTTTTCCTTTAGCTCCCTGTGGGGAAGGACATTTTCCTTAGTGGAGTTTGTACCTCATGTGTAAGCATTCATAGCTGCATATACACATGTTTAGACTAACCTATGTGCATGATGTATAGGGTTAGAAGGGGGAAAAAGCGTAAGTGGAGGGAGAGTGGGAAAAAGACATGCTAGTTCTTAATGAAATTATGAAATTGCTGGCATGTGTGTTGGCCACACCTTTTTTCTTCCATTCCCCCCCCTCACTTGGTAGAACTCTGTCCTACTGCTTAAAGTGCTCACCCCCTCCTGTCTTGGAGTTATGAAAGTTTACCACCAGACAGCTGGGTAAGGATGAAAATGCTGCTTCAAGAGGCCAAGACTGAAGGGCTGAAGTGCAGCCTACTCTTTGTTAGCCTCTCAGTCATTGTGACCTTGGAGGTCTCAGAGTGTGCTAATAGTAATATAATGAAGTTTGCAAATACTTGAAAAAGTAGGGTCCGTTCAATGTTATCCCTTTTGTAGTGTAATTTGCATTCTTTTTCTTTCAGATGTGCATTTCTCAGTGGGTGAGAAAGAGGAGGACTTACGGCCTCTGTAGAAAATTGCCCCATGGGGCTGTGCAGTGTAAATGATCAACGCCAGGTGTATGTGTGTGTCACGGACAAAGTATTGAGGGCCACTACTCTCAAGGCTGTGGAAGAAGCCAAACGCTGCTATGGAAATAGCTCCCTGAGGGCTCTGCTGCCTTGAGCTCAAAGTCGTTCAGGCTAAACCCCTCAGGAGCAGCACAATCTGGTCCTCCTAGGCAGCCTCCTTTCTGGGCCCTGACACTGGTATCTCTAAGCACAGGCCCTTTTTTGAGTAGCTGAGAGAGCTAGAAGAGGAATCCCTGGGCTCAAGTCTGCCAGCCTTCTTTTGAGCACTTCCTCTCTATAAGAGAATGGTTGTGATTCACAGAGCATCTGGAAAACCCTGGATGGTGGGAACAGTGTGCATCTATTGTTGATGTGACGATTTCAAGCGTGGAACATGATTCTCTTACCACATTACAGTGTACACAGCAAAACAAACATACTAACACCCATTCCCTACCTTCATTGCCGTTTAAGAACTGCAAAAACCTCTGCATCTCACTCTCTGGGTGGCTGTTTTCCACATTTCTACTAAGCATTTTCTTTGGAAACCCTCAGCCCTTTCATCAGAATCCACCTGTCAGTCTCCCATCGTCCCATCCCCTGGGTGTATTTCTCCTTTCAAAGAGATGAGATTGTCAGAATCAATTGCTGTTTAAAATCTAAATCAAAATAAATTTTTCTTCCTAAACCTCCATGGCTCTTCTTCCTGATTTGGTTGGTTTTAATTATGTTCAGTTATGGTTATAAATCATTGAAACTGGGCTCTGTGAGCAAATTATTCTTGTGTTAGCCCAGTCAGATTAATTGTTCAAATTTCATGACAGAGCATTTCATATGTTTTATTAAAACTCAGATCTTTCTGTATACTGATAACTCTGTATTATGCAACTTGGTCAAAAAATAAATCAATTTCCCACATTTTCCTGGGGGTCACTTTCGAGAATTCTCCCAATGACGTGACCTTGCAGGTGTGAGAAGCACAGGCAGGATGACCTTTGAAGCACAGTGGAAGAACCCACAAGCTCCACCAGTTTTCCCAGCTGGGGTGCTCTGGAACAGTAGGGACTGACTCCTAGACCCCTCAGGTGCCTCAGGGCCACCTTCTGCGGCTGCCCCTGTCTTTCCTGTGCTGCCTTAGTAAGTCAGGTGTTTGTGAACTTTGCAGGACTTCAGTGTCATTGTGTTCTGAACAACTTTGGACAGGTCTATGTATGAGGAAGGGCTGAATGTATCGTTTGAAAATTTTGCTTGACAGTTTTGAAAACTGCTCCTCCCCTGCTACTTAAACTCTTTAATGGGTGACCTTGCCCTTAGAAGAGAATTCAGACTCCTTTCCTGTGGCTGCTCAATCCTGCTCCATCTCCCTCATCTGCAGTCTCCCGCTTGCTAAAGACCCTCCAGCCATAGTGGCCTCCTCTCAATTCCTGGGACTTACCAACTTAGTTCCTTTTCCAACTCAGGACCTTTGCACATCTGCTCCCTCTTTCTGTAATGTGCTTCCCTCACTGTTGACACAGTGGAATCCTTGTCATCCTTCAGGCTCAGCCTAAATATCACGTCCTCAGTGAGGCCATCCTGGGTACCTTGCCTAAATTGGTCACCCCTCATACTCTCTCAGATCTCAGTAACAGGTTATTTCCTTCATAGTATATATTACCCTTTTAATAATTTTATCTATTATTTGCTTTTTTTTTGTCTGTCTCTTCTGATAGAAAAGAAACTTCATAAGGACGGGGACTGTGACCTCTCTACCATCACAGACTCAGTACCTAACACAATGCTTAGTATATCAGTGGGCTTAATAAATGTTTGTTGAATGAAATTAAGTTTGTTCTTTGCAAACTGACTCATGTTCTTGATTTCCTCTTTCTTGCAACAGTGAGATACGGAGTATACAGAATGTTGACTAATTGAACTTTTCATAGTTCATGTCCATTTTGGCATCTCTGTAACAGCTGAAATGCTGCTGACCACCTGAAATCTTTCCTCCTAAATTTGTTTTTCCTGACCTCACACAGACATACTGTGTTGGTTTTCCTCCCATCTGTTTTATTTTGCTCTTGCTTCTCTTGCTCATCTTGTTTCCCTTTAATTTAATATTCAGTTCTTTTTTTCCCCCCTGTTCAGGTGACCTCAGCCACACAGGACTTCAGCTATCCCCTCTATTCAGATGCCCCTGGCATTTGTGTCTCTAGCCCTGCCCTACCCCTTCCAGCCTTCCGTCCTTCCTGCTAACAGACGAACCTTCTTTAAGCACTCATCTCATACTTCCATCTCAGAACTTTTAATGGCTTCTCATTTGCTGGAGAAGAGAGTCTAAACTCTTTACTATGGCATCTAAGACCCTTCCTGTTTTGTCCCTAACTTGTATCTAGACAGTACTGTTTGCTGGTCTATGAACACATCCTATACTTCCTCCTCTGGACCATTCTTCTGGCTGTCCTTGGCTTGGAAGGCATTTTTCCTCTCTTTTTGCCTAAGTTATGCCCAGCTCAAAGCCCACCTTTCTCAGAGGCTTTCCATACTTTCCTTTCCTCCTCTTTTGAAATGCCAGAGGACTTTACCTCTCTCTGGGGAGGCTTCATGCTTTGCCTTCTGTTTTAGTTAGTACTCAATGTGCAGTTTATACACCATTTGGAGATGCTTCTTCCTATGCTGTAAGCTCCTGTAGGGCGACACTAGGACTTAATCATCTTCATTTCCCTTCAAAATATAGCCTGTTTCTTCAAACACAGCTGATGCTTGGTAAACATTTGTCGAGTGAATAATGGAATGAGGCATCTGAGAGAACTGTGCCAGGAGATGATATAAATGCCTCTGATTTAAGTTTGTCAGAAATCGATTTAATTGGCCAGAGTGAACACTTCATTAACTTAAGGGTTTTTGTTAATGAACCTTTCACTAAGTCATCAAGTCAAAAAGAACATGAGAGCAAATTCACCCCATGATAGGAGAACAACTTTAAAAATTCTACAATTTCTTGAACACTTAGTATGTGCTACTATGCTGTGCTAAGCGCACAAAAGTATAATCTTGTTTAATTGTTTATTTATAATTAATTTTATTATATAGTATATAATAAATAAGCACCTACTATATGCCAGGCACAGCATTAAGTACTGGGGCTATGAAATTTTCAAAACAAGCCTATTAGTGGGTCCATTTTATGAATGAAGGCACTGTGGCTTAGATCGGTTAAGTAACTTGCTTAAGGTCATACCAGCTGTTAAATAGTGGGACTGGAGTTTGAGTCCCACTCACTCCGAAGTCTATTCTTTTAGCCACCAAACTATATAGCACATATCAATATAATAGAGGCTTTGGTTAGAGATCTATAATTAAAAATAAATAGCATATTGTACAAAATTTTGCTACCAACTTCAGAGTGTGCTACCCAGCTTCAGACTGACAGCATCAGCATCTCCTGAAGCTTGTTAAAATTGCAAATTCTCAGGCCCTACCTAGATCCACTGAATCCAAGTTTCTGGGAGTAGGACCCAGAAATCTGTGTTTTAACAATCTGCAGGTTTTTCGTAGGTGTGTAAAAATTTGTGAAGCATTAGTATAGATCATGGTTTATAAAACTTATTTATTTTAAAAGCCTTTTGTGTTTATTTTCCTTAATTTTGGCTTTAATTGAACTTTTCGTGTGCTCTTGGTTTTTATTATGCACAAATTGTAGGGTGACTCTGACCTCACCCTGTACTTGCTATGGTTCAAATGTCCGCAGCCCCACAACTCTGTGAATATGCCAGTCTTTTAGAAGGGGATCCATAGAAGGAAAGAGAGGTTGAGAACAGTGAGGGAAACAGTAGCGATGCTCTTCTTGAGTTAAAGGCTTTTAACATCAAGAACCGGGTAGGGTGTGGTGAAAACACAAAGCTCCGTACCTTGTGGAAAATGAGCTTCCTCCCACATTAGCAGTACAGAGATGGGACTCTCTGAGTGGGTCTCTTGTGGCTGATTAGACTGGTAAATGGTGGTGTTATCTGATTTCTCTGCAGTGGGGCCAGGGGAAGAATTTCTTTCTGAAATTCTGCTTCCTCTAACACACCATCAACCTGAGTGAGGGGGCTAGAGAGGGAGGCACTGAGTTGGAGGAGGCATAAAGTAGGGTGTTGCATATTGCAGTAAACTGTCAACTTCAATGTATCCAGGCTGCATCTGTCTTTGAAATCAGGGTGCTCTGGGGTTTCTAGCCAGCCAGTTGCCTAGTAACATGCATGAAACACTGAGGGCTAGCCACTTGGAAGTTTATTTTTGCCCTGAGTTAGTTGCTGAAGATTGAATGTGATCTTGTAGCCGGAGTAATATTTCATTTTTATTTGTGAGCTGGGGAAATAAGCAAATACTTACAGTAAAGTCAGTGTTGTCCCATTGAACGCATGACTTTGTACTTCTTCAAATCCATTTCCATATAGTTTGCTGAAGGAGGGAGGAGAGGGTTTAGGAATGGGAAGAAACTGAAACAGTTTGGAAACACATTTTTCCTCCTGTAACATATATTACTAAGATTATTACAGGCATTCATAATATCTAGTTCTCCATCATCAACACCACCATCAATTTATTAAGTGTCTATTAAGTGCTAGATACTTCATCGGCCACTCTATGTATATTTTATGATTTAATCCTCATCATCATTTCCATTATACCAACAAGAAACCTAAGCCTCAGTGTGGTTATGTAGCTTGCTTAATGTCAAAGGAAAACAGTGGCATAGCTGGTATCCAAGGCCAGAGCTGTTTAACACTTAAGCCTTTCCTCTGGTTTTGCAGGCCTTTGTGGGCATATGGGTTTTCTGGGTGTTGAAAGCTGAGGGCAGAGGAAGCCTCCAGCACTGAGCCCACTTTTTTTTTTTCTTGGATGAGTATGTGGTTTTGCTGATGTCAGATCTGGCTCCACAACCAAGAAGATTTCAATGTCTATAAACAGTTCTTTAAGACCATTAGTGGATAGTGAATCAATTTACTTGGGCATAACCAGCATTTTAAAAAACTACATAGAAAAAATAAAAAGTATTAGAGCATTTTGTAAGTAATTAGGGTATTAATGTTTATGAAATTTTATCCCACCATTTTTTATGGTATATACCTATAAATACACACACACACACACACACACACACACACACACACACACACACACACATATACTTCTACCCAGAATAAGACATAAGAGGATCCTTAGAACACAGTACAGGGAAACGTTTGAGCCACAAAGGAGTCTAGAGGGAATCAAGCAGCATGTCGTCTTTTTGCAAAGAAGGAAATAGGCTCAGTGAGGGAAAGTGACTTGTCTAAAGCCCACAACTGGCATAAATGGGACTAAGATATGCTTTGTCTGGGGCTACATCCAGCACATCAATTTTGCTGATTCTTTTTACTTTTCCTCCGCTGATATCCTCATGGCCTACCCATCCTCTTCCTGCAGGATTGTATTTCATGTCATGTTCTCAGTGGGGCCTTTACTGGCTGCCCTATTTAAAACACCAATTTCCTGTTTCCCCCACTTTCCCTATACTCCTTCCCTGATTTGCTTTGCCTCCATTGCTTTATCATCATCTGACCCATGATTATATTTTACTTTTTTATTGTTTACCTCCTCCATGAGAACATATCCTCCTGTATCTAGAACAGTGCGTGGCACCTGGGAGTATTACAGTAAATATATATTAAATAAATTGGATGACCAAATGGGAGTATGTAAGATGAATTTCTTACCATAAATCATAGAAAGCTACTGACTTAGATGGAAATATTTGTATAAATTCTTTGTGAATGATGATGTAAAACCCACATGAGAAAGGGCTGTGATGTGATGTAAAGTTAAGCTCCTTATATCTTCCAAGACCCTAACTTCCCTTTGCAGGGTTGCTGGAAGCTAGCTAGGGACAGGCTGTGGGGTGTGACTTGAGAAATGGTTCAGAAACATGCTTCACTTGTTCCTGCTCCAGGTAGCTGTTGTCTGCAAGGCCTCTCTCGTCTTTGTTAAACAAAATGAGCATGGAGCTTCACTTTGTGGGGTGTGTGTATGTGTGTAACATCAACAACATGTATGTCCTCTGTGTGTATGTATGTATGGTCTCCTTCCACCAACCCATAACACATCTGAGACAAACCAATATATAAATAAAGGTGTGACTCATATTGAAATATAATATTTAAACTCTGAAATGAGATTACAAAATAGTTCTTAAGTCTCCTCATTAGATGCAGTTCAAAGAGGGCAGGGGAGCATATTTAATTCATTTCTTAAACTCCTGGGGCCTCACAGAATGCCTGGTACCTAGCTCAGTCAATAGCCTGGGTAAAGCAGCAGCTTTGCCCTTCCCCGGGAAGGAGAGGCTTCCATGGTTTCCCAGGCTCTCACATGCTTTCTTCTGAGATTCTTCGGAGTTTACAGCTTCACATACTAGCTCTCCCATATTGGATTACTGGATGCCACTTTCAATAGTTTTCATCCCCTTCTATATTGTAGAATCTGAAGCATGTTTCCGAACCATTTCTCAAGTTACACCCCACGGCCTGTCCCTGGCCAGCTTCCAGCAACCCTGCAAAGGGAAGTTAGGGTCTTGGAAGATATAAGGAGCTTAACTTTACATCACACCACAGGCCTTTCTCAAATAACTTATATTTCCATCCAAGTCAATAGCCTTCAAACTTGTTTGGTTATGATTTATGGTAAGAAATTCATCTTACGTATTCTCATTTGGTCATCCCATTCATTTAATGTATATTTACTGTAATACTCCCAGGTGCCAGGCACTGTTCTAGATACAGGAGGATATGTTTCTCTGGAGGAGGTAAACAATAAAAACATAAAATATAATCATGGGTCAGATGATGATAAAGCAATGGAGGCAAAGCCAATCAGCTTCACATACTAGCTCTCCCATATTGGATTACTGGACGCCACTCTCAGTAGTTTTCTTCCCCTTCTATATTGTGGAATCTGAGAACATAGGTACAGGGTTGATGCCTGTTGTCTTGCATAATTATACACAACCTTGTTGCCTCCTTAGAAGCTCAATTTCACCAGAATTTTTTAAAATTTTACACCTAGGATATTAGTCTTTGGCAGTCTCCTGCCATTTTAGGTGTTGAATTCCTTTATAGCAGTCTCTTTTAGATAAGGGAATCACACCCTTTTTTCTGAACTTCCTTAAGTTTGATTTCTTAGACTCTCGCCCAGTATTTCTGAAAACTTTCTCCTCCATCCACTGAATTAGAATCACCTGGAGTTGCTTGTCAAAAATGCAGACTCAGACCTACTATATCAGAAACTAATAGTGGTATCCAAAAATATGCACTTTTATAACAAGCTCTCCCAGTGAGCCTTCAGCATGCCAGTTTGAGAACCCTTGCCCTAGGGTATATCATAGGATGATACTGTTCTCATCATTCCCATGGGGCAAGTCAGATGGTCGTTGGCTTAGAATTGTGTCCAGAGTCTAGTCCCTGAATTGCTTTCTCTACCTTCTAAGTGATGACCGCACTACACGTGTAGTAGATGAAGAAAAGATAGCCCTTGCTTTGTTTTCACCAAAGCTGCCAACAGTTGTCTAGATGCCCATTACTCGTCACAGCTGCATGCTGCCCTGATCCTTGTTTGATACATGTTAGGATTTTACGCTTTTCTGTTACACTCACAGTGTCACAAGTGTACCCTTGTGGTTAAGTCTGCAGGCACTGAACCCAACTGCTTGAATCCCAGCTCTGCTGCTTACAATCTGAATTACTTTGGGCAACTTACTTACCCTTTCTGTATATTAGTTTCCTAATCTGAAAATATGATAATAGTATCAACCTCATAAAGCTATTGTAAGGACTAAAAATGTAAATATATGTTAAACATTTATAAGTAGGTTCTGGAATACAATAAATACTTAATGTGTTGGTCTTGTTATTATTATTATTATTATATTTTTCAGTAGCCTCCAGCCTTCTGACCAGGACAGAGGTAAAGGATCTCCCTTTCCATGCTCTGGGCAGGATTTCTGTGAAATACAGGCATCTTGTTTAATTAAACTATCATCCTTCTCCAATGAAGTAAGGGGTCTTTCTCTTCCTGGGCAGAGCAAATCAGGTCAGTGGCCTGGGCTGCCCCAAATGTACTCACATGCTGAAGGCTCTCAAACACCTTTGGTCTGTACTAGCATCATGGACTTTTTTGCCTTTAGACATTTTCCATGTCTTTTTTTTTTTTTTTTTTTTTTTTTTTTTTTCTGAGTAGTGTCAGTCCTGCTTGTCTCAACTTTCTGAACAACACGGCCCACTGTTTCAGTTGCTCTTGTCTCTTTTCTTACTGGTCACACACAGTAGAATGTGCTGCCTTGTTGTGATTAAAAGAGAAGCTTCCTTACTTTGGAGAAATTACAAATGTGAGTGGGAGACCTCATGCTGTCAGTCTTGCACAATGCTTTTAATGCCCTTAAAAAAACATCTGGAGAGTCACTTCAGATAACTTTTTTCCAAAACATCATGGTGTCAGAATTAAATGAGGAAGGCTTCCTTTGCTTTACTTTGAGGATTTTGTCACAGGCACAAAAATGAAGATTTCTCACCTCCCCCAACTTCTCCTCTATTACAATAGCTGTACCTAACTTTAAAGCATTGTCTAGGTTCTCTACTCAAATGTCAATAATTGTGAATGAGACAGAATGGCACCTTTTTGTTCAAAATAATATTTGGGCTTTAGATATTAATCACAGATGATACTCTAATTCTGAATGCTGCTTTATAATGAACCCCAAATATTCCTGGGGCTCTAAAAGCATTTCTAGGATTCTAATATTAACAGTATTAGACATTCTTCTATAGTTTCCTTTTGGATCACCTGGTTTCTGGATGATTTCGAAGAAGAAAGCTTAATTTATGTTTACAGATACTCAGGGTCTCAAAAAAAGTGGACCCATTGCTAAAAGGCAAAGCATACCGTTGTAGAAGATATCTTTTAGAAAATATGGTGGTATATTTGTAAGCAAATTTTTTTTTTCAAATGACTATACAAACAGCATTCTAAAGAAAGGAAATCCTAAATTCACCACTTTCTTCCCTATGTGGAACTTTGTTGAAGTCCTTTTATAGCTGAATAATTCCTTATGTATGAAGACACTTCTCTAGTGGATATGCTGGCAGTTGTTAGATGGGTAACTGTGACCTGGTTACTAGTATGTGCTGCTGTAACCCTAGTTATGAATCAGGGTACCCCCATTTCTGGGGGTTCATAGTCTCTATAGCAATGGATCCCTCTCCCTGTATTGCTGTGCCTCTTGCCTCTCAGCAGCACTTAGTTTTCATGTTTCCTTCTACCTCAGCCATGTTCATGCCAACTTATATGTCTTTACTATATGTAATAATAAAAAGGGTGACAGGAATCAGAAAGAATGATACCAATAAAGGATTCTAGGCCGGGCACGGTGGCTCACGCCTGTAATCCCAGCAGTTTGGGAGGCCAAGGCGGGCGGATCACAAGGTCAGGAGATCAACACCATCCTGGCTAACACAGAGAAACTCCGTCTCTCTTAAAAATACAAAAAATTAGCCGGGTGTGGTGGTGGGCGCCTGTGGTTCCAGCTACTCGGGAGGCTGAGGCAGGAGAATGGCATGAACCCGGGAGACGGAGCGTGCAGTGAGCCGAGATAGCGCCACTGCAGTCCAGCCTGGGTGAAAGAGTGAGACTCTGTCTCAAAACAAACAAACAAAAAAAAACAAAAAAAACACCAAAAAACAAAAAACGGATTCTAAAATGTTGAATAAGGTTTTTGAAAAATTCACATTCTATAGTGATACTCAAAAAGAGACAGACCAAGAGAGAACAGGGAAAGGGGGAAAAAAGTAAGCATCTTCTTTATAGAAAGGTGTTGGCTAATACATGTAGAAGAATGATAGCATGTAAAAACTACCATTTTGTAACTCCCTTTGTAACAACTGAATAATCAATGGAGGCTGAAACCATTGGATGAAAAGTTGTTGGCTAACTGAATAGTCACACAAATTCAATGTGTACCACCATAGTTTACTTATTAATGACAGAGGAAAATGTGCTCTTACAATAGAGATCTGGCAGTCACTGCCTTAAGCTAGCAGCCAAATAGTGGGACAGTGTGACATAATGTACTTCCTGGTTTGATGTAGTGTGAGAGACACAGCACCCCCTTTGCAGTGTTCTTGTAGGAATATTTGACCTGAATCTAGTCATGGCAATATAGCCTGCTGAATCCAGACAACTGTCTTGGGCTCCTCAAAGGATCCTGTGTCATACAGAACAGAGGAAGGAAGCTGGACAGTTTGGGAGATGGGGGAAGATGTGGGTAGTGAGGATGGGAGGACAAAGGGAAATAATAGCAAAAATGCAATATATAAACTTTGATTGGATTCTTAGTTCTAAAAAATCTATAAAAGATATTTTCATTTGAATATGGACTGTAGGTTAGATAATATCATTCATGTTGATTTTCTTAGGTGTGATGGCATTGTAGTTATGTAGAATGTCCATGTTTTAGGGAGATACATGCTCAAGTATTTAGGGATGAAATATCATGATGTCTACAAACTTCTTTTGGATGGCTTGGCAAAAGGGCAGTGTGTGGTATATACTCACATACATAGAGATAGAGTGGGTGTGGCAAGCTGCTAATAGTTGATGAATCTACGTAAGGTGTATAAAGGTGTTCATCATACTCTTCTTTCCATCTGTCAATTGAAAGACAAATGGAAAGTGCCTCAATTTGTCAGTTAAAAATTTCAAGAAAAAGAAAAACATTTAAAAGGAGATGATGAGATGTGATGTTTTCAAGATGGTCTAAAACAACTGGCCTGCTCCAGGTTTCTAAGTATGAGCTTTTAACTGTGATTAATTGTAATTGTGGTGATTGTGTAGTTGACACAAAGTGATTTGATTCACACAAGGAAGTAGTAATCCCTTTGAATAGACAGAGAGAGAGGTATGTCAAAGTGGGATGACCTGACTAAGGCTGCTTGGCTGGTTAGACACAGAGCCAGGACTGAAGCCCAGGCTCCCTATTGCAACACAGTAGAGAGACCCAGCAGTCTCTCTACTGTGGCTTGTCATGGGTGCAGCCTGGAATCGTCATGCCTTTCCAGACATCACTTCTCTGTAGGGTCTTAGAAAATTAATTGCTATGACTTTTCCATTTCTTTGTGGAGTTAAGATATGAATCAAGATTGTCTCTTTTTTTGAGACTGGTATGACCAATCACCTAGAATATTTTAAAGGTAGCGCAGCTAAATTCTGCTTATTTGGGAAGGAGGGGCATTTCAAGGTGGCCTCTTGAGGAGATTTAATGAACAACCAAAGTGGCTATAAAGGGATATAAAAGCATAATGCATAGTTTTAGCATTAGCCCCACTGAGTTTCTCCAGCATCAAGTGAAGTGTTTTGTTTTCATTAAATGAGCTCACAGTTGGTAAAGATTTGGGTAGGGGGAGGGCAAGACAGGTTCTACAAAAAACAAAATCTCAAATACCCCTAATAATGAAAAGAGAAGGCTTGCTTTCATTATTTTCTAATTAGAGAGTTGAACTTTATAGCTAAGAAAATAAGGCTTTCCTCTTTAAGCATAATACCCTTTTTCCAGCAGGGTGCTCCGCACGATCCTTTGCTTACAGAGGGGCCCATTCAGCAGAGAACAAGTGCCAGGCAAATGACTAATCACTCCCCTTCAGCTGAAGGGCCAAGAATGAGAAGGGGGATGGAACTACAATGTCCCACAGGCTCTCTGGGAGAGACAGAGCCTCAATCTTTATTAACTTCAGAGTGGGGAAATTACATCCTACTGGCATGCACTCTTTTTCTTAAAATCATGAGCAACATAAGTTAATGTCCCTGTCATAAGAAAACCATGAAGCTCTCTGTGCACATACTGAAGTATGATGTGTGAGAAGGAATCTTTGTTACTCTTTGAGTCTGGTGGGGTGGCCCAGTCTTGTGAGCTCATAGTTACCTATGGATTATCCCAACATTGATTTTCTTCTTCACCCTCCTCCATGTCTTCTGCCTTTTCATTCCTACTTCACTCCACTCCCATCATTGTACATTTACCTGGGAGGAGTACCAATTGGTCTCTGATTATTTTTAGATTTAGATCAAAGTTGAAGGGAGTCGTGGATATTTGTGATCTTTGAATAAAGCCTACTCTATTGAATAGATTATTTTATTACTTTTTCCAGAGTTACCTCCAATGTCTCCTTGTCCTGGCACTTAAGGGTCTCTGCAATTCAGTGTCCTCTCCATCTCAGCCAGCTATCTAAACTCACTTTCCGTTCCTTAAACAGCATGGTTACTCCCAAGTAGTAGCCTCACCGTGTTCTCCTCCTGCCATGCTTTTGCTCCTGCCATCTCTTCACTTGGATTCCTTGCTCTGCCTTTCTCTGTTTGTTGTGGTACCACATAATGGTTAAGAACATGACTCTGGAGCCAGACTGTCTGGGACCAAATCTCGACCCGAGATAGAGATACTTAACCTCTTGATGCCTTGGTCTCCTCATCTAAAAGTAGGATTGATAGTTCCTATCTCATAAGGTTGCTATGAGACTTAAAAAGTACTTAAAAACAGCACAGGTATTTAATAACAGCTACATAAATATTAGCTGCTATTTTCACATTTACCCATATAAATGTTACTGATTCCATGAGGTCTAATTCAAATCTATTGGCTCTACTATAAAGCCTCTCTGACTTCCCCAGCCCAAAAGGACTTCTCTAAGATCTCATTTCTAGGTACCACACACTCTCATAGTGAATATCTACTAGCTTGTATTATTATTTTATTATTTTATGTTTCCCCCCTCATTGAGACTATGAACTTCTCGAGGACATGAATCTAATCCTATGTCTTTTGTGTTCTTGATATAGACATGTGGGGAGACCCCAAATCCTAAGGCATATGATATCACCTCATTCGGAGTTTGTTTGTTGAATACCTTGTTTTTGGTGGGGGACATGATGAATGAGTAGTTCCAGATCCATTATGCAGTGGTGAGTTGAAAACACTTTAGAAGCAGCCGGTAGAGCTGTGCTGTGTGAGGGAAGTGGCAGGAGTGGAGAGACTGTTGAGAAATATTTCTAGGATCAACAGAGTCTCTTTCCCAGTGTTCAAGAGTTGCAAGTAAAGAGTATGGGTTAGTTTTGAAATTATTTTTGGTTGCTGCTCTGTATTCTTTTGATTGCAGTAATCTGAGATGAAGCTACATGGTTACAGCTTTGTAACATGACAATTATACATGTAAAATTACACCTACACAAAGTAAAAGTACTATACAAAGGCAGTGCACCAAGGATACCAATTTTTAGAATCCAGTGATATAAAAGAGAGTCCTCTGAGATGATCTCTTCTTTTGCTTCACATCTATCTCTTCATTTCAGAGTCATTCCAATCCATGTTTTCTCTTTTTTCTTTAAGGGTGAGCTCCTTTATTGCCTCATCACAATTTTGCCATGGGCTGTAACCAAAGCAGAAAGAGTGAGAGGGATATGGATTTTAGGAGCAGAATTAAGTCAGGGTCACTGGGCTTTAGGTATAAAGAAATGAGGCCAGGGGGTGGTGGCTCATGCCTGTATTCCCAGCACTTTGGGAGGCCGAGGAGGGCAGATCATGAGGTCAAGAGATCGAGACAATCCTGTCCAACATGGTGAAACCCTGTCTCTACTAAAAATACAAAAATTAGCTGGGTGTGGTGGCACATGCCTGTAGTCCCAGCTACTCGGGAGGCTGAGGCAGGAGAATCACTTGAACCCGGGAGGCAGAGGTTGCAGTGAGCCAAGATTGCGCCACTGCACCCCAGCCTGGTGACAGAGTGAGACTCAGTTTCAGTAAAATAAAATATGCTGCCCAGGATGCTGCTTCTGAATGGCACGGCAGTGGAGGGCTCCCATGTGAAGATGTATGGCAGGGATTCCAGAGGGAAGGAAGTCTGGCAAGTGTCCTGTGAAGAACATGGGTTGAGTTATCTTAGTGGAGTGCTCCTCAAACTTTAATGTACATGTGAATCACTTGGGATCTTGTGAAAAGCATATTCTGAGTTAGTAGGTCTGTGGTGAGCTATTTCTAACTACAGGATATGGTTTAGATCTGTGTTTCCACAAAATCGCATTACAAATTATAATCCCCAGTGTTGGAGGTGGGGCCTGGTGGGAGGTGACTGGATCAAGGAGGTGGTTTCTCATGAATGGTTTAGCACCATCCCCCTAGTGCTGTTCTTGTGATAGAGTTCTCATGAGATCTGATTGTTTAAAAGTGTGTGACACCTCCCTGCTCTCTCTCTTCCTACTGCTCCTGGCCATGTGAGGTGCTGGCTCACCCTTCACCTTCCATCAGTATTGTAAGTTTCCTGAGACCTCCCAAGAAGCTGAGCAGATGCCAGAATCATGTTCCTGCAAAGCCTGCAGAATTGTCAGCCAATTAAAACCTCTTTTCTGTATAAATTACCCAGTCTCAGGTAGTTCTTTATAGCAATGTGAGAATGGACTTATATACCAGCTCTCAGAAGATGCTGAAGATGATGGCTCATACTTTGAATAGTGAGGCCTTAGGAAACACCATGAAAGGGATAGCCTGGTAATCTGATGAGTAACTGTCAAAGAAAAACACATTATTTTTAAGCATTAAGGAACAGAGAGAATGAGTATAGATAGTGTTGCTTCAGAAACAAAGTGAGAGGGACCCAAGATGAAGGCGAAAATGAGAGAGACAGAGCAAGGTCCATTGATCAACTACTTTTCCTACTTGGAGAATATCCTTCCAAACTCTTCTCTGTTGAAATCTTGAAATTTCTGTGCTCTTTTTTAGCCAGGAAAGCCACTCCTCTCTAGACTGTGTCTTCCTAGCCTTAGAGCATTCTTCATTAATGCAGTGAACAATTTCATAAGTTTGAGACTCAGTCACTAAAAATCCTCAGGGCCTGTTTGGTTAAACTGAATTGGTTGGTTGGTTGTCATGTGAACATATGACCCAGCTGTGATCTTACACAACTCCCTTCACCCTTAGCATTTTAGATTAAGAAGAATGTCACCAGTGAGTGAGGAATGTGGTAAAATACGAGAAAAAGCTCACCCCAACCTAGTAGTGAGACTAGCAGGAGGCTGTATGGCAGAACACAAATCTGGGAGTTTACTCACAGTGTTACAGATTCATTATTCATCCCTTGAAAAGCATTTCCTGGTATGGTGGTTATGTGTAAGTTATCACAAATTTCCCTTGAGGAAAGAAATGAGAAATATTTACTTTCTAAATTTTAGGTGCAAATAGGAAACTTATGCATAGCAATCAGCTTGGTACTTACAGAATAAAATTTGATTGAGAGGAGAAGATCTTTGTAACATCTGGAAACTTTCTGATGCCTGTGTTACAGATGCTCCTGTGATTAGGGACAAGGTAGTGGTGTGGGCAGAGAGTGGGTAAAAGTGATTGTCATTAAGACATAAAGATAAAAGAGAGTACAAAGTCATTTTGCAAATACAACTTTCACATTAAATTTAAAAATATTGAGTTTGGTGTTATCAGGACTACTTTTAGCTGATAAAGATTGTTGCAATTCAGAAGTCCCTCATGCTATGGGAGAAGATGCTCTAATGACTCCTATTTAGAAATCTGGGGACTGGGGCCAAATTTAAAGGTCTTTTAAATTTATATTTCTAGCCTGTCTTTTCTTATTAATCACATTTTCCTGTATTGCATTCCACTTTCTTTTGGTTATTAGTTTATTACATGCTCTTGATAGTTCTAGAAAGCATCGTTAAATTTTGGAGCAGGTTTTGATTCAAATACTTCAAGAAAATTAATCTTTTAGGATAAATCCATATTGCTCATTATTAAAAAATCTTCCCTTATTTAGCTACCTCGCAATTCAGGAAGTTCTTCTTTGCATCTCATTGAAATCACTAAACATTGTTTTGGTGTTTGGAACTATTCAAGGCTCTTCTTTTCCTCCCACCTTTTATTTAGCTTCTGAAGAGGAGAGAGGCTTAAGTGATAGGTGAAATTGAAGAATATTTTATTACAAGAATGGGGCTCCCTCAGAGTCTAGGCATCTGGATTGCCACACTGGAGTTTTAGATTCACCAGTCATGGGCTCTGGACAACTAATGTGAACTGTCCGTCACCCTCGTGACAATGAAACAAAGCCAGGTTTCTCTTCTGGCTCTCTCTGGTTCTCCTTCTTATCCAAAAGCCCAGGTCACACTGGATCTCTGCTCTGTCTACAGCTGGGGATAGCAGTGTGGGATTAGACTGCAATGTGTACTTGGGTTGGGTGAATATCACAGTTTTGGATGAAAATGCTACCTAATAAAGACAATGATTCTTAGATAATAAGAGGCTTCAGTGGTCAAATTTGGTTCTGCGATTTTCTTATGTTTTTTCCAAGTAGTTGATGCTACCGTATGCTTATGTGCCCTATAGACACCCTGGAGGTTTGGAAAAACAGAACACCTGAGTTTGGAATTGTTCAGTGTCAGAGTTAACAAAGGAGCTATGCCAGTTCCGGTAGCAGCTCTTGCAGAAGGCCCCAGAGCAAGACTGATGACGTGAAGTACCAGAGAGATGTACCTTCTCTCTGTTTTCCTTTTTTTGGGCAGTGATGGGAGGTGGACTTTACATTCTCTGAGGAGTTTATGAAATTTAAAGAAAAAAGAGGGATGTCTGTTTTAGGGAGACTTAAATTTTTCTTTGTGAATAGGGATGAATTGATATGTGAGAAGATCCATAGTGATAAATTCATAGCTTTCAGGAATTTTGGTATTTCTGACAAGGCAATGATTGTGGCAGGCTACAGTGGTACTCAATTTCTAATGCTAACTGATAGACTTAGTTAGACTTAATGGGAAGTGGAAAATAAAGATTTAGTTTTTATGGCACAATGTCTACCTTAAGGCAGTACTTAAAAAGTCTTCATTTAATGAACAAATGAAAAAAATGAGATAAAGGAGGTCAGTAATTCTTAACCAGTGATGAGAGTCAAATCAGAATTGCCACTCTCACTTTCACCTACTCTGTATTCACCTCAGAGATTCTGATTTACCCTTTTTAAAGTGTTATGACCTCCATCTCCCATACCCACTGTCAACCTTGAAAATCACTACAAAGGGGTGATGTTCTTCCCAGGTGTTTAGGACTGATAAAATGTTGGGAACCACTTACATGTATGCAAAAGCACCCAGCTCGGTGGCTGATGAGAAATGACAATTAAATTTAAATCAGAAGGCTGAAGAGGAATATGTAAATAGTGCCATGTATATGGTTAAACAAAATCTTTCCAACCTTTTCCTTGTTTTGATTTTCATCAGATGCCCATCTTCCCCTCCCCAATTGCTTAAAAAGGAAAATTTCTCACAAGTATTTTAATCGGGGAAGATTTATAAATGCTCCGGGCTCAATGTGTCTCAGATTTTTGGTGTTCTGGATCAGTCTGTAAAGAGAGAGGGAAAAAAAGCTGCTGTTTAATAGATGTGTATTGTTTGAAATGTGTGAGATCATGGTCACCAGAAGTTGCTGGCTGAAAATGGCATCAGCAAAAGCAGGTGACCTTCATATGCTTGGGAGGACCCCTAGCGACTCTGGGGATGGAAATGGCTTGGTGAGAGCTAGTTCTCTATTTCCAGGAAGCACTGCTCTCAAGCTTCTAAAGAGGCGGGTATAAGGATCAGAGCAGGGAGTCTGTCTCTGCACCCTCCCACCCCCTCCCCCACCACAGACAGCACCGACATCCAGGGCTCCTGGCCAAGTAGATTCTGCCCCACTGTGGACCCTGAGGGTGATGAGAGATTCCTCTCAGGAGAGATGAGCAAATTACCTACTCTCCCTTGTAAGCAAACTCGTCCTCTTCATATTGGCCGGCAATCACATGAGCAGTTATACCGAGGGGCACCAGTCTGTGGAATGGCACAGGGCAAAAGCCAGAGGCTTGAATTTGGGGGGTGTTATACTCATGCTGAAGATAATTTGCTGTGTCATGATGTCCAGCCTCCTAACCTCCCTGAGCTAGTGTCTCTTCTGTAAAATTGGTATAATAATATTACATAGTCTTCCTGCCTCACAGGTTAGTAGGTTTTAAGTAATAGAATAGGTAGAGATAATATGAGGCAGGGCTTTGCAAAGTATAAAAGTACAGCCATACACCACTGTGATGTTATTGCCCTCCCTGCCCAACTCCCTCATTCCCCTAATTACTGTGACTCTACAAAAAGTAGTCACCATTGCTAAGTCCTGTCTACTTTGTATTCAATAAAAGGCCAGTAAATGCCTTTGGCTTTCTTAATCCAGGTGACAGCCACCTGAGGAAATAATAATTACCTTGTTCTATAGAGAGAATGTAGTGTACTGGTTAGGAGCATGGGCTCTGGAGTCAACTTGGTTTTTCATTCTGATTTTACTAATCATATGACCTTAGATATATCACTTTAAGTTCTCTGTGTCGTGGTTTCCTTATAGTGTTGTTTTTGAGGAATAAATATATGTGTCTGGTTCATAGTAAGGCCTCAGCCAGGGTTAACGATAGTTATAATAGTTGCTGAAATTAGGAAGCTGAATGATTTGTCTTTGGTCACACAGCTGAGAAGTAGCAGAACTTGGATGCGACCCAGTTTTTCTGACTCTCAGTTTAGTGCTTGTTCCACCACACTACAGTTACCCACCACTTGTGCCTGTTTCCATCTTCTCAGCCCTTTTGATTCTTCAGATGTGAGTGATATTTTGTTGTAATTGTTTCTACAGCAACTGGGTCAAGCAATCATAGGCCATATAGAGCCTTATGTGGGTGGGATGGAAGGGACTTTTATCTCTAAAGGTCTTTTGGGCTGGGTGTGGTGGCGTGCATCTGTAGTCCCATTTACTTGGCAAGGAGATGGGAGGATCACTTGAGCCCAGGAATTTGAGGTCAGTCTGGGCAACACAGTGAGACCCTGTATAAAAAAAAAAGATTAAAAGAAATTTAATAAAAGAATTTTGGGGCCTGACCTTAGCCCAGTCATTCATCCATGTAACAAACATTTATTGGGCACCTACATGTGGCAAGCATCGTTCTATGTGCTGGGAATACAGCTGTGAACAAAGCAAAAAGAGCCTTCATGGAGTTAGCATGCTAGTCTTAGGACCTTCTTTGGGAATCCATAAACTTTCCCTGAGAGTGCTTTATGTTTCTTTCTGTTGATGAATGTTGCTTTGCATCACGGGAAGCTTTATTTATTATTAGCTGCCCTGGTGGTTCTCAATATAAGCTGTGTTTTAGCATTACCTGGGAAGTCTGTTAAAACTGCAGCTTTCCAGGTCTGGGATAGGACTGTCATCTGTAACTGTAATGAGCCCCCCGTGTGATTCTCCTTCTCAGCTAAGTCCAGACTATGTCTTTTGTGCTTACTCATTATTTTGGATTTCTCTGTAATTGGTGAGTAGTCTCACTTCCCTGGCTACACTGTTATCTCATGGTGGACATTTATATTTTATCTCCTCTGTATTCCAACAGCATTTGGCCCTGTATTGGACACATGGTAGTTGCTCACGTACTTACCAATTAATTATTCTCTTCAGGTAATTATTCATTGAATCATTTATAGGGGGACCTTGTGGTGGAAAATACAGGAGCTCTGAAGAAAGACAGTCTGGGATTGAATCCCAGTCCTGCCGTGGTGTAAAGCAAGCTTGTCCAACCCACAGTCTGTGTGCCACATGTGGCCCAGGATGGCTTTGAATGAGACCCAACAGAAGTTTGTAAACTTTCTTAAAACATTATGAGTTTTTTTTTTTTCTAATCTCATCAGCTATCGTTAGTGTAACTGTATTTTATGTGTGACCCAACACAATTCTTCTTTCACTGTGGCCCAGGGAAGCCAAAAGATTGGATACCCCTGGTCTAAAGTGTCACATTGGTCAAGTTTCTGTGCCTTTCCAAGCCTCCATTCCTTCCCCTGGACAAAAGGGATAATTACTCCCACTCTGCACGGTAGCTGTGAGGATTAAATGACACAACATAGAAGAAATGCCAAGCACAAGAGCTCAAAAAATGTTTGATGCTAATACTTTTCCCCTTCCCTAACTTTTGAAACTCTGAAGTAGGTAAAGTTTGAGTGCTTTTCTGGAAACTCAGGTTTGGACCACACAAAGCAGCAGTAGGGGGCGTGGTGTAGAAGTCATATGCATTGATTTCTAATTTCAGCTCTGGCACTAAGTTGCTGTGTGATGTCAGGCAAGTAAGTTAACCTCTTTAGGCCACAGATTCATCACTTGAAAACTGAATTGAACCAGTCTTTTCCTATCCTTTTTGTGATTTTTTTGGGGAAATGATACTTTGGCAAGAGTTGTTTCTAAGAGTTAATTCCAAAACATCACAATAACAACAACAAAACCCAACAAGCCCAACACACACATGCCTATTACACAGCTTTTACACCGTAGGTATTCAAGAAACATTTACTGAATGAGTGAATGTGCCAAAATAGCCCCCAATGAACCAATTTATGATCTCTAAGCTCTTTTCCAAATTTTCCTACTATCCCAAGTACTCCATACCTTCCATAGGCAAGAGCTACTTGGCAGGACCTCACAATGTCAATTTTAATTTCTATCTTTGTGTTGTGATGTTTCGGAGTTTATACAGCTCCCAGGGAGAAGCAGTTGTCACCATAGCAACCTACAGGCCACTGCAGTGAGAAAAATTAGTGCCTGCCCAGACCTAGTAATTGCTGTAGTCTTTTCCTCTTGGATTCCTAGCAGTGGATGCTTGAATACAAATACCAAGTGGGCTCCAGCCAGCGAGGGTAATAGTGTACAGCAGTAAACTGTCTATTAGCTGATGCTTACATTTCAGACAAATTGAGGAGGTTGTCAAAGGCATTAGCTTCTATCCTTTCCAGGGAATCAATCTGAGAGATTTCACTAGGGAAGAGAGGGGGGGAAAAAGAGAAAGAAACATGAAAGAAATGATCGTGTCTGCATGACAATGAGCTATGTGTGTGACCCAACAACTGGGGACACCACTGTGTCACCCTGAAAAGAACAAGGATGTGCAAGTTGTCCCCAAATCATACAGTGCTAACATCTCCCTTTAGGAGCACTGATGGGCACCTACAACCCAGGTGCAGTTGAAATGCAAGTTTTAGTAGCCCCTGTTTATGTGACAAGTTTTTCTCTTATTTATCTTTGACTCAGAGCCATAGATTGTTAGAACTGCATAGGCCCTTTGAGAAAATCTAGTCAGATTCCCTTGTTTTACAGCTCTGGAAATTAAGGCCCTGAGAGGAGAGGCAAATAGTATTTATATTAAGGTTCAAGACTAGGATATGGATCTCTGGGTCCCAATTCTGTCACTCTAGTGAGGCTTTAATATGGGTTGAATTGTTTCATAACTGTTAACCCTTGGTTTCCCAAAATCTCATGCTGAGGCTATTGCAAGGTGGTCAACTCCTGCACATGGTATCCGTCCTGAATTACAGTTACCTACTTACTTGACTGTTTTTCTCACTTGTGAGAAAACTGAGGACAAGGAGTATATTCTATTCACTTCTGAATCCCTGGTGGCTTCATGTTGCTTGGCACAGAGTTAAGAGTACAAATGAATGAATGAATAAGTGAATGGAGTGATGAATAATTGAATTTTTTGAAAACAATACAAAAATAAAGGAACCAGTTTTGTCATATATGATTCGCAAGCGTGTAGGTAATGCCAGTGTTACCCTAAAATCCCAACATAAGCTACCATTTCCTGCCAGTTGAAAACAAAGTCTCAAATTCACAAACTGTACATTTGCATATTTCTAAGGTTAAGGCTCACTGAAGACTTCAGACTGATGAGAGCATTAGCCCACAGAAAGGCAGAGCCTAAGGTAGCTAACATCTTTTCTGAACAACACAGGAATGGATTGTTCTTGGCTGATTCATCTTATTCCTACCTATTGGTTTGCTTATTTAACTGTAGCTTCTTTTCTCAGTAGGAGGTCTTAATGCATTAAAGGTTATCAAAACTTAACATTCCAACTTGAGAGCAGAAGAGTGTGGGTTAAGCTCAAGTAAACTGACAAGTCTGTAACCTGCAGTGAATTTCCTATAATACGCAGTAATTCTTGAGGAATTATTTTAAATATGCTAATTGCTTACTAATACCCTAAAGGGCAATAGAGGCTCCCAAAGGAGCTAAGATCGATGCTGTAGCATCTTCTTTAGAGATGCAAATCTGCTTCCAAAGTCCAGTGGATTGTTAAGATTAGAGATGCACTGTGAGAACTCAATGGCGATGAGGTCCTTTGACTCAGGCTCATATTAAGAAAGATGCTGGAATACTGGGCCCTTGAGAACATTCTCTCTCCAAGTATGGGAACTTTGGTCCTAGAAGCTGAAACCCAGGGACAAATGATCGAAGTTATGTCTGACAAACATGAGATCATACTGCATTATCCAGGTGCTTTACACTTTTGATAAATGCCTTTCATCAATATAGTTATAAATACTGTGTTTTTGTCATATATTTTAGATATAAAGATTATCTTCTGATGCACAATAAACTTCCAACACATCTTTTTCCTATGTGGGTGTTATCTAAAAATGTGACACAAGGGAATAGCTGCTCTAGCAGAAGGAGAATTTTTATGATTGGAATCTATCTTTTTTTCCCCTTAAAAGATATATCATCACTTATAAAATGCGTTCAGTTCTTTGAAGCAAGGTTAATTGTCTGGATTTTAATGACTCTTAAAAATCATACCTTTTCTTCAAAGGTCTCTAGTTATTATTTGTATTACAAAGATAAAAATATGTGAGTATCCTAAACACAATTTCTTTCCTAGAAAAATTATCCCCTTTCAAATGTGTTTTCTCTTAGAAAAAATTCATTATTCCAATTATGAATGTCTTTTGATATGCAGTAACTTACTTACATTTTTATGACCTCATTAAGTCCTCTGAAAGCTTGAGATGGGATCACTTTGACAGGGAGGTAGGCAAGTGATCTAGAAAAGAAAAAAGGAAATCCAAGAGTTTAAGATTTATGATAGAGTGCCTTTTGAGTTCATGAATAAAGTGTGTATGTGTATGTGTGTGAGACAGAGACTTCAGAGTTCCCAAGAACTGGATTCAGGCTGAGGATTCTAACTTAAATCAATGAAGAGATGTGCCATGACTTATTCTTGGTCTTTATCAAAAAGTGTAATATTTTGTGGTTAAGATTGTGAACGTTGAGATCAGACATACCTGGGCTCAAATCTTCGCTGTCCCACTACCTGGCTATGTGATTCTAAGCATGTTATTTAAGCCGTCCAGCTCAGTTTCTTTGTCTGTAAAATTGCAATAAGAATTCCTACTTCGCAGAGTCATTGTGATGATTAATTAGGATAATCCATGTAAAGAACAGGGTTTGGCACCAAGTATATAGTTAAATAGTTGTAGAGTGATCCTATAGACCTTGTTGGGAAGATGGACAAGAACTATGTTGAATAGAGTGGAGAAATTAATGGTGAAAATACAATTGGAAATTATGCAGGCAGGAAAACAGAAGATTCATTAAGAACATGCTCCCATCTTCATCTCTACTATCTTTCCCAGGTAGCCTATTTCAATATTATCCCAAAGAGACAACTTTGATCCTATGGGTAACTCACATGGGCATCTCATGTCATTTGGGGGGAATGTCTATGAGACCATTTCCTTCAGGCATTCACTTATGCCCACAGGAACAATCTAAATATTCTTGAAATTGAAATAAAAGCTATGCTGTACTTAAGATTTGAGAAAAGGTTGACACTCAGAAATGCAAAACCAGTATAGGATGATGTGTGAATGCTAAAGGAACTGGAGCTTAAGATAACTCAGGAGAAAGCAACTGCAAGGCAGGGATGAACATGCAGCCAGCATTTATTGAGTATCTACAATGGTTTAATGTTTTGGCGCAAGGACTGGCAGAGAGGAAGGGAGTGGGCAAGAATATTTCAGGTGGGAAGTGAGTATGTGAGTATCAGGAATATGAGAACAAAGGTGAGAGAAGTTATCTTGTTTTTAACATGTCTATGCAGCACAGACTGCTTTGAGCTGCTAGGAAAGAACACCTCCATGATGGGCAGATGAAAATAAGATTTCTTACAGTCCCAGAAGGGACTTGGTACAGTTGTAAGCTGCTGTGTGAGTTATACACACCCATTTGTGACCTTCTTTTACTCACTCAACAATGGTGTAAGGTGCGTATTTCCCTTACATAGCAGAAGAAATTGGGTCACAAAGAGACTAAGTAACCTGAACAAGGTTACAACCAGGCAGAATGACTCCAGACATCCTTTCCCTGTGCCATACTGGCCAAAGCATGTCATTCTTAACCCAATGTCTTGGTGAGCAAGGTGGAGGGACAGACATTGCAACCTTGCTTCTCCTGAGAGGAAGCATGTGACATTCGCTCTATTTCTTCCGCAAAGCAGTTTACCAGCCGTTCCTCCCTAGGTGCTAATGGGGAGGAAATTTCATTTCAGAAAAATGTTTTCACTCAATAGTCTCTTAGAAATGATATAACCTAGAGAAAGTAATCCAACTTTGGTCTCTGATTCTATTCCCGAAGACATTCCCACCAAGGACATTGTTTAACACCTAAACTTATTTAACAAAGGATCCGAGAAGAACAGGGACAGTGTGGGGAGAAATCTTCTTGTGATGGCATATTTGCTTCCTATATTTCTTCTGGAATCATGTTCGCTTGGCTTCCTGATTAAAAACACAGTTTTATTGCTCTCTGCACTGCCAAACCAATAAATTTCCAGAAGAGAAAGCCATATTCCACTGTACCCCTTGCAGCATCAATAAAACTGACAGCCAAATTCTGATTCCAGAATCTTTATTGCTGGGGATAATGCAGTGCAGAACATATTTTGGAGAGTGTTTACATAAAAGCTTCAACAGAACCCTTCAGAGCTGTTCATTCATGCAAATGGAGCCCAGAAGCAGAAGTCTCTCAGCAGGCGGCCTCCTCCTCCAAATGGGAGCATGGTGTGCCTCCCAGAGGAGCAGTTTGGTTCAGATTTGACCAGGGAGGTTGCCTGAGCTTTTGATTGATGTAGGGAGGAGGGATGAGGAGCAAAGGTCGGACAGAAGTGCAAGAAGCTGTAGATCATGCAATGGCAGTCCCCAGTGGCTACAGAAACAGCCCTGGTGCAAGCTGAAGTTTTGCAGAGATGATGTTGATGCTGCAGAGCAGGAAAGGCAGCAGTGGGGAGAGTGAAACTAGAGCCTCCTCTATAAAAGAGACACCAAGTGAACAGCAGGTGACTTTGTGGATATGGCTGGGTCAAGAAAGAGTCCTGGGGCCCAGGGAATGGGGAGAGAGGTGGGGTTAGGCAGGTGCACTGTGCTTTTCACAACAGATGTGTTCCCATGAGGCAACACAGAGAATGTGGTCCTGTGAATCCAAAACCATTTTCCCTACTGACTTATATTTTTTATTTCAGAAATGTCACATCTTCATTGCTGATTTATCTTTGATTGGTAGCAGTTCCTAAGCATTCAAGTGTCTGTCTCCAGAATTTATTAATAAGGTTTATGATTTGTTGATAACTGTTTGAATGTACTCCCTTTGAAGGTGCCCCACTCTCTAATGGATGCATCTATGATTCTTTCCATGATGCCAGAAACTTTTAGTAATGTGAACAATGATCTTAATAACCATGCAATTCCACTCCTGTATACATTGAGAAAAATTCTCAAACTGATACTTAAAGGAATCTTGTACAAACATTTTCTTCACAGCATTGTGGCATCAGGGGCTTGGAGGCAACCTGGGTGTCCATTACTAGGTGAGGGAGTAGGTAAAATTTGGACAGTCCACACCTAACTGAATATGAGAGCCTGTAGAAGTGAGAGTCTAAAGGCACACAGAGTAGCATGGGTGGATCTTCAAATCATGGGACTGAGAGAAACCAGAAATTACTGAGATATAATATACTGTTTGCAGAATTAAAATATATGTAAATGAAACACTAGACATTAACCTCCTCCTGCACATGAACATACACTAGGATTGTTATCTAAGGTGAGTTGAGAGGAACAGAAGTGGGAGAAGGAGATAAAATAAATAACTAAAAACAGAGAGGGACTTTGAATGGACTAGTGAAAATGTTACTTGAATGAAGAAATATGACCAACTTAACCCTCTGTACTAGAGAGACAAATGGAAAATAAAAAAAAAATGGATGTATTGGCTGCCTGCTTGCTTACCTTTCTTCCTCCTCCTTCCTCTCTCCCTTCTTCTCTCCTTCCTTTCCTTTCCTTCATTTTTTTTTTGAAGTTAGGCATACTTGTATTCCAATAGTTTTGTGAACTATTGTGGAAAGGTCTAGTCGGTATCATTTGATATAGAGCAGAAGCCAAGGAGAACTGAGGACAAAAATGCCGAAGGCAAGGACAGTTCAGCAGCTCTGCTGTCCAGGGTCAAAAAAGGAATGAAAGCTATGCATAAAGCAAAGAAAATAAAGGAAGGACAGAGCCCTTTCTGTCTCAGCAAAAGAGGGTGATACACCACAACTGTGCACCTCAGATGGGTGGTAAAGAATTAGGGTAACTGGGCAAATATCAGGTTAAACTTGCAGAGTGGAGAGTTCTCTCTTGAAAGGTGAGACAGCTGTGGAAAAATATGGCTGTAGAACTATGCAGCTACTTAAATTTATTATATTTTCACAGTCTTTTTTGCAGTATTGAACTTTTGTTTTTAAATAAACTGATGAGGCAACGTAGGTGGCACCTTGCCCACATGCCTTTGCCACAGATGTTGAAACAAATGCTTCAATTGGATTACAAAGGCTGCATTAGCTTCATCAGCTTGGAACCTCCGTCTACTCATTAATCTCATCTGCAGGTCCCCAACCCTTCTAGTTGTGGGTTAAAGTTGAAATCGAAACAGTCTGTACTCCTTAGGGCTGGAATTAAGTCTTTCACCCTAGTGCTGGGATCTTGTGATTGGTCATGACTCTGGCGAAGATTGTGCATCGTCTAAACTGGACCCAATAATATTGATATTTGGAGGGCAGGAGTGCACCTGCAGTGCCTTCTCACATGCTATGCTGGTGTTTGTTTTTGTCTCGATTTCTTATTCTGTAGCTTGCTTGGTCTCCCCAGAATCCATCTAGGAGTAGGGCTTCTCTTAGTTCTTGCCTTCTCTTTTTCTCAATCACCAGATCCTGATCCCTGTATTTCTACCCCTTAGGGAACACTGCTGCCCTAGAACAGTTCCTGGTTGCTGTCTGGTTAGGATCAAGCTAGTATCTCTTACTGCTTAGTTCTGACTTTCAAACTGGGCCCCTTGGCATAGATGGTGATCCTGTGTTGGGACTACCCAGTGGAGTAGGGTTACTTTCTGTAGTGGATACTGTGTTGGGCTACCGAAATCACTCTTTAGTACTGACGCACCAGTCTCCCCAATTGCTAGGAAAGAGTGGGTGGCTGAAGCTCTCAGCTGAGTTGCTCTCCTAGAATTATGCTTACAGACTGATGTGGTTTGGGTCTGTGTCCACCCAAATCTTATGTCAAATTGTAATTCCCAATGTTGGAGGTGGGGCCTGGTGGGAGGTGATTGGATTAAGGGGGCAGATTTCCCCTTTGCTGCTGCTCTTATGATAGTGAGTGAGTTATCATGAGAACTGGTTGTTTAAAAGTGTGTAGCACCTCTCCTCTCTCTCTTCCTCCTGCTCTGGCTACGTGAAAATGTGCTTGCTTCCCCTTTGCCTTCTGCCATGGTTGTAAGTTTCCTGAGGCCTCCTTAGCCATGGTTCCTGTACAGCCTGCAGAACTGTGAGCCAAATAAACCTCTTTTCTTTGTAAATTACCCAGTCTTGGGTATTTATAGCAGTGTGAGAATGGACCAATACGCAGACCAAGATTGCTACCTTACCCAGGATTATGTCTTCTCTTTTGGGCAGCCCTCATCCAATGACTGGACAATGTATAGACTAAAGGCCCAGCCCCCTTGCCTCCAGGTGGGACTACTCAGAAGGACCATCCTATCTTTAGAGCTTCTTCTTATCAATTCTTACCTGGGCCCAGACTTGATCCCTTTCCCAGCCAAATCCAATTGCCAAGCACTCAGTGCAGCCGTGTCAGAGTCCAGTAACAGGAAAATTTACAGTACCCAGATAAATCTAATTACCTTAAAGAAGATAACGCCACCTTATCATGTCCTCCCTAGTGGTTTCTAATGTCTCCTGGGTACCCAGGATTGGGGCTTGGGCCCCTCTTTTTTTTTTCTTTTGCATTAATAACACAGATGGCCTTGGAAGGAGCCAATTTGTCCAGTTTAATTTTTGTTAACTAATCCTCAAAGTAATGTTACCTGGAGAGCTTCAGTCAGGAGGGCTCTAGTGTCCCCCTTTAAGAAAACAGAAGATTTGTTTTGTATGCTATATGTATTAAAAATTTTAAAAATATCTGGAAATCCTTGCTTATAAAAACCTATCAATTGGGACACATATGCACTATCAAAGATTTCTTTGTTCTATAGACGGATTTACTGCAGGGTTGCTTTAAATAGCAAACTCCCTGGGTGAATGGAAAATAGAGTTCAATTGACACACTCTCTCTTTTTAAGGACAGGTATTGCATAAAGCAAATTATAACAGTAGGTTTCTCACCTCCCCTTGGTTTTTCAGAGCTTGAGTATAATATGTTTTCCAGGGCAGGGCAGCCTTCTGAGGCCCTCAGGCTGAGGAGGTGCAGAGGGAGAGAAGAACCAGGGAAGAAATACAGCACCAATCTGGAGTCTCCAAAGACTGTATAGGGTCTTTGGTCACTTGCCAGAGCTTTTACTTTTCCTTCTGCCCAACACATGGCAGAAGTGAAGTGTTTTTATTCACTACCTTCCAACTGTTGTTAAAAATGCCAACTATATTATTGATTTAAGAAAGCTACAAACATCCATTCATTTTCCACAGATAATGAGTTTATTGCTAGAGCTACATCCTAAATTCTAAAACATTACAAAATCAGATGAAGAGAAAAAAGAGAGAAATCAGAGACAGTTAAAGTTTTTTGCCTAATGAACTTGTTGAAATGGGAGGAGGTTTATTTAATTATTTAAATTCAAAAGAATTTGGTGTTTTTGTATTCATTAAGATCTTGTTCTACACTTAACAGTGTCTTAAGAAGTTCTGTGTTCTTTTCAAAGCTGCTCACAATTATAATAAACTTGCTTTCATCTTAGAATAAAATAAAAATAGCTTTCCTCCTTTCAAATGATTTTAAATCTTTGAGCTTTCAAAGGCATCGGTCTATTTGGTGGCTTCATTACAGGGAATGTCTTCACTTATTGGCCTATTGTCTTCAGCATTTACCTAGAGGGAGCTGAGGCTTCAATGTTAACTGAAATATGAAGTCAGTATAGATGAACATCCAACATGTTAAGCTTTACACCAGAAAACTTTGGAACAGGCTTTAAAAATACATCCAGGTGGTTTTGATTATCATTGACTGCTCCCTGCAGTTATTGTATTAGGCTCAAGGAGTCAGAGTGAAAGGGCTGCTTAAAAGTCATTTGGTCCAACCCCTCACTTTACAGAGAAAGAATCTTAACTTAGGAAAAGGGAAATGACTTTTCTGAAACCACATGGCAATTCAGAGGCAGATCTGGATTAAAGCATTGGTTTCTTCCTTCCTGGTTTGGTGCTGTTGTCCTCCAACAATCAAGTCACATCAGTACTGTTCATTTGGATGTTTGTTGATACACTCTACTACATGATCCTCTGTTTTTTTTGTGTGAAAACTTAGCCTCCTGAAAAAAGCCATCAGCTTCTTGAGGACATAGCTCAGTTTCAAGATGCAGCTCAAATCCCTGCTTCTCCATGAAGCTTTGGAGCCTACCAGAATGTTTTTTCTCTTCCTCTATCCTCCTCTACACTTAATTACTGCACTATTTTTTCCCCTTCAGTATTATTTGAGAATTTACCAGATGCCATGCGTGAACATTTCCTCTGTTCTCCCACTGAACACCCAGTCTCTGGTAGATTCTGCTTTCCACACTGTCTCTTGCTTCCAGCCCCTTTATTCCTTACCCACTGCTACTCTTGGCCATTCTTTTCTCCACCTGGACTATTCTAGAGTCCCCTAATTGGTTTCCTGTCACTCCATCGTTGCTTTCCCTGACCAATCTAGATTACTCTTCCTGACAACTCCTGCTATGTCATTCTCATGTCAAACAGCTTCTGTGCCTCCCCCTTGGCCAACCTATCTACAAATGTTTCAGCCTTGCTTTCAAGGCTCAATCTTTATTCACCAGTTGTATCACCCACTCTTGCCCTCATGTAACCAATACACTAGACTTGCACCATCTCATATGGCAGCCATTAGCCATATGTGGCCACTGGGCAGTTGAAATATAGGCCAGTCTGAATTGAGATGAGCTGTAAGTATAAAATGCATACCAGGTTTTGAAGACTTGGTAAGAAAAAGGAATGTAAAATATCTCAGTAATTTTTGTATTGATAACATATTGAAATGAGAATATTTTACACATACTAGACTAAATGAAATGTTTTATTCAAGTTAATTTCACATTTTGAAAACTTTTTAAATGTGGGCACTAGAAAATTGAAAATTACTTGTGTGACTCACATTATGTTTCTACTGAAGAGCACCTCCCTAGGCAAATCAAACTATTTGTACTTCCTGAACTTGACTCACAATTTCCTGTCATTCATGGTTCCTACTGTTTGGCACATCTCCCTTCTCTGCTGGTCAAATTCTACCCTGGATTAAAGGTCCATCTCAGAATGCAAATCAAAACCACAATGAGATACCATCTCACACCAGTTAGAATGGCGATCATTAAAAAGTCAGGAAACAACAGATGCTGGAGAGGATGTGGAGAAATAGGAACACTTTTACACTGTTGGTGGGACTGTAAACTAGTTCGACCGTTGTGGAAGTCAGAGTGGCGATTCCTCAGGGATCTAGAACTAGAAATGCCATTTGACCCAGCCATCCCATTACTGGGTATATACCCAAAGGATTATAAATCCTGCTGCTATAAAGACACATGCACACGTATGTTTACTGCGGCACTATTCACAATAGCGAAGACTTGGAACCAACCCAAATGTCCAACAACGATAGACTGGATTAAGAAAATGTGGCACATATACACCATGGAATACTCTGCAGCTGTAAAAAATGATGAGTTCATGTCCTTTGTAGGGACATGGATGAAGCTGGAAACCATCATTCTCAGCAAACTATCGCAAGGACAAAAAACCAAACACCGCATGTTCTCACTCATAGGTGGGAATTGAACAATGAGAACACTTGGACACAGGAAGGGGAACATCACACACTGGGGCCTGTTGAGGGGTGGGGGGGGGGTGGGAGGGATAGCATTAGGAGATATACCTAATGTCAAATGACGAGTTAATGGGCGCAGCACACCAACATGGCACATGTATACATATGTAACAAACCTGCACATTGTGCACATGTACCCTAAAACTTAAAGTATAATTAAAAAAAAAAAAGGTGCATCTCAGGTACTACATACTCTATGGAATGGGTTTTCATCACCAGTGGCACTTGCTTTCTCTCTTGAAGCCACATAGTGTGGTAGTTAAGAGTGCACACTCTGGAGCCAGCCTGGGTTCAAATCAAAATTTCATTTCACGTCTATAAAATGTGTATAATCTAAAAAAATCTATGTTTACATAATACTAATATAGCATGCAGTACAAGATAAAGATTCAATAAGTATTTTTTTTAAAATAATTCACAGCTGCTTACTGTGAAAGATTTAGGCCACCTAGGCTACATTTAATGACATCTCTATTTCCTTGGCAGGGGGTAGGGGTGGATAAGTTCCATACTTTGGAATTGAATCTTCTGTTTGTCATGGGTCAGTCACCTTTAACTCTATAGCATGCCTATGGCTTGTTCCTAAATCTTGACTTTCCTCTGATTAGGCCAACTGAGAGGGAGAATAAATACTCTCAATTGGTATCTTTCTTTTGGGCTCAGATATCTCTTTTGGGCCTCGTCGGATAGCCTTTATAAGAAGTGATAAAGAACAACCTTCTATTAAATATTTCAACTCTAGATAGCCACTCTGCAGATTTTGCATTTGAGCATTGATTGTTTTAATGATCAGTCAGTTGAAACTTTCCCATTGGAAAGTGCAATTTGAGTGACTCTCCTCTAAGACAGCTACTCCAGAGCACCCAAGAAGGTGTGAGGAGTTTATGTCTTATCATGTGAACCAAGATGTTAAGAAGATTCCTGGATAATGGATTTTTCAAGTCATTTGTGCAACAAGTAAATTAAAAATATACAGCCTCAGAGGAAAATGGTAAGTATATCTAAGCCCTTACTCAAAACCCGTTTAATATTTTCTAAAGAAACAAAGCAAAATAACCCAATCTCTATCTCCTTAAACTAGAATTTATCTAGCAATAATATAACATGACAAGAATAACTTTGGTAAATAAAACTACATGTTGGGTTCTCCCTGGGGAATGTCTGCATCACCTGTAATGATTTCTTGAAAATATTTTTCAGAAGCTGAGAATATTATGTTGCCAAGGCAGTGACATTGCAGATATGCTTCAGGAAGCTCTGTCATTAAAAGCACCTCTTTCCCAACACTTAAAAACTTTTTTTAAAGTAAATGTGTTAAAGCTGGTTGCAACTGATATACTACAGATTTTATTTATTATTATTTGTTCTTTTACCGTTTTTTTTTCTTTTTATGAGGCAGAGTCTCACTCTGTTGCTGAGGCTGGAGGGCAGTGGTGCGATCTCGGCTCACTGCAACCTCTGTCTCCTGGTTCAAGGGATTCTCCTGCCTCAGCCTCCCAAGTAGCTGGGACTATAGGCAAGCACCACCATGCCTGGCTAATTTTTTGGTATTTTTTAGTAGAGACAAGATTTCACCATGTTGGCCAGGCTGGTCTCAAACTCCTGACCTCAAGTGAGCCACCTGCCTCAGCCTCCCGAAGTGTTGGGATTACAGGTGTGAGCCACTGTGCCTGAGAATGGGTTTGAAGTGCCTGAAATTACTGGGATGTGTGCCTTCACTTTTTACTAACTTATCCCCTCTGGTAGCGACCATTATGAGGTTGCCTGTATCAAAAATGCCCCCTTCTCTGGCAGTACCTCAGAGCTCGCCACATTATGGTGGAAGAATCTTGCTGACTGAGCAGATTGATTCTATGCTGGGTGTGCCTGGGTCAGTCAGATTCTCCTTTTGGGAATTTGAAGTTTATAAAAGAGGGACAGAGAGGAGTCATTTTTGGAACTGACTCCTTGTAAATCTAGGGAGAAGCTCCCTGAGCTCCTTTTGCTAAGATGCCAGATATTCTCCTTACATCTTCACAGCATACTTCTACCTCCTTATCCTTTTATTAAGTTAACCTCTTATGATTAAAATGGTCAGAATTGATTTCTGGTGCTTGCAAATGAAAAAAGACTTACCCAGAGCCCCACCCAAGGTTTCCAGGTTAAAGTAATCCACTATTCTATGGACAGTCCATAACACAGGGCATATGCTGGTGCTCAGTGAGAGGACCGAAGGCTTTGAATAGTGATTCCTCAGTGGTCTCTCTAAGCTGGCCAGAACTGAGCTTAGGGGATAACCATGTTAGCCCAGCTGCCTCTATAGAGAATTAGCCTTAAAACACTACACAGTTCAAATGACACTTCCTGTGAGGCCTCTTTGTTACTCTGGCTAGAAGAGATGATTCCCTTCTCTGAACTCCTATCTTGTTTGTAATCTTTATCTAGCATTTATCATATTCTCCATTTCCCTGTAGTCATTTGAGAAGAAGATAACTCTTCTACATCTGGAAGACTATAAGCTCCTGGAGGGCAGAGATGGTGTCTTTGGATCCTGCATGCTATCTTGTACATTTCAGTACATAGTTCCTGAGGGGCCAACAAGTCTCACCTGAAGGCTTTCTGTGTGTCCGGTCTGAGGCTTAGGGATGGGGAAAGCGGGGAGGAAAAGATCCAGAATGGGCTTGGATGCTGTAGCTGGGCAGACAGGACCAAAAACAACTGATAATCAGGTATTAGGAGGTATGTGTCAGAGGCAGCTCAGTCTGGGCTGAAAAGGCCAGAAATTAGACTCAAGGCAATGATGAGCTCTGCTATTTTGGGATTCTAACTTACTCACTTTCCAGGTTGAGAAGACCTAGTGGGTCATTTTCTCTAATTAACACCTCCCAGGAACAAAACTGTTCCATCATGCTTGCCCCTTGGATGACAGATATTTACTGTTCAACCTCACATATGGGCTGTGGGTTTTTTAGTCTTCTCTGCATCATCAGATTATTACAATAATACCTTGTAGCTATGTGAAAACTTTATTTCCATACTTTTGGGTTTTTTTTAATCTCGTTTATCTTCACTGTATCTGGTCCCACTCAGGGACAGGAATCATCATGTCCCTTTCACAGACAGCAAAGAGATTTTTATCATTGAGCCAATATCTACAGTGCAAATTAGGGAAAGGGGACCTGGTGCTAGAACCCAGTTCTGCCCAGTCTGTCCTGTTGATCAGTTTGAATAATTTGGGGACTGCATTGGACCCTACCCTGTCACACCAGAGCATCCCCACCTCTGTGGGCTCAGAAATGCTGTCTGCTGCTACTCATGAGGTGCAATTAGGAACCCAGGAGTAGCGTAACCTCATTACATCAGAGTCAAGGACAAGTGTAACAGCAGCAAGGGATTAAATCCTCATTCTGAAAGTTGAGTTTTATTTATAAATTGTACTTTTCTGAATTTGGCTGAGATGGCATTAAGGAGCTGAGGTTCAGGGCCACATAGAGAGCAGCTGTGAGTGGTTTGCCAGGAGGTGGTGTCATCTCCCACTGAGGCAGAAGCTGGGAGTAAATGAGGACCCTGTGGAGAAGCAGCTAGAAGCTGCCCACCAAGTCAGAAAGCCCACCTGCCTGGTGGGAGGGATTATTTTAATTCCTTTCATAAGAAAAAAAGCTGGGTGGGAATTTGCTAAAATCTGCATTAAATATGATTTTTCTGCAGCCAAGGGGAGCTGCCGGAACAAAGCACATATGCTCCCATGGAGCCAGCCCTCTCAGCTGTGGAAGTGAGCAGCAGGGCTTCTCTTCACCACTGTGACTCAACTGGCTTTAAAACCTCAAGTATAAGATCAGAGTTACACATGGCCAAGACACCATTTGGTGTAGCCACTCTGGGAGATTATATTTTGGAAAGAGACCTTTGTTGCCTCATTTCAAGACATGAAAAGAAGCCAACTGAGGGGCTTAGGAAGAAGATAGAGGTGGGCAAAAGAGCAGAAGTGGAGCCCTGAATTAATCCAATGTACTGCTTTTGAAATAAAAAAAAAAAGAAAAACCCAAGGAATTATTGCTCTCCAAGGAGGGAGCTGGGTCCAATGCCAAAGGGATCTGTGTGTGAACCTTTTGGCTCTACACTTGCGTTGAGATTTTGGGAACTCTGTTGCTTGTTTTTTAGTGTCTTGCTAGGGGCTATCACTCACTTCCCCCAACAGGGTGATTTTTAAACAAATAAAATCTAGTCCTTCCTGAGCTTCTCCCGAGGAGTCTGTGTATCAGCAAGGTCAGGTTTAAGAGTTGCCTTGAAGGCATGGCTGGGAGAGCTGAGTCAGAACTAAGGTTCAAGATTAACCTCAACCTTGGGCCTTTGTTTCTTTAGGGGTGGTTGTGGTGGTGGTGGGGGTAGGCTAGGGAGGTGGGACATAAACTTTCTTAATTCTGAGATTTTTTGGCTGGCCCAGATTTAGGAAAGCCGAGGGTAGGGCCAAGGTGTCTTACTTGAAAGAGTGTGGTAGTCTTCTTTCTGTCTATGGATTCTTTCCCGGGGGCTGTTACCTTGTGTCCTATACCGGGAGCCCATCTGTCTCAATTCAGGCTGCTTGGTGGTTTTTGTTTGCTTTCAGTTTGTTTTTATTAAGGAATCTTGGGCTGGGGATTGATTCATCCCTACTGAGTGAGTCTAAAAAATATAAAATGAAAACAATCTAGATGGAATATACTAATATAGGTAAGCTTCAGGTCTGGCTTCCCTGAAGTTGATATGTCTGCTATTTCCCATTCAAATGATAGATTGGAAGCCTACAGATTCTGTTATAGGACCTGAATGCTGACATAACACAAATAACTCCCTTCAGAACCTATAGTATTTTCTCACTTCCCCATTTTCTAAAACGGAGACTTAAAAAATGACATTTAGCTGTAATACATGCTAGCTAATGTAGACATGCTTCTTTTTTGCATGAGTTAATTGTTCCTATTCAGCTATCTCAGTTTAATCATGAAACTCAGTAAACACTTCAATTACACTACATGTGAAATTCTGGGAACCCTGAGTTGAATGACACTTTTTCAGGTGGTTCTTACTCTAGCACAATGATTCAAAACCAAGGGGTGGGGAGGAGTTTCCCCCTGCCCCCTCCAGGGGTCATTTGCCGAATGTCTAGGGAGACTTTTGGTTGTCACAATTTGGGAAAGCAGTGCTCCTGGCCAGGGATGCTGGAAAACATTCTACAAGGTACAAAACAGCTCCCATAACAAAGAATTATCTGGCCCCAATTGTCAATTGTCAATATTGCTAAGATTTAGAAACCTGCTGTGGCAGAAGAGGCACATGTTGAACAAATGGTTGCATTATGGTGAGATATGTACAAAAATATATGTAAGCCCAGGATATTGAAGTGAGTATGTGGATGGGGAAGCTGGAGGTGGAGTGGGGATGAGGCAGTGGGCATCAGGGAAGGCTTCATGGGGAAGTGACTCCTAATCATGGTTTTTACTTAATGCCTTTGCAACCAATCATCAAATAATGGCTTTCATTGAAAGCTTATTCGTCAAGAACTACATATTGGGATTTTTTTTTTTTTTTTTTTTGCACAAACTCGAGTAATCAAAGCTCTCTAATAACTTTATGTCTTCTCTTAAGAAATATTTCCCCCCCAAAGCCTGGGAAGAATTTATTCAACCTTCTTCCTTGCTTCTCAGCAAGGAATCTCTAGTCGACTTTAACCTGTGGTTCTTCCACCAGGACCCCTCTTTCCTTCTTCACAGTTCAGCTTCTTAACACTTGGCCCGTGAAGCCTTCCCTTGGAGACTTCAGTTCATAGTAATTAATTCATTCTGTGAATTCCTTAGAGCCTTGTTGTCTTTCTCTCTACACCTATACCAGTCTCTTGGGGGTGTGTTTCCACTTAGATTGTGGGCTTCTCAAGGACACTACGGCACTGAACACTGTTTTGAACCCTGATTTACACTGCAAGTGAGAGGAAGAGGAAGACACTCAAGAAAGGCATCAGGAAAGAGTAATGCTGGATTGATATGAACATTGTATTAGGTTGGTGCAAAAGTAATCACGGTTTTTGCCATTGAAGTAATGGCAATTACTTTTGGACCAAGCCAATATCTTGCCAAGGCCTCTGAATTATGTCTTATAACAAAGTCTAAAAGTTTAATTTCTGTTCAGTAGGGACAACATGCAAAAAATAAATTGCCATAATTATTATTAGCATTTTCTTACTAACAGATTTTTCAAAAGCTGTTTCCATATCAAGCAGATCAACCTTTCTGTTGTCATAGAGACAAAGATCTTTATGTAACCATGGGCAAGGTGAGATTTTTTTCTTCTCCTCTTTCCAGTTGCCTGGAACTAATAGGAAAGGAAAGGAAATTTTTTATATCAATTTTTTTCTTTCATTTTTTTCCCAATTAAAATGAGTGAAATGTGGGAGGTTATTTTTTGTATCACATTTTAGATTTTAAATACCTATGTTTTTCATAAAATATGGAAGGGGAGGAAAAATTTGAACGATGCCATTTTCAAAATTTGTAAGCAGCAGGCTTGTCAGTGATAAGCAGCTATAATCCATGTACCTTGTTTTTTTTTTTCTTCTTCTTAAACCAAATAGTGAGCTTCGGATGGAGGTCTTAGAAGGTAAGGTTACTAGGACCCCAAATGACTAAAGCATAAACTAACATCTACTGAGGGACTAATGCTGAATCCTAAGGTGCTCTGTGGTACTTGCCTCCTCCAACCCTGAGAATTGGGATGCTCCCCTTCTCTCTGCAGAGGCAAAGTCTATGACAACGTAGTGCAAGACCACATCCTCTCCTCCTGGAAGCCTTACCTCATAATGTCAGCTTTCTTTTCTCTTTATGAACTGATAACTTGCCATCACGGCAGTTTTCTGTCTCATAATTACTGTTTATCATTTCATGCATTCATCATCAAGAAAAGAGGATTTCGGTATGAACCTGTCCACTTTTCCTGTCCTTTGTCTTAATACTGAGTTATTCCTTTACCCATAGGTCTTCTTCCCTCAGGACTCAAAAGTATTCTTATTCTTTCTAAGATTAATCTTTCCCCTATGTTGTTAGACTGATGCTGTCCTCCTACCCCCACTGAGATCTGACAATTAACATTCCTCCCTCATTCCCTGTATCTTCAGTCTGTCCTCCATGGATTCCTTCCCGCAGTCCTCTTTGAGGAAAAAAACAAAACTTGCCTCAATTCTGCTTATTTTCCATCTGCCTCTGGGTTTAGGATTTTAATTTTATGCCTTTTTGCAATAAATAGGTGTTATGCATGTTTGGGGGTGGGTGGGGAAGGGAAGTGTATGGCACAAGGGCTTTTAAAATATACTTTTTCCTCTCTAAGATGATACCTCCCTGGAGAGCTGTGCCTTGGTTCTCAAACTTTAGTATGCATCAGAATCACCTGAGGAGCTTGTTAACATGTAGCCTGCTGGACCCCACCCCTGGAGTTTCTGATTCAGTAGGTTGAGGTGAGGCCTGAGAATATGCAGTCTAATATTTCCCAGGTGATGTTCATACTGCTGGGCTAGGACCATACTTTGAGAAATATTGGCTTGAAGTAAGAACCCTCCCTTTGCTTAACATGCACCTCTGTTGTCATATGGATGTTGGTGTTACTATGTTGTGCCAAAAGTTACCCTGTTTTGGCCTGCATAGGCTCAACCTCCACAGAGTGACAAGGGCATCTCTTGAAAGATGAGGGCATCTCTCAACCATCTGGTGCTCAGGAAATGAAACCTTGTGAGGGTCACCACGCTTGGCTAAGGATGCTAAATGACTGACAGAGGATGTTCCTGGTGGTGGATGCTCAGGGTCTCTACCCCCAAACCTAGTCAGCCCTATCAAATATTTTTGAGGGGTTCTAGGATTCTTGAAACCCTGCCGAAATGCAGCAGGAGAAACTAAGATTTTTTTTTTTAAATTAACTTCAGCCTTTTCCAGGGAAGGGGGTCCCCTCCTGGGAACAGCACGTGGCAGCAACAGACCTTGAGAGATCTTACTGAAAAGCCGAAATTGAAAAGGAACTGGGACTTGGCCCACCCATTTATGCCCCCAATGGAAGTTCTTTGCTCAGTACTAATTTTGGAGAAACTGTGTGTGTGTTTGTGTGTGTTTTATTAACAAAGTGGTAGTTTTTCTTACAAAGACGAGCAAATTTAAAAAGATAATTAATAGATAAAATCCTGAATTGCTACTCAATAGCTGTGGGACCTTGAGCAAGTTATTCCTTCTCCTTGGATCTCAGTTTCTTCTAATCTGTATGATAAGTAGTAGGCAAGTGAGAAAGTCTGTTAGTAGTACAGTCATTCTTAATTAAGAGCAACACGGCATGCTTGTCGGGAACGGACCGGGGCTGGAACTTGGAAGGCCTGTTGCATGGATTTGTGGATTGATTGAAACAAATTCTATCAGCATGGTCCGTTCCTTCAGGGAATGGAGCTGACAAGATAATTAATGGAAACTAATTAATATAAACCCCTCAACCCTTAAACTGTATCTCTCAACCACAATTATTCCCAGAAGGCCTTTAACTTTTCCACACGAAGAAGCCTGGCCTGGCAGGGAGGGTGAGTCTCCTCTACGAAACGGGCCTGTGACAGACTGTTGGGGGCTCAAAGGAAATGGCAGAGGGGGTGGTCTCCTTCCTTCCCCAGCACAGAATTCCATCATCTCTAATTGTTAGGACATGATCAAGACCTCTACCAGCCTTTTAGATACTCTTGTCTTTTGTCTTTTTTTTCCTTTCTTTTCTTTCCTTTTCTCTTTTCACAGCTGTATTGAGATGTAAATTCTACACTATAGAATTTAAAGTGGACAATGCAATGGTTTTTAATATGTTCACACGCAACTGTCACTACAATCTAATTTTACAAAAATTTCATCACCTCCCCAAGCCCATACCCACTGATTAGTAGTCACCTACTGTAACTCCCATCCGCCTCCCCAGCCCTGGTAACTACTAATCTACTTTCAGTTTATCTGGACATTTCATGTAAATAGGATTATAAAATACGTGGTACTTTTTCTCCTAAATGGGAGAAAGGAGATTTGATGACACCCTGATAGACTAGTACTAAAGGCTCCCCTTCTCTTTACCCCATTACTCCAGAAATAACGCCCTCCGCCTGCTTGCTGATGTATACAATCCCTCAGTCAGGCCTGTGAGTGTGGAGGTGGTGCGCGGGTGCCAGCGGCAGGGCACAGGGCCTTTGGTCCATTAGACCATGAGACTGAAGTTCAAGCACATCTGGGCACGGCAGAGCAGCGGCTTGTGTGCTCACTAAGATGCCCGTGTGACTGCCAGCAGTCAGTTGACAGATTAGGTCACCCTTGGCCATAGGGCCTGAGCACTCCATTCCTAGAGGACCACAGGGTGCCAGAGCCCACATTCACCTTCCCTGACGTAGCTGGCCCAAGGCTCAAAGGCCTGTAAGACTTCTCTCTCTGGCAGAGACCCCTGCCAGAGGAGTTGAGGAGCGTCACACCCATATTCCCTTCAAGCAGCGGCAGAGAGCAGGCCTTACCCTGAGGCTCCTGAATAGTTCTACTCCCCCGGCCGCAGCCCCATCCAGGGGGAAAGAGCGGGGCTGGGGCTCTCAGGGGCATGGGGTGGTAAAAAGAACCACCAAGCTTTGGGTTCTCATCACCCTAAAACGTGGGGGGAATTTGATAGGGCAAAGCGTCTTTCTCCAAGCTTCCAGGGAAAGAGGGCCAAAGGAGTAGGGAGGGAAGGTGGCATAGAGCGATGGAGGGTCCTGCATCGAGGGGGCCGCGACGGGAGCGCTGTGTACTCACAGTCGAGTGAGACCGGCCGTGGGGCCGGGGCAGCGCAGGGCGCCGTCGGGCGCGCAGTTGCAGGGCTCAGGGCAGAGCGCCTCGCGCAGCGCTCGTGGCAGCGGCGGCTGCAGCAGCAGCAGCAGCAGCAGCTTCAGCAGCTGCAGCGCCGAGAACCGCTGCTTCATGGCCGGCGAACTGGGCTTCTGCGGCTTGCCAGTGTCTTGGACGGCCTCTGAGTGCGGCCCGCACCCCTCTCCCCGCCCCTTGGCTGCCCTTCCACACACCCTTCCCTGCCGGCCCGCCCCTGCCCTCCCCCTCTTACCGCGCACCCCGCTGAGTCTGCTCTGCCTTGACCTGCGACAGTGCCCGGTGACCCCATCACCTCCTTCCTGCTACTTTCCCCTGTCTTGTCCCCTTCCATCTGCAAATGGCCCTAGCTATTGGAGGTAAAGAGATTTAATGGCAAATGTTTTAGATTAGAGGTGGGGAGTTCTGAGTTGAGTTGTGACACTTCCCGGAACCCCTTTTATTTCATTTGTGAAAGGGTCCAATGGATACTCGCTATACCCACATCAGAAGGCGTAAGAGTGCCTAGCTCAGACATTTCTCCTCTCTTTTATCCTCAACCCCTAATCCTTTCCCCTTCTCTCTTACCAAATCCCTCCACTCTACAAGTAATCTCTGCCCATCCTCCCAACTACCCCAGTAATTTCTCTTGGTGGTAAATGCTTTCTTCTTTATGGTATAGCTATTTGGCTTGGTCTTATATCTCTTCTATAGATTGGGAGGTCCTTGAGAGCAAAATCCAATTCAGATTTATTTTTGTATTCCTTCTGGCTTCTACATGGTAAGTCCTCAGTAAAGATTTGTTGAATGAATGAATGAAACTGCATAATAGTGGTAGCAGCTGCCCCAAAGAAGGCCCAGGATAGGCTAGACCTTGTAACGGGTGCTCTGCCTCACATCATCTTTAAGCTCCACATTGAACTAGCAGGGTGTTTACGATGAGAAAAATGTCCCAAGAGGTATGTGGCTTCCCTGAAGTCACACGGGTTTAAAGTAGTGAAACCTGGAGCTCATGTCTATCACCTACCATCTCTCACCAATGCAAAAAACTGCTATGATCTACATACCAAGGAACTTAGAAAGGAGACAAAATTTTATGGTAATCATGGGGATGCGTAATATCCCCTCTTTGATTTGATCATTCCTTCCTTCCAAGGATTCTGTTTGGATTCTGGAAATCCTAGCAGTTTTGCTGGAAGAGGTGGACTTTGAAAGCTGGGATGGCATCTAAGGCTTTAAAGAGAGGAAATATGAGAATAGATTTCTTTCATTCTGAAGCCAGCTCTCAAGGATGGGCTCCCTCATTCACCATTGTACAGTCTGTTGCTCAAGGAGGATAGATTATTATTATTTTAAAAACTTGTTTGGCTTTGCCCACATTGTGCTAGATGGCACAAAAACAATGCTCATGTCTACAATATTGTCTTCTCTGGATCCTCTCTTCAACTGCTTATGGATGACTCCTCACCCTTTAATACCTCTGCATGGGCTGTCCCCACTGTTTTTTCTTCTTTTTCAATTATTCCATTAGATAAACTCCCAGTTGTCCTTCAAGACTCAGCCCAATGTCATATCCACTTTGATTCTTCTCTGAGTCATCCTATTTGAGTAGTTGTGGCCATAATACCTGGTTCTACGGCCTGTAATCTAACACACTGTAATTGTGGGTTTAATCTTGCTTTCCCCTCTCTATTCATCTTAATATCAACAGAGCGTGCCATAGCTTCTAGCTCCAAGTAGGTTCCATATGTGTCTGTTGAATAATAGAGTGAATAAGTGAGGCCCAGATTTGTAGTAGATGCTCAGTAAACTATCTGAGAAGAGCTTAATACCCTCACTTGCTTTATTCTCAACCACATTGGATCTATCTGGATATGTATAAAGTAATTATACATGACGACTTTGGGTATCATGTTCTCTGTTCTCTTTTAGTTTTGTCAGACTTTGGTAGGGAAGTTGGGGTAGGCACTGGGATTTTTAAACGTTTTCACCATGTGTCTTGAATGGAAGGAGAGAAAGAATGAATAACTCAAGGTGACTGAATGGCATTTCTTTCAAGTCTCATGTTTTACGTGACTTTTTTTTTTTTTAACCCTGTAGCATACCTGTTATATATAAAAAAAGTTTGCTCCCACCCACCCCTGAATCTTTGAGAACAATAGGTATTCCAGAAGAATCATTTAATTCTGTACTCCAGTAGGAGGACTAGGCAATCAGAACACTAGGATTTTCCTTCTGTTTCTGCTGTCAATCATGAGATTTGCCCTTCAGTCTCTTCATCTGTAAGAAGAAGGGTTGAAGTTCACTATCCCTAAGGCTCTTCTTCTGGCTCTAAAGATGCAAGGACTTTCTAAGCAGCTCCTATAGAATTGCTAGTGGGAGGAACTGGATTGTATATATTGACTTCTTATAACTTGTCTTGGATTGGAAATAAAATCCTGTTTATGAGGAGTTGAGGTTGTTCGTTTGGAAGAAAGCTAACAACGGTAATGAGTTTTCATAAAATTTTACTATCTAGATTAATTTCAGTTGGATCTTAATTACCACATCAGTTCTTGCAATGTAACTATTATAATAAAATCATATTGATTCATTTGTTATAATCACAAAAGTTTGTTACAATGGAATTTACCTATCTTATTCATTAATGCTCATTATGAGTATTTTTAAATCCAAAGGACTTTGTTTCATTAACTATGCTTATAGCTACTTTGTCAGAGAACTTCAAACCAGCATGACCCACAAAGATTGCTAATTACATCTTAATGACAAAATAAAGTTCACAGAATTCTCAAATATTTTATCCTACTTTAGAGAGAGAGAAAAACATAGTATCTGACATCGTAACTCAGAAATTGCAATTAAAACTCTCCAAAGTTTTAGAATGGAGCTTCTCATATTTTAGGGTGCAGAAATATCATTTGCAAAGCTTTAAATATGAAGATTCCTAGAACTTTCCCCATGAGATTCTGATTCAATAGATATAGAGTGGGGTCCAATAATCTGCATTTTAACAAGCTTTCTCATGTAATTTTGATGCATGTAGTCCTAGAGCATAATTTGAGGAATACAAAAATGGAAATTCTAGAATTAAATTTGCCTGAAGAAGACAAAGCTCAATAATCTTTATTAAGGAGTTTGAATGAAGCCTAAAAATTTTGATGCATCTTAAAAGAAACCTTGATGTATATAAGTATAAGCATAGAAATAATATATTCTGTGTACATGTGCTTAAATGACTAAAATTATTTAATTGGTTATATTGCTGAAATTTATTTATTTATTTATGGAATGAGCAATGTTGCAAAATCATGGAATCTATTTTCTTTATGCCATCCTAGGTCAAAACTCAGTAGCACCTGAAGTTACATTAACACATTGGAGTTGAAAGACATTAGCAAAGTAATTTTTTAAAAAATTTTTACTTTAAGTTCTGGGATACATGTGCATAACGTGCAGGTTTGTTACATAGACATACATGGGCCATGATGGTTTGCTGCACCTATCAACCCACCATCTAGGTTTTAAACCCCGCATGCGTTAGGTATTTGTCCTAATGCTCTCCCTCCCCTTGCCCCCCATCCCCCAACAGGCCCCGGCGTGTGACGTTCCCCTCCCTGTGTCCATGTGTTTTCATTGTTCAACTCCCACTTATGAGTGAGAACATGTGGTGTTTGGTTTTCTGTTCCTGTGTTAGTTCGCTGAGAATGATGGCTTCCAGCTTCATTCATGTCTTTGCAAAAGACATGAACTCATTCTTTTTTATGGCTGCATAGTATTCCATGGTGTATATGAGCCACATTTTCTTTATCCAGTCTATCATTGATGGGCATTTGGGTTCGTCCCAAGTCTTTGCTCTTGTAAATAGTGCTGCAATAAACATACACGTGCATGTGTCTTTGTAGTAGAATGATTTATAATCCTTTGGGTACGTTCCCAGTAATGGGATTAGCAAAGTAATTTTTAAAACCTTAAGTAGAATAGGCAAGGTTTTTTGATTATTGAACACATACCCTGTTAGTATAATAACTGATATTTCTTCTCACTTAAAAGCAGTAATTTTACCTTTGCCTTGGAAGAAAAGGTGAATGTAGGCAGAGGAAGAAAAAATTGCTTAAGAAAAGAAAAATACAGTTACATCTCTGAGCTGTTCACCTTTTTACCTGGGGTAAAAAAATTAACAAAACAAAATAAGGAGAACAAAAAAGACAGTCCATGAAAGTTACACTCCGAAATTTCATGCAAGTTCTTTATTGCTTGTTTAGAAATTTCATCTCCATTTCACTGTCTACATAATGTAAAATCAGAGCTGTGATCATCTGTGCCACCTCCCACACAGCCCTGGGGTTCTTGTGGCCCTCAGGAGGAGTTTGAAGTTGCAGGATGATAGGCAGCTGGGGGGGGTAATTGGAATGTGATGATTGGTCTGGGGCATGAGAATCCTACTCTAAGGCTGATGGAGAGAAAGAGTTGGAGAAGGGGCCTTGCCTTTTTGGTCATGTTGCTGGAAGGATGTGAATGAATTAGGGGCTGCTGTCCTTCTTGTCTCATGGAAAAAGCCTATTTATGCTGGCAACAACTAGAGAACAGTAGAGATGAGAAATAGATGGGAGCAAGCAGTCTTGTTAATGTCCTTTGACTTCATGGAACTGGTCATGCCTGAGGCCAGCTCTACCCTTGGGCTTCCTAAGTAATGAGCTGACACACTCCCCTCCTGCTTAATCTAGTTGGAGTTGAGTCTCTCTCACTTGCAACCAAAATTCTTCATCTCTACTATCAGCCTCGCTGTCAACTTTATTTAACCTGCCAACTTCCCTCATCCCTTCCCAGTTAGGAGAGAAATAGGGCTTTTCTATTCTTATCTCTGTCATAGGACTCATTATAGCCATAGTGAATTTTTCCCCTTTGCACTGACAGCCTTTATCACCGTACTTCTGGGAATAAATAAGTCAAATGAGTGAATGAACGAATGAATGAGTGCACAAAGAAGTAGTGTGGTAGAATCACGTTATTCCTCTTTATAGAGAAACTGCATTTTGTTACATAATTTACCAAATATCATTTTTCTTTTAGGGAAGGCCTCTTACTGAAACCTTGGTTTAGCAATTAAACTTCAAGCTAAAATATTAGGCAGAGGCAACACAAGGAAAGTGAGAAAGTTTTCTGAAATGATGATATAAATCAATAAAGAAACAAGATTTGATTGTTTAAAATCAGTGTCAAATTAATTAAAGTGTGTGTTACAGCAGCCGTCCCCAACATTTTTGGCACCAGGGACTGGTTTTGTGGAAGATAGTTTTTCCACGGATGGGGTGGGTGGCTTGTTTCATGATGAAACTGTTTCATCTCAGATCATCAGGCATTATATTCTCATAAGGAGCATGCAACTTAGATCCCTTGCATGCGCAGTTCATGATGGGTTCATGCTCCTATGAGAATCTAATGCCGCTGCTGATCTGACAGGAGGTAGAGCTCAGGCAGTAATGCTTGTTTGGCCATTGCTCACTGCCTGCTGTGCCGCCTGGTTCCTAACAGGCCACCTAATGGTACCGGTCCAGGCCCCGGGGGTTAGGGAATCCCTGTACCACAGGATACTGTTTTTCTGCCAGGCTAATTAGCAGTATTTAGGCGAAAGGGACCAAAACTCAAGAAATTTGAGGAAAATTGGGTTAAAAAAGTTAAACGAGGTTCTTTACTAAAGAGTTTTCCAGAACATTTTTTATTTTCATTTTTACTTTAGAGTTGGGGTCTCACTCTGTCACCCAGGCTAGAGTGCAGTGGCATGATCATAGCTCATTGAAGCCTCAGCCTCCTAAGTAGCTGGGACCACACCTGGCTAACTTTCTTAGTTTTTTATTTTTTTGTAGAGATGAGGGTTTTGCTTGTTGCCCTGGTGGGCCTTGAACTCCTGATCTCAAGCGACCCTCTTGCCTTGACCTCTGAAAGTTTTGGTATTACAGGTGTGAGCCACTGTTCCTGGCCTCTCAGAACTTTTAATATGCATTCTGGATCTCCAAGAGGGCCACAGTGTATGCAGGAGACTGGTGTTTCTTTTCTTTTTCTTTTTTTTTATACTTTAAGTTCTGGGGTACATGTGCAGAACGTGCAGGTTTGTTACATAGGTATACACGTGCCATGGTGGTTTGCTGCACCCATCAACCCATCATCTACATTAGGTATTTCTCCTAATGCTATCCCTCCCCATGCTCTCCACCCCACAAAGGGCCTGGGTGTGTGATGTTCCCCTCCCTATGTCCCTGTGTTCTCATTGTTCAACTCCCACTAATGAGTGAGAACATGCAGTGTTTGGTTTTCTGTTCTTGTGATAGTTTGCTAAGAATGACGGTTTCCAGCTTCATTGATGTCCCTGCAAAGGACATGAACTCATCCTTTTTTATGGCTGCATAGTATTCCATGGTGTATATGTGCCACATTTTCTTTATCCAGTCTATCATTGATGGGCATTTGGGTTGGTTCTGAGTCTTTGCTATTGTGAACAGTGCCACAATAAACATATGTGTTCATGTGTCTTTATAATAGCATGATTTATAATCCTTTGGGTACATACCCAGTAATGGGATTGCTGGGTCAAATGATATTTCTTGTTCTAGAACTTTGAGGAATCTCCACACTGCCTTCCACAATGGGTGAACTAGTTTACACTCCCACCAACAAAGTAAAAGTGTTCCTATTTCTCCACATCCTCTCTAGCATCTGTTGTTTCTTGACTTTTTAATGATTGCCATTCTAACTGGCATGAGATAGTATCTCATTGTGGTTTTGATTTGCATTTCTCTCATGACCAGCATTTTTTCATATGTTTGTTGGCTGCATACATGTCTTCTTTTGAGAAATGTCTGTTCATATCCTTTGCCCACTTTTTGATGGGGTTGTTTTTTTCTTGTAAATTTGTTTAAGTTCTTTGTAGATTCTGGATATTAGCCCTTTTTCAGATGGATAGATTGCAAAAATTTTCTCCCACTCTGTAGGTTGCCTGTTCACTCTGATGATAGTTTCTTTTGCTGTGCAGAAGCTCTTTAGTTTGATTAGATCCCATTTGTCAATTTTGGCTTTTGCTGCCGTTGCTTTTGGTGTTTTAGTCATGAAGTCTTTGCCCATGCCTGTGTCCTGAATGGTATTGCCTAGGTTTTGTTCTAGAGTTTTTATGTTTTTAGGCCTTATATTTAAGTCTTTAATCTATCTTGAGTTAATTTTTGTATAAGGTGTAAGGAAGGGATCCAGTTTCAGCTTTCTGGATATGGTTAGCCAGTTTTCCCAGCACCATTTATTAAATAGGGAATCCTTTCCCCATTTCTTGTTTTTGTCAGGTTTGTCAAAGATCAGGTGGTTGTAAATGTGTGGTGTTATTTCTGAGGCCTCTATTCTGTTCCATTGCTCTGCATTTCTGTTGTGGTACCAGTACCATGCTGTTTTGGTTACTGTAGCCTTGTAGTATAGTTTGAAGTCAGGTAGCATGATGTCTCCAGCTTTTTTCTTTTTGCTTAGGATTGTCTTGGCTATGAGGGCTCTTTTTTGGTTCCATATAAAATATAAAGTAGTTTTTTCCAATTCTGTGAAGAAAGTCAATGGTAGTTTGATAGGAATAGCATTGAATGTATAAATTACTTTGGGCAGTATCGCCATTTTCACGATATTGATTCTTCCTATCCATAAGCATGGAATGTTTTTCCATTTGTTTGTGTCCTCTTTTATTTCATTGAGCAGTGGTTTGTAGTTCTCCTTGAAGAGGTCCTTCACATCCCTTTTAAGTTGGATTCCTAGGTATTTTATTATCTTTGCAGCAACTGTGAATGGGAGTTCACTCATGATTTGGCTCTTTGGTTGTTATTGGTGTATAGGAATGCGTGTGATTTTTGCACATTGATTTTGTATCCTGAGACTTTGCTGAAGTTGCTTATCAGCTTAAAGAGATTTTGGGCTGAGATGATGGGGTTTTCTAAATATACAATGATGTCATCTGCAAACAGAGACAATTTGACTTCCTCTTTTCCTGACTGAATACCGTTTATTTCTTTCTCTTGCCTGATTGCCCTGGCCAGAATTTCCAATACTATGTTGAATAGGAGGGGTGAGAGAGGGCATCCTTTTCTTGTGCCAGTTTTCAAAGGGAATGCTTCCAGTTTTTGCCCATTCAGTATGATATTGGCTGTGGGTTTGTCATTAATAGCTTTTATTATTTTGAGATACATTCCATAAATACCTAGTTATTGAGAGTTTTTAGCATGAAAGGCAATTTTGTCGAAGGCCTTTTCTGCATCTATTGAGATAATCATGTGTTTTTTGTCATTGGTTCTGTTTATGTGATGGATTACATTTATTGATTTGCATATGTTGAACCAGCCTTGCATCCCAGGGATGAAGCTGACTTGATCATGATGCACAAGCTTTTTGATGTGCTGTTGGATTTGGCTTACCAGTATTTTATTAAGGATTTTTGCACTGATGTTCTTCAGGGATATTGGCCTAAAATTTTCTTTTTTTGTTGTGTCTCTGCCAGGTTTTGTTATCAGGATGATGCTGGCCCCATAAAATGAGTTAGGGAGAATTCCTTCTTTTTCTATTGTTTGGAATAGTTTCAGAAGGAATAGTACCAGCTTCTCTTAAAATTTGGCTGTGAATCCATCTGATCTTGAGTTTGTTTTGGTTGATAGGCTATTAATTACTGCCTCAATTTCAGAACTTCTTATTGGTCTCTTCAGGGATTTGACTTGTTCCTGGTCTAGTCTTGGGAGGGTGTATGTGTCCAGGAATTTATCCATTTCTTCTAGATTTTCTAGTTTATTTGCATAGAGGTGTTTATAGTATTTTCTGATGGTAGTTTGTATTTCTGTGGGATTGGTGGTGATATCCCTTTTATCATTTTTTATTGCATCTATTTGATTCTTCTCTCTTTTCTTCTTTATTAGTCTTGCTAGCAGTATATCTATTTTGTTGATCTTTTCAAAAAACAAGCTCCTAGATTCATTGATTTTTTTGAAGGGTTTTTGTGTCTCTATCTCCTTCAGTTCCGCTGTGATCTTTATTTTTTTCTTGTCGTCTGCTAGCTTTTGAATTTGTTTGCTCTTGCTTCTCTAGTTCTTTTAAAAGTGATGGTAGGGTGTCAATTTTAGATCCTTCCTGCTTTCTCTTGTGGGCATTTAGTGCTATAAATTTCCCTCTACACACTGCTTTAAATGTCTCCCAGAGATTCTGGTACATTGTGTCTTTGTTCTCAGTGGTTTCAAAGAACATCTTTATTTCTGCCTTCATTTTGTTATTTGCCCAGTAGTCATTCAGGAGCAGGTTGTTCAGTTTCCATGCAGTTGAGTGGTTTTGAGTGAGTTTCTTAATCCTGAGTTCTAATTTGATTGCACTGTGGTCTGAGAGACAGTTTGTTGTGATTTCTTTTCTTTTAGATTTGCTGAGGAGTGTTTTCCTTCCAATTATGTGGTGAATTTTAGAATAAATGCGATGTGGTGCTGAGAAGAAAGTATATTCTGTTGATTTGGGGTGGAGAGTTCTGTAGATGTCTATTAGGTCTGCTTGGTCCATAGCTGAGTTCAAGTCCTGTATATCTTTGGTCATTTTCTGTCTCGTTGATGTGTCTAATATTGACAGTGAGGTGTTAAAGTCTCCCACTGTTATTGTGTGGGAGTCTAAGTCTCTTTGTAGGTCTCTAAGAACTTGCTTTATGAATCTGGGTGCTTCTGTATTGGGTGCATATATATTTAGGATAGTTAGCTGTTCTTTTTGCATTGTTCCCTTTACCATTATGTGATGCCCTTCTTTGTCTCTTTTGATCTTTGTTAGTTTAAAGTCTGTTTTATCAGAGACTAGGATTGCAACCCCTGCTTTTTTTTTGGTTTCCACTTGCTTGGTAAATCTTCCTCCATCCCTTTATTTTGAGCCTATGTGTCTCTTTGCATGTGAGATGAGTCTCCTGAATACAGCACACCAATGGGTCTTGATTCTTTATCCAGTTTTCCAGTCTGTGTCTTTTAATTGGGACATTTAGCCCATTTACATTTAAGGTTAATATTGTTATGTGTGAATTTGATTCTGGCGTTATGATGCTAGCTGGTTATTATGCATGGCTGGCTAGTTGATGCAGTTTCTTCATAGCATTGATGGTCTTTAAAATTTGGTATGTTTTTGCAGTGGCTGGTACTGGCTGTTCCTTTCCATGTTTAGTGCTTCCTTCAGGAGCTCTTGTAAGGCAGGCCTGGTGGTGACAAAATCTCTCAGCATTTGCTTGTCTGTAAAGGATTTTATTTCTCCTTCACTTGAAGCATAGTTTGGCTGGATATGAAATGCTGGGTTGAAAAATCATTTCTGACTGGGCATTGTGGCTCATGCCTGTAATCCCAGCACTTTGGGAGGCCAAGGCAGGCAGATCACGAGGTCAGGAGATAAGAGACCATGCTGGGCAACACAGTGAAACCATGTCTCTACTAAAATACACACACACACACACACACACACACCACACACACACACAAAATTAGCCAGGCATTGTGGCATACACCCGTAGTCCCAGGTACTCAGGAGGCTGAGGCAGGAGAATTGCTTGGACCTGGGAGGCAGAGGTTGCAGTGAGTGAAGATCACGCTACTGCACTCCAGCCTGGGTTACAGAGCGAGACTCTGTCTCAAACAAAACGAAACAAAACAAAACAAAAACTTGTTTTCTTTAAGAATGTTGAATATTGGCCCCCACTGTCTTCTGGCTTGTATGGTTTCTGCTGGGAAATCCACTGTTAGTCTGATGGGCTTCTCTTTGTAGGTAACCTGACCTTTCTCTCTGGCTGCCCTTAACATTTTTTCCTTTGTTTCAGCCTTGGTGAATCTGACGATTATGTGTCTTGGGATTGCTCTTCTCGAGGAACATCTTTGTGGTATTCTCTGTATTTCGTGAATTTGAATGTTGGCCTGCCTTGCTAGGTTAGGGAAGTTCTTCTGGATAGTATCCTGAAGAGCGATTTCCAACTTGGTTCCATTCTCCCCATCACTTTCAGGTACACCAATCAAAATTAGATTTGGTCTTTTCACATAGTCCCATATTTCTTGCAGACTGTGTTCATTTCTTTTCAGTCTTTTTCTCTAATATTGTCTTCTCATTTTATTTCATTGAGTTGGTCTTCAATCTCTGATATCCTTTCTTCTGCTTGATCAATTTGGCTATTGATACTTGTGTATGCTTCACGAAGTTCTTGTGCTGTTTTTCAGCTCCATCAGTTCATTTATTTTCTTCTCTGAGCTGGTTATTCCAGTTAGCTATTTGTCTAACCTTTTTTCCAGGTTCTTAGCTTCCTTGCATTGGGTTAGAACATGCTCCTTTAGCTCGGAGGAGTTTGTTATTACCCACCTTCTGTAGCCTACTTCTGTCAGTTCATCAAACTCATTCTCCATCCAGTTTTGTTCCCTTACTGGCGAGGAGTTGTGATCCTTTGGAGTAGAAGAGGCATTCTGGTTTTTGGAACTTTCAGCTTTTTTGTGCTGGTTTCTCCCCATCTTCGTGGATTTATCTATCTTTGGTCTTTGTTGGTATTGATCCTATTCCTTTCTGTTTGTTAGCTTTCCTTCTAACAGTCAGGGACCTCTGCTTCAGGTCTGCTGGAGTTTGCTGGAGGTCCACTCTAGATCCTGTTTGCCTGAGTGTCACCAGTGGAGGCTGCCGAACAACAAAGACTGCTGCCTGTTCCTACCTCTGGAAGCTTCGTCCCAGAGGGGCACCTGCCAGATGCCAGCCAGAGCTCTCCTGTATGAGGTATCTGTCAGCCCCTACTGGGAGGTGTCTCCCAGTATGGATACACTGGGAGTCAGGGGATCAGGGACCCACTTGAGGAGGCAGTCTGTCCCTCATCAGAGCTCGAACGCTGTGCTGGGAGAACCTTGCTTTCTTCAGATCTGTCAGGTAGGGATGTTTAAGACTGCTGAGGTTGCACGCACAGCCACTCCTCCCCCAGGTGCTCTGTCCCAGTGAGCTGCAGTGGGCTCCACCCAGTTTGAACTTCCCTGCATCTTTGTTTACACTGTGATGGTAAAACCACCTACTCAAGCCTCAGCAATGGTGGATGCCCCTCCCCCCACCAAGCTTGAGCGTCCCAGGTCAACCTCAGACTGCTATGCTACCAGCAAGAATTTCAAGCCAGTGGATCTTAGCTTGCTAGGCTCCATGGGGGTGGGACGCACTGAGCCAGACACTGGAGAGAATCTCCTGGTCTGCCAGTTGCGAAGACCATGGGAAAAGCACAGTATCTGGGCTGGAATGCACCATTCCTCCTGGTACAGACTTTCACAACTTCCCTTGGCTAGGAAAGGGAAATCCCCTTACCCCTTCTCCACACTGATAGAGAAATTCTTCTCCACATTGATAGAGAAACCCATGGAGAAGAAAAACGGGCTAAGGACGGCACCATGGAATGGGGAAAAGGAGGAATTGGAGGAGCCAGGGAAGAAGGTGGAGTAGGGGCCATCAGAGAGATATGAGGAGAGTGGAATATACAGTGAAATCGACCATCCACCTAAGAAACAATACAAAGGACAGGCGAAAACAAAGTAGAAGTTTATTCCTCCTTGAAATTAAAGACATGAAAATTAAAGAAAACCTTATGTATGACTTTACTCCTAAATTAGCCAAGAGAAAAGTCACTTAAAGGAAGCACCAAATGGCAGAGAAATAATTATAAAACATACACTCATGCATTTAAAATGATTTAAGCCTTTTGGAAAGCAATATGATAATTCCCATCTAGAGCCAGGCATATGTGTATATCCCACAATCCAGTGATTCTAGCACTGAGAACTTTCCAAAGAAAATAACTGAACACAGTAAATAAGCCATAAGAATCAAAATGTTCATTATAGCAGTATCTATATGACAAATTTGAAATACCCTGAATACTCAGCAACATTACAGTGATACGAAGACATTATGATTCACTTAATGAAGTATGCAAAAATTTAAAATGACAATTTGGCTAATTTAGAGATATAGAAAAAGTTGTATATTGAAACACTTAGAATACTAAGTAAAACTTATATTGTAAATACAATAATGTAAGTATGTTTTTTTGAGGAAGAAAAGGAAAGTAATTTCCTGTCCCAATTTTGTACCTTTAAGTCAGTTAAGTATATGTACCATTTACCTGGTAGCCTATAAAGCAAGCCATGGATACCAACTGGTATTCTTGGCAGTTATAAGGTGCTCAGATGGCCAAAATAGCTGTGTAAGTGTCCTAAATCCCATCCTCTCCTTGTTGATTTGGTTTCCAACTCTTCTTCCCAACTCTTCTCTCTTTGTCTGGTTTAGGATGCTGTCTGTGACTCTGTACTTTATACTAGCATCTGTTCTTTCACACTCCTTTTACCTCCTTCTCAGATTGCTTGGACCAGCTCTCCCAGTTTCAGACAATCTCAGCTATTGAAGCCCACTCTAACAGCCCTGTAATAAAAGTAACTCTGTTTAAGTTTTTACTTATGAAAACTTGCATCAAAGCAATGTTCATGCTAAAACTAGCCAAATAGTTTTTAAAAGCTAGTATTGTCAGGTGTGGTGGCTCACACCTGTAATCCCAGCACTTCGAGAGGCTGAGGCAGGAGGATTGCTTGAGCCCGGGAGTTTGAGACCAGCCTGGGCAAGACGGGGACACCACATCTTTACAAAACATTAAAAATTTATCTGAGCCTGGTGGCACAAGCCTGTGGTCCCAACTACTTGGGAAGCTGAGGTGGGAGGGTCATCTGAGCTGGGGATATCAAGGCTGTAGTGAACCATGATCATGCCACTGCACTCCAGCCTGGGTGACAGAGTGAGACCCTGTCTTAAAAAAAAAAAAAGCTAATAGTGAAAAATATAATACTTGCCTCCACAGTTTCCGTAGATCAGAAGTTTGGTGAAGCTTAGCTGGTGGAGGACGGGCAAGGATCTGGTGGTTTAACGTCTCTGCATACAGACTTTCAATTAATAGATCTGTTTTTAGCTCCACAGTCTACCCCTACCTTATTGCGATAACTTGAGTCTCCAAGACCTGACACTTTCTGCTAATCCAGTTCAACACTTATCAGATCCCACAAATTCTTTCTGTAGGGCTTTCAGGCCATCCTGCTACGTTGACTACTGCTCCTCCATCTGCGTACCTTCCAAATATTTGTTAAGATCTTTCACCTACAGTTGTGCATTAGTTCAGGTCCTCCAAGAGGCAGATACCAAGATGATATTAAATGTACAAGGATTTTATTAGGGAACTGCCTGTGTGAGAGAAAATGGTGGGTGGCAGGGAGCCAGAAAAGACTTGGAAAGCATCAGACTGAAATGAGAATGAAGGAGAGAAGAAACGAATGCTGAGTGGAAATGTCCTAGACCACACTGCAGTCTAAGGAAAGTTCAACAAGGCTGACAAGAGTGCTTGAGTCAAAGCTGGCTGTTGGACCCTGGGAATGGACCTGCCTCAATTTCCCTGGCATACTCATTAAGTAATGATTGGCTGGGAGCTGCCCTGGGGAAGCATGGCTTGGGTCAAGATCAGCTGTGGATGTAGCAGGATTTCAGAGCCCAGCAGTGGGGATCCTTGGTCAATTCCACTCCCATAGATAAGGGCATGAGTAGTCTTATGGCAACCAAAGATTGTTTTTTCTCTCTTTATCTTTTGGGTGTGTTCTTTTTTTGTGAGGGAGGGTATATTCTTTAAAGAAAAATATTTTAGTTGTGTTTAGGAAAGGAAAGGAAATAAATGGCTACATTTCAATGTTTGTTTTCAAAATAAATTAAAATATTTAATAAATATTTAAATTAATTCATTTACTAGATAAATTAAATTTTAGTAACTACTTAAATAAATTATTTTATTTAAAATAATTTTCCTTCAACATTTCTGTAATATGTTGATACTTTTTAATAAAGTTTAAAAGTGTTAGGCAGAAAGTGGGGGGAAGATGGAGGCTGAGAAAGCTTATGTGACTTGCTGATTAGGAGGTTGGTTATTGGTGAACTTATTGCTGATTCCACTGTTATGGGGTAAAAGCCAGCTTGAAAGAGACTGAGTAGATATAAAAGAGTAAGTAGATATAGGCCTGTCTGCCAAGAAGTCTGGTAGTAAAGGGAGAACAAGGAAGACAGCATCAACTTAGGGGTGTGCTTGGTACTTTGAAACATATTTCAAAGGAAAAGTTCTTTTTTTTAGGCTAAGAAGTTCCTAACAGGTTTATTAGTGAACATAAAAAAGAGCCAGAATGGAGGGAAAGATTGAGTATGCAAACAAGAAAGGACACGATTGTAAGAACATGGCCTAAAAGGAGGCAGAAGAGGAAATGGGGTCAGGAATGCATGTGGAGAGCTAGTTCAAAAAGCAGGAGGGCCATCTCTCCTTCAAACATAGGAGAAATGAGATGTGGACCTAAAGATGCCTCAGTGGTGTATCAGGGTATCTCTTAGCTGCATGAAGCAGGAAATTGACGATTGTGGCTTAAATAAGTAGGGGTCTAGGAGGTAGGCAGTCTAGCATTGATACAATGGCAATAAGCTACTGCCAAGGATTCAGGATGCTTCCATCTTTTCATTCTATCATGTTCCATGAAGGAATGAATGAATGAGCAAAATAATGGAAGAGAACTATCATACTTCCATTGAGACTTTTTTTCTTTCAGTGAAAAACAATGTGAATGATCAAACTGTAGCAAGTTGGTTAAATAATCTGGTGCGTTAACAATTTGAATATCACATTGCTTTTTAAAAATATGTGAATGAAGTTGAGACATGAAAAAATATAGATTATGTGATATTGAGTGAAATAAAACCTTAAAATAATACAGGCATGTTTATTGCAATTATGAAAAATTTATATCTTACAATATTAAGGCAAGGAAGACCATTGTATCTTGATTCTCATTTAGGTTTTGTGTTAAGGAGGGCTGGATTTTTTCTTTTTTTCATGATTCTGTTTATAGTTCAATATAAAGTTGTTAAAATATATAATTACAAAATTTAAAAACCCATATGGAATTTTCTTTGAGCTCCTCTAGAAGAAAGACACTCCAAAATGCAATCACGGCCATCAAAATATAATTGCATTGTATGCAGACACACACACACACACACACACACACACACACACACACACACACACACGGATAGTCACTACATTCTGATAACTAACTAGCTTCCAACTGGAATATTGGTGTGGTTCATGAAGGCCCCTTTGCCAAATCTCTCTCTACCTCCTTCACAGGCCTGAGATTCTTTTTCTGGGGAGCAATGCTTTTCTTTGTTTGAGGAGAGGCATCATGATCTTCCCACTATATATAAATGATTATGTCTTTCTAAATGAAGAGTTTCAATATCTATGAAGGACAAAGGGTGCAGGAAGGAGAGTCTGGGTACACTTGAAATATAGCCCCTTCTTACTCATGCTGAAGTTAAATCTAGATTCTCAATTCAAATGATCTTCCATCCCTCGCTTCTGAATTCTCTCCCTTCCTTTTATTGGTGTGAGGAATTAAGGGGCTGGGCATGGTCTTCTGTTTACCCTCCTACCCTCCATCAGTGACTTTAAATCATTCCAATGAAGTAAGTATCTCCTATTTTTAAGCACTAGAAGAGGATGTTCTTCAATATCCCTCAATCATACATTCTTTTTCTGACAAGACTTACCCCAGAAATACTTCTTTAAGCCAAACTTCCTAAATTCCCCACTTGCAGTGTTACAGCTTGTTTCTTACTGGATTGCCATCAGAGATGAAGAATTCTTAATCACATCCCTTCAGAACTTTTATCTGGAAGATCTAACATGGTGAGGGATTATCTGACCCTCCTTTACTGGTGAGACTCAGAAGTCTAACAGAGTGCTCAGACACCTAGTAACTCAGAGGCTGATGGATACTCCTTGTAGGTTTTGGTTTCCACATCTGAAAAATGAGGAGAGCAATATCTACCCCCTCCTCCTCACATGGACTTTGTAACAACCTCATAAGATAATATGACTAAAAGTACTCTGGGAACTATAAACAAATTGAAGTTATTATTTAAATACTTCTCTCTTTTCCTTTGAGTTTTGCTTTGCCACAGTTTCATCCTCCTTTTCTACAGCACTGGCTTTGCTGTAGAAGAGGAATGGCATGGCACTCTGTCAGGAGCCACACAGCCCTCCAGCACCCTCCCTCTGCATCTAGCTTGCAGCTCTGTTCCATCCTCAGCACTAATTGTTAGGTTTGAATGGATATCCTGGCTTACATGAACTCAGGTTACTCTCTTCCTTAACCTCCTAGTAACCTGCTAAATCCCTGCAGACATGTTGTTCTCAATTGGGGGCATTTCTCTCTCCTTTTCTATTGACAAGGGGATATTTGCCAGTGTCTGGAGTCATCTTTGGTCATCACTGCTGGTGAGTAGTGCTAGTGGCATATAGTGGGTAAAGCCAGGGATGCTGCCAAACATCCTAAGATGCATAGGACAGCTCCCTTCCCACAACAAAGAATTATCTGGTCTAAAATGTCAGTAGTGCTGTGGTTGAGAAGTTCTGCTATAGATAAAATTCAATGAAGTACATATTCTTCTCCCTTCCCCTTCCTTCCTTCCTTCCTTCCTTCCTTCCTTCCTTCCTTCCTTCCTTCCTTCCTTCCTTCTTCCTTTCCTTTCCTTCTTTCTTTCAACAGCTGCATCAGATATAAAGGTATAATTGATATATGATGACCTGTACATACTTAAAGCGTACAGTTTGATGATTTTTGACATCTCTACAGATGTCACTATAATCAGGAAAATGAATCTATCCATCACTCCCAAAAGATTCCTCCTGCCCTTTTGTGATTCTGCCCTCCTTGGGCCACCCATCTCAGCTTCCCAGCCCCAATCAACCACTGATTTGCTTTCTCTCACTTGAGATTAGTTTGCCTAGTCTAGAATTTTATATAATTTGAATCATACATTATGCACTTTTTTTTTCTGGCTTCTTTCACTCAGCATAATTATTTTAAGATTTATCTATGTCATTGCTGAACTACTTATTCTTGAGGAAAGATAAGCTTATGGTTAACAACAAGGGGTTATGACTTCTAGGTTTTTGGGTCATTACTAGACACTCTTTTGATGATTTTACTTCTTGGATGGATGCCTCACTCAGCTGTTCTTCCCCTGCCCCCATAATCACTTTTCCTTATCACAGTCCTTAATGCCTGGCCAGTGAACTACCTCAGTGGTCTTCTAATAGGAGACTTCTGTCTCTAATTTCTACTCCCCTTATAAAACTTCATTCCTTTTTTTTTTCCCCTCAAACAGAATCTTAAAGAGCTAATTTGTGGGATACCAGTTTGGGAAATGGTGCCCTGACATAGCTATTTTGTTTTTAAAACTCTGCACTTCAGACTTAATCCATGTGCAGTATACACACACACACAGAGAAATAAATCTTGAGACATCATCTCTAATCAGCACAGCTTAGCTGGTTTTTGCCTACTTGGTGCTAAGAATCTTTCCTGGAATTGTATCTAGTTAAGGTATCCATATTTAATAATAGGAAGAATTCTTTAACCAGGGACTTTGAAGACCATAAAAAATAGTCAACGATAATTAAACCCACACATTATTATGAGAAGTATGTAGATTTTGCTACATTGTTAGCCTAGACATACTTCTATACAGCAGTGACATATGGTTTTGAAGTGGAATTCTTGAATAAATCTCAAGTTGCTCCTTTCAAGATAACTGAGACAATCTTGATTCCTAAGAAAACAGTCCTCTTTATCATCTGTTCTACAGTTTTCTTTCCCATTTATCTTCATTATATAGGATATGGCTCATTTTTTTCTCTTCCCACACTGTCTTCCGTGGGGTTGGTCGTTTCTTTATATTAATGCTTGTATCACTTTTCTTCAGTCAGTTATTGGTATTTGTATCTGCAAATGCTCCAAGTTCATTTTAAGCATCAAATATAATTAATATTGCTGAGAATGTTTTATTCTCCTCCTGGCAACTTGTTACCTGGAATGCTGTCTTCTGTTTGTGATAGGCATTAGTTGTTTTGCCTACCCAGTATCCTCTTCATTTGGTAATAGTACTGTGTTCTTTTTTGGTGTGGGAGGACGCTATGTCCCCTCTTTAATGTGCTTAGTTAACCTAGCAAGATTTCAGAGAGGGGGCGAATTGTGAACCTAGGGAGGCCTGACCTTAGGTCCCTGTGTTCCCAATGGTACTTTTTTTTTTTTTAATCAGCAGAGAGATACCAGGGTTCATCATGGGCAGCAATGACTATGATGGACAAGAAGATAGAGGCCCTAACCCTAATTTTCTGAGCACCATGGAAGCCCCCTGGATTCTAGGGAGACCTTGAGGAGAAAGAAGACTCCTGTAAATGCCCGACATTGAAATTCCTGCAAGTCTAGGAGCATGTGAACTCAAAATGGAAATTAATTTGATTTAATAAAAATAAAGAGGGAGAATTATTTTGGCATATCCCAGTTTGTAGACTGGGATTCATAATGGTTGTAGGCACTTAAAAATTATCATCCGTAGATTAATGAGTTTACTGAGTGCCAACTCTACTCCGAACATTAGCAAGATTTTCTGTGGGTAAAGCAAAGACTTATATGGTCCTGCCTCAGTCTTCTGAGAACACGTAGCCTACTTGGAGACAGAATATTCAAATAGGTAGGAGGAGGTTAATTTCTTACAAGAGGTAATCCATCAGGGTCTGATAACAACTTAAGAGCTATCACCTGCGGGCGCCTATCGTCTCAGCTACTCGGGAGGCTGAGGCAGGAGAATGGCGTGAACTCCGGAGGCGGAGGTTGCAGTGAGCCGAGATCGTGCCACTGCACTTCAGCCTGGGGGACAGACGAGACTCCGTCTCAAAAAAAAAAAAAAAAAAAAGAAAAGAAAAAAAGAAAAACAAACAAACAAAAAACCCCCCAAAAAACCGAGCTACTACCTGTACCTAATTAGTAAATGAATGGCCTGGTCAATGAGCAGTGAGTTCAGCTGCTATCGTATTAAAGGGAATTGAGAGAAAAAAAGAAAAACAATAAGAATGTAATGTCTTTTGTTTTACTAAGAGTGAGTTTGCAGGGCTGATTTTTTAAATATTTTTTATTTTTTATTTTTGAGATGGAGTCTCGCTCTGTCGCCCAGGCTGGAGTGCAGTGGCACGATCTCGGCTCACTGCAAGCTCCGCCTCCCGGGTTCACGCCATTCTCCTGCCTCAGCCTCCCGAGTAGTTGGGACTACAGGCGCCCGCCACCACGCCCGGATAATTTTTTTGTATTTTTAGTAGAGACGGGGTTTCACCGTGTTAGCCAGGATGGTCTCAGTCTCCTGACCTCGTGATCCGCCCGCCTTGGCCTCCCTAAGTGCTGGGATTACAGGCGTGAGCCACCGGCTGATTGTTTTAAGGAAAGGAGCAGTTTATTTCTGCAGCTCACCACTCCCTTGCTTTGTGAGCCTGTGGTCTCAAGAGTCCCCCATCCAGAGTAGGGAGTCAGGCCACTGGAACAGCCTGCAGAAATCAGGGAGGTGAGTAATGTGCTCAAAGATGTTTTGTGCTCGCCTTTTCCCCTGACTTCCCAAATATGCAGCACTTGTCCAGGTTGGTGTCAGAGGAGCTTATGTTCCTGTTAAGCAATAAGACCCAGGAGGCAGAGAATTGCTGTGGAATTAGGGGAACTCAGAGTGACTTTGTATGTTAGGGACATGAGCCTCTGCTTCCATGCCAGTATCCAGCACAAGGTTGTTTGAAAGCCTTGCTTAAAAAAAAATTTCGAGGTATGCCCAACTTGGAGCTCTCGGATCTGATGTAGGCAAAGTGAAGAGATCAGATTAAGTCCCTTAGTTCCTTAGAGATCTAGGCTGTGAAACTGGGTGACTAGGGAAGGGATTTGAGTCATGATAGTGTGGAGTTAGTCTTAGGGCGTTCTTGGACAAGACATGACGTCTTTTTGGAGCTTGGTTTTACTGTCTTAATTTTACGGTAAAATGACTACAAGAATATGGGCAGAGCTTTAATCAAGACCAAACACAAACATCTGAATATCCTACATTAATACATTAAGGAGTGGTCATTTGCTTTACAATGATAGGATTGCCCCCTTTATAAAAACTCACAGTAATATCCACTTATAGGGCAGTTGAACTTTCATTTGAAAATGGAATTTGGTTTGCAGAATGTGATTGTGTTTTCAGCTTTTAGGGAAAATATCAGTTGTAAAAAGGGAGTTCTGCATGTCTTCTTGCTCTGTTCCCCTTTCACCCCTCCATGCACCCCCTCCTTCTCATGAAAATTGTGAAGATAATGTCTACATGGTACTTAACAGATGTTTAAGATCTGAGCTAAAAATCCAGATTGGTGATAAGCTCAACATCAAAGATGTACTGGGGCTCATTCTTCAGTGGCTTCTGGATTGGGAGGGGAGAGACCTGGGATCTGGTCCAAATTTTGCCTCAAAATAGCTGGGTCCCTTTGGGTAAATCTTAGAATTGTAGAACCTTTGATTGGAATAAAATTAGGGATCATCTTGTCCAACCTTCTTTTGATGAAAGTATTTCATCTACAGCATCCCCAACTGAAGAGCATTTAGTCTCTTCATGTTCTGGGCCTAAGTGTGTTCATCCAGTGAGAGGAACTGGTCTCCATTTGAATCAGGGCTGAAAATGAGGCTAGGAGAGTCAAGAAACTGGAGGCCAGGACTCTGAAGACTAAATGTAATGATATCACAGTTTGTCAAGGGGCCAAGCCCTAGGTATAGGGTCTAAGGAAGACTCTCTGGGGAACAAAACACTATACATATCTTCCCTCTTCACAGGTCCATCCTCCTCTGGTCAATAGATGGGGAAGAATTCTGAGACTTTTAGACACTTAACAGTTTGACCTGAAGCTGCTTAAAGCTCTACCTGAGCATTTCTAAAGAAAGACAAAGTCAGGATATCAAGTAAGCTCTCTTCATATTTGAGCTAAACATTATTCCAAGGTTGTGCAGCCTCAGCTGGCCTCTTCCCCTTTGCTTCACATCCTACCTCCTCCTTCCACCCTCCCACGGCCACTTCCAGCTTTTTTTACAGCATGCAAACTGCAAACCTCAAGGGCATGCAGTTGAGTCTGGCTGAAATCTGCTGAGTATTTGCAGGGTTTATCTGAAGAAGAACCTTTGGGTCATTGTCATGGCAATTTTGATAATCCTGACAACATGCAGATGTGACTGTTCAGGGCAATCTGACAATGCCTCCCACTTTCTAGCCTCAGCATCACTTGGGACAAATGGGGCTTGCTTACTTGCTTACTCTTTTTTTTTTTTTTTGTATTTTTGTGCAAATACAATAAAAAAGTGTTTACAAAATTTTAGTTATAAAAATCCTGTGCCAAAAAAGTTTTATCAAAAACTTCATCTGGAGTTAGAAAAAGATTCTAAGAGGGTTGGATGAGTCACCAACAGGACTGGACCAATAGTCCATTTCTGCATATTGCTTATTTGTTCTCCGTTAACATGTCTACTCACCCTTTCCAATACCACCCACCCCCCCTACTCCACTCAGATCCGGAAAATAAACTCAAGGCTAGGGATCTTTTCCAGTCATCTCTTGATGCCTCCAGTGCCCAGCACTGTGCCTAGGAATTCAGTAATGTTTGCTGGATAAATGATGAGGTGGGCGTAAGATAGCAGAGAGATTTGCAAGGTGACGCCTGATAAACAGAGATTGAATGAAGATAGGGATTAGTGGTGTGAAGAGACAGGGGCTTCTAGGCTTTGAGTGTTAGCCAAAGCTCTTGAGCATGGAATTGATGCCATAAAGATCAATTCCAATAAAAATATACCTGATGTCAAAATGTGTGGAGAACTAGACTTGGAGAGAGCTTAGAGGCAGGGAGACCAGCAAAGAGCGTGAACCTGTTTTCTGAAAAAGTATGATGGAGAAGAAAGTGCTAGGGGAGCCTAAAAGAGACGTGTTATTGCAGGTCCATTTATCTGCCCAGGAGCACAGCCAGGAAAGATTCAAATGCCTAAAGAGTTAGGCACCAACTTGTACATGAATGTTCACAGGAGCATTATTTATAATAGCTAAAAGTAGAAAAAACCCAAATGTCTATCAACTGACAAATGGATGAACAGTATGTAGTATATTCATGTAATGGAACATCATTTTTCAATAAAAAGGAATGAAGTACTGATACATGCTCCAGCATAGATGAACCTTTGAAACATTTTGCTAAATGAGAGAAGCTAGTTGCAAAAGGACATATGTTGAATTTTTCTATTTTTGTGAAATGTTCAGAATAGGCAAATCCATAGACACAAAAAGTAGGTTAGTAGTTGTCAGGGGCTGGGGGAGGGAGAAATGGGTAGTGACTGCCTATGTGTGTGGGGTTTCTTTTTAGGGTGATGAAAATGTTCTAAAATTACATATTGATAATGGTGGTGGAACTCTGAATATACCAAAACCCACCAAATTATACATTTTAAAAGGGTGAATTGTATGATGTGTGAATTAGGTCTCAATAAAGCTGTTATTAAAAAAGAGTAGGGCTGGGCTGGGGCCATGACTGCCATCGTCACAGACATCAAGGGGTCCAGCACCATGTTATTGAAGGCATCCTGAAATGGCTGCCTGATTAGCAACGGCTGTACAAGATGACCAGCTCCTGGTGATGGCAAGACGATGCATGAGTTTGGCTTTCCCAGCCCCAGGCCACAGCTGCAGTGGGGCTGGCTTTCTGGGTCGGATCAGAGACACCTTTGAGGCCCTGCACATCGAGCCCTTCTTCAGCCCGCCAATGCTGCCTGATGTGACGAATCCCCAGGACTCAGGAAGCAGCACCAATAAATAAGCCTTCCAGTGAGGACCTTTGACCTACCACAGAGAGGCCTCAATAAAAGAGAATTGGGTATCTAAAAAAATAAGTAAATAAATAAAAGAGCCATCCATCTGACCTAAGAGTTTAAGTCTCTTGGGCTTTGGAGAAGAGTCAGCAGGGATCACGAAGAATAAGAATGAGCCATCAGACCCTTGAAGCAGGTTGTTCATGTTAGTAAATAATGTGTGTGTGTGTGTGTGTGTGTGTGTGTGCAAACTAATTCACAAGTCCACAAGTGGCTGTCTCGTTTTCCTTCCTGTTTATTCCAAATGTGAGCTAGTCCAAATCCAGCTTGGGCAGGGTCCACTTGATTCTGCAGAGTGCTCCACAACTTGCCCTAGCTTCTCCTAGCTGCCTGCTGGTAAAGAAACTTGAGGGATAGCCTGGGCTCTTGTTCCACATGGCGCAGGAATCTTTAAGAAGCATCTGCTCCTCATTATAGCCCCTTGTTATCTAGGACTCACTCTCTGCTGGAGGACAATTTTGAGTGACAGACACTGTTCTGTCTTCAAAATGGCCTTTCTTTTAGGTCCTAACCCATGGTCTTTAAGTCAAGCTGTGAGCCATGATGCCATTAAAATGAGAGGCTTCCTTGGAAGCTGCCAGTGCTGTGCTGGTAAACCAGCTCTCTGGAAAAGAGGTTAATTAACTAGGAAATGGCAGAGCCAGACAGGACTAGAGCCTCTGTCTCTCAGACTCCAAAGCAGATGCTTTTAATCACTGGACTGCTCATGAGACACATTAGTTCATAAGTTCCCTTACTGAAAGGTCTTCAGAAAGGAAATTGCTCAAGCTGTGAGATACCTTGGACTAAATTAAGCTGAGAAGGTGGATGTCGTTCTAAAACTATGGCTGATCTCAAGCTACTCATGTGATGTCATTGAACATAGAGTGTGGATGAGAGGAGCCTGGTTGGCTCTTGAGAAGTGGAATGAGCCTTCTCCAGCACATTACTGCTCTCAGCACAGCCTGGCGGCTCTTTTACCAGCTCTTCAGATACATTCAGATGGATTTATCCATTGGTATTCTGAACACATGAAAGGTTTCCATTTTTTTTTTCTTGTTGCTTATTTGACACTTGTGCAGGCGCACAGAACAGGGATACGTTATTAATGAGGAAATAATGTACAGGTTTTTATGTAAACCAGTCCTACAGCAAGCTACTGACAGAGATGGGGATTACATTCCAGATTTCTGATGGACACCATTTGTTTGTTATCCTGTAAATTTTTGAAAGCATATGACTATGTAGAGTAGATCCATATAAGTTTATATGGAACATAAATGAAAAGAGTGGACTTATTTTTACATCTTCTACCAGGTTCCTGCTCTTCAATGTGGTGGAGAGACTTGAACTTGGGCATGCCATCAACTACTTTTCTTTGTGTTTTTTTTGTTCTAAATTAAAAACTCAAGGAAAAACTATCATCACAATCTAATTTTAGAACAATTTTAAGAACTTCTAGAAGAAACTGTGTACGTTAGCACTTACTCTTTCTTCTTGCTCCCTTCCCTCACTCTCTTGATCCATCCCCAGGCACTACACTACTTTCTGTTTTTATGGATTTTCTTATTCTGGACATTTCATATAAATGGAATCATACAGTATGTGTATTTTCGTGTGTGTCTGGCTTTTCTTCACATAGCATACTATTTTCAAGTTTCCTCCATGTCATAGCATGTGGCAGTACTTTATTCTTTTGTATTGCCAGATTATATTATGTTTAATGGATATACCTTATTTTGTTTATCCATTCGTCGTTCAGTTGACATTTGGGTTGTTTCCACTTTTTGACTCTTACAAGTAATGCCGCTATGAACATCTGTATACAAATTTTTAGGTGAATGTAAGTTTTTATTTCTCTTGAGTGTATATCTAGGAGTGGAATTGCTATGGTAACTCTATTCTTAACTGTTTGAGGAACTGTCCAACTGTTTTCCAATATGGTTGTACCATTTTATAGTCCACCAGTCATTTATGAAGGTTCCAGTTTTTCTACATCCTCAGCAACACTTCTTGTTGGCTCTCCTTTTGATTATAACCATCCTATTGGGTGTGAAGTGGCATCTCATTGTGGTTTTGATTTGCCTTTCACTAATGATTAATAATGTTGAACATCTTTTTATGTGCTTATTGGCCATTTATATGTCTTCTTTGGAGAAATTTCTATTCAAATCCTTTGCCCATTTTTTTTTCTTTGAGACAGGGTCTCACTCTGCCACCCAGGCTGGAGTGCAATGGTGTAATCATGGCTCACTGCAGCCTCAACCTTTCAGGCTCAAGTGATCCTCCCCACCTCAGCCTACCAAGTAGCTGGGAGCACAGGCTTATGCCACCATGCCCAGTTGATGTTTTAAATTGTTTTTGTAGACACGGGGTTTCACTATGTTGCCCAGGCTGGCCTCCTCAAACTCCTAAGTTCAAGCCATCCACCTCAGCCTCCCAAAGTCTGGGATTATAGGTGAGAACCCCGGTGCCTGGCCCCCTTTGCCCACTTTTTTTTTTGAGATGGAGTCTCACTCTGTCACCCAGGCTGCAGTGCAGTGGTGCAATCTCGGCTCACTGCAAGCTGTGCCTCCTGGGTTCATGCCATTCTCCTGCCTCACAGCCTCCCCGAGTAGCCGGGGCTACAGGCACCTGCCACCATGCCTGGCTAATTTTTTTTTTTTTTTGTATTTTTAGTGGAGATGGGGTTTCTCCGTGTTAGCCAGGATAGTCTCGATCTCCTGACCTCATGATCCGCCCGCCTCGGCCTCCCAAGGTGCTGGGATTACAGGCGTGAGCCACTGCTCCCGGCCCCACTTTGCCCATTTTTAATTGAATTGTTTTTCTGTTTATTGGGGAGTTGTAAGTGTTCTTTATATATTTTAGGTACAAGTATCTTGTCAGATACGTAATCTGCAAACATTTTTTTCCCATGCTATAAGGTGTCTTTCCACTTTCTTGATTGTACCATTTGGTGCACAAAAGTTTTTAATTTTGCTGAAGTCCAATTTATCTATATTTTCTTTTGTTGCTTGTACTTTTGGTGTCATATCTGAGAAACCATTGCCTAACCCAAAGTTACAAAGATTTCTTATTTTTTTTTCTAGAGACAGGGCCTTGCTCTGTCACCCAGGCTGGAGTGCAGTGGCATGGTCATAGCTCACTACAGCCTCCAGCTCCTAGACTCGGGTAATCCTCTGGCCGCAGCCTCCTGGGTAGCTAGGACCACAAGTCCATGCTACTGTGCCCAGCTCTGAAAGTTACAGAGAATTACTCCTGTGGTTTCTTCTGGTAGCTTTACAATTGTAGTTCCTATATTTAGGTTTATTTTGAGTTAGCTTTTGTGGATGGTATGAGGTAGGAGTCCAATTTGTTATCCAGTTGTCTTAGCACCATTTCTTGAAAGACCATCTTTCCCCCAGTGAATTGTCTTGGCATGCATGTCTAAAATCGTTTGTTCATAAATGTTTTTATTTCTAGACTCTCAGTTTTATTCCATTGACCCATATGCCTGTCCTTATGTCAGTACTACACTATCTTGATTACTTGATTTTAAAATTATTTTACCATTAACGGTGTTGGATATTGTCAAATACTTTTTCTGCATCTATTGAGATGATCATTTGGTTTTATATTTTATCATATTAATATGGTGTATTACATTGATTGACTTTGGTATGTTAAGCCAACTTTGGGACTCCTTTCTTGCTTTCAAGCCTTTAGGATTTGCTAAGCCCATGAAAAGTTGAAAAAGCCTGATTGCTGTCTTCTGTTGCTTTTTGAGGTTTTGATTTTGAATTAGGCTTAGCCTAAAGGTAAGAATATATAAATATCTTGCCAAACTTAATCCTGGGATTTACTCCCAGGAGAAACTGGGATCTGACAACTATGTATTCTTTAGGGGCAACAAAATGAGTGGTCATCTTGTCCAAAGGATCAGGAGTACAGGTAGCAGAGCTAGATCTGGTATATAGTGAAAGGTGTTGGAGCTGGGAAATTATAAATGGTCTGAACATGATTGGGAGTCACAGGTGTGTAAAGCTGTGCCTTGGGCAGGGGCCAGAGTGAAGGGAAGAATGGGCAGAATGGAGCAGGAGACACTTGATAAAGTCAGAAAAAGAAAATCTGGAACCATATTGTTTTAGAACTTTTATACCACTCACCTGGGATTGATTGTCTCTGTTAGGCTTTTAATATATTGTGGCCCCAGTCTCTTCTCTAGGGTAACACTGGACTTGTCTCAATATCTGCTCCCAGCAAGTGTGGCTTTGTCAGTCCATGCATATTCCTACATCTGTCTTTGGCTACTGGGTTGGTTTGTGGCTCAGTCAATGACTGGGAAGTTAGAGGCTCCTTCCTCCAAGGCCCCAGACTATTGACGATCAGACCCCTCTAGGTCCCAGGAGTTGGTCCTTTTACCTCATGCCTAACATGACTGTGGGTGGATTTAAAATGGCATACACTCTCTTGGCTTAATTTCATCTCAGACTTGTTTTGGCCTGGGTCATTTACTTTCTGAAGGATGTACAGCTAGGGGGCTTGCAAAGTAATGTGAGTATTTTATGGGTGAGTTGGCAGTCCAGTGACTGAGACTACTAACTTTGGAAACCAGGAGACAGGAACCCTGCCATTTTCTATTTAACCTCCTCTACATCTCAGTTTCCTTATCTGCAAAACGGACATCCTATGAGTAACTACCTCACAGGTTTTATTCAAGATGTACATGGAGTTCAAAAACAGTGCCTGGCCTATGAGTGTTGAATAGCAGCTGTTGCTATAACTAATGATGATGGTGGTACAAGTGCTCTGGCCCCTCACTCTCCCCTGATGATTATCTGACATAAGCCCAGTTTACTTTGGAGAGCAGAGTGAGTGGCTTTCTGGCATGCACATAAAAGTGGGAAAACAAGAAAAGGATGGAAAAATTTGTTGACAAGTTTGTATGGCTGTGAGTAGAAAATAAGCTTGCATTTGCATTTGATTTAGTTTCTCCAGTCAAGAAAATGCTAATGAGTATGAACAAATGATGGTGCTTAATCCTGTAACTTAAGAGGGAAAAGAAGTCATTAACAAGTTTATTATTATTATTAATACTTACAGTGATCAGGCTCATTTGTAGAGGCTGATTAAAAGTAAATGTCCACATGAAAAAATACTGGATTTAAATTAATGAAAGCCGGAGCCCCAAATATTTAAGATAATCATTTGTGGTACCAAAATAAGATTAAAGTGATTAAGTTATTGGCAATATTTAAACAGGAACATGTGTATGTTTTATCTTTGTCTCTAAATAAGAATGGGGAGTAGGGATTTCCAAGTCTGATTCCTCAATAAGCACTTTTCAGTTTTCTTACTCAGATATTAGTAGTTTCATTCAACAACTTTTGTCCCTTCTCTGATGGTCCCATGGATTTTTACACATTCTAGCAAGACCTTATAGAAATGTTTCAAATGAAGACTCCTTTGAAGCAGCTTATCATGAGTCATTCTTTGTTAGCTTATAGTTATACTGAAATTAAGCACTTAATATCAACTTATACATGAGATGGCAGATCCTGGCAGGCCATCAGGGCTCTTGGAAGAAGTATATTGTCTAATTTTTTGCCATGCTGCCATTCAGTCACCTGCTAAGACATCAAACCTCTTAGTGATGGCATACCCTGTTTTAAGAAATATATATTTTCCAAAAAAGAAAATGTTTTCAAGTTAAATCTTACTTTAAATGTTGTAGGGTAGTTCTTCCCTTAACTTCATTATCTGGTGAATCTTTTGGAAAGAGCCGCGAAGGCTTCCTATTTCTTATGCCATCAGTTGTTCCTTTTCCTGCCTCTTCCCTTTCTGCCTGGGAAGGTGCTCAGGTGATTCCAGCATCCTAACATCCCTCCCTTGACAAAGGGGTTCTCTTTTTTACCTTCCCTCATACTGCCAGACCTCTCAAAAGAGAAGCTTGTTCCTGCTGCTTTCATTCCATCTTACTTCATAGCAAAGACTTGGAACCAACCCAAATGTCCATCAATGATAGACTGGATTAAGAAAATGTGGCACATATACACTTCATTTAATCTTCATTCTTTAACTCCTCACCAAATGTGCTCTTGAAGAGATCAATGCAGTCCTCTGCTCAGGCCACTTCTCCTTGATTGTTTTGTCCTGCTCACTACACGCTTCCTTCTTGAAATACTTTGTTCTTTTGGACTGAATACTGCCCTCTCCTGTGATCATCATGTGAGAGGTGCCCTCCCTATACATGGAGGAAAGAAGCACACTTATCCCTGAAGACAACACAGGGATGCTAAGAGAAATCTGATAAAACAAACCTCTCTGTTTCCTCCAGTTTATTGCACTTAGCTCATACTCCCTTTGTCCTATTTCATTTCTTCACAGCTTTCCACTCTTCATCAAACCTAGTATAAAAACACTCAGTTTTAACCACTTCTTCAGGTCTTCATTTTCTAAAAAAAGCTCCTGTGTCACATAGACGTATATTAAATAAATTAGTATGCTTTTCTTTTGTTAATCTGTCTTTTGTTACAAGGGCTGTAGGCAATGAACCTACAACGGGCAGAAGGAAAAAATCATTTTCCTCCTCTACAAAGGAAAAAAGCAGAATATGAGGTCGAAAATGTAGATTGGGCCCAGATCCTCCAGATATGCCCAGATATACCTGTACCACAGTGGAAAGAGCAGATTAAGCTCCTTCTAGGGTTCTTACATAAAATGGTGCTGATAAAATCCTACCTCTCCTGCTGATACAAACATTAGATGAGGTAATACACACAAAGCAGCTAGCATGGTGTCTGTCACATGGAGAGTGTTCAATGAACGTTTGTGGTAAACTCTGAATAGAGTGCGTTAACGAGGACAGTCATGTGATCAGGACTATGCCTCCAAAGTACTTAACTGATGGCAGTGGAGGCAGGCAGCAGTAAGACTAGATGCTACAGGAGACTGTGGTGAGGGGCCTGGGTAAATAAAGTAATGCAAGAGAGACAATGAGTAAGACTTGTCACTGGGTTGGAAATAAGGACAAAGGAGAAGGGGTCAAAGGTGACAACAAGGTTTCAAATTTGGTGACTGGCAAGAAGATAGTATCATTAGCAAACATAGAGAACACGTGACTTCAGTGTTGGTTGTACCAAATCTGAGATTGTCCTGGAAACTTTAAGAAGCGATGTCTTGCATGCAGTTAGAAAATCAATTTAACGCTTGTGAAACAATTCTGGACTATAAATAAAGATGTAAAATGAAACCACTCTCTCTTCACACATGTTCTATGTTCTCCTGCTTTGTGCTTTTGTTGGTTCTGTTTCCCCACTTAGAATGCCCTTCCTTCCTTTCTCTACATATATAAAATCTGACCATCCTTCTGGGCAATCTATTTTAGGAAGCGTTCCTTAACCCTCACTATTTAAAAGCTGTCTCTTTTTCTTCCAAATGGTCATAGGGCTTTATCTCTGCTCTTCTTAGCAGACATAATTAACTACTTGCATTAAAAATACCAGGATTCTATGCATATATATTCTCCCCTGCTAGGCTGTAAGCCCATGGAGAACACAGTCCCATATTTTCCATCCTGATATCATCCTGCAATAGTGGGCACACTGCCTTGCATGTAGTAGGAATTCAGTAACTGTTTGTAGTATGAATGAATGAATGAGGAAATGGCATGAACTAAGTAGGAGATTGAATTGTAGTGCAGTCCTCCAAATTTATTAAGTCACAAAAATTAATCTTTGGATATCTAGGTGCTCCTTGCTGGGCCCATTATCCCTTTTCACAATGTTTCCTTGCCATTCTTTGCTTTAAGTACCTAGGACCCTCCTACTCTCCCCATTTCTACAAACTTTGTGACCCAAAGCAAGTCACATAAACTCTCGCAGCCTCATCTCCCCAGACGTAAAATAAGCATGATGTCAATATCTCTGGGATTGGTGTGAGGATTAAACATATGAATCCTACATAAGTAGTTGTGTAATGTGTCTAGAAAGCACTAAGCGTCTAGTCCACACTCAGTGATTGTTGTTTATTTCCTCTCAATTTTTCCCCTAAAAAAGTTGCATTCACAAAAAGGTTTAAAGACTAATAAAGATGCTTAATGAGTTACCATTCTTTGGGGTATTTGCATTTTAGTTTAGTTAATTAGCTCAATCATTCATTTCTTTATTCCATATGAATGGATTTTTTTGTGGGCGTGTGTATTTCAGAGACTGTGTTAGCTGTAACAATTAAAAATTAAATAACAAAATATTTGGGGTCAGATGTTACTTAAATTTTACCTACTAGTTTGAATCCAAGCACACAGACCTAGAAGGATATTTGAGTTGTTTTAGTAGTACGTTATACCTCACAGTATTAGGGTATCTTTCCTGTTTGAAAATTTCATTATTGATGGAATTCCTAACTTGAGAACTTTATTATCTCTGAAGGCAAGGACAGAAGGAGACTCAGGGAAGGCAGCACACTAAACACCATAGTCTTTCCAAATGTTGCTGTTTTGTCTTAACAGGCCTCTGTTTTTGTAGTGAAACTATTTGATGGAGGTACATTTGGCATACTTCTCTAAGGATCCTGGACCTCATGATAAAATGATTCTGAATATCCTGTGCTGAGAGGCACTATGAGCAGCCAGTGATTTCCTTGGTACTGCTTTAGCCATAACAGAGATAGGCCTATATGCAGAGCTAGGGGAATTCAGGAGACAAGACATCGAAGGACTGGGGTTGCAGGAGGGTGTTGGTGATTAGAGCAGGGACACAGCCCTTTTGGATTCCTTAGCACTTTTTATACGTCCAAAGGGCTAAAACATTCTCCCAATGTCTTTATAAAAAAAATTATGTCATAATTTCAACTCACTTTACAGGTGGGGAACTGAGAAGCATAGAGAGATTCAAGGCATCTTTTATCTGGCTCCACCTTACCTGTTCCTTTTTATCTTCAGTCCTTTAGTATCACCGACTGTAGCCATCACACCACCTTTTTTGTTATTCCCTAATTGTACCATGTTTCTCTCCCAGCTTTGCTGTAGAAGAGGGAGGTATACTGTTCCCAATTTACAGATGAGAAGACTGCAGCTCAGAGAGCTTAAGCAACTTGAGCTAGCTCACCTGGTTTGTCATGGCAAGTCTGGGACGGAATTTTGGCCTACTGACTGCTAATCCATTTCACTTAACCTCCCTCCTTTCAGACCTAAGGAAAGCAGAGGTCCTAGGAGGGCCTCTCAGTGCGTATTGAATCTCTGCACCCATGACAGCAGACACAGCAGATGGAAGAAGGAAGGAAGCACTACCTATAAGGCTCTACTTATTCCTTGCCCAAGGACTCTCCTCTTGGCAACTTAACCACTTTCTAGAGTCAGCATTTAGTGATGGTTGTAAAAACACAAGCAATTTAGCACACAACACTCTGAACTGTAAACTTGGTAAATAGGATCCCGGGAAGATTTAAGTGGAAAGGACAAGTGCTATAAAGACTTAACAGGAATTCATTAGGCTCACAGATAAAGCAGATAAAAATACCATAACCACAGGCAGGAAGTGAAAGGAAAATCCTAAATCGTTAAGATGCAATGAGGTCCCGCCACAATTCATTAATCAGATCATCCTCAGGGGCACTGGCTCAAGAATTCAAAGGAACCCAGAGCAGGAAGGCTTTGATGGCCGCCATTTTAGATGAGAGCAAAGTCTTCCTGGCAGGCATGGATGTGTCATCCTCTCAGTACTACCATTTCTCCTTTGACCAATGCTTTCTTTTTCTATATGGTAGTATTATTTGCTGTCTTGCTGTCATTTATACTTTGCTCCTGTTCTTTCTCCTCTCTGCTTCTCCACTTTCCTCTCTTAAAAAAACATCCTGTTCTTTGTCTTCTCCACCTTCCTCTGCCTTGACCATCTCTCTCTCACCTTTTCTCCACGTATTTCAATTTCCCACCCTCGTCAGACTCTCCTTGGACCTGCTTTCCTCTCTTCTTCACCCTCATTTCCTACTGCCTCGCATATTCTCCCTGTAGGATGCGGCACTTTCTCCAGCCTGCTGTGTGCAAGCTGTGTGTGGGGGCGAATTCACTCAACACTCTTCTTTGTCTTTCTCACATTTCTTTTAGCATTTTTGTATGACTGAGAGAAGCAGAGGGGTAGAGCATAAAATAACCAGTTAATTTGGTCCTAAATTGTTTTCTTTTATCATTAAATTAGATGTCCTCAGATTTCTTTGTAAAATCCAAACATAAGTAGGCTGAAAACTATATCACTGTTCCTTTGGAAATTTAAAGGGATGCAGTTGAAGAGAATATTAACTATTATGAAATGTATTTTTCTCCTCACAGATTTTCTGGAAAAAAAATACTGGTATGACTTTTCACTCTCCTATTCTCTGTCCTTCTCCTAGAAGGGATGTAAAATATTTTCAAGAATTGAGTACTATTTTATTGCAATTTTTGTACAGTTTTCAAAGTAATTGCCTGTAAGTGGAAAGGAAGAACTAAAGAACTTAGGAGCAATGCAGTGCCACTTTTAATAAATCAAAAGGGAGGGAGAGTGGGTATTGTTAAGTGACAGAAGGGAAACTGCTCAGAGAACAATCTCTCTCTCTTTCTGTATGTGTGTGTGTGTGTGTGTGTGTGTGTGTGTGTGTGGTTATTGTTGTTGTTTCTGCAGCATCTTGAAGATCCGTTCTAGTCTCATGAGTTTTCTACAATTGCTGGCAAGATTGTAGTAGGACAAATATCTGTGCTCCCTTTCATAGTAAAGCTCTGGATGAACCCAGCACACGTTTGGCTGCAGTAAAAAGCAATTTTTCATACACCAGGGGGCTGCAATTTGAGTATTGTAATGATTAGTGATTTCCTCCAGTTGCAGTTGACCCCTGCTCATTTTTATATAGTAAATGTAAAAAGGAAAGGGAAAAACTTGACAGTGCTGGTTGATTGAAATTCCAAGAGGAACTTTCATGCAGATAAAACATTGAGAAAAGCCAGGGTGCTGGGAACTTCAGGATGAAAAAAGTGAGAAATACAGAAAGAAAAAAAATCATAAAAGTTCCCTGAAGTCTTTCTGATTGTGAATAAAATGTATGTACATTTTAGGCTGTTTGATGTGCTATCTCCATATTTAATGGGTTTTCATCTTCTCTCTAGTATCATGTTCTCTCTTTTCCTACTTCTTTTCCTTTTTATTTTCCCCACCTGCCTATCTTTCTCCTCCTTCCTTTCCTTTTCCTCTTTCCTTTTTCTCTAGAAAAAAGGCTGTAAAATGTCTCTTGAAGAGGCAGACTATAATGGTGCCTGGTTGTCATGGAAACACACAGATTGCAAGACCTTGAGTCCTGCCACCATGATCTAGGATCAGACCCTCATTGGGTCAGAGGCTAAGGCTGTCCCTAGAATTTCTGGATAAGGGAAACCAGGAAATAAAAAGTCATTTGAAGTATAAGTCAGTGCCCACGGATAAAAGCTAGGAAAAGTGGCATCTAAATAGTTGTTTCTTTGTTTCACACTCTTCATAATTACATTTGCCATTAAGAATATAGATGAATATGGCTGTCAGTGTGACTGAAAAATAAGCATAATTGCAGTATTTTCTTATTCTTTATTTGTAAAATGATATGGTTTATGTCTCTGAGGAAAGGTCACAGTTTGAAGATATTTTGCCAACTCTCTCATATCAAACCTGGTGCAAAGAATTGCTTTTTCAATAGAATAAAAATGTTTGGTGATTTTATATATTCCATCATCATCTTTCTTCTCCTAAATCAGTAACATCACACTTTGCAAAGTATATCAAATTTTATCGAGATTGTTTCATATAAGCCCAGTATTTCAAGCTAGGTAATATGGGTGTCACCTCTGTCTCAGACCAGGTCTCTAGAACACCCAGTTTTCCTTTCTCTTCACAGCTCCATGTGGTGCCAAAGGTCATATCACTCTTAGAGATTAGGTACTGTTATGGATAGAGGTGAAGGCAATGGGCTAATTAGGTGGGGACTGAGCAAGATTCACTAAGACCTGTGACCTCTTTTTCATTTGGAAAAAAATCTCATCTCTCTTTTGATTTATCTCAGAGACACTCCTCTTTTCTTGTTTCACCTCCTCAGCCCCCATACTGATTCTCCTGTTATTCATTTGCAATAGACTCTGATGACCCCAGAAGCCAAAAGCTCAAAACCATTCAAAACTCATCCTTTTCCCATGATGGCCAGAGAGTTTGCTCCTTAAAGCATCCTAGAAAATAAGGGAAGTAGTTATAGTCCACTCTTTAGAAAAACAGCAACAATGAATGTAGTTAAGTTTCCTATTAAAACAGATGACCAATATTTTGACCATACAATCCATAAAAAATACTCTTTCCTCCAACTAGTTCAGCAAGCAGGTTGAATGATAAATGCATAAATGGTAAGAGATTGGTGAATGCTCCTGTCAGGTGACATATTTTACTCCATAGGATTCTGTGAGGCATGTATGATTTTGCAAAGCTCTCAGGAGTGGAAGGGGAGCCATTGCTCCAGTCCGTCACAGCCCACCAAGGGCTTACTCAAACTGTTTTTAGCACACGCCAGTGTAGGCAAGCCTCAATTGCCCAGATACTCCTTTAGGAGATGCTTCTCTCTACCAGTTATCCCCCAAACCTCAGCTTTATACTGGTTATTTTCACTTAGCGCATAAAAAACTCAAGACTTCTCTATTCTTACAAAAAGAAGAAAAGAAAAAAAGAAAGAGGGAAAAGCAAACAAAGTCCAGTCCTTAACATCGTGCCTCTCTTATTAACCACTTACTACCTTTCTTTCCCTTGGTAGCCAAAGTTTTTTTTTTGTTTGTTTGTTTTTTCCTGCAGCACTTATTTGTTTATTTCTTATTGAGGTAAAATATACATAAAATAAATTTACAATTTAATCATTTTTAAGTGGATAGTTCAGTGTTGTTGTGTATATTTACATTGTTGTACAATCATCACCACTATTTTTAGAACTCTTTCATGAAATTCTGGCTGGGCGCCGTGGCTCACACCTGTAATCCCAGCACTTTGGGAGGCTGAGACGGGTGGATCACGAGGTCGGGAGTTCGAGACCAGCCTGGCCAATATGGTAAAACCCCGTCTCTACTACAAGAAAAAAAAAAAAAAAAAAAAAAAAATTAGCCGGGCATGGTGCGCGTCTGTAATCCCAGCTACTCCGGGGGCTGAGGCAGGAGAATCGCTTGAACCCAGGAGGCAGAGGTTGCAGTGAGCCTAGATCATGCCACTGAACTCCAGCCTGGGCCACAGAATGAGACTGTGTTTCAAAAGATAAAAAATAAAATAAAAAATAATAACTCATCATTCTCCCTTCCCCACCACTCCCTGGCAACCACCATTCTACTTTCTATCTCTATGCCTCTGACTAACTCTCACTACTCTAGGTTCCTGATGCAAGTGGTATAATATAATAGTTATTTTTTTGTGTGTCTGGCTTATTTCACTTAGCACAACATCTTCAGGGTTCATCCATGTTAGAGCATGTGTCAGAATTTCCTTCTTTTTTAAGGTTTAGTAATATTCCATTATATGTATATATCACATTTTGTTCATCTAGTCATCTGTTGATGGACATTTAGACTGTTTCCTCCTTTGGCTGGTATGCATAATGCTACTATGAACGTTGCTATATCTATTTGAGTCTCTGCTTTTAGTTCTTTGAGGTAAATATTCAGAAATGGAATCGCTAGTACAGCCAAACATTTTACTTTTGTTTTGCTTTTCAAAGTAATCAAATTTCACAGTTTTAAAAGTCAAAAATTTCTAGATGTCTTATAACAAAGAACAGCAGTCACCTGTCCTGCCTCTCTTCACCCAGACCACTTCTTCAAAGTCACCTACTTTAAACCCTTCAGCTGTTTGTTCTGTTTACCATATTTACAAATTTCATATGGATTTGTTGATTTTCCTACATTGGCCATTATACTCATTTCCCACTGTAGACGATAAAGACACTTACTTCTTACATATCATTATGGTGGAGTCTTTGAAAAAGTGGCTACAACAAATTCTACCATCCCTGTATGCATACCCCTTTCCAAAGTGCCTTTGTAGCTCCTGCTATCAAGAGGTAGGATCTGTTTTTCTACCCATACAATCTAGACTGGCCATATGATTTCCTTTGACCAAAAGAATGTTCTGGCAATGACCCTGTGGGACCTCTAAACCTAGACTTCAAGAGCCCTTTCACCTCTGCTCTTGGAACACTGCTCTGAGGCTGTCATGTAAACAAGCCCGATCTGACTGAAGGGTGATAAGATACTTGAAACACAGACAAGGTGTCCTAGCTGAGGCTCTTAGGCCTACCAGTAGACAGCCAGCACCAGTCCCACAACATGAGTGTGAGGTCATCTGGAGTCCCCCAGATAACAGCCATGTGAGTGAAGAACTGTCCAAGCCCAGTCCAAATTGCTAAGCTACAGATTCATAAGCCGACTTCAGTTGTTTTAACTAAGTTTTGGGATGATTTATTACACAGAAATAGATTTCTGATATTATTCATTGCTCATGCATATTTTATCACCTTGTATCTTCCTAATATAATTTTATAATGCATTTGATCACATCTATATTCATTATTTTCACAATTAATAATTGTCAACATAACCACTCTGTTAACAATGCTCAACGCTGAGCCCAGAGCTATGTTATGAATGACTCAACTTTTGGTTCTTTTTGTTTTGTTTTTAAATTTACTTGCCTTTCTTCCAGTCTCTTGCTAAGTCTTCCTATATCCTTCAATAACTCTATAAAATTATTCTCAATCCAATCTTCCACACTATAAATCTATCAGAAAACCTATCACTTTTATTTTCTTCTGGAAACCTGTTTCTCAGAGCCTTTTTCTTTTCTGCTTTAATCTGAACTGGCTGCTGTATAAAATGGCTGCCCAGCTATAGTCATGGGATTTGCTTTCTTATTATAGTGAGAATTCTATTGACCTCCTTTATCCTGTGCCCGCTGTTGGGTGGCTCCCATATCTTCCTCTTTCTTTTTGGCAGTAATTATTTTGTTTTGTAGGAGCTTATCCTCTAGAAGTTTCCTGAGAAAGAATGCATAAGAAGTATATTTTTTGAGACCTTGTGTATAAGGAAATAACTCTATTTTCACTTGATTCATAGTTTGGCTGGGTATAGAATTGTAAGTTAGGCATTTTTTTCTCAGATTATTTTGAAGACATACCTCACTGTCTTCTAATTTTCAGTGTTGCTGTTGAGAAGTCTGATGCCATTCTTATTTCTAGTTCTTTGTATGCCATTTTTTTTTCTTCTTAGAATCTTTATACTTTGGATTCTTAAAATTCATAGTCATGTCATGCTGTGAATTTCTTTTTCATCGTTATGTTGGGCCTTTGGACTTCTTAATCTGGAAATTTGTTTCCTTCAGAAATGCTCTTATATTTTTTTCTTTGACAATTTCCTCAACCATCCTGGATTTTCTCTACTTATTAAGAATTCCTCGTTTTGAATGTTTGACTGCTTAGATCTCCTAGTTTTTATTGATATGTCTTTTTGATTTATCTCCTGTGAGAGATCCTCAACTTTGTCTTTTAGTTCTTTCTTCTTTTTTTTATTTGAATGCTAGACCCGCATATTCAACTGCTTGCGCATCTGCATGAGGTTGTTTTTCCAGACTTTTCTAATTCCACCTGTCTAGGACTAAATTCATATTTGGCAAAAGTCCTTGTTGTCTATTATCTGGCTGAATGGAACTACCATCTTTCAAGGAAACCCAGCTGTCATTGACACCATTCATACTCATAATCTAATTCAAGTCCTGTTTATTCTGCTTCTTTAATGGTTCTTTAATATTAATTGCTCTTTAACGCCCCTAGCTCTTCCCTAGCTCAGTCCATTGCTGTATCGTTCCTGCATTACGACAATGCCCTCTCCACTTATATCTCAGATTCCTGGGTGACTTCAATCTAATCAATTTTTATATTGCAACCAAACCTTGAGATTAAATTCAAGCATCATTTTCCCCACCCTTCAGTATGCAGGCTCCTGTTCTACATTTTTTCTTACCTCTATTACACTTTTCTTTTTTGTTAAATCTTGAGCACTGTAGTTGTCTATTCCCTTGCTTAGCTTCTACCCTAGACCCTGAATGACTTTAGGGCAGGATAGTGGTTGTCAGCAAGTTCACAATAAATATTTTTTGCAAAAATCTCTACCCCCTGAGGTAGAGCATTTGATTTTTGGATTACTCTTTCTGTTAGAATATTTTCCCTCATACTGAGCTGGAATTTATTATCTTAGAATTTCTTCTATGTCATTATAATTGTATTCTGTGACTATAAGCCCCAGATTTTCTAGAACATAATATCTGATTTCAAATACTTACTATTTTATAAGCTATCACAGGGTCATCCTGAAACTTCCAGCTCTCTGTATTCAAACCAAATATCCTAGGTTAACTCTTACACTTAGAAGTGGCACAAAAACTATTTGTGTCTTGATTTTTGGTTTGGAAAGTTTGGGAACTGCACAGTAGAGAACCAATCTAATCCCGCCTGCTTAGCACAGATACTGAAGTCGACAATTTTGTTCCTCTTTTCCCTAGGTTGATTTTTTTTTTTTTTCAGGTAAAGGCTCATAGATTGCTCTTTACTTATCTCTGGATCTCTGCGCCCCTATTTAAAGTGTGTGGTGAACCCAGGTGATGCTACCTGTGCAGAACAGATCAGACAATCTCCTCCCTGCCTCTGGACACTGACCTGCTTTTAACACAGCCCAAGTTTGCTTTTGCTTTCTAGGTACAACCGTATTATATTTATGATTTTAGGTTTTTCTTTTTTAATCTATGATATCAAGACATATCTTCTACATTGTACACGTGAGCATTGAGTTTATTCCTGTTAAAATGCATCTGGTTGGGCTTGAACCATCACGTAATGTCACATTTTACACTGGATCCCAATTCTACTACCCAGCGTATTATCCTGCCTTCTCAGACTTGTGACAATAAAATAATGTTAGCTTGAGTTATTGGCCTGTGCCCAGTGCGGCTGGAACTTCGAAGGACATTTGTTAAAATGGAATTCTCCTTCTAAGTTGTTTTCCTCTGATGCTGTTTGGCTTGTAAGTACCTGTTTATGTGCTTGAATTTCACCCAGTATTATATTTCACAGTAGGAACTTGGGGTCAGAAAAGTATCTTTTGAGCTAACACATAATTAATGAATATAGTTCTCTAAGAAATAATTTTCCTCTGTAATAGAATGGAAGCTGTAGTCCCATTCAAATACCTATTCCAATATTTGTTCATAGTTCTTCTGTCATGTAAGCATTTGCAGGTCCATTTTAGTAATAAGACAACTAGTTATAAATCCTCTATCTCTAATCTGAATATTTCTAAAAAACTATAGACTTCAAAGTTCTCAGGGGCAGGGGCACGGATGCTTTTTACTTCTCTATCAGGTTATTCTTTACCTGCCCCACCCCCACCCCCCGAAAGTAAAATTTCCCTAGATAAGTAAACATTTTTCTCTCTCCTAGGTCTATACCTTCTCATATGCTAGCTTTGTTTTCTGGAATGTCTCTCCCTTCCCCATTTGCTGTGGGCTAAATTTCCGATTCTTTCTTAAAGCCTAACTTAACTTTCACATCCTTTGATAAGCCTTTCTTCATATTTAGTCAAGCCTCAATTTTTCTTCACTTTGAATTCTTAATATATTCATTATGTTAACTATTTTTTCTTGAAACTGACTCAAATGGCTGGGCACTGTGGCTCCACCTCTAATCCCAGCATTTTGGGAGGCTGAGGCAGGAGGATTGCCTGATCCCAAGAGTTTGAGATACTGACTTAAATATCACATTGTTTTCTTATTTAAAGGATCTAAATATGCTAGTATTATTTCCTGAGATGGATTATAAACTGAGGGTGGGGACCACTTCTCCTTTTTCTATGACTCCGTACTATTCTTTGCAGAGTTTTAGGCACATTATATTAATCTAATTGGATTGAAATTTTGGAAAACTTGAGGGGAGGAAATGCATCTAGGAAAGCAAGGCTGAAGGCTCATTACATTTCTTTAAAAACAAGCACATGGAAAGAATATGCTCTTTGAAATCTTTGGAGGAATATGTCTCAGAGCTGCTGCAATTTTTCACAAAAGCATTCTAAGTCTAATTTGAACATCTGCTATCACAAGAATTTTACATCCCTTCTGTGGGCTCATGGGAAAGGGCCATGAAGGAGACGCTGTGATGGATGGTCCAGGGAGCCTCACCCTAGCCTTGGCACAGTGCAAGGCTATGAAACTGCACTTTTCAAGAACCAGCAGGGAACATTTGGAATTCCTCCTGTTAACACAAGGGACACATAATTTGATTTTTTATGTTTTGTACTTTTTTTTTTGCCAGAAAAAAGGAGAGTCCTTGGATATTTTTGGAGAGTTTTATCATCTCCAACCATTTGGTTTCAAGGTAACAATACATGCTTCTTTCTGCTACCACCCTCATTCATTCTAACTCATCTGGGAGGTCAATGCGGAAGGATTAGGTTTGACTCTATTTAAAAAGCCCAGTTTATAATTAGCCTAAGCAGGTCATTTTTACCTCATAGAGCCCTACTTAAGCAATGGAATCAATCACTTTCTTCATTAGATGTTTGACATTTATTAAAATCATATATTGTGCTATGTATTATAATTGAGCCTACTATCCACTATGAGTGATTTATACCTTTTAAATATGTTATATATATATATATATATTTTAGGGGTTTTTTATGTAGTGAAGAATTACATTTACTCAATGAGAGGTCTGACCTTTGTCCCTGCCCCTGGAAGATAATCTCTAACCCTTGGACTTTCCAGAGTGATAGGAGTGTCTTTGCTATTCATAGCAGATTCCTCAGACTGCACCTGACTTGATAGTGTATGCCAGTGAGATGATTCGGGGGGAAGCTGTCCATGCTAGAAATGCCAAGCATGTGATTAAAGGGTTTGGGCTTTCAGCCACGTGATATCAGCCTTACTTTTTGGGAAGAGAGGGAGGCTGGAGATTGAGTTCATTCGGGAGGGTGCTGATTTAATCAATCGTGCTTGAATAATGAAACAAACAAACAAAAAACCCAAATACTCTGGACACTGAAGCTTGGGTGTGCTTCCCTGGTTGGGAATACTCTGGGTGAATTGTCACACATCAATGCTAGGAGGGTAACAAGACTCTGAGGATAGTGGAAGCTTCGTGTTGTTTGGAAGTCTCCCAGATCTCACTCTGTGCTTCACTGTTTCTTTGGCTAGCTCTAATTTGTATCCTTTTGCTATAATAAGACTGTAATCCAAAGTGTGATATTTTCTTGAATTCTGTGAGCCACTCTAGGAAATTGTTGAACTTAAGGGTGATTGTGGGAATCCCCAGTTTTGTAGCCAGCTAGTCTGAAGTGTGGGTGGCCCTGGGGACCTCTGAACTTGCAACCGATGTCTGAAGTGAGAGCAGTCTTGTGGGGACTGTATCCAAATACTGCCTTTAACTCATTGTAGTAGTCTATTAAGAAACAGGAAATAGAAAGAAGAAGAAGACAAAAAATATTTATGTCAAACCATGAAACCCAGATAACTCAAGGCAATTTTTTAACCCTATTTCTCCTACAACAAAGCTGGGAAAAGACCGGAGGGGTTCTTTTTGTTTGTGTTTGTTTTTGTTTTTGTCTGTGTTTCCTCTGTTGAACTTAACGCATCCTTATTTTTCTAGGCGGGGGACATAGCCCACAACCTCTAGGTATTTAGGATAAAAAAATGTTGGACTCCTGAATGGCTGAAGGTGGTGGTGAAGGTGAAATAATTCCAAGTCTCTTCTCAAGGTGGAGCTAATTGGGCATCTCTTTTTTTTGCAAATAGAGATGCAATGGGAATCACAGGATCCACCTCATTAATAAGGTAACTGTAAATAGCCAAGAAGACAGGGAAAGCTACTATTTAAAAGCTAAGTGCAGTGGTGAGGGATGGGGTGGGCCAAAATTCTTCCCTAGGGTTCTCTCTTTTGTCTTCTAACCTCTCAGCCCTTGGAGGACCTCTTTCCTTATTTTTCTTCCTCTATCTTTGCCTTCTCCCACACTGACCTTTTGCTATTTGCTCTCTCTTCCCTTCCTATCACCTATGCATTCTGATCATTTGTTGATGCTCTATAATGATCCACTGGTTGACAGGGATATTTGCATTGTCTTTTTCTTTTCTTTTCTTTTCTTTTTTGAGATGGAGTCCCACTCTGTCTCCCAGGCTGGAGTGCAGTGGCGTGATCTCGGCTCACTGCAACCTCCGACTCCTGGTTTCAAACGATTCTCTTGCCTCAGCCTCTTGAGTAGCTGGGGTTACAGGGGCCCACCACCATGGCCGGCTCTTTTTTTTGTATTTTTAGTAGAGACAAGTTTTTGCCGTGTTGGCCAGGCCGGTCTTGAACTCCTGATCTCAGGTGATCTGCCCACCTTGGCCTCCCAAAGTGCTGGGATTACAGGCGTGGGCCACTGCACCCAGCCGATATTTGCATTTTCACAAGGACAGAAGTCTTAAACCTAAAGATCAAGCATGGAAGGTGAAATTTCCAATCTCATTTGCTGTGAAACTATAGATTCAGAGGCCTGAGAACTGCTCTGTGGAAGTCTCCTGCCCAGGCTGACTTCCACACCTCACTCATCCTAATGCTGTGTTTCAGTGAGGACCTCAGGCTACAGAAGGGGCTATTATTCTTCCTTGAGCTGGCCTGGAAAAGAAAAATTAAGTTTGGTAATACTTTAGAGAGACGAATATAGGAAACTTGTAAGTGATTCATGAATCATGTTGGCTCTCAGCAGCAGAGTTCTGAGGTGATTCTGGAGAGCGTGATCTTAAGTAAGCCCTTCAGAGAAGGTGGCTTGAGGCCACAGCTAAATAAATTGAAATTGAGTGAAATCAAGCTAAAAACAGTGGAAGCCAGCCTTAGAGGCAGCAGTCCTCCTGTGTAAATACACAGAAGGCCTGTGTCTTTTCCACAAACAACTGTGGAATCTTGGACAAATCACTGTTCCTTTCTAGACTTGGTTTTCTTTGGCAAGTCAGATATTCTTTAAAGACCTTTTAAGCTCTAACAGTGTCATGATTTTTAGTCCAGGGATGAGCTTAGGAACAAGACAGATAGCCATCACAGAATAAAAAATTTACATGAGGTAGGCTACTTTGTAAGCCCAAATACAGTGTTTGTGCCCTGGACATTTTATGTACATACTCTCTACTTTGGGATAAAAGGAGAAGAGCTATCCGTGGATCTGAAATCCAGAGCTTTTTGATGGTGGGGCCACTGGAGAAAGTAGAAAGTGGGAGTGAATGCAATTGATGAGGAGAAATGGACAATATGAGCCATTCTTCAGCTTTCCTCCTCATTCGATTGCTGCTGCATAGAGAACCTCACCTGTAAAGAAAAGAATATCTGGAATATTTGTCCTTTATTATTTTATGAATGTTTATTATGACAGCACGTTCTAACCAATAAGTTTATGTCCAGGGATGGTCCTCTGAGCTGTGAACAAGGTAGTCCTTATCCATCTTCTAAATTCTCTTACCTCTTCTTGTGATCCCTTTCATCATGCATTCTCAGTGCCACCCGGGAAGGAAATGATACCTTCCTAGTTAATGGTGGCAGACTCTAGCTTTTCTGAAGTTGGCCCTATATGGAGGAGAATCTCTTGTGGGGTAGGGCTTCGGGGATTGGACTGCTCATAGATTCATCTTGTTTTTGCGGTTTGTTTCTTGGATGAGACCAACACAAGTGGCCTCATGAGTACACTGATTCAAGTGAGATATAAGTTTCCTTTCCCTTGATTCTCAGTAGTCCAGCTGAACTAAGACTAGATTTTCTTATGAGTAGGACAGGTAGACCTAACCCCACAAGCAGGATAGCAGTGTGGTGCTCTTCCATCTGATACATCTTTGCAAGTGATGTATTTGGGGAGCAGAGAGAAATACTCATGATAGTAGCACTTAGCCTTTCCTTGATGATCCCTGAGTAATTTAACCACTAACCCACATCTTCATACCCAATTCAGAAAATCAAAAGTCCAGTGATTAACCAGTTTTACCATTTTTGGAAGACCTGACCCTCAGGGTCTCTCTCAATCTTTCCCTCCCAAATTATTTTCAGTCAGTATGCTTTTTCTTTTAGAGGAGCTTCAGTAAATACAATTTATTCCTTGCTGAATTTCTGGCAGTGTTGTAGCCCCTTCAGGAGGGATATTTCAGGCAGTTGCTCAATTGATTTGGTCTCTCACAAGCTGAGGGTCAAGTAACTACCATACAAAGAACACTATGAAATTTTCTTTATAAATAGATCTTTTTTGAGTGCAGACAGTTCCTACCGTATTCTTCAGGTATCTTTGGGAAGAGACCCAGCCTGGCCCCTTTCATTTCAAGTTCCTGGTCTCTCTTTATGGGGAGGACATTATCTTTGTACATACTCCCTATGGATATCCACCCAGACATCTAGACTCTGATGTCTAGATCTTTCATTTCTGGTTTCTTCTCATGGATTAGCCTATACCTTTATTACTGAACACTAACAATGACCCTTCATGAGGCCATATCTAGTTCCAGGGGTGGCCTTCATAGAAAAATCAGTCTTCATGGAGTAACCATAACAGAATATAATGTATTATAACCCCAATAGTCATACCACATTTACAGTAATGAGGAGCATTTTTCTACTCAGTCCACTCCCAATGACTGCCTCGAGCAGTCAAGATGCCTTCACTGCTGCTGTTCAAAACCTCTTTATTCCTCTTCCTCCAATTATAGTAGAACCCACTCTTTTTTCAATAAGCTTACGCTTAGAAAAGAACTGATAAGCTAAATTCCAAGAAGCTGCTCCTGGCTAAAAGCAGCATAATAGATAATTTCACTTTGGAGTAACAATGCTTTAAACCCAAATGAGCCAGGCTCTAAAAATGAAGTTTAGTGATTGTTACAGGCCACTAGGAAGATATTTTTGGTCTGAGAGACTCCCCTGGTTCAACTTAAATCACACACAATAAGTAGAAGCTTATTCCAGTTATGCATACTGCATGATGCCTGCCTTGTGGCTAGTTGCTTGGGCTATTCCTTAATAGAGTGAGGGGAGATTTGGAAGAAGTAGGTTCCTACTAGGAACTCTCTCATTCCACCGTTATTGAGCTTCTTACAGTGCTGTGTGTTGGGAGGTGGTAGGTGGTGGTTCACTGCAGAGTGCTGGAAGGTATTCCAAACCTTAGGGTAAACATGGCAACACTTCTTGGAGCATAAACCTCTTCTTGAATATGTGGGGAAAATAAGTGCAGTGAGATTATTTATTGAAACCTTAATTTGTATTTTGTGTTGAGAGTGTAGAAGCATCAGAAAGAATGAGAACGATTTTTTTTTTGATTTTCCTGAATTCTGGGAAGGCCATTGTGTTCTTGTTGCAGTAGCAGCTTGAAGATAATCTATCTTTCAGGCTTTTCTCAAAACTCTAAACTCTTCGAAATTGTGCTAAGGGCATGTGTATGTATATGCAGGGATGGAGAGATGTGAAGAAAAGACTTGGAACTGACAGAGAAAGGAGATTCTGAGAAGCCTGGGAAGGGATGCAGGGCTATGAGGGGCCTGGTGCCCCTATCCCTGATTGGCACCTGAGAACTGCAGAGGGTAGGCTGGCCTTGGGTGCTGGGCTCTAGCCTCAGCAAAAGTCCCAGTGGTAGAGCAGAGGCTTGGTAGGGAATGTATGGAGCTTCCTCACCCGCTAACTCCAAGGGCCATGCACAGTTGGGCAATGAGCCTAGTAGTGGTAACCAGTACAAACCAAGGACTGAAGGCCCTTCCTCAAATACCCTGTCCCAAATATCCTGAGACTTTGCTAGTACTCTGGGAGATATAGATTTGCATATAGAGTTACAGGATTGAATAAGATAATTTCTTGCCAGTCTGGCATAGAGAGGAGGGGTCCTACATTAGATTTAGTTTTGCAGAAAAAAAATCTAATGTTTGTGGAAAACTTGGTGTATTGGTTATTTATTGCTGTGTACCCCAAAATTTCGTATCTTAAAATACCAAACCCTGTAATTCCAGGACTTTGGGTGGCGGAGGTGGGTGGATCGCTCGAGCTCAGGAGTTCGAGACCAGCCTGGGCTACATGGTGAAACCTTGTCTCCACCAAAAAAAAAAAAAAAAAAAAATCAGCCAGTGGTGGTGACATGTGCCTGTAGTCCCAGCTACTAGGGAGGCTGAGGTGGGAGGATCACTTGAGCCTGGAAGGCTGAGATTGCAGTGAGCTGATATTGCCCCACTGCATTCCAACCTGGGCAACAGAGTAAAATCCTGTCACAAAACAAAACAAAAATCCTGTGACAAAACAAAACAAAACTGAATGTTTAGTTAGATGCCACTGGCTCATGGTTTCTCATAAGATTGCGATCAATGTGTCAGCTGGGACTGAAGTCATCTCAAAGTTTGACTGGGGGAGGATCTGTTTCCAAGCTCACTCATGTGTCAGGCCTCAAGTCTTCTCTGGGTATTGACTGGAGACCTCATTTCCTTGCTCTGTGGAGCTCTCCACAGAGCTATTACTCACAACATAGCAACTTGATTCCCTTAGAGAAAAGGCTGAGAGAGGGAGAGAGACAGAGAGAGAGAGAGAGAGACAGACACAGAGAGACAGAGACAGAGAGAGAAGAGAGGGGGATAGATTGGGGAAAAGAAAAGGCAAGGTGTGGGGAGAGAGAAAGAGAGACTAATACGGAGGCATAGTCTTTTTGTAACCTGATCTCAAGAGTGGCATTCCATGGCTCTGCCACATTCTATTAATTAGAAATGAGTTGGTAGGTACAGGTCGTATACAAAGAGAGGAAATTTTACAAGGACATGGATACCAGTCTGCAAGGTGAATACCACCATACAGACTGTCCACTACGCCTGAGTTTGAGAGGGCAATTTTGTTTCCTCTACTCATAAGCAAACATAATTATGTTATAGCATAGAATATGTGATTCTGGGGTTTTTAATTCTTGGACTCCTAGTACAAAGCATTTTGGAAGCTTTGTATTCATATGGTTCCTATACTTAAGGAATTGGCCCAAGTAGGCCTTGCACTCGAAGGACACTGGTTGCTATTTGGGGGCTGTGAAAAGACTGTAGGTAAGTGAGAAGGAAAAGAAAACATGTTTTGCAAAATACTTTGTTTTGCTGAATACAATGGAAGAGAAAAAGGAGGAATAAGGCATGGCCTTGCTCTCAGATGTGACATGGGTAAGTTGGAATCCAGAAGACAGAATAGAAAATAGTGCTAGATTGAATTTAAGCCAATGATCACAATAAATGTTCGTACCAAATAGTGATAGATGGGTGAGGCAGGGAGAATGTCAGAGGGCCCCACCTAGTATTGAGGAAAGATTTTGAAGGAAAGGTGAAATGTGACCTGCATTGGAAATTGCGGGGGTGGAGGTGGGGGCAAACAATGTGGGCAGAGGTTTAGAAAGAGGAAGAATGATGTATTTGGAAAATGACTTAGTCGGAGGGCAGGTTTATGTGGAGTCTGGGTCCTGGATTTTTCATCACTGTTTGTTCCTCATCTTCAGTGCATGTTTTTGGGGCATCTCCTGCCTGCATAGCTCTGTCCTTGGTGGCAGTGCAGAGGCTGAGAGCCCAGGGTGACTCTGGAGAACATGGCCCTTCTTTAGGGAGCTTCCTGGGGGGCTCAAGATTCCTTAATGCCATATCTGATGTCACATTGCTCACCGCTGTGATTCCAGGATGGAAAACTGAATCAGAAGCATTTTTCCTTTCTCTGGAAGGGATAGCCTTTAGGGGCAGAGGGGAAATTAGCTAGAAAAAAACCAAACAGGCTCCTCTGAAAAAACAATGTTTAATCAAGGATCTTGAGGAAATAACCAGCTGTTTTATGAGCTAATTGTCTATTCTTTTGGAAAGAGTTAATGTACCACAAGGAACACAATTATTTTTAGAATCCTAAGGAAGCGGGGATTTGTTTGAAGCTCCAGATTAAAGGTGGATCCAAGGTTCTATGAGGTGATGGGCAAAGAGACCAAATAAAAAGTTTCCTGAACTTTGAATTTGTGTGACTTGTAAGGAAGAGGGGCTGTTTTATTTTATTCCGTTTTATTTCCTAGATCGCTTGTCAGAGCTTTGATGTCGCACTTTGGGGATTTAATGAGTTGACATTTTCACAGGCTAATCTGGTAATTAATTTCTGCTCATCACTGGGCCAGTGTCAGCTCATTCTTCCTTTCTGATCCAGAGCCAGGAGTGTGAGGTCTGAGTCCTGTTTGTCTGACTTTCTCAGGAGCTGGCACTGGGCAGAAATGGGTGCCCATAGGCTGGACCACTTTTGGGGTCAAGGCAGTGGTTGGTTGAGAGATGAGTCTTGCAGAACAAGATGGGACCCGGAAAATTTAGGGAGTTGAAATCTTTTTTTTTTTTTTTTTTTTTGAGAAGGAGTCTCGCTCTTTCACCCAGGCTGGAGTGCAGTGGTGCGATCTCGGCTCACTGCAGGCTCCGCCCCCCGGGGTTCACGCCATTCTCCTGCCTCAGCCTCCCGAGTAGCTGGGACTACAGGCGCCCGCTACCTCGCCCGGCTAATTTTTTGTATTTTTAGTAGAGACGGGGTTTCACCGTGTTAGCCAGGATGGTCTCGATCTCCTGACCTCATGATCCGCCCGCCTCGGCCTCCCAAAGTGCTGGGATTACAGGCATGAGCCACCGCGCCCGGCCGGGAGTTGAAATCTTATGTCTCTGTTCACACAAACAAACACAGTTACTCTATCTTTTCCTCTCCTTATAGTAAAGAGTTGGTTAAGTCATGGAATTATTTTAAAAAGAATCCAGCAAATATACATTAATATTTATCTACATACTATTTGCTTACTCACTCACTTACTTACTTAAAATATTTAGTTTAATTTTAATCTGATTTTTTAGGGGAACTCCTGTCTGTTGATGTAGAGCCAAGACTCCTCTTTAAGGATGTATTTCTAATTATAATTTTGTGTTGTCTTTCTTGTATAAACATCTCCCCTAAATGCATCATCTCTGATTTCTAATTTTAGGTTTTTAAAAAACGGAGTGAAAGTTATAGACACTTGCAAGGTAAAATCTTAATATTTTATGATTATAGTTGTCTCATTCACATCTGACTCACTGATAGTTTTTATTAGCTTGGTGTGATGGATATTTTTCAATGTATTCTGCTTAATTTTTAAAATAGAAACATTCTTCCTTTTCACACTTATTTTATTAATATACACAATATTTTATTGAATTAGATATTTACATCAACACATGAAACTGACAAAACACATTTGGGAACAAACAATTTACTCTTGGAAAGAATACAACTAAATTGGTGGGATGCAAGGATATATTATTGTTTATTACTTGTTAGCTTTGAGCTCAGAGTGCTGTATGTTTTAAAGGGAATGAAGGATGTCAGCTCATCTAGAATAGGGGTTAGCAAACTTTTTCCACAAAGGACCACATGGTACAGGTTTTAGGCTTTGCAAGACTCTATGGTTTCTGTGGACAACTACTCCCCTCTTCCATCATAGCACAAAAGCAGCCATAGACAATGTGTAAATGAATGACTGTAGTTATATCCCAATAAAACTTTGTTTCCAAAAACAGGCAGCAGATGGGATTTGGCCTGAGGGCCACAGTTTGCCAACTCCTGATCTAGAGTACTAGTTAAGCTGAAGTAGATTAAGAGAGTTGCTCTTCCTCTTGATTCACTCTACCAAATGTTTATTAAATGTAAATTGCATGCCTACCTTTTCATATCTGTGATGGGCAGAGTAAGAATGTGGCTCATTCTTCCTAGCTATAATGTGATGCATGCCTTTGTGTTCATTCTTCTGTGGCTTGATGTCCTTTCCATGCCCTTTTCATCTCCTGGCACATTTCTGCCTATCTTTCAAAACAGCTCAGAAATTACCTCCTCAGGGAAGCCTTCCCTGTCTGCTGGGCCAACTTAAATGGCCCTTCTCTGGGTTGTTGGAATTGTCATCCCCTGCAATCCTCCAACCTAGTGCTTATCATGCCATATTGTAAAAAATGGGCTTCATGTCTCTCTCCTTCAAACCTGTGATCTTTTGGAAGGCATGAACTGAGGCTCAGTCATGTCCATATACCTTTGTATATAGCAAGCATTCAATAAATGTTTGTTGAATAAATGACAGAATTGATGTGGCAAAACATGCCATAAACAGACTATATGAATAGCCATTGCTATTATTTGTGTGTATGTATTTTGACCTTATAACATTTTTCTTTTATTTATTCACTAAGAATATGGAGGGAGTGTGGCAGCGGATCTTGACAAGTTTTCCCATAAAAACAAATTTACTTATTTGTTATTTATATACATTTTAAAATTTATAGACATTAAAACATAAAAGTAATATGTGTATATAGCTTTAGGGTCAAATTGTGCTACAAGATTTGTGAGGCAGGCACTTGTTTGGCTATTTGCAGCCATTCTCAACCCCTTTCTGTGTTGCTTGCTTTCCACTGTAGAGGATGAAAATCCAGATTCTCCCTTCACCAGCCTCTCTCATAGGCAAGGGTGGCCATGTGAGCCAGTTCTGGCTAATGAGATGTAAGGGGGACTCTACTCACAGTCTTCCAGGAAATATATTTTCCTTTCTAATTGTGGTGAAAACTGCCAGGTATCTGTTATTTTGTTCCCCCCCCCCCTTTTTTTTTTTTTAAGAACTTTTAAGTTTCAGCTGTGCATATGGCTACTAGGAATAAATACAGCATTTTCCAGCCTCTTTTGTAGCTAGTTGTGGCTTTGTGACTAAATCCTGGCCAGTAGGGTATAAGCAAAAGTGTTTTGTTGCAGCTTTCAGGAAATTTTGTCAAAAGAAAGCTCTCATGTGTCCTTTTAAATCCTCCTACCTCCATCCTGCTGGCTGTAATGTTGACATGATGGCTGGAGCTGCTGTAACCTTCTAGAACCATGAAGTCACCTTGAGAAAGGAACTGTGACTAGTAGAATGACAAGAGAGAAGGAGCCTTGTTCTCTGAAGGGATCACAGAGTAAGTAGAACCTCACACCAGCCCTGGACTACCTACCTCCTCTAGAGTGGCAAGAACAAGATTTTGGGTCCCTATCACTCATTACCAAAACTAATCCTAACTGATACACTAATGAGAGGGAAGAGTTACATGAAGACAACTTTGTTGCTCAGTCATGGGCAATCTGTCTCCCGTGATCTGCCTGTGAACACAATGTTTGCAGCTGTGGTAACCACCTTGCAGCCCTGAGTGAACAAGGTTGAAAAGCAACACACTGAGGATGGCGGAGCAGAAAGCTGGAAAGCAATGAGTCCTCAGTGATGTCACTGAGCTTCTGAATCCATCTATTTCTGTATATTTTTTTAAAAAGTAAACAACAACTATCCTCATGTAGTAAGCTACTGTTGGTCCAGTTTCCTGCTACTGGTATCTTAATTAACTTAGTTTATACAGATCAGTAGTCCCTTGTCTCATGCCTGCTCATCCTGATTCTGTCTCTGGCAGGGAGCCACTTTCAACTCTTAGCTGCTTTTCTTTGCGTTTAGCTAACTATGTAAAATAAAAGGATGATGATTTTGCTCTCTTAAATAACGCCTTTTACACGCTTCCTTAATGTCTTAATGTCTGTTCTTCTGTCTCTCAATATAGCTAAGCCACTATTTTTGTTCATCTTGACTTTGTCAATATTATTTGTAGCTGAGACATAGTGTTCTACAACTTCATTTCTTTTCTTTTGCAACTTTTGCCTTGGAATCGTTAATTGACTTCCTTTATCATTTGCTTAGTTTTCCATGTATCTATCAATAATTCATTCTCATATATTTCACTAAAGCTGTAAAACTTGTTTTACTCCATTTAAACACATGAAGTAATCAAATAGTTCCTTTATTCCTGTAGGAGACATCTCCCTGGGAGCCTCTAGTCAACTACTCCAAATGTGGATGAGCTGCTATCTCAGTTTGCTGCCCAGTTATCATCTTAGGATTCTTTTGACCTCTTTCCTGTGTTGGAGTCCCTATTCTTGATTCTCATGTCTCCTTCCTTCCAGGTTTTCTCAGTTGTTTGGTTGGAACACATTTTGCTGAAACTTTCTAAAAAAGAATACATGGGCAATTTTCTATTTTTTTTAAAAGATTGAGCATGTCTAGAAGTAGCTTTATCTGACCTTCTTACTTGATTCATGATTTGGCTGGCATGGAATTCTTGGCTGGAGAGTATTTTCCCTCAGAATTTTGTAGGCATCTTCTTTTAGCTTCTGCTGCTTTTAAGAAATAGGATGCTATTCTTATCTGCTTTTTTTGTTTGTCTGGAAGCTTTAAGCATCTTCTCTAATCTCTACTGTTCTAGAATTTCATGGGGATGGTTTGTGTCTTTTTTGTTTGTTTGTTTATTTTACAGGATATTTACTAGGCCATTTCAATCTGGAGACTCATGTATTTTAGTTCCAGAAAGTTCTTTGTATTATTTCTTTGATTGTTTTCTTTCCTCTGACCTTCTGTACTGATTTCTAGAACTTACATAAATCTGATGTTGGATTTGATCTTCTGGACTGACTCTATTTTCTCTTTTCTCTCTTATCTTCTACCTATACCTTTTTGTTCTAATTTCAGAAATATTTATTCAACCTTATCTTCTAATCTAGTAAATTGTATTAGTCCATTTTCATGCTGTTGATAAAGACATACCCAAGACTGGGTAATTTATAAAGAGAAAGAGGTTTAATGGACTCACACTACCACATGACTGGGGAGGCCTCACAATTATGGCAGAAGGTGAAAGGCACATCTTACATGGCAGCAGACAAGAAAGAATGAGAACCAAGTGAAAGGAGAATCCCCTTATTGAACCATCAGGTCTTGTGAGACTTATTTGTTACCATGAGAACAGTATGGGGGAAATTGCCCCCATGATTTGATTATCTTCCACATGGTCCCTTCCACAACATGTAGGAGTTATGGGAGCTACAATTCAAGATGAGATTTGGGTGGGGATCTAGCCAAACCATATCATTCGGCCCCTGGCCCCTCCCAAATCTCTTATTCTCACATTTCAAAACCTATCACACTTTTCCAACAGTACCCCAAAGTCTTAACCCATTTCAGCATTAACTCAAAAGTCCACAGTCCAAAGTATCATCTGAGACAAGGTAAGTCCCTTTTGCCTGTCAGCCTGTAAAATCAAAAGCAAGTTAGTTACTTCCTAGATACAACAGGGGGTACAGGCATTGGGTAAATATAGCAATTCCAAATGGGAGAAATTGACCAAAACAAAGGGGCTACAGGCCCCATGCAAGTCCAAAATCCAGCAGGGCAGTCAAATCTTAAAGCTCGCAAATGATTTCCTTTGACTCCATGTCTCACTTCAAGGTCACACTGATGCAAGAGGTAGGTTCCCATGGTCTTGGGGAGCTCCTGGCCTTGTGGATTTGTAGGGTACAGCCCTCCTCCTGGCTGCTTACATGGGCTGGCATTGAGTGTCTGAGGCTTTTCTGGGCACACGTTGCAAGGTGTTGGTGGATCTACCATTCTGAGGTCTGGAGGATGGTGGCTCTCTTCTCACAGCTCCACTAGGCAGTGCCCCAGTAGGGACTCTGTGGGGGCTTCGACCCCACATTTCCCTTCCACACTGCCCTAGCAGAGGTTCTCCATGAGAGTCCGCCCCTGTAGCAAATTTCTGCCTGGATGTCCAGGCATTTCCTTACATCCTCTGAAATCTAGGCAGAGGTTTCCAAATCTCAATTCTTGACTTCTGTACACCTGCAGGCTCAATACCATGTGAAAACTGCCAAGGCTTGGGGCTTGCAACCTCTGAAGCTAGAGCCCAAGCTATACCTTGGCCCCTTTTAGCCATGGCTAGAGCAGCTGGGATGCAGGGCACCAAGTCCCTAGGCTGCACACAGCAGGGGGCCCTGGGCCGGGCCGTGAAAAAATTTTTTCCTCCTAGGCCTCAGGGCCTATGATGGGAGGGGCTGCTGCAAAGGTCTCTGACATGCCCTAGAGACATTTTCCCCATTGTTTTGGTGATTAACATTTGGCTCCTTGTTAACTTATGCAAATCTCTGCACCCAGTTTGAATTTCTCCTCAGAAAATGGGTTTTTCTTTTTTATCACATTGTTGGGTTGCAAATTTTTCAAACTTTTATGCTCTGTTTCCCTTTTAAAACAGAATGCTTTTAACAGCAGCCAAGTCACCTCTTGATTGCTTTGCTGCTTAGAAATTTCTTCTACCAGATACCGTAAATCATCTCACTCAAGTTCAAAGTTCCACAAATCTCTATGGGAGGGCAAGATGCCACCAGTGTCTTTGCTAAAACATAGCAAGATTCACCTTTACTCCGGTTCCTAGCAAGTTCCTCATCTCCATCCAAGACCACCTCAGCCTGGATTTCATTGTCCATATCATTATCAGCATTTTGGGCAAAGCCATTCCCCAAGTCTTTGGGGAGTTCCAAACTTTCCTACATTTTCCTATCTTATTCTGAGCCCTCCAAACGGTTCCAGTCTCTGCCTGTTACTGAGTTCCAAAGTCATTTCCACACTTTTGGGTATCTTTACAGCAGCACCCCACTCTACCAGTACCAATTTATTGTATTAGTCCATTATCATGCTGCTGATAAAGACGTACCCAAGACTGAGTAATTTATAAAGAAAAAGAGGTTTAATGGACTCACAGTTCCATGTGGCTGCGGACATCTTACAACGATGGTGGAAGGTGAAAGGCATGTCTCACATGGCGGTGGCAAGAGACAATGAAAGCCAAGCAAAAGGGATTTCCTCTTATAAAACATCAGATCTTATGAGACTTATTCACTACCACGAGAGCAGTATGGAGGAAAATGCCCCTATGATTCAATTGTCTTCCACTGGGTCCCTCCCACAACACGTGGGAATTATTGGAGCTACAAATAAAGATGAGATTCGGGTGGGGACACAGCCAAACCATATCATAAATTTAAAAAGTATGCCTTTATGTTTTTAATTTCAACACATCTTTCTTGTTCTCCAATTATATTCCTTTATATGGCATTTTACTATTCATTCATAGATTCCTTATTTGTATCTTTGAGAAAGCATTTTTTAGTGTGTTTGAAATTCTCTTCTGCTTCTTGTGTTGTCTCTTTTCTTTTGAGTTTCTTTTCTTTTTTGTTTTTTTGTAACTTTCTCTTTTATGTTGGAGGTTTCCCTCAAATCCCTTTCCATTTTAGAGGAAAGTGCTAAAAATATGATTGGAAGATGCACATGAGGGAAAGGGGATTGTACCAAAATATGGATGATGGCATGCAGACTTAGTTGTTTTATTGGAGGACCCCTAAATATCACCATCACTATTTTTTTTTCTTGAGCTGGTCAGTTTCTGCAGAGGATCCTCACATCTTCTGCCTGGAAGTATAAGCTTAGTTCCTAGAGTTCCAGAAACTGGGGATGGGGTGATGTCTCACCACTTAGGATGCTAACTTCCAATTAATTCCTTTGTAGTTTTTTTTTATGTGTGTGGGGTTTTTTGTTGCTTTTTAACAGATTTATTGAGGTATAATGGACATATTTCCTTGCATTGTTTCTCCTCCATCCTCTGTTGCATAATCCTCTCTGTTCTTCTTCCCTAGAGGGGGAATCTTCAGAAGTCCATTGGGGACTTCAATTTTTAAGTTTTTCTGGGGTTTGTAGCACAAGCCACCTTGACTCCTAGTTTAGGTTTCAGTTTTCTCTGGTCTGACAAGTAATTTACCACAGCCCATCTACCCTCCAGTTTTCACAATTTGAGTATTATCATCATTTTAATGGGATTTGAGAGGAAGTGGAGAAAAATGCACATGTTCAATCTGTGAAGTTTAACCAGAAGCCCTATCAGTTGTATTTTACCAGCATTAATACCATCAATTCTTACCACTCATATGTGGGTCTCTTGAGCTGTTTGGAAGCTAGGGGTTAGGAGTAAAGGATGTATATACATGTGTGCATGCTTCTATCTCTTTGTGTATATGTGAGGTTATAGTATGAGATTGTGTGTGTGTGTGTGTGTGTGTGTGTGTATTGGTTAAAATGAAAACAAGTGTGTTTGCTGGGGAACTATACATAGGACTAGCATGTTGAATTTCAGGAGTTAGAAGAGTGAGAAGAAGAGCAGAAAAGAGAAAGGAAGCAAACCTGCAAGTTTTGGAGTGATGGGGTTCAGGACATGTTACCCCAAAATATGGCACCTTGGCAGTTGAGGAAAGAGCAGAAGAAAGAAGATCTCTTTGACTTTCTCCTGCTCTTCTCTCCTGAAGCAGGCCATAAAAGAATTCTCTGATCTTCCTCTAAAGTAGTTCTTAAGACCCTCATGTGAGAAGTGCCTACCCTATACTCAGAGGAAAGGAATATCCTCAACTTTGAAACCACAGGAACACAGAGAAGAATCTGAACAAACTGGCTTGGCTAAGTTCCCCTAGATCATACTATACTTGTCTAATCAAATGTCTCTACAACTATCCACTTCTTCATCAAACTTGGCATAAAAATACACAGGTTTCCCTGATTCTTTGTGTCTTCATTCCTGAAGGTTACTATATCATGTAAAACTTGTATTAAATAAATTTGTATGCTTTTCTCTTGTCTTTTGTTATAGGGGCCTCAGCCATGAACCTAGGGATGGGTGAGAAAAGCAATCTTTTCTCCACCTTCAGGGGTAATGTTCTACCTCAGTGAATATTTCCTTTTCTTAACCTGGACCTTTAGCTCATTTCTTTAAAACAGAAACACTGGGAGTAGGATTGAACATAGGAAAGAGGGAACTTTGTTCCCTCTCCAGAGCCTTTTAAACTTTCTCTACTACCTCACTTGGTGACTCTGGACTTTTTAGAGCTCTCTAGGTGCCCAAACTTCCACTTCCTTCTTACCTTCTATGTAGGAATCTCTGTTTCTGCCCACTTCTTGGATAGATTCTGAAGATACAAAATGCCTTCTTCTTCTTCTCTCTCTCTCTCCTTTTTTTTCTTCTCTATCACCCAGGCTGCTGGAGTACAGTGGTGCTATCTCAGCTCACTGCAACCTCGGCCTCCCACGTTCAAGCGATTCTCATGCCTCAGCCTCTTGAATAGCTGGAATTAACGGGCACATGCTACCACGTCCAGCTAATTTTATATATTAGCTAATATATATATATACACTATTAGCTAATATATATACACACACACATATACGTATATATATATGTGTGTGTGTGTGTGTGTGTGTGTATATATATATAGTAGAGATAGTAGAGATAGGGTCTCGCTGTGTTGGCCAGGCTGGTCTTGAACTCCTGACCTCAAGTGATCTGCCCTCTCTCCTTGGCCTCCAGAAGTGCTGGGGTTACAAGCGTGAGCCACCACACCTAGTGTGACTTCTTTATAAGCATTTGGCATCTCATTTATTTTCTCTAATACCTTGTAACATAGGTCTAGTTTTTTTTCCCATGTGATAGATGGAGAAACCCATGTTTAGAGAGATGCAGTCTTTTTCTCAGACACACAGATAACAAGTAGCAGAGCTATGATTATTTAGCTGCTCTGGGTTTAAAGTCCATACTTTAGTTAATATACTATGCTGCTTCATTGTGCTAAATTCCATGAGTATTCATTTATAAATATATAAAATGAGAACACATCAAAATCAATTTGATGAACACACTGGTATTTGATGTACACATATTGGCATTTGATGTACAAGGTAAAATAAAGATTCTTGCTGAGGTAGGAGTACAGCTCTTTTTTTAAAAAATTTCACTTTTGTTTTAAGTTCAGGGGTACATGTGCAGGATGTGCAGGTTTGTTACACAGGTAAATGTGTACCATGGTGGTTTGCTGCATAGATCATCCCATCACCCAGGTATTAAGCCCAGCATCCATTAGCTATTCTTCCTGATCCTCTCCCTCCTCCCACCTTCACCCTCTGACAGACCCCAGTGTGTATTGTTCCCCGCCACGTGTCCATGTATTATTCACCTCCCACTTATAAGTGGGAACACATGGTATTTGGTTTTCTGTTCTGGCATCAGTTTGCTAAGGATAATGGCCTCGAGTTCCATCCATGTCCATGCAAAGGACATGATCTTATTCCTTTTTATGGTAGGAGTGCAGTTCTTAAGGGAGAAAAGCATGGCCCCTGCCTTCAAAGAACTTACTTTCTGCTTCTCAATATCAACATCTAGAATTGGGAAAGACAAAACTTTAGGATTTCAGACATGGTGTAAAATCTAGGTTTAAGTAATAGTTGTGTTACTATGAGCCAAACCTCTTCCGGGGTTCATAGGTGTGAAGATCAAGAAAGAGAATAAAAAAGAAGGGCTTACCACCACCCTATATAATATGTAATTACACCCTATGTAGGTAATGCAGTATCATTATCTGTATGTTAAATGCAAGGAAAATGAGGACTGTGAAGCTGAGTTCCTTGACCAGCATTACATGACTGGAATCCTGTCTTCTGAAGATCAGCCCAGGATTTTTCTCTGTTCATTGACATATTTTTCTAGCCCTATATAGTTTTTAAAGCAGCTATAAGGTAGGTAATGAAGGTAATATCATTTTCATTTTATAGATGGACAAACTGATATGAAGAGCTATTTTCAAAGATGCTTTTAGTAAATGCTATTTTAGGATGGATCTGAATGGCACCCCCAATTTCTAAGCAGGTTGGGTCCATGGGATAGAAGGAGGGGTCTCAAGATGGAGGGAGGAACAACTAACATTTATTGAACTTCTACTCTATGCCAGCCAGCCAGACACTGTACCAGAGGTCACATATGATCTTGTTTAATCCTTACAACTGTACCGAGAGGTTATGATTTGTATCTTCATTATGTAAATGAAGCTCAGAGAGGCTATGAACCTTTCCCATTGTCACGTAGACCTTCAGGCTATTATTATGTGGGTTCATTTTATTAACACTTGACAAAGTTGATATTCAACTCCAGAACTATATAATTTTAGAGCTCACAGGCGTATGTGTTGATAACATTTTCTCCAGTGTCTGTGACTTGTCATTGAAATTTCTACAGCTTTCTTAGAACTGAAACCAAAGGTAAGCTTCTCAGCAACCACTTTGCAAAGATGCCTCTTATTTAAAGAGCACACTCATATCTTTTTCTCTCTGTTCTGGGAGAAGGATAAATCGTGTGTTTGAGCAGATGTTTCTTCAGTGGCTACTTAAATAATGGTTTTTCTTTTTTGTTCTTACTTCTGGGTCCATAGACAATATTTTTAATTGCTCTGCTTTTTTCCCCTTGCATTATAAAAGCCATGCTATAAAAGTTATAAAAGTTAACAAATTTTATTCATCTGCTAAACTCTCTGCCTCAGAGATATATTTTGTTGGTTTGGATTTACTCAAAAGTATTATAAATAAAAGATTTAAATATAAAATGTATTTGATATGGAAATTCAATAGTTAAGAGGCCCACAAAATTTGCCAGATGTTTGGTGAAAAGCTAGCAGTTCAGGTGGGTAGGTATTTATTGCTTCCTGTAGGGCCATATGAGTTACTTGGGAACCATGAAATAAAAAAGAGACCCTTGTCTGCATTGGGGGAAGAGAGTGTAGTGGCATTGACTTCGTAATTAGGGAAAAAAAACTAAATATGAGGATATACTAACACACATTTTGCCTGTCTCAAAAATACCTTCTTATTCTAAAGATAATGACTTTGTATTTTCTTTTGCTTATGATGCTATTTTTTTTTTCCAGGGAGTTCAAATTTTATGCTTGGAGGGTGACCTGAGGAGAAGTTTACTAGACATGAGTTTTAGAGTATGTAATTTCTAGGGCCATTTCTGGAAGCACATATTGGCTGTTGTCATGGATGAGGTGAATGAGCTGCTGCCCACGTCTGAGGGCAGCCTGCACACAGCACCACACAGCCCTCTCAGGACTAGTTACTGAGATCCAAGTGGGAATTAGTTCTGTTCCCTTCCTGTACTTTACAAAGCAATTCAAGTATATTCCTGAGCTTATCATGTTAGAAATACTTTCCAATGGGCTTGCTTTTTCTTCTGCTTAAATTAAAAAAGCCACACATTTTCATTATTTTAGTTTTCTTTCTAATTGTGCTGAAATGACAGCTAGTTCTGGATTTTTCCGAACTTTTCTTTGTTTCTTTTTTTTTTTCTTTAGAACACATGAGGCACATGTTCACATATGGGTTTTAATTGATAACTCTGCCTGGGAATTGGTGTGGCATTGTGGGAGATATAAAGGAAGTGAAGTGATCACCTGTATGAGAGTGATGAGATTAATATACTCAAATAATCAGAGGAGAAAATAAGGAGTAAGTACAACTGGACTCTCATGCCTGCAAATAGTAGGTGCTCAAATGCATTTGTTGGTTGAGTGATTGAGAGAAGTCAACAATCTAGAATCCTCAAATAAACAGAAAGAGGTTCAAGCAACAGGCAGGATTTAAGCTGGATTTCGAAAGATCAGCTGTATTTAGATAGATAAGAGGGAAGTCTACCCAGCAGTGGAGAACATTGAACAAAACTGAAGAGTTGAGCAGGGGCTTGATTCATGAAGGGGCAAGTTAGATGATCTATCTGGATCAATTGGAGCATCATCTTGGGAAGAGATGAACAACATATTTGTAAAATCTACACATTTCTGCACAAGTCATCCTGGTTCATCTTAGTTACTATTATTTCCAGTCTGTTGGCACTCCTGGGCTTTGGGGAGCTCCCTGCTGGGTTTCACCTATCCCTGTAAGCATCAGGGTCAGAGATACACTTGTTTAGAAAAGCAGCAATATAATGATAGAGGAAGTGTCTTCAGGTCCTACAGGGTGTGTGTGTGCTAATGAAGAGAGGCATTCCCGAGTCTCCAACCCCTGGCACCGAACACTAGATAGCTTGTGTCAGCATTTCCTTGGCATGAATTTCCTCCTTGCAGAATCTTGCTTTGTATTTCAAAATTATGCAAAGCGGTTTCTAGAAGCATAAAAGGAATCTTAGTTATCCCTTTATTGGTGAGTAAATTAGATGGTTATAAAGTTAAATAAAACCCAGAAAGTTCCAACTGCGTTTTCTTAAAATCCTTTGTCAAAACAAATAGCCTCGAAATGAACATAAAAACTTAAATGGCATTGACTCTAATGAAACACGGAACCTAATGAAATTGAAGTGCTATGAGAGTACTGGGAAAGCAGGGCTGCTTTTATCTTACTGGAATGTTTATGTCCTTGCATGTCTCCTAATCACACTGTGGTAACGTCATTTGGAGAAAATGCTTCAGGAAAGATTGTTAATAAAAACCAAAAATAATACAGCCTCAAGTTAACAGTCCAGAGTTCCCCAAGAAGTCAGACCAAATCTGTTATCTGGTATAGAGGGCACAAGGCTGGAGAATACTATTAGAGATGTCTCTGATCGTATATTTGGGTATGGGAATGTTTGGCAACATTGTTAAAGGGGCTGTCAACTATTCCTGGGATAACGTCTCAAAATTTACCTGTTGGAAACAAAAGCCTTTACCATTCTCTGAGAAATCAGCTTTCTATCTACTGTTTCTATTTCTACAAGTGGGTCTCCCTCCAGGCACTCAGACTTGAGGCTTTAAGTCATCCTTAGTTCCTTCTTCTCTCCTCCTATACTGCAAAGGTACTAAATTTTTATCAGTTCTTCTCTCAATGCTTTAGAATCCTTCTCATTCATTCCATGGCTATAGCCATGGCTCAGCAACTTCTACCTCATCCTGCTCAAAGTGGTCAGATTAATCATCCTAAACTCTATGAGTGTTCACCTGAACACAGCCCACAGGATAATCCTGATAGTCAAGGATTTGACTTTAGCACCAGTTGCAATCTGCTTTCCAAGCTTATCTCCTGAAATTTCTGTATGAACATGAGTCCAATTCTACAACCAGACTCATACTGCATATTTTCCACTTAAACATGGCTTGTTCATTTTCTCACCATTCTCTTGTTTACTTGTTCCTCTAATTAGGATGCTGCCTTTATTTCTCACTACTTATGCAATTTCTTGCAAAGCAATGGCTTGTGGAGTTTTCAGTTATCCATTCGAGAATCTGGTGAAGGCCATTAACTTTATCTCACAAAAATGTATCTCTAGAGGGCTCATTGAGACCTGAAACTCCATTCATGTACTCCTTAGGAGAACATTGACCTTAAATTAAGAATCCTTGCTCAAGGTCAAGTTGAAATTCTCAAGCCTCCATGAAACTTTCCTAAATCACTCTGGCTAATGTTGATAACTTCTCTACCCCTTCCTCTCTCTTCTGAACTTCACTGAAATTGTTCAATTCATTTGGCACTTACTGAAGACGATTGTATGTTGTTTGTTTTCTTTCTATGCACATGGCCTATTTACTCAAACAAACTAAAATCTCCTTGAAGGTAAAGCCCTGCTAAGTATCTCTTGGAATTGTATATAACTCAGTGTTTGTTGCTTTGATTATTCAAAGAATACAATCAGGCATATATGGGAATCCAGTTATTTTCTTCTTCTACTCTAGTTGCTGTAGAACATGTTCTAGAGAGCCCTCTTATGCTCACCATGTTCGCTGGGTCAATTAGAACCTGAAAATTCTGGAAGACCTCTTGATCTGTAAGTTTACTGGAATGATTATCAGAGTGACCACTGGTTCTAAAATTCCTGATCTAGAAGGAATAAAGGAAACTGGTAATGTCACTATTTAAGGGCCTTTTGGGATGTGATAAAGAGACCATCACTTAGTATAGGATATTGGCAAAATTGTGAAGATGATGAATGTGTTCTTGGTGTGTCCACTTTCCTTTTCTCTATTTTCAAGGCTCGCTCTTCCCTGACATTATGTACCTGAAGTAACCCCTCTCCTAAACTGAATCCTAGGCTTAATGGCAGCTTCTTTATTCTTTATAATTACTTATAAATATAATTATATAATTATCATATCCATATATAATTGATTATATAATATATATTATATAATCAATATATAATAATTATAATTAATTATAATTACAGGATTACTTATAATTAAAATCTTATTTCTAATTATGGCATGAAAAACTTTTCTGGTTAAGACAGTCCAGGCATCTGATAGTGTGTAAAAGATAGTCCAGGCATCTGATAGTGTGTAAGTATGGCTCATGCTTAAAATCACACCATGGAATTTAACATCTATACCCTTGTTTTTCATCCCTAATACACACACGTATACAACACACAGAGATGGAACTGCCTTCTGTGTAGTGGATCTACAGTCTTAATAACACTAGTCATTCATTGAGGAAACCCTTTCCTAAGTTTCTCAAATAACCTGAGCCGTGAAGCCTTTACCATAATCCCATCATGTTCTCTGGTAGATAAAGAATATGTAATAGTAGGAAAGAGGTGATAAGGAACTGGAGGAGCAACACATTATAGGTTTAACATTAAGAAGAATTGGTGTAGATGTAACAGTTGCAGGAGTGCTTGAGTCACAAAGCCTAACAACAGCAAAGGCTATCTATATATTGCCAGCAGCCAAGATCAGCGGCCCTCAGAGTAGTCTGGGTGATATCAACTGAACAAGCTGGTGTTCTTTGCTTACACCATACTCTTTGTGGAGCACCATAAAATGGTGACATATTTCACTCCAGCAGGCAAACAAGGAACAATGTTGCTAGCAGAAACCATGCCTGTATTATATGTATGCAATAGAATCTCACTATCAAAAACACACTTGCACCATACAAAATGAAGCATGACACCTCAGTCTGGAGTAGGGGATATAGAATATTTGATGAAATTTCTGTTCCATCTCTTCCTCTAACTTGCTCTTTGACCTTTAGGTTATTTAAACTTTCTAGAGAAGGATGACTTCTCCAGACTGCTGACAGAGAGAGAAGGTCTGCAGGTATTGGGTGTGGCTGCAGCCCTCCTAGAGCACTGGCCTGAGAAGAAGTAAAGTCAGTGTCTAGGGCCATCTGGAGGACAAAGAGCCATTTCTCCCCCCTCCCCCTGCCAACCCCTTTTCTCTTGAAATTTTTAATTTGTGTTTTTGTAGAACTATATAAGCTTCTGGGTTCTGATTCAACCAAGGAAAAATGGAGAGGGTGTCCTAAATAATTGCACCTAGATTTCCTGCTCACCAGGTGGGACTGTTTAATTTGATTTAAAACAATAAAGAAATGTGATATTTCTTGCACCCAAGTACCATGGAACAATTCTTATCATTACAGTTTTGATTCTGATTTCACAGCTGGGACTGGTTATCCTCAACATTGCCGATATGAAGTCCTGATTTGAAGAATTCCTCCCATCATTCTGTTGGAATTTGGCTTAAGTGCATCCTATTGTTACATTTCTGGTGATCACATAAGCTGCTCTCTGTCTGAGTGTGCTAATAGAACACAGGGACAGGCCGTAGGGGTTAGAACATGATGACGAAACACTTATGTCATTTTTTTTTCTGTGAATTGAGACCTACTGAATTGAGGAAAGACCATCATCAGTCACAGTCACGTGAGAAACATCTGGGTTCAGTTTCCATTGGATGACACAGCAGTAGAGATCTATAAAAATAGAGCAGTGCTTCTCAGACTTTAGTGTCCATGTGAATTACCCCAGCATCTTGTTAAAATGCAGATTCTGACTCACTAGGTTTGGGGTGGGGCCTGCAAGTTTGCATTCCTAACCAGCCCCCAGCTGAGGCCATCCACAGACCACACTTGGGGTAGTAAGGATATAGAATATTTGATGAAATTTCTGTTCCATCTCTTTCTCTAACTTACTCTTTGACCTTTAGGTTATTTAAACTTTCTAGATCTCAGCTTCCTTAACTGTAAAAGAAGAGAATTGGCTTTAGCATTCCGAGGAAGGACATTTGTTATGTTTTGCTACTCAGTATACATTGCCTTTTCCTAATAGCACTTTGGTTTCCTTTAGGGGAATTTACTGCCTTCCTTTTTGTGCAGTTGTGATGGGTAGATAAGTCTCAGGGCCTTCTGTCCCATCATGGCAGCTGAAGGAAACTCTAGAAGCTCATTTCCTAAGATCTCTCTTTCACAGCCTAGGTATAGCAAGACGCAGGATAGGACTAAAACTTACTGTGTTGGTTTCTTACTGTATCAGAACTTTGGTCTTGAGTAGAGTAAACCTAAGGTAGAGGAACAGTTGAAGTTCAGCTCTTCCAGCTGTGGGGCCTGGGCTCAACTGACAGTAAGACCTTTTGGAGTCTCCTCATTTCTGTCTTTCCAAGCTTGGTTCCCTAGTCTTGCCTTCAGGATTGTGAGCAGTACCATAGCTTTCCAGAATATTCTCTTTTTACTTATGTTACCATTTAATTCCAGAAAGTCCATTTCTGTTGCTTGCAACCAGAAATTAATATACTCCTCTTAGCTTCTGGCTAGCGATTTGTAGGATTTAAGTCCTGAGCAGCTTATTGATGAGTTTGATTACTATTTTCAAAAAGAAAAGGAAATGGTATCAGAATATTTTCCCTAAGGAAGATCAATGGTTTTGAAATCTTGGCTATGTAGTTGGGAGTAGGTTACCGGTGCTGGTGAGGGATGTAGATTATTTTCCAGCAAATCAGTAATTGTAGTAAGGTAATAAGGTTATTCTCCTGGAGAAACAGGTGAAGATGGAGATGGAACTTGTGCTTCAGAAGCAAGCAGTGAGGCTCCTAATGAGGCATCTTGGACCTATTTATACTTGGAAATGCCAGGGAGCATTTATATTCTGCTTACTTTGACCCTAGTGCAAAAAGTTTTCTGAGAGGCTCCAGAGTTTTCTTTCCAAAACTGAGAATAGTAGCTAAAAGCTGGCAGAGAAGATTCTGGAGAGCAAGACCATGGCTAAGCAGTAACAGAGCTAATGGCTCAGTCACCTTGAGTTGCAGCTTGAGGAATGAAGACACCTGACACCTTACCCTGATTGTCAGGACTGTAACAAGAATAGGAAATGCCATATGCATATGTTACTACCTCCTAACTGTGCTGGAGTGGCCAGCAGCTCATTGGCTAATTTAGCCCACTCTTTCTGGTATAGAGCTTCAGCTGCTAAATCCTTTTCCTGTTGTCTGTCAGAGCCTACGAGGAATGAAGTTGCAGTCCATCAGTACATTCCTCATCTTTCTTGTCCATATCCTATATTAGGGTTTTCAGGGGCCAGTAAATAACACTCTTCTATTCTCACTCCACAATTCTGAGGAGTCAGAAAGATGAAGAACACATGCTAACGTTATTGATAAAACTATACTGAAGGATGCAGCTTGGACCACTGGCTGATAGGCTTTCCAGAACTTCATTTCTGGTCCCAGTCTGGCTGTAGGCCCCTGCCAACAAGGGGCAGCACCTGCTGCACACTATGTGTATGTAAGCCTGAAAAGATAAGGGAGATGGAGTCAGTGTGATTCTGAGCTGAATTATGTTAGGGTTTTCTGTTCTCTAGTTTTCAATGACAAGCCAAATAATTTCTTTTCCTCCTTTTAATCCTGCCCCCCTTTCAGTATTAAATTGAACTGTTTGCTTCCTGAACAATTTCTTCATACTTCCATTAACCTGAATCTTCTCTGCTTTACCACCATATTTAGGGTCCAAGGACATAAAACAAGAATCTACCTTGAATATAATGTTCCTAGGATTCCTAACTTCAGTGAAACATGGTCACCCTGAATGCTGAGGCCTTATCAAGCCCCTTTGTGCAATAGGACCATCTGTGAACCATTTGCTGAGGAAGGATTTTGATTCTGCCCAGCAGGTGCTTCCTTGGCAGAAGTGGGGAGGCCCTCTTTTTCAGGTGCTGTGCTACTCAGGCACTTTGGTTTTCATAAGAGAATGTCTCTTATGGAAGAGATGTATGAAGAGAATGTTTCTCCTCAGTAGATTGTTAAAGGATACACACCTGCCCTGGGATGTCTGTACTCTAGGTTTCTGCTAGAGACCATGACCTTGAACTCTGTTGTTCATTTCTTATCAAGAGCTCAATTATGAGAAATAAAACTTTCAGTGGATTGTTGGAAGGCTATCAGTTTTTCCAGGCAGCCCAAAATCCATCCCTAGGTCCAACTAGACCATCAAAGAACAGCATACTTGGATGACATTGTTTTTGGTTTCTTCTAAACTGGACTTTACTAAGCTGGACTTTGGGGTTAAGCAAGTCATGTGAAAGTTGCTTATTGAACTTTTTGAAGGAGTATTGGTGAGGGTATTGTCAACTATATCTCACCACACCTTATAATGAGGACCATAGGAGAAACTTTTTTCAGACCTAAATACTAGGAAAATCTACCATTCTCCTGAACAAATGGAGTTGGAAAATTTTATGTTCTTTGTATTTCCTGTAATCAATACATTTTTTAAAGCTGTGATTGCCTTGACACTTAGAAGTAAATTTGGGACACTTAACATTTGTATATGACAATCTGATATCTTTTTTTAATATATTCAGTTTGCTTATACATGTGCTCCTTGACTTATGATGGGGTTGTATCCAGATGAACCCATCATAATTTGGAAACGTTGCAAGTAAAAAGTGCATGTAATACACCGAACCTACCAAGCATCATAGCTTAGCCTAGCCTACCTTAAAAGTGCCCAAAACACTTACATTAGCCTACAATTGGGCATAATCATCTAACACAAAGCCTATTTTATAATAAAGTATTAAATATCTCATGTAATTTGTTGACTAGTGTACAGAAAGTAAAAGACAGAATGGTTGTATGGGTACTCAAAGTATGGTTTCTACTGAATGTGTATTTCTTTCACACTTAAAAGTTGAAAAAATGATAAGTTGTGTTATTGTTAGTTAGGGACCATCTGTAATTTCAAATACTATTCTACTGTTGTTTTTTTCTTTGCTCTGATCTCCTTATCAATTGTCTTTACCAATTTGTCTTACATGTTGTAAACTGCTTTAAACCCTCCTTATAAGGATGAGATAGAGTATAAGTAAATTAATTAATTTGAAAAGTAAGTATGAGGGTGGCCAAGATGGGTGACAAGAAGCTGCTAGTGTGAGCCACTCTCATGGAGAGGAATGGAAGGGGCAAGTAAATATAGCACCTTCAACTGAAACATCCAGGTACATGCACTGGGACTAATCAAGGAAACAAGTCGACCCACAGAGAACAGAGAAAAGCCAGGCAGGATGATGACCCACCAGGAGCAACATGGAGCTAGGGGAACCTTCCCCACCCAGGAAAGTGGTGAGTGAATGTGCAACCCTGGGAACCCATGCTTCACCCACAGATCCTTGCAAGCCTCAGGTCAGGGGATTCCCCTCATGAACCCACTCCACCAGGGCCTTCAGTCTGACACACAGAGCTACTTAGAATCTTGGAAGAGCAGCTGCTCAGGCACATGCGGAGACCCGGGAGCCTTAGATACCTGGGTTTTCTGGGCTTCCTGACAAAAGCAGCTGCAAATCTGGCAAAGCGGGAGATTAGACTCCCCCATACATATCCCTAGGAAAAGGGCTGAATGCAAGGGGCTGAGCAGTGACAGTCTGCAGGCCCCACTTGCATGACACCTCACAGGATAAGACCCACTGGCTTGGAACTCCAGCCAGCCACTGGTAGCAGTGTTATACCTCCCTGAGGCAGAGCTCCCAGGGGGAGGGGTGGGCTGCCATCTTTGCTGTTTGGCCAACTTAGCTGTGTCAGCCTTTGGGCTTTGGGCATTTCAGAGCAATTAGGGGCTGAAGCAGACCCCTAGCACAGCACAGCTCAAAATGTGTGGCCAGACTGCTTTTTAAAGCAGGTCCCCAATCCCATTCCTCCTCACTGGGCAGAACCTCCCAACTGGGGTCTCCAGCTACCCCTGCTGGTGATCTCTAGCTGACAGAGGTTTAGAGTCTCCCTGGAATGGGGTTCCCAGAGGGAGGGGTGGGCTGCTATCTTTGCTGTTTGGCTGACTTAGCCATTCTGGCCTTTGGACTTTGGAGAGTTCGGGGTGTCTGGGAGCTGGAGTAGACCTCCAGCACAGCACAGCTGCTCTACGAAAACGTGGCCAGACTGCCTTTTAAAACGGTTTCCTGTTCCAGTTCCTCACTGGGCAGGACCTCCCAATTGGGGTCTCCAGCCACCCCTGCCAGAGTTCTGCCACTGACAAGAGGTTTCAAACCTCCCTGGGATGGAGCTCTTAGGGGGAGGGGGCTGCTGCCATCTTTGCTGTTTGGGTGACCTAACCTTTCCAGGCTTTGGGTTTTGGAGACTCCAAGGTGACTGGGGGAAGCAGACCCCCAGTTGCTCTATGAAAATGTGGCCAGACTGCTTTTTTAAGCAGGTGCCTGATCCTGTTGCTCCTCGCTGGGTGGGACCTCCCAACCAGGATTTCCAGCCACCTCCTACAGGTGCATTCAGGCTGGCAACAGGTCTGTACCTCCCTGGGACAGAGTTCCCAGAGGGAGGGGCAGGCCACTATCTTTGTTGTTTTGCAGCCTTCACTGTCGATACCTCCAAGAACTAGAAAATTTGAGATGACTAGGGTCTGGAGGGGATTCCCAGCATACTGCAGCAACCTACAGAAAAGTGGCCAAACTGTTATGTGGGTGCCTATTCCCGTATCTCCCCACCTGCAGGTCCTCCAGGTCTGAGTATCCAGCCAGCCACCACTGGGGCTATTGAGCCAGTAGCAACTCTGTAACTCACTAGACAGAGTCCCCAGGGGCAACAAAAAGCCTCTCTGCCACTGCCTCTGCAGTGGAACTGCCCTTGCTGCCCTCGGACTAATGAAGGAGGAAAGATACTAAGTGCCTTATCCACACCTCCAACAAAGTGCATTTGACGCAAAGAAAGGAGGCCAGTTCATCTCCCACAGGTCCTACCCACTCCCCCTGCTCATCAGTAGACAGGGAATCCTTGCTTGGGCCCACAGCACAGACCTTCCATCCTGAGGTGATTGCACTGAGCAATTGCTGATCTCATCTCTTTGGTATGGAGCCCCCAGGAGACAAGAAAAATACCATTGGCCACCAGGTCCCTTCTTCTGCTGCCTGTAAGTTTGGGGAGGAACATAAACCCTGAGATCATCCCAGAGCTGCAATGGGCAGCCTAGGAGTGCCAAGCCATGCTCTACGGCCAGCACTCAAGGGGCAGAAGACCCTACACTTTCAGAGTCTTGAGAGGGAACATGGCTGCAATGTGAAGAAACATAGGGGAGCCACACAACTGAGAACAAGTCTACCAACTGACCAGTACACTTAAGCACCAGCTACTGGATCACACCCCAAAGCTTCAACACCAAAAATACTTTGCTAACAAAACCCTCTGTGAAACCAAAGACAAAAAGTCAGCTTCAGATAAAGACCACGCACAAAGCCTCAGACCTGTGAAAACATCCAGAAAAGAAGTATACTGACTGTATTCAATCTACACTTCAGTTAAAGGAATGCTCAAACACAGAGATGAGAAAGAACCAACACAAGAACTCTGGCAACTCAAATGGCCAGTGTGTCTTATATCTTCCAAATGACCATACCAGTTGTTCAGCAAGAGTTCTTAACCAGGTTGAGCTGGCTGAAATGACAGAAATAGAATTCAGAATATGGTTAGGAATAAAGATTATCAACATTTGGGAAAATAGCAAAATCCAATCCAAGAAAACTAAGAATCACAACAAAACAATATAGGAGCTGACGGGTGAAATAGCTGATATAAAAAGGAACCTAATGGATCTAAAAAAGCTGAAAAACACAATACAAGAATTTTGCAATGCAGTCACAAATATTAACAGAAGAATAGACTGAGATGAGGAAATAATCTGAGAACTTGAAGACTGGCACTCTGAAATAAGACAGTCAGACAAAAATAAAGAGAAAAGAATGAAGAGGAATGAAGAAAACCTCTGAGAAGTATGGGGTTATGTAAAGAGGCCAAGTCTGTGAATCACTGGCATCCCTGAAAGGGAGGGAGAGAAAGCAAACAACTTAGAAAACACATTTCGGGATATCATCCCTGAAAACTTCCCCAACTTTGCTAGACAGGTCAACAGTCAAATTCAGGAAATGCAGAGAACTTCTGCATGATTCTACACAAGAAGATCATCCCTAAGACATATAATCATTAAAATTTCCAAGGTCAAAATTAAATAATTTTAAAGGCAGCTAGAGAGAAAGCCCAGGTCACCTACAAAGGAAGCCTCCTCAGGCTAACAGCAGCTATCTCAGCCAAAACCCTACAAACCAGAAGACATTGTGGGCCTATATTCAACATTTGTAAAGAAAAAAAAGATCTTGAACCAAAAATTTCATATCCAGCCAAACTAAGCTTCCTAAGTGAAGCAGAAATAAGATACTTCTCAGATAAGCAAATGTTGAGTAAGTTCATTACCACCAGACTGCCTCACAAAAGATCTTGAAAGGAGCACTAAATATAGAAAGGAAAGACTGCTACCAGCTAATATAAAAACACACTGAAATACACAGACCAGTGACACTCTAAAGCAACCACACCAACAAGCCAGCATAAGGAGATGCCATCTCACACCAGTCAGAATGGCTATTATTAGAAAGTCAAAAAATAACATGCTGGCAAGGTTGTGGAGGAAAGGTAAAGGTAGCTAATACCATGACAGGATCAAATCTATACATGTCAATACTAACCTTGAATATAAAAAGTTTAAATGCCCCCACTTAAAAGGGACAGAGTAGCAACCTGGATAAAAAAGCAAGACCTAATGGTATGCTGTCTTTAAGAGATCCATCTCACATGTAATTACACCCACAGGCTCAAAATAAAGGGATGGAGGAAAATATACCACGCAAATGGAAAACAGAAAAAAGCAGGGGTTGCAATCCTAATTTCAGAATTAAACTTTAAATCAACAAAGATCAAAAAAGACAAAGAAAGACATTACATAATGATGAAGGAGTCAATTCAACAAGAAGACCTAACTATCTTAAATATATATGCACCCAACATAGGAGTACCCAGAGTCATAAAGCAAATACTTAGAGATTTACAAAGAGATGTAGACCTCCACACAATAATAGTGGGAGACTTCAACACTCAACTGACAGTATTAGACAGATCATCAAGCCAGAAAATTTACAAAGATACTCAGGACCTCAACTCAACATTGGATCAAATGTATCTGATAGACCTCTATAGAACTCACTACTGAAAAACAACAGAATATATATTCTTCCCATCGCCACATGGCACATACTCTGAAACTGACCACATAATTGAACATAAAATAATCCTCAGCAAATGCAAAATAACCAAAATCACACCAAACACACTCTTGCACCACAGTGCCATAAAAATAGACTAAAAAGATTGCTCAAAATCATGCAATTACATGGAAATCAAACATGTTCCTGCTGCATGACTTTTGGGTAAATAATGAAATTAAGGCAGAAATCAAAAAGTTCTTCGAAATTAATGAGAACAAAGATACAACATACCAGAATCTCTGGGACACAGCTAAGGCAGTGTTAAAAGGGGAATTCAGCGCTAAATGCTCACATCAAAACATTAGAAAGATCTCAAATTAACAATCTAACATCACAACTGAAAGAATTCAAGAAGCAAGAACAAATCAACCCCAAAGCAAGCAGAAGAGAATAACCAAAATCAGAGCTGAACGGAAGGAAAGTGAGACATGAAAAACCATTCAAAAGATCAGTGAATCCAGAATTTTTTTTTTTTTTTTTTTTTTTGAGATGGAGTCTTTCTTTGTCATCCAGGCTGGAGTGCAGTGCCGCGATCTCGGCTCACTGCAAGCTCTGCCTCCCGGGTTCACACCATTCTCCTGCCTCAGCCTCCCTGGTAGCTGGGACTACAGGCACTCACCACCACGCCCAGCTAACTTTTTGTATTTTTAGTAGAGATGGGGTTTCATGTGTTAGCCAGGATGGTCTTGATCTCCTGACCTTGGGATCTGCCCACCTCGGCCTCCCAAAGTGATGGGATTACAGGCATTTGTTTTTTGAAAATATTAATAAGATAGGCCACTAGGTAGACTAATAAAGAAGAAAACAGAGAAGATCCAAATAAACACAATTAGAAATGATGATGGAGATATTACCATTTACCCCATGGAAATAAAAATAACTATCAGAAACAACTATGAATGCCTTTGTGCACACACACAAGGAAACCTAGAAGAGATGGATAAATTCCTGGACACATACATTACCAAGACTGAACCAGGAAGAAATAGATTCCCTGAACAGACCAATAATGAGCTGCAAAGTTGAATCAGTAATAAATAGCCTACCAACTGAAAAAGCCCAGAACCAGATGGATTCACAGCTGAATTCTACCAGATTTAGATCTGGTAAAATCATACCAGCTCTACAAAGAAGAGCTAGTACCATTCCTATTGGAACTATTCCTAAAAATTGAGGAGAAGGGACTCCTCCCCAACTCATTCTATGATGCCAGCCTCATCCTGATACCAAAACCTGGCAGAGACACAACAGAGAAAGAAAGCTTCAGGCCAGTATCCATGATGAACATTGATGCAAAAATCCTAAACAAAATGCTTGCAAACTGAATCTAGCAGCATGTCAAAAAGCTAATCCACTATGATCAAGTAGGCTTTATTTCTGGGATGCAAGATTGGTTCAACATATGCAAATCAATAAATGTGATTCATCACAAAAACAGAACTAAAGACAAAGACCATGCGGTTAACTCAATAGGTGCAGAAAAGGCCTTAGAAAAAATTCGACAATGCTTCATGTTAAAAACTCTCAGTCTCAGTCTCTGTTAACCATCCTTGTACTATCTCCATGAGTTCAATTGTTTTAAGTTTTAGCTCCCACAAATGAACGAGAACCCGTGATGTTTGTCTTTCTGTGCCTGGCTTATTTCACTTAACATAATCACCTCCAGTTCCATCCATGTTGTTGCAAATGACAGGATCTCATTCCTTTTATGGCCTAATAATACTCAATTATGTGTATATACCGCATTTTCTTTATCTATTAATTTGTTGATGAACACTTAGGTTGCTTCCAAACTTGGCTACTGTGAGCAGTGCTGCAACAAACATGGTAATGCAGATCTCTCCTTTTTTTTTTTGAGACACAGTCTTGCTCTGTCGCCCAGGCTGGAGTGCTGTGGTGCAATCTTGGCTCACTGCAACCTCCGCCTCTTGAGTTCAAGCAATTCTCCTGCCTCACCCCCCTGAGTAGCTGGGATTACAGGCATGCACCACTACGCCCAGCTAATTTTTTTGTATTTTTAGTAGAGATAGGATTTCACCATGTTGGTTAGGCTGATCTCAAACTTCTGACCTCATGATCCGCCCGCCTCAGCCTCCCAAAGTGTTGGGATTACAAGCATGAGGCACTGTGCCCGGCCCAGATACGTCTTTTAATATACTGAATTCAGCATCCAGAGTGCTCACCATTACACCATGGAACCTCTCTTAGATATAATAATATCTTTTCTTTTGGTTATATACCTAGCAATGGGATTGCTAGTTCATGTGGTAGCTCTATTTTTAGTTTTTTTTTTTTTTTTTTTGTGGGACCTCCAAACTGTTCTGCATTGTTGTTGTACTAATTTACAGTTCTCACCAACAGTATATGAGGGGTCCTTTTTCTCCACACTCTTGCTAGCATTCATTATTGCCTGTCTTTTAGATAAAAGCCATTTTAACTGGGGTGAGATGATACTTCATTGTAGTTTTAATTTGCATTTCTCTGATGATCAGTGATGTCAAGCACCTTTTCATATGCCTGTTTGCCATTTGTGTGTTATCTTTTGAGAAATGTCTATTCAGATCCTTTTCCTGTTTTTAAATTGGATTATTAGATATTTTTCCTATAGAGTTGTTTGAGCTCCTTTTATATTCTGATTATTAATCCCTTGTCAGACGGGTAGTTTGCAAATATTTTCTTCCATTTTGTGGGTTTTCTTTTTATTTTGTTGATTGTCTTCTCTCATATGCAGAAGCTTTTTAGCTTGATGTGATCTTGTTTGTTCTTTTTTGCTTTGGTTGCCTGTGCTTGTGGGTTATTACTCAAGAAAATTTTGCCCAGACCATTGTCCTGGAAAGTTTTCTCAGTATTTTCTTGTGGTAGTTTCAGAGTTTGGGGTCTTAGATTTAAGCCTGTAATCCATTTGGATTTGATTTTTGCATATGGGAAAGATAGGGGTCTAGTTTCATTCTTCTGCATATGGATATTCAGTTTTCCCAGCACCATTTATTGAAGAGACTGTCCTTTCTCCAATGTATGTTTCTTGGCACCTTTGTTAAAAATAAGTTCACTGTAGAGGTATGGATTTGTTTCTGGTTTCTCTGTTTTATGTCATTGGTCTATGCATTTGTTTTTATACCCATACCATGCTGTTTTGGTTAGTATAGCTCTGTAATATAATTTGAAGTCTGGTAATGTGTTTCCTCCAGTTTTTTTCTTTTTGCTTAGGATAGTGATGATTGGGCTGTGTCCCCACCCAAACCTCATTGTGAATTGTAGTTCCCATAATCCCCACATGTCATGGGAGGGACCCAGTGAGGGGTAATTGAATCATGGGGGCAGTTATCCCAATGCCATTCTCATGATAGTTCTCATGAAAATTGATGGTTTTATAAGGGGCTTTTACCTTTTTCTGAGCACTTTTCTCTCCTGTTGTCTTGTGAAGAAGGATGTGTTTACTTCCCCTTCCACCATGATTGTAAGTTTCCTGAGGCCTTCTAAGCCATGCAGAACTGTGAGTCAATTAAACCTCTTCCTTTATAAATTACCCAGTCTTGGGTATTTCTTCATAGCAGCATGAGAATGGACTAATACAGTAAATTGGTACCACAGGAAGTGGGGTGCTGCAGTAAAGATACCTGAGAATGTGGAAGCGACTTTGGAACTGGGTAATGGGTAGAGGTTGGAACAGTTTGGAGGGCTCAGAAGAAGAGGGGAAAATGTGGAAAAGTTTGGAACTTCCTAGAGACTTGGAGGGTTCAGAAGACAGGAAGATGTGGGAAAGTTTGGAATTTCCTTGAGACTTGTTGAATGGCTTTGACCAAAATGCTGATAGTGATATGGATAATAAAGTCCAGGCTGAGGTGATCTCATATGGAGATGAGAAACTTGTTGGAAACTGGAATAAAGGTGATCCTTGTTATACTTTAGCAAAGAGACTGGTGGCATTTTGCTCCAGCCCTAGAGATCTGTGGAACTTTTTACTTGAGAAAGATGATTTAGGGTATCTGGCAGGAGAAGTTTCTAAGCGGCAAAGCATTCAAGAGGAAGCAGAACATAAAAATTTGGAAAATTTGCAGCCTGATGATGTGATAGAAAAGAAAAACCCATTTTCTAAGGAGAAATTCAAGCCCACTGCAGAAATTTGCATAAGTAACAAGGAGCTGAATGTTAATTGCCAAGACAATGGGGAAATGTCTCCAGGGCATGTCAGAGACCTTCATGGCAGCCCCTCCCATTACAGGTCCAGAGGCCTAGCAGAGAAAAATGGTTTTATGGGCCAGGCCCAGGACCCCCTGCTGTGTGCAGCCTTGGGACAGAGTGCACTGCATCTCAGCTGCTTCAGCTCCAGGCATGGCTAAAAGGGGCCAAGGTATAGCTTGAGGCATTACTTCAGAGGGTGCAAGCCCCAAGCCTTGGCAGCTTACACGTTGTGTTGAGCCTGTGGGTGCACAGAAGTCAAGAATTGAGGTTTAGGAACCTCTGCCTAGATTTCAGAGCATGTATAGAAATGCCTGGATGTCCAGGCAGAAGTTTGCTTCAGGGGCATAGTCATGTTGGAGAACCTCTGCTAGGGCAGTGTGGAAGGGAGATATGGAGTTGGAGCCCCAACATGGAGTCCTCACTAGGGCACTGCCTAGCGGAGCTGTGAGAGGAAGGCCACTGTCCTTTAGACCCCAGAATGGTAGATCCACCAGCAGCTTGTACTATGTGCCTGGAAAGGCCACAGGCACTCAGTGCAAGCCTGTGAATGCAACCAAGAGGAGGGCTGTACTCTGCAAAGCCACAGGAGTGCAGCTGCCCAAGGCCATGGGAGCCCACCTTTTGCATCAACATGACCTGGATGTGAGACATGGAGTCAAAGGAGGTCATTTAGGAACTTTAAAGTTTGGTGACTGCCCTTTTGGATTTCAGACTTGTGTGGGGCCTGTAGCCCCCTTGTTTTGTCCAATATCTCCCATTTGGAATGGGCATATTTGCCCAGTGCCTGTATCCACATTGTATTTGGGAAGTAACTAACTTGCTTTTGATTTTGCAGGCTCATAGGTGGAAGGGACTTGCCTTGTCTTAGACGAAAGTTTAGACTTGGATTTTTGGGTTAATGCTAAAATGAGCTAATACTTTGGGGGGCTGTTGGAAAGGTAAGATTGTGTTTTGAAATGTGAGGACATGAGATTTGAGAGGGGATAGGGTGAGAATGATATGGTTTGGCTGTGTCCCCACCCAGATCTCATTGTGAATTTTAGTTCCCATAATCCCAGTGTGTTGGAGGGACACAGTGGGAGGTAATTGAATAATGGGAGCAGTTACCCCTATGCTGTTCTTGTGATAGTGAGTGAGTTCTCAGGAAATCTGATGGTTCTATAAGGGGCTTTTCCTCCTTTGCTTGGCACTTCTCTCCCCTGCTGCCTTGTGAAGGAAGATGTGTTTGCTTCCCCTTCTGCCGTGATTGTAAGTTTCCTGAGGCCTTCCTAGCCATGTGGAACTCTGAGTCAATTAAACCTCTTTTCGTTATAAATTACCTAGTCTTGGGTATTTCTTCATAGCAGCATTAGAACGGACTAGTACAGACAGCTTTGGCTATTCTGGGTCTTTTGAGCTTCCATATATATTTTAGGATTGTTTTTCTATTTCTGTGAAGCATATTATTGATATTTTGATAGGGATGACATTGAATTTGTGGATTGCTTTGAGTAATATGGACATTTTGACAATATTGATTCTCCTACTTGATGAACCTGGAATATCTTTTCATTTTTTTGGTGTCCTTTTCAATTTCTTTCATCAGTGCTTTATAGTTTTCATTCCAGAGAACTTTTACTTCTTTGATTATATTAATTCCTGGGTATTTAATTTTATTTGTGGCGATTGTAGATGGGATTAGATTTTTTATTTCTTTTTCAGATTGTTTGCTGTTGGCACGCTAAAAGGCTTCTGATTTTTGTATGTTGATTTTGTACCCTGCAACTTTACTGAATTTGTTTATTAGTTCTGATAGTTTTTTTGGTGGGCTCTCTAGGTTTTTCCAAATATATGATCATATCATCTGCAAACAAGGATAATTTTATTTCTTCCTTTCCAATTTGGATGCCCATTATTTCTTTCTCTTTTATGATTGCTCTAGCTAGGACTGCCAGTACTATGTTGAATAACAGTGGTGAAAGTGGACATTTTTGTTAGGTTCCAGATCTTAGCAGAAAGGCTTTCAGGTCTTCCCCATTCAGTATGACACTAGCGGTGGGTCTGTCACATATGGCTGTTATTATGTTGAGGTATGTTTCATCTATACCCGTTTTTTTAGGGTTTATATCATGAAGGGATGTTCAATTTTATCAAATGCTTTTTCAGCATTAGTTGAAGTGATCATATGGTTCATTTTGTTGATATGATGTATCCCATTGGTTGATTTGTGTATGTTGAATTATCCTTGCATCCCTGGGATAAATCCCACTTGGTTGTGATGAATGATCTTTTTAAATATATTGTTGAATTTGCCTTGCTGGTATTTTGTTGAAGATTTTTGCATTAAAATTTATCAGAGATATTGGCCCCATAGTATTCTTTTTTTGATATGTCTTTGCTTTTGGTATCAGGGTAATACTGGCCTTATAAAATGAGTTTGGAAGTATTCCCTTTTCTTCTATGCTTGGGGATAGTTTGAATAAGGTTGGTATTAGTTTCTCTTTAAATGTTTGTTAGAATTCAATAGTGAAGCCATCGGGTTCTGGGCTTTTCTTTACTGGGGTACTTTTATTATGGCTTTGATCTTGTTACTTGTTATTGGTCTGTTTAGGTTTTGGATTTCTTCCTGGTTCAATCTGGATAGGTTGTATATGTCTAGAAATTTATTCATTTTCTCTAGATTTTCCAGTTTATTGGCATGTAGTTGCTGATAATAGCCACTAATGATCCTTTGAAATTCTGTGGTATCAGTTGTAATGGTTCCTTTTTCATCTCTGATTTTATTTATTTGGGTCTTCTCTTTCTTTCTTAGTCTGGCTAAAGGCTTGTCAATTTTGTTTATCTTTTCAGAAAAACAGCTTTTCATTTCATTGATCTTTTGTATTGTTTTCTTCATTTCAATTTCATTTATTTGTGCTCTGATCTTTATAATTCATTTTTTTTCAACTAACTTTAGGTTTGGTTTGCTCTTGCTTTTCTAGTTATTTAGGATGCATTGTTAGGTTATTTATTTGAAGTTTTTCTTCTTTTTTGATGTAGACACTTGTAGCTGGAAAATTTCCTCTTAGTACTGCTTTTGTTGTATTCCAAAGGTTTTGGTATATTGTGTCCATTCTCATTGTTTCAAGACATTTTTCAGTTTCCTTCTTAATTTCTTCATTCACCTACTGGTCATTCCGAAGCATATTGTTTAATTTTTGTGTGTTTTTGTAGTTTCTAAAATTCCACTTGTTATTAATTTCTAGTTTTATTCCATTGTTGTCAAAGAAGATGCTTGATATTATTTTAATTTTTTGAATGTTTTAAGATGTATTTTGTGATCTAACATATGACTTAACCTCAAGAATGATCCATATGCTGGGGAGAAGAATATATCCTGCAGCCATTGCATGAAATTTTCTGTAAATATCTACTAGGTCTATTTGTTCTATAGTGTACATTAAGTCTGATGTTTCTTCATTGATTTTCTGTGTGGAAGATCTGTCCAGTGCTGAAAGTGGGGTGATGAAGTCTCCAGCTATTATTGTTTTGAGGTCTCTCTCTCTTTAGCTCTGATAATCTTTGCTTCGTATAGTTGAATGCTCCAGTGTTGGGTGCATATATATTTATGATTGTCATATTCTCTTTCTGAATTGATGTTTTATCATGATATAATGACCTTCTTTGTCTCTTCTTACAGTTTTTTCTTGAAGACTATTTTGTCTAATATAGGAATAGCTATTCCTGCTCTTTTTTGGTTTTCATTGGCTTGGAATATCTTTTTCCATTTCTTTATTTTCAGTTTATGTGTGTCTTTATAGGTGAAGTGTACTTCTTATAGGCAACAGATCACTGGGCCTTTTTTTTGGTTTGTTTTGAATCCATTCAGCCACTCTGTGCCTTTTGATTGGAGAGTTTAGTCCATTTACATTCAATGATATTTTTGATAAGTAAGGACTTACTTCTGCCATTTTGTTGTTTCTGGTTGTTTTGTGATCTTCTCTTCTTTCTTTCCTTCCTTCCTGTCATCCTTTTAGTGAAGGTGATTTTCTCTAGTAGTATGATTTAATTTCTTGCTTTTTTGTGTATCAGTTGTATGTTTTTGACTTGAGGTTACCATGAGGCTTGCAAATATTATCTTATAACCTATTATTTTAAACTGATGACAACTTAACACTGATTACGTAAACAACAAGCAAAAAGGAAACTAATAAAAACTCTACATTGTAACTATTTCCCCTTGCTTTTTAACTTTTTGTTTTTGTCTTTTTGTCTTATTTTATGTCTATGTCTTCAAAAGTTGCTGTAGTTATTACTTTTGATTGTTTCATCATCTAGTCTTTCTATGTAAGATAAAAGTAGTTTATACACCACAATTACAGTGTTATAATACTCTGTATTTTTCTGTATGTTTACTATTACCAGTTAGTTTTGTACCTTCAGATGATTTCTTATTGCTCGTTAATATCCTTTTTCTTTTAGATTAAAGAACTTCCTCTAGCATTTCTTGTAGGACAGGTCTGGTGTTGATGAAATCCCTCAGCTTTCGTTTGTCTGGGAAAGTCTATTTCTCTTTCATGCTTGAAGGATGTTTTCACCAGATATACTATTCTAGTGTAAAAGTTTTTTTTTTTTCTTCAACACTTTAAATATGTAATGCCACTCTCTCCTGGCCTGTAAGGTTTCCAGTCTGTTGCCAGGCATATGGGAGCTACATCGTGTGTTATTTGTTTCTTTTCTTTTACTGCTTTTAGGATCCTTTCTTTATCTTGATCTTTAGGAGTTTGATTATTAAATGCCTTGAAGTAGTCTTCTTTGGGTTAAATCTGCTTGGTGTTCTATAGCCTTCTTTTACTTGGATATTGATATCTTACTCTAAATTTGTGACATCCTCTGATATTTTCCCCTTGAATCAACTTTTTACTCCTCTCTCTTTCTCTATTTTCTCTTCAAGACCAGTAACTCTTAGATTTGCCCTTTTGAGACTATCTTCTGGATCCTATAGGCATGTTTTATTCTTTTTTCTTTTGTTTCCTCTGACTGTGTATTTTCAAACAGCCTGTCTTTAAGCTTACTAATTCTTTCTTCTGCTTGATCAATTCTGCTATTAAGAGACTCGATGCATTCTTGAGTATGGTAGTTGCATTTTTCAACTCCAGAATTTCTACTTGATTCTTATAAATTGTTTCAACCTCTTTGTTAAATTTATCTATTAGATAGAATTCTGAATTCCTTCTCTGTGTTATCTTGAATTTTATTGGGTTTCCTCAAAACAGCTATTTTGAATTCTCTGTCTGAAAAGTCACATGTCTTTGTTTGAGATTGATTCCTGGTGCCTTATTTAGTTCATTTGGTGAGGTCGTGTCATGTTTTTCTGGATGTCTTGATTCTTACGGATGTTCATTGGTGTCTGGGCATCAAAGAATTAGGTATTTATTGTAGTATTTGCAATCTGGGCTTGTTTGTACTTATCCTTTTTTGGGAAAGCTTCCTAGGTATTCTAAGGGACTTAGGTGTTGTGATCTAAGTTTTTGGTCACTGCAGCCATATCTGCATTAAAGCGTACCCCAATCCCAGTAACACTGTGGCACTTGCAGACTTGTAGAGGTACTGCTTTGGTAGTCCTGGATAAGATCTGGAAGAATCCTCTGTATTACCTGGCAGACACTATATTTCTTTTCCCTTATTTTCTCCCAAATAAACACAGTCTCTCTGTGCTATGCTGCCTGGAGCTGGGGAAAGGGTGACATAAGCACCTCTGTGTCCACTACTACTGAGACTGTACTGGGTCAGACCTGAAGCAAGCACAGCATTAGGTATTGCCCAAGGCCCATGGTAAGTAGTCTGGCTATCATCTATGTTTGTTTAAGACCCTAGGACTCTACAATCAGCAGGTGGCAAAACCTTCAGGCTTGTGTTCTTTCCTTCAGGTCAGTTGAGTTTCCTTCAGTCCTGGGTGGGTCCAGAGATGCCATCGGGAACCAGGGCTTGGAGTCAGAAACCTTAGGAATTTACCTGGTGCTCTATTCTACTGTGGCTGAGCTGGCACCCAAGCCACAAGATAAAGTCCATCTCACTCATTCCTCTTCTTCCCATTACCAGAGGAGTGTCTTCCCGTGGCCACCTTTACCCCAAGTCTGTGGCTAGTACTACCTGGCTACCACTAATGTTCACTCATGGCCCAATGGCTCTTCAGTCAGCTTGTTTTGAATGCTGCCAGACCTGGGACTCTTTCTTCAGGGCAGTTGGCTCCCCTCTGGTTCAGGGCAGTTCCAGAAATGCCATTTAAGATCTAAGTTCTGGAATTGGCAACCCCAAGAAACTGCTTGGTGGTCTACTCCACTGTGGTCAAGCTGGTATCTAAGCTGCAATACAAAATCCCCTTTACTCTTCCCTCTCCTTTTCTCAAACATAAGGAGTCCCATCACTGTAGCTACCACAGCTAGGAATGTGCTGGGTCTCCCCTGAACCTATCGCCTCTCTGAGTCTCACCGGGAGCCTATGGTGAGTACTCTGTGGGTACCATGGATGATTATTGAGGGACCAAGTGCTCTTCAGTCAGCAGGTAATGAATTTTGCCTTTCACTTCAAGGCAGCAGATTCCTTTCTGGCCCAGGGTGTGCCTAGACATGTCATCTGGGAAGTAGGGCCTGGAATGAGGGCCTCAGGACTCTTCTTGGCGCCCTATCCTACTGTGGCTGCGCTGGTATTCAAGTTGCAAGATAAAGACCACTTTACTCTTCCCTTTCCTTTTCTCAAGGGGAAGAAAGGAGTCTCTCCTGGAGCTTTAAGCTGCATTGCCTGGGGTTGGAGGAAGGGTGATGCAAGCCCTCCAATGGCCACCATAGCTGGTATCTCACTGGGTTCTGTGCCCCAGAAGTCCACTGGCTCCAAGCCCAGCACGGCACCAGGACTTGCTTAGGAATTGCAGTCCTTGTGGCCTAGACTGCCTTTCAAGTTTGTTTGTTTGTTTGTTTATTTGAGACAAAGTCTCACTTCATCGCCCAGGCTGGAGTGCCGTGGTGTGATATTGGCTCACTGCAACCTCTGCCTCCTGGGTTTAAGTGATTCTCCTGCCTCAGCCTCTTGAGTAGCTGGGATTATAGGCATGCACCACCACGCCCAGCTATCAAGTTTATTTGGAATACCAGAGCACTTCAGTCCATGGTGGCAAGGCTTGCTGGAACTCAGGTTCCAACTGCTGGGATGGGCCATTCCCTCTCTGGCTGGGGCTAGTCTAAATGCTCCTTTCCGTAGGCACCAGCTGAGTTTGGTCCAGTGTTGCTTTCTGCTCTTATAGGGCAGCACTGAGTTCCAATGCAAAGTCTCACAATCACTGTACCCTTCCTCCCCGAAGTGCGCAGATTCTTTCTCTGTGCCATGTGGCTGCTGCTGGGGTGTAGGGTACAGTTGGCACTGGTGATTCAAGAGTGTCTTTTCTACCCTCTTCAGTGTCTCTTTCAGTTATATAAAGGTAAAACCAGGTACTGTGATTACTCACCTGATTCTTGGTTCTTATGAAGGTGCTTTTTTTCTACGGACAGTTGTTCAATTTGGTGTTCCTTGGGGAGGATGATTGGTAGAGGTTTCTATTCAGCCATCTTGCTCTGCCTGTCTGCTCTGAGACATTTTGTTAAGTGACAAAAAGCATGAAAAATTTGTATAATGACCCCATTAATGTAAAAAGTGTGTATATGTTCATATATGATTGAAATATATAAGTAAGTAACTTAAAGGAAACCCTAAGTTGTCATGCTTTTGGAAAGTGGCATGTGTTTGGAGGTGTGGAAGCAAAAGAGACAATGTTCTATTTTACACTATGTATCTATATTTATAACTGTATCTGGATCTATGTCTATATCTATACCTATGTCTTGTCAATGTTGACAGAGATTTCTATATCTGTATTGTTTCGGGCTTTGAGTTCATAGAGTACTCATGTAATACAAATAACCTTTTTAAAGAAAAAAAGGCCCTTCAACCTAGTCCTGGATTCACTCAGAAAATTATCACTGTCAGTAGAATGAAGGGGATGCTGAGAAAATTCTAGAAAGGAACAAATGGTCACTTCTTGGCTCTGGTTCCTTCTTTCATCTCCCATCTTTCCAGTATAACATGTAGAGGTAGAGAGCATCTGGCGGCACCTATGTGTGCTTGCCCAACCTTTTCATGACTCCTAGTCAAAATACACCTGAGGTTATATCTCTCTAAGTGGATGGTGCCAATTTGCAATGTTTTTACAATGCCTTGTTTCTTGTGCTTGGCTGATGTCCCTGGTGCTGCTCAGTGTGCTTGCTTGCTTTCTGTAGGTGGAATAGCAATTTGTCTTACACTCTGCTTTGTACTTGCTTAGTGGAACCACAAAGGAGAGCTTCTCATGCTGGGACCAGGACTGCAGACCATGAACTCAAAGCCTGTACTTTATTTATCAAATGGAATAGCTCTGCCAAAGGGATCTGTTGGAAACGCTGGTCTTATTTCCCAGGAAAAAAAAGATAAACCACCTGCATTGAGCATTTGGAGTGCTCTGCATTGGCTCATGCTAATTGGAGGTTGGTGCTGGCGTGGCACCTATACCTCAGGGATGCAAATCACACCTTCCACACAGGAAATGTATGGAATAGAGAAGCCAGAAAGGAAGAAGCTTAGGATTGTCCCCTCAGCTTTTCCATTGATCATTCATTTTTTCAGCAAACATTTATTAGCTTTATTGACTCTGATCTGCTTATGGAATTAATCACTAGGCACATATCAAAGCCCACCATTTCTGTAATTTTTCTCACACTACCCTCTCCCTTACCTATTTTGACTCATTGTTCCTGGCTTGCTTTAGTTTGTCCCTGGCTTGCTTTCTTTTGTCCCTGGCTATCTGCTCTGTTGGTTGCACCCTTGTTCCCCATAGTGAGTGTTCTAGGACCCACTTGATTTGAAGGACTGCCTAGACACAATTTGCCTGCCCCAACCCACAGCTCTGTTCCTGGATTGTGATTTGCCCTTGGTTCTTTGGTTTGTTCCTGGCCCACGGAAACCAAATGAGCTTGGTCAATCCTTTAGGATCTTCTAGGCAGTGGAGGGGATCAGATAATTCCATAGCCAGGCATTGTGCTGGGGACTAGTTGGGAGTGGGAGGAATTGGGGCTACAAAGATTCATTATTCATTCATTCAAAAGACAGAAAAGTTTAAAAATACATAAAATATATAGTCTATCAGATGTTGAAAAGTGCTTTGAAGAAAAATAAAGTATGTAAGGGGAATAAAGGGCACTGGTGTAGGAGGAGGGATAGAAATGTAATAGGGGGTTCAGAAAAGGTCTCGCTCAAAAGGCACCAGTCAGAGAGGCTGCATTGTGGATTGCTTGGGAAGAAGATACTCCAGATAATGAGAAGAGTAAGAGAAAAGGCTCTGAAGTGACAGCATGCCTGGAATGTTGAAGAGTGACAGGCCAATGTGAGTAGTGACAGGAGAGGAGAGTCGGGGCCATAAGCTCAGTAATATAATGGGTAGCCAAAGTGTGTGGAGCTTTGTAATCCCTTATGAGGACTTCAGCTTTCATTACCGATGAGGTGAGGAAGACAGTCACTACTAGTGGAGTCTCGCGAATCAAGGTGAACACCCTACAAGTGCACTACATTTGGATCATCTCATTTGGGTTGATGAAACAGGTGTCTTTGCAAGGCTGATGGAGAATAGCCATCTCTGCCAGGGGTCACTGGGGAAGAGCTGAGCCTGGAAGTATGAAGTGTTTTTCAGGCAGAAGGACTAGCATGGACAAAGGCTAGGATGTGTGACATCATGACATCTTCGAAGGATGCATAATATTAATAGTTTGCTCAAGATGGCAGAACAAGGGTGGAGAGGCAGGAAGGGAGCTAAGGGAAGCCTAGTAAGCCAGCAGGCAGCAGATTAGACAAGCCTTATATGATGTAATAATGTGGTTAGATTTAATCCTTCAGTCATGGAAAACCACAAGAGGTTTACAAATATAGAAATGTGACTTACTCATTGGGAAAAAGAACATAATTTTACTCTTATACCTCAGTTTTCACATAACAGTGGGCAGGCTCAGGATCTAGGAAAAGAAATGAGATTGAGTTCTCACTTCTCAAACAGTCCTAACTTTCCTGATTTATGAAATGGAGTTTTTATCTGCTTTCTATACCTCACCAGGCTGCCACGAGGAACAAAAGAGATAGTGTATATGAAAGGGCATTGCTGTCTGCAGAGTGCTCATTATCCCCGTTTTCCCATCCGCATGACCCGAGAGTGGGATTGGTGGACTTGGCAAAAGAATTGCGCAGTGTGCTCAAGTGGAAAATACATGGCTCTTGAGGTGGACATTAGTTGGAATCTTGGCCCAGCGCATACTGACTTTGTGACCTTGGACCACGTGAAGGACCACTCTGAACCTCAATTTCCCAATTAATAAAATGGGTTTTTGCTTCCCAGGATTGGTGTAAAGATTGGAGACAAAGTGTGTGAAGTGCCTAGCCCTGTGTGTGGTCCAGAGGAGAAGCTCTGTGTTAGCTGTTATTTCCTGAGTGTCATCATGGTAAACACATGATCAGATGGATACAGTCCTCCTGTGGGCAAGATACTGTGTCTGGTGCTGTGAGGTGGAGCTATTAATGCTGGTAGGATGTGCCATTGTGCTGCTTCTTTAATAGTGAGGATGTGTTTGTGCTGGTCCTTCACCTCACCTGGATCTGTTTGTGCCTGTGGCATGCTGTACATCTGTGGTCAGGGTACATTTTGGATACATGGAAAAAGTGTAGCTAATGGACCCCCAGGGTACCAGGCTTATGGCTGATATGATGAAAACTGCATGCTCTGCATGTCTAAGCTAACTAGCTGCAGCCCAACTTATGGCCTTTGATTCAGACAAGCCAAAGGGAAATGGAGGGTGAAACATGGGTTCATGTAACTAGCTCATAATTTCCTGCTACTGAGGGGGAAAGGCTTATTTTGTCTGAATTTAGCAGAACAATTGTCCACATTGATTGAATTTTCCAAAAATCTTCTCATCTCCCTCCTCTGTTTTGTTTCAGAGCACACAGCTTCACATTTAAAAGACAGAAAGAGAAAAATTATTGTCCAGCTGCAACTTCTCATTTGGCAGGCACCCAGCCATTTTCTCAGGATTTGACAGAATATGATCTCTCACTTAACTCACTTCTTAATACTGCCCCTGGGCAAGACTGAATTGAATCAGACCCTGGTGCAGTCGTTATCTTGGCTGAAGATTCACACCTACGGTTCTTCCTATAGATTGTTCAGTGCAGCCACAGTGGACTCTGAGAAAAACAGTCAGAAAACAATGTAGTTGCCAAGCTGAAACAGAGCTCACTGTTGTTTCCAACAGGGCTGCTTTTTAACAATTCTCCACAGTCATTAGTTATTCATTCATTCAATAAATAATTAAGCACCTAGCATGGTGCATAATGCAAATAGTATAATCTATGGTATCTTCCATCAGGGAACTTACAATTTAGTAGAGAAGATAAGATGTACACAATTAACTAGGTTGTCATGTGGGAGCACTAAGTGGATGAGAAACAGTAAAAGTGGGATTTGAAAGCAGGGAAAGTGACCTTTGGCTAGGAATTATTTCATGGAGCAGGTGGAAGGGTTTGGGTGGGGAGTTGAAGGAGTGGGGTATGCAGAGGTCAAGATGAGTAGGGATTGGTTGGTATCCCAATCTTAAGTGATGTGAGGAATAATAATGATGTGCTCTATAATTACTTTTAAAATTAAATTGAAGTGGTATCATTTGGATTAATGCAGTCCAACAGTCTGAAACTTTTAAAGAGCATACATAGAGGGAGATGAATTAGGAAACTAAGGGTAACGATGGATGTGGCGAGAAAGGGTGCGATTCTAGGCATATTTTAGACTTTCCAGTATCATTTTAGCTTCTGTATGTGCTGCCTTCCCAGAAGATCCTTGTCTTTCAGTTTTCTAAAAAGATACTGTTGAGGGTAATTGCTGCCTGTGTGTGACACAGACATCTTCCCTCACTCCACCCATGGCAGTACTGCCCTTTGAGTTATGGCTCTGCACCATTTCCAGCTGAGTTTCCTTAGGGTCACAGAACCACACAATGAGAGGGCTTGGGCCTAGGGAGCTTATAGTCCAATCTCTCATTTTACAGATGAGGAAAATGAGGTTCATGGAGAGGTAAACTGGCTGGTCTAAGGCCTGACAGGTAGTTAGCAGTAGAGTGGGACCAAAACCAGGTGTCCTGATTCTGAGTCCCATGGTCTTCCTAGATCATCACCCACTATCTTGAAAGGAAGCCAAGATGTGCTTCTCCTTTGTGGCAAAGACCATGAACCAAACTCATTTCTTCTTGCTCAAGCTAGTCTTCCCAGTTTTCTTTGCAACTAGGTGTGGCCATGTGACTGAGTTCTAGCCAGTAGAGCGTCTGTGGAAGTATGAATGCTCACTCTCAGGCCTGGCCCATTAAAAACTTCCTTGCACAAGCCTCAAGCTCTTCCCGCATTTACTAACTAGATATTGATGCCCAGGGCAACCTCGGAAGCAATGTTTTAAAGATGGAAGAGCATCCATTATCCTGGAACCTTGAATGACTTCATGGAGAAGACACTCCTACCCCAACTTCCCATCCCGATTATAAATTCTATTGTGTAAGCCACTGAGATTTGTGGGTGTGTTAAAGCAGCTATTACTATCTTAGTTAATTGCACCTTGTCACCTTAAATCTGTAGAGGGGGGATTCAGTAAAACCAACTGAAGAACTTAATGTGTGCCCCCTGCAATTGGACTTGGGTTTGACTCTTCTCCAAGAAATCTAGAGGACAAGACTCTTATGCAGCAAAACTGGGATGGATGGGTTGAGATTGGCCTGCATTCCCAGTATATATCAGGGCCAAAAGGGTAAGGACCATTTGGTCATGCAGGAGAAAAAATCTGCCTGGAGCTGTTTTGACTCCTGTCCAAGTGGACTTTAAGGGAAGGAGACACTGATAATAAAGAGTCTCTGGGTGGTGGGAAAACCTGAGGTGGAACAAGAAGCAACAGTAGAGGAACCAGTGGCAGTGACCCAGCATTGGAGCTGCAAGTCAGAAGCAACCTCCAAAGAACCCTGAAATGACTCATAAAGAAAGAATCAAGTTTAAAAATTAGGCCAAGGGTAAGATGCCAATTTAAGACCCTATCAGTTAAGTAAGAGCTTTTGAGTCCCTTTCTTCTTCCCCCTCCCTGATGTTCCAGTTCTGGAGAGGTCAAAGAGAAATGAAGCCAACCATATACCTTTTCTCAAGGCAGGAAGCCTGTCTGTCGTGTTTCTAACTGGTAAAGAAATGCAAAGGAGTCTTAACCGTGAATGAAGATGGAAGGGTGGATTAATATATTGGAGTGGAAATTCTATTTTCTCAATCGTGTCTGTGTTTTACCACAGACAAATTACATCAGAGACCAAATTACATCAGGGGGCCTGACAGAGTTTTATCCAGTGGCAGGGGAAAAATTCCCCAGATGATAAAGTTTTCAGGGTCAGTGGGAAACAAAGAATAAAGATGATTAATTCATCAAGTGACATTTGTTTAAGGTGACACCACCAGTTCCAAGCAGCATGATAAGCTCTTGAATGGGAGTGTGGGCTGGATGTTAAGGAAGAGCGTATGAGGAATACTGAATCCAGACCTGTTGGAAATGACATCAAAACTGGAACCTAATGGAAGAAGCAGAGTAAAGGTGGAGAAGGGCTGTCCTGACACATAGAACAGTGAGCACTGAGCAAAGGGGACATTAAGGAGCTGAAAAACAAAATGTATGATGACTAGAATGCAAGAAGCAGGTGGTCCAGAGTGTTGCAGAAGCCAGCTGGTAGTAAACATGTTGAGAAATTTGGATAAACCTGAGGGACCTTGGGAAGCCTTGGCAGGATTTTAAACAGAGGAATGACATGATCTGATTTGTGTTTTAGAAATATTTCTCTGGCTGCCGTGAATTGATTGGAGGAGGTAGGAGTGGAGGCTGGGAGACAGATTAAGAGGCTTCACAGGTGTGTGATTTTTGCCAAGAGTGCTCATCTGCTAGGTGTAAGATGTTTAGGTTTATGTAGGGTCACGGATTGGTCCAGGAGGTGTATTGGAAACACGAAGGACATAAAACCTTGTCAACCCCTACTGCTCTGCCTTCTGGAACTTCAGCTCTCTGATCATGAATTTCCCTATATCAGATATTGGCAAATGATGGCCCATAGGCCAAATCTAGTTTGTTGCCTGTTTTTGTATAGCTCTCAAGAATAATTCCTACATCTTAAAGTGGTTAAAACAGAAGTTTTCACTGCATGAAAATTATATGAAATTCAAATTTCTGTCTACACACAAAGTTTTATTGGAACACAACCACACTCATTTATGTATCATCTATGAACCTTGAATGTTTCACACTTCAGTGGCAGAGTTGAATAATTGTGACAGAGACTCGTGGCCCACAAAGCCTAAAATATTTATTATCTGGACCTTTAACAGAAAGTTTGCTCACCCCTGCCATGTATCCTCAATCTATACTTAAAATATTTCTTTTTTCACTTTCTCATCTTATTAGAATCAACTTTGGCTTCGTATTGTACTCACCTGGGGATCCTAAAAAGTTCTAATATGGGCTGGGCGGGGTGGCTCACGCCTGTAATCCCAGCATTTTGGGAGGCTGAGGCAGGCGGATTGCCTGAAGTCAGGAGTTTGAGACCAGTATGGCCAACATGGTGAAACCCCGTCTCTACAAAAATACAAAAAAATTAGCTGGACGTGTTGGCATGCGCCTGTAATCCAGCTACTTGGGAGGCTGAGTCAGGGGAATTACTTGAACCAGGGAGGTGGAGGTTGCAGTGAGCTGATACCACACCACTGCACTCCAGCCTGGGTGACAGAGCAAGACTCTGTCTCAAAAAAAAAAAAAAAAAAAAAGAAAGAAAGTTCTGATACATAGGATTCATTCTGAGAGATTCTGATTTAATCGGCCTGGGGATATGGCCTGAGCATTGGATTTTTAAATATTTATCACGTGGTCCTAATGTGTATTTAAGCTTGGAACCCCTGCATAATAAAAACCTGCCTGCCCCCAAGGGCATCTCTTAGGTGGACACTGTGCTCTTCCACATTTCACATACCTCAGGGCATGATATGGGTTAGTATCTGTCCTGCTTCCAGGCCATGAATTCCTTTCTGTGTTTCAAAATTATTAGGTTTGAGGGCAGCTCTGAATACCCTTGCCCTACACTGGTTTATCACAGAGATTTCTTCACCACTTTTATTTATTAATTTTACCATCTGACTCATAGTCTAATTCTTCATATAATTCTTGGTGACTTCATCATCAACATGAACCATCCAGTGCTTTAGACCTTGAGTAGTTAAAACTATTCATCTTTTTTTTTTTTTTTTTTTTTTTTGAGACAAGGTCTGGCTCTATTGCCCAGGCTGGAGTGTAGTGACACAATCTCGGCTCACTACAATCTCTGCCTCCTGGGCTCAAGCCATCCTCCCACCTCAGCCTCCTGAGTAGCTGTGACTATAGGCGCACACCACCACGCTCTGCTAATTTTTGTGTTTTTAGTAGAGATGGGGTTTTCATCATGTTGCCCAGGCTGGTGTCGAACTCCTGAGCACAAGCGATCTGCCTGCTTTGGCCACCCATAGTGCTGGGATTACAGGCATGAACCACTGCACCTAGCTAAACCTACTCATCTTTAATGACCATTTTGTTTTCTCCTCCTCAACCACAAGATCTCATGGCCACACCTTGGACCCCAGGACTGCCATCACATATAAAAATCTCAATTTTAAACATGTTACTTTCCAACCTTAACTTCCCACCCTTCTAGCTTACTTGTGGAAGTGTGCCCATTGCTTCCTATTTTCAACCTTACTTAAATCTTCAATCCAGTCATCCTCTCTCTTCCTCCTCCACCAATTTCTTTTTTTTTTTTTAGACAGAGTCTCGCTCTGTCACCCAGGGTGGAGTGCAGTGGCACGATCTCAGCTCACTGCAAGCTCCGCCTCCCAGGTTCATGCCATTCTCCTGCCTCAGCCTGCCTAGTAGCTGGGACTACAGGCGCCTGACACCACACCTGGCTAATTTTTTTGTATTTTTAGTAGAGATGGGGTTTCACTGTGTTAGCCAGGATGGTCTCGATCTCCTGACCTCGTGATCCTCCTGCCTCAGCCTTCCAAAGTGCTGGGATTACAGGCGTGAGCCACCGTGCCCTCCTCTTCCACCAATTTCTTACTCTTCATCAATGCACTGGCTTTTCATCCTTCTTTGACTTTCCTAGATGCCATATTTATCTTTATAATCACTCATCTGTAACTTAGAGATGATAATGACAGGGCACCCCTCTGGTAGAGTTGTGACGAGGATTAAGAGAGTTAATTTTTTTAGAGTACTTATGACAGTCCTTGGCATACATTAAGAAGCTCAATAAAGGTTAGCTGAATGTCACTGGAGAAAACATACCCACAAGCCGACTGTTTTTATTCAAAACTTGTGATCATGAACCTTAAGTGAATATTCCAGTCTGCTACTGAACCTACTGTGTTTCATTTGTAAATCAGCTTTCCTACTCCTTAAGAGGACTCTTTCACACCACCTGTTTTCTCAAAACTCTCATTTATCTATCCTCACTTCTAGCTGACGGCCTTACCTCATACTTTAGAATACACCTAGAATAAAATCCAGACTTCTTAGTATGACTCATGTGATCTGTCTGCAGAATCTTGCTCTGACTTGCTATAACTTCCTATATGTGGATTTCCCCCTCAGTCTCTGGTCACCTCTGTAATACACCAAGCTCTCTCCCATTTCAGGGCTCTTGCACATGCCCTTCCCCTTGCCTGGAACGCTTTTCCTCCACTCATCTCATGACATTTATTAATGTTTTTGGGTCTATTTTAAATGCCATCTTTTTAGACAGGCCTTTCTATTTACCCTATACTAGTTTTCTGTTTTTTCCGTAACAAATCACTGTAAAATATAGAGGTTTAAATAATGCAGGTTTATTATCTTACACTTCTGGAGGTAAGAAGTGTAATATCAAGGTGCTGGCAGGACTGAGTTCCTTCTGGAAGCTCCAGAGAGGGATGTGTTTCCTTTGCTTTACCAGCTTCTAGAAGTCACCTACATTCCTTAGCTTGTAGCTGCTTTTTTTCCACCTTCATAATGTGCAACACTGGGTCATGTCCTTCTCATGCTGCCATATTTTTGGTTCTTCCTTCCATTTCCCTCTTCCACCTTTAAAGACCCTTGTGATTACATTGGGCCAACCCAGTTACTCCAGAATAATCTCCCTATTTGAGGATTGGCTGATTAGAAACCTTAACTTCATCTGGAACCTTAGTCCTGTAACTTAACATATTCACAGGCTCCAGGGGTTAAGATGTAGACAATTTGGGGGTCATTATTCTGCCTATCACACTACCTAAAGTAGGCTTCCCTAATATTCTCTTGCTTAGCTCTTGTTTACTTTCATGAAACTAATCACAAATTTGAATTTATTTCATTCTTTTCTTGTTTTCTTTTTCTATTCCTTATCAGAATGTATTCTCTAGTAGGGCAGGAACCTCTCTGTCTTGTCTTTGTGTCTGTAACAAATAGTAAATTCTCAGTAAACACTGATTTAATTGATGAATGAATAAAGGAAGAGTTGTGGATAGGATGGAGCATGGAATTTAAATTGGAAAGAGATGAAGGTGAAACCTTGAAGAGGTAGTGAACATCCAGACATCAGAGGAGTAGCTAAGGAAAGCTGGAAGGTGGGATGCTATGCAGTGACAGTAGGACATTGGAATGTATAATTTCACAGATGAAAAACACTTAGGGCAATTTTAATAGCTAGGGAAGTTATTTTTAATTATCCTTTGGGAGGTCATGGGGTCCTTTGACAATAAAATGGAAAGTATGGGCTCTCTAGGAAAGTACACAACATATGCATAAAATTTTGCATTTACTTTAGGAAGCCTACAGTTGTCCTCATCTTCAGTGAATGAGGGAGTGAGTTGGAGGTAAAAAATGACATATAAGGAGGATAAAGTTATAGTGGTTAATGGTATGAGTCTTTAAAGAGATTTCCTCTCAACACTCCATCATGGTACCTTAACTTATGCCAGAGTTGGTAATAGTGAGTGGGTTGCAAGTAAGAGACATATGGGCCACTTAGAATTGGTTACTGGGCTAAGATGGGGCAAAAGGAAGTGAGATTTTCACCCCCACCCCTTTATTTTAGGTTTGTAAGTATAATGTATGCTATAAAGTATAAAATAACTACTCAAGTTATCAACACTGTTCTTTTGGGACCGCATACTCTTTGAAAATGAAGCTCTGGGGAAATGGGTAAGATAGCTGTAGCCATAGACTCATGCAAAGGGGATGATAAATGTTGAATCTGAGGACAAAGGTCGTCTGACAACTGTTCTGAAAAGGTTATATTTCACAATTCTCACCACAAAGCATGGAATGAAATTTGAAGCTTTTATGTGATCATGAGGAAAGAATCTCTTATTGTTTATTAACTCTACAGGGTTGAGAATGCTGAAAATGAAACACAGAGATAGCATTTATAGTTGCTAGATTACAGTATCAGTTAGATTTACATCTTCGCCAGGGCTGTGGCTAGTTAGAACATTGTTTGGGAAGCAGTGGAATCTAGACAACTGAGATGAGGGTTTCCAAGAGAATCCTGGGCATTTGGAGACTCTGGTTCTCCAAACTGCTCTAGGCACATCACACTACCCTTTCCTTAGGGGAGAAAACTGGCAGTTCTCCCTCATTCTCAGTGGCAGAGACCACTGGTTATCCCTTAATACTCTTTCTCCCTTTCTTCTAGAGAAATAGAATTTCTGATTTTTTGAGGGGCCCAAGGCATCTCAGAATAAAGATTCCATTTTCCAGACCCCTCATAGTTCAGTGGGATGACGTAGCTAAATTTTGGCAAATGGGATAAGAGTGACTGGTGCAACTTCCAGGAATGGATTTTTCTCTTCTCTTCCTCTTTTCTCCTTCTTACTGGTTAGAATTCAGATATGATAGCTTAGATCAAATCAATCTATTGAATCATTAGAAGGCTATTGGACATAATGGAGCAATAAGATAATAGAATCTGGGTTCCTGGCACCATGGAATGCTATATTAGCTCTGGGCCACCTACCTGGACTTTTACGTGAGAGAAATACAATCCTGTCTTGCTTAAGCTATTGTTATTTGAGGTTTTTGTTACTCTCATCTGCCTAATTCTTATCCTTCTTGTCATTCACTCAGTGAGGTAGGGGAGGAATCTGATGATTTTATCAAGTAACCTGCTTTATGAATTATGGTTCCTGTTTCTGTGAATCTTGCTTCTGCTGATTTAGAGGTCTTGATACCTAAAGGGGAAATTCTTCCATCAGTGACAAGAATAGGTCCATTGAATCAGAAGTTGAGACTCCCACTTGGCCCATGTTAGGCTCCTCACACTATTTGCAAACAGGAAAAGGTGGTTATGAAGTTGACTGGATGACTCACCTTGATTACCAAGGAGAAGACAGGTGGCTACTACGTAAAAAATGGGTGCAATCTGAGGAAGCCTTTATGGTGCCAAGCCAAGTGGTCAAGGTTAATGTGTAATTGCTGTATCCCTCTACAGGGAAAACCATCAGGGGCTCAAACCCCCTAGAAGAGTCATTTCTCCTGTCATGACAACCTCAGCTGGTTCTTCAGAGGTTCTAGTTAAAGGTCAGAGGAACATAGCGTGGATATTAGAAGTCATGGAAAACTATAAACATCAGCTGTAGTATTATGGCCAGCTGGAGAAATGAAGTTACAGCCTCTACTTGCATCTTCTTTCATACTGTATAACATTTAAAAAAAGTTTTTCTTGCATTTTCGCTTTTCTACTCAGTTTACTTGGGGTTGTTTAACATTTGTTTATCATTTAACACTTAAGTGCAGACCATAGAGATATAATCCTGAGAAGTTCTAGACCTAGAGAGTTCGAGACCTAAAGAACTCTCTCTCTCTCTGTGTGTGTGTGTGTGTGTGTGTGTGTGTGTGTGTGTGTGTGTCCTGGGCAGCTACCAGGCAATGGACCACGGTAGTTATTTATTTTTATCTGCCTATTATACTTTCCTGACCCCCTTCCCATTCCTTTTTCTGGTAACAGATGCTGTTACCCCTGATACCATTCCAGGCTGGGCCTTCAAATAGTATCCCACGCCTTGGTTCCAGGGATAAGTTGGGTCAATTGCAGTCTTTATTCCAGAACTTCTAAACTTGAGCCAAGGCATGGGTGGATGGCAGGCTGTTAGAGCTGAATCACCTATGGTAATGCCTTTGAATGAAGCACTGCAGGTTTTTGCTCTTTGGATTTCCAACACTTTGATTTGTATCTTCCCTATGCCTGACAGTTCAGTTCTTCCTGCAATTTTGTAAATGATCTCAAGCTGCTCTCAATTTTATATTTATGTTAGGCAGAGTAATTTTCTGTTGCCTGCAACCAAAAGACATTAACACAGGATCCATGAATTCCAAAGTTAACATCGGCTTCACGCCTTATCTAGTGAAGTTCGGATACTCCCACTTTACAGATAAGAGAAGGCAAATGACTTTTTACAGCCAGCCAGAAAATTGGTGGAGCCAGCATTACCACCAGCTCATTTGACTCTTTGTTCAGTAGTCTTTGAACTAGTTTATATTATGCTCAAACTGCTTCCTCTAATGAAAACACAAATGGGTTGCCTTTTTCTGCAAAGCAAAGTGGATGTAAACACGATGGTACCGGCTGTGAAACAAGGGAAAATGTGAATCATCTTTGTCCATATTGGGCTTGGAAGCAAAATAGCGAAACATTAAAAGAAACACATCAAAACCTGCAAGTGTTGATTAAAGACAGAACAAATTGTCCCCAAAGTTTACAATGTAAAACAAGGCAAATCCTGAAAATTAAGTTGACAAGCATATACAACAGTGTGATTTTTTCTTAATTAAACTGACAAAGATCCCCAGTTCCACATAAATCAACAAAAAGCAACAAAAACTACAGCACTAAAAGGAAGGATATTAAGAGCTGCTGAAAGGAGAGTGCAAGAAAGAAAATGTAATGAAATCCACACTTTGCTGACTTGATATCCCTGGGGTAGGTGGTTGGCTAGGGTGGGGAGGTGAAGTGAAGTGACAGATAAATAGTGGGATCTACAAGTTAATTTCTAGTATCATCCCAAGCGGAAGGTACATGACGCAGGCACAGTGGCTGTCTTTTTCTGCCTTTTGAATAAAAGAAATATGAAATAAAAATAAAGATGAAGAGAAGTGCCACAAGAACAAAGGAGAGCTGACCCAACAGAAAAACCTGCTTGGAGATGAAACGGTGGGCTGCGAAAGGGCGTGGCATTGTGCCCATCTGTGTCCTCCTGGCACCACTCTGGGTGGGGGATTCTGTGTGTGCATAAGCTCCTCTTCTTCCTCCACTCCCTCAGTGCTTGATTCTTAGGAGATCCTCTTGATGGATTCTCTTCATGGCTCTGTTGATACATTGCACAAATTCAAGCCATCTTTTTCAATTCATTTTATTATATATAAGAAATGGCATAACTTTCAGTAAACAGATGCAAAATACACATGCCTCCTGCACTCACCAAGTCCTCACCAATTAATAATGGCACTGTTTCTCAATGAGTTTTTTATTGCACCAGAATTCTTCTTAACACAGCTTCTAGCTAGCCATACCAGCCACTCAGAACTGGTCTATGTTGTAAAACCTGTTTGCCACTTCCGGAAAATTAGAAGAGTAGGCTTTAGAGGCAGATGGGTGAGAATTTACCTGCTAGGTAGCCTTGGGAAAGTAACTGAACTACTCTGAGCCTCACTGGTAAAAATGGTGCATATGTTGTACTAAACGTTACCCTGGATTTGTTTTAATCAGGTATGGTAAGATACACAGATATGGAAATGATTGTCATGAATAAGACTTTTATGTTCAACAGATCCCTAGAAATAGGAGGTATATAGCACACTATGCAGGGTGATGTGGGGGAAGCGCCAGACTGGGACAGGAGGAAGAAGGAGGGTGAAGGGAAAGAAAGAAAGCGCAGGACAGAGCATTTGTGGTTTTCGTGGGAAGGAATGGGTGGTTATGTTGACCAGCTTTGGTATTGGCTAATTTGAAAAATTTTAGCTGGCTCCAGGCTGTAGGGGCTGTCCTAGTTGTCTGATGCCTGGTCCTGGGATAATTGGGGTAGAGGAATGTTGCCTCCTGGTGTATCAAAGCCAGATAGAGGAGCTAGTTCAGAGTATGGGCTTTGGATTGGTTGGTTTGCGTATTACAGGCATGCTCCCGATGAACAAGTCCTTTATGGGCTTTAGGAATTAGCTAGCCCTGCGAGGGGCTTGTCCCCTTTTATTAAGCAAAGAAAAATAATGGGGAGACAGTTGTGGCAAGAAGCTCAAATCTTGCTTGACATGTTTCATTTTTTTTGAGTTCTTATAATTCAGTTACTGTTGGTATTATCCTGCTTGTTTTAGGAGTATATCCTCCTCTCCACCATTCCCTGACTTTAAATTGCCTCATCCAAGGCATGGATATACTCAAAACTCAACTTGGAAGTTTTACTTATACCTGACCTAAGAAGACATTCTATGAGAAGACATCTTCCCCAAGAAAATAAAAATCATTTCTGTTGATTCTCTTAGCACAGCTGAAGCAGCTGGAATTTTTAAGTACTACTAAATGTTAGAGCACAACAAATAGGAAATAAAAACAAGGATAAAAAAAGTTGGTTTACATACTTCAGATTTCTGATCCTGCCACAAGTAGTTTGCACTCAAGGTTTTCAGGCCTTGTTCTTTGATTCTTCCTGATAATCAACACAATGTTGTGTGTGTGTGTGGGCAGGGTGTGGGGAGGACAGAAGGATGGGGAATAGTGTGTGCGTGTGGTGGAGGGATTGGCACAACTTTACAGGCTGTAAGCTTCTCATTCTTGCATCTTAGTTTCTCTTCATTTGCAGATGACAACTAACATAGGCCACCAACATATATCACAGCCACTTTTTCACTTTGTTTGTAGTCCCCTGAGGGTTCAGACTACCAGTTTAACAGGCAATAGCTTACATTCCCAACTAGTTAAAGCCAAGAGTGATTTAGCCTGTAGGTGAGCTCCTTCCTTTTTCACACAGGGAAGGTCTTGCTTTTGTAAGCTCTAATGATAATGGTCATAGCATCTGTATAATTACAATATTCATGCACAGCAACTAATGTCTTTCCCAAGATCTCTCAAGTGGCTGGCAAAGGATGATATAGAGGAATCCAACTGTGGGGTCCAGTCAAAGGAGAGGCTGGAGGGATTAGGCCAGAGGTCAGAGCTTCCCTGTGGGAAAACTGGGGTTAAGGGAGAACTGGACTTATAGCTCCAGAGACAGGACACCCCCTAGGAGTGTTGGTTTCATACAGGTGTGTCACACAGGAGCTAAAAAATCATCATCTCCAAGTTAGAGAACAGGTGCTTGGGGGCCACGTGCATGCCTGGGCCTCACTTGATGGTGAGGTAGGGACCTCTATAGGGTCAGTAAGTCTGGACTTTGTGGACACAGGCCTTGGCAGGGCTGACTTTGAACTTTCAAGGGGCAGAGGTTGTTAATGGCGGTTGGGGAGAGAGTGCTGGGGTAATAACTGGACCTCTCTCTTTTGGTATTGCTCTTAGCTCTCTGGGATTCTTTCTAGAAAAGGTTCTAGTCTTTTCTCTATTTTCCCAGCTCTTCCTTAGGCCTAGATGCATAACATTCCCTTGAGTGCCTATTAAAATTGCAGTTTCCTGGGACCCATTCTAGTGATTCTCATTCTTTAGGTCTGAGCAAAGGCCCAATAGTCTGAAATTTTAACAGCCACGACCAGCTGACTCTGAAACAAGAGTCTTTGAACCCCACTTGACAAAGGTTATCTTAGAGAGCTACAAAATCTAGACCTGGATTTTATTTGCCTTTATTTGAAGGAATATTAAAATAATCAGCTCTTAAGAATGTCCACATGCCATTTATAACTGTTGGCCAAACATGAACTTGCAGTTGACTTTCTGACTATATCATGGGCATTAGTCAGGAGTTAAAACTGGTGTAAGGAAAAGCTATCATTTTAATTCACCAGATACATACGTGTGTAGTTCATGGCACTACAGTTATCTGTGTGCACACACAGAGTTCATTTATGTTGAGTCTGAGTAGCAGAGATTGTCACTCAGGAATTAAAGCCCATTTTTATAAATTGATAGTGGCTGCTGCTGCTCCTGACTGTGGATTGAAATGAACAATCAGAAATGTTAATGTTTCTCTGTTTGTGTCATTATTGCTGCAGTGCGATATTTCCCAGGCCCCTCAGCTCCAAACTATAAATGCCGTTGCAATGTTTTTATTTAATGAGGATATATGTAGCAAATGTTTCCAAGGTATTAAGATATACAGGGCTTCAAAGTTTAATCATTTCTTCTTTCAGGTGTGGAGTAGAAGAAATGTTTAAGGAGACTAGGTTGACTCTCTTCAGCTATGCGACGGGCAGCCTCTGGCTTCCTTCCTTGTGACACTTGCTGAGGATGCTTCTGGAAAGTCCGGGCTCTTCTGGAAGGGCATGGTGCTGCTACAGCCTGAGATGATGGTGCTGCTGGCTGATTGTGCTGTTCCTAGGTTAGCCTTGGGATTTAATTCTATATTGTTATTTTTTTCAGATCTCTCTTTACGTCATTACGTTTAGAGATAATTTGTTATGTGGTTGATGAAGGCCAGTTCTACATACGTATTTAGTAGTAGTACTGATGTCTGAGATCTTGTTCCTGCCTGTCACTAGCCTGGTGTGTGACTTAAGACAAATCCCTGTGTCCTTAGTTTTCTCAACTTAAGACTGGGGATGGTACTTGTCTTATCTTCAAAGTCTTTGGGAGAGTCAAGTGAGAGATTTGATGGGGAACTTCTTGGGGCAACATTAACTTGACCCAAATCCAAAAAGTACTGTTATTTTAGGCATGATTTTAATAGAAAGCCATCGTGGAAAGATGTATCAGTCTTTATGTTGATGCCTAATGACCAGAACCCAGTTCAAAATAAATATCATTTTTATAAAGTTAAAAAATTAAAACCAGCAGCATTTGGAATCTCCTCTCTTCTTGATAATGATCTGTTTCTTGGTTTTCAAAATACGTGATTCCCAGGAATCTCTTATCTGAAGACCTCAATGTATGCATGAGTCCATTTATCTGTACACCAACACAGGAAGTAACCAATAAAATCTAAAGAACATTAAAGAATCATAGCTCTAGAAGGAACAGTGGTTCCAATGGTGACAGCAGAGATTAAGAACATGCTGTGATCTATAAGGAGCTTAAACAAATTTACAAGAGCAAAATGAAAAACCCCATTAAAAAGTGGGCAAAGGATATGAACAGACACTTTTCAAAAGACATGCATGCAGCCAATGAACGTATTTAAAAAACCTCAATATTACTGATTATTAAAGAAATGCAAATCAAAACCATGTGAGATATTATCTCACACCAGTCAGAATGGCTATTATTAAAAAGTAAAAAAATAACAGATGCTGGCAAGGTTGCAGAGAGAAGGGAACAATTATACACTGTTGGTAGAAGTGTAAATTAGTTCAACCGTTGTGGAAAGCAGTAGGGCGATTCCTGAAAGAGCTGAAAGGAGAACTTCTGTTTGACCCAGCAATCCCATTACTGGGTGTGTACCCAGAGGAATATAAATCATTCTATCATAAAGACACATACATGCAAATGTTCATTGCAGACTATTCACAATAGCAGATATGGAATCAACATAAATGGCCATCAATGACAGACTGGATAAAGACAATGTGGTACATATACACAAGGAATACTATGCAGCCATAAAAAAAGAATGCAATCATATCTTTTGAGGGAACGTGGATGGAGCTAGAGGCTATTATCTTTAGCAAACTAACGTAGGAACAGAAAACCAAATACCACATGTTTTCACTTATAGGTGGTAGCTAAATGATGAGAACTTATGAACACAAAGAAGGGAACAATAGACATGGGGCCTACTTGAGGGTGGAGGGTGGGAGGAGAGAGAGGAGCAGGAAAAATAACTATTGAGTACTAGGCTTAATACCTGAGTGATGAAATAATCTGTACAATGAACCCCCATGACACGAGTTTACCTATATAACAAACCTCCACGTGTACCCCCAAACCTAAAATAAATTTTTTTTAGAAATAACTTGCTGTAGAATGCCAATGTTGTCATTGGTTATTTGAAGTGTCCAGTATCGTGGAATATTTAAAGCAGGAACCATAAAGCTGTTTATCAGCTGAGTCAGTGGTGGCTTCACACACACCCCTTAGGCAATTAAAAACATCTGCAATTTAGCATATACTAAGTATAAATCAGTAGATTAAATGTCACAACATCTGTCCCATCACTAGGAAATATCTGTCTCAAAAATAGGTGGTTGGCTGGGCATGGTGGCTCATGCCTATAATCCCAGCACTTTGGAAGGCTGAGGGGGAGGATTGCTTGAGCTCAGAAGTTCGAGACAAGCTGGGCAACAAGGAGAAACCCTGTCTCTACCAAAAAAAAAAAAAATTACAAAAAATTAGCCAAGCGTAGTAGCCAGCACCTGTAGTTCTAGCTACTCAGGAGGCTGTTGTGGGAGGATCACTTGAGCCTGGGAGGTCGAGCTGCAGTGAGCCAAAATCACGCTACTGCACTCCAGCCTGGGCAACAGAATGAGACCCTGTTTCAAATAAAAAGGAATATGTTGTTTAGTGTCTGTGTCAATATCTGCAGGGTTGAATTGCATTAACATTAGGTTCATCCAGGTGGGAATAATTAAAGTGCTGTTACTAGATTGGGAATTGGTGGAGACAAAGGTTTTGGTGCAGAATCTACCACTAACATCCCATGCAAGTTACCATTTCTCTGTTCTAAAAACAGCATGTTGGCAACTCAATCTATCTCAAGATTTTTTTGGCGCACTGAATGTGACATTGCCTAGAAAAGTTTAAAATATGGGACAAATATAAGGTATTATTTTGATTTTTCTAAGAGTTGTAGGCATCTCTGAGTTCATTCTTTAAAACAATTGTCTTTTTGAGATATAACATGCATTTCATAAACAGCATACATCTTAAGTGTACATGAGCTCATTAATTTTTAAAATTTTATTTAAAAATTTAAATTCTTTGAAAAATCTTCTCTGCTGTGCCTTATGTGCTTGACCAAGAAGATGTTATTACAGTAGTTTATGTGTTAAGATTGGATTCATCCAGGCATTAAAGCTGATATAATAATATTACTGGAACAGAAACTAGTTTCATACTAGCTTCATGTGTACATGTCTCTAATCAGTATTGTATATGTGTATTTAAGCATTTACATTTGTGAGTAAAAGACCAAAATTATGAGTTATGATAAGTGTGTGTGAGACCGAAATTATGAGTTATGATAAGTGTGTATGAGACCAAAATAGGTGTTATGATGAGAGAGAGAGATTGTGTGTGTGTGTGCGCACATGCGCATGTAGGGTTATTTCAACTACAAGGGGCAAAGACCCAGTGAATAAGTAAAAGGATAAGGCTACATGTTTCTTGACCTCAGCTGGAATGGAAAACATCCCAGGATCTGGGGAGCATATTCTTCATCATCAAAGGCTGCTGCCTGGTGTCTTTTTAAGACTTTTTAAGATGTGATATGACTGCTCCTCTATTCATTACTCATAGTTTCTTCTCTTTCATACATATGTGCCTTGCTCATGAATTCAGCATGCCTTGACTTTACCTTTCCATTAAGGCATCTTTTCAATTTTGGCTTTTACTAATAATGGACCAGTCTGTTCCTGTGTTTCTTAGTTCAAATTTCAGAGAGAAAAAATATTTTGTATAGGCTGCTAACCAGCCTACTGTTTGTCTTTGGGTTGAGAATTTCATCTCTGGCCCCATAAACTATGACCAAGGCATGGGTGGGGAAGTCACTTGTGGGACAAAACATGGCAATGTCTCTTGAGCAGGGACCATAGGCTGCAAAGTGTCACTAGAATACGTGGAAATTAACAGCTTTATTTTTTTATTATTGAGACGGGGTGGTCTTGCTCTGACACCCAGGCTGGGGTGCAGTGGTGTGAACGTGGCTTACTGCAGACTCATCCTCCTGGGCTCAAGTGATCCTCCCTCCTCAGCTTCCCAAGTAGCTGGGACTATAGGTGCATGCCACCACACCCAGCTAATTTTTGTATTTTTTTGTAGAGACAGGGTTTTGCCATGTTGCTCAGACTGGTCTTGAACTTCTGGGCTCAAGTGATCTCTCTACTTTGGCCTCCCAAATTGCTGAGATTACAGGTGTGAGCCACTGCACCTGGCCAACAGCCTTAATATTAGTGAAACTGGACTGGGGCACTGGGTACCTTAATGGTCTCAGTAGATAGCAGGACTCTCTGATAAAAGAAGGAAAGGATAGGAAAAAGAGAGAGTGCTACAATAAAGGGGATTGCATTTTTCCCACTCATTCCATAGAAACAGGACTTGTTCAGTGATGAAAAATCATGAACCAAGATAAGTCAGCTGAACTGGTCACTATGGCGGCCTCGCTCACAGATTTACCATAGGGTGCTAGCTGCAGCAGAGAGGAGCTCATATTGTGAGAAATGAGCCCTGGCAGATGTCGCTGCATAAGGAAAGCCCTGACTCATAAAGCAACATTCAGATGCGAATGAGATGGATGGCTTCTCCAGGCTCAAGTATCCCAGGAATTCCCATGTCTCTGTGTAGTTTATCCTTAGTGTTGAAAATATATGTGTGTCATACTGTGTTTTCTGATTAATATAATTCTGTGAAATGACGGCTTCTCCAGTATTTTAGATGTACCCAGGAGAAATAGGAAAAGAGAGCAAGCTGGAGAGAGGGTATTATCCCTGGCATTATTCCAAGAAACAGAATGCCTGGAAGAATTCAGAAAGTTAACATGGAGGGAGGTGCTGCCTGGTTATATTTCTAAGAAAGTAATCTAGATTTGACATTGAGTATATGCATAAGATTAGAGGAAATTAACTAGAGGCTGTAGCAAGACATACTTTGAATGTTTGCTTAGCCAGAGACAGGTCCCTCATGAGCCTTTTGTCACTGAAATCCCATTTGTGCATCAGGAAGCGGGTGGCTCCTTCTGTCCTATTATACATCTTTGGGAGACGAGGCCAGTGCTGAGCAGTCCCAGCTCCTTGTTTCCAGCCATAGTGCTCAGCCTCTCCACTTCTTCCACTTTAGTTTGCCTTAGGCCTGCCCTCATTCTTGCTCAAGAGAAACAGCCAGGTTAATGCCTTGGTTTACAAATCTGTCTGTGCCAGAAGCAGCTCTGGATGCCACATGACTGCACCAGGTCTCCCTCCCTGGCAGGGTGTGTCTGGAGGATTACCTATCTGGAAGTCTTACAGTTGCTTAGAGCTCCGGAAGTTTCTCTTTTCTGGAGCATCAAGGAGGTTAGGAGACAGGGAAGAAAGAAGTAGTTAAAAACACTTTACCTATTGTCAGAAGCATTTACCACTTGTAGATGTGAGTGATTTTCAACACATAAAGCCATCTGGGGGTGCTGCGTTTACAAGAGATGCACGTCCCTTTCTTGAGCCTGTCTGCTGAAAGTCCATGGTGGGTCTGGGGGCTCACAAGCAATCAGACAGCCTTTAAGTGATAGCTCCTCCAAACCAGTAGATGTGGATGGCAAAGTCAGTCTGTCATTTTGAAGCCCCTGGCCAAGCCTGTGTTTTTCTCAGCAAACCCCGGGAGCTCACCGGAAAAGCCTTCTACTGCTCTGTCTTCAGGTTGACCTTTGCTAAGGGAGGGTAAGGATGGGCTACTTGGCAAGCATTTTCCTTAGCAATTGCAGGAGTGTTTTTTAGAATTCATTAAATGTGAGCTGAGGAGACAGGCTTAGGTTTGCCCTGTGATGTTAAATTACGGGGCGAGGAGAATTTGGAGACAGGGCAAAGAGAATCTGAAATCAGGAGCATGAAGGGAGCAAGGGCTCTTTCTGCCTGTGAACTGCATTGAGCAATAACCTGTGGTTAGCGATACTCCTCAATTTTGAAAAAATTCTATGTAATCTATACCGACTTTTTGTCTGCATCCCTGCTTTCTCCTGCTTTGTGCAGCACTTGCTCCCTCTTTCACAGACCTCATGCCCACACAGCCTTTTCTTTTGTCCAATAGTTCAGCGACCAAATCAGTGTAAAATATTTGCAATCTGTCACTTAGTCACTATGTAACTGTCTATTTGTTCACAATCACTTTTGAAGGAGTTGAGTGGCTCTTTTACAGAGTCACCCAACTAACGTTTCTAAGATCCTGCTGTCCTCATGTCGCCCCTTGCTCCAGAACCTACCATAGCCACCGATGACTGAATTGTGAAATCCATACTCCTCCATCATTCTCTGTGTCTCCCATGATCTACCCATTCCTATGTCTCTGCAATCCTTTTTCCCACTTCTCCCCAAACAGCACTGTCCATTTCAGTCACACTATCCCCATATCCGTTCCTTTACAGGGGATGAGCTCTCTGTCTGCATCAGACCACCTGGTAAAGGCTAATCCGGTCTCAAGTCTGCCTTAAATCTTACTTTTGACAAAGCTCCCATCTTCGTCTTCTCGTATTGTTTCTCCTTGCCCTGAGTATTCAAAGAGCCAGCTGCTTGAACAGAATGTTATTGTGTTTAAATTTTAAAAGCTTTGAATATTAAGAAAAATATGTGAATGACTTAAAGCAAAAGTTTTTGATGTTGTTGATGATGATGTTTTGTAAAAAACATTAACCACAGAATAGAACAGAATGCATGATGATTACTGGGGAGTTTTGAGAGGTAAGAATTTTATTTCTGGGCTGTTGTGGGGAGTTTTGAGAGAAGTAGGAGAGGAAAACAAAAGAGAGCTACTCTTGGGCCCTGCTCAAACCCTGGGTTGGGAGGATGGAAAGTAGACATGTCTGGATAGATTTGGGGTCTGAGACCAGAGGCGGCACACACCTCACTTCCTGGGGGGCATTTTGGGAGGAGGAAGCTCAGCAGGGTGCCCTGTCCACAATGTGATGGCTTCTGAAGCATAGAAATGGCAGCAGGTGGTTTTAGGCAGAAAGAGGGCCTGCGTTAGACATCCTCCTTCCCTTTCCACTGTGGTCTCATTTGGCTTCGATGAGGCATGGAGAATATCTAATAAGTCTGTCAGATAATAATGATAGGTAAAACCTGTGATAAGAATTCACCTTGGGATAGGTCAGAGAGCCCAAAGCAGGTGCTGTAGGGTGGACATTTCAAGTCTGAGAATAAATTAGGGAGAAGTGGCTGGGGCTGAGGGCCAGCAGAGCCAGTAAAGGCCAAGGTGTAGGCTGATGAGAGAGGAATCTAAGTCTTTCCTGGGGCAATCCCAGGCTTTGCTTATGTTAAGAGAAATGGTGACAAGATATTCCTGAGGAAAGTGAACTTGGACCACTCAGCTATTGATTATGATGAGTGCTATGAAGGAAATGAATGAAGCATGGCGATAGAGGATTACAGGTGTGATGAGCTGCATAGGTGGCATTGAAGTTGGGGGCAGGATGAGAAGAAAGCAGTCGTGCAGAAGAGGAAGGGTTCGAGGCAGAGTGAACGGTACATGAAGGCTCTGGGAGCAGAGGGAGCAGTGGAACAGGTTGAGTTTGGGGAATTAAAAGAACTCGCCAGCAGCTTGGCTGCAGTGAAGAGATGGAGGCAGGTCAGGCAGACCTTGTGGCCCCGGAACTGAGTTTGGATTTTTGTCCTCAGTGCAATGGGAAGCTTTCAAAGCAGTTTGAACAAAGAAGTGACATGGTCTGCTGGGCTTTTGAAAGATTACTGTGGCTGTCCTGTAGAGACCAGATTAGAGGGGCATTAAGAATGGAAGCCTGGAGACAAGATCCTCCCACTCACACAGGAAAGCCTGATGTATTCAATTTCTTTTCTTTTTGGTTCCTTCGCCCTGAGCATCCTTTCTGACCTCGGGTTTGGCATGAGACTGAGGTGCTGTAAAAGACTTTCAGGACTTCAGTTCAACGCAGTACATATTTATTAAATATTTACATGCACTCGTCCCTGAGCAAGGCACTGTAGGGGATGCAAGAGACAAAGGTCTGATTTCTGTCCCCAGGGAGCTTTAAAATTATCTAAAGAGAAAAGGCATTTGTTTATTAATCTAATATACAGCCATACTCTACCATCTTGGTGCTGAACGTAGGGGAAGACTAAAATATGGTCTTTGCCCTAGAAGCGGTTGGGTTCTGGGGAGACAGAAGTTTCCAGAAATGTTTGTTCAATGCAGTATAATAGAGGCCTATGCTGAGTGCTAAGGGATGGGTCTTGCTGTGTGAGGCCAGAAAACCACAGAGGAAGTGAAATTCATGTTGGATCTTAATCACAAGCAGGAATGGGTTGGGGACAGAGGTGAGAAAGGGCATTTTAGGTTATGAATTAGTCCTATTCAAAAGTAGGCTGCTAGATGCTATTGCTCAATATGGGTCAACAGTATGAGCTGGCTGCAAAGAAAGTGTCATTTAGGTTGCTTTAATGAAAACATAGTTTCTAGAAGGAAGGAGGAGATAATTGTGAAGTGCTCTTCTGACCACACAGAGTTGTTATGTGGAGATCAAGGTAGCCTTTTTTTTTTTTTTTTTTTTTTTTAGACTGGGTTCTACTGTCACTCACCCAGGCTGGAATGCATTGGAATGATCCAGGCTCACTACAGCCTTGAACTTCTGGGCCCAAGCAATCCCCCCACCTGAGCTTACCAAGTAGCTAGGGCCACAGGCATGCACCACCACAACTGGTAACTCTTTTAAAGAGGGTTGTAGACATAGAATTGGATGGATGTTTAGTCTGGGACCTCTGAGAAGCAGATGACCATATGGGATTAAACATGTAAGGATTTTTTCAGGGAGAGAATGTTAGGAAAAGAGCCAGGGAAGGCTGGCAGAGCCATCAGACCACAATACAAGTCTGACCCTGATTGCAAGAGGGAGGGAAGGAAGTTGGGTGGAAGCATCCCAGACTACCATGCAGGCTAAGGAAGGGTTAGCAAGACTTTTAGGAAGTCCTTGAATCAAAGTTAGCTGGTAGAGGTGTTTTGTGTTTCTCAGGATTTAATATCACTAATGCACTTAGGCATTGAGTGGAAGCAGCCCGGGGCAAGCATAACCTGTGTACAAACAAGGTGGTGGATTTCTGAGAAAGCAGCCATAGCCCTTGGCTGATTAAACTCTTTGTAGCTGGGAGATTGAGAGGCTCACACTTATGTCTGTCCCCATAGGGTGGCTGTGGTGATGAGAAAATTCAACACCAGACATGCTGTATACAGAGCCAGAAGGCATCTCAGAGGTGGTTTAGGATTCATTATTTCAAAAAGATTTTTAAAATTTGACATATATTTATTGATATACCATATGCCAGGGATACCAATAGGAAAGAAACAGACCCTACCCTCAAGGAGCTCATAGTCTAGAGGAGAACAACAGTTTTTAATGGAGGCTGACATGTACCAAGATGGCTATGTGAACAAAGAGCACCAGGAACACAGCTTGGTGGTGATACTGGTGGTTAACAGGGTCACCAGATTCCTGGAGGGGCTTGAGCTGGGTTTTAAAGGACAAATTGCAAATCTTTAGGTAGAGGTGGGGGAAGGGATTCCACTAATATGTAAAGAGGCATTGTATATGGAATGACATTTAATTTTTATGTCAATGACATAATTAGGTTATTTTGGCCCCAATTTTTGGAAACTATGGGAAGATAGATTTGGGATTGATATAAGCAAGAACTTTCTGAAGGACAGAGAAAGGTGAGATAGTGTTGTCTTGGTGAGTTTCTAGTGCTGCTAAGATCTAGCTGGGAGGCTGTTCACAAAAGTGGTGTCAAGTCAGGAAAGGGTAGTTTTGGTTTTGGAGAGGACTTGAATCCTTAAGCTTCTGTGATTTCAAGGAGCCTTTTCTGCCCTATAATACCCAGAAGGAGGGTACCACGACTCCTGGGAAAGTGGACCACTTTCTGTCTATGACTGGCTGTCTTCTCCCAGCCTCGGGCTGCACACTGGCCTGCAATTTTCTTTTGGCCAGTAGTGGGGACAAACGGGCCTATTTCTTGGAAAGGCCAATTTTAATGCCCACCTTGTGCCGTACAACAAAGGCCAGGAGTCCCAGGCCATGACTCTTTCTCTGGCTGATCAGAAGAGAGATTTCCATCAACACTTGCCTGATTGCCCTCTCCAAAGAAAAGAGTGAGGTCATGAACATGCACGATGAAGTATGATTACAGCAAATACCTCCCAAAGACTCTATCCTTCCTGGAGAAGCCTTCCCTGAAGGCTTAGTAAGTATGAGAGGCAATAGACTGCTAATCAGTAAGGAAATTAGCTCACATATGCTCCTGACAGTGTTCATTTTTAATAGAGTCAGATACTAGTTTAAATCTGTCAGAATAACCCATAACCAAAAAGATGTTCATTTTTCAGAAGAAAAATCAGAGAAGTCATTAAAGGGACAATTTCACATACTATTCAAAAAACATTGCTGGTAATTCTAGAAACTGCGTGTCTTGGAAAAAACACTGATCTTAGTCCCAGCACAGCCAAGTGCTGGTTGTGGGGCCTTGAAAAATGTCAGTCTTTCTGGGACCCATTTTCCTGATCTGTAAAACAGGTATTAAATACCTCCTTACTCCACTGCTGCCCCTGAATCGTTGTTAATTGCTTCTGTGTCTGTGGGTCCCTCCCTGCAGATGCAAAGCTCCAGGAAGGAGCATCCAATTGTGCATCCAGGCTCCATGCTGAGCCAATGTTGGTGAAGGCTGGAAGAAACAAGTCTGCCCTTTTGGTCTCTGCAGTTCCTCCTAAGACTCCCAAAGAAAGGAATTCCCCTCAACAGGAAGATTTTGCGATTAATAGATGGCCAAACATAAGACAAAACAAAACAAATGGCCAGTGGCCGCTATATTTTCTCTCCAGAATTGGTGAAATTGATGAATGTATATGAAAGTATTTCATGCCACTGAAGTACTCTGCTAATACCAGGATTTACTGAAGATATGATAGTTGTCTTTCCACATGTTTTATCCCACAGATAGGTTTCATTTTTTGTTCTTCCATTTCTTGGCTTTAATTCACCTTTCCCAAAAAGCCCTTCTAGACTGGCCATCTCAGCTTCCAGTTCTCCCTAAACTTCTTTGATACTCCAGTCTTCCCCAGTTTGATTTAGAGCATTGTTGTGTTGTGTTTGAAGTCTTGAAGAAATCAGTTGAAGATTTTCACACTGGGCTCCATGAAGAACCAGGATTTAGCCTAGCCAGGGGCTGTTGAGATATAGGTGCAAGGGAGATTGAAGGGAGATGCAGCCCAACACCAGCGTCTGTCTACTGCACAGGAGTCTGGAGCTAGGATGGCCTTCCATAGCTGTCCTGAGTTGGGCCAGGTTGAGCCAAGTTGGCTGGACTGTTAATGCCAGATGATTATATTTGATCAGTTTTTGAATGTGGGCCACCCAGAGAAGGGAGCATAATCTTGGTTGAGGGGCTCTCAGCAGCTGAGGCAATCTCTGGAGGGCTGGTGGCTGAAGGCTGTCTGCTGCCCTCAGCCCCAGTAGCTGTGGTAATAAGTCCTCCCTTAAGGAGGGGATCTGAGTAGCACATGGCAGTGTCCACCACAGCCTTTATCTCTGCTTCCCCACCCAGCTTCAGTAAGAGAGAAGCAGCTCTGCCTTGGTCCATTTTATAGGTAGGGTTTCTACATGAGTAAAAACATGTGTTCTCTTGCTTAAAAAGTTTGGACATCACTGCTCTTGTCCAGCTGTTTTATTTTTTAGGTGAGGAAATTGAGGACCAGCTTCTCTGGCTTCCAACAAGGTAACTTTTCCATTATACCATAGCTGGCACCTCTTTATTTCCTGTCTTTATCTCTGACACCCTAAGGGCAGGTGAGCTGTGGCAGACACTGTCAGTTTCTCAGAAATACTCTTTCTTTCTTTCTTTCTTTCTTTCCTTCCTTCCTTCTTTGCTTCTTTCCTTCCTTCCTTCCTTCCTTCCTTCCTTCCTTCCTTCCTTCCTTCCTTCAGTTTGTTGTCAGTGGCACATGTCTAGCTAAAGAACCTGATTTCCCAGCCTAGCTTGCAGCTAGTAGTATCCTGTAACAAAGTTCTGGCTCATGGGACACATGCTGAGGGTTTCCAGGAAAACTCTACTTTCTTAATTTAAGCACCATCCCATCCATCCCCTTTACTTCCTCCTGCCACCTGGAATGCAGACATCATGGATGGAGATCTTGCAGCCATTCTAAGAATGAGGATAGGGTTTGTATCCTAAGAATGGCAGGGCAGAAAGCTGGAAGTGCCCAGGTCCTAGATAACCTTTGTGGAGCTCCCATCTGTCTCCTCTGCCATTGTGTTACATGAAGAAAATAAAAATCCCTGTCTAGTGAAGGCACTACTGTTTGGAATTTGAGCTGTTAAACGCAGTTCCAGATAGATAACACCAAGTTAAACAGAGAAAGCAGGATCTTGGAGCTGATACATTCAGATTAATATCTTTAATAGCCCTGGTCTCTGAGGCATCCTTGGCTTTCTGCACGAAGACTTGATGTAGGTAAAGGGCAATGGATTGGGAATTTAGAAAACGGAGCTCCTACTCCAGTTCTACCATTCACTAATTGTGTAAATTTGGACACGTCAGATAGCCTTTGGGGGCTCAATTTCACTTATTATAAAGAGAGAGTTAGAGTAGATCTCAAAGTTTCCTTTTATTGTTCTAAGCCAGTGTTTCTCTCGTCCTATGACTTGGTCTACATCAGGAATGGATGTAGAGTCATACTTAGGCAATAGTTTCAGGTTACGAAGTTGTGAGTGTGACAAAATGTGAGAAATAGCTTTGCTTTTAAAGGTTATTTCTTGCTAAGTATTGAATATAATCCAGTTTACTAAGGATTTTCTTCATAAGAATTCTTTGCATTTTTTGTGGGTTACTGACTTAATTAGTGTAATTAAGCACAATTACAAATTAGTGTAGATCTATATAATTGGGTACTAACAATGTGTAATTAGGTAACTACATCTTGTAATTAGAGACTTGAAAATGTAGTACCATTTTAGAGTTCTTATTCTACTTTGTCAAAAATTGTACCAAATATACATACAGATCATTTAAGAAGTCTACTTTACCTTACAGTTGAACGGGTTTTATTCTTGTAAATTACTAACAGCACTTCCCTGCTACCCCCAACCCCCCCGCCGCCGCTGACATTAGGTAGAAATAGCTTTGTATTGTTTTTGAAATCAAAGATTGTTTTGGTCACAGAGTTAAAATAAATTTCTTTTACACTTTTTTAAAAAAGTAGCATATGACTAAAAGAATCAGTTAGGGGGTTTGAAATGTGAAAGAAATCCTGATTTCATTTCCGAGCCTGTAAAATAGAATGTGGTGGGCTTAGAAACAGTGTTTTGAATTCTCAACAGGAAATCCAGGTATAGCATTTTATGAGTAGAACTGAAGTCATATAATCAGTCTTTGGAATTATATTGACTAATTTTTGTGTACTTTAGATATAAGTAATTTTTCTTTTTTGGAAAATTCATTGTAGGGGTTTCAAGATGATAGAAATGCTTCATATTTGTGAGGCCCCCAGTTATACAAATGGATTTGCAAGCATGGGCCTTAAGATAGCATCCAGAAAACTTCCAAGTCAAGTCAATCTTTTACTTCCTTTTCATTAGGAAAAAAGAGCATGTCTTACTGTTCTGTGAATAAGAGTTGTGAGCAGCTGCCATATTGGTGGAGTAGAAAACCATAAAGAGGCCGGGCGCAGTGGCTCACACCTGTAATCCCAGCACTTTGAGAGGCTGAGGCGGGCGGATCACGAGGACAGGAGATCGAGACCATCCTGGCTAACACGGTGAAACCCCGTCTCTACTAATAAAAATACAAAAAATTAGCCGGGCGCCGTGGCGGGCGCCTGTAGTCCCAGCTACTCGGGAGGCTGAGGCAGGAGAATGGCGTGAACCCGGGAGGCAGAGCTTGCAGTGAGCCGAGATGGCGCCACTGCACTCCAGCCTGGGTGACAGAGCAAGTCTCTGTCTCAAAACAAAAAAACAAAAAAACCCCAAAAAAAACAAAAAAACAAACAAAAACGAAACCATAAAGAATGGCTCATATTTGAGACCCATTGAGGCAAAATGATATGGTCTCTACTGTTCCCCTTCATTAGAACTTGAGAGCAGCCCCTATGAGGCAGAGGACATGTCCTCAGCTGGGAGTTTGCATACTTAATTTTGGTGCCAGTTCTGCCATTGACAAGCATTGTGATTTTTCTGTTTTTTTTTTTTTTCACTTGGAATATGTGCACTTAAAGGGTGGTTCCCTTAGTTTGTTTAGTTGTGGTATCAAATGGACAAAGGGTATGAGAAAGGGAAAAGAAAATTATACAGTACTATATTTGTGTTAGGTTTAAAATCCTATTATTATTTGGGGACAGTGGGTATCTTTTTGATGCTTTCCCATTTTCTTTATGTAAGTCATTACTCCTTTTATTCACGTAAGCATAGCGTTTTAAAGCTGGCAGGAGTCTTGACAAAATATCCTTATTGTGCAGATGGAACTGAGGCCCAGAGAGGTCAAATGGCTTGCCAAAGTTTGAAAGTTAGTTTGCAATAGAGTCATTTTAGAATGCAATTCTTTTGATTCCCAATCAAGTGCCCTTTCCAATCACCCTTATTACAGGCTGGTGCTGTTCTTGGGAACTCAGTGAAGTTGGGAACACCATCTGCCCTCACTGGAATATCTCTAAGAGGATAGCAGACTTTTTCTCATATTGACATTTTCCCTAGAGAAGATTTGAATGTGGATGCTTTTCAATAGTTCCCTTTCATAAAAGGCGGGAGGAGGCAGGCATTGCATTTGGTGAGCTAATACAAAGCTTTCCTGGGGAAATTATGAAAACTTGGGATGAAGATAAAAAGCATATGGTGAACTGGCTCTGCTTTCTGCAGTATGTGTAGGCTTATGCAGTGGGTGGTACTCTGAGGATCTGAGATGAGAATGGAGGGGGAGAAGTTGTTAGGGTTGTGGAGAAGACTCTGTGTCAGGTCGTTTTTTATCCTATGGAGGGAAGTGACTTTGTGGCTTTGGATAGAGCGGGCTGAGTGGCAGATCCAGAATGATGGCCAATAAATATAGTATGATGTTCTTGTGACACTATAGTTTCATGTGGTTAGTTCAGTGCTAACTCCTGAGATGGTTGGGGCTGCCAGTGTGCCTCAGGAACTTTTTCTTACAATAGGTAGTGGGTATTTTTCCCTCAGAATTTGAGAAGGATAATAAAAAGATTCATTTTGGATGACTAAGCTCACACTATAGAGTGGATATATAACTTACTGAGGAGTTAACTTAAATATAACTTATAGGCAGAACTACAATCATTGTATAGTATGATTTTTTTATTACCTCGTCTCTCCTTAATAAGAATTGGCAAAAATGCTAGCCATTTCTGGTTTCTATTCAGCTTCTCTTCTTTCAACACTTTGCTTTTTAATTTCTTGTCTGTGTTCACATTCCACACTGAATTGCCTTAGAATGGTTTCTTTATTGAATGACGAACTTTAATATCAATTAAGGAGACTTGTCAGCATCTTCTCATAGAACTCTTTAAGTTAAGACTGCATTTCTAAATGGACTGCATCTCTGAAGCTCTAGTTATCTTAATGCCCATTCCCACTGTTCCATGTCATACTAAATCTTCTAATTCATACTTAAAAAAAATTCTTGCCACTTTTCTCATGCTGACAAAGTCTGTTGGGCTTATATCTCTGCACAGAGCTGGACTGCTTAGACTTGTGTTATAGTAATAAGAAGTTTTTCAGCCCTGTTTTTTTTTTCCAGGTGAGAACAAAGACCAGAGAGTTTAGTCACTGCCTGTAAAAGAGCATTAAATCTTTTCTCATTTGGTTTTGCTGAACAGTGGCATCATATGTTTTTTCTACTCTGGGTCAACAGCATTGTATTTTTTGTTTAATTATTTTAAGCCCACTGTATAGTTAAATCAGAAACTGTGAAGGGTCTGGGATTTTACTCTTCATGCAAACTAACAAGTTAGCCAGCCACAGTGTGTTGTGCACACACACACACACACACACACACACTCTGCAGAAGATCTCTGAGTTAGAGAAAAAGAGTCATATATACAGCAAAAGCTGTGGCCAAGGTAATTTCTTAGCTCCAGTTCTCCAAGCCCCATATCCACAGGTGACATGATGACCAGGTTGCACCTGTATATGCAGTGGGGTGCATTACAGGAAAGAAATCCCCAAATTAGGAAGTTCTGATCCTATATATGGGTGTTGGCAACCTGCCCATCCTTCACTTCTGAGTTGGCAACCTGCCCATCATTCATTTCTTAGTAAAGACATTATCTTTACTCTAAGAAGTATGCCAATCTTCTCCAGGTTGTGGCAGGAGAAGGCTTTATCTTTACTACTCTGGAATATCTCTGGGGAAGGGTTTTTAAGCTTTGCTGCATTGGTCAGGAGATAAATCCTTCCTCTGGCCTGGAGGAATATACCATCTCTAGTTTCCAAGGTTGTTTGCTATTCTTGGAAGAGATAGTTTGAGATGTGCAGACATGCCAGACTCCTGGAGGATTATCTTCCAACATACATGTAGGCAACATCTTTTCCATAAACAAATGAATAACAGAAAACCAAAAGCATGTAAACATTTGAGTCCCCTCATGACTTACAGGATAAACTCTAAACTGCTGAGCTTGGCATTCAAGGCCCTTCACTACTTGTTTCTTTCTACAATTCTCCATCTCTAATCCTTCACTTGGACATAACTGGCCTTCTTGTTGCTGGCTTTTTCTTTTTACATAGTTTCCCTTCCTGGCCTTTGCTGCTCTTGGAGTGTCCTCCCTCACCTCCTTTCTGCCTTTCAGAATCTTCCTTATGTTTCAAGAACTATGGTTCATCATCAATCAGACATCCATTCTTTCCAGTTGTAGGCTAAGTACATCTTCCTATTTGAGTTCGTGTTAAAATTTGAAATCCATCCTATGCCAATAAGAGAATGTGACCTGATTTATGTGCAAAGAGACTAGCATCCCTGAAGCCCAGAACTCACCTATTTTAAGGTCAGATTACAATTGAGAATAGAGTGGATCACACTGGTCTGGGTCCTGGTTAGCCTAGTGACTCAACTCCTCAAAGTCTCCTTAGATTAAAACAGGATGCTAAGAAGGCCAGGGCTGTGGATACTATTTTCTAAGTCCAGGATGGAAACACGCCCCCAGAGTCTTTACTTATGTCACAACTCCAGCTTTAATCAGACTTCTAGAGAAAGGCTTCTCTGGGACCCTGATTCAGTAGGCCCAAGAAGGAGACCTGAGAATTTGTATTACTAACAAGCTCCCAAGTAAAGCTTATGCTGCTGGCCAACAGATTACTCTTTAAGCAGGGATCTAGATAATTTTTCATGATCAAGACGTGCGTGAATACGTGTGCATGCATGTGAACTTCTGCAAATATTTTCCTAGAATTAGAATCCGGAAAAGGAACGGATGTTTTCTGAGCATATTACCTTACTTAATCTTCATATGAGAGGTAGGATTTTTTTCTTTCTTGGTTTTGCGGCTGTAAAAACCAATTTTAGACAGGATAAATGACTTTGTCACACAAGCAGGAGAGCGGGGATTCACATTTATTTCCCTTCATCCCAAAATCCCAAGTCTGCCCATCACACTAAGGTCAAGCCTGGTATTTCAGGTCTCTGACTAAGAACTGGAACTAATACCCTAGCAGACCACACACTCTAACTAACCAGGTAGTGATTTCAGCAGAGGTACACTGTGGAGCAGGCAGTCGGGGGTACGTATGTTGTCAGTTTGGCCCTAGTTGTTGAGAGCCCCTTGGAAGGCAAGACATCTTATACATGGAAGCGTGCTTGAAAGTTCACAGAGCTCTTCATCTACTTTGTAATTTTCTCTGAATTAACCAGATAACTTAATCCTCTGCAATTTTCAGAACCTAATACCTTTTAAAGTCTTTTCTCAGTATTTCATTCATTACTCTTTTGATTGGGTTGTTTAGCCTTTTTGTTTTGAGATGGAGTCTCGCTCTGTCACCCAGGCTGGAGTGCAGTGGCCCGATCTCAGCTCACTGCAACCTCTGCCTCCTGGGTTCAAGCGATTCTCCTGCCTCCGCCTCCCCAGTAGCTGGGATTACAGGTGCCTGCCACCAAGCCCAGCTAATTTTTATGTTTTTAGTAGAGACAGGGTTTCACCATGTTGGCCAGGCTGGTCTTGAACTCCTGACCTCAAGTGATCTGCCTGCCTCAGCCTTGCAAAGTGCAGGGTTTACAGACGTGAGCCACTATGCCTGGCTGAGTTGTTTAGCTTTTAACCAAATGGCATATAAAGGTGGGCAGTGAATATCAGGAAATAGGGGCCTCTTGGGGTTCGAAAGAGGTGCAACCCCTCTCCCTTGGCCTCCCCCAACCTCTACTCCTTCTCCCAGTCCTACCTTCCCCCAACCACACCTGCAGTTTCTGTGTGATCTCAGCGGGATAGAGCCTGGCTAGTAAGCCATGGGGAGGAGGTAATTTCATGTGCTTATCTTCTGATACTCCCTTTCACACACCAGAGGACCCCTAAAAGGGCATCAACTCCATGGAGGCCCCACCAAGAACAGTGTGGTAGCCACTGACTCTACCTCGCAATGTATCAGAGCCACTTGGGAAGCTTTATAAAAATGTGGATTCCCTGCATCACCCAGATCTAGTGATTCAAAATTTCTGCAAATGGGGACCTACAGTGTTTATTTTTAGAAAAGCTTTCTAGGTGGTATTGATACAGCTTGTTCTTTGATCAAGGTTTGGGAACCTTGTGTATAGAAGGAAAAACATCCTCATACCAGGCTGGCAATCAAAGCTGAACCTGGTCACGACTTAATCCTGGGGCTCTGGGCAGATCATTTCCCCTATCTTAGGCCACTGTTCTCACACCTATAACATGAGGAGTTGAGTTAGGTAATTTTTTTTGGCTCCTCATAGTTTTAATTTCCTAAGACTCAGCTGGGTTTGCTTGGCCCTAGAAAAAGCTCATCCCGACCTCAGAATCACCTCCAGTGAAGATCCTGTGAGGTGTGCTTCCTCGTTTAGCCTTTGTGTATTTCATCCTTGGATGCAAGACAGAGGTCTTCCTTTCAAGGGTGGAAGGTAAGAAGGACTTACCTTCTTCCTTACCAGTCATGTGGAGACACTAGATATTACCATTTTCAGAGTAGTAATGTTTTAACCGGCTTAATTCAATTTGGCCTGAATTCACTCCGCATTACAACATGTCTAGCACTCTGCCAGAGTTTATGAGCTATGGTTCCTGCAGATGAGTGGCTTGTCATCTGGCTGGAGAAAGACGATGTCAGTACATTGAACTTGGCAGTGACTAAAAATGGGATTTTAGGTGCTCAGGGTTGGGAAGATTGGAGTTGGCTGGGGGAGTTGGGAGGCTTCACAGAGAAGCTCACCAGCTTGGTTTCAATCAAGTCTTTAGCACAGGTAGAGGTCAGGTGGGCAGAGAAGAAACGAGAGGCTGATACAGGAAGGAGGATCATCCTGGACACACATCCGGGACTATTTGTAGAACAGGTGGGAGACTAATTGGAAGGAATGTCCTAGGGAGTATGAGATGAGGGTGGGGAGGCAGATTGGCATATTAAAGGACTCAGAAAAGAAACTATCAAGAGAGTAAACAGACTACCTGCAGAATGGGAGAAAATATTTGCAAACTGTGTATCTGACAAAAGTCTAATATCCAGCATCTATAAGGAACTTAAATAAATTTACAAGGGAAAAAAAACCATTAAAAAGTGGGCAAAGGACAGGAACAGACACTTCTCAAAAGAGGACATACATACGGCCAACAATCGTATGAAGAAAAGCTCAATACCGCTGATCATTAGAGGAATACAAATCAAAACCACAATGAGATACCATTTCACAGCAGTCAGAATGGCTATATGAAAAAGTCAAAAAAAAAAAAAAAGATAGGTGCTGGCAAGTTTGTGGAGAAAAGGGAACACTTATACACTGTTGGTGGGAGTATAAATTAGTTTAAACATTGTGGAAAGCAGTATGGCGATTCCTCAAAGAGCTAAAAGCAGAACTTCCATTCAACCCAGCAATCCCATTACTGGTATATACCCAGAAGAATATAAAGCATTCTACGATAAAGACACGTGCCTGTGAATGTTCACTGCAGCACTGTTCACAATAGGAAAGACATGGAATCAATCTAAATGCCCACCAATGACAGATTGTATAAAGAAAATATGGTACATATACACCATGGAGTACTATGCAGCCATAAAAAAGAATAAGATCATGTCTTTTGCAAGAACATGGATGAAGCTGGAGGCTATTATCCTTAGCCACAAGTCTCCTGGTGCAATACAAAGAAGAAAACAACGGACGTTGGGGTCTACGTGAGTGGCGAGGGTGGGAGGAGGGAGAGGAGCAGAGAAGATATCTATTGGGTACTGAGTGATGAAATAATATGTACAACAACCCCCCGACATGTGTCTACCTATGTAACAAACCTTCATAAAATAAAAATTAAAATTAAAGTTAAAAAAAATAAATAAAAGTTAAAAAAAATAAAGGACTCAGACAACGTTCCATGGCAAAAGGGATCCATGGTAGATTCTTGAATGAGGCAAGGATGTGATCAAAACCTTATATTCTAGGAATATAGTTTCAGGTGGAGGCCTACACAATGGTCTAGAGAAGGGAGATACCAATTGTAATATTAGTCAAAGAGCTAATCTGTGGCTGTGGCTGCTACCCAGCAGGGAGCCCATTTCTAGGTCTGCTCTTGCTTCTTTGGCCTGAGGAAAACACCTTGTCTTGTCCCCTGGTGCAATAGGACCTCAGTCAATTTAGTACACACTCAAACACGTCTTTGTTTGCAGCACTCAGGCCCCATAGGGATATGAAGACGTCAGAAGAAGAGGGGCCCTCATTTCAAGAAGACTGTAATCTATTAGAGAGTTGTGATCCTGATCAGTAGGTCCTGGCACTGTGCCAGTGAGGTTCAAGAATTGTCTTTCACATCCATTCATCCACCCTTTTTCTGAGCACCTCACTGTGCACCAATAACTATCAAAAGTGCTAAGGGGAATTCAAGTCACCATAGAATACTCTCCCTGCTCTCATGGGTCTATACAGAGAAACCTGTGGGCTTGGGATGACAAAAGTAATCATCACCTTCTAAATTGTGAGATTTCACTGTGAGTGAAATGGAAGCCAAAGGAGGAAGAAAACATTGAGATGAGAGAGGTCAGGAAAACTTTCTTGGAGAAAGTGAGTCTTCATGTAGCAAGGTGATAGGATGTGCCCAGAGCAGCACAGTCCAATAGTCTATGATACAAGTCACAAATATCATTTTAAGTTTTCTAGTAGCCACATTAAAAAGTAAAAAGAAACAGGTGCAATTAATTTTAGCATGTCTTTTAACCAATTTTTTTAATCTAAATTATTATTATGTTGACATGTAATTGATATAAAAATCTTCACGAGCCAGGGCATATTTTGCACATGTGGTACACCTCAATTTGAACTAGTCACATTTTGAATGCTCAATAGCCATATGTATTGGGCAGCTCAAGGGGGTGGGTGGATGAGAAATTCCATGTGGCTGTTGATCCCTAAATGTCTGATCTGGAGGAGGGGACTCTGGGGATGGGCTAGGTGGGCACAGCTGTTGTAGGAGGGAAAAGGCTGGGACCAAGAAAGCAGAAGACTTTGGGAAAATGAGGAATAAAAATAACTGTAAGTTCTATGGAGTTAAAAGACTTGGGGCAAGGAGGTACACACGTTTTCTGCCACAACAAACAAATTCTAAATGGCTCTGGGAGAAAAGAGGGCCCGAATAGGAACTGCATTTCTAGAGAAATGAGAGTCCTTAAAGCTGTCTGAATAGAAAATAAGGTTATCATTATGCCTTATCATTAGAAGAGAGAAGAATATTAAAAGGACTCAGTTCAGCTTGAATAAAAAAGATAAATTTCAAGTAAACTGGCATACAGTTTATCCATGACTGGATTTGCTGTAATAAAGTCAGCGAGGGAATAAGCTGCGTGATTTACAGGGCTCCTGCTTCTGTAAAATTTACAAACTGCTGTGATAAAATGTCACCTTTTATGATGCATTTCACCCGGGTTGCATATATAAAGGGCACTGCAATGGAAAGAGTTGCAAAAACAAAGCAGCAGCCTAGCTCCCCAGCTGCCTTTGTCTGCTTTTCCAGCAGAATTGGGGATTTATGGAAAGATGACTTCTCCACTTGCCTTTTCTGGCTGTGGCTTGCAACCAGTGAAATGGCACCATTTCCTTTAGTTTTTATTTTGCAACCTGGGGTGAGGGGGACTGCTTTTGATAATGTAGACTAGGAAAACTTGAGGTGGGATAGGGAAGCATCAGATGAGGGAGGAGAAGAGTATTGATTCCAAGGGTTTCCAATCCAGTGGGGAAGGCAGACACACCCAGGAGAGATTGAACACCAATGTAGCAGGGTTGAAGTTTTAATACAGTCCATGTTGTCATTCTTTAATAGATCAAAGTGTATCACTATGAGTGTCCATCTACTTGTTTGATGAGAAATTAAATCTTAGTCATTATTGGGGTTTCCTCCCTGACTCTACAAGATCACAGCAGAGTCCGGGGCTTACCTGGTTCCCCAAACTGGGGTGGAGCCAGGTCCTTGGTCCATGGTGTTTTCATTTTCACATTTGCCCTTTTGTCTAGACAGTGGCAATGTAGAGAGTGATCCTGTTCCTCTGTCTCCCAGTGCTGATGCTCTGTGGGAAGTCACAGAGATGCTGCTCTTATGCCTCCCCCAGTGACTGCAGACTGCCATCCAACAGCCCCTAGTCTCCTATCCTCACCCATACAGGGCATTGCCTCTGAGTGAGGGTACTAGCATCTTGCCCTAACCTCTCTCTCAAAAGAAACTTCAACTCCCCTCACGTCTGTTGGCTTCTCCCTTTCTCCTTACAGCACTCATGTCCATGCTTCTCCTGCAACCACCTGACCTCAGTCTTTTCTAATGGGCCTGAAACATAAATCCCTTCCTTCCTGAATCTCTGCGTGTGTGTGTGTTTGTGTGTGTGTGTGTGTGCACGCATGTTAGTGTTTGTAAAAATCAACTTGGATCTTGGAAAGAAAACATTGTTGGCTCCCTTATTCCAACAATGAATATAGGTGGATATAGGGAAAACAATGTTCATACCAGTTTCTTTCTCAGTAATTCTCCCATTTATACTAGGTGGACAAGGGTAAATGCTTTAATAGGACTAGAAACATGGTGCCTTGGCATACTAGGGATGAGAGATTACTTCAAACATGGTGGAACCAAGGAAGGCTGCATGGAAGGGGTGAGACTTGATCAAGGTTGTGAAGGCTGGGAGAAGTTTGCTTTGTGCAAGAGATCATTTCACATAGAGGGAAAAGCTTGAATCAGGCCTGCAGTCGGGGAGATGGAGCCTGGGAAGAATATTTATTTGGTTTGTGTATGTGGGTGAGGTATGGGGCTGGGGGATGTGGGAGTGGGGCTGGGGTTTGAATAAGTGGAAGGTAGGTTGGTGGCTATTGTGTAGGGGTGCTAAGCAGTATAAAAAAATAACATGGCTCTATCAAGTCCTTAGATAATGTTTGGCAGTTTTCAAGTAGTGGAAATAATTTCACTTATAAAACTGGATATGTAGGTGGCACTGAAAACAAGAATGCTTTTCTGAGATGCTATCACAAAAATGCTTCTCCACCAGATACCAGAGAAAATCCAGGCAATTATAGCCAAATGGGTACTTAGATAATTTTATCCAAAGTGCACTCCTTTACGTTAACTTACCCAATACCTAATTCTTCATTGCATTAAGGGCCCGGGGCAGCATATGTACCTTCCAGTGCCTGGATCCCTGTCCATTAATAGTTCTGTGTGCAGCAGTTAATGTCTAGTCCCTGCTTATTGATCTGGGCGATCCTAGGATGGGGAGGACTTGTCTTTCAGAAAACATCGCCCAATAGAGGCCGCTGGGGTTGCACTGGCTTGAGAGGCTGGCAGCTGCAGGCAGGCTTGCTGGAAGAATAACCTCAGGACATGGTAGTGGAGAACCATGATGTAGTTAGTAGAAGTTGGAAACAGACTAAGCAAGCCATCAATCCCTTTAGAAGCAAAAAGAATTGAGAGCAAATTAATCCATGGATTGGATAAGGTAAGTGGTTCAGAACCAGTGCTGAACAAGCAAGGGCATGCTCCCATTCCTCAGCTACAGGCTGCTTGGTACATATAGTGCTGGGTTGGTGTGGAGACTTGCAAGGACTACAGACCTAGTTTGCTAATGAGGGAGTAGAGCTGTCTCATTTGAACTTTACCTTCCCCTGAGATGTGAACTCCCTCTTAGCTGAAGGAAGGAAACATCGGCTTCCTTGTTCCACTCTGCCTTGGTCAGAAAGTGGCTGGGGAGTCTAAGAGAGTGGCCTGGACAGTCCCCTCTGTGCAGTCACAATCAGTCACATCTGGATAACATCCCAAACCCAAAATGTTGGGCTCAGCGCTTCTATGCCTCAGTTCCCTGTTTTCCTAAGTCAAGTCAGGCTTTGGGAACTGTCTATTAAGTCCTTGTCAATTGCAAATGATATATCTCCCAAATTAAGAGTTTAACTAGATTTCATTCTGGGAATTGAGCAAGAACTGGCAATAATTTAGCTTATAAAACTGTAGTTTAATGAAAGTATAAGACAATAGGCCTGGTAGAGGCTTTTTACTATCATAAGATGAGAGTTTCTATGGGCTGTTCTGACAGATTTACTGTTGTTTTAACTTAATAAGCTATTTCTGTTTTAGCGTTGTTATTGTTTCTGTGGTTATAGGACACTCTGTATTGCTTTATTATATTATCCCTCCCTCCCCCTCAATTTTTATGGTGGCATTTTTCTCTTTGCTTAGCTTGTAAATAGAAGAATTTTTTCTGATCCTCCCAACTCTTCCAAGCGCATATAGAAACAGAGCAGCTTGTCAGCACGTGGGGTAGAATTCGCCTAGTACCTTCTTTCCTTCTTTCCTTCCTTCCTTCCCCTTCCTTCCTTCCTTCCTTCCTCCCTCTGTCCCTCCCTTCCTGCTTCCTTCTTTTCTTCCTTCTTCCTTCCCTCCTTTCTTTCCATTCTTTCAGTTCATAAGGGCAGGCTCTTCTTGAAGTTGGCACTCTCCTCTCAAACAGTTTCCATTTCTTCCTTGGAGCTATCCACATACAAATAACATTAATAAGATCTTACACTTGTAAAGCATTTTAACTTTTAAATCTGTTGTGATCTTTATGACTACTTTCTGTGGTGGATCAAGCATGTTTTTTATCCAAATCATGTCTATGCATTGGAAAATGAAGTTCTAAGAGGATAAATTAGCTGCACACGATAATCTAGCAAGTAAATGGCAGAGTATACACAGAACTCAGGTTTCCTGGCCAGTGGTTGAGGTATGTCCAAGAATAGAGTTTCAGGTTGAGGGAAGAAGGACCTTCCAGCAGCAAGGACTAATAACCAAAGTGGTAGTCTGTTGGCTGCAGAATCCTCTATCACTAGTTCCATTATTAACTCAGGTGATACAGAGCCTCTCTGCCACCCCCTTAAAATTCCCCAAGAACTGTAACTGGGAAGGAAAAGTAAATCCAAATCTGTCTCCTTCACTGTCATGGGCAGAGCTGGTCAACGCTGATAGGCAAAAAGGTGGCCACAATTAAGTAGAGTAGGGGAGTTAGAATGTTGACTTAGAACTGGTTTAAGGAAAAGTATCAAATCTAGTGGGGAAAGAAATGGAAAGAGAGGCAATACTTGTCCCAGGTACACTGTCTTAGTCAATGCTTTTCAAATTCTGCAAGGTAGGTGAGTCCCAGCTTGCAAAAGAGAAACCTGGGGTTCAGAGAGAGTTAGAGACATTTTTGGGATCAAGCAGCTAAGCATGTGGCTGAGTTGAGATTCAAATCTTCCTCTGAAGCCAATAGCCTTGGGCACCTATCCACTTCTATTTCTGCCCATTCTCCTCCTCAGGTACTCAGAAGCCATATTCTTAGTGACAGTCTTCATTCTCTCCCAAGACTAGGGGTTAAAAACATAGCAGCATCTGTTTATCTCTGAAAGAGATACAGCGCCAACAAACCCAACCCTTTTGGCTATGTTTGAATTTTAAAGCCAGTGAAGTAAATTAATCTGTTAGATTAATCTCTTTTGAGAATACAATAAGGGGTGAGAAAAAGTGAAATGACTGTTCCTGGAGCTTCAGGCAGTCCGTCAGGCTCCAGTCCTTGTTCATCTGCATCTATCAGCTTCTGGTTCTTGAGACAGAATGTAAAGATTTTTTTCTGGTTTTAACATTCTAGGTTTTTAATGACTGAAATCACCTACATTGATTCCTATCTGGCCTCTGTGCTCTGTTCCGGAAGGGCATGCACTCAGCGTGTGCTGCCCATCTGTAGATTTTCTATGTGTTGGAGCCAGTTTCTACCTAGCTCACTTTCTGCTTTCTGTGGATAAATCACAGACTTCAGAGAATCTCCTGCCCCAAAGTCCCTAACACAGCTGAAAATCCAAAGTGCGGGGGGAAGGGAGCTTTAGCCTATCAGGTTCACGTTCTCTTTTATGTCTCCTTTTGTTTTCCCTTCTCCCTACAGCCCTCAGAGTGAAGATTTCTGGCATTTGAGCATCAGAATGACAGGGAGAGGGTGATTTTTTTGGAGACAGAAATTCTTCTTAATCTGAAAAGACCCAATTTACCTCTGTAGTTGATTGAGCCTTCTTATAATGTTAACCTTTCCCTTGACTTCGTTCTTTTCTTTTTCTTCTTTTTGAAATTCATTAATATTGTTTTTGTTGAGAATTTTCCTTTGGGGCCCCCATCAGAGGGAATGCTAAACAGGATAGATTCATGGAGGTCCTCCCAGGAGCCATTCTGATATTTTTAGGGTCTGTTCCCAGTGTGGTTTAGAAGTGCCAGCACTGCTAACTTGGGGTTATGCTTCTTGATTTCTTATATTCTAAGACAATGTTTTTACTATTATTATTAGTGTTCTTTTTTATGCTCTTTCAGCATCAGCATTCCTAGCTCCAGATGACTACCTGATTTATCACCAATATTTTAATTTTAGCCAATTCTACTATTTCTTTGAGCCCCAAGTTAGCATCCCAAGTCTCAGCATCATAACTCTGAGAAGAGAATATATAGGGCATGGACACAAATTCTGATATAGCTGGTTGCAACTCAAAGTAGTTATTCTATAAGCACTAAATTCAGTTTGCACCAAAACCCAGCCTCCAAGACCACGAATACAATCAGTTTTTGGCAATGATTATAGACCCCAGACAATAAAGTACCTGCCAAAAATTTTGAGAAGGAGACAGACATAGTCAATGTATTATTTTATAAGGTATTTACTGAGATTTTGGGATACTTCAGGTCATCAATTGTGTTTTATTCATCTCTGAATCCCTAGTGTAGAGCTCAGCACCAAGCATATGGAGGCATGAATACTTTGAGTAGCATTAATGAATAAATGAATGAATAAGTGTGTGCATAGCACTGATTGTGAAGAGGAAAAATCAGAGGTTGGAACATTTTCAAAAGGCTTTTGTAACAGTGAGATAAAATGACATAGTGACTGATCATGTATGGAGGGAAGAAAATAATAAAAACTGATTTTAGGTTTATTATTAAAACTTTGGAGAATGGAGATATTATGTCTTTAGAAATAGAGAAGTTTGATAAGGGACCAGGATTGACATGGGGAAGGGAGATGTCAACATTTGTATAGGCATGTTGGGATTGAAGTGATACTGGGGCATCCAGATGAACACAAAGGAGACAGCAGGAGAGAAGATAGGAGGTCAGAATAGGAGGTCAGGACAGAGGTCAGAGCTGGGGGTAGGGATGCTGGAATTCTCTTCTAGTAGGTGTGATATTTGCTGTAGGAGAAAATTAGATATCTGAGGGATGGAGTGGAAAGAGAATCCAAGAATGGCTGAAAAATGTCGCTTGATGAGAAAGCGGTCTTTGTATGAGTTTGGTGGGTTTGACTAAATATACTTTAGTCACATAGAAAGCTAAATTAGTTATGGTACCATTTCCAATGCCATATGCCAACTCCTAATGACCACTGTTTAAAAATACTACTGTCTGAAAGCAAAGAATAAATTTTTCTTTGTGATATAGAGATCCACCCATTTATCTACCCATCTATCCATCCATTTATTCATCCACATCCATTTACCTGTTCATCTCTCTATCCACGCATCCATCTTTCTATTCATCCATCCATCCATCCCTTATCCACCTATGCACCCACTCACCCATCCACCCACTCACCTATCCATAATCTCTACAACATTTATGGTTATTCTAGAATAAGCTAAGGAATAGGGACTTTTTAGCACTACTGATAAATCTTAACACTCAAGTGAAGTTTTCCTTGGAGCAAAAGTGTCAAACAGACCTAAACACTAAAACTGATGTTTGGACTTTTTCCCTCTTACTTCTTCAGCGCCTGGGGAAATAAACCTGAAAAAGGGACTCCAGAGCCTTCAGAAGTCAGATGTCAGTCTTAAAAATGTTTTATAAACCTCAAAAGTGAACTTTAGGCACTTCACTCTTCTTTCTCTCATCAATTACATCCTTCCTTCATTGTCTCCAGGGTCTAGATCTTGCTTATTTCCCTGTCTATGTGAAACATAGTGATGGATATTTGTTAATATGAGTGGGTGATCTATGAACAGAGAGAGTCCCATTGTGGTGGTTGGTGGGAAGGGGGGGTGAATGAGCTGTTTCATGGGTGGAATTTTCATTCCAGATTCTGGAAAGGGTGATATGAAAAATTGTAGGGGTGGGGGCATCCAAAGGAACAGGAGAAGAAAACTCCACCTGGTCTGTTGTTTAGGTCTGGGATGGTGGGAGATCCCTCTCTATCTCTTCCTTCTTCCTCCCTTCGACCTCTATTTTCTCTTATTTCTTTCTTCTCCTTTGGGGCTCTTCTGACCTCTCTATGCTGGAGTGAAATTACTGACCCACTCCAGTTCAGCCTTCTTAGAGGTTTGGGGTCAGCTGTGTTTCCTCTTCAGTGGGGATGACAGTGGGTCCAGCTCAGTCTCTAGCTCTCCTGTGTGCTTGTTCCCTGTCCTGTGATACCAGACGAGGAAGATTAGAATGGTCTGTGCTTATAGCAGGGTGGAAAACTTACCTTTTTCCTCCTTATCAGTGAGTTTAAGGAACCAACCATAAGGGGCATTTCTGAAGGGCTGCATTTGCACTGAGTCTGCCCACATATGTGTCCCAGTGGCACCACCTTCTCACCGTATCTCCTTGCTTTTTCTTCTGCTCCAGAGTGTACAAAAATATGATATCCCACAACCTGTTGTATCCTCATGGTAATTTTCCCTTCTGTAACCACTTCTCCTTTGGAGCCCTCATATTACCAGCTTAGTGTAGCTTTGCCCAAGCCTGATCTTCCCAGATGATAGGTTGGTCTCCAGTCCAACCCCATAAATAAAACAAAACCTAGAATAAAATCATTAGCCTCAGAGTTTCATTCTCTTGGGATCCTTTTGCAGCTGGCCATCTGCATTGGTCAAAATTTGTTTACTTTATAAAAGGAAGTTGGAGTGATATGCTTTACCTTGAAAGGCCAATAAACACTGTACTTGGCTAATAGGGATATATTTTGGGTGGAGGCTCTTCCCATAGTCCCTCTAGGCTCTTTATGATACTTACTGTGGCAATGCTGGTCTTTGTACAAGTCTTAGCAGTTAAGAGCATGGATTTTGGAATTGAACAGGCTTGGTTTGAATCTGGCCTCGTGAGTCCTCATTTGTATAAACTTAGGTAACTTCCTTTACCTTTTAAAGCCTCAGTTTATGCATTACCAAAAATGCTGATGTTATCTGTCTCATAGGGCTGATGTGAAGGTTAAATGGGATAGTAACAATAGCTATTTACCTATGGATGCTTAGTGTGTACCAGGAACCAGCCTAAATGGTCTCTACAGGAGCTGCATAATTTTGTGCTTACGATAACTGTATTATGCCCACTTGGCAGCAGAGGAAGTTGAGGCTAAGAGGGTTAACTTGCCCAAAGATACATAGTTAGCAAATGGCAGAATTGGGGATGACTCTAGCAGTATGATTCTGCAGGCTTGCTCTCAAATGGTTCACCGTACAGCCTAGATTATGAGTCCAGACTTTGGCATGTGGTTAGGACTCAGTAATTGTCAACTATTATTGTATACTGCCCTGCCTCCAAGCCCAAATTTATTCAGCACTTTTACTCATTTATTTACTTATTAAATTTCTAGAGTGTAAGCTTGATGAGGGCAGGAATGGGATTTTTGTCTGCTTTGTTTACTGTTGCATCCCCAGTGCTTATAACAGTGTTTGGTGTAGAATAGTCAAAACATTCACAAATGAATGCATCTGCTCACTCATTCATCCATTTATCATCAAAGATATTGAGCACCTACTATGTGCCAGACTCTGTGTCAGGTGCTAGGATAAGATAGCATCCCTTACCATGTGGAGACCATAATCTGGTGAGGGAAACAGATTTATGAACCAGTAACTCAATTTAAATATATGTTCCAGGGTGTTACCAAATGCTAGGGCAAGTTGAGGGGACAGTTTTCTTTTAAGCTGCTGCCTAATTTTCATTTAGTGCTGCCAGCTGATGTTCTTCTAGTCAGCAAATTCCTATCAGAGTTTTCTTGCATTCAGCTGGATGAGGTGTAATTTTCTGCAAAGAGAAGGCAGGAGGCAGGGCTGTAATTGAAAGTGTTTTGCCATGCCAGTTGTCCACTGCACAACTCCAGGGGGTGACATTAATGTAGACTATGATGGGAATGATGCCATCATAGTTTTGCAATATGGTGGACCTGTGAAAGCTGCCTTTAATTCAGAGCCTAGGAGATTGGAGATGATTTACATAAAACCTTTGAAGGTACTTCCCAATGCACTTTCTGGATCACAGTGACCTGTCTAGAGGGCAGGACATTGTCAGACAGTAAGCAGTGTGAACAGACTGCATTGCTAAAAGAAATGAGCTCTACTGGGGTATCATTGCTGCTTAAGCCCAACTGGGTGTGGGCCACAGTGATGTCATCAGGGACATGTCTATGACTTCTAGGTTTTCTCTTATGCAAACTTGGGCCTCTTTTATTTGCCACATATCTCAGCACTATATTGGAGTCTGGCAAAGCAGGCTGCAAGCTCAGCCTTTGGCAACATTTTGGGATGGAAATTAGCAGGATTGTTTTAAACCAAGTCTTCTTATGCTTTCCCAGGTCTCTCTTACTGGGTGGGGAGGTGGAAGGGGTGAGGAACTTCTGATATTCGTCACCCTGGGATGGTGGGGACTCAGTGCTAAGGGTACACTGAGATTTTAGCAGAAGACTGGAAAATAGCAATACTTGCTCCAAAAGGGAGGAGGATGCTCCAATAAGGGATTTAAGTCTTGCTGACTAGGCTGTGTTCCTTATATTACATTAATTTGTCTAATGTAATGTGTCCCTTACATTAGAACTTGTGGATCTGCCCTGTTTCTGGATATGGGGGCTCTTCATAAGCCCCATAAGGGGACCCCATAAGTGGTCAATTCTGACCCTTTATATCTAGGGTCTAATGCCACCATAAAGGCTTTTGAGGCACACCCCAAACTTAGCCAATGTTTTTCACCTGGCTAGAACTCTGCTTTGGAAAATTAGAAAAATTAGAGCACCGTTCTGCAAAATTATTTCTAGATTTTGGCTCTGCCACTCATTGACTATGTAAGTTTTGGAATAGTTTTCCTTTGTGGGTTATCATTTCTCCATCTGTAAATGATATCATATAACTTAGGAGGAGGTTCTCCTCCTAGACATCTTATGAGGATGCAATGGTCTGAATTTCTGTGTCCCTCCAAATTTCATATGTTGAAATCTAATCCCCAAAGTAATAGTATTACAAGGTAGGGCCTTCAAGGCAACTATTAGTTCATGAGGACCCCACCCTCAAGAACAGGATTTAGTGCCTTTATTAAAGAGGCCCAAGGTAGCTTGCTTGCCCCTTTCACCATGTGAGGACACAGTGAGAAGATAGCTATCTATGAATTAGAAAGCGAACCCTCACCAGACACTATATCTGCTGGCACCTTAGTCTTGAACTTTCCAGCCTCTGGAACTATAAGAAATGAATTTCTGTTGTGAGTTTATGATATTGTTATAGAAACCTGAATGGACTAAGACAGAGGATAAACCAATATAATAAACGAGAAGGTGATTGAAGTAGTATTTGTGCTATATGTGAAATATGGTTGCTTGTTGGCTGTTTCAGCACAGTTTGGCTTGATCTCGTGGATCTATGGACACAGAAAGGTGCCTTTTAGTTCCCAGACATCAAGGATTGAGCCCCACCCACGGAAAGGAAATAGTGGCAGCAAAAAGCATTTTGAGTCTGCTTTGGAATAACAATGAAAATATTTCATTAGGTCTGGATTCCTAATGGACTACATTAGTTAGAATAATATTGGTTGCTGTAAGAAATAAATTTCCAAAGTATCAGTGGCTTAAAATATTAGAAGTTTATTTCTCCCTATCACAGTCAAATGTATTGTTGCGAGTGAGTTTTTTCCTTGCACTGTTTAGAGACCCAGGTTTCTTCCACTTTGCAACTTCACCATCCCCCCAGGGCAGTGGTTCCAGTCTTGGCTGATCATGTGAATCACCTGCGGAGCTTTAAAAACCGATGCCGGGATCCCAGTCCAGAGATTCTGGTTTAATTGGTTTTCGGTGTGGCCCTTGTAATGGTATTTTAAAAGGCTCAGGGGAGCCTAATGTGTAGTCAACGTTGAGAACCACAAGCGTGTTTTGGAGTTCTTTACTTTTGGCTATAGAGAGGGAAAGAAACAGTGAAGATGGTGAATTTCTTTTTTAAAAACCTCAGCCCGTGGTTGATGAGGACATCTGCTCACACTTCACTGGCAAGAGTAGCTACATGGCTGCCCTGAGTGCAAGGTAGGCTGTGAAATGTAGTCCCAGGTTGGGTGATATTTTCTAGCAGTGGCTTTATACTATGGCGAGGGGACATGCATTTTGGTCATTTATTTATTTGCGTCCTGGGGCCAACGGGTTGACTTCCCCAAACGCTGTGAGAGCTGACCTGTGGCACAGAAGCTTAGGGCTGTTGTTAATTCGAAGAGCCCGTATTGGGGTGGGGGTATGTATGAGAGGAATGGGTATCACCTGTTTGCCCTGGATTTGGGAGCCACAGCCACCCCACTTTCTTGTCTACGTCCAGAGGGCAGTTTGTTGTAATAAAGAGTGTTGTTTTTGTAGGCAGGCAAACTTGGTTAAAATCTTCACTGACTGCTTACTAAACTTGTGATTTTGGGTGTGTTAGTTAAAATCCTTAATCTTCATTTTTCCCAAATGTAAAATATGTATAATTATGTCTATGTTGAAAGGCTTTATAATAATGATACAAAAATGCCTGCTTTGTCTTTAAATAAGATAATGTCTGTTGCGGTGCTGGAAAGGACAGGCATAGAGCACAGGTGGGATCTCTGCAGACTTTTCTCACTGAAGGGAGTTGGGAGGGGCTCTCTGTAGCGGCTAGGAAAGAGGGAGTGAGGAGGGAGTCTGTTTTACTGAGAGGCTGAGAAACAGCCTCAGGACCACAATTCTCCTATAAGATGGGTCAGAATGCTCCCAGCAGGCTGGAGCCTCCTTTAACGTTGGGGATCAGGCTCCTCTTATCAGCCCGGGGACACCAGGTATGAGCTGCCATCCATTTTCTCTGGATCCTCCCAGTACTAACTGCCCCCAGTAAGGAGGAGACCTTCCTCCTGGAGCCCTGTGCAGCTTGGATGTAAGACTTCTTTCTGGGAACAAAACTGTCTGAACAGGGGACGGGCCCATCCTGAGTCAGGCTGGAGGCACCTGCTGGGGCTGCTGAGGCTGCTGTTTGGGGCTGTAGATAGGGAGAGATGGCAGAGCTAGTAGGAAGCCTTCCTGTTAGTGCCAACAAAATAATAGCTGGGCACAGATAATGCAGCCTGTCATTTCCTAGCCTGGAGTGTGACAAGATTGGCTTTGTGTGACTCAATTCTGTGTGTGTCTGTGTGTCTGGTATTCAGGGAGGGGTGGGGAAAGGCCATGGAAGGAGGGAGAGGCTGGGGCAGGACTGGGAATCTGACAAAGATAGTCTTTTGGGGCTTTCCCCTTCAGCTACCTCTTTCCTCTTCAGCTACCCAGCACCTTTGGAATTCCTCCACATCCCTTCCCTTGGTTGACCTGCAGTAAGCTGGCGGTAGGATTATCCTAGGTTCTTCCTAGAATGATTATCTCTTAAGAGCCCAAACAGCAAAAGTGAAGCAGCATCCGCTCAGGGGCCACTGCTTACCAGCTGATGCTATCAGTGTGTCTGACATTCCAGGCAGATGGCATCAATACCCCTTGGGAAAAATCTTGCTCACATTGTAGTTCATCTTTTGGGGCCCTGAAGCCCTCATCTTTTTGCTTTTCCTGGTATTCAGAGTCTGTAGGGAAAGCTTCTGTCATACAAGTTGCTGAAAATGATGTCAAACACCTACTGTGTGCAATGTACTGTGTTCAACATACTTTCTAGTGATGGTTCAAGCTTCACAGCAGATGTTCAGGATATCTATTTTTATCCCATTTTTACCACAGAGAAAAATAGTCTCAGAGAAGGTAAGGGATGTGCCCAGGGTCATGCGGCTTGTTAAAAGGTGCAAAACTGTCTGGTTTCAAAGTTGTCTCCTGCACGCTCTGATTCCCAGCTGGTTTTCTAAAACATCTTTGTAGATGAACAGTGAATTATTATATATAAGAAATGGGATGCTATTTATGAGACAGAGTTTTGCAGTCCTAAACTCAAACATACTGTTCTCCATCCTTTTGGAAAACATGATGGTTCTGTATCAGTCGTTAGAAAACCTAAACCCTAAGATCCCGACATGCCTACTGTGCCTCCTTGACCTAAGATGACACCCTATTATTTTGGTACCATCATCAGCAAGCCTATTCCCTTTTCCCTGCTCCTTCTGACCATCCAGTATGGGTCAGTCTTACATTTTTTTTTTTCTAAACTATGCTCTCTGCCGGTTCTAAGCTGGTATTCCACCAAGAGGATGTGGCAGTGGAGGCGTGAGTCCTCAGATATGGAAGGATCAGAATTTCTGGAGAGATGTTTTTATTTTTTTTAAAAAAGCATATTCAATATTATAATTTGATTTGTTTTAGTCATGATACTTAAATTGTGGTGATAATGTGTATTAGTCCATTCTCACACTGCTAATAAAGACATACCCAAGACTCGGTAATTTATAAAGGAAAGAGATTTAATTGACTCACAGTTCTGCATTGCTGGGGAGGTGTCAGGAAACTTATAATCATGGTGGAAGGGGAAGCAAGCACATCCTTCTTCACATGGCAGCAGCAAGGAGAAGAGCACAGCAAAGGTGGGAAAAATCCCCTTATAAAACCATCAGATCTCGGGAGAACTCACTATCATGAGACCATTATGTAGGTAACTGCCCCCATGATTCAATTATCTCCAATCAGGTCCCTCCCATGACACTTGGGGATTATGGGAACTACAGTTCGAGATAAGATTTGGGTGGGGACACAGCAAAACCGTATCATAATGTTAAATAATATTAAAGGAATACATGAAATACCAGTTTATCAAAAAGCACCACGGATTAAAATTTTAAGAAGTATAGTAATTTACAATAAGGTTTGAAAGATCAATATAAAGTGTCTCACCTTTCTCAGAATATTTTAATTTTAACATGTAGCTATGACAGAGGAATGGTGGGATTTCTACGGTGGGTCAGGCCAATGAGAGAAATGGAGGAGACACATTTTAGGAGTAGGAGGCTTTTCAGCAGCCCCAAATTGTACTCCATGGGAACCAACGAAGGGGTTGAAAATGTATTGGGAAGATTCAAGTCCTTTCTGCTCTTTCTGACTCTCTCAGTGGTAACTTTGACTCCATGAAGGTTCTCTGCTCCTCGGGAAGCTGCTCCCAGGCCAGAGTGTTTGTGGTGGGGGATGAAGACATGAAGGACAGAAGACCTTGTTTGGGGTGGAGAGAGAACCCATTGGATCATTTTGCTTTAATTGAGAGGACTTAACTTGACTGTGGTTATAGCCATTTTGTTTATAACCAGTAGGGGGAAGAAACAGGACTTGTGAGGGAAAGAGAACACTACCTTCTCTATATCTAGATTAACTCATTGGGGAGGTCCTTTCTGTGCCCCTGGAGGCAAATGCTGGCAGCCTCATGGCCTTTGCGCTTATCTTTAGGAAATAGACAGTCAGGCGGACACCGTCATTTACACAGACTCAATTCAGAAATGAGAATAGCCAGTCTAAAATATATATATATCAAAATTCTGAACCGGACCAACTGAAATATTTCCCTGCTCCACCCTCAAGATTGCACCTCTGCACTGTGGGAGTTTTTGAGTGGGAATGGGGGATCTTGGTCTATGTTCCCCTCCACTCCCCAACTACCTTTTTTTTTTTTTTTGCTGCTGTTTTGATACCCCATGAATTGGTGTGAGAGGGAGGGAGAGAAGAGGACAGTTTTTATTGGTTGGGTGGATATGTGCTTCCAGGGCCTGGAAAGTGGTTAAAGCAAAGTTTCTCTGTTGAGTGCTTTTGTAGGCTTTCTGGGGTTTTCCTACTGGGCCTCTCTCCTTGTCCTCTTATTCCAGGTGTTCCCTTGGGACTCCTGCCTCAGCTTGTAGACACTGGATATAGTGCCAGCCTCTTACTGGCATCCCTCCCAGGGCCCATGAAGACCTCATGTCTGTTTTCTTTCCTGGGTGGCTCACATGTCACTCATGGGCTTGTTCCTATGCAGCAGCCTCTCTCAGCTATCACCGCGCAGTTGGTTTTTACTCAACTTCTACATTTCCTGTGCTAGAGTCAGACTTCAGTCTACAGTCCTTGTGATCTTCCTCAGACATGAGCCGGGCACCAGTCCCCAGTGTTCTCCTGTTGTAGAAGCCACAGTACAGAGCATCCTGAGTGGTTGCCTTGGAGGCCCTCTTTGGTGAGTTATTAGAGGCAGCTCATCCCTATCCTTGAAAAGAGAGTGGAGTGGTGAATCACAGCCTAAAACCACTCCCTCCAAAGAAATTTTTAATTTTAACATGTGGCTATGACAAAGGAATGATGGGATTTCTACAGTGGGACAGGCCAATGAGAGAAATGGGGGAGAGACATTTTAGGAGTCTCTCTCAATCAATTTAAGATCCTTCTATGACTCAATTTTGTATCCTTAATCTGGTTGAGGGGTTCATGCCTCAGGGAACAGATTTGTCTTCATTCTCTTTTTAAATTCTTACACTGCGCATGTCTGCCTGGGAGGTCTGCCTTCCACTTCCTTTGATATACTGATATCTATCATTTTGGTGCCTCCATCAAAACTGAGGACAGATGACAGATATTAGGACAGATGTGTTCTGTTCTAATACCCTGTGCATGATCCGTCTGATGTTGGCTGTTATTCTTCAGGTACACTGTCTCTCTGAGTGGAGACACAGGAGTCTTAACAGCGATATGCGGATAGCTACCATGCCACATACCTGCCATATCCACACAGCAGTAGGATTTCGGGATGGTGCAGCTGAAAAGGGCAGCGGATATCAGGGTGGGATGGGGAGAAAAGTGGATGGAGGAAAGGGGTCTCATATCTCCCATGGTGATAGAATTCTTTAGATGAGACTTTGACCCCATATGAGCTGACTGCAGTATCCTAGGGAGGGGGTATAATCTTTGGATCACATCAGCCTAAATCCTAAGCCCGCTGGCACTTAGCAAGGACAAGCTACCCACCTAGAAGAGCAGGAGGTGGCTTTCTGTGATGCTAATGCCTTGGCTCACACTGTGGAACCTCCAAAGCCTGTCTTTCTCCCTGGCCCTGATTCAGCCTTTTCTCAGCTCCTTGCTGAGTTACAGCTGTGTCCTGTTGAAGTAGAATATAAAGATGAGCTGAGCTGCCCAGGCTTCTGCAGCTTTCAGAGGCAGAGCCCAGCCAAGAGCATAGGTTGCTTGATACCTGATGCTGGAAGATCCAGGGAATGTTCCCATTGCCAAGAAATACCTCCTATAGTGTACACATTCTGCCTAGTGGAGAACTCCACTTACCTGTTAGGGTGAGGGCCTCAGTACAGAGCTCTGAGGCTCATAAACTCCTTCAGAACCTCAGAGCTTTGGTCTGTTGACTCCTTGCCTTTGAAGCAGCATCACACAGGGGCTGGGAAGCCTGTCCCTGGAGTGAGGGGACTGACATTTGAATCTCTGCGTTTAAATTGCAAGTTGTAACATGGTGAAACCCCCTCTCTACTAAAAATACAAACATTAACCTGGGTGTGGTGTCAGGAGCCTGTAATCCCAGCTACTCAGGAGGCTGAGGCAGGAGAATCGCTTGTACCTGGGAGGCAGAGGTTGCAGTGAATTGAGATTATACCACTGCACTCCAGCCTGGGTGACAGAGTGAGACCCCGTGTCAAAAAAATACAATATAATACATAAATTGCAAGTTGTATAACCTTCAGCAGGTGACTTGTTTCCTGGGCCTTAGTTTTCCCATCTGTAATTTGGGAATAATGGCAACATGATTATGAGATAATCCATGTAAACCATAAGGCACATAATTATCTCTTTAACTGTTACTTTTATCAAATTACTTTGTGGCAACCCACAGAGAGATATATTTGGCACTTAAACACAAAACAACCACAACCAAACACACACACACACACAAACACACAAATACACACACACACACAAACACACACACACACCATGCACATATACAAAACCTTCTACAAGTGATGGAGGTAGTGTAGGAGAATCTGTGTTGGGAACAGACCCTTAATTTGACAAACACAGTTAATAATATTCATGCTCACGTGATTTTAACACAGTGAAGCACTGTCCCCTTCCAACGGAGTACACATTGTTCTGTCTTTCTTGAAAGCGTATTTTCCTAAAAGTAGCTTGGATTAGCGAGCAGGGGTCAGTGATAAGGAATCTCACTTAACTGGATATCCTGTTTGGGAACCATGTCTGATGTCCAGTTTCCTTACTCCACACCTCCTAACCCCTCAACCGCATCTACCATCTTGTTAATATTTACAGTTGCAGTTTGCTGTTCTGGTACAAAATGCCAGAAGTGTTCTGGAATTGCCTCATAAAATAAACTCAATTTAGAAAGCCATATTCACTAAGGATTTATTAGCTCTTCACACTCTGGAAGCCTAAAGTTTTATTCTGAGCCAGTTAGTTGTGCACCCAAACCAGCTGAGTAATTCTACCCTTGAGACAACAGGCCAGTTGGAGGCAAGAGTTTTTAAGCTGCCAACAACTTCCCCTTTGGCTTAAGGTCGTGTGTGTGTGTGTGTGTGTGTGTGTGTGTGTGTGTGTGTTTTAGAGGTGGGTGCTACTTTTCCCAGGGTGTAGCCATCCACATATACTCTGCAAGCCCAAAGGCTGACCCAGAAAACTCGAAGTTTTAACCACTAGATGTTGGGAATAGGGGTGGGACAGACATTTCTACAAATTCATTGCCCACAACGATTTCCAGTAAAATTTACAGATAGTACTAGCTCTATATGTGGTCAGAGGGACGATGGGGTGTAATGAGGAAAGGTCACATGTGAAGAGTTAAATCCCAGTGGGAGGCAACCTTGCCAATGTGGTCTCAAGGGGCCGGATGAATAACTGAGCCGAGAGCAGAGAAGGACATGTCAGAGTGGGTTGGTTAGGGAAGACTTCATGTCATATAAAGACAAGATTTTAACTCGACCTGCAATCTTGGGTTTATTTGGACAGGCAAAGAGGAAGAGGAAACACTTTGAGGATTATTAAAAAGACCTCCTTTTGGTTTGGATTTCAGCCAGGACTTGTATGCCATTGTAAGGGGAAACTTAGCAATTTCAGAACTATGTTCAGTTTTAGCTACATATACTCAGACCAACTATCTGGGAACATAAGGAAGAAAAGGAATTATCAGAAAGCTATCTCTATCTCTTCCTACTTTTTACTCTCCCTCCTAAGGCTTAAAAACTAAGTAACTAATGCAGGCTAAAGGAAAAATACATGTTGTAAGTTACATATGTATTTGGTAGCAACCTATCTCCTGAATTTTTTGGGAGGCGGGGAGGTACTTCAACATCTGGAAAACATCCTCAGATACGGAAGTCAGCTCCAAAGACCTCTGAGGACAAAGGAAAGGAGCTGCCACAAGGCCTGTCTGTGAAGTCACTCTGCAGGAAACAATAGCAGAGGCGTCTTCTGGCTAGAATCTATTTTGAATTAGTTTTGTGAAAATTGAGGTTGCTGATGTGGCAAAGCCCAGGCAGGAGAGGAATGAGGGTGGAAGGAGGGAGTGCGGCTTGAAGCTGACACTCCGAAAAGTTCCCAAAAAGAGGAAGAACATAGCAGAATCTATAGTCTGAAGCCACTCATGTAAAAGCAGTCTTGCATCTCGGTTATGAACCTGGAATATCAAGAAAAGGCTAAAAGATGTACATTTTGTTTTGTGTAGTAAGTTAGAAAAGAGTTTTAGAAAGATTTCTATAAAAGTTGGTCAACAATGTTGACATATCAAAGGGGAAGTTTCAGATGTCCACATCGGAGAGAAGGGAGTGGGCCCATGCTGAGAGCTTACTCTGTTAGGTGCTCTCAGCCACTGTATCATTTGGCCATCACAGCTCTGGTGAGGTATACTTACTCCATTTTTCCTTTGGGGAAACTCAGGCTGAGAGATACTAGGTAACTTGCTTGTAGTCAAATAGTAGCTGAGGAAGGATTTGAACCCACTTCTTAGGACATTACAAATCATATCACCATTTATGTAGAAACTTTGTTTTTCACCGATGTGCAGGACAGGTTTTGTTGTTTCACTTTGTGGGTCATCTTCCAGGCTGCTTGAAATAATGCCATCTGAGGACAGGCACTGGCTTGGTTTAATGTGAGTAATCAGTGCCTTGTGCCCCCTGATATTTAATGTTTTCCAAGGCTAGAAGGAGAATGAGAAGTGGTAATTCATCTACAATGACTTGCACATAATAAGAATTCAATAAATGTTCTCTCTCATCATGATGATGATGATAATGAAGATGACTAAATAATCTCTGCCCGAAAGGATTTCCTCTGACAGACTATTGATTTCTGCCAAAGAAACAGCCTAATAAAGGATAAAGATTGTCATCTCAGCATCATCAGTTATGAAGCATTTAAAAAGTGAAGGTGAGGAAACAGGCTCTGTAGCCCAGAGCTTAACTCCCTGTTCTGCTGTCTCCTAATAGTGCTACAGGGCTCACCTCTTGTGTAATGGAGGGCAAAGTATATCTAATAGTAGTTTTTGTTCTTTTAGGCAATGAGAAACATTAGAGGTTCTTCTCCTTTTAGAGCTAGGATAACTTTCTAAATAGTCTTGTGGAGGTTTTCTTTAGGAATATACACAGCTTTTCAATTCTGCTGAGTGACAAATGTTCTCTTAGCTAGTAAGAAGCTGTCCTTTTGCATAGCCGAAGCTCATCCTCACTTGACCAACCCCTCCATTCCTTTTGTGAAGACAAAATACTATGCATAGTGAAGTTCCCATCTGGGGCTGAAGGCAGATGAGGGGACAGCATCTTTTAGCCTTGACTTCCACACAAGAACACCAGAAGGGGAGTTAATTACCAATTAGATCGTGCTGAAAGTAATTGCTAGAAAACTTCAGAGTGGGGACAGAATTGATGCCTAGGATGAAGTGGTCAGGAAGGTTTCTTGGAGGACACAGTCCTGAACTAGTGGGGCCCAAAATAGTCCTTAAGGCAGATAAAAGCCAGACTTAGTCTGAATCTTAACTCTACCACTTAACTAGTGACCTTGGTAGCTTTCTGCATCTTTCTGTGCATCGGTTTCTTCATTTATAAAATAAGAATAATAGTAACACCTACCTCATATATTGTTTTGAGGATTAAATGAATTGGTATATCTCAAGTGCTGAAAACAGTGCCTGACAGCTAGTCAAAGCTGAATAAATATCAGGTAATTTTATTAAAGACTGGGGAGGTTTGGGTAGTTAGAGAGGAGAAGCCAGATCTCAGAGGCAGGAAAGAGAATTCAGGTCAAATTTACCTTCCCTCCCAGCCAAGGCAGGAGACCTGACTCTTCCCATTCCCCAGTGACACAGCCGAGGGCAAAATGTTTTCCTATTGACACCCCTGAAGACATAAGTGAGTGACTCCCTGGGTGGCTGTAAGCTGGTAAACAGTTTTCGGAAGAGCTTAGTTTGTTTTTTTGGAATATATTTGGGCCTGGGGAAATGCTGGCCCTGAGGGACATATTTATTTCTCTTAGAAAACATGGCTTGTTGGAAATTCAAAAGACTTGACTACTCAGCTTCACTCAAAGTCATGCGTGAGCCCAGCTATTGGTTTCCATATGAGACTTCAGGGAAGACCTGGGTCTCGCCCGAGGTTGGATCTGTTCTTAAGACACGATATGGGTTCTTTTAAACATGCAATAGGCATTTATCGATCATCTTCAATATGCTATGTTTCTGCCTTTGTGGAGCTCACAATTTATTAGGTGACATAGTCAAATAAAGAGGCAATTGCTTTGTAATGTGACAAATGTTCTCATGGGAGAAGCATAGGACACCACGGAAGCAAGTGGGAGATGCAGCTGGTTCAGCCCAGGATGGTGGAAGAAGAAACATGTAAATAAAGACCCAAAGGAGGGCTGGGTGCAGTGGCTCATGCCTGTAATTCCAGCACTTTAAGAGGCCAAGGTGGGCGGATCACCTGAGGTCTGGAGTTTGAGACCAGCCTGGCCAACATGGTGAAACCCTGTCTCTACTAAAATTACAAAAAATTAGCTGGGAATGGTGACACATGCCTGTAATCCCGGTTACTTGGGAGGCTGAGGCAGGAGAATCGCTTGAACCCAGGAGGCAGAGTTTGCAGTGAGCTGAGATCGGGCCACTGCACTCCAGCCTGGGCAGCAAGAGTGAAACTCCATCTCAAAAGACCCAGTGGAGGGGGGTTTAGCCTAAAGCTGTGGGGTTTGGGGAATGGGTGGGAGTGTGGAAAGTAGCAGGAATGTCTGTGAGGCTGTGAGTAGTGACCTGCTGACGTGGGCTAAGGTTAATACTGTGTATGCATATATGCATATGTGTTGTATATGTGTGTAAGGGGAAAGAAAGATGAGATGGAATGGTGCAGTTTAGGATAGTCAAGAAAGACCTGATCTGGATTAAGGAGGAAAAAGTCAGTTTTTTTAATGTCTTACTGGCAAACTTTGGGTAAGTCCCTTCACTTGTATGGAACTTGTAAAATGGAGAGAGTAATAATATAAATTTGGCCTATTTCCTAAGGCTATCTCATAATAGTACTCTGAAAGAGCTTAAAACATATAGTAGTTACACATATTTAAAGAGTTATCATTGTCATGTTACTATTTCATTTAGGAATCATGTTATGATTTCATTTAGACTATAAATCTGTAGTACTAGGAATATGTGAATGTGAATGATTAGGAATCATCATTATGAACAGTATCTTTAATATTTCCACTGCTATCATTAGAGGCAGAGAAGTAGAGCCTCTGTTTATGATGGTGGGCAGTGTTTGTAAATGGTCGACCATTCCTCCTGCCCCCGCCTCCTCCACGTACTTACACACAAAGGTGGTGACAGAATATATTAAAAAAAATGGAGGCTATGTTTCTCCAAATCCAGTTTACAGAACAGCAATTCTTGTGATTACTTTTCCATTATTGGTTTACAGTTATTACTTGGTCAGATGGGTCAGGCAATGGCGGGAGCATTGTGGATAGTGGGATAATATGATACAGCAGGGAGACTTCCCTGCAGAAGGATGACGGGGAGGACTTCAAAGACAAGCTCCAGAAATAAGGCATATGGAAGCCAATCTGGTCGCCAGAAAAGGCTATTAATCTTCCATTCTGACTGGAAGGCTACGGTGTGAACTTGGCAGGTTGTTTTCTTTCTCAAAGCCTCAGTTTCTTTATCTTTAAATTGGAGCTAATAATACCAATTTTATATATAACAAGTATGTCAGATTTTATGTAACTCATCAATAAATGAGGGAACCAGTGAGATGACATACTGGCTTACAGGATAATTCAAAAAACCACACGTAATACAGGCAATGAGGAGTCTATTAAAAGGCAACAATCAATTGCATTCCGCTGGGCACATTCATTTGCATTTCAATGGATGAAAGTTATTTGCATCGTTGTCAGTTTTCTGCATTTTACAGTGTTGAGGAATAGCTAAAAATAATCATAACCCAGATCGTGGCTTGTTTTCCATTTATAACACTCAGTAATCTTTCTGGTCCATTTTAGTCTTTTTTACAATTTTCCCTCACTTAATTAAGTAGAGATAATGCATACAGAGTGCTTGACAAAGAGTAAGTGCTCAATCAATGCTAGCTATTATAAAAATCATTTAAATAATAGTAATAATAAAAATTTTCTGCACTGCTGGCAGAGTTATCTCTCCAAAGTACAGCTTTGGTTATGATAGATTCTTCTCACATTCGGTGACTCATCATTGTCTCTGAAATAAATTCCACAGTTCTTAGCTAGATATTTAAAGTTTTTTGATCTGTCTGCATCTAAACTTGCCAGTCTATTTCCTACACCTAACTCCTTGCAAGGTCTGTCATGATTACTAGAATTTTACCATTTGGGATCAATCTTTTTTGATATTGGAGAGTTTGGGGTCTTCGAGTGCTCCCTCTGAAGATGCAAATGTCACTAAGAGAGGATTTTGCTCAGAAATGATCTGGCAGCAACACAGTTGCCCAAATTAGCAAGTGTATTAGTATGCTTGGGCTGCCATAACAAAATGTTTAAGCTTGGGTGGCTTAAACAACAGACATTATTTTTTCTCACAGTTCTAGAGGCTGGGAAGTCCATGATCAAGGTGCTAGCTGATTTAGTTTCTCATACTGGCTCTCTTCCTAGTGCAGATAGCCATCTTGTTGCTGTGTCCTCACATGGCCTTTCCTCTGTGCATGTGGAGGGAGAGAGAGATTTCTGATGCTTCTTCCCCTTTTGATAAGGAACCCAGTCCTATCATATTTAGGTCGCCACCCTTATGACTTCATTCAACCTTAATTACCCCCCTCAAGGTCTTATCTCCAAATACAGTTACATCAAGGGGTTGGGATTTCAACATGTGAATTTTGAGGGGACACAATTCAATCTATACAGCAACATACTAGAAGAGAGGGTGTAGCCAAAAATGGAGACTGTGGGCTGAGTGCAGTGGCTCACATCTGTAATCCCAGCACTGGGAGGCCAAGATGGAAGGATCACTTGAGCCCAGGAGTTCAAGACCAGCCTGGGCAACATAGCACAATTGTATCTCTACAAAAATACAAAAATTAGCTGGGCATTGTGGCGCATGCTACTTGGAGGCTGAGGCGGGAGGATCATTTGAGCCAAGGAAGATGAGGCTGCAGTGAGGTGTGATTGTGACACTGCACTCAAGCCTGTGTGACAAAGTGAGACCTTGTCTCAGGAAAAAAAAAAAAAAAAAAAGAGAAACTAGGAAGACTGGCTTCACCATTGTTCCACAAAATTATTCTGCTGAGTTTTCTTCGTGATGAGATCAACACAGCTTTTACGTGAAGGACTCTGAACCTGACTCCCATATTCCAGAACAGGAGTCCTAGCTGGGGAAGATGAAGTGTGGGACTGGGTTCTCTTCTGCCACTCTCTCAGCCTCCAGTAGGTGTCTCACTTAAGCTGAAAACTGGGGACAGCTGCCTAGGACTAGCTGAGATTTTCACTGCAAGACAAACACCCAGAAATGCTACTACCTTCTCTTAAAAGATTCCTAAGGTTCTGTAGTTTGCTTTTTTGAGTGGCTAAAACATATGATTTTCTTTGTTCATACATTTAATTTTTGTCCAGACATGTTTATTTTAAAGTTTTCCATTCATACCACTCTTTAGGGACATTATAGGGTGTCATTTGGCTTGATCAAAACATCTAATCCATCACAACGCTAATAGGTTAAAAAAACTGCAAAATAGATGCATGATTTAGGGGTAGCAAAACACTTGGAATTAACTAATGAAGTTTTCGATTTGGGAAAAGTATTATTTCTTTTTCAAAGTGTGTTATGTGCCAAACTCAATTACCAAGGTTTACAGGAAGACATTTGGGTAATTTCAGAAGCAATTTCAGTAGGTACTATCGTATGAAATTGTCTGCTGAGTGGGTAGATATCACTTTCTATTATTATGGTTTGTTTATTGGGAGCTAAGTGGGATGAGAGTGTTAAGTGGTGTGCACATTAAGTTGAGGCAGTGAAACATAGTGAAAAAGAAAAAATAACTGGATTTGGAGGCTAATAGACAACTAGCTCTGTGACATTGGTTAAGTCCCTTAATTTTCTAGGCCACAGTTGACTTATCTGTAAAATGATTGTTGACGACCTCTAAAGTTCTAGTTAGGATAGTTTTAGCTGTTGCAATAAACTCCACAATTCCAGTGGCTCAATCCGATAGAAATAAACTTAAAATACTTTTGGCCATTGACGTTTTTTTTCTTTTTAAAATGAAATTTAAAATTGAAGTATGGGATGCATGCTGAAAAATGCACAAATCAAAAGTGTGTAGCTCAATTAAGTTATGAAAAAGTGAATGCCCTCGTAACAGCATCCCAGGAACATTTTCTATAGCTCTCCAATCACTCCGCCTCCAAATTCTTCAAAGCAACCACCATTCTGACTTTGAAAATCATAAGTTAGTTTTGCTAGTGCTCATATACCATATAAATGAAATCATATATTGCCATTGATATGCATAAAGTTTGTATACTTTTGTGTTTAACTTCTCCGAAAGAGCTATAATCATGAGATTCATACATACTGTTATATGTAGCAGCAATTCACTAATTTTGATTGTTTTGCAGCATTCTATTATATGAATACACCAAAATTTATCCATCCTTTGTTAATGGATATTTGGGTTATTATGAATAATGCTGCTATGAACATTCTCAGACATTCATTTGGGGGTTGTGTGTGTCTGTGTGTGTGTGTGTGTGTGTGTCCATTTCTATTGGTACAGATTTAGGCATTGCATTGTTAAAAAAAAAAAAAACACTAACAGTTTTCAAAATGGTTGTACAAGTTTATTCTTCTAACAGCAGGGTATGAATGTTCCTGTTCCTCCTCATTCTCACCAATGCTTGGTATTGTTGATCTTTCTAATTTTAGCTATATTGGTGGGAATAAAGTGACATCTCATTGTATTTTTAACTTACATTTCCATAAGGAGCTCATAAGGCTAGGTAACTTTTCATATGTTTATAAGCCATTTGTATATTCTTTTTGTTAAGTGACTGTGTAAGCTCCTTACCTATTTTTATATTGGATTGTTTATTATTTAGCAATTCAATATAAAAATAGGCATTCGTTATCTGTTTTGCATATGAGCTCTTTGTCAGGTCTATGACACTATATTTTTTAACATTACTTTTTACTAAAAATGGCAGTGAATGCTAAATGTCCAGCTTTACAATAAATACAGTAATAGCAACTCAAACTAAAACAAAACATACTTCTGATAGCCATTATTTTTCTGTTTAGGACAATTTTAAAATCTCTTTTGTCACGAAAACAGGAATGTACCTATACAAAGACTCAAAATAGGCCATCCTTTTAAACAAAAAGGCAATGATTCACAAAAGACTATGAATAGAACAGGTAACTAGTTGACACAAATCTAATAGGATTTGTTAAAATCAGTCATATCTAACACATCTGAAGTGTTCTTGTATGAAGTATCACATGAAGAAAAGAAGACTTTATCAACATCTAAAAAAGTGGGTGTGACAAGTTACCACAAAAAGTGTTTCCTGAGACATAAGGAAATGCAACATTATCTTCTTAAACCTTTTAGTTCAAGTCTTTCCACCCAGTAAAATAGCAGAGGATCTGAAACTGAGAAAATATATTTGAGTACAAACAGCTTGTGAAACTTAACACTTTTTTTCATCATTAGAGGGTTTTACCAAACAACCAACTTGTCTGCTCAGTAGGCATTTCAGATGTGAGAGACACTCCTCTGTACAGGAGCCTGTACTGTCTTCAATCCTATGCGTCAAGTGTCTACCACAGGCAAACAGTTTGCTTCCCCATTTTGTAGTAATGCAATCTTCCTCTTAGCAAAAAGAGGTAACCAGCCCCTGTAGACTGAAGGGACCAGAGTCACAGGATAAGGATTTCCTCTTAATATTTTTTATTTTGATGTTTGAACTCCTGATGCAACATTCTAGAACAGGGTGTCAGGACCTGCTATGCCCAAGGGACTGACAAAGGAAAAAGCTCTGTTTATTTTGTGCAATTTGATGCATGGATGAAAAACTCAACATACAATAACAGAAGTTGGTTGTTGATAAATCACATTCTAGTCTTTCAGCACTTCCATAAGCAGATGACATTTTCAGTTTTCTAGCTCTCGTAGTTTTAACACTGCAACATCAATGATGCATATGTCCAGAATCAGTTAAAAAGACTGTCAAATTATTTTATTTCATCTATTTTTTCACTATCTCTTGGTCCCAAGTGTATCAGAATGATTACCTTTTGGCATTCTCTGCCATTGCACGTTGGGGTGCTCTCGATTGTCTCCGTGTTTTCTGGGCTGGTTGGGAGAGGGAGCTTGGGAAGGATGTGCCACTGTCAGGAGGTTGTGAATCACTGGGATGCCTCCAAGGACGATCCCTTCCGTGGCTGCAGGGAGTGCTCCTGGAGTCACACCCACGATGCCTGGCAGATACCTGTATGTGGCACCATTGAGCTTGAGATGAATTGCTTGCTGGTCTATTACTGACCAAGGCGCTGATGTGACAAAGAATTCTTATTCACACAGTTTCTTAAGCATTCTGAATGCAACCTGTGATGGCTCGGCAGATCTCGGTGGCAGCTGCCTCTCATCTCCAGCGATGCCTGCTCGCTGTACCAGGCAGTGTGGGGACCCTGAGCAAAGCTAAAGGGCTCTGATTCCTGCATGTCGAGGGCTGCCCCTCTATCCTGCTGTCCTTGAGGGCTTGTCCTAAGGCGTTCTCGTCCACCAAGCCACCACGGGCTGCATTCACAAGGAATTCTCCCTGCCTCATCTGCTTTATAGTAAAGTCATTGGTGAGATTGTGGTTATGTTCATTGAAACTGCAGTGCATGGAGAGGCGGTCACTCTGCTACAGCAAATCCTGCAGGGCATAGACTCTCTGCAGGCCCAGGGACTGCTCTATCGCATCCTCCAAGTAGGGATTATAAAATAAGACACTGAATCCGAAGGCCCTGTTTCGAACTGCAACCGCCTGCTCCGTGCCACTGAAGCGGATGAGGCCCAGCGGCTTTCCAGGGATGCAGGCCGCTCCTGATCCACCTCTGCTCCAGGCTCTGTACCCACGTGCCTTCCGGCAGCGCCTAGTACAGCCACGGTTCCTCCGCTACAGATTGAGGATGTGGGAGATGGTGGGGTCGGCTGTTTCTTCTTCGCCTCGGAAGGGAGGTTGCACACAGCAATCCCGAGTTCACAGGCAGCCTTGATGTCCACATTGTCGTGGCCAGTGCCTATCCGCAAGTCACTCTCAGGGCCTTGAACTTCTCCAGGTCCTGCCTGGCGAAGGTGATTTTGTGGTACGTCATGGCGCCCACGGCTTCATTTAAAACCTTCTGGTGGATCTCCTGCGTGGACTGTGCATCACAGAAGGCCACGGTGACCAGGTCCTTCAGGATGGGCATCTCCACGGTGCAGTTGCGGTGGTCCAGCAGTGCCACAGGGGGTGGGGTCCCCGGGGCCGTTCAGGACGTGGGGGCGGATACCTTCACAGACTGTGTCCAATCGCTGCCTCTTGACCTTGTGCTTATCCACAAGGGCCATTTTAATAGAACTGTGCAAATCTCAGATCAAAAGGCAAAGCAATCCTCTAAGAACTTAGGGAAAGTCGCAGGAGTCTGCGTGCATGACGCCACCATGAACCCAACATAAATCTGTCCGCTAATTACATATAGCCTGATGTGATTTTTTTCTCTACTTCACTTTGAATGTCCTAAAGATTTTGCTTTGTATTACTCTAGAGCTCATATATATTCACATTGTTTTATCCTCATTGAAATTTGTACCCTTTGGTATTAAAAAAATACCCTTCCCTGACTTGTTAAATACTTTTTAGCCTGAATTTAACTTTGTATAATATTCAGATTGTGATTTTCTTTTTGTATGAGTTTGCCTAATATATTTTGTCCATTCTATTATTTTCAGCTTTTCTGAGACTCTATATTCAGCACAGAATTCAATTTTATGTTGTGATGTAATCTGAATATGTCTTTTTAAAGAGGTGAGTTTAACTCTTTCACATTTATTAGTATAACAAATATAATATCCCAATCCTCTATTTCTTTATGTAGTACCTATTGATTTTCTCCTATGGCCAATGGATAGAATGAGGGCATACCTTTTCCTCTCTGTTTCCTGCTCTGCCTCCTGGTACTGCAATCATATTATCGTCTTACTATTTGCCTTTGTATTGTTCTATATAATTAGGTCTTGGATTTGATTTTTTAAAAGCATACCATTTATCCTCAGCAGAATCATTGTATCTACCATGCCTCTCATCTTTTTTTCTTCCTGTTGATTTTTGTTAGTTATAATAATTCTACATTGTCAGAGCATATAACATTTGCATTTTGTTCTGTCACTCTTCACTTGGCATTTGTTTTAAGCTTGATAATCCATTTAAGCAAAGGGGACTTTGTTTTAATTGTCTTTTTGTCATAACTTTACTAGTAATCTTTTGGTTGGATGGAGTTTGGCTTGTAGTAGATTCCTGTTGCAAATAAGAGGGCTTATGCAAATAATCCAATTTGTCCATTTTATTTAAACCTAAATCACAGTTTCAATGAATATAAAAATCTTTGAATCTCACCTTCTTTTTAGAAGGTTTCATAGGTGTTGTGCTACTCTCTTCTACCACTGAACATTGCTCTGAACATTTTCCCTCTTGACTTTGTGACTTTATTTTTGTTGTTGTTGTTTAGCCTAGACAGTGGCCTAACTAGAAGTGGTGTGTTTTATGATTGGTTTGGGAAGTGTATTTGGCTTTCTCAGGCTGTTCCTAATTGGAAGCGGGTGGGGAGGGTTGCAGGGGTGGAAGAGAACACGGAATTAAGGAAGCTGATAGTTCTTGACCAAGTCCTGGCTGTTTTGGGCCAGTTGCTACAGAGGTTGTTCTTTGGTTTCCTGGTCACTGCAGAGTGTAGGTCATAGTTGTGTTTGTATATATGGTCTTGATATTGCCCATTTGTATATTTATTTTCTCAATTTTGCTTTTTCTTTTTTTTGGACATTCTGATTATTTTTATTCTGGCTACCTTTAACTGTCTTCCATATCAATTACCTTCTCTGAAATCTCTTAATCTTTATTTCCACTTAATTTTTTTCTTTCCTTCATATCTCTTTATGTCTCATACTGTGTTAACTGGTGTTTGTTTTCCCCTTTGCTCCTTCTAATTTTGCTTTTATTTCTGTGAGTGCTCTATTTTTTTTCTTCTTTTCTGAATGCTTCCAGCCCATATTTAGCTCTCCTTGTTTTGCTCTTTCTTCCTTGAGTTCTTGCATATGAGCTTTGTGGGCATGTCTAACAAAGGACATTGTTTTTTAGTTCTTTTAAATTTCTATTGCAATTTTCCTTTTCTCCATGGCACTGTTCTGTATTCTTCTTTGCTTTTCTTTAGAAAGCATTTGCTTTTCTTTATTCTTTTCTTTTTTCCCTCTTATCTTTGTATGAATTCTATGCTTTTTTAAAAAAATTACTCAAATTTAAAAGAGGCAAACATTTCTTGACCCACTAAATGTGTAAGGGAGGAGCAAGGCTATTCAGATTAGTATTTTTTTCTATGATCCAGGATTTTGTGTGTAATTTCATTTAGTCTTCACTCAACAAAGATAGCTCTACTGCTTTTAATTTACTATTATTTTAAATACATTTCTCTATCCTCTTCTGACGCCATAGACACAGAATGAAAACACGTGTTTCTTCATTTATCCCAGCTTTCCCTGTTTCTCGGATCTCACAGATACACCCTCAGTTTGCATATCCCTGTCTTTCTATTACAAACTAAAATTGGCATCACAGTGTGTGCCCCTCACTTTCAAGGAGTATATGTTGTCTCACACTTTTGGAAGCTGCAGTTTAGTTTTTCTCTCTAGAATTTGTTTTCTGGCTCCTTCCTGCATGGCCCCTTCTAAATCACAATTGTTGTTTGCAGCTCTTGAATTTTTGTAGGGAGAGGTGGTGTGTGTATGGGTGACTGTCTGTGCTGCTATCACAGAATACCTGAGGCTGGGTCATTTATATATAACGGAAATTTGTATCTCTTAGTCTAGAGTTGGGAAGTCTAAGATCAAGGCACTGGCAGGTTCAGTGTTTGGTGAGAACCTGGTTTCTCTGGTCTCTGCTTCCATGATAGCTCCTTGTTGCTATGCCCTCTAGAGGGAACTAATGCTGTGTCCTCACATAGCTAAAGAAACAAAAGGGCAAAAAGGGTCAAACGCTATATAAAGCCCCTTTAAAGGCCTTAATTTCATTCACAAAAGAGGAGCCCTTATGACCTAATCACCTCCTAAAGGCTTTACCACTTAATACTGCTGCATTGGAGATTAAGTTTGAACATGATATTTGGAGGCACGCAAACATTCAAACCATAGCATTTCACCCCCGGCCCCCCAAAGTTCAAGTCCTTCACATATACAAAATACATTCTATCTCAACAGCACCTAAAGTCTTAACTCATTGCAGATTGAATTCAAAAGTCTGAAGTTCAGAGTCTTATCTAAATATCATCTAAATCACATATCGCTGAGACACAAGGTATGATTCATTCCGAGGCAAATTCCCCTCCAGCTGTGAGCCTGTGAAATCAAATGAGCATATATGCTTCCAAGATACAATGGTACAACAGGCATAGGATAGACATTCTCATTTTAACCGGGAGAAATAGGAAGGAAAAAATGGGTAAAAAGTCCCACGTAAGTCTAAAACCTGACAAGGAAAACGGCATTAAATCTTGGGGCTTGAGAATAATCTTTGACACCATGTCTTACTTTTTAGTCACTTGGTTGGGTGTTGGGTTCCCAAGGCTTCAGGGGACTCTGCTCCATGGCATTGCTGGGTACAGCCCATGCTACAGCTCTCATGGGTTGAGGCCTAGAGCCTGTAGCTCCCCTGGGCTAGACTTGAACATTGGTGGGTCTACAGTTGTTCAGTCTTGGGGAAAGCCATACCCCTAAGGCTTCATAATGCATCCCCTTAGTGGAGGATCTCCGCAGTAGCCCTGACCCCATAGCTGTAATGGGCATTGCCTTAATGGGGATGCTCTGTGGTGGCCCATCTCTGTGGAAGTTCTCTGCCTGGGCCCCAGGTCTCTCCAAGGCACTGTTTGGAATCTAGGTGGTGGTAGCCATGCCTCCTCAGCTTGTGCATTCTGCACCTGCAGAATAAATACCATGTGGACACCACCAAGGCTTATAGCTTGTGCCCTCTGGAATGGCAGCCCAAGCCACACCAGGGTGGCTAAGGATTGTTGCATTAGCATGTGTGGAGCAGAAACTTGAGGTAGCCCTGGGCAGCAAGACCCAAGTCCCATGCTACCCTGGGCTCGCCCCTTGAAACCATTCTGCTTTCAAAGCCTTGGTACTCTGACCTACGGTGAGAGTGGTAGCCTCAAAGATCTCCGAAATACCTTTCAGGTCATTCTTCCATCATCTTGATGAAGGCACCCAACTTTCTCCTGTTTATACTAATTTCTCCATCAAAATGTTTGCTTAGCTACATCCTTGGTGTTCTCTCCAGAATGCATTTTCTCATTTTTACAGGCTGAGAATTTTCCAGCTAAGTTCTGCATTGCTTTTGGTTAAAAATTGTGCCTTTAGTTTTTCTCTTTCTGCATTTTACTATAAGCAGTGAAGTAATTGCCATGCAGCCCGTTCAATACTTTTTTTAGAGATTTCTTCTGCCCAGGATCCTAGTTCTTCACTCTTAAGTTTCATCTTCCACAAAACACTAGGACAAGGACACAATTCAGTCAAGGACACAATTCGGTCTTTGCCACTTTATAACAAGGATGGCCTTTCCTCCAGTTTCCAATATTACATATTGATACCTGTTTCCATCTAAGACCTCATTAGAATGGTCTTTAGTGTCTTTATTTCTACCAACATTCTGTTCACAACCACTTAGATAATCAGAGAGAAATGAGGCTCTTTCTACAACTCTCCTTTTCTGAGCCCTCACCAGGATCTCCCTGAATGCTCCATTGACAGCAATTCAGGCTTTTTCTTGCCTGTTCCTCCAAACTCTTTCAGCCTCCGCCCATTACTCGGTTCCAAAGCCATGTCCACAATTAGTTATTTATTATAACAGTATCCCACACTCAGTATCAATTTTTTGTCTTAGTCTGTTGTGTTACTATAACAAAATGCCCAAGACCGAATAATTTATAAATAATAGAAATTTATTTCTCACAGTGTGGAGGCTGGGAAGTCTAAGATTAAGGCACAAGTAGGTCTGATGTTTGGTGAAGGCACAGTCTTTGCTTCTAAGATGATGCTTTGTTGCTGTGTTCTCACATGGCAGAAACTGGAAGGGCAAACTAGACCAAGCTAGTTTCCTCCATCAAAAAATGTTCCTAATCCTATTCACAAGGGAGGAGCCCTCATGACCTAATCACCTCCTAAAGCCCGCACCTCTTAATACTGTTGCATTGGAGATAAAGTTTCAACATGAATTTTGGAGGGACACAAATATTCAAGGCAGGGATCTGAGGTTTTAACTATCTTCCAGTTTTGCTGAAAGTGGACTTTCTTTTTGTTTCTTTTTGTTCTTGCCACTTTTGCATAATTTTGTATTTTTTTTTTTGCAAGACAATAAGTAGGAAATGTTGCAACCTCCTCTGAGATCAAGATAGGGCCACTACACTCCAGCCACTCTTTGCCATCATGTTGAAATGATCATTTCAAGGTTCCCATAGGAGAACCAGGGAATGATGGCATCTGACAGTGACTGGGAATATCCCTCAGCATGGCTGACTCAAAAGAAGAAAGTCCACCACTCCTGTGACTAGATCAATTTATTTCTCTCTGAGTTTTCTCCAGTTCAGCTGGCATTTAAGTGATCACATCCATAGTCTTCATTTTTAAAAACCTGGAGGAGCTGGTACCATTCCTTCTGAAATATTCCAATCAGTAGAAAAAGAGGGAATCCTCCTTAACTCATTTTATGAGGCCAGCATCATCCTGATACCAAAGCCTGGCAGAGACACAACAAAAAAATAAATTTTAGACCAATATCCCTGATGAACATCAATGCAAAAATCCTCAATAAAATACTGGCAAACGGAATCCAGCAGCACATCAAAAAGCATATCCACCATGGTTAAGTGGGCTTCATCCTTGGGATGCAAGGCTGGTTCAACATATGCAAATCAGTAAATGTAATCCAGCATATAAACAGAACCAAAGACAAAAATCACATGATTATCTCAATAGATGCAGAAAAGTCCTTTGACAAAATTCAACAGCCCTTCATGCTAAAAACTCTCAATAAATTAGGTATTGATGGGATGTATCTCAAAATAATAAGAGCTATTTATGATAAACCCACAGCCAATATCATACTGAATGGGCAAAAACTGGAAGCATTCCTTTTGAAAACGGGCACAAGACAGGGATGCCCTCTCTCACTACTCCTATTCAACATAGTGTTGGAGGTTCTGGCCAGGGCAATCGGCAGGAGAAAGAAATAAAAGGTATTCAATTAGGAAAAGAAGAAGTCAAATTGTCCCTGTTTGCAGATGACATGATTGTATATCTAGAAAACTCCATTGTCTCAGCCCAAAACCTCCTTAAGCTGATAAGGAACTTCAGCAAAGATTCAAGATAAAAAATCAATGTGCAAAAATCACAAGCATTCTTATACACCAATAACAGACAAACAGAGAGCCAAATCATGAGTGAACTCCCATTCACAATTGCTTCAAAGAGAATAAAATACCTAGGAATCCAACTTAAAAGGGATGTGAAGGACCTCTTCAAGGAAAACTACAAACCACTGCTCAACGAAATAAAAGAGGATACAAACAAATGGAAGAACATTCCATGCTCATGGATAGGAAGAATCAGTATCTGGAAAATGGCCATACTGCCCAAGGTAATTTATAGGTTCAATGCCACCCCCATCAAGCTACCAATGACTTTCTTCACAGAATTGGAAAAAACTACTTTAAAGTTCATATGGAACCAAAACAGAGCCCTCATTGCCAAGTCAATCCTAAGCCAAAATAACAAAGCTGGAGGCATCATGCTACCTGACTTCAAACTATACTACAAGGCTACAGTAATAGAAACAGCATGGTACTGGTACCAAAACAGAGATATAGACTAATGGAACAGAGCAGAGCCCTCAGAAAGAATACCACACATCTACAACTATCTGATCTTTGACAAACCTGACAAAAACAAGAAATGGGGAAAGGATTCCCTATTTAACAAATGGTGCTAGGAAAACTGGCTAGCCATATGTAGAAAGCTGAAACTGGATCCCTTCCTTAAACCTTATACAAAAATTAATTCAAGATGCATTAAAGACTTAAATGTTAGACCTAAAACCATAAAAACCCTAGAAGAAAATGTAGGCAATACCATTCAGGACATAAGCATGGGCAAGGACTTCATGTCTAAAACACCAAAAGCAATGGCAACAAAAGCCAAAATTGATGAATGGGATCTAGTTAAAGAACTTCTGCACAGCAAAAGAAACTACCATCAGAGTGAACAGGCAACCTACAGAATGGGAGAAAATTTTTGCACTCTACTCATCTGACAAAGGGCTAATATCCAGAATCTACAAAGAACTTAAACAAATTTACAAGAAAAAAACAACCCTATTGACAAGTGGGCAAAGGATATGAACAGACACTTTTCAAAAGAAGACATTTATGCAGTGAACAGACACATGAAAAAATGCTCATCATCACTGGCCATCAGAGAAATGCAAATCAAAACCACAATGAGATACCATCTCACACCAGTTAGAATGGCCATCATCAAAAAGTCAGGAAACAACAGGTGCTGGAGAGGATGTGGAGAAATAGGAACACTTTTACACTGTTGGTGGGACTGTAAACTACTTCAACCATTGTGGAAGTCAGTGTGGCGATTCCTCAGGGATCTAGAACTAGAAATACCATTTGACCCAGCCATCCCATTACTGGGTATATACCCAAAGGATTATAAATCATGCTGCTATAAAGACACATGCACACCTATGTTTATTGTGGCACTATTCACAATAGCAAAGACTTGGAACCAACTCAAATGTCCAACAATGATAGACTGGATTAAGAAAATGTGGCACATATACACCATGGAATACTATGCAGCCATAAAAAATGATGAATTCATGTCCTTTGTAGGGACATGGATGAAGCTGGAAACCATCATTCTCAGCAAACTATCGCAAGGACAAAAAAACCAAACACCGCATGTTCTCACTTATAGGTGGAAATTGAACAATGAGAACACTTGGACACAGGAAGGGGAACATCACACACTGGGGACTGTTGTGGGGTATGGGGAGGTGGGAAGGATAGCATTAGGAGATATACCTAATGTCAAATGATGAGTTAATGGGTGCAGCACACCAACATGGCACATGTATACATATGTAACAAACCTGTACATTGTGCACATGTACTATAGAACTTAAAGTATAATAAAAAATATATATATATATAAAAGATTTAAGCAATAGCAATCCATGTATTTCCTAATATGTCTCATTTTCTGAACTAAAGATTAAAAATTTGAATTTGAAAAAAATCTGATTTATAAGATGTAACAATCAAGTATCTATTGTTTTCCTCTAGAAAAAAAAGTAATATTCCCTTTAACTTTTTACCGTTAAATAGTGGAAAAGAGACTGCAAATCAGTGTTTGAGATAGTATTTTGAGGAAAACCTGGGAATAAAATTTTAACTTTGATCATGCTTAATTGGTGGCATGATAGTTAAAATGTTTTATGATTTTTTTCCTTGAATCAGCTTTTCTTATAAAATTATCTCAGATCTAGCCTGATAAGAACAATGAAGAGATGAAGAGACAGATGAAAGTAATCTCTGGTATGTGATTTTTGAGAGGCTCTTGAAAACCCCCCGGTCAAAAATGTGTCCTATGTGGGCTTTTCTTCCTGCCTGACTTTGCAAGGACAGTAATGAATTCCTTTGAGCCTTCTCCTGCAGTCCTTTTTCAAAATGCAGATTTTCACAGGTGAGGCAATGCACCAAGGACATGTTTTTAACCAGCAGTGAGCTGATTATAAGCCTGTCTTCTCATCTGATTCACACAACTGTTTTTTGAGCAAGATTTCTCTGAGAATTTTTTGGCTCTTCCCTCAACGGTGACAGCCACATTTTGTGACTGATATTGGATTAGCCTGTCAATCCAGTGGATTAAGCTATAATGCCAAGTTTGTCAACAAAGATGGGGTTGAATAGTTGTACCTCTCTCTCCTTGTCGGGTTTGAGGTTTCATCTCCCTTCTGCTCAGGTGATTAGTCAAAGCCTGAGACTTTGATTAGTTTCAAAGGGAGGGGTAGAGTGGGGTTAATTATGTCTAAAAAAGATCAGAACCCAATCTTCTTACCTTTTTTAATGGTCTCAGCTGTTTCTCTCATTAGCAGTTGATATTCATGAGTATCTTTGTTGTAATATTTAGAAAAGGGAGAGAGTAAATAGGGGTCCTTTCTTTGGCCTTGAACATTGATCCAACTCAGCCTTTAATTAGAGCTATGCACAGGCATAGAGCATTCTTATGCAGCTGGGACTAAAATGGTACCCTGATTTCCATTCTGCATTTGTTTTCTGTGAATACCTTCCTAGAACTTTTTGGGAGAGACTAGGGGTAATTAGCTGGGCAAGATGAGGTCATTCTCTGGTTCCTGACCAAAATATTGTTATATGTAATAATAGCAGCTGATACTCTCATCTTACCTTCTAAAGTAACCTCACTGAGAAATAAAGACCAAGGGCAGGAAATACTCTGTAGAAAGCGGGGAAAGCCCACCAGCGGAGAGAGAAAGGAGTCCTGGAACATGGGACGGTGAACTAGGAGAACCTCTGGGGCAGGTGATTGTGTGTGAGGATGTGGGTGGTAGGGTTGATGGCAGCAGAGGATGAACTTTTTAAATCAGTGAATCATCTTGTGAAAATATATGGCTGATAGTATATAACTATCTTGTTTACAACTCTACAGTGCCTCCCCTTTGCTTGCTCTGAGGATGAAGTCCAAACTTTTTAGCAAGAAGCCTCAGGCTGTGTGCAATGGCTCATGCCTGTAGTCCCAACACTTTTGGGACGCCAAGGTGGGCGGATCATCTGAGGTCAGGAGTTAAAGGATAAGCTTGGACTACATGGTGAAACCCCATCTGTACTTAAAAAAAAAATTAGCTGGGCATGGTGGCATGTGCCTGTAATCCCAGCTACCTAGGAGGCTGAGGAAGGAGAATCTCTTGAACCCGGGAGGAGGAGACTGCAGTGAGCTGAGATTGCACCACTGCATTCTAGCCTGGGCAATAGAGGAAGACCCCATCTCAAAACAAAACAAAACAAAACAAAAAAAACAACCTCTGCCTGATGTGGACCCTGTCTCATGCTGTGTCACACCTCACACTGTTCCAGACACACTGACCATTAATTCTTAGGCTAAGCAAATCCTGTATTGATTAAGGGCCTCAGCATCGTTTGTGCTGTTCCCACTCAGAAATCGATTCCCCTGCAAACAGCTACTTTTCTAGTACATCCCTGTTTAATGTCCCACTTCAGAAAAGTGTAGTAGGTGTCTTCTGTTTAACCCACATAACTCAGGTGTGCAACAGATAGGCACTACTGTATATTCTGTTTCTCAGCTATCTTACTTTTAAGCCTTGTTTTGTCTAATGGTTGGGAAAACCTCCACAATCTTGCTAATCCATTAAATCCAATCATTTCCAGGATTTTCGCTGTAATTCCAGAATTAAATTTAGTCATTTGGGATGCTTTTTCTCACCTTTGGGTCTCCATGGGAATACGTCTAATTCGTGGGGTGCTTGCAAATTGTCAAGGCATTTGGGAGGATATCAAGTCGTTGGTCTCTAGCCACATAGTGTTTATTTCTGTGACTGCTTTTAGGTTTATCTCTAGTCATGGTGTGTGTCCTTCTGGCTTCTATCAAGGTGTGCCATCTTGTCTGACCGTGGAGGGGTGATCATTGTCAAGAGAGACTTAAGAACGTTCTCATATCCTCTGTAGCAGGGCAGTCCACCACCCAGTCTCTGTTAACATGCTCCTTTTCCTGGTCATAAGACTTCCACAAAATGTGCTGACTTTCCCTCTTATAGCTAACCCCTGGGACCATGTAAATATGTACGTTCATTCTTCAATTATTCTCCGTTTGAAGCATTATCATGGAACAATCTGATACTCTGATTCCTTCAACGTTTTCTGATTGATCCTCAAGTATAGGCTTTGAGAACTCAGAAGGCTCTTATTTCTCCAGAAACCCAGCTCTTGCCAATGAAAGTTTTGGTTTCCAAGTCAGTTTGCTCTTATAGCGGATTTAAAAGTGTATTTTGGAATTCAAAATCTGTGAATGGACTATTTCTTTGTCTTTGTATTCTTATAAAAATTCTGTTCCTCTTTTAGAGTATAGAATTCCTCTACTGTATAGGGGAGAGTCACTCTAAGAAATTGTGGGATATGGGGAGAAATACTTTGTTGAGGAAATTAATCCATCATGGAAGCCTGTTTCAATGTCAGGACTGGATCAGGCTTCACTGTCTTAGTCTGAAATTATGTACTGAAGTGACTTGGGTCTCTGTCTGTGTAACATTTGTGCGTCCCAACAAACTCTGAGCTTCATGAGAGATCTAAGACTGTGTCTGTCTTGCTTACCACCAAAGCCTGAGCTCTAGGTACCGGACTTGGCAGAGAACAGGTGTTCCAAAAATTCCCAGTAAATAGTTGAATAATCTGGGGAGAGAGAAGAGATCAGCGTGGTAGCAGGAGGGTTCTGGTACTCAGGGGCAGAGTTGGGAGCTGAATGAACAGAAGTGGGAAATGGCTGCAAGCTAGTTTCTCTTGATGAGTGTGGTGGTGCTTGTAGTACAGTGAGGGCTTAAATACTGCTGTAGAGCCCATTGGTTCAGAATCTTTGTGCCCTACTTAGATTTCAAATAGGCACTGGAGGTCAACTGGGAACAAATTCTGGGATAGTAACCATGTTCATGTAATAAAGGACAATAGTGGAAAACACCTCATCGGCATGTAGGTAGCACTATTTGCGTCCAAACGTGGAAGCCTCCTTAGAGGATCCTCCCCACCCCATCCCTCCCCTTAAACATGGACCTAGTGCAGTTGTGGCTCACTACAGAGGGGCTGTAGGTTGCCATGGTGAGGAGAGGGCTTTGTAAATTTCTGTGCTCTTCTGTGTAGCCCTGAGGTCAGAGGTTCCCTGCAGAACAAGCAGGCTTGCTTGAAGAAAACAAATACGTTAAAAATGAATGGGCAATTCACTTTCTCCTTATATCAGGTTGTCAGGAAATTTGTGAGTGTTGTGTGTGTTTTCATAATTTGAAAAGCATATCTGACTTTTTCTTGTCAGAATTGATTATTTTGGGATTTAAAAGGCAATACACTCCATCAGGGAACAAAACTGTGGAAACTCCTGACGTGAAAGCAGATGGTGCAATTTCTTACTCATTCGGTTCTCAGGGAATCCTGGCACATTGCTGGTACTCCAGACAGAGGGATAATGTCATTAGAGTCACTGTGTCAACTTATTTTTCCCAGAGAAGGACACAGAGGAAAATGTAAGCACGGCTCAGCTAAATCTCTGCGTGACTGAAGCTCCAGAGGTAGGTGGCATGACATTGGCCTTGGAGCTTGACATCAGAGAGAGATGTTTTAGAAAATGGATTCAGAGACCAGGAGGGGATCTTCAAGCCCAGGGATCCAGCCTTCTTATTTTACAGTGAGGAAACTGAGGCCCATGAAGTGAATTGACTTGATCAAGATGGCACAGTTACTTGATTAGTGGGAGTGCTGTGATATTTTAATTAAACCACGGCTTCTCAAACACATATTTTCATACAAATTGCATGGAAATCATATGAAAAATGCAGATTCTAATTCAGGACATTAGAGCCATGGCCTAGAATCTGCATTTTTAACATTCTCCCAGGTGATATTGATGTTTCTCTTCCCTGGGCAACACTATGATTTTTAAAAAATTACGTTACAGGGACCTAATCGCAAGCCATTCCTGAGCACCTCCTTCAGAAAGGATTGTGTTAAGAAATGGGAAGAAGGCTCAGGAGCCCAAGACTACTGACCTGGTGTGGATTCTCACCACAGCATGCCCACTAAAGAGAGGATGTCCTGTAAAATCAGAGAAGCCAGTTTGGCTTATAAGGCTCTGACTGTTCGACTCAATTTCTTCTCTTTCATTGTTGACTTTGTCACTGTTTTCCTGCTTCTCCCATGGAATACAATCTGAGAAAGATAGGATATGTGTTAATTGTATAAAAGACTTTGCAATAACCACCCCCTCCCCTGCCCCACCAAAAGAAACAGAATAACAGAGATTACTGGGTATTCTGTGGGATTCTAGGTATTGTCTAGCATACCCATCTGGATTATCTGATGCTATAGTGGTCTATTCCTCTCATTGTTTATGAGCTGTTTTTAAATCTCTTTAAGTTGTATAATAGAACCTAAGCATCATGCCAGTGATTCTTGTCCCATGAAATGCAATGCATTATTGCCATGTGGATATTGACCACATCTATTTTAAAATTTATTTTATCATTTCTGATTGGCTATATATTCTTTGAATTATTTGCATTGAGTGTAACATTTTACTGTTCTGTCATCAATAGGTTATATAAAATATTTGACACAGGTTCCTTTTATGTTTTATATTTGTGCAAGGGTTACACTTTTAGCCTTAAAAAATTGTCCTTTAAAATGAACTTTGATTATTTGGCTGAATCCCTTCTCCAAAAGAGGTAAAATTGAATTTGCTCTTTAATGTGAAAATTTAGGGTCTTAATTTTCTACACTTATGTAACACTTAAAGTCACACCAGCTTGTGGAGTCTCAAAGGATCTTAAGTTACTGATGAGACAGCTGAATCTCAGAAAAATGAAGAGATTTACCCAGGGACACATGGCTGGGATGGGGTAGAGAAAGGAGTCTCCTTTTTTCTCATATTACCCTTTAGTTATTGTGTATTTGAATGACCCAAGTCTTTATTTACCATTGTCCCAATCGGTGAGTTGACCAAAGGCAGGAGGAGCATAGACATGTGGGAAAGGGCCCAAAGAACTGGTGCTCTTTGCTTGTTTTATGGACCCTTCTGGAGAAGAGATCAAGGAAAATGTGGAACCCTTGTGCCTTGCTGTGGATAGATTTGTATCTGTAGTTGTTTACCTGAGGCCTGTGGCCTGCAAAGACACAGAGAGTGGCCATGAAAAATCTCTCTACAGCTAAATGGCTCAGCGCTATTGCAGGTGACCATGATGACAGTGACAGCAATCATAAAAATTCTTGGAATGAGCCTATGCTCTGGAGTCAGATTGACTTGAGTTTAAATTGTGCTTACAAATTGTATACCCTTGGCAGAGTTGCTTAACCTCCTCAGAACTTTGTGCTACCCCATTTTACAGATTAAAAAATAATCTCATAGAATTATTGTGAAAAATTTTTGACAACATGAAAAGCATAATGTAGTTCCTTGTCAGTATTCATCGAATGTTCTTTTCTCTTTTTTATCTTCACTTTTGCCAAGAAATATATTCATTTACATTCAACTCTCTTTACCCAGAAGAAAGTTAACTGCTCAATGGCGTTTATTGAACACTTGTTATGAATCCAGCCTGTGGCAGGGACTACGGGGTATACAGAAATGTAAACGTTCCTTCCCCTGCTTTCAATGAACAAACAGTCTAATTAAGGAAGGGTAGTAACTGACCTGGAACAAATAAAGACATCATTGCATTGAGAATTTGGAGACAAGAGGCATCAGTGAAGGTTGGAAAAGGTGGTTGTGGACACAGCATGGACAAAGGGGAGGTGGTGGGAGGGAGCATGATGTGGGGAAGGAATTGGCTTAGTCCTCAGAGAGGGTATTGGTGGGGAGCAGCGGGAGCCTAGGTGAGGAAAGCAGGCCTGTGCAGGTTTGGAGAGAACCTTGGATGCCAAGCTGAGTAGCTAGGCCTTGCTACAATAGATGGCAGCTACCCCTGGCGGGTTCTGAGCAGAGGAATAAGTAACATGCTTTGCAAGCCCAGATGTTGCCCTCTGCAGTTTCTTTTATGGGACTCTATTTGTTGTTGTTGAGCTCCCTGAATTTCTCCTGGAGGTCAGAGATGTCACTTGCTGCTCTGACACTGATTCAAAGGTTGATTCTAAGGAGTGCTGAGGAGGCTGATGTTTGTGGGAAGAGATGACAATTTAAATGCCCCATAGAGGCAGCTCCCCCAGATTCCTCTACATCAGTTTTTTTTCTCTGAGTGTCTACACTTCTGGTTACTTTGAACAGGAATATGTTATCTGTAATTTTTCATTATAAGTCTGATTAATGATCTTTTTTTTTTTTTGCTTTGCAGCCTCAATTTAATGAAAAAATACAATCTTGACTGCTAAAAAATTGAGCTTTGATACTTTAGTCCATATTTTCATTACCATTGTCATTTCCAGACAAGCCTCTTGATAATAGAATTTCATATGAGCACTTTATGAAGATTTAGACAAACGTCCATTCAAAACCAAGGCAATTTCAATGACTTAGGGAGCAGATGCTGTGGGCCTTGGGGGGAAAAAGGATAAGGGCGACCTCCTTTTTTTTTTTTTGAGACAGAGTCTTGCTCTGTCACCCAGGCTGGAGGGCAGTGGCACATTCTTGGCTCACTGCAACCTCTGCCTCCTGGGTTCAAGCAGTTCTCCTGCCTCAGCCTCCCGAGTAGCTGTGATTACAGGCACCCACCACCATGCCCGGCTAATTTTTGTATTTTTATAGAGATGAGATTTCACTATGTTGGCCAGGCTGGTCTCGAACTCCTGACCTCAGGTGATCCGCCTGCCTCAGCCTCCCAAAGTGTTGGGATTACAGGTGTGAGCCACCGTGCCCGGCCCTATGACTTCCTTTTTATGGAGAGTTAGTGTCAGTGCCGAGGGTTAGTGTCAGTGAAGGTATAGCAGGCGGATCATCATGACCATGCACACATATTTATCAGTGATTGAAGTGAGAGAGACACTGAGCCCTGGAGCAAGGGGAGATAGAAAACATATACATGAGCCACTTGGGAGGGGAGATGAGGGGCCATTTATGGAGATGAGATGCAGAATGCAACTGATAAATGATACTGATGGGAGCAAAGCCAGTGTAGCTGCCAGCCCCTAGAATGAACAAGATGATAATGAAAAATAAAAATAACAGATATCCTTGCCGAGTGTTTTACACCTACTATTTCATTTTTATCCTCACAACTCTGAAAGGTCAATATTATTAATCTGATTTTATAGAAAATGACAGATCTGCATTAAAACCCTGGTCTTTGTGAGGCTGACAGCTGACCTCTTCATGGCATTGCACTACCTCCCTAGAGAGACATCTTCTAAGTAGAAGGGATCTTGGCTTGAGATTAAACTCTTACTCTAGGGTGCGGATGAGTCCTAAGGAAAGGTGGGTTGTGCTTGCTAATAATCTATTTGCATGGGAGACTGGAGAGTGTCTGGAAATGAACACCTTCTCAGTGAAAGAGAGAGAGCTAAGTCCTATTAGCCAGATCAGAGTCTCCAGCTGAAGTGGGGGACTGATTTTGAGTGTAGAGACAGACCTCAGGCCATCTCTGGTTCAGTCTCCGTGGAATGATACCTGGATATTAGGAATCGCAGGACGATTGGACATGATGATACCAAGATGTTAGGGCTAAAAAATAAAGACTGGGTTAAATGAATCATCAAGGCCCCCATAAAGTGATGAGAGAAATAAGATTCTGTGACAGAGGTGGGAAGAGTTTTTTGAAAGGTTTGGATTAGAGAGGAGCTCTGTGAACTGCCCATGAAAGGAAAGTGGATGGGGAGGGAAAGGGAATTTCATGAACCGTGTCCCCATTCAGTGTTTCATAAACGCAAGCAAAATTATTTTGAAAATATGTTTTGGTTTCCTAGGCTATATCTCTTTAACTGTGACTTCTCTCTGAGGTGTCTGCTAGGTTGGTCATGGTTTTGTAGCTTTTATGCCAACAAACTTGGTATTAGCCACGATAACTCATGTCCCCAGGGCACTTTTGTATAAGTAGGCATTTTTAACCAGGAAAATGGGCCTGGTTCTTAGTTCAAAGTGTTATTAAATGTGAAGTATCAGCAAAATCGAGAAAACAGAACGCTGTTATTTTTCCTTTTAGTTTTCTATTTTTTTATTTACCATTTTAATCTCTCTCTCTTTTTATTTTTCTGAGGTAGGATCTTGCACTGTCACACAGGCTGGAGTGCAGCGGCATGATCATGGCTCACTATAGCCTCGAACTCTTGGGGCCAAGTGATCCTTCCACCTGAGCCTCCTGAGTAGCTGCGACCACAGGCCTGTGCCACCATGCCCAGCTATTTTTAATTTTTTTGTGTTGATATGGGGTCTCCGTCTGTTGCCCAGTCTGATCTCAAACTCCTGGGCTAAAGTGATTCTCCTGTCTCAGCTTCTCAAAGTGCTGGGTTTATAGGCATGAGCCACTATGCTGGCTTTCCTCTCATTTCTCACAGTGATGTTAGTTCATGTTGCAGTGCAGCAGCAAATTACAAAAGTTTGCTATTGCTTGAATTTCATCGAATTATAATTTTACTGGCCATACCTTACCTGCCATGGATGCAAGAAAAAAATTTGTCTTTTTCTTGGACTCACGAAGAGGTGACCAGGGCCAGTTTCATGTCCCACCACCAATGTTCCATCCCTGTAGAAAATATAACCTTGATCCAAATAGAAAAAGTTCTAAGAGATTCTTGGATGAGTGACCCAATATTCATTAAGTCCCTTCTCTATTTGAATACCAGTCTCTGTGCCTCCCTTCTTGCCTGAATATTGGGGACCACATGTTAGTCCTTTGATAACTGTACATCAAAAGAGAGAAGAGACCTTCACAGTCATCAGAAGCATCAGAAGGTGGGACCTATCTCTGTCTTTTAGGTATGCCATTTCCCTTGTAACAAATATCCTTTTGCTATAATAAGATACACCATTTGGGTAATTCAATATCCCTAGACTCAGTTTATCTATAAAATGAACGGGCTGAACTAGATGACTTCCAAACTATATTTTAAAGCTTTAATGTTCTAAGAGTCCATGGTTTCAGGCATAAACAGTAGGCAATGAAGGTCTCCCCCCTCATCTTCCATTATGCCACAGCCTATTGTAATTTTGGCACTGGTTTTGAATCTTCTGTTTCACAGAGAGTCCAACTTGATTCTTGATTCAGAGAGAACTGGATTCCCTAGAGAACTGGAGTGAACAGTTCTCTCTCCTTGAATATTTTTGCTAATTCAGATTTCTCTGTAAGGACACCCAGCTATCCAAATCTCTCCTGGGTCCTAATGGTAATATGAGAGCTCACATAGGCAGAACAGGTCAAAATTAGTAGAATTTAGTTGAATAATGACAACTGGTGGGACCAGCCATTGATGTTGGTTGACACTGGTCACTTTCTCAGTGATTGTGGCAGTAACTTGGGAACTCCACAGAACCAAGATCATAGAACATACGGGCACTAGGAACCTGGGATGGGAGAGGTGATGCCACAGAATGTTCAGCGGGAAAGCAAACAAAGGTGCTAAAGGTAAGAGTCTCTGGCTTCCTGTCTTGTGACCCAGGACAAACCTGGGTAGCTCAAGCGTCCTATCTCAGTCTCTTTAGGTCAGCTCTACCCACATGAAACCAGGGACAAGACCAGCTGTGAGTCACCTTGAGCAGTCTGACATAACTTCTCTTTTTCTAAGCCCTATGGTGGTCACTGAAAAATATCACCCAGGCATTGAGAAGTGTAAATGTTATTTGAAAACTAGCACTTATTTTCTGGTGATAAAAGAATTGTCTTTCTTTCATTATTGTTCCATCAACTCCAACTCACAGAGGGGCTCAAAGAGCACTCAGATAATTGCCTGCTGTAGTAATAAAGAGGTTATAGTCTCTTTCGTTGTGATGGCAACCGAACGTTTTAGGAATTTCAGCTCCCCTCTGGCTTCTCCACTTCTGATGTGTTTTGGGGGAGGGATTCTGGATCTGACTCTCGTTGTCTATTTTCTACAATTAAATTCCCCTGTAACTTTGTTCCAAATAATTTAGATGAAGGGTCAAAATCATGTGCTAACTGGTCGATAGCATGCAAGTTTCTCTCTGGTTTTGCCTGGAGGCACTTTTAAACCACTTTCTGGGAGAATCAGGGTGTTAGCTGTCGTACTTGGTTCTGGCTTTTCGAAATACTTGCCTCTCCCCAGTCTTTCTTTTCCTGTTTTTTTTTTCTCCATACTGGCAGGACCTATCCTTGATTCAGCTCACCACACTTCACACTGGCCCGTCTACCCTTCCAGCACACACACCGCACCATCACTGGGCCCTGGGGCCTCAGCATGGGTTCCTTTTGCTGTAGAAAACAGGTGGTCAGAGGAGGCGGTCACTCTTTGTCCCATTAGGTTCCCTTCCAAGTTCTGCCAGAGACCACATAGGGGATACTTGTTGAGACTGTCTATTGATAGTTAGGTATTGATAATTACACCTGGACTACAAGAACAAACCAGGACCATCCCAGGCAAACAGGGATGTATGGCCCCCACACCAATGGACTAGGCATTCTTTGGCCCTAGGCCTTTAAATATGCCATTCTGGCTATCTGGAATGATATTCCCATATCTTATCCTGGTTAGTTCCCGTTCCCTCATTCTTCAGGTTTTGCTCTAGATGATATTTCTTCAGGAAGACTTCCCTGATCCTCCCTTGGGCTGATAAGAGATCCTGCTCCCAAAATTTCCCCTTTCTCCCTCCTCGCCAAAAATAATTAGAATCAATAAGACTTAATATTTGCTAGCACAACAGGGTGACAGTAGTCAATAATAATTTGATTGTACATTTACGAATAACTGAAAGAGTATAATTGTATTGTTTGTAACACAAAGGATAAATGCTTGAGGGGATGGATACTCCAGTTTCCATGATGTGATTAATACACATTGCATACCTGTATCAAAACATCTCAGGAACCTTGTAAATACATACACCTACTATGTACCCACAAAAATCAAAATTAGAAATTAAAAAATCAACAAAATTTCCCCTCCCCTATCACACCATCACACTATCACACACGTGCACATGTTCTTTCTCTCATGAGTATGCACACAGGGCTCTGGGGCTGGGCACTATTTACCTTCTGTCTGCGGCACAGCAGCTAGCTTGTTGATTGCAGTTTAGTAAATATTTATTGAATGCTACACTGATTTCCCTCCTTCCTTCCCTCCGTCTCTCCTTCCTCTCTTCTGGTGCCTTGAGTCTTTAGTGTCCTCTACAATATTTGCCGGTATTTAGTTTTGTTTTGGCTTACTTCTGGTTCCGCTGTTCCTCAGTTTTCCTCCTCATCGTTTTTCCTTCCGCCAAGCTCATCCTTTTCTCTTCCCTGCTTTCACTGTGTCCTGTGCTATGTAGCTTAAATTCTCTTTTCACTGTTTTCCCATCTTAAAATAGTGCCTAAGCTGAGTGGCTGGCTCCTTTTGTGAAAGTGCACTCCAAGAATACAAGTGTCTAGGTTATATGACTTTGGAATAAGAAAAATAGGATCCCAGAATTGGCTAGCCTATAAGATCTCTGCTTCTATTTTGAGTCAGTGATGAATTCCCTTTAGCAGGTGTGCTTGTTTGTAAGTCTTTACCTCTGCTCTCTCCCTTTACAGTTTGGTCCTTTTCATGACTGTAGGTTTGAAGCAGGATGGCTGCTGGGATGACTTCTATTCCTAATGATAAATTTCATGTGAATCTTCAAGCGTTCCAGATTTGAGAAGAGGGTAACATTGTTCGTTGTTGGTCCTCTTGGGCACTGAAAATCTGAGATGTATGGAAAAATATCCTGCTTGGCATAGATATTCCTCAAAAAGATGAGGCTTATTTGGAAGGAGGCTATTCTGTAGAAATCGAGCTTTCTTGCCTGTGCTGCCCCTTTGGATTCCACTTTCTTCCTTAGTAGAACTCCCTTTTTGAGTAGTTTTGCTCTTTGTATTTGTTTTCTTTTCTTGCCTTTATTCAGAGCCACAAATGAATCTGATATCTATGCTCACTTCTGGCTTATCTGAGCTTTTTGCCACCTTGTATGTACCATGCATGGCTAAAAAGCCTGTATCCCCAAAACAGAAGGCTAGACATTGGTATGCTGCAGCCAGCTGGCACTGGCTCATGAGCACCAATCCTGTGTATCTCTCAACTCAGCATTTGGTGACATCACATCAGTGGTTTGAAATCTGTCATAGTGGGAGTATTTACACCATGGAAATCAGCAAACTTGGCAAACACTACAAATCAAGGGGAGTGTGTGTATGCATGTGCCTACCTTGTTATTAAACATTTACCAGTACACCACTCACTGGCTAAAGCATCAAAACTCTAGCTCTGTGCTGTCCAATATGGTAGTCACTAGCTGTATGTGGATATTTATGTTTAAATTAATTAAAATGGAATAAAATTTAAAATTCAGTTTCTCAGTCTCTGTAGCCACATTCAAAATGCTTAATATTATAATCACATGTGGCCAAGTGGCTACTGTATAGGTACAGATATGGAATGTTTCCATTATGACAAAGTATTGGACCCCCAGACTAGGTGTTTTGTCTACGTTCGACGTTTGGTATCGTGGTCCAGTCTGAGGTATTAGGATTAGAATTGGGTATGTGTTGTCTCCACAATTCACATATGCCAAAGACAGTTTATACTACAATCTATAGATTAGGGGGTCAGCAATTTTTTTCTGTAAAGGCACACAAGTATATTTTTGGCTACATGGGCCATATGGCCTTTATTGAATGGTCTGTAACTATTCAACTTTGGTATCATGGTACAAAAGCACCTACAGATGATACATAAAAACGTAAGCCTATCTGTGTTTCAAAAAAACTTTGTTTACAAAAACAGGTAGTAGACCAGATTTGGCCTATGGGCCATAATTTGCTAATCCCTGACCTATGCAGATATCTGGTTTTTCAATGGAACTTAGAAATATATTTGAAAAATCCAATTTGGGTGCATTTTAAATTGACCAAATTCATTCTATTTTAGAAACTAAGTATGCAAAATTTCCAATGGATACAAAAGTAAAGACAATAATATAGGGAATGCACATGTACCCAGTCACGCAGTTTGGACAATTATCAATACAAGGCAAATCTTACTTTGGCTACCCACCCTGTTACACTTTTTTATGTATGAGAACATTGTATATTCAAATATAATAAAAATTCAAAGATCATTTGATAAAGTAGGAGCCCTTTTAATCTACACAAATCAAACTTTGCATATTTTCAAAAGCAAGCTTATCTTATGCTATTTGATTATAATCAGTGACTCCTGGGAACCAGGCGTTCTGAACTCATGGTCTAAAAGCATCTCTGCCTCCCAAGACAGGAGGCTTTCTCCACCTTGGTAGTGTGAGGCAGAGTTGCACGTCATGGGTTTGCTTGCAGTATTAAAAATGAAATGGGCAGTGTGGAGCATGCAGCAAAATGCTTCCGCTTCTTTGTATTATCTCAGCCCCTGGGCTATTCTTTAAGCCCAGTCCTCCTCTAGGGAGCAACACAGGCATATTACAACACTGTTGTGAGCTTGGCAGCTGTTCAAATGCAGAAGCCTCCTCCTCTCCTTTCCCTTGCATACCCTCCCCTACTTTTGCTATGAAGAGGTCTCAAGGATGGGCTTTCTTTCAGTAGAGAGAATCATAGAATCACAGCAAGTGAGAATGGAAAAGCACGTTCATGAGCATGTAGTTCAACTCTCACAATTTACATGTGCTTCAGAAGGGGCTCAGAGAAGTGAATGATTTCCCCGAGGCCACACAGCCAGGTTGCAGCAGAGCAAGGTCTAGGATTGAGTCTCCTGATTCCTAGTTCAGCATTGGGAAGGAAAAGAATGTGGAAGAGGGAGTCTTGTACCACATCACCAGCTACTTCTTTACTCTGAGTTCCACTCGCTTGGGCCCTGCTAACCTATCTTGTTTTCAGCTGACTGTTAACTACCTAATCCCTGGCTGACGCATGTCACCAACTCAAATTGCAGCTGATGGTGTTACATGTCTCAAAGAAGATTTTGTTATAATAGCCGAGGCTTGGGCATAAGATAGATGCACTGATGCTAAGGAGGAAGTGAGGCCTTTTAGTTTGTCCTTCCTATTTGCAGTATCTTTCTCTCCTACTGGCTCAAATGAAGATCTTTGAATGAGAAAACCTACCTCTTCTCCATCACATACACACACAGATATCACCCCCACTGATAGTTTAGGAAGCTTCTTGTAACTCTAGGATAAGCTCTGTTTCCCAGTGAATGATCCACCCCCTCCCCGAATAGCTAGAGTCAGATTTAACTGACTCATGTCACGTTTAAACTTCAACCCAAGTGGCTTTTTCCTTCTCTGGACTTCCATTTCATTAGAGAATGGATCATTGACTGAATCAGCAAATTTGAGTGATTCCCAGTGTCCTATGCTGTTAAAACGTTAAGCTGATGATGACACTCCTCTGCTTAATGCTCCAAAAGCTTTCCATTTTCACTGGAATAAAAGGCAAATTCCTTCCCTTGGCCTCAAGGCCCTGCGTGCTGGGCCCTGCCCACCTCTCCATTTTCCCCTTAGGCCCGCTCCCCTTTGCAATGCATCTTCTCAGGAACTGAAAGCTGTTTCTCATCTCAGACTTTGCACACGCTCTTCCTCTGCCTAGAATACCACTCCCTGGCTTTTCAATGGACTAATGTCACGTCCTGAGAGAAGCCTACACCATATCCAAAATTAGCTTCATTAGGCTACACGACACATGCTCTTTTTGTGCCACTTATCACATATACTTGTTTGTGTTTTTGCTGATTTAACATTTTTCTCCCTACATAGACTTCTGCTCCATGAGGAGAAGGGCCACATGTTATTACTAAATACCTAAGCCTACCGTTATGCCTGGCCGATCAATATTAGATATATTTTTCTAATTGTCTCATCTCTGCCCCTTGCAATTTTTAATTTTTCCCAATCAGTTTGCAAACTCTTTGTGTTTAGGGACCAAGATTTCTACTTCTTATCTTTTTACCACAGTGCCTAGTACAGGGCTTATTCAATAATTGTGCCTACAGCTTGAAGAGAAATAGAGAAATACACATCCCCCTGCCCCCAACAAAAAAAGTAGACATTTCCTGACAGTTAGGTACAGAGATATGTGGGGCAAGTAAATTCATTCTCAGTAGAAATGAGTTCATAAGACCTATCTAATGTACTCCCAAAGCCAAGATTTGGTAATAACGTAGTCCCCAAATACCTGAAAGTTGTGTTTAAAAATGCAGGTAAGGCTGCAACTGAAAAAACAAAACCAAACCCCAATGAGCTCAGTGAGAAGATGTTCCTCTAATTTTGTAGTTATTCTTTTTTTTTGAGACGGAGTCTTGCTCTGTCACCCAGGCTGGACTGCAGTGGCGCAATCTCAGCTCACTGCAAGCTCCACCTCCCAGGTTCACGCCATTCTCCTGCCTCAGCCTCTCCGAGTAGCTGGGACTACAGGCACCCGCCACTACGCCCGGCTAATTTTTTGTATTTTTAGTAGAGACGGGGTTTGACCGTGGTCTCGATCTCCTGACCTCGTGATCCGCCTGTCTCGGCCTCCCAAAGTGCTGGGATTACGAGCGTGAGCCACCGCGCCTGGCATTTTGTAGTTATTCTATGTAGAATGTCATATAATTTTTTTTGAAAAACTTTATTTTTAGATCCATTTTAGATTCACAGCAAAATTAGGCAGAAAGCATAGGGCAGTATCGTATACCCTCTGCCCCACATACCCACAGCCTCCCCACTGCACCCACAGCTTCCCCCACCAGAGTGGCACATGTGTCACAATCGGTGGAGCTGCATCGACACATCATTATCACCCAAGCCCATAGTTTACATTAGGGTTCGCTCTTGACATTGTACATTTTATGGGTCTGGACAAATGGACGTGTCCACAATTATGGTATCATGCGGAGTAGTTTCGCCGTCCCTAGAATCCTCTTTGCTCTTCCCTTCATATCTCCTTCATCCCTAACCCCTGGCAACTGTTGATCTTTTTACTGTCTCCATAGATTTGCCTTTTCCAGAATGTCATATCGTTGAAATCATGTGATATGTAGCCTTTTAAGAAAAGTGTCTTTTGCTTAGTAATATGTATTTAAGTATCTTCTGTTGATACGATTTTTTAAAGCTATAAGATTATCTAACCCGGCATTTCTTAAATGTGTGTTTCATTGGAAGGTCACTGAGCCTCTAGGAGAAAAAGTGATTCATGGCCAATTAGGTTGGAAAACCTGACTACCCTTTCCTCCTTTGGGAGGGCCAAGTTCACGTTGGCATTATTAGCATCATTTAACCCACCATTTGCCTCAGAGACTGTTCCAGAAAGAACTATTGATCACTTGCTACAGGACATGGTCCACGAAGCCCTTATCTAAACCAGTGCCTTATTTTTTATCCCCTTTTCCGTTTTGATTCCTGCCCAGACAGTGGCTCCCTTACATTATCTTTGACTCTCCTGGTGGAAATAGTACCAGAAAGTACTTCATAAAGCAGTATTTTAGCAGTTCCACATGTTCTGTGCCAAATTTATCTGTCCAAATGTTGCTGTGGTAACAACACAAACAGCCAAATACTAGATAACACAAACTGGCAGGGAGAACAAAAATTCCTTTTAATAAATTCATGGTTGCCTTAGACAAACCAAGCACATTCACGATATGTTAATTTAAGGTTGTGGAGGAATTGTGAAATGGTTAAAGACAGACTCACAAGTCTGAAAGTTTACCACTGACTGATGCTACTGGAATAGATTCATGCATATGTCTATTCATATTGCATGGTTGTTGGTCATTTGAGTACGTGTCAAACAGGCTAACGCCGGAAACTGGCCAATATCTGCGGATTTTGTGCAAGTCTGATACCGTATTGATATTTCTGCTCAAGTCTGGTAGCTGGTCCATTCCTCCTCTGTCGTCTGAAGTAGGAACTCTTATCATGTCACCTATTAGCAGTTGCCCATGGGCTTGGCGTTAGATGGACAATGTTCTGCTGTTCCAAGCTCTGAGTACATCCTCTTCCTTCTGTCTGCAACATTCTTTCTCTTGACTGAAAAACATTCATCCTTCAAGGCCCAACCTAGGTGTCTCTTGCCGGTGAAGATTTGTGGGACTCCAACCTACCGTCTTCCACAGAACCTTCTGTGTAGAACCTTGTCTGATTTGTAATTACAGCTTTCATCTTTCTCACTGTTTCACAATTTCTTGTCATGCTAGAATGCAAATTTCTTAAGGATAATTACAACATCATATTTCTCTACCCCAGAAATCAGCCCCATCCCTGGTGCATAGTAGACATTTTATAAACATTTGTTCAGTGAATGAATGAAAGAATGGATAAATCAATCACTCAAGTATATAAGTCCTTAAAATCAGCAATTAATGTTGGGACTATGAAAAAACACAAGTCTTGTTGATTGCTTTTTAGGCTCAATAAGCATCAATTTGATGAGCTAATCTTTTCAAGTATAATACGCACAATTTAGATTTTTAGGTTTCCAACGAAATGATCAGAACAGGCACACACTACTAATTCTCCTCCTAGTAACAAAAGCTGGTTGTTTCACGGTCTTAGCTACAGCAAGGCATAAGTACACTTTTTTTTTTTTGCCTGATTAACTCCATTTTCCCTCAAATGTTTAGGAGTTTTTTAATGTATAAAAATGACTTTATAAAGTTAAGCAAGAGTTGAGGTTTAGGGAAACAATATAGGCATTTGCTCCTCCTCTTTTTTACCATTAGCTATGTAAAATGTCTCTCAAATTTTCTGGGTTTCATTACAGTTCACTTTAGTGCAGAATACGGCATGAGATGGTAATAGAGCATCTTGTTCTGTTGAATAAAAGAGATGAGGGTGAGAATGTTGAAGTTTTTCTTTATGCCTTTCTTTGCTCCTCCTTTGTTTTTTCTTTCCCTACAATAACACATAAGGCCCATCAGAGGAAGGCTGTTGTCTTGTTTCGTTCCTGCTATATTCCCAGTACCTAGTCAGTGTCTGGTATATGGTCATTTCTTCAAAAATACGCTTAGAACAAATATGTGCTGACAGATGTGGTCAGAGTAGGAGAGAATAAGAACATGAATCAGAGTAGTGACCCTGGAGAGAGATGGAAAACTGGGATGATGAGCAATCAGTGCAGATGTAGTGCTGACTGTCCTGGGAACTGATTAGATAGAGGGCATTGGGAAAACGAAAGAGTTAAAGTAACAGCGAAGTGTGGAGCCTGAAGGATTGAAATGATGAGCAAGGAGAAGTGAAGCTGGGAGCAAAACTGTGATCTCTGATTTGGGTATGTTGAGTATGTTGAAGTTCCAGTGGGAGATAGCCACAAGACAATTAAAAATGTGAAAGTAGACCGGGCACAGTGGCTCATGCCTGTAATCCCAGCACTTTGGGAGGCCGAGGCGGGCGGATCATGAGGTCAAGAGATCGAGACCATCCTGGCCAACATGGTGAAACCTTGTCTACTAAAAATACAAAAATTAGCTGGGCGTAGTGTTGCGCCTGTAGTCCCAGCTACTTGGGAGACAGAGGCAGGAGAATCGCTTGAACCCGAGAGGCAGAGGTTGCAGTGAGCCTAGATCCCACCATTGTACTCCAGCCTGGTGACAGAGCGAGACTCCGTCTCAAAAAAAAAAAAAAAAAAAAAAAAAAGTGAAACTAGAGCTTAGAGTAGAAGTCAGGAATGGATATACAGATACTATAGTCAAAATCATAAATGTGATAGATTGTGAAAATAAAGACAAAAAAGAGAGAGGGAGCCCCGGGTTATATCCTTGGGGGATGCATACATTGTTGGGAGGCATGGGGAGACTAAAAGCTAGAAGCATTATCAGAGGTGTGCAGGTCAAAGAATTAAAAATGGGAGAGGGTTTTAGGATGAGTACTTTGTCAACGGTGTTAAGGGCAACAGAGAAGCTCATGGTGTTTGTGTTAAAAATGATTATAGAATTTTGTGTTTAAAATACGTACATTTGTTTACTATGATGGTAGCAGGCTCCATAAAATAATGAGTAGTGGGCAGAATCTAGATTGCTAAAGGACTATTCAATGCTTATCTAAGATACTTCATATTATTTTTTGTAGCTTATAATAGATGTTCAAGAAATACTTGTTGTTTGAGAGTGAAATCAACATTCACATTCTTTTTAGAAGCAGCTATTTTTGTTTGGGGAGTACTTTCTGATACTGCCTCTGGAACAACTTTAACGAAAGTAGAGTCCAGCACTTACCTGAAGTTGTGATTATCTACGACCATCTGCAGTGTGGTTCATCTCTAGTTTTCACTTGGAGCTTCACTGGATGTTAAGCTCCAGGCTACTAAGAGCAATCAGCTGGGCAGGTAGAAAATTATGTATATGTGACTCTAAGTATATTTATATTGACTTAGTAGATGCCTAAATCTCAAAAGAATTTTAAAATTATGTCATGTTTTATGTAATGGAAAATTAACAATTTTGTTTGTAAATTATTTCTGGAAGTTTGCTGAAAATAACATAAGCAGTGGCTTAGCCCATAGGATTGGGGTTAGATGTGGGGAGGGGGCGGTGCAGAGAAGAATCTGATTTACTGTGTAGCCTGCAGTTACTAGATTTCACCACTAGATGGTGATCTTGTATTAGCCTGGCAAGCTGCCCACTAACAAAGGGTGGCATAAAGTCGACTACAGGTGGTTGAGACCTTAATTACATTGACATAGGTAAGCTTTTTTGATGTTGTGAAATGGTTGATATTTGAAGTAATAAAAATTAGAGAATGTTAGTGTCCTTCTGACTATACAGACTGTGATGAACTGAGAACACTTGGGTATCTGGTTAGAACCCTACAGTGGGGGAAATGGGGAGAATACTGTCTTAGAAAGAACAAAATCTGCGTTCTAGTTCACCTGTTGCTGCTTGTAGCATATTTGGGAAGTCATTTTCCTTCCAAGGGCTTCAGCTATGGGAGATGATGATATCTACCTTGTCAGGGGCTGTGCCAGTTTTCCCCAAGACCTTTTCCTGTTCTTTTAGTGGTGAGGAAAAAGAGGTGGAGGTTTAGTGTGTCTACAGTAGGAGAAGAAAGAAGACACTAAGGAATCTTGGTTGGTCTTGGTCTACTTTTTTTTCTAATTTTAACTTTCTTCCTTGGTCAGGTGGATGGAGTCTTAGTAAAAGATCTTTCTCTCACTGGGAGAACCGGGAGCGAGAGTCTTTGCTACAGACTGAGAGTAGAGAAAGGAATAGAGGAAAAAGCTGAAAGGGGAAATGTTCTATAAAGGCATTGTGGGGTGTGTGTGTATCTGCATGTGTGTCTAGAGCCACAGAAAGGTGGAGAAGTAGAAGATGTTCATTGTTGGGAATTCCATTGTTATTATTGATTAGTTGAGCCCCCTTAGTTGTCACTGAAGCCTCATAGAAAGCCATGATGATGGTCTTGTGTCCCAATTTTACAGTTGAGGGACATAAGGAGGGCTTGTGATACATCTTTATTCAATGTTAAGGCCTTATTTTCAATCTGAGAGTCAATATAATTAATAATGGCAGTGGGTTTTATTTCATGCTTAATCAAAGGGCCTTGTATGAGAGACATCTTAGCCATGTATGCAGAAATAAATTATTTGGCTTATAAATTGATACTATTTTACTAGGAGAAAATAATGTCTTTAGTGGGGTAAATTTCTTGGAGGCTCAAGTTACAACTGTTTTTCTCAGTTTTTCACAGGATGCTATTCAAATGATAAATTGCCTTTGGCACAGAAAAGGAATTTGATTCTGGCCTCTCTGATCCAGAAATTCCATAATGGAGCCACAGAAAGTGTCTTGCTCAATTTCAGAGTAATTAGTGATTACCCGGAATTACTTGAAGGAACTGGATTGTATCCTTTCTGATGGGAGAACCCGTGAAAGACTTTATCCTAACCATTGTCTATATCTTCTTATTAGAATAGAATAAAATCAAAATAGATGAAGATTTGATCTTTCCTGGAAGGAAAGGAACAGATAAAGAGAGATGGGAGTTTGAAAGCATATGCTGAGAGAAAAAAATGAATTAAATTAGGGCAGGAACTGTACCCTATAGAGGATATGGTTTTGTGACCGTCTATTCACTCCCCTCATGAGTTTCTGCTTTTGAGAAATTTTTGTTGTTTTGTTTGTTTTGAGATAGGGTCTCACTTTGTTGCTCAGGCTAGAAATAGACTACAGTGGCATGATCATAGCTCACTGTAACCTTGAACTCCTGAGCTCAGGTGATACTCCTCCTCTCTCAGTTTCCCAAGTAGCTAGGAATACAGGCATGTACCACCACAACCAGCTAATTAAACATTTTTTTTTAAAAAAGATGGCGTCTTCCTGGGTTGCCCAGGCTGGTCTTGAATTCCTGGCCTCAAGCAATCCTCTCGCCTCGGCCTCCCAAAGTGCTGGGATTATAGGCATGAACCACTGTGCCCGCCCTGAGAAATGGCTAAAAGTAGTCAAATATTCTCTCTAAAGTACACCTGGTGAACTTTGATCAAACTCAATTGATTCTGAAACTCTCTCTTTGGTTTGATGATGGTCAGGAAAGCTGTGTAGCCTGAGTTCAGCTAGAACATACTTAGCTCTGTACTTAGCCAAGATAAACTTTTTCAAATAAATTGTAAGATAGAGGGTATTAATGACAAAGTTTTTATTATGTAGCCTTACTATTTTTGGAGTCCCATGTGGCTCAAGTCTTTGCATATTGTTGGTTTTCTTTTCTGAACCCAACAATGGAGAACAGCAGCAGGGAAAACATGGGCAGATCTCAACCATTTTCATTAGCTAACATGAAAATGTGAGAACTCTTAGGAAGATGAATGTGTTTGGCTGCCAGGCTGGGAAAAACGACAGCCTGGAGAGGAGGAAAGCCAGAGACATCCGGGTGGCAGAAAGCTTTCTAGTGTTTCCTTTCTTTTCCCCACCGGTTGCCTAGATCTGTGGGCAGGAAAGCAACAGAATCAGGCAGAAGTGGCAGGGTAACATCAGGGCAGCTCTGGAGTCAAAATGTGAAGCTAGTAGTGACAACACCTGGATGCCTCCTGAGCATTCTTGCCTTCTCCTTCCAGCCAGTGGAGTAGGAAATTACACAGGCTTTCTGTTCTTAAGAACACGCCTGGTGAGGAGAGGCCAGAGAGTGTGTGGTGGAGTGGTGGTGGGGTTTGGGGAATGGCTGAATTCATATTGCAACCTTTGAGACTTTCTACCTTGAAGACCATCCTCCTCCAACTCACATAGAGAAAAGGGCAAGGCCTAAGTGTTTACCCCTCTCCCACATAGACATTATTTGCAAAAGCAGTCGATAGTCTAAAGAAATAAAAGATGAGCTTACGAGAAAAAATGGTAAGATGTGAGTAGTAAGAGTTCCGTGAAAGTAATTTAACAAAATAAATAAGCTAAACCAGAGGAAACAGAATGGCCAATAATTTAAAAAAAAGGTGTAATAATTATCCTTAGAAACATAAAGGAGACTTTTGAAACAAACAGGGAGAAGAAAATATGAAGAACAAATTGGAGATAGTGAGGGTCTAAACATAATGCTGAAATTACTCAATAGATGGGCCACATATCAGAATGCATACAGCAAAATAATATGTCAGTAGACTGAAACATTGAGACTGGGAACTTCCTCAGAAGACATTGGAAAAGGATAAAGAGATAGAAAGAATGAAAGTCAACAAATATGGAGGACTGAAGTTGAAGTGTAAATATCCTTCCAAGAGCATCATGTAGGAAGAAAAATAGACCTCAAATGGAAAGGACACAGAGTGCTGAATAGGAGAGGTGACCTCCTCTCATAGAGATGTTCTACAGTAACATTAAGGAATATTAAAAATAGAACATTCTAAAAGGCTTCAAGATAAAAAGCATATTACCCAAAAGGAACATGAAAATTAGATTACAATCATAGTTTTCAATAACTACGTTAGATGTGGGAAAGCAATGAGCTAATATCTTCAAAGTGTTGAAGAAGAAAAGAAGACAGTAAAACTAAAATTTCATGATGGGCAAAATTATTACTATAATGTGAAATTTAAATACAGATAATTGCTATCATTTTGAAAGAACTCTTGGAGTTAAGTGAACTTAGTGAATTTTGGATGAAGCAGTTAAATCCAATTAAATCCAAAAGGATGCAATGACTCCAGGATGAAAGGTGAATAAATAATGAACAAACACAGAATGCACGTTATTTTGAGTACACAAATATTTATTTTTGAAAATTTACCATGTAATTAGCCCACAAAGGATTTATCATTGAATCCAAAAAGTCAGCCTCAGACCAGTTTTTCAACTCTAAGGAAACAGTTCAACCATCAGAAATAATTAAAAGCAACTTATATATTTATTGACATTTCTTAAAGAATGGTGCAATGGTCATTCTTATATGTGTCTTCTTGTGCGTAAGACTAAGTCTTCCTTGGGGCATATTCCCAGAAGTGAATATTCTAAGTCTTCCTTGGGGCATATTTGGCCGGAGTGCAGCGGTGCGATCTCAGCTCACTGCAACCTTGTAACCTCCACCTCTTGGGTTCAAGCGATTCTCCTGCCTCAGCCTCCCGAGTAGCTGGGATTACAGGCACACACCACCACATCCAGGTAATTTTTGTATTTTTAGTAGAGATGGGGTTTCACCATGTTGGCCAGGATGGTCTTGATCTCTTGACCTCGTGATCTGCCCGCCTTGGCCTCCCAAAGTGCTGGGATTACAGGCATGAGCCACTGTGCCCAGCGGATGTGTACATTTTTACTGTAGCCAAATTGATCTCTAAAGTTGTATAAACCCCTACCCATGGACTAAAGTTTGGAATTTCATTGAATTGTATTGAATTTATACATTCATTTGGGAATGAACTGATACATTTGTAATATTGAAAATTCACATTGATGAACATAATTTATCTCCTCATTTACTTAGGCCTTATCTCAATAAGTTTTACGTTTTCTTGTGAAAGTCTTGTCCTTATTGTATGTACTCTTGTGTACCTTATAGTTATTGCTATTTGTGAGGATTTTTTCCCTTTTTCTACTATATTTTCTAATTGTTACTGAAGGAACACAGTTAGATTTCTTTTGTGGATTTAAAATAAGTTGAGATATAATTTACATACAACAAAATGCATATACATTAAGTGTTCGTTTGACCGGTTTGATAATTATTTACGTCATACAAAACATAGACTATTTCCATTATTATAGACAGTTCTCCTTTTCAGTCAACCCTCTATCCCTGAGATGACTGCTTTGGGACTTATATCATTGTGCATCAGTTTTTCCTGTTCTTGAACTTTATATATATGGAAAAATACAGTATTTACTCTTTGGCTCTGCCTTCATTCACTTAATATAGTGTTTCTGAGATTGATTCATCATTATGTGCTGTATATCAGTAATTTATTCATTTTTTATGGCTGAGCAGTATTTCATGGTACAAATATACCACAATTTATTTATCTATTCACCTTTTGATGGACATTTGGGTGCTTCGCCAGGTTTTGGTTTTTATGAGTAAGGGTGCTGTATACCTATCTTTTTGTTATGTATATTCAAAATTTCTCTTGTGTAAGTAACTAGAAGAGGAGCTGCTGGGTCCTAAAGTAGATGTGTTTGCCCTCCCTTATTTGTTGGGTTATCTTTCTATTGTTTATTTGCAGGAGTTCTTTATGTATTCTGGATATGAGTCCTGGGTTACAGGTGTCTTGAGTGTTTTTTCTCAGGCTTTGCCCCTGCCTTTTCATTTTCTTAATGTGTCTTTTGATGAACGGAAATGTTTAAACTTGATCAAGCCCAATTTATCAATTTTTTATATATTAATGCTTTTTGAGTCTTGGCTACGAAATCTTGGCTTGCTATAAACTTGTAAAGACAGTTTTACAGAAAAGTTTTATAGTTTTAGCTTTCAGAAGCTAAAAGATCTATTTCTATCTTTATTGTGTTTTCATTCAGTCATTGCCATTTCATTTTTAGCATATATTCCTAACTAAAATATTTTTTCTACATCTAAAGTTATTATATCTCTTTCCTTATCCAAAGCATCATAAGGCCTTATATCCTTATCTCTTATAGTCCCCATTTCCCTATGGCTTTACTTCTCTTCGCAGGCCTTGGGTGGACAACTCTTGTAGTCATTGCCTTCTGGAAAACCATCTCTGTCCTTGCATTTGAACAATGTTGGCGGAAAGGGGTCACAGTTGCACCCTCTGGGGTTACAGCTGCATTTTGCTAGGCTGATTTCTGTTGATAATCATGCCTTGCTGCTGGGTCCTCTGTGACTGACTGTTAGACAGGGGCTCACACTGGGCTCTGGCACAGGAAGAGTGTGAGTCATGTGACGTGGCTGGGTTGCTGTTTAATGCTCCTTCATTTCCTTTTGGTTGTTTCCTCTCCTTAAGCACCCATGTCCCCAAAGCTTTAATGCTGCCCATCTGGCTGCCCAATAAGCACTGATTCCACACGGGTTCACTCTGGCTCCCCACTGCCCTGACTCTTCCACCTGCATCACACAAGCCCTGTGTGTACCCATTCCCTAAGGGTAAGGTGATGTGGTGGGAGGCACTCAGCTAATTAAATCCCATTAGTTAGATACTGTTCCCAGCAACATTTGTATTCCAGCGGGACCCATATTCATGATGTTTGGGCAGTTTCTGACATTCTTTCACCTACTCCAACTCACACATTCTTTCCAAAACAGGGTGAAGGGTAGAGTTCAAACTTCAAGCTAGTTCAAACTAGGTCTTTGGACATGTTTCATGCTCTTTCCACCATCAAGCATCTGACTGATAGGATGGGGATTTCAGGTGTTGTAAGGTACTGATATGAAGGTGATATGAAGGAGAGTTTTTTTTTTTTTTTTTTTTTTTTTTTTTTTTTTTTTTTTTTTTTTTAAATGGAGTCTTGCTGTCGTTGCCCAGGCTGGAGTGCGATGGTATGATCTCAACTCACTACAAACTCTGCCTCCTGGGTTCCAGCAATTCCCCTGCCTCAGCCTCCTGAGTAGCTGAGATTATAGGCACCCACCACCATGCCTGGCTAATTTTTGTATTTTTAGTAGAGATAGGGTTTCATCATGTTGGCCAGGGCTGGTCTCGAACTCCTGACCTTAGGTGATCCACCCGGTTCAGCCTCCCAAAGTGCTGGGATTACAGGCATGAGCCACCGTGCCCGGGCCATGGAGGAGATTCTGAATCAGTGTGAGGAAGCAGGTAAGGGAAAGAAGAGAACGGGGCTGGGGCGGGAGAGAGGGGGGTGATGAGGGGCGGGTGGTGGTGAGTAGTGAGCTTCAACCTCCTTGGAATCTCAAGTAGAGGACACTGCTGAACAGACATCTAACCCGTAGATCACAGTGACCTAACTAATTCATCCACAGTTGGCAAAGTGCACTTTAATTGTAAATTTCCTTCCTCTTTGGTCATTAAGTGATATAAGCACAGACCTCCTTTTCATTCTGTTGAGGCTGAGAAACATTATAAGGATTCTGCAGCATCTTGGGGAAATAATCTGAGAGTCGTAGGCAATGGTAAGCTTTGCAAATATTTACTAGACTTGGAGTAAGTGGTAGAATACATGAAACCAGAATTGGTTGCCATATATACTGCAGAGACACACTGGAGGGTAGAAGGGGTTGTGGAAAGTCTGGTGTTTTGCAACTAGACAGATCCTTGACCATCCTGTCTCAGGTAGCATCCACTCCTTCCCAGATTCTTCTGATGACGTCCCTCCTTCATTTACTTATATTAATAGCACTGCCCCAATCTGTTATATTGCTTCTTTCTTGTTATTTATTATCTGTCTTCTCCACCAGAATGCAAGCTCCATTTGGGCAGTGGCCACCTTGTTTGTTGTGTACCTGTCTGTATCCATGAAGTCTGACATAATGCCTGGCATATATTATGAGCTCAATAACTATTGAGTGAATGAAATAATGAGAAAATCCTGTTTGATCACTTGCCAGCCATATAATGCTAGTCAATTTTTTCCACTTCAGTTTCTGCATCTGTGAAATTGGATAACACAAATACTCACGTTGTAGCATTGTTGGAATAATTACCTGAAATCATGATGTAAATTCATAGCATAATATTGAAAGTGTTAGGGCTCAGAACGTGATACCCCACAGTATGGTGTTTTGGTATGATGAGTGCTTTGAACTGAAGGAAATTGAAAGAGCTTCAGAAACAAAGTCTTTCTGGCCTTCTCCCACCATTCTTTCTCCTGCTCTCCTTTCTTCCCCAAGGCAGACCAGAGAAACTAGAATTCCTCTTCCCCAAGGTGGGTCATAGAAACTAGAACTCCTCTTCCCTAAAGACAGTCATAAAACCTAGACATATTACTCTAACCTTCCCCTGCCTTTCTGTGTAGGGGCTGGCCATAAAGAAATTATCTGACCTAACTTGTCTGGTACATGATCATGAGACCCTCATTCCAGAACGAGTCCTGCCCTAAACCCAGGAGAAAGTGCTGCCACACAGAGAGGCAAAGAAGAATGTGAACAGACAGATCTTGCGGGGTTTCCTCCCTCTGCCTGCTACCATTAGACCATACCCTTTTTGTCCAATCAAATTTGACACAGCTGTCCATTCTTCACTGAATCTGAGCATTCAAATGGGCAATTTTCCTTGATATCTGGGTCTTCATTTCTGAAAGCTCCTGTGATGTGTACAACTTTGATCAAATAAATTCGTATGTTTTCTCCTATTAATCTTTCTCTGCCAACCCTAGGCGGGTTGAGGAAACTTTCTCTTTGACAGGCACATCATAAGAGCTGAACTAATATTAGCTCCTTTATTTCCTAAGATGAACCTCTGTCTGAGTGCATGCCAGTCAGTAGAAGAAATCAGGTGGGCTATTCCCATTTTGCCTCCAATGAATATATTGCTTTGAAGAAGGTAAATGAATGTGTAAAACTCCAGGCAAGGCATCTTTCTCTCTCACTGGGCACAGTGCCCTGCCTGGTAAAACTGAATTTGGTAAAACCCTCTGTGCTCTCATAGTAACTTGTTCAAATGACCACACAGATGGAATTATGTTTACTTGTCTATTTCCAGAGTTGGTCTGTGTGGGGGAAGGAAGATATTTTACTACTTTTGTAATCCTGCTGCCTAGCACGGTGCCTGCTTCCTAGTGCCTAGTCAATGGACATTCAATGAAAAGCGATATTTGAGCTGAGTTTTATAGATAAAGAAGGCGTATCCAGCAGACAAATGCAGGGAGGGCCTAGGCAGGGCGCATGGCATGAGCAAAGTCATGGCAGCCTAAAAGGCAAGGCATGCTCCAGGAGGAAAGTTGAGGAGGTTGGTAGAATAGCAAGGGAGGAGGGAGTCGGCTTCTGAAGGTGAAGACTTCCAAGGTGAGGGGGTGATTTCTGGATATTTCAGGATTGGGATTGTTGCTACAAGTTACCCAGGTCTATTGAAGTGTAAAGTACTGGGAATGGGTAAGTCAAAGCATCGTGAGGCTGAGGTCCAGACTGGGTGATCCATGAGGTTGCTGAAGTCATCAGGAAGGTGCAGAAGTAGGGAAGGAGATGGCAACTGAGTTAAGTGCCAAGGGCTCTAATAAATATGGAATGATCTGAATGGCAGAGCCATGGCCAAAGTGCATGTGTCCCAAGTGAAGGTGACAACACTGGCCTGCAAGCTGTGCTTTGAATGGTTTTCTCAGCAGTTGGGGAGGGAGAACACTGACTCACCTCTACTTCTTCACGAAGACCACCACTCACATCTGCAGGACTCAAGCAAGGGTGCAAGTGGAAGTCCTGCCCTGCAGAGCTCCTTTTCTCTGTGTACCCTGGTTGCACTGAGCATGCATTATGCCACTCCAGGCTGCACCTCTGAGTTCCATTTACACACTGCAAACAGCCATCCTTAGGCCTGTGGTGTGCACACTGTGGGCGTAATCCACCCTCAGGTGGAGAGGGTCAAGGCAGACCTTGAGTATTCAGGTAGGAGATTTTGGGGCCTTAAGTATCAGAGCATGTTCAGTGCAAATTTGTGTGCTCATGTCCCGTTGGCCTCATGGGCTCCCAGATTCCTTGCCTGTGGGTGAGGCATGGCCAGAGGAGGACAAGAAAGAGCAGGGTCCTCTAAAGCATGGTGTCCAGGAAGGGGACCCCATATCTGCCCTCAACTTGCTTCATTACAAACCGGCACCTAAATGTGAAATGCCTGATTGCAGCAGAGGAAATAGCGACGGCCAGGCAATGGTCTTATTCTCTCCCAGCAAATGGTCTCCTTTAGGGATGAACAAAGACACGCTTAAATTAAAGGTTATTCTCCTCTGGAGGAAACATCTTAGAGCTGTCAAATTCCTTCTTAACTACACTGGCTCACAGTCAAGTTTGCCCATGAGTTAGGGCTCTCCTGAGCCACAGTACATTTCATTGACTTTTATTTTTCTCTCTTCCTGGTTTCTGCTGAGCTCAACTGCATGCCAGTCAGGGGATGCCCTGTGCTTGGAATCAAGAGGAGAAAAGGTATTACAGGGAATTAGAAAAAGCTCTGCTCACTGGAGCACTGGGCTTTGCTTTGTGACTCTATTTTCCTTGTTCATCTGACTAAATTCACATCATCAAGGCTTCGGTATGGACGGTGAGCATCAGCTGTGTGAGAATACAGTCCCTGGTCAGCTGCTGGCCTAGTCTTGCTGCCAGAAGTGTCTGAACTAGGTTGCTGCCCTTATTCATGTTAAGGCTGGTATTTCCACTACCTCTACTTCTATGTAACCCTGGGAAGTGAACACATTCAGTTGTGACAGTCGTTAAAGAGACAGTCCAGACTGGAACCAAGGGATTTGAATTCTGCACTTATTCTGCCATTGTTTAGCTGCACAGCCTAGATAGGTCGCTTAACCTTTGAATGGTAATTTCTTCGTTTACAGCAAGGAAACCCTATCCTCCTTTCTACCTCACAGGAATGTTTTGAGGATCTAATGAGCCAATGCAAGCCAATGTCTTCTGGAATGTGTAAAAAAACCCACTGAAATATAGGAGATTATTATCACCGTGGTGTGAACCATTTATCATATTCTTTAGAAAGTGACAGCCCCACAGGAGAGCAGCTTTGCTGTGGGGTGGGTGGAGAGATGATGGCAGGAGAGAATTAGAGTGAGGGCTGGGAAACCAGGAGAGAGTGGAAAAGGGGGAGGATGAGGTGCAGCAAGCTGTTAAAAGAAATGAAAAGTGACTGAAATTCAAAATTTCCTAGTGTTAAATACTAGGCTGGGCAATCTACATACACAAGCTCAATTAATACTTATTACAACTTTCAGGTGTCTTTTTTTTTTTTATTCTTAATGACCCTGCTTCTACCCTTTTAGAAATAGAGAAATTAAAATGATCTAGCTTCCTGTACTTTTTTTGTCTTCATTTCTTGCTACTTTCCCTCACCCCTTTTTCTCTGCTCCAGCCACACTGATCTTGTTTTTCTGGAGCAAACCAAGTTTACCGTCCCTGGGCTTTTGCACTTGCTGTTCCCTTTGCCTGGAACACTCTTCCCTCAATATCCACATGTCTGACTTTCCATTCCCTCCAGGTCTACTCAAATCACGTTCTCAGGGAGGCCCCCAATGTTGCACATCTTATCCCTCTTCCCTGATTTATTTTTTGTCACCAGCACTTGTCACTGTCTAGCACCAATGCATTTTACTTAGTTTGTATGTCATTGGTCACCTCTACTAGAATATAGAGTCCCCAAGGACAGAAATTTTTTATTTACTACTTTATATCCAGTGACTGGAATAGTGCTTGGTTTAAAGTAGGCACTCAATAAATATTTATTGAATGAGGAAATGTGTAAGTGGAAAATAGAATTGTGTGGGCTTGTTCAGAGTTAGTTTTTGATTTCTCTAGGTGGCTCCCAGTGATATAATTTACCCCAACACCAAATATTTTTATAGTTCCAAATACTGACCCTTATGTCTTTGGTTAGACTCCATCTCACAAATAAGTTTCTTTAATGTTGATCTAAAGCTATTCACTGAAATACACAGACAACTGCTTTACCTATTCCAGACTTCCTAGGAAGGAGGGCTTGGCACAAACAGCCTGATTGATCCGTAGTCAATGCTCCAACCGTGCAAGGTGGATGGAGGGCTTCCTGGGTCATTTCCTAAAGAAGCCTTGGCTTGTGGCACTGGGAAGCCTAGGCTGGCTGCAGCGCACGCTGCACGGGGGAATAGATGGAGATGAGAATTTTTATATTATATATTACCTTGGACAAGTCATTTCTCCTCTTTATTCCCCTGATTTCCCATCTTTGAATGAGGGCCTTGGATAAATAAGTCACTGGTTTCCTTCAGTCCTGAAATTCCATGACTGTGCATTAGAGAGTTAAGCCAGACTGTCCTAGGTAGTGGATGGTGCTGGGCACAGTTTTCACTCTTACTAGGCTCATCCTCCAACCCAACTTGCAAGGACAGATAAGAATAATTCTTCCAACTCCTGAGCCGCCATGCCTTCTAACTTGTTCAGGTGCAGGAGGCAGGTAGTTATTTGGGTGTCCAACTCTCACTAGGTGCCCTGGATATCCTTCACCTTCACACTCTGCAGGCTGCCTCATTTCCAGAATAGGAACACAAAGCTGTTTGGTAGCTCCATTCTTTGGAGATGGGAATCTTGTGGTACAGGTTTTGCTGCCTGTGAAACAATAACTTTTAAATATTCACTGGCCAAACTACATCTTTGAGCAACTCATTAATACCTGGCAGTTTAGATAATCCTTGCTAATGATAAATGGGGGGGTGGGGGGAAATTGCCTGAAAGTTCTCTAAGTGCAGAGCTGAAAATGTCCTTTGCATCTTATTATGTGGAGAACATAACTACACATAAGATAATTGTTTATATTCTTCTTTTGTGTGTGTTTAAAGAACGTCCCAGGATTCAAGGAATCCCATGATATAAAATAACAAAAGAAAAGGAAGCAAGAACACAACGAATCGATTGCTCTTACAAACTTTGGGGTTTAGTATATTTTTGAAGCTTATCTATTCCAGAACAAAATGATCAGGGGCTGTGACTAATGCTATTGGGAAGAATAGAATATGATGAAGACCTTGTGTTGTGAAAAGGATCCAGCTGTCTTTACATTTTTCTGATGTCTGACATGGGGAGGCTTTAAATATCTTCAGAAATAGTTTTCCATTACTCACTTTTTGAACTAGATCTGGGGACCCCAGACCATCGTATGTGGAGCCCTGGGAAACCTAGACCATCATGGTATGTCCACTGGGCTTTTCTACTGGGATCTAAAACTGAGCTCATTCAGTGTTTTTGAATTGAACTCTTTGCAACAAGTTGAAGAGGTTTTCTTAAGACAAAGATAAACAAGTACCTGTACAAAGAGACGTGGTCAGGGCCTGGCTTTCTTTTACATTGCCCCTTTCCTTGATATTTGTCTTGCCATTCTCTCTTTTCCTCACGTGTCCTCCTTCCTATCCTAGTGCATTTCTTTTATTTGTTACTTCTTTTTTCTCTTGTCTCTTTTCTTTCTTTTTTTCCTTTTCCATTCCTGTTCCCAAACAGGATTTCACGGACAATGTATGACTCTAGTGGTTGCCTTTAGATCTAGGTAGTCTCTAGGGTTTGTTTCAGGGAGGGATGGAACAGACTACATGGAGAGGAGGAGCTGCACTGCAGGTTATAATGGAGGGAGGGTGACAGAGGAATGAAGACAGGAATGTGAGGTGCAAAGGTGCCATATGTATCCTGACCTTGAATCCCACTGGCTTCATCCCATGAGAGAGGATTTGGGTTGACTCAGGTTGGAGGATGAGGTTGCCTGCCCGTTCATTCCCCCTCTTCTAATACCTGCTTCCACCTTCCTGACTGACAGAACTTGCCTTACACTATAGAGGCTGAATGTGGCAGAGGCTTATTTTGTGACCTGTCTTGCAACCAGGGCAGCAATCTTAGATAATGAATAGAAAGGAAGGCTTTCTTATGGCCTTTAATGAGACATTTTATTCCCTTTGAAAAGAGAGATGCACAGAAGAAAAGATATCTCTTCTTTGTTTCTGGATTTGGTCATGTCTGCTTGGGGCATCTGGAACTGCTATAGCAACCTACCATCATGAGGGAAGATGTGGCTGAAGACTCCAAAGATGGCAGAGCGAAAAGATGGAAAGGTCCTGGGTCTTTGAGATCATTGAGCTGCCAATCCAAGCCTAGAACATTTTCTATAACTGGCCTTACTGTTTAAGGCTTTTTTAAAGTAAGAGTTCTGCTTCTTGCCACTGAAAGCACTTTGATGAGGGCCAGCAAACACCACCTTATAGTTGAGCTTTATTTTGTGTGGACGTTTATTTAGTCTCTTTCATGGATTCTGTTATATTTCAAACAAACAACACATCCTATATATTTGTCTTCTTTCTTCAATGTCCCTTAGTATGCTGTAGCTGCAAGTTTATTCTCTGCTTGTGCCTTTACAAACTTTCCTAATGAAATACTTTATGAACCTGAAGGTTGTGGCCATCAGTTTCAATGATCTTTTTCTGATTTTTCTAATGCCATGTGATACTGACCTAAATAAGGCGTAGTGCTGCCTGTGGTAAGAGTTGCAGTATCTTGGTGATGCAAGTGCAGGGGGTTTTCCTCTTATCCTCTTCCTCCCTCCATTTACCTTTTCAGAAACAAGGTATGAAGGGTTCCCCATGATTAGCACATGGAGCCTTGCAGTGAAATAGTACTCTCCAGTGCCCCCCATTCCATCCCCTTCACCAAAACTAGTGCATCTGTATGTGACAAGATAAAAATTTTTGTTCAACTTGTGTACCTAGTTCATCTCTTCACTCTGTCCCATTCACTCTGGATTTACCCACTTAGTCACCTTGCTCCAAATCCACCAAAGAGGATCCTACCTTGTCAGATTTTCTTGGGATTTAGTCAAAGGAGTATATGGAGGAAAGTTGGGGGAGAAGGGAAGACAAAATTAGAGCCTTTCCAGGATGGGGCTGAAGAAATTTATGATGAGTGAAAATCTGAGGAAATAGACATGGGAGCAGGTCCAGTGTGTGGTCGGGGATAGGAGGCAAAGATTTCATTTTGCGCCAGGATGGCCAAAGCCAATATCCATCATGAGAGATCAGTATTTGTTACTGATATTTTCAGTATTACCCATGGAGATATGGGTACTTTAAGGAATCTCTGGGAGCTATTGTCCTTTTCATGGTTTTTGAGATTTGCAATACAAACTTAAAAAACAGACAAAACAAACTTGTATTAATCTGAAACTTCGTGCATGGGCGTGTGTGTGTGTGTGTGTGTGTGTGTGTGTTTTCCCTCTGGGTCACCACTGTGGGACTGAACTGCCACTCCAGGACGTACAACTTTAGGGGTGTTACCTGTATAATCACCTTTAGGGGGAAGAGTGATTTCAATAGTTTTTATTATAATACAGGAAGTGTAGGATGTTTTTCTTTCCCTTCAGATTTGTCTAAAGGGTTTAGAAGCACTGAATTTAGCTACACATAAATATGTTTGCTTATTTGAGAAAAGTCTCATCTCTTACCAGAAAGTATTATAGCGATGGAAAAAATGTCTTCTGAGTGTCTCTTGCTGTATATGTGTCTCTGAGCACATTCTTGCCTCTCAGAGCCATGATTTCTTAAACTGATGTGTCATCAGCAGCTATGTTGTGGAATAATTAATACTCTATCGTATTTTTAATTTAGCTGCAACTTGCTTTTGAGTCCAAATTCAGAAATACATTGCCTCTGGTCAAAAATAAGGAAGATGAATGACTGCAGATGGAGCTAGGACAGCCCAGCAGTGCAGCAAATGAGTGCATGGGGGCTGGGGAGAAAATGCTAGCTGAAAGCCCTGTATTTTTGTATAGTTCTAGATCAGTGCCCTCCAACTGAAACATACTGCAAACCATAAATGCAAGCCACATAAGTAATTTAAAATTTTCTTGTAGCTACATTAAAAAATGTAAAATAAGTGAAACTAATTTTTAAAATGTATTTGTCCTGATACCTCCGAAACAATATTGTCCTAGTATGTAATCAATGAAATAATTATTGAGCTATTTTACAATTTTTTATATGAAGTATTTGGAATCCCATGTGTATTTTACACTTACAGCGCATCTAAATTCAGGCTAGCCATGGTCCAAGTGCCCAACAGCCACATGTGGCTAGCAGCCACTGTGCTAGACAGTAAAGCTCTAGACTATTTACAAGGACAATTATTTTATTTTGCAGTTGATGCTCACAGCATATCAAAATATTGCCAGGTCAGATGGGAAGAGACGATTGCTTTTTCTTCTGGCTCTCTAAGGACTTCCTCATTAATGCTTTTGGGATCAACTTTTAAAATGTTTGCCAAAGAGTAAGAGGAGGAAGGACTGGCTTCTGACATTGAAAGAGCAGACTCAGAGCTTTGTGTGCTAGCCAAGGCACAGAGCTTGGTGGAATTTATAGTTGATATTTATGACCAAAATTATCCAGATGGGGTCATTTATAAAATAGATGTGGGTAGTATGGTTATTTATCGAGAGCAATATGCTATAATGGAATGAGTTCTAGACTGAGGGTCAGGAGAGGGCACTAGACCAGGCACAGGTCTGGGAGGAGAGAAGTGAACTAATGTTTACCATGCCAGTTACAGCACTAGGCTCTTCACAACCATTTTCTTACCTACTTCTTACAATAAGCTCAAAAGTTAGCTATATAACCATCTCTAGTTTACAGAAATGGCAGCTGAGCCTAGTGAGGTCAGGTCCTGGCTTATTGTGGAGTCCTAATAAAATCTCAGTGCTGTCTGATTCCAAACTGCTGTGTTCTTAACATTACAATCCATATGCATGTCATATAATAGGTGTTAGGGTTCAAGCAGAGAAGCAGAACCAGTGATATATTTGCATGCATGTAAATATATATAGGTGGTAAATATTTGTTACAGGCTTACACAGTTGTGGGGAGCTGGTTAACCTGTCTTTGTAAGGATGTCTCCACAGCTGATGCCAGAACTAGAAGTCCTCAGGGTGGGCAATCATAAAGGGAAGATCACAGCATGCTGGAAGCAGCAGCACAGGTAGAACTCCACAAGCACACCCTGAGCCCTGATTGTATTCTTGTTGCCTCTGACCTTGGTGATGAAAGTGCCCTATAGAAGTTGGACCCTTTATCATGGAGCTTAACAAATATACCTGGCCCAGGACGAGTCTGAGAACCTGAAGGAGGATCCAGGGAAGGCTGGAGCAATTGGAGACCCAGCTGCTGCTTCACAGCAGTGAGCTGAGTCAGCATCAGCAACAAAGTGTGCTGAGCTACAGAATGGCTGCCATTTTCCTCTGCCCTCCTATTTTCCTAGAGTCTTCACTATGGCCCACTCTAACTGGAAACACATGAGGAAGGGAATTCTGGGAAATGTATCTCAGCCTATGCACATTGACGCATCACAAAGGCTTCACATGGGTGTTCAATTAATATTTGTTGAATGAATGAATGAATGAATGAGTGAATACCATGGTGCTTCTCTTGGAAATTCTCTGGGAGTTGGAATACCTAATCCTGGCTCTGCCTCTTACAAACCAAACACTTTTGAACAAGTCACTTAACTCTTTGAGTCTTGGTGTCCTCATTTGTAAAACTCCAAGAATAATCCCTGTCCTGCTTATTTAACAGGGATCACTTGAGATATCTGAACAAAAGCACTTTGAACATAATGTTCAAAAATAACATATATAAGGATAAAATATGTAATATAGTATTGCATTCTTTAATTATTGTTGTTACTAATAATTCAGCTTCCCAATGTATCACATGGAATTAATAGTTCCTGACCAATTTACCTTAAAGGTCTGCCAGGAATATTAAATTAGATGAAATATGTAGAAGCACTGTCAGCTATTTGTGACATACCCTTCAAAGGCAAGACTGAATTATCATTCAACACTCAGACACATTTTCACATTGTGTTTTACTTTTGGGCTGAATGACTTAGAGGGACAAGTATGTAAGTGGAACCATTAGTGACTCTGGGAGCTGAAGAGCAGTGGCCATTCCTTGGATGGGAGTTGTGGGCAGTGGATGAGGTTTCTGTCCTATAAATTTGGGCTTGCATTTCGTAGCAGCCACACTTGCTCAGCAGAATGAAGAAATCTCTGCGAAAATTTTTGGTAAAGATGGCATAGAGGAAGGGGTTGGCACAGGAGTTGATGGGGTAAAACAGAACCAGCAGAATCTTTGCTTTGGACACAGTGATGAGGGGCACCTTGAGGGAGGCAGAAATGGCAAAGAAAGAAATGGGTGCCATGCAGAGGAAGTCAGTGAAGATGAGCATGGCCATGCGCTTGGCGATCCTGGTGTCACTAGAGGAGGACACGATGTTGGGGTTCCGCACTGTGAGGTAGATGTGGGTATAGCAGCCACAGATGACCACAAAGGCCAGGACATTGAGCACAAGGAGGGACATGACATACAGCTGTGACAAAGGGCTGTCAATATCCATTGGCAGGCAGATGCTCACCTTCATGTAGCTGCTGATGCCAAAGATGGGAAAGAGAGCAGCTGCAAAAGCAAAAATCCAGCCCATCACCATGACACTGGCAGCATGGCGGAGCTGCACCTTGCAGTCCAGCTGCATGGCATGGGTGATGGTATGCCATCTTTCCAAGGTGATAGCTGTCAGAGTGTAGACCGACAGCTCACTGGCAAAGACAGTGAAAAAGCCAGCAGCATCACAGCCTGCCCCAGTTTGCCAGTCAATGGCATAGTTGTGATATTGGTTCTTGGTGTGGATATCAACTGATGCAATGAGCAGCAGGTAGATTCCAATGCAGAGATCAGCAAAGGCCAGGTTGCACATAAGGAACCTGGGGACAGTGAGTTTATATTGGCTGGTAGTTAGGATCACCAGCACTATGATGTTCCCAGTGATGGCCAGGATGCTGATAAACCATATCAGGACTCTGAGGATGTTGTACCCCATGATATCTTCACATGGGTTGAATGCATCTGGCTTAGGGGAGCAGGTCACGTCAACCACTTCATTGCATAAGTCATAGTCAAACTCAGTGTACGTCATGTCAAATCCTCTGCTGTAGCTGGATTCATTGTCTTCTGCCAGAGAGGCTCTCTGACCCCTAGCCTGAGTCATATAATCAACTTCTTGCCTTAAAATAGATTTGTTGCAAATTGGATGAAGCTCAGAGCTAGAAAAATAGAAAAAGAAATAGAATCAACATCTCAGATCCAGAATAGCAAATACATCACTGTCTTTGTGCAGGGTAGAAATGATGGGTTTCTTCCTGAGATTTTTTTTTTTTTTCTTCTCACATCATACCTGCCCTTGAGGCTAAGCTCAAGGGTTAATGCTGCTTACTGTAAATGAATATAACAACTTGTATATATATTACTAGAGTTGGATGGCTCTCTGGGGAAACCATCTTGCCACAACCTGAATGTGGGGAGGAAGGCGCCTGAGACTAAGCCTTGCTGTTAAGTGAAAATAATTTAAAGAACTAGTATCAACTCTACCCTTTTCCTTCTCCCATCTTGATCCAGCTATCTCTTAATACACCTGAGTAGGACATATTCCTATTCGTCTACACTCAAATCGCTGGGAGATCCAGACTGTTCTCTGACTCAAATGAGAACTTATTTGCTTCTCTTGTCTACATAAATTAGGGGATCAAAATCTGTAGTTAGTTCCCAGCCAGCCCCTATTCCCTGGCTCTTTGGTACTCAGGCTATTAGGAGGCCAGCTAATTTGCCTGAAATGTTACCAGGGTCTTTCCTGTTCTTTATTATCTCACTTTCTGGGGGCCACAATAGGCCTCAGGCATGTGTTTGTCTGCAAGGTAAGCCTGGCTCTCTCATATTGAACAGTTTCCTAGTGAGTGCCCCAAAGAACAATGCAAGTTGCAAAAGGACCTAATCTATTCTAAGAATGGAACTCATCCTCTGGGCAGCCTAGCTCTCCTTGGGCTCACTTTAATGTCTTGGTTTTGCCTTTAAACCCAAATGTACAAGGGGCCTTGTCAACAGGATAGAGGTACTTACAGAGGGATTTGAATGAAATCCAGGTGATAAATATTCAATCCATGGGTATACCCATAAATATTCTACCCCAGAGTAGTCTATCAATACTCTGGATGTAGAGACATGGAAGGTAATACTTCTGTTTGGAAGTAAAGGCTTATGGAATGGGAATAAGCCTTACGTTGGGACCTTTTTGGATGCAAAAAAAAAAAAAAAATCACACATACACATGCGTACCTTTCCCTCCTTCCCCAAGGGGCAAGTTCACAGCAATATTAAGTTGACTGTATTTTTTTTAAACCTTGACATAACCTCAGATATAAGTGGCGAAGTAAGTATCAAAACCCTCATAAGAAGCAAAGAGGTGGCTGGGGGAGTGGAGGAGGTGAAGACTCCATTTGATGCTAAAGGATGAGTCTTGCCAGGTGTTCCAACCTATTATACAGGGACTGAACCTTGCCCCATCAACCTGGATGAGAAGGGGCTGTTAGGAAGTGTGCCGTCCTCTCTTCTCTCACCCCTGGGAAGTGAATTGAATTGCCAGGAAGTCATTTTCCCTTGGCCTAAGGGATTCTTTTTGTTTGTTTGTTTTTTTAAGGCTAAATGATTAACATACACAGAATTGAAAGTGAAGGGAAACGGAGCCCAGAAAATGTTTTGGTTTAGTCAGTGGTCTTCCAAGAAAGGTGAGGCAAGCTCCATAATGGGTATAGAGGGGAGAAGAGGGGTATCCTGTGGTCCTTAGTCTAACTCTAGACTCTTAAACCCTGTTATTGAATTAGCTGCAGCCTGATTCCAGGAAGAGAAAGTAAGTAACCTGGTACTTGCTGGCTGCAGTTTGGTTCATTGGACTGAGATCTGACTTAACTCTCCAGAAACAGCCTTCACTTCCTGCGGCTTATGGTCGCTGTCTGTGAAGATTCTTATTGTTGACACTGCTGTCCATATATTTTAAATATTGTGCTTCTCTTTTTCTGAAACAGAAGTGACCCACTGACATGAAGTGAGGAGAAAAGTAAATAACTTACGTCTCTGAGATAAGAACAGAAACAAAAGTGGAAACCAAGGGACATCAAATCTTGCCTCCGCAGTACTTTGGAAAATCCTGACTATCATAAGGAGTTGAGAACTCAGTTTAGGGTCAGTTTAAAAAGTGGCACTCTTGGACTCTGATCAGTCAGTGAACAGATGCTTGGGGGTGGCATAGCAATGTCGCAGAGCCTAAGCTCTGGAGGCAGGCAGACCAGATTTGGATCTGTTTGGTCAGTGTAGGTCAAGTTATTTAGTATCTCTGAGCCTTAGTTTCTGTCTCTGTGAGAAAGGAATAATAATGATATTACCATTGTGGGAATTAAATGAGATAAAGATACAGAATATTACAGTGCTTGGCAGTGAATACTCAGCAAATGTCAGCAGTACAAAGACAAATGATGGTGATTACTTATGGAATTCTTGTTGAGGTCTAGGCCCTGTGTGGGTACTTAGAAGCATATGCCACAGCATGTCAATTTAATATTGAATTGTGAAGAAATGACCTTCACAACATTGAGTTGTGAAGAAACACAATTTTTATTGTATTTAACAATAAAAATTGAAGAATAAAATGAGAGCAAAGTAATGCAAAATGAATACAGAATTATAACAAGGAAATATCTGGTTCAATGACAAATGAAGAGTGTAGTTGATATGAACTTTTGGGAAGAGCCCAGGAAAAGTCCAGGAACAGTCCAGGAGGACCACTAGCCAAAGTTTGAGTCACAGGGCACTCATGTTTACACTCTGGGCATAATTTCCAAATGAGGATCAGGAGAATAATTTCACCATACAAGTTAAAACTTGAATCCCACTACCAAACCACACCTACTATGATATACAATGAAATGACACTATTGAAGGAATAAATCTGAAATTATCTTCTGAATAACATAATTATTTTGTGGTGTTTGTGTGTGTGAATTTGATAAACATGAAAATCAAATACCCATTGCTAAAAATAAAAAATGAAAACCACCTATCGCAATTTTTGTTACTCCATTTTGGCACGTTGTGGAAGAACCATGTTCCTCTCCCTTGCTGTACCCCAACAGGCCTGGATGGTAAATTACAGCAGCAACCTAGAGGGATGACAGCCGAGCGATCTAGAGAGATCAGAGAAGACCTCATGTCCTGTGACAATATAAGGCAGATGTGGAGATTCTGGTTGGAAGAGCCTTGAGGCTATGTCTAGAGGAGTCTGAGTAACACGATGAGACAACAAATTCTTGGGGTGTGTTGGAACTGGGCTAAATAGCACACTGCAAGCTTCTCTCACAGTGATCTTAACATTTTCTTCTTTTTTTTTAAAGTCAGGGTCTCACTCTGCTGCCTAGGCTGAAGTACAGTGGCATGATTATAGCTCACTGAAGCCTCCAACTCCTGGGCTCAAGTAATCCTCCCACTTTAGCCTCCCGAGTAGCTGGGACTACAGGCATGCACCACCACATATGGCTAATTTTGTTCATTTTTTTTGTAGAAATGAGGTCCCACCATGTACCCAGGCTGGTCTCAAACTCCTGGGCTCAAGGAGTTATTCTTCCTTGGCCTCCCAAAGTGCTGGGATTATGGGTGTGAGCCACCTTGCCTAGCCAATCTTAATGTTCTTTATTTTTCCTTCGGGGTATTCAGTTCCAGGGACTTGGTGCAAAATTGGTATCTTTCTCACTCTGGATAGAATAATTCTTATCTGGAATATAAAAGAGGCAAGCCACTGCTTCAGCCCAGCACCTTAAGAATTCTGGTTGTCAGGAAGAAATTTCCTAGCTCTTGAGCTAATCTATGAAGAGTGCCCATTCTGGATAATATCTCAATGATGCATGCGGATTCTGAAAAACAGCTATTTTTCTACAAATCCTCCAAAAGAGTCTGAGTAGAAACTTCCAGCTACTTTGAAAACATTTTAGGGTGTGCACTGTTTTGTTGCTCTTTTTGTTTTGCTTTTGAGCAATGAATATGTCCACATGGACTGGTCAATATATGTTAAAGGTTGAATAATAGAGGAGACTGTGTTAAACAGTGAAATAATATCATAGGAAAGCTGTATTAGTTCTAGGCTAGTATATAAGAGTAATGAAAAGACATCATTTGATGAGTGCAACTACATGGTGTGGCTTATGTAGGCGAGCTCAGAGGAGAGTGAGAGCTTTGAGAACTCTGATACTCAGTAAGTTCTTACCTCCAATGGATCATTTAAATGTCTGGAACATATGTACAATCTCCAAGGGACTTTCTGTTTACTCTCTCCAGATCCTGTCTATGATTACCTCACTTTTTTAATCAGTTAGCTACTAGGACTTGTCTCTGTTTAGATCACCCTCTTTAAGTCTGGGCTTCCTTGAACCCGGCTTTCTTTGAAAGCCAAAGTAACGAGATGTCTTAATCTTTATCCTCCCTGTGAGGTAGTAAGATCCCAAGGTAGATTAGAGAGGCTTAGAGTGATTGGGATGTGCTGCAGATATGTACATCAGTCTCTGGCATGACATTTATGCATCTCCCCGCCAAAGATGACATGGATGGGGCATTTATCAGGTGCAGAGTTTGGGACTTGAAGGATTAAATCTATAATGGTACAAAGGAAAGAGGAAACAGATATTATGCACCAACTCTGAGGCACTATGCTTAGTATTTTTCATGTTTTCTCATTTAGTACTTGGTATATGTTCTGCCCCTCTCCTGTGAGCCCACTCCTGTGAGCCCACTTTTGAAGAAATGAAAGAATTCAACTATTCCTCACTCTCCACAAACTGAATTTTTGACCCAGAATGTGCCAAAGGGCTTGAGACAGGGAACTCTCTGCAAGTAGATTATCTTCATGTCACAGATAGGTGGAAATTGTGGACTAAGTTCTACACTGGGGAAATGCCTGAGCAGGGCTCAAAGGATGGACTCACATTTGCCGTCTCCAGTTTGCAAAGGCACAGCAATGGCTGGGATAGGTGAGGCTGGCTTCCATGAGGGCGACAAGCTTTTCCAGACTAGGAAGCTTTTTGAAGTTGTAAGTCGACCTGGCCCTCAGCTTCTTAAGATTTTCTAAGCCATAGCTAGGCAGGGAATGGATCCTTGTTCTTGAAATATCTCTATAAAGAGAAAAGGTAAATATAACAGGATTACTATGGACCTAAAACTTTTTGCTCTTGGTTAGCAGGCGAAATAGCAGACACACTAGTGATATTCTTACATGGATCAGGAGAGAGACTCCGGTTCCTCCAACACACCTTGGCCAGATCAATATTTGGCTAATAGGACATTTGGTTCTGTAGGAGTCCTGGTCCTTCTGTTCCTGGTGGGAGGAGTTAGATAACAGGCCACTCTGATTCCTGGATATACTTACATCCTGGCTAATTTGGGGCATAAGTGTTGCTGGTGAGTAGAATTAGCCACCTTCCCTTCTACAGTCTATTTGTACCTGCTAATTTGCATGGGACTAAGGGATTGAAACCATTTGTCTGTACCATAAAACTAGCTATAAAAATATTTCTGATGAGCTGGAGTAGAATCTGTGGCCAAATTTCAGAAAAAGGGACAAGAAGGAAATATACTACAAGAGGAAGAAGAGTCTGGCAGGCGGTAGGGGCAGTGTTAGCACAAAGTCCAAGTGGCAGTATAGAGCGGTGGTTATGAACTTGGCATCTACAGCAGACCTGCCTGCCTATGTACCTTGCCCCTCTCCCTATTAGATTTATGACCTTGGTCAAGTATGTCACTTCTCCATGTTTCAGTTTTCAGCTGTAAAATGGGAAGACAAAAATCCTATCTACCTCAGAGGGTTGTTGTTAAAATTAGATGAGTTAAAGTACAGAAAAAACTTCCTGACCAACACACAACACTTAGTGTCTGGCAACTATTCTTAGTAAACATAACACAGAGTGTGAGAGAGAGACAGTTGTTCTTGTTGGGTAGGAAAGTCTCTGCCTGTCCATTAGACCTCAGCACAAATGACCAGTTTAAGCAGGTCCCTGCCCCTGATGGGCTGCAAGTTCCATCCTTTCTGGCAGCAGCACCAGTGATGTGGGTGCTTTTCTGGCAGTACCACTGGTAGTTGCAACCTTCAAAACCAAGACCGGCTGGTGAGAACAAGGAGATTTAAATGGCACCAGCTTGGACCTGTTGGGGCCAACAGCTTGGCCATGGGTGGTACTTCTGATGGGGGTGGTAGCAAGTGATGACCAGGATGAGTTCATTTCAGCATCCTTGGGGACCCTTGGATATACTTGAGGAAGAAGAGTCTTTTAATGTTGGCATTCCCTGTAAATCAAAGCAGTAGGCACTCAGAGTAATGAAACTTGGGGGTGTGAATATATATTTGCTACCCCATATGTTCTCACAATCTGGTGAAAATTACATTTTCAAAGTCTTGCTTTCATTGTATAATTATCCTGCTCAAAAATTTATAATGGCTTCCTATTGTCCAGTGAAACCCACCCCTAAGTACTGCCTTGTCACTTCCATTTCCCAAGCAAATTTATACTAGTTATTCATGCTTTTATTTCCTCATCTCACAATTCAATTGAATTTCTCTTTGGCCTCTGGGGAAATAATACTCATTAAGGCCATGTTTTAGTTCTGATCTCCTTGAGTTTGTAATTACATTTCCCAGGTAGAATGCTCCTTCTTTCTGAGATACTTTCTTTCTTTGCATCATATTCTGCTCGACATATTTTCCTCTGACATCTCCGTTGACTTCTTTCTGATGCTTTTGTTTTACTTCTCTTTTATCTGTTCTTTAAATATTAGCATTTCTCTATACCTATACCCCTTCTGACTATACCCAATCTTTTCAGGTGATCTCATTCATTCCCTTAGTTTCAGATACCAGGCATGTGCTGATGGCTTCTAAAATGTGTATCCCCATTCAGATCCTACTCCTGAACTCCAGGCCCAGATAATCAGTTGTTCTTTGAACTCCACCATTTTGATGACTTGCATCAAAACTGAAGTTACCATCTTTCTTGTAAATATGTTCCTCCTTGTTTTTTCCATCTCAGCGAATGACTCTTCCAATTTCCTATGTTTTTCATAATGGAAACCTGGGTGCCATCCTTGACTCCCTCATGGGACATCAGTGTCTTGTTCTCTCAAGCCTAACTTTTAAATGTGTTTCAAATCAGCCTACTTCCATCCTCTCCTGTGACTTTGGTCTAAGTCACCACAATCTCTGCCTAGACAAATGCAAAGGTCTTATAACTGTCCTCATGACCATCTGTTGCAATCTTAGTACTGCAGATGTAAAAAATGCCTATGAGATTGTGACTTCCTGCTTAAGACCCTTTAATGACTCCCCATTGCTCTTACGATGAAGGACAAGTCACTGTATACAGTGTGTTGATCATTTGTCTGTTTTCTCTCACATTCATGTCATGCCCTTCTCTACGCTCTTCTCTGTGTTGCAGGAGGGATGATCCCTGCAGTTCTATTTCCCAGGTACCACCTTATCAATCAGCTTTCAATTGGGTTTAGCAAATGGCACTGGTGGGATATTGGAGAATAGGTAAAAGAGCATATCTCATCCCTCCTCTGTCTCAGGCAGCAGCTGAGTCTTCTCTGTGACTCCAGCTCTCGTTGAACAGATCCTTGGAGGATCCAGCTTCTACCAGTTGCCCCAGTTCCTGGACATCAGTAAGATGACTTCCTCATTTGTTCCTCAAGTCCTAGGGTTAGTAGTGGTTACTGTTGCCAGTCTCTGGACTACTGATCCCCTGTTTGATATTCAGGAAGATTTACATTTTCAGAACAATTACCTTTGTTACGTGTGTGTGCATTTGTGTGTGTGTGTATTTTATACATAGTCCCCTCCTTGTTAGCTGTCAGTTAGATCAAATCTCCTATATACTTACTTATTTTCTTTTGCTTCTTTGTTCTGTCACTACTGAGAAAATTATATTAAAATCTCCAACTATGATTTTGGATTTGTATACTTCTAGTTTTGTCAATTTTTGCCTTATATACGTTTGATAACTTTTTAAGGCTCATACAAATTTATAAATTTTATGCCTTCCTGGTAACTTTCTGTATCTCTAGTAATACTTGTCTCCTAGCTCGCTGGAAGTTTCTTCTTATTTGCTGGTTCCTCCATGACCTCCAACTTTAGGAGAGCCAATGAACTCAGTGCCTAGACTTCTTTTCTCAATCTTCACTTACTCTGCAGTTGAGCTTATCCTGTCTTATGACATAAACACAATTTATATGCTGATGGTGCTGAAATTTGTATTTCTAGGTTGCTTCTTTTTCTTGAAATCCAGACTCATATTCATTTGCCTCCTTATAATCTCCACTTAGTTGTCTAATATGCAGGTCAGACTTTGGATAATAAAAATGGCCTTCCTGATCTTTTCTGAAAATCTATTCCACCTTTCCAGTTGTTCATGCAAAAACGTTGATGCCTACCTGGACTCCTCTCTTTCTCTCATACCCCATATCAAAACTCTCAGAAAAACTTCTTGACTTTATATACCACATACATCTGGAATCTAATTACTTCTCACAACACTCATTGCTATCACCACAAGGTAAACGTTCTGGTGGTCCAGGGCATCTTGTCTAGCTCCCTCCCTATTATGCTTCTTCAGATTTGGGGTCCCTGGAGATCAGAGTCTGGTCCATGAACCCTTGTCTCTGTGATGAATCTTTGATCTCTGCTGCTGTCTCTGCCTTCTGTCCATTTATACTTCCCATTGTTTTAGAGATTTCCAACTTTTTTCTTTGCTACAGGAGATCTTTCTGGTTTCTCTCTTTTGGCAACCCCTCTTCTAGCCAGTTCTGTTAGTGACACTTGCCCTGTTTTCTGTGACCAAGTTCTTATCTGTCATTTGGGTTCCTCTTTTTTTCTCAAATGTGGAAAGAACAAAGGCTGAGACCCAACTCCCTGTTTTGTCTATAACAATTCAGGACTCCCTCCAAGAAATGAGATAAAAAACACATTTTAGAAGTCCTTTAGGAACAATTTAGACCAAGGCCATCATTGCCTCTCATGAACATTTTTCACATTTTTCAAAACGAGCAATACAAAGCAGGTTATTTTTCTTAATTATGTCTCCCCCTTGAGTTTACAGTATAAAAATTGGATTAATTGAAGATTCTAAAGAGAAACAAATTTTTATACTCCATGGAATATCATCCCATTATCTCATATACTCTGTGGTAGATTAAAGATGACTGCAAATTCTTTTACACTCTTTCCCATCGAGGGTCTATTTGTTCTCCCCTTGAATCTGGGCAGAACTGTGATGTCTTCAGATAAAAGAATATGATAGAAATGTTGCTATTCATCATGGATCTAGCCTTTAAGAGCACTGACATCTTCTACATTGGTCTTAACAGAGTCTTCAGCTGCCATGAAAGATCTCTGAATACCTTAAGGCTGCCATATTGGTAAAAGCCTAAACCATGCAGAGAGGTCCTGGAGAATGAGACGCTGTATGGACAGAGTTAGAGAAGACACCACACACACACAAACACACATGCACATGCACACGCACACACACACCCAATAAGCACAGATGTGTGAGGCACATAAGTGATGGGGACAACTTGGAAGTGGACCCCCCCCGCCCCACTGTCAGCCGCCTGAGCTGACATTGCATGGATCAGGGCCAGCCATCCAAATGTCTGACACAAAACTGTGAGCAAAATGGAACGGTTGTTTTAAGCCATTATATTTTCATGAGGCAATAGAGAACCAAAACAAACTCCACTGAGGTCTCCATAATGTTTAACAGTTGAAGAAGTATTTTTTCCTTGAAAACCAATAAGAGTGCGATAGCATTATAGTCTGTATACTTTCTGCCTCTCTTACCACTGACTGTCTTTTGCTTTATGTACTAGCTATTTGTATTTTATCTCTCCTTGAAGGTAGAAGGCTCTAGCATTCTCAGCAGTGCCTTTCATGTAGTGAGTACCCAGAAACTTATTGCTTTGTTTGAAGATACACTGGGGAGTGACATTGGAGAAGGATTAGGAAAGGAAATAGATAGATCACCCCAGCCAACTGTGATGTTCTCCGACTTCCAGAAGTTGCAGAATCTTGCACCTTGTTTTATGCCTTCTATTGTTTCCTGTGGTTGTCTTTTCATGTATGTTTGTTTGTCTCCAAAGCCAGATTTCAAGTGCCCTGAGAGCAGGCATTATTAAGAGGCTTTTGTGTTCTGTATCACTTCTGGCATAGATTTGGGTTCATGAAATCTATTCAGTAAGTAGTTGTCTGATAAGCAGACATGACTCAGCATTGTAATAAAAATGAGAGGCTGGACAAAATTTTACAAAAGAGCTAATTCTAAGGGGAGATGAATGAAAGGCAGACCGAGAAATCCAGAAATCTAGACTTAAAGTGAGCTCAGGAAAATGGTGCTTCTGCAGCAGGTAAGTATATGTAGTTGAGAATATCAAAGTTACCAAGAAAGGGAGCAACCTTGTGCAATGTCAACAAGGAGACAGACATGCCTTGGGGAGTAAGCAGAATGATACACTGGGTAGATTGACTTGAATGCAATCCAGTGTTTAGGTGTTAGATTGGGAAGCCTCCTTGGTAAACTTCATTGCCTTTCCGTTGCTCAGTGTTCTGGAACTAGCTTGTGATTTTGGATTCCTTCTTATCACAGCTACAAGACACATGTGCTGCTGCCATTTGCACATGGTGGCTTTGATGCCGTGAGACGAAGGCATCTTGTCAGTGTCCTGGGATTGAGATCTTTCATTGGTGGATGTTGAAGGAGGGAGCTCTTGGTAGGAAAGAGGCAAAGTCACTTAAAGTTCAGTAAAGCAAATTTTTAAGCAAAAGTGGTTCCTGGATGACAGGGAAATAAAAGTCTTTGTGGAGGTGTTTACTTAAAGCTTACTGTCTGAAGTGATCAAACATGGAACCTGTCAAGACTTCCAAATTTTGAACTGACAGAAAATTCAACATATCTCTAGTATCTCCGTGGATTAAGAAAATTCCATAGAAATTTATATTAGCAGGGACAGAGATGAGATAAGTAGATCTTGTTCAGATCTTGGCTAGAGACTTAACTCTAGTATATTCCCTTTTTTGCTCTGTTCTCCTAAAACATACACACACACTCATACACACACAGATCTGTCTATTTGTTGGCTACAGTTCTTCTGCATGGCCTAAAAATCGGATGTTTGATTTTAATTCCTTTATGAAAACACTCTCCATTTTTATGATGCAAATATACATGGGCATGGGCGGGGGGGAGTAACAAAAAAAGATATCAGTTATTCACATCTTCATGGGAGTACATTATTGTGACCACGATAGCTAATTTTAGGTGTCAACTTCAGTGGATTAAAGAATATTCAGATAGTTGGTAAAGCACTATTTCTGGGTGTCTGAGGGTATGTCCAGAAGAGATTGGCATGTGAATCCATGGACTGAGTAAGGAAGATATGCCCTCACCCAGAAGCTGGGTCCCCTTTCTTCCCCTACTTTTAGACATCAGAACTCCAGGTTCTCAGGCTTTTGGACTCAGGGATTTGTACCAGTTTCTCTCCCCAACCCCCTTGGATTCTCAAGACTTTGACTTCAGACTCAGAGTTATACGGTCAATTTCCCTGGTTCTCAGGCCTCTTCCCAATCTAACACCTAAACACTGGATGGCATTCAAGTCAATCCACCCAATGTATCATTCTGCTTACTCCCCAACGCACGTCTGTCTCCTTGTTGTCACGGGCACGTCAGGCCTCTTGCTTGGACTGAGAATTAGATGGCCTCCCCGATTCTGAAGCTTTCAAGTTTGGACCAAGCCATGCTATAGCTTCCCTGGTTCTCCAGCTTGCAGATAGCCTATCATGGACTCCTCAGCCTCCATAGCCATGTGAGCCAATGTCTCTAAGAAATCCCGTCTTCTTTTATTTCCTTGAGCAGTGGTTCATAGTTCTCCTTGAGGAGGTCCTTCACATCCCTTGTAAGTTGTATTCCTAGGTATTTTTATTCTCTCTGTAGCAATTGTGAATGGGAGTTTGCTCATGATTTGGACCTCTGTTTGTCTATTATTGGTGTATAGGAATGCTTGTGATTTTTGCACATTGATTTTGTATCCTGAGACTTTGCTGAAGTTGCCTATCAGCTTAAAGAGATTTTGGGCTGAGACGATGGGGTTTTCGAAATATACAATCATGTCATCTACAAACAGACAATTTGACTTCCTCTCTTCCTATTTGAATACCTTTTATTTCTTTCTCTTGCCTGATTGTCCTGGCCAGAACTTCCAACACTATGTTGAATAGGAGTGGTGAGAGAGGGCATCTTTGTCTTGTGCCAGTTTTCAAAGGAAATGCTTCCAGTTTTTGCCCATTAAGTATGATATTGGCTTGGGTTTGTCATAAATAGCTCTTATTATTTTGGGATATGGTCCATCAATACCTATATTATTGAGAGTTTTTAGCATAAAGTGGTGTTGAATTTTGTTGAAGGCCTTTTGTGCGTCTTATTGAGATAATCGTGTGGTTTTTGTCATTGGTTCTGTTTATGTGATGGATTTGTTTATTGATTTGTGTATTTTGAACCAGCCTTGCATCCCAGGGATGAAGCCAACTTGATCGTGGTGGATAAGCTTGCATCCCAGGGATAAGCCGACTTGATGTGCTGCTGGATTTAGTTTGCCAGTATTTTATTGAGGATTTTCGCATTGATGTTCATCAGGGATATTGGCCTGAAATTTTTTTTTTTGTCTCTGCCAGATTTTGGTATCAGGATGATGCTGCCTCACAAAATGAGTTAGAGAGGAGTCCCTCTTTTTCTGTTGTTTGGAATAGTTTCAGAAGGAATGGTACCAGCTCCTTTTTGTACCTCTAGTAGAATTTGGCTGTGGATCTGTCTGATCCTGGGCTTTTTTTGGTTGGTAGGCTGTTAGTTACTGCCTCAATTTCAGAACTTGTTATTGGTCTATTCAAGGATTCAACTTCTTCCTGGATTAGTCCTGGGATAGTGTATGTGTCCAGGAATTTATCCATTTCTTTTATATTTTCTAGTTTATTTGCATAGAGGTGTTTATAGTATTCTCTGATGGTAGTTTGTATTTCTGTGGGATCGGTGATGATATCTCCTTTATCATTTTTTATTGTGTTTATTTGATTCTTCTCTCTTTTATTCTTCATTAGTCTGGCTAGCAGTCTATCTATTTTGTTATTGTCTCCAAAAACCAGCTCCTGGATTCACTGATGTTTTTGAGGGGTTTTTTGTGTCTCTATCTCCTTCAGTTATACCTAATGTAGATGATGGGTTGATGGGTGCAGCAAACCACCATGGCACGTGTATACCTATGTAACAAACCTGCATGTTCTGCACATGTATCCCAGAACTTAAAATATAATAATAATAATAATAATAATAATAATAATAATAATAATAAAATCCCCTCTCCTCTCTCTGTCTCTCTCGTTTCTGTCTTTGAAGAACCTTGACTAATACAATGACTATTTGCTAAAGATAGGCTTAGAGAGAGAGGCCCAGAACATAAATCATGGCACAGTGAGGGAGGGGTATTTAGAATAGTTATTCTGGGCAATCATACTTCGAGGAGTAAAGGGAACCATGGGATGGGATTAGGTCTCTGAGCCTTGATAGTCATGCAGAAGAGTTTAGGATTTATATGAGTAGAAGAATGGTTTATTCAAAGCTGGATTTTTGTAAGATTAGTCTTGAGAACCTTGATACCAGCATATGGTGGGTGTTCAATAAGTAGTTGGTAAACTAATAGAAGGGGAAAGGATTGAGGGTAGGAAGGGGACAAAGTGGCTTTTGCAGAAATTCAGGCCTAGGATGACAGAGGTCGTCTCCTCCCACACTATCGCTTCACGTGTTAAAAGTCATTGTGTGACATGATGACAAGGATTTATTAGGCATCTGCTGTATATTACTATAGCCATTTGTGAAAATTTCTGCAGTGCTTATTGTACTGGGAAGTAACATTCATCCCTTGGCCAGATGCATTACCGTAGGTACGCTTTTTGTTTTTACATATATTTCTTACCCCTTGCCAGACACACAGTAGGTGTTTAATCAACATCCACTAAATGTATGTCATGTAAGACTTGATGCCCTCAATGAGTACTTGAGAATGTTTACTTTATTCTTGCCCTTGTGCCTGGAACTGATGGGCTGGACAAGCGGGGAGGGGTAGTTGTGGGCTGGTGTTTTTAAACTTTATATTTCAGGCTGGTCTGTTCTAATGATTTTGGTCTTTCTTTTAAAAATATCACTTTTAACACTGCAACACATGCTATATTCAGGCAGTGAGTAGTTTTGAGAATTTAAATCCTGAGAAGACCAATGGAGACCCCATGGGATTATGACTTGCACAGAAGAGATTTAGTAATTTAAAATTGTTTCAACGTCGTTAGGATTCTTCATTTTGAGATACAGAAGGTAGCAAGAGAGACTGCATGGGTAGGGAGGTATTAAGAGGCTGAGGCAGGAGAGGCAGGAGTTAAAAAGCACTCTGTGCCCCATTTAATAAAGTGTGTTATAGCCAGTGCCACAAATTGGATTTGAACAAAACAATTTCTATTTTTCCCAGCAAAGATGTTATTACAGGTCAATCATTTCCATAAGTGAGAGCACATTTCTGGTGTATACTACACTGACAGATGGCTAGAAGACCTCTCTTTCATGATCCCAGGCTGGATAAAAAGGCAATTTACTATCTATAGGACTGTGGGTACACTGGTAATGGAAGAGAATCATTCTTATACAAATAACTCAGCATTTGAATCTGAACTATCAAATGAATCTGAGCTATAGCCAAATCAATTTGATAAACCATCAGAATATGATTGTACTGGCTCCAGCCTGCAAAGGCAATGCATTAAATTTTCCCCACAGGAAACTGTTTCGCAAAGAAACTGCAATTGCTCGATTGCTTAAAAAAAAACAACCTTGAGTGAGTTCAGAATATCAGGTAAAAACTCAGATGGCTGCTGATGTTCAAGGTCAAGACTCATAAGGGGGAAATGAGGATGCTGAGCTGCTCCTCTGAAACTCGATGAAACTTGTTTGTATGCCCCTGGCTTTCTCTGCATCTATCTTTCTTTGCGTGGAACAGTGCACCCTTGCACCCTCAGGTGTTCAGAGGCTCCCTATTTTTCCCTCAACTAGAAATTTTGCCTTCAGGAAAGGAGCTATCATCAGTTTGAGTGTGTGCCCCTTAATTTTCTTAGAATTCCTTGCATATATCCACTGGAGAAAAAGGACTGAGCCAGTGAGGGAGGAAGATTCACCACATTTGGCTTGTGGAGGAGATATTTTGGAGACTGAGCAAGGCTTCCCAATTCCCAACATTGGTCCTAGGGCAGTAATTCTCAGAGAGCACTCTGGACAAGCAGCATCAGTTTCACTAGGAAGATGTTAGAGATACAAGTTATCAGGCCTCAACCCTGACCTACTGAATCAAAAATTCTAAAGGTAGGGGCTGGGTGTTATGACTCACGCCTGTAATTCCAGTGCTTTGGGAGTCCAAGGCAGGAGAATCACTTGAGGCCAGGAGTTGGAGATCAGCCTTGGCAACATAGTGAGACCCTGTCTCTGCAACAACAACAAAAATGGCCAGGTGTGGTGGTGCACGCTTGTAGTCCCAGCTACTCAGAAGGCTGAGGCAGGAGGATCGCTGGAGCTCGGGAGTTTAAGGCTGCTGTCAGCTGTGATGGCACCACTGCACTCCAGCATGGGTGATTAAAAAAAAAACACAAAAATACCACCCCAAAACCTACTCAACTCTGAACATGCTGCTCTAGGACAGCTGAGAACCACTGACAGCTGAGGTGGCTCACAGCTGAGTCTACTCTGGGAATTGCCCTCAGCTGACTTACTCCTCCCCAGGTGTTTGGCTCCTCCCCAGGGACAGCCTGCACCCAGTGATTCTTGATATGGAGGACTTGCCCCTTACCTTAATTCAGTACAACTTTGAAGGACCATCTTAACTCCAGATCTCCCCATGGGATCAGCTGAGCCTTTTGGTGCAAATGCATTACCCTGATTCTGCTTCCATCAAGGGTTCCCTGTACATTCTGAGAGCACCCTCCGGTAAAACTCCTGCATGCAGATATATCACAGTCTTTTTGTGTGTGTGTAGGAGCGGGGACAGCAATGTGACCCAAGGCACAGTCAAGATCAGCATGATTTGCGCCTACTGTGGTCTGAATAGCCTATGCATACTCCTACTCTTACCTCTTAACTCATCACCTGAGGTGGGCTGGTCTACTGCACACCTACACAAGCACCTCTCAGGCCAGGGTTTAGATGGTTTAGTGTATCTGGTTGCAGAAGTGGGATGTGGAATAGGCTATTGTCTTCTTGCATCTCAAGTCAGCAAGGGGAGAGGCTTGAAGAACATCTATGGACTAATCTGAAAGCCCCAGAAAGGGTGGCTTGATGTTAAGGTGAACAATTCTTTTGGCCCCAGGGGGAGAAGAGGAAATTAGCAATTATAGGCCGGGCTTCCAGCCAGGATCCTGCACTGAGATGAAAATATGTGGGAATGCATTATCACTCTCTACCTTTTTAAGTCATGGAGAGTGCTTCCTAATTCCATGGATTTTCCATAAATTTTATTCCCTTAATTCTAGACAGATGTGTTCCTGTGGTAAGAAGGATAAACTTGAGGACCTTGCAGAATTGCTTCCGATGCTTTCACAGAGGCTCTCTTCCTGCCTGCATTCACAGTGGGGCTAGATGGGGGATTCAAGTTTTGTGTTCTCTGTTAAACATTCTTATGAGATACATTGTGCATTATCTTGGCCTGGAATCCGCTTGTGCAACCTCAGGAGATGTTCTGTGCCACATTTATCTAACATAGACTGGTGTTCTTAGGCTGGGAGGCTGGTGTTAATAGTTATTTTCCTCTCTATTTTAGCTCACAGCCAGTTTCAGGGGGCCTCACCGAATAACTTTTAGCTGTTCAATTAAACGTATTTATGGCAACATGGTATGGTGGGAATACATGGAATGTGAGGCAGAAGACCTAGTTTCTGGTCCAGACTCTGCCCCTTCTAGTTGCAGTGTGATCTTTAACAGATCACTCTCCTCTGGGTTCTGATCTCTTCAGCTGGATAATGAAGGAGTTGGGGGATCTCGTCCAACATCATTATACTCAGGAGCAGATAGTAGGTTAAGATGCTATAGATTCAATATTGTATCTGGTACAGGTCACATATATAAACACACCCATCACTGACATATTCTGTCATGAACAGATAGAGATGCCCTCTTAGGAACATTCAAAACTTTCAGAGCTTTTTGCTAAGTGAAACTGACATTCTGCTGTTGTGGGGATCAAAGACATCAAAAGTACTTGTCAAAATTCATTTGTCTCCCAAGTACTCTAAGAACAGGGAACATGAACTAAGCAGTACAAATTTTGAGTACTTTGTATTCTTGAGTACATGGACTGTATGCCCAACACTCTCCATTTGTTAGCCCTGAGTCCTTCCTTGTACTTCATAGATAGATCATGACTTGATATATTAAGTTGTATATTTAATGTATTGACTGACTCCTCTCTATTTCCACCCCCCAATGAGAATATAAGCTTTCTGTGAGGAAGAACTTTCCTTTGTTCCCTGCATGGCACAAGACTGATGCTTAAAAATTTATCTGATGAGTGAAAAAATATTTATGTATGTGTGTTTTATGCTTCAAATAATATTAGGAAATAGGTATTTTTTTGGCCATTTTTTAGGTGAGGAAACCGAGGCTTAGAGAGGTAAAAGAATTGGTCTAAACCAAGGCAGTCTGCTCTGTATCTCTGCTTTAATCACACTGATACTCCACTTGTATAGGTTGCCTATCTGAAGCCAGGCATTCTCGAATAATCTTTGAACATGGTCAGGATGATAAATCTACCCTAAAGTGTATATTTCTTCTTCAAAGCAGCAGAATCTCATATATGGATCACAACACACCCTTTATCATTAATAATAAATATTTATAATTCTGACTCTCCATACCAGGTCTAATTCTAGAGGTACACAGGTTCCAGCCTGAAGGAGAATATTAGCTATTTGGTGTAGACAAAAGTGATGCAGATAGATGGTTAGTCGGTAGGTGGGTAGATAACCACACATGGTAGCCTATGCTAACTGCCAAATAAGAGGTTCAGGTAGGTGACTTCTAAACGCCTGACTTGACTTAAGGCAGGCTACATAAGGATCATTTAGTAAAACTGTAGATTTATTAACATGCTTATCTATTGCTCTGCTCACCATTCCTTCTTGTACCTCATTCTCTCCTTTTGGGTTCCTTTCTTTATCTTGAAGTACTTTCTTCAGTAAGTGTAGTAGGTCTTGCTTAGAGCCCAGGAACACATTTTTAAAAAGCCTTTTTGTGACTGTGATGCAGATTGTCCCCCCACCAAAGAAGCCTTAAAGGCCATGAGAGCCACGGGAAGAAGTCACTGATGGTGAGGTTGTCAGAGAGATTTGAGGAGGTAGAACTTTGGAATGATCCTTGATGGAAGGGGCAGTGTAAGTAAGAAGAGAAGATGGGAAAGTCACTTTTGGAGGGAAAGATGGAATTAAGGAAATGACAAGAGGAGAGGTGCTGATGCAGGGCTATGAGGCATGGAATGCATCCCAAGGGATTTGGAAAGAGGATCCAAAAATAATGTGTATATAGGTCTCATTGGATTGAAGGAACCTCCTGAGTGTTGAGGATGATGGAGAATTGTGCTTTCCTTTCCAGGGAAGAGACACATAGTCGAGTGGTTGTGGGTCTGTACCATGAGTTAGATCAGTTTAAATCCCTGCTGTAACTCTTGTGTAACCTTGAGTGAGTGAATTAACCTCTCCAGGGAAGCCAGTTTTTCCTTCTGTAAAATGGGAATAATAGCTCCTACCACAGGGGGTGATTATAAGGATTAAACAAGAAAATGCATCTTAACTTCTTAGAACACCATCTGACACTCTGTACATGCTCATTACATGTTATTATTAGTGTTGCTTTTTAATGGAGAGTTAGACTGTGGATAAGCCTTAAATTGTCTCTATAAATCTTTGCAGATGACATGAATAAAAATTGAACTTGATGGCCAGCCCTGCCTTGGAAGCTTCTCCGCTAGCTGCAGAGAGTTGACTTCTAACTTACACAAACTGAGCTCTTACATACAGAAATGGGGAAAGCTACTCACAGAATGACTGGTCCAGAGGCTCCGTGGAAAACATCATTAGGCAATTCTTCTAAATTTTTATTATCGCTTAGATTCCTGGGGATGGGGTTGAGGAAAGAAGAAGGAAAACACAAAGCCACATAAATATTGCTGTTGTAAGAGCCATTTCCCTTTAAATGGCCTGGAAGAATAGTCAGGGCTACTTACAGCTCATCTAGTTGGGTTCCATTGAATGCACGGTTGTGTATTTCTTGAATCCCATTCTTATTCAGCCATCTGAAATAAAAGGCCTATTAAAAAACCAATAATGTCAGATGCAAACAATACAGTGGTTTCATAATTAGAGGCACTGAGCAAGGGCAGACAGCACAGATTAGTGTCATAAAGAAAATGCCACCTTTAAAGCTTGGGGACATGGGTGGGAGGAAGACTGATTTATTGCTGTATAATCTTTTGTAACTTTTGAAGTTTGTATTATGTGCATGTATTACCTATTCAAAGGAATAAATGAAATTTAAGTTTGAAAAGGCACACTTAGGCAGAGCAGCCTGGATTCTATAGCTATAAGGTCTTTACACACATCATTTGTGTGTAGAGAAGCAATGGGGGGAGCGACAGATCTTTCTCATCCTGAAGGACAGGAATCGTACAATTATTGAACAAGTGTTTATAAGACAGAGAAAGAACATTTTGTGTCACCTTTCTCTAAGGCCTTAAGCCTTTCACCCACGATCACCCACAGCAGCAGGCCTGGCTGTCATCAAAAGTGGTCTAATTAAGTTATCAGACAACCTGAACATCTCCTGTGACCCATAGGGACCTGGTTATTGGAGGCTTGTGGAGGTGGCTCTGGGTTAAGCCAGAAAGGAAGAGAAATCAATTACAGAGAATGTGGGCTGTGGCAGGGTGAGGTGATCTGAATGAGCAGGGGAGGAGGTTCTGGGGGAGGTGGAGATGGGTGTAGAACAGCCGTCCTGATTGCACTAAGAAGGTCAGTGAGCAGGGTTCCCTGGACAGGGGAGCCCAAGGACACCTTGGGCTACAGCTCTGCCTTGCTCTGCTCCTGAGTGGATCTGAAAACAAAAACAGATACCAAGGTCAGGAGAGCTTAGCCCAAAGATCCTCTGACCACGTGCTCTTGTTTTGCTGTCAGGTGCTTTTCCCTGTCCAGCTTAGTGGGTTGGCAAATAACACTGTACAGAAAGCTGACCCAGAGAAGCTCCTGTGCGTCCGGGACTGTATTTCCTGGGCTGCCGTGGGTAGCCAGAAAACACTTAAAATCACAGGAGAACAACTGTATGTCTTTTTCCTCCTCTTGAAAACTAATTAGCTAAAAAAATCCAGAAAGGGGCAAGGTAAATCTTTTAAAACATTCACAACCAATTGGTGGGTTCTGATGGCAAAGAAGTGGCTATGCACCCCCATACCATTTGAGAAAGCCTCTCCCAGGCACATCTGGGCTCCTGACTGTTGCAGGATAATGGGAGTTGCTGAGGCAGATGTGGCATGTGGATCCCTGGGGATTTGAATCAAATACAGGATTCAGCAAACTTTTTCTGTGAAGGGCCTGATAGTAAAGTTTAGGTTTTATGGGCCAAAAGGCAAAAATAAAAATATTATATAAGTACTTTATGTACTTATAAAACAATTTCCACAATTTTTTATTGACCAAATTCAAAGTGTAATAATTGAGTATTTTTTTTTGTAATATAGGTCTAATACTGAGAAGAGAATTTTTAGTGGGGGACAACATTTTGCTTTACTTAGATCTAATGTTAGTGTTTCCTGTCTTAGCTCATGAGCTGGATTCGGCCTCTGGGTTAATAGGTAGTTTGCTGACCCTTAATCCATACAGGATCCACCTATTTGCCTATTGACTAGATAATTGACATTTCTTGCATATTGCTGTCCTGTAAATTGATGTTGCTATAATCAAATAAAACAAACTAATTTTAAAGAATTATTGTATTCAAATATCCCTTTGTCTTTATGGATTATCTCAATCAACAGATACCATCATATGGGGAGGAGTGGTATTTTTTTTTTTTTTTAAAGAAAGAGAGCAGTTTTATTATTAAATAATCCTTCAACCAGAATGTGTTGCCCATAACAGATAATCGCTAAGAGATTGCAAAAACAGAAAGAAATCTCATCCTTTTACATAAATAAGCAGATAAAACCCATCACATACTTCATGTCAAGATAAACTATTATTAGTCTTTAAGGAGGAGGAATTGAACACGCCATTGGTCCTACGTCATTTATCCTAGATTCACCTGGTAATTTGGATGTTCATCTGTGTTAGATAATTGGCTTTATACAGAGGAAAAACTAACTTGTTATATCTTGATAAAAGGAAGTAATTTTGCAACTTAGAGCAAGGCTCCCCTTAAAGTTAGGCTCCTGTCCTGCCACAGAGACTGGGAGATAAGTGTGCTGTCTTCCCTGATATTTACATTTCTGTTTCTGAGTCCTTGTAGTTTTCAAATGGAATTATGCGTGTTTCAGCGAGAGAAAAATGTACTTAATAATTAGAAGTTTTCTAAGGTGAATGCTCTCAGAAAAATGGAGGGAAAAAAGTGTCTTTTGTTATTTTCAAAAGAGAGAAGTAAGCCTCTTATTTTAAGTCTTGATTTGTCCTTACAATCTGTAGTCTGTGGTCCTAAATCTTTTGTCCTCCAAATTTTTGTGAATTTTCTAATATACAGGGAGGATGGTATTTATTGATATCAGCAGTGGATCATCACACAAAAAACAAATTATGTTCAGAACTGCTGCCCTTGGATTTACGTTAGTCTGTGGGAATCTCAAGCTAGTAACAAAGGGAAACCCACATTTATTACACGCACCCCTGGTCTCTTAAGAGAGGAAGTACCTATTTGAAAACCAGATGATGACGATGAGACTACAACAACCTGGGCAGAACATCAACCAAGGAATAACTGCATCACAGGCTTACGTTAACCCTTTTGTGTCCTTGGGGACGAGGCCAGCGTGCTCACTCAGCAGAGGCTCAGGAAGCTACAGAAGTGAACTCTGCTCTCATCCTAAAGAGTGGAGGTACTGGGGACTTGGCCCTTTAAAACTCATTGAGGGGCAGGCAAGGGAGATGGGCTGACTGAGGAACAGAGGAAACACGCACGAAGCAGGCCTCTCCTGAGGCCAGAGTGTGCTGGGCGCTGTCACGCATATCACCTCATTTTATTTCTTCTGAATTAGGACGTTCTCCTGGCTGGCCATAGCTAGGTGCTTTCCCCATTCAGGCACTCTGCTTACCAGGGCACAGTGCAGGTGGGGAAGGGCTCAGAAGCCTCCTACACAGTGGGTTTTTGTTGCTCACTTCTCTGATTCACTAGACTAGTGTCTGATAATCCTTCATTGGTGGTTGCTTTAGAAATATATTTACTTTTAGAACAGGGCCTCAGAATCTTTTTCAACTTTCAGTTTCAGGGGAGCATGTACAGATTTTTATGTAGGTAGTCTGCATGTCATGGGGTTTGGTGTACAAATAATTCCATCATCTGGGTAATAAGCATAGCACCCAATAGATATTTTTTCTGATCCTCTCTCTCCTCCCTCAGGTAGGCCCCAGTGTCTGTTGTTCCCTTCCTAGAATCCATGTGTTCTCATTGTTTAGCTCTTACTTATAAGAGAGAACATGTGGTATTTGGTTTTCTGTTCCTGTGTTAGTTTGCTTAGAATATTGGCCTCCAGCTCTATCCATGTTGCTGCAACGGGCATGATCTTGTTCTTTTTTATAGCTGTGTAGTATTCCCAGAATTTTGAAAATTGCCATCCATAGAATACTTTGACAGTCATCAGTGCCATTTGCCATGCTTTTTTTGTTTCCTGAGTGTGCTCAAATGTCTCCATGGGAAGAAAGCACCCCTGCGTTGAAGCTGCCAAACTAGAAATGATTGGAGACTTAAGTTGTGTTAAGTATGAATTACATGATTTTATTGTCTGTGGATTAAGGGACAGCCGAAATAAGAAAAATAGATACTGTTTCCACAAAAGTGAATTTATCCTTTAGAGACATGTCTGAGAAACATTAACTCTTAAAAGAAAACTCCTTTCCTGAAAAGTGTGTTCCTAAATTCTGAGAAATCAGTGTCCATGAACAGGAGTTAGGAAAGAGCAGACAGGATCTATATGTTTCTTTTGCAGCTTTGGGTTTGCAAAGCTGTGTCAGAAGTTCTTACTTCCTCAGGTTCTTTGCCTCTAGTTGGGGAGAATTGAGACCAGGTCACTTAAAGTGCTTTGCCTTCTGTCTTACGGTCTGTTCAAAAAAAATACTGTGAGAACAATACAAGCACACTATGCAAAACTACGAGAATGATATGAGCACAGTCCCACTAAATTATATATTTTCTACAAAAAATTGAATAAGTTTACCACATTCTAACATTTATTTTAAGTCTGTATTTAAAATGAACATATATTTCAAGAAAGATCCAAATAAACATAAACATCCAGCTATAACTGATTACATTTAACACTAATCTCCCTCTGTGAAGTAGCCCAGGAATCCTTTTAGTGTTGTGTTTCTTTCACAATCCAGCAGGCCAAATACGGCTCATGTATTCACTGTTGTCCACAAGCTCTTTGTATTATTATTTTTTATTTTTATTTATTTTATTTTATTATTATTATTTTTTGAAACAGAGTCTCACTCTGTTGCCCAGGCTGGAGTGCAGTGGTGCAATCTCAGCTCACTGCAAACTCTGCCTCCCAGGTTCAAGCGATTCCCCTGCCTCAGCCTCCTGAGTAGAGGGGATTACAGGTGCCTGCCACCACGCCCAGCTAATTTTTTCTTTTTTGTATTTTTAGTAGAGACGGGGTTTCACTGTATTAGACGGGATGGTCTCAATCTCCTGACCTGATGGTCCACCCGCCTCGGTCTCCCAAAGTGCGTGAATTACAGGCATGAGCCACTGCGCCAGGCTGATTATTTTTATTTTTATAAAAGGCAAGTGGTCTTCATGGTCTTGATTATTCTGTTCCCTCTGCATGCCCTTTGCCAACTGCCTAGCTAGCCACCCCTTGTCTTTAAAAGCCCATTTTAAAAACCACCTCTTTTTCTGAGCTTGCTTTCTCTTATTTAACTCTTCCTTTAACCCTCGCATCACAGACTAGTCAGATTAAATCATTCCTTCTTTACTCTTAAGAATAATTGCTTTTTTCTTTGTATATCATTCATTCTGCTTGCATTTTAATTTATTCCTTTTGCTTTCTCTTTCTCACCCTTTCTGCACCCCCATCACCTCATCTCAACACACACACACCCCTTCACTTGAAATATCATGAGCTTTCCAGTTTCATCCATGTCCCCTACAGAGGACATGAACTCATCATTTTTTGTGGCTGCATAGTATTCCATGGTGTATCATCATTCTCAGTAAACTATCGCAAGGACAAAAAAACAAACACCGCATGTTCTCACTCATAGGTGGGGATTGAACAATGAGAACTCATGGACACAGGAAGGGGAACATCACACTCTGGGGACTGTTGTGGGTTAGGGGAAGGGGAGAGGGACAGCACTAGGAGATATACCTAATGCTAAATGACGAGTTAATGGGTGCAGCAAACCAACACGGCACATGGATACATATGTAACAAACCTGCACATTGTGCACATGTACCCTAAAACCTAAAGTATAATAACAAAATAAAAAAAAAGAAATATCATGAGCTTACGTGAAATGATTCAGTATCACTCACCTATAGCTTTTGTCCTAATATCTATGTATTTTGAATACATTCCTTTGATTTAATTTTATTGTTCCCTCCATACATTCAATTTCTATGCTAATCTGTTTTCAAACATTTTGCATTGTTCTCTGTAATTAATTTACATCAAATATAGTGCTTAGCTTTACTCATCAAAGTGTTGTAATCTGTCTACTATTTCTTTTTTCTTTTAACAGCTGGGTCTCTGAATCATATAACTGAAGAGGGCTAAAATTCTTTATGGACTGGAACTTACTTTTGTACATATAGGCATATTTTAAAAACTCATACGGGTATATTTTTTAAAAAACACGACAGTTTGTAAAATAGATAAAATAGTTTTCTTGTCTTACAGGTGTAACTGCAATTGCTGAGTCCCCAAATGTCATTCTGTGCACCTAACTTTCATGGATCCCAGGCATACTTAGGTAGCCCATAGTGTCCTATTTCTTGGCCATCCTGGTGAGTGGATAAACTGCTACAGGGGCTACTGGCATAAAAGATTAGAAGGTCTTTCATTAACAACACAGAGTGCATTTAAAAGATTTCTCCAAAGTCAGAGAGAGTAACTCAAGCTCACTAAAAAATGTGATCGTTTCAAGAAAATGAGAAGTCATCTTATGCTCAGCATGGGCCTGAACAGGAGCTACTTGGCATGGTTATGAGGGAATCGCCGTATCTTCCTGATTGGGCCTCCTTCCTGATCTTTTTCTTTGGGCAACAAAAGCCTTGCCAGGCAATAACTAGCTTTATTGATGCATAAGTTATTCTGTCCTTTGGAACAGATGTTGTATCACAGGAGACCATCATTCAAACAGCAATTTTAAATACTTGAATCACACCACAGAATCATAAATTATTAACATGACTCCACATTGTGATTCTGAAATGTAAAGACGAGAGAAAAACGCAGAACCGGAGAGTGATTTAAGTGGAGAAATGCCAAGGTTATTCAAACAAAAAAGGAGCATCCAATTATGAGAAAGAGATCACTAAATGAAAAATCAAACGTTACTCTCTTGGATTTTTCCGCCTTACTTACAGAATCACACTTTCAAAACTCAGCCCCACGAAAGAATTTCTTTCAATTGTGTGGATGTTTATGTTATCTTGAATGTCACTAGAAGAAAATACAGACAAATAAGATATTTACATCAGCTCTACTCGTGTAACCTTCCAACATTTAGTTTAACTGGCATGATGTGGTCTTTAGCTGAGGTAATGTATTAATATAATTAGTTATTTAGAAGATGATCAGCTCAAAGTTTGGAGAAAAAATTGTCTCTAATTTATCTTTAGTATGTTCTTACAAATGGAATTGCAGACATTCAGTATCTTTTTTTTTTTTTTTTTTTTAAGACAGGGTCTCTTGCTCTGTCACCCAGGCTGGAGTGCAGTGGTGCCATCACAATTCACTGTAGCCTCAACCTCCCAGGCTCCAGTGATCCTGCCACCTCAGCCTCTGGAATAGCTGGGACTGCAGGTGTGCACCACCATGCCCAGCTAATTTTTGTATTTTTTGTAAAGTCAGGGTTTCACCATGTTTCCCAGGCTGGTCTCAAACCCTTGTGCTTAAGTGATCTGTCTGCCTTGGCTTCCCAAAGTGCTGGATTAGAGCCATTGGCCACTGTGTGTGGCCCACCTTTTTCTTCAGAAGATTTTCTTAAATAATTTCACCCTAATGTAACAAACGCTTAAGCTGACCTTTCACCTCCTGTCTAACTTCTCTGTTCATCTTAGTTGGGCCTTCTCCTCATGTCAGTCCCCTTCTTACAGTTAGTTTCCTTCTGCCTATTCTCCTTTGGTCTCAGAACGGTTTTATCGTTGATCTTTCCTTTCCTGAATGAAAGGATGAGGAAAGTCTCATTTTCTGTTTGTGTTCCTCATTTCCCCTATCAACCTTCCTTGTTAGGTCTGATCTAATATGGAGAAGTAAATATGGAAGTAACAGCTGTAGAAGTAGTGTAGTAAACAGCTTGGAACAATTTGAGAAATTCTGAAAGATTTTCATATTTTCCTCTTTCTCTCCTCCCTCCCTGCTTAGCTCCTTCCTCTCTCCTTAGCTCCTTACACCCCTTCCCCATCTCCTCCTTTTGGATCTGTCCGTATTCTTACAATTTCACTATTGGAAATAATTGCCATTATCTGCTACCTTTTCTCTTCCTTTTTCAAAATACAAATACCTTGGGAAAAGGCAAACACAGCCTGTTATTAACTCTTTAATATGAATGTGTTTGTTAGATAGTTTCTTTGTGCCCAGGGCAGCACAGCAATTCTAGAAAGAAGAGGAGAGGATGCTGGAATACAGGGGGTGTTGTGTATGTTTGTGGGGGGCAGTAATTAAAGCACTAAATAGTGAAAAAATGAGCAACTTTTTGATTTTGCTACGTGCTGCTTTTGTGAACAATACTCTTATTGAGGGGTCTTTCAATTTCCTCCAAACTGATATTGACTGGCCTGCAGGTAAAATCAAGGACTTCACTTCTGGCCTCCCTATCTTTGCTAACCCAGAGCAATACATTTGGAGGATGTAGACTGCACAATGCATATTAAAGGCCCAGATGGCCGTTGGGCAAGACAGATACTGAGTAAAGAGTTGGTAGTCACTCAAGGAAAAAACTTACAGTAAAACTTTTTGGAGAGAATGAATCTTGTGAACATCTGGAAGGTGCTTAATACCTGTGTTGGATATTAACCTAGAGAGAAACAAAATGAGAGTGAGTGAAAATGAAGCTGGCTGTTTAAACAGTTGTTAGAGCATGAACTTTCCAGAATAAAAATATCAATTTTGAACCATCAGAGAAATCTATGAGAAAAGCCCATATATACCTGAATTAGGCTCATGTTTTCTATTTTAAGGTTCGTTCCAGGGTCTTAAATCCAGTGATTCCTCACAGAAAAGAAACTTACACTTCAGTCACAAAGGGATTAGGATGCCACAGTATACATTAAAAAAAATAAAGATTGATAAGTTAATCTGACCCTAAAGCAACTTCCAACTAGTAACAAAATTTTCTTAAAATTTCCCCTATTTCCAACCTCATCATACTTGTTGGAAAACTCCTTTCTCCACTCCAAGAAATTCTCTTGGGATTAGAGCATGAGATTCCATGCCCTATGACCCTAGAGTATGTATGTGACCTAAGCTGGGCCAATCAGACTCTCTCCCGGGAACTGGTTAGAGGTTGGTGAGAGCTTCTGCTGTCATTACCATTAAGAGATGGTTATAAATTTCTATAGCTGAACATTTCAGACCTACTGTGGATCCTTCCCAAGGTCTGGTTGTATTGGCCTGGCTTTCCCAGGAAGCAGAGCCTGAGAAGAAGGCTAGCTGTGGGTAATATAGTTGATAGCATGATTTCAGAGCATTCAGGACAGGGAGTGAAACTGGGAAGGAGGTGAAGCTAAGCAATACTACCACTACTGGTGATTAGTTCCTAATCCCAAGGACTTGAGTTGGGATATTTAAAAAATTGGTCCTCAGAACTGTTGATATGAGTGAGGGAGAGTAGTGAGGGAAGGATGTGTCCATAGACTCCTATTTCCTATTGGTAAAAGGTGACCCTATGGTGTTAATTCCCTACTTATGGCTTGCATATTTGTGAGCACCCAGTGAGTTCCTGATGGGCATCTCTCACAGTGGTGCCCAAGAAACCCCAGAATAGGAAGTGAGAGGTGTGCAAGGCTAGGCTGGGTGTCGTCCAGTTGCAGTTGAATGAAGCTGGATGAAATTTGGGTGGAACTGGCTGCCACAACAATGGTGAGGGTTTTTAGAGGCACATACGAATTACTGGACACATTGTTCTTTGTCATTTCTCTCACACCTGTGAGTTATTTGAAATCCTTCTGCTACCATTTCCCTTTTCTGTATGTGACTTACTTAAGCTGGAGGTGGTGATAGTTGCATGCAACCTAAAGAATCCTCACTGATATATTCATCATTGTGAAGGACCACATGTCCTTTTGAGGTTATGACTCAAGAGTTTATGACTCAAGAAGATTTGGTGCCTTGTTCTCTGCTTCTGTATTTAGAGAGGAAGCGAATGCAGTCCATGGGTTCTCAGTGATGGTTCTCAGATTTTTTTTTCTTTTTTCCTCTCTTGATTCCCTAATGTCCACATAGAAGCTGTCTTGGGCAATTCTTCTTTTAATTACTTCAACAGCCCTTTAGTTGGTCTCCCTTTGCTTTTTATCCAGGAAAAGAGGTTCTTTTTTGAAGGATTGTTGTGTTGTTAATGCGCTTAAAAATTATACACAGAAAAATAAACTCTTTTCAGTGTAGAGGTCTATGGGGTAAGACAAATACATATAGCACGTAACCATGAGCACAATATAGACATAGAACAGTGCCATCACTTTCTAAATTCCCTTGTGTTTTCCCTTTGCAGTTCATCTCTTCACTGCTTCATATCCCTAGCAACCACTGATCAGTTTTCTGTTTCTATAATTTTGCCTTTTCCAAAATGTTATATCAGTGGAATCATTTATGATGTCCCCCACTAGAGCCCAAAGATGCTCTCCACACCACACAGCCACTGCCAGGGCAGTGGGGAGGGGTGGTGTCAGTGATTCAGGACTGTCTTTTCTATCTCTTCAGTGCCTCTTTCAGCGATACGAAGTTAAAACCAGGTACTGTGAGTGCTCACCTGATTTTTGGTTCTCATGATGGTGTTTTTTTTCTGTGTAGAGAGCTGTTAATTTGGTATCTTTGCATGGCAGGCAATTGGTGGAGCTTTCTATTCCACCTGTTGCTCTGCTGTATCATCTAGAATGCAACTTTTGGGTCTGGCTTCTTTCACTTAGCCTAACTCCCTATTTCTCTTTCTTCTTTCACAGCAAAGCTTCTAGAAAGAGTTGTCTGTACATGCTTTCTTCATTTTCTCATATCCCATTGATCTTCAACCTGCTCCAATCTATTTCATCCTATAACTCATAATTGAAACTGTGATTGTCATGCCAAAGTCTACAAACTCACTAACTACCAAATGTAACAAACACTTTAAACAGTCACTTTATTAGGCCTCTCTGGGTCATTTAGTATTATTTTCCAGACTCTCTTGTCTATTGGTTTCTGTCATTTTGCACTCTTTTGTTTTTGCTCCTTCTCCTGCTACTCCTTTGTAGCATTCTTTGTTGATTCCTTTTCCTCTATTTGTACTCTGGGTCTTTTGTTTCTCTTTTCTATAGTCTCACTACATAGATCTTGCTTCCTGTGATTTTAAATAGTATCAATATTGTGACTCCTAGATTCATACTTGCTTTCTGACTTCACTAGTCTACTGCTAATTAAAGCTTACTTTGCATATCCTCCTGAATGTGTCATTGACATAGACAGCTGAACTTGTTGCCCCCATTATCATCTCCACCCAATGGCTTCTTCTCAATTATTCTCCATAGATAGAATTGCCATCCATCAATTTTAATTTGACAGTTAAAGTTGGCTTGGCTTCTTCTTTCTCAAGTTCCGATATCCAGCCCATCTCAAAGTCCTCTTAGATTCCATTTCCAAAATGTGTCTTGACTCTGTGCAATTTTGCCTATCTCCACTGACGCCATTCCCAAAAGACCCTCTGAATGTCTGCAATATTATCATCCTTTTCTTTTCCAATCCATTCTCCGCACAGCACTCTGGGCATTCTTTTCAAAAATGTAAATCAGATTGTTTTACTCCTTTGCTGCTAAGGCTTTAGTTCTTTCCCATAAAACTTAGAGTAAAATTTATACTTCTTACTGCCTACTCTTGCACCTTTATCTTATGCTATTTCCCCAGTGTGTTTTAGCCCCTGTGGCTTTCTCTCAGTTCCTCAGCTATATTAAGTTCTTTCCTTTCTCCAGATACTTGCATGTACTTTCTCTAGAAGGCTAACCATCCATTCTTCACCTGTCCAACTTCAGCTCACCCTTCAGAGTTTAGTTACACATGTCGTTTCTTCAGAAAGGAGCTCCATATATGCTAATCTAAATTAGGGCCCCTGATTTATTCTCAATATAACTGCATCCGTTTTAGCACTCCTCAAAACTCTGAGCCATACATTATTTTGTGTTATTTATCCAATTGACCAGATTGTGAATCATATGAGGGCAAGATTCATGTTTTTCCTGAAAAGCCAATGTTGTCACAGTAGTTGACGCATATAATGTGCCCAATGTTTGCCAAGCTCTTTATGTCAGGTAATATGCTATGTGTTGTCAAGAGATGAACTCACAAGGAATTATTCACTGCCTATGTTTATTACAGCTTACTCATTCAACATTATATGGGTAGCAACTTCCTCATCTCTCTTAGTGAATGAATAAGTTTTATATAATTGAAAGAATGAAGAATTCATGATTGCTCAATAATAAAGTTACAAGTGCATCATTTAACATCAATTGCACGAGCTTCCATAGCCACTGTACTTATGGAATATCTATAGATATCTGCAGATGCACATTGAGATCTTTGGTCTTTATAGGAAAGAAAACACACTGCCAATAATAGCTAAAATTATTCCAGTAGTGCTGAGTTTAAGGCACTAAAAGAGATCTAGTGACCATCTAGTGAGATGGATTATTGGTGATAATTTTGTAGCTGAGACTCTCTATAACCCCAAGATAATACAGGAAATGGAGTTCGGATGAACATTCAGTTTTCAATTCATTTTTCCCCTCTGATCAATAAATTCATGTCTGATGGAGGCTGGAAGTGGGTAATCAGCTAGGAACTGTATGTCTCAATGGGTTTGCTTTTGTCAAATGACTGTTTGCTGCAAAATTATTTTGATTCACTCAACCGTGGTTTATCTTCAAAAAACAGTTGAAGGCCTGAGGGTAAAATGTCAGTGAATTTAAGTTCTGCAAATGGGTCTTTTAAAGAAAGGTAACTGATGCAGAGTTTTCCCTCTCTACAGCCAGTTTTACATTCTAAGCTGGGGTTAGCATCTTTCATGCCTGATTGTCCTTAATCTTTAGGTTGTAATAATGAAAGTGAGCTTCTCTCCCATCAGGATAAACTTAGTGGGGTCCTGTAATTGCTGGGAACCATTCTCACATATTCTGCCATAGGATAATATGCTTGCCTTTCATAAACAGGTGAGCCTGAGGCTCTGAGTCTCATTGTCCTAAACACCATTAATGCTTTTATTAAGCTTCAGTAGTGTTGATGGGTTCTTATTTGTTCCCGAGTTAACAGGGTCTGTGTTTGCTTGTGTTGCACTGGACTATGTGCCATCCTTCCAATAAAATCTCTATTTTATCCAATGAGGAAGCCAGAGACAGTGTGCTGGTTTCAGGGAGTCTGTGAGTGAGTTAAGACTAGCACAGGTGAAGCACTCAGAATGGTCTAGTGGCAAACTGTATGCTACTGATTGTGAATGCCTTATGAGTTCAGAGAAGGGGCTGGAGGAACAATATGGGCTGGAGTACCCAAGAAGAACTGCTTATAGGAAGAGGAAAAAGTCAGATATTTTAGAAAGTATAGAGCCTTCTGGCCTAAACTAAGAGTAGCAAGTGTGCATATCTGGACCACAAGAGGTGGATGAAAGGATGGGAAGCAGAGAAAAATAAAATTAATAGGCAGGGAGGAGGCAGGATTCCAGAGACTTTAAAGCTAGGCAAAGAAGCATGGTAAAGAAGCGTGGGCTTGGTGGGCAAGCATTAGAAGCCACTTTATGGGGCTGCAAGGGGAAGCAAGAAGACTTGAGGGTTCCCTGAGCAGAGCTGGCCCATGTTTTCACCAGCCCATCACCTCAGGACTTCACAGCAGTAATCAGAGCAAACTGATGGTGGTTGAGAACCAACTGTGGAAGTGAATACTTAACCTACTGGAGTAAGAAAACTAAGCCAGGAAAAAAGACAATACATCCCTTCTTATCACAGGTCAACCAAGAATACATTTTTTTTTTTTACCTCTATTCCACACCAAATCTACCGTGGCATGGAATGATCAATTCTGAGACTGTGTGAAACAGCTCTTTCTTAGTCTAGGACTTAAGGCAGCCACAGAGTTCATGCTATGGCTTGAGTAGATCATTGAGATGCTTTAGGCAAATTGATTAAGCGAGAGGATGCTACCAGTTGTGTGTCCAGTTTATCCTTTTTGCCAAAGCTCATTTCCTAGTAACCAAGGCTGAGGGTTTGAAGTTGAACTCTTTTCTCTACCTACTAATTGGTTTCCTATGATATAGGATTTGTGTGCTTTTAAGCCATTTGATTCTTTTATTCTTTTACATTTTTAATTACATTTTTAAAGTCTCTTGCATAAAGTTGAAGTTGACTCCTTCCTCCTGACCATTTTGAGAGAAGTTAGGGCAATGATGGATAAGACTAGGAAGAGTGGGCTGAGCTTAATTATATACAGTTGATTCTCATTATCCACAGCAGTATGTTCTAAAAGTCACCTCAAACACGGAATTAGTGAATCACTGGCCCCATGGGAAATTCAGGGTTAGATTCCTATAAGCCTTTGGTGGCAACATTTTTGTCATGGCTTGATCAATATACAACCTTGTTTTATATATGTTTCTATTTAAAGACACCTTATTTAATATTTCTTGTTGATTCATTAACACAACTCATGTTCTGGAGTATATAACTCATGTCTGAAGGAAGCTTATCTAACACATATATTTTCGGCCATTTTAAACAATGACATCACCAAGTAAAAGCACAAACATGGGGATAAAAGGCCCTAGATAGACCATGCAAAGGACACTTGCTTTTCAGCATGACAACTGAAACAAGGTGACAGAATGCAGTCATTCAACTTCAGTTGGGAACCCATGTCAAGACACTCAAATTTTTGTCTTTCTGCACAAGCACATGTCCAAGAATAATGCAAAAGTGTTTCACGTATTGATGTTGGGTTGCAAATACATTTTAGCAAGTAGATTAATTAGCAAATACAGAATCTGCAAATAATGAGGATCAACGGTATATGAAAAGACTCCCTACTTTATGAGGCTTGCTAATATTGATATTTCTATTAATTACAAATCCTTCTTAACTGGGAGTTTGTGTATCTATATACAACATGATAAAAGATGCTAACATATGCTTTCTGAATCATTAAATAAACATTGGGCTAGGTATAGTATCACAGAATTGTGGAGTTAGATGGCAGAGCATGTAACAAGGTGTATGAAAAAGGTCTTCAACTTAAGGTTTAGAGACCCTGGGTTCCAGTGGTCTCTCTAGCTACTGGATTACACCAAACAGTTCACTCATCTTTTCAGAGTCTCAGTTTCTCTCTGTAAAATGATTTTGTGTAAGAAATTATGTGAGACAGTAGGAAAGCATGGTGTCTTGCCTTTTCAATCTCATATTTTCAAAACCAGAACTATTTAACTCTCATATTTAACTGGAACTCTTTGTCTCAGTCTCCATGGAAACCAAACTCCTTAGTAATCAGGGGAAATTTGAGGAGCTCGAGGGTAACATTTCCTAGAGGAGAGGTCAGTCCTATCGGCTTGGCTGCAGATTCTGTTCAGGCCTGGCATCCTAGATTTGCAATCAGCCTCTGTTTTTGAGCAGGGCATGTAGCATAGCTTCAAAGGTAATAGCTCTGGTGCCAGATGGTCCAGTTTCAAGTCCTCCTGGCCTTATCATTTTTTAAGATGTGTAGCCTTAGGGGTTAGTTGAAGTCCCCAGGGCTCGGATATCTTACATTTTACACAGGGAAATAAGATTTACCTTTTAGGAAAACTTAGCCCCATGTCCAGGAATTGTTACTGCTGTGGTCATGCTCCAGCCTTATATTCCAGTTGCCATATCTGAGACTCTGATTTCCTCGATCCACTAGGACCTGGGTCATGTCTTACATCTTCCTAGTTCTCTTGGGTGCTGAAATGCTGTTTACTTGTCTGAGTCCCTGTGGGACTTACATGACACTTCAGTAGGCTGGTCTGTTACCTTCTACCTGAGGCTCCTTGAGCTTTGCTAAGAATATTGGAAGTCACAGTGGACTCTCCCAGATTCCTCCTGCCCTCATTCTCTAATTGCCTTCTGCTTCCTTCTGATAAACCTGCCTGGATCAACCTTTTTACCTTTTTACCTGTCGGACTCTGTTTAGCCTCTGGCTCCTGGCTTTTCTGATCAGGATCATACTATCACTTAGAGGTTCGTTGAAGTCAAGGAAAACTACTACCTAGAGTCGATAAATTAAAGATGACTTACACATTTTTTTTTTTTTTTTTACAAAAAGACAAGTGATCCAAATTTGTTGAGTTTTTCTATGATGAATGGCTGTCAGAAATAATGGTACAAAGCAGATATTTTCTAATTAGACACACTTGATTTGTCTTTTTAAGTGAAAGGTGATATATTAATGAGGAGGAAGGCAACAGGAATTGAAAAAAAAAATCTGTGCTATGGGTAAAGCACTGGGAAAAATGTATGGAAATTGTTAATTTATTGCTGAAAGTGATGTATGTCATTATGTATGAAAGCTCTCATAGTATATATTTTAAACATAAGGAAATGTAATTTTCTAACCAGTTTGTTTTTCATGGAGTTTTGAATGCTTTCATTAAAAATATAAAAAAATACAATATTTTCCAGGTAGTTTCCAGGTACTAGTAAAATTCAACTTGTGTATTTTTTTCCCTAACGTCAGCCAGAACATCTGACTGGTGTTAGGGAAAAAATATACTAGCTGAATTTTACAACAATATTTGCATAAAAGGGGTATAAACACTAAGTATGATGACTCAGCGAGTATATGTATGGAGCTGTTCTTCCATTGCATCTACCTATTTCAGTGAAGTTTTGTTCTCAGCTTTGACAGCCATTAAAATCTAATTACAATGACCTCTTAAGCTAAGGATTAAAAAAAAGAAGCGTCTTCCATGAAAATGCTTTCTCAAAATATAGTTATTATATTTAGTGAGAGCAAAACAGGATTTTGTGCTATGTGAAATGGTATATAATAAGAGAAGATGAAAATGTTGGAGCATATTATTCATCTTGATTTCATTCTTTAAAATATTATTTTTGTGTATGTGTGGTAATACACACAAGACTGCAGTCATATGTGTATCTACTGTATCAATAAACTTATTTGGAAACACATGCTTTGTTTTGTTTGTGTGTTTGTTTGCTGATGGGGTGAGGAATCAAGATCATACCATCCAGTGCATAGTATACTTTTTTTGGGAAAAGAAGCCTGTGATTCTGAAGAGCTGCCAGGTGGAAATGGTAATATGTGCTGTTCTGTTCTGGAAAGTTGATACAGGATTCATAATAATAATGGTCAACATTTATTGAACACTTCCTATGTACCAGGTACCGCACCAAGCACTTACTATCGATTATTTAATGTATTCCTCTCCACTACCTTAGGAGACAGGTACCTTACCATCCTCGTATTAGAGTTGAGGATGCTCAGCTGAGAGAAGTCCAGTAGCTTTCTCAAAGCCACATAAGGAGAAGCAGAGCTAGAGGTTGAATTTAGATCTTTCTTAATGTAAAGTGTGGGTGCTTATTGTTGTCTTATCTTAAAGACAGATTCTAATTCATTATGAGAGTTGCCCAAGAAGAAATGGATTGTGCTGCTAAGCATGTGGTTCCTTATCTCTGCAACCATAGAGTTACTATGTCCAAGTAACTGCATGGAAAGGTTTAATCCTGAGGAGGGCCTTGGACTCCGCAACCTCTAAGATGCCTTCCAACTTAGAAACTGAGCATTTCTGTAGAAACAGTATTTCCAGAAATACAAACACTTTGTTTATGAATGAAATGCTACAATGGCCAAATATGTTTAGGGAATGCTGGGTTAATAAGGTTAATTAAGTAGCTTCTTTCCTGCAGGATTCTCAGAGCCTTTACCATGATATTATTCATTATAAATTTCCAAGAGAAGGAAATTGTATGCTGGCTTTCTCCAAACATACTGACTTTGGACTCCCACTTCATTGTGTAGTATATCCTGAGTTTGGTGTTTCCTAGTTCAACCTTGGAAGCTCTGCTAAAAGCTAAAGCATTTATGCCAACTTCTTTTACTGTAGACTAATTCTTCAAAAAGGCTATTACTATTAGGACATGGTTGGTAAACTCTCTCTTAGGAAGAGTATTCCATCAGCCAGCACACTCCATTCTTCTACCATGATGTACATCAGAAAGTTCACAATACACAAAATCAGAACTGTATTGGTGAAAGGGCAGACTATGTCCAGTGAACTTTGGTTTACTCTCCACCACAAAGTTTGCATATTTTCGGATGGACCTCTTAGATTATAACTAGGGGAGGTAAAGCAAGGGACTCTGTGTAACTACACTAGGGTTGTAAATGATATCAGTCACAAGGTCACTTTCCTACTCCTAGTCCAACAATTAACTTCTACATATAACCAGATTAGGGTAAAAAGAATCATGGCAAACTAAGTCAAAAGGGAACTAAGGAGAAATCTTTGAGAAAATAGGCCTGACTTGAATGTAAAAAAATAAATAAGTTTGTGATGGGCTACTGTGTAGCTGTCACTATTGATGTTGTTTGTGCTTTTAACTTGGAGCCAGCTATAGGATACCTTCGTGGCTAAGGCAGAGCTCAGTGTAGCCAGTGTCATAGTTGGAGTTTTCCCTGAGACCCGGTGGTAGAAGAAATGTCACATTCCAGGTTTCTGAGAACCAGTTACACAATTCTTAACCTCTCATGCACATTGGGCATGAAAATAGTGTGGAGAGTTAAATTCGGGGAGAGACTTTGTGAGAAGGGTTTCTGGAGAAAGCTGTAGATTTCTCCCTTCCTGTACCATAGGAAGGGTGGGGGCTGCTGGCTGCTTCACTTAGGTTGAAAGAGGGACTTTAAAAAGACCATGTGGAAAGTTTCATAGCTGCCCCCTCTAGCTTGGGGAACACAATGACCAGTGTCTGAATTTGGGCTGAGTGAGAGGCTGGCTAAAGTGGCAATAGACCAGAACACTGCTAACTGAAAAGGAACCGCACTCCTAGGAACTGGTTACAGAGGTCACAAGTCTGACCCAGATTTTTCTTCTAAGAAAAAAAGACTTGAAAATAAACTAGCCTTATTATTTGTGTAGCACATACCTGACAAAGGTATTTCATATGATCTCATTTGACTTTACAATAGGCTTCTAAGGTGAGCATAATTATGATTACCATTTTACTGATAAGAGAGGCAAGGCTTACAGAGAGTGACTGACCTGCTCAAAATTTCTAGATCTGAGCCAGAAATAATAATGGTTAATACTCACCTATTTCATTGCCATAAGCGAGACACCATTGTAAATGCCTTACCTGTATTAAAGTCATTTAATCCTGCCCATAACCCTATGATGAAGGTACTATTATAAACTCTATTTTATAGATAAGATAAGAAAACTGAGGCTTAGAGAGTTCAAATTATTAGATCTTGTCTGATAGAAAGTAGAACCGATGGAACCTGAACCCAGGCACTCTGGCTCCCCTGCCTCTTGGTGATGTTGCTTCCATCATACTGCATTGGCTGTATAAGAACTTTTAAAACCTAAAGATATCTCTAGGTGAGATTCGAAGCTAACAGAGTTGCCAAGCAGCAAACTTTTGAGACCTTCTTGGTTGCTGGTGTTAGAATAACTTTAATCAAACTACCAATTTGTGGCAAGCAATTACTTTTAAATTACATAAGGGAGTTGCAAAGGAGTTAATATTTTAAACAGTTTGCACACCCTTCCCACAACTCATTTCTAACATTAATTATTTAGGAAGCGATTTCTTAGGTACACTTCAACTTAGCCCAAGAAGATGGTCACACATTCCAAGTGGCAAACATATTAATAAGGTGTCAATATTGTGCTCTGAGCACTGGGCACATTGACGTTGGCTTCATCCACATTCTACATCTCTCTAGCTGTGCTGTGTTGGAATGCAGGATGAACTGGGTTGGAGTCTGACATTCCTGGCTTCAGTTCTTGATTCTATCAACTATGTAATCTCTGAGCTTCAAAGACCTCATCTGTAGATTGGGAAAAATGCATACCTCACTGTTTTAGAAGATTGGAAGGTAACTTGTGTGAACGGAATGCTTAGTTCAGAGTCTGCCATCTAGCAGATGCTCAGTAAGCTCAGTGTCCCTGGGCCTTCTTCCCCAGTATAATTTCTTAATCCCATTTTGTAAGTTTGGGGAATTCAGTTAGCATTTCTGAACCTCAAGCTTCTTATCTGTGAAATGGAGCCACCAGTAAATATTTCACAGGTCTTTTGTAAGACTAGTTAATTAATACAAAGTAAAAGTGCTTTCTGCATTGCGATTTCTGTTACTCATGCCCGTATCATCCAGCAATGCCTTAATACAACTAGCAGTGCTTGCATTTCTTCATTGCTTTTAACTTTCAAAATGTTCCCACACCCAGTTTCATCTTGCCCCTTCCTTCCTCTTCTCTCTTTACAATAACCTTTTGTTAAGAAATGAGGCAGTTATGTTTTTCTCCATTTTCCTTGAGGCCCAGTGTATTAGTCCCTTCTCATGCTGCTATGAAGAAATGCCTGAGATTGGGTAACTTATAAAAGAGAGAGGTTTAATTGACACACAGTTCCTCAGGGCTGGGGAGGCCTCAGGAAATTTATAGTCATGGAGAAAGGCGGAGCAAACACACCTTCTTCACATGGTGGCAGCAAGAAGAAGTGCTGAGTGAGGGGGAAAAGCCCGTTATAATACAATCAGATCTTGTGAGAACTCGCTCACTATCACAAGAACAGCATGGGGGTAGCAGCCCCCATGATTCAACTACCACCCATGAAGTCCCTCCCCAGTATGTGGGGATTACAGTTTGGATTACAAATCAAGATGATATTTGGGTGGGAACACAGAGCCAGGCCATATCACCCCAGGAGGCCCTGTTACTTGCTTACAAGTTCTCACAGGCAGGGCCAGGGCTGGAACCTGGGTCTTTGGCTCTCCTGTAAAGAAAAGAGCTTATCCCTGATGTCTTGGTGAATGAATCTGTGTCTATGTGGCTCCCGTGGTTTGGTCATTGTCCAGAGAGACCATGATGGATGATCATTGTGAGGGAGGTTGCCTAGCTGCTTCCCTTGCAAGTCCTTCAGGCATGCTAGGCTTTCTCTTCTTAGCACTGCTATCTTTGAATTCCAAATGGGTGAGGGAAAAGCTCACTGCCTCTTGAACTAGATGTTATTTGTGGATTGTTTGCTGTGGGTGAGCTCGTGATTAAACCACAGCAGAACATTTTTATGATGTCTGTTGAAGATGAAAATATTCTTTTGTGGAGCATTTGTCACTTCAGTGTTCACACTCTGTGACGCCCCAAGATATTTCTCTAAAAACAGCAGCTGCTCCCCTCTCTACCCAAACAAAAAGGTTCCAACCACTCCAGCCCACATTCTCATGAAGGGCCACTGTGTGCAGACCCTGTATTCTGTGGGGACCTAGGGATAAATTGGACACAGCCCTTGCTCTGGATTGGATGTCAGTGGAATCTACTGGGGAAATCTCTAGCTACTTTGTGGTTTCCCGGTCCTGATCTGGCTGACTTGTGAGTCCCTGGATGCATTCCTCCTGCAGACTTGCCCTTGGGGAAGACAACATCCTTCCCAGAAGGATAAATCAAGAGTTTGGGGGCAACTGGGACAATTCAGCTAGAACATTCCTGTACCAGGATCTTATTGCCTAAGAACACATGTTATGAAAGATAAAGTAGAAGAGATGAACAAATAGATGGAAGCAAGGAAAAAGTGGGTCTCTCTCAGCAAGTATTTCAGAGTGGGGCGAGAACCAGGTGCAAGCATCTGGATCACAGCCAGGTTTCTATAAAAGAAAAAATGAGTAATCCTCCCTCCCTGCACTGGGGATATAGTGATGGAGAAAACCTGGTCCCCCACCCCCACCCCCACCCCCTGGAGTAGTACAGAATCTGTCACTTGAGTGACACTCTCCCTTCTCTCCATGTCCTGACTACCCTTGCTGCCCACTTTCCTGCCCTGCCTCCTCTGGCCCATCCCTATGTAGATGGGTAGCTCTTAATGTGTGGCCTTTCCCAGGGATAATTGCAAATCTAAAAGGGTCTGTAAGGACAAAGATACCTTATAACCTCCCAATGTGAGGCTTTAGTAGTGGAATAAGAGGCAACAGTTTATTTTCCATGGGGGTGGGGTATTTGCCTAATGTCTCTTCAGTTTCCACTGTCCACACTGTCATTCTGTCTGTGCCCCAGGCAGGCCCTGCCAAGGATTTCTCCTTCCCAGGCCAGCTCTAATGGCTGCTGGGTGCTTTCTGCCTCTTAAATATCATTTCCACATCCAGTGCCTCTCAGGCTTTGCTGAGATGGTTGTTCTCATTTGTCAGGGACTGGGGTGGCAGGGATACATCTATGACTGTCCTTTAGCTCTAGGAGCTGCACTTTAGCTGTACTTAATTTATGAGTAATTTACAGCTGATTTAAGCTTCTCACTGCTTCTGCAAGATCTCCGCATTTGAATCCTGGGGAAGAGGATCTGGGAAGTGAAGTGGTATGCAAGATGCCAAATGTTCTTATCTTGCAGAATCACTTCCTCTTTCCATGCAGGACCCCTCGTGTGGGGCCTGAATATGATGAACTCAGGACAGGCAGTGACACTGGGAGCCCCAGATTCATGAAGATCACAGTTCAGAAATCAAGCACTTGAGGGCTAGAGTAGATCTTAGAGGATTTTCCATTTTCCTCATTTGGCTAGCCTCTTGAAGCATATTTTGTTATTTTCAGTTTGCAGATGAAGAAACTGAGACCTGAAGAGATTAGTACATCACTGGCTGATGGGGGTGTCTGATGAGGATGATATAGCAATAAGAAAAAAATCAGAGCTAAGCTTTACTAGGCTAATCTGAGACTTGCTTTTCATCTAATCGTCTCTAGATGTGTCCTTATATCTGATTTCTGGTGATGAAAGAGAGACAGGTCTTCTTTCAAAATTAATGAGGTAAGGATACAACTACCTTGTAAGAAGGCATATCCTATGAAAATAAAATCGCACCGAATCTGCAAATGGGTAGAGTAAATGGTCACCTATGTGCTATTTGAGTGGGTCCTGTAGAAATTTTTTCTCCCTCTTGGAAATCCCCCTGTCATGGAGTCCATCACTACCAACTCTTGGGTTTAGCATTACCTTTTTCAGGTTCCTCTTTCAAAAATGCAAATTGTCCTCGGAAGGAGAATATCAGAATTTGAATATGTTGATATAAATTGATGGATCAAGTGATCCCTTCGCTGATGGAAAGGACTGGGGCTTCTTTCAGGAGAATGCATACTGAACAGGTTAGAGGAGAACAGGGAGGAAAGGTAAGCAGCATGAAAATGTCACCACCTTTACAATCAAGAGATGGCCCTTGCCTTCCTGGAGATGACAGGCTTTGGCTGAAATCTCACCTTCAACATCAGTGTTCTGGAAGGAAAAGCTGGCCACATTTTCCTAGAGTTGATGATGGTAGGCAAAGTTGGCTCTGCCAGACAGATTACTGATAAAAAAAGCAATTGTAAATCTCGATTGTGCCCAAACATCCTTGTAGTCATGGCAACATCCTTAGATACTTGCAACACTGACAGCCGGGGAGATGGCTAATAATTTCTTCACTGTAATCACTGTCCTATATAAGAAGACTGGATTTTCGATGAGTGATATCTGCAGGATGACTCTGTGTGGGAAGTGCTTAGGAGGAGGTACTGGGGGAAGAGAGGCTTTTAGGGGTTACTGAAAGTGAGTGTGCAAAAAAAAAAACAAAAACAAAACAAATCACTGCAACCACTTAGATGCATGTCTGACCCAGAGGTAAAACATATTCCAGTGATTCTGTTTTAGAAATAGGTCCCCATTGAACCATGCCTTTCTATCCCTCTAGGTGCCACCATTACTTTATCCCTGGATTATGGCAACTGCCCTGTGATGGTTAATATTGAGTGCCAACTTGAATGGATTGAAGGATGCAAAATATTGATCTTGGGTGTGTTTGTAATGGTGTTACCAAAGGAGATGAACATTTGAGTCAGTGGTCTGGGAAAGTCAGACCCACCCTTAATCTGAGTGGGTACCATCTAATCAGCTGCCAGCATGGCCAGACTATAAAGCGGGCAGAAAAACATGAAAAGGTTAGACTGGCTTAGCCTCCCAGCCTACATCTTTCTCCTGTGCTGGATACTTCCTGCCCTCGAACGTTAGACTCCAAGTTCTTCAGCTTTGGGACTCAGACTGGCTTCCTTGCTCCTCAGCTTGCAGATGGCCTGTTGTGGGACCTTGTGATTGTGTGAGTTAATACTACTTAATAAACTCCCCTTTACATATACATCTAACCTATTAGTTCTGTCCCTCTAGAAAACCCTGACTAATACATGACCCTTAACAGCTCTCCCTATTGTATAGTCTGTATCCTGCTACTGGTCAACTTACAGTCCAAATCATTCTCATTATGTCACTCTGCTGCTCAAGAATATGTTATAACTTATTTTTTCCTACTGCATTAGGCCTAAACTTCTGTGCCTTAATTTTTCTCCCAATATTACCCAACCCAATCTATCCAAATCTAGTCATACTCCTTCTCAGTACACACCTTCCTTTTGGTTGGGGCTCAGTTTCTTTCCATCCTTTATCATTTCCATGGTTCTTTCATTCTATGCATTTACAGTACTCACTTCTTTCTTTCCCAGGAAATTTATTCTTCTTTTATGTCTTTCCAAATCATATTTATCGCTCAAGTTCCAGCTATGTTACCTCCAAGAAGCCCACAACAAGCTTTCCCTGACTAGTCTGGCCTAAGGCACAGGGTCAGTCTTCTCACTCAGGATCAGTGCCACACAGCTCTACAGAGGTATTGCTATTTCCAGGGGTTAACGTTTGATAGTCTTTTCTCTCCAAAGGACTGATCTCCGTGAAGTAAGAGCTGTTCATTGATATCTCCTATATCTCACACAAGACATCCTTTCCATCCTTTCTCAACCATGCTTTCTAAAGCATGACTCTACTTTTCTTGCTTTATTTTTCTTCATAGCACCATCACCACCTGACATTATCCAACATTGTTTGACAGGACAAATGGAGCCTCTGCCCTTATAGAACTTACATTTTAGTTGGAGAGACTAATAGCTACAACAAAGCCTGGAGTGTAGTATGACCTCAGTGATTGATTGTTGAATGATTGGCTGAGTGAATGAGTTCTTACTGATTGGCCAATTCACTTCAAAAAGGATGGAGGAGAAACGGGGAGCCACCAGGCCTTTCCACCATGCACATGGCTACCATAACTTCTAAAAATGAGCCCAAGTATGGGTCTTTTTCCACCATCATAGAGAAGTAAACATAGCTAAGCACCAAAAGTATAAGAATGATTCATTCTGTAGGGACATTGCATCCTCCTGTCAGAAGAGCCCTATAACCAAGTACTATAGACAAGTCAGCTTACGTCTCCTGTAAAATGGCTGTGTGTCCTCCTACCCTGTGGATTGTTGAGGTTCAAATGCAACAAAGGATGATAAGGGTTAAATTATAAATAAACATAAAAATGGGAAGCATTATTCAACCAGCTGTTTGTGTAAAAAACTGGAATTATTTTGAATGGGGATGGCAAGGGAGCTTGTGGACCACCAGTGTGAAAATAAACATAAAAGGCAGGGTTAAGAACTTTTAGAATTGTGCAGGATAATGTAGTTTTGCTTGTTGGAAGGACCTTTTTGGATATGTCAGGGGTTCTGTAAGAAGGCTCCTTTTGTCTTTTGAGAAACATGAATGATGTATTTCCATGATAGAATGCTGAGTGGTAGATGTCCTAAAGAAGCAGTTAAAGAGGACTTCAAAACCTTAGGAATAATGGAAAGGAAAAGGGACATCATCCCTACCATCAGCACCATCATCATGATCATCATCAAATCAGAAACATTTATTGTGACTGGATAATATACCAGAAGCGTTACAATCAGTATCTTATTTAATCCTACAATGGTCTTAAAAGGTAGGAATTATTACAATTTTATCTTTTCCTTTTTTTTTTAAGCAGAGGAGAGAGCTGAGATACAAAGAGATGAAATCTCTTGCATGGGCACCCTTAACTAGTAAATGGCAGGGTCAGGAATTTAATAAGAATGGATAACATTTGTTGTGAATTTTCTAAATGTCAATCATTTGTCTAAACATTTGTTTGAACTCAATGAACACAACTCGGTGATGCAGGCAATGTTAAGATTCCTACTTTTCAGAAAGCAAAGTTATGCCAATTATACAAGCTTATGCAGCTAATACGGGAAGGAGCTGAGGCCTGTGCCCAGACAGGTGGCACTGGATTCTTTGTGCTTCCTTGCTACTCTGAGCTGCCTCTTGACTCCCTGCCCTCTGTCCCTTTGCCGTGCTACTTCCAAAAGCAGTTCAGCTTTTATAACCAGAGAAGCTACTTTTAATACTCCTACTAAATTAAATTTAAGGGACAAACAGAAAAGAGAGAGAGGGACTTAGCTGAGGCTGGGAAAGAAACAGCCTGGCTTGCTGAGGGGAGTCCCAGTGAAGAATCTCCTGGAATTCTTTCCACCTGAAGAAAGCAGATGTCATGAAGCCATTAACAGGCATCGTAAGGAGGTCTAACAGGCCCACATCTGAGTGGAAGATGGTTGTCAGTGGGGCATGGGGGTGGGGCTTACAGCACTATGTGAAAGGTTTGCTAAAATGGAATTATGGTTTATTGAGCGGCAAAGAGAAATATCCAGCTGCCTGAGAATTACTTTGACAGGATGCAAAGGCAAGAAAATATTGTGTAAACCTTATTTGAAGATCAATAGATAATCTTTCACACACAAAAGGTCAGCTCCAGGAAGGCGGGGCAGTAAAGAAAGAAATATTGCCTGTAAATACAATATTGACTTAAAAAAATCCACCCAGATGAATCCTTTGATGCATATTCTTCAAGTTAAGAACATTTCTTTATGCATGAGTTTTTTTCCTAACCACTTAAGGTTCCTCAGTGAAGCATGAAGGCATTGATGAAGAGCACTGATTTCTAGTTGTCTTGAATTCTGTGGCATCAAATGAGCAGCATGAAATGGCATCAACAGGGAGAACTTCAGAACAACATTTTTAAGTACGCGTGTGCAGCAATTAGGACATTCAAGTCAAATAGCAACTCACCCCTACCCCTTGTAATCTCCTGCTTCAGTGGCTGTGATGATTAACATTTATCCTGGCTTAAGAAAAAAACAAAATGAAACAAAACCAACAACTCAATCCTACTGGTCCCCACTGAATTCCTTCATCCATTTTGTGTTTTTTCTTTGTCTTGAAGCAAGTAGTTCATCATCCCAAAGAATATCTGAAATCGTTGCCATCTACCTCTACATGGCTGCTGGATCATGAAGCTGTTAGGATTCCTGCTCAGATGAAAATAAACATGGAAGATATGCTATGGAATGAACTGTGTCCTCTCAAAACTCAATTGTTAAAACTCTAATCCCCACTGTAACTGTATTTGGAAATAGAACTTCTGGTAGGTAATTAAGGTTAAATGAGCTCGTAAGTGTAGGGCCCTAAACCTGTTAGGATTATTGTCATTATATAAGATAAGATACCAGAAACTCACTTTTGCTCACTCAAGTCTCTCTTTCTCCTTTCTCTCCACCTCTCTCTCCCTCTCTCTCTCTCTATCTTCCCCCCCCCACCCCCACTTTCTCAGTCTCACTCTTGGTACTATTTGAGGACACAGGGAGAAGGCAGCTGTCTGCAAGCCAGGAACCAAATTGGCCAGTACCTCTTGGACTTCCCAGCCTCTAGAACTGTCAGAAATAAATTTCTGTTGTTTCATTTATTCAGCGTATGGTATTTTGTTATGGTAGCCCAAGCTAACTAGTGTGAGGTGGAAGCTTAATTGGGTTTTGTTTCCCTGACAAAATCTTTCAGATTTAGAGGACCACCTATGAGTTTAGGTGATCCCTCTTAGCAGTTTGGAAAATATTTCAAAGAGCTAGAGTCTTAGCCCTGAATATATATATATGTGTGTGGGTGTGTGTGTGTGTATATATATGTGTGTGTGTGTGTGTATATATATATACACACATATATATATACACATATATATACACATATATATACATATATACACACACATATATATATATACACACATATATATATAATGTATTTATTTATTGTAGGTAGAAGTGCCTTTGGAGGGCAGAGTTGCCATACACTGAGGAGGAGTACACAGCTGGGAAAGGTCCACCCTGGGCAATAAGTCAAAGCCTTAAGATAGACAACTCTTAGTCTCAACTCCCTAATGGGAGATCTACATAGCAGTGGATGTGCAAACATTTTGTACAGTGTAGAATTATATAACTGCAATGAATTGAACGTTTGTGTTCTCCCCAGATTTATATGTTGGAACCTAACCCTCAATGTGATGATATTTAAGGGTGGAGCCTCTGGAAGGTAATTAGAGATAGATAAGATCACCAGGGCAAGACCCTCAAGATAGGATGAATGCCCTTACAAAAAGAGGAAGAGACATGGGATCTCTCTTTCTCTCTGTGTATATGCACCAAGGTAAGGCCATGTGAGGATACAATGGGAAGATGGCTCTCTGTAAACCAGGAAGAGGGCCCTTACCAAGAACTGGCCAGCTGGCATCCTGATCTTGGGCTTCCAGCCTCCAGGACCATGAGAAACAAATGTTTATTGTTTAAGCTACACAAGCTACAGTAGTCTGTTAGAGCAGCCCAATCTGGCTAAGAAAACGATATGTTATTTTTCAGAGCAATCAAGGAGAATCCCTCGACAGTGACATAATCCCTTCCAAATCCTTTCTTGTGCTTTTCTTTCCTTTGAGAGCAGGTTTAAAATGCCCTGAGAACAATAATCTTCTCTCAGAAAAAGATGTGGCTGGAATTGTTCACCTCCAGCTTTGTGTGAACTTGATACAGAACTGAGGACTACTCAACACCCCAAAGTGAGACAAAAAGACACAAAGAGGAGGAAGGACTTAGTGGCAGATGGCACAGATTTCAGCCTTTTTCAGAGGCAAAGGCATAGCTCTGTTTCCTCTGTTCTCCCTGTCTGGAGCTTTGCTTTCCATGCCCACATCCTTACAAGTTCAAGTATCTCCCCTGCCCTCATCTCCTAAGGGAAGGGCCAAGGGGGTCCTCATTAATAAGAACAAATGGTGCTGCCTGCAAGATGTGGGCCAATAATGAGGTCAAATTCTGAATCCTTTGGTTTCAAATTTTGCAATGATTCCTCATTTCTCATTTACCTGTTTCCAATCCACCATTCTCAGATATGCTATTATTATCATGGGCTAGGGATATCTATGTGAAAGGCTGGTTTTCTTCTTGGGTTTGTCCTTGGTAGGAGTGCTTTGCATTAGCCATGTGTGATAGTTTATGAATGAAAGTAAAGTGTCTCTGGGGATGCCTCTCCATGTTCTAGAGAACATTTGTTCTGTCACTGAAGGCTCTATGATCCCCATATTCCAGTTTGGCATTTTCCAAAACAAAGGAAGAGAAGGATCTGGATTGGAGAGATGGAGTTGGGAGAAAGGAAGAAAGAATGAAGGAAACTAACTGGGTAACAGGCACTAATAATTTTATATTTCTATAGTTCTTTACAGTTTTTATATAAAAACAATTTGCAAAGTGTTTTTTTATTAAAGGCATAATCTTATTTGGTTTTTACAGCCACTCTATAGATAAGCAAACTGAGGTTTAGAGAAAGTAATTAACCAGCTAGCTAATAAATATCAATGTTCTATTTGGATTCCAGTCCTTCTGAATTCATAGTTTTTCATATATAGTTTCTTTTCCATTCTGTTCGTTTAAATGCAAAGGCATGCTCCAATTTCCTCTTTTTGAACCCATGCCAAGCATTTGTAGGTAAAAGCTGAAGGTCTTCATCGGCAGTATAATTATTCAACAACTTACTAGAATTTTCCTGAGGATGGGCTGGGAGACTTTGAGTATTTGACCAGAAATAATTATCCTACAAATACATTTATTAATGTTTCTGAGCACTTCATATTTGACAAAACATTTTCATATCTAAATCTTGTTTGAGGCTTACATAAGCCATGTGCGTCTCTCAGAAGTCCAGTGATTGGCCCAAGATTTCTCAACTATTGAATGATGGAGTCAGGATGAAGCCCTAGATTTTCTGATTCTGAGGTTCATGCTTTTTCTGTTATCACATATTTCCTCTACTGCTATGTGCCTAGGCATGTTAGCCTCTGCAGAGAGCATAGCAAAGATTCTGTCCCTAAGGAACATGATCAACTTAGAGATCAAGACTCCCAAGCCTGAAAGTAGAAGAGCTCATAACCCTAACCTTTAAGCAGGACTGGCTACATAATTTGTGGGATGCAGTGTAAATGAAAATGCAGAGCCTCTTGTTTAAGCATTTCAAGATGGTAACAGCAGAGAATGAAACCCAGCAGTCCTCTGAGTGTGGGGGCCCTCCTGAGCACAAAGCCCTATACAACTGCACTTGTGTGCCCATGAAGCCAGCCTACCTCTGACAGTAACTTAGAAGCAGATGACCTTGTTTCTTTTTCATACCCTTTCTGGGGTACCTGTCAGAGAGCAGAAGTTCCAGATCATATGGACTGTCTTCTATTAAGTCTTTTATTCCCTCAGTTCTCATTCAGAGAGCTAAGGCACATGATAGCCCAGTGTTTCTTATTATACCTGTTAAGTCCAGTTCTTGTGAATGAAAATTTAGGCACAGAATCATAATATCATTAATAGCCAATATTTACTGAGCATCTACTCTCAGAGGCGCAGTACAAAAATGTTTAAATACTTTAAACTGATTGCAAAAGTGGCTTCAATTCTGTGTCCTTCCCAATCCCTTATGTTGTGACTTTGCAGCTTTTCCCATCAAGAAGTAGCATCTTCACCTTTAGAATCTGGATGATTCAGTGAATTATTTTGGTTAATAGAATGTGTCAGAAGAGATAGTGTGCTAGTTCAGGATCTTGGCCTTAAGATGCTTGTAATCTTCAGCTGTCTGTCTTAAAACCCTGGGATTACCATGAAAACAAGCCTACTATGCTACCCTGCTAGAAATGAGTGCCTCTTGGAGGAGGGCTGAGTCATCCCAATTGAGGCCATCCAGAGTGGCCAACCTCCAGTTGACCTGCCAATTAACAATAGATGTATGAATGAACTTAGCTGAGGTCGGGCAGACCTAGTCCAGATCGGCAGAACCATTCCACTGATCAACTCACAGACAGATAAAAAATGACAAATAGTTGTTGCTTTAAGCCTCTATCTTTGGGTAATGGTTGGTTATGTATGATTATGATGCTAATAGATAACAGATATGCAAGGATTATTATTTCCATTCTCTTGATGAGGAAACAATATGCGAGGTTAAGTCCATACCTATGATCAGTAGCTGGTAAATGAACCCAGAAAGTTTAACTCCAGAGACCAAATTCTTATCTGTTATTTTGTGGGGTCCCATTATAACACTCATGGCTCTGTCAAGCCCTCAGCTAATCTGAAAGCCATTTGAGTGGAGGATGCAGTGCTTTTGCTGATAGGGGCAGGCCCAAAGAATAGAGCTGAAACACTAGGAATCTCTGCTGATAAAATACCATGTGTGTTATTAACCAAAACATACAAAATAAACAAAATAAAATGCTGTAATTTATCAAGGGAAAAATGCATATATGCAGAACAAGAGAGACAATGGCTTTGAAGTCAAGGTCACAAGCTAAATGCTAGCAGACATTTTGGCTGCATCTCATTAACACTAAATTATGACCGAGTTCTGTAAGAGGTCCATGTGACAGTCCCATTAATGCAAATGGCATTTCTTATGTCTGTTTTTGCAAATGAAAACAAGATACAATTATGTTAGTAGAATTTGCTCATTAAACTAAAATCCATCACCAAGTATCTCTCCACCTCCACTTCTGCCCCCCACCACCATCCTTGATCAAAAGTAATTGCTCCCCAGAGTATCAAGTGGGCCTTTTAGTAAAATAGGCTTGCAGTATTTAATCATAGTGGGGGTACCAAACTACATGAGTTCTTACAGATATTGAAGGTTGGGAAGGTTCTGGAAGGCCTCAGGGTTGATGTAAAGCAGGTTGTTGGCCTTTTCAATTCTACTGTAAAAGAAGAAAAAACATGCTAGTGATCTTGATGGTAAGGAATGCTTTTGTATTTTTCACATTTTACAGAGTACATAATAAATCATTCATCCCATCCACTCATCCACCTATCTATTCATCCATCCATCCATCTATCCATCCATCCATCTATCCATCATTTCAATAAATATTGAGGGAGCATGCAGTGCCTTTTACTACACTAAGCTGTGAAAACTAAATATTAACCCTGTCTCCCTGCTGTTTCATTCTCATTACCTGGGCCCTGTCCACTGGAGGCAAACAGAGCATTGGCTGGGTGAGTTCTCATCACCCTGAGCAGAGCTGCATCTTTAACCAGTAAGAATATCCCAGGGTTGGAAGAGGCTAAGAGGTTAGGAATGAGACTAATATGGTGAAATGAGGGTTTGTCTGGTCGGGAGGCAAGAGAAAAAGGAATGAAAGTAATGAAAAAGAGCAATGAAAAATGGAAAAGAGGTGAAAAGAAGGAAGGGAAAAGTGAGGGGCAAAAAGATATTAGAGGAAAAGAGAGTGAAATGGCAAAGAAAAAGAAAGTTGGGAGAAAAACAATCGATACCTTTTTGCTTTTAAGCATGAAATCCAAGCATACAGTAGCTGGGAATGGCCATTGATTCCCTTTGTGCAGTAGACTGAGGCTGCTCACTCAGAGCTCATGGAAAGGGGTGACTTCTGCCCTATGTTGGCTTGTGCTGTATCTTGATCAACAGTCTGGAAGTGAGCATGTTCACATTTGGATTCCAACACAGAGAGCCTGCCCTTTCCTTGTCTTGCTGCATCAATGTGTATTTGTAGAGATGCTCTCTGTTAATTAGTTCTTCCCTGTTTCATTAGCTTTTATGTTGCTGTAACCTGTAGCTACCCGGATCTAAGTACCAGGCAATTAATCATTTTAAGTACAGTCAGTGCTACATGGAGGTGAGCACCTCTTCATGCAAGGAAGAGATGAAAGACCCAAACCACTACCTTCACTGTCCATTGAAATGTATCAAGGGATGCCTGCTTGACCTTGCCCAGAGGGCTGGATGCCCTTTGGTTCATTTCTCTGATAATGTCTGTGGGTTCTTCCCAACTAGACCAAGCAGAAAGAGAAGAAAGGAAGAAGCATGAAAGTAATGGGGAGAGGGAGGGTGAACATCAGTTGCAGAGTGCAGAAGCAATGAGGAAAAATGAAGGTAGGAGGCAGAGTGGGTAGAAGGAAGTAAAAGGGAGAGGGGGATTGCCAAATGAACAGACTGAGTGTCATTCCTAAAGAAATTCACACACACGAGAGGGGGATTGCCAAATGAACAGACTGAGTGTCATTCCTAAAGAAATTCACACACACGCACGCGTGTGTGTGTGTGTGTATTTGTTCCCTACTGATACTTGGCAAATGCTGAAAACAAAATTTGTCCTTGTTAAAAAGATACAAAAGAGTCAAAAGATTAATGTTCAAGTTCTTATTTGCGTGTGGATTTGGACAGATGACCTTAGATAAGCCTTACAACTTCTCTGTGCCTTTCCTTCTTCATCTGTAAAATTAGGAGGTAGTTCATTGGCTTTCTTAAATGTGTTCCATGGGAATTTTGTGAGATGGTAATCAACAATCTCTAAAGAAAACTTTCCAATGACGTTAGTTGACAAACACACAATATCCTTCTTGGAGATTCTAAATGCATATTAGCGTATTATAGACTCTGGAAAGTTTTCCTATAATAAGAAAACCTATCTAATTTTATTTACCTAATATTTCCTAATCTTATTTGACCATAAATCTTTTCCTTTTTTAAAAATACCTGATAATTCCCTGAGTTTTTAGTGATGCACAGAATGTACTTTGAAAAATTGTTGACCAGTCTCTAAAGTCTCTTCTGGCTTTGACATTCTATGATTCTGTGAAATAATTTATAGTAATAATAAACTGGTATGAAACAGAAGTGGATCTGTGTGAGCAGCACTATTATGTAAAACTGGAACATCAACAAGAGAAAGTAAATTTGGCCTCAGTAGTAGAGGAACCAAGGATAATTATAACATACACACTCTAGGCCAGTCAATATGCTAGATTTAATTGACATTTATCTCCTTTATTCATCACGGTAATCTTTTGGCATATGTAATTTTATTATTCCAGTTTTACAGATGAGAAAACTAAGTCTCAGATAGTTATCTATCTTGGCCAAGATATATTCATATATTCATGGTGAATATATGGCATAGGCCAGTAGTCAGACCAGGACTAATCAACTTCAACTACATCGTGTGGGACTTATTTTGGGGTTTGACTGGAACAACTCTGAATGGAAGGATGACACAGAGGTGCTTGCACATAGTCACTGGGCAAAGTTCTTGGGTCTATGATGCAAAAAATGATGACAGGCAGGCAACAGAATGAGACTAGGCTCTGAGCTGGTGCCTGGATCACCAGATAGAGACATATTACAGTGCCTTTTAGGGTGATTTTGACATCTTATAATGACAATTTAGGGATCTGAGGCCATGGCAGAGCCAGGGCCTCCCAGGAATATAGAAGAACTTTAAGGGTTTTTTCAAGAATGGCCATGAGCAAATCCCCCAAGCTTCTTGCTTACATTTCATGTAATTTGGGAAGGTTGGAGAACACATCTGCCTCTATTACCTCCAAGACGTCATTCTGAGAGATTTCTCTGTGGAGAAAAAAATATATAAGTCAAGCCAGTTCAGTTACACTTCTTGAACATTTTTAGGGCTCAGCATAGAGCCTTGTGTCCAGGAGGATTCACAAGACACACAAAACTCCTTTCCTGCCGTCAAAGAAGTCAGCTGTAGTAATGAGACAAAACTAACATACTAGAGGCTAACACTTACAGAACAAGAGGAGAATAAGTCAAAGACTGTGGCTCACCTTGGAGATTATCCAGTCTATAGATGTAGAAAGTGAGGTCCAGGAAGGAAGAGATTTGCTTAAAGATATTTAGGGAATATACAGGATGAGAACGAAATTTAAGTTCCCTAGACCATGGGTCAGTAAACTTTTTTTTTTTAACAGGGCTAGATAGTAAATATTTTTTTGCTCTTGCTGTGGTATTTGGTCTCTATCACAACTGCCCAGTTGACATTGTAGCCCAAATGTAACCAAAGGTAACACATGAGTGAATTAGCTTGACTGTGTTCCAATAAAACTTTATTCATAAAAACAGGTGTCAGGCTGGATTTGACCCATTGGCTGTAGTTCAGTGACACTTCCCTAGATCCTGGAGTTGTTTTCTCTCTGCTAATCTGGCTTTGGGAGATGAGAACCTCAATCCAGTCTCTTTTAAAAAAACATGTTTGTTGGCCCCATTAATGTCTAACGTAGGAACAGAAAGCCAAACACCACATATTCTCACTTATAAGTGGGAGCTGAACAATGAGAACACATGAACACAGGGAGGGGAACAACACGCACTGGGGCCTGTCGGGGGTAGGATTGAGGGAGGGAGAGCATTAGGAAAAATAGCTAATGCATGCTGGGCTTAAGACCTAGGTGATGGGTTGATAGGTGCAACAAACTACCATGACACACATTTACCTAGGTAACAAACCTGCACATCCTGCACATGCACCATGGAACTTAAAAATTAAGAAAAATAACAAAATAAACATAGATTTAAATCCCTTTCCACTCCATGCCATTACCTAGAGGTGGAGGTTGTTGCAAGGCCATTGCCATTAATGATGTCTTGGCCTAGAATACACAGAAAAGATTCCTCAGGTCTCAGTGTTTTTTTTCTCTCAGAGTAATTTGAGGGCAGAAGAGAACGAAGTCCACTAGGCAGAAGCCCAGAGGTTGTGAGGAGAGAGGGCAGCTTAATCAGTTAATATTTATAGAGTGTCTCACGGATGAAACGTGCTATTATTAGGCCTCTGAGGAAGACTCTTATGAAGCTTTAATGCGGCAGCTGAGAGTGTCTCAGGAAATCTCACAGGCAGCATGCATTCAAATTGGCTGAGGTAGAAGTGCTGTCTGCTGGCCTAGGATTTAGTGGAAGAGTTCTAGAAAGGCTCTTGATCAAGAGAAAGGCCTGGAGGGGAGGAAAAAAGAAGGCCCATGGGGGAGGGGAAGTGTGACTGTGAGCAGCAGCAGTCTGCTGGTGCATCTGTGACCGGGGGCTGGTGACATCTGTGGCTTGTTAACCCAGTGGTGGCAGGGCCATTTCTCAGAAGCCCCCGTGAATGAGGAGACATTTTGTGAGAAGAGCTCCTCTTATTCCATAATAACATCTTTCATGATTTATTTGGTAAATTAAAGTCCTCATCATTTGCACAGTTGAACATTAATAAGGGTGGGGTATGTGTTTTTCTAAGTATATATATAGAGACAGAGAGAAAGAGAGAGACAGAAAGAAAGAGAGATAGAGAGAATGAACATCATGCTGGCTATTGGCCATTTATTATTTCACTCTTTATCCTGTAAGTACAGGGAGTTCTGAGAGGTACAGAATTGAGAAGGAGGGGAAAGGGATGGAAGAAGAAGACCTTCATCTGAATGCAGTAGAGTGAAAGAATGGCACAGGTAGAGAATAAGGCATGCAGGAAAAGGCTAGCTAACAGGAAGGACTCAAATGCAAATAAGGCCATCTCCTCCAAAAGCTATTTCCAGGTTCACTAGCAGTTAGCAGTACATTTGTTCACCACTCGTAGAGACATATGTCCTTGCCGAAATTCACATATTGAGAATTTCCTTATCTGGATTTGTTTTTCAAAAAGAAATTAGAAATTATTAGAACGAACAAAGTAAAGAAACACTTATAAATTAGTGATTTCAGAAAGTAGTCCATATTTGACGGTCTCAACTTCAAAGACAGTACCAGGTGTTAGGGTTGGGTAGGGGGATGCCTTTGGCCAGACGAGGGTTGGGGGCAGGTGAACAGGGTACAGTCAAGGAAAAGTCCTTCACTGAGAAATTTAGACATCTTATTCCGATCTAACCCAATTCTGTCTCTAGTTATTACTATTATAATTTATTGGGTGTTTACTGTTTATCAGCCGCTTTACCTACATACTCTGTAATCCTTTTGACATGCGTGTGAGGTTGGTATTTTGGTCTCCACATTAATAAATGGGCCCACCTGTATGAGGGACCAACTGTGGCTGACAGAAGGGCTCACACACTTTCTTCTACCCTCCCTGCCTCCCGTGCCACATTGAGCACCCCTCTGGGCCTTGGATTCTTTGTTGTAAAATAAGGGGATACAATGAGATCATTTGTCAAGTCTTTTCCAGAACAGTGCAAGGAGCCTTCATCCTCAAGCACAGAAGCTCTGTGGAAGACAATTTTCAGAGATGAGTCTGTCCTTTCCTCATCTTCTAGGACAGCGCTTCCCAAATGTTAACACACATGAGAATCACCTGGAGATCTTTTTAGAATGCAGATTCCCATTGGGAAGTTCTTTAGTGGGGCCTGAGTTCCTGCATTTCTAATAGCTTAGGTGCTGGTCATACTTTGTATTGCAAGGTTCTTTAGGGAAATAGTAATAATATGCTACCAGAGTTTTTGCCCCAATGTACATATTCATAGGTGGATATGCAGAGTGTGATAGAGGAGCTCCAGGAGAATGAAGTAGTTGGTTTAGAAAAATCTGCATTCCCTCTGAAAAGCCCTTCTTTACTCTACCAGCATTTAAGTTTTCCTATTGTCTAGCTTCTCACAAGATCTTTTTCATTTCTCAGTTAAAGCAATCACCACCATGTTTTGTCATTGCTTTTTTTGGTCATTGTCTAATTCATCTGTTTTTGTATCTCTAGCATCTAGTGATAAGTTGATATGTAGTTAGTGCTCAATAAATGATTACTGGATGAATGAATGGATCAAAGGGTAGACTAAGGAAAAGAAATCTTCAGGCCTATGAATATCATCTGCTAAACTGAAGGGGAGGAAGTTTGTGGCATTCTTTCACCCCCTTTTCTGTAGGCAACATGTCCAAGTCCAGCAGGTGACAGCCCAGCCTAGCTTGTCTACGACAGGATTTTGTTCCAGGGAATTTTACTAATACAGAGTATAACATGTAAGTGACACACACAAATATTTGGTCTGCTGACCAAATAGTATCTGGGTACCTTTTTCTGTGCCTCTCTGGGTCACAGCTCTCTCCCTAGGCCTTCTCTGGCTATCAGATGAGGTCCTTGAATTGACAAAACACCCATAGAAAATAAAACAGGAGAGAGGACTGGTGACTGTAGGGGTTCACTGAGTATCTGACTAGGGATTAGGGAAGATGACTTTTAAGGCCCCTTCTGTACATGAGATTCCATGTTTGTATGAAGAATAGGGACATGTGCTTGCATGAGGTACTGGGGGTTATCAAGGCATTCTCTCTGGTGTGGGTTTTGGAGCCATTATCAAATTCCTTTCCTTCAAATATACAAGTACATTTGATGGACAGTTGGGGTAGGGTGTTTTCCAATATTGGGGACTTTAGGGAGCGAATGAGCATATAGAATTTGGTCTGCTCCATCATAAAGTTTCAACCTCTTACAGAGTCATATTAATTTGTTCACCATTGCAACTGATACTCATTTGACAAGTGCTCAACTGTTTTATTCCGAGTAGAGTTGTTACTGGTTTATTGGATACAAAGAACTGAAGAGCTGTGACCGGTAGTTAAAAGGCCTCACTAGGATTTTGATGACATGAATTGGAGAACAGGATGGCACATGTATACCTATGTAATAAACCTGCACGTTCTGCACATCATGTATCCCAGAATTTAAAGTAAAATTAAAAAAGAAAGAAAACAAGGGCCGGCTGCAGTGGCTTATGCCTGTAATCCCAGTACTTTGGGAGGCTGAGATGGGTGGATCACCTGAGGTCAGGAGTTTGAGACCAGCCTGACCAACATGGTGAAACCCCATCTCTACTAAAAATACAAAATTAGTCAGGTGTGCTAGTTCATGCCTGTGATCCCAGCTACTCAGGAGGTTGAGGCAGGAGAATCACTTGAACCTGGGAGGAGGAGTTTGCAGTGAGCCCAGACTGTGCCTAAACTCCAGATTTTGGTGAGTAAATAATATATCCCTGAAATGAATAAAATAAAAAATAAAAATAAAAGAATAAGAAATCAAAAACTCACAGAAACTTCTTTTTCACTTTCTGACAGAGGAGATATAGTCCCCCTCTGGGTCTTTCCCATTTTTTCCCTCTTCCCCTGCCTCTCTCTTCACAGAGCATTTTTCTCCAATATATCCAAAATATTTCTCCCTAACTCAGTAAATTAAGAGATTCAACTGCATTAAAATATTTGTAAGAGTCACTGAATCAAATTTTTTTTTTTTTAATAAGCTCACACTAAATTCAGTTGACTGTTTTCCTTCCCTGAGTCCCCAATGGTTAAGGATTTCCATAGACCCTCTATTACTGCCCCTTGCATATTGCATTGGGTTTGCATTCTGCTTTGTTTCCCTCACTAGACTAAGAACTGCTGGAGGACAGTGACATTGCCCTTTATCTTAATATTCCTGCTCCCAGTCAAATGTTTGCTGAATGAATGAATTACCTTTGAAAGATTATAAAAGATTTTCCACCTTTGCTTTTGTACAATAAAGCCGTGTTCCTGAAAACTTGCAGTAAACAGAGTATTTGCAAATCAAATTGTGTATTCGCACAGGAGGGAAGCTTCTTAGCAGAAAACTTGGAGTGAATCTTTAAGAGAGTGGAGAACTAATTCAACAAATGTTCAACGAATTTTGATTAAGAAGCTTCTGTGTTTCAGGCACTGGGATCAGTGCTGGGAATCTAAAGATGAATAAAATGGATCCTGGGTTTCATCAATCATCCCTAACTCAGCGAGACTAGTATTCTAGGCTTTCCTTAACTGGTGCTATCTGTATTTGATGGGGTACATTTTAGTTACTAGAAAAAATAAAACTTTTGGTATATTGCTTTTCAATATAACAAGATAGAGTATGTGCATATAGTAATTCATATTGTATATGTAACATATGTTGTATACCTTGTGATATTGAAATGTAATATGCATATAATATAATATGTGTAATACATATATATCATGAGTAAGAAGGCAGGTGAAAATTCCCCTGAAAATATGTTCCAGAAAAGTTCATAAAGCTCTCAAAATATACACTTCTACCCTCCTTTAGAATTGCCTTAACGTTAGATCCAGAGACTTTAAAATAAAGTGGAGACCTGAGTTTGAGTCCTGCTTCCGTTTTCTCCTAGCTCAATAACTGTGGGCCACTGTGAGAGTCTCTCTGACCTTCAGGTCTTCATCTATAAGATGGGAATAATAACTACCTCAAAGTGTTGTCAAAGGGATTAAATAAGAAGGTATGTGTGAAAGTACAATGCTTGTCACCTGGTAAACTCTAATGTCAACATACCTGCTGATAGCCTGCCTTCCTCTCTTTGTGGAGTTTAGGACTAAATTCATCTGCAATTGGGAGATCTTGTGACAGTCAACTACTGTGCTGAGGGAAAACTCTACTTGCAAAGGTCCTACAGAAATTCAGGTTGTTCCCTTAACCTCACCTATAGAATCATTTAAATACTTAAACCAGGCTATGTTATTATTCCAAACCCCAGCCCCTTTCTAAATCCTATAGTGAGATTGGCTATCTGGTCTGCTGGCCGCATAAAGGAGATTAGGTAGAGCATGTATGTGCCTCAACGTGGATTGTCTCCACCACTGAAATCATAACCTGAAAAGCATGCTTTTCCTTTTAGGAGAAGGTCAATTCAAGGTGGGACATGTCAGGGTGTGGTGAGGATGTTTCCAAAAGGCTCCTTTCGCCTCCTCAGATGACAGCCGGTGGTGCTATCCTTTCCTGACATTCCTGAGACTGTCTTGTCTTCCCAGATCTGCTTCCTTCTCATTAAGATAAGTCTTCGCTAGAGTCATCCTACAGATATCCCCAAAATGAGACGGAGATAAAAGTACCTTCAGTGGCTCAGCCTAATTCAGAAATTTCAATTAAATGCACTTGGTTTCAAATACATCAACAAAAAACTATTGTGTTCATTTTTAGGTTTACCTTAATTTAAACCTTAAGTAATCTAAAATTTGATATATTTCCCTTGCTTGCCTCAGCAGATGAGGAAAGGGACTAAAAATCACAGTCATAATAGCTAACATTTATTAAGCACTTACATGTCAAGCAATTTTTCTGTGCTTCACATTTATTAAGTTGCTTAATCCTCACAACAACCTTGTGAGCTAAGTGCCATCCTTAGCCCCTTTTACAGAAGAGGATGGCACACAGAAGTTAAGTAATTTCCCCAATAGCACACATAAGTCAAAGTTCCAAGCAGCAACTCATATAATAAGCACCTTTTAGCACATTTTCTGTGCAAGTATAAAGCATATAAGATGGTAAATAGTACTGCCCTTATCTTGCAAACATCTGCAGGTTTGTCATATGCATGAAAAGTTGCAAGTGCAGAGTCAACAGAAGTGGAGGACAGTGTGGGAAGCATGCCCAGTGCCCAATACAGCCGAGTAAACAGTGGGGCTTCAATGCATTTTGTTATTTTTCCCTATACACCATATGTCCCCCAACACACTCTCTAAATGTCACCATTTCTTAACCCCTGTCTTGGTGTCCCTCAAGCTTTTCCTGTTGACCCTCTGAGGTCACCTCATTCCCTCAGTTAGGACCTTCTGCTGATGAATTATATATCATCAGAATGAGGTTCCCTCTGAGACCAGCATCCCTTGTCTGCAACAACCTGAGGGGTACATGTTTTGTGAACTCATCACAGACAATCAGTCTAGAGCAGCTTGATTCTTTTCCTCTCCCAACTCTCTTCCCCTCCCCAGTCACGACCCCAGCCAACGGCTCTGTCTGACATCCCTACTGGCCCACTGGACTAAACTAAGTTTTTAATTCTGCGGCCATCTCTGACTTCTCTCCACCATTTTTTGTCCAAACAGATCTTAAATTCTCTCAATTACTCTCTTCTGTATTTCTTGCAAACCTCCCTTTATTTCCCACCATCATTGTCAGCTTTGCAATTTCCACCAGACCAATAGTTCTTAACAGTCGTGTGGTGACTCAGGAGTGGTTTGATGTTGGTCATAGGTCATCTGTTTTCAAATGAATAAAGTGTACCAATTATTTACTTAATATTTGGGAGAGATTTAAGTTTATGTACATAATATGCAAGACTAAGAATGAAGGGATGAGTAGAGAAAATAGTGAAGTGGAAGCTGGTGGCCTATGAGTCTATCCCTACCTGGACACAGGGGTGAAGCTAGTCCTTGTGCTTGGGAGCCATGCATAGGATAATTAATTGGGAAAGCAAATGGAATTGAAAGAATATGATAAAATGTGAAGGAAGGGCTGGGCGCAGTGGCTCACGCCTGTAATCCCAGCACTTTGGGAGGCCGAGGTGGGCCGATCACTTGACGTCAGGAGTTTCAGACTAAACCTGGACAACATGGCGAAAACCCACCTCTACTAAAAATACAAAAACAAGCCAGGTTTGGTGGCACACGCCGATAGTCTGAGCTGCTCGAGAGGCTGAGGCATGAGAATCACTTGAGCCCAGGAGGCGGAGGTTTCAGTGAGCTGAGATTGCGCCACTGCACTCCAGCCTGGATGACAGAGCGAGACTCTTTCTCCAAAAAAAAAAAAAGTGAAGGAAGGACAAAGATTTTCTGGAGGAAGAGTCAGATTAGGGTTGGAAGCTAGAAAAGGTAGTCAATTCCTTTCTTAAACAGGAATTTACTGAGTTCCTAGTGATGAAAGACAAGGAGTTTGGTAGGTAGTAAGGGAGTGGATATGCTGTGTAGAGGAGAAAGGAAAGGCATGTTGATCAGGTCGTTTGGGTTTGACGTGACCTGACACCTTTGGCAGAGGCAAAAGAAAGTGCGGTGCGAGGTTGGAGTAGCCTTTGACACACAAGGGACAGGGACAGTAAAGTGGCCATAGCTTTGAGACACTTGTAAGTTTGAGTTGTGTAACTCAAGGTTGCAGGAATAATGATGACATTGATAATAATTAACCTTTATTAGATGTTTGCTGTGTAGCAGGCACAGTGCTAAATGCTCCGCATGGGTAATCTCACTAATGGCTTTGTCTCATCAGGGCCCTGCTGACTCAATATTTGTCTTGGTTGACACACATGTGTGAGTGGCAGCATGAACCTGGAAGCCAGACAGGCCCAGATTCAAATTCTAGCTTTATCATTGCCCAGTCATGTGACCTTGGACGAGTCAATTAATATGCATGACATTTATTTTAATGGGAATAATTATACCCACGTGTTAGGGTTTTTGTGAGAATTATGGAGATAATATGTGGCATGGAATAGATTGCTAACTGTCCTCCAAAATCAATTTCCCTCCTCTTATTCCTGGGAGCGCAGCTGGACTACATTTCTTGGCCAATCTTACTGTTAGTTGTAGCATTGTGAGAAGAAAGCTCTTGCTGTGGAAGGTGAACAAAATTGATGTATGCTATTTCAGGCCTGGTCCTTCACCCACCATTGTGCTTCTCCATACACTGTCTCCTTTTTAGCTGTTGGTTGGAGGTGCCCAGAACAACCTTGAAAGCCACAGTTGAAGATGGCAAAGCTGCTTTTGCCCTGGGGTCTTAAATAAAATGCTGAGAAATACCAACCCGGACCACTCGATGAGAAAGAAAGAAATTTGTTCTGAAAGTCCTTTGATATTTTGGAGTTTGTTGTCATCTACCCTACTCTAATACCTAACGTAAGAGTCTAGCACCCTGTGTGGTTGCTAGTACTTGTTCAGTAAATGCTCCTCACATCAGGGCAGGTAAGAGTTTTACATCTACCATCTGGTGAAAAGTGGGTACATACAGTAGGTGTTAAGTACATTTTTATTGATGGATTAATTAGTATTGCTTGGCCAATTTGAAGAAAAGAAATAACCAAAAAGTCTTCCTCAAAACGAAATCTATATTTGACCTAATTTAGCCAGAGACTACTCTTCTTCAGTGACACAGTATTTATTACCTGTGATTGAGTTGCCTTCCCTCTTGTGAGCACACATGGTGGCTGCTGTTCATTGAATTACGGGCCCTTGGCTGTTTTATTTCCTTTTTCAACTGTTTCGTGAAAAAAACAACAACAAAACTTGGCATGCTAGAAAGAACAACTGTTTAACAATGGGGACTACTAAATCCATTAGCACACACAGCCCGAGAGGGTGTTAAGGTTAAAAAATTGGAACCCTCAGCTCTCTAAGCTCCAGAAATGCAAAGCTGCATATGGAAAGGTCTCTTGAGTGGGCCAAAGGAAGCCCTTTATCACTTTGGCAAATCACTGGCGCTTTCTGAGATCCATTTTCCTCTGTAAGATGTGTGAAGGTCCTCTGTCCCTCAGTACATTTTATACTCAATCCTTTGTAGTTGGCTGGGCTGTTGAAGATCACATGAATAATGCATGTCATGCACTAGGATAAAAGCACATAGTGTTATGCAAAGGTCGTGCTGCTTATTATTATTTTTATTATTTCACTGGAATCAGGAGGCTTAGGTTCTAGTCCTGACTCTGCCACTAATTAACCATTCTCCTTGAGTCAAATCAGTTACCCTCTCTGGGCCTTTGTTCTTCATCTATAAAATAACACTCTTGATCCAAATGATCTCCAGGGTCCCTGCTAGCCCTGGAATTCTGTGATTTTAATTATTTCTGTGATTCTGTTATTAAAAGGCAGCCAGCCTCATCCTTGGCAGTCCTCTATGACAGCCAGCTTTCATTTTTAACAAGCTGGGGTGAGGTGGGGCTCCATGCCGCATCCTTCTTATGGCACTGCATCTTTGGGAGTGGCTCTGCAGCAGACCTATCAGGGAGTAGCAGCAGGGTAGCCAGCAAGGGCCATTTACCATTCGAAGCCCTGGACAAGTGTGAGAAAGGACCTCTGTCCTGAGCCATTATTCTCTTGAAGACAGCATACGTTTTATTGTCAGCTTAAAGAGGGCTCCATTGATACTCCCTACAAGCCAGTAAGCCAGTGTTGATTTCCTCCTTGACATATGTCTTGAGCCTCTTTGCTAAAGAAATAGCAAGTAAGTGTGTGTGTCTGTGTGTGTTATTGGAGGCTATCCTGTTCCACTGCTGCCACCACAAAGCACCCCAAAACCTTCCTTAATAATTCTCTCTGGGTTCGATTGTGCCTTTTTGATATGATACCTGTAACAAATGGCTTCCCCAAATGGCTTTTCTCCTGCTTCCAGCCTCTGTTTTCACTCTGTAATTTATAATTACTCTATTTTTTATGCCCCTCCATTTTATACCTCATTAACTCTTATCTTGGCATGAAAGAGCTTCCTTTATGAGTCACAGTGAAGGAGCAACAAGGAGCTCACATTTGGCTGCTTCTGTATTTGAGTCACATTGATGGTCTTATTTTCCCCCTTGGAAGCCTTGAATGTAGCACCCTTATGAGTGCCCTGCATGCAAAGCTGTTATCTATCCTGCCCTTTGCAACCATTCAGAAATTTAGGGGTCTGTACTCTCTGACTCCATATTTAACTGGTTTTATATCCATTTCTGAACAGTAGTTATCCCCCATTCTACCCCCAAATTATAGGCAAAAGCCCTACTCCTGCACCTCTTTTGTCTCCTATTGGTCCTGAGACTGTCTGTATTTTTACAGTGAAGGGACCTGCAAGGTCAGGAAAAAGGAATGGTTTTTAAATGATTCCTATTTTATGAGACTACCAATGCCTAGAGAAAAATGCCATCATTCTAGGGAGGAATAAGAAGACTGGATTATTTTTTAACATGAGTCTTTCATGTTAGTGATTCAGCCACTTAGGCCACCCAAGATGTTGGGGATCAACAACCTGGTTCAGTATATTTTCAGGCCTTTTCTGTACCTTTGGGACCCTTTGTTTAAATAAAAACTTAGACAGTAGCAACACAAATAGTGGAATGGCTCCTGTTGAGGATGGAGGGTGCTGGCTCTGTGCGGAGGGAGAAGAGAAACCAGATCTCATTCCTCATGTTAGCAGCTTCTGAAGGGGTCCTCTGTACCCCTATTGATGTGTATAAGTTAATTGTGAAGTACACATTTGTCCTTTACTAAAATGATTTCAGGTAATGGGGATCCTGTTAGAAAGACACCTTTCAGAAATTTTGTTTTGTTTTTCCAATGACCCTGAAATTAGAATTTCAGAGTAATCAGCAAAGGAAGAGATTTTATCAGCTATCTCCTAGATTTATTTTCCTACACATGCCCCCTTTCCCTTTTGTCAACACATAAAGTAACAAAGGTATAAGAAGCTATAATTACATGGCTAATTAATAATGGAACTGATCTAGGTTAAGATGTTCTTGATATATGATGATAGGAGTGCATTTTCATTAATCCACTCTAGTTCCAGGGGTCTTCTTGCTGGAGCTGTAGAACCAATGGGTTAAAGCTATTACTTCCAGGGAAGGGGGTATCTAGGTTATGAGCCAGGCAGCAGAGGTAGCATTGTAGATCCATATAAGCACTTACTAGCTGGGTGAATCTGGCAAAGTTATTTAGCCTCTCTGAGCCTCGGTTTTCTCATCTTTGAAATGGGGATAATGGTATTTACGTCTATAAAACTTTGTGAGAATTCTTTATGAAATAGTTACATGTTAAGTATCTGAAGCTTAGTAAGTGGTAAAGGAATGATATTTATAATTATTGTTATTATTTTCTACTAGAGTCTAGTCTAGTGACTATAAATCCCTTAGGGTCAAGGACTTTGTTATCTCCGTAACTTGTATCTGTGCACCCAGCAGGTACTCCATAAATGTGTGTTGAATGAACAAGTGACATCCTCAGGGCTTGAAGTCCTTTGCCTTATATTGAGTCAAGTGAACATATACTTTACCCTCCCACCTGAGCAGTGGAGTGGGAAAGAAACCCCATTCCAATTTTAAGGCCCAACCTTTAAAGTTTTCTCCAAGGAAGCCTTCCCTAATGCTCCAGAATTAAGACATTTTCCCTTCTCTGAGCTTGTCTATCACATTGCTTTTGCCTTTATCAGAGTATTTTATCACAGTCAGGCTGTCACACCAGCTGCACTTCTGTTTGTAGGCCCCTGAGTGCTGGAGCTGTGGCAACTGTCACATTCTCCATAATACCAGGCCCCTCAAATCACACTTGGCAGGCTCTCCATTTTTATTTAGTTGGAGGGAGCAGGAATTAACAATACTTTAGTATTTTTGGTGCCAAATCTCAAATTCCTTTGCAGGCCTCTTCTTCATACATATTCGAAAGAACATAGTTTCTGCCTTCAAGGAGCATCTAACTTAATAGAAATTGTACTCTCTTTGGAGTACATAGTGACAAGAGGGACTGACTTTCAATGTTTCCTGCTGATAGCTTGGAACATAGCAGGTGCCCAGTAAGTGATCACTGATGGGCAAAATAAATGAAAAGCGCAAAAGCTGTTATTTTGTTTGCTAGTGAAGAATAATAAGGCACAGAAAAGTTAGGTGATTTACCCAAGGCCACACAGCAAGTTAAAGATAGAAGGAGGAACAGGATCTGGGTCTGCCACCTCCTGCGCTGGTGTTCCTTCAAGCACGCAATGCAGCATCCTGGTGTTATGGATCCTATCCCCAATTTTCAGCTGTGAATAGCCACCCCCTTCCTGCTTGTCCATGATACATTGCCTTTATTTTTTCCTAAAAATGTAAGTATTTGGAGAAAAAGAATACCTTCTGACCAAATGTGCCTTTGGTAGAAATTCTGGGACCAATTTATTACATCAAATCCTTATTTAAATTTCAGAATTCATTTGAATACATTAGTTTTACAATTTGCATATCTAATTATGTTTTCCTCTGTCACCAACCACGAGTAATTTTCCCCCTTTTAGGATCATTGTGTCTTTAAATGTAAGAAGACACAGGAATTACCATAGCAACTTGCTTTCCAATTAGACTGCAGTTGCTGACAATCAATATGATTAGACAAGGTCAGTGACTGGGTAAGCCCAATAGTACTTAAAGAGAGCTAGAGATGGGCAGGGACAATGAGGAAATGTGCAAACTATTGGAAGTCTCTTCCCAGAGTTGAGTGTGATTTTTGTTCACTGCTTGCTGCTTGTATAACCTAAAGATATGTCTTATAGTAGAAACAGTTTATAACCTGCCAAGAAGAACCTGAGAATGGATTCTAAAGGATGTTCAGTTACGGTTGGTTTTTCTTTCTTCTAGCACCCAAACACTGTGCAAAAATAAGGGGGGAAATCGCCAATTTGAAAGTGAGAATAAGTAGTAGCTGAAAGGGGAGTTGATGAAGAGGCCAACGCAGGAAGGCTGTTTTCAGCTCAGTTAAGGAACGAGGGCATTTGAGAGGAAAACGGATGGTCCGCAACCAAGCTGCCTGCACTGGGGGCTGTGTGCAAGCTGAAGCTTGGCATACAGCATCATGGGAAGCATGGCGAGCCTTTCACCCTGCATCCCTGGGCCCCTTTGAGAGCCCTCCTCCCCACCCGTTTCCCTATACTAGTTTCTGCTGTAAGAAAAAAAAAAATCATTTACCCCCAAGTGCCAGTATCTGAGGACTAAAGTCTGATTGGAGCGGAGGGGATTACATTTTAATAGGGAGCAAAGCTTTAATAAGAGAATTGTCATGAATACAGGGCACAAAGGAGCAGGGACTGGAGGTATTTTTAGAGCTTTAAGTCCTTTCTGGAGCCCCTTATATCACATCTGTCATCTACTATGATTTTATAGCAGGCTGGATATAAATGAGCTTTAGGTCCTCAGCCACTGAAGGAAAAGATGAAGTGAGGTAATTGTTGTAGTGGCTGAATTGTAGATGCCTCTCAGGCACAGTGCAACACCGCAGAAAGTAAACACAAAGCCAGCTATCAGGGAGCATTTGTGTTGAGAAAACAAGATGCAGAGTCTGGAGGGCTCAAATGTTTAATATCTATAGGAGAACTTATAGTGATTGACTTTCTGCCTGCCCCTCCCTCCCTCTCCCCTTCCCCAGTTATTCTTAACCTGAGGACTGAGTAGGAGGAAGCCAGTTCTAACACAGGAGAGGATGAGAGCTAGAGCTTATGAAAGCTGGTGAGATGAGGCCTTGGATTTTCAGAGTATTGCCTAACCCCCCTTCCAAGGTCCCAAGGAGTTAAGGTCTGATCAGCAAAGCGTGTGGTTAACTTGCCCAAATCTCCTCTATTAAGGAGTCACTGTGGCCCTGTGGATGCCAGCTACTGACACCTGCATATACCACTTTGCTTTAGAGCAAAGTGGTATATGCAGGTGTCAGTAGCTGGCATCTAGTTTTAGTTTTCCACTTGCTTATTAGTGGTGTGGCCTGGAAAAGACCCTTTAGTTCTCCAAATCTCAAGTGTAAAGTGAGTAAAAAACTGTCTCTTATCTACTTCATATGATCAACATAAAGACTAAATTATTTCTGTGAAAGCATTTGGTAAACTGTAAAGCATTTAACACACAAACACCTTTTCGGAATGATTAGAATGATTATTATCTCTGGTGTTATTACAGTTACTTTTCTTTGATGATACTGCGATTCCCTGCCCCATTCTGTATTCCCTTTTCTCCTTTCCATTATGCTTTTCTTCCAGACACCCACTTTTGAGATGAAACTCATAATCGACTTGATACATGGACTCCCAGAGCTATTAGTCTAGACCTAGCATTTCTCACCCCTGGAGAAACAGATGGAAGGGTTAGAAGGAGGGTGGCATTTAACACAGAAGATGGTGTTTAAAGGTGGAATTTGGGCATTAGGGATAAGCCAGCGAAGGTGTTTTATTTTAACATTCTCTTTTGTGGCAACAAGCCCTCCCAGTGCCCCTCACGAAATGCTGCAGATGGGGCTGCTTCCTGTACTTACACAGGTGGCTACCCAGTGTCACATTCGACGTGTTTCAATGTCTTTAAGCATCAAGCCTGGTCTTTACAGGCTTTATACTTTATACAAAGCATTGCTTTTTTAGAACTTGGGATGACTGTATTAAACTATGTTCTTTATTGCTGCTGAAGGCAAATCACTGATAATTATAGGAGAGGGACGGGGACAGAAATGTTAACAATGTCCTAAAGCGGTCCTTGTATGCAACTTGCTCCAATGGGCATGGTTTTCTTACATGCCTTATTTGATTTCACATTGCCTTTCATTTTTGAAGAGTCTTTGCCAGTGACAGAAGAGACCAAGGACAATTGGCATTTTAGGTATGTATGAACATCATGCCCATCCAAGGGGCAAAGCCATGGAGTGTAATTCCTCAGTGGTATCCTCTTCTCTGCCTCCCACCAGGCAAGTGTTTTGGATCCAGAGGCTTTTGTGGCTATGCCTATCTTGGCTGTAACCACCCCTCCACTCCATTCCAGCTTCCCTAAGTGGCATTTAAGGCTCTTGATCCACCTTGACTCCTAATCCTCTATCAAAACATCAGCCTGTGAGATCATCATATTATAGAATTACAGAACTACAGAATAACGCTTAGTGAGAGAAGGGACCTAAGAGATAATTTATTTTACTCTCTCAGGAATCTAAGGCCTCAAGAAGGTGACTGGTCAAAACCACTCATGGGTGCTGGTGGTTTATATGTTACTATTTACAGGCAACAACTTTGCATTTAATAAAGGACTACTGTCCTTAAAGCATGAGGAAGATGAAAATTTCAAGCACTCTGCCAAGCCAGTAGGAGGAGAAATCTTTGAGTGAGTAGAGCTGTAGATAGGTATTTCTTAGATCATAAGATGTAGAACTTAGTAACTTTCATTTGAGGTCAACATCATTAGCAAGTTTAAGCATGTAGATTTCATTTGAAAAGTTCAGCAGCACTTCTTTTACTCTCTCTTTCTTCTCAAACCCATGATCGATACATGGATAGGTAGATACAGATATTTTATCTGTTAGATTCTAACAAAAAGAAAGGTAGATATATGTGCCATATATTTTAGATTCTGTATTATGAACACTAACCAACATCCATACCCATGATTATTTATACTTCAGGGACACTTCCATTGGAAACATGTATCCAAATTGTGATGAGAGGTACAGTGGCTGATTTTGTTCTCAAGGAAATTATTGTTCTTCCTCTTTTCGGGTCTGAAATTTATTACCACCAAAAAAAGATTAGACTTGTTATCTTTGATCTCTGTTTCGTCATCTCCAGTCATCCTTTTTTATGTTCATTTATTTTATTTACTCTCCACTTAAACGTTGTTATATATAAATACCTATATCCTTATTTATATGGATATATTTTATATATAAATTTAAAAATCATGTTATATATTGTTATATCTTACCTATCTCTCTATATTTGCATCTGTATATCTATATCTATATATAAATACATAGGGCACAGTCAGGGCTGCAGCTTTGGACAAATTGGCCTTTGGTGTGTGTTCTCAGCATCTTGTTTCTATAATGTCTTCCCTCTTTCTAGCATTTCTTCTTTGTGTAGATGCTCAGTACCATCAGGCAGCCCCAGTTTGTCCAGGTAGAACATAATCTAAACTATGTCTTTTACTAATTTGTTGGTTACCTCTCTCTGGCATTTTTGTATCTTTAAAGGAGAGGGTGATAAACTATCACAAAGACTAAACGGTGATGTTGCGAGTTCTGGCTGACATGGAAGTCTGAGACAAAAGCCTCTCCAGATCCAGACACAGAAATGCTGAATAAAATATGTCAAACATTTAAAAATTTTTAGAAAATTTAGAAATTATAAAAGTAACTCCATCTTCAACATGATCAGGATGCTGAGCATGCATTGAAGCAAAAAGCCAAGGAAAAATTTTAATCAGCATGATGGCTGGGTCTTGGAGCTTCAAAACCTACCTGGGAAGATGAGCCCAAGTTCCAAAGTTATTTGAGAAGAATTAGAGATGAACTACTTGCATAAAGCCTGGAGTAAGGAAAAGCTTCCCGTTAGAGAAACTGGGGACTCTAAACCAGGGAAAACATCAAAGCAGTATCCTGAGGCCCTTGGTGGAAATAGTCACCTGCAAATATTTATAACATCAGGCCAGTGACACATGATTATGTTGGGTGAGAATTCACAGCATCCACTAGGTACAGTGACCTCAAGAAACTAATTTAAGTGTTATAACAGAACTGGAGAAAATTAAAATGCTTGATAGCAGCAAATGTTAGGATATTTTCATAACTACAGCATGTGATCCCCATTGAACACACTTCATCCTTCCTGCTTCTCACCCACTTCAGGGGATGAGGGTAAATGTTACAAACCATAAAAGGAAATACCATATTAGAGAGAATATTTGCACTTCAGTAACCGGGGATTTTTAAGAAGCTGCAGCAGATTTTAAAATGAGTACCTTTAACTGCTCAAAGAGATACAGGAAGATATAGAAATTATAAGAAAAACAAGAAAATTTGAAAAAGAACAGATTTGAAAAAAATGGAAAATACTAATACAAGAATATAAAGTTAAGGTAATTAAACACTCAATAAATGGATTGAATAATAGAATAGCTATAAACAATGAAATTAATGAATTGGGAAATGGATGAGGCAATCACTCATATGGCTCACAAATAAAAAGATGTTAAATGGGAAAGACAAGTAAAGAGACGTGGAGGATAGTATAAGAAATTCCAACATAGTCCTAACAGGAAATCCAGAAAGAGAAAATGACAGAAGAGGAAGAGGATAAAAATAACAATAAGAACATTTCTAGAATTGAGGAAAGGCTGCCTCAGTTTAAGGAAATCATTAAACCACAAGCATTAAAAAAATCCACACTCAATAGTGAAACTACAAAGATAAAAGTCTGAAAACCCACCAGAGAGGAAAGACAAATTACTAAAAATTAGACTGACAGCTGACTTCACATAAGCAATAAGAGATATCAAAAGATAATAGAGTTATGTGCTGAATAGAAATTACAGTCAGCTCAGATTTATGAGTTCATTAATAGTTCAGGAGGAATAAAGAAGATATTTTCAGACATGCAATAACTGAAGACAGCTTACCACTCATAAATTTTAATTAAAAGGATAATTAAACAATTTTCTTCAACAAGAAGAAAATTAGAACCAGAAGAAACAAATAGAGTTTAAGAAGCGAAGTCTCTGGCAAGTAATAGTAATATTAAATACTTACGCGGTTAAAAATAATACTAGTTTTTGGCTGGGCACGGTGGCTCACGCCTGTAATCCCAGTAATTTGGGAGGCTGAGGCAGGCAGATCAGGAGGTCAGGAGATTGAGACCATCCTGTCTAACACAGTGAAACCCTGTCTCTACTAAAAATACAAAAAAAATTAGCCGGGCGTGGTGGCGGGCACCTGTGGTCCCAGCTACTCGGGAGGCTGAGGCAAGAGAATGGCGTGAACCCGGGAGGCGGAGCTTGCAGTGAGCAGAGATCGCGCCACTGCACTCCAGCCTGGGTGACAGAGCAAAACTCGGTCTCAAAAAGAAAAAAAAAAAAAAAAAAAAAAAATAATAATACTGGTTTTAGGGAATTTAAAAACAAGATACAACTAAAATACTGAACAAAAACGATGTAGAAAATTCCAAGAGGGAGACTAGAATTAAAGCATTCTGAGGCGCTCATGTTGTTCAAATAGAACAGTGACACTGATTAATTTTGAGACTTTACAAATATATTTTTAAGAATTATAAAGTAACTATAACATAATATGAATAGAACATGTAACTTCAATTGTAATGATAACATTTCAAACCCTAACAGGAAAGATTTTATTGTACGTGTGTTTGTGAACATGTGTGCATATGTGCTGGATGAGTATGTCTTCTGAGACTTCAAAAAATATTTCTACTTCCATGAGGCCCTGTACATGTCCTAACCAAACCTAAAGTACAGTTTTCACACATCCATAGACTCAGAGTGACATTTTTTTTTACAGGTTATTTTGTTGAAGCAAGTACAATTATACATGATTGCTGCACTCAATAGATTCTTTTTTCTCTGGGAAAACCAGGCTGCAGGTGCCTCTAGGGACCCTTTTACATCTTTGTTTTCTGGTCAGTTTTGGAAGAAGCCCAGGGTCTTTCTTTTTCTTGTGTTACCAAGCTTGTATTCTGAAAATGTGATGTCTCTTACACTGATTTCTCTCTAATGATATTCAACATCCATTGACTATAATGACAACATATCACAGAGTCCCTTTCAGAGAAGTCTCCATCTGCAGCACTGTCTAGACTCAGCCTTCGTGGAGGAGGGCACGGAGCAGCATACAAAGGTCAACAGTGCTCCACTTTCTTGTTATCTTTCCAAAAAGATTAACAAAAATTTACTTTTCTCATCAAAGTGTGATTTTTGACTTTTATTGGTGATTTTAAAATTTTTATTTGGCAAGGCTTTCGGCTCAGACTAAAGGTGACATGTTCCTTGCAGGCTTCTACTTTTTTCCAAACTGGTAGCTGAATCCTTTCCACTTGTCACAGTCATGTGTGAGTTCTGCTTTCCTTGATCTCTGAATTCTTCCTTGTCTCTTTTAATATTTTAATGGCCATCAGTTTCCTCTAAAATATTTTGTAGGTCTATAGTTAAGTGAAAAAAGTTGGTTATAAAAGAGCATGTGTAATATAATTTTGTTTTATGTGTAAGAGAAAAAGTTTTGGAAAGCTGTTCATCAAAATATTAACCATGGATATCTTATGGTAGAATTATGTAAAATTTTTATTCTTTATAACTTTCTACATTGGTGGTTTTCTATAGCAGGCATGCATTACTTTCATAATCATAAAAAAGTCCTATCTTAATTGTGAAAAATAAAATCTGAAGCATTTCCAAAAGAGGCAGCATTCCTGGATCCACAGCTTGGAGAGTCTATAGGTTATCAAAGGAAGGCATACAGTCAATACACAGGGGTGTTCTGTGAAACAGTGTATATACTGGAGTTTGCTGCGCTACTTGAAACTCAAATTGGATGTCTACTTTGTCTTTCCTATTCAATTGCAATCAGGTTTATTTTAGAAAAAGGCCTCATAAAGTGTTTCAGAAGTGGCCATGGAGATATTGTGAGATGGTTAGACCAGCATGGACTTCTATCTTGTAGACTGTGTAACTCAGACCCAGGGAGTGGGCTTTCTTAGAAGAGTACCTCCTTATCGTTCTAACCCTGCTCTAATTTTTCTCCCTGACCACCTCCAGAACTTACCATCTTACTTTCTATATAAGTGACTCAATTTTTAAAAAAGGTCTATTGTTCATTTATCTGTCTCCTGTTCCAAGAATCTAAACCATATGAAGGCAAGGGACTCTGTTTTGTCAGTGTTATCTGAAGCTTCTAGTACACAGTAGGTGCTCAGTAAATATGTGTTGAAAGTTGGAAGGAATAAATGTGAAATGGTTGTCTATATGGAGAGAGGTATGGTACGGTGCAGGCAAGGGAATGGCATGAGTAGAGGTAAGATAAGAAAAAGAATAGCATGGGTGTGGGGCCATGGGGAGTCTGACCTGGCAGCAGGGAGGGTCCTTGAAGATGAATAATAGCAAACGAAGTTTAATGATTGGACTGGGAAAAGATGATAAAAGGGGCTGGAAAATAAAACAGAAGAGAATCAAAATAAGGAGTGAGCATACTCAAGAGGATGTGCTGAGAGCAGTGCAGGATTTCCTGACATGGCCTTAAATCAGCGCTCCAGCACTGATTGACACAGAAGCATTGATTGATTTACTGGAAAGGAAAAGCGGACGCTGGTATGAGATTTGGAATACGAATGGGATAGATGGTTTCTTTCATTGTCAGTCTATGATAATATTACTTGAGCTAAACATTCAGAGTTTAAAGGCTTTGCATTTGGAATTATTTTCTCTTCAAACTACCTGACAATGCAAGACAGCTATACACATGCAGAAACAGAACACTTAAGGAGACACAGACCTTTTTCTTTAGGCCTCTTTGAAACTCTAATTAAATGAAATGGATCTGTGCCTTGTGCTTAGCTCTGATTTTTTTCATGCAGTGCATTTGGGAGGCATACCGTGAATATGTATTTGAGTATTTTGGTGGTGCTCATTTGTGATGAGTATGGATAGAAATGGAACTCACTCAGTATAAAATGTTTACATGCTACAATGAACACGCCTTTGCTGTTTCTGAAAAGAGACAGCAAGCCTTTTTGCTTAGCCTAGCTTCTGAGGGTGACATGTCAGGGAGCTCCTCCTGCCATACAGAAATCATGAATTATACTAGAAAATGGAAACTGTAATTAGGATGGGCAGGACTGAGACCTTGTCTTCTTTCCAGATATGTGCATATCTATTATAAGATTTCCAAGCTGCATGAAGAATTATTTTAGTCTTCATGTTATTTGATTGATGGTCCTAGAGGATTTTATTTTACTATTTCTAGATTCTTCTGAGGAAGGCCCAAGATAGGTCTTGGGTCTTTCAATTCTAGAACTGGAAGGGAATCCAAGGAGATCTATACCAGGCAATGCACTATTTCCTTGAGATTATCCCCTTGACATCCTTACCTGAAAGGAAGAAGACAGACTCTCTCAGCCTTAGGGAACTTCCTTCCTTTCTCAGCATCAGACATTTAAAGAAGTGGAAAAAAAAAAAAAAAAAAAAAAAGGAAACACACTGAAGAAATGGTGCAATGATAGTAGCCTAAAGTACCTTAACCAGGCTGGGCATGATGGCTCATGCCTTTTATCCTAGCATGTTGGGAGGCCAAGGCAGGTGGATTGCTTGAGCCTAGGAGTTTGAGACCAGCCTGGCCACATGGTGGGACCCTGTCTATAAGAAATACAAAAACTAGTTGTGTGTGGTGGTGTGTGCCTGTAGTCCCAGGTACTTGGAAGGCTGAGGTGGGTGGATCACCTGAGCCCAGGGAGGTTGGGGCTACAGTGAGCCATGATTACAACCTGCCCACTAGGTACACAGCCATTCATTTTAGAAATATTTCTAGGGGCATAGACAAGGAAAGTACACATTCTTCGATATCATATTGCATACTATAGAGTCCAGAGTAAAACTTACCTTCCAATTTTTTTCCCCCAAGTGACTTAGTTTTGGGACGTTAAACCTGTGGCTGGTCTACCACCCCAATCATTAAGGATTATTTGAAATGAGAACCAAACCAGACTAGATAACAATGGGGGAAGGAGAAGATTTTTGCATGATAAAGAAGGAATGATAGAACAAGAGCAGAGAAACACAACATCCTAAAAACAGGATCATTGGAGCAATGGGATAAGTCTCACAAGGGGCAAGGAAAATAACTTGACAAAGGTGGGAGTCAAAATTCAATTCCCTTAATAAAGAGTTGAAGAATTCATTGCCATTAACATTTGCTCCTCTATATAGGATGATCACAGAATGTCCACATGGGTTTATATATTTCTAAATCTTTTGAATTCTTCCACAGGACATAGTTTTGCTTTTAATCACTCATTAGTGAACCCTGGAGCAGCAATTTCCTTTTTTCATGACTTCAAATGGTGCATAGTAAGCTCTAAAGAGCCAAATGTATCTATGAGGTTTGTCATTCCTAGACTCCAGGGACAGGAGGAGGTTAGTGCCAGAGAGACAGAGGTTAATGAGGAAGGCCTGAAAATGTGGCATATTTGGTTCAGTCAAACCTTTCCTTTTCATATAAATAGAGGATTACTAAGAGGCAGAGACTAGCTATAGTGTATGTCACCCGTAAACTTACTGACCAGGCACTGTCTATTTTTTTATGCCTAACATTGACAACAGTTTGTGAAAAAAAGAAGAATATAGCAGATCCTATAGCATTGGAAGAAGCACACCAGGACCATCCAAGATTTCTACAAATGAGAAAACCAAGCTTGAGAATAGCCATCATTCACTTGACTTCCTCTAGGGGACATCAGGAAAACACTGTTGTTTTTTCAACAGGGGCAGACTCTTTCCCTTTATGGCTTCATTCCTTTCCAAGTTTAAGGAAGGACTGAGAAATTTTACTGTATCCTCTGCAAGGAGAAGCACTTCTTAGAGCTAAGAGCTCTGGTTGCACTAAACTATCCCAGGTATGGTTTGCCGCTTCTCCTATGTGTGCTTCTGACTGGGGTGGGCAGGGTAGGGGGTGGGGTAGTGGTGTGTACATTTATTATTTAGTCAGCGAATGCAACCCATAAAAACATAGAAACTGAACAATTAATAATAGCCCTAAAGTGAATTTTACATGTACCCTGATTTGACTGTGTAATTAGGCTGAGATAAATGGGCACATATAAATCTCTCATTTCTCTGGTTCCCATGAGCCAAACCTAAGTTATGTCTATTCTTTGGAGACCTCACTTGACAATGGCTCTCCTAAGTCAATGACATTAAGCAGTTTTAGATGTAATTTGAATCTGTCTATTCTACACTGACTACTGCACTATCAGGACATTGATGGACACATTCCTAGCATCTTGCCTAGAGAATCATGGGTGGGGCATAAAAAAAACAAATGTTCTGATGAATTCAGATACAGTTATCCCAGTGCATGAAGCAGCTTCTTTTCTTCTATTCCTGTTTGAACGTTCAGAGCTCAGTGGGAGCCCACTGTGCATAATGGGATCAAAATGACAAAGATTGTGGGAGCCTGCAACCTCTTTAAGAAGACCTCGGGTTCCCATTATGACTTTGAATCTGTTTCATTAGTATCTGCCACTCAGAACACTTTCCCCTCTCTTCTTTGATAATGGAAATCATACTGTCTCCATAAAACCTTCTCTTGCTTCTCTGCCTGACATAGATCTAACTCCCACCTCTTTCAACTGCTTTGGCACCAAAGATCTGAACAGCAACATTTAGGGGTTGCTTATATTCTGGTTTATACTCTGTTTCACATGAATTCCAATTTCTATAACTACATTATAAATTTCTTGGGGGTTAGAGCCAAATCCTATTTGTTCTTTTAGCTCCTAATATGGAAGACTGGCAGCGATGAATGGATAAGCTAGATTGATAAAAACAGCTTAGGAGCTACTAATAAGAATGAATATGAGAATATAAGTGATGTGCTGTTTTTTCTGATTATATAAAGTCATGAACAGCTGGGGGAAACTCACATTTTTAGTTGGTGAGGAGCACCTATTTTGTTTATTACTGTTTCCTCCAGGAACCCTCTCGCCCTCCCACCTTCCCTCATTCCTTTTATACACCACACTTAAAATTGGTGGCATAGCCTGGTTCAAGAATGTGCAAAACGGGAACATGGTAATGAACTCTTGTTGCTGCTATAAACTTGATGAATGACTTGTGGAGGAAGGGCATTAAATGGCAATCTCAGTCCAGTGATTAGCTCTGAGGCATTCCTCCTTTGGAACTCACGCAGACCAGCGTAGATTTCATTCTGCTCTAGGTTTCCTGTGGGCTCCATCAGGTGTGCAGAAATGCTACTGGGCCTTGGCTGGAGGGGAAGGGAGCAAAGAAAGTCTTTGTTTTTTTTTTTCCCCAGCACTCTTACTGCCTGCTTTCATCTCACCTCCCCCAACCCACTTCACTCACAATTTTAGCTGTGTTTGATCTAGAAGAAACCTTATGTGCTACCTTGCGCTGAACTTTCCCTCTGACTTTTGCCCACTTCAGACTGCCAGGACGTAATGGCTATATTTAAACTTGTGCTTCTTGCCTGAGATACAGTTTTTCTGTCACAAGAGGGAGTGCTCAGGCTCAATTAGCCCATATGAACCGTACAATGGGCTCCTGAAACAGTTGTATGTGAATTGCATTTTTCAGTGTCCACCTGTGTTTCCAGAGCACCAAGAGAGGGGCTTTCAAAAACTGCAACAGTACTTTTATAAGTGACTAATTGTACTAAAAACTGAGGACCATTTTAACAATTAAAAGTGATCTGACAATGACAAAGGGAATATGAAAATTTTTTTTTCCCATAATCTATCATTTGGCTAATAGCAATGAATTATGTGTTTGTTCTGTGCTTTTCTCTAATTGTTTCCTGTGTATTTTATCAACAACTACACTGAAGCAGAGGCTGTGTGCCATTTCTCTTGTATCCGCTACCACACAGGTCCCAACACAGGAATTGTATTTCATAGACCAGGAGCATTGGCTTCACCTGAGAGCTGGTTTAGGCAGTAGAATCTTAGGTCCACCCAGACCGACTCAATCAGACTCTCCACAGTAGTTAGATCCCCAGTGATCTGCATGCATGTTAAATTTTGAAATGCTTTGTGTAGGAGACATTGAACAGGAACTCATGAAATGCTCATTGAATTTAACTAAAAGAAAAATCCTCTCTTGCAAAGATGAAATCTTGGCTAAGAGGTTCTGGTTGAATCTACATGTCACTAGAATGTTAATTTCAAGGGAAGGCACAGAGGTAGGCAAAAACAAGAACAAAGAAAGCCAGTAAGTCTAGTTGACTTAGGAAATTTTCTTTAAAAAAAAGTTTTGCTGGGACAGCTTGGGTCAATTTTTATTAATGGATACACCTTATTGGAGCATTTTCTCTTTGGCGTGGAAAAGGCCAGCTTTGCACTTGGATTTTTACTGCTTGGATTAGACATCCATCCACTTCTAAAACATCCTTTTTTTCCCCAGTGCCAAGTGCTCAAGGCTGAGTGGGAAGTATGAGAAATGTTGAGCAAAAACATGTGCATATGAAGGTTACATACTCGGCAGAAATTTAAGGGTTATTGTTTTCTTCAGACTTGGACACACTTACTATTTTGTACTGACATGACTATAAGACTCTCAAGATCTAATTTCTTTTAATAGATGACAGGCAACATGGCACAAAACAAAACATTATATGGAGAAAGTGTACAGGATGTGGTGTCAGAGAAAACTCACCTACGTGACTTCCTAGATGTTGATCTCAGGCCAGTTACCAAATTTCTCTGAGCTTCATTTCCTCACCTGTGAGATAGGCACAAATACTTGTCCCAGCTGCTGCTTAAAGTTTGGTGTGGGAGATTAATGAGCTAACCGGTATATGAGGCATTTTGAAATTATAAAATAGGATAGCCACATGAAGATATTCATACTACTACTACAAATTAAATGGATGATAACTCTGAATTTGTGTTTATGTATGTCCTACTTCTCTCCATTAGGGAGCAAGGTTATCATTGTCCTACATCCTATATTATCTGGGCTACACTTTTGCATTCATTAATATCTCAGAATAGTAGATTAATGCATGAACTTTGGAGTAAGAATGCCTGGGTTTAAATCTTGGCTTCATCACTTATCAACTGTGGGCTGATGGGCAAGTCACATAACCACTTTGGCTTCAACCTTCTCACTGTAAAATTAGAATGATAATAAGATTCTTATGATCAGATAAGACAATGCATATAAAGTGGCTTAGCTCAGTTTCTGGCAAAATAATCACAGAACAAATGGCAGCTGTGATTATTGTTGTTGTTAAGCAATATGAGAACTCCTTGAGTGCAGGGACTATGTATCTTCATCTTTATTGCACAGCATCTATCAGTGACTACCATGTAAGTTTTAACAAATCATGTCCTCATCTAATTAGCACACATTTTGTAGCTCAAGAAGAATTTATTGAATCATTGATTGGTGGATGGATTATGCTTCTCTTAGTTGGCTTGGTCTCTCTTATAGTTGCTAACAAGTAGAACAGAACAAACACAACAGCATATTTGTGAGTCAGAAGGAGGTGTACTCAGCCGGAGGAAGCTCCACAAGCTTCATCCCACAGATACACAGGGACTGATGGAAGTCATAATTTGTTACTCTGTGAACCTTGATAAATCACTTGCTGAGTTAGCTGGTGTCATTCATCAGCCTGCACTTGTCTTGAGTTGACTGAAGTCTATAAATCTCTTCCTTTTAAAAAGCCTCAACCAGTGATCTCAGATTTGGCCTCACATCCTTAAAGTTAGCATGGAACTTACTCTCTATGTGGGATTTTTTGTTGTTGTTTTGGGACTTGGTGCTGCAGTAAACCACCACCCTTTTTCTCCCAAATCAAATGTCTGCTTTACTAAATGAAAAGTTACATCTCTACTGTCTTAACTTGGTTGGACTGAGAGGTTATATGTATATGTGGAGAGAAGCAAAAAAGGAAATTTAAGGGAAGGTAAAAAAAGGAGTACATTTTAAACAAATATGTGATGACTGACACCTCAATTTTCAACATTCAGTAAAGAAAAAAAAATAACCTGAGTTTTCTACCTGGTCAGAGAGTGAGGAGCCCATCCTCAAGAGATGGGATCTCTAAAGCACTAACGTCAGTGTGCTTACAGCACGATCATACTGCTCTCAAATTTAAGTGTATGTACACACAGACTTTGTGGTCCAAACAAGTAAGTCAGCCAGGATATGGTCTTTCATGTATTAAAGCAGATGTCCTTAAGCATATGTTCCACACTGACTAAAATCCCACCATTAGCAATTCAATCCTTTGGATTGGGCATTACCCACTTTATGATTTTTACAAAAGGCAAATTGGGTTGGAGGAGCCATTTCACAAATTCCTTAGACTTTTGGTGTCAATAAGTTCTTCAGAGGCTGTTATCCTTACTGGGAAAGAAGAATTACGAACAAGATTTAAAAACCTGAGAGCTTGACTTAAGAAACATGAGGTGATGGGCATTTTATTAGCTTGATTGTACTATCATTTCACAAATATGTACATACGTCAAAACTTCAGGTTGTACAGCTTATTTATTATTATTTTTTGAGATGGAGTCTTGCTTTGTTGTCCAGGCTGGAGTGCAATGGCACAATCTCAGCTCACTGCAAACTCCGCCTCCCAGGTTCAAGTGAGTCTCCTGCCTCAGCCTCCCAAGTGGCTGGGTTTACAGGTGCTCACCACCATACACAGCTATTTTATTTTTTCTGAATTTTTAGTAGAGACAGGCTTTCATCATGTTGGCCAGGCTGCTCTGGAACTCCTGACCTCAAGTGATCTGCCAGTCTCAGCCTCCCAAAGTGCTGGGATTACAGGTGTGAGCCGTCGTGGCCAGCCTGTACAGCTTAAATAGATACAATTTTTATATGCCAATCATACCTCAAGAAGACTGGAAAGAAAAAGTTGAGGATGATTTAAAAAAAGTAAAAAAAATAAAAGTGGTTTTCTTTTAGGAAAAAAAGTGGGGCTCTGAAGAGTTGAGAAAGGAATCAGGAGGTAGAGACTACAAATTAATAAACTTCACCTTCCGTTATCATTCCAGTGTGTCTAACCCTGTGCTACGTGCTTTGGAGGAATATGAGAAGAGGGAAAGGGCAGGATTAGTAGTCAGTGTGTAGTCAAGCTGAGATACTATGGGAAACAGAGCAAACATGCTATCCTTATTATTCATACCTTGCATTTGCACTCACTTTTAACTTTTCAAAGCATGCTCACATCCAAGTGCAAATTACATGTTTATAAAACATTTGGCATAAACAATTGCTATCTCTCTGCCCAGACTCTCTCAGAACCTCAGACCCACTGGGATGGCTAACTTCTGCTTCATTCATTTAGGCTCCTCTGGCATTTACCCCTAACTCCTGTACTTTTCCTCTCTGCCTGCTTAACTTCTGGAATGGTTATATATAAAAACACATCTTTGGTCATTTGATTGCTGTGTAGGCTGGCCAGGGTGAATCTGAGCACTGCAGGGGAGGTTTATGAAGTGTAAGATTCAGGTAAGTTATTTGTTGGAAGGTGGACAGGCAAGTGGGTCCATATTCTATTTGAATCTTTTACTGTTTAAAGCATCTTATTAAGTCATAAACAGCCCAGATGGATGTGGTTGTGATGGGCATGGGCTAAATGAGGAAATAAAAATAAATACTTTGTGCATTGATTGCAGCTTACCTTTAGATTGCTTCTTTTTATTTTAACACCATCTATTAAAAAAAAAAAGCTAGAAAAATCCCCAGAGCAGAGCCAAAAGGATATTTTTAACTCGAGTATTATGCTGCCTTAATTGTATCTTCACTGGATAGACAAAAACATTGAGTTACTGGTAAGGAGGAAAAAAAAATGCCAGTTCATTTTCTGGTATATCTCTGAGCACTGACAACTATAATTCACTGGAAGGTCTCACACACAGCTTGCTTTGTCAAGGAGAGTCCAAAGGGAAAGTGTGGCTGAAGCAGAAGTTGTAGAAGATAGATAAGATGACCTCACTTGGCTATTGATTAGAAAATGGAAGAAGATTGTGTTTGATAGCAAGTCAGAAATGCCTTGAGTAACCTCTGTCATATCTTAGCACCTGGAAGTCTTAGTTGCTGAATGAGAGGTACCAAGCAGAAGTCACCAGGACCATGAATGCTTGGAGTATCAAATGGCCAAGAGAATGGGGGATATTAGAGATGAAAGATGTAAGTGAGGGCATATCTGTGCTCTCCCAAGCAAGGGAGCATCTATGACATACATCTTTATTACTATAAGCTTATTAGCTCACAGTGGGCCTCTTGCCTGTATTCTTCCTGTATTTTCTTCCTTGTAATCCTTTTCAGCCAAGGAAATCCCACTCTAACCCCATGGATAAAGCATAAGTGACTGAGGTGTGAAGAGTTATTATGAGTATAGGGTTGGGGACATCTATAAAATTACAGATCTCAAGAACTCTGCTTTCTTTCTCAGACTCATATAGCCCCTATTCTATATATAAAATAAAAACTAAACCCAAATAAAAGAAAGAAGCAAACAATCCAAACATATAAATACAAAGCTAATAAATTATTCCCTTTCTGATCTGGGCAGTTCTTAGATATTGTAGAGTTTATTTTAAGGACACACCTAGCAAGTTAAAAATAGGGAGACTTAATGGAAACACTAAAACCACATCAACCCAAAAAGTGACAAGAAAATAGCTTCTTGTGTTCTTGGTTGAAGCAATAAATATAACAAAAATAGTTATTTTCAGAATATTTATGGAGAACAGGAAATGACATAAGGACTTTCACCTTGCAGGCACTAATTCATGTTTGACCTGGGTCAATAATAACAACTTAATTGGCACAAATCTTACATTTCCCAACTGATGGCTAAGTTAATTTGCAACTTAACAGCCAGCTCAGTTTGCAAGCCCTTGTACTAAAGCTACTCTTAGCAGGAGCTTTACCCAGAAATGAGTTTGCAAGCTGAAACTTGAAAGCAAAACAGCTCCAAGAAGAGGTTTCCTTTACTTTGTGACTATCAGAGTAGAGAATGACTCTAGGTTCTGGTTTGTGGCAGTTCCAAGGGCTTAGGCACAGGCATCCTCTCCTCTAATAAATAATGTCACCAAAGGCAGCTAATAGCTTTAATTTTCCCATCAATCCCTCTGTTACTTTAGTAGGAACATGTGGGAAAATGGTAGATTCCAACTAAAAGAAGCCTTGTGTAGCAGAAAGGACCAGACTTCCTTGGGTTTAAATCCTAGCTCCACTACATAAGGATCTTCTGATGTTGCTTGGTTTCTTACCTTTTGTGAATGTCAGTATCCCTGTCTATAAAGTGTGGATTAACTGAGATGTAGTATTTAAAACACCTGTCCCAGAATAGGTGTGGAATAATTGCTGATTTTCAAAGTCAACTTTGTTGAAGTATAATTTGACAAATAATAAAATGCATTCATTTTAACTCTTCCATCTGTTACTACTACCACAAACAAGATATAAAATATCTTTACCACGTTAAAAAAGTTTCCTTGTCTGTCTTCCCAGACAATCCCTATCACCACCCTGGGAACCAGGCAACTAATCTTTCTGTTACCATAGATTAGATTTTCTTCTTTTTTGAGTTTCATATAAATAGAATCATATGGTATACCTTCTGTGTCTGGCTTCTTTGCTTACTATAATGATTTTGAGAGATTTATCCATGTTGTTTTACATATTAGCAGTGTATTCTTTTTTATTACTGTTTAGTATTAAATTGTGTGTATATCATAACATTTGTTTACCCATTGGCCTGCTGATGGACATTTGAGTGATTTTCTGTTTGGGGCTATTATGAATAAATCTGTTATGAACATTCTTGCAGTCTGTGTGTAGAAATATATCTATTTATTTCTCTTGAGTCAATATAAGAAACTGACAAACTGTTTACCAAAGAGGTTGTACAATTTTAAATTCTCACCAAAGATGCAGGAGAGTTCCACTTGCTCCGCAGCCTCACCAGCAGCCTAGTATTATCAGCTTTTAATTTTGGCCATTTTAGTGGCTATGTAATAGTATTTCATTACGGTTTTAAATTGCGTTTTGCTAATGACTAATGATGAGCATATTTTCGTATGCTTATTGCCTATTTGTGTATCTTTTTTTGTGAAGTATCTGTTCAGATATTTTGCCCATTTTAAATTAGATTGTGTGTCTACTTATTTTTTACTTCTTTATATAGAAAGATACATTCTTGATACAAGTCCTTTTTCAGATATGTGTATTGCAAATATTTTCTCCCATTATGTGGTTTGGTCATCATTTTCTTGATGGCGTCCCTTTTTTACTTTGTTTTTTGTCTTTTGAAAAGCAGAAGTTTTTTCTTTTAATGAAGTCCAAAATAACACTTTTATTTTATGCTTAATGTGTTCTATTTAAGGAATCTTTGCCTATCCTGTGATTGTAAAATATTTTCTCCTAACAGTTTTAAAATTTTAGTTTTTGCATTTAAGTCAATTATCCACTTAAAGTTAAATTTTGTGTATAACATGAGGTAAGGGTTGGGATTTATTGTTTTTCCAATATGGATACAAAGTTGATTCAGCATCATTTGTGGAAAAAAACTATTCTTTCCCTATTAAATTCTATAAAACAAACTCTTTCAGGATATAGATGATGAGAGAACATTTCCCAACTCATTTTATAGTACAGGTAGAACAAAAACAAAGAAACAACAAGAAAATAAATACACAGACTAATATTGCTACAAATATAGATAAAACATTTTAAACAAAATATTAGCAAATCAAAATTTGTGTGTATGGACAATTTTTAACAAATACAGATCGGATTATGTCACTTTGTTGCTCAAAACACCACATTTAATCCCAATCACACTAAATATGACACCCAAATATGTCCCCATGTTCTTTTTTTTTTACATTATTTACATGTATTTATTTAATAAAATTTAAATATTCAAAATAAGGTTAAATTTGCAGAGAAGCATTTAAGTTTAGAATATAGAAGAAAAGAAGTGTGAAAGAGGGACAAGAGGAGAGGCAGAATGCAAAGGAAATACAGCAGCACTTAGAAAATTTTAAATTAGATAATTTAAGTTTTCTGAAATCCAGTATTAGTGCAAAATTCTGAAAGTCAATTACAAAATTCATTTTATGTCAACATTACCGACTCCATGCACAAATGTTTATTCTAGTTTTAAAAACTACTATTCTGTACCTTTTAATAGCCAATGTAATTTGTTGACAAATATTTAAATTTATTTATTTATTTTTGTTGGCCTGTTTTTTTTTTCTTTTTTTTTTATTATTATACTTTAGGTTTTAGGGTACATGTGCACAATGTGCAGGTTTGTTACATATGTATCCATGTGCCATGTTGTTTTGCTGCACCCATTAACTCGTCATTTAGCATTAGGTATATCTCCTAATGCTATCCCTCCCCCCTCCCACCACCCCACAACAGTCCCTGGAGTGTGATGTTCCCCTTCCTGTGTCCATGAGTTCTCATTGTTCAATTCCCACCTATGAGTGAGAACATGCAGTGTTTGGTTTTTTGTCCTTGCGATAGTTTACTGAGAATGATGTTTTCCAGTTTCATCCATGTCCCTACAAAGGACATAAACTCATCATTTTGTATGGCTGCATAGTGTTCCATGGTGTATATGTGCCACATTTTCTTAATTCAGTCTATCGTTGTTGGACATTTGGGTTGGTTCCAAGTCTTTGCTATGGTGAATAGTGCTGCAATAAACACACGTGTGCATGTGTCTTTATAGCAGCATGATTTATAGTCCTTTGGGTATATACTCAGTAATGGGATGGCTGGGTCAAATGGTATTTCTAGTTCTAGATCCCTGAGGAATCGCCACATGGGCTTCCCCAATGGTTGAACTAGTTTAAAGTCCCACCAACAGTGTAAAAGTGTTCCTATTTTTCCACATCGTCTCCAGCACCTGTTGTTTCCTGACTTTTTAATGATGGCCATTCTAACTGGTGTGAGATGGTATCTCACCGTGGTTTTGATTTGCATTTCTCTGATGGCCAGTGATGATGAGCATTTTTTCATGTGTTTTTTGGCTGCATAAATGTCTTCTTTTGAGAAGTGTCTGTTCATGTCCTTTGCCCACTTTTTGATGGGGTTGTTCAGTTTCCATGTAGTTGAGCAGTTTTGAGTGAGTTTCTTAATCCTGAGTTCTAGTTTGTTTGCACTGTGGTCTGAGAGACAGTTTGTTATAATTTCTGTTCTTTTACATTTGCTGAGGAGAGCTTTACTTCCAACTATGTGGTCAATTTTGGAATAGGTGTGGTGTGGTGCTGAAAAAAATGTATATTCTGTTGATTTGGGGTGGAGAGTTCTGTAGATGTCTATTAGGTCCACTTTGTGCAGAGCTGAGTTCAATTCCTGGATGTCCTTGTTAACTTTCTGTCTCGTTGATCTGTCTAATGTTGACAGTGGGGTGTTAAACTCTCCCATTATTATTGTGTGGGAGTTTAAGTCCCTTTGTAGGTCACTCAGGACTTGCTTTATGAATCTGGGTGCTCCTGTGTTGGGTGCATATATATTTAGGATAGTTAGCTCTTCTTGTTGAATTGATCCCTTTACCATTATGTAATGGTCTTCTTTGTCTCTTTTGATCTTTGTTGGTTTAAAGTATATTTTATCAGAGACTAGGATTGCAACCCCTGCCTTTTTTTGTTTTCCATTTGCTTGATAGATCTTCCTCCATCCCTTTATTTTGAGTCTATGTGTGTCTCTGCACGTGAGATGGGTTTCCTGAATACAGCACACTGATGGGTCTTGACTCCTTATCCAGTTTGCCAGTCTGTGTCTTTTAATTGGAGCATTTAGCCCATTTACATTTAAAGGTAATATTGTTATGTGTGAATTTGATCCTGTCATTATGATGTTAGTTGGTTATTTTGCTCGTTAGTTGATGCAGTTTCTTCCTAGCCTCAATGGTCTTAGAATTTGGCATGCTTTTGCAGGGGCTGGTACTGGTTGTTCCTTTCCATGTTTAGTGCTTCCTTCAGGAGCTCTTTTAGGGCAGGCCTGGTGGTGAGAAAATCACTCAGCATTTGCTTGTCTATAAAGTATTTTATTTCTCCTTCACTTATGAAGCTTAGTTTGGCTGGATATGAAATTCTGGGTTGAAAATTCTTTTCTTTAAGAATGTTGAATATCGGCCCCACTCTCTTCTGGCTTGTAGAGTTTCTGCCAAGAGATCAGTTGTTAGTCTGATGGGCTTCCCTTTGTGGGTAACCCAACCTTTCTCTCTGGCTGCCCTTAACATTTTTTCCTTCATTTCAACTTTGGTGAATCTGACAATTATGTGTCTTGGAGTTGCTCTTCTCCAGGAGTACCTTTGTGGCATTCTCTGTATTTCTTGAATCTGAATGTTGGCCTGCCTTGCTAGATTGGGGAAGTTCTCCTGGATAATATCTTGCAGAGTGTTTTCCAACTTGGTTCCATTCTCCCCATCATTTTCAGGTACACCAATCAGACGTAGGTTTGGTCTTTTCACATAGTCCAAAATTTCTTGGAGGCTTTGTTCATTTCTTTTTATTCTTTTTTCTCTAAACTTCCCTTCTCTCTTCATTTCATTCATTTCATCTTCCATCAGCGATACCCTTTCTTCCAGTTGATCGCGTCGGCTACTGAGGCTTCTGCAATCTTCGCGTAGTTCTCGATACTTGGCTTTCAGCTCCATCAGCTCCTTGAAGCCCTTCTCTCCATTGGTTATTCTAGTTATCCATTCGTCTAATTTTTTTTCAAAGTTTTTAACTTCTTTGCTATTGTTTTGAATTTCCTCCCGTAGCTCTAAGTAGTTTGATTGTCTGAAGCCTTCCTCTCTCAACTCGTCAAAGTCATTCTCCATCCAGCTTTGTTCCATTGCTGGTGAGGAACTGCGTTCCTTTGGAGGAGGAGAGGTGCTCTGCTTTTTAAGAGTTTCCAGTTTTTCTGCTGTTTTTTCCCCATCTTTGTGGTTTTATCTACTTTTGGTCTTTAATCATGGTGATGTACAGATGGGTTTTTGGTGTGGATGTCCTTTCTGTTTGTTAGTTTTCCTTCTACCAGACAGGACCCTCAGCTGCAGGTCTGTTGGAGTTTGCTAGAGGTCCACTCCAGACCCTGTTTGGCTAGGTGTCAGCAGCGGTGGCTGCAGAACAGCGGATTTTCGTGAGACCACAAACTCAGCTGTCTGAGAGTTCCTCTGGAAGTTTTGTCTCAGAGGAGTACCCAGCCGAGTGAGGTGTCAGTCTGTCCCTACTGGGGGATGCCTCCCAGTTAGGCTGCTCAGGCATCAGGGACCCACTTTAGGAGGCAGTCTGTCTGTTCTCAGATCTCCAGCTGCATGCTGAGAGAACCACTACTCTCTTCAAAGCTCCAATGGAAATGCAGAAATCACCCATCTTCTGTGTCACTCAGGCTGGGAGCTGTAGACCGGAGCTGTTCCTATTCGGCCATCTTGGCTCCACCTCTATGTCCCCATGTTCTATCAGGTACTATATGTCCTCACTCCCAGCTTCCCCCTTGATCTTATGTCCTGCCAACCTCCTCTTTGTTTTATTCTTCTCTAGCTGCAACATGTAGGTATACTTTACATGCTCATGAATGTTATTTGTACAAATTGGATTCTGATTAACCTATCATCTATCTCAGTGGCTTTCAACTCTAGATGTACATTAGAATCATCAAGGGAGCTTTAAAAAATGATTAATGCTTAGACCTCGCCCTGGACAAATGGAATAAAAATCTCGGGAAGTGATATTCGGGTGTGTACATTATTTTTAAAGTTCTCCAGGGGATTCTAAAGTGCAATCTAAGAAGAGAACCACTCAACGTCATTTCCTTGTTATTCCCAGGAACTCAAATCTCCTCTTCCCATTCAGAGATCTAACCAGTCTAACACTGGCCATTCATTTTTCACCAGGAGTCAATAGAATCATCAGCCTCTCCTTTTTGCTTTGAGTGAATGGGACTCAAGGCTGCTTTGACCATTAACTCTGAGAATCACAGAGGGTTGGGTTGGGAAGGAACTTAAGTCATGTAACAAGGAAGTGCTCTGAAGGGCAAAGCTGAGTGGAACCCAAATTTTCTAGCACTGTTGTAGTTACAGTTTTAGTTACCTGATTTACTTCCTTTCCTTTTATCTGTGCTGAGTGAGCCTGAAGAACTGAGAATTGGGAGGATCCTCAACTTTTTTAATGTGCTTGCAACAATTCTCATTCGATAAATCTCTTTCTCTAAAAGTCCCTCTGTTAACTTTTTTTCCTCAGTGATCTGGGGGTGGAGGCTGGAGTGTCAGACTAGTGTTCTCATTTCTATATGCAAATAAATCACTTGATTATATTTTTTGTCCTTATGTTATCATGAATATTTCAAATGAATTTTATGTGGTTCATATTTATGGTTTGGGAGCTATTTCACATTTTGGCTTATTGCCGCCTCATCTGCATATACCATATCTCAGCTGATGTTGATTGGTCTCATTTACATATTCATCATGCTCCTATTTCCAAAGATATTTTGTTATAAAATAGCTTTCCCCCCACCTCCAGTGTTATAATAACACATAGATGTGTTTTTAAATTGAACTCATTTCCATACATAATTTTTCTGGTTACCATAAATCACCACATTGTCACCTACTCCCCCCACCCTATTCAATGTAATCTTCACACTTTATACCAAGCTGACATATGGCTCCACAGTAATTAAAGACAATGTAAACAGTTTACAGTGCACTTTGCAAAGCCACTTCACGTTGCAGAGAGTTTAATGATTTCTTTTCTCCCCCGCAAAGTCTCAAAGCAATGAAGAATAGGGAGGTTGGAGATAGCGATGCAGATAAAAGCTAAGGCGTGAACAGTGGCCATTTCATTTCTAATGGAGAAACTTCTATTCCTGGTTCTTAAAAAACAAACAAACAAAAAACAGTCCTTTCCCTGTTGACTTCTGATAGAAGTAGAGGAGGCTGGGTTAAACTGGGCTAATAAATGAGGAAGAATCATTAGCAAGGGTTGGGGAATTTTTTCCCAATCATTTTAACAAGAGGATGGGAGTAAGAAATAAACTCATCAAATGCCCATGTTGTGCCAGATACTGAGATTGAGAATTGAGGGCCTTGACAACTCTATGACATAGACCTTAGTATTAACATTTTCCAGATTAGGGAGATGAGGATTAGAGAAGTTGAAACACTTGTACAACATAGAGACAGATGTAAAGAGAGAAGAAAATAAAGATGTGTGAACTCAGCATCTCCACGGACTAGTCTAGTTCCATGTAAGTGAGGTACATTCGATTCTGCAATATCTTTTTCTATTGCTTACCCATTGTGTTACCTTGGACAGAGAATTTGATATATTTAAGCCTGTTTTCTTATCTATAACATAGCACTAATGATGTTACCTATCTCCTGTGTGACTGGGAGGATGAAAAAGGTGATGAATGTAGCTCTGTGGGTGGATCCCAGCAGGTATGCCCCCAGGCCAACCTACTAGCTGTGTGCCCATGTCTTGGCCTAAGAAATAGCCCACAGGTTGCTGCTGGCAGACATGCCTGCAAGCTGGCTAAGCAGCCTTGCACCCACTTCCTGAATCTAAGAAACAGCCCCAGCATCCAACCAAAGAAGACACATGAACCCACATCAGCCAGTAGGCCATCCAACCATGTTCAAGGCCTGCAAAACATCCCTGTGGGCCACCCCAAGCAGACATACCCCCAGGCCAGCCAAGTAGCTATGTACCTACATCTGGGCCTGAGAGATAGCCCCAGGTAGACATGCTTTCAAGCCAGTGGAGCAACCATGCACCCATGCCTCTGATCAGAGTAACAGCCACATGGCCCCAACTCCAGTGAGCCAGACCCTGAGTTGGCCAACCCACTATGTGCACACATGTACCTGTGACCTGACAAACAGTCTAGCAAGCCCACCCCTAGTAAAGCCACAGCACAACAACTGCAGACTCTCTCAGCTTTGGCTGCTGAGACACTCGCAAACATTACTAACATGGATTACAGAAAAAGAAATGACACAGATACTACACTATTGTATCCACCTAGAACCAAAGTCAAAGCACCTCACCAAAGCAACACCCCAAGACTCATCCAAATGAATGTCTTTTCTTATAAAACCTACTTCATAAAATTGGAACAGGTGACTGTTTGACCAGATGCATAAAAATCAATGTAGGGATACATCAAAGATGAAAAAGCAAGGAAACATCACACCTTAAAGGAACACAGTGACTCTCCAGTCACAGACCCTAATTATAAAGAAATATATAAAATGTCAGAAAAAGAATTGAAAATAATAATTAAGGAAACTCAGTGAGATACAAGAGAACACAGATAGACAATTTAATCAAATCAGGAAAACAACTCATAACTTGAATGAGAAATGTGGCAGAGAGATATCACAAAAAAAGAGCCAAACAGAAATCCTACAGCTTAAAAAGTCAATTAATAAAATATAAAAGGAACCAGCTGAGAGCTTCAACAACAGATTGACCAAACAGAAGAAAAAACACCTGAACTTGAAGGCAGGTCTTTTGAAAGAACACAGGCACAATAAATAAATGATAAGAAATGATGAAGAAAGTCTACAGAATTTATGAGGCATAGTTAACCAAATAAATATTTATATTATAGGAATTTCAGGAGGAGAAGAGAAAGGAAAAGGCATGGAAAGCATATTTAATAAAATAATAGCTGAAAATTTCCCAAGTCTTGGGAGAGAGATGAACATCCAGATCCAGGAAGCTCAAAAAAAAAAAAAAAAAAAAACCCAAATAGAATCAACCCCAAAAGTTATTTCCAAGGCACATTACAGTCAAATAGTCAAACGTCAAAGAAAAAGACAAACTTCTAAAAACAGGAAGAGAAAAGCCTGAAGTCACATATTAAAAAATCCACATTGGATGAAGAGTAGATTTCTTAGCACAAACATTACAGGCCAGGGAGAATAGGATGATATACTGAAAGTACTAAAAGAAAAAAGCTGCAAGACAAGAATACTATACCCAGCAAAGCTACATTTCAGAAATGAAGGAGAAATAAAATGTTTCATGGACAAGAAAAAAATAAGGGAATTGATCACAACTAGACCTGCCAAACAAGAAATGCTCAAAGAAGTATTACATCTGGAAGTAAGAAGACTGAAACCAACATCATGACAACATGCAAAACTCTAAAACTCACTGTTAGACTTGATACACAAAGGACAAAGAGAAAGGAATCAAGTCTATCACTACAGAAAACCACCTAATTGCAATAATTAAAAATAAGAGAGGAAGTAAGAAACAAAGGACATACAAAACAAGCAGAAAACAAGTAATTGCAAGAGTAAGTCCTCACCTATTAATAATAATCTTGAATGTAAATAGATTAAATTTCCCATTTGAAACATATAGACTGGTGAAATAGATTTTTTAAAAGACCCAAATATATGCTGCCTACAAGAAACTTACTTTACCTGTAAAGACACAGACTGAAAGTGAAGGGATTGAAAAAAGATAATCCTTATAAACAAAACCCTAAAGTGATCAGGAATAGCTATACTCACATCAGAAAAACAGACTTAAGTTAAAAAATGTAAAAAGAGACACAAATTAACATTATAAAATAATAAAGGGATCAATTCAGCAAGAAATTATTACAATTGGAATATATATATATATATATATATATATATATATATATCTCCAACATCAGAACACACAGATATAAAAAGCAAATATTATTAGGCCTAAAGGGAGAGATAGACCACAATACATTAGTAGTTGGAGATTTCAACACCCTACTCTCAGCATTAGACAGATTGTTTAGAGTGAAAATCAACAAAGAAACATTGGATTTAAACTGCTCCACAGACCAGACACCTACAGAACATTTCGTCCACCAGCTGCAGGATACAAATTGTCATCATCAGGAAATGAAATACTTTTCAGAATTGGCCATATTGTTTCTGTTAGGACAATAAACAAGTCTCAAAAAATTTTAAAAAATATCAAAATTATATCGAGTACCTTATAATACCACAATGGAATAAACTTAGAAATCAATAACAAGAGAAACATTTGAAAGCATTCACTGCATGGAAATTAAACAGCACATTTCTGAATAATCAATGGGTAAAGAGGAAATTAAGAATAAAATTTAAATCTTTCTTAAATGAAAATGAAAACACAAAATACCAAAACCTATGGGACAGAGCAAAAGCAGAATTAAGAGGCAAGTTTATATCAGTAAACCCCTATATGAAAAAACAAGAAAGATTTCCCGGCCTCAAATAAACCAATTAACAGTGCATGCAGCTCAAGGAACTAAAAAAGGAAAAACAAACCAAACCAAAAATTAGTAAAAGAGAAAAATAATAAATATCAGAGCAGAAATAAATGAAATTAACACTAAAATAATAACACAAGAGATCAATGAAATAAAAAGTTGCCTTTCTGAAATGATAAGCCAAATGAACAAACCATTAGCTAGACTAAGAAAAGAAGGGAGAATACCCAAATAAATAAAATCAGAAATGAAAAACATACACAATGACAGTAGCAGTAGTAGTAACATTACAATGGTTACTAAAAAAATACAAAGGATCATTAAAGATTGCTATGAACAAGTATACACCAATAAATATGAAAACCTCGATAAAGTCCTAGACAAATACAACCCACCAAGACTGAACCAAGAATAAATAGAAAATCTGAATAGACCAATAATAAGTGACAAGTTTGAACAGGTAATTGAAAATCTCCCAACAAAGAAAAGCCCAGGACCAGATGGCTTCACTGCTGAATTCTACAGAACCTTTGAAAAATAATTAAATACCAATTCTTCTCAAACTATTCTAAAAATAGAAGCAGAAGGAACTCTTTCGAACTCATTCTCATAGGCCAGCATTGCTCAGATACCAGACAAGGACATAGCAAAAAAAAGAAAACATAGGCCAATATCCCTGATGAAGATGGATGCAGAAATCCACAACAAAATACTAGCAATCCAAAACCAATAAGACATCAAAGAGATAATACATGAGAATTAAGTGGGACTTATCTGAGAAAAGCAAGAATGTTTTAACATATGCAAATTAGTAAACATGATACATTAAAGCAACAGAATGAAGGACAAAATTCATATGACCATGTCAATAAATATAGAAAAAACATTTGGTAAAATTCAACATGCCTTCATGATAAAAACTCTCAATAAATTAGGTATAGAAGGAAAGTACCTCAACGCAATAAAGGCCATATATGACAAACCTTCAGCTAATATCTGGATTGAGGAAAAGCTGAAAGCTTTTTCGCAAGAACTGGAATGTTACAATAATTCCCACCATCACCACTATTACATAACATAGTATTGAAAGTTCAAACCAGAGCAATGAGGCAAGAGGAGGAAATGAAGGGCGTCCAAATTTGAAAAGAGGAAGTCAAACTGTCCATGTTTTTAAATGACATATTATATATAGAAAAACTGGCCAGGTGCAGTGGCTCGTGCCTATAATCCCAGCACATTGGGAGGCTGAGGCAGGTGGATCATGAGGTCAGGATATTGAGAACATCTTGGCCAACATGGTGAAACCCTGTCTCTACTAAAATGCAAAAAATTAGCCAGGCATGGTGGTGCATGCCTGTAGTCCCAGCTACTCGAGAGGCTGAGGCAGGGGAATTGCTGGAACCGGGAGGCAGAGCTTGCAGTGAGCAGAGATCACACCACTGCACTCCAGCTTGGTGACAGAGCAAGACTCTGTCTCCACACCCTCCCCCCGACCTAAAAAACAACTTTAAGAACTGTTAAACAAATTCAGTAAAGTTGAAAGATACAAAATCAACCAACAAAAATCAGTAGCATTTCTATCCACTAGCAATAAACTACCGGAAACAAAAAATCAAGAAGGCCATTCCATTTACAAAAACTACAAAACAAAACAAAACCCTAGGAATAAATTTAACTGAGGTGGCAAAAGGCCTCTACAGGGAAAACCACAAAACACTAATGAGATAAACTGAAAAGGATACAAACCAATGGAAAAACATCCCAAGCTCATGGATGTGAATAATCAATATTGTTAAAATGACCTTACTAACTAAAGCAATCTAAAGATTCAATGCAATTGCTATCGAAATACGAATGCAGTTCTAGGCACAGTGGCCCATATTTGCAACTCCGGCACTTTGGGTGAGTGGGGCAGAATGATAACTTGAGTCCAGGAATTCAAGAGCATCCTGGGCAACATAATGCCCATCTATGCAAGAAAATAAAAAAATAGCTGAGTATGGTGGCACATGCCTGTAGTACTAGCTACTTGGGAGGCTAAGGTAGGAAGATTGCTTGAGCCCAGGAGTTTGAGGCTATAGTGAGCCATAACTGAGCCATGATCACACTTCTGCCTGACTAAGACCTTGTCTCTAAAAATTGAAAAAAAAAAATAACACAGCCAACAACAATGCTGTCATTCACAGAAATAGAAAAAAAATTTTAATTTGTATGGAACCACAAAACATCCTGCATAGCCAAAGTAAGCCTAATCAAAAAAGAACAAAGCTGGCAGCATCAAACTACCAGACTTCAAAATATAATACAAAGTTATAGTAACCAAAACAGCATGGTACTGGGGGAAAAAACAGACAAATAGACCAATGGAACAGAATAGAGAACCTGTAAATTAGTGCACGTATCTATAGCCAACTGATTTTTGACAAAGATGCCAAGAACATTCACTGGAGAAAGGACAGTTTCTTAAATGATGCTGGGAAAACTGGATATCCACATGTAGAAGACTGATGCTATTAGGCTGGTGCAAAGGTAACTGTGGTTTTTGCTATTTGAAAGTAATGGCAAAAACTGCAGTTACTTTTGTATCAACCTAATAGATGCCCCCTTTCACCTCTCATTCTATACAAAAATCAACTCAACATGGATTAAATTCCTAAATGTAAGTCCAAAAATGATAAAACTGCAAGAAGTAAACATGGAGGAAGTGCTTGAGGACATTGGTTTGGGAAAAGATTTTATGAATAAGACATCAAAAGCACAGGAAACAAAATCAAAAATAAAGGGGATTATATCAAACCAAAAAGCTGCAGAGCCAATGAAACAATCTATACAGTGAAAAGACAACCACAAAATGGGAGAATATGTTTGCCAAGTACTCATTTGACAGGGCATTAACATCCAGAATATATAAGAAACACAAACAAAAAAATACCAAAAAAATTTGATTAAAATATAAGCAAGTGATAAAACAGATATTTCTGAAAAGAAGACATATAAATGGCCAACACATAGATGGAAAAATGCTCCACATCACTAATCATCAGAGAAATGCAACTCAAACCATAATGAGGTATCATCTCACACCAGTTGGGATGGTTATTAAATGAAAATAAATTACTGGTGAGGATGCAGAGAAAAAGGTACACTTACACATTGTTCATGGGACTATAAACAGTAAAGCCACTATGGAGAACAGTATAAAAAGGTTATTCAAAACACAGCAAATACAACTACAATATGATCCCACTAGGTATTATTGAAAGGAAAGAAAAACAAAAGCTCAGTATCCTGGGAAAACATTACCTTGACCACTCAGAGAAGCCATGCCTCTCCAGTGCCTAAGTTGAAACTGCCCTACATCCCAGGAAATGATGCCTTGACCAGCCAGGTTGGTCACACACCCCAGTACCTAAGCTGATATGACACTCTGCATTCCAGGGAAATGGGGCCTGGGCTGCCTAGAACAGTCACGTCCCACAGGCCTGAGCTGAAGTGGCACATTGCCCCTGGGAAGTCAATGCCCTGGCCAAGCTGAACAGCTGCATATTCCAAGGCTGAGCTGATAGAGTATCCTGCTGCCCAGGCAAGAGAGAAGTGGCTGAACTGAAATACTCCACCCTATATGCCACATACCTCTAGTACCTTCCTTCCCTGGAGCCAGACTAGTTCCCTATTCTGGGCTTCTGAGATACCTCTCTCCCTGGGGAGTACAGTCATTGATGTACCCACTCCCCCTGGCCCAAACTAGAGCTGTGCTTTGCCATTCTGGGATACTTGCTGTTGCTACACATGGCTGCAAAGAGTCTAGAATGCTGCTAAGCCCCACCATTCCAGGGTCTATGGTCACTACTGCAAAGTGCCTCATCTCCTGGGAGATGCCACTGGGTCTATTTGGCTCAGTTTCTCAAATTGCATCCATACCCTTCTCCCCCATGCCCATACCTCCAGATTACCCCTTCTTCTGAGGGGCCAGGGTAGTACTGTACCCTGCTCCTCAGGGGCATAATCACCACTACAACGTGGCACCTTGAACCCAAGCTGCTAGGGGGTGCCTCAGAGTCACACATCTTGGCTTCATGGGAAACCTACATCTAATCCTGCCAAGGAGAGCAAACTTGCACCTCAAGACCCAGGTGCCATAATAGGTATGCAAGACCATAAGTCTGGGACCCTGCCCCCATAGCTGCTGTGAACATCTAAGTATATGCTGCTGATATGAAGCACACCTCACCTGCAAAGACAAATATAAACTGAAAGTGAAGGGTTGGATAAAAGTGATTCTGAGCAAAAGGAAATCAAAAGTGACCAGGAGTAGCTACTATAATTATATCAGATAAAGGAGACTATGGGTCAAAAACTGTAAAAAGAGACAAAAAGGGACATTATATAATGATAAAGGGATCAATTCAGCAAGAGGATATGGTTCTAAATATATATATATTTAGATATAACTATAAATAAATACATATATCTATAATATATATAAATATATATACATAAATATATATTTATATATAACTACATATATATATATATATCTCCAAACCTGGAGCACTCAGATGTATAAAGCAAATGTTATTAATCCTAAAGGAAGAGATAGCTTCTAATACAGTAATAGTTGGGGACTTCAATGCCCCACTGTCAGCACTGGAGAGATCATCTGGACAGAAAATCAACACTATGAACATTAAATTTAAATTGCAATTCAGACCAAATGGACTTAACAGACATTTACAGAACATTTCATCCAACAGCTGCAGAATATACATCTTCAGCAACCCTGAGCAAAAAGAATAAAGCTGAAGGCATCACACTACAGGACTTAAAAATATACTACAAAGCTATAGTAATACAAACAACGTGCTATGGGCATAAAAACCAACCATATGCTGGTGGTACAGAAAAGAAATAAACCCACATATTTATGGTGAACTGATTTTCAACAAAGACATTATGAACATTCATTGGGGAAAGGAAAATCTCTTCAATGAGTTGTGCTGGGACAACTGGATATTCACATGCAGAAAATGAAACTGGATATCTATATTTCACCATATACAAAAGTCAACTCAAAATGGATTAAAGACTAAAATGTAATATCTGAAACTATATAAAACTTCTGGAAGAAAACATTGGGAAATTCTTCAGAAAACTGATCTGTGTGAAGATTTTTTATGGAGAAGACCTCAAAAGCACAGGAAATAAAAGGAAAAACAGACAAATGGCATTATGTTAAACTAAAAAGCATCTGTAGAGCAAAGGAAACAACAGAGTGAAGAGCTAACCTTCAGAATGGGAGAAAATATTTGGAAACTACTCATCAAACAAAGGATTAATATCCAGAATACACAAGGAATTCAAACAACTCAACAGCAAAATTAATAATCAAATTTAAAAATGATCATATGGGTCAAATAGACATCTCCCAAAAGAAGACATACAAATGGTCAATAGGCATATGAAAAAAATGTTCAACATCACTAATTATCAGAAAAATGCAAATCAAAGTCACGATAAGGTCTCATCTCACCCCAGTGAGGATGGCGATTGTAAAAAAAACAACAGAAACCCACCAAAAACCAAAAACATAAACAAATACTGGCAAGGATGTAGAGATAGGGGAACTCCTCTACACTGTTGGTGGGAATAGAAGTTAGTACAGCCATTATGTAAAATAGTATGAGTATGAGATTCCTCTAAAAACTAAATGTAGAGCTTCCATATGATCTAGCAATTTTACTAATGGGTATGTATTCAAATGCAAGGAGAGGCCCTAAATGCCCAGGAGGGTGGTACCAAGAGCTTTCAAAGGGAGGGAGGATTAATTTAAGTGTGGGAGGATTTGCTCTGTCTTCTGCCACTGTACCCTGGCTTGAGAAAATCATATTTTGGAAAAACCCTAAATTAAACCATCTTAATATGAACTGAGTTTTTGCAATAACAAAGGATTCTTCTCTTTTCAAAGGAAATCTTCATCAGTGCTGTAAATATGTCAAAGACCTATTTGCACTCTGATGTTTATTGTAGCACTATAAATAGCCAAGGTATGGAATCAACTTACATGTTCACAAAGAAATGAATAAAGAAAATGCTATATATATTATATATAATATATATATGTATGTGACACACGCTCACAATGGAATACTATTTAGTGATGAAAGGGAGCAAAATTCTATCATTCACAGCAACATAGATAATCTTGGAGGATATTATGTTAAGTGAAATGTTAGGCGCAGAAAGGGAAATACTGCATGTTCTCACTCATATGTGGAAGCTAAAAAAGTCTGACCTCAAAGAAGCAGAGAGTAGAATAGTGGTTATTGGAGGCAGGGAAGTCTATGTGGGAGAGGGGATATCAAAAGATTGGTTAATAGATATAAAAGTACAGCAAAATAGGAGGAATAAGTTCTAGTGTTCTATAGCACTATAGGGCAACTATAATTAACAACAATTTGCTGTGTATTTTCAAATATGTAAAAGAGCAGATTTTGAATGTTTCCAAAACAAAGAAATGATAAATATATGTGGTGTGAGATATGTTAATTACCCTGATTTGATCATTACCCAATGTATATATGTATCAAAATAGTACACTATACTCAATTATTTTACAATTATTATGTGTTACAATTATAAATATGCACAATTATGTGTCAATTAAAAATAATAAAGAAAAAACTGTGGAACAAGAACAAAAAGAAAAAATGGTAAGGCATGAAGAGTTTGTGTGTGTGTGTGTGTGTGTTCACACGTGCATGGTGGGGCAAATATGGAAGATGAATAATCAGTTATGAATTTAGAAAATATTACTCTATGTTGAAAATGGATGAGGGAGAGGGAAGAGCATGCTGGTAAATGGGGACAGCACAAGTTGAAGGCTGTTGCAGTTACACAAGTGCTCTGGTTTAAATGTTTTTTTCCTCCCCAAATTTCCTGTTAAAACTCAATCTCCACTCCAACATTGGGAAATGTGGCCTTTTGAGAGTGGTTTAGGGTTCACACCACAAGGGCCCCATCCTCATGAATAGATTAGTGTTGCCATTAAAAAGGGCTTTTGGGAGTGGGTTCTCTCTCTTCTGCTCTTCTGCCATGTAGGGACATGTTTGTCCCCTTTTGCCCTTCCACCTTCCACCATGTGAGGACTCAGCAAGAAAGCCCTCACCGGATGCTGGAAGCTTGATTTTGGAGTTTCAAGTCTCCATAACTGTAAGAAAATAAATTTCTGTTCCTTGTAAATTATCTAGTCTGCAGTATTTTGTTATAGCAGCACAAATGGACTATACCAAGGAAAGATTGTGGTAGCTGGAGAAAGAGATGGGTGGATAGGTTAGACGTGTAACAAGGAGGTAAAAACAACAGGACTTGGTGGTGTACTTTAGTACAAAGTTTCTACATTCTGATCTTGGCTTTAAAGAATAATCAAGGGATCAGAGAAACTGTAAATTCTGAGTATAATCTGATAAATGTGCTGTTAATGTTATGAATACAGGGTTATGGTTTGGAAGAACTTGGAAAGTTCTGGAAAAGCTCTGTAGAAAAGTAAGCATTTCATCTGGTCCCTGAATGACAAGCAGGACTTTATGAAGTGAAATTTTAGACAGAGGGACAACATCTACATAAGAGCAGTGTGAAAGCATATTTTGTTCATTTGTTTATTTGTTGATTAATTCCCCTGCTATTATTTTTGATCCCTTTATGTGCCAGACATTGCCCAAAGAACAAGCCGTCACATTCTAAATGTGCAATATGATGTCTGGTAATAATATGCTTGGGGAATAGAAAATTTTTCCACCTGGTGAGAGTGTAAGGTACACAGTGCATATGGTGGGAGATAAAGGGTTTTGATTTCTGTGCCAGGAACTTATGACTTAAGTCTGTAGCGAGGAGGATCCCTAGAAGTTCTTCTGCAAGAGAATTTAAACCGGGCAAGTCTGGCAGCAGAGTGGCAGGAAGATTGGAGCTGGGATAGGCATGGAAGCTTCATACAGTAGGTTATGTAAGTGATGATGAGGCTTTGGGTCTAATAGCAACAGGAATGAGAAGAGGACTGGATATCAGAGTACATCTGAGAGGCAGTCAGTAGGACTGGAAGAGCACCTTGGCATAATGGATAGAGAATGCACCTGAGTCAAGGGAGACTGGATTATCCTGGTTTGGGAACCTGGGCAGATGGTGACATGATTCACTGGGCAATATGGGAAGATGAGAAATTTAAAAATAAAGATAAGCTAGTTCTGAATATGTTGAATTCCAGGTATTTGCAGTTCACTCAGATGTAGATGTTTAGGCATCTTTCCAATTCAAAACAAGAATTATGGCCGCAGAAGAGAGGTGGAGGTTGCAGATGAAAGTTTAGGAACCCTGGTAATAAGACATTATCTGACAACTGGTCATTCAAGGGTGGAGCTAGAAGAAAAGAAAATGGCCAAAAAATAGAGCCCTAGAATACCTAAATTTTTGAAGGGCAGTTGAAGAACAAGAGAGATGAAGAGAACTGGATATGGAGCAATCTGGGAGGTTAATAGGGAGGCAGGAGAGTGTGGTATCCCAGAAGTTAAGTGGGGAAAGGGCATTGAGAAGAATGACATTAATGGTTAATGGAATTTAAAGACTGTAGATAAGGTAAATAGAAGAGGATAAAGTAGAATTCATTGGATCTTGTAGCTATGGTATTTTTGGGATCTTTGACAGAATAATTTAATAGTGTTGAAGAATTTTTGGCCAAATAGCGAGTGGGCAGGCTAAGAAGTGATTGAAAAGAAAGGATAGAGAGGCAGTGAATGTAGGCAACTCTTTCAACACAATGGTCTTGATGGGAGGAGAGAAAAATGTAGCAGAATAGGAAGGTGGAATTTATACAGAACACCTTTCTTTTATTCTTTCCAATATGGATAGGTGAAAGTTGGTCACATGTGCAGAATGAATGAAAAGGACTTTGTGATTTGTGGAGAGGGAGATACTGAAGAAAAGACCAATATTTATTAAGTTCAGGAAACTGATTAACAACTGGAAGAACACAAGTGAAGGAGATAGGTCTGGAAAGGAGATGAGAACTTCTTGGTGACCAAGAGTGTAAGGTGAGACAATGGACAAAGGTGAGCATGGAGACTGAGGAATACCCAAGTCTCCTCACGTTGAGTTCAGTGCTGGGCCCTCTGCTAGAAAATGCTTTGAAGCCTTATGGTATAAAAAGGGTGAAAAAAATAAGATCAATTTTATTTTGGCATATCACTATGTCAGTTCAGGCTGATTAATGAAGACATGAGGTAAAAATGTACAAGCTGTGCCTGGGCAAGTTGAGTTACTGAGCCAGCTGCTGTGTCTCTTGGATTGTTGCTATGTCAGCTCAGCTCAACCATTCGTATTGCCACAGGAAGGTCTTGCCTGATGCTGAATACCCAGTGAGGGGTCATTCACACTTGCTGGATTAAACTTGATTAAAGTAGCTTATTTGTGACATCTGAAATGCCTGTCTTTAGAATTCTATTTAATTATAGTGATATTTAGGGACACAGAGATATCCAATAGTCATTTAGTCTATGTTAGCTCCAGGCAAGGGAATGGTGAATTCATCCAGGAATATATCTTGAGCACAAAGCTCTCCAACTCTACTGTTTCCCTGGTTTCCTTGGTGAACTCTGTTCAGGGTAGTGTCCCCATCTTCTAATCTCTGTGATAGTTGAATGTCCTCAATGAGGTAAACCCAGAAGATTACCGGTCTTAAATTGGGCTCTCCTCCAACATGGGGATAGAAATTGGAAATCACGTAAGCCCCTTTTTAAAACTCCTCTCTTAATACACAGATGAGGAAACCAGGGCCCTGAAAGATAAAATGCTTTAATCAAGGTTATTCAGTAATTTTATATTAAAACTAACACTGATTCTGACCACCCTCCTTTAAGCAGGTGGCTTAATTGCTGGAACATAATGACATCTTCTATACTTTGTGATTCTTTTGTTAATGGATTCCTTTCTTGCTTCTTCAAACTTCAGGAAGTACTATTCTTAAAGGGATATAAAAGAACCAAAAAGATAAAGTTATTGGCTTCAAGAAAGAAACACATGAACTAAGGTTTTCTTTCTTGCCTTGCTTTCATTCCCTTCTGTATATACTCTGTTCATTGCTATACTTACTGGCATTAAAGTCCTGAATCCTGGCTGTCTCACTGCAAAGAAGAACATATTTCCCTGGCCCTGAATGCCCAGGAGGTGGTACCAAGAGCTTTCAAAGGGAGGGAGGATTACTTTAAGTGGGGGAAGATTTGCTCTTTTACTACTGCACCCCACTTTGAGAAAACCATGTCTTGGAAAAACTCTAAATTAAACTAGCCCAATGTGAACTGAATGTTTGCAGTAACAAAAAAGGCTTCTCTTTTCAAAGGAAATCTTAATCAGTAAACTTTCCTAGTACTTTGAATTGTTTATATATCAATTACTACTTGCCTGCATGCATACTTTGGAAACAAGAAGTCTAGGGAATCTCTAAGCATAGATGTTAAGTCCTGATGTCAAATAAAAATTAATCATAAATAGTAGAAAGTATCTCTGAAAGAGAGTGGATGTCTGCAGAAAAAAAGAGGCTTTGTTTTACGAAAATTCCATTCACAGGTACTCTGGGAGCAGCCCCTTATTTGAGAAATGATGAAAATTGCTTGGATTGCTCTTTTGCTCATTTCAGTGGCCTCACTGAAAGACTCCACACTATCATTTAGGAACCATGGTAACACAGTAAAATGTGAGAAGATGCAGAAAGTTTGGCTGGCCATGTCAGTTCGGCTGCTAAGTGCAGATAATCATACTAGATGTGGTCTGAGGTTACTCCCTACAGCCCCCTTGAGGCATTCACTCACAGCAGTGAATACATACATTTTCTCCAGGTCCACAAATCCTGAAAATGCACCTTTTTGGATGACTCGAAGCTTGGTGAGGACAAACCTCCTGCAAAGAGAGTAGAAATAAAATATCACAACCTATCCATTAATGAGTAATTGAGTTGCTAATGTATTCATATCAGCAAACAGCTAACATATACTAAGTGCTTGCCATAAAGTAATGTTGAAATTGCTTTTACATTCTCTGTTTTCATCCTGTCTACAAGTAGTGATACTGACACTGTTAGTCTTTCCGTTTTGCATAAGGAAACTAGAGTTTAGGGAGAACAAAAAACTTACCCAGGGTCACATGGCTGATACACGACAGAGATGGCATATGAACCTTGCTTGTTCCCACTACCCTATGTTGCCTTCTGTAGCCCTGTGTGAGACCTGTTCTCTTTCTCTACTCCAACCCCCATTACCTCTTCCTTTATTGTCATTCTTAGCTGCCTTTGCCTCCTATTCCAAGATGAAAATAAAACCAATAGAAGAAAATGTCCGTATGCTCTCACAGGGCTCACTGCCTGATCAACCTGCCTGCACCTGTGCTTTATACACATTGTCTTCTCTCCTGGTACTGTGAGTGAACTGTCCAGGGTCCTAAGAATAGCTTCTCCAATATACACTAGGTCTCGTTCCCTCTCTGCTAGTCCCAGTAACCACTATGACAATTTTCCACTTTCTTAGACGCATTTCAGTCACCTTTTTCCTCTTCTTTCCTGAATTCTGCTTACTGATATAAAAACATGCCATAATGTACCTCCTCTAAAACAACTCTTCTCTTAACCTCAGCTGCCTTCAGCTTTTGCCATTTTCTTCTGCTCGAAATATTTGTCTCACGCTTGCCTCACAGTTCCTTCCAATGGCTCCTCATCTCACTAGGGGAAAAATCAAAGTTGTTTACAAAGGCCTTCAGTGCCCTACAAGAGCTTTCTGCTCTTTATTTCCATAGACCCTGTATTCTCAATTTTGACAACTACCCTTTGATCATCCTGGTCTTGTCACAGTATCCTCTAGCAATTCCTTGGACAAGCCAGGTTTCTTCTGGCTTAATGTTTCCACATTTGAGGTTCTCTCTGTTTGGAACATTTCTCTCCCAGATATCCTCATGGCTTGTTATCTCAGACCCCCATTTGCTCAAATGTTACCATCTTAGTGAAGCTTTCCCTAACCACCTATTTAAAATGATAATCTCCCAAACTTGGCCCAGACGCTCTTTCCTGCTGCTTAAATTTTTCTTCACAGCAATTCTGACATGTTATATCTTCATTTATCTATTTGTGTATCCATTTATTTGTTTCTTCCTCATAACTAGAATTCAAGCTCCATGAGGGCAAAAATGTTTGCCTGATTTGTTATGATTGTATACCAAATGCCTAGGACAGTGTTTAACATGATAGGTAGTCAATAAATATTTGAATGACTGAATTAAATGGCTATTGAGCACTCTGAAACTGCTAGGTTTGAGGTTGAAGTTACAAGTGACCCTATGAAAATCTTTGCAATAAGAATATTATTTTTTCCCCAGCCTTCTTCTCTCTGGCTTTTTCTTGCTTTGTAACTGATTAATAGGGATTTGGTTTTCTTTCTTCTTTAACACGTCCTTTTACAAGGCAGTCTGTGAGCAGGAATTGTAATCAAACACCATGGACTTGGATAGTTTCATAAATATTTTATTGCTTTAACCTTCTATTATTTATTGGTGTTAGTGAAATTTCTGTTTCAGATAGAGCTGCTACTCAGGCAATCAGGTCTTTTCTTTCACCTTGTTTGTGCTTGGCTGCTAGGTGTACCAAACCTATGGTGAAGACTCATGAGAGAGAACCCTGTGTGCTGTTGCTGCCCTAGAGAAGTTTATATACTTGCTGGGAAGGCAATACCAGAAACCTTGAAATTGCCAGAGAACAGTTGAAGGCTATAGTTGATATAATAGCAATAAATGCTTTACAAGGATTAAGATGGGAAAGATTCCAAAGTACACAAATATATAACAGAAATATTGTCAAGAGTAGATGAATTTTGAACCCAAGCTTCAAAAATATTAGATCATACTAAATGCATTGTCTTTATTAAGCTATTTAAATGAATGGTGATTTAATTTAAGATCACAGATTATCTACTTCTAGAATATCCATCTAAAATTAATAAAAGTTAGCTCAACACCCTACCTTAATTGTACTCACTTAACCTTAGTTAATACATACAAGTTCCTTTTGTTCCTATTTAACACAAGACAGAAGAATGATGAAAATAAACCAATAAATGAAGATAATAAAATTGTTTTAAACTACTCAACACTCTAAAAGTTTCAAGAAAATCGAAACATTAAAGTAAAATATTAACGAGATGCATGGAGAGTGAGGTCTTGAATAACGAACTCTTCTATTTAATAACATCAACTAGAAAGCATTTTTTGATTCAGCCCCAGTAGTGTGCAAGTTTTTCTAAAATTTTGAAGGACTATGTCTGTATTAAGTGGTTCAAACTTATTAACATAATTAAATATTTTTGACGCTTAAAATCTTCATTGACCTCTATTTCCTCAAATGTTATAAACAAGATAATCTGAAGACATTTTCATGAAAAATTACCCAGAAGACTTCTATAAAACATTGCAAATATTATTTTAAATGCATAGTAGAGCTTGCAAGGATATGAGAAATCCTCAGGGGCTCAAAGTAAAGCAGCTGAATGCCAGAAGGAACCCTGAGCAGTGGTGAATGCAAACCAGAATTCTAAGAGAGTAAACTAAAAGCAAGGCATCACGTGGCAACGGATGAAGGATGAGGAAGGGAAGGGAGATGCTAGGCTCTTTTCAACAATCAACTCTTGTGAAAACTAATAGAGTGGGAATTCACTCATTACCACAAGGATGGCACCAAGCCGCTCATGAGGGGTCTGCCCCCATGACACAGTCACTTCCCACTAGGTCACATCTCCAACACTGGATATTAAATTTCAACATGAGATTTGCAGGAAACAAATATAAGTGGGTTGTCATAATGGCTGAAAATCCCACCAAGTCAATAAAAAACACCAAAAACATATTGACCAAGAACTAGGTTACAAAGAAAATTAGTAATGAAAAATTACTTTCTTTGATGATGATGCAATTAAATTACTTAGAAATCAGTAATAAATATAATTAACTCTCCTCCCCCAATACACATACACCCATGTGGAAAAACCAAAACCAAAAGCAAAGCAAACCACCCACCCACCCAACCAACCAGCCAAACAAGCACCCTTTGAAGTCATACATGGGTCAAAGAAGAAATCACAATTATAATTAGCAATTATTTGGATTGACCTATAATGAAAATGCAACATATCAAACTCATTGGATATAGGTAAATTGCTACCTATAGCAGAAATTTATAGACTTAAGTTATTGTACCAGAAAAGGAAACAAAAATTAGATTAAAAATTAATGAGCTAAGCTTCCAATACAATAAACTACTAAAAGAAGAATAGAATTGTAGAAACAGAAAATTATGAAACTAATAATTTTTATTCCATTTTTTGCTAGAACTTAAAGTGAAACTTGAAAGTTGTTTGATAAGAAGCATCGGTAAAATGAAAGACTGTTAATAGAGATGTTTGAGAAGGTAAACACTAAGGTAGACATTATAATTTCTTATTAGATAAAGCTTAAGTTTAATCTACACTAATCTATTTTGCAATTATAAGGTTAAGTTTCTCTTTGAGTTTATTGTTAACATGGGTAAGGAGCTTTCTACTAGTAGCAAAAGGTTTACTAAAATGGTTTCATGGACTCTTAATTTATAATTTTAACATTGAAAATGACTGTTACAGAGAACTACACCTATTTGAATGTTTACTGAAGAAAACTGGATTTACCACTTAACATTGTAAACTTTGCTTATTATAGAAGGCTTATTTTAACCAGCAACCATTTGACAATTCATTATGACCTTGTTGATCCAGTTCTAATTAACAAATTCGAAAGGTATGTGCACATTTCCTTTAAATCAGAAGCACAGGTAAAGGCATTATATTTGATAAATTTTCATTTTAGAAATAAAGTGAGAGTATAATAAAGTTTAGAATATTTTGCACCACAATTAACATCTTATTGATGCTTTCACATTTCCCTCTCAGAAGTAGAACAAGACAAGGATGCCCACTCATCACTTTTGTTCGTAATTGTACTGGAAGTTCTAGCCAGAGCAATTAGGCAAGAGAAAGAAATAAAGATCATCCAAATTGGAAAAGAGGAAGGCAAATTGACCATGCTTGCAGATTACATGATCTTATATGCAGAAAAACCTAAATACTCTACCAACAAACTCTTAGAACTGATAAATGAATTAAGTAAAGTTGTGGGATAAATTAATATACAAAACCAGTAGCATTTCAATACGTAAACAACATGCTGGCTGAAAGAGAAATCACGAAGGCAATCTCTTTTACAGTAGCTACAAAAAATACCCAGGAATAAATCTAACCAAGGACGTGAAAGATCTCCACAAGCGAAACTACAGAACACTAATTAAAGATATTAAAGAAGATACAAATGTAAAGACATCCCATACTCATGGATCACAATAATTAATATTGTTAAAATGACTATACTACCTAAAGCAATCTACGGATTCAATGCAATCCCTATCAAAATGGCAATGACATTCTTTGTAGAAATAAAAAAACTGTGAGACATGCAGATGCCCACACTTCAGATAGCTGCTATGTGTTCAAAATAGTATTTCTCTGGCAGTTTCCTCCACAGTCATTTCTATTCACCACATTCTTTATTATTATTATTATTATTATGATACTTTAAGTTTTAGGGTACATGTGCACAATGTGCAGGTTTGTTACATATGTATCCACGTGCCATGTTGGTGTGCTGCACCCATTAACTCGTCATTTAGCATTAGATATATCTCCTAATGCTGTCCCTCCCCCCTCCCCCCATCCCATACAGTGCATCACATAAAGTGGAGCTATTATGATGCCCCAATCCCCCCCAAAAACAGTAACTTATGGTAAAATGTGATTAACGAAGGAAAGTATGTAATATAGTCTAGAAAATTTTCCATTAAAATTGTTATGAAATCCAGCAAAAAAAAGAAGATTAACTCAAACATCTCAACAGCAAAAATCAACAAATCACAACCAACAAAAAAGTTGATTAAGAAAATAAGCAAATGATCTGAATAGACATTTCCCAAAAGAAAACATATAAATGATCAACAAATATATAAAAACGTGTTCCCTAATCATCAGGAAAACGCAAATTAAAACCACAATGAGATATTGTCTCACCTGTTAGGATGGCTATCCTCAAAAGGACAACAAAATAACATGTTGGTGAGGATGAAGAGAAAAGGGAACACATAAATACTGTTGTTGGGAAAATAAACTAGTACAGACACTATAAAAAACAGTATGAAGGTTCATAAAAAATGCAAATAGAGCTACCATATGATCCAGCAATCCTACTACTTGGAATTTGTCCCAGAGGAAAGGAAATTACTATATCAAAGAGACATCTACACTTCCATGTTTATTGCAGCACTACTCCAATAGCCAAGGTATGGAATCAACCTAGTTGTCCAACAACAGATGAATGGATAAAGCAAATTTGGTATATATACATAATGGAATACTGTTTAGCCATAGAATAAAATCCTTAGACAAAGAATAAAATCCTGTCATTTGCAGCAACATGGGTGGAATCGGAGGACATTATGTTAAATGAAAAAAGCCAGGAACAGAAAGTTGAACACTGTATATTCTCACTAATATATGGAAGCTAGAAAAAGTTGATCTCATAGAAGTAAGAAGTATAACAGAGGATACTAGAGGCTGGGAAGGGTATGGGGAAGAGAAGGATAAGGAGAGATTTGTTAAAGGATACAAAATTATAACTAGATAGGAAGAATAATCTCTAGTGTTCTAAATCACTGTAGGATGACTATAATTAACAATAATATATAGTTTCAAATCAAAAAGAAGGATATTGACGTTCTCAACACAAATAAATGGAAAATGTTTGAGATGATGGGTATGCTAATCACTCTGTTCTGATGCACTGAAACATCACTATGTTCCCCATAAATATGTACAATTATTATTTGTAAATTATAAAAAATTAAAAAGTCACATTGCAAGATATAAATTTGCCTTGAGAGAGGAAACCTAAAAGAGTGGAAAGAAAGAATAAAGAGAAGAATAAAAATTAATTAAAAATAACAATAAAGAGGATCAACAATACCAAAAGCTAATTCTTTGGAAAGATTAAGACTAGAAAGAATCTTTGTTCATAATCAACAAAGAATAAAAACTGAGAGAAAAAAAAAGCCCCCAAACAATTAGAGGCGTGAAAGATGGCACTTAACTACAGATATGACATATTTAAATTAGAGAACTCTAAGAACAATTTTATAACTTTCCTTCATTTTTTTTTCTTTTGAGACAGTCTTGCTCTGTCATCCACGCTGGAGTGCGGTGGCATAATCATGGCTTATTGCAGCCTTGACTTCCTGGGCTTAATTGATCCTGCCCCCTCAACCTCTCAAGTAGCTGAGACTACAGGCATGCATCACCACACCCGGCTGACTTTTGTTTTGTTTGGGTTTTTTTGGTAGAGGCAGGGTTTTGCCATGTTGCCCAGGCTGGTCTTCAACTCCTTGGCTAGAGTGATCCACCTGTATCAACCTCCCAAAGTGCTGGGATTACAGGCATGAGACACCACACCTAGACTAACAGTAGATTTGAAAAATCAGAAAACATGGGTAATTTTTACAGAAATATATTCTTACAAAAATTGATTCATGAAGATATAGAAAAGTGAATAGACCTATAATTATTAACAAATTGGGTTGGTAATTTAACAGCTGTCCACTAAAAAGTAAGGTCAGTACCATATGATGTTAGAAGTAAATTCCACCCCTTCAAAGGAACAAAAAAATCCCAATCTTATATAAACTATACCACAGACTAGTGTATTAGTCCATTTTCACACTGCTGATAAAGACATACCCAAGACTGGGCAATTTACAAAAGAAAGAGGTTTAATGGACTTAAATTTCCATATGGCGGGGGAGGCCTCACAATCATGGCAGAAGGCAAGGAGGAGCAAGTCATGTTCTACATGGATGGCAGCAGGCAAAGAAAGAGAGCTTGTGCAGGGGAACTCCTCTTTTTAAAATCATCAGATCTCATGAGACTTAGTCACTATCATGAGAACAGCATGGGAAAAACCTGCCCCCATGATTCAATTACCTCCCACTGGGTCCTTCCCATAACACATGGGAATTCAAGATAAGAGTTGGGTGGGGACACAGAGCCAAACCATATCATTCTGCTCCTGGCCCCTCCCAAATCTCATGTCCTTACATTTCAAAACCAATTATGCCTTCCCTGCAGTCTACCAAAAGTCTTAACTCATTTCAACATTAACCCAAAAGTCCACAGTCCAGAGTCTCATCTGAGACAAGGCCAGCCCCTTCTGCCTACGAGCCTGTAGAATCAAAAACAAGTTAGTTACTTCCTAGATACAATGGGGTAGAGGTATTGGGTAAAATACAGCCATTCCAAGTGAGAGAAATTGGCCAAAACAAATTTGGCCAATTTTGGGCAATCCATGCAAGGTTGAAATCCAGTGGGACAGTCAAATCTTTAAAGCTCCAAAATGATCTCCTTTGACTCCATGTCTCACATCCAGGTCACAGTAATGCAAGAGGTGGGTTCCCGTGATCTTGGGCAGCTCCGCCCCTGTGGCTTTGCAGGGTACAGCCTCCCTCCCAGCTGTCTTCATGGGCTGGTGTTGAGTGTCTGGGCTTTTCCAGGTGCATGGTGCAAACTGTCGGTGGATCTACCATTCTGGGGTATGGAGGTTGGTGGCCTTCTTCTCACAGCTCCCCTGGGCAGTGCTCCAGAAAGGAGTCTGTGTCAGGGTCCCACCACACATTTTGCTTCCATACTGCCCTAGCAGATGTTCTCCATGAGGGCCTCTCCCCTGCAGCAGACTTCTGCCTGAGCATCCAGGTGTTTCCATACACCTTCTGAAATCTAGGTGGAGGTTTCCAAACCTCACTTCTTGACTTTTGTGTACCTGCAGGCTCAACACCACGTGGAAGCTGCCAAGGCTTGGGGCTTGCACCCTCTGAAGCTATGGCCCGAGCTCTATGTTGGCCCCTTTCAGCCACAGCTGGAGCAGCTGGAACACAGGGCACTAAGTCCCTAGGCTGCACACAGTATGGGGACTTTGGTCCTGGCTCATGAAACCACTTTTTCCTTCTAGGCCTCTGGGCGTGTGATGAGAGCAGCTGCTGTGAAGATCTCTAACATGCCCTGGAGACATTTCCCCCTGTTGTCTTGGGTATTAACATTCAGCTCCTTGTTACTTATGCAAATTTATGCAGCCAGCTTGACTATCTCCTCAGAAATTGGGATTTTCTTTTCTATCACATTGTCAGGATGCAAACTTTCTGAACTTTTGGCTCTGATTATTTTACAAAACCGAATGTCTTTAACAGCACCCAAATCAAGTCTTGAGTGCTTTGCTGCTTAGAAATTTCTTCCACTAGATACCCTAAATCATCTCTCAAGTTCAAAGTTCCACAAATCTCTAGGGCAGGGGCAAAATGCCACCAGTCTTTTTGCTAAAACATAACAATAGTCACCTTTGTTCCAGTTCCCAACAAGTTCCTCATCTCCATCTGAGACCACCTCAGTCTAGACCTTATTGTTCATATCACTATCAGCATTTTTGTCAAAGCCATTCAACAAGTCTTTAGGAAGTTCCAAACTTTCCCACATTTTCCTGTCTTCTGCCTGTTTCCAACCTTTGCCTGTTACACAGTTCCAAAGTCATTTCCACATTTTCAGGTGTCTTTTCAGCAATGCCCCACTCTACTGGTACCAATTTACTGTTGTAGTCCATTTTCATGCTGCTGATAAAGACATTTCTGAGACTGGGCAATTTACAAAAGAAAGAGATTTAATGGACTTACAGTTCCATGTGGCTGAGGGGGCCTCACAATCATGGCGGAAAGCAAGGAGGAGCAAGTCACATCTTATATGGATGGCAGCAGGCAAAGAGAGAGCTTGTGCAGGGTAACTCCTCTTTTTAAAACCATCAGATCTCGTGAGACTTATTCACTATCATGAGAACAGCATGGGAAAGACCTGCCCCCATGATTCAATTACCTCCCACCAAGTCCGTCCCATACTAGCCAAATCATATCAGCTAGTGAAAGAAGTAATGCTCCCCAACCCTTTTTATGTGGTTGGTGTAACACTGGTAACAAAACTAGACAGGGACAATAAAAGAAAGGAAATAACATAGAGACAATGTGCATTTAGTAGAGTCTAAATAAGTAATACATTATTATCAGCTTGAATGTGTCACAGAATTCAAGAGTTGCTAAATATTAGACAACTCTTTCAAAGAAAATTTTCATATAAATAAAAGAGAAAAAGCCACATGATTTTCTTAATAGACATAGAAAATGTATTTGATAAAAATGGAAATCCATCATGATAAAAGTTTATGAGAAAAAAATTCTTAATCTGATAAGGGGTGATTCTATTACACACTAAAATAAATACACTGAATGGAGAAATTTTAGACACATTCCACTGAAAATTGGAATGAGACAACGATGCTGTTACCTCCTCTATTTGATATTGTGCTGGATACCCTGGCCTACACAATAAGAATAGAGAAAGAAAAAGATACATCATTGGCCGGGCATGGTGGCTCACGCTTGTAATCCCAGCACTTTGGGAGGCCGAGGTGGGCGGATCACGAGGTCAGGAGATCGAGACCATGGTGAAACCCCGTCTCTACTAAAAATACAAAAAAAATTAGCCAGGCGTGGTGGCAAGCGCCTGTAGTCCCAGCTACTCGGAGAGGCTGAGGCAGGAGAATGGCGTGAACCCGGGAGGCGGAGCTTGCAGTGAGCCGAGATTGAGCCACTGCACTCCAGCCCGGGCGACAGAGCGAGACTCTGTCTCAAAAAAAAAAAAAAAAAAAAGAAAAAGATACATCATAATTACTACACAATAAGAATAGTAAATGAAAAAGATATGTCAGAATTACTGATGAAAAACTATCATTACCCACAGAAAACATCACTGTTTACACACACACAGAAAACCTACTCTGTAACCAATCTAAGACATCACTATGACAACTAATAAGAAAGTCTAGTCAGATATCTGGGTATATGATTAGTGGACAAAAATAATCCCCCCATATTATTTTAAACTATATCAATTACAGTGACCACAAAAGTTATACTATATCAAGAAATTAGTCTAAGAAAAAAACAGGCTCAGGATTTAGGAGAAGTAATCAAATACTTAATTGAAAAAAATTAAAAACCCCAAACAAACAGAAATAAACATATTTATAAATGGGAAATTTCAATATTGTGAAGATAATCAGTTTAATCCACATCAATATAAAAATTTAATGCAAAACCCATCTAAAGCACAGTTGTTTTTTGTTTGTTTTTGTATGGGTATGTGGAAATTAACTGGCTGATTAACAGTTATATGGAAGAGCAAATTTTAACGAAAAGCCAAAGCAATTTTAAAGAAATAGAACAAGATTGAGGGGATTGGCCTACCAGGAAATGTGATTTTTCTAAAGGTAGAGTGATTAAAATATTGTGATATCGACGGGGATTTAAAAAAATAGACCAGTGGAAGAAAATAAAGAGCACGGAAATAAACCACAAACAAAAGAATATGGTAAATGACAGTGTATCATCAAAAATCAGTGGTGGAAGATATGGACTAATCAATAAAAGATGCTAAGACTATTGATTTTCCTTGTGGAGTAACCTAAGACCTTTGCTTATTACCACATAAATCTCAATTCCAATTTTACTAAAGATATAAATGGGAAAAATTAAGACTTTAAAACTTCTAAATAAAACATCTGTTCAGAAGACTTTTTTAAAAAAAGACACAAATTCTGCACTAAAATTGAAAAATTAATAAATTTAAGTACACTAAACTTAAAATTTCTGTAAAACAAAGATACATAAACTGAACTGTAGTTTACGTGTAAGCTTTAGACTGGAGAAAGATATTTGCAACACATGCAAGTAAAGTATATAAAGAAATTTGCTAAATAATAAGAGAAATACAAATAACCCAGTAGAAAAATTGGCAAAAGATATGAACAGGCAATTTATAGAAGAGAAAATGCAAACGATCAATAAACATGTACAAAAAAAAAAGATGTTCATCTTCAATAGTAATCAAGAAGTGTAAACAATACTTTGACACCATTATTCACCATTATATTGGCGAACATTGAAAGGAAAATCTCACAGTATCCATGCTGGTGAGGCTGTGAATAGTAGGATATTTTCTACACAGTATTGATGGAAGGGTAATTTGCTACAACTGCTTTCAAGAGTCATTTGTCAATATGTATTAAAGTAGAAGATACAAAATGCCCTTGGACCCAGTTATTCCATGTCCTTCTCTCTGCCACATGTACACCTGGGGACAGACAAAATGTTAATTACGGAAGCATCATTACTATACCAAAAAACTGGTAACACCTTAAGTACTCTCAAATATGAACATAAATCCAATTAATACACTGTGGTATATTGACACAATGCCAAATTTTAAAATGAAAAAGGAGTAAACTGAGCTGCATGCGACCAGCTGGAAAAATTTCCAAAATACAATATTGAGAGCAAAAACCAAAAAGTTGATAAGATGTATGTACAACATGAACAGAATGATATAATTTTTATAAAGGTTAACAACATGCAAAATAATATAGTATGTTGTTTTGTATTAAGCATGTCTTTTTATTCCATATTTTTGATGCTTTGACATCTTCTGGCTTTGCTGACCCTGAAGAAACTAACCCCTCCCAGTGGTGGTGGCTAATTCCCAGAGACAGCAAACAAGGAGTCTGTGAATGTACCTTTCATATGCAAACCAACTAATCCAAAGTCTATAATCCCAGCCACCTCCTTTACAGGGTTCTTAACACTCTGGGCCATTATTCCCCTACCCTAATTACCTAGGTCCAGGTATCTGACAACTAGGGACATCCCCTACACTGCAGAGTTTGCCGAGAAGTTATTCAAACTAGCCAATCTTAACCTGTTTACCTGGTCTCTGGCTGCCTGTTCCTATGGAAAGAAAATAAGAGTTTTACCCACATTTCTCCCTTACTTTCTCTGCCTTCTGATTGACCCTGCTGCTTCTTTGTGTTCCTCCTCCTGCCCCAGGGTGTGATTCCTTTCTCTTGGGATCTGTGAGTATAACAAATGATCTTTTCAATGGTAGTTGTCTCTTGATCTGTTGGCCTCACCATTATACAGGAATAGTAATAAAGACTAAATTTTAAAACAGGTTTAAAGATGCATATATATCTGTTAAAAAATTCTGGAGATGATCAACTCCAATATCAGTATAGTCACTTCTTTGACAAGAAGAGAAGTACATAATTGTATCTAAAGTATCTTATATTAAAAAAAAAAAACTAAGCAGTTATGACCAAGTGTTAAGATTTGGCAAAGCTAAGTGATGTCTTATGGGTGTTTATTATAATATTCTCTATACTTCATGATTGAAATATTTCGTAATTAATTTTCAAGATTGAAGTTCTCACCAGGGCATATCCCAAGCATCATTTATTAATTCATTTGTTTTTAAACAGCTATTTAAAAGTATCATCACACCATTCTTGTCAGATAGTACCTTTACCCCCCCTCTGTAAGGGGTATAAACTGCCTGAATGATTTCTGTAAAGATTAAATCACCACGATGACATTAAAAAAAATTTTGTCACTATACTGCAGGTTACCTAATGTTTCTTACATGATAAATGGGGTGGGTGGAATTTACATTTTCTTCCCTGAAATTGGGAAGCCTTATGATTCCCTTAAACTCTGTCTCTGTTAGAAATATTTCATACTTTGCGCAGTCCATTCACCCTTGGCCAAATTTAATTTCCCTTTCTGGCTTAAAGGAGAATGGTTTAAAAGATTCCATAGAAAGTTTTCTGGCAGTCTGGAAGACAGCCAATATTCTTTCTGAGAAAGCTGCCTTTTTATGATGGCCCAAGTGTAAATGACACTGGGTTCTGCATTCTTTGAATTTCACACAAGTTTAAAAGTTAAAGTGGGAAGAGCTTTGCAAAGGATATACAGAAAAACAATTGATTATCTTCCTGGCCTCAAAATGCTAAGAGTTTTTGTGCTTCACACTCTTTAGGTCAAGCTCTTACTCTTATTAACTTTCTGGGAATATCCTTAGGAAAATGACCCAAAGAGGTAGATTGAACTAAATTAGGAAATAATCCAGATAAAAATAGAATCTAAATAACTAGAATTGGCTATTTATTATGACCCAGAAGATGATTACCCACTTTTAAAATCATTTGGACATCAAATTGGTTGCATTTCTCATGTTGTTACAAATGGATTTTGAAACCAGGTGGGGCAGGGAAGAGCAGTTGATAGGTAGGAAGAGGGGCTTCCATATAATTTGACCTTAAATTAAACATCAGCATTAGCTGTCATCCACCTTCAGGTATGCAAGTAAATGCAAAAGATTCACCAGGGATCCTTCTATGGTTCAGATATTTGTTCTCTCCAAACCTCATTTCGGAATTTGATCCCCAAAGTTGGAGGTAGGGTCCAATGGGAAGGGTTTGGGTCACGGGGGTGGATTCCTCATGAATAGAGTAATGCTTTCCTTTGGAGAGGGTGAGTGAGTTCTTTGCTTGTTCCCCCAAGCTGGTAGCTATAAAGAGGCTGGCACCTGCCCCTACTGCCTTGCTTCTTCTCTTGCCATGGGATCTCTGCACATGCCAGCTCACCTTCACCTTTTGCCATGAGTGTAAGCAGTCCGAGGCCCTCAGCAGAGACAGATGCCCTGAAATTTCCAACCGTCAGAATCATGAACCAAATAAACCCTTCTTTCTCTATCTATTCCCCAGCCTCAGGTATTCCTTTATAGCAACACAAAATGGACTAAGACAGGTGGCAGAGTCTCCCAGTGAGGATTCTTGAAAGAGAAGTGTCATTGTTCTCTGCATCCCTCTTCCATGATATAGAAGGGGTGGTTGTCATTCACCTTAAGCCAAATGTGGGAAGTATTAGGAGAACTAATTAAAGAGGGTGACAGGCATTTCCTGCAATTTGGGGTGATGTACTAGAACATGACTCAGGTCTGACCTCTAAAGATGATAAGTGGCCAGTTGCTTTGAGGGGGAGAGTATCAGGTCTACAGACAATTGAGAGAAGATGTGAATTTTCCCATGAGCCAGACCTGGACTCAGTAGAAGGGATCTGGACTGCTCATCCTAAGAAAAGTGGATTTGTCTGTAGAGTGAATTGACACCAAATTAGTGTCACACAATTCCTGTGTGGAGTGAACTGCTGGAAACCAGTGGGAGGAGGCATTACTGTTCTCAGGAATTGCAGATGGAGGGAGGTCTCCAGTGAGGAATCCAGAAAATCTCACAGGAGCTCCCATGGGAATACAAATTAGATTTTGGGTATCTGCCACACCGAGAGGGCTCCAAAGCCAGATGACCACTGTTGCATTAGTGTTAAATCCATCTCCTTTTCCCCTCTAATCTTTCTCCCTCTTGGGTCCAACCTAGGTGGGGCCAGAAGAAACAGCAACTGGAGGAGGATGTAGGATAGGGAAGAAAGAAACTCCTTCTTCCCCACCATTTATGGGCCTCCAAACCTGAAGCAGGCCCATGTAGTAGAATACAGAAATTCAAAGTAGGATAAAAGAATAGGGCTTTAATATTAGATGGCACTGGCTTTTACTGCATTTATGAAAATGGAACAGCTACGGTGCTTGCCCATAGGTTCTTCTGAGAAGAAATTAGTCAACAGAGTGGATTTGCCTCCATCTTGGTTGACATATTATGATTTTTGAGTTGGTAAAAAATCTTCTCCAAGCCATCCTTTGTAATGCTTTATCTGTGGGAGAAAAAGTATTATGGACTTGAATGGGAGAGGGGATGGAAAGACATGAAAAACATTCTTACTTCTATTTTTCTCTCTCTTAGCTATTACATGGGCTGTTGAGCAATTCAGAAGAGGGATGGAAATTGGACTTTACCTCTAGGCAGGATTTAAGTTATCCAAGAAACATTTGCAAGTCAGGGCCCCAGCCACAGGGATTTTCCACATAATACCGGAATGGCCGTCCAAAGGAGGGGAGATCCAATCATCTAGATATTCAGTCTCCATCAGATCATTTATTCAGCTAAACATTCGGATAATTTATCTCATATAGATACATCCACAGGCCACTGTGTCACTTATTATAGGATGTTTTGTTTTGGGGATAAAGTTTATGTTTACATGATAGAAACACATGAGGCAGGCACCACTCCAAGCCCAGCTCTAATCACACCCCATTGTCCCCTGAGTCTCCCTCCATGATTTCCTCTCAGAAACCTTTTCAGAGTGGTGATTCTTCACTTTTATTGTCTCCCAGTGAACAAATGCTTTCTAATAGCTGTTTTGAATCTGCTTTCCTTTTATTTCCATTTATGTCCCCTTATCTCAACATCTGTGGTAGGCTGATGAAAGGGATGTAGGCACTACTGCTTGCTGTATATCGCTCCTGACTTTATCTCCTCCTTCATACAACCTTTACATAGTGGTTGTGGAGACTCTTCTTCCTGACTCCCCCCTCCCTTGTTTGCATTGGCTGGTTATGGAATTGCTCTCTTCATCACAGTTTATCATCTGATCACTTTCATCGTTCTTGAATCTGAAACCTGATTTCTAAGCCATTTATTTTTAAATGGCTTTTGGATGAAGAAGCCACATGGTGAAGGGAAAAGATCGGAAGGGTTAAAAATTAGAAGTCTGAGCTCCATTCTGGCTCTGCTACAAGGTACATATGTGACTTGGAAAAGTCAAGTCCCATTTGTAAACTGTGGATGTTGGACCAGATGCTCTCTAAGGACTGTAGGTTAAATTTTACAATGTGGTTATATAGTGGAATCCTCTTCAAGTGCTCTCCCATTTCAGCCTTACTCTGTTTAAAGTAATAGAGATAATTTTGTGTCAAGTGCTCAACACAAAATGAAGCCCATCTTAGGGGATTACTGCATAGTAGCCAGTCCTTTCCCTCTTGTCAAAGTCAACACCTCCTGAGCCTGCACCTTCTCTCTCATTTATCTGTTACCACCCAGGACTGACCTTCATGCCCTCATGTCTGCAGACTTGGCTGTGCCTACTAACAGGTCTTCCTCTTCTGGTTTGTAGTGTCCAATCTGTCTCATATACCATGATTAGTGTGCTCCTCCTAAGCACTTCCTGCCACAACACTCTCCTACTCAGCAGCAAGACAAAGCAAAAGCCAACAAAAATGAAAAACATTCGAAGCCCCTTCAGTTGCTCATGACTGCCTCTAAAAATCTTAACTCATTTGTCATTTACTTTAAACACTCCACAGTCTATCTCCACTTTCAACTGAAGGTTCTACTACATCCTGCTTAAAAACTCAAGTCTAGCCAGATTCTCCCCATTTATTGGCTTGTGTTTCTTTTGTACTAACATCCCATGGGTCTAGATTCTCTGTCCCTAAGTATATGGGATGGTTCCATAGAACAGGAATTTGTCTGGATTCCCCAGGGCCTAGTCAGTGCTTTGCATATTTCAGGTATTAATAAATATTAGAGAATGGGGATATTAATTAATAAATTAATAAATATTGGAAAATGGTTCTGTAGAACAGGAATTTGTCTGGATTCCCCAGGGCCTAGTCAGTGCTTTGCATATTCCAGGTATTAATAAATATTAGAAAATGGGGGATGATGTTTATACTGGCAATTGCTCTAAGCTTAAGGCATTTTAGCATCTCATTCTTCAAACCATAGAAATTTTTAGGCCCTTTAAAATTATCTAACCATACAAATCAGTTTTGTTTGAAACAGCACCTAGAGCATATATGAATAATGAAAAAGGAATCTAACTTTCTAAGAATTTAATACAGATTTGGTGAAAAATATAGAAAGGTTTTCTTAGGATATGGGAGAGCAGTTGTTATAAAGTAAAAACTACAAATGATTGGCCCATGAATGTAATCCAGCCCAAGATATGCTTTTATTTCAGCCCATACTACATTATAGAGAAATTTGAATAGGTGCCAGCACTTTACATGTGAGAGTTCATCTAAAATTGCAGATTTATGGCTTCTCTTGAAGACAGAAAAGATCTAGCAACACTGAGCTGCATTCTCACATAATCACAATTGGCTATAGTTGAGTGATGGGTGACACCTTATACATGGCATAAGTTGTCAGTTAGTCAGAGTCCTTGCTGATCTGTTCTTCTGTCTTGGAACTTAAGACTTTGAGTTTGAGATTTCTGGTACCTGAAAAGCTACAGTTGGAATGGGCTTCAGAATTCAGTGATTGTCAACTCTGGCTTCATTTTATAATCACCTGGGGAAGATTTTTCATACTATAAATGCTTGAGCCTGTTTCCTGGAGGTGGGTGTGCTATCAGGCATCCTTATTTTGTATCTTATTTTTTAATTTGTTTTTTTGAGATGAAGTCTTGCTCTGTTGCCCAGGCTGGAATGCAGTGGTACAATCTTGGCTCACTGCATACTCCACATCCTAGGTTCAAGTGATTCTCTCACCTCAGCCTCCCAGGTAGCTGGGATTACAGGTGCCCGCCACCATGTCCGGCTAATTTTCGTATTTTTAGTAGAGACAGGGTTTCACCATGTTGGCCATGGTTGGCCAGGCTGGTCTCAAACTCCTGATCTCAGGTGATCTGCCTGCCTTGGCCTCCCAAAGTGGTGGGATTACAGGTGTGAGGCAGTGCGCCTGGCCCAGGCATCCTTATTTTAATAGATCCTCAGGTGATTTTCATGTGTGGTCAATACTGAGAACACCTGCTTTAGTAGAATAGCATAAAGAGCCAGCAGCAAGTTGCTCTGATCAGTAGTTGAGGGACCCTGTGGGCATGATGGAAAAGGTTTTTTATTTATTTATTTATTTATTTATTTATTATTTATTTATTTATTTATTTATTTATTTATTTATTTATTTAACAAAGCTACTTCTATCCCAAATCTCTCTCCTTTCAGTCACAGGTCAAGGCATTGGAATAACCACACAAATAAATAGGATATATACACATTCCATTGGAGATCCTCTTCTTTGTTCCATGGAGGTTAGGCTTTTTGGTAACTGGGGCCAGATCAGGTGGAAAGGACTCTTCTACCTCAGGTGTATATAGTACATAAATGAGGGTAGTATATATAACAGTAAAGAAGAAGATCATTGGATGGAAGTGAGACAAGAAAGCCAGAGAGGGGAGTCCAAGATGAAGAATCAGAAGCAGATATTGAAAGAGCCAGAGAGCATTCACTTGTTCTTTTGACAAATATTCACTGTGTTCCTATTCATATGTCTGACACTGCTCTAGGCCCTGAGGACATAATGATAAAAAAAGACAAACTATCTGCCCTAATTAGCTTATATTCTAGCCAGAGAAATATGCAATCAAAAATAGTTTGAAAAAATAAAAGCATGTATAGTCATGAGGCAATTACTTGGAATGAAAACAGGATCAATCATGCATAAAGTAATAGAGGTAAAAAAGAAACAGTCCTTTAAAAATTACATTCATATGCATAGATGGGTGGTAGACGGATGGAGGGAGACAGAAGGAGGGAGCAAGGGAAGGAGAAAGATGTGGGAGAGGACTAATATATCATGTTATTCATTTACAAATTATTTATTGAACATCTACGTGACACACATTATCTAAGTTTCTTAGAAATAAACAGTGATAAGACAGACACATTTCCTTCTCCACCAATTTTAATTATATTGAGAGAGAGATATGTGTAGTCTAATAACTATAGTATAGAGTGTGTGGTGATGATGACAGTGGTGGCATTTAGCACTAGCTGTATCAGGCACTGTGCTAAATATTTCACTTGCAGTATCTAATATAATCCTCAAAATCATCTTGTGAAGTAGGTAACTATCCATACTTGTGTCCGCTTATAGATGAGGGCACAGAGCTAAGCATGGTTTATTTACTTGATCAAGGACACAGTTAGAAAGTGGCAGATGTAGTTCTGAAGCCTGTCTGGTCCCAAAGCCCATGCACACAAGTCTGCATGTGTATGTGGTGCAGAGGGATAAGAGAATGGGACCCAGGGCTGGTAAAGTTTTAATGAGGGCAAGCAGAATGAGTGATAACAAAACAGTTCTGGAGCTTAGATGTTTCTTTAAAAAGTAGGAACAGGTAAGAAAATTACAAAAAAAAAAGACAGCAGTCATGCGAGGTTGTGCTGGGACTTTGAGGAAACACAAAGATGCCCCAAGAAGGGGAAAGAAGAAATTTTACCAGAAATTCTTCAGAAAGACAGTCTGGTATAAAATTAATTCAGAATTGAATTTTTGTTACTCTAGATTCTGCACCTTGGGTGGGATAATTCAGGGATGCCCTTATTTTTGGTCTGTCAGCGTGGGTAAACAGAATTCAACTTTAATGATTCACTGTAATTTCCGGCAGAATGACAAACGCATTGTGCCTCTAAAGCAGTTCTTTAGGTGCCCTCAGTTAATATCCACCTGATTTAACTGTGAATTTTATTGACAATATTTAGCTCAAGATGCAATAGTGCAAGGTGACTGTCACATAAAGGTCGGTTTGGGGCTACTTCTGCTTAGATATAGGAGGATTCACTAGGGGTAAACTTCCTTTTAGAGTCCATGAACTCTGGCTAACTGACAGTCACTGAGAATGAAGCCAAAAGGAAAGCTGATCACTGCTCCATGAACCAAAGATAAATTTAGGTCTTTCATAATGCACTTAAAACTAATTTCCGTATTCTATTTAAAAGTTTCACACATTTAATCAGAAAACATATGCATTAAGTAATTATCTTTTACTGACTGTGTAAAATGCAAATGTCGAACGTTCAAATGAACTGTTAGAAATAAGAACCTATGCATAAAACTATAATAGATTCAGAGAAAAGTGAACAAGACTTAGTGCTCAGAATGCAATCATGTATCCAAATTCATTTCTAAGATAATATAATATTTATTTATATGAGTTTGAGGAGTGATTTATTTAATTATTTAATCTTTGTGGTGATAACCTGATTATATCTACACCTATTCCTTAAGAACAACATGTATTTTGACAGAGAGAAAGATTCCCTGAAAAATTTAATTTCCTCTGTAGGGATGGAATGAAAGCATTTTTTTTCAGCATTGTTTCTTTCAAATATGAACCGGAGATTTTTACCAGAAATCAAGATAAATAACTGTTTTGCATCAGAAGAACATAAAATAATATCAAGGATACATTCTGCTTCTTTAGATACTATTAGAACAGAGCAAGTCCTGAATAAATAGCATACATGTTGAAATAGAGGAAAAGCAGTTTGGCTTTTATAATACTTAATTGGTAAAAATAAATAGCAATGGCCAACAGAAACACAGAGACTCTTTATTAAACAATACTGAAATCTATAAATGCTCATCTCTAGAGTAACCACGTGTAACAGAACAACAGCTCATCCAGGCTGCAATGCAACAATGATATAATAGGATCAAAACCTTGCATTTAACAAAGAAAGTATGTCTCCAATTTCTATAAAACAGTGATATATTTCGTATTACTGTAAGAATGAGATATGTGTCTTGATTTTTGACAGTTCCTAATTTGACAGCAGCTATTGATCTAAGAAATAAATATTCCTGTTAAAAGGGGTCTTTGCACTAATGTAAGTCTGAAAAGTGATAGTGGAGAGCTGAGTCACTGCTGGTGATGATGCAGATTTACGTAGTCTGCACCAGGCTTTTCTAATCCTGAACTGTGTGTGCAAAGCTTGTACATTCTAGCTAGCAGGGACACTGACCACTTGAAAAAGACTCACCTGTGGCTAAAAGGCAAAAAGACCAGGGGAAATGAACTAACATTTATTGAAGACCTATCATGTACAGCCATTTTCCAGGGTTGTTTATCACATGATCTTGCTTTTAGTTCTCACTACGGTGAAACAAAGCAGGTTTTTTTTTTTTTTAACAGTAAAATCGAGTGTGTGTGTGTGTGTGTGTGTGTAAAATTCTGTGAGTTTGAACATGTGCACAGATTCATGTAACCACCGCAATCAAGATATGGAACAGCTCCATCACCACAAAACTCCCTTGGACTGACATTTTGAGAAAACACTGTCCCTCCACTTTTAACTGCTAGTAATGACCAATCTGTTCTCTGTTACTATACCTTTGTCTTTTCTAAAATGTCATATAAATGGTATCATACAGTATATAACATTTGAGACTGGCTTCTTTCAGTTCACTTGAGATTCATTTGTTTAGTTGTATAGCTCAATAAATAGTTTGTTCCTTTTTGTTGCTGAGTAGTATTCCATTGCATGAATATACCAAAGTTTGTTTACCCATTCACCTGTTGAAGTACCTTTGGGTTGTTCTTGTTTTGGGATGATTATGAATAAAGCTGCTGTAAACACTTACGTGGAGGTTTCTTATGAATAGAACTTTTCATTTTTCATGATAAATATATAGGAGTGAAATTACTGGGTCACATGATAAATATGTTTAACTACATGTGAAAGTTGCTAAATTGTTTTCCAGAGCAGCTGTACCACATTGGGTTCTCACGAGGTATTCATGAGAGTTACAGGTGCTCTACATCCTTGTCAGCATGCAGTAGTCAGTTTTGTTTTGAGCTGTTGTGATAGCTATGAAGTTTCATCACATTGTGGTTTTAATTAATTGCATAATGGCTACATTTTTTCCTTAGTGCTGAGCATCTTTTGTTGTGCTTATTTGTCATTCTTATTATTTTTTTTTTTTTGGTGAAGTGACTGATTCTTTCCCATGATTAAAAAATTTTTTTTCTTGTTTTCTTTCTGGAGTTTTGTGAATTCTCTATCTATACTAGATACAAGTCCTTTTTTAGACATAGGGTTTACAAATATTGTCTCCCTATCTGTAGTTTTTCTTTCATTCTCTTGGTAGTAGCTTACAAAGAACAAAAGTTTTACATTTTGATGAAGTCTAACTTACCATTTTTTTAATGGATTGTGTTTTTGATGTCGTGTTTTAAAACTCTTTGCCTAAAATCATGGAGATTTTCTCTAATGTTTTCTTCTAAATGTTTTATAGCTTTTATGTTTCACATTTAGATTTATGTTACAATTTGGGTGAATTTTTGTGTGTGGTATGAGGTTTAGAACATTAAAAAAATTTTTTTGAGACATGGTCTTGTTCTGTCACTCAGGCTGGAGTGCAGTAGCATGATCACAGCTCTCTGCAGTCTTGACCTCCCAAGCTCAAGTGATCCTTTCCCCTCAGCCTCCTTAGTAGCTGGGACTACAGTTGTGTGCCACCATGCCTGGGCAATTTTTGTATTTTTTGTAGAGATGGGGTCTCACCATGTTGCCCAGTCTGGTCTTGAACTCCTGACCTCAAGTGATCCGCCCAACTTGGCCTCCCAAAGTGCTGGGATTACAGGCATGAGCCACCATGCCCAGCCAGTAATTTTTTTAAAAGCATATGCTCCAATGCTGTTTGTTTAAAAATACTATCCTTTTGCTGATGAATTACATTAGATTTCTGTCAAAAATTAATTAGTTATAATGTGGGTTTATTCTGTTAAATGGATAGATCTATGAGTCTTTTTGCCAATGTTATATTTGCTTGATTATTGCAGTTTTATAGTAAGTCTTCGAATTGGTTAATGTGAGTTCTCTGATTTGGTTCTTCTTTGTTAAAATTATTTTGACTGTTTTAATCCCTTTACCTTTTCATATAAATTTTAAAATCAGCTAATATGTATCTACAAAAAATCCTTCAGGGATTTTGTTTGGAATTATGTTAACCTACAGATCAGTTTGGGGAGAATTAACTATAGTGAATTTTCTGATTATGAACACAACACAGTATGGCTTTTCATTAATTAGGTCTTCTTTGATTTCTTTCATCAGCATTTTGTAGCTTTCAGGATACAGATCCTGTATCTATTTTATTAGGTTTACAACCAAGTATTTCAATTTTTTGAGCAACTGTAAGTGATGTTAGATTTTATTTTTGGTTTCTAATTGTTCACTGCTAAATTACAAATAAAAAGAATTTTTACATTTTGACTTTGCATCCTACGAATTTGTTAAACTCACTTTGTAGTTATAAGAGCATTGTTTTGGAGACCCATTGCATGGTTTTTCTATGTAGACAATCAGGTAATTTATGAACGGAGACAATTTTATTCTTGTGTTTCCAATCTGAATGCCTTTTATTTTTCTTTCTTGCCTTATTACACTAGCAAGGGCTTCTAGTCCTATGTTAATCGAAGTTGTGAAAGTGGACATTCTTGCTTTTTATGTTTCACAATTAAGTATGGTCTTTGTTGTAGATGCCCTTTATCAAGCTAATAAAGTTTCCTTCTATCCCTAGTTTGCTGAATGTTTAACCATGAATAGATATTGGATTATTTTCAAATGTTTTGTTCTACTTTAATTGATTTAATCTTGTTTTTTTCTTTAGTCTTTTAATTACATTGCATAAATTATAGTGTTTGCTTTTGAATTTCTTTATTTTTTTATTTATATTTTCATTTTTGAGACGGAGTCTCCTTCTGTCACCCAGGCTGGAGTGCAGTGGGTGATCTCGGCTCACTGCAACCTCCACCTCCCAGGTTCAAGTGATTCTCTTGCCTCAGCCTCCCAAGTAGCTGGGATTACAGATGCGCGCCACCATGCCCAGCTAATTTTTCTATTTTTAGTAGAGATGTGGTTTCATCATGTTGGCCAGGCTGGTCTCACATTCCTGACCTCAAATAATCCACCTGCCTCAGCCTCCCAAAGTGCTGGGATTACAGGAATGAGCCACCACACCCAGCCTTGCTTTTGAATTTCAACACAGTCTTGCATTCTTGGAATAAACCCCTTTTGACCATTGTGAATAATTCTTAGTTTATGTTGCTGGATTGCCTTCAATCTTGCTAATATGACTTCAGTGATTTTTCATCCATATTCATGAAGGAATATTTGTCCATAGTTTTCCTCTGTTTTATTATTTCTGTCTAATTTTGATATCAGAGTAATGCCAGCTTTATAACATGAACTGGGAAATGTCAATTAGATTTAGTTTGCTGGTAATGTGGTTCATTATTCTGTATCCTTACTGACTTTGTCTACTTGTTCATTTGATTGCTAAGAAAGGAGTGTTAAAACCTCCAAATAGAGGTGTACATGTGTCTATTCCTCATTTCAGTTGTATCAGTTTGTGATTCATGTATATTGAAGAGATGTTGTTAGGTGCATACACATTTAAATCATTGTCTTCTTGATCCTTTTGTCATTCTGCAATGTCCCTCTTTTTTCATGATAATTTTTCCTTGCTCCGAAGTCTGTTATCTGATATTAATATAGCTACTACAGCTATCTTTTGGTTTGTGTTTACATGGCGTGGCATAGTCTCTCTTTTTTCATCCTTTTATTCCAACCTTTCTAAAACATTATATTTACCTTTTTTTTTTTTTTTTTTTTTGAGATGGAGTCTCTCTCTGTCACCCAGGCTGGAGTTCAGTGGCAGGATCTCAGCTCACTGCAACCTCTGCCTCCCAGGTTCAAGTGATCTTCCTGCCTCAGCCACCCAAGCAGCTAGGATTACAGGTGTGCACCACCACGCCTGGCTAATTTTTAAATATTGTTAGTAGAGACTGAGTTTCACTATGTTGGCCAGGCTGGTCTCGAACTCCTGACCTCAGATGATCCACCCACCTTGGCCTCCAAATTGCTAGGATTATAGGCATAAGCCACTGCACCTGCCTTAACCTTTCTAAAACATTATATTTAAAGTGGATTTATTTTACATAGCACATAGTTGAATATCTTTGTTGTAATTGGTGTCTTCAGATCATTTACACAGTTATTAATATCTTTAGATTTAGGTCTATCGCTTTCTAATTTGTTTCCTCTTTGTTTCCTCTGTATTTCATTAGTTTCCTCCTTTCTTCCTTCTTTTGGATTATTTAAATATATTTCTTTCAAATTGTATTTGACTACATATTTTCAAATAAATTTTTAAGTAGTTGCTCTAGGGATTAAACTTCTAAAATCCACTTAGAATTAATATTTTATTATTTCAATGGTAATACAGAAACCTTGCCACCACCATTAAGCTCCTCCCTCCATGTTGTAATTGTCATAGGCATTTAATTTGTAAACATTAAAAATCGCATCAGGTAAGGTTATCCTTTTTGCTTTCAACTGCCAAATACATATTTAAATAATTTAAGAGGGGAGAAGAATTGTTTATGGTCTTTGCCCAGATATTTTAGACATTTTGCCATTTCTATTGCATTTCCTTTATTATTTATGTTCTGTTTCCTTTTTGTATAATTTTTCTTCAGGATTTCCCAGGTAACAAATTATTAGTTTTTATTATTTTGAGAAAGCCTTATTTTACCTCTGTTTTTGAAGTCTATTCTCACAGGACATGTAATTTGGAGTCGAAATATCTTTTCATTTAAAACTTTAATATGTTGTTCCATGAATGGAAACAAAAACACAACATCCTGACTTATGGGATGCTTTGAGGAAAATGTATAGCTACAAATGCCTATGTTAAAAAAGAAGAAAAATCTCCAGTCAGTAACTTAAACTTTAAGAAATTAGAGAAACTGAAGAAATAACAATAAACAATAAATATTAGAAGAGAAATAAAATATAGAAAAACAATATAAAAAAATAATAAAACCAAAAGGTGGTTCTTTAAAAAAATCATTATAATTAGACAGTTTGACAAAACTAGCTAGAATGACTAAGAAATGAAGACAGAAGACTCAAATTACTAAAATCAGGAATAAAAGATGGGACATTATCCCTTATAGAACAAAAAGGATTATGTGAATACTATTAGTATTGTGTGCCAACAAACTAGATAACCCAGATGAAATGGACAAATTCCCAGAAAGAATTTGTCCATTTAATCTAGGAAACAGAAGATAATACCTAAATAGACTTATAATAAATAAAGGAACTGAATTAGTAATCAAAAAACTTCTCACAAAAAAAGTTCAGAACTGGATGACTTCACTGATAATTCTACCAAATGTTTAAAGAAGAATTAACAAAAATCCTTCACAAAAATCTTCTAAAATATGGAAAAGAATTGAATAGTTTTCAATTCATTCTATGACTATTACTCTGATACCAAAATCTGACAGACATCCCAAGAAGCCTATGCACCAATAACCCTTATGAATAAAGATGTAAAAATCATCAGTAAAATAATAGAAAACCAAATTCAGCAACATCAAAAAAAAAAAAAAAAGACTATACACTGTGATTCATGGAATTTATCCCACCAATGCAAGGTTGGCTTAACCAGTGAATATCAATCTTTTTTTTTTTTTTTTTTTTTTGAGACAGAGTCTCGCTCTGTCGCCCAGGCTGGAGTGCAGTGGCGCGATCTCAGCTCACTGCAAGCTCCGCCTCCTGGGTTCACGCCATTCTCCTGCCTCAGCCTCTCCGAGTAGCTGGGACTACAGGCGCCCGCCACCACGCCCGGCTAATTTTTTGTATTTTTAGTAGAGACGGGGTTTCACCGTGGTCTCGATCTCCTGACCTTGTGATCCGCCCGCCTCGGCCTCCCAAAGTGCTGGGATTACAATATTTACACTATGTTAATAAAATAAAGCACTAAAATGATACTTTCTCAATAGATGCTGAGAAGGCATTTGAAGCAATACAACACTGTTCCATGATTTAAAAAGTACTCAACAAAGTAGAAATAAAAATGTACTTCCTCAAACTGAAAAAGGGCATCTACAAAAACCCTAAAGCTAACAGCATACTTAACTGTGTAAGACTGAAATCTTTCTATATACGATCAAGAACAACATAAAGACATCTACTCTTACCATTTTAATTCAATACTGTTCTGGAGGCTCTAGACAGAACAACTGAAAAAAAAGATGAAATAAAAGACATTCAGATTTAAAAAAAGAAGTAAAATGATATCTATAACAGGAATACAGAAAATTCTAAAGAACACACACACACACACACACACACACACACTGCTAGAGCTAATAAAGGAGTCCAGAAAGGTTGTAGAATTCAAGAGCAATATGCAAAAATCAATGTATTTCTATACACTTGCAATAAGCAATTCAAAATAAAATCAAAAAGTAGTTCCATTTACAGTAGAATGAAAAAGAATGAAAATAGAATGAAAAGAATAAATTTAATAAAATTGGTATTAAACTTCTACTCTAAAAACTACAAAGCATTGTTGAAAGAAATTAAAGAAGGCCTAAAGAAATGGTAAGATATCACTTTTGTTGGAGTGGAAGACAATTATTGTTAAGATGGCAATACTCTCCAAATTAATCTACAGTTTTAATACAATTTCTATCAAAACGCTGGCTGCTTTTATTTTTCTTTGCAGAAATTGAGAAGTTGATTCTAAAATTTACAAAAATATGCAAGAAACCCATAATGGTCAAAATAATTTTGAAAAATAGCAAAGTCGAAGGACTCACACATCATGATTTCAAAATTCACTACAGAGCTACGGTAATAAGATGTGGTAGTAGTGGCACAAAGACAAACATATAAGTCAATGGAATAGAATTGAGAGGCTGGAAATAAGCTCATCCACTTATGGGCAGCTGATTTTTGACAAGGGTGACAAGACATTTTAATAGGGGAAAGAAGAGTCTTTTCAATAAATGGTGCTGGGACAACTAAATAGGCACATTGAAAAGAAGGAAATTGAATCCCTCCCTCACATCTTTTGTAAAAATTAACTCAAAATTGATCAAATATCAAATTGTAAGAGCTAAAACTATACAACTTATTGAAGAAAATATAAAAGTAAATATCTGTGACCTTGGATTAGTCAATTGTTTCTTAAATATGATGCTCAAAGCATAAACGAAGGAAAAAGTAGATAAATTAGAATTAATGAAAATTAAAAATATTTGTGCATCAAAAGACACTATCAAGAAAGCAAAAAGAAAATCCACAAAATAAAATATTTGCAAATCACGTATCTGATAAAGGTCTTTTATCAAGAATATATGAAGAACTGGTACAACTCAACAACAAGGGGACACCCCAGTTTTAAAATGGGTGAAGATTTGAAAATATATTTCTCCAGTAAAGATATACAAATAGCCAATAGACATATGAAAAGATGCTCAATATCATCAGTCATTAGGGAAATGCAGATAAAAAAATCACAGTGAAATGCCACTTTACATTCACTAGGATGACTGTAATTAAAAAGACAGACAATGATAAGTGTTGATGAGTATGAAGATAAATTAGAATGCTCTCACATTGGTAGTAGAAATGTAAATTAATGTAGCTGCATTAGCAAACAGTTTGACAGTTCCTCAAGAAGTTAAACATTGAGTTCCCATATAATCCAGATATACTACTCATATGTATTTATTCAAGAGTATTAAAAACATACATACATACAAAAATGGATATTCATAGAAGCATCATTCACAATAGTCAAAAGTGGAAAACACCCAAATGTTCATCAATGAATGAATGAATAAACACAATGTAGTATGGTCATACAATGGAATACCACTTGGCCATTAAAAGGAATGAAGTCCTGATAAATGATATAACATAGATGAAACTTGAAGACATTGTGCTAAGTGAAAAACAGAGATAATAGGTCATATTGTATATGATTATATTTACATGAAATGCCCAGAATGGTTAAATATATAGAAACAAAAATTAAATTACAGGTTGCTAGTGGCTAGGGGAAGAAGGAAATAGGGATTGATTGCCAACGATATGGGGTTTCTTCTCAGGGTGATGAAAATATACTAGGATTAGATAATAGAGATGGTTGCAAAACCTAGCAAATGCACTAAAAATCACTTAATTGTTCACTTAAAAAGAGTGAATTTTATGGTATATGAATATCTCCAATAAAATATTACAACTACTACTAATACTAAAATGTTCAATTTCTTTCTGGCATCCATGGTGATATCATTTATATATTTTTCCCTACCAAAATCTCATGTTGAATTGTAATCCCCAGTATTGGAGGTGGGGCCTGGTGGGAGGTACCTGGATCATTGGTGAATTTCTTATGAATGGTTTAGCACTATCCCCTCAGTGCTGTCCTTGTGATAGTAAGTTCTTATGAGATCTGACTGTTTAAAAGTGGGTGGCACCACTTTCTTGCTCCTGCTCTGGCCATGTGACATGCCTACTCTCACTTCACCTGCCTCATATGATTATGAGTTTCCCAAGGCCTCCCCAGAAGCCAAGCAATAGCCAGCACTGTGCTTCTTGTAAAGCCTGCAGAACTATGAGCCAATTAAATCTCTTTCCTTTATAAATTATCCAGTCTCAGTTATTGCCTTATAGCAATGCAAGAATGACCTAATTCACAGGATTTCTGATGAGGAATCCATGGTCATTTGCTTTATTGTTTTCTTATATAAAATGTTCTGTTTTTCTGCATTCAGTAAATTCTTTTTTTCTGTTTAGTTTCCATCACTTTGATTGTGTTACACTGGGCATAGATTTCTTTGAATTTTTCTCATTTGGGATTTTCTAACCTGTAGGTTTGAATCTGTGGGTCTATGTCTTTCATCAGATATGAGAATTGTAGAATTTCTATTGATCTATCTTCAAGCTCACTGACCTTTTTTCTGTCATATTTATTATTCTGTTGAGCCCACTAGAGAACTTTAAAATTTTGGCTTTTGTATTTTTCAGTGCAAGGCCAAGATGAAAGGTTTCCACAGCAGAGAACAAGAAATGAATTATCTCATTCAAGGATGAGAGGAGAACATAGTTTATCTTGGATGAACTACTGTGCTAGAGAGCTAAGAAGGAATGAAGTGAAGATTTTCAAACCTTCTGCCCCCTGAGGGAGGGCTGTGCCCTGCCTGAATGAAGAACCAACTTGGAAAATGTATCTCTAAGCAAGGGCTGGAATAGAATACAGTTAGGACAGAGAAAAAAGTTCTGCGGCAGATCACCACTGCACTGTGAGAGGTACTGATTTCTGAAGTTTAACATCGGTCCTGGAAGGGAAAGGAAAGAAGGAAACTAGAAAAGTAAGTTTTAAACTCAATTTTAAATTTTAATTGATAAACTGCTAGATTGATCTAAGTTAGTGTTTTGTTGCAAGATTCAATTTATAATAGAGAAGAAATTTAGTTTTAAGAAAAATATGAAGTCTTTATTTGCACACATGGATTTTTATCTTATTAATTTATACTCTGCCCAAATTTTTATTAAGTTTTAAAAATATTTGGTATCTACCATTATATATCTATATTATCATTCATTCGTCCAATAAACATTTTAGAAATGCAAGCTTTTTGACAAGTATATTGCTAGTAGATTTACTAAATAAAATACAGATTACCCCAAATAATTTATTTTAGTTTAAGTATGCACAGATATTTAATGGGGCGTAATTACATTCAAAATGATTCCTGATTTGTTTGAAATTTAAATTTGTAATTGGGTGTACTGTTTTTATTTGTTAAATCTGGCAAGTACTAAAATACAAAGAAAAACAAGCCATATTCTCTGTCCTTAATGTCTTCACAGGCTAGTGGAGTAAACATGCATAAAAATAATTATAAAGGAACATGATAAATTTAGTGATAGAGATAAGTAAAGATATAGAAAAACTGAAGTCTGGACACTTGATTCAATCTTGGAGGACAGAATGGGGTGATACAGAGATAGTTTCCTAGAAGAAGTGATGCTTGGATTAAATCATAAAGGGTAAATAGAATTTGACCATGTGAAAGGGAGGAATGAATAAAGACATTTAAAGTTAAGGGAACTATCTGTGGGAGGTGGGAGCCACTATATTGTCATCAGTGAAAGATAGGTACCAGATTTTGGAGAATCTCTATGCCAGGTTACAGAGATTTGATCTTGCTACTTGAATGGAGAGGAATGCGTGAGGTAAAACAGAGCAGAGAAAGAACATATTAAGAAAAGGGAATAATGTGTGTGTGTGTGTGTGTGTGTCAGTGTGTGTATGTGTACATATATCTATATATATAATATATATATTATACTTATATAGGTATATGTATGTATACATATATATCTACAACACACACACACACACACACACACACACATCCCACACATACACACATTAGAACTAGCAGGACTTGGCAATTCATTTGAATATGGTAAGTGTGGAAGAAAGAAGAATCACACATCTCCAGTATCATATGACAGGTACCTCGATGAGATCTGTGATGGGTGTCTGTGGTAGGGTGAATTGTATTTCTCCCCCAAAATATGTTGAAGTCCTTGATATGGTTTAAATGTGTTCCTACCCAAATCTCATCTTGAATTGTAGCTCCCATAATTCCCACATGTTGTGGGAGAGACCCGGTGGAAGATAATCGAATCATAGGGGTGGTTTCCCCATACTGTTCTCATGGTATTGAATAGGTCTCACGAGATCTGATGGTTTTATAAAGCGCTTCCTCTTTTGCTTGGCTCTCATTCTCTCTCCTGCTGCTGCCATGTAAGACATGCCTTTTGCCTTCCTCCATGATCGTGATACCTCTCCAGCCATGTGGAACTGTAAGTCCATTAAACCTCTTTTTCTTTATAAATTACCTAGTCTCAGGTATGTCTTTATTAGCAGTGTGAGACAGATCAATACAGTTCTAAGCTCCCATACCTGTGAACATGACCTTATTTGAAAATAGGGTGTTTGCAAATATTATAAAGTTAAGATTATGTCATACTGGATTAGGGCCTAATCCAAGATGACTGATGTCTATATAAAAATAGAAAATAGACATACAGGGAAAAGAATGCCATGTGAAGACACAGAAACACACAGAAAGACAGCCATATGGAAATGGAAGAGATTGGAATGATGCGTCTGTAAGCCATGGAATGCCAAAGATTGCTGGCCATCACCAGAAGCTAAGAAAGAGGCATGGAACTGTTGTTCCCTTAGAACCCTCAGGAGGAATCTATGCTAATCCTACCCTAATTTTAGCATTCTAACCTCCAGAACTGTGAGAGAATACATTTCTGTTGTTTTAATCCACCCAGTTTGTGATACTTTATTATGGCATCTCTAGGCCATTAATATAATGTCTAATGAGCAGTTGGCTGCATAAATCCAAAGCTAAGGGAGGGAAACGAGCGATAAATGCATATTTGTGAGCACTAATAATAATAATGGTAATAGCTCACATTCATAGAGCTTACTCCATTGCAGGCTCTTTTACATATATTAACTCAAGTAATCTTCACAACAAACCTATTACATAGGTACTATGATCATTCCAAGTTTCTAGATGAGGAGGCCTAAGCACAGAGCACTGAAATGACTTGTGTAAAGTTGCATAGCTATACAGAAGGTGGTAGTGCCATAATTCAGTTCTAGGAACATGCTTGCTCTAGCATCCATGCTCTTGGCATTTTGTTTTCCTACTTGTAAGTGTTAATTGGTACCAAAAAGAAGGTGGGATTATACCCAGAGGCAGATAATGAGTATTAGCTAGTCAAACTCCAGAAATTCACAGTACTTTCTCCTTTAATTTCTTCAATTTAAATAAAGTAAAATACTGAACTGTTCAGTCATCCTTGCAGCTCAGATGGCCATGTAAGACATTTCTTATGGAAGGCCTTAGAAAAGAATTTTCATTCTTAAAAAAAGGAAAGTCTCAAGACGAGAAAGTCTTTGTGTTTCTCCCAAAACCCTTACCCAATCTTCCTACCTGGATGAGATGCATGCATGCAGCACCCATCCTGTGGTCCTGAAGATGGAAGACAAATACTAAGTAAAAGTGGAGCAGAGAGGGATAGATCCCAGATCCCTGATCAGATCCTTAAATAGTTAGCTCTGGCTGTCTGTAGCCGGGCCTTTTGTTATGTAAGAAAAATGTAGCACTATCAATCTAAACCATTATTATTCTGGGTTTCTATCACTTGTACCTGAAGGCAATTCCAACTGATATATTGAGAGAGTATTTTCTAGTGAAAGAAGCACTGAGGAAAGCTGACCCAAAGGAAGGGACCAGGGAAGAAAACCAGGGAAGGAGACTGAGAAAGAATGATCAGGGAGCTTCAAGGAAAACTGGAAAGTGTTGTGTTAAGAAATCAAAGGAAGTAGAGAATTTTTAAAAGACTAGTGATAAAAATGGCAAGTGCATCAAAGAGATGTAATAAGATAAAACCTGAAATGTATGCAATGGGTATAATCATTGAGAGGTCATTGGTGACTTTATTAGAAAAAATTTCTGTGCACTGTTGGGGAAAACATTTGATTGCACTGTATTGAGGAAAGATGTGGAAAAGTTAAGGAAATAAAGACATCAAATGTAAAATAACCTTCCAAAAATTTTGGATGAACCAGGGAAGAGATGTTGGAGGATAGCTAGAGGGAGAGAAAGTCAAAGAAAACCTTTTTTTCCTGCCCAGTTGTGAGAGACTCAAACATGTTTACAGGCTGGGAAAGAAAGAGCAAGTTAGGAGAGCAGGGAAGTATAATAGTGTGGAGTCCCTCCAGAACTGGGAGTAGATGGGGTTAAGGAGATTAGAAGAGAAGCTGATCTTGAACAGGACTGAAAGACTCTTGTCCACTGAGACTAGAGAAAATTAAATAGAGAAGGGTACGATTATAGCTAATTCTAATGATAAGAAAGCAGAAAATGCAGAGAGAAAGAGATTATGTCAAAGGGCACAATTTTCTAAATTACAAAGAAGGCAAGAACATTTACTTCAAGTGTGGGGTTATGGTTCAGAATAACATATGAGGAGAGTGGTAGAGATTTAGCTCCTGGTTGAAGGGGGTCTTTGTCCCTTGTCTGTTGCTTATAACAGAATATCTGAACCAAATATCTGAAACTTTTCTTTATAGATTTCAGGAATCTGAAAAATCCATAAAGAATCTGAGGGACTCCAAAATCTATAAAGAAAAGACATTTACTTCTTACATTTATGGAGTCTGAGAAGTCCAAGGTCAAGGGGCCACATCTGATGAGGGCCTTCTTGCTGGTGGGGACTCTGTAGAGTCCAAAGGTGGCACAGGGTATTATATGGCAATAGGACTGAGTGTGCTAGCTCAGGTGTCCCTTCCTCTTCTTCTAAAGTCATCAGTCCCACTGAAGCTGCCATCAGAGCCCTCATGACCTAATCACCTTTCAAAGGCCCTACTTCTCAATACTACCACACTGGGGATTAAATTTCAGCATGAGTTTTGGAGGGGACAAATATTCAAACATAGCAAAGGGAATCAACAAAGAAGCGAATCAAGGGAAGCTAAGCATGATGGGCAGTGCAGAGGGCCACCTATATTCCAGGATTATACATACATTTTTATATTTCTGGCTATTTGCCCAGGTGTGTGCATTTCTACCAGCAGTGAATAGTGACCTGGGCATGAGGAGAAGAAGTTGAGCTGTGGCAATGATCTATAGTCATCCTCCTTTGGGACTTTGCTGGGAAGGTGTGGGAGCAGCATAGAAGTACAAAAAATTTGATAATGCTGATGAGACAAAGCAGAAGTTCATCAAGGGAGTCTAAATCTATAAAAAGGGAGGAAGGCCAAGAGGCATGTGACAGCCTGGAAGGCAAGTAAGACACTATGGGGTTGGAGTTTGGCCAGGAGGTCAAAATCAAGACTTATGGTGTTAACAAAAATGTGAGACTTGGTAAGTTAGGAAGTGTGGATCATAGAATAGATAAGTGCAGTCAAGTGCTCACTAGGGTGGACCAGTACTGGGCAATAAATAGAATGATGTGCTCTGAAAGTGAGTGCTGAAGTTCAGTGAAGTGAAAGTCTTTAATAGAGTTAACATAGTCTAGTAAATAGAAAGTCAATTGTTGAGTGGATTAGCTTCATGGACATTGATATCTAGGATGATGTATAATCTGGGATAGTACATAATCTATTATTATTATTTTATTTTTTTTTTTGAGACGGAGTTTCGCTCTGTCACCCAGGCTGGAGTGCAGTGGCGCAATCTCGGCTCACTGCAAGCTCCGCCTCCCGGGTTCACGCTATTCTCCTGCCTCAGCCTCTCCGAGTAGCTGGGACAACAGGCGCCTGCCACCACGCCTGGCTAATTTTTTGTATTTTTAGTAGAGACGGGGTTTCACCGTGGTCTCGATCTCCTGACCTCGTGATCCACCTGCCTCGGCCTCCCAAAGTGCTGGGATTACAAGCGTGAGCCACGGCGCCCGGCCATAATCTATTATTGAGTTGTATCCGAAGTAATAAAATACTATAGATTCATTTCTTTAATTCCAACATGTAAATATTTCTACCAAAATCTCCATGATTTTCAGGATTTCTGCCACCTAAACGGTTTGTTATTCTTTGGCATAAAGGTAGAGTGAGATCAAGGATGGAAAGGCACCCTTGAAATCAGATTGTAAAAGCTTTTATTCTATCTCAGTGTTTCTTGACTTTTTCTCCCATTATTGCTTCCCTAAGGCACTTTTTAGATAGACATTTTTTTCTCTAATCTTCCCTGCCTTCCCCCATGAAAATTTAATACCACAGTTATATTGTATATCTGTTTATGTACTGTATGTATATCTGTTCTTTATAATAAAAGGAGTAAGAACTGTCTTATCTCTCCTCCCCTCCCCAAAACAGTTTTTGCCTCCTTGGGAGCAATATTGCTCTATTGAAAAGAAATGTCCTAGGTTTGGACATTACGTGGAAGGAAATAGGAGCCTCTGAGGATATCTAGGAAGGGATTGATACAGAAATGCTTGTGTGGCTCCTCTTATAATTTGAAAGATCCTCTCTTCTGTAGAAGTTAAAGGATTGTAAGTAAACTCAGGCTCACATCAAAAAGTAGCATTGGCAAATCTCTCACAACACAGTCAGTCATAAGACAAGATTTAGAAACAAAGGTAAGGCCCATTTCAGGTAGAACTACAGAGTCCTCCTCTGCTTGTCTTCTTCCAAGCCAAGAACTCAGAATTTGCCTTGCAGAACCCCTTGTGGATAGATGTGATCCTCAGCATGGATCTGGGGACAGGGGGGCAGCCAATAAGTGACATCCAAGGATGTCAAAGGGCACATTCTGAGATGGCATCCCTACAGAACCGATGGCCTGCCTCTAATGGCTGGCTCATTGGTACAGTGAGGACCTATCCCTATCTTTTAAATTGAGGGCAAAAATGGCAGGAAAGAGAGGGAAAAATTCTTTAAAGAATGTATCTGATTCTCTTGGCCTTACTGGAATAACCTACATAAGGGTCAGAGTTTTCCTCTCATGATGATCAGGGATAAGAAAGACTACAGACATGACTCTATATATGCCCTGGCTGAAATTTGGAATACAGGCAGATCATTTTATTGCATTGTGAATAGAGGACAACAGGTGCTTTGTTTGGTTTTCTTTTAGTGTGCCTTGCTGCCCATTGGTTTTCCCCAAAGCTCAAATGCCATGGATTATTGTGACTAGGTGGGCTATGTTTTTTTTTTTTTAATCCTCTAAAAAGACATTGAAAGAATTCACTATTATCATTGCAATTTCAGTTTGTAAAGGCTTGGGGGAGATGATAGTATCAGTAATCATGCCAGTAAGAGTATAGGAAAGGTCATTATCTACAGACTCTTACCTGGAGGAAGATTAGAGTAGATTTAATCTTTGCAAAATGCTGACCCCAGGCCCAATGGCCGTGGGAAGAAAAAGGGTAATCCTTGAAGCTGGCAAGTTGCTTTTCTTCAGCCGCTCAGCAGGCTGATTAGATTAAAAGGCTTGACTTTCTGGTCAGCCATCGCCACTTCCTCAGCACAGGTAGAGGATTGCTATGTGTTGGGTAGAAATAAGTGGTGCCACAGAGAGGCCCCCTGGACCAGAGCTCTTTGTGAAGGGGGAAGAGTTTCCTTTGTTTGGTCAGAGTTCAAAACAATTCACCATGGAAAGTTGTTCTGAGAGCCATTCTAGATTCTCAGTTTCCTTTCTGTCTTATGTCCATCAAAGCTTTTCTTTTAGATAGAAAGAAAAGCTTAAGAAAAAGAAAATGTTCTTGTTCAGTCCTTTCTTTGCATTCTAGTCGAGCTGTAATCTTGACAGAATCAGGTTGACTTGCGAAATTAAGTGAAAAATGGTTTGCAGAAAGATTTCGTGTTCCAAAGGGCATGTGGAGTGGCATGAGAAAGAGGCTGGAAGATGACAAGAATGTAAAGAGGACCGAAGTTGCTTCAGCTGGGTGTTTTTTTTGGTTCTTCTCTATCTCTGATTGCCATCCTCAATACAGCAGGGTAGAGAGAGAAGGGAGTAGTCAGCCCCATCCCAGCCCAGTATTTCCACCAGTTCTGCTTAGCCCCAAGTGCCCCCTCTTGGTATGGGGTGGGAAAGAGATGGGGGGAAGGGGGGCAGGCACAGAACTCACCTGTGACAGACAGGAGACCACCCTTCTAAAAACTTCCAAGGGCATGTAGAGAATGAGAAGGGCTTGGCAATGGAGACTTGTGAATTAAAGGGAAGAATATCCAGGCAACGAAAATACCTGTTTTGAGTTGAGAAATACACAGATATCAAAACTTTGGAGGAAGGGGCTCATACCGTCAATTCTGGACAGGGTGAGGGCAGGGAGTGAGTACTGAGACCAATCACACTTTGTACTTTTCAAACAAACACAAACACAAAGCACAAAGTTTGAGGGTGTTTTCACCAGTGTAATCTAGGTTATGTGAATATTAGGAACAGCCTTGAAAAGTGAGAAAGGGAGCCTGTATTGAAAACAAGGGGCAGTTTTCTCCCCTTTGCCTTGGTGTGCTTGGGGAGTGCTGCTTGCATTGGCATATCTCAATCATGTTGCATTGACAAACTCCCCTCCTTAGTTTTCTCCACCACCTGCTGCCTCCCCAGTTACTCCTGAGCCTGGATGTCTGTTTCTTCAGTTCAAGGGCAAGGTGAGGGTTCCAAGGAAGTTCACTTTAAGTTTCTTAATGTCTTAGAAAGTCAGGCCCCTCCCTTTTTGTGCTTAAAAAACAAAGGTTGACAATTAAATTTCAAGAGTCACAAGGCTGGGCAAAAATAAATGGAAAAGATTTAAATGAGAAAAACAACTAAGTTTCTGCTTTCTCAGAAAGATCAGGCTCTGCAAGCTGATTCTCATCAATGTGCCCTCTTGGCTCTCATTTCCCAGAGGCCCATCCCAGTCTCCACATTGATACATTCAGTCTTTCAGGGCAAAGCATACTGTCTTTGTGAGCCGTGCTCTACTGCCAGCCGCCTGGGAGCTGCTGCACTCAAGGCCACTGAGCAGATGAACAAAGCTTTGGGAAGAGGTGCATCTGGATGTTTTGACCTCTCTCCACCATGTGAGTCTGGCTGTATGTTCCAAGTTGATGGAAGTTGAAGAACACTGACTCAGACCAGAGTTTCACGGTAAGGTGAGGGTTCTCCCTTCCCTCCCAATCATCAAGCTAGACCTTATTCCCAAAAGCAAATTGGGCAGTCATGAGAAAATCACTCAATCCCTCTGGATCTCAGTTTTCTCCTCTGTAAAATGGGCATATGACTATCTGCTCTGCCTTCTGAGCAGCTTATTAGGAAGGCCAAAGGAGGTATTTAAGAGGTATTAGAGACAACTTTCAAGTGCAATGTCAGGAGTATGAAGAGAAGACTCTCTACCTGCCTATCTCTCCTTCCTGAGACCTCAGGCCTGAAATACACTTAAAAGGAGGCAAGCCTTAATGCTTAACAACAAGATGACATTTGAACTGCAAACACTCCAGGGAGAAGATATGCGAGGGCAAACTTATACCACTTATACCCAGGAGTGAGTGACTATATGAGCGATGTCTCTGGGAGCCAAGTTTGGTGGAGGAAGGAGAGACAGAGAAAGAAAGAAAAAGAGAGAGGGAAAGAGAGAGAGAAAGAGAGCTCCTGCAGTTGGCCAACAGATAGGGGATATGAGTGCGTGAGTGAGGGCAATGATAGGGAAAAGCTAAAATTCCACAATAACCTTCAGTAATTTTACAGTTTGGCTGGAGATGGTTCCTGCCATTCAGGGATTTTCTTCAGAGGTACAGATTGAAATCAAATTAAGAGAGAAGAAAGACATATTTTACCCTATTCTGCTCTTTACTTTTATACCATGTAAAGAGACAGCTTATTAAATTCAACCAAACAGCAAGCTCATGAGCATGGAGCAACGTTCTTGACACTGAATCTACGTTACTGGCCGTTAACTACATTTTGCTCTTTAGGACTCATCCAGACAAAAAAATTCAGTGTGGTTAATTCTTCAAAGCATTGCTTGCCTGATAGTTATGGTTCCCTCTAATCCAGAGCTTCCTAACCCCTGTACCGCTTCACCACGGTGGTCTGCAAGAAGGCTACATATGTGCAAGATGGCAAGTCCCTCAGCTCTCTGCGGCTCTGTGGGGTCTGGAGCAGCCTCTCGCCTTAAGCATCCTATTACTGACCGTAATGAGCCATACCTTTATTATACTAATTTACTTGTACCATTGTGTGAAAAAAAGTTGGAAAGCATTATTGTAATCTGTTTTCTACAATATCTAAAGACAACTTTCTAAATGAAAATCGCATTTCATCATTACCTTTCAATGACTCCTTATCACTTGTAGAATAAAGTTCAAATTCCTTGCCATTTATAAACAATTCCTGTATGATCTGGCTCCTGCTTTAGCCCCTAGTCCTGTCTTCTGATCACCTTAAGCTACTTGCTGTTTCTTGATTGCACTATTTTATTCTTAGCTCCACTTTTTTTTTTTTACATGCTATTCCCTCTCCTTGAAATGGCCTTCTTTCCTATTTCTCATGGGGATTTCTTCTCTTCTTTTAAAATTTGTCTTCCGTATTATCTCCTCTGGGCAAGTGCCTCGGACCTGCTTAGGCTCTGCTAAGATCACCATGCTGTCTTGCACACACCTATCTTATAGCACTTATCTTACTGCTGTGACTCTTGGCTGACCTGGCTGTTTCACTCTGTTATAATTAGCCCCAGGAAAGCAGGGTCTATATTTCACTCATTTTGTGTCTTAAAAATTACAGGTCTTTAATGAGTACTTATTGGAAAATAATCCATCTATGATGGTAAAGAGAAACAATTTGGTTATAGAATGAAAGCTGATTGACAATGGTTAATCACAAAATTATTATTAATAGTCATTACCTTTTATTGGGAATCTACCCCACGGCAAAAACTATGGTTTTTGGTAGGCTTTATATTCTTATGTTGTAGTCCTTTTGTTAACACTACAAAGTAAGAACTACTATTCCCAATTTTATAGGTGAGGAAAATGAGGTTGAAAGAGACCAGGTGACTTTCACAAATTCACAGTTTCTTAACAGCAGAGATGAAGTTTGGACAAAGTATTCCTGACTCTAATGCTAGATCTCTTTCTCCTCCCAACTCATGGCTTTCAAATGAATATCGAAATATATTTTGAGTACACATTCCTTACCTGGAAACATCAATAGTATGATCATGAATGTTTTCTGTCAACCAAGAGATGCCCAGTGCAAACATTGTTTCTGGGCGTGTCTGTGAGGATGCTTCTAGATAAGATTAACATTGGAATCAGTGGGCTCAGTAGATTGCCTTCTCTAATGTGAATGGGCATTATTCAATCTGTCGAGGGCCTGAATAGAACAAAAATGTTGAGGAGGATAAATTCATCCCTTTTGCTTCCTGCCTACCTGCTTGAGCTAGGACATTGGTCTTCTCTTAACTTTTAACTGAGATTTATACCGTCGATTCCCCTGCTTCTCAGGTCTTCAGGTTCAAACTGGAACTGCACTACTGGCTTTCCTGGGTCACCAGCCGGCAGATTGTAGATTGTGAGACTTCTCAGCCTCCATGATCATGTGAGCTAATTTCTTATAATACATCTCTTCCTATATGTATATTCTATTGCTTTGGTTTCTCTGGAGAACCCTGACCTAATACAAGTACGTATCCATACCTGGGTGTATTTGCCCTCTGTCTCTTACATGTCTTTTGCCCCTCTCCTTATTTTTCCCTGCTCTGTCCAACCAAGCTCAGCTTAGAGTTCTGGTACCTTTGGATCTGGCTATAAACTAGGCAGAAGGCTAGGGGCCCACTGAGTTTCAACTTTTTCACCTGTAATTCTCCTGCCAAAAGCCTCTCAAGGAAAAACTGAGCATGGGAGTTTTCAAAAATGGAAGCAAAGCAGAACAAAGCATGTTTGTAAAGGGAGAAAGAGACTTGCATTAGTGCAGGGTGGCTTCTGAGAACATTTAGACTGAGCAGGAGTGGAGGGGTGAATTGCGACCTGGAGGCAACAAAAATGAATGGGGTTAAGAGGATATGTTCAAAGGATAGTTAAAAATGAGTCAAAAGTTTTAGATATCTAATTAGATATGAGGATTTAAAAAGTCCTTTACATATTCATTCTCTAAACATATATAACCTAATATGTGTCATGAGGGGAACAAAGGGACAGTTAGGCCCAAATTCCTGCCTTTGTGGTGCTCATAGTCCAGAAAAGCAGATGGCATTAAGTACACCTGCTGGGCTTAAAATGTCAGAGGAGATGTCTTCACCAAGGGAGGGGAGAGCAGAGAAAGCAAATCTGCCTGGGATTCCGGGAATGAGATGGGAAAAGGTATGCAGGGAATATCTTGGAGATCTCCATAGATAAATGTGAGTATATTTGGCTGTGCATAAAAGGATGAGCAGAAATTCCCTATCCAGAAAGATGGGCAGTGTGTTCTAGGCCAAGGGCAAAGCTGAGAACTTTGATGAGACTGCGAAGAGTGAGCGGCTTGGTGTTGCAGGGGCAGAGTGGGTGGGGGACAGATGAAAGAGACACTTGAGAGGGGAGTTGGTGTGAAGAGCTGCCTTTTATGGCCATCGAAAAATGTAGAGAAATGCCATGAAAGATGAAGTCTCATTTAAGTGTTTTATCTGGGTCGGGGAGAGAGGAGGTGCCATGGCCAGATTTATGCTCTTTCATACAGATAATTCTGACTACAGTGTAGAGACAGACTGTAGTGGGCAAAGCTGAATGGTGAGAGAGCCTCCCCTGAGGTCAAGTGCGTGGAGGACATAGTGGTTCTTCTGTTCATAGAAAGGGTAGTGGACTGGGGGGAGAGTGTGGTGAAACAGGGCATATCCAGTTTTAGCTATGTGGACCAGGCATACTGAGAGCTGGTCAAATAAAGAGACAGCCACCTGCCATGGAACTTTTCCTGCACCTACCACAATCCTGCATAGTTCAATATCACATCTTCTAAAAACTTTCTCCAATATCTCAGAAATTGCTTTTTCCTTTATGCCATTATGATAGGGAGATGGGAAGCAACTCTGCTAAATTAGGAACATGAAAATAAAATTTTATGTGTTTTTTGGCTGCATAAATGTCTTCTTTTGAGAAGTGTCTGTTCATGTCCTTTGCCCACTTTTTGATGGGGTTGTTTGTTTTTTTCTTGTAAATTTGTTTGAGTTCATTGTAGATTCTGGATATTAGCCCTTTGTCAGATGAGTAGGTTGCAAAAATTTTCTCCCATTGTGTAGGTTGCCTGTTCACTCTGATGGTAGTTTCTTTTGCTGTGCAGAAGCTCTTTAGTTTAATTAGATCCCATTTGTCAATTTTGGCTTTTGTTGCCATTGCTTTTGGTGTTTTAGACATGAAGTCCTTGCCCACGCCTATGTCCTGAATGGTATTGCCTAGGTTTTCTTGTAGGATTTTAATGGTTTTAGATCTAACATTTAAGTCTTTAATCCATCTTGAATTAATTTTTGTATAAGGCATAAGGAAGGGATCCAGTTTCAGCTTTCTACATATGGCTAGGCAGTTTTCCCAGCACCATTTATTAAATAGGGAATCCTTTCCCCCATTTCTTGTTTTTGTCAGGTTTGTCAAAGATCTGATAGTTGTAGATATGTGGCATCATTTCTGAGGGCTCTGTTCTGTTCCATTGATCTATGTCTCTGTTGTGGTACCAGTACCATGCTGTTTTGGTTACTGTAGCCTTGTTAGTATAGTTTGAAGTCAGGTAGCGTGATGCCTCCAGCTTTGTTCTTTTGGCTTAGGATTGACTTGGCGATGCGGGCTCTTTTTTTGTTCCATATGAACTTTAAAGTAGTTTTTTCCAATTCTGTGAAGAAAGTCATTGGTAGCTTGATGGGGATGGCATTGAATCTTTAAATTACCTTGGGCAGTATGGCCATTTTCACGATATTGATTCTTCCAAACCAAGAGCATGGAATGTTCTTCCATTTGTTTGTATCCTCTTTTATTTCATTGAGCAGTGGTTTGTAGTTCTCCTTGAAGAGGTCCTTCACATCCCTTGTAAGTTGGATACCTAGGTATTTTATTCTCTTTGAAGCAATTGTGAATGGGAGTTCACTCGTGATTTGGCTCTCTGTTTGTTGGTGATTGGTGTACAAGAATGCTTGTGATTTTTGTACATTGATTTTGTATCCTGAGACTTTGCTGAAGTTGCTAATCAGCTTAAGGAGATTTTGGGCTGAGACGATGGGGTTTTCTAGATATACAATCATGTCATCTGCAAACAGGGATAATTTGACTCATCACTGGCCATCAGAGAAATGCAAATCAAAACCACAGTGAGATACTATCTCACACCAGTTAGAATGGCCATCATTAAAAAGTCAGGAAACAACAGGTGCTGGAGAGGATGTGGAGAAATAGGAACACTTTTACACTGTTGGTGGGACTGTAAACTAGTTCAACCATTGGGGAAGTCAGTGTGGCAATTCCTCAGGGATCTAGAACTAGAAATACCATTTGACCCAGCCATCCCATTACTGGGTATATACCCAAAGGACTATAAATCATGCTGCTATAAAGACACATGCACACGTATGTTTATTGCAGAACTATTCACAATAGCAAAGACTTGGAACCAACCCAAATGTCCAACAATGATAGACTGGATTAAGAAAATGTGGCACATATGCAACATGGAATACTATGCAGCCATGAAAAATGATGGGTTCATGTCCTTTGTAGGGACTTGGATGAAACTGGAAAACATCATTTTCAGTAAACTATCACAGGGACAAAAAACCAAACACCGCATGTTTTCACTCATAGGTGGGAATTGATCAATGAGAACTCATGGACACAGGACGGGGAACATCACACCCAGGGGACTGTTGTGGGGTGGGGGGAGGGGGGAGGGTCAGCATTAGGAGATATACCTAATGCTAAATGAGGAGTTAATGGGTGCAGCAAAACAACATGGCACATGGATACATATGTAACAAACCTGCACATTGTGCACATGTACCCTAAAACCTAAAGTATAATAATAAAAAAAAAGAAAATAAAATTTTAAATTAGGAAAAGATAAGATATCCTTCTGTAAAAAAGAGTAAATTATTTCCACTTCTAAGAAATCAAGACAAATCTGTTTTGATGGGACTAGAGATAAAGAGTAAGAAAAAAGCCATCCAGAATGAGAGTTTGGGCTATGCAGGTGTCAGATAATGTTGAGAGCACCTGAGAGGCAGGGTCAGGAGAGTTGCATGAGGAGGCCAAGAAGAGTGCGTTTGGGAGCAGGGTTTGCATGTTGATATTTTGTAAACTGGGTCATGCAGGAATTCTCATGTTTTTATGTTGCTTATGCCCTTCATATTTAATATGTCATTATCCAGTGACAACAGCCAACATTAACATGGTGCTTCCTACATGCCAAGCATGGTACTAAGTGTTTTTACCTTTATTAGCTTATTTAATCCTCTCAGTATCCCATGAAGTAGGAACAATCTCCATCCACATGTTATAAGTACAAAAACTGAGGCCCATAGCAGATAAATCCTAGGAAGTGGTGGTCTCAAGAGTTAAACATGGGCTGTCTGGCCCTAATGCTGACTCTCTTAACTACTTAATATACTGTCTCTGCATACTAAAGTTCAGTAAGACTTTATGTGAAGAACACTTGAATTGTAAATCATTTATTTCTAGGTGAGGATACTATATCCATCGATACTCCATAAAAGTAAATCAACTGGCACAGTTCAGGGAAAAGGAAGGGATGGAATTTCAACATCTGGTTAGTTGTTAGTTGACTGCATATTTGTCACCCTCATTGTTTTCAGCCTCTTGAGAATCAAGGATCCTATTTCCTCTGTTTCCCTGTGACAGCTGATAAAGGATTTTGCAAAAAATAGGTGCTTATAAATGCCTATTAGTCAATTTTTCACGATTTCCCACTCTTGTCAGACTCAGCAAGCTGCAATTCTTCCCAAGGTGTGGAGTTGCTGCTGGGGAATAGCTGTCCAGCCAAGGACAACATTTCTAGCCCCCTTGTATCCAGCTGGGTCTGTTCAGAATTCTGGCAATGGAATTGGGTCAAAGAGTCACCCAGACAAATGGAGATTTTGTTGGAAGGAAAATTAATTTTTGTTACATGAAGCTACTGTAATTTAAGGGGGCTGCTTGTTACAGCAGCTAGCCTACCCTTATTAACACACAGTGGTTAATAAGATTCTTCAAATGGAACCTTATTAATGGAATCAGTTCTTTAAATGGAAAACTGGAGTCCTGCTTTATGTGTATGGCCTGTGGCTATGTGGCTTGACTGGAGGCAGAAACCCCTCTGGGGACTTGTCTTTGTCTGGATTAGTTCAGTTGTCACTATCTTGTCCTTATCAAGCCATTAGGACACATGAGAGCCATGTTCTATATGTTGGAGAGAATGGCAGCTCCAGAGCCCTTCTTTGACGGACAAAGGGCCATTGTATAACCAGGCATTACTTTATTCCTTCCCAGTAGCTGTTCTGCCTCCTGAGTTCTTTTTTGGCCTGCCCTGTGAGGGAAACAGGTGAGGGAAATTTTTGTTTTAATCCACTGTCCATTCTTCTCCCCAGGTGTTTTCGCCTTTAAAATGCTTTTGGTCTTTGAATTCAGACCGATTATAGTTTTTGCCAAAAGAATAATCATCTACTTGCAGCTCAGCTGGTCACTTCATTTCTCCAGCCGGCTGAGGAAAAGTATTATTATTAGACAATTTTTCTTCTCTCTAAGGGGAAAGAGCAGTGATTTGTTCCTCTGTTCAGGTCTCAAAAGAAGGTGAAAAATATACTTTCCCTGGTGGCTTTTGTCTGAACAGCCCGCACAGTGGTGGAAGGAGCCGTTGTTGCCTGGATGGAGGGTTTATTGATTGAGATCATATATGACGGGGCCTTTCTTGACACAGCTCTGCAGCTAGTGCTCCCCACAGCTCCTCAGCAAGTGTCCATTATGAGTTTTCACAGAAGGCTCTGGGAACCATAATGGCTTAGTTAGCAGGGAAAATCTCCATATTCTTTATACTTTCCTACTGAGCTCTGCTTCTGCAATGTATCTTTATCCCCCCTCAGTAATTATTTCTTACTCTCAAACAGTACATTGTTTTTACGGAGTGATTCCATGTGGATCATCCCATGGGATTCTCACAAAATCTTGGTGAAGGAAGTAAGGCTGACAATATTGCCCGTAATTTATAGAAGAGGGAACTGAGGAAAAATAAAATAATTTACTCAAGGTAGCACAGCTTCCAAGCTGCAGAGTGGCAACTAGAATCTCTTACACATTTTTTTTCACCTCATGGTGTCACTTCTTATGGAATATGAAATTAATGCTTTGGTTATGTATGTGAACTTCCTTTAATTGGAATCCTAAAACTCAGCAAAGAGAAAAATCCCGGCCGGGCGCGGTGGCTCACGCTTGTAATCCCAGCACTTTGGGAGGCCGAGGCGGGCAGATCACGAGGTCAGGAGATCGAGACCACGGTGAAACCCCGTCTCTACTAAAAATACAAAAAATTAGCCGGGCGTGGTGGCAGGCGCCTGTAGTCCCAGCTACTCGGAGAGGCTGAGGCAGGAGAATGGCGTGAACCCGGGAGGCGGAGCTTGCAGTGAGCCGAGATCACGCCACTGCACTCCAGCCTGGGTGACAGAGCGAGACTCTTATCTCAAAAAAAAAAAAAAAAAAAAAAAGAGAAAAATCCCATCCTAACTGTTACATTTCCATTCACAAAACTGCAACTAGGTATGACCAAAGTGCTTCAGGGTAATGTATATGCATTATAATAAGACAGTGAAGTTGAGTAAGGGAAATGCCATTTTTTTTCCCTAATAGAATACACAAATAGAACACGCACGATAGAATACACACACAATAGAACACACAAATATTTATGATGAAACAATAAAGTCTAGAACTTGCTTTAAAATAATGCAGTAGAAGAGGATTTGGGGAAAGTTGGTAAACATAGATGAAACATGATTAACCATTTACTGGTAATTATTGAAGCTGGGTCTTAGGTACATTGGGGTTGTGATGTTACTTTCTGTACATTTTTTAATATGTTAAAAACTTCAAAACAAAATGCTAAACCTATAAAGATGCATTGATAGGTAGAGAAACCCATGTCTTTGAAGTCTTTAAGCAGAAGTAGCAGATCACTTTGTGAGTATATTAAAGAGAGTGTTAGATGAGAGGGTCCCTGCAACCACTAGAACCATTGCTGACTGCTATTTAATTTTTATTTTGGAGAGAAAAACTTCCTAATAATTAACTAAGTAACAAGGACAGTAAGACCATCTTGCCCCTATGAACTTTTGTGAACAATGCTTTATTAAGTTTTTAAGTTGCACCAATATATTTTTATGAGCTGGCCATGCTGCATATTTGAAAGATACATTAGTGCAAAATGGGCCATTAAGAGATCCAGTCCTGAGAACTTCTATTCCTGACACAAGTCGCAAATGCCCAGGTGGGAGGAATCAATTGGAGGGAAAAGAAAAGCCTCCATGAATGTGGAAAGGAAAGAAAATGGGCCAGTCAATAGACCATGTTTGAGGAACAGGCAGGATGGGAGCCAGGGCAGTGCTCTAGAGGTTGTGACTAAAGAGGTGAAGATGGAGACACTGTGGTAAGGATACTCTTCACTACCAGGCTTGACTACCAGTGACCTTGAGCAGATGGCACAGCACCTCCAGACATGTGGGGCACCAAGTCCCCAGAGCTAGTTCTGCCAGACAGGGCTAAGCCATTTTAACACATTGCTTATCTCACTGCCAAAACACAGATTGGAAATCTCTGGCAGATTGCTGTATGCAGCTCTGTGCAAGTGTGGTAGGCACCAGGGGTGAGAGGCTGAGCCCTAAAAAAGCTAAATTCTGAGCTCCTATGAGTTCTTATATCCTTGGTGCTGGAATTTAAAAGGATGATTATTTATGAAAATTGTTAATCCAGCCACATACTCACCTTATGTTCTAGGAAGCTGTGCATTTGCACAGACAAGAAGAGAGCTAAGGTTACCTCAGCAGCTAAGTGAACAAGATTTAAATAAAAAACCATTGAAATCTTTTTTGTTTTTGTTTTTTTCTTTTGCCCAAATGCATTTTTCCCTTTTACTTTAACCCGTGAGAACAAGATTTTCTTCATTTTTTATTTTCCCCCTAAACAATTAGTTTTAATTGAATTGAATAATCCCACTAGAGACGTAGCTTCTGGTTTTCTATTTTGACAGTAACATTTTGTAGACAGTGGTTTCTGAATTTAAACGGTGCCAAAAAAGGCCTCAGGACACTTTGGGGGAAGTCTTGGCACCCAGGTACATAGATCCCCACAGATGCCAGTTATGTTGGCAGTAAACTCTGTCCCTCTATTGATTATAAGAAAAGCTCCTTAAATGTTTTCATGCCCATTGCCTCCTGTCATCCTCATGTGACTTCAGAGTTGTCTCAAGTGAGCCTTGTCACCCCCATTAAGAACATGGAATAATTAAGGCTTAGAGAAGTGGAAGTTTGTCAAGAGCTCACTTTTCCAGCTTCCAGGTCACACCAGCAAAGCATGCTGCTTCTCCACCTGGAAGGATGGTTATACTCCCAGCCTCTCTCACTGAAGACTTGCTTCCCAGAAAATCCATCTTCTTACTCCCATCCTTGGTTACCACAGGATGACACAGAGACAACTGTGCAAACACACAACTTTGGCACCGCAGCATCACCACTTCGCCAGTACAATCACCTGCACTTAGGGAGCCTTTGCTGGCTTTCACACCACAGGGCTGAGCATTATCCAAATGCTGAACATGGTGATTGGGGGGCTGATCAAGTCTACATCCTAGGGAGCTTCTGTGGACTCACACATTCATTCTAGACCAAAGCAATATTCTCCTAATGCATTGCTTTTACATAACATGTCAGAACCAGCTTGCTATGATTTCCTTTATTTATAAACCACAGTCTTGGCCATTGTGGAAGTGCTTCAGAGAAATAAAGAATGAATGATAAGGTTTTCACATTAACTGGAAGTTCCGCCTTTAGACTGGCTGTAATACTAAACAGCCATATAACCTTGAGTAAGTGAACTACTGTTTCTGAATCTTAGTTGCCCCAACTATGAAAAATAAACAGAGTAAGAACACTCATAGCATTACTGTGGTACTCAAAAGGGACAATATGTGTGAAAATACCTTGGAGAGTGTAATAAAGACAATAGCAACAATCACAGTACTTTTATAGTGTTGAAGAAGCCAGAAGTTGGGATGATTTTTCTCTCCCTCTGCCTTAGGGAAACTAAGGCACCCAGAATTCAAGTAAAAGCAGAAATTGTTGGGGGAGGGGACAATAAAAGCTTACTAGGCTCAGAGATGAATATTGTTACAATGATCATACAACCTTTGATTGTGGTAGAATCAATGTGGTATGCGGAAATGGGGATCTTTTGAAAGGTAAGAAGATATACAGAAAAAGCGATCATTGCCCAGTGCTAAAACCAAAGGGCTAGAATTTGGTTTAACCCATTTGGTTGAAAAGTTTGTTTGGCCCCATTCCTGCCCTTAGAACATGATCCAATGAAAGCCCAGTTCTGGTGGACAAGATGTGCATGGAAAGGAGCTGGCTCACTTAAACCTGAGAGTGGTATGTGGAGAAAACCTGGCATACAGGGTGAAGGGGAGAAAGAAGGACTTGGCCACTGTATGACCCTTTACAGGATCCAACCAGGCCACCTGGAGGCACCAGAGCAGAGAGAGATGGTTGCATCTGGAAATGTTTTGAACACCAACTCTGAACACAGCATTTTTTAGATGTGAAACATGTCCCTGTGATGCTTACTGTTGTCTCACACCAAGATCAAGGTCATTCAACACATGTTTATTGAACACCTTCTATGGACCAGACACTATTATTCTTGCTTTGTGGAAAGATGGAAAAATGGCCAGTGTGGTCATGATTTTATATAGACTGTGTAATCTGGTAAAGCAATACTTGTAATTTGGAATAAGTACTAGGGTGAAAACAAAAATGGGGCTGTTTTTGAGAAGAGGAGGAAACTGTAAGTAAAAGTCTCTCTTGGATGTGGCTTATTTTAGGTAATGTTTTTAGTGATGGAGCTGGGATTTGAACCTATGTGCCACAAGCTGCTAGAGACAGTCTTCTTAAATCATGCTCTGCTATATCATGAAAAGGGTAACAAAATCGTGCTGTCGTGATCTACTGGCCCTGTTGCATCATTAGTAAGAATCAGTTGTAGTGCCAAGGTGTCTTCATTCATTTTGCTGACTGATGGAGGTCCAGTTATGGTGCAAAGTGCTGGAGCTAAAACGATGAATATGATATAAATGTTACTCTCAAGGAACTCAATCTAGGGGCAAGAGGGAAAACTGCAATTTGGTGTGATATGTGCAGGACATAAGTGAAGGGTGGGTTATTGAAACCCAGCAAAAGGGCAGCTAACTGAGCCTTGTGGGGACTTGAGGCTTTCTGAGAGGAGGTGGCTCTATGCGGAATCCTAATCCTGCATTTGATTCAGAATGAAACATGTCATCAGGGCAGAGGAGAGAGTGAGGAGACTATTTTGGGTAAGGGGAGCATCTCATCCCAAAACCTGCAAGTAAGTGAGATCTTGGCATTTTTTTTTTTTTTTTTTTTTTAGGTAATTGTAGCAGAGTCATCATGGGTAGAGCAGAGGGGTGAGGAGTTTGTGAGAACTGAGTCTGATAGGTGAGCAGGAGTCAAATCAGGATGGCTTTATTAAGCCATATTGGGAAATTTGGACTTTGTCCTGGAGGAAAATAGGGAACCCTGAGAGGTTTTAAGCAAGGGACCGAAGTAATCAAACTTAAGTGTCTGAAGTTTTCTCCACTGCCATATGGTGGGGATGAGATAACGGCTGACCTAGGAGTTTGAAGGCTCTGACACTTATGTTACTTAGAGGCAAGGTGGTAAGGTGGAGGATGTGGGCTTTAGCCTTAGGCAGATGAGAGTTTTAGTCTTTGTTAGGCTACTTATAAGCTGTGTGTTCTCTGAAACTTAGTTTTCTCCTCTGTAAAATGAGAATAAAAATAGGACTTCCTAATAAAGCTGTTGTGAGGATTAAATGAGGTAATGTAAATGCACATACAGTTCTCAGCACTGTGCCTAACACATTGCTAAGTACTTGATAAATGATAGTTGAAAATGTCAGCTAGAATGTTTCTTAAACTCCAAGTATGTAACCAATAGCTTTTGATGTACCTACATTTTGCTACCATTATTCTTTAAATTTTTTTAGATTTAAATTTTATTTTTAATTGACAAATAATGGGGTATAATATGATAGTTTGATGCACGTATACATCGTAGAATGGTCAAATCAGAGTTCTTAGTGTAACTCTGTTATTTCAAGATTCTGGCCTCTTTTCCCAACATCTGCTTTGTTGGCTCAATTAGAAGCCAAAACAAAAATAAAGGAGCATTCACTCCCTACCCCATTCTATTTCTGTTTGAGACTTTGATGAGTGGAAACGTTTTCAATCCAGCTAGCTCCAAGAGGAAAAAGAGAGCTTGGGAGAGGGAAGCATTCTTCCCCTTCTTGGCCTACCATTGTACAAAACATGGCCCTGGCACTTTGTGAACCCAGTCAGTGTTAGCTAGAATTGTTATAGGCCTGGTTAGAGTTTGGCCATCTCAAGAGCAGATCAAGAAAAAAGGTTCACAGGAGAAATCTACTTCTGTTTTAGATTAAAAAAGAAATCAATGAGGGCAACTACGGAATATCTAGCTTCTGTGTTTAATATTCACCCTTCCAGACTTCTCAGCTGCACTTTCCAAATCAAAGCAATCCTTTCCCTGACCACCACACACATCTTTGCATATCTGGTGTGTCATCAGCATCACTAGGGGGAACCTCTCTGGTGAATGGGACATTTCATACATATTTAATGTGATAGAGGTTGCTTTGGCTCTACTATCAGGATAACAATAGTGCACTGATGAAAAGTTGGACACAAAGAAAAGCTAGTTTCTAAGTGGATAGTCATTTTATCTTTTGCTTTTCTGGAATTCAATCTGACTCATAAAAATTAGCAGCTGCTCCTTTTTATGCTGAGGAGGTATAAGAGTTCTGAAGACTGGGGTTTTATTCCAGATAAATGGAGTGTCCTTTTTGGAAGCACTGTGCAATGAAGCTGAAGGAGAATAAAATAGGGTCAATGATATCAAAAGCCCAGTAATTGTGTACCAGCGAGTTAGATTAGTATAGCAGCACCAAGGAGAAATATTTTAACCTCCTCACTCCTGCCTCGCTTTCTGTTTTTCAAATTTATTTTCTATGTGCTCTTTGCTGTTTAATTTGCTTGACCATTCTTGAAAGGGAATTATTTCAATTGTTTCACTGAGATCATGTTATCATTTGTATGTACCTCCGTAAGCTCGATTTTGTGTGACAGTGATGCTCACCCATTGTAGCAAAGGGATAGAAAACCCAACACAAAGGAGAATTATAGAATGATTTTAGGGAAATATAAAGGAACTCCACAGTTTACTCACTTAGCAAATATTGCTGAGCCCTGAACTACAAACTGGTGTATGGGATTCAGATGATTTAAAGGTGTCTGGGCCTACCTGATGAGTAGGTGTAGCCAATGGCCCTGAGGCATCTCTTTGAAAATGTTAATTTGATGGATGGTTGAGGGGAAAGAGTAAAAGCTAAAAAGGTGTCTATCTACTGCAAGGTGGTGGACTTGTGCCTGAGCATTCTGCAAGAGGGACTCCCAGCAGGAGCTGAGAGATGTATTCCCAAGGAGGAAAGGAGGAAGGAGGCGGAGGGAGCACAGAGGTTTCAGAGACACAGCCAAGGCAAGAGGCTTCTGTGAGTGGATGGCTGAATGGGGCCAAAGGGGAGAAAAGATGCTTTCTCCCCCTCCTCGACTCAACTAGTGAGCTCATTCACAAAGGGGTGACGGCACTAGTTGCACCTTGAGAAACAGTGGCTTTTGGACCCCTGTGGCTCTCACATGACAGCAGTGGGACTGGAGAGGTGTCATGTGAAGTGGCTTCATGTGAGACAGGAATAATACAGGGTGGTCATGGGAGAATAGAAAATTCCAGGCAGCAGTTTCACATGACCAGCAAAAAGGAAACTGCTGAAATAGCTGCATAAGCTAGAGGCTGATAAGACCCTGAAAACCAGGATGTGGGCCACGTTGGCCAAGACCAACTAGACCCAATGTGGCACTAGATTTGACTTGGGTTTCACCTAGGACCTCATTATATGCTTATTAACATACTTGATCACACACCCACCAGCACCATGTCAGTTCCAGGAACACCCATATTTGGTGTAAAAGTGGGTGGCACCACAGTTCCAAGAAATCTTCACCTTTTTCCAGAAATCGTCATAAATATTCCACCCCTTGGTTTTAAAGAAACCCATAAAGATAGGAGCCAAACCCCTTTGCATGAGATTCTCTCTTGAGTACACCTGCACTTACCTTTCTTGACTATGTACCTTTTGCTTTGCAATAACTCTCTGTACTTTCACTATTTTCCCACTTGTCCTTGAATTCCTTCTTGTGATGGTGTCAAGAGCCTAGACACCAACAGGATCCAGGTCCCACCAGCGTTTGGGGACCTCCATGTTACGTGGTCAGTGGACATCAGTGAGTAGGATAAGACTACTTATGGACACATGACCTGGACCCCGGAAATTCCCAGTGTAATTCAGAGATCCTTTAAGAATGAAGACTGATATTATTGGGGAATGTGATAATGGGGCAATATCCCCAAAGGCAAGAAGCTAGTGCCTTTGTATTTCACTGTTACTTCAAAGTGATTTTTTGTTACTGTGCTTGTGAGTGTGGGCAAATTTAGGTTACATATATTGGTAAGCAGTGTTCGATAGGCAAACAATACATACTTTGGCCAAATGCTGAGACAAGAAGGATCATGTTTGTTTTTTTTTTTTCATCCTAGTCATTTTTTCTTCTTTAGAAAGTTACATGCTGCAAACCTAAAATATTTTCTTAATTTCCCTTTTAAGCCCATCAATTCAATTTATCCAGCACCTGAAAAATTTTTTTCTTTCCTTTTTTGCAATGGCACATTTTAGATCCTTGGTTTGTTTCGCTTTCTTTGACAAAATCTGTTATCACTGAATTATCTTGCAGGATTTTTGTGCCAATATTATACAAACACTTAGAACAGGTTACCACTGAAATCCCAGGTAACATATATCACCCTTGGACATGCTCCCTTTGCAGTTGTTATGATTGCAATTTTCAACATAAAACAAGTGGACAGAAGTACAAAAATGAAGAAAGGAATCCAGACTCAGAGTGTGTGTCTGATTTCACACTTACAGCTGTGTGAGTCAGCATGTTGCACAACCTAGCTGAGCCTCAGTTTGCCCACCTGCAAACTGAGACTAATAATAGTCTCTACATTGTAGGGTTACTGTGAGAAAGTAATGAGAGAATGTGAGTACAGCAAGTGGCAGTGGCAGGCACATAGTGGGCTCTGTGATGGCTCTTTAAAGTGGGAGGAGGCTGGGCATGGTGGCTCACACCTATAATCCCAGCACTTTGGGAGGCCAGGGCAGGTGGATCACTTGAGGTTAGGAGTTCCAGACCCACCTGGCCAACATGGTGAAGCCCCATCTCTACTAAAAATACAAAAAATTATCTGGGCATGGTGGTGCATGCCTGAAATCTCAGCTACTCAGGAGGCTGAGGCAGGAGAATCGCTGGGACTGGAGAGGCGAAGGTTGCAGAGAGCCGAGATCATGCCACTGCACTCCAGCCTGGGCAAGAGAGTGAGACTCCATCTCAGACAAAAAAAAAAAAAAAAAAGTAAGGAAACTGTTGCAACCCTATGCTTTAGGTATAGAATTTCATCTCCTAAGTCAGGATGGTAGTGAAATTCATTATAAATCAAAATTTGAGGAAAATGTATTATGTTTCCCTGTGGATAATACTGATGAATTCTGCTTTCTGTTGCTGGACAGGATGGTCTTTTGTAGTTGGCTGACACTTTAAAATAAGTCAGGGAAGAATCTAGCACTTTGAATTGTATTGATACAGTGATATAATATTATGTCCTTGAAAGAGCTAGAATTTGTTGGTGTAAGTTGCACTCCATAGCACTCTAGCAATCTCTAGAATCGAGAGATATTGTGCTCTAGTTGACATAGGGCAGACCTGGAGCTAGACACACTTTCTGGGTTCAAATCCTTGCTCATTGTCATACCAATTATACTTTGGACATTGAGTGGACCTCTCTGGCCTCACTCTCTTCCATGAAAAGAGGCTACAAGGCCAGCTCTTTGAAAAGTTGTTTTAAAAGAGCTTACCACATTTGCTGACCTATAGTAGATGCTGAGTATATCTCTGTTTCTTTTCCACTTTGCTTTCATATTTTTAGGTCTAAACCAATATTATATCCATACAGGTTGAACAAATATTAGAATATGAGAGTAAGACGCGTTGTGATATACTAGGAGCACACTTGTGATTTGGGGTTTTTCTTCATAGCTTAATAAATTATCAGGAATTAGAAGTCCCGTAGAGACTTTCAGACAGCAAGTGATAATAAACCAAATTATTGACCTAATATGGTCATCCTTTGAAAGAAAAATTGCTAAAGCATGTGACAAGCTGTTTTGGATAATATGTGGTCAGTGAAGTTATTGTGTGTTAGGGAATAATGTACTGCCACTTACTGAGCAGCTTCTATGTGCCAGACACTGCCGAGTGATTTCCATAACCTACCTCTGGGCTTCAAAGTTTGACACCTTTGGATCAGAGTCTATTTCATTATTTATAATGTATATACCTTTGGGCAAGTCATTTAACCTCCCTGACCTTCAGTGTTCTCTTCAGTACAAAATAATAACCTCTATTTTCCTTTGTGGCAACCAAATAAGATAATGCCAAAGTGTTTTGTAAACTGTAAAGTACCCTGTGAATTGTAGCTATTATGAATTAAAAGAGCTCCCAGGAACAGAAATCTGGCCTGTATTGATGTCTGTAAAAGTCCTTAGTCCTGTGCATCTCTAGAGTTGAAAGCAGTGTGGGAAGTGGGTTAATTGTTTATTAGGTGTCTACTAGATTCCAGGTATTCTTTAGGGGCTTTCCCATACCTAGCTGAGGTTCTGGGTGTCAGTGACAGACTTCTACATGACTTAATTACTTCCTTTGCCCTGCAGTTGTCATTCTGGATACCTTGGTGCTTATATAGACAGCAGCTCAAGGAAGAGCTATGTGCATAGCAACCTTAACTCCAACATCGGAGTTTGTCACCCAAAAACTGGTTGCCACCGCATCAAAGTCCCTAAGTCTTTCATTTTTAATAGCAAAGACTTTTTTTTTTCCTTAAGAAAAATATCCATAAGGTAGTGTTTCTTCTCTGCCTCATCCTGTCGTGATCTGTATCTTCAGGACAAAAATAAACAAACACCCTTTCTTTTGAACAGGATGTTTTTCCAGTTATTTATTTATTTGAGAAAATTGTCATCCAAAGCACTTCAATAAAATCTCCTTTTGTATTTACCTCCTGATAACCGCTCAGTCAGGCAACATGCATGCCACTACGAATTGCTCATAACTAAAGAATCAGAGCCCTTGCTGTAGCTTATTTTCTTTCATCCACTTTTTGGTGCTTTCCAAATCCTGGCATTGATGGTGAGAGAGGTGAACTTTTCCTTTCTCGGCTTTAGGATAAAATACGCTTTGCCTAAAGCATGTTCTGAGCATTTTCCTTTGTACCTTCATGATGGAAAGAAAGAGCTGAAAACAGACTGACAGACCTACACGGGCATACTCTTGGCTTACACGGAAATGAGCTGGAGCCTTACTGACTTTGCTGACAGAACTGTCATCTTCCTAATGCATAGAGGGGGGATGGCTCTAGCCTTCTCTAAGAATGGATTCACAGAGTGACAACAAGCTTATGAAACAGTGAATCAGCTTCCATGGTTACTACGGTCGGGGTCTTCTTTCATTTGTCTCTTGCTCTCAATTCTCATTACCCAAAAGTCTGATCACTTCTTCCTTGAAATTTTGTCTTGGATACACTCTTTCTTCTTCATTTCTATTTTTATCCTGGCTGAGAGTCTTGGATACCTCATGACTAAATAACCATAATGGCTTGCATTCTGTCTCCTCCATGTTACAAGTCTGTCCGTTTTCCAATTTGTCTTGGACACTTACCTTCAAGAGAACACTCCAAAAACATGATTTCCAACTCCTGCTCCAGGGTGTGCAATAGCTTTCCATTGTCTATTATATGGAAGCTATTATTCTCTGCCTCACTTTTAAAGTCCCTCTTGGTGAAGAGGGCTGGCTTACTTCTGCAAAGATTAACACCCAGGATCTTGGGTTCCATTCTTGGCCTTGCCAAATCTTGACTCTGTCTTTGGGAAGGTCGTGTCACCCTTCTAAATCTCAACTTCCACATTTATTAAATGAAGGGTGTCTTGTGGTTATGAAGATATGCTGGAGTATATCTGCCTAGCCCTCTATCATCTTCTTCTCCAAGAACTGTGGTGTTCCTCTTCCCTTGCTTTCCTCCCTCCCTCCTTTCCTTTATCCTTCCTCACCTGCTTCCTTCCTTTCCTCCACATTTTGGTTTGAGATGAGAAAGAATTTCAAGGCATAAAGAATTTAAGAGACTTATATACCTGAGTCATATAGAGTCTATTTTCCCTATCAGGTCTATAAACTCTGTTTTAAAAGGAGTCATGATTTCATGTCTCAAAATAGCTAAAAGTGAGAATTTAAAATGTTTTCAGCCAGGCGCGGTGGTTCACACCTATAATCCTAGCACTTTGGGAGGCTGAGGCGGGCAGATTGCTTGAGACCAGTCTGGGTAACATGGCAAACCCTGTCTTTACAAGAAATGCAATAATTAGCCAGGCATGGTGGTTCACGCTGGTAGTCTCAGCTGCTAGGGAGGCTGAGGTAGGAGTATCGCTTGAGCCCAGGAGGTTCAGGTTGCAGTGAGCCGTGATCGCATCACTGCACTCCAGCCTGGATGACAGGGTAAGACCCCGTCTCAAATTAAAAAAAAATAATAAAATGTACTCATCACAAAGAAATTGCAAATATTTGAGGTGATGAATATGTGAATTAGCTTGATTTGATAATTCCACAGTGTATACATGTATTGAAGCATCACGTTGTTCCCTATACATTTATATAATGATTGTTTGTCAATTAAAAATAAAATACAACTTTATAATAAAAGGAATCATGCCCTTCAAGCGAGATTCAGATAACAGAGACTTCCATTCAGTGTTACTCCCCAGGGGAGAGAGAGAGAAGGGATTCAGTAGAAGCACTGGGAGAGGACAAAGCAAGGAAGAACAATGCAGAATGTTGACAATAAAATGAGTAGTTATCAGGGGAGGGAGGGTTCCCTCTGCATCTTCACTAGATGTACTAGGGTATGTGGCTTAAGTCTGTAGCTGTAGCGATCTTGCTTAGCTATTAGGAGGGCTTTTTTAAGCTATTACTGAGGTATAATGTAACTCTTCAAGAGCTCTTGAGTCTTCTTTTCTTTTCTTTTTTTTTTTTTTTTTTTTTGAGACGGAGTTTCTCTCTGTGGCCCAGGCTGGAGTGCAGTGGCATGACCTTGGCTCACTGCATCCTCCACCTCCTGGGTTTAGGCAATTCTCTGTCTCAGCCTCCCAAGTATCTGGGATTACAGGCACCCACCACCATGTCTGGCTAATTTTTTTGTTTTTTTTTTGAGATGGAGTCTCGCTCTGTCGCCCAGGCTGGAGTGCAGTGGCATGATCTCGGCTCACTGCAAGCTCCGCCTCCCGGGTTTACGCCATTCTCCTGCCTCAGCCTCTCCGAGTAGCTGGGACTACAGGCGCCCGCCACCACGCCTGGCTGAGTTTTTTGTATTTTTAGTAGAGACGGGGTTTCACCGTGGTCTTGATCTCCTGACCTCGTGATCCGCCCGCCTCGGCCTCCCAAAGTGCTGGGATTACAAGCGTGAGCCACCGAGCCCGGCCTTTTTTTTTTTTTTTTTTTTTTTTTTTTAGTAGAGACGGGGTTTCACTATCTTGGCCAGGCTGATCTTGAACTCCTGACCTCGTGATCCACACGCCTCGGCCTCTCAGAGTGCTGGGATTACAGCCATGAGCCACCGCACCAGGCCGAGTTTTCTTTAAGTGTAAGTTTTTAGTGTAATATTCTAAGGGCAAGGGATGGGCAAAAGTTTATCCTGGGTGGTATCAGAAAACAAAAATATAATTAATATTACATTCATATCCAAATCACAATCTCTAGGCTATAGAATTATTTTTAAAAGTATAAAGACCTGTCTTTCCTAGTTTTACGCCTATCTCATGATCTTCATCCTCCCTGCTTTGTTTCTCCTGTGTTCTTTCTCAACCTGGGAAACTGTAGCTCCATTTTTTTTAATTGTTCAGGTTTATAACCCTATAACAATTTTGACACTATTTTCTCTCACATCCCCAATTAGATTTGTCAGTAGTCATATTGTCACTACCTTCAAACTATGCCCAGAATCCGACCCCTTCTCATCACCTTCTCTGTTATCACATTTATGTGATCCATCATCTCCTCTCAAATGGATTATTTTATTTATTTATTTATTTTTTTGAGACGGAGTCTTGCTCTGTCGCCCAGGCTGGAGTGCAGTGGCGCAATCTGGGCTCACTGCAAGCTCCGCCTCCCGGGTTCACGCCATTCTCCTGCCTCAGCCTCTCAGAGTAGCTGGGACTACAGGCGCCCGCCACCACAGCTGGCTGAGTTTTTTGTATTTTTAATAGAGACGGGGTTTCACCATGGTCTCGATCTCCTGACCTCGTGATCCGCCCGCCTCGGCCTCCCAAAGTGCTGGGATTACAAGCGTGAGCCACTGTGCCTGGCCTCAAATGGATTATTTTAATAGTCTCCTAAATGATCTTCCTCCTTCTCCTTTGACCTCCTTTAGTCAACAGTAATTTTCTTAAAGCTTTAATCGATCATATCCTTTCAATAGCTTCTTGCCTCACCCTGAAAGAAAACTGGTGTCCTTACAGGGGTCCACCCGCCCCTTATTACATGCAACCTTCTCCGTAACTCTTTGACCTTATCTTACACTAATCCCTGTCCACTCATCCATTCCCGTCACCTGTCACTAACTTGTTTGTTGTTCCTTGTACAAACAGATGTGTTCCTGTCCCAGAGTCACTGCTCTTGCTTGTCTGTCATCCCTCGGATACCCACATGGTTCAGTCCTTCAACATATATAGTCTTTACTCAATTGGATCTTTTTCTGATGGGCTTCCTGGACAGCGTATCTACCATGTCTGATCCTCCCTATTCTCTTTCTTTGTTTCATTACTTTTTTAGTAGCGTACATCATCATCTAGCATAGGGATGCTCAATCTTTTGGCTTCCTTGGATCGCGTTGGAACAAGAGGAATTGTCTTGGGCCACACGTAAGCTACACTAACACTAACAATAGCTGGTGAGCTAAAAAAAAAATCACAAAAAAAATCTCGTAATGTTTTAAGAAAGTTTACAAGTTTGTGTTGGGCTGCATTCAAAGCCATCCTGGGCCTCATGCAGCCTGTGAGCTGCAGGTTGAACACTTGATCTAGCATATTATATATCTTATTACCTATTTTTCATGTTCATTATCAGTCATATGCTATAGAGTATAAAGCCCATGAGAGCTGATCATCTCTTCCTGTAGTCAGTTCTGTTCTCTGCTGCATCTCCAGCATATAGAGCACTGTCTTGCACACAGTAGGCAATCAATAAGTATTTGCTGAATTCATGAATGAATTGATGATATACAATCTCTGCTTTCTTCTTTCCTTAGGAAATAACATCCAATTACCTGAGGAATCTAAAATCCATCACTGCCTCGAATTTGCAGGACTGTTGTTGTTTGTAAATATTGGACTTAGATAAGGAAAGCCAGGACCAGGTATACACTTAAATTTGAGGTGTTCCTAACTCCACAGTCTTGCCACTAGCTGTCGTGGTACAGATGAAATGTCAGTTGCTAACAGACCTAAAGACTAGGAAACTGTGGATGGCTGATGAGTTCAGTGAACCTCTGCTATTTCTCCTCCTGGAGCAGGGTCTAGAGGGCAAACTGTCCATAAATAGACACTGGGTCTTCTAGCTTATTCCTGCTGCCACTTAATCATAACAAGCCAGAAGAAAGAGTCTGGTAAGAGAAGCAGAATTTCCACTACCCATGTGGGATTCCTAGAATCACAAATGACAAAGCAGTAAAGAATCTTTGGAATGGTAAGTTGGGAAGGTGTCTTAGTCTCTTTTGTGGTGTTATAACAGAATATCTGAGACTGGGTAATTTAAAAAGAACAGAGGTTTATTTGTTACAGTTTTGGAAGCTGAAAAGTCCAAGAGTGAGGGTCCCATGTCTGGCAAGGGCTTTTGTGCTTCCTTATCCCATGGGGGAGGGTGGAAAGGCAAGAGAGCACATGCAAGTGCACAAACGAAGAGAAGAGAAGAGAGAGAAAGGGGGCAAGAAGGGATTGAACTCACTTTGATAACAAACCCTTTTCCTGCAATAATGCCTAATATAACAATATTAATCCATTTATGAGGGTTCTCTGCCCTCATGACCTAAATGCTTCCCATTAGACCCCACTTTATACCATTGTTGCACTGGGGATTAAGTTTCAACACATAAACTTTGGGGGACATATTCAAGTAACAGCAAAAGAAGAGTAAAGTAGACATGAAGCTGATGGTAATATCAAATGGTTGAATTACTTCAGTTATAGTTATTTCCAGGGCTCAAGTTTTCCTTCTGTTTAGTGGGATTGGAAGGGACTGGGGATCACTATGTTCAATTCTGTCACTATATAGAGGAATAAACTGAGGCCCAGAAAAGTTAGATGCTTTTCTTAGGTTATATAATGATGTGCTCTTCATACTGCAACCACAGCCCAGGTCTTCTGAATTCTAATCTTGGGCTCACTCCTCGTCCTAGGACACACCTCTCAAGATAGAATGTGAAGGTTACAGAGATGGTTTGCAGGTCCCTCTCACAAGGAACCATCCATGCAATATCTCTCCTTCCTAAATTCATCAGACAGAAAGAGTATTCACTTCTGTAAGCTGGTAGAGAAAGAGTGGGCAACGAAGGACAGATTTGGGAAAACTCAGTGGAAAGAAAGGGAGGCACGTGGGAAAGATAGAATAATAATCTTGGATGAAGGACTCAGGTGCAGTGGCTCATGCCTGAAATCCCAGCCATTTGGGAGGCCGAGGCTGGTGGATCACCTGAGGTCAGGAGTTTGAGATCAGCCTGGCCAACATGGCGAAATGCCATCTCTACTAAAAATACAAAAATTAGCTGGGCATGGTGGTGTGTGCCTGTAATCCCAGCTACTTTGGAGGCTGAGGCAGGAGAATCGCTTGAACCTGGGAGGCAGAGATTTTGCAGTGAGCCGAGATTGTACCACTGCACTCCACCCTGGACAACAGAGCGAGACTTCGTCTAAAAAAAAAAGAAAAACAGAAAAAGATCCTTCCAGTAGCAAAATAACTGAAATATCTGAGCATATAAAAGAGTAGATGAGAAGTAGCAAGAATATTGCATCATGGAGAAAAAGGAAAAATAAATTGAATGTGTCCTTTCTTTCCTCCTTCTGAAATACCCTGTTTCTTTCTCAATGACCACTACAACACACACACACACACACACCCACCCCATGTACACACAAATACATCTTTTCATCTTCCCTTATGTAAATCATCCAAGGCACAGGTCTACTGACATCCACATGATGAAGCTTTCCTTCTCTGATACACACTCTCATCTTGCCAATCCTGCCTCTGCTACCTGTCTTCTCTGAATTCCCCTAAGACTTGTGTATCTCTTGTGGCACATTGATTTGCGCATGATTTCTTTCTTCTTCTTCTTTCTTCTTCTTCTTTCTTCCTCTTCTTCTTCTTCTTCTTCTTCTTCTTCTTCTTCTTCTTCTTCTTCTTCTTCTTCTTCCTCTTCCTCTCCTTCTTCTTCTTCTTCTTCTTCTTCTTCTTTCTTCTTCTTCTTCTTCTTCTCTTCTTCCTCTTCCCCTTCTTCTTCCTCCTCTTCTTCCTCTTCCTCCTCTTCCCCTTCTCCCTCTTCTCCTCCTCCTCCTTCTTCTTCTTCTTCCTCTTCTTCTTCTTCTTCTTCTTCTTCTTCTTCTTCTTCTTCTTCTTCTTCTTCTTCTTCTTCTTCTTCTTTCTTCTTCTTCTTTCTTCTTCTTCTTTCTTCTTCTTCTTTCTTCTTCTTTCTTCTTCTTTCTTCTTGTTCCTCTGTTCCCTAGCCTGAAATGCAGTGGCACAATCTCCACTCACCGCAATCTCTGCTTCCCAGGTTCAAGAAATTCTCAGGCCTCAGCATCCCAAGTAGCTGGGATTACATGATACCTGGCTAATTTTTGTATTTTTAGTGGAGACGGAGTTTCACCATTTTGGCCAGGCTGGTCTGGAACTCCTGATCTGAAGTGATCCACCCGCCTCAGCCTCCCAAGTGCTGGGATTACAGGCATGGTCCACCGTGCCCAGCCAATTTATGCTTGAACTCAGATCTGTGTCTAGTTTTTCTGTGCTTCACAGTGACTACCTCAGTGCATGCTGAAAAGACACTTGTTGAATAAATGAGCGAATGAATGGGAGGAGTTTCTTAAACTAATAAAGTAAAATTATAAGCATTTATAACTGATACCACACACACAACTGGAGCAATACTGAGAAAAAAGCTTGAAAAAGATTTTACTAAGAAAGCTATACCATGCACAAAATAAAGGAACATAATATTAAGAGTAAAGACAAAAGAGTAACAGGAATCTAAACCTTAGAGTGAGCTGTGGCCTGGAAAAAAACATGCTAACACCTACAAAGCTGAGTTTTCATCTTTATTCAGGTCAAGAAGAAAAGCAAGGGATGATCAGCCTGCTGCTACTGTAACACTACAGATAACAACACTAAAGTACCTGTCTTCTCTTTGACTTCTACCTTCTTAATCAGGGAGAATTGTCCAGGAAGGTGTCGAGTAGTCTTTTTTTTTTTTTTCCTATAAAAGTGAAGTTCAATATGTGGGAGGAGAGAGGGCAGAAACAGCTAGCTGCTTTAAATGAGTCTGTTATTCGGACACGGATGAGTGGCATCTCAAAGCTCTGGAAAAACTTGGACATGTGGATAGGAAACTCCTTAATCTTTGAAGAATGATGAAAAATAGAAATGATATCAGAAGACTGGAGAATAACATGTGATGGTTCAATTTTTCAGAATGTAGAAAACAGATTTTAGAAATTTTAGACCAGAAAATGTAACATCACTCTGTTATTTTTTCACAATCCTAATTTCACATCCTCATCTTTGAGGGTCGTTAAAGCATGTGAATCATCCAGATTGTTTATCTGTTTTCTTGTTTTTTTTTTCGAGTTATCTGTTTCAAATGCATTTAAAATTTGTGTCCCAAATGGTACTTTTGTTTTCACTATCTCTTTCCCCTGCCTGCCTTGCTCCTCACACAGCCCAGTAAATACCACTGCCTTCCACTGAATTGCTCATGTCAGAGATGGGTGTTTTTCTTGAAGCTGGCCTCTTCCTCACACCTTAGGTCACCCATCAACACCTAGTGATTTTGAGTCATCCCTTGCCTCCCTGCCCTCACAGCCAGGCCAGATAGCCTGATTTCTATTTAGTTTCTAGTTAGTAGGGGTTGCTAATTAACCTATCCACAGGATGACTTCCATGTGCTCAGAACTCTATGGAATGCAGATCTTCAGTACTAGAATAGCCAATAATTAGAATCACTTGTGTATTTCTGATTCTGATAGGATGATAAGTGCTTCTCTGTGTGCAAGGCTCGTTGGAAGCACTCAGTCAGTCCTCACTGATGCGAGCAGCAGATCCAGAGACAGATAGGTCTTTTTGTATACAAGGCAGGGAAATAACACAATGTTAGGATTCCTGGTCATTCTGGAGCTGAAGATGGAGCATGGTGTCCATCACTGACTGGGGGCTCCAAATCCCAAGATACTAACTGAACATCTTCAACATTATAGAGTTGTGTTTTCAAATACAAACTATACATAAATATAAATATGAGATGATGTGTTATCTCAAAAGCCTTTAGTTTATATAGTATTCTCAGAAATTAGAATCGTGACGCACCTTCAAAATTCTGTACAATATGGTCTGGCAGACCATACTGAGGTTGAACTTAGAGTTGTAAAACTTCATTATTTTAAAATGTTTGAGTTCAGGAAATGAGGACAATTTAGAATTTCAGGTTTTTCAGAGGGAGAAAATTTTTCTATTTCTCCATTTCCTTAACATGTTTTGTTTTGTTTTGTTTTAAATCTTATTTGTGCTATGTTATAAACTCTTTCTCAAAGGACTGTGATGTCTTTAAATGGAAATGATAAATGTCTTGAGATCTTACTTCCTGGGTTTGAATCCTGGATATACCACTTAGGCAAGTTACTTAATTACGTTGTGCCTCAGTAGCTTTTTCTGAGAAAGAGGATAATAGAGCAGTCTGCCCTGATGTCTTGCTAGTAGGAATAAATAAGGTGGTAAAAGAAAGCGCTTAGAGATGTGCCTGACACACAGTACATACTTAATATGTGTGAGCTCAATTATTTGCCTATATTGTTATTATGTGTGGAGTCTCTGCTCTGCTCCCATTTTGCTATCTGTACTTGGGTAAATCGCTTAATCTCAATGTCCTCAATGGCCAGGAGGGCCTGGACTCCCTGATCATTCCAAGTTCCGGTCTTGATTATCTGGTGAATGGAACACTCTGGCCTTCCTTCTGCTCTCATGATAGCCATTCTATCAGCCTAGAGAAGTAAATTTAATTTAGTTCAATACAATCCAATTCAGTTCAACTCATCAATTCAATTTAGTGCAAGTCATTAATTTCATTTATTAAAAAATATCTCTTGAGGTTTAAGATATGCATAACCGCTTCAGACCTATGTTCCTACAAATCTGAATGACTTTTGTAGCTTTACATCTTTCTTAGTGGAGAGAAAATAAGAGACTTTATCCCTCAGGGGCTTAAGGGTCTTCTCCTTTAAACAATCTTTAGGAAAATGACATTTACCCAGTTGCTCTGAAACGTGCTTCTGATTTCTAAATGGTTCTAATTATTCCCTACTGGCGAGGGACATTCCTCGAGGCTGGCCAACCTTCCCTGGAGGGTGTAGGAGACAAGCTACTCAGCTTGGGTGAAAACAAGAAGGGGGCTGTTACAGAGTTCAAACTACAGCAAAATAAACAAAGCCCCAATTATGATTCTGGGGAGGTAAATGGGCTTTTCTGTTTAGTACAAAAAAATTGATTTCTCCTGGAGTGTTACTTATACCATAATGATTATTGGAAGGAAGACAGCTTAACAGAGTGATGCAAAAATAAAATTAGATGAGCCACATATCAGTAGCTGGTGGACTGCTCACCTTAAATGAGAGTTAGAAAAACACAATGAATGGGGAGACAGGTTATTTAAAACATTTTGGTAATTATTATTATACTCAGTCCTTTATTCATTATTTTCTTTCTTTAAAAGAAAGAGGAGTTGAAGACCAACAAACAAGATGATAAATTCAAGTTAATTCTAGGAAAAGTTATTTATGTGTAATTGGAGCCTATTTGCTTTTAAGCCTAAAAGATTAAATTAACACCATGTTTAAGTAAGTCAGAAACATAGGATGTTGAATCCAAAGACCCTCTAAGCATAGTGTGATCTGAGCCAGGCAATAAATTTTACTCCAGGCAATAAAAACAAACAAATAAATAAATAAATAATCAATTATTTGCTGAAATACAGTATTTCTCAATTGCAAACTAAGGCAGAGTCTACATTCAGTTACAGAGATTTGAGAAGCCGTTTATTTCACCTCACTAAGTTTCTCTGCACCACATTTTGGTTCTTTCTACCTAAACCTCCACAAATTTTTAAAAGAACTGCATTATTTCTTGCTGTATTATCTTGAATGTAAAGATCTTACATGGAAATGCTTCAACTACCCTCTCCCCAACTCAAGCACTGTACTTGGCACATTTCTAGAAATAAAATAGATAATTCAGAGAAAATATTATTTCCTTCAGGAACAAGAACAATTTCTTTGATTTGCTCCTGTTTGACTAGTTCTCCAGAAGTTCTTTCTACCAACTATGCCTTCTCTCTTACTATCATATATTTAAATCCTTTTTTATACCCAGCACATGTCTCACCCTTTAAAGGAAGTGCTCCATGCTTTGTTTATTCTGGTGTAGTTACCTCTTCTTTTAAAGAACTTCTGCAAGACTCAAATATTGCTCTGCCTATCCTATCCTTATGTTATCATGTGACAGCTTGAAAAGCCTTTTTCTATTTTTCTGTGTTTGTGCATGTGTGTGTGCCTATTCTCTTTAGCTGCATTAAAAGAGTCTATGTGTCAGGGCTGCATCCTTGGCTCTTAAATCCCAGCAAATGACTGTATACACTGTAAGTGTTTAATAAAGATGTGTTGCCTGTAGTTACATGTCCTGGATGATGTACTGCTTTGCTTAGAGTCTCAGTGATTTGCTGTAAAGACACTGAACTCAGGACTTTGATATAACTTTTGGCTTGTTTTCCATTTGGTACAACTGCATGCCCTCCGTTGGTGAAATTACTTCAGTCAATGTTCAGGACTGTAAATACTCAGGGAAACGGCCATTTTTGTTTCTATCCTGCTCAGAAGAAAATAAATCTGTTCTTTCCCTTTAATAAACAAAAGCAGCACTGGAAAGCATCCTTTCAGTTGTAATTCTATTTTGATGTTTTGCTCACCATATCACACTGTTTAAGAAACTGTTATGTCTGCCCAAAAGAAGAGTTATTGGCTTTATTTTGCAGGTGATAGAGTCATTACCATTCACCAGACCAGTATTTAGGACATGCACACTGAATTATTTAACACTAATAATGCACATGGGACATATTAAAGTAAAAAATGGGATAAGTAACTTCATTGCAATAACATTTATTTCCTCTTGGCTTGCCCAACTGTTCTCTTTTGTTCAAGGGCACACCAAGAACTTCAAAGATGATATTCCTGGGTACCTAACTGCTTTGCTTCTTTCAGCCACAACCCACTTACTCTCTGCTTTGCTTGGTCAAAAACATAGTTGTGGAATTGACTTCCAGCAGGACAGTTTAAGGAGCTCTGCTGTCCTGTTCCACGGTGAAACTGATAAAAATTACAAAAACCAAACAAAAACTATTCAGTTTCTTGAAATGGTCCCAAGGGCAAAAGAGCAAATGAGAACACGTTTATTCAAGAACATTTATTAAAACTCAGTTAAAAAAAAAAAGGCAAGTTTGTGGTATTTGAACCAAGACCACTTGCTCCCTCTCTCCTCTCACCTCAGAGGAGGTGGAGACCCCACTCCAGAGTGCTGCAGTAAAGAACACAGCGTTCCCTCTTCCCTAGCTCCTAACTATAGGACTTTCTTCCCAAGATATGAAAGGCTTCAGCATTTCTCATCCTTACCCCAGCTGCCAGTTACTGAGGCTAAGTCCTGTGCAACGCAGTTAACAGGTTGGGGTTCCCTTCTTCTGACCAAGCCACACTTGTGCAAGCAAGGCTCTACCTTGACCATGACCTGCTAGAATATGGGTCTCTGATAGCTCTTGTCCCAGTTCATGAGGCAGTGAATCCATGTCAGGAGAGTCAAGTTATAAGATCTGAAGCTAAAAACCACTTAACTACAAACCACTGCTGAACGAAATAAAAGAGGACACAAACAACTGGAAGAACATTCCATGCTCATATATAGGAAGAATCAATATCGTGAAAATGGCCACACTGCCCAAGGTAATTTATAGGTTCAATGCCATCCCCATCAAGCTACCGATGACTTTCTTCACAGAATTGGAAAAAACTACTTTAAAGTTCATATGGAACCAAAAAAGAGCCCGCATTGCTGAGACAATCCTAAGCAAAAAGAACAAAGCTGGAGGCATCACACTACCTGACTTCAAACTATACTACAAGGCTGCAATAACCAAAACAGCATGGTACTGGTACCAAAACAGAGATATAGACCAATGGAACATAACAGAACCCTCAGAAATAATACCATACATCTACAACCATCTGATCTTTGACAAACCTGACAAAAACAAGCAATGGGGAAAGGATTCCCTATTTAATAAATGGTACTGGGAAAATTGGCTAGCCATATGTAGAAAGCTGAAACTGGATTCCTTCCTTACACCTTATGCAAAAATTAATTCAAGATGGATTAAAGACTTAAATGCTAGACATGAAACCTAAAAACCCTAGAAAAATCCTAGGCAATACCATTCGGACCACAGGCATGGGCAAGGACTTCATGACTAACACACCAAAAGCAATGGCAACAAAAGCCAAAATTGACAAATGGGATCTCATTAAACTAAAGAGCTTCTGCACAGCAAAAGAAACTACCATCAGAGTAAACAGGCAACCTACAGAATGGGAGAAAATTTTTACAATCTACCCATCTGACAAAGGGCTAATATCCAGAATCTACAAAGAACTTAAACAAATTTACAAGAAAAAATCAACCCCATCAAAAAGTGGGCAAAGGATATGAACAGACACTTCTCAAAAGAAGACATTTATGCAGTCAAAAGACACATGAAGAAATGCTCATCATCACTGGCCATCAGAGAATTGCAAATCAAAACCACAATGAGATACCATCTCACACCAGTTAGAATGGCTATCATTAAAAAGTCAGGCAACAACAGGTGCTGGAGAGGATGTGGAGAAATAGGAAAACTTTTACACTGTTGGTGGGACTGTAAACTACTTCAACCATTGTGGAAGACAGTGTGGCAATTCCTCAGGGATCTAGAACTAGAAATACCATTTGACCCAGCCACCCCAATACTGGGTATATACCGAAAGGATTATAAATCATGCTGCTATAAAGACACATGCACATGTATGTTTATTGTGGCACTATTCACAATAGCAAAGACTTGGAACCAACCCAAATGTCCATCAATGATAGACTGGATTAAGAAAATGTGACACATATTCACTATGGAATACTATGCAGCCATAAAAAAGGATGAGTTCATGTCCTTTGTAGGGACATGGATGAAGCTGGAAACCATCATTCTCAGCAAGCAATCGCAAGGACAGAACACCAAACACCGCATGTTCTCAGTCATAGGTGGGAACTGAACAATGAGAACACTTGGACACAGGGTAGGGAACATCACACACTGGGGCCTGTTGGGGGGGTGGGAGGAGGGCGGAGGGATAGCGTTAGAAGATATACCTAATGTGAATGACGAGTTAATGGGTGCAGCACACCAACATGGCACATGTATACATATGTAACAAACCTGCACGTTGTGCACATGTACCCTAGAATTTAAAGTATAATAGTAACAAAAAAAGAAGATTTCAAGCTAATAACCCCTTCCACTGACTGCTTAGCTCTTAGAGTGGTGGTCTCTGAGAGAAGCTTGCCATTTCTGAGCCCAGCTAAGAGATTCTGACTTGGAGGAGAAGCAGGCTATAAAACAGATTACTGGTCATTTTTTCCCCCAAAGGAACTGACTTTGTTTGCAACAGAATGTGGAGAAGTTTAAGCCTAAGAGCATGCTTGATAACAATAGAGGTTATGGTGAAAGGCAATTGGGAAATTCATTGAGTTGAAGAAGCTCTAATTTAGGCCAGCTAGATAGAACTGAATAAACCATACAGCTGGAAGGAGCCATCTGGGAGTCAGAACAAATATCAAGCACTAGCCTCAGAATGATTTCTTTGAAGAAGCCATGATCTGATTAGATTAATTTGCAGAGGAATTTATGCCCCAGGGAATTGTTGAGAACAGTAGCACTGTCTGATTGCAGTTGGTGAAGTCGAACAACTGGGTGTGGTCAGGGAAACTGGAAGAGAGCCCTATCTGTACTACCATTGTCCTAGGTGACTGAGCAATCCAAGGCTATACCTCCTTGAAGAGTAACATTAGAGGCTTTCACTAAAGTAACCCACAAAGTCACTAAATAAATAAACAAATAAAAATAACAAGCCATGTAAGTGGGAACCAATATGCAGAATGCTACAATATATTATTTAAAATGTGAAGTGTTCAGCAAAAAACTTACAGGGCATGAAAGAAACAAAGTATGACCCATGCACTGAAAAGAAAGGCAACAGAAACTGCCAATGGAGTGATCAGGTGTCATATTTAGCAAAAAAAAGATTTCAAAGTAGCCATAATAAATATATGAGTAAAGGAAAACATGATTAAGGAAATAAAGGTATAATAGTATGGCATCAAATAATGACTATCAATGAAGAAATTAAAAATATTTAAAAATCAAATAAAATTCTGGAGTTGAACAGTAAAATAAGTAAAATTTTAAAAAATCACTAGAGGAGCTGCCTAGTAGATGTGAACTTGGAGAAGACATATTTAGCCAACTTGAAGATAGATCAATAGATATTATTCAAGCCAAAGAACAGAGAGAAAAAAGAATGAAGGAAAATGAAGGAGCCTTAGAGAAATGTAGGGCAAAATTAAGTACACCAATATAAGCATAATGGAAACTGTAGAAGGAGATGAGAGAAATAAATAAAAAAAGAAATAATGGCTGAAAACTCAAAAATATTAAAAAAAAAATGCCCCACACATCCAGGAAGCTTGATAAACTGCTGTAGGAGATAACTTCAGGAGACCCATAGACAGACACATCATAGTAAAAATGCTGAAAATCAAAGGCAAAAAGAAAACCTTGAGAAGAGTAAGAGAAAAATGACATTACTTGTAAGGAAATCCTTACTTCTCTTTAAAAATGTTGGAGGACAGAAGCTGCGGGATCACATATTTAAAGTGTTCAAAGGAAAAAAAATGTCAACCAAGAATACTATATTAATATAAGCTATCTTTCAAAAATTAAGGCAAAATATTTTCCAAGATAAATACAAACTTGGAAAATTTGTTGGTACCAGATGTGCTTTATAATAAATACTAAAGGAAATTCTTCAGACTAAAGCTAATGACCCCTAATGGCAATTTGGATCTATACCAAAAATGATATTTAAGTAATCTAAAAAGACTCTATAAATACATATTTTTCTCCTTTCCTCTCTTATCTGATAGGAAACAGAGTTACATAGGCATAGCAATCTCTCTCACCCTGTCTCTTTCTCTCTCTCTCACACACACACACAAACACACACACAATGGAATTAATCTATCAAAAATCTGAAACTTATCCTCATGAGATAATATGTATATGGTAAGTCTTAGAGCAACCATCTAAATAACGACATTTTAAAACATAGTAAAATATCATTAAAGAAATTAAAGAGCAACATTAGAAAATATTCACTTAATGAGAAAGAAAATAGTGAAGAACGAATAGAGAAAAAAAAAGATGAGACATAAAAACCAAATGGTGAATGTAAATCCAACTATATCAGTAATCACATAAAACATGAATAGATTAAACAATCTAATTATAAGACAGAGATTTTTTAAACTAAATTAAATACAATCCAACTATGGTTTTGAAGGGACACACATATTAGATTCTATAACACAAATAAAGAGGTATGTCATGGAAATAGCAACCACAGGAAACTAGAGTTGCTTAAATAGCATCCAACAGCAAAAAATGTTACTGGAGATAGAGAGGAATATTTTATAATATTAAAAAGGTTAATCCATCAAGAAGATATAGCAATGATAAACATATATGTACCTAATAACAGAACACCAAAATAACTGGGGCAAAAATCAACAGGAATTAAGGGAGAAATAGATGTCAAAATAATACTTGAACATGTCAATACTTATTTTCAATAATGGATACAACAACTAGACAGAATATCAAGTATATGAAAGACTTGAGCAATGTTATAAATCAACTAGACCTAACAGACATGTATATAGAATAGTTAATTCAACAATAGGAGATACACATTCTTCTTAAATTCACATGGAACATTCTCCAGAATAGACCATATGCTAAACCATTTAAAAAAGACTTCAATATTTTTGATTGAATAGAAATAATACAAAGTATGTGTTCCAACTACAATGCAATGGAATGAAAAATAAATATTAGGAAAAAATTTGGGAAGTCACTAATATGTCAAAATTAACCAGCACAGTACTCAATAACAAATGGATAATACATTTTTTTAAAAAGGCAAACAGAAAACACTTTGAGATGAATGAAAATTAAGGCATAACATACTAAACTTATGGAATCCAGCTAAGGTAATGCTTATAGAAAAGTTTGTAGCTATAAATACCTATATTTGAAAAAAAATCTCAAATTAATAACCCGACCTTCATCATAAGATCCTGGGAAAAGAAGAGCAAATTAAATCTAAAGCAAGCTGAAGGAAGGAAATAATGAAGATTGTAGTTGACCCTTGAACGATGTGGAGGTTAGGTTTACCAACCCCCATGCAATAAAAAAATTCACATGTAACTTTGAATCCTCTAAAACTTAACTACTAATAGCCTACTGTTGACCAAAAGCCTTACTAATAACATAAACAATTAACATATTTTATACGTGTATTATATACTGTATTCTTACAATAAAGTAAGCTAGAGAAAATAAAATATTATTGAGAAACTTTTAAGAAAGATGGGATATATTTACTATTTATTAATTGAAACAGATCATCATAAAGGTCTTTATCCTTGTCATCTTCACACTGAATAGGCTGAGGGGAGGAGGAAGACAAGGGGTTGGTCTTGTTGTCTTAGGGGGCTGGCAGAGGTGGAAGAAAATCTACATGAAAGTGGCCCCACATAGTTTAATCCAAATTGTTCTATGGTCAAGTGTCAACAGAAATTAATAAAATAAAGAATAAAAAAAGACCCCCGAAGCTAGTTCTTTGAAAAGATTAAAAAAAGATGACAAACTTTAGATAGAATGACCAAGAAGAAAAGATAGGATACTCAAATTAGTAGAATCAGAAATGCAAGATATGGTATTACTACTCACCTTAAAGAAAGAAAAATAATTTAAAGGAATATTTTTACAAATACACACCAACAAGTTAGATAATTTATAACTTAGATAAATTGGGAAAATCACTGGAAAGACACAAACTACTGAAACTGACTCAAGAAGAAATATATAATATAAATAGATTGTGTCAACTGAAGAGATTAGAATTAGCAGTCAAAAAACTACTTGCAAAGAAAATGCCAGATCCAGATGGCTTCACTGGTGAATTTTACCAACTATTTAATGAAGAATAAATACCAATTATTCACAAACTCTTCCCAAAAGTAAACAGAAAACACTTTTGTACTCATTCTATGAGGCCAGTGTTACTCTGATACCAAAACCAGACAAAACATCACAAGTAAAACTACAAACTAGTATCTCTTGTGAACGTAAATTCAAAAATCCTCAATAAAATACTTGAAAACTGAATCCAGCAACATATAAAAATAATTATATATCATGTTTAATTAATTGAGTTTTATTCCAGGGGTGGCAAAGTTGGTTTAATATCCAAAAATCAATTAACATAATACATCAATATAAATAAAAACAAAAATTGCATAATTGTCTCAATTGAAACATGTAAAGTCTCTGACAAAATCTAACACCTTTTCTTGGTAAGAATACTTAGCAAATATAGAAGGAAACTTCCTCAATCTGATAAAAAGGCATCAATGAAAAAACCACCACTAGCATCACCTGCAATGGTGAGAGACTGGATGATTTTCCTTAAGATCAGGACTGAGAAAACGGTGTGCACTCCCACTACTTCCATTCAACACTGTACTGAAGGGTCTGGCTAAAGTAATTAGACAAGAAAAAGTAATAAAATGCATACAGACTGGAAAGAAGTTAAACTAATTCTATTCACAGACGATAAATTCCTGTATATGGAAAGTCCTATGGAATCTACTAAAAAATTATTAGAACTAATAAATGAGTTCAGCAAGTTTCCAGGATACAAAATCAATATACCAAAATCAATTGTAGTTCTCTGTACTTGTAATGAACAAATTAAAAATAAGAGAAAAATTTCATTCATGATAGTATTATAAAAAATGAACTTAGGAATAGATTTAACAAAAGAAGTGCAAAACTTATATCTTGAAAACTATAAAATAATCATTGAAAGAAAATTAAAATAGAAGGGAAAATATTACATATGCATAGGTCAGAAGACTTAATATTGTTAAGATGGCAATACTCACTAAACTAGTCTATAGGTTCAATGCAATCCCTGTTAGTATCCCAGCTGATTTCTTTGAAGAAATTGACAGGCTGATTCTAAAATGCATATGGAATTGCGAGAGATTCTAAATAGCTACCATCCTGAAGGAGAACAAAGTTGGAGGAGTGTACTTCCTGACTTCAAAACTTATTAGAAAGAAATAGTAATGAAGAAAGTGTGATACTGACACAGGATAGATATATAAGTAAATGGAACAGAAATAATGAGAGTCCAGAAATAAACCTATATATCTATCTTCAACTGATTTTCAATATGGTCCCCGATAGTTTGGTAAGGGACAATTAAATATTCACATGCAAGATTGAAGTTGGATACTTATCAAGCATCATATACAAAAATTAACTAAAAATGGATAAAAGACCCACATGTAAGAGCTAAAATCATAAAACTCCCAGAAGAATGTATAAAGATATAAATCTTCTTAATCTTGGATTTGGCAAAGGATTATTGGATATGACACCAAAAGCACAAAAAATAGAATAAAAAAATACGTTGAATGTTATCAAAATTTAAAACCTTTATGCTTCAAAAGATGCCTTCAAAAAAGTGAAAAGGCTCACATAATGGGACAAAAATATTTGTAATTTATACATGTGATAAGGGATTTATATCTAATAGAAATTTAGGGAACAGATATAAATGTCCAATAAGCACATGAAAGATGCTTGGCATCATTAGCCATCAGGGAAAGTTAAATAAAAACCACAATTAGCACTTTATACTCAAGAGGATTGCTGGAATCAAGAAGTCAGATTTTTTTTTTATTATACTTTAAGCTTTAGGGTACACGTGCACAACGTGCAGGTTTGTTACATATGTATACATGTGCCATGTTGGTGTGTTGCACCCATTAACTCGTCATTTAACATTAGGTATATCTCCTAACGCTATCCCTTCCCCCTCCCCCCACCCCACAACAGGCCCCGGTGTGTGATGTTCCCCTTCCTGTGTCCATGTGTTCTCATTGTTCAATTCCCACCTATGAGTGAGAACATGCGGTGTTTGGTTTTTTTGTCCTTGTGATAGTTTACTGAGAATGATGTTTTCCAGTTTCATCCATGTCCCTACAAAGGACATGAACTCATCCCTTTTTATGGCTGCATAGTATTCCATGGTGTATATGTGCCACATTTTCTTAATCCAGTCTATCATTGTTGGACATTTGGGTTGGTTCCAAGTCTTTGCTATTGTGAATAGTGCCACAATAAACATATGTGTGCATGTGTCTTTATAGCAGCAAAGCATGATTTATAATCCTTTGGGTATATACCCAGTAATGGGATTGCTGGGTCAAATGGTATTTCTAGTTCTAGATCCCTGAGGAATTGCCACACTGACTTCCACAATGGTTGAAGTAGTTTACAGTCCCACCAACAGTGTAAAAGTGTTCCTATTTCTCTACATTCTCTCCAGCACCTGTCGTTTCCTGAAGAAGTCAGATATTAAGCAATTATAATGATGTGAAAAAATAGTAAACCTCATACACTGTTTGTGGGAATGTAAAATGGCTCAGCCACTTTGGAAAAATAGTCTGGTGATACCCTAAAGATTAAACATGACTCAGCTATTGCACTCCTAGGTATATACCAAGAAAACTGAAAGCATATGTCAACACTAAAACTTGTACACAAATGTTTAAAACAGCATCATTCATAATAGCCCAAAAGTGAAAACAATGCAAATGTCCATCAACAGATGAATGGATAAACGAAATGTGGCATATCCATACAATTAAATATTTTTCGACCCTTAAAATAATAGAGTACTGATACATTATAACTTGAATTAACCTTGAAAATATTATACTAAGTGAAAGAAGACAGTAACAAAAGACTTCATATTGTGTGATCCCACTCATAGGAAAGTCCAGAATAGAGAAATCTATAGAGACAGAAAGTAGATTAGTGCTTGCTCAGGGATGAATGGAGGATGGGTAGGAAGGAGGATGATAGCTAACAAGTATGAGTTTTTCTTTTCAGATGATAAAATATTTTAAAATTGACAGTGGTGATGGTTGCACTGTGAATATACTAAAAGCCATTGAAATGCACACTTTAAATGAGAAGATTGTATTGTATGTGAATTATAGCTCAAAGCTGTTTTTTTTTAAATAATGCAAAAGTAAAACAAAATACCAGTGGAATTCTAATGCTCATAATATCTGGAAGGTGTTCCCTTGGGTGTGTGGGGTATGAGATAAAGGTGGTAGTGGGAGGTCGTCTGTGCAATAGCAAGCTTAAAATTGTAGGCTTTGGCAATAATGGACAAACAATACATTTAACTACCCACATGATCCTAAACGAATCATTTCATTTCACTGGGCTCCATTTTTCATTTCTAAAACAAGGGGAAGGAGGTAGTATATACTGTCTCAAGCTCATCTGGCAAAGTTTTCTAATTTGAAGAACAATGCAGATTTTCACAGGAGACTTGGCCCACATAGAACTTTAAAAAGGGATTTTGGTGTCTACCATCTATTTTGGGTTGTACATAGTACCTTTCTCAACCCTTCAGTTCCTTTGGGTGTATATGGAGACCCATTTGCTAAAGCCTATTTTCAGTTAGTTACATTTTACTAAATTAGAGTTTCCTGAAGTGTGGAAGGTAGAATACTTATGAGTTATACAAAATTGGACTGCCTCTGAGAGCCTTTATTATGTATGTGCATGTGAATCTCTGGAATGAGGGTGTAGCATGCAGCATTTTCCAAACCGAGCTGACCATGGAAGACCTTTTAAAAATTTACTTTTTATGGAGTGTCATGAAATTAGGGTTGTGAGGCATATACTTGGAGAAATGCTAAAGTGCCAGCCTTTAAAAGCTAAATATTTTTAACTTCCAACAATTTTTTTTTCTTTTTTTTTTTTTTTTGAGATGGAGTCTCACTCTGTCACCCAGGCTGGAGTGTAGTGGTGTGATCTTGGCTCACTGCAAGCTCCATCTCCCGGGTTCACGCCGTTCTCCTGCCTCAGCCTCCTGAGTAGCTGGGACTACAGGCACCCCTCACCATGCCTGGCTAATTTTTTGTTTCTTTTAGTAGAGACAGGTTTTCACCATGTTAGCCAGGATGGTCTCGATCTCCTGACCTCGGGATCAGCCTGCCTCAGCCTCCCAAAGTGCTGGGATTACAGGCGTGAGCCACCGCACCCAGCCCCAAGAAATTTTATGTTTCAAATGCAGAGTATTTGAAATTAGGGCAATCTTTAAGGCTCCAAGTATTGATTTATTAATGGTGGTATTGTGACAAGTAGCAGAGGATATATCTGGGGGCAACTGAGCCAGCTTAGTGCTTCTCAGATTGTATTACATAGGGAGCTATGGATTTGTTAGGGCAGCTTTGGCCTAAATAGGACATCACATCTGACATAGTTTGGACATTTGTCTGCATCCAACTCTCATGTTAAAAAGTAATCCCCAATTTTGGAGCTAGGGCCTGGTTGGGGGTGTTTGTGTCATGGGGGTGGATCCCTCATGAATGGCTTGGGTCATCCCCTTGGTGATAAGTGAGCTATTGGCTTGAGTTCACACAAATCTGGTCGTTTGAAAGTGTGTGGCATTGCCCCCACACCACCCCCATACCCATTCTCTCTCTTGCTCCTGCTTTTGCCATGTGATGTACAAGCTCCCACTTTGTTTTCTGTCATGAGTAAAAGCTCCCTGAAGTCTCCCCAGAAACTGGGTGTTATCAGCTCTATGCTTTCTGCACAGCCTGCTGAACTATGAGCCAATTAAACCTCTTTTCATCATAAATTACCCAGTCTCAGGTATTTACTTATAGTACTGCAAGAATGGCCTAACACTCCAAAAATTAGCCAGGCATGGTGGTGCGTGCCTGTAATTCCAGCTACTCAAGAGGCTGAGGCAGGAGAATCGCCTGAACCCAGGAGGTGGAGGTTGCAGTGAGCTGAGATCGCACCATTGCACTCCATCCAGCCTGGGTGACAGAGCAAGACTCCATCTCAAAAAAAAAAAAAAAAGGTACAGTTCCCTGTATCTAGAAATAAATCTTAGAAAAGGCTATGAGGTCATGATAGATCAATAATTTTTTTTTCCTGAACTCTATGGGATTTTAAAAATACCATCATCAAGGTTCATCTAATTTAGCGAGGAGCATTTAGGGAGCATTTCCAGTGATTCCTGAGCCTCCATTAAGTACTCCATTTTCACATGGCATTCACTTCTGCTAAGCCTCTACATCTGCAGAGGATCAGCTACTCAACCTGCTGAGAGTCATTTACTTCTGGGCACCATCTTCATAAGAAATGTGTAAAAGGCAAAATAAAGTTGGGGCCAGCCCTGATACCGCCCACTCTATAGATAGGCATACATATTGCTCAAATGGCTTCCTGACATTAGCCAGCTTCTGATTACTTTGTAATTTATTTCTGGAAATTGTCATCACATTTGCTTTTTAGTCCTTCTATTTATTCACAACCCCACTGATTCAATCTCTCTCTCTCCTCTTCATGGAGTAGTTGCTTGTACCCATCTGTGTTAGGCTGTTCTTGCATTGCTATTAAAAAATACCTAAGACTGGGTAATTTATAAGGAAAAGAGGTTTAATTGGCTCATGGTTCTGCAGGCTATACAGGAAGTGTGTGGTGCTGGCATCTGCTTGGCTTCTGCGGAGGCCTCAGGGAGCTTTTACTCATAATGAAAGTTGAAGGAGGAACAGGAATCCCACATGGCAGAGCAGGAGCAAGGTAGTGGGGAGATACCACACTTTACAACAACACGAGTTCGCGAGAAGTAACTGACTATCAAGAGAACAGCACCAAGCCATGAAGGATCCACCCCCATGACCCAAATACCTCGCACCAGGCCCAACCTCCAACAATAGGGATTACGTTTCGATGTGAAATTTAGAGGGGACACACATCCAAACTCTGTCGCCAACCCTGACTGGGTGCAGGAGAAGAGTGCAGTGCTAATCTTCAGCTTACTATATATGGGAGACAAAATAATACATAAGTTCTGTATTAAAGATGAGTCCAGCATTTTACATATGTAAGTGCTCAGATGAAGAGTTTAGACTTTTACTTTAGTAGTTCAGAGTAAAAAGAGGCCCAGCGTGTCTTTTTTTCCTGGTTCATACAAAGAATGGGCATGTTAAATACAACATGTCAATTTCAATTCTGATACTGAGAAGCTGAGTGACTTTGGGCTAATTCTTAAATTTTATTTTCCTTATTTCCAAAATAGGGACAGTAAGAGCTACAGTGCAAACTTGTTGGGCAAGATGCTATAGGTGGCATGCAGCATAGTGACACAGTACGACTTAGTAGACGTTTGTTACATTCAGTCTTTCCTTCTAGTTATTATTTGCTTGAGAAGCCCTTTCATTTATTCTTTCAACTCATATATGTATTGAGTGTTTACTCTGTGCCGGGGACTATTCAACATGTTGAAATCTTTGCCATCATTCAACTTTAGTTCTAGTTTCTAGTGATGGGGAGGAAAGTAAAGAAATGAAAACATTCGAGTTGTAGTAAGTTTATGTGCTATTATAGTGGAGTGGTCAAAAAGACCCTTCTAAGGAGATGGCATTTGGGTAGAGACTGAAAAGATGAAAAGTCATCTCGTGTCATCTCATCATGCTGAAAGATGTGAAGAGGAAAGAGAAAAATAGATCTAAGGTAGGAAAGAGCCTCGTGTTTCTAAAGAGTAGAAAGGGTTCCAGGGTGACAGGAAGAGGTCAAATCATGGGGTGCCTTGTAGTCATGGCAAAGCACATTAGCTCCACAAGGAAAGATATTTTGTCTGTTTTGCTCACTCCTGACTCTCTGGCACCTCAAACAGTGCCTGTCATAGTAGGCAGTCATAAAACATGAGTGTAATAAATTTTATTCTAAATAAAGTTCTATGTAACTAGATGTCATATGCTTTTGAAATGTCTCTCTAGCTTCTGCATAGGGGATAGACTGTTAATTCAAGTGAAACAAGGAAATGGAAAAGGTAGGGGACATTGCAGTAGCCCAGGTGAGGGATGATGGTGAATTAAGCTAGAGTGGTAGTAGGGGAGATATGGATAAATGAAGACTTTGGAGCTATATTTTATGTGTCAAATCCCCAGCACCTGTTGATGGATTGGATTTGGGAGTGACAGTTCAGTGACGTGCGCATTTATACAGATGATGAAGGCTGGGAGAAGAGATTCTGTGGGGCTTAAAGGAAGGCAATTAAGTGTTACTATTTTCTATTTGTTGGTTTTGAGATGCTTGTAAAAGAGTCAAGTGGAGAAGTCAAGGTTTCAGTTGAATATTATATGTCTTGGGCTCCATAAGGCAGTCAGAAATGGCACACATATTCTGAATGTAGGTGATATTTAAAGCTGTCTGGATGAGCTCACCATACAGAGAGAACAGATGCACAACAGAAGAAGGTTCAGGAGGAAGCCTGGGAACTCCAACATTTAGAGGCTGAGAAGCAATAGAGAACTCAGCAGAGGAGATCAAAGTTTCGCCTGAGCTATAGGAGGAAAACTAGTGTGGTATCACGGACACTGAAAGTCAAAAAAGGAACTTGTGTCAAGTACTCGAATGGTCACTGCGTGGAGTGTTCCTGAGAGGCATTTAATGTGAACAGAGAAGTGACCACAGAATCTGCCATATGAATTGAGCACATTCCTCTTATATTCAAAGTTGTAAAATGTAATATAACCACCATACAAAACATACGGAAGATAAAGAGAAATTTTTTGGTACCTGTGACAAGAATTTTCAGCTCAGTGGAACCATGGAGACAGAGCCAGATTGAGTGGGTGAATAACGAATGGGAATTCCTGGGTAGAAATGGCATATTAAACAAACAACTATTTGTTTCCTCCTGAAACTCCACTGAGAAGACAATAAGGGAATTTGTTTTTTAAATGAATAAAGCAACAAGGACTGAAGAACAAGAGCAAGAAAATTTTAGGATTGCAAAGATGGAGAAATGTGGTTCTGGAACTAGTGCTGACAGCATCCCAGAAAGCTGAATTAAAATCTGCATTTCACAATATATTCATCTACTTTGCAAGCACATTAAAGTTTGAGAAATGCTACTTGGTAGACCCTAGAAAATGGAAGCCAAAGTGATTTATACTGCACCATCCCTAAAACACTCAGGGACTGGAGGCACTGGTATCTCTAGGAGTGGGGCAGGGGTGGAAATCGGGTAAAATGGACAGAATAAAGAGGATTGGTGGAAAGTATATTTAAGAGGCAGCCAGACTTTCCCCTCAGAACAGTCAGGGGAGTGCCCCTACCCACCCAAGAAAAACCCCAAAGAATTATTCTTTAGAGAGCATAAAATAGGGAGTTTCTGGACTTGAGGATGCCAGGTGCCACTTATGACTGCTGGATGCTGAGACCCTAGCTCTTTTCCCAGCTGCCAGAATGCTGGTAGTCAGGACTTCATCCTCTAGTAGGAGTTTGGAAGAATCTTCTCCAGGAAATTCAACCAGCCTGAGTCAAGACATAAAGATTCTGATGCAGCAATTCCCCAAAAAACAGCCTAGCTGTTTCTTTGGCTGACATTCTTACATCTTCTGCTGCTGCTGCTGTTGCTCTTCTTCCTCCAGAATCTTACCCCATACATCTGCTTCCAGAGCCACTTTGTAATTTTCCTATCTGACTAGCATAACTGTTTGCACTTCTTTCCCCTTATTTCTAGTATTTGTTTGGGGGAATGAGATGCCATTCCAAGACTGTGTGTTCTTATTAAAGGAGTTCAGCAGATTTTCACAATCAAGGGCATGATAAGCAATTTTGCTACTGTTTGCAGGATTCCAGATGACCTCTTTGCTGTTCATCATAATTGTCATATTTTCTTTCATTGCTTTTCCAGTTTGTTTTCTAACTTTAAACAATGTTTCTTGTTGCATTTTCTACTATCCTCTCCAATGTATTTACTTACAGAAATGCTACACTGCTTGCCCACAAAACAAACAGCAATTCAATGAAGGTTTCTTCCTTTCCTGCCCTGACGAGAAATTAGCTTTGATGGGTAGATGGTAGTGGCAAGAGTTTGGTGCTGGCTGTGGATACCTGCTCAGGCTGTGATTTGATGGTGGACAGTGATCATTCTTTTGCATTTAATTTGTTTTTCTACCCTAAAGCTAATATAACCATGCCAAATAGTTTGAAATTTAGAGGACAAGGAAATTACTTATAAGTTCAAGAGCATTCTGTTAATTCCTTATTACTGTCCCCCTCATGCCAAAGCAAAATTTCTTAAGGTGTGTCATTTTTGGTGGGCTATGGCCTTTGTTAAGATTAGCTCTGGTCTTTTACTAGATTCAGGATTATCCCAGCTGCTCTGGGGGAAGCTGGCAGACACAGCCCATTGACGGGTAAACTTTTACCCAACAGGCGTAAAATAGTATTTATGAATACAAGTAGTTTTGGAAAAACGGTGAAGTTGGCAAACAAAACAATGCAGCCTACGTTTCCTTTTGGTGCTCTTTTCAACCTTCTGTGTTAACCTCTTTTATCCAAACTGAAAAGATTGAGTCTCTTGTATTTTGACAATTTGTAAACTTCTAGTCAAACTTAAACATTTGGACATCTTTCCATTGAACCTATCATTAATTTGCTGATTGTTCATTATATTTTAGTTCAGGTCTGTGCCCTTCTTGTAAAATAAAGCAAGGATTTGCTAGCTTTAAAGCAATGGAGTATTTTGGAAGTGGCCCTATATTAGCCCCTGAAATCATCCCACAGTGGTAAAGAAGGCAAATCTAGATGGGAGAGGCCAATGGCTGTCTTCTCATCACCTCTGTTCTGGCATCAGGCAGGCAGGTATCCATTCCTTCTAGCTCTCACAATCTATGATTTCAGATTGCACAAAGCAACATGCAATTAGTTTTCGAATTAGTGATTTCGACAATGGCTATTCTGAGTTCTGAGAGAGATACTGATAGTTGTGAGTAAGAGAAAGGAAAAACATTGTCATTGCTTATTTGAGTTCTTTTTTGGCAACTTCATGAGGACAGGGATCTTGCCTTTCCTATTGATTTTTTTCTCTCCAGTGCCCAATATAGAACCTTGAACATATGTAATTAATAAATATTTGCTGTTCAAAGAAAACTTCATGAAAAATGAGCATCTTTTCTTTGGTATCAAAGGTGAGTAATACTGGAGTAGGAGAATATATTCAGGCTGGAGAAAATAGTAGTACTTGAGTAGGGGAATATAAAACATATTTGGAAGCTGGGGAGTAGAAAATAGCACATAGAGCATAGGGTTGTGAGGATGGAAGAGAAGAGATGAGATACAAGAGTTAATTTGAGGCCAAAATACAGAGGATCTTACTGCCAAACTTGTGACTTTGGATTTTTGTTCTGAATTTGGGCATTTGTACCTACAGAGGAATTAGACCAGGACAAGATCTCAGAGCAGGGATCTGGGAGGGAAGAAGATGGAAAGCTCAGAGACCAATTCAGAGGCTACTATTGTGAGAAGATGAGGAACCGCAAGAGGCAATGCCATCTTCTAGGGATGTAATCCTATCTTACGAACCAACATTTTGTAAACTTTCTTAAAGGGACAGAATATTTGAAACCGAAGCCACTTCAGAAAGTCTAGTGCTCAAGGATGTGGCTCTTTCATATAAGGGGCCTTTCTTTCTCATGTCCTTATTCCAAGAGAATTCAGGAGGGATGCAGTGCTCAGAGACCTGTCAGCCCCTGTTTAGTTATGAAATCATTGCTGGAGATAGGATCCCTCATAAATTCTTTGTTTAAAACCCCCCAACAAGTTGAAAATATCAAGAGGGAGATGTTTGTGTGGGGTTTTTCCATGCTGCATCTCAAAATAACAACTATTCAGCCCAAGGGAAACACGCTCACTCTCTAAATCCCACAAGTGAGATCAGAGGAGCATAAGGATTATACAGCTGCTGGAATCTGACGCCTAGAGAAAGCGTATTGGTTTGGGAAAGTTTGATGCCTGAAGATGCTTGTAAAATCAAAGCATTTGAGAATTGAAAACATCTCAGTGTCATTTTACATCAAACTTTCATCAATCTACTGATGAGTTTTCTCTCAATATCCTCAATTTGTTGATCTTTCTGTTTCATCGAAACAGTTAAACTTTTGAGGTCCCTATTTCTTAGAAGTTTTCATCAAGCTTGCCATTAGAAAGATACAAAAAATGGGCTCAGCTGTGCATTCTTCATGGTTTCTGACACAGGACTCTGATAACTTTATGTTGGCTCTTGCTGAAAAAGGTCTGAGAGATGAGATGCAAAAAAGGGCTCATGTCACTCTGAAGACTAAAAGTATAATTGAATTCAAGTGCATAGCACAGGTTTGGCTGCTTTATTCAAATATTATTTTACATATCTTTTGAAGATTTTCAGATCAGCCAGCCTATTTCATATGAAAGAACAAGGTAATGGCATGTTCAGGTCAGAGATACAAAACATGCTCTGAGATACTCCAGGGAGAGGTCAGATTAAGAACAAACATCCATATCTCATTATAATCAGATCCTAGGCAATTAAAAATAATTACTCTCTTTCCTAGCTGACCTTGTGGGCTATATAAGCTAAAATCTAGTCTAAACAAAGCTAAATTGGAGAGTCTAAATCTAAACGCCTAAAGAAAAAGTATAGTCCAATCAACCACAGTGGCTAGATAACCCAATTAGTGGCTTTGGAGAAAGATAATCAAAAGTTAAATGAATTTTCCATTTGCTGCTACAATGTCCTACTTCTGAAGCATAGGCTTCTTATAGTAGAGGACTTGGGTGAGGAAGGATAGCATGCACCTTTAGGTAAACAAGGGGGTTTTATCATCACCAAGCAAGTGCAGTTCTCTGCTATCAAACCCCTACTCTTCAATTGCTAATAATGACTCTGTAAATTATAGCTCTTAGCCAATTCTCAGGATAGAGTTCATCTTCTACTTTAAAGGATTCTTTCCCTGCAATGTAATTTCCACTTTTTCTCTTTCAAGGTACTGCATTCTATAGCTGTTCCTTTAGTCATTTTTTTGATTCTTCTGCAGGGAATATAAACCTCCCTTTCCCCCAGCCTAATTAAATTCCAAATGTTGGACATAGACATATCATTTCTCACATAAGTAGGTGCAGGATTTTATGCCAAGGGAAAGGATTATGTATATATTAGTGTGAACGCTGTGCTGTTTGTTTCTGTCAAAGAGGTATCTAAACAAGGCTATAGGAGACTCCAAACATGGGCACTCGGCAATTTGCACAGTGGGGTGTTCAGTTTTGATAATCAGAAAGAACTACAACAATCAAAGTACATCTGAGGAATATAGAAAACTTAAAATTCAGGGTCTAGAATCTGACCTTAATTGGCAAAAATTACATTTTTTGAACACTTCTGTCTGGTTTAAAGTGATTTGGTTTGGGCAAATTAACTTTCCTCTTTTCAATATTTTTGTTAGGTATAGAGAGGCAAGTATTATTACATAAGTCAAGAGAATTGAATGATGTGCCTAGAGTATAGAATATTCAACTTTTAACTTAGTAGACCTTGTTTCTAATCAACGTCTCTTTCTTTCTGTATAAATTAATGGATTCTGGAATGACACACAGGAATTTTCTTAAAACAAACACATAAAAAAGCAAGGAAAATAAGAAAGCTATCAAATCCTATACTAGTTCACTGCAGGAGAAAGTAATAATCATCTTTTATAAGAATCCTTTATTCAATACTGAGGAGCAGAGCAAATAAACCGATGTAATTCCTCCTGATTTATCGAATCATTTGTTCTACCTGTAATTGAGCGTCCAGAATACACATCGTATTGAACCAGACACACTAAGTTGTACAAAGGAAATTTTCACTACAGTTGAGGAAATAAGACATACATGAAAAATTAAATGCAAGGCAAGATTAAGTGTGAAATGAACTGCACCAGTGTTTGAATGAAAGCAAGTTTAAATAAAGATGGAGTGGTAAGGGAAGACTTCGTGAAAGAGGCAACCTTTGAGCAAGATTATAAGAAGTAGGCTGAATTTCAAGAGACAAAGAATAAACTGAGAATAGTACAAACAAGAGGCATAACGTAAAGACACAAAGAGGTAGAAATTCACAAACTATGCTTGGGCCTTGTGGAATAGGCTCCTGTTGGAGAATAGAGAGAGGTAAAGTCAGAAAGATGAGCTATTGAATGATTTCGAACTGGGAAATCACAACATGGTGGCAGTGGTGTTTTATGGAGAAAATAGAATGACGGTGTGCAGGCTAGTTTGGAGAAAAGAGGGATTGATAAGAAAGACATAAATTAGGAAGTAATTATATAATCCAGGATTTAGATTGCCAGGTCCCAAGCAAAGATGATGGTAATTTTTTTTAAAACGAGTATTATTATTAGTAGCAGAAATATGAAAGGAGCTTGTAAACTGATTAGATGGGTAACCAGAAAAGTTTGAAACCTATATGATGAGGAGAAGTAAACTGTCAACATTCAACAAATGAGAAAGTCAGGAATGGTTTTTATAGTTTTGTAATCCATTGTTTTATCTTCTTTCTTCACCTCAGAACAGGTAATACCTAGTTACTTCATGGTTACCTGTAGTCTATACTTCAGAACCATCTCCTTCATGAGAACACAGCACACTTTAAAATACCTACTTGTCAGGCACAAAGCAATAACAACCCCTCCAAGTGTCCTTTTCTAGCTGTTATATGGAGCACTGAATTCGAGAGTCAAGAGGCCTGGGTTGTGGTTCAGACTTTAGAAGGAATTCATCCTGATGGCTGGGGTTGGACAGACCAGCCTTTCCCAAAGTGAGCTCTGTGGAATGTTAATCCTCAGAATGCTTTTAGAAAAGTGGCTCAGTTTGCAAAGATCAAAAACTCTGTTTCACTCTTAGACATCACAGAATGCCTTGGTATAGCAAAGGCTACCCTTTTTGTACAAGATTGATGCATCCCTCTGAACTAAGGACCTATTAAACAAAGCCTAACCTAGACACACTTTAAAATTCCTAATAATAATCTGTGGTTATGGAATATGGAGATCTAAACCAGGATGAGAAAATAAGGAATGTAAGGCAAAGAAAGAAAATAAAAAGAAGAAAAGATAATTTGATAATTAGAAGGAAATGCTAGTGAAATGAGATTGCAGTGAGATATGAGAACTTGCTATGAGGACAAGGTTTAACACAGGCAGCCTATAATATAATCCCAGGACAGGTTTCCTTAAGACAAGAATGACCATCAGTAGACCCTTTTCTTCTTTAGTATTATAATCATCTGACCTTGCTGAAGAAAAACATCATTGCGTCCATACTGTTGCCTAGAGTTCACATTTCAGATGTAGAATGGGTGTTTCCATTCTCCTTAGGAATTCTAACTGCAGGAAGAATAAAGTAAGATCAAAGGCACTTTTCTAGATCCACGGACTAACTCTAGGTGAATCTGAGTTTCTAAGATAAGTCAGAAACCAAAATTCCTTTGATTATGGTCAGAATGAACCCGCTCCCTGAGTTCTTGACAAATATGGACAGCGTTAAGGGACACATTTTCTTACCCAGAAAGTAAGTCCATGGAGATTAAGTGCTAGATACACTGGGAGGAGATTATTCTTAAACAAATGGGAGGTTGTAAACAACCTCACAGTTATAAAGATCTTTATATCCATTTTCCAAAATCAGTCTCATATCTCTTGACTGACTTGGTCTTCACGAAAGCCCTCTGTGGTAGATAATTTTTGCCTAATATTTTACAGTTGAGAGTAACATTATTATCATCAACAACAACATGAGAGACATTGTGCAAAGTGTTTTACCCACATTGTCTCTTGTAATCCTCATAGCAGCTCTGCCAGTTAGGCACACATGGTGATTTCCATTATACAGCCAAAGGTCCAGATAACAGAGCTAAAATGTAATGGAACATCCTGGGTTTAAACTCAGGTCTTTCAGATTCTAAACACTATACCATCTCTGACTCATCAGAACCAGCTAAAGGCTGCCTGTGAGTGACCCTGCTCCCCTAGATTAGTACTTTCTCCATGGTGCCATGGTGCCTCAGGCTGCCTAAACCCCACTCAAACCAGTAATACTTAACCCACTCTCTCAGCTATAGTCTAAATCAGAAGTGGGCAATACACAGTCTATGGGCCAAATTTGGCTTGCCCCATGTTTTTCTATGGCCAACAAGCTAAAAATCTTTCTCACCTTTTTGCATGGTTGAAAAAAATCAAAATAATGCTTTTTTTATGACATGACAATTATATGAAATTCAAATTTCTGTGTTCATAAATAAAGTTTTCTTGGAACATGTCCATGTTCATTAATTTACATGTTGTTTATGGCTGCTTTTCTGCTACTGTGATAGAGGTGAGTAGTTGCAAGAGATGGTATAGTCCATAAAGCTGACTTCTGGTTTAAAATGTAAAGGACTACTCTTTTTTTTTTTTTCAGAATAAGAAAGGTACAGGTCAGATGATGTTCATTTCACATGGCATGCAGAGGAGCTATAAAGGATTCAAATTTGGATCCCAGCTCTGCCATCCAGGAGCTGCAGGGATAATTGCCCAAGCTACTCAACTGTTTTGTGCTTTGGTTTGTCTTATTTGAAAAACAGAGCAATAATTCCAAACTTGCAGTTTTTGGTGAAGTTTTAATGAAGTAGTATGTACAAACCATAGTGCATAAAGCAAATAGTAGGAGCCCCTTAGTAAATGAAATCTACTTGCCTGTTGATGGTGCTTCTGTTCTTTTAGCATTAATATCAGCATGTGCAGATCATAGGAAATTAGCAAATTTTCCTGATAGCTGGCAGATGTATCAAATGAAATGAAACTGCTGCAAGGTGAATGGAATGATAGGATAAAAATGTACATAGTAAAATGTAGGAATTGTTTTCCACCCGGTGAGCCTGAGTAACAGTGAAGCTTTGACATGTTGATGGATTAAGCAATTGCAGTCAGTGAAGTCCAATAACCCATCCACCTACACCTCATGTAATCATTAAAGTTAATATGCAAACTTGGAAGATTGTAAGGTGAATTAGAGATACTTAGTTGAACAGGCCATTTCATCCCTCTTCTACCGTTTACTTAGATAACCTTGATTCAGTCTCTTTAAGGAAGCAAAAATAAAGGTAATTGCTCTTTCATTCTAGCAGTATGTCTGAGTTGTAATTCACTTGACATTTTATCTGCTCTTCAGTGATTAACACACTGACCTCAAATAATTTTCCTTTTTTAAAATCTAATAGACAAAGCAACATTTCTCTTCTTACCTCAGTACACCTTTCCAAGAAGATTGCAAAGCCAAACTCTAAGGTGGTCCAACTCAAGCCCTACCAATGAGTGTGCAGAAGACAGAATCTTCTTAGAATTGGGTATTTGAGAGAGCTTCTAAAGCTCTTAACTATACTCATTCCTTAGATGGAGGAAAATCCTAACAGCTAGCAAGAACTTTCTTTCCCTTTCTTAGTTTTGTGCAACTTTGTCCTCTATTACGTACACTGAAGTAAGGAATTGACCTAGAGCTAGCCTTTGTCAAGAATGTGAAATTTATTTCTGGTGCTCTGTTCATCACACTCTCTTCCACAATCTCTTTCCATACTATCTCAACATCTCATGCTCTCCTTCCTTAGTTGCAAAATGCTCTTGGCCAGAGATGTGTTTTGGTCATTTATACCTTAGCATTACTTTTTTTCAAAAATTCATATCCTCTCATAGTAATGCATACAAATATACTCTCTGAAGCTTTAGGGTGTGGGGGTGGATTTTCTTTCTTTTCTTTCTCTTTTTCCCTTTTTCCCTCCATCTTTTCTTTTTTTTTTTTTTGCCTATGTTTTCTTTGCAGAATGAAAAAAGAAAATCTCTCTTCTGATAATGAGATTTCAGAAAGCAGACAGGCTAGTGTGGAATCACCCTAAAATTAAAACTTGTTTGGGTCTCCGTGCTTTATCAACTGGATGGCACTGCTTGACCCACATGGAAGCACTGGAAAAAGTGGAGTAGGTCCAGGAGAAGTGGAAATTAGGGTGTAGGGGGCATCTATATCTTTTGGTGTTCACAACAATTCAACCAAGCAGGTTGTACTAAAATGGCTTCAGAAATGAGGAACTTGAGGCTCAGAAGGGGTTAAGTAATCATTGAAAGTCACTTAGGAGCAAATGACTTATAGGAGCTCAGGTACATTGGCCTTCTCCTGTGCTTATATTTACCCAATAAACCAGACTGTCTTTGTGCATGAGCACATTCTTCAGCATAATCAGGAGTAGCTGTCTAATCTGAGACAGTGTAGCCAAAACACAGAGCTGGCCAGTTATTTTCCCTGCCTCTGCAGCTGCTTCTGGATAAGGACTGAAGACTTGAGATATTCAGGGGAAATGTGGCAAACAGAATCAATCTGGTCTGCAAGTCTGCAACTCATTGTCCCTGAGTGAAAATCTGAAATGCAACACCAACAGGTTTCATTGTTAATATGGCAATTGGTGAACTAAAGAGATGACCACCTTCTTCAATTAAATGCAACTCATCCATAGCCTTAAGTGACAAAGGTTGAAACAGACTTCTGTTTAAAATCCTTGCAATAAAAACACAGAGGGTATCTAAAATCCCTGAGTCCCAACTTGCCAGTTCTCAGGGGAAGCAGTAACTGGACAATTAAACAGGCTTGCCTCACTGTTGCTCTAATGGAGTGAGACCCAGGGGGTTGGGAAAACAAAACAAAACAAAACAAAACAAAACAAAACAAAACAGTAGACTGTGAGTCAAAAGGCCTGATTTCTACTTTTGGCTCCATCTCAACTCATCACGAGAGTTTGGAAAATCCTCTTTACTCTTCAGATACCAGATTCCTAATTTGCAAAAGAAAGAGAGAGTGAGATGGTGTCTAAATTCTTGGCCAACTCTAGGAGTCTACTTCCTGTTAAAATAGTTAAGTAAATTTCTAAATTATTAATCACATTTTTTCCAGTTGTGTAAAAGATTATCCTGTATTTCTCCCTCTCTCTGCGTCTTTCCCATCTTTCTTTCTTTCTTCACACCCTTTCTCTTCTCTCACACCTCCTTTTTACCCCCAAAAGCAGAATCTCAGTTCAGGAATTATTTGCCGGTGCCTTCAAAACCACAAAGACTATGGCCTTTTAGATTCAGTGTCCTCGGGAGACATACCTTGTGTATTCTGTTTAGATCAAAGCCGCCTTTCTGCCTCCAATTCTGGGTCTCCTAAGTTTCTGCTTTGCCTTTATTTTCCTTTTCTGGTTCCACTAAAGAGAGTATGAAACCCAAGAGCAAATGCATTGAAAAGACTAAACACTTTTCCCTTTGCCTTTGGATTTGGGTTTTCACACTGCCGTTCTCTGACAAATGATGATACAAACTCTCATCTGAGATTCTTGGAAAGCCACAGACACGAGGGTTGGGCTGGGGAGTTTGTTGTTTTATTCAGGACTTCGGTCAAGGGGCAGAAATATTTCAGCCTAACAGATATCAGCCTAATGTAAAAATAATAATAGTACTCAGCGCACAAATGCCAGCCATGCAGTTGTTCCCGCTCCCCCTGATACTCACAGTTCAACCGCATTCCTCGGGAGGTCAGAAGGAATCTCTGTCACCTTGCTCTCTTGACAGAGAAAAACCCTGTTAGAGCAGTGACAGAGCCGATGATGACATCCTGAGCCCAAGCTCAGGAATGCCAGCAAAGAGACCAGGAGCAGGGCCATAATTATGCATCCATCCACCTGCTTTCTTCCTGCATTTGCAGAGAAAAACCTCCACAGATCTCAGAAGCTCCACACAGTGCCCTTATGAGAAGATATCTGACTTGAGAACTGGTAGGGTCACATGACCCACCATGGGATGCTTTTTTTTTTTTTTTTTTTGTTACTTGCGGGCAAGATAAGCTACTTTGTTTTCCTTCAAGACTGGGTTTCTTACACCCTGACCTAAGGAACACAGTAGATAGAACCGTTAGGCATGTCTGGAATAGTTTGCATTATTTCATTGCAAAAGTCTCCTTGCTGTTCACCATTCTCTTCTCAACAGAGTAACATGATTGACTTTCTCCAAAAGAGATACAACCCACAAGATGACGCATCACTAAGAGGGGTACTAATAAGTGAAGGGCTGGGACCTTCAGTCTTCAGCATCAATTTCTTCCACCAGCCCATCTGAGAGAAAACCAGCCCTTTTGGGTTGCATTCAATGATCCTCTTTTTTTGCTGTAATTATGCCAAAAATGGCAATATTCAGAAACAGGCAGGTGGGTTAGCAAACCTTAGCAGATTTCCGTAGGTGGGAGGTACTTCTGATAGGGTTATCTGTAGGGATAATTGACTGAACTGAGCGATCTAAGAAATGGGCTATGTTTCCAGTGGGGATTTAGTAAATGCCAGCACATCCACCCCCTCATGCATATCCTGCCTGCCTTCTCGCATTTCCAGGCTCTGAAGATTGCCCTTGCCTTTTGGCAGTTGGCATAAATGAATTTATTTAATCTATGCTTTTAACTTCGTTTTAAATGTTCCCTGAGGTGACAGCCCAGCACTTTTGTTAGCATTCCCCTCCTCGATGGTGAGGGATCTGAGGAACGCTTGGCAACACTTTTAGAAAAGTGGCTTTATACTTTCAATTCTAGAATCTATGAAGATTAAAAGGCAGAATATTCTCTAAGATCCTGCCCACAACTTATTACCTGCTAAAAATAGTTTCAATACTATCTTTAGATAATTAGTTGCATAAAATTGGGCTTCATGAAAATGTTAAAAATATATACCTATCCCACCCCTCCTTCCCTCTCCCCTGCCTTACCAAGGAAAACCATGTAATGAGTGATTAAATTATTAAGAAAAAAAGAGAAGCAAGTGATTTGGGGGGTAAAGTTGATCCCTAGATTTTTCTGGGAGCAACTGGTTTATTCTAATTCTGGAATTGGCAGACAAAGGCATTATCTATATGGACTTCATATTTTTAACAAATTGGCTAACATGAACAGTTAAATTAGTTTGTTCAATAACTGATCCAAGGAATTATAGTCTTTCAGATGTAGAAGGAAGTTAATTCAATCAACCAACCAATGCTTAAGTTTAAGTATTCATATTAATTTAAAAGGGTTTTCTCATCTGTACTTGAATAACTCCAGTGACAAGAAACTCACTACCAATTAAACCTTTTACCCAATTCCTCTGCCCCGTAAGTCCCCTCCTAGCTTTTGGAGAGCTCCGTAATTAGTCTTTGTGTAATAAGCAGAAATCTTTTTAAAATTGAGATTTTTATTTTAAATGCTATGTCGTCTTCACAACTTATAGGTAACATAAATGTAATTTATTAAGCATAATAATGCAACAAACAATTGCAGGCTAGAGAATAAAGGACATAGCCAGTCCTGTTGCATCTACTTAGTTGATTTTCCTTTATTACCTTCTTGTGTTCCTATGCCCAAGGTGACCACTAATCTGAATTTTGTGGTTATTATTTCATTTGTTTTGTAAAATTATTCTTGTCACGAAATGTATCTCCAAAGAATATATTATTTAATTTCTTGCCTGTTTTTACATTTTATACGAAGTCTATCACTCTTTTAGTAATATTTTGCTACTTACTATTTTACACTAACTAGACATTTTAAAGAAATAACCATGTTGTTATGTGTACCTGTATTTTATTAATTTTGTACCTGTTATGTGTACCTGTAGTTTATTAATATTACATTACTGTATGATATTCCATTGCATAAATATACCATAATTTATGTTTTCATTCTCCTGTAATTTTTAAAATCCTGAGGTTGTGAAAATATTATTTTATATTTTCTCTAAAATTTTTTAGTTTTGCTCTGTACATTTTAGCCTTTGATCTATTTGGCATTGATATTTATGGTGTGAGTAAAGGACTCAATTTGTTTTTTATCTGATGGCATAGTGGTTTTATCCACATGGATAAACATTTATCCCAAAACCATTTATTGAATGGTCCCTCTTTTCTTCTCTCACTTGTAAAACTACCTTTCTTATATCTCAAGTAACTATTTTGCATGCGTTTGTGTCTAAGCTTTTTTATATTCCACTGTTCTTTTTTCTACATTACACCAATGTTATACTGTCTTAATTACTACAACTTTAAAGTAAGTCTTGATATACAGTAAGAAAATACTTCTATCTTCTTATAGGAGTATCTTGCCTATTTTGGACCTATGACTAAATTTTAGAATCAGATTATTAAACTCCTTGAAAACACCCTGGTATAATTTTGTTTGGAATTATATTGATTATATAGATTAATTTGGGCAGAAATTATCACGTTTAAGATAACAAGTCTTCTTATCCATGAATATGGTATAGCACCATGTTATTTAAGCCCTTCTTTGATGTCTTTAAATAAAGCTTTATACTTTCTTCCATATATGTCCTAATATCTTAAATGTGTTTCCAGATAACATTCTGTTTTATGCTGTTATAAATGAAACCAATATTTAAAGTCACATTTTATGTTTGTTGTCATACTGTAAAAATGCAATTAATTTTGGAATATTTATCTTATATCTAAATTACCTTATTACATTTTCTTTTCTTTTTTTTTTTTTTTTTTTTTGAGATGGAGTCTTGCTCTGTCACCCAGGCTGGAGTGCAGTGCCTCAATCTTGGCTCACTGCAAGCTCTGCCTCCCAGGTTCACGCCATTCTCCTGCCTCAGCCTCCTGAGTAGCTGGAACTACAGGTGCCCGCCACCACACCTGGCTAAGTTTTTGTATTTTTTAGTAGAGACGGGGCTTCACCATGTTAGCCAGGATGGTCTCGATCTCTTGACCTCGTGATCCGCCTGCCTTGGCCTCCCAAAGTGCTGGGATTACAGGCATGAGCCACCGTGCCCGGACCCTTATTACATTTTCTATGCAAACAATTATCCATATCTAAACAATTCTCTGTGTGTGTGTGTGTGTGTGTGTGTGTGTATGTGTAGAGTTTCTTTCTTTTCAATTCCTTCCTCCCTTCCTCCTTTTCTTCCCCGACTCCAACTTCCTTTTCTTCTCTCTCTCCTTCTTCCTCTCTTTCTACTCTTTCTTTACAATAATAATTTTTTTTTTTGACATGGAGTTTCATTCTTGTCACCCAAGCTGGAGTGCAGTGATATGACCTTGGCTCACCGCAACCTCTGCCTCCTGGGTTCAAGCAATTCTCCTGCCTCAGTGTCCTGAGTAGCTGGGATTACAGGCACCCACCACCATGCCCAGCTAATGTTTGTATTTTTAGTAGAGACGGGTTTTACCATATTGGCTGGGCTGGTCTCGAACTCCTGACCTCAGGTGATCCGCCCACCTTGGCCTCCCAAAGTTCTGGGATTACGGGTGTGAGCCACCGCCCCCAGCCTACAATAATAATTTTATACTATTAAACTAATCATTTCCTAATATTTTATTTAGAAATTTTGCATCTGTGTTCATAAGTTATTTGTAACTTAATTATGAGTAATATTTAGTGCATGACTAATTTCTAAGTTTTCTTTCTCATGTTGTCCTGTACAGTTTGGTGTCATGATTACATTTACCTTATAGTCTGAACTGGGGTATAATCCCCCTCATTTTATTCTTAGGGAAAAAAGAACTGTTTCAGATTAAAGTAATCTATTCCTTTAAAGTATGCCTGTATTTGCCTAAAAAACCATTTGAGCCTTGGTTTATATTTGTATGTACATGTGTGTGTCTGTGTGCATGTTTGTGTGTGTTAGTGTACGTATGAAAATTTAAACATACTGATTCAACTTCTTTAATTGTTATTAGATGATTCAGGTTTTCTATTTTTTCTTAAATTTATTAAATTATATTTTTTCTAGGAATTTTTCATTTTACTTAAGTTTTAAAATTTACGGTCACAAAGGTTTTTAGTATTCTCTTTTTAAATCTATTCTAAACAATTTCTAGTCTTGTTTATTTCTGTCTAGTTTCTTTACATTAATCAACCCTTCCAAAATTCTCTTTATTTTTCTTGTTCTTTCAAAGAACCAACTTTTGCCTTTACCCTTTGCTGATCCAATTCCATCTTTATGTTTTGTTTCCATGATTTTAGCTCTTATTTTTTCCTTTTTTGTTGATCCTCTCTAAAACCTTTTATTTATATGTCAGATTATTAGTTTTCAGCCTTTCTTCCTTTCTAATAATATACTAAAGCTGTACATTTTTCTATAATTTCTGCCTCGGCCCTCTTCTACAAGTATTGATAGGTAGATCTTTCATTACAATTTATTTTTAAATAGTTCTCAATTTCCTATTACAATTTCTTCCTTGGCACATAGATAATTGAGAGGTGTGTTTTTGAAATTTACAAACTTCAGAAATATTTAAATTTAACTTTTTTGTTATTGACCTCTAACTTAATTGCATAATGGTCGGAGAATGTTGTCTGTATTGATTCTATTTTTCTCCTAAACATGTTGAGGTGTGTTTTATGGCTTAGGACACAAGTTAATTTTTACAAATACTTAATGTGAATTTGAGAAGAATCAACATTCTCTGTTTATTTGTTTCCAGGTTCTATTTTTGCCCCATAAATTCAGCTTGTTTTCCTAAAACCTATATATTTACTAACATGTTAAGTTTTACTTAAACTAATTGAAGTATTTCTGTTGAAATTTCACATGATCCGGGTGATACAAGTCTCTATAGTTCTGCTGGTTTTAGTTTTTCTTTATATATTTCAAGGCTATTTTCTTTGGGCCATGAACATTTAGAATGGTATACCTGGTGAATTAAACCTTCTATCTTTTGTCACATCTTACTTTACTCATAATACTGCCTTTTATCTTGAAGTCTATTTTATGTGATATTAATATAGATATACCAGCTTTTTTTACCTTTGTACTTTCAACCTTTCTGGGTCTTTATGTTCTAGGCATGTCTTTCATAATCACTTAACTGAATTTTGTGTTTTAATCCATTTCTACAATCTCGTTCTATTAACAGATGAGCTTAGTCATTTACATTGTATTGCTGTATATAATATTGGTCTATATAAATGCTTGTTTTTCTACTATGCAACATGTTTCTATTTGTTCTGGTTTTACATGCTTTTTTTTTCCTTTTATGCTTTTTGTTTTATTTGTTGAGTTTTTGTGTGCTGTTTTTTAATTGATTTTTGTTTTCTTGTTTTGTTTCATTTACTGTTTTGCAAGTTTTATGCTTTCTTTATAAATGTTTATGGTTACTCTCAAATTCTTATCTTTGACTTTATGCTTTCACTGTATACTTATACCTTTTACTTAATACAGTTTAATTTTATCAGTATTCTAACTCCCCTTCTAATAAATACATAAACTTTACATTGTTAAGGCTATTTGCTGGTTAGGTAACATGCATTTATTGTTGTCTAGGATCTTAGTTTTACATTATTATATACCCTCATTATTTTATACGTTCAATATTTGCTTAGATTCCTTGCCACTCTGCACCATGTCACTGGAGCTCCTAGGGGTTTATTTTCATTTGCCTTTGCAGATACTGTATTGCAAAGCCTTGAGAAGCATTGTGTATAACCACATATAATCTCATTCCAAAAAAAGGCCCCAAATAATTGAAGACAGCTAACTTCACAGATATGCTAGTAAATGCTCAACAACCAGCTCTCCAGAAAAAAAAACTCATCTGTAGCATTTGTTAATTTCCATGGTGTAACCTCTTCCTCTGCAGCTTATATCAAGCTACCCACATGATGCCAACCAGCCTGCAAAATTCCCATTTAGCAATCTGTTCTTGTGAGCTGGTAGGAGCTGGTTCCAGCACATCACCAGCTATTTTATACTTTTTGAATCATCTTTTTTACTTGTTGAGGCAATCTCCAATTCCTTCAGCCATTCCTTATCTGACATGGTTTTAAATGTGCTGCATTTTGTCTGGATTTTCGTTCTAGAATAACCTCCAACCTCAGTTGCTTTACCTCAGGGGCTAGAACTTACAATGTTGTTCTGGGTTGTTTAACTCCATCTTAAGTTATATGAGCTTTATGAGAGTCTGGCCAGACAGAAAGTGTTTTAGGGCATGAATATATATGGCCTGCTCTCTGAAGCAGCTATCTGGAGGTGCGTTCTTCTTCCAGAGTGAGGAGAAAGGCTACTCATACTAGAATTAGAGAATTGGGCATAGCAGTTGTGGCAACAACGTTTGGCTGCAGTATTAGATGCAAAAGGGGGAAAAAACTCCTCTGATATAAAAGGGAATCATGTATAGAAAATGAGGCTTTAGCATCTTGGCAGGAGATTAGTGGTGATAAATTGGAATTAAATGCTTTATTACTAAGTGTTCAACCCTTAAAAATTATGTGGAGTACAGATCTTTTTTCTACCTCTGTAAATCTCCCACCTGACCACCTTTATTCTTTTAAACTTATCACTAGCACTCCTTGGGTGTCCTCACAGTTTTTCTACTTTATGAAGAACTTTCTTTTGAGGTTATTTTCTAGTTATTCCTTATTTCAGAGGACCCTTTGCATTTGGCGCTGCATTCAGGTTGCTCAGACTTCCATAGGGATTAAGAACTATGCACACATTAGGTAGTGATGATTATGATGGTTATGATTATGATTTACATCTTAGTAATCTATCTGTTAGGAATTGTATTGGAAAGTCAAGGTCCATTTTAGCTTCGTGATTTTATAACTTAAAGTTTCCTAAATCTCAAAGATCGCAAATCTCAACAATGAGGCAGTAGCACATTTTTACACCACAGGGCTAGAGGACTAAACAGATCTTTCAGGCAGATTTTATTTCTTGGACTTTCATGGTTTCATAGAACTGTATATAATTCTTAATCAGGGAAGATTTGTCACCAGTTAGATAATTGAACTGGTTTATAAACAAACCTGTGAAATTAATTTCCGGGTCAATTTTTTTTTTTTTCCTTTTTAGGGTAGTCATGTGAAGATAAGGTCTCTGGGGTCAATGGGAAAACACCTGTGTATCTATTTGGTTGGAAAGAAAGCCATCCTAACAGTGGTGAAAGTTGCTATATAAAAAATAAAATCCTACAAGTAGGAGTGTAGAATGAGTTGAGGTAAGAACATTTGTACTGAGGACTTTTCTGTCAAAAGGAAACTTAATCTAAAGAATATAAGATGATGTCACGCCTGTAATCCCAGCACTTTGGGAGGCCAAGGTGGGCGGATCACAAGGTCAGGAGATCGAGACTATCCTGGCTAACATGGTGAAACCCCGTCTCTACTAAAAATACGAAAAAATTAGCCGGGCATGGTGGCGGGCGCCTGTAGTCCCAGGTACTCAGGAAGCTGAGGCAGGAGAATGGCGTGAACCTGGGAGGCAGAGCTTGCAGTGAGCCGAGATTGCATCACTGCACTCCAGCCTGGGGGACAGAGCAACACTCCATCTCAAAAAAAAAAAAAAAAAAAAAAGAATATAAGATGATGTTGTTTTCTTTCTTATGTATTGAAACAGTTAGATTTTGATATTTAACAAACAACACCAAATCATCATGTCTGAAATCAACCAGTATTCATTTCATTTGTGATTCTGAGGGCCAGCAGTTTGGTCTGGGTTCAGCTGAGCAGTTTTAGACTTGACTGTGGTCAGCTATTGAGTCAGCTGGGATCTGGCTGGTGCCAGATGACTTCGCCCAGGATAACTTTGCTGTGCTTCACATTCCCCAGCAGACTGCCTTGGTGGTATGCATCTGATGGCATTCCAAGAGGCTCAGAACTGCCATACCATACATAACTTTTGCTGTGGTCTATTGGTCATACCAAGTCACAAGGCCCAGCCCAGATTCAAGGAGTCAACCAGATTCTGTTGACCCCACCTCTTAAGGGAAGAAACACAATGTCACATTGCAAAGTGGTGTGGAAACAAAGGTAGAAATAAAGACAGCCACTTCTGCCAACAATTTACCACAGGTACCCAAGCACTTAAAGGACATCCTTGTCCATGCTTGGTAAAATTTGCTTTTTTTATTATTGTTTTTCAAAGTACAAGTTAGGCCCACCAATAGAGAGACTGACAACAATAATGCTGAAGACTCATTTTTAGCCTTTAGAAATTTGTTCAATTACTAACTAAGCATGTTGCTGTCCCAAGAGGGAAAATAATGTAGGTTGGTCTTTTTAAAATTATGTCATTATGAAGGGACCAAAGACATTTATTCACCATTCAGAAATTCTTATTTGGTAGGTTTATATTTATTTTAAAAAACAAATTCTTTTTCTATTTAACACATTTTCCTTTATTTTTTATTGTTTCTGTTAATCTAATGTAGGCGTACTATAATATTGTAGGCTTTAAAATGTATACTATGAGATTTATGGCAGGAATAAAAATTCCTGGTAATATGGTGAGACCATAAAGATGTAGCTTGTGAATTTTCAGTACAACATGATCATCTTTGAACACTAAATATTTCCAGTTAGCATCCTTAAATTCACATTATTATTAATATTAGAACCTTGCTCTTTTACACATTAAACTTTCATATTTTATTGCTTTATCATATAATTTATATATTGTACCATATAAATTATACCACATAATATAAATTATTATATTATGCTGTATAATACAAATTAAGGATAGAGCATATAGATAGAATTAGATGGGATTATGTAAATGTACCAGGATATTATATAGGAGGCTAGCATACCAGCTCTACAACCAGCCACACCTGGCCTGTTGGGGCATGGCACACCTTTAGCTTACTGAAACAGGACAGTCATGTAAGCCATAATGTTAATGAACCCTCTTGGGCTGAGCAGTGCACGACCTACACAATTGCACCTGGCTGTCCGCTGGTGATGAGTGCTGGACCTGTGGAGGGTAAGCTCGTTGGATACTGGCAGTCGAGGCTGAGGAGAGGCACTTGACAGAGTACTCAGAGTGTTGGGAGGAGGTCAACAACCAGGAAAGGAAGGAACAGTATGCTGGAGTTGGAGATCCGGGCTCCAGTCCTAGCTTTGTCGTTATTGTAGAATCTCAGGACATTGCAATTATCTGGAAGTGTGTCTCTTCTTCTCCAAAATGGGGGTGTGAACACTTACAGGGTTCTCATGAAGACAAAATGAGAGAAGCATTTGGAAATACTGTAAGAGACACTGGTGTGAATGTATGATATTATTCTCCTCACAGCTGTTGTCATGAAAGGGAGAAGTAGACTGCTCATCACTGCAAAAGTGGGCCTTTTTCATGGCAATTTTTCAGTTTGCTTACGTGGTGAAGGGGTGTACAGACAACTCTGACCATATGGATATTTGGACCTCCACGCCACTGACCATGCCTGAGCTGGCTGCCACAATTCTGCCATTGGCAACACATACCTTCACTCACCTGCATTTCCCCTTTTGAACCCATTCTCCCACTCAGGACTTGAGGAGGTCAGGGCTGACCTATTGCCGGCAGAGTGAAGATTCGCCTTCTTTGACTTGTCCTTGACCACTTTGGATAACAAGTGAAGTGTATGGGCCAATTTACACAACAAAAATGTTACTGTGAAAACTTATCACAGGTGGGGGAAAAATGTAATTGTAAGCTTGTTGGGGAATTTAGTGCTGCTTTTAGATGAACAAAGTGGATTCTGAAATTCCCGTATTAGTTTAATTTCTTGTAGAGAGAAGTCTTGGTCTCTTTTAAAAATAAAATGGAGTAAATCTGCATCACATCTTAGTTGTAGCAAATAATCTATAGGTCACTGTTTTTATTCCCACATGTCTAGATTTCAGAGTAAGCAGAAATTGAAGGGGGGCATGTTTGGGAATTGGGGTACACTAATAAGGAAGTCATATGTCTTATGTTTTGACATAAGGAGCCAGTGGGAAGATGGGGAGCAGTAGTTCCAGATTTGACCAGGGAAAGTTTTCTAAAAATCTCAGGGCAGATAAATGTTCTCAGGAATACTTGTAGTAAGACCAGTATTGATATAAATCTATACCCAATAGCTTCAAAAGAAGTCTGGCCCTAGGAGTTGATTTGTGTCGGTCTAGGATAGTGCCCCTTCCCTTGGAAAAATCAAACATTTAGCCATGATAACATGACTGAATCATATAACATTCTTTATTTGACAGGCATATAATCAAATTAAAGTGTAGCACCATACTTAGTCGCTAACTATGTATGCTGTAATGCTTGAGGAAACACTGATTTTAAGCTGAGCTGGCAGTGAAGATAAATAGATTTGGCAATTTTCTAGCTGATCTGGTTCTTACACTCACTTAAACCTCTCAATCAAACTCCTAGTTAAACAAAATATTTTAAATATGTATATATATGCAGCATATACACATATTCAACACATAACAACATCTCAGGGTAGGGTCATTGTTTATGAAAGCCGGAGTGTCAGTTGTCAGCAACACAGCACTGCAAGCTGAAAATCCAAGGCCTATTTTCTATTTTTATACTTTGGAATGAAGAAAAATAATACTGTGTTTACATTATTTATGAACATAGCTAAAAAAAGAAGCAGTGAAATTTCACTGCTTTCAAAGAATAATTTATTTTGATTCCACACGGGGCCTTTAGCCTTTCCTCATAATCTCCCCTTCCCTGTGGGTACCTCAGGCAACCCTGGTGGTGTGAAATCTTGGCTCCTGCTGGGGAAGGGGAAAGAGAGCTAGTGGGCTCTGGCTGGGAGTGTTCACTGAGCTTGGGAGGCAACCGATTAATTGATCAGAAATGTATTGAAGGGTTGCAGGCAAAACTGAGGTATAAAATGGAGACTTTGTCCTCAAGGAATTTACTGACTCACAGGAGAGTTGAGAGCAATGTGTATAAAAAGAGGAGCCCATTTATAAGATATGGAGAGTCACATACCTAAATTCTTCAGAATTCAGATTTAGGCTATGAAACAGCTTCTACTTATTTTGTGCTAATTTTGTGCTAGACATCAGGCTAAATATCTTACATAATCTCTGATCCTCATACCAACCCTGCAACGCAGCTCTGATTATTCTCTTTTTATGGACGGAAAGGGTGAGGCTTAGAGAGGTGAAGTGGATGTGCCGTAGGTCACACAGCTGGTAAGTGAGAAGCCCAGGCTTCAAACACAGGTGTGATGGTTTTCAAGCCAGCATCCACTCCTTGGGGGCAGCTCTGTCCTAGAAAGCCAGGGCAGAAGGGAGACAGACTGAGGGACCAGGAAGCAGCAGGCTGAGGCTGGTTGACTCTCAGGCTGACACTGACTTCTGCAGGACTGCACAGCCACCCTTCCTGGGGAGAAGAGTCCCTCCCTCGGTTGCCTTGGTGACCCAGGAAGACTATGGTCCCTCTTTTGTTTCTGCCAGATGGTCCTGCTGAATCATTCCCACCTCATTGTGGCTAAATTACCTGCCTTAGTTCTATATTTTTATTTCTGTGGCTCTGACATAACAGAAAATAGCTCAGTTTTAATGCTAGTTTTGAGTGAGGTTTCTAAAGAAATGATTTAACTTACCTTGTAAACCAGAACAATTTTGAGAGTGAAAAGAGACTCTGTTAATAATTACTGCCAGGACTATCTCAGGCGTCCAGGACTTAAAATCATTCTACTAATATGGGATCAAAGGATATAGTTAACATGGAAATGAGACCCACATTATTCAGACAAAGAACATCTTTAGGGCATCAAGCAGCCAAATGGAAGTGAACTCCATTGACAGCAGTAGTGGTTATCTGCTGCCTGATGTTAGAGCACAAATTTGGGCAGCTTAGTCCTCAAACTTCACCCACCCCTTACTAAGCCAAGGCAGCCCTGATTTACTGTGTCAGGGTGACATTGTTTTGTGGAAACCTCTTGCCTACTGCCAAAGTTAGTGAATTTGCACTGTTCTAACTTAGAGGATTTAAATAACTTCTAATCCTTGAAGGCCTTTTACCTCTTTTCTGCTTAAAGTTTACAAATTGGACTGCAACCACAAGTACTGAGGTTTACCCACATAGAAATTCTGGCAAGAATCTGAAAGAAATCACATACTGACAAGCTGGGCTCCAAAAGAAAGAAAGGAGGTGAGGCAGGGGGAGGGAAGAATGGGAGGATGGGAGGAGGAAGGGAGGGAGAGAGGACAGTCTAGGTGATTTTAAACCAACATGATCCAGGAACATCTTCCAATGTGACAGTGGCCTTCTAACACAAGGCTTCTCTTTTCAATCCCTGACCCTCTTGTCATTTGTTCTTTTCAGGTTGATAAATGGGTGTTGGTTTATGACAGCATCATTGATCAAATGACACGTTGTCTTGTATTATGTCTAGTAATAAAAAAAAGACATAAAAATTCTTTTTAGAATAACTCGACAGTGTCAATTTAGATAGTAACTTCCAGTCCTAAATCTCTCTGGGAATGAAAACAAATTCCATTTATCTAAAACCAAGATGTTTTTCATTACTAATGCTGAAAATAATGCTTACTCTGAGATGAGAGGGTCGTCAACAATTTTCATCAAACTACCCCAATGAGGGTGGAGTTTTCCAAACAGAGCCTCAATAAGGTCAACATTTCTTTGCTGTCTCTTATTTTATATTATAAATATATGCAAATTTTACATTCTGTTTTACAATAGAGTCATGTTTATTTTACTATCAAATTTCTCAAAATATTTTTAGTAAGAGGTATGTGCAGAGATGAAAAGATGAGCCATTTTTATTCTGCAGCTTCATGTTTCCCTTTGGCATCATTCCAGGCCCTTCATTCTCAGAATGTGGGGATGAAATTGCCCCAGAGCAGCTGACAGAAGGGAAGAGTTAATTATTTTAAAAGTTATAGACATAGATTTTTGATGATAAAAGTCAACTGTGAATCTGGAAATATTAATTTATTTCAAAGCTTTAAAAATAGTTTATTAAACTAGAAGCACAGTATTGAATAAAGAAGTTACTCTGATGATGTTATTACACATATTAGCTGACAAAGAAGACAGGGAGAGGATACACAGAGAAAAATAGTGTACTAAAGTCTTTGTACGGACCAAATAAAACCTATAGTGACTCTTTTCTCCCAAAATATTCCATTATCTATAAGTATTCCCTTGGTTTTTATCAGAAAGATAATTTATAATTTTGAACTTCAGGATAAGTAGAAGTAAAATGAAGTCACAAAACTGTATGTGAAGATCTTTTTTTTTTTGAGATGAAGTCTCACTCTATTGCCCAGGCTGGTGGGCTGAAGTACAGTGCTGCTCACTGCAGCCTCCACCTCACAGGCTTAAGTGATCCTCCTGCCTCAGCCTCCCAAGTAGCTAGGACTGCAGGCGTGTGCCACCAGACCCAGCTAGTTTTTAAATGTTTAGTAGAGATGAGGTCTTCCTGTGTTGCCCAGGCTGGTCTTGAACTCCTGGCCTCAAATGATTCTCTCACCTTGGCCTCCCAAAGTGCTAGGATTACAGGTTTGAGCCACCACACCCAGCTGAGGACTCTTAATAACTCTGAATTTACCCTTCTCTTTGCTGGAGGCTTGCTTTTATTTCTGAGGTAGAGGCAGATGAGTATGAACTTTGGCATTCATGGAGTAGACTTAAAACAGAAAACAGATGTACTTTCAAACATATTGATTTTCTGATAAGAACAATTAACCTCAGTATAAATCTGTTGACATAATATGGTTCTTCATTATACATTACTGTCAGCATCCTAAAAACAACAGCAGCAACAAACAGAAAACCAAAAACAAATGACCACCTTAAAGCCAAAACAAAACACAACAAAACTGAAGATGTTGATAACATTAAAGGAAAAAGGCAAACTTGATTTTATTTAACATTGTCTTACTTTTTGAAATTTCAAGTAAGTGTGTTGATGTATGTAACTACATTTATTTCACAGTGAAATTCTTTTACAATCATTTAGTCACTGGAGTTCAGTCTTGCTTGACACGTGAAAGATTTTGGTCCCAAGAATGCATAGCACTGTTTCCACCATATGCTTTGAGAATGATTGAAAACACGAAGGCCATATCTGCCTTTTTAATGTTCTTCATTCATTGTCCAGATCTCTATTGGGTCTCCGCTATGTCTTAGGCACTGTGCTTGATGCTGAATAATTTAAAATGGATGGAACGTACTGCCTGTCTTCTTATCTCACAGTCTAGAGTACGGACAGTGAAGGTGTGCTGGATTCTGTTAGGTGAACTTGGCCAAAGCTGGAAATTTTATTTCCCAGGACAATAACCTTCTCTGACTGGTTTTTTGAAAGAACTTGCTTGCGATTTGCTTACAGAAATGAAGTAGAATTCATTACTCTCAGAAGGTTGTCACCATCGACTATGGTGATAGACGCAGAGGTGCCCGATGCGCTCCTCCTCTTCCCCTCCAACTTGTCTTCACTCAGTGGCCCCAGGCCTACCACCAGGTTCTTGGCTGGGGACACACCAAAACTGCATCTCTGCACAGGCAACTCTTCCCGGGAAAAACAATTTTTGTAGACTTCATGAGCTCTCCTTTTGTGGTTTCACTTTGGTGGCTTTTTCAATTTCATTTCAAGCTCCTGCTGGTTGACCTACACCTTTGCTTCAGGGCACCTGGCTAGTGACTAATTTTTTTTTACCATCCAACTCTCCCTTCCAAATTTTCTCTTCCTCAGCTCCTCCCATATTTGTACAAGGGCTAACACCTACAATAAATTTTTTAATCCCATAATAATTATGGTAAATCTAATTTTCTGTCTGAATCCTATACAAACCCTTACAAGAGGGTGTTATAATGAAGACAAGTAGTGGGCATTAAGGAAGATCAGAAAGGAATAACATCTCAGCCATACTGGGTGGTGCCACGAACCTGATCAGGGAAGGCTTCTAGGACTAGGTGAGGCAGGCCTGGCAAAGCTGCTAAGGGCATTCCAGAGAGATGTTATGGGATATGATTTGGCTCTGTGTCCCCACCCAAATCTCATCGTGTAGCTCCAATAATTCCCATGTGTTGTGGAAGGGACCTGGTATGAGATGGTTGAATTATGGGGGTGAGTCTTTCCCATGCTGTTCTTGTGATAGCAAATGGGTCTCACGAGATCTGCTAGTTTTAAAAAATGGGAGTTGCCCTGTACAAGCTCTCTCTCTGCCTTCTGCCATCCATGTTAAATGGCACTTGCTCCTCCTTGCCTTCCACTATGATTGTGAGGCCTCCCCAGCTATGTGGAACTATAAGTCCAATTAAACCTCTTTCTTTTGTAAATTTCCCAGTCTCTGGTATGTCTTTATTAGCAGTGTGAAAATGGACTAATACAGTAAATTGGTACCAGTAGAGTGGGGCATGCTGAAAAGATATCTGAAAATGTGGAAGTGACTTTGGAACTGGGTAACAGGCAGAGGGTGGAACAGTTTGGAGGGTTTGGAAGAAGACAGGAAAATGTGGGAAAGTTTGGAACTTCCTAGAGACTTGTTGAATGGCTTTGACAAAAATGCTGATAGTGATATAAACCAGAAGGTCTAGGCTGAGGTGGCGTCAGATGGAGATGAGGAACTTTTTGGGAAATGGAGCAAAGGTGACTCTTGTTATGTCTTAGCAAAGAGACTGGCAGCATTTTGCCCCTTTCCTAGAGATTTGTGGAACTTTGAACTTGAGACAGATGGTTTCAGGTATCTGGTGGAAGAAATTTCTAAGCAGCAAAGCATTCAAGAGGTGACTTGGGTACCGTTAAAGGCATTCAGTTTTAAAAGGGAAACGGAGCATAAATGTTTGGAAAATTTGTAGCCTGACAATGCAGTAGAAAAAATCCCATTTTCTGAGGAGAAATTTAAACTGGCTGCAAAAATTTGCATAAGTAACAAGCAGCTGAATATTAATCACCAAGACAATGGGGAAAATGTCTCCAGGGCGTGTCAGAGACCTTTGTGGCAGCCCCTCCCATCATAGCCTCAGAGGTTTAAGAAGAAAAAGTAGTTTTAAGGGCTGGCCCAGAGTCCCTGTGATGTGTGCAGCCTAGGGACTTGGTGCCCTGCATCTCAGTCACTCCAGCCATGACTGAAAGGGACCAAGGTAGAGCTCAGGCTGTGACTTTAGAGGGTGCAAGCCTCAAGCCTTGGCAGCTTCCACGTCATGTTAAGCCTGTGAGTACACAGAAGTCAAGAATTGAGGTTTTGGAACTTCTGCTTAGATTTCAGAAGAAATGTGGGGTCGGAGTCTCCACACAGAGTACTTACTGGGGCACCACCTAGTGGAGCTGTGAGAAAAGGGCCGCTATCCTCCAGACCCCAGAATGGTAGATCCATTGACAGCTTGCACTGTGCACCTGGAAAAGCCACAGACACTCAAAACCAGCCTGTGAAGGCAGCTGGGAGGGAGGCTGTACCCTGTAAAGCCACAGAGGTGGAGCTGCCCAAAACTATGGGAACCTACTTTTTGCATCAGTGTGACCTGAATGTGAGACATGGAGTCAAAGGAGATAATTTTGGAGCTTTAAGATTTGACTGCCATGCTGGATTTGGGACTTGCATGGGGCCTGTAGCCCCTTTGTTTTGGCCAATTTCTCCCATTTGGAATGGCTGTATTTACCCAATAGCTGTACCCCCGTTATATCTAGGAAGTAACTAACTTGCTTTTGATTTGATAGGCTCCTAGGCAGAAAGAACTTGCATTGTCTTGGATGAGACTTTGGACTGTGGACTTTTGAGTTAATGACTTTGGGGGACAGTTGGGGAGGCATGATTGGTTTTGAAATGTGAAGACATGAGATTTTGGAGGGGCCGGGGCAGAATGATATGGTTTGGCTCTGTGTTCCCACCCAAAATCTCATCTTGCAGCTCCTATAATTCCCACGTCTTGTGGGAGGTACCCGGTGGGAGATGATTGAATTATGGGGTGGGTCTTTCCTATGCTATTCTCATGATAGTGAATGGGTCTCATGAGATCTGATGGTTTTAAGGAACGGGACTTGCCCTGCATAAGCTCTCTCTTTGCCTGCCACTATCCATGTAAGACGGGACTTGTTCCTCCTTGCCTTCCACCATGATTGTGAGGCCTCTTCAGCCATGTGGAACTGTAAGTCCAATTAAACTTCTTTCTTTTGTAAATTGCCCAGTCCTGGGTATGTCTTTATCAGCAGCATGAAAATGGATTAATACAGTAATCCAACCTTGTGGAGCTGCAAATAATTCTGTACAACCAGATCACCAGACACATGTGGACAGGTGTGGTGAGAGTTAAGTTTGGAGAGGTTAGACAGGAGGCAGATCATAAAATTATTTTATACCTGACCAAGGAGTCTGTGTTTTATGGACAATGGGGGATCTTGAAGTGGTTTGAAGTAAGTAAGAGATTGATGAAGTTTACTTTGGAAAATTTCCCTGGCAGCTATATAGAGGCTGAATGGTAGATAATCAAAATTAAAATCAGGGAGGCCAAGAAGAAGCCTGTTACATCAGTCCAAATTAAAACAAAATGCAAACATCACTGACAGAGAGGAAGAGGGACAGAAGAGAAAGGGAATGTTACCCTATGATGGGCTGAAGCATGAAATTTGTGCAAGATGTTGAGAAGGAGAGGTCAGAGAAGTTGAAGGAGAATCAGAAAAGAGTGGGAACAAAGGGAGGGGAGAACTTTAACAGAGGGAAGCGGTCAATAGTGTAAGGAAATTAGGAGGATAGAGAACTGCCCATTCTTTTTCAACCATGTAGATATCATTGGTGATCATAGGTGAAGTAGTTCCTGTTGTATTTGTTTTATTATTCTTTCACTAGCCTTCTGGACATGGAAATGCTTGAGAAAATTGCACTGTAAATACAGCGAATCTCTGCAGTTAAGGGAACACAACACCGTTAGCTCCGGCAACCAGCTAACATTTCTCAATCACAAGTCCAGAGAGGCTGATCAAGGTCTTAGAAGCCTCCTTTTCCTCTGACCTATTGCCCCCAAAAGAACTCAATTCTGACTTGTGTATGTGGCCAGCCATTTAAAACCTTTTCATAGCTTGTCAGTAAATTGAATGATGATGGAGAGAGGTGGGAAAAGAGATGGATTTTCCTAAATCTGAAGCTTGCTTTGTCTCGACCTCTTTAGTTAGAAATAGTGTTTTTTGATTCTCTGAGTGAGTCATCATCATCTTTCATGAGGCCATGCATGGGGGTGATTCTCCATGGCTCTCTCTGCTGTAGGACTCATAGGCACCTGCCCTCAACCCAGGTGACCCTGAAGAAGAAACTTCACCATGTTAATGAGAAAGACCACAGAGGCTTAAACGAGAGGATAAACATCCTCTTCTTTACTAGTAGATGAAGTTAATGATTGAGTTCACAGAAATTCACTTTATGATTTGCGTTCTCCTGATATTTTTAACAAATGTTAAATTAACGAATGTTAATTTGGTCTTTTTCCTTTCTAAAAATCTATCTATTTAGTTTGTAAAGAGTGGGATAAGCTACAGTTTCCATGGAGCAATCTCTTCCTCCCACAGAGCCTGTGACTGAGGAGTGGCTTTTGCTATGTCCTTGTTTGTTAACCCAGTTGCTCTAGGTTAACCGCTAGCTTGTTCCAGAGAAGGAGCAATTTGAGGCACCAAAAACTTGCCTCTTATACAGACAGATTGTGAACCTGGAAATGACTACTCATATTTTGACATCCTGCTGTTAAAATGCAACCCTCCCAACCTGCCTAGCACCTCCCCTACACACTCACAACATTCACCCACAAATGGCCGCCAAGTAGATTTTAACTGCTTTGAGAGAAGGGGCCGTGTTTTATTTACCTTTGTATCTCTAATTCCAAGCATGTATCTGGCACATTTATAACATAAATCGTAAATGTAACTGGAAAGGCCCCCTTTTTTTCTTCCTAAAATGGGTACTAAATGTTTCATGAGTAACTTTTTTTGAAAGTCCATCTTTCTCCTAGTTTTCTCTTCCAGAGGGGCTCCCCAAGGAAGGCTTAGAGGTTCTTCAACCTAATCTTGGTAGTCACTTATTATCCTGTCCACCAACTCAGCTCTAAGCCATTGTTTTCCCCCAATGCCACATTATCACATTATCTTATAATTCATTTCTCCTGGCTGCTGGTGAGCACAGTCTCCTTTTCAAAAGTACAGCTAAGGCCAGATTCATTTATGGATTGCTGATGAAGTAATAGAAGCACGACCCCAAGTATAATGTGCATTGTCACAGCAGTGGCCACTTCTGCAACCCGCAGACAGTAATCCATGAGTCTGAGAGGGTTTTATTTCCTCTTCAATATGAACTTCCATTTGTTTCAAGGGAACTCTAGAAAAGTCAGTGGCAATAGTTAACAATATATTTTCCCAAGTCTACAGTATTCTTATTTAAATAATGCCATATAAGGAGCATTAATTATTAAACTTGCTTTTTAGAACAGTTATCAAAATCTTTAAGGGCACATCTTGGCTTACCACGGATGGATCTAATTTACCCAACTAATAAACGCAAACCTCAGCCTACACCATCTGCATTCACATTTGTGGGGGAATCACAGTTTTCTCTGAGAACAATCATTGGTATTTACTTGATTTCTTTGTAATCCTGTTGATTTCTCCAGAACTGAGGAAGTTGGTGTCAAAAGTTTCAGATTCCCAAATAGCAGTGTTGTCATAAAGTACAATTACAACATTTAAAGTTTGTCTTGATTGGTACCCCATTATGTAAGTATTTATTGAATTAAATGGATTTTAGAATCTTGTGATTAAAAGAAACTTACTCCTAATAATTGCTTCTCAAACAATGGCAAATAAAGCAAATGGTAAAAGCTAGAGAAATTCCTCTAAAATTCTGCATCATCAGCATGTTATTGTTGCTGTTGTCATTTGAAAACAGGAAGTGGCAGTATTTCATCTTAATAGAGAAGAAAAATGGCTCTTGATTCTTCCCTGTTCTTGTGTACCCTCTTCCCTTTCTAATCATATGTATAATGTGAGAATCCCCTGCTTCTACATATCTTACTCAGATGAAGCAGAGTGTTTTAATGAGAAAAGCATAAATTGGGAGATCCATAACTTCTCCCCATGATTTTGGACAAAAATATTTGGGCTACACTTTCCTTATCTATTCAGAGGGGGTGATGAGGTTTGTCTTCTCACAGGGTAAAACAAAACAATTCAATGTAGGACTCAGAGCCATTACTTTACTTACTGGTGAACCTCTCTTGGGGAAATCTGGGTGCTGAGAAATAGATGGTTCTATATCTGTGGATAGGTTACAAAGAAACAGGAGTGTGGGCCTATGTTTAGGTTCCAGTGGAAAGGTGCTGAGAATGGAGCCTCGGCATGTATTTGAGAGATGACTCCAGGACCAAGGTTTTCAACAGTGGCGAGTCCTTGAAAGAGCTGTGCCACTCCCTGCATACTGGATGCTAGGAAATGAGCATACATGGTCTGTGATTCTCAGACTGGAGCTCATGGACAAAAGCTTTCAATAGTCCAAATGTTTAATAAAAGAATGTTTTAAAAATTATGTTGCATTTCATTTATAATGCATTGCATGACTGGCATATTTAGGCATTTTAAAGTTCACTCATTCCAAGAATGGAGCACAGTTTCCATGTGGACATTTACATTTGTTTTTATAAATGTTATTTTCACGAAATGAAAGTCAAATGATGTGTCAGGGAGTGATGCATTAATGAAAGTATCACAGGAAGAAACGTGATAGGAGAGCTGAGCCATCAGAGGGCACAAGGACAGACATGCCCGTCAAATTCACAATATGTTCCTGCACAGGCGCTCCAAAATTGTACAGACACCCTCTACAGATCCCATCTTTGAACAAGCCAAACTGTCACCACTCATTCCTTGTAGGCATGGCCAGGCACATGAAATGAGACCTGCTTCTGGCAATCAGGATTTATTTAATGAAAATTTCAATAATGCTGGAATCATAACCTTCTTTTCAGGCAAACAAGACAGCATTACAGAGTTATCAAATGACACTTAATTAAAATTGGCACTTGAAGATTGTTTGTTGGCAATGTTTTGGAAAAATATGAGGTCTATTTGTTGTGAACCAGCAAGCAAAGCTTTGAAATAATTAATAACATACTTATGCTAACAGGCATTATCTGAATTACTGAAGCCAAAATACCAACAAAAATTATTCAGTACAGAACATGACCTGAGGCTCATGTTTTTCCTATTAAAACCAATACTGAAGATCTAGTTTCAGCAGAACAACATGCTTTATCACAGTGAATTAATGTTTTTAATTTGAATTTTATTGGTCTTATAGCTTAGTTATTACATGTTTTTAATGTATACGTTTGTTTTGGTTTAATGATTTTAGGAGGAGTTTATAGCTAGTTTTAGTCAGCACTGGAGATCCACAGGAATGTTCTTCTCTTTTAAAGGGATCTGTGTATCATTCAAATTTGGGAGGCACTGGTACAGGGGTTAAGAGCACAGAGTTTAATATCAGACCTGGGTTCAAAACCCGAGCTCTCACACTTAAAAACTGTGTAAACTTGAATGTGTTATTTAATTGAATTGTGTTTCATTTTCCTGATCTGCTAAGATTGATATAATAAAAGCAATAATCATTATCATAATTATAATTACAATGACTTACATCATTGGAATAAATAAAATAATAGCTCCCCAGTATAAAGATCTCTGGCATATAGTAAGTGCTTAATAAAAGTGAGTCATTATCATCATCATCATTTTTTAAACTTTGGTCTGAGAGACCCAAGAGTTGACACAGCCAGATAAGGAGGTAAGACATGCAGGAGGAGCAGCTGCCAGGAGTCATTGCTTTCAACAGGAAATGTTTTTTAAGGGTCATTGGACTGCAGCAGCTGCAGGAACTACCATTATCTCTGGAAGCAACTGAGGATGTCTGTCTGTGGACACCTCATTGCCTGGAGGTCCCACCCCCTCTAACAGCACTATAGCATTAGTCACCTCTGGAGAGGAAAGCAGTTGTTTCAGTCCTTGTCTCCTAGACCGATGCCTCCAGAACTGTGTTGACCTCCTCAGCACAGCTCCCTGCTGTGTACTCTCACAGTCACCCCTTGCATCTATCCCTCTGTATGGATTTTCAGGTCTTGGCTCTTGATTTTCCTCATATTATGTCTGTCGTGGCCATTCAAGGGACATCCTAGCCTCATCCATTGTGTTTCCTGGGACCCTTGTGGCTACCATTCCCTCTGGGTTTCCCCAGATCCCAAAAAGGGAAAGCAGAGCCTTCCTATGGGAATGGAATGCTCTTTCACTGAATATTGGTGTCTGAGTACGTTATTCATTCATTGTGCAGCCTGGGTCTGCAGGTCAAACCCCGGCATACCCAGTTGCTTTTGTGATGATTAAAGAAGATATTGGATATAAAGTATTTAGTCCAGTTCTTGACACAGGATAAATGTATGCTTTTAAACTGTGACTTTTACACAGTATGGCTAGCCATTTTGTGTTTTCTCCACAGCTATAGAGAAATGTTGAAAATGTGTGAAGGGGAAAAAGGAAATGCCACAGGCAAAGTGATCTGGTGTTTTCCAGAACAACTTCTTCAGTTTTTTTCTCCTTTTATTATGAAGTATTTAATACATATAAAATAAGCAACATGTGAGCTATAAATCAGAAGAATAAACATATTACCTAGGAAAATACCTTTCAGGGTAGTTACTTAAATCCTTGAAACATCTGTAATTTTTCTTGATTTCATTTCCCTGCCTCACTCAGAGGTAACCACTATCTTTGACTGTTTGTTTTTATTCCCTTGCTTTTCTTCATAGAATTACCACATATGTATGTATCCATAAACAACATATTGTTTAGTTTTGTTCTTTTTGGGCTTTATGAAAATGGTGTTACACTGTATATATTCCCGTGAAATTTGCTTTTTTCAGAAAACATTTCTTTCTACGATTCAAATAAGAGTGTCTGTAGCTGCTGTTCTTTTATTTTACTGCTGCATAGTATTCCATCATATGGGTAATCTATAATTAACTATCCTCCTGTCAGTGTAGATCTAGAGTGTTTACAGGATTTTTTTGTTATGAATCACCAAAAATATAAACCTGCTGTACATGTTTCCTGTGATTCCTTAAGTTATGCTGTCCAATAGGATAATCACTGGATACATGGCTGTTGAGCACTTGCAATGTGGCAAGTAAGGATTGGTATGTATTCTACATATAAAATACACATCAGCCATTAAAGACAGTACAAAAAACATAAAATATCTAATTAATATTTTTCATATATTGAGTGCATGTTGAAATGATACTTTGGTTATATTGGATAAAATTAAGTACATTAAATTTATTATTGAGAGTAATTTCACATTTTTTACTATTTTGAATGTGTCTATGGAAATTTTTAAGTTTCTTGTGTGGCTTGTATTAAATTTCTATTGGACAGTGCTGCTTTAGGGTCTGCATAATGTATTCTTAGGAGTGGAACTTCTGAATCTGAGGGTAGTATACATCAGTTTTACAAGATGAGGTTAATTTTGCTTCCAAATGGTTGTTCTAATTTGAATTCTCATTATTAGTGTATAATCCTCATTGCTCCATATTCCTTTCATACTTGTTATTATCTAATTTTTAAATTTTTGTCATATTGGTGATTGCAAATTGAATTTCATTTGTCCTATTTTGAAGTTCTCTGATTTTCATTTCAGGTAAAATTTTTTCCCACATATTCCTTAGTTATTTGTTTTTCTTCTTCTGGAAAATGCTTGTTAATATATTTTGACCATTTTTATGTGGGGTTTTTGCCTTTTACTTGTTGAATTTTTGCAGGTATTTTAAAATGGAATATTTGTTCTAATATTCCTCACAGTTTATGGCTCATATTTTCATTTTCTTCCTGGAATATTTTGATGAGCAAAAGTTCTTTGTCATTTTTTTATTATACTTTAAGTACTGAGGTACATGTGCAGAATGTGTAGGTTTGTTACGTAGGTATACACATGCCATGGGGATTTGCTGCACCCATCAACCCATCATCTACATTAGGTATTTATCCTAATGCTATCCCTCCCCTAGGCCCCCACCTCCGACAAGCCCTGGTGTGTGATGTTCCTCTCCATGTGTCCATGTGTTCTCACTGTTAAACTCCCACTTATGAGTGAGAACACGTGGTGTTTAGTTTTCTGTTCTTGTGTTAGTGTGCTGAGAATGATGGTTTCTAGCTTCATCCATGTCCCTGTAAAGGACCTGAACTCATCCTTTTTTATGGCTGCATAGTATTTCATGGTATATATGTGCCACATTTTTTTATCAGGTCTCTCATGGATGGGTATTTGGGTTGGTTCCAAGTCTTTGCTATTGTGAATAGTGCTGCAGTAAACATGCGTGCGCATGTGTCTTTATAGTAGAATGATTTATAATCCTTTGGGTATATACCCAGTAATGGGATTGCTGGGTCAAATGGTATTTCTAGCTCTAGATCCTTGAGGAATTGCCACACTGTCGTCCACAATGGTTGAACTAATATACACTTCCATCAACAGTGTAAAAGCATTCTTATTTCTCCACATCCTCTCCAGCATCTGTTGTTTCCTGACTTTTTAAATGATTGCCATTCTGACTGGTGTGAGGTGGTATCTCATTGTGGTTTTGATTTGCGTTTCTCTAATGACCAGGGATGATGACCTTTTTTCATATGTTTACTGGCTTCTTTTGAGGAGTATCTGTTCATATCCTTTGCCCACTTTTTGACGGGGTTTTTTCTTGTAAATTTGTTTAAGTTCTGTGTAGATTCTGGATATTAGTCATTTGTCAGATGGATAGATTGCAAAAGTATTCTCCCAATCTGTAGGTTTCCTGTTTACTCTGATGATAGTTTCTTTTGCCATGTGGAAATTCTTTAGTTTAATCAGATCCCATTTGTCAATTTTGGCTTTTGTTGCCATTGCTTTTCGTGTTTTAGTCTGAGGTCTTTGCCCATGCATACGTCCTGAATGGTATTGCCTAGGTTTTCTTCTAGGGTTTTTATGGTTTTAGGTCTTACATTTAAGTCTTTAATCCATCTTGAGTTAATTTTTGTATAAGGTGTAAGGAAGGAATCCAGTTTCAGCTTTCTGCCTATGGCTGGCCAGTTTCCCCAACACTGTTTATTAAATAGGGAATCCTTTCCCATTGCTTGTTTTTGTCAGGTTTGTCAAAGATCAGATGGTTGTAGATGTGTGATGTTATTTCTGAGGCCTCTATTCTGTTCCATTGGTCTATATCTCTGTTTTGGTACCAGTCCCATGCTGTTTTGGTGACTGTAGCCTTGTAGTATAGTTTGAAGCCAGGTAGTGTGATGCCTCCAGCTTTGTTCCTTTTGCTTAGGACTGTCTTGGCTATGCGGGCTCTTTTTTGGTTCCATATGAAATTTAAAGTAGTTTTTTCCAATTCTGTGAAGAAAGTCAATGGTAGCTAGACTGGGATAGTATTGAATCTATAAATTACTTTGGACAGTATGACTATTTTGATGATATTGATTCTTCCTATCCATGAGCATGGAATGTTTTTCCATTTGTTTGTGTCCTCTCTTATTTCCTTGAGCAGTGGTTTGTAGTTCTCCTTGAAGAGGTCCTTCACATCCCTTGTAAGTTGGATTCCTAGGTATTTTATTCTCTTTGTAGCAATTGTGAATGGGAGTTCACTCATGATTTGGCTCTTTGTTTGTCTATTATTGGTGTATAGGAATGCTTGTGATTTTTGCACATTGATTTTATGTCCTGAGTCTTTGCTGAAGTTGCTTATCAGCTTAAGGTGGTTTGGGGATGAGACAATAGGGTTTTCTAAATATATGTCATTTGCAAACAGAGACCATTTGACTTCCTCTTTTCCTAAATGAATACCCTGTGTTTTTTTCACTTGCCTGATTGCCCTGGACAGAACTTCCAATACTACATTGAATAGGAGTGGTGAGAGAGGGCATCCTTGTCTTGTGCCAGTTTTCAAAGGGAATGCTTCCAGTATTTGCCCATTCAGTATGATATTGGCTGTGGGTTTGTCATAATAGCTCTTATTATTTTGACATATGTTCCATCAGTGCCTCATTTATTGAGAGTTTTTAGCATGAAGGGCTGTGGAGTATTGTTGAAGGGCTTTTCTGCATCTATTGAGATAATCATCTGGTTTTTTCATTGGTTCTGTTTATGTAATGGATTACGCTTATTAATTTGCATATGTTGAACCAGCCCTGCATCCCAGGGATAAAGCCGACTTGATCATGGTGGAAAAGCTTTTTGATGTGCTGCTGGATTTGATTTGCCAGTATTTTATTGAGATTTTTCGCATCGATGTTCATCAGGGATATTGGCCTGAAATATTTTTTATTGTTGTGTCTCTGCCAGGTTTTGGTATCAGGATGATGCTGGCCTCATAAAATGAGTTAGGGAGGATTCCCTCTTTCTCTATTGTTTGGAATAGTTTCAGAAAGAATGGTACCAGCTCCTCTTTGTACCTCTGGTAGAACTCAGCTGTGAATCATCTGGTCCTGAGCTTTTGTTGGTTGGTAGGCTATTAATTGCTGCCTCAATTTCAGAACTTGTTATTGTTCTATTCAGGGATTTGACTTCTTCCTGGTTTAGTCTTGGGAGGGTGTATGTGTCCATGAATTTATCAATTTTTTCTAGATTTTCTAGTTTATTTCCATAGAGGTGTTTATAGTATTCTCTGATGGTAGTTTGTATGTCTGTGAGAGTGGTGTTGATATCCCCTTTATCACTTCTTATTGCATCTATTTGATTCTTCTCTCTTTTCTTCTTTATTAGTCTGGCTAGTGGTCTATTTTGTTGATCTTTCCAAAAAGCAGCTCCTGCATTCATTAATTTTTTGGAGGGTTTTTTGTGTCTCTATCTCCTTCAGTTCTGCTCTGATCTTGGTTATTTCTTGTCTTCTGCTAGCTTTTGAATTTGTTTGCTCTTGATTCTCTAGTTCTTTTAATTGTGATGTTAGTGTGTCAATTTTAGATCTTTCCTGCTCTCTCTTGTGGGCATTTTAGTGCTATAAATTTCCCTCTACACACTGCTTTAAATGTGTCCCAGAGATTCTGGTATGTTGTGTCTTTGTTCTCACTGGTTTCAAAGAACATCTTTATTTCTGCCTTCATCTCGTTATTTACCCAGTAATCATTCAGGAGCAGGTTGTTCAGTTTCCATGTAGTTATGCGGTTTTGAGTGAGTTTCTTCATACTGAGTTCTAATTTGATTGCACTGTGGTCTGAGAGACCGTTATGATTTCTGTTCTTTTACATTTTCTGAGGAGTGTTTTACTTCCAATTATGTGGTCAGTTTTAGAAAAAGTGCGATGTTATGCTGAGAAGAATGCATATTCTGTTGATTTGGGGTGGAGAGTTCTATAGATGTTTATTAGATCTGCTTGGTCTATAGCTGAATTCAAGTCCTGGATATCCTTGGTAATTTTGTGTCTCGTTGATCTATTATTGAAAATGAGGTGTTAAAGTCTCCCACTATTATTGTGTGGGAGTCTAAGTCTCTTTGTAGGCCTCTAAGAACTTGCTTTATGAATCTGAGTGCTCCTGTATTGAGTGCATATATATTTAGGATAGTTAGCTCTTCTTGTTGCATTGATCCCTTTACTGTCACGTAATGCCCTTCTTTGTCTCTTTTGATCTTTGTTGGTTTAAAGTCTGTTTTATCAGAGACTAGCATTGCAACCCCTGCTTTTTTTTTTGCTTTCCATTTGCTTGGTAGATCTTCCTCCATCCCTTTATTTTGAGCCTCTGTATGTCTTTGCCAGTGAGATGGGTCTCCTGAATAGATCACACCAATGGGTCTTGACTCTTTATCCAATTTGTCAGTCTGTGTCTTTTAATTGAGGCATTTAGCCCATTTACATTTAAGGTTAATATTGTTATGTGTGAATTTGATCCTGCCATTATGATGCTAGCTGGTTATTTTGTCCTTTAGTTGATGCAGTTTCTTCATAGTGTTGACGGTCTTTACAATTTGGTATGCTTTTGCAGTAGCTGGTACTGGTTGTTCCTTTCCATGTTTAGTGCTTCCTTCAGGAGCTCTTGTAGGACAGGCTTGGTGGTGACAAAATCTCTTATCATTTCCTTATCTGTAAAGGATTTTATTTCTCCTTCACTTATGAAGCTTAGTTTGGCTGGATATGAAATTCTGGGTTGAAAATTGTTTAGTTTAAGAATGTTCAATATGGGCCCCCAGTCTCTTCTGGCTTGTAGGGTTTCTGCCGAGGGATCTGCTGTTAGTCTGAAGGGCTTCCCTTTGTGGGTAACCTGACCTTTCTCTCTGGCTGCCCTTAACATTTTTTTCTCCATTTCAACCTTGGTGAATCTGACGATTATGTCTTGGGGTTGCTCTTCTTGAGGAGTATCTTTATGGTGTTCTCTGTATTTCCTGAATTTGAATGTTGGCCTGCCTTGCTAGGTTGGGATAGTTCTCCTGGATAATATCTTGAAAAGTGTTTTCCAACTTGGTTCCATTCTCCCCGTCACTTTCAGGTACACCAGTCAAAAGTAGATTTGGTCTTTTCACATAGTCCCATATTTCTTGAAGGCTTTGTTCTTTTCACTCATTTTTTTCGAATCTTGTCTTCCCACTTTGTTTCATTGTGTTGATCTTCAATATCTGATATCCTTTCTTCCACTATCAATTCGGCTATTGCTACTTGTGTATGCTTCACGAAGTTCTCATGCTGTGTTTTTTAGCTCCATCAGGTCATTTATGTTCTTCTCTGAACTGGTCATTCTAGTTGGCAATTTTTCTAAACTGTTTCAAGGTTCTTAGCTTCCTTGCATTGGGTTAGAACATGCTCCTTAACTCAGAGGAATTTGTTATTACTCATCTTCTGAAGCTTACTTTTGCCAGTTCGTCAAACTCATTCTCCATGCAGTTTTGTTCCCTTGCTGGCAAGGAGTTGTGATCGTTTGTAGGAGAAGAGCCATTCTGGTTTTCGGAATTTTCATCCTTTTTGTGCTGGTTTCTCCCCATCTTCATGGATTTATCTACCTTTGGTCTTTGAAGTCGGTGCCCTTCAGATGGGGTCTCTGAGTGGACGTCCTTTTTGTTGATGTTGATACTATTCCTTTCTGTTTGCTAGTTTTCCTTTTAAAAGTCAGGACCCTCTGCTGCAGGTCTGCTGGAGTTTGCTGGAGGTCCACTCCAGACCCTCTTTGCCTGGGTATCACCAGTGGAGGCTGCAGAACAACAAAGACTGCTGCTTGTTCCTACCTCTGGAAGTTTCGTTCCAGAGGGACACCTACCAGATGCCAGCCAGAGCCCTCCTGTATGAGGTGTCTGTCAGCCCCTACTGGGAGGTATCTCCTAGTCAGGATACATAAGGGTCAGGGATCCACTTGAGGTGGCAATCTGTCCCTTATCAGAGCTCCAGTGATGTGCTGGTAGATCCGCTGCTCTTTTCGAGCTGCCAGGTAGGGACATTTAAGTCTGCTGAAGCTATGCCCACAACAACCCCTTGCCCCCAGGTGCTCTGTCCCAGGGATGTGGAGGTTTCATGTGTAAGTCCCTGACTGGGGCTGCTGCCTTTTTTTTCAGAGATGCCCTGCCCAGAGAAGCAGTCTGGCCACAGGGGCGTTGCTGAGTTGGGGTGGGATCCGCCCAGTTCGAACTTCCTGGCAGCTTTGTTTACATTGTGAGGGTGAAACCGCCTACTCAAGCCTTAGCAATGGCGGACATGCCTTCCTCCACCAAGCTTGAGTGTCCCAGGTCCATCTCAGACTGCTGCTGTGCTGGCAGCAAGAATTTCAAGCCTGTGCATCTTAGCTTGCTGGGCTCTGTGGGGGTGGGACATGTCTGGTTACTCCTCAGTCAGCATTACTACTTCTTCCTTAGCTTCCTACCCCTACTAGTGAGTTGGCCCCAAAATCAATCCTTGGATCTCTTTTCTTTTCTGTCTACACTCACTCTCTTGATGATGTCACCAAGTTGCACAGCTTTATAAACCAGCCATTTACTGATGACTGTCAAATATATAATTTCTAACTGTGCCACTCCTCTGAACTCCAGATTTGTATATCGGACTGCCTACATGATGTCTCTCCTGCATGTCTAATTGACATCCAAAGGTTGACCTGTCCAAAATGGAGCTTCTGTTCCTCCCACAGCCTCTCCTTTTAGGAAATAGCAATCCATCTTTCTGGCTGTTTGGACCGAAAAACCTTGGCATCTTGCTTGACTTTAACACTGTGCATCCAATCCGTCAGCAAATCCCACAGACTCTACTTCACAGTAAATCGAGGACCCAGCCATTTCTCATCACTTTGACTGATACCACCAAGTTCCAAGCCACTGTGATTTCTCACTTAGTTTTGTAATAGCTCCCTAACTTGTCTCCTGGCATTTGTTTTGCCTCTTCAGTCTATTGGCAGCATAAATGTCAGAGTGGTATTTTGAAAATACAAATCAGGCCAAATTCTCTTCCAATATAATCCTTTCTCACTCATAGCAAAAAACGAACATTTCTTATAATGTCTTTGGGGTCCACCTGATCTGGCATCCCATATCTCTCAGACCTTATTGCCCCCTATGCTCCTTCAGGGTCATTCTGCTTCAGCTACATCACCCACCTTGGTGAAACAATCTAGGCATCCATCAATCCCAGGCCCTTCTTATTTCCTGTTTCATCTGCCTGGAATGCTATCCCTCCAGGTATCACATGGCTCCCTCCATGACCTCTTCCAGGTCTTTGCTGAAATCTTTCTTTCTCCATGCCCTACCTATCTAAAATTCATACTCTTTCCTACTCTACTCCCTTTCCTCATTTATGGTTTTGTTTACTCTCCTTATTATTTATCATAATCTAATATACTATATGCTTTACTTATTTATTATCTGTCTTCTTCCAGCAGAATGTAAGGTCCATGAGGTAGTGGTCTCTGTTAACATTTGTAAAGATTCCATGTGTGCCTGAAAACAAAGCGTTAGCTACAACATGCTTCATATTCATATTCTTCATTCTTCATATTCATTAATTAAGCTTGCTAATATTTAAATCTTCGCTATGCTTACTAATTTTTGGTCTGTTTGATTTATACATCACTGAGGATGTTAATATCTCCCACAAATGGAAGAATTTGCCAATTTTTCCTCATAGTTCCTTTAGTTTTTGTGTTACATATTTTGGGATATCTTAGGGTAATACAAGTTTAGAATTACTACATCTCTCAGGAAAACGGAACCTTTTTTTTTCATTATGGTGTAATCTTTAACTCTGGTTTTACATGTATTTGTGGGAAGCCTAGTTTGACTGGTATGATATAGATATACCAGATAGATATCTAGGTTAATTTGCCTAGTATGTTTATTTCATCTTTTTATTTAAACATTTCTGCTTCTTTATTCTGAGGCTTGTTTCATCTAAAGTGTGTATATTCCTTGAATTTTTATAATCAAGTCTGACAGTTCATGCCATTTACCCGGAGTTCGGTCCATTTTCATCTACTGCAATTTTTAAAATATTTTGATTTATTTTTACCACCTCATTTTTAAGCTTTCTATTTGTGTCCCTCTCTCTGTCTCAGATTTTCCTCCTTTCTTTTTTTCTTTGAATCAATTTATTTCCCCCTGTTCCATTATCTACTCTTCCTCATGCATATTTGGAAGAGAGATACTCTCCTATTTTTAATTAAAAAAATTTGACATCCACACTTCTTATACTTAAGTCTAAATTAAGGGTTTTTCCTCACCTTCAAAAATATAAAAATTATAGAATATTCTATTTATTATAAGATAAATTTATAGAAAGAATGCATGGACTGTAAGAGGGATATGCAGGAATAAGAAGGTTCAGCACTCACTCTCTCTCCTACATCTCTTTCATATTTTTCTCCATAGAATTTATCATCACTTGACTTTGTCATTTGCTTATGGGCTGCCTTTGTCCTCTAACATGCAAATTTCACAGGGACAAAATTTTTTAACAGTTTGTTTACTCTTGTTTACTCAATGCATCAAATAGTTCCTGCTTATAATAAGTACTCAGCAAATATAGTTACTTTTATGAATGCTTCAATTGCAAACACACACTTCAAGCCTACATGATATTGTTGCTTAGCCTTTTAAACTCTTCTATTTATTCTTACCGTCACTAATTACATCCCTTAGAAGCTTTAGTATAGGTCTGTGGATAGCAAAGTCTCTGGAGGCACCTACTCAAGTGATGCAGGAACTTGAATATCTGGAAGGAGGGATGAGGAGCTGGACAGTAGTGCTATGGGGGTCACAAACAAAACAGGACAGTGGGAACCAAACTTCTGTGACAGTGCTAGTACTTTAACACCTCCTGGAGGAGGTGCCCATAGAAACCCCTGTTACAGCTGTATTTCTGACTGTATTTGTATTTGAATTTTTGACCCCACAGATCCTATGGCATTGCTCACTAAGCCTTTATTCTACTTGGCTGTCAGAATGCCATCAAATACCCATCAGTTGGCTCTGGCAAGAAAGCTTGTTTATTCAAATAGCAAAGAAGAAAAGAATCTCTTGCTGCCTCTCCCTCCCCCACTTGTTTTCTCCATGTCTACTTACTTGTTTCTCAAAGGTAGGGAGAGGGATAGGCTTGCCTTTCCCAGCGCCCCCTTAAGGTCCTGAAACCACTTCTAAAAGGGAAGTTCCAGTGGCTAAATATATTTGCATAGTTCACAGAGTTAGAATTTTGGAAATTGCCTGCTTTTTATTTTTATTTAAAAATTTTTATTCTTCCACTCTCTGCTTGTCAGCATGACTCCTGATGTTTCTTTCTGTGGCAGGGCTGCATTTGAACAAGGCAAAGAAACAAAGTAGTGTGGTCAATGAACCACATGTTTACAACCTTTTGCAGAAATGGCTGTATCTTTGGGTGTTTCTTTCCTTGGGGGCTACTACTGCTGCCTAATCCCCCCTGACAATTGAACTCTTAAGAATTATTTCCCAGGTCTTAGTTGTGAGAGTCAAGGAGGTAGCCAAAGTTGTCTAGGCAATCCCCACCTAGCTTTATAACTAAAAGATTGTTTCCATCTTCAGAGCTGCTTCTAAACTCAAGGAAGGAAAGCATTCATAACTTATCTGAGTGTTAAGAGTCGAAGTTCATTGAGTCATAGAGTATTTCAACATTCAGAATGATACCCTGGCAGTGGATATCCTACCTCCTGGGAAGTGGGAAACAGAAGAGAGAGTGCTTTCCTTCCCTGACCGCTTTGCCTTGCTTTTGTGTATGCATATGCAGTTCCTTCCCTAGTCATTTGGTTCCAGGATGTTCCAGAAGGAAGAAATATCAAAAGCCATTATGCATTTAATTTTTCTCTTTTGTTTAAGGAAATTCAATTTTGTTACACTCAGAATAAAAGAAACAAATACATGAGGTGGAGATGAGACTAATTATAAATAGTAAGTAAGCAAATAGCTGTGAGTCATAGAGGAAACTCAAAAATGTGTTGACCATGGATAGTAAGTTAGTAACTTGAGAGGCACAGTAGACCTAGCTAGAATTTGTAGAAATGTTTGTTGAATATAGATCAAAATGATGGAACAAAAAAGAGTGTGACTTGTTGATAGAAGATGGTGGAAAGCAAAGTGAATGTCAAAAATCCCTAAAGCACAAATTATGTCACCTCCAGATTGATAACTATGCCATATCTGAACTGTCATGTACCTCTATTCTGGCCCGTGTGTCCTCTGTCCAAGACTCACACTCTTAACTGCTTAGAGTGCTATTGGCCACTTACTGTGTAGCCAAATAAAAAATTGGCTGAGAGTTAGTTTTAGCAAGAAAAGGTCATCACTCTCCATTATCTCTTTTCTTTGTTTGTTAGCCCCCAAATGGTTATTATAACATTCAGTTTCATTGTGTTTCCTTCCCTATCTCATCAGTAAGGAGTTTGCAGAGGGAGTCTCTGGAGTCGAGATAAATAGGAGACTGGGAGTTCTATAAGGCTAAACATACATTATGTGAAAGTTGTGGATGTTAGATATGAGGTCCTCAAAAACAAATCTGTTAATGCCTGCTTTGTCTAGCTCAGCAAAGAGTTGTGGACCATTGATGAAGGGTTGGTCTACTCTGATGTCTTTTCTCTGGAAATTGTTCTTTCTCCGCTATATTCTGTGATCCTAATAGGACTTTCTATCATAGCACCCAGTCTCAATGGCCATTGGGATAGACATGTGACCCAGACCAGCAATTTCCTTATAGTATCCACAGTGCCTGGCTGAACTGCCTCTGCCTTTATGAATGGAAAACTGTGAACTGAGGTTTGGCTCGCCTGTCTTAGAAGGCATCACTGTCTATAGAAGGAGGGAATAAAATCAGAGAAAGTAGGTTTAAGAGCTGGATGTACAAGTAAATGATCATATCAGCATCAACTTCTTAGGCTAGTTCCCATTGGTCCCAGAGCGTCCCTTGTTCCCTTAGTGACACTTTTGTTTGTGTGAGCCCATCCAGTCTAATGGGACAATAAGGCCCTTTTAGTGTGAGCCACTTTCTGTTGAGTTTCTGTTACATAATATACATTCCTGAAAAAATAGAAATCACTCATTAGAAGTACGGTGTCATCAGGCCCTAGAATTTGGAATTGTTTAACTTTGGGTGGTGTATGATTGATAGGATTGCCTTCTTGTGGGTTGGGAAAATGGGATTATTGTTACATGATCCCATACCAGATGGTTGAATGCTTGCCTTTCATCTCTTGGTGTCATATACCAATTAAACATACCAAGACAGAGCCCTTAAGGACTTGGGAAACAATTGTAAGTTTGTTAGAGGGTGTTGGTTGTTTTCTTAGTTAATATGGGAGTCCAAGTAAAGAAAAAAGTCTTATTACTAGCTGACGTGACTAAAACTATAAAAGGAATAGCATTCAATATTGTTGGGATAAGCCCTTTCCACTTGTCACCAGCATCCTTCTTGGTCCTGTCCAAACTCCATCTCCTGCATGAAGTGTTTCCTAACTACTCTAGCCCACACGTTCATTTCTTTATGGGTTAATTCTTCAAATATTTACTTTGCACGTACTGTGCATCAGAAATTGGGCAAGGTGCCAGACATTTCTACTGACTCTATTGTTTCTAGGACATAAGTCTTTTAATAACACAGTTTATTTACTGACGTTTCCATTGAAGAACATAATGAAAGCTGAAATCAGTGGCAGCTGAATGAAGGAGCTCTGGCCTTGTGATAGCCTGTTAATACAGAAGAACCACAAAAAGCGAGATACACATTGGGCAACATTCACTGAGTTCCTACTATGCAAATTTGACATGACTTCTGCCCTTGGGGAGGGAGTTCTTAGATTCTGGGAGAATTGTTAGAGTCACACATAGGGGTCATTGTGAATTATCAGAAAAAGTGGCTTCTGGGTTTCTCTTCACAGGGATTATATATTCATTCTCTCCTAAAAGCAAATAAGGCCAAGGAACCGATGATATATTCTGAACATTTGGGCAAATGCCAAAGCTACAAAATCACCTTGTGAACAGGAAGAAACCTTTTCTGCTGCTGAATAAACTTTCTTTGTGGGGTTGGTATTCAAATCTCTCTCTATTACACATTTCCGAGTTCTCTGTGTTCTTAAAATAAGATTACCAAGAGTGAATTCCAATGGCCAAATAAATCTGTAAGTTTACTATGTTATTCATTCATTAGTTTGTTCATCAAGTATTTATTAACTCATGCTGTGTAGCAAGTTGTTTGCCAGGTGAACCATAGACAGCATAGAACTGAAAGTGAGGAAACTTAAATTACCAATCCTGTTTTGCAGCTGAGTGACTGTGTGACCCTGGTTGAATCATAAAAATGCTTTGAATCTCAATTTATTTATCTGCACTTCACAACTACATAATTAGGCAGGAACATGCAGGAAATAGATATCTGTGAGTTCAAAATGGTATCAATAAATGGTCAAATAAATAGGGAAAAGAAGCAGATTAGAGTAACTTCAAGTACATGTAGAAAGATTAAGATAAGATTATCATTAGATGATTGCTGCAGACAAGATCCACAAGTAAATGCTGAAACATTACACAGGATATTTGGATAGCATCAAAGTATCTCCCCCAAATATTTATTAAATAGATTGGTGGTTTTAACGTGTCTACAGATTCTTTCATGGTCCTCCTTTCAGGAGGTGGGCCTTAATCCCCCTTTTCTATAATGTTTACTGGGCTCAGACTTTTTCTAACAAAGGACATAGGAAAAGATACCACTTTTAGGTGGAGAAATCCAGCAGACACCACCGTAACCAAGTGATCACAGTTAACATCACCAGTACTGTCATAGTGACATTTTGTAGCCCCTGAAGAAGATGGCTTCATTAATGCAATGAATAAGATAAATTACTTTTGTGGTATTTTTCCCCAAAATCCATAACCCCAGTCTAATCACAAGAAAACATCAGACAAATCCAAATTGAGGGGCATTCTGCAAATACCCAACTAGTTCTTTTCAAAGGTGTCACCAGCATGAAAAATAAAAGCTAAGAAATTGCCACAGATTGGAGAAGATTAAAGAAAATGCAATGTAGAATTCTCTATTGACTCCTAGAACAGACAAAGGATTAGTGGAAGCTAGAAAATTTTGTGAAATCTGAATAAAGTCTATAGTTAAATAGTACAGCATCGGTATTAATTTCTTAGTTTTGATAAATGTTTCTTAGTTACATAAGATGTTAATATTGGGGGAAGCAGGGTGAAGGGTCGATGTGAATTCTCTGAACTATTTTTGCAACTTTTCTGGAAATTAAATCTGTATCAAAATAAAAAGTTTTAAAAATATTGTATCTTACAAAGTTGTTTAAGGAACAACTTCAATAATATGTGAAAATGCCTAGAAAAGATCTAGTATCATACTTACATATAAAAAAATTTTTTCTTTTTCTTATGGGGAAATGGAAAGAGTAGACAGTAGGGATGGTTGCTGGAAGGTGTAAGAGATGAAGGAAAATATTTTAAGTGACACTCTTAAAAGGTCCGAAATCATTTTCTAACTCCTGCTTATTAGAATGTCAGCTCCCTGAAAGGAGATGGTTTTATGTGTTTTGTTCAGGGCTGTATACATAGCAAGTACAGCAATCATCTAATGATAATCTTATTATTGGAACAGTGCCTGGCACATAGCAAGTGTTCCATACACATTGTTGAAGAATAAATGAATTAATTAATTAATGCTGGTCTATATCGGTCACCAGGTGAGGCAGTGTTGGAATGTGGTGATAGCAGTGAGGAGAGATTATAAACCCACCAAATCATGCTTAGGATGTGGGAGAATAATTTCAATCTTAGTCTGTTTGGGAGGGGTGAGGTTAAGATCAGAGCAAGATGAGGGTTATCAAAAGCAGGGAGTGTGGGTGAGTGAGATGTTTTGGGAGAACCCGGATTAAAAACACCCAGAAGAAAAAAGAACCATTAAAATGCAGGACTTGAGGTGACTCAGCATCTGGATCAGCTTTCAGGACCTTTGGCCTTTTTCAGAAGTCAGACTGCTCCTTACCAAAGTCTCAGTTCCTCTAGATGAGTTGAGTCTCAAGAGTATTCTCCCCTCCACAGAAGAGCCCACTGACTGGAGGTATGGAAAAACTGCTACCTGAATATAAAAAAAAACCCTCTCGTTACAATTAGACAGTGATATGCCCAAGTACACAATACCCTTTATCACAGTACGATTAGGAATATGGATTTCCACCCCAAAATGGGTTCCAGTTCCTCAAAGAAAGCATCTTCCACACTCATTTGGGGACAAGGTAGAGGGTATATTTCACCTGCCTTCAAGTAGTTGTCTAAATTGTAGAGATTGCCATGTTCTTTCAGAGTTGGGATATGGCGTTTAGTATAGCAAAACAAAGTGCAGGCAGGAGGAATAAAAGCAGAGACCTGAGTCTTAGGCAGGCAGTTTCTTAATTGCAGGGAACATTTCAACCGTGTTTTCTAGTTCGTGACTGTTTACCAGGACTGGGGAGCTCATTCTGCAGGCCAGCCATTTGTTGGGTCCTGGCTGTAGTGTTTCTTAGTGAGGGAGACTCCATCCCCCACAGAGACCATGGCAAGGCCATAGTGGCTTTGGTACCATTATCAGAGGCACCACAGAATGCTGTATCAGCATCTCTCTCTCCATTTATGTAACACAGAAGAATTAGTTCTTTCCTTGCCTTCTTCAGATTGATTTAATTTCCCAGGCTGAGCTCCATAATCTAAGCTAAGGTCTGCTTCCAGGCCTATGACCATTAATGTTGAGTTGCAGTTTCCAGCAGAAAGTTTTTCTGAGAGTTGGTAGCTCAGCTGTTTCATTTCATAATGGGTGGGAATGTGGCAGGCGGGCTGTCAAACCTGATGCAAATGATATTTTATAAAAAGTGGTTTAAATTGGCTGAAGCTGTTTTTAGACTGATCAGTTAAAAAATATGTAGGGCATCTTTCTGACTTGCAGGAACACAGCTCTGAAGAATTAGATTTTTCATCACATACTTTGAGAGAGGTTTGTAGGTGGGCACAGGCTCATCAGAAAAAGCAGATGAGGACTTGTTAATATGGGAACATGTAAATTGGGTTCAAGCTGCCCTCAGTTAATTGGAAGGGATATGTGAGCTAAGAAGGGAGAAAAGCAAAGCCATATTGGAAGGAATACACTTAATGCCCTAGAGGAATAAGCCTTGTTCTTGGTTCTCCCCAGGCTATTAGAACAGTTGCAGGAATTCTGCCCCAAGACACAGAGGCAGTGTTTTTTAGCTCCTGGGATTACAAGTGCTCTCATTTTCAGCGAGACCGGAAGAAGCAAGTGATATTTTGACCCCTGATAAACAGATTTCAGGAGTAGCAGCCAGCAACTGTGGAAGGTTAGCTTTCTGAGTTTTGCAAAGACTAGTGCTCTTGAGATTAGACAAGCAGAAATTCAAAATTCCAGAGAAACTTTGGAATTTATTTCATTTATTAATTATATTTTTTGAGACAGAGTCTCACTCTGTTGCCCAGGCTGGCGTGCAATGGTGCGATCTCAGCTCACTGTAACATCTGCCTCCCGGGTTCAAGTGATTCTCCTACCTCAGCCTCCCAAGTAGCTGGGATTACAGGCACCTGCCACCACGCCTGGCTAATTTTTGTATATTTTAGTAGAGATGGGGTTTCACCATGTTGTATAGGCTGGTCTCAAACTCCTGACCTCAGGTGATCCACCCACCTCGGCCTCCCAAAGTACTGGGATTATAGGCGTGAGCCACTGTGCCCAGCCTGGAATTTGTTTTATATTAATATCGGAGCTATCTAAACGCCTTTCTTCTCCTCCTTTCTACTCAAATCCTACTTTCAGCCATTTTCCTGGGTCTGGGCCAGTCTAGATGCAGCATGCATGCTTTCTTCTCTGGCGCTGTGCTGGGGTTTTGACCCTGCCAACTCAGGAAACATGCTCCTGAACAGAATGCATCTATTGCTTTGCCACTCTTGTCAAGTCTGTGGAATTAGGCTCTTAGGACCCCATCTCTTGTATATAAATACAAGATGCGATGCAAAATATTGAACATACATACATTTGGCTTCACATAAAGTAAATGTGGAAATGGTTAATATGTAAATGTCTACAAAATCTCCCTCCTCCTTCCTACTCTCAGAAATTCTGTGTTGTTTTATTCGGGATTGCTCTGCTTCTTTTTTGGATTCTTTTTAGGACTTAGGGGTTGAAGAATTTGGGAGGCAGGGGAAGAGAGGACCAGTGGGAGATAAAAATACAGTTTTAAGGGTGGCTTCAGGTGGTTTTGAGGAGAGGTGTGAGAGCAGGTGCAGTGTGTACAGCTTGCAGACTGGAGAGGAAGTTTTTAACTTAAAAATTTTAAGAAATGTTGCTATTGATTAAAATCTTTTGCAATGTTAGGTGTTAAAGAAAAATATAAGCATTAGAGCTGAACTACTTTTATATTATTTTGGTTGCACGGACCGTGTTTTTGTTTTTAACTGCAATCCCATTTTGATGCCAAGCCATGTGGATCACAGGATTATAAGCATGATATTTGTTTTAACTAGTTGGCTAATCCACATGTATCATGTCCATGTGTCTACTCTCTTCCTTCATCCTTCTACTCTCTTACTTCCTTCAACTTATGTTAGGCAGAATATAAGTTGTGGTTTGAGACCTAGAGAAAGGAGAAATTCATTTGGGAACATAAAAGATGGGAACAATTTATAGAAGTTTTGGTTGTGCACTATGATGGTAAACATGGGTGCAACAAGAATTGGAAGAAAGGCTAACTCAAACAAGAGCTTCAGCAGATCCTGTTTGCTGCCGTAGCTGATCTCATATCTGTTTAGCATTGCAGTGTATCCAAATGCTGGCCTCAGCCTTCCTGGCCTTTCTTCATGTTCTATTGCAATACTCTTACTTGCTTCCTTCAGGTTGTTCTCTCTCATCCTTGCACTTCTTCCTCAGTTCTGGTTACGTACCTGTCTGGGCTTATGCTTCACCATCACTTGGAAATATATTCTCAAGAATGTGAGCTCTAATGATCTATGAAACTTTTTCAGGTTCCGAAGTCCCAGGACCTTTCTTATATTCATTGTACTCCTTTAAAATACTCTTTATTTTGCACAGTTTAATAATTAGAATCATAAGATGTGAGAGTTGAAGGGGTCCTTACAGACCATATCTAGCCATCTCCTTTCATTTGTCAGATGAGACAACTGAGCTTTGGTGACAGGGTGTTACTCACGTTAGATCGTATGCTTGGAATATATGTTAACATGTTTATAAACTGAAAGTTGCTATAGAAATAGTAGTTAGTACTCTTTGAGTGGCAGAGCTACAACTAGAAGCCAAGTGCCCTGACTGCTTTCTGCCCTATCTGTTATATCAAGCTTCCTTTACTAAATTGCTGTCATTCTATGTAAGCCTTGTCTGCCCAGCTTGTAGTGAGAGAACATGTAGAAGGAAGCCTCATCTAGCACCTACCATGTAACAACCATATTTATTACCAATACTCTGTCAGATAATGTATCATTCTTATTTTTACAAATGAGGACACTAAACTTCAGAGAGGTTTAAACATTTTCCCAAGGAGACACAGAAATCTAAAGACTCAGCATTCAGCTCCAGACTTGTGTAATTCAAAAGCAGTGTGTCTCCTTTTTCTTTCGTCTTTATCATGCCTCTTGAGGTCAAGATGATTTTTTTCCTTTTGTTTCTCTCAACATTTATGCCATCTTAGACCACAACATATGATTAACCTCAATATTCTACTTCATCAGCGGCTGAGTCCTCCATAGGAAGTCTCTATGAACCTTTTCTTTTTTTTCAATGAACAATTTCCAAGGAGGATCCGTTTCACAAATTCTAACAGTCCATAATCATTTTAAAAATCATGATCAGATTAAAAGAACATGTGCTATGGCTCTTTGGAGAAAGAAAGATGTGAGAATTTGGCTCCTGCTTTGTACTCTTTAGTTGAAAGTTACTCTTGAAATATAAAGGACAATTCATCTTAGTTTATAAAGGGTGACTTCTGCATGATGATTGACAAGCACAAAAATGAGTTCAGGAGTTTTAACAGCTCAAACTGATTTGAAGATGAGTTGCTAGCTGCCCCATCACAAGAGTGTAGATGCTGGCAACCTCCCTTCTGGACAGTGCATAAATGGCAATGACCCAGGAATGGTGGACTTTGGTCAGCTCCAGGGGTTTCCTGCTTTCCAGTGTTTTCTTTCTTTTCTTTTCTTTTTTCGAGACAGAGTCTCACTCTGTTGCCCAGGCTGGAGTGCAGTGGCGCAATCTCAGCTTGGTGCAACCTCTGCCTCGTGGGTTTAAGCGATTCTCCTGCCTCAGCTTCCCGAGTAGCTGGGATTATATGCATGTGCCACCACACTCAGCTAACTTTTGTAATTTTAGTAAAGATGAGGTTTTGCCATGTTGGCCAGGCTGGTCTCAAACTCCTGACCTCAGGTGATCCGCCCTCCTCAGCCTCTCAAAGTGCTGGGATTACAGGCGTGAGCCACCACGTCTGGCTTCCGGTATAATTTTCCTCTTTTTCAGAGGACATTCTTACTCAGCCTGGGCCTTTTTTTCTCTGGATCCGCCCAGTTGGCTTCATGAGATGAGATGCCCCACATGACACCTTATGCTGAGGCAGCTCTAAGAAAGTATTATTGCTTCTGTTCTAGAAGAAACCTACACTTTAAGAGGGGTGTTAGAGATAATGCCTTTAACCCTAAAGTGTGAATTTAATTTCGGATTCTTGGTGGAATGAGAGGCTAGTGAGAAGGTTGTTTTTGGATGAGTATATAATTAAGTGGGGAAAGGGAAGGAATATATATTTTAGGCTATAGTAGCCATTGAGTACTGTACATTGAAAATGCAACCTAATTTGTTAGGAAGTAATAGTGGCTGCGAGCTGAGAGAGATAAGGGGAAAACGTCCATATTAAGGGGCATTTAACATTTGACCAGAGTCATTTTGAGTCATAGCTTGCTATCCTTTTTCCTACTTGCAGGCCTTACTCTATGTGGCTCTGGCCTCGCTTTGTCATTTGCCTAGGTAGGTAACACTGCCACTGATGAGTGGCAGCCACACATTCACCTGGCATCTTCCCTTCTTCCCACCTGGCCTCTTCCTTATTTTCTTTTCTTCTTTCTGTGGCAATGACTAGTGAGTGATTTAACCTCAAATGGTAATCTACACATTCAGAAATGATCCTCAGGCATTCAATATACATAACAGGGTACCCTTCATTCAATTTTACCTGTCACCTGTCTTTTCACCTAATGGTATGAGAGTCTATTTGCCAGACAATTGCAGTTTGGACTATGATTTTGAATAATACCTCTGGCAAATGGGTTTCTTCAGCCTCTGGGAATAGCATTTCCTTATAGCTCCCCTAATGCCCTAGTGTTTATTCTTTTCACTGCCAAAGTGCTCCCCCATTTATCTGAACCGTCAACTTTCCCAATAACCTGTCTTTTAAAATAGCAACCATTGTCCCTCTGTCCCCTGAGGACAGAAAGGTAAAAAGTAAATTTTCTGCTTCTATAGCATTCATCTGCTAGGACAAGAGTTCTTGACCAGGGAATTTCTCTATCTAAAGTGATACTGCAGAACCTTGGCTAATTAAAGAAAATTGGGTAGCATGATGGCCAATGCATTCTCTCCCTTTGGTTTGGAGGGTTTGTCCCTTGACATCTGTCATAAACCATTTATTTATGCCTATAGTGTTCTTTTCTCTATCTTGGGTGCTGAGGGGCTCTGGAGCAACTTAAAACGTATCCCTGCCCTTATGAAGTTTATGACTGAATTCATCTATTCAAGAATATGTGTGGGCTACCTATTACATATAACACATTGTGTCAGGGTATTAAGTGAGTAAGATGTGGGCTGTGCTCTTGAGGGATCACAGTGTAGTAAGATTAGTTATACATAAAACCTACCACAATACATTATTCAATAAATGACACAAGAGCATATTATGAATGTTGAGAGACAAGGATTACCTAGCTGTCTTGCATATATACCACATTTTTAATGAGCAACACCAAACATTTTGCCTTTGTTTTTCCTCTCCTACCCCAATTTGCTCCTCCTTTTGTCTTCTTCAAATAATGCCAATCAAACCAACAGGTCTAAAATACCAGTATTTTCCATCTTTCTCTTTTACCTTCCCTTTCTAACCAGATTTTGTCAATTTTATACTATACTTGTCTCACGAGATATTTCCCTCCTTCTCTTCATTACTTTCCCCTCCTCCAAGTGTGTTCTCTTCATCTGTAATTTGGGTTATTGGAATATTTTCTCAATGATTTATCTGTATATATGCTCGTGGTTTTGTGGGCCATACAGCCTCTGTCACAGCTACTCAACTTTGCCATAGTAGTGCAAAGCAGGCATACATAACACATAAATAGACATGGCTGTGTTCCAAAAAAATCTTATTTATAAACACATATCGTTTACAATTGTTCTTCTTTTGATTTTTTAAAGTTAAAAATGTAAAAACCATTATTAGCTCACAGGTCATATACAACAAATGGCAGGCCATATTTGGTCTACAGTATAACTCTGGGCGTACAGAGCCTTGAGCCCTTCTAACCTCCCTGATGACTCAGTACTTGTACTCCTTCATCTTTTCCCCAATGCTTTGTTTCTGCTGCAAAAGAGCATTAGCCTATTCCTGTACATGCCATATAGTTTTATCTTTCTATACCAGTGATTTTTAACCCTGGCTGCCACTTGGGCATGACTATCTAATACTGAACCACAGAGAATCTTCTCATATCCTTGAAACTGACCCATGAGACTCTTGTGTTTCCTCCTTTAGAAAGCCACGTCCCTGTGAACATCCCATTATTACCTCCCAAATTATCAAGAAGAGTGAAGGGTCTTAGATTTTATTTCATGTGCATTCACCCTCGATTAGGAGTTTGTAAAACTTTCTCCAGTTTAGACTTTATTCTTAAAATAACCTGCTGAGATTTCTAGTGAATATCCATGCATTATCTTGAAGCTTTTTTGAATTTAGATATACCAAGAGTTCCTTTTCCTTTCCTTTGTGTACTCCTGCACGGTTATGAATACATAGGTCCTATCATTAAGTAGTTTAAACTTGCTTGCTAGTACTTTGGAGTTCCTGGGGATATCATCTTGTCATCTCATTTTACAGCAGAAATTGTGGGTTCTTGGTTTTCTAGATGATCTGTCTGTTTTTATGGGGGAATTTGAGGAGATTCTACATCTATAATGCTGTTGTAGTTTTCTTCTCAGAGTCATGTCATTTTTTTCTTTCACTTTTAAAATCTACTGCCCTTCATTATTTTTCATTCTCTGAAGTTTACACTCAGCCTAAAGACCTTGCTTAGAACATATCTTATTTTCTTTTTTTTCCATTTTCTAGTTTCTAGCCCAGGCATCTTTCCCAGAATATGGACATTTTATAAGGTGCTATAATATAAAATGTCATAAATGAAAACATCTTAATTCACTAAAATTTAATACCACCTGCAGTTATTACTCATTTTATACTAAACTTTCTCTTTTAGGAATGAAGTAAGTAATTTTCTATAATGTGTTTCACTACCATTCACTGAAAGCTAAAAAGTAGCTTAATACCAATGACAGGAAAAAAAATTATCAAGTTATACTTTATGGGAAGTATTAGTGTCTTTAGCTATTTGTAAAGTTAATGAATGGCCAAATCACCTTGGAAAGGCAGTTGAAACTGAGAAATATCATGGGTTTTCTGGCTTTTTATCTAGCCATTGGAACCTAACTTATATGCAGAAGCATGTAGATTCTGTCAAGCCTCATTTATTTCTTGAAGATAGAAGTACTGACTATTTATATCATAAAAGTCCTCTTTTAAAATATAAGCTGCTATAATATTATGTTTTTGTGTTGTGTTGTAAAATCTCCAAAGATATGCTGAATCCAGTGAATTGGACTATCTATGTATTCTGAATCAGATGAGGCTTTATTAGAAGTATGACCTGTTTGAATATTATATTAGTGTTCTTTGCTGCCGTAATAATTTACCACAAATTTAGTAGATTAAGATAACACAAATTTATTGTACCAAAATTTCTGTTGGTCAGATGCCTGAGTGGGCATGACTGGATCTTTTGCTAAAGTTTAACAAAGCCTAACTAACTCCAGGTGTTGGCAGAGCAGCATTCCTTACTGGCACCTCTGAGGAGAAATCTGCTTCCAAGCTCATTCAGTTTAATTCTTGAATTCAAGCCGGGCGCGGTGGCTTACGCTTGTAATCCCAGCACTTTGGGAGGCCGAGGCGGGCGGATCACGAGGTCAGGAGATCGAGACCACGGTGAAACCCCGTCTCTACTAAAAAAAAAAATACAAAAAATTAGCCGGGCGTGGTGGCGGGCGCCTGTAGTCCCAGCTACTCGGAGAGGCTAAGGCAGGAGAATGGCGTGAACCTGGGAGCGGAGCTTGCAGTGAGCCGAGATTGCGCCACTGCACTCCAGCCTGGGCGACAGAGCAAGACTCCATCTCAAAAAAAAAAAAAAAAAAATTCTTGAATTCAGTTTCTTGCAGTTGTAGAACTCAGGTCTTTGTTACCTTACTGGTTGTCAGCCAAGGACTGGTATTTGCTCCTAGAAGCCACCTGCATTCTTTTCATGTTTTCCAACATGGCAGGCTGAGTCTTTCTCCTGATTCCAACCTCTGTGACTTCTTATTCCACCTTCCTCTTGCTTCCAGCTGGAGGGCGTTCTCTGCTTTTAAGGACTCCTGTGATTGATTAGATTTGGCCATCCAGATAATCCAGGAAAATCTCTCTATTTTAAGGTTGGTAACCTTAATTATATTTGTAAACTTACATATTCCAATTCCAGGAGTTGGCCATGGACTTCTTTGGAGTACCATTCTGGCTACCACAAATATTGCTACTATCTTTATTTCTTCATGGCTAGAAAACCTATTGGGACAAGAATAATTAACAACAAGAAAATAACTTTATTTATCATGAAACAGGAACCTTCACATCAGCTTCTCTTCGTCATCCTCATGAACATTCCATTCCAGACTATGTGTCTGATATACATTAGATAGTTAATAGGTACAACAATAGGTACCAAGGGTTTTATAGAAACCATTGGTTTGTCAGTGGTTTCTATAAAGGCCACAGACAACCCTACCCTACACATAGTTTCTTTTCAAAACCTCTTACATCTGTTATATCTGTTATCAAAAGAAAGGATGGAATGAGAAATTCCCCTGGCAAATGACAAAGAAATTTGTTTCTAGTTAACCTAGGGAATAAAAATAATGGCCAACATTTATTGTGCCCTTAGTATTTACCAGACTCTTTCTTTGATTAATTCTTTTTACATTTATTATCATATTTGATAGTCATAACAACTCTGTGAAGTAGATAGTATTTCCTCCAGTATAGAGACAAGGAGACATTAAAGAAGTTCAGAAATATTCTCAAAACTAGTAAGTAGCAGAGCTAAGATTTTAAAAGTCAGATGCAAATTCTATGCTGTTTAGAAAAACAGTATTTATTTTCATTAAAGTTATACATGAAAATATTTTAAAGAGTTATATAAGATTTGTTGCTAAAAACAGCATATATTAAATATAAAGAGCATATATTAAATACTACGCAGCCATAAAAACGATGAGTTTATGTCCTTTTCAGGGACATGGATGAAGCTGGAAACAATCATTCTCAGCAAATGAACACAGGAACAGAAAACCAAACACCACATGTTCTCACTCATAAGTGGGAGGTGAACAATGAGAATACATGAACAAAGTGAGGGGAATATCACACACCAGGGCCTGTTGTGGGGTGGGTGGTTAAGGGAGGGATAGCATTAGGGGAAATACCTAATGTAGATGACAGGTTGATGGGTGCAGCAAACTACCGTGGTACGTGTATACCTATGTAACAAACCTGCACGTTCTGTACACGTATCACAGAACTTAAAGTATAATAATAACAAAAAAAATAGCAGTCTTTTGCCCGCATGACCATCATGTTCAACTCCAAAACACAACTGCTTCCAATTTTATGTTTATGTCCATATCTCTATAAAATATGCTACACAACTTTTTCAGTTTTATTACTTGTCAATTGCCTCCTCATTTTTAAAAAAAAGCTCCCATTTTGCACACTTGTTGGAGAAATTCTCTCAACTTTTAAAAAACTTCTATTCTCTCTACTGAAATTTTAAATGCATTCAATCATAGTTTTAATATCCAAAAGTTTTTCTTTAAATGTTCCATTTGTATAGCATATTGTTCTCAGTTCTCTGAGGATATTAATATTTGTATATTATTTTCTTCTTTTTCCCAGATTGCTCTTATCTGTTTGTTTTGGTTTCTGTCTTTCAAGTAGAAATTTTTCTTAGTTTTCTGCTGATTCATGACTCTCTGTTCATATTTAAGAGAATAGAAGCTGAGTTTGCATGGACTGGTAATTGCATGGCATTATAATGGGACTTTTTATGGGCTTCGTTGAGTGGTGTTGTGTTATAATGGGGAATAACCCATGTTACAGATTTGGGCTTTTTCCCCAGAATTGGTCTGGTTTCCAACTACAATCTTTGATTCTTCTTTCTTGAAGGATAAGCCTTCCTAGTAGACCATTCTGAGCACTTGTTAAGGAAAGAGGACTGGTGGAGAAGTGGTAGTAGGGATATCTCAAGATTCTACCTACAGGCTTTCACATTTTCTCCCTTACCTTAGTATCACATTCTTACTCTTAACAGTGCTAACTAAGTCTCTGTTAGCAGATCAGAGACTCTCTGTTTTCCTCATTGGAGGATAAATCTCTAGTCTTCTGATAAGGTGGGACATTCACTAAGAAGTCAGAGAGATGATCTTGGGATCCAACCACTTTGTATATGGACTTTGAACTGATCCATTTGCAGTCTCACTTTACCCCCACTTCTAGGGAATAGAAGATAATTGATTGATAATAGATGATGCCCCTTTCTGAGCCTTTTGTGGTGTTCTGTAGTAAGCATCTGGTTGCTTTCAACATTCTCGTCTTCATTTAAAATTCAACTTTTTGGTTTTTGCTTCTATGCTTTCCAACTTCCACAGTGTTTTGCCATTGCCTCCTCTCCTTGTCTTTATGAGTTTATGTCTTTTGAAAATCCCATTTCTATCACTTCAGTAAGTGATAGACTAGGAGCAGAGGTGAACACTTGTGCTCACTCTGCCATCTGCCTACTTCCAATGGCATCTGAGCCAATTGCATTATTGACCCAGGCCTGTTACTCTTTCAGGCCCTCCTCAGTCAACATTGGCAGTTTGAATTGTTCATTCCGATGAACAAACAAGGTTAAAGGGTAAGGGTAAGAAGAAAGGCCCTTACTTACTCCAGGGCCTTGTAGAATACACTGGTGTTGAGCACAGATTTTCAGATGCAAATACCAACACTCACACTTTCCTCCCCAACAGCGGCCTTTAGAAGCAGCTGTCATGCTACCACTCCTCTAAGTTTAGGAAAGGCTGATACAAGGACTATGAAGATTGTGGTTGAGTGTTCTCTATGCTCTTTAAGGAAGAGGACCAGAGTCATGACTAATTGTGTCTCCTTGAGGAGAACGAAAGCTAATTACTTGTAACTTGTATAAACCTAAGCATTAAAGCAAGATATCCAGGTTTTTCTCTCCTCAGCAGAACATGCCATTGAAAAGTTACCAGGGATTCTAAAGGGAGATTGGAAATAAATGTGTTACAGTAGTCACTGGAAAAAGTTCAATGGAAAAGCTTTAGTTCCTTTGAATCTGTAGTTTTTCTTGAGCTAATCAATCAGTCATTTGATAACTGCTCGCTAAGCACAAGCATGTGAGGCTCATGGAAGAGATGCAGGGTAGCACCTACCAAAGTGCTTGGAACATCTTGGTCTTTGCTACTCATTTATTAAATTCAGAATATGGGCATTGTTCTCAAGTAGCATACTTTCTAAACAGTAGCAAAGGCCTTTTTTGTGAGTGCATAGATGAAACAAAGATTTAGACAGTTCTAAAAATTAGAGTAATAATCAGATAAAAGTTAATTGCTAACCTGACTCTTCCTATGCATGCCTAAAACACTTGGCGAAGTTGAGGGGAGAATAAATAATTGCCTGTGGGAATGTTGTGTAAAATATTCAAGGCCCTGAATATTGTCTGGTGTGGCTAGAGATGACAGGACTGCATACAACTGACCCTTGAACAACATGGATTTGAACTACATAATCCAATTATATGCAGATTATTTTCCAATAAATATATTGGAAGATTTTTTGGAGATTTGTGACAATGTGAAAACAGTAGCAGATGAACTTCATAGTCTAGATATCAAAAAAATAGGAAAAAATTAAGTATGTCATGATTATATAAAATATACATAGATACTGGTCATTTTATTATTTATTACCATAATAAATATGCAGGTCTATTATCAAAAGTTAAGTTTATGAAAACTTAGGCACACAAACACAGACTGTACACGGTGCCATTCACAGTCAAGAGAAATATGAACAAATGTAAATATGCATTATTAAATCATAACCACATAAAATTCACTGTAGTATATACTGTACTATTATAATAATTTTGTAGCCACCTTCTGTTTCTATTGTGGTGAGCTCATCTGCTTAAAATGTTGTGTGAGACTAATCATCTCCCTGTGAGCAACATCTCCAGTCAATTGTGCATCCCAGTAAAAAGTGATTGCTCACAGTTCTTGCATATTTTTCATCTTTGTGTTAGTGCGATACCATAAACCTTGAATAACAACACAGGACCCATACAAAGTGCCACTAGTGATGTTGGAAGTGTTCCCAAGAAACAGAGAAAAGTGCTTTACAAGGAAACATTGAATTGTTTGATATGCACCATAGATTGAGGTCTGCAGCTGTGGTTGGTCATCATTTCAAGATAAATGAATTCAATGTAAGGACCATTACAAATAAAACAAAAACAGGAAATTAATAAAGCTATTGCTGTAGCTACAGCAGCAGACACAAAAGCCTTGCAGTTTTTGCAAAATACCTTTTTATCTCATATTGAAAACATAGGTTTCATGTGGGTGCTGGAGTGCTATAAGAAAGGTATACCTATAGACTCTAATATGATTTGAGAAAATGTGAGTTAGTTAATTATATGACAACTAAAAGCAAAAGGAAAGTGAAGGATCTAAAGCTGGAAGGTTTAGTGACAGCCAAGGATGGTTTAATATGTTTGTTTAGAAAGAGAGTTGGCTTAGAAAACATGTCAAGATATCAGGAAAAGCAGATTCTGCTGACCAAGAGGCAGCGAAGTTCCTAGATGCCATTTAAGAAAATAACTGAGGAAAAAGAATATCTGCATGGTGAAAGGCTAAATGCTTTCTTTCTAAGATCATGAACAAGTCAAGTATTTCCACTCTTACTACCTCTATTTGACATTTCACTGAAAGTTTCAGCCAGTAATAAACAAAAGGCATACAGACTGAAAAATTATATATATATATATATATATATATATATATATCTGCCTGAACAAGCTTTTATCACAGACAAAAGTGCCAAATTTTGGAAAAAAGCAACGCAAAAGACATTTACTAGAAAAGAAGAGGCATAAGCACCAGGATTTAAGGCAGGAAGGGATTAGCTAACTCCACTGTTTGGTGCAAATGGAGTAGGATTCATGATGAGGACTGCCCTTATCTATAAAGCTGCTAATAACTCTGCCTTAAGAGAAAGACATAAACACCAGCTTCCAGTCATTTAGTTGTATAACAAGAAGGCCTGGACAAGAACCCTTTTTCTGGTTTAGTTCCACTGATGCTCTATTCCTGAAGTCAGGAAGCACCTTGCCATAAGAAACTGCCTTTTAAAGTTCATTTGTTATTAGACAATGCTCCTGGCCACTCAGAACTCCATGAGTTTAACACTAACGTGTCAAAAGGATCTACTTGTCCCCAGACTCAATGTCACTAGCTCAGCCTCCAAATATGGAGGTCATAAGGACCTTGAAGGCTTATTACATGTAGTATTCTATGGAAACGATTGCCAGCTCCATGGAAGAGAACTCTGATATAGATTATCATAAAAGTCTGGAAGGATTACACAATTGAAGATGCCATTGTTGTTATAGAAAGAGCCATGAAAGCCATCAAGCCTGAAACAAACAATAAATTCCTGCTGGAGAAAAACTGTGTCCAGATGTTATACATGACTTCACAGGATTTGCAACAGAGCCAATCAAGGAAATCACAAAAGATGTGGATATGACAAAAAGGTGGGGGAAGGGGTGGAACAAGATTTGTATCTTGGTAAAATTAGAGAGTTAATAGACACCAATCCAGAGGAATTAACAGAAGATGACTTGATGAAGATAACTGCTTCTGAACCAGTGACACAATATGAGGAAGAAGATATAGGAGAAGCAGTGCCCGAAAACAAGTTGACATTACACAATCTGGCAGAAGGGTTCTCATTAATGAAGACTGCTTTTGACTTCTTTTAGAACACGCATCATTCTATGACATGGGCGCTGAAACTAAAGCAAATAGTGGATGAAGCATTAGTATCTATAGAAACGTTTTTAGGGGAATGAAAAAGCAAACAGTCAGGCAGAAATTTTGATGCATTTCCATAAAGTTACAGGGAGTGTGCCTGCCTCTCTTGCCTCTCCTTTCCACCTCCACCACCCTTGAGACAACAAGACCAATTCCTCCTCTGAGCCTACTCAATGGAAATGACAAGGATGAAGACCTTTATGATGTTTCACTTTAACTTAATGAATAGCAAATATATTTCCTCTTCCTATGACTTTCTTAATAACATTTTCTTTTCTCTAGCTTTATTGTAAGAATACAGTACATAATACATATACAAAATCTGTGTTAATAGGCTGTTTATGTAATTGGTAAAGCTTCCCATCAACCGTAGGCTACTAGTAATTAAGTTTTTGGATCCCCTAACCCCTGCATTGTTCAAGGGTTGTATTTGGAATCTCAAAAAATTTCATGAATAAACAAGGGCAAAAAAAATTTGTATCTTAAGGCATTCATATATAACTCATTTTTTCTACTTTTTCTCAATGAAATGGGGATATAAACATGGGCATACCAGATTTATAAAAATTATATATAAGGCATTTCTGAATAAACTGTTTTGACTAGATTAACTGAATTGTTCAGTCAAAAACCCACTAATATAACAGGGTTTGAGTGACATTTAAAAATCCTGAATCCTTTAATTTCATATATGGTGAAATCAGTGTATTCATGTAGTTATCTTGTTTTCATGTGAATACAGTGATAATTTAGGGCTTAATTTATAAAACTGATGTAAGGTGCTTGATGAATTTTATACTATGAATCTTGTGATAATTTTGATCTTGAAAAATATATGCCATTGATCAAAGGAAAATATCAAAACTGGTTTAATATGTGTGGCAGACATTGTTTACTGGTGCTTAGATCTACACCCACCATTCTACTGGAAACACATTTATCAGACCCTCTTTTTAGGCGGGCTCAAGGGAAAGTCTTCCCATGGAAGATCTCCATGGGGTGTTAGAAGACAGAATGGTGACAGAAGTCTGTCTGCTTCTGCTGCACCTTAGGTAGAAGGACCAACAGTGGTTGCAGTAGGGTTGTACTTCCTGTTTAGTCCTTTGGTGGCACCAGCAGCAAGTATAGTCCCTTGGGCTCTTGCAAGGGCACTGGAAGCTGCTTGCTCTCTGGGCAATACCACCCTCCCTCTTACAGTTCCCCAGAACTTCCAACCCTTTTCTAATTTCTTACATTAAATTTTTCTCTCCACAAGCTATGCAGACTGTTTTCTGTTTACCCCCCCTGAATACTAGCTGATAAAAAACAGAAATCAGGATTTTTCTATATCTTTTATGAATCTACAGAAAAGTGTTTTTCTGTGATTTCTGGGGGTTGGCTTGATGCTCTAGTTCTCTACCTCTTGGTCTTCTAAAGGAATTGATTTGGTCTTCTTTGAAGGTCATATATCTAACTACATAGATATTATTTTTATATAATCAAATAGTCTTCAACCTTATTCTAGTTTATATTGTATACAGATATACCACACTTTATCTACTTTTCTACTATGTAAGATATTATATATTTAAGTGTTCTTGATTTAGTTATCTATTGTAGCATAATAAATTAGCCTCAAACTTAGTGGATTAAAACAATATTCGTGGATTTCTGTTCCAAGACAGCTGAATAGGAACAGCTCCAGTCTGCAGCGTCCAGTGTGATTGACACAGAAAACGGGTGATTTCTGCATTTCCAACTGAGGCACCTGGTTCATCTCACTGGGACTGGTTGGACAGTGGTGCAGCCCACAGAGGGCAAGCCAAAGTAGGGTGGGGACATCACCTCACCTGGGAAGTGCAAGGGGTCAAGGGATTTCCCTTTCTTAGCCAAGGGAAGCTGTGACAGACAGTACCTGGAAAAACGAGACACTCCTGCCCAAATACTGTGCTTTTCCAATGGTCTTAGCAAACAGCACACCAAGAGATTATATCACGCGACTGGCTCAGCACATCTCACACCCAGGGAGCCTCGCTTACTGCTAGTGCAGCAGTCTGATATCCACCTGCGAGGTGGCAGTCTGGCAGGGGGAGGGGTGTCTGCCATTGCTGAGGCTTGAGTAGGTAAACAAAGCAGCCTGGGAAGCTCAAACTGGGTGGAGCCCACTGCAGCTCAGCAAGGCCTGTCTGCCTCTGTAGGCTCCACCTCTGGGGCAGGGCATAGCTTAACAAAAGGCAGCAGAAACTTCTACAGACTTAAACGTCCCTGTCTGACAGCTCTGAAGAGAGCAGTCATTCTCCCAGAATGGTGTTTGAGCTCGGAAAACAGACAGACTGCCTCCTCAAGTGGGTCCCTGACCACCATGTAGCCTAACTGGGAGACACCTCCCAGTAGGGGCTGACTGACATCTCATACAGGTGGGTGTCCCTCTGGGACGAAGCTTCCAGAGGAAGGATCAGGCAGCAATATTTGCTGTTCTGCAGCCTCTGCTGGTGATACCCAGGCAAACAGGGTCTGGAGTGGACCTCCAACAAACTCCAACAGAACTGCAGCTGAGGGACCTGACTGTTAGAATGAAAACTAACAAACAGAAAGGAATAGCATTGACATAAAAAAAAGGACATCCACACCAAAATCGCATGTGTAGGTCACCAACATCAAAGATGAAAGGTAGATAAAACCACAAAGATGGGGAGAAACCAGAGCAGAAAACCTGAAAATTCTAAAAATCGGAGTGCCTTTTCTCCTCGAAAGGATTGTAGCTCATCTCCAGCAATGGAACAAAGCTGGATGGAGAAAGAAAGACTTTGATGAGCTGACAGAAGTAGGCTTCAGAAAGTCGGTAATAACAAATTCCTCTGAGCTAAAGGAGGATGTTCGAGCCCATTATAAGGAAGCTAAAAACTTTAAACAAAGATTAGACGAATGGCTAACTAGAATAAACTGTAGAGAAGACCTTAAATGACGTGATGGAGCTGAAAACCATGGCAAGAGAACTACATGATTCAAGCACAACCTTCAATAGCTGATTCGATCAAGTGAAAGAAGGGTATCAGTGATTGAAGATCAAATTAATGAAATAAAGCAAGAAGACAAGTTTAGAGAGAAAAAAAGAAAGCCTCCAAGAAATATGGGACTATGTGAAAAGACCAAATCTACATTTGATTGGTGTACCTGAAAGTGACAGGGAGAATGGAAACAAGTTGGAAAACACTCTTCAGGATATTATCCAGGAGAACTTCCCCAACCTAGCAAGGCAGGCCAACATTCAAATTCAGGAAATACAGAGAACACCACAAAGATACTCCTCAAGAGCAACCCCAAGACACATAATTCTCAGATTCACCAAGGTTGAAATGAAGGAAAAAATGTTAAGGGCAGTCAGAGAGAAAGGTCAGGTTACCCATAAAGGGATGCCCATCAAACTAATGGCAGATCTCTTGGCAGAAACTCTGCAAGACAGAAGAGAGTAGGGGCCAATATTCAACATTTTTAAACAAAAGAATTTTCAAATCCAGCCAAACTAAGGTTCTTAAGTGAAGGAGAAATAAAATCCTTTACAGACAAGCAAATGCTGAGAGATTTTGTCACCACCAAGCCTGCCTTACAAGAGCTCCTGAAGGAAGCACTAAACATGGAAAGGAACAACTGGTACCAGACACTGCAAAAATATGCCAAATTGGAAAGACTATCGATGCTAGGAAGAAACTGCATCAACTAACAGGCAAAATAACCAGCCAACTTCATAATGACAGGATCAAATTCAAACATAACAATATTAACCTTAAATGTAAATGGGCTAAATGCCCCAATTAAAAGACACGGACTGGCAAATTGGATAAAGAGTCAAGACCTATCCTGATGGTATTCAGAGACCCATCTCACTTGCAGAGACACACATAGGCTCAAAATAAAGGGACTGAGGAAGATCTACCAAGCAAATGGAAAGCAAAGATCAAAAGAGACAAAGAAGGCCATTACATAATGGCAAAGGGATCAATTCAACAAGAAGAGCTAACTATCCTAAATATATATGCACCCAATACAGGAGCACCCAGATTCATAAAGCCAGCCTTAGACACTAAGACTCCCACACAATAATAATGGGAGACATTAACACCCCACTGTCAATATTAGACAGATCAACAGACAGAAGGTTAACAAGGACATTCAGGACTTCAACTCAGCTCTGCACCAAGCAGACCTAATAGACATTTACAGAACTATACACCCCAAATCAACAGAATATACATTCTTCTCAGCACCACATCACACTTATTCCAAAATTGACCACATAGTTGGAAGTAAAGCACTCCTCAGCAAATGTAAAAGAATAGAAATCACAACAAACTATCTCTCAGACCACAGTGCAATCAAATTAGAACTCAGGATTAAGAAACTCACTCAAACTACATGGAAACTGAACAACCTACTCCTGAATGACTACTGGGTAAATAACGACATGAAGGCAGAAATAAAGATGTTCTTTGAAACCAATGAGAACAAAGACACAACATACCAGAATCTCTGGGACACATTTAAAGCAGTGTGTAGAGGGAAATTTTTGGCACTCAATGCCCACAAGAGAAAGCAGGAAAGATCTAAAACTGGCACCCTAACATCACAATTAAAAGAACTAGAGAAGTAAGAAAAAACAAATTCAAAAGCTAGCAGAAGGCAAGAAATAACTAAGATCAGAGCAGGACTAGAGGAGATAGAGACACAAAAAACCCTTCAAAAAAATCAATGAATCCAGGAGCTGGTTTTTTGAAAAGATGAATAAAATTGATAGATTGCTAGCAAGACTAATAAAGAAGGAAAGAGAGAATCAAATAGACAACAAAAAAAACGATAAAGGGGATATCACCACCGATGCCACAGAAATACAAACTACCATCAGAGTATACTATAAACACCTCTACACAAATCAACTAGAAAATCTAGAAGAAATGGATAAATTCCTGGACACATACACCCTCCCAAGACTAAACCAGGAAGAAGTTGAATCTCTTAATAGACCAATAACAGGCTGTGAAATTGAGGCCATAATTAATAGCCTACCAACCAAAAAATGTCCAGGACCAGATGGATTCACAGCCGAATTCTACCAGAGGTACAGAGAAGAGCTGGTAACAGTCCTTCTGAAAGTATTCCAATAAAAAAGAGGGAATCCTCCCTAACTCATTTTATGCAGCCAGCATCATCCTGATACCAAAGCCTGGCAGAGAAATAACAAAAAAAAGAGAATTTTAGACCAATATCCCTGATGAACATCGATGTGAAAATCCTCAGTAAAATACTGGCAAACCTAATCCAGCAGCACATCAAAAAGCTTATCCACCACACTCAAGTCAGCTTCATCCCTGGGATGCAAGCCTGGTTCAACATATGCAAATCAATAAATGTAATCCATCACATAAACAGAACCAAGGACAAAAACCACATGATTTTCTCAATAGATGCAGAAAAGGCCTTTGACAAAATTCAACAGCCTTTCATGCTAAAAACTCTCAATAAATTAGGTATTGGTGGAACGTATCTCAAAATAATAAGAACTATTTATGACAAATGCACAGTCAATATCATACTGAATGGGCAAAAATTGGAAGCATTCCCTTTGAAAACTGGCACAAGACAGGGATGCCCTCTCTCACCACTGCTATTCAACACAATGTTGGAAGTTCTGGCCAGGGCAATCAGGCAAGAGAAAGAAATAAAGGGTATTCAATTAGGAAAAGAGGAAGTCAGATTGTCTCCATTTGCATAGGACATAATTGTATATTTAGAAAGTCCCATTCCCTCAGCCCCAAATCTCCTTACGCTGATAAGCAACTTCAGCAAAGTCTCAGGATACAAAATCAATGCGAAAAAATCACAAGCATTCCTATACACCAATAACAAACAGCTAGCCAAATCATGAGTGAACTCCCATTCACAATTGCTACTAAGAGAATAAAATACCTAGAAATCCAACTTACAAGGGATGTGAAGGACCTCTTCAAGGAGAACTACAAACCATTGCTCAACGAAATAAAACAGGACACAAACAAATGGAAAAACATTCCATGCTCATGGATAGGAATAATCGATATCGTGAAAATGGCCATGCTGCCCAAAGTAATTTATAGATTCAATGCCATCCCCATCAAGCTACTAACGACTTTCTTCACAGAATTGGAAGAAACTACTTTCATATGTAACTATTTCATTTGGTTAATATGGAACCAAAAAAGAGCCCACATTGCCAAGACAATCCTAAGCAAAAAGAACTAAGCTGGAGGCATCACGCTACCTGATTTCAAACTATACTACAAGGCTACAGTAACCAAAACAGCACGGTACTGGCACCAAAACAGAGATATAGACCAATGGAACACAACAGAGTCCTCAGAAATAACACCACACATCTACAACCCCCTGATCTTTAACAAACGTGACAAAAACAAGAAATGGGGAAAGGATTCCCTATTTAATAAATGGTGCTGGGAAAACTGGCTAGCCACATGTAGAAAGCTGAAACTGGATCCGTTGCTTGCACCTTATACAAAAATTAATTCAAGATGGATTAAAGACTTAAATGTTAGACCTAAAACCATAAAAACCCTAGAAGAAAACCTAGGCAATACCATTCAGGACATAGGCACGGGCAAGAACTTCATGACTAAAACACCAAAAGCAATGGCAACAAAAGCCAAAATAGACAAATGGGATCTAATTAAACTAAAGAGCTTCTGCACAGCAAAAGAAACTACCATCAGAGTGAACAGGCAACCTAGAGAATGGGAGAAAATTTTTGTAATCTACTCATCTGACGAAGGGCTAATATCCAGAATCTACAAAGAACTTAAATAAATTTACAAGAAAAAAACAACCCCATCAAAAAGTGGGCAAAGGATATGAACAGACACTTCTCAAAAGTGTCTTTTGACACTTGTGTGTCAAAAGACATTTATGCAGCCAACAGACACATGAAAAAATGCTCATCATCACTGGTCAGCAGAGAAATGCAAATCAAAACCACAGTGAGATACCATCTCATGCCAGTTAGAATGGCAATCATTAAAAAGTCAGAAAACTACAGGTACTGGAGAGGATGTGGAGAAACAGAAATGCTTTTACACTGCTGGTGTGAGTGTAAACTAGTTCAACCATTGTGGAAGACAGTGTGGCGATTCTTCAAGGATCTAGAACTAGAAATACCATTTGACCCAGCCATCCCATTACTGGGTATATACCCAAAGGATTATAAATCATGCTACTATAAAGACACATGCACTTGTACGTTTATTGCGGCACTATTCACAATAGCAAAGACTTGGAACCAACCCAAATGTGCATCAGTGATAGAATGAATTAAGAAAATGTGGCACATATACATCATGGAATACTATGCAGCCATAAAAAAGGATGAGTTCATGTCCTTTGCAGGGACATGGATGCAGGTGGAAACCATCATTCTCAGCAAACTATTGCAAGGACAGAAAACCAAACACTGCATTTTCTCACTCATAGGTGGGAAATGAACAATAACACTTGGACACAGTGGGGGGAACATCACACACTGGGTCCTGTCATGGGGTGGGGGCAGGGGGAGGGATAGCATTAGAAGAAATACCTAATGTAAATGATGAGTTACTGGGTGCAGCAAACCAACATGGCACATATATACCTATATAACAAATACACACATTATGCACATGTACCCTAGAACTTAAAGTATAATAAAAATAAATAAAATTTAAAAATGTAAAAAGCAAATAATAGTAAATGAAAATACATTAAAAATATTCGTTATCTCACAGTTTCTGTGGGTCAGAAGTACAGCATGGTCTAGTTGGGTCATTCTTTCTCTGGGTTTCTTTCAAGGCTGCAATCAAGGTATTGGCTGGGGCTGTCGTTGCTGGTAGGATTCAGTTCCTCATAAGCTATTGGACTCAGTGCCTCACTACCTCATTGGTCATTATCCAGAAGCTGTTCTTAGTTTCTTGCCACATGGGTTTCTTCATAGGAGAGCTCACAAAATGATGGCTGGCTTCATTACAGAAAGCAAGAGAGAAGAGAAAGAGAGGTGTCGCACTCTTTTATAACCTAATCTTATAAGTGACATCCCATCACTTTTTTCATACTCTGTTTGGTAGAAACCAGTCGCTATGTGCAGCCCACACTCAATAGGAGAGGGACTACACAAGCATTTGAATGACAGAAGGCAGGGATCGTTTGAGCCATTTCAGAAGGTGCCAACCACATTACTTTCCTAAATAAATGGTCAATTTCTTGCTTTCTCCCTTAGTGTTTAAATATTGATGAAAACTGGGCTTTTGTGTGGTATAGAGACAGTCTAATTATTTAGTTTCAGTGACTGAACATCTTAACTTATAAGCAGTAATAACAGACAGCCAAACAAATAAAGCCACCTCCCCTTTTTACCCAGGAATATAAATTTATTTCTGGTGATTGCAGTTCAAACATTATTAGTTTTTACTTTTATATTTTGTAAAATCACCACATCAATAAATAACCTTAGCTATTACTAGGTTATCTGAGAGATTTTCTTTAGTTAGAAAGGAAACTTTAGGATCTTGAAGTCAAACTTCATTCTGGGACTCATCCTCTAATGGCCACAGAAATAGAAAACGTGCCACCTGCAGACTTTTAGATAAACCGATCCCCATTTCCGCTGGGTGTGGATATGTCTGCTTTTAAAGGGATCTTTTAAAATTGCATCATGCTTGCACTTCAGTCTCTTCCCTAAATCCTGATAAATAGCAAAGTGCTCTCTTTGGATGGGGGCACATTTCTACTGTTAAAGATGTTCACACGGAAACCCCGTGCTATCTCTTACAAGTCCTGCCAATGCTTTCATCATTTCAAATCTAAAAAGGGCTTAAAGTGACTTCGTTAAAACCCTCTCTATGAAAAGCTTAAATCCTTCAATAAGTCAGAATGAGATGTACAGCTATATAAAGGCATCACAGTTACATGATTTTCCAGGTAGGAAATGTGTTGGCTATGTTTTACAGTATTACATTTGAAGAAGAAAGTTTTAATATAAATTTGATATATCAGAGATATCAGCACACACCTTTTAATTATACACGTAAAAAAATTGGTGCAAGTCTTTGCCCTGCATGAATACCAAGGCAGTTTAATTTGAAGAACAATCAGCAAACCAATACCCTAAAAAATTGTATAGTAGTTCCCTCTTATCTGCTGGGAATATGTTCCAGGACCCCCAGTGGATGCCTGAAACCATGGATAGTGCCAAACCATATATATTTTATGTTTTTCAATCTGTTAACCAACATGTCTACTAAGTGACTAACAGACAGGGAGGTTATACAGTGTGGATGCGCTGGACAAAGAGATAATTCATGTGGGGTGAGGTGGAGATGGAGTGGGATGGTGTGAGATTTTATCATGCTCTTCAGAATGGTGCACAATTTAAAATTTATAAATTGTTTATTTCTGGAATTTTCCATTTAATATCTCTAGACCACGGATGACAATAGGTAACTGAAACCGTGGAAAATGAAACTGTGGGTAAGGAGGGAATACTGTACTTTCAGTTTCTATCATTTAAGAGGCACCTCTCTGGATGAATTAATTGTCTCCTTTGAAAATGCAAATGCCTTTGGAAAAAGAGAAAAAGAAGTAAGTGATTTTCAGAATCTAGTATCTTTGAGTAAATTTATATATATATATATATATATATATATTTTTTTTTTATTTTTCCATAGGACTATTCCTGACAGATGGCAGGAGGTGAAGGGAAGGAAGCTGATTACCTTCCCTAGGCAATGAAGAGTGAGGCTCATGGGGCAGGTAGGTCATTAGAGGGCAGATGGCACTCTAGAGGGAGATGAAAAAAAAAAAACAAACCATGAATCAGGCATTTATTTTTGTGTTGGATACTGTGTAAAGTGTGATATATACATTGCATAATTCAATCCCACATCTCTCTTACATGGCTAGACAGGGCAGAGCTGGGGTTGAAGTTCAGCTCTGTCTGACTCTAAAGCCAGTGCTCTTTTTATCACACTTTCTCAGAATAAATCTGAAAGTGAAGGTGGGAAGCCCCAAAGATAGAATTGGCAACTTATTTTGTTAAATGTATGTAAGTTTAAGAGTGAGAGAGCCATTCCACACTAGAAATAAAATTTCTGCATTACTGTCTTAGAGAGAAAAGAAAAGCCACTCACATTTGGATCCACTTCCCTTTCCAAAGGAAAATGGTTTGTTTGGTTGTCTTAGATTTTCTGTCTTGCATGCTCTAGGCCATTTGGCATAGATGGCTCAGGGAATGGTGAAGGGCCACATTTGCTTCTGTGCCTCCTCTCCTTCCTGCAAATGTCAGACCAAACTACGTCTTCCAAGGCAGAAGCAAACAATAATTGAGGCTCACATAATAATCCTCAGACATCAAGAAAATGTCAAATTGTGTTCATTGGCCTACATATAAGAAGGCAAAAATATGCATCCTATATTTCAGAAATAATTTTAATATGTTTACTTTTCTAAACATTGGTGCCTAAATCCATTAACGTTAACTCATGCTTTGACATACTGCTTAATTATAAAAAACGTCTAAGAGGCATTTGGCATGATTCTCATCCTCAAAGATTTCTACTTTTGCTCATTTAAAAAGTATTTATCAGGTGCCTATTGGATTCTGAACAGAGGTGTAGAGGCTACAGATAAAGCAGTGAACAAAGTCATCTGGGACAAGAAGGAAAACAAGACAAAAAGTTTTAAAAGGCTAGATGTGGTGCGCAGACGTCTAGTACTATAGGATTGCAGGGAGAAGGGAAGGCCAGAGGAGCAAGCAGGGAAGAAAACTGGGGGTGGGGTGGGGGCAAGTTGGGCTTGGAGAACTTTTCACTTGGCCAAATAGAGACAGATTTTAATTTCCTGAAGGGTCTAAAAGTAAACTTTGAAAAATCTAACTTATTCTTTCATAATGGCTATCTGATTCACACATTCTTCTCCACAGGTATACCAGCCTACCATCCATCCATCCATGCATCTATCCAACCATCCACCTATCCATTCATTCTTTCAGTAAATACTTGAGTGCCTACTATACGCAAGACAATAGGTTGAGTTCTGTTAATATAATGGGGAACAAAAGGGCAAAACCTGCCCCTCATTGAAAGACTTACATGTTGCCGAATGCTATAGAAGAAAAGAACAAAGGGTTATTTGACAGAATACCTAATGGAAGGCTTATTTTAGGAGGTGGCATTCATGCTTGAAACCTGACACATGAGAAGCGGCAGCTAAGTGAAGACATAAGAGAAATGCATTACACACTCAGCATTCAGCCTTCATAGGGAACAAAGGTGAGGATGAGATTAGCATGCTTAAGGAGGGAAACAAGGCCAGAGGGGCAGGTACATTGGGGGTTAGGGTGGCAATCATATGGGATTTGAGAGCTGGGCAGGAATTAGACTGCCAGAGTTTTGTAAGCCATGGTAAGGGGCTTAGGTTTTATTCTAAATGCAAAGGAAATCATTGAATGGTTTTAAGCAGGCAGTGATCCAATTTATGTTTATAAATATCCCATTTATTTTTATAAATATCATTTTGGCTGCTGTGTAGAGAATGGAATGAAAAGGGAAGAGAGTGATGAGAGACTACTTGTAGGCTTTAGCTACAGATTAGGTGAGGACATCACAAGCTTTTCACTTGGCAAAAGTAACAGATTATAAAAGTAGAGTCCACAGTACTAACTTGCTTCATTTGTCTGAAGCACTTTTTAAATTCAGAGATATTCAATCAACTAAACAGTGGGAAATGGCTTTTCTGGAGATCACTCTGACCCAATAAACATTCAAAGTCAGTGTCAGTTTAACCCACATTGGCGTCTTCATTCCTGGCTATCCAATACTTTTTCTCTTCTTTTGTCCTCCTCCTTCTTCTCTTGTTGTTGTTGTTATTACTTTTCTTGTCCTCATCAATTCCACCAAATAATATCTTTTATCTCATGCTACATCCACTCCCTCATACTCCAGCTCAAACATATTCTCAGTCATCCTAGTCAAGTCAAACGGTAGAGAATGACCACAGTATGTACTATGCACAGAGCAGGAGAAGAATAGTTCTTATATGATCAATGAGATTATATCACATTCACCATATAACAAGAAAATAGCTAAGTGATGAGAATTGTGATTACCAAAGGAAGGTGAAGTCAATGGGTGAACTAGGAGGTGAGAGGAGGAAGTTGCTAAGATAGGAGGAGGGTTGGCCTTGAAACTGCCTATACCAATCATGGACCAATTACAGGGCCTATGAGAGAAGAGAAGCAAATCCTGTTCTATCTTAAGCGCATCTATACCAAAGAGAGGCAGAGTAATGGATGTCAAGGACACAAATTCCCTAGACCTTGTATTAGTCTCTAACCCCCATCATGAAGGCCTGATCTTTATGATCTCATCTAAACTTAATTAGCTTCCATGGGCCCCATCTTCAAATACCACCATTATATTGAGAGTTACAGCTTCAACATAGAAATTTTAGGGGGATGTCATTTAGTCCATAGCAGACTGTAAAAGGCCCTCTGGGACATGTCACAGCCCTTTATACTTTCTTTTCATAAAAATGATGAAATATGCCTATGTATTATATGATTATATATCGTTACATAAAGTATAATATTTATATTTATTTGTATAACTATTTAATTCATATCTGTGTCTTCCATGAAACTAAGCCCCGTAAACACAGTGACTGAGTTCTTTGCTCATTATTCTATCTCTAACTGTTTAAATGATAGGTACTCAACACATATTTGCCTAATGAATATGTTTAAATATGAAGCATAATATCAATTTATATTAAAAAACATTTTGTGATTCTTCATTAATGTTTTACTCTTTACATGTATTCTAATACATGTATTTCATTGCTCAGAAACTTTGAAAACATTGCCCTATAGAACTACCCGGGAATACCTCTCTCTATCAACTCTTCCATCATTTGCATTATGGGCAAACTGACAATTTATAGTGTTACATAAAACCCTCCATAGCTTATATTTGATAGCTTCTATTATAAAAATCACTTTCAGTCCTTCGGGCTAGAAAACCCTAGCCAGGCACACAGGACCCCCCTACAATCTCCTTTCAATTGATTCTCTAACTTTTTCACTTGTTCTCCTTTAGTCTGCTGGTTCCACCAAAGACTGTCTGCTGGTTTATCTGTTTCAAAAACATGCCCTACAACTTTGTCTTTGCTGCCTTCCTAACTCTAGTGATTGCATTCTATGCTGAGCTTTCCCCAAGCTTCACATATGTAATTCTATTTAATTTTCTCAATGATCCTGTAAGATGGATATTGATATACAAATTTTAGCTGAAGAAATTGTAGGTCAGAGAAATGAAATAATTCACCCAAGATGATGACGTGGCTAATAAGTGGCAAATCCAAATCTCTACCCTAAAGCCTGTATTCCCCAACATAATAGCTTCACTTTTGAAAGTCTCTATCCAAGTCTACTGAAATATTTGAGGGTCAGTGTGGATCACATTTCCTCTATAAAGCTGTTGTTATACACTTTAGTTCAGTGAGTCATCCCTTTTTAAAAACAATAAAACCTACCATATGTACCCTATGTACTAGAACTTCTGTTAAATTCTTACATATGAATTATCTTATTTAATGCTCTCATTGACCTTATGAGTTAGGATAACATTTTAATAGACAAGAAGCTGGTTTCAAAGTGACAGAGTAATTTCGTTGACATTCTCAGAGTTACAATAGTTCAGAGAAAGGGCTTAAACCCAGATCTGTCTGGTCCGAGATCTAGAGCTTTTACCCTCTTGTATAACATCCCACTTTAGCAGCATCACCCGCCCCACCAGGCATGGCTGGTTATGGGATAATATTTCGCATTTAATTAATGTTTAGAAAAATTTAAATGACATTATCTGATTATAAATAATGAGAAAGAATGACCAACACAAACAACACAGATCCATGTTAAAGAGTCTGAATTAAGTGGTTATATTAATTTCCTATTGATACTATAACTACCACAAATGAAGGGATGTAAAATGACACACATTTGTTATCTTACAGTCCTGGAAGTGAGAAGTCCTAAAATCAAGGTGTTGGCAGGGCACATTCTTTCTGGAGACTCTGGGAGAAAATCTGTTTATTTGCCTTTTCTGGCTTCTAGAGGCTGACCACATACCTTGGCTTATGGTCTTAATATCTATCTTCAAAGTCAGTGGTGTATTATCTTCTAATCATTTTCTCTGTCTCTGACCTTTATGCCTTTCTCTTAAAAGGACTCTTACTATTTTGGGCCCATTTGAATAGTCTGGGATAATCTCCCTAACTCAAAATTCTCTGCTTAACCATATTTGCAAAGTCCCTTTTTCCAGATAATGTAACATATTTATGTTTTGGGGATTAGGACGTGAACATCTTTGGGGGGCCATCGTTCATCCTGCCACAGCGGTGATGGTTTATAGGACATTCTGCTGTCCATGGCTAAGGAGAAGGAGTTACGGATTTTTTTTTGATCCATATTATGGCATTGTTATTTTAAGGAAACAGAATAATGTGAATAACAGGAATATTCCACAGGAAAAAAAGAGAGCTGTAATGGTGAGATTTTAGGCACTGCTACCTACAACATTTTCCAAAAAATTGCCTGTTGTACTAACACAGAACACCAACCCAGGAAAAATACCCACAGAAATTTCTCAGTAATTCCTTACTAGGGATATAAGTACGGTTATCACACATCCTCTTTGTGAACCTCTCCAATCACATTGGAGTGCTAGGAGTGGAGATGTGGCCAAATAGCAGGGCTGGGTCTGCTTAGCACCTCTCCAGCTGAGATGGGCACACCTATTTTTTAAGTTGTAAAGGATGGCATCCAAGTGACTGACCTACTTGCCCAAGTTTTTACTGAAAATAGGTTGAATGGTTGGAACTAAATCTGTGGTTGCTCAACTCTCAGTCCAGTGCTCTTTTCCATCTGACTCACTGAAATCAAGAAATGTTTTGAAATGCAACGGAGAGAAAAGAGGTGTCAGCTAGGAGAGAACAGAACAGACTACAGAAAGGGGACTTGTGTGGGGAGTTAGCAGAACACCAGATTTCTTTCTATGCTTCAGTTCTAAATAGGGCCCCACTTTCCATAATCTCCTCTTGGTTCCTTTTTTCTCTCCAAGAAAATGACAGTCTATGGTGGTGGCCCATGGTATTAATGCTTGGCACAGGAAAGGCTAGAGTTGATGGAGGAGTACAGCAAATGCTTTTGCTCTCACCTCGAGTCCTGTTTGAGTTGTTCGCCTGACTTAGAAGTGAAACGGTTAGAGGGGCAAACAAGTTTCTGCAGCCAAAGAAAATGTTTCCATTTGTCATACAGGATGTATAATGGTATCCAATTTCCATGTGATTAATATTTTTGAAAGTTGGACTCCTAAACTTGAAGTTACTCTCCCTTTCCCAATTCTGCAGCACAAGCAAAATGCAGAATGCTGAATTTTTTTTTGAGGATTCTATATCAAGCACTCAGAACAAAGATATAGATGTAATTCCAGCATCTTGCAAATAGAGATGCAAATAGTAAAAGAAATAGATGACAGGCATTTTCAGAGTAACCTAAAGGAAATAAATCTCTTAGAGAATTTTGAGGTAGTTAATTTTAACTACAGGATGTATGCTGTAGTTGGGTATCTGATTATTGCATTTAAGATCTTGATATCCACATTTGGTGAACTCGGTAAGATAACACTTGAAAAATGTTGGTTTAACAAGATGTATTTAAGTCTTAAGAAGCTACATGTTAACAATTTCCACTCCGGAAGACAGTTATGGCTACAGCATAAGATTTGCTCCAGCCTGTACAACATCTCCTAGATATATTTATTTCATCCACACTGACACAGGCTCTCTTATTCATCCATAATGACATGGCAGGGCTGATGGGCTTCCCATTCCAAGGGAATTTGCCTTTAAAAGGAGTCTGAAGTGAATGACACTTTCTACTATAAGTAATGCAGAATCACAGGTAACAGTGCAGAAGATATTTGGGAGAAAGAGGATTTTCTCCTGGAAATTACATTTTATATCCTGGTATTACATTCTTCTTTACCACCAAAAGGAATTTAACTGTTCATTTCTCTCAGTGTAATATCTAAGTATTTTTCTAATGCCTCAAATTCTGGAATGCATACTGATCTATTAACAGTTGACTTGGGAATGGACTACCAAAGATTGATCAGCTATCATTTTCCAGTGCTAGGGCCAGGGCTGAATCAGCAGCCTAACGACCTACGAGCAGCTGGAACACCTGGAACAACATCAAAGGTGTAAAGAAAACAATTTCTCATGGCCAGGTCTCAGACTAATTCAAACACAAACAAATTCAAACTGATGATAAATTCACTTTGGCTTTTGCTCTTGTGTTAGAAGCATCAAGTCTCTGCCAGGACAACTAGTATGGCTGAAGGGAGGAATTTAAAACAGCAATTAGATGGCACTAATATGGCTCCAATATAATCCCTCCCCTGGTTTCGAGTCTCTGCCTGCCAGGGCTCTTGGCCACCATCCCAGGGCTTAATTGCATTTTGCAAGTAGCCATGGTACACTTGCCACTGTATCTCCCTAACTAACTTCAAACACAGTCCTCATGTCCAATTCAGCATAAATGAGCTGAAATACCTCTGACAGAAAAATGAACGTGTTATCTAGTTTAAAGATTGGTTCAATTAAGAGAAGAGCTGGTTCTGAAGGGGAAAGAATAAAGGGATAAAATTCACAAATCATAGCCTTGAATTCTAAAATTTTCAGTAAAGCGCTGTAGAGGAATGGTTAATGATAAGATTTGGGACATTGCTATTGTTTAATGTTTATGTGCATTTTTAGGTGGAATGAATTTTAAATGGGATTTGACCTTGTGGTAATTGAGGGGCATTAGGGCTTAGCAGAAACCGTACTCTTCTTATTCTGGAGACCACTGGCTTTAAGCCAGATAAACTGTTCTGTCTCTCCTGTTCTCGTTACTAAGCATATAAACTTGGAGAAGTTCCTTGAAAATGCCACATCTCCATTTTCTCACCAACATATTGAGCATGAAAAAAATTTTTCTTATCATCTGTGGGGTTGGTTACCAAAATACTTATAAAATTACAAAATGAGTTTAAGGTCTTATCTTAAAACCTAACTGGTAAATATTTTCAGTAAGTGTTTCTTGTAAAAATAAATGCATGTTTATCAAATGCAGTCATCTATAGAATGATGTGGAAAGCTGGAGGAAGGTAAAGAAAATGGATGAGTTTTATGGACGACAACGACTTGGCCAAGAAAAGCACATTGGGAATTTTGCCTCTTTGTGCTAGTTCTAGTAGAATAGGCGAATCTTATTTTTCCATTAGGCTACAGTGCAATAAAATGGAGCTGCTAGTCTACCAGCTGACATCTATTGAGCACTTATGGTATATTTAACACGATGCTAGCCATTGTGGGAATTATGGAACATTCTAGTTTCTTTCCTTAAGGAGATTATAATCTAGCTGAAGAAACAAGACCCAGACAGTATGTCATTAAATAAGAAAATATATAGTAATAATTAAGGACACATTTTAAGAAAAGTAAGAGTTAAAGTCCTAAAGAGAAGGAAAAAAAAAATGAAAAGGTTTAAAGAGGCTTCATAGAGAAGACAGGATCTGAATAGGACCTGAAGAGATGGTTATCATTTGAAAATAGAAAATATGTAAAAGGTTAGATATTTCAGTAGAGGAAAACATAACAAGTAAAAGTATATAGGAGAGAATAGGGATGATGGAAAGAGAGGTGGCTATGTTAAATAAAATGTGACTTACTTTGTTTATAGCTCCTATGTAAGCAGGTATGGGAAAGTTTCCTATCAAAAAGGCATTGGCTGTTAAAGACCTATACCAAACAGTGACTGTGTAATTCATGAATGTCTGAATCTTCCTAAAAGATAACAGGAACAATAGATAAACAAGACTGACCTGAACACAGAATATTTCAAATGCAAATGAACAGATGAAAATTAAAGGACCAAATCTAATAAAAGCAAGCATCAGCTGTCAAAGTCAAGTTAGAGAATCAAGAGTTCAAAGTTCCGAAATCAAGGCCTAATGAGTTCAACTAAGAGCAGAATCTTCAGAGAGAGAGAGGGTCCTGAGTGTTTGTCTTCAAGGCTAGCTAATCATCAGGACTTGCATTTATGAGCCAAAGGAAGATATTTGAGAATCTGACTCAAAGACCTGGGGTGGGGCTGGAAGGGAGACCATTAGGTTAATAATAGCTCTCGATAATCACATTTCTCATTGCAACACTATCCCTTTAAGATCCAAGACAGAGGAAGAATGTTTTTATGCTCACTGAGCCCAAAAACTGTAAAGCCTGAAAGAGGCCTTAAATATCCTTATTGTATTTCAAATAAATTGTGAATACTAGTAAGTTTGGAGGAATATTTGGAAAGATTTAACTCTATAGTCCAGAAGAAAACAATAATTAAAGTATGTTTTGGAGCATCAAACTTTGACTTCCAATAATTATAGGGAAATGTTAATCCCTATGATCTCCCAGATCATTTGTGATAATGGGAGACATTTAGGGAGGAAAACAGAATTTTACAGAGCAGAGTCGCTGCAATGAGTGTCTACAGGGTAGTCTCATACAGATTTATAAATTCTCTCTGCAACTTTCTCCAGAGAGACCAGCATAGCTATGTGAGTCTATCAATGCTTTTGCAAAGGTAATGCTTACAATGCTTGTGGTCTTCTTAATAGCAACCTTAACCTGAAGACCAAATTTGGCAGCGGTAAAAAGGAATACGTTCAGGAAAATAGTTGTTACAAAGCCTATTTACCTTATTAACAAGTGTAGAGAAGAACAGTCAGAATCTATGAATTAGACTCTTGCATAAAATAATGATCAGGATTTAATCCAGTTAACCTTTTATTCTTGATACCTTTGGTTCTACCTTAGCAGTAAACACACACACACACACACACACACACACACACACACACACACACAAAGAATAGAAGAGCAGACAACACATCAATTGAATTAACATGTGAAAAAAATCTAGATTCTTACTGCATGCCTTAAGCCAAAATACATTCCAGATGGACTGAAGTTCTAAATATAAATAACAGAAGCTCGAGAGCAATAGAAATAGGTAAATAATAATGTTATACTTGCTTCGTAAAGGAAAACTGCCTAGGCATATCTCCCAAAACAAAGCTCATAAGAGAAAATAGTGATAGATCTGATAACATAAAATTTTTATTTTATTTGTTTTTATACTTTACATTCTAGGGTACATATACACAACGTGCAGGTTTGTTACATATGTATCCATGTGCCATGTTGGTTTGCTGCACCCATTAACTCGTCATTTACATTAGGTATTTCTCCTAATGCTATCCCCCCTCCATCACCCCACCCCATGAGAGACCCTGGTGTGTGATGTTCCCTACCCTGTGTCCAAATGTTCTCATTGTTCAATTCTCACCTATGAGTGAGAACATGTGGTGTTTGGTTTTCTGTCCTTGTGATAGTTTGCTCAGAATGATGGTTTCCAGTTGCATCCATGTGCCTACAAAGCACATGAACTCATTTTTTTATGGCTGCATAGTATTTCATGGTGTATGATCTCATTTTTTTTATGGCTGCATAGTATTCCAGGGTGTATATGTGCCACATTTTCTTAATCCAGTCTATCACTGATGGACATTTGGGTTGGTTCCAATTCTGCTATTGTAAATAGTGCTGCAATAAACATATGTGTACATGTGTCTTTATAGCAGCATGATTTATAATCCTTTGGGTATACACCCAGTAATGGGATGGCTGGGTCAAATGGTATTTCTAGTTCTAGATCCTTGAGGAATCGCCACACTGTCTTCCACAACGGTTGAACTAGTTTACACTCCCGCCAACAGTGTAAAAGCATTCCTATTTCTCCACATCCTCTCCAGTACCTGTTGTTTCCTGACTTTTTAATGATCACCATTTAAACTGGTGTGAGATGGTATCTCATTGTGGTTTCGATTTACATTTCTCTGCTGACCAGTGATGATGAGCATTTTTTCATATGTCTGATGGCTGCATAAATGTCTTCTTCTGAGAAGTGTCTGTTCATATCCTTCACCCACTTTTTGATGGGGTAGATTTTTTTCTTGTAGATTTGTATAAGTTCTTTGTAGATTCTGGATATTAGTTGTCAGATGGGTAGATTGCAAAACTTTTCTCCCATTCTGTAGGTTGCCTGTTCACTCTGATGGTAGTTTCTTTTGCTGTGCAGAAGCTCTTTAGTTTAATTAGATCCCATTTGTCAATTTTGGCTTTTGTTGCCATTGCTTTTGGTGTTTTAGTCATGAAGTTCTTGCCCACGCCTATGTCCTGAATGATATTGCCTAGGTTTTCTTCTAGGGTTTTTATGGTTTTAGGTCTAACATGTAAGTCTTTAATCCACCTTGAATTAATGTTTGTATAAGGTGTAAGGAAGGGATCCAGTTTCAGCTTTCTACATATGGCTAGCCAGTTTTCCCAGCACCACTTAGATAAATAGGGAATCCTTTCTGCATTGCTTGTTTTTGTCAGGTTATCAAGAATCAGATGGTTGTAAATGTGTGGTATTATTTCTGAGGCCTCTGTTGTGTTCCATTGGTCTATATCTCTGTTTTGGTACCAGTACTGTGCTGTTTTGGTTACTGTAGCCTTGTAGTATAGTTTGAAGTCAAGTAGTGTGATGCCTCCAGCTTTGTTCTTTTTGCTTAGGTTTGTCTTGGCAATGCGGGCTCTTTTTTGGTTCCATATGAACTTTCAAATAGTTTTTCCCAGTTCTGTGAAGAAAGTCATTGGTAGCTTGATGGAGATGGCAGTGAATCTATAAATTACTTTGGGCAGTATGGCCATTTTCACGATATCAATTCTTCCTCTCCATGAGCATGGAATGTTCTTCCATTTGTGTCCTCTTTTATTTCATTGAGCAGTGGTTTGTAGTTCTCCTTGAAGAGGTCCTTCACATCCCTTGTAAGTTGGATTCCTAGGTATTTTATTCTCTTGGTAGCAACTGTGAATGTGAGTTCACTCATGATTTGGCTCTCTGTTTGTCTATTATTGGTGTATAGGAATGGTTGTGATTTTTGCACATTGATTTTGTATCCTGAGACTTTGCTGAAGTTGCTTATCAGCGTAAGGAGATTTGGGGCCGAGATGATGGGGTTTTCTAAAAATACAATGATGTCATCTGCAAACAGGGACAATTTGCCTTCCTCTTTTCCTAATGGAATACCCTTTATTTCTTTCTCCTGCCTGATTGCCCTGGCCAGAACTTCCAACACTATGTTGAATAGGAGTGGTGAGAGAGGGCATCCCTGTCTGTCTTGTGCCAGTTTTCAAAGGGAATGCTTTCAGTTTTTGCCCATTCAGTATGATATTGGCCGTGGGTTTGTCATAAATAGCTCTTATTATTTTGAGATATGTTGCATCAATAGCTAGCTCTTTGAGAGTTCTTAGCATGAAGGGCTGTTGAATTTTGTCAAAGGCCTTTTCTGCATCTATTGAGATAATCATGTGGTTTTTGTTGTTGGTTGTTTATGTGATGGATTATATTTATTGATTTGCATATGTTGAACCAGCCTTGCATCCCAGGGATGAAGCCCACCTGAGTGTGGTGGATCAGCCTTTTGATGTGCTGCAGGATTTGGTTTGCCAGTATTTTATTGAGGATTTTTGCATCGATGTTCATCAGGGATATTGGTCTAAAATTCTCTTTTTTTTTTATTTCTCTGCCAGGCTTTGGTACCAGGATGATGCTGGCTGCATAAAATGAGTTAGGGAAGATTCCCTCTTTTTCTATTGATTGGAATACTTTCAGAAGGAATGGTATCAGCTCCTCTTCCTAACTTTGGTAGAATCCGTCTGTGAATCCGTCTGCTCCTGGACTTTTTTTGGTTGGTAGGCTATTAATAATTGTCTCAATTTCAGAGCCTGTTATTGGTGTATTCTGGGATTCAACCTCTTCCTGGTTTAGTCTTGGTTAGGGGTGTATGTGTCCAGGAATTTATCCATTTCTTCTAGATTTTCTAGTTTACTATAAACACCTCTACACAAATATTCTCTGATGGTAGTTTGTATTTCTGTGGTATCGGTGGTGAGATCCCCTTTTTTTATTGCGTCTGTTTGATTCTTCTCTCTTTTCTTGTTTATTAGTCTTGCTAGTGGTCTGTCAATTTTATTGATCTTTTCAAAAACCAGCTCCTGGATTCATTGATTTTTTTGAAGGGTTTTTTGTGTCTCTGTCTCCTTTAGTTCTGCTCTGATCTTAGTTATTTCTTGCCTTCTACTAGCGTTTGAATTTGTTTGCTCATGCTTCTCTAGTTCCTTTTATTGTGATGGTAAGGTGTTGATTTTAGATCTTTCCTGCTTTCTCTTGTGGGCATTTAGTGCTATAAATTTCCCTGTACATACTGCTTTAAATGTGTCCCAGAGATTGTTATGTTGTGTCTTTGTTCTTAGTGGTTTCAAACAACATCTTTATTTCTGCCTTCGTTATTTACCCAGTAGTCATTCAGGAGCAGGTTGTTCAGTTTCCATGTAGTTGTGCAGTTTTGAGTGAGGTTCTTAGTCCTTAGTTCTAATTTGATTGCACTGTGGTCTGAGAGACAGTTTGTTGTGATTTCTGTTCTTTTACATTTGCTGAGGAGTGCTTTACTTCCAATTATGTGGTCAATTTTGGAATAAGTGTGATGTGGTAATGAGAAGAATACATATTCTGTTGATTTGGGGTGGAGAGTTCTGTAGATGTCTATTAGGTTGGCTTGGTGCAGAGCTGAGTTCAAGTCCTGCATATCCTTATTAACCTTCTGTTTCGTTGATCTAATATTGACAGTGGGGTGTTAATGTCTCTCATTATTATTGTTTGGGAGTCTAAGTCTCTTTGTAGGTCTCTATGAACTTGCTTTATGAATCTGGGTGCTTCTGTATTGGGTGCATATATATTTAGGATAGTTAGCTCTTCTTGTTGAATTGATCCCTTTACCATGGGATCCCTTGGTAATTGATCCCTCGTTGAATTGATCCCTTTACCAATGCCCTTCTTTGTCTCTTTTGATCTTTGTTATTTTAAAGTCTGTTTTACCAGAGACTAGGATTGCAACCCCTGCTTTTTTTTTTTTTTTTTTTTTTTTTTTTTTTTTGCTTTCCGTTTGCTTGGTAGATCTTCCTCCAACCCTTTATTTTGAGCCTGTGTGTGTCTCTGCAGATGGGATGGGTTTACTGAATACAGCACACTGATGGGTCTTGACTCTTTATGCAATTTGCCAGTCTGTATCTTTTAATTGGGGCATTTAGTCCATTTACATTTAAGGTTAGTATTGTTATGTGTGAATTTGATCCTGTCATTATGATGTTAGCTGGTTATTTTGCCTGTTAGTTGATGCCGTTTCTTCCTAGCATTGATGGTCTTTCCAGTTTGGCATGTTTTTGCAGTGGCTGGTACCGGTTGTTCCTTTCCATGTTTAGTGCTTCCTTCAGGAGTTCTTGTAAGGCAGGCTTGGTGGTGACAAAATCTCTCAGCATTTGCTCGTCTGTAAAGGATTTTATTTCTCCTTCACTTATGAAGCTTCGTTTGGCTGGATATGAAATTCTGGGTTGAAAATTCTTTTATTTAAGAATGTTGAATATTGGCCCCCACTCTGTACTGGCTTGTAGAGTTTCTGCCTAGAGATCAGCTGTTAGTCTGATGGGCTTCCATTTGTGGGTAACCAGACCTTTCTCTCTGGCTGCCCTTAACATTTTTTCCTTCATTTCAACCTTGGTGAATCTGACAATTATGTATTTTGGGGTTGGTCTTCTCAAGGAGTATCTTTGTGGTGTTCTCTGTATTTCCTGAATTTGAATGTTGGCTTGCCTTGCTAGGTTGGGGAAGTTCTCCTGGATAATATCCTGAAGAGTGTTTTCCAGCTTGGTTCCATTCTCCCCATCACTTTCACATACACCAGTCAAATGTAGATTTGGTCTTTTCACATAGTTCCATATTTCTTGGAGGCTTTGCTCGTTTCTTTTTACTCTTTTTTTCTCTAAACTTCTCTTCTTGCTTTATTTCATTAATTTCATCTTCAATCACTGATACCCTTTTTTCCACTTGATCAAATCGGCTATTGAAGCTTGTGCATGCCTCATGTAGTTCTCCTGTCATGGTTGTCAGCTCCATCAGGTCATTTAAGGTCTTCTCTACACTGTTTATTCTAGTTAGCCGTTCTTCTAATCTTTTTTCAAGGCTTTTAGCTTGTTCGCAATGGGTTTGAACATCCTCCTGTAGTTCGGAGAAGTTTGTTACTAACTGACCTTCTGAAACCTACTTCTGTAAACTCGTCAAAGTCATTCTCTGTCCAGCTTTTTTCTGTTGCTGGTGACGAGCTGCGATCCTTTGGAGGAGAAGAGGCACTCTAGTTTTTAGAATTTTCTGCTTTTCTGCTCTGGTTTCTCCTCGTCTTTGTGGTTTTATCTACCTTTGGTCTTTGATGTTGGTGACCTACACATGGGATTTTGGTGTGGATGTCTTTTTTTTGATGTCGATGCTATTCCTTTCTGTTTGTTAGTTTGCCTTCTAACAGTCAGGTCCCTCAGCTGCAGTTCTGTTGGAGTTTGTTAGAGGTCCACTCCAGACCCTGTTTGCCTGGGTATCACCAGCAGAGGCTGCAGAACAGCAAATATTGCTGCCTGATCCTTCCTCTGGAAGCTTCGTCCCAGAGGGACACCCACCTGTATGAGATGTCAGTCGGCCCCTACTGGGAGGTGTCTCCCAGTTAGGCTACATGGTGGTCAGGGACCCACTTGAGGAGGCAGTCTGTCTGTTTTCCGAGCTCAAACACCATTCTGGGAGAAGGACTGCTCTCTTCAGAGCTGTCAGACAGGGATGTTTAAGTCTGTAGAAGTTTCTGCTGCCTTTTGTTAAGCTATGCCCTGCCCCCAGAGGTGGAGCCTACAGAGGCAGACAGGCTTTGTTGAGATGAGGTGGGCTCTACCCAGTTTGAGCTTCTGGGCTGCTTTGTTTACCTACTCAAGCCTCAGCAATGGCAGACGCCCCTTCCCCAGCCAGGCTGCTGCCTCGCAGCTGGATCTCAGACTGCTGCGCTAGCAGCGAGCAAGGCTCTGTTGGCTTGGGATTTGCTAAGCCAGGCGTGGGATATAATCTCCTGGTGTGCCATTTGCTAAGACCATTGGAAAAGTGCATTATTTGGGTGGCAGTGTCCCGATTTTCCTGCTACAGTCTGTCATGGCTTCCCTTGGCTAGTAAAGGGACATGCCCCAACACCTTGTGCTTCCTGGGTGAGGCAATGCCCCACCCTGCTTTGGCTCACCCTCTGTGGGCTGCACCCACTATCCAACCAGTCCTAATGAGATGAAGTAGGTACCTCAGTTGGAAATGCAGAAATCACCCATCTTCTGTGTCAATCATGCTGGGAGCTGCAGACCGGAGTTGTTCCTATTTGGCCATGTTGAAAAATATGGAATGCTTCACAAATTTGCATGTCATCCTTGCGCAGGGGCCATGCTAGTCTTCTCTGTATCATTCCAATTTTAGTATATGTGCTGCCACAGTGAGTACCATAAAAATTTTATATTTGGTAAGGCAAATAAACTCACAGATACAATGAAAAGGCAAGTCATAGTCTGGAAATGTATTTATAATACATGTAAGGAATTAATTTTCTTAATATTAATATGTATTCATTAATGTGTATATGAGATATATAAAGAATTAATTTCCTTAATATTTAAATAAATCTTATAGGCTAATGAGAAATGACAGCCCCAGTAGCAAAAATGAAATAATAATCATAAGAGATAATATTCATTGTCACTAGTGATTAAATAAATGCTAATTTAATTAACAAAATCACATTAAGGCTTTGAGATTATAAAAGAAAAATATATTGTGTTAAAGGTATGGTGAAAAGACAATTGCATATACTGAAACAATAATGGTCGAATTTTATTTAGTAAGTTCTGTGTGTCAGATCCCATTTTACATTTTATGTATATTTTCACATTTAATCTTCAGAACAACAATAAAATTTGATATTTTACCTATTTTTCAGATGTGGGTACTAAGAAGAGTTCAAGAATTTTCCCAGTGCCTTCAACCAGATGAAGGTGATCTAAGATTTGGACCTAGAGGCTACTAAGAGGCCATGGTCTTACTCATCACTTGAAAGCTACTTTCGTTTATGGGAAATATAAATTGATAATGCCTTTCTAAGAGACAATTTGGCAAAAAATCAATTTAATTACAAAAGTTGTTATACTTTTACCCACGAATTCTTCTTTTAGGAATATAATAATGTGAGAAAAGTGCAAAATTATATGTGCAGAAATATTTCTTATAGTATGGAGCATAGTGAGAAGATAATGCAAATATGAAAGAATTAGGAAATGACAGTGTAAATTTAAAAAACAGGTATAGTGGAATATTATGTAGATATTAAAAATGATGTTGAAACATATTTAATGGTCAGAGATACACACTTTGAGTTCAAGAAGCATGGTACAAGCAGTTCCTGTATTCAAATTGCTGCCAAGTCCAATTACAAGCCCTTTTGATGGTAATGATATTCTTATTATTACTAACATTCATAGAGCTGTCTATGAATGTTACTGAGCATTTATAAACAAAAATGTATTTTCATTGCCATGGACTTTATATTCTAGTGGAAGAGGTTGACTAAAAATAAGAACAAAATGGAAAATATACAGCATACAATAAGGACTAAAGAGAAAAACATAAAGCATATGCAACATTGGTAAGGGCAACTAAAATTTACAGAGAATGACCAGGGGCTCACAAAAGAGTCAATTCATAAAGCAGAGATCATAAAAAAGTCAACTTTTTAGCAAACACCACAGATCACAAGAGGAAACTGAAATACAGAGTCAAGGAATAATTTTTCTGAGTGAGTTCTGACACCTAGTTAGAACAAAAGGTAGAACGCAGGCACTCTGATTTTCATATGCTACAAATGGAAGCTTCAAAAGAATACTATCAAATCATTAATAGTATTTATGGATGGTGAGACATATTGAATTTTTTGAAAAGTAACATGCATCTTACACATCAGCAAACATGGTATCTTTATTAGTGATGTTTGGCATGGTCATCACATTGGTGAAGAAATAGAAAAGTGGCTTATTAGAAATTTTTTTCAGGGGGCGGTGGGGGGATGGAGTTTTGCTCTGTCACCCAGGCTGGAGTGCAGTGGTGCAATCTCGGCTCACTACAAGCTCTGCTTCCTGGATTCACCCCATTCTCCTGCTTCAGCCTCCCGAACAGCTGGGACTACAGGCGCCTGCCACCATGCCTGGCTAATTTTTTTTGTATTTTTGGTAGAGACGGAGTTTCACCATGTTAGCCAGGATGGTCTCGATCTCCTGACCTCGTGATCTGCCCACCTCAGCCTCCCAAAGTGCTGGGATTACAGGTGTGAACCACCGTACCCGGCCATTTATTAGACAATTTTTGAATGGATTTCAAGGCACACTAAATCTGACTCACATCTTTGGCTTCTGCTGTAGCTGCTGTACTCCAGCTTCATACTTTATTTTTTATAATAACTTTATGTCCTATGTATGAAATCTCCCGAGTGGCTTCTCCTGTGGACTGCCTGTACAATGACACCACTATGACAAAAGCCACCGGATTTCTCCTTTCTATATTCTCTACTTCTCATGTCCCATGTTGAATTAATGGCCAAACCTAATAGACTTTTACTTTCATCATTTTCTCACATATGCCTTCTGTTTTCCATTGTCATGACCATGGTATGTTTAGGCTTTAAATTTCTCTATTTCTCTTTTCCTGAGATAGGCACCACACCAATCTCCCTATTCCCTCACAATTTATCCAGAAAGCCATCTTCAGACCTTCTGGTTAACAGCTCGATTACCACCAAACCCAATCAGATCATCCTCCTAATCTTGTTCATTCAATCTCACCCCAGTTCCTAGGGTTAGTGTAAATTCTACATCTTGACTGTCACTACTAGAAGTGGCTGACATTTTCCACCTTATCTTTTACTCTCCATTGTATATGTTTCATAGCCCAGCCATGAAAGAGATAACAATGCTCACCAAATAATCTCCTTTCTCCCACTTTATGCAGCTTCTTGCCATTGAGCTGGCCATATGGCTAGTTCTGGTTAATTGGCTGTTTGTTAGCAGAAAGAACATACTTCATTTCTGTGCCTGAGCCTAGAAGAACAGGCATGAGTTCTCCATGCTTCTTTATTCTCTTCCTGAAGCAACAAGGAAAGGTGCACATTTTAGATCCTGCAGCTACAAAGTAGTGGAATCTGAGACCTCATTGATCTAGTGTGTGAGCAAAAAATAAACATTTGATGTGTGTTGGTGTGTTGTGCTGCTAGGATTTTGAAGTGAATCTGTTACTATACATAACTTAGCCTCTTTAAACTAGTACATCAACCGAAGTGGATGAACTCATCAATTCCTGCACCACATTGTGCTCTCCCTTATTCTTACCTTTGCCTTTGTGTATCTCTCTATTGGGAATATCTTTCTCTGAATGATCAATTCCTCCATCCCCACATTGCCTTATTCTAATTATTGGCATTTTACTCACCCTTCCAGAACCATCTCTAATGTTAATCATGTCTAGGTGCTTGCCCAATCAGATGTAATTTAACTTTCTGCTAATCATGAGGAGGCTTGATAGTTACCTTTTTTATTCCTATTCACAAATTCTGTCTCATCCTATAGTTATTGGTATATTTATTTTTCCTCTCTGTTAGAAAGCAGGCCCTTCAGGGGGCCTGAATTATACTTATAAGTCTCACCTGCACAGCCCTTTGTATCTAAGTTTTCTGGAAAATATTTACGAAACTGAGTTGAGACTCAGAGTGTGCAATATAATTTTCAAGAATTCTACCACAGTAGCTAAAAGAAAATATGTTCTGATATTTAGAGAACATCTATATGATGATTTTTACAGATTTTGTTACTTTCCTGTTTCTTTTCTATTTTCATGATGAAATGGTGAACTCTTTTTTCACTATTGTCTTCTCTGGGCCTGGCACATTGCTTGGCACAAAATCAAATACTAGATAACTTGTGGGTGAATAAAGAAAGATTCAGTACATAAAACATTACTGTATTAAAAATTGAGTTAGCTAAGACTTACTTGCTTACAAGACCTCTATAGCTGGAAAGAGCGTTTAATATATAAAATTAGAGTTTTAGAGGCAATGGTGACTTCAGAAGAAGAAAAATGAAAACTAAATTTAGAAGAAGGTGTTGTAGTTCATAAAATATTTTCATATATGTTATCTCAGTTGATTGTTGTACTCATTGTCTGCAGTAAGCAGATGTTATCCCTACTTTACAGATGAAAAAACAATCACAGAAAGGTTAAATGACTTGCATAAGGTCAAACAGCTGGTTAAAAACTTTCTCATGTCTCTTAATTCCTGGTCCACAGCTCTGTATTCTACATGTTATTACCTTTTCCTAAGTTCAAGACAAGGAAAACCTTTAGGATCATCGTTTTGCTTGTGTAATGTGTTATCTTGGCAGCAGCAGCTAGGTAAGTACTGTAGCTGAAGAAGGCATACATGTACACACACACACACACACACACATGCACACAAACATAATTATACAAGCGTCCTCCAGTCTGGGCCAAAATAGAATTAATCCTGTGTTCATTGCTGGTGAATGCTGAAATCTTCCATCTCAGTGTTGTGTTTAAGAATAAGTCTGTATACACGCTCTGTAATTGAATGTCAGGAAATATGAAAACATATTGTTTTATTGCTACTATTCATTGATTTATCGAAGTGATTTATTGACGATGGACATGCAGTACAACAAATCACTTTGCTGACACCATCAGCTGCCTTAACTAGGTTGTCAGTTCACGACATTAAAGGTAATGGATAGTGATTATTTTACAGTAATGGGTTTAATCAGCACTTTGAATGACTTAGCAGTCATGTCAGAGGAGAGCCAACTTATCATTTATCATGGCAGCATTTTGTTTACCAACATCATCTATAATTCATTTGATTGTTGACAATCATCAGCAAGTACCTCTCAGGCAAACTTTTATCGGAGATGGAAATCTGCACAGCTGCAGCATGCTAAGTTACCCCAAGGGGCTGCCTGAGCAGACACAGTTGGGGAGGCATGTTGTTACCCTGGCCCCAGAGAGGTGGTTTCCACCAACTGGGCTTTTAGTCTTCTCACAGTGGGTTGGATTCTTTACGTTTCCATCTCTTCAACCCCCTGATTCCATAGGATCTTTAGTAACCCAGAAAGGTTTCAGGCACAAAATCTAATCTATAAAGGTAGGAAAATGAGAGGCACATGATCTTGTGTTAAGCTTGAGTCAGCTTAACATAGCTAAATACATATCTTGGCTCTGCTACTTGTCACAGTAGAAGCCTGAGCTGATCCACTACTGAAGTATCAGACATGTCTGGGCAGGTTTGATGACCCAATGGGACAGACATAGCAGGAGTCTACTTTCATAAGAGATTGTACAGCTTCCTACAGGAAAGCTCAACAAAATGCTAGGACATTCTTTTTGCTCTTTGAGCACCTGAAATTTATCTCTAGAGGGTAAAAAGCACATGCATACATCATTTTAAATATAATTTTAGTGATTTTGCAAGCTCTCTAAAGTCTAGCCCTAGGCAGTAAAATAAAGTAATGAGGAGCTTGGATTCTGGAGGAAAGTACACTTGACTAGAACATCTGCTTCGCCCATTGCCAGTTTTGAGACCTTGGGCAAGTGACTAAACACCTTTCAGTTTTATTCATTCACAGCAATAATAATATTACGTTTGTCAAGGGTGCCTATGAATATTAAATGAATTAATGTTGGTAAAGTGCTTAATGTCATGCCTACACAGAATACGTGCTCAAAGAGTAGTTTTTATTATTGCTATTTTTTAACTTATGAATTCAGTCTTACAGCACCTGTCTTTATGGAAGAGAGAATCAGAAAGCCAAATTAAGGTGGAAACAAAGCCTTAGTTGCATGAATCCCTTATTGTGTTTTAGTGCTATTTGTCTATTCATTTTCAGACACGATGCCAGCAAGAGACAGAGGAAGGAAAACAGGAGCCATAAATAAGAAGCTGAAAGAAAGAGCTGTTCTGCTAAATCTCGGTGGTGGGCTGCAATATAAGTTACACTATCTTGCTTTTCTCTATAACATAAGAAAGCACTACATGGCACATACCTTTGGCATCTTAAAAGTCCCAGGGCATCAGTGGGGGTAGAATGCCCAGGGGGAGATGACAAAACCAATAGGACGGGCAGCAGTGCCTAACACAAGCCGCATGCTCAGCAGAAGCAGCAGTGGGAACCACAAAAGCTGTATGACCTGGAGGTGCCATGGACCCGGATGTATACAAAGCATAAGTGACTAATTCAAATAGCTGATTAAGAGAGGGAGAAGAGGAACAGAGTAACCATGCAGTGGCTAACAGGACAGTTTGATTTTAAGCAAAAGTGGAATATCCCCTGAGGGCTTCCAGAAATTATTTTATTTGGGGGCAAGCATATGTCACCAGAGGCTGGAGACCTAAACTATCAGGGTAGGGATAAAAGCCAGAGAAGCACTGGTCTACAGTCATTAGCAACTTGTCTTTGGAAGAGCCATTTATCCTCTCTTGGCATCATTTTTTTTCTCCTCCATAAACTGAGAGTATTAGTATTAGACAGGATGTGTAGACACCAGTGGGTAATGGGTCGGTAGAAATACATCAGAATCCTCCTATAGTCTTTTTCAAAATACATATAGCTGTGGTCCTCAACAAATCTTATCAAATCCCTGGTCGGGGTTTGGTAGATGTTGGATGGGATGAAGTTGGGAGAGTTGCACTGGGGTGTGTGTTTGTGTGTCTGTGTGTGCTGGGGTGATGGTATGTATATTTAAACTCCCTGTTATTCTCAGTGATATTTCTACTTTTGATAACCATAGATTAAACCATCTCTGATTTACTTTCAGTCCTGTGATTCTATACATTTTTGATACATTAATTAAATTATAATAATTATATTTAGTTTCCTTTCATAGACCTTTTCTTATTTCTTTGCCTGGTCCAACCATCCCTGGTCGTGGAGTAAGCAAGCCCCTCTAAGTTAGGTAGATATAGGAGAGACATTAGAAAAGGAGAGCACTCTCAAGTACTTTAAGAAATGAATACAAATATTATAATAATAACTTTCATTGAGTGATTGCAAAGTGATAAACACTGTTCAGAGTGCTTTTAATGTATGAATTTATTTAATCTTCACAACATACTTATGAGGTAGGTTTGGTTATTATTCCTGCTTTATAGATGAAAAAAATTCAAGCACTAGGAAGTCAAACAATTTGCCCAATGTCAACCAGCTAGAGAGTGCTAAAGCCATTCTTTTAACTCAGGCATCTGATTCCGGGGACGGGGCTGTTAACCCTTTCTCTACAGGGCTTGAGAATGATTAATACATAAACAGCTAGGGGAGAATGACTCACAGAGTGCACTCCTCTCAGACAATTAGCACATAGGTGGGTAAGAAACCCTTTCTGAACCTCACTCATGTGGGTAAAAGAAAGACTAATATTGTCCCTATTGGAATTGACAATTAAGATGTGCAGCCAACTTCTTTACTTGGCATGTTATGCAGTATATGCACAAATCATACTCTTGTGCTGAAGGCAGAAGGAAAGTTTGGAGACAGCCTGGCCTGGGAATCACAAAGGTGATATTCCACACATTGGAGCCTGAAGTACTGAAGACAACTTTGCCTACTTCACAATGTAACTGGGGGCAGGCTCTACTTTTGAACCTGACCAACTCCTTTTGGCCTGGATAAGCAGTCTCTTTTGTCAGATGGAGTCTTGCTCTGTCGCCCAGGCTGGAGTGCAGTGGCGCTATCTCTGCTCATTGCAAGCTCCGCCTCATGGGTTCATGCCATTCTCCTGCCTGCAACTTCAGCAAAGTCTCAGGATACAAAATCAATGTGCAAAAATCACAAGCATTTATACACACCAATAACAGACAGAGAGCCAAATCATGAGTGAACTCCCATTCACAATTGCTATAAAGATAATAAAATACCTAGGAATCCAACTTATAAGGGATGTGAAGGACCTCTTCATGGAGAACTACAAACCACTGCTCGGTGAAATAAAAGAGGACACAAGCAAATGGAAAAACATTCCATGCTCATGGATAGGAAGAATCAATATCTGGAAAATGGCCATACTGCCCAAAGTAATTTATAGATTCAATGCTATCCCCATCAAGCTGCCACTGACTTTCTTGACAGAATTGGAAAACCCTACTTTAAATTTCTTATGGAACCAAAAAAGAGCCCACACTGCCAAGACAATCCTAAGCAAAAAGAACAAAGCTGGAGGCATCATGCTATCTGACTTCAAACTATACTACGAGGCTACAGTAACCAAACAGCATGGTACTGGTACCAAAACAGATATATAGACTGATGGAACAGAACAGAGGTCTCAGAAATAACACCACACATCTACAACCATCTGATCTTTGACAAACCTGACAAAATAAGAAATGGGGAAAGGATTCCCTATTTAATAAATGGTGCTGGCAAAACTGGCTAGCCATATGTAGAAAGCTGAAACTGGATCCCTTCTTTACATCTTATACAAAAATTGACTTAAGATGGATTAAAGACTTAAATGTAAGACCTAAAACCATAAAAACCCTAGAAGAAAATCTAGGCGATACCATTCAGGACATAGGCGTGGGCAAAGACTTCATGACGGAAACACCAAACGATGGCAACAAAAGCCAAAATAGACATGGGATCTAATTAAACTAAGGAGCTTCTGCACAGCAAAAGAAACTGTCAGCAGAGTGAACAGGCAACCTACAGATTGGGAAAAAATTTTGCAATCTATCCATCTGACAAAGGGCTAATATCCAGAATCTACAAGGAACTTAAACAAAATTAGAAGGAAAAAACAACCCCATAAAAAAATGGGCGAAGGATATGAACAGACACTTCTCAAAAGAAGACATTTATGCAGCCAATGAACTTATGAAAAAATGCTCATCATCGCTGGTCATTACAGAAATGCAAATCAAAACCACAGTGAGATACTATCTCATGCCAGTTAGAATGGTGATCATTAAAAATCAGGAAACAACCAATGCTGGAGAGCATGTGGAGAAATAGGAATTCTTTTACACTATTGGTGGGAGTGTAAAGTAGTTCAACTATTGTGGAAGAAGACAGTGGGGCGATTCCTCAAGGATCTTGAACCAGAAATACCATTTGACCCAGCAATCCCATTACTGGGTATATACCCAAAGGATTATAAATCATTCTATTATAAAGACACATGCACACTTATGTTTATTGCAGCACTGTGCACAATAGCAAAGACTTGGAACCAACCCAAATGCCCATCAGTGATAGATTGGATAAAGAAAATGTGGCATATATACACCATGGAATACTATGCAGCCATAAGGAAGGATGAGTTCATGTCTTTTGCAGGGTCATGGATGAAGCTGGAAACCATCATTCTCAGCAAAGTAACACAAGAAAAGAAAACCAAACGCTGCATGTTCTCATTCATAAGTGGGAGTTGAACAATGAGAACACATGGACACAGGGAGGGGAACATCACACACTGGGGCCTGTCGGCAAGTGGGGGCTTGGGGGAGGGATAGCATTAGGAGAAATACCTAATGTAAATGACGAGTTGATGGGTGCAGCAAAGCAACATGACACACGTATACCTATGTAACAAACCTCCACGCTATGCACATGTACCCCAAAACTTAAAGTATAATAAAAGAGAAATAAAATATTTGTAACCTCTTTCCCCTCTCAAAGATAGTATTTTTGTGTATTTCTTTCAGACTGTATGCATGAGAATGTATGTGTGTTAGGATATGATTATGAAGGGCATGCAATTTGTGGTAGATTATACGTTTCCCAATGTGTCAACCTTCCATGTATGCTAAGCCCTGGCAGAGTGTCCCTTCCCACACTAACTCTGGGGTGAGCCGTGTGACTTGCTTAAATCAGTGGGACACCAGCAAACAGAAGACTTGGTCAGCTCCAGATCTAGTTTTCTTGAGAATAAAAGACCATATTTATAGAAAAGTCCAGTCATCCCAGTTGTCCCAGATGAGCCAGGCCTTGAGTAACCCTGTGGCTGCATTGCATAGCACCACTGTGTGAGTCATCCTATGAGAATCCCACAGAATGACTGCTTAGCCAACCAAAAAATTATGAGATATAATATATTGTTATTTTAAGCCACCAAATGTTAGTGTATAACTGATGCAGTGTTTTAAACCTGATTTTTCATTTAGTGTACTGTGAACATTTGTTTTTGCTCTTAAGTAGAATTCAGGAACCTAATTTTTAAAATGATTTTATCAACATTCCATTACAACATGTACCATAACCTGTTTAACTAATGTCTCATTGTTTGACATGCTTACAATTAATTTTTAATACCAAATTGGTGACTCCCTAATGCCATTTCCACTATGTAAACTTATTTTAAAACAAGTTTATATGTAATTACCTTCTAAGCTCTTTGAGAACAGTAGCTATGAATAAATAAGCGTTTCTCCCTCTTAAGCTCTTCCACTGTTCATGGCAAATAGTCAGTGCTCAAAATATTTACTGAATGAAAAAATGAATAAATGGCTTATAAGTAAGTTAGAAAAATAGCATTTAACAATAGCCTACACATTTTAATACAATGTATATTCAGGCAAAACATTATAGAGAAAGCTTGCTATTGGTGGACTCTTTTCCCCACCTCATACTTTCATGCTGTCCAAAAACACTAAGAAATGAGCATTTTTATGAAATCAGTGTTGCTGCATTAAAACCTATTATTCCCCTGTCCCATTCTTTCAATGTCTTGTTTAGAGTGGAGGTGACAACCAGCTAAACTGATGAAAATATTTGTACTAAATTGATACTCTACTCTGTTCACCATCCTGAAAAATGTGTATGTTCATGAAGAAATAGTTTGTGTTTCCTCAAATCATACTACATTTACCCATATTCTGACATTTATGACAAGAAAATACTTCGAGGCATCTACTGTTTTAGAGTTTTTGTTTCTTTAGTTTACTTTGTAAATAAGGATAATTCAGAGATGACCACATTGTGTTTTTCATAAATTATCATCTATCATTAAAGTTAATCCAATATCCAATTTAGGTTTGAATTGAAATATTTTAAATAGGTAAAAGAATCAAGATAACAATTTCTTTTCCTATTAACCTTTCGGGTAGTTTCTTTTATATTTTGTTTCCTTTGGATAAGGGGAAGTACATTGTAATCTTTATTTTAAATTAGGTTTTATAGCATATTTAATCCCCAGGTTAAAGCATATTATTCACATTTAAAAGAGAAAATGAACAACCTTAAAGATGTCAGCTTCAGACTGAAACCACAGTGGAAATAAGCTATTTGGATAATATTGTCTAGGAGGTACCAAAACTTCAAAAGATTTCCTTATAGTTTGAAACTCCAACCCAGAAAACCCTTTTTCTTCACTGCTTTTCATGGTGAACCATTTTGAATATCTACTCATTTTACTTAACTTTTCCCACACTGTCATTCTCTCCCTTTGAGAGGCAGGCCCAGGAGTGGGAAGAAAGGCTCAAAAGGAAAGAGGACCAAAACTAATTGAGCACAGTTTGTTGCCACTTGAAATAGAATCTATTACCAAATTTTACACTAACAAAACTGAGGCTTAGGTGATTACAGAAGCAATCAGTTACAGAGTCAACACTCAGATCTCTCTAGATCCAAAGCACATTATTTCTTAAACTGAGCAGTCAGAAGGCCCAGATTCTAGTTGTGGTTCTTGAAATCCTTGTGACATCTTGAGAAGATAAATGGGCTTCAGCTTCCTTATCAGCAATATACAGATAGATAAAGCACCTTTCTTTCCTGTTCATGAGGATAACATCACCTTTCCTACCTATTTCGTGGGGCTAGTATGATATGGTTGAGAATATGTTTTAAAAACGGAAACATCAAATAGGAATACATCGCCTTAAGTTCCAGGTTCTGAATGAATTTAAGGAATAGACTGACTAGGCCCACATAGGGTATCTTGGTCATTCCTATGAGAGGGAAAGAGTAGGGCTCTTCAGAGTGTCCCTTTGAACTCAGCCTCTTGTTCTTCCTTTCATGGTGACTCACTGGTTTTCTTTTCTTCCTTCCTCACAGCAGTCTTTGGGATTAAAAACAAAAAATAAAAAACCAAAACCCCTGTAATAAGGCAGAGATCTACTCACTGAGAATGGTTTATGAAGAGAGAAGAAGGGGCAACCATATAGGGCTACTGCTGTAGGAACACATGTTTTGAATCTGTTGAGAGAAGAACTAAGTTGAATTGGAGGACTTCTAAATTTAGAGAGACATTTCTTTTAGTCAGTAATAGCCATTACTGACTTCTGTTTGTAGGTCTGGTGGGTCAACACCCCTTCTACTCTTCTCTACACCCTTAGGTATCATTCATTTTCTTTCACAACTTTTCTATCTCTGCAACAGTTTACCTCCTATGTTCTCACTCTCTAGGGGTGCATTCTAAAAAATAAACTTTGGTGCCAAGAATTCGACAGTAAATTATGGGGAACACTTTGGCCATTGCTTTCCATTATGGTGGGTCCATTTATTTTTTAGTGGCCCTTTAAACTTCCCCTGCAAAATGGGGATATGGCATTTGCTCAGGTCTCTTCATCTTGAATATTAAAAAGGTCTTTAAAAAACCCTTGGGTTTCTTTCAGTGACACTGCTTGCTTATAGAACCTTTTTTGATGGCAAATACTAGTTCAATGTTCCAGGACTTGGAACGTTTTACTCCTCCAGAGGCAATATTCACTTAGACAAATAACATGTTTCTACCTGGTTGAACTGTATGCTATTGCTGTGTTTATAGGGCAAAAATGGTTAAACGCCAGAAATTTCATATAGTTCAGCCTAGCATCTCAAATTTTTATTTTTCTTCATACATGTCTTCCTCCCTCCCTTTATTCCCCTTTGCCTTTCCCCTTCCCCTTCCTCTTCCCCTCCCTCCCTCCCTTCCTTTTCTTTCTCTCTCTCTTTCTCTCTTTCTCGCCGAGGCTGCAATGCAGTGGCGTGAACACAACTCACTGCAGTCTTGAACTCCGAGGCTCAAGTGATCTTCCCACCTCAGCTTCGCAAAGTGTTATTACAGGTGTGAGCCACCAAACTAAGCCCATATTTACCTTTTAATATGTAAACAAAACGATATGCATTCTACTTCCCCAAAGATAAATAATAGCATTATGTTTTCCTCTTAATAGATATTATGGAGTAATAAAGTTTTCGTTTTTTCTGCAACCTAAAAATGCTGACTCACCAGGTGATACAGCTCAGGAGCTTGATACAGATGATATGGACATGAGTAAATACTGTATTCCCATTTTGCAAGTGAACATTTTTGTGGCATTTCAGTGCTTGGGGAAATAGAAAGTAATGCAGACCATTCCTTGGAAGGGAGAAGGTTGGGAAAGGAGGACGTAGTGACATAGGCCAGATAGGAAAGAGAGAAGGGATACCAAGAGGATTCCAGAGCCTTTTCTCTAGGGAATCACTTCCTGTAGAAATGGAGTTCTGACTGTTGAGAAGATATCCACTGACAGTAGGGAAGCCCAAGCTCTGAAAATTACAGGGTCTCTCTCCCCAAATCCCATTTTACCACTTACTCCAAGTATTACTTACAGTCTCATGATGAAAACAAAGGTTAGTGATTTAACTGTGATTTGTAATCTTCAGATTTAAAGTTTACATATTATATGCTTTTTTTATTAATTATATTTTTTTCTACAATTTAGTTTTCAAAACTGATGTTATAGTATAATATTAGAATGCCCAGTGGGGTAGATATTTCTACATATGTCTGTGAAACAATGCCTAGGAGAGTGGAGTGCCTCTGAAACTGTAGTAGAGGTCCTGAATGGCAGCTGTAACCTCTGTAAAGGCAGCAGTGGTTACCCACGGTCATCACGAAAGGTGAATTTCCTGTGCATTACAAAGCAAAGATCTTGGGAGGAAATAAATAGAAAATATGGGTGATCCATTTTTTTTTATTTTTCTCCCAGTTGATTATGCATTGAATACTGTTGGAGTATTTTTTGCTCATAGGCATTTCCTGTATAGCATTAATGACTGCAAAAGTGATATCAAACACATATTGAGCACTTTTTATAAGACAGATTCTCTAGGCAAAGATTAACTTGTATATCTCAGTTCATTCTTACAAAATTCTTGCATGAGAGATATCATTAGTACCCCCATTTTGCAGAAGAAAAAAAATCTAAATTTAGAGAGGTTAATTACATGCATTTCGGAAGGGCAGAACCAAGACTCATATCATGATTGATCTGACACCAAAGGTAGACTCTTCAAAATGACCCTCTGTGACCTGTCAGTCATACCACTCTGATGAGCTTATAAAAGGCCAGAAGTAAGAATCTGGCTGGACAGTTCAATGAGTTAAGAAAGAAGGATGAGAGTAGAGAGGCAAGACTGGTGAGAGGTAGAGAAGTAGAGAGGCAAGACTGGTGAAACAGCCAAGTACTCTTACAGTCTATGTATAGAAAAAAATCTCCACATCCCTATAGCCATTGTCAGATAGCCTTCTTCATTTATTCCAGATTAACTGCCTGTTAATCTCCAGGTGATTCTCTGTTCTTCCCTTTAGAAATCTAAACTATTTCTGAGTGAAATAAAATAGAGATCAACACAAACCTCCATACTCTTTCTCTTAAAGTTGGAAACACTGGCATGGCATTAAAACTTAAACATTTCACTGGCCTTTACTGGCCTAACATTTCTTCTCCCACATTGATTTTGCTTACCTTGGAAATGGAATTTGAAAGTAGATTAATAATGTTAGAACTTATGTTACTATGGTGACCCAGGATAGAGGGTATGAGATTTCTTCCCTTCAGATCTTGATATTGAGAAGTCTGCCTATTTGTCCCTGTCTTTTACAAAAGCTCATGGTGTGATAGAAGGGATAATGTGTGGGAAGAAGCATTATTACAGAGAAAAGCAGATTTAGAACTGGCCTCTCTCAGCTTCCGAAAGGTCCAGGTGCAGATAACTCTGTAATTCCTGTTCAAAGACTAATAAAGTCTTGGATGGTTTGAAGTCTGACAACTGTACTGAGTGATTTATTTCTGGATTTCCGAAGTATATCCACAGGTCTCATCTCTTTTCTGTCCATATTCATCCCTAGGTCATCGCAGTCTCAGTTTTAAAATACATCACATTACAATGCCTCCTACATTTTTATCTCTATCCAGAAATCTCCCCTGAACTTCAGACTTTTAACCCAAATGCTCTTTGACTAGTGTTGTCAGGTGAAATATAAGATGCTCAGTTAAATTTGAATTTCAGATGAACATTATTTTTAATGCATGTCACAAACATTGTATTTACTTATGCTAAAAGATTATTCATTGTTTATCTGACATTCAGATTTAACTGGGCATCCTTTATTTCATTTGATAAATCTAGTAACGCTAGTCTTCAGCCAAAGACCTCTATTTGGATAACTAACAAATGCTCATAGCTTAGGATGTTCAAAGTGGAACTCCCACATATCCTCACCTAAACATCGTTTTCTCACAGTCGTTCTCAAATCTGTGAATGACAACTACATTCTCCTGATTTCTCAGACCAGAGCTGTTGACTCTTCTCCTTTTTTGGGCACTATATTGAATCTAAATATAAATGGTTTGATTCTACCTTTACTGTCTGTCTAAAATCCAATCACTTTTACCACATTCATTGCTGCTACCTTGAACCAAGTCATTGCCATCATTTGCTGGACTATTAAAAGCGCTTCCTTCCTTTTGTCCCTGTAGTCCTTTTTCCACACTGAAGTCTGATTCTTTTAAACCAGAGCACATCAAAGAGCTCTAATTGCGAGTAAAGGCCAAAGTAATCAAAATTGTCTACAAGGCTCTCTGTGCCCAGCTCCTCAGCCACTGCCATTGCTTTGCCTCTCCTTCCTCATCCCCAAACATTCTTCTATTTGCTTGCTCTGTCTCTGTGTGGTGGGTGGCGGGGAGGCGCTGCTCATTGTTCCTCAAACACACCAAGTCTTTGCACAGCACTCTTGTTTGTCTGGAAGTTTCCTTTCTCCTTATATGCACAGCTTGCTCCCTCACAATGCCCTTTAGGTTTTTAAATATCTTATTAAAGAAGCTCTCCTTTCTCCTCCACCCCTCAACATTCACCATTCCAGTTATATTGTTTTATTTTTTCCATATATGTTTACCACCTGACATATATGCATATATATATTTTTTATTTTCAAGCCTGTGGATATAACCTCAATGAGGGTATGAACTTCTTTTGTAGTCCCAGAACTCAGGACAGTACACAGCTCAAAGTTGGTATTCCAGGAAAATTTGTTGATTAAATGAATGAAATCAACAATTGCTTTGCAGTAGTCAGATGCAGAAAAATCCCACACAAAGATTAAATGGGCATATTAATGTGCATGTAAATTGGAATATGCACATTTGCATACTTGGACATATAAGAATAAACATCTTTATGCGTATGTGAGGGTCTCACATAATCCCAGTGTGATTACTGAGAAGAATACCATAAAACATACATTTCCTTCTCTGTTCTTAAATCTGGTGTTATTACCAGAAATCCATTTGTGCCTCTGTCTAAAGCTTTGTGTGTCTATAATTGGATTGTTTTTCTTTTTGCTTACTTTTTTTAGAGGAGACTTTAGTGAGTTTTTTTCCTTAGTATTTTAGGTAATACCTCCCTGAGTCATATATTAACAGTGATAACTGTTTATCTGGCTGTTCTTCTTTCTCCTGGCATCTGTATGATTTCTTTTAATCATATTCCCATTATCCTCTAATTATGTAAAATTATATTAAATATAATTTCTACTGGTAGCCACAGGGTGGCATTCATGTTCTTTGCTATCATTTTAATGACTGACAGATTACAAGGTCACTTTGAGTAGATAAATAGCCTATAGATTCTTTGCAGTGAGGTTCACATTCTGATTTTTCATATTAACACTTGTAAATTGCAGAACTTATTATGCTTTCCCACCCATACCTCATTTTGCTTCCAGCACCTTCAATCCCTTCCTGCAGGAATCCAAGATGACTCTATCAGGTGGCCTTGTTTTAATATTCGCCTCAGTCAAAGAGAATCTAATGAAAGCCAGAAGCTGACACTGCCTCAGTATTCATTTCAACTCAGCCATCATGGGAAGATTTGCCAGGAGCCTTTAGCACAGGGCTCTGACTGAATGCTTGCTGGTAAACACTAAACTGAATAGCAAGTAGGATCACTCACCCCAACAGGTTTGTGCCAGTCTAGGTGTAATCTGCAGACAAGTACTTAAGGCACTAAAGCCATCTACTGAATATTTAAACACGACTTTGATTATCAGGAGAAAACACACACACACACACACACACACACACACACACACACACACACACACACACACTGAAATGTTTACATGGGAAGTTCAGCTCTGAAGAAGCAATTGGATGGTATTTTAGATATGCAGAGCTTATTGCTTTTACTCTGGAGCTGGGCATTTCATTCATTCATTCATTTATTCATTCTTTTAGGCAACCTAATTATCATTCATTTAACTTATGATGAGTTCATACATCATTACATATTTTATCACATTAATTGATCAAATATTATTTTTCCCATTTTAGAGATGAGGAAAGTGAGTTAACAGTTAACAAGGTTAACAATTAGTTGAAAGCAACACTGAGAGTAAACTACAGAGATGAAATAAACATAAAGGACTTTTGACTAAATATTTTTTCTCTTTTCACATCCCCACAGTTGTTACGGGAGTGATATAAACACTTCTTGCCTCCACGTACCCCACACCTTGAAATATCACCATTGTCTCACTATCTCAAGTGGAATTCTTTTAATAGGGGGGTCTCCTGGCTTTCCTCACTCCAGCTTCTTCTCCATTCTCTTTCTGGGACCATCTTACTAAAACTCTGCTGTGATTTTTTTTTTTCTGACTCAGAAAAGTAGAACATCATACAAAACTCAACTGTGTTTTTTACTCCTCATTGACCCTTTAAAATTAATTTGCTGAAAATTTCTTTCTCCTCCTTTGAATAAACATCTTAGCAGTTCCCTATGAATTTTCTGAGTACTTATAGGTAATAGAAAGTCCTATGCTTTCCTTAAGTCGCAAATATAAACTCAATACAGAAACCAGGATGTCTATCCCAGTATCTTAAGCAAGACTTTAATGGAAATGCTTCTCCCCTTTCACCTGCAGCTAAGCTTCCTGTCTTCACGGAGCAGAATGCAATCAGATTCACCTTTTTCATTTCTTTTTCTTGAGATGGAGTTTCACTCTTGTTGCACAAGGTTGAGTGCAATGGCGTGATCTCCACTCACTGCAACCGCCGCCTCCTGGATTCAAGCGGCTCTCCTGCCTCAGCCTCCCGAGTAGCTGGAATTACAGGAGCGTGCCAACACGCCTAGCTAATTTTTGTTTTCTTTTCCTTTTCTTTTTTTTTTTTTTGTATTTTTAGTAGAAGCAGGGTTTCACCATATTAGCCAGGCTGGTCTCGAACTCCTGACCTCAGGTGATCCACCCACCTTGGCCTCCCAAAGTCCTGGGATTTACAGGTGTGAGCCACCGTGCCCGGCCTCAGATTCACCTTTCTTACTTGCTCACCTTTTGTCCTACTTCCTAGATGCTGTCACTGACTTTTTCGGGGTAGTGGATGAAAGAAGAGAAGTAGTAGAACTAGAAGTTCTTACTTGACTGGTATAAGAAGATAGCTTTGCTTTCCTAAGCCTGAAAGATGCATAAAGCCAACTCTCTAATGGCATTTGTGGGTTCTCTAGATGCTCCTTGGCTCGACCCTCTTCTGTAACTTGCTTCTCTAAATGCCCCTCAGTTTCTGTTTTTTTTTTTTTTCTGTTTTTTTGTTTTGTTTCAGCAGTCCACTCTAGACCCTCTGTTGAAATGCCATTGCCCCAGAAGCAAATCTTTTGACCCGGAATCATTTAAAACATGATCACAGGCTCAAATTTTCACCATAGTTCCATATCTGGCCCCCAGGATTCATGCATCTTTGACCATCATTGGAGGAATAGTAGTTACTCCCTTAAGCATTTTACTCTTCTCCCATGAGATGCTTTAGCTGGCCTCTCATCTTTGGAGTCTTTCAGACTAAGCATCCTTCCTCTGTATTTTCTAGCTGCAGAGAATGTTTCTCAAATTCTGACTAGTCTCATAGATAACTTCTCTAGTTTTGAAATTAAGCCTCCTTCCTCAAAAATCCATTGCTTTGTTGCATTTTCTGCAACATGTTTTTGTCTTCCTTGTAGACCAGTTGTCAAACCAGTTTTCTAGAATCTTCTTTGAGAAATCAGTTCCTTTGTCACCTTACTTTTGTATTTGATACCTATTGTTTGACCTTCAAATTTTAATCCCAGTACATATAAATATTTTAAAAGATTATTTAGATTTGAAATTTTGGAACTGGTAGTTCAGCCTAGCCATCTCACTGAAAATAAAACACAAAGCAACTTGGAAACTCAAAACTCTGAAAAGTGATACAGCATATTTGAAAATAATCCAATATAGATTCTTAAAATGGAAATGTAATAAACAAATTCACTGAGTTTATGCTTAAGAGTATATTAAACATAAAGAGAAAATTAGTGGAATGTGATACAGACTGAATAAAATGTCTATAAAGAAGTACAAAGAGACAAAAAATGGAAAATTCAGGAGAGTGGGTAAGAGAAAGATGATGCAGTAGGGTCTAATACATGCTTGAGACAAAGGGAAGAGAGAATAGTACAACCACATATATTTAAAGTGCTAATGTCTAAAAATTCTCCAAAATTGATGAAAGCCCTCAATCCATAGATTGAAAAAATTCAACAAAACTATAGCAAAATAAATTTTAAAAATACCTAGACAAATCACAGTGAAATTACAGAAAACAACAGAAGACATCATCTTAAAAATATCCAGAAGGGGGGCAAAAGGTTTCCTTCAAAAGAGCAGTATTTTGACTGAAAGCTGATCTCTCGAAAGCATTCCAGCTTTTGAAAATTAGAAAAAGGCAATGAAGTAATATCTTTAAAGTGGTGGAAGAAAATAACTGGAAACCTAAAATTTTAGCCCTGTGACATATCTTTCAACAATAAAGGTGAACGTGACAACTAAATGTACCATTTGATCTGGGACTAATTCGAGATCAGAAAAAAATGCTATAAAGGATACTATTAATACCATTGCAAATATTTGAGTATGTACATGAGATACTTGCTATTCATAGAACCATCTGGGGATATGCCTCACCTGTGAGCTTGTTAAATTATGAGCATAATCACAGGCACCATTCCAGACCCAGTGGATCATTTTCATATTTTTACAAGATCCCCAAATGGTTTATATGTACATTAAAGTTTGGGCAGCACTGTATTAGTTAATTAGATTTTATTTATGTTAAATGTCCTGAATTTGATAAGTAAGAAAATGCAACACGTTGGAAAATGTCTTTGCTCTCTTGATATGTATGCTCATATATTTAGAGTTGAAGGATTATGATGTCTGCAACTAAATCTAAAATGGTTCTTCAAAATGATGAATGGACAATAAGTAAAAATATATAGTAATAATTATAAGAAAACACATTATTACCATGAGAGACACTGCAAATATGGCAAAATGTTTTTAACTGGTGAATCTAGGTGAAGAGACAGGTGTTCATTGTGCTATTTTTTCAATGTGGAAAAATAGCTTTGGAAAGGAGTTTGGAAAACATATTCATTAGGGTTGAAGATACACATAATGTATATCCCAACATTCCACTGCTAAATGTGTACTCAAGAAAAACATTTGTGCAAGTCTACTAAAAGACACATGCAGGAATATTCAAAACAGTTATTATTTGCAATGATCCCAATCTGAAAACACTCAAAGTTCCATCAACAATGCCATGGATAAATTGTGACATATACAATGGAATCTTATAGAATGTTACAAAGCAATGGAAATAAATTATCTATAATTACAGATAATATTCATGATTGTTATAAATATAATATTGAATGAAAGAAGCAAGAGCTAAAAGAATGTATGCTGTATTTTATTTCACTGTGTAATTTTATTTCAGTTGACAGAGGCATAATTAAGTGCTAAAAGTATAAATAAAAGCTAGCAATTTATTACTGCCCATGTCAAGATAGTGGTTACCTGTAGGAGAGAGGGAGATGGTTGGGACTGAGGAGGAGCATGTTTAAATTTTACATGTTGGGAAGAGTCTAACTTTTGAAATGGGGGGTGGTTCTATAGATGTTTGCTTTATATTAATTTATTGAGCTAAACATTTATGTTTTATGTACTTTCTGCATATGTGTTTTATTTCCAGACAAAAGAAAGGTTTAAACAATAAGAAAAATATGATTACTCTGGTTGTTATGTGGAAAATGTACTTGAGGAGATAAGAACAAAAATGGAGAGATAGGAGGAACTCACCATATTCTGAGATAGATGGTGACAGTATGTACCAGAGAGGTAGCAGGAACAACAGAGAGAAGTGGATAGATTCCAGACAGTTTGGAGATAGAGTCAATGAGACTTGTCAGTAGAATGTATGTGCAGATTGAATCTTTCACCTCCAAAACACTGTATAATGAATAGCATCTTGGTTTTTGGATGGAGTAACTATGCAGATGATGAGGCCATTGATTGAGATGGAGAACAAGGAAGGGACAATTTTGAAGGGAGAAATCAATAATGTATTCTGGGGTGTAGAGAGAGAAGACAATGGGATCAAGATGAAACCTTAGGGCATTTGGGTGAATATGGTATTATAAAAGCAAAGATAAAAGAGTGTTTCAAGAAGGAGGGATTAGATGAGCAAGATGAAGATAGGTAAGCGGCTTTCGATTCTGGCAAGATGAAGATTGTTAGTAATTGTATTACAATAAGAGCAGTTTCTGTGGAGAAGTAGGTAGGAATAGTAGTCTCCTTGAACTGGGTCAAAAAGACAATGGAAATGAGGAAGTCAAGAAATCAAGGATTGAAAACCTTTTAAAGACATATTGCTGTGAAACTGAAAAGATAAATAGTGTTGTATGATAGCTAGAGTGGGACATAGGGTCAATTTTTGAAACAAGGACACATTTCTAGTTGATGAGAATAATGCAATGAAAGGAAAATTATGATGCAGAAGAAGGACAGAATACTTCTAAGGATGAAGGATGAAATCTTTGAGTAGAAGAGAGAATAGAATATAGGTGATAGTGAGCATTTATTATGTGGTAGTCATGGTTCAAAGAACTAGAGGTATACAGCATAAAAATTCATTTTCTGCCTTTAAGGACAGCACAGAGCAGTAGTAAGACAGGTTAGTAAACTAACAATTGTAACATAGTATGCGGTTAAAATACAGGAATGCTCAGAATTACTCTAGGATTACAGAACTCAGCCTCGGAAACGGGATGGGGAAGGCTTTCTCAAAGAACTCAAAGGATGCAGCTAATGTAACTGTGCATAAGAGGGATAAGTAAACGCTCTTTTACAAATTCACCACTGCTAAACTTATCAGAGCTTCCCTTCCTCTAAACATGCACATCTGAACCTTCACACACATCAAAGCATCTGTCATTTGTTTAACATGTCATGCTACGTTATTATGCATGTGATGTTTGTTTTCTGTGAAATGCTTTTTCCTGCCTTATGCATATCTCTTTGTCTACATATCTCAAAACTCAGCTTAAAGGCCAATTATTCTCCAGTTTGCTTTCTAACTCTACAGGCAGAAAAAAATCACTTTTGTGCCCGGGCTCCTATGGCACTTTCAGAGCACCTTTATAGCATGGGGATTTGTGACTTTTGAGGGAGTACCATACCATGGTTAAGCATGTGGATGCTGGTGCCAGGCTGCCTAGGTTCAAACTGTAGCTGTGCCATTTATTAGCTGTGTCCCAGTTTTTTCCTTTCTAAAATGTGGGTAATCAAACCAACCCACCGCAGTAGAAGTGAGAGAGATATGAAAAAAAAAAGAAGGCACAGATGATGTAGAAACAAGGGACACCCAAGAGGAAAATTCCAGACCCTGAGGGTTTGCTTGGAGGTCTGTCCTGCTTCCTTGACCAGCCTTGCTCAGCTTTCCTAGAGAAGAGATGAATGTATGTGCTGGAGGGAAAATTGGTCCTTGTTCCTATCTTTGAAAACATAACTGCGTTGCCTGTGAATTATATGTGATTCTAGAAATGAAACCAATTTTATTTTTGACAAGGTCTTTTTTATCTTCTGCATTCTCTCCCTTTATTTAAGTGCACTGTCCATTTTGCCAATTTGTTCCCATAGAAACCATTGAAAATTTATAGTTTGTTTAAGTGGATCTGAGAAGAGGCACAGGTTGTTGTGGGTATTAAATTAGTTTACAATTCAAAGCACTTAGAGTGGTGTCCGGCAAGTGAAAATATGCTCGCTAAATCTTAGCTATTATTATGATAATTATATGTTTTTCCACTATGATGATAAAAATACCTCTTATTTATTTTTATTTATTCTTTGCATCCTGCCACTCTTCTACCACCCACCAACTTGCTCTTAAATGATGTAAAGGAGCTCAATAGAGACATACAGAAGAAACAAATGGTTAGGTTTCCCTCCCTCACGACCCAACAGGTTTTTATAGCAAGGCTGTTTTCTTGATGTCTCCTTTGGGCTTAGCTAGGTGTGGACATAAAGCACGCAGGACATAGTGTTATTTTAATAATTTTTATACGTGCTTGCCCCTAAAGATTTTTTAAATAGCAGAAATATCAGGGACAGTGCATTAAATCCTTAACACTTTAGTGCAACTGCTAACAAATCAAAGATTGTCAGAATAAAACTTGAAGCTAAAAAAGTTGAATTTCCGTTTTGTTACAGAATCTTTTCTCAGCATCCACGACCAATGGTCAGTCATTTAGTCTCTGCCTAACCCCCAAAATTGGTTATCAAGAAACCTCTCTTGGGAAAATTTGAACACTGGGTGCGACAGAGGGAGTAAGAGACCAAGAGGAGACAGGGACAGAAAAGACGGAAATAAGAGACACCTAGGACAAAACTTCCGGATTCCTGTGAGTTTGCCTGCCAGTCCTGCCCTGCTTGCTCAGCCATAGCCAGCTTCCCCAGAGGAGTGAGGTATGCACTGGAGGGAAAACTGGTCCTGATTTCTATCTTTTGAAATCATAAGTGTAATGACAGTGACATCTCTGTGACTTTAGGAAGGAACCTGGTTTTATTTTTTCACAAGTTCCTTTTGGTCCTTTGCATTCTCTCTCTCTCGTTTTGAAGTGCACTGTCCATTTTGCCAATTTGTTTCCATGGACACCACTGACAATTTACAGGTTGTTTAAATGGATCTGAGAAGAGGGAGTAGTAATAAATAAAGCCCTGACATGGCTATAAATACCAAGAGTGCTCTGGACTTTCATCCTCCACCTCTCTACTTACCATTTAGCAAATCAACTCTTACAATAATAATATAAACGAACACTGGACTTTTTTTTCTCTGTGAGTGGCAGGAGGGAGGTAAATACATATCAGTCCTTATCTCTTTGGATTGAAAGTGGTGGCCAATCTAAGGAGAAGAGGGCATTCTCGAAGGAATCTATGGATTATTAGTTGGTGTCTGGCCCACGCACAGCTGTTAGCACTTACTCTTTCTCAGAGTAACTAGGGAAACTGTGGCTCCTAATTTGATTGCTAACAGCAGGGAAGAAAGACCTGGGGATTTTGTCATTCTCACTGATAGTGAAAAGGGGTGGATGTAGCAGAGAAGAGATGGTTGCTGAGAGTGACAACAGACAGATGCCAAGAGTAGGAGGCTGAAACCCACAAGGGCAATCTCTGGCACTGCAGGGAGACCATCTCCATAGCATCCACAACAGAAGGGGCAAAGTAGAGGGTAGAGGCCACCAGGGACTAAGGCTGACTCAAAGGAAGAGGGTTGCCTTTATTCAGAGAAGTGCTGCTCAGATTTAAATTAAGAGGGAGAAAGTAAAGGAGGGTTGTGACTCAAGAAATTTTAAAAGGAAAGGGAAGCAGGGTGAGAGAACAAAAAGAAATGAATACAGTAGACATAGACATAGAGAGATAGAAATTCAAAACTGTGTTCAAGGAAAACAAAATCAGTATTTTCCAAAGGCACATCTTATAAGATTAATTCACACAAAATTAGTGATTGTCTGTCTGCTATTTTTCCAGCATTCTGCTAGGCACACTGGGGAAAAAAAAATATAAAGGTCAAAATTTCTACCCTGAAAAATTTGCAATGGATGAAAGAAAGCTTGAAAAAACATTTATCCATCAAATACCATAGGTCTTTTCTGTTAGATAAGAAAGTGACAGCTCAAACGGAAGTTGATTGTTATAATTTGGGTGAAGCCAGAAAGCCCTTGAGAATTTAGCCACTCTTGTTGCTGTTGATCAGTGCTGAATCAGTATCAGCCTAGAATGTCAAAATGGCCCCTGGACAAATACTTTGGCAAATAAGGAAGTTGAAGAAAATGTTTTACATTTATGACGTGGTAATGAGTTAAGCAGGTTAGCTTTACTATCACGTCTGTTCCCAGTCTTGAGCAACATACTTGCTCTAAGGCTTAATTTGGATTTTACGTACTAATACCCAGGAGGTGGTAGAATTGGGGAACCAAGAAGAGGCTACCATGCTGAACAGCTTAGAACTCTACTCACAAGTTGGATTCCAATTGGCTCGTTGTAGAAAAGAGATGGAATCTAGAAAAATCTTGTCTGGCTCCTCTCTTGCACCCTCATACACACAGAGATTAGAATTTTTAAGTAGGATGGAGATGGCACTTTTACAATTTAGAGTGCTAACATACATGGAGTTTGATGGAGTACTTTAAAGAACAGCAAAGTACTCATTCTATATATCAATTCAGGTAGCCTGGAATTGCCCTGTGATTACATGATGTAAGGTGCTCTGAATAAGTTAGGTAACAGAATAACTGATTGAAATAATTAGATAGAACTAAAGGTCCAATATGGGGTCTAAATAGGAAGCACAAGGAACTTTTCAAAAAAGGCTGGTAAATATGGGCCACTCCTTTAAGAAACTCAAGGAATGGGCCAAGTAGACCAAGTAGATAAAATATCCAGTGAATGACATATTCCTATACAAGATGCTGAGAAACTTGCCTATTGACAACCTTACCAGTTAGACAGAAGACATGAAAACAGATGAACAGCCAGACAAATATTGCATATAGTAATTATGCACCAGCTATAAATATGGTGACTTGATGTTTTCTGCCTCCAGGGAAGTGCAGTTAAAATTGGGATAGTGATTTTCACGAGAAGGGAATCAGAATTCAGGGAACCTGAGTTCAGAATTTTAAGTAGCCCTGGAGATTGAATCATCATAATAAAGCATTATAGACCACCAAGGAGAACTTTATTTTCTCATGTCACTCCCATGATGTTTGCACGTGAAGAGGTTAAGATTCTTTCCTGCCTTTTTGTTTCTGGCAGGATTCCTTGGGCTATGATGTCCATTTGTGTTGAAGTATTTAGCCACAGGCAATCTGGTCTGGTTGCTTTTTCTTTGCTTAGATGCTGCACTGAAGTAATAATAAGATTAGCTCCCAAGAAAACAAAAATCTTGACCCCTGTCTTTGCTGAAAGTTGTTCTCTAATGTTAGGGAAGTGTAAATTCCAAAGCTAAATCCTGTGTTATAGGAGGAAAAAAGAAGCCTAAGCATACCTCAGAAAGATATCTCTGCTAGTGATTTATGTTTTCTGCTTTGTAAGCTGTGATAGAAATATGGTTTTAGATATGAGGATCAAGTGTAATATCCTAGTGTTCAAAATATATATCCCCAGTGCAAGCTTTCCCCACTCTGAGTTGCTGTAATTTTGGTTAACTGCTTTCTTCCTTTTATTCTTGAAAAATCTGTTTCCTGGCATGTGACACAAACAGGCCAATGATAATTCTAGGAAGTGGCTGCTCTCCCTCCATCTTGATAAGGCAAACAAGTAAAGGAAGCAGTTGCCATTGGTATGCTTCTATTTGTTGAAAATTAGTCCAGAGCCTGTGGGGGAGAAGACCTCATGCTTGCATTGTGCGTTCTTGTGCATTCCTCTGTTGGAATTCTTCCTTAACATGAAAGTGCTCAGGACACATTTCTACTTTAAAATATTACCTGGGGCTGGGCACAGTGGCTCACGCCTGTAATCCCAGCAATTTGGGAGGTTGAGGCTGGCGGATCACCTGAGATCAGGAGTTTAGGACTGGCCTGGCTAACATGGTGAAAACCAGTCTCTATTAAAAATATAATAATTAGCTGGGTGTGGTAGTGCATGCCTGTAATCCCAGCTACTCAGGAGGCTGAGGCAGGAGAATGGCTTGAACCCGGGAGGTGCAGGTTTCAGTGAGCCAAGATCACACCATTGCACTCCAGGCTAGGCGACAGAAGGAGACTCTGTCTTGAAAAATAAAACATAAAAAATAAATAAAATATTACCTTGTTTCTTGTCACTTGCCGGTTTGAGTCTGGATTTCCTAGCATGGCATCCAAAGCCTTTTATAATATGACCCCAAGCATGGAAAGCTTCTCTCTTCCTGTATGATCACTGATCATACATCCCTAGGACTACAACCAGCCCACCACACCTTCATTTCTTTTTGCCTTTGACTAGTCTACCCTCTCTGTTTGGAATTCCATTATTTTGTTTTCCGTATCATGTTTCTTCTCCAACTCTTCTTCCTGACCGACTCATTCTCCAAACTCCAGCTTAAAAGTTACCTCTGTGAAGTCTTCTTGAGTAACTCTCTTGATCCTAATGTAACAAAATGATCTCTACTTGTCCCTTTTGTTATAAATTGGTTCAATCAAGGTCAAGGATGGTATCTCATTAACTTCTGTATTTTCCAGTGCCCAGAAGAGTGCTTAACATACACTAAGTACCAGTAGGAAAAAAAAAAAAAAAAACAGAGAGAGAAAATAATGAATAGGTACTAGTGAAATACAAATATTGGTGAAAAGAGAACTATGTTAAAAATTACATAACTGTCTTTTGAATACTCAATTCATATTTTAACTTAGATAATTACATTACCCAGATTCATTTTGTTACTGGGAAATAAAACTATTGAAACTCAAAAGTAAATCACAAAATTCAGTCTTTTTTGTTAGTCCATAGAACTTCAGATTTATATGATATGGATAATTGTTCTGATAATCTATTTTTTCTTAACAAGCCATCCCAGAGCCTAGATGCTTAAAATAAAAATTATTTTATTTATTATTAATTTTTTATTTATTGTTTTATCTAAAATGTTGTAGGTCAAGAATTCAGGAAGAATTTTACTGGATGGTTGGTCTCTATAGCTGGAGTGTAGGATCTCCTTACACATGGGCATTTTGGTGCTCCTTGGCTTCTTTCTATCTCTCCACCTGACATCTCATCCTCCAGGCCTCTTAACATAGCCTGGAGTTCTCACATGATGATTTCTGAGTAGTTATACTTCTTACCTGGTGGCTGGTCTCCCACAGGCAGGAAGTGGGCGCTGTCAGGCCACTTAAGGGCTAGCCCTAGAACTGGCACTGGTTGCTTCCTCCACACATTATTGGTCAAAACAGTAACTGAGTCTATCAAGTTCAATCTCTCTTAATGGGATGTGGTGAGATCACAAAGAAGAAAAGCAAGTAAGATGGAGCATGATGTTGTGGCTATATATGAGAAATGCAACCAATGACACAATATGTATTTGATAAATCAGCACCTAAAGGCCCTTGTCATAAACATCAATCAACCCTCTGGAAATGTTCAATGTCTCTCACTCTAACAAAATATAATCCAGTATAAGCTTCTTTCTGTAGCCTCTCTGCCATAAAGATGGAATCTCTGAGGAAGAGAAAGAAATCCAAGTCTACTTTTCTTTACCTTGATGTTTTGATTCCATGTATATTATGAAATATACTACAGAATACAAGTAAGAGTCAGTTTTGCTTCATATTGTGAGTATTCACCCTGGCATAACTAATTTTCCCACAAGGTGGCTTTAGGTAAATTCATGAGTATTAGAGCCTCACTGGGTTAAATAGAAATAGGAGTGTTTCGGCATGTTCTCACTCATTATTGGGAGTTGAACAACAAGAACACATGGACACAGGGAGGGGAACATCACACACTGGGGCCTGTCGGGGGCGTGGGGGCCTAGGGGAGGGAGAGCATTAGGAGAAATGCCTAATATAGATGACAGGTTGATTGGTGCAGCAAACCACCATGGCATGTGTACACCTATGTAACAAACCTGCACGTTCTGCACATGTATCCCAGAACTTAAAGTATAACTTAAAAGTATTAAAAAAGAAATAGGAGTGTTATCCCTAGCCTTTGAGGCTGACAGCAGATAGAGCAAGGTTTTTTAAGCTTTGAGTTGTGATTCTATTAATGAGTCAGGAAATCAGTTTAGTGGCTTGGGGCCAGTAGTTTAAAAAAAAAAAAAAGAGAGAGAATAGAATACAAAGTGTTAGTTTTATATACATAAGTATGTATAGGTGTGTTTTGTGCATGTGTGTGAACTGAGAACTGGATTACAATGTGATCTCTATTTCTAACTATGAGCCACAGTCAAAAATGTTTTAAAGCCACTAAAATAGAGCATCTGTGTCCTCTCATGAACCCTCTCTTGGTATCACTTTCAAAGGCAAACATGGGACTAAAGGGACCATTGGTTTGATCCAGCATGGCATTTCTGATGTTCTTATAAAAAATATTCTGTTTGGGGCCCAGAATGACAAATAGCTCAGAGTCCAATAGAAACATCGTTTTGTAAGAGAAGAGATTGCTTTACAGACAGTGTACAGCAAAATAAAATATCTCACCTCTACAGCTTGTGCCCTCTATCACCAATAAAGACTTTTTATATAAGATTTTTTCTCTCTCTTTTCAAACTTACATTTGATTGAATAGATTTCCCAAGAGCTTAATTCTTCACCTATCCAATGTTTCTGACCCTTGACAGGCTATAAGAGATGGTTCTGGCTAGACCCTGAAGTACTGAGAAATGCCTAGCTGTGCAGCAACAGCCATGTCTGATTGGACTGGGGGATTCTTTCTGCACCATTCTCAGCTCAAATATGGGGGTCTTGACATAGAGGTATTTCTTTAATCTCTGTTCTGCCACATGCTACTCAGTCTCCTTCCTACTAAATGTTTTACCACTCCTATCTTATCTACACCTATAAAGGAAGAATGATTTATTTTAGTGTCTGTTTTTGACTCTCCAAATTAGGCCCCTTTAAGATTATAATTTCTCTGTCTCAGTAAAAAAGATTATAATTTGTTATAAATAGTAAATAGAGCTTACAAGTTGCTTTTCAAACATGTGGTTTCACTTAATATTCAGAAGAATCTTGTGTGATGGTTATTATAAATATTTTCATTTTAAAGTTGGAGAAGTTGAGGCTCAAAGAGGTAATGTTGCTTGTCCAAGGTCATACAAATGTATTAAGCAGCAGACCTAAGATGACTTTTGGCCCCAAATCCTATACCATGCTGCCTTCGGCCAGAGAGGAATAGGTCTGAGCTAACTTTCTGGACTTGTGAATTTTCTTGACTTTATTTTAGGTTTCTTTCCTAAGGATGCCTTGAGGGCATTCATCCCTTTATTAATCCAGCTTGCAAAATCGGAGATAGTTCAAATTTTGCCCTACTTCTAGAAGTCGATGTCACTGCAAAAAAATAAAAGTGATATGAAGGCAAGTGTCTAATGATAGCCAAGCAGAGATATTTCACATAGAGAGTTACTTTGTTTTGGGCCTGCCAGACTCTTCTATACCTCTGCCTGGCTCTTAATTTGATTTTTTATGAGACAGAGTCTCAAAACTCTGTCACCCAGGCTGGAGTGCAGTGGCGTGATCTTGGCTCACTGAAATCTCCGCCTCCTGGGTTCAAGCGATTCTCCTGCCTCAGCCTCCCAAGTAGCTGGGATTACAGGTGCCTGCCACCACGCCCAGCTAATTTTTGTATTTTTAGTAGAGCTGGGTTGCGGGGAGGTTTCACCATGTTGGCCAGGCTGGTCTCAAACTCCTGATCTCAGGCGATCTGCCTGCCTCGGCCTCCCAAATTGCTAGGATTACAGGCGTGAGCCACTGTGCCCAGCCTTAATTTGAGAATGTGGTGAATGAGCCCCCAAAACATTGGTATGTATCTTAGTCAATTTGTGCTACCATTACAAAATACCCAAGACTGGATAATTTATAAAGAACAAAAATTTAGCTCCTTACAGTTCTAGATACTGGAAGTCCAAGGCACCAGCAGCCATGGTGTCTGGTGAGGGCCCATTCCTTACATGGCACCATTTAGCAGTTTGCATACAGCAGGAGGAATGGAAGGGCAAAAGAGGACGAACACTGTGTCCTTACATAGTGGAAGAGCAGAAGAGAGTGAACCCACTCTTCCTCAAGCTTTATAACATGGGCCCTAATTTCATTTATGAGGTGCCACCCTCCTAACTTAATCACCCCCTAGAGCCCCCACATATTTATACTATTATTTGGTGAGGAAGTTTTAACATATACATTTTTGGGGACACAGTCAGACCATAGCATTCCACCACCACCCCCCGATCCCCCGCACCCAACAAATTTTGCAGATAGATCACTGCTCTACTGATGGATGTTGCCAATATCTCTGCTTTGGCCTCTAGAGGGGACACTGCTTTTATTGGAGTTACTTTTAAAATATAGACCAGGTCTTCCAACTGCTGCTGCTGCAAAAAAGACAATTCCTAAAGACCATACACCTAAATCAGACTTCAGAATCCCTTGGTGTATGAACTTACCTCGCTCCCCTGCTGTTCATCACATGACAGTAACTAGCCTACCTTATCCCCATTTTCCACCAATTACTAGAAATCTCCAGAACTTTCTACACTTTAGAATTCAGACCCAGCAAAACTCCCCTGATCCAGAAAGAGCTGTTGCTACCCCTAAGAAAAATGGTTAATGCATGCCTTACATCTGTGTAATCAAATGGGCTTTGGGGCATTCTCTCCTAGAACAGAGATTCTCTGCCCTAAAGGCAAACCTCAGAAGCAGAAATGACTTATATCTTTTAAAATGGCATTTTTTTTCTCTCAGAAATCAGTTGACTCAGTCTTTGTTGGACACTCCATTAGGCAGAGAATTTTACATCTTGCCATTGCAATTGCCCAGAAATTCAAAATCTTCACAACTGTTAGTCAGTTGTTTTTGTATTTGTAAGTTGAGTGAAGTTGGGAACACCAATTTCCCTAAAATTTGGGTAATGAAGAAAGCACATGTGTTCCTGTAAGCCAGTAGGTACTAATCTTCAACCCCCTACATTCCTGAAACTTTCTGATAAGTTTTCATTTGATTTTAGTTTTTACTCATCTCCTATTTCATATACATAGCCTCTCCATCATGTACCCTCAGTAAGGTGTACAGCATGTTGGCCAAAGGCCAGAGGCACATTGTTCCTATTCTGTTGTCTCTTCCTCCAAAATTCTGGAGCCTAAAGATAAGTTGGGAAAGTGGCTTTTTAGTGCTCCTGCCTAGTCTAAGTTCTGTCTGCCTTAGGCCTGGAAGTCCATCAGCAGGCCAGCAATCTTGCTCAGCTGTGTATATTGATCAGATTACCAAAATAACAGCTGAATTGCCAATTCATTTCTGTCAACCTTGTTCCTTGCTCAGGGCATACCACCTGGAAGGGGTCCAAATTGTCTTTCCTAACATTTATTGTGAAGGACAGCTGTCTCTGTAACTTCCAAGATCCCCTCTCACCAGCTGAGCTGGAATCCTGGGCCAAACTCCCATATGCACTTATACCAGCTAGTGTCAATTTGCTGACAGCTGACATTTCTTACTTCCAATCATTTATGATAGCATGGCCTATTTGGTTAAGAAATAATAGGACTTAGGAAAGGAGGAGAAATAAGACGGAGTGAGAGAGGAAAAAATTGTGATTCTAAAATTACAAAAAAAGCAGTAATTAAAATGACTGAACACATAAGGGCCAGGCTTTTGGATTATATTTGCAGTATGTCTGTTTTGTTCCTGTATTTATCTCTCTCCCACTCTGTCTCTCTCCGTCTCTGTCTCTGTCTCTCTCTCTCACACACACACACACACACACACACACACACAGCAAACATAAATAAAAAGTCTTGTCATAACACAAGGCCACTAAACCCACCTTTATGGTTCACAAAGCAAATTCAGTATTACCACAACATTCTTCCTTGCTCCCTCCCTTCCTTCCTTTCCTCCTTCCTTCCTCTGTCCCTTTCTTCTTTTAAAAAACTGTCATTGAATACCTATAATTCATATTGTGCTACTAAATTTTGTGAAGGATTCCAAAAAGCATAGATGAAGATATCTTTGCCCTCAAGAATGTTGTACCTTGGAAAATGAAATAAATGCACAGGAAATTTTAAACATTAAATGTCAAATATTAATAACAACAACAACAATAATACAGTATATGCCATAAGTTAGAGTAAAGACCATTAAATTCCAAAAGGACAATACAGAGTAGATGTCATGTGCTCAGAGCAGGGAAAGAGTGTGAGCTCAGGAGATGTTTTGCAGAAGTGATAGGACTATGATAGTGCTTTTATGAAACTGTATGTTTGGGATAAATGGAATTAAGGTAAAGGAGAAATAGGTAAAAGGTAATAGGTAAAAGAAGAGTGTCTGTAAGCTTCTTCCTGTTGGAGAACATCTGTCTGTTACCTCTTTAGAGCAGAAAATAAATATGCCTTTTGCCACTGAATGTTCAACAGAGGGCCTGGGACCACATGGTATCTGCCGAACAAATGCTGAATGCAAAGATAAGGTTCCAAACAAAGCCACAAGAGTATCCACACTTACTTCGTGTGTGTGTGTGTGTGTGTGTGTGTGTGTGTGTGTGTGTATCTGTATACTTTAATATGGAAGATTTAGGGAGCAAAGTGATTTGTTTTCTGCCTTGCTTTGACCACATCTATAATGGCTACTGAAGAGAGAGCTGTAAGCCACTGTCAGGGAAGAGAAATACTTTAGGGGAAGATGAGCGATAAGGACAGGGAGGTTTATTGCTCACAACTTAACACAATTATAGACCCCAAACAAGAAGCCACCTTATGGCCCCAAGCTTTCTAGTTGTTTTTTCAAGTAAAGTGGAATGAGTAAGTTCCTAACATTCTCTTAAGAGCTGTTCTTGAATTGGGAATATTTCTTTTATTACAATCAAGGGAATATATATCAGGATAAGGTAACTTGTCCAATTCTAGCCCAATACCACAGCCAGTAGTAGTCTATGGGGGAAAGTAGTCCCAAACCCACACCTGTCCAAGTTCCCAACTTGGAAAAAAATTTTAAGAAACAGTCAAACTGTTCTACTTTACCGAAGATTATGGTAGCTACGTGGGAAATAAAACAATGATATTCTCTACCCCTGAGACTTTTTTTTTTCCTTGTGGCGAGCTTGGTTCAATTTAGACGGAAGAATTGTCTTTTATCTTTCCTGCTTGTAAATACTAATATGTAATCTGATTGGTTCAGCTGTCAATACTTTTACATTTCTTCCCTGACAGCATAGTTGCACATATGCCCCAAAGTTTGAGATCTTATTGCTAATTTGCCAGATTTATTGGTTTTTTTTTTATTACACTTTTCAGGGACAAAAGTAGAAAAAAAATCCAATTTCTGATGCAGCTTTAATCTAGTGAATACTGCTGGAAACTAATAGAAATGCAGCCATAAATTCAACATGCACAAAGAGTGCTGGATGGGGGATGGAGATAGAAAGGAGATTTGTTCATGTCAGATGTAGAAAGCAGGCATCCACATTTCCCAATGATAAGGGATACAATGTAACAGGCAGCTACAGAAGTGTACAAATGGCAGGGGGTTTTATGACTAATCCATTTATTTTCTTGGGTCTACAACAATTATTACATGAGCTTTATGTTATGCTCTGTAATTATGAAGCTTCAGGTCCCAGGGTGCCCAAGGAATGTGTACCTACTTCTCATAAGACTCAGGTCAAGAGGTTGCTATTGTCATCTCGACCCACAACCTTGGGCAGCTCTTTTCAGTAATCCTGGCTATGAGGTGACTGTGAGGGGAAAAGACAAGTCATCCTGCTCAGTGCCCTCAGGACACGCTTTTTTTCTTTCAGTATCTACAGTGCCTAGAACTGTGCCTGGACAAAGAAGACCTGAAGTACACATTTTTTGAACTGAGTCTCTTTTAATATCTAGTAAGGCTGGTGCTGTAACTTTACCCTTATGCGTTCAGCAAATATTCGAATATACACTGAGAGAATCCCCAGAAAAAATGAGTACTATAATGTTTAAGAGTACTATTATGGTTTGGACTATGATTGGTCAACTTGACTGGGTCTTCACCCAGATACCCAGATAGTTGGTAAAACATTATTTCTCTGTGTGTCTGTGAGGGTGTTTCTGGAATAGATTAGTCTTCAAATCAGTAGACTGAGTAAAGATGATCCAACCTCACTCCCCAGTGTGGGCAGGCACCATCTAATCTATTGATGGCCGAATTAGAACAAAAAGGTGGAGAAAGGGTGAATTTTATCTATCTTTCCTTAACCTGGAACATCCATTTTCTGGTACCCTCAGACATCCAGAGACACTTGGGGCCCCTCCTGGTTCTTGGTCCTTTGGCCTAAGACTGTGAGTTAGAGCATCAGCTCCCCTGGTTCAGAACTTTGGAGTCAGGCTGAATTATAACACTGGCTTTTCTGGTTCTCCAGCTTGCAGATGGTATGTTGTAGGACTTCCTTGCCTCCATAACTGTGTGAGTCAATTCCCGTAATAAATAAATATATTTATTATATTATATATAAATATATAATATATAAATATTTTATATAAATATATTTATATTATATATAATACATTATATATGTTAAACATATAATAAATATAGATATTATATTATATTACATATATACATTTAGTTCTCTATTTCTCTGTTTGGCTCTGTTTCCCTGGAGAACCCTAACTACTATAAGTACCATTTAATGTCCCATTTTCTCTAACTGGGCTGGAAGAAGTAGAAAAACAGAGACATTCTCTCTTTGTCTTCTCTATCAGAGCTCTACATGAGTCCTAGTGAATTGCAGAATCCTCAAAAACTGTACTGCTTTTATAGAGTGTTTTTTAAATGGCTTTTTCCAGTCCTGATCCTTAATCTACTCACTGAAATCATGCCTCTGGGCCATGTCTGAAAGTCCTAAATCTACACCAAAGAAGCCAAGTTTCTAATATTCATGTCCAGAACACCAAGATGTAAATGGTAGTGAGAGAATATGCCATTCTGAGGCAGTTCCCAGAATGGTTTCTGCTATCATACCCCTGTGCATTAGCACAAGCTCTGTCTAGAACTCCAGACTCTACTGGTTACTGCCTATTAGTTCTACAACACTCAGCCCAGGCTCATGTCTTCTGGGAACCTTTCAGTGCACTTCACTCCAGGATAGGCACCATTCCTTTGTACTGCTATAAATTTCCATGTGTTCACAAACTTTATTACTTGCTTCTCTGATTAAGCTGTTGACTTTAGTTATCCTTACACACAAATACATACACAGAATTATAAACACCTTTAAAGCCAGGTCATGCATTTTATTCGTCTCTATTGTCTCTTTAATGACCACAACGTTTGGCAGATCCTGGGGATACAATACATATTTTTGAATAAAAAAGTGAAGCTGTTCCAAAGACACTAGGATTAGGCAAATGAAAATATGGTAGAAGGAGTTAAAGAGTGGAAAGGCTGCTTTGGGTACTTCTTGGGTTGATCTAATTTGTAAAATCACTAAAGTCCTAGGTTAAGGATGGTGGGCCTGGGCTCTCTAGTCACTGGGATGATGCCTTCTCTTCTTCCAAATACTGTTCCATTCCTGTGAGAAGAATGGAACAGTTCTGGTCACTTTCCTGAGCATAGAGACAAACACTACCCCAGATTGTTCCGTACACAAGAGGCTTAAGGACCAGGATATGCAAGGCCAGACTCACAATAAAGGAAAGGACAGCATCCTTTAGCCCCCAGTTCCACTTTACCATCTTGAGTGCATAGTCCAGTGGACTGGATAGTCCACTGGATCTGTCCAGATGGGCTGACTACCACTAATGGGAAAAATAGTGAATTTCATAGAACAAAACAACTTTACAATCCTGAGGGAAAAGATAATAGTGTTCCCACAAACATATTAATAGTTATTGAGCATCTCTTGTTCAGATCTGTTTGAGGTATTACTCTACAGGTTATGTGAGGTTGCACAGGCAAGCGATGGTAAAAGATATATAACCCAGTTCCTTCTCTCCTGGGGCCCTGAGCTTACAATATGGCCAATGACAGGGAACAGTACAAAGCCACATATGTTGACATATTTATTGAAAAGTGAATAAAATCAAGTGTCATAAGTGTATGTTCAGTAAATTACCATGAGTAGATCTGATGAAAAAAGTCAGTAATGACTGAAGTTATCAGGAACTGAGAGGTGAGGTTTTTATACTCTTCAGGTTCCAAGGACATTGCAGCCCTTCAGGCTTTGTTTGATTCTTACCAGTAGGCTTTCTCATATATGCCTCCAATCTTGTCTCCAAAGTTATCAAATATCTAGCCTCTGACTCATAGCTGCTATCTCTACCCCACTGCATGTCACGTTTTGAGTGTGATTTCAAGGTCTGTGTGGGCAACTTTCCCCAAACCTTATACTCTTTGTTTCTTAATCTACTCAATTTTAGTGATGCTCACATCTACTCATCTTCAGAAATTCTTACTTAGATCTATCTAGGTCCCGATGTCCCTGTAACTATTCCTACTCTAAGATTTTAAATCCAAGCTCTATGATCACTTAGGGAGAGAGAGGGGTATGGCTAGACAAGAGGGCAAAGGCAGAACACTGGGGTATCACAGCATTCAGACCTTGAGTAGAGGAGAAGGAGTCAGCAAAGGACAGTGAGACAGGAAGAAAACCAGGAGGGCCTGGCATCACAGCAGAACAAAGTGAGTTTTTTAGAGACACAGTGGGGTCAATTGTGTCAATGCTATTGAGAGATTGATTAAGATAATGAGAGAAAAATGGCTGTCGGGTTTATTAATATGTTTGAGGTCACAAGACAAAGTTACAACAAATTTAAAGATTCAAATTGGCTTTTATTTGTTATTCTAGAATAAGGCAACACTTCATTCTTTAAAATAGACTGAGTTTTCTGAAGAGCTGACCAGAGGAGGTTGGTTTTATAGACCAAAAAGAGCAGAGAAAAGCAGAAATAGGGAACAAATAGCTGATCGGTCATTTCAAAGTTACTTTTCTTGTAAAAGTTGAAGCCAAGACTTCCTTATGACACCCACTAAAACTGGCCTGTTTAGGGATTTGGCTATTATTTCTCTCTCTCCTGATTTCTTGGAAGGTCAATTAAACAGTTTGGTTTCAGCTTGGTGGCATGGAACTTCATTATGAATGACTCCGTTTTGGTTTGGTCTGTTGGGAGCTCAGTCCAAACCTATGGCCTCCTGTAAATTTTATTTAACATTGGTAATCTTGTAAAGTGCAACTTAAAGCTTTCAGAATGATATCCTGAATCAAGCAAACCTCTAAGTAAATACTCCTAGGAAGGTGCTACTGACTGGAGGCAGAGGGAACAGCAGGAAATGAACCAGCTTGTACGCCACAGAGAGTATGATTTTTGACAAATTCAAATGACTAATCAATTAAAGAACAGATCCTGGGAGATTCTACTGAATCTTTAGACAATACTCTAAAAATGTTGGAGGGCAATTAAGTGTCAGGCCTCTGAGCCCAAGCCTGCATGTATACATCCAGATGGCCTGAAGCAAGTGAAGAATCACAAAAGAAGTGAAAATGGCCAGTTCCTGCCTTAACTGATGACACTACCTTGTGAAATTCCTTCTCCTGGCTCAGAAGCTCCCCAATTGAGCACCTTGTGACCCCTGCCCCTTCCTGACAAAGAACAACCCCCTTTGACTGCAGTTTTCCACTACCTACCCAAATCCTATAAAACAGCCCCACCCCTATCTCCCTTTGCTGACTCTCTTTTCAGACTCAGCCTGCCTGCACCCAGGTTAAATAAACAGCCTTGTTGCTCACATGAAGCCTGTTTGGTGGTCTCTTCACATGGACACGCGTGACATTAAGTAGCCTAAGAAGGTCAGGAGGACTAAAACAAGCGTCAGTTGGGTAGAGATAGGTAGATAGTAGAACCAAACTGTAGTTCAAATAAGGACTAAAACTGAAACTAAATATTTCCTGAACATATGCTGGTCATTGCTCATTAGATAAAGAGGAGCTGAAATTTAGATTTGATAAACAACTTCAGGGAGAGAAAGGGATATAGAGAAAGGAAGAAAAAGACTTGAGGCTACAGAGGAACTCGATGGTTAATACTACACTCTGAAAGGGTTTTGTCACATGGCAGAACAAATAGATGGAATGTATATAATCTCCTTAGCTGACCACAACCCTGTGTTCAGACTTTCAGTGTTATGTAGAAAGATCAAAGCATTCTGCCTAAACAGACCAGGAGAGTCACACTGTCTTCTGAATTATAATTAGACCCACAAGTACAGTGTTGCTTTGGGCCAACTATTGAATTCTCTGAGCCTCAATACATTTATATGTAAATTGAGGAGCAATGTACTCAGTAAGTCATAGAAAGCCAGTTACTTTCTCATCTTTTCACTGACCTGCCTAAAGGAAGACAATTATCAAACTGGCCAAACCCAGAACAAACTGTTCCAATGAGGCATATATACATTGCAATGGAGCTGTGGGCCCAGCAGAAGGGAGCTTGAAATAGCAATATCCAGAAAAGAGGTGCTGCTGAGACTCCATCTTTAGCCTCATGCATTATGCCTTTGTTTTAAAAGAGGCAAAAATCTAAGGAAGGAACTGGAACAATTTGCTCTGGGCTGGTGACAAATCCTGTGGGCTGGTTCATGGCAAAAGGAGTTGCTATGTCGTTGTCAGTTCCCTCCTCTCTCTTTTCTGATGTGTCAAGACAATTCAAAGACTTTTTTTTTAACTTATGTGATCCTGTATTAAACATGAATTGGAAACATACTGTGTGGTGGGAAGAGAAAAATAAACTTGGATGTTATGGTCTCTGCCCTTGAGGAACTCCCAGTCCAATGAGGAGAATAAATATACATAAGAGAGTTAAAATAACGGTAGGTGCTGTAACACCTGTATAGTACGCAATGTGGGTATCTCTCCCAACTCCAGTTCACCTGGCCTGTATGGACAGTATAGATAATTGACCCTTGGGAGTTCTGTTTGTTAATTCTGCCCACATCTATGTCTTCATTAGACTCTTTAATTTAACATTGTGAGTTTGCCATCTGTAATTCTGGAAGAAATTTCAGAGTGCTATAAGTAGCAAATATTTTAAAGTACCTACTTTAAGTCATGAGTAATCCACAAGGCAGGTTTATTAGTGCCATTTCACAAGTAAGTAAACTGAGGTTCTGAGAGTTCATGTATTTGAACTAAGAGGTCCAATAAATTATCTGATTCAGTATATTTCAGAATCATTTTGAAGGTTTTTTAAAGTTAAGAGTGCTGGTCTTTCCGCCATGATTCATGAGGTCTGGGGTAAGGCCTTAGAATTTGCATTTCTAACAAGTTTCCAGACGATGCTAACTCTAGTGGTCTGGGGACCACACTTTGGGAACCATGGCTCTAGTAATGAAAGTGCCTTTACAAAAATTATAACAATGAGAAAAGTATGACAGTGAAAGAGATATGACATAACAAACTCTATCTTGCCTTTACCTCCAAATTGTCCTAGGTCATTCCTGAACATGGGCCAAGCTGACTTTAGAAGAAATTCAGTTTATAGTTTAAATGATGGCCCTTTCCAAAACTAAACTCCCTTTGTAAAACTAGTGAAATACCACCAGGTTAGGAGAATGGGAGGGGTCTCAATTCTGTAAGTGTAGCTAAACAATTACCAGCCATGATTCTGGAGGTCACAAGATTTGCAACTTCCCCAATTACTCCTGTAAATAACACCACTATTGCAGAGCCTAAGATTGACCTTTTAAGATATCTTTTCAGACTTTTGCATGTCTGACTGTGACTCCACTCAGAGTCATCTCCTCTGTGGCCCCCACCCACAGGTGGACTCTGTGCATGAAGACCATTTTCCACACCTCCATGATTTCATCCCCAGCCAGTCAGCAGCACCCATTCCCTAGCCTCCTGCCTATCAAGCTATCCTTGAAAAATCCTAGCCTCTGAATTTTTGGGGGAGGATCATTTGCATAATAATAAAACTCCAGTTTCATGTTTCACCAGTTCTATGTGTATTAAACTCTTCCTCTATTGCAAGTCCCTTGCCTTGATAAATCAGGTCTATCTGGGCGGTGGGCAAGAAGAACCCACTGGGTCTTTACAATATTTGTTAGTATCTGGCAGAGTAGGTTTATGAGACCAAGTCTGTCTGCCTGTGATAACTATGTCCTTTCTACTACACAATACTCTCTTCTTGCATAAGCATTGTTCTTAATGTTTCTTTCATGTAAGCTTAGCTTAACAACAAGAAGTTACGTGGAATTAATTTTAGCAAATAGGGATACTCTACTGCCTTTTCAAAGGAATTGCCATACATTCCAGGACGCCTAGGATAGTTCTGTTTTTTGTCTATTAATCTCACATATGCATATTAGTTTTCCATTTTCCTCCAATAAGTGTTCAAGGTTGGATAATACATTATAGGGCTATTCCACTTTTAGAGATTCACAGCTCGACAACTCACATTCACATTTTAAAAACTCCAGAAAGTACTTGAAAAGGTTTTTGAACTTCATTTAACCCAGTGTTCTCAAATTTATATAAGCATGGGACTCTTTTATTCTGTGTAGGTAACACCTTTCAATACTTTGGTGAATGCTGACCTACATGCACCTTTTTGTATTATCTTTTTAAGTATGTGTACAACTAGAAAGTGGACTCTTAAGGATTATATCTGACACTCTATATCCTTCTATGGCACCTTGTTGGGTGCATGCCAGACTCCCAGTCAATGTTTGTTAATTAAAACTGATTTAGGCAAAAATAAATCCCATATTTTTTAGTAGAAATGTTATGGGACAGGGAAAAATTTCAGTGTTTACTCACACTCTACAGAGACGTGAGCTGTGAACAGGGCATTGCATCTGGGGGAAAGCAAACCTAAGGGGCCATATCGTCTTTCAACTCAGCTCTAATCTTCTGAGGTGAAATAGACAAATAAGAGCTTCCTCACACCAATAGGCTTATGATTATGAAACGCATCATCCTGGAAACTTCCTCTTTTAGGAAACTAGTGAGAAAGGAAGGAGTCTCAGCCTTGGACATATCCATATCCATGCTGGTTCCTGGGTGACTTTCTTATTTATCACCTTGCTGTTTGCTGACAGGTGGAGACAAAGGGCAAAGAATTCTATAGACATGACACACTTGGGGTTAAAATGCACTTTGTTCACTGACATTATTCATTAAAGTAAAGTAACAAATCTAAAATCTCATATAGAGCTTGCTAGGTGTGTGGTACTCTGAAGAATTGTTATACATACATACATACACACACACACACACACACACACACCCCTCAGCCTTATCCTATTTATAAAAGTGGATTTGTAAAGAGTCTCATAGGTTGTACAATCACTGTACACATGAGCCAGTTATATTTGCAAAGAAAGAAATCTTTCTTGGTCCCAAGTCTACTTCTTAATACCCAATAGACAATTCTCAAATGGCTGTCCAAATGCCAAGGCATAATTCTACAACCAGTCCCAAATCCACATTCTCTTTAAAGATGAATTTATTCACTTTTCTTTCATTAACTTTCTTAACCTCATGAATCAACTTACACACCCTCTCTAGGATAACTTTCTTCAACCTCTGTCTGGGCTGATAACCCTTCCATATGGAAGGAGGGAATCCTGAGCTAAGCTCTAATGTATCACTTATGTTATGTTGAAATTGTCTGTTTATGACATCTGTCTCCAGTGAGTTCCAGACAGGGATGATGTATTGCTCATTTATGCATCTAGTGTGACCAGGGTCTAACACAGTACCTGACACATAATTTTTGCTCACTGAATATGTGTCGAATCCAACTGAGCTTTCTACAGGGGGTCTCATCTGTCATTGAAGTCGTAGAACACATTGGTGATATTTCAACAGGGGTGAAATGCCCCCTCAAGAAGGTGAATAGTAATACTTATAAGGTGATGATAATGTTGAAATTAAAATGGTTGTATCTTCCAAAGGGCCACAGTACCTAAACAGACGTACAGTATATATTGGAATTACAATTTCATGGCAGAGTGTGATTTTTTTATTAAAATGGTTGAAAAGGCTGCTTGCCTGGTGATCGATGAAAAAAGGTTGAGAAACACTGCTTCTGAATAGTGTTTCTAGAAAAATGGCCAAGAGGACATCCCTCCAAAACCAGCTTGAGAATTTGCTAAAATGTGGATTACAGGCTCCACTGCAGATGTTCTGCCTCACTCACTTGGTAGGTGACAGAAACTGGCACACAGTAGGTGCTCAATAAGTGTCTGCTAAATAATTGTTTGCTCTCCTAATTTCCCATTTCCAGAACAACGACAGGACATCTTTCTTGTAAAGATTCATTCTTGTCAAGTAAGGTTTGCATCTTACTGATGTATATTCATTGCATTCATTACTCAAGGAAAAGAAAATAGTCCTAGTTGATCTATTGACAATGGAAGAACATCCACAACGTGGGAAAAATCATGCTTACTCAAATTTGGCTGTGTTAAAATGTTAAGCTGGGATAAACACCGCATTCTCAGGCCCCACTGTTAACTTCAGAATGTGTGTAGGAAAGAAGTCGAAAATTCCTTTCTTTTTACCCTCAGCCAGAAGTCACTACTTCTAGAAGTTCCTACTTGCCCCGTTATCACATGGCTTAACTGCTCCAAAGGGCCTCAGCTGAGCCAGGGAAATCAGCTTTTTAAAGGCAATACAAACTTGTGTGAATCACAAAGAGACACACCGAGAGTCTCTTCAGAGGGTGTCAGAAGATTATGGGTTGCTTCTTTTCTATATTCAGTTATTAATATTCCTGCCAAGGCTAGCAATGCCTTCTTGTTTTTTTCCCTTGGGTGAGCTCTTTCATCTCCCTCTTCTTCCACTCTGGTTTTTCCTTCTGCTATATACCTTGATCTGTTTACTTCCTTCATTCCCATTCAGTGTGTCTGCTTTCCTTTGGGCAATTATGCTGAATTATTTAATAGTTGTTCCATTTTTTTCCTGTTCATTTCATTCCCTTGTTTTCTTTCCTTGTTGGTTTGTCTGGGTTTCCTTCTGCCCACATATGCAATGCATCCAGCACTTCTCCTCTTTCTAAACCATAAACCATGGTGGATTGTATTTGAACACCGGAGAGGAGAGATGCAGCCCTATGTGGGCGGTTAGAGGAGGAGCATGCATCAGTGACTTGCTTTTAGGAGATAACTGATTTGATCATTTTTCGGGGAGCACAGTAGGCAGCCTATAATTAGTAATGAAGATTCATCTTTCCATCAATTTGCTAGACTGCACAGAACTTGGGTTCACAGTGTCTGCAGTTTTCAGATTTTTTCACTGAGCCTTTCTCCTGGCAACTCTGGGTCAAAGTAAAAGGAAACTAATTTTGTTGTTAAGAAAAATTCTATTCTAACTTTTTGAAGTTTTTGTATTTGTCAACAGCTGGAAAAGTAGTTTTCAAAAGGAGAAAGTCGCATATATACAACTATCTGATCTTTGACAAACCTGACAAAAATAAGAAATAGGGAAACGATTCTCTATTTAACAAACAGTGCTGGGAAAACTGGCTAGCCATATGTAGAAAGCTGAAACTGGATCCCTTCCTTACACCTTATACAAACATTAATTCAAGATGGATTAAAGACTTAAATGTCAGACCTAAAACCATAAAAACCCTAGAAGAAAACCTAGGCAATACCATTCAGGACATAGGCATGGGCAAGGACTTCATGTCTAAAACACCAAAAGCAATGGCAACAAAAGCCAAAATTGACAAATGGGATCTAATTAAACTAAAGAGCTTCTGCACAGCAAAAGAAACTACCATCAGAGTGAACAGGCAACCTACAGAATGGGAGAAAATTTTTGCAGTCTACTCATCTGACCAAAGGCTAATATCCAGAATCTACAATGAACTCAAACAAATTTACAAGAAAAAAATAACCCTATCAAAAAGTGGGTGAAGGATATGAACAGACACTTCTCAAAAGAAGACATTTATGCAGCCAAAAGACAAATGAAAAAATGCTCATCATCACTGGCCATCAGAGAAATGCAAATCAAAACCACAGTGAGATAATATCTCACACCAGTTAGAATGGTAATCATTAAAAAGTCAGGAAACAACAGGTGCTGGAGAGGATGTGGAGAAATAGGAACACTTTTACACTGTTGGTGGGACTGTAAACTAGTTCAACCATTGTGGAAGTCAGTGTGGCGATTCCTCAGGGATCTCGAACTAGAAATACCATTTGACCCAGCCATCCCATTACTGGGTATATACCCAAAGGATTATAAATCATGCTGCTATAAAGACACATGCACACGTATGTTTATTGTGGCACTATTCACAATAGCAAAGACTTGGAACCAAGCCAAATGTCCAACAATGATAGACTGGGTTAAGAAAATGTGGCACATATACACCATTGAATACTATGCAGTCATAAAAAATGATGAGTTCATGTCCTTTGTAGGGACATGGATGAAGCTGGAAACCATCATTGTCAGCAAACTATCGCAAGGACAAAAACCAAGCACCACATGTCCTCACTCATAGGTGGGAATTGAACAATGAGAACTCATGGACACAGGAAGGGGAATATCACACACAGGGGCCTGTTGTGGCATGGGGGATGGGGGAGTGATAGCATTAGGAGATATACCTGATGTTAAATGATGAGTTAATGGGTGCAGCACACCAACATGGCACACATATACATATGTAACAAACCTGCACATTGTGCACATATACCCTAAAACTTGAAGTATAATAAAAAGAAGAAAATGATAAACAGAAAACAGTAAAAATGAGGCAAGAATAAGAAAAGCCATATCAGATTGACAATTATATAAATTGGTTATATTTCCCCATTAAAAGACAGAGATGCTGAGTAGGAAAAAAGAAAAAATCCAGCTACCTGCTATTTTGTAAGAGATGTAAAGAAAAAAAAAGAGAAAAAGAAGTACAAGAAAATACTAAACATATGAACAAACCATTAGTATTAATTATTAATGGACAGAATCATTCAATGGGACAAAAGAAATATTTCATATTGGTGAAAGATATAATCCACCAAAATTATGAAACAATGTAGCTTCATAATACATAAAGGAAAAATGCACAGAAAACAGAGGATATGACGAATCCACAGTGGTAACATATTTTAATGCTCTTTTCTTGGATCAGAGAGAGAAAAATTAGTAAAACTATAAAAGATTTGAATAACCCAGTTGTAAGCTTGACCATAAGTAATTTGCATTCTTTTCAAATACATGTGGGATATTTATAAAAATTTAACATGCATTAAGCCTCAAAGGGAAATCTCATTTTCTAACCACAATGTAATGGGAACACAAATTAACAAAAAAAGATAGTCAAAAATAAAAACAAAGAAATAGTAAACTTGAAAGTTAAAAAATTAAAAAAAAAAAAAGGAGGAAGTCCTTTTTCCACATGGCTCCACACAAATATACATACCCTCATACACATTTGGGAAACTGTTGACATTAGATAAGTTAAGCCTTTGGTAATCTCTTCCTAAATGCTGTCTTTCCCTCCAGGAGCCTAGCCATGGAAGGCACCCAATGTATTTTCTAGGCTTCTCTCTCTAAATTGGAAGAAAAGAATATTATAGGATAAAAATGGCTAAGTATGGAATGAGAGCCTCCTACCAAGGAAGACTGCAATGAAGAGACACAAAAAGGGAGCCTAATCCACTATAAGCATTTCAATTTTCTGGCAATCCAGTTTGGGAGAGACTTTAGGGGTAGTGACAGTTACATTGATATTCCCTAAATCCTTGCTGTTATTTTCTCCTACTTTAGCAGTAAACTGAGGAGGAACCAGCCACGGGCATTTTGATGTCATTTGCCAGTTGCTGCTGCTTAGACTGCTCTTTGGCCTAACTTTGTGATAGGAATGCTACCCAGTTGGGTACTTGTGAGTGCTTCATCCAAGTTGACATTCCGTCTGTGGCCATTTACATCCTATTTAATTAAGTATGAAGCTTATTCATTCAACCAATATTTTCTCAGTTCCTATATGCAAAGCAAAAGGAAAGTCTTACTGAGTGACACAAATAAAAACAAAATCTAGTCTTGTGTCTCTGCATTCATGGCTAAGTCTCTGTCCTCTAGTAGGAGAGAGAATGTATTCAGGTATTCACTAAATTGTTGTCTCTTTAGAACACTAGAGGCACATGGTGGTGTTATAGAGTATTTGTGGGGGGTAATGAGTTCCAGGGTGAAACAAATGGGGGAAACACGAAACTACACTTGGAAAATCACTGGGAAGTTAAAAAAAAAGTTTATTCACTGCAAAGTCTTGCAGCAAAGTCGTCGACTTGCTAATGACATAGGAGCTGATCCTTTCAGAGTTTTTCCAGATTTTATCATGGGAAAGGCTGCCTAGTCCAATGTGGATGGTGGTTAAGTACTACAAGAGAGATATTACAACTTTGGTTTGAGTGAATAGAGGATTATTTTGATGCCTGGAAAATCAACAATTGTAGAGAGAAGACTGTATTTAAGTTGAACTCTTAAAAGATGGGTAGAATTTGGAATTGGGATTTGTGAGGGCACAACATGTAGAAGAAGGGCACCTGAAGATAAAGAGGTAGGAAACTTGACACATACGTGAAAGATTAGGTGAGGTGGACAAAAGAATAGCTTGTGGAAAAGTCAATGGTGGTGGATGAAGGCTGGAAAGATAAATTAAAATTCTGGAAGATTTGACTCAGATGAAGAAGACTTTTTTTTTTTTTTTGGTAATTGTCTTACAGTAAAAATGATAAGCACTTCCTTTCTAGTCTAAAAAATCCTCCAAGAACAATGACCAGCACAGAGTTTAAAAGCATAGGCAGTAAGAAGAGACTTAGTAGTTTGTGTCCTTGAACAAGCTGTGCCATATTGTACTGATCCTCTATTTTCCATCTGAAAAACATGTGGAGGATCATAATGGCTCCTTGGGTTATTGTGGTCACTAAATGAATGTTCCATGTCGTATGTTTAGTACAGCATCTGATCTATATGTGTGTATGTGTGTATATTCTCCCTATATATATATATATAAAACCTAGAGAATATTAGTTGCTTGAGTTAATACTTCCTGTGAAGAGAAGTATAAACAACGACTATAGGTAATTTTTTAAAAAATGTAAAACACTGGTCAATTCCACCTGCTTTGACCAGCATCTGTTAAGTCTTTCATTTGTAAAGATTTCCTGTGACCCAGATTTACATCTATACTTACAAATTTTAAATATGGAAATCTGGACTTGTCATGTCTAATTTTCTGTCTTTGGAAATTTTACATTTGGTAATATCTGCTCTATCTTTACTGGGTTTGTGGTACAACCATCTCTCTTATACATCCTATAACAATCATCTCTATGTCCTATAACATATACATACACACACAAACACACACACCACAAGCTTATTATGAATCTTACTGACATAAAGGATGTGTGGCACATGATTTACAAATCGTAGTAAAATAACAAATATTCTTTATGGTAAATTCCGTAAAGCCAATTGATTAGTATAAAATGTTTTTGTTGAAGTTGTAGACAACCTATGATTGTAATTGATGAACAAGTATATTTGCAACCTAAATATTGGCTGAAATTTCTCTTTACATTAAAGAGACAGATGAAAGTAAAACAATGAAAATGCATATAAACTTTGTTTATCAATGACATAAGAAACTTTTTTGTTGAGTCAGATAGTTTTTTAATATTGAAAGAATATTTCTTCAACTTTTTGTGCCATTAACAATGTGAAAACTAGAGAATGACACACATAAGTTAAATGTGCATTATTACTATTTTCTCCATCACTTAAAAAATCTAGACAATCAACAAAACAATAAGCTACACCCTGATTTTAGGGTTTGCTAGTTACTGTAATATAGATACTCCCACCACAGCAAATTTGAATAAAAGTAAAATGTAGTGAGTTAATAAGGAAGTGATGGGTTTTAAGAATTTGTTTTAAATATAATTTAGTTGTAAATTTACAGAATTTAATTTGAAATAATGACTGTTTAACAACTGACTTTCATAATTCCTGAAAATTTAATAGTCAGACATTGAGGGTAATCAGATATGGACACTGAGGAGTTTTTGCTGAAACTGAATTTTATAAGGAAGTGCACAGATGAGCTTAGGAGAAGGTTCCGGAGTCTGACTAGTCTGGCTGACAAAGGAACCTTTGTCACATGGAATTAGCTTGAGTTAGCATTTATGTTTATGGTACTGGGAAAATGTTCTCATGATTGAGACTTTGGAATAGCCCTCTCTCCTGCTCTTCCCTCAGCAATTTCTTGCATTGTGAAAGAAAAATGTTCTGCTTTGATTTTCCAGCACAGACCTGCCTCCACTAGTGCTATTTTAATTTGGTTCTGCAACACCCCTCAATCCTGCCTGCTCTAATCTCATCACACCATGTTCCAATAACATTTCTTGGCTCATGTTTTTGCTACTTGGCATGAGCACCTCTAAAATGAATGCAGGATTGCACAGAGAGGCACATGATCAAGCACTAGGTAAAACATCACAACTATGGTCACTGTTTTGGGCGTATTCCGGCTTTAAGTTTCTGAAACAAATTTCATGCATGGAGATTTAGCCATTTCACTTGCATTATAATTTCACTTAATGATTAACTTTACTTCCAACTTATGTCATCAAAATGTGTCCTTTCCGGCAAATGTCAATGATAACCTGCCTAAGATTTATTCTTAGGACCTTCTCAAAAATGCTACATGTAAATGAGGAACATCTGAGTTTGAGGGCATCATTTCTCCAATTTGATACTTTTTATGAAGCTGCATCACTCTCTTTGTAATGCACAAGTGACTGAGGCCAAATGGAGGAATTTTTCAAAGCCTCTCTGAAAGCAAAGAAATACAATTATCTGTATACCAACCACATCCTGCTGAGGTTAGAGTTAATTCTCATGACTAAAAATGGAGATATAAGTAGCAATTACATAGGTGTGGCTATCCACAGCACATTTAAACAACGGAAATATTAGTCCCCAGGTTTAAATACTTCTGTATTTCTCCCAGACTCCTCTTCAAAATGATGCAATAGGTTATTGGGATCTGCATTACTAAGTTGGCTCTCCTTCAGGACAATGTTTAAAGGTATATTTCCCTATCTACACTACTTCCACTGGAATCTGCTGAACTGATCTGGGTTTTTATTTCTTAGAACAGACTTGTGTTTTTCAATTTAAACTGTGTTTGTTTTTTCTTTTCAGTCCCCTATTACAAAGGCTCTTCTGCAATGTCATTCCAAACTACAACACAGTGATTATTTATATCATTGGCAGCTTGTCAGTGCCTCTCGTGTGTTTGGGGTTCTTTTCTTTTCCCTCCTTCCCACCTTATGCAAAGACAAATGTTATCCCTCATCTGAAAGGTTAATATGGATGGTGAAATCCCATGATCTCAAAGCCAGTGCAGTAATTTTTATAAGCATCAATACCTGCATTGTTTACAGAGTACAGCAGGGATGAGTTTGCTCATCACCACATGCAGGCCGAGAAAATTAGGACAAGTGCATGCTTAATCATTTCCCAAAGAAATAGAAATGCCATCTTCCTCAAATGTTCCTCTGAGAAGGATGTACTGAATGTTAAAAATATAGGTATCCAATTACCAGATGAAAACAGAGCTACGTATTCACTGTATCCTTCACCTAAAAAGTTCCATACATAAGGACCTTGCCACATTTTCAAACTTTTTCTCCTTCCTTTCTTCCTCCTTCCATGTATCTTTCTAGGCAAGTAAGTGATTTGCCTATTGGCAGTTAATAAGCTTTTGATAGAATGGACCCATTTATTATAAAGAAATATGCCTAAGGCTCCCTCTGGGACTCATAGCTAAGGCATGGATAGTGTAAATATAATATGGGGTAATATTCAAATGTTGGAGTCAAGTATTCACCCATCTCCTGGAAAGATTTTTCTCTGACCGATCAATTGTGACTCTTTGCAGGGATAAAACAATGGCCACTATAAAAATGCAAAACATTGAATACTCATCTTAAATCTGTCTAATTTCTCTCAATCTCCATAACAAACTCATCTGTATTATTGTAATAACTTCCTAATTAGTTTGTTTGCTGTTTATGTTTGTTGTTTATGAAAGATCTGTTTCTCTCTGACCAGGGGGTAACTCCATGACATAGGGTCATTGTGCATTAGGGCACACAGGCTCCTCTACCATGTCTTCAGCTATACACATTTCATTGTTCTGATATTCCATGGTTTGCTTAACTGGTCCTTATTTGTAACCACCTTAGTTATTATCAATCAATTGTTACAAAAAATGCTAGAACTTTACATAATTTCATATAGATAGAAATATAAATCCCCCCAAATAAGGTTGCTGGGTTAAAAGGAAAATGTATGCTGTGTGTTGAATTTCGTCTCTAAAAAGATATGTTCAAGTCCTAATATTTAGAACCTGTGAATGTGGCTTTAGTTGGAAATAGGATCTCTGAAGATTTAATCAAGCTAAGATGAGGTTGTACTGGGGTAGGCTGGGCCATAATTCAATGACTGGTGCCCTTATAAGAAGAGAGAAAATTGGACAGAGATACACAGGGAAAAACACTGTGAATATGAAGGCAGAGACTGGAGTGATGCATCTACCAACCAAGGAACAGCAAGGATTTCCAGCAACCACCAGATGCTAGTAAGAGGCAAGGAAGGATTCTTCCCCAGCACCTTGATTTCAGACTTCTAGCCTCCAGAACTGTGACATAATAAATTTCTGTTGTTTTAAGCTACCAAATCTGTGGCACTCGGTTATGGCACCCCTAGGAAACTAATATAATACCTTTGTAATTTTGATAACTATTTCTGGATTATGCTCCATGGACATTGTATCATGCTGTCCTCTCACTAGCAAAGCAAGGCAATGGTTCCTGTCCTTGAGCTTCACCAGCAGAGGGTAATGTTAAACTTCTGGATAACTTATTATCATCTATCAGGTAGGCATCAAGGTAGTTTTCATCAGTGTAGTTTTAATTTATCACCAGTATAGTTTTAATTTATGTTTTCCTTCTTATGAGTGTTTTGTCATATGTCTAAGGGCTATTAATCTCTTTTTTTGTGAATACTCTTAATATTTTTTGTCATTTTTTTTGTTTGGCTATTGTTTTGTTTTAATTCATAATTATATTAGAGGATTAATTCTTTGTGGCAGATCTTGTAAACATCTTTTCCACTTTATCATTTGTCCTTTAAAATACCAATTCACTAAATTTTTGTTTAGACTAATTTATTAATAATTTATGTGGCTTCTGGAATTTGAATTGTAGTTAGGAAAGATTTCTCTACTCCTAGTTTATAAAGGAATTCATCCATGATCTTTTTTTTTTTCATCAAAGCAGTTCATTGGAAATTTTGAAAGGATAAATTTGGATCCAACTTTATCTTTTTCCAGATGGTACATAGTTTATTTCAACACCATTTATGCTTGAAATGTTACCTTTATCATATACTGAATTCTCATATATGTTTGGATCTATTTCTGGAAATTCTATTTTGTTATATTGGCCTGACTTTCTATTCATGTGCCAATAGAAACCTGCCTTACTTTTTGAAGTTCTGAATATGTTTGAATGTGTAAGCCATCTAGTCAATTTTACCACTCACTCTCTCTAATGAACCCACTCCAATTAAGCCTCCATCTACATCACTTTACCCAAACTGCGGTCATCAAGATTTCCAATGAACCCCATGTGGCTAAGACAAATGGTTGGTTCTCAGCCCTCAACTAACTAGATTTGTCAGTGACATTTGACATAGTTGAAGAATTCCTCCTGAAAATACTTTCTTCAGTTACAGTCTTCTCTCTTAGTTATCTTACTACTTCACTGATTGTTTCTTCTTCATCTCTTTGCACATTCTTTTCATTTCTCTGACCTGCATATCCCCTATAAGCTCCATGGCTTAGTGTTCTGACATCTCTTTTCTCTCCATACTCATTTTCTGAATGATCCCATTTAGGGATAGTACATTAAATATCATCTGTATCCTAAAGACTACCATATTTTATATCTTTAACCAGGTCCTCTCCCATGGACTCAAGACTCATATATTTAATTGTTTATTCAATGTTTCTACTTGTACTTAAAAATTACTCTCTTGAAGACTCAATTCATGGTTTCCCTCTACCAAATATGTTCCTTTTTTCAAAAAAAAAAAACAAAAAAAATAAAAAATAAAAAATCTTAACTCTTTTTTCCCTCTCACACCTCACATCTATTACATAAGCAAATCCTGTCAGTTCTAACTTCAAAATATTTCTGGAATCCAACCTCTTCTCAACATCTTCACTGCTAAGCTCTGGTCAAAGACCAGTCCTCTTTTGAGAGAACTGCTATAATATCCTCCTGCCTGGTCTCTGCCTCACCATATAGTCTATTCTTCCCACTTCAGTCAGATTCTTCATAAGACATAAGGCAGATCATGTTGCTTTTCTGCTTAAAATTCTCCACAGGAATATCCATCTCGCTTAGAGCAAAGGAAAGGCCAAAGTCTTTGTCATGACCCAAAGGCCCTAAAATAATGTGAGCTTCGCGATGACCTGATCTCCTTCCACACTTTCATATTCATTTCCAGCTGCAATGCCTCCTTGTTGTTCCTCATACCTGCTAGCTACTCTTTAATATTTTATTTCATTAAATCATCACAATCCTACCATGTTGGGATCATCCTTGCTTTGCAGATGATAGAGGGACACACAGAGAGTATACTATTCTTCCCAAGTCTGTACCATTAGTAGTAGAAGAACAAGGCCTCTGATATGGTTTGGTTCTGTGTCCCCACCCAAATCTCACCTTGAATTGTAATTCCCCAAGTCCCCACGTGTCAAGGGTGGGACAAGGTAGAGATAATTGGATCATAGGGGTGGTTTCCCCCATGCTGTTCTTGTAATAGTGAGTTCTCATGAGATCTGATGGTTTTATAAGTGTCTGGCATGTTCCCTGCTTGCACTCACTCTGTCCTGCTGCCCTGTGAAGAAGGTGCCTGCTTCTCCTTGGCCTTCTACCCTGATTGTAAGTTGCCTGAGGGATTCTGCAGCAATGCAGAACTGTGAGTCCATTAAACCTCTTTTCATTATAAATTACCCAGTCTCAAGTATTTCTTCATAACAGTGTGAGAATGGACTAATACAGCCTCTAACGTAGATCTCTTTAGAAGTTAATTCTAAATACTTTACTTCCTTTTGAGACAAGTTCTCTCTCTTGACCAGGCTGGAGTGCAGTGGTGCGATCTCAGCTCATTGGGGTCAAGCAGTTCTCCCACCTCAATCTCATGAGTACCTGGGACTACAGGTATGTGCCACCACACCCAACTAATATTTGTGTATACACACATTTTTTAATTTATTTATTGGTAGAGACAAGGCCTCACTATATTGCTCAGGCTCTTCTTGAACTCCTGGCTCAAGTGATGCACTCATGTCAGCCACCCAAATGTCTAGGTTTATAGGTGTGAGCCACCACACCCAGCCAATTCTTTCTATTATAGGAAATTTCTGGCTTGTAGTTATATCTATGTTGCTGTGTTACCTGGAGCACCTCTCTGAGTAACATAACTTGGCCTTAGTTTATTCATCTACAAAATGAGGACTTTGGTCTAAGTGTTCTCAAATTTCCTACTCACTGAGGCTCAATAATTTCATGACTCTGGAACAGTCCCTGATACTTCTCAAAGAGAAGTTATTAGTGATTTTGGTGAGATGAGGAGGATGAAACAAAATATGAGAAGATGTCAGTGCAGAGAAAAACTTACTATAGCAGAAGTGAAGAGGTACTAAAGGCTTGTTTTTTAATACTCAGAAATTTTTTTTCTAGGTCTGTCCCTCTCGATTGTGGGGCATTTCAATTCAGTGTCTGTATTGTCAATAAAATAACTTGCCTTTACCTGTTACTCTTTTCATCACCTCCGTTTTCAGATCAGACAGTCAGCATGTGGAGAAAGGTGAAAATTATTTTTATCTAGGCTCATGAAGCTTAAAAGAACTGTTTCCATTTCTTAAGTTTAGAAGGTTTATCTAGCAACTCATCTCCCTAATTCTGCTTATAGTCATGATAAAAGTTAAGTCACTCCAAAAGATAATGGTATACCTATAATCTACTGTCTCAGTATCAATTCCATCAGAGGGCCAAGGGGACAACACATTGGTTCCTGACTCTAAATCTATCCATGCTGTCATACCAACATTCCTGCATCCTACTCACCTGAGGCAACTCTTCCATAGCTTCTCTAGGGTTTGTCAGGTGGCTATGATATCATCCACTTGGGTTTAGCGCTGCTCTTGCCATTTCCTTGTGATGTAATTTGCTCTGTCTATAGTTGATTCTCCTCTCTGCTAAGGCCTGACTCTATAGGCTTGGGGGTAAGGCCTTCTCCAACTTTCTCCAATCTTTTACCTCTAGTCTCCTACAGTGCTATTCACGCTATCATTCTTTATCTTACTTACTCATGACGAATTGTTTTTTCCTTCTAGGAACCTGAATGGTTTCATTAGAGACTAGGATAGAAGTTAATTTGATAGAGTATAATGTATTACTGTTCCATGCTTCTGTGGCAGAAATAAAACTACTCAACTTTGGGAGTACACAAAAATTGCAGAATTTTTTTTTTTTTTTTTGAGATGGAATCTCGCTCTGTCTCCCAGGCTGGAGTGCAGTGGCGTGATCTCGGCTCACTGCAAGCTCTGCTTCCCGGGTTCATGCCATTCTCCTGCCTCAGCCTCTCCGAGCAGCTGGGACTACAGGCGCCCGCCACCACGCCCGGCTAATTTTTTGTATTTTTAGTAGAGAGGGGGTTTCACCGTGGTCTCGATCTCCTGACCTCGTGATCCGCCCGCCTCGGCCTCCCAAAGTGCTGGGATTACAAGCGTGAGCCACTGCGCCCGGCCAAATTGCTGAATGTTTTTTTGTTTAAGTCAGATTAAACCTAATTCAGAGCCTCAGTCCACATACATAACAAAAAATGTAAGCTCACTCTTCACTGGGGAGCCCTCCATGAGCTGAAATAAGCAAAGTTTCTCCTTTAGAGATTTTACATGATCAAAAGAGTACCTAGGTCCAACTTTCTGAGATCTCATGGCTGAAATAGCTGGTCAGGGAGCTGCATTTATATGCACTGTGATGTGACTGGAAGCCCTGGGGATGAGAAAATATTTTTAAAAAGTATACGTAAAATAATAAATGAAACAATGAGTAGATAATTCCAGATGCTCTTTCCTGTATAACTGTCCCCCACTTCCTTTAGAATCAGTCCAAATTCCCCACATCTCTGTTTTCTGTGGTCTGCACAGTGGTAAATGACACTGTAACGTAAGACCAGAGAGCTCTGTGCTTTACCTGTCATAGCCCACTACCCTGGTAGGTAGGTAGAGGCCATTGTTTCTCCCACTTTACAGAGATACAGACATTTTAAGTAATTGGTGCAAGGTTACACAGAGATTAAATAGCACAGCCAGGATTTGAGCCCAGGTGCTGTGGTGCCAGAGTTCACCCTCTCAACACATGCCACTATTAATCTCACATCAGCCCAAGAAGTTGTCAGTCTTCTGACTCCCCCCTTTACAACAGCAGCACTGAGGCAGATGTGGGCTCTCTCTTTTGCTCATGATTACTCACCTATGAAGGGGAGAATGGAGTCCAGACCCAAGCCTAGATCTTCCAATCCCATAGCCCTCATTTTTGGTTTCTCTTTAATCCTTGCTGCTATAGACTGGTTGTTTCTTTGAACAAACAAAATTCATATGTTAATACTAATCCTCAATGTGATGATATTTAGAGGCAGGGCCTTTGGGAGTTGATTAGGTTATGAGGGTAGAGGCCTCATAAAAGGGATTAGTGTTCTCATAAAAGAGACCCGAGATAGCCTGCTTGCTTTCCTTGCCATGTGAGAACACAGTAAAAAAGACTGATATCTATGAACCAGGGCACTGTGACAGTGCCTTGATATTGGACTTCTCAGCTTCCGGAACTGTGAGAAATCAATGTCTGTTGTTTATAAGTCACTCAGTCTGTATAGTTTGTTATAGAAGCCCAAAAAGACCGAGGCACCTGCGTTTCTCTTTGTTTCTCTTGGTTTAGGAAAAAGCAGATTCCCTTGAGTGGGTAATGGGGCACTCTGTTTGCTGTGTATCCCTGAGCTCACTCTTACATGCAGAGATGAGTCCAGGTGGGAGCAGCAGGGCTAGGAAACGTGTGCAGTGGAGGAGCCCACAGGGATCCGGTGACTAAGGTCACCTGTGCCCCATGCATGCTTCACTACGACCCTATTTCTTAGCATTTATAATCAGACACAGGCCAACAAGATGTAGACAAATACCTAGAGAGATAGAGACATCCCTTGCAGAGCAGACCAAGAGAGAATACTCTGTCTCAAGCCAGCCTAAAAATGTACTCTGTTTACAGCACATACACCCTCCCTCGTGCTGCAGTATCTCAGAAACAGAGGCAGAATTTAATCATCCCATCCTCTGATGTGAAGGTCTCTATGGTTTAATATGCACACATCACAGATTTCAAATTTTGCTGCTGAAATTCAGTCTTCAACAGAAACCTAGCTGTCTCTTTGACTTGAAATGTGTTCTAAAATGTATAATAAAGGTCTACTGAAACCAATAAAGCATCTCCAGAAAATGCTGGTTTAACTCACACAGCCCATTCTCTTTTTCATAAATTCAATTTGTATTATTTGGTTGAAGAGACTGTTCTCTGAACCCTGATATAAGTGAGTGCTGAGGCTGCTGACACTCAGTCCAGAGTCTGCATGGACAAAAAATCTCTGGGGAAAAAAAATCACGTATAATAATTGATCTCATTTGTTTGGTTTGTCAGGCCCTGCCTGGCTTTATCTCTCTGCACGCCTTTTCTCTCCACTGCTGAAAGCTGCCTGACCAACAGGGTTGGTCCTTCTATAACCCCTGGATCCAAGAAACTCCAGTCCACCTCTGGTTGGGATGGGATTGTGTGTGTGTGTGTGTGTGGTGGAGGGGGCTTGGCCCTGGAAGGAGACTGCTTCTGGAGTGTGCCCCAGTTCTCATAAATAAACCCATGTTGTTTCTGAGACCTAGTCCTCACATTGTATATTGATTCTAGCACAGAACTCCCAGCTCCTTATGCTCAAGTCCCTGTTTGCCTTCCTGTTTAGTTCCCTTATTCTGTACAGAATGGAGAAACCCACCTGCTTATGCTAATCTTAACCTTGGCGCTATTGATATTTTGGGCCTGATAACTCTACTGTGGGAGCAGTCCTGTGAATTGCAGGCTGTTTGGCAACATCCTGGCCCCTACCCACTAGATACCAGTAGCATCATTACCCCAGTCATGACAGTCAAAAATGTCTTCAGACATTGGTGAATGTGCCCCGGAGGGGGCAAAGCAAATTGGTGCTGGTTAAAAATTCGTGTTTTAATTCAATCCAGGGATGAGCACACTGTCTTTGTACCCCAGTGTGGTTGCCAGCAATTGTCAAGAGGCTTCTATGACCTCAGGGCTGACCAATACAAATACAATATAAGCCCTGAATGTGAATCAACAATGTCATTTAAAATTTTCTAGTTACTGGGCATGGTGGCTCACATTTGTAATTTCAGCAATTTAGGAGGCCAAGGCAGGAGGATCCTTTGAGCCCAGGAGTTTGAGACCAGTCTGGATAACACAGTGAGACCTCATCTCTAGAAAAAAAAAAAATTAGCCATGTCTGGTGGCTCATGCCTGTAGTCTCAACTACTCTGGAGGCTGAGGCAGAAAGACTGCTTGAGCCAGAGATGATGAAGCTGCAGTGAACTGTGATCACACCACTGCCCTTGAGCTTGGGTGACAGAGTGAGACCATGTCTCAAAAACAAATAAATAAATATAAATAAGTAAGTAAAATTTCTAGTAGATACATTAGCAAAGCAAAAAATAATAGGTAAAATTTATTTTCATGCTATATTTTATTTTATCCAACACATTCAAATTATTGTTCTTATTTCTATTAGTAAGTCTTCAACATCAGGTGTGTATATTATGTTTATAGCACATCTCAATTTGGATTAGACACATTTCAAGTGCTGAATAGCCATATATGGCCAGTGGCTACTGTAAGGGCAGCACTAATGTAGATTTCTAAAACACCCACTCCTCTTCAATTCATTCTGAGAATCAGAATCTTAAAGTGATAAGCCCCAATAAGCATGGGGCTTTGGTGTCAGGAGTACCTGGTTTAAATATTTCTATATCTGACACTGTGAGCTTGAAATAATTAATTGATGTCTTTGAAGCCCAGCTTCAATATTTGTGTTAGGGAAATAATAACAGTTGCTCTTTAAAGAGTTGTGACAAGAGTGACAAGAAATAATGTAGACAGTGCCTGGTATAGAACAGACACTTAAGAAGTGGAATAGTTGTTTTCTGAACCTTTGCTGTCATCAGAGAAGTTGAGTATTTAGTTCCCCTAGTCTAGCCTCTTGCTTGAAGCAACACTCATTCTCCATCTTTTGAACACCATGCTCTATGCCTAACTGACACTCAGTGTGCATGCAAAAGATTGCATCATCCCAAAGAATTCAAGATTATTTTCTTGAGGGAGGGTATTACAAGATGGCCAAATAGGAACAGCTCTGGTCTGCAGCTCCCAGCATGATCGATGCAGAAGACAGGTGATTTCTTCATTTCCAACTGTGGCACCTGATTCATCTCACTGGGACTGGTTGGATAGTGGGTGCAGCCCATAGGGGGCAAGCTGAAGCAGTGTGGGGCATCACTTCACCCTGGAAGCACAAGGGGTCAAGGGATTTCCCTTTCCTAGCCAAGGGAAGCCATGACAGACTACCTGGGAAAACAGGACACTCCCCACCCAAAGACTGCACTTTTCCCAACGTCGTAGCAACCAGCATACAAAGTGATTCTCTCCCATGCCTGCCTTGGTGGGTCCCATGCCCACAGAGCCTTGCTCACTGCTAGCCCAGGAGTCTGAGATGGATCTGCAAGGCAGGCGGCAGCCTGGCTGGAGGAGGGGCGTCCTCCATTGCTGAGGCTTGAGTAGGTAAACAAAGCAGCCAGGGAAGCTCGAACTTGGCAGAGCTCACTACAGCTCAACAAGGCCTACTGTCTCTAGACTCCACCTCTGGGGGCAGGGCATAGCTGAACAAAAGGCAGCAGACAACTTCTGCAGACTTAAACGTCCCTGTCCAACAGCTCTGAAGAGAGCAGAGGTTCTCCCAGCACAGCGTTTGAGTTCTGAGAACAGACAGACTGCCTCCTCAAGTGGGTCCCCGACCCCCATGTAGCCTAACTGGGAGACATCTCCCAGTAGGGGCTGACAGACACCTCATATAGGTGGCTGCCCCACTGGGATGAAGCTTCCAGAGGAAGGATCAGGCAGCAATATTTGCTGTTCTGCAATATTTGCTGTTCTATAGACTCTGCTGGTGATACCCAGGCAAATGTGGTTTGCAGTGGAACTCCAGCAAATTCCAACAGACCTGCAGCTGAGGAACCTGACTGTTAGAAGGAAAACTAACAAACAGAAAGGAATAGCATCAACATCAACAAAAAGGTCATCTACACCAAAACCCCATCTGTAGGTCACCAACATCAAAGACCAAAAGTAGATAAAACCACAAAGATGTGGAAAACCAGAGCAGAAAAGCAGAAAATTCTAAAAACCAGAGCGCCTCTTCTCCTCCAAAGGATCGCAGCTCGTCACTAGCAATGGAACAAAGCTGGACAGAGAATGACTTTGACGAGTTGTTAGAAGTAGGCTTCAGAAGGTCGGTAATAACAAACTTCTCTGAGCTAAAGGAGGATGTTCGAACTCATCATAAGGAAGCTAAAAACCTTGAAAACAGATTAGATGAATGGCTAACTAGAATAAACAGTGTAGAGAAGACCTTAAATGACCTGATGGAGATGAAAACCATGGCACGAGATCTTCATGATGCATGCACAAGCTTCAATAGATGATTCGATCAAGTGCAAGAAGGGGTAGCAGTGACTGAAGATCAAATTAATGAAATAAAGTGAGAAGACAAGGTTAGAGAAAAAAGAGTAAAAAGAAATGAGCAAAGCCTCCAAGAAATACGGGACTACGTGAAAAGACCAAATCTACATTTGATTGGTCTACCTGAAAGTGATGGGGAGAATGGAACCAAGTTGGAAAACACTCCTCAAGATAATATCCAGGAGAATTTCCCCAATCTAGCAAGGCAGGCCAACATTCAAATTCAGGAAATACAGAGAACACTACAAAGATACTCCTCAAGAAGAGCAACCCCAAGACACATAATTGTCAGATTCACCAAGGTTAAAATAAAGGAAAAAGTGTTAAGGGCAGCCAGAGAGAAAGGTCGATTACCCACAAACGGAAGCCCACCATACTAAGAGTGGATCTCTCAGCAGAAACTCTACAAGCCAGTAGAGAGGGGGGGCCCATATTCAACATTCTTAAAGAAAATAATTTTCAACCCAGAATTTCATATCCAGCCATACTAAGCTTCATAAGTGAAGGAGAAATAAAATCCCTTACAGACAAGCAAATGCTGAGACATTTTGTCACCACCAGGCCTGCCTTACAAGAGCTCCTGAAGGAAGCACTAAATATGGAAAGGAACAACTGGTGCCAGCCACTGCAAAAAACATGCCAAATTGTAAAGACCATCGATGCTAGGAAGAAACTGTATCAATTAACAGGCAAAATAACCAGCGAACATCATAATGACAGGATCAAATTCACATATAACAATATTAACCTTAAATGTAAGTGGGCTAAATGCCCCAATTAAAATACACAGACTGGCAAATTGGATAAAGAGTCAAGACCCAGCAGTGTGCTGTATTCAGGAGTCTCATCTCATGTGCAAAGATGCACATAGGTGCAAAATAAAGGGATGGAGGAATATTTGCCAAGCATATGGAAAGCAAAAAAAAAGCAGGAGTTGCAATCCTAGTCTCTGATAAAACAGACTTTAAACCAACAAAGATCAAAAGAGACAAAGAAGGCCATTACATAATGGTAAAGGGATCAATTCAAGAAGAAGAGCTAACTATACTAAATATATATGCACCCAATATGGGAGAACCTAGATTCAAAAAGCAAGTTCTTAGAGACCTACAAGAAGACATAGACTCACACACAATAATAATGGGAGACTTTAACACCCCAATATCAATATTAGACAGATCAATGAGACGGAATGTTAACAAAGATATCCAGGACCTGAACTCAGCTCCGCAACAAGCAGACCTAATAGACATCTATAGAACTCTCCAGCCCAAATCAATACAATATACATTTTCCTCAGCACCACCTTGCATTTATTCTAAAATTGACCACGTAATTGGAAGTAAAGCACTCCTCAGCAAATGTAAAAGAAGAGAAATCACAACAAACTGTCTCTCAGACCACAGTGCAATGAAATTAAAACTCAGGATTAAGAAACTCACTCAAAACTGCACAACTACATGGAAACTGAACAACTTGCTCCTGAATGACTACTGGGTAAATAACTAAATTAAGGCAGAAATAAAGACATTCTTTGAAACCAATGAGAACAAAGACACAACATACCAGAATCTCTGGGACACATAAAGCGATGTGTAAAGGGAAATTTTAGCACTAAATGCCCACAGGAGAAAGCACATAAGATCTAAAATTGACAGCCTAATATCACAATTGAAAGAACTAGAGAAGCAAGAGCAAACACACTCAAAAGCTAGCAGAAGGCAAGAAATAACTAACATCAGAGCAGAACTGAAAGAGATAGAGACACAAAAATCCCTTCAAAATATCAGTGAATCCAGGAGCTCATTTTCTGAAAGGATCAACAAAATTGATAGACCACTAGCAAGACTGATAAAGAAGAAAAGAGAGAAGAATCAAATAGATGCAAAAAAAAGATAAAGGGGCTATCACCACCGATCCCACAGAAATACAAACTACCCTCAGAGAATACTATAAACACCTCTACGCGAATGAACTACAAAATCTAGAAGAAATGGATAAATTCCTTGACACATAAACCCCCCCCAAGACTGAACAAGAAGTTGAATCTCTGAATTGACTAATAACAGACTCTGAAATAGAGGCAATAATTAATAGCCTACCAACTAAAAAAAGTCCAGGATGAGACGGATTCACAGCTGAATTCTACCAGAGGTACAAAGAGGAGCTGGTACCATTCCTTCTGAAACTATTCCAATCAGTAGAAAAAGAGGGAATCCTCCCTAACTCATTTTATGAGGCCAACATCATCCTGATACCAAAGCCTGGCAGAGACACAACAGAAAAAGAGAATTTTAGACCAATATCCCTGATGAATATCAATGCAAAAATCCTAAATAAAATACTGGCAAACCAAATCCAGCAGCACATCAAAAAGCTTATCCACCATGATCAACTGGGCTTCATCTCTGGGATGCAAGGCTTGTTCAACATACGCAAATCAATAAAGGTAATCCATCACATAAACAGAACCAATGACAAAAACCACATGATTATCTCAATAGATGCAGAAAGGGCCTTCGTGCCCTTCTGCTAAAAACTCTCAATGAACTAGGTATTGATGGAACGTATCTCAATATAATAAGAGCTATTTATGACAAACCCACAGCCAATATCACACTGAATGTGCAAAAACTGGAAGCATTCCCTTTGAAAACTGGCACAAGACAAGGATGCTCTCTCTTATCACTCCTATTCAACATAAAGTTGGAAGTGCTGGCCAGGGCAATCAGGCAAGAGAAAGAAATGAAGGGTATTCAATTAGGAAAAGAGGAAATCAAATTTTCCCTGTTTGCAGACGACATCATTGTCTATGTAGAAAACCCCATCTTCTCAGCCCCAAATTTCCTTAAGCTGATAAGCAACTTCAGCAGTCTCAGGATACAAGATCAATGTGCAAAAATCACAAGCATTCCTATACATCATAAACAGACAAACAGAGAGCCAAATCATGAGTGAACTCCCATTCACAATTGCTATCAAGAGAATAAAATACCTAGGAATCCACCTTACGAGGGATGTGAAGGACCTCTTCAAGGAGAACTACAAACCACTGCTCAATGAAATAAAAGAGGACACAAACAAATGGAAGAACATTCCATGCCGATGGATAGGAAGAATCAATATCATGAAAATGGCCATACTGCCCAAAGTAATTTATAGATTCAATGCCATTCCCATCAAGCTACCAGTGACTTTCTTCACAGAATTGGAAAAAACTGCTTTGAAGTTCATGCGAATACAAGGCTACAGTAACCAAAACAGCATGGTACTGGTACCAAACCAGAGATATTGACCAGTGGAAGAGAACAGAGGCCTCAGAAATAATGTCAGACATCTACAACCATCTGATCTTTGACAAACCTGACAAAAACAAGAAATGGGGAAAGGATGCCCTATTTAATAAATGGTGCTGGGAAAACTGGCTAGCCATATGTAGAAAGCTGAAACTGGATCCCTTCCTTACACCTTATACAAACATTAATTCAAGATGGATTAAAGACTCACATGTTAGACCTAAAACCATAAAAAACCCTAGAAGAAAACCTAGGCAATACCATTCAGGACATAGGCATGGGCAAGGACTTCAGGACTAAAACACCAAAAGCAATGGCAACAAAAGCCAAAATTGACAAATGGGATCTAATTAAACTAAAGAGCTTCTGCACAGCAAAAGAAACTACCATCAGAGTGAACAGGCAACCTACAGAATGGGAGAAAATTTTTGCAATCTACTCATCTGACAAAGGGCTAATATCCAGAATCTACAATGAACTCAAACAAATTTACAAAAAAAAAAAATCAAACAACCTCATCAAAAAGTGGGCAAAGGATATGAACAGACACTTCTCAAAAGAAGATATTTATGCAGCCAAAAGACACATGAAAAAATACTCATCATCAATGGCCATCAGCGAAATGCAAATCAAAACCACAATGAGATCCCATCTCACACCTGTTAGAATGGCGATCATTAAAAGTCAGGAAACAACAGGTGCTGGAGAGGATGTGGAGAAATAGGAACAGTTTTACACTGTTGGTGAGACTGTAAACTAGTTCAACCATTGTGGAATTCAGTGTGGCGATCCCTCAGGGATCTAGAACTAGAAATACCATTTGACCCAGCCATCCCATTACTGGGTATATACCCAAAAGATTATAAAACATGCTGCTATAAAGACACATGCACACGTATGTTTATTGTGGCACTATTCACAATAGCAAAGACTTGGAACCAAGCCAAATGTCTAACAATGATAGACTGGATTAAGAAAATGTGGCACATATGCACCATGGAATACTACGCAGCCATAAAAATGATGAGTTCATGTCCTTTGCAGGGACATGGATGCAGCTGGAAACCATCATTCCGAGCAAACTGTCACAAGGACAGAAAACCAAACACCACATGTTCTCACTCGTGGGGAAGAATTGAACAATGAGATCACTTGGACATAGGGTGGGGAACATCACACACTGGGGCCTGTAGAGGGGGTGTGAGGGGCTGGAGGAGGGATAGCATTAGGAGAAATACCTAATGTAAATGATGAGTTGATGGGTACAGCAAACCAACAAGGCACATGTTACCTTTATCAAACCTGCACGTTGTGCACAAGTACCCTAGAACTTAAAAGTATAATAATTAAAGAAAAGAACAAAGGAAGTTACCAAAAAAAAGATTATTCTCTCTTGTTCCTGTCCACTTGCTGTTAATTAAGCCATGTTTAGCTGTGTCTAAGAAAAACGGCAATTAAAAAAAAAAACAGAGCTTTCTGTTTATTTTTATTTAAACTGATATTTGCTCTTGTTACTGCAAGTCAAATAACACGAGGTAAAAAAAAAAGAAAATTCTTGAATGCATCTTCTCCATTAAGCAGGGTCACCTGTACAGAACAATCTATTAAGCCACAGTAACAGTACTGTATTGCTGGCAGGTTTCCTCTGCAGAGACACACAGTCAACATTTTGGCTCGTGTTAAGAACAGAACAAATGGCTGGACCAATTTGGCTAGATAAATGGTTAAGTAATCCATCCAATTTTTGTTCTAATGAGTGGGATGTGTAAAAGATATAAACTTAGTATCATATCAAAGACACCCCACATTAAAAGTATATCTTTAAAAAGTATAGCTATTACATTTTCATTTACATTTAGTTCAGAACTCGTATCCAGGAGTAGTGGGGTTAACTGCTTATGACAGGAAGCTTACAGTCTTTCTGTGCAGTATTTATTTCTTCATAGTTTTCCTACCTGTGCAGGAGATTTCCTCCTTTCTTTTGTGTAAATCCCTTTTCACCTGTATGCACATATGAACTGTTCACCACAATGTGCTAATTAAAACACGCATTTTGCTTGAGTGGTCTTTGTCAAAGGCTTAAAGAAGGCTTGTGTTTTCCCTGGATCGCCATGAGATTACTGTGAGAAACCTATCAGGATTAGTTGAGAGACATATTCTAAGTGTCTCCCATTTGTCAGGCACTGAGGTTACCCAGATGATTAAAGAACAGTTTGTACTCTCAAGAACTTCATGGCCCAGGAGGAAGCAGCGTGTAAATAAATGATCAAAGAGGATATGTGACTGATAATGTACAGGACACTGGGAGCACAAACAGAAGAGCAACTTTTTATTCATTCACATCTTTATTGATCATCAAGTATGGGATAGACAGGCACAGGGTGGTGAGGAAAAGTGATAGTAAAAATAAAAGATCAAAGGTAAGAAAGGCATATTTTCTGGCTTCTTTTTCTTGGTAAAATTGTTCCTTTTTCCAGGAAGAAAATAGTAAAAGAAATATTTTGATCTCTGTGTTCCACCATATAAGTATTTTTTAGATTATCTCTTTTCTAACTGCTATTTGATTCTGAATATATGTGTACAGTCAATTAAACCAGACGATCAAAAAAAACACCCTAACAATTTACCTGAACATTTAAGGCTACTATAAACATTAATTTCCCTGGCCAAATTAATAAAGAGGGGGCTCTAGTTAATAGAGTTGCTGTATACATGCAAAATATAATTTGGTAATCTACTTTCAGTTAAATATTATAATACAATCGACTTAACTTTAAATCTCTCTTAAAATACTTTATTCTTTTTTTGCCAAATTACAATGTTTTTCAATATCTTGAAGGGTCTTAGAATCTTTACCATATATAATAATAATAACTTCACAATGGAAATGTGGACTTATGGTGAGTTGTGTATTTTTTGAAAAGAATTGTATCCTAGGCAGAGAGTTTATATGGCAAGGTTTTCCTCTTCAAATTTGTTTTTAATTCAGTCTCATAGCAATCCTATAAGGTCAAAACATTACTACAGTATTATTTTTCTCATTTTACAGATAGATCAATGGACCACAAAAAGATTAAGTGACTTGCCTGGGGTTATGTAAAATAACTTTACTGGCAAAGCCTGGACTATATCTCAGGTTTCGCGAGTCTGATCAGAGAATTTCTACTTATTTAACCTCCAATTTGTCTAACTTTTAATTGATTATTTGACAAATTTCTATCCTTAAATATTTTAATATCATTCCTATTTACCTATTAGTTGAGAAACTTCCCAGTTTGAGGTAATAGATCATTGAATATCTATTAGTTATAGGATGGCCTACTACAAAACAGGCAGAAGAAATGCTTTTCTCAAGAAACTTGGAAAGTAAATATTGATGTATAAGATCACTTTCACATGGGTTAGACTAATTATAATGCTTAGCATGAAACATGTTAGTTGTTGTAACCAAGGAAAGTATTATGGTCAGAAATCACTGTACAGTTATTCCATCTTTGGTCCTAGAGTTGATGTGATATTGGCAAGAGGTTAGACAAATAGACCAATGGAACAGAATAAAGAGTTCAAAAATATACTAACATATCCACACTCATCTGATATATAGCAAATATGTCATTACAATTCAGGGAGGAAAGAATGGTCTTTTCCGTAAATGGTGCTTAGTTACATGGATACACATATGTGAAATAAATATAACTTGACCTCTACCTCATACCATATGCAGAGTAATTTAGGATTAACCATGGACCTAAGTGTGAAAAGCAAAGGAATAAAGCATCTAGATGAACGTAGGAGAATGGCTTGGTGTCTTCAGGGAGGCCCAATCTAATCACACAGGTCCTTAAAAGTGGAAAAGAAAGGAAGAAGAGTGGTCAGAAAGATGAGGCATGAGGGGTGGAGCCAAGATGGCCGAATAGGAACAGCTCCGGTCTCCAGCTCCCAGCCCTAGCGACACAGAAGACGGGTGATTTCTGCATTTCTGCTTGAGGTACCCGTTTCATCTCACTAGGGAGTGCCTAACAGTGGGTGCAGGACAGTCGGTGAAGCGCACTGTGCGCGAGCCGAAGCAGGGCGAGGCACTGCCTCACTCGGGAATCGCAAGGGGTCAGGGAGTTCCCTTTCCTAGTCAAAGAAAGGGGAAACAGACGGCACCTGGAATATCAGGTCAGTCCCATCCTAATACTGCGCTTTTCCAATGGGCCTGGAAAATGGCACACTAGGAGATCGTGTCCCGCACCTGGCTCAGAGGGTCCTATGCCCATGGAGTCTCGCTGATTGCTAGCACAGCAGTCTGAGATCAAGCTGCAAGGCGGCAGCGAGGCTGGGGGAGGGGCGCCCGCCATTGCCCAGGCTTGCTTAGGTAAACAAAGCAGCCAGGAAGCTCGAACTGGGTGGAGCCCACCACAGCTCAAGGAGGCCTGCCTGCCTCTATAGGCTCCACCTCTAGGGGCAGGGCACAGACAAACAAAAACTCAGCAAGAACCTCCACAGACTTAATTGTCCCTGTCTGACTGACAGCTTTGAAGAGAGTAGTGGTTCTCCCAGCACGCAGCTAGAGATCTGAGAACGGACAGACTGCCTCCTAAAGTGGGTCCCTCACCCCTGAGCAGCCTAACTGGGAGGCACCCCCCCAGTAGGGACAGACTGACACCTCATTCATCCGGGTACTCCTCTGAGACAAAACTTTCAGAGGAACTATCAGACAGCTGAATTTGTGGTCTCACGAAAATCCACTGTTCTGCAGCCACCGCTGCTGACACCCAGCCAAACAGGGTCTGGAGTGGACCTCTAGTAAACTCCAACAGACCTGCAGCTGAGGGTCCTGTCTGGTAGAAGGAAAACTAACAAACAGAAAGGACATCCACACCAAAAACCCATCTGTTCATCACCATCATCAAAGACAAAAAGTAGATAAAACCACAAAGATGGGGAAAAAACAGAGCACAAAAACTGGAAACTCTAAAAAAGAGAGCACCTCTCCTCCTCCAAAGGAACGCAGTTCCTCACCAGCAACGGAACAAAGCTGGATGGAGGATGACTTTGATGAGTTGAGAGAAGAAGGCTTCAGACGATCAAACTACTCTGAGCTACGAGAGGAAATTCAAAACAATAGCAAAGAAGTTAAAAACTTTGAAAAAAAAATTAGAAGAATGGATAACTAGAATAACCAATGGAGAGAAGGGCTTAAAGGAGCTGATGGAGCTGAAAGCCAAGTTTCGAGAACTACGCGAAGATTGCAGAAGCCTCAGTAGCAGATGCGATCAACTGGAAGAAAGGGTATCGCTGATGGAAGATGAAATGAATGAAATGAAGAGAGAAGGGAAGTTTAGAGAAAAAAGGATAAAAAGAAATGAACAAAGTCTCCAAGAAATTTGGCACTATGTGAAAAGACCAAACCTACGTCTGATTGGTGTACCTGAAAATGATGGGGAGAATGGAACCAAGTTGGAAAACACTCTGCAAGATATTATCCAGGAGAACTTCCCCAATCTAGCAAGGCAGGCCAGCATTCAGATTCAGGAAATACAGAGAACGCCACAAAGATACTCCTCGAGAAGGGCAACTCCAAGACACATAATTGTCAGATTCACCAAAGTTGAAATGAAGGAAAAAATGTTAAGGGCAGCCAGAGAGAAAGGTCGGGTTACCCACAAAGGGAAGCCCATCAGACTAACAGCTGATCTCTCAGCAGAAACTCTACAAGCCAGAAGAGAGTGGGGGCTGATATTCACCATTCTTAAAGAAAAGAATTTTCAACCTAGAATTTCCTATCCCGCCAAACTAAGCTTCATAAGTGAAGGAGAAATAAAATACTTTACAGATAAGCAAACGCTGAGTGATTTTGTCACCACCAGGCCTGCCCTAAAAGAGCTCCTGAAGGAAGCACTAAACATGGAAAGGAACAACCGGTACCAGCCACTGCAAAAACATGCCAAACTGTAAAGACCATCGAGGCCAGGAAGAAACTATAGCAACTAACGAGCAAAATAACCAACTAACATCATAATGACAGGATCAGATTCACACATAACAATATTAATGTTAAATGTAAATGGGCTAAATGCTCCAACCAAAAGACACAGACTGGCAAACTGGATAAGGAGTCAGGACCCATCAGTGTGCTGTATTCAGGAAACGCATCTCACGTGCAGAGACACACATAGACTCAAAATAAAGGGATGGAGGAAGATCTATCAAGCAACTGGAAATCAAAAAAAGGCAGGGGTTGCAATCCTAGTCTCTGATAAAATAGACTTTAAACCAACAAAGATCAAAAGAGACAAAGAAGGCCATTACATAATGGTAAAGGGATCAATTCAACAAGAAGAGCTAACTATCCTAAATATATATGCACCCAACACAGGAGCACCCAGATTCATAAAGCAAGTCCTCAGTGACCTACAAAGGGGCTTAAAGTCCCACACAATAATAATGGGAGATTTTAACACCCCACTGTCAGCGTTAGACAGATCAATGAGACAGAAAGTTAACAAGGATATTCAGGAATTGAACTCAGCTCTACATAAAGTGGACCTAATAGACATCTACAGAACTCTCCACCCCAAGTCAACAGAATATACATTTTTTTCAGCACCACACCACACCTATTCCAAAATTGACCACATAGTTGGAAGTAAAGCTCTCCTCAGCAAATGGAAAAGAACAGAAAGTATAACAAACTGTCTCTCAGACCACAGTGCAATCAAACTAGAACTCAAGATTAAGAAACTCACTCAAAACCACTCAACTACATGGAAACTGAACAACCTGCTCCTGAATGACTATTGGGTACATAATGAAATGAAGGCAGAAATAAAGATGTTTTTTGAAACCAACGAGAACAAAGACACAACATACCAGAATCTCTGGGACACATTCAAAGCAGTGTGTAGAGGGAAATTTATAGCACTAAATGCCCACAAGAGAAAGCAGAAAGATCCAAATTGACACCCTAACATCACAATTAAAAGAACTAGAAATGCAAGAGCAAACACATTCAAATGCTAGCAGAAGGCTAGAAATAACTAAAATCAGAGCAGAACTGAAGGAAAGAGAGACACAAAAAACCCTTCAAAAAATTAATGAATCCAGGAGCTGGTTTTTTGAAAGGATCAACAAAATTGATGGACCGCTAGCAAGACTAATAAAGAAGAAAAGAGAGAAGAATCAAATAGATGCAATAAAAAACGAAAAAGGGGATATCACCACTGATCCCACAGAAATACAATCTACCATCAGAGAATACTACAAACACCTCTATGCAAATAAACTAGAAAATCTAGAAGAAATGGATAAATTCCTCGACAAATACACCCTCCCAAGACTAAACCAGGAAGAAGTTGAATCTCTGAATAGACCAATAACAGGTTCTGAAATTGTGGCAATAATCAATAGCTTACCAACCAAAAAGAGTCCAGGACCTGATGGATTCACAGCTGAATTCTACCAGAGGTACAAGGAGGAACTGGTACCATTCCTTCTGAAACTATTCCAATCGATAGAAAAAGAGGGAATCCTCCCTAACACATTTTACGAAGCCAGCATCATCCTGATACCAAAACCTGGCAGAGACTTAACCAAAAAAGAGAATTTCAGACCAATATCCTTGATGAACATTGATGCAAAAATCCTCAATAAAATACTGGCAAACCGAATCCAGCAGCACATCAAAAAGCTTATCCACCATGATCAAGTGGGCTTCATCCCTGGGATGCAAGGCTGGTTCAACATACGCAAATCAATAAATGTAATCCAGCATATAAACAGAACCAAAGACAAAAACCACATGATTATCTCAATAGATGCAGAAAAGGCCTTTGACAAAATTCAACAACCCTTCATGCTAAAAACTCTCAATAAATTAGGTATTGATGGGACGTATCTCAAAATAATAAGAGCTATCTATGACAAACCCACAGCCAATATCATACTGAATGGGCAAAAACTGGAAGCATTCCCTCTGAAAACTGGCACAAGACAGGGATGCCCTCTCTCACCGCTCCTATTCAACATAGTGCTGGAAGTTCTGGCCAGAGCAATCAGGCAGGAGAAGGAAATAAAGGGTATTCAATTAGGAAAAGAGGAAGTCAAATTGTCCCTGTTTGCAGATGACATGATTGTATATCTAGAAAACCCCATTGTCTCAGCCCAAAATCTCCTTAAGCTGATTAGCAACTTCAGCAAAGTCTCAGGATACAAAATTAATGTACAAAAATCACAAGCATTCTTGTACACCAATAACAGACAAACAGAGAGCCAAATCATGAGTGAACTCCCATTCACAATTGCTTCAAAGAGAATAAAATACCTAGGAATCCAACTTACAAGGGATGTGAAGGACCTCTTCAAGGAGAACTACAAACCACTGCTGAATGAAATAAAAGAGGATACAAACAAATGGAAGAACATTCCATGCTCATGGGTTGGAAGAATCAATATTGTGAAAATGGCCATACTGCCCAAGGTAATTTATAGATTCAATGCCATCCCCATCAAGCTACCAATGACTTTCTTCACAGAATTGGAAAAAACTACCTTAAAGTTCATATGGAACCAAAAAAGAGCCCGCATCGACAAGTCAATCCTAAGCCAAAAGAACAAAGCTGGAGGCATCACGCTACCTGACTTTAAACTATACTACAAGGCTACAGTAACCAAAACAGCATGGTACTGGTACCACAACAGAGACATAGATCAATGGAACAGAACAGAGCCCTCAGAAATGATGCCGCATAGCTACAACTATCTGATCTTTGACAAACCTGACAAAAACAAGAAATGGGGAAAGGATTCCCTATTTAATAAATGGTGCTGGGAAAACTGGCTAGCCATATGTAGAAAGCTGCAACTGGATCCCTTCCTCACACCTTATACAAAAATTAATTCAAGATGGATTAATGACTTATATGTTAGACCTAAAACCATTAAAATCCTACAAGAAAACCTAGGCAATACCATTCAGGACATAGGCATGGGAAAGGACTTCATGTCTGAAACACCAAAAGCAATGGCAACAAAAGCCAAAATCGACAAATGGGATCTCATTAAACTAAAGAGCTTCTGCACAGCAAAAGAAACTATCATCAGAGTGAACAGGCAACCTACAGAATGGGAGAAAATTTTTGCAACCTACTCATCTGACAAAGGGCTAATATCCAGAATCTACAATGAACTCAAACAAATTTACAAGAAAAAAACAAACAACCCCATCAAAAAGTGGGCAGAGGACATGAACAGACACTTCTCAAAAGAAGACATTTATGCAGCCAAAAAACACATGAAGAAATGCTCATCATCACTGGCCATCAGAGAAATGCAAATCAAAACCACAGTGAGATACCATCTCACACCAGTTAGAATGGCCATCATTAAAAAATCAGGAAACAACAGGTGCTGGAGAGGATGTGGAGAAATAGGAACACTTTTACACTGTTGGTGGGACTGTAAACTAGTTCAACCATTGTGGAAGTCAGTGTGGCGATTCCTCAGGGATCTCGAACTAGAAATACCATTTGACCCAGCCATCCCATTACTGGGTATATACCCAAAGGACTATAAATCATGCTGCTATAAAGACACATGCACACGTATGTTTATTGCGGCACTATTCACAATAGCAAAGAGTTGAGACCAACCCAAATGTCCAACAACGATAGACTGGATTAAGAAAATGTGGCACATATACACCATGGAATACTATGCAGCCATAAAAAATGATGAGTTCGTGTCCTTTGTAGGGACATGGATGAAACTGGAAAACATCATTCTCAGTAAACTATCACAAGGGCAAAAAACCAAACACCACATATTCTCACTCATAGGTGGGAATTGAACAATGAGAACTCATGGACACAGGAAGGGGAACATCACACTCCGGGGACTGTTGTGGGGTGGGGGGAGGGGGGAGGGACAGCATTAGGAGATACACCTAATGCTAAATGACGAGTTGATGGGTGCAGGAAATCAACATGGCACATGGATCCATATGTAACAAACCTGCACATTGTGCACATGTACCCTAAAACCCTAAAGTATAATAAAAAAAAAAAAAAAGATGAGGCATGAGAGGGTCTCAATCTACCACTACTGGCTTTAAAGATGGAAGAAGGGGGCTTTGAGCCAATGACTATGGCAGCTTGCAAGCTGGAAAAGGCAAGGAAACAGATTCTTATAATATCCGGAAAGCAGTATAGCCCCAGTGACAGTTTTATTTTAACAAACTGAGATTTGTATCACACTTCTAACCTATAGAATTGTAAAGTTACACATGCGTGGTATTTGAAACCACTAAGTTTGTGATAATTTATTATGGCAGCAATACAAAACTTAAAAAAAAGGAAATTTAAAAACAAAACATATCTATTCCTCCTTTATGAAGAAGCTGAAAAGTGACACTCACTTGCTTCCTTTAAACCTAGTTACTCTATCCCTGGAGAGCTCAGAGAACTCCATTTTACTACCATTCATCTTGTTTTACCTTATGTTTCTACTGGATTGAGGGTTCTCCGTAGGCATCTTTACATCTTCCATTGTATATATGCCAGGCACCGTACATGTGTGCGCTTTATATACCAGGTGCTGTATGCATCTTTGGTAAATTAAATTAAACTGAACCATTTATTTGCATGAGAGGCAGCGACCAGGAAAGACAAGATTCCACTAATGTGTTCTCTTAGCCTGCTTAGCAAGCTTTCCACTGCAAAGACACATTAATGCTAGGGTTCTGAATAATGAAGCTGAGGTTGTTTAAAACAGCAGGCTGGCATCAGATGCAACATTTCCATATCATTCTACATTAAATAAAACATTTACCATTTCATGCTTTCTTTCCCGGCAATTTTGCCTTGTCCTTCACATTAGTGATTTGTTCCACATGGCCACTCATTTAGGATAACAGCAGGCCAAGAGGTGTGACAAATGGAGACAGGGCCATACCTGATCACCAGTATTCCATTATGCTTCCTTGAGCTTAGACGTGGTAAAACTGTCAGTATCTTAAAACAAAGGAACTGTGCTTGAGTCTACATATTAGGAATTCAATGACTGCAGTAGCAGTGATCACATTATATAGCAAGTGGACAGACATGGCTATAAAGGGAGCCCACAGTCAAAATGAACTGTTTTTCTGTGTCCAGTCAAACAACAGATATTTTCCAGTACCTATTATATGGGTAGCCCTGTGATAAGTACTGCAAAGGGATATGAGGGGGTGAAGATAAATGTTTTGTATTTCAAAAATGTATGTACATTGGGGAAAGAAAAGATTTAGAAAAAGTAACACAAGGGTGAAACGAGTATATGCAATAAAAATTCAGAGGAGCGGGGGAGCATTTCACCAGGAAGGCTTTGGAGAGTTGGTAGGAATAAAGGTAATACTAACATTTAAGCATTAAGTTGGACAGCTGAAGATGTATGGTGTTGGTATGTGTGGGGAACATTCTAGGAAACACTCTCAGCCCCATTTGTCTAGAACAGGGTTTGTCAACCTCTGCTCTACTGACCTCCCAGTCTGTGTAGCTCTCTGTTGAGGCTGGGGGGCATTGTAGGATGTTTAGCAGCTAGCAGCACGTTTCGCCCCTACCAACTAGATGCCAGTTACTTTACCTCCCCTTGGAGGTATGACAACCAAATGTCCCCCGAGAAGCAAAATTGTCCCCAGTTGAGAAACACTGTGGTGGAGTAAAAGTTCAGAGAGAGGAGACATGAGAGTTACATGCCATGTCAAAGAGTTCAGAAGTTCATTCCAAAGGTAATGAGGAACCACTGAAAACATTTACGCTGGAGAATGGCAAGTTAAAAATTGTTTGAAGGCAATTTATTTGACAGAAGCACCCGAGAAAAACTGAAGGGAGGTGTTGTAGGGAAAGGGAAGAACAACCTAAAAGCTATGACAATAGTCAAAGCATAAAATGAGGAGGTTTGGTGGCAGCAGAACTAGAGAGCACTCAGTGGCTATAGGTATTCTTTTTTGTATTTTTAAATTTTATTTTAAATTCAGGACGTACATGTGCATGTTTGTTACATAAGTATATTGCATACTGGTGGGGATCGGTCCTGTAGTGTACCCATTACCCAAATAGTGAACATTGTACTTGATAAGTAATTTTTCAACCCTCAACCCCTTCTTCCATTCTCCCCACTTTTGGAGTCCCCAGGGTCTATTACTCTCCTCTGTATGTCCATGTGTACTCATTGTTTAGCTCCCACTTATAAGTGACAGGGTGAGGTATTTAATTTCGATTTTCTGTTTTTGAATTAATTCCCTTAGGATAATGGCCTACAGCTCCATGCTGCAAAGAACATGTTTCGTTCTTTTCATGGCTGCATAGTATTACACGGTGTATATCTACCACGTTTTCTTTATCCAGTCAACCACTGATGGAAACTTAGGTTGGTTCCATGACTTTGCTATTACAAATAGTGCTGTGATGAACATATGAGTGCAGATGTATTTTTTATATAATATTTTTTTCCTTTGGTAAGTACTCAGTAGTAGAATTGCTGGGTTGAATGTTCTATTTTTAGTTCTTTGAGAAATCTCTACACTGTTTTCTATGGAGGTTGAACGAATTTACATCCCCATCAACAGCGTCTAAGTGTTTTTTCCCCACATCCATGCCAATATCAGCTACAGATACTCTTAATACCCTATGACTTCAAAGTACTTTTATATTTAGATCAGCATTTCAATACCATATTTTATATGAATACCAAGTTCTCAGAGGTACTTTTCCTTACATGAAAATAAAGCAGCAGAACTCCCTGGTCCTGCGTGTAAGCTTCGCTGGAGAAAGGAACAGCCACAGGCAGCATCTAAACAATCTGTAGCTTGGGAACCTTGGCTAGGAACGATTCACAGACTGCTGGTTTGGAAAAAGCAGTGTAGCAGCACAGAACCAGGCATGTGGTGCCAATCCTCTGGGACCATCTTTCAGGTCTATGGAGAGAAACTAGCAGGAAATTCCAAGCCACCGGAAGCCTCTAAAACAATACATTTTCACTTTCACTCCATTCTGTCTATAAATTTTAAATTCATATCCAATTATGGTAAAAACATTTTAATAAGTTTTTTGAAATAGTTAAATAGCAATGAAAGGAAAAGGAGGGGAATATATCCTTGGTTCTCCATTCTGTGGCCATTTTTGAAGTTCACCGAACCCAGCTTGGAATTTTGGAAAACCTGTTATTGTGGCTGAGCTCCATGGAAGGTCACTTCCTTCGTGTTTTAAAAGTGACACTGAAACGCAATAGATAAGTGTCCACGTTTAGGCTATAATGATATAATTAATGAGATTTCCTTAAATGATTAAAAATTCCATAAGGGCAATTACCACATCATATATTGTTATTTTCTACATCTTTACACAGTAAAATATGGGCAAATAACCGCTTACACTTGTCACCTGCCTGAAGTTAAATTCACTATTACTCATGAGCAAAATGACTTGCGAAAAGAATGAAGTTCTTGATATCACAGGTTGAGGAAATGTTCTACCCAAGAGGCATATGGTATATTACCTTGGAGCACAGGCTCAGGAATCAGACAAACTGTGTTCAATTCCTGCAATCACCACTTCTATGTGTATGAACTTAAGAGATTTGTTTACTCTCAGTGCCCCAGACTAACACCTCACACGGCTGGGTACTCCTCTGAGACAAAACTTCCAGAGCAACGATCAGGCAGCAGCATTTGCTATTCACCAATATCTGCTGTTCTGCAGCCTCCACTGCTGATACCCAGGCAAACAGGGTCTGGAGTGGACCTCCAGCAAACTCCAACAGACCTGCAGTTGAGGGTCCTGACTGTTAGAAGGAAAACTAACAAACATAAAGGACATCCACACCAAAACCCCATCTGTACATCACCATCATCAAAGACCAATGGTAGATAAAATGACAAAGGTGGGGAAAAAACAGAGCAGAAAAACTGGAAACTCTAAAAATCAGAGTGCCTCTCCTATTCCGAAGGAACACAGCTCCTCACCAGCAACGGAGCAAAGCTGGATGGAGAATGACTTGGCGAGCTGAGAGAAGAAGGATTCAGACGATCAAACTACTCCGAGCTAAAGGAGGAAGTTCGAACCCATGGCAAAGAAGCTAAAAACCTTGAAAAAAAAATTAGATGAATGGCTAACTAGAACAACCAACGCAGAGAAGTCCTTTAAGGACCTGATGGAGCTGAAAACCATGTCACAAAAACTATGTGACAAATGTACAAGCCTCAGTAGCCAATTCGATCAACTGGAAGAAAGGGTATCAGTGATGGAAGATCAAATGAATGAAATGAAGCGAGTAGAGAAGTTTAGAGAAAAAAGAATAAAAAGAAATGAACAAAGCCTCCAAGAAATATGGGACTATGTGAAAAGACCAAATCTGCTTCTGACTGGTGTACCTGAAAGTGACGGGGAGAATGGAACCAAGTTGGAAAACACTCTGCAGGATATCATCCAGGAGAACTTCCCCAATCTAGCAAGGCAGGCCAACATTCAAATTCAGGAAATACAGAGAATGCCACAAAGATACTCCTCAAGAAGAGTAACTCCAAGACACATAATTGTCAGATTCACCAAAGTTGAAATGAAAGAAAAAATGTTAAGGGCAGCCAGAGAGAAAGGTCGGGTTACCCACAAAGGGAAGCCCATCAGACTAACAGCTGATCTCTCGACAGAAATTCTACAAGCCAGTACAGAGTGGGGGCCAATATTCAACATTCTTAAATAAAAGGATTTTCAACTCAGAATTTCATATCCAGCCAAACTAAGCTTCATAAGTGAAGGAGAAATAAAATCCTTTACAGACAAGCAAATGCTGAGAGATTTTGTCACCACTAGGCCTGCCCTAAAAGAGCTCCTGAAGGAAGCACTAAACATGGAAAGGAACAACCAATACCAGCCACTGCAAAAACATGCCAAATTGTAAAGACCATCGAGGCTAGGAAGAAACTGCATCAACTAATGAGCAAAATAACCAGCTAACATCATAATGGCAGGATAAAATTCACACATAACAATATTAACCTTAAATGTAAATGGGCTAAATGCTCCAATTAAAAGACACAGACTGGCAAATTGGATAAAGAGTCAAGACCCATCAAGTGTGCTGTATTCAGGAAACCCAGCTCATGTGCAGAGACACACATAGGCTCAAAATAAAGGGATGGACGAAGATCTACCAAGCAAATGGAAAACAAAAAAAGGCAGGGGTTGCAATCCTAGTCTCTGATAAAACAGACTTTAAACCAACAAAGATCAAAAGAGACAAAAAAGGCCATTACATAATGCTAAAGGGATCAATTCAACAAGAAGAGCTAACTATCCTAAATATATATACACCCAATGCAGGAGCACCCAGATTCATAAAGCAAGTCCTGAGTGACCTACAAAGAGACTTAGACTCCCATAATAATGGGAGACTTTAACACCCCACTGTCAACATTAGACAGATCAATGAGACAGAAAGTTAACAAGGATATACAGAAATTGAACTCAGCTCTGCACCAAGCGGACCTAATAGACATCTACAGAACCCTCCACCCCAAATCAACAGAATATACATTCTTTTCAGCACCACACCACACCTATTCCAAAATTGACCACATAGTTGGAAGTAAAGCTCTCCTCAGCAAATGGAAAAGAACAGAAATTAGAACAAACTGTCTCTCAGACCACAGTGCAATCAAACTAGAATTCAGGATTAAGAAACTCACTCAAAACCTCTCAACTACATGGAAACTGAACAACCTGCTCCTGAATGACTACTGGGTACATAACGAAATGAAGGCAGAAATAAAGATGTTCTTTGAAACCAATGAGAACAAAGACGTAACATACTAGAATCTCTGGGACACATTCAAAGCAGTGTGTAGAGGGAAACTTATAGCACTAAATGCCCACAAGAGAAAGCAGAAAAGATCTAAAACTGACACCCTAACATCACAATTAAAAGAACTAGAGAAGCAAGAGCAAACACACTCAAAAGCTAACAGGAAGCAAGAAATAACTAACATCAGAGCAGAACTGAAGGAAATAGAGACACAAAGAACCTTTTAAAAAATCAATGAATCCAGGAGCTTGTTTTTTGAAAAGGTCAACAAAATTGACAGACTGCTAGCAAGACTAATAAAGAAGAAAAGAGAGAAGAATCAAATAGATGCAATAAAAAATGATAAAGGGGATATCACTACCGATCCCACAGAAATACAAACTACTATCAGAGAATACTGTAAACACCTCTACGCAAATAAACTACAAAATCTAGAAGAAATGGATAAATTCCTTGACACATACACCCCCCCAAGACTGAACCAGGAAGAAGTTGAATCTCTGAGTAGACCAATCACCGGCTCTGAAATTGAGGCAATAATTAATAGCTTACCAACCAAAAAAAGTCCAGGACCAGACAGATTCACAGCCGAATTCTACCAGAGATACAAGGAGGAGCTGATACCATTTCTTCTGAAACTATTCCAATCAATAGAAAAAGAGGGAATCCTCCCTAACTCATTTTATGCAGCCAGCATAATCCTGATATGAAAGGCTGGCAGAGACAAAACAAAAAAAGAGAATTTTAGACCAATATCCCTGATGAACATCGATGCAAAAATCCTCAATAAAATACTGGCAAACCGAATCCAGCAGCACATCAAAAAGCTTATCCACCATGATCAAGTGGGCTTCATCCCTGGGATGCAAGGCTGGTTCAACATATGCAAATCAATAAATGTAATCCAGCATATAAACAGAACCAAAGACAAAAACCACATGATTATCTCAATAGATGCAGAAAAGGCCTTTGACAAAATTCAACAAAACTTCATGTCAAAAACTCTCAATAAATTAGTTACTGATGGGACGTATCTCAAAATAATAAGAGCTATCTATGACAAACCCACAGCCAATATCATACTGAATGGGCTAAAACTGGAAGCATTCCCTCTGAAAACTGGCACAAGACAGGGATGCCCTCTCTCACCACTCCTATTCAACATAGTGTTGGAAGTTCTGGCCAGGGCAATCAGGCAGGAGAAGGAAAGGGTATTCAATTAGGAAAAGAGGAAGTCAAATTGTCCCTGTTTGCAGACAACATGATTGTATATCTAGAAAACCCCATCGTCTCAGCCCAAAATCTCCTTAAGCTGATAGGCAACTTCAGCAAAGTCTCAGGATACAAAATCAATGTGCAAAAATCACAAGCATTCTTATACATCAATCACAGACAAACAGAGAGCCAAATCATGAGTGAACTCCCATTCACAATTGCTTCAAAGAGAATAAAATACCTAGGAATCCAACTAACAAGGGATGTGAAGGACCTCTTTAAGGAGAACTACAAACCACTGCTCAATGAAATAAAAGAGGATACAAACAAATGGAAGAACATTCCATGCTCATGGGTAGGAAGAATCAATATCATGAAAATGGCCATAATGCCCAAGGTAATTTATAGATTCAATGCCATCCCCATCAAGCTACCAGTGACTTTCTTCACAGAATTGGAAAAAACTACTTTAAAGTTCATATGGAACCAAAAAAGAGCCCACATCGCCAAGTCAATCCTAAGCCAAAAGAACAAAGCTGGAGGCATCACACTACCTGACTTCAAACTATACTACAAGGCTACAGTAACCAAAACAGCATGGTACTGGTACCAAAACAGAGATATAGACAAATGGAACAGAACTGAGCCCTCAGAAATAATGCCACATATCTACAACTATCTGATCTTTGACAAACCTGACAAAAACAAGAAATCGGGAAAGGATTCCCTATGTAATAAATGGTGCTGGGAAAACTGGCTAGCCATATGTTGAAAGCTGAAACTGGATCCCTTCCTCACACCTTATACAAAAATTAATTCAAGATGGATTAAAGACTTACATGTTAGACCTAAAACCATAAAAACCCTAGAAGAAAACCTAGTCAATACCATTCAGGACATAGGCACGGGCAAGGACTTCATGACTAAAACACCAAAAGCAATGGCAACAAAAGCCAAAATTGACAAATGGGATCTAATTAAACTAAAGAGCTTCTGCACAGCAAAAGAAACTACCATCAGAGTGAACAGGCAACCTACAGAATGGGAGAAAATTTTTGCAATCTACTCATCTGACAAAGGGCTAATATCCAGAATCCACAATGAACTCAAACAAATTTACAAAAAAAAAAAATCAAACAACCTCATCAAAAAGTGGGCAAAGGATATGAACAGACACTTCTCAAAAGAAGACATTTATGCAGCCAAAAGACACATGAAAAAATGCTCATCATCACTGGCCATCAGCGAAATGCAAATCAAAACCACAATGAGATCCCATCTCACACCAGTTAGAATGGCGATCATTAAAAAGTCAGGAAACAACAGGTGCTGGAGAGGATGTGGAGAAATAGGAACACTTTTGCACTGTTGGTGAGACTGTAAACTAGTTCAACCACTGTGGAAGTCCAGTGTGGCGATTCCTCAGGGATCTAGAACTAGAAATACTATTTGACCCAGCAATCCCATTACTTGGCATATACCCAAAGGATTATAAAACATGCTGCTATAAAGACACATGCACATATATGTTTATTACGGCACTATTCACAATAGCAAAGACTTGGAACCAAGCCAAATGTCTAACAATGATAGACTGGATCAAGAAAATGTGGTACATGTACACTATGGAATACTATGCAACCATAAAAAATGATGAGTTCATGTCCTTTGTAGGGACATGGATGAAGCTGGAAACCATCATTCTCATTAAACTATTACAAGGACAGAAAAGCAAACACCGCATGTTCTCATAGTGGGAATTGAACAATGAGAACACATGGACACAGGAAGGGGAATGTCACACATCAGGGCCTGTTGTGGGGTGTGGGGAGGGGGGAGGGATAGCACTAGGAGATATACCTAAGGTTAAATGACGAGTTAATGGGTGCAGCACACCAACATGGCACATGTATACATATGTAACAAACCTGCACATTGTGCACATATACCCTAAAACTTAAAGTATAAAAAATAAATAAAAAATAAATAAATTTAAAAATAAATAAATAAATAAATAAAATGGGGCTAAAACAGCATCTACATGACAGGAGAATTATAAATAATTAATGGATATATATGCTTGAGGATGAAAACTATTATTAGAATGGTGAAGACAAATTAAATATAAAGTAAATATTTTAATATATATATTTTTAAAAATTTGGTATTTAAAATGCGCTGGCTATTTAAAGGCCTACCCCCCTAGAAAATCCTTTGGTACTATGAAGAATCACCTCCTAATTTATTATTTAGTGGTAGTGGATATATATTAATTTACTGAAAGCAGACAGCTCCAACAAATTATGGATCATCTAGGAGTCAGCAAAGGGTAGGAAAAGCAAGATTTGGGGTCAGACCTCAGCTGTGACACTGATTCTCTCTATGAACATCCTCTCCTGAGCCTCATGTCCTTGCCTGTGACAAGGAGATAACCACTACCTCCCTCGTTAAGAAAATTAATGTGTGTAAGTCACCTACTGCAGGGTTTGGGTCATAGAGAAGTTTAGTGTCTCACTGACCTGCCTCAAGAAAAGAGACTTTGGTCTGTGTGACTACGTATATCTCTCCTAATCTTAGAAAACATGAAAAAATCTGAGAACTACTGGTAGAAAAGTTCTCATTCTCCATATAAATGAAAAAATATTTCCATTTCAATGACAATCTCAAATGCATGTCTCTCAATCACCTTTACTTCTTCCATCATATACATCAAGTAAATGGGCCTGATTCAAGTGGGCTACAAAGCTTGCTGGGGGAAGGAGCAGCTAAAACATTACAGAATAAAGTCCTGCATTATGATTTTTGAGGAAGGGCCATATCTGCTTTGTAGCAATCACTTCCATAGCCCATGAAACTCTTTTTTTATTGACTATGGAATGTAGACATATTGTCAAAGGATTTAAATCAATTTTTACAATCGCTTTCTTGAACTATCATTACCTCAACAAGATTCATAGCTGTAGCTGATTTGGAGACAATTGTGACTAAAATATCAGAGCTGCAGCTTTTATGGAAAAATTTCTCTCTGTGGATTGTTATTTTTCTGACACTTAAAAGCCTAATGCCAGAAAGAAATGAAATCCCATTTTGCATCTGCCTGTTTAAATGTGAGCTTTTAACTATCATAATTCCTAAGCCTGGCTTCACACGTATCACCTTACTCCAAACAGAACACCGGGATTAATGGCCTGGTATTAAAAGCAGAAACAAAAAGCAATTGCTTTGGGAGGCACTCAAGTACAGTAATACCTAGCAGAAGAAAAGGGTTTGATACACAGCTGAAAAGCTAGTTTTGCACTAGTTATCAATGCAATATTGTTGAAAAGTAATAGATCATTCTTCCATTTACTGGCATTCTGAGACTATGGATGCAATTTATTGTTTAACCCTTGAAAAATTGGATTCATTTACTGAAGTATTGAAAATCAATGGAAAAGACCAATCCAGGTGTCTCTCCATCTTCACTCTCCGCTAAATACTAAACTTCTTGACAGGTGGGATTCCATGTTATATTATTGGCCTTCATAAGAGCCACAACACTCAACCCACATAGGTCCTCAGTATGCCTGCCCAAGGAACTGGGCAGCAACTGGGGTCACAAAGAGGAAGAAGAAATGATTCCTGCCTTTATGTACTAGTAGGAAAGGGCAAAACAGATGGCTTAAAGTAATAGAAAATTGCTGTCTAATTCTAGACTAATTGGAAAACAAGCAGACTACTGGCTCCCTTCTCTAGATATTGGGATCGCCACAGAAAGGATAAGGAGGTGAATGGGTTTCAGAACAGTTTTATCAGACGAAACTAAAACACTGTCAAACACTTTGAGAATAAGATGATTTGACCTCTGGATGTTTGTTTGGTGGAGGGGAATTGGAATGGGGCTGAAAACAAAGAGAAGGATGTGGTAATATAAAATATACTGCAACATGAGAGGGGCAAGGGGACATTGAGGGTTATCAGAAATCATTTTCTAATCATTCTCTTTCCCTTCTTTTATATTGAGTTGAGTGGATCACCACATGCCTAACAGCTACCATGGGAGAGAGAAGTAGCAGATCCAGTCCAGTACCAACCATATCTAGTAAGCTCGTATCAGCATGGAAATTGGATGATGGATAGATGCTATACCTGGGACTGCAGGCATGCTGTTCTGATGCAGACCACCCTTCACCCTACTTGCTAGTACTTCTATCTACAACCAATAGAACCAATTAAATAAAAGGTTGGTGAAGGACCGCAGTAAAGAGTAGTACCTGAGACTGAGGCATTAGGAGATTTTCTGGAGTCAGGAGATGCCTATGGGAAAGGTGAGAGATGTAAAAAGGAAAGGTCAAACTGTAATCCCAACTAGCAGGCTAGACAATTGGGTTGAGAAACTATCTCAGGAGACATCAAGAAGAGATAGATTAAAAAAAAAAATCCACCATGAAACTGGAGCTCTAGAATCCTCAGAGAAACAATCCTAACTGGTGAATATTATCATCTATCTATTTATCTATCTAACCACTTAACATCTCTGGAAATTGTCCTGACTGCTTACAACAAATGAGTTAAGTGTTCATTAATGAAACACTAGTCAGGTGTGTACTACTCTGGTCAGGTACCGCCAAGAAGACAGCTCCCAATCAAGGGATATGGTATCTCACTTGGAGGGGCAGGACACTAGCATTTCTTATTACTCCTAGTTCTAAGTTGCAGAGGCTAATGTCCTGGTAAGTATAGTTTAGAAGCTAGGGGTTCTCTTCTCCCACCCATCTCCAACTTGCAAAGTGGAAGCTCTAACCCCAGTGTGTTAGGCTGAGAATGTTGGGCCTAATTACTCTTGCCCCAGCTTGCTTGTAGGGCCTACATTCCACACTGGTTTAGGTAAGCTGAAGAGACCAGAGTCTAGTGCCTGCACCCAGCACCCAGCTAGTAAGCAGGCTGCCATGTGAGAGAAGCCAGCCACTGATTCTACCCTCAACTCCAGGGCTGTGGCTCAGGGATTCTTATCAAATAGGATAAACACAAAATGAACTCCAAGTAGGATAAAAACAAAGGGATCCATAACCAGACATATGATGTTAAAAATGGTGAAATTCAAAGACAGAAATTTTGAAAGCAACAAGAGAAAAACAACCCCTTGCAAACAAGGAAGACTTAATAAATTTAACAGCTGACTTCTCATGAGAAACAATGGAGGCCAAATTGCAGTAAATGACATATTCAAGGACTGAAAGAAATAAACTGTCGACCAAGAATCTTATCTTCAGCAAATGTATCTTTTAAAAATGAAGGCAAAGTAAAAGTGTTTCCAGATACAAATAAAAAAATAAAATAAATAATTTCTTCAGATCTACCTTATAAAAAAAACTAAAGGAAGTTCGTCAGGCTGAAAGCAAGTAAATGTAGATGGAAATTCACATCCAGATGAAAAAATAAGGAGCAAAGGTAATTATATAATTACAAAACATTATATATAATGTATGTGTATATATATACACACACATACATATGTATATTTCTTCTCTTAACTGATTTAAAAGTAACTTTTATAAAACAAGAGTATATAATTAGATTGTTTGGTCTATAACATACAGAAATGCAATATATTTGAAAATACTAGCACAAAGAAGGTTGGCGAGAACAAGCTCTACTGGAGGAGGAAAATGACACAAGACAGTAACTTGAATCCATGGGAACAAATGAAGAGAATTGGACATAGTAAATAAGATTAATGTAACAAAGTCTATAAATTTATCCTTTCTTTCCTTTCTTTTCTCAGCTTATTTAGTAGCCACAAAACTATATAAAGTACTTATAACAATGTATTTTGGGGTTTGTAACAGGTATAGATATTATATCCTTAACAATATTAGCATAAAGAAAGAAAAATGGAAGAGAAATAGAACTGTATAGGAGCAATGTTTGTTTATTTCACTGGAAATATTTTCTTGACAGTTTAAGTCTGATTTTGCCACCATGCAGACAAGGTAGTTTGGTTTTGCTGCTGCATAAGTTATGAAAAAGCTCTCAGTTTTCAGAAATATTTAAATTTTGGGTTTGTGAATAAAGTACTGTAGTCTGTATAGTAGAATTTTAATAAATGTAAAAAATACTGAAACATGTTGAATACCAGAGATACACTTAGAAAGTGTGAAAATATAAGGATAGAAAAAGTATACCAGGCATATCAAAAATAAAATATTTCTGACAAAATTAAAGTCAAATGATTCATGTTATATAGACATATAACAGCATATACCATTTTATGCTTATAAATGGAGCAAGAGGATAAATCAAAATCAAATGTGTTTGGCTTATAATAGACCCAAACTGCATAAAATAACAATTGACAAAATTATGGGGAGATAGGTAAATCAACAACTATAATTGTAGATTATAGTATATCCTTGGTAACTGTTAAAGCAGAGAAAAATAAGGATAAATAATAATTGATAAACTCAGTTTAAATATTTAAATACGTGTATATAAATATAGTTCTGTAGTGTATAATGACATTTTGGTCAACAATGAACTGCATATGTGACAGTGGTCCCATAACATTATGATGGAGCTGAAGAATTCCCATTGCCTAGTGATTTCATAGCTATCATAATGTTGCATAGCAACACATTACTCACGTGTTCATGGTGATGTTGGTGTAAATAAACCCACTATACAGCCAGTTGTATGAAAGCGAAGCACATACAATTATGTGCAGTACATAATACTTGAGGATGACAGTAAATGACTATGTTACTGATTTATGCATTTATTATACTGTATGTTTTATTGTTATTTTAAAGTATATCCCTTCTGCTTATAAGGAAAAAAAAAGTTAACTGTAAAACAGCCTCAGGCAGACACTTCAGGAGATATTCCAGAAAAAGGCATTGTTATCATAGGAGATAATATATCCATGCATGTTATTGCTCTAAAGACCTTTCAGTGGGACAGGATGTGGAAGTAGAAGGCAGTGATACTGATTATCTTGACCCCATTTCGCCTAGGCTAATGCGTGTGTCTCCGTTTTTAACAAAATAAAAAAACTTGGCAATTAAAACATAAATAAAAATAGAAAAAAGCTTATAGAAAAAGGATATAAAGAAATAAAATAGTTTTGTACAGGTATACAATGTGCTTTATAAGCTAAGTGTTATTATAAAATAGTGAAAAAATTTTAAATTTGATATAGTTTGGCTCTGTGTTCCCACCAAAATTGCATATCAAATTGTAATTCCCAATGTTGGGGAAGGGACCTGGTGGGAGGTGATTAAATCATGTGAATGGATTTCATCTTGCTGTTCTGGTGATAGTGATACATCTCAGGCTGACCCCTGGCACAGAGACATCCTCCAACAATCAGCAACAGACAAACAAAAAACAAACAAACAAACAAAGAAACAGTAAACCTAGGAAAAGACAGGAAGATTTTCTTCTAAAATTAGAAACAACAAGCCAAGGATGCTTCGTTTCACCACTTCAATTCAGCATAGAAGTTCTAGCCAGTGCAATTAGGCAAGAAAAAAAAAGAGGAATTCAAACTGAAGTGGAAGAAGTAAAATTATTTCTGTTTGCTGGTGACATGATCTTATATATAGAAAGCTAAAGATTTCACAGGGGAAAAATATTGGAACTAATAAATGAATTCAGAAAAGTAGCAGGATACAGACCCCACAGACAAATATCATTTGTGTTTATATCCACTAATAATAAATAATCCAAAAAGAAAATTAAGAAAACAATTTCAATTACAATAGCATCAAAATGAATAAAATAATTAGGAATTAGCTAAGAAGGTGAAAAACTTGTACAATGAAAACCACAAAACATTGTTGGGTAAAATTAAAGAAAAAAATGAATAAAAAGATATCCTATGTTCATGGGTTGAAAACTTTGTATTGTTAAGATGTCAAAGCAATCTACAGATTCAATGCAATTCCTATTAAAATCCCAACATTTTCTTGAAGAAATAGCACACTTCATTCCAAAATTTATATGAATCCTCAAGGGACTTCAAATAGCTAAAGCCATCTTGAAAAAGAATAAAGTTGGATTACAAATACTTCTAGATTTCACAATTAAGTGTTAAGCTAAAGTAATCAAAACAGTGTGGTTTTAACATAAAGATAGACATATATGCAAATAAAATAGAAAGTCCAGAAATCAACCCTCATTGCATATGGTTGAATGTTTTATTGACAAGGATGCCAAACTCAACAGAGAAATTATACCCTTTTCAATAAATGGTGCTGGGAAAAATGGAAATCTATATGCAAAAGAATGGACCTTATGTACTAACTTACACAAATATTAACTCAAAATGTACCAAAAACATAAATGTAAAAGCTACAACTATAAAACTTTAGACGAAAGCATATAAGAGCTTTTTGACATTGGATTTGGCAATATTTCTTGGCTATGACACCAAAGATAGGCAACCAAAGGAAAAATAAACAAATCAGACTTCACCAAAATCTAGGTTTTTTTTTTTTTTTTTTTTTTTTTTTTTTTTTTTGCATCAAAAGACACTATCAACAGAGTAAAAATGCAACCCACAGAATGGGAGGAAATATTTGCATCACATGTCTGGCAAGGGATTAATATGTAGAATATATGCAGAACTCTTAAAATTCGACAACAATAAAACAACCCAATTTATAAATAGGCAAAAGACCTAAAGAAACATTTATCCAGAGAATGTATACAGATAGCTAATAAGCACATACAAAATATTAATATGCTCAGCATCACAGATATTTAGAAAAATGCAAATCAAAACAACTATGAGATACCACTTCAGAAGGATTACGATGGCTATTATTAAGAGAACAGAAAATAACGAGTGTTGGCATGGATGTGGAAAAAATGAAAACCTTGCACATTTCTGGTGGGAATGTAAAACGGTGTAGTTTCTGTGAAAAACAGCAGAGTGGTTCCTCAAAAAATTAAACATACAATTACCACTTGACTGAGTAATTTCACTTCTAGGTATATACACAGAAGAATTGAAACAAGGACAAACAGGTATTTCCACACCCATGTTTATAACAGCATTATTCTCAATAGCCAAAAATAGAAACAACCCAAATGTCCATCATCAATAGGTAATCAAAATATGGTATAAACAATGGATATATATACCTTAAACAAGGAAATTCTGTTACATGCTATGACATGGATGAAATGTGAAGACATTATGATAAATGAAATGTCAGACACAAAAGGAGAAATATATGATTCCACTCTTATAAGGTACTTAAATTAGTCAAATTCACAGAGACAGAAAGTAGAACAGTTATTGTCAGGGGTGGGAGGAAGGGGACAATGGGAAGTTATTGTTTAATGGATACAGAGTTTCAGTATGAAATGGTAAACATTTCTGGAAATAGATAATGGTGATGGTTTCACAACAATGTGAATGTACTTAATTCTACTGGACTGCACAGTTAAAAATGGTTAATGGGTGCAGCACACCAATATGGCACATGTATACATATGTAACAAACCTGCACATTGTGCACATGTACCCTAAAACTTAAAGTATAATAATAATAAAAAAAAGAAAAAAAATGGTTAAAATGGTAAATTTTATGCTATGTATATTTTACCATCTTTTAAAAAAGGAAAAAAGTCCTGAATTAATTTCGGAAATTAACATAAAGAACATGTTCCTTGATTAAATGCTATAAAATTTAAAACTATAACAAAAGCATAAAAAAACTCCTATTTCTTGAAATCAAAAAACCTCTTATTAAGTAACACTTTAAGAAAGAAAGTTGAAATAAAAAATACTTAAGAGCCGGGCGCGGTGGCTCACGCCTGTAATCCCAGCACTTTGGGAGGCCGAGGCGGGTGGATCACGAGGTCAGGAGATCAAGACCATCCTGGCTAACACGGTGAAACCCCGTCTCTACTAAAAAATACAAAAAATTAGCCGGGCGCGGTGGCGGGCCCCTGTAGTCCCAGCTACTCGGGAGGCTGAGGCAGGAGAATGGCGTGAACCCCAGGGGGCAGAGCTTGCAGTGAGCCGAGATCGTGCCACTGCACTCCAGCCTGGGCGACAGGGCAAGACTCCGTCTCAAAAAAAAAAAAAAAAAAAAAAAAAAATACTTAAGAGCTGAATGACAATTAAAACACTAAATGTCAAACTTTTCAGAATAACGCTAAATTAGTTATTGGTTATTGGTTTGAATTCATACATTAGAAAAGTAGCAAACAACGACAACAAAATAGTGAAAAAGCAAATGATCTAAGCTTTGTACTAAACTAGAAAGATAGAAGAAGGAAAAAAATATTAAAGAGTATGAATCAAGAAATACAAAAATCTCACTAAGATGACTAATAAATTAAGAAACTGGTCCTTTAGAAGATTAATGTGATAGAAAAATTTTTGTAAGGCTTGAAACAAAAAAGTTGATACAAATAAGCAGAGTATTAAAATGCATATATAAAAATATCTATAAAGTATTATGAGTAACACGTGATTTATTTGAAATATATACTTAATATAATATAAATAAATTTCTAGAGTATAAAATAATATTTAAAGAAAATATGAATAGACCTATAAACATTTACGGAATTTAAATGGAAATCACAATATTTGTTACAAAAAGGACTTAAACCGAGGTAACTTTATGGTTAAATTCTGTAAAATTTTCAAGAATAATCCTTTCTTAATGAAGGTTTTTAGCAGAATAAAGATAAAGAAGGCAATCTGAACAAGTAAAAAGAGACAATCCAGTAAAATGAAAGTAAAGCCAATTTTACAGATATCTGTAAATGACAAAATCCTAAATGAAATATTAAGTACCTGAGGATAAATGTTCACATATATACCATAATCAAGAGGGATTTATCCCAAGAATGCAAATCAGAAAATATGTTGATATTATTTTCCCCATTAAAAGATAAAGGAGAAAAACATACGATTATGTTAATCTATACACATAAAGCAACTGAAAGTTCAAAACCTGTTATTATAAAAAAAAATCCCAACACACAAACATTTAGAAAAATGGAAATAGGTGGTAATTTCTTATCATAATAAAGGTTATTCAATGCAAGCCTGTAGCAAATATATTTAATGAAAAACCTTTAATCATCTTTAAAGTAAAAAATATGACAAGGATGCTTGCTACCGTTCTTACTGGTTAATAGAGTTCTTTCTCAATCTCTCTCTCTCTCTCTCTCTCTCTCTCTCTCTCTTTCTCTCTGTGTGCATACACATATATGTATATATGACTTAGAAGGTGTGGTAGGCACAGAGATGGACTGTTCACATTCGCCTTCAGCAAAAGCCTTGCCAACAGCTATGGGGAGTAGATGGCCTTCAGCAGTCTGCTCCTTTAGGGCTTTGCTCACTTTCAAAGAACTGAGTCACCTGAGGTCATGCCCTTCTTGGATCACCTGTCACCTGGTGATTGAACAAGGCAGTACATAAAGGTCTGCCTCTTTTGACCCACCAGAGGACAATTCTGATTGGCATTCCTCATTTCAGAACTCCTTGCTGAGACGTCTGAGGCTTTGTTGGATCTGCATAGCAGTTTCAACTTCTCTCATTTCCCTATGCTGAGACCTCCTCTTTACTTTCATTGGTGTTGATCCCCCATTAAACACCCTGAATTCTTAACTTTATCCCAGAATCTTCTGCAGATGAACCCAAAAGAAACAAATATATGATCAGTGACATAGAAAACTTAATGGAATGAGTAAGAGTGTTTAGAAATGTTGCTTAGAGGATCATTATTTTTAAAAAATCAATCTTCTGGCTATGTTGGACTAGCAATTTACAGATTGAATTTCTCACCAGTAACAACTACGAAGGCAGGATAAAATATGGAAAACATATATTTGAAAGAAATAGAGAATTGAAAAGACGGTAATAACTTGAGAGGCCAAGATAAGCCAACTTTTCCTTTGTTGCATTTGCATATTTATTATTAGTGCAACCAGAGAGACTAAGAGGCAGTGCATAAAGTAGTTGTTAAGAGTCAGAGAATCTCAACAAAAATTTTAGCAGTCCCACTTTTAGGGGAAAAGAGAAACCACAGATAAACATCTATTTACTAAGGTATAGTTGAAGAAACTGTGTGCCACTAACCGAAGAACCAATCAATAGGTAATAAAATAAAATAGAAAGCCTAGGATCAAGCCTACATCTAAACAGGACACTGGTGTATAATACAGGTGTCACGTATGAGTGGGGTAAAGAATGGATTTCTGAAGAAATGATATTGGAAAAATAGGTTCACTGTACTGAAAATCATAAAAACAAAATTATACCTTTATTTCCCAGCTGAACTCCAGATGTATCAGAAGCCCAAATGTATAACTCTAAGTTAACATAAGAAAAATATAAAAAATTGTGTCATCTTGGAATAAGAAATTTTTAAAGAATACACCAAAAAGGACTATTCAAGGAGAAAAATTGATAAATTTTCCCACATCCAAATTGCCCAGTTCTCTTTCCTGAACTACATAATAGACAAGGTTACTGGTTTTGTGACAAGATTTGAAGGTGGTGTTTGCTTCATTTAAACAGATAAGTGATTGATATCTGTAATATAAAACAACACCTGGAAATAAGTAAATGATAGAAAATTCAACAGAAATTTGAGGAAAGCACATGAACAAGGAAGTCACAGAAAGAGACCAAATGACAAATATGTAACAATAATGATAAAAATATTGATAGTAATAGTTATGAATAATTCTATTGTATTAGTCCATTTTCACACTGCTATAAAGATGCTACCTGAGACTGCATAATTTATAAAAGAAAAAAGTTTAATTGACTCACAGTTCCACATGGCTGGGGAGGCCTCAGAAACTTCCAATCATGGCAGAAGGTGAAGGGGAGGCAAGGCACATGCTACATGGCAGCAGGAGAGAGAGCAAGCGAAGGGAGAATTGCAAAACACCTTTAAAACTATCAGCTCTCCTGAGAACTCCCTCAGCATCACGAGAACAGCATGGGAAAATCACCCCTGTGATCCCGTCACTTCCCAACAGGTCCCTCCCTCAATTACAGGGATTACAATTTGAGATGAGATTTTGGGTTGGAGGACAGAGTCAAACCATATCAACCATGTTCCTAGGAATAAAGTACATATATTAATTTTACATATATTAATTTATAGAGCTCCACAGAGAGACCTGCACAACAAGACCCATTTCATAACTGCTTATGGTGAAAGTAGGATAAGAAGAACACAGGTGGTCCTCACTATAAAATGAGAAAAATGTAATATGTGCATGTGGTAGAATACCATACAGTTAAGGAATTAGACATATATATGCCATTGTGGAAGAAAGTTGAAAACAGCAGGAAATGCATACACAATACCTTTCATGGAAACCAAACACATATGCATAATACCAATTTTAAGTTCACAGGTATATCAAAATATATGTTAAGATGAGTTTGATAATTATGTACCCAAAACACTAGAGCTTAAGCAGGGAGGAAAATAGAAAAAGTGACAGGAAATGATGAAGGGGTGCTGCATTTAAGAGACGGAATAAACATTGTGCTATTATTTTGAGAATATCATACATTCAGTTTTTTATAAACATTAAGGCTTAAGTGAAAAAAGAAGGAAGCAAAAAAAGGACAGAAGGAATGAAGGAAGGGGCAAGGGAGGGAAGAAAGGAGTTAGGGTGGGAGGAAAGAAATCCCATCAGAAACCAATTTAAACAGTTAGGAAAGTTTTATCTCACATACTTGGAAGGCAATCCAGTGGCTCTGTCTCCGTCCCCTGGGACGCTCTACTCTATGTGATATTCATCCTCAGGCTGGCAGCAAGACAGTTGCAGCAGTTCCAGTCCCACCTGCACCCAACAACGTTCAGAAGGAGAGTTGATAGTTTTTGGAGGCTCTTTTGAGGAAAGAATGTTCCCCCAATACCACAGTAGACCTCAACTCCAGTCTTATTGGCCCAAATTTGGTCACATGTTCTTTCCTGAAACAATCAGTGGCAAGGTGATCGACCGATTTTATTCCTAAAAAACTGGTTTTACCAATAACTCTAGAAGTGGGGTTGGCTTCCCTAAGGCTGTGGTTCTCAACTGGGAGCAGTTTTGCCTTTCAGGGTGAATTGGCAATGTCTAGAGACATTTAAAATAATATATGACAACAAGGGGTCAGTTGCTATTGGCATCTAGTTGATAGAGACCAGAGATGCTGCTAAATATATTGCAATGCACGGTATAAGCTTCCAAAACAAATAGTTACCCAGTCCAAAATGTCAATGTTTCTGCCCTAAGACATACAGCCTCTATGAATAGCTGAAGAATATAAATGGAATAACTAGATAGGAAGAAGGAAGAAGAAAACATAAATAATTATTTGCAAATAAAATGTTATGGAATCTCAAATACAGGGGGAAAGACTACAGTGGGACGAAAAATGTTTTACTCCATCTGGTGGTGATGAGTAGATGGATATTTTCAGGAATGGCTAAGAAAAGGTATTTAGAGGATAATTAAGGCCACAGTGTCTGATGTTCTACAGACATCAGTTTGTACCCCAACCCTGAAATAGTCTAGCTATATAAATTTGGCAAATTATTTAATCCTTCTGTAAGTTTGCTAGATGAGGCATCAAAATACAGAATTCAGTTCCATTTCTCTATATAACAAATAAAATATGAAATTTAATAAAAATATGATTTACAATAGCATCCAAGAAAACCTTATAATCAAATCTAGAAAAATATGTATAAGACTTCTACCTAGAAAGTTAAAAAATTAATAGTAAATTTTAAAAAATTAAGTAAGTGGAAGAATATACTAATGTCATGGTATAGAAGACAAAAATGAACAGATTAAACACAATTTCAAACAAAACACTACCCTGTCCCCTCTTAGGTGGTCTGTAGTTTTAACTCTTGACTTCCTTTAAGATATATCATCTATAAAATGGGAATAATAGTGTCTATCTTATAGTGGCAGTGGTGGTAGGTTTAAGTGAGATAATCATGCAAAGATATCACCATACTGTCTACAATACATTAAAAATCAACAAATACTAGACTTCATATACTTATTATAATTATTGGACATTGTAATAATTAAGACACTTGTGCTAAAAATGATTCTTGAAAGAGGGAGAAATTTTCCAGGCCTGTAATGACAGAAGAAGAGGATTGCAAATCATAGGAAAATCCTAGGCAAAATCCTGAGCCATGAAGCAGTATTCATTAAGGGAACTGTAAGTATTTTTGTTAGGTTGAAGCCAGGGTTGTATGGTTAGAGGTGTCACCTATAAGCAGCTGGAGGGGTGAGCAGAGGTTACAGCAACTACCTTCCCACACTCTTAAAATGCTACTTGGCTTTACTTTAGTTTTAAATGAATGGCCTCCTTTTCCTTTCAAAACTTGATTCTAAGTCATCTCTGATATCCTTGGATTTTCAAAACTAACAGGTTATATCTGGAGAGCTGGTTTAATTTGCAGATGGGGTAGTGACTGTAAGGAAAACTGTATATTTTCTTAATAAAATCAAGCCTTAATTCTGTAAATTTGGTGGTGGAAAGAGGTGTTGCCTGTGGTATCAAAGTCCGTATCAAGAGATCAAATGGGGCAAGTAAAATCTTCGGGTGGTCTACGACTTCTAACTCATTGACCCCTTCTCATGTGGAAATTCTTCAAGGGATCCACAGGTATTATTTGGAGCCCAGGTGGAGAGAAGAATGAGAAGCCCATGAGACTGAATTAAGCCCAGTGAATTGTGTAGCTTTAAAAGGACCAAAAAGGATGCAGATTTTTTGAAAGAAATATAAGGTCACCTATAAGAATAGCTTTTTAAAGCACTTAATGGGGGAAAAATAAATTACTAGAGATTAACATTTTTCATTTTTCTTTAAAATTCTACATTGCAAGGATGAACAAAATGGGGAAAATGCAGAATGGACATTATCTTGTGTTTTATTCCAGGAGAGTAGAGAATACAAATTTCAGAGCTGAAGAAAAAGACATTTATCCCGCCAGCTCTGGGGCGGGAAGCAATATGCTTTATACTTCATTTCTATTCTAACCATCAGGTCTCCAACAGTTTCCCCTTAAAATACAAAAATGAAAATAAATTGCATTCAAATGCACAATGAAAGATAAGAAAGATCTGGTTTGTTTTTGTTATTTCTTTATAGTTCAAATATGTCTGAGGCTCTTTTTTTCAGAATGACAAGTGTTCATGGTCTAAGATGCAGTCAGTCTGTGTCTCCCAGATGGTTTAGCAATCAGCAAGTTGCTGTGCTGCATTTTGAGAGTAAAATAAAGTCAGGTGGGGGCAGGGTCATGCCAGCATTCTTGTATAGACTACATAGGGGACAAAACACACAACCTGATTGGGGTTAGGGTCCATGTTCACTCAATGGCATGATGATTATTATCCTCAGGGGTCCTTCCAGAGATGCTCCCAGGAATTGCATGGCTCCACTCTATTCCCACCACTCTCTAAACATCAAGTCCAGCCTAACATAAGACTGGTAAACGTCAAGAATTTTGTCTCCTTTCAAATATGTCTTCATGTAAGTTTCCCAGCAGCTGGTTGTTACTCAGGGGCTATTCCAGAGAATACATATTGGAGGAAGTACACTCACACTGTGTGTGCAAGTAGGATTCTGTGCTGCTGTTGATAATATTGATTCATATCCAAAGGCTACGCCTCCCGTGCTCCGCCAGGGATAGGATCTGTGTATTTGTTTTGGAAACACTAATAATTGCTATACGATTTTTTTGCAGTATCTATGTACCACCTAAACTGGTGTTTCCTGGAAACGTTCTTCCTCCCTCCTTCCTTTCTCTCTTTTTCTTTCTTTCTGTATCTATTTTTCTTCCTTCTTATCTATAAATAAAATTTTAAAGAAAGAAATTATATGTCACTACATTACTCGATAATAGAAAGTAAATTAAAAAAATGAAAACAAAAACTGTTATTACATTTCAGCCAGATTTAGCTGCCTACCAAAGATCTATGCCTGCAACTTGACTTTTTTTAATCAAAAAGGAAATTAGTAAATGTTCATGAAATTTTAATCTCCAAAGACTCTCATCTCTGATGTAATCAGAGGGAATGGGAAGGGAATATATATATGTATTTTTTTAACAATGTGACTCAGTGTTGGCCAATGCCCTGTCCATGTGACACACAAAAGTTCACATCTGGTAGCACCAGAACAGAAAAACACTGAACTAAGTATATTTTTACAAAATCATGGTCTCAGGGCCAGCTCATGACAAATCTGCTTCTTCACTCAGCAAATACTTATTGCATATGTACTCTGTGCTGGTCACTGTTCTAGGCTCTGGTGATACAGTGGAAAACAAAACCCATAAAGTCACTCTTCTCACAGAATTACACTGTAAGAGTAGAAATTGAAAATACACAAATAAGTTATAAGGAAAATACATAGCAAGGCAGAAGGAGATCAGTGTCGTAGAAAATAACAAAACAAATATTGAGGATAGAGTGCTGGGGTTGTTGTAATGGGAAAGGGTGCCTTTGGCAGCAGGAATAATAAGCACAAAGTGCACACCTGCTCTGCTGGAGGAACAGGGAGGGGGACAGTGGCTGGAGCAGAATGGATGAGGAGAAGCATGGTAGAGATGAGGAGACACAGGTAACATGAAACTGAAATATGGACAGATCATGCATGACCATGCAGGCCACTTTGGCTTCTACTCTGCAGAGTGGAATGACAAGTTGATTGAAATTTGCTTGACTGCCCAATATTTCCTTGCAGCACTTTTCTCCTCTTACTAGTGGTATTTCCACTCCTATCTCCCCGCCTCAGGTGGTCTGAGGTTTTAACTCTCAGTTTCCTATGTGGTCCTGTTCTCAGGAACAGATCTGAAAAGCATACTCACCATGAAATAAAGGTCCGTTATCTCTGGAAAGTTGGTGGGGGGCATTGCTTTAATGAAGTTTCTCTCCTGATTGGATTCATGCCAGAGTTAGTTAGGTTAATGCTCTGTTTTTGTGTCCCAGTGCAGAGTCAGAACAAAACCCTTTTGCGATTTCTATTTTACATATCCACACTTGGGTACATGGATTAGTTATCTAACCAGAAGGACAAGGGAAAAACTGTAAGGAAAAATGTGCAGAAAAGGCACATTAAAATAGCTTCAAATTTATGCAGAAATATAAACTAGGTAAAACTATATGAGATGAGTCAGAGTAGAGCAATAAACTTTGTGATTTCTAGGTTGGAAAGAGCAAGATCCTTGCAAATTGTGAGGAGTAAGATCCTTGCAGATAATAGTTTTTCATGGATGTAAGCAGTGAAAGAGCTGGCTACATGGTATGGTGGTTTAAAGAGAGTTGAAAGTCTCCATTGGTTGCCAAATATATCTCATATTCTATTATAGTGCAAAGAAATTGTATAGAAGGAATTGACTATCAAATGTAGGTTATCTGGGAGTAGTGGCTTAATACTTCAGAATAAGTAATTGATACCATAGCTGGAATTAATCTATCTGATTATTTTATCTCCTAATTGGAGATAAGACCCAACATGTATTATTTCAGGTATAGCGGAAAGGGGGAAATTAAAGGAAGTTTCAAAAAATAAGACTTAACCTATGTGGGATTTCCTACAGAAAAGCCATGACTAAAGCAAGTAAGTTTGTGTGTGTGCACGTGCACATGTGTGTTATAGAAAAGTAACCATACTGCGATACGGTCTAGCTTATTTTTTCAGCTCTGAAAAAGGCACCTAGCACATAATGAGTACTCAAAACATATTTTTGAATTAATTTACTGAATAAACGAATAGTGAAAATGTGAGAGGAAAGAGAAAGTAGGATATAAATACCTCTAGGGCAGGGAGTTTTTGAGTAAGGAGAAAAATGGCTACTTGAAGGAACTTTCTGAAGACAGGAATGCTGAAGTGTGGTAGGCGAGGGTGATAAAATAAAACTGATAGGCAGGATAGATGTCATCGTTATAATCTGTCCCAGATTATAGAAAACACTTTGAGTGTCAGATAGACATGACATCGACACCAAGAGTCTAAGGGTGGGCTGGGCCTAGGGTTTCCTCTGTCTCCCCATTGCCTCAGAGTAAATAAAGAGCTGTGATCTTGTTGCAAGAGAGTGTTTTTGTGCCTCAAGGTTCATATGGGTTTAGGAAGTTGTTCAGGTTTGCAGCAAGAGATAGAAAGAGAGAGATCCATTAGAAATATGCTTTGCTAGTATTTTTTTAAGTTGAGGAAACAGCATTGCCCTGTAATTCTAGTATTATAAATGGGCTGACCACTCTATAAGGCAAATCTAAATTTGTTCAATGCTCATCATCTGCATAGTGGGGAAAGCATCTGAATTGCCTGGGGACCTTTTAAAAATGTAGGTCTCCAGGCCCACTGATTTATATCTTCCGAATTATAACTTGTTTCTGTTTTTAAGTTGAATCCCTCCATATATTTCTGAAGTTGACATCCTGGCAATAGGAAGCTACCTGGGTAGGAGTCAGAGTCACCTTTGACAAATTTGAGACTTACACATTTTCTTTCTCCCTTGAAAAATAGAAACACTAAAGCAACTTCCCTTATCGTATGTAATACTACAATGTCTCATACAAAATATACAGTGAATGTACAGTTATACCTTGTCATATACCATCTCTATAACCTTAGTTCCATTGTCCTCTTAGTTATCAACATGTTTGGTATAAATGACCACGTATCTCAAGGGACAAGATGTAAAGGTTAAAAGCTTGGGCTTTGGAGTCAGGTATTCAGAATACGACACTACCAGATACTTGCTGGGCAATTTCTTCAAGGTCCCTGAAGCTGGCTTCTCTGCGTGTGTGTGTGTGCGCGTGTGCGTGTGCATGTGTGTGTGGGTGCGTGTGTAGGTTTATTTTCTCACCTGAGAAAGGAGGATAACATTCATACCTGTATCACAGGGTTGGTAGGAGGATTAATATAGTTATGATGCTCTGAAAACACTCGGTTTAATGCCCAATACGGAACAAGAACTCGAATTTTGCATTCACTTCTATTGCATTGATATTCCACACCAGAGTCACAGTGTGAGATGAAATTGTGTTTCAGGTATGAAAGGAACATAGAACAAGAAGGATCAGTAGGGAAGTTATGATTGGAGACAATTTTAAGTGTAGGGACAGGAACCTAAGTTTCTGAAAAATAGTATGTTTAAGGTCAGGGGATAGGGGACAGGGAGTTTGGCTATGCATTTGGATATAAGTAGCCTATAGTGAAGTTCATCTCAAGAAGGCATTCTCAAAGTCTGCTCAAAACATTGAAATTTTAAAGAACCCATAAAGCAAGGCCAAGCATGGCTAAATAACTTGCCTGAGGTCTCAGAGTTAGTGGCAGACTTAAGATGAGCTGAATTCTAGTATGTTGCACAGATGTTTAACATAGTCCAAATGAGTAAGAAGTAACTATAGCAAAAGTAATTACCGAACGTATCCACATTTGTGCTTGACATCCATAATTTTTAAGCCTGCTGACCTGCCACCATATACCAGTTTAGTTTCTTTGTTTGGTTTACAGCATATGACAGTAACTGAAATATGAGGGGGAGTGATGTTGGGTAGAGATTTATCAAAATCAGTCGAGGGAATGCCATGCCATTGAGGTGTGTTAGAGCATAAAAAGAGTTGAGAACCACTGTTTTATGTCTGCTATTGCCTTGAGATATTTTCTTTCAATTTTTTTCAATAACCCATTATTTTGTGTCTTGAATGTAATTTCATGCCTGCCCTTAGTACCTGAAGAATGATGATTGTGTGTGCTAATGAATCCTGGACTGACATTCCCACCAGGATGGGCATAGCACAGAGTGCTGGGAGGCCAGGCTGGGTAGTCACTGGAGCATTTGAGATGCAAATCCAGTCCACATTCTGAGAAGGGGAAAAGCAAGAAGTCTGTGAGGGTGGTATCTGGAAGTTACTGCCTTAACCCTCCAGTTGACCATGATGCCGGAAGAGGAGAATAAGAGCCCTGCCTCTAGTTCTGAAGGCAGCTGTCAGTAAAGGATGAAGCTGGAGTGAGTTGGAAAACAGACACTCATGAGACGGGCCTATCTCTATATCTGTTTCCCAGCTCTCCCCAGGTGGAATGAAAGGGAAAAGTGTAGAGGAATCATTATTCAAATGAAGGGCCAGAGTCATACCTGAACCACAGCAGCTGAGCAACAAACGGCAATGGGCAGTCCTTGCAAACAGTCTACACAGATCAAACCAAGCACACTTCATGTGAGCTTTGCAGAGAGAAAGGCCAGTGCATGTGCAGGGCTTACTTCACCACGGCACCTCCTCTGCCCCTCATCTCCATTCTCAGATCCATTTTCAGGCCTTTATTCCCTAAGAAGCAACTAACAGCATTAATATGAACAGCTAACAAATTTTAGCAGTTGCTGTGCTTCATGTACTGTGCTGAGCCCTTTGCATGCAAGCCTCACAATGACCTCCCTAGGAAGACACCATTTTAATCCTTCATTCACAAACAAAGAAACTGAGACTTCAATAGGATAATTCCTGAGAGTAGGTTGTGGATATGGGGAGGGAAATTGAGGTGTGAAGGTGAAGAGAGACATTAAAAAGGTCTGAAAGTAGTTTGTGTGGGCTGTTTGTAGGAGCTGCTTACTGCCTTTTCTGCTAGAAATCTTTAGTGAAAACAAAGGAAATCTGAATCAACTATGGACCTTAATCATCATGTATCAATATTGGTTTATTAATGATAACAAATGTACCATAGTAATGTAAGACATTGATAATATTAGAAACTGGGTGAAGGGTTTATGGGAACTCTTTGTCCTATCTTTACAATGTTTCTGTAAATCTTAGACTGTTCTAAAGCATAAAGCTATTTTTTTAAAAAAAAATAAGCATGGTGCCTGACCCCATAATCATTACGGTGTGGTAGGAAAGACATACTGGTTGCTGAGAAGGGGTAGAGGTGGTTGAATCAGTTAGGAGGCTATTCAATAATACTGCAAGAGATTATGGCACTTTGGAATAGGATGATGTGCTATAGATGTAGAAAAGAATAGATTTCAGATTTATTTAGAAGGAAAAAGAGCTGAATTGGTGAATGTTTGGAAATAACATTAGTTCAGACTTGTGCAGACTGATGAATGGTGGTAATATTGAGAAGATATGAAAGGCATATGATTCTTGGGATGATCATGATTTCTGGCATGCTTGGTTCGTGGTGCCAGAATAGTGCAGAATACATTTCTATTTACCACATACCTAGAACTCAAAGTGGAGGTCTGGTTTGGAGACATGATCTTTAAAACATCTGCTTAGCCGTGGTAATTAAATCCACAGGATAAAGTAAAATAGAGAAAAAGTACTGAGAGGGAAGAGAGCCTAGATTCAAGTACTGAGGAACTCCAAAATAGAGTGGAGTTAGATGAGCTTGCAGAATGGTTGGGCTAGAGTTGCTAAAAAGATGTGAAGTCGATCAAGAAAGAATAAATAATATCATGGAAGCCAAAAGAAAAGACTGTTTCCAGGAAGAAGTGGTCATTGGGAATATCTCTGAGAAATAAAGTGAAATGAGGACTGGAGACATATGGCGATTTAGTAGGATGGAAACCTATAGTGGGCACTATTGGATCCCCTTTGCCATTTGTGCACCCCTCACTTGATAGTGGGCTCTTATTCTAACAACTCACAACTGCAGTTCCCTTTGAATGACTTGCCTCAGGCTGTCATTCAATATGTTATACACATACACACACACACATACACACACACACACACATTTATTTATTTATTTATTTTTGAGATGGAGTTTCGCTCTTATCATCCAGGCTGGAGTGCAGTGGCGCGATCTCAGCTCACTGCAACCTCCGCCTCCCGGGTTCAAGCGATTCTCCTGCCTCAGCCTCCTGAGTAGGTGGGATTACAGGCATCCACCACCACGCCCAGCTCATTTTTTGTATTTTTAGTAGAGATGGGGTCTTGCCATGTTTGCCAGGCTGGTCTCAAACTGCTGACCTCGTGATCTGCCCGCCTTGTCGTCCCAAAGTGCAGGGATTACAGACGTGAGCCACCTGCGCCCGCCCCCCCCCAACACATATATTTAAATCCTTCATATAAAATGGGGATAGGTGAGAAAAGGAGTCCTTTCTATTAGAGATTTCCCCTTTCCAAGACTGGAGCAGTGCTTTAGAACTAAAAGTCCAAGATCGCAATTTGCAAACCACTGAACCACAACAAGCCACCTCTCCAGGAGGCCAGTAAGTCCTCATTATTAAAGACAGCCATGGCATTCAATGCCCCGTCTTTATGGGAGGGGTCTGGCATGGAGGTAGGTGTGATGCAGAATATATGTTTGTGTAGACAGCATATGAAATGGCTGGAATATGGAGAGACTCATGGGAGATCCTAGATTCAAGGGTCCACAGAGACAGAGAAGAATTGTGGAGGACTGGATGGAAGCAAATGTGGCTCAGCTACTTCTAGTACATTAGGGAGAAAGATATGGAAGTTTATAGTGGCCATGTGGCACTTATATGAGCACACTTACTTGCCTGCATATCATGTAAAATGTTGGAATACCATTTTTAAAAAGGGAGACTTTAAAAAGAAAATAATATCATCTCAGAGAGAAATAAGTTAGTTGTAAACCTTTGGGAAGATAAACTTTACCTATCCAGCAGAATCACATGTTTTGACCTAATTTCTCAAAATATAGTTTTTCAGGATAAAGATCTAATCACTAGCATTTTAGATTTATGATATTCGTTAGACTATAAGAGAGGTTTTATTTCTCAGAACAGAATGAATCAAAGACAGCTTTCAGGCAAAGACCAGGCAAACATATTAGTTTAAAACAACAATGACACCCTATGGCAACAGATAAATCAATAAAAGATTTTTTAGGGTAAATTCTTATACATTATGCTCAATTAGCTCATATATACTAAAAGAGTTTTTATGTTATGGATACAGTGAATGTGCTTTAAGTGCAAGAATGATTTAAAGTCCCCCCAGAGTGAGGAAAAAGTAGAATGTAGCAAAGGCAAAGGGTGTGAGGTCATCCATTAACCTACTTACATAAACAGGCTGCCTCATGCATTCGCAGAGCCAGTTCACAGCAGCATCGGATGCCCTGTCTTCCCCTAGCTGATACCTCTAATAGAGCTTTAGTGTACACAGTCATGGCAATCATCCTTCTCTGTGTCCAGTGTTTCTAGCTAGAAAAATTCTACCCACAGCCCCTGCAAGAAAAGAAACTTTGCTCAGGAGCTGCCACTGATTGGACCAAGAGTGATACCTTCCTCAAGGGTGGCCTGCTCACAGGCTGATCAGCAAGTCCATGGGTGTTCTGGTGCAAAAATCATCATAAGAATGATAAGAATGATGGTTTGGGTTATAAGCTAGCTAGTTAGGTCAGGTGCTTATAGCATTCTGATGGGCAAATTTTAGAAGATTTCCTAGTTAAAAATTAGAAGACAGAAAAACAGACCCAATTGTAAATCTGAAAACATGAGTCTCAAAAAAGCCAGGTTAGCAAAGCATAAATTGATAGTGATCCTTTTGCATACTACATTTCAAACAAACCATTTTGATTACCTCTAGGCTGGCCTATGTGCTGGCTGTGGACTTAATATTGACCTCTTAAACTGAGAAATGTATATTGCTTTTTGCTCTCGAGTCTCATCCAAGGCAGTCTGAATTCTAGATCTACCTTAAGAGGTTACTGCTGTTTTTCTCCCCACCACACCCCATCCCCACCAAATTGAGATTATAATGATCTCTGAAAGAGGGAGAAGTGATGTTCTTCAAGGGAGAAAAGGAAAAAGGCATGAGGACTCATTATAACCCAGTGGCACAATGGTGTTGAATATAAATTTTAGGCCTCAGGCAAACTTTTGCAAAAGTTCATCTCCTTGGCAAAAAAATTATCTTCCATTGGATGATTCTTTCCTATACTTTATATATAATTTGTACCTCTAAATGATTGAATTTTAGAGCTAACAGGATTATCTCATTTGTTTCTGTCCTTGTTTGGATGAGATAACTAAAGCACAAAGATAATGACATGACATTGCCCAGGCATTTGGGGTCAGAGGAAAAACTACATTCCAGGTTCCTAACTCTCTCCTGATGGGTGATCTTTCACACCATCACACTGTCTCTAAGGCCATCTCTCCTAGTTCTACAGGACACCATGCATTGGCTCCATCCTACCCCATCCCATTGTGCAAGCCAGAAATTACTCCTGCCTTAATCTGGTTGAACTCCTCCCCCTAACAAGGAGCACTTATGCAGACACTGTTCCAGGATCTCCTGACTCAACCATATATTAGGTTCTTGATTACCTGGATTACTCTTTCTTTCCTTAGCTTCAGGATTGTAAACCTCTTTAAATTTTATACACAGTTTGCATCTAAGTGCCTCCTGTGTAAAGGACCCGTGATTTTCATTAAAGATATTAAGAACCACGGCTTTTAAAAGGCATTGTAAGCCTAACTCTTGGCTCTCTTTAATCTAATGAATTGTATGCCTCCCACTATAGTCTCTTAGGAGTCTGTGCATTGATTAGATGTGACAAAACCTTTACAGGGAAATAGAGATATTATTACATGTTGCATCAGTTGTCTTTGCAATATATGGCTACAAATATTTCTTGCAAATATGCCCTGTTTCCTGCTTGAATCTTATGGTAGATGGCACCTTGTTTCCTGATGATAATAAATGGTAGGCATAGGAGGTAAAAGAGGAAGCAGCACCAGATGCTCACGCATCCACAAAGTTCGAATCAGACTTGTCAAATAAGCCTCCGAGAAGCCTTTCCTGATAACTCTTAGAAACCAACAAACCTATTTTCTCTAACCACAAAACTTGGTATGTTCTACAGAACACAGCTAATTTTTATTTGGGGGCAAGATAGTCCTTCTGCACAATTTATTAACACAAAATGATAGCACTTAAGACATGCAAAGCTAATCTTCAGTCCTCTCATCTGGCAGGGGATATGACTAGGACCCAAGTCACTTCCCACTGATTACCTACATATCTTACCCTCCTTAGTAAAACCTAAGGACCAAATAAGGGTAATTACCGGTTAATATTTTGAGTTCAATACCAACCCTCACAGTGTTCCTTTTAGTCCAATTGTGAGGCTAAATTCAGAAAATGGACAACTTGTTGGGAACAGAGGAAAGGGTCAGAATGGACTTGTGCAGGTTGAGCTCTGCAAACTCCCAGCGCTCTGACACCTCTCACACATCAGTCCAATGTAGAAACAGTGTCTGCACTATGTTTAGGAAGCATTAAAATCAGTTATTGTGCAACATTAATTTCTAATAAATATTTATTAAATACATACTGAAGGCCAAGAGACATGCTAAGTGTTAAACAGATATTAAACATATATATGTATATATATAGTATAATACATATAAAACAAAATCAAAACCAAACAAAAACCATGGTCCTTGCCTCCAAAATCTCATAATCTAGTAATGGTATTTATGCCTATTTATTGAACACTACTATGTGGTAGGGACTCCCTTAGCAATTTCAGCTTTTTATCTCATTTAATTTTCTTAATACTATTAATTTACTTAATACTATTCGCTTAATTTACGTAATGCTTCTCATTGTGTAGTCTAGGTATTAGTATCAGTCCTCAAACTTACTTGTCAAGACCAGGTAAGTTTAAAAATCGAGACAAAGTTTAGAAACTTTAATAGAAGTGTGACATTGTTGTGACATTCAGTGATTCATTGACGGTCTCATCTCATTGAACAGGATATAGATCATATGTGTGTTTGTACTTACACGGTGAATTGTAGTGGAGTGCAGGTAAACTGACTTTCAAGAAAAAGCAGCAAACAACAACGACAACAACAAAAACCCACTTTGACTTGTAGCCTTGGCCAATTTATGATGTAAATACTCCCAAATGGTTGACTTCAAGCTACCAATATGATACAGAAAACAGAGAATTTAGCAATCAGCAGTTCCAAGCCAGCACAAGCTGGCTTCAACACATCATTGGGTGGTATGAGCTATATACTCATGCATGACAAGTGGTCCTACATGATAGGGCCATTTATTAATCCATGACAGATTAGAGGAAAAAGAACTTATCTTTCAGAATTACGGGGTACAAATTACTGGCTAATTACACATTGCTGTGAATTCTTCCTGTTTTTATTAGCAGGTCTAAGTTAACCTTAGACGTAATGGTTTAGGGCCATCTTCCCAAAGATGCCAGGTGTGAAGATGAAAATTTAGCACACTTATCAGGATCCATTCCTCCACTTTCTCCCTGGTCATTTTATAAGAGTTTTTATTTTTTATTTTTACATTAGTTTCCACTGTTTACTTCACTGTCACTCAGTAGGTAGTTTTCATTGCTGAGCCAAAAAGTAGACTAATTAGAGCTCAGTGGTCTCTTTCAATCCAGAGATTCATGATCTTCAATTCTATTATTTTTTTCTTCTTATTTGGTAATTTCCTCTCCTCCATTTTTCTGTACTGTTGTTCTTCTGAAACAACAGCTTTCTTGCCATTTTTTTTTTCTCATTTTCTATCTCTGAGTCTTTCTCTTCCACCTTCAGGTAGATTTCCTCCACTATATATCTCAACATCTCTATCGACTTTTAAGAATTCAGCTAGTATATTTTGATTTCCAGTAGGTCTTGATCTCTGTTCTTTGATTTAAAAATAGTGTACCATTTTTCTTTCAAGAATGTGATGTTTCTCATTATTTCTCTGAAGATTCTATATTAGGCTCATTCATTTTTATTTCTCCTGAGTTTATTTTTTTTCTATTATAAAAAGTCTCTTGTACTGGAAGCTTTTTAAATGTGTGGTGATTCATTGATGCTTGATTACATTTTAGAGTGTGGCTCTAGAGATCTAGTTGGAACCACTATGTGTGTTTGTTTGCAGGGATTGTCAACTAGCGAGTTCCTTTGTGGGGCAATGAGGAATAACTGGCTTTCTTGATAAAGAGGCCCACAGATGTCAAATCTACAGGGTTTATTCTCTGGTTCAGTTTCTCTAGAAAAACATCCTCTACTTTGCTGTGTGAGGAACAATGTTGGGTCTCAGTGTTCTTGGCTCTGAGGGGCACAAGGACCCTGGGGGTTTACTCCATTTTCTGTATAGGCTTTCACTTAATTCCTTTGTTTTCAATATGGCATCTTTCTTCTGCCTTCCTATGTAACTATATCAGTGGACTGAAGTCCCCCTTTGGTTCAATTTCCTTTCAGAACGTATCTCTGATCTCCTTCCTGGATTAGAGAGAGTTGTTTGTGTAAGACGATTGAGGGGTCTCAAGGACAAAGCCTGCCTAATAGGCTTTCAACTACTTTTGTTTTTTCAGCCAATTCATGAGCATTTCTGGGGTTCTGTAGCACAAATGTGTGGGCATCCCCATCTACTGTCACTTAGGATTCTGCCTTCTCTGTTTTAGTAGCTCTTCTTTTTCCTTTCTGTTGAACAAAATTTGACATCTCATATATATTATTAAAAAAATATTTCCTAATAAATATTTTCTAATTTTTCTTGTGGATTTGTGCCTCTGTTTGTGCTTTTCCTCTTGGTTTTGGGAAAATATGAATAAAAATGTGTTTTGTTTTAAAATGTTACCAAAAGAAGGGTGCTTTTAAGTATAAGCTATAACTCGTGTCATAAGGCCTTGACCAGCTTATGACAATAAGCCAATTTTATAGTTCATTTTCAGATAGATATTATTAAGGCATGCAGTTCTAGCAGCTTAATTGCTGAAAATTAGCTTTCTGAAGAGCTATTTCTTTGATTTCTCAAGGTATCGTTTCATTTAAGATCTGGAAACCTACAGTAAGCCAAACAGTACTATAGTACTGGTACAAAAACAGACACAGACTAATGTAACAAATAGAAAACCTTGAAATAAAGCCACACACCTACAACTAACTGATCTTTTACAAAATCAACAAAAATAAGCAATGGGGAAAGGTCTAACCATTAAATAATGCTGAAATAACTGGCTATCCATATATAGAAGAATGAAATTAGAATCGTATCTATCGCCATATAAAAGATTAAATCAAGATGGATTAAAGACTTAAATGTAAGATGTTAAACTGTAAAAGTTCTAAAAGAAAACCTATGAAATACCCTTGTGCACACTGCCCCAGCAAAGAATTTATGACTAAGTTATCAAAAGCAATTACAACAAAAACAAAAATTGACAAGTAGGACCTCATTAAATTAAAAAGTTTCTGCATAGCAAAAGAAACTATCAACAGAGTACAGAGATAACCTACTGAATGGGAGAAAATATTCACAAACTATGCATCCAACAAAGGTCTAATATCCAGAATCTATAAGGAATTTAAGAAATCAACAAGCAAAAAACAACCCCATTAAAAAGTGGGCAAAGGACATGAACAGACACTTCTCAAAAGAAGAGATACATACAACCAACAAACATGAAAAAATGCTCAGCATCACTAATCACCAGAGAAATGCAAATTAAAGCCATAATGAGATACCATCTCCCACTAGTCAGAATGGTTATTATTAAAAAGTCAAAAGTAACAGATGTTGATGATGATGTGGAGAAAAGGGAATGTTTATACACTATTATGGAAATGGAAATTAGTGCAGCCACTGTGGAAAGCAGTTTGGACATTTCTCAAAGAACTAAAAATAGAACTACCATTCAATCCAGCCATCCCATTACTGGTTATATAACCAAAGAAAAATTAATCGTTTTATCAAAAAGATACCTGTACTTGTATGTTTGTTGCAGCACCATTCACCATAGCAAAGTCATTGAATCTACCTAGGTGCCCATCAACAGTGAATTGGATAAAGAAAATGGGATACATATACATCATGGAATACTATCCAGCCACAAAAAGGAATGAGATCGTATCCTTTGCAGCAACATGGGTGCAGCTGGAGAGCATTATCCTAAGCAAATTAACAGAAAATCAAATAACTCATGTTCTCACAAGTGAGACCTAAACATTGGGTACACATGGACATAAAGATAAGAATATTAGACATTGACAGGGGAGGGAGCAGGGCAAGGAATGAAAAGCCACCTGTTGGGTAATATGCTCACTACCTGACAGGTTCAACCAAAACCCAAACCTCAGCATCACACAATATACCCATATAACAAATCTTCACATGTACCCCCTGCATCTAAAAAAAAAAAAGAGTTGAAATTAAAAAATGAAATAAACAAAATCTTAAAACTGATCTGGAAACCTTGTTTTCCAACCAAATCTCTATTCTGATTGTCAGCTGTTCTCCTGAGAAAGCCATGGGGCGGGCAAAGCAGGTCTCTGCTGGGCAATGGCTGGCCTCCTCACTCTGGCCATGGAGATGACGGAGTTCTGCTTTGACCTCCCCAAGACATACTTCATGCTCTCCCTAACTCTCCATATACAATTGCAACCAGTGAAAAGTGTTGAAAGATAATGTGATTGAAGTCTTGGATATGACAAAGCTACAACATAGAGAAAAAATTATCTTCAAAAAGCTCACAGATCTAAACCTCAAAGGCTCCCTTCTACACTCCTGGGGTGCCATTACCAGGCTAGAGCCAGTTCATTCCCTATTTCTGGTCAGTTCCAGTATTTCAGAGTCCAGTGGAAATTGACCCACATTGCCCAGGGAGGATATTTTCCTTCTGTATTTAAAGACAGCCTGATTTCTCCCCTTTTATGATTAACATTGATTTCAGGGGAAGCCCCCTCATTGTCACTCACTAGAGCATGATCTGACTTCACAGACTTTAGGTTTCCAAAGATTGAACTATTCAGACTTCCCTCGTGCCTATACAGAACACCAGCTAGCCAGTTCACAGTGTGCTTGGCCAGGCTCATCAGTTCCTTTTCTGAGTCTTTACTCTAAATAAGCAAAAACAGAATAAGCCTTTCAGTCTCCTCTTGCTATAACTTTCTCTCTGCTTCTGATCAGAATGTATAACCCAATTTTAAAAAGGGGCAAAACATACTTTAGCAAAGAACAAAGAAGGATGGCAGATAAATACATGAAAAAAATGCACAAAAACTTTGGACATTAAAGAAATGTAAATAGAAACAACATGGATACCACCTCTCATCCACTAGAGTAGCTAAGATTCAAAAAACAGCAGAAACACCAACTGATAAAGTCAAGTGCTGACAAAATTGCAGAACACTGGGTCTCTAATACATCACTAGTGGGAATGCAAAATGGTATCATCACTTTGGAAAACAGGCAGTCTCTTATAAAGTAATCATACATCTACACTCATCATATGTTACCATAGCCATCATACTCCTAGGTATTTACCCACGAGAGTTGAAACTATCCATACAAAGATCTGAACATGAACATCTACAGCAGCTTTAGTCATAATTGCCCCAAACTGAAAACATGCCAGATGTCCATCAGCTGGTGAATGGTTGAAAAGATTGGATACATGTCTACAGTGAGAGAGTACTTAGCAATAAAAAGCAATTTTTAAAAAGCACTAAAAAGGAACATGCTACTGATATAGGTAACAACAATGATGAATCTCAAAAACATTGGGCTAAGTGAAAGAAGTCTGACATGAAAGCCTGTATGATTCTGTATAATTTCATTTATATAACTTTCCAGAAATGGCAAAACTAAAGGAACAGGATAGGTTACATGTCAGTGGTTGTCAACAGCTGGGAATAGGAGGGGAAACTGATTTCTAAAGGACATGAGGAAACTTTGTGGAGTGTCTTTGTTCTCGTTGGTTTCAAAGAACATCTTTATTTCTGCCTTCATTTCATTATGTACCCAATAGTCATTCAGGAGCAGGTTGTTCAGTTTCCATGTAGTAGAGCGGTTTTGAGTGAGTTTCTTAATCCTGAGTTCTAGTTTGATTGCACTGTGGTCTGAGAGACAGTTTGTTATAATTTCTGTTCTTTTACATTTGCTGAGGAGAGCTTTACTTCCAACTATGTGGTCAATTTTGGAATAGGTGTGGTGTGGTGCTGAAAAAAATGTATATTCTGTTGAGTTGGGGTGGAGAGTTCTGTAGATGTCTATTAGGTCCACTTTATGTAGAGCTGAGTTCAATTCCTGGATATCCTTGTTAACTTTCTGTCTCGTTGATCTGTCTAATGCTGACAGTGGGGTGTTAAAATCTCCCATTATTATTGTGTGGGAGTTTAAGTCCCTTTGTAGGTCACTCAGGACTTGCTTTATGAATCTGGGTGCTCCTGTGTTGGGTGCATATATATTTAGGATAGTTAGCTCTTCTTGTTGAATTGATCCCTTTACCATTATGTAATGGCCTTCTTTGTCTCTTTTGATCTTTGTTGGTTTAAAGTCTATTTTATCAGAGACTAGGATTGCAACCCCTGCCTTTTTTTGTTTTCCAGTTGCTTGATAGATCTTCCTCCATCCCTTTATTTTGAGTCTATGTGTGTCTCTGCACGTGAGATGGGTTTCCTGAATACAGCACACTGATGGGTCCTGACTCCTTATCCAGTTTGCCAGTCTGTGTCTTTTGATTGGAGCATTTAGCCCATTTACATTTAACGTTAATATTGTTATGTGTGAATCTGATCCTGTCATTATGATGTTAGTTGGTTATTTTGCTCGTTAGTTGCTATAGTTTCTTCCTAGTCTCGATGGTCTTTACAATTTGGCATGTTTTTGCAGTGGCTGGTACCGGTTGTTCCTTTCCATGTTTAGTGCTTCCTTCAGGAGCTATTTTAGGGCAGGCCTGGTGGTGACAAAATCACTCAGCGTTTGCTTGTCTGTAAAGTGTTTTATTTCTCCTTCACTTATGAAGCTTAGTTTGGCGGGATAGGAGATTCTGGGTTGAAAATTCTTTTCTTTAAGAATGTTGAATATCGGCCCCCACTCTCTTCTGGCTTGTAGAGTTTCTGCCGAGAGATCAGCTGTTAGTCTGATGGGCTTCCCTTTGTGGGTAACCCGACCTTTCTCTCTGGCTGCCCTTAACATTTTTTCTTTCATTTCAACTTTGGTGAATCTGACAATAATGTGTCTTGGAGTTGCCCTTCTCGAGGAGTATCTTTGTGGCGTTCTCTGTATTTCCTGAATCTGAATGCTGGCCTGCCTTGCTAGATTGGGGAAGTTCTCCTGGATAATATCTTGCAGAGTGTTTTCCAACTTGGTTCCATTCTCCCCATCATTTTCAGGTACACCAATCAGACGTAGGTTTGGTCTTTTCGACACAACATACCAGAATCTCTGGGACACATTCAAAGCAGTGTGTAGAGGGAAATTTATAGCACTAAATGCCCACAAGAGAAAGCAGGAAAGATCCAAAATTGACTCCCTAACATCACAATTGAAAGAACTAGAAAAGCAAGAGCAAACACATTCAAAGCTAGCAGAAGGCTAGAAATAACTAAAATCAGAGCAGAACTGAAGGAAATAGAGACACAAAAATCCCTTCAAAAAATTAATGAATCCAGGAGCTGGTTTTTTGAAAAGATCAACAAAATTGATGGACCGCTAGCAAGACTAATAAAGAAGAAAAGAGAGAAGAATCAAATAGATGCAATAGAAAACGAAAAAGGGGATATCACCACCGATCCCACAGAAATACAATCTACCATCAGAGAATACTACAAACACCTCTATGCAAATAAACTAGAAAATCTAGAAGACATGGATAAATTCCTCGACAAATACACCCTCCCAAGACTAAACCAGGAAGAAGTTGAATCTCTGAATAGACCAATAACAGGTTCTGAAATTGTGGCAATAATCAATAGCTTACCAACCAAAAAGAGTCCAGGACCTGATGGATTCACAGCTGAATTCTACCAGAGGTACAAGGAGGAACTGGTACCATTCCTTCTGAAACTATTCCAATCGATAGAAAAAGAGGGAATCCTCCCTAACACATTTTACGAAGCCAGCATCGTCCTGATACCAAAACCTGGCAGAGACATAACCAAAAAAGAGAATTTCAGACCAATATCCTTGATGAACATTGATGCAAAAATCCTCAATAAAATACTGGCAAACTGAATCCAGCAGCACATCAAAAAGCTTATCCACCATGATCAAGTGGGCTTCATCCCTGGGATGCAAGGCTGGTTCAACATATGCAAATCAATAAATGTAATCCAGCATATAAACAGAACCAAAGACAAAAACCACATGATTATCTCAATAGATGCAGAAAAGGCCTTTGACAAAATTCAACAACCCTTCATGCTAAAAACTCTCAATAAATTAGGTATTGATGGGACGTATCTCAAAATAATAAGAGCTATCTATGACAAACCCACAGCCAATATCATACTGAATGGGCAAAAACTGGAAGCATTCCCTCTGAAAACTGGCACAAGACAGGGATGCCCTCTCTCACCGCTCCTATTCAACATAGTGCTGGAAGTTCTGGCCAGAGCAATCAGGCAGGAGAAGGAAATAAAAGGTATTCAATTAGGAAAAGAGGAAGTCAAATTGTCCCTGTTTGCAGATGACATGATTGTATATCTAGAAAACCCCATTGTCTCAGCCCAAAATCTCCTTAAGCTGATTAGCAACTTCAGCGAAGTCTCAGGATACAAAATTAATGTACAAAAATCACAAGCATTCTTGTACACCAATCACAGACAAACAGAGAGCCAAATCATGAGTGAACACCCATTCACAATTGCTTCAAAGAGAATAAAATACCTAGGAATCCAACTTACAAGGGATGTGAAGGACCTCTTCAAGGAGAACTACAAACCACTGCTCAATGAAATAAAAGAGGATACAAACAAATGGAAGAACATTCCATGCTCATGGGTTGGAAGAATCAATATCGTGAAAATGGCCATACTGCCCAAGGTAATTTATAGATTCAATGCCATCCCCATCAAGCTACCAATGACTTTCTTCACAGAATTGGAAAAAACTACTTTAAAGTTCATATGGAACCAAAAAAGAGCCCGCATCGCCAAGTCAATCCTAAGCCAAAAGAACAAAGCTGGAGGCATCACGCTACCTGACTTTAAACTATACTACAAGGCTACAGTAACCAAAACAGCATGGTACTGGTACCACAACAGAGACATAGATCAGTGGAACAGAACAGAGCCCTCAGAAATGATGCCGCATAGCTACAACTATCTGATCTTTGACAAACCTGACAAAAACAAGAAATGGGGAAAGGATTCCCTATTTAATAAATGGTGCTGGGAAAACTGGCTAGCCATATGTAGAAAGCTGCAACTGGATCCCTTCCTTACACCTTATACAAAAATTAATTCAAGATGGATTAAAGACTTATATGTTAGACCTAAAACCATTAAAATCCTACAAGAAAACCTAGGCAATACCATTCAGGACATAGGCGTGGGCAAGGACTTCATGTCTAAAACACCAAAAGCAATGGCAACAAAAGCCAAAATTGACAAATGGGATCTCATTAAACTAAAGAGCTTCTGCACAGCAAAAGAAACTATCATCAGAATGAACAGGCAACCTACAGAATGGGAGAAAATTTTTGCAACCTACTCATCTGACAAAGGGCTAATATGCAGAATCTACATTGAACTCAAACAAATTTACAAGAAAAAAACAAACAACCCCATCAAAAAGTGGGCAGAGGACATGAACAGACACTTCTCAAAAGAAGACATTTATGCAGCCAGAAAACACATGAAGAAATGCTCATCATCACTGGCCATCAGAGAAATGCAAATCAAAACCACAGTGAGATACCATCTCACACCAGTTAGAATGGCCATCATTAAAAAATCAGGAAACAACAGGTGCTGGAGAGGATGTGGAGAAATAGGAACACTTTTACACTGTTGGTGGGACTGTAAACTAGTTCAACCATTGTGGAAGTCAGTGTGGCGATTCCTCAGGGATCTCGAACTAGAAATACCATTTGACCCAGCCATCCCATTACTGGGTATATACCCAAAGGACTATAAATCATGCTGCTATAAAGACACATGCACACGTATGTTTATTGCAGCACTATTCACAATAGCAAAGAGTTGGAACCAACCCAAATGTCCAACAACAATAGACTGGATTAAGAAAATGTGGCACATATACACCATGGAATACTATGCAGCCATAAAAAATGATGAGTTCGTGTCCTTTGTAGGGACATGGATGAAACTGGAAAACATCATTCTCAGTAAACTATCCCAAGGACAAAAAACCAAACACCGCATGTTCTCTCTCATAGGTGGGAATTGAACAATGAGAACTCATGGACACAGGAAGGGGAACATCACACTCCGGGGACTGTTGTGGGGTGGGGGGAGGGGGGAGGGACAGCATTAGGAGATACACCTAATGCTAAATGACGAGTTAATGGGTGCAGGAAATCAACATGGCACATGGATACATATGTAACAAACCTGCACATTGTGCACATGTACCCTAAAACCCTAAAGTATAATAAAAAAAAAAAAAAAGAAAAAAAAACTTTGTGGAGTGACAGAAATATACTGTATTTTGATTGCGATGGTGGTTACATGGCTATATATATTTGAAAGTGGATAGTTCAGCCCTAATACGGCAGCTTGAGATGAATGTAGCCCAGAACAGCTTGACTGCAACCTCATGAGGGGCCTTGATCTAGAATCACCTAATTAAATTGCCCTCAGATTCTTGACCAACAGAAGCCATAAGATAATAAATTGTTCTAAGCTGCTAAATTTGGGGGTAATTTGTAATGCAACCATATATTAATCTATATAATATATATTAAATATATTAATATATTACACATTAAATTTATCCATGTGTTATATTATTTATTATATATTATATAATGTTATATATTTATATATTATTATAGCATATATTATGGTGGGTTTTTTTTTGTTTTTTTTTTTTTGAGACAGGATCTCACTCTGTCACCCAGGCTGGAGTGTAGTGGCATTATCTCAACTGCAATCTCCACCTCCTGGGTTCAACGGATTCTCCCACCTCATCCTCCTGATCAGCTGGTACTACATAGAGGTGCATGACACCATGGCAGGATAATTTTTGTGTTTTTTGGTAGAGAGAGGGTTTCGTCATGTTGGCCAGTCTGGTCTCGAACTCCTGACCTCAAGTGATCCACCCACCTTGGCCTCCCAAAGTGCTGGGGTTAGAAGTGTTAGCCACTGCACCCAGCCTTATAGTATATGTTGTTTTAGTTAAGGTAGTGGACATGTCAGATTATGTTGGATTTTTAGGTCATATATATGTATTAACTATTTTTTGTTATATACCATCTACTGGCCTATCTACCTATCTGTCATTATTCCAACATAATCTGCACGGGCTTAGATCCACTGAAAAAATATACACACTGTCCTTTCATAAACAGAATACTTAGAGTTTAAGTCTGAAATATTATCATTTGTATGATTTTAGTTTGCTTCTTTTCCACAATTGTCTTTTTATATGACCAACCTAACGGGCTTGTCACAATGATTCCTTATGTAATTAAGAGTGGGGCTTTCTTCAAAATACAGTATAGCATTTGGTATAAAAAGCTATAGTTTTAAACTGGTCATAATTTTTAAATGGCAGTACATTTATTCAATAATTGTTTTGCGAGCATCACTTCTGTTTGAGACACCAAGCCAGGCATACAGGTTATACTGCTGTAGGACATAAATGTCATCTCCACCTTCATGAAACTTGTGGTCTAGAAGGGAAGAGAGACATTAAATGAATAAGCCAACAATTGAATATCATTGTGATAAGATGCCACGAAGGAGACAGGTAGGATTGAAATTTTTCAGTCTCAAAAATATCTTATGGTTTCTACCAATCATTTCTGTATACAGGGAAATATTAGTTGGTTCATGATTATAAAACATATTTATGCTCATGTGACCAAAAATAAAAAAAAAAGAAACATTAAAAAAGAGTTAGAGAAAAAAGTGAAAATTACTCCAGAAAGCCTTGTGTCCCTTCGAATCTCCTTTACCCATGGAGGTGTTCCTTCCTTTTTTAAGCGGGAGAAACTGGTTCTGTGACTGACCCTACAAGTGAGATTCCGCATAAGCAACAGCTGTTAAATTGTGACCTACATCCTGCCCCACACCTTGATAGGCTGAATTAGGTATGTTGATCTTTCTGTTAGCAGCCACACGGGTCTACTAACAGCAACCAGCAGCGATTTCTAACGGCCCTGAATGGCCTTCAAGTTGCTTATGAGGTTGGTGTGAGCTGAGACAGGATGGTGAGAAATCAAAGAGGTGGCTGCCCTGGGACTGAGCTGCTGTTGTCTAGGCAACTTTATTAAGAACCTTCTGTTCCTGGGAAAACGAAGCCTAAATTAACTCTTGAGTTCTTACAATTAAGACTTTATTTCCGTATTGGTCTCTGGCATTTGGGAACTTTCTACTCTTTCCAATGGAGTTCTTTTTACCTTGTTTGGGGCCCTAAAATATTTATCAAGTGATAGTGGTTTTAAAGATCTCTTCGTCCTTCATATACAATTAAAAACAAACTCTTTAACCATTCAGATGCCGGTCAATATATTTATAGAATTAGATCTAACTCCAAATTCAATGATCAATTTCTGATTTGACCTCCAATTCTAAGGCTTTCTATACTAAGAAAAACCCACAGAATGTGATTTTTTTTTTTTTAAAAAAAGCATGTTTCTTCACCTAAGTATAATGTACAAAAAATCATGTGCATTTCCTAAGTTTCAGCAGTGGCAGCTTCATGTTTATAAATTACAGCATGCAATGAGATATGTGCTTCATTGGAAATCAACATACCTTCTTTCAATATTTCCAACATGGAGAGTTTCTTCTCCAGTGTTGGAACAGGAAGCTGTTTGTTCAGTTGAGGAGACAGGAATACTTGATGTTTTATGTAAGTATTTACTGTGCACCAGGGACTGTGTTAGGTACTTTGAAAGTATTAACTCATTTAATCTTCATAACAACCCTGTGAGACAAATGTACTCCTATCCTTATTTTTTAGATAATGAAATTGAGACACAGAGAGGTTAAGCCCAAGGTCACACGTGTATAATTTGGAGTCAGGATTAAACTGAGGCATTCAGGCTCTAGAGTCTATGCTCAATCATTGTTCTAGGACTTCCCAAAGCGGCCAGCTTGTGCTTAGAAATTATAGTATCGGAAAAATGGCCACTTTTAAATACTGGAACACACTTAGCACACTAAATGCTCACACTAAGAGAGGCGTATACAAGGACTAAGACCAAATTATAAAATTGCAGGTCAGAGTCACATCTCCCAGCTTAGTTTTTTTAGGGCATATTCCCATTGAACCATTGAGTAAAATGGTAGGCTGGATTGTCAGCACTATGAAATTCTCCCTCTCTCTGTCTCTTCGTTGACAAAGCATAGGCTCTGGAGTCCACTTTGAGTCTTGGCTTTATTTTATTTATTGTCTTTTTATATCGGTCCATTAGCTTTTTGATTTTCTCATCTATGAAATTGGCCTGCTGTTATTCCCACCACAAAATTCAAAGGAGGTAGAATATGGGAATGTTATGTAAAATATAAAGCAAAAACAATTTCAGGAACTGATTTTGTGCTGTCTATATGTGGAGTAGGTGACCACTTTTCTGGTGGAATTTGAAATCTTCCAAGAAGGTCTTGCTTTCTTCTAAATATATCTCAGTTTTTTTAAAATCAGTGCTTGAAATCCCACCATTAATGAGCAATTAAGTTTTGAAGATTTTATCTTAAAGAACTGACTTTTTAAAAAGCTAATACCAATTACAGGCATAATTCTTAAACCTACTTTGCCAATACACTGGGGATTTTTCAACAGATAGACTGGCCCTGTAAGAGACAGTCAGTCACCAAACAGGAAGAGGACAATAGGAAAAGAGGAAACATACACTTTACAGATAGCACATTGTTGCTAAATCCCAGCCTTGAATTATTTGAAAGCCAGATCTCTGTGTCTCTTAATAATGTTACTGTGATAGTCTTTACATTTCTCTTACAGCAAATTCGATTGCAACATTCTCATTATAATCATATTTTTATTCATTCATTAGGTATGTATGTACGTATGCATGTATACTGAGCACCCACTCTATGCCACACAGTTTAAGATGGAGCACATACTATGGTGGGTAAGAAAGATAATGTCTAGTGAGAAAAAGGAAATTCGGACCATAAGCAGGTGATGGTTGCACAGTGTGATGAGGGCTAAGGGAGGTGGTAAGTGCGGGATGCCGTGGAACCACATTGGAGGGAAGCCTAACACTGCCTTTGAAGGTCAGGAATGCTTTCTCAGAGGAAGTGATGTCTATTGTAAGAACAGAAGCAAAAGGAAAAATTAGCCAGACAAAGCTATGGAAGAAGGGGAAGTGGAGGACTGATGTTTCAGACTAAAGGAATGGTGCATTCAGTGTTTCTGAGTTGAAATACAGCAATATGCAGATTCAGAGTACTCGAAGTTCCCCAAATGACTTAAGCATAGAATGTAAAGATAAGAAATTTGGTTAAAAAGGTAAATGAAGATAAGGCCAATGAAGGCCGGTAACTCAAACTAAGATATTTGAATTTTACCATGATTTGTATTATTATTGATCTGGGAGGCCAGATTCGATTTTGCATCTTTCATGGTCCCCAATGCTCTCTGATCTCATCTTCTACAACTTTCCCCTCCACCCACTGTGCTGTAGCCAGGTACACTCTCATGTTATCACCCATGCACTTGTGTTCTCTCAGTCTGGCCCCTTCCCTGACCCTTTTCCTTCAGGCCTTTGCTGAAATAGCAGCTTCTCAGTTAGACCTTCTATGTTCCTCTGATTTTAAGATCAATCTTCCTTCCTAACCTTCTCTACCTGTACTCCTCCCTCCTGACTTCCCCTCTCAATTGTATTTGCCACCTTTTGATAAACTATGTAATTCATTTATTTGTTTATTTACCTCCACTCCACCTCTGGTTAAAAAGGAGGTTAAAAATGTACCTCCACGAGGGCAAGGACTTTTGATTATTATGTCCCCAGGATCTAGAACACTCCCTGGAACATGGTAGGAGGTAAAATACGTATACTGCTGAATGAAAAAAGAAAAGATTTTTAGAATGGTTACTTTAGCTTCAATGTGGAGATAGGATTGGTGGCAGGCCTGAACCAGGAAGGCCAGCTGGAAGCTACTGGAGAAATCAAGACAAGGGATGGTGGTGAACTATACCATGGATTCCAACAGTCTTTAAAAGTGAAATCAACAGGGCTTAGTGATTGATTGGGAATAGTGGTAGTAGAGGTGGTGATATGTTAATAATGAAGAGGAAGAAATACTTAATAATGATGTCCCAGTATGATAGATTGAATTATTTGTAGAGAAATATTTACTCTCATCCCCATTAATGTTGGATTTGGCGCTGTGGCTCATTTTGGCCAATGGAATATTAGCAGAGCAATATGAACAAAAGCCTTAAATGTCTTTGTGCAGTTTTGCATGGCTCTTGCACTTCAGTAATCTGGCATCTGAAGAAAATGCTCAGGGTAGTCATTTGCCTTTTCAGCCTGGGCCCCAGAAGATATACGGGGGGAGCAGACCTGGTTCCAACTCATAACTTGAGCCACACTAGTTGATCTGTAGCATGAAGCAGAGCTGCCCAGCCAAGTTCACACAAGATCAGCCAAATGAAAATCAGCCTTTAGACCTACAGGCATGAGATTAAATGCTTGTATAAACCAATGAGTTTAGAAATAGTTGTTATGGCTGGGCACGGTGGCTCACGCCTGTAATCCTACCACTTTGGGAGTCCACGGGGCGTGGATCACAAGGTCAGGTGTTTGAGGCCAATATGGTGAAACCCTGTCTCTACTAAAAACATGAAAGTTAGCCAGGCATGGTGGTGGCAACTGTAATCTCAGCGACTCAGGAGGCTGAGGCAGGAGCATCGCTTGAACCTGGGAGGCAGAGGTTACAGTGAGCTGAGATTGCGCCACTGCACTCCAGCCTGGGCAACAGAGGAAGACTTCGTCTAAAAAAAAAAAAGAAAAGAAAAGAAATAGGAAATAGTTGTCATACAGCAACATTTTGGCAATATCTCACTAATACACCCAGGTTCTGGCTTAGGCTACTTGGTAGATAGTTGGTGCCTTCTACAGATATAGGAAATCAACAAAAAGGAGCAAGTTTAGAGGAAAGATACTCAGTTTAAATTTGGACATACTAGGTTGAAAGTGCTTCTGTGGCATCCAAGTGCTTTTGTCATTAGACAGATGGATGATTTGGTCTGTAGCCTAGGAGTGAGAACTGACCAAGAACTATGTTTGGCAATCTTTAGAAATAGCAGATGATGGAAGCAATGAAAGAGAGTTTTGAATGAGAAAAGACCCTAGGACAGAGACCTGAGAGGCAGTTCACTTTATAAAGGACATACAAAGCTCTTTTGAGCTGAAGTACCTTTTAAAAAGCTGGGTTTTATATGCAGGTTGAAGGCAGCAGAGTGTAGACAGAGTACATGTTCCACGGTTCTGGTTTGGGGGCTAAATTCAGCAAGTGTCTCTTAGGTCCAGAGAGTAGTTACACCTCACAGCTTCTCCGAGTTTGATTCTGTCCATATGCCACAGCTCTCAACAGATACAACAGCAAGCACAAAGGACTGAGAAGGCCAATTTATATTGCCTTTTTCTAGGCTATATGCAAAGGCCATTTCTAAAATCTTCGTTGTGGAAACACATAACAAGTTGCAAGTTCCTTCTGATTATTGAGAAGGACAAGGAAGGGCAGAAGTGTTCTTCTCTGCTCAGTGATCCATGCAGTTTGAACAATATCCATCATAGGCAAATTCAAGGCAGAGATAAGTTGAGATGTACAGCTCGGCAGCTCTGATAAATGAATTTAGTTCAGGTTGAATTAAGGTGATCTGTGAAAATGTGTTCGAAAACGATTCTCTTCAGTATTGGGGACACCAAATCATTGTGAAAAGTGGTTTAGCACTTTTGGTAAATGTTTCTATTATAGCCTCATAATTCTATAGAAGTTAGACTAGGGACCTCTAATGAGCTTATTGAAATGGTGACCACTAAATGCTATTTAATATTTGCCGTCCCTTTTCTGAAGGCAAAAATATCTCTTCATTATGTTTTTGCTGACTGTTCTCAGCTCTATTGTGAATGGGTAGAAAGACCATATTTTCCCGGCAGGGAAAAAACAGTCTGCTAAAGCTAGGAATTACAACTGATTGTTCTTGGTGAATAAGGGTGATGGCACTTGAAAGAGAGAGGGACTTTTTCTGCTGGAGAATTCTACAAGCAGCATTTTCAGATTTAACGGAAAAGGTCAGGCGTCAGATTTCTCTCATTGTTTACTTATCAACCCAGGCCAAATTCAGCTTAGAACAGTCTCAATCCCATTTCATAATGTGTTGCAGGGATCAAGGATATGTCAAGGTGGCCAGGGAAGGTTTCAAGGCATGGGGCACTTGTGGAGGAGAACTAAAGAAGTATGATTTCACTGGCTACTGAAAGGGAAGGGATTAAGTCTTTACATTCGGTACAATTGGGAATCATTAAGTATTTCAAACATTTGGAAAGCATGAGAAGATTTGCCTTTGGAAAAAAAGATCACTTGGGTAACTGACTGGAAGGAAGAAAGAGTTTATAAAAGTGAATCAGTTAGGACCCTATCGCAGTGGAGTTGTCCAGGTAAGAGATACTGATAGGTTGTATGAGGGCGAAGGTGGTGGTTATGTACATGAAAATATGTATTTGAGACATAATTAATAGGTAATCTAGGCAGGACTTGAAAACAGATGCAGAACAAAGAAGGAAATAGTAAGAATCACCTTACAAGGCTGACTAAACTCTGAAGAGGTCCAGTTTCTACTAATTCGTTAGTTAGGGTGCAAAGTGGGAGAAGTTGGTACAGAAAGATTATTGACTTGGTTTTGGACATTTTAAGAATAAAGTCTTATGAAGACATCAACGTGTAGATGTAAAGTAAGCAGGTGAATATATCGGTCCAAACTGCAGAGGGTAGTCTGGCCTGGAGGTAAATATTGGTGAGGATCCTGCATTGGTGGTAAATAAAGCTAAAGGAATAAAAATATTCTTGTAGCGGGAGGATACTGAGTAAAGGTCTTGGACAGGACTGAGGACCGACAAAATTTAATGCTTAAGAGAGAAGGAGATGTCAGAAAAGGGGGGTAAGCAGTGAATGGAAGAAGAAGAAGGACAATGAGATATCTCAGAAGCAAAGGAATGAGTGTTGTAAGAAGGGTGAAGTGTCAGCAATATCAGGTAAGATCAGAATTGAGACACATCCCCTGGATTCAGTGACATGGAGACATTTTGTGAAACATTGAAGAAAAGAAAGCACATTTGAGTAGAATATGGGCAATGAGTACATGTAACGCCTTATGAAATTTGACTCTGCAGGGAAATAGACAGGGTATTAGATGAATTAGGAGGGAAATGGCATGTCAAGAGGGGTTTTTGTTTACTTGTTCTTTATATGGGAGACACTTGATCATGTTTAAAAGTAAATAGACTAAGAATAATAATGAGGTAGGAGAAATAATTTTCATTATTTCTAAATAATGGAAATTATTTAGAAAATGGTATAGTTCAAGGGTCTAGCAAGGGCTAAGGTAGATCAGGGAGTGCACCCTGAAGATGGAGTGGCAGTGTAGGTCACTGGAGGAGGGAGTCAAGGAAATGAATGGTCGGGGGTTGGACCGGGAATTCATGTGGATGATAAAGTGCTCAGATTTATAGCAGGACTTGGAGTGGAGAGAAGGGCTGTGGACCAAGTACCAAAGTCTATAACTCATAAGAGAGCACAATCAAACACGTGATAAAAGACAGCAATGAGGAAGGGACAGAGTGGTAATGCTGTATGGCCTAGAAATCAAAGCAGCAGCAATTTTCATTAGAGGGTCAAAGCAGTGGTAGAGAGTAAGGAAGACACCTCCACCTTTGAAGCCTAAGGTCACAATTGAGAGGGTTGTACGAGAAGTAGGATCTTCAAAGAAGGTGCATGTTCAGTTAAAACCAGTCACCGGGCGCGGTGGCTCATGCCTGTAATCCCAGCACTTTGGGAGGCCGAGGCAGGCGGATCATGAGGTCGGGAGATCAAGACCATCCTGGCTAACACAGTGAAACCCGGTCTCTATTAAAAATACAAAAAAATTAGCCAGGCGTGGTGGCGGGCACCTGTAGTCCCAGCTACTTGGGAGGATGAGGCAGGAGAATGGTGTGAACCCGGGAGGCGGAGCTTGCGGTGAGCCGAGCTTGCACCACTGCACTCCAGCCTGGGCAACAGAGCGAGACTCTGTCTCAAAAAAAAAAAAAAAAAAAAAAAGCCAGTCATCCTGGGGATGCTCAAGGGTGAGATTGGGTTTTGGGGGGATTTTTACTATATGTGGAATAGCAGACCCACTAGTTTCTATGAAAGGTTTAGCATTCCAAAAATAATAATTATCTTATAGAATATCTTTGCTAAATACTTAAAACTTAAATACTAAGAACAACTATACATAGTAAATTTTTAATAATTAATTTCTCAAAACTTATCTAAATTTGCTTTTGGTCAATTCAAATTGAGTTTTTAAATTAATAAGTCCTATTTCTCTGTATACTACACTTCAGAAACAAGTTGTTTCTGTCTGCGATATTAGTGATCTTGCTATTTTCTTAATACTGAAAATAATCATAATTACATTTTCCCTAAACATTATACAAGGCATATCTAATTGTGCCACCGGAAGACTTCATCAAACAGCCACTCTAATAAAGAAAGCGTAGCTTTTATTTGAATGGGGATTTTCAGTGCACTCAATGCCAACGTGCATAGTAGACTGTGATGTAAAAATGCAAGGCTGTGCTTTACCCTGAACATAGTGGGTCTTCTACATGGGTAAAATTTGGTAGCTGTCCAATGGCTCCCTACAGCTGCCCACAATAACCAGAACCTCAAGAATCCTTACCAACTCAACCAAGCGGGAGGACTGAAAGGCAAAGTGTTAGCACCCAGATGGGTATACTTTTCATTATTGTTACTTCTATATCTATCTGTATTCATTTTTCTTCCTTGGAATGTACTCAGCTCTATTCTGGGGAGCTTAGAGAATCTTATCCTCTCATCAGAAAGTTGATGAAGGCATGAGAGATACCGTGGAGTGGGCCATTTTAATTAGAGACATTTGAATAACATGGAAACTGAGGACAGAATTTATAAAATGAGTTACTTGTTGAACCAGAGATTTCTGGATCTCAATTTGCCAGTTAGCTGTGGGCCTTAACATATCATATAGTGTCATTTTCAATTCCATTTTAAATGCCTAGAAGTGCTTTATTCATAGACACCTATGTTGCCAACTATCTTTTTAGAAACTGGCTCCAATTTTTCCCCTCTCTCCAATACATAACAAGCATGTATGCTATAAATTGCCAAAAAAGAAACAGGCACCCATCCCTATAAGATTAGCTCTAAAAAGCTACAATCATCACAGCCAGTGATACAAACTTCTATTCCTAATTGGCTGTGGGGAGTAGGGATATAGTTCTTGAGACCTGAAAGTCACACAGACACTGGAAAAATGAAGAGAATGGTAATTTTCCAATGTCCCTGATTATAGCCATCTGTGCTTCCCCAGTGCGGTTCCCCAATGTATTCTAATGCAAAATATCCTCTCCCCTTATTTATTTTGGAACACAGCTGTTGTCTTAATTGAGCCTAACAGATAATGGAAATACTGTTGCTTTCCTTCCCCTTCTTCAAACCAGCAGTTTGTGGGATTTGAGGGAGATGGAAGGGAATCATCTTTACTGCTGGGAATCTGTATGTTTGTTTTAATTCTCCAAATTTATTTATTTTGTTTAAAAAAGGGGGATGAAATATGTATGTATAGATGTGTGCACATACATGTGTGTATGCGACTTCTCTTGGAAGTTGAACTTTGGATAATTGCTTTCCTCTGAAGTCTTTTAATAGATACTTTTTCCCCACATTGTTATCACATGATACATTTGGTGATTCAAGTTGGACTTTCAGAGATTTTTTTTTTCTAGCATTTACCTTCTCCAAACTGAAGGAGGTACAATAATAAAGATTGGTTGGTTTGCTCTTTTCTCAATTCCTACCCATTCCACCTGCCCACCTCCCCCACCCCAAAGTCATTGCATGCTACTTTGAGCAAGTTAAACTATTTCAAATTCTATTGTTGTCTTGATCTCCAGGAATTTACTTATATCATTACAGGATATTTCAGACTTCTGTAATTTAGTTTTTGTGGGCATGAAATGTGTAAAATCTCATGGGCTCTCATGAATGAAAATAATGCAACTTTTAAAAACTAATAGCTCAAAATTTGCAATTTTAGAAAAAAAAAATTTATTATGTCCCAAAAAGAGTTCTATAGGAGCTTCTTTTTCCTGTACATTTTCACTTCACACCTTTTGCTTGTTCATTAGATAATGAGTTTTTAATTATTTTCTATTGGGAGAATAAAAAGACAATTCAGTCTTTTCTACAGAGTTTTTAAATTATTATAGATAGTGTGATACATGAAAAGTGTGATTTCACACACAATTGTAATTACTGTTTTAACATGGCTATAAATTTGTGCTGTAAAATACAGAAATTCCAAAAAATTTATATTGCATGAGTCTCAGCAAAAAAAGAAAAAAGAAAATGTACGAGGTTTCATACACAATGTAACTAGTTCTGGAGCTGACCTCCTGCCATAAACTGTAACACTGGATGAAATATAAAAGACTGACATTGACAATAGGAAGGACTGTCATTCCTGAAAGGACATCACACAAAATGTGCCTCACATTCACCTTGGCTTTCTGATTCAGGCTCGTTTCCTGATTCTGGCAAGAGGTAGAGTCCAGGCAAAAAACTAATGAGTGGTATTCCTTAGGTGAGAAGGCAGGGATGGAACCCAGGAGTGCTGAAGCCCATGGAACTTTCCAGGGAGGATATAGGAAAGGAGAAAATTCTGCCTATGGAGAAACCACAGAAATTGCGTGAAGTTTCCTGTAGGACCTTAGTGAAGGCCTGGGCTGCATATGTATGGGGTGAGACCCCTTGACTACTAGCAGAGAACAGCCACCATGGAGTGAAAAGTGAAATAATGATACTAAGGGTCACACAATGCTGGCAGAAATAGGTGCTCTAGCCCAGTCAGAATGGTAAAATCCTGTAAAGATCCAGTCTTTTATCTAAGACACCAGAAAGGGCACCCCTTTGCAGTAAGAACACCCTAGAATAAGGGCAACTCTAGTGAAACTTAAAACCAAACCTCAACAGGATCATAGAGAATCGCCAAAATATTAACTCCCTGGCCCCCAAAACAAAACAAAAAAATAGCAGCAGCTCAATACGCTTCAAGTTGAGATTTGGGTGGAGACATAGCCAAACCATGTCGTTCTGCCCCTGGCTCCTCCAAATCTCATGTCCTCCCATTTTGAAACCAATCATGCCTCCCTAACAGTCCCCTAAAGTCTTAACTAATTTCAACATTAACCCAAAAGTCCACAGTCCAAAGTCTCATCTGAGATAAGGCAAGTCCCTTCTTCCTATGAGTCTGTAAAATCAAAAGCAAGCTAGTTACTTCTTAGACATAATGGAGGTACAGGTATTGGGTAAATACAGCCATTCCAAATGGGAGAAATTGGCCAGGAAAAGGGGGTTACAGGGCCGATGCAAGTCTGAAATCCAGCAGGGCAGTCAAATTTTAAAGCTTCAAAATGATCTTCTTTGACTCCAGGTCTCAAATCCAGGTCTTGCTGATATAAGAGGTGAGTTCCCATGGTCTTGAGCAGCTCCACCCCTGTGGCTTTGCAGGGTACAGCTCCCTCCTGCCTGCTTTCATGAGCTTGTGTTGAGTGTCTGTGGCTTTTCCAGGTGCATGGTACAAGCTGTCGGTGGATCTACTATTCCGGGGTCTGGAGGACGGTGGCCCTCTTTTCACAGCTCCACTAGGCAGTGCCCCAGTAGGGACTCTGGATGGGAGCTCCAAGCCCACGTTTCCCTTCTGCACTGCCCTAGCAGAGGTTCTCCATGAGGGGCCAACCCCTGCAGCAAACTTTTGCCTGGGCATCCAGGTGTTTCCATACATCTTCTGAAATCTAGGCGGAGGTTCCAAAACCTCAATTCTTGACTTCTGTGCACCCACAGACCAAACACCACATGTAAGCCACCACGGCTTGGGGCTTCCACACTATGAAGCCACAGCTTGAGCTGTACACTCACCCATTTCAGCCATGGCTAGAGAGGCTGTGACACAGAGCACCAATTCCCTAGGCTGCACACAGCATGGGGACCCTGGGCCCGGCCCATGAATCCACTTTTTCCTCCTGGGCCACCGGGTCTGTGATGGGAGGGGCTGCTGTGAAGGTCTCTGACATGGCCTGGAGATATTTTCCCCATGGTCTTGGGGATTAACACTAGGCTCCTTGGTACTTTTGCAAATTTCTGCAGCCAGCTTGAATTTCTCCCCAGAAAATGGGTTTTTCTTTTCTGTCATATAGTCAGGCTGCACATTTTCCAAACTTTTATACCGTGCTTCCCTTATAAAACTGAATGCCTTTAACAGCACCCAAGTCACCTCTTGAATGCTTTGGTGCTTAGAAATTTCTTCCACCAGATAACCTAAATCATCTATCTCAAATTCAAAGTTCTACAAATCTCCAGGGCAGGGCCAAAATGCTGCCAGTCTCTTTGCTAAAACATAGTAAGAGTCACCTTTGCTCCAGTTCCCAACAGGTTTCTTATCTCCATCTGAGGCCACCTCAGCCTAGACCTTATTGTGCATACTGCTATCAACGTTTTTGTCAAAGCCATTCAACAAGACTCTAGGAAGTTCCAAACTTTCCCACATTTTCCTGTCTTCTTCTGCGTTCTCCAAACTGTTCCAATCTCTGCCTGTTACCCAGTTCCAAAGTTGCTTCCACATTTTCGGGTATCTTTTCAGCAATACCCCACTCTACTAGTACCAATTTATTGTATTAGTTCATTTTCATGCTGCTGATAAATAAATACCCTAAACTGGGAACGAAGAGAGGTTTAATTGGACTTACAGTTCCATGTGGCTGAGGAGGCCTCAGAATTATGGCAGAAGGTGAAAGGTACTTCTCACATGGTGGCAGCAAGAGAAAAATGAGGAAGAAGCAAAAGTGGAAACCCCTGATAAACCCATCAGATCTTGTGAGACTTATTCACTATCACAAGAATAGCACAGGAAAGACCAGCCCCCATGATTCAATTACCTGCCTCCAGGACCCTCCCACAACACATGGGAATTCTGGGAGATATACTTCAAGTTGAGATTTGGGTGGGGACACAGCCAAACCATATCACCAAGTATAAAGATGAGTTGAAAAAAGTAAAATATAAACTGGTACAATATTAATTCTTTGTAGACTTTGATAAGAATACAACCACTGAAGAGTAATAAAAAGAGATATTACTAAAAACTAAAAAGCCAATATAGGAAATAAAATGGAATACAAAGGATGCTTAACTCAAAGACAGCCTCAAATAGTGTAAAATAGTGTAAAAATAGTATAAAAATAGTGTAAAAGACATAAATAGAAAAACTAGTAAATTGTTAGACTTAAATCTGACCATATCAATATTACATGAAATGTAGTAAACTAAATACTCCAGTTGAAGTTAGATATTGCTAGACTAGATAAAATAGCAAGGCCCAAACATATAAAAGGGAAACACTTTAAATATAATGACAGAGATGGTCTGAAAGAAAGAGTTTGGAAAATAATATGTCATGTAACAGCATAAGAAAGAAAAAGAATATTACACATAAAGATGACCATTTCATAACGATAAAGAGAGGCTCATTCAATGAAAAGACAAAATAATTATAGATTTATATGTAATTAAAAACAGAACTTCAAAATTTTTAAAGCAAAAATGGACAAAACTAATGGAAGAAATAAGTCAATCCATAATCATGGTGGGGAATTTTAATATCCTATTATCACTAATTGTTAGATGAGCAGTCAGAAGAATTCATTGTCAAAAGGATATAGGGGATCTGAACAATACAATCAACTCAGTGGATCTGATTCACATATTCAGAATACCAAACCCAGCAATTACAGAGCACAAGAGCATACATTTTTTTTAAAGTCTCAACATTCTTGAAGATAATTAATTCTTGTAGACTATGTTCTTTAACCATAATGTAATTAAATTAAAAATTAATAGCAATAAGATATTTGCAAATTTATCAAGTAATTAGAAATTATAAAACACTTCTAAATAACTCAAACCTCTATAATGAGTCAAAGATAAATCACTTGGGAAGTCAGAAAAACTTTCAAATCCAATGATAATGCAAATATAACTCTGTACAATTTGTGGGATGCAGCTTAAGCAGTTCATAGAGCTATGTGTATAGCTATAAATGCATATTTTACAAAAGAAAGTTTAAAACTAATAATCTATATTTGTACATTTGAAAGCTAAGAAAGAAAAGGAAATTCAAACCAAAGTAATCAGAATAAAGAGAAAAGATAAGAACAAAAAACAAAGTAGAACAATAAACAAAGTCAACAAAAATAAAATTTGGTACTTTGAAAATATTACCAAAATTGACAAATCCAAGCAAATCTTAATAGGAAGAAAAGAGGAAAAATACAGATTGCCCATATGAGATGAAAGAATCCACTACAGATTTCAGAGCCATAATAAAAGAATGGTAAAAAAATATTGTGAGTAACTTTTTAAATAAATTCAATAACATAGGTGTAATGGAAAAGTTACTTGAAAGCCCTTCTTGCTAATACTTATAAAGGTGAAATTGGGAATATGATTATTACATTTAGGAATGAAATTGAATCGATAATCAAAACCTTTCCTGTTACTGTAACTTTCCATGTAATATAACATGATTGCATTAGTAAACTTCATCAAACATATAAAGAATAGAAATCTTAAACTCTTCAGATAAAGGAAAAAAGGAACACTTACCCATATTTTTTATTATACCAAAAACTGTCAAAGGCATTAAAAAAATCAATATCCCTTATAAACATAATAAAAAAACTTAAAAATCTTAGGAAATTGAATCCAACAATATATAAAAAGGTAAAATGTCATGCTCTATCAAGTGGATGGATCCAATGATACAAAAACTTCTAATAATACAAAAATTTCAACACTAATCATTAGTCAACATTAAGTTAATAGAATAAAGAAGAAAAAAAATCTTATTATTATCTCAATAGAAGCAGTAAAAGCATGTTACAAAAGTCACTTGAGATTAATGTTTCCAGCAAATTAAAAATCAAAAGTACTGTATTCATTTAATAAAAGGGATCTGTGGATATATTGAATGCTTTTCACTAAGACTGGGAAAAAACAACAACGGCCAGTCTGAACCATTTTATCCAGTATTATGTTGGATATCCCAGCCTGTATAATAAGGCGAGGAAAAGTGTAAGGATTAGAAACATTTTCTATATGTTCTTTCATATGGAAAATATTAAAGAATATCTCAAAGTTATGAAAATTAGTAAGTGAATTTGATGTTATGATATACATAAATGAACAATTGGCAAATAAGATTCTTATAATAGGAAATAGCAAATATTAGATTGTTAACAAACAACAAAATATGTGCAAAACCTCTATAATGAAAACTATGAAGTATTGCTGAGAGAATTTAAGGACCACTTAAAAAGTAGAGAGATATGCCATATTTGTCAATTACAAGATACTGTTAAGATATCAATTCTTTCCAAATTGACCTACCTATGCAATTCCAGTCAAAATCCAAGTAGGCATTTTAAAGACTGGGAGCTAATGAAAAAATGAATTGCTCTGCGTAAAGTAATAGAAATCTTCTGTTAAAAAAAAAAAAAACAGCAACAAACCGATGAAAATGACAACTGACAATGAGTCTTATTTTCCATGAGACAATAGAGGTGACGGGGTCTATGTCAAACTGAAGAGCACATTTGTCTCAGAAGGGTCACACCTACTGATTTAGTATTACTTGATGTGTCGAAATGGTGGTGGCCAGTATTATGAATTTCTGACTTTTCAAAGGAAGCTAGAAATTATTTATGTGAAAGTTTCTAATTTCGATTTTCAGAATAATTCAACCCATTTTTTTCTAACCATGAGAATGGGAAAAATGAGATGGCTGAGAATCTGAGGTTCATATTCCATCATTATGTGTTCTGGTATAGACTTTAAGAGATGGTAGTTTTGTAAAGAAAATAGTCATTGGGAGATAGAGTTGAGTTGGAATTTAAAGACCTAAGCCCATAAGTTTTAATATTTATTGAATGCTTTCTATGTGTCAGGAAGTAAAAGTAGGATCTACTTGTATTTTTGAAAAGAAAACTGAGTCTTCAAAAAGTAGCACATACAGGGAAGAGCTGGCATTTAAACTCAAGTTCGTATGATTCTTGAGCACAAACTGTCAACCACAAAACTCTGTTTCTCCCCAGTACTTAGTAGGTGTCTGGAAAAAGTCCAAGTTAAGGAAGCAGCACAAGTAAGAGGTGGAACTTAGAACTCAGCACAAAGCATACCTCTAATCTCATCTGTGTTGTTTCCTCCAAATTGCCACCAACAAGAACAGCACAGCTTTGTGTTACCATGTCAGGACCTAGACAATCAGCACACTTACTCTTTGCATTGAGAACATCCTCCAGGAATGTCATTCATTGTTTAAGACTTATCACTGTCTCTGCAAGCAAAGCTCATAGTCTCAGCTGACCTCAGTGAACATAGTAATTTCCAGACATGAAACTAATAATCTACTTGAGTGTTTGTGAGTCCAGTGGAGTGAACTGCATTACCCACTCCCATGTGTGATTAAAATCAGAACAAGAAGACAGGCTCAGGAAGCATAGTAAAGCCCAGCGACACACAGGGGGATACTGGTTATGCTTTCCAGCCGGCCTGCCTCCCAGGTCTTCCACCTCCATCACTTCCTGGGAAGCTCCACCATCTCTGCAAGGATCCTAATGTGGTTCAGGGGAGGAAGGCCCAAGGACACAGAATGTTGTTCCAAATAAAGGTGGATCCTTGTCCTCAGAGAGCCAAGGGGACACTCCTGCTCTCAGAGGGCTCTAACCAGATAAAAACAGAGTTGAGTTGGTATGTATTAGTACAGCATGCTGGTAGGCAATCCATAGACAAATGTGGATGCTTAGTCATCTCCAGTACGCTTGGGCTCTTGGCTTCCCAAGATGCACTGCTGGTACCTTCCTTTCCTTAATGCCTCTCTCTTGTTCCTTGCTGCACCCAGCTCTTTATTCCAAGTCTTACGTGGGAAATATCAAGAACAAAGGCAAAGCAAAAATAGTCATGAGATGTTTGAAAAATGCCACTAAGGGAAAGACTGTTGAGTGTGTTTGTTCAAGGCAGTTTTTAAAAATAATGTTAATTCAGTGGACTAGTCTTCAGAACATTCACAGCTAGTGGATAGAACACACACTGCTGTAATATAATAAGTGCCACACAGAGATCTATACCCAGTGCTTTCCTTACTCCCACTTCCAATTGGCTTCAGGCAAAATTAATCACACTCTGGAAAGCCTCATACATTGAAGTTGGGGACAGGACAACACAGCTTGAGCTCTGCACGGGCCAAGAGGGCCATTTTCCAGTCCTACACCCTACTCAGTTGTGCAATGCAAACTCATATATAATCTCCTACCTAAACTGGAGCTGTTTCAATGGGAGGACTTTATTCCCTGTGGTTTTCAGTACATTTTGACTTTCACTGCCATGAGATGGCTTCTCTTGGTTAAGCCAAGCAGAGGCATCTCACTATTTGACTGGCATGTGCCTTCACAGGAGAGTGAACAAACATCCTGGATAGCAAAGGATTAATGCCTGACTTGCAGATGTTTCATCCTGATGGAGGGTCTGATGCTTTGCTGCTCCAACTCTTCCTGTTTTGTGGAAGAAGAGATGAGCTTCCCAATTAGATGAGTCTGGGTTTGAATCACAATAATGAATGTCCTTGGGCACATTACTGAAACTCACCGAGCCTTAGTTCCTTCACATGTAAAATTATGACAATAATACTTGCACTACTTAAATCATAGAGTTGTTGTGAGTAGTTAATGAAACCGTGCCCACAAGCTACTTAGCACAGGACCTAAAACATAGTGAACTTTCAGTAAAGGTTATTTATTGCACCAACTGCCACCCAGTCACACATAATAGATGTTCAATAAACACTGTGCAAAATCAACAAGGGAAATAGACAAAATGAGAACACGCAAACACACATCCTTCAAAGCTGAAGTTACCCTTATAAATTAAACTCATTGCATATGTTCTTCTCAAAGCTACCTTCCCTGGGACAGAGAGGCTATATGGTGCACTGAGAGGAAACTAAGAGGAGCCACCTGGCATGGCTGACTCCTGCTTTGTTAAAGAATGGAAACCTTAAGTTTTAGTTGTGCTGAATTTGTGAGATTTGCCACCTCCGGATGCACAAACACGAAACACAACCACATAATGCCGTGTGGAAATTAAGTATGATACGCTATATCAGTTCTAGGCACATTAGCGGAGATTGAAAATGGTTTCACACTTAGACATTTTCAATGGATGATAAATAGGGTTAATGGATTGTGACTGAAATACTTCTGCCCTCTTAAATCTTCCAGGAAGCTTTTAAAACTGGTAAATACATATTCTTCATGATGGCTTGCTAAAGTCTGCTCTAATTCAATTTCAAGCTGCTTAGGACTGTGCAAAATGCAAAAACCTGCTTGCAGAGACATCCAAACCTTGGCACTTAAAAAAAATTGAAAATGATGCTTTAAATCATTAAGCTTCCTAGAGTTTTTTTGAAGTCCTATACATTAGCATTGGCCTGGTGTTATTCTTTTAAGAAGAGAATCCAAGGATAGTATTTTGTTTGCCTATTTATCTCTGGAAGTTTTGGAATGCTCAGGTATGTTCTTTGAATTGATCTGTGTAATGCTCCACATACGTGGAAAGTCAAAGAGGGATTTTGAGCCATGGATCTTGTCATTTTGCAGGATGCAAGGTCCCGCACTTTAAGACACTTAGCCGTGAGGGAACCAAGTTCACTTGAGTCAAAGGAGGAATAAGACAGACAGTTAACACTGTCACACTGTGTAAAGTTACCCACCATTGTTTCCTTAGTATAACTACAAAGGCTTGACAAATATATTCCATGAAGAGCATTATGATCCAGTTATCTTTACCAAAGTATTCAGTAGTTATCTGCTGTGCTGCCCTCTAGTGATAACGCAGAAATCATCAATGGCAAGAAACCAGTAGCTGTGACATCTCAGCAGGATGGATAAAACACCAAGAACAAAGAAGAAATCGGAGGCATCTGCAGTTTGCCATGGAGCTGGTGAGCCCAAGACGGAAAGAATGCACGGAAAGAACAGTGAAGCATGAGAAATATTAAGACACGAAGCACACAATTCAAGCTTAGACTAGATAGGTGTGTCTTAACTTCCTCAAACATACTACCTTTGAGGCAAAAAGAGAATAAAGTCATTATCTTTTAACCCACATCCTGGGGATTGTAGAAGTTTTTCTACTGGAAGACCAACATAGCTGTGCTGTACAGAAGCATGCTTTAATTTGGGTGGGAACTCTGGGTTCAAGCCACTTTCCAGCTAGATTGGCTTTTCATTTCTGTTTTTAAAAATTTTTCTTGTCTTGAGATTAATTGTATCTTTTGAAAAGGGGAACAGTCAAATCTGCTGCACAAGACTTCTTTTCTATATTCAGTGAGACAGAAATGTTTTATAAACTTCAGTTCTACACAAATGTCAATCATCTACACTAACACAATCATTAATTTCTCATTAGGAAATAACCCAACAAGACAGAGTTTCTCCTTCGAAGGAGCTCAAGTCCAGAGACCTTGAACTAACACGAGTACTGATTCCTGGTGGATGGCCTGGAGAAGCAAGTTTACCTAAATCATGTTTTCATCTTATTTCAATGTAGCCTCCATAGCATCCAAAGAGTAAATTAACTAAAATGAGTATTTCTAAAATGATTTGCTAACACTAATGCTGAATCAAATATTTTTTTTTTTGTCTTAGGAATATTCTCAAGAGATTTAGAAGAAATGACTCCTGGGGGCCAAGCATTATACAGATTGGAAGTGGTTCCACTTTTTTTTTTTTTTTCAGTTCAAAGACCCTTAACAACTGTGTGCCAACCTGGGGAACAGATAAAGAATTATCAGTGCTTTGTTTAGCCAAGTAAAGACTTGACTACAAAACAAAACAGAAAATTACTATCTATTCTTATTCTCATTTTATAAAGGCAAGATCATTTTAATGCCCTTTCTTGAAAGTTGAAAGGACACAATCACGACTTTTCTTTTTTTTTTATTATTATTTTTTGTAATAGCATCAAGAAAAACATACTTAAAATCCTTCTCATGTCCTAGAAAAGTCAAACATTGCCAGGCTGGTAGTGTCTGCACACCTGCATTTGAAAACAATTTCAAACTGTTTTCAATTTGAATGGTTCTGGGTACATTGGTCTTCTAAGACATCTCCCAAACCCAATTACTTCTTGCCTTCTTCTCTCCTGTAAGTAGCTACACCATCTTCAGGAGCACTGAGGACAAATGAGACTCTAAAATTTATATTCTCAGAAGCTTGTAACCCTTGCTATGGTACTTCCTGGAATAACTGATTTCTCACTGTACTAGGCATTTGACAGCCACACTTTTCCCCCTGCATGCCTTTCATCACACAGAAAGAAAACCACTCAGGATAATGGAATAAAGTACCACATTAGGATCTGTAAGCATATGTGTATTTATTCATAACAATCCTGAAAATAATTTAAGGCATTTAAATCAATTGCACATGTATTCACCATATAATTTAATTAGCAATTATGGAAGGCACCATAAGAGCTCCTATTACACTATTTCTATTACAAATAATTACAAACGAAAAAATACTTGCAGCATTAGGAATGGTATTCTATTTGTGATTGTAAGAGGGCAATTTGTTTAAAAGCTTCACTGATGTCATATATGCAATAGCTATTTGTCATTTCAGCAAAATGCAGTAGGTATATCTCTGTTAAAGGAAACGCTGTCACTGTAGCACTTCACATTATTTAAATATACATAATGAAGCCAATAGAGTTAGGCACTCGCTATCTACTTAAATGGTCTGATTTTTTAAATCAAATGGAATTTTGGGGAAAAGGAATGGAAATATTAACCTCGATTTTTATATTTACCATAATAATATTTACCACCATTTATTATATACCTGTTTGTTCCTGGGTAGGGTACTAGATTTAACGTATTTGATGTTTCTGGTCCTTATGAATAACTCTAATTCTTACAAGTAATCTCCATGGTACTCATGAGAAAAGTAAAACTCAGCCAGTACTTTATGTAAATTGTACAGGGTCAAGTTAGATGCATCAGAATGTAAAGTTGTATAAAAATGTCGTTATTATTTCCAGTATAGCACATTGTTGTCACTAAGGTATAGTGCTTTAGTGTAGATAATAGGTGAAAAATCCACTGGGACGTGCTTTTGGATCTCCTCTTAAGAAGAGCCAAAAGAGGCTAAATTATACACTGCTAGGTGTAGAAGATCCCATGAACAGTCATAGAAATTCAGACCTATTCATTGTTTCTAAATTTCATTGCAAATATTTTTGGCTACCTTAGTGAAAGCAAACAAAAAATGAATTCCTTTTTCAACAATTTTCCTAAGAAAAATGAAAGACCTTTTTTTCTTCTTCTACAGAGATCAAATATAATCAAAAGACTTTCTGAGCACTTAAGATATAAGATCAAAGGGAGAACCTCATTCATGCAAACTAATACTGAACTGGATTGAGACAGTCAGCATATGACCTTAGTTCCTTCCTCTTTCCTCTTTCGAATATTTTTGATGAGTTCCCAAAAGTACAGCAGGCTCACCTCCCAACCCATTTCTCTTTTTTTTTTTTTTTTTTTTTTTTTTTGAGATGGAGTCTTGCTCTGTCACCCAGGCTGGAGTGCAGTGGTGCAATCTTGGCTCAACGCAACCTCAGCCTCCTGGGTTCAAGCGATTCTCCTGGCTCAGCCTCCAGAGTAGCTGGGATTACAGGCGCACGCCACCACTCCCAGCTAATTTTTGTATTTTTAGTAGAGATGGGGTTTCACCTTGTTGGCCAGGCTGGTCTCGAACTCTTGACCTCAGGTGATCTGCCTGCCTTGGCCTCCCAAAATGCTAGGATTACAAGTGTGAGCCACTGCGCCCTGCCCTCCCAACCCATTTATTTGGAGAAAGAACAAATTCGTCTGGTAAACACAACTGGTGAGTTTTTTATTTAAATTGGTGCTTCAAGACCTTTAAAAGTACTCCACTTCTTTTTCTTTTTTTTGGATTTTTAACTTTTACTTTAAATCCAAGGAGTACCTGTGCAGGTTTGTTACCTTTTATCTGGGTATATTGCATGATGCTGGGGTTTGGGATATTAATAATCCTGTCACCCAGATAGTAGGCATAGTTTCCAACAGTTTTTCAACCCTTTCTCCACTCCCTTCTTCCCCACTCTATTAGTCCCCAGTTGCCATCTTTATGTCCATGAGTATCCAATATTTAGCAATGTTCTATTGCGGCCATCTTTATGTTTATGAGTATCCAGCGTTTAGCTCCCACTTGTAAGTAAGAACATGTGGTATTTGGTCTTCTGTTCCTGTGTTAATTTGCTTAGGACAATGGTCTTCAGCTGCAAAGAACATGATTTCATTCTTTTTTGTGATTGTGTAGTATTCCATGGAGTACAGTCAACTCAAATTGTTAATTAATAGAAAATTACATCTCTAAAAGAATTCTAAGAGTGATTGCTTTATTCAGAGCTTGCGTATTTCTATGACTCTGAAACCATTCTTCATGTTGTTGGAAAGGGGTACATATCTGATACATTTCATTGTGAATATATGTTCCTCAGGAACAGGACTTTACCTGGGACTTTATCATTGTAAGAAAGATATTATCTGAATGGATCAGTATTTTTTCTCTATTGGTATAAACTAAGTAAAAAGTATCTGGAAGTTTTGTTGTTTGGTTCTAGGGAACCACAATGCATATTACTATTATAAAGGCTCTGAGAAGTTCTGCAATAAAGAAACATGTTTAAATTAGTTTAACTGAGCAATTATGGTTTGAGGATATTGCACTGTTTTCCAGCACTTCTGTTAACATCCTGTAGAAAAATTATAGTGGACACAGAAATGTGCTATCCAGATATCCCTGTAAGGAAGGACTTCTTGCTTCAGCTATCAGCTCTTTTAGGGTTTGCCTCAGCTACAGAGAGCCTTACCCAAGCATCTGGCCCTTCCAGTGGTCAGGAGGGGAGTGGCTCCACATCCAATAGCTTATTGAAGTGCTGGTGTAAATGCCTAACCATTCTGGCCAAAGGTAAGATAGCTTTGACTGGCTGCATGTAATTCCAGAGCTCTCCATGGGGTTGAATAAGGTTTTATTGGGCTTGAATGGCAGTTTGACTTTTCCTCTGCTTAATCCTGCTTCATCTCCCTCCTTTCCACCAGGTGGATCTCAATACATACCTTAAACACCAAGCTCCACTTCAGAACTGTTTCTAGAGAATCCTATATGTGAACTTGTTACCAGGAGTGGTCTGAGAAAGCAAGGAATAAGATGAGATTTTAAAACCAGATAACTTACTACCCAGCAGGCAATGGAGACCCTGCTATTGGTGTTAGGGGAAGCACAGAGGGCTTCCAGCACCAATATGACAGTGAATTGTTTAAATTCTTTTCAGTAGTGAACCAGAATGGTGCATTGGTGAAAAAGAATGCAATGGCTTGTGTAATTTATCACATATATGAGAAATCCAGAAGTAGTAGTAACTATATTGATATGAGATAGGATGCCTAGTGATTGCTTAGTTCCACTGGTATCCACCCCTCGATCCCCCTAAAAAATAATAAAAAGTTGTGATTGACTACCAGGCAAATGAAAGCCAATTTTAAGGTCAGACAGACTCCCTGGTAGCTTATAAAGATGCTCTTATCTTTTGATGTTGAGGTGGGGAAGAGCAAGTTGTGGACAGGACTAGGACTTAATAGTCACAGTGGCCAATCTGTGACTAATCAGAGGAGGATAAATTCTCAACCAAGGCAGGTCCCTTATTCCAAAGACAGGGCACTATCTGGGCAATATATGGATGATGGATATCATTCCACTCTGTTAACTGGAGCACATGAGAAAGAAGTGGATAGCACTCTGGAGGCCTTGGTAAAACACATGATCTTCAGAAGATAGGAGATAAATCTTAGGAAGATTCAGGGCCCTGCCAAATCAGTAACATTTTTAGTCAGCTAGTGTTCAAGGGTATTTTGAGATATTTCATACAAGTAAAAGACAAGTTATTGCACATTGTACCTCCACTGTGAAGAAGGAAGGACAACACCTGGAGGGCTATTTGGGCTCTGGAGGTAACATATCCTAGTCAGGAATAGAGCTAAAACCCATATACCAGATGGCATGAAAAGCTGTCAGTTTTGAGTAAGACCCAGAGTAGGAAAAGACTCCACAGCAGGTCGAGGCTGTTGTGCCACTTGAGTCATATGACCAGACTCTACGGTAATGGAGGTACCAGTGGTGATGTCACATGGAACTAGGGAAAACCCAAGCAGGAGTCTTCCAGTGAAGATTCCTGAGGTTCTAAAGTGAGGCCAAGTAATCGGCAATATAAATTTCAGGTCTTTTGTTAGCACCAGGTTGACAACTCGCGGTATGCTATCTCATCCTACTAGAAAAGGAATACCTAGTGATGAGACACTAAATAATCATGCATCTGGATTTCTTATCATGAGCTGGGTTCTTTCAAATCCACCAAGTCATAAGGTGAGGCAGGCCTGGCATTCCATCATAAGATGGGAGTGGTACTTGATATATCTGGGATGAAGTATTTTAGTCATGAATGGGGCACAGGCAAACTGGTAACCCAAACTCTCAAGTTAGCCACAATGGTGCAACAGAGCTTCTTCCTCAGGTCACATTCATGGTCATATGAAGAATTCTTTAAGATCAGGTAAGAGAAGAACAAAAAGCCTAAATTTGGTTTGCGGATTTGTGAACTTAGCATGTGAGTGTAAACCGAAAATGGACAGCAGCTGCACAGCAGCCTCACTTAGGAGTGGCCTTGAAGGACAGTGGTAAAGAAAAATGTCTCAAGGGGTGGAGTGAGGAAATGGATTTTCACCTTGTGTAGAAAGAGAAGTGGCTTGAGATTAGAGTATACACAAACTCATGAAAGTAGTAAAAGGCCTGGCCAGCTGGCCAGGAGCTTTAAAAAGAGAAAACTTGGAATTTGTGGGACAAGATCTGAGCTAGAGGGATGTAGAAAATCAAACACAGGAATGTGGAAAAACAAATCTAGGAATGAGCATGAAGTGGAATCTTTGTGTTAATACCCACAAAAGAGTACCCAGCAGGGAAGAGGCAATACGCGACTGTGTAGACAGAATAGCTTGACCATTGTTACCAGTCAGCCTCAGACATTGCCCACCCTGGGGTTGGCACAATAAGCATATGAATGGAGTGGTCAGGGTTGGAGAGATTGAGGCTTTTCAAGGGCTTAACAGCATGAGCTTATGTTTACAAAGGCTGATTTGGTTATTTTGCTGCTGAGTGTCCACCTGCCAGCAACAGAGATTAACACTGAGGCCCTGATGTAATGATATTCCTCAAGGAGACCAACTAGCCACTTGATAGCAAGTTGACTATGCTGGAACAGTTCCATCCTGGAAGGACCATATATTTGTTCTAATAGTAACAGATACATAGTTCATGTATCAATTTGCTTTTCTGACTGTGGCATAACTGTGACCAGTTTTTCAGAGGCTTATGGAGTATTTAATCTGCCCAAATAGAATCTTAAATACGACCATTATGTCAGACCACAGGACTCATCTTACAACAAAGTAAATGTTGGAGTGGGCCCATTAACATGGGATAACTCAATCGATCACATACAATACCATTCAGGAGCTACTTTGAAAATGAGTAATTGGAATCGTCTGTGAAGGTCAGCAGAGATGCTACCTGAGGGTAAGAGAGATTTAGAATAAATAGCAGTGGGAGAAAAACACAAGTATCAGTTGTGGCTTTGAGGATATACACAGTATCAGGGATTGTTGTTTGCCAAACTAACTTTCATCTTCAAAGATTCATCCAGAAAGAGAGGCCCAATGGAATGTTAGAGGAGCTGCTTCCTGAAGGAATATGAAGTGTGTCTGAGCAGCACAAAAAAAAAAGGGGCACCACTGTGAGAGATAGAGGTGTGCTGCCCAGATGCCTTTTCAAGGAAGAAATTGTTGCCCTAGCTATAATACGTTCAGGGTTTGCCTTGGCCACAGAAGGTTGCTTCTCACAAAGGCTGAACCTTCCCAAGGCAGCCCATATGCAATGAATGATGGGAGAGAAAGTACAAAGGCCTGGCTCACGCGGACAAATGCAAGATGGTTCCGATCAGCTGCATTAAACACCAACCTTCCGAAGGGGTAGATTGAAGGTTTGTTGGACATGAATCACAGTTCAGCTTTTCCCTCAGCCTATTCTGCTGCCCCACTTCCTTTCAGAGCCATTGATCCCTAACCTCCAAACTCAGTTCTAAGCATCTGCTTCAGGAAATGCTATCCATGACAAAAAGTGTTCTTTAAAACACAGACATGGGAAAATTTGTACTAGAAGATTGTAACATGAATTGTGTGCTTCTTACTAATAAACTCCTTAAAAATAAGCATCTTAAAGTTATGACTGCCATGTTTCTATCTAAAACCCTTTCACTGAATTTTATTTTAATTAGGTACATGTGGATTAGAGTAAGCAAAAAGAAAGGAAGAAAATATTGTATACTTTCATGCAAGACATTACTAAACCTGGAAACTATAAGGATTTTATGGCAGTATGGGTTACCATGATGACTGTTAAGTGGCTTAGAATCCTATCGAGAGACTAGAAATATGTGAAAACATAATCAGAATTACAGTTATGGTACAGTGGTCATAAGGCAGTACACGGTTAATTTCGAAATGAGGGAGTAGAGCAAATATATGCTGTAGGAGCTGGAGTCACAAAGGGAGGACACTCAAAAGACTAAAAAATATTTAAAATAAGAAAATAAAATAATCTCAGACTGAAGTGTTTGGAACCTCTAGAAAAACAGAGGGCTTTGAAGTGAATTGGCCCCTCCCTTTCAAATATAACTGCTCCTGTATAAGATCAAAATGCTTGGAAAATTGTTGGAAAACTCTGCACATTTGTAAGGCACAGTGCAGTATTCTACAGATAACATGTGCTATGGACTGAATTGGTTTCCCCCAAAGTTTACATGTTGAAGCTATGAATTGCTATATGAATTTGGAGATAGGGCTTTTACAGGATAATTAAGGTTAAAGGAGGTCATGAGTGTGGGGTCTTATTCGACAGGATAGAAAGCTTTATAAGAGGAGTGAGATCTCTCTCTCTCTCCACTTGATGGCACAGAGGAAAAGCCATGTGGGACCTGGAGGGTAGGGGCTTACTGCAAGCCCAGGGAAGAATCCCCACCAGGAACCAAATTGGCCCCGGTACCTTGGCCTTGGACTTCCCTATTTCCTGCAGAATTGTGGGAAAATAAATTTCTACTGTTGAAGCCACCCATTTTATGGTATTTTGTTATGGCTCCCTGAGCTGACTAAGACAGAAATTACCCTAAAAGGAGAGGCGGCCTCTTCCCTGTCAGAGTTTATTTTCTTCCAGAAACAGAAAACACTGGCAAGACCCATGTCAAGAAGGGAAATGTTCCAAACACATGTGTTGTATATGAGTGGGAGAAGAGAAAGATAAAATACACACATATAGCCCACTTTATTTTCGTTTGATATACCAAGTTTATTTGATTATAAGATATTTTAATCCTTTAATTCAGTAAGTACAAAATAAGCATGTTGTGTGAGAGACATAAAGAAAGGAAAATATTCTTTAAGTAGGAACAAGACCCTACAGAGAATGTATGGCAGTTTGGAGGGTAGGGCTAGTGTAGGGGGAGAATTGATGATATAATCTTTTGATTTAAATAAGGGAGAGCAATTAAAATGAACAGAAGCCACAGCACCTAAATGCAGAGCTGCATTTACATAGAAACAAGAACATTTCATGTTCAAGAAATGTCAGTTTTCTATAAATATAGAGGTTCAGTCATTACCACCAGAATTATTCATCATACTATGATTCAAAACAAAATGAATATACTGGGCTAACATTCGGACTCCAATCCCAAATGAGGCCTTTAATGCATTTTTCAAAATGTCTTTGTCCATTCCAAAATAGAAGTTTCCTGAGTATCAGATAAGATCAGAAAAAAATGCACTAATTTCTTTCCAGGTTCAAGTGAGTAAGGATTAGTTACTAAAAACATTTGGGGCATTTACCTGATTTGCATAAATTCTCATTTTTAATATTAGTTTATTATAATAAATCTAAAATTTGGTAATGGAAGTATATTAGTATCTGAGTTCTCATTCTAATTTTCTGATTCCCATCCAGCCTTCAACCTTTTCTCTTTTTTCTTTCTATAATCTACCTGCCTATATCATATTCATTCTTCAAGTCCAAACTGAGACTCTCAGTTCATCCACAGAAGTATTTTTTTATGATCTGCTCTTAGGAATTTTTAGGGGACTGTGTTTCCGTGTGTGTGTGTGTGTTCAAATACCCGTGTGCATTCTTATATCTTGCTCAGAGTTTAGTGTACACTTTAAAATATAAATCTCATTCCCAATCTTCATTTTCAGGATTTTTTGTTCTATTGTTTCTTTCATTATTTCTTTACTATCACTGCCTTTATTATCTCAGTCTGGAGCTCCAATTAGACATGTTATATTCATCTTGAATATATGATACTGCTTTCTAAATTTTTCTCTGTTTAATCTTTTTTTATGTATACTTTAAGTTCTAGGGCACATGTGTACAATGTGCAGGTTTGTTACATATGTATATATGTGCCATGGTGGTGTGCTGCACCCATTAACTCATCATTTACATTAGGTATATCTCCTAATGCTATCCCTCCCCCCTCTCCCCACCCCATGACAGGCCCCGGTGTGTGATGTTCTTCTTCCTGTGTCCAGGTGTTCTCATTGTTCAATTCCCACCTATGTGTGAGAACATGCAGTATTTGGTTTTCTGTCCTGGTGATAGTTTGCTGAGAATGATGGTTTCCAGCTTCATCCATGTCCCTACAAAGGACATGAACTCATCCTTTTTTATGGCTTCATAGTATTCCGTGTATATGTGCCACATTTTCTTAATCCAGTCTATCATTGATGGACATTTGGGTTGGTTCCTAGTCTTTGCTATTGTGAATACTGCCACAATAAACATACGTGTGCATCTTATCTCTGTTTGATTCCACTGTTGCTACCAGGTCACAAATTTTGTCTTCAGTGGTGATCATTCTAATAAGTTAGTTCAGTTATAAATATATATTTCCTTTTCCAACGCGTCTTCTTATTTTCTATTATTTTGTCATAGCATGCTAAGTTTCTATTATGTATAAATTACCTTCTCTGATCTCACTGAGACTCAATAGGATTGTTTCTAAAATCTTTCTCTGGCATCTCAATTATTTTTCTTCTAGGACCAGTCTTTCTGTTCGTTCTCTTTAATTCACGGCTTTGGCTTTACTCAAATGAGTGGTGGTTCTTGGTGGTGTTTCTTCGTATTGACACTTGTACTGGGTTAACGAAGTCAAGTGGCATGGTGTTTTCCTGAATTTCTTCTACTCTTTTCTTCCATAGATTTCTACCCTGAATGGAAAGGCTTAAATAGGTTCTGGGTGTGTGGTCAGGTTATTTCAACCAACATGCTGTTCTTTAGGTGCATGGCATAGAGTTTCCTCAGGTTTAGATCTACCTATTGCCAAAGAAGAAGAGATTTATTCTGGTAGTAGAGAAATTTAGCATGTTTCTCTCACCAATAGAGCTGTCTCTCTCTCATAAGAATTGGAGTTATCCTTCAGATTGAGTCTGAGCCTTCCCCTTGAATTCAACATATTTGCTTCACTTTTTGGACTTTAGCCTGGTGAAAAATGTTTTTGTCCCCACTGCTCAGTGTGTGTGTGTGTGTGTGTGTGTGTGTGTGTGTGTGTAGAGGTCAAATGCACAATTACTTTAAATAGAGTTATTTAATATTAAATAGTTCTGATGGATTGCTCCAGGGGCACTTTTAATTTTTTTTGTTTTGTTTCATGTATTTACTTTGAGCTTGGAATTTCTCTGCGTCTGTGATTATCTCCATGATAATTTTCACTTACTTTTGCTTTATGCTGTGATTTACTCAGTTTTATCAAGTCAGATCCATCTGCTTTTTATGTCAGGACTCTCTTAAATATCTTCAATTTTCGTGTTTTCCATCTGTTACGGACCCTGTATTCATCTCAATCTGATATGAAAATGTATATTCTTACAATGTATTTTACTTACTTTATTGACTAGACAAATATAAATGAGAAAATGATACTTCTTTTTGTGCACTAAAATGTTAATATTGAGGTATATGTAAAAAATAGCAAAAAGGAGGTAACTTTTCAATCTTTATATGTAGAATTCAATCTTGGCCATATCTTAAATCTACATGGAACCTCAGGTTGTTCATTACTGGCTTAAGATGATTACACTCCTAGGAGTATTTGCGTTTTAATAGGGACCTCTTGTAGCACAAAAGCCTTTAAGACCAAAAGAAATTAATCTCTAAAAGTGAAATTTGAGATATTATGACAAAACTCTTGGGGCAAAAGAGAAAGAAGAATTTTCAAATGGCAGGATCTTTCTCTACTTTCAAATTACATCATGCCTATCATAAGACAATCTTTAGTAGGGAAAAGCAGGAAATCCTATGACCCCCCACATTTCCCATTGGAAGTAAAATTTATTTTCACATAGTCAAAAATATTAAAGGGCTATCAAAAGCACATCAAATTATTTACATATTTTGAAAAATATACACCATGGCTCTTTTAATTTTTATATAGTATATCACTATATGAAATGCTACTTTGAACTATTACCTCGTCCATATAATGTCCTTTCTTCTAAAACCCACCAAAGAGTTTATTCAGATGATTTCTATTAAGTGTACAATATTAAATGACACCATGCAATATGAAATTACATTCACACTCATGTAAATTGATACAGTGCCTGGTGTGACTTCAGGTATTTTGGAATAATTAATAATAATTAATTTCTTTGAGTTGGGCAAACTTCCAAATTCAAAATGCCCATAAATGAGACTGAGCCCATGATTCTAAAACATGACTAAAACTAGACTTCTCCATTAAGATACAGTGGATCAGATAAATGACATGTTTTATTACAGACTCTACATTACACAGTACTTTTTCTTTTCTCTTTGATTAAACCATATACAAGATTAATATACCTTAGGTTTCCTTTCCTCCTTATTTTCTTGTCCATTTTACTCCTGAACCTGGCAAGTAAGTAGAAATGGTGAATAACACTCTCAAACCCTAGCACTTATTGTGATTATAGAAGATAAGTTCCTTAGTTTCTATTTTGATTGAAGAGATAAAATAAGAGAAAACATCGAGATGGAAAAGAGCAAGAAAAAGAGATAAATACGATTTCTGTATCTGTTCAGATAAACCTAGAATAGAATTTTGACCACAATACAACTAGAACAATTGGTTAGTGATAATGTAGACATGTTGTTTTGCAAAATGGTACACATTTTTCCTTTTATTTAAGCAACAAAATTGTCTTTACTTAAAAATCCAGTTAAGAACTGGAGAAAGATGCTTTTTTCCCCCTCATTGTGAAACAAATACAGACTGGAGTATATAAATATCTCACTCATTAGATAGAATGAAAACATATTAAAAGTTGTATATCCTCAAGAACTTATAAAGACAAACATTTCAGGTCATCTTAAGCAATCTGTTGTCTGGACTCTCTGAGTCTTGATCATATCACTTTCATATTTATATTGATTAAGCCACAGCAATTACTGATTTTACTCCATCAAGTAGCCATTTTCTTAGAAAAGTCTCCTCTCCATGAAAAAAATGAAACATTTTTACCATGAAACAATTAAATACGAGATTTGGGGACTATTATTTTTAGCTTAGAAGAATTGTCTATCTGGCTTTTTGAACTTTAAGAAGCATTATCACAGGCTGCTGTGGAAATAGCAGATGTCACAGATAAGAAGAAACTCTAAGTCATGTGTCACAGAAAGAGCAGGTGTGCCCTCAAGGAAAAAAAAATCTTGTTTTCATGCAATTATCTTTTTTAATGAAAATAAATGAAGGAGAAAAACTCACAAGACCTTATCAACATCAGCATCTTCTCTCTTTTTCCATCTCCCAAACATTTTCCCCTGAAACTAAAGCAGCTCTTTAACCTCTTCAATTCTTGAATCATCTACTAAGTAAGCACTCATCAGGATAAGTACTGAAATCTGAAAAGAATCTTACTGATTGAGTTTCAAAAGCAGCCATTCAACCTCATAAGAGTAACTTCTTTTTAATTAAGAACTGAACAGTAGGTAGATTACAAGAAGATGGTAGAACAGATAAAAGAAGGCATTAGAAATGCAAAGAGAATCTTAGACAATAGCTGTGAGAAGGCATTCTAAATATACTGCCCTCAAATGCATTTTACGTTATAATTTAAGAGATCAGATGGGTAGAAAATCAGAACATTATAGTCCAGAATAAGAAATTAAGATACTTAGATCAGAGAAGAGGCTGAAGTATTTCATAATTGTACTCTTACTCCATTTACAGAAAAAAGAACAATGGGAAAATTGCAATGGTTTGGAGAAAAGTGTAAAAACAGTAGATTCCCTGGAAACCAGTTGGCTAATACTGAGAAATTTAAGTGTCATAACCCAATGAGCCTAATTTGTGAGTGGTGTGAGTTGTAAAGTGTTGAGGATTAAACTCTTCATTTGTTCTGTGCATGTTAAATAACCTCACCTTTCCTCATTTCTTCTTCCACCAAGAATTCTTTCTCTCTTTCTACCATACTTACTTATATTCTATCATTCTTCATCTTCTACCTACCTCATCTCTTAACACTCATCCTTTTTTCAGTCAGTGGTGTCAAAAGAAAAGAGAGGGACAATTAAAAGGAGTCAATTTGTCACCCATTGGATGCTTCCAGTAGGTGTTTTAAATAAACAAAATACACTTCAGTTTGGACCTGAAGAGTAGCCTATATGTTTTCAAAAATATAAACATGTAAATTTTAAATTCTTAAGTATTACGGAAGTCAGAAAAAAAGAAAGACTGTCTAGAGTGGTTAGGAAACACCAGTGGAAGACGATGGACTTAAACTTTGTTTTGAAAGGTAGGGAAGACAAGTGGGAAGCAGAGGGACAGGAGGGCAAATCAAGGAAGTAGAAGGTCAAAGGCATAATGATAGGAGTATGAGGTATTCTTAGAAAGAAGCCTAGGCTGAACTTTCAAAAATGTAAATCAGATCATGACCTTCCTCTGCTTAAAAACCTTAAATGATTTTTTCATTGTAAATAGAATAAAATACAAATTACTTCTATGACCCTGAAGATCCTATATGATCTAGTTGATGTAGGTCCTACCCACCGCTAAGGTATCATCTCCTAATATTTTCTTGCTTGTTCATTCCAATGCAGTCATTAGCCTTTTTAAAAAAAAATTATTGATTTGTTTGGCACATTGTGATTGTACATATTTATAAGATATGTTTGTTGTTTTTGATGTTTCAATACATATCTATGTTGTATAATAATCGATTCAGGGTAGTTTGTGTATTTATCACTTCATGCATTATTTATTTATTTTTGGTGAGAACCTTCAGAAGCCTCTATTTCAGCTATTTTTTAATATACAATATTTTTACTCTTAACCATAGCAATCCTACTGTGAAGTAGAACACTAGAAATTATTCCTCCAATCTAATTATAACTTTGTAGCTGTTGAACCAGCTTCCCCTGTCTTCCTCTCTCCCCTCTCTTCCCCACTTCTGGTAACCACTGTTCTACTCTCTGTTTCTATGATATCAACTTTTTCTTTTTTCTTCTTTTCTAGATTCTACATATAAGTGAGATCATACAGTATTTGTCTTTCTGTGTCTGGCTTTTTTCACTTAACATGGTGTACTCCACATTCATCCACACTGTCAAAAATGACAGAATTTCATTCTTTTTATGGCTGAGTAGTATTCCACTGTGTATATATGCCACATTTTCTTTATCCATTCACCCATTAATAGACACTTAGGCTGATTCCATATCTTGGCTATTGTGAATCATGTTACAATAAACATAGAATGGGCAAATGTGCAGCTATCTCTTTGACATAATAATTTCATTTTCTTTGGATATCTATCCAGTAGTAGGATTCTTGGATCATACTGTAGTTCTATTTTTAATTTTATGAGAAACCTCATACTCTTTTATGTAATCACTGTACTAGTCTACAATCCTGCCAAAAGTGTGTAAGTTTTCCCTTTTCTCCACATCCTTGCCAATAATTATTTTGTCTTTTTGATAATGATCATTCTAACTAGGATAATGTAATAACTCATTTTTATTTGCATTTCACTGATGATTAATTATGTTGAAAAATTTTCATATACCTGTCAGCCATTTGCACATCTTTTGATAAGCAACTAGTAAGTTGTTTTTTTTTTTTTTTTTTGCCCATTTTCCAATCAGGTTATTTGTTTTTTTTCCCCTTGAGTTGTTAAGTGCCATATATATTTTGGATATTAATTCCTTGCCAGATATATAGTTTGCAATTATTTTCTCCCATTCTGTAAGTTGTCTCTTCACCCTGTTGATAGTTTCCCTTACTGTTCGAAAGTTTTTTAGTTTGATGCAATTCCATTCATCTATTTGTGTCCTTGTCACCTGTGCTTTTGAGGTCTTATTTTGAAAAATTATTCCCGGCCCAATGTTGTGAATCATTTTCCTTATTTTTTCTAGTAGTTTAATAGTCTAAGGTTCTACATTTAACTCTTTTTTTTTTTTTTTTAAGACGGAGTTTCACTCTTATTGCCCAGGCTGGAGTGCAATGACACCATCTCTGCTCACCGCAACCTCTGCCTCCCAGGTTCAAGCAATTCTCCTGCCTCAGCCTCCCAAGTACCTGGAACTACAGGCATGTGCCAGGACACCCAGCTATTTTTTGTATTTTTAGTAGAGATGGGGTTTCACCATCTTGGCCAGGCTGGTTTCAAACTCCTGACCTCGTGATCCACCCACCTTAGCCTCCCAAAATGCTGGGATTACAGGCGTGAGCCACCGCGCCTGGCACATTTAACTCTTTAATCATTTTGAGTTGATTTCTGTATATGGTTAGAGTTAGGGGTCTAATGTCATCCTTCTGCATGTGGTTATATAATTTTCCCAGCATCATTTATGGAAGAGATTGTCTTTTCCCTAATGTGTGTTCCTGACAAGTTTATTGAAAATCAATTGGCTAACTGAGCTTCATAAGTGAAATAGAAATAAGATCTTTTTTAGACAAGCAAATGCTGAAAGAACTTGTTACTGCAATAGCTGCCTTACAAGAGCTCCTGAAAGGTATAGTGAACATGGAAAGGAAAGACCATAACCAACCAATATACAAACACACTTAAGTACACAGACCAGTGACACTATAAAGCAACCATACAAACAAGCCTGCATAGTAACCAGTTAACGTCATAATGGCAGAATCAAATCCACACATATCAATACTAACCTTTAATGTAAACAAGCTAAATGTCTCCCAATTAAAAGGAACAGCGTGGCAAGCTGGATAAAGAAGTAAGACCCAATGATATGCCATCTTCAAGACACCCATCTCACATGTAATAACATCCCCAGGCTGAAATTAAAGGGACGGAAAAAAATCTACTAAGCAAATAGAAATCAGAAAAAAGCAGGAGTTGCAATCCTATTTACAGACAACAGACTTTAAATCAACAAAGATTTAAAAAGACAAACAAGGCATTACATAATGGTAAAGGGTTCAATTCAACAAGAAGAGCTAACTATCCTAAATATATATGTACTCCATACATAAACACTCAGATTCATAAAGCAAGTTTGTAGAGACCTATGAAGAGATTTAGACTACTATAAAATAATAGTGGGAAATTTCAACACTCCACTGGCAGTATTAGACAGATTCTTGAGGTAAAAAATTAACAGGTATTCAGAACCAGAACTCAACACTTGACAAAATGGACCTAATAAACATCTACAGAACCCTCCATCCTAAAACAACAGAATATACATTCTTCTCACCACCACGTGGCACATACTCTAAAACAGACCACACAATTGGACAGAAAACAATTCTCAGCTAATTCAAAAACAAAAAAACAGAAAATCATACCAACCACACTCTTGGACTAGTACAGAATAAAAATATAATTCAATACAAAGAAATTTTCTCAAAACCATACATTTACATATAATTCAAACAACCTGTTCTGGAATGACTTTTGGGCAAATAATGAAATTAAGGAGAAAATAAAGAAGTTCTTTGAAACTAATTAGAATGAAGTTACAACATACCAGAATCTCTGGGACACAGCTAAGGCAGTGTTAAGAGGGAAATTTATAGCACTAAATGCCCACATCCAAAAGTTACAATGATCTCAAATTAACAACCTAATATAACAACTAGAAAAACCAGATAAGCAAGTGTAAACCAACCTCAGAGCTAGCAGAAGATAAGAAGTAACCAAAATCAGAGCTAAACTGAAGGAGATTGAGACATGAAAAACCATTCGAAAGATCAATGAATCCAGGAGTTTTTCTTTGAAAAATCGAGTAAGATAGACCACTAGTTAGACTAATAAAGACAAGAAAGAAGATCCAAACAAACACAACTAGAAATGACAAAGGGGACATTACCACAGAAATACAAATAATAAAGACTACTATGGATACTTCAGTATAAAGACTACTATGGATACCTAGTTTGTGTGGAAATGCACACAAACTAGACAAACTAGAATAAATAAATTCCTGGAAATATGCACCTTCCCAAGACTGAATCAGGAAGAAATTGAATCCTTGAACAGACAATAATAAGTTCTGAAATTGAAGCAGTAATAAATAGCCTACCAAGAAGAAAAAGTCCAGGAACAGAAGGATTCATAGCCAAATTCAACCACATGTACAATAAAGAGCTGGTACCATTCCTTCTGAAACTATTCCACAAAATTGAAAAGGAGAAATTTCTTCCCAGCTCATTCTGAGGCCAGCATTATCCTAATATCAACACCCAGCACAGACACAACAAAAAAATAAGACTTCAGGCCAATATCCTTGATGAACATGAACTCAAAGATACTCAGCAAAACACTAGCAAACTGCAGCCAACAGCACATCAAAAAGCTAATTCACTGTGATCAAATAGGCCTTATCTCTGAGATGCAAGGCAGGTTCAACACAGGCAAATCAATAAATGTGATTCATCACATAAACAGAACAAAAGAGAAAAAACACCTGATTACCTCAATATACGCAGAAATAGCTTTTGATAAAATACAACATTCTTTCATGTTAAAAACCCCCAATAAACTAGTTATTGAAGGAACATACTTCAAAATAAGAACAGCCATTTATGAGAAACACACAGCCAGCATTATACTGAATAGACAAAAGCTGGAAGAATTTCCCTTGAAAACCAGCCCAAGACAAGGATGCCCTTTCTCACCACTATTACTCAATATAGTAATGGAAGTTCTACTCAGAGTGATCAAGCAAGAGAAAGAAATAAAGGGCATCCAAATAGGAAGAGAAGAAGTCTAACTATCCCTGTTTGCCTATGACATGATCCAATACCTCAAAAACCCCATAGTCTCACCTGAAAAGCTCCTTCAGCTAATATCTTCAGCATAGTTTCAGGATACAAAATCAATATATAAAAGCTAGTAGAATTTTTATAAACTGACAACATCCAAGCTGAGAGCCAAATCAGGAATGCAATCCCATTCACAATTGCCACAAGAAGAATAAAATACCTAGGCATACAACTAATCAGGGAAGTGAAAGATCTTTACCACAAGAATGACAAAACACTGCTCAAGGAAATCAGAGATGGCACAAATGAATGGAAAGACATTCCACGTTGATGGGTAGGAAGAATATTGTTAAAATGGCCATACCACTCAAAGCAATTTACAGATTCAATGCTACTGCTATCAAACTACCAATGACATTCTTCACAGAACTGGAAATGTCTATTTTAAAATTCATACGGAACCAAAAAAGAGCCTAAATAGCCAAGTTAATCCTAACCAAAAAGAACAAAGATGGAGGTATCACATTACCCGACTTAAAACTATACTACAGGGCCACAGTAACGAAAACAGCATGGTACTGGTACAAAAACAGATACATAGGCCAATGGAACAGAACTGACAGCCCAGAAATAATGCCACACACCTACAACCATCAGATCTCCAACAAAACTCACAAAAACAAGCAATGGGGAAAGGACTCCCTATTCAATAAATGGTGCTGGGATAAATGGCTAGCCATATACAAAAGATTGAAACTGGTCCTCTTCCATACATAATATACAAAAATCAACTCAAGATGGATTAAAGACTTAAATGTAAAACACGAAACTATAAACCTTGGAAGACAGCCTAGGAAATATCATTTTGGACGTAAGAACTGACGAAGGTCTCATGATTAAGATGCCAAAAGTAATTGCAACAAAAGCAAAAATGACAAATGGGATCTAATTAAACTAAATAGCTTCTGTACAGCAAAAGAAACTATCAACAGAGTAAACAGACAACCTACAGAATGGGAGAATATATTTGCAAACTATGTATCTGATAAAAGTCTAACATCCCTATGAGGAACTTAAACACACTTATAAGCAAAAAAACAACCCCATTAGAAAGTGCGCAAAGTACATGAACTGACACTTTTCAAAAGAAGATGTATATCCATCCAATAATCATAAGAAAAAAAGCCCACTATCACTGATCATTGAAGACATGCAAATCAAAACCACAATGAGATACCATCTAACCCCAGTCAGAATGGCTATTATTAAAAAGTTAAAAAAAAAACAACAGATGCTGGCAAAGTTGTGGAGGAAAAAGAATGCTTATATACAGTTAGGGGGAGTGTAAATTAGTTCAACCATTGTGGAAAGCAATGTAGTGGTTCCTCAAAGACCTAAAAACTGAAGTACCATTTAATCCAGGAATCCCATTACTGAGTATATACCCAAAGAAGTATAAATCATTCTACCATAAAGACACATGCACACATATGTACATCACAGCACCAGTTACAATAGCAAAGATGTGGAAATCAACCTAAATACCCATCAACGGTAGACTGGATAAAGAAAATGTGCTATATATACACCATGGAATACTATGTATCCATAAAAAAGGATGAGATCATGTCCTTTGTACATGGATGGAGCTGGAGGTCATTATCCTTAGTGAACTCAGGCAAGAACAGAAAACCAAATATCACATGTTCTCACTTATAAATGGGAGCTAAACAATGAGAACCAATGGGTACAAAGAGGGAAACAACAGACACTGGGGCCTACCTGAGGAAGGAGAGTAGGAGGAAGCAGAGGATCAGCAAAAATAACTATTATGTACTATGCTTAGCACACAGGTGACAAAATAATCTGTACAACAAACCCCCATGCCACAAGTTTTCATATATAACAAACCTGCACATGTACTCCTCAAAGTACAATAAAAATTAAAAAAGAAAATCATTTGGCTGTAGGTATGTGAATTTATTTCTGGGGTTTCTATTTTGTTTCATTGATTTATGTATCTGTTTTTATGCCAGTACTATACTGTTTTGTTTACTATAGCTTTGTTGTATATTTTGAAGTCAAGTACCATGCTGCTTTGAGATTTTTTCCTTTAGCTCAGGATTATTTTGGCTATTACAGGGTCTTTTGTGGTTCCATATGAATTTTAGGACTTTTTTTCTATTTCTGTAAAGAATGTTATTGAATGTTCCGATAGGGATTGCATTAAACTATGTATTACGTTGGGTAGTATGACCATTTCTACAATATTAATTTTCCAATCCATGAATACAGGATATTTGTGTCCTCTTCCATTTCATTTAGTATTAAAGTTATAAATGTAGAGATCTTTTCCCTCCTTAAGTTTATTTCTAGGTATCATATTTTTTTGTAGCTACTAAAAACAATTTTTTTTTTACTTCTTTTTGAGGTAGTTAGCAATTAGTGTATAGAAACGCTGCTGATTTATGTATACTGATTTTGTATTCTGCAACTTTCCTCAATTTGTTTGTTACTTTGAACAGTTTTTTGGTGAAGGTTTTAGGGTTTCCTTTACATAAAATCATGTCGTCTGCAAATGGAAAATTTGATGCCCTCCTTTCCAGTTTGGATGCCTTTTATTTCTTTCTTTTGTTCTGGCTAGGACTTCAGTACTCTGTTGAATAAAAGTGGTGAGAGTGCGAATCCTTGTCTTGTCTCTGACCTTAGGGGAAAATCTTTCAGATTTCCCATTCATTATGCTGTTACCTGTGGAATTCTTATATATAGCCTTTATTGTGTTGAGGTATATACCTTCTATACCTCTTTTATTGAGAGTTTTTATCATGAGGGATGTTAAACTTTGTCAAATACTTTTTCTGTATCTATTGAAATGATCATATATGGCTTTTGTCTTCCTGTTAATGTGGTGTATCACATTTACTGGTTTCCATATGTTAAATCATACTTGCATCCCTGTGATGAATTTCACTTGAATATATGAGAGATCTTTTTAAAATGCTATTGAATTCATTTTACTCGTTTTCTGAAAATTTTTGCATCTATGTTCATCTGAAATATTGGCCTGTAGTTGTGTTTTTTTTTTCAGGTTGTGTCTTTGTCCAGTTTTAGAGTTGGGGTAATGCTGGACTCAAAAGGTGTCTGGAAGAATTCTCTTTTCGGTTTTCTGGAATACTTTGATAAGAATTGGTATTAGTTCTTTAAGTGTTTGGTAAACTCAGCAGTTAATCCATCATGCCCTGGGATTTTCTTTGATGGAAGACTTTTTCTTACTGATTCAATTTCGTTACTCATTACTGGTCTGTTCAGATTTTCCATTTCTTCATAATTTAATCTTAAGGTTGTAAGTGTCCAGCAATTTGTCCCTTTCTTCTGTTACCAAATTTGATCATACACAGTTGTTCATAAGTCTCACAATTCTTTGTATTTTGCATATTTTACTGTAATGTCTTTTTTCTTTCATTTCTGATTTTATTTATTGGAGTATTCTCTCTGACCTTTCATTTTCTGGGCAACACCAAGTTGTTTCCACTTTAAGGTTTTGTGCTAGACTTTTCCTCTTACTGGAATGCTCTTGCTTCCACCCATCTTTGAATGCCTGGCTTCTTGACATGCTTTAAGTCTTGTTCCAAATATTACCTCCTACATAAGCCTTCTACCATTTCCTCCAGTTTCACTCTATCCCATTAATCTTACTTTCTTCTTAGCAGTTATCATGATTAAAATTGAGTAGCTTGTATCATAGTGTTGAAGAGTGTCTCCTTTATCACTCCAAATTCATGTAGAAGATGGGCAGGAGAGAACAGATCTTTTTTATCTTGCCCAGTGTTGTATCTCTAGCATTTGCCTAGGTTCTAACTTGGTGCAATAGTTAGTCTGTGAACAGTTTGTTACCAGTTTGCTAGAAGATAAACCAACACAGAGCTTTCTACTAAAAAAACAATATATCAGCTAAACTAAACAATATGCCTAGTGACTTAGTTGATTTATATTCTGACACAAACTTCTTTTCTGCCTATGGACTTCTAACAGTTTCTGGAATGCTATGGTCCACCGACTATACCTTGAGTAGCATTGACCTCATTTCTAAGAGGGGCTGGAAGATTTTATTTCAGTAAAAGCTAAAAGATAACAAAATGTGAGGGATTTAATATAATATTTGATAGTTTTAGTAGATTGTTTATATTTCAAGTATGATAATCAGTCATAATTTGTTAGTAAAAAAATTGCTTGTACTTAGCTTGTGAGAGGTAGGGTGGTGTCATCAGAAAAGTCTACTAATAGCCATTAAGGCCAGGTGAGAATAGAGCATGAGAGAAAAGGCCCACCCACTGAAGCAGTAGATAAAGCTTAATACCAGAAGTCCTATTAGAAGGTAGGACAGACATGGGAATATTCTAATGACAACTAGGGAGAGTGTTATTTTGTCTTCCCACAAGAGACCAGCATACTGTACTCCAAACAGAAAAAATAACTCTAAACTGTAAGAGGTTAGTGGGCTTGAAAAACACCTTCCTACACCTCAATAATCAGAGGCGGTGAAGATTTCCATAAAGGAAAATAAAAGTTTAAGATTCCAATAAATCAGCCGGGCACGGTGGCTCATGCCTGTAATCCCACCACTTTGGGAGGCCGAGGCAGGCAGATCACGAGGTCAGGAGATCGCGACCATCCTGGCTAACACAGTGAAACCCCGTGTCTACTAAAAATACAAAAAAATTAGCTGGGCGTGGTGGCGGGCGCTTGTAGTCCCAGCTACTTGGGAGGCTGAGGCAGGAGAATGGCGTGAACCCGGGAGGCGGAGCTTGCAGTGAGCAGAGATTGGGCCACTGCACTCCAGCTTAGGTAACAGAGCGAGAGACTCTGTCTGAAAAAAAGAAAAAAGATTCCAATAAGTCATTAAAATACAATTGTTACAATAACTTACATTTGTGGAGTACTGCCAATGTACTAGATACTTGTAGCACATCCATTACATCAATGAATTTCCTCAATAATTCTTTAGGGCAGATACATCTGTTATTCACTTTAATTGAGGCTTAAACATGTAGTAAGTGGCAGAATCAGTACTTAAACACAAAAAGTCTTAAATGGGAGTCTATGTTCTTAAAATTTATGCATATGGCCTTCCTATGTAAGAATCTTAACCCCAAATATTCACATATATATATATATCGGAGAAGGAACCTAGACAGAGATTCTAAACACCAGGTCTTGGGTGAGATATGAAATTGAATATGAGATATGAAATTGAATACAGAGTGATAAGTACTGAAAAATAGCTTTTTACCAAAAGACCCTCAAAGCCTAAATGTCTATAATTAGGAATTATTTTCTTTGGATCTTGAAAGCTTTTCCTATTACTAAGATCTCATAATAACAAGGGAGAAATAAAAAGTTCTGAAACTTGCCTCCTACTGTATCAGAATCCCTGAATTTCTGAATCTGCATTTTTTAAAAGCTCCACATGTGATTCTGATGAACAGACAAGTTTGGAAACCATTGCCTCAAGCTAATCCTTTATGAAGAAATGGTTGGAAGTTTGCTCAATGACAGACTGATGGTGTTTGGACAGTGAGAAAAGGGTAGGAAAAAAGAAAGCATTAAATAGAAACAACAGGATTTTTCCTTCCCAAGAGGAATTTTTTTTTTTTTTTTTAACACTTTCTTACTTCTTTCAGGGCTCTGAGGGACTTTGCTGCAAATTGACCCAATGTACTAAATAGAAGAGTAATTGCATATTCGACAGTCTTAGTTTGTCTCTTGGAGGAATAGGTGTCCTGGGGATACAAAGCTCAAATGAATATGATATCATTCTTTGGACAGACAGCTGGAAGACAACGATAAGCTTCACTACATGTGGAACAGCATAAACAACGTCCTGTGCTAAAGTGAAGGGGCATGGCTTTCCCAGTAAGTTCTTTATTTCTAAATCACATATATTAGGGACTTTTTTTTTTTTTCTAATGATGAACTGATATTCTGCCTGCTATTTTGGGATGTCACTGTGACTCTTGCACTTACAGAATAGAAAAATGTAACTACATAGCAGGAATCTTTGGAAGATGTATTAGTCCGTTTGTGCACTGCTATAAAGAACTACCTGAGACTAGGTAATTTATGAAGAAAAGATGTTTAACTGACTCACAGTTCTGCAGGCTTAAGAGGAAGCATGACTAAAAGGTCTCAGGAAACTTAAAATCTGGTGGAAGGCAAAGGGGAAGCAAGGACCTTGAACTTCTTTACATAGTGGCAAGAGACAGACAGGCAGGGGTGAACTGCCACACACTTTTAAAGCATCAAATCGCATGAGAACTCCCCTACAATCATGAGAACATGGGGAAAACCACCCCCACGATCCAATCACCTCCACAAGGTCCCTCCCCTGACATGTGGGGGTTACAATTCAACACGAGATTTGGGTGGTGTATTAGTCTGTTCTCACATTGCTATAAGGAAATACCCAAGACTGGATAACTTACAAAGAAAAGAGGTTTAATTGACTCACAGTTCTGCATGGCTGGGAAGGACTCAGGAAACTTAGAATCAAGGTGGAAAGCGAAGGGGAAGAAAGGCACCTTCTTCACAGGGTGGAAAGATGGAATGAGTGCAAGCAGGGGAAATGCCAGATGCTTATAAAACCATCAGATCTCATGAGACTCACTAGCCATAGAGACAACAGCATGGAGAAACTGCCCCCATGATCCAATTACCTCCACCCTTGGTCCCACCCTTGGCATGTAAAGATTATGAGGATTACAATTTAAGATGAGATTTTGGCAGGGGTGGAGCCAAGATGGCCGAATAGGAACAGCTCTGGTCTACAGCTCCCAGCATGAGTGATGCAGAGATGGGTGATTTCTGCATTTCCATCTGAGGTACCAGGTTCATCTCACTAGGGAGTGCCAGACAGTGGGCACAGGACAGTGGGTGCAGTGCACCGTGCGCAAGCTGAAGCAGGGTGAGGCATTGCCTCACTCGGGAAGTGCAAGGGGTCAGAGAGTTCCCTTTCCTAGTCAAAGAAAGGAGTGACAGACGGCACCTGGAAAATCGGGTCACTCCCACGCTAATACTACGCTTTTCCGACGGGCTTAAAAAACGGCACACCAGGAGATTATATCCCACATCTGGCTCGGAGGGTCCTACACGCATGGAGTCTCACTGATTGCTAGCACAGCAGTCTGAGATTAAACTGCAAGGCAGCAGTGAGGCAGGGGAGGGGCACCCACCATTGCCCAGGCTTGATTAGGTAAACAAAGCAGCCAGGAAGCTTGAACTGGGTGGAGCCCACCACAGCTCAAGGAGGCCTGCCTGCCTCTGTAGGCTCCACCTGTAGGGGCAGGGCACAGACAGAAAGACAGCAGTAACCTCTGCAGACTTAAATGTCCCTGTCTGACAGCTTTGAAGAGAGTAGTGGTTCTCCCAGCATGCAGCTGGAGATCTGAGAATAGGCAGACTGCCTCCTCAAGTGGGTCCCTGACCCCCAAGCAACCTAACTGGGAGGCATCCCCTAGTAGGGGCAGACTGACACCTCACACGTCCGGGTACTCCTCTGAGACAAAACTTCCAGAGGAATGATCAGGCAACAGCATTCGCGGTTCACGAAAATCCGCTGTTCTGCAGCCACTGCTGCTGACACCCAGGCAAACAGGGTCTGGAGTGGACCTCTAGCAAACTCCAACAGACCTGCAGCTGAGGGTCCTGTCTGTTAGAAGGAAAACTAACAAACAGAAAGGACATCCACACCCAAAACCCATCTATACATCACCATCATCAAAGACCAAAAGTAGATAAAACCAGAAAGATGGGGAAAAAACAGAGCAGAAAAACTGGAAACTCTAAAAAGCAGAGCGCCTCTCCTCCTCCAAAGGAATGCAGTTCCTCACCAACAACGGAAAAAAGCTGGACGGAGAATGACTTTGATGAATTGAGAGAAGAAGTCTTCAGATGATCAAACTACTCCGAGCTACAGGAGGAAATTCAAGCCAAAGGCAAAGAAGTTAAAAACTTTGAAAAAGAATTAGACAAATGTATAACTACAATAATCAATACAGAGAAGTGCTTAAAGGAGCTGATGGAGCTGAAAGCCAAGGCTTGAGAACTATGGGAAGAATGCAGAAGCCTGAGGAGCTAATGCGATCAACTGGAAGAAAGGGTATCAGCGATGGAAGATGAAATGAATGAAATGAAGTGAGAAGGGAAGTCTAGAGAAAAAAGAATAAAAAGAAATGAAGAAAGCCTCCAAGAAATATGGGACCATATGAAAAGACCAAATCTACATCTGATTGGTGTACCTGAAAGTGACAGGGAGAATGGAACCAAGTTGGAAAACACTCTGCAGGATACTATTCAGGAGAACTTCCCCAATCTAGCAAGGCAGGCCAACATTCAGATTCAGGAAATACAGAGAACGCCACAAAGATGCTCCTCCAGAAGAGCAACTCCAAGACACATAATTGTCAGATTCACCAAAGTTGAAATGAAGGAAAAAATGTTAAGAGCAGCCAGAGAGAAAGGTTGGATTACCCACAAAGGGAAGCCCATCAGACTAACAGCGGATCTCTCAGCAGAAACTCTACAAGCCAGAAGAGAGTGCAGGCCAATATTCAACATTCTTTTTTTTTTTTTTTTTTTTTGAGACGGAGTCTTGCTCTGTCACCCAGGTTGGAGTGCAGTGGCGCAATCTTGGCTGACTACAAGCTCTGCCGCCCCAGTTCACGCCATTCTCCTGCCTCAGCCTCTCCGAGTAGCTGGGACTACAGGCGCCTGCCACCACGCCTGGCTAATTTTTTGTATTTTTTAGTAGAGACGGGGTTTCACCATGGTCTCGATCTCCTGACCTCGTGATCCACCCACCTCGGCCTCCCAAAATGCTGGGATTACAAGGGTGATCCACCACGCCCAGCCTCAACATTCTTAAAGAAAAGAATTTTCAACCCAGAATTTCACATCCAGCCAAACTAAGCTTCATAAGTGAAGGGGAAATAAAATACTTTACAGACAAGCAAATGCTGAGAGATTTTATCACCACCAGGCCTGCCCTACAAGAGCTCCTGAAGGAAGCACTAAACATGGAAAGGAACAACCAGTACCAGCCACTGAACAATCATGGCAAATTGTAAAGACCATCGAGGCTAGGAAGAAACTGCATCAACTAATGAGCAAAGTAACCAGCTAACATCATAATGACAGGATCAAATTCACACATAACAATATTAACTTTAAATGTAAATGGACTAAATGCTCCAATTAAAAGACACAGACTGGCAAATTGGATAAAGAGTCAAGACCCATCAGTGTGCTGTATTCAGGAAACCCACCTCACGTGCAGAGACACACATAGGCTCAAAACAAAGGGATGCAGGAAGATCTACCAAGCAAATTGAAAACAAAAAAAGTCAGGGGTTGCAATCCTAGTCTCTAACAAAACAGACTTTAAACCAACAAAGATCAAAAGAGACAAAGAAGGCCATTACATAATGGTAAAGGGATCAATTCAAAAAGAAGAGCTAACTATCCTAAATATATATACACCCAATACAGGAGCACCCAGATTCATAAAGCAAGTCCTGAATGACCTACGAAGAGACTTAGACTCCTACAAAATAATAATGGGAGACTTTAACACCCCACTGTCAACATTAGACAGATCAACGAGACAGAAAGTTAACAAGGATACCCAGGAATTGAACTCAGCTCTGCACCAAGTGGACCTAATAGACATCTGCAGAACTCTTCACCCCAAATCAACAGAATATACATTTTTTTCAGCACCACACCACACCTATTCCAAAATTGACCACATAGTTGGAAGTAAAGCTCTCCTCAGCAAATGGAAAAGAACAGAAATTATAACAAACTGTCTCTCAGATAACAGTGCAATCAAACTAGAACTCAGGATTAAGAAACTCACTCAAAACTGCTCAACTACATGGAAACTGAACAATCTGCTCAAGAATGACTACTGGGTACATAACGACATGAAGGCAGAAATAAAGATTTTTTTTGAAACCAATGAGAACAAAGACACAACATACCGGAATCTCTGGGACACATTCGAAGCAGTGTGTATAGCACTAAATGCCCACAAGAGAAAGCAGGAAAGATCCAAAATTGACACCCTAACATCACAATTAAAAGAACTAGAAAAGCAAGAGCAAACACATTCAAAAGCTGGCAGAAGGCAAGAAATAACTAAAATTAGAGCAGAACTGAAAGAAATAGAGACACAAAAAACCCTTCAAAAAATTAATGAATCCAGGAGCTGGTTTTTTGAAAAGATCAACAAAATTGATAGACCACTAGCAAGACTAATAAAGAAGAAAAGAGAGAAGAATCAAATAGATGCAATAAAAAATGATAAAGGGGATATCACCACCAATCCCACAGAAATACAAACTACCATCAGAGAATACTACAAACACCTCTATGCACATAAACTAGAGAATCTAGAAGAAATGGATAAATTCCTCAACACATACACCCTCCCAAGACTAAACTAGGAAGAAGTTGAATCTCTGAATAGACCAATAACAGGCTCTGAAATGGTGGCAATAATCAATAGCTTACCAATCAAAAAGAGCCCAGGACCAGATGGATTCATAGCAAAATTCTACCAGAGGTACAAGGAGGAACTGGTACCATTCTTTCTGAAACTATTCCAATCAATAGAAAAAGAGAGAATCCTCCCTAACTCATTTTATGAGGCTAGCATCATCCTGATACCAAAGCCTGGCAGAGACACAACAAAAAAAGAGAATTTCAGACCAATATCCTTGATGAACATTGATGCAAAAATCCTCAATAAAATACTGGCAAACTGAATCCAGCAGCACATCAAAAAGCTTATCCACTATGATCAAGTGAGCTTCATCCCTGGGATGCAAGGCTGTTTCAACATACGCAAATCAATAAATGTAATCCAGCATATAAACAGAACCAAAGACAAAAACCACATGATTATCTCAATAGATGCAGAAAAGGCCTTTGACAAAATTCAACAACCTTCATGCTAAAAACTCTCAATAAATTAGGTATTGATGTGATGTATCTCAAAATAGTAAGAGCTATCTATGACAAACCCACAGCCAACATCATACTGAATGGGCAAAAACTGGAAGCATTCCCTTTGAAAACTGGCACAAGACAGGGATGCCCTCTCTCACCACTCCTATTCAACATAGTGTTGGAAGTTCTGGCCAGGGCAATCAGGCAGGAGAAGGAAATAAAGGGTATTCAATTAGGAAAAGAGGAAGTCAAATTGACCCTGTTTGCAGATGACATGATTGTATATCTAGAAAACCCCACTGTCTCAGCCCAAAATCTCCTTAAGTTGATAAGCAACTTCAGCAAAGTCTCAGGATACAAAATCAATGTACAAAAATCACAAGCATTCTTATACACCAATAACAGACAAACAGAGAGCCAAATCATGAGTGAACTCCCATTCATAATTGCTTCAAAGAGAATAAAATACCTAGGAATCCAACTTACAAGGAATGTGAAGGACCTCTTCAGGGAGAACTACAAACCACTGCTCAATGAAATAAAAGAGGATAGAAACAAATGGAAGAAGATTCCATGCTCATGGGTTGGAAGAATCAATATTGTGAAAATGGTCATACTGTCCAAGGTAATTTATAGATTCAATGCCATCCCCATCAAGCTACCAATGACTTTCTTCACAGAGTTCAAAAAACTACTTTAAAGTTCATATGGAACCAAAAAAGAGCCTGTATCACCAAGTCAATCCTAAGCCAAAAGAACAAACCTGGAGGCATCACGCTACCTGACTTCAAACTATACTACAAGGCTACAGTAACCAAAACAGTATGGTACTGGTACCAAAACAGAGATATAGATCAATGGAACAGAACAGAGCCCTCAGAAATAACGTCGCATATCTACAACTATCTGATCTTTGACAAACCCGACAAAAACAATCAATGGGGAAAGGATTCCCTATTTAATAAATGGTGCTGGGAAAACTGGCTAGCCATATGTAGAAAGCTGAAACTGGATCCCTTCCTTACACCTTATACAAAAATTAACTCGAGATAGATTAAAGACCTAAATGTTAGACCTAAAACCATAAAAGCCCTAAAAGAAAACCTAGGCATTACCATTCAGGACATAGGCATGGGCAAGGACTTCATGTCTAAGACACCAAAAGCAATGGCAACAAAAGCCAAAATTGACAAATGGGATCTAATTAAACTAAAGAGCTTCCGCACAGCAAAAGAAACTACCATCAGAGTGAACAGGCAACCTACAGAATGGGAGAAAATTTTTGCAACCTACTCATCTGACAAAGGGCTAATATCCAGAATCTACAATGAACTCAAACAAATTTACAAGAAAAAAACAAACAACCTCATCAAAAAGTGGGTGAAGGACATGAACAGACACTTCTCAAAAGAAGACATTCATGCAGCCAAAAAAACACATGAAAAAATGCTCATCATCACTGGCCATCAGAGAAATGCAAATCAAAACCACAATGAGATACCATCTCACACCAGTTAGAATGATCATCATTAAAAAGTCAGGAAACAACAGGTGCTGGAGAGGATGTGGAGAAATAGGAACACTTTTCCACTGTTGGTGGGTCTGTAAACTAGTTCAACCATTGTGGAAGTCAGTGTGGTGATTCCTCAGGGATCTAGAACTAGAAATACCATTTGACCCAGCCATCCCATTACTGGGTATATACCCGAAGGACTATAAATCATGCTGCTATAAAGACACATGCACACGTATGATTATTGCAGCACTATTCACAATGGCAAAGACTTGGAACCAACCCAAATGTCCCACAACGATAGACTGGATTAAGAAAATGTGGCACATATACACCATGGAATATTATGCAGCCATAAATAAGGATGAGTTCATGTCCTTTGTAGGGACATGGATGAAACTGGAAATCATCATTCTCAGTAAACTATCACAAGGACAAAAAACCAAACACTGCATGTTCTCACTCATATGTGGGAACTGAACAGTGAGAACACATGGACACAGGAAGGGGAACATCACACTCCGGGGACTGTTGTGGGATGGGGGAAGGGGGGAGGGATAGCATTAGAAGATACACCTAATGCTAAATGACGAGTTAATGGGTGCAGCACACCAACATGGCACATGGATACATATGCAACAAACCTGCACATTGTGCACATGTCCCCTAAAACTTAAAGTACAATAATAAAAAATAAAAAAAAAAGATGAGATTTTGGGTGGAGACACAGCCAAACCATATCAAACATAAACCAATACTGGGAAAATCTCAGCAAGTAGGTCTCAAATTGAGGTTCAGCTTCATGTTCTTCTCTATGCCCATTTGTGGCCCTGAATACAGCTGAATTTTTTTTTTTTTTTTTTTTTTTTTAGATGGAGTCTCACTTTGTCACCAGGCTGGAGTGCAGTGGTGTGATCTCAGCTCGCTGCATCCTCTGCCTACTGGGTTCAAGTGATTCTCCTGCCTCAGCCTCCTGAGTAGCTGGGACTAAAAGCCCCCACCACCACGCCTGGCTAATTGTTGTATTTTTAGTAGAAATGAGGTTTCACCATATTGATCAGGCTCGTTTCAAACTCCTGACCTTGTGATCTGCCCACCTTGGCCTCCCAAAGTGCTGGGATTACAAGCGTGAACCACTGCACCTGTACAGAGTACAGCTGATTTCCTATCAATTTATGTCCATTGGTCATGTATATCTGTTAAAATATGCCATGAGACTCATAATGCCTTATCTAATATTGCCAATATCCATTACATTCAAGTATTGTTTGAGTTAATTTAATCTAAAAGAGTTCAGGAGAAGCAGCAAGACTACTTTAAGAAAGTCCACATTATAACAAAATATGAAATATCCTTTATCTGTAGCTCTGAATGCAGTGCAGGACATATAGGTTCATTTGTATCATTAGATAATGGTGGTGCTAATAACACTTCATATTTGACATAAGTGAATCCTAAATGGAAGTCTTAGAGAAAAAGTGGAAATATCTATATTTTTTACTGAGTTTAAGAGTATTTACACAAAATTTATTCATTACTTAACTCATAAATATGAAAGTAGAAACAAGAGGAAGCTTATGCCAGATGTTTGCCTAGGATTGGCATATATTTATTGGAAGATTATGAGAGTTATTGAGAGCAAGTCTAGCTATTATCTGTTTAATTTTTTAAAAGTATATGTATCAGAAAAATTCACTTGACTTAGAAGTTTTAAAAATGTCATTATTTGCACAGTACATGCAAGCAAGAAAATTTAACTGTCAATAGTTGCTAAGAAAGTGTAACATTAGGTTATACAATTATGGGGGAAATAAAGACATTTTCATTCATTAAATGTGTGCACTATCATGTTGCATGATATTGAATGTATGAAATGTGAGATTCATAATAATTAGCATGGGTTAAATTCAGACATTTATATTTGGTGCCAAAAAAATTGATTACTTACATGATATCCATGTGCCCAGTCTGTGCTTTCAGCAAAATGATGAGAAAAATACATCTAGCTAATTTATTTTAGAATAATTTATATATTTGCTTCGTTACAGGTGAGAAAGTAGAGGAGAGTACATTCCCCAAATGAGAAGACTGAGGAAAAATAGTCACTATTCGTAAACCTGAAATTTGTTTGAGGTTTGGCCCAAGTGCAAGACAGAGTTTAAAGTCATTTCTTATTTCATCTAAATAAATCTTCTTAGGCTGAACAATATATTAAGGGGATATAATCTATAAAATGTTTTAAATCACTTAACTCTATTTCTCCCAGATGCATTTAGCGTGGCTGGAAGGCTCTGTTCAGGAAATGAAGTTTTCTAAATTGTGACTGTTTTTATCAGAGGGTGAATCTTTCCAAAGAGAGAGGATTGGGGATGTGAGAAAAGGTCCTGGCCAGCAGCACTAGCAGGCTGTGTCACACTGCCAGCAGCAGCAGCAGGGGAATAAAATCTAAAAATGAAATGTGCTTTTTGAAGGATGCATCCTCTTTGTCTTTCCCCAGATGTACCCTCTTCCCATTGGTTTACCATATTCTCTTGGCTTGGATGACCACAGCGATGATGAGACATAGAAAGGGAAACTAAGTCTTTGAGCCAGTTAATAAAATGCTTAATTATTAGTGATATATAATGTTTTCATTCTTATTGCTTTATATAGAATTTCAGGAAAGATTTTGGAGTGGATAGATCGCTGATCCTTGCATCTGATTTCTGCCTAAGCAGACATCTCTCCCAGAACCTATTTGGGAGCAAGGAGAGAAATGGAGTCAAAGGTGAAAGCTAGCATGAAGATGATTTATTCCAGTAAAACTTGGGCAATGCATCCCCATCACCATGTCAGCTGTCAAAAATGCCACCGGCCTTTTATTTAGTTGTTTCAGTACTTACTCCTGAAAATCATCAGTCTTTGGAATTGGCACTTTAATTAAAACCTAGAGGGAAGTGGTTGGTATGAATTTGTTCACAGGTTTAGGTGTGAATATGTGCACTTATATGCTTTTGGAGTTTGTGTTTGTGCATGTATGTTAACATATTTTTAATATGTATACACTTACTAGTGTTTTTATACTTTATGCACTTAGGGTTTATTTAAAGCCGTATTTGTGGTTTTGAGAAACCTATTTATAATCACACTGAGATACAGATACATCAAAAATTATAGTAAGTGAATGTATTCTTTGAAGGAGACCTATTGTAAATCCCGTAAAAAACAAATATTTATTCTAAAAACAAATATGTATTTCTAAGCTATATTCTAAAATATATTTATATATGTAAATATATAAGTATTTGCAAAAAACCACAAATTTTTATTCTAAAGGTAGGTTATTCTGGATAATCTAACTTTTTGTAATTCTTATGCTTTTTTTGGTAACATCTTAAGTTTTAAACAATACTGTGTATGACAGTACTGACTACGGTCAGGCAAAAGAACAATTAGATCTGAGGATACTCTCAAATGGCCCAATGTCTAGGAAACCAATGTCTTAAGTCTCTACCTTTGTGAGAACTCTGGTTAGATTTTCCACACAGAGCTTAGCAAGATGATAATATTTCTGATTTCCTTCTCATCTTCCTTATTAGTGACATTCTTCATTTTGGGCCTGAGTCACTCTCTTCTGCTATCCCCTGGATAACCAGTCAGACCCTCCCACCTGGCACTCAAATGGGTACACTCTTTTCTAAGAGGAACTTCTCTTTATAAACCCCAAACTCCATGATAAATTTCCTTTCAAGGAATTGTCTTTAGCTAATATCCATGCTGAATAATGCTAATCACTGTAAAAGTCTGAAGAAATATTACAAGGGGAATTTTCTTAGTTAGGGCAAAGCCATGACCGAGACAAGTTGTTTTCTAAATGAATGTCAGATTCCAGCAACATGGTCAGTGAGACACATAAAGAGAAAAAAAAACCAAGCTCTTTTTCTCCAAAGAGCTCACAATCTGTTTGGGTTATCTTTCCACAGTGCAAAGAAGTATGTGATGCTTCTGCAACAGTGCAAAAAAATATGTGATTGTCAAGACTGTATTTTAATTTACATAAAGTGAAAGGCCAAGTTGAATATTTGTCCCGTTTAGTGTGCACACCATGAAAATTCACCCAGTAGGACCCCATGCTTGCTGTAAAGGACCCTTGTTCAACAAGCCATAATTGCCTTCACAGATTGACCCCCAAAAACGATGATTCTGAAGAAGAAAGTTCCAGGCCAGTTTTCTTGCATCAGTAACAAACAAAGAGGGAATGTTATAATAGCTAAGAAAGGAATCACCTGCAATTAGGGTCTTCTGGACAACAGAATATTACAAAGATAGGGATATATGATATTTTAGGAACAACATCAGTAAAAGTAACTCTGAACTGGCAATGAAATAATTGATGGTTCTGTTTTGCTGTGTGTGCCTAGGCTGAATATAGAAAAAAATACATATGTATGTTATATTTCCAGAATCTCCATTCTTTGTCTCACAGGGATGGATTATATTTGGCAAGCTGTGGCATCTTGGCAACTGTCACCTCACACACAGATGGAGATAGGTATGGGTTGGTGAAGATAAAGTAGACGGGCTGTGAGAATGGCTTGTGTGGAAGTGGAAGAGGACAAGTGCTTTTCAGAGTCACAAGAGAAAAAGGGGACAAACCTTGTATAAGACCAAGAAGAGACTATTGTAGGGGCTCTACTATATTAATTTGCTAGGGCTGCCATAACAAAATATTATACCACTGATATGGTGGCTTAAACAACAGAAATTAATGTTATCATGCTTCTGGAGGCTAGAAGTTCAAGACCAAAGTGCTGGCAGGGTTGGTTTCTTTTGTGGCCTCTCTCCTTGGCTTGCAGATGGCTGCCCTCTTGCTGCCTCCTCATATGGTTATCTCTATAAACACATGTTCCTGTTGCCTCTATGTGCTAATCTCTTCTTAACAAAAACACCAGTCAGACTGGATTTGTGTCTCCCCTAATGGCTTTGTCTTAATTTAATCACCTCTTTAAAGACCCTGTCTCTAAATACAGTCACATTATGATACTGGAGGTTAGCAATTTAACATATGAATTTTGGAAGGACACAAGTCAGCCTTAACACCCACATTACCATATATTACAACATGCTCTTGTCAAATCCAGAAATTAGCTTGGTTTTGGTTACCTACACAGATGGTCAAAGCTCTGAGGCTGAGTTTTGTTTGTTTCTCTTTCAGCATTTCAGCAATAATGGCTCCAGGCTGACATATCTGGGATATTATTCCATGTATTTGCTATTTCTACCCATTATGCTACCTCTACTTCTAGTTTCATTAAACAACTATTAATAGCCACCTCTGTAGTATATCTCTGTCCTCAAATGTTTTTGTCCCTTTGATATTTGGTTTAGATCAGGAATCACAAATTAAATCCCTACAGGGAATGAGTAGACAGCACAAATGATGAAACTGGCCCAGCATAGGCTAATAGGAGTGTTGAGACATATGGTGAACCAGAAATGAGAAAGTCCCTGGCTCTTCTAAAGGGAGAATGCTGCTGATCTCTACTTGCTTGGAGCCATGTGGAAATTCTGGTAGTACTAGGTTTTCTGGTTTTTATAGTGAAGTTGGGAATACAGATTTTAATTGAATACTTAAAATTTTTTAGAACTATTTCAAATAAAATACTGTGTTGGCCCTTAGTCTATATTCCCTCCTAAAGATTGTGTCTTACGTCTACTAGAGATGCTGTTTCAGTGTCAATGGTCAATATAGAAATTCTCACTGAGAATAGGAAAGACTAGAATAAGGTGCTCATTTGTAGAAGACAGGGACATTTCTATTTTCCAGGATTCATCTTAGATAAAGCACTATGTATATTTTTGTTTTCTGTTTTTTTTTTTTCTTTTTTTTTTTTTTTTTTTTTTTTTTTTGAGACAGGGTCTCACGGTCACCCAGGCTGGAGTGCAGTGGTACCATCTTGGCTCACTGCAACCTCTGCCTCCTGGGCTCAAGTGATCCTCCCACCTCAGCCTCCCAAGTAGCTGGAACTACAGGCAGGAGCCACCATTCCTGGCTAGTTTTTTGTATTTTTTATAGCGATGGGGTTCTGCCATGTTGCCCAAGCTTGTCTTGAACTCCTAGACTCAAGTGATCCACCTGTCCCAGCCTCCCAAATTGTTGGGATTACAGGTGTAAGCCACTGCGTCTCTGTATGTTTCATTTAAACAAACAAACAAAAATCTACTTGGAGTAAAAAGAAAATTACATGGGCATTCTCAAGCAATAAAAAACTGTTCACCTTAAATTATAAATTAGAAGACTAAGGAAGGCTAAGGGAAGGGAAGAACAGGAGAGGTTCAGCAGCAACAGGTGAGCCAGTGAGATAGAGAAAGGTTGTATATCTCAGAAGGTGAGAAATAGTCCAAGACACCACAATCAATCCAAAAGGCCTCATGGAAGTGAGAGTGCTTGAGCTGGGTTTAAATCATGAGTAGAAAAGTGACTTCTAATTTTAGGATGTGGTAAAGGCAGAAACAGCATGTTACATTTAGGAAATAGTGAGGACCAACTCTTAATTGAGAATGGAAACTGTCTTTCTGTAAAGTTAAACCAATGGACATTTGTAGTTCGGTGACATTTCTGGTTGCATTTCCTAACCTTGTGATCTCTACCTAATTAAGAATAGTAGGTGAGAGAAGAACAGAACACTAAAAAACAGTCTGTACAGAATAGAAGTTCCCAGGCGTTTTTTCTGTTAAGGACCATCATATAATCTCTGCAAGTGCTCAACTCTGTGGTAGCATGAAAGCAGCCACAGAGAAATGAGTGTGGTTGTGTCCCAGTAACATTTTATTTACAAAAGAGGTAGCAGGCAAGACTTGATCTGTGGGCCTCTAGTCTGGAGGAAAAACAGACACTGATGTAGGCTAAGGGTAGGAGAGGAAGGAAGAAGCGTCCAGAGAGAGTGGCCCTAAATAGTGCCAAGTGCATCACTGAACACTTTCAAAATGACTAATATGTTTTTTGAAACTCTATGGAAGTGTAAGAAAGGAAGAAACCAGTATGGCAGGGAGATGATGGATAGGTGATTTTTTTAATGCAGACAGAAATGAAGGGCACTATATGGGAAAAATAAAATCCAAATGAAATGAGAGATGAAGCCTATCTGAGGAGACTAAATGGAAGAAGAAAGCCAGATCATGGAAGTCAAATCATTCAGAGACATATCAAACATTGGAACAGAGAGGATCCAACGGTAAAACAGTAGGTGACGACACAAGCCCATGGTAATAAAAGGGTTCAAAAAGGGGATATGAGCTCTTATTTTACTGGGGCTACTTCTTTGAACAAGGAACTCATCAACCTCATTAAGCAAGTCCTGCTTTTTAGTTCAGCAGCTGCCCCAAATTTCTTTCTTCAACTCTAGTCAACTATTCCCGCCCTGAGAGGCATCCAGGAGACTAAGAAAAGATGAGGGACATGAGCCTCTGTTGGTGTTCCTGTGCAACTCCCTCAGCACCAGGACCACTTGCCATCTCTCCTTGTTTCTGAAAGCTTTGTCTATTCCAGTGAGGTATGAATGATCCCATAGGCACAGTGTGGAGTCTACAGAGTATTAAGCCTTGCAGATGTCATTAAGGCAATGTTCCCAGCTGAAGTAATGAATGCAGCCAGCAGGAGACTCAGAGAATTGAGTTTATTGAGGATTGTTGTAGTCTCATTATCTAGTTTAACAATTTGGGGATCACCAAATCACATATTATCATAACTCCATTCTTGCCAATGTTTTCCCCTTCTCTTTCGAGACCTGCCACTGAATCATTTCACAGTACGCTTTAATGACAGTGGATATGGGATTCACTGTGGTTTTATAATAAAGCTGCAGCTGCCAGGCTTGTCTAAAGAATTACAAGGTCTCTTTTTCAAGCACAGTGAAATGAATATCCCATCAAAAATAACACCTTGGATTTAAAATAAAGGTGCTTGGATACAATTTGCAAGAATGAAATTCTCTTTTAGTTTTTATTCTAGAGTAATTCCTAAGCCCTGAGACAATGCCCTTTGTGTGAAGTAGAATATGAGGTGCTCACTGGCTTAGGGTAAAACTGACTGTACTTGTCTCCATCTTCCACAAGCCCAGCTGATATTTTATTAACATCCCTGTGCAGGCAGCACCTGGCTCAGTGCCTCGCACATAATAGTTGCTCAGTAAGTGGGAGGCAGGTTGGAGGGATGAATAATTACAAATTTCCCTTGTGTTTCACAGGTCTTGGGAGGAAGCCGGTTAATGTCCTCTTCTCTTGTTATTTACTTTGCAAACTACCATTAGGATTCAGATGCGTTCCAGCTAAGGCTTTTTATTTAGCAACATGAGAACTAGGCAACCTACTTTTTTGTTCTCAAATTTGAACCACTGCTATGAAAATATTTTGAATTGATAGAAAACTGGAGCTTATTTTCTGTACACCCAGCTATAGGCTATCAACTTAAAACTTGAGGGGTTTTTTTAGTGAGGCTTGTTAATGTCTATTATGTGACCAGTACTGATCACAACTTTATAATTACATAAGGACCATCATGTGGTTGGATGTTTTCTTATACTGAGAAGCAGATAGGCTCTTTTTGACCATACATTCTCCATGTTTCTCCATTGTCATCTCTCTGCTGTTTCTGCTGATAATTAAAACCTATGAAATTCAGGACTAAATCCAATAGTTAAATAATTTATTGTATATTTTACAGACAAGCTATACTCTTCACTTATTGAAGGTACAATTAAAAACATAAAACTTTAATTCATATAATGTTTAATTGGTAGGTTTGAAGCCAATTATAGTACCAGTGTACTCTTTCCCCAATTTTAATTCCTACATTAGTTTTCATTAAAAATGTTAAATTAAAAGAAATTGTCATTAAGTATCAGAGAAAGCTGTCACTGAACCTAGCAGGTGGTATCTGTTAACAAAGCTAAACTCACTTAGGAAAATGCTTCCAATGGAATCATGTCTTGGTAACTACTGTTAAGCAACAGGAACCCCACTACCCCCAACACACACATCCTACGATATCCTATACTAAAAGCTACAGCATATATCCAAGCCAGAAAATTGGAAAGTCTTAAAAAATAAAAAAACATAATGAAATAATCATCAGTTAACAATTACGTGACAATAAAATTGGCAACCTTTAAAAAAGACTAATGTGTCCTAAGACCCAGGATTACCCAGCTTAAAATTTTAAATGCTGTTTAGTAGTATCTTCCATAATCTTGGTTTTCTCTCTTTCCCAGAAGGTCTTTCACATCTGAGAAAAAGTTAGGAAAAAAGTCAAGGCCATTAATAACATTGAACCCCTGGTATGAAGCATAAAATTATCTCTGCCCCTTTCTGTTTCAGTATATCTCAAGAAAGGGCTATAATTACTATTAATAGTCTGAATCAAAGAAATTCTAAAAATTATAATTCTTTTTGTCTTATTCTTTTTCTCCAATTTCTATACATCCTGCTCTTTTAGACACAGTCTCGCTCTGTCGACCAGGCTTCGGTGCAGTGGTGTGATCTTGCCTCACTGCAAGCTCCGCCTCCCGGGTTCACGCCATTCTCCTGCCTCAGTCTCCTGAGTAGCTGGGACTACAGGTGCCCGGCACCACGCCTGGCTGATTTTTTTTTTATTTTTAGTGGAGACAGGCTTTCACCGTGTTAGCCAGGATGGTCTCGATCTCCTGACCTCATGATCCGCCCGCCTTGGCCTCCCAAAGTGCTGGGATTACAGGCATGAGACATTGCGCCTGGCCATCTACACTTCTTTAATTAAACGCACTGAGTGGAAAAATATTTTGTACTGGAGGGTGAGGAAGGTTGCACAACCTTTATGGTGAGAATATTAAAAATTCTATTTCAGCTATTTTGAAATATACATTATTATTGATTATAGTTACCCTACTAATAGAACACCAGGACTTATGCCTCCTAACTGTATCTTTGTACCTGCTAACTTCTCATCCTTCTCCTCCCATCCCTCTCCAGCCTCTGGTAACCACTCTTCTACTTTACTTTTATGAAATCAACTTTTTAAGATTCCACATATGAGTGAGATCATGCAGTATTTATCCTTCCGTGCTTGGTTTATTTCACTTAATACACAGACCTCCAGTCCCATCCACGTTTCTGTAAATGGCAGACTTTTCTTCTTATGGCTAAATAGTATTCCATTGTGTATATATACCACATTTCCTTTATTCTTTTGTCCATTGGTCAACATTTAGACTGATTCCATATCTCAGCTATTTTGAAGAGTGCTGCAATAAACACGGAAGTGCAGATATCTCTTCAATATATGGATTTTATTTCTTTGGATATATATACAGTAGTAGGATTGTCAGGGCCTATAATAGTTCTATTTAAATTTTTTGAGAAGCATCCATACTATTGTCCATAATGGCTATACTAATTTACATTCCCACCAAGAGGGTATAATAATTCCTTTCTCTCCACATTCTTGCTAGAATTTATTATTTTTTGTCTTTTGGTAGCCATTTTAACTGGAGTGAGGGAACATCTCATTATGATTTTGATTTGCATTTCCCTGATTAGTGATGTTGAGCATTTTTTCATATACCTGCTGCCCATCTATATGTCTTCTTTTGCAAAATGTCTATCAGATACATTGCCCAGTTTTAACTGGGTGTTTTTTTGCTATTGAATTAATTCGTTATATATTCCAGTCATTAATTCCTTGTCAGATACATAGTTTGTGAATATTTTCTCTCATTCTGTAGGTTGGCCCTTCATTCTATCGTTTCCTTTGCTGTGCAGGAGTCTTTTTTTGATGTCATCTTATTTGTATATTTTTCCTTTGGTGCCTGTGCTTTTGAGGCTTCATAAAAAATAAATAAATAAATAAAACTTTGCCCAACCCAATGTCATGAAGCATTTTACCTGTTTTATTCTAGTAGTCTCATAGTTTTGGGCTTTACATTTAAATCTTTAATTCATTGTAAGTTGATTTTTTGAAAGTGGTGAGAGATAGTGGTCTAGTTACATTCTTTTGTATGTGGATATCCTAGTTTCTCAGAGCCATTTATTGAAGGGACCGAATATGTTTTCTTGAATATGTGCTCTTGGAGCCTTTGTTGAAAGTCAGTTGGTTGTTCATGTGTGGATTTTTTTTTTCTGGATTATCTCTTTTTACTACTTCTTGTACTCACTCAACACAGAGTCTCTAGAACCTCCTCATGAATCCATTTAAAATAGTTTTGGATCTATGAAGAGAACAGGGATTAGGATCCCTTAGTCTAAGCAGTGTGTGGTGTCCCTCATTGGATCTGCTCTTCAATTTTCATGATAGAAAGTGCCCACCAGACTGGGGAATTGGACTAGATCTATACATTTCTTTTCACTAAAATTCTGTATTATATTCTGACTTTATGTATTATATAATAAAAAAAGGTTTAAAAATGAAACACCACATCACCCCTGCCATGACTTGACCTGGCCTACTACTTCTTAGACAAACAATCTGAATTTTGCTTTTAGTTGGACTTTTTGCTAATTATATGCCCTCTTGTTCTATTCCTTCGTACTAACTTTGAAAATGTATGTGCATTTTTCTTAGAATTGTTATTGGGTTTTAGGTTGTGTGTGTCTTTGTGTGTGTGTGTGTGTTTTGATTAATAAACTACGTAACTGAGGAAGGAAAAACAGAAGTTTGCTCAAGTTTTGAATAGTCTTCCTCAACCTTATTTTTCTCCATAAGCACTGTTATTTTTGGGGATCTGTTTTGTGGATTCTAAGATTTTTCAGGAATGCATATATTGTGTTATGTTATGACTTGTAGTTTTAAAAAAGTCATATAGTGCCAAAAGGCTTATAAAAATAGTGTTGGCTGTCTCAAAACCGTTAGAAATTCTTCTTTATCCCTAACGTTCTAAGATTTCATGATGTGCCTTTTTGTGGGGCTTTTCAAATTCATTTTATTGGGCACTCAGTGGGTACTTTTTATCTGAAGTTACATGCTATTCACTTTTGGAAAATTTTCTTGTATGATTTCTTTGATAATTCTCTCATTTTTTTTTTCTAGAACATCTATGAACACAGTGAAAATGGATGAAGATTTAAATGAAACTTCCTCAGTTATATAATCCGAACTACAAAAATAGAAGTCAAAGAAGATGGATGCCAGGTGTTAGCCTAAGAGTTGGCATATATTTTTTGGAGTGCTGTGAGGTGTATTGCAGGTCTTGCCATTATTTGTTTACATTTTTCAAAAAGCTAAAAGTCAAAATAGCCAAAATAACTCAGACTATTTCAAAAGCTCATTATTTGCATAGTGTATTCATTTGAGCAAGAGGAAAGTCTGACTGCTAAGAGTTGCTAGGAAAGGATAAAAGTGGACTGTATGTGTAAAGAAAGGAATGAGAAGGTTGCACACAGGTAGTATGCTCTTTACCAGCCAGTGCTGCCATCTCTAGTTGCTGGGAATATGGGCTGATATATAACAACATCCCCTTTCCTAGACAATTTTCTGGTCAACCAGGAGCTGCCTCTCCTCAGGGGCTATGCAACCACCTCTTGGAGTTCAGAATTTTGATGATGACTAACTGATATCAAGGTTTAAAGGCTGCTTATGTCAAAGTGAGATTGATTCAGTGGTACAATGTGTACTCTAGAGTTTTCACCATGAGACCAGACGTAAAGAAGCCTCTGAGATCAGATTCTTGTGTAGGTTTTTTGTCTTGCCTACCCTGCATTCCTCAACTCTCCTGAAGGCTTTCCCTCATTCTGTCACTTGAACAAGAATCCCCTCCCAGGCTCTGCTTCCAAGGTACCTGACTTAAGACACAATTATACTTTTAAATTCAAAAAGCTATTTTTCCCCTCTGATTACTCTTGTTTATAGTGTCCTGTTCTTGTTACATGAATGTGATAATTTTAAAGGTCTTGTTCTGTTTCCTACATAGTTTCTATTTTCTTTTTATATGGTTGCTTTGATCTCTGTTTCACAATTAAGGTTTCCTCAAATGACTCGTGACTTTTGGCTATTCATTTCTATTTAAGGTAAAGATACCATAATTGGTTTAGAAGCTTTATTGGTCAGGGTTCTCCAGAGAGACAAAATCAATAGGATAGTGTGAAAATTGTCAGAATAAAAATTGAGTCATTTGTGTTAATTCAAAATAAAACAAGCTCTGAAAAATAGAGCCAGGAAGCCTGTGAAGAGAGGATTTTCATGTAATAACAAAACTAATAACAAAACACAAAAAACTGTGCAAAAACTACAATCTTGCACAAAGGTCACTGCAACCTTACATAAAAAAATACTTCTGTAAGTACATCCGCCCAGCAACTAACTGCCTGTCCAACCTTGAACTGAATTCATTCTTGCTATTGATCTTTATAATCATGGATAATAATTTTAAATCAATATATGATCCTTCTAATTTTTCCTTTAAAAGCCTTTGGCTTCCTTTGCCTCCTTGAATATGCACACAGTTTACTATGGCATGTATATTCCCACTGCAATGCCCTACTCCCAGATAAGTATCTTTTTATTTTAGAGAGCCTCTCTTTGCTTGTTAGATTCATGATAGACAGTAGATAGATTGATAATAAATAGATGAGAGGAAACTTATTTGGGGAAATGGCTTATGCAATTATAGAGGCTGAGAAGTCCCACAGTAAGCCACCTGCAAGCTGGAGACCAACAGAAGCTGGAAGCGTGGCTCAGTCCAAGCCCCAAAGCATCAGAACCAGGGAAGCTAATGATATAACTCTCAGATCAAGGTCAAAGACCTGAGAACCCAGGGGACACCTGGTAAAAGTCTCAGAGTCCAAAGGCAGGAGAACTTGGAGTTCTGATGTCTAAAGGCAGAAGAAAAAGGGGGTCCAGCTCCAGGAGAGAGAGTGTGTGAGCACATTCATCTTTCCTCTGCCTTTTTGTTCTATCTGGGTCCCCAGCTGATTGGATGTTATCTGTCCACATTGAAGGTGGATCTTCCCCATCAAGTCCACTGACTCACAGCCCAATCTCCTCTAGAAACATCCTCACAGACACACCCAGAAATGATGCTTTATCACTATCTAGGTATCCCTTAGACTAGTTAAGTTGACTCTAAAATTAACCATAACAGAACCTCTGTGTGAATGGTGGACTCCTCTTTGGTGGACATTACTTGTAAGCAACTTTAAGTGGGCACTGGCTTATCCCTAGGCATACCCAAATAGCTTATCTTTAGGGTGGTTCAGTTTCTCTGGAGAAGTGTTCCCTTTTTATTATCTAGGTTATGGAAGCTCGATTGCCTAATAGGTATTCTGAAGGGTCTGGGTCAGGGGACAGCTTTCGTTTTGTCCCCTTCTTACAGTCTAACTGCTTATCCTTGCCCATTTTAAGTATATTTGTCTCCAAAGCTTCTCCAGTTTCATTTTTCTAGAAAACAGACCTACCATCTCCTGGTAAGAGACAGGGTAGGTAAGGGGTCATCAGAGGTCCAATTGTTACAGGAACTTTCTACTAAGCCCCTTACTTTTATAGCTTTATCCCTTTATGGCATCCTCCCAATAGCCTCGCTTTTTATTATCCTCATCAGCACACATTTGTTTAAAATACATCTTTGTACAATATTTTATTTAACAAAAATTTATGTAGTGCTTACTATCTGCTAGTGCAGGTCTAAGCACTCTGCAAACATAACTCATTTCAATATCACAACAATCTATGAGATAATATAATATTGTCTTCATTTAACAAATGACGTAACTGAGTACAGTGTAACTTGCCCAAGGTCGCCTAGCTACTAAATGGCAGTACCATCTTTTTTATTTCAGGAAATTTGGCCCTAAAATCTTTGTTCTTAGCTTGCTGTATTGTTCCTCTAATGTTGGCTCACTTGCCATTTTGCCAAAGCTTCATTATGATGTGGGGTTACACATGTCTGAGTTTACTGAAGGTGGAATTTCTGTTTCCAATATTTTTCTGGGGTTAATTACATAAGAAGGGGCTTACCGTGATATTTAAGTTGCTCCTGTGGTTAAAGTTTTAGGGTAGACATAATTATTTTCCTTAAAGGTTTAAAGATCTGGTTAGAGTAGCAGGAGTATTAGAATAGTATAACTTGGAAAAAGAAGCATAAAGCCATCTGATTGCAGTGATCAATTCCTCAGGGATTTTGATCTCCTCTCTGAGTCTGGGCAATTCACCTGACTCTTTAAAAAACAACTTTCATGAGATATATAGTTATAAACTATATGCTCAAAGAGTACAATGAGTTTTGACAAAAAAAAATGGTGAAACCATCAACATCTAGGTGATGAACACATGCATCGTATCAGTATTCTTTTCATGCCCCTTTGCAATCCCTCCCTTTTATCCCCTTCCCTAACTGTCCCCTGCCCAAGCCAACATCTCACCCACAGCTCGAAATCCATCTCCCAGGATTTTCTGTCACTACCAATTAGTTTGCATATTTCTAGAATTTTATAAAAACGGAATTATGGAATCACAAAGCATGTACTTTTTTGGTCTTCTTTTTCTCAGAGTAATTATTTTGACAGCCATCTATGTTTTTACACGTATTATAGTTTATTACTATATTTTACATTTTCATACATTTAGTGTACATAAATACAGTTTTGTTACATGGATGTATCGCATAGTGATGAAGTCTATGCTTTCAGTGTAACCATCACCTAAATAGTGTCCATTGTACTCAGTAGGTAATTTCTTATTCCTCACCCCCATCCCACCCTTCCACCTTTTCTAGTCTCCAATGTATGTTATTCCACTCTTATTGCTGACTAGTGTTCCATTATATGGATATGCCACATTTATTTATCTATTCCCTTGTAGATAGGTATTTGGTTTATTTGCAATTTTAAGCTTTACAAAATTAAGCTGCTATGAACATTTGTGTAGAAGTGTTTTTATAAGCACATGATTTTATTTCACTCAGTTAAACACATGGGAGTGGAGTGGCTAGATCATTGACTTCTTAAAAATTAACTTCTTAAAAAAGTGCCAGACTTTTCTAATGTGTTTATACTTCATATTCCCATCAGTAGTGTATGATCATTCCAGTTTCTCTATACCCTCATTAACACTTTGTATGGTCAGTCTTAATTTTAGACATCCTAAAAGGTATATAATATTTCACTGAGGTTTTAATTTGCCTTTCCCTAATGACTAGTGATATTGAGCACCTTTTCATGTACTTATTTATCAGCTCTATGTCTTTTTTGGTGACGTGATGGTTGACTTTTTTGCCGCCTACTATTTATTTACTTTTAACATTGAGATTTGAGAGTTGTTCTTTATATATTCTGGGTACAAATCCTTTATCAGATGTATGCCTTGCACATGTTTTCTTTCAGTCTGTGGTTTGTCTTTTCGTTTCTCTTAATAGTGACATTCAAAGAGCAGTTCTCAATTTTGATGAAGTCAAATTTATAAACTCATTTGTCCCACTGAAAGGTAGATTCAGAGTTGTACTTAAATCTCCTGACACACAATCTAGTATATTTCCCATAAATTCTGTCTCTCAGGAGTAAAATTCCCACTTAACCTATCCTAAATAAAAAGATACGTACTCTCATCCCAAGAGATCCAGAAAGAGCAGCCCCTAACTCTCACCATCAAGAACGTTTTTACTAGTGAATTGTTCACCTTACAGTACATTTCAGTGGCAAATTTTGGGGAAATCTCATTAAGGACTTTGTTCTATGCAGTCTCAAGTCTCTTCTCAGTCCCTAATTCTACATTTTTTCCCCTTTTCTACAGGCTACAAGGATTCAATCTGCTTTCCTTTATTTTGGAAGTTGTTAACACCCACTCTACTTTCTGGGTTTATTTCCTAGCAAGCCTGCCTGCAGAGTAAGAAACCAAGTTTCTGTTTTCTCTTTCTTAATGTCCTGAGGATAGGCACACAGACCCTTTTTATTTTAAGAAGCTTAGTACTAATCACTATGGAAAAACAGATGGTAATAGCAAAAATAACATTACCAGGAAAGTTACAAAGGTTCTAAAAATTGTACAAAATTCTTACAGTGTATTATCTGGTCCATGGTTCTTGGCTCCCTCTAAAAGGCTAACAATTGGCCTGTTTGTAGTAGGTGGGGCTTCTCATCTACCTCTAGCAAAGGTTATTTTCTTCCACACATGCCATTCTTTCTAATCAGAGAATGCACTATGCCCTGAAGATTCAATAAAGGAAAACACTGTATTCCCTTAAGTGGGAAATTTGTATCTCTGCAGGCATTCCAACTTGGTGATAGCCATAGTCCCGACCAAGAATGATTCCTTTTATTTACACAGACTTGGGGTTACCCAGTTGAATCGATACTAAGAAGTCCTGGGAAATAAGAAAAATTCGATATAAAAATCTCATTCAGTGAGTTTCTGGAGACTAGAGAAACAAATTTTCAGTTTCCAGAAATTAGTAGATAGATTCTGGAGTTTTCCTGCTTCTGGAACCTCAGAGATAGAGAATAAGTAAGGATTCATAGCTAGTGCAGGGTTAAGACTGTCAGAAATTAGACATAGTAACAAAAATGTTCCACATAGTAGACAGCGGGGAGTTACACTCCAATGGCTGGAGTTGGAAATGAAGTGTTGACTTGAGCCAGTGAGAGAAGCCAGAAATGAGGCCATAATCCTGGAAAGCTGGGTCTGAATGGCAACACCAAATTGAGCAGGGATGAATGCAGAAGTCATTTGGTGGCACTGACTGTAAAGAGTAGAATCAGAGGGTCATGCCAGCAGCATGTAAAATATTGTGATGGCTTTCCACCTTTAGCTACATCTGGTTCTGACTTCTCTTTCACGTAGTTTGCCTTAAAGATGACCTCCTTTGTCAACTGTCTATTCTTATAATACATGGTCTCCATTCACTTGAACCTGTTTTGTGAGTTCACAGATCATTACAAGTGGCAGAAAAACTGAGTGATCCTCTAGTTTACCCCCCCATTTAACACATAATGAATAAGATACTTTACGAAAAACAAACATAATGAGACACATACGACATTGTGATGATTCCATGAGCAACCAACCAGATGTCAACAAGCTTTGAGGAGATTCTTCAAGACCTTTCTACATCATGGATTCATCCTGTATAATACCTGCCTTCCCTTTGTAATTTCATAGTTCAAAGGTCAAATGAAATGATGCTTATGAAAGCTCTTTAAAAATTATGAACGCTCCAGGGAAATAAAACCCAAGACTCGGACAGTGATGCATGCACGTTTAAAATTATAGACTGGGTAATCCTAGGAAACAGAATTTAGAGAATTTGGGGAAATTTGTTTATAGTTCATATTAAAAAAAGAATGAACAGCAAGTATCTCTAAGCCAGGGAAAAAGACACAATAATAACAATGAGAACCACCATTTGCTGAATGTGTATTGTGTTCTTGGTGTTGTAATTTTATTCTCACAATGATCTCATACATCATTACCTCTGTTTTCTGAGTGAGGCAACTGAAACTTTGAGAGGCTAGGAAAATCCTCCAAGGCCAAGCAATTAGGAGGAGCTAAGGCAAGATTTGGAACTTATCAGTCTGACTGTAAGCCCATATTGTTAACTGACCACATGACCTTGCTTCTTTAACAAAAACAAAACTTCTTAGACATTTGGGTGCTATATACATACATATATGTATTTATATTATATATATAGAGAGAGAGACGAAGTCTCATTCTGTCAGCCAGGCTGGAGTGCAGTAGCACACTCTCAGCTCACTGCAACTTCTGCCTCCCAGGTTCAAGCAATTCTCCTGCTTCAGCCTCCAGAGCAGCTGGGATTACAAGCATGTGCCACCATACCTGGCTAATCATTATTATTTTTTTAAGTATAGATGGGGTTTCACCATGTTGGCCAGGCTGGTCTCGAACTCCTGACCTCAGGTGATCCACCTGCCTTGACCTCCCAAAGGGTTCAATATATCGGCAAGTGATGGTCTTTGTGTTCAGCCTACTGCTTCTGAGCAAGCATAAGCCTGATTTCATGGCTTACCCAGTGATTTCTGAGTGTGTGTGTGTGTGTGTGGGGGGGGGGGGGCTGGTGTTAAGTACTTGTGAAGGTGATGCCCCAGGAGAAGATGAGTGCTTCAAAGAACTAAGCAGGCTCTCCAGGGGAGATCTCAGTCAATAGATGAACAAATTATCCAATTTCCCACCGTCCACACATTTAAGGGAAAAAAAGAGTTATTTCTTCTGACCTACTATTTGGAAAATGGGATGTGAAGTTGTCTCATTAAAAGGGGAGAGTGGAATCTTCGATGTTGCTGATAATGCTTTAGTGAGAGCTGCAGAGGCACTGGCCCCAGTCAAATAAGAAACTTCATTAAAGCTTGGAAATCATTTTAGTGTATTGGATAAACAGAGAAAACCACATCTTTCTCAAGATACTCACTCCCATGCAGAAATATCCCCCCCTTAGTATCAAAGTTCTGACTGTCTAAGGCCCAGAGAGATACTCTAAGGGAAAATAGCAACTACTTTGAGATTCCTGTGTGAATAAAATTAAGAGGCATGAGAAATTCCAACCAGGCGGGTTTTAGTTTTCTAACAGAAGCCAGAAGTAATGGATTTAGACAAAAACTTATTTAGACCCAACTACTAGAGTTATCAAAAGGAAATTGAACTGAATCTTCTGGAGGCCTGGAGAATTCAGCTTGGTGTCCCCACTTTAGAGTGGTTGTATATACTGAATGAGTTAACGCAGTGATTCTAAACCAAAGGCTATTTTGCCCTCCAGAGGGCAATTGGCAATATTTGGAGACAAATTTGATTGTCATAACTTAACTAAGAGAGTGCTTCTGGCTTCTAGTGAGTAGGTTGTCATAACTACAAGAGTGCTACTGGCATCTTGTGAGTAGAGATCAGGAATGCTGCTAAACATCCTACAATACACTGGACATCCCCACTCCCTACCCTGCAACAAACACACCAAGGAACTATCCAGTTCAAAATTTCAACAGTGCTGAGATTGAAAAGCCCTGTGAGAGTGCAAAAATGAAACACTGAGGACAGTACCTAGTACATAGTTTGCTCGCAGTGTCAACTATTGCTTTTATGACTATAGAGCCAGGATAACATAGAACCACTCTGCTGAGAAAGCTGCTCCTGCTGCTGCTATAACCAAGCAGTCAACTCTCCAACTGTCCCAGCTGCTTAGCCAGTGATCCGGCTCCTGCTTCCAGGAACAGACTCCTGCAAGGTTCTGATTCTTGGCGTCATTACCCCTTGGGTCAAAGTCTGGTGTTGATGTAACTGATGGGTGAAATGTAGATTGCTGACTGTGCTTGAGCTAAAGGCAAGATGGAAAGGAAAGTATCTAACATTGTTGGCTTCTGTAATGGGAGATTGGACCTGCTTCCCACCAAATTTCACAATGTGGTGATTCCCCAAACACAGGAAGAAATTCAGTTAGGTAAAAGGAATAAGAAATTTCTATTACACTGAGATATTGCAGTCGGTGATTTGGAAAGTGACAGAGATTATGAAAATTACTGAGAGAAAGGAAAAGTTATTTTCTATGTTGTTCTAAAACAGTAGGGAGTTTGTATTGAGATATTTAACTAGAAGAGAGTTCCACCATTCGACACATTTGTTCTTCTTACTTTGAATTTACAATGAAATTATTAGTACTCAAGTTATTCTTAATGTTCCAATTATCAAGTGGCTCCTTCTAGCCTATATTTTAGTGACTTTTCTGCAGTATTTCACACCGTTGACTCTCTATTGCTTAAAATTATTTATTCTCTTGATTTCTGCAATATCCTTGAATTTTTTGTCTGGATTCTTCTTGGCCTGTCTTTTAATTCCTGAAGTTATTTAGGGCTTAATTCTTGGTTTTCTTCTTATTCTGCATATTCTCTAGTAGATATTGTCTATGTCCTGAATTCTGCTACCAGCTAAGGCTGAATGATATTTACATTTAAGGCCTTGCTGCAGATCTCTCCATGAAATACTAACCCATTTTGCCATCTACCTACTACTTGATTATCTCAAAGTTAGCCTGTCTAGAATGGACACTATTATCTTTCTTTCTCCTTCACCTTTTTTCCCACCATGTCTTCTATCTTATTTTGTGTTGCCAATATTTGCTAAAACAACGAAATAAGACAAGTAGGAAATATTCTTGATTCTTCTTCTCCCTTATGCCCATGTTCAATTAACAATTAGGTCCTTTTGACCCTCTGTCTCTAATATACTATATTTTCACCTTCTCCATCCAAAATTATTTGTTTACATGTGTTTCAATCACATTAGATAATAAATATGTTGAAATCAGAAAAACATCTTATTTAATTTTATATTCACAGAACTGAGAACTGAGACTGCCTATGTTAACAAAACTTGATTATAAAGATAAAACTGTAAACTAATAAATAATTTTGCTGTTTGTTTCAGGAAATTATTGCAGACCAGTTTACCCAGGCAACCAGTTTGCCCATCTGGGCAAACAGTTCTCTTATTGGACAACATCATTTTCACTTGGGCAAACAGCTCAATTTTCAGGCAACTGTATTCTCACAAAGAGCCTTATGTCTATCTTAAACTATTGTGTCATGAATGTTGCCTAATCTCGACAACCTTCACACATTAAAAAACAAACCTCAAACCATTTGAGTACAGTCCCCTAAACCCTATCAATACCCTTCTCTGTTGTCTCCTTTCGAGACTGATAAAACCCTGTTAATGTGGCTTCCTCCCTTATTGCAGTATGTTTAATAAATTCTGCTTTGCCAAACAACAGGTTTATCTGCTGGATGTTATAAAGGAGTCAACAATCACCAGGTCCAAACACAATCTTTGACGCATAACAGAAGCTCAATTAAATTTTTTTTTTCCATTAAGTAACTAGGCAGAAACTCAGGTAGGGTATTATATGAGAGAAATATGGGGGAAAGGGAGAACAAGCAGGTATTAGTCCAAAGGAAAAAGAAAATTGGTTATACAAGAGTCCAGGAAATCTACTAAAAGGCTAAGGGAATAGAAATGACTCTGAAACATAAGAATCTTAGAGCTCCATGAGATTGTTAATCTACGAGGTTGGCCAATCAATTGTGCACACATGTGTTAGCCTCTATAAGATGTCACAGAGAAGGGACATGAAACTATCTGATAGATCTTGCAATAAACAGGGTCACTTTTTTCAGTATTTTCTATTCCTAAAGGAAAGGCTTTTTCTGTATTTCTGGTCTAGGCTGAAGCTCAAGATTTGCCTCTATGGGTTAATGGGAGATAAACACACATTCATTTAAACATTCAGTATATAGTATTTAGTATTTGCTACGTCAAAACACCATTCTAGTTTCTAGCAACGTTGAGATGAATATGAAGGGGGCTGAAAAACTAAGGGTTTATTTTATCAAAGAGAAGCAAATGAAAGGAAATAACATGTTAGAGCTATACAATTCTAAAAGGGTTCATTCATGTTCATAAATTTTCAGGTTATCTTCTGCTGACCTCAAAAAAACCTACAGAAGGCAAAAACATCTTCGAAGAAGGCTCTCTTTACTTCAAGTGGACTCATCATTAACTTAAGTACTGTAGCCTAGAAATCACTGTCAATTGCATTTTTGTTGCAGAGCAAAAATACCTTTTTTGTTTGTTTGTTTAAAGGAGTGGAACACTGAGTAATTCTTGAAATGGAAAGTGACTCTTTATATACCACTTAGTATAATTATGGCCTTCACCAAAAACTATCTGTCAAGCCAAATAATTAGTAAAGCTCTCCAGCGTGGTAAATCCAAAATGCTCTTGGTCATTTACTCCAGTGTATAACAGCTTTTAATGTTAGTAAATATTTCTTAGTAACAAATGTTAAATCTTCCTCCTAGTTGTGAATGCTAGCTCTCATTTTCTTGTTCTTGATTCAATAAAGATGAAGACAGTCTAGCTGTTCTTCAAGAAAGAAAAATGTTAGAGGCTTACATTAATTAAACCATTGGCATATTTGTTGAGGTTCATAAGACACTGAATTATACCCTAGGAAATAAGACATACATGCAAAAACAAACAAACAGCAAAGTAACAATGCCCAGTTATATAAAGGCCAAGAGGCTCAGGTGAAAAAGTGCAATGAGAAGTGGAGGCCGAGACAAGATTGTGGGAGAGAATGAAATGTGTGAGCCTTGAACAGAATAGAAAGATGGGCAAAAAGAAAAGGTTGGGGAGGGAAGGAAAGCAGCACGAATGAAGGATGATAAAGGATTAGTTTGAGGGTAAAATTTAACTTTATTCTTAACACCAGAGATCTATACGCTACTCAAGGGTATTTATTAAATAATTATGAGTAATACATACTCATTAACATATAAATACATTTAAGATAGAAAGAACAACAAAAAAGATCGCTAATCACACCATTCCCTCCTCCCTATTGATGTTTTAGCCTTGCTTATTACAGACTTATTTTGGGCACTTTAAAAAGTATACTTTCACCCAAATATAGACTTGATTGTGAACTTTTAAATTTATTATTGCATAAGATTTTTCATGTTATACATCTCATTTGATCAAGTATATATATGCCAAAGTTTTAATAATTCATACATAGTTTTATCTCTGAGTAACCTTATAATTAGAATTTGTATAAATCGTTTTGCTACTAAGATCTTTGTACAAAATACTATTTTTCTGTTGTATAGTCACTGAGAATGGAGTGAAGTGGAGTGGACAAAACACAGACTTTGGAGTTAAATAGAAGTGGTTTTGATTTTCAGTTCTGCTCCTTATAGCTTGTAATTTTAAGCAATGTATCTAACTTCTCTTGAGCCTTGGTTTCCTAAAATATAAAATAAGAATCACTATGGTTACTTTGTAGTACTATTCTGAGAATAAGAATTAATAACTGCAAAGTGTGATGTGCTTAGAACATTCCCTGACACACAGTGAATGCTCATTAAATAACAGTTATTATCAATATTGTTATGCGTATTAAACCTGATATTATATGGTTCTCCTTGGGGATAATGGGACATATCCCAGGGTAGGGGTGGCGATAGGAAGATGTCATAAAGGAAAACATGAAAAATAAATTCAAAGTGAAGTTTTTAGCCTGATTTAACAGGATATGAGCATCTATTCAAATTCTACCTTTTAGTTTCCAGATAATCAAGATCGTTTTATGATTCTAGAGCAATAGAGTGTTTTAATGAGAACAATGTACTAAGAGAATCAATAATTAATCTTGTATTTTTCCCCAGGTTAAATAACTTTGATATTATTAACTTGTCCCTATCACACCTCATGTGTTCCACATTAACCCTTTGATTCTGCCTGTTGCTTTCCACTTATGTAGATATAACTTTTACTTAAGTCTTTGAGATGATTCCTTAGATCCTATTCCCTACTCAAACACAGATAACTCAGTTTGGCACACACACAAAATATTTGGAATTGCCTAACTACACATCAGAAAAACAAAAAGACAAGAACAAAAATTCTATACCTGAATGCCAACTGCAAATCTTTGTCTAGCAAAATAAATTAAATAGCTGAGTTCTGAAAGGTGGCTGCACAAAATACTTTGGAAGGTATTTTATTACTGAACTCTTAATATATGTATTTTTGTATTGATGTAAGTTCTTCAAAGATTTATTCTCTCAATTACCAATCAAAATAACTAATAAAAGGAGAACCAGTGGACCAGGCAGGATTAGAGCTGCCTGGGAAGATAGATGCACTGGCCATAGCATCTCAGCTTTAAACAACCTCACTTACTGCTCATTCCTGGACCAAGTGACAGAGTGGCTCACAATTAATCATTTGGATTTTTTTAAAAGCCCCAAACCCTGCTTCTCAGGTTTTAATTAAGATTGAGACTAAATGTCTTGATTCTGAAGTGTACTTTGTAAGAAGTCAGGAAGTTGGTTTCTTTAAGGAAAAACAACAAAAACTAGTAACATACTAAAACCTAAGAAACAAAACAAAGTGTTTTTTTTTTTTTTTTTTTTTTTTTTTTTTTTTTTAAGAGACAGAGTCTCGCTCTGTCTCCCAGGCTATAGCGCGGTGGCATGATCTCGGCTCACTGCAAGCTCCGCCTCCTGGGTTCATGCCATTTTCCTGCCTCAGCCTCCCGAGTAGCTGAGACTACAGGCGCCTGCCACCACGCCCGGCTCATTTTGCTTTTGTATTTTTAGTAGAAACGGGGTTTCACTGTATTAGCCAGGATGGTCTCGATCTCCTGATCTCATGATCCGCCGGCCTCAGCCTCCCAAAGCTTTGGGATTACAGGAGTGAGCCACCGCGCCCGGCCAAAACACAGTTTTAAAAAAGCCATTGAAAGGTGTTTTTTTTCTTTCTAGAACATTAAAACACAAATGCACACACACATACTCACACACACAAACAGAAGAGAAAGACAACCGTATTCTGATTTTGGCACCTATTCTGAAATCTATAAATATTGTTATTACCTGCTTGGGTTTGGATTTCTTTCTTTTCCTTCCTCGGAATGAGTGGCAGTTGTAAATAGTATTTGTTTAGTTTTTACAGTATTCTTAACAAGCACCTTGAATGTCCTTGCCTTCCCTCTCTCAATTGCTTTTCCATGAATATGTCACAAATGTCACTGAAGTAATTAAAACAATATGTGCTTAGAAAATTAGCATCTAGAATTTACTTAAAATACTTTATAAAAACAAATCATTTTTATTTTATGACTGAAATATATCTACATGATCATTTTCTTTTTAAGCTCTTTTTACATTAAAGATGTGTCCTAACATTTTACATGGTTTTTCTGCCCTCTAGTCTATTCACCTACCCATTATTAATTATTTGTAAACACAAACTTACATATGCTAAGGGAACTGCCATTTAAAGGCATTCAATGTTGAATTACTTTATAATGTCTATATTTAATAAAGTAAAACGAGTGAGAAAAAAGATCTGGGAACAGGGCACTGGCTATGTAAGGAGGGTGGTGGTGGGGGCAGAGAGTTGAGGGGGTTGCAATTTGGTGTTTGATGTTTGAAAGGAGCCAAGGCTAGGGCACATGTCAATATATTGTGTAAACCAAAAATAAAATTCTAAGCCTCCGACTGACTGATGACGGATCTCCATTCTCAGCCAAGGACATTCCAAAGTAAACCTGAAAAACTAGCTCAGGCCACATTGACAAGGGACGGTTGAACAGGCCACATCATACCCTCCTCCCTTTGGAATTTAGGCACAACTGACCAGCATTCATATCAAAACAGAGATCTTAAGACTGACAAAATAGACTCTTTGTAATAATAAGGTACCCAATTCCAACATGACTCCAGTATAACATCACATGGCAGACAGCAGGTCCTTAAAGAAACTGCAGCATTTTACCCCCAAATATATGTCTTTGAAATATTTTGAAATGGCCCTGCAAATCTATCTCTTATGGGGGAAATCTGCGTTCGGTAGAGAATTGTCTTCCCTTTCCAAGTTTTTTTCCTGATCCAGAAGATAACTAAGACTCTGGCACCTTCTTAGGTCAGATGAGAGCTCTGAAGCCTGCTACCCGGAGGCTTCATCTGCATAATAAAAACCTGGGTCCCCACAACCCCTTATCTAGACACTCCTTTCTATAGAGTCCAGGACTTTATATAATATAGCTCTTTCAACCAACTGCCAATCAGAAAATATTTGAATCTACCTGTGACCTGGAAGCCCCTGCTTTGAGTTGTCCCATCTTTCTGGATAGAGCCAATGTGGACCTTACACGTATTGACTGATGTCCACCTGTAGCTTCTGCCCTCCTGAAATATATAAAATCAACCTGTAAACCAACCACGGGCACATTTTCTAGGACCTCCTAGGGTTGGGTCATGGGTCATGATCCTCACATTTGGCAAATAATAAATTTCTTTAAGTATTTTATGGAGTTTGACTCTTTTCATTAACAATTGTTTCACTTGTTGTTCACTTTTTTTTATTATCGCACCTAAAGCAATGTTTTGCCTTCTTATGCTTTTTTCCCCACCTAACTGCTGTCCCCACCCCCCTTATACCTATTTTTACACTGTATGTACATCTGTGTTCTCTACATAAAAATTCTATATATAAAAACTTATTTTTACTCTCCCATGTACACTGCCTTAGGGGTGATATTGTTCCCAATGAGTTTACTATGTATAAGAGATAGATTGGGCAAACGATGTGGTGTAAGAGGAATTTTATATCTCCTAAAGGATTGGCAGGAGTCAGGATTGATGAACTATTTGAATCGAAAACATCAGAGTCAAAGTCCATTGTTTTGGAGTTATAGAAAAGAGGACACTTCTTTTAGAAGAAACTACTAGGTGCTATATTGGCAATGTGAGGTCAGGTCAGGTTTGAGTTCATCTGTTGTCCATGGATGTGTCTTTCCCATTACAACCACTTGAGATTCATTCATTCATTCTGCTAATACTTATTCATCAGTTTCTACGTTGTATGTTAAAGTGGTATCTATCACCTGTCCGTAGAAAAGTAAATACTTGCTGTAAAATCAGAATTATGCCATGTACTATATAATCAAATACTCCTACTCATTAGGCTTCTGCTAATATCTTTTCATATGATCCAGGTTAATTATTACAGAGATTGTTTCAGTAGCCTCATATATCAATTATAAAGTCCTATACTTGGATTCTTTCCAAGTACAGGAAAAGTTCCTTAAAGAGAATTCCTTAAAGAGCAAGAGGTATGCTTCAGGTTTGGTGTGTATTATCAGATGAATTGTAGCTCCCAAAAAGATACATTAAAGTCCAAATGCCCAGTACCTCAAAACGTGATATTACTTGGAGACAGAGTCTTTGTAGAGGTATTCAAGTTATAAGAAAGTCATTAGGGTGGACCCTCATCTAATACAAACAATGCTCTTATAAAAAGGGGGAATTTGGACACTGTGTCAGTCTGGTAAGGATTCCATAGCAAAACACCACAGGCTAGATGGTATTAAATAACAAATTTATTTGGTGGCTAGAAGTCCAAGATCAACGCACCCTCAGTGTTGGTGTCTGGTAGTTCCTCTCTTCCTGGCTTGCTGATGGCCACCTTCTAAGAGGGTCCTCATTTGGCTTTCCTTTTGTACATACACAAAAAGAGGCCAAAGGTGATCTCTGGTGTCTTTCTCTTCTAAGGACAGCAATTCTATCGAATTAAGGGCCCGCACTTATGACCTCATTTAACATTAATTACCTTGTTATAGGTTCTACCTTCAAACAGAGGCATACTAGGGCAAGGGCTTCAACATATGAATTTGGAAGGACACTATTCAGTTCCTAATAGATATAGGGACTGACACAGACAAAAAGATGTGAAGTGACACAAGGAGAGGACAGTCACCTGCAAGCCAAGGAGAGAGGTTTGGAACAGATCCTTCACTCACAGCCCTCACGGGGAGCCAACCCTGCCAACCTCTTGATTGCAGACTTCTAGCCTCCAGAACTGAGACAATACATTTCTGTTGTTCAAGGCACCCAGCTTGTGCTTTGTTACAGCAGCCCTAGCAAACTAATATAGTGATCCTCTCACGGTCTCATAAAGTAAAAGCAGTTTATGCTAGCCTCATGATCATTAGCCTGAGACACTGGAGGTCCAGCTCAAAGGAGGAAAAGAAAAATAATTAAAGCCAAAGTCTTCTGTAACAAATTTTGAAACCATCTATCAGACTGTAACTGGCCCATTATTCTGCTTTATGCAAAACTACCCATATACAGACCTTGCTGTGCCTGTGGATTGCTCTCCACTCTTCTGGGCATTGGAACATTTGCTGTCAGAGTGAATGGAAACTGTGGCAATGATGGGATTCAAGACACACTACCCTAAATTATGGCACCTTGGTATTTTGGAAAATAGAGAAGCAGGAAGGCCACTTTGATCTTCCCTTTCCTCTTCTCCCCTGAAGCAGATCATAACACTCTCTTCTGAGAGGTGCCCTCCCTATACCTCAAGGAAAGGAACATCCTTATCTCTGAAGACACAGGAATACAGAGAAGAATCAGAAACAAGCAGGCCTTGGTAAATCCACCTCCTTAAGTTTATTACCATTAGATTACAGCCTCTTTTTTCCAGCCTGACTTCCCCATGACCTCTTCTTCAAACCTAAGCATAAAAATATACAAGTTTACCTGTTTAAGTCTTCATTTCTGAAGTCTCTTGTGTCACACAAAATCACACAGAACTCAAATAAATGTGTATGCTTTTCTCTTGTTAATCTTTCTTTAGTTATAGAGGACTCAGCCATGAATTTAGCAATAGGTGAGAAAAAGAAATCATTTCTCTCCTATAGAAGCTTATACTGAAAAGCAAGATAGGGACCTACCTAACCATGGTGGAGAAGAAAGGACACTGTGAAGGATAAGGCTGCATGAATGAAGAATGAGTTAGAGATAAGGTTGATTTAAGGATGTGAGTAAAGATAAAGAATCTTTGGGATGGGGAAATGAACAAGGGTCTTGAGAAGTAATGAATGAATTAATTAAAGGGATGATAATCAGAAAAAAATATATTTGTAGAAAGTTGCCAGAGAACACAGGGAGCCCATGGAGAAGACTGGTCAGGACTGGAGAAATGAGAGACCAGCAAGTGAAATTTCATGCTGTATATTCCCAATAAAGGTTATTTACCTCTTTCAAGCGCAAAAGTTCTCAGCTGCTGATTAGGTCAAACTACAGGGATTCTTGGTCTCCCTTTAGCAAATTGTGCTTTATCCTTCTTTTGTACACTTTTTGGCTAAGAGACAACCTCTCTAGTACTACATCATGTAGCCAGAATTGATTGACATGATACTGGGGAGTTAACAAAAACTGACATACATGACATAAGTTCAAAGATTTAAAAAGGAAATAAAATATTTTAGCCATCTTAATACAACTCAGTTTTTCACAATAATCTTTACAGATCTAATTTTTCTGTATCTGATACAAAATATTTAGATTATCCTCTCCGTCTCTCTCTAAAACATTGTCAAAGATCAACTTGTCTCCATCTGATTATACTGTTGGACAGAAGATTTTTAGTCCTCTATTTCAGCATAGTGGATTTTCCACACTCAAAGTAGCTTCCTTTATGCTGGTGGTTGCATTATGATATAATGAAAGTTGTTTGCTTTTGCTAAAGTAAGAAAAAAAGATGGAGTGAAATCAACTGTGATTTTTTTTTTAATGCTAGCTTTTCCTATTTAGAAGATTGTTACTGATGGTATGGCAGAAAACATATTGCTATATTAACAAGGTCACTCAGTCACAAAATCCTATTAACATGGAAAATGACAGAACCAAGCTGCGTGGTGACAAATAAGGCAAATTCTCACCTTGTATCCTTAAGATTCCTTGTTCAAAATCACACGGATGGCAGGAAAGCTGAGAAGAAACTCAAGAGGTGTGCATGACTCTGTAAAAAAACATAATTCATTTATCATCAGTAGTGACTCTTATAATTTTATTTTCTTTTAACTTTTTGAAAAAACTATGGTAGCAAAGTAAATCAGGGAATGCAGTTTCAAATTTATGTTCACATAAAAGACTTATCTACAGAAGTATAAAGAAACCTGCTGAGTAGAAAATTTCAAAATAAACAATATACATTTATAATATCACTGACGTTTGGTTTTTTCTTTTTTTTAAGAATTAAAGGCACCAAAAAGTCATTTGCATTTTAAATGATAGTAAATGCATTTCAGATTTAGTTGTCAATTTAATGAAGCCTCAAATATTGATTTTAGCAAAACAGTAAAGTAGGAAATAAAAATAAAAAGGATTATTATAATGGTATCCTAGAGGGAAAAACTATGGTCACTTCAGTCAATGAGACACTAACTTTAGTGGTGTTGTCTAGGCAAATAAAATAAAGATTGCCTTGATTTAGCTTAAGCAGGAAAAGGAATCTTGTGGGTTTATGGCTTCATAAATTGTTCTGAATGCTTAACATCCCATGAAGAAGCAGCAAACAATGAAGATACTTCATTCAAGAATACAAAACTGGCATACCCAGGCAAAAGCCTTGTCATTTAGATTTAGCATCTTGTTATTCATGTTTGCATTGCTGAAAGGTCTTCTTTGCCTATGCTCAAAGCCTTTTCACTTAGACATTACAGACCATTTTACTTCTGCATTTTAAACACCTAAGAGTCTGACCTGACTTTATAGCTAAACGAAAACTCTGTATACGAGATTATTTTTTTTAATGCTTTATGGCCTTTTGATGAACACAGATCAATTACACACACTTGGAGAATAAACTATTCTTTCACATGTTGAAAACTTAACTGTTTGGCTCCACCAAATACTTTCATTCCTCATTGGAAAACATTAGGAAAATTAAAGTTAGATGTATTGTTTACTGTAAGGTTGACATAAAGCAGGATCATACAAAATTGAAAGTTTTACCTAGATTGCCCAGCCACTGGGATATCATGACTTACCCTACAAAAAATTATACCTGTAACAGTCCTCTCTCTCCATATTCTTTTAGAATTTCTCAAATAAGAAAGAAAAGGATGGTTACAGTTTTGCTTATCTTATGTTTCAGCATCAGTTATTGACATAATTACTTTTGTTTTGCGGAATAGGAATGGTATAATAGATCTTCTTAACAAGACTCTTGCTATCACTCCTATCTGGAATATTCTTACCATGATATTCAACTTCCCTGGGTCTAATCTCTCGAGAGTCATGTGTACTTACAAGAACACCACTTTAGCCAGTAATAACTTGCTCTCTCTGTTGGCTTAGGCCACTTATTTGCCTTTATTTTAGGTCCCATTGTTGTCTGTATTTTTCAAAAGGTATGTATCCTGTGATTCTAGCTTACTGTAAAACCTTAACGATCAAGATTTTCAACTTACATACATACTCTTTTTCATTCACAAAGCAGCAAACACTAGATATACTACACACTCTTCTCAGACACAATCCCAATCATGCATCAATTTTTGTTTCAGTTACTGGGATGCCCCAGGGTAAATTAATGTCTGATATTTTTAAAATAAAGGCCTCTAACTTTATAATTCCATTCAGTTTTTTCCCCTGGATTTGCTTTGTATTTTTTCTGATCTTACTTTTTAACATGTTTTATTATAGTGTCTCTTTTTTATCAAGTGATAGACAACTAAATAAAATAGACTATTAGCACATGCTTATAAATGGTTTATTTAATAATTACTTTAAAAACTTCTTTGTTGACTATTCTGATGGATTATTTTGAATTTGGTTCCTGATTCCAATGAATTCAATCTATGAGGAGAGAGGGTGCTAGAGACATACAGAAATTCCAGATTAAGAAACAATATTGGCCAGGTGCGGTGGCTCAAGCCTGTAGTCCCAGCACTTCGGGAGGCCGAGGCGGGTGGATCACGAGGTCAGGAGATCGAGACCATCCTGGCTAACACGGTGAAACCCCGTCTCTACTAAAAATACAAAAAAATTAGCCAGGCGTGCTGGCGGGCGCCTGTAGTCCCAGCTACTCGGGAGGCTGAGGCAGGAGAATGGTGTGAACCCGGGTAGCGGAGCTTGCAGTGAGGCGAGATCGCGCCACTGCACTCCAGCCTGGGGGACAGAGCAAGACTCCGTCTCAAAAAAAAAAAAAGAAACAATATTATATGAGTAAGAACAGATGATTGTACTAAATGTATTCAGCCCAAGAGGAGAAGGAGAGAAGGATGGCCTCGCTGTGACATGTAAAATAGGCCATGAAGAAAGGTGGACTTTAGTTTAATTTGGGGAAAGACAATTTATAGAATGGAATTAACATAAACCAAAGAAATATGTCAGGAAAAAACATATTTAAGAATTACTAAATTAAAACTGTCTCTCAGACCACAGTACAATGAAATTAAAACTCAGGATTAAGAAACTCACTCAAAACCACACAACCACATGGAAACCGAACAATCTGCTCCTGAATGACTACTGGGTACATAACAAAATGAAGGCAGAAATAAAGATGTTCTTTGAAACCAATGAGAAAAAAGACACAATGTACCAGAATCTCTGGGACACATTTAAAGCAGTGTGTAGAGGGAAATTTATAGCACTAAATGCCCACAAGAGAAAGCAGTAAAGATCTAAAATCAACACCCTAACATCACAATTAAAAGAACTAGAGAAGCAAGAGCAAACACATTCAAAAGCTAGCAGAAGACAAGAAATAACTAAGATCAGGGCAGAACTGAAGGAGATAGAGACACAAAAAGCACTTCAAAAAAAAAAAAAAAATCAATGAATCCAGGAGCTGGTTTTTTGAAAAGATCAACAAAATTGATAGACCACTAGCCAGAATAATAAAGAAGAAAAGAGAGAAGAATCAAATAGATGCAATAAAAAATGATAAAGGGTTATCACCACTGATCCCACAGAAATAAAAACTACCATCAGAGAATGCTATAAACACCTCTACACAAATCAACTAGAAAATCTACAAAAATGGGTAAATTCCTGGACATATACACCCTCCCAAGACTAAACCAGGAAGAAGTTGAATACCTGAATAGATCAATAACCGACTCTGAAATTGAGGCAATAATTAATAGCCTACCAACCAAAAAAAGTCCAGGACCAAATAGATTCAGAGCCTAATTCTACCAGAGGTACAAAGAGGAGCTGGTACCATTCCTTCAGAAACTATTCCAATCAATAGAAAAAGAGGGAATCCTCCCTAACTCATTTTATGAGGCCAGTATCATCCTGATACCAAAACCTGGCAGAGACACAACAAAAAAAGAGAATTTTAGACCAATATCCCTGATGAACATCGATGTAAAAATCCTCAATAAAATACTGGCAAACCGAATCCAACAGCACATCAAAAACCTTATCCACCACGATCAAGTTGGCTTCATCCCTGGGATGCAAGGCTGGTTCAACATATGAAAATCAATAAATGTAATCCAGCATATAAACAGAACCAATGACAAAAACCACTTGATTATCTCAATAGATGCAGAAAAGGCCTTTGACAAAATTCAACACCCCTTCAAGCTAAAAACTCTCAAAGAACTAGGCATTAATGGAACGTATCTCAAAATAATAAGAGCTATTTATGACAAATCCACAGCCAATATCATACTGAATGGGCAAACCTGGAAGCATTCCGTTCGAAAATTGGCGCAAGACAAAGATGCCCTCTCTCACAACTCCTATTTAACACAGTGTTGGAAGTTCTGGCCAGGGCAATCAGGCAGGAGAAAGAAATAAAGGGTATTCAATTAGGAAAAGAGGAAGTCAAATTGTCCCTGTTTGCAGATGACATCATTGTCTATTTAGAAAACCCCATCATCTCAGCCCAAAATCTCCTTAAGCTGACAGGCAACTTCAGCAAAGTCTCAGGATACAAAATCAATGTGCAAAAATCACAAGCATTCCTATACACCAATAACAGACAAACAGAGAGCCAAATCATCAGTGAACTCCCATCCACAATTGCTACAAAGAGAATAAAATACCTAGGGATCCAACTTACAAGGGGGATGTGAAGGACCTCTTCAAGGAGAACTACAAACCACTGCTCAACGAAATAAAAGAGGATACAAACAAATGGAAGAACATTCCATGCTCATGCGTAGGAAGAATCAATATCATGAAAATGGCCATACTGTTCAAGGTAAATTATAGATTCAATGCCATCCCCATCAAGATGCCAGTGACTTTCTTGACAGAATTGGAAAAAACTAATTTAAAGTTCAAATGGAACCAGAAAAGAACCTGCATTGCCAAGACAATCCTAAGCAAAAAGAACAAAGCTGGAGGCATCATGCTACCTGACTTCAAACTATACTACAAGGCTGCAGTAACCTAAGCAGCATGGTAGTGGTACCAAAACAGAAATACAGACCAATGGAACAGAATAGAGGCCTCAGAAATAACACCACACATCTACAACCATCTGATCTTTGACAAACCTGGCAAAAACAAGTAATGGGCAAAAGATTCCCTATTTAACAAATGGTGCTGGGAAAACTGGCTAGCCTTATGTAGAAAGCTGAAACTGGATCCCTTCCTTACACCTTATGCAAAAATTAATTCAAGATGGATTAAAGACTTAAATGTTAGACCTAAAATCACAAAACCCCCAGAAGAAAACCTAAGCAATACCATTGAGGACATAGGCATGGGCAAGGATTTCATGACTAAAACATCAAAAGCAATGGTAACAAAAGTCAAAATTGACAAATGGGATCCAATTAAACTAAAGAGCTTCTGCATGGCAAAAGAAACTACCATCAGAATGAACAGGCAACCTACAGAATGGGAGAAAATTTTTACAATCTACCCATCTGACAAACGGCTAATAGCTAGAAACTACAAAGAACTTACACAAATTTACAAGAAAAAAACAAACAACTCCATCAAAAAGTGGGCAAAGGATATGAACAGACACTTCTCAAAAGAACACATTTATGCAGCAAACAGACACAAGAAAGAATGCTCATCATCACTGGCCAGCAGAGAAATGCAAATCAATACTATGATGAGATACCATCTCACACCAGTTAGAATGGCGATCATTTAAAAGTCAGGAAACAACAGACGCTGGAGAGGATGTGGAGAAATAGGAAAGCTTTCACACTGTTCATGGGAGTGTAAATTAGTTCAACCATTGTGGAAGACTGTGGCTATTCTTCAAGGATCTAGAACTGGAAATACCATTTGACCCAGCCATCCCATTACTGGATATACACCCAAAGGATTATAAATCATGCTACCATGAAGACACATGCACACATATGTTTATTGCAGCACTATTCACAATAGCAAAGACTTGGAATCAACCCAAATGTCCATCAATGATAGACTGGATTAAGAAAATGTGGCAAATATATGCCATGGAATACTATGTAGCCATAAAAAAGGATGAGTTCATGTCCTTTGCAGTGACATGAATGAAGCTGGAAACCATCATTCTCAGCAAACTATCACAAAGACAGAAAACTAAACACCACATGTTCTCACTCATAGATGGGAATTGAACAATGAAAACACTTGGACACAGGTCGGGGAACATCACACACCAGGGCCTGTTGCGGGGTGGGGAGCTGGGGGAGGAATAGCATTAGGAGAAATACCTAATGTAAATGACAAGTTGGGCGCAGCAAACCAACATGGCACATATATACCTATGTAACAAACCTGCACATTGTTCACATGTACCCTAGAACTTCAAGGATAAAAAAAAAAAATGAATTACCAAATTAGAACCATCCTCAAGGAGTTGAGTGTAGATAGAACTGGTTAAATAATGATATCAGGTATTTGAATATATATTCAAATAATATATTCAAACAAACTGCAAACTGTGGATAGAAAAACTAAACTGATGAATACATTCAAGAACTAATTATTTGAGAAGAACAATATTGTAGGCAAAGCTATTACAAAAATAATTGGAAAAAAATAAAAATAATATTACAAGTGAGGAAGTACATAAAAAAATCAGATACCAAAGAACTTATTTCAATAAAAATAAGATACCATCTGCTCAATCAAAAAAATAAGTCACCTTATAAAGTTGCAAAAAATAAATGGGAGGCATATCAGCACAGGAATAAACTTACAGACTAATTAAATTGAAAACAATATTCGATAGAAGCCCGAGATGTATATATCACTTTACTACTTTATAAAGATAGCAATTCAGATCAGTTAGAATGATTATTCAATGACTACTGTTAGGCAACTGGCTGATCCACTAAAAAAATGTAGTTAGATTATTTTCTCATACCATATATAGTGCAGAAATAAAAAATTTAAATACATAAAATTGCTTTAAAAATATGGACAAATATTTATAAATTTCTGGTATGCAAAAAGGCATTCAGAGAATGACTCAATTTCTTCAAAAAGTAAAAATTTTATTAAAACAAGCAAACAAAAAGTAATGAAGTCTATTTATTTAAAAAACAATAGAACAAAACCTACTTTTTATGTATGATTGAAAAAGTAAAAACCATTTATAACCAGTATTTTTTAGTTACTAAAAATCTAGCTGTGTGGCATCAACATGCAACACACACACACACACACACACATACTTTTTTTCCTTTAGAAGAGATATGGTTTTGAAATGTATGAATGCGTATGTGTATATGTACAACTGTCTACACATGAATACATACACATACATATCTATCTCTAAAGTTTTTAGTTACCACTAAAAGGAAATGATTGTGATATAAATAGAACAGGAATGTTTAAAAGGCTATTGGATGGGTCACAGATTCCCTAGAAGGATGGCACAATAAAAGGAATCAAGGCAGGCTAAGTGATACAAACCATAACCCAAACCCTGTTTAGAAACCTTTTTCACTGCCATTACTGCCTCTAGAGATGTTCTCACTGTGATTGCTGCAAAGAATTCTCCTGTGTCCTGGCTTCTTTGTGTCACATCTGATTAGACAATCCTGTATTTTGGATCCTAGCCTTGGCTACCAGGGAACTGAGGGAAAACAGCTATAGTGGGAGGCAACCACCACACACATAACAGATGTATCCCTCAAAAACAAGAGAAACGAACCATGGATTTACAGACATGCATGTGCACGCTGTGTATGTCTGTGTATTCGTGCTTAGATTCCATTTATTTTGCTCTGTGTAACATGATACTGTCACCACATTCTGTCTAAGTTATCTTACATATTGATTTGGTATTTATTGAATAAACACCAAATACCTAACTGTGTTGCATACAAAAGGTTTTTTTGCCCATTCAGAAATGTGTAGTCTGAGAGATAAGATTAGTCTACATGGAATATCTAAGGAACACTATAAGAGTTGTATATATAAGAGAGTATACTATAAGAGAGTATATATAAATTTTACACCTGATAATTGCTGACAAAAACTAGAAAGTAGACAGATTTAAGTAACTGGAATAGGTGAGAGGCTTTGTATTAGAAGTACTGATTTGAAATGGACTTTGAAAGATGGATAGCATTTATTACATATTGCCTATATGTCACTGTGTTTACGTAGCTATGCATATGTGGAAAGGTATGCTTAATATATGAATACATTTTCATATAAAAGATACACTTGGATAGTCAGTTAATTGATTAGCAAACCGTATATAGATCATTTTGTGGGTGGATTCAATTTTTCTAAAATAATCCTTTCACTTTCATAATAATGCACTGTACTAACTCCAGTTACTCTATAAGTTTTTGATCAAGTATATATACGTAAAGAATAGTGTACAAGTTATAAGTTTGAACATCTTAATAAATTTTCACAAAGTGATCACACCATATAATCACCACACAGATTAAGAAATATAACATTTCCAGCATTAGAAACCCCCAGGTTTTCTGTCCAGTCACTGTCTTCAACAGGAACTAATATCTTGACATCCATCACCAGAGTCTTGCTCTTTAGAAAATTATGTAAATGGAATCATACAGAATGTGTTATTTTGTTGTAGCTGCTTTCACTCAGCATTGTATTCCTGAGATTCATGCCTTACATGAAAGTACTTTTCCCCCTTCATTGCTATGTAGTCTTCCATTGTATGAATATGTTACAATTTATCCATTTTATTCAATTTTATTATTTGCAAATTTTGGATTTATTAATATGGTTTCTGTGAACATTCTTTGTGGTGTACATGTGCACATTTATTTGGCAAACATTTAGGAGTGAAATTTCTTGTCATAAGATATACCTACACTAAGTTGTTAGTAGATATCACCAACTGGCTTATGAAATGATCACTCCAATTTATACGTCTTTCTACTGTGTATGAGGATTCCGGTTCTCCAAATTCTTGCCAATGCTTAAAATATTACCAGTTTATTTTTGTGTGTGTTTAATATTCACCATTCTGATTTTTGTATAGTGGTTTCTCACTGTCATATTACCCAGGATTACTTAGATGATTAATAAATTTTAAAAACCTTTTAATATGTTTATTGGACATTTGTATATCCTTTACTTTTGATGATAACACCAGTTCAAGTCATTTGGTCATTTTACTACTCAGTTGTCCGTTACTGATTTATAGTTATTTTTATGTTCTAGATGAGTTTCTTCTCTGCTATCCAAGCTATCTATATTGGAAATATTTTCTATTTACCTTTTCAGTCTCTTATCTTTTGATTAACAGACATTTTAATTTTTATTCAGGTCCAATTTATCAAATTTTTTTAATGTTTCATGTTTTGTGTTGTGTGTCGGGGTTTATGTTTTGTGTTGTGTGTTGGGGTATGTGTGTGTGTGTATGTATGGATGTGTGTATGTGTTCTGTTTAAAAACACTACGGTTATCTAATTGAACAAACATCAATTACTCGTAAAATCATAACCTCACCAATATACTGTAGTGGAATATTTTTCACAAATCATGTGACCACATTTATGCAGGTCTCTTTTTAGTTTCTCTGTTCTGTCCCAGTGGTCAACTTATATATCCTTGCTGGTCTAGAAAACTAACAGCTTCTCCAGCAGACAAATGATGGTAACAGATTGACTTTTAGGCAAAAGATCAAATCCAGAGCACTCCCAGGGAAAGGGGTCTAAAGATAATGCCAAAAATGTGTTAACAAAGTAATTTTCTTTTTTTTTTTTTTCTTTTGAGATGGAGTCTGGCTCTGTCACCCAGGCTGGAGTGCAGTGGCTGAATTTGACTCACTGCAACCTCCGCCTCCCAGGTTCAAGACATTCTCCTGTCTAAGCCTCCCAAATAGCTGGGATTACAGGCTTGCACCACCACACCCGGTTAATTTTTGTATTTTCAGTAGAGACAGGGTTTTGCCATGTTCGCCAGGCTGGTCTTGAACTCCTAACCCCAAGTGATCTGCCCACCTCAGCCTTCCAAAGTGTTGGGATTACAGGCATGAGCTACCGTTCCCAGCCGATAAAGTCATTTTCTCACTTCTTTCCCCTAATCACTAACTATCTCATAAATTTATGCTGTTCTCATGCCTAAAACACCAAAAGCAATGGCAACAAAAGCCAAAATAGACAAATGGTATCTAATTAAACTAAAGAGCTTCTGCACAGCAAAAGAAACTACCATCAGGGTGAACAGGCAACCTACAGAATGGGAGAAAATTTTTGCCATCTATCCATCTGAGAAAGAGCTAATATTCAGAATCTACAAATAAACAAATTTACAAGAAAAGTAACAACCCCATCAAAAAATGGGCAAAGGATATGAACAGACATGTCTCAAAAGAAGACATTTATGCAGCCAACAGACATATGAAAAAATGCTAATCATCACTGGTCATTAGAGAAATGCAAATCAAATCACAATGAGATACCATCTCATGCCAGTTAGAATGGTGATCATCAAAGGCCAGGCACGGTGGCTCATGCCTGTAATCCCAGCACTTTGGGAGGCCGAGGCAGGTGGATCACGAGGTCAGGAGATTGAGAACATCCTGGCTAACATGGTGAAACCCTGTCTCTACTAAATACAAAAAATTAGCCAGGCGTGGTGGTGGGTGCCTGTAGTCCCAGCTACTTGGAAGGCTGAGGCAGGAGAATGGCATGAACCTGGAAGGTGGAGGTTGCAGTGAGCTGAGATCGCACCACTGCACTCCAGCCTGGGCAACAGAGCAAGACTCTGTATCAAAAAAAAAAAAAAAAAAAACCCACACACAACCAAGAATGGCAATCATTAAGAAGTCAGGAAACAACAGATGCTGGAGAGGATGTGGAAAAACAGGGAAGCTTTTACACTGTTGATGGGAGTGTAAATTAGTTCAACCATTGTGGAAGACAGTGTGGTGATTCCTCAAGGATCTAGAGCTGGAAATACCATTTGACCCAGCCATCCCTTTACTGAGCGTATATCCAAAGGATTATAAATCATTCTACTGTAAAGACACATGCACATGTATGTTTACTGCACACTATTCACAATAGCAAAGACTTGGAACCAACCCAAATGTCCATCAGTGATAGACTGGATTAAGAAAATGTGGCACATATACACCCTGGAATACTATGCAGCCATAAAAAAGGATGAGTTCATGTCCTTTGCAGGGACATGAATGAAGCTGGTAACCATCATTCTCAGCAAACTATCACAAGATCAGAAAACCGAACACCGCATGTTCTCACTCATAAATGAGAGTTGAACAATAAAAACACATGGATATAGGGAGGGGAACATCACACACCGGGGCCTGTCAGGGGGTGGAGGGCTAGGGGAAGGGTAACATTAGGAGAAATATCTAATGTGGGTGATGGGTTGACAGGTGCAGCAAACCTCCGGGGCACATGTATACCTATGTAGCAAAACTGCATGATCTGCACATGTAACCCAGAACTTAAAGTATAATTCTAAAAAATGTAGGCTGCTTTCTTCATTATCATAACAGTTCAGGCTGTCAGTTCTTGCCTAGGTTATTTTAAATCACCTAGTGTTTTTTGTCCCTGTTTTCACAATTTTACTAGAATAATCAGTTCCCTCTTTAAGTCCTTCCAATTAATTCTTTTCTTACAAGTATGGCCCAGCAGCTGCCTATCAAAAGCAGGACCATTGCTTATATTACTATTTTATCTCACCTTTTTTCCTCTTGCATTAATCTGCCAGCACAGTCAAAAATAGTTGCCCAAAGCTTAAGGTTTTAGTTTCACAAAGCTGTGCTTTTACCCTTATATTTCCTCTGTGAGGAATTTTCCACTCATTTTCTGACAAGCTCTTATTCATTCTTAAAGTCCCACCTCAAATTATAAATTCTATATGAAGCTGTTTCTCATTGCTTCCTGACAGAAGTTAATTATTTACTTCTATTTACTGGGTGCTAACTGATATTATTTCTACTGTATCTTTATATGCATCTTCATATCCCAATATCTAGCAAAAACTAGGTGCTTAATAAGTGTTGATTGAATTGAATCAGAATGAAAAATTTAGATTTTCCCCCAACATCATTTACTCCTCTCCACACAAAAAAAGCAACAATATGGATTATAATTAAATGTTAAACATTCAAGTGTATACATAGTACAAGAAAATGAAGTTGATGTTAAACCTAATAAAGAATGCACAAAAACAAAAAAAGAATGCCTCTCTAAAATTGTAAGTTTTAAACAACTTTTTAAAAGGAGTATACTGAACCTCCACATACCCATTACTCAGATAAAAAATTATCACTATCTTGTAATATGTTTCACCTCTTTTTATATTTTGCCTTTGCTGAAGAATCTTAAAACCAAATCAAAGATGACAGTATATCTCACATTGACATATATAATTTTTTTAAAAAACAGACATTTTCTTATAAAGCTCTGTGGTCATAACTGATAGAGTAAGCAATTTTTGCTGTCGTTCAATATCCAGTCAATGAGATTTCCATGATGATTTCAAAAATGCCTCACCAAGGTTGGTTTGTGTGAATCAAAATTCAATTAAGTTCCACTCATTGCATTTGTTCTTTATGTGTCTTGTGATTCAGATTTTTTATTCCTTCTGTGGTGCTTCTAATTCTGTTATTCAATTCCCTCATGGTATTGAATTTTTGCAAAAACTGGATTAGTGATATTCCACATTCCAGATTTGCTTATTTGCTTCTTTTCAGTGTCATTTAACTAACTTTCATTTATCTACTGTAAATTAAGTTAGCTGTGAATCTTAATTAGATTTAATTTCAAGGTTTTTATTTCATTTGCTTGTTTTCCAAGAGTGCTTTACAGATGATATGCGTCAGATTTCATCACATCTCAGGACCTTAGTTGACTGCTTAGTTCAGCTTTAGTGATGCTAAAACTCATGAGTGGAGACAGGTCTTGGCAATCTAATCTTATCAGTATGAAGTACCTCTTAACCTTTCATCTGATGCTTTTGTTAATTTATAATCATTGCCTGAATTCACTATTTTTTTTTCCCCTGCTAGGAGTGGCAAAACAGATTTCGCGTTTTATCATTTCTTCCACATTTGTAGCTGGAATTTTTTAGCAAAGAGGAACTTTCCCCTCAGCAACTAGAAATATTTGATTATCTTGAAATTTAGTGAATGCAGGAAAGGCAGGATAATGCCTTTCAATAGCCAGTGTTCGGAGTTTTTGCCTTAGTTATGTCCAGTGACACACATTGAGACATATTTTTTTCTCTTTTTTAAACTCAAAATCATTTTGAACTCATTTTTATATATTTAGTTTTCATCAGTTGCACTCATCAGATTTTTAGTGCTCAAATTTCTCTTCCTTTGGCCAAAGGAGCATTTCAATGTGTCTCCTGTTTTCTTGAGATAGCCTCCTTTTCTTGAAGACATCTTGTTTTCTAGCACAAGAGATTTTAGCCTTTAATCCTATATATTCCAGCCCAGACTTGGTATCAGCCTTGATTCCTTGGAATCAGCCTTCAAGAAGCCCTGGGTGCCAAGTTACTTATTGTTAATGTGTTAATCATTGATTCCAGGCTTTTTAAGAGGACAAAGCTAGAAAATACATAGTCTTGAAAACAAGACAAAATATTTGAGAGTCTATAATGGTATTTCTAATACATATGCAGTATTACAGTATTTTTACGTAATTTATCTGATTTTAACCTTTTATCTTACTTTATACTAAAACTTTTGGCTCCTAAAAACAGTAAAGTGATTTTTAACTTGCATTTTCTATAATATAAATAGTTAAAAATGATAATACAATAAATAAACTACATAAAATTTAGCATATAAATAAAATTATACAAAATTAGAATAAAATGTATCCTTAAATCCTGTCATCTACAGTCACTTGAAATAACTCATCTCTGTGTGTTTATATTACAACTGGTACATAGCCAAACTCAAGTATGAATGAAGGATAAAGACATTTTTTGACATAAAATAACTCAGGAAATTTACCTACCAGATACTTTATGTTATGGAATTTCTTGAAGATTTCCTCCAGTAAGAAAAAATAAAATAAAATAAACCAAGAAAGATTTAGGAATCCAGAAATAGGGAATTAACTTTAAGAACATAAGAAAGAGACCTCCCCAAATGGCAGACAGCTGGGATCCTAGAGCTCAACCAGCCCAGACTTGAAAAGGGTCACCAAGTCTTAGGAAGATAGCTGAAACAAAACTATATATCCCATGGACAATTTCAACAGAATGCGTGAGATAGTGAAATAATTTAAAGATATAATAAAGTTATTATATAGAAGAAATAGAAAAAAAATTAGAAAAACCAAAAGCTCTAAAAGAAAGGAAGTTCACAGAACACTCATTGGCCCTGCAGGGAACGTTCCCAAGCTGATAACAACTTGATTTCACTTAATGATTTCTAACTTTTTGCATCAATATTTGGACAAAGCACAGAAGATTTAAGTGTGCTCATGGAGAAGAACCTATTTATTATGAACATTGTCTATATAAAAGAATTTAGGAGACAAAGTGGGGAAATACAGGCAAAGCAAAAGTGGGTACATTAATATCCTCATTCTACAAATGAAATCAAGAGATCTGCTTCACGAAGTAAACAATTAAAGATTTTAATGTCTTATTCAAATACACAAAGGAAATTTATAATAAAAAAAAGAACTGAAGCAAAAACTATTAAAATGCGTGGTCTTTGTGAGAGCAGAACACTGTGTACGGCTGGGAAAAGTAACTGTTAATTTTTTTTAAGTGTATTAGTTCATTTTCACACTGCTATAAAGAACTGCCCAAGATATTTGATAAAGGAGATTTAATTGACTCACAGTTCAGCAAAGCTGGGTAAGCCTGAGGAAACTTACAATAGTGGTGGAAGGTGAAGGAGAAACAAGGCACCTTCTTCGCGAAACGGCAGGAAGGAGAAATGTGGAAAGAAGGGAGAAGACCCCCTTATAAAACCGTCAGATCTCATGAGCACTCATTCCCTATCAGAAGAACAACATGGGGAAAACTACCTCCACGATTCAATTACCTCCACCTGGTCCCAACCTTGACAGGTGGGGATTATGAGGATTACAATTCAAGATAAGATTTTAGGTGGGGACACAGACAAACCATATCAGTAAGCCACCTAGTAATAATAGATTAATCATGTGCATGGAATACATTGATTAAAATGTATACTATTAATATTTACAGTAGAACTATTAGATGGCAGAATGACCACTTCAAGAAATGTATCTCACAGTATAAAACTGGTGAAAATCTCCCAGGATGCTAAAGGATAAATTATTGAAAGTTGTGAAAGAATGGATGCTCCATATGAAGACCAGAAAATCGAAATGCTACCTGTGAGTAATTGGTGTGCCTAAATGAATAAGAATAAATGATATCAATAAAATAGAAGCTGTATTCAAAGACAGAAGAAAAATTTTCATACCTGATATAACTCTCAAAAGACAAAAATGGCTTATTCTACAAGAATTTAAATTTTATAAAAAGTAATACTTAGAGCTACAGATCTGAATAAAGTTATGATATTTAAAAATGAGAGTGAAATTACAACATCGTATTGCACTTTTATTTTTTTTTTTTTTTTTAATTTTTTTTTTTTTTTTTGAGAGGGAGTCTCACTCTTTCGCCCAGGCTGGAGTGCAGTGGCGCAATCTCGGCTCACTGCAGGCTCCGCCTCCCAGGTTCACGCTATTCTCCTGCCTCAGCCTCCCGAGTAGCTGGGACTACAGGCGCCCGCCACTACGCCCGGCTAATTTTTTGTGTTTTTTTTTTAGTAGAGACGGGGTTTCACCGTGGTCTCGATCTCCTGACCTCGTGATCCGCCCACCTCGGCCTCCCAAAGTGCTGGGATTACAGGCATGAGCCACCACGCCCGGCCTGCACTTTTATTTTTAAGTTGACTTATAGAGACAGAGACATTGGGATGTTGGAAGACTTCCCTTTCCTAACATTTGACTAATATATGAGCACCTATATAGAGCTGGGTAAACAAAAGTAGTGATACAAGAATTTGAGATGGAAATAAGTTGTTTTCATATGAAGAGGTCACAAAGAAAGATTCAAGGATTGAGAAAGTATTCTGCCAATGAATATCACATTCTAAAACAAGCACATGAAGGGAAGGTAGGACAGGTATAGCCCTCACATTGAAAGCAAGGGTTTGAAACTGTATCTCCTATTCACGTTTTGATCCATCTTCATTCCTGGTTGCATGAGGTTGATTTTGTATGTCTAACATCTGCCAGAAGCAAACATATTTTCTCTCTGTAAAATAATAACATTATATTAAGGCACAACTTATTTCAAGGAACTTTAATGTCAAATATTAAACACATGAGTAGAGGTAGCTGGAATGTAGCATGAAGGCACACGTATACATACACACACATACAGAAAAACATAAGAGACATATAGGCCATGCTGAAAAGTTCTAACATATGTGTAACTAGAATGCCAGAATGAGGGCAGAAAAAGAATGGGAAGACCAATATTTGAAGAAATAACAGCTGTTTATTTACCAAAACTTGCAAAAAGTTTCAAGCCACCGAACTGGGAAGCCTAAATGAAATAAATATAATGAATGCTTGAGCAAAGCATAGTAAAACCAAAAAATCAAAGTATAAGGAAAAATCTTAAAGAGGCCAGAAAAAAGACATAATACTTAAAAAGAAGTCATAAGCATATCAGCTGACTTTCTAAAAGGAAGCAGCAAGCAAATAATAAGACGATAGTCTCAAAGTAGCTGATAGAAAACAGCTGCCAATCTAGAAGACGATGCCAAGCAAACACACCCTATAAAAATGAGGATGACATCTTCAGAGACTATAAAATCATTAGGATTAATCACCAGCAAATTTGCAACAAAGAAAATATACTTCAGGAAGAAGAAAAATGATCCTTGATAGAAACTTTGAGTTGTAAGAATTAATAAAAAGGAATAAGAGTAAATTTGAATAATTTTTAAAGGATGTCAAATATATAAAATTAAGTCATTAATGAAAATAGTTTTGTGACATGTTGAGAGAACTAAAATTCCACTAGCCATCACTATTATTGAAATAAAGTGGACCTTTAGTTCCTGAGAGAGACAGCCAATTTCTTCTTTATATTTATGTCTGATGTATATAGCCCTTAAGGACCTCCCATTCTTGATGAGAACTGAACTCTAATTTTTATCTCTCTGTATTCTCAATTTGTTGAAAACTTATTTTCAGGCTCTTGGCCACATTGTCTAGGATCAGTAGGTGCCCTAAGGAGAACAGTAGTCCCAAATGCTATGTATCTTCACTATCTTAGCAGCTGTCCAAATTGTTTTTTTTAATTTGGCCTGTCTTTTCTGGGTGTTTTCAGCAGGAATTTTTGCCTCAATTACATAGTCTTGAATTACTAAAAGTGGTTTAGGTACACTTAAAATTTAAAAATTACCCTCATTGTTATTAAAATTTCTCCTTTCCAAATAAGTAGAAGGTGAAATAAATATAGATTACAAACACCAAAAGATATAAAACCACAGAAACAAAAAGACAACACAAGAATAAAACATAAAGTAAGTTAGCTGAGGTAGGAAAAAGGCATATATAATGGAACAATTAATATAAATTGAAAAATTTATAACGAGAAAAAAGATGAGCAGATAGGATTAAAAATTCAATCCAACTAAATATTATTTTCAGGATGTATATACAGGAGAATAATTCAGAAATTTCATAAGAAAAAAATGAAAAAATAAAGCATACATTGCAACACAAAGGATGATTTAAAATATTTTTTCTCAAAATAAAAGATATGAATAAAAATAAAACATTAAATCAATTAAATATATGCGTTTTTAATTCGATTTCTCTACAACGAAATTGTTATGGACTAAATGTTTGGTCTCCTCAAAATTCATATGTTGAAACTCTAATCCCCACTGTGATGTTATTAAGTGGTGAGGCCTGTGGGAAGTGATTAGTTTATGCAAGTGGATTTCTCATTAATGGAATTAGCGCCTTTAAGAAAGAAACCCCAGAGAACTCTCTTGCTCTTTTTCCACCAGGTGAGGATACAAAGAGAAGTTGATAGTCTGCAGCCTAGAAAAAAGCCCTCACCAGGACCTGACCGTGCTGGTACTCTGATCTGGAACTTTCAGACTCCAGAGCTGTGAGAAATAAATGTTCATTGTATAAGCCACCTGGTCAATGTTAATTTGTTATAGCAGTACAAGCTGATTGAGACTGATCAAGATAAAGGGTTAACTATTACATGATATAACTGTGCTGAAATACTTAAGGAAAAATATTTGCAGACTGAAAAAATAAAAGAATTTAATTGTAACCTAATTTTTTTTTTTTTTTTTTTTTTAGATGAACTCTTTCTCTGTTAAGCTTGAGTGCAATGGCACCATCTTGGCTCACCGCAACCTCTGCCTCCTGGGTTCAAGGAATTCTCCTCCCTCAGCCTCCTGAGCAGCTGGCATTACAGGCACCCACCACCAAGGCCTGCTAATTTTTGTATGTTTAGTAGAGACGGGGGATGAGGTTTCACCATGTTGGCCAGGCTGCTCTTGAACTCTGATCTCAAGTGATTTGCCCACCTCAGCCTCCCAAAGTGCTGGGATTACTGGCTTGAGCCACCACACCCGCCCTCTGTAACCTAAAGTTAGAAGATTTTGAACATGCTTTTCTCTGTTTTTGTCTGGGATAAAAAAGACCAGTACGAAAAAGGATAAGGAGTAGTGATTATAAAACCTCAGAATGTATGGGCATCACCTGGAGAGCTCTAAATGTGCAGATGGTTGGCTTTGCCTTCACAGATTTGGTTTTGATTGGTTTAGGGTGAGTCTCAGGCACTGCTGGTTTATAAAAGCCTCCCAGGAGATTGCAATGTACAGAGAGAATTGAGAGCTAATGACGTTGAGGTAGATAAGCTGAAAATTATTTTAATAAAGTTAATAGCACACAATATATTCAACTTGGCATCACACAGAATATATCTCTTTAAAAGAAAACCTACAAATTATTTTTAAAAATTACATACAAAGTCACAAAGAATCTTCAGTCAAATCTATAATGTTAAAATGGCATAGTCTATATTCTCTAATCACAATATAACACATTGAAAACAAAACATAAAGTGCACTTTAACAAGTAGACCCAAAGCAAAAATCAAACTGTAACACAATATTTAGAAGATAGAATAGGAATGAATTATAATGATTTTAATTATTATTGTAATTATTATAATACATAAAATATGTGACTATAATTTTCCTCAGAGAAAAATTAACACTGCAACTTAATAATAAAATAATTACTTTATTCCCAAATGAGACAGAGATTGGAAAGGAAAGGATTAAAGCAGCTAGCCTGTGATTCATTCATTTCCTTTAGTGGAGGGATACATCCAGAGGGGAAAAAAAAGGGTGACCTGGTTAATCTCCTTGTCAACTAGACTTCTGGGTAAACAGACTTAAAGTATTTGCTGAGCGGAAGAGAGCTTATCTACAGTACTTCCTTAGGGGAACATTACTAGCTAATGGGTTACTGAAAGTAAAGAAAATATATATATATATATATATGGAAATATGAGGCATGGCTCACTGGAAAATGGCAAATAAGTTATGTAACTCTCTGGGTATAAAATAGAGATTTTTTAAATTATTATTTATTTTTTTAACCTAACTTCAATGCTCCTCTTGCCCTGTAAAGTCACTTAGAACACTCTAGAGACCTCATCTATTGTTCTGGACTAGAGTGCATGTTTGGTATGGGAAGAAAGTATGTGAGAATCACTCTCAATGTCTCAGACCACTTTTGGCTTTATCTGAGCACTTTGAAGTCCCTGTGTCCTTGATACTGTTGGCAAAGTTTCATCCTAAGATCCATGACTTTGGGGAGTCTGATTCGGCACTCCAATTATTTGTTTTAGCTCAGAAAATAAAGAGAAAAATAAATGAAGTAATATTGTCTCCAAGATTTTGGAGAGAGAATAATATATGTAAAGAATACAGTGAAAATAATTGATAAAAATCAGAAATTAATTCAAATGAAAATAGAAATTAATTGTACTGATAAATCCAGTGGTTATTTTGTGAGGAAATAATCAAATTAATGAATGAGTAGTTAGTCTATTTGTTAACTAAAGAAATTCCTGTCAGTTATTTTTCTGGGGAGTTCCCTCCTCCCTGCCCCTCAAATTTCATCTGCGTTAGCTTGCCCAGGCTTTGATCATTCCCTCCTCACCTCTGCAAGTCGATCGTGCTCTGATGGGGCTCCCTATATCTGTGATATGAGCTCGGCAGTCCCTCCATACAGTCAACTGGGATTAGCATAGGGCTCACCCCACTTCCGTACCTTTGCTCCCAGCATTTACTCCTTTTGTCCAGTGTTGGAAAACAGTTGTTTCATTTACTTTGTCTAGTTTTATAGTTGTTTATTAAGGGAAGACAGATCTGGTAACATTTACTTACTCATGGCAGGAAAAAAGTATATTTAAAAGCAAAAATAGAGAAAGGAAGAAAAGAATAAAAGGGAGCAAGAGAAAATAAAATTCCAAAAAGACAAGAAAAAGAGAGAGAATACTCAAATGCAGTAATGAGTAAAAGGATAAAATCTCATATTCAAATACAAGTAATGGAATAATAAATGCTCTTGAAAAACAGAAAAAAAAATTAAGTTGATTTAAATAGTCACCCCAAATACTTTGCAAAAATCAACAAAGTAGATAATCTACTAGTTTATAAGGAAACAGAAAAAAAGTTTAATTTAAAAAAAAGAGGGAATACAAGAACTTATATATGAAAAATCTTTTAACTATATACACATTTTAAATAATTTATATAATTATACATTTAAAATATGGATAAAATTTGTTAATTTCCAAAAAAATTACAAATTTCCAAAATAAATGTAATAACCTTGGACAAAATTATATAAATTCTGAAAAATAAAAATAAAAACCTAGGAAAGCTTATTTTTAATATGCGATTGGATTTTATTTATTTATTTTTTATTTTTTTGAAACAGAGCTTCGCTCTTTGTTGCCCAGGCTGGAGTACATTGGTGCGATCTTGGCTCACTGCAACCTCCGCCTCCTGGGTTCAAGCGATTCTCCTGCCTCAGCCTCCAGAATAGCTGGGATCACAGGCACCCGCCACCACACCCGGCTGATTGTGTATTTTTAGTAGAGATGGGGTTTCACCATGTTTGCCAGGCTGGTCTTAAACTCCTGACCTCTGGTGATCCACCCGCCTCGCCCTCACAAAGTGCTGGGATTACACGTGTGAGCCACTGTGGCTGGCCAATTTAATTGTTTTAATTGACAAAAAATACATATATTATGATGTGAAACATGTTTTGATATGTGTATTCATTGTGGAATGGCTAAGTCAAGCTAATTAACATATGCATTATTGTACATACTTTTTCTGTGGTAAGAACACTTAAAGTCTGCTTTCTTAGAGATTCTCAAGCCTAGAATATATTGTTACAGCCAAAGGATATGAAATCAGTAACTTGAAGAGATATCTGCATTTCTATGTTCATTGCAGCATTACTCACCATAGCCAAGATATGGAGTCAACCTCAGTGTCCATCAATGAATGAATGAAGAAAATGTACACACACACACACACACACACACACACACACACACACACACACACACACTCACACTCTCTCTCTCTCTCTCTCTGTATATATATACACACACACAGAGTGTGTGTATATATATATATATATATGTACACACACACACCCACTGGAATACTGTTAAATGTTCAAAAAGAAGAGATTCTGTAATTTATGACCACACAATGTACCTGAAGGCCATTATATTAAATGACATATGCGAGGCACAGAAAGACAAAATATATGATTTCATTTATATGTGGAATCTAAAAAAGTCACTCTCATAGCAACAGAGTAGAAAGGTGTTACCAGAAGCTAAGGGCTGGGGGAGTTCAGGGATGATCAAAAAAAGCTTACCTTTGCATCCTTTTTACTTCCTCAATATGATGGTCCAGATGATTTTGTAGATGAGCTCATTCAAACTTGAAAAGGAACTCCACATTTTAATCAATTTAATAGTTAAAGTAATAGGGAAAGAATGAAAACTCCAGAACTTATTTTTGCAAAGCTAGTATTTTGATCAATAAAGGAAAGTGATTATTTAGAATTTACAAAGCAGAATAAATCTGAGAGTTACTTGGGAAATTTTTACAAAAAAAATAGAATATAGACTAAAATTCCAAGATAAAAGTATATTGAAATTCTATATTAAAAGCTGCATATAAACAATGTGACAAAACACAAACTTATTAATGAATCAAAATTGTAGCTGTTGAAACAGATTTAAGTGTACTCGTAGGAAATAAATTAAAGGATTAAAATGACATTTTTAACAGCGAGAAAAAAATGAATTATTCAAAAGTGGTTTGAGAATACCTAGGTTACCACACACACAAAACCTATAAAAATCTCATCCTGGCAGAGCGTGGTGGCTCACGCCTGTAATCCCAGCACTTTGGGAGGCCGAGGCTGGTGGATCTCCTGAGGTCAGGGCTCCAAACCCACCCTGGTCAATGTGGTGAAACCCCATCTCTACTAAAAATACAAAAATTAGCCAGGCATGGTGGCAGGTGCCTGTAATCCCAGCTACTCAGGAGGCTGAGGCACAAGAATCACTTGAACATGGGAGGCAGAGGTTGCAGTGAGCCGAGATTGCACTATTGCACTCCAGCCTGGGTGACAAGAGTGAAACCCCATGTCAAAAAAAAAAAAAAAAGAGAAAAGAAAAAAATCTCATCCTATCCCATACTTTACAGCAAATTCCTAGTGGCTTAAGGACTATATTTTTTTAATGGAATTATGGAAGCTCTAGAAGAAAGGGAGTTTAATATTTATATAATTTTATAGAAAGAAATAGTTCTGTCTATGACATGAAAGGCAAAAGTTATAAAATACATACAGTATTGATAAATTTGACTATGTTCATATGTTCATAGTCATAATATTGAAAGGAAACTGGTGGCTTTTACTTTTAGTCATAATGGATTTAATAGGGACTAGAACTGCCCTACCATCTTCGATTTAACAAAAACAGACAAAATATTAAGAAACGATACTTTTTAGACTTTGAAAACAGGCTGCACAGATGAGTAATTTCTGAAAGAAGAGAAAAAATTGAGAACTCTAAAATGCTCAGTTTCCATTGCCTGAGGAGAATTTTCAGGCTTCAAAGCTCAGAGGGGGAATCCAAACAGAGCCTGGTGGTCTCCTTGGGTTGAGGAGACCAGTTGAGAATTCAGGGAAGACAAAGCAGCTAAAGTTCACAGGGCAGGGACTGGGAAAGAGAAAGGGGCACATCAAAGGAGTTCTGGAGATAGGCAGAGGGTTCTCCTTGAAAGTGCAGATGTGTACTGATCCGAACATGCACTAAGCTGAGGAAAGAACTGCTGAAAGGAGGGGTGAAGCAATGCCGAAGTTCACACAGGGCTGAGACTAGTTGATATCCACAACCAGAGTGAAAAATAAAACTCTACCAATATTCAGAGTGTCAGGTGAAGTACTCAGGGGAGGGGACAAATTTGCCCTAGACTAATGACCTCTCTGGTTCTACTCATCAGAAGTTAGAAGCAAACCTTCAAGCTCAATATGTAGAAGTTAAAAATTTTTTTAAAAAGCATAAAATATTATTAGTTTTATATTAACTAACTTTATGTGCTACTTTCCAGTTCACAAAATGCTTCTTATAAATATTATCTCATCTTAGGTGTGGCCTCTTTTGTATTGTAAATTCAAATATCTAAGTTAAATAGGTTGAAAGTGATCCAGACGTTTGACAAGCCTCACATATTGAAGACACACCCTGATCATCTTGCCTTGTAAAAATCAGGTTAGAGATGGCTGTCTTGGAGACAGACTGACAAGTATATACAGGATTTGAGTTGCAAAAGGACTTCTTTTTGTGACTGAATAAAGGACATGGTGTACTTAGGTTTACGTTTGTCTCAAACCTTACCCCAGAGATTAAGTTTTCACCAGTAGGAGTATTAAATTTTCAAGATGTAGTAAAAAACTTCAGGTAGTTTAATTCAGTGTCAGGTCTCTTTATGTTGCAGGAGGCTTTATCCTAACAACTGCTAGTCTTGTTACCTGTCAACTGCTCTTGTGCCAATTCAAGGTATGAAATTATTTCTGATGCTAAAAATTTCTATATAAAGTCAAAGTGACCAGCCTTATAGCCAAGGTCAACTGACTACATCATTGGCAAGGAGAAACACCAGAATCCTTAGAAAGCTACTTTTGGGGAAGTCAGATTTGATATCTGTGCAACTGTTCAATCATCGGTGCTTCTAGTTTTTAGTGTTTGTTTAAGCATACACAGTGTTCTTAACAATTCAAGCAGTGAAATAAAATACATTCATTATTAATAAAAATTTATGTCCACCAAGGAATACATCACATAACAAGACAAATAAGAATGGGTTCAAAAAGAGTACATTCCTATAAGTTCTCAATAAATCTCTTCAAATAGTAACTCCTTCCTAATACATAAGTGGTTTTCATGCTATAAAATTGCATTTTAATATATGATATCTGTTGTTAATTTCCTGTTTGATATAAATCATTGATGGTTACCTTTCTCTTGATAGATATTCTTAATATTTACACTTCAATTAATGAAACATAAACTCTCTCCAATTGCTTTACACAGGTATACATCAATGAGTCTTTCGATTGTTCTTCAAAAAGGCATGTGGTCAATTATTTTGAAATAAATATTATGCAAAACAGAACCACTTGCAAATAAGAAATAAATGAGCTTTAGTCTTCTCAGATACCATGTTTCTTCAATGGGCAAAGATCTATATTATTATTTTTCATATTTTGATTATCAACTATTCTTCCTAAGATTAATCCTTATTATCAAACTTAGGACAAAGATAATTTGAAATACACAGTAAACTCAGTTATTCTGTCTTTGAATAGAGGTCGGGTCAGAACTCATGCTGTACTCATGGCAGTTCTGTTTATCAGCATCCTCCTCTGTGCTCTCTGCTTAGGTTTCCTGCCTGTCACTAATGAAGCTGTAAGGACAAAACAGACTTAAGGCTTTGTCTTTATCTCTGAAAAATAAGTAGTGATTTTCTTCTTTCTTCTCAAGAAACATGTTTGCCACGAGATAAGCGTTTTATATAGAGAGAGTGAAAATCATTAATTGCTTCCCACCTCTCCTTTTTTGTAACAGGTACAACAGAAGATTTTAGAAAACAAAGCAAAGATAAAGTCCTCTGATACAAAATGAGATCAGGTTCAATTGACTAGAGTGTCTTCCTCTTGTTTTCTGTAAAAGTATTTTCCTGTCTAAAGCTTATCAAGAAATGCACCCTCAAAATATTCTTTTATAGTAACATGTCACATTCAAAATGTATTTTTTGCAGTGAGAAATGCTGGGATATTGAAAGATAAAATTAAAAGAAAGCTAGGAAGGAAATTAATATTTTCACTTTAGGGTCATTCATAAAATTTTTCTTCCTAGCAGAGTGATAAAAAATAAAGACTTTTATTTCAAAGAATAGGAATTCAATATCAACCTTTGTATTATGCCTTAGAAATAATAGGGAGGGAAAAACCATTCATCACATACAACCCACAATTAAATCCTGTGAAGTAATAGGAAGAGCTTTTGCTCAGCCAGCCATCTGAATAGAAGGTGGAAAATAATGACTTGAATTGGCCTCTAAATAAATAAGAGTAATTCTTGGACACCAACTCTTGAAAGAACCAACTGCTACTCAAACCAAGTCCCTGCTTCAGATTTAAAATCTGCCTGTTCAGCTAAAAGAGAAACAAGTTACCAGAAGACCCAGATCATGTGAACATAGTATAATTGTGATACTACCACATTAAAAGTCATAAAAATTATATAAAAGGAAGCTTGAATACTTTTTTCATGTCATTCAACTCATTCTCTATCATGCAGTGTGCATGATAGTTAAAACATTGTTCTTGGGAATGCAAAACAGTTCAACTTCTGTTGAGGAGAATTTGGCAATTTTTGGAAGAATATGCCAAATTTGGTTTTTGACTTATTATGTCTTATACCAATTTACACTGGAAAAGATATGAAAAGACTCATGCTTAAGTGTTTTATTCTGCCATTATAATAGTGGAAGATTGAAAACAACCCAATTCATGAAATACACAATGATGGAACAAATTCTGATATACCAACACATTGAAATACCATGCAACAGTGTACAGAAATGAAGAAGATCTATCACAGATATGGAGGGTTCTCCGTTACATATAACTGAAAAAAATCAAGGCAACAATATATAAAACATATTACCTTTGCTAAAAGAAAGAAGTTATGGGCCAGGCATGGTGGCTCACGCCTGTAATCCCAGCACTTTGGGAGGCTGAGACAGGTGGATCACTTGAGGTCAGGAGTTCGAGACCAGCCTGGCCAACATGGTGAAACTCTGTCTCTACTAAAAATACAAAAATAAGCTGGTCGTGGTGGCACGTGACTGTAGTCCCAGCTACTCGGGAGGCTGAGGCAGGAGAATCGCTTGAACCCGGGAGGCGGAGGTTGCCAGTGAACCAGGATCGCACGGTTGTACTCCAACAGTGCGAGACTCCATCTCAAAGAAAAAAAAAAATAGAAGTTATGTAATAATAGATCTAATATTACAAAAAGCAAAAAGACACTAAAAATATGAACCAAAAATCAATAAAAACGGAGAGAAAGAAGAAACAGAGGAGGCAAGTAAAAATGAAAGCCTTTAAAAATATAACTTGTTATAAAGCTTTTCATTCTCAAGTGTTTTTAAAACACCTAAAATGAAATCTGATAAAAATAGAAAGCAACATGTAAAGTTAAAACCAAACCAGAAACAAAGAAAAGAATTTAACTGTATATCCAGTTAGTGATATAAACCACACAGAGATAAGAATTTTTTAAGCAACTTTTAGCTGTATTGACATAGTAGAAAATAAGAACAAGTAAAAATAAAATAAATTGAACTTCAATCAGTAGTTTAGTTGAGAGTGGTAGTATTGGTATTATCTTTTTGAAACTACTTGATGTATGTTGTAGATTAACGAAAATAAGTAATTTTGTTAAGAAACAAAATTTAGCTTAAGACAAAAAAGATACAATTGTAAAAACCAAATCTTGAATAAGACAACATACATTTGAATTGGAAATATATGTGTGAACTGCAAATTTTTTTTCTTTCTAAAAAAATACTTATTTCTTGGTAATTCCATGAAGCAATGATGACTCAATTGCAATAAGCACACCTAATGCCTGGACTGCAGTATTTAAATACCATAAGAAAGCTGAGCAACTTGAGGTAATGAATCATTGCATATCTGGGTGGAAAATATACAAGATGAATTTGGAATATCTAGTTGTAATAGAAATCCAGAAAGTGATCAAATGTAAATAAATTATATTAAAGGGACATAGGAACAAACATAGAGGAAATCCAGCCAAGAGTTAGAAAACTGGCACATGAAAAATCATAATGAGTACAACTGACTGTAGTATATTGAAATATACAAATTCATGTATTCATAAGGTTACTCAAAAACATAAAGGGTTGGGGAAAACAAGACAGGAAACAAAACCGGCCAAAACACAATAAGAAGCAACGAGGGCATCAACTCCTTACTCAAAAAATTGACAAAAGGAGAGGTTAAACATTTATCATGTTTTTCCTTCACGAGTTGTTTCTACGTAACCAAATGGTCCAAGCTAATGAAGGATTTTTGTTTATTTGTTTTTCGTATTTTGTGAAAAGAATTAAAAAAGAAAAACTAGAGAATGCCGTTTTAAACCTCTGATAAAATCATTGATTCAGGCCATTATTGTCAGTGGATATAAAACTGTTGAAAAATTGACAGATTGACAGTGAACTTCATAATGATTGAATCAATCAACTACCACCTGAATCCTCTGTTCAATTTTAATATCACTGAATGTGAGACAATAAAATACCACTTTTCCCTTTATGTGAGACAACATGAAGTGCAGAGTACCATTTTTCAAGCATTCTTGACCAAAAACAACAACAACAACAACAAAACCAAGGGCAAACTTGAATCTAAGTCTTTATCATTAACTTCTATTTATATGAAATATAAGGAATAAAGCAACAAATTAAACCACACTAAGAGGAAGTTGACAAACAAATGTAAATGGAAGACATCCAATAGGACAGCTGATTCGGCTTCGGTGGAAAGTCAATGGCATAAAAATAAAGGAGAGCATCAGCTCCCGGTTAAAGTCTTAAGAGACATGTCACTCAAAAGTAAACTGTGAACAAAATGTTGCCTTAAAAATATTATTACAATGTGAGCATGAATTACATATTGATATCAAGAAAATGCTTTTTCAAATGTTTGACAGTGACATTGTGGTTATGCAAGAAGATGCCCACATAGATGCTTACTGAAGAATGAATGGGTGGCCTGTCATGAAGTCTGGCACTTACTTTAAAGTACTTTAGTAAAGAACAAAAGAAGGAAAAGGACAAATGAAACCAATAGGACAAAATCTTAACAATTGTTAAGTCTGGGTGATGAATATATAGATGTTAGTTGTACTATTCTATTTGGTATATTTTTAAAAATTTGTAGTAATTTTTAAGTCGCAAAACCAATTAAAAATTATTGTAATTATTTCTTAAATTTGTTTTATTCATTGGATAGACAAAATTAATAAAAGTTCTGGAAAATAGTCAAGCTCATACTCTGGGCTCAGTTACTGCACCATTCTTGGTTCCAGGTAAAGTTGAATCAAAAACGTGGGTCTCAAGTAGTGACAATATAAATGGGAGGCTATACTCTGATTTTCTAATGAGACACAGGCTCTTAGAATTTCAACCAAACTAGTTTATATTGTATATTAAATACTTGCATGGAAAAGTGAATATATAACAAAAGATGGACTACCTAAAAATTGCATTATAGGCGAATTATTTTTTCAAAATCTTTGATTTTTGAAAAACTTCTGATTTGTAATTAGTCCACTTTACTAATATAGAAAAGCTGAATGTTAGCCCAATATTACTTTCAAGAAAGGGATCATGAAATTGAAATCACAACTTAAAAAAACACACACACACACTTTACCTGGTATATACTCTGTGTCAGGCACTGCTGTATGCCCTAGAAATACACAAATATGATGTGGAGAAGCTAGAAGTTTAATGAGGAACACAGAAATCTGAATATTTAAGATGCTCAAGCTAAATTCGAACTCATGAGAAGGAGATAAAACAGAAGACAGATGAAACAATTTTTGTGAGCTCATTTCCTAGAGGAAAAAATGCTTTCAGTGAACAAAAGCATGAAGCAGAGAATCGACATGGAAGTCTACACGGTATTGTGAGTAGATCTGTGTTGCTTGAACTCCAAGGTAAGGCACCAATTGTTGAATGGATCTTACTTTGAAACAGAATCCAAAACCAGATGAATAGGAGAGAATTCTTCATTTGTGAAAGAAAGAATATGAAATCAAATTATTATAGATAATGACACCAAAGAACCTAAATTTACTGACTGAGAAGAGCAAAAGTCAAAATACACACATGTGAAGTACACAACAATTTCACTATGAAGAAACATAAAACTATTGTTAAAGTCAAATGACTTTTATTTTGTTCTATTAACTTTCAAACATTGCATATGTGTATGGGTTTGTGTATTTAAAATGTATAAACAAGATATGAAAAGTTAAACAGAAAAAGATGCCTCTGTCTAATCACATGACAGGGGGAAAAGTGCTTCAACATAAATTTAATACTTGCTGACCACTTTTGCATGTTGAATCATCATTCAAGCACATTTAAGAAACCATCATATTTTGATGAAAATTTAGGGTGAATCATTACCAAAGTTAAAAATCCTATCATACTATAAATGCTTATCCTTTCTTACACATTTTAGGCAAGTTTATTTTTGCATATAGTAGGTTTTCTTAAGGTTGGTCCCAACTCCACTAATAATTAGTTGCATATTTGCTCAATTCTGTAACCATGGTCAAGAGAAGACCATACACTTTCACAGTCAAATCAAGAATTTAAGATGTAAATGAAGAGTTGACACAGCACTGAAAATAACTGTGACATCTTAGAAGGCAAAATTCCAGAAGTTAGTTTCTAGCAAGTTAAAGCTGATATCACAAAATACTAATTGATATGATGGCACCATCAATTTCTTCAAGATATCTGTGTGTCTGGGATTTTAACAAGGTGACATATTGAGGAAAGAGGCAGAAAATCATGAAGTAAGAAATTATTTTCTATGTTACAAAAAACATTTTAAAGATCTAAAAAGAAATGTTCATTTTTTCATTATATTTCCAATTCTGTATTCCTTTCCTGTTGTTTATTCTAAATTGTAAAAGTAACAAATTTGCACTGAGTATACATTTCTCAAATATAATTGAGATTCAGAGAAGGCATTCTAAGTAATGGATTTTTTGGCTTAAGTTTCAATAAGCTAACTATAAAATTAGACTTATAACTAATGTTTTCTACTCTACTCAAATATGCTCAGCATTCAACCCATGAAGAAAATGTAGCAGCTGAGCACCCGTTCCTTTGAATTAAAGAATTTAGCAGGTCCATTTAGCAGCATCACTATAGACAGAAGCATAACCATACATTTTAAAAATGCATTGGGTTGGCATCAACAACTGAGGATATCAATAAAAAGTAAAAGATGAGGTTGATGTATTACAGAAATTCAGTTGACAGAGAAAATGGAGAAGCAAACTAACATGTAATAAAGTTAGTCGTTGAAGGTCAAATACATTTTGCAGTTTTTATTTTATCTTTGCTGTGGGTATGTAGGTTTGTCTTTAAAGTTTTATAAAAGGAATTTTTAATAAGGTTTTTGTGCTTTAATATGGAAAGTCTGTGGCCTAAGATATGCCATATATTAATGATGAAATAGTGGGTTAATTTCCAAATGAACCTCATCTTGTGTATGAGATAATATGACTTGCTGCCTGCAGAGGCAATTACAGGTTTAATACATTTGGTGTTGGACATCAATCTTGCTAAATCAATCGGTATAAATTATCTTACAAAGGTACCTGCAATTCAATGGCAAAACCTCAAGTAGAAAATCAGCAAAGTTTACCCAACAAAAGTAACACAGAGATTTATTTTCTTGTAGCTCAAGAACAATTCTCAAAGAATATTCAAGGATGTCTATCTGTGATAATCCATACTCATTGCACTAAGCCTTCTTGACCTTACACAGCCTCCTGTGTCTCACACAGCCGCTAATGGGATTGTAGCAATTCACAGTTCTCTTCAATGTAAGTTTCTGCAGCAACAATGCATCCAAATAGGCAGATGAATAATTCTTATATTCACTTAAAAATTAGAAAGTGTATTGCATTTCTAGTTTGCATCTAGAGGCTTCTCCAATTAATGCAACTTTTTAAATGGTGAATAAAGATTACAAGGGTGACCATTGCAGCTAGACTGACAATATGTACAATTTTTTGAACTGGGGGGAATTCAACCCATGAGCTTACTCAGAAAGGAGAAAAGCAGACTGATTTGTTTGAACATGGAAATATCTCCCTTCCCACCTCTTCTCCACCTCAGGCTTCAGTGCTAATTCCTTTTGTTTACTTCCCATGCATCTTGAAAGTATCATCATTATTCTCCAACAAAGTTTCCTTAAAGAGGTCATTGCTGGTGTACATAACCTTGTTATGTAAATAGAAATTTATTATTTAAATTTTTCCACCTTCTTTTTCCTTCGTATATTAATAAATATCTATAAATACACATATTGTATATATAAATATACACACACATGCACATACATATATACATATCTACTATTAGTTTAGCAAATACTGGCTTTTCATTCAATGCCATTGGTAAGCTCTCAAACAGTTTCAAGACTGATTTCAACAAAAGATATCTTGCACGTTTTGGAAGGAGTAAGATTTGAACCCTGCTACTACTACTATGAGCTTATTCACCTACCTTAAGTTAGAAAAAACAGACCTGGCAAAAGCATGCATGTTCATGTATAGACAGCACCTAGGTATGTATATCCATTGTTAGCCTTATACTTTGTTTCCCTGACGTGTAAATCTAAAAAATAATTAAAGGAAATAATAATCATGTCTCTCTTTTGGTATGTTTAATAATATAAAGACTAAAAAGTCATATTCTAATGAAAGACATCTTTATTGATTAATATGCTGAAATGCTCTGGCTACATGGGCAGGGTTCATTTCCCCATGTGGTTTCCATTTGGAGCTAGTGCCTCTGTAAGTCAGTAACAGTCTCCTCTGTAAGTCAGTAACAGTCTCCTCTGTCTGAGAGCATGCTCCTCTGACTTTCTCAAACGGTCATCTAAAATGGCTGCCTAATGGGCTGGCCAGATGACTTCGGGTAAGAAAACCTCTTTCAGCCTATTACAAGGTAATTTTACCTAGTGGGCTTTCATATCACTCTGTTCCTCAGAGCTGCAGCCCCATGCTCTATTCCACTGCCCACCACTGGCTCTGAGCCTAAGTCATCAAACCCAAATATTTAAAAGCATTATAACCCTACTTGAAACTACTTACATTTTAATTTTGTATAAAACTTACATAGACAACCTAACAGCCTAACTTGGCTCCAGACAGTATCACAATAATATACAACATAGCTAAAAAGGCATTCCAGTTTTTTCTAATTGGTCCTCATATGAAAATGAGAAAAGGCTTTCAGCCTACTAAATTATTCAGTGGTACCATGCATTCTCTAAATTTATTACTCTTGGCTGATACAGTTTTAGACATAAAATAAATGCCAGAATCTGAACTAAAAATGCAATAAATAGAACTGTCTTTATCGACACTGGCTGTTAAAAAAATCTTCCATTTTCATACTTCACTTGTAGTGACTATATATCATCAAATTTATTTTGATAAAAAGTTAAATAAAGTGAGAGAAACAGATCTAACTAAAATCACATTCACTAACTTAAGGACTATGCGAGGGCAAGTAATCACATATTTTTGGTTAATTGCTTCACACATATTCCTGTTTTTAACACTTTTCCAGCAAATAAGACAAGATTACTAAATGTGTTATGGGAGTTATGTCAAAGATCACGTATTATCCTACTTGGTTTTTGCACTGTTATAGTCTACAAAAAAGATAAGCAAAAGTAATAAAAGTAAAATCAGATGCAAAATAACTCTTGATGTAGTAAAAAAAAAAAAGGAAAGTTTTTAGTCATTGCCCTCATCCATTTTTGAAATTATTTCAACACTTAGAAACTACTGCTATTTTATAATTCAATAGTTTCTTAATCTTCCCCTTACATTAAATTACTTCAGCCTCTGACACAGTTGTCTCCTTTCTTCTAGAGGCTTTTAATAGACTCACTTAATAAAATTGATGATGATGCAACAATACTAATAACAAAAACAATAAATAACATTTATTGAACATTGACTATGTTTCAGAGATTGGGTTAAGAGCCTTACCTGAATGATCCTTTGTAAAAATCTTCACAATATCTCTGTAGAGTTATTGTAATTAACCCGTTCCTACTCATGAAGAAACTGAGAACCAGAGTAAACAAGTGACTTAAATGTTCCAGGGCTACAAATTCATACACAGGCTTCTGGCTCCAATGCTACACATCTAGCATTTTTAAACATAAGTGAGATGTTACACTTTGGCTTAGAGCCCACTGGGCTTCCCTTGCTTCCTGATGTCATTCAAGTGTGTGCTCAAATGACACACAGAAAGAAATTTCCTCAATATCCCCTCTAAAATACCATTTTGTTTCTACTCTTTAGCACTATTTTTATTTTTAGGGTTTACTATCTGCCAATACGTTAAATGTCTACACGTGAATGTTTTCCCCCTTTTGAAGCTTTGGAAGCTTCAAAAGGACAGAGATTTTGTTTTGTTCATTGTTGTATCGCTAATGCCTACTGTAGTGATGACACATGGTTGATTGTCAACTAACATTTGTGAAAGGGAGGGAAGGAGGGAGGCAGGGAGACAGGAAGAAGAAAAAAGGAGGAAAGAGGGAAAGTGGGAAGGAGAAAAAGAATGGAGGAAGAAAGGAAGAAGAGGGAAGAAGGGAGGATAGAAGAAACACAAAAAGAAAGAAACTGATTCTGCCAGGCAATCTTTCTACAGTGCTGTATAACTCCTACTGTCTTCTTTATTGTTGCTCTTCCTTTGCTGACTCCTTTTTATTTGCTTCCTAAATATAGGCATTATCTAAGATTTTCTTTTCATGGTTTCTCATTGCTTTCTTTCCAGAAACTTCTGTTTTTCCCCCCTCCCTTTCCCCTATATTTAAGCAACCAGATTTACTTAGATTAATTCTTATAGTTATGAAGTCCTGATATCACAGAAGTTGAAAACTTTGAAGTTGAAATTTCCTCCTGCTCTCTGTTAGGAGTAGCGAAAGCCACTGAGCCAAGAATTCATGGATTCTTTCTCTTCCTGTACAAGTGTAAGAATGTTTAATGAAGAAAAACTCAACCAAAGTTTATTCTCGTGGTTTTGTAGCAATAAGAATAACTGACACACAATGAGTGCTAAGTCACTCAGGCACTATTCTAGAGGCTCTAATGCATGTCTCATTAGATCCTCATGTAAACTCCATGAGGAAGATTATTATTTCACTCAGAAGTATATAATGCATCCTATGACTGCTTAGATCCTAGAATATTGAATATCCCTTATCCTTGAAAGGAAGTGAACTGAAGTGACAGTATTCGGGGTAATAATGCAAGGATGGGGAAAGTTAGGGATTCAAGCAGAATACAAATTCTAAACCCTAAACTATTCCCAACCCAAAGCATTGAATCAAATTTCTAACAACATACAAAAAAGAAAACCCACACACATAACAACAACAACAAACATGAAAATTGACAGTTTTAAGAAAAAAAATAAACCAACAACAATTCAGGGAAAAAATTTTCTGAGAGCACATAATGATTGGATATCATTACATAAACATATATTTCTACCACATCTGGATTAAAGTAAAAAATTACAAGATTTATAGTTATTTAATTTCATAACTCTAAACATTCCTAGTAATTGTCAGTTTAATTCTCCTTTGAAATTGATTGTAATTCTATTCCAAGGTTGTGTATACACTATTCTAGACATTTATATAGGAACCACAATATTTAATCACTACCCAGATGTTTCCAAAGAAATGCCCCAGATGGTAGATGCTAGGTCTGAAAGATCTAATTTGTGAAATTTTCAGAATTCTTATTAAGCTAAAACTTCTATCCAATACATAAAACTAAATTAGAATGCTCTCTTTTTGTTTTCCTACCTGATTTTGCTTCGTTTTTTTTATTTCTATTATCAGTACTCTATATCAGCTTTCTCAAGTTTCATTCTTAATAATGTAATAAGTATTCTTTCAACTGCTCACATTTTTCACTCATAATCACCACTACATACAGACATAAAATGGAAGATACACTGTGTTTAGGAAACCTGAGGTTTTCCATTACTCTAAGGATAAATTCCGAATTATTTAAACTATCTTTAAAGGCTCTCAATAATCTGATACCACCAGGCACATTGAATATTATCTTTCAGTATTTACCAAAAAAAGGAGCTACAATATTCATTTTTCTAATTTACACTACAACTACCAAACCTATACTTGGTGAAGACTTGATTCAAGTCTCCACATAAAGAACTAAGGAGTATAATGTCCTAGCCTCAATGTCCTAAGTTGCCATATATTTTCATCTTCTTTTAAAAGTGTAAAGCTTCACTACTCTATTCTCCTGTTTAGTTTGAGTTCACCAATTTAATAAACTTTTCCTTTCAGATTTGTTCTGATATAACCTAGTTTTCTGACCAGAAGAACTTCAATGAAGGAACTAAAACAAATTTAGATTTAAACTGAAGTGAGGTCAAAAATGAATTCATCTATGCAAACTTATATGTTTGCATTTCATTTTTTAGTGGAAATATGGTAATCATACATATTTATGGGGTACAGTGTGAGGTTTCCATGCATAAGTACATTGTGTAATGAACAAGTCAGGATAATTAGCAAATTCATCACCTCAAACACTTGTCATTTATTTGTGATGAGAACATACAAAATCCTCTCTTCTAGATATTTTGAAGTACACGTGATTGTTGACTATAGGCACTCTGCTGTGCAATAGAACACCAGAAATTATTCCCCTATCTAACTCTAACTTTGTGCCCATTCACCATCCTCTCCTCAGCCCCATCCCCTCTACTCTCCCCTCTGCATTCTCCTCGGTAACCACTATTCTGCTTTCTAATTCTATGAGGTCAACTTTTTAAGATTCCACATGAGTGAAATCATGGAGGTATTTGTCGTTCTCTGCTTGGTTTGTTCCAATTAATATAATGTCCTTTAGGTTCACCCATGTTGTGCAAATGGCAGGATTTCATTATTTTTTAATGCTTTATTTCATGACATTGTGTATATATATATATATATATATATATATATATATATATATATACCATATTTTCTGAATCTATTCATCTGTTGTTGTATACTTAGGTTGATTCCATATCTTGACTATTGTGAACAGTGCTGGAATAAACCTGGGAGTGCAGATATATCTTTGACACATTGATTCAACTTCCTTTAGATATATACTCAGTAGTGGGATTAATATTTTTGTATAGAGTTGTTTGAGCTCTTTATATATTCAGGTTATTATTATAATCCCTTGCTAGACGGATAGTTTGCAAATATTTTCTCCCATTCTCTGGGTTGTCTCTTTACTTGGTTAATTGTTTTCTTTGCTCTGCAGAATCGTTTTAACTTGATATGATCTCCCATTTGTTCACTTTCCCTTTAGTTGCCTGTGCTTGTGGGATATTACTCAGTAAATCTTTGTCCAGTTCAATGTCCTGGAGAGTTTCCCGGATGTTTTCTTTTACTACCTTCATTGTTAGAGGTCTTAGATTTAAGTCTTTAACCCATTTGATTTGATTTTCGTATATGAGGAGAGATGGGGGTTCAGTTTCATTCTTCCACATATGGAGATCCAATTTTCTCAGCACCATTAATTGAAGGGTTTGTCCTGCTTCTAATGTATGTTCTTGGTAACCTGTTTGAAAATAAGTTCACTTTAGATGTATGAATTTGTTTCTGGGTTCTCTGTTCCACTCCATTGAATGATGTGTCTGTCTTTATGGCAACACCATGCTGTTTTGGTTACTTAGCTCTGTAGTATAACTTGAAATCAGGTAATGTAATTTCTCCTGTTTTGTTCTTTTTGCTCAGGATAGATTTGGCTATTCTGGGTATTTTGGGGTTCCATATAAATTTTAGGATTTTTTTTTCTATTTTTTTGAAGAATGCCATTGGTATTTTGATAGGGATTGCACTGAATCTGTAGATTGCTTTGGGTAGTAGACATGTTTACAATATTGATTCTTCCAATAGATGAACATAGAATAGCTTTCTTTTTGTGTGTGTATCCTCTTCAATTCTTTCATCTAAGTTCTATAGATTTCATTGTAGCAAACTTTTACTTCTTTGGTTAATTCCTAGGTATTTAACTTTATTTGTAGCTATTGTAAGATAAATTACTTTTTAATTTCTTTTTCAGGTTGTTCACTGTTCCCATACAGAAATGCTACTGATTTTTGTATGTTGATTTTGTATTCTGAAACTTTACTGAATTTGTTTATAATTCTAATAATTTTTTGGTGGAGCATTTAGGATTTTGCAAGTATAAGATTATATTATCTGTAAACAAGAATAAGTTGACCTCTTCCTTTTCAATTTGGATGCCCTTTATTACTTTCTCTTGTCTGATTGCTCTCACTACTCTTCCATTACTATGTTGTATAATAGTAGTGAGTGTGGGCATCCTTATTGTGCTCCAGATCTTAGAGGAAAGACCAGTTTTTCCCCATTGAGTATACTAGCTGTGAGTCTGTCATATATGGATTTTATTACATTGAGGTATGTTCCTTCTATACCTAGTTTGTTGAGATTTTTTAATCATAAATAAATGTTGAGCTTTATCAAATGCATTTTCCACATCAATTGAAATGATTGTATTGTTTTTGTCTTTCATTCAGTTGATACAATGTATCACATTGATTGATTTGTGTATGTTGAATCATCCTTGCATCCCTGGGATAAATACCACTTGGTCATGATGAATGATCTTTTTAAAATGTTGTTGAACTTGGTTTGCTAGCATTTTGTTGAAGATTTTTGCATCAATGTTCATCAGGGATATTGGCACGTAGTTTTTTTATTTGTTTGTTTGTTTATTTCTGATGCATCTATGGTTTTGGTGTCAGGGTAATATTGGCCTCATAGAATGAGTTTGGAAGAATTATCCCCTTCTCTATTTTTTGGAATAGTTTAAGTAAATTTGGTATCAGTTCTTTAAATGTTTGGTAGAATTCAGCAGCGAAATCATCAGGCTTTTCTTTACTGGGAGAGTTTTTATTAAGGCTTCAATCTCCTTACTTCTAGATTTCCCAGTTTACTAGTATATAGTTGCTCATAGTAGCCTCTAATGATCTTTTAAGTTTCTGTCGTATTGGTTGTCATATTTCCTCTTAATTTCCATTTTTATTTATTTGAGTCTTCTCTCTTTTTTTCTTAGTCTTGCTAAAAGGTCTGTCAATTTTGTTTATCTTTTCAAAGAACCAACTTTAGGTTTCACTGACCTTTTGTTTTCTTAATTTCAATTTCATTTATTTCTGCTCTGATATTTATTATTTATTTTATTCTACTAATTTTTGGTTTGGCTTGCTCTTACTTTTCTAGTTCCTTAAAATTCAATATTAGGTTGTTCATTTGAAGTTTTTCTTCTTTTTTCATCTAGGCACTTATAGCTATATATTTCCCTCTTAGTACTGCTGTCACTGTATGCCATAGGTTTTGGTATGTTGTGCTTCCATTATCATTTGTTTCAAAACAATTTTCAATTTTCTTCTCAATTTCTTCTTTTACCCACCGGTCATTCAGGAGTATGTTGTTTAATTTCCATGTGTTCCTATAGTTTCCAAAATTCCTCTTTGTAGTCGATTTCTAGTTGTACTCCATTGTGGTCAGATAAAATATTTGATTTTATTTCATTTTGAATGTTTTCAGACTTGCCTTGTGGCTAACATATAGTCTATTCTTGAGAATACTCCATGTGCTATGGAGAGGAATGTGTATTCTGCAGTCACTAGATGATATGCATTGTAAATATCTATTAAGCCCATTTGGTCTACAGTGAAGATTAAGTCTGATGTTTCTTTGTTGATTTTCTATCTGGAAGATCCATCCAATGTGGAAAGTGGGGTACTGAAGCCTCCAGCTATTATTGTTTTGGGGTCTATCTCTGCCTTTAGCACTAATAATATTTGCTTTACCTATCTGGGTGCTCCAGTGTTGGGTGCACACATATTTACCATTGTTATGTCTTCTTATTGAATTGACCCATTTATAATTATATAATGACCTTGTCTCTTTTTATTGTTATTGTCTTAAAATATATTTTGACCTCTATCTTGTTAAGTTGTATTTGTGTAGGAATACATATAGCTACTCCTGCTCTTTTTTTATTTCTACTGGCATGAAATACTTTTTTTCATCTCTTTATTTTTAGTCTATGTTTGGCTTTATACACGGAGTGTGTTTCTTGTAGGCAACAGAACATTGGGTCTTGTTTTGTAATACATTCAGCCACTCTATGTCTTTTGAATGGAGAGTTCATTTACATTCAATGCTATTATTGATAGATAAGAATTTACCTCTGTAATTTTGTTATTTTGTTTCTGGTTGTTTTTCCTTCCTTCCTTCCTGCCTGCCTGCCTGCCTGCCTGCCTGTCTCTTCCTTTTCCTTTCCTTTCTCCTTTCATTTCCTTTCTTATTCCTTTCCTTTCCCATTTCCTCTCCCCTTCCCGTTTCCCTCTCCCCTTCCCCTTTCCCTCTCCCCTTGCCCTTTCCCTCTCCCCTTGCCCTTTCCCTCTCCCCTTGCCCTTTCCCTCTCCCCTTGCCCTTTCCCTCTCCCCTTCCCTTTCCCTCTCCCCTTCCCTTTCCCTCTCCCCTTTCCCTCTCCCCTCCCCCTTCCCCTTTCCCTCTCTCCTTCCCCTTTCCCTCTCCCCTTCCCCTTTCCCTCTCCCCTTCCCCTTTCCCTCTCCCCTTCCCCTTTCCCTCTCCCCTTGCCCTCTCCCCTTTCCCTCTCCCCTTTCCCTTCCCCTTTTCCTTTCCCTTTCCCCTTCCTCTTCCTTTCCCTTTTTATTATATCTTCCTTTTAAAGTAGGTAAATTTCCCTGGCAGTATGTTTCAATTTCTTGCTTTTTTATTTTTTGTGTATATATTATATTTTTTTGATCTGAGGTTACTGTGAGGGTGGCAGGTAATATCTTGTAATCCACTACTTTAAACTGATGACAACTTAACACCGATTGCATAAACAGACTAATAAACAAGGAAAAAGAAAACTAATAAAAACACACTTTTTTCTCCCACGTTTAAAAGTTTGTTCCTACTTGTATTGTACTATGTCTTGAAAAGTTGTAAGTACTATTTTTGATCTGTTCATCTTTTCGTATTTCTACTTAAGATATAAGTAGCTTACACACCACAATTACAGTATTGCAATATTCTTTGTTTTTATGTGTGTTTACTATGGTCAGTGAGTTTTATACCTTCAGATTTCTTATTGCTCATTGATGTCCTTTTCTTTTACATTAAAAACACTTCCCTTAGCATTTCTTGTCAGACAAATCTGGTGTTGATGAAACCCCTCACCTTTTGTTTGTCTGGAAAGTCTCCATTTCTCTATATTTAAAGGATATTTTCAGCAGATATACTATACTAGGGTGAATTTTTTTCCTTCAGCACTATGAATATGTCATGCCACTCTCTATGATTTCCACTGAAAAGTCTGCTGGTAGATATATTGGCCCTCCATTGTATGTTATTTGTTTCTTTTCTCTTGCTGCTGTTAGGATGTTTTCTTTATCCTTGACTTTTGGAAGTTTGATTATTAGATACCTTGAAGTCATCTTCTTTGGGTTAAATCTGCTTGGTGTTTTATAACCTTCTTATGCTTGGATATTGATATCTTTCTGTAGGTTTGGGAAGTTCTCTGATATTATCTCTTTGAATAAACTTTATCCCCTCTCTCAACCTCATCTTTAAGGACAATAACTCTTAGATTTGCCCTTTTGAGGCCATCCTCTAAGTGTTGTAGGTATGTTTTTTGTTTGTTTATTCCTTTCTGTTTTGTCTTCTCTGTGTATTTTCAGATAGCCTGACTTCAAGCTCACTAACTCTTTTCTGCTTGAGATTCCTCTACACAGCTATTTTGAATTCTATCTGAAAGGTCACATATCTCTGTTTCTCTGGGATTGGTCCCTGGTGCCTTATTTAGTTTGTTTGGTGAAGTCATGTTTCCCTGGATGGTCTTGATGCCTGCGGATATTCGTTGGTGTCTGGGCATTGAACAGATAGGTAATTATTGTAATCTTTATTGTCTGGGCTTGTTCGTATTCATACATTTTGGGAAGGTTTTCCAGATACTTCAAGGGATTTGTGTGCTTTCTGTTTATGTGTTTGTTTGTTTCAGGCAGTGTCTGTCACCTAGGGTGGTGTGCAGTGGCATGATCATGGCTCCCTGCTGCCTTGACTTCTCAGGCTCAATCAATTCTCTTACCTCAGCCTCCTGAGTAGCCAGAAGTACAGGTGCATGGCAGAATGCCTAATTTTTATATTTTTTGTAGAGACATAGTTTCACCATGTTGTCCAGTCTGGTCTCAAACTCCTGGGCTCAAGTGATCTGCTAGCCTTGGCCTTCCAAAGTGCTGCAATAACAGGTGTGAGACACTGCACCTGGCCAGGACTTGGGAGCTGTAATATAAATTTTAGGTCACTGCAGCCAGATCTGCATTAAGGGGCACCCCAAGCCCAGTAACACTGTGGTTCCTGCAGACTCATAGAGATACCACCTTGGTGATCTTGGATAAGATCTTGAAGAATTCTCTGGCTTACCTGGTAGAGACTCTTGTTCTCTTCCCTTACTTTCTCCTAAACAAATGTTGTCTCTCTCTCTCTGTGCTGAACTGCCTGGATCTGGGTGAGGGTTGACACAAATACCCCTGGACCCACCATTACTGGGATTGCACTGGGTCAGACCCGATGTCAGTGCAGCACTGGGTCTTAACCAAGGACTTCTGTAACCACTACATGGCTATGGCCTATGTTCACTCAAGGCCCTGGGGCTCTACAATCAACAGGTGGCAAAGCAGTCAGGCTTGTGTCCTTTGCTTCAGGGTGGCAAGTTTTCTCAGGCCCCAGGTAGGTTCAGAGCTTGGAGTTAGAAATATTAGAAGTCTACTTGGTGCTTTATTCTACTGTGGCTAAACTGGTACCCAAATCACAAGACAAAGTCCTTCCCACTCCTCCCTCCCCTTTCCACACAGCCAGAAGTGTCTCTCCCCATGTTCACCACTACCAAAGCTCCATGGGGATTACTGCCAGTCTACAGCTGATGTTCACTTAAGGCCCAAAGGATCTTTAGTCAGCCTGTGGCGAATATTGCTAGATTGAGACTCACCCTTCAGGGAAGTGGGCTCTCCTCTGACCCAGGGTAGGTCCAGAAATGCCATCCAAGAGCCAAGACCTGGAACTGAGGACCCCAAGAGGCTCTTTTCTGCTTTATCTTACCGTGACTGAGCTAGTACCTAAACTGAAAGACAAAGTCTACTTTACTCTTCCTCTGCTTTTCTCAAGCAGGTGGAGTCTTTCACAGATGTGAGTTTGCTGTGACACCCCTAAAGCCAAAACGTCTCAGTAACTCACCCAAGGCCCATAGGGTGTACCACCTGGCTACTGCTGATGATTACTTGGGGCTCAATGACTCTTTAGTCAGCAGATGATGAATCCTGCCAGTACTGGGTCCTTTCCTTTAAGGCAGCAAGTTCCCCTCTGGCCCAGAGTGTGTCTAGAAGTGTTGTCCAGGAACTAGGGCCTAGAATGGGACCTCATGATTTTACCCAGTGCTCTATCTTATGGTGGCTGAGCTGATATCAAAGTTGCAAGACAAAGTCCTCTTTACTCCACTACTCTCCTCTCCTCTCCTCTCCTCAAGCAGAAGGAATAAGTCTCTTTCAGAGCTGTAAGCTGTTCTGCTTGAGACTGGGGGAGGGGTGGTACAAGCACTCCCTCAATCACTCCAGCTGGTGTCTCACTATGTCACGTAACTACCACATCCACTGGCCCTGAGACCAGCATAGCACTAGGAATTGCCTGGGAGTTGCAGTCCTTGTGGCCTAGACTGTATTTCAAGTTTATTTAAGACCCCATAGCACCTCAGCCCACAGTGAAAACGCTGTCAGACTCAAGTTCAGATTGCTGGACTGATCAATTATCCTCTGGCTAGGGCTTGTCTCAATGCTGCCACTGTGGGTGTCAGCTAAATTCTGCCTGGTGTTGGCAGTACTGAGTTCCAATGCAAAGTCCCACAATCACTGTGCTCTCTTTCCTACAAGTGCACAGATTTTCTGTCAGTCACGTGTCCACTGCTAGGGAATGGAGAGGGGTGACTTCAGCATTTAACACTGTCATCAGAGCTTCTTTTAGTGATATGAAGTTAAATCAGGTACTTTCATCACTCACCTGATTTTTTGTTATTATCGAAGTGTTTTTTTGTGTAGACAGTTGTTAAATTTGGTGTGCCTGCAGGAAGAACAAGTGGTGGAGGCTTCTATTTCTCCATATTGCTCTGTCTCCTCCTGAGTTTCTTATATTCTGGATATTAATTCCTTGTCAGATGCATAGTCTGTACATATTTTCTCTCATTTTATAGATTGGCTCTTCGTTCTATTTGTTGTTTCCTTTGCTGTGTACAAGCTTTGTAGTTGATGTAATTCCATTTTGTCTATTTTTTCTTTTTGTTGCCTGTGCATTTGAGGGCATATTAAAAAAATTCTTGCCCAGATAAGTATCATGAAGCATTTATGTTTTCTTCTAGTACTTTCATAGTTTTAGGTCCTAAATTTAAGTCTAACAAGAATGTGGCAAAAAATTGGAAAACTTAAAAGAAATGGATACATTTTGGATACATAAAACATACCAAGGTTGAATCAAAAGAAATAGAAAACTTAAACAGATCAGTAACAAGTAATGAGACTCACTAATAAAAAGTCTTCTGTTTAATGAAAGCTTAGGAGCTGATGGAGTAAATGCTGAATTGTATCAAATATTTAAAAAAGAACTAATACCAATTCTTCTCAAACAATTCCTAAAAGATGTAGTGGAGGGAATTCTAAACTCAGTCTATGAGGCCAGCATTAGGCTGATACCAAAACCAGACAAGAACACAACCAAAAAGAAAACTACAGTCTAATATCCCCAAAGAACATAAATGCAAAAGTCCTCAATAAAATAGTAGGAAACTAAATCTAACAGTGCATCAAAAAGATCATTCACCATGATGAAGTAGAATTCATCCCAGGGATGCAAGGATGGTTCAGCATAGTCAAATCAATAAATGTGATACATCCCATTAACCAAATGAAAGACAAAAACTTAATGATCATCTCCATAGACCCAGAAAAAGCATTTGATAAATTCAACATCCCTTCATGATAGAAATCCTAAACAAATTAGGTATAGAAGAAATACACCCAATATAATAAACCCCCTATATGACAAACCCACAGTTAACATGCCAAATGGGGGAAAATTAAAAGTTTTTCCTCCAAGAACTGGAATAAGACAAGGATGCTCACTTTCACTACTTCTGTCCAGCATAGTACTGGAAGTCCTAGCTAGAGCAATTAAGAAGGGGGAAAAAATAAAAGGCACTGAAATTGGAAAGGAAGAGGTTTAAATTGTCCTTATTTTTAGTTTACATAATCTTATATATATAAACACTACAGACTCCCCCCAAAACTGTCAGAACTACTGAACAAATTTGGTAAAGTTGCAGTATTTAAAATTAACATACAAAAATCTGTAGTGTTTCTATACACCAATAGCAAACTATCTGAAAAAGAAACAAAGAAAGCAACCCCATTTACAATAGCTATAAAAAAAAATACTTAAAAATACAATTTAACCAAGGAAGTGAAAGATCTCTACAATGAAAACAATAAAACATTGATAAAATTAATTGAAGAGGACACTAAAAAATGGGTATATAGCCCATGTTTATATATTGGAAGAACTGATATTGTTAAAATGTTCACAGTATCCAAAGTGATCTATGGATTCAGTGCAATCCCTATCAAAATATCCACAACATTTTGCACAGAAATAGAAAAAAATAATTGAAAAGTTCTTATGGAACCACACAATACCTCAAATAGCCAAAGCAATACTGAGACAAAGCTAGATGCATAATAGTAACGAAAAAAGCATGGTAATGGCATAAAAACAGACACACAGACCAATAGAACAAAATGGACAGCCCAGAAATCAATTCACACATTTACACCCAACTAATTTTCAACCAAGACCACAGCAAGACCGCACATTAGGGAAAGGATAGTCTCCAATAAATGTTGCTGGGAAAACAAAATATCTACATGCAGAAGAATAAAACTGAACCCCTATCTCTCACCACTTATAGAAATCAACTCAAATAAACTATTTAATGGTACCTATTCCTTGAGTTTACTGTATATACATGCATGTAAACTGAAGTCCTGCAATGTAAGCACCCATCTTTCACAAACATTAATAATTTGATTAGGGAAAAATAAGCGCTTAACATCGAGTAAAGCAAACTACATTCTCGAAGGGCAGGTAGGTATCTTTTGAAAAGTTATTATTATTGTACAACTAGAAAACAATAACTAGATTCTTAGCTTCTTGAATGCAGATACATTTGACCCTTGCACAACATGTGTTTGAACTGTGTGGGCCCACATATGTAGATTTTTTAAAATAAATACAATCACCCTTCTATAAGTGCAGATTCCACACCTACAACTGAATGTATATCAAAAATACAGTCAGTCAGCTACTTTGGAAGCCGAGGCAGGAGTACCACTTGAGCCCCCGAGTTCAAGATTACAATGAGCTATGACCACCACTGCTCTCAAGCTTGGGTGACAGAGGGAGACCCCAACTCAAACAAACAACAGTATTTGGGGGATGCAAAACCCATGGATACAAAGGGCTGACTTTTCATATATGCAGGTTCTGAAGGGCCCACTGTGGGACCCGAGTATGCACTGATTTTGGTGTCTGTGAGGGTCCTGGGACCAATCCCCTTTGGATACCAAGGGACAACTTTACACTGCTTTTTTGCCTATCTCCCATAACCCTAGAAGAATAAGATGTATATATAGGTGCTGAAGCAATACTTGCATGTTCCTTCAGTAAGAAACTTCACGTGTTTTTAATTTATCAAGAGGTGGAATAAGTTACATGGTGATGCTTGCCAAAAATTTAGAAACATTATTCACAAACCAAAGAGTAAAGTCATTTTTATCCTACTTTTCAGAGGAATCGACTGACAGCAGCTGAAATATCAAAAATCAAAGGATAAAACTTCTCTAGTATCAATAAAACAAAGAAAATGCCACACTCCTAAATATATGTATATATGTATATATGTGTATCTATCTATCTATCTATCTATCTATCTATCTATCTATCTATCTATCATCTATCTATCTAACCTATCTATCTATATTTAAAGCACAAAATATAAAGCATATCAAGTAAAATAGTACTGTGAAATTGTAAGGGGATGTATTGAAAGCTAACACTTTCCTCTTCAAAGTTCACTGGGATATTGCTTTCCTAAACCTTGTAGTCAAAGACCATTTCTTGAAGTAAAGTAGGGAAAAGGAGGGAGAAAAATCGTGGATTTCAGATTGCAACACAAAGAGCCTGTGCCCAGGATACTGCTGTGGGCCATGTCAATCATGAAGGTAGAAAAAATATATTTCTCCAGGAGAGTGTTAGACCCCCAAATCATGCCCCCAGCACCCTTTCTTCAACTCCCCATGTAACCAAGCATCTCGACTTCAAAATGCATTTTAAAACTTTTTTCTTTTCTCCTTTGTCTTGAGATGTAACCTGAAAGCAAACTGCAGAAGCCTTTCCCATAACCTTAAAATAGACTCTACCTCCCTCCCTTTCCCACTGTATACTCCCTTCACATTTATCTAACTGTATGCTAGTACTTAATTATGTGCTTACTTATAAGTTCCAAGGGCTAATCTTGAGACAGACAAACCAAGCCTGGAGACCCAGCTGCACAATTTCAGAGATTACCTCAAGGAGGCTAGTCAACAACCTGGCCATTGTTGAGATGACTCCAGCCCATGTTCCAGGTGGAATGAGACTCAAGATAGCCACTGAAACAAGACATGCAGACCTTGTACTCAGCACAATTCCTGCATGCCTCCCCATATCAAGCTTCCCTTTTGAAATCCCCGCCTCCTCCCAAGAAATTCAAAGTGGCTACTTTGGATGAGAATTTGGGCATTTCCCCATCACTAGTTTTGGTTAATAAAGTAACTTTCTTTTTTACCATACCTTGCACTTGTCACTGGACTCTGCAAGCAGCACGTGGCAGACCTGTGTTGGGTTACACCCACACTATTATTCAGCATTTTGAATCCATACAAAAATGAATAATAATCAGACAAAAAGTCACAAAAGACTTCCCCATGGAAACCAGAAACAACGACAGTAGCAATAGTGAGACAAAACCAAAAATGGGGAAAATGGGCTGCCTGGGTAAAGAGTTCACGAGGAAATGGCAATATTTATGCAAATTAACATTAGGATTTTAGAGAAATAATTTTCCAGAATCATTACGACAATATGGTTACACAGATTCAGGGTTCAGATGTAATAAACTGAAAGAGATGAATGAGGGCTAACAGAGCAACATGAAAACATAGAAGAGAAAAATGAAAATATACCACAGCTAAAACACACATGCAGTACAGACTAACTGTGATTAAAGCTAAGTAAGATACATGGTGGATAGCTTGAGGAAAATGTACAGTATGAAGTGGAAAGAAAATTGTAAAAACTGTTAATTGAGATAATGGATATAGAAAACAAAACAAAACAGAAAAACATCAACATAATAAGTGCTCCCAAAAGAACAAAAGAGGAAAGCATTTTTGAAATAAAGTCTTGGGTATGCAAATTGAAATAAAATGTGTTTCTGAGAAATCATATTGAATAATTACAACACTAAGGCATAATCAAACGAAGCTACTGAACTTCAGATATAAAGGGAATCAAGTGGATATTCAGGTAGAAAAAGCATGTCACAGACAAGGAAAAAAACCATTTTGACCTTAGGCTTTAACCAAAGCAACATATTTATACCAGAAGATGGTGAAACAATGTCAACACATTTATCAATGAGATAAATTAATCTTAGGATATTTATGCTGAGGCAGGTTGTTCTTTAAGTATAAAAGACAAGCATGCATACTGGAATCATCCCCATAAGACCTTTCTAAAACAAAACCACTATAACTATTAAGCCACCAGCCTTTCTACTATTGAGCAGAAAAATCCAGTCTTTTAAGAAAAAATCACATTAATAACTTAGCAATGGAGAAATTATGGTGAGCACTGATTCTATTTAAATATAAAACTAAGATGGAGAACTAAGATTAAGAGTAGATTTATAGTATCAGAGCAGAATTTTAATGTTATAACCATCTTCAGCATAATAATGGCCGAATAGTAACAAAATAAGAGGGAGAGGAGTGTGAGAAAGGAGTCAGAGACAAAGTGTAATTATACTAATCTATCCATCTTTCATAGCTCAGGATCAAGACACTAGCTAAAATTAATACACAAACTTTAGAAAGTAATAAATATGTTTTAAAAAATTTTAAATAATCTTTTAGTTTCAGAATATTTTAAAAATATATAGTTCTTGAACAAACTTGTGTCTGAATTTGAGATGTTCCTTAAATTTGTGTTTTGTGGCTTTAAGTCAAACAAGTTAAATGTAATATTTTATAAGCTAAAATATTATGTAAAGAATAATTACTTTATTCTCAATTATTTGTATTTATTCATCTGTCAATCCATCATCCCAGAAATATCACTTAAAATTAAGAGTAGCTATTTCTGGATAGTGGAAATTTTTATGATTTCTTGCGTTCTTGTAGTATTTTTTCCCTCCATGGGTTGGGGTGTGCATAGTAAGCCTGTAGTTTTACAATATTACTATTGTGTCTATTAGCATAGGTTAAACTACACTGTTTGCTGTGGGTTGAATGTATCTGCCAAAAGTAATGTTGAAATTTAATTGCCAATGTAAGAGTGTTGGGAAATGGGGCCTTTAAGAAGTGATTAGGTTACGAGGGCTTCACCCTTATGAGTAGATTAATGTCATTATTGAGGGAATGGGTTAGTTATCACAGGAGTAGCCTCCTGATAAAAGGATAACTTTGTGGAAGTTATCATACTAAGTCAAATAACTCAGGAACAGAAAGTCAAATACCAGATGATATGGTTTGGATTCGTGTTCAGGCCAAACCTCATGTTGAAGTGTAATCCTCAGTGATGGAGGAGGGGCATGGTGGGAGGTGATTGGATCATGGGGGTGGATTTCCCTTTGCTGTTCTGTGATAGTGAATTCTCACAAGATCTGGTTGTTGAAAAGTGTGTAGCACCACTCCCTTCACTCTCTTCCTCCTTCTCCAGCCGTGTAAGACATGCTTGCTTCCTCTTTGCCATCTGCCATGATTGGAAGCTTCCTGAGTCCTCCCCAGCCATGCTTCCTGTACAGCCTATGGAACTGTGAGTCGATTAAACCTCTTTCCTTTATAAATTATCCAGTTTCAGGTAGTTATTTATAGCAATGTGAGAATGGACTAGTATACCATTGTTCTCACATAGAAGTGGGTGCTGAACAATGTGGACAAACGGACATATAGAGTGGAATAGTCAACATAGGAGACTGCAAATGTGGGCAAATCAGTGGAGCAAAGGTTAAAAATTACCTATTGGGTACAATGTTCACTATTTGGGTGTGGGTACACTAAAAGCCCAGACTTTACCACTACACAATATATGCAGGTAAGAAATCTGCACATGTACCCACAGATCTATAAAAATAAAAAGTAAAATAAAATGGTAGATTTAAGTCTAACCACACCAACAATTACATTCAATGTAAATTGTCTATCATTCCACTTAAGGGATCAAAGTAGTTATATTAACTTTTTAAAAATATCTAGGTGCTGGGCTCAAGAAAGCCAGTTTTGTCATAAAGACTTACAAATATTAAAAGCAAACGGATGAAAAAGGATACCATGCAAACAATAAGCAAAATGAGCTTGGGGAAGACATAACAATCCTAAACAGGTAAGCACCTACCTAACAACAAGGTTTGAACATGCATGAAGCACACACACACACACACACACACACACGCACACACACAAAACCTAAACAAATTTAAATAAGTGGAATTCATGCAAAGTATTTTAAGTGACTATAAGGAAATTCTATTAATAATGAAAGATGAAATAATTTAGTCTCTGAGAGGGTGGTAACTTCACCTGCATTCTTCACAGATAGATTCTTGGTGACTGGAATAATGCCTAGAAGATAATAAGTCATTAATAAATATATGTTGAATGAAAATTTTTTAAAATTTGGCCTGATTTCCTCTATCTGTCTAATGTGCTTGCTTCTGCCTTCTGCCCTTCTATCGTGGGATCACCCACAACAGATGCTGGCACTGTGCTCTTGGATTTCCTTATAAATTACCCAGTCAGTGGTATTCTGTTACAGCAGCAGTAAGCAGACTAAGAAACTGATGTAACAAATGCCCCCTAAATGTCAGTGCCTTAGCCAGCCAAAGTTTTAATTTGAATTCATGTCACATACCCATCATGAGTCAGCAGTGGCTGTACTACATCATGAAGTCACACAGGAACTCAGGTTGCCATAAGTGTCTTAAACATTTCAGAGTGTGGCTGCCCAAGTCACAGGATCAAGCCTGCCATCAACGGGAAGGAGAAGTATTAATTATCCCTAGGGAGAGGTAAGAAATAACTTGAACAATAAAACAGTCTGCAACAAATGGAAAGTCATTCTTTGTTAAAGAAAATATACTATTCTCCGGTGGAGTATATCTTAAAATTTAGACCTTTTAAGGCAAAGAAAAAATTCTTACATTTCATGATGAGAAATCTCTAGTCTAGCTCTGTAACTTTCCTCTGACTTCTACAAACCCTGTAGTGCTTTGCACGGTTTTTTTTTCACATAGCACGTATTCATTCAAAACATGTATCTTAAATTGGACTAATTTGATTTATCAGCTTATGGTAAGATATTGTGTTTAAAAATACATTCTGGGTGGAATACTTTTTTCCTTTCTCTCTCTGTCTTTACCTCCTTCCATCCTTTCTTTTCTTCCTTTTTAATTTTCTCCAAAATGAAAATACCTTCTAGAAGTCAGTAAGAAAAAGAGACAATTTATACATGAAAATAAATAAGGCCATAAAGTTTACCTAAAATAAACTCAGAAGGTCAATAAAATTATAAAAGTACTTAACTAAAATTGCCATTAAAGAAATCAAAAATCCAAAACAAAACAAATTAAGATAGTTTTCTCTATTTAAAGTTGTTGAAAAATTGAAAAATCTTGTAAGCCCAGTTCTAGTAAGAATGCATGTTCTATTTGCTTAGAATTGTCTTGGCTATATGGGTTCTTTTTTGGTTCCATATGAAACTTGAAGTAGTTTTTTCTAATTCTGTGAAGAAAGTCAATGGCAGCTTGATGGGAATAACACTGAATCTATAAATTACTTTGGACAGGATGGCCATTTTCATGATATTCAGTCTTCCTATCCATGAACATGTAATGTTTTTCCATTTGTTTGTGTCCTCTCTTATTTGCTTGAGCAGTGGTTTGTAGTTCTCCTTGAAGAGGTCCTTCACATCCATTGTTAGTTGTATTCCTAGGTATTTTATTCTTTTTGTAGCAATTGTGAATGGGAGGTCACTCACAATTAGGCTCTCTGTTTGTCTATTATTGGTGTATAGAAATGCTTGTGATTTTTGGACATTAATTTTGTAACCTAAGACTTTGCTGAAGTTGCTTATCAGCTTAAGGAAATTTTGGGCTGAGACAACGGGGTATTCAAAATAGACAATCATGTCATTTGCAAACAGAGACAATTTGACTTCCTCTTTTCCCAATTGAATACCCTTTATTTCTTTCTCTTGCCTTATTGCCCTGACCAGAACTTCCAATACTATGTTGAATAGGATGTGATGGATTACGTTTATTGATTTGCGTATATTGAACCAGCCTTGCAATCCCAGGGATGAAGCTGACTGGATTGTGGTGGATAAGCTTTTTGATGCACTGCTGGATTTGGTTTGCTAGTATTTTATCGAGGATTTTCACGTCGATGTTCATCAGTGATACTGGCCTGAAATTTTGTTTTTTGTTGTTGTTGTGTCTCTGCCAGGTTTTGGTATCAGGATGATACTGGCCTCAAAAATGAGTTAGGGAGGATTCCCTCTTTTTCTATTGTTCGAAATAGTTTCAGAAGGAATGGTACCAGCTCCTCCTTGTACCTCTGGTAGAATTTGGCTGTGAATCCATCTGGTCCTGGGCTTTTTTTGGTTGGTATGCTATTAATTACTGCCAAGGTATAACACTACCTGACTTCAAACTATACTACGAGGCTACAGTAACCAAAACAGTGTGGTACTGGTACCAAATCAGATACATTGACCAATGGAACAGAACAGAGGCCTCAGAAATAACGCCACACATCTACAACCATCTGATCTGTGATCAACCTCACAAAAACAAGCAACGGGATAAGGATTCCCTATTTAATAAATTGAGAAAACTGGCTAGCCATATGCAGAAAACTGAAATTGGACCCCTTCCTTACGTCTTATACAAAAATTAACTCAAGATGGAGTAAAGACTGAAATCTAAGACCTAAAATCATAAATACCCTAGAAGAAAACCTAGGCAATACCATTTGGGACATAGGCATGGGCAAAGACTTCATGACTAAAACACGAAAAGCAACGGCACCAAAAGCCAAAATTGACAAATGGGATCTAATTAAACTAAAGAGCTTCTGCACAGCAAAAGAAACTATCATCAGAGTGAACAGGCAACCTACAGAATGGGAGAAAATTTTTGCAATCCATCCATCTGACAAAGGGCTACTAGTCAGAATCTATAAATAACTTGAACAAATTTACAAGAAATAAAATAAGCAACCCCATCAAAAAGTAGGCAAAGGATATGAACAGACACTTCTCAAAAGAAGACATTTATGCAGCCAACAAACATACGAAAAAAAGCTCATCATCACTGGTCATTAAAGCAATGTAAATCAAAACCACAATGAGATACCATCGCATGCCAGTTAGAATGGCGATCATTAAAAAGTCATGAAAAACAGATGCTGGAGATGATGTGGAGAAATAGGAATACTTTTACACTGTTGGTGGGAATGTAAATTAGTTCAACCATTGTGGAAGACAGTCTGGCGATTCCTCAAGGATCTAGAACAAGAAATACCATTTGACCCAGCAATCCCATTACTGGGTATCTAATCAAAGGATTATAAATCATTTTACTATAAAGACACATGTACCTGTGTATTTACTGCAGCACTGTTGACAACAGCAAAGACTTGGAACCAACCCAAATTCTCATCAATGATAGACTGGATAAAGAAAATGTGGCACATATACACCATGGAATACTATGCAGACATGAAAAAGGATGAGTTCATGTCCTTTGCAGGGACATGGATGAAACTGGAAACCACCATTCTCAGCAAACTAACACAGGAACGGAAAACCAAACACTGTATGTTCTCACTTATAAGTGGAAGCTGAACAAGAGAACACATGAACACAGGGAGGGGAACATAACACACGGGGGCCTGTTGGGGGATGGGGGCTAGGGGAGGTATAGCATTAGGAGAAATACCTAATGTAGATGACAGGTTGATGGGTGCAGCAAACCACGATGGCACATGTATACCTATGTAACACACCTGCATGTTTCGCACACGTATCCCAGAACTTAAAGTATAATAAAAAAGGAAAAAAATAGGGATAGCATTGATGCTAAACTGTCTCATTTTATAAATCAGTAATATTCATAAACAGCTTTATGAAGTAATTGCTAAAAAAGATGTATCATCTCATCAAAAGATATAGTTACAATAAAATGCTATTTTTTGTGTAAAATAAAAAAGGAAATCATAAAAGTATGTACTGTTAATGGGAATATAAATTGCTGTAGCCATTTTAGAAACTATTTTGGCAATATCTATAAAATATTTTTATACATATATATTTTGGTTCCGAGTTCCATAGCTAGTAACATAAGTGTACAATGTGGTTGACAAATTATCTCAGAATAAATGAACAAGTATATTCACTCTAGCACAGTCTGTAGAAACAAAAAACCAGGACAACCTAAATGTCCATAAAGAGTATAACCTAGAAACAACCTAAATGACCGTCACTAGGGATACAATGGTAAAGTATGCATTTATTTAGAAATACCTATTATATTTCTATGTGCACATATGTAATTACTTATAAGATATATTAAACTATATCTTATGTTGAAAAAACAGTGAATATACAAACACACATATATATGGTGGCATATGTGTGTAGAATTATTTTCTGGATATACATACAAGAAGTATTGGCAACAATGGTTATCTTTGGAGACGGGTGATGAGAGAAGATTTTTAGTTCTTATTTTTATATTTATTTTGTTTGAATTTTCAAAGTATTACTTTGATTTTTAAAATATCAGTGAGATTATTTGTATGTGGGATATATGGACCATTTTTGCATCTTCTTTTTTCCATCTTTAAAAAATTAATAAATGTTATACATATGGAAAAGGTTTATTGTTTTGTCTGTTTAAAAACATATTCTCATTTGTAAAAATAAACCAGGCAACAGAGAAAATAAAAACTATGAAAAAGAAAATAAAATAGCATAGAATTCCAGTTCTGAGACTGTATCTTTTAAAACTACATGACATAGAGAAGGATAATCAGCATCAATCACAACTCTATCCTGTAGGTAAGAAATGATGACTGCTATGTCCTTAAATATTACACACACTTGGTACCCCTATGACACATACACAAAGATGGAATATGGGGTGGAGAGAGAGAGTGTGTTCAATATTATTAGATGACTTGGCACAAAATCCCTAAATCTAAGGCACAGGTTTGCCTTTACCAGTGTTGTATGAGAAAGTTGCAAAAAGGAGCACTGCACTTATGGGTGATACTTAGGTGTGATAGAACCTGTGGTGACCAACCCTTTGAACTTACTGAAAATATGCTAGGAAAGTCTGTTCTGCCCCAATGTTTCACCTAAAAACATCCAACCCAGCAATTCTTCACAGTTAGCTGGAGCACAACCAATTTAATATCTTTCCCTACAATATAAAACAGTAATTTGTGTTAAAGCTCAAATAGCCATGAGTAGAACAATGTATTAAGTTGTTATCAGTCATCGAAATCATAGTGTAGATTTGTTTATAAATTCCTTTTCAAAAAGCACAGAACATTAGATGAAAAGAAATGGTAAAGCTAAAGGAAGGTGGTATTAATATTGATAGAAAAGATTCTTGATATGTTTTTGGTCATAGTATCCCTACTTTTTGCATTATTACACAGTGTATTTGATTTCTTTCTGGCAAATGAGTGTGCTTTATCGTAATTATGACTAATCCTTCTGGTGTTTACTTTTATCATGCTCTCACTTTCATTAATGTTTCTTTGTCTAAGCAAATAGAAAAGTAATTAGCACAAGGCAAATTTTATTTTATTGTAAGCTCTACATTGTGCTGAGAGTGAATCGTCTAAGTCCATTGCTTTGGCAAATAAAAACGATGGTTAACAGAAACGTACTGAATTAGTGTTGGTGGGCGTATAGCCAGGCCCACCCACTGGGTAAATGTGACCACCACCTGAAATCTAGAGATTTCTGATGAATAAAGATAATTATGAATAATACTGCATACCTTGCCTGTTTCAGACCATATGGCAGGAGCTCCGCATTGCCAAGAAAAGAATGTTTCTGTCTGCATGTATTCTTCTGTTTCACTCAGAAGCTTTACCTACATGTGACTCACAGAAACGTAAGTAGGGTTTTGCTGCACCATGCTGACAGAATTCACTGCAAAGGCTGATATTCTAAACAAAATCATCAGGAGTTGCATGCAATTAAACTTCAATCTGATGCCAGAACTGCAAAAGCAATTTAAATATGTATACTATTTCTAAAGATCATGCTTGTGTAGTCATAAATATGAAATGCTAATAACCAGCGTGATTTAATTGGTTGAATTTTTTTCTAGGAAACTGAGATTTTTTTTCAAAGGTCTGTGTTCTTCTGGCTATTATCTGTAATGAATAATTTTTATTTATATGTACAGATTTTTCCATGCTGGCAGAAAATAATTGTTTTGGGAGACAAATTAACTCTTTCACTTATCCCATTGAAAATAATGAAGTGAAATGTATGCTCCTTTTCTCCCTTTACATGCCTCCCCACAATCTCTTTCAATATGACTCCCTTTTCCATGTACCTAATGTACTCCTTTGCTCAGTCCTCCCCTATTGCCACCTAGTAATATATCACTCTGCAGTACCTCATGAACCTCAACTTTCCCAATCACTTCTGCCTTCCCAAAAGATTGCTAGGCTTTGTCTCGGCTTCTCAAGACTCCCCTCATATTAAAGGACAAAGAACTCATTTTATCAAGTAATGACAAAACTGTAGGTGAAATATTTAACTGATTATTCTTCTCCATTAGCCTTTTATTGTTGCTATCATGTTGCATAACAAACTACTCCCTGACTCCATTGGTTTATAGCAATAAGCATTTATATTTCTTACACACAGATTTAAAAATTAGCTGAGGTGTTCTGCTTCAGGGTTGGTTGAGCTTGGTTCTGGGCTCTGGTCACATAACTTTTTGAGGGGCTTAGACTAAAGGGACAATGGAGTTCTGGGACATGCACTTCTCATGATAATCAGAGAAACATAGGAGACTGAGCCAAATTGTGCAAATACACTTAAGGCCTCTGCTTATATCCTGTATGCAAGTCTTTCTTTAGTGAAAGCAACTTGAATGATCCAGCTCAATATGAAAGGGATAGGAATATATACTTCACCCACTGCAAAGCACTGCAAGTTAGAAAGCAGAAAAGGAGTAAAGAATTGAGAATCTGCATATCCTTGAAAGAAATATATTTCTTCTTCTGAGAGAATGTACTACAAATAGCACTGTGGTTTAAGTTAAAGTATAATTTATATTGGTAAAAAGTGTTGGCTCATTGTAATTTGATGTATTTCTCCAACTAATTCTCATAATGAATCTGGTGAATCCCATGAATTACATCCTATGGATGTTCTATATCATCAATCATATAATAAGTATAAAATCTAATACTCTGCCAGACACTGTTTTAAGTGCTTTATGTACATAACTCATTTAATTATCACAATAATTACATCAGTTAATTACCATTTTGATCCCTTTTGATAGTTTAATAAAATGAGGCACAAAGAGATTTACCAATTTTTCCAAAGCCCCACATCATAAGTTATATGACATATATATATACATATATATACACACAGACACACACACAAACACATGTATACATACTCTAGCCCCAGATCCTAAACTCCTGATAGACTGAATATGCAAATGGACAATGACCAGACCATACATGAATGTAGGACTCTGACCTACAACCTGCAGTAATGTACCTAGAAAGCTAATCCCTTACCTGTAATAACCAGCCCAGGAGGCCAAACTGCTATAAATCAGAACTGCAGGAAGTCAGGCTGTTATCTCAAGTAACAATCCAAGAAGCCAGAAAATAACCACTGTAACAATCACCTCAAAATAGCCATGACTTGATTAATAACTGACAGCTTCCCTAATTTTTGTTTCTGCTTCTAATTCAGGACCACTCAGAGAAAGCCAAATATGCAGTCCTAACCAATCACATAGAATGCCCTGTTTCTAATTGGCCTGCCTACAGCTTCCCTAGGCCAACAGCCTCCTATTAGATCATAACTGAAACCTACTCTTTTTTCCACTATAATGCTTTCTCACTCCATTCTTGTCTTTGAGTCTCTCTGCCAAAACACAAGTGATGGTGGCTAGCTCAATTGCTACAGCAAGTTCTGAATAAATAGCTTTTGCTTTTCTCATTTTGGTTGGTCTTTATTTTTAGATAATCATAACAATATTCATCATATTTAATTTAATAGAATTTGTGCACAGCATATCTAACAAAGACTAAGACTACAGTTATCACTGCAAATGGGTAATCATTGGCTCTTTAAACATTTCATTTTGATAATATGGTCCTACTGATAATTAATATTTACAGAAGTATATGTATATGCCTACAGGAAGTCCAAGTCAATAATGATCAAAACAATATTAACAAAACTAATATAAAACAACAATAGTTATTTTATTAAGCAGTTATAAGTACCACACACATTATTAAAACCATTGCTTAGTTTGTTGCACACTTATTACTGGGAGTATCCTCATTTCACAGATGGAAAATTAAGGCTTAAAAAGGGTAAGCGACTTGTTGATGCACATACTGCTTGGATATTATCCAAATAAGCTTCAATTCTGGTAGTTTAACTTCAAAGTTCAAGTGAAGTGTATCAATGCCTGGTGCACAGTAGAAATTCAACTTACTAAATACTTTACTTACAAAATAAAAAGGATTATTAGTTGATCAACTCCCAACACTCAGTAAACCCTACACTGACCATGAAAATCTATCTATCAAATCCCTTGAAACTTACTTAAGATCCACTGCTTCCTCAGATCCTCCTTTTTTACATGCATATTATTTGTGTTAATCTACATTTTTGCTATGTGTATAACCAGTTTTCCCATTTAGATAAGAATATCTTAAGAGCAGACAATTTTTTTTTTTGCTTTTCCTCCAGGGTTTAGTTTAACTGTGTGAATGTTGTGAACACTCAGTAAATGCTGAGGACAAATGGGTCCATTATTCTATGCTATCTACTTGCCTCTGTGCCTAGTGAATCTGCCAGTGACTGTTGGTAGCTGAAGCTCTAGTCCCTTACCAAATCCAAATCCAAAAGTCTACAATCTTCCAATTAAGCAACCATCAAATTTTGACTGAGCTCTATGTGTAAAGTGGAAAATTTTGACTAGGAGGCAACTTCCTGACAACCACATGTTGTGAACGTACACTTAGCAATAAAGTGTTGGAAAACCAGTTTTTCAATTCTTCACTAGGACAGTTAAGGGAATTGGAATCTTGATGTACATATGAGTTAGAAGGCAGAGCCCATTTTCTCCAAAGAGCTTGAGATCCATTGTAAGGAAACCGTGTAAAGTTGACTTATAATAAATATCACTGATAAATATCAAAGGCATGATTCAATAAATGTATTGAAGTAAAAAATATTTAAGCATTTTTTTTAAAGATCTCCAAGGATGTCAGGATGACAGACTAAAGGTTCCCAGCACTCATCTCCTCCACAAACAAGGACCAAAAAAGCAAGTATATCACCACACATCAAATAGGGCATCTAAGAGAAAATAGAAATTGAGCAGGGAAGTGACAGGGGATCTCTGAGGCACAGGAGAGAAAAGCAAACCAGTCAAACTGGCTGGGATCAGTTCAGAGCCAGGAGAAACTACCCATTACGGGAAAAAAAGATAAGAAAGAGATTTCCAGCATTCCACATTCCCACCTCAGTCTCCTGCAATCCTAGCCAAAGGAGAGCGTTTCAGTCCTTGTGGATGCTTAGACTAGTATAGGAAGCTGCCTGGAGTCCAAGCAACAGCATCGTTCCACATAGGGAGCTCACACTGAGTCCAATATACTCTATGAGACCCAAGCAGCTGTAGCACAGTACCATTTTGAGAGCCCAGGCCCCAAAAGACTACATCCTGTCATGAGATTCAACAGTCTCTGCATCTCCACATCTTTGAACCTCTGCTAACATTGCTTCCACCCCTGCCACATCCACCCAGAGGGCTGCAATGTTGCGATGCTAGATGGATCCAGTGGCGTGGCCAGGTCCCCAGCCCTCTAGCCCATACAGTGTCCTATACCCCAGGGAACGAGTGGTGCAGTACACCAGGGATGCTGTCTCCTGGGACAATGGGAGTTAAAGGGATATCTCCTCAGAGCCTGAGAGCTGTTTCCCCAAGGCCACTACTCTGATAGTACCCATGTTCCCTCCAGTGGCGGGGCTACTATGCACCTGCATGCTCCTTCACTGGGTCTAGGGAATAAGTCTCTCTGGTCACTGTCCTGGGGGCCGAAGGACAGGCCAGCCCAGCCCTGCTCAGCCCTCTGCCACCCCTGTTAGCACCCCTTCACACCATCTAGGGGCCCAAGGACAGGCCTGCTCCACCCACTGCCACTGTCACTGGTGCCTAAGTGCACCATTTAAATGTCTAGGGATTTACCCACCCCACACATCACCTCCAGCACTCATGTAAAGCATATGAGGTCAGGTTCCCAAGCCTGCTGCCACTAACCCACCCGCTAGGGCCTTGCCCACCAAGCCTGTTGCTACCAATGCTGGTGCCCGAACATACCACATGGGAGCTTGAGAGTTGGCCAGCAGCTGCAACTAAACTGCCAATGCCACACATATATCTAGGAGCCAGAGAACCCACCTTCCCATCCAGCCTACTGCTGCAACTGCTAGCACCTCAATAAGCTACTTAAAGGCCCAAGGACTGGCCCACTAGAAAATGCTACCTTTAGTGCCCTTACCACCACAATTACCCTCACAAATGTGCCACTTAGAAGCCCAAGGACTTGTCCACTCCACTCCTACTACCACTGGTCCTTGATGACCAGCTTGTCTGGTATACCTAGTCTCAAGCAAAGCCTCACACAGTCTCCACTACCAACTACAGCCCAGGCCATTGAGGGGCTCACAGACACCATTGATTCTGATTACAACCAAAAAGTTTATACAAAGACTACATTGTTATGCCCCACCAGAATAAAAGACAAAGCACTGTACCCAACCAACACTATAGATACTTATACAAGAAAGTTTTTCCCCACAAGATCCAACCCATAAAATTGGAACAAGTGACTGTTACACCGAAAGCACAAATATCAATCAGTAACAAATCCTAACAAAAAGAAAATCTTTGAAATGCCTGAAAAAGAATTTAAAATAATGATATTTTAAAACTCAGTGAGAAATAAGAGGATACAGATAATACCAAAAAAAAATCAAGAAAAAAATCCATGGTTTGATTCAGAAATTCAACAAAGAGATAGAAAGAACAAAAAAGAACCAAATAGAAATCCTAGAATTGAAGAATCCAATGAATAAAATAAAAATATAATTGAAAGCTTCAACAATAGACTACATCATGAAGGAGAAATAATTTCTGAACTTGAAGACAGGTCTTTTGAAATAACCAAGTTAGACAGAAAATAAAAAAAATAAAAAAGAGGCCAGGCCCAGTGGCTCATGCTTGTAATCCCAGCACTGTAGGAGGCCAAGGCAGGTGGCTCATGAGGTCAGGAGTTCAAGACCAGCCTGGCCAACATAGTGAAACCCCGTGTCTACTAAAAATAGAAAAATTAGTCGGGCATGGTGGCACGTGCCTGTAGTCCCAGCTACTCAGGAGGCTGAGGCAGGAGAAGCGCTTGAACATGGGAGGTGGAGGTTGCAGTGAGCCGAGATCATGCCACTGCACTCCAGCTTGGGCAACAGTGAGACTTCATCTCAAAAAAAAAAAAAAAAAAAGAAAGAATAAAAAAAAGAATGAGGAAATGCTAAGTGACATATAAAACACCATAAAGAAACAAAATTTTCTAATTTTGGGAGGTCCAGAAGGAGAAGAGATGGGCAAAGGCATAGGAAATCTGTTTAACAAAATAATATATGAAAACTATCCAAGTCTTACAAAAGATAAAGACATCCAAAATAGAGAGCTCAAAGATCCCCAATTAGATTCAACCCCAAAGGTTTTCTCCGTGGCACATTATACTCAAACTGTGAAAAGTGAAGAACAAAAGAATTCTAAAAGCAGCAACAGAAAAGTGTCAAATTACACATAAGGGCATCTTCATCAGACTAAGAGTGAATTTTTCAGCAGAAGTCTTACTAGCCAAGAGAAAATAAGATGATATGTTCAAATTTCTGAAAGAAGAAACTTAACAGCAAAACTATCCTTCAAAAATGAAGAAAAAATAAAGTCTTTCCCAGACAAGCAAAAATGGAAAGAATTTATTACCACTAGACTGGTTCTATAAGAAATGCTTAAAGAAATCCTACATCAGGCACTGAAAGAATGATACCTACCATGATGAAAACATGCAAAAATATAAAACTTGATGGTACAACAGACACACAACTGAGAAAGAGAAAGGAGTCAAATGCTACAACTACAGAAAACCATCTAACCACAATTATAAACAATAAGAGAAGATGAAAGGACAAAGAATAAAGAAAAAGGACAAAGAACAGCAAAGAATTTGCAAAACCATTAGAAAACAACTAACAAAATGACAGGAATAAGTCACCTATCAATAATAAGTTTGAATGTACAAAGATTTAATTTCCTACTTAAAGGACATAAACTGGCTAAATGGTTTTAAAAATGTGGCCCACTTATGTGCTGCCTACAATAATCTCACTTCACCTGTAAAGGAATATATAAACTGAAAGTGAGAGGATGAAAAGATATATTCCATGTTTTAAAAAAAATAAGAGCAAGCAATAATAGCTGATAAAGGGATCAATTCATCAAGAGGATGTAACAATTCCAAATATATATGAACTCCAAACTGGAGTACCCAGATATATAAAGTAAATATTATTAGATCTAAAGGGAGAAATAGACTCAAATACAGTAACAGTTGAGAACCTCAACATTCCACTCTCAGCATGGGACAGATCATCTAGACAGAAAAATCAGCAAAAGAACATTGAATTTAAACTAAACCTTAGAACAAATAGGCTTTACAGGCATTTACAAAACATTTTTATCCAGTAACAGTGTAATATACATTCTTATCATCAGCAAATGGAACATTCTCCAGAATAGGCTGAATGTTAGATCACACACAAAAATTCAAATTTTTAGAAATCAAAATCATATCAAGTATCTTTTTAAACCACAATGGAATAAAACTAAAAATAAATAACAAGAGGAACATTGGAAAATATACAAATACATAGAAATTTTAAAACATGCTTCTAAATGACCATCGCAACAATGAAAAAATTAAGAAGAAAATAATTTCTGAAAACAAATAAAAATGGAAGCATGCCAAAACTTATGAGATAAAGCAAATGCAGTCTAAGAAGAAACTTTATAGCAATAAACATCTACATCAAAAAAGTAGAAAAATTTCAAATAAACAACAATGCACCTCATGGAACTAGAAAACAAGAACAATGCAAACCCAGAATTAGAAGATGGAAAGAAATAATAAAGATCAGAGCAGAACTAAACAAAAAGAGACTAAAAAAAGTACAAAGGATTAACAAAACGAAGTCTTTTTTTTTTGGAAAAGATAAACAAAATAAATAAATTGCTAGCTAAGCCAATAAAGGAAAAAACAGAGAATACCCAAATCAATCAAATCAGAAAGAAAAATAGGGACATTAAGCTGATATCAAAGAAATTCAAAGGATCATTAGAGACTATTAGGAACAACTACACGCCAAAACAATTAGAAAACCAAGAGGAAACAGATGAATTCCTAGAAACATACAACCTAACAAGATTGAACCAGGAAGAAAAAGAAAACCTGAACACACAGTAACAAGTAATAAAACTAAATGAGTAATATAAATTCTCTCAACAAAAAGAAACACAGGACTAGATGGCTTTACTATTAAATTCTACCAAACTTACAAAGAACTAACACCAATTTTTCACAAACGATTTCAAGAGCTTGAAAAGTACAAAATTCTTCTTAACTCATTCTTTAAGACCAGCATTACCCTGATACTAAAACCAGATGACGGCACAAGAAAAAAAGTACAGGCCAGTATTTCTGATGAATATAAATGCAAAAAAATCCTCCAAAAAACACTCGCCTACCAAATCCAATAGCACATCAAAAAGATAATATACCATAATCAAGTGGGGTTTATCCCAGGGATTCAAGGATGGTTAAAAAGGTGCAAATCAATAAATGTAACGCATCACATCAACAGAATGAAGGACAAAAACCATATGGTTACCTAAATAGGTGCAGAAAAGTCATTTGATAAAATTCGACATCCTTTCATAATAAAAACTGTCAACATATTAGGCAGAGAAGGAACATATCTCAGCAAAATAAATGCCATATATGGCAGAAACACAGCCAACACCATACTGAATGAAGGAAAAGCTGAAAGTCTTTTCTCTAAGAATTAGAACAAGAAGACAAAGGGGTCCACTTTCGTCACTCCTGCTCAACATAGTACTGGGAGTTCTAGTTAGAGCAATCAAGCAAGAGAAAAAAAATAGAGACATCCAAATTAGAAAAAAGGAAGTGAAATTTTACCTTGTTAAAAATGACATGCTTATATATACTTTTTCTACATACATATATAGAGAGAGAGAAAAAAAAAATTGTGAATAATCCACCAACAAAATGCTTAGAGCTAATAAACAAATTTGGTAAAGTTTCAGCATAGAAATATCAGTAGTGTTTCTACACACCAACAATGAACTAGCAGAAAAAGAAATCAAGAAAGCAATTCCATTTACAATAGCTTAAAAAGTCCTAAGAAATTTAACCAAGGAGGTAAAAGACCTCTAAAAAAAAAATTACAAAATACTAATACAAGAAATTGAACAGGACACAAACAAATGGAAACCCATCCCATGCTCATGAATCAGAAGAATTAGTATTGTTAAAATGGCCATACTAATCAAACTAATCTACAGAAGCAATGCAATTCCTGTTAAATATCTAGCACATTTTTTCACAGAAATAGAGAAAACAATTACTAAAACTTGTATGGAACCCAAAATGATCTTGAATAGCCAAAGCAATACTAAGCAAAAAGAATAAAGCTGGAGGCATCTCACCACTTGACTTCAAAATACACTACAAAGCTGTAGTAACCAAAACAACATGGTATTGGCATAAAAGCAGACACACAGACCAAAAAAACAAACAGAATAGAAAACCCATAAATAAATTCATATATTTACAGCCAGCTGATTTTGGCAAAGGAACCAAGAACATACATTGGGAAAATGACACTCTCTTCAATAAATGGTACTGGGAAAACTGAATGTGCATTTGCAGAAGAATGAAACTAAGCCTCTATCATTTACCATACACAAAAATCAATTCACAATGGATTAAAGACTTGAACATAAGATCCAAATTTATAAAATTACTAGAAGAAAACATAGTGGGAATACTCCAGGATATTGGTCTAGGGAAAGATTTTATGGCTAAGACTTTAAAAGAACAGGCAACAAATCCAAAAATGGACATATGGGTGCATATTAAACTAAAAACCTTCTGCACAGTGAAGGAAACAATCAACAATGTGAAGAGATAATTACTAGAATAAAAGAAAATATTTGCAAACTATTAATCCAACAAAGAACTAATACATAGAATATTCAAGGAACTTAAATGAACCACAAAAATACAAATTATTCCATTAAAAAGTGGGCAACCGATTTGGATAGGCATTTCTCAAAAGAAGATATACAAATGGCCAAAAAGTATGTGAAGAAATGTTCATCAGTAATCATCAGGCAAATGCAGTTCAAAACTACAATGTTTTCTCACCTCAGTTAGAATGGCTTTTGTCAAAAAGCCAAAAAAAAAAAAAAAAAAAAAAAAAACGCTGGCAACGATAATGAGAAAAGGGAACTCTTACACACTGTTGGTGGGAATGTAAATGGGTATACCCATTATGGAAAACAGTATGGAGTTTTCTCAAAAAACTAAAAATAGAACTATCATGTGATTTAGCAATACCACTACTGGGTGTTTATTTAAAGGACAAGAAATTAGTACATTAAAAGGATACTGGCACTTGCATGTTTATTGCAACATTATTCACAATAGCCAAGATATGGAAACAGCCTAAGTGTCTATCAGTGGATGAATGGATAAAGAAAATGTGATATATATATACACAACAGAATACTAGTCATTCATAAAAAAAGAATGAAATTCTGTCATTTGTTGCAACACAGATGGGGCTGGAGGTCATTGAGTTAAAAGAAATAAACCAGATACAGAAGGACAAATATTGCATGTTCTTACATGTAGGAGCTAAAAAATTGATTTCACTGAGGCAGAGAGTAGTACCAGAGGTGGATAAGGGTGTGAGGCATGAAGAGCATTTGATTAATAGCAGAAAACTTACAGGTAGATAGAATGAATAAGTTTTGGTGTTAAATAGCACAGTATAGTGACTGTAGTTAACAATAATTTATTGTATATTTCAAAATACCAAGAAGAGAAGATTTAAAATGTTCCCAACACAAAGAAATGTTAAGTGTTTGAGGTGATGGATATCTTAAATAACCTGATTTGATCACATTGTATACATGTGTCAAAATATCACATGTACAGGATAAGTGCACATAAATATATAATTATTATGCATCAATAAAAAGGTCTCCAAGAGAAGGTATAATTTTTTTTTTTTTTGAGACGGAGTCTCGCTCTGTCTCCCAGGCTGGAGTGCAGTGGCACGATCTCGGCTCACTACAAGCTCCGCCTCCCGGGTTCACCCCATTCTCCTGCCTCAGCCTCTCCGAGTAGCTGGGACTACAGGCGCCCGCCACCACGCCCGGCTAATTTTTTTGTATTTTTAGTAGAGACGGGGTTTCACCGTGGTCTCGATCTCCTGACCTCGTGATCCGCCCGCCTCGGCCTCCCAAAGTGCTGGGATTACAGGCATGAGCCACCGCACCCAGCCTGAGAAGGTATAATTTTTAGTTACGAAAAATGACTATAGGTTTAATTAAAGGCAGGGGAGAAGAGAACATTCCAGTCATGGAAAATACCATGCCCTAAGGAAAACCAGTGGGAAAAGTAAGACATGTAGGACTGCACATGAATAGATGTAAGAAAAAAAGTCTTATGCAATGAAATCTTGACCCTCATTTCTGTTATGCCTTCAGTGTACATGAAGAATGTCTGACCGTTAGTGGATGATCAGAGAAGAATGGGAATTAACACATGTGCTTATTTTGGAACCAAAACTTCAGAATGGCAGTCCTACGATTTACATTTTTAGGGGTTGAATTATCATGACTAAATGACATTTTTCTTCATATGTGATGATGTCTGTTCGTGTGACAACACGACATTTTATAAATAACACATTATACCATTCTGTACTTTTCAGAAGAAGATATGCCTGCTGTCCACCCCATTTCTTTCTTGATACCTCATTGCTTTACCCCCTCAATAAATTACTCACTATTCCAAAAAATTATGCTTGCATTTTCTTTTCTTTTCCCAAACAAGGCCATGGACACACTGAAGTTTCTCTTGTAAACCATTGAACTACCAGTCCTCTTTTCTGAAGACTCATGGATGAGCTTGTAGTCCATAGTATTATAAAAGTAGGAAGATTTTTCACCTCTCTGCCATTTGCTAACACTGGGATCATCCTTAATTAGTCTTTTGCCCGCTTTCTTTCTACTTGGGTTAAGACAATTTTCACATCAAACGTCCCCCTATTATTACCTCCCATTTTGTTATCTGGATTTGTTTCCAGTCCAGAACACATACATATACATCCCAAGAATATGAAAATCTGTGAGGTATTTTCACAGATTTGGCAGTTGACTCCTAAGGTGCTTCCCTCAAGGAACAGAGACAATGCAGACACAAGAAATCAACTAGAGTGGGCTTTTCTTTTCAAACAGCTGTGCCAGAACAAAGCCTAAGAGATAACTGGGGGCCAGTGTATCATGGTTTATAAAGCGTTTCACTCAGCAGTTGTTACTGTCTTTCTTCACCAGGTTCATTGCTAGGTACCGTGAGGGTACCTGGATGGCAAGACTACTGTTATTACCATCAAAAACTTATAGTATAACATATAAGAACAGAGCATAATTATATCACAAAGAGTGATGAGAATTGTCAGAAGAGTAGAAATAAAGGGCTATGGAACTTGAAAGGAGCAGGGGATTATTTTTTCCTTGTCAAGGGTCAATCATACTTTCTGAAAAATACAATATTTGACTTCCGCTGTAACATTCGGACAGAAAGCATGCAGCAATAAAACTGCACACCCAGATGCGTTGACCCATAGAGAATTAGTAAATATCATTGGCCATGTCAAATCCTGCTTTTCTCCCCACTAGGAGTCATTTCATTTAACTTCACTATTCCTGATCCCAAGGATTTCAAGCACATAAAAATCAACAATATAAAATAACCTAGTTGATTAAGTTGATTTCAAGTTTTTACTGTTGTTGCATTGCTTGCGACCATTCCACTCATTTTGATAACTATAGAAAAATAACCTAAGAAACAGTTAAATAATTAATGGTGCCCAAAGTCGCTTTCTACCACAACATTCTAGTTCTCTATTTCACCATAAATCTTAAGTGTGCTTTAAGACTCTAACAGCACTTTAGTGAGCATGAAATGGGATTATGATTGTGAAAGTAACCAGAAACGAAAACATAAGTTTACTAGCTATGTTATTCTAAAATAGAAATACTTAGGGATGGGAAGATTCTCAGATCAGAGATGCAAAGATTCTGTGAGGATTTCAAACTCATCATCCAGCTGCTGAGACATCTATTTCTTTTCCTTTATTTATTCTGTGCTGAATTAAATTATATGTCTATATTATGAAGTAGCCTGCATTTTCCCATTTCAAATTTTCTAATACATAAGAAATGATTAACCTTGTAATAGCTCTGATTCTAGATGACCAAACTGCCCTTTTCCTTATCAGTGATTTCAATTTGTCTGACATACATTGGGTCACTGACAATAAGCAGTCCAACCTTTAATTTAAATTGACTATACTCTGCTTAGAAGAGAAAATCATCTCAATCTGTAATTAAAATGTCAAATTTCTTGATGCATGTGTACTTCTGAGTGATAGGTTACCTGTAGTTCACTCATCATGACCAATTTAAACGGAAACATACTCCCATTATTCCATACGTTATCAAAAATATCATCCAATACACTAAATTTAATTTTAATTGATTGTTATCTAACCATAATGTGCTGTTATAAAGAGTATTGTTCATATGTCAGTGCTTCTAAATCACTGCACATGTTGTGAAAGTGGGAGTAACATTTCAGATATTTTATTCACATAAAATTACTATGATAGTGAGGCAGAAACATGAGAAACAATTTCTTTCAACAGAGATAAAATTGATCAATGTATTAGTATATATTACATAGAAAAACTCTTTCCTATGAAAAAATGATCCAGAGGAATCTGAAAGGTATATTGAAAATTAATTTTTCAAATGTTAACATAAAATACTCTCACATATTAACATGATTTCAAGGAGAGAAACTGTTTTTGATACTTTAAATAAAATTCAGAAGTAACAAGGATCTTAAACTATATGTGTTGTTTGGCTAAGCAATGCTTACCAAGCTTCAAAATTATGGTAATTTTCAATCCTGAGGTTTTGTTTCTTAAATCTATATTTTAAATAACAGCTAAGCACATTTTATGAACTGCAACACTAAGAAACCATCTGTACATTTTTATATAGGCCTCTTAAATTTTGTTAAATTTGCCAGTTGCTAAGTTGTGGTTTTTCAAATCTTTGAATGGTAGCTCTCAAGAACAAAAGCCACCGTGGTTATAGGTGAAAACATTCCAAATGTCTATTGTTACTTTAATAGGCATCGGGAAAAAATAAAAGCACGAAACAAGAGGTGTGTCTACATACTGCCAAGATATCCCATAAATGTAGAGAATTTTGTTAGTCAGTCGTTGAAATGATTCTATGGGCTAGAAGCCACCAAATGTTGGAGGGCTAATGTTACTTTTCACACCAATTTACAGATGGTATTTGGTAAAGATCATGGCCCCCTTCCCACCCAGCTCAACACACATACCTGAGTGTTCTTGGCTGGTTTGTTACTGGGAGTACCTGGTAGGGTTAACGATTTTGATTTTGTATAAAGTTAGCCTAGGCCACATAGATTATTCTTAGCCTGGCTTGTACTTATGTGTCACTGAACAGGCAGTGGGAATCAGCGGAATTCTGTCCTCAGCTTGCCTTTGAAGTGTGCTGCTTTTCTGTTAGGAATAAATGCCCAAGGAAGTGTTTCTTCAAGCCTAAGCACACTGTGCCAGGATTTTTGACCTGGAACACAGCCCCTGTTGAAATTGTGTGTGCGTGTTTGTGTGGCAAGGGATTTAGTCCAGAACTTCTAGCAAATTGTTTTTAAACTTTTAGTTCCATCAAAGTACTTGGGGTAGTACTTGGTAAAAACTTAATCTAAGATTTTCCCTTTATCTTTTTCCTTGTATCGTATTTCCTCATTTATTATCATTGTTAATATTGTTCATTTCAACTAAATCATTTCATTTAATTATGACTGGTAAAACAGCAACATTACTAACAAGATAACAAGAAGTAACCTATGTTGAACATATACGCATACATAAACATGTATATTACATATTTTTTCTTAACTATTTGTGACCCCTAAATAATTTAGTGTATAATTCCTGAGGACAAGGACAGTCTCTTATACAACTACAGAACCTTCAACATCAATTGATATTAACACAAGGCAGGCCTTAAATTTTGACACTTTTTCCCCAATAATGTATTGCATAGTCATCCCCTTCCCGCAAGTTTCAGTCTAAGATCCAATCTAGGATCACTCATTCCATTTAGTTGTTTGATCTCAGTTGTCCTTCGATTCTGGTACATTTCTTCAGTTATTTGTTTCTTCTTTTATCACCTTTACATTTTTGAAGAGTACAAACTAATTATTTTGCAGTATATTTGGGTTCATTTGAGGTTTCTACAAGATTAATTTCATGTTAGGAATTTTGGGGCTAGAGATAACACAGAAGTGATTTGATGTCTTTCTCTTTTGAGAAGCTGCAGGATGTGAGTCTGTCCTGTGACGGATATTAACCTAAATCACTTGGTTAAGGTTGTATCTGCCAGGTGTCTCGCTGAAAAATTCCTACTTATTTTCTTTGTAATTAATAAATGTTTTGTGGGAAGATATTTCGAATCTATGCAAATATGCTATTTCCACATCAAAATTTTGCTTACTAGATTTAGCATCCATTGATGTTTCTTGCCTGACTCAAGTTTACTACGATGCTGGCCAAGTGGTGATTTTTTCTCTGCACTTCTTAATTGGCATTTTACTACCAAAAATTAGCTTTTTCTTCTCCATTTGTCTATTTATATAATTATATAAGAGTTTGACAAACTCTTATCTCAATTTGGTGGTTTACAGTCTGTGTAAACACGGAGATACACTCCTCAAATCTCCTTTCAAGAGAAGTTGGTCAGCCGATGTGGTTTTGTGACAGACTCCGGTTGCTGTACCTTCAGATACACTGCAACTTTCACATGAAGAGTATGGTCTCCCAGAGCTGCTCCTGGTCAATGCCTGGGTGTGGCAGAGGTATTGGAGTTGGGCCGTTTGCACCCACTACAACACTGCTGTAAAGGGACAATCTTCGCTAGGGCTGCTATCAATTTGTGCAAAACTTTCTCAGAGCTCCATTGCAGACTGTGGCTCTTCCCCTGCAATCCTCTTTTTTCCTCCTCTCCTTTAACAGAAGTCAGTCTCCAAGTGCATTGCTGGCTCTCCCTGTGTAATTCTACTCCCTATCTTCTTTATCCTTCACAGGCATTCACCCCAGTAAATCTATTGTACTTCTAATTCCGCTTTGGGGTCTGTTTTCTGGAGGACAGAAACTGACACATTCTGCTAATATCATTATTTATTCTGATGCTAAAATTATCCCAGATTAACCAATAAGAGTTGCTTCAAGTTGGCTTCTGTGTCCTTTTTTATCTTTTAATTTTCAAATTATTATAGATTCAATTAGAAGTTGAAAAATAATATAGAGAGTTACTGCTGTGTAGCCTTCACCCTGCTTCTCTCAATGATAACATTTACATAACAATCACAAAGTTATCAAAACCAGAACATGGACATTAGAAACCCTGAATAAACTGCAAACATTTATCAGATTTCCCCTATTTGTCCACGCACTCATTTGTATGTGGTGTGTGTATGGTTCTATGAATTACATATATGTGTGATCACTACCACAATAAGGACGCAGAGCTGTTCAGTCAACCAACCCAAGGAAATTTACTGGCAATACCTTTTTGAAGTTGCAGTCTCCCTCCAAATCTAATCCCCGGAACCACTAATATTTTCTCCATCATCATGATATTACCATCTTGAGAATGTTTTATAAATGGAATCACATAGTATATAACTTGCTGAAATTTTATTTCACTCACATAATTCCCAAGAGATCCACCAAGTAGCTGCACGTACCTCATTATGCTGTTCCAATTGATGCTGTTTCCTCATCAAAATATTACTTACTCTTTTTAAGCACCCATTGATGATTCCTTCCGGACTCAAGTTTTTCTGTGATTGCAGCCAAGTAGTAAATTTATTTCTACACTTATTAACTGGCATTTTACTGCGAAAGACTTTTTTTCTCCATTTGTCTATTTGTATTAATTATATCACAGATCCATGGACTCTTACTTTAATTTGATGGGTTATATTCTGTGTAATCACGGAAATACAACCCTCAGATCTCCTTCTATTCTTTTCCTTGTTTACTAGTATTTCACTGCATGGATATATGACGTTTTGTTTTTCCATTCATCCATTTGACAGCATTCGTGTTGTGTTTCTAGTTTGGGGCTTGCACAAATGTTCCGCTATGAACATTCATGTCCAAGTGTTGTGTGTGTGAACATCCGTTTCAATTTTTCTTAAATACTAAGGAGTCCTATGATAATAACCCAGTCATGGTTGGGTCATATGACAATTGTATATTTAAGTTATAAAAAACTACCAATCTGTTTTTCAGAGTGGCTATACCACTGTATATTAGTGCTTCTTTGTCATTTTGATATAGTCTTTCATTCGTTGAGTGCTTTATAACTTTCTGGCACAATATGATACTTTCGCTGCTCTTGAATCAACCAATTCCCAAGCAGCTCTAGTTCCTTTCAGTAAAGAACGGCATTTAGAAATCAAGATCTGTGTTCCAGATATACTCAATGAGGTGTGTGCACACGCACATGCACACATCTACATCTATCTCTAAATCAATTAATTTAGAATTATTTATCTAACCTCTAATTTATATTACTTCCTTCAATTCTAGTCCAGCATCACCAAGTCCATTCTAGTCTCCTCCATTTGTATATTTTAACTCCTCTAATAGTGGAAAACCTGGCTCCTAGTATTTTTGTTATATGTATTTACTTAGTCATAGAGTATACAGAGAATAGTTTCAACAATTTTCACCCATATCACATAAGAAATATCTACCAATTTAGTTCAATGTCTGTATATGGCAAGTAGGTAAAATACAGTGTTAAAATTACTTGGGTTATTTCTTTTTTTTCTTATTTGATTGTAATAAAGTCATTAATAATACAGTTAGCTTCATTTGTTCATGTTTCCACCCCACTTCATAATTGTTGTCCATTCTTGATGATATCTCTATGCCTATCTATTCATTCATCTATTTCTGGTGAAATATTCTACTTTTGAATCTGAGCCTAGTGTTATGTATAAACAAAAAAATTCAGGTTTACAAAAAAAAGGTTTCAACTAAAATAGTTATAAGAAAATGATATCATATCTCCAATATGATTAAAGTCTGTGTGGGCCCTTCCAACACTGCAGACTGTGGCTCACTCTTATGGGTACCTACTACCCTTGATGTTTACCCCTCATGTGCTTTTTTTTGAGGGGTAGGGGGTGTAAATAGGTATCCCTAAACATGTTTTACATGTTTTTGAACTTTTTTCTGTCAATGGGATTAATGGTATTCAATTAGTTTCTTATTTACATTTATTTGTTTTTAACTTTTTTTCTGTAATTTCAAACAGTGCTGCAATAAACCAACTTGTGCCGTCTCACTACACTGATGAGCAATAGATTCCTTAGGAACTTGCGGGTAGATTTGCTAGGTTATAGAGTACAGCAGGTCCTTAAATATTATTGTTCATTATAAAGTCAATGAAAAACACGATTCCTGGCTAGGGCTACTTTCTGTGTGAAGTGTGCATGTTCTCCCCATGTCTGTGGTGTGGGTTTTCTCTGAGTACTCTGGTTTCCTCCCACATCCCAAAGATGTGCACATCAGGTTAGTTGGCAGGTCTAAATTGTCCCAGTCTGAATGGGTGTGGAAGTGTGTATGAGTGTTCCCTGTCCAAAGCTGGCTCCCATCTTGTGCCCTGAGCTGCTGGAATAGGCTCTGGACACCTGCAACCCTGAACTAGAGCAACTCTGTAAATAATTATCCTACCTGTTTTTATTAATCTTTTAAAAATGCATGCATAGCTCACATTTTTTCAATGTTTATTATAAGTGTTTTGGGTCTTTATATAAAAATCTGGTGATGTTTTGTGACCAGAAAGGTGTTGCAGGAACTTACCTCTAGTTTGTATCGATTAGCCTAGGGTAAAACTGATTTTGTTACATATTGTTTCACTTAAAACTGCCGTTTCCAAGAAACTATCAATGCCATTAACTGAGGACTTACCATGCAGACATCTTTAACTTCATGCAGATATTTATTAGGAGCTTTTCAAAATGGTTCTACCAATTTACACTCCTACTGCAAGTAAGTGTTCTAGTTATTCTATATTCACCAGTAATTGCTATTGTGAGACGTTAAGCATTTTTCACTGAAGTGTGTAAATAATAATCTCATTTTGCTTTTCATTTTCATAAAAATGATGAGTAAATTTTGTCATCTTTTCATAAAATTACTGGCCAGTAGGGTTTACTTTTCTGTGAGCTGCTGATACAGCATCTTTTTTTGTACCGTTAAATTGGTTTTCTTATCTTTTTCTTATGAATTTAGGAAGACTTTCTATACTCAGAATTCTAGTCAGTTTGTAATTAGGTTTTGCAAATATCTCCTTACTACTTTGGCTCCTCCACGCCCACTTATTAAATGATGTATTTGTATGGAAAAAATAATTTTAATATTCTTTTATTCTTACCACTTTTTATTTATGTTTTGTATTTTATGTCTAATTTAAAAAGTTCTTCCCAAGCCTTAAATAAGAAAGATATTTCTTTATATTGTAAGATTCATATTTAGGTTAAGCACTTACTTTAAATTGATTCTGGCTATTATGTGAAATGGACATTAGGTTTTATTTCCCACTATGCATTATATTGGTCCATAATTATTTCCAAAATCCTTTTCCTATTTACCTGCCATGCCACTTATTTCATAGATCCAGTTTCCACATATTTGTGTGTATCTTTGTTGGCTTTCTATTCTATTTCTTTGTTAATCGGATCCTATGCAGATACTCACTTTCTTCATTAAAACAGGTTTATAAGATTTACTATAAAGCAAATTCTTCTGTTATTCTTCAGAATTTTTTTTTTATGTTTTGTCTTCCCATATTAACTTTAGAATCAGCTTGTCAAATTTCATCAAAATCCCTGTCAGGATCTTTTTGGGTTTTCATTGAAAATATAGATTATTTTATTGAGAATTGCTATCTCCATGATATTGAAACTATTAATGAATATATTTATTTTACGTAGGTCATCTTAAATATTTTTGAATAAAGTTTTAAATTTTCTTTATAAAAATTATGAACATCTTTGTTTATACTTAATCTTAGGATTCTTTTATATTTAATGCTGAGACCAATGATAGATACATATTTTAAAAGACATTTACTATTGTTTTTAGTATATAGAAATGCAATTTATTTTTTTATGTGGATCATACATGATGATATAGTTTGTCTGTGTCCCCACCTGAATCTCATCTTGAACTCCCACGTTTTGTGGGAGGAACCTGGTGGGAGGTGACTGAATCATGGGGATGAGTCTTTCCCATGCAGTTCTCATGACAGTGAATAAGTCTCATGAGATCTGATTATTTTAAAAACAGGAGTTTCTCTGCAAAAGCTCTCTCTCTTGCCTGCTGCCATCCATGTAAGATGGGACTTGTTCCTCCTTGCCTTCCACCATGATTGCGAGGCCTCCCCAGCCATGCGGAACTGTAAATCCATTAAACCTCTTTTTCTTCCCATTCTCGAGGATGTCTGTAACAGCAGTACGAAAGCGGCTATGATTTGTTGACTTCTTATTAATGCTAATCATTTGCCTGTAGATTCTCTTAGGCTTTCTATGTAGGCAGTAATAATAACATGTCCAAATCATGACATCTTTTTTCTTTTTTTCTTTTTATTATTATACTTTAAGTTTTAGGGCACATGTGCACAACGTGCAGGTTTGTTACATATGTATACATGTGCCATGTCTGTGTGATGCACCCATTAACTCATCGTTTAGCATTAGGTACATCTGCTAATGCTATCCCGGCCCCCTCCCCCCACCCCACAACAGTCCCTGGTGTGTGCTGTTCCCCTTCCTGTGTCCATGTGTTCTCACTGTTCAATTCCCACCTATGAGTGAGAACATACGGTGTGTGGTTTTTTTGTCCTTGTGATAGTTTGCTGAGAATGATGGTTTCCAGCATCATCCATATCCCTACAAAGGACATGAACTCATCATTTTTTATGGCTGCATAGTATTCCATGGTGTATATGTGCCACATTTTCTTAATGCAGTCTATCGTTGTTATTCCCAGTCTTTGCTATTGTGAATAGTGCCACAATAAACATACGTGTGCATGTGTCTTTATAGCAGCGTGATTTATAATCCTTTGGGTATATACCCAGTAATGGGATGGCTGGGTCAAATGGTATTTCTAGTTCTAGATCCCTGAGGAATCACCACACTGACTTCCACAATGGTTGAACTAGTTTACAGTCCCACCAACAGTGTAAAAGTGTTCCTATTTCTCCACATCCTCTCCAGCACCTGTTGTTTCCTGACTTTTTAATGATTGCCATTCTAACTGGTGTGATATGGTATCTCATTGTGGTTTTGATTTGCATTTCTCTGATGGCCAGTGATGATGAGCATTTTTGCATGTGTTTTTTGGCTGCATAAATGTCTTCTTTTGAGAAGTGTCTGTTCATATCCTTCGCCCACTTTTTGATGGGGTTGTTTTTTTCTTGTAAATTTGTTTGAGTTCATTGTAGATTCTGGATATTAGCCCTTTGTCAGATGAGTAGGTTACAAAAATTTTCTCCCATTCTGTAGGTTGCCTGTTCACTCTGACGGTAGTTTCTTTTGCTGTGCAGAAGCTCTTTAGTTTAATTAGATCCCATTTGTCAATTTTGGCTTTTGTTGCCATTGCTTTTGCTGTTTTAGACATGAAGTCCTTGCCCATGCCTATGTCCTGAATGGTATTGCCTAGTTTTCTTCTAGGGTTTTTATGGTTTTACGTCTAACATTTAAGTCTTTAATCCATCTTGAATTAATTTTTGTATAAGGTGTAAGGAAGGGATCCAGTTTCAGCTTTCTTCATATGGCTAGCCAGTTTTCCCAACACCATTTATTAAATAGGGAATCTTTTCTCCATTGCTTGTTTTTGTCAGGTTTGTCAAAGATCAGATAGTTGACATCTTTTTTCCTTTTATCTCAGGTCATACACCTCTTAATTATATCTATATACATATACATATATATATTTATTTTTACTATGCTAGAAAGAAGATCTGGTACATTATGAAATAAAAGTAGTAATGGCAAGTGTCTTTGTACCATTCTTTTTTTTAAATTTTATTATTATTATACTTTAAGTTTTAGGGTACATGTGCACAACGTGCAGGTTTGTTACATATGTATACATGTGCTGTGTTGGTGTACTGCACCCATTACCTCGTCATTTAGCATTAGGTATATCTCCTAATGCTATCCCATTCTTAATATTAAAAGAAATGTGTCTAATGTTTGACATTGCTATGACTTTACTGTAGATTTATGGATACTCTTTATGAGAAAAAAATTCCTCTATTTCCATAATTTCCTAAGATTTTTCTTTTTCTTTTTGTTTATTTATATGTATTGGTGTTGAATTCTATTTAATGCTTTTAAAGCAACTATTGAGATGATAATGTGGATTTTCTCCTTTAATCTGTTTATGTGGTGAATTGCATTAACAGAGTTTTATAACTAAAGCCAACTCTGTATTCCCAAGATAAATCCAACATAGAGATGACACATGTTGATTTTCAAATTCATTCCTAGATTCAGTAGCTGATATTTTATTTAGTAATTTTACATTAATATTCATTAGTGATATTGGCCTATAATTTTCCTTTTCAGTGCTGTTCTTGTATATTTTAGTATCAATGTCATATTGGCCTTGAAATAATTAGGAAGTTCTACCTCTTTCTATTTTCAGTGACCAACATAGCCCTACTGATACCCACAGTTTGACTAGAATTTAAACAGTTTTATTTATGACAATAGGTCCCCTGACCTCCCTTTTCTTACAGCAGTTGCTTTAGAATATTTGCAATTAGAAATTCTGCAATTAGAAATTCTTTCCTTGTCCCTTTGAGATGTAACTCCTCTATAAACCTCGGAATGCGTTTCTCAAAGATCGAGGAGCCATCACTTTGAAATAAAATAAATATTGAATTTATACTGATACTTCTTCAGTCATCAGTTTTCAACATTTCTATTTAACTTAAACAAACTCCCCAGTACTGTATGTGCACATCACCTGTCCTATCTTCTCCAAACAGTTATATCAATTTAGGGGAGGTAAAATGCATTAAAACTCTTGCTAATCTGACCAAACAACAAGTAACATATCAGTTATTCTACTTCTTTCTTTTGAATCATTCCAGAGTCTTCCCCCCTCCTGCTTCCATCTGGTATGACTGTTCTCTCAGCGTCCGCTCTGCAGCTGACGTCCTTGTTCTTCCTTTATATTCACCCTGATAATTCCTTTCCCTTCTTTTTTGCCTTAAAGCTAATGCTTTTGTTTCTGGGTTGTATCATTGTACCCTCTTGGTTTATTCTTTGTATTTTTTTCTTTAAGTTTTGGGGCATCACTTCTAGGATGCAGGGCAGATAAAATATATCTATCACAAGTCAGAAAATATCCTCATTGTATCATAATTGGTTGACAAATTAGTTAAGCACAGAATTCTGAGTTGGATATAACTTTACTCAAATTTTTGAAGGCATTGCTTTCTTACCTTCTATATTCAGCTATGGCCACTGAGAATTGTGAAGGCAATGTGAATTTCAATTCTTTTCCTCTGTGACCTAATTTTATCAACTCCCCTAAAATAGTCGTTTTTATTAGAATTCTGAAATTTCAAGATGATGTATCTTAAAAAGAATTTTGTATCTTTGTTTTCTTTTATTAATGATCTATATACTTAGATGACCCTTTCAATCTGGAAACTCAAGTCCCTCAATTCTAATAAATATTTTAAATTATTCTTTTTTGGTTTTCTTGAGATGTAGTCTTGCGCTGTTGCCCAGGAGTGCCACGGCGCTATCTTGGCTCACTGCATCATCCATCTCCCGGGTTCAAATGATCCTCCTGCCTCAGCCTCCCATGTAGCTGGGATTATAGGTGCCCACCACCATGCCCAGCTAATTTAATTTTTGTATTTTTAGTAGAGACGGGGTTTCACCATGTTGGCCAGGCTGGTCTTGAACTCCTGACCTCATGATCTGCCTGCCTCGGCCTCCCAAAGTGCTGGCGTTATCAGTTACAGGCGTCAGCCACTATGCCTGGCCCTGATTTATTCGTTTTATAATTTACTCCAGTTTTTCCTTCTTTTTCTCTTTCAGAAAGTATTATTCTTCATTTCAAAGTTGAATCTTCAGGAAAAGTCATCTAATTTTGATCTCCCTCTTTATTTTCTTTTGCTATTGCTCATTCATTGTATACTTGTTCTATTTTTTAATTTGCTCAACTCCATTGTCTAAACAGCTATTAAATTATTTCTTTAATAAATTTTAATTCTCAAGAATTATTTCTTTTTCTGTAATCATCCATTTATTTTAGCATCCTGTTTTTTTCCATGTACAAAACATCTTCTCTCATCTCTGGTGATATTAATTGCAGTTCTTTTAAAAAGCTTTCCATCACATTGATTGTATTTATTTTTTTCACTTTTCTTGTTTTGCCTTTTCTTTTATGCTAATGGTTTCCCAATATATCTGAAATTCTTACCTGCCTTTCATATCTAAGAATGAGTCCAAGGCATTGACAGTTTGATTGGAAACTGTGTGAATGATTAGGAACTTTGACCAGAAAAATTCACTGGAGAGTTATCAGGCAGAAGCTCTGGCATTTCATTAAGGTACCCAAAGTGTCAGAATCTCAATATATCTGAAGCAATGTCTCTGAAGTAATTACATTTTTAGGTTATCCTGCAATATTCTGACTCGGTAGGGGACAGATGATAGGTCTGTTTATAGGTTTTTAAAAAGGTGGAATTGTCTCATCACTCGTTATAAATGAGACAGTTACTTTGAAATAGCAGAAGTCAATAGAGTATAATTCCATAAAGAAATTTTGGGGACACGTTTTGGGTTTCTAAGCAAATCCCCTCACTGGGAACCTGCACTTACATTTACCACATTCTGCAATGCATTTTTTTCTAGTGGTCATTTTTTCTTGCTCCCTCTAACCGTAAGTTTCTGGCAATGCAAATCCACCCTATGGGTCTCATCATCAGTCTCCCTCGAATAGAATTTTAAAAGACCCCTAAGCCTCTTCCTACTCTTGGGTCCTCATCTGGTCCTCATAACAAGCTCCTTTGACTCATCATCTAAGAATGTGTATCTACTTTCCAGTGCAAGTCTCTTTATCGCTACTCAGGCCAGGCCGTGGTTCCGGCACCAGTCTCTGCTTCCTGAAAAGTCCAGTGAATACAGACCAGAGTCTCTCAGGAGTTTTCCTGGAGCTCCTTTCACGCATTTTAGGCTGATTGTTAAGCAGTCCCTCTCCTTTTCCCACGGGGGGAACATTGCAAAGAGATTTTCTCTGAAAATAAAACTCCTTCTTGGCATTTCCAATCTTGTATGTGCTCTCAAGGTAAAAGTTGAGCTACAGAAAACAAACTGGCCTTCAACGCACTGCCTTTCAAAGTTTTTCTTAGGTGGTTCAGCATCTAGCTATTAGATACAGTGTTTGGTCTACGCATCCAAAGCTTCAGACAGAACTGAAATGGAATATTAATTTGAGATCATGTTACCATCTCCTTTATCTCTCAAAGAAATTGTTTATAAAAAATAAAACGGCCGGGCACTGTGGCTCATGCCTGTAATCGCAGCATTTTGGGAGGCTGAGTGGGCGGATCACCCGAGGTCAGGAGTTCGAGAGACCAGCCTGACCAATATGGAGAAACCCTGTTTCTACTAAAAATACAAAATTAGCTGGGAATGGTAGCACATGCCTATAATAATCCCAGATACTCAGGAGGCTGAGGCAGGAGAATTGTTTGAACCCAGGAGGCAGAGGTTGCAGTGAGCCGAGATACAGCCATTGCACTCCAGCCTGGGCAACAAGAGTGAAACTCTGTCTCTAAATAAATAAGAAGAAAACACTGTTTACAGTTACATTCTGGCCAGAATTCTGCATATTCTCATATTATCCAGAAGTTTATCTTGTTTTTGTTATGTTATATTTCAATTTGTTTTTGACTCTTGATACTTATGGATTTCACCCTTTTGGTTCCTCCCTCTGTGGTCAAGTTTAGGGCAGAGAAAATCCCATTTTAATATCATGTTTTGTTGGGACTTTTACATGATCTTCATGAAATCAGTATGTCAGTATTATTTGGTTTATTATCTCCCAATGTTCCATGATTTGAGGTCTCTCCAAACTAGGGTTTTGAGAGAAAACTCTTTTCTTCTGCCACAGTAGGAGAAGAATTGCCATTTTGCTGTGACTGTTAAGGAAGAACTGTAAAGCATTAATTGCTACTTAAACTGACCCGTAACCAATTTTTTGCCCTTCACGACACCTTTAAAGGTATCTGGTACCATCAAACTGGTGTCTCCACACCAGACATGTTTAATGGATTACCACTTTATCAACATCTGCAGTAATTCAACCTTCTCAGACACCAACTTAACTCATTTACAAAAGAACTGGGTGATGCAATCTCATGTCAAAGGTTTTATGGCTTTTCATTCATCAAATAAGTTTGTCCAAGGTAGAATTCAGTAGCCACCTAAACTTTCAATAAAATTAGTATACTAGCTTTCTATTTCTGACAAAAGAAATGTTTTCCTAATGATCATGATTTCACTTCCTAAAAAGACTGATCAGTTATGCCTTAATGCACAGATCTTCATACTGACACATTCTCAGTTGTCTGGAAACGTTTCACTGCATTTTAAATGTAATGTGTTTTAACTGTCTACTGGCACAGTAGATTTATGTGACCCAAATAACAGGACATGCAGTGCTTCTGTCAAAGCTTCATCTTAGCAACTTCAACTGGGAAAATTTTATTTTCCAAAAAATTTAAGGAAAGATTTCTTGAAACAACAAAAAAAAGATACTAATTCTTATACACAGTGTTGATCTATGAAATAAGCTTAGGGGGGAATTCATTTGCACATCTCACCAAGGGGCTGCCACATATATTAGCTCATTAGCCCTCCATTGTTTCCCTTTTCCCTGGAGATGAGTATTTCAAACTGTCTTTAAATTGATCATTTCCTCCTTTAACTCACCGCAAGTCTAATACTAATCATAACTAGAATCACTGGACTGAAAAATTAGCATGAATATAGATGAAGGGACTCAGTATTTACTGAACATCTTCCATGTTTCAGACACTTTATATGAATTGTAAGTGAAGTAATTTTCAAACAGTCCTAAGAAGTAGGTACTATTCTTCTGATTTTCTAACATTAATAATGAGGAACCGGAGGCTTGAAAGGCAGGGTCTTATAGTTAGTAGTTGTGGTCCAAATACTAAAATATGTTCCTCTCACTTTAAATCCCATGCTCCATGCTTTACATAGCTTTGCACAAAGGTCAACACGGAGTAGAAGACCCTTCAATTTCACAGGTAATCTCTTGAGGTCTGACTAATTTCTGCAACCTGCCCGTGACTTCTTTGGGGAGAGCTTTGTCCTCTATGAATAAATGAAACTTAATTTTCTTGCCTGAGCAGATAGAAAAGTTATAATTCAATTTGTAAAGATTGTTAGAGAACCGAAAAGCATCTCTCTCTCCCATATGAAAGCATGTGCATACACACACACACACACACACCAGCACATCACATGATCCCACAAAGCAATTATATTATAATGGATCTGAATGGATATACTATCAGTCCTAAGAGCCATAAAGACAGAAAGCAGATTTTCACTATGACCCAAGGAATTTATCTTATTATCATTATTTTATTTTTAAAAATAGGTGTGTAGATTAGACTCATGTTCTCTGCTTGGATTTAAATCATGAAAAGTTTTAATAAAGTCAGCCTTCAAGATGCTACATCAATTTCAGTTAGCTGAAGTAGACAAAAAAAAGGAATGAGTGCTGTTTATAAATATTGGCAAATTAATATATATTAATGCTATTTTTTCAAGACCTTGATTTGATATTGTGATAACTCATTTGTTGTTAAATGAATGTGAACATGTTCATATTCTTTATTAATATAAATAATTATTTTTATAGCCTGGATGGTTTTATTAGTAAACCTACTCCCAGTCCCTGGAAAGGCAAAGGAAGACATTATTAAATAAACACTTTTAAAATTCAAATATCTGCCCTCACGCCCTCTACTTCTTTAACATGGAAACTGTTCTATTTGTGGAAGTGTAGACAGGGCCAATAAAATACAATCTTCTGGGCCTACTTCTCCTATTAAATAATAATTCCTCAGAGGTGACAGATTTGAGAATGGGAAACTAACATGATTATCTATGTTTTGTCTTAATTTTTGGTAGCAGCATAAGAAATACATAAATGACTTTTGACTCTTCTCTCCTTTAATAAAGTGATGAATTCAAACTGTTCATCTAATATGTCATCTAAGGAAATGCACATTGAGTTCAACTTGTATATGCATGAAGAAAAACATATGGACATCCCTAGCCCACACACACAAAATGCACAGACACAAGCACAAGATTTAAGTCAATTGAAAACAATGTAAAGACAAAAATGAAGAAGAATATATTTTAACAAATGTTTTTTATCAGATACAGGTTATAGCTGTAAGAACTATAAATGTTTAACTGGTCAATTTAATAAGAATAATCGTTCTACAATAGACTTCTTTTTACTATTAAAATTTTATCATTTTTTTAAACATTGTACAATTAACATCTCTGCATGTGATAATCTAACCTCAGGTTTTTAAAAATGAGAATTTCTATTTATTAAAAAGCGAAATTCACTTTGGAAATAAATAACAATATAAACATCTCACAGTCAATTTAATCTATACAAAAGATAGAAATTTGTAAGATATTACTATGACTTTAGCCACTAATATATGTTACATTTATGTCCTGCTTTAAATCTTCAATCAGTCTTTTCCATCTGTCAAAATTTTATAGCTACTGCAAGATAAAGGCTCTGTTGCTATGGTAATTATTCCATTACCTAGGTGACAGTGTTCAAATGATGTCCTTACTAAAGTGATCTAATTCATGAAACATTTTTAGTTTTGGTTATGGATAGGCAGAGAGAAAACTGATTAGTGATACAAATTCAAGAAAGCTAGAAGAATGCCACTTTTCTCAATACATTGGGTACTCACAAATGAGAATTAGAAGGTAAATGCTGAAATGAATTTCCCCAATTATCTCTGCTTACAGTTGGGTCAATATCTTCATCAGCATTTCACAAAGCTGAAAGAAGAGGAAGAAAGATTGCATGTGCAAGGAAAAATAAAAAGATAGCAAGGCGTTCTACTGGAAGAATGGTAGAAAAGACGTCCTATTTAAAATTTTTTCCCCTATCTCTTCAGTTGAATCTCATGTGTGCAGTTATAAAAAAAAAAAACGTGCACTTTTATTTTTGTACCATGATCTAATTCTTAAACAGAGAGCTGTATACAAAGAGATATAGAGAAGGACATAGAGGAGGAGAGGGAAATAGGAAATTAGGTGGAGAAAATAGCAGAAAAGATCAGAACAAGGTTATAGGTCACTGTTCAGAATATGATAAAAGAGGAATCAGAAAGCAAAAAGGAGGCAGCAAGAAGGATGGATGACAGTTTCAAAAGTTTGTCAAACTTCCATGACTTGTTAGGAGGTGACTGCCCTGTGACCAGAACTGATTCTGTCTAATCTAAAGGGCTTTTAGATGTTGTCAAACATATAGCATGACACTCTCCAAGCTTACCAAACAGGTAAGGTTCTACAAATTGTTCCCAAGAGACAGAACAACTGATCAGATACTTTTGGAAATGCCCTTTGAGCTCAGAGGATTCTATAGCCAACCGCGCTCTAATGGCTGCAGATGAATTACTGCCCACCAAAGGAAAGACATACCAACATTTCCTTTATGAAGAGAGTAAAGCATTTGTACAGAGATCCTCTTTCCCTTTTCTTGTGTTTTGGTGTTCTTTTCTACATATTGGCTTACCCTGTTCTCTCATACAATAAGGGTTGAATTATGAAGCTTGAAGAGAATGGAGAAATCCTAGCTGTATATTCTATAGGTAAGGAAAAAGGTCCAGAGAGGTTCCTTGTCTTATGGAATGATGACTATAGTTAATAAAACTGTATTGTGTACTTGAAATTTGCTAAGAAAGTAGATCTTAAGTGTTTTTAGCGCAAAAAAGGGAAGTATGTGAGGTGATGTTAATTCACTTGACTGTGATAATTATTTCACAAGGTAGATGCATACCAAATCATTATATGTACATCTTAAATATAAACAATTTTGTCAATTATACCTGAGTAAAAGTAGAAAAAGCTCAGAGTCGTAAGACAAGTGTACACCATTTAGTCATCTAATACCTATTAAAGGCTTGAATCCCTGCTAACACCTGCTAGCCTCTCTGTCTGACACTGCAGGGCACAGGAATTAATTACAGCGGGAGGCAGCACATTCCATTTTGGCCAAGTTGACACAATCCATCGAGGACAATGCAATTATATAAACCTATGAGGACTTAATGTGTTGGTCTTTCATGATATTTAAATTTTATAACACAAACATGGAAAGAGTATAGTTTTTCCCAAAAGCTAAAATGGCAGAACTCCAGGCACCAGGATGCTTAGGCTGGTGGTGGGAGGACAGGGGAAGAGGAATCTCTCCTAGAAACCGCACAAATCACACTGCTGGGGGTCACTGCTCCCTTTATTTATGTCTATAGCTTGCTTGGCTTAATTGGGGAGGGTGTGCTTACACACTGTGCACACATTTATTTTCTGGAAACAGTATGAATCAGGCAGAATAGGAATGGATGATAGCCATAAGCTCAACCAGAGAAACAACAGCTGCTAGGGCATCACCTCACTTTGCGAAAACTGGTAATGGACCCATTAATTGTAGTGTTTTAGGCAACTCCCAGAGCTAATATGAAAGCCATTCCCTGATTAATAATTAGCCTTTATTCAATTAACAGCCTCATGCATCTTGTTCTTGGTATGTATTACACGACTTGACATTGCACTTAGGACACAGTTTTTACAAGAAAATGTGGCATGGCAACAATATTACTTTACAAATGCCCACTGCTTTCAAATTCTAACAGGTTTTATTCTTTCCCCAAAGGATGGGGGAGGTAATAGCAAAAGCTGGAATCTAAATATCTAAAGCTCGAAGTAATATGTCAGATTGAACCACCAACATCATAAATCAAGCTCATTAACAGCATCTGATAAAGCTTATCTGCCTCACATCACCAGGGAGGCACTTACTAGCAGGGCCTTTGTAGATAGAATTTTCAAAAGATACCATCATTAGAACTCAGTAGAATAGCCATCCACGGAACAGCTTGCAGCAGTTGCTTCTGTATCATAATTACAGAAATGATTACAGTAGCAAATATTAAAAATGGTGCAGTTATGCATAATTTCTACAACATCTAATTTACCAGCAGTAAAAACAGTAATATAAGCATTGCCCAGTGATGGGACAAAGCAATTTTCAGTCAAGATGTCCAAAAATAACATCAGTTTTCTTATAGCTGGATTCATTGTTAACATGGTTTGCTTAGTCCCTTGCTTGAGAGAGCTTAATCAAGACCTGGGTGACAACCGTATTAGCTAACATGTGATTCCAATGGACTTTTGAGACAAAAATAATATGACTTCTGGATTCCCCGAAAAGCTACAGCTTTGTTAAAGGCCACCCACAGAAGATAATAAAGACTCATAAGAAAGGCACCACTTCTTTCAGCCAGGGAACAAGATTATATATTTAAACTCGACATGATCTACTTCCTTGAAGCCCCCATTTCCCATCCTGGCACTTAATGCTTCTATCCACTCACCTATCTCCACTTGATATTCTACTACTTTGGATCCATACCAATGCTATTCTATTATAGTTTAAGCTCTTGGACGGAAGGGACTATAACTGATTCATGCCCCTAATCTCTCTCTCCCCAGAGAATCCAGCACCATATTAAGCACAAAGCAAATGTTATACATGTTTGTCAAATTAACTTGACAAACCTGAGCTGTCAAGTTATACAACATAAGTTAAATGTTACTCAGAATGTTAGAAAAACACATAATATACAATATCTGTACCCAGATGAGCTTGAATTTGTTTACTGAAAGCAATAGTTCTCAATCCTGGCTGTTCATTATATCATCTGTAAGGCTTTAAGAAAACCTAGTTGCAAGGTGCCACCTTACCCCATTTAAATCAGAATTTCTGAAACTGAGGCCTGGACATAGGGATTTTTAAAGCTTCCTTGAAAGAACCAGGGTTGAGAATCACTGACTTAAAGGGTATGAGTAAACACAGACTGGGAGTGTAAGCATGGAAAATAACTGATTTACTAGGAGTAAATAAATAGCTTCCTTTGCTCTGTATCTCTGGCCGTGTGCTAATTCTCTGGGTTTCATTTGGTCCCACTATGAATTTAAGGGAGTTCATTACATATGCTGTAATTCATAATTATTTTTCAGAACAAAATTACACGAGTATATCGCAACACCAACTCCAGAAAAACCAGTTCAGTGCCTAGCTACTGGCTTAATAAGTCACAGTTCCCAGCAGTGGGAACCAGGAATTCATATTTCTGAAAAACTCCCCAAGCCACAAAATTGCTCTTCGGACAAAAATGACAAGAAAGGATTACTTTTGTGGTGTAATCTAAGAATACAAGATAAAAAATGGGAAAACAAAATATTTCTAAAAAGCAGTACAGTCCAGATCTTGATTGCTAAATAACCATTCTCCAACAAGATTTTTCTTTGAGGAACCAAGACTCTCTGGAGAAATGCTAATTCTATGACTGAGAAGGGTATTATATAGGATAAACTTGGAGTACCTTGTATGGCCAGAAAATAAGAAAATGTTCAAAAATATAACTTAAGTGGGCATGCCAAAGGGAATAGGAGCCAGTCTGAAAGAATTTCCAGTGTCCAAATGTGGATCAGTCTGAGCAACATAATGAACAGCAGAGTATTGGATGATAACTCCAAGTATAAAATAAATATTTTCTATAGGTTGAATGTTTGCGTCCTTGTTCAAATTCCTATATTAAAACCTAGTATGCAGTGTCATGGTATTATTAGAGGTGGGGCCTTTGGAAGGTGATTAGGTGATGAGAGTGCAGCCCTCATAAATGAGATTAGTGCCCTTTTTTTATTATTATACTTTAGGTTTTAGGGTACATGTGCACAATGTGCAGGTTTGTTACATATGTATCCATGTGCCATGTTGATTTCCTGCACCCATTAACTCGTCATTTAGCATTAGGTATATCTCCTAATGCTGTCCCTCCCCCCTCCCCCCACCCCACAACAGTCCCAGGAATGTGATGTTCCCCTTCCTGTGTCCATGAGTTCTCATTGTTCAATTCCCACCTATGAGTGAGAACATGCGGTGTTTGGTTTTTTGTCCTTGCGATAGTTTACTGAGAATGATGTTTTCCAGTTTCATCCATGTCCCTACAAAGGACACGAACTCATCATTTTTTATGGCTGCATAGTATTCCATGGTGTATATGTGCCACATTTTCTTAATCCAGAGAATGCTCTCACCCCTTTCAGCATGTAAGGACACAACAAAAAGGCAGCTGCCATCTATGAACCAGGACATGGGCCTTCACCAGGCGGCAAATCTGCAAGTGCCCTGACCTTGGACTTCCCAGGCTCCAAAACTGTGAGACACAAATGTTTGTTGTTTATAAGTTTATGGTGTTTTGTTTTATCAGACCAAACACAGAAGACAATATTCATGGGTCCATATTAATATAAATGTTTGAGTAACTAAAGATGTCGGCAAAGGGACACATCTCCCTTAGAGAATAATTCCAAATAAATTATGTAGATATCTCTTCCTCTAAGAGGTGCAGCATCACTTCCATCACATTGGTTGTGGGCTGCATTTGGTAACTCCTCCCAAAGAAAGAGCATGGGAAGAAAAATAATCACTTTACAGTGATTATTTAAACCTGAACTAAGTAATTACAGTTAATACCACCAGTGATGTCATGTTGCTATCATACATCTTCTGATAGGATGAGATGGGATGGGTATGTCACCTCTGAGGTCTTCCTACTCCAAACCCATAACTTCTGTCTGATCATAACAGAAACATCAAACAAACCCAAACTGAGGAACATTCTAGAAAACACCTGGCCATGCCTTAACATGGTCTACATCAAGAAAAATAGGAAAGACTGAGACACTGTCACAGACTGAGGACACATGATGATTACATGAAGTGTAATACTCTGAATTGTATCTGGAAATAGAAAAGGGCATTTGCGGAAACACTGGTGAAATCTGAACAAATTCTGTAGTTTAATTAACAGTAATGCACCAATATTAATTTCCTAATTTCACAAATGTATCATACTTAATGTAAGATATTAACATTTTTAATGTTAATATGCATTATATAACATATATATTACAACATATATTATTATAATATATAATATATAATAAGATATATAACATATTATATATTATATAACATATCTATTATGCAGTTTCTCTGCATAATAGATATATGGGAATGCTATGTACTGTTTTTGTAAATTTAATCTATATTTAAAAATATTCAAAAGTATAAATTTTTTAAAAATTATATACAAATAAATCAATTTACGCATGAAAATATGGTCATTATAGCAATTTCTTACCTGTAGATTAAAGATATTTAAAATGTTTTGAGATATAAAACCTTTGCCACTGATTCCTTATTAGCTTCGCCAATAAATATATATATTTTGTATATGCTTATATATGCATATATTCATGTTTAATATCTCACATATTCAACCTTTTAAAAATAATTTACATTTTTCATTAAACCAGTGTGGACCTAAAAGACTGCAAAGTGTACATTGTACTTGATGCCTCAACAGAGCGGCTCCTGCACCACTTCCCAGGACCATTTAGCAGGAGGCACACTTTCTCATTTATAAAATAAACCCATGTCAGATACATCTAATTAAGGGCCCCGGAGGAGTGTCAATTCTGAGTGAACCCACTGAATGGCTGCAATGTGTTGTAAATGCATCATAACTGGTTCATACAATGCTTTTCTCTTGAGGCTTAAATTCTATCTCAGAACATAACTATACTCACGCTTACTGGTGGATGTTTAGTACCCATTTTTTTATATTTTAATTTATTTTAGAGATAAAGTCTTACTCTTTCACACAGGCTGGAGCCCAGTGGTGTGATCATAGCTTACTACAGCCTTGAACTCCTAGGCTCAAGTGATTCTTCCACCTCAGCCTCCTGAATAGCTGGAACTACAGGCACGCACCAACATGACAAGTTAATTTTTAAATTTTTTGTAGAGATGGTGACTCACTATGTTGCTCAGGCTGATCTAGAATTCCCGGCCTTAAGCGATGCTCCCACTTCGGGCTCCCAGAGTGCTGAGATTACAGATGTGAGCCACTGCACCCTGGCTTATCCTTTTGCTATGTTATTTTACAAAGTTAAAGTTTCTCCAAACGAAAAGGAAATCTCTTAGCTAAAATTTCAAAGTAGAAATTTCTTTGCAATTTTTGCTGGTTTCACAAACTGGTATTTTCAAAAAGCAACCTTTCCACTCTGCTATTTGCATCCAATATCAAGCCTTCTAGCTGGTCTCTCTTGTGCTCTTCTGTTGAGCTCCTTCTTCCTACCTCCAGTATATTCATTTTGCATTACCAGTGGTCACTCTGAGTTCAAATACGATTTTGTCACTTCCATCGGTACAACCCTCTCATGGTTATCTACTGTTTACACATTAAGTCCAAGGTTCTTAGCATGCCCCACTAAGATCTGCCTGGCATGACTCCCAACAATTCTCTAGAAACTGTGCAAAAGGAAGTAGCAGCCATTCCCATCATAATACCTTATTCTCTAATATCACTAAAATACTCAAGCCTAAACACACGGCATGTCTATATGCCCCAGTGCCTTCCCTCTTGCGGTTCCTTTCATTTTTTCCCTTCTAGTTATATTTCAATATTAATTTGAGGTGTCCCTTCTTTTATTAACAATAGTTTTTATTAACAATACTCCCCCAACCATCCTCCTTCTGCTATAAACAAGCATTGTCTCGCCTTTCTGCTTCCATACCACCCTCAGGTAACAACTATTATAACATCATGCTGGCTTTTAGTCTTCATTATACAAGTGTCTTTCCTTCCACTAGACAGTAAGCTGCTGTCTTATTCATCTTTGTATCCCCAGGGAATAGTACAGGGCCTGGTATACAGAAGAGATTCAAAACTTTACTGAACTGTTCAAAATAGAAATTCCTCCTCATTTAAACTAAAGTAAACATTTTATTCCTCAAGGGGTCCTCTAATTACCTAGAGTCACAACACATCTTCAGGGCTAGATTTAAGCATTACCCTGCTTCATACACACACTCTCTATAATCAACAATGTTACAAATCTGCATTCCCTGTCATTTTTTTCTGCTAAGCATCGGTCTTGTATTTTTTTATTTCTACTTGAATGTCCAACAGATATCTTAAATATGATCAATTTTTAAAGATCTTCCACTGTGTTTGCTTAAATGAGATCTTCATTCCTTTATGTTCTAGGTGTTATGCCAGAAGCTGAGCATACAGCCCTGAGTAAAATCAACCCCTGACCTCAGGGAGTTTATAGACTGATACAAGGGAGAGGGAGCCATGTTTCCTGTGGTAGAACTAAGCACCACATGCTGCTGGAGAACAGGGAAGAGCTCTTTAAGCATGGAAGCCTTTCCAGGGAAGATGACACTGGAGCTGGGATTTGAAGGATGGCTGAAAATTACCTAGCTGAAGAAGGAGAAGAAGGGCATCACAGGTAGAGAGAGAAACAAATGAGGAGAAGTATGTGAAAGTAGTGGTAGCAGGAGGCAGCTCAATCCACATGAAGATCTTATAGTAGGTGATGTGTCTGGGATGAATGGCATACATGAAAATACACAAGGATATTAGGTGAGAAATAAAACCTGAAGGCCCTTGTGATTAATTATGCTTAGTTTTCCATTATTGGAACGTTAAGCTTATGGGAGTTATTTATATTCTACTCCTCAAGGTCATTGCCAATGTCTGATTTTTCACACACACAAAATTTTCAACCTCCGACATAAATGGGTTAAATTTAGAAATTCAAGTTTTTGTCTGGAGGTAAACAGGAGGGTACTGAAGAATTTTAATCATATTTACATATTAGAAAAGTCTCTGAAGCCAAGTGGATCCCACCTCCACAGAGCCCAGCAAGCTAAGATCCACTGGCTTGAAATTCTCACTGCCAGCACAGCAGTCTGAAGTCAACCTGGGATGCTCCAGCTTGGTGAGGGGAGAGGTGTCCGATATTACCACAGCTTGAGTAGGTGTTTTTCCCCCTCACAGGGTAAACAAAGCCACCTGGAAGTTCGAACTCTGCAGAGCCCACCACAGCTCAGCAAAGCCACTGTAGCCAGACTGCCTCTCTAGACTCCTCCTCTCTGGCAGGGCATCTCTGAAAAAAAGGCAGCAGCCCCAGTCAGGGGCTTATAGATAAAACTACCATCTCCCTGGGACAGAGCACCCGGGGGAAGGGGCAGCTGTGGGCACAGCTTCAGCATGCTTAAACGTTCCCGCTTCCAGCTCTGAAGAAAGCAGCGGATCTCCCAGCACAGCTCTCCAGCTCTGTGAAGGGACAGACCGCCTCCTCCCATGCCTCCTGATGAGGAGACACCTCCCAGCAGGGGTTGACAAACACCTCATACAGGAGAGCTCTGCCTGGTATCTGGCAGGTGCCCCTCTGGGATGAAGCTTCCTAAGGAAGGAACAGGAAGCAATCTTTGGTGTTCTGCAGCCTCCACTGGTGATACCCAGGAAAACAGGGTTTGGAATGGACCTCCAGTAAACTCCAGCAGACCTGCAGCAGAGGGCCCTGACTGTTAGAAAAAAAACTAACAAACAGAAAGGAATAGCATCAACATTAACAAAAAGGATGTCCACACAGAAATCCCATCAGAAGATCACCAACATCAAAGACCAAAGGAAGATAAATCCAAGGAGATGAGGAAAAAACAGCACCAAAAGGCTGAAAATTCCAAAAACCAGAATGCCTCTTCTCCTCCAAAGGATCACAACTCCTCACCAGCAAGGAAACAAAACTGGATGGAGAATGAGTTTGACAAACTGACAGAAGTAGGCTTCAGAAGGTGGGTAATAACAAATTCCTCCAAGCTAAAGGAGTACATTCTAACGCAGTGCAAGGAAGCTAAGAATATAGAAAAAAGATTTGAGGAATTGCTAACTAGAATAACTAGTTTAGGGAAGAACATAAATGATCTGATGGAGCTGAAAAACACAGCACGAGAACTTCGTGAAGCATACTCAAGTATCAATAGCTGAATTGATCAAGTGGAAGAAAGGGTATTGGAGATTGAAGATCAACTTAATGAAATAAAGTGTGAAGACAAGACTAGAGGAAAAAGAATAAAAAGGAATAAACAAAGCCTCCAAGAAATATGGGACTATGTGAAAAGACCAAACCTACGTTTGATTGGTGTACCTGAAAGTGATGGGAAGAATGGAACCAAGTTGAAAAACACTCTTCAGGATATTATCCAGAAGAACTTCTCCAACCTAGCAAGACAGGCCAACATTCAAATTCAAGACATACAGAGAACACCACAAAGATACTTCTCGAGAAGAGAAACTGCAAGACACATAATAGTCAGATTTACCAAGGTTGAAATGAAGGAAAAAATGTTAAGTGCAGCCAGAGAGAAAGGTCAGGTTACCCACAAATGGAAGCCCATCAGACTAGCAATGGATCTCTCTGCAGAAATCCTACAAGCCAGAAGAGAGTGGGGGCCAATATTCAACACACTTAAAGAAAGTAATTCTCAATCCAGATTTCATATGCAGCCAAACTAGGCTTCATAAGCAAAGGAGAAATAAAATCCTTTACAGAAAAGCAAATGCTGAAGGATTGTGTCATCACCAGGCTTGCCTTGCAAGAGCTCCTGAAGGAACCACTAAATATGGAAAGGAAAAACCAGTACCAGCCAATGCAAAAACATACCAAATTGTAAAGACCATCAATGCTATGAAGAAACTGCATCAACTAATGGGCAAAATAACCAGTTAGCACCATAATGACAGGATCAAATTCACACAGAACAATATTAACTTTAAATGTAAATGGGCTAAATGCCCCAATTAAAAGACACAGACTGACAAATGGGATAAAGAGTCAAGACTCATCAGTGTGCTGTATTGAGGACACCAATCTCACGTGCAAAGACACACATGGGCTCAAAATAAAGGGATGGAGGAATATTTACCAAGCAAATGGAAAGCAAAATAAAGCAGGGGTTGCAATCCGAGTCTCTGATAAAACAGGCTTTAAACCCACAAAGATCAAAAAAGACAAGGAAGGGCATTACATGATGGGAAAGGGATCAACGCGACAAGAAGAGCTAACTATCCTAAATATATATATGGAGCACCCAGATTCATAAAGCAAGTTCTTAGAGCCCTACAAAGAGACTTAGACTCCCACACAATAACAGTAGGAGACTTTAACACCCCACTGTCAATATTAGATCAATGAGACAGAAAATTAACAAAAAATTAACAAAAATATTCAGGACGTGAACTCACCTCTGGACCAAGTGGACCAAACAGACATCTACAGAACTCTCCACTCCAAATCAACAGAATATACATTATTCTCAGCACCACATTGCACTCATTCTAAAACTAACAACATAATTGGAAGTAAAACACTCCTCAGAAAATACAAAAGAACGGAAATCACAACAGACAGTCTCTCAGACCACAGTGCAATTAAATTAGAACTCAGGATTAAGAAACTCACTCAAAACTGCAAAACTACATAGAAACTGAACAACCTGCTCCTGAATGGCTACTGGGCAAATAACAAAATTAAGGCAGAAATAAATAAGTTCTTTGAAACCAATGAGAACAAAGATACAACATACCAGAATCTCTGGGACACAGTTCAAGCAGTGTTTAGAGGGAAATTTATAAGACTGAATGACCACAGGAGAAAGTGGGAAAGATCTAAAATCAACACACTAACATTGCAATTAAAAGAACTAGAGAATCTAGAGCAAACAAATTCAAAAGCTAGCAGAAGACAAGAAATAACTAACATCAGAGCAGAACCGAAGGAGATAGAGACACAAAAAACCCTTCAAAAAATCAATGAATCCAGGAGGTGGTTTTTTGAAAAGATTAACAAAATAGATAGACTACTAGCCAGACTAATAAAGATGGAAAGAGAGAAGAATCAAATAGACACAATAAAAATGATAAAGGTGATATCAACATTGATCCCACAGAAATACAAACTACCATTAGAGAATACTATAAACACCTCTATGCAAATAAACTAGAAAATATAGAAGAAATGGATAAATTCCTCGACACATACACCCTCCCAAGACTAAACCAGGAAGAAGTCAAATCCCTGAATAGACTAATAACAAGTTCTGAAATTGAGACAGTAATTAATAGCCTACCAGGCACAAAAAGCCCAGGACCAGATGGATTCACAGCCGAATTCTACCAGAGGTACAAAGAGGAGCTGGTACCACTCCTTCTGAAACTATTTCAAATAATAGAAAAAGAGGGACTCCTCCCTAACTCATTTTAAGAGACCAGCATCATCCTGATAGCAAAACCTGATGGAGACACAACAAATAAAGAACATTTCAGGCCAATATCCCTGATGAACATCGATGTGAAAAAATCCTCAATAACATACTGGCAAACCGAATCCAGCCGCACATCAAAAAGCTTATCCACCACGATCAAGTTGGCTTCATCCCTGGGATGCAAGGCTGGTTCAATGTATGCAAATCAATAAACGTAATCCATTACATAAACAGAACCAATGACGAAAACCACATGATTATCTCAATAGATGCAGAAAAAGCCTTTGATAAAATTCAACACCCTTCAGTAAAAAAATTATCAAAAACTAGGTAATGATGAAATGTATCTCAAAAAAAACACTAAGAGCTATTTATTATTAACCCACAGCCAATATCATACTAAATGGGCAAAAGCTGGAATCATTATTTTGAAAACTGGCACAAGACAAGGATGCCCTCTCTCCCCACTCCTATTCAACATAGTACTGGAAGTTCTGGCCAGGATAATCAGGCAAGAGAAAGAAAAAAAGGCTATTCAATTAGGAAGAGAGGAAGTCAAATTGTCTCTGTTTGCAGATGACATGATTATCTATTCTGAAAACCCTACTGTCTCAGCCCAAAATCTCCTTAAGCTGATAAGCAAATTCAGCAAAGTCTCAGGAAACAAAATCAATGTGAAAAATCACAAGCATTCCCATACACCAATAATCGACAGAGAGACAAATTGTGAGTGAACTCCCATTCACAACTGTTACAAAGAGAATAAAATACCTAGGAATATAACTTACAAGGGATGTGAAGCACCTCTTCAAGGAAAACTGCAAACCATTGGAAATAAGAAAGGAAACAAACAAATGGAAAATCATTCTATGCTCATGGATGGGAAGAATCAAAATCGTGAAAATGGCCATAGTGCCCAAAGTAATTTATACATTCAATTCTATCCCCATCAAGCTACCATTGACTTTCTTCATAGAATTAGAAAAAAACTACTTTTAAGTTAATATGGAACCAAAAAAAGAGCCACATAGCCAAGACAACCCTGAGCAAAAAGAACAAAGCTGGAGGCATCATAGTACCTGACTTCAAACTATACTACGAGGCTACAGTAACCAAAACAGCATGGTACTGGTACCAAAACAGATATATAGACCAATGGAACAGAATAGAAGCCTCAGACATAACACCACACATCTACAACCAACTGATCTTTGACAGACCTCACAAAAACAAGAAATGGGGAAAGGACTCCCTATTTAATAAATGGTGCTGGGAAAAATGGCTAGCCGTATGCAGAAAACTGAAACTGGACCCCTTCCTTATGCTGTATACAAAAATTAACTCAAAATGGATTAAAGGCTTAAATGTAAGACCTAAAACCATAAAAACCCTAGAAGAAAACCTAGGCAATACCATTCAGCACATAGGCATGGGCAAAGACTTCATGACTAGAACACCAAAAGCAATAGTACCAAAGCCAAAATTGACAAATAGGATCTAATTAAACTAAAGAGCTTCAGCACAGCAAAAGAAACTATCATAAGAGTGAACAGGCAACCAATAGAATGGGAGAAAATTTTTGCAATCTATCCATCGGACAAAGGGCTAATATCCAGAATCTACAAGAAACTTCAACAAATTTACAAGAAAAAAACCAACAACCCCATCCAAAAGTGGGCAAAGGATATCAACAGACACTTCTCAAAAGAAGACATTTACGCAGCCAACAAACATATGAATGAAAGCCCATCATCACTGGTCATTAGAGAAATGCAAATCAAAACCACAATGAGATACCATCTCATGCCAGTTAGAATCAGGAAACAACAGATACTGGAGAGGATGCAGAGAAATAGTAACACTTTGACATTGCAGTGGGAGTCTAAATTAGTTCACCAATTGTGGAAGACATTATGGCAATTCCTAAGGATCTAGAATCAGAAATACCATTTGACCCAGCAGTCCCATTACTAGGTATATACCCAATGAATTATAAATCATTCTACTATAAAGACACAAGCACACATATGTTTATTGGAGCACCATTCACAATAGCAAAGACTTGGAACCAACCCAAATGTCCATTGATGATAGACTGGATAAAAAAAATGTGGCACATATATACCATTGAATACTATGCAGCCATCAAAAAGGATGAGTTCATGTCCTTTGCAGGAACATGGATGAAGCTGGAAACTATCATTCTCAGCAAACTAACACAGGAACAGGAAACCAAACACTGCATGTTCTCACTCATATGTGGGAGCTGAACAATGAGAATACATGGACATAGAGAGAATACATGGACACACATCACACACCAGGGCCTGTTGGGGGATGGGAGGCTAGGGGAGGGATAGCATTAGGAGAAATACCTAATGTAGATGACGGGTCGATGGGTGCAGAACCATCATGGCACTTGTATACCGATGTAACAAACCTGCATGTTCTGCACATGTATCCTGGAATTTAAAGTATAATTAATAAAAAAAGAAATAAAAAAAGTTTCTGAATATGCTGAGAGGAGGATGAAAAAGAAGAGAGTAAGGTGGAGAGAAGAAAGACAACTTAAGTGGCAGTTACTATTATACAGGCAAGAAGAGATTAGGTTGTGAATAAAAGAATGGCAATGGGTACAGAAAGTAAGGGAACCAAGCAAAGGTAAAACTTGGAGCACTTGGTGACTAGGAGGTGAGAACATAGGAGGTATCTAAGAAGATTCTAGGTTTCTGACTTGGATGGCTGGTGCTATTTCAAAAGACAGGGGATACAGGAAGAGGAGCAGGTTTGAGGAAGATGAGTTAGGTTTTAAATTCATTTGGATCAAGCTCCTACCGGCATTCAAACAGAAAAAGTATTTGGATACTTTCTAGCATTGGCCAAGGGGTACAGTTAAAAATAACTCATTGAGATGGTATACATTTAGATAGTATCACGGAAAGTGAAAAGAAAAAAATACCTAAAAGTGGAATCTCAATGAACATCAACATTTAAACAAAGAGAAGAGAAAGAGGAACCCTAAATGATAAATGAGAAGACATAAACAGGAAGTAAGAGCAGACCAGGAGAGTGAAACAGAATATTATCAGAAAAATAAATAGAAGAGCAATTCTGAAGATGAAAGATGTGTCTAATCAACAGTGTCAGAGTCCAGAGAGAGGTGAAGCAAGTTAAGATTAAAACTATTCCTCGCTGACATGATATTTTTAACTATTTGCTTAGTTCATATAAAAATATATTTCATATTCAAGTGTTGAGATTGGATTTAATTTGGCATGTATAATGGTTTTTATGACAAAAGAGGAAATTGGTTTTATTACTTTTCTCAACTCACCATAATCTGGAAGATGCAGTCATCACAAATGCTTAGTACTCCAGTGTTGGTATGTGAGAAATCACATGATAATCCCAATTCCTGTTTCCTATGTATTATGTATTTAAAAGGTCTCTGGAGATGTTGAGGAGAGGCCTTACATTATTCAAAGTATTCTAACACTAGGATTTTCTCCCTTCCCCCCTTTTAATAACCACACTTCAGTTAGACGTGCAGTTAGGAAATCTGTATCCTAGACAAAGATGTAACTAACTAACTGGAGAAATTATTTACTTTCTTAGGGCATTTTTGTTCATGTATATATATTCATTGAATTGAGTTATTGAAAATAAATGGATTGAGATAAATCATGGTCTAGAAGAACAAAGCCATGCCTCTAATTGAACTGCTATACTAGACTTTCACCAAGTACACATATCCTTTCTTAGAGTTACTCTCGATGGAAATGGGCCCTTTCGCTGATCCCTTTCACACTGCCCATCCTGTAAGTGCTTGTTTCATCTTTGCTTCACTTTTCTTCTCGCTCTATGTGTTAGGTGTAACTCCTTCTTCCTCTTTAATTCCAAAATATACTTTACAAACCTCTATTACAGCATATACGATATTTACCCTAATTACAAGATGATGTGGTCATTGAGTCACTAACTTTAATTATATTTAAATGTGTATCCCAAACATATAGCACATGTCTGATACAAACTGAAAACACACTTACTGGTGTTGAGTGAATGTATAGGAATTATTCAGGCAAAGGAGTCAGATGTATCATGGTGTCTTTTGATAAGCTGGGAGGGAGATGAGTAGCTCAATTTGCCCCAAACACTGAATGAAACTGAAAATCTATGGCTCTGTCATCGTATAGAGAGTGGTGAGAGCTCATGTGGCTCAGGACTTTATAAATGGTTCCCAAAGAAGCTTCTTTTGGAAGTCCTGTTTAATTAAGTGGTATGGTGGCATCACTGACAATGAGATACTGGAGGGCAGCCAATCTACTCACTTTGAAGCAACACATATTGCAGCATAACTCTTCTGGGTAGGATATACTGGGATATGGATGATTATGGAATACCTAAACAACTGCAGGCTGATAGGCTCAAACACAGCAGGAGGGATGCTTTATTAAGTGCCTGCTACAGCCCAATTACAAACAGGGCAGAACCACTGTGCACACAGAAAGGAATTGTAGAAAGCTGACTTACCAAAGGAGACTTGGAAAGGCACTGGACAAAACCCAGTTCTCAAAATGAGATCTGTCAGGCTAAGCAAAGTCAGCGTTGCCATGCATGTGATATTTTGAGATCACTCATATCCTGGTCAAGTCTATGGGACTTTAGCTTACATTTTCATGTACTGTTGTTTTCTTTTGTTTTCAGTCAACTTCACTATAAGCTTTTTCAGGGAATACCATTTGTTAGACCTTTAAAAGAGTAAGTTAGGATATATGTTGTTTCTCTGTGCAAGATGCCATTTGAAAAATAGTTTGGACATGGGGAAGATGAGATCATCATGCATATTTTGACAGTGTTTGAAGATACTACTGTTCTAAAAATCTGGTGGAGAGGCACCTCTTTGTAACACAGCATTATGTACTATTGTGCTTGTATCAAGCTGCTTAATAAATGTTTAAAGATGACAGTTTATTTATCTTTTTTATAACCGATCATATAAAGATAATACACTTTATCTACAGTGTTATTTTCAAATAAACAATGGCATACTGAATAGATATGCAATACAGGATATAAAATACAAAATAGGTGAAAAAGAATTTATTCTATTATTGATTCTTTCATCAAATAGAATTTTATTTGCCAATAAAATGAAATAATCTGACCTCGTCTCTTCTCATAGCTAATTCACATATATCTCAGGCATAGTTCAGCTTTAACTGAAAATCCATTTATAGGTAGCTAGTTCCTTGGATACTTGTAACTACATATTGTAATCTTAGTTCCCACTTATTGGAGGATTTCTGGTTAATCAAAATATTAGTTAATCTTCCCGTTAGAAGGAATTTGTAATCATGATAAAGGAAAGTTTCTATACAAATCTTTAAAACCCGAATCACCAATCAAATCATTTAACACAGCTTAAGCATCTAACATAGGCAAAATGTAAGACTATCAGAATACATAGCCTCAACAATTAGAGAAGAGAATGTTGGTGAGATCAATAACTATGATATACGATACGATAAAATATATGTGATATGGGGTACAATGTTGTATTAATGAAGAAAATGTAGTCAAGTTGCAGTGATTATTGGAAGTAGTGCAGTTAGAACCTAGGCAATATTATCGGTTGAGCAACCTTTTCCAAACCAATGCCAAAGTTCTGTGATAAAACACAAACAAAATATGAGGCTTATTTTCATCATACAGACAAAATATGAGGCTTACTTTCATCTATCTGAGATGAATTTATCTTATAAGGTCCATTCTAATAAATAAAATTTCTGTTAAATAGTCTTGATGCTCTAGAATCTCAAAACACTGTAGACAGGTGCCCTGCTTAGAAATCAAAATTTATTGAATATTACTTAGCCTGAGCATTACTCTAATTTCCAATATATTAACTCTGAACCTTGTCCCATATACAAGTAGTTTATAGTAAAAAATATATGAAGAAAATACCATTTAACACTGGAAGTAGTAAATATGTGAAATTTACTAACTTATGACTGGATGTTAATGAAGAATATTAAAAGGGACTTAATCCAATTTACTAGAACAGTATACTTAGACACATGGCAATAGAGTGAGATTTAGTTCAGGAATCATTGCTTATCATTATCTCCTATTTCTACGTATCTTAAACCAATACACTTGCCCTTTGATTCTAAGTTTCCATGGAAGTTTGGCACTAAAAGTTAAACAGAGAACATTTGTTTTTTGTTGTTTTCAAAGAATGGTGACAATTCTACCTCTTCCTAAGAGCTACTCAGCTGCAAAAAAATACTATTTCAGACCAAAGGAATAATAATTACCTTTTCTAATCTCTTGACAGCTCTGCCTGTGACTAAAATGACTGGGAATACTCACTTCTAGACTTTCTAACTGCAAGGTAGGAGGTTCTTTTTTTTTTTTTTTTTTTTGAGACGAAGTCTTGCTCTGTCACCCAGGCTGGAGTGCAGTGGCATGATCTCAGCTCACTGCAAGCTCCGCCTCCAGGGGTGAACCTGGGAGAATGGTGTGAACCATTCTCCTGCCTCAGCCTCCTGAGTAGCTGGGGCCACAGGTGCTCACCACCATGCCTGGCTAAATTTTTGTATTTTTAGTAGAGACGGGGTTTCACCGTGTTAGCCAGGATGGTCTCGATCTCCTGACCTCATGATCAGCCTGCCTCGGCCTCCCAAAGTGCTGGGATTACAGGCGTGAGACACTGCGCCTGGCCGGTAGGAGGTTCTTATACCTGTCTGCACTCAGGCAGTGCTGCATGACAACCCAAGATCTTGAAGTAATCTGTAAAATATATTTAATAACCCAGGTATTTTTCATTGTAACATAAAATACCCAGAAACTTCAAAAGGTCTTCGAATTAAGATAGTTTTTCTAAGTGTGAATCCTTGACTGCTTATCTCAGAATCATTTGGAGGACTTGCTAAAAATACCGATTTCTAGGTTCCACCTCATTTCTACTAACTCAGGTACTCTAAAGCTAGAGACTAGGAAACACATTTATTTTCTTCATATGTGTAAGTTTAAGAATTGCTTATTTAAGTTGGGGATGTCCCAAGGAAAAATGAAAAACACACAGAAAGTAATTGAAAAATTCAAATAGTATGATAACTAAAGATCTCATTAGTTATATGCCAATAACAGGCAGGTAACACTTTTGAGTATCTGCTGTATTTACATTCTTCATGTAGAAATTACAGCCCACCTACATTGCAGATAAACCAAATTGAAAAGGGAACCACAGAATAACTTATGCTTATGAAATAGAGGTTCTACCAGACTAAAGAAACATAGTAGAGAATTTCTACACACATAGTTCATTACTACATCAGAGCCTTGGTGCCTGTGCAGATGAAAGGAAAGTATAGCCATAATTTAATACTGCATACAAACTGCCTTCTGAGACAGCCAGAGCTCACCCGCCAGGCCCCATATCTCTCTCTCTCTCAGTATCTTACTTCTACATTCATTCTGAGGCCATTATCTCATAGAGGTGGCATATGACTGTTACTTCCTAAGATTTTCTGGTTTTTTCATAAAAAGTATGTGGAGCAATGTGTTGGAAAACTTACAGTGTTTACAAGCTACTTTTTAAAACTAAGAATTTCAAAGAATTTCAAACTATGCAGGAATACATTTTCCTCACTATATTTTGAGAAGCAGGAAATGGGAACAGGTGAAAATCTCATCACCTCATTACATTTCAGCATAGTCACACTAGGTAAAGGATTTCCCAGACAATGGAAGTTTAATGAGAGCCTGTGCACATCAACTCGTCCTCAAATAAGATCTAAAAACAAGGTTATTTGACGCACTCAGGTGACTAGTTAAAGGATCAAAGATAATACATTCACCCTGAAGTTTCAAATAGAACTTGAATACATAAACAGATACTTTATTCTTTGAAAAAGAGTCAAGAGAAAAAGAAAAACAGCAACAACATAGAGCATGTGAAAAGTTTTACAATATAAAAATAAGAAGTTTTACAGGATAAGCATGCTATAGAAAAGGTTCTACTATAAATAAACAAAAGACACTTTCAGACTGTATATGCTGTGTGCTCTCAACAAAATATAGAAAAGAATAACAGGCTGGGCACAGTGGCTCACGCTTGTAATCCCAGCACTTTGGGAGGCTGAGGTGGATGGATTATGAGGTTAGGAGTTCGAGATCATCCTGGGTAACATGGTGAAACCTTGTCTCTACTAAAAATACAAAAAAATTAGCTGGGCGTGGTGGCGGGCACCTGTAGTCCCAGATACTCGGGAGACTGAGGCAGGAGAATGGCTTGAACCCGGGAGACAGAGCTTGCAGTGAGCCGAGATCATGCCACTGCACTCCAGCCTGAGAGACAGAGTGAGAATCCATCTCAAAAGAAAAAAAAAAAAAAAGAATACAGCCTAAAACAAGACATAACACTTAGATTAAAATGGAGCTGTCAGATATAAAATATGCAGGAAACAATAATAATGCAGGAAAGCCAAAAGCAGAAAGAATTAAAACTCTGTATTGGCTATATTAAGAGAAAATATCTTTATCAGGGTAAATTAAATCAATAAAGAAAAATCTAGTGATATCTAAGGAAAAAATCTTCAGAAATGCATTTGTGGGATATAAACACACTCCCCTTAGTCTTTGAGGTATCAATTACGGCAAACATACATAAAGAAAAAGATTAATGGAAGGTATAATGTGAGGTATTTTACTTTGCAGAGTTATTTTTGACATGTCCTAGACTAGAAGACAGCTTCAGTCTAAATCTGCCTTGCCACCTGTTTTTGTACATAAAGTTTTATTAGAACACAGCATCACCTGTTCATTTATCTATTTAGCTAATGTTTATGATTATGTGCATATTATGTGTAGAGTTGAGTAGTTGTGGCACAGACCATGTGAATTACAAAGTCAGATATGAATTCATAGAGCATATGAATTACAAGGCTACATATTTACTATCTAGTCTGTATTAGTCTGTTTTCATGCTGCTGACAAACTCATACCTGAGACTGGGAAGAAAAAGATGTTTAAGTAGACTTACAGTTCCACATGGCTGGGGAGGCCTCAGAATCATGGCAGGAAGCAAAAGGCACTTCTCACATGGCAGCAGCAAGAGAAAATGAGGAAGATTCAAAAGCAGAAACCCTTGATAAAACCATCAGATCTCGTGAGACTTATTCACTACCACAAGAACAGTATGGGGGAAAGCACACACATGATTCAAATTATCTCCCACCATGTCCCTCCCACAACATGTAGGAATTATGGTAGTACAACTCAAAATGAGATTTGAGTGGGGACACAGAGCCAAATCATATCCTAGTCCATACAGAAAATGTTTGCTGAATGCTACCCTAGACCACTGGACATATAAACACATTATTAAATCAGGAGATCCCTGAGTGTTCATGGCTTGTATATGGCATTTAATATCATACACATGTGTTATAAAGGCCTCTAAATAATTTGCTACTTCTTTCTCACCAGACCTAATTATTATGATATCATCAATGTACTGGATAAACATAACATGTCTCCAGATGAAGATACATTTTAAATTGATTGCCACATGGAGTGGGAGAGTTAATATTGCTCTGAGATAAAACAATAAAGGTAAATAGCTATTTCTGCCAGTTAAAAGCAAATGGCTTTAGCTAAGTATTGTTCTAATTGATATAGAGAAAAAATAGTTTGGAAGATTAAGAGAACAGCTTCAATCAAAGGTACTTCTTAAATAAAGCTTATGATATGCTATTGCCATTCCTTAAGATCCATTTGTTTTCTGCACAGGACAAAATTGGCATATTTCACGAAGATGTTTGAGTAAGCACCTCCATCTGTTAAGATTTTTATGAAAATACTTTCATGGTTCCAGGGATGTAAATAGTTTTGAGAGAGTGTCGTGATAAGATGGGTTACCTCAGGGCACAATGGCAGCAAAATGGTGGAACAGGAATCCCCAGGCCCTCCCCTTACCATGAAGACATGGACTCAACAAAAATATATAGAACAATTCCATTTGTGAGAAATCAGAAACCATTTCAGAGGCTCCTGTACTCCAGGCAAACATGAGCCAGTAGGAAAATTAATGGCACTTACTCACCACAGTCTCACCTTTTGACAGCATGAGGCAATCAGGAAACTCCTGGCTCCTGGTTTTGTTGCTGGAGAGAGATAGAGAAGACTGAACCATATGTCCAACATTTTGACTTTGTGTGAGGTTCGGGGGATTGCTGGCTGACAGACTAGCTAGTCTTGCCAGAATCTAAGCACTGACAGGAAAAGGTGCCAGGTAGAATCCCACTGAAAACAAAGGCAATACTTAAAACTCACACACAGACACACACACACACACACACACACACACACACACACACACATACACACACACACACCATATTCCCTTCTCCTGCCTCAGCACAGAATGAGAGGGAGAAAATGCTCAACTTCTATCTTTAACCTGGGGAGAAAAATATTTGGAGAAAATGTTCAATGTTTTGGCTTTTTGAGAGACTTCCCAAGAAATTAGTTTCTGTCTCACCTGTTTCAAATAATTAATGGAAACCAGCATACTCTAGATGCCTAGGGGCTACTAAGGACAAAAGAGAGCTGGCCAGTTTGCTCTTGCTCTAGAAGACCTACAGTATTGCAAACAGAGGCCAATGCTGTTTGGTAGCCTCTCAGCTGGAAAAGAGAAGAGTAGAATGGACATCCAACATTGTGCCTTTTGGAAGGACTGCCCAAGAAACTGATTTCTGTCTTTTCCCATTCAGAGTATTGATAGAACCCAGCGTATTCTAAAAGCCTGAGGACCACTGAGCACAAAAGTGAACTAGGTGGCTCGCAGCAACTAAAGAGAATCTGCAATACTACAGACACCAGATGATGCAAAATATTATAAGCTACATATAATAAAGAAACCAGCAAATTCTTGTAATTAGGAAATTACCCACAGAAGTCCAGAGAAGATATATCTACAGAAAAGTACTGTATTAGTCTGTTCTCATGCTGCTATGGAGAACTGCATGAGACTGGGTAATTTATAAAGAAAAGAGGTTTAATATACTCAGAGTTTCACATGGCTGGGGAGGCCTGAAGAAACTTACAATCATGGCAGAAGGGGAAGTAAACACATGCTTCTTCACAAGGCGGCAGGAGAGAGAAGTGCAGAGCAAAGAGGGGAAACATCCTTATAAAACCATGAGATCTCATGAGCACTCACTCACTATCACAAAACAGCATGGGGGAACCATCCCTATGATCTAATTACCACCCATGAGGTCCCTCCCCAAAGACATGGGGATTACACTTCAGAATACAATTCATGATGTGATTTGGGTGGGGACACAGAGCCAGACCATATCATTCTGCCCTGGCCCCTCCCAAATCTTGTTTTTCTCACAGTTCTAAACAAAATTATGCCTTCCCAACAGTTCCTCAACGTCTTAACTCATTTCAGCATTAACCCCAAAGTCCAAGTCCATAGTCTCATCTGAAACAAGGCAAGTCCCTTCTGCCTATGAGCCTGTAAAGTCAAAAGTATGTTAGTTACTTTATCAACACAATGGAGGTACAGGCATTGGGTAAACACACGTGTTACAAATGGGAGAAATTAGCCAAAACAAAGAGGATATAGGACCCATGCAATTCTGAAAACTAATGAAGCAGCAATTAAATCTTAAAGCTTCAAAAGAATCTCCATTGACTCAATGTCTCACATCCAGGTCATGTTGATACAAGAGATGGGCTCCTATGGCCTTAGGCAGGTCTACCCCTGTGGCCTTGCAGGGTAGAGCCCCCCACTCCTGGTTACATTCATGAGCTGGTGTTGAGTGTCTGCTATTTTTCCAGGTGTGCAATGCAAGCTCCTGGTGGATTTACCATTCTGGGGTCTGGAGGATGGTGGCCCTCTTCTCACAGCTCCACTAGGCAGTGCCCAAGTGGGAACTCCGTGTAGGGGCTCCAACCCACATTTTCCTTCCATACAGCCCTAGCAGAGCTTCTCATTCTGGGCCCCACCCCTGGAGCAAACTTCTGCCTGGACATCCAGGAGTTTCCATACATCCTTTGAAATCTAGGCAGAGGTTCCCAAACCTTAATTCTTGACTTCTGTGCATCTGCAGGCTCAATGACACATGGAAGCTGCCAAGGCTTGGGGCTTTCATCCTATGAAGCCATGGCCCCAGCTCTACCTTTGCCCCTTTTAGCCATGGCTAGAGTGACTCAGACGGAGGAAACCAAGTCCCTAGGCTGCACACTGCAGGAGGACCCTAGGCCTGACCTATGAAACCATTTTTTCCCTCTAGGCCTCCTGGCCTGTGATGGGAGGGGCTGCCATGAAGTTCTCTTACATGTCCTGGGTACATTTTCCCCTTGTCTTGGTGATTAACATTAGGCTCTTTGTTACTTAAGCAAATTTCTGCAGCAGGAATTTCTTCCTAGAAAATTGATTTTTCTTTTCTATTGCATCATCAGGCTGCAAGTTTTCTGAATATTTATGTTCTGCTTCCTCTTGAGTGCTTTGCCACTTAGAAATGTCATCTGCCAGATACCCTAAATCATCTCTCTCAGGTTCCAAGTTCCACAGATCTCTAGGGCAGGGGCAAAATGCTGCCAGTGTCTTTGATAAAGCATAGCAAGAATCACCTTTATTCCAGTTTCCAACAAGTTTCTCATCTCCATCTGAGACCACCTCAGCCTGGACTTCTTTGTCCATATCTCTGTCAGCATTTTGGTCAAAGCCATTCGACAAGTCTCTAGGAAGTTCCAAACTTTCCTGCATTTTCCTATCTTCTTCTGAGCCCTCCAAACTCTTCCAACCTCTGCCTGTTACCCAGTTCCAAAGTCACTTCCACATTATCAGGTATCCTTATAGGAGCACCCCATTCTCTGCAGTACCAATTTACTGTATTAGTTCATTTTCACACTGCTATAAAGAACTGCCTGAGACTTGGTAATTTATACAGAAAAGAAGTTTAATTGATTCACAGTTCCACATGGCTGGGGAGGCCACAAGAAACTTACAATTGTGGCAGAAGGGGAAGCAAACATGTTCTTCTTTACAAGCCAGCAGGAGAGAGAAGTGCAGAGTGATGGGGAGAAAAGCGCATCATAAAACCATCAGATCTCATGACAACTCACACACTATCCCAAGAACAGCAGTGGGGGGGCACAATTTAATCACTTCCGTAAGGTTCCTCCCCCAATGCATGGGTATTATACTTCATATTACCATTCAAGATGAGATGTGGGTGGAGACACAGAGCCAGACTGTATCCAGTAGAAAAGCACCAAGAATCTCTAGCTAGATTGACTGGTGATCTTTCTCTGTATGAAGTCAGTTCATGTAGAAAAAGAGGTGGCTTTTTAAAAAATGTGTAGATTCCAATACAAATTGAAAAGTCTGAGAAAGAAACAAGGAAACATAATCCAATCAAAGGAACAAAATAAATCTCCAGAAATCAACCTTAAAGAAAAGGAGACTTCTGCATCACCTGACAAAGAATTCCATGTAACTGAAATAAAGTGCTCAGTAAACTACGAAGGCTGGCATGAATAAAATGAGAATATCAACAAAGATATATGAAATATAAAAAAGAACCAAATAAGAATTTTGGAGCTAAAGAATACAATAACTGAATTGAAGAACTCTCTAAAGGGGTTCATCTGCATATTTAATCAAGAAGAAGAAAGAACCACTGAACCTGAGGAAAGGTCATTTGGAATTATCCAGTGAGAGTAACAAAAAGAAGGAAAAAGAATGAAGAGAGCATATGAGACTTATGGAATACCATAAAGCAGACAAATATACTCATTACAGAAGACCTAGAATGAGAAAAGAGAATGAATATCACAGAAAGCTTATTTGAAAAAATAATGTTATGAAACTTTCCAAGTCTGAAGAAGGAAGAAAACACCCAGATTTAGGAAGCACAGACTACAACTAGAACTACAACTAAAATAAATTCAAATAAGTTCACACTGAGAAAGACTGTAATAATATTGTCAAAAGACAAAGACAAAGAAAATGTTGAAAGCAGCAAAAGAAAGGAAATTCATACAGTATAGGCAGTCCATTAAGACTTCCAACAGATTTCTCAGCAGAAACCTTGCATTCTAGAAAGAAATGCGATTATGTATTCAAAGTGCTGGAAAAAAGAAAACCCTGAAAACCAAGAATACCACATCTGACAAAACTGCCCTTCAAAAATGAAGGATAAAAAAAGACTTTCTTAGATAAATAAGCCCTGAGAGGGTTCATCACCACTAGACTCATGTAATAACAAAATTTAAACGGAGTCCTTTAAGGTGAAGTGACAGGATGCTAGAGAGTAACATAAAAGCATATAAAAATATAAAGTTTGATTAAAGTAAATATAAAGACAAATAATGGATACTGTAATATTTTTTAAATGGTGCTCAAATAACTTTGAATTCTGCTATATAAATTAAAAGTAAATAATATAAAAATAACTGTAAAAATGTGCTCTAATAAATACACAATAAAACGGTGTAATTTGTGACATAAAATGATGTGTGCATGGGAGAAGCAATAGAGTTTAGTTTTGTATGAAGTTAAATTATGTTTTTATAAATTAAAAGTGATTGTTATAAGACATTTTACAGAAATACCATGGTAACAACAAAAAAAGCCTATAGAAGATATACAAAAGAAAATGAGAAAGAAATCAAACCATGTCACCACAAAAAAATTAATGAAACACAAAGGAAGAGAAGAAGAAAGAAAAAAAGGGACAAAAAGTTGCAAGGTAGACAAAATAATTAAGAAAATGGCAAGAGTAAGTTCATCTCTATCAGTAATTACTTTAAATGTAAATGGATTAAATTTCCCAATCAAAAGACAGAGCAACTGAGTACTTTTCTAAAAAAACAAGACCCAACTATATGCTGCCTACATGAGACTTACTTTAGATTTAAGGATACACATAGGCTGAAGTAAGGGATTTAAAAATATATATTATATGAAAATGGTAGCCAATAGAGAGCAGAACTGGACATAGTTGTATCAGACAAAATAGACTTTAAGTCAAAATTTGAATTAAAAACAAATAACAACATTATATAATAATAAAAGGACCAATTCACCAGGAATATATAACAATTATAAATATATTTGCACCCAACATCAGAGTACCCAAATATATAAAGCAACAATTGACAGAACAAAATAGAAATAGCAATACAATAATGGGGATTTCAATACCCAACTTTTATTAAACAATGAAACATTTAGGCAGAAGATTAATTCAAAAACAGAACAATGTTTCAAAATTGAACAATACTGTAGATCAAATTGACCTAACAGATACATACAAAACACATTACCCAACATTATCAGAATACATATTCTTCTCAAGTTTACATGGAACATTCTCCAGGACAGATCACATTAGGTCACAAAGCAAGACTTAACAATTTTAAAAGATTAAATTATACCAAATATCTTTTTGGAATAAAAATGGAATAAAGGTAGAAAGAAAAGAAAAAAATTTAGAAGTACATGGAAATTAATAAAACACTCCTGAAAAAAATTAATGAGTCAAAGAAGAAATCAAAAAGGAAATTAGAAAACATCCTGAGACAAACAAAAATGATAACATAACATACTAAAATTTTTGGGATACAGCAAAAGCAATACCAAAAGGGAGGTTTAAAGCAGCAAATGCCTACATTAAAAAAATAAGACACATAAAAAAAAGTCCTAACTTTAAACCTCAAAGAACTAGAAAAAAATTTAGTCCAATCTCATAGAATAAAGGAAATAATAAAGATTGTAGCAGAAATAAGAAAAATTAAGAATATTAAAACAGAAAAATATTATTGAAACTAAGAATTTGATTTTTGAAAACTAAGTTGACAAATTCTTAGCTACATTAAGAATAATAGAAGGAAGAATTCAAATAAATAAAATTAGAAATAAAACAGGATATATTAAAACAGATGTGGAAATAAAAAAAGGCTATAAATGATTATTGTGAACAATAGTACACCAAAAATTGGATAACCTAAAAGAGATGGGTATATTCTAGATACATATAACTAATCAAAACAGAATCATGCAAAGTATAAAATCTTAATATACCAATAATTAGCAGGGAGATTCCATCAATAATCAAAAAAATCTCTCAACAAAGAAAAGCCCAGGACCTAATGACATCACTAGACAATTCTGCTAAACATTTAGATATGAATTAACACTGATTCTTCTGAAATTATACCAAAATGAAAAAAATAAAAGAAAGAAAGAAGGGTGAGAACACTTCCTAAATTATTCTGTAAGGCTAGCATCGCTATGTTACCAAAGTCAGACAAAAACTCTACAGGAAAACTACTGCCCAATATCCCTGATGAATACAAATGCAAAAATCCTCCACCGATGTAGTGGTCCTTCTGTGGGCGATTGGTTTCAGGACCCACTGTGGATACCAAAAAACAAAGATGCTCACGTCCTTTATATAAAATGGTGTAGTATTTGCATACAACCTACACACATTCTCCCATATACTTTAAATTATCTCTAGATTACTTAAACTATCTAATACAATGTAAATGCAATGTACATAGTTGTTATACTCTATTGTTTAGGAAATAACAACCAGAAAATTTGTACATGTTTAGTACAGATGCAATTATCCATATTTAAAAAAATATTTTTGATCCATGATTGCCTGAGTCCACAGATGCTGTATTCACAGAAACGGAGAGCTGACTATACTAGCAAACTGAATTCAATAGCACATAAAAACTGCTGCACCATAACCAAGTGGAATTTGTCTCTGGGATGCAAAGATGGTTCAACATACATGAAGCAATCAATGTGATAAACCACTTTAACAGAACAGAGTATAAAATTTATGATCACCTAAATAGATGCAGAAAAAGCATTTGACAAAATTCAACCTCATTTCAAAAAAACCTCAACAAATTAGAAATAGAAGGAAATTACTTCAACATAATAAAGGCCATATATGAAAATACCACAGGTAACATCAGTATCAAAGGGAAATGCCTGAAAGCTTTTCATCTAAGATAAGGGACAAGTCAAGGACGCCCACTCTGGCAACTTCTCTCTATCTATCCAACATGGTACTGGAATTCCTAGCTAGGACAACGGAAAAGAAAGAAAGGAAACCAAGTCAATAATCAACTCAAAATGGACAAAATAACTAAACATATTGAAGCTGTATCTCTGGTATACTTGAAACTATAAAACTTCTAGAAGAAAACATAAGAGAAAACCTTTATAACACTGTTCTTGGCAATGATTTACTGTATGTGACACCAAAGCACAGACAACAAAAGCAAAAATAAATAAGTGGGACTACAACAAACTAAGATGTTTCTACACAGCAAAGAAAACATCAACAGAGTAATAAGGCAACATAGAGAATGGTAGAAAATATTGCAAACCTTATATTTGAAAAAGGGTTAATATCCAAAGTATATGAGGAATTCAAATCAATAGCAAGAAAATAAACAATTTATTTAAAAAATGGGCAACAGACCTTAATGGACATTTCTCCTAAAACATATACAAATGACTGACAGATATATAAAAATATTCTCAACATCACTAATCATCAGAGAAATGCAAATTAAAACTATACCGAAATGTTACCTCACACCTGTTAGAATGGTTATTATATTAAAGAAAGAAAGGGAAATAACAAACCTTGGCAAGGATGTGAAAAATTGGAACCCTTGTACACTCTTGGTGGAAAAGTAAAATACTGCAGCCGCTTTAAAAAACAAGATAGAAGTTCCTAGGAAAATTAAAAATAGAATTACTATATAATCCAGCCATTTAACTTCTAAGTATTTATCAAAAAGAATTGAAATCAGGATCTGGGGTGGAGAAAGATATCAAAATAGAAGGCTCCACTGAACAGTTCCCCAAAAGACACCAATTTAAACTATCTACGCACAAAATAAGCACCTTCTTAAGAACCAAAAATCAGGTGAGTACTCACAGTACTGCTTTTAACTTCACATCACTAAAAGAGACACTGAAGGCCGGACATGGTGGCTCACGCCTGTAATCCCAGCACTTTGGGAGGCCTAGGAGGGTGGATCATGAGGTCAGGGGATTGAGACTATCCTGGCTAACATGGATAGTCTAAACATCCTAGTCTAACATGGATGTCTCTACTAAAAATACAAAAACAAAGTTAGCTGGGCGTGGTGGCTGGTGCCTGTAATCCCAGCTACTCGGGAGGCTGAGGCAGGAGAATGGCAAGAACCCAGGAGGCGGAGCTTGCAGTGAGTGGAGGTAGCACCACTGCACTCCAGCCTGGGCGACAGAGCAAGACGCTGTCTCAAAAAATAAAAGAGAGACGCTGAAGTGTTAGGAAAAACAGTCTTTAATCATTGACACCATCCCTCCCCTATGCCCTGGCAGTGGTAGTCACCCAGTACACTTTTAGTAGGGGTGGCCACAGGATTGCTTGTGTCACTCCATCCCCAGCTCCAAGTGGCTCAGAACACACACACAGAAAGATTTTGTTTGTTTGGGAGAAAGCAAAGAAAGAGAAAAAGAGTCTCTGCCTGGCAATCTACAGAATTCTTGCGGATATTGTTCAAGACCATCAAGGGGATACCTCCATGAGTCTGCAAGAACCACAGCATTACTGACCTAAGAGTGCCTCCTAAAGTACATATAGCTTAGATAAATAACACTCAAATACTTACAAATATCTGGAAAGCCTTCCCAAGGTGGATGAATACAAAAAGGCCCAGGCTGAAAAGACTGCAATAAATATCTAACTCTTTAATGTCCAGATACAGATGGACATCTACAAGTATCAAGACCATCCAGGAGAACATGATCTCAACTAATGAACTAAATCAGGCAACAGGGACCAATCCTGGAAAAACAGAGATATGTATGTGACCTTTCCGACAGAGAATTAAAAATAGCTGTGTTAAGGAAACTCAAAGAAATTCAAGATAAAACAGAGAAGGAATTCAGAATTCTACTAACAAATTTAACAAAAATTGAAATAATTTAGAAGAATCAAGCAGAAGTTCTGGAGATGAAAAATTTAATTGGCATACTGACAAATGCAGAGGAGTCTTTAATAGCAGAACTGATAAAGGAGAACAAAGAATTGGTTGAAAACAGGCTATTTAAAAATACAGTCTGAATTGGCAAAAGAAAAAAGAATAAAAAACAATGAAGCATACCTGTAACATGTAGAAAATATCCTCAAAAGGGCAAATCAAAGAGTTATTCGCCTTCATGAGGAAGTACAGAAAGAGATAGGGGTAGAAAGTTTATTGAAAAGGACAACATTAGGAAACTCCCCAAACCTAGAGAACGATATAAACATTCAACTGCAAAAGGGTTATAGAACACCAGGCAGATATAACTCAAAGAATACATCAAGATATCTAATAATCAAACTACCAAAGGTAAAGGATAAAGAAAGGATACTAGACAGAAAAGAAACAAATAATATAAAATGGAGCTCCAATATGTTTGGCAGCAGACTTTTCAATGGAAACGTTACAGGCCAGAAGAGAGTGGCATGGCGTGTCTACAGTGTTGAAAGAAAAAAAGTTTTACCCTAGAATAGCATATCTTGTGAAAATATTCTCCAAAGATGAAGGAGAAATACTTTCCCAGATACACAAAAGCTGAGGGACTTTTATCAACACCATACCTTTCCTGTAAGAAATGCTTAAGAGAGTACATCAATCAGAAAAAAAAGAATGTTAATGAGAAATAAGAAATCATCTGAAGGTAAAAAAAAACTCACTGGTAATATTGAGTACACAGAAAACTAGAAATTCATAACACTATAATTGTGATGTGTAAACTTCTCTTACAATCACCTTTGCAAAAATTATAACTGAGAAAATTATGATAGCGAAGGAGATCTGACCTAAGCAACTCCATCTGGCTTCTAATCTCCAAGCTGTCCTTGCTCATTCCTAGGCATTGGCCAAACTAACTTTTGGAAGAACTTAGTTTATAGTTCAACTTTGAAACAAAGATAATAACAGCCCTGGCCCAAAACAAACCCCCTTCCTGCTTGAGGACTAGCCTGCCTTTGCAGAACTAACAAATTAGGCACAAGATTAGAAATTATGGTTTAGGAGTAACACAGCTGGAGGCTGCAAGATTCTGAGCCCCCCCAAATTGTTCCTGGGGATAACATCACTATTATAAAACCTAAGATCAGTGCTTAAGATATTTTGCAGACCCTGTACTTGATAGATAAGCTGGCATCACCCAAATGGATAAAATGGTTCATCTTGTATTGGGGCCCCTACCCAGGAAGTGACTTAGCACAAGAGGACAGCTTTGACTCCCTGTGATTTTATCTCTAACTTAACCAATCAGCACTCTTGACTCACTGGCCTCCTAAGTACTAAATTATCCTTAAATATCCCAATTCCCAAGTTTTTGGAGACACTGATATGAGTAATAATAAAACTCTAGTCTCCCATACAGCTGGCTCTGCATGAATTAAACCCCTTCTGTATTGCAATTCCCCTGTCTTGATAAGTCAGCTCTGCCCAGGTAGTGGGCAAGAAGGACCTATTGGTTGGTTACACTCTTAAATAGACTAAATGATGAACCAATCAAAAATAATACCTGTAAAAACATGTCAAGACATGGACATTTTAAATAGAAACAACAAAAATTTACAAAGTTTAGGGACAAAGTTAAGGTATAGAGACCTTATGAGTCCTTATTGGTTTTCTTTCACTTGTTTGTGTGTGTGTGTGTGTGTTTGCAAACAACATTAAGTTGCTATCAGCTTAAAATAATGTGCTACAAGATAGTATTTGCAAGCCTTATGTTGACCTCAAATCAAAGAACATACAACAAATAAACAAAAAAATATGAAGCAGGAAACTAAATTGCATCATCAGGGAAAATCACTTCAAGTAAAAGGAAGAAAGAAAGAGAAAAAGAAGATTACGAAACAACCAGAAAACCTGTAACGAAATGGCAGGAGAAAGTTCTAACTTATCAATAATAACATTAAATGTAAACGGACTAAACTCTCCGATCAAAAGACACAGAGCACCTGAATGAATTAAAAAACAAGACTGAATGATCTGTTGCTGTGAAGAAACACACTTCCCCAATGCAGACACATATAGACTAAAAATAAAGGAATAGAAAAAGATATTCCATGCAAATGGAAACCAAAAAAGCAGGAATAGCTATACTTACATTAGAAAAAATAGACTTCAAGACAAAAACTAGAAGAGGAGACAAAGAAGGTCACTATGTAATGATAAAGCAGAAAATTCAGCAAGATGATATGGCAATTATAAAAATATATGTACCCAATACTGGAAAACCCCGATATATAAATAAATATTGCTAGAGCTAAAGAGTAGAGCTACTACTCCAATGCAGTAATAGATGGAGACTGCAACACCCAACTTTCATTATTGGACAGATCTTCCAGATAGGAAATCAACAAAGAAACTTCAGGCATAACCTCCACTATCGATCAAATGGACCTAATAACCATTTACAGAACATTTCATCTAACAGCTGCAGAATACACATTATTTTCCTCAGCACATGGATTATTCTCAAGGGTAGTCCGTATGTTAGGTCACAAAACAAATCTTAAAACGTTAAAAAAATTGAAGTAGTATAAAGCAAAAATCTCCTCTGACCACAATGGAATAAAAGTAGAAATACATATAAAGAATTGTTGGAACTATACAAAAAATGGAAATTAAACAACATGCTGAATGGCCAATGGGTCAATGAAGAAATTAAGAAGAAAATTGAAAAATATCTTGAAACAAATAATAATGGCAACACAACATATCAAAACCTATGGAATACAGCAAAAGTACTACTAAGAGGAAAATTTATAGCTATAAGTGCCTACATTAAGAAAGAAGAAAAATTTCAAATAAACAACCTAACGATGAATCTTAAAGAAATAGAAAAGCAAGAGCTAACTGAACTCAAAATTAGCTCAATAACAACAATGAAAAATAAAATCAGAGAAAAAATGAAATTGAAGAAAACAATACAAAATATCAATAAAACATAAAAAGTTCTTTTTTTGAAAACAAACAAAATTGACATACCATTAGCCATTCTAATAAAAAACAGAAGATGCAAATAAATAAAATTATAGTTAAAAAACAAGACATTAGAACTGATACTGCAGAAATTCAAAGGATTAGCTAGGCACAATGACTCATGCCAATAATCTCAGCACTTTGGGAGGCCAAGGTGGGTGGATCACTTGAGTTCTGGCATTCAAGACCAGCCTAGGCAGCAAGGCAAAATCCATCTCCATAAATATTAGAAAAATTAGCCAGGCATAGTGGTGTTCACCTGTTTCCCAGCAACTTGGGAGGCTGAAGTGGGCAGATCATTTGAGGCTGGAAGGTAGATGTGGCAGTGAGTCAAGATCACACCACCACACTCTAGCCTGGGCAACAAACTGAGACCTTGTCTCAAAAGAAGAAAAACACTAATTCAAAGCATCATTAGTGGCCTGTATGAGCAACTATAAGCTCATACAAGAGAGTCTAAAAGAAATGAACAAATTCCTAGGCAGATGCCACCTAGCAAGATTGAACCAGGAAGAAACTCAAAACCTGGACAGACCAATAACAAGTAATGAGGTTGAAGCTGTAATAAAAAGTCTAGTAAAGAAAAGCCCAGGACAAGATGGTTTCACTACTGAATTCTACCAAACATTTAAAGAAGAACTAATAGCAAGTTTACTAAAATTATTCTGAAAAATAGAGTAGGTTGGAATACTATCAAGCTCATTTTATGAGCCCAGTATTACCCTGATACCAAAGCCAGACAAAGACACATCAACAAAAAAGAAAACTACAAGTCGATATCCCTGGTAAATATTGATGCAAAAATCTACTACAAAATACTGGCTAACTGAATTCAACAATACATTTAAAAGATTATTCATCATAACCAAGTAGGATTTATCCCAGGGATGCAAGGATGGTTTAACATATACAAATCAATGAATGGGATACATCATATCAACAAAATGAAGGACAAAATCCATAAGATCACTTCAATTGATGCTGTAAAAGCATTTGATAAAATATAACATCCTTTCATGATAAAAACTCTCAAACAACTGATATAGAAGAAACATGCCTCAACATAATAAAAGCTATATATTACAGACCCACAGCTAGAAACATACTGAATGGGGAAAAATAGCCTTTCCTCTAAGATCTGGAATATGACAAGGATGCCCATTTTCACCACTGCTATTCAACATAGTACTGGAAGTCCTAGCTAGAGCCATCAGGCAAGAAAAGGAAATAAAGGGCATCTAAACTGGAAAGGAAGAAATCAAATTATACTTGTTTGCAGGTGATATGGTCTTATATTTGGAAAAACCTAATTACTCCACCAAAAAAACTATTCAAACTGATAAACAAATTTAGTAGAGTTGAAGGATACAACAGCAACACACGAAAATCAGTGCCATTTCTATATGACAATGGTGAACCTTCTGAAAATGAAATAAGAAAAGAAATCCCATTTATGGTGCACACAAATATAATAAAATACCTAGGAATTAACTCAACCAAAGAGTAAAAAAAAAACCTACGATGAATACTGTAAAACTGATTTAAAAAATTGAAGAGGACACTGAAAAAGGAAAGATATTCCATGTTCATGGATTAGTAGAATCAATATTGACAATAAAATGTCCATATTACCCAACACAATCTACAGATTTAAAGCAATCACTGTCAAAATAGCAGTGGCATTCTTCACAGAAATGGGAAAAACAATTCTAAAATTTCTATGGAACCCCAAAGATCCAGAAAGCCAACGCTATCCTGAGCAAAAAGAACAAAACTGGAGGAAAAATGTTACCTAACTTCAAATTATACTACAGAGGTATAGTAACCAAAACAGCATGGTATTGGAATAAAAACAGACACATAAACCAATAAAACAGAACAGAGAATGCAGAAACAAACCCACACACATACAGTGAGCCAATTTTTGACAAAGGTGCCAAGAACATACACTGGGGAAGACTATCTCTTCAATTAATTGTGCTGGGATAATTGGATGTTTATATGCAGAAAAATGACACTAGACTTCTCTCACTGTACACAAAAATCAAATCAAAATGAATTAAAGACTTAAATCTAATACCTCAAACTATGAAAACACTACAAGAAAACATCAGGAAAACTCTCCAGGGCATTGGCCTGGGCAAAAATTTTTTGAATAATATCCCACAAGCAGAGGCAACCAAAATAAAAATAGACAATTGGATCACATCAAGTTAAAAAAAACTCTGAACAAGCAAATGATGCAATCAATAGAGTGAAGGGACAACACATAGAATGGAAGAAAATATTTGCAAACTACTCATCTGACCAGGGGTTAATAACCAGAAAATAAAAAGCTCAAACAACTCTACAGGAAAAATCTAAGAATCTGATCAAAAACTGGGCAAAAGGTTTTGTATTAGTCAGGGTTGTCTAGAGGGACAGAACTAATAGGATATACATATATATATATATATATATACGTATATATACGTATATATACGTATATATACGTACACGATATAAAGGGGAGTTTATTAAGTATTAACTCACATGAACTCAAGGTCCCACAATAGGCCATCTGCAAGCTGAGGAGCAAGAAGAACCAGTCTGAGTCCCCAAACTGAAAAACGTGGAGTCCGATGTTTGAGGGCAGTAAGCATGCAGCATGGGAAATAAATGTAGGCTGGGAGGCTAGGCCAGTCTCACATTTTCACGTTTTTCTGCCTGCTTTATATTCACTGGCAGCTGATTGGATGGTGCCCACCCAGATTAAGGGTGGATCTGCCTTCCACAGCCCACTGACGCAAATGTTAATCTCCTTTGGTAACACCCTCACAGAAAAACCCAGGATCAATACTTTGCATTCTTCATTCCAATGAAGTTGACACTCAGTATTAACCATCACCAAGTGTACCCCTTGTCAAGTTGAACCCACACACATCTCCTGAGATATACATACTCTTCAAATAAAGTTAATAATAATGTCATAATTATGCATACCATAATACAACTATCCTTCCTACAACCAGAAATGCACTAATCCCTAAACCAAATATTATTACATAAAGTTAACAATACTTAAATGCTGATATGAAGTCAATAAATCTTATGTCACATGATAAAGGAAAAGGAAATAAAATGAAGATATTTTCTTAGAACAAGTGTATGCAGGCACAAATACGTTTTTAACGAAAGAAGGAGGAAATACTCATGACAGTTGCAGTCTTCATTTCTGCAGGTAGTCATGTGGTCGTAGCTGGTATTGATGACTACCTTCTTCTACTACCCATTCTGTGTTCCCTTTGCCTTCAGCAAGTAGCTCAGCAGGTCTTGTTTTGTGTTTTTTTCCTGGTGGAGTGACCCAAACCTTCATTCCTGAAGGTCTGGGCCATTTGTAGTCCTGGCTGGATTGGGCTGTTGTGGTTTCCCATTGACCTTAATCACAGGACATGGTAATACTAAGAGATGCCCTAATGGATCTCCTGTATTCCATGTATACTCTTCCTTACCTTCGTTGTGGAATAATACATCATCTTGATAGTCTGGGTCAGTTACTCCAGCCAACTCCCTTCTTAGCCTGTTGACTTAAAGGTAGGAGGAGCCCAAAGCACCCAGGCGGCAATCTTAACTTCCAGTTTAATGGAACCATTGTTGTGCCTCCTAGTGGCAGTCTTCCTCCCTCTGGAACCAAGACTTCTAGGCCAGGAGAACATAATTTTGTGGGAACAGGAAGCAAAAATTTTGCTAGTGGATCACTAGGGGTGATGGTGAGTGGTGCCACTTCCACTTTTACCCTTTGATTCCTGGACCCATGAGTCCTGGTTATGGGAGAAACAGTACTATATATCAGACGCTGATTCAGAGCATACACAGCCTTCTGAAGAACTTTGTCCTAGCCCTGCAAACTACTGTCACCTAGTTGGTATCGTAATCGTGACTTCAAAACGCCATTCTACAGTTCTATAAATCCAGCTGCTTCAGGATGACAAGGAACTTGGTAAGACCAGTGAATTCCATGACCATGAGCCCACTGCTGCACTACTTTAGCTGTAAAGCAAGTGCCTTGGTCAGAGGAAATGCTGTCTGGAATACCATGATTTTGGATAAGACATTCCATGAGACCATGGATGGTAGTCTTGGCAGAAGCATTGCATACAGGATAGACAGACCCATATCTGGAGTGTCTATTCCAGTGAGGACAAACCTCTGCCCTTTCCATGATGGAAGAGGTCCAATATACTCACCCTGCCACCAGGTACCTGGCTGGGCAACTTGAGGAACGGTGCCATATCGATGGCTCAGTGTTGGTCTCTGCTGCTGCCAAAGTAGATACTCATCAGTGGCTGTAGCTAGGTCAGCCTTCATGAGGGGAAGTCTATGTTGCTGAGCCCATGCATAACCTCCATCCCTGCCACCATGGCCACTTTGTTCATTGGCCCACTGGGCAATGACAGGGGTGGCTGGGGAAAGAGGCTGAGTTGTGTCCACAGAATGGGTTACCCTATCCACTTGATTATTAAAATCTTCCTCTGCTGAGGTGACCCATTGGTAAGCACTCACATGGGATACAAATACCTTCACAGTTTTTGACCACTCAGGTAGGTCCATCCACATACCTATTGCCCAAATTTCTTTATCATCAATTTTCCAGTCATGCTTCTTCCAAGTCCCTGACCATCCAGCCAAATCATTGGCTAAACCCCATGGATCAGTACATAATTGTATATCTGGCCATTTCTCCTTCCATGGGAAGTGCACGTCAGGTGAAGTGTTCAAAGTTATGCCCAGTGGGAAGATTTCCCTTCACCACTGTCCTTCAGGGATGTCCTGGAAAGGGGCTATAGTACCAGCTCCTCTTTGTACCTCTGGTAGAATTCGGCTGTGAATCCGTCTGGTCCTGGACTTTTTTTGGTTGGTAGGCTATTTATTATTGCCTAAATTTCAGAACCTGTTATTGGTCTATTCGGGGATTCAACTTCTTCCTGATTTAGTCTTGGGAGGGTGTATGTGTCCAGGAATTTATCCATTTCTTCTAGATTTTCTAGTTTATTTGTGTAGAGGTGTTTATAGTATTCTCTGATGGTAGTTTGTATTTCTGTGGGATCGGTGGTGATATCCCCTTTTCCATTTTTTATTGTGTCTATTTGATTCTTCTCTCTTTTCTTCTTTATTAGTCTTGCTAGTGGTCTATCAATTTTGTTGACCTTTCAAAACACCAGCTCCTGGATTCACTGATTTTTTGAAGGGTTTTTTGTGTCTCTATCTCCTTCAGTTCTGCTCTGATCTTAGTTATTTCTTGCCTTCTGCTAGCTTTTGAATGTGTTTGCTCTTGCTTCTCTACTTCTTTTAATTGTGACTTTAGGGTGTCAATTTTAGATCTTTCCTGCTTTCTCTTGTGGGCATTTAGTCCTATAAATTTCCCTCCACACACAGCTTTAAATGTGTCCCAGAGATTCTGGTATGTTGTGTGTTTGTTCTCATTGGTTTCAAAGAACATCTTTATTTCCGCCTTCATTTTGTTATGTACCCAGTTGTCATTCAGGAACAGGTTGTTCAGTTTCCATGTAGTTGAGTGGTTTTGAGTAAGTTTCTTAATCCTGAGTTCTAGTTTGATTGCACTGTGGTCTGAGATACAGTTTGTTATAATTTCTGTTCTTTTACATTTGCTGAGGAACGCTTTACTTCCAACTATGTGGTCAATTTTATTTAATAAATGGTGCTGGGAAAACTGGCAAGCCATATGTAGAAAGCTGAAACTGAATCTCTTCCTTATACCTTATACAAAAATTAATTCAAGATGGATTTCAGACTTAAATGTTAGACCTAAAACCATAAAAACCCTAGAAGAAAACCTAGCCACTACCATTCAGGACATAGGCATGGGCAAGGACTTCATGTCTAAAACACCAAAAGCAATGGTAACAAAAGCCAAAAATGACAAATGGGATCTAATTAAACTAAAGAGCTTCTGCACAGCAAAAGAAACTACCATCAGAGTGAACAGGCAACCTACAGAATGGGAGAAAATTTTTAACATCTACCCATCTAACAAAGGGCTAATATCCAGAATCTACAACGAACTTAAACAAATTTACAAGAAAAAATCAAACAATGCCATCGAAAAGTGGGCAAAGGATATGAACAGGCACTTCTCAAAAGAAGACATTTGTGCAGCCAACAGACACAGGAAAAAATGCTCATCATCACTGGCCATCAGAGAAATGCAAATCAAAACCACAATGAGATACCATCTCACACCAGTTAGAATGGCGATCATTAAAAAGTCAGGAAACAGCAGGTGCTGGAGAGGATGTGGAGAAATAGGAATGCTTTTACACTGTTGGTGGGACTGTAAACTACTTCAACCATTGTGGAAGACAGTGTGACAATTCCTCAGGCATCTAGAACTAGAAATACCATTTGACCCAGCCACCCCATTTCTGGGCATTTACCTAAAGGATTATAAATCATGCCACTATAAAGACACATGCACATGTATGTTTATTGTGGCACTATTCATAATAGTAAAGACTTGGAATGAACCCAAATGTCCATCAATGATAGACTGGATTAAGAAAATGTGGCACATACACACCATGGAATACTATGCAGTCATAAAAAAGGATGAGTTCATGTCCTTTGTAGGGACATGGATGAAGCTGGAAACCATCATTCTCAGCAAACTATTGCAAGGACAGAAAACCAAACACCGCATGTTCTCACTCACAGGTGGGAATTGAACAATGAGAACACTTGGACACAGGGTGGGGAACATCACACACCAGGGCCTGTCGTGGGGTGGGGGGAGGGTTAGCATTAGGAGATATACCTAAGGTTAAATGACGAGTTAATGGGTACAGCACACCAACATGGCACATGTATACATATATAAGAAACCTGCATGTTGTGCACATGTACCCTAGAACTTAAAGTATAATAATAATTAAAAAAAAGAAAGGGGCTATAGTGCTATAGCTGTCTACTCTTGGGTGGTGCCTGCATATCATGCAGAACCACCTGTGAACCAGGCCCTAGTCTTCTATTCCTCTGTCAACTGATCATAGGGAACTCCCCATGAGGTCATCAGTGCAGGCTGGGGGAGAGAAGGCAGGGTGGCAGGAGTGGAGACCATAGGCATTTGAGCCACTTCCTTGTGTAATGTACTTGTGCCTTCAGGACCTGCTCCAGCCCAATCATGTATATACCACTTCCATTTGATGATGGAATGCTGCTCTGCATGACCCACTTTATGGCCAGATGGGTCAGAAAGCACTCAGTTCATGATAGGCAGTTCAGGTCATATGCTGACTTGATGACTCATAGTCAAATGTTCAGTTTCCACCAAAGCGCAGTAACCAACCAAGAGCTGTTTCTCAAAAGGAGAGCAGTTATCTGCAGAAGATGGCAGGGCCTTGCTCCAAAATACTAGAGGCCTCCGCTGTGATTCACTTATGGGGGCCTGCCAAAGGCTCCAAACAGCATCCCTATCAGGCATTTCCAGTTCTCTCACAGTGGGCCATCTTTTAATCCATATTTCAGCTAACCAAGCAAATAAACTATTAGAACTTTTTTAACTCCCCAAGCTGCAACATTAAATGCTGAGTCCCTACTTGGTGGGCCCAAATCAATACAGTCAGCATGATCAAACTCTATGTTCCTTCCACCATTATCCCACACTCTTACTATCCATTCCCATGCATGTTCTTCAGATTTCTGTTTATATAAATTGGAAAACTCAAGCAGTTCTTTTTGAGTGTTATGTACCTCCTCATGGGTCACACTCTCAATCTCACCTCTAGGGGCCCACTGGAGACTTTAATCTAGTTATAGGTTTAGAAGCAAACAGGGATATTAGGGGTGGCTGTTGAGGAGAATCAACATTATCTTGCCTGGCAACGGCCTCAGGGTAGGCCATCACTGCTCCCTCAGGCAGTGCAGGGTTTATCTTCTCAGATAAAGGTGGAAGGGCTAATGGCAGCATGGGTTGGGGTGGGGATGTTGCCATCACTGCGGATGGGAAAGTTGTTTCTTCTGGCAAAAAAAGTTCATCAGAGTTTATAAACTCACTGTCCCCAGCTTCATCAGAGTCCTCAAACATGTCCCCATTCCAAGTTGCAGGGTCCCATTCTTTTCCAATCAATACTTTCACTTTAATCGTAGACACCTGGCAAGGCTGTGCATGCATCTTTCACTGCAGGCCAGCCACTCGCATGATAAGAGCTTGTGTCTGCTTTTCCACAATTTCAGTTCTTTCTGTATGGAAGATAAGACTCTCACTCAGAACAATATTAGCAGATTTGAGGCTCAGTATCTGCTTCTGAAGCCAGGAGATAGAATCCCCGAGTTCAACTTTTTCTTTCATCACTTTGTCCACTGAACTTTATTAGCAACCAACCAGCTTGGTTGGTTCTCCACATATGGTTAAAGCTATTATGTATAGGTTCACTAGATTCCTTCCCTCTCATGAGCGGTGAATCAGGAGGGTCAAATTCATTTATTTTGCATAACTCTCTAAATAGTTCATGCCAAGGACTATCTTCTCTGTACTATTAGAAGTAAGGCCCTTAACATTTTTGGGTCTAATCATATTAAGCAGCCAACTCCAGAAACCCCCAAAACAACAAAAGAACTCCATTCTTAATACTCTGTTCCTCTGGAACCACTACTGGTACCAAAATCTGTATTAGTCAGGGTTCTCTAGAGGGTTAGAAGTAATAGAGGTTGACTAAGTATTAACTCACACTATCACAAGGTACCACAATAGGCTGTCTGCAAGCTGAGGAAGAAGGAGAGCCAGTCTGAGTCCCAAAAGTGAAGAACCTGGAGTCCGATGTTTGAGAGCAGGAGGGATCCAGCATGGGAGAAAGATGTAGGCTGGAAGGCTAGGTCAATCTCACCTTTTCATGTTGTTCTAACTGCTTTATATTTGCTGGCAGCTGATTAGATATTTGCTGTCAGCTGATTAGATTTATAATCCTTTACCCAAAGGATTATAAATCATGCCGCTATAAAGACATGCACATGTATGTTTATTGTGGCACTATTCATAATAGTGAAGACTTGGAACCAACCCAAATGTCCATCAATGATAGACTGGATTAAGAAAATGTGTGGCACATACACACCACGGAATACTATGCAGTCATAAAAAAGGATGAGTTCATGTCCTTTGTAGGGACATGGATGAAGCTGGAAACCATCATTCTCAGCAAACTATTGCAAGGACAGAAAACCAAACACTGCATGTTCTCACTCACAGGTGGGAATTGAACAATGAGAACACTTGGACACAGGAAGGGGAACATCACACTCCGGGGACTGTCGTGGGGTGGGGGGAGGGTTAGCATTAGGAGATATACCTAATGTTAAATGACGAGTTAATGAGTACAGCACACCAACATGGCACATGTATACATATATAAGAAACCTGCACGTTGTGCACATGTACCCTAGAACTTAAAGTATAATAATAATAAAAAAAAAAAAAAGAAAGGGGCTATAGTGCTATAGCTGTCCACTCTTGGGTGGTGCCTGCATATCGTGCAGAACCACCTGTGAACCAGGCCCTAGTCTTCTATTCCTCTGTCAACTGATCATAGGGAACTCCCCATGAGGTCATCAGTGCAGGCTGGGGGAGAGAAGGCAGGGTGGAATAAGGGTGGATCTGCCTTCCCCAGCCAAGACATAAATATTAATCTTCTTTGGCAACACCCTCACAGACAGACCCAGGATTAATACTTTGCATCCTTCAATCCAACCAAGTTGACACTCAGTATGAACCATGATAAGTTTCAATAGACATTTCTCAAAAGAAGAAATACAAATGGCAAACAAGCATAAGAAAACATGCTCAACATCTTTGATCATCAAAGAAATGCAAATCAAAACTACAAGGAGATATTATCTTACCTCAGTTAAAATGGCTTTTATCCAAAGACAGGCACTATCAAATACTGGAGAGGATGTGGAGAAAAGGGAACCCTTGGACACTGTTGGTGGAAATGTAAATTAGTATAACTACTATGGAAAACAATTTTGAGGTTCCTCAATAAACTAAAAATAGAACTACCATATCATCCAGCAATCCCACCACTGGCCATACACTAAAAAGAAAGGAAATCAATATATCAAATAGGTATCTGCACTTTCATGTTTGTTGCAGCCCTGTTCACAGCAGCCACAATTTGCAAGCAACCTAAAAGACCATCAACAGATGAATGGATAAAGAAAATGTAGTACTTATAAACAGCAGGGTAGTATTCAACCATAAAAAGAATGATATCCTGTCATTTGCAACAACAAAGATGGAACTGGAGGTCATTACGTTAATTGAAACAAGCCAGGCACAGAAAGACAAACATATATTCCCACTTATTCATGGAATCTAAAAATAAAAAAATTAGCTGGCTGAGACAAAGAGTAGAATAATAGTTACCAGAGGCTAGGAAGGGTAGTGGAGCAAGGGGGAAGTGCTCTATATACAGTAATGTTTTCTTTACTTTTTGAAAATAAGTATGCTTTCATGTACTACTTTTATAATATGGAAATAAAAGAGCATGGTCTCAGTTACAAAACAAAAAAAAGAGAGAGAGAGACGGGTTTCTTTCAGAGTATTTTACTTGGCCCTTTCTAGCATAGTAGTCTTTACTATTTGAGTCAGTAAAACGATGTGGGGATTCTCCCATCGATGAGTATATCTTGGATGCTTCCAGGAATTGAGGAAATGATTAGTAGGTTATTTTACACACTCACTGGTTCCATTGTCCAATGGATTCTGGCCAAAATGCTTATCTCTTGACTTCCGTAAGTGTCCTCTCTGATGGCTAGGCCACAGAGAATTTCCAGTTTTTCTGGATTATTTCAGCTTCAAATTAACATCCCATTAAAGAATAGTGAGTGTTTCACTCTTCCTTAGGTTCAATCAATCTGGTGATTCATTGCAGGTCTTTTAGTAGAAGGATACACAGAAAATTACAGGATATACCTATAGCGATAGGATCTGGCTTCCCGTTTGTGCCGAACATTGCAGGTCTCTAAATTAGCTCAGATCTTAGAATTGGATGAGAGGCTCTAATTCTCTATTGTGGAGTAAAACTGTAGTCTCTCCACCAGACTTTGAATTTTTTGCTTATCATGGAGGATTACACTGAGTAACTTTCTAATGTTAAACTAATGATCATTCCTGGGTTATGCTCAAGTTGGTTGTGAAATATTATACTTCTCATACATTGCTAATTTATGTTATTTTCATCTATGTCCACAAGTGAAATTGGTATGCTATTTTTATTCACAAAATTTCATTGTCCTGTTTGGTACCAAGGTAATGGTAGCTTTATTATGTGAGTGGGGTAATGTTCTCTCTTTAGCTGTCCTCTAGAAGACATTGTGTAGATTTGAACTTTTTTCTCTTAAATATTTGACAGAATTCTCTTGAAATCCACCTATGGCTTAACTTCTCTGTGCAAATATTTTTGACTAATTCAATTTCTTTCATGGTTATAGGTGCATGAATTTTTCTTTTTCTTGAATTTCAATGTGATGTTAATTTTTCTAAAAATGTAGTCATAACATTTGTTTGAAATTTATTGGTATGACATTTTTCATTACATGTTCTTATTACTTCTTATTATGTGCAAAATCTGTTATGTCTAACTAGTAAATACTGATATTTGGTCATCCCTCTCTTCTCTGTCTTATATAATCCATTTTACCAGAGGGATGTCAATAGTATTAGCAATTTATAAGAAACAACTTTTGACTTCATAGATCTTCTCTATTATTTTTAGTTATTTTCTATTCAATACATTTTTTTTATTACTTCATCCTTTTCTGTATTCATTTTGGAATACTTTATATCTGACCAATTACTTAGAAAAAAACAAATATCTCTATTCTTTAATATCCCTTATTAATAGCATTTACAAATTTGAATAATACAGATAGTAGCTATAAGAGCAATGCTAACATAAAAAATCTAAAATATGTGGCCCTCTCTTCATGATTTTTGAAAGTCAGCAAGGAAATGGCTATTGCAAGCTACATAGTTGAAGACCTTTGCTATGCAGACAAATATTTCATTATGCTGGCATCTGAAATACCTTGGAAAGCAGATTTAAAATTACAGCTTACAAAACTTTAATAGAATTGGATGGAAACCCTTAGAATATTGCTATGTGTTACCTTCTTTTGTGAGCTTTGCAACATAGGCTAGTTAGAACAGGTTGCTCTGAACAAGCAGCCTTAACAGTTGATAAGATTGTGTCCTCAAGTCTTTCTCAAGCAGGTCCTATAGGAATTTTCAGCTAGACAGTGAAGGTGAGTTTAGGAGGAAAAATCAGATTAAGATGTTGGCCTTTCAATCCATTAAAAGTAGAGTAAAAGAATCCAGTAAATTAAAGACCAGTGTGTTTAAGTATAAAAAGTGTCTTTTTATGAGATTTTTGCTTATGATTAGTTGCAGAGGACATTGATTAGAAGCCTACTAAATGTTTTACGGAGTTGTATTTCCAAAGAAACACAAACCACCTTAAAAACCCTGTGATTCTTTTAAACCCTGAAGCAAAACCCTGACTTCATACGTGTACCACCGTCATGTAGACTGCACAAACTATCCAGCCTCTAAAAACACACTTTTCAGCGTTTTGATTATGAAGGATAAGGACAAGAAAAGTTTCCCAAAGGACAAAACCAGGAACCACAACAGCAATTTCCAGAGGGTATTATAATACAATGAGCTACCATAAGTAAACCAAGGAACTTAATTCAGTGACAAAACAAAGACTTTTTATGACTCTTGCCTAGTGGGATTTGATGGTTGCTACAGATTGGTAACTGCTTAATTTCCTATGCTTCTTTTGAAAAGATATTTTAATACATTTGTGCTATTATTATTTCATCACTACATATTGACGTAGGTGAAAAAATATCATTTTCTCTTATGTTTTAATATTCCAAATCTGTTGAGCCACATCAAGCGAACTGCACATCAATTTCAGAATTGTCTTCCTTGGAATATTCATTCTACCTGCAAGGAAGACAATTACAAAATTGCACCCAGCTCGAAGTCTGTCTCTCTGGGTGATGTGCAGTCCTCTCTATCAGGTCTTGTTGTGGCTCCTCATGTTGCAGTTTGATGCGTGGGAAGAAGGGATTTGAACTTTTAGAGGAGAGATAAGCAGTGGACCATGGCAAAGACTGATCTTTTCCCCTTAGGTATATATTGTACTCCTCTTCTACAGCTAACAGAACTTTAGTGAGGCATATGGTTGCACAGTTATAAAGACAATTTCTAGCTTCCCTTGAATCTAAACGTGCCTGTGTCCATGCCAACGGGTTATAAGTCGAAAGTAATCATAACTTCTAGGTTATGCCTTTTTAAAAAGTAGCATGCTTTTCACTTTCCCTTTTTCTTTCCCGTTATCTTTTCCCTGTGGTTGGCTGAATACGGATGGCTCAGTAGGAGCTAAAGAGAAGTTATCTAAGATTGGCAGATAGGTAATGCCTTAGCAAGAAGAAATAAAGGCCCTTGGTCTCTAATACAGTAAAACACTCATATCATTTCTAGACCATTTATTTTTGGACTCTATATGAGAGAGACATGAACTTCTATTTTGGCCTTCATTACAAGAAATGAATCTATAGTAAAATGCTAATGCCAGCAATTATAATGTTTGCATGCAGATAGCTGAAAAGTTTCCCATTCTTCTGTTCACATATTCAGAATCATATTATTTGAAATTCGAAGAACACTTGAAGTTTTTATTAATCTATTGTCATGCTGAGAATAAAGACATACCCAAGATGGCAATTTATAAATGAAAGAGGTTTAATTGACTAACAGTTCAGCATGGCTGGGGAGGCCTCAGGAAACTTATAATCGTGGTGGAAGGGGAAGCAAACACGTCCTTCTTCACATGTCAGCAGGAAGCAGAGGTGCTGAGCAAAAGGGGAAAAGCCCCTTGTAAAACTACCAGATCTCATGAAAGAACTTACTCACGACCATGAGAACAGCATGAGGGTAACTGCCCCCATGATTCAATTACCTCCCACCAGGTCCCTCCCACAATACTTGGGGATTATTGGAACTACAATTCAAGATGAGATTTGGGTGAGGACACAACCAAAATATATCAAAATTATTAAGAAGCTCAGCCCTGCCCTCTTTTGATTTGAAAAAGACAGTGTCAAAAAAATACCAAAATTATTCTTATAGTAACTGATCTGTCCACTGCATTTCTCTCTTTGGCATTAGTAATTCTCCATTACTGTTTGAGTTTCTGTGGTTATTTTAGTTATTATTTTCTGCCTTATCTCCCTGCATTTAGTGAAATCTCTACACTCCTCCTGGTACTGAACATAATAAATCACATCATACTCAAGCTATCTGGAAACGAAACCACTGGCATTTAAGATAATAAATTTCACAGCAAAAGCCCTTCTCTCTTCTACCACTAATCTCTTTTCCATCCTCAGTCTATGACTAGTTGGAAATAACATTGCTTTGGTGTTGAGATTGCAGAGGCTATAGAAATTCATACTTTGTGATAGTTGATAAAAATGAATTTTATCAGGAAAATGAGAAAATGTCTTCATATAATGAACTTTAGATAACTGTAGAAAAATAATCTGGGTATTTACTGTGAGATGAGTACTTAAATTACTCAACTAGACTAGCAGAAAAAAAAATTATTTTTTGGATTTTGTATTACATTGAGAATTTAAAAACCTTTGACCCCTAAAGGTCTCCCAAATGCACTTAATTATACCCAATGACTGTTATGTGGTTTATTCCATGCTTCCAAGAACATTTATTCTTTTTAGGTAGGTGAACAAATGATGCAAGGAATATTCATAGGTCATAGTCTGAGTCACAAGTGGAACCTGGACTGAATTGTTGAACCTTTTCTCAAACCAGTTTAGTTCAATTTTTACTACATTGTATATACCTGAAAATTTTCAATGCTGTATATGAAGCATTGTTTTGCACGACTCTCTGATTTTCACATTTTCTTATCATATTTTTAGTTGGCTGTGTTTTACCTTTTTTTAAAGTCAGTCTAACCATCTAATCTTACAACATCACATTTCTTACCCTTAGGTTGTAGGTGTGCATTATGCAGCTTATCACATTTGAGCTATGCACAGATGGTGGCTCCAAACCACTAAAATTTACTAAGCATGTCAATGCAAAATACAACAAAAGAGAGAGTACTTAAAGAGATTAGCCCTGACATTGGTGAGCCTAAATGTGTCTTTATAGATGTGTCCTTTGTAGACGTTAGAGGCTACTTGTGTGTAATAAATGTGTGATAAATTAAATCGAATGAAGTGAGGTGTTTAGAGTCCATGGAAATGAAGTAAAAACTCATTTTATAGCCAATTATCTGACTATAGGTTGGATGATATTAAGGCATCAATTATCTTTTTCCTAAGCATGCAGCAAGGTATCTTGTATTTCTTTTAGCATCATACTTTTCCAGGATTTGGCTATTCTGAAAAAGTTGAATGATAATGGGATTCTCTTTATTCTTTTTCAAAATTAAGATTTCCTTCTTTATACTTTCAAAGAAAACGGAATTCAATTTTTTGAGCTCTTTTTCATCAAAGCACAAGGAAAGATACATGTTCTCAGAAGCACCAGTCACACCCAAAAGGAAAGTGTTTGTCAATGGCTCAATAGATCAATCAATGATATATACTTTTACAACTGTATGGGTATATTGAAGTACTTATAATAATAATAATAATATTGTACACAGATGGAAATAACAAACATTATAGAAATATCCAAACAAATCAGTATGATGAAGCCTCATATGCATTACTTCTCTCTATACCTCCTGCCACTTAGTCTTTATTCTAGCAGTATGCTGATTCCCCCACATTCTTTTTTCTGTCTTTGTTTTGTGATCATTTACTATGTGTAAGGTAATAAGAATGTTAAAGAAAACAACATTGCCAGCCAGCTATCAAGATCCATGTTGTATAGAGAAGAATAAACTTATACAAGTGGAAACAATAAATAGCAAGTGCCCACATGAATGACACAAACAATATAATAACAGCAGCAATAAAATGGTAATTAATATTCATTGAGCATTTACTAGTATCTGTGCTAAACTCTTCCAGATACTATATCACTGAACCCTCACAGCATCTGTGTGAGACATGAACTAGTAGTATCCTCATTTTACAGACTGGAAAGGATTCAAGAGGTTATATAACCCACGTAGCTTTACCCAACTGGTAAGGGATAGAGATGGAACTGGTTTCCTGAGATCATAACTTCATAATACTCTAAAATGAAGTTATTTTTTTTTCTGGACACCACTAGGATGGTGTAATTAAATGATGTATAGAAAACAACTTATTCATTATAAAATAATTTTTTTTTATGTTGGGGCACATTGAAGGCACAACTTTCATATGATTTCGGCTTATAGGAAGAGAGAGATTTCCCCAGGGTTTTAGTTCACCTTTGGTTAGAATGGGTGCTCAGCCAACCTTATTTCCATAATGTTTTGAAGCCCTGCTTGTATTAAGCTATATTCAGGATAAACCTTGATAAATCAGTGTGGCACATACTTAAGATTTCAAGTTTTCAAAATCCACCCAAGATGACTTAACAGGATAAAAATATTGTTCCTAATATTGCAGAAGTTACCATGGTATATTTCAAATCACAATTCTGAAACCGAATCAGCATACGTGATCATATTACTAATTGAGTCTATACCAAATACAGAAATAGGTGCATACATAAAAATCTACTTTGATAATTGAAATCCATTTTGAATAAACAACAAACAATATATCTTAAGTTGTCATTACTGTAGTATTCAAATGAAAAGAGATTCATGAATGATTATGCAAATTTTCAAGAAACACATTCAAAATGCAGTTTAAAAGCAGTGTGCAAAACATGAAAAGATGTCTATTCCTTGTTTTATTCGGGCGATTAAGCTACTTGTATTTCATAAATCTAACATTTAAGGAGGATGAAGCTGGTAATTTAGTTGTCATGGCACAGATATAACTACGGGAAATTCCTATAAATATTTTTAGTCAATTAGTGTTGGCCAGGAAGTTTGAAAATACATGATTCATTGGGAAAAAGACAAAAAAAATGAATCTTCAAACCATGAGACAGTATATAAATTAAAGAAACAAAGAAATAGGAGATTCATTCATTACTAATTAATTCAATAGATTCTTATCAAGCACTTTCTGTTTGCTGTGCCAGATACACAAGTGGGCATGGCCTCTGCCCTCATAGAACTTTTTAGCGAGAGGTGCAGAGATTCTAAGACTAATAGCCCAATTCATTATTTAAGTAAAATTACGATAAATGCTCCTAGACATCAGAGTGGACTATGAATGTCTTGGGAGGGCTCGAATTAGTGGGAGGCAAAAAAAAGAGGGGGCATGGCAGGCACATCAAAGATAGATTCATTAGCAAAGCAACATTTGGGCTGAGATCTGAACAAACAAGGTCAACTGATTAGGTGAAAGAGGAAGACAAGCAGATTCTTTTGTGATGTGAAGTCCAATGCCAAACAGAACTGTCATGGACATAACATGGAATGGAATCTCAACGGTAACAATAACCTCTACCATTTGTATAGTATTGTCTACGTGTCAGTCGCCATGCTAAGAGCTGCACATATATTTATTCACTTATTTATTTATTATACCAACACTCTGAAGTAGGATTCATTATTATCCCCCTTTAAGGATGAGAGAACAGAGGTGAAATAACTCCAGGATCATGCTGCTGGTTTGTGGCAGAACCAGTTTGAGCCCAGGCCATCTGCTTCCAGACACTACACTCTTGATCACTACCCATCCAGTCGAGGCACTCAACTATAATTGTCCAACCTTAATGTTAGTTCTAAACCATGATTTTTTAAATAGCATGGTAAGGTATTTGCTATAGAGTTGAGTGTAATAATGGTAGAGAGATGTTTGAGAAAAATGCTGTATTTGGAAGAAGTACGACACGGCAGTTAAGTCTACTCTGAAACCAAACAGCCAGAATTTGACTCCCTGCCCCACCATTCCTTATTCTCTGTGTGAAGCTGGGCAAATTTCTTCAGTTTTCTAAGTATCGATAGCTATAAAATTGGGATAATAATGATATTTCATCACAGGATTGATGTAGGGTTTACATGAAATAATAAATGTTCAATATATCCCTGGCACAGAGTATTTGCTCAGTACATGACAGCTGTTATCATTAGCAGATGAAAAGATTGAAAATGAATGTCAAAGAGGACTTTGAATGCCTTTCATAGGAGTGTAGATGTTATTCCATAAGCAACAGGAAACCATCGAAGTTTTGTGAAACAGAACAACTTAAGCATACAGGATAAATTATTAGTGATAATCTATAGTTTAAAAGTGTTCACAAACAGATTATTTAATTCAACATTTACCAGGCTCAGGGGCTGGGGGTGGTGGTGATATTCTGATTACCATTCTGAAGATAAATAAACAAAACTTTGTTTAAATGTCTTGACCAAGAGCTCATGGGCCTTAGTAGAATAGTTGTGATTTAGATTCAGGACTTCTAGTCAAAGAACAGTATAATTTTCACTGTAACACAGCTGGCAGATGATTTTAAAACACATTGTAAAGAGGCTACATGGCAAAAGTAGGGGGCAAAGTTGTTTTGGTTATTCCAAATTTGAAGTAAATTAATTTTTTAAGTTTTTAAATAATAATGGGAGAAATATAGGTATCAAGTGACGGTTTGGGACATGGAAGATTTGGTGTTGTTCCCATCTCTACCATTCTTTAGCTGTGTGAGAAGTCACAGTCAAGTCATTTAACCTTTATGTTTCCTTGTTCGAGAAAGGAAAAATATCTCATTCTTGGGAGTACCCAAGGAATCAAATAGCTCCCATGCCACCTGCCACCCTCCAAAAAGGCCACAACAAAACAGAAAATTCAAAAGGCAAACACACATAAGATATTATTGTTGTTTTAAAAACACGAACTTCCATTTCCAACCTTGATTTTTTTTTTCTTGTCTTTTCTTTTTTTTAATTATTATTATACTTTAAGTTTTAGGGTACATGTGCACAATGTGCAGGTTTGTTACATATGTATCCATGTGCCATGTTGGTGTGCTGCACCCAGTAACTTGTCATTTAGCATTAGGTATATCTCCTAATGCTATCCCTCCCCACTCTCCCCACCCCACAACAGTCCCCAGAGTGTGATGTTCCCCTTCCTGTGCCCATGTGTTCTCATTGTTCAATTCCCACCTATGAGTGAGAGCATGCAGTGTGTGGTTTTTTGTCCTTGCGATAGTTTACTGAGAATGATGATTTCCAGTTTCATCCGTGTCCCTACAAAGGACACGAACTCATCCTTTTTTATGGCTGCATAGTATTCCATGGTGTATATGTGCCACATTTTCTTAATCCAGTCTATCGTTGTTGGACATTTGGGTTGGTTCCAAGTCTTTGCTATTGTGAATAGTGCCGCAATAAACATATGTGTGCATGTGTCTTTACAGCAGCATGATTTATAGTCCTTCAGGTATATACCCAGTAATGGGATGGCTGGGTCAAATGGTATTTCTAGTTCTAGATCTCTGAGGAATCGCCACACTGACTTCCACAATGGTTGAACTAGTTTACAGTCCCACCAACAGTGTAAAAGTGTTCCTATTTCTCCACATCCTCTCCAGCACCTGTTGTTTCCTGACTTTTTTATGATTGCCATTCTAACTGGTGTGAGATGGTATCTCATTGTGGTTTTGATTTGCATTTCTCTGATGGCCAGTGATGATGAACGTTTTTTCATGTGTTTTTTGGCTGCATAAAAGTCTTCTTTTGAGAAGTGTCTATTCATGTCCTCTGCCCACTTTTTGATGGGGTTGCTTTTGTCTTGTAAACTTGTTTGAGTTCATTGTAGATTCTGGATATTTGCCCTTTGTCAGATAAGTAGGTTACGAAAATTTTCTCCCATTCTGTAGGTTGCCTGTTCACTCTGATGGCAGTTTCTTTTGCTGTGCAGAAGCTCTTTAGTTTAATTAGATCCCATTTGTCAATTTTGGCTTTTGTTGCCATTGCTTTTGGTGTTTCAGACGTGAAGTCCTTGCCCATGCCTATGTCCTGAATGGTAATGCCTAGGCTTTCTTCTAGGGTTTTTATGTCCAACCTTGATTTTTAAAACCTATAGGAAAAAATAAAGTTAGGGCCACTGGAATTGAGAATCTATCAAATATTTTTGTTTGTTTGTTTATTAGAATAAAGTCAAATATATAAAAAACTGGGAAGATTTTTAATGCCGTTAACACACGTTAACCCATTAATAGTAGCAATGTCATGTTGTTTTCCATTTATTGATACTTTCACTAGAAATATTTTGGGCGCCCTTTTTCCTTCAGTTTGAACTGTGAACACACAGACCTGTCTTGGCTTGTTACAGATATCATATGTACTGAGTGATGTTTTTCCAAGTCTAGTACTCTAGCCAGAATTAATTTTTTTTTTTTCAGTTTTAGGGCTTTGCTTTCTGTGCTCCACCACGATTCCAGACATACAACATTCTTACTTAGAGGAACAAGAGCGAAATCCTAAGGTTTTTATATTCTTCTCACCTTCCTTTATTGTTCTTAAGCCTTATAGAGGTAGTTGGGGTTGGGATGGAACTGCCTACTCATTCCTTTCTTGTTCTATAGTCATCCTTAACTGAATTTATATCTGATAATGCCTGGTGAAGAATTTTGAGATTTCTAAAACTTTTCTCAGATACAATGCCATATATAGTAGAAATTTCTATAGGATGATTTATTTTGGGGGAGTTTGACAACCAACAAAATATTGTAAGTCTTTATAAAATTACTGCTTGAAAAATAATGGAACTTCGACCTGTAGAATTTACATAAAACCTGGAGCATAAGATCTTATTTAACTGCTTGAAAAAACCTGTATTAAGAATTTATTTTTCCCCATCTCATTTGCCTAAATTAGATAATCTGATACCTTTCTCCTGAAAATCATAAGAAACCAATGTGAAGAATCTTTATGTGAAAAGAGAATGTACGAAGAATGATGAGATAACAGATATAAATATGTTAGAGCTTGGTTTTGTTGGAATGTTAGAGACACCACAGTGTTTTATATACTTGTGAGACAACTTGGCTCACATGATAATAAAATCTATATTACAGAAAACCAGTCAGCATATGAAGGAATTTTATTATTCTGCAAAGGTAGTTTTGATTTATAATAAATTAATGTTCTTTGCCACACTAGCCACAAAGATGCTTAGAAACTAAGATAACTAGAATCAGAATAACCCTTTGAAACCACGTTGTCCAACATTCTTATTTTATACAGGAGAATTCTGGGGCTCAGGAGACAGGTGAAATGGTTAACCAAGGTCATCATATTTCTAGTTAGAAGCTCCAACTAGGACCCTGACATACTGATTCTAGTGCACGTGTCCTGCATTAAACCTTATTTTTTTCAGTGTCCTCCATGTTTGTTCACCTCAAAACAGAAAGACCTTATCTGGGATTGAGTTTTCACTCACAGGTGAGAACAAGCGAGATTCTAGACTAGTTCCCAATCTGAGTACATTTGAAGCAAAGTACTGGATAATAATATATGCCAACAAATCAAACAAAACTAATAAGAAAGGGATGTTTCGTGGGCCAAAGAAATGACTTTCACACAAGTAGAAGTAGAATCAGTGTTGAATGCACTGTAAGATGGAGGAGCAAATGAATTATATATAAAGACACTTCAAATTGATTAAGGCAGCAAAAGACTAGCCAAGGACATTCACAGGCAACCTTATTAAAACATTTCTCCATTCTTCCTCACAAAAATCTTCCAAATCCTTGACCTAGAAGGCAAAGGCATCCAGGTAAATAGACAGCTCATACACCATTGCACATTGTCAGAGAGCAATGCCTTTGCTTTCCAAAACCTACCAAAATTAAAATTGTGAAAGCCAGGTAAGCATGCTAAATATGGTTCATGTGACATTATTGTGCAATAGAGGCAAGGACAGATGATAAAAGGAAGGCTAGATTACAGTTTGAAAATCTGCGTAATGAATGCTTCTTCCTAGTCAGTGCCCAAGCAAAAGGGAGAGAAAGCAGTACCAACCTGAGGAAGGCTTCCCAGCAGAATCAAGGAGGGAAATATGCTTGGCGTAACTGTTAAGTTTTATCTTAGGGGCTGAAGGGCACTAGGCATTCATTGTGAGTAAAGAGTGGCATGCTATTTTAGAAGCTGCTTTCAGGAGAGAATACATCTGTGAAGTAGAGGGCTGTCTTCATAAGTAAAAAAATAAAATAAAATTGAATGGGTTATGTTGACGTGGAAAACCTTGAAATCAACTCCAAAAGCAACCTAGAACACTTGTCCCCAGTACTTGTATTTTCTTTCAATATAGACAGCCGCTTTCTCTTCACTACACAAATTATAATCAACCACCAGGCTTAGGAAGCAGTGTGATGTGATCAAAAGTCACTCGACTGCCCTCCTGTCCTCCTGCAAATATACTCACTGAAGTGAAATTTCTCACTGAAAAGTTTTCCATCACCCTCATCCTACAGTCATGTGTGACCCCTGAAGCCTCTTGTCTTGTGTTTCTATCATCACCAGTCAAGTCGCTCCAAAGCAATGGAGAGAAAGAAAACAGGTGAAAAGTAAGGGCCACCTGTGATGACAGATGAGCAAGGAAATCACCAAGGCAACTGAAGGGAGGCACATTTGGAAGTCCTAAAAGAAGCCAAAAATGAAAGGGCTTTACTTTTCCCCAAGGAAGTGCACAGTTTCTCTCTACCACCAAATGTTCAGTGGAGTTTTCAGTGTTTGGGAAATGATAGTAACTCCACTCTGAAAAACCACCAACCTGATGACTGGTGTCTCCATAAGCAACCATGATAGGAGGAGCTGCACTAATGAAATCACTCATAGCTAGAGGGAGATGAGGGTTATGAGACTGCGAGCTATATATTAGCAGGTTTGGTGAAGACTAAAACCTTCCATAGAAGAAAAGAAGGCAATGCTTTAGGGACTATTTAATGTACTCCATGGCCATAGGTGGGAGGCTAAAATTATTTAGGTTAGGCTATCCATTCTATGAAAATTTATGCAAAGTGTGGCTCTAAACTTAGGAAATGGCTTTGCACCACTGGTTATCAGACTTACCAATGACTGGCTTATTTGGTCAAAAAGGTCCAAATATGGAGGGGAAGATAAACATCGATTGCCCTCTCTATTTCAAAGGTACTCATCATATGTACATCTTATCAATTGATCTTATAATCATTCATTACTAATAATGAACTAAGCCTTTTTCACAAAAGAAAATAAATCTGTCACTTCCTTCAGCCAAACTTATCAAATATTTGGAAGGATTTTCACAGATTCTATAGATTTATTTATTTAGGCGGAAGCACCAGTAGAATACTAGGCAGCTAACCAGAGGATTCATATAGATTTAGGCAAGTGTAGCAAATTTTCAAGTAAAACTTTCAGTGTTCTGTTTATGGATGATCAAGTATCTCTTGGGGGAAAGGAAATCTGGATGATAGTTTGGCTCAATGTCAGTGGGTCAGATTAAACTGAGAGGCAGACTACAGAGTTGTCATTCTCTGGTGCTCGGGTTTAGAGAGAGTAGGCTACAACCAAAATAGTGAGCAGAAACCAAAAAAAACTGCTTCTCTGTGAGCACTAGGGAATAAGTGTTAGGGTTTGGGAGGGAAGGCTCAGTGAATTACAGTCATTTTTCCTCTCCAGAATTCAAAACTAATCAAAAGACAGACACAAGAAGTAGGCAGTGATTTAACAAAAATGCCTATATTATGAACTGTTAAAAGATAAACATAGGCACATTAAAATTTTAAAAAGTTGGAGGAGACAGCAGTTTGTCAATCAGGCAGCTCCAGACCACAAGCAGTTTCTGGGCTCTAACAAAGTGGTGAGGGGGTGAGGGTGTTAGGGAAAGGACTTTACAGGTGAACACGGGTGCAAGACAAAGAACACTTTTGCAGTAGCCTCATTTGGACCATTCCAGTGGAAAGTCTTCAGTGAGAAGTTAGTTGATGTTTTTCGATTAAGCCCAAGTTTTGTTTTATGATTTACACTGGTTTTAGTTTGCTTTTATAAGAACACTTGGCACTAGAGCAGCTTTAGCCTAATGGCCTCCCAATTATGTGTTTTTATTGTTGCTGTTGTTTTTAACAGAACCAAACCTAGAATGAAAGACAAAGTTTCTACCTACACCCAAAAGGATTTTACTAATGCTTTATCCATGAATTATGCAGGCTTACCTAACCAGCTCCTGGCTCTGCTGGACAGCTGCATGATGCTTTCTGCATTTCGGAGAGCAGACTAGAGATAATTCGTCAGGGACTGAGCCACACAGTCCCAGTGACCACTGCCAAACTTACTCATCAGATATGTGCTTTACATCTCTTCTCCAAGGAAGAGGAAATGTGGAGGGAGTATGGTTGGGTGTGCTGTTTTTCTTCCCAAGGAAACATGATGAATGGAGAATATATAGTTTTCTCAACAATACAGAGAATACAAGGAGCCAGCAGATGAGGGACTAGAAATGAAAAGGGACAATGGAGATAGTGCTCTTAACGGACTTACTCCTCCCCACATATGGTATAAATAACTGAGGGTATAGACCTCAGACAATAGTAGTGGGGATTGTTTTCAACCCCATTTATGGCGTGGAAGACAATGTGTTTGCCCAAAGCCCACAGTATGCTGGAGTGCATGCCTCATGTTAATAAAAAGTAAAATTACATTTCAAGTAGTTTAAATCTTGTATGTAGATAATTACACACAATTAGAGTATCAATTATCCTTAAGGTCTCCCCATTTCAACCATTTGGAATCAATGAGTAGTATTTGATTGAATAAATATTTCTTTTTAAAGATTCATTACGTTGCAGGCACTGTTTTGACAAAAGACATAATGAGATAAATTAGATACATTCCCTGCCTTAAAAAGTTCATATCAAATAGAATTTATAGACATGTAGTTAAATAGTTGCAATAAAACAAAAGTGCATTGACAGAGGTCATGGAAAAGTAGAAAATAAAGAAATGTGTTCAGATCTGCTGGGACTTCAGCAAAAGCTAAAAGTATCCTTCAACAGGCTCCTGAAAAATAAGTGAGATGTCATCCATTGGAACTGAAGTGAGTAAAGGCATTCCAGGTAGCAGTAGCAGCAATTCTGATAATAATAGAATTCTCTGAGAAATTATAGATAATGCAATTACTAAACGTAGAATTAAATTGGAGGATTGACAAGAGGTAAAGGTCATGATGTAGGGTGAGGCAAGCTCTTCAAATATATTGTGTACCATGTTTGTGTTATTATTACCACAATTTTATTACTTTGGTTTGTGTTTGCTCTCTTCTTTAGCAACAGATATTGGCAACTCTTGCTAAAAAATAGATGGGGCCTAGATATCACCTTAGAACCACTGCAGTTTGTTGCACTCAGAAGGGTAAATAAATGGCGAAAAGTCCCAGTCTTTCTGGGAGGAAGGGGAGGTTCCATTCTGAGAGGAGTTTAATACTGAGCTTGGTAGTTCTACTTATATGATGTAGCAGACATTGGTCTCAGTCCTACCAGGCTTTGTGGGGCTGATTTGCATGGCAGGAGGTAATTTCATGACAAATAAATAGACTTATAGATCTATAGTACTTTCTGACAGCCTATAACTGACCTTGTTGTTGGCAAGTAATTGCTCGCCCAATTACTATTACAAAGGAGCTTGGCTTCAGCACTGATGATCGCTGCAGAAGAGAAACGACCTCCTCCACTAGTGAATGTTGGTGTTACCACTTTGAGAAGTCCCTCATTTTCATATAGTGCAAATCTTCTGAAGGAAAAACTAATCTTTCTCTTTGTTCTGCCACTAAGACTCATCATTCCTGAACCACATAGATGCAAGCACCACTTGTCCACAATAGCTGATTATCTCTGCCACTCCCTCCCCATGAGGCGAAGGAAGTGAAAAGAATTTTAAATCAAAGGACTTTAGCTAGCTTGGCTGGAGCCCATCCACTAAGCAAACCACTGGGGAATGGGCATCCTTCTCTTTAATATTTGTCACTATAGATAATGACACTGCTTTAGGACAAGTGACTGCTATGGAAAATGGGATTCAGTCATTTTCTTTACTTGGGACTCAAATTATTAAGTTATTTGCACAGAGCCTCTAGCATTTATTCACCATCAGTGTAATGAGATTGGACTGATCCAATGGAGCTTTTCTTTATCATTCAACACGCTTATGAGTACTAAAGAACCCCTGGGAACATACAAGGAAGGAAAGAAAGATCCTTGGAAGAAGGAAAACTGGACTTTTGAATATCTTGCTTTACTTTTATAAGAACCGCTCAAGGATTTTGCCCTTTTAGAACTGACTGGGACAGTTTTTGAGCTCCTAAAATCTGTAGAGTGTCACTCTGGTTTAATGAAGCTGCTAGAGATTTCTCCAATAACAAGGAAGGTGACACTCCATGGTTAGAATCAAAGGAGATAAACATGATCAAATGTGCTTTGTAGCAGTCCCTGCTGGCAATGATATAGTGAATGATTAGCAAGGAAGCTATTGCAAATATTCAGGTCCACAGTGAGCAAAGCAATAGTGATGGGGAGAAGGAACTATATCAATACCTCCTCATTGAGTATATCCACGTACCATTAATGTATATTTTATTTTAGGGCATTATTCCTTGGGAAATATTTATTGCAATCCAAGTATGACAGGTCAGCTCATGGCTCAATGGATCATTTATTTGAAGGAAATGAATCAGGTCATGTCCCACTTTTAATGACTTGGTTTGGAGCCATGTTCTCTGGGGAATGTCAGTTTCCATCTTCCTCCTGACTTTATTCCTGTGTGAAGAGTCTGGATTTTCATCTTAAAAGAAATATCAGGTGCTGGTTCTGTATAGAGTAAGTTGCTGCCAAGATGAAAAAGCTGCCTAGAAGCAATAATTGAAGGGTCAGACAAAAATAACTGTCCACATGGTGTTCTTATAAAATGTTCCAGAGTAACTTGTAGTTAGAAAAAGTTAAAAGTTGAAGGCAAAAAAAAAAGGTGTAATCTTGAATTTTGACTATTGATCACATGCAGAAGAGCTGGTTGTATATATTTTCCTAATACTTTGGTAGCCAATACAATTTACGGCAAAATATTTTTCTGAGCCAAAAGATAAACTTGTAAGACAAAGAATTGTAGCCATGTATTTAAAAGGATAATGCTTTGTTTTAAAAACGAAGTACTTTGCATCATGCATTGGAATGAAAATAGAATGAACAAACGACTAAGGAATTATAGTTTGAAGTTATTCAGCAAACACATGATAGTTATTTTCACTGTTTCTGAAATTACGCCATATATTTTAGGAAGGTGCACGCTATAACCTTCTGTTGTCACAGACATAAAACAACAAAGACAATAACAACACACACACACACAAATAAACCCAACCAAAACTATAAAATATGTCACATTCCTGGAGGGAAGAATAAAAGCTCACCAACTTCACAAAAATAAATAAAGTTTTTGTGTAGATTAATATCTACATATTAATGGCTCACATTTCCTCAGGAAAAAAACTCTAATTAGAAATATTCTGTAGATGAAGGATGGGGAGAGATAACCATATGAAATTCAACTTAGTTCTCTAGTACATGCTGTAAAAGCTACATTTTCACCACCGCAAACTAGTGAATCAAAGGTATAGAGGATTCAAGCATTTTTTTCCCCAGCAGTGGATGGGCCAAGTGCTCCAATCCAGCTGTCTTTTTATATTAGAGAAAAGGCTGAAATTGCTGTGACTCATGTAATATCCCATTTGTTCTGCTACCCTCACTAAATTTTCGGAATTTTGTCTGGTATCTCTCTCCCACTAAGAGGATGAACCTGTGCTACAATTTCTCTGTTTAGACTGTGGTATAATTCCTTTTCTCAGGAAGGGAAAGTATAGAAACATTCAATTTTACACAGAAGTCTGACATTGGAAGCCTATCTTTTTATTAGAGAAATACAATGCAGATGATTAAGTGGTTATGAATTTTGCAAAATGTAGTTCCTCATTTTTTAAAAAATATATTTATCAGCAGTTTATTTTCACTGCTTACTGAATCATATGTTTGCAAGAGAATTTTCTCAAGAATGGCTAACCATTTGGCAATAAATTCCAATGGCATGTTCCTTTTGAGGGCAGGAATTCCCTCTGAATGGTGAATTTATCTTCTCTTTAATGTTTTATGCAGTTCCCTATCTCCTCACATAGTGGGGGAAAGGCAGTGAAGGAAGTGGAGGAGGAGACAAAAATGTAAATCATCGCACGTAATATTATAGAAAATTATTTTTTAAAGTATTTTAAAAATAATTAATAAATATATTTGTCCTCCTATGAACCCCAGGACTGTGCTAGTGGGGCTGCAAAGAAATTAAAAAGAAATTTAAAAAGGTATCTTTCCCTTCTGTGTTTGGAGAAGCAAATTTAATTTAAAATTAGAGAGCAGCATGTAATAGTGGTAAAAGAGGAAGATAATCCTCAAAACTTTCAAGTTTACCCTCTTTTCTCCTCCACCTTGGTATTTATAATTTATTCCTTCATAGGATACCAATACACTATATTAATTTGCCATCAGAAGAAGACTAGTTAAGCAAAAAGGGAAATGGATTCTAAAAGTAGTATATAATGGAATATAAAGGCCAGCTAGTTTAAGTCTTAGGCAAAGACTAGAACACCTATAAATCTCTCTCTCTCTCTCTCTCTGTATTTATTTAGGAACTTTATTTTATTTAGGGAATTTATTTTATTTAGGAAATTCCTGACCACCCCACACATTCCAGGTTTCCATATCAGTACCGGTGATGCTGAGAAATGAATGACCCTCTCTTGCTCAATCGCAATTCTAAGAGAGAGAAATAGACCGTCTCAGCCTGGGCAATCAGGTATGGTCAGGGGATGGGATCACAGTTTAAATTGAATCATGGTTGGTGGAAAATAAAACTATGGCTCATAGTTCAGTTATTGGAGAAAAGCAGATGACTCTTGAATTGTAGAGATACCCCAAAGAGTGTTTACTATCCCAACTTGAATAACGTACTAGAAGTACAATCTAAAATGCCTTAGTTTATCAAGAGCTATATGTATTTCTTATTTCTTTCTGACATTTCTGAGTAAGGAATAAGAAAGTAGAATGTCACCCTGCAATGGAACAGATACACTGATTTATTTTCTGTCAGTTAGTGTGTATGTGTGTTTAAGACCAAATTATTTCTTGACTTTCTACTACCATAGAAAATAGAAAGGCAGTTAGCACCAAAGTCAGCCTCTTGCCCTTGACTCTACCACCTTGTCTACAAAATTCTTTTACCATATGCTCATTGCAATGTTCAGGCAGATCTATATTATGCAGGAGCCATATGTTGATTTTGCAACAGCATATTTTCTATCTTTTGAAATTGAGCCCACCATATTGTGGACACAAGCAGTGGGAACCTCAATATCTCTCATTTGAATGTCAAGATGGCATTAAACATGTGTGCAAATGGTGCAGCTAGATACATGATTGCTTGACTTGAGTTAGTGAATGTAAATAACTGACAGATAATTCTACCTTGTTGAGAATCCCATGAAGATTCTCAAGATTAGAAGCCAACCCAAGGCAAAAGTCTTGCTCTGTTTTGGGATCTTCAACTGTCTTTTGATCTCTGCTTAAAGGCTCTTGCTTTTTTCCTATGGTTTCCAACTTAAAGATGTTTTGGAATTGACTTTCAAAATGACAGTTGTTGGAAGAAAAGTAAAGGACAGCTTAAAAATTAAATTTGAAAAATTAAAGCTGTCATATTGAAATTATGATGGATTTTCCTCCACAACTTTTTACAGAGACGAAGCTTTATTTTGAAAAGTCGATAACTGTTATCCTTATGTTCATGTGTCTACATATATGTTCTATGTATTCTCATACTTTTAACTTTAGTGAAAGTTTCTTTTTAAAGGAATAAATTATTCTGTTTTGGTTGGATGCCTAAAATGAGATCACTCTTCTCTACCCTAAAGGGTGTATCTCATAAACTAGTGAGAAACATTGAATATTGTATATTTTTGAAGCAAAAGAAGGTAATTCACAGAGATTTTTTTAAAAGGTCTTTTTTAAGGTTTTTAGAGAACTTGTTAAAAAACACCCACAACCATATTTCAAGTCACATTTCTTCTCCTGTCTCTTCTCTCCACAAAATGCTCAGACTGCCAATTTAAAGGAAAAACATAGTCAAGCCAGATAAAAAGCATTCAGATGAAGAGACAGTTAATCATGGATGGTGGGGTGGTGGGGGATGGTGACCAAAGCAATCTGTTGTTTTCTTCAGAATGACTACATTTAGCCATTTCTTCCCCTGACCCATGAGACATACAGTCTAGCATTCACTAGTCTTAGATCCCAGGTTGTAACAGTGTTGATCCACAGTGGTGAATCTTCCCCGTCGACAACCTTCTTTTGGTCTCAGTCTTGGGAGGGGAGCTTGGGAAGGAGGAGTTAGGAACTCACAGATAAGAAAATAAGCAGAGAAATGAGTAAGAATGTGAGCAACTAGAATCTGTGGTTTAACAATTTTAAGCAGTAAGCAAGAGCTTCTGTCTCTTCATCTAACCCAAATAAAACCATGAAGAGAGGCAATGTTTTAAAATGTGATTGCTAAAGACACTTTTCAGCTTCATTTTTAGCTCATGGCATGACAGCCCACTGAGTTGTCATGACAAACAAGAATTAGAATAAAATATAAATTCAAACTTGTATAAATGGCGCATTTTAATTCTTCCTTGCTACTTTATGATAGCAAAAGCTAGGCTTTCATTGTGAGTTGTGACCATCTCCTACTCACGCTTTGACCTTGGTTCCACTCATAATTATTACAGCACACAAACAGCTAGCTTTCTTATCTGTATAATGGGAATGCTAACAGTACTTACTTCATAACTACTATTGTAAAGATTGAATAAAACAATGGATATATAATACTTAGTAGAGGGTCTGGCTACTAGTAAGAGGTAAAAGAGTATTAACTATCTTACACTTATGATTTTTGCTTAGAAATTATATACTTATATGTATAATATAAACTTATAAATATAATTATAATCTGTTATGAGTCAGAAGAATTGGATTCTAGTACTGGCTTTGCCACTAAGAAACTGCAAGTGCTTCCGATAGTCACTTAACACTTCTGGCCTCATGTGATAAAATGAAAGGTTTGGGTTAGATAATTGATATGGTAACTTCTGGGACTAACATTCTGTGTTTTATTTCTCCATTGCAAATGTTTCATACATTGAGAATGGCTGAGCTAGGGATCCCCCTCCACGACATAGTTCTCTTTTTAGAAATGCACAGATAAGAAGTTTTCTTCCAAGAATCAGTTGGATGGTCAGCACCAAGTGTCACTTTCTTAGAAATTTCTGAGTCCATGACCAGTTAAAAAAAAAAAAAAAGTATTTCCTTACAATTGAATATTTTTAGAAAAAAAAAAGCTAGTACAGTAACAGTACTGGATGAGCAGTGGGGTCTGATGGGAGTATGAATCATATCACAGGAATTATGGAGCAGCACAACAGTGGCTGATGGAGAGAGCACACTGTGTAGCAGCAGATCTGGGTGGAAAGCCAGCAGTAAAACAACTTCTGCGATGTCTAGGCACCAAATCTGATTTCATATGTGGTTCTGGCAGCGGAAGGTTCTAGGATCCCAAAAGGATATGGATAAAAGACAGTGACTAGGAATGGGTTGGAGGAAAGTGTTGGCTGAAAACCAGACAGTCAGTGACTTTCATTCAGGGAGTTTGTCCATAGGAAGCTAAAAACCAAATGTGAGTGTGTTTCAGGATAGGGGTAACCAAGAGCAAATCCGGTCCTGGAAACTGTGGTAACATTGGGATGCAGGAGAGAAAAATTACGGGGAAAAATTCCTGGACTCCACTGTTCACCATCATGGCAACTGAATATTGAAAAAAGAGAAAACAATCTGGAGCTACCCTTTATTTCAAGGGACCACTCCAATATAATAATTGATAAGGTAACTTCTGGGTCTCATATTCTTCTGTGTTTCCCTTTTCCATTGCAAATGTTTTCTACAATGAAAACAGCTGAGCTAGAGATCCCGTCACCAAAATGCACAGATGAGAAGTAAGCTCTCCTTCCAGGAATCAGTTTGATGGTCAGCACTGAGTCCAGTATGAGTCCTGAGGGAGAGGTCTACATACCAGATAATTGTTCTGAGTCACTTAAAGATGAGGTTTTGGTAAAACAGATGGGCAAGAGGATAATATGCAATCTGGCTCTGAGTTGGTCAGGGAAAGAACACTTTAAAACATCAAAAACATTGATCTATATTTGACCCGAAGTACAATCCTGTCCTTTTTGCTGTGATGACAGTAGAAAGTAAACCGGGTAACCACTACAACAGGTTCTTTATATTCTGAGTCAGGGTAGCACTAGAACTAAATGCCATGGTGGCCCTCTCCCCACTGTTGCATGCAGAGATCTTAGCAGGATATTTGGTGTCTAGGTTAAAAGTAGATAAATTCTGGGGATTTTAATCCCCAGATTTAATAATGTCATTCATGACCATGACAGAAAAAGCAAAGCAGAGTTTGAGTCAGCTTCAGAAAGAAATGTGGTAGAACGAAGGCGAAAAAAGAAAGGCAAAGGAACCAATTGGGAAATATGCAAATTCCTCCATTTCCAAAATAAACTTTTCACTATATCAATATGTCTCCCTCTGCACCTCCACTGACAAACCCCAAAGAAAAACCCGCTCCTTAGTAGACCCAGCCTTTTACATGGAGCCCATAGTCCTGTTGAGGGGACTGGAATGTGAGAGGAACAGCCTCACCAACTGGAAAGAAAACTAGGGCTATCAGCACATATCAATCAACATAGTTATTCATCTATAAATATTAATAGACACTCCATGAACACTTGACATTTGAAAACAAAAAAAAAGACCCAACAATACAAGCAGGATAAAGGACCAAGATTAACATGTGAAACAACTAATCATAAGGGTAAAAATTTTAATTCATGGAAGAGAAAAGAATGTTATCAAAATTCTCCTTAATCCACAGATAAATTCTAAGCAAATTGCACCCAAATAAACAAGAACAGGATACTATATTGTGTAGTATTGTCAAGATTGTCAGATAACCCAAAAAGTTATTTTTTAAAATTGGTTTTTAGTTTTTAAGGGGTACATAGGAGGTGTATGTATTAATGTGGTACATGATACATTTTGATACAAGCATACAATGTGTAATAATCACATCAGGATAAATGGGGTATCCATAATCTCAAGCATTTATCATTTATTTGTATTTTAAATATTCCATTCATACCCTTTTAGTTATTTTTAAAGGTACAATAAATTATTGTTGACTGTAGTCACACTAATATGCCAGCAAATACTAGCTCTTATTCTAACTATATTTTAATACCCATTAACCATCCCTGCTTCCTCCCACCCCTATCCTTCTCAGCCTCTGGTAACCATCATTCTAATCTCCATACCCATGAATTCAATTAATTTATAGATCCCAAAAATGAGTGAGAACATGCAATGTTTGTCTTTCTGAACTGGCTTATTTCACTTAACATAATGACCTGCAGTTCCATCCATGTTGTTGCAAATGCCATCTTATTGCTTTTTATGGCTGAATACTATTCCATTGTGTATATATACCACATTTTCTTTTTTTTAAATTTTATTATTATTATACTTTAAGTTTTAGGGTACATGTGCACAATGTGCAGGTTTGTTACATATGTATACATGTGCCATGTTGGTGTGCTGCACCAATTAACTCGTCATTTAGCATCAGGTATATCTCCTAATGCTATCCCTCACCACTTCCCCCACCCCAGAACAGTCCCCAGAGTGTGATGTTCCCCTTCCTGTGCCCATGTGTTCTCATTGTTCAATTCCCACCTATGAGTGAGAACATGCGGTGTTTGGTTTTTTGTCCTTGTGATAGTTTGCTGAGAATGATGGTTTCCAGTTTCATCCATGTCCCTACAAAGGACATGAACTCATCATTTTTATGGCTGCATAGTATTCCGTGGTGTATATGTGCCACATTCTCTTAATCCAGTCTATTGTTGTTGGACATTTGGGTTGGTTCCAAGTCTTTGCTATTGTGAATAGTGCCGCAATACACATAACTGTGTATGTGTCTTTATAGCAGCATGATTTATAGTCCTTTGGGTATATACCCAGTAATGGGATGGCTGGGTCAAATGGTATTTCTAGTTCGAGATCTCTGAGGAATCGCCACACTGACTTCCACAATGGTTAAACTAGTTTACAGTCCCACCAACAGTGGAAAAGTGTTCCTATTTCTCCACATCCTCTCCAGCACCTGTTGTTTCCTGACTTTTTAATGATGGCCATTCTAACTGGTGTGAGATGGTATCTCATTGTGGTTTTGATTTGCATTTTTCTGATGGCCAGTGATAATGAGAATTTTTTCATGTGTTTTTTGGCTGCATAAATGTCTTCTTTTGAGAAGTGTCTGTTCATATCCTTTGCCCACTTTTTGATGGGGTTGTTTTTTCTTGTAAATTTGAGTTCATTGTAGATTCTGGATATTAGCCCTTTGGCAGATGAGTAGGTTGCGAAAATTTTCTCCCATTTCATAGGTTGCCTTTTCACTCTGATGGTAGTTTCTTTTGCTGTGCAGAAGCTCTTTAGTTTAATTAGATCCCATTTGTCAATTTTGGGTTTTGTTGCCATTGCTTTTGGTGTTTTAGACATGAAGTCCTTGCCCATGCCTATGTCCTGAATGGTATTGCCTAGGTTTTCTTCTAGGGTTTTTATGGTTTTAGGACTAACATGTAAGTCCTTAATCCATCTTGAATTAATTTTTGTATAAGGCATAAGGAAGGGATCCAGTTTCAGCTTTCTACATATGGCTAGCCAGTTTTCCTAGCACCATTTATTAAATAGGGAATCCTTTCCTCATTGCTTGTTTTTGTCAGGTTTGTCAAAGATCAGATGGTTGTAGATATGTGGCATTATTTCTGAGGGGTCTGTTCTGTTCCATTGATCTATGTCTCTGTTTTGGTACCAGTACCATGCTGTCTTGGTTACTGTAGCCTTGTAGTATAGTTTGAAGTCAGGTAGCGTGATGCCTCCAGCTTTGTTCTTTTGGCTTAGGATTGACTTGGTGATACAGGCTCTTTTTTGGTTCCGTATGAACTTTAAAGTAGATTTTTCCAATTCTGTGAAGAAAGTCATTGGTAGCTTGATGGGGATGGCATTGAACCTATAAATTAACTTGGGCAGTATGGCCATTTTCACGGTATTGATTCTTCCTACCCATGAGCATGGAATGTTCTTCCATTTGTTTGTATCCTCTTTTATTTCATTGAGCAGTGGTTTGTAGTTCTCCTTGAAGAGGTCCTTCACATCCCTTGTAAGTTGGATTCCTAGGTATTTTATTCTCTTTGAAGCAATTGTGAATGGGAGTTCGCTCATGATTTGGCTCTCTGTTTGTCTGTTATTGGTGTATCCTGAGACTTTGCCGGAGTTGCTTATCAGCTTAAGGAGATTTTGGGCTGAGACGATGGGGTTTTCTAGATATACAATGATGTCTTCTGCAAACAGGGACAATTCGACTTCCTCTTTTCCTAATTGAATACCCTTTATTTCCTTCTCCTGCCGAATTGCCCTGGCCAGAACTTCCAACACTATGTTGAATAGGAGTGGTGAGAGAGGGCATCCCTGTCTTGTGCCAGTTTTCAAAGGGAATGCTTCCTGTTTTTGCCCATTCAGCATGATATTGGCTGTGGGTTTGTCATAGATAGCGCTTATTATTTTGAGATAAGTCCCATCAATACCTAATTTATTGAGAGTTTTTATCATGAAGTTTTGTTGATTTTTGTCAAAGGCCTTTTCTGCATCACATTTTCTTTATCCATTCATTTACTGAAAGTCACTTAAGTTGCTTCCAAATCTTGGCTGTTGTGAATAGTGCTGCAATAAATACAGGACAGCAGACATCTCTTTGATATACTGATTTCTTTTCTTTGGGGTATATACCTAGCAGTGGGATTGCTGGATCATATGGTAGTTCTATTTTTAGTTTTCTGAGGACCTCTATACTCTTCTCCATAGTGGTTGTACTAATTACATTCCCACCAGCAGTGTACGAGGGTTCCCTTCTCTCCACATCCTCTCCAGCATTCATTATTGTCTGTCTTTTGGACAAAAGTCATTTTAACTGGGGTGAGATGATACATCATTGTAGTTTTGATTTACATTTCTCTGATGAGCAATGATGTTGGGCACCTTTTCTTTTGAGAGATGTCTATTCAGATTTTTTTGCCCATTTTCAATTGGATTATTAGATTTTTTCCTATAGATTTGTTTGAACTCCTTATATGTCCTGGTTGTTAATCCCTTGTCAGATGGATAGTTTGAAAATATTTTCTCCCATTGTGTGGGCTGTCTCTTCACTTTGTTGATTGTTTACTTTGCTGTGTAGATGTTGATTGTTTACTTTGCTGTGTGGACGTTTTTTAATTTGATGTGATGTCATTTGCTCATTTTTGCTTTGGTTGCCTGTGCTTTTGGGGTATTACTCAAGAGATTTTTGCCAGACCACTGTCCTGGAGAGCTTCCCCAGTGTTTTGTTATAGTAGTCTCATAGTTTGAGGTCTTAGATTTAAGTCTTTAATCCATTTTGATTTTTGTATGTGGCAAGAGATAGGAGTGTAGTTTCATTATTTTGCATATGGATGTCCAGTTTTCCCCCAAGAAAAAGTTCTAAACAATGAAAACAGTTTGAGGAAATTACAAAATATATGTTTTAGTAATCATGATTTCTAAAAATCTCATGGTAAAGGCCAAAAACTTTTATTTTCTGGAAAAATAATAAAAGATATGGCAAATCAATTTTGAAAAAACAATGTCTATTTAGTATAAGGTCTAGGAAGGGAAAGCTGTGGAAATGGATGGTAAGAAAGTATCAAAGAAATAATAGATGAAAAATTTCTGAGCTAAGAAAAGGACCAGAAACTATTCAGATTAAGAGGATCTGCTGAGTGCTGAACAAAATAAAATAACAATAGTTAATGTTATTGCATTCTTTATATGTGTTGCAATCTTCATAACATATTGAATTATTTAATCCTTAATCAACCCTGAGAGCTAAACATTCTCATTATTTTATGATGAAATAAAGCAAAGAGAGGTTTGCTTTGTAACTCACACAAGGTCCCACAATTAGTAAGTGGGACATTCAGCATTAGAACAGAGAGTGTAGCATGAAAAACCATCCTTTTAGTCATAAACGGAATAAAAATACAGTCACAAATTAACTGGAGAGATAAAATACCCAAGTTTAGATAGATCATTATGAGTGTCAAGGATAAAGAAATGACACTTATTGGTTTGCAGTGAGCATATAGTTGCCTATGAAAGGCTAAAATCTGAGTTACTATATTAGTTTTCTTATCTACATACTTGATGTTGGTAAGAAATTTTGAGTAAAAATAATTTTGATCCCAAAAAATTACCATATGGTCAACCAAACCATCAGTAAATTTGAACAAGGGGAATTTTTCAAACTCATAAAGTTTTAAAAAGTTTATTCCCTATATACTCCTTTCTTAAAAACAACAAAAACAAACCTTAAGAAACTACTATAGCAAAATGAAAAATGCATCCAAGTATGATGCAGGATTTAATAAATAGTAGAAATGATCTCGGATTTCAATAAACATCTGGGATTATAGTTGTTCAGTAAAACCAGAAAGCGTTGGTTTAAATTAGAATAAGGAGTATCTTCAGGAATGAAATGAATTCTAATTACTGGAAAGGAAGAAAGACTTAATGTCTCTTCTAACAAAAATAGGAAAGAATGACAGTAAAAAAATGTTGTAAAAAGTGGCAGTGTGGTGAAATCATGGTCTTTGCATAAAGCCAACCAAAATGTTCAACTATTTTGAGCAATATTTTTGGAGCACTAAGATAATTCACTTGCTTTTGATGCTTGGAGCATTCTTCAAATGGTGCAGATTTCTAACACGAGATTACATTTCTTTTCCTACAGATCCAATCATACTACGTGGTTTTACAATTAATAATCTTTACACAATCATATTATACATCCTAATAAATGTGATTCAACTTTTAGAATAAAACTAAAGATACACAGAAGACTTTGATATATTTACAGGGGAGAATATAAATGTTACAGAACTTGGCAGTATAAAATAATGACGCAGCTAACACAGTGAGGAGGTAAGAAGGGGAAGGTATAGAGGTGTGAGTGTGTGATTTTTCTCATCTTACAATGTGGACATTCAACAGATACAAAGTCAAGATAGTGGGTTCAGAAATAGAGGGTTAAGAATAGTATTGAACGTTAAAGTATAAACATGAGAAAAATTAAAAGTAAGATAAGTTGGAGAAAGAAGAAAAGGGTGAAGGGAGAGGGTGGTAGGATAAGTATACACAATTTATCATATTTTATAGATAAGAATTGAGAGTGTGTAGTGGTTAAAAATCAAGAAGCACTAATAACAGCAGAATTAAAAGTGATTAAGAGTGAAGAAAGAGGGAGGAATTGGGGGTCAAGAAAGGAAGAATTTGACTTATTTGATCCTGTTCTATGAATATACCTGTGCTATATTTTTCTGTTAATACAGATATTATATTTTTGACTAAATATCTTAACAGGTATTTTTCTGTTAATGCAGGTATTATATTTTTCTGTTAATGCAAGTATCATATTTTTCTGTTAATGCAGGTATTATATTTTTGACTAAATATCTTAACAGGCATATTAGCACAGGGTGCAAGAGTTAATAATTTCATGAAGGCCAGCTTGATTACATCACTCATTCTTCTTGGCATAGAGATATTGTCCAATACTGCTTTTATTTGATATTCAACTCTTGAGAATTAGTGTTGTCTTTGGGTTTCACATATTTTCAATAATGATTTTATTTAATACTCATGCAGTGGGTAAAATTAATACCAGTTAATTTTACCGGTAGAAGATTTTAAATTTAAAAAGAAATTAAAAGAAACATAATCTGGATTTTTGTACGAATCCATGTTAAGCTTTTCCATCAATACCAGACTGGTCCCTCTACCAGTTCCACTGCTTCCCTTTCAGTCAGGATTGCATTTGCTCTACTGCCTTTTAGACTATCCTAGAAAACTGAGGCGATTCTAACTCATCCCACTCGTGACCATTACTAAAGTTTTTGTCAGTCTACACAGAACATAGTCATGTGCCACGGACAACTTTAAAAAACCTGATCTATGCAAAGATTTTGTTTTTTGTTGTTGTTCATATGTATTCTTTCTATTTTGTTTCTGAAATATTGCAATATCTAAGACCAACAATTGGCATCAGGTTTATATCACTAAACATAAATATTAAATGTTGTACTTGAAAAAACCTTTGTAGGAGTGTTAATTTGTAGTAGTCTTAGAAACAACATGAAATAAATGCTACCCTATATGCATTAGGAACTATGGATGAATGTTTGCTAAATAGAGGATTATTCATATTTTTTTCAAAAGGAAATGGCTCAGGAGTCATCCTAAATAGTTTATTTTCCATCCATGTTTATACCATGATGTTATGCTATTAACGGCTCTAGCAAACATAAAAAATTAAGTAGCCATGGATTGTAGTTCTTTATTCTTCAAGAAAATGAATTATTTTTCAGATATGATTGCTATAATGCTTACTTGTGAACTCCATCTATACTAAGTAAAACAGAAGAATCATATTTTCAATGATGGCTGTAGAGTGATACAGAGTAAAACATTTCAGTATAGGAGTAAAAGACACAGAATCCAGAGTTGAAGCCTGGCACATGGACAATGCTATTCACTGTGAGTCTTACCAGAAACATTCCATAGGTTCTGGTTCTGTAGTTTACTGACAAAAATGACTATTTCATTCACTTAGAGTGAGGCTCCGGAGCCACTGAAAAAGTATATGCCAGTTTTGCTAAGGTGTGGCCAAGACACAACCAGAGAATCCTGTTTAAATAAAGTATTTCCAACAGATTTCATCTCTTTGTGCAAATTTTCTGCCACAAACACTGGGAAGTTTGGCCCTTATCCAGAGATTGTAAAGCTTTAAAACAAATATTCCAGAGTCCAACTTCTGCAGCATTTGCATCCCACCAAGTCACCTCTAATGTCATACCCTTCATCTGATGTTTCTGACACATGAATTACTTATTCTGACAAATTTCCCACCTTCTTTTTCTTCTCTAACAAGTGGGATAAATAGAAAAATAAAAGAAGCAGAGAAGAGAACATAGAGAAAATCAGCCTAACAGTTGTTTATGGCAGTTTAGCACAGAGCAAAGCCCGTACTTTCAATGTCACAGAAATATATGTATATTAAAAATATTACGGGCCGGGTGCAGTGGCTCACTCCTGTAATCCCAGCACTTTGGGAGGCTGAGGCAGGCAGATCACCTGAGGTCAGGAGATTGAGACCAGCCTGGCCAATGTGCTGAGACCCCATCTCTACTAAAACTACAAAAATTAGCCTGGCACGGTGACAGGCACCTGTAGTCCCAACTACTCGGGAGGCTGAGGCAGGAGAATCTTTGGAACCCAGGTGGTAAAGGTTGCAGGGAGCTGAGATCACGTCACTGCCCTCCAGCCTGGGCAACACAGTGAGACCCTGTCTCAAAAAAAAAGTATATATATATATATATATATATAATATATATATATAATATATTATATATATATATATATATTTTTTTTTTATATATATAATATATTATATATATATATATTACCAGCAGCAATGGAGTTTAGATACATAGTAAAAGGATGCATTGGGTTATAGATATGGGGAATTCTCACAGCCCCACAGACAATGGGAATAGAAAAAATATTATGTAGAAATGGGCACTGGAATGAAGAGAATTTTAATATTCAGAGAATTTAATGTATTTAGCTTTCAATACATTAATATAATAAAGCAAAATTATTTGGGTCAATAGAGGAGGTGAAAAATGATATCATTAGAGCATTAAAGCTTGATTCCTTTGAATATGTTGAATGCAACAATGAGTGCCACGATGAATCCTGTATTTGTTTGTCCTTAGTTAAGTGAAAGTCTGTTTAAAATGCTTTTATCCTTAATGTATGAGCAGATGTCGTTTTATTTCCAATAAATGGTTGGTGGTCTACAGGAAACATCTGGAAATCTCTGCAAATTCTCTCTTCCTACTCCACAATTTTAAAATAGCAACCTCTTATTGTGTAGCCTCTGGATTTAGAACATAAATACAAATGCTCCTGGGAGGTTTAGAACACACAGTTGTGAACTGGCTGAGGAAGCCCCATGATGGAACAGATTGATCTGGCAACTGTAGGGAAGAGTGTCCACTCTGTGTGTGAAGATAAGTACAGAGAGAAAAGAAAACTCATCATCTGCAAAGGGAGGGGACAGGCCCCAGTGGGCACTAGGAGTAAAAGATCAGAGAAATTAGGGAGAGAGGAATTGAAAAGTCAAGCAGATAAATGGATGTCTGACAAATTCCTCTGCATTTCATATTTGGTAAGCATGCTAAATAAACTTCAGTAAGCATACTAAATACAATGGGAAACATAAATTCAGGAGCACTGATACTGATTTCATGCAGTGTAAGTCTATGTCTCAAAAAGTGCCTCATTTATTTAAACAATGGCACACCAGTTTCTGAGCTATCCTTTGTTGATTTTTTTCAGAAGATTAAAATTACATTATCAATTTATTATTTATGTTCTCAGTCTTTTGACCTATTGACAAAGCCTTCACTTTGTTTCTACTCTCGACTGTGATTGTAGTGCCAAGTCCCAAATAAAAGCTATCTGTCACAGAACAGAGTGGACCCCAATCAATACCAATAAATTTTAAAAGGCAGCTGCTATAGTACAAGATTATTAATTTTTAAACAGAAAAATAAAACAGTATAAAACTGCAGCCCCTAGGGATACTGTTAACAGTATTCATATTATGGTGCTTTGTTTAAGAAGCAGTCATTACATCCCTTAAACATGAGTTTGTTTTCATTAGAAATAAACATTACTAACTATATTTTCCATCAATCAACAAATATTTATACCGAATACCAGCTCTGTGCAAGACAACGAACTGGTCGCATTGTAGGTTCTAGGAAGTACAGCAAAGAATGTAGTCTTTGTGTAAAGAGAAAACCTAGGAATAAGAAATTAACTGTATAAATTATGCTAATACTAAGTGACATATAGACTCTACAGTGTCTGCAATAGGGAAACACTGATAATGGCCTACAGTGGTCTGGGAAGAATTCAGCTGACTCACGATCTGAAGTTGGTCTTGGAGGATGGTCAGATTTGGATCAATGAAGGTGTTGAGAGATGGCATCAGAAGCAAAGGTGGTAGCATAAACAAAAACCTAAAGGCAGGGATATATAAAGAATGAGCATCAGACAGTGATGGAGCCAATCTGACTGGGGTGGATCATTAATATGAGAAAATCATTAATATGAGATAATCTGATAAATATAATTTTAGAAGGGATGGTGGAAAATAGCATCTCCAATTTCAGACTATCTAGCAGGGAATTTTGTCTAGATGTGTTCAGTCACATGAGAAATCATGGTCATCAGTATTCTAACCTCTGTGTTTCATCTGTCTATCCTTTTTAGTCAGATGGTATAACAGCCACCCTTACTATACAATATAAAAAAATAAGTCAACAAATTAGTAGTTTTGTATAAACTATCAACCATATGGTCCAAGTACCTTGGTTTAGGGAATATGTATTTGATTAAGTGTTTAAGAATGACATCTGGACGAAGCAGCAAACACTCACAGCAGAATGGCAGGGGATACTGGCCATGGTGATGAAACAGGAAAGGTTCCCTTGTCCCCCTTGCAGGGTGTGTGACAGGAGGAGTGTCTCACTTCTTCAGTGCCCCACTTCTCAAACCTCTATGGAACCATACAGACAGGCAGGTTGTGGGGCTCCGACCCCACGGCAGTGACAAGGGGTGAATGTTTACAGCTCATGAGGCCCCCGTGGGAGTGTGTTATAGGGTGCTCTTTTAGTTCTGCCCTTTTCGTTTTGTTGTCTATAGGTGGCTTGTGTTAACCAGCTCAATTAGACCGTCTACCTTGTCACAAGGACAGAGGGTTTTCTGTATCCCGGGTTCTTGCCTTGGCGTAGGTACCAGAAGAATCAGATCAAACGTGGGCTTGGAGAATGAGGGCAAGATTTTATTGAGTGGAAGTAGCTCTCAGCAGATGGGGGAGCCAGAAGGGAGATGGTTTTGCCCTGGAGTTGGGCCGCTTGGTAGCCCAGGCTCTCCCCCAACTGACCCAGACAAACTCCATGTCATTCTGCCAGTCAGTGGCCTGCCAGCTATGCTGGTGCCTGTTGGTGCATTCCTCTCAACGTCCAGCCACCCGTGTGTTCCTCTGCTGATGTGCCCCTCTCGATGTCCAGCTGCTTCTTTGTCTCTGCCTTGCTAGGGTCTCAGGTTTTTATAGGCACAGGATGAGGACATGACAGGCCAGGGTGGTCTTGGGAAATGCAAGATTTAGGCAGGAAATGCCTGTTCTCACCTAGGTCTGTGGGGGTGGAGCCCTAGCCAGGGACCACGTCCTCCTTTACCCAGCAGTTCCCTTCTCCCTCTTCTGTATCATTTAAAGGGAACATGCTCTTCCCTTCCCAATACTTCCTTATCAGTGAGAGCTGAGTCCAACTGTTTAAAGCATCTAAATAATGATGATTAATTGTGGCCCACCAACAATTTACTTCTTTTAACTTTTACGTTTGTGATTTTTCCGAAGTTCATATGTTATGCACAGGCCCCAAAGAGTCCAGACTACTTTGCTTCTACAAAATCCAGGGAATATTCAGAATTTAATCTAAAGTATCTTCTCTCTTTAATGATCGTACAACCTTAACTCAATAATCTAGTGGCCAGTGGGAAATAATCCACAATCTTCAGATAACTAGACTTTTTCTTACTATACTTTTGAAAAAAGGCAAGCCATATTAAAATGAGCATATGCTGTTTATTTGTTGAATTGTAACAACAGATATATCTTGGGCTCAGCACATTACACACCTCATTCTCTTGTACCTGCCTTGGCTAGAGCACTGATAATTGAAATTGATGCTCAGAATGATCACTCCAAGAACCTTCAGTATTCTTTTTTATATCAAAGAACTGTTCAATCCTCATATTTAACATGGAATGACTGGAGATTCAGAGACCTGGAATGGTTCTCAACAACATATGATTATCTTGGATAGTTCACCTTTCAAGATTTTACCACTTTTTCCTGTGGGAATGATTTCTTTAGCTACATTCTAGATCTGGCTTTGCTCCTGAAATCCAATTCCACGTTTACACCTGCCTGCTGCTATTTCTATGCTTCTGTTTTAACCAAGAGAATGAATAAGAATTTATCTGCTCTCACAGGATTCACATGTTGGCTGAGAAATATTATGTATGTAAACAAATAGGCATGAAAGAGACTGAATGTTTATGTCTACACAAACTGTATATGTTGAAATCTTAACCTCCAAGGTGATGGCATTAGGTGGCGCCTCTGGGAGATGATTTGGTCATGGGGTGGAGCCCTCATGAATGGAATTTGTACCCTAGTAAAAGAGACCCCAGAGAGATCCTACATCCTTCCTGCTATGTGAGGACACAGCAAGAAGTCAGCAGTCTGCAACCCAGAAAAGGCCCTCACTAAAACTCAACTGTACTAGCACCCTGATCTTGGACTTCCCAGTTTCCAGAACTGTGAAAAATAAATTTCGGTTGCTTATAAGCCACACAGTCTGTGGTATTTTGTTATAGCAGCCCAAATGAACTAACACGAGGCATATGTCATATTATCATATGGCAATGAATGTTTTGGGTGGTGCTAATTTTGACAGGGTTGTTAGAGAAGGCCTCTTAGATAAAGTGTCAAGTTATGAATGTAATGAGGGAGAAAGGCAAAGGAATATATAGTCAAAATGTTTTTCAATCCAAGGAAACTATACGTCATGAGACCCTGAAATGAGATCTGCTTTGTGAGTTTGACTAACAACAAAGAGGCCAGTGGGAAATAAAACTAGTATTTGGTTACTACTGCCTCTACTAAATATGATGGGAACTTGGTTTGGGCCTTTCTTCTTCGTCCTCAAGGCTGCTACCCTAATTAAGGTCTCAGAACTTCATCTTTGCACCATCACAGGAACGTTTTATTTTGCAGGTTGCCCAGTCTTCCAACTCAGTTGCTTCCAAGCCATCTATTAAACACCGTTACATCAATCTTTCAAAGTATTGTTTTCCTTAAACTGCTCTGTTCCCACGTTTCTATGCATCCTAATGCTAACTCCTAACACAGGCTTCATGAAGATTTTTCATTAACCCAGCCCATGTTGAGGGATCTCTTTTCTGAATTTTTGTGGAAATACTGGTTTCCACCGCACACACTTTAATACAATGAACATTTTTCATATGCATCCATATTCTCTGCTCACATTGTGACTTCCTTGATGCAGCAATGCATTTTTTTTACTTTACTCATTTAGAAAAAGAAAAGCAGATTCCGATTATTATTTATGGTACTCAGCATACTACTAGTTAGTCTAAGATTACCATAATATATAGAAGAATTACCTGTTTATCCTTAATTAAATATAAACATGATTCACCACAACTACCTATCTTCTCAGTAGTCCATTATTTTCTCTGAAAATCTCATATTGGTAGGAATTGAAGAATGTTAAAATTCCTTTGAAAAAAGAGCTTTTGAAATAGTCATATTATATACATATTATAACTAAAGATATTATAATATAGTTGTAGCCTAGGACAACACAGGGATTAAGGGAATAATCCCCCCCGCAACACACACACACAGTTGAAAGTCCATATATAAATTTTGACTTCTCAAAAACTTAACTACTGTAATGGTTAATATTGAGTGTCAACTTGATGGACTGAAGGATGCAAAGTATTGTTCCTGGGTGTGTCTGTGAGGGTGTTGCCAAAGGAGATTAACATTTGAGTCAGTGGACTGGGAAAGGCAGACCCACCCTTAATCTGAGTGGGTACAATCTAATCAGCTGCCAGCATGACCAGAATAAAAGCAGGCAGCAGAACATGGCAAAACTAGACTGGTTTAGTCTTCTGGCCTACATGTTCCTCTCATGCTGGATGCTTCCTGCCCTCAAACATCAGACTCCAAGTTCTTCACCTTTGGGACTCGGACTAGCTTCCTTGCTTCTCAGCTGGCAGACGGCCTATTGTCGGACCTCAACTTGTGATCATGTGAGTCAATACCCCTTAATAAACTCCCCCTTATGTATACATCTATCCTATTACTTTGGTCCCTATAGAGAACTCTGACTAATACAACTACTGTTGAACAGAAACCTTACCAATAACATAGTCAATTAGCACATATCTTGTATGCTATATGTATTACATACTGTTTTCTTACAATAAAGTAAGCTAGAGAAAAGAAAATGTGAAGTATAATGAAGAGAAAATATATTTGTTATTCATTAAGTGGAAGTGAGTCATCCTAAGGATCTTCATTATTATTTTCACATTTAGTAGGCTGAGGAAAAGAGAAGGGGTTGATTTTGCTCTCTCAGGGATGGCAGAAGTGGAAGAAAATCTGCATATAGACGGACACTCGAAGTTCAAATCTTTGTTCAAGGGTCAACTCTGTGTGTGTGTGTGTGTGCACACGCGGGCACTCTACACATTTATTTTTAATTTATTTTTAATCATATATAACAAATATGATTAAAACACCTTTATATAAACTAGATACTCATTTTAATACTTTCCCACATAAGATAACATCTAACATTTATTAAGCACTTGACAGTTGCCAAAACATACTCACATACTTTATCATATGTGGGTCTCCAAGTACCCTATGAACTATTAGGCAGGGTGTTGTTTTGTCATCATCAGATAAATTAAATGACTTGTTAGAGATCATGCATCTAGTAGGTGACAGGACATATAATTTCTAAACCATTGCTTTTTCACTATAAACCAGAAATAATCTGTGTTTCTTCTGAATATGCCATCATTCTGCCTTTCTCATTGATACAGAAAGACGGAAAAATGGAGAGAGAAAAATAGGGAAAGAAGGACAGAGGGAGAGGAAGAGAAGTAGAGGGAGAGAGAGAGTTAAATTTTTCAGCAGGTTTATTTCAGATATTTTCAAACAGTGTTCTGTAGTAGACCAGATGTGCACTAAAATTGAACTGAGCACAGAAAGCTCAGTTGCTGGCACATATAGGCCCTTAATAAGTGTTTGTTGATGAATGAAAGTGTTGCCATATTTTTCTAATTTGAGTGGATTTTTTAAGACACTCTATCTCTCTTTTTAATGACTGAGATTTCACTCATCTTTTCTCACATTTGGTGGAATAAAAATAACCAGGCATAAGTTTTATTTTTTTAAGACCCTCATATCCACTGAGATTTTATGAGGGAACTCAGAAAATATGCTTCTGGTTACTGCCTGATTGCATCATGTCAAACATCGTGGTTACATTCTAGAAATTAGCAATGTCAATGCAGAATTATCCATGCTCTCCTTGGCAGTAAGATACGACCAGTGTCAAATTAAAATAGCTAAGCATGATGGAGGATAATAAAGGGTAGACTTGGGGGAAGCTGTTTATGGGTTGTTCTCAGAACTGCCTTAAGTAAAGAGAAAAGAATACTCTCACATTTTCATAGACTATATGCGAAATGCACAATCACCAATATTTGATAATTACATGAAGATTCCTAAACACTTTAAGAACTTCTCCCATCCTTGGAGATGCAGCACCCTGTTATGTCATTGGGGAAGCTTTCCAGCGAAACCATTTAATATAGATTGCTGGTAAATAAGTTGAGATTCAAGACCACTGTTTATTTGTTTTCTCCTTTGACCAACATATGTAGCTTTATTATTAGGATCCAACATATATGTTGATATAGCACTGACTTTTTATAGTGAGCTGCGAAACGGATTATAAAGAATATCTTATCTGCTCTTTACTTACATCAGCTTTGTGCAATATGCTCAATCCTGCATAGCCATCTCCAGTATTTCATGGAATGTCTTACATTTTCACTCTGTAGCACAAAAATAGGTCATTAAGTTTTTTGCTTTTTGTATATGTCTAAAAATTCTAAAAATAATGACCATCAGGTTATGTACCACTGGCATCTAATAATCTCTTGTAAAAGGTCTGATATTTTACCTCAGCCTCAGCCAATTTGGCAAGTCATTAAAGTCCTGAAAATATCACTTCTGTTGGTCATTATGTTCCCTCTGGAGAATGTGTGCCTTTAGTACAACCGCCATCAAAATAGAAGCACTTGAAATTCTAAGCTTATATGTTGGTCAATATTTTGGGATACATTCACATTTCTATCGCAATATCAGAAATTATCAAAGTCACAAAAGTTCATCTGAGCTCTTAATGAATACGTGATCATCTGTCTATTTACCTATCTCTCATCCATCTATTGTCTGTTTTTTTTTCCATAGCTGAAACAAAGCGGGATTTCTGTTGTACAGAATTTTTGGAGATAGATCACATGTTATTAAAGACCTTTTTTTAGTCTTCTCTAGCTGTCATAACAAAATACCACTGGCTGGGTGTCTAAAACAACAGAAATTTATTTTCTCACAATTACAGAGGCTGGAAGTCAGAGAGCAGAATGCCAGCATAGTTGGATTCGGGTGAGAAATCTCTTTTGGTTTACGGATGGTCACCTTCCTGTGTGTCCTCGCATGGGGGAGAGAGAGAGAGAAAGAAAGAGAATGAGAGCAAACTCTCTATTGTCTCTTATTATAAGGACCTATCAGGTCAATCATATACAGACCCTACCTTCTAGCCCCATTTAACTTTAGTTACTGTCTTATGCGCCTTATCTCCAAATACAGTTACTTTAAGGATTAGGGTTTCCACACATGAACTTCAAGAGTACACATTTCAGTCCACAACCATCCTGTAATGGTTTGACACTTTAAAGGGTTAGCTTATAAGTATGAAAAAAACATATACACAAATAACATTCTGAAGAAAATTAAATTTTCTTCTCACAGCAGAGATGGAGGGTAAATCTACTGGTCAGCGGATAGCTCACCTTTATGACAATCACATTTCTGTTTATTACATCATCTAAAATATAATTATTTTGTATACAATTGTGCAATTGGTCTATCAGTAACTTTTCTTTAAAATATTTGCAGCTTAATATATGCAGAAAACTCAAACTGAACCCCTTCCTTACACCATATTCAAAAATCAACTCAAGATGGATTAAAGACTTAAATGTAAATTTCCAAACTATAAAAGCCCTGGAAGACAACCTAGGCAATACCATTCTGGACATAGGAAGAGGCAAAGATTTCACAGCGAAAACTGGATCTCCTAGTTGATTTGCCGCGAGATCTGGGCTCATCACTTAACTTCTCTAAGCCTCAATATTTTCATACATAGAATGGTGGTTAAGAAAAATAATAGAACTTCTAGGTGGATAACTTTTTTTAAAAATGTGATGAGTTCGTGTCCTTTGTAGGGACATGGATGAAACTGGAAAACATCATTCTCAGTAAACTATCGCAAGGACAAAAAACCAAACACCACATGTTCTCTCTCATAGGTGGGAATTGAACAATGAGAACACATGGGCACAGGAAGGGGAACATCACACTCCGGGGACTGTTGTGGGGTGGGGGGAGGGGGAGGGACAGCATTAGGAGATATACCTAATGCTAAATGACGAGTTAATGGGTGCAGGAAATCAACATGGCACATGGATACATATGTAACAAACCTGCACATTGTGCACATGTACCCTAAAACCCTAAAGTATAATAAAAAAAAAATAAAATAAAAAAATAAAAAAAATAAAAAAAAAAAAAAAAAATAAAAGTTTACCAGGAGAACCAGGTTCAGGAAGCTTCTGGGTAGTTGAATATGTGGAGATTCCTGGAGAGCGGCAGACCGAGGACGTGGACGATGTGCACGCCTTCCCCCATACCTTGCTCTATGTGTCTCTTCATCTGTATCCTTTGTAACACCCTTTATAATAAACTAGTAAATGTAAAAAGAAAAAAAAGTGTGTTTTAGCTGGGCACAGTGCCTCACACTTGTAATCCCAGCACCGCTTTGGGAGACTAAGGCAGAGGGATAGCTTGAGCTCAGGAATTCTAGATCATCCTGGGCAACACGGTAAAACCTCGGCTCTACAAAAAATGCAAAAATTAGCTGGGCATGGTGGTGCACACCTGTCGGCTCAGCTACTTGGGACGCTGAGGTGGGAGGATCTCTTGAGCCTGGGAGGTCAAGGCGATAGTGAGCCACAGTCATGCCACTGCACTTCAGCCTGGGTGACAGAGCAAGACTCTGTCTCCAAAAACAACAACAACAAACCCAAAAAAGTATATTTAAAGTATCTAATATCATGCGCCTCTTCCCTGTTCCTATAACACTGAATGGCATATAATACTAAGCTATGCTATAGTTAAGAGCTTTGAGATCATCACTAGTACTTCATACTAGTACTTCATACTACTAGTACATCATACACAAGCTGAGACCACCTGAACCTGAGCTTGTGGCCATAAAAATAGGTACAGTTGTCCAAGAGACATGGCCCCCCTTTACATTCTGCCAAAAACAGCTGTTCTGGCCTGGATGGAAGCAGCTCACTATGAGCTTCATCCTCTTCCAAACTAGTTGCCATGTCTAAACATGAGCTTCTATCGTTCTAGGTAACTGGTCTTACAGGAGGAAGAAGAACAAGATCAAAGGGGGTGAAGAAAAGTCAGAAAGATACCTAACCTTAAATATTCTCAATCTAGTCTAGAATGTGCTGATTAGATATAATCTAAATAAACACTTGCAGCACTGATAAAATATGTTAATAGGTGAGGTCCTTAGAAGCTTTACAGGAGACATGTATGGTGTCGTAATTGTTTCAGGCCAAATGAAACCCTCCCAACATCATACGTTGTCTAATCCTCCAAGATTTGGGAAGAGAAGGAAAACCTTATGAACTGAATTTTGCATTGTGGAGAGACAAGGATGAGGCTGAGTATTTAAAAATACACATTTCATATCTTCGTTGAGCATCTGCTATATAATAAACAGTGTGCTGGGCACTAGAAAAAACGCTGAACAAAATGGGCATTGTCTTCAGCCCTCACGCAACTCACAGTCTAAAGGGATGACATATTTTTAAGTGTTTCCTGATGCTAATACAAAGCACATTTGACTATTAAAAATGTTTCCTGTTGTTTTTCCAGATGTCAGTCTCACGTCTTCTCACGTCCTTCCATATGGCTCTCAGCTTAGATCACTTCAAATTCATTATCCCCTTCTCACACTAACTCTTTTTGGGTTAGGGAGAGCATTCCAAAATCTTTTTTTTGTTTTCATTTGGGCTTCAAACCCAGGTGCATCACCACATTCTCTAATAGTAAAATTCCTGAAATTATTGTTTCCACAAACTATCCTTTGGCCAACTTGAATCCTTCTCTTGAGAAAACCATCACTCAGCAGGCATTTTAGAAGGGTTTCTGTTTTAGTCATAGTGAGACAACAGTTAAGGTCCCTATTTATGCACTTTCCCACAACGCAGTGACATACTATCTTTTCAAGGATTCTTAAGTTAAATTTAGTGTCTGGATCCAGTCATGGTAACAAATTGATGAGTTTAAACAAACTGCCTCGATGGAAGACAGACCATAAAATGTCTTATCATTCCTTCTTCCCCCGTGCCTCAGTACTCTGATCTTCATCAGCAGCTTCTCTTAGCACTACCTGGCCAGAGATTTCGACTTATTTTACACAATTTCTTTGACTCAAACTTCAAGAACATAATTTCCTCCTCCTGACAGCCTATCGCCTTTGAAGGGCATTTCACTTATGGAAAGAAATTAGCCTGAGAGGCTGGCCAAGTTAAATGAGGTCTATCACAGATAAAATTTAGAGGGCAAGAATGGGTAAATAATAATGAATTTATTAAACAATAGCAAATATTATTGAGCCTTTACTGTGTCCTTTATGTGCATAACGACAACACTATGAGGCAGCTGCAAGTCTTACATCTACAAAAGAGGCATAGAGATATTAAGAAACTCACACACAATTACACAGCTGAGAAGTAGCCAAGTGAATTTGAGTTCAGACAGAGTAGCTCCAGAAGCCCTGCCCTAAACCACTATACTACAGAAAATGTTTTACCATAAGACCCAGAAATAAGACTAGCTCATTCAATACTAGTAAGTTTTTATTATTATTATTATACTTTAAGTTTTAGGGCACATGTGCCCAATGTGCAGTTTTGCTACATAGGTATACACGTGCCACGTTGGTTTGCTGCACCCATCAACTCATCATTTACATTAGGTATTTCTCTTAATTCTATCCCTCCCCCAGTCCCACACCCCGCAACAGGCCCCAGTGTGTGATGTTCCCCTCTGTGTGTCCATGTGTTCTCATTGTTTGACTCCCATCTATGAGTGAGAACATGGAGTGGTTGGTTTTCTGTCCTTGTGATGGTTTGCTGAGAATGATGGTTTCCAGCTTCATCCATGTCCCTGCAAAGGACATGAACTCATCCTTTCTTCTGGCTGCATAGTATTCCATGGTGTATATGTGCCACATTTTCTTAATCCAGTCTATCACTCATGGACATTTGAGTTGGTTCCAAGTCTTTGCTATTGGGAATAGTGCCGCAGTAAACATGTGTGCATGTATCTTTATAGTAGCATGATTTATAATCCTTCGGGTATATACCCAGTAATGGGATTGCTGGGTCAAATGGTATTTCCAGTTCTAGATCCTTGAGGAATCACCACAGTGTCTTCCACAATGGTTGAACTAGTTTACGCTTCCACCAACAGTGTAAAGGCATTCCTATTTCTCCACATCCTCTCCAGCATCTGTTGTTTCCTGACTTTTTAATGATCGTCATTCTAACTGGAGTGAGATGGTATCTCATTGTGGTTTTGATTTGCATTTCTCTGATGACCAGTGATGATGAGCTTTTTTTCATATGTCTGTTGGCTGCATAAATGTCATCTTTTGAGAGGTATGTGTTCATATCTTTTACCCACTTTTTGATGGGGTTGTTCTTTTCCTGTAAATTTGTTTGAGTTCTTTGTAGATTCTGGATATTAGCCCTTTGTCAGATGGGTAGACCGCAAAAACTTTCCCCCATTCTGTAGGTTGCCTGTTCACTCTGATGATAGTTTCTTTTGCTGTGCAGAAGCTCTTTAGTTTAATTAGATCCCATTTGTCAATTCTGGCTTTTGTTACCATTGCTTTTGGTCTTTTAGTCATGAAGTCTTTGCCCATGCCTACGTCCTGAATGGTATTCCCTAGGTTTTCTTCCAGGGTTTTTATGGTTTGGGGACGAACATTTAAGTATTTAATCCACCTTGAGTTAATTTTTGTATACAGTATAAGGAAGGGATCCAGTTTCAGCTTTCTACATATGGCTAGCCAGTTTTCCAGCACCATTTATTAAATAGGGAATTCTTTCCCCATTGCTCGTTTTCGTCAGGTTTTGTCAAAGATCAGATGGTTGTAGATGTGTGGTGTTATTTCTGAGGTCTCTGCTCTGTTCCATTGGTCTATATATCTGTTTTACCACCAGTACCATGCTGTTTTGGTTACTGTAGCCTAGCAGTATAGTTTGAAGTCAGGTAGTGTGATGCCTCCAGCTTTGCTCTTTTTGCTTAGTATTGTCTTGAATACTAGTAAGTTTTAAATTTTTGTTATCCTTGGTTACTTGCAAGAGAGATCAGCTTTTAGTAATATATTTCAACTTTTGAAGTTTATATTGTGTACCCTCAGTTAACCACTTTTCACACACACATATTTAATAACATCTGAAAAACATAGTTGGTAAAAAATTTGAATGCAGAATAACAATCCTACTAAAAATGGACAAACTACTTGAACATATTGTTTACCAAAGAGGATACACAGATGGCTAACAAACACATACACAAAAATTATAAACATTATGTAACATTAGAGAAGTGCACATTAAACCTACAATGGGATGGGATATGCCACACACCTATTGAAAGTTTAAAATTAAATAGAATCATCATACCAAATGCCAGTGAGCATAAGGAATAACTAAAAGCCTCATAAATACTGGTGTTTATGTAAAATAGTACAACCACTTTGGAAAATAGCTTGGCAATTTCTTAAAAAGTTAAGTGTACACTCACCAACTGAAATAGCCATTCCACTCCTAGGCATTTATCCAAGAGAAAATAAAGCATATGCTCATAAAAGGATTTGTAAGCAAATGTTCATATGTGAATTATTTGTAACAGCCAATACCTGGAAACAACTGCAATATCCAACAATGTCTGAATGGCTACACAAACTGTGGTATATCTATACAATGAGATACTACTGACTGATAAAAAGGCATGAACTATTGATGAATGCAATAATATGGATTAATCTCTCAAAATAGTTATATTGAGTGAAATAAGCCAGACACAAAAAATTACATAGTTTATAATTCCAATTATATAAAACTCTAGAAAATGCAAATAAATCTCTAGTAACAGAAAACAAAGCAATCATTGTCTGGGAGAGCAGTAATAGGAAGGGGTAGGATGGAGAAATTACAAAGAAGAAACCAATCTACTCACTATCTTTTAGTTACGGTTTTTCAAAACTTATCAAATTGTACATTTTAGTATAAGCAGTTTATAGTATGCCGAGTATACCACAATAAAGCTCAGTTTAAAACGTTTTTTAAAAAGTTTTTAAAAATGACAATAACACCCTATTGAAAAACACTGAACTTTTTCCAAAATTTTCACTGATATTGGTTTGTGGCATTAACATTTCTGGAAAAACTTTAATGTATGTTACTGTGAGACTAATAAGCACCCCAAATATTTTAGTCCTGATGTGTAAATCTAGAAATTTTGATAGGTCAAGGGAAATGTCTTTGCTTTCAGGGAAGCCTCCCTTTTCCCTTCAAATCTACCTGGTGGTTTGGCTGCTTTTTCCTGACACAAATTTGAATAGTCCTGACTGCATATGTGGGAAGTGATACCTGATGATCTTCCTGACAAGTCATCTCATGCATGGAGCCACCTGATCCAACTCTTCCCCAGAAGATGTACATCTGGATCATTTCAGAACGCTTACTTGAAATTGTCAATCTTTCCAAAATGCCAGAGAAATCTGTCTTTCTAGGATGTAGAGAAGAGACTTCTATTTATGTCTGTAAGATCTCTTGTTTGGTTCACCTTAAGGTTGAAACCCTGCCTGCAGGTGCACATTTCAGTTTTCTGTAGTACCTATGATTAACGTTTAAGAGTTGTTTGGTTTTGTTATTGACAAGGAAACAAAAAACAAACAAAAGAAATTCCACGTTGAACACTTGATGGGTGTTCAGTTAAATTATTTCTAACAGGACATTTAAGACTCAGTAAATACAGTTATTATTTATAAATGTCAGCACATTTAGATTTTCAACTACATAGCATTTCAATATTTGTCCAGGAGATATATACATACATATATATCTATACACACACACACACACACACACGTATATATATACACATATATACATTATGATTTAATTTTACACTATATTATATTTCACATCATGGATTCAGCCTTAGGCAGAATTGAGGCCTATAATAAACTCAGAGTTTTATACGATCTAACAAATCCTAATCCTCAAGACAAAAGTGTAAACAGGACCAATATTCTTGAGTCACCTAATTGTTTTTTTCTGCTAAAAATAATTATCTTTATTTGATCTATAGCCATATGTGTACCTATATTTATTTATACATACACTAACACACACATTCAAATCCACTGACACCAGCATATATAAACACATTCGAAAGCAGAAGGCCAATAGTTACAGTGCTTATTTCTAAACAGAGAAAGATTCCAATATAATTGTATTATTTAATCAAGAATTAAAAAAAATTCTGATTTATTTTCTGGGAAAGAAAATAATTATTTCTGTTTGTGGATTTGGATGCTATAGAAAACTGTATAAAGTACTGCTCTTGGTAAAATATTGGTTAATATTCAAAATATTGATAGGGTTTAAAAAACTCTGTTTGAGATAACTTACATATTAGATATTTCATGTGCACAATAACTATTGCCCTTAATAAACTGATTTTTATGGGCTACAAATTATTAAATAATACTTTTGGATTTTTCCTGTGTTTTATCTTTTGGCAAATGATAATTTATGCCTATAGCACACTGTTCAGTTTTCAATATAGCATAAAAGGGAGTCAAATGCAAATAAAAACATTTTGATAAAACTTCATTTTATATAGAAAAAAATAGATGAGTGCACATTTAGAAGTAGGTTGATTTCAAGTCAATATCAAATTTTCAGGAATATACCTATTTAAATTATAGAGAGGCAGTTTTATTTTGTTGAGAATAAATCAGGTGGAACAACCCAGCATGAAGATAGGGATAAAAGTTCTCTGAAGATATTATGAGCACCTTTCTAGAATTCTTTCTATAACGCAACCCCATTATCAAATGGGAACTTCAAGCTAACTTAAGAGCTATGGGTACACAAAGGCATACAGACTGGTATAAGGAACATTGAAGACTCAGAGGGGGAAGAGCAGGAGGGGAGTGAAGGATTAAAAACAATATACATACTGACTACAATGTGCAGTACTCAGGTGACAGGTGCACTAAAATTTGACTTCACCACTATACAATTCATCCATATAACGAAAAACCACTAGTACCCCCAAAACTATTGAAATAAAATATATGTGCGTATGTGTGTGTGTCTATGTGTATAATTTTTAAAAGCTTACCTTTACATGTTTAAATATTTCTCATCTTTTCTTTATAAATAAGTAATATATGGCAGTTTCTTTCTACATTTCAGAACTCTCAAACATAGTGATGGTTGCAAAGAAAGATTCTTACCACAGTTGATTTTGAAAACTCTTTTTCGTCTTACTTATTGATGTGGTTTGGCTCTGTGTCTGCACCCAAATATCATCTTGAGTTGTGATCCTCAGCATTGGAGGAGGGTCCTGGTGGGAGGTGACTGGATCATGGGGGTGGGTTTTTTTATTTGCTGGTCTTGTGATAGTGAGTGAGTTCTCAGGAGACCTGATGGTTTAAAAAGCATGTAGCACATCCCTCTCACTCTCTTTCTCTCCTTCTCCTCAATGGGAAGATGTACCTTGCTTCCTTTTCACCTTCTACCAAGATTGTAAGTTTCCTGAGGCTTTCTAGTCATGCATCCAGTTAAGCCTGCAGAACTGTGAGTCAATTAAACCTCTTTTCTTCATAAATTACCTAGTCTCAGGTAGTTCTTTATAGCAGAGTGAAAATAGACTAATACAAAAATTTGGTACCAGAGGAGTGGGGCACTGCTATAAAGATACCTGAAAATGTGGAAGTGACTTTGGAACAAGTTAATGGGCAGAGCTTGGAACAGTTTGGAAGGCTCAGAAGAAGACAGGAAGAGGTGGAAAAGTTTGGAAATTCCTAGAGACTTGCTGAATGGTTTTGGCCAAATTACTGATAGTGATATAAACTATGAAGTCCAGGCTGAGGTGATCTCAGATAGAGATGAGGAACTTATTTGGAATTGGAGTAAATGTCACTCTTGCTATGCTTTAGCAAAGAGACTGGCAGCATTTTTCCCCTACCCTAGAGATCTGTGGAACTCTGAACTTGAGAGAGATAATTTAGGGCACCTGGCAGAAGAAATTCCTAAGGAGCAAAGCATTCAAGATGTATCCTGGCTGTCTCTAAAAGTGTATGCACATATGTGTGAACAAAAAGATTGTCTGAAACTGGAACTTACATTTAAAAGGGAATCAGAGTACAAAAGTTTGGAAAATTTGCAGCCTGGTCATTTGGCAGAAAAGAAAAACCCATTTTGTGGGGAGAAATTTAAGCCTGCTGAAGAAATATGCTTAAGAGGAGCCAAATATTAATAGCCAAGACAATGGGGAAAATGTCTCCAGGGCATTTCAGAGATCTTTACAGTAGCCCCTCCTATCACAGGCTCAGAGACCTGGAGAGGAAAATGGTTTCATGGGCCAGGCCCAGTGCCCTACTGCTCTGTGCAGCCTCAGGACTCTGTATTCAGCATTCCACCCACTCCCACTCCAGCCAAGGCTAAAAGGGGCCAAAGTACACCTTGCGCCATGGATTCAGAGGGTGCAAGCCCAAAGCCTTGGCAGCTTCCATCTGGTGTTGGGCCTGCAGGTGCTCAGAAGGCAAGAGTTGAGGTTTGGGAAACTCTGCCTAAATTTCAGAGGATGCATGGAAGTGGCTAGATGTCTAGGCAGAAGTCTGCTCCAGGAACAGAGCCCTCATGGAGAATCTACTAGGGCAGCGAAGAGGGGAATTGTGGGTTTGGAGCCCCCAAACAGAGTCCCCACTGGGGCACACCTAGTGGAGCTGTAAGAAGAGGGCCACTGTCCTCCAAATTCCAGAATGGTAGATCCACCTACAGCTTGCTCCATGCACCTGGAAAAGTCACAGGCACTAAACACCAGCCTGTGAAAGTAGCCAATGGGGCTTTACCCAGCAGGGACACAGGGACCCAAGGCCTTGGGAGCCCACCCTTTGCATCAGCATGCCCTGTATGTGAGAGATGGAGTCAAAGTAGATTATTTTGGAACTTTAAGATTAATGACTGTCTTATGGGGTTTCAGACTTGCATGGGGCTGTAGCCCCTTTGTTTTGGCCAATTTCTCCCATTTGGAATGGGAGCATTTACACAATGACTGTACATCCATTGTATCTTGGAAGTAACTAAGTTATTTTTGATTTTATAGGCTCATAGGAAGAAGGGACTTGCCTTGTCTCAGATGAGTCTTTGGACTTAGACCTTTGGGTTAATGCTGGAATGAGTTAAGACTTTCGGGGACTGTTGGGAAGGCATGATTGTGTTTTGAAATGTGAGAAGGACATGAGATTTGGGAGGGGCCAAGGGCAGACTGATATCGTTTGGCTCTGTGTCCCCATCCAGTTCTCATCTCGAGTTGTGATCCTTAGTGTTGGAGGAGAGACCTGTGGGAGGTGACTGGATCATGGGGTGGATTTCCCCTATGTTCGTCTCATGATAGTGAATAAGTTCTTGTAAAATCTGATGGTTAAAAAAGCATGTGGCACTTCCCACCCTTGCTACCTCTCTCTCTCCTGCTCCACCATGAGAAGATGTGCCTTGCTTCCCCTTTGCCTTCTGCCATGATTGTAAGTTTCCCAAGGCCTCCCAGTCTTGCTTCTGGTTAAGCCTGCAGAACTGTGAGTCAATTAAACCTTTTTTCTTCATAAATTATCTGGCCTCAGGTAGTTTTTTTATAGCATGTGAAAACAAACTAATACACCTGTCTATGGACTCACCTACCTTGTTATGTAAGAACAAAATATCTAATAGTAGAAGAACTTATGTCATATCACAATGGAGTAGTAATCCATGGTCATAAAAACGATACAGTAGGCTAGGTGTGGTGGCTCACACCTGTATTCCCAGCACTTTGGGAGCCTGAGGCAGGTGGATCACCTGAGGTCAGAGTTCGAGACCAGCCTGGCCAATATAGTGAAACCCCATCTCTACTAAAAATACAAAAAATTAGCTGGCTATGGTGGCATGCGCCTGTAGTCCCTGCTACTCAGAAATTGAGGCAGGAGATTTACTTGAACCTGGGAGGCAGAGATTGCAATGAGCCAAGATCATGCCACTGCACTCCAGCCTGGGCAACAGAGTGAGACTCTATCTAGGAAAAAAAAGAAAAAAGATACAGTAATCTTTCACTATTGATTATTATTTCACATTAATCTCATATGGTCCAATAAGGACAGTTTATAAACTGGCAAAAAAATAAAAATAAAGCAAATTTTGGCAAAGAAAAATGAACCCAAGAATTGGAATGGACTATTAACAGTCATAGGGTTTTCCTTTATGTTGATAAAGGTACTTTGGAATTAGAGAGTCATTTTACAACCTTGTGAATATACTAAAAGCTACTGACTTGTACACCTTAAAATGATGACATTTATGGTTTGTGAAATATATCTAAGTTTTTAAAAGATGAAACTACTTTGAAAAACAAAAGTCTTATGAATATGGTACTTTAAGCATGAACTTAGTTTTTAATCTAATATTACTGCCATGTTGTATTAAATATATTTGTTTCAAGAGTATTCATGATAGTTCACTTGAGAATTTTTATAGCAACTCATTTAAAATCTTTGTTAAGTAATACCAATATCTCAGTCATCTAATCTTTGGTATCTGTTGATTGTCTTTTCTGATGCAAGCTGATTGTCTCACATTTCTTTATATGCTGGAATATTTTGAATATTACATCAAGAGACTCTGAGTCTTGTTTAAATCCCACAGAAAAAGTTGGTATTTAGTTTTAGCCTTCTATGGCCATCAGTCTCAACATGAGTTTAATTTTTCATGTTTTTACACTGTTATTCAGATCTGTCCCATGTGTATACTACTTAGTGATAAGTCTGGGACCCATCTTCTCATTTCTAAACATTTTTATGCTAATAGGATTAGATTTATATATGTGCAGTTTGGGGATGAGCCCAAAGGTTTATAAACAACGTTATGGTGTCACTTTCCCTCTTGCTCTCCATGGCAGCCCCAGTAATTTTTCTCATGCTTCTTTCTGATTGTCCAGCTAGAAACCACCTACTTTCATAATTGTACCATGCCTGGAGCTAATTAATTGGAGGATCAAAAGTGAGAAATAAAGGCAATTGAGTTTGGATACATTATATTGATGCAACAGATCCGCTACATGGAGATGAATGTTGTCTACATTCAGAGCTTTGGCTCCAACAGGCCTCCATTGCTGACTGATGTCAATGTCACTGATCTCTTCACCATGAGATTTCCTGGTGACTGAAGCATGAGAAAGCATAGAAAAAGAAGAGAAAGAAAGTCAAAGGATTTACCCTCATTCTTTCTGAGTTTTAGAAACTCCCTTTCACGCTCATACATGCAGTACTCTCTATCTTTCTCTCTGCCTGCACTACAATGCTCACTTCCAGGTTTCAGGCTTTGTTGAATTTTAGGCTGGGAGAGACCTGGAAGAAAAAAAAGATAAACTCACCACTAGTTCAATGATGCTCCAAATTCTGGTGTTTTTATCTGATCCACTTGTTGCTATTTGCTTTTCGAGTTCTCAAAAAGCTAGGCCGTGAATTCTTTCCTGGTTTTATAGTCGAGTTCAGTGGAAGTGAAAAGGGTCTTGTGTTAACTCCGTCTTAGCTGGAACGGGAACTCTGTAAGGCATATAATATGCAAATATTATTTAAACAATACATAAGGCATGCAATTTATAAGTAGTATTTAGAAAGAGTTACTTTGCCTCAAATTCTTAAAATATTTTATTAAGACATTGTAAAAACCATGAAAATAATTGATGACCATCAGTTTACAGTTTCCAAGTTTTGCTTGATCAAACTTCTTTATCAAATTATAGAAAATCAGATAAAATTTTAAATAATGAAAACCCTGTAAACAATATTTATTGATGTTTTGACCTATGACCTAAGCTTGGCGAAATGGTTTAAATATGTCCCCTCAGAAAGCATATGTTAAAAACTTAATCAGCAATGAAATGGTGTAGGGAGGTGAGATCTAGTGGGAAGCATTTAGGTCATGAGAGCTCCACCTTCATGAACAGAAAAATGCTGATAATAAACAAATGGAAGAACATTCCATGCTCATGGGTTGGAAGAATCAATATCATGAAAATGGCCATACTGCCCAAGGTAATTTATAGATTCAATGCCATCCCCATCAAGCTACCAATGACTTTCTTCACAGAATTGGAAAAAACTACTTTAAAGTTCATATGGAACCAAAAAAGAGCCCGCATCGCCAAGTCAATCCTAAGCCAAAAGAACAAAGCTGGAGGCATCACGCTACCTGACTTCAAACTATACTACAAGGCTACAGTAACCAAAACAGCATGGTACGGGTACCACAACAGAGACATAGATCAATGGAACAGAACACAGTCCTCAGAAATGATGCCGCATATCTACAACTATCTGATCTTTGACAAACCTGACAAAAACAAGAAATGGGGAAAGGATTCCCTATTTAATAAATGGTGCTGGGAAAACTGGCTAGCCATATGTAGAAAGCTGAAACTGGATCCCTTCCTTACACCTTATACAAAAATTAATTCAAGATGGATTAAAGACTTAAATGTTAGACCTAAAACCATTAAAATCCTACAAGAAAACCTAGGCAATACCATTCAGGACATAGGTGTGGGCAAGGACTTCATGTCTAAAACACCAAAAGCAACGGCAACAAAAGCCAAAATTGACAGATGGGATCTAATTAAACTAAAGAGCTTCTGCACAGCAAAAGAAACTACCATCAGAGTGAACAGGCAACCTACAGAATGGGAGAAAATTTTCACAACCTACTCATCTGCCAAAGGGCTAATATCCAGAATCTACAATGAACTCAAACAAATTTACAAGAAAAAAACAAACAACCCCATCAAAAAGTGGGCGAAGGACACGAACAGACACTTCTCAAAAGAAGACATTTATGCAGCCAAAAAACACATGAAAAAATTCTCATCATCACTGGCCATCAGAGAAATGCAAATCAAAACCACAGTGAGATACCATCTCACACCAGTTAGAATGGCCATCATTAAAAAGTCAGGAAACAACAGGTGCTGGAGAGGATGTGGAGAAATAGGAACACTTTTACACTGTTGGTGGGACTGTAAACTAGTTCAACCATTGTGGAAGTCAGTGTGGCGATTCCTCAGGGATCTAGAACTAGAAATACCATTTGACCCAGCCATCCCATTACTGGGTATATACCCAAAGGACTATAAATCATGCTGCTATAAAGACACATGCACACGTATGTTTATTGTGGCACTATTCACAATAGCGAAGAGTTGGAACCAACCCAAATGTCCAACAATGATAGACTGGATTAAGAAAATGTGGCACATAGGCTGGGCGCGGTGGCTCACGCTTGTAATCCCAGCACTTTGGGAGGCCGAGGCGGGCGGATCACGAGGTCAGGAGATCGAGACCATCCTGGCTAACACGGTGAAACCCTGTCTCTACTAAAAAATACAAAAAAATTAGCCGGGCGTGGTGGCGGGCGCCTGTAGTCCCAGCTAGTCGGAGAGGCTGAGGCAGGAGAATGGCGGGAACCCGGGAGGCGGAGCTTGCAGTCAGCCGAGATTGCGCCACTGCGCTCCAGCCTGGGCGACAGAGCAAGACTCCGTCTCAAAAAAAAAAAAAAAAAAAAAAAAGAAAAGAAAACGTGGCACATATACACTACGGAATACTATGCAGCCATAAAAAATGATGAGTTCATGTCCTTTGTAGGGACATGGATAAAACTGGAAAACATCATTCTCAGTAAACTATCGCAAGGACAAAAAACCAAACACCGCATGTTCTCACTCATAGGTGGGAACTGAACAATGAGAACTCATGGACACAGGAAGGGGAATATCACACGCCGGGGACTGTTGTGGGGTGTGGGGAGGGGGCAGGGACAGCATTAGGAGATATTCCTAATGCTAAATGACGAGTTAATGGGTGCAGCAAAACAATATGGCATATGGATACATATGTAACAAACCTGCACATTGTGCACATGTATCCTAAAACCTAAAGTATAATAATAAAAAAAATAATAATAAAAAAAATAAAAATTCTAGTAGTAAAAAAAAAAAGAAAAATGCTGATAATAAAAGAGCTTCAGCCTGAAAGTTTGATCTCTTGCTCTTTCTCAGTTTCTCCTTGCCCTTCTACCCTGGGATGATGCAGCAAGAAAGGTTTCACCAAATGTCAACTCCTTGATCTTGGACTTTCCAGATTCTAAGACCATGAGCTAATAAATTTCTGTTTGTTATAATTTACTCAGTCTGGAGTATTCTGTTATAGCATCACAAAACAGACTAAAATACTTGGCAATGTAGAAATATATAGAAATCTAAAATAGGATATATGCCCTCAAAAAACTTTTTAAACTTATCAGGAAAACTAAATATAAACTAGTAAAAATTTATGTTACAGCAAAAGAGTAAAATAATTTAGGATAACAATGGGAAGAAAAGAGGAAGGCAATGCTTATCTAAAGTGACAAGAAACTCTCAAATTCAAAAAAGATACTATATACTCTTGTGGGGAAAGAGAGATCTTAGCTGGGTCTACAAGAACAGCCAGAATGTATATTGGTAGTAGAGAAGATAGGAAATAATTCCAGGTGGATAGTGCTGCATGAACAAAGTATGACAAGAGAAAATATAAAAAAAGATAAGCCAATTTGCCTGGAGATAATGGCTTATGAAAAAAAGTAGGTAACTATGGTGAAAAAAAATCAACTATGAATGTAAAACTCTAAAGCATAATTTTGAGTCTACACTTTTTTCTTGGGCATATTTATATCTAAATGCTATGTAATTTGGCTTAATAAATTTAAACAATGTATTTTCAATTGCTTGGCACTAAATGTTTTTTGCTTTTGGTGGGGCAAGGCCCATTGCTTGGAGCACTCACATGGACAAGGGGTAATGAATAGCAAGTTTAGCACAGGGATAATGTACAATATCATCTTTCTGTTTCTGGTGACAGAGTTCAGAGAACAGGAAGTCAATTTGGCAGCTTCAGCACAGCCTTGCCAACAATCAGCCTCATGTAGTAGGACAGTTCCTGCATAAAAGCGGGCTAATTCTAGGGTCTGAAAAAGAAATCTCAAGAATCACCTGATAAGAAAGCTGCACTGACAAACTACTGAAATAAATTATGCCCTTTGATGAATCATGCCAGCTACACTCAGAAGCAGGGATATTTTAGTTATGAAGGAACAGAGTTTGTTGATAAAGATGGTTTAGGTTCTCAGAGACATAGCTTGGGTCCTATGGCACCCAAGAACTGTGGTATCTAGATTGTATGCTACACCATGTTGTGGCAGATATGTTTAATTTGGAGAGGCATGTTGCTCATAGATTTCCCACTATCATGTTCTTATTCTTCAATCCTGATGCTGAGATTAACCCAGTTTGGTTGATCAGTTTTTCCTTTCCTCTATCCCCACTTCTTTCTTTCTCTCTTATTTTCCAATAACCTATACTCTCTGTAATACCTTCTTAGAGAAATACTGCACAGTCTTATAATGATGCATTCTCTGACCCATTGGAATGTAAGACCATAAAGGCATCGGACACACCTTATCCATCTCTGTATCACCAGTGTACACAATTATTTGATGGTCTAGTTTAACAATTATGACTAGAAATGAAGTAAATCCATCCTTAATACACAAACTACGCGCTTTGTTCTGTGATGATAATCTCAGAAAAGAATAGAATGAAAAAAATTAAGTGATTGAAATTTTAAAAAAGGACTAAAAAACACATTGTGATAAATAACAAAAGCAAAATCCCTAAACATTTATTGAAGGTGACCATGCCAGATATATTGTTTGCATGTTGTATCCCTTTTTATTGATTATGTGACAAAAAATAGCAAATTCATTCCCATCCAAATTTACCAACCTCTACTTGGTATGATTATTACAGTGCATTTTATGGAACTATGTCAGTTTGTGACACTAAATTCCAAGGCAAATCCTATAGAGCTTTGAGCAATACCTTACTGTGTCTGACAACATTTAAACTTGTGCTTTTGATTTTAGCACAACCATAATTAGAATGTTGGTTTAAAAACTTGGCTTTTCTCTGTCCCCATGATTACAGCTTGCAAAGTAATCATAGTCCTTCTCCAGCTTGTTCCTCTGCTCACTGTGCACCTTCATTCAGGTATCAATTGATTTCTAATGAGCTATTAGTTCCACATGGCTCTGAAGACAATTGGAATCCACATTGTTTAAACTAAAAGGCAGTAATCACTATTCATATAGACATATGTGTCTTTAATTCCTTACTGGCCACCCACTTTCAAATCTTAGCATGATAGCAACATTTCTCATACACTTTTGTCTCTAACATCTTCATAGCAACTAGCATTCTAATTTCTTGACTTTTTTTTACTTCTATTTCCCAGTGGGAAATCCAATCTGGTGATATAGTCAGTGACAAAGAACGTGCTAATTAGCAGATGAATGCAATTAGTATTTACCTCAAATGTTTTCAGGTAACTTCTCTTTCTGACATACATAGTTACAGTATATGTCAGCATTTCTAATTTTACACAACATATACTCAATGAAAACATTAAAACACTGAAGAAAAAGACCACAAACCTAAACAATTCCATGTTAGTATTAAAAAGGATGAGAAATCCGAGCCTTTTCTCCAGCACAGAAGGTGCATACCTGACCTCTCTGCTCAGCCGGTGATGGCCTTCTCTCAGTCTCTGGAGGAAGTAAAATCTCTTCTCTTCCATGGAGCCATCTCTGTGCCCTTTTGCTATATCACCACACTCATGCTGAAGTCCAAATTTTCTTCACCAGACTTTGACAAGTGTTCACCAATTTTTCTTGGTTCTATAGCATTGTTGTCTGTTACATAATTCTTGTTTGTCATATACTGTATACTTAGCCTTCTCCAACTAGATTGGAAACGACTTGAAGAGAAAGACTATCATTTATTTTCTGCATGTATCACCATACCGAAAAATACTGCCTTATGTTTCGTAGGCCCTCAATGAACACTTGCTGACTTAGGATCTAAGTATCTCAAGCACCTAACAGTGATAGGGAAATGGATTGATGGATGGAGACATGGAATGACTGATGAATGGATGGAGGAGTCATAGACATCAGAGTAAAAGGCAACCTAATAATAATGGTCTGATTCAGGCACTTCATTTTTCAGATGAGAAAACTGGGACCCAAAAAGAAGAAATGATCTCCATTAAGGACAACACTGCTTAGCATTGCAATTTTTATTTTGTATTTGCTGACTCATCTCGATGTAGTGACTCTCAAATTGTGTTCTCTATCACTTCAACTTCTTTTTCACCTCCTCTGTCTTTGTGTACTTCATTGGGATTATTGTGAGTCTCTGCATACAGCAAGTGCTCAATACTTATAAGAATTGTGGTGGAAAAATTTGTTTTTAATCTCTCCCACATAGCATACATTTGCTGGGGAAAAACAGATGATTGCCCTTTCTTTGAGTTCTGTACTTCTTCCTGCTTCTCATGTGATTATGCTCAGAATTGATAATGAGAGTGGCTCCATCATTCTGGGCTTGTGAGTCTAGTGAGGTCTATTAGACCTGCTTTTCCAAAGATTTTTTCAAATTAAAACTGAGATGAGAGGTTATTTACCCGAGGGCAGAGTTAGGAAGATGTGAGCCCAGGAAGAATAGGCAGCCTTCATTGTAGCCTGGGGGAGAAAGTTAAATATTCAGAATAAAATCTACATTTAGAGAGAAGCAAAACAAGGACCAGAAAAGTGACAAAACATTTAGTGAATGCCAAGCAGTCTGCCATAGTTCTACAGACCATCTTTTTTAATCCCCACAAGAAATTGTATGAGCAAGGCCATTTTATGAGGTAGCCTATATGGTACCTTTGTGATTTTTAGAAACGCTTTTTTTTTCCTCCAGGCAGAGAAAGTCTTGTGCCTGGATGCACGTCTTGGTGAGTGTAAGGCAGGCTGGATTTCAGTCCACAATAACCCCTCAGCAGGTACTTTGTGCAGTGCACAGCCTGCACAAGGGTATAGTGGCTATAAGTAAAGTTAGGTATATTATTTCCATTTTATAGATGAGAGAATTGAGGTTCTTCTATGTTAGGTAATGCTTCTTAAAAATGCACAGAGTTTAAAAAAAATGCTTGTTCCCATAGTTAGTAACAGAGCTAGACACTTACCTGAACCAAACGTTTGTGTACCTCTCATCTTATCTAAATGTTTGCTTATCTGTGCTTATTATTGTGCTTGCTCTCTTCCTCCCTTCTCTCTCTTACTCTCTCTCTCTCTTTGCAGGTATATGTGTACATCTACTCTCACCTCCACTCTCATTCCTCCACTGGTCCATGGTAGAAGCACAGTCTGAAAAGACCCTAGTCTCTCTATTTGCGTGGGGCTACTCAAGTCAATGGAAAATGCCAGCAGGTGTTTTGAAATATTCAGGTACATATCAATAAAAATATGTTACTTCTAATAAGCATAAATTGATGTTGCTTCTTCTATCCTTAGTCTTTTCACAATTTCCATTTGAAAACCAGATAGAGATAGGGCCAGGAAAGATAGCACACGTGTGCACACACACACGCACACACACAAGCCCCTTCCAAAATTATGAGAAAGCATACTAGCAGAGCAAAGAGCTTCAAGTATCAGTGTGCACAGAGTTGGAGATTTTCAGTTCTGCCAAATGAGTCTAAATTCAATGGCAACATAAGGAGCTAAATCTGTTGGGTGAGTTATACTTTACCTGGATAAATTAGATGTGCTTGGGGGAAGTATTCATTCTTTCAAGTTGGTAGGACAAATTTCATGCATTGGGACAATTACTTACCAAATACTACAGGCCTAAAAGAGATAACACAGTTTCTAAAGCAGCTGCATCTAATTGACAGTATAGCTTACAAAAAATCATTGATCAAGGGCCTTTTGGTACACCATTACGGCTATACTCACATTGTGAAAAGAGAATGGAATGAGACCAGATTCTATCCTCCAGCAGTTTGTAATCAAAGCATAAAGCAGAGCCCACTTTTCAGAAGTGCTGGAGCACTAGGCACATTTTCAGGAAATAATTATGCCCAGTGATAAAATGTAGATACCCAGTTACCAAACCGAGAAAGGATGTGGAGGCTTGACTTCAGAAATAAGAAAAAAAACTTGAACTTTTAAACTGGTGGAATAAAGGCAGAGCAGGGAAATTTGATATATATGTGCGAGATGTGGTCCACAGCCCAGGGCAGGACTGAGTTTACAGTAAAGATGTCTTAAGAACACTGATGTGAGGAGCAGGCTACCAGGCTGTTAGCTCTAATTGAACAAAGACCGGACCTCAAGGAATTTTCATTCTCTGGGGAAGCCAGACATATACATAATTAACTGCATTGTGTAATTGAAATGTGTTGTATCAGTACTTCTCAAAATTTAATGCACATAAAAATGTTGGGAATTTTTTTAAGGTAGATTCTGATCCAATAGGTCAGGGATGGTTACAAGAGCCTGCATGTCTAATTATCCCAGCTGATGTAGACACTGCTGGTCTGTGGATCCGGTGGCAATACAGGAAATTGTAGACATAGGGAAGTACTATGAGAATGTACAGCAAGAAATGTCCATGGAAGACAATTCTCAGAATATAAAAACCCTGAGCTAAGCTCTGGAAAATGTGGACCAAGGAGATTTGGGTTTTGTAATAAGCTCCAACAAACTGGTTAGCAAAAACTAGATATGCATTGAGGCACACCAAATACTTGTTACTAGAAGCTTTCATATTAATTTGATCACAAGTATAAAAAATACAACAATAGCCACAATGAAAAAGGAAAGGCCATGGGTACATCTCTTTCAGAATACTAAATTGTAAAACGTTTGTAATTTTACAATCTTGGAAATGCAAACTCCAATTTGTTTTTCAAAATAAGAGTTATTGTAATGTGAACTCCGAATTTTCATGTTTGTCCCTTCTCTGAGTAAGCCAAGGGGATTGTGTTTTCATTCTGCCTTTATTTTGCTTGCCTGTTAGGAGAAGCAAATTAAGGCCAAAGACTTTGTTTCCATTGGCTCAAGCACCAAATGACCTGTTTCAAGATGAGAGTAAACAGCGGTCATGTAGACAGCCTTTAACTATGCAGCAGGTGTTGACACCTGTAGCTACTTAATCCTAGCCAAGATAATTGCCTCTCTCTCAAGGCAGCTGGCTCAAATCAGCCAATGTCCCCCCCATTACTGAAACTATTTGGAGATGTTAAGTCGTGGCTTTCCCTCAGGTAATACAGGAATTGAGAGGAGATTTGGCTGCCAGGAGGCCACTTTGGTCAACAGTGCATGTGGTTTAAGCCACACCCCTAGTATTTTGGCAGCCAAGCCTAGACCACAGCACCTGGACAGCAGGGTCTTGAGCCAGACAACATCAGCCAGCAAAGGGCACCACCTGCCAATGGCTACATCTAGAATTGGCTAGAGGAGAAGTGCTGTGTGGGAAGGAGAGCTAATAAGGCATTAACAGATTGGAAGTTATTGGCATCATTAGGGTCCTCTACTAAATTTGGATATAATCAATTTGACCCTGCAATTGATTAAGTAATTATTTTTTAGGGTTTAAGGTGTGTATGTGTGTGTGTGCATGCACATGGGTGAGTGCTCATGATGCAAGAGTGAAAATTTCTCATCTACCCTAACAAACACACACACACACACGCACACATTTTTTCAGGTTGTAAGCACTACAAATAGGTTCTCATTACACTGGAGATTAGCAGATGCTCATTACCATTTATCAAATTATGCATGAGAAGTGCAAACTGCTAGGACATTAGCTCTTCCTAATCATTGTGCTCTCACACTTCAGAAACACTGCCCTGACTCCCATATTGCAAAATATTCTATTTCAATCTCCACTCCAAGTCCAAACAAAAACCTTTACATATAAAGCCTGTATTTTTAAGAGAATATTAAGCCAGCTTTTCAATGAGAAAACAATAGAGTAATGCGCAATCATAAGCTTTGAATGTTGAAATGAACTGCTGGAGGTCAAATAGTTCTGCTAGCCTTCAGGAAAGAGAGTATCTAAATAATTCTGTACAGATGGGTACTCATTCCAATTTTTAGCATCTCCAGGGGAAGAAACTCTGCCTTTTCACTTGGTTATCTTTTTCTAATGTATTTTTTAATGTCAATTTTTCATTTATTTAGTCTATTTCAACCATTTTTAATGAAACAGATACTCACTATGTCCAGATTTATATATTTAATTTAGGACTCCCAAAATTGGGGATTATGACACTCAACAATGTGTTATATATTAAAATTTATTAAATGTACTATTTATATTATGTACAATTAACAGAAATTACAGTTACAGGTAGTTCATATATGAATAGTGTAAGTTTCCCATATGCTGAGCATTTTCTCAGTTTGTTCTATCAAAGCATTCATCCAAAAAATGTCAAAATATCATTAAAATCCCTCTTTACCACAACAGCCCTTCCAGGGATTTTTTTTAACCTGCTTTTTTATCCCCTCAATTGTCATGAAACAAAGTGTACATTTGGAGATGGCCTAGGTAGTCAAGAAAGTGGAAAAAGGGAATTTGCTGTGCTTTTTGACAACTCTATCTGTTAGATATAGGTGGGCTAATATTTTTTCCCTTTCAAGCAAGATATGCACTGTATAATGTCTCTGCAAAATGCAAGATCTTTTAAAATAACAAGCTATGCATAAGAAATTGGGGCAGTGTTGCAGCTCTGAGCTTTATGACGAATTTTTAAGAATATGCAGGAAGCCTAATTTGGTCAATTATTTTCCCCAAAGACACAAAAATAGCAAAACAGCAGACATGGCAAAATAACCTATGTTATATGCTGTCAGAACCATAAGATAAGACATTACTATCATCAGCAAAAGCCCCAGACTATTCCCCAGCTGTCGTCTAAGGATGAATGATTCTAAAGTATACACCATGGGCCTCCAGAGTTGCAAAAGTCTTGGAGATGCTTCTAATTTGCCTGTGGAATATTGTTCCTTAATCTGTCTCCACACAGACTGGGACACACCTAGTGATGGTTGCTCATCAAATATCTGAATAGGTAGCTAAGTTACCATAGATACAAATGAATACTAAAGATCAAGTAGATCAACCTTTAATTTTGCAACTGGGGAATTAAACTGCATAGATATTTAGGAACGTGCTCAGGGACATATATTGAATTCAAGTTTTTAAAACCTCAGATCAAGGCTGAATCCAAGTATATCAAGAAAGAAAATATATTATTAAATTAAAATTTTATTTCCAGAAGACACAAATAAGGCAGAAGAGAGAGGGAAAGATATAATAGCAAGTTAACTTTAATGTTTTTTCGTTTTTTTTTTTTTCGAGACGGAGTCTCACTCTGTCGCCCAGGCTGGAGGGCAGTGGCGCGATCTTGGCTCACTGCAACCTCCGCCTCCCAGGTTCAAGCGATTCTCCTCCCTCAGCCTCCTGAGCAGCTGGGACTACAGGCGCATCCCGCCACGCCCAGCTAACTTTTTATGTTTTTAGTAGAGACAGTGTTTCACAGTGTTAGCAAGGATGGTCTCCATCTCCTGACCTCGTGATTCACCCGCCTTGGCCTCCCAAAGTGCTGGGATTACAGGCATGAGCCACCACACCCGGCCAACTTTAATGTTTAAATATTAAGGAACATGTATAATTCAAGTAAAAAATTGACTATGAAATCACAACATTGGGCTCGAGCCTTAGCTCTGCCACTACATAAGCAAATTCACTGGACAAGTCCTTTTTCTGATCTTGAAAACTACAAGGTTAGAGTGGACTGTTTGGAGTTCCAGTTTTATATAATAAGTAATTATTGAGCTTCATTTCTTGTACTTGCTTTCACTGTGTTCACCTGTAATAAAGCATAGTTCTCTTCCAGATTCTTCAGTCGTTCCTTTTTCTCTTCTTGGTCTCTTAAATTTTGAGCTTTCCCTGAAGTCCGCCATTGGCCTTTTATTTTCTTATGTTTCTATTTAAACTGTGTCAACAACTCTTCCTGCTTTAATCATAATCCATACACATCTGATTTCCTAATTCCATACTGATTAATAAGATTTTTGTCAAGTCTGCCTTAAAAATGCTCGAGAATATTCTTTTCTACTCTCATATTTATGCAGTCTTAGTCCCAAAGTTTCAATATCCCTTAAAGATTTCAAAGTTTTCCCTGATAATCTCTCTGTCTTCAGTCTGTCTTCCGACCCATCCTCTCTATGTCCATCAAGGTCTTATTTTAAAATACAACGATCATTTCTCATTCTACATACCCCAATTTCAAACTCAAATTTATCTCTCCATTGAAATTCCATTCACAAGAACATGCCTAATACGTTTTCTAGAGTAATTTTCTACATATTTCTCCATATTCTGTGTCCACACCAACCTCTCCAAGGAATTCGCTCTTAAACAACTAGCCATTTTTCCGATCACTACTGATAACGAAATTAAACTAAATGAATCTTCGAAAGCTGTGAATTCCAACAGGGCATGGGTTCTATCTCATTCATTGTTATACATGTGCAGAGTATAGCACAGCATCTGGCACATAGTAGGAACTCAATAAATGTCTGTTGAATGAATTCAGTATTATTGAATGAATACCAATTAAATTGCTATTAATTGGTGAGGCAAAATACAAAGAACATGGGACAATATTATGCAGAAGATTTTTAAGTGTTGAGCACTAAGAATGTAAAATGAAAATTCCCTTTTTAAATGTTTGATTTTGTTCTGATGGAAGCTTTGGTATCAAATAGAAATAAAACTATAAATATAAATCTCTGATTCACCTATCTATGTACTCTTATGTGCTAAAATCAGACAGAAAAAAATTATAAGTCTCTACAGGAAGACACTGATACAGCTCTGCTGAATTCTTAGTATTGTACCAGCATATATAGCTCTGTGAATTAGCTCCCCTAAATTATAAATCCTGCCTGGGATCCTGATTATTCAGATATCAAGGGATCCATCTACTACTTCTGCATTATAACATGTTAATCCAAAGCCAATTTTAAATTTCTTATATTTATTATGCATGTGTTACATTTTTAAGGTGTTTTAAACATTTTAAATCTGTGGACGGCCACATATTTTCATACAATTTTCTCTAACTTCAAGGGCGTTTATGTTTCTTGGGTTGTTATCTAACATCCCCAGTTAGCCCCTTACACAATTCAGTGGACATGTGGGTTGTATATTTGAGGCAGTAAATCTTAGGCCATCTGGTTTGGATACTCAGGATATCTTAGTAGTGAGCTATACTTGCAAAATAATTTTTTCAAAACGAGAGCTACTAAGGCTATAACTACCTATGTATATCTCACAAATTTGATGCCTTTTCCCAAGCTTTTGTTGTGTGTTTTAGGGCAATTATCTAAGAATGAAAGGTTTCAATTGGGGAACTTTTTATGTTTTTATTCTCTCATTATTTCATAAGTATAGGTATTATTTATCCAACTAAACTGCAATATTTGATCTTCCGATTTTCTCGGGATTTCCTTTTGACACAGAAGCATCTATTCTGGGAAATGGCTCAGTAGATAAATTCATTGCGAATTAACTGTGGATGAGTTGACCATTAACTGAGTAGTAAGCTATATAAGATTTCTAAGTTTTCACAACTGGCAATTTGTCTCCCTTGCTATAAAACTTCTGAAGGAAGGGACCATATTTCATTCATTTTACAAATATGCATGAATGTCTCCTATGTGCTAGCTACTACACTAAGCTTTAAAAATGGGACATTTGACAAAACAATGGCATCTTCACTTATCTCTTTATTCTGTTTATAGCTTTGGAAACTATTATTACAACTGACAGGAGGCTTTTCAATAACTAAGGATAACAAAGGTCCATCTGGCACATTTCTCTACAGTGAGGTTAACACTTCTTTCTTTTCTCTCTTCCTCTTCTTTTCCACAGCTCTTCTTACTGTGGAGGGAAAAGTCACTGTTCTGTCTTACTGACTTCTACTCACAAACATTCAGAGACGGAAAACTTGTAAACCAGTAAAAAGGCAATTACCAAATGTTTAATAAGCAATTGTTATATGTGGTTCATTCATTTACTATTCAAATGCTTATTGAGCACATACACCAGTACAGGCAGTATCCCACAGTTAGGTTGAAGTCAAGCAAATATAAAGTGAAGAAGTCCTGTCCTCAAAACCTTTTAAGCTTTGAGTCTATTTTTTCAGTCTACCAACTGGAAACCAATAGCCTGAATGGTGTCTAATTACTACCACACCCAAGTCCTCCAAGGAGAACTGGATGCATTCTTAGGCCTGTCCAGTGGGTCAGTTTTAATAACCTTCAATTTAAAGAGAAGGAAAAGATAGGCAAAAAAGTAAAATCTTCTCATCTGTACTCTGGCCTTTGGGCTGAAATGTCAACGGATTGTTAATGCTGCGTCATTTAATGATTAGAAATCTAATTACCTGGAATGGAGGGCTGCATTAGGAAAGTCTGGGAGAAGAAAGAATCTTTCCTATCATAAAGTGCTGCCACCCCCTCTTCCTGGGGATCATAAATGCTGATTTTTTGTCATGTGAGGGTCAAATATGTTGAGATGACGTAGCATGTTTCATTTAGGATATTCTTCATCAGTGCATTGGGCTTGATCTTGCTTTAGTTTTCTTAATATTCTTCATGCTCTGAGAAAAAGAAAGTTTGGGGGTTTAATAACAATTGTGAAAGCTCAGTAAAACAAATATGTTTCCAGGTCCCTCAGCTTCCCTAGAGCAAGACAATATTGCTTTTTGCTGATTATATAATACTGTTTCCTTTGTGCCATCCTCCTGTTGAAGAAATGACAATGACCTGCCACCACTGAGTACATCATGTCCAAATTCATGCACTTCATATTTGTGGCCTTTGCACAACCTGGACCCACTCTGCCAATCCTGATTATCTTTTGTCACACACCCTCTACTTTAGAAATCCCGTCATTTTTGTTTTCAAGAGACTTGTGGCAAAAATTTGTCTCTGTGTTACTGCCTCTTGTAACTGAATATAGTTTGAATTCCTATAACAGTCTATGTATGTTTCACAAATTTGAGTATTAAATTATTTATCATCTCCTATCCTTTCCTCATTGCTTTGTGTGTGAAGAAGACTTCAGGTCTAGAATGAGATCAAATGTAAAGTGCCACAACACTCAGTACTAGAACAAGCTCCATTGTATTTTGCTTATGTGGTCTAGTCATATTACTTTGTAATTTTAAACCTCAGATTCTCTTAAGAGATACTCCTTCTAGGGCAATGAATGTACATGTACAACTTTCAGACTGAATCGTGGACCACTGAAGATTCAGGGCAAGTTTCCCTTCGCTTTATATTTTTCAGAGCAAACAATAAGTGTTTAATAAATAATTATTGGCTGGGGGTGGTGGCTCACACCTGTATCCCAGCACACTGGGGGCTGAGATGGGCAGATCACGAGGTCTGGAGTTCAAAACCAGCCTGGCCAACACAGTGAAACCCATCTCTACCAAATATACAAAAATTAGCTGGGCATAGTGGCGGGCACCTGTAGTCCCAGCTCCTTGGAAGGCTGAGTCAGGAGAATCCCTTGAACCTGGGAGGCAGAGGTTGCAGTGAGCCAAGATCGCACCACTGCACTCCAGCCTGGGTGACACAGACCGACCGTCTCAAAAAATAATAAATAAAATTAAATAACTATCAACTTCGTAAACATTTATATAAACATTTATAATGGAACTGTATACATGTTGGTGGGTCCATCATCTCTTTGGAGAATCAACCCAGAAAAAGTTTGTTCAGTCCATGTTACTTGGATAGAGTTGACCCTCCCGTGTTCCCTGTATATGCACATGATCCACATTGATTGGTTCAAGGGTGTGTTTTTTTCTCTCCCTCTCACTCTCTTCTGTCTCTTTCTCTGAAATTATGAGTTATAAGGACCTAGTAAAGTTAGAGCTGGCAGAAGTCACCATTAAAAATGTGCAGAGAAAACCTGCTAATTGAATGAGTTGGACTTTTTTCTTAACTTGTACTTAAACGATCCAATCAATATCATATTGTTATAATTTGAACCAATTATCCTACCTTGATGTATTTATACAAAGGAAATCAGGAGGAAAAAAATGTAAACACAAAGGGATATTCATCACAGCAGGGTGTGGGGCTGGGGCTAAATTTCCAATATAAGAGAAATGAATAAATTACTGTGTATGAAATATTATATTGACATAAAATTTATAATATAATTATAACATAGATGATATATTATATGACATATAAGTTTATAAAGTTTAGCAATGTGGGCACTGTAAAATCCAATATTAAATGAAAGAAGCAGAATAGAAAGCATGAATACTGTTATTGCAACTATACATTATTTTCTGTATATAGAAGAGAATTGAAAGAAACAAAAACATATAAAACTATTCATATTTAAGTTCTTTGAGGGCTAGAATTCTCGTCTGTTTTATTTACTGCTATAGTTCTAAAACCTAGCACAGTGCCTGGCACATAATAGATGCTTTATCAATATATATTGAATGAATAAGTATATGTTATGAGTAAGGAGATTGTAGGTTATTTGTCTTTAATTATTTCCATTTCTATTATGATGATTTCTGTGGAAAAAGGGGGGTATAAAAGAAAACATAAGGAAAGATTCTTCTGTGAGTAAAACACATTCTTAATTCTTGCATGGGCACTTCTGGGGTATCCCGAGGCAAGGGAAAGGGAGGACAAGGTGTGTTACGAGAAGTCAGGGACCCCGAACACACAGACCAGCTGGAGCCACAGCAGAGGAACATAAATTGTGAAGATTTCATTTTAATATGGACATTTATCAGTTCCCAAATAATACTTTTATAATTTCTTATGCCTGTCTTCAATCTCTTAATCCTGTTATCTTCATAAACTGAGGATGTATGTCACCTCAGGACCACTGTGATAATTGTGTTAACTGTAGAAATTGATTGTAAAACATGTGTGTTTGAACAATATGAAATCAGTGCACCTTGAAAAAGAACAGAATAACAGGGATTTTTATGGAACAAGGGAAGACAATCATAAAGTCTGACTGCCTGCAGGGTCAGACAAAAAGAACCACATTTTTCTTCTTGCAGAGAGCCTATAAACAGACGTGCAAGTAGGAAAGATATTGCTAAATTCTTTTCCTAGCAAGGAATATTAATACCCTGGGAAAGGAATGTGTTCCTGGGGGGAGGTCTGTAAACAGCCCCTCTGGGAATGTCTGTCTTGTGCAGTTGAGATAAGGACTGAGATATGCCCTGCTCTCCTGCAGAACCCTCAGGCTTACTAGGGTTGGGAAAACTCTGCCCTGGTACATTTGCAGTCAGACCAGTTCTCTGCTCTCGAACCCTGTTTTCTGTTAAGATGTTTATCAAGACAATACATACACTGCTGAACACAGACTCTTATCAGTGGTTCTGCTTTTGCCCTTTGCCCTGTGATCTTTATTGAACCCATATCAGTGGTTCTGCTTTTGTTCTTTGTCTTGTTCCCTCAGAAGCATGTGATCTTTGTTAGACCCTTATTAGTGGTTCTACTTTTAGCTCTTTGAAGCACATGATCTTTCTACCTACTCTCTGTTCGTACACCGCCTCCCCTTTTGAAACCCTTAATAAAAACTTGCTGGTCTGAGACTCAGGCGGACATCATAGTCCTGCCGATATGTGATGTCACTCCCGGTGGCCTAGCTATAAAATTCCTCTCTTTGTACTGTCTCTCTTTATTTCTCAGCCAGCTGATACTTATGGAAAATAGAAAGAACCTACATTGAAATATTGGGGGCAGGTTCCCCCAATATTGGTGCAATGGCTCTGGCTCATGTTATCTTACTGAGTTCCCACAATATTCCATGGAGGTAGCTGTTATCATTATCTTATATATGAGGAAACCCAGGCTCAGAGAAGAAACTAGCTTAAAGGCACTCCTGAGTTTAGACACCAATACCTCTGATAGGTTATATGTCTCTATTTAAACAAGTCTTTGAACACAAAACAAAACTAGACTGAGGACATATCAGAATTGCAGATCATATAAAGGTTGATAAACTAAGATTTAAAATAGTGTGCAATCGGCCGGGTGTGGTGGCTCACACCTGGCCAACATGGTGAAACCCCACATCTACTAAAAATACAAAAATCAGCTGGGCTTGGTCGTGAGCACCTATAATCCAAGCTACTCGGGAGGCTGAAGCAGGAAAATTGCTTGAACCCAAAAGGCAGAGGTTGCAGTGAGCCGAGATTGTGCCACTGCATTCCAGCCTGGGTGACAGAATGAGAATCCATCTCAAAAAAAATTAAAATAAAATAAAATAAAAGGAGCAAGAGGCAGAGGCCAGAGTGGGCACACCTACATCACTGATTCTTTTAGAATTCATCTAGGTGTATAGCATAAAATAAATTTAAAACATTAAAACACTATGTAAAAGCAGCACAGTTCCTTGAGCAGTATTTTGTTAGACACACCAATTCTCCTTTGATACTTGAGATTATGGCTACCATAATTGATAGCAAATGCAGTGTCAAAACACTGAATTGTGTTGTCTTAATTTATGAAACTGGAATCATCCATGTATTTGATGAAATGTGATAAGTGATTGGATTTGAAGTGAGCAGATAACAGTAATCAGCATTACAATTTCATGTGAGGATGATCTTTTTATCCTTATATGTGTGGAAGTAAATGACAGTAATGGGATCTCTCTATTATTAATTTGTCTAGGTGTTGTCCTCTATCAGCTTCAGATCAAAGAAAGACAAAAGTTAAATCTTCATGGAAGGATGCTCTGTGGAATGTTTTACTAGCTCCAACAAATGGCAACTGTTGCCATACAAGAGCTATAGATCATCTGTTTATGAACTGGATTTGGCAGGAGGCTGGGGTAAGTGTGTGCGAGACAGGGACTGGGGATAGTAACCAGACAACTATTTATATTCCCATAATTATTACCTAGATTTCCTTGTACCCAAAGACTAACTCTAGAAATATTGATAGTGGCAACCTTCTTAAGTCAGTCTCTGCAGAGAACTCCAGTGAGTTCCAGATCCTCTTGCAATATTAGAGATTCAGGGTAAAAAAATGTTGGGCACTAAACTCTAATGTCCTCTTACCTTTTTTTTTTTAATCAATGGGTATTTGCAAAGAGGGAGCAATAGTTGGAATTTAGAGCCTATTTGGTGATTTCTCATTAGGAGTAAGGGCAGAGTTCAACAGCTTTTTATTTTCGTTCCTATAATCAACCTCAAAGATTCTGCCCTATTACTTTAAACTTTTCATATTAACATGTCTTATACTTTAAAATAGTCTGGGAGTAAAATGACAAATAGGACAAAATTAACCTTTTTTTTTCATGTCCTCTTCTGTCTTTAGCAAGATTTCCTCTCTGGCACCCTGTACTGCACACCTCTACTCAACCCCCATTATCCAGTATGCTCTGTCCAGCATAGACATGCTTCTGCTGCTAAGAAGCTACATACACGTATCTAATTATACCTTTGTCTCCTTTCTTTTCTTAAGGTAGTTCATCTAAACATAGTTTTCACCTGGGATTATTGTAAAGATTAAAGTATATAATATATAAATTATTTTGAATATTAAAGTACTATATGAATGTAATTTTTACTATAATACTCCACAGATTCAGGGCTCTCACCTCAGTGAATTTCCATTAATGTCCCTTTAGGACCTACTAGATGACAGGCAATAAAAGGAAGAATTAATAGACAATGCAAACTGAGTCAAGCTGTATACAGAAGTCCATCTAGATGAAGACTGGGAGCTAATCATTGTATTAGCACAATAAAAGTTGTTGGTGACCTTGAAAAAGCAGTTTTAGGAAGCTAGTAAGAGTGAAAGTCTAATTAAAGTTTATTTTTGTTTGTTTTAAAGAATGGGAATAAGAGAAATCAGATGCAATAAGTACAGCAACCCTTTTGAAGAGTTTTGCTACATAGCAAATGAGCTGGTAGAGACCTAGGCTCAAGGGCAGGTTTGTTTGCAAGCTGATAAAGAGGATTCAGTAGAGAGAGAGAGAAAAAAAAATGACAATACAGGAGAAAGATTGCTGGAGAGCGTTGCTGCAGTGCCTTTGGATTGGCAAAATCTGACGAGATGGGACAAAGGAGGGGTTGGTGTTAGATGGCAGCACAAACATCCATCATAATAGAATAGGAGGCAGAAGTGATGCTAGTAGCTATTGAGTGTGATGGTGGGGGCTTGTCAAACGTTTCTTCTAATTGATATTATTTTCTTGGTGAAGTTGGAAGAACGACATAAAAATGACAGTGAATTGGAGTTAAAATGAGATGGCAAAGAGAATGGAATATTCATTCTGTTCTGTGGAAGAGGAAATGGACTAGAACATAAAAGTATGACTTCTGGGCAACATCAAGGCCCAGTTGAGGTTAGTGGTTCTTAATTTAAAGAGATAGGCTATAGGCACAAAGTACAAGACGACATGGATTTCTCTGGAGTTAAGGTTTTACTAAATACAAAAGCCGAGAAGAGACAATGGAGTGTTAATGTTAGGGAGTGGTAATAATGGTTCATTATGGAATTTAAAGGGAGGTGAGGACCTAAGAAGGCTTGGAAGTCAGTGAAAAGAATGTGGGATCAATGTATAATCAATGTCAGGTTCAAGAACTATTGATGTCAAGAAGCACAAAGAGAGAACTGCAAATAAAAGCAATAGTGGCCAAATGTAGAGTGACTAAAATTGAGATTACTGAAAGACTGCATTTAATGACGATGTAAAGCTGTAAGGTATGATAGTCTTTCTTCAGACACCTGCATGGCTTACCTCCTCACTTCCTTTAGGGTTTTGCTCCTCATACCACTTCTCGGGGAGACCTCTCCTCATTAACCTATTTACAGTTTTGACTTCTTTTTACCCTCACTGGCACTTGATATCCCTATTTCCTATTTTATATTCTCTCAACGACTTTTTTACCATCTAACATTCTGTATATATTGATGTATTTGTATTGTTTATCATTTGCCTTCCTCTACTGAAATTAAAAATCAAGAAGAACCAGGATTTGGATCTATTTTTATACCTACAGCTTCTCTAGTGACTAGAACATTGCCCGGCGTGTAGTAGACTAGGCACTCAATGTATTTTTGTTGAATGGCTTGTATAAAGCAATTGTCCACTTGACTATGACTATCCCAAAGAACGAATAACTTCTCTTAAGTTTATAGCTTCTTCTGCATAGTTGAATTTTCTGAATAGCTGAGGATAAATTAGTAAAGTTCCTATTAATTTTAGTTATTTTTGAATAGAAATACAAATAAGAGGAAAATATGGAGCTGTCTTTCACTGTAAGTTCAGTTAAATGGGACACTAACCATTTTTCAACTATTTTAGGTCATTATTATACAACAAACTATTAGACTTTCCTGAAATATGTATGGATTTTGGTACCTTGCAAAGAAGCATGGACTACAGTACTTTCAGTTGCATCTATTCCTTTTGTCTCCTCTTTTCTGTCAGGCAATCAACTATTGTGTTATACTGTAATGTGTGCACATTCCTGAAACAGATCATTCTACCACCAACATGTATTCCTACTCCATAATTTGCTGTTTTCATATATTTTGAACCAATTTTACGGGATTTATGTAAAAGAAGAGAATATAGACATTTAGTGAGGGCACTAGGGCTACAAATTTTTGTTATCTTTATTCCCTACATCTAGATTCCTTAACTGTGTGCTAGAGAGGGGAGATTGATAGATATTGAATTATGAAGATGTGCAAAGTTACTGTAATTTAGGTCATGTGGTATTTTCATTGCTCAAATTTCCTTTTTCTCATGTAAATGGCTGCCTTGTTTATCTATTTATATGGCCAACCCTACGTTGATAGAGCTAAACACATAATGACATCATGAAAATGTGCAAGAAGAAAGGATACCAACTAAGGTTCTCTGGAAAAACCCTGTCCTTAAAATGTGCTCATCTTCTAAATTCCCAGAGACTCTTAGGACAAAATTCCATTTGAAGGCATGGTCTTACTAAAGCAAAAAATGAGGAAACATTTTAAAAAGAAGAAAAAACAGTGTATTTGAGTAGTTTTAAAGATAATGCAAAGGTCTATGATAAATCTTGAGTAATTCACCTGACCTAGATTTAAATAGCACAAATAATCCTTGCAGAAATAAATGTTTAGTTCTTAACAAATGTTCCTATAGCTTCAAGTATTACATGTAGAGTTTACGTTGTTTTTGGAACCTCAGTTCTACTCCTTAATTTTGGGGGAAAAAAATAGCCAACTAAGAGTAAGAAAAGCAGAGTTCTTTTACTGATTTCTGACATAAATTATCAAGTCATATCCCTGACTGTTGTGCTTTGTGGGCCTCAGTTTCCTCACCTGTAAAATAAACCCCAAAGTCGCTAATAGTCTAAATTCTACAACACATTGCTGTTGGATTAAAGAACTGAGGAGGAATTCTGCTTCCACCAGTAGAGGGTAGTGTTACCAAGACAAGATCTCAACATGAGCCCAGGACAGATGGAGCAAAGAAAGCCGAATTTAGAATGGAGAATTGGTAGCTACCTACTTCTCCCAGTCTTGAGTCACCAGACCACAAATGCTTCTCCACAAAATAGCAGTCTTAGGCAAGTGTAGAAATGCACTCCTCCTCAATAATTTGCCACTATTCCCAAAATGGTCACATTACTCATTTCTATTGGAATATGAACAGAAATTTAAACTCCTGCAATCTGTGTTGTTTTCTGAAATTTAAAGTTTGTTCTATGAATACATTCATTTATATAAAATACAGCAGCTTGTCTATACATATTTGAACATTTCAAAATTACAGTTGAAAGTAGCAGATTTTTCCTCCTGCAAAAATATTTAAGAAGTATTTATAAAATTTGATTATGTTTAATATCATGCCGAGAGAGAAAAACTTAATTGTACTTTTTAATTTACATGAAACCAGTCATTGGATTGTAATAGGTAATTATGAATTTCTAAGTGTATAATGTATAGTCACAACAATGGATGAAAATATGAATCCCAATCAGCCTGCAAAGTTTACAGAATGCCTCTCATTAAGGTGATTCCCTCAAGTGTCACAAAATTTACCTAAGAAATGGATTTCCGGCAAGGTGCAGTGGCTCACGCCTGTAATCCCAACACTTTGGGAGGCCGAGGTGGGCGGATCATGAGGTCAGGAGATCGAGACCATCCTGGCCAACACAGTGAAACCCCGCCTCTACTAAAAATACAACAATTAGTAGGCCATGGTGGCACGTGCCTGTAGTCCCAGCTACTCGGGAGGCTGAGGCAGGAGAATCGCTTCAACCCAGGAGGCAGAGGTTGTGGTGAGCTGAGATCGCACCACTGCACTCCAGCCTGGGCAACAGAATAAGACTCCGCCTCCAAAAAGAATTTAAAAATTGAAAAAAAAAAAAGAAAAGAAATGGATTCCCAAACAGCAAGTTCTGTCTGGTAGGATAAAACTGACGCATGTAAAATAGTAGCAGAATTAGATAGTTTAAGATGCTCTCTGTTCAATACTAAGTCAGCAGGAGAAAAAAAATATATTCATCAAAAAACTGACAAAACAGATGAAGACAGGATGAATTATAGTCAATGGAGAATCCTTCAAAGAGGGTGTACCGTTTAACAACTACAAATGAAAAATTAGGCAACACATGTAAAAATACATTAAAAGCGCCAAGGTACTATGCCCACGTGAAGTATTATTATTATTACAGCCTTGGGGTTCATGATTACCTTGAGGCTCTGTCCTTGGTGACCCTTGGAAGGCACTTTGGTAGAATCTTTCCATTTCTACTTCATCTATGACCTTTATCAATGATAGAAGTCCTACTTAGTATTTTTTTCTGTTAATATAAATGTGGAAGCCTACAAGTTAACACAGAATATGTAATTACAGAAATATTGATACATAAATGATGTCATTCCACTCGAATCCAGGGAAGCACCTTGCACTATACCAGTCACAGCCTAGACAGCAGCAATCTGTCTTTCCGTGCAATACACCTCTGACGCTATTTCTGGTTGTAAGACTGCTCCCTTTTAGGTGGAGTTAAAATGTTCTCAGATTAGAAGAAAACCTGGCTACTTGAGAGAAAATAAAATCATGTTTCCTCCCACCCCCCCATCCCTTCTCTTTTGCCTGTGGCAACTATAAGTGCAAAAAAATGTGAGAGTGGGAAAGAATTGCTATGGCAACAAAGTGTGCTCTAATAATGAAAATGGCATCTAACGAGCAGAAGCAGCTAGAACTTTAAGGGAAAGAGAAAGGAAGTGCACCTTGAAGCAGCAGGAAGAACAAATGTAAAAAGTTTAAAATTTTCCCTTCTCCAGCCTACATATATTGGCCCATTTAGAAAAGTTAGATTTGTATCTTAACTTCCTCTAAGGAATATTCTAACAAGACAAGGTTTTATAATTTACTGTGGGAAATGGGAGGTTGGCGGCGGGGGCAGTGGTAGGAATTACCCAGTCATTCCTAAAAGTGGAAAGAGAGATCACTTCCTTTGATCTAGAAATATAGGACAATGTACAGTCACTTAGGGAATCCACAGAGGTATGTGTGTCCAGACTCTCTGGTTCTAGGCCCAGCTTCCCAGCTTCCTGATTTCTTTGACAACATAATTCTCTTCTCCACAACAATTATTTATCAAAACAGCTTCCAAGTTGTAGAAGGGCCTGGAAACAATGCATACTCATCATGACTAGAATGAACATGCAAGTTGAGAACCTTAAGGAAAACAGGACGGGCTGGTGAGAACCATACACTGGGTTGAAGTAAATTCAATCTATTCCACCTATTTGTTCAAAGACATGTATAATTGGGGGTATCATTCAGAACTGGCTAGGTTATGCTGCAAAATAAGCCAACTGCAACATTTTAGTGGTTTAAGCAAAAAAAGTTAATTTCTCATTCACACTGTCAATCACACGTAGGTAGAACGCTCAGCTTCATATCATCCTCATTCTAGGAGTTAGGCTGAATTTTGCCAGTATTGGGTCATGGATGAAAAAGAATATCTGAGGGTCTTGTGGGAGTAATTATTAATAAATGCTCTTATCTGAAAGTGAGAATTGTCACTCATGTCAATTCTACCTATAACACGTTGGCCAGAATGACCCTGTCCAATTTCAAGAAAAAGATAATGAATAATAATCTTCTCATGTGTTCAGAAAAAGAAAAAAAGAGACAAACATGATAAATCTACTATAGTATGAGGGGACCCAGAATTTTTATGTAATAATGTATGTATAACAAAGATTTTACTTAAGATTCGCATTTATGTTCTCTGGCAAAGTGGTATGCCACTGCATTATATGTAAAGCCATTTTATTCCCTCCAATAATGTGTATGGATAGAGACAGGAGAGAGGCTTGAGTATTCTAGATAGCACTGGTGAAGAAGCAGTATGGTCCTTTGAACCAACATACAAAACTGAGGGATTGCAGACTCCACCTACTGGCAAGAGTTCAGTTGCAAATTTTTCCAGGGTTGTAGGTGGAGGCCTTGTCATCCGTCAAAAGTTGGGAAGATGGATATAAGGATCAGGTTTCTCAGAATCTGAAAGCTGCCAGAACCTCCTCACAGCTGCTTGTACATATTTCCTCATTCAGATCTTGTTAAAGGTGTTCCTCAACTTAAAACAAAAAATAAACTAAAACCTGTTTTCCTGCTTTCCTACTTTCCCCTTACTTTAGTTCTTCAAGCTCAGTTCAGGCCCTATTGCTACTCATTCCATTCTTTGAACTACCATTGCTCTCATAATCAGAATGCATTTCTTTAAAAAAAAAATTGTGGTTCTCTACAATTCTATAGATTCCACTTTTTCTGCCCTCTCAGTGTAAACCCTGTGACTATAGTAACCATGCCTTTTCTCTTTTGCGGTCCCTCCTAGCCCTTAGCACAGAGCTGTTAACAAAGTTTACAGACAATACATATTTATTGATACACCAGTAATTGGAAAAGGAAGAATAATTTTTATTGAGAATCATCTGAACTAATGCAAATATACTTTGGGTAACTATGTTGTCACTAAAGCTTTATTTTAAAAGACAGCTCTCCAATCTTGAGTCTATTGACACTTCAATCCTTTCAAGCCCCTTCCAGTGAGGTGGGAAAGGTAGTAAGAGAAAAAGAGTAGTTAGTGATGAGAACAATATGGCCTCGGGAAGTAAGAATTGAATTGGAAACCTGGAGCTTGGATTCTATTCTTGGCTCTGCTACTCACAAGCTATATAAAGATGGGCCTACACATCTTCATCTATGAAAAGGGGATGCTTGCAATCATCTTGGCTACTTTATAGAATGTTGTGAGAATTGAATAAAATCACTTAAGAGAAATCTGAAACTTTAAAAATACTTTACAAATGTAATTTTAAAGTGGGTTCACTAAGAAGGATCTAACTTGTATCTAATATCTTTTGTGCTATGGGAGGGATTTCAGCAAGGGTAGGAGGTATGTCATAAATCTCTGATAACACATGCTCTGAACTCTTTGAAAGCATTGTATCTAATCAGCACAAAGTCCTGTTGCTAATTGCAGGGGGTTTCTCCCTGGGCATTCAGTTCAGTTTGCGAAGTGTTATATTTATAACTTTCTGAAGCCTCAGTCCCTCTCAGAATCCCAGGAAATAAGAGTGTGATCTGATCGTGACTGAAGATTGCAGGTTGATATTGTCAGGCTGGTGGTGATTTCCAACAAAAGCAAAACAGCAGGTATCACTGAGAGAAGGGCAGTAAAGCTTTCCACAGCTCTAATAGGGCCTACCTCCCCTCCTTCCTTCCCTTTCTCCCTACCTCCCATTGGAAGAGAAAAAGATCATGGCTGCAGTCAGAATAAGCCTGCTTACCTACAAAAGTGGGTACAGGCGTGGGTGGAAAGACAGGCTTATAGGGGCTTTAGCAGTAGTGAAAGAATTACCAACAGCAGGAGAAACTCAGATTTTGAAGCATGTGGATGAGAAATAATGATAATCCTTCATGAACTGCAGGGATTCTGTACTGGAGAATCTGAATATGAGAGCTCAGCAGCCCATCCTACAAGGAGCTATTAATGGTGAGGAACATGGCAGACAACACAGGTGTGCAGGCAGGGGACCTGAGTTTGAGTTTCAGTGCCAAGTTATTACCGTCCTTAGCTTCTCTGAGCATTAGTTTTCTCACCTAAAAATAGCAAAACAGGAGCAATAACAACAGCTACTTCAAATCTCTGGTGCAATAAATGAGAATATTTATGGAAGGGCCTTTCCTTTAATAAGAGTAATTGGTACGTAGTTTATAATTATGAAAAGACATTATATCAATATTCTGCAGTGATCTAGGCAATGAGGATTATGAATGATTGTGATATAGATGTAAAGAAACAGACCTGGGAGCAAAAGAACTTACATCTAGCATCGTGGACATAACACAATCTGAGAGCTTGACGATGGGGAAGGCAGATTTAGAGTCCTGTGATTTTCTTACGGAAATTCTGAGATTATAGTTATGAGGATATGCAGCTTGTGAGAATTGTGGTCTTGCAAAGATATTAACATCCTAATGCCCAGAACCTGTGAATATATTACTTTACATGGCAAAGGGGAAGTAAGGTTGCAGATGGAGTTAAGGTTGATCATCAGCTAACGTTAAAATAGGAAGATCATCCTTCCTAGATTATCATGTGGGCCCAATATTATCACAAAGGTGTTTGAAAGTGCAAAAAATGCCAGGTGTGGTGGCTCATGCCTGTAATCCCAGCACTTTGGGAGGCCGAGGCAGGCAGATCACCTGAAGTCAGGAGTTTGAGACCAGCCTGGCCAACATGGTGAAACCCTGTCTCTACTAAAAATACAAAAATTAGCCATGTGTGGTGGCACGCACCTTTAATCCCAGCTACTCAGGAGGCTGAGACAGAATCACTTGAACCTGGGAGGTGGAGTTTGCAGTGAGCTGAGATCACACCATTGCACTCCAGCCTAGGTTACAAGAGTGAAACTCCGTCTCATAAAGAAAATAAATAAAAGTGCAAGAGAGAATCAGAGAAAGAAATGAAATGAAGAAGCAGAGTTACAGTGATACAATGTGAAAAATCAACCAGACATTGCTGGATTTGAAGATGCAGAAGAGGGATCATGAGCCAAGGGATGAAGGCAGACTCAGGGAGCTGGAAAGGGTGAGGATGTGGATTTTCAAATTTTCTCCCAGAGTCTCTAGACTAGGAGAAATGCAGCTCAGTCTACACCTTGATTTTAGCTCAGTGAGACCCCATGTTGGACCTCTAACGTACAGAACTATACAATAATAAATTTGTATTGTTTTAAACCATTAAGTGTGTTGTAATCATACTGCAGCAATAGAAAACTCATGCCATATTCGAAGTAAGGTATTAAATGCTAAGTAAGGTCTAAGTGTTAATTTTAAGAGGTTTGTACCTGCGAAGTGTGAGTGGGTAAGCAAAACGAAGACTGTAGTGAAAATTAGTACACAAAATTATTTCTTAATATTTGCTCCACAAGTTAAAGAAATGAAATTAGAGACAATCACCTAAATTCAACCTCTTCACTTCACTGACGACATTCAACGAATAATAAAGCTCACAGATTCAATTGTCTTTTTGCGAAATGGAGTATGTGGCTTATACAACATGTAGAGGAGTTGGTGTCAGAGTGGGTAGAAGGTTTGCTTTGGGCAAAGGGATAGTCTTTTTTTTTTTTTTTTAAATTAACCATTAACCTCAGCTCATTTTCTCATCCTCCAGTCTACTGGGTATATTTAATTCAGTCTGAGCTTGAGGAAAAGATCATAGGTAAGGTAACTCTCCTAGACAGCCGTTTTATAAAGGAAGTTTTGTATTTTCATGGTGTAGTTACCGATATTCTTTTCAAATGAGATTTTTGGAAATGATTTTTCTGCAAACTTGGAATGAAAGTACCTGGACCACACTTTGAATGCAGAAGGCAACTTTCACCTCAGGTGTTAAGCATTTGAATCAGGACCTGCCTGTGGAGTAGCTGTGTAATATCAAATGCTTTTGGAGAACTCTCTTGAATATTTGCATTTGCAGACCAGTTCTGCGAAAGGGGTATTCTTCACTCATTCTATCACAACTTTTCCTGAAGAAAATGCCATTGTTTTATAGGAGCAGAATTTAAAGGGTAAAACCTTTTGTATCCATTACATTGTCATTGATCCCCATAAGCCTCCAGATGTTTATCTGTGTACTCTATCAAGACAGGAAGATATGGGTAAAATTAAAATTGGTGATAAATAACGTACCCACATTTAAATATTTTCTATTTCTGGAATTATTGCTAAGATGTAATATTAATGGAGAAACATTACCAAGATACACAAGGAGCATGTGTGTACATATGTAGGTAGTGGGTATGTTTGTAAGGTCAGTAGTGTGACACCTATAAGAGATAAGATTAGAATGTTCCACAAATTCTAACTGAACATTCACAGAAGGACTTCATAAATCTTTTCCAAATGCAACTCAACTATTAAACACAAAGTAAAAACAGGAGCATCACTCTTGCTCACACCAGCTATATGCCTAATTTGCAGCTTTGCAGTCTTTTCAGGTTCCCAATGGACACTATTCAAGTTATGTAGCTTAAATGCACTACTCAGTTTGCCTGTCCTCACATATCACTGCTCAGATTTTTTAGATTTACTGGATTTTCCCACAGCTACATGAAAATCACTGTTTCATCACATAATGATTGAGCTTTTAGTGTTTACCTAGTCAGGGACTATTTCTCTAATAAGCTATGCCTGAAGTAATTTCTAAAGCAAGAATACTAAGAATATTTTTTATTGAATGCAGCCCTTACCAGTCATTAGTTGCTGTTAAGCCACAATTAGATCAGTTTTCTACATGATATAAAATTAGTTTGGCATAACTGCTACATAGGGAAAGCTGTGTACAATCTCTTGCTTTTTGTAATTCAAAATGAAAGGTGATGCTGTATATGCAGGGTAACTTTGGTTTTGCCCTATCTCTCTCTCTCTCTCTCTCTCTCTATATATATATATATATATATATACACACACACATACACACACACACATACACATATATATACGTATATATGCATATATGTATATACATATACACGTATATATGCATATATGTATATACATAGTATGTGTGTGTATATATACACACACACACTTGAATTAAGTGTTGCAGTTTATAAATTATTTCAGGTTTAATTCAGTCACTCCATTTGCACACTCAAATCTATCATTCCCTAGCTGATAATTGTGTGTGTGTGTGTGTTGTGTGTGATGTAAAAATGAAGGCTAAAAATTGAAATGGTTTATATAAAGGTAATATCCATTTATCAAATGCTTGATATTTTAGAAACCTCAGGAAGGGTGCACATTTTTATTCACTCTTTAAATCTAGAAATTATTTGGCTGGTACATATGCTAGCTTTTACTAAATGTTAAGTTATAAAAATGCAAGAAGTATCTATGAACAGCTTAATAAACTCCATTTCTGCTTCTTCCAAGAAAAAAAGTGGAAGATTTTGTGCTGTTGAGGAAGGAATAGAAGTTTCGAAATAACATTTTTCTACTATTTCTTTCTATATAAAATGTTCAGGCTCTGAAAATTCACGTACAAATTACTTATGGGATGTTGATAGGGTAACTGCACATCTGGGTCAGCTCACAATAGTTCTAGTTTAAGCCAGTGACCTCTGTGAATAGGAACACCATTCCACTTTCATAAGTGTCATGGTTTGAGTGATAAATTACATTAACCATCCTAGATGTTAAGAAAATTGTTAGATATTTAATAAAACTGTTGTCCTTAATTACTATGTGACTCAATTAGCAAGTTTTCCTAAGCATCTACTGAAGGCACATACAAAATGTTACAGGAATATGTAACATGATTCTACCCCATGAGAAGTTTGCAACCTTTGTGTTTTTAATCCAATATAACAAATTTGACAGTACTGTCGTAAAGAAAAGCACTAATGTTTTCCAGCAAATTATAACAGTCATATGACACAAGTTTATATCTTTATGACCTTAAATACTTTATCTGACCTTGCCAAGCCTATTTCTGTGTCCATAAAATGAAGAAAAATGTAGGATTCTTAACAGAATTGTGGTGAAGATTCAATGAAATAAAGTCTGCAAAGTGCTTAGCAGAATACGTGTCATATGGTCAAGGTCAAAAGATACTGGCCAAAAAAGCACAGACAAATGAATAGATGGACGGATGAATTAACAATTAACATATTCCACAAAATTAATATTTTTGTTGAAATGACTGAAAGAGAGGAAAGGGCAAGCAATTTTTTATGCATCCCTCCCATTCTCTCCCTTTACTTTCTACGTGATTTGGGGCAAGTTATTTCATCTCTTTGTGCCTCAGTTTCCTCAGCTCTGCAATGGGAAAAATAATAGTCCAAGTGCTGTGAGGATTCAATACATGTAAAGCACTGGTCCGCAGTGACTGCTCATGAAACTTTGGTTATTGCTATTTCATTTAGCAGCTATTATTACATGAAAAATATAACAATGAGAGGAGATATGGACAGTGCTCTACTGAAAAGACAGGGGGATTACATTAAATGTCTCCATTATTAAAGATTTTTAAAAGGAATGGTTTGCAAATAGGTTAAATCTAGAACCCCTCTGAGACTCAGTACTGTGCTGTTTCTTTCAGTGAGCATGATTACTCACACACGTGATTATTTGCTGCAACTAAAACAACAAAAGTGAACAAACAAAAAAAACCTAGATGATGTGGTTAAGTCAGATTCAGCTCCTGAACTACAGGCAGCTTAAGAGGTTCCTTCAAGGCCACATCTGAATGCTTATAATTCAGAGTGTTTCTCGAAAAAATATTCATAAAAATATTTGTGTAAGCAGTGCTTCAGTAACTGAGTGTTCTTTATCACAAGCAGCTGTTCTTCCTAACCTGCCTTAAAAGGAAAATTGTTGCTATTATTGTAGTTCAAAAGATGAGATGGAGGGAGGTGAACTGCCTGGACTAAGGTCATGTATTAAGTCAACAGCAGAGATAGACCTAGAATGAAAAGTAAAAGTAAACAATTACTTTCTCTCAACAATAGTGATACTTCAATTCTAAGACTATTACCTTTCATTGCCTTGACTTTACATTTTGGCAGATTCTACTGCTTTTGAAAGCAGTAAACTTTATACAATTCCACCTACTTGAATGAACGAGTTTTTAAAAATCACAAATTTCCAAATGCTGGTTGTTAAACTTCAACTCTCAGTGCATTTATTAAAGAAACATCCTCTCAATCTAGTCAGTCTACTATGTTCTAAAGTAATAAATGGAGAGTTGAATCTGGGCCCTATACTCATTAGCTGAGCAGCTAGCCTTGCTCAGCCGGGGGCTTTTGACACTGAAACCCAACTTTTCAAGTAGCCAGGGGGTATGTGGGACTAGCTTCTAGTTCTTGTCATGTGTCCCTGTTATTTGGGAAAGCACTTTATTCAACTGAATCATTATTATTTTTCATAAATATTAAAGATGGCAGTAGATCATGGAGTTGTAGCCAGACATCTCAAGTCAATGTGGAAACTGGCGAATATCAAATAAAGCAAACATTCTCAACAATTCACTTCCAGCTATCTCATGAGAGAGTCAAAGCTAAAGAGCAGAGACCATGCCTAGAAGAGCTTTGTAAGATTTCTTTAGCTTGACTTTATGGGTTTTTGTTCTGTTTTGTTTTGCCTCCTGGCTAGTTCATCATAGTAATTAACATGGAAATGTGGGATACCTCTTCTGTTATCTGATAGCAACATCATGGAGTCAAAAGCTGGGTTGCCAATTCCTTTCCACAATCTTCAGGGAAGAGCGATTTAAAGGGCAGTGATGCAAAGCAGGCTGAGCCCCTAGAGTCTTTTAAAAGTGTATGTGAAGATCCACCTCGAGTTTGATGTGTGACCTTGGAAGTTTGAACAGACAACTACACATATGGAACTCTTATATTGAAGAAAAACAGGCTTAGCCGTGCAGGAAATTATAAAGGACACTCAAGAGCCTTGCTCAGTACCATCGTGGCTCCATTGCCTATGGAATATAGTCCTAGTCTACCTCTTCCAACATATCTCCTTTCATACGCACTATGTTTTATCTAACCTAAATTATTTGCAGTTCCATGTACAAACCCAAGGCATTCCTGCCAGAGGGATATCACTTAATTTCTTCCTTACATTCAAACTCATTGCACCATTATCTCCACATGTGCTCCTTATCTCAGTAAATTGAAAATCCATTTACTGACACCACTAATTGTTCAAATTAAAAATTTATAATCATCCATCAATGCTTTTTCCCACCTACCCATCAGACCCCTCAATAAATCCAGATTTCAACCACTTCTGACACCTTCTCCTACTTCAAAGCAGGTGCAAGCTACCTCCTTTCTTGCCTAGATTATTGCAGTAACCTTCTAATCAGTCTTGTTTTTCCCTTTTGCTGGAAAGCAGAGAGTGATTCTGCTAACATATAAACCATTTAAAAATATGTCATTCCTCTGCTCAAAATTTTCTTTACTTCTCATATCAGCCAGACTAAGGCCAGTGTGTCCCAACAGTGACCTGTAAAACCCTGTATGATCCATGTTTGTCTTATCTCTTTAGTCTCATCTCCTATTTCTCTCTTGCTTATTCTCCTCCAGTCAGAATAGCCTTTTTGCCTTTTTACAAACCAATCACATTCCCTCCTTAGATTCTTAATACTTCCTGGGCAATTTTCTTCTCTTAGTTATGCAAATGGCTTTTCTCTTCACCTTCTTCAGGTATCTGCTTAAATGTTGTATTCTCTGTGAGAGTTATCTTTGGTAGTATCTGCCATCTAGCATATAGCATATTTTATTTATATTGTGTTTCTTTTATTTGTTTTTGAGACAGAGTCTTGCTCTGTCACCCAGGCTGGAGTGTAGTGGTGCGATCTTGGCTTACTGCAAGCTCCGCCTCCCAGGATCCCATTCTCCTGCCTCAGTCTCCTGAGTAGCTGGGACTACAGGTGCGTGCCACCACGCCCTGCTAATTTTTTGTATTTTTAGTAGAGACGGGGTTTCACTGTGTTAGCCAGGATGGTCTCGATCTCCTGACCTCGTGATCCACCCACCTCGGCCTCCCAAAGTGCTGGATTACAGGCGTGAGCCACTACGCCCGGCCTTATATTGTGTTTCTGTCTCCTTTCATTAGACGGGAAGTTCATTTCAGTAGAGAGGTTTATTTATTTTGTTTATTTTTGTGTCCTCCAGCACCTAGAGGAGAGCCAGGCATATAGTAGATTCTCATTACATATCTCAAGAATGAATGAGTAAATGAATTAGTAAAGTCACCTCTTTACATCGCTAAAACACTTTATGAGCATCTCAAAAAATAATTGATTCTTTCTTCCTTGAAGGGCCATAGTTCCTGGAGGGTCTGGAAGCACCCAATTCCCAAGTTCCAGATAGCAAGAATGATAAAATCTTTTCAAAGATATGTCACTATTACTGTTAGGTTCTGGTTACAATTCTACAAACCTCCTGTGGGCAGAGTTAATCTGAAGTGCCTTTGAAAAAAATGCCAATTACCTCTTGGTTTCTACTCTTCCCAGCACCATGACATCCCCCCATGATTAATTCTCACTTCATTTTCCATACCATCAACTTTGGAGCCAGCACTGTCTTCAAACAAATTACTAAAGGCAACATGATAACCTGGCAGAATTGTCTTCACTTCAGTCGTCTTTCTCTCTTTGAAGTTAAATACCCTCTGCTCTCATCAGATTATTTTAGTAGATTGTGTGTGATGTTTTATTGGTTTTGTGGTTCTATTTCAGTAGGAACATTTTGGCTTATTCTAATGAGAGGTGATATAAATTTGCTCATGACATGAATAATTAATAAGTCTAAACATTAGCTGGGTATGTGACTGCTGCTAGAATACCTCAGTGAAAAACAAACCCCGTGGAAGCCAACAAAGAGAAAAAATGACAACTATAATCAAGGTCTTTCTTCCCTTCTGGCAACTTATATGCAGATAGCACCTAATGCTGAGTACATGAGCAAATGGTAAGGAGGTGGAGGATATAAACTAAGTTTTCAGTTTATAAAGTTGGTAGATTACAGATAAATGGTGGATGTGGGCTGTGATGGGCTCTAAATTGCTGATTGAGATGAATGGCTCAATTAAATTTTAATTGTCCAATATGTATCATGGTCTTAATTGTTACAAGGCACTGGGGTAGGAATTTCCAAGAAAACATGAATAATATTGAGTAAGCATCATTTCTATTTCAAAGAGCTTTTAACTTAATACAGAAGAATATAAATGACTACATTACAAAGACATAGTTGCAGATTGGCAAAAAGATATAGGCACAAATTGCAATGAAGTTCAACTGATGAAGAAGTTATAATTAATTCACCTGTGTTTGCTGAGGAAGCTGTGAAGAGGACAGGAAATGAATGTGGATGTATGTAAATGTTGAAAAAAGCCTTCCCCTATGCAGAGAGAATCTAGGATGAGTTTTGAAATATAAGATTTTAATAGTCAAAGATGTTCAGGAAGAGCATGCCAGGAAGAACATGGCAAGAAGTGAATGTAAAGTTGGAAAAATTCAGAATACAGTAAAGTAATCCACTGGGGTGAAGCATAGGGAAGTGACAATAAGAAGGGCAGAAGGACAGATGGAGTCAATATTTCAGACAATCCTTGAATATCGGGCCATAACTTTGTACTTAACTTATGGGAAATGGGGACCTCAGAAGGCTTTGGAGCATGGGTAGGAACATGATAAAAGTTCCTAAAATGGTAAGATTCTTTTAGGAATTATCAGAAGAATTGTGAAAGTGCTGCTCTCTTTCTTCCTTCCTTAGTCTCTCTCCATCTCTCTTGGTCACTGGGTTCCAGAGTCTCTTTGGAAATAATCAAACCCTTCCTAAGTAATTTAAACATCAAAGTTAAGAGTTTGATCAATATAAGTCCTAAAACTGAGTAAATCCTCACAGTAATTGTACTATTATTTTTCCCATCGTAGAGCTGAGGAAACTGAGACACAAAGAGATTTGAAGTATCATGCCCAAAGTCACATAACTAGTAAAGGGCAGAGAGAAGGGGAAGGGGAGAGGGAGAAGGAAGAACCAAACATGCATTGTTGAATTATTACAGAAGCACACCAGTAGACATTTGCTTAATATATTTAAAGCACTAGCATTTTAATGAAGATTAATGAGTTGAATTAATAATTAGAATTTTTAATTTGACTTCCTCTTTTCCTAATTGAATATCATTTATTTCCTTCTCCTGCCTGATTGCTCTGGCCAGAACTTCCAGCACTATGTTGAATAGGAGTGGTGAGAGAGGGCATCCCTGTCTTGTGCCAGTTTTCAGAGGGAATGCTTCCAGTTTTTGCCCATTCAGTATGATATTGGCTGTGGGTTTGTCATAGATAGCTCTTATTATTTTGAGATACGTCCCATCAATACCTAATTTATTGGGAGTTTTTAGCATGAAGGGTTGTTGAATTTTGTCAAAGGCCTTTTCTGCATCTATTGAGATAATCATGTGGTTTTTGTCTTTGGTTCTGTTTATATGCTGGATTACATTTATTGATTTGCATATGTTGAACCAGCCTTGCATCTCCCAGGGATGAAGCCCACTTGATTATGGTGGATAAGCTTTTTGATGTGCTGCAGGATTCGGTTTGCCAGTATTTTATTGAGGATTTTTGCATCAATGTTCATCAAGGATATTGGTCTGAAATTCTCTTTTTTGGTTATGTCTCTGCTTTGGTCAAATTGTCCCTGTTTGCAGATGACATGATTGTATATCTAGAAAACCCCATCGTCTCAGCCCAAAATCTCCTTAAGCTGATTAGCAACTTCAGCAAAGTCTCAGGATACAAAATCAATGTACAAAAATCACAAGCATTCTTGTACACCAATCACAGACAGACAGAGAGCCAAATCATGAGTGAACTCCCATTCACAATTGCTTCAAAGAGAATAAAATACCTAGGAATCCAACTTACAAGGGATGTGAAGGACCTCTTCAAGGAGAACTACAAACCACTGCTCAATGAAATAAAAGAGGATACAAACAAATGGAAGAATATTCCATGCTCATGGGTTGGAAGAATCAATATCGTGAAAATGGCCATACTGCCCAAGGTAATTTATAGGTTCAGTGCCATCCCCATCAAGCTACCAATGACTTTCTTCACAGAATTGGAAAAAACTACTTTAAAGTTCATATGGAACCAAAAAAGAGCCCGCATCGCCAAGTCAATCCTAAGCCAAAAGAACAAAGCTGGAGGCATCACGCTACCTGACTTCAAACTATACTACAAGGCTACAGTAACCAAAACAGCATGGTACTGGTACCACAACAGAGACATAGATCAATGGAACAGAACAGAGCCCTCAGAAATGATGCCACATATCTACAACTATCTGATCTTTGACAAACCTGACAAAAACGAGAAATGGGGAAAGGATTTCCTATTTAATAAATGGTGCTGGGAAAACTGGCTAGCCATATGTAGAAAGCTGAAACTGGATCCCTTCCTTACACCTTATACAAAAATTAATTCAAGATGGATTAAAGACTTAAATGTTAGACCTAAAACCATTAAAATCCTACAAGAAAACCTAAGCAATACCATTCAGGACATAGGCATGGGCAAGGACTTCATGTCTAAAACACCAAAAGCAACGGCAACAAAAGCCAAAATTGACAAATGGGATCTCATTAAACTAAAGAGCTTCTGCACAGCAAAAGAAACTACCATCAGAGTGAACAGGCAACCTACAGAATGGGAGAAAATTTTTGCAACCTACTCATCTGACAAAGGGCTAATATCCAGAATCTACAATGAACTCAAACAAATTTACAAGAAAAAAACAAACAACCCCATCAAAAAGTGGGCAAAGGACATGAACAGACACTTCTCAAAAGAAGACATTTATGCAGCCAAAAAACACATGAAGAAATGCTCATCATCACTGGCCATCAGAGAAATGCAAATCAAAACCACAGTGAGATACCATCTCACACCAGTTAGAATGGCCATCATTAAAAAATCAGGAAACAACAGGTGCTGGAGAGGATGTGGAGAAATAGGAACACTTTTACACTGTTGGTGGGACTGTAAACTAGTTCAACCATTGTGGAAGTCAGTGTGGCGATTCCTCAGAGATCTCGAACTAGAAATACCATTTGACCCAGCCATCCCATTACTGGGTATATACCCAAAGGACTATAAATCATGCTGCTATAAAGACACATGCACATGTATGTTTATTGTGGCACTATTCACAATAGCAAAGAGTTGGAACCAACCCAAATGTCCAACAATGATAGACTGGATTAAGAAAATGTGGCACATATATACCATGGAATACTATGCAGCCATAAAAAATGATGAGTTCATGTCCTTTGTAGGGACATGGATGAAACTGGAAAACATCATTCTCAGTAAACTATCGCAAGGACAAAAAACCAAACACCGCATTTTCTCACTCATAGGTGGGAATTGAACAATGAGAACTCATGGACACAGGAAGGGGAACATCACACTCCGGGGACTGTTGTGGGGTGGGGGGATGGGGGAGGGACAGCATTAGGAGATATACCTAATGCTAAATGACGAGTTAATGGGTGCAGGAAATCAACATGGCACATGGATACATAGGTAACAAACCTGCACATTGTGCACCTGTACCCTAAAACCTAAAGTATAATAAAAAAAAAAAAGTTAGAATTTTTAAATATATTGCTGACTATTTTGGTAGTTTTAGTTAAATATTTCTCAATTGCCTTGTTATATTGAATGAACAGTTCTAGCCAAAGAAGTTTACACAGGAATATTTCATGTATTCTGTGCTTTCAAGGCTGTGGTTCTCACTGAAGAACAAATGGAGATATCTAAAGCATGAACAAAGAGAAAGGGGCTTCTTACTTTGAATTGTAGACATATATTTTTCTGTAATATTTAATGAACAGGAAATAGATTTGGTTTTGGAAAGTATGTATGAAAATAATTCTGCAAATGTTTTTAAAGGAAACATTCTCATTAATGCAGCTAAGGTGTTATTATTTGCTCCATTTAACAGCTATTCAGCTTGATTCTCATCCAGTGTGTGTGCAGAAGTCAGTTACAAAAAATGTTGTAAGTACCCTTATTTAGGGAAAAGCTAGCACAACATCATTCCCTTTGCTCCATCAACTCACTTACCCGCAAAAAGATAACTGTAGCTACAAAGGTGTTTTAAAAATCTTAAATTGGACATTATCCTGAGAGATGCAATAATAATCCCCCTTTCTCCCCTTCAGTCTTCAAAACTGAGAATTTGTGATTGCTCTAATATATGTTCCTGCCCAGCTACTTAGCCTAAGAATAAATGTTTCTTTATTCATCCTTTGGCTACCCTTCCCTACTTGGGGCAAGTACTTGGGACAAGAGCAATGTCCCCAACAATGCTGCCTGTGGTCCTCTGTCAGAGCTAGATGATCAGAAGGATAAATTTATTGACTGGCTTAAATTTACTCATGTGGGTACATTTCATTTCAGTATAATTACGGTATAAAGTCCTCAGAAGGAAAGACCCAAAGAGGGTGTGTGAGTGTGTGTGTGTTATTGTCAAACATTTTTCTTTAATAAAAAATTAGTGAAACCTATACAGAAAAAAATCCTTTGTATTCAAAAGTCAGGAGAGACTTCTTTCTGAGAGACTTGAAACCATTAGAAATCTGTAATGTTTTAGCTGCCAGATACATTGAGTATGCTTTTCTCAACCAAAGTAGACATTATATAATTCTATTTATTTATTTTCCATGAACCTGAAGCTTCACTACAAGTTTGTATTTGGTCAAGAATTTTTAAAATGTAAATTCTACCTTATTCAACAATCCTTTCTCTAGAAATATAATTCAAGTAGCTAGACTATCTTGGCTCAGGCTTCTAGATAGACTATCTTAGGTCAGGCTTCAGAAGCAGCTTCTGAAACAAGAATTTATATGTAAGTGACTTCTTAAAGAAAATGCCCCAGGAGAAACTAGAAATACAATTGAAGAAGTACAACAGAGAGAAAGAGTCCAAGCAAGAGTGCAAAATCAGGCAACGACCCACCGTGGTGGTAGTGGCCTGATGACACAGGTGCACTCTTCGGTATAAATTATGTCCCAAAGTTTGTCCTGATCTGTGGCAAAGGACCTGGGCTTTAACATCCTGTGCCTGCATCAGTCAGTTGTTCACTAAGGGTGCTCCATGTATGCAAAGCTACTTGCTCCATGTACGCAAAGCAGCTTCTGTGGCCCCAGGGCAGAAATGAGAAAAGTCACAGTGCAAGTAGTGAAAGCAAAAGCACAGTGGAGATGAAAAGGGGCACACAGAACCTGCCGAAGGGATGCAAGGTTGATCTGAGCAGAGTACTGAGAGCGTCCTCTACATACACCAAGGCAGTAATTAGAGGTAGATATATTTATGTCTGAGTTTATTACCATTACTTGAGAATCCAAAAAAAAAGGTGATTTGCTTTATTCACAGAGTGAAATACTATACAGATATTGAAAAGTTTTCATTAATGTATTCAACAAGCATTCTTTTGAGGTTGATATATTCCAGCTACCATGAATATATCACACAATACAGAAAAAAGAGTCTGCCCATAAGAGGCTAACACTCTAGAAGGGAAATAGACAACAAACAATAAGGAAAGGAGATGGAGAATGTAGAAGAAAATGGGTTATACAAAACAAAACAGAATCAGGCATGGTTATGCAGGAGTTCCAAGGGTAAGAAGTGTACATGAAGAAAGGAAAGAGATATTTTACATTTAAAAGGTAATTGAAAAGGCTCAAGTGAGCAGATTTGAAAGAGATGAATGAGTAAATATTGACACATGCTTATCTGGTGAATTGTTTTTCTAGTCAAGGGAAACAGTACAAAGGATATATGTAGAGGAAACCTACCTGCTGGCTGTGTTTGAAGAATAGTGAGAAGTTTGGCGAGCCTGGATTAGGCTGGGTAAGACATAGAAATAATGTAAGTGACAAGGTCAGAGAATCAACAGAGTGCCAGATCATCTAGAACTGAGTAGGTCATGGTAAAAACTTTGGTTGAGGAAGATTAAAAAGCATTAGATCATTTCAGCACAAGTGTGACATGATCTGACTTACATTTTTAAAACAATCACTCTGGCTATGTATTCAGAATAGATGGGAGCAAGGAGATCAGTTGGACACTATTGTAACAATTCAGGCCCATAGTAACAGTGAATTAAACAAAAAGGTAGCACTGGAGATAGATGAGAGGTACTGGATTGAGTTATGGATGTAGATCATAGAATTTCCTGGCATACTGGATAAAAGTTATGAGGGGAACAAGAGAAGTGTCAAGGAGGATTCACGTTTTCTGCCTGAGAAACTGAAAAGCTACAGCAGCAATTAATATTACTTCAGTTCCCACTTGAAGAAACACTGGCCTTCCCATATCCATTGATCACGTGACACAGGATTTCCTCTGAGAAGATATCGAGGTTTGCTGAAATTGCTGAGGGACATATAACTCATGAAACAATCTTAAGTACCTAAATGAAGGCATCTATGAACAGGCTGGTACCAATCACTTATTGTCTACTCTTTGGCTTAGCCCTTTATTCCTTCTGTTTAGAGATTACTTGAGAATCCAAAAAAAGGAGGAATTGCTTTATTCACAGAGTGGAATACTATACAGATATTTAAAAAGCATTTTCTTTAAGAAGTCACTTACATATAAATTCCTTTTTCAGAGGCTGCTTCTGAAGCCTGACCTAAGGTAGTCTATCTAAAAACCCGAGCCAAGACTTGCCATGGCCTGAAAGAACTGCACCCTTCACCTCATCTTTGAATTTTAATCACATTAGTTTTATTACTTCTGCTAACTTCCACTCATGGGAAATGGACTTGTATGTTTTCTGTTATTTTAAAACCAAGTAAGAGACACAGCGTCTATATACACATGGTGATAGAATGTGTAAAAGCCTGACTAGGATCCACCCTTTTCCTAATGTTTCCACCTGAATGTTCAATAGCATGGTCCTCTGTGAACATAACTACCCTAACTCGCATCTGGGTTAATTCTTCTTTTCCATCTTCCTTCCTGTGGGTATCATTGTCTTTAGTTTTCAGGAAACTAGATTTTCAGACAACAAATAACCCTATCTAGAAAAGACAATTAAAAGAGATGTCCTTAAAATGAATTCCTAAATCTGATTAAATCTATTATCAACCTAATTGGTGCCTGCAGCCCAAATTCAAGGTAATAAAATTGATCATTGGTCTACCTTTACATTCATGACGACTAGTTTCAAATTAGCCCCCAAGTCTACCCAAAAGTACTCCTTTTCAAAATCATTATTTTACATTTCTTTATCTCTCTCCAAATGCCCAGTACCTCCTTAGCTTGCTTCTTGAATCACTGGAAGAAAAATAAAAGCAACCAAATAATTGTCAAATCTCTTAAATGACTTGGATCTACAACCATTCTCTCTGACTTACCTCCAATTACAATAGGTCTCTTGTCCTTCTTTAAAGAGCAACTCCTTTACTTTTGTCCTGGATTCCACCCCTATCTGTCTTTATAAGAACTATTTTATTCAGTTATCACCTCCAATTTGTTGCATTATTAATTTATTTCTCTTTAATGGTTCATGCCCTTCAGTATACAAAAACGCTCCTGTAACTTTCCAATGAAGAGAAAATTCCTTAACGCTTTTTGCTCTCATTCTATGTCCCACGTCCCTGCTCTCCTTCACAACAAAATCTATTTTTTTACTTTTATTTTAGGTTCAGTGGTACATGTACCGGTTATATAGCTAAGTTGTGTATCACAGAGGTTTGGAATACAGATTATTTCATCACCAGGTAGTAAGCATAGTCACTCATAGGTAGTTTTTTGATCCTCACCCTACTCCTGCCCTCCACCTTCAAGTAGACCTTGGTTTCTATCGTTCCCTTGTGTTCCATGTGAACTCGGTGTTTAGCTTCCCCTTATAAGTAAGAACATGCATTATTTGCTTCACTTTTTCTGCATTAGTTCACTTACAATAATGGAACTAGCTGTATCCATGTTGCTGTAAAGGACACGATCTCATTCTTTTTATGGCTGTGTAATATTCCATGGTGCATATGTGGCACATTTTCTTTATTTAGTCTACCATTGATGGGCATGTAGGCTAATTCCATGTGTTTTCTATTGTGAATCATGCTGCAATTAACATACATATGCATGTGCCTTTATGGTAGAATGATTTATATTCCTTTGGGTATATACCCAATAATGGGATTGCTGGGTTCCATGTTAATTCTGTTTTATATTCTTTGACAAATCACCAAACTGCTTTCCACAATGGCTGAACTAATTTATTAGTCAACTAATAAATTAGATAACTAATTCTAATAAATTAGATAACTAATTTCCACCTGCAGTGTATAAACCTTCCCTTTTCTCTGCAGCCTTGTCAGCATCTGTTATTCTTTGACTTTTTAGTAATAGCCATTCTGACTGGTGGGAGAGGGTATCTCATTGTAATTTTGATTTGCATTTCTAACGATTAGTGATGTTTAGAATTTTTTCATAAGCTTGTTGGCTGTACGTATGTCTTCTTTTGAAAAGTGTCTGTTCATGTCTTTTGCCCACTTTCTAATGGGGTTGTTTTTTGCTTGTAAATTTGTTTAAGTTCCTTATAGATTCTGGATACTAGTCCTTTGTCGGATCATGATTTGCAACAATTTTCTCCCATTCTGTAGGCTGTCCATTTACTCTGTTGATGGTTTCTTTTGCTGTGAAGAAGCTCTTTATTTTCTCACACTGTATTCAAAAATCAACTCAAGATGGATTAAATACTAAAATGTAAAACCTAAAACTATAAAAATCCTGGACGAAAGCCTAACAAAATTGTTGAAGAAGTTTTTGCACTAGACGTTTCTACTCCTTCACATCCCTTTCGCTTATTAATCCATCCAGCAGGGTTTATAAGCCAACCATTTCAATGATGCTGCTTTTACCACGGCCCATAGCAATCCACGTCCTGTCACATCCATGTCCTTATCCAATCTTTCAGCATCATTCAAAGAAAGCATAACACTCTTCTTTCTTGAAACATTTGAGACATTTTCTTGTCTTCCAAAACCACACAGTTTTCCTCCTTACAACAGTGTCTTATGTAATTTCTCCTCCAGATATCAATTTCAAATATTAGAATAACCCAGGGCATGTCTCAGTTCCATTCTCTTCCCTTAGTCATATTACTGTTCTGTGGTTAGGTCTTGTGAGGCATTTTTAAGGACAAACGTAGAAGCAGAAAGAATATGAGCAATTTTTTCGTGTAGGTCTTATCTAGATCTAATTATTTCACTCATAACATTTCATAACATAGATTTCCTCACATAGCATTTCATTCTTTATTCTAGGATACTTGTGCAGCATGAAATATACATGATTGCACAGTATAATTATAAAATAAAAGGTTTTGAAAAGCTTAGTTCTATATACAGATGCTAAGAACATTACATAAGAGCAGAAGCAGACAAGATATTTTTATTTTTAAAAGGACAAATTCTTACCTTTTGAGACTCATAAGACAGTGGATTTCTCCATATTGGATGATGACTATACATCCTAACATAGTAAAGATATATTAGCATCATTTGATAAACAAGGGAAAATATCTAACCTGAAAAGTAGACAAAATACTGTTAAAAATAGGCATTCTATGTATTCTTCTTCCTCTCTTCTGATTTCAAGCAAGATAATGACAAATCCTTAAATTATTTATCATTGAGGGCTAGGTTCTCTTTTTCTTCTGTATTTAGCTCTGTTCTGCTCTTAGAAAAGAGTGAGAGAGAGAGAGAGAGAGTGTGTGTGTGTGTGTGTGTATGTGTGAAAGAGAGGGAGAGAATTTGATTTGGCATTATTGCCAATCAGTTAAAGAACACGGACATTCATTATTGAAGCTGAGTGAGAAGCATTCTTGCTTTTAAAAAAAAAAAAAAAATCTCTGATGCCTCCTAGTCCTAGTTCTTCCTGTGCCTAATCTCTTGCCTTCCTTTGTCAGTTTTACAAAGCTTATTTATTCAAAGCAGGCAAAAGAGTTGACCCTTCTCTCAATCCTCCCAATTCCTACTTAAGTCAAGCCAATGCAAGAACCACGTGGATGAGCTGGCAAGTGTGGAAGGATTGATGTGAGCCTACCAAATGAAAAAGGCAGTGACCATTTTGGAGATCACAGAACTGTTCCCATGAAGCAAGGATCAGAAAAACTCTACTGATTCCCTGGATGGTATCTTTCTTACTCAAAATGATGAGAGTACTTTATCTTCGGGTGTCTCAGGCAGCACAAATGCTCTTATTCTTTCTAGGCTTTCTAAAACTTTTGCATCCATAAATACTTATGTTCATACGTTCCCATTTTCCATTCAATCCTGCTAATAAAATACATCTTTACTGGTATGGCTTTATTGGTTCCTATTTTTTCTTTCTCTCATTAGAATGAAAGACTTTTAGAGATATGTCTGATATTTCAGGCATATTAAGCTTATTTGTGACCTCAAAAAGAAAAAGAAAAATAAGGCTCAGGATTGCCTTAAAATATCCATTTAGAACAATAGTCCTGGCAACTGTGGCTCTACACCTGTTCAGGAAGTGCTGAAAACTAGAGAGATCATCCCACACTTGAAACTGCCTTTGCAAAATTATAACTGAGGAAATTATGACAGTGAAAGAAATCAGATCTAACCGACTCTATCTTGCTTCTAACCCTTAAGCTGTCTTTGTTCATTCCTAGGCAAAGGCTGAACTAACTTTGGGAAGGAACGCAGCTCATGGTTTGACTCTGAAACAAAATTGATAATAGTCCTTTCCCGAAAAGACCCCCTTCTTGCCTGGGGTCCAGTTTGTCTTTGTCAGACTAACAAATTAGCTACCAAATTAGAAATTACAATTTTGGGGTCAGGCAGCCTCTGGCTCCAAGAGTCTGGACCTCCCCAAATTGTTCCTGGGGATAACATCACTATTGTAAAACCTAATATCAGTGCTTGAGACATTTTGCAAACCCTGCAGCTGACACGAGTAATCTGGCTCAACTAATTCTGCCGTCCTACCCAGGAAACAGATGACACCAAGAAAACCTCATTTCAACCCCCTATGATTCCATCTCAAACCTGACCAATCAGTACTCCTCAGTTCCTATGCCCCTACTTGCCAAATTATCTTTAAAAACTCTGATTCCAGAATGCCTGGGGAGCTGATTTGAGTAATAAAACTCCAGTCTCCCACATAGCTAGCTCTTCATGAATTACTCTTTCGCCATTGCAATTCTCGTCTTGTTAAATTGGCTCTTTCTAGGCAGTGGGCAAGATGAACCTATTGAGCAGTTACACGCTTAGCTGCCCACAGGAGCAATGAGTGGGCCAGAGGGGTAAGGGCATATGCATCTGTGCTATGAGTGCTGATGGCCAGGGCCTGGTGGAGGGCACAGGCCTAGCTCCAGGGGACAGCAGCTACTCAGTACCAGTCAATTGTCATCAATTACAAATGCAGGCCCAGGTTGTGTTCTGCTCACGTTTTTAAAAAGAAAAAGAAATATGAAATTTTCCATCAAAACTCCTGATTAAAAAAAAGAATTAGCTTACGTTCAATTCACTATAAGTCAGTTGAGAAGAGAGATCTTAGTTTTTTTATTAACATGATGAATACTTTCTCAATAATTGAGCAAAAATAATCAAGTTAGAAGTCTAACATATGTAAGTCCAATACACAGGGAATAGAATTATGACATAGAGCTATATGAATTATCTAACAATTTAAGAAAAAATGGAGCTCATTTTTGGCCTGGGAATGTTTACTAGAGGAGACAAGACATAAACTCCCTAGATTGAGGAGAAAAAATGAAAGTCAGCTCTGTCCTCCTTGTCCAAACTCTCTAGGAGCAAGAGTTGGGGCATTTTTTTTTTTTTTTGTAAAAAGGTTTTTCAGGCCATATGGTCTCTGTTGCAACTGCTTAAGACTGTCACTGTAGCATAAAATCAGCAATGAATAATACGTAAATGAATACGCATGGCTGTGTCTCAATAAAACGTTTATTTACGAAAACAGGCCTTGCCCACTTTTGGCTCACAGGCTGTAGTTTGCTGACTCCCTACTTTAAAGGAGGGCTGGAGTGCCTCAGTTGGAATTTCAGCTAAGCAGTTTTCAAAAGGGGATTTAGCCTTGTGTGTTGGAGTTGCTTAAAGAGAAGGGTGAACACAAACTGCAGCCACAGACAGTTCAAGTGAAAACCTGGAGACATCAAGTCTGACTTTGGGTGTAAAAATTAGATATATCACAGAAGAAAAGAGGAAAAATATTAGAAACTAAACAAATGTGGGAAAGAAGTAACTAATGAGAGATAGAGCAATGGATGAGGCAGGAAGAAGTACCTACGCTCATTTTGAATAATAACAGGGATGGAATGTGGTCTTCCTAACAGTTCCAAAGAAGCAGACACTGTCTTTATTCCCTACTATGAATATTATTAGGTTACAACAAGAAATAGTTTCCATTTTTCCGCCATCAAAAACAGCTGGCAAAGAAAGGATATTAGATGGAATAGCAAGCCTGCAGAGATAGACAAAATGAAATAGACAAAAAATGTACAAGTTTTCAACTTTTCGTCTGCCTTAGTCCCACTTAGAGATGTCTGTGATGCAACTAACTCATCATCATATAACATCTAGCAAGAAGTTCTTATCAGGCTTGCTAGGCTATACAAGGTTGATTCCAACTCTAAGTTTATATAGCAGTTCTCTTTGCTAAGAACACCTCTTCTCTGATGGGGCAAGATGGCTGTACTTCCGTGTGTCATGTTGTGTGCTCAACTGATCTGATGGACCAACCAGCTAAAGGAGAATTGATTTTATTGCTAGTTTTTTATCACTAGTGTTTCAGAGAAGATTTTCATATTACTTCACACAAGACACTTTCAGGCATTTAAGAAAAATGCTTTTAGCTAAATGCGAATGATATAAAAATGGCTTTTTTCATGAAATACTCAAAAGACTGTACCTTCTAGTTTCAAGGAGCATTTATTTCCATTTTACTTCTATATCTTCAATAGATACTCTACTTAAAATTTGACTCTTGATTCACAGTACTGAACATGGGCTTCAGTGGGTGAAATACATTAAAATTTTAAGTCCAGGCAAGAGCTCTTGGGAGAAAAATTGAAGGTCAGATAAGGTTGGGTAGCCTGGACCCCAAAATGAATGATAAAGAACTTAAGGGGACTTAAAAACAAGCTCTGACACATGACCACTTGGTATTGCTTGAACAAAGCAGTTGAAGAGGGCATGTGTGATATTTGTTAAAGGAGCAAGTACACATATTGCTGTTGTCATTTAGTGACTAGATGTTGTGGCCCAGGTGAGTTATAATTGAATATGTATTATTAAAATACACTAATGGACTTTTACTTGTTAGTTAACACATCTGCACAAATGCTGTTTATCAACCATTGACTTTATTGGAGATCATCTCTTTCCATTTAAATCCTTTATAAAAGGCATTCTCTACTCTGATCCCAGTTTAATGGGGGAAAAGATGATAAGAAGACTAACTTGAAATAGAAACGTAACTTAATATTTCAAAGCCCTTAGGTCTCTGATTAGACCATTACTCTCTGCACATAATCTCTTACTAAATTGATTCTTTTTCAATATAAAAATAGTACAAAGCCTTTGAATTTTGAACTAGAGAAGTTCTGTGAGCTCTTTGAATTGCAAGCCAGAAAATAACAAATCTTATTTAATTAATAAAATAATGAGATAGGAATGAAAAACATGATGTTAAGACACAGTAAGAATTGACTGGAGTTGCGTTTTTAGCTGTAAATTTGGTGAGTAGACTTTGCTTGTGAGACAGGCAGCATTAATTACTCTGTTACCATAGCAGATTCTGTACTTAAAAAAAATTAAACTGCAAAGAAGTAGGGAAGCATCTGTGGGTGCATTCCTTTACACCAATAAAATAATTTTATTGAACTCTATTCATGTGCTTACTTAGAATTTATATTCAGGAGATCTTATAGGCCTGTATTCATTAAATATTATGCACCATTTTATATGGGAATGCTCATAAAAGGGGAATATGGAACACAATTAGAAGAAATAAATTCAGCATGGCTTTGGCACTCTGTAAAATCTCCTTGTCACTGTGCGTCTTTAACTGACTCCTTATAACCAGGCACAACCAATATACAGTGATTGGAGAATTTAAAAGCAGTTTGCTTTTAAAGTCAAAATTCACTATGTTTCAAAATCACACTGACAGCCTAGTTTCCTTTCAACCACATGATAAAATTGACAAGATGTGTATTTTATAGGTTTTTGTCTTTTTTTGGTCCTAGTCATGTTGGAAAACTAATATTGGTTACTGAATCTCAATTTTACTCCTATCATGATAGTATCCTTGCCCTAATGACATTTCCATGACCCTATGTCCTCCTCAACTAAAGCCAAGCATTTTCCTGTTCCACTTGTCTGTTCCCCTACATCTGAACCACAGTCCCTTTATCAGGCCATCTGCAGTCAGATACCCTTATCACAAACTGCCAGTTACCAATTTTTTTAGATTCTGTGTTTGATCAGGTCTTTATGTTCTCACCAGATACCTTACTTCTCCTCTTGATGCCCAATTTAAAAAACATTTTGGCCACTGTCAAATGTTGACAAAATATAACTTGATCTATTTTCAGCTACCACATCATTTTTAAATTGTATTCTTTCTCAATGTGCATATAAACACACTATACCAATTCCTTCCTTACACAGTTGATCATTCCTTCTTCACTGCCATTGCTGCCTCTTGTTCCTTCGTTCACAGAACAAATATAAATTCCCCTCAACATTGTCTCTTCAATCCTCTGCTATTTCCTTTCTACATACTTCCCCTTAGACACCTCAGCTACTCCTATGGTTACAGCTGTCATCACTGGCAACTGACACCCACGTCAACATCTATTTACCATCATTTTCCTAGGCACCCGGACTCAACGTTTAACATCATTTTACATTTACCAACTACTTTAAATTATCAGTAAGACCCATTTATTTTCTCTCACATTGTTTATTTACTCCTTTAGTGAAGACTTTAATATGGGTTTTTTTTAACTCATAACTATATATTTACCTTAAACTGCTATTTTCTCACCTCTCATCTTCTTATATACCACCACAGGGTAAATCTTGCTAAAATTATCTGACTAAAGCTTCAATAGCTGCCCATTAATTTATAACAGCATTTACCAAAAAACGGGACACGTAACACTGGTTACAATGGAAAAAAGTAATTGGTTTTAGTAGTTATGTATCTCTAACAATGTTCATAAGAAGTTTAATTATCACCTTAAACAATGATTTTATGGCTAATATTGCTCAAGATGACTACAACATTTTTTAATGATCCAATTTAAAGGAAGACTAAGTACAAAACAGTAGAAAAGCATGGCCAAAAAAATTGAGGTAATACTGACCCATTGAATAAAATCCATCTGACTCAGTCTCCTCTACTGTTTTCCCTTTTCAATCTTGTTTCCCACAATTTTACCACAGACATGTTCTCTTCTCAATAATCAATTTAGTGTTCTTTGAACATGGCATGTGCCATTTCATCATGCCAGTGAGGTTGCCACAGAGCAGTAGGACAGTAAACATAAGAAGTTGAAGGAAAATGTTTTAAGATTGTAAGTCCTCAGAAACAGGAGTTAAAGTAAAAGATGAAAGGGATGGAATAGGGTATCAAGCTGGTGAGGCCAGCCAATAACACACACACAAATCAGTGAGCAAGCTTGTAAGCAAGAAGTTTCTAAATTGAATTATAGAGTGTGGTACCAGTTATAGTGAACACTCAAAATAATGATTTGACATGAAAATCTATTAATGCTTGGAATTCAGCAAAATTTAGGCCTAGCTTTTTCAAGACTCCAAATTCCCTTAGATTTTTCTATATCTGTGACTTGGCCCTGTTATTTTCTCAGCCTGTAGTTCCCCATCTCCTAATATTTAACTTCTAAATGCTACCAGGCTTTGATACCCAGCTCAACTTCTTTTTCTAGGGTATCTTGTTTGATTAGCCAAACTAGAGTTGATACTTTCCTTATTTGAAATGTTATAGCATTTATTATCATTTCTAATCCTATGTCCTACTCATATCAACATGTTCTTCTTTATATCAAAGTGATTTGCATATATACTTTTTTATCTGTTTCTTTGAAAGCTCTTTACAAATATTAATAGTTGACTTGTATAAATAAATTCAGTAGTACCTCACCCATATTTTTTAAATGGCAAATTTTTAAAATACAGGCTTTTTTGTTCTATATCTGTAAGAAAATAGTTTTGCTTATGCAATGCTTAATATTTGTTTTATATTTAAACAGATGCCAACAATATGTCCTGCAATGTTTTGGAGGTTAGTGATGATGGTAAATGACAAAAATAACTGATTTGGGGGGCAGATGCTTGTGTTAGTGCTATTCAATGACTCCTACTTACAGGAAAGAGGGAGCAATGATAGACTGTTGCCTTTCTTCTTCAAAGAAAGGAATCTATCCGGATGGATGGATGGATGGATGGATGGATGGATGGATAGGTGATTTTTGAGACATTGTTGTGTACCCAAGGAAATTTACCACATAGCTATTTCAAACCACGTGGTTTAATAAAGTTTTCTTATGTAAAACATAACATCTATGTTATTTTATATCTCTAGAGCCACAGGAGATAGGAAGGTACAATTATGTATCTATATATATTTTTAAAAGGAATGTGGGTACATAAGAAGAGTTTAGTAGGAACATACCTGCATTAATATTATGTTTCATCTTCTTATCATGAATGAGTTTGATCCAGATATCTACTATTCCTCCTGCAGAAATCTAAGATGACTCTGAGTTTCAATATGTTAGCCTTCCATTTGACCTGTCTGTCATGAGTCATCACTCTAATCCAGATGATTAGACTCAAAAGGAAAAATATAATTTTTCAAGTTTCCCTCAAGAATCATCTTTCAATAAAGAGAATGAAGTTTCCCTTTGAAATAAAACTGCTTTTACAAATGTCAACATTGGTGATGTATGGGAACATTTCCCCCTAAAAAAAAAAAAAATCCAATACAGTTGCTGCTGCTATGCCTACTTCACTGGAAATTTCTTAGGCTTCAATATTGACCCAATCTTTGGTTAAATCTATCAATAAAAAATCAGCACCTATTAATCTTTCTACTATAGCTAATTATTCTAGGTACGTTGAGAAAATTAAAAGTATAAAGATGATATTTCTTTCATATCCTGAACGAATGACTTTACAAGGTAATAGTAGAAATAAGTTACACAATATCAAAGTGAAATTAAAACAAAATTACAATTAAAATTTTAGTGAAATATAACATCTAAATACATGCTAAAATGGGAAACGAATAATATAGACAATAAGTATCATGTGTCAGAGATTCAGAATAAAAACATCAATGTGGCTTGTATATAAAAGCCAATTTTATATATCCCTTTAATAAATAATTAGTTGTTATCTACTTGTAAAATATAGGTTTTTAATGACTTCATTTTTTATTTTAGACTTAGGAGGTATATGTGTAGGTTTGATACATGGGCACATTGCATAATGGTGGGGTTTGGGTTTCTAGTGAACCCATCACTCATATATGAATGTAGGACCCAATAGGTAGTTTTTCAACACTTCCCTCCACCCTCCAACCCCCTTTTGCAGTAGCCAGTGTCTACTATTTTCATCTTTATATCCATGTGTACTCATTGTTTAGCTCCCACTTGTAAGTGAGAATATTCAGCATTTGATTTTCTGTTTCTGTGTTACTTCACTTAGGATTATGGCTTCCAGCTGCATCCATGTTGTGCAAAGGACATGATTTCATTTTTTATGGCTGTGTGGTATTCCATGGCAAACATATACCACATTTTCTTTATCCAATCCACTGTTGATGAACACTTGATTCCATGACTTTGCTATTATGAATAGTGCTGATAAACATATGAGTACAGGTATCTTTTTGATAAAACTATTTATTTCCCATTGGAGAGATGCTCAGTAGTGGGATTGCTGGTTTGAATGGTAGTTCTATTCTTAGTTCTTTGAGAAATCTCCACACTGTTTTCCATAGGAGTTGAACAAATTTACATTCCCACCAACAGAGAACAAGCATTCCCTTTTCTCTGCATCTTTGCCAACATCTGTTACTTTTTGACTTTGTAATCATAGCCATTCTGACTGGTGTGAGATGGTATCTCATGTGATTTTAATTTGCATTTCTATGGTGATTCGTGATGTTAAGCTTTTATTCTTAATGGTTGTTGGCTGCATGTATCGCTTCTTTTGACAAGTGTCTGTTCATGTCTTTTCCCCACTATTTAAAGGGGTTACCTGTTTTTGGGTTATTAAGTTTCTTAAAGATTCTGGATACTACACCTCTGTTGGATTCACAGTTTGTGAATATTTTTTCCCCTTCTATAGGTTGCCTCTGTACTCTGTTGATTATTTTTCTTGCTGTGCACAATCTCTTTAGTTTAATTAGGTCCCAGTTAACAATTTTTGTTTTTGTTGCTATTGCTTTTAAGGACTTAACCATAATTTTTTTCCTAAGGCCAATGCCCAGAATAGTGCTTCTTAGGTTTTCTTCTAGGATTCTTACAGTTTGAGGTCTTACATGTAAATCTTTAATTCATCTTGAGTTAATTTTTGTATATGGTGAAACGTAGGGATCTAGTTTTATTCTTCTGCATTTAGCTAGCCAGCTATCCCAGCACCGTTTATTGAATATGGAGTCATTTCCCCATTGCTTATTTTTGTTGGCTTTATCAACAATCAGATGGCTGTAGGTATGTCGCCTCTGACTTTTCTATTCTGTTCCACTGGCTATGTGTCTGTTTTTGTTCTATTACCATGCTCTTTTTGTTATTGTAGCTTTATAGTATATTTTGAAATTGGGTAATGTGATGCCTCTGGCTTTATTCTTTTTGCTTAGGATTACTTTGGCTATTTGGACTCTTTTTTCGTTCCATATGAATTTAGGATAGTTTTTTCTAATTCTGTGAAAATTGATATTGGTAGTTTGATAGGAATAGCATTGAATCTGTAGGTTGCTTTGGACAGTGTGGACATTTTAATGATATTGTTTCTTCCAGTCCCTGAGCATGGAAGTTTTTCCACTTGTTTGTTTTATTTATGAGTTATTTCAGCAGTGTTTTATAGCTCTGCTTGTAGTGATCTTTCACCTTCTTGGTTAAATGTATTCCTAGGTATTATATTATTTTATTTTTGTGGCTATTATAAATGGAATTGTATTCTTGATTTGGCTCTCAGCATGACTGTGATTGGCATATAGAAATTCTATTGATTTTTGTACACTGATTTTGTATCCTGAAACTTTACTGAAGTTATTTATCAGTTTTAGGAGCCTGTTGGAGAATCTTTAGGGTTTTCTAGGTATAGAATCATATCATAACAAAGAGAGATAATTTAACTTATTATTTTCCTACTTGGATGCCTTTTATTTCTTTCTCTTGCCTGGTTGCTCTAAGACTTCCAGAACTCTGTTCAGTAGGATTGGAGAGAATGGGCTCCTTATCTCATTCCTATTCACAAGGGGAAATGCTTGCAGTTGTTTTCTGTACAGTATGATGTTGGCTGTGGATATGCCATAGATGGCTCTTAATATATTGAAGAATAGTCCCTCGATGCCTAGTTTTTTGAGTGGTTTTATCATAAAGGGATAATGGATTTTATCAAAAGCTTTTTCTGTGTCTGTTTATTTTTCTCTGCTTATAGAGTAAAATGCAAATTCTTTAGTTTGGAAATCTAATTAGATTCTACTTTCCTAAGTTTACTTCTCATTACACTGCTGTCTACTCTTTATATATGTCCTATATTTTCCTAGTCTTTGTTTATGCTATTCCCTCTGTCTGAAAATCTTCCCTGCTCTTTACTTTCACATCATCATTTCATAACGTCCAAATCTTTACCTTATTATTAAAGATGTATTTTAAATACTTTTCTTATAAATCCTTCATTGATCCAACCCAGTTTAAGGTGCCCTCTTTCTTCTGAAATCAGGTCCTATACTCTGAACGAGATGTTTCTAAGGAGAAGCAACAATTCTATGGAGCCAAAGAAGACAAAGGCTGTTTTCCTTCACATAAGAATCTGTAACAGAGTTCTGAGACATATGGGCATTGTAGTATGCAGACAGCATGGTGCTTTTTTGTGTGTCTTAAGCATTTCCTCTGTGAGTTTTACGTAACATAGCATCATAACATATCATTTTTATCCTTCATTTCTGCAATATTATTCTCTACACTTTTATAGTTGCCTTATGAAACTTTAGCAATTTCAACCTTCCAAGTTGATAGCCTATGGAAATAAGTGTCAATACCATCCTCCTTTTACAAGTCATGTTCATAGAATGGGCATAAAACATTTCAATATTTTAACCTATAATAATGTGAACATATATTATGCATTTATATATTTTAAGCTTCAAACACCATTATGATAAATAACATAAATCACTGTACATTTACAACATATTCAAATAAATCATGATTATCTAAAGTAATTAAGGAAAGGACAATTGTAATTACATCTTTTGAATGAAATGGATTGGTAGGTGATTCATCATTTTCTAAAATTTGGAGTGAGAGGGGTCTTAAAAATCAAGAGCTTAATTTTTCTGATTGTTGCAAAGAAGTGCTAGGCATACCCAACCCCAAAATCCAGAACTTTCTCTCTCTCTGACAAAACATCAAAAAACAATCTTAATCAGAAATTGTCAAATTTTTTAGTTCAGCTTAGAACTTAAAGCACATGGAATTTTCCTCTAACATAAATATACTTTTAAAAATTGGTTTTCTTGATTTTCTACTTGTGCTTTTATGCCCAAAAGCATATCCTCACAAAACCTCTTACTAAAAGAACACGTTTTATGATGTTGAAATTTGGAACATTGTGACAATTTTTTCATAGTCAATCCATTTATTTTCATGTAGTTATCCATGCTGTGGCCCACCTACAAGTCCCCTCCCTTGATTTCTGTCTGTCGCAGTCATAGTCATTCTTTGCAATCCACATAGCTAAGATAGTGTTACCCAACTCTATGAGACGTATTACTGTATACAGTACTGTCAAAATTATTTTAATCCTTGATTTTCCTCTTACTAGCAGTGCTACTTTGGACAAACCGCTTAATTTCAGTTTATTTCTAAAATGAGGAATAAGGCAAGTTGTGAGGGATGAAATAATGCTAAGGACTTATTGGAAGGCTGGGTACGTAGGTATGAGCTGAGCAAAAATTAGTCTTTATTCCCATTTTTGCAGCTAAAGAGAATGCTTTGCCACCCTTGTATCCTCCGTTCTTCATACCTTCCAAGGTTCTCCTATGAAGGACTATTCTTGGGCTTTTGCAATGGAGAGTCAGGTACAAACGAGGAGGTAAAGAGGACTATGGGAAGCACACTGGTACAAGGGCTGGAAGAATTGGGGCAGGCTCGAGGACTTAGGTATAGAAGCAGCTGCTTTGTGTAAGGTCATTGAATAGGAGGGAACACAGAGAGTTTTAGAAATTTGATAGTTGAGTAAGTGTTCTCTTCAAAATGTTTGAACAACACAAGAGACTAGTTACTGCAAAATTACTTTTGACATAGAAGCCCACTTAAAAAAGCTCCCAATGGCTAAAGCTGTAACAATTTGAGTAAGAAAATTAATAGTGATAATACTAGATTATAACCCACAGAATAAAATAAATATTCATGAGCCCATTGTGTAATAAATATGTAATTGAACAAATAAATAAATGGCGGATCTTGCCTCTAGCAATTATTGCTGTCTTACAGGAGAATCTCAATTAATAAATGCAGAAGAAACAAGGAAAACATATGAATGTTAAAATTATGGGCAAAAGTTTGAAAAGAAATAGAATATTTGCAGATAGTTACTAAATTAAAAAGAAAAAAATGGTAAGTTTACTGCTGAAAAGCCCAGAAGCAAGAGATCTATCTTAAGCAAGAGATCATTATTAACATCACCAGTAGTAACAAATTGACATCACGTACCTCTTAATATAATGCACTAAGAAGAGTATATTACTTATGTGGCATTCTTGCTACAAACAGCAAACCCTCAATCTAATAATGAGAAAATAGCAGAAAACTCCATGTGATGGGCAGTCTACAAAATAATTGTCTAATATTCTTCAAAAGTGTCAAGGTAATGAAAAACAAGGAAGATTATGCAAATATTACAGTTTGAAAGAAACTAGTAAGACATCATAATGAAATGCTCTTTGCCATCTTAGATTGGTTCCTGAAACAGAAAAAAGATATTAGTGGAAAAACTGATGAAAACCAAATAATAAAGTCTGAGGTTTAGTTAATAGCATTGTGCTGATATTGACTTAATTTTGATAATTGCCCCATGCTATGTAACAGTAACATTAGAGGAAGCTGGGTGAAGGATATATAGAAACTACATTATTTTTGCACCTTTTCTGTAAGTCAAAAATTATTTCAAGCTAAAAACATTTAACAACTATTTTGGCTGAATCAACTATATGTTTGGTTTACAACACCGTTCCAGGATGAAATATGTTGGTGCCATTAATTGCCCTCTTTACTTCTCAGAGGCACAAGCATATTTACCATTAAGCAAATAATGCTTAAACTTTAGGTCAGTCCCCTAATTTGCTTGGGGCTCTCTCAAGACCATATATTTAATGTTGAATTTATAATTCTGTATTAGTGTCTTAACAAAAAGACCCTTTCTCATATTTTATAAGCTTCAAATCTCACTAGAGATCTGTCTCTGCCAGTTAGCAAAGGAAATTCAAAGATTGGTTCCAGCATGGTAGGGAGGGAAGGAAGCTTAAACCTTGGCTAAAATAACCAACCTAGATGGAGGACCAAGTATCATTGAATGGCCAACTACCTAATTAAAAGTTTGAAATAAGCATGGTAAACCATACTTACTCAGACTGGAGGTCATATTCAAGAGATCCCATCACACGGGAAAAAATATTAGCTACATGGTATTAAAAGTGAGACAGGTAGCAATATTTGTTTGGATATTTTTCTACTATTTAGAGGAAGCAGCCCAGTCAAAATGAGGAAAATGAGGGATAGAGAAGGAGTTGACAATAGTTGTGTGAGATTCCATTTACGGGTCAGTGGTAGCGCTCTAGATCTAATGAAGATAAGAAGTCCTAAGTGGTAAAGAGAAACATATCCCAGTAAAAGAAATAGGAAAGTTGTGTTTTGGTGAGTGTGAGTTTTCCACACCCTTTCAAGTAATGAGAATGGGATTAGAATAATGGAGCAAATTTCAGACTATTCTCTGGAAACGGAGCTTTACTAATGTTCTTTATGTCCTGACGAGTACAGGTGTGGGAAAAATGAAACTGAGTCTTCAGGTAAATGTAACATAATTAAGAAAGCATAAACTCTAAATAAGTGGGATACTTTTTCCCATAGTAGAGGCTCAAAATCAAATTTTGGTTTGATTATTATCAAAACATTCACTAACTCTTTCTTGCTAACTCAAGAGTATTTTTATGTATAATAATACAAATGATCATAAGAGTAATAATACAAACATGTACCATTTATAGAGATGTGCTACAAGCTAGACATACTTTAGGGGCTTGTTATTTATAATCTTATTTACTTAGAATGACCTTGTTTTTTCTTTCCAAGACTTGATGACATTTGGATCTCTAGAAGTAGGGAGGAGAGCAGAGAAGTTTGTGAACAAATCAGAAGAGAGAAAAAAAAAAACCAGTAGAATTGTGAGAATCCAAGGAGAAACAGTAAAGCCAAAACTGGGAGAAAAGGAGAGGTAATTGACAGCACATTATTAACTTGTGATTACTTTGCTCTATATTTTGTGATGCATTTTGTCACTCTGGATAGAATATAAACTTCTTAAAGACAAGACTAAAACCTAAACACTTGAACAGGCATCAAACTATTTTCAAACTATTTAACCCCAAAATGTTGCTGGTTGACGTATAAACTTGCCAACTGTTGACTCTGAGGTTGAAGAATCTGAGATGAAATACTGAAATTGATTAAAGAGGCCAAATGCCACATTTTAAACTCTAGTTATTCATAATAGTTACTTTTTGCATAACAAATATATGTGCCAGAAAATTGAGTTCCTCTGATTTCCCTAATTTAAAATAAAAGATTAGAATCATAAAAATTATCTTGGGTGGCTTTAGACAAATGTGTGGCTAGAATCAACCAGCATATGAAGAATTCACTTTTTTTCCCCTCTACTCTTCCTTCAGACTGACATTTTTGCATATCAGATTTTAGCTCAAAGAGACTTTTTCTGTAGTCAAGTTATAGATTCTGACAGGAATCAGTTACCATAGAACTGACAGATACTTATCTCTAACACTGCTAGTGGGTACCACTGAAAATGCCAAATCAGTTAAAATGGCAGCAACAAAACAACTGTACTATATACAATCTCTTTACCAAGCTTCAGCAGAAGTAAAATGTGTAGGGCTGTTTTCCTTACTAAGCAGAGCCCATAATCAAGGAAGCCCACAGATAGGTGTAGGGAGACATAACATTCTATATGCTCACCACTGAAGCAGGAGCTGCCTGAGGTTCCATTGAATAATTCAGCGTTTGGAACTCCTGGGTGGTGAATATCTTCCAACAGAAACACTCAGCAGAAAGAACTGGGAACTCACATGCTGTAGATTTTCTTTAATGGTTTAGCCAAGTATCACACACAGCAGACATAATGGTGTTTAAACAGTCTGCCCAGCCTACTGGGTCTTTGCCTTTAGGTAGCAAATATTCTTTTAGTCTTGTTACTTTTTCCTCTCCATATAAGAATATTTAAGGACACAAACCACGCACCCTTTTCAGCTACTTGTCCCCATGTAGGCTTAAAATAGCACCAATATATAATGATAAAATTTTACAACTGACCATTGGAAACATAATTGTTCTATATATTGATGTAAAGATAAATAAAATGATTTTGCAATACAATTTGATGTTATTTACTGTAACTTGATTCAACTTAATACAATGGTTAAATTTGTTGCAACCAAGTGGAATTACCTCATATAATACTATATCAAGTTTGGTAAATAATCCACTTACCATAAAGAAAACCAATTCTGTGAAATTGTACAATAAAAAATCTGCATAATCTCTTAGATATGTACAGAAATCAATGAGATTTGGGAAACAAAGAAAAATAATGTTATATTTCTCTTTTTGTAGTTAAATACTTCAAACAATTAAAATCATTACAGTATTTGTTTTCTTTGAAAAAAGATTTTTTAAAAATTTTAAAGTTTTTGTATAGACGGGGTCTCATTATATTGCCCATGCTGGTTTTGAACTTCTAGCCTCAAGACATTCTCCCACCTCAGCCTCACAAAGTGTTAAGATTACAGGCATGAGCCACCACCGTCATATTAAAAAGTTTTTTTTGTTGTTGTTTGTTTTTGTTTTTGTTTGAGATGCAGTCTCACACTGTTGCCCAGGCTGGAGTGCAATGGCGCAATCTCGGCTCACTGCAAACACCCCCTCCCGGATTCAAGTGATTCTCCTGCCTCAGCCTCCTGAGTAGCTGGGATTACAGGTGCCTGCCGCCATGCCTGGCTAATTTTTTGTGTTATTTTAATAGAGACGGGGTTTCATTATGTTGGCCAGGCTGGTCTCGAACTCCTGACCTCATGAACCACCCACCCTGGCCTCCCAAAGTGCTGGGATTACAGGCATGAGCAACCGTGCCTGGCCTAAAAACATTTTTTATTATTATTATTATACTTTAAGTTTTAGGGTACATGTACATAATGTGCAGGTTTGTTACATATGTTTAACTTGCATAGCTAACACTATTTTGACAAAACCTCTTCAGTCATAAGCATCCTATCTGATTATCATTTGGATATTCAATAAATTCTTTTAAAGTGGTTGCAACTTCCTTTCATATTCAACAATAGAGTACCATGTTGGCAGTAGAGATAAAAGAATCAGCTAATCTGGATTAGTCCGGTTGTATTTCTGATCTGAGTCCTGCACTTTATGATAAAAGAATATTTACTGTAATTTTTAACAGTACAGAATCAGTCTTAAGGAAAGGCAAGGTGGTTACCTTTATTGTCAGGAATGCTTTGCTGCCTAAAAATATCAATCTCTCCTCTCTCATAGTTTTTGCAAGCCTGTGCTGTTACATTTTTTTAATCAGGTAAATAGGAAAGATAACTGTTATCTTTACTTCTCCTGTATCCAAATGAAAGTATTAGTATTTATAGTCGAGAATTTCAATGGAGAAGCCAGTTGAAATCCTTTCTTGTTCAAGATAGGGTACAAATAATATGTATAAACATTAATAGGGATTTGTTTGTTATATGTGAGTCTGAGTGTGGAGACTAAGGGAAGAAGCACGCTGATATTCGGTGCTAAAGAAATATTGCTTGATTGATATGGTGCCCTATGGGTGCCTCATTATGTTGTAGACAACCTACGCTTTAAGCAGGAATTTCAACTTGCTTATTTGTACTGGGCAGATTGAAATATCTTTACTTTGGGTGAGACTCAAGGCACTGCCACATGTGAGCAGCCTGAGAGAAATAGACTAACAAATCACAGAACAGTATAGAGAAATGAAGAGCATAGACTTTAGAGACAGGAAAACACACAATACCAACAATCTGGGTTTGATTCGTGGCTCTGTTCCAGCCTAGCTGTTTGTCCTCAAGGAAGCCATTCAACTTCTCAGAAGCTCATTTTCCTCTTTTGTAAATGGGAATAGCAGGTTATCTTGGAGAATCTTCGTGAGGATGAAATGAGACAAGGTTTTGAAAGTACCTGAGCATATATTAGGAATTCAAAAAGCTATATTCACAGACATGATTAAGTATCTTCAATCACATAGCTTTTGTTTACCCTCTTTCATACTACACATAGCTATTTCATTTTTCTCCCTTTAACTCGATTTTACTTCATAAATCTCTTCACCACCACCCCAACAGATGTGCTGTTTAATCAAACTAAACCTGTCTAATTCCACCTTATGTTATAAATCATACCTAACCTGTCTAAAATCCTTTAACACATAATGGCTTCCCATAAGCTTTTCAAATGAGTAAATCCAAGACACTAATTGAAAACGAACTTGTACAGCAGAGTAGATCTCCGCTGCTTCTCAGAAGGGGAGGTTGCAGGTCTCCTTGAAGTGCAAGCTCTTCATTTACAATGAGTTTTTTTAAAAAACTACTAAGAATAGAGTGGAAGTGTGCACAGCCATGGTTCTAAAAGCTTGGGCTATAGAGAATGCACTGCTGTCTTGGTGCAGAGTTCAGATGCCAGCAAAATGAGCCAGGTCATTGTATTAATTAGGACTGCTCCTGCATGCACTAATATATCATGAAAAATTAGCAAGGATTACAAGAGAGCTCATCTTCTACACATTCTCAGGGCAAAAGTTACTTCTAAATAATGACAAAGTAGTCACACAAACTGACACAGCAGAGGTTCTCTTTGTTGGGATAAATTGGCTTATATCCTCCTTCCTTTCCTGCAATCTAAAGGAATATTATGAAATAAGTTGGATAACAACAATAATGACTTGTTTAATGAAGAGCTCATAATAGTGAGAAGTGACATTGCATATTCTTTAGTCAGGCAACCTGGCATGTGTTGGCATATGCATGTAGCAAAAAGACAATAGTATAACTAATAATATAATTTTTTTAACATTATCTCAGTCACTAGAACCATTTGTTATAAAACCTAAAGAATACATTGCTTGTTTTCAAAAGGGAAAAATAAGGCAAGATTCCAATGAAAGAAAATGTACTGGATTGTTTTTCTTTAAGGCTATACAAGGAAATTCTCCCTTATTCTTCATGCTACCTACAGATGTAAGTACTAAACATATCATCTTAAATGTTGATAGAGAATTACAAGTAATGTGACTTTAAACTCTAATGAGATTTTGTTAAAAAATAAAATCATTACACTCTTTTTGCTCTTTTTGGCCTGGGTACAAGCCTTTTCAGTAAATTAACTAATTTTGGCAATTTTCTAATCCCATTATACCTTTGTCAGGAGAATGATTTATCAGAATTACAATGCCTAATGCTGTATATCTTGTGAAATACAGTCATCCAGACCAAGACAGTATCATCATTTGACTCTTTCAATATATGATATTTTCATTAGCAGCAGGATATTCATTCCTTCCCCTCTACTCAGCAGGGCTATAAATAGAGAGGCCAGCCAACCAAATCACACAATATTGAAAAGGTCAAAGAAGTACAGTATATTACTATAAGTTACAGAATACTGTTCATGATGTATTATAATTCTTAACAGTTTATTTATGTGCAAAGAAAATAATAAAAACATAAAGCAGTGTGGAATGGTCATGTTATTATTGCTGTGATTATAGAGATAGTAGTTAATGAAGCTTTCCTTTATACTTAAAAACCAAACATACAGGAAGGTCTATTTATATAGCCAATAATAAAATTAAAGCAGTTCTTTCTTCTATTAGATTGATATAGAATTTGAAAATGAAGAAAAGGAAAGGAGAATATGAAGAAAAGAAGCAGACTAGTTAAGACAAAGGCATAGTTTATTTTCCCAGTCCCAGAAAAAACTAAAACTTAGAATCTATTTATCAGGGCTGAAAGAGACCATCTCTAAGAGCACCTGTTTCCAATTAGGCATAATTTTATATGGTCATATCTATGATTTGGGGTCAACAAAAAATGAGATTGACAATGTAGATACAAGTCTAATGCAAGGCTTTTGGTCTTAGTAATTCTTGCTTAAGCTGTCAGATTACTTGCACTGCTGGGTTAAAGTTAAGCCAAAAAGACAATTGCTCATCTGCATTTAAGCAAATGATATTTGTGGGAAGTGACTGTACAACTTCATAAAAGAGATGTTAAAATCTAAATCTTATTGTTTGGGGAAAGAAGAGCTTAGATTAAGGACAGCCATATTTAAAACCTTTCAACGCCCTTTATTTTTTTCCCAGAATAGTTATCTGAATATAAGAAATTCTACTGTATCAAGATATTTCTTGCCAGATATTGTGTAAGGTGCTACAGATAAAAGAATGCACAATTCCCAAATTTCTCATTTCTCTTCCTTTTCTTCTTTTCCCTCTTCTTTTATAGCATTCGAACACCTCCAGCTGCCATTCATGACCCTTTTTGATCATACGCTTGCCAGTCTCTCCAACCCTGTCTCCTATCAGGCCCTACCTCACTGTCACAACAGCAGCATCAATCAGTTCACAATGCCATGAACCTCTTTTTATGGGGATGGTGTAGAAAATCTTCACAAGAAGTCTGATCTTCCCAGCTCCTGCCACAATATCATTTTTTTTTCTTCTCAAGAGAATGTAAACATTAAATTATAGTCCTTCTTCCAATTAATATCACTGGGCCTTCCTTATTTAACACAGAAAAAGGTACAAAAATTATTTTTAAAAATTACTACCTTTGTCTCGAGGTAGAATAATAATCCATGTAAATCCTCTCCTTAAATCTGTTTTCACGTGCTAATCTCTTCAATATACTTACCAAATTAAAAAGGCAACAGAGAAAGAAAGAAAAAAAATTAAAGGTGAAAGGAAAATAAATGAAGGAAGAAAGAGATGGAAGGAGGAGAAAGAAAGTAAATATCTCAGATGGACGAATCTTACAGGGGTTTTCTGTGGGATTAAGCCACTGGCTTGATTCTGATTCATTATGACTATGTAAACAGTGACATTTAAACACTTTAATCAGAGGCCAGAGGATCCCTTCCATTTTCTGGACTAGAGAACCATCACCTGGAATTTTCCTAGAAAAATGATCTGTCATTTGATACCAAAAAATAAAAAAATCTGTTTTCTGCTCCCAAATATGAGTGAAGAATACCAGTTCTGCTAATTAGGACTGTGTGGAAAGTCGAAATGACCTCCCTTCTAGGCAGAGCACATAAAGCAAAGTAGGAGTATCTAAATATTAGTTTTGTTTTGTACTTTCCATGTCATTATGATGAAAAGATAAAAACATGGCAACAGTATGAGAGGGGATGCAGTCTAAAGTTGGTCAGATATCCTGACCATCCCATCTAAAATGCCATCCCTGGTCTTCTCACATCTTTTGTGTACTTTCATTTTCTAGATATATACCTGGAATTACATAACCATTTAGTTATTACCCAAAATAATTTTGTATGATGGAAGAGAGCTTGTTTAGACATATGTTAGAGATGTGGTATCATACATTCTTCTAATATTACTAAGTCTTTATAATTAAAGATAAATTTTAAAAATAGCAATAAAGGAAATAGTAATATCTTCATTACTCAGTTATTAATAAGGATGAATGACTTTTCCAAAATTGACTATCTTCCTCCAATAGAATGTAAGTACCTATACTATACTGGTAACTTCTGATCCCTGGTGCTTTAATCAGTGTCTTTCACACAATAGGTATTTAAATAATATTTGTTAAGTAAAGGAATGAATCCTACAACTCATTGTAATGTTTTCTGCCTCCACACTACTGCAATATTATTTCCTTGCTCTGGAAACCCTTTCCTTTTCTTCATTCATAGCTGGGATTCTAATTTGTCAATCAAAACTCAACTCAGAAGTTGCTCCTTCTATGACCCCATCCACTGTTCATTATCTTCTTCTCTATGCCTTCTTTGTGCATAAGTATGCTGTATAATGGTGTTCAGAAAGTTGAATTCTACTGTGTGTTTACTTGTTTTTAAAACAACTAAAACTCTTAAGCTAAGCTAACCCTCTCAGTCATTATATTTTTGTCCAGGGTAACTATTCCTTTCCGGTGGCCTAAAACAACATCTATGTATGCCTATTGTCCCCACTGAATTATTTATAAACACCCTGTGATGGTTAATACTGTCAACTTGATTGGATTGAAGGATACACAGTATTGATCCTGGGTGTGTCTGTGAGGGTGTTGCCAAAGGAGATTAACATTTGAGTCAGTGGGCTGGGAAACGCATACCCACCCTTAATCTGGGTGAGCACAATCTATTCAGCTGTCAGCGCAGCTAGAATTAAGCAGGCAGAAAAATGTGAAAAGAGAGACTGGCCTGGCTTCCCAGCCTACGTCTTCCTACCCTGCTGGATGATTCCTGCCCTCAAATATGGGACTCCAAGTTCTTCGGTTTTGGTACTCAGACTGGTTCTTCTTGCTTCTCAACCTGCAGACAACCTATTGTGGTACCTTGTGATCATGTGAGTAAATACTTAATAAACTCCCCTTTGAGTATATATCTATTCCATTAGTTCTGTCCCTCTAGAGAACTCTAATACACACCCCTTTTCATTCCAAAACATTCCCTGTTTGGAGGGTCAATTATGTCATCACTAAACTCTTGAAGCTACTACCAACTGATGAAATACTAAGCAGTCCTACAAAAACCCTCCCATCCTGTTTGATCACAGCTTGATTTTTCTGATCTCCATCTCATCTCCCTGGTCTCACAGGGTCTCAACTCAACCCTGGTTCTTGCCTTCCTGGGTATTGGAGCATATACTCCTTGCAGTTTCTGGCTGATCTCACTCACCTTTCATGTTGGGAATTCTTTGCTTTAATCTGGATTCTGCAGAGCTTTTCGCTGTTCTGGCTCCTTGGCAGAGTTTAGGTAGCTGGGCTAGTCTTGACCTCATTTTGGAGAGAAGAGGAGTGCCCACATAATGCATCCTTATCTCTTACCAGATATTGCATTGTTCTTTCTCTCCACAATACTAGGCATATTTCCTAGCACACAGTAGAGACCCTAAACAACTACTGGATCAAATCTAGTACCTCAGAATGTGATCTTATTTGGAGCTAAGATCTTTATAGGGGTAATCAAGTTAAGGTCATCAGAGTGGACCCTAATTAAACACAACTAATATTCTACAAAAAGGGAATGTGGACACAGATACACATAGAGGGAAGAGCCATCTATTAGTGAAGGAGAAACGCCTGAAACAGATCCTTCCTTCACAGTTGGCAGAAAGAACCAACCCTGCCAACACTGTGATTTTAGACTTCTAGACTCCAAAAGTGTAAAACAATAAATTTCTGTTGTTTGAGCCACCCTTTCTGTGGTCCTTTGTTAAGGCAGCCCTAGCACATTAATGCGAACTCCAGTGTATTTTCTCATGTATAAAATGGAGATAGTAATACTACCTTAGAGTTTGTGTGAGGATTAAATGAGATAGTATATGTAAAATGCTTAGCAATATCCAGCATACTCAATAAATGTTAGCTGTTATTGTTATTATCTGAAGTTTCCTTGACTAGGCACTGCATTCCTTGCTAACTTGTTCTTCTGAGTTATTTATTAACCTCTTACCTAAGGTTTAAAAAAATCTATTTTCCTGATCATTAGAATATTTTATTTCCCTTTTTATGCTTAAACATATTTTAGTCATATATTTAAGCTTCTAAGCTTTATTTTCTTTAGCTAAATTCCATAGCCCTATTTACATGTGGAACACACTCCAGGAAGACTTGAGGTAAGAGACATGTTTAATAATTCAAGTACATCAGTTACTAAATGACATGCTCTTAACTGCTGTATACTATACTTATGCACAATCTCTCAAAATGTGTGCCTTTGAAAAGTGGACCCCATTCACTTCTCAAAATAATTTTGTCTAATGCAGAAGAGCTGGTTCAGATATGCATTAGAGATGTGATATTAATAATTCCTCTAATATGACTGTTTATGATAATAAAAGATAACTACAATGCATTTTAAAGCAGTAAAGAAACCAGTAATATATTTCTTCAGGTATTAATAAGGATGACCTACTTTGCTAAAATTGAAATGCAGAAGTGTATTTTAGAATATAAAATAATGTGAATGTTTTAAAGAGTATGGTATCACATTTTGGAAATTTAAAATTCAGAAGAAAAAAAAATATTCCTAGCATCAAAATTGTACCTTTTGAAACAGACCAGCAGAGTGGCATTAAGTACCTCTACAAGGTATTACAGTGATCTAAAACATTCAATTAGCAGTTAATTTGTATATGAGGAATTTATTTAAAGTGGCAATGCTTTTTGGAAGTTTTGCTTTTAAGCTAATACATTCTATCATATGATACTGATCACAGACTTGCTTTTACCAGAACAGGTTGTACCAAGAGTTGTGGCCATCGGACTTTGGAGAGTGCTTTAGACATGAGAGGTAGTGACGTGTTGGAGACTTCACTTCCAGTCAAGAGCATGGGTTGTTACTCCCACTGTTGCTTGTTTCAGGAAAGTAGCATAAGCACTTTGTGTATCAGTTTCCCTGTTTGATTCAACAGAGAATAGTATGTGTCCTGTTTATATCAAGATTGTTATAAGTAATAAATGAGGCAATGTATGTAAAATCCATGGGATATTTCACTTTGCTTGGTAAACATAGTTTATCAAGGCACAATCTAGCTCTCATCTGCATATACTCCATGCCAACCCAATTTCTCTGATTGTTGTTATAAAAAAGGAAATGAAGAAAAGTTTTTAAAATTATTATATGAAGCTACAATTAGAAACTATTATTTTATGAAGACTCATTGGCAGTAGTTGGGGATAGTTCAATGGAGGGACAGTTTGCTTTCTTGGATGAACCGCTTTGTCACTACTGGAGCCATTATGTGTGTTGAACAGTTGGTTCATGTGATGTTTTATGCTGAAACAGCAAATTAGTATTTGTATTGGTCTCTACAGATAAAACATATTCTAATCCCATTAATGGGATTATTCCCACTGATGGATTTGTGTTCCAAACATTATGAATTTATCTTCTGTGTCTGGACACTAGTGATTTGAAACAAATAACAATATTATGAGTGCAAGAGTCTATGCTTACTCTGAAGATGGCTGGGAGAGAGGAATAGAAAAAAATCCTCTTAATTTGTACAGTGGATTGGAAATGAAACTTGACCTCTATTATATCTCACTTTCTTCATTTTTTAAAAAGGGACAGCAATATTTGGTTCTCTCACTGGAGTGGCACACAAATTAACTTGCTGTGAAAATTCAAAGGCCTCTCTATAGATTTCTCATGAATACAGCTCTGGACCAAAAACTAGGGATAGTCAGTCCATTTTAAAGATCATCAACCCTAGAGTCCATTTACAGTCCATGTTAAAGTCTCCCATGAGCATAGTGGGAAACAGCTTAACTACTTTTAAGAAGTTCTTGAAACACTTTTGTGAATGTGTATACTAAAACACTTTTTATGGACTTTCTGCGACTGATTATTTTTTCCAACCAAATTAATATCCAGTCATTTGTGTAACAGCAAAGGAGATAAACTCCACTTGAATATAAATGTGGGGTATAAGCCCTCATCTCACCAATTAAGCAAGAGGACCAGAGTACCATTCAAGGAATAAAAAGTTTATGTATTTAATTAATCTCTAGGCAAGGAAAAAACTCACATCATCATTATTTTTATTATTACATCAATTATAAAGTTATTTGTCAAAATCTCCATACAAAGGTCACCAGTGAAATGTGTTGATTATTCAAAGCTGACCTCTATAAATTTGCTGAGTAAGAGAGAACACATTCTTCCCAGGGTCTGAGTGTGGTCTCCAAAAGGAGAGATATTAAGGATACTTATCAGCTTAAGAGGACTGGGGTTAGTGAAAGCTGATTTTAGGTCAGAATTAGAAAGCATAGTAGTGGATACAGACTGGTTGAGATTTATAAACTATATGAGTTTCTGAAACAGTTATAATCTTCTCTTTGATATATGTAAATTGTGAAACATGAAATACTGACATGGAGAGTTAGTATTGCTCTGGTTTTTTCCTATATGATGGCTCTGTGAAGCTGGTTTTAAAGTAACTGGAGCTTAGATACTTCTGCTGCATATTATGTTTGCTACAGTTTATCTTCTTTGCAAGTCATAATATATTTTGCAAGTTGTAGTTGATTGTATTTCTCAGTTCCAGTCCTACCCTACTTCTGGTTATGCTTCAGTCTAAGTTGAAGAATAGACCATCATTATTTTAAAGGAACAAGATCAATCAAGATCTTCACTGAAACTTGATTTTGTGTTTCATGATTTTGTGTCAAGTATTTTAAGATACTTGTATGATCTGTGTAAGTGCTGGACCTTTTTTGTTCTGTTAGATGATCATATTTTTGAAATATTCAGTTTGATAGTAATCACAGAGCAGCATTTATGATTCTGGGTATCCAACACTTGGTGACTGAAACACACATAAATGTTAAAAGCTTTCTTGAATAACCAGTGGCTTATTTAGTACTGCTTTCAAGATCTATTGTAAGGCGGGTCTGGTGGTAATCAACTCCCTCAGAATTTGCTTATCTAAAAAAGAATCTTATTTCTCCTTCGCATAGGAAGCTTAGTTTGGCTGGATATGAAATTACTGGTTGAAGATTTTTTAAAGAATGTTGAATATAGGCCCTCAATCTCTTCTCGCTTGTAGGGTTTCAGCTGAGAGGTCTGCTGTTATTCTGATGGGGTTCCCTTTGTAGGTGACCTGTCCTTCCTCTCTTGCTGCCTTTAACAGTCTTTCTTTCATTTCAACTTTGGAAAATGTGATGATTATGTGTCTCGGGAATAATATTGCATAGACTTGCAGAGGTTCTCTGTATTTCCTGAATTTCACTGCTGGCCTCTCTAGTGAGGTTGGGGTTCTTTTCATGGATGATATCCTGAAATATGTTTTCCAAGTTGTTTGCTTTCTCCTCATCCCTTTCAGGGATGCCGTAGATTTGGCCTCTTTACATAATCCCATATTTCTCAGAAGTTTTGTTCATCATTTTTCTTTTTTTCCTCCTTATTTTTTTCTGACTGTCTTATTTCAGAAAGCCAGTCTTCAAGTTTGGAGATGCTTCCCTCAGCTTGGTCTGTTCTGCTGTTAATACTTGTGATTGCATTATGAAATTCTTGTAGTGTGTTTTTTCAGCTTTATCAGATCAGTTAGGCTCTTTTTTGTACTGGCTATTTTGTCTGTCAGCTCTTATATTATTTTACGGTGATTGTTAGTTTCCTTGGATTGGGTTTTGGCATCTCCTGAATCTCAACGATCTTTGTTTCTATCTATATTCTGAATTCTATTTCTTTCATGTCAGCCAACTCGCCCTGGTTAAGAACCCTTGTTGAAGTAGTGTAGTCGTTTGTAGGACTTAAGACACTCTGGCTATTTGAGTTGCTGGAGTTCTTGAATTGGTTCTTTCTCATCTCTGTAACAGTGTTACCTTTAACTGTGGTGTAGATTGAGTACAGTTAGTAGACTTCTGTATGTTTTCACAGGGTTGACGCTTTGTGCAGGGTAATTTTTGAAGCAGACTTCCTGTCTTTGGTTTTACATGGGGTCATGACAGTGAGTTAAGTTTTGTGTTGAAGCTTTGGGGTGTGATCCAGTAGGTGGTGGTTAGACATATTGGTCAGTTGGTAGACTCTTTCTCAGTTGAATGGCTCCCCTATATTCCTTCGCAGTTGCAGTTGTGTTCCCTCTCAACGCTCTGAAAGTGTGGGCTCCTCTCCCACTTAAGTGGGACAGCACATCACAGCTTGGCTGGGCCAGGAGTGATCTCAGGGTTTATGTTTCCTCCCCAACTTGGAGACAGCAGATGAAGGTACCTTAGCAGTGATTGTGGCCAAGAGTCTTTTACTTGTCTCCTGGGGACCCACTCCAGAGAGATGCAGGTCAGCAATTGCTCAGTGCCATCAGTCTGAGATGGGAGATTGGTGCTGTGGGCCCAAGCCTGGGGGCCTCTTCTCCTTGGGTCAATTGCAGCTCATTGGAGGTGTGGATAGGACACTTAGGGTCTTTGCTCCTTCATTAGTCCAAGTGTAGCGGGGTTAGTACCACCGCAGAAGCAGTGGCAGAGGGGCTTTTGGTTGCCCCTGGGGGCTCCACCTCTGAGAAATGTGGAGCTGTTAGTTACTGAGAGTTTAGCCAGTGAGGTGAGGCACCTGTACTGCTTGGGGTTTACTTGTCAGGGACAAGGGGGATGAGGACTCACTGGGAGGAAAGACTAGTCTCCTCTCCACATGGTGACTGTGGTGTGTTACAGCCTCAGGTGTAGCCCTCAGGCTCTTTGTTTCTTTCCCCATATCAAGGGTAGGAGGGATAGAACCACTGCTGTGGCAGGGGCAGAGATGCTGTTGGATACCTCTGGGATTCTCTCCCCAGGGAAACTCTGGGCCACTACAACTGGGTATGTTTAGCCACGGGGTGGGGGTAACTGTTCTGTGGTGGTGAGCCAAGGGCCCTGCCTGCTGAATAGTGGGAGGCAGCGGTTCCCAGGGAAGAGAGGCTGGCCTCCTCTCTGTATAATGTCTGCAGTGTGCCAGCATAGTGACTAGGCTCTTTGTTCCTTCCCCAGCCCAAGGGCTATTTGGGTGATACCCTACAACTGCAGTGGTAGAGGAGTTGTGAGTTTACTCTGGGATATCCTCCTTGGAGAAATGCTGGACAGCCCCTGATTCAGGTGATCAGGCAGAAGCAGAGTGGCTGTACTGGTGTCCCAAGTCGGGTGGCCCTACCCAGTAAGAAGTGAAGACTGGGACCTGCACAGAGAGCAGTCCAGTCACTTTTCCATGAGTTGAGTGCTCTGTGCTGGGGGTCTACACCAGCCTATAGTCCCTGCAGACTCTCTAGAGCCTGAAGACAGCAATGGCAGGGGTGGTGACACAGCAAATATGGCAACATGCCCACTGAGAGCTCTGTGCCAGAAAGTTGAAAAGCTGCTACTGGCTAAATAGCCCTAGTGGAGGGTGGCTGGAGACTCAGGCTGGAAGAACCCACCCAGTGAGGAGATATGGGATCAGGGACCCACAAAAGGAACAGTCTGGCCACTTTTCCGCAGGGTTGCCGCAGTATGTTGGGGGTCAGCTCCAGTCTCTAGTCACCTAAGATTTTCCAGCATGTGAAGGTATCAACAGTGAAAGCTATGAAACAGCAAAGATAGAGGCCTGCCCCTTCCTCTGTGAGCTCCATCCTAGGGTGGTGCAAAATTGATGCTGGCCCTAACACACAGGCAGGAAGTGGCTAGAGACCCTAGTCAAGAGATCCCACCCAATAAGTAGGAATGGGATCAGGGACCCACATAAAAATACCAGTCTGGCCACTTTTCTATAGGGCAGCTATGCTTTGCTGGGGTCTGCTGCATCCCCTGGTCACCTCAGACTCTCTACAGCCTGAAGGCAACAACATCTAAACATGTTTGCTGTTAAACAGCAAAGATAACGGCCTTGCCCTCCCTGTGAGAACTCTATCTCAGGGAGGTTTGAAACTGCTGCTGGCTGGAAGATACCGGTAGGGGTGGCTGGAGACCCTGGTTGGGAGGCCTTGGCCATTGAGGAGGAATGGGATCAGAGACTTGCTTCAAAAAAGGAGTCTGATCTCTTTTTCTTAGAGCCGTTGTGCTGTGTTGGGGTCCACTCCAGCCACTAGTCACTTCAGACTCTTCAAAGCCTGAAGGCAATAGTGACTAAGGCTCTAAAACAGCAAATATGGTGGCCCACCCCTCCCTCTGGGAGCTCCGTTCCAGGGAGGTATGAAACTGCTGCTGGCCAGAAAACACCAGCAGGGGTGGTTGTAGACCTTGGTCAGGAGATTTTGCCCAGTGAAATGAGATCTGGGATGCATGTGAAAAAGCACTCTGGTCACTTCTTTGTAGAACTGTTGCACTGTGCTAGGGGGCCACTCAGTCCCTAGTTGCTGCCCACTCCCTAGAGCCCAAAGGCAACAATGGCTAAAACTGTGAAAGAGCAAAGATGGCAGTCCATCCCTTTCCCTGGGAGCTCCATCCCAGGGAGGTTCAGAACCACTGACAGCTGGAAAATACCAGTGAGGGTAGCTTGAGGCCCCAAGTTGGGAGGTCCTACCCAGTAAGGAAAAGTATGGTCAGGGACCCACATAAGAAAGCTGTCTGGCCACTTCTCTATAGGTCAGCTGCAATGAAGGCAACAAAGGCTAAGGATGCCAAACAGGGAAGATGGCGGCCTACCCCTCCCTCTGGGAACTCCAAATCAGATGAGTGTAATGCTGCTACTGGTGACTGGCTGGAGCTCCAAGTCAATGGGTCTTATCCTGTGAGGTGCTATGGAATCAGGGCCCTCAGACCATTGCTGCCTAGTACCCTGGATTCAGTACCTTTCCTATGGGTATGTACGGAGGTCTAAGCTCCTACTCTGCCAGAGTTGTAGCCACTTTTGCTGGGAAGCCTGGGTATCTAAAGCTCCTGGGGCTCCATGTGTGCCTGAGCATTTGCTCTACTAAGACTCTGCATAGCTCTGTGTGTCAGCCTGAAATCCCTTGTGAAGTGGGTCCATGAGGGGCTCTCCTGACGTGAGAGTTGCAGATATCCTTGGAAGAAGTGTGGATCCTTGGGGTCCCTCATTCACTCATTACTTCCCTGGACAGTGGAGTCTCCCCTGGCTCCATGTTACTTTCAGGTCAAGACTCTGCATAGCTCTGTGTGTCCACCTGAAGGCCCTTGTGAAGTGGGTTCATGAGAGGCTCTCCTGACCTGAGAGTTGCAGATATCCGTAGAAGCAGCCTGGGTCCGTCATTCACTCACCACCTCCCTGGACAGCAGAGTCTCCACTGGCTCCATGCTGCTTTCAGGTGGGCAATCGTCTTGCCTTGCTTTTTCTCCATTCTCTGTGGGTCAAATGGTTTTCTTGATGAATCTGAATGCATGTACCTGGATGTTTCAGTTGAAGGTGCTGTGTTTACTCACCCGTTCTATTTCTGTCCATGAGAGTGGTACACACTAGCTGCTTCTAGTCGGCCATCTTGGCCAGCGCCATCCCTCCATTAAATCTTAAAGCTCCAAAATAATCTCCTTTGACTCCATGTCCCATATCCAGGTCACACTCATACAAGGGGTGGGCTCCCTAAATCTTGGACGCCTCCACCCCTGTGGCCTTGCAGGATTCAGCCCCTGAGGCTTCACTCACAGGTTGTTGGGTGCCTGTGGCTTTTCCAGATGCAGGGTGCAAGCTGCCAGTTGATCCACCTGTCTCCTGTCTAGAGGAGGGTAGCTCCCTTCTCTCAGCTCCATTAGGCAGTGACCCGGTGACAACTCTGTAAGGCCTTTTCTTCATTGTCTTGAATATTAGCATGGAGCACCCTTTTAGTTAGGCAGCTATCTCTAGCAAGTGGTTGACTCACAGCCTGCTTGAATTCTTCTCCTGAAAAAGCTTTTTCTTTCTCTGCCACATGGCCAGTCTGCAAAGTTTCCCAACTTTAATGCTCTCCTTCCATTTTAAATATAAGTTTCCACTTTTAGTCATTTTTTTAACTCCCTTATCTAGGCATAGGCTGTTAGAAGGAGCCAGGCCACATCTTGAACACTTTTATGCTTAGAAATTTCTTCTACCAGATACTCTAAATTATTACTCTTTTGTTCAAACTTCTATAGTTTGAACAAAACTGGGCATGAACAGAATGCAGCCAAGCTCTTTGCTAAGGTATAACACACATGATCTTTGCTCCAGTTCCCAGTAAGTTCCTCATTTCCATCTGAGACCTCAGCACCCTGGATTGGATTGTCCATAATGCTATCAGCATTTTGGTCACAACCACTTAACTCTAAGAAGTTCCAAGTGTTCTCTTGACTTTCTATTTCCTTCTGAGCCATCTAAAGTCTTCCAACCTCTTCCCATTGCCCAGTTCCAAAGCTGCTTCCACATTTTTAGGTATATTTATAGCAATGCACCACCCCTTGGTACCAATTTTCTATATTAGGCTGTTCTTGCATTGCTATAAAGAAATACCTGAGAATGGGCAATTCATAAAGAAAAGAGGTTTAATTGGTTCATAGTTCTTCAGGCTGTATAGGCAGCATGACACAGGCATCCACTCAGCTTCTGGGGAGTCCCCACAGAGCTTTTACTCATGGCAGAGGGCAAAGCAGGAGCATGCACTTTACATGGTGAAAGAAAGAGTAAGAGAGAGAATAGAGGGGGTGCTACATGCTTTTAAATAGCCAGATCTCATACGAACTGAGAGCTAGAGCCCACTTATCATCAAGGGGATGGCCCAAGCCATTTATGAGGAACCCACCCCAGTGATCCAAACATCTCCAAAAAGACCCCACCTCCAACACTGAGGATTACATGCAGTATAAGATTTGGGTGGGGACAAACATCCAAACTATATCAACATCTCTTCATCTGTCTGTTCATTTGTATTATTTGCAATCTCCTTAATGATAAATAGGTAAACGTGACAGTTTTCCTGACTTCTATGAACCATCCTCACAAATTAATCAAACCCAAAAATGAGATTGTTGTAACCCTTGCTTGTAACCCATTGGTCAGATGCATAAGTTACAATCTACTACTTTTGACTGGCATCTGAAATGGCAGCAGTTTTGCTTGGCTGAGCCCTCAACCTGTGGGATCTGATACTCTATCCATGTAGATAGCATTGAAATTAAATTGACTTATAGGATATCTAGTTGGTATCCTGGAGGACTGCTTGAAATGTGGAAAAACCCCACATATCTGACCACAGAAGTGTTCTATGTTGAGTGAGAGTATAGTAGGGAAAAGCAGTTTGTATTTTCTTATACAAAAACAAAATAAAATACACATGAATAAGTTGAATCTACATAAATAAAATTTGATAAGTAGATACCTTTATAGTTTGATCATTAGCTTTCATTTACGAATTCTTCCATTTAATGCTCTGAATTTTTAGTTTGCAATTTTTTCTCCATGGCTGGGGCTTTTCAGTTCCCATTATATCTCTGTGAAGATTTTTAGTCCTGTTTGTCCACGAGAAGTTAATAACCACCTTTATTGAATAAACAGACTTGCATCTAGTGTTTAAAAAGGGACCACTGTGCAGAGTCTAACAACAGTGCCCTAACTTTAATGAGGCAGATCCTAATTATATTTAGTTTCAGAAGGTTGTAATACTTTTTCTTGGGACTAAAACTTGGGTATGTCAAATAATTGATAAAGTAGGACTTTTAAAAACTTTTATCATGGATTTTTATTATAGCAATATTTAAAACGCATTTTTAGACTTTAGGATTGCCTAAATGAAACTATATAACAGTTTTGTTGGTAACACGCTAGGTTGGAAGAGGAAAAAGGAATTAGCATTCTCCACACTGAACAGTTAAGAATATCTGCATAAAAATTGTTACCAGTACTACGGTTTGAATGTTTTTGCCTCCTCCAAAACTCATGTTGAGGTTTAATTCCTAATGCAACAGTGTTGGTGGGCGGGGCCTAACAGGATGTGTTTACATCATGAGGGCTGTGCCCTCATAAATGGATTAATGACATTATAAAAAAGGTTTGCAGAAGTGGTTTTTCTCTCTTTAATTATTCTGTCATGTAAGGACACAATGTTTGTTCCCACTTGCCTTCTGCCATCCACTATAGGAGGACGCCATAAGAAGGCTGACACCAGATGCCAGAGTTTTGATGTTGGACTTCCCATCCTCTAGAGCTGTGAGAAAATACATTTCTGGTTTTTTGTTTGTTTGTTTGTCTGTTTTGTAAATTACCCACTCTCAGGTATGCTGTTATAGCAGCACAAAACAACCTAAGACACCTAGGATACATTTGCTGTGCAAAATGACCTTTTTTCGTCTATGTGATTTCACATTTCCTAACAGATGTCACATGAGTCTGTCTATTCTATTGGGCATAAACATCTATAACTCGCTGTATTACCTTTCAACTGCATAAATGGTGCTCAAAGACATTTAAACATCATGGCCAATCTGGCTTCAAGATGATGTACATATTTTGAAAGTGAGATGTTGATTATGTTTATGACTCCAGCAAAAAAATACTATATTACCATTCAAAAACAGCACTGCCTTTTTGATTGTACAATGTTATTAATATATCTCCTATTACCATCTTCCTACAGGGCAAAAATAAATAGGCAAGGAAAATATGTTCTCCTAGGAATTCCCTTTTCTCATTTCCATGGAAAATTCACACTATTTATATACAATGTATTTGTTTTCTGTTCAGGACGGAGTGTGTCTTTACCCTGATTCAATGACATCCATTTAGCTGACTTCATGCTTAACTGCATATCCTAGGGCTATGGTAATTTGCATACCCTATGCCTTTACAGGATGCTGCAGGTCAAATTGTGCTTGTTGACAGAAAATGAAACAATGATGTGCTGCTCCCCACCAACTCTATGCTCATGGTCTGGGTCTGGACCATTGTGCATATTTGTTCATTGGATGAGGAAAGGCACTCTAGAGGATATAAGAATAGGCAATGTGATCATTATGCAGAAAATGAAGAGTCCACTTTTAGAGGGCAAGATTGTGTTCCTACATCCTGGCAACTCCTTACTACCCATTCCCAAGTGCCTGATACATTGATCTACATATAATACTTGCTTACAACATGATATAATGGCTTTAAAGAAAAACAAAATTCCAATTGATATTTTGAAAATAAAATACTACACTAAATCCCTATTCTCCCTCCTTTTATCTTTAACTGATTTACTATTAGTCCCATACATGCCTTAAATTCTTTATTCTTTTGTGTGTGTATATATTTAGATTTTATTCTAAGTAGTATTGTCTTTAACTTGCATAATTTTTAATGTCCTATTTAATATTTTATTTGATTCTGACAACCACTCTATCTCCCCTATAATGTGAGTATTATAGAACTAAAGTCTTTGTCTTATTTATCTTTGTAACAACAGTGACTAAGAGACTACTTGACATTTTAGGTTGTCATTCTAACTGCTGAATGAAAACTATGAATAAAATAGTAAATGCATGGGTGAATCAATTTCATTGGAACATCAGGAAGTATGTCATCACAGCAGGTTTGCTTTTGAATTCAACTCGACTAACTTAATGAGAAGTAGGCCAAAGGATTGTTTCTTATGAGAGAAAGCAAATAAGTGGATTAGGTTAAGTCTATTACTTTAAAAATTGCAACAACAACAAAAAATCTCCAGGAGGGGAAGAGCAAATAGACCAAGTAAAGTCAGAAGGTCGGAATATCCAAGTAGAGAAAAACAAACCCACCCAATGGAGAGGACAAATACTGGTAGGGCTTGAGGCATTTTGCTCTCAAGAGATTGTAGTTAAGACAATGAGTAGGAATTATAGTTACCAGAAGAGATGAGTCACCAAAAGGAGAAGAAGAAAAGAATACTTTTTGTTTGTTCACTATTTCCATTATTTGGAAACAAACTATCACCAACTTAGGTATAGCTAGGTTCTCTGTGCAGAATTTTACAAGGCTTAAATGAAAGTGTGAGCCAGACTGACTTCTCATCTGGAGTTCAAGGTCCGTTTCCTAGCTCCTTGGTTGTTGGCAGAATTCAGTTCCTCACGTTTGTAGGACTGAGGTCCAGTGTTCTTGCTGACTGTCAGTGGAGGGGTCACTCATCTCTTTGAAGCTGCCTGGAGTTTCTACCATATGGCCTTTCCCACAACATAGCATGTTGCGTCTCCAAGGCCAGCAGGAGATCATCTGCTGTGGCTTCTTGTTTCTTTTTTTTTTTTAATTTTTGAGACACGGTTTCACTCTGTCACCCAGACTGGAGTGCAGTGTTGGGGGTCATAGCTCATTGCAGGCTGGGACTTCTGACCTCAAGTAATCCTCCCACCTGGCCTTCCAAAGTGCTGGGATTGAAAGTGTGAGCAACTGCACCTGGCCACTTGTTCTTTTAAGAGCTTATCTGTTTGATCAGGTACACCTAGCCAATCTCTCTTTTGATTAGACTATAATTATATCTACAAAATCCCTTTTGCCATTACTTAGCCACATCACTAAATCATATCCCATATAGTCACAGGTATACCGAATTCAAGGGGAGAAGATTGTACAGGGTATGTACAACAGGGGAAGGAATCTTGGGAGCCATGCTAGAACTCTGCCTAGCGGAGAGAGTGAATAGTTAATACCCAAGAAGGGGAGAAAACAAAAGTTACAGAAAAAAAATAAAGTGAGAAATGTTCAAAAGACTTCCCAATATTCGAATGATAGCTGTTGTTGATTCCCAAAGATTCAATAAGAGAAATGTCAGACTTGGGGTTGGGGATAGGTAAACAGAAGCAGCCTCAGAGAGGAAGACAGCAGAGAAGGAAACTTAATAATTTTCCAAAGGATGATGGTGACTTGTCAAGAGACGTATTAAAGGCTTTAAAATGGGCCAGGCATAGTGGGTCATCCCTGTAATCCCAGCCCTTTGGGAGGACAAGGCGAGTGGATCACGAGGTCAGGAGTTCGAGAACAGACTGGCCAACATAGTGAAACCCCATCTCTACTAAAATACAAAAAAAAAAAATTAGCCAGGCACGGTGGCGTGCACCTGTAGTCCCAGCTACTCGGCAGGCTGAAGCAAGAGAAACACTTGAACCCATGTGGCGGAGGTTGCAGTGAGCTGAAATTGCACCACTGCACTCCAGCCTGGGCCACAGAGCAACACTCCGTCTCAAAAAAAAAAAAAAAAAGACTTCCCAGTATTTGAATGATAGCTGTTGTTGATTCCCAAAGATTCAATAAGAGGAATGTCAGACTTGGGGTTGGGGAGAGGTGAACAGAAGCAGCCTCATAGAGGAAGACAGCAGAAAAAGAAACTTAATAATCTTCCAAAGGATGACGGTGCCTTGTCAAGAGACGTATTAAAGGAAAGAAGTCACAGAGTGTTTACCTAGTGATCACATTGGGAGAACTATCATTATAAAATTACTGGGGATAACTCTGAAAGACATGTTGGCAGTAATTCAACTTCTGAAGATTAAATAGAAGTTTTAGAAGTGGGATAATAAAGGATGTTTTGAAAGAAATATAGTTAATAAAAAATTCACCAAATTGCTGGTTTGATTATGCAGAATTATAGTGATAAAAACTACATGAATGCTAGTCAGAAATGGAATGACTGCCAGAAAAGACAAAAATGAATGACTAAAAAGGTACTACCAACGTCACAATTTTCAGATGAGGTGAAAATAAAAACTATAAGTAAAAGCACTAAGAAAAAGTTTGAAGTGTCATCTAATGCAAGGTGTTAATTCTCGACATTGATGGGGGCGTTCCACTGGCTGTGTCTGAGACACCTGCGGGGACCCTTTTCCCTAATTAGAGAGGTTTAAGCTGCCAAAGGTAAACAACACGGTATTTTTAATGCGAATGCTTTAAATACGGAGAGGAGAAACAAAATGCACAGGTGCAGAAACAATATTTTAAGCCAATTACATGACATCAAAGGGCATATTTAGTCCAATAGCTTAGTCATAGCTGTAACGACTAAAAGAAAAAAATAGAAAAGAACATATATGTGGAATAAAAAAGGGAAAGGCCACATTTTTTTTCCCAGAGGACATAGTTTGACTTGAGAGGTTGCTCCCCAAGTCACTGAAAACAGAGCCAGTGGAGTTCAAGTTGATGCAGAGAACAGTAACAGTGGGGCTCAGGATGAGGAAAGAGCTAAAAAAAATTCCAGAGATACGTGCATTATCAAATTGTCATGCACTTAATCCTCAGGTAGAGTTCTTAAACTAGGAGACTAACATGAAGGAAAGTAGAAAACATTCAGAAGCTTGAGAAATGGTGACCGAGAAAGGAGAGGAGAAGCACTGAAAAGATAAGTTCTAAATGAATGTCATGGAGCAATATGCATTAAAACAAAGTAAATAAGTGTTGTAAATGACAAGAGGACAGAATAGAAGCAATTAACAGCAATAATGAAAAGGGCCATAGAGTAGAAAAGAAGAGAAATAAAAATATTATTTCTCAGAAAGGTAGCATTCTGGCCAAGGACAGTTTCTTATCGAAGTTGCGTTTTGCCTCCTGCTGTCTTGCCAGTCTCCACTTTTACCTCTTCAGCTGCTGCTGAAGCCAGTGTCCTCTTGTCCTTAGCTCTCAAACCTCTTCTCCAAATCTGCCTTTCTTGGGAAATACTAAAAATAAATTTGAAGGACTCTATTTTATCAGAATTATTTTTAAGTTGGTTACTTTTTTTGTTACTGGAGAGGAACCTGGCGAACTATTTCAAATAGTGATGCTGTCTGATAAAACTTAACGAGATTTCCCCTCAGGAAATTGTACATTGTGTTACAAGGGAAGGAATTCCTGAGGGTGGGATTTTCAGGCAACGACAAATAGCAAATGGCTGATTTGGGAGCATGGGCCTTCCCAATTCTATTAAAATTAAGCTACATATATAACTGCCTAGTCATCCTCCAAATACAACTATTTTTTGAAGGTTTGCGAGAAAACCTTCAAAGGTTTGGGTCTTAATGATTATCACTTATTTGGACCATGCACGTTATCAACTGTCATCATAGAACAAAGCCAAGGCTAAACAGGTGTTGCTAATAGTTTTATTTCCACCTAGTTTTGACAAATATTTATTGAAGGATCTGCTATGAGTTCAATAGTATTCTTGATGTTAGAGACAAAATAGGATTGAGTCCTGTTTCTTGCTGCCATGGAGCTCACAACTGAGCAATCTAGCAAGGAAGACAGTTCCGTATACAACTACCACATTTTAAAATACACCTTTTATTTACATTCTTACCACCTCTGAGATCAAGATGCTCCATAAAATTGATCCTAGTTCAATGTGAAGCATTTCTCTTTCACAGTGGTATACAAAGTAATGGGGCATGTTACAATCAATGACATCTTACATTTGAGAAATGTAATAATTACAAAGAAATTAATGCTACCTGAGTCTCACCAAAGAGTGAAGGAGAAAATAATGTAAATCTTCAAAGTGGAATTGCTTTCAGGGCAGTAATGATGAAGATTTAAAAGGATTTCACCAAGCAGGAGGGAGGAGGGATAGAAAGGCCTTCTGGTCACAGGGAAAAACAAGAACATACTGCATTTCATTCGTAATACATCAAGTAATTCAGGGTGTTAGTGTATAGAAGACCTTGGAAAAGTGGTATAAGATGAAACTGGAAAGTTAAGTTGCAATCAGATAGTAAAAATCTTTAAATGACTTTTATTACATGTTTATAAGCACGAGTGTAATATCATTTATCCGATTTCTTTAGGCTTGTTATGCCTTCTTCATGTCTCAATGATAGTGAGCTTGTATTAATTTTCATGACTGCCTGGCAGTTTTAACTAGCTTAAAGGAGGCTTGTAGAAGCATTAGCAGTACTCAAGGTTAAGTTGTTTTGTACAACAGGTATTGATTTGATTCTTAGCTGGGTGACTTCTTATCTCAAATAACAAATAAATATACCAAGATGGAGAAGAACAGTGATTTTTTTTAAAAAAGTGATTCAATTGAAATGGAGTTTAAAAGTCTGCTTTTCCTTCCCATTTGTGGATTATCCACCCACTATCTGATTTTGCTAGTGTGGGATTTAATCTTTTTTTGGAGACTTAAGTGTGTATGTCCCTCTTCCCCTTTTCCATCTCTAGGAGAAGATGAAAATTATTGCTAATGTTAATATTTCTTCAGGACAGGAACATGTTTGATACTAGTTTATTATGTTAGTTTTTCCCTTTATTTTCATTAATTCAGAAATCACTGAACCCTAAATTAGTAACCCATGACTGATTTAGCTCTTACAGTCACTTTTCTGACTCCACTAGCCAGATTACTTCTTTATCCAAGAACCATGAGAAGTGCTCGGTTTGTGTTAGGCTGGCATGTTCTAGAGAGCTGGCTGTCAGTACAGTGTAGTGAGTATGAATGCAATGTTCAGACTCAAGCCTGGGCTGCACAGCAGGGACATACTGTTGGCTGTGGGTAGGTGAGGGCAGCCACTTGGCAGCCACTGGACAGAAAGAGGCTAGCAGTGTGCAAGAGCTCTGAGGCACATTAACATATATTCATTCCATAACACATTTGTTCACTACCAGTTTCATCAAAGCATGCAGGCAGGTTGTTAGGCTATTACCTCTCCTCTCCAAATCCACATTTTTTTTTTTTTTTTTTGAGACGGGGTCTTACTCTGTCACCCAGGCTGGAGTGCAGTGGCATGATCATAGCTCACTGTAGCCTCAAACTCCTGGGATCAAGCGATTCTCCTGGCTCAACCTCCTCAGTAGCTGGGACTTCAGGTATGCACCGTCATGCCCACCTAATTTTTTAATGTTTTGTAGAGATGGGGGTCTTGCTATATTGCCTAGGCTGCTCTCAAACTCCTGGGCTCAAGTGATCCTTCCATCTCAGCTTTCCAAAGTGCTCGGATTACAGGTGTGAGCCACCACCCTTGGCCCAAGCCCACATTTCTAAACCCAGTTTCCTGATGCTGGCCTGGGACTCTGCAAACACATGTGTGTTTTTCCATCTGGCTTCCTGTTAGGCGTTCAACTGGGGTAATAGAGTAAGCCTGCAAGGCTGGAGGAATGAGAAAGACAGTCTTTCCTGCCTTCATCCTCCCTGATTGCTGGTCTAGTTGCTGTCATGCCAGCAGTACTTCTTTATCCCAGCAGCAACAGTTCTTCCCATAGATGCAAGTGAATGCCAAGAGGTCTGGGCCCCAGTCTCAGGCATCCCTTCTCTAAATTCCTATGTTTTATATTACTCTGAACTTGTTCCTCTACTCTCTAGTGGTGGTAGCAATTTTCTGATAACCTGGGGGGGTTGTTTGCTTTATTTTGTTTTTCCCCATTGGTTACCTACTTAATAATTTTATGCCTAGTTAATTCTTTTTTATATTAGATTTTTCATATTAGATTTTCTCTATTTAAATCACTGGAGTGTTTTCTATCCCCTGACTAGACTGGCTGATACTGTGTCAGTGATCTGCATCTAGTACCTATATCTCAGTTTGCAAGCTTATTTGTTTTACATCAAGGCTAGGACTTTGATATTTATAAGAAATATGATTAAGTACGTTAGAGAAACAATTTCATGCACGTCCCCTTCACATTACTTGTGAGGAGTTCAAGCATAGCAATAAATGTAAGATCAACCCTGCCCTTTTCATTTTGGTCAATTTCTCACTTATTCTGGTTTCCTTTTACCAAAGAGAATGCCTTGTTTGGCATTCTTACATTGCCTGTATTAATTTCTGAGATTTTCCTGTGGTAGAGCTTATAATAAGACTGCATTAATGTCCTAATATCTCAAATACATGCTAGATTTATTATATTTCAACTTTAGCTCATTAAATTGGATATACTTGTCAAGATTTAATAGATGACAAAATGTTAGATATCAAAATTATAGCTAAATTTAAAAACATTAATAACAGGCATAACAAGTATATAGCTCAACAAAAATATTACATGTAAAAAATAGGCTTTTTAAAATCATAAGAATGAGACTGAAATGTGTTCAAAATTTCTACATGAATTTGAGTGTTATTACTGCTGCAATTTGTATTAAGGGTCTATTATGTTCTAGGTGTTATTCCAAATTCTGGAATTTTTTTAAATGAATAAAATGTTTGCCAAGTGGGTGAGTGAAATAGGCAAAAAGTAATTAATTATCTTAGATGTGACAAATAAGCTCAGAAAAGAAGGTGATCATCCTTTTCAGCATGTGAGAAGGGACAGAGACAGGGTTCAGAGGAGATAAACTAAAGTGGGTCATACAGAGTCCACAGGAAGGGACAAGGAATGGGCTTTTGAGAAGAGAAAACAATGTGTGCCAAGGAGGAAGCATGGAAAATGTGAGAAATTTGAGATAGTTGCATATTATTAGAGTGGGATCTGTAAGAGTTGAAGGTGCATAGCAGTGGTATTAGAGTTAAGGACAGAGAAGAAAACCTAACAAGACCCTGGAAAGCTTCACGTCATCTTGCTGAGTATTAAACGTAATGGCCAAAACTGCAATTACTTTTGTACCAAGCCAATAATTTGTTAATTTCATAGGGACCCATTGAAGAATTTTAGGAGGCTGCCCTGAAGAGATTTGCATCTTGCACAGGCACCGCATTACAGTCTGAAGAATGTCTTGAGGTGAGAGACTCTAGAGATAATAAAACTAATTAGGATGCTGTCTCAATAAGCCTTTGGGAAATCAACAGCAATCCCACTAATATCATACAATTTCCTCCTTTCCTTCTCCTCATCTATATTTTAAATATACTTTGTTTGAAATCAGAGAGATGGAGAGCTTGGGACTGTCACGTGCAGGGTCTGTGATTTATACATCTTTGCATGCCCACTGCCTAATATGATGCTTGCCACAAAGTAGGTCCTTGGTAAATCTTGATTAATAATGAGTGATGGCACCTGAATTAAGGTAGAAGTAGAGAAAGTCAAGACATGCTAGTGGATTAGGGAGCTATTTAACAATTACCAGAACAACTGCTTGGTTATGGATATGGGAAAAAGAAGATTAAAATAAGTATAGAGTTTCTGGGTAGACTGAGCAATTGGACAAATGGTGATGTCACCCTGAGATTAAAAAGAACAGGAGGCTGGGTGTGGTGGCTCACGCCTGTAATCCCAGCACTTTGGGAGGCCGAGGTGGGCGGATCACGAAGTCAGGAGATCAAGACCATCCTGGCTAACATGGTGAAACCCCGTCTCTACTAAAAAAAAAAAAAAAAAAAAAATACAAAAAATTAGCCAGGCATGGTGGCAGGTGCCTGTGGTCCCAGCTACTCGGGAGGCTGAGGCAGGCGAATGGCATGAACCTGGGAGGCGGAGCTTGCAGTAAGTCAAGATTGCGCCACTGCACTCCAGCCTGGGCAACAGAGCAAGACTCCACCTCTGACAAAAAAAAAAAAAAAAAAAAAATAGAACAGGAAAAGCAGGGGATTGGTGAGGTCTGCAAGTGCATATTCTCTCCTTAAATATTCAAGCCGTGTTTTGCCCCATTAGCCATGCATATAAGCCTTAAGTCCAATACAACGAGGAAGAACTTACCCTAAAAATAAAACAATTGGTCAGGTGTGGTGGCTCATGCCTGTAATCCCAGCACTTTGGGAGGCCAAGGTGGGTGGATCCCCTGAGGTCAGGACTTCGAGACCAGCCTGACCAACAAGGTGAAACCACGTCTCTACTAAAAATACAAAAATTAGGCAGGCATGGTGGCAGGTGCCGGTAGTCCCAGCTACTTGGGAAGCTGAGACAGGAGAATGCTTGCATCTGGGGAGGCGGAGGTTGCAGTGAGCCAAGATCGTGCCACTGCACTCCAGCCTGGGCAACGGAGCAAGACTCCAACTCAAAATAAATAAATAAATAAACAAACAAACAAACAAATAAATACAAAATAAAAATACAACCACGGTCAGTTCTTGCTTCACCCAAGACACAGGGAAAGACAATGAGACATTTCCTGAGGTTTTTACCCAAGCTATAACTTTGTTTCAGAAAACGTTAGTGCCGCAATGTTTATTTATCAAACTGTCACTGAATTTTTGATAAAATAATTCTTTCACATGTTATTTATCTTCTCTTTCATTACTTGGGATATCAGATATGTCTGCTAATATCTCAACCAACTCTGCAGCTTTATCAAAATTTCCCTTCTCAATTTCCTTATAAACATATTTGTTGCCATTTATTATTTTAAAGACTTCAGAGCAATTTTTAACTAGTTTTTCCTATCTCGGCTGTGGAGGGTTTTCTGCATCCTGAGATTTTACTGCCACTAGGAGAGAGCAAGTATCAATTATTTTTAAAACAAAGGGTGAAAAACAGAATAACCTTCAACAGATACATAAGATTTAGAGATAACACAAATTTGGAATTGAGATATTTAGTTTATAAAAATAAAACCCTTTACTATTTGCTAGCACCGAAGCACAGTTAAAATAACTGTTTCTGACTCACTGAGAATTACGAAAGTAAAATTTACAAAAATAATACATATCTGTTAAATAAATTCAGAAGTAATTAATTCAAGCCTACAGAGTAGAATGATAGTTATCAGAGGCTGTGAAGGCTGAGAGGGGGATGAAAAGAGGTTGATGGGTACAAACACACAGTAAGGAGGAAGAAATAAGTTCCAGTCTTCACCAGCACAGTAGGGTGACTACAGTTAACAACTATATACTGCATATTTCAAAATAGCTAGAAGAGAGGATTTGAAATGTTCCCTACACAAAGAAATGATAAATGTTTGAGGTAATGGATGTCTTAAATACCCTGATCTGACTGTTGCACATTGTAAGCACGTATCAAAATATCACATGTGCCTCATAAATATGTATAGATAATATGTATTGATTAAAATAAGAAAAAAGAAAAACAAACAAAAAACCCTATTAAAGGAGAAATGCCTAACGTGTAAACTGAAGGAAATGGATTGTATAGCTTCCCATGCCTCTTCTAGTTATAAGAAAATTGGGGTTTTGTGTTTAATAATTTCAGCACTGTCAGTCACTGGCTCGAACTTCATCTGCAAAACAGCAGAAACTAACTCTGAAGTATGGCAGTTTCTGCCATCATAAACATAATAGCATTTTCTCTGGGTAATGTGTATGACAGACAAATTCACAAACATTCCCTTTTACCCCAAATATAATTCTCTACTTAATTGTGGAGGTTCCTCTCCTCTGAATGACCACCAGATCTGAGATATTAATTTCCTTGAAGGTTATTTCTCAGTGTTAATTTTCTGTGACCTTGTACTGATTTTTCCAATTGCCTCTCATTGCTTAATTCCAAGGATGCACCTTTTTATATATCTTTTCTGACTACCTTCAGCCTCAGTGAAGACTCATTGTTATAAAATGGCCCATTTTCAAACAACAAATTTATTCAAAAATCATTCTAACTCATAATGGCATTATTTGAAACACTATAAATAGTTTATAAATATACATAAAAATAGTTACACCATGTAAGTAAAAATTCCTTACCCTATGGTATTATGTACTTTGCACAGTGACCTCTGCTCCACTTTGTATTTCCCACCCAACTAAGAATAGGAGGGGAGAAAACTATGCCAAAAAGGTTGACTCAGGAAACAATTCCACAATCTCACGCACTTGAAAATATGTGTAGATACTAAGGAATTGAGGAAAATCTGAATGAAAATGATGTAGAATCAAAACATAAATTATACAAGACTCCCCTGAACCATGCCAGCAGTCGCACCTTTAGAGCTGGCTAGAGATGCTGCTTAGTTGAGCCCTGTGCTTTAGATGGCCTGCATATTACAAACACATATTCAGAAAAATTCATTAAAGACACAGGGGGACACCTACCATTGGCATCTGGTGCTCAAGGCTAACAGAGCCCAATATATAATCCCAAATATTAATCCTTATAACTAACACTATTCAGGGCGAAAAAAGACAGCTGCATCCAAATGTCATGAAGGTTTATGGGTTATGCTACTGCCTACAGTACAGCCTGAAAGTGCTTAGTTTAACAACAAAAAAATCAAATTAATTAACTTGTCAAATGCATCATCTTATATGGCACAAAGGGAACAGATTCTTGCTTAACAAAGTATTTTTTCCCAGCAGTGTCAAGTATCCATTTCCCTGCTCCTTTTTGGGGTACTCCACTTGGTGGTTCTGAATACTCATGTATTAGAGTGCTATTCCTAAAAGTTACAATGGAGGCTGAGAAAGATTTGTCAATATTAAATAAATCACACTACTCAAATTTGTATATACATGGGTTAGCAAAATATAAGCATAAGCCTAACACTACTTTTTTCCATTGTCAATTAATTGGACATTGAACCCTAGAATGACAAATCTTGTTGTTTGTATCTTAAAAGTTAATAAGGTTAGGTGTAGAGCAAATGGAACCTTATTCATTTTTGATGGGAATGTAAATTAGCAGGACCATTGTGAAAAACAGTATGGAGGTTTTGTTAACAATTAAAAATAGAACTACCATATGATCTGGCAATGCTACTTTTGTGTGTTTATTCAAAAGATGTAGTATCAGTAAGTCAAAAAGATAATCTGCATTCCCATGTTCATTGCAGCACTATTCACAATAACCAAGACACGGAATCAACCTGAGTGCCCATCAAGGGACGAATGAATAAAGAAAATGTGGCACTTATACACAAATGAGTACTATTCAGCCTTTAAAAAGAAAGAAATCCTGTCACTTGTGATGACATGAATAAACCTGGGTGAATTTATGCTAAGTGAAATAAGCCAGGCATAGAAACACAAATAATATGTAATTTTTAGATATGAAACTAACGAATAGAAGCTGAAAGCAGAAGGGTAGTTGTCGGGAGCTGGGGGTTAGCAGGAATGGAAAGATGGGGGTAAAAAGTACACTTTCAATTAGACAGAATGAGTAAGTTCTGGAGATCTATTGTACAGCATGGTGACATTAGTTAGTAATGTATACTTGCAAATTGCTAGGAAACTAGATCTTCAATATTCTTACCACACACACAAAAGATAAGTATGTGAGATATGGATATGTTAATTAATTTGATTTAATAATTTCACAATTTATATATATTGAAATATCATGTTGTACTCCATAAAAGTAACTTAAGGTTCAATTACTACTTCAAAAAATTAAATAAAAATCCCATCCTCCTCAATATGTGATTAAAATCTTTATATTAAGTAATCATAATTTGTGTAATACATTTTGACTTTAATAGAAAATGTTGAATATCAGAAAAAAATTTAAAGCACATACCAAAATGTTAAAATTTTCAATCTTTTACATTACTGCTGAAAACATTTAAACTTTGTACACTGATCACATGTTAGGTTTTTTTATTTTTCTTTTTTGAGACGGAGTCTCGCCCTGTCGCCTAGGCTGGAGTGCAGTGGCACGATCTCAACTCACTGCAAGCTCCGCCTCCCGGGTTCATGCCATTCTCCTGCCTCAGCCTCCTGAATAGCCGGGACTTCAGGCGCCTGCCAACACGCCCAGCTAATTTTTTGTATTTTTAGTAGAGATGGGGTTTCACCTTGTTAGCCAGGATGGTCTCGATCTCCTGACCTGGTGATCCGCCCAGCTTGGCCTCCCAAAGTGCTGGGATTACAGGCATGAGCCACTGCGCCCGGCCTCACATGTCAGTTTTTATCTTTTATATCATTGTCTTGTTAGAATGAAAATTATGTGAAAATCTTGATTATTCCAACAAAATCAATCATTTCACTAAAAGGCAGAAAAATAAATGTAAGAAAGATGTACTAATTTATTATTGATATTTTAAATTTTTACTCATCCAAATATTTCCACTCCAAACCAAAACACACAGACATGTCCAATAAAAATTAAGTTCAGCCACTTTTATTATTTTAGTAGTTTAATGCCCAATTTCAGGCATTACAATAAGCGTAACTTTACCATTTTAAATAATCTTGTCATTATTAGGAGAACTACAAAACACTGCTGAAAGAAATCACAGGCAATACAAATAAACAGAATAGCATTCCATGCTCATGGATTGGAAGAATCAATGTTGTTAAAATAGCCATATTGCCTGATATGGTTTGGCTTTGTCTCCCCACCCAAATCTCATCTGGAATTGTAATTCCCATGTGTTGAGGGAGGGATCTGGTGGGAGGTGATTGGATCATGGGGGTGGTTTCCCCCAAGCTGTTCTCCTGATAGTGAGTGAGTTCTCATGAGATCTGATGGTTTTATAAGTGGCTCTTCTCCCTTTGTTCTCTCTCTCCCCTGCTGCCTTGTGCAGAAGGTGTGTGCTTCCCCTTCAGCCATGATTGTAAGTTTCCCAAGGCCTCCCTAGCCATGAGGAACTGTGAGTCAATTAAAGCTCTTTCCTTCATAAATTATCCAGTCTTAGGTATTCTTTATAGCAGAGTGAAAATGTACTAATACACTGCCCAAAACAATTTATAGATGAAATTCTTTTTCTATCAAATTGCAAGGTAATTTTTCGCAGAATAAAAAGCAACTATCCTGTAATTCATATAGAACCATAAAAGGGCCTGCAGAGCCAAAGCAATCCTCATCAAAAAGAAGAAAGCCCGAAGCATCTTATTACCCACCTTCAAACTGTACTACAAGGCTACAGTAACCAAAACAGCATGGTACTAGTACATAGACACATAGACCAATACTTCAGAATGAAGACCCTTAGAATAAAGCTGCATGCCTACAACCAACTGATCTTCAACAAGGTTGACACAAATAAGACAACGGGGAGAGGATACCCTATTCAGTAAGTGGTGCTGGGATAACTGGCTAACCATATGCAGAAGAATGAAACTGGACAGCTACCTCTTACCAAATACAAAAGTTAACTCAAGATGGATTCAATACTTAACTGTAAGATCTCAAATTATAAAAATCCTAGAAGATGACCTAGGAAATACCTTTCTGGACACTGGCCTAGGCAAAGAAGTTACGAGCAAGTCCTTAAAAGCAAATGCAACAAAAACAAAAATTGACAATTGAGACCTAATTAAACTAAAGAGCTTCTGCACAGCAAAAGAAACTGTCAACAGAGTAAGCAGACAAACAACAGAATGGGAGAAAATACTCACAAACTATGCATCTGGCAAAGGACTAGTGTCTAGTATCTAGAAGGAACTCGAACAAATCAACAAGAAAAAAACAACCTCATTAAAAAGTGGACAAAGGACACGAATACACACTTACCAAAAGAAGACATACACATGGCCAAGAAACAGGAAGAAAAATTTTCAGCATCACTAATCATTAGATAAATCAAAATTACAATGTGATACCATTTCACACCAGTCAAAATGGCTATTAAAAAGTCAAAAAATAACATGTTGGTGAGGTTGTCGAGAAAAGGAAATGCTTATACACTGTGGATGGGAATGTGAATTGGTTCAGCCCCTGTGGAAAGCACTTTAGAGAATTCTCAAAGAACTGAAAGTTGAATTACCATTCAACCCAGCAATCCCATTACTAGGTATATATCCAAAGGAAAATAAATCTTTCTATCAAAAAGACACCTGAACTTGTACATTTACCACAGCACTATTTACCATAGCAAGGACAAGGAATCAACTCAGGTGCCCATCAGCAGTGGATTGGATAAAGAAAGTATGGTACATACATTATACCGTGGAATAGCAAGCAGCCATAAAAACAAAACAAAATCATGCCCTTTACAGCAGCACAGCAGTGGTCAGCAACCTTTTTGACACCAGGGACTGGTTTCAGTTTCCTGGAATATAATTTTTCCATGGATGAAGGTGGGATGGGGGGATGGATTTGGGATGAAACAGTTCCACCTCAGATAATCAGGCAGTAGAATCTCTTAAGGAGCATGCAGTCTAGATCCCTTGCATGCACAGTTCACGATATGCTTTGCGTTCCTGTGAGAATCTAATGCCACTACTGATCTGACAGGAGGTGGAGCTCAGGCAGTAATGCTCGCTTACCTGCTCCTCACCTCCTGCTGTGCGGCTCATTTCCTAACAGGCTACTGACCAGTACCAGTCCATTGTCAGGGGAGTCGGGGAAGGAGAGGGAGAGAGGAGGAAGGGGTATAATCATCTGGAGCAAAATAAAATAATATCTTCACGTTTTGGGATATAACATGTTCTTGCTTCTGCAGGGTACAAAACAAACAAAAGACTTCCTAGGACCCTCAGTGACCTTGAGTCCATGTTCAGAAATAGAACATTAATTTACCAGCAACTTAAATGCTTTGCCTTCATTTCCATCTGCATGTTATAGATTTAATTTTTTAATACAACATAGAATAAAAGGTGCAACTTCTGAAGCAAATTGAGATGCTGCAGTCCAAAGTAAAATGTAACTTATGCATCGACCAATCCGGAACTATCCTTCAGCACATTACAAATAACATACTTTCAATTTTATAATATTTATTTATACATCAGGCATTTGTAGAATTACTATGAGAAATTATGCCTTCCATCTCCCTCACTTCTGCTGTCAAATTCATATGAATTCATTTCCTTAGGTCATCAAAGAGTGAATGTAAATAAACTGAGGGAGCAGCCAAGACCTGCATCTCAGCCTTAAATACACACATAGTCCCAGCTTCCTACCTCCTATGATTAGCAGTGGTTTAAGAAAGAACCTCTTTTGAAAATTCCGTTCCTTCTTACTGAAACTGTAAATTCTTTTCACAATGGAAAAAAATCAAGCCACAAATGCAAATATACTAAGATAATCATGTAAAGCACTTGCTTAAAAATAATTGTGGTCTCTTGTTTGCTGCAAGGCGGGGTTTCAACTCCTTAGAGTATCTATCTAGGCTCTTAGATTTCTGTTCTAAAACTGCCTTCCCAGCCTCTGCTCCAGCCACTTCACCCATAAATTCTAACTCTATGTTATGTGCCTGGTCATCACTACCCCAAAATAAAATGTCACCATTCCACACCTTTGGCTATGTTTTATTGTCCCCAAAGACCCTCCCCAGTGTAGAACATAGGGCAAAATACTTGAAGCTTCAAATCTCAATTGTCTGTCTCTTTGTTTTCCTGTAGCTCTCCCCGACTCTTCAGTCTACCAATTCTTCCTTCATCTGCAATTCACTGGCACTTTATACAATTCTTTCTTGCAGCATTTATGTTGAATTTTAACTGTTTATGGATCTCCCTTCTTTGCTAGGGTATGTATTCCTGAGGGATGGAGAAGGACACTGCTTTATTCATTTTTATGTGCCCGGCACCTAGAACACTTGACACATGTAGACCCAATAAATGTGAAATTGGATTGACTCTTCCAGGGAGCATATTGGCTTAAAATCACACCAAGGTAGACATTGCTAATATAGGTCTTTCCTAAGGACAAAATGTTTATTTATTTCTTTCTATTTTTGGGGGAGAGTGTAGAGAATTCTTGAAGGCACTAAAGGTGAAAAAACATACAAGAAATTTTATGACATTTTCTCTCAATAGATATTTCTAGTTTTAGAGCCACATTATACAGTGCAGAGAAAAAAAAAATCTTTTTTATTTAATGTTGATGTAGCCACTTGGCCAGCAGAGGGAGAAAATACAATACAAAAAACATGCAGTGATATTTAGGTCTCTCCATTATAGATGATGTGATATTTTATGTTTCCTTTTCCTTTACTTTCAGGTCAGAATATGTATGAAATTATCCAAGAATATGTAGTTATCTAAATCATCTCTACCATCTTCCCCCAAATGTTAAAGTCTGCCTTTATTTTTCTTTAGGTTGAAAGAATTCAGCAGTGTATTTTACTCGAGAGCCAGTAAGCGCTCATCTAAAATTAATAGAAAATTATGCCTTTCAGAGAGAGCTGCAATTTCCAGATGCTCATTTCGTCTCTCATTGCACACTAATGAAATGAACTGGAATATTTAGGCGCTAGATATTCTGTTGCATGGGTCTGAGGGCAGTTAGCCAAAATCTGATGGTGCAAGATAGAACTGCTTTTCCCCTATAGTACAAAGAGATTTGCTTATAAGATTGGAGGGGGTGGGTGTGTGGGTAAGGTGTGGTTGTCTATGTTGTGTTATGTAATGTAGTACACACACACATATATACACACACAGATATACAAAGACACACACATATATGCTTTTCCATCCCACTAAATTTATACTACATTTGCCTAATGAAAGCATAATGTAGAAAATGTTTATTAACAGGTAAAATGAGGATATCTACCCACGTCAAAACCTGATTCTTTTCTGTACAATGTAATTCAAAGCTCTCATTCATGCATGTCAAATAAAATTAGATTTTTTAAAACAATAAGATATATAAAGTTTTCACACTCATTGAAAAACATCAACACTTTAGGAAATTTAATTTGTGATGAAAACAAACAAATCTAAGAGACTATTAGCAGCAGTTATAAATAGCTTGTGCTAAGTGTAGTGTGCCAACCTCCCGGTCCTAAACCATGCCCATCCCTTCACTCCATTAGCTCACCATCTCTTATTTCAGTCTTACCATCTTCTAATCCATATTCCATGCTATATCCAGAGTTTTTAAAAATTATTTTTTATTTTTAAATCATTGTAAATTCCATTCAATTATAAAAAAAAATACAAAGAGTTTTGATGTGCCCTTTACTCAGTTTCTCCCCCATGGTAACATCTTGCAAAACTGTAGTGTAATATCACCAGCAGGATACTGACATTTATACAGTCAAGACAGAAAACATTTCCATCATCACAAGCCTCCTTCATTTTACCCATTATAGTTACACTAACTTCCCTTTCCCATCCCACATCCCTGATCTGGTCTCGATATTTATAATTTTGTCATTTTAAGAATATTATATAAGTTGAATCATATACAATGTAATCTTTTGCGATTGCTTTTTTTTTTTTTCCTCACTTGGCATAATCTTCTGGAGATTCATCTAGGTTGTTGGGTGGATCAATAGTTTGTTCCTCTCTTTGCCAAATAGTATCCAATGGTATGAATGTACCACAGTTTACCCATTCACTCATTGAAGGAAATCTGGGTTGTTTTCAGCTATTGGTTATAGTCAAGTTGTCATAAAAATTATTCACAAGTTTTTGTGTGAACCCAAGTTTTTATTTCCATGGAACAAATACCCAGGGGTGCAATTACTGTGCCATATGGTAGGTTCTTGTTTAGTTTTAAAGAAAATGCCACACTTTTCCAGAATAGCTATCTATTTTACACCCCTACCAGCACTGTATAAGTGATCCAGTTTCTATGCATCCTCACCGCCATTTGCCAATGTCATTATTTTTTAGCTATATATGTCCTTATATACTGCTATCTCATTGTGGCTTAAATTTCTATTTCCCTAAAGGGTAGTAATATTGAACATCTATTCATGTGCTTATTTGCCATATGAATATCATCTTTGGTGAAATGCCTCTTCATTTGTTTGCCCATTTTTTAATTAGATTGTTATTTTACTATTGAATTTTAAAAGTTTATGAAAAAAAGAGTTTATGATACATTCTAGATACTAGTTCTTTGTTGGCTATGAGGTTTACAGGTATTTTCACCACTTTGTAGCCTATCTTTTCATTATTTTTGAAAAGATCTTTAAATAGATTTTATAACTTTTGATGATGGCTAACTAATTGATTTTTCCTTTTATAGAATACATTTATGGTGTGAACTCTTAAGAACTTTTTGCCTTTCCCTAGATTCCAACGATTTTTCTAGTATATATTTTTCCTAATACTTTTACATTTTAATGTTTTACATTTAAATCCATGATCTATTTTGAGTTAACTTTTGAATAAGATTTGATAATTAGGTTGACTTTGTTTTGTTTTGTTTTTACTACAGATATCCAATTGTTTCAGCACATTTTGAAAGAATGTCTTTCCTTGATTAAATTGCATGTACATCTTTTGTCAAAAAACAGTTGGGTATATTTGTATGAATCTATTTCCAGATTAGCTAGTATATTGTCTTAATCTATGTGTTTAGCCCTTAGCCAATACCACACAGTCTTGACTACCATAGATATAGTAATAGTACGTAGTATATGGCCATATACTGTAGCTATATAATACATTTGGCATTTTCTGAAAAATGACAGGCATTGAGAGGAGTAGGATGATATGGAGTGAACTGAAGGAAAAAGTTTGGGCCTATGAAAGTATAAGATACTAAACAATACGACCTGAAGAAACTGAGACTGAGATTGAGGGCTGAAAGTGAAAAGTCTAGATGTAAGTGTCTACAAAAAGTGCAACTCAAAGAAGTAGACTTTGGGAGCCAACCACCAAGACGGAGAGCATATCGGGCATTCCAGCAGAGACATTCTGCTGGAAAAGTCTGTAAGGCGACCTTCACTCAGATTTCAATTCATCTGACTTAAATTTATCTTCTATAACAGTGGAGATTACTATACCACAAACAGTATACATATCACACAGTGATCTACCACCACTCTATGACTGGTGAACTGATTAATGATAGATTAAATGCTGGCAATTGTTATATCAATATAGTGAATAATTTGTACTAGTGGATTGTCTTGCCAGGAGAAAAGTGCTTTCTACATCTTGAAATAACTCATTCTCCCGACTAAATTGCAAGGAAAATGTATTGCCACAATTTCCAGGGTTCAGTCTGATTGTATAGTGTTCACAGTAGCCATGAAATAGAGTATGAACATCTTTTTATGGGCTGTCTTCAAGATTGAGTTCACCACATGACAATATTGATGTCACTCAATTGAGAATGTTACCATGGTTTATATTTCTGTGATATAGTGTTTACCTTACTTCTACATTTTAATCTAAATTGCCAGCTTGAGGTGGCAAAAAAAAGAGGCAATGGCAAATTTCACAGTAGTGAAATTTAATATGATAAATGTTGCTTAACTGAGGCCAAAATAATATGAAATTGGCTGTCTCAGGATAGTGAATGAACCATTAAATGGACTAAAAGAAGGCTAGGGGTAGAGGTATATGGAGAGCAGGGTAGAGTGATACAAACTGAAGTACAAGATAGAGATGTGTGTTAGATATTATATGGCCTCATAGGACATATGAAAGAACTTGGTCATTGTTCTCAGTAGAAGAGTAACAGATCAGCTTTTAAGTAAACCAATTAACTTTATTATAGTACAGCCTTGAGATAATCCAGTCATTTTCAAATCAGACTTTTCATCTATCTCATCGTGCATCATAAAAGAGACATTCAAAATACTGATGTCTGCCTATATCAGTAATTGTGGGTATACTAGATATGTTTATTTTTGAGCTCTTGAATGTGAATTTATATCTAAAGTTGAGGAAATATCTTCAATGCACATTATGAGTGACTTGAATTCTGGATTAGTATGTGCTCATGGACACTATTGGAATAAACATATAGACTACAATTTTAAAATTTTTTCTAAAAAAAAAAAACCCAGGATACACGTGCAGAATGTACTTGTTTGTTACATAGGTATACGTGTGCCATGGTGGTTTGCTACACCTATTGACCCATCCTCAAAGCTCGCTCCCCTCACCCTCCACCCCGCAACAGGCCCTGGAGTGCATTGTTCCTGTCTGTGCCCATGTGTTCTCAGTGATCAACTCCTACTTAAGAGTGAGGACATGCGACGTTTGCTTTTCTGTTCCTGTGTTAGTCTGCTGATGAAGGCTTCTACTTCATCCATGTTCCTGCAAAAGACATGATCTCATTCCTTTTTATGGCTGCATAGTATTCTATGGTGTATATGTACCACATTTTCTTTATCCAGTCTATCATTGATGGGCATTTGGGTTGCTTCCATGTCTTTGCTATTGTAAATAGTGCTGCAATAAACATATGTGTGCATGTGTCTTTATAGTAGAATAATTTATATTCCTTTGGATATATAACCAGTAATGAGATTGCTGGATCAAATGGTACTTCTGGTTCTAGATCCTTGAGGAATCACCATACTGTCTTCCACAATGGTTGAACTAATTTACATTACCATCAACAGTGTAAAAGCGTTCCTATTTCTCCACAGCCTCACACCAGCATCTGTTGTTTCTTGACTTTTTAATAATCGCCATTCTGACTGGCCTGAGATGGTATCTCATGGTTTTTATTTTCATTTCTCTGATGATCAGTGATGTTGAGCTGCTTTTCATATGTTTGTTGGTTGCATAAATGTCTTCTTTTGAGAAGTGTCTGCTCATATCCTTTACCACTTTTTGATGGGGCTGCTTGTTTCTTGTAGATATTTAGCAAGAAAGCACCCTTTCTTCCATCACTCTACTTGACTACATATTTCCCGCTCAATGCTTCATACATCTTTGAATCCTTAGAACACTAGGGTGAACTGACATGAGGTCTAGCACACAGCTTTGAAAAGTCTGCTAATATAAAATGTTTTTAGCCACATCTGTCCATGGCATTCACCAACAATTTTTGAGAGACCTATTATAGATTCAATATTTCAATGCCCTACAAGTATTGCTCTCACTTCTGCTAAAGCCAAGTAGATTTTTAATAAATGACTAGGAAACATTTTGGAAAGATGATAATAATGTAACAGAAGTATGTCAAATGTTGCTACTCAAACACCTCAGAAAGAAGAAAAAGACGCTAGAATTTTACTCCATATAGGTCAGAGTCTTCAAAGGAATGTCCTTAAAAACTCTGCATTGTCCATCTTTTTGCTTCCAGTGACATTAATGCTTTTTATAACTTGCTATTTCATTCCAGCGTATATTTGAAGTGAGACTAGAATCAGCATAAAGAGATAACAGAGGTGAAAAGGTATTACATCTCTTTCCTTCCCTTTTGTATAATATGGAGCTCCTCTTTAGCCCTTTCTCTAATCTAAGAAAAATATAGGTCCTAGACATTTCAAAGGTTAGAAATTTAACGGATGAGAGATAAATATATTCTGTAGCTTCTATGACTAGATATTACCCTGTGGGTGATCTCACAAGTCTCTGGGTTGATGACAATGCTTAGAAGTGTAAAATCAAGTCTGCCTAGAATTTTTGCTCACACCTTTTATTGAAGAGAGGGTTACCTCCCAGACACTCTTGGATAGATATCTTTCCCACCACTACCACCATGTCTGAATAATCTAACCCCCGAGAAATAGCAAAAATATTCAAGGGGAGAGAGGTCAGGGTTATGTAGAGAAAGTACACCCCAAACCAGACTGTTAGTACCTAAGGTATTTAAACCTCCTGGTACATATGACAGTGTGCAATGTGAAATTTCTATTATCAGAACTTTTATTCATGTATCTCTTCTCAAAATACACCTAAGTCCATCATCTCATTTGATTCTTACAATTTTTAAAGTCCCCACATTTAGGTAAGGCTGAATCACGAAAAAAGAAGTATCTGTTGAGAAGTTAAAATTCCCCAGGAAACAGTGAACCTAAAGCCTGCAGTTAGTATTCAAATTTGCTTAGACATGGCCCTGGTGGCTCAGAATATTGCCTTACTGTAATCTGTGCTATTAACAAAGCACCGAAGCAAAATATTTAAAACCATAATAAAATATCTCAATTATGGGGCAGATAAATGTAACTTGAGACATCACAAGGCACCATTGCATTCTAGCGTTCCTTGGAGCAAATGGTTCACTGGGCACTCTCCCTTGTGCCGAAAGGGGCCCAGGCAGAATGATTCCAATGGCTGGACATGTTTGGAATTGCTTTCTTGAGGCATTCTACCTGGGGCTTTTGTCCTGGTTGTTGGGTGAGTTCTTTAATGCCTCTCTACCTTGCAGCTGCTGGGGCTGGAAGGCTCAAAATAGCTTTTCATTCACTTGTCTAGTTCCTGGAATGAGATGGATAAACAGCTGAATCTAGCCAGTCATTGTTTCCTATCCTTGTGGCCTCCCCATATAGCTAGCTTTGACTTCCCCACAGAATGATGAACTCAGGCCAAGTGCAGTAGCTCACGCCTGTAATCCCAGCACTTTGGGAGGCCAAGGAGGGCAGATCATCTGAGAACAGGTGTTTGAGACCAGCTTGGGCAACATGGTGAAACCCATCTCTACTAAAAATACAAAAATTAACTGGGCATGGTGGTGGGCACCTGTAATCCCAGCTACTTGGGAGGCTGAGGCAGGAGAATCGCTTGAACCTGGGAGGTGGAGGTTGCAGTGAGCCGAGATCGTGCCACTGCACTCTAGCCTGGATGACAGAGCAAGACTCCCTCTCAAAAAAAGAAAGGAAAAATAAATAAAAAAATACAATAATGGTGAGCTCAGAGTAGCGTCCTACAGGACAGCTGGTTTCTCCCAGAGTGACCAGGTCACCACTGGGAAGAATTATCAAAAGTTCTTTTTTTTTTTTTTTTAGCTGGTGCTTTTATTTTTTTTAACTTTTATTTTAGGTTCAGGCATACAAGTGCAGGTTTATTATATAGTTAAATTGCATGTCACAGGGGTTTGGTGTACAGATTATTTTGTCACCCAGGTAATAAGCATAGCACAATAGGTAGTTTTTCAACCCTCACCCAATAATTTCCCAATAATGGGATTGCTGGGTTGAATGGTGGTAGTTCTGTTCTAAGTTCTTTGAGAAATCTCCAAACTGCTTTCCGAAGTGGCTGAACTACTGTATAAGTGATCCCTTTTCTCCACAACCTTGCCAGCATCTGTTATTTTTTGACTTTTTAATAATAGCCATTCTGACTGGGGTGAAATGGTATCTCACTGTGGTTTTGGTTTACGTTTCTCTAATAATCAGTGATGCTGAGCATTTTTTCATAGTTCAACTATTGTGGAAGTCAGTGTGGCAATTCCTCAGGGATCTAGAACTAGAAATACCATTTGACCCAGCCATCCCATTACTGGGTATATACCCAAAGGACTATAAATCATGCTGCTATAAAGACACATGCACACGTATGTTTATTGTGGCACTATTCACAATAGCAAAGAGTTGGAACCAACCCAAATGTCCAACAACGATAGACTGGATTAAGAAAATGTGGCACATATACACCATGGAATACTATGCAGCCATAAAAAATGATGAGTTCGTGTCCTTTGTAGGGACATGGATGAAACTGGAAATCATCATTCTCAGTAAACTATCACAAGGACAAAAAACCAAACACCGCATGTTCTCACTCATAGGTGGGAATTGAACAAAACTTCTTATAAAGCCTCAGAACATTACTTCCACTGCATTACATAGTTGAAGCAAAACACCAAGGCCTGCTCAGGTTTAAAAGAAAGAATTAGACTCCACCTTACAATAGAGGAAGCAGCAAAGAATTTTCAGCATCTGTAATGTAATATCTATGAAACAAAAAGACACAGTGAGTGTGTGTGTATATATATATATTAATTTTGTTCCTCTCTTATGTACTTCGGCAAAGGCACTCATTATTTGTCCCAATTTTTTTCAACTGCAAAGTGGTAATAATGATCCCTGCCTCTTTCTCTTTACTAGTAATAATGGCACAATACAAAAGGTAAAAATATTGACAGTATATTCAGCTGTTTAAACAAAAAATATATACTACATAAAAAAGAATAGCATCAGAGTTAATACCATTACCTTTGGATTAAGACAGTAGTAATTTAACATAGCTCTGCCACATTTTTCCACAGGGCCATTGACAAACTAACTAATGTAAATGAACCTATATTTCCACACTTCTAAAATACAGAAGAGCCATAAGAAATCCAACCTCAATGTTTATTTTATTTAACATACTTAACACAATTCCTGTTATACAGCACAGAATAAATATTAGCATATTGCTAGTGGAAGTTCTTCCTATCAACTGTGAATTCATGAAGGTAAACCTCTGATGGCAAATGTAGGACTCACTTCAGACACACTGATAAATATCAGACTCTATTCAATGCCCTGGAGATGTCATCTTTTTGCAAAGGCAATGCGCTATATGCAATTTTTTTCTTCTCTTTGTTTTCTCAATCAGTGCACAATATACTTCTTGTTACTGAAAGCCACCAGTAGGGAGGCTCAATATAATTAAAAGATTGATCTTCTGGAAACAATGCTTAATAACAGGCATGAAAAAGAGAGAGTGATTTTGCATTTTCAAACACTGTCCTCAAGTTAATTTAACCTGAGCTGTTTGTGAGCCATCTAGAAAGTCTAGGATCAATATGTCCAGGCTGAAATCAATGGACCAAAAGCGTAAAGGAGACAAACTCCAATTGGCTAGTTCATTCAGGTCGGTGAGAGCCTTGTGAAAGACACTTGGTGGAACATCCATTTCATATGCTCCAGATGCTAACAGCTCAGATATGCAGGGCAATTGTATTTCGCTTGTTCTCTAAAGTAGAAATCAATTATATATGTTTACTTGCAGATACACATAAACAAAAACATTTTTACGTTAAAAAGTAAAAAAATAAAGTGGTTCTAAGAACCTTCTTTTTCATTCCAAAATCTCTAAACAGAAACAAACAAACAAACAAATAGACCTTGAATAATCATCTACTGCATTGGTTTTCAAACTTTTGTCACCTAAGGATCTTCGGAACATCACATTTTTATTATCACATTTTGATCTTTATATTTATGTTCTTATGCTTCTTGGCCAGTAGTCCTTTAAACTTGATATTTTTTTCCAAGCCAATTTCTCTTTTGTTCTATCAGTCTCTAGTAGTTATTTTTTGTCAGAAACGATTTCAGTTCAACATTCATTGAGAGCTGAGCATGAGCAAAGCCTGGCATAAGATGTTCTCCCAATGTTGTAACCACTGGGACATATATTTTCTCTCTTCTTCCTTAACGGGAATTTGTACAAAAGATGCCAAAAGACTTGCACAGTACTTCCAGATTATTATGGATTGTTAGGTCTAACACAAACCATAAATGAATGTCAAAAGGAATACAAAAACAGAGGTCAATAGAATTTCCTGAACGGTCGTATGATCCAGTTTGCAGGAAATTTGAAATTTTTTGCTTCCGTAAATTATTCAAGCCCATAATAACATACACAGAAATCAAGTAAGACACTCCTGACCCAAATATTTCAGTGATTTTTTTTTCTAGGTCATTGTAATTGTATAAACGTAAATAATATTGTATGCAATTATTCAATGTAAAAAACACAGCACAATCATGAGGGCGGATGCAAATTTATTTCATGCTCATTTTGTATTCACATAATTTTCACTAAAGCAAAAACATTTGTTGTTCATGTGGGATATATCACGAACATTAGAATACATTATTCAACTAACTTACTTATGTGGAAATTTATATATGTCATCTTCACTTTCAATTAGCATCTAAGAAATTTTTGAGGAATCCAAGAGCTCACCATCAAAACAATATACTCATGTAACAAACCTGCACATGTCTAAAATAAAAGCTGAAATTATTTTTTAGAAAAGAAGCTTACCAGTTAGTTGCAAGCAGAAACACAAAGAATGGTGTGGCAAAAAAAAGTTAAATTCAACTTTTCTGATTGAATTATGTGTTGGAAAATACAAAGATTAAACTTTTCTACTATTACATTTTTCACAAAAATATAGATGAGAAACCATTTAGGGACAGAATGAACTCTACATAGAGGAATGGAATGGGTTTTTGAGTGATTACACAACTTTAAACAATTTAACCAATGACAATATTAAAATTAATATTTAGCAAATAACTCTCTCTGAAACTAGCGGAATATGTGAGAAATATGAGGTACACCCTCCATAAGCTTCATAAAATAAATATTAGTAACAAAGTGAATGAAATAACTAAATAATTACAGTATGGGCCAAAGGACTCTGTTAAGTTGGCCTTTCTGGTGATGCTGTTCCTAAATATCCTAAAAAGCTTAGCAGCTAATTATTCACCAAAAATAACACCAAATCAGATTCAAAATTTTGACTTTGTTGGACAAAGCACAGAGAGTCAAAAACCCAAGTAGACAATGTTCTTATTTTTTATTAAAGGTAAAACTCTCAAACCTATTTATGTTGCTATTATGATATAAAATGTTACATATTCTTTATAGGAATCTGGTCTGTGAAAATCTAGTTATTAGTTTCACAAATAATTTCCCATAAAATTCCTTTAAATAGTATACTCTTATAACACATTTAAAATTGATTATCTCCACAAAGCTTAATTCACAAATAATAGTTAATATATGATATATAGCCATTTTTATGTATATCTATTTTCTCAATATTTTACATTTGTATAACTCATTACAGTTTAATGTGTTTAAAATAGATTATTTTATTTTATGTATTTGATAATTATTTTTAAAAGCCTTTTAAAGTTGTTAGGGAAATTATTATTGCCACCCATTTCATAGTGAGGGAATTGGGGCTGATAAAGGTGAATTTTTCAAAAGTTAACCTGCTTCTAACAGGCAAAGTCAGCGCCACAGCCCAGGTCTTCTATTCTAGACTTACAATTCTTTCCATACTGTCCCAATATGACTCAAATTTTAAAGTATCAGGGGTCCTTCCTATTGCTAATAACATTTCTTTGTGAACTGATACACAGTTTCAAATCCCTTGTAAATGTTTCTTCTTATTTTAGGATTTTAATTCCAGACTAGACCTATTGTGAAATATTTAATTCAATTCCTTCATTGGATTACAACTATCTGTAATAGATCAGATAGATAAATCGTCTCTCATATTTAATAATATACTGTTTATACTTTATTTTCTGAGTTTTCAAGTCTATTGTTTCTTTTCAGTAAACATTATCTTCGAATATTACCGAGTACAAAACTTCCAGTATCTAAAATGTCACCTAATCTGGTAAAATATCTGAGTTTAAAAATAAAAAAATCCTCATGAAACTCATCTCCAATAAAATTAATTTTTCATATTTACATGTTTTTCTATTATACTGTTCCAAATCTATTTATATGAATTCTCTAGGTGTTTATGCTCTTCCCGGTACCACAATACCTGTGCACTTTGATATGTATGTGATCTGTGATCCTTGAGCACGCAGAGGAATGTTCAACATAGTTAAAATCATTCTCAGGAATAAAAGATGTCAGAAATTCCTTTCTCACGTATGTTTATTGCAGCACTGTTTACAATAGCAAAGACTTGGAACCAGCCCAAATGCCCATCAATGATAGACTGGATAAAGAAAACGTGGCACATATACACCATGGAATACTATGCAGCCATAAAAAAAGAGTGAGTTCATGTCCTTTGTAAAAAAGGATGAGTTCGTGTCCTTAGCAGGGACATGGATGAAGCTGGAAACCATCATTTTCAGCAAACTAGCACACGAACAGAAAACCAAACACAGCATGTTCTCACTCATAAGTAGGAGCTGAGCAATGAGAACACATGGACACAGGGACGGGAACATCACACATTGGGGCCTGTCAGGGGTGGGGGGGCTAGGGGAAGGATAGCATTAGGAGAAATACCTAATGTAGATGATGGGTTGATGGGTCCAACAAACCACCATGGCACATGTATACCTATGTAACAAACCTGCACATTCTGCACACGTACCCTAGAACTTAACGTATAATTTAAAAAACACACATTAAACTATGAGAAAGAAAAAAGAAAAAAAGAAATACCTTTCTAGTAGTCCTACTTTTCTTCAAAATAGCTCAATATTTTATTACATATGGTATCTCAATTGCACTCTCAATTTTACTGTTACAGATCTAACAGATATGAAGAAGATCTTATTCATTGTTTACCGTAAGGAAAATCATAACAAAAGATTTTGAGCAACACAGTACAAGTTTTAAGGCATTTGGATAATCTTATCTATTTTATTCAACTTCTCTTGACTCAGTACTAATCTATAGGTTTGTATTGTGTTTTTATAATCAAAAAGCAAACTATTTTTCCATAATGTATTCCACATAATCTAATAAAATGAACATGTGCCTAATTACAGAAACCACCAATTTGAAACCATGACATTCCTGGGCATTCACGGTGATTCTGCCTTGTGATTTTAGTTCTTTCCTTCCTTGTGAAGTGGCATTTCCAGGCTGTCAAGGAATTAGAGTGTCTGTATTCTACATGATAATTAGCATGCAGAATTCTTAATCACTTGGCTTTCAATTGTGACAGGACCGACAGAATGAAGACCCTTGAGTTATTAGCAAGAAGATGTTAGATTAAATCTTTCCTATATCACCCACGAGTGGAAGTCAAATTTATCTCAGAGCTCATATTCAATAGATCCTTAATTTTCCCATCCTTCTTAGGCTTCTCCAAAATCAACTTCCTTTTTCTACTGTGTCCACCATATTCCAACTAATCCATTATTTTCAAGCGCCCACAAAAAACTTACGGCAGGAATGTTGAGGCATTTATTTCATCAAGTTAGTACAGCCCATTTTGTAAGGTTCATAGTATTTTCTTTCTCTTCTCTGTTTTCCTTCAGATACTGTAATTTCCACTTGGGTGACAGATCTCCCTGTTAGACTATTTACCTTACTTCTTTCCTGGAATACTAAGCCAAGTGATAACATTTAGTTACTTTTCTTAACTATGAGAAATTAAAGTAATTTTATGTTTGGATCTTTGGATTCTTTGTCCACTTCGCCTATTTTGATGACTAAGGTTCATTTCATTCAACATAAGATATGTGAATCATATTCATACTTTTTACCTTAACACAATCTCTGATATTCTGACAAAGATAGGGAGAAAAATTCCTGGATTTCCAATCACTTTTTGGGAAGAGAGTGCTTTGTCTCAACAGCATTAGTATAGTACTTTGTACTTTTAAAGAGAGTACAAATACATTATGCCATTTGATCCTCTTAAAAACCCTCTGAGATAGGCTGGACACTTTAAAGACAAAGACACAGGCTCAAAGAGATTTTCTAACAAAGCTAGTTAGTGGCAAAATTAGATCTCCTGATGCTTAGCCTGTGCTCTTTCTGCTACACTGAAGGCTTAGCTGAAAGAGTTGAAAGGAAAATTTTCTAAGGCTTGCAATATATCATTTTTAAAAGTTTTTTTCTTATTTTTTAAGATAAAAAAACCCGTCTTCACTTTAGATAAGTTGTAAAACCTTGAAAATATAAATAGATTGAAACTCACCAATAATGTTACTATCTGCAGTTGTAAAACCTTGAAAATATAAATAGACTGAAACTCACCAATAATGTTACTATCTGAAGGAAAACTTTTTTTTTTTTTTTTTTTTTGAGACGGAGTCTCGCTCTGTCGCCCAGGCTGGAGTGCAGTGGCGCGATCTCGGCTCACTGCAAGCTCCGCCTCCCGGGTTCACGCCATTCTCCTGCCTCAGCCTCTCCAAGTAGCTGGGACTACAGGCGCCCGCCACCACGCCCGGCTAAATTTTTGTATTTTTAGTAGAGACGGGGTTTCATCATGGTCTCGATCTCCTGACCTCGTGATCCGCCCGCCTCGGCCTCCCAAAGTGCTGGGATTACAAGCGTGAGCCACCGCGCCCGGCCTCTGAAGGAAAACTCTTTCCATAAATATATTCATTTATATTTACATAGTTGACATCATTAAAATTATAACTCAATTTCCCATTAACGTTATCAATTTCTATTTATATCAAATATATTAATGTCTTTGAATATTTTTGAGAAATTTCAAAAGAGGCTATATAATATTTTATCATCTGCATACACCATCATTACTTTTACCATTTTACTATTATGGGGCAATCAAGTTCTTTCTAATTTTTTGCATGATAAATAATAATGTAATAACCTTGCAATTACATCAGTTGAAAATCAAAGAATTACTAGTCATAGGATATAAATATTTTTAAAATCTTTGCTGCAAACTGCCAAGTGCTTTTCTAAAGCTTTGATCAATTTACATTGTTCCAACAGTGTAAATAAATATCCAGCATTAAGTTGTGTAGCTTAATTTTTGAAATTTGACCAATTTGTCAACTTGTTTTGTTTCACATTCTTTTGATTACTAATGCTTTTGTTTTCAGTTTTACTAAGAAATTTTTAGTTCATTTTCCTGCATGATATTTTAAACATACTTTTCCTTGTTACGCCTTTAATTTTTGCACTATCTCAAATCACTCATCCCTTACTGTGTCCTTAGGTCAGTGGGTTTGTAGCCTTATGCACTACAGAAAACTTCTCGAGATAATTACTTAAATCATAATTAGCCATATGTTCGTCAATATTCTCTTTTACTGGGTGGAAAATAATTTTTCAGGTTTTCCCAAGAACTGATGCTGCCAACTTCTGTGATGCTAGAGAGAATGACAGCTCACTATAATAAAGCCTTATAAGTTAAAAGGTTGATTTAATTCAATTCCATTTCTTCTTCCTTATAATTGCTGGAAATCCCACTCTTCCCTGGTTAAGTCGCTAAGAAAAAGCAAACGTAACTGCCTACACGCTATTTTACTTTATTTTACATTTTATGTATTTAGGAGTCATATAAAAACAGGGTCATTTTTATATATTCTTCTGGGATTGTTTACTTAACATACTTCTGTGTTTATCTATGTAGATGCATATATCCATAGCTTATTTTTATTGCTGTACAGTATTTCATTGTGTAACAGTACAATCTATTGGGCCAGGTGCAGTGGCTCATGCCTGTAATCCCAGCACTTTGGGAGACCAAGGCTGGTGGATCACTTGAGGTCAGGAATTTGAGACCAGCCTGATCAACACAGTGAAACCCTGTATCTACTAAAAATACAAAATTAGTATGGCGCGGTGGCGCATGCCTGTAATCCCAGCTACTTGGGAGGCTGAGGCAAGAGAATCGCTTGAATCTGGGAGACAGAGGTTGCAGTGAGCCGAGATCATGCCACTGCACTCCAGCCTGGGCAGTAAGACTGAAACTCCGTCTCAAAAAAAAAAAAAAAAAAAAAAAAATTATTTACGGATTCTTCTAAACATGACTATTTGAGCAGTTTTCAGTTCTCTGTCACTAACTCTAATGCTATGGGCATTTTGGGCATATTTCCTGGTGGGCATTTGCAAAAACACTCCCAGAGTAAATAAATATAATTATTGGATTATAGGTTGTCCTCTTGGGAAGAGGCATAATAAAACCTGTATAAAATAATTATATTCTTAATCATAAATGAGGTGCTCACAACTTTCTTGGTTGCTATAATTAAGGCAAGATAAGAAATTAGTTTCAAAAGACTTATTTTTTTAAAAAAAAGAAGAGAAACAACAACAAATAAAAAACAGAGCCACCTCCAAGTTTAACCCAGTTCATATTTCCTTTGAATTTTCTTCCAAAATTATATATTATGCCATGACAGCCTAGTGGTGATGTGTGCATTGTGGACAATGGCCTTCAAACATATCCCAGGATGCCATCTTAGCACAGCAGTAGTATAAATGGCCTAGGAAAGACATACTATACAGTACCAGTCTATGGGCTTTCTAAAGCAGGAAGAGTTGTGAGCATTCATTATTGATTACATTTATTTAATACTCCTATGGTGTCAAAATTTGGATTCAGGAAGCAATAAAGTGAATGAAACTGGAAAGCCTAAGCTTGAAAATCCAAGTAGATCCACAAGGTGAGGCAAAAGCCAGGTGTCATAATGTGGAATAAGGAAAGGAGTGAACTACTTCAGATAGGAGTGCTCAGAGATAAGTGAGCAAATGAGGGTCAGAGGACAGACGAGAGTACTCAGATGACATATGCAGAATGACCATGAGTCAGCAGACAAAACACACAGAGATCTAAAGCAACTGTCTACTCCAGCAAGGCAACCAAAGGAAGCCCATCTGAAGGCAAGTTGTAGAGCACCCATAAGTCATGTGTGTATTAGAAAAGCCTAGAAACAGTTCTCACAATTGTGATCAGTTGGAGAAAATATTATTCATAAAACTGCCCCTTAGGGAGAATGCTGTATTTGCTTGAAAGGCAAGCAGTGACAAGTGTTTTTGGGGAAAAAAAAGCTCAAATATTAAAGGCACCAATAGTGATCAAAATTTTAGAGGAAGGGATGAATCCAATTCTACCAGAGGAACATTAAAGCGATGTTTTTCTCCTGAGAAGGAGAGAAAATAAAGCCAGTTTGAAGAAAGGAGAGTCAGGGAAGGAGGAGAAACAACATGCAGAGCTCAATTAAAAGCCTTTTCATAGACATGGAGTCAACCCAAATGTCCATCAATGATACACTGGATAAAGAAAATGTGGTGCATATACACCATGGAATACCATTCAGCCATAAAAAGGAACCACATCAAGTCCTTTGCAGGGACATGGATGAAGCTGGAAGCCATTATTCTCAGCAAACTAACACAGGAACAGAAAACCAAACACCACATGTTCTCACTCGTAAGTGGGAGCTGAACAATGAGAACGCACGGACACAGGGAGGGGAACAACACACACTGAGGCCTGTCAGGGGGTAGGATTGAGGGAGGGAGAGCATTAGGAAAAACACCTAAGGCATGCTGGGCTTAATACCTAGGTGATGAGTTGATAGGTGCAGCAAACCACCACGACACACATTTATCTATGTAACAAACCTGCACATCCTGCACAGGTACCCTGGAATTAATTAAATTAAATTAAATAATCCTTTCCAAAACTGCTTCTGTAAACCTTCAACATTTTTCTCATGAAGTTTATGTGTGAGTACGTTTTTTAAAAAAATCAAATCCTGTTAAAGAGATGAGTTTCAAATCTGCGTGGAGCTAGGGTGAGATCAAGACAGCGTGCAAAGTAGGGGTTAAAAATGGAGGTAACCAAGTGGAGATAAGTACTAGGGGTCTTTCAACCATCACAGTGAAAACTTTTAGTCTGCTTCCAGCTACAGTCTGATGAGCAGTCTAAATTCTAATGTACTGCCAGGTTACACACAAAAATTGTTCCAGGGCCAGAAGTTGGTTTGAGCCCATAGGGGCAGAGTGGAAAGGTTTGGTACGTTAGGATTAAAAGAATTCAGACAAGGGGTCAAATTCATAGCACACATGAGTCAAAATGGGCATGTGGAATCAGTGTAAATGCCAAATACTGCCTTAAAAGATAAGCAAGGATGATATTAATAATAACATGTACAAATATATAATATGCATTATTTTTAAAGTTAGCCTAACTAAGATTTTTGAAACAATTTTTCTTTTTGTTACATTTGTTTTATGCTAAAGGTTTTCCACATAATCTGAATGAAGGTATTAAAGAGAAATTGTGAAGGAATGCATGATGGAAAAATTGAAAACCAGCAACACAAAACAAACTCTGAAAAGACAGGCAGAGAGAGAGAGAGTGTTAGGAGATATGGGGAGAGACCAGATGAGAAGAGGTGGGCCAAGCAAACTGCAACATCCAACACATTCAGCCAGATTAGTCTTCTCGCAGATTTAATTTTGCCATATTTCCATGTTTGCAGGCTTTTAATAAGGGCTATAAATGACCTTTAATATGGTTAGGTTGAAAAATAGGGAGGAAATGCAAGGTAGGATTTAACTTAAAGTCGTATTTTATTGAACGACTTTGTAATCACCAGATACCTTTCCTGTATGGTAAAAAGCAAACAAACAAACAAACAAAGATTAGGACCATCTTCCTAGTCCTCTGAGTACCATTTGTCATGACCAATCAGCTACTTCTTTGCACTTTTCCTTCCTCTCTTTGTATATTGATCAGCTGGTTGTCTCACTTTTTGTCCTGACTCTCGAGTCTGTGTTTTCCAGCCCGATTTTAACATGGGTATTCCTAAAAGTTCTCGCCATGGACTTATCTCTTTTCAAACTATACTTTCTATTGAGAACAGCACAGTTTCAAGACTAAAAATACATAGTTTGAAGATAGCCTGTCTGGATTTGAATCCTAACTGTACAACACACGTAGAAAATACTCTCTCTGGGCCTCTCTTTCCCGATTTATAAGATGGTAACAATAACAGCACCTTCCTCTCAAGGCTGCTGTGAACGTAAATAATTTAAAGTATGACAAATGCTTAGGACAATGTCTGGCATACAATACAATTAATATTTTGGCATTGCTATGATGATACTTAGAAAAAGGTTACATCCATTCCTGTATCTTCAAATTCTGGCCATCCTGAAAATAATTTTTGATTCTTTTTTTCCTCCAATTCTTCACCTGTAACTTTACTCCTGCACTGATAAATTCCTGTTGGGTATTGCCACCTGATCATTCTGCTAGCACCTCCACTGAACATAACCAAATCTGAAGTCACTCCTCGTTTTTTTTTTTTCCTCTGATTATTTTTCTGACACTATTCTCTTTTTGCTTTTTTTGTTTTTAATGATATGACAGTCTTTCCTTTAATCGACCCTCAAAATTTCTTGGTCAACTTAAATATCTTATTCTTCAACTTCCACATCTCATCTGCCTTTTAAGTTCTAGCTTCCTTTCAGAAATGCTCCTCATATGCATTCATTTTTTCTATTTCCTCTTCACTGCCTAAATCCAGACACTCATCACTGTTTATCTCAATTAGTCCACATTATCTGTGAACTGATATCCCTACTTCTATCATCTCTTCGACACATCTGCCTGAGCAGCACATGTTAAAACTGCCCTAACCATTCCTTGCTCAAATTACATTTAAAAATTGCCATACTTAAGAGCACTTTAAAATTTGTTAGTTTGATTTTTATATTACTTTTACTTCTTTTTCTTTTTAGAAACTGTATGTATTTAAATATGCTTCATCATCTACCCACAAGCTATGTCTCCATATTTGTCTTCCATGACAATTAAAGCTTTCTCTGCTCCAGTCATGTCCACAGCTCAGAGATCCCCAATCATGCCTAGGTTTCTCACCACCATGTTTTGCTAACTATATTTCTCCCTTATTTCAGCTTATCAAAATTTTTCCCAACATTTGAGACCCAATCCAAATTCCTTTTCTGCGTGAAGCTTTTCTGTTCCCTGGTACAGTAGATTCAGCATTTCTTTCCCTTTTCCAATCCTAGCACTTATTTAGAATTGATAAAAAGCTGCCATACCGGATCACGAGGTCAGGAGATCGAGACCACGGTGAAACCCGGTCTCTACTAAAAAATACAAAAAATTAGCTGGGCGTTGTGGCGGGCGCCTGTAGTCCCAGCTACTCGGAGAGGCTGAGGCAGGAGAATGGCGTGAACCCGGGAGGCGGAGCTTGCAGCAGTGAGCCGAGACTGCGCCACTGCACTCCAGCCTGGGCGACAGAGCGAGACTCCGTCTCAAAAAAAAAAAAAAAAAAAAAAAGCTGCCATACTATGTACCAGAAAGCACAAACAATATACTTTAAAAAGGGTTGGATATCATAGGACTGTCATTTACATTACTTATAATATCTCTATAATGTAGGTAAGTATATTTTGCATGTTCGAATTATTTATATTTGCATGTGCAAAAATTGAAGATGAAAGGTTAAACAAGTTTCCCAATTATATTCCTAGAAATAGCCAGAAACAAGAAAGCATACCGAATATGTGTGTCTCTTAAATCTGTGCTCATTAGCATTAATTTTGGTAGTTTTTAAAGAATCACCTATATCAGAGCCATTTTGAGGTGCTTACTAAAATGTAAATTCCTACTTACAGGGCTACTGGGGGAGGGATCAGAATCTGCGTCTTTAATAATTTATCCAGGTGATTCTCATGTACTGTACAATTTGCAAAATAGTTCATTGAACCTTTTTTATTATCTATTATTATATATATTAAATTCAGTGAAGGATTAGTTTCTTGTGGGAAGAAAATCATGTCTTATTTCAAATATGTACCTATAACAGTTCATAGCACAGTGCCTGATACATAATATATGCTCAATAAATTTTGGTTGAATTATTGCCAATTTCTATGTTTCACCATAGCAAAATTTATTATAAACCCATCAGCAGTCAGAAATATATTTGCCTTATGTGGCAAGCTGTAAGAAATATATTCGAAGATTTAACATATACACAGAAATACACTCACATATGCATATTAACTGCAGAATATTTGGAAGAATACAGAAAACCAGAAGAATGAAGATCACCCAAGGAAAAAGCCTTTTGTCATATTTATGTATTTCTTTAGGAATTCCCTCTTTATTATGTATAGGTCATATTTATATGTATGTAGATTGTATATATATAAACACTTGCTTACAAAATAGAAAAACGGTTATGTTTCTGTCAATTTCTACTTGATATAAAATCTGGTGCTACTCTTATTTAAGTGCAACTGTCTGTATATTGACCTTTTCTTTGCAATGTTGTTTCCAGATTCTAGTGGGGCTTCCAAAATAATATAAAAGTCTCCTCACCTTCTTTCAAGAAGAATCACAGAAGCTTAGAAGTGAAGCAGACGATGATTTAACTTTCAGTGGGTTCTTATCATTGTGTTGACTTCATTTGGTGAGGACATGAGGTTCAGCACAACCTGTATTAGAAGGGTCTCTCTCATATTAACAACATATGATGCACCACCCAGGTTAACAGAAACAAAATTTCAAGAGGGTTTCAGAAGAGGAAGAAACTGTAAGTCTGTCACCTGAGGCTCTGCATACCCTTGAACATCTCTTACTTCTTCCCAGCGGATAAAAATAATGATAATTCCAAGGTGATAAGTAAAATGATCCATCTTTGAAACTTTGACTCAAGAATAGAAACTATTTTATCTGATTCTCTTTTCACATCTTAGAGGAACTCATACTTTCAAACTTTTCACCTGCTAACGGTGAAAAAGGCATATTATCCTATTAGGGATAGGGGAGTTTAAAGTAAAAGATGGCAGATTCAGTAACTCATTACCTACTCCTTCTCCCAAAAGTCCCTTACAAGGACAGTAAAAAGATTATCACATGAAACCAAAATAACAAAAATAATAGAAAAGGAGATCGTAGCAAAAGCTTTTTGGAAATGGATAGAACAGAAAGATGAATGACAATTCATTAGCAGATGCAAATAGCCAAGTCTCAGGATGGCATTTAGGAAAAATTAAGAGGCAGCAGAGATTGTGCTGAAGGTCCCAAAATGTTCATAGAATGTTTATTTCAAGCCTTTCTAGAAGTACAATAAAAAGTAGAGTTGAACACAAGTGGATTTAAACTCTAAGAAGATAGGTCCTTAAATTTCTTTCAGCAGCCCCCCAAGCTGAAAATGGCTCATTCAAAACCTTCACATAAGACCAGAGGAACACGCTATCGAAGTACTAATACAAATGGGACCCCTGCCTCACACTGTATACAGAAATTAAACCCATATCTGTTGAACATCACTGCCGTCACTTATCATTATACTACACTGTTGGTCACTTTTTTCATATACTTCTATTGCCAATAATAATAACAAGGAAGAACAAATTTGGATACACTTTCACGTGGGATCTTACTATAAACAAGTTCTTTTTCTCTTGACATTTTGGAGATAGTTTTATGTTTGTACCTCAATCTTTATAACAGCTGCATCTCTATTCCTATAATAAATGTGTCATATTTTGTTATTTTCTCACTCTTATTTTGTCATGTAGCCTGTTCCCATTTTTTATATTACCATAATTATTACAATGAACATACTTGTGCAGTTTTTCCTATCTTGCCCTTGCACTGTAAATTCCCTAAGACATATTTCTAGAGGTAGAATTGTTCTTTCTAAGCGTATGTGTGTTTTAAATTTTGAGATGTACTGCCACATTGCCCTCCAAAAGAGGTTTTAATACTTTATACTAATACTATAATTACAAGAAAGGGGCTATTTCTTGAATATCACCCATCACTTAAAATTGTATCAACATTTTAAGTTTTGGTCAACCTTACATGTGAATAGATCTCATTTTAAAAGTTTAATTTCTGGTATTAGAGAAGTTGAACATTTTCTCCTCTGCTAATGACCACTTGTGTTTCTTCCATGAATTCTACTGTACCCAAATATTTCTCCCTTGCACACTATTACTATGGGTAAGCCCTCTGTGCCATACGTAAAGCCTACCCTTTGACTAGCATTAGGTGCCATCCTTTGTCTACATAGGGCCCCAGCAGTACTCTTGTTTCCTAAATTATTTTTCTCTCTTTGATGAATTATTTCAACCAGCATATAAACATGCCATAATTTCTCCAAAAGAAAAAAATTTTTGTGATCTTCAACTTCCATTCACCTACTAACCCATGATGTTGTACCCCTTTCAGCCAAACCCCCTCCTCATTGTTTCCAAATCCTATCCTTCAGTTCTCTCTTATACCTATTCCAATCAGGTGTTATTCCTCACCATTCTATCAAAACAGCTCTTCTCTATGGCATCCATCATTTTCATGCTGCTAAATTCAATATCTTACTCTCAGTCCTCATCTTCCTGTACCTTTCTGCACCATTTGACACAGCTGCTTACTCCCTCCCTCCTGAAACTCTCAACACTTGATGTCCAGGAATTCACCTTCTACGTTCTTCTAATTGTCATTTGGGGGCTCCACCTTCATCGCTTTCATGATGCTCTGCTTTTTGGACTACACCTGAGCTGCTTCTTGAACCTCTTCCTCATTCCTCTCACAGGTTTCCCCATCTCAGCAAATGGCAGTATTATTCTTCCAGTTACTCCAGTCAAAATCCTTGTTGTTATTTTACCCATTTCCTCTCAAACTTAAGATTCAATCCATCAGCATTTCACATTAAATTTCCCTAAATAATATGTCCAAAATCTAACCATCTATCTTCTCCATCACATCTACCCCTATAGTTCAAGGTAGAGTATCTCTTCCCTGGATTATTGCAATAGTTTCTCATGTTGCCTCATTTCTACCCAGTACATCTCCCTGCAGTGTATCTTCTATGAAGAAATCAGAGGAAACCTTTAAACATGTAAGTCAGACCAGGTAATTCCTATGTTCAAAATCTGCAGTTGATTCCCATATCACTCAGAATAAAAGCCAACAGCCTTACAAGGATCTACAAAACATTACATGATCTCATTTTCTACTGCTCTATGCCTTGCTGAATTTACTGTAGACACACCGTCTTTTTGAAAGTCCGTCAGATATGTCCAGTGTATTTCACTCTGAGTCTTTGCTCTTGCCTCCTTGCTTCTTTTGGATATTTTCTTAAATTTTGTCTCATCAGAGAGACCTTCACTGATGTACTCTGTATTTTAAAATATAATTTTTTATTTACATGATTTACACATATAAAAAATTCAGGCAGCACTTAAATGTGCAATGAAGGAAAATATTACCCCAAACCCTAACATTTATAAAAAATTATTAAGTAATCAGCTTTCTGTTCTTGCAAATGAAGACATTATGTGTTTAAAGAAACTAGAATATTTCTGTTGAAAAGTATTACATTTTTTAAAAATGAGAAAGTGAAGTAAAACAAATTGTTAAACATGTAATAAATGTTCCTTTATTATAATATCTAGTATTTTTCAAAGTACCATGAAAGATTAAAAAGCGATTATGAAAGTCATTAAGATGGTAAATAATTTACCTGTGGCCACACTGCTGGCAAATGATAGACTTGGCATTTGAATGGACACCTGTATCCCTAGTCCTTTTCTGATATACATTTCAAAAACCACAAGATTTAGTTTTCAATGTAGTTCTTGTTATGATGTAATCAGCATTCTTATTTTGCCTTATCATCCAATTCTTACATTATAAATTTGATTTTATATTATTAGACTAATATTTAGATTCCATTGTACAACTATAGTTTTTATGGCACTTTAGTTTTAATTTAATGTTGAAATAGATTCAATCTTACTGTCAGCTTTATCTGGCTTCTTTAATTTTTTCATTTTTATTAACCTTTAAATGGGTTGAATTTTCTCTTCCTGATTTTTTGCAAGAATGCAGCATGGGTGCTTTATTTCCTGAGTTAGTTTATATTTGAGGCCGTTTCTTGGTTGAATTTGTATTTGAATATCTTTTCTGAGCATAGTCTTTTTGGATCATATTTTATTTTCCATAAACTAAATAGATGCTTCTCTGGTATATTCTGCCACTGAATGCTGTGGTGAATTTATCTGGAACCAACTTATTCCCCACCCTTGCTTGTTTATGCATACGTTTTACCTTGAAGATGGAGAGATTCATTCATAATAACAAGAATGTACACTGATATCAATTGTTTTGTATCAGTTTCCTTAATTAAACCATATACTTTCAACATTAAATTCTCAAATTTTTCACTTTAGGGGAATCTCATATTTTTAAGTACTGTTTTTTTTTTTTTCTATCCATTGAATTTTCTACTCCGGAGACACAAGCTATCCTCCTGCTGGATTTTTACTGCTGTCTTTCTTATCTATTGTGTTCAGTCTAATTTATATCTTTGCATTCTTTGTGATTATCGCAAATCTTTATAGACTATTAATGTTATTTCAGCCCTATCTATTCTATTATTTGGTTTATTTATTAGTTTGACTTTTCAATTTGCTGTCTTAGCGCTGCAACTTCCTTTCTAATTTCATTCTGAAGTGAATTTCTAATTTTAGCAAGTTAATATTTTTACTGACTTGTTCAACAGCATGGAACACTTACAGTGTAATAGCTTGCATGTCTTGGATGTGTTTCACATTGTCTTCTTTTCCTAGATTGTTTTTACTATTATTTTTTTTTTCCTTCTCCTGTTTCAGAGACACACGGCTACTTCTAACATCTATTCTTCCCTTCTACGGAGTAATAGGGGCCTAATTTTGGGGGCATGGCTATTTGCATTAAAATTCTCTTTTTCAGCCTCCTTTGGAGGTAGGTATGGTTATAAGGTTAAGGTTATGTTCTTGCCATTTGATATAATTAGAAATGTCTTTAATGTCTTAATCCTTTAAGAGGTGCAGTATGCCCTTTTTTCTCCTTTTTCTGCTGCCTGAAATATGAATACAAGGCTGAAACTTGAATGGTCATTTTAGAGCTGTCACTACATGTTGAAACCTGGATCTCCGATTACATTGGTAGCAGCCTTAAAAATGTGAACATTTTTCTACAGACCCTTTTAACATGAGAGATTAATAATTATGTTGTTGAAATTGCCATATTTCAGAGTTTCTTTTGATTGTAGCTAAAACTAATCCTGCTAGTCTTCCTCCATTCCCTTTTCCCTGCCTGTCTCATTTTTCTTTCTTTTCTGGTTACTTCTTTGCATAATTTCAGACCATTTTTCTTTTTCATTTTGCTCACGCTTGGTAGCTCTGTTGAGGCTTTTTGGCTGTCATGTTCTGTGGGAGATTTCTCTGTTATTCCCTTCTGAGACATCTTTGGGTTCCTGTCTGAGTTACAGTCTGTGAGCAGGGTTTTGTGCTATGTGCATTCCTCTGTAGCATGAGAGCTGAAGCACATGTGTACAAGTGGGGCCTTCTGAGGCAGTGTGCCCCCTTGGAGATGGGGATTCAGGTGTGCGTTTACATGTCAATTCTATCATTTGCCAGCAGTGTGACCACAGGTAAATTATTTAACTGTGCTGAATCCCAACTTCCCCATTAGCAAAGGGACGTAAAATATTAAATTCTTTCCTGCTTCACAGTGTTCTGAGGACCAAGTAAGACAATAAACTAAAGGCTCAGAACTTCACTGGTGGACTTAGAGTCTGTATCAGAGCATAGTTACCACTATCATCATCACCTGTTCTGCCGCTGCTTCTTAGTTGTTGTTAAATGTTGTACATTGAGTATGCTCTACATAGTCAAGTGCGCATCATTTTACCAGGATAGGTACCCTTGACCTTTGAGGCTTTCTGCCAATCTAGTGTGGGGTTCCGGAGCATTCATGTTCCTCAGACATGCAGATATGTGTGCTTCCTTTCTAGTTGCTCCAGTTCTTCACCAGACATTTCCATTCCTTTCAAATCAGGAAAGAGAAATACTAGTAGCACCCACTTGTATCCCTTCTGTAAAGACTTGGGGATGTTAGTGAGAGTGTTTGAGATTCTGTCAACTCAGAAATGTAACATCATAAAAGTGAAAACAGGATTCATTTCTGTAGGACCCAAGTCATCTGTTTCATTCCTTGGTCACGCTGAAGTTTATAAACTTTGGTTGTGATCTTCATTGTTTATTGTTCTTTTTGTTTTGGCATGTTTTGTTCCTGCTTGTAGAAGATTTACATTTTTAATTTTTATTTAATGCAGTTTACCTTTTATTCTTTGGTTATGTCTTGTACAGAAGACTTTCTTTCATTCTAGGATTAAAATATATTGCTTTATATGTCATTTTTATATTTTGATAATGTTCAGTCTTTAAATTATCTGGAATTTGTTTTGTTGAGGACAGTTAAAGACATACAGTTGTCCTTGAATAAAACAGGTTTGAACTACGTAGGTCCAAATATAGGCAGATTTTTTTTTCAACCAAATTCAGATCAAAATACAGTATTCAAGGAATACAAAATCTGTGTTTAAGGAGAGACAAATTTTCGTATAAGTGGTTTCCTCAGGGCTGACTATGGGACTCAACTATGCTCAGATTTTGCTATGGGGGGGTGGTCGAGTTTTGGAACTAGTCTCCCACATATACTTCAAGATGACTATAATTTGTTAATTTTTTTCCAAATGAATAACTAATTTTATTAATACTATTCATTGAATTGGCTAACCTTTCACTGCCAGACTAGCAAGACTCCTTTATGTTAAACTTTTTCTATTTATACGAATCTGTTTCTGGATTATATTTTGTTCCATTTATCTATTTCTCTAGTATTGGCACACTGATATATGTCTAAATGATCATAGATTTGTCATATGAGAAAACCATAATCATGTATAATTATCATATATTGTGAAAATAAGTTATGACTATCACGTGAAGTATCATATATCGTGTGAAATAAATTCTCTTATTTTCAGAAATTTTTCATTTTTGTGTGCATGTATTTGGTCTTTCAAATGAAGTCAGATTTCCTGTTGAGGTTTTTACTGGGCTTTCTTTGTAATTTAAAATTATTTCTTATTCCTTTAGTACATGACATTCTGTTTCTTTGGGCTATTACATTCTTCAGTACAGTTTATGGTTATATTCACATAGGCCTTACCCATCACTTATTGATATGGGAGGGGGGAAGGGAAGTGGTAGGTAGAGAAGAACGGGGTCTGTGGCCAGGGCTCCACCCTCAGGCCTGTGCCCACAGACCTAAGTGAGAACAGCCACTCCTGTTTTCAAGCCCAAATGTTGCATTTTCCAAGACCAGTCTGCCCCACCACACCTCCCTGTCCTATCCCCATATAAGCCCAAGACCTCAGCGGGCAGACACACAAGTGGCTGGGTGTCGAGAGGAGCAGAAGAACACACCAGCAGACACTGGTAGACCAGTGAGGGTAGAACAACATGGACGCCAGGGAAGTTCAGCTGCGAGCCATCAGAGGAATCTAGCCTCTGGGCAGCCTGACTCCAGGGGAAGACCACCTTCCCACTCCATCCGCCTTCCGGATCCCCATCCCTCTAGCTAAGAGCCACCTCAACCACTCAATAAAACCTTGCACTCATTCTCCGAGCCCACATGTCATCCGACGTTTTAGGTACACTAGGGTAAGAACCCAGGATATAGAAAGCCCTCTGTCCTTGCGATTAGGCAGAGGGTCTAACTGAGCTGATTAACACAAGCCACCTGCCGACAGCAAAGCTGAAAGAGTGCACCGTAACACATGCCAACTTGGGCTTTGGGAGTTAACACTCACCCCTAGACAGTACCGTGGGGTCAGAGCCCAAAAGTACTCCCCACGACCATGTGCCTGTCTGGTCTTCATGCTCCCCTAGGGGTTTCAGCAGTAGGGCACTGAAGAAGCAAGCCACACCCCTGTTGCACTCCCTGCCAAGGGAGATAAGGGAACTCTCCTATTTCATTATGAGATTACTTCAAATGTTGTTAATAGTTTTATTTGCTATTATGAAGGAGATCCTTTTGAACTTTTCTCTACCTTGTTATCAGTGTATATACAGTAAAGATATTGATTTTCTAAGTTGTATTTGGATCAACCACCATACTAAATTTTGATAGTTTCTTGTTATAGTTTTCCTGTAAATTCTTTGAATTTTGTAGTTTAAAATTTTGTCATCTAGTCTTCTCCTTGCCAATATTTATACTGCTTCTTCCTATTACTTTTATTATTGCCTGACTAGACTACAACTATATTGAATAGTAGCTATCTTATTGCATAATCCTTTTTTATATCCAGTTTTAATGAGAATTCTAATAATATTTCAACAGTAAATGTGAGTTTTGCTTTAGTTTTTACAGGTTTTCTAGTTTTTTCTTTATGGATATATTATCTGTTCTATTAGCTTCGCAAGACTTCTCTTTCTCCCCATATATATGTGGGGGGGATATATGTATGTATAATCACACAACCACATATGTATATATAAATAGTAGCTGCAAATTTAACTTAGATTACTTTTGTTTTCTTGTTTTATTTTTTATTTCATGTCCTTTTGTTGCTGTTATTGATATTATACTAACATATAACATGAACTAATATTTTTGAGGTGTTTTCTATATGCCAAGAACAGTTTCAAGTACATTATAAGTTTTAAGTCCATTAATCTTCACAAAGAAAACCAAAAAGAGATACTATTATTTTGACAAATAGATACTAGGCACCTAGGATGCAATAGTGTACAAAACAAACAAAAATCTGTTTTTATTGAACTTATACTCTTTTAACTTCTTTATTTAGATATGAGAAACTGAGTGACTTAACCAAGGTAGAACAATTACCAAAAAGAAATGAGATGGACTTAAAAATTAATAAATTCATTTTCAGAACTTAAAACTTTAAACCACTACTCTCTACAAATATTTGTTCACCTGACTCTACTAGGTATTTTGTTTGCAATAGCCTGGCAGTGTGGAGGAACATAAGCAATGATTCCTGGAGTTGTACACCGGCAAAGAAAAACAAAGCCAGGTACTAATTAAAGAGGTCAGAACAGATTTTATTCAGTACCTATTGGAGACGGACAAAGAGTCCAGTGTGAACTAAAACCTGGAAACAAAAGGCTAGATGCTTTTTAAAGGCTGGAGTGTGCTAAGAGCAAAGCACTGAGGGCTGTTAAGGGAACCTCTCTTAACCATGGGACTACCTGGATTTGTAAATCAGTGCTCACTGGAAGAAGAAAGAAACTTCTACTTTCATGACAGAAGGCAATGGGGCAAGTTGAAGCAAGGTGCCCACTGAAAGTAGGTCCTATCCCCCCATGGGACTGGGAATAGGAACAAGAGTTATCTTCCCTGAATGTTCTCATTTCAAAAATACAACTCTGAGATCTTTAAGAAAACCATTTGGGGTTGTAGACTTACAGCTTTAAAGGCAGAGAAAGGATTCATAATTGCAAGCTTTCTAAAGTAACTGCTCTATAGGGGGTTCAGAGGCCTATGTGCATATCAACAAATTTTGGCTGGAACAAACCATAAACTCACCTGCTAGCAGTGAGCTGAGGCAGGCATTTTGAAAGTGGAGGTTGTAGAGGTAGGGTCATCCTAAGGACACAGCCTTAAGCTGCCAGAAGTCATGCTAGAGTTTGCCAAGTCTCTCAATGCAGAGGGTTGGATGGAGTTGTTATGTGCCAAGGGTCCTACAGTTCTTAACACACATAGCTGTGGTCTGGTTGTGGAGGTTATCTGCCACTCCTGGGGTCTGTTACTACTTGGGCCACTGTATGTATACTTAATGCTTTGTTCCAGGGATGCTTATCCTTGCTGTTTGTTATTAAGCCCAAGTCAGGGAAAGAGGGCTTAATTGCTATACATATATTAAACATTCCAAATTGTTGCTTCTTATTGCTGTACTTCACTTGTGCTACTTCCAAACTATCTCTATCTTTACAGCAGTCCACTTGTGAGTGATTTAGCAGGTTGTTCTGGTTTCACCTGTATGTCTGCATCATCCAATTTGTTTCCTACTTTTGGGTGATATCAACTATTCTTCTGCAGATGATAGTGTATCAGGTTTTCCTACATTGCTACGGATTAATCCTCTAACTTTCTCTTTATTCTCTAGATCTTTATTTCCACCTCTAGGTACCATCTATTTATATTTTTTGTAATCACACGGGATTTGGACAGAACTCAGGACTTGATTTTTCTATCTTGATCTAGTCAGTCTTTCTTTTCAAAGTAGAATTGTGAACTTTGAAAAAAAAACACCTATGAGCTTTATACCCTTAACAGAATACAGATTATGTTTTATTGAGTTGCATTTGTATCATATTTGCTTATTTCATAGGCATTGAAATCTTTCCAGTCTTTTTTGGTATAGGTTCTTCTTGTGAATACCCTTAAAAAGTGGAAGCTAGTTCTATTAGCCCTCAGTCTTAACAACAGTATAAATTTTGTAATTATGTCATTATCTGTGAATATTACATTATCATTGAGGTTCATGTCTTCTATTTTAATAACATTCTGCAAACTCTTTATCACAGAGCTATAATCCTGGCTTGTTTTTATATCTTCTATCATAGGTCTCAAAGAGCTTCTATAAACTCTCGCTACATCTCAAGGTTATTAATCTTATTTGGACACTAAGGACTCGAGAGTCACAGGTTAAAAGCAGCGTGTGAGCAGGAGGAACTGAGTCCACATATCCTAATTCCTGTCCAGTGCCCCATTCACTGCTTCATCTTTCACAGGTCCATTCTGCGGCATGCTACATTTGTTTCACAGCTGCAGAGCCTAGAACAGTATAATAAATAGGGGCACAAAATAATGATCCAAAATTCTAATCACAAATTACAATATCTAAGTTATTTGCTTGTTTTCAATATATCCCTTAATTAATTGAATCTAATATTCCTTTTTGACAAGCCAGCTCTTTTCATTACTTTTTTAAAAATAACTACTAAATAATTCTGCTGGTCTAAGAACAACTGGCATAGATTTGAAAGCACACTTGCAATGAATTATTTTCAAATTGTAAATGAATTCTCTTGGCACTGTCTTTCTCTTTACCTGACCCGGAAAATATAAACTCTGCTTTCTTATATATTAAGCTGTCGGCTTTGACCCCATTTTCAATTTGGTGGGGGGTTGTTTTGTTGTCATTGTTCCTCCGCTCATTTTTGAACTGAGAAATAAGATCCTTTTAAAAAATCAGATACTTATGAAAATTCATCAAATAACATCTACCTTAAAATTTAGTATATGAAAGATCTGATGTCGCCTTTCACCTACTATGATAAATACTGGGAAGATGAGGAGAAGGTGACCTAAGTGTACCATTTTCTCTCTTCCATTAATTCCATTCAACTACGCACACAGAGAGGTGGCAGATGACAGGTAAAGCTGAGAGCAGAGAGAATTTGCCATGCCTTCACTGGTTACACTGTGCTATGTGAGTGAGAACAATGGAAAGAAGAAATAATGGGAATATCTGGACGTCCAGAATTCTGAATAAAACAATGATTAGTCTGTGTTATGCCATTCCAAAAACAAAAAAAACAAAAAAACAAAAACGGGAGGGCATTGTATATTATGCACCAACTATGTGCTAAGGTTTTGAAAACTTTAAAAATCATTTTCATGATTTTCTTCTTTTTGCAGAAATAAAGAATCCTATAGTCTTAAAAAGAAAGCAGCACTGGGAACAGCTACTTATTTTTTTTTCAAAATTTTATCATTGAAATAAGCGCTAAGAAAAATGAGACACAGGAAAATGCCATTACAGAGAAGAGCAGAGCTAAGTATGGCTATGATCATACTTGAGAAATTCAGTTATATCAAACTGAAAATACATTAGCTGTGTTGATTAGATACAGAGGACATGAAGTAGGTCTAATATAGTCCTAGATTCTTTTATTTAAAATTTTAGCAGCTATTGGTAACAGGGTGTTTTTCCCTCTTTGAATTGTTTTCCCTTACAATTAAGTAGGTTATATCTTAATTGTAAACATGGCTCTTTTCCAAATTTCTGTCAATATTTTCTAGCATCTCATGTCCAGAACTGGACCTCATGATTATTTTTAAATTATTCTAAATACAAGGATAGAGTTTTGTTTCTTTTGTTTTTGTCTTCTAAGCATATTTGAGTTTATAATATTTAAATTTTGAACTTTCTATAATTTTGACTTCCTCAATATTTTTAATATTTATGTCATATTTCACCATTTTATGATTGCCTAAAATATAATTTTCTATAAACAATAAGATTATCAGTATTTTCAAGGTTGAGTAAATAGGCTAATTATATATCTTTATATTTGTTCTGCTAAGGTCTGGTTTTATGGCTCATCAGAATTCAATATTAAGAGATAGATGACACTCAGGAAAAAAAACAGATAAAAATAAGAACAAATCATAATTATTGATGACTTTAAATTGTGTTCAACTATGTGTGTTCTATTTAGGTAAAATAGCAATTATTGACATAATACCACATCCACTTAGTAATTAATATTTTTTCTTTTGGTTTTGGCCACACAGGAAATTTTACAAACCATGGAAACAGAACTCTCAAGTTTGCCCTTAAAGTAATTAATCTGCAACTCATATCCATATTAAAATGAGTCTGATATTATCGACCCACTTCCCCTGAGCTAGCTTTCCCCTTTATCTTGTTCGGTCTGGCTTCCTCCCTAAATACAGTACTTAAACCACAGTTACTAAGGTCTTTAAATATCTTTCATAATTTCTCTAAAATCTATCCCTGTGTCATGTACATATTCCAGTGGTTTACACTCTACTGTTGCCTAAGCCCTGCCACTTTAATAAGTTAATCCCCAGAATCCAGAACATGTACATACCCATTCACACACATTGTGCATTTTTATCATATTTTCTGGACTATGAGGTCGTAATATTGAGGATATTTCAGCTGCAAGAAAAGTCTATCTTAAACAATGATGTAATTAATTAGCTCATATAATAAAGTACAAGTGTAGGGTAGTTCTCTGGGTTAGTTGATTGAGAAACTCAGTAATTTCTTCAAGTGTCCAGCCTCTTGTTATTACTTATGTCTGCAAACCACAGCCACATTTGCAGTATAAGACTGGTTCTCTTAATGGTCTTAAAGTATCTCTGAGGAGGAAGAAGATCTACATTGTTCCCTCTTCCTGTTCATAGGGATAGAAGGACGTGCTCCCTGGAAGTTCTCTCTTAACTGTAAATATGACTCTTTTCCAAATTTCTGCCAATGTTTTCTAGCATCTCACGGCCAGAATTAGACCACATGATTATTTCTGAATCATTTCAAAGAGAATAGAGCTTTGTTGCCTTTGTTTTTTGTCTTTTAAGTACATTTGAGTTTACAATTTTTAAATTTTGAACATTCTGTGATTTTGACTTCCTCAATTTGAAAAAACTTATGTCGTATTTCACCATTTTTAATTGTCAATACATAATTTTCTATAAATAATATGATAAGTAATGAAAGGGCTGATTTATAGGCATGGTTCTTTGTTTTAGAAGTAAATGAGAAAAATGAATGATTGAAAAACATTAAGTTCAAGGGTGGTAAATGCAGAAGTTAAAGTACCTGTTTATAGAAAGTGGTGATACTTTAAAGTTTTATTGTGGAATGAGAAACGGATATGACGAAACCTATTTTAATGAAGAATAAGAGATTTGATAATTAGCCAATTTAATAATACTGGAACTAAGGGGAGTCCCTTGACACTGGAAAGATCTATTTAAAGACAAATAAAGGATGCACCCCCTTAAACTTTTGACAGAAGATCAAACCAGTAAAAATGTTACTGGTGCCTAAGATGCCATGGCAAGTACTAAGAATCATAGAGAATGCCAGACATGGAAGACAGTCTCTTACCATAAAGAAACTTACATATAGAAGGTTTAGAAAATCATGTGAAAAATTGAACAACAATAACAAAATAATTAAGCAATACTTGAAGACAGCCACTGTAGATGTCTTATAATTAAATACATCATAATTTGCCAAGAGAATTACTCTGATAATAATTTCAACTAGAGGTCATACGGGAAAAATCATTAAATGAACATACAAAATTTATTAATTAGAAAGTTACTACAAATCAAAACATAAGTTTTGTATTTATTGCTAATACCACCAAACATTTGAGGAAGAAGCAATAAAAATCTTGTACGAACTCAAAATATAACAGGAGGGAATACTACATTATGAAGTTGGCATATCCCTGATACCAAAAACTGAACAAAGATATTATAAGAAAATTACAAATATTCCTCCAGAATGTAGATCCAAGTATCTTAAAACAATATTCACAAATATATTTGTATGTTTTATATATTCAAATAAACTTAAAAGCAAAACCAAAAAAAAACCAATAATATGTTAAAAGACATATTGACCAAGTGGAGTTTGTTTTAGGCAGACAAGGCTGTTTTAATATTTTAAAGTCCAGCAGTATAATTTACTACATTAGCAGAATAAAAGAGAAAAAATCACTATACAGAAAAGGTATTGGAAAACATTCATACATATCCATGTTTAAAAAAAAGTCAGTGAAGTAGTAGTTCTTAGAAGGAAATGTCCTCAACCTGAAATATGGGGTATCTATGAAAATCCCACAACTAACTTCTTACTCAATGGTAAAATTTTGAATGTTTTCCTCTTTAGATCAGAGATAAGGCAAAGACGTATTCTTACAACTTCTATTTAACTTTGCATTGGCAGTTTCAGAGAATACAGTAAGACAGCGAGAAAAAGCAAAAGGAATATAGGCAAGCAATTAAGAAGTAAAAGTCCCTTTATTTGGAGACAATGTGATTTAAACAATCATCAAATGTATGTTTTGATATATAGTAACTTTCTAATAAAGAATTTCTTATGTTCATTTAATGATTTTTTCCCTATGACCTCTAATAGAAATTATTATCTGGGTAATTCAGTTGGCAAATTATAATGTATTTAATTATAAGCCATCTAGAGTGGCTGTCTTCGACTATTGTTTAATGATGTAGAAAATCCTAATACATCTATTTTAAAACTAGAATTTATAAGGATCTTAGCAGCAGTCAATTGGAAAATGAGATAATACCATTTTTATTAGTGCAAAAAACCATAATATACTCACAAATAACTTTCAAATAAGCAGTGCAAGATATCTGCACTATCAACAACAAATCACTTAGACAACTTTTTTAAAACCTGAAAAACTGGAGAAACATACAATATTCACTATTTTGAAAACAGTATTATTTTCAATTTTCCCCCATTTGATGTATATATTTCATGCAATTCAATCAAAGTCTCAGTTATACTTTTGTAGAAATTGATAAGTTAAATGTAGAATACAAATGAAAATGGGACCTGGAATAGCCTAAACATACTGAAAACTGAGCAAATTTAGAGGACTTACATGCCAAGTTTCAAGACTTGTTATTAAGGTAATCAAGACAGTGTGGTATTGGAATAACAGCATATTTACAAGTCAATGGAGCAAAATAGGAAATCCAAAAATAGATTAACACATATATGGTTAACTGATTTTCAACAAAGAGATCAATGCACCTCAATGGGGAAAAAATCATTTCAGCAAATGATGCTGGTTAAAAGTGTGGGGGAAGAAAGTTAACCTCAACCCAACCTCACACCACACACAATAATTTGAGATGATTCATAAACTTACACATAAAACTTAACATATAAAGCTTCTGAAGAGAGTCATAAAAGAATAACTTTATGCTCTGAAGTATGCAAAAAAAATCCTGGGCACAAAAGCACGAATTCAAAAAAGAAAAAATAAAGGAAGGGTTAAATAGGTTTTATCAAAATCAAGAACTTCTGCTTATTGAAAGCTGCCATTAATAAAGTCACATCACTGGATTGGAGAATACAGTTTTAAGACATGAATTTTACAACAAACATATTCAGACTATGTAGTGAATTCCTATGAATCAGCAATATAAAGAAGACAACCAAATTTTTTAAACGGCTGTGAGACAAATTTTTCAAAAAAGAAAATTATCCAATAAGCATATGAAAAATGCTTCATGTCTTCAGTCACAAGGAGAATGCAGATTGAAACTTTAGTGAGATACTGTCTTCATATTCACCAAAATAACCCAAATTTTAAAAACTGATAATGTTGGGAGGATATGTAGCACCTGGTACTCATACATTGCTGGTGGGAATATAAAATGGAGCCAGTTTAGAAAGCTATCTGACAGTTTCTTACAAAATTAAACATACACATTTACTATAACCTAGCAATTGCATTTTAGAATATTGTCCCAAGATAAATGAAAACATGTTCATAAAAAGACATACAAACATGTTCCTATCAGCTTTATTCATAAAAGTAAATAACTGAAAAAACCAATGTACATTATCAAAAGAGTAGATAAATACATCATAGCATATTTAAAGAATGGAAAACAACTCCACAATAAAAAATAACTGTTACTGATATATGCAATGCTATTTGATGAATCTCAAAAAAAATTATGTCGAGCAAAAGAAGCTAGACACAAAAAATTGCTATATATTGCATTTTATGAAGTTCTAGAATAAGCAAAACTAGTCTACAGTGAAGAAAAGCAGAACTGGTTACTTCCAGTACAGTTGTAGGGTAGGAGGAGAACAGGAAGAGATGATAGAAATATTCTGCACTACTGTGTGGCTACCTGGGTGTATACACTTCTCAAAACTCATCAGATTGTATACTTAAGATACGTGCATTTCACTGCGTGTGAATTATATCTCATTATTTTACAAAATATAACTTAATGGAAAATCCATATATAGGCATGTGACACTTAATGACAGAGATATATTCTGAGAAATGTGTTGTTAAGAGATTTAGTCACACAAATATAATACAGTGTACTTACACAAACCTACATGGTATGGCCTACTATACCCTTATGCTAGATGGAATAGCCTATTGTTCCTAGGGTGCAAACCTGTACAGCGTGTTACTGTACTGAATACTGCAGATAATTTTACCACAATGTAAGAATTTATTTATCTAAACACATCTACACATAGAAAAGGTACAATTAAAATATGGTAGTTTTATAATATTTTAGGACTATCATCACATATGTGGTCTGTCAGTAACATAAACATTACGCAGCACATGACTATATTTCAAGGAAAAGTAACAGAGGGCAACCATCAGGATCTCTTACAGAATGTGACTCCTTGTCAATAATAAAATGAATGTGAACCTAGGGTAATTCAGTTGGGCTAGGCAAAAAGGTTAAAGGGGAAAGCAAACATACATGGCTACACATGTAGGTACCACTAGCTGGTCATGACCTAGCAAGGAGGCGAGTCTTTTGCCTTTTCTAAATTTCAATTTTTTCATCTGTAAAATTAACATTATTGAATGTCAGTGCATTATGCTCTTTGGAATTTTTTGTTGTTGTTCTTTAAAAAAGCAAACACATAGAAATAAGAAATGCAGTGGTGTGGAGCTTCAGATCACAGCCCATTTAGGTCTCCTTGTCTTGACTTCAGTGGCTTGTAGCGCCACTGTGTTTAATCATATAATTCTGAGGAAGACAAAGCTTTGGATGTATGTACCAATCAGCCTAAAGTTAATTAACCTATACTTATACTTAATGTATGTTATATGTTGACATATTATTCTGATGTTTAATGGATCTGGATTACTTTTATGATTTTATAACACATTGAAACTTTCAATGATACAAAAAAATAAAATAAAACAAAGACTTCTGGCCCAGGGCATTATTCATTGTTTTGTGTTGCTTTTTTTCTTTTTTGGTGGGGGAGGGGTGGGGCAGAGCAAGTACACATCCAAACTAGATTTTTTGTTTTCTAAAAATACAGAAAAACCATATTTTTTTAAATTAGACTTTCTTCAAAAATATTGAGTAAAGGAAGCAAACATTTCACAAGGCTGTAAGGATCCTTAGAATCCTCTTCAATGGTGATTTTTATTAATAGACAATGCTATGATGCAAAATAAACTATATAAACAAAAATAACTAAATGCTGTTATCTGGAACTAGAAGCACATACTTAAAGTAAAACATGAACTATATGCCCTGCATTATGGAAATAGGTTTACTGTCAAACAGGCAATTAAAAACTAAAGTATAGTGAGCCACAGACGCGTTCATTTTCTAACACTGGATGAATAACAAGTGGGCTTTTTTCCCTTTCTTTTTTCTTTCTCACAAGGAAAACAAGAATAGAATGTATTTCACATAGAGTGGAGTACATATTTTTAAACAATGCTGACACGTCTTTATTGTTCGGTCTGTTTCTAGGAAAATTAAATCTCCTTTTTCAGTTTGTGGACAGTTAGCTCGGCTGCACATGTTAATAGAGACCCTCTACCTGAGTTAATTTACCGTTTAGAACTATCTGAGTGCAAAAGTAATCCTCGTGGTAAACAACATGTACTCCACGGTAAACACGGCATTAATCCCAGGCCCAATGATGGAGTCAACTCAATAAATAGAAGTCCTGGCAGTAATTCCTTCCTTTTGCAATTAAAAACTAATTATTGGTTGAAAATAAACAGTGTGGTAATTTCATTCATTACATGCAACAAACAAAGCCCTACAAAGCTCATGTATTTGAGAATTTGTTGTATTTTCGTTAATGAATGAACATTAAAATACATATATATATATATTTTTTTTTTACCATATTTCTTGACCATTTCACAAGGACAGTTACAGCACAGGCACAAGAAGATTGTTGTTAAAAAATGCAGTTGACTAAACTGTGTACCACAGAAGATCATCATTTGTCCAATAAAGATTCTAAGACATCAATGACACAATTAGTAAAGGAACATAAATTTTCTATTGCCAAGACATTTGCTGCAAATATAACCTTCAATCTCTTTTATTAAATCACAACTGAAGACACCAGTAATGTGGTTAGCTAGAAAATGCTCTATTAATGGCTAATATTTATTAATGCATAGTAAACAGCTATTATACATAATTTACATATATCCTTTAATTCTCACAATAATCATGAGACCTACCTCATATTCATTGTTCATTTTGAATACATTAGATTCATTTTTACGCATTTAATTCATGAAAAATTTATAATAAAATTGGTTTTGAAGCTGAGTGGAGATGCTTCCATCAAATCAAAGGCTACAGTAGATACTAAAAGACACTAGAATATTTATATACACTTACACAAGAATCCACTACTGGAAACTTAACCTGATAAATAATCATAAAAGTACTTGCATAAGTCACAGGAGAAAAAAAAATGAATCAAGACAAAGTAAAAAAATAAAGGTACGGTGGGAAAGAAATTCCTGTAAATTTACTACAAAGAAATTGTATTTAATATAAAAAAAGTATTGTGCATAATTGTTAGAGTTGGGTTACAAACTCAACTCTGATCAAAGCAGAGAGAGAAGTCAATTATAAGATTTTGATATGACTTGGCTCTGTGTCCCCACCCAAATCGCATCTCAAACTGTGATTCCCAGGCCATTTTCACATTGCTGATAAAGACATACCTGAAACTGGTAACAAAAAGAGATTTAATTGGACTTACAGTTCCACATGGCTGCAGAGGCCTCAGATTCATGGCGGGAGGTGAAAGGCCCTTCTTACATGTCAGTAGCAAGAGGAAAATGAGGAAGAAGCAAAAATGGAAACCCCTGATAAACCCATCAGACCTTGTGAGACTTATTCACTATCACGAGAATAGCACGGGAAAGACTGAGACCCATGATTTAATTACCGCCCCCCCCGGGTCCCTCCCACAACACGTGGGGATTCTGGGAGGTAAAATTCAAGCTGAGATTTGGGTGGGGACACAGTCAAACCATACCACCACCTCTCAAGGGAGGGACTTATAATCCCCACGTGTGGAGGGAGGGAGGTGATTGAATAATGGGGGCAACTTCCCCCATAGTGTTCTCATTATAGTGAGTCCTCAGGAGATCCGATGGTTTTATAAGCGGCTATTCCCCCTTCACTTTCTCTTCTCTCTCCAGCTGCCTTGTGAAAAACGCACCTGCTTCCCCTTCTGCCATGACTGTAAGTTTCCTGAGGCCTCCCCAGCCATATGGAACTGTGAGTCAGTTAAACCTCTTTCCTTTATAAATTACCAAGTCTCAGGGAAGTTCTTTATAGCAGTGTGAAAACAGACCAATACAGATTTATTGTCCCTAATATAAAATGCCAATGGATAGAATAAAGCCCATTTCCTCTCTTTGTCCTCCCTACTAAATATTAAAGTATAAGAAAAATTCTTCCATGGAGCCTCATAAAAATGACTTTTTAATTAACTTGAAAAGCTCTTCAACAGCATGCTTACCACATCTCCTTAAGTGCAAATCAAAAGTCCTAAAGTATAGCTTAGTGAACAAATCTACTAAGGGACTAAATAATGATAAAAATACAGAGGTCTCGTATGGTCTTGTATGAATAACAAGCATATTTAGAGTATATAGTAGAATGAATTATAAAGTGTTTAGGCTTGTGGTTTTTAAAACTGTTACACAGAACTCATGGTCTCTGTTACAGACACCAGAGAAAGAGTGATTGAGGTGGTAGGTGTGGTGGAGCTCTGAGATCTTACTCCTGGTTTTACCCAGAACAACTCCTTGCTTATTACTTCTATATTGGGTTTTCTTATTTTTTGAAGAGAGGTTCCATTGAAAAGGAGAAATGGGATTATTGTAGCATTAACCATCACAGAGAAAATATTACAATACAAAATTAAAAAAATACGGCTGGGCGCGGTGGCTCACGCTTGTAATCCCAGCACTTTGGGAGGCCGAGGCGGGCGGATCACGAGGTCAGGAGATCGAGACCACAGTGAAACCCCGTCTCTACTAAAAATACAAAAAATTAGCCGGGCGTGGTGGCAGGCGCCTGTAGTCCCAGCTACTCGGAGAGGCTGAGGCAGGAGAATGGTGTGAACCCGGGAGGCGGAGCTTGCAGTGAGCCGAGATTGCGCCACTGCACTCCAGCCTGGGCGACACAGCGAGACTCTGTCTCAAAAAAAAAAAAAAAAAAAAAAAAACATTGCAAAAATACAGTAATGGCTAATCAGTATTCCAAATTTAGTAATAATAATTATAAAAGTAGAATTGTATACAATTATTACAACTGAGTCACAAATTCAACTCTGACAGTAAAAGAAATGAAAGAGAGAAATCAACTTTAAGATTCAGTGCCAACGTGAACAAATATATTGCTGCCCTTATAGGTGATGATTATGTAGAGTAAAAAGAATTAAGAAAGATTTTTATAAGATACTAACAGAATACAAAATAGTATGCATGGGATGTTTATAACTTTAAAAATGAGCACATGTAAATGATAAATGGAAATACACGAAGATGAAATTTTGTTGTGATTTCAAGGTTTTTATCTTTAAACATCCCTTTAAAAAGATCAGTGATTTTGACTACATAAAGTTTTAAGACAAAAGGCAAATCACTATATGACAGAAAAATTTGCCACAAATGCAGTTGTAAAAGGTTTAATACTCTTACTATTAAACTTGAAAATTATTAAATGATAGGAAAAAAGTAAGACTCTAAATTTTCCAATTTCAATAATTTGGAGTTTGACTAGATAAAAATAACAGCAACAAACATTATATAGTATTACCATATTCCAGGAACCTTTTAAATAACCTTACATAAATTAGGCAATTGAATCCTCATAACAATCCTTGTGAATTAGGTACCATTTTTAGAGATGAAGAACCTGAGTCACAGGAATATGAAATAAATTGCCCAAATCACATGGCTAGGAAATGGTGGCTCCAAAATTCAAACCCAAGCAGTCTAGCTTCAGAGCTCATGCTTTCAAACAACACACTAACTGCTTGCCAAAGCAAATTACTCTCCGGCTCTACCCTATTCCAAAATATTCATACCATATCATGCAGCAATAACACTATCACCTCCTATTTGCATGCTATTCTATAATTTTCAGAATGTTGTCATATTCATTATCCGATCCTCAGAACACTTCTGATAACAAGAACTCTCTGCTCACGCTGTCCCTGTGTCATTGATCCTAACACTGCTGTTGCATGATGTTTGACATTTGCAAGCATTTCTTAATCTTGACCTCTTCTTCCCTCGTCTCTTGGTCCCCTATGGACATTCTAGTCCATAGGGCTTGATTATCTGGATTTCAGAAAGAATCCCAGGGAGTTGTTAAATTCCATCAACTATAGGTTGTTATAGAAAAAAAGAGAACAAATACATCTACTGTAACATCCTGATTTGTCAGAACATTTAAATATTGAAGACATGCTGGGCACAGTGGCGTATGCCTATAATTTCAACATTTTGGGAAGATGAGGTAGGAGGATTTCTTGAGGCCAGGAGTTTGAGACCAGCCTGGGCAACATAACAAGAGCTGTCTCTACTAAACATGAAAAAGAATTTAGCTGGATGTAGTGATGCATGTCTGTCGTCTCAGCTACTCGAGAGGCTGAGGTGAGAGCTTCATTCAAGCCTGGGAGTTTGAGGCTGCAGTAAGCTATAATTGCACCATTGCAATTCAGCATGGGCAACAGAGCGAGACTCTGTGTCAAATTAATTAATTATTTATTAATTTAGGTGTGTGTATGTGTAGACAACAAAACTTACAAAGCTAATTTCTCATGGTATATAAACGTAAAAGTGGTCAGTGATAGTATTAGCCAGACAAATACCCTAACATTAGCTCTAACGTGGATAATAAAGTTATAAATGCTTTAACTATAATTTTAACGATCATTTTCTTACTGAGAAAAATTACACGTACATTATATAGCTCATAATAGGAGGCCAGAAATCCAGGCTTCTAAGAAAGACTGTGATATACTACTGGACAATGGAATTCACATTTGAGAAGAAAACAAGAAGCATCAAAAGCCTTTATGTCCAGTCAACACTTCAGAGTTTTCCTATAAATAGAAACAAATGTCTTTGTACTCATATTTTTTAAAACTCAGTATTGTTAGTCTATTTTACTGTTGAGACCCCAGGAATTGAATAGCCAGAAAGTGATAGCTCATAGCGACAGATTCAAACTTCAGTGCTGTTTCTACCTAGCAAAAAGCCAAAATCCAACCAACATTCCATTGAATATTTGCTTTAATTATAACTAAAAATAGCTTTTTTAAAAAAGTGACTTAAAGATTACAGGACAAAGGAAATTTTTGGACAAAAGAAATGTAAAGAGAATATGATGCATGTGATTTCGCTAAAAGTATGGAAAAAAGTCAATTACCATATTTTCTTAAAATTCCGATCAGGAACTAACTTTGCAGTTGTCAATTTTCTAATAGCATGAAATGTGATCTGTGAAGTATTATAATATATTAAAATAATTGATATTAAATATGGCCTCCACCTCATTTGGGATTAAAATCAGTAAAATCATCTCAGCTCCTTCAGTGAGAGAATTATCAAGACTATGAGAAACTAATTTTGTTTTGCTTTTGCTTTCAAATGAGCAAATGCTCCTTTTGGAAAAAAATACAGATAATTGAAGAAAAGGTATAAAATTAAAGACATGTATTTGATAATAATCTAACCACCAACAGCTGACAAATATAATTACAATAATGCTTTGCAATAATGCAATGCAAAAAAACACTGGACATGTGTGTTTTAGTCCATTAGTGTTGCTATAAAGGAAATTACAAAGAAAAGATTATATGGCTCATGGTTCTGCAGACTCTACAAGAAGCATAGGGCCATCATCTGCTACTAATGAAGGCCTCAGATTGCTTTCACTCATGGTAGAAGCTGAAGGGAAACCAGCATATAAAGATAACATTGTGTGAGTCAGGAAGAAAGACAGTGGGGAGAGAAGTGCCAGGCTCTTTTTAACAATAAATTCTCACAAAACTAATTAGAATGAGAACTTACTACCGTGAGGAGAGCACCAAGCTCTTCATGACAGATATGTCTCCATGACCCAAATACTTCCCACTACTTTCCACTTCCAACACTGGCGAGCAAATTTCAACATGAGATTTGAAGGGGACAAATATCTAAACTATATGAATGTGCTATTACTGAAGTTTTTTATGTATTGACTTATTTAGTCCTTATTACAAACCTGTGAGGCATGGACTCAAATTTACAGCCTCCATTTCACAAGAGAGAAACTAAGTCATAGAAAGTATAATGTGACTTGCTTCAAATCACACAGCTACTAAGTGATGGTGAGGCTTCATACTCCAACATCGTGGCCTTAGATCAGTGATTGTTATCACTATTCTCTATTGCTGGCAACTGGTTTTTATAACACATATATCATGGACGTTAAGGAAGCAAATAGTCCACATCCACTGGATATGGACTCATGTGTCAAATATTATAGACTGTATTAATCCATTCACGCTACTGATAAAGACACACCTGAGACTGGGCAATTTACAAAATAAAGAGGTTTAATGGACTCACAGGACCACATGGCTGGGGAACCATCACAATCATGGTGGAAGGCAAGGAGGATCAAGTCACGTCTTACATGGATGGCAGCAGGCAAAGAAAGAGGGCTTGTGTAAGGAAACTCCCATTTTTAAAACCATCAGATCTCATGAGACTTATTCACTATCATGAAAACAGCATGAGAAAGACCTGCCCCCATGATTCAATTACCTTCCACCAGGTCCCTCCCATGACATGTGGGAATTATGGGAGTTACAATTCAAGATGAGATTTAGTTGGTGACACAGCCAAACCATATCATTCTGCCCTGGTCCCTTCCAAACCTCATGTCCTCACATTTCAAATCCAATCATGCCTTCCCAACAGTCCCCCAAGGTCTTAACTCATTTCAGCATTAACACAAAAGTCCATAGTCCAAAGTCTCATTTGAGACAAGGCAAGTAAGTCCCTTCTGGCCATGAGCCTGTCAAATCAAAAGCAAGTTAGTTACTTCCTAGAAACAATTGGGGTGCAGGCATTGGGTAAATACAGCCATTCCAAATGGCATAAATTGGCCAAAACAAAGAGATTACACATCCCATGCAAGTCTGAAATTTGGCGGGGCAGTCAAATCTCAAAGCTCCAAAATGACCTCCTCTGACTTTATGTCTCATATCCAGGTCACCCTGCTGCAAGAAGTAGGTTCTCATGATCTTGAGCAGCTCTGCCCTTGTGGCTTTGCAGGGTATAGCCTCCCTCCTGCCTACTTTCACAGGCTGGCATTGAGTATCTGTGGCTTTTCCAGGCATACAGTGCAAGCTGTCAGTGGATTTACCATTTTGAAATCTGGAGGACAGTGGCCCTCTTCTCACAGCTCTACTAAGCAGTACCCCAGTAGGGACTCTGTGTGGGGGCTCTGACTCCACATTTCTCTTCTGTACTGCCCTTGCAGAGGTTCTCCGTGAGGGCCCCACCCCTGTAGCAAACTTCTGCTTGGGCATTCAGGTCTTTCTATACATCCTCTGAAATCTAGACAGAGGTTCCCAAACCTAAATTCTTGACTTCTTTGCAACTGCAGGCTCATCTCCACGTGTAAGCTGCCAAGGCTTGGGGTTTCTACTTTCCGAAGCAACAATCCAAGCTGTACCTTGGCCCCCTTCAGTCACAGCTGGAACAGCTGGGATACAGGGCACCAAGTCCCTAGACTGCACACAGCAGAAGGACCCTGGGAATGACTCACAAAACCATTTTTTCCTCTAAATCTTAAGGCCTGTGATGGGAGGGGCTGCCACAAAGGCCTCTGACATGCTCTGGAGATATTTTCCCCATTTTCTTGCTGATTAACTTTTGGCTCCTCGTCACTTATGCAAACTTCTGCAACTGGCTTGAATTTCCCCTCAGAAAATGGAATTTTCTTTTCTGTCATATTGTCAGGCTGCTAATTCTTCAAACTTTTATGCTTTGATTCCCTTTTAAAACTGAATAGCTTTAACAGCACCCAAGTAACCTCTTGAATGCTTTGTTGGTTAGAAATTTCTTCCACCAGATACCCTAAATCATCTCTCTCAAGTTCAAAGTTCCACAAATCTCTATGGCAGGGACAAAATCCCACCAGTCTCTTTGCTAAAGTGTAACAGGAGTCACCGTTGCTTCAGTTCCCAACAAGTTCTTCATCTCCATCTGAGGCCACCTCAGCCTGGATTTCATTGTCAACACCATTATTAGCATTTTGGACAAAGCCATTCAACAAGTCTCTAAGGAGTTCCAAACTTTCCCACATTTCCTGTCTTCTTCTGAGCCCTCCAAACTGCTCCAACCATTGCCTGTTAGCCAGTTCCAAAATTGCTTTCACATTTTCAAGTATTTTTTTCACCAGCACCCCACTCGTGGTACCAATGTACTGTATTAGTTTGCTTTCACACTGCTGATAAAGACATACCTGAGACTGGGCAATTTACAAAAGAAATATGTTTACTGAACTTACAGTTCCATGTAGTTGGGGAAGCCTCACCATCGTGGTGGATGGCAAGGAGGAGCAAGTCATGTCTTTTTTTTGTTTTTCTTTTTGAGACAGAGTCTCACTCTGTCACCCAGGCTGGAGTGCAGTGGCGCAATCTCAGCTTACTGCAACCTCTGCCACCTGGGTTCAAGTGATTCTCCCGCCTCAGCCTGCCAAGTAGCTGGGATTACAGGCGCACATCACCATGCCTGGCTAATTTTTTGTATTTTTAGTAGAGAATAGGGTTTCACCTATTGGTCAGGCTGGTCTGGAATTCCTGACCTCATGATCTTCCTGCCTTAGCCTCCCAAAGTGCTGGGATTACTGGTGTGAGCCACCATGCCTGGCCCAGCAAGTCATGTCTTACACAAATGTCAGCAGGCAAAGAGAGAAAGCTTGTATAGGGAAACTCCCATTTTTAAAACCATCAGATCTCATGAGACTTATTCACTATCAAAAGAACAGCACAGGAAAGACCTACTCCCATGATTCTATTACCTCTCACCAGGTCCCTCCCATGACATGTGGGAATTGTGGGAGAAAAAATTCAAGATGAAATTTGGGTGGGGACACAGCCAAACCATATCATGGATGCTATGCAAGTGACAAATTTCAGAGAAACTTATAAACTGAAAATACCTAACATTTTAATATTGTCTACCAAATTAACCAATTAGTGGAAACAATGCAAAATGAATTTGTTAATGTGAGAAAAATTATGTCCTGAAAATGAGTTCAGTAGAAAACATAACGTTACTATTACAGTTAGATTTCATATTCAGATTGTCTTACTTCCATCAATTCAATACTTTCCCACACAAAGTACTTTCAAATAATGTCATGATCAATATTGACTGAAATTCAAGTTGAAGAAAATAGGATTTTTATGTACTTTATTAAGCACTCTTTCACGTATTTCATGAAAAAATCATCAGAGATCCAGCTACAAAATTAACAACTTCACTTTTGAAGCTGATGCATGGGAACTTTATCTGAATGAGTGGTGGCCTCATTTTGCTCCATTTCTTCAAACTGCCATTTTAGTAGAGCTACCTATGTATCTTTTTAAAAAAGTACGGATAATGTCAATTCAATCATTCCCACCAAGTGATTCAAGTAGAAAATACTACATTTAAATATCAAGGCTAAAAGTTCAATTTGAATAGTCCTTGATTCTCACATTGCAATACAACATTTCAATGTTTAATAGAAACTACTAAATAGTTGTTTTATGAGGAATACATATAGTTATTCTACAGACACAAAGACAACAATTTCTAAAATTTCTACACAAGAATATAGTAAGTCTACACTATAGAAGTTAGATTACTTATGATCATGCAATTTCTCCACCCCAAATACATATTTGGTTTAGTGTTCGTATTATTAGGGGGCAGAAAAGTGCAGGTTCATAATTATATTTTTATAGTATATTATATCATGAAATAATCTTAGAAATTATCTAGCTGTGGCAGAAAAATCTCTTTTAATAGTTGTGGCAGAACTAAAAATTATCTAGTTGCTGTTTATATAACCCAATTTTATTTCCTCTTGGGTACACAGTTAAACCACATGTCACAAACTTCCTTGTGGTCCTTGCATGTGACTGAATTCTAATGAGTAGATTGCAGGTGAACATTATATGTTCTATTTCCTGGCCTGGCCCACATAAATATCTCCCATGCCTAACAGTCTATGCTTTCTTCCTGTTACAGCTGATGGGAATGAAGAAGATACTCTGTCAGAGACACCATGGGGATGGATGCCACAAACACACAACAGCCTATTATGAAGTATTTGGGGATGTTGTGAGCCAGCTGTTAAAATGTTGATAGCTTGAAACTGACCATGGTGGTAGTATTGATCTAGCAAAATCAGCAATGCTATCATTAGGGCTTTTTTTTCATTCCTTTTTTGGGTATATACATGTTTTTGTTTTGGAGAGACTTAACTAGATTTACTAGGTTTACTAGAATACCATCGTCACTAGAATGGTTTCCTAATTCACCTATGGAAGGTGACAGAGCCAAAATCTGGGAGAAATTTTTGACTGATTCAGTACTTGAAAAAAAAAAAAGAAGAAGAAGAAGAATTAGCTGACCAGTAACAACTACTTTAAACTGCTGTGTAGGGACATACAGGGTGCCCAGCTTTGCTCAGGATGGTCTTTGTGCCCATTTTCCCAGTAAAATTAACATATTCCCTTTCACTTGAAAAAATGTCTCAGTTTGAATGACGGTCACTCCAGCAAGATAAAAACATAAAACATGTCTTGTATTAACCCACTCAGGTTGGAAGTTTATCAGTCACATTCTCTGTAATATCTTTGCTAATATGTTAACACAATCCCTTAATTTTATAATAAGGAAACTGATATTTGATCTTCATAATGATATTTTTAAGAAAAGCAGTTAGCTCATATGTAAACTGTGTCACATATGTGTAAAATAAGACATAGGGAGTAAAGCAATTTGCCAAATTGATAGTGACAGAGAATTTAAGGCTGGTTTTTGTTTTTGTTTTTTTTTTTGAGATGGAATCTCGCCATCTCACCCAGGCTGGAGTGCAGTGGCGCGATCTCCGCTCACTGCAAGCTCTGCCTCCCGGGTTCACGCCATTCTCCTGCCTCAGCCTCTCCGAGTAGCTGGGACTACAGGTGCCCGCCACCACGCCCGGCTAATTTTTTGTATTTTTAGTAGAGACGGGGTTTCACCGTGGTCTGGATCTCCTGACCTCGTGATCCACCCGCCTCGGCATCCCAAAGTGCTGGGATTACAAGCGTGAGCCACCGCGCCCGGCCTTAAGGCTGCTATTTCTAAGTTTCCAATTATCTATTGAACTCAGTATGTGACTTAGGTTTCATGGTACCTAAGTACCTTTTGTTTAGGAAAATATATATTTCAGTTTGTATTTTCTCAGCACACACTAACTGGAGAAAGGATAGAATTGTCCATATGCATCCTGAATGGCCATACAAAATTTATTTAACATAGTTCTTGAGTCTCCTGGAGGCATTCTGTTTTTCAGTCTAAACTGCAGTTGCTGCTTCAAAATTTTAATAAATTAAAGCCCACTTGGCTTCACATCAAATCCAATGTCCCAAAGTTTTTGTTTTGTTTGTTTTTTGTTTTGTTTGTTTTTTTATGCCTCCAGCAAGTATAGTATAGAGAGACTTGTTACTGGAATAAACAGTGCTTTATCTAAAATCAATGAGAATTATATTGACTCTGGTCATGCAAACTCGTGCCTGCATGTACACACACAACCCATACGATGCCCCTTCATAAAAGCCTCTGGATCAGAGAGGCTGGTTGACACTGGTTAAACAACAGAGTTTCTACCGTCCGTATCTTTTTAACTTTTATTTTAAATTCATGGGTATATGTGCAGGTTTGTTACATAAGTAAACATGTGTCATGGGGGTTTGTTGTACAGATTATTTCAGCACTGAAGTATTAAGCCTAGTACCCATTAGTTACTTTTCCATATCCTGTCTCTTCCCAGCCTTCACCCTCTGAAAGGCCCCATTGTGTGTTGTTCCCCTCTATGTGTCCATGTGTTCTTATCATTTAGATCCCACTTAAGTGAGAACATGTGGTATTTGGTTTTCTGTTCCTACGTTAGTTTGCTAAGGATAAGGGCCTCCAGCTCCATCCATGTCCTTGAAAAAGACATGATCTCATCTTTTATGGCTGCATAGTATTCCATGGTATACATGTACCACATTTTATTCATCAGTCTGATATGATTTGGCTGTGTCCCCATCCAAATCTCATCTTGAATTGTGGCTCCCATAATCTCCACAAGTCATGGGAGAGAGCCGGTGGGAGGTAACTGAATTATGGGGGTGAGTTTTTCCCATGCTGTTCTCATGATAGTGAATAAGTCTCATGAGATCTGATGGTTTTATAAAGGGCAATTTCCCTGCACAGGCTCTCTTGCCTGCTGCCAGGTAAGATGTGCCCTTGCTTCTGCTTCACCTTCTGCCATGATTCCTTCCCAGCCATGGAGATCTGTGAGTCAATTACATATCTTTCCTTTATAAATTACCCAGTCTCAGGTATGTCTTTATCAGCACTATGAGGATGGATTAATACACAGTCTATCATTGTTGCACATTTAGGTTGATTCCATGTCTTTGCTACTGTGAATAGTGCTGCAATGAACATATATGTGTGCATGTATCTTTATAATAGAATAATTTAATTCATTTGGGTATATCCATCTTAATTTCTGGATTATTTCTACTAGCTGTTTATGTCCAGGTTCCTCTGTCTTAATGTCATTATCCCACAGCCATTCAGTCAAAATCCTCAGCAATCTGTTTCCTTTCTACATATTTTAATTTTGGTTAACATTTATGAGTAATGTATACTTCTCATGTTATATAATTTTGTCCTCACGGAAAACATATAAAGCAGGTGTGACTACTATCCTCATGAATGAACAAACTAAGGTTTAGAGAGGTTAAGTAAAATATCTAAGTTTCCATAGCTAGTAAGAGGCAGAATTCAGATTTAAATATACATTGATATGATTATAAAGCTCACTTTCTTGGTTACTAATCTCTCTCCAGATACTTTTTCCTGGTATCCCACAGTTAGTTCCTCAATAGTTATCCTTTGCTCTTATCCAATTATGACCTACTTTATATATATTTCTACTGTCACATCTTTGCTCATACCCATCTTTACCTCCGTAATTTTTCCTCTGCCTGTCTACTTGAGTCTTAATCTTCAACACTCAATTCTAGTTCCACATTGTCCTCAAGCTTCCTTCTTACTTCAATAGTCCCTTATTTGCCTCAAATCTGAAAGCACGATATTGCCCTCAAGCTTCCTTCTTATTTCAATATTCCCTTATTTGCCTCAAATCTGAAACCATGAGAGCAAGAGAGAATTTGAATTAGTAGTGCTGAGTCACAAATGCAAAGCACCAAACCGTTATCACCCAGGCTAAACATCCTGTTGACAAGTTTTATTTGGTCTGCATAGTCATTTTGCTTTTGTTTCCATTTTTAATTTAAAATTGTTTCCAAAACTTAAAAACTTTTCAACTTAATAGAAAAATACAGGCCACGTATGGTGGCTCATGCCTGTAATCCTAACACTTTGGGAGGCTGAGGAAGGTGGATTGCCTGAGCTCAGGAATTCAAGACCAGGCTGGACAACATGGTCAAACCCCATCTCTACTAAAAATACAAAAAATTATCAGGACATGGTGGCACATGCTTGTAATCCAATCTAGTTTGGAGGCTGAGGCAGGGGAATTGCTTGAGCCTGGGAGGTGGTGGTTGCAGTGAGCTGAGATGGAGCCACTGTACTTTTAGCTGGGGCAACAGAGCAAGCTCTGTCTCAATTAAAAAAAAAAAAAAAAATACAGATTTTTTTTTTTTTTCAGATGAGAAAACAAAGGCACGGAGAGATTTCAGTTTTGCTTACAAGAACACAGTTTACTTAGTGGAAGGGAGACCCAGATTTCCACAATCTGAATCTGGTGTTCCTTCAATTCTACTTATACGTTGCTCTGCTATTTAAGCTATATCTAAGACAGGTATGTCCTAATTAGATTTCATAATTACTGGCAGATACTTTTAAGTATCATACTTTTTGCTTGTATTTACACAGCAATTAATGTAGTACTTGATAAATACTGATTGATTCCCCGATTAACTCTTGTGCTGAGGAAAAATCAGAACCAATTCTTCCTGCCGACAAAGAGGAAGAGAGACAAATTAGTTTTACCCAGCAGCTGATAGTCACAATGTGTTGTCTGCTCCTGGAAAGTGCCTATTAATGCCATCCTGAGGCTCTGTCCTACCATAGGGCCTGGGTCAGCCATGCTGGGCTCCCAGGTAACTGGATGGGACAAAGGAAGAACAGAAGCTCTGTGAGGTTAGATCACTTTAAGTAAAGGTCCCCAAATTAAAATGTATTCAAGGCAGACAGATCCAATTTAATCTGATTTTCTCTGGTACAGGCCCAATATTAAGAAGAGAATAATTCACCAGAATAAAAAATGACTCATTAAAGAAGTGTTTAAGACACAGAAAGAAGAACCAACAATAGAGAAAGACAGTTCTGAAGTTCTAGCTCTTCAATTTATTCATCGTTTTCTTTCCCTATACATAGAACAAAGAGAAATGGGCCCACAATCATCTATTAAGCATATAAAACAAGTTCCAATTTGCTTGTCCACTAGTCAACACTGGCGGTCTGTGTTAGTCCAATGTGTTGCTATAAATAAATACTTCAGGCTGGATAATTTATAAATAAATATGTTTATGCGGGTTCACAGTTCTGCAAGCTGCACAGAAAATGTGGTGCTGGCAGGTTTCTGGTATGGGCCTCAGGAAGCTTACCATCATGGCAAAAGGCAAAAGCAGAGCAGATGTATGACACCATTAGTGCAGGTGCAAGAGGGAAAGGGAGGAGGTACCACACTCTTCTAAACAACCAGATCTCACATGAACTCACAGAGTGAGAACTCACTCATTACCATGGAGATGGTACCAAGCCATTAATGAGGAATCCATCCCCATGACCAAAACATCTCCCACTGGGCCCCACCTCCAACATTGGGGATCTCATTTCAACATGTCATTTGGAGGGATCATACATCCAAACCATATCGTGGTCTATTATATTTAGACAATATTGGACAAGTAGGAACTTGTCCGTAATTTGAAAGTACATTATAACTTGTAAATAAATTGTGATAATTATAGTAATCAATAGTCTAATAAAAGATTGTATAATTGCATTTTTCTGATAATTTAAATAGAGAAAAATGTACATAAGCCTCCCTGTAGTAAATCAACACTTTACCTAGAAATAAGTCAGTGTAATAAATCCTAAGACTGAAATATATTGTTTTTATCTTGCCCTACAAGGATTAAATTAACGGGACAAACATTTCAAAGCTTAGAAAATTTTCCATCAAGCTTCTAAGACACTTAGTGTTATAACACCCTTAGGTACCATATCAATAATACTTATAAATAAATGGTTAAGAAGTTAGTTAATCCAAGTTTCTTGTAGCCTGTTAGCCTTAGCTGTACTGGATAGTACCATTTCCTGCTCCTTTCTCCCACAATAATGCATTATAAACACACACCACACACACACAGACACATACACACACACACACACACACACACACACACACACACACACGATAGAACAGAACAAAAAAAGGTATATTAAAGTGGTTACTCTAACAAAATCTAAAATAAAAACTGCTGGTTTCAGAAAGAAAAACCGAAATCACAACCAAAAATATAAGTTGATCTATGAGGGCCCACATATAGGAGTCAGCAAATGTGATTGGAGCTTAGTAACCAAAAGGAGGACATGATACATGGCCTTGATACCACGAGGGAACTGGTATTAAGCCTTCTGCATAAAAAGTAGGCACTTGGAGAACTCCAGCTTTTGGGAAAAGTGAGTAAACCATGTATACTCCTTGGCAAATGAGTTATCATTCTATTTGATGTTTCAGGTATAGAAACAGCAAATTGTTCTCATTCTATTTGATGTTTCAGGTATAGAAAGATATTACCACCAAAAATTAAAAGCTTAGACCTTGTTCACCCATTGATAAGAGGCCCTGAGAGATGCAGTATACCAAGTTCTCAAATTAATCTAAATATTTATACAAGAATATTAACCTCGGCTGGGCACAGTGGCTCATGCCTGTAATCCCAGCACTTTGGGAGGCCAAGGTGGGCGGATCACAAGGTCAGGAAATCGAGGCCATCTTGGCTAACATGGTGAAACCCCGTCTCTACTAAAAATACAAAAAATTAGCTGGGCGCGGTGGTGGGTGCCTGTAGTCCCAGCTACTCAGGAGGCTGAGGCAGGAGAATGGCGTGAACCCAGGAGGCGGAGCTCGCAGTGAGCCGAGATAGCACCACTGCACTCCAGCCTGGGCGACAGAGCAAGACTCTGTCTCAAAAAAAACAGAAAAAGAATATTAACCTCAATATCTTTGAGGTTCTGGCAGAAGTCAATGCGCAATTGGCCATTAAAGACATGTTAGCCATACAGGGCTTAAAGAACTCCATGAGAAGTGTGTGTGTGTGTGTGTGGGTGTGTGTGTGTGTGTGTGTGTGCATGTGTATTGAACTCACCTTTCATGAAATGTTTACACAAAGAAACAATAGGACCCCCAAGCCATGCTCCTCCTTACTCTCTCGAGTTATTTTTTAACCTGCTCAGGTGGCTGCCTTTCTCTCTCCAGGGCCTCATTGCGTAAGTAACATATTAAATATCTTTTCCTTTTGGCACATGTGCAGTATTCTCTATTTCAACATCTGAACCAAAACTTAGATGGCATGTTGGTCTTCTCTTCCATGGAACAAATACGAGAAACTCTTCAGAAATTCCTCACCAAATATAAGAAAATTTGTTTATACAGTCACATTCTTCGAGGATAACACAATAAAATTAGAAATGAATAATAAATATCTTCCTCCAAATAATACATACAAGAAATAAAAATACACTTCTTAGTAACTATTGATGCAAAGAAAATTTTATAATCAAATGTATGAAGTACTTATAACTGAGCGATGAAAGATATACAGTTCAAATTTGTGAGATGCAACTAATCAGTTCTTCAGAAATTTAGTCTAATAAGCTCTTAGATACCATATTAAAAGAACTGATAAATCATTAAAGCCTTATATCTGTGTATTTTAAAAAGAAAAAACCCTCAGAATTCATAACCTGAGCATTAAAGTCAAGATGCTAGAAAAATAACAAAGTATATTTAAAAATATAGGATAAGGAAAATTAGCAAAGATAATATTAATTGCAAAAATAAGTAGTATAGAGGAACAGAAGAATAAAATTCTGGTTATTTGAAAGAAAAGTAAAATATACAAACCTATTTTGAGATTGATGAATATACAAAAAATAATAGGAAATTAATTGTATTTACATTTAAAGAACTACATTGATGAATATAAAAAAATAATAGGAAATTAATTGTATTTACATTTTAAAGGCTGACAGAACTACAATATATTCAGTAATGCGGAGCAGATAAATGTTTAAAATAAGAAAGATTTGCAAATAACTTGCTACCAGTAAACATGGATATTTAAGTGAAGAACTAAATTTCAGAAAATAAAATGCATTTCCAAATGACTTCAGAAAAACAGACATCTCAGTTCTACTCAGAAGAAAGTAACAGGTTTTGACGATTTTCTGGATTTTTCCAACTCTTCAAGGAACAGATAAACTAATTTCAAAACTTATCTGAAAGCAAAAAGATAAGCATAAGATAAGCAAAGATAAGGAAAAGATAAGATGAGACCACTGAAACTTTGGTGTTGGACAAAGATAATATTAGAAATAAATATCACTGATGAATATAGACACAAAATTTGTAAATAAAATATTAGCTCTTCAAATCTAGCAATGTCTCATACATAAAGGATTATTTCAAGACTATAAGAAGAATTTAATTTCAGAAAATTTAATTATATATTCCACTCTTTAAACACATTAATGGAGGGTAAAATTTTGATAAATTTGAGAATTTGGATAAATCACAATTCTCAAACTTTGACAGTAAAATTACTTTGAAAACTAGTTTTTTTTGGTATCTATTAAACTTGAAGACATACATATACTAGTATTCAGCAATTTCAGTCCTAGATGTGTGATAGAGAATTCATTATACGGGATCAAGAATGTAAAGAATATATGCATGATTTCTAATAAAGAATAGTAAGGAAATTTAAATGTTAATCCATAGGCAGTAGAAATGTACATTATGGTATATTTGTATAATGTATTACTATTTGATAAATTAGATTATATGTATCCAAAAGAATACATCTCTAGTATATATTTTTAAATGAAAAAAACAAAGTTTTATCCCTCTGAAAAGCAAGCTACTAAAGGATATTAATAGTATAATAAAAATTATGTTGCCAGGCATGGTGGCTCAGGCCTGTAATCCTAGCACTGTGGGAGGCTAAGGCGGGACGATTGCTTGAAGCCAGGAGTTTGAGACCAACCTGGACAACAAAGCAAGACCCTATCTCTACAAAATGAATGAATGAATAAATAAATAAACAAACAAAGGTAGCCAGGCGTGGTAGGTGCGCATCTGTGGTTTCAACTACTTGGTACGCTGAGGAGGGAGGATTTGAGCCAGGGAGTTTGAGGCTGCAGTGAGCTGTGATTGCATCACTGCTCTCCAGCCTGGGTGACAGAGCACGACCCTGTTTAAAACAAATCAAAAAGGTATGTAAACTATAAAAATATGTGACATAATAATGTAGACAGACCAAAATGTAGTCAAAATATTTAAAGCTAAACCAGAAATACATAAACCAACTTAAAAATAGTAACTCCCTGTGTGGAAAGAAGATGGGAAGGAATGATTGGAGGCTCTAACTTTATCTGTGATGTTTTATATTCTTTTTAAAAATCAGAAATGAATATATCAAAACATCAATACTTACTAATTCTTGATGGAGCATTTATGCATCACAAAATACATTTGTATTATGAGTGACCATATGGATAAGCTCTTTCTTTTTCAGATATAGAGATGGAAATTGAGACAGTTTATGGACTGCAAGACAAGAGACAAATAGTAGCACAACTAGGGAAAGAAATTCATTTTCTCCTATCTCCAAATTCAGTATTTTTTTCCATGAAATTATGCTGACTTTAATCAGGTAGGTTTTATGTGTTATTTTAATGAGGTTCAATAGAAATATTATACCCCCATTCAGATTTTTTTCTTTTGATGAGTTCCGCAGCATCTTTCTTATTTGTTTCATTCTGCCCTATAATAATAAGAGTTATTTACATCTCTATCTTTGCTACTCTAACAGTTCCTGGATTTCAGGGACCATGCTTTAATCATCTTTTTATCTCCATTCATCAAAGTATCTTATATAGGAAATGTCATTCAATATGTGTTTGATGAATCAAATATATTGGTTTATTCATCCAACAGGTTAACAAACATGTTTTGAACATTCATTATAGGTCATGTACTATGCCATGCACTGGGCTAATTGTCACAGGTAAAACGGGTGAAGGTTTAAGCTATAAAGAGTTATTTAGATGCTTTGCAACTAGCATTCATCTTGGAGTTTCTGTTACCATCACTAACCTATTTCTATAGAAATCCAAACACGTAAAGATAGCAATGTTCTCAGATTGATGAGCTAAATCTAATGAGCTAAATCTAAAGAATCTGAAGAGAAGGCATATGCTGGTATGATTGCCCCTCAAATAATCAATGTGTTTTTGCTAATTTTACAGCATGAAAGAATTTACGTACCAGAGTAAAGCTAATCAACACCAAAATAAAAATCTCCATGCCTTTCCTCCATTTCCATCCTTTTAAAATTTTAATGATGTAAAAATAAGATACAACACTCATACACTTAAAAAAATTTTAGTGTTTCACATGGTAGTTTATTTCAGGGTGAGAAAGAGTAAGCCCATTCTATTCCTGTCTTTTTCACTAAATACAGCTATACAAACTGAACAGAACGCATGAAGTAGCTATTTAAGGAATAGAGAGTAAATAATGTATGCTAGATTTGGATGACTGGAATTGAAAGTACCACCAAACTATTGATTAGTTTATCTTTTTTTATTCCTCTAGTCTTCACAATCTCAACTCAACACAATCCAAAACTAACAGAGGCAGCTCCAGGGAAAGGTCTCTATTTCCGGCTCAAATAGAGAAAAAGTGTCTCCCAGTAGTCAGAAAAGAATGAATGAAATTCATTTTCATTTATGTGTGACAATTATCCCAGTGCACGGCACAGTACATGACCCTTAATGAATGTTTGAAACATGTTTATTAAACAGGTTGGATAAATAAACTAATATATTTTATTCATCAAACACATATTGAATGCCTTTTGTGCATATGACACTATGATGGAGATAAAAAGATGATGAAATTTCTCCATTTTTCTTTTCTTTTTTCTTCTATTTTTTCTCATCTCAGCCCTGAAGCAATCACCAACAGTGGTGGTACCAACAATGGCAGAGATAGGAGCCAACAAGAGCTTTATTTTCTTATAGAGAGTAATCTTTCTTATAAGAAAAACTGTGATCTCAAATGGATAAATCAAATCTTCATTGCTTTTTATTTCTGTGTATCCTTATATCGCACAGTGCAAGATGCAGGCACAATCATGTGAAATGTATGATAGACTAGGGCAAATAAAATCCCAGCTTTCTGACAAGGGCAAAGAAAAGGAAAGGATTGCAGAACCACAAAGTAGAAGAAGGATAAAAGAGGAAAACGTTCTTGAAAGCGACCCCATAAGTTGTCTTTGAAATTTCAGCCTCACCCTCACGCTGCCTATACATGGATCTGATCTTAACAGCATTCCATAGACTTCGAGAAGTAAACAATGGAATAGACTACCACTCAGGTCCCCAAATGGCCAGTGAGTAGTATAACCATGGAACAGATATGCAAAACATTGCAAAAAGTTTGAAAATGAAATTGACGTTGAAACCATAATCACAGAAGTCTAGTCAAAACTTGTGACCTGAATCTAACCACACCAAGGGCCTGCTCAAAATTTAAAAGTAATAATAAAGTAAAATTTCCCACAAGACTTCAAGAAGACTCCAATTTTTTTCTTTTTTCAGACAGTGTTTTGATCTATCACCAAGGCTGAAATGTTGTGATGTGATCACAGCTCACTACAGCCTTGAACTCCTGGCTTAAGGAATTCTCCCATCTCAGCCTCCTGAGTAACCAGGACAGCAGGCACAGACCACCAGCCCTGGCTAATTTTTTTAAAACTGTGGAGATACGGTCTTGCTATATTGCCCAGACTAGGCTCCAGTGATCCTCCCATCTTGGCCTCCCAAATTGCTGAGGTAATAAGCGTGAGCTACCATGCCTGGGCTGACCTAGTGTTTTATAACATAATACTCAAAATGTTCAGGAGACAATCTAAAATTACTTGGTAAGCTAAGAACCAGAAAAAGACAATGACAGATGTCAATGCCAAGATGACACAGATATCAGAACTGTATCATAAAGGACTTTAAAACAGCTATGATATGCTTTAATATTTTATAGTGAATGCTTTTGAAACAAAGAAAGAAAATTTTAAAGAGAAGATACTAAGAATAACCAAATAGAATTTTAAGAACTAAAAAAACTTTTAGTAGTCAAGTTCAATAGACAACTGGAGATAATAAAAGTAAGAGCCAGACAACTTGCACATAGGTCAATAAAAAGTATTCATTCATGGATACTCTTCAGCCATAAAAAAAAAAGAATGGAATACTGTCTTTGTCAGCAACTTGAATGAAACTAGAGGCCATTATTCTAAGTGAAGTAACTCAGGAATCAACAACCTACCCCATGTTCTCAGTTATAAGTAAGAGCAAAGCTATGGGTACACAAAGGCATTCAGAGTGATATAATGGGCATCGAAGACCCAGGAGGGAGAAGGGTAGGAGGGGAGTGAGGGAGGAAAAAGATACCTATTGGGTACAATGTACACTACTCAGGTGATAGGTGCACTAAAATCCCAGACTTCACCACTATACAATTTATCCATGTAACCAAAAACCACTTATACCCCTGAAGCTACTGAAATCAAAATAAATAAAAATAAAAATAAAGAATCACCGCTGTCAAAAAAGCATTCATTCAGAACTAAGAGGAAAAAAATTTCTAAAATGAGCATGTGAGACAATAACAAAGTATAAATATTCATATTATTATAGTCTAAGGAGGGATGAATAAAAACTGCAATATGGAAAAAAATATTTGAGGAAATAGTGAAGGAAAACTTCACAAATTTGGTGAAAGACATGAACCTATCAATTTAAACTGAGAGATCACCAAACTTCTAAACTCATAATAATTTATGCACAAACACATTATAATCAAACTGCAGACAAGCTACAGACATATATCTTGAAGACAATAAAAGAAAAATAACATATTACCTAGAGGGGAACAATGATTCAAATGTCTTTGGATTTCTCATCAGAAACCATAGAGCCATATATGCAAAAGCGTTGTAATCAAATGAGCACTAAGTAAAAAATTACCATCTTGCTATTTATTCTTAAAAGCATTGAAGAAATAAGATGTTTACTAAAGTAGTATTGTGAAAATTATACAAAATTTCTAACGTGCCTATGCAACCTAAAATATGAAATCCAGAATATAGTTTGTTCAATTTTTATGGAAAGTGACATTTAACAAAGAGTAAAGCAAGAATGTTTTATTCCACGATTTTTGGGTGCTTAATCAGTCTTTACTTAGTTCTCATCATTACTGTAATAGGTACTCAAAGTTCAACTTTTAAGCCAAAAATTGTGTTTATGAATTCTGTAACTTAGCACTGTATTTTGCTTTAAAGCCTGAATATTAAAACTTCATGTGAAATTTCTTCTCAAATAGTTATAATTTCTTTGAAATGCCGATTTACTAATGTAACTTGGGCAGTCAGTTTTGCAAAGTGGGCTATATCTGCATTGCAATGAGTTTATACTAATTGTTTAGTATATAGAACACAACTTAGTTCCCTTATTTGCAATCTGTCTACCCTCTTTAGTGAAATGTTTTGAAGTCTTTTACTGATTTTTTAAAGATTAATTGTTTGATTTCTTACAAATCAAACAACTGAGTTTTGAGAGTTATGTTAATACAATTTCTTCATTAGAGGTCATATTCAGATATTTTCTCCCAGTCCTTAGCTTAATGTTTATTCTTTTCTCAGGAACTTTGGAGAGCAGAAGTTTTAAATTTTGATGAGGTCCTGTTTATTGTGGTTTTTTATTTCTATTATGTATTATGCTTTTGCTGTAATACCTCAGAACTCCTTGACTAACCTAGGTCACAATGATTTTTCTCCTTTATATTCTTCTAAAAGTTTAATAATGTTATGGTTTAAATTTAGATCTATGACTATTCTAGTCAATTTTTGTACAAGCTATAAAATGTGGGTCATTGTTCTTTTTCTTCCATATGCATATTCAATTTTTTCAACACTACTTGTTAAAAAGATTACTCTCTCTCCACTGAACTGCTTTTGTGCCTTTGTCAAAAATTAATTGACCGTATTTCTAAATCAATCTGTGTTCACTTTACTTTGTTCAATAATCTATGTATTCATTGCTTTATCATTATCATTTGAATTGTTATAGGTTTATAGTAAGTCTTAAAGCCAGATGTGATTCCTCCAACTCTATTCCTCCTTTTCAGTATTGTTTTGGCTAGACTATTTTGGCTTTCCATATAAATTGTAAAATCTGTTTTTCATATTTAAAAACAAAATCTTAGATACTGATTGCAACTGCATTAAATCTTATATTATTCTGAGTAGAACTGACTATGTTGAGTCTTCTGATCTATAAACACTATGTTTCTACATTTATTTAGATCTTCTTTGATTTCATTTATTGGAATTTTTAAGAATTTAGAGCATACAGATCCTATACAAGTTTATTATATTTATATCAATTATTTAATTTTTGGAAATATTGTAAATGTTTTATTTTACAATTATTAGCTGCTCATCTATAGTAACACAGGTAATGTTCGTTGTTCTTGCACACTTCAGCCATACTAAGCCCATTTATTAGTTCTAGAAATATTTTTATAGATTTATTGAGATTTTATATGTAGAAAGTCATGCCATATGTGAATAAGAACAGTTTTATTTCTTCTATTCCAATCTGCATGCTTTTTCTGTACTTTTCTGGCTTTATTGCACTGTTTAGAATTCCACAGGCCAATGTTGAATAGCATACCATGAACATCTTTTCCTTGCTCCCTCAGGCTGTGGCCAGCTCTCCAAAACGTGACACAAATGCTGGATATTGGAAGATAAGCAGAAATGCACAGGAGTGGTCATGTTGTCCAGAGGAACATGGATGGAACCTTACAGCATCTGTCATAGAAACTACAAGAAATGCATCTTTACTGAGAACACAAAGTAGTCGAAAGCAGAAAGTTGGGAAAAAATGTATCTCAGGCAAATTCTAAAGGAAAGGAAGGTAGTATAAGATATATAGCCATATTAATATTAGATAAAGTAGAATTTAATGCAAGGAGAACTACCAGAAAAATAAGAATAGTTCATAATGATAAAAGTTTTAGTCTACTAGAAAATGTAACAATTTCAAATTTGTATGCATCCATCCCATAATCTCAGAATATATTAAGTAAATTAGATATAACTTCATAGGAAATACACAAATCACAGAGGTTTTAACACATCTCTTTTAGTAACTGACAGAACAGATAAAGTTATAGAAGACCTAAACAATCCATTTAACAAATATCAAATAACTTCAAAGTACAAAGTCATTTCAAATAGACCTGCAGCATATTAAAAAAATGTTTCATATGATCAGCCTTAAAGTCTTGGAAAATGTTAAAGCCTTTAAATCGTGTATAACAAAGGGGACTTAACTTAGAAACTAATAAAAATAACCAGAAAACATCTCTTAATGTTTGGAATATGTGACCTTTTTAAAAACAGATCAAAGAAATAATCACAATGGAAATTATAAAATAGTTTGAGTATGACCATGAAAATATGGCATATAAAAACCTGTGAGATACAGTTAAACTCCCCTAAAGGTGCGTAGGTTATCGGTTTAAAAGCATATATTAAAAGTTTACAAAGGCAAAAATCCATGATTGAAAACACCATCACAAGAACATGGAAAAGGAAAATAAATGACACCTAAAAGATACAGAAGGAAGGAAATAAAGAGCAAAGATGAATGAGATAAGAAAAAAAAGTCCGGGCGCGGTGGCTCAAGCCTGTAATCCCAGCACTTTGGGAGGCCGAGGCAGGCGGATCACGAGGTCAGGAGATCGAAACCATCCTGGCTAACACTGTGAAACCCCGTCTCTACTAAAAATACAAAAAATTAGCCGGGCGTGTTGGCGGGCGCCTGTAGTCCCAGCTACTCAGGAGGCTGAGGCAGGAGAATGGCGTGAACCCGGGAGGCGGAGCTTGCAGTGAGCAGAGATCACGCCGTTGCACTCCAGCCTGGGTGACAGAGTGAGACTCTGTCTCAAAAAAAAAAAAAAAAAAAACCAAGCAAAACCTGGTGAAAATAAAGCACCTGTCAACAATGCTTGGTGCCCAATGCCTGGCACTTAATACGTGCTCCATGAGTGGCAGTTATAATTGTTGCTATATTCTGTATATTTTTTTTTCTAAAAAAAAAAAAAAAGGAAAAAAATACAGCCAAGAAGGCCAGCAAAGGCATTTCCAAAGGTCCACTTGATGTTGGTCATTATAAATGTAAAGTAATATCTGCCAGCATAATGTGTACATGTATGTTTCCATTAAATTCAGCTTCCCAAATGTAGTCAATGAAAAAATGGACTGTTGCCTTTACTAGTGCTGGTGTTTTTCCAAAAGTCAAGAACTGAAAATAAAGAGAGACAGGAGAGAGGGAGATGGGTATGGAAGGAAGTTTTGGTAATGAGACTGTTACAGCTAAAACAGGTAAAGAAGAATGTAAAGAAATGGGCGCATGACTGACAAATGATGTACCATCAATGGACTGAATAGGGCAGTGTAAGAGTGGAGGGTCTGAAACTGAATCATGAAAGGAGTGATATAGTTTTCACTAACGACATTCTTTGTGTCATAATCTGTGGGAATAAATACATTGAGTTACAGTGAAAGAGTTTGTTGGGTAAGAATGGAGGTGTGAGATTTAGTCCAAGGTACAGAATATTTACAATTATGAGGAGACAAGTATTCGTAAAGAAATTCCCTTCATAAGCACTATAACTTCATGTCATGAATCATGCAGGTTAAAAATCTCAATATAGGTATCTCCAATATTTTCTCCCTTCAACAATTATTGTAATCTCTCTACATATTCTAAAGATTTGATAGAACAAATCTACGGCTTCTTCAAATGTGTATTATCAGTGCCACTTTCAAATAGACTACCTGAAATTTTCTAACTTAGGACTACAATGTCCCTTCTTCCTCTAAATAGCCGCTCAATGTCTCATTTTCTATGCATAGAAGTCCAAGATTATGGTTTACTTTCATTTAAAAAAAAACTTACTGAAGTAAGACTTCGATATCATTGTTATTTATTCTCACCGTAAGAATTGTAGAAATGTTTTTTATCAAACAACAATTGCTGTTTATTTTGCATGCTGCCAAATGATATTCCTGGGTTTATTCACTCATACATGAAACGCATGCAATAATATTTACTGAGCTCTTTTTTTACATACCTGGTATGTTTCTAGGTAATAAGCAATGACAGTGAATAAAACAGACCAAGTTCTTACCCTTATGAATCTCATATTTTAATTGGAGGAGACCAATGATAAAAATAAATAAAAGCCAGTGAACTTGAACGCTATAAAATAAAAGCAAGATAAAAGAATAGATGCAATAACGGTGGTCTTCTTTTATATAAGGTGGTCAGAAAAGGCCTCACAGAAGAGGTAATTTTAGAACAGAGACCAAAATAAAATGAGATAGTAAGTTATAGGGATAAGGGAGAACTCACAGAGTCAGAGAACTGTTCCTAGTAAATGCAAAGGCCTCAGACAGGAACATACCTTGTTGTTTGAGGAATGGGAAGCAAGCTAGTATGGCTGGTACAGTGAGCTCATGGGTGAATGCTAACTATTAGGTACGAGAGGAGAAAGTGGAGTTTGGATAAATAAATCACATATGGCCCTAAGTTAACAAGTTGCATTTTATTCTGAGTGAGCTGGGGAAGGTTTTGGAAAATTTTGAGCTTAGGAAGTCGTTCTATTGGAATTGCATTTTTTAAAGAAACACTGGCTTCTTTAGAAAGAATAGATTGTAGGGAGATAAAAGCAAACGGATGAAGACCAGTTAGTAAGCTGTACACCAATCACAGACAAACAGAGAGCCAAATCTTGAGTGAACTCCCATTCACAATTGCTTCAAAGAGAATAAAATACCTAGGAATCCAACTTACAAGGGATGTGAAGGACCTCTTCAAGGAGAACTACAAACCACTGCTCAATGAAATAAAAGAGGATACAAACAAATGGAAGAACATTCCATGCTCATGGGTTGGAAGAATCAATATCGTGAAAATGGCCATACTGCCCAAGGTAATTTATAGATTCAATGCCGTCGCCATCAAGCTACCAATGACTTTCTTCACAGAATTGGAAAAAACTACTTTAAAGTTCATATGGAACCAAAAAAGAGCCCACATCGCCAAGTCAATCCTAAGCCAAAAGAACAAAGCTGGGGGCATCACGCTACCTGACTTCAAACTATACTACAAGGCTACAGTAACCAAAACAGCATGGTACTGGTACCACAACAGACACATAGATCAATGGAACAGAACAGAGCCCTCAGAAATGATGCCACATATCTACAACTATCTGATCTTTGACAAACCTGACAAAAACAAGAAATGGGGAAAGGATTCCCTATTTAATAAATGGTGCTGGAAAAACTGGCTAGCCATATGTAGAAAGCTGAAACTGGATCCCTTCCTTACACCTTAGACCAGTTAGTAAGCTGTTTAACAGTTCAGTTGAGATAATAGTATTTTTGTATCAAGGAAGATATGAAAAGTAATTAGATCCTGGTTGATTTTAAAGACAGAACACACACATTTTGTCACTAAATTGGATTGGAATTGAGAGGGGATTGTGAGAGAAGGAGAGGAATCAAGGAGGATTCTATGTTTTTTGTCCTTAAGCTACTATGTGAATGCAATATCCATTTACTGAAATGCAGATGACTGAAAAAAGCACAGTGAAAATCAAGACTTCACTTTTGGTAGATTGAATCTGAGATGCCTTTTATATATCCAAGTGCAGAGACTGAATATGAGTCTGAATTTCATGAGAAAGATCAGGGCTGAAGATGGTATTTAAAGCCATTGAATTAGATGAGTACATAGCATGAAAGTAGATAGAAAAGAGAAAAATCTGAGAATTGAGCATTGAGGATCTGTGATATTGAGAGGCTGTGAAGATGAGAGTGATTCACCAAAAGAGATGGTAAAGAACAGCCAGAGTATAGGAGAAGGAAAAAAAGGGAATATTGTCCCAGAGGCTAAATGAAGAAAGTATTTCCAGAAGAAGTCAAGGATGGATTTCACTATTATCAAATAAAATAGGAGAAAGATAAGCCAATGGACTCAGCAAGGTAAATTTACTTGGTGACAAGAACGACAGAAGACATGATGAATTTATGGAAACAAATCCTGATTGGAGCAGAGTCAAAAGTGAGATAAAGAAAAATAGAGACAGTGAATATAGACAATATTTTAGGACATTTTCTCTAAAGGAGGGCAGAAAAGTGGGGTGGTATCTGGATAAAGATATCAGGATAAGATAATTTTTTAAAATAGAAGACATTGCAAGCGAATTAACACAGGAATAGAAAAACAAATACCACATGTTCTCACTTATAATTGGGAGCTAAACATTGGATACTCATGGCCATAAAGATGGCAACAATAGACACTGGGGACTACTAAAGAGGGGAGAGAGGGAAAGAGGGAAAGAAGGGCTGAAAAACTAACCACTGAGTACTATGCTCGGTATCTGGGTGATGGGATGAATTGTACCCCAAACCTCAGCATCACTCCTTATACACATGTAACAAACCTATACATGTACCCCATGAATCTAAAATAAAAGTTGAATTAAAAAAAAGACATTGCAGAATTTTTACATAGACAATCAAATAATTAAGTAGGGAGGAGGAAAGCAATTCTCTAAGATGGAAAAGGATCAAGTGCAGGAGCAATATTCATAAGTGAATCAGAGGAAATATCATTTACTGCATATACGGAGAGATGGACCTTAAACAGAAGCATGGAGAGTCGTCTGTTCCAGTTGGAGTAAGACAAGGTATATGGGTTTAGATAAAAGTAGATAGTTTTAATGCTAGAACTATATAGACATTACCTTCTTATTGTATCTCTTTTAATAGTAAAATATGGAGCAAGGTTATTAGCTGAGAATAGAGGAAGACTGTTAAAAATTTGAGAAATAAGAAGATATAAAATAGTTGCCTCAGAAAATGAGAGAGTGAATTGACTTGGGAAATATGAGAGCATTTCCAGATAACCCAGTGGCCAACTAAAGGTTTGTGGTCATAATTTTAAACTGAGTTCAGCTAAGAGTGGTCGCTCGTGCCTGTAATCCCAGCATTTTGAGAGGCTGAGATGGGAGAATTGCTTGAGGTCAGGAGTTCGAGACCAGCCTGGACAACAACATAGCGAGACCTTGTCTTTACAAAAAATTTTAAAAATAGAAAATCAGTTGGATGTCATGGTGCACACATGTGGTCCTAACTACACAGGAGACTACTAAGGTGGAAGCATTGCTCAAGCCCAGGAGTTCGGGGCTACAGTGAGCTATGATCACGTCACTTCACTCTAGCCTGGATGACAGAGACTCTGTTACTAAAAAAATAAAAATAAAAATAAAAAAATTAAGTGAGTTCAGTCAACCTGGATATTTTTCTCCAGTTATAATGTAGGTACTAAGAAGGTGGGTCAGTCAGTGTGGCGGTCTTGTCAAGTTGGTATGACTGAAGGGAGAAAGGGAAAACAAAGATGAGAGAGATATCTGTGATTGGTTTATTGAAGCAAAGACTGATAAGGAAGAACGTGAGGAAATGAGTCACGCAGAGCGCTAATGTGGTGTGTCAATGGATTTGAGGGCCTGGTGGAAGAACAAAAATAAAGGGAGGTACCATAAAAGGGGAGTCTGCCTGTGGAACACTGAAAATGGAGATTATAAAATGAATGCTGTTATTGCAAATGGCAATAGCTTTGGTGTAATCATAGAAATGGGTTAGCTGATGTCATTAGAAGACAAGATAATTGGAGGTGAGGAGACCCAGAATACGGGAAGGATCGTTTTGTGGATATTGAAGTCATCAGTTATAATGACAGGAGTGGTGGTGAAAGAGAATTAAGCAGGTACTAAAATCTTCAATGGAGGGAGTGGGAGCAATTACCAAAAGGAGAGCAGATGACTGCAGCAAGGAAGGTTAATGGGGTTTTGTTTAATCATAGGCATTTCAATGGAACTGGCATATGAAAAAAGTAGAAGAAATTGTCTTGAAGGAGCAGTGAAGAGCCGGAACTATAACTACGCAATCTCTAAGTCCAGTGCCACATGAGGTGAGAGAGAAAATACAACCACCATTTGAGAATTCTGCAGGGCAAGCAGAGACCTCAAAAGAGAGCCGGATTTTATTTAGAGCCTTAAGAGAAGAGGATGAGGATACAAAGGGCTTTACTGATTACAGACTGTGAGTTATGGAGAAAAAAATTAGAATGTCATGTTTGGGTGTAAGATTGAGTAGGAGCAGAGGCTGTACAAAGCTATATGGAGTGCGGGTAATGAAAGATGACCCATGAATTGTGCCTTTCAGGGTTGAGGGGGTTAAACAGACAGGCATATGATGGGTTACTCCTGATTATATCTTGGAGGCCGGTGGATCATCAGTTTAATTGCATGCTACTAAAATGGGTGACTGGTTTTAAGCACTTTGATGTGGAGAGAACTCAGTGAGTTACACAGGACAGAGCTGTTGTCTTGCCAGGATGATGCAGCACAGAAGAGAAGATTTTAAAGACAGTCCTCTCCCTTAATGTATCCTTCACATAACTGTATTCCCATAACAGTATTATTTCATCTCATTAAATTTAAAAATATATCTACTAAACAGAAGTGTTCTTCTAAACAAAATGACCATGACCATACAGCATACTGAATGCTTTCCAAGTTCCAAATTAAAGAAAAACTTTATTCTTCTGTTATGTTTCTAATTTTAGTTCAGCCAAAGGAGTGAGACATGTGTTCAACATGTTTTCTCTATTTTCCTTTGATTCTCTAAGATGACCACAATTTCTAAGGAAACTACTTGAAGTAATTTGGCCTCAAAATTAGAGTGAAAGTCACTGAAATTTCTGAAACACCCTAGAAGCTTTTCATTCATGTTTTACCTATGCCTTCCTTCTTTACTGTCGTTTTTTCTCTTCAAAGAAGACAATGATTTTGAGATTCTCGGACTAGCAATATCTTATCCTAAGACCTTACCCTGGTATTATTCTGGATTTTAATTTTAGTGCTAGAAATTTAAATTAAGCATCCCAATCAATTAAAAGTTCTGATCCCAGGTGGAAAAATATTGTTCTCGCCAAAAATCATTAAAAGCTAAAGAACTAAGAACCCAAAAACTGAAGAATAAAAATACTTTGAACAACTAGGATTTTCAGTTAATTTTGGAGAAGCACTCATGGGCTTAAAGCACCACCAATCATCTTTATCTGGGTATCCTCCAGGGATTGAGTGCTCACTGCAAAGCAGTGTATCTGCAAACTTTTACTTAGATACACTGTTAAGTATACAGATTTTCATTTGGTTATTTTTTTTTGAGGTAAAAGGTAACACTTCTCAAAATTTAGGAAGAGCTTTTTGTTGTTCCTTCTGTTTGGGCATAAAATATACTTGGCCTCATAACGGCTTTGGTCTTTAATTAAATCTTGCTGTCCCTTAAAGAGAGTGGTTCAGGTATGCTCTTCCCCATACTCCTCCCTGTGCATGACTATAGTAATACGTGCAGTTTTCATTACATGTAGAACACAGAAAAGTTAAGATAAGGACATACTGGCCAGGTGCAGTGGCTCATGCTTGCAATCCCAGCACTTTGGAAGGCCAAGGTGGGAGGATCACTTGAGCCCAAGAGTTCAAGACCAGCCTGGGCAACATAGTGAGACTCCATCTCTACAAACAAACCAGCCAGGTGTGGTGGTACCTGCCTGTAGTACGAGCTACGGGGAAAGCTGAGGTGAAAGGATTGCTTGAGCCTGTTAAAGTATGGTGAGCCCTGACAGGCCTACTGTACTCTAGCCTGACTGACAGAGAAAGAGGAAAGAAGGAAGGAAGGAAGGAAGGAAGGAAGGAAGGAAGGAAGGAAGGAAGGAAGGGAGGGAGGGAGGGAGGGAAGGAGGGAAGGGGGAAGAGGGGAAGAGGGGAAGGGGCAGGGAGGGGGGAAGGGGGGAAGGAGGGAAGGAGGGAAGGAGAGAAGGGGGAAGTGGCAGGGAAGGGGGAAGAGGGGAAGGGGGAAGAGGGGAAGGGGGGAAGGGGGAGAGGAGGGAGGGCAGTGGGGAGGGGAGAGTGGGGTACGGGGAAGGCCAGCTTCGCCATTACTCCACAAACTTCTGCTGAGTTTTCTCTGTGATGAGATCAGGACAGCTCTTACCTGGAGGACTCTGAACCTGACTCCCACCTCAGCCTCCCACGTAGCTTGTACTACAGGCAGGAACCACTACACCTGGCTTTTATTTGTAACTTATTTCACAGTTACTTGGTAATCCCTTATTTTTGAAGACTTGTATATATTGAATTTCTCCTTATTCCTAACATATTAATATGTTGTACAAAATTATCTTAAGGATTAATTTATTACATGCTATTGATTGCAGTCTGGGTAAGGCCCCAGTAGAAAAGCTTGTCTTCATTAGCTTTTCTATTTCATTATACCATTTTCCCTTCTCCTATTCAAAATCCTGCTTCTACCTTAGGAGATTTTATCCTTCAGTGTATTTATCTTCAATTCTTATATGCTTATTTGTATAAATGTGTATAAATGAATAAGATATGGCATTGATTTCTGTATGTTTTAAGTTTCATATATACTTGTGATATATCTCATTCTATTTCTTACTTTCTGGCATGAAATAAAATGCATGTAACAATGTTTTGAAGACCTCACCCATATTACATAAGTATATGTAGTTAATTTTGTTCTCACTTCTGTATAGTATTCTATCTTAGGTATCTGCCACATTTCACTTATTTTCTTCCCTGGAATGACTAATATGTTGGCTTCCAATCTTAGCAATAAGTGTTCTGTATGTTTCTTTGTGCTTCTACGTGACAGCTTCTCTGAAGTGTGAACACCTAGGAGCAGAATTTCAGGGTTCTAGGGAATACACATAATTAGTTTCACTAAGTACTGCCAAGTATTCTCCAAAATGTCTATACTAATTATATTCACATCAGCTTTGACAGCATGTTAATATTAGTAATTACCTATTTATAACAGCATTGCAATTGCTCATTATTTTTATTATTTTAATGGAGAAATTTTAATTTTGATATCAAAGCTCTAGAAATTTTTAATGTGATTGTGGATGTAGATATGGGAGGAATTTTTGGTTTTATTTTCCTCATTCACTGTCTGCAGACCACACTTTCTTTGCTCAACTCAATGTGTAAGAATATAGTTCAAACTCTTAACATCTGCTTTTCCATTTATAAATTTGCTTTGCTTTAGTAAATATTCTTTTAGGCTAGAGTTTCTATATTATGATCATTAGCATTTGAAATGTATCAGTTATGCTAAATTCCTCAGTGTTGAGTAACATTTAGAGAAATATGGAAACCTGTAAGTTGCTTGATGACTTTAATAATGATACAAGCCTTTCTTATAGAAACAAAGAATTCATCTTTGCAAATTATAAATAAATATAAGCAAATAACATAAAGAATCCTAATTTTTCCCTCTTCAGAAATTAACAGTAGTTTAGCTAAAAGCCTGAGATTTCTTGTTTGTTAAGGTGTCATTTATCGTTAGTATCTGTGTTCTCTGGGCAATGGCTTTTATTCTTTTCGGTACAGGTATATCAAAATTCCTCCCACCCCCTGAATGCTTATACACTATTGGTAGACATGTAAGTTAGTTCAGCCACTGTGGTGATTTCTCAAAGAACTTAGAACTACCATTCAACCCCACAATCGCATTACTAGGTATATATTCAAAAGAAAATAAATCATTCTACCAAAAAGACACATACTTATATGTTTATCATAGCACTATGCACAGTAGCAAAGACATGGAATCAGCCCAGGAGCCCATCGACAGTGGATTGGAGGCTGGGCACGGTGGCTCACCCCTATAATCCCACATCTTGGGAGGCTGAGGTGGGTGGATCACCTGAGGTCAGGAGTTCCAGATCAGCCTGGCCAACATGGTGAAACCCCCGTCTCTATTAAAAATACAAAAATTAGTCAGGCATGATGGCACATGCCTGTAATCCCAGCTCCTTGGGAGGCTGAGGCACAGGAATCATTTGAACCCAGGGAGGCAGAGGTTGCAGTGAGCTGAGATCACGCCACTGCACTCTAGCCTGGGCAACAGACTCTGTCTCAAACAAAATAAAAACAGTGGATTGGATAAAGAAAATGTGGTACATATACACTATGGAGTACTACACAGCCACAATAACAGATTGATATTATGTCCTTTGCAGCAACGTCGTTGCAGCTGGAGACCATTAGCCTCGGTTAATTAACACAGTAATAGAAAAACAAATACTGCATATTCTCACTTATTGTAAGTGGAAACCAAACATCGTGTATTCATGGACATAAAGATGGCAACGACAGACACCGCAGAAAACTAGATGGGGGAGAGGGAGGAGGTTGAGTAACTACTGGGTACTACCCTAAGTACTGGGGTGGTGGGCTCAATCTTACCCCAAACCTCAGCATCATGCAATATATACATGTAACAAAGCTGCCCATGTACTCCCCCAATCTAAAATAAAAGTTGAAATTATAAAATAAAACAGAAATTCCCCTATATCTGTTAACATGTTCTTACATTTAAGATTCCTTTAAAAAGAAAAGGTATTTGGTGGGACAATATTAAAGATAAAGATTGCCCCTTTAATTTTGATTAATCATTTGGGGTTAAGATTCTATAATCCATAAGTTGAGTACTGATGAGAGACTGCAAAAAAAAATGGGCCAAATTAAAAAATATATACTGGTTACTCAGAAACGCTGCCCAGCTGTTCTTTTTGAGGTAACTTTTTGCTCCCAAATTGCTTATACTTCTTGAAAAATAAAAGTCTATTTAAGAATAATTACAAGCCAGGTCATTTTGTTTATTCATGATATAGTTCTTGACATTAGCACAAATTATAATAATCAAAATAAAATGATCCCTAAATTTCTGAGTCAATCTCAAAAGATTTTTAAATTTTAGGTATCTGAAAGCCCTTATACTACCATTCCATTCATTGGGGGGGTTCATAACAGAGGACAGTAACAGAAGAATTTTGTGACTTATACGAAATAGGTTATATATATTATATATATATATATAGAGAGAGAGAGAGAGAGACAGACAGAAAGAGACAGAGAGAGAGAGAGAGAGAGACAGAGAGGGAGAGAGAGAGGCTGCATATATCCCATTTAAGTATGTGGTGGGGGAGGTCTTACTGATTCTGGAACATGGTTATGGCTAGCACAAATGCATTAATGCCCTTGCAATGATAGAAGATGAGGTTTTAAGGATAGGGGATGAGGCTTTGGCTTTGTTTATCCTTTACAAGTAGCACTTTCAGGGTCCAAGGGATCCACCCATTAGGAAAAGTCTACAACAAGGGATTTGTAGCTTCTTTGAATCTAGATTTTGTTTAAAGTCTCTAATAACAATTTTTTTAAACAGATCACACCTTGGGAAAATTTAACACTTCGATTTGTACCAACCTCTTGGTGTCAAAATGCAAAACCAAGAAACAAATATAGAAAATATAAACACAAATACATATGAGAGGCCAGTCTCACAGTCCAAGCCACATGAGATTCCATCAGAAAAAAAGTCTGGGTAAAAACAAACGTGAACTCAAACATTACAAGGCATAAAGAGAAGCAGCTGATCAAAAAAGAAGAAAACATAAAAGAGGAGAATTAACATGCTAATATGTTTGAATGAGAGAGCAACTGATTTTAAAATAAATATATTTTAAATGATTTGCTGCTCTAAAAAAGGAGTCTAAATGTCAAGACAAATTTGAAAATTAAAGGAAACTTGGAGAAATACATAAGGTTTAAAAGTCATTAAAGGAATTAAGCAGCAGATTAATAATAGAGTCCATTTTTGAACCAAAGCTAGATCAAAAAGAAAAACAAAATAGAACATATAAGATATAGAGATTTTAAAACATTTAAAGAAATATTAACAGATGTGCAAGTTGAGAGACATCGAAGATAGAATGAGGAGAGGTATCAGTCAAACAGGAATTCCAGAAGTAAAGAAAAACAGAAAATGGGAGAAAGGTACTATTTGACTAATTAAGTGAAGTAATTTTGGCCAGGCCCAGTGGCTCACGCCTGTAATCCCAGCACTTTGGGAGGCCGAGGTGGGCAGATCACGAGGTCAGGAAATTGAGACCATCCTGGCTAACACGGTGAAACCCCATCTCTACAAAAAAAAAAAAAAAAAAAAATACAAAAAATTAGTTGGACGTGGTAGCACGCACCTATAGTCCTAGCTACTTGGGAGGCTGAGGCAGGAGAATCGCTTGAACCCAGGAGGTGGAGGTGAGCCGAGGTCGCGCCACTGCACTCCAGCCTGGGCAACAGAGCGAGACTTAGTCTCAAAGAAAAAAAAAAAAAAAAGAACTTTGACAAGTGCTTCTTACTAGAAGTATTCAAAAAAAAACGTTAATTCCCTGCTCCTCTTTCCCACTATTTCTTACTTTCTAATTAAAAACTGAAATTAAAATTTAAGATTGTTTTGATACCTTCTCCTATAGGCTTGTTTCATAGTTTATGCCCAGGACTCTACATATGCTATTTGTTCATCCTAGTAAGAATGCTACAGTATTGCTTTATTACTTCCATTCGTCAGAAGAAGAAACTGAAATTCAGAGAGGATAATAACTTGCATGAAATCACACTGCTGGGATTCAAACCTCATATACTTCACTCCAAAGCATTGTGTTTTACCTCTCTGTTATGATGCTTTCATCTGAAATTTTCTAATATTAATTCTATTAAATAGCAAGAAGATTACTTCATCAAAAGATGCTCAAGGGATAAAGACTTTTACATAAAACAGAGCAAAGTTCTTTACTGAAAGTAGAAATATGGAATAGAAAGCATGGACATATACATCAAATGATGAATTTATAAATTTTTTCAAAATTACCATTCCGTTAATTGGAAAAAATTCATTTCTTTTCCAGATAATATCTTATAAGAAACAATTCAGCCTTAAGCAATTTTTCCCTCTTCTTTATGGAAGATAAGCTGAGTTTCTAATGGATTTGCTGGCAGCCCTGTAAGCCACTCAGCAAATGCTAGAATAGACAATGTGTTCTGGCTTGCTATAATCACATCAAAATTTCTGTTATGTTTGCTCAGTAAGGGGATGTTTGCTTTCCAGTTGAACTCAAAAGGCTCACACACAATCTTATATATGCTTGGTCTCCCATTTCTTTTGTGATGTGTATGTGTGTACATTCCATTTATTCATTTTTTCAATATTGTGCAACTATTATGTGCTAAGCATTGTGTTTATTCCTGAGGATTAATTACAGTGAATATAAGAGTTTTTGACATCATGGAGCTTACCATCTAATGGAATGGCAAGAAACAATGAAGAAATTAAACAAAATAACTATAAATTTTGATTAAATGCTATGAACAAAATAACTATAAATTTTGATTAAATGCTATGAAAGATACAAACTTAAGGTGTTGACCTATTTTTGATAAGATGATTAAAAGATGCCTAAGTACTGATTCTAAGTACATGAGGCCCATATTTTTCAAAAACTTTTTTACATCAGTGGATATTGCTCTGCCAGCCCTGATGATAATGGCTTAATAGACGCATTACAGGAATGGGGCAGCTTCATCACATAGCCACTAAATGCCTCTAGGCAGGCTGGCATGTTAAATATGGGACAATCAGAATTGAGCATTCAACAATAGGCAACATATCCAGCTTTAATTTTCTCTCTCCTTCCTTGCCCCATTTACCTTCCTCACCATATTTTACTCCCACCCCAAATATTATCTTTACTATGGTCTGCTCCTTCATCCACTGTCAGTCCTAGGACCCACCTCACCACTGGGTATATATGAATGGCAAGTGCTTCTTCCTATCTCCAAGTCTTTGCTCATGCTTCCCCTTCTGAAGGCTCTTCTCCATTTAGCCCAGTCCAATTTTCCTTCAAAGACAAATTTACTGTGCAGTTCACCCAACAAAACATGGAAGGCAAAACTTAAAATGTATTAATTCCTTCATTCCTTTATTCAACACACTCCTTTTAACACTAGGCAATGTGCTAGATTCTGAGAAAATATGAAGTGAAAAAATATATACCATGAACATCATTTGTAAGAGATATTATGAGAAACTCTGAAATAGGTGCTTAATGAATTCAAAGTATGAAGAACAAATTTTGCATATCTTAAACAACTTGTCACAGGAAAGAATTAGGATTATTTACAATCACTTGTGAAACCTTACACACATTACAAGAAAATGATAACATTTTAATAAATCATAGTAAAAATGCACACATAGAAACTGCCATATTTACTTTTCCGTGTACAGGAACATATTTATCTCTTTTTTACTCACTGAATTAATACTTACTGGTGGGTTATGAAACATATGTACTGGGTTGCAACCAACATTATTTTAAAAATAAAATGGAAAAAGACAGAAGGTATTTAATCATATTGTATGTGCTAAGTGTGAATTTTTCATGGATATTTTCTTCCAATAATATGCATGTGTGGTACCTGGTTGTGACAGAAATTTAATTTTTTTTAGTGTGCATCACAGTCAGTACAACTTTAAAGCAGCATGATTAGGCTGCTTATGAAGTCCTCCTAACTGGAGGTTCAACTTTACGCAGCAGTAACTGAAGGATCAGTCATTCAACACTTTTATCAACTTTTCAATCTATAAAAGAAAGACTGCAGACTCTATTCTCTGCCAAACAGTTACTATTAACACAAGATTCCTCCATCCAAATTAACTGAAATAAAAATGTTAGTTGGCTAGAAGTTTCTCTTTAAGAATAGTTTTTTTGTTGGTGGTGGTGTGTTAAGGCTGATTCTACAAAATGACTGTCATCGATTGGCAACTTTGTGCTCACCACCTTATTGATTAGCTAAAGCAAATTTTAGTTTTTCCACAAGGACAGGGCCTTGTCTTTCTTCTATAATAATAATGCCTACTGTAGTGCCTACCATTTATTAAGTAAATAACTGTTGAATGAAAGACTCATTCAATCGGTCCATTAACTATAAACAGTGCTTTTTACAATGCTGAAAAAAATTCTGAACTACTTATTTTCTTTATAATCTATTTTATATGTCTTTTCTATTTCAGTTCAAAATTACTATGGGAGAGTCTAAGCTAATAAGGTTGCAATGTACATGTTGCACATCAAACAAGCAGAGACAATGTGCAATAAAAAATTATATGGCTAATATAGAGCTCCCAGATAGTATATGGGACACAGCAAGCAACTGATCCATGCCTGTTGATGTGATTTTTGATTTGACAGGTGAGTTGGTGAGCAAAGGCACTTAAGCATTCCAATCTGATTTTTCTATTTACATCATTCCCACCAGGGAGAACATGCCTCTGGTCTCACTATGCATCTAAATTTGCGGGCTTATATATCTGTATATGGTTGAAATTTTTACCTGGTTTAATGAGCAAAGTTATGTGCAACTATACCTAATAACTATTACAACATTACCTTAAAATTAAAAACAAAAACAGTGTATCATCAAGATGCTCAACCTGATTCCTAAATAAGCTCCTTGATCATGGTTATTTTGTTTAAGCCTCATAATTAACTCTCTGTAGCCACCCAGAGAAAATAAGTAGAAGTAGCAAATTCTACCTTCTGTGCTTTCCAGTGGGCAAGAAATTATTTTCTCTGCCACTTTATCTGAAGTTAAAAGCAATGGTTCAAAAAACCTTGACCCCTAATTGGAGATGAATATGACTGACCCAGTTTATGCAAAAGCTGCTTTACCGTGTGGCTTTAGTGCAGACTAGAAGAAACACAGTATTAAACATGAGCAATATTTGATGTTAAGGATAAAGGCAGGAATTTTTTATTTGCTAACAGAAAAAAATCATGCAAAAAGGCCGTTTTCTGACATAAAATATATTCTTCAGGCAAAAATATACATGTTGCTTTCTAATTGTTGCTGGTATTATTAAGCGTTGAAAGAAGCAATTTTAAATAGTGCAGTTTTGTGTGAATTTTTTAAATGACCGGAATTTGATAAGAGGAAATTAAAAGGATTGAAAGGTACATGTTAAAGTCTTGAGAAACATAACAGCTGGTCAATAAGACCACAGTTTACCTATACAGCTGTATATAAAAGCTCACTGCTAAAGACTGAATGTTTATGTCCCCCTCAAAATTTGCATGTTAAAACCCTAACCCTCAATGTGATGCTATTAGAGATGGGGCCTTTGGCGGGGCGGGGTGTGGGGGGGTAATTAGATTACGAGAGTGGAGCCCTCATGAATAGGATTTGTGATCTTATAAAGAGGATCTCACGGAGCTGTCTTCCCCATTTCACCATGTGAAGACACACGGAAAAGTCACCATAAATGAACCAGGAAGCAGGCCCTCACAATGCCTTCATCTTGGATGTCCCAGACATCAGAACTGTGAGAAACATATTTCTGTTGTTTATAAGCCACTTGGTCTCTCGTATTCTGTTATAGCCACCAAAATAGACTAAGACAGTCACCAACCCAAATATTTGTATTGGGTTCATATACCAGACTTGTGTAGAAGATAATGACAAAGAAAGAAGTCATATAAAGACAGACGTCTCTCTCGAATCTTGTTCTACTTGGATAAACATGTTCATATTGGGCTCTGCTCCCTATCCAATCCCCTGACATCCAGAAAAGGGAAATACTGAGAATTAAGGCAAGGAAAAACCAAATTCAATGACATTGTTAGAGTAAACATCACCATCACTATATTTAGGATTTCTCTGTCTTTTAGACTTATACCTTTCTGGCTAAAATGAGGAGGATAAAAAGGCAAGAATTTGATCCTATTTAGAAGGATGGCCATAGAAAATCTTGGATATTCTGGTTTCCATGAGTTCTTTTCAGGGATGAAGAAGCAGCAAGTTTCTTTCCTTCACATGGTTTCTCTTAGACCTGGTTTTGGGGCATGAAATAAATCTTTGCATCCCCAACCCAAGAAACTCACAGGGTTTGGGACATGAGCATATTGGCAAGAAAGAGCAAAGGCTTCGTGTTGGTCTATCCCTTGGCTCTGCCTATTGCTCTAAGTAGCTTTCAGAGATGACTGTGAGAGGACAGGATGTGCGCACTTAGGCTCTGGGTTCTTGGCCATATATTATCTCCATCCCAGCAGAGATCCAGCCATTCTCTCTGTACCTTTCCCACAATACTGCTAAATACTGCTAGCAGTTTCAATAACCTCCTTTCCCCTGAGACTACACTCTAAACTTTATGCCCAGAACGAAAACAATTTACAGTATTGTCATGTGGGGGCTGGTAACTATATGTAAACTGCCTTAAATAATAGCATATGTTCTTTAAAGTGTGTGTCTGAATGAAACCAGTTATTTTGAAATATAACTTCTTTTGTTACCTTTAAACCACTTAAAGTGGTAAAAGTGAAGAAATGTATTTGGGAAATATTTAATCTTAAAAACTTGCTCCAAATAATTTCATTGTTCCTTTAACATAAGTACCTTATGTTTGCAAGTGTTTTAAACTTTCATCCTATAGTCTCCATGAAGGAGAAGAGTCATAGAAAGTATATTAAAATAGATGTTTCCTCAGTGACCAACATACAAAAATATCTCTGAATAGTTATTTGTTTCTGTTTGTATGACTTGTCTACCCAGTTTAACTCTACACACACACGCACACAGTTTAAACAAATCAGATATATATGTGTGTGTATATGTATGTATATCAAATAAGCAAGCAAAGAGGAAGTTTAACATTCAGAATATTCTAGTTTATATTTTGATACATTAGAGGAAAACATTTTTGGAAAATCTAAAAATATTATACTGCTTTGTAAGGAAAAATTATTCTTATAGTAAGCTAGACTGTCTCTGATCCAATGTTTTGGTATAAAGAACACAATATAGATATCTGCTAATTATTAACATGTGAGACCTTTGGTCAGCTAGTGTGTCAAATGGTTCATGTGCATTGTTTTCTTTAAATCTTCCAACAGCTCCCTGAGGTAGGTAACATAATTATTTTCATTTAGAGTTACGGAAATGAGGCTTAGAGAAAATAACTCGCTCTAGGACACATCGGTAGTAAGTAGTGGGGCCAAGGATGGGTGTAGAGTCCCTAAGACACAGATTTTAACCCAGAATGCTCTGCTTAGCAACCATTTGACCTTCAAAAAGTCACTGTTTTTACTGAATCACATATTTCTTTCTCAGAAAATATCATGAGACTCTATTAAGAGATATAGAAAAGCACTGCAAATTTTTCAACTACATCTTTGGAAACTAAAATATCAGCTGTTTCTATTTCCACACTACAATATCATGATCTTTTTTTCTGATTATCATCCTTTTTGAGTTTCTCATGGCTGCCTTTTCTAAAAATTCAAATTTATTGTATGCCTTCCAATGTCAGCAAATTACATAGAGCAATAGGTTTTTGACTAGTGTACATGGCTGACCTGTTTGTTTCCCATATGCAAGGATGGGATGGGGAGGGGAGGAAAGCATTGGGTAGTGGGGAATGGCTCTAGCTGTGCTATAGATGCCCTCACACATTATACTCCAATACCATTTCCCCTCCACTTTCAATGACACCCATTTACACTGAATTAAGACTATTCTGGGATTCTACTAGGCAGGTAGATTCACTGATTCTGGAAATAACTTTATTTAATCTGGTAACAGACTGCGTATTTTCTATCTGCAAATGATATAATAAAATATATTTTCCTTTTGTAGTGCCTTCTCTATTATGTTTGTTCCTATAGAATTATTTATATGCTCTCATTGTATTGGGGTCTTATGAGGGAGGTGGGCTCTAGCCACAACTTGAAATAGAAGCTCCTTACTTATTTTTAGAAACAGGAATATATTGATTTTAGAATACAGAATATTGATAGGATCAACCGAATTTTGTGGCATACCAGTGTTCTGTTGCACATGGTTTGGAAATACATGCCATCCTAGAGCTTTGTTTTTTTGTAGGCACATCATCTTGTCAAAATGTAAAACCCTCAATGTCAGGTAACGTGTCTTTTATTTTTCATTTGGCCCTCAAAACTGTATACGTTGAAAGATTGAAATCTTTTGGTTAAAAGGATGAAACTAAAAGAATAACAAACAAGTTTTGTAAATCATAGAGAAACTTAGCATCTTCCCATTGTACTTCTGCAAGTGCCCATCATTTATTTCCTCAGCTGTGACCTTTTCTGTGATACAAAATAGAAAGGTTAAGAACTTTTAAATATTATGTAATTTGTGGTGTGGAGCCAAGATGGCCAAATAGGAACAGCTCTGGTCTAAAGCTCCCAGCGTGAGTGGCACAGAAGACGGGTGATTTCTGCATTTCCGTTTGAGGTACCGGGTTCATCTCACTAGGGAGTGCCAAATAGTGGGTGCAGGACAGTTGGTGCAGTGCACTGTGCACAAGTCGAAGCAGGGCGAGGCATTGCCTCACTCGGGAAGCACAAGGGGTCAGGGAGTTCCCTTTCCTAGTCAAAGAAAGCGGTGACAGACAGCATCTGGAAAATCGGGTCAGTCCCACCCTAATACTGTGCTTTTCCAACGGGCTTGGAAAATGGCACACCAGGAGATTGTGTCCCGCACCTGGCTCGGAGGGTCCTATGCCCACGGAATCCCGCTGATTGCTAGCACAGCAGTCTGAGATCAAACTGCAAGGTGGGAGCGAGGCTGGGGGAGGGGCGCCCGCCATTGCCCAGGCTTGCTTAGGTAAAATAAGCAGCCGGGAAGCTCGAACTGGGTGGAGCCCACCACAGCTCAAGGAGGTCTGCCTGCCTCTGTAGGCTCCTCTGGGGGCAGGGCGCAGACAAACAAAAATTCAGCAGGAACCTCTGCAGACTTAAATGTCCCTGTCTGACTGCCAGCTTTGAAGAGAGTAGTGGTTCTCCTACCACGCAGCTGGAGATCCGAGAACGGACAGACTGCCTCCTAAAGTGGATCCCTGATCCCCCAAGCAGCCTAACTGGGAGGCAGCCCCCAGTACAGACAGACTGACACCTCACTCGGCCAGGTACTCCTCTGAGACAAAACTTCCAGAGGAACTATCAGACAGCTGAATTTGTGGTCTCACGAAAATCCACTGTTCTGCAGCCACCGCTGCTGACACTCAGCCAAACAGGGTCTGGAGTGGACCTCTAGCAAACTCCAACAGACCTGCAGCTCAGGGTCCTGTCTGGTAGAAGGAAAACTAACAAACAGAAAGGACATCCACACCCAAAACCCATCTGTACATCACCATCATCAAAGACCAAAAGTAGATAAAACCACAAAGATGGGGAAAAAACAGAGCAGAAAAACTGGAAACACTAAAAAGCAGAGCACCTCTCCTCCTCCAAAGGAACGCAGTTCCTCACCAGCAACGGAACAAAGCTGGACGGAGAATGTCTTTGATGAGTTGAGAGAAGAAGGCTTCAGACGATCAAACTACACCGAGCTACAGAAGAAAATTCAAAACAATAGCAAAGAAGTTATAAACTTTGAAAAAAAAATTAGAAGAATGGATAACTAGAATAACCAATGGAGAGAAGGGCTTAAAAGAGCTGATGGAGCTGAAAGCCAAGTTTCGAGAACTACGCGAAGATTGCAGAAGCCTCAGTAGCAGATGCGATCAACTGGAAGAAAGGGTATCAGTGATGGAAGATGAAACGAATGAAATGAAGTGAGAAGGGAAGTTTAGAGAAAAAAGAATAAAAAGAAATGAACGAAGCCTCCAAGAAATTTGGGACTATGTGAAAAGACCAAACCTACGTCTGATTGGTGTACCTGAAAATGACGGGGAGAATGGAACCAAGTTGGAAAACACTCTGCAAGATATTATCCAGGAGAACTTCCCCAATCTAGCAAGGCAGGCCAACATTCAGATTCAGGAAATACAGAGAACGCCACAAAGATACTCCTCGAGAAGAGCAACTCCAAGACACATAATTGTCAGATTCACCAAAGTTGAAATGAAGGAAAAAATGTTAAGAGCAGCCAGAGAGAAAGTTCAGGTTACCCACAAAGGGGAGCCCATCAGACTAACAGCTGATCTCTCGGCAGAAACTCTACAAGCCAGAAGAGAGTGGGGGCTGATATTCAATATTCTTAAAGAAAAGAATTTTCAACCCAGAATTTCATATCCAGCCAAACTAAGCTTCATAAGTGAAGAAGAAATAAAATACTTTACAGACAAGCAAATGCTGAGTGATTTTGTCACCACCAGGCCTGCCCTAAAAGAGCTCCTGAAGGAAGCACTAAACATGGAAAGGAACAACTGGTACCAGCCACTGCAAAAACATGCCAAATTGTAAAGACCATCGAGGCTAGGAAGAAACTGCACCAACTAACAGGCAAAATAACCAACTAACATCATAATGACAGGATCAAATTCACACATAACAATATTAACTTTAAATGTAAATGGGCTAAATGCTCCAATTAAAAGACACAGACTGGCAAACTGGATAAGGAGTCAAGATCCATCAGTGTGCTGTATTCAGGAAACCCGTCTCATGTGCACAGACACACATAGACTCAAAATAAAGGGATGGAGGAAGATCTATCAAGCAACTGGAAAACAAAAAAAGGCAGGGGTTGCAATCCTAGTCTCTGATAAAATAGACTTTAAACCAACAAAGATCAAAAGAGACAAAGAAGTCCATTACATAATGGTAAAGGGATCAATTCAACAAGAAGAGCTAACTATCCTAAATATAGACGCAACCAACACAGGAGCACCCAGATTCATAAAGCAAGTCCTGAGTGACCTACAAAGGGACTTAAACTCCCACACAATAATAATGGGAGATTTTAACACCCCACTGTCAGCATTAGACAGATCAACAAGACAGAAAGTTAACAAGGATATCCAGGAATTGAACTCAGCTCTGCACAAAGTGGACCTAATAGACATCTACAGAACTCTCCACCCCAAATCAACAGAATATACATTTTTTTCAGCACCACACCACACCTATTCCGAAATTGACCACATAGTTGGAAGTAAAGCTCTCCTCAGCAAATGGAAAAGAACAGAAATTATAACAAACTGTCTCTCAGACCACAGTGCAATCAAACTAGAACTCAGGATTAAGAAACTCACTCAAAACTGCTCTACTACATGGAAACTGAACAACCTGCTCCTGAATGACTATTGGGTACATAATGAAATGAAGGCAGAAATAAAGATGTTCTTTGAAACCAACGAGAACAAAGACACAACATACCAGAATCTCTGGGACACGTTCAAAGCAGTGTGTAGAGGGAAATTTATAGCACTAAAGGCCCACAAGAGAAAGCAGGAAAGATCCAAAATTGACACCCTAACATCACAATTAAAAGAACTAGAAAAGCAAGAGCAAACACATTCAAAAGCTAGCAGAAGGCTAGAAATAACTAAAATCAGAGCAGAACTGAAGGAAATAGAGACACAAAAAAACTCTTCAAAAAGTTAATGAATCCAGGAGCTGGTTTTTTGAAAAGATCAACAAAATTGATAGACTGCTAGCAAGACTCATAGAGAAGAAGAGAGAGAAGAATCAAATAGATGCAATAAAAAATAAAAAAGGGGTTATCACCACCCACCCCACAGAAATAGAATCTACCATCAGAGAATACTACAAACATCTCTATGCAAATAAACTAGAAAATCTAGAAGAAATGGATAAATTCCTCGACAAATACACCCTCCCAAGACTAAACCAGGAAGAAGTGGAATCTCTGAATAGACCAATAACAGGTTCTGAAATTGTGGCAATAATCAATAGCTTACCAACCAAAAAGAGTCCAGGACCTGATGGATTCACAGCCGAATTCTACCAGAGGTACAAGGAGGAACTGGTACCATTCCTTCTGAAACTATTCCAATCGATAGAAAAAGAGGGAATCCTCCCTAATACATTTTATGAGGCCAGCATCGTCCTGATACCAAAGCCTGGCAGAGACATAACCAAAAAAGAGAATTTCAGACCAATATCCTTGATGAACATTGATGCAAAAATCCTCAATAAAATACTGGCAAACCGAATCCAGCAGCACATCATAAAGCTTATCCACCAAGATCAAGTGGGCTTCATCCCTGGGATGCAAGGCTGGTTCAACATATGCAAATCAATAAATGTAATCCAGCATATAAACAGAACCAAAGACAAAAACCACATGATTATCTCAATAGATGCAGAAAAGGCCTTTGACAAAATTCAACAACCCTTCATGCTAAAAACTCTCAATAAATTAGGTATTGATGGGGCGTATCTCAAAATAATAAGAGCTATCTATGACAAACCACAGCCAATATCATACTGAATGGGCAAAAACTGGAAGCATTCCCTTTGAAAACTGGCACAAGACAGGGAAACCCTCTCTCACCACTCCTGTTCAACATAGTGCTGGTAGTTCTGGCCAGGGCAATCAGGCAGGAGAAGGAAATAAAGGGTATTCAATTAGGAAAAGAGGAAGTCAAATTGTCCCTGTTTGCAGATGACATGATTGTATATCTAGAAAACCCCACTGTCTCAGCCCAAAATCTCCTTAAGCTGATTAGCAACTTCAGCAAAGTCTCGGGATACAAAATCAATGTACAAAAATCACAAGCATTCTTGTACACCAATCACAGACAAACAGAGAGCCAAATCATGAGTGAACTCCCATTCACAATTGCTTCAAAGAGAATAAAATGCCTAGGAATCCAATTTACAAGGGATGTGAAGGACCTCTTCAAGGAGAACTACAAACCACTGCTCAATGAAAAAAAAGAGGATACAAACAAATGGAAGAACATTCCATGCTCATGGGTTGGAAGAATCAATATCATGAAAATGGCCATATTGCCCAAGGTAATTTATAGATTCAATGCCGTCCCCATCAAGCTACCAATGACTTTCTTCACAGAATTGGAAAAAACTACTTTCAAGTTCATATGGAACCAAAAAAGAGCCCGCATTGCCAAGTCAATGCTAAGCCAAAAGAACAAAGCTGGAGGCATCAGGCTACCTGACTTCAAACTATACTACAAGGCTACAGTAACCAAAACAGCATGGTACTGGTACCACAACAGAGACATAGATCAATGGAACAGAACAGAGCCCTCAGAAATGATGCCACATATCTACAACTATCTGATCTTTGACAAACCTGACAAAAACAAGCAATGGGGAAAGGATTCCCTATTTAATAAATGGTGCTGGGAAAACTGGCTAGCCATATGTAGAAAGCTGAAACTGGATCCCTTCCTTACGCCTTATACAAAAATTAATTCAAGATGGATTAAAGACTTACATGTTAGACCTAAAACCATAAAAACCCTAGAAGAAAGCCTAGGCAATACCATTCAGGACATAGGCATGGGCAAGGACTTCATGTGTAAAACACCAAAAGCAATGGCAACAAAAGCCAAAATTGACAAATGGGATCTAATTAAACTAAAGAGCTTCTGCACAGCAAAACAAACTACCATCAGAGTGAACAGGCAACCTACAGAATGGGAGAAAATTTTTGCAATCTACTCATCTGACAAAGGGCTAATATCCAGAATCTACAATGAACTCAAACAAATTTACAAGAAAAAAACAAACAATTCCATCAAAAAGTGGGCAAAGGACATGAACAGACACTTTTCAAAAGAAGACATTTATGCAGCCAAAAAACACATGAAAAAATGCTCATCATCACTGGCCATCAGAGAAATGCAAATCAAAACCCCAATGAGATACCATCTGATACCAGTTAGAATGGCCATCATTAAAAAGTCAGGAAACAACAGGTGCTGGAGAGGATGTGGAGAAATAGGAACACTTTTACACTGTTGGTGGGACTGTAAACTAGTTCAACCATTGTGGAAGTCAGTGTGGCGATTCCTCAGGGATCTAGAACTAGAAATACCATTTGACCCAGCCATCCCATTACTAGGTATATACCCAAAGGATTATAAATCATGCTGCTATAAAGACACATACACACGTTTGTTGCGGCACTATTCACAATAACAAAGACTTGGAACCAACCCAAATGTCCAACAACAATAGACTGGATTAAGAAAATGTGGCACATATACACCATGGAATACTACGCGGCCATAAAAAATGATGAATTCATGTCCTTTGTAGGGACATGGATGAAACTGGAAAACATCATTCTCAGTAAACTATCGCAAAGACAAAAAACCAAACACCGCATGTTCTCACTCATAGGTGGGAATTGAACAATGAGAACACATGGACACAGGAAGGGGAACATCACACCCAGGGGACTGTTGTGGGTTGTGGGGGAGGGGGGAGGGACAGCATTAGGAGATATACCTAATGCTAAATGACGAGTTAATGGGTGCAGCAAACCAACACGGCACATAGATACATATGTAACAAACCTGCACATTGTGCACATGTACCCTAAAACCTAAAGTATAATAATAAAAAAAATAAAAAGAAAAAAATAAATATTATGTAATTTGTTATCTTTAAGAAAGGATATTTGGGGTGTGTGTCTACAGTAATTAACATCTTGCTTACGTGTTTTATAAACATTTCTAAGTATTGAAATATACATATTCTTCAATCCAACCACAAAACAACCTCAAGAAGTAGGACAAGTATTTTTAACTGCAACTCATAGATGTAAAGGTTAGTGACTCCGCCAAGATTTTCAGTTTGTGGTAAATCTGAAATTGAAATGAAGTCTTTTGACTCCTGGGAGATAGGTTTTTACATTAATCTACATTTTTGTTCAACAATTAAACTTCATATATATCTCATAGGTAATTTTTCTAGACTTTAGGACAGGTAAGAGTATGCATATGGAAATAGAAGGACGGCAAAAGTAAAGTATGGAAAAATATTCAAATGATAAATCATAGAGGAAGTTAGAGGAAAAACAATCCAGGTTAGTAGCTGCAGGGAAATTTCAGGCTCAGCTGATCGATTCATAATCAGGGAGAGGAAGTCATACTCATAAGAACTATAAGATATACCACTGCCCAACTTCAGGCCAACACACAAAAGGGTGAGACTTCTCTCTTCAACCTAAATGTGGCCCGTGTGTTCAGGCCAGCTCCTCTGCCTAACCTGAATATCATCCTCCTCTGTTTTCTCATAATAAGAACTCCGGGGAAAGCTATCAGATCAACCATGTGCTGAATCCCTACTTCTTTTTTCTTATGCCTATCCCAGCTGTTACGTGAGAAATTAACTGAAAAAGAACAAACATGGATGTCCCTGTCTCTTCAGCTGGGAGTCGGACAGGCATATAAGCTGAGCACTGATCAGCACAAAAACTATTATGCGATTGCTCAGACTTTTCTTTAATTATTATAGAATTATGAGATTTTGGAGTTGGCCTAAAGACAGTAAGGGCAGGAGAAAATAGAAAAGTATTTCAGTAGTTGAGGTATCTAGAGAGAGATGTTTTTAGAGAAAAGATCATCTTCTCTTGCCCTTTACTGGTAAGACAGACAGGAGGGGAGAGAGAGAAAGCGCAACTTTTATGTCTTTAAGAAGTTTTCTATATTTCAGTAGACAAGACAACTGAAAATGATAAAGAAGACACTTTATGGTTTCTAGATTATATTAATTCAAGACCCAAAGAAAAGATACTTTGTATTATTTCAAGAACTGTAACAGAGAAGTGAGAAGGTGGACAAAGACTTTTTTTTAAAAAACTTTTATATACAGAAGGAGTCATGCCTCCTTATGTGATGTTGGTATATTCATTACAGTTAGTAGAGATAAAGAATTATCCTCCCAGTAATTAATAGAAAATGCCAGAGGAGAAGTTTTCTGGGGGTGGTAATGTTCTAGCCAGTACACTTATTTATATCACAGTTTAATAAAACATTTCAACTTTAAGTTTAACAAACCAATTTTAGAAATGAAATTATGAATCATATAATTTGTTAGTGGAATAACTTTTGCATTGGACATTATGGGCCTAGTAAGTTGTCAGATATATGGTAGGATTAGAGGATAAAAGGAGGAAACAAAATTATTGATACCTAATATGTATACATCTATTATTAAACGCTTTGTTACTGCCTTTAGAAGAGAAGAAATAAACATCTCTGTAGTCTTCGTGAGGAATCTAGAGACATTGCCAAATGAATATTGAACATAAGAGGAAACATACACTTTCTAACTTAGAGTAGTCTTCCCGCATTCTCCGTCTACATCTTATCCACGTTTTAAGATCAAACTCAAATTCTGTCTCCTTTGTAAAACGTCTCTTCTTATCCAGTCTCAACTGCTCTCTACCCTTCATCATCCAAACGAGTCTGTCTAGTTAGTGTTTGTCTGGATCCTTCATTTGGCAATCAGTCATATCCTACACTACGACGTGACTTGCTTTTTCTTGAAAATGTTTTAAACCTCCCCTTTCCAGGGAGACCGTAGCTTTTTAAGAGCAGAAATAATTTCTTCTATTATTTTTGGTTCAATAAACACTCATTGATTTTTTATTTGGGAAAAAAAACAGAAAATGAGATCTAGCATATCAACAATGTAGTCAATTATTCACCGACAGCTCAGAGAGGAGAAAAATTGGTATAGACAGAAGCATTTGGGAAATCTTCAAGGAACAGATAGAACTTGAACTGGGCCCTGAAAGGTAGAATAACTTGGGGAGCAAGTACATGTTAGCTGAGGCATTTGAAGTAAACTACCTACCATGCAATTTCAACGTAGCAGGGACTTATATACTACTGCCTAAACAAAGAGTCTGTCTCCCAAGATGAACCTATGAATTACTGTTAGATGGTTCAATATGACTTTAAAGATGAAATTTTGGGGCTGCAATGAGTTGCTAGTGAGGTCATGAATATTATCATGAGCACTAAGTCTAAGATATAGAATTAATAAAATGTAATAAGTTCCACTTTTCCTTTTCCCCATCTTTTTTTTTTTTTTTTTTTGGCCTTTCTGGAGACTTGTAATTGTGGTTGAAACAAAACCACATTTTTTCCATAAAAAAAAAAAATAAAAATATGAAAAGATAGAAACAGCAACAGTGACGCTAAATTGAACCAAGATTGGTCAGAGTGCTAAACACCATCTTTTTTTTTTTTTTTTTTTTTTTTTTTTTTTTTTGGTGGGGCGGGGAGATGGAGTCTCGCTCTGTCACCAGGCTGGAGTGTGCAGTGATGCAGGGGTGCAGTCTCAGCCCACTGCAACCTCTGCCTCCTGGGTTCAAGTGATTCTCCTGCCTCAGCCTCCCAAGTGGCTGGAACTACAGGCATGCCCCACCATGCCCAGCTAATTTTTTTGTATTTTTAGTAGAGGCGTGGTTTCACACTATTGACCGGGATGGTCTCGATCTCTTGACCTCATGATCCACCCACCTTGGCCTCCCAAAGTGCTGGGATAACAGGCATGAGCCACTGCGCCCGGCCTAAATACCATCTTTAATTCACAGTGCGGGGTTGTACTACATTGAAGATTTGGGATTTTTGATTGAAAATATATGTATCTTTAATCACAAGTGATTAATAATGAAATACGATTTTAAAAGAATCCTATGTTAAATTGCAGCAAGATCCTAGCAAGAAATGCATGGCACCCTCAAAAATGCTGGGATTTTTGAGACACTCTGAATACATTCCTTTTTCTACCATCTTTGCCCTAAAGTACACCTCCCTCCCTTTGCCCAATGCCTGATATTAGCAGGTAAAAAAGATACTGTAGTCTAACAGGCCTAGACAATTCTCTAAACTGCCTAAGCTCAGGACCCATTTAGGCAAGAAAAGGTGTTTAGCTTTGTCAAGAGTTTGTAATATCCCCAGCACATCCCATTTATGAGAGAATTGAAATCTGGGCCCATACTATAAAAGTTCCCACAGGTTCTTTTATCCTTTATTCAAGAAGTATTATCTGGGGGAATTGAATAAACTTATATTGATATTATTTTTAATTGACAAATTATAATAGGCGGTATTTTTCATGAAAGTACCATCCAGAAGTGAGATAAATGTTAATAGGTAGGATTAAGGGAATCAAAAAGCAACTTAGAAGATCGAGGGACTAGCAACTGTGGGAAGTTCTGCACCTCTATAAAGAGTCTGGCTTTCCAGGACAGCCTTTTCCCTTATTCAATCCCGATTTCATCCAGCCCCATCTTCCTCCACAGTGCCTGAAACTAAGGTCAGTGTATAGCACGTATTGAGATGCAGCCTTTTTCTCCCCATTTCTAACTCCTCATCTCTTAGCTCTTAGTTGATGCATCTTTTTTCAAACTAGTTTGATTCCCCCAATAATAAGGTTTAACAGAATTTTCTACCTCTCATATTGCAAAATTACTGCATTATACTATTGACTGTTATCACACCCAGATGGTAGTATTAATTAATCAATACTTATAATAGGAAGATGAAGTATACAGAAACTGCTCAAGGGCACCCAGCTAATATATAATAGTACAGGTGTTCAGCGACTACCTTTTGTCTATAAAGGAAAGCCCTCACTCTTTTCATTAAAAAAGCCTGCACAACCCATCCCATTCCCTATCATGTTTCCCCTTGACCTCTAGCCACTTTCTTTATAAATTGCTGTAGACTGAATTGTGTTCCCCAAAATTCATATGTGACTGAATTGTGTTCCCCAAAATTCATATGTTGAAGCCCTAAGCCCCAATGTAATGGTATTTGGACATGGGGCCTTTGAGAGGTAATGAGAGTTAGATGGGGCCCTCATGATGGTGTCACAGGATCCTTGAGGTGTCACATTTCCAGCTGGAAACCTCTGTGGCCAGTGTGCCTTTGCCTGAGTTACGGTCAGCCTGCTGGACTTGTTCCACCCATTTAGCCCAGCAGGCTGCGCTCAGCTCACACTACTGGCTCAAATCCCATGCCTGCCAAGGGTGAGCCAAGCACAGAACAGTGAGGGGTGTTTGAGCAAGTGCAGGGTCTGGCCACTGTGCACAGCCAGGTATGCCACCTGCAGCAGGGTGGGCAGCTTCAGGCACCAACTCCATACAAGGCTGTGGCTGGACCAGGGATGCTGCAAGCAGCTTCAACTGCAGGCACTAGGGAACACGTTGGTGCCTGGAAGCCTGGAAACACCAGGAAACACAGAGCCCCAAAGAGGGCATAACAGCCCTGGCTCAGGGAGCCGCTAAGTCTGGACTCCCCAAAGGGCAACAGTTCTCTCCTTATAGCTCACAAGGTGGCAAGCAGGGGACGTGTTTCAGCACTATTTGTGTTACAGCTCTTTCAATATCGCCATTCGGAGGGTTTGGGTTCTTGTCCCACATCCAGGAAGAATGAGGTACATGGACAACTGGAGGGTAGCAAGGTGGAGAGGAGCTTTGTTGACCAACAGAACAGCTCTCAGGAGACCTAAAGTAAGTAGCTCCTTTCCGCAGGTACGTTGTCCCAGTGAGTATCCAGCACTCAGCAGAGAGGAGACCTGTGGTGGGTAGCTCCTTTCTGCTGGCAGGTCATCCCAATGAGCTGAGGAAACCCTATGTGGGTGGCTCCTTTCCATAGCTGGTAGCCCTGACATCTGTGTAAGTCTGGCTGAGTCCAGGGGTTTTTGTTTGTTTCTTTTGAGATGGAGTCTCGCTCTGTCACCCAAGCTGGAGCACAGTGGTGCATTCTTGGCTCACTTCAACTTCTGCCTCCCAGGTTCAAGCAATTCTCCCTGCCTCAGTCTCCCAAGTAGCTGGGATTACAGGTACCCAGCACTGCACCTGGCTAATTTTTGTATTTTTAGTAGAGACGGGTTTTTGCCATGTTGGCCAGGCTAATCTCAAACTCCAGAACTCAGGTGATCTGCCCACCTTGGCCTCCCAAAGTACTGAGATTACAGGCATGGGCCACTACACAGGCCTGAGTCCAGGGATTTTATGGGCTCAGAAGGGAAGAAGTGCATGCTGATTGGTTCACGGGCAGCCATGGGCAGGCCTGGAAAAAGCATCATCCAATAGGCTGAATGGTCATCAATGAACTTCTCACTGAATGAGAAGGTCAACCAGAACTGGCACCCAGGCCGCCAGGCTTCAGGCCATTTCTGACCAAAGTAGAGTTTCAACAGGGACCATACCTTCCCGTCCTGTCTGCCTCCCACCATCGAGGGTTGCCTGCAGGCCCATGCCAAGCCTCCCTCAGTGCCTCCCCACCAACACAACAACCCGCCTCCCAAAGTCTGGCCAAAGTCCAGAGAGGACAAAGACGGCAGGGGACTGGCGTGTCAGTGCCATCCTGAGTGCATGCATACCCAGCCGGGTTTCGACAGCATCCAGGATCAGCTGCAAGTTTGCTCTGCACCAGAGAGGACACAGGGTGTTGGGAGGAGGCCTGGGAGCAGGAGCAAGCACTTCCAAGCCTGAGGGAGGAAGGGGGTGCTTCCCACCGAGAGAGCACACAGAGATGCCTGGGTCTGGAACCTCAGTTGGGCAGCTGCAGCTGTGCCCATGAGTACAGGCCTCCTGCCCCACCAACTCCCTAGGGGGCATGGCTCCCACCTGTGCCCAACCCTGCAAACTCCAGGGAGCCTGCTGCCCCAGCAGGACCTCCCCTGATGAAGCTGGCATCCCTGCAGGCTGCTCCAGATGGGCCGCTGCAACTATCATTGGGATTAATGGCTTTACAAAAGGAAGAAAAGAGAGATTGCTAGCTCCAGCATGCAAGAACATTGCAAAAGGTGCCACCTGCAAGCCAGGAAGACCCTCACTAAAAGGGGAATCAGCTGGCACATGGATCTTTGACTTCCTAGCCTCCATAAAATAAATTTTTGTTGCTCATGTTCTCAGCATATGGTGTTTCGTTATAACAATGTGACCTAAGACCAATGTGGTATGCCTTGCTACAAAAAAAAAAAAAAAACTATCCACCTTTCTCCGAATGTGAAAGTGATTAAAACATGATACCTTTGCTTAGTTTTCCTCTGCTTTCAGTGTTCTCTAACCACCTGCACTTCTTCCATGCAACCTCCCCACATTCACCGTGAACAAGCAGGCACACCTTTTATGCCTGGTAATACTCTAAATGTCTTTTCAAAACTCAGCTCTCTACTCCCTATAAGCCCTTCCTCAAATATTTTAGGTAGAAGAAATCCTTTCCTTAGCACTATTCAAGGAGCTTTATTAGGGAGAGAGAGAGAGAGAGAGAGAGAGAGAGAGAGAGATTCTATTTCTCCAGGGATTTAGACCGATTCTTCTTAGCTTATCAGCATCTAGCATGTTTTCTTGCTATCTAGAAAGTTTCCAACATTTATTACATTAATGAGATAATGAACGAAAGAAGGAAAGAATGTAAATGTTTAAGTCAACCAGAAACTGAACAAATAAACTTGTATTTCTAGAGTATACTATTTGAAATAGTCAACCTTTGATGAATAAATTTATGTTTAAGACTGAAATTGGACCTTATATTCCATTTGTGTTAGCCTGCTACTATTTCATGGCACTGTGTATATATCAGATTTTAAAAACAATTAAATATTTCAAAATATTTCCCAACTTTTACTTTTGTGTGCATTACAATGTGTTTATTTTTCTAAGAATGCTTTCAGAAATGTGATATCTCAAATAACAATGAAACTTCTGCAATAACATGCCACAAAATCAAGAATTTCATTATGTCACACCTCATCAGTGCTTCACAAATGAGGACTTTCTACATTAGAATCTCTTATGATTACTAACAAAATTTACATAACTGGAATTCACCGCAGACCTCCTACATCAGATCTTTGGGGAATAAGCTCAGAAATTTTCACTTTAATACGTTCATCAGTGAATTTCCACAAACACTTATGTTTTCTTGGATGTCAGCATAGATTGCTTTCTTATCTCCTTCAGGTTTTTATTGACAGCAAATACATCACAAAGATATCTTGTCTGATCATTCTGTTTGAAACTGTAACCTTCCTATCTCAATATTTTATGTTCTTTATCCCCCTTCATTACCTTATTTTTGTCCCTAAAATTGATCACTCTCTGAAACTCTCTGTATATTGCTCATTTATTGCTTTGTCTGCCCTCTTCCAACCCACTTCTTGGCAACTAGAATATGAACTATGAGAACAGGTATTTTTAAGACTATGTTTTGCTCACCGTTGTATGTCCACTACCTAGTAAAGTCCTTGACCATTATAGTGTTCAATAAATATTATTAAATAAATGAATCACTCCATCAAGGGTTTTTGAGCTCACATACTACAATATTAACATTTGTTTACCTCCTTTTTCCCATCAAACAGAGATCTCAACTCTACCTTTCCCAAAAAAAGAAAAAAAAGCAGTGTATAATTTGGATCTGTAGATAAACGTTTCTTTGAAATATGTCTTGTGTTCTTCACACTACAACCTAGCAGAAAGCTTTTGCTCTCTCTCTTTATCATCATCATCTTTGTGTATTTCTTTGATGTCAAACTCTAAGGTCAAAGATGGGGGGAGGATAAAATTAAAAGAGAAAAATCAAGAAGTGTCAACCTTAATGGTAGCAATAAATAATGTTTGAAAAGCTTCCTAAGGATAGATGACACAGTCTGTGTAGGAGTATGTAAATGATATGCAAATCAGAAACTAATTTTAATGCAAATGCATATGTGGTCTTCCTAACTATTTCATGCACCTGGATAGAATCCCTAGGAAAACTATAGTGGAGAGAAATGTGCTCTCAGCAATGTTTTAATGACTGGGTGGATTGGAGAGCAGAGGATACCACACCTGGCATGCATTAGAGGACCTGCTAGTTAGCTGCTAAAAACAAGCTCTTATATATGTAATATTGCTTTGCAGCTTGGTTGAGCTACCAATTTGAATTGCACACACCCTAGCGTACCTGTGCTATAAATGGGTATAACATTGCTTTGCCTCAGCCTAGTAGACAGTGTTTGTTAGCTAACACATTGTTTAAAACAGACATGTAGAGAAATTTTTGGAGCAAAGGTACTGCTAAATATAAATTATCGCAACTCAGTGCTATGGTCATATTTCGTTATGAAATATTTCACTATGTCTCACTGGGTAATTTGCATCCTACGAGTAATATGAATTTTATAAAATGGAGAAAAACTGTTGTAAAAATAACATTTAAGGTAAAATAAGTTTTCCACTGTTGTTCTGAGAGCTTAAATATCAACAAAATTGACAGAAGAAGAAAAAAAGGCCAAAGGAAATGTCTCAGTTCAAAGACCATATATGGGAAACAGAGAGACCAAGTACTATTTTGTCTTATGACAGCACTGCATAATTTCCCTGTTCATTATGGAGAATGAAAGAGAATTGTATTAGGTCACCCTTTTTTTTTTTTTTTTGAGACAAAGTTTCGCTCTTTCTCCTCTGCCCTCTGGGTCCAAGTGATTCTCCTGCCTCAGCCTCCCAAGTAGCTGAGCCTATAGGCTTCCATCACCACACCTGGCTCATTTTTGTATTTTTAGTAGAGACAGGGTTTCACCATGTTGGCCAGGCTGGTCTCGAACTCCGGCCTCAGGTAATCCACCTGCCTCGGCCTCCCAAAGTGTTAGGATTACAGGCGTGAGCCACTGCACTCGGCCATATTAGACCATTCTTAAATTACTATAAAGAAATACCTGAGACTGGGTGATTTATTTATTTTATAAAGAGTTTTCACTGGCTCACAGTTCTACAGATCGTACAAGAAACATAGTGGCCTCCGCAGAAGCAGAGGCCTCAGGAAGCTTCTAATCATGGTGGAAGGCAAAAGGGAAGCAGGCTCATCACATAGTGAAAGCAGGAGCAAGAAGGGGGTCGGGGAAGTGCTGCATGCTTTCAAACAACCAGGTCTTGAGAAAACACACTATAATGAGGACAGCATCAAGGCGATGGTGCTAAATCATTCATGAAGGATCCACCCTCATGGTTCAATCCCTCTCACCAGTTTCCACCTCCAACAGTGAGAATTACATTTTAACATGAGATTTGGGTGGGGCAAATATCCAAACTATATCAATAATCATGAAAAATTATCACCATACATTTCTACAGCCTTTTATTATTATCAGTGCTCTTCAGACCATTGTCTCCACTGACTGTTGTGACAACTAGATATGGCTCCATTATGACCCCTATTTTATTTTTTAAAGTATTTTAAAAAGTAAACCAAACTTTTTGTTTCTGGCACCATGACCGACAGTGTGCTCTAAAGGGCCTTCCTGCATCAACACACCATGTATTGTACAGAATACATGTTTTATGGTATCACTGTTCTAACAGAAGTAACTCTTAACGTCTCCTATTTTCATATGGGAGATGCGGGATTTTTCTGAGAGCCAACTACAATACCGTTGGTGTGATCAGGATAAGGAGCTTTGAGCTAAACGTGTGTTAGGGCAGTTATCTGTACTGTTTCAGGTCAAGGGAGATGGTTAATTGGACCCAGTTTCTAGGTAGAATCTTCTGGTTTCCAGCAGACACAGAAGCTGAAGCAAATATAACTTCATGCTACTCCAAGTGTGGTCTGAGGACCAAGAGCGTAGGCATCATCTGTGAGCAGGTTAGAAACCCAGACTCTTAGGTCCCAACCCAGAACTATTGAATTATAATCTATATTTCACTAAATTCTTCAGGTGGTTCTTAGGGATATTATAGTTGGAAGAGAATTGTTGTAAAGAGAAATATTTCTTAATATAGGCCCAACAGACAGCAAATGTAAAGCAATGAGCTCAGAGTTACAAACTACAAGGCACTCAAAATAAGAAATATATGGTAATTCTATTTTTTATTTATGAACCTCCATGCTGTTTGCCATAATGGCAGCACCAATCTACATTCCCATCAACACTGTATAAGTTCCTTTTCTCCACACCCTCACCAATATTTGTCATCTCTTGACTCTATGATAAAAGCCATCTTAATGAGTGTAAGGTTATATCTTAAAGTCATTTTGATTTGCATTTCCTTAGTGATTAATGATGCTGAGCATCTTCTCATAAAACTCTTGACCATTTTTATTTCTTCTTTGGATAAATGCCTATCCAGGACCTTTACCCATTTTTAAATCAGTTTATTTGCTTTTCTACTATTGAGTTGTATAAGTTGTTTGTGTATTTTGGATATAAATCCCTTATCAGTTATATGGTTTGCAAACTTTTTTTTTACCAATCTGTAAGCTGCCATTTCTTTTTGATAATTGTTTCTTTAGCAGTGCAGAAGCATTTTTAGTTTGAGGTAGTCTCATTTGTTTTCGCTTTTGTAGTCTGAGCTTTTCTTGTGATATCCAAAAATCATTACCAAGGCCAACGCCAAGGGGCTTTCCCCCTATGTTTTCTCCTAGGGGTTTTTGTGTCCTATGAATCCCTCTTTTGGGCATAAACCTGTTGGAAATAAGATTACCATCCCATAAAGATATCTTCACTTACACATTCACTGTATCACTATTCATAGCTTCCAAGACATGGAAACAAAGTGTCCAGCAACAGATGAATGGGTACGTGTGTATACACACATACACACACACACACACATATATATAGGAAAATTATTCAGCCATAAAAAGGGAGAGCCTGCCATTTGCCACAACTTGATCAGCCTAGAAAACATTATGCTAAGTGAGATAAACCAGACACAAATGAAAATATTTCATGATCTCGCTTATATATGTGCTCTGAAAGAAAAAAAGAGTCAAATACACAGAAACAGAGAAAACAGTGGTTACCAGGAGTGGGGTGGGGAGATGTAACTTAGAGGTTATAAAGTAGCAGATATATAGGCTGAATAAGTCTAGAGATCTAATGTACAACATGAAGACTATAGTTGACAAACTTGTACTGTATTTGGGATTCCTGCTAAAAAAGTAGATTTTAGCAGCTTGCTTAAAAAGAAAAATCAAAATGACTACGCGCTATCATAGATATGTTCATTTTCTTCACTATGGTAACCATTTTACTATCTATATGTAGTAACATCATACTGTATACTTTAAATATACACAATAAAGTTTCTTTTCAAAATAAAAATATAATTGTTGAAAGAAAAAGAAAAATCACAGCAGATTAGACATAGCTAAAGATAAAATAAATGAGCTGGAATACATATGTGAATAAATTATCCAGAATGTAGCACTAAGGAAAAGATGATAAATTCCAAAATGAGCCTAAGAGATATATAAGACAGACTGAACCTATTAGCTCATATACTTGGAATGCTGGAAGGAGATATTAGAAGTAATATTTTTAAAAAGTAATGGCTTAAGTTATACAGCACCAATCAAAAGTAATAAATTCACTTGTCTTCATAAAACCTGCCTATATATTGAAATTAAATGTCAGAAGGCCCTCAAGACAAAAATATCTTCTAAAAAGTCAGAGAAAAAAGAGATCACCTAAGAAAGAAAAACAAATAGAATGACAGCAGAGTTTCCAACAGCAAAAGTGAAAGAAAAGTAATTTAATAATAGTGGCCAACTTAGATGTGAAGCCAGCAAAACTACTTTCAAAAGAAAGAACAAAATTTAAATGCTTACAGAAAAAATTAACCTTAGAGTATTCAGTGGACTGGAAAACAAACTGTCACTATGCTTCTACAGATTCAATGTGTGCTTTCATCTCTAACCATGTTCCTTGTTTTGTTTTATTTTTTAACTTTTATTGTAAGTTCACAGGCACATGTGCAGGTTTGTCACAGAGGTAAACATGTGTCATGGGGGTTTGTGGTACAGATCATTTCATCACCCAGGTAGGTATTAAGCTTAGTATCCATTAGTTATTTTTGGTTTGCATACCTAAACTTAATTTCTTTGTAGAGGGGTGAGAGGGTCATTTCCTTTGTAGAGGGGTAAGAGGGTCATTCAATCATATTTCTTATTGATCTTATTCCTCATTATAGGAAGCTTATTCCTAAGAGTCAGTGCTTATTTTCACGATCCAGTCACCTGCCCTAATCACATGATTTTTGTGTGACCCAAACCATTGACTGCTTACATCCAAATATGCCTAATTCCCAATGTGTATTTGACTGAAGAACTTCCATCCTATGGCCCCAGTAACATGTGCACATGGTTTTCTTTCTATAGGAATTGAGAGCTGGCTATATTTTGGGCATTTCATAGCTCTTCCATTTACTTTCTCATTTAATGAATACCATGGTATGCTGAACAGAACACCAGGATGTCATTGCCAGAGGTGTCTGTTCTAGCGTTCATTTCAAATTTCTAGGCAAGGGATCTAAATAATTTAGTCTCTAATTCTCAAATGTTTTGCTTCCCACCCTCATCTTGACTCTGCTCCCACCTGAATTCTGATAGATCAGTTTTTTTGCCTCATTCTTATTTTAATCTGCATTTCTTCTGCTGTGTCCCATCAATGAACATTAGTCACCTTTAAAGCACTATCTGGGGCCAGGTGCAGTGGTTCACACCTATAATCCCAGCACTTTGGGATGTTGAGGTGGATGGATCACTTGAGGCCAGGAGTTCGAGACCAGCCTGGCCCACATAGTGAAATCCCTTCTCTATTAAAAATACAAAATTAGCTGGTGTGGTGGTGCACACCTGTAATCCCAGCTACTTGGGAGGCTGAGGTAGGAGAATCCCTTGAGCCCAGCAGGTGGAGGCTGCAGTGAGCCAAGATCGCACCCCTGCACTTCAGCCTGGCGACAGAGTGAGACTGTGTCTCAAAAAAAAAAAAAAAAAAAAAAATCACACACACATACAATGTGTATATATAGACATATGTGTATATATATGTATATATGTATGTATATGTATAGATATATATATCTACATAGATGTATATGTATAGATATATATATACATAGATATGTATATAGATATATGTACATATATGTGTATATAGATATATATGTACATATATGTATATAGATGTATATGTACATATATGCATATAGATGTATATGTACCTATATATGTATACAGATGTATATGTATATATATATGTATATAGATGTATATGTACGTATATATGTATATAGATATATATGTACATCAGTATATATGTATATAGATATATATGTACATAGGTATATATGTATATAGATATAGATATGTATATATATAATCACAATCCAAATACCAAGGTTTGGAGGCCAGACCAATTATTCAGAAGTCTGAAATGTTCCAGCAATCTCATTCCCAAATATTTCTCTCTCGGAGTCTATGGTTGCCAGAAATGATTGGGATTTTCAAACCTGTCATATGCAGCCCCACAGCAATTCTGCTCTGATATCCACCGCTCTCATCACTTGGGATTTTGTTTCTAATAGGTTTCTGTTTATTTCACCACCAGGGCTTTTCACCTTCTGCTGTTAATTTTTAGTTCTCTTCTCCCTTGTAGGGGGCAAATACCTTGCACTACCTATCACCAGTTCTGTCAGGGGAGCTCAGAAAGTGAGCATTGGTCCCTGAATGCAGAGACCTTTCCCTGAGATGGAAACCCACCCCTTTCAAGCAAGTATGGCACTCTGCAGGTAGGAAAGGAGGAGTAGGTCTGATGTGTTTCACACCATATTTGGGACCATTGTTTTGACAGCTAGTCACTGCTACCAAAATGCTGGCCCATTTCTCCAGATTCCTTAACTCATAGTAATTTTTCTTTTAAGAGGCTTCAGTTTTTCTTCAGTTCAATCTCCTTAGGGAAAACCAAGTTTTCCAATTGGATTTGTACATGTTTAAATGCCATATGACAGATGAATTCAAGTTATTTCCCACTGTGCTCTGTGTTTCATGAATATTAAGTTATGAGGACTGAACCTCTGTTTCAAACTCCTAGAATGGTCCACAGTAAGTAAGACGCTCTTGGATGCTTGACCATTGGAGGCTGGTTTGCCAAAAGCACAGAGAACTTTACCAGCTAATGAACAGTTCCCTGATTTTGACTTGAATTCTCTCATTATCATTTGTCCCCCGTGATTTCCAACTCCTTCTCAAAGACAGGCAGAGTCCCTGATAATTGAAACATTCCATTTGCCCCTCCCTCTGTAGGCTATGAATCATTTTCTATCTTTTCAGTGGGCAATTTGCCAGGTCATGTGATTACAATGCATTCGATCCAGTTTAGCTCTGCAGTAAATTTTCTAAGGGCTATTTTCTTTGTATTCCTTGGTAAAATAATGTTCTCTCTTCTTATTTTAATAGGGCATATGGTTTATGAGAATAAGAACACATTTCTCAGAGCCATTTTTTTGCTGTGTATGGTCATATGACTATGTTCTGGCCAGTGGGAGGTGGGCAGAACTGCTTTGTGACACTTTCACAGACTCTTTCTAAAGAATTATTGTATGTTCCCCTTGTCTTCATGTTTTCCACTGCTGGAAACACAGATGACATAACACCAAGTAGGACACAAAGAGAAGAATCTTTGGCCCCAAACACTATATTATGTTATTTAAGCCTTGATGTGCCAACCCAGACTCTTGTGTGAAACAGAAATATACTTCTAACCTGTTTTGGCCACTGTTATTTGGGAGGTTTCTTTCCCTCACACACAACCAAATCCTAATCTCTGATAAGTTGTGTAGAAATGTCCTACTTGATGCTTGAAGCCTAATTTGCCTGATCTTACCTGTTCCACTCCTCGCTTATCTTCCCATTTTCTCAATCTTTTATGCACAGAGAGCTTTGCTAGGATATAGGTGACTCCTTGATTTTGACTTCAGTTCTCTCACTCAAGTCAAATATCTCATTTAAAATGGTAAACTTTAAAAAGAGAGAGAGATTCTGAGAACCGTTCATTTATGTTCTTGCTTCTTCCCTTCAGTTTGAGAGGTGAGCCAGTTTCCCCAGTCCTCTGATTTCATGCATTGCTCTGCTATAGCTTTCAATTTTTTTTCTCCTCAGCTCATTGATTGCACAAATACTTCTCTAGATACTATCTGACCCCATTCAGTTCTGGGTCTTGTGCAGCCGTAAGACACCCTCTGGGGGCACAACTGGACACACCAGGCTATTCAAGACAAAGAGTTTGTGTTCTCCAGCTTGTCCCTTAGTTTTCCCTGTAGAAGGCTTTGTAAAACTCACTTCACTTCACCATTTTACCTAGCACAGATGAAGGAACACAGAAAGGAAACTAATTTCTATGGAAAGAATATATTGAAAGGACTCAAATGAATAATATAGGAAAGCAGCAAACATTTTATCCGTCAAAACATCTTCCCCAACTCACAGGCCAGCCAAATGCTTTTGAGTGGTCGGATGCTATTTCTTTTACCATGCTGAATTGACCTTCTCCAGCCACCTTCCCTGAGATGCTCCTAATTCCCCCCATACGAATGTCTCTTATTTTCAGCAGCATGAATAGACAATAAAAAGGTACACCCTTCCCTCAGTCCTAGAATAGAATGTCCATTATCATTAATGATGATCATAACCTGAGTCAGTTGGCCTCTTAGCATATGCCCGCATGCTACATAATCAGACTTCCTGGGGATTTGGTCTGCATTTGATAGGACAGGATTAATTCAGCATAAAAATATTCTCTGGCCTATTTGAACTTTAAGTACAATACAAAATGACCTACTTTGACAATATATTTAACTTTTCTCACAGTTACTATTTTTTCCAACTCCTTATTCATTAACTTGCCAAAGTGTTTATGTGAAAAGATTCTTAAACTCTTACAGCTACACCTATACTGGAATGTTAATACTTTTTTTTTTTTTTAACACCACCATATAGTCAAGAAAAGCCATGGCAGGAAGTAAGCAGGAAATTAGTATTAGCAAGGGATGAAAAGTGAATCTGAAATGAAGACTTGGAGAAGTAAATCTGCAGAAACTCCATTTGGCAGGGATTTCTGATCTGATAGTATGCCAGTACACTTAATGAAGAAAAAGGTGGTCCAAGGAGGAAAAAAAAACATAAAATGGATTCAAAAAGATTCAAAATTGATTCAAAAAGAATCAACTTAAACTTTCATAAAAGAAGCATAGTTACTTTGTTAGGTAATCTAAAATAAAAATTTCACCAATTGTGTTTACTCCTGAAGCCTCCCAATCAGAAATATTTTAAACAATCTATGAAAAGAAAAACATCAAACACTTATAATTGTACTGGTATTGCTATGATTCAATTTTGCTGAGTCATCATCATGTGCTTAAACAGTCTTTCACCTCAAAGATGGTTGATCCTATGAAAACCCAAAACTGGTCATTGGTTCATGTACCTTTATTTTCTATTTTTAACAAAATTATCAACCTTGAAAGAGAAGTTATCTGTATTTCCCTTGTACCGCATATTAAATATAGAGCAGCGCTAGACCCATATTTGGTCCTCAATGAATTGTGAATTGGTTAAATATTTAGGATTATATGGCATAGTAATTTTTTTAATATGAGGGTCTAAGTGTTGAACTAATATCACAGATCAATCACAAACAGAGGTCTTATCTATACAACATTAAAATAAGTGTATTAAGGGGAAGTTATTACAACTAATTATTTAGCACTAGTGACAAAATTAATGGGTTGAAGGTTGAATTTTTAAACAATTTTTAAAAATTTTAAGCGTAAGGCTGTGTTTATTCACAACTCTTGATGTCACTACTCCTTCAAAAACTTCTTTTTGGACAAAATGACAAGAAAAATTACAATACCAGCCAACAACCGAAGATGCACAGAAATTTTGAAAAGCATAATTTAGAAAATTACAAGGTAAATTAACTTTAGATATTTTCAGTGACACAAAGTTGAAAGCCTGTGCCTTAAATGAAACCTATTATGATGGAAGCAAACTGGCTTTCATTCACTTACTTTGGCAAGAGAGAACATAAGGAATCAACTCTAAATTGGCATCTCATTACAGGAAGTACATATACAATTTTTATTTCTTATGGATTAAACCCAGAAAAGTAATAGATTGGGAAAAAAGGAGAGTAAATCTTTGAATTGGTTGATTTCTTAAGGAGTTATGCAACTAGGTGAGATTCTGAGCAAAGATGGAAGGTGTTATGAAATTCGTAAGATATTTTGTGGTTCTAATCACACAAGTGACAACAGGAGGTGGTCTTTCTAGTTCTGGTCTCAACAGATTTTGGCCATCTTTTCACCAGGCCAAAGGGTTGGCCACAAAATCAGTATCATTCCAGACTTACAGCACTGTCATGAGCCCTGATATTATCATCTTTTTTTTTTAAAAGGTTTAGAGTGTCTAAACTTAAATCAGTGTCTATTATTTTGCGTACTTTGTTAAGGGATGAATTTTTGGATCATCTGATGTGACAGTGGCTGCACAGAAGCATGGAAGATTGAAGATGCACACAAAGTAGAAGAGTGATGACTGAACTTTGCAGAATGCCTCCAAGCCATATACGGGAATTACTCAACCCAGGACAAGAAAGTATGTCTGGAATCTAGGAGGATATTCCTTGGAGAGTCAAGTGGCTGACCCCCTCAGTTTAGAAGAGCATTGTACTTGGCTAATAGTATTTATCCAAGCGTAACACAGATTGCCATTAATGGCACAGATACCATCATGACTGGCTAGTAGAAAGTCTAAAGCTACCAGATTTTCTATTTCACGAGTCAAATAGTTGAGACTCATCATTCAGCTTTGAGAGTGTGAAAGTATTCTTTAAAACTTCAGACAAGGTTAACAATAAATTTCTGGTCACCTATTCCAATTATATAACCCTCATTGTAGAAACCATTACCCAGATGGTGTGCATAAAAAGTGAATCAATATTTCCTCTGGGTAATTGTCCTGAATAGCCTCTCGTGGCTTCATCTTACATGTTCCTAGGGACACGCCTCAATGACACACTGTCCAAAAAGGGACCCAGGATCTTGGATTTCGGAAGTCTCTGACAATTACCCTGCAGGCACAAGGTAAGTTAAAGTGAGGGAAACAGGTGAAGGCTTGACTTCCCTTTAAAAATAACACACCACTGCAGTGTAGGTACCATTTAAGAGTAGTGTGCCAATTATCTCTTCCTTGAGAAAGGCAAATGGCCTGGGTGTAGCCAAATAACTCCTAAAGCTCTTGTGCTGAACCCCTATTAACTTCAGTAGGGAAGTTACCAGGTTCAAGAGGACAAAGAAGAGATTTGGAGCCAGCAAATGAGACATGTGGTTTTATAAGGGGCTTACACAGAGGCAAGGGAGTCCAGTGGCAGTAGGCTACATAGAAAAATCACCTTACATACAGTCCAGTGGTGCAGGCTGGACAAGATAACAGCCAGTCCAGAGAGCACGCCAGTGAACAGTCCAGTGACAGTGGCCACCTTACATAGTCCAGTGGCAACAGGCTGGACAGGATATCTGCCTTACCTATAGTCCAGTGGCAGTGGGCTGGGCAAAATAACCACCTCACCTACAGTCCGGTGGTGGCAGACTGGACAAGATATCTATCTTACACACACACCAGTGGTGGTGGCCTGGATGAGCTAACCACCTTACTTATAGTCCAGTGGCAGCAGACTACAGTCCAGTGGTGACAGGCTGTAGTGAAGGGCTGGACAAGATATCTGTCTTACATGCAGTCCGTTGGTGGTGAACTGGACAAGATAATCACATGGCCCAGTGGTGGTGGGCTGGTCAGGCAAGCCACAACGGCTTGCAAACAGCATTTTCATTTATCACCCTCTACTTATCAACCTCCTCATCATAGTCATCTTTTAACCCAAACTCAGGGCCTCAGTCCCCTGCACAGCCCGTGTTCCACTGGGTGGGCCAGGTTCTTAGATGTTCCTCATACATAAGGAACGAAATTTTAGGTTAGTCATTCCTGACTTCCCTACCTTGGAACACACATTCAGGTGTGTCTGCCATACTCTTATTCTAAGGGTTTGCGTAACTTATTACTCTCAGGTGCGTTTATCATATAGCTCTTAACAAAAGATTTTAGGGTCATTCCCTTGATTTTATCTCATGTTTTCCTGTCAGCATCCTGGAATCCTGGATTTAATTTTTGTTTCACCATATATTTCTTTTCTCTCTCTCTCTCTTTTTTTTTTTTTTTTTTTTGGAGACAGACTCTCGCTCTGTTGTTCAGGCTAGAGTGCAGTGGTGCGATCTCGGCTCACTGCGACCTCCGCTGCCCAGGTTCAAACGATTCTCCTGCCTCAGCCTCCTGAGTAGCTGGGATTACAGGCATGAGCCGCCACGCCTGGCTAATTTTTGTAGAGAAAGAGTTTTGCCATGTTGGCCAGGCTGGTCTCAAACTGTTGACCTCAAATGATCTGTCCACCTTGGCCTCCCAAAGTGCTGGGATTACAGTCATGAGCCACTATGCCCGGCCTCATCATATATTCTTAATTTTAACATCTACCATCTGGAATAAGCTGAGAATAAAAAATAAAAATAAATAAATAAACACCGCAAGTCCTGGCTGTCTTTAACTAGCTGGAGACACCGATTCCTTGCCACCTAGGCCTCTCAATAGGGCAGCTCATAACATGAGCTTTAACATTCTTTCCCTCAATTTTGCTATCTCCCTTCCCTTTTTATTAGAAACAGCACAAAGAAACCAGGCAGTGCCTTCAACACTTCACTTGGGAGTCTAGCTAGATCACCCAGCGTATAAGTCACATTTTCTACGTTCCATGTTACTGCAGGCAGTACATAGTATTGTCAAGATCCCTACTGCTATATAATAAGGAACACCCTCCTCCCAACCTTTCTCTAGTTTTCAATACCTCACTTCTTTTTTGAGACCTGACGTATCTTCAATGTCCATATTTTTAACAGCGAATTCAAAGCATTTTATGTTTTCATGAACACTCTCTTCAAAGCCCAATATCCAGCCCCAACGCCATCTCACATTTTAGATTTTTATATAGCAGCACTCCACTTTCAGGTACTGAAATATGTATTATTTATCTATTTATATTAACAAATTAACCCCCCAAATCAGCAACTTAAAACAATAAACAGTACCTTCCAGATTTTTTGGGTGAGAAATCCGGATGCGGCTTAGCGGACTGCCTCTGACTCAGGTTGCAATGGCATTGTCCCCTGAGGCTGCAGTCTCTGCGAAGCTCAAGTGGGGAAGGATCCACTTCCAGGCTCACTCCTGTGGCTCTTGGCAGGCCCCACTCCCTCACTGATTTGCTGGCTGGAGAAACCAATTCCGGGCCACCTGGGCCTCTCAATAGGGCAGCTCATAACATGGCAGCTGTCTTCACTTAAAGTTGAGTGAGAAAAAACCCTCTGTCTGTCTCTCTCTCTCTCTCTCTCAAGACATGTCATAATCTTTTTCTAACCTAACCTGAGAAGTGATATCTTATCACTTTGCTTTATTCTGTTAATTAGAGTCAAGCCACCCTGTCCAGCCCACATTCAATGGGACAGGACTGCACAAGGGCATGAAGACCAGGAGAAGGGATCATTTAGAACAATTTCAGACCAGCCTATCTCAAAGGCAAGTCTGTTTAAAGTAACAAAGACTGTAATGGGTGAAATCAAATTTTCCCAGAATAACATACACTCTGATGTGGAACATCAACAAAATCCGAGCTCAGACAGAACATGCGACTCACCTCTCCACTGAATTCCAGAAGACTTGAGGTGAACAGGTGCAAGTGTCCTTGAAAGATACGTGCATAAGTATGAGGGTCTCAGCTGAGTCTTGTTGAATCTTCAAATTGTGGAAAGCTCCCTCCATAAATAAAGAAACTTGTTACAGTATCAGTAGAGTAAGTTTTATTGACTTACTTCAGCAAGGAAAAACCGCTACAAAGACAATTCTGAAATTGAGTCATAGTAGCGGAAGTAAATGCATGGTTTTTGTTGCCTATAGCTTAGAGGTCATTAGGAGGGGACTATTTGAAGTAGGATGGTGTCTTTGGATTGATTGATGTGAGGCAAGGCTTTGAGCAAATGAGTATTGGGCAAGTCATAAAACATTCTGCAATTGCTGTTGTATAAGTATGAGGGTGGTTGTTCCGGTTTTTAGTGGCCACCATTTAATTTAAGACATATTAATCATATCATTGCCTAATGTAATATACGGGCATACTTTGGAGATATTGTAGGTTGAGTTCCAGACCACTGAAATAAAGTAAATATGACAATAAAGTGAGCCACACACATTTTTTTTGGTTTCTCAATGCATATAAAAGTTATGGTTACACTATCGTGTAGTCTATTAAGTGTGCAATGATATTCTAAAAGAACAATGTACCTTAACAAAAAAAAATACTTTGTAGCTAAAAATGCTAGCAGTAGCTACTTTTTAATTTCATTATTATTTTATTTATTTATTTATTTATTTATTTATTTATTTATTTATTTATTTTGAGAAAGGGCTTGCTGTGTTACCCAGACTGGAGTGCAGTGGCACAATCATGGCTCACTGCAGCCTCAACTTCCTGGGCTCAAGCAATCCTCCCACCTCAGCCTCCCGAAGTGTTGGGAATACAGGCATGAGCCACTGCCCAGATGCCTTATCTCTCTCAGCCTTCATAGAACTGAAGAAAGCCTTGCTCTGGCTTAGGCTTTGGCTTGAGGAAATGTTGTGGCTGGTTTGATAGTCTACTCAGATCAATAAAACTTTTGCTATGTCAGCACTGAAATCGTTCTACTTTCTTACTATTTGTGTATTCACTGAAGTAGCTCTTTTAATTTCCTTCAAGAACTTTTTGTTTGCATTCACAATTTGGGTAACTGTTTGGTGCAAGAGGCCTGGCTTTTGGCCCGTTTTGGCTTTCAGCATGCCTTCCTCACAAGTTTAATCACTTTCTAGCTTCTGATTTGAAGAAAAAGAAGTGCACGCTTTCTTTCACTTGAATACTTAGCGGTCATTGCAGGGTTATTAATTGGCCTAACTTCAATAATGTTGTGTCTTGGAGAATAGGGAGGCCTGAGAAGAGGGAGATGGAGACGGAATGGCAGTGGAAGCACACACCTTATGTGGGTGCAGTTTGTGGTGCTCCAAAACAACCACCATTGTAACCTCAAAAATCACTGATCGGCGGGGTACGGCGACTCACGCCTGTAATCCCAGCACTTTGGGAGACCGAGGCGGGTGGATTATGAGGTCAGGAGATCAAGACCATCCTGGCTAATATGGTGAAACCCCGTCTCTGCTAAAAATACAAAAAAATTAGCCAGGCGTGGTGGCAGGTGCCTGTAGTCCCAGCTACTCAGGAGGCTGAGGCAGGAGAATGGTGGGAACCCGGGAGGCAGAGCTTGCAGTGAGCCGAGATTGCGCCACTGCACTCCAGCCTGGGCGACACAGCGAGACTCCATCTCAAAAAACAACAAAACAAAACAAAACAAAAAAAATCACTGATCACGGACCACCATAACAGATATAATAATAATAATTATAATAATAATAATAACATTTGAAATGGTGTGAGAATTACAAAAACGTGAAACAGAGGCATGAAGTGAATGCATGTTCTGGAAAAAAATGGTGCTGATAGGTGCCCAATGCAGAGTTACTGCAAACCTTCAAATTCCAAAAAAAAAAAAACAAAAACAAACAAAAAAATGCAGTATCTGCAAAATGCAATAGAGCAAAGCACAATAAGACAAGCTATGCTTGTATTGCATATTTAGTCCAAATATGTTATCTTTATCCTGTGAAATAAATATGGAAATGTGACCAGAGAGCTCATTGCCTAATATATAAATTCAAATATCGAAATGGCCAGTAGTCTATTTTAAGATATTTTAGACTATGGAGCCAGAAGCCAGTGTTTAAATGTAGCACTGTCACTCCCGAAATATGTGAAACTGATTCAGTTGCTTTAACCTCTCTATGCCTCAGTCGTATATTTTAAATCAGAGATAAAAATAGCAAATATACCATAGAGTGGTTTGAGGATTAAATGAGTTAATACATATAAATCACTCAGAAGAGTTCCCAGCACATAGTTAACACCAAAATAAATGATAGCTATCATGATTCTTATAGTAATGATAATGTCTTATTGTTCATGTCAAAAAGTCCTATCCACCTATGTCCTTTTCAACTCACTCCCATATGTGGCCTAAATTAACCAAACTAACAACAAAATACATACTAACAGAAAATAACATCTTTGTACTTATTCTCCATAGGATGTCGGATGGGGAATTTCACTCTAGCATTGGGTATGCCTGGTATAGGATAAATTCATCTTTGGCTTGCCTGGGTTGCTAGTCCTGGCTTTTCTTGGATGAAGTTTCCCAGCATTCAGGGTTAAAATCTATAATACAGCACACCCAATAGCTGTGTCTGCCTCTTTAAGGTTTCATCTTTCTCTTACCTTGGGAGCTCGGGGGCTTTAGTGTGTTTTCGAAAGTCTTTACTTATTAACAGATGACTTCTATTAATTTGTGGAGAAAATTAGATATTATGACAGCTAATGCCCAAACCTTATAAGCTATACCTCCAGAAACCTGATAAAACATCTCACTTATTTGCCTGTCCTTTCCAATTTTTCATCCTGTAATGCTGTTTCTAGTGCGATATCACAGTCAGTAAATTTTTCACTTCAGGTCTTGGCGAGAAGCCAGGTGGTTTTAAAGCCACTTGCTCAGGCGAAAGAAGAATGGTATATTTCGAGTTGAAGTATCCTGGAGGGCATTGTTGCAATTAGATAGATGTATGACCATGAGTTTTAATTAGAACACTAGGTATACACTCCATATCATTATTCTAAGAAACTGCACTCACAGAGCGAGGGAGCGTAATACTACTGAGTCAATATCCCACAGATCTGTAAGCACAATTTCTAGGTAGGAGCCATCTCAATTCTATTTATTTATACCTTTATTATTTTTAATAGACAAAATCACTCTTGATTAACTCTATAGTACAGTTCTATAATCAAATTAATTTAAAGTCAGTCAGAGGAAGGTAAAGAACGAGCTTTATAAAGATCAATATTAATGTTTCTTTTTTATGTCCTACACCTAGTAATAATGCTATTACCTTGTTATTCCTAACATAGAACCTATGCTCTTAAAGAAAAAAAAAGGAAACTGTAACAGCTTTCTGTAGACTTCCTTCACATTACGTTTATAAAGTTGAGACAAATATGTTATTTCTCCTCTTTATTTAAAGATTTTAAAGCAATCCTTGAAGCAATTAAGTTAATAACTATAAAGACTTATGAGTAAAATGTAATTATAACAAATAACATTAACACAAAATTTCACCATAATAAAACAACTCCTATGTCTTCATTCATTCATTTGTATCAATTTTTCTTGATAATCAACAGCTACTTTTATACTGAATGCCTAGACGGCACTACAAAAGATTCTAAAAATATAAAGGGATATGTAATATGATCTTTATATTTAATAGGTAACTTTTAGAGAAAGAAAATATGGACATTTAAAGGATTAATAACAATACAGTAAAGCAAATTTCATTCATCAAACTGGGCTTCTTGGAGAAGTAATGAAGCAATGTTCCTCATTATGTTCTGTCCCTTTATTTAAAAAGGTTTGCTCGGTCGGGCATGGTGGCTTACATCTGTAATCCCAGCACTTTGGGAAGCCGAGGCAGGTGAATCACTTGAGGTCAGGAGTTCAAGAGTAGCCTGGCCAACATGGTGAAAGCCCTGTCTCTACAAAAAATACAAATATTAGCCAGGGGTGGTGACACACACTTGTAGTCCCAGCTACTTGGGAGGCTGAGACAGGAGAATTACTTGAGCCTGGGAGGCAGAGAGGTTGCAGTGAGCCAAGATCATGCCACTGCACTCCAGCCTGGGTGACACAGCTAGAATCCATCTCAAAAAAAAAAAAAAAAAAAAAAAAACACACACACACACACACAAAATGGTTTGCTCAATGCATTGCCACTCTGACTTCTGAAGCAGAGCTACAGAGATTCAACATCAGCACATCTGTCGGGCATCTGAGGCAGAATTTATAGAGATTCTTGTTGAATATGTATTATCTTAATTTTAAAAGCTAGGGTCCTTCAAAACCCCACTAGAAAAATCATCTGGGATCTTCTGCCAATTTTGACCCCATATGATTTTAACACCCATTCCTCTTCCATAACCTCAACCATTTCCATCTCCTCACCATAAGAAATATTCTGAAATTTGGTTAAACCCTGAAAACATTGCTTTCCTTTGCAACTATTTGGAATGAAAACCACCGCTTATTAATAATAATAGTGGTCATTTACTGAAAACTTTTTTTAAAAGCCTTGCTGTCTTAGGCAATACAGGCTGCTATAACAAAATACTACAGGCTTGCTGACTTATAAACAACAGAAATGTATTTCTCACCATTCTGGAGGCTGGTAAGTCCAAGATTAACCCACTAGCAGATTCAGCATCTGGTAAGAGCCAGCTCCCTCATAGATAGCTGTCTTCTCACTGTAACCTCGCATGGTAGAAAGGACAACGGGGGGTTTTCTGGGGGACTTTTTTACAAGGGCACTATAGGGAAAAGCTGTTTTCTCCTGCTGTCATCTCTAGTACTCACAATACACTTCTGATCACAAAAGGAGAATTTCTCCCCCACTGGTCAATTCTCCAGCTGGGCATCCTATAATTCAATTAAATTCTGACACTAACTAGAGTTGGAACAGAACATACAGATTAAAGACTCAGTTCCGCAAGACTGCCTCCAATTTCTGATACTAGGTTACCTGTGCTTCTGACCAAGGGGCTATTTGTTGGAGGTTCCTATAACCTTCTTCTCAGCTTCAATCATTTGCTAGAGCAGTTTTCACATAACTCAGAAAGGCACTTATCTTACATTTGCTGGTTTATCATAAAGGATATTACAAAAGACACAAATGAACAGCTAGATAGAAGAGGTGCATAGGGCAAGGTATGTAGGTATTGTGTATGCAGGATTGATTAAATCATTGGCCATTGATAACCAACTTTACCTTCAGCCACTCCTCCCCTCTTCAAAGGTCAGGGAGTGGAACTAAAAGCTTCAATCCTCTAATCATATATGTAGTTACTCTAGAGCTAGTTACTCTAGCCTTCTCTGCCATCAGTAATCTCATTAGCATAAAAAAGACATTTATCACTTCCAGACTCCAAGGATTTTAGGAGTTGTGTGCCAGAAAATAGGGCAGTGATGAAATATATATTTCTTATTTATGTCACAAGCACTAATGTCATTCATGAGGGTTCTATCCTCATGACACAAATCCTCCCGAAGGCCCATCCTCCTTTTGGAGCTAAGAGTTACTATCACCTTGGGGGTTAGTTTTTAAACATATGAAATTGAGGATGATGCTTGCCAAGCAAGGTAAAATACAAATATTATATCTTTTTACTTTAGTTAATCCTCACAATAACCTATAAGGTAGACACTATTATTTCAAATCATAGCTAAATGAAACGAAACAAGAGGTTAAATAATTTGCATCAAATCATAAAGCTACAAAGTGGCAGAGCTAGGATTCAGTCAAGATTGCCTACAAAACCTTCCTCTTTAACTTTTTAAAATAATTTCAGAACTACATAAAAGTTGACAAAATTACATAATTAAATTTTAGATACCCTTCACCCAAATTACCCACATGTTAGTGTTACTGAAATGCTAGGGGTTCAGTCTAGTTCCTATAGCTCACTGCGCAAAAAGCCAATCACTGAGACAATGAGTATTGCCAGGGTAGAAGGCTTGAATCCGGTGCTGCAGTCCAGGAGAAAGGGAGATCACTCTCACATCTGTGTCCCTGATTAACTAAAATTGGAGGATTTATATAGCAGGGAGGAAACATAAAACAGAAGTTAGAGAGGAGAAAAGAAGCAATCATAATGAATGAGGGATCTCATTGTCTGGATACAGTAATCTGTTGAGTTTTAATTCCTTTCCTGAAGGTTAGTTTCCTGAGGAAGGAACTCAGATAAGACCAATGTAATTTTCAAGTTTTTGTTGTTGTTTTATGTTTTTTCTTTGTTTTGAGATGGAGTCTTGCTCTGTCACCCAGGCTGGAGTGCAGTTATGTAATCTCGGCTCACTGCAACCTCCGCCTCCCAGGCTCAAGTGATTCTTCTGCCTTAGCCTCCCACCTAGCTGGGATTACAAGTGTGCACCACCACGCCCAGCTAATTTTTTGTATTTTCAGTTGAGGTGAGGTTAAATCATGTTGGCCAGGCTGGTCTTGAACTCCTGATCTCCAGTGATCCACCTACCTTGGCCTCCCAAAGTGCTGGGATTACAGGAGTGAGCCACCACACCTAGACTTCAGTTTCAAGTTTTAAGTCTAGGAAAACTTGTTTACTAAAAAAAAAAAAAAAAAAAAAAAACCTATAAACATTATTTCTATAGGATATTTTTGGGTCATTTTCATTAACATTTTATTACAATTGCTTTATCATTTTTTCTCTCTCCTTCTCCATCTCCCTCTCTCATTTGAATTATTTGAGAGTAAGTTTCAGGTATGATGGGCTTTTAATCTTACATACATTCTTGTTTATTTCCTTAAAATAAAGACTATTGTTTTTCATCCGCAATAATATCCTTTATAATAGGAGGAAAGTCAGAATTATGTGTTGCATTCAGTGTCTTGTCTGTTTATTTTCCTTAATCTGGAACTATTTCTGAGTCTTTTTTTGTATTTCATTGTATTGACATTTTCAATATCATTGAAACATTCCCTGAAGATTCCAAGGAAGTCTTTTGTTCAATTTTTTTTTTTTTTTTTTTGAGAGAGAGAGAGAGTCTCGCTCTGTCGGCCAGGCTGGAGTGCAATGGCACGATCTTGACTCACTGCAACTTCCATCTCTCGGGCTCAAGCAATTCTCCTGCCTCAGCCTCCCAACTAGCTGGGGTTACAGGCATGTGCCACCACACCTGGCTAATTTTTGTATTTTTGGTAGAGATGGGGTTTCACCATGTTGGCCAGGAAGGTCTCGAACTCCTGACCTCGGGTAATCCACCTGCCTCAGCTTTTCAAAGTCCTGGGATTACAGGCGTGAGCCACCGCATCTGGCCTAATTGTTTAGAATGCACCTCCATTTGGGTTTCTTTTATAGAAAACCTTACTCCTAACTACAACATCTGCTATATGCTCACTCCATCATCTTACATAATACAGCTGTTTTTCCAAAGGCTAACAGTGACACATTAGTAGGATAAGTATTCAATTTTTGCATTCTTTTTTTTAAAGACGGTTCCGAAAGTATATTAGCTGCAGTTTCCACAAACTTATATCTGTCCCTGCTCCAAATATTTCATGCTCACATGTTCAATTGGAATATACTAACTTTCCTCATCACAAAAGATAAGTCAACCTTGCCAACATTCACTGCTACCCTAGGTGTCTCTCATATAGAGTTGGTAACTAAATCTTATCCATATTACTTATAAGAGTTTCTAGAAAGTCTAACTTGCTTTGTCTCTAATATTGCTGTAGTCTCCCAGTCTCTCATTCCTGTCCTTTAGCAAGTCTACCTTGCTCTCACCTTCCAATTTTGTCACCTCCATCATCCATTTTCCTTCCTCTCTTCTTTTCCCATTACAGTGACTTGTATTGCATAACTAGATTGCTTAAAATGAGTCAGTTGCCTGAAATATACCGATCAGGATAAAGACTACACTTTTTTTTTTTTTTTTTTTGAGACAAAGTCTCACTGTTGTTGCCCAGGCTGGAGTGCAACGGCGCAATCTCAGCTCACTGCAACCTCCACCTCCTGGGTTCAAGCGATTCTCTTGCCTCGGCCTCCTGAGTAGCTGGGATTACAGGCACACGCCATCATGCCCGGCTAACTTTTGTACTTTTAGTAGAAACAGATTTTCACCACATTGGTCAGGCTGGTCTCGAACTTCTGACCTCAGGTGATCTGCCCACCTCAGCCTCCAAACGAGCTGGGATTATAGGTGTGAGCCATTGCACCTGGCCAAGACTACACTTTCCTACACACAAAGCCTCTGTGATCTAGTTTAGTGCCAACCTCTCCATAGTCATTTCCTACTCCTTCAACATTGTTTACCCGATCTAATGTTCTCTGCCTGTATCTGATTTATTCAAAACCATCAATATTCCAAATATCCTATCATTCCAAAATACTCATGAAATGGACCAGGCAATGTTATAATCCTGAGTCTCTGCATATGCTGTTTGTTTTCTTGGGCTAGAAAGCTTTATCCCACTATCTCCATCTGATGAATTTCTACCATCCTTTGAAAATCTCAGGTTAGCTCTTTTATGGGCATTCACCAGAATCCCCTGGTGGAATGGATAATTCCCAACTTTATTTTTCTACAACTTTATGTATTTTTACCTTGATTTTCAGACATTTTTTTGTTTTTGGAACTTACATGTTTACCTTTGTAAATATTACCTCTGTCACCCCCACTGGACTGTGAACACTTTGAGAGCATGGACTGTGTCTTAATTAGTCAATATTACTGTTGGTTGAACAGTTGCATGTAGCAAATGAGTCACAGACTTCTGCTGAATTAATATATTAATAAATCTTGTTCTATGGATCTCAGATCTTTCCCCATTATAATGGAATCAGCTTTGACTAGTCGGAAGGATTTGAAAGATGTGTCAGTCCAAGTTCACAGCAGGAAAAAAAGAAAAATAACCACAATGGTTTAGGGGAGAGAACTTATCAAAGGAACCACCCACAGAGGTGTGGAGAGGGTTCAGGGGACCAATAAGAGATGTTATATCACTCAGTCTCTAGCAACAAAAGGAGGAAATAATGTTACCAGAACCCAAAAAGAGCTGGAGGCATAGAGAAGGGACTAGAAGCAAAGCAATAGATAAGAAGAGACCAACCCACTGCCAGAAGCTCATCAGGAAAGCAGACAGAGCAGGAACCGAATACCCTGCCTTCTTTTCTTTCATGCTCCTATCTCCTGCTGGAATCTCTCAGTGGCTGAACCCATTGAAAAGCCAGCCGTCAGTGGACTCTGGATGATACTTTCTCTGGAGTCAGTCTTCTGGGGCAAGGAGCAGGGCATTAGAAAAGCTAAAACGTCAAGCAGGATGTGGTTAGAAACTAAGAATAAGAAATAGGCTGGGTGGGCCGGGCACGGTGGCTCACGCCTATAATCCCAGCACTTTGGGAGGCAGAGGCGGGTGGATTACGAGGTCAGGAGATCCAGACCATCCTGGCTAACACAGTGAAACCCCGTCTCTACTAAAATACAAAAAATTAGCCAGGCGTGGTGGCGGGCGCCTGTAGTCCCAGCTACTCGGGAGGCTGAGGCAGGAGAATGGCCTGAACCCGGGAGGCGGAGCTTGCAGTGAGCCGAGATTGTGCCACTGCACTCCAGCCTGGGTGACAGAGCGAGATTCCGTCTCAAAAAAAAAAAAGATAAAAAAGAAAGAAATAGGCTGGGTGTGGTGACTCCAACCTGTAATCCCAGCACTTTGGAAGTCTAAGGCAGGAAGATCGCTTGAGCCCAGGAATTTAAGGCTGCAATGAGCCATGATCATGCCACCGCACTTCTGCCTGAGCAACAGAGGGAGACCCTGTCTCAAATAAATGAAATTAGAAAACTACAATATTTTTATAAGAGCCAACAAAAAAAATTGAAGAAAAAAATTTTAAGGCTGAAATAGACCTGAGTAGGGTAATAAAGAATAACCCACAGGACAGATAAGAAAAACCCATGCAGAAGCGAGGGTTAATATTTGTTGTGCTTTATATTATCCAGACACCCAACTAAGCACTTTATATCATCTCTTTTAATCCTCCTCACAATCCTATATTGTAGGCCTATTATTATTTACCCCTCCCAAAAAATAAAGAAACTTAGAGAAATTAAAATAAGCAATCTCAGATCACGCATAGCTGATAATGCACCTACTAGGCCCACCATTGGCTCCCTGTCAGAAGTCAAGTCACATTTTATGCATGGGCTAGATTACTTTCTCCAAAGCCCTCCTTCTGGATAGGAATTCTAAAGTGGGTCTCAAATAGAGAAGGGTAGGTGATGTATAACCACACTGCTTTATGATTTCCTTACAGTGAATTTTAGCCTAATTCTTAAGTTCATTGTAGTCATTGCCTTGTAAATAGAAAAATGAAGAAAAGTTGGTATAGTTAGGGTTTCCATGGCTCACTATTCCCATGGCTACTGCTCTTTACTTCCAAATGCTCCACACCAGAACAAAGAAATCTCCCAATATCTTCTATATTTTGTGAAGAAACTTGCCCATATTAGATTTTAAGCACCCCTTTTTTTTTTTTTTTTTTTTTTTTTTGAGAAGGAGTCTCGTTCTGTCACCCAGGCTGGAGTGCAGTGGCGCAATCTCGGCTCACTGCAAGCTCCGCCTCCCGGGTTCATGCCATTCTCCTGCCTCAGCCTCTCCCAGTAGCTGGGACTACAGGCGCCCACCACCACGCCCGGCTAATTTTTTGTATTTTTAGTAGAGACGGAGTTTCACTGTGGTCTCGATCTTCTGACGTCGTGATCCGCCCACCTCAGCCTTCCAAAATGCTGGGATGACAAGCGTGAGCCACCGCGCCCGGCCTAAGCACTCCTTTTCAATGGCTAATGCTTAATTGTTTGAGCTGCAAGCCATTCCACCTCAATTCCTGGGGTCTAAAAATAATAATTAATAGAATATTCATTTCAGTAAAATCTTTCCCAAAACAATACAAAGACTCAGAGAGTTTGTTTATAAAGAATTTTACGTGTGTTTACCTAAGGCTTTTTACATAATTACTGAAGATTTTTACTTAATAATTTAAAAGAAAGACTACTACAGTTCAGATAAGAGGCACAAGTACAGCTAAGAGATAGTAAATTAAGACCCAGGGGGAAAGTTTGAAGGAATTGCCATTATGTAGCTTATAAAAGAAAAGTAGCTGAATAACGTTGAAATAAAGGTTTCTAAGAATGTGAAATACAGCTAAAGATAGGTGATAAATTCAGCTTAGCCCTGGGTACAGGTGTGTGTACAACCCAGTTCTGGGCACTCCGGAAGACACAAAAGTGGAGCAGCTATCACTCCTGCTTAATTAAGATTGGGTGATAACTTTATAGACAAATACCCAAAAATAGAAGGTTTAATAGATGCTTTGTGTGAAGGACGTTGATTCCACCATGGAGTTAGTTAATCATCATCTCTTTCCTAGATAACTGTGATAACCTTCCACTCTTGGCCCCTCACTAGATAGCATACACAGCAGCTAGAATGATCCTTTAGGACCTAAGTCAGCTCATGTCACTCCTCTACTCAAAGTTCTCCAGTGGGTCCCAGCACAACTTCTTACCATAGTTTACCAGGCCCTCAGTGGTTTGGCCCTTCATTACTTTTCCTGCACTAGCTCCTTCATTCTCTTCCTCATTCGCTGCATTCCAGCCTCCCTTGTCTTCATGCATTTCCTCCTGTTCACCATGTACACTCGGCCTCATGGCATCTGCAGTCACTATGTTTGTTCAGTAAATGAATTCCTGGTTTTCGTTGTAAGGGAATGGGCATTATTTGTTGTTTAAACTATTTTTCAAAGGCAGAACTGTTCAAACCATGCCTTAGAAAATCAGTAAGATTTTTGATAGAAAGAAATAAGAGTGGAAAATGAGAAAAAGTATCTCAGTATTAAATAGCATTGGTTGAAGGAAAGTATGACTTTAAGAATAATGAAAAATTGAGATTGACAGGAGCATAGGATGTCTAAAGAACAGCAGTGGAGATAAAATTAGGACAGCAAGGTGTAATGGGATTATGGACGACTTTAAACGTCACATTAGGACACTATTTATCAGTAAAAACTGACTGAATAGTAGCTATTTTTTAGAAAATTTAATTTTTCCAAAAGCACGCAGAAAAATGTTGGAGGAAAGCGAGATGAGATAGAGAGCCATGGCAGTAGTTTAGACAAAAGAAAGTAAAGTTCCAAAAAAGGGAGCTGTAGTAAGAACAAAACAAGATTAGGGAGTACAGGAGGATTACAAGGCAAGGGGTAAGAAAGATAATGCTTTACCCAAAGGATTTGAATGAAAGATCTGATGGGATAATCCAACAAAAATAAACAGCAAATCCTTTTGTGAAGTGGTAGCTCAAGTCTATAGATTGAATTGAAATTTTTCAAGAAAAAATCTAGACAATCTAGATTGTTCTTGAACAACCTACACACAGACCAATAACTGAAAATTCAGAAAAGCCCATATTGCTGGAACGTATTGGAGAAAATAGGGCAGTGCATGAGATTGGTAACACACAGTCAGAGGAGAGGCAAATGGAGAGTATCCATGGCTGTAGAACCTAAGAGAGGAGGCTTTCAGCATAAAACAATCAATAGAGGTCAGGCGCGGTGGCTGATGCCTGTAATCTCAGCACTTTGGGAGGCCAAGGCGGGTGGATCACCTGGGGTCAGGAGTTCAAGACCAGCCTGGCCAGTGTGGTGAAACCCCATCTCTACTAAAAATACAAAAATTAGCCAGGTGTGGTGGCAGATGCCTGTAGTCCGAGCTACTAGGAAGAGTGAGGCAGGAGAATCACTTGAACCCAGAGGGGGTAGAGGTTGCATTGAGCCGAGATCACACCATTGCACTCCAGCCTGGGCAACAAGAGCGAAACTTTGTCTCAAAAAAATAAAAATAAAAATAATCAATAGAGTCAAATGATGTAGAAGAGTCATTGGAATGATACTAAGAAGCCCCAGGATTTGGCAAGTAGGTTTTCACTGATAAGCATTCATGGAGTAGTTTATGTAAAGCGGTGAGGTAATGATAAAAAGAGCCAGCATTGGAGAAGGTATGAGATGGAAGTTCATATCAAAGGAATTGCAAAATAAGAGGCAAGAACGTTTTAAATAATAGAACACAGTATCTGACACATAATAAGTAGATGTTGAATAAATAACTACTTATTTAATAGGGAGACACTGATGGTAAAACAGACTCATTTGTAAAATTTAGTAGGATGAAAATACAGGAATATTTTGCTTAGAATAAATCCAAATTCTTTAATGGCCTATCAAGGCCTTTTACAACTTGCCTTGTCTCTCCATCCACACTCTTTCTTTCCCCTCCACTCTCTCCCTGCTCCAGCTTTGCTAGCTTTCTTTCAGTTCTTCAAACACACAAACTCTTTCCCTGTTTTCATTTTCCCTAGCTTTTTCCTCTACCTCCAATGCTCACTTCCAGAACTTCCTAATGGCCAGCAATTTCCCACAATTTAGATCTCAGTTCAAATGTAATACTCTTGGAAATGCTTCCTCTAACCTTCTCATGTGAGGGAGTCTCCACCTGGGTCACTCTTTATCACATCTTATCTTTCTCTGTGTGTGTGTGTGGTTTTTTTCTTTTTTTTTTAGACATTGTCTCGCTCTGTCACCTAGGCTGGAGTGCAGTGGCACGATCTCAGCTCACTGCAACCTCCGCCTCCCAGGTTCAAGCGATTCTTCTGCCTCAGCCTCCTGAGTAGCTGTGATTACAGGCGTGCGCCACCACGCCCAGCTAATTTTTTTTAATTTTAGTGGAGATGGGGGTTTCACCATGTTGGTCAGGCTGGTCTCGAACTCCTGACCTCATGATCTGCACGCCTCGGCCTCCCAATGTGCTGGGATTACAGGCGTGAGCCACCACACCTGGCCTTCTGTTTTAACTTTTATAGGGCACGAGACACATGTTGAATCATCTTTCTCAGTATTTATTTATTGTTTGCCTCCTCCATTCTCCATGAGAACAGCTTCCTCATCTTACTCATTTACTGATTATTCTCCAGACACCTGGAATCATCTCTAGCACATTAAAAATAAATAAATACCTGAAAACGAATAAATCTTGATGTAGAAAGGAGAAAATGCAGGAGAGTACACATGGATAACTTTAGGCATTACTGTACATTCAGTTATGAAGCACTTTTTCAAATGAGTCAATTTCATTGATTGCACCCTTGCTTCCACCTTGCTCAGGCCTCCGGCAATTCTGACTCAACTCACTGCAGTGCCCCTGCCCTGGATCTTGTCCCACTCCAGTGTATTTTTCCTACTGAAGCCAAAGTGACCTTCCTAAAGGATGTATTCAATTATTTCACTATCCCACCTAAAATATACATAAACACATCAGATAGTTTAAGCAGAAATAACTTTACCAAAAATAATTAAACAACAACAGACAATATGTTAGGATAGAAGGCTAGAGAATCAGGCTCAGAGACTGTATCAACAGGAGGAAAATACATTTCTGAAATTACCACCCAACTGCTCTTGCAGAGACTCTATCTCTGCTATTGCTAGTCACAGCAAAGATCACCAGCCCTGGACACTACAAGCTGCCATGCTAGCCCCTCAGTTTTCTGTCACTGTTTTTTTTGTTTGTTTGTTTGTTTTTCCCTCCCCGAAACCCAGTCTTGCTCTGTCACTCAGGCTGGAGTGGAGTGGTGCAATCTCAGCCCATTGCAGCTTCTGCCCCCCAGTTCAAGCAATTCCAATGCTGGCTGCTTCTTTGCCATGCTTGCCTTGTTAAATTCCGTTCAGCTTTTTTTTTTTTTTTTCGACAGAGTCTCGCTCTGCTGTTGCAAGGCTGGAGTACAGTGGCATGATCTCAGCTCACTGCAACCTCCGCCTCCCCGGTTCAAGTGATTCTCCTGCCTCAGCCTCCTGTGTACCTGGGACTACAGGTGCCTGCCACCACGCCTAGCTAATTTTTTTTTTTTTTTGTATTTTTAGTAGAGATGGGGTTTTACCATGTTGGCCAGACGGTCTCCACCTCCTGACCTCGTGACCCACCCGCCTCGGCCTCCCAAAATGTTGGGATTACAGGTGTGAGCCACCACGCCCGGCCTCAAACTAGTCTCTTCTGAATTGATATGTTGGTAGACCTGCCTGGTGAACCTCGCACAGGCATAAACTCTGGACTGCTGGGAGGCAAGGAAAGCACTTTCTAGCTTAACTTGAAAAAATCAATGCTTGAGATGAGATGAAATGTAATGAAGGTCTACCACACACTTGTATGCTATTACTGCCATAATCACAATGTATCTTAGTTGCTTGATTTTTGGTCTGTCCTATTCATTAACTCCATGAAGTCAGGGTCCATGCCTGTGTCATTCACTGTTTATTTCCTAACAGCTAGCAGAGCACCTGGTGTATAGTAAATGCTAAAAATATTATTTATTGAATGAATGAATGGCTTGTAATTGGGGCTTGAAGATAGTTTCAAACAGCTGTTACAATTATAATGTGGGAATTATAATTGGGAGTCAATTAGAGAAGACTAAAAGAATTGCTGAGTTGCATTTTATATCCTGCCAAGTTAGGGAGAATGCTTTTGTGCTGGAACAAATCACCACTGTTTAGTGAGTTTCTCAAGCAAGGCTAAAAAGCCTGGAAGGAAAAACTTAGGAATCTAAGCCAGTTTGTGGTTAGAAAAGGATTTGTGAGTAGAAGACTAAAGATAGTCTCAGTTCACACCAAATGAAATATGCCTACATAAAATGACTGACAGTAGAATTTAAGTTGTTTAAGAAATAAACCAGAAAAGGGATGGACAGTCAGTGAAAATGTGGAAAGATGAAATGAGTACAGATGATAATAAAGGCAAAGATACAGTTTAGCATAACAGACTGGGAAGATATTTTACTCCACCTACCACCAAATTGTTATAGCATAGTCTGTTGTACCTCCCATTCTCAGTCCTATTCACTTTTGTGCACCAACCTTGGCTAAAGTATTCATGGGCCATGAGCCCCGAAGTACATTCTCCCCGATCCAGAGTTGCTGAGAATTAAATTGTCCACTCTGAGCCCCTAGACACAACCTGGCCCTGGCCCCCTTGTGTTTTTTTCTCTTTGCCAATCAGAAGCCAATGTTCATAGAATTAGTTGTAGTTACCTGTTTGCTTTCCAGTTTTTCGCTTACCTTTCTCTGCCGAGACCAGCTCGGTCAGGGAGACCCTAACCCAGCACCGCTACAGGAATTAAAGACACACACACAGAAATATAGAGGTGTAAAGTGGGAAATCAGGGGTCTCACAGCCTTCAGAGCTGAAAGCCCCAAACAGAGATATACCCACAAATTTATTAACAGCAAACCAGTCATTAGCATTGTTTCTATAGATATTAAATTAACTGAAAGTATCCCTTAGGGGAAATGAAGGGATGGGCCAAATTAAAGGAATAGGTTGGGCTAGTTAACTGCAGCAGGAACATGCTCCTAAGGCGTAAATCGCTCATGCTTTTGTTTGTGGCTTAAGAATGCCTTTAAGCGGTTTTCTGCCCTGGGCAGGCCAGGTGTTCCTTGCCCTCATTCCGGTAAACCCACAACCTTCCAGGTTGGGCGTTAGGGCCATTATGGACATGTTACAGTGCCGCAGAGATTTTATTTATGGCCAGTTTTGGGGCCAGTTTATGGCGAGATTTTGGGGGACTTGCTCCCAACATTTCTCCACATTTGTTTGCAAAGGCTTGTCTCCCACTGCCACACCTCATGGGTTCAATCTTTAGAACTGGTTGTCTGTTTTATGCCCTGTCTGTTATTTCTAAACACATAGTCCCTGAAGTGCTGGAATGTGCTCAGAATGCTGCCACATATTGCAAGATCCGCTATCTTGCTCTGGATATGCCTCTCTTCAGACCAGAACCTTGTCCCAGTTATTAGACTGGCAGTGGAATCCTGTACTGATCCCATACATGACAACTGCCCATCCTTCTGTCTCTTTAATCTTGGCCACCCTCTGGATGGCCTCACATTGGGATATCACCAGAACTCATGTTGATTGTGCCTGAGTTGAGACTGAGCTGCATTTGTCTCTTGGACTCTGCACCTTGCTCACTTGTTTGCTCCTTTAGTGGGAGGTCAGTCTCCACTGCAAGGTCATCTCCAACATATAATCTTGAAAAAGTATTAATATTGAGATTTATGCCCATTACTTAGACTATGACTAATTACAAAGTTAAGAGTATACTAAATGAAAGGATGGTCTAGGTTAAGCTGTAGTAGCAAATGTCTCTGAAATCTCAGTGACTTACAGCAGAGTCAGAAACTTTTTCTGCAAAAGGTGAGTAGGTAAATATTTTAAGCTTTGTGAGTCACTTGACGTCTGTTGCAACTACTCATCATAGTGTGAATGCAGCCAGCAAGTGAATACATAAGCAAAGGAGTGTGGCTGTGTTTCAATAAAACTTTACTTACAAAAACAAATAGGGTTTTAGTTTACTGTCCACTGATTTATTTCATGCTCACAGCTTATTACAGGTTAGGTGCATGATACATTCCACATTGTCACTACTAGCACTCTGGAACCCAAGCTAATGAAAGAGCCAAAATTTGGAACATTACTTTTAATTGTAGCAAAGAGAAAAGTTGCAAGATACTCACTTGTTCTTAAAGCTTTTGTCCAGAAGTGGCCTATGTCATTTTAACTCATATTTCATCAACTAGTGCATATCGTGTGTTCTTGCTGAGTTTAACACAGCAAAGAAGCATTAATCTATAGATGAAGGGAACTAAGAATTGGTGGGCAGTAATACAGTGTACAACAAGGATCTGTGGTAAGAAAAGGAAATTCCAAGCTTAAAAGCCTTGATATGATGCAGCTTTAGATAATAAAGAAGTTCAATGTAGTGTGCTTTAAGATAGCTGAAGAAAAATGGCACTGAATATGATTGGAGTTGAGAGAGTTGAGTAACTATGAACCCTGCATATGTCAAAGTTCGTTAGTATTCACGTGGAAGTGAACACTAGCTGTCCTTTATATCTGTAAAAAAAAAAAAAAAAAGAACAAGAAAAATAACAAAATAATATCTTAGATAATGTGCCAGATCTGTGTAGCTCTGAAATTCCCTGAATATTCTAGCCCAGTAGGAGACAGGCAAAAGGTCATGTAAAAAAATAATGTAAACACCACAATTTATTCCTCGTATGCACCAAAATACATCAGAGGTCTCAACTGTTGGACCTAATTTTTTATTTTATAATTCCCTCTCTCTCCATACATATATATCCTAAATATAAAATTTATATTCAAAATATGAAAATATCTTGAAATAACCACCTATGCAGTAAATCAATTAAATATTGTCATATATATTTGAAAAAATGAGAAACCAATGGTATACATTTGATGGCTGTTTTAGCATTTTACTTTTGCATTGGAAAAGAGCATTAGCTACATTTTTGGCATGGTGGAGCAAGATAGAAAAGATGAAGAAAGGGAAGGGGTAAACATACATCATCACAGTTGCTTTCGCCATTTCTTCTCCAGAATGCACAGGAGAAATAAAATTCTAATAATCAAAATTCCTGAACCAGTAGCTGTTATTTCACTCCTCTGCATGCATAAAATCACAAAGAAATATAAGAAGTGGATAGAAAAAGTATCCTTAGTGATAACTCTGAACCCACTCTACTCTCATGCGTTTTAAACAAAACATAGACAGTGTTTGCTTTTGTCTGCTTTGTTAACTAGTATTGGTAATAAGCTACTTGCAACAACTCTCAGAAGTGACGGGGGCATGGCAATGTCATTAGACCCAGACACAGAACGGCTGAATTAGAATATGTTACCAGAGCACTCAGACTAGAACAGTCTTTATCTTGTTAATTATTGTACTTATCATTTGATCCGCAGTCTAACTAGTAGATCAAATGCTGAGTGCAATAGTTTATTGGTTTAATCAGTTAAGGGCAACTCTCAGGAGAGGTTTGCCTTGGCCTCTGCTTCAAATGTGTAACTTTGCATGTGTTTTTGCCACCTGTATTTCTTTTGAGAGAAAGGAAATTTCTGTTCATGCCCTTTGTCAGTTTTTAATGGGATTGTTTGGTTTTTGCTGTTGTTGTTGAGTTGATTGAGTTCCTTGTAAATTCTAGTTATTAGCCCTTTGTTAGAGGCATAACTTGCAAATATTTCCTCCCATTCGGTAGGTTGTCTCTTGATTATTTATGTTTCTTTGCAGAAGCTTTTTAGTTTAAGTCCCATTTGCCCGTTTTTGCTTTTGTTGTATTTACTTTTGGGATATTTAACATAAATTCTTTGCTTAATCCCATGTCCATAAGAGTTTTTCCTAAGTTTTCTTCTTCGGTTTTTACAGTTTGAGGTTTCACATTTAAGTCTTTAATTCGTTTTGAGTTCATTTCTGTATATGGTGAGAGATAGAAATACAGTTTCACTCTTCTGCATATGGGTAGTCAATTTTCCCAGAACCCTTTATTGAAAAGGGTGTCCTTTCCTCATTCCTTATTTTTGTCGACTTTGCAAAGATCAGTTGGTTGTAGGTATGTAGCTTTATTTCTGGGCTCTTTATTCTATTCCTTTGATCTTGAAAAATGCCCAACATCAGTAATCATCAGGGAAATGCAAATTAAAACCACATTGAGATATCGTCAGAATGACTAACACTAAAAAGCCAAAAACCAACAGATGTTGGTGTGGATGTGTAGAAAAGGAAATCATATACACTGCTGGTGAGAATGTAAATTAGTTCAACCTGTATGGAAAGCAGTATGGAGATATCTCAAAGAACTAAAAATAGAACTCCCATTCAACCTCACAATCTCACTTCTAGAAATCTACCCAAAAGAAAAAAATATCATTTTATGAAAAAGACACCTGCACGCTATGTTTACTGCAGCACTATTCACAATAGCAAAGTCAAGAAACCAACCTAAGCGTCCATCAATGATTCATTGAATAAAGAAAATGTGATATATATCTATATATCTATATAAACCATGTGTACACACACACACACACACACACACAAACACACACACCATGGAATCCTATGCTACCATAAAAAAGAATGAAATCAGCCTCTTTGCAGCAACATGGATACAGTTGGAGGCCATTATCCTAAGTGAACTAACGCAGAAACAGAAAATCAAATACTACATGTTTTCACTTATAAGTGGGAATGAAACACTGGGTACATATGGACATAAAGATAGAAATAATAGACACTGGGGACTCCAAAAGCAGGGAGAGGTGGAGAGGGGTGAGGGTTGAAAAATTACCTGTTGGGCACAATGCTTACTATTTGGGTGATGGGTACACAAGAAGTTCAGTCCTCACCATTACACAATATACCCATGTAAAAAAGAAGTGTATGTATCCCCTGAATCTAAAATAAAATTTTTAAAAATGTGTAACTTTTTGTGTAGACATCAGCTGGTGGATCTGGAGTAAAAAAAAAAAAACACAGCGTCAGACCTTCATTCAAAGGAGCATGGCTTTTATGTTGTAAATTTTTATATTTTTTGTTGACTTATTTTTCTTTTTATTTATTTGTCAGAAAGTACATACAGGATGATGGGTTAGGTATTATATTTTATTATATCATGATATAATAAAAAATTTTGAGAAACAAAAATAATCGCCACACAAAAATATGATCTTCAATTTTCTGGCATTATACTTATCTTGCATTGGAATAAAGACAATAGAGGAGATCATGGAAAGTTTATCATCTCTGTTTACCATTTGACTGTATTTCCATTTCGAATTTTGAGGTATATTACCTCTAATCTAATTGCAAATACTAATTTGTTCCATGATTTAAAATAAACATTGTTACTGTACTTGTAGAATGCTTCTGCATGTTCCTTACTACCTTTGCATCTTATTGATTGCATTGCTGGTTTCTATGGGAACAGAGTGGAGAAGTTAATTAAGATCAGGAGGTTAGACTTGAAGAAAAATAGAATTTTCAACACAGTTCATTTATCATGTACATTTAAATTAGTTACTTTAATAAAATATCTATTGGAGTAGAATGGTGATGGCTGAATCACCTTAATAAAAACAAATGATACATGTTAAAAGTTTAACTTCACTTAGTTGTACTCAATTCATCCCATTAAGAAGCATTTTGGCTTTGGTAATCAAATTAACAAAAGTCAATAATAAAGGTTTCTGCATCTCAATACTGTTATTCTAAGACTTTTAGTATTGAGTAATATGTATTATGCATTATTCTTATTATTTATTAAGAATAAGCCTGAGGTTTCTATTAAGTTATTATCTTCTATTTTCAAACCCTTTTATATCTGGTTTCATGATGCTCTGGCTGTGACTATGTAAACTATTTCTCGTTTTCCAGTTGCTTTCTAGATTCTGTCTGTAGGGGGCAACAGGGAAAGTTTAGGAGGCAGGAGGGTGGAAGAAAAGACTTCTTTTCTGTTGACTTACTGTTTCTATAGGGATCTATTCAACAGTGACCATTCACCCAGGGCAGCCGCCGACACTCAACACCTGTGACTAATTTGTTACATAATTTTCCATCTTTACATTACATTTTACATTAGAAATACCTAACGTATTTCTGCTTTTCTAGCTGATACAAGGCCACGATTTGTTTCACACGTAAAAGGTAGAGTGTTAGGTACCTTAAAAGAGAATAAGGCCTATGTTTCCATTATAAAAAGATCAAGATATAAAGAAATGTAGGAAAAAAGATTATTCCTCAGACCCAACACCCACATACTACTTATGCTAACACTTTGCTTCTTTTCGCTACAGTATTTTTTTGTACATAGGTACACACTTTTTTTCAGAAACATGCACTCTCATATTCTGCGTCTGCTTTTATCTCCTTTACTTTTTTTTGCCTTAAATCAGTAGGATGTTTTGTGTTTACATACTCCTCATAAACATCATTTGCATAGCTATGTAACATTCTGTAGGCTATTTTACTACTACTCGATATTTAGATATTTGGGTTGCTTTCAAACGGTTTGTAATTGCAAATGCTGTCATAAACCCCTTTGTGCTGCAAGGTATTTTTTAAATATTTTCAGGCTTTTTTTTTCCCGTTAGGATTTAAACCTTTGTTTTTATACTGTGCCAGTCTCTTAATGCGAAACTACAGCCCTCTTCAAAGTCTGCACACCCACAGATCTTTCTGGAATTTCTCAGAGGTTGTCTTTCACAGAACTCACAAAGCATTCTTCCATTTTCCTGTGCTTCTTTGTGTGTGTCTGTGTGTCTGCGTATGTGTATTTTTCCTTATTCACTGTCCCTATATTAATATTATAGTTGAGGGTCTATATATGTATATATATAAACTATTTTAGACTGCATTAGGAGTTATCACACCACTCCTGCTTTGCTAAAATAAAATTCATATTTAACATATACTTAGCATTTAATTACACATATTAGTATATATATAAATACTGCTATGATACAAAGTATTACTCCGCTGTGCAGTAGGAGAAATAAAAAGTAATCACAATGTTATATTTTTAATTGTAAGACTATTTAGGTTATAAACTGAACAGTGATATTGAAATGGTCAATATGAGCCAATCAGACATTCAATATAAACCAGAATAAATCAATTAATGTCTTAGTTTTCATTTTTTTCACATGTATAATGGTATTATACTTGTAACCAAACTTACTTCAAAAGATGTTAGAAAAGTCAAATTGTATCTGTGTGTCAATGTCCGTCCATGTCCATATTTATGTCTATATGTAAGTACACTGTATATCATGAAGCAAATGAAAATATAAAGCAGTCACTGCTATTTTTCTAAGCAATATAAAAGTTAAAACCCATAACCCTGTGTTTAAGAGAAACAGAAACTTAATCCAATATGCTCAAAGAAGGTCTGGAGCAATCAGTTTTGGATTTCTATAAACATCTCATGTGCTGCATTTGTCTCGACTTAAGAGCCAAAGTTGTCTTCTGTTCCCATTTTCCCATTCTTCTTCCCTCAATTTCTTGGCACTTCAAATGGACTCTTTTACCTTTAAACAAATTCTAGCTAGTTTATAATGTGATGTATTAACCTCCAGTCTAAAGAGCTGCTCTTGGTTACGTTTATGGTTTTCTGGAGGCCACAATATATTTGTTCAACTGTAATAATAGAACTAGCAGGAGGGAAGAATTTATTATTTGAAACAAGAACATTTTCTTTTCGAAAGACAACTTCTAAAGTCATATGAGTAGCCTAATGCCCTTTGTAATTCAATTTCCTTCCAATAAAAAAACAATAATTTAGCACTTGCAATATGCTAGGCACTGTGTTTTGAGCTATGTGTGATCTCATTTGCACCACACAACAACAATGTCAGGTATTTATTAATCTTGTTTTACAAAAGAGGAAACCGGGGATCGGAAAAGTTACAGAGCATTTCCAAGTTCGTGCAAGGTGACAGAATCTGGATTTAAATGTCAGTTAGCCTAACCCAATAACCCATTTTCTTTCATGGGGATAATTACTATACTTTAAATAGCAGTCAATAAGGATAAAGGCTCTTTTATGTGACTGTCACTGCCGAGGCACTGAGTTTCAATGCAATAATTCTTGTAGAGCACATTTTAGAAATTTGCTCAAAATATAATTATAATTAAGTTGGACAATTTGATTACAAGCATGCACTTACCATAACTATGATTTTTTTATGGTTATGAATTTCTTGGTTCTTAATACTCTAAAGAAAAAATAACCTAGCTCCCAGCCTCCTAAAACCAGAATTCCTCAATTCTTACATTCTTGTCCTTTATCATCTTTATCAGGCCAATCAATATTGAAGGGTTATACCTTGAAAAAAAAGCTTTTGATACCTTGTAGAGGAAACTTCATATGTTGGAAATATATCAAAATAAATTAAATTTATATATACTATATCCCTATGTTTATATAGATTATTTGTCTAAATATATACACACACACTATATACATATAATACATAAAAACTATATATATAAAATATATAAAAACTATATATATATATATATATACATACACATATATATATAGTTTTTCATTAAACACAGTGGCCAAATATTTTGGGTTCAGTTGTTTCCAGTGATACTTCAAATCTTCAAATGTTGGTAAGTGTTCCTCAGCTCCTCTACTATTAAGTACATCTGCCCTTTCATCATGAAAGTACCTTAAATATTTAAATAATAGCGAACACAGAAGTTAACAAGAATCTATAAATTAAGAAAAGCTAAAGTGAAAATACATGTGATACAATTTAACTAGAGTATTGGGGTGCATCTTCTTATTCATTTACACTGACTCACTTAGTAATACACGTTCCACCAAGAGTTTTGGAAGAACCTTTAGGAACCTTAGGCTGTTAAGTAGCCCTCCCATATTCATCTTTTTCCTTTTTTTTTTTTTTTTTTTTTTTTTTGAGACAGAGTTTCACCCTTTGGCCCAGGCTGGAGCGGACTGGCACAATCCCGGCTCACTGAAACCTCTGCCCCACCAGGTTCAAGGGATTCTCCTGCTTCAGCCTCCCAAGTAGCTGGGATTAGAGGCATGAACCACCATGCCCGGCTAATTTTTGTACTTTTAGTAGAGATGGGGTTTCACCATGGTGGCCAGGCTGGTCTCAAACTCCTGACCTCAGGTGATCCACCCACCTCGGCCTCCCAAAGTGCTGGGATTACAGGCATGAGCCACTGCACCCGGCCCATACTCATCTTTTTAGAAAAGTCGGAATTGGATTGGGTTTGATATCTTTTCTAAATAATAAATTTTGTGCGTCCAATTTTGGGCTCAATTTAGCCAATCTTGCAGCTGATAATTGTCTACAAATAACATGACTAAATTTGTCACTGAGCTGACCAAGTATTATGAACATAATGCTGACAGGTCTGAAAATGTTTCACTTGACTAATGTGGAACTAGGGTGAATTATGACAAATATTCTCACTTAGAATTGACAGTGTATAACCAGCTATTAAATCTGAATATGTAGCACATTTGTATATGAAACAATCATATTTAATTAAATGGTTACATATCTTGAAACAGCAACCTGCCAACCAGGATTAAAGCTATAAACTACCTGGAAAATTAAAAGCGCAGTTTATCCCACCAATTCAAGAGTGGAAATCAAAAAACATAAAAATATCGGGAGAGAGCTTGTACATTTCTTATATTCTCTTGCTTTATAACTACAAGAAAATCTGGACTGTTCACTTGCTAAAAATGAATTATGTATCGGTCACATTCTGGGGTCATTAGAATTATACAAGTTAGAATTAAGGTCTCATGTGATACTGAATGTTCGTGCTTTTAACCTGAGAGTGACATGTTCTAAGGTTTATTTGGTGATATTATGGGCACATGTATGTTTACCAAACTTGATTCTAGTACCTTTCAAAAGAATTCCCTTGAAAATAACTTGCTATGAGCCTATGTTAGCTTTCAATTTTTGTGGATCTTAAGATATATGCCACCTAATACAAAAATTACTATAAAACTCACAGTCTCCCTAAAACTTTTATTCTACTTCTTTCTTCTATTAAAAGCAAGGGATTATAGCAGGTATGTAAAAAAACTTGGAGTGAGTAGGCTTGAGAGACAGACAATGGTAATTTTGTGTAAATGGTAGCGGAGGGTAGGACATGTAGAAAAACTAGCACTTCCTTTAGCTGGCTTCCTCTTTAAATATTGCTACATATATGTGCATTTCAGGAGCATGCATTGAGAAAGCACACTAAAGTTTTGATCATTCTTGCAGTGAAAGCCTTTACCTTGGCTAATTTTATGTTAACATTTTTATTAGAGAATTTTGCACTTTCAATTAATTGATGGTTTTTTTGTTTCGCCTGTATTTTTTTTCTTTTCCTGCAGTTCCTTTCAAAACCAAAGAGCAAGGATTCTCCCAGATGTACCCCCAGTCTTGACCTTCTTATGTGCTATAGGAATTTCCTTTTTGAGTGACTGAGGCTTGGCAGTAATATAACAATGGCTCTGCTGGCCCTGTCAGACCTCTGCAAGGATATCAGCCTTTTACATTTATTCTAGTCTGGGAGATGACTTCCTGTATTGGGTAGAGGGCACTGGTATTTCTTTAAATAGAATTTCCCATCTGCTTTTCTTCCCCACCACCTCATCACTCTTAAAATGACTGCCGAAATTGTTCCTGCTCTATTTTAAGTCAACACCATTTGACCCTTTGCTTTACTGGAAGTGCTTTCTAACTCCTAAGCTGTAAGGATTGTACTATTTGCTGTTTGCCTATTTTAAACTTTCTGGTGGTGTAGTCTGTTTAGGCAAAGTCTGAAATCCTGGTCATTTTCCTGACAACGTTTTAATTGCCTCAGTGCATTCTCATCCCAAATATTGTATCAAGCATTAAAATATTATTTATCAATAATTGAATGGAATTGCAGTTTGAATTCCTTAGAAACTCTGAACAGAGTAAATCTTAACCTGTTTGAGGGGATGGAGACAGTTTTCATGCAAACTTTTTTGGAAAATATTTCTTAATTAACTCATTTCTGCTCAACTCTTCTTCCCTTGGGGAAAATGTGTTTTTATGCAGAGGAAGCAAGTTGTGTCAAGCACATCAGTGGCTGCTAGAGTGTTTGATTTCTCCCTACAACTGGGAATCACTAGAAACTTTCTATGTTTGCACCTCCAGACCCAAACATTTTGTCCCCAGAAACCGTTAGATCCAAGGGTAGACCCAAGACTATCTCCCACAAATCCCACAGTTGGCATGGAAAATTTTAAAAAGTGTGGGTTTGAGTTATGCTATGAGCAAGTTTCACAAACTCTACTGCTGGGGCCCTTTTTTTTTTTTTAAGAGGTCATAAGTCAACTATTATAGTTTTTAGTTCTAAAAAGTTTCTAATATTGACATCAAGTATATCGACACCCAATTTTTAGGACATGATACATTTTTTAGAAAATTGTCAGTCTCTTAGTGTGGTACCATTCATATTAACTATTATTTCTTAAATATTACTGATGGAAATTCTGCAATTGTGTTTGTAAATCCTTTCAGTAAACTATAGGATAATTTAATTAAAATTAAGATGATTTCATGCAAAAGAGATTAGCATATTTTAGACTTCGATTCTATTTTTTGGCTAGAAAAGTAACTTTCCTGCTTTTGAATATGGAAGAAAAAAGGTCAAATTGAGTTGTGTCTTTCATCCAAGAGAGACAGCATCTAGAAACAGTGGGCTTGTCTCTTCCATGTTCATCTTGTGCCTCTATAGCAGCCTTTTTCACAATTCTCTGCTCACGTTCATCTGTTTTGATGTTCTTCCAGACTTCTGCCACTTTTTCAATGCATGTAACAAGGCCCTCCTCATTCCAACTTTTGAGTCCTTTAAAACCTGAATTAATCACATTTCCTGTACAGTGTCATTGATTTCTTTTTTTTTATTATTATTATTATTATACTTAAGTTTTAGACGTGAAGGACCTCTTCAAGGAGAACTACAAACCACTGCTCAATGAAATAAAAGAGGATACAAACAAATGGAAGAACATTCCATGCTCACGGGTTGGAAGAATCAGTATCGTGAAAATGGCCATACTGCCCAAGGTAATTTATAGATTCAATGCCATCCCCATCAAGCTACCAATGACTTTCTTCACACAATTGGAAAAATCTACTTTAAAGTTCATATGGAACCAAAAAAGAGCCCGCATCACCAAGTCAATCCTAAGCCAAAAGAACAAAGGTGGAGGCATCACGCTACCTGACTTCAAACTATACTACAAGGCTACAGTAACCAAAACAGCATGGTACTGGTACCAAAACAGAGACATAGATCAATGGAACAGAACAGAGCCCTCAGAAATGATGCCGCATATCTACAACTATCTCGTCTTTGACAAACCTGACAAAAACAAGCAATGGGATAAGGATTCCCTATTTAATCAATGGTGCCGGGAAAACTGGCTAGCCATATGTAGAAAGCTGAAACTGGATCCCCTCCTTACACCTTATACAAACATTAATTCAAGATGGATTAAAGACTTACATGTTAGACCTAAAACCATAAAAACCCTAGAAGAAAACCTAGGCAATACCATTCAGGACATAGGCATGGGCAAGGACTTCATGTGTAAAACACCAAAAGCAATGGCAACAAAAGCCAAAATTGACAAATGGGATCTCATTAAACTAAAGAGCTTCCGCACAGCAAAAGAAACTACCATCAGAGTGAACAGGCAACCTACAGAATGGGAGAAAATTTTCACAACCTACTCATCTGACAAAGGGCTAATATCCAGAATCTACAATGAACTCAAACAAATTTACAAGAAAAAAACAACCCCATCAACAAGTGGGCAAAGGACATGAACAGACACTTCTCAAAAGAAGACATTTATGCAGCCAAAAAACACATGAAAAAATGCTCATCATCACTGGCCATCAGAGAAATGCAAATCAAAACCACAATGAGATACCATCTCACACCAGTTAGAATGGCCATCATTAAAAAATCAGGAAACAACAGGTGCTGGAGAGGATGTGGAGAAATAGGAACACTTTTCCACTGTTGTTGGGACTGTAAACTACTTCAACCATTGTGGAAGTCAGTGTGGCGATTCCTCAGGGATCTAGAACTAGAAATACCATTTGACCCAGCCATCCCATTACTGGGTATATACCCAAAGGACTATAAATCATGCTGCTATAAAGACACATGCACACGTATGTTTATTGCAGCACTATTCACAATAGCAAAGACTTGGAACCAACCCAAATGTCCAACAACGATAGACTGGATTAAGAAAATGTGGCACATATACACCATGGAATACTATGCAGCCATAAAAAAGGATGAGTTCATGTCCTTTGTAGGGACATGGATGAAAATGGAAACCATCATTCTCAGTAAACTATCGCAAGGACAAAAAAACAAACACCGCATGTTCTCACTCATAGGTGGGAATTGAACAATGAGAACGCGTGGACACAGGAAGGGGAACATCACACTCCGGGGACTGTTGTGGGGTGGGGGGAGGGGGGAGGGACAGCATTAGGAGATATAGCTAATGCTAAATGATGAGTTAATGGGTGCAGCACACACCAACATGGCACATGGATACATATGTAACAAACCTGCATGTTGTGCACATGTACCCTAAAACTGCTGGGGCTCTTAAGCTTCGCTGATTTCTGCCCTGCCCAATCAAATTTGACTTTGATTTTCATATGTACCCTGGAATCTTCCCACTGCATTCCTCTTTTCATTTATTTGTTTCAGTGCTCAAACCAGCCAGAGTCAGTTTCTTTTGCTTGAAACTAAATGAACTAACACAGGAAGATTGAGAGAGAAAAAATATTGAATCAAAAGATAAGGAGGACAAAGAGAATTAGAAAATTTTGGCACTTTTATGGGAGATGATAATGGAAGTAGGGTAGAAATAATTACAGTCCTCTATAAAGGAACCTGAGATGCTGAAGGAACTCCTCAAGATAGGTGAAAAGAGATAGAAGGATGGTCCTCAGAAAGCATGCTTATTATAAATAAATGGTAAATGGAAGATTTTGGACAAGAAGTTGGGATAGGTGGACTCTGGCCATGAGCTAAATGAATTTTGAACTGTCCTCTGAAATATGTGCCTTGTCTTTCCCACACCTACCTAAAGGGCCTAGCTAAATAGAAAAAAAAAAGTCTGAAAATGAAGGAAATTCAATTTGCCCCTAAAGATGTCCTGAAAACGTTTATCTCTTGGTCTGGGTGGTAATTTATCAAGTTACATAAGTGTATAAAAATTGAGTGAGCTATAAGATAAGATTTAGGCTCTTTACCTATATTAAAGAAGGAGGAGGATAAAGAGGGGGAGAAGAAGGAGGAGAAGAAAGAAAAGCAGAAGAGAGGGAGGATCTTATTTGTTCCTAACCTGTCCTGCTCTGAATTTTCCAGAAGTACAGAGGATAACTAGAATGCCCCCCACCTCCACCCCACCTATTTAGTAACCTAAATAATAGTACAAGGGAAAGTAGACATCAACACAACACAGATGTCATGTAGGTAAGGATGGTTTAGGGCAGCTAAAACCATGCTGAAAGCTGCCCAGCATCATTCAACAAAGATCACATTTGATGTGCTCAGTTTCTATCTTCTTTGTAGAATTATGCTTCCTATTTCATATATGGAAAATGCATTGATTTTTAAGACACATAATTATTTTATGTACCACTTAGAAAGAAAAACAACACTGTCAATTATCAATTTACCACAGATTTTTAAAATAATTACTTGAGAGAGTTTTTAGATTTATTTTGAGATCTTTTCCAATGCATCACTTACTTTTATGCATATCTAGAACAGAAAAAAATGTTATACTTATTATAAATTTATCATGAATACAAAATAAATGGTTATGGTGTTACAAAAATGTGGAATAAGATGTGACAGGTAATCCTTTTACACATACAAAATGTAACATAACTTCTTGTACTTATATGAGTCTTCTTTGAGTAGTCTTAGCACTATATTGTGTTCCATGGACTGACAGCATGGACATTTGAAAGCTTGTGAGAAATTTATAATCTCAGGACCCAACCCAGACTTAGTGAATCAGAGTCTGCATTTTAAGGAGGTTCCCAGGTGATGCTTAAGTGAGCTAAATTTGGAAAACCATTGTTGCAAGGCATTTGATTGTTGCTTTGCAAAAAAAAAAAAAAAAAGATATATATATATATATATATATATATATAAAATAATGGTCATTCCTCTAATAACAAGGAATTTGTTTGCTTAGTATAACATTTACAAAACATCATTTTCTTTATGTGCATTTCTGTGAACATAGTAAATTTTTTTAATGCCAACTTACAGAACAAGAATTTTGGAAGATATTTTAAAGAACGACTAAACTAAATATATATAGTAGAAACAATGAAGCAAATTCCATTGTAATAATGACAACCTGAAGAAAATGTCCAAATTTACAAATGCATAGACCATGGCAGTTAATGTCATTTGCCCACAGTAATTGTAATGTACCATCTATTGTATAATGCACACTAATGTTAGGAATGCCCAGATTTTTTTAAATTCATGCCTTAGAATGAAATTTAGATATTTTTAACAGTCCCAAGTGTGAAAACGCATCCTGTTAGCAAGAAGAATCTGTTGACCTTGGCTTCAGTCCTGTGAGATTTTCCTTTGTTAGAAAGTGGTGATAAAGTAAGGAAACAGTTGCAGTTCCTTTGTTCAAATTACATCAGTTTTTCTGGGAAAACTAGAAGAAACAGTGAGGAAGAGAAATTTTTAAAAAATATTAGAATAGAGATTGAAACAGAAATGGAGCATAATCTACATTTAACTGTACCAGTGTTAAATGGTTATGCAGGCTGTACAGGAAGTGTAGTGCCAGCATCTGCTTCTGGTGAGGGCTTCAAGAAAATTCCAGTCATGGTGGAACGTGAAGGGGTAGCAGGCACATGATATCACCAGAGTGGGAGCAAAAGAGAGAAGGGGTTGGGGCGGTCCCAGACTCTTTTAAATAAGCAGATATCACGTGAACTAAGTGAGAACTCACTTATCATCACGGGAATGGTAGTAAACCATTCATGAGGGATCTGCCCCCATGATCTAATCACCTCTCACGAAGCCCCACCTTCAACACTGGAAATCACATTTCAACATGAGATTTGGAGGAGACAAACATCCAAACCATATCATTTGGCTTACTGAGTCCAAGACTAATTAACCTGTAAACGTATATATCGTATAATAACTTACTACTCACTCTTCATTTTACTCTTCACTCTTCACTCTTTATCTTCTTACTACTCACTCTTTACTCTTCATTTGTCATAGCAAATCTGTCCTTCAGCTCTTTAGAACTAGTATAGTACATGTTTTCAAATGACTTAATTTTAGAAGGCGTTCCTCTTTTTCTTTAGATTGCTGAATTATTTTCTCTATCAATTCTATGAAATCACTATTGTAAATTTACAGTAATATTCCCTCTAAAATCTTTCTATTATAATTTGGGAAAATGATTATAAATATGAATGCAAGACAAGCTACTTTTCAAAGCCTATAAATTTGTAATCACTTTTTTAGCCATGGTATTATAGAAATTGAACACATATATGACTGAGCTTTTTTCAATTTTCTATAAGAAACATATATTTTTCTTTCTCTAAAACATGAGGGTAGCTGTGTTCTCAGTATGAGAATTTGCAAATTAGGCATTGAACAATTTGATAAATGAATATGCTTAGCCTATATAAGAATTTAGTGGGCAAAAGTAGTGGTTAAATGGTACAACTCAAGAAATAGTAGGTCAAGAATTAATGTGTGAACTTTGGAAAAATCATAAATGTATCTACTTTATGGAGCTTTTATGAGTATTAAATGAGATAATCCACGTAAACTGCTAAGCATGGTTTCTGGCTCATAGTTAATACTTACAAGTGTTTTTATTACATATACACATATAACAACATGCAAAGGAAAATGCCTCGACTAATGTGGTTATCTTTGAATGTGAGACTATGGTTGACTTTGATTTGCTTATTCATGCCTTATACTTTATGTGTCTTCAGTGTGTTTCTTCAAATGTTGTGCAATCTAATGGGTAACTATCATAGTCAGAAGAAAAGCTATTTTTAAGAATAATAAAAGGTTTTCTATGCACCCATCAGGGCCTGTCGTGGGGTGAGGGGAAGGGGGAGGAATAGCATTGGAAGATATACCTAATGTAAATGACGAGTTAATGGGTGCAGCACACCAACATGGCACATACATACATATGTAACAAACCTGCACGTTGTGCACATGTACCCTAGAACTTAAAGTATAATTTAAAAAAAAAGAATAATAAAAGGAAAAGCATTGATGATGGAATAAGCACAACTTATATTGGTGGAGATAAGGTTTGGGGAAGGAGGAAGGGCAAGGGAGGAAAAACAAACTGAGAAGACACAGCAACCCGGACAATGGATATGTACAGGATAAAAGCAGGCAATAAAGAGTTAATAAGAGGATTGTAAAGCTGAGCAGTGAAGTGAAAGCGCTGATATGAGCAGATTAGGTTGGAGGTTGTATTTGGGATGAATAGAGCAAATAGAGCATTAGAGACTATAAAACCAGCTAGGCAACCGTTGTAATAATATAGTCAGGAGATGAAGACGGCATAGGTATATAAGTACAGGCAAAATCAAATATTTAAGAAGATAAAGAAGTGGTTAATCTGGGAGGTGCTTAGAAGAAAAAGAAGCAGTCAGACTTTGCAATAATTGATAGTAAAAGAAGACTCAAAAATGACTGAAAAAAAAAAACCAGAACAAATCACCCAATTAAAAAATGAGCAAAAAACCTAAATACATATTTCTTACAAGGAGACATACAAATGGCCAACAGGTATATGAAAAATGGTCAATATCACTAATCATCAGGGAAATGCAAATCCAAACCATAATGAGATATCACTTCACTCCTGTTAAAATGGCTACTAAAAATATAACAAATTAGGATTTGGGGAAAAAGGATGTGGGGAAAAAGGAACCATACAGTGTTGGTGAGAGTGTAAATTAGTACAGCCATTATAAAAAGCAGTATGGAGGATCCTAAAAATAATTAAAAGTAGAACTACCATTATATCTAGCAATCTCACTATATATCTAAAGGAAATATATACATCTTAAGGAAATAAAATCAGTATGTCAAAGAGATATCTGCACTCCCATGTTTTTGCAGCATTCTTCACGATATCCAAAATATGAAATCAACTTAAATGTCCACCAACAAATAAATGGCAAAAGACAATGTGGTATATATACATGCTGGACTACTGTTCAGTCATAAAAAAAGCAAATTCTGTCATTTGTGACATGAATAAACCTTGATGACCCTATATTAAGTGAAAAAACCTGGCACAGAAAGACAAATACCACATGACCACATTCATATGTGGAATCTAAAAAAGGTGATTTCATAGAAGAAGACAGAAGAATGGTGGTTACCAGGAGCTGAGGAGGTTTGGAGAGCGGATGTTTAGGGATATGGTGGTCGAAGGATACAAAATTTTTGTTAGACGGGGAATAAGTTCAAGAGACTTATTGTACAATGTGATGACAATAGTTAAGAATTGTGTTGCTGTGTACGACTTCACTCATGTTGTGTACAACTTCAAAACATCATGTTGTACACAACAAATACACACAATTTTATGTCACTTTTAAAAAAAAAGAAAAAAATGACTGCAAATTTTTAATTTTGGAAAGCTGGAAGCCTACAACAAAAATTGCATAGTTTTAAAGAGGCAGTTTTAAGGGGAAGGTATACATGTTTGGGGAAAGGACAGTTTGAAATGGCACTAAAATAGCTAGGTGGGATCAAATTCAGACAGTTGGAAAATAGTATCAATAAAACATATCAGAACTGAGAGAAACCTTGCAGATGACCTAATTCCCATGCCTCGTTCAGGTTTATGTAATAAAAGAGATACACTTTTGTGTTACAGCCAGTTGACTGCAAGACCATGGCGAGGTCCTACTAACACCCAAACTAGGGGCTGTTCCTCCTTATCTGCCAAACAAACTTGTACAAAATCCTAACTTCAAAGATGCGTAAAATCTTGATTTTTTTTTTGGACTGATGAGTGCAATATTTTAAGAAGGCATAATATTTTTAAAATCTAAGAGCATGTAACGTGATACATATTACACAGTATAACCAATTCTAAGGCTATAAGTGACAGAATTCATATCACAGCAAAGATGAATTTTTTTGAGACAAGGTCTGGCTTTATCACTCAGGCCAGAGTTCAGTGGCCCAATCTTGGCTTACTGCAACCTCTGCCTCCTGGTCTCAAGCCATCCTCCCACCACAGCCTCTTGAGTAGCTGGGAGTACAGGAGCGTGCCACCACATCTGGCTAATTTTTGTATTTTTTGTAGAGACAGGGTATCGCCATGTTACCCAAGCTGGCTGGTCTTGAACTCGTGAGCTCAAGCTATCCACCCACCTCAGCCTCCCAAAGTGCCAGGATTATAGGTATGAGCCACTGTGCCCTGCCGAATTTTATAATTTTAGGAGAAACATTTCATTATAGGGACATTAGGTCATTTTCACTGTTTTTATTTAAATGTCAAGATAGCCTATTTTTAGACATGTGCCATTGCTTCTTTCTTTTTATTTCTTCTTTTATTTTTGTCATGTCTTCCTTTTGGGGCGTTACATTTGTCTGTATCACTTGGAGATGGAGGTGTTCTTTCACAATTTCTCTTAAGCAGAAAATAATAGATGTTTCCTAAAAATTTTTTTTGTCACTTTAGCCACAAAGTCTTGTCATTTTTTTGGACATTAAACAGAAAGACAATTTGGACACAAAGAAGGTTTTTTAATTAGGAGGATTGAAAATATTCAACCAGTGGGTCAATCTGATCAGGGCTAATATTAGCTTAAAACTTAGATTTTATTTTTGAAACCAAGTTGTCTTTTTTAGCTTAGACTGTTCCCTACCAAGGCCATGTCACTGTCAACTACTGAACATTTCCAAAATTAGAACATTTTAAAACCTCCCAGCAGCAGAAACATTTTCCCAAGTATCCATGAATTCACATTTAAACTCCTAAGTGACGTTTCTTTCTTTTCTAGAAAAAAAAATATATATATATATATTAATTCATTCAAAAATTGCCAAGCATAGTGGCTCATGCCTGTTATTCCAGTGGTTGGGGAGGCCAAGGTGGGAAGACCGCTTGAGACCATGGGTTTGAGACCAGCCGGGGCAACATAGTGAGACTGCATCTCTACAAAATATAAGATAAGAAATTAGCCCGGTGTGGTGGTACACACCTGTAGTTCTAACTACTCTGGAGGCTAAGGCAGGAGGATCTCTTTTTTTTTTTTTTTGAGACGGAGTCTCGCTCTGTCGCCCAGGCTGGAGTGCAGTGGCGCCATCTCGGCTCACTGCAAGCTCCGCCTCCCGGGTTCACGCCATTCTCCTGCCTCAGCCTCTCCGAGTAGCTGGGACTACAGGCGCCCGCCACCACGCCCGGCTAATTTTTTGTATTTTTAGTAGAGACGGGGTTTCACCATGGTCTCGATCTCCTGACCTCGGGATCCGCCCCCCTCGGCCTCCCAAAGTGCTGGGATTACAAGCGTGAGCCACCGCGCCCGGCCAGGAGGATCTCTTAAGACCAGGAGTTTGAGGTTAGAGTGAGCTGTGATAACACTTTCAGCCTGAGTGATGGAGCAAGAACTTGTCTCTGATATAGATATGTATTTCCTTTTCATAATATAAACCAGGTATTGTGATGTATACAGAGTGTTATTAATGAATAAAACAAAGCCAAGTAAAACAAAAATGCTACCCTCAGGGTAAGAGATGAAGTCAAGAAGGTGGTGGGTGTTAGGTAAGACTTGTAGGCTATAGTAAGAATTTAGAATTCTGCCCTGAGATATGAAATCATTGTAAAGTTTTGAACACTGTGATATTACATCTCTTCCCTTTAAAATATTCTATTTTTTAAATTGTTTGGACTCTAGATGTAAAATAAAGGTGGCATTTACAGGATTTATTAATAGCTTCAATGCAGTTTCTGAGACAAAGAACGTCTCAAAGTGCCAAGAATAATACCAAGGTCTCATCTTAAGTATCAGCAACAATGGAGTTACCGCTTGCTGAGGTTGGTGAGACTGGGGAAACAGCTGGTGTAGGGAGAAAGATCAGGAAACCATTTTCATTCCTACTAAATGTTTTTAAGTATACAAATGTAGGTATTAAGTAGGAATTTGTTCAACAAGTTTGGATTTCAAGAGATAGGTAAGGCCTAGAGATGTAAGTTTGGAATTTTCAGCGTGAGATCATATTTATTTATTTCTTTTTTTTTAATTTTTTTTTTTTTTTTTTTTCTGAGATGGGCTCTCGCTCTGTCGCCCAGGCTGGAGTGCAGTGGCACAATCTTAGCTCGCTGCAAGCTCCGCCTCCCGGGTTCACGCCATTCTCCTGCCTCAGCCTCCCCAGTAGCTGGGACTACAGGCGCCTGCCACTACGCCTGGCTAACTTTTTGTATTTTTAGTAGAGACGGGGTTTCACTGTGTTAGCCACGATGGTCTTGATCTCCTGACCTTGTGGTCCACCCACCTCGGCCTCCCAAACTGCTGGGATTACAGGCCTGAGCCACCACGCCCGGCCTGAGATCATATTTAAAGCCCTGTGATTGGAAGATATACCCACTAGGCACTGAGTACAGATAGGACTGAAAAGCTTCTGGGAATATTTAGGATTCTGGAAAATAAGGAGAAACCAGGAAAGCAGACCAAGAGGGAGAGTGCTACGAAGTAGGGGAGAACAAAGCAACAGTGGGTTTCTGAATTTCAAAGGAAAAAAAGCAGGCTTCAGAAATAACGCAAGGCATTGTCTATTGATACCCAACACCATCGCATCCCCCTAATCTTTTCCCTATAATAAAACTGAAAACGTGGAAGGAGCATTTTGCAGAATCCTTTACCAGCAGAGATCTAGTTTATTTTACATCTCTGAAAAACATTCCCTCATTCATCAAAGATGAAATAGCTATTAGATTCCAAGAGCAGTGGCCACTTGGATGTACAACTGTGGGCCCCAACCTTTTTGGCTCCAGGGACCAGTTTACGGGAAGACAATTTTTCCATGGATGAAGGTGGTGGGGGAATGGATTAGATTCTCATAAGGAGCATCCAACCTGGATCCCTTGCAGGTTCAGTTCACACTAGGGTTCGTGTTCCTATGAGAATCTAATGCCACTGCTGATCTGACAGGAGGTGGAGCTCAGGAGGTAATACTCACTGGCCAGCTGCTCCTGCTGTGTGGTTTGGTTCCTAACAGCCCACAGACCAGTATGTGTGTAGCGGGGTGGGGCGGGGGTCACGGTTGGGGAACCCTGGTGTACAAGAATGAGCTTTGCAGTGATTTCAATGTGAAGTCCTATTAATTATTTTTCTTGTTTCTAAAATTATCACAAAGCTGAGAGGAAGCTGAGTCAATTGTTGGAGGTTTCAGGCAATTCTGGACTTTTCTGATTTCTTTGAGGCCAGCTGTAGTTCCCTCAACCCTACCAATCATTTCGTAGACATAAATTTATTTCTGTTAAATCTCTTCCTGCTGAAAAACTGACAATAGTTTCTGTTTTCCTGTTTAAACCCGAAATGATCTAAAGGCAGAATAATCAACTCTGTCAATTGCCGCTACTAAATCAGTAAGATAAACACGGAGTATACACCATCAAATTTACAATGTTGATGCCATTGATGATCTCATTGTGACCATTTTTATTGGAATACTACGGAGAAAACATTCTTTGCATGACTTCCATGGAAATGGGAGGATAAAAACCAATTGTGATGAGTTTTTTATAAAGCAGGCATCCCTAAGCTGGGGACCATGAACTGGTACTGGTCTGTGGCCTGTTACGAACCAGGCTGCACAGCAGGAGATGAGTGGCTGGTGAGTGAGCATTACCACCTGAACTCTGCCTCCTGTCAGATCAGCAGTGGCATTAGATTCTCATAGAAGCTCAAACCCTATTGTGAACTGTGCATGCAAGGGGCCTAGGTTGCATGCTTCTTATGAGACTCTAAATAATGTCTGATGATCTAAGGTGGAACAGTTTCCTCTCAAAACCATCCCCCCAACCACCCTTCCCCTTGTCCATGGAAAAATTGTTGTCCACGAAACAGTCCCTGGTGCAAAAATCACTGGAGACTGCTGCTGTACCAGGCAGAATATAATTGCTAATTGGAAGATAATGTGGAGTTAGAAGAACATTTTTTGTAGTGGTTATTTTTATTTAAAAGAAACATTAGAACATGCACGTAATAAGCCAATGTATATGATCCAATAGAGAGGAGAAACTTACTGATGTCAGAAGGAGAGGGACAGTTGTAAGAAAATACTTTAACAGGAGGGAGGTGAGATTGTATGAACATATGAAGAAGACAGTTCATGGACAAATGAAGACTGAGGTCCAAGAACAGTGCATTCAACTTGCAGGAAGACAGGTATAGTACATGAGCACCAACACAGGGGGTTTGGTAGATTTGGTAGTGGGGGCATGTTGAAACTCTTCTGATTGTTTCTGTTGTGTTAATGAAATGAGAAGTAACTTCATCAGCTGAAGATAAGGAGAAAAAAAGGTGTTTAAGGCTTGAGAAAGAAGGAGGACGTGTAAAATAGTCATCTTGGGGAATGGTAGAGTGAATGGACATAAGAAATGTATCTGGATTGAAGAGTGATACTAAGGCTCTGTTCAGGATAGGAGTCATGAATTAAACAGAAACATGTTGACATGTTTGTGTGTTTTTCTCCCAAAATTTCAGCTGCTCTGATACAGAGTTAAAATAGACAGAGAAATGAACTTAATTGGGGATACCTTTACCAGCTGAGTTTAACAAAGGAAAAAAAAGGGGGCAAGGGATTAATGTGTTGGAAAACAAGTGGCGATGGTAATGGTTGATGGAACATAAGCTACATAACAAAGGGATTGAGGATATCAGGGGAGGAAGGGACTAGTGAAAGACGGCAAGGTCAACTCACGGAAATTCATGATATGGCAAAAGAATTATTGGAGTTGGGATAATGGCAGAAAACACGGGGACTGTTGACTAGAGACGTACTGCTATATACGGAGGCTGTGAAAAAGTGGCAGTTACTGGAAATAGCAAGAGCATTGTTATGGTAGTGGGTGTCTATGGTGATGAGTCCTACACAGTTATTGAAGACATGTATGTTATGAGTTGATAAGCCAGAATATTGGATAGATCACTTCTGGGGATGTAGAAATAGCTAAGGATCAGTAGTGATGTTAGTAGTGTGAAGTGCAAGAGAATGATCTGGCACTGAAATGTTCAATAAATCAGATAATGATTATGAGGAATGCAGATGATTGCCATTTGGAAATATAGTGTGACATTAGTGTGATAATTGTGTTTCAACATAATTGGAATTTCAGGGAGGCTAAAGGAGATAGTGCTTGGAAAAAACTATGAGGATCAAAAAGGAGATCAACCCTACCTCTAGGACTAGTTGTACCTGGAATGTTAAGAGAGAGAAAAAAAATCATCCATTTGAGAGGGTTACAGAAGTATCAGGGTTCTCAGTAGAGAGCCTAGTTCAGAAGCACAGTTGAGGCTAGTGTGGGATTATAACGGTTGGGAGATTGAAACAGAACAGGAAATATACAAAAGAGCTCAGATAATGAGAGATAATATGAGAATATTGCGTGTGATAAACAGTAACAGAAGATACACACCTCATATAAAAGCTGATGGTCCCAAGACAGATGATAATCATGGGGAGGCCAAGAGGTTGTGAATGTTGGGGGAAGAAAATGGGGATGGTAGCGGACTCTTGATATAAGATCTGGAACCCTGTGAGTTCCTTCTTAAATCACAGTAATGGGGTTGTAAGTGCTGGCAGAGAAGAGGTGTCACCAAGAAACTTAAGAAACTCTTTGGCTGTTCTGCTAGTAGAGATATTTAGGCCAGAGAACTGGCGTTTCTTGGCTGTCTTAAACGTTGTATTATTTTTTCTCATCTTCAAGGTATTAATAGTATTTCTATCTATTCCATTGGCTAGAATCATGAAATGCAAGGGGTAATCATTGAGTTAATAACTAATTGTTGGAAATCTCTGTCAGTTTAATTTTGGCAAAACTCACAAAATGGAAATGGATTACAGTAAAAGAAATGTTATAATTGCTAAAACAAAAAATAGAAATATCCATTGTTTTTGGAGTTTAATATTTCATAATGTTTATATGACATGATTTTTTAAGTCAAAAGAAACCAATAAGTTCAATCGTTTGAGTTAAAGTGTTACATAAACTTTGTATACATCCATCTCAGCTACAGATAACTATATTCCAGTTCCAGAAAAATACACACATTTGTTTACTTGTTGCAAATCATTAAGTGTTTGTTATGCCAGGAACTGTGCTAAATTTTAGAGACCAAATGATAAAAATATAGAGCCTCTGACTTCAATGAGCTTCTAATTTAGCAGTCATATAAGCAAATGCTAAATTACAATTCAGTATAATACTTGTTATGATAGAGTTATAACAGAAGAAATAAAGGGGCCTTTTCTTTGGGGGGAAGTCTTGAGAAATTAACAAAGCTTTTTGCCTGAATATTTGTTCAATTTTTTATAGTCTAGACTGGAAAACATAGAACCTCAAGTTTCCCTTTACATTTCCTTTTTAAAGATGGGATATTTTGCAAGTCTCTACTTCCTATTCCCTCCAGTTTCTCAGCTCTTCAGTCAATAGTTGAGCAAGTATTTTTAGCCCCACAATGCAACTTTCCAAGCCTCATCACCATATCATCTCTCACAGAAGGAAAGAAGAAAAAATGATTCTTTAACTTTTTTTTCCATCTTCCAAAATACTACCTGACCTCCACTCCATTTGGGTTGGAAGAGGTGTTTGTTTCTTTGTTTGTTTGTTTTCAGATATTTGCATTGTGGTGACTGTATTAGTCCATCTTCACGCTGCTGATAAAGACACACACAAGACTGGGTAATTTGTAAAGAAAAAGAGGTTCAATGGACCCAGTTCCACACGGCTGGGGAGGCCTCACAATCATGGTGGAAGGAGAAAGGCACATCTTACATCTTACATGGCAGTGGACAAGACAGAATGAGAGCCAAGAAAAAGGAGAAACCCCTTATTAAACCATCAGATCTTGTGAGACTTATTCACTACCATGAGAACAGTATGAGGGAAACCGCCCCCATGATTCAATTATTTCCCACTGGGTCCCTCCCACAACATGTGGGAATTATTGGACCTATAATTCAAGATAAGATTTGGGTGGGGACACAGCAAAAGCAGATCAGTGACCTTGATGTGTTCCCTGTGTAAGAAGTTGCCTTAGCCATAATTTTCTAAAAAATAGCATTCAGAGCAAAGCCCATATACTAATGCTTTTTTGGGAGAAGAAATCCCAAGACAAGAGTGAGGTAAAGGGGACATGACATAAGAAAGGAACACAAGCAACACTACATGTTGCATTAATGAGCTGCTACAATTTATAAGGAAACCCGCATTATTACTCATGTTAGAAGCCATATAATGCCACTGCTTCTTGGTAGCATCTATCCAAGGAGACAAAGAGGAAACATTTTTCAATTGATAGCTTCTTTCCGTATTCTATTTTTCATTGGTCAAGGGTCAGCCTATAAGCCCTTAATTTTTCTGTACTTCTGGGAATTCTATATGTCCCCTCCAGGTAACTGCTGGGAAATGATAATCAGTAGATCCAGTCAGGCTGAAATTGGGCACTTGAGATGCTAAATGCTATATGGCTCCAACTAAAGCTAACTCATGAAGCCATACCCAGGCTCAGCTCCTGCCTCAAGGACAAACTGAATCAACCGGTAGTATTTCAAGATGAGGCAACAACAGTAAAGGCCAGGGTATTAAGACTATAAGAGCATGTTGAGCACGCTCCATCTGAGAAACATGACAAATGTCTAAGGGTTACAGGACAAATAATATTGATTGTATCTGGGGAGATGCTTAGCTTGGATCTGGCAGAGTTCATTTCTTGCACTGCCCAGATCTGCTTACAACCTCTCCTGTATAAGCATACAATGCATTCACGTCCATCCTGAAAGAAGAGATACAAATCCAGTGCTTCAAAGCATAACTGATTACAGTATTCCAAAAAGACTTGAAAAACGTAAGAAAAAAACACTATATCCCCTGTCATTGCTGCTGGTTCCAGAACAATAATTGATATGTATCATCTCCCTATTCTATTGCCAACTTGAGATCTTTCTTGACCAAGACTTTAACTAGCCTTGGTTGCTTGCCTAATGGGGTCCCCCAGCCTTTCATCCACAAGGAGTTGCCCTACCATTTAGGGGGTGGTGGCTGCTACAACTGTCCAATCACAGTTATCACTGGATGATGTAATACCAAGAGACCCCCTAGAAAGTCCCTCATGGGAGATATATTCCTCTTGCCTCAATTGTATGATATCACCTTCAGCTCATTAAGGAAATGATGTATTAATCCACTGAGAAAACTAGCTTCTTTCATTTCTGACTGGCTTGCTGATGGTAGCCAGATGGTAATAACAGATTCTGGAAAAACATCTTCCATTTTGGGAATCAGTTAACTAACTTGGCATTTGGGGAACCAAGTTAACTAACTTTGCAGAGACTAATTTTGCAGAGTTAGAAAACAAAACTTCTGCAAGAGGGTCACCAAGAGTGATGATAAGAAGGCTCGTCTTTTTTTTTTTTTTTTCTTGGACTTCTAGTTACTGAGAACACAGCTCCATGTATCAGTCATTTGTTCAAAGAATATACTAGATTCTGTAGAACAGCTTTCCAACTCACGAAATGTTGTCCCTGAACTAATAGGTTAACTGAGCCTTCAGGATTCCTTTCCACCAATGACAACTTCTAGATGATGCAAAGCCAGTGAATTGCATATTTGTACCTCAATTTTCAAAGCCCTTTGCGATAAAATAGGTTCCTATGAGACAATATTACATAGGACACTGTTGATAGCTCAGGCATTCTATAACCACTTGGGTGACTTCCAGAAGAAAAGACAAATCCAGATCAATGTATATGTTGATTTTGGTTAGGAATAATTTCTACCCCCTCCAAAGTCCAAGGCAATCAACCAATCACTGGAGGTTGTCTTTTTTTTTTAATTTTTCTTTAAATTTGGGGATACATGTGCAGAACGTGCAGATTTGTTACGTAGGTATACATGTGCCATGGTGGTTTGCTGAACCTACTGACCTACCCTCTAAGTTCCCTACCCTTCATCCCAATCCCCCAATAGGCCCTGGCATATGTTGTTCTGCTCCCTGTGTGGAGAAGACATATGCGTGCAGGTGTCTTTATAATGCAATGATTTCTATTCCTTTGGGTATATACCACGTAATGGGATTGCTGCGTCAAATGATATTTCTGGTTCTAGATCCCTGAGGAATCACCATACTGTCTTCCACAATGGTTGAACTAATTTACATTCCCACCAACAGTGTAAAAGCATTCCTATGTCTCCAATGCTTCACCAGCATCAATTGTTTCTTGACTTTTTAGTAATTGCCATTCTGATTGGCATGAGATGGTCTCTCACTGTGGTTTTGATTTGCATTTGTCTAATGATCAGTGATGTTGAGCATTTTTTCATAGGTTTGTTGGCTGCATAAACATCTTCTTTTGAGAAGTGTCTGTCCATATCCTTTGCCCACTTTTTTAATGGGGTCGTTTGCTTTTGTTCTTGTTAATTTGTAAAGTTCCTAGTAAATTCTGGATATTAGACCTTTGTCAGATGAGTAGATTGCAAAAATTTTCTCCCATTATGTAGGTTGCCTGTTTATTCTGATGATAGTTTCTTTTGCTGTGCAGAAGCTCTTTAGTTTAATTAGATCCCATTTGTCAATTTTGGCTTCTGTTGCAATTGCCTTTGGCATTTTCATTATGAAGTCTTTGCCCAGCCTATGTCCTGAATAGTATTGCCTAGGTTTTCTTCTAGGGTTTTTATGGTTTTGGGTTTAACATTTAAGCCCTGAATCCATCTTTAGTTGATTTTTGCATAAGGTGTAAGGAAGGGGTCCAGTTTCAGTTTTCCACATACGGTTAGCCAGTTTTCCCAGCACCATGTATTGTAGAAAATCCTTTCCCCATTGCTTGTTTTTGTCAGGTTTGTCAAAGATCAGATGGTTGTAAATGTGTGGTATTATTTCTGAGGTCTCTGTTCTGTTCCATTGGTCTATGTGCCTGTTTTGGTACCAGTACCATGCTTTTGGTTACTGTAACTTTGTAGTGTAGTTTGAAGTCAGGTAGTATGATGCCTCCAGCTTTGTTCTTTTTGCTTAGCATTGCCTTGGCTATATGGGATCTTCTTTGATTCCATATGAAATGTAAATTAGTTTTTCCTAATTCTGTGAAGAACGTCAATGGTATTTTGATGGGAGTAGCACTGAATCTATAAATTACTTTGGGCAGTATGGCCATTTTCATGGCATTGATTCTTCCTGTCCATAAGCATGGAATATTTTTCTGTTCATTTGTGTCCTCTCTTATCTCCTTGAGCTGTGGTTTGTAGTTCTCCTTGAAGAAGTCCTTCACATCCCTTATTAGCTGTATTCCTAGGTATTTTATTCTCTTTGTAGCAGTTGTGAATGGGGGTTCATTCATGATTTGGCTCTTTGCTTGTTTATTGTTGGTGTAAATGAACACATGTGATTTTTGCACACTGATTTTGTATCCTGAGACTTTGCTGAAGTTGCTTATCAGCTTAAGGAGTTTTTGGGCTGAGATGACGGGGTTTTCTGAATATAGAATCATGTCGTCTGCAAACAGAGACAATTTGACTTCCACTCTTCCTATTTGAATACACTTTATTTCTTTCTCTTGCCTGATTGCCTTAGCCAGAACTTCCAATGCTATGTTGAATAGGAGTGGTGAGAGAGGGCATTTTTGTCTTGTAACGGTTTTCAAAGGGAATACTTCCAGCTTTTGAACATTCAATATGATATTGGCTGTGAATATTTCATAAGTAGCTCTTATTATTTTGAGATATGTTCCATCAATACCTAGTTTATTGAGAGTTAACATGAAGGGATGGATTTTATCAAAGGCCTTTTCTTCGTCTATTGAGATTATCATGTGGTTTTTGTCTTTGGTTCTGTTTATGTGATGGATGACGTTTATTGATTTGCATACGTTAAACCAGCCTTGCATTCTAGGAATGAAGCCGACTTGATCGTGGTGGATATGTTTTGTGATGTGCTGCTAGATTCGGTTTGCCAGTATTTTATGGAGGATTTTTGTATCAATGTTCTTCAGGGATATTGGCCTGAAGTTTTTCTTTTTTGTTGTGTCTCTGCCAGATTTTTATATAATGATGATGCTGGCTTCATAAGATGAGTTAAGGGGGAGTCCTTCTTTTTCAATTTTTGGAATAGTTTCAGAAGGAATGGTACCAGCTCCTCTTTGTACCTCTGGTAGAATTTGGCTGTGAATCCATCCAGTCCTGGACTTTTTTTGGTTAGTAGGCTATTAATACTGCCTCAATTTCAGAACTTGTTATTGGTCTATTCAGAGATTCCACTTCTTCCTGGCTTAATCTTTGGAGGGTGTATGTGTCTGGGAATTTGTCCATTTCTTCTAGATTTTCTAGTTTATTTGCATAGAGATGTTTACAGTATTCTCTGATGGTAGTTTGTATTTCTGTAGGGTCAGTGGTGATATCCCCTTTATCATTTTTTTATTGGGTCGATTTGATTCCTCTCTCTCTTCTTATTAGTATAGCTAGCATTCTATTTTGCTAATTTTTTCAAAAAAAACCATCTCCTAGATTCATTGATTTTTTGGAGGGATTTTCATGTCTCTATCTCCTTCAATTCTGCTCTGATCTTAGTTATTTCTTGTCTTCTGCTAGCTTTTGGATTCGTTTTCTCTTGCTTCTATAGCTCTTTTAATTGCGATGTTAGGGTATCAATTTGAGATCTTTCTAGCTTTATGTTGTGGACATTTAGTGCTATAAATTTCCCTCTTAACACTGTTTTAGCTGTGTCCCAGAGATTCTGGTATGTTGCCTCTGTTTTCATTGGTTTCAAATAACTTCTAGATTTCTGCCTTAATTTCATTATTTACCCAGGAGTCATTCAGGAGGAGGTTGTTAAATTTCTAAGTAATTTTGTGGTTTTGAGTGAGTTTCTTAATCTCGAGTTCTAATTTGATTGCACTGTGGTCAGAGAGACTGGTTTGTTATGATTTCAGTTCTTTTGCACTTGCTGAGGAGTGTTTTACTACCAATTATGTGGTCAATTTTAGAATGAATGCCATGTGACACTGAGAAGAATGTAAATTCTGTCGATTTGGTGTGGAGATTCTGTAGATGTCTATTAGGTCCGCTTGATGAAGAGCTGAGATCAAGTCCTAAATGTCCTTGTTAATTTTCTGCCTGATTGATCTGCCTAATATTGACAGTAGGGTGTTAAAGTCTCCCACGTTTATTGTGTGGGAGTCTAAGTCTCTTTGTAGGTCTCTAAGAACTTGTCTCATGAATCTGAGGGTTCCTGTATTGGGTGCATATTATTTAGGATAGTTAGCTTTTCTTGTTGAAGTACTCCTTTTATCATTGTGTAATACCCTTCTTTGTCTTTTTTGATCTTTGTAGGTTTAAAGTCTGTTTTGTCAGAGACTAGGATTGCAACTGCTGCTTTCTTTTGCTTTCCATTTGCTTTGGTAAATATTCATCCATCCCTTCATTTTGAGCTTATGCATGACTTTGCACATTAGATGGGTCCCCTGAATACGGAACACCAATGGGTCTTGATTCTTTATCCAATTTGCCAGTTTGTGTCTTTTAATTAGGGCATTTAGCCCATTTACATTTAAGGTTAGCTTTGTTATGTGCATTTGATTCTACCATCATGATGCCAGCTGGAAATTTTGCACACTAGTTGATGCAGTTTCTTCATAGAGTCATTGGTCTTTATATTTTGGTGTGTTTTCACAGTGGCTGGTACCAGTTTTTCCTTTCCATATTTATTTTTTCCTTCAGGAGCTCTTGCAAGGCAGGGCTGGCAGTGACTAAATCCCTCAGCATTTCCTTGTCTGAAAAAAAGGTATTTATCCTTTACTTATGAAGCTCAGTTTGGCTGGATATGAAATTCTGGGTTGAAAAATCTTTTCTTTAAGAATGCTGAATTTTGGCCCCAATCTCTTCTGGCTTGTAGGGTTTCTGCTGAAAGGTCCACTGTTAGTCTGATGGGCTTCCCTTTGTAGGTGACCTGGCCTTTCTTTCTAGCTGCCCTTAACATTTTTTCCTTCATTTTGACCTTGGAGATTCTGACAATTCTGCGTCTTGGGGTTGATCTTCTCCTGGAGTATCTTAATGGTGTTCTTGGTTTTTCCTGAATTTGCATGTTAGCCTATCTTGCTAGGTTGGGGAAGTTCTCCTGGATAATATCCTGAAGTGTGTTTTCCAACTTGGTTCCATTTCCCCTATCTACTTCAGGTACTCCAATCAATTGTACATTCGTTCTGTTTAGTAGTTCCATATGTCTCGGAGTTTTTGTTCGTTCCCTTTCATTGTTTTCTCTAATGTTGTCTGCATGCCTTATTTCAGCAAGGTGGCCTTCAGACTCTGATATTTCCCCTTGGTTGATTTAGCTATTGATACTTGTGTATGCTTCACAAAATTCCTGTGCTGTGTTTTTCAGTTCCATCAGGTCATTTATGTTCCCCTGTAAACTGGTTATTCTAGTTAGCAACTCCTCTAACTTTTTATCAAGGTTCTTGGTTTATTTGCATTGGATTAGAACATGCTCCTAAGCCTCTGGCTGGAGTTGTTGGAGTTCCTGCAGGGAGGTCCTGCCCAGTGAGGAAGGATGAATCAAGGTCAGGCCTGAGGAGATGCTCTAGCCACAGCCAGTGTGTTGGGCTCTGGGGGAGCACCTCTTGGGACCAAGACATTCACTCTCCCTGACTCCAGCAGGGAAAAAGTGTGGCCTGGAGCTATTGAGATGGATACCACCATTCCCCCGCCCAGCGAGCTTAGCATGTTAGGCAGTTTTGAGTTGCAGTGCTGGCTGCTGTCCCTCTCAAAAAGAGCTCAAAGGGCTTACACAGCCGGCAGCCACAGCTGTGGTGTTTGTTGCCCCTCTCCCTGGGAAGTGAGCAGGCTTAAGCAGATTCTAGCTGAGAGGCTGTTGAGAATCTGCATGGCTCTGGGATTGGGACCCTATCCCCTGGTGGCGTTAGTGTGCGAGTGGGATCTTCCGATCCATGGGTTGCACAGTTCTGTGGAAAAAGCATGGTTTCCCCAGCTGGGTGGGATGCTCACTCACTGCCTCCCTTGGCTGGGGGATGGAGGGTCCCCTGCCCCGTGTGGCTCTCAGGTGGGCCACCACACCATCCTGCTCTTCCTTCTTTGTGGATCACGCCAGCTGCTTAGTCAGTTCTGATGAGAGAACCTGGATACCTTGGTTGCCAGTGCAGGATTCACACGCTAATTATGGTCTTTGCAATGGGAGCTTCTGATCATAGCTGCTTCTAGTTGGCAATCTTGGCCCTGCTCCCCCAAAAGTGTTTTTTGAATGAGGTTGTCTTGTATCATTGAGGATGGTGATATTTTGAGGGCTCAGAGTGGGACCCCAACAAAATGAAAGGTTGAATATTTAGTAGTGGTGATAGCTTTATCAGCCTTGGTGAGATAAAATCCGTGTTACTGAACCTATGCATAGCCTGTGATAATAGTTCTCTGTTCATGAACATACAGCACAAGCACTATTATGATTAAAGGAGACTGGCTAACAACCATAGATAATTTATGCTGACACCTGATTGTTGACAATCTTATATGTAATGAATGTTTTCTGGTGAACAAATGCCTAAATACAAAGATCTGCACACTTTTAGCCTTCGCCCATAGGTACATCCACTTAATACTGCTTTAGACCTTCTTGTTCCCTATCTTCATTCCAGGTGCACAACCAATCTGTTAAGCCATTCATTCCACTTTCCTGGAGTCAATAGATATCCATACATCACCTTTCCCTCCACAAAAAGTTGTCCATCAAATGTGTTGCTTGCCACACTCAGATAATTATTTCTCTCCCCATCATCCCTCAGGGCCACTCCTGAGTGGGATGTAATGAAACAGTCAATTTAAATATGAGTAAGTTCTCAGTATTGACCTTCTTCCATAGTTGGATGTAAGAAACCCACAGAACATCCTCCTATGAAGACATAAGTGTGAGTTGAGGAAGAAGTATCAGTACAACAGAGATATATGACAGGTAACTTACTTATTCATGTAATTCACTTGTGCCTTCTGGACTTGCCTCAGCTAGTCCTGAATGTATCATCTCCATCCTACAGTGAAGCTAATGCCCTAATAACTCTCAGTTTATAATGGGTAGCTCAGGCTGCATACATTCTCAGTGTCACATGACCTAGTGCTTAATCTCTATTAGGGCTCATTAACATGCAGACAGCTGTTATTCTAATGAATAGTAGTTTACTCCAGATGTCCTGCTTCAGTGCCCTAATGGCCTGAATTACCTGTTTCTCAGTTGTAGGAACTGTGAGATGCAACAAGTTCCCCTTTTCCTTACAGGGGATATCCCAACCTGTCTCAGGCCACTGGATCCCTAAAAAATGACCGACAGTCTCCCAAATCATCATAGGATTTATCTCCTGCCTTTAGGAACACATCTCTTACTAGGACTTTTAAGATGGTTGCCACTTTCTTCTCCCCAAGTCTAATTAGCACAGTGTAGACCACCATGATATTCTATGGCATTTCAAAATAATAAAAATGCCTGCACAGTGTCTTATGAGGGGCAGGAGCTTCAAACTAATCTTGAAGAAAGACATTAAAAGGGTATTATTGCTGCCCTCACCACTTAAAAATAAATTCCTCATACCAAATGCCAGAGGTTGTAATTGAGCTGCTCTAGTAAAGACACCACATCTCATAGCAACTGCAATTGGATTTGCCACCTGTATAAGTTCATGATAATCCATCAACATCCACCATCCCCAACTAGGTAGTAGCAGAAATCAAACAGGTGAATTAAATGGGGCTATTATTGGAACTATCAGCCTTCCTTCTTTTAAGTGTTTGATATTGGCAATAACCTCTATAATTCCTTTCTAGCTGTAGTATTTCTTCAAATTTTTTGTCTAATGGGATGGAGGGGCAGTTTTAGGAACTTCTGCTTTCGCTTTCTACCATAATAGCACTTACTCTATAGGTCAGAGAACGAATGTGAGAGATTCTGACATTTTTAATAAAAAGTTGCTGACTTCCCAATTAACCATTTGAGGTTCAGGAATATGGTCTTGTGATGAACCCAAACACCCACTGAACCAACTATAAAAGCATTTGGCCTAAATTTCATTTATTATCTGGCCCTTACAAACTCCCACTCTACTCAGAGACTCATAATGGCATTTTTAGTTCCCTGGGTATCAGTATCATGTCAGACATATGTCTTAGAAAGTCTGGAAAGCTCTCATAGAAAGCACAGTTACCCTAGAAATTGTCCAAAAGTCTGCCTGGGGGAATATTAGAAAAATATTTCCTGTATAAACTTACAGTGTTTTTGAGAGTCTTCCTTTCAATCAAGGAGCTGTTTCAATTAATTGGCAGATCAGAAACCAGGGTAAGGAACTATGATTTTCCCTCCTAAATGCTGGTGTCAGCTTGTCCACTAGTCAGATTTGTTTTATTTATATTATTATACAAATTAAACCCCCTGGCTTAATTGTACAGGCTATCTGTCCATCTGTGTTTCCCTGATAGCCATTGCTCTAGATCTCTATGAATTGAGGCATCCTTATTGCTACTATGGCTTTGCTGTCCATCTCAGCAACTGCATCCACCTTGTCAGGGCTAGTTACATGTTGCCATCTGGCCCAGGCCATTTCAAACTGCTCCTCCTCATTGACATCTGGAATCCCAACTCCATGGTGACATCTCCCTGCAGTGACAACTACCAAAGTGCTTCTCAAAATGCATTCTTTATTACCACAGTGAAGGCAGTGTCTTTGGGTCCTCCCTGGGAACATAAGTGGGTGATAATTTCTCAGTTACATTTACTATGTAAATCCATTCAAACGTTACCAATTCCCTCTGACATCTAACTTCTTTAATATTATGTTGAATATTCTGAAATCTCTACCTCATTTCTCATAAATCTTTATTATATCTAATGTTTAAGGAGTCATTACAGCAAACTAGTATAAAGAGCTTCAACTATGCTTGCCAGGATGTTGAACCATTACTGAGGGTAAGTGCCCTGCGAGTTCTTCCCATCTAAACTTATATTTCATCTCTTTGAATAAACATGCTCAAATCCACTTCTGTACATATGTCATCAGTTCCTGACAGTAATATGTACCAGATCCTACCACTCCTTTGATGGATACACTCTTTGCTCCCAGAACTGTGTTTCTTACTGACTTGGAAGCAAGGAGAGTAAATTGGGATAAGTCTTAAGGAAAACAAACGTAAACTTGCCTCGGATATGGGCATTTCATGGTACTCAGATACAGGGAAACTGTTCTCCTTTAGCAGGGGGAAGCTAGGTTTTTCTACCAGCCAGAGGGCTCAGTGGAATGTGGAGATTCAAGAATCTCAGATTGATAAACGAATGAACCCACTTCATATTTCAGGTTTCCACTCTCTCCAATCAGAGGGTATGCATTCAAGCTCCTTTTGCAGCTCTCCCACCATTATGATCAAATCCTAAGCTTCATTTTTTAGTGTAGAATATCCTGTGCATTAAGGAATAAGAACCTTTTTAAGAGATGCATCTGAGACCTTTGGCTTTGTAAACATGCTTTAATTTGGCCTCCAGTGCTGTCAAACTAGCTGTTCAAATGACAGTCATGTAAATTATCAGTGTTCCTATTCATCATTGATAAAGTCTATTAACAATTTGATTTCTTAATGCTCTGTCGTCCACCCACACCTCAATTCAATTAATGATAGGTGAAACTTGTAATAATCATGTACATCATAGTTTTTTTTTTAACCACTCTGCTTTTTACCAGCAATGAGGCCCTATTGCCTTCAGTTAGGCGAGCAATCGAATCTCAAATCCCCATCCTAAAGGTCCGTTTAACAGACATAGGTACCAAATGCATTAGCCCAGGTTTTCTAGAAAATAGAGTCGGAAATAAAGTTTGGATGTGAATGCTTTCTTGGAGGAGCATAATCCCAGGAGATTGAGAATATCACAGAAGAAAGGAAAGCAAACACAAGGGAATGTGTTACCATACCAATTTGGCCACAGCTTTAACTGTAAACAAATGTGGTTACTTAGACCTTAATTTATCTGCCAGCTGCCCCTGAAATCCTCTCTCTCTTTCGTCAAATTTTACCCACAGGAAATTACCTGTCCTAAAGTTTTAGGTTGTTTTACTTATACTCTCCAGGCAGCTGCCGAGACACCCACCGCATCTGTGGGCACTGCCTGGACTCCTTCTGCAGAGGGTGTTTTGGAGGCTGTATCACTCCGTTTTCACACTGCTATAAAGATACTACTTGAGACTCGGTAATTTATAAATAAAAGAGTTTTAATTGACTCACAGTTCTGCATGGCTGGGGAGCCCTCAGAAAACTTGAAATCACAGCAGAAGGGAAAGCAGGCACCTTCTTCACAAGGCAACAGGAGAGAGGATGAGCATCAATGAGGAAGTGCCACACTTTAAAACCATCAGCTCTCTAGTCGGGCGCGATGGTTCGTGCCTGTAATCCCAAACACTTTGGGATGCCGAGGTGGGCGGATTGCCTGAGCTCAGGAGTTCGCAACCAGCCTGGGCAACACGGTGAAACCCCGTCTCTACTAAAATACAAAAAATTAGCCGGGCATGGAGGTGTGCACCTGTAGTCCCAGCTACTCGGGAGGCTGAGGCAGGAGAATCCCTTGAACCCAGGAGGCGGAGCTTGCAGTGAGCCGAGATCAGGCCACAGCACTCCAGCCCGGGCGTCAGAGTGAGCCTCTGTCTCAAAACAACAACAACAACAAAAACCATCAGCTGTCAAGAGAACTCACTCACTACCATGAGAATAGCGTGAGGGAAACCCCCCTCCACGATCCAATCACCTCCCTTCCTCAACACTGGGGGATTACAATTCGAGATGAGATTTTGGTGGGGACACAGAGCCAAACCATATCAAAGGCTTTGTTAAAGTCTGGACTTTGTCAGTAGAAGACAACCAGAAGTGTCAGAATCTATGATAAGTTCAAAGGTGATGACCAGGCTTTGTGAACAAGGAAATGGCCTTGCTCACATTGACACTCACATTGCAGTCACTGGAGACACTCAGTTTGGAATGCAGGAGACATGGCCAAGGCCAGAGAGGTGGATGGGGCCACAAGGATCTGGGCAAGGACATAAACTAAGTTGCATCAAAGAGCCATCATTTGGTAAATCTCTCTAAGGCAGCATCTTAGTGACTTGAAAACTGGGCTCTTCACAGAGGCATGATGACTTGAAAACACTAGAGAAGAACTAGAAGTTCCAGGACCTAATATATAATAAAGAAAGTAATTTACCAAAGACCTGAAGTAGCAACATAACAGGGAACAATATTAAATAAATGGAAAAGTTATAGAAATCTGCCCAAATTGAAAGTTAGGCCATTATTAAAAAGTCTCTGACACATCTACTTCATATGAAGAAAGCAAAAGTTACAAGCAGGATGAAATGATAGTTTTCTAGAGGCAAACTGGAAACATGAGAAGTTTATTGACAAATTACAAGGTTATTTTTTATTTTTTGAAAATAGTCTCTTTTTTGTCTTTTGAGGTTCTGGATCTTTACAAGAAAGTAATTTCTTTTGTTGAATTGCCCTTTCCTAGGGACAAATATACATCTTATCCCTCAAAAAATATTTTCTTTTACTATCGTCTTATCCCTGAGAGCAATAACTTACTGTTCAGACGCTTTCCTGAAATACATTTGGCAAGAAAGAAACATCAGTTTCCTTAGCCAAAAAGAAAAAAAAGTAACAACATATCTAGTCTGTCAATCACCTTGTATAGTATAGAGTACACAGAAATATTATATTAAATATAAGATTGCTTTGATAGACATTTCAGCACTTATTACATGTTTAGTGAAGTAGGTTGTAAAATTCTTGGGTATATTGTGAGCAGAGCAAGGGGATTAAACAGGAGTAGACTTGGGTATAAAATAAAAGAAGAAAATGAAGCAGATTGTCAGCTTTAGGAACTAAATGGTGAACATACTGTTGTTTTAGACGTTTTAGTCAAACAACTAGTCCAATTAGTTTTTTTCTCTACTCTTTTTCTTTCCTGAATATATGCCTACTTTTTATTAAAGTAATGCATTCTCATGATTTTTACTAAAATAGCACCAATGAGCTTAAAATAAAAAGCAGCAAGCCCCTGTCTGCCACTCCCATCTGCAAACTTACTTGTAAAAACAACTATTTTTATGTCTTCTGGTGAATGTCTTCTTGTCTCTTACTAGTATCCCTCTAACACATTTATGCGAGTTCATTAATTTTGACAGTATCTACTGCTGCTATGATAGATGCTTTAGTGCATGTGCACTAAAACCACCTCCATCTACATACTCAATTCCTAAGTTTCACAGTTGTTTTAGTATTTTTAGTTTGTCTCTTTATTTATGTAACTTAAAATAATATACCCAATGTTTCTTGTTCCATTGATGTTTGATCATTTCTCTCAACTGCCATTTTGTGATTGCTACCGTCCCTCTACCCCAACTCTTTGCCTCACCTACACATCCTAACTTCTCTCTTCTATATCTTTATGTTTGCATTGTCAAGACATCTTGGTAGGGTTCCTCCAGATAATCCTCCCTTACAGAATTTAGGGCCCTACAAAAAAAAAAATAAGCAACTTTACTAGAAGTCTTTTTCTTTTTTTGTTCACCAAGGTTCAGAAGCTTTAAAGTAGATTTTGTTACTTAACATAGCATAGTCTTAATAGAGATGCCAGTGCATGAAATATAAGCACGGGAATGGCTTTTGGCTACATGCTTTAGAAATGTCAATCAGTTTTTGGCTGTAGGAGAACCAGTTGTAAGCCTAATCCCTCTTTGACTACTGGTGGCTGGTTAGAATATAAGCACATGGCTGTCTTCAATTATTTTAGGCTGCTTACACCAACCAATTAAGAAGAGCCCTGTCTTCAGGACAGCTTGATGTAACAAAACAAGTATTTGGCCTATTCTGCAGGTGATTGGCACCTCTGATGGAATTCCTCCAAAGCTGTGAAATGGAACTCAGCTATTTGATAACTTATGGGTCTCTGGAAAAAACTCATTTCCTCCCTGCCATCAGTTTAAGTATAACTACCAGGAATGGTAAGAAACTACGAAGCTTAATGCCCCTCTTTGTTTGGGGATCTTCATTTTCTATTCTCCGTTATGGCTTGCAAGTTAAGACAGATAAAATTAAAGCTCATTTTAGTTCTTGTCCTACTCAGTGGGTCTAAGTCTCTGTAAAAATTCACATTCCAATTTCCACCTTTGGTACTAGTAAATTAATCTGTATTTAGACTAAGATAGTAATATTTACATTCTGTTCTATAATATCAGTGAAATCATCTGAGGGTTATCTAAATGGTGATTATAAAAGTTGAAAGACCAAAGACAGTATTTCTATTAGTATGAGTATATAAATATTGTTCATCACACATCCAACTAGAAGGCTGTGATTTCCACTCCTTCTCTATGTTCTCAATGTATAAACCCATCACAATTCAAACAAAAGTATTTTTAGCATTGAATTAGATAGAATCTCCTTTACTCTATTTCCTCCATTGCTCAAGTCATGCCACTTTTTTTTTTTTTTTTGAGATGGAGTCTCGCTCTTGTTGCCCAGGCTGCTCTTAGCTCACTGCAACCTCTGCCTCCCAGGTTCAAGCAATTCTCCTGCCTCAGCCTCCTGAGTAGCTGGGATTACAGGCATACCCGACCATGCCCAGCTAATTTTTTTGTATTTTTAGTAAAGAAGGGGTTTCACCGTGTTGGTCAGGCTGGCCTGGAACTCTTGACTTCAGGTGATCCACCCATCTTGGCCTCCCAAAGTGCTGTAATTCCAGGTGTGAGCCACTGCGCCCAGCCCATGCCACTCTTTAATTTGCTTTTTGGGGAGACAATTACTTTCTTGTACATTTTGTTTGGTGTTTACTAAAATATTTCATAGCCTCTTTTTCTTTCTTGGTTATGAAGAACTATAAGCCACTTATACTATACCTATAATATTTTTCAGCTTTGTATTCAGCCTATCTTCTGTACTATCTTCTAGTATTCTTTCTGAAGATACTCCTCTTAGCAACCGCCGATTTCCTTCTCTATGCAGAGTTGGTGTTATTATTGGGATCCTTAGTTATTCTTACCATTTCCTGTATACCCTGCCTTCCTATTTTTTTAATCTGCATTTTCTGGAGTTCATGCACAAGAAATAGCTTCAGAAAAGATTGTTTGTGGCCAGGCACCATGGCTCACACCTGTAATCCCTGCACCTCGGGAGGCCAAGGTGGGCAAATCACTTGAGGCCAAGATTTCTAGACCAGCCTAGACAACACGGTGAGACCCCGTCTCATTAAAAATACAAAGAATTAGCTGGGCATGGTGGCACATGGCTGTGGTCCTAGGTAATTGGGAGGCTGAGGCGGGAGGACTGCTTGAGCCCTGGAGGGAGAGGTTGCAGTGAGCAGAGATTGTGCCACTGCACTCTACCCTGGGTGACAAAGTGAGTGAGACCCTGTCACAAAAAAAAAAAAATAAAAGTGTGTAAACAGGAAGGCCAACTGGGAGCTCTGTGTACTGCATCAAGAGCACACAGAGCACCAGCCTTTCCCCTACTTCACTCCCAACATTGAAATGAGAAAGCTTTATTATTGAGCATTGACATCCACCTAGATGGAATAGGCATCTCCAGATACTTCCTTTACTTTCTCTAGGGAAGAACAGTTCATTATTCCTGTGAAAGTAAATGCATTCCTGGCTGCTTCTCTTTTGAAAAGAGAGACAATTACAAGGTAGTAAATTTGGAAGGAGGGGTGATGTAAATCTTTTTCCTACCAACCTTCACTTGATGCCTCCTTTTTTCAATTCCACTTCTTACTCTGGGTCTCTGTTACATGTGCTATCTCTGAGTTCAGGGCTCTGAGGTCTGGAGCCTGAGGGGAGATTAACTTCTGTATCTACTCGCTCCCTCCATGCATAATCTAGGGCATTTATTATATTATCCTGTTTCCTCATTCTATCAATTTTTATTCCACTTACATATTTGAGATATTTGATACAATCTCTCATTACTGCTATTTATTGTTTTGTTACCATTTTTACTGTTTTCATTGCTTTTGATGATACTTTATCTAAGAATTCATTATTACTTTTGTTCTCAAGAGGGAGAAAGGCTGACAAGTGCTCAGCTGTCTTAAACCTGAATTCCAGCTATCCTACTAAAGCAACACAATCAGATTAGTTGTGAATTTTATCAGCTACTAGCTAAATTGATTGGTTAATCAGTCAATAATTGACCCATAAAGAATGAAGAGACAGAAAACAAGTTATTAAAATGAATAAGGAGAAATAAAGAATTTTTTTCTAGTTAACAAAATATTTTTGTTAATATCTAGTCAACATAGCCTCTCTGAACTTTCTATATTATTTTATTCAAAAATCTTTGGGGGAGGAATTTCTTAGGTATATTTGTTCCTACCTGCTGTGGGCTCAATACCCAGCACTTCCAATCTGATCATAAGTTGTATGAATTTTTTTATACCTATTACAGTTAAGAACTAATTTTATTACTTTGATTCTGCATTAAAATTCTATGATTTCTCATTAATGACAAAATATGTCCTTTTACACTTCAGGAAATGTCACTAATTTTAGGGGAAATTGATATGCAGTTACAGGACAGTAAAAAGATATTATGTTATCTTGTGGGTTGGCTTGCATGTACAATTTCAATCACACCGGTTTCTGAGAGGCCAATCATCTGTAATTTAGAAGAGATTGTAGTGTTGGAGCCTTTTGCAGGCTCCATTTCTCTTACTTTTGAGAGTGCTTGTCTACTTGATAAAAAGAAGAAGAAGAAAAAGCAAAAAAAAAAAACCGTATTTTCTGTCGTGTTTCTTAAATTCAAATGAGCAGATAATGCTCTTTGATTTTTTTTTCTTCTTTGGTGATGGAAGTCAGTCAAGGGTCTGGAAAAAGAATGTATCTAAGAGAAAGTAGATTTTACTGTTTAAGAGCCCAGGACATAAGCTGTATTTTCCAAGCATCCAGCCAATGCAATCATAAGCAAGTCTTCCTGGGACTGCCAATTTAGTACTATCTTATGTCTGGTGGCAATATCTTATGTTCAAAGACAAATGTGTCCCTGAAATTGGTCTGCAGTCTGGGTAGACATAAGGCTGGCAGATAACTTTCTATTTATTCTTCCTTTTCTTTCCTTCCTTTCTTTCTTCCCTCCTCCCTTCCTTTCTTCCTTCCTCCCTTCCTTTCTTTCTCTATTCTTCCTTTCTTCTTTCCTTTTTTCTTTTATCAGTGACAGGAAAATCATTTTGGACAAAACCCAGATGTGGTCTGTATTTGATGTCGTGCTGAAGTTACGGGGGTTTGGTTACAAACTCTTTATCCCCTTATCACGTTCCCTGACTCATCTACCTCTGCTGTCAGTCCAAGTCATTACTATGTTAATTAATTGGGCTGGAGCTCCCTCCCTGCATCATTGCAGAGAAAAGAATTCAAAAAAAGAGGAATAGAAGTAGATAAAATTGGTTACAAGTTCTTAGAGTCCAGTAGAGCTGAGTCTATTATTTGAGGTCCTCAAAAACAAAACAACAATAACAACAGAAAAAAATACTTAGGAGATTTTAGTTCTTTTTGTTTTCTTCTTCTTCCCATAAAAGTAAACCACAGAAGATAATTATAGTCGTCAATAAACAGTTTCCCTCAAAACCTTTTTGAAAAATGAGATTGGGAAAAAAAACAGTTTAAAATAGGAGGACAGGGGAAGTTAGGAGAGAAGAAGATGTGGAGAACAAGGATTACGGGGATTATCCTGGATTATCTTCACTGCCACTACTTTACCTTTACCATTACCATTTTACCTCCTAGCCAAGATCAGAAGTGCTACAGAGGTATCTTTATAGATGTAAATTATAAACTTTATATTATAATTTATTATATTAATCAGTATATGTATAATATATTATATATATAATGTTTTCCTCTGTAACTAATACGGTGGTAGATAAGGTGTTATTTTCAACTACTAGGCATGTATAAAGACTATGAGAATGCAGAAAATAAAAAAGCTACTATTAATATTAAATAAGAACTACATATGAAGACAAGAAACCCAGAAATGAAAAGATAGGTAAAAAGGAGAGATAGAGAAACGAAATCCTCATAATAGATAAAGAGTTTGTAAGCTGAGACCTGTAGGCTGTTAGGATTATATTTTCATTACAGTTATCTTGAATGGAGCTGTTTTATAGCTCACTTTCACCTCTGAATTTTGAGGAGTTCCCCCTACCTACTAATCTACTCAGCTCAGTAAAATTCTTAAGTTAATGGCCATTGATGGGAGTGAGAGGGAGAAAACTCATTTTTCACTCATCATCAAATTTAGGAAGCCAAATGCCTTCCCCATCGCCTTCTGTCTCTTTTTCATTATGTAAAAATCCAGAGAGGTAGAGAAGAAAAAATAAAACTTGTTTCTAAAAGCCACTGCCCTTCACCTTTCTCCTGAGTTCATCTCTAAATAATCTTGGAAAAAAATTTCCAGTTTTCAAAAAATATCTGGGAAACCTTAATTAAGTCTCTAAAATTCAAATCCAAAGTGGAGAGCAGCAGTATGCCTGTAAAACATTCAAATAAAGGCCTTAAAAAAAAAAATCAAAATCTTCTGACACTATACATTTCTCACTAAAGGTCTGAAGCAAAGACCAGTACACCTTTCATAGATGCCTAGGATTGCTTGCTGTTTGTTACAAGTAAAGGTAGCACTCACAACCTGATGTCAACTCAATGAAAGCTAATCTCACAAACCCCTATAGAAATATAAAGATATTTTCACTTTAGGCTTATGAGGTCTAATTTTTTTTTTTTTTTTTTTTTTTTAAGACGGAGTCTTGGTCTTTCGCCCAGGCGGGACTGCAGTGGCGCTATCTCAGCTCACTGCTAGCTCCGCCTCCCGGGTTCAGGCCATTCTCCTGCCTCAGCCTCCCAAGTAGCTGGGACTACAGGCGCCTGCCACCGTGCCCAGCTAATTTTTCTTATTTTTAGTAGAGACGGGGTTTCACCGTGTTAACCAAGATGGTCTTGATCTTCTGACTTATGAGGCCTATTTTGGCATGTATTGATATTCTATGTTTTAATATTTAATGATTTTTCTATTCTTTTTATTATTTCCCCATAGGGCAGACTTCTAGAGAAAATAACTCTTCTTAAGCATTTCACATTATTTCTATAGCTTTTCTACCCATCACTCTTCTTTAATTTCTGGGTAATCCTCGACTTTAGATCAGTGACTCACACCTCTTGCTTTTGGCTAAAAAGATTAGAGTAGTTTCGTGGTTTTGCTACCTGTGAACTGAATCATATTTTTATATTTCACCCACGTTTCTGTTTATATCTTAGCTCTATGAAGCCTTATATCTACCAGATAACTACTTCACAAAATCTTTGCCAAAGTTATCTTATTAGAAAAATTTAATCTGCCTTTTTTTATAGCTTCCTGTCATAATTTGTATATTTCTTATTATCTTGCAGATTAACACTAAGGTTTCTCTTGTCCCCTTTTTGTTTGGAATCAGACTAATTACCAGGCTCTGAAAACAAGCAGGAAAAATGGGTAGCATCTCAGCCAAACTGCAAGTAAGGAACTGGAATGATACAATTAACAATGAGCTCATTTTTCTGTTTCTGAGCTCATTGTTAGGGTTCAGGTAGGTTTAGGGTTAGGAAGAAACTGGAATGAAACAATTAACAATGAGTTCATTATTCTGTTTCCCAGCTCCTTGTTAATTGTATCATTCCAGTTTCTTACCTGGAGTTTGGCTGAATTGTTAGGCAGTTTTTCCTGCTTGTCTTCAGAGGCTGGTAATTAGTCTGACTTCAAACAACAGAGGGACAGGAGAAACCTTAGTGTTAATCTGCAAGACAAAAGAAATATACAAATTACGACCAGAAGCTATATTAAAAAAAAAAAAAAAAAAAAAAACCTTCACTTTCCTGATGTCTCATGTAGCTACGGATGCCCATGCAACCCAGTTCCTCTGACTAATTAGATGCAAGTAGATGTTCTCTGGATCAAGCATCTAGCAAAGATTGTCAGAGCAGAGAGACTCAGCCCTCCCTTCGACTCTTTGCCCTTCTTCTTCCTGCCAAGAGCAAGGATTCAGTGCCTAGAGATTCATCAGCCATTTTGTGATCATGAAGACGAAATCTACAAACTAAGGAAGCCAGAACCGAAGGAGCTGCTACACTAGCTCTGGGATTCTTATCTCTGGATTTGTTACAGGAGAAAAACTAGAGCCCTTATTTATTTAAGCCATTGAATGTAGAATTTTCTATCATTTACAACACATTTCCTACTGTAGGAAACAGAATAATTATCAGCATTTCAAATGACATAACAAAAATCCTGCCTGAGTTTGTTTCAATGAGGGAGACATGTAAATTTTTTTTTCTTTTTTCTGAAGAACTTTAGCAACCAGAAACAAGTCAGAGCTTGCTGTTGTATAAGGCACCCAGCTTTCTTTGGAACATACAATTCCCTGAGTTGAAGCAACATTTCTGAACCTGTCAAAGCAATCTTTCTTTACCTTCAAGGCATTCAGTCTACCTAGTGTAGTAGATAATTAAAAGACATTTTTATCCAGACTTATAGGATGGATAAGCTCACCTTTTAGCTTTTTATACCTCTCTGCAGAGCCCTCTGATGTGGCAATCATGTATCTGAATAGCCTTCTGGATAAGGCAGAGGAGCTTCTGGGAAAATGTCAAACCTTCGGGAAAGAAGAATTATTTTATTTTTAAGGACAAATAATGGGTGCTTTAAATGTCTGTAATTTCTTATGTCCAATTAATAGCAAATTACAGGGGCCATTTCTGTAAAATCTGACATTGTTCCTCAGTTTGACAGCTTTCTTCTTCTTTAAACAATAATAGCTGTTTATTAATTTTTCTTTACTGGGAGAGAGGTTTTCTCCCACCAATCCCCCTCCAACAAAAGAAATTCTAGTTCATTCACACGTTATCACTGTGAGCACATTACTGTACCAAACATTTCAGACTATCTTTTTGTTATTTGTGTTAACTGACATGACATAACTAAAAACTTCTGTCATCCTGTTGGTACAAAAGTAAAGCTCTTTCAAATTTCTATGAAATTTCAACAATATAACTGTGTTATCTATACTGGTTTTTACACTTTTTCTTTTTCCTTTTTTTTTTTTTTTTGCCAGAAGTTGAACGTCCAAAAGAAACCTTACTTTTTAAAAAAAATATGGATCCAGCCTCCATCTCACTAAGAATAACCTGTTTCACTCATATAAAATACAATCCTTAACAGGAAGTATGTCTTCGTGATCTCCTTACCTAGATAAGTCTCTCCAGAGTTTAAACCAGGAGGTACTTTGAGAAGCTGACTGAGCTCCTGGATACTCTAAAAACAGTAGTTTTAGCAGACGTTGCACTTGGGGATAATTCAGACCTTGTTTGTGTTATACATTTTAAAAGTGTAAAGCTTACCAATAATCGAATGCCATAATAGGATGCGAAGTAGAACTTGGCTAAAGTTTACCTTTAATTCATTAGCATTTCTTTACAGTGAAGGTGAGTTGTTTAAATAAAATTAAGAGGTTGTATGAAAATAAGATATTTTCAAATACTCTAATGCATTAGAAAGTAGCTATGTGCAATTAACATGCTATTTACAAAACATGTCTTATCTAGTCACTAAAATAAGTTCCCTGAGGACCTGGTCAGGAAAGGATTTGTTTCATTTAATCTATATCATTGAAACCAATGCATGTTATTCTATGTCACTTTTTTATTTACACTATTTATAAGAGTAACCTCCTACATCTCCTCCACTCTACTTAACCCAGTTAATAGGGTTTACTAGTTTTACTAAACTGCTTGCAGTTTGGGATCATTAAATGAAACATTAGATGGAAGCATACATTTATTTATTTACTTTTACCTGGTATCTTTGGATGTGACTATTCATTCTTCCCTTCACTGGATTGTCACATTTGTCCCTGCTATTCCCACTCTTGTCTTGTTCCTCTAGCACCTCCATTCTAATTCCCTCTGTGCTCTGTTGCCTTCTTAGAATCATGTTTCTAACATTCCTTAAACCTACTAAAAATGTTGCCCGTATCTCAGGCTGTATAGAATACATTTCCAACTCCTTCGGTTAGAAATCTTGACCCTTCCCCATTTGATTCCAACCTACATTTACACTTCTGGTTTTCTGCATGGAACTTGTTTCTTTTTTTTTTTTTTTTTTTTTTTTTGAGATGGAGGCTCGCTCTGTCGCCCAGGCTGGAGTGCAGTGGCGCAATCTCGGCTCACGGCAAGCTCCGCCTCCCGGGTTCACGCCATTCTCCTGCCTCAGCCTCCCCGAGTGGCTGGGACTACAGGCGCCCGCCACCACGCCCAGCTAATTTTTTGTATTTTTAGTAGAGATGGGGTTTCACCGTGGTCTCGATCTCCTGACCTCGTGATCCACCCGCCTCGGCCTCCCAAAGTGCTGGGATTACAAGCGTGAGCCACCGCGCCTGGCGGAACTTGTTTCTTTTTGCATTCTGCTCCAAGTCTTTATTCACAATTTTCTCTTTCTTCTCAGCTTTCAAAATCCATGTTTTCTTTTTTAGATAAGAACATTTAGGACATCTTCCAATTAATTGCCCTGTACCTTCCTCCTCTTTGGAATCTTCTCTGCTTTCTTTGGATCAGAATTATAGCACTCACTCACTTTTGAACTTCTGTAACACTCATTGGGAAAAAATTAGTGTTATGAGTAGAAGTTTTATGATAAGACAGATTCAAGTCCTATCATAATTTAATGTGACCCTGGAAATTTTTTTTCTTCTCTGAAGTCGGAATAATTACAACAACAACAACAACAATACAGCACACATTGAGACAGGAGAGTTCCCTTGACCCTTTCATGAGGGAGAAATGGAGTGCACCAGCTCTAAGTCTAGCCAGCCACTTTGGCGCTGGCAGGGATGAACTTCACTCACTTGAACCCCCTGAGCTCAACCCCTTAAGGAAGGGAGCATGCAGGCGAGTGGGTACTGGGGCCAGGATGAGCACTTTTGGGCTGTGGCCCCATGGCAGCATCTAGTGGTATGTTAGAGTTAGTGCTCTTTTAGCCTTGCCATCCACGGATGGCTAAGTGTTAATAGGTCAGTGCAGGGTCAGGGTGACAGCCTTCTGCACCTGCCCCTTTGGCACCTGAGTACTTGTTCGACATCCAGGAAGAATAGGGTCCCATGAACAATTTGAAAGGTGATTAATGTGGAGGATTTTATTAAGCAGTAGAAGTGGCTGTCAGTGGAAAGGGAGCTGGAAAGAGGATGGTGTGGGAAGAAGATTATCTTTCCCTAAAGCCCAGCCTTCTGTGGCTGGACTCCTCTCTGAAATCATGCCAACCGAAGTTAAGCCACATCTATCTGCAGTCTCCAACACTCAGTTGCGTCTTCTCTTGACGTTCAGCTGCTTGTCTATTTGCCAGTTGAGGTCTGGGGTTTATATGGGCACACAATAACGGGGCAAGGCGGCCAAAAAGGCAACATTTGGGTGGGAAAACAAGGCTAACTGTTCTAATTTAGGGCCATGGTTTCCAGGCTTGAGGGTAGGGCCTTTGTCAGGGAACCTCCCTGTTTTACCCAGTATTTCCCTGCCTCCTGTCCATACCAACACAATGTTCTTAGAACAATATGTGACATAAGGTAAACAATAGGCTGGGTGCGGTGGCTCTTGTCTATAATCCCAGCACTTTGGGAAGCCAAGGATGGGTGGATCACCTGGAGGTCAGGAGTTTGAGACTAGCCTGGCCAAAATGGTGAAACATACAGAAAATTACCCAGGTGTGGTGGTGGGTGCCTGTAATCCCAGCTGCTCAGGAGGCTGAGGCAGGATAATCGCTTGAACCCAGGAGGTGGAGGTTGCAGTGAGCTGAGATGGTGCCATTGCCCTCCAGCCTGGGCAACAAGAGCAAATCTCTGTCTCAAGAAAAAAAAAAATAGATAAACAATAAATGTTCACTATTATTATTTGAAGTTATTATTTTTACTTCTCTCTCGTGATTAAGTCTTATTTATCTGTGGATATCTCATCTCTCCAACTAGATGTTTCATTAACTGAGGTCAATTCCTTTTTCTTAAAATTTTTTGTGTCCTCAGTAGCACCTAGGAGGTACTTTGCTTACAGGTGTTCAATAGGTGTTTGCTGATGGATTGAGATTATATGTATAGTGCCAAGAGTCATCAATGAAAGGTAGCACATCAGAGCTGGGTAAACAATGTTTTTATAAGTTTCTAATAAAGCGAAATTTTCTGGTTCTCACTACAAAAATCTCTGCAAAATGAAAGGCATCCATCTAAGGCAAGAAAATGATTATTTTTCAACCAAATGCTCCAAGCTAAAGTTGAGTAGTTTAAAATAGTCAATGAAATGGGAAAGTATATTTAGAACTCATTTTATTTTACTATCTCCTCTTGTCTATCAAAAGTATGTTTACCAAAAACTACTTAATATGCAGATCTTATATAATAAGATCCACACCATACTGTTGGATATATAAAATAGGCAAATAGCAATACTCTAAAATAGGCCATAAAAAGAATACTAATAAATCAGAGCATTTCAAATTGTAATTTCATTGTGCATGTAGTAAGTATAACCTTGGGTCCACAGGTCAGAATACATAGTAATATCTTATGGTAGATAAATTAGGAAGAAATAAGGAACACTTTGGACAAGAAATGTTGCTATGGAAACCTTAATGTTCACAAGCTGCTCTGAAGGATCTGCTGCTTTGCCAGACTTTTTGAGTTTAACTTTCTTTCAAGCTTTTTATTTAAGAAAAATAAAAAAGTCCTTCTACTACTAAGACTTACAATTTGATAATGACAATATTCTCTCTAGCCCTCTGAGATCCATGTTAATAACTTGTCCTATGAACTACTTCATAGCATAAATACAACTTAATTAGGGTTGAAAAGAGGATGGAGGTGAAGCAGTGTGTTCAGGCTTGATTTGAATTTATTTCTACAGTGAGGTTATAGGAAGGGGGCTGGAGCCGGGACTCACTCTACGGATGCAATTTTAGTGCCAGGTCACAGAGCTGACAAAGATAGTTTTTTAAAACACAAGTTAAAAGCCATTTTAAAATGTTTCATTTTTATTGACACAGAGCCATCTGAATCCCCAAAGTCAGTGTTGCTGGAGACAGAAAAGAGGGTGTTTGCTGAATTCACAAATAAATCAGAAGTGTCAGAAGTTAGACTAGAAACTTTTGGCTCTGAACTTTGTAAATTTTATTTACTTTATTCCCCAAGCAACTTAAATGTAAAGCAGCCACCTACGTGTCTGGTAAGCTGAGACTTAATGAGGCTTAATCGACTTCTGCATTGCGAGTCTTATCTGCTTCCTTCAGTTTGTGCCTTTGCTCCTCTCACTCTCTGCCCACACACTCAGTGGCAGTTATCTGTTAGGAATGATTTTTCTCTTACTTGGGTCACCATGGTTGAGCTTCAAGATAGACAGCTTGGCCAGATTCAGAGGAAGTAGTCACTGTTTGAACAGGTTTCCTTGATGAACAACCTCCCGGATTGTAGATGAGACCTTTGACCTGTTTGTATCTGGTGCTTGCCATGGTCTCCTAGAATTATTATTGAAGACACCATGCTCCCTGCTTATCCTTCCCCAGTGGCTGAGAACTAGAACCCTAGTGAATATAAATGGGCAACAACAACTACGGGGACTTTCAACGGAAACAATTTTTCTTTGGAATGAATCATTTCCTGTTTATAACTATTTGTAAATACAAAGGGCTTTGTATTCATTGAGATGTTGTTATTATCTGTGGGTATATTACATAAGGCTATAAGGGGCTCCCATGCCATTTTTGGTAATGGATCCCAAATTTGAATGTAACAAAGAGCAATAGCTTGATTCCTCTCTATACTTACCAAGAGGAGACAAAATGAAAATGAGAACATAAAAGCCTGCATCTTTTTATTGGATTCTTAGCCATAACTGACTCTAAAGTCTTACTTCAAATCTTCTAAAACATGCCTCTTAAAAACTCCCCTGAGAAAATGCTCTGACTTTCTTTACACTAATGAACAGCTCATCTGTTTCTATAAAACAAAATACGAGTTATCCAATAAATTAAGTTTAATACAACTGTAGTGATTGATTACCCTATTGCCAAGTTTTATGGATTATCATTCACTTTAAGAACTGCACTTGAATATTTTGCTGCACATATTGGTTCGTTTCATCCCTAAGAAGTTTCATATCATTTCTTTGCCTGACAATGATACCTTAGGTGGTGTTTCTATTAGAAATTGGATGCATCATTTAGATCTACAATGCTTTTTCTAAAAATCTAATTGGCTCTAAATGTAAACTCACTTTTATTGTTTAGAATGAAGAGACAGTTCATAATATTCTAGCAGAACTGCCTCAAGGAAAGGCTAAGTTTACAGAATTAGTTATCTGAGAATTTTTTACTTCCTACTAGTTGATACGCCTTCAAGTTAGTTAGCATCTACCATAGGTAAAGAATGATGCCTACTTTCTGATATAGAATTGTAAGTTGGGGACAAATGATGCAAACCACTTAAATAGATGATACTAGTCCACATTTTTATATTGAACATAACAATCAGCCGCTGCGTATTTTTTCTTACTAACTGTGTAAAACTAACAGGTTCTATTTGATGGTTTGTCTTGCTTTCCTCTCTCTAGATCACCTCAAGATATGTTCATGGTTTCTGGTTGTGTTTTCTCAGTTTGCATTCAGTTGTTATTTAAATGCTAGGTGTTAACACCTTACACCTCTCTGCCACTTAATTTCAGTGAGAAAGATTTTATCTGGATCTGTTTCTACCATGTGAATTTACCCACTGTCACTACTAATTCACTTAAGATCATTTAAGTGATCATTTCTTAAAGGAGTATTCTGAAACTATAGACAAAATAGGGCAAAACCAAATTTAAACACAAGTTTATGTACTAGCTGAATGTTGGGATTTATTTTAAAATACATAGATGGAAGTGATATTCTTTTTTTTTTTTTTGAGATGGAGTCTCGCTCTGTCACCCAGGCTGGAGTGCAGTGGCGCGATCTCGGCTCACTGCAAGCTCCGCCTCCCGGGTTCACGCCATTCTCCTGCCTCAGCCTCTCCCAGTAGCTGGGACTACAGGCGCCCGCCACCAAGCCTGGCTAATTTTTTGTATTTTTAGTAGAGACGGGGTTTCACCGTGGTCTCGACCTCTTGACTTTTTGATCTGCCCGCCTCGGCCTCCCAAAGTGCTGGGATTATAAGCGTGAGCCACCGCGCCCGGCCGGAAGTTATATTCTTAAGACTTGGGTTTATTTTTGATCCTGTATCAACCCAATCACCTAACCCTCAATCATAAAATAAGTACACTGAATCAGATCAAATGTAGTGTATACAATGTACCTTCTATTGCAAAGGTGCTCAGAATAAAGAAAAAGTGCAGCAATCAATTAACACTGCTATGGGCCCTGCATGAGAATATAAGGGTATGAAACCCATGTATTTCTCATCTCCGGATTGCACGTTCTCTAAAGATTGCTTCAGCCACATCACTCTAGTTACCAAGTTGTTTAATAAGAGTATCATGTCTAAACCTTGGTTTTCAAAAGAAAAATTTTGAGTAGTCTATACTGCCTAAAAGATAGGCAGTATGTGTTATAAAGCTTTGCAGCAACCAATGATGGTAAAAATATAATTATCTCATCAGCATTCAACTATTAATTTATAATATTTTGGTTTATCAATTCTTTAGAAATATATGAATTACAGACTGTTTGATGGAGTAATTCAGGGATCAACGAATATAAAAAAATAAGGAATATGCTTTCTTGCCGTTGCTTAAGAAACTCATTACTTTTCATAACAACTTTGTGGGCCTTTAGAAATTATTAATACAATTTTATAAATAAAGAATCTGAAAATCAAGGGAAGCTTAAGTGAGTGATCTACCCAAGTAGCAGAGTCTAAACTTGATCATGGGTCTGTCAACTCCAATAAACTGAATAATCAGGGACATAACTTTTCCAAATAACAACCAATACTTTTTCTATTTTATTTTATTTTAAGTTCCAGGATACATGTGCAGGATGTGTAGGTTTGTTACATAGGTAAACATGTGCCATGGTGGTTTGCTGCACCTATCAACCTAGGTATTAAGCCCAGCATGCATTAGCTATTTATCCTGATGCTCTCCCTCCCCCTACCTCTCCAACAGGCCCTACTCTGTGTTGTTCCTCTCCCGTGTTCATACTTTTTCATTGTTTAGCTACCACTTATAAGTGAGAACATAAAGTATTTGGTTTTCTGTTCCTGCACTAGTTTGCTGAGGATAATGGCTCCCAGCTCCATCCTTGTCCCTGAAAAGGACATGATCTCATTCCTTTTTATGGCTGCTTAACATTCCATATTGTATATGCACCACATTTTCTTAAACCAGTCTATCATTTGTGGGTATTTGGGTTGGTTCCATGTCTTTGCTATTATAAATAGTGCTGCAATAAACATACGTGTGCATGTGTCTTTATAGTTGAATGATTTATATTCCTTTGGGTATGTATTCAGTAATGGGATTTCTGGGTCGAATGGTATTTCTGGTTCTAGGACTTTGAGGAATCGCCACACTGTCTTCTACAATGAACAATCCAAATTTTAAAAATCTCACTTTTCTCCTAATTATACATATTCCCCTGCTCTAAGAAAAGCCAGTCATATTTATTGCATATACTTAATACAATAATAAATGTGAGATATTTTTAAATTTGCAATATACTATGAAATACAAATTGTTCTAAGACTGCTTCTTAAAATGTGTGTCCATCTTTTACATTACTTAGCATTATTAGTTTTCTGCTAAAACAAAAATAATTTTAAGGATTTAATGTTTCCAAGTATATATTTTCTCTAAAAATGAAAGAAAAGTGATGGAGCTTCTCAAACACAATCATGTATTCACAACTTATATATTTTGCTTAACAACAGAGATGAATTCTGAGGAATGCATCCTTAGGCAATTTTACTGTTGTGCAAACACCATAGAGTGTATTTACATGAACCTAAATAGTATAGCCTACTATACAGTTAGGCTACATAGTATAGCCTGTTGTTCCTAGGCTACAAACCTGTACAGCATGTTACTTTACTGAATATTACAGGCAACTGTAACACAATTACAAGTATTTGTGTATCAAAACAGAAAAGTTTTGGTATACAGTATTAAAATCTTATGAGACCATCATTATATTTGTGGTGTGTCATTGACTAAAACATTTTTAGGTGGCACAAGCATGTATATGAATTCTAATAGGGTGACAGTTCAGGAAAATACGTTAGCTTGAAGGTAAAACACGTTAAGCCAATATGACAATATTTAACTACAGTTTGTTTAAGCAGAGGCACCTATGTGAATTACATTTCAAGCAGAAACTCATATCTTGGAGTATAGCCTCATTAACACTTCATAAGAGAATTCTTGAAATTGCACTTGATAAGCAATCTAGGGAGCTCCCATAAGGTAGTAAATTGCTGTAACACTTTAAAAATAGGCAAGAGTGGTTTGACCCTGGTGCTATTATATGACTATTTTATGTCAACAAACTTGGGAAATAAGAAAAAGGATAGATTTGACACATACTCTCTCCTCTGCACGATTTCATTCAACCTACATGAGATCAACTTCTGTATCTTCTGGAAAATGCCAGGGATGTACTGAATTGAATAAAAATTAAAGCATAGAATCTAACGAAAGCATCCTTAAAGATACAGCCACATATTAGTCCTCAAGGAAATAAACAGGGCCACGTAAAAATTACTTTCTTTGCTTTTCAGAAGATTTGGTCTGGCTAAAGGGTCTAATTCCTTGCTGCTTTTATGCCATATTTGAGTTCATTTGTTTTTTATTTTCCACATTTCCCATGGCCCCAATTGACTTGCCACTATTTAAACTCCCTCTCAATGGGCTATTTAATGTTTTTTGCTGAATTGCAGCAAATAATATTTTGGTTTCTTTTATTCCAGAGGAAGGCAACTTTGATCCCATAAGCAGTTCTCTAAATTTCTTACTTTGGTCTGCGATACTTTGGTGGTAGTTGTATTATGAGATCTTTGATTATTATTTCAGACTATAAACATGAGTCTGGGCAACATTCTGTGAATTACAATCTTTATTGTGTTTCTTCTTTTTCCAGAGGGAGAAACTTTGATCCCATAAGTAATTCTCTAAATTTCTTACTTTGGCCTGGGAATTACTACACTTTGGTGGTAGTTGTACTATGAGGTCTGTGATTATTATTTGAGACTATAAACATGAGTCTGGGCAACATTCTGTGAGTTACAATTTTATTGTGTCTCTTCTTAAGTTGATGTGATTAAGCGAGTCATTAGGTTTCTATCAATAGCTTTCACTTAGTCACACACAAATAAAAAAACTGAAGGAGTGAGCAAAATGATAATAACACTAACGAAGATAAGATGACAATTTTGAAAAACAGGCAGGGCAATGACTCTTCTACCAAAGGGAAATGGGAGTCCGAAAAGAATCAGGAAGGGAGTAAAGGAGGGCAGGGAGGTCCAAGAAGCAGAAAGTAAGTTTAGGAAGATGGTCATATGATGAGCTACTTGAAGCATATTGAGAAAGAAATTAAACCTTTTTTTTTTTTATTTCTATCACACTTAGATGCATATAGTTTAAAATTTAAATGGAATGAGTTTGGCTGTTAAGGCAACAGAAGAAATTTTTTTTTTTTTTTTTTTGAGACGGAGTCTTGCGCTCTCACCCAGGCTGGGGTGCAGTGGCGTGATCTCGGCTCACTGCAGGCTCCGCCCCCCGGGGTTCACGCCATTCTCCTGCCTCAGCCTCTCCCAGTAGCTGGGACTACAGGCGCCCGCCACCACGCCCGGCTAATTTTTTGTATTTTTAGTAGAGACGGGGTTTCACCGTGGTCTCGATCTCCTGACCTCGTGATCCGCCCGCCTCGGCCTCCCAAAGTGCTGGGATTACAAGCGTGAGCCACCGTGCCCGGCCAGAAGCAATTTTTTTAAATAACCTCTGCAGTTCTGATCCAACCTTCTAAAATCTTCGGAGGAAGCCATTTTCCAGTCATGTAGGTGATTTTTTCTAAATGGCGTTTTTTGCATTCTTATAAACATCAATGCTTTTGGTTTTGTTTCTTCATTTATAAATTTTAGATTCTGTCTATTGATGTCTTCTGGTAGGAGATGATTTAATTTTCTTGAATTACCTTCTGTTTCCCTACTTCATTATACTTAAAGAAATAACCTTTGACTGGAGTGATAGAATTTTCATTATCCAAACTATATATATACACTGTCACCAACTAATTTATTATGATTATGCTTTTGTGTTTCACACGATTTTTCTTTTGCTTTTTTGAAGTTAATAACATTATACTTTCTTTATACTCTCAAAAAATGGGGAAAAATCAAATATCCATCGTTTGGTAAATGGATAATCATACTGTGATAAATCCATAAATCAGAATATTACTTAGCAATAAAAGGAAACAAAGGGAAAAAATGGAATAAACTACCAATATATGTAACAACATAGATTAATCACAAATGCATTAAGCTAAGTAAAAATAGCCAGACCCGAAAAGCTACATACTATATAATTTCATTTATATTACACTGGGGAAAAGGCAAAACTATGGAGCCATCACAGATCAGTGGTTTCTAGGGACTGAGAATGAGAGACGGAGTGGCTATCAGGATAAAGAGAAAATTCAAGATTATAGATCTTGTGATGGTTATATGATCGTATGTATTTTCAATACAGGCAGCTCTGAAGACTAAAAGAATTAAATTTTAATGAATATAAATTATACCTTAATTTAAAATGAAAAAAAGCTTAAAAATAATATATTCATTTGTTGCATAATTTTCCATGTGCTTAATGTTTTTTCTTAACACCCTGATATATTTGTCAAACAGCAAGCCTGGGCAACATAGCAAGACCTCATTTCTTTTCCTCAACACTCAATACATTCGATAATCTATCAATTACTTTTGTTCCTGGAGTTCTCCCTCATCCTGCCCTCAATCTTGCTACTCTTTTATGGACTGATTGCTCCTCATTCCTGATGCTTAACTGTTGTTGAGGGAATTCTGTCCATCAGTATCCTGGGGTGGATACCTTATTTTGGGTTCTGCTGCCTTCCTCTTCGATGCTGACTGCTTCTTTTTACCAAAGCACAGTTACTTACTAAACAAGGATACAGCTCTCATTATCTTTGATATAAAATGATTTACATTTACATATATATGTAAAACTCTAAGGTTGAATAAATCAGAAAAATTTGTATAGGAGATCCAGAACCTGAGGCCACAAAATAATTGGCCACAGCATTTGCTCCAGTGGCTCACAAAGGGTTTTCCGTTGTGTCTCCAAGAGTATCATATTCATCAAGAGGAATGAAGAGGCAGGCTGGTGAAAGGGGCTTATTCTCATAACCCACGACTGAATCAAATCATGAAAAATTGTCAAAGATCTATAGGGAAATAAGTCAGATCCTGCAAAATGATTAATCTGTTCCTATGCCTTTGGCCTCTAGTGGAGAGCCTTGTTCTGCTTTATGAGAACTACACTTAAGTCCCTCAGGGCCCTTGCCTTTCTTATTCCTTTCGTCAGCTTGCAGTGCCTTGCCCTGTAACACTCCCTTCTTCTCTACCTTCTGGAAAGCTTTCTCTTCCTTAAGGCCCCATTCATTATTTCCTTTCATTATCAGACAAAATTAATTCCTGGTTTCCCTGTCCTCTCATGCCACCCTGTTTATAACTGTGTAGCCAGCATACATTTTAAAACACAATCTAGATGTAGAGACACTTAATTTTCTCTCTCAAACAAAATATTTAATTTTCTTTCCCTTTGGTGAGAGGGAGAAACAAACAAACAAAAACAAAATCAAAACCTTACTCTCACCCTTTCAAGATAACTGAGTCACTTTCTTTTCGAAACTTCATTTCTTGGCTAAGCGCAGTGGTTCACACCTGTAATCCAACAATTTGGGAGGCTGAGGCAGGATGATTGCTTGATGCCAGGAGTTTGAAACCAGCCTGGGAAACATAGCGAGACCCCATTTACAAAAAAATACAAAAACTAGCTAGGTGTGGTGCTGCATACCCGTAGTCCTAGCTACTCTGGTGACTGACATGGGAGGATCGCTTGAGCCTAGGAGATCAAGGCTGCAGTGAACTATGATTGTGCCATTATACTCCAGCCTGGGCAACAGAGTGAGACCCTGTCTCAAAGAAATGAAAAAAAAAAACCTTTAATTTTCTGCATTTAACTCACTGTCATTTAGATATGCCCTAAGTATTTCATGGTTTTTTCCTCCTCCCAACACCCCTCTCCCTGCCACGGTGTGGGAAGCTCAGGTTCTACTCTTTACCATTCTCTGTGTGAAATTCAACTGACTTCTTTACCTCTGTGGGCCTCAATATTGGACTCTATACCATGAGGAAGTTAACTAAAAGATTTTGAAAGCATCTTCACGAATGAAAAATGTAAGCTTCTCAGCAAACACATTGACTGTAATATTGACTATACACTGGAGAAATCAACACTTAAAACTTCCTTAATTATACAGACTAGGACAATTTTAGACAACCCATTAGTCTTCTTAAACTTCCTTTGGCTGATATGCAATGGAATTTCCATCCATTTTCAAAGAACTACATACAACTTCTCAAACAGGCTTTCAAATCCACCACTATGTTTCTTTGCCTTCCTCCACTAACCTTGGAAGTGACTCCAGTCTCCTCTAGGACCTTACGGTAAAATTCATACCCCTATCTATGGATAAAATGCTCTCATTAATTAGGCCTCTAACTCCATCTCCAACCTGCCAGATGCTACATACATGTCATCTCCATGCTTCAGTCACAATTGCCTCTTTCTCACACTTGTACTCACTTCAAGGATGTGTCTCTCCTGCCTCTTAACTTCTTTTTAAATTCTCTTCGTCTTAGATTAAAGATGAACTCCTTAGAGACGCTTCCCCTACCCACACTATCTAAAATGTATTATCTGGAGGCAGGCATGGTTCACGCCTGTAATCCCAGCACTCTGTGAGGCCAAGGCAGGAGGATCGCTTGAGCAAAGGAGTTCGCGACCAGCCTAGGAAACATATTGAGACCCCATCTCTACAAAGAATCTTAAAAATTAGCCAGGTTTGGGGGCATATTCCTGCCATCCCAGCTCCTCAGGAAGCTAAGGCGGGAGAATCACTTGAGCCCAGGAGGTCAAGGCTGCAATGGGCTGTGATTGCGCCACTGCATTCCAGCCTCGGTGGCAGAGTGAGACTGTGTCTCCAAAAATAAATAAATACGTAGGTCGAGCGCGGTGGCTCACGCCTGTAATCCCAGCACTTTGGGAGGCCTAGGCGGGCGGATCACGAGGTCAGGAGACGGAGACCATCCTGACTAACACGGTGAAACCCCCGTCTCTACTAAAAATATAAAAAATTAGTCAGGCGTGGTGGCGGGCACCTGTAGTCCCAGCTACTCGAGAGGCTGAGGCAAGAGAATGGCATGAACCCAGGAGGCGGAGGTGGCTGTGAGCCGAGATCGCACCACAGCACTCCAGCCTGGGCGACAGAGCGAGACTCCATCTCAAAAAAATAAATAAATAAATAAGTAAATAAATTCATAATATAATACATCATCTCTGGTGTTCTCTTTAATTGCACCTATTTTTTTGCTTCATAAGACTTTAAACAATCTCTCATTTTCTCTAGAATACCAGTTTTGTAAGGGCAGGGATCTGAACCTTAGTTCGTTGCCTGGCAAATATTTATTGAATAAGCAAATGAATGAGCCTCAAAATACATATTTTTAAAATAGAGAAATATACAATTGTAGGAATTTTTCTCTATACTTATCTTGGCTTCAGTAGAAACAAACATCGGGAAAATTGTGAAACTGATGCTAGCATCGATAATACCTCTCAGAAACACAACCAAGATTTCTTACGGTGGGAGCGAGTTTTAGGAATCCCATCCTTGAAGATATAAAGAGAGTAGATTTGTCAAGACTTTATGGAAAATAATGGAAAGGAGAGAGCAGTGCATGAAAAGATAAGTCACATTTTTTGTTTTATTTTTTGCTGGAAAAAATGCTGTTATTCTTGGGGCTAAGACACCTGTGGAGTAAATGGCTTCAGCATTTTACTTCGTGACTTTTATTTTCTATTTAGCATCATTATTATCCTAGTTGCAACTGCATTGATCACTTGGTTTATTTTTGCATTTATTCATTTTTCTGTGTATTTGATAAATATATAGCTAGCTTTTATGTGGAATATACAGCAGATTGAATTAACTACTATTTCAATTCTTTTTAGTGTAACTTCCTACACTTCTGAGGCTAGAAATAAAAAACATAAAATGTTTAGTCTGGCTTGTAGCTACATTTCTACACTTGATTTAGGTTCTGCTAAAAACACACTCATGAAAGATTTGGGAGAGCAGAATAACTAATCAGAGACAGTAGCCCTGAGCAAGAAAATCAGATACTCTGTCAAATACACTAATGGAAGCATTTAGTTATTCTACGACATCTGTGGTAGTGGGTCTACAATCCAACTCCCGCCATCATCAGTGCCAAGCACCTGGAAGAATCAATAGTTTAGGAATTTCTCAGTATTATATAGTTCTAGGTAGGCTCTTAGACATCTAACATTTCTAAGGCATGATGTGAGAATTTAAAATGAGCTTGCAGATATTTTGGAGGTTTCCCGTAGTTCAGATTGCTCCAAACTCCTAAGCTTCTTAAACATCCCATCAGCAAACAGAGTCTCTCCTTAGTTTTTTTTAATATGATTGGATTTGTTTGCTTGCAGACCCCATGTTCTCAGCTGAAAATAATTATTGTGCAAGAGCATATCAATTTCCTTCATTTCTCAGCTATATCCTTTTTTTTTTTTTTTTTTTTTTTTTTTTTTTTTTTTTTTTTTTTTTGAGGAGGAGTCTCATTCCGTTGCCCAGGCTGGAGTACAGTGGCATGATCTCGGCTCACTGCAACCTCTGCCTCCCAGGTTCAAGCAATTCTCCTGCTTCAGCCTCCTGAGTAGCTGGGATTACAGGTGCGTGCCACCACACTCTGCTAATTTTTGTATTTTTAGTAGAGATGGGGTTTCAGCATGTTGGTCAGCCTGGTCTCAAACTCCTGACCTCATGATCCACCGCTTCGGCTTTCAAAAGTGCTGGGATTACAGCCATGAGCTACTGCACCTGCCCATTCTCTTTATTGTCATCATATTTATAATTATATATATAACTAGTATATCTCAGGGAGTTTTAATCATAATGTCAAACTCAGGAGAAGCCTGACACACCAAAAGAATTACAGGTTTTGGCAATTCATATTGGCAGTAACTTAGGTAACGTGAGTGACAATAGAGTCTGAGGCAACATAAGTTTAAGTCGGACTGGGCATACTGATATGAGTGTACTTTGCAGGGATTGTGGATTCATGTGGATTCCTGGAACCATCTAGGGTTGGTTCAATTTGCTTGGTTCAATGGAGGCAATCTGGCAGCAACTGTGGCCTATTACAACATTGAGATAATAGAAGTTCCTTTCTATAAAATAAAGAGATCTAAAAATTCTGTTATAAATATTGAAGTAGATTTATCATATATAGTTCAATTGCCTCACCTCTATGTCCCTAGTAAGACATAGAGGCCTCTTCGTTAATGAACCACAGGAACTGTGAAGTAAATTTATGAGGCAAGCATCAGCATTCTTGTAGAGATGTATAGCATTCCTCTATAAGCCCAGATGAAGGTAGGGTTTTGCCATTGAGATGGGATTCCTGATTTCAGTGAGAAGAAATGGTTGCCAGAGTGGTAGAGATCAAGCAACAACACGTAATTACTAGAAGCGGGGTAAGTAGTTACCATAGGCTGGGAGTGGCTCATGCCTGTAATCCCAGCACTCTGGGAGGCTGAGACAGGAGGATTGCTTGAGGTCAGGAGTTCGAGACCAGCCTGAGCAAAAAAGTGAGACCCTGTCTCTACAAAAAAAATCAAAAATTTAGTCTGGCATGGGGGTGCATGCCTGTGTTCCCAACTACACGGGAAGCTGAGGCAGGAGGATTGCTTGATTCCAGGAGCTCCAGGCTGCAGTGAACCATGTTCATACCACTGCACTCCAGCCTGGGTAACAGAGTGACAGCCTGACTGGAAAAAAAAAAAAAAAGTGGTTACCATGGAAAGCAACCAGCAAGTGTGATAACTTTTTTAATAGAATAGGAATCTTTGATAACAATTATGCAGTTCCAAAAACAAAAATATCCCTTTACCTCCTACTTAATCTGTGAATATAATAATAATAATCCAAGATCTAATGAACAGGGCCTTACTTGAGCCACTACAATGGAAACTCATGGTGGATTACTACTGTTCAGGACTGAGTCAGTCAATGTACGGACCTAGAGACTAGGGCCATTTAATAAATGTCAGAAACAATTGAGAAATATTTGTACAAACTCCATTATGAACATATACTGTAAATCTTCCTTGACTTCCTCCAGATGAACTGTTATCCTTTACCATGTTAAATGTGAACTAGGACAATGGAATTATCCATCTTTGGGAGTAGGGATGGGCTGACTGATCACTGGTTCTGACCTAACACCAAGCCCAGAAAGATTTACCTTGTGTGTGGTCCATTAGTCATGGTGGGGAATTAGATGGTAAATAGATTTTTGACCTAATCATTGGGTCCATTAACCCAACCTGTGACTATTGTACCATTTCTGGATATTTAATTGGAATAGAAATGTTTGGCTAGTATTTCAGTATTGTCTTGCAGACCCAGAGAGCTGGAAGCCATTATGATACAAAAGGAAAATAGAAGCCTTTGGAGCTTTTTCTTCCTATCAAAAATTTTAACCATAAGTGGTAGCTTATTCCTGGTAAGCTTCAGAGATTAGTGCCACCATCAAATCCTTGAAAGATGCAGCATGATTATCTTTAAAGCATCTCCATTTTAATTTGATTATTTGGCCTATGTAGAAAACAGATGATTCTTGGGGAATGACAGTACATGACTGCATGGCTGTTCATGTGGTGATTCTGATTGCAGCTGCTTTTCCAGATTTGGTCTTCGTGCTGAAAAAAATCAACTCATTCCCCTGCACCTGGTATTCAGCTACTGATCCAGTAAATCCTAAGTCCTCTCTTTCAGTATGCAAAGAATATCAGAAGTAATTTACTTTCAACTAGCAGAATCAGAAGATTACCTTTACTATCTTGCCTCAAGTCTATGTCAATATTTAGCTTTGAATCTTAATTTAGCCACCAGGGATCTTGTTCATCTCACCATTCCCTAAGACATCCATCTTGTCCACTCCATTGATTACATCATGCTGGTAGCAGCTGGGAAGCATATTAGCAGCTATCGAGAGACCTTGGTAGAAAACATGCATGCCAGAAAGTTGGAGGATAAAACCTCCCCCCACATTCAGAAATCCGTCACTTCAGCAAAGCTTTGGGAAACCTAATGACTAGGAGTATGTAAGAATAGCCTCTCTAAAGTGAAAGACAAGTTGCCATAATTTTCCTCCTCATCACTAAAAAGGGACCCAACATTTAGGGTGTTTCTTTAGACTTTAGAGGCAATATTGCCACAGGTTTGGGGTGCTATTCTAAACAACTTGCTGGATAACCTAAGGTTGATGTCTTTAAATAGGGCCCAGTTTCTAAAGAAAGAAGGTCTGCCATTTGGCTCCTAAGGCTCACAGGGTTTGTAGAAGATCCAGATGCTATAAGAAATGTATGGTTAACTCAGGTAGAAAAATCTTGAAGCTTTTAGAATTTTGGAGAAAAGCCATGCTCCTTAAGCAAATAACATTTCTGCTTTTGATTAACAATCCCTATCATGCCCCTAGATTTTGAAAAAGACTAGTTATCTGACCGTTACATACAAAGGAAACTGAAACCTGAGTTTCCCCTCACAGCCTAGATGTTATCTGATTCACCATCATTTGAAGGGAGGCATGCCTGGTGGTAGTCTATCATTTTGCGAAGATATAAATGAGATTTGGAATGAGCAGGTCCTGGGGAGACAAGAAACATCATGTTAGCTGATGGCTAACATCCCTAGTATATCTACTTGTCACCCTCAACTCACACCCAAGAGATTTGTCATCTGATGCTTCAAAAAATGAGGGAAGTGTGTAAGTTTTTCACTTAATTGGGATGGCTCACAGGTTTAAAAATAAGAGTGGTGCTAAGGAAGTTGAATGTGGCAGGATTGGAGAGAATGGGAGGCAAATAGTGAAGAATGAAAAGTTAGCGGACATTAGAATATGAAGCAGCTTATCACACCTGATAAAAAATGTTGTCATTATTTAGAAGGAATGGTAAGGCAGTGGAAGACTTTTTAATCTGTGGGTGAGCAGCGTGTTATAAACTCGCTTCCCTTTTTTATAAAAGATCATTCTTGCTGTAGTTTGGAGACTGGATTAGAGGGGGCAAGTTAGATACGTGATGAAACTGTTTTAGTAACCCGGTGGAGAGATGAGAAGGTCCTGGGTACGCATTGTTGCATTGGAATAGAGAAAAGTGGATTTCTTCTAAAAATATTTAGGGGAAAGGATTAATCAGACTTGAGGATTGAGTGGATAAAAGAAATGATAGGGAGAAACAGTAGGTAGGTCTGACTTCTGATGTGGGTAAAATCTGTGGAGGGTGATAACATTCTATGATATAGAGATTACAGTTAGAGGAGCAGAATTTTGCTTGTGAATATGGAAAAGGGGGACAAGTTGAGAGAAATAATGTGTCCAGTCTTGTATATTGTGATGAGGTGTCAATACGATGTTGAAGTCAAGATACTTAGCAATCAGTTGGAGACACTGAGGCCTGACAGGCTTAGGATGAAGAGACATATTGAAGTCATTGACATACATAAACTCATAAAACCATGAAAATGAATGAGGTAGTACAGAAAGAGTGAGAGTAAACTAAGAAGACCTAGAAGAGAACTTTAATCAGTTACAGAGTCTATCACGTTCATGTTTCTAAACCACTCACTGAGACACATTACTACCGAAAGCAGAGCTGACAGTTGTCTTTTACTAAAGATTTCTAAAATGTCTAAAATTTAAAAAGGCTAAATAAAATATGCATACTTCATGTAATGTGTCAATACCATTGAAACCTCGCTTTTGCTGCCTACCCAACGCAATGAGGAAGGAATTGTTGCTTTATTGAATGTAGTTTTAAAAATTAGCTTAAAAGGTGCACAAGAGATGTTCTAACTAGACTGAGCAGGTTAAAACCAATCAAGAGAGCTAAAAGAAATCATGGAAAGTTTTGTACTTAGCATGCATAGCTGCAGAATCAGGTTGGCAGTATTTCCGCATAAACAACTGCTTCACCTCACTATTCTGGGCATTTTTATCTTACTCTCTGGAGGATTATCTTGCATGAATATCAATCTGAAGATTTCACAGCTGCTGCAGAGAACCCTTTCTGAGTGTAATAATGCCAATACATGGTATTCTTATGAAGTCTCCTGCAATATCTACCTGACTGTGCTTTGTCAAAACAGCAGAAGGAAATGTGTTAGCTGTGCTGTTTTTCTGTTACCACAAAATCAAAATTAGTAGCTCACATAATAACATACAAAAAAAAGTACTATGGCTATGAATATGTGACTCTTGCTATATTCAGCTTGAATTGGACATCAGTCTCTTCTACTTAAAATGGCTTTTTGTCATCCTGGTGTCTATCTTCTAGATTTTTATTAAGTTTGAATGTCTGTGTTTTTTAATTACAAACTTATAATATTTCAGAAATATCATTAGATTGTTTAGATTTTTCTACCATACTTTTTTTCAGAACTAAATAATTCTAGTTATTTGTTTAATTCAAAAAGTACCTCAATAAAAACAAGATTATATCAAATATTCTCTAAAATAGGGCCTAACATATGGTAAATATCAAATAAATAATTGTTCATTAAGCGTCTGATGAGTTTACTACAAAAGTATAGTTTTCTCATTTCTCACGTATTACATTAGAAAAATTCCAACATACCCTGTGATGAAGTTATGTAAAAATAGACACTCTCATAAGCAGCTGGTGAAAACGATCAATGGTACAGCCCTTCTGGGTGAGAAATGGCAGGTGAGTGTTTTAAGAAGGAAAAACTGACAGCCATTGGCAGGTTAAATGTAGCAGAAGAACATTCTCAGCAGGAAAGCCAGAGAAAGGGCTATTACAACAGTCTATGTAGGCATACGAAAGTGGAAATGTTGTTTTTAGCGATGATCTTTTTTCAAAAAAAGATAGAAGTTGAATTTTGGAATAAAGAGAATGAAGATCAAGGCATAAGAGAAGGAGAAATTTGATGTCTCAGATACCTGGGTCTGAATGAGTTCTGCCATTTACTAGTTGCTTTTTTATGAAAAAGTTAATGACTGTAAACCTCAGTTTGCTACTTTATTAAGCGAGGATGCTAAGAACTATTTGACGATAGTTTTGTAAGACATCATGCCTAATGTAGAATGTAAATATGAGCAACTTTTCTTGCCTTTTGATGGTTGTTTTCCAAATGAGACAAAGGAGGAAAGAGCCACGGGGAGAAGAAGGAGAAGAAATTGACCCTAGAGACTCCAGCCCAAGACATAGAATTCCATTTACTGAAGCATGATGGGCACTTCTAGAAGCTTAACATGTGACATTCATAGTACATCTGTGAGACTCTGGCCCTTTCAAACCAAATCAAAGTATCCTTTCTGTATTCTTGAAAATACAATTATTCTTCCATTTAGAAAGCTACCATGTACCATGTCAGCACAAAATACACAGAGTCACAGCAAGCTTTTCTCTGAGATTTCAGCATGGTGGAATGGCTTTTTATTTTTATGCATAAAAGTAGGAAATAGTCTCTGTAAAAGTCACTGCTATAACTTACTGCACTACTGGAAGGCAAGCTACCTTTGAAATGGTTTTACTTGGACAGATTCCCAGTGATGTTCCTCAAAATGTACCATTGAGAAATCTACACCTAATAAGGCCTTACTATGATGAAAAAGAACACAGACAGCTGGAAATCACTTTATTCTGAGTTGCTTACCTCAGCTCAGAGCACAGTGCTTTTGAAACAAGGCACATGCTTCTAACCACAGACTGCCAAGGGATTTTTGATTCAGGTCAGTGCTTGCTTTCCCCTTCACCTTATTAAGGAAAAAAGAAACAGAATTTGGAGGTTTCCATTTGTTCACCACTAGGTGATTGGGCATCTTGCTGAGGGAAAAAGACTTGTGACTCTGCAACAATTATTCATTTGCCAAGGTTGCTGTAATTCTATGGGCTATTTCAGTTTCCCATAAATTTTCTATTTCTGAATGACTTTTTCCTCTAGAATGTATATTATTATAGCCACCACTCTCACTCTTAAATATGCACAAGCTATCGCTGTAGATGTATGTTCTTCAGTGAAAGCTGAAAATGGTCTATCCCTTAAAGCCTTTCTTTCTTTCTTCTTTCTTTCTTTCTTTTCTTCCTTCCTTCCTTTTTTCTTTCTTTCTTTCTCTTTCTCTCTCTTTCTTTCTTTCTTTCTTCCTTTGTTTCTTTCTTTCTTTCTTTCTTTCTTTCTCTCTCTCTCTCTCTCTCTCTCTTCCCTCCCTCCCTTCCTTCCTTTCTTTTCTAAGAGACAGACTCTTGCTATGTTGCCAAGGTTGGTCTCAAACCTCTAGGATCCTCCCACCTCAGCCTTTAGAGTAGTGGGATTACAGGTGCACATCACAGTGTCTGGCTTCTTATTGATGTCTATTACCATGCTGCGTGACTGTGGTCTGTGTTCTAGTCTTCTTTTATTATTATTATTATTATACTTTAAGTTTTAGGGTACATGTGCACAACGTGCAGGTTTGTTACATATGTATACATGTACCATGTTGGTGTGCTGCACCCATTAACTCACCATTTAGCATTAGGTATATCTCCTAATGCTGTCCCTCCCCCTCCCCCCACCCCACAACAGTCCCCGGTGTGTGATGTTCCCCTTCCTGTGTCCACGTGTTCTCCTTGTTCAATTCTAATGAGTTATACAGTCCAATTCCACATTTCTGAAACATGATGGGAGGACATCTGCATCAGAACCATCAGAGTGCTTCTAAAAATGGAAATTCATAGATCTCACCCTAATGATTTGCATTGTAACCCCATTTCCACAAGATGGAACCATGCATCCAATGCTTGAAGAGACTTCCTCTTTAAATTAGGTTAAATTCCTTCCGAGCAAAGTCAACAATCCAAGTGAACCTCCAGAGGGCCGGAAGGAATTACCATGGGTAGTTAGAAATGCTCTCTCAGTTACTGCTGACATTAAATGTGTATGTACATGTAGGCTTATGTATTATTTAGGCTAGTCTGATCACTAGAAACATCCTTAACACTGATCCAGAATGCTACTTTGACTTATGTGGAAAATCTCATGGATACAAAAGGAATAATGTTCATGCCAAAGCCGACTTTCCTTTGGCTTTTAGCACTGATTGTGCTGATATGGTAAAAGGGATCAAGCATTCCACAAGAAGCAAGTAAATCAGATTCTAATTATAACTTTTCTTAATAGACCGATTATACATAGATTTTCTTCGCCATTCATGTGTAACAGTCAGGAATGAGTAAATCTTCACTGCCTTGCTTACCCTTAATTCCTATTAAAGACTGACACTGGAGATTCTCTAGCAAATTAGGAGTTAAGCACTGCAGCTTTTTCACCTACTTTCTCCATCAGTAAGTGAGGTACACTGCTTAGTAAGGTAAGGGCAGTGGCTGCAATTTTAGGTTTCTCACAGATATTTCAGACCTGTGTTGCCTAAAATGGTAGACACTAAGCCCATATGGCTATTTACATTTAAAGTAATGAAACTCAAATAAGATAAAAAGAACTCAGTCCCTCAGTAGCATAGACATATTTTAAGTGCTCAGTGGCTACATGTGCATAGTGGCTACTATATTGGATAGCACAGATAAAACATCTCCATCATTGCAGAAAGTTGTTTTAGACAGCTCTGTGCTCACACGATTCTGTAAATCAATATGAGTCTTCTTCAGGAAAATAATTGGAAGGTACAATAGGGAAAGAATTTATTTACTGTTTGTTTAATGAATTAACTCTAACAGGATAAGAGAGTGTGTCTTCAGCTAGTGTAGCAAGAGTTGGTCATACCTAGAAGAGAGTAGGGCAGGAGAGGGAGGCACTTCATTCTAAAGAGTTCGGTATCAGATATGTAAACAGAGCATCAAGAAGAGTCACAAGGGTCTTTTCCTATCCTTTTCTTTTGTGTAAAGACATCAGAGTACACAACTAAGAATAGGAGATAGATATTAAATATTTATGCACTTTGGGTCTCAGAATATAATAGAGCAAAGATGGATTTTTCAATTTTCAATCACTTTTACTTCACAATCTTCTCTTCTATTATTCCCCTGTGAAATTTCCACTCTCAGTTCTCCCAACCCACATCACTGTTTTCCTTTTTCTTAGCTTTTACTTGTGCTCTTTTACTCTCTTAACATTCAATTTTTAACATTCACTGTTTTCTTCAATTCTTTCCTTAAAAGTTCAACCCAAAAAAATCTCTGCTCTTATATATTTATAAATTAATTAATTTACTTGTTCAGTGAACATTTACTTAAAACCTACTAAGTTTCATGACCTTATAAACGACAGTCCTTCCTGTCAAGAAGCCCATACACTGTTTTCTACTAGTGTAGGGAACAGAGAAGTAAAGAGCCAATTTGAATACGCTATTGTGTTTTACAATATATGATTCAAAGACTATTATGAGTGAATAGAAGCTGGGGAAGCCAGAGCAGCTGCCCTATCTAAATGATATTTGAGTTGAGTTTCAAAGGAAGGAATTAGAGGGAGAGAGATTGTCATGTACAAGTGCACCAAGGCATGCAGGAGCATGGCAACCTCGCTGGTGTCCAGGCAGAAGTGGATGGTCATGAAGTTAGAACAATGAACAACCAGAATATAAAGGGCTAATGAATCTAGCTAAAGAGTGTGAGTTCAAATGAGAACACATGGACACAGGGAGGGGAACGAACATTACACACCAGGGCCTGTCAGGGGGTGGGGGACAAGGGGAGGGAGAGCATTAGGACAAATACCTAATGCATGTGGGGCTTAAAACCTAGATGACGGATTGACAGGCGCAGCAAAACACCATAGTACATGTATATCTAGGTAACAATTGCACATGTATCCCAGAATTTAAGGTGAAAAAAAAAGTGTGAGTTCAAAACTGTGCTACATAATATATAACACATACTGTAGTGCCATCTCAACTTAAAGTCATAAATTCAGAAAATCCTGAAATCTGGATGTTCTGCACTGAAAGTTTATGAGGAATCTATTTCCCACTATTTTAAATGTGAAAATCAATAAATTGTTAGACATTAACCTCGTTCCTCACACCCCATTCCCAAAAACACATACATATTTTACATACCTATACATAAGCAACTTTTATGCCTGTATAAATAGCATTTTATGATTTAAGAAGTTTTCAATTTCATTTCCTAATTACCAAGCAACAAATAAGGTCGCAAACAAACCATATTTTTCAAAAAGTTTATGTGATTGTGACATTCTACTAGTCGTGATGGAATGAAATTCAAGACCTTTTCTACAATTAGTTTCAGAAAAATGCTGTCTTGAGTTTTAGAAACAGAATGATAAATATTTTCTATATAAATACCGGCAGAAAACATTGTTTTAAAGATACACATGTTCTATGAAGTCTAGATATTAAAAACCAAGATAATTTCTTCCTGGAAAACATTGTCCCAGGGGATACTCCATGGAGTGAAGCGGAATATACAAATGAATACATACTGTTTAAAGTAATAATGATGAAATTAACATCAGTGTAACCATCATCCAGCCCTCTTCCATTTCCCTCTCTCTCTTCACCCTGAAGTAACCACTGTGCTGATACTTTGCAGTTTAACTAAATACTTATGCATCCCTAAATAATACGTTGTTTACTTTTATACATTTTGAACATCATAGAAATGAAAGCCTATTGTATGAATTACTATGCAGCATTAGACTTTGATGTTGAGGTGCGCAGTTAAGATACATTAATTTTTCACAATTATGCAAAAACTATGCATTATATGTGTACCTTAAAAGGTATATTTTCTGTTTTTCTTTTGTTTCTGCTTTGTTTGTTCCTCCAAATTATGTTGCTATAAACACTATTATCCATTCTCCTGGTGTAAGTATGTGAAATTTTATTTTGCAATTATGACTTGAAGTAGAATAGTTAGACCATAACATATTTGTAGCACTGATTTTACTAGATCGTAACACATAATTTGTGGGTGAATGCAGCAGTTAATGCTCTTAAAAGCTGTGTATATAAGTTACTGTTACTTCATATACTCACTAACTTGGGTTTTTACCAATATTTTAATTTTTGTCAAATCTGTATTGCATATGGTATATGATTGAGATTTTTGCTTGTAATTCCATGACTATTAATGAGGTTGAATAACTTTTCATGTTTAATATTTATGACTCTCATGAGCTATGCTTGTACATGTTGTTTGCATATTTTTTCTATTTTTTGGTACAATTTTTAGAACTTTTTGTCAAATACATTTATTTTTTGAGGAATTTGAGGCTGTAAATTTCTAATTACTTTACTTATTTTCCACAAATTTCAATATGTAGTATTTTTAACGCTTACTTCTATATATGTTATAATATCCATTACATTATCTTCTTTGAACTATGTGTTCTTTTAGGGGGGTGTGTGTGTGTGTGTGACTGTATTTGATTTTTTAATATTTTTACATGAATTGTCTGTATCTCTAAACAATATATTTTTCAATGTTGTACTTACTTTTGGTGAGGATTCTGATTATTTATGAAAGGCAATGTATTTTCAAAGCAGTCAGCATGGATTTGAACCCCAGTTCCATCACCAGTGTGACTTTGGGCAAGTTGTTTTATTTCTGACATTCAGTTTATTCAGTTTAAATTGGGAATAATAGTAGCCTAGGCCTACCGCAGAGATACTGCAGGTTCATCCCCAGAGCATCAAAAGAAAGCAAATATTGCTAGAAAGTGACTCATACAAATTATTTGGTTTCCCAGTGCACATAAAAGTTATGTTTTCACAATACTGTGGTCTGTTAAGTGTGCAGTAGCAGTATGCGTGAAAAAAAATACATACAATACACATATCTTAATTTAAAAATACGTATTGCTAAACAAATCCTAACAATCATTTGACCTTTCAGCAAGTTGTAATCATTTTTGCTGGTGGAGGGTCTTGTTTCATTGCTAATGGCTGCTGACTGATCAGGGTGTTGGTTGCTGAAGATGGAGGTGGCTGTGGCAATTTCTTAAAATAAGACAATAAAGTTTGCTGCATTGATCAAATCTTCCTTGCAGGAAAGATTTTTTCTGCAGCATGCAATGCTGTTTGACAGCATTTTGTCCACAGCAGAACTTCTTTCAAAATTGGAGTCAATTTTCTCAAACCCTGCTGTTGCTTTATCAACTATGTTTATGTAATATTCTAAATCTATTTATGTCATTTCAACAATGTTTCCAACATCTTCACCAGGAATAGATTCCATTTCAAGAAGCCACTTTCTTTGCACATCCATAAGAACCAACTCCTCATTCGTTCAAGTTTTGTCATGAGATTGCTGCAATTCAATCACATCCTTGGGATCCACTCCTAATTCTAGTTCTCTTGTTATCTCTACCACATCTGCAGTTGTTTCCTCCACTGAAGTCTTCAAGCCCTCAAAGTCATCCATGAGGGTTGGAATCATCTTCTTCCAAACTCCCGTTAATGTTTATACTTTGATTTCCTCCCATGAATCACGAATGTTTTTAATGACACCTAGAATGAAGAGTCCTTTCCAGAAGATTTTTGGTTTACTTTGCCCATATCCATAAGAACAATCATTATGTATGGCAGCTATAGCCTTATGAAATGTACATTTTAAAAATAATAAGACCTGAAAATCAAAATTACTCATTAATTCATGGGCTGCAGAATGGATGTTTTGTTAGCAGACATGAAAACAACATTAATATCCTTGTACATCTCTATCAGAGTTCTTGGATGACTAGGTACATTGAGCAATAATATTTTAAAAGGTATTTTATTTTAGCAGTAGGTCTCAACAGTGGGATTAAAATAGTCAATAAACCATGCTGTAAACAGTGCTGTCATCCAGGCTTTTATTGTTCCATTTATATAGCACAGGCAGAGTCTATACAGCATAATTCTTAAGGACCCTAGAGTTTTGGAATGGTAAATGAGTACTGGCTTCAACTTAAAATCACCAGTGGCATTAACCCCTAACGACAGGGTCAGACTGTCCTTTGATCCTTTGAAGCCATGCATTGACATTTTCTCTCTAACTAGGAAATTCCCTGAAAGCATGTTCATCCAACAGAGGCTGTTTGTCTACATTTAAAATCCATTGTTTAGTGCAGCCACTTTCATCAATTATTTTAAGTAGATCTTCTGGATTACTTGCTGCAGCTTCTATATCTGCACTTGCTGCTTCACTTTGTATTTTTATGTTATGGAGATGGCTTCTTTCCTGAAACCTCATGAACCAACCTCTGCTAGCTTCAAACTTTCCTTTTGCAACTCCCTTGCCTCTCTCAGCCTTCATGTAATTGAAGAGAGTTAGGATGTTGCTCTAACTTAGGCTTTGGCTTAAACCCTTTTATGGCTGAGTTTGTAATTTTTTTTGAATTTTTGCAATCAGACTTTGGTGATGACCTTGAGCAGTAGGATATAAATAACTCCCTAAGGCTTAGCATTCCAGTAATGGAACACCAGGCATAAATGTCTAAGGGAATACTGTGGCTGATTTGATCTTGTATCTAGACTGCTAAAACCACCCTCGAGGCTTCTTACAGCCTTTTGTTTATAATGTTTTCTGATTAATGGAAGTTCTACATTTGAATATTGTTTAATTTATTGGTCTTTTCTTTTGGCATATGAACTTCTGAGTCCTGTTAAATTCCCTACTAAGACGTCATTGAGGTATTTTTCTAATTGTTTTTTTCTAAAAGGTTTCATATTGCCTTTCACATATAAGTTTCATCTGAAATTCATTTCAGGTATGGTGTGGCAAAGGAATCCAGTTTCTTTCCTTTTCAATAGATAACCTGTTGTTTCAGCATCACTTATGGAATTTGAATATTTCTCTCCTCTGAAAGGTGAGTTTGTCCCTTGTCATATATCAAATCTTAAGATATAAGATATAAATGTGCCTGTTTCTGGGTTCTCTATCCTGACTCATTGGGCTATTTATGGATCTCTGCCAATACCACTTTACAACTTGCTAATTTACTTTGTGTGTTTGTTTGTGTGTTATACCAGAAAATAAACCTTAATAGTTAGTTTATCCATCTTTTTTTATTCAATAGTGTATTCACTAGTTTCAGTTATGTTTTAAATATTTAGCACCTTTAAGTACTATTTTATATAATATTCTCTTATTACAATATTATTTAGTATTGTAATAAAATGTATTTTATGTTCCAGAATTCTCTCACATTCTATGGGATTTTGATATAAATTGTGTTGAATTAATGTTTGAAGTTGAATTTCTTTTAAATCTTTAAGCAACTGCACCTCTGCTTAAGTCATCTTTACTCTTTTGTTTTTAGTCTTTTGATTAAATTTTATTATTTTCTCTAAAGAGATTATAATTATATTTTGTAGTGTATTTTCTTAGGAACAAAATAAATATTATTATTGTAAATAATATTATCATCAAATTATATTTCAAATGCTTTCTTACTCATAAACAGAAATGCAATTAAGTTTTGATTATGCATCTCATGTCCAGCAACATTGTTACATCTTTTATTATGCTAACTCCCATATGGAGCTTCTGAGATTTTCTATGTGGATTATTACTAAATAAGTTTCTTTCCAGTCCTTATGTATTATTCATTTATTTGTTATTATTATTATTATTGTTATTATTATTATTATTATTTTGAGATGGAGTTTTGCTGTTGTTGCCCAGAGACTGGGGCCCAAAGCTACGATCTTGGCTCACTGCAACCTCTGTCTCCCAGGTTCAAGCGATTCTCCTGCCTCAGCCTCCTGAGTAGCTGAGATTACAGGCACATGCCTCCACACCCGGTTCATTTTTATATTTTTAGTAGAGACGGGGTTTCACCCTGTTGGCAAGGCTGGTCTCAAACTCCTGACCTTAGGTAATCCACCCGCCTTGGCCTCCCAAAGTTCTGGGATTACAGGCGTGAGCCACTGCGCCTGGCCTATTTATTTATTTTTATTGCCTTTTTATCTTTGTTTTTCTGAGTACAACTTTTAGTACACTATTAGACGTGGGGACAGTAAGCACTTTTATTATATCTAATATTTAAAAATGTTTCTTATGTATTTGTTACGTATTTTTAAAATTGTTTACCATGAATATAATGCTTACTCTACATACGTTGAAATTACTTATCAAGATAACAATTTTTATTCATAGAAGGATTTAATTTTTAATTGATTGTATTTCTTTGTGCATTCAGAAAATCAATTTTTCTCTTTAATATATCCACACATTCACATAATCAATAGATTTTCTAATATTAAACTAAACAAACTCCTGGAAAAAGCATATCTTGTTATATTATGATTTCCTGCATGGTCTGAATTATCATATAACTTTTTTTAGGACTTTTTTGCATTCTCATTCTCTCCTTATCAATGTTTTCACTTTTGCCAGCACAAAGCTATTCATAATGTCATCTTAATATATTGTTTTTCCAAAAATCTCTTTAGCATATGTAGTTCTGTTACCATTTTCACTTTAATATTCTTTGGTTTTTGTCCCCTCTCCCTCTTTTCTTATTTTCCGTATATAAATTTTTAATCAATTTTAAATAGCCCTATCAAAGAACCAACTTTTGGTCGAAGTTATGCTCTGTATTATAATTTTGCTTTTTGTTTTATTTGTGTCTGCTCTTTATTTTTATTTTTACTTATACTATGTGGTGATTTTTTTTTAACTTCTTAACATGAACGCTAATTTGACTCAAAAGTTCCTTAGAAATATATATAATTTCCAAGTGATTGAATTCATTTTATTCAATGATTTATTTTTTAAATAGTTTTTGTTTAATTTTATGACTGTTTAATTTTCAGTAGGAATTTTAAGTATTTCATCTATGGATAAGACATAGTTCTCCATTTATTTATATCTTCTTTGATCTTTTAGCAATATTTTGTCATTTTTCTGTATACAAGTCTTGCCCATTTTTATTTTATTTCTAAAATATTTTGTATATTTTTGTTCTTTGGGATTTTTTTTTACAAAACAATCATTTTGTCTGTGAAGCAATATAATTTATTTCTCATTTTTTTCAATTTGTATACATTTTATTTCTTATTCTTGACTTACTACATTGGCTCAGATTTCCAATAAAATATTGAATGGGATTAGTGAGAATGAACAACCTTACCTTGTTCTGAATTTTAGCATGACATTAGCTGTAAGTTTTTAATAGGTTTCCTTTATTGATTCTATTTCTAGTTTCCTGAGTGTTATCACGAATGCATATTGACTTTCTTCAAATGCTTTTTCTGAATCTATTGAAATGACCATAGATTTTTTTTCTTTAGTCTCTTACTATGGTGAATTACAAAGGATTAATTTTTGAATGTTGAACCACTATTGCATTTCTGGGAAGAAAACACTTGGTGAGGATGCGTTAGCCCTTTCTTATAATGCTAGATTTTATTTGTTAAAGTTTTAAGAAATTTTTCATCTGTGTTAATGAGGAATGTTGGTGTTTTTAATGATGTATTTATGTATTTGTCTAGTTTTTATATCAGCCACTGCTGTCTCCTGTAGTAAAATCAGAAGTTATTTCTATTCTTTTTAATTACTTTCTTTTTTTTTTTAATGGAGTCTCCTTCTGTCATCCAGGCTGGAGTACAGTGGCGCAATCTCAGCTCACTGCGACCTCTGCCTCTGGGGTCAAGCGATTTTCCAGCCTTCTGAGTAGCTGGGACTACAGGCATACACCACCACACCTGGCTAATTTTTGCTTTTTTAGTAGAGAGGATGTTTCTCCATGTTGGCCAGGCTGGTCTCAAACCCCTGACCTCAGGTGATCCACCCACCTCGGCCTCCCAAAGTGCTGAGATTACAGGCGTGAGCCACTGCACCCGGGCTGGTTTTTTTTTTTTTTCTTTTTTTAATGGTAGTTTATGTAGAACTGGTATCATTTTTCTTTAAATGTTCAGTAGAATTTACCAGTGAAGCCATCTAGGAGTAGGGTTTTCTTTGTGGGAAGGTTTTAACTACAAATTAAATTGCTTTAATAGATATAGAGCTATTCATTTATCTATTCTGATTAACTTTCATTTTGCTGAGAATTTATATATTTAATCTAAATAGACAAAATTATTGATACAAATTTGTTCACTGTAGTCCCTCTTTATCTGTTTAACGCCTGTAAGAGCTGCAGTTGTCGCTCTTCTTTCATTCCTGATATTGGTATATATGAATTGTTTATATTTTCCCGGATCAGTTTGATTAAAGTTTTAGCAGTTCTATTGTTGTTTCAAAGAACCAGGTTCTGGTATCTGTGGTAGGCTGAATTACAGCCTCTCCAAGATATTCACATCCTAATCCCTAGAATTTGTGAACATGTTATTTTACTGTACATGGCAAAGAGGAATTTGTTGATGTGATCAAGTTAAGGAATTGAGATGACAGGATTATCCTGAGTTACTTGGGCAGGTTCAATGTAACCACAGGGTCCTTATAAGAAAGATGCAGGAGGGTAAGAATCAAGGAAGGAGATGGGATGAAAGAAGCAGAGATTAGAGAGTAGAGAAGATGCTATGCTTCTAGGTTTGAACGTAGAAATTAGGAGTCATTAGCCAAGGAATGTAGGCCACTACAAGAAGGTGGAAAAGGCCATGATTCTCCCTTAGAGCCTCAAGAAAGAATGCAGCTCTGTTAACACCTCAGTTTCAGACTAGAAGGAATTCAGAGCTCCAAAATTTGTAAGATAATAAATTTCTGTTGCTTTAAACTACTAAGGTTGTGATAATTTGTTACAGCAGTAATAGGAAATTAATACAATAGGTTTATTTTTTCTGTATTTTTGCTTGTTTTCTAGTTCTTTGACTTTTGTTATTTAAAATTTTTCCCTCACGCCTGTAATCCCAGCACTTTGGGAGGCCGAGGCTAGCAGTCAGGAGTTTGAGAACAGCCTGGCTAACATGGTGAAACCTCGTCTCTACTAATAATATTTAAAAAATTAGCTGGGCATGGTGGTGGGTGCCTGTAATTCCAGCTACTTGGGAGGCTGAGGCAGGAGAATCACCCGAACCCAGGAGGCGGAGGTTGCAGTGAGCCGAGATTCTGCCACTGCACTCCAGCCTGGGTGACTAGAGTGAAACTCAGTCTCAAAATAAATAAATTAATTAATTAATTAAAATTTTTCCTTCTTATGTTTAGTGTAAGTTTAATTTTCTCTCTTTTTTTCTAGTTTTTTTCTTTTAGAATAGAAGCAGTGAGTTCCATAATTTTCTCTCAGCACTACATTACTCACATCACATAAATTTTGATATGTTAGTTTCATTTTTATTCAATTCAAAACAATTTCTAACTTTTCTTTCTTTCATTCAAGGGTCATTTAGAATTGTGATTTTTAATTTCCAAATAAATTTTTCAGTTGTCCTAATGGGATTTCTATTTTAATTTTATTGTTTAAGAGAAGGTATATTACATGATTTTAATATTTTTAAGTATATTAAAACTGTAACCACCCAATGAGTTCTCCTTGCCCAATGCCCAGATAGAGCCGATTTATCAAGACAGGGGAATTGCAATAGAGAAAGAGTTTAATTCATGCAAAGCTGGCTGAACAGGAAACCAGAGTTTTATTATTAAAATCAGCCTGGAGTTTCTTAAGGATAATTTGGTGGGTTGGGGGCCAGAGAGTTGGGAGTGCTGATTGGTTGGGTCAGAGATTAAATCACAAGAGGTCAAATAGGGTTCGTCTCACTGTCTTCTGTTCCTGAGTGGGATCACAGAGCTGGCTGAGCCAGATTACTGGTCTGGGTAGTGCCAGCTGGTGCATCAGAATACAGGGTCTAACAGTCCCAGGAGCCCCAAGTTATCTTGGGAGGTCAAGAAGAGAGGAATTTACCAAACTCATAGGTATTTGAGGGTACAAACCCATGGCTGGACTCAGCTTTAAAAAAGTCTTATCTGAGATTCCTTATGGAAAAGAGTTTCATCAAAGCCAATTTTAAAAGCCTATGTAAGAAATAATTATTCTTCTTGTACTTTATGCAGATAATCAGGCCAAGTATAATAAGACTAAAGTTTATTTTGCAAACAAATCAATCCTATCATGATTTGTTTTTAATACAAATGGTGACTGGAGAGAGAAAAATTATGCTTAAAAAAAAAAAAAAAAACTATCGTACACCCGTTGTTAGCTGTCCTTGGATTTTTTGTGCAGTTTGGACTAAATCCTAAATTCTTTGTGGGCTATAAGTCCCCAAACTAATGCTTTCAAATCTTTATTTTTAAAACTGGGAATTGCACTCCTTACCCTAGTACTCATTATTTACCTTATAGTACACTGTTCCCTTAAACGTGGTACTATAACTTTAGATGATAATACTAACTCCTTTGCCATGCAAGCCTTGGAACCCCAGCCAGGCTTACATGAGTACGTTGACAGTTGCAAAACGGTTCCATTCCTTTCATCTTAGGATCAACACCTACCCCCACTATACTCTTGATCGGCAGGAAAAAGTTAGAGCTGTCTTTGCCCTTTCTCCATCTTCATTAGCCAACACCTTAAGTTTAAGGTGTTACAAAACCCAAAGGGAGGAATTGAAACCAGCATTGCAAAATTGTAACTGAGACAGTCAAAGAGATCTGACCTAACCAACTCCATCTTACTTCAAACCTCCTCTTCCAGGTGTCTTTGTTCACTCCTGAACATAGGCTGAACTAATTTTGGGAGGAATTTAGTTTATAGTTTAAAACAAAGATGAAAACAGCCCTTTCCTGAAACAAACTCCCTTCTTGCCTGGGTACTAGACTGCCTTTGTAGGACTAAAAAATTAGCCACAAGAGGCCGGGCATGGTGGCTCACACCTGTAATCCCAGCACTTTGGGAAGCCGAGGCAGGCGGATCACCTGAGGTCAGGCGTTCGAGACAAGCCTGACCAACATGGAGAAACCCCATCTCTACTAAAAATACAAAATTAGCCGGGCGTGGTGGTGCATGCCTGTAGTCCCAGCTACTCAGGGGGCTGAGGCAGGAGAATCACTTGAACCCAGGAGGTGGAGGTTGCAGTGAGCCGAGACCACACCATTGCACTCCAGCCTGGGCAATAAAAGTGAAACTCCATCTAAAAAAAAAAAAAATTAGCCACAAGTTTAGAAATTATGGTTTAGGAGTCATGCAGCTGGAGGATACAAGGCTCTGACCCTCCCCAGTTTGCTCCTGGGGATAAAATCACTATTGCAAAACTCCAGACCAGTGCTTGAGATATTTTGCAGACCCTGCACTTAATGGATCAGCTGGCACCACCCAGATCAATAAACTGGTTCATCTGATCTTGTGGCCTCCACCCACGAATTGACTCAGCGCAAGAAGACAACTTCAATTCCCTGTGGTTTCAACTCTGACCTGACTAATCAGCACTCCCAGTTCACTGACCTCCGTCCACCCACCAAGTTGTCCTTAAAAACTTTGATATCCACTCTTTTTCTGGCTGGAACAATGGAGGGTGTAGAAGAGAAGAAGAAGAAGGTTCCTGCTGTGCCAGAAACCCTTAAGAAACAGTGAAGGAATTTCACAGAACTGAAGATCAAGCACCTGAGAAAGAAGTTTGTCCAAAAGATGTTTCGAAAGGCAAGGAGGAAGCTTATCTACGAAAAAGCAAAGCACTTTCACGAGGAATATAGGCAGATGTACAGAACTGAAATTCGAATGGCGAGGATGGCAAGAAAAGCTGGCAACTTCTATGTAACTTCAGAACCCAAATTGGCGTTTGTCATCAGGACCAGAGGTATCAATGGTGTGAGCCCAAACGTCTGAAAGGTGTGCAGCTTCTTCGCCTTTATCAAATCTTCAGTGGAATCTTTGTGAAACTCAGAAAGCCTTCAATTAGCATGCTGAGGATTGTAGAGCCATATATTGCATGGGGGTACTCAAATCTGAAGTCAGTAAATGAACTAATCTACAAGCGTGGTTATGGCAAAATCTGTAAGAAGCGAAATGCTTTGACAGATAACACTTTGATTGCTCGATCTCTTGGTAAATATAACATCATCTGCATGGAGGATCTGATTCATGAGATCTATACTGTTGGAAAACACTTCAAAGAAGCCAATAACTTCCTGTGGCCCTTCAAATTATCTTCTCCATGAGGTGGAATGAAGACCACCCATTTTGTAGAAGGTGGAGATTCCGGCAACAGGGAGGACCAGATCAACAGGCTTATTAGAAGAATGAACGAAGGTATCTACCATGATTATTTTTCTAAGCTGGTTGGTTAATAAGCAGTAATTGCTCTCAAATTGAAGAAAACAAACAAACAAACAAAAACTCTGATTTCCAAATGTTTGGGGAGACTGACATGAGTAATAATAAAGCTATGGTCTCCCACAAAACAAACAAACAAACAAAAACAAGGGTCTGAACAATATCTTGAACATCAATTTTAGGTTTTTGTAACAGTGATGTTATTCCTAGGAGCAATCAGGCAGGGAGATTAGGAATCTTGTGGCCTCTGGCTGAATGACTCCTAAACCATAATTTCTAGTCTTGTGGCAAATTTGTTAGTTTTAAAGGGCAGTCTCTTCCACAGGCAAGAGAGAGGTTTGTTTTGGGAAAGAGCTGTTATCATCTTTGTTTGAAAGTTAAACTGTGTATTAAATTCCTTCCAACGTTAGTTCAGCCTATGCCCAGGAAAGAAAAAGGGCAGTTTAAAGGTTTAGAAACAAGATGGAGTTGGTTAGGTGAGATCTCTTTCACCGTCATACTTTTCTTACTGTTATAATTTTTGCAAAGGCAGTTTCAAAACTCATTTTTTTTGTCTCAGAATATAGGTTATCTTGATGATTGTTCCATATGCACGTTTAAAAATGAATATTTTTCAATGTTTTATTTTAGGGTAAAGTGTTCCATGGATTTTACTTAGCTGAAGTTGAAACCAACTTTGCAAAAATTATGACAATGAAAGAGATCTGACCTAACATACCCCATCTTGCCTTTAAGCTCCAAGCTGCTCTTGGGCACTTCTGGGCATACACCAAGCTAAGTATAGAAGGAATTTAGTTTAAAGTTTAACTTTGAAACAAAGACGATAACAGCCTTTTCCCAAAACAAAGCTCCTTTTTTCCTGGAGACCATACAGCCTTTGTAAAACTAACAAATTAGCTACAAGATTAGAAATTATGGCTCAGGAGTCATGCAGCCAGAGACCACAAGACTCCTAACCCCCTCCATTGCTCCTCTGGATAGCATCACTATTGTAAAACCTAACACTAGTGTTCAAAATATTTTTCAGACCCTGCATGCTCATGTACCAGTTGGTGCCACCCAAACTGGTAATCTGGTTTAACTAGTTCTGCTCTCCCACCCAGGAACAGAAAATAGCAAGAAGAACCCACGTCAACACCCTATGATTTTATCCCCAACCTGACCAATCTGTGTTTCCCACTTTGTAGCCTCCTGTCTGACAAATTATCCTTGAAAAACCTTAGTTTCTGAATTTTTAGGGAGACTGATTTGAGTAATAATACTTGGACAATTTATCCAGCTCTGCATGTATTACACTATTTCTCTATTCCAATTCCCCTATCTCAGTAAATTGGCTCTATCTGGGCAGCAGGCAAGAAGAATCTGTCAGGCAGCTACTAAGTGAATTGAAGAGGATGTTTACGTATTTTATAAATTTACTGACTTTTTATCTATTTTTGTATCAATTATTGATAAATGATTGTTGAAACCTCTGATTATAATTATGGTTGTTTCTATACGTTCTTAAGTTTATCAGATTTGTTTAATGTACTTTGAAGTTATGATATCATGTGTGTGTACACATGTATATATATATTTTCAGATTCTTTTATCCACTTGATGAGGGATGATCCACTTGATGGATGATGGTTTTATCCACTTGATCAACTTTATTTACTATAAAATTTCCTTCTATATTGATGCTAATATGCCTTATTCTAAAATCTACTTTGTCTGATATTAATATACTGACTCCAGTTTTCCTTTGTATTTGCATAGTATATTTTTTACCCTTTAACAATTAATGTATCTGTGTCCTGATATTTAAAGTGGTTTTCTTCCAGCCAATAGAAAATTGGATCTTGATTTTTTTAAATCCAGTTTTATATTCCCTGTCTTTCAATTGTTGTGTTAGGGCATTTGCATAAAATTTTATTATTCATATAGATAGGTTTACATCTATTATGGTTTTGTGGGTTTTTTTCCCTATATGTTAAATTAGTATTTATAACTATTTCATTGAGCTCTTAAAGATTCCAAATTCCTTGGATGCTCAACTTACTGTTACAAAATGGCTAGTGCAGTATTTACATATAACATATGCACACCCTCCTGTATACATTAAATCATTTCTAGATTATTTATAACACCTAAGGCAATGTAAATAGTTGTTACCCTCAATCATGTAAGATATAATGACAACGTTTAAAAGTCTATATATGTTCAGTACAGATGCAATTATTTTTCAAATATTTTTAATCCATGGTTGATTGAACTCACAAATGCAGAACCCATGAATACAAAGAGCTGACTGTACCTATTTTTCCTGTTCTTTCAGTGATTGTTTTAAGGCTTCCAAGACACCCTTTTAAATTATCATGGTTTAATTACAATTATTCAATACTTTATACATAGAAAAATTCTGGGTTGCTGGCAAGATGGCTAAATAGGAACAGCTCTGGTTTATACCTCCCAGCGAGATCGACACAAAAGGTGGGTGATTTCTGCATTTCCACCTGAGGTACCCAATTCATCTCATTGGGACTGGTTGGACAGTGGGTGCAGCCCATGGAGGGTGAGCTGAAGCAGGGTGGGGCATCGCCTCAGCCGGGAAGAGCACGAGGTCAGGGAACTTTCTTCCCTACCCAAGTGAAGCCGTGAGGGATTGAGCCTGAGGAACTCCAGCACACATACTGCACTTATCCTATGGTCTTCGCAATCCACAAACCAGGAGATTCCCTCCAGTGCCTACTCCACCAGGGCCCTGGGTTTCAAGCATAAAACTGTGCGGCCATTTGGACAGACACCAAAATAGCTGCAGGAGTTCTTTTCTTCCATACCCCATTAACGCCTGGAACGCCAGTGAGACAGAACTGTTCCCTCCCCTGGAAAGGGGTGCCGAAGCCAGGGAGCCAAGTGGTCTGGCATGGCGGGTCCCACCCCCACGGAGCCCAGCAAACTAAGATCCACTGGCTTGAAATTCTCACTGCCAGCACAGCAGCAGTCTAAGATCCACCTGGGATGCTCGAGCTTGGTGGGGGGAGGGGTGTCCGCCATTGCTGAAGCTTGAGTAGGTGGTTTTATGCTCACAGTGTAAACAAGGCCGCTGGGAAGTTCAAATTGGGTAGAGACCACTACAGCTCAGCAAGGCTGCTGTGGTCAGGCTGCCAGATTTCTCTTCTTTCAGCAGGGCATCTCTGAAAAAAAGGCAGCAGCCCCAGTCAGGGACTTACAAATAAAACCCCCATCTCTCTGGGACAGAGCACCTGGGGAAAGGGGCAGCTGTGGGTGCAGCTTCAGCAGACTTATATATCCTTGCCTGATGGCTCTGAAGAGAGCAGAAGACCTCACAGCACAGCCTTCAAGCTCTGCTAAGGGTCAGACTGCCTCCTCAAGTGGATCTCTGACCCCCGTGTATCCTGACTGGGAGACACCTCCCAGTAGGAACCAACAGATACCTCATACAGGACAGCTCTGACTGACATCAAGCAGGTGCCCCTCTGGGATGAAGCTTCCAGAGGAAAGAACAGGCAGCAATCTTTGCTGTTCTGCTGTTCTGCAGCCTCTGCTGGTGATACCCAAACAGGGTCCAGAGTGGACCTCCAGCAAACTCCAGCCAACCAGCAGCAGGGAGGCCTGACTATCAGATGGAAAACTATCAAACAGAAAGGAATAGCATGTCCACTCAAAGACCCCATCCTAAGGTCGCCAACATCAAAGACCAAATGTAGGTAAATCCACAAATATGGTGGGAAAACAGCACAAAAAGACTGAAAATTCCTAAAACCAGAATGCCCCTTGTCTTCCAAAGGATCATAACTGCTCGCCAGCAAGGGAACAAAACTGGATGAGAATGAGTTTGACGAATTAACAGAAGTAGGCTTCAGAAGGTGGGTAATAACAAACTCCTCCAAGCAAAAAGAGCATATTCTAACCCAATGCAAGAAAGCTAAGAACCTTGAAAAAAGGTTAGACGAATTGCTAACTAGAATAACCAGTGTAGAGAAGAATATAAATGACCTGATGGAGCAAAAAACACAGCACGAGAACTTCATGAAGCACACACAAGTGTCAGTAGCTGAATCAATGAAGCAGAAAAAAGGATATCAGTGATTGAAGATCAACTTAATGAAATAAAAAGAGAAGACAAGATTAGAGAAAAAAGAATGAAAAGGAATGAACAAAGTCTCCAAGAAATATGGGACTATGTGAAAAGACCAAATCTACCTTTGATTGGTGTATCTGAAAGTGATGAGGAGAATGGAGCCAAGTTGGAAAACACTCTTCAGGATATTATCCAGGAGAACTTCCCCAAACTAGCAAGGCAGGCCAACATTCAAATTCAGGAAATACAGGGAACACCACAAAGATACTCCTCGAGAAGAGCAACCCCAAGAAACATAATCATCAAATTCACCAAGGTTAAAATGAAGGAAAAAATGTTAACGGCAGCCACAGAGAAAGGTCAGGTTACCCACAAAGGGAGGCCCATCAGACTAACAGCGGATCTCTCGGCAGAAACCCTACAAGCCAGAAGAGAGTGGGAGACAATATTCAACATTCTTAAAGAAAAGAATTTTCAACCCAGAATTTCTTATCCAGCCAAACTAAGCTTCATAAGCAAAGGAGAAATAAAATCCTTTACAGACAAGCACATGCTGAGAGATTTTGTCACCTCCAGGCCTGCCTCACAAGAGCTCCTGGAGGAAGGACTAAACATGGAAAGGAACAACCAGTACCAGTCACTGCAAAAACATACCAAATTGTAAAGAACAGCAACACTATGAAGAAACTGCATCAACTAATGGGCAAAAAAACCAGCTAGCATCCTAATGACAGGATCAAATTCACACATAACAATATTAACCCTAAATGTAAATGGACCAAGTGCCTCAATTAAAAGACACAGACTGGCAAATTGGATAAAGAGTCAAGACCCATCAGTGTGCTACATTCAGGAGACCCATCTCACATGCAAAGTACACACATAGGCTCAAAATAAAGGGATGGAGGAATATTTACTAAGCAAATGGAAAGCAAAAAAAAAAAAAGCAGGAGTTGCAATACTAATCTCTGATAAAACAGACTTTAAGTCAACAAAGATCAAAAGAGACAAAGAAGGTCATTATATAATGGTAAAGGGATCAATGCAGCAAGAAGAGCTAAATATCCTAAATATATACACACCCAATACAGGAGCAACCAGATTCATAAAGCAAGTTCTTAGAGACCTACAAAGAGACTTAGACTCCCACACAATAATAGTGGGAGACTTTAATACCCCACGGTCAATACTAGACAGATCAATGACACAGAAAATTAGCAAGAATATTCAGGACTTGAACTCAGCTGTGGAAAAAGCAGACCTAATAGACATCTACAGAACTCTACACTCCAAATCTACAGAACACAGATTTTTCTCAGCACCTCATTGCACTTATTCTGAAATTGACCACATAATTGGAAGTAAAACACTCCTCAGCAAATGCGAAAGAACAGAAGTCATAACAAACAGTCTCTCAGACCATGGTGCAATCAAATCAGAACTCAGGATTAAGAAACTCACTCAAAACCGCACAACTACAGGGAAACTGAACAACCTGCTCCTGAATGATTACTGGGTAAATAACGAAATGAAGGCAGAAATAAAGATGTTCTTTGAAACCAGTGAGAACAAAGACACAAGGAACCAGAATCTCTGGGACACATTTAAAGCAGTGTGTGTAGAGGGAAATTTATAGAACTAAATGCCCACAAGAGAAAGCAGGAAAGATCTAAAACTGACACCCTAACATGAAAATTACAAGAACTAGAGAAGCAAGAGCAAACAAATTCAAAAGCTAGCAGAAGACAAGAAATAACTAAGATCAGAGCAGAACTGAAGGAGATAGAGACACAAAAAATCCCTTCAAAAAATCAATGAATCCAGGACTGGTTTTTTGAAAAGATCAACAAAATAGATATACTGCTGGCCAGACTAATAAAGAAGAAAAGAGAGAAGAATCAAATAGATGCAATAAAAAATGATATAGGGGATATCACCACTGATCCCACAGAAATACAAACTACCATCAGAGAATATTATAAGCACCTCAATGCAAATAAACTAGAAAATCTAGAAGAAATGGATAAATTCCTGGACACGTACACGCTCCCAAGTCTAAACCAGGAAGAAGTAAAATACCTGAATAAACCAAAAACAAGTTCTGAAATTGAGGCAGTAATTAATAACCTGACAACCAAAAAAAGTCCAGGACGGACAGATTCACAGCCAAATTCTACCAGAGGTATAAAGAGGAGCTGGTACCATTCCTTCTGAAACTATTCCAAACAATAGAAAAAGAGGGAATGCTCCCTAACTCATTTTATGAGGCCAACATCATCCTGATACCAAAACCTGGCAGAGACACAACAAAAAAAGAAAATTTCAGGCCAATATCCCTGATGAACATTGATGTGAAAATCCTCAATAAAATACTGGCAAACCATATCAAGCAGCACATCAAACAGCTTATCCACCACGATCAAGTCAGCTTCATACCTGGGATGCAAGGCTGGTTCAACATATGCAAATCAACAAACGTAAGCCATCACATAAAGAGAACCAATGAACATGATAATGTCAATAGATGCAGAAAAGGCCTTTGACAAAATTCAGCACTCCCTCATGCTAAAAACTCTCAATAAACTAGGTATCAATTGAACATATATCAAAATAATAAGAGCTATTTATGACAAACTCACAGCCAATATCGTACTGAATGGGCAAAAATTGGAAGCATTCCCTTTGAAAACCAGCACAAGACAAGGATGTGCTCTTTCACCACTGCTATTCAACATAGAATTGGAAGTTCTGGCCAGGGCAATCAGGCAAGAGAAAGAAATAAAAGTATTCAAATAGGAAGAGAGAAAATCAAATTGTCTCTTTTTGCAGATGACATGATTGTATATTTAGAAAACCCCATCGTCTCAGCCCCAAAATCTCCTTCAGCTGACAATCAACTTCAGCAAAGTCTCAGGATACAAAATCAATGTGCAAAAATCACAAGCATTCCTACACACCAATAACAGACAGAGAGCCAAATAATGAGTGAACTCCCATTCACAATTGCTACTAAGAGAATACCTAGAAATACAACTTACAAGGGATGTGAAGGACCTCTTCAAGGAGAACTACAAACCACTGCTCAAGGAAATGAGAGAGGACACAAATGAAAAAATATTCCATGCTCATGGATAGGAAGAATCAATATTGTGAAAAAAGGCTATACTGCCCAAAGTAATTTATAGATTCAACGCTATCTCCATCAAGCTACCACTGACTTTCTTCACAGAATTGGAAAAAAACTACTTTAAACTTCATATGGAACCAAAAAAGAGCCCACATAGCTCAGACAATCCTGGGCAAGAAGAACAAAGCTGGAGGAATTTGAAGTCACTACCTGACTTCAAACTATACTACAAGGCTACAGTAACCAAAACAGCATGGTACTGGTACCAAAACAGATATATAGACCAATGGAACAGAACAGAGGCCTCAGAAATAACACTACACATCTACAATTATCTAATCTTCGACCAACCCGACACAAACAAGCAATGGAAAAGATTCCCTATTTAATCAATTGTGTTGGGAAAATTGGCTAGCCATATGCAGAAAACTGAAACTGGACCCCTTCCTTACACCTTACACAAAAAATCAACTCAAGATGGATCAAAGACTTAAACATAAGACCTAGGACCATAAAAATCCTAGAAGAAAACCTGGGCAATACCATTCAGGGCACAGGCATGGGTAAAGACTTCATGACTAAATCAATAAAGGCAATGGCAACAGAAGCCAAAATTGACAAATAGGATCTAATTAAACTAAAGAGCTCCTGCACAGCAAAAGACACTGTCATCAGAGTGAACAGGCAACCTACAGAATGGGAGAAAATTTTTGCAATCTATCCATCTGACAAAGGGCTAATATCCAGAATCTACAAAGAACTTAAACAAATTTACAAGAAAAAAAAAACCATCGAAAAGTGGGCAAAGGATATCAACAGACACTTCTCAAAAGAAGTCATTTATGCAGCCAACAGGCATATGAATAAATGCGCATCATCATTGGTCATTAGACAAATGCAAATCAAAACCACAATGTGATACCATCTCATGCCAGTTAGAATGGCGATCATTAAAAAGTCAGGAAACAACAGATGTAGGAGAGGACATGGAGAAATAGGAACACTTTTACACTGTTGGTGGGAGTGTAAATTAGTTCAATCACTGTGGAAGACAATGTAGTGATTCCTCAAGGATCTAGAACCAGAAATACTATTTGAGCCAGCAATCCTATTACTGGGTATACCCAAAGGATTATAAATCATTTTACTATAAAGACACATGCACACGTATGTTTATTGTGGCACTATTTGCAATAGCGAAGACTTGGAACCAACCCAAATGTCCATCAATAATAGACTGGATAAAGAAAATGTGGCACATATACACCATGGAATACTATGCAGCCACAAAAAAGGATGAGCTCATGTCCTTTGTGGGGACATGGATGAAGCTGGAAACCACCATTCTCAGCAATCTATCACAAGAACAGAAAACCAAAACCACATGTTCTCACTCATAAGTAGGAGTTGAACAACAAGAACACATGGACATAGGGAGGGGAACATCACACACTGGGGCCTGTCAGAGGACGGGGGGGTAGGGGAGGGATAACACTAGGAGAAATACCTAATGTAGGTGACCGGTTGATGGGTGCAGCAAACCACCATGCCACGTGTATACCTATGTAACAAAACTGCACGTTCTGTACATGTACTCCAGAACTTTAAGCATAATTTAAAAGAAATTCTATAATTTCTCTTCCTGTCTTCTGTGCAATTTTTGTCCTGTATTTTTCTTCTCCATTTTATAAATTCCAGAATACATTGTTATTATTTTTGCTCTATATATTTAATTATTTTAATAAGATTTTTAAAAATCAAAATTAGTTCTATATGTATTCACATATTGGCCATTTCCAGTGCTGTTTATTTCTTTGTGTAAATCTAAATTTCCCTCTAGCCTCATTTTATTTTCTGCTGAAATAATTTTATTTAACATGCTTTTTGTGTGGATTTGCTGGTGATAAATGTTCTCAGTTTTACTTGTCTGCAAAGGTCTTTAATTTTTGAAATGCACTTTTTGTTGTATATAGAATTCTAAATTGACAGGTGGTTCACCCTGCCCTCACAATATTTAAATATATTATTCATTGTTTTCTGACATGCTTGACCTCCAATGAGAAATACGCTGTCATTCCAATCTCTATTCTTCTGAATGTAGTGTTTCTTTCTCTCTGGCTGTCTTTTTTTAAATGCCAGAATTTCTCACAAAACAGTCAAATATACCTGTTTAAAGACAGAAGATAAAATAGCACTAGTTTTCTCTTCTTGTGCAAATCTGTAAACCGCTACCAGTAGACAGAAAGGAACTCAATAAGAATACTCTGACTGCTTTAATGTTTTTTTCTTTATTACTGGTATTCTTCATATTGAATATGAGATGTCTTGGTTTGGTTTTCTAAATATTTGTTATGTTAGAGATTATTTGAGTTCTTCAGTTTGTAGTTCACCAAATTAGAAAGTGCTCTTCATTATGTATGTCTGCCCTCCACCTCAAACTTCCTTTCCTTCTGAAATTCCAACTATCTCTATGTTAGCTCACTTAATGTTGTTTTATATTACAGGTATCCTGCTTACTCTTTCAATGGTGTTTCCCTCTATATTTCATTTCCCATAGTTTCTATTGCTATGTAATTAATATTTTCTTTTGTATTTTCCAATCCACTATTAATCTCACTCAGCTTATTTCTTATTTTAGATTTTTTTGACTTACAGAAGTCTGTTTTGTAATATTAAAAAAATTTCACATTTTTGATTGTCATGTTGTGCTTTTCTTTACATTCTCAAACATAGAGAACACATTTATAACACTTCTTTTAAAGTCCTTATCTGCTGATTTTACCATCTATGCCATTTCATGTTCTGTTTTTTCCAATTTGTATCATATTTTTGTGCTTCTTTACATCTCTAGTAGTTTTTTATTAAATGCTAGAATTCAGATGCTAAATTCCTTGAATTACTTTAGATATTTATTTTTAGTTTTCTGGAATATAATTAATTTTGTTTGCATTATTTTTTGAGGCTTGCTGTTAAGTTTTCATAGGTGGGTTCAGGGCGGCCTTTAATCTAAAGCAAATTTAACCCCATCATTAAATGGACATACCTTTTGGTGAATTCTATCCAATGTCTCATTTTTACTAGGTCTTCACACACTGGCTGGTAGGAATATGGGCAGAAATATTTCCTGGACCTATATGATAACTGTGCATTGTTCTACCTGCTCCTTTCTAATGTTCTTTTCCTGGTATGAGATAGTTTCCTCATGTGAATATGCACTCATTATGTCGTCATGAATTTGGTGGAATCCTTCTGTAAATCAACAGATCTTTTCACCCTGTCTGTAATTACCTTCCTCTCTATTCATTTTTTCAGAAATTCAAATTAACTTGACCTCCCTGAACTATCTCGTCAACTCTGAGACTGCTCACTTTGTTTGAGCCTCTTCTCCTTGACTGTGGCCTGGAAACTCTTTTCAGACAGTAGATTGGGACAATTAGAGTACTCACTTTCATTGTTTGTTTTTTTTTTTCTTTTCAGTAGACTTTACCTTTTAGATTAGTTTTAGGTTCACAACAAAATGGTGCAGAAAGTACAGAGAATTGCCTTATATCCTTGTCTTCCACACATCCACAGCTTCCTCCAACTCTTAACATCTCACCACGGTTGTACATGTATTAGAACTAATGAATCTGCACTGTCACTCCACTATCAACCAAAGTTCACAGTTCACAAAAGGGTTTATGTTGGATGTATATTTCATGGGTCTGGACAAAGACACATGTATAATGACATGTACCCATCACTATAATATCATGCAGAGTATTTTCACTGTTCTAAAAATCTTCGGTGCTCCACCTATTCATTTGTCCACCCATCTGCAACTCAACTACCTCAACACTCACAACACTGAGATCCTCTGATACTTTTACTGTTCCCACAGTTTTGCCATTTCCAGAATTACATGTAGTTGGAATCATATAATATGTATCCTTCTCAGATTTGGCTTCTTTCACTCAGTAATATGCATTTACATTTTATGCATGTCTTTTCATGGCTTGATAGCCTATTTATTTTCAGTGCTGAATAATATTTCATTGTCTGAATTTATCACAATTTACTTATCTAATTGTTGAAGACCATCTTGGTTGCCTCCAAGTTTTAGCAATTATGTGTAAAGCTGCTATAAACATGTGTGCAAGTTTTTGTGTGGACATAAGTTTTCAACTCCTTTGGGTAAATACCAAGGAGTATAACTGCTGGATCATATGGTAAGTGTATGTTTAGTTAGGTAAGGAACTGCCAAACTCTCTTCCACAAGGGCTGTACAATGTTGCATCCCCATCAGCAACAAATGAGATTTTTCTATTGCTCCACATTATTGAGTTGTGAATATTTTGAATTTGGGACATTCCAAAGGGCATGAGTGATATCTTATCATTTTAATTTGCCTTTTCCTAATGACATGTAATATGTAGCATCTTTTCATATGATTATTCGCCCTCTGTTGATTTTTTGGTGAGATGGTTAAGATCTTTGGCCCATTTTTAATTAGGTGGTTCATTTTCTTATTGTTGAGTTTTAAGGGTTTTTGGTGTACTTTGGACGAGTCCTTTATCTGATATACCTTTGGCAAATTTTTTTTCTAGGTTTTATGTTCTCTTGATAGTGTCTTCTGCAGAGCAGAAGTTTTTTTGTTGCTGTTGTTTTTAACTGTTATTTTAGGTTCGGGTACATGTGCAGGTTTGTTATATAGGTTAACTAATGTCACAGGGGTTTGTTGTGATTTATCAAGTATTAATCTTATGAATTATGCCCTTAGTGCTATATCTAAAAAGCCATTGCCATGATTAAGGCTATCTAGATTTTCTTCTATGCTGTCTTCTGGAAGTTTTATATTTTTACATTTTACATTTAGGTCTATGATTCATTTTGAATTAATTTTTGCAAAGAGCATGAGGAGTGTATCTAAATATACTTTTTTTTGCATGTGGATAACCAATTGTTTCAGAACAATTTGTTTAAAAGACTATCTATGCTCTATTGTATTGCCTTTTCTCCTTTGTCACAGATTACTTAACCATATTTATGTGAGTTTGTTTCTGGACTCCCTATTCTGTTTCTTTGATCTAATTGTCTGTTTTTATACCAATATCACACTGTCTTGATCGCTGTGACTTTATAAAAAGTCTTGAAGTCATATAATAGCCTTCCTAATTTATTATTCTCCTTCAATGTTATGTAGGCTATTATGCATATTTGACACTCTATAAAAACTTCAGAATCAGTTTTCAATATCCACTTGCTGATATTTTTATTGGGATCACATTGGACCCATAGATCAAACTGGGAAGAAGCTAACATCTGGAAAGAACTGACGTCTTGACAATATTGGGTCTCTAAATCCATGAATGTGGAATATTTCTTCATTTATTTAGCTCACTGGTTTCATTTATCAGAGTGTTGTAGCTTCCCTCATATTGATCTCACACATTTTTTCTTAGATTTATACATAATTATTTCATTTTTGGGGGATGATAGTGTAAATGGTAATGTGTTTTTAATTTCAAGTTTCACTTGTTCATTGTTAATATTTGAGAGCAATTAATTTTTGTATATTAATCTTATATCCTGCAGCATTGCTATATTTGTGTATTAGTTTCAAGAATTATTTTGCTGATTATTTCTTAAATTTTCTTCATAGATAACTATGTCATCTGTAAATAAAAACATTTTTATTTCTCCTTTCTCAATCTTAATATCTTCTATCTTTTTTTTGTCTGTCTTATTGCATTAGCTAGGATTTCCAGTACAATGTTGAAAGGAAGTAATGACAAGGTATGTTTTCGCCTTGCTCCTGAACTTAACAGGAAAGTTTCTAATTTCTCATCATTAGTTATGATGCTATCTGTAGGTTGTCAGTGTTCATTATTCAGTTGATAAAGTTCCACCTTATTCGTATTTTTCTGAGAGTTTTAGTAATGAGTGGGTATTTAATTTTGTCAAATGCTTCTTCTGCATCTACTATGTGATTTTTAATTTAGCCTGTGGGTGAGATTGATTACATTCGTTGATTTTTTAATGTTGAACTGACCAAATACACTGGGTATAAATCCAACTTGACTGTGTTATATAATTCTTTGCATATATTGTTAGATTCAATTTGCTAATATTTTGTTGAAGATTTTTACATCTATCATCACGAGAGATGTTGATCTGTGGTATTCTTCTCTTGTAATGTCCATGTCTAGTTTTGGTATTGGGAAATTGCTGGCCTCATACGATGAGTTAGAAAGTACTCTTTGTGCTTCTATCTTTGGTAAGAAATTATAGATTATCGGTATGATTTATTACTTAATGTTGTAGAATTCACCATTAAGCCCACCTGGGTTTGTTGCTTTTCCTTTTGGAAGGTAATTAATTTTTGGTTGAATTTCTTAATAGACAAAGGTCTATTCAGATAAACTATTTCCTCTTGTGTGAATTTTTACAGTTTGTGTTTTTCAAGGAATTCATCCATTTCATTTAGGTTATCAAATTTGTGGGCCTAGAGTTGTTCATACTATCCCTTTATTATTCTTTTAATGTCCTTAGGATCTGTAGTAATGTCCCCTCTTCCTTTTTTCCTTTCAGGAATCACTGTATAAAGCTGCCCATTTTTCAACATCTGAAGGTGATCATATTAATATTTAGTAAAGTTTTCTAGGTTCTATAAAGATGAAGGTTAAATCTACTTCCTGTTATACCATGATGGATACAGAATTCATCTGTGTTCAAATCTTTTGGAAATTCTGCAATTAAGTTAGGTTGGTACCTCTCAGAATTTCTTCTTAAATCCCAAGTTTAAAATGGGAAAAGCCTCCACTATTCACTTGAGAATCTGTTATAATTTGATTATCACTTCTTTGTGTTTTCTCATTAGCTATTACAAATATTTTCTCTACATTTCAGTGTTTTATAGTTTTTGCTTTGATTTATCTTGGAATTCATTCAGATTGCTCTATGTGAGTATTGGTGTGTTTCAAAACTTCTGTAAAATTATCAAACTTTATCTCTTTGAATATTGCATATTCATGTTCTTTCTAGTGTATATTTCTGGAGCTCCAATTAGACAAGCATTTCTAATTATTTTTATTTTTGCAATTGATTCCTCTGGAAGTCTGGCAAGGACTAAGAACAACTTCACATACTAATATTTTTAAGTGCTTTTTTTAAAAAAAATATACGATGGCAAAAGAAAGCAAATAAATTCATGACATATTAATATACTTACATCTTCACTAAAATAGTAAAACAAAGCTCTGGCTAATTACTAAGTGTGGTCCAATAACTACCAGAGTTTCTGAATAATGATTAGTATAAAGAATATCTTGAGATGCCTACAACAACTGTAATGTGATATAAAAATAGTAGTCATGTTTTAGGGTGAAAGACACTGGCGATATTATTGTGATTTGCTCTCTACATGAATAATTGAAATAAATGTTGAATTTCATTTGGATCTTAGTCAAAATAAATTTAATTTTCCCATGCTTGTCACAGACTCCCTGGTTTCTATCCATAAACACTTAAATGGTTGTGTATCTCATGATAAGAACCTCTAAAATGACATTACTTAATGCCTTTTTGCTCTTTCAACCCAGTCTTTTAAGCCGTATGTTATACTTTTCTTTTTCTCTACTATATACTGGATAATTTCTTCATACTTAGTTTGCAGTTCACTACCTCTCATTTAAACTAGTTGTAATTCCATGCATTAAATTTTTTATCTCGAATCTTATTTTTCATATCCAAAAGTTGTAGTTTTTTTCCTCTATCTAGTTATCTTTTTAATAATGTCCTTCAAGATTTTCATTTTTCCTCTCTAAATATTTTTTTCACATTTTTTGTCTGACATTTTTATAAAACTTTGAGAATTTACAATCTTTATATATCTGAGTTTAACTGATTGCTTTTTTTTTATTTATTGCACATTGTTTTCTCCTATTATTTACAACTTTATTTTTTCTATAACTTTATCTATGTAACTTATTTGAGAACTGAGTTTTTAATGTATGTTTTTCTAAGGAGAATGGAATTGGTTCTTTTGTAAACCAGGGCACTACTGATCTGAGATCACTATAAATTAATTTGGGGGAATGTGTTGGACTACACATGTTTTGTGAATAATATTCCATATCCTTGTTAGAGTAGTTTCCTTCTTTGAGACAGAGTCTTGCTGTGTCACCAGGCTGGAATGCAGTTATGCAATCTCGGCTCACTGCAGCCTCCACCTCCCAGGTTCAAGCTATTCTCATGCCTCAGCCTCCCAAGTAGCTGGGATTAGAGGCATGCACCACCATACCTGGCTAATTTTTGTATTTTTAGTAGAGATTTGGTTTCACCATGTTGGCCAGGCTGGTCTCAAACTCCTGACATCAAGTGATTGACCTGCCTCGGCCTCCCAAAGTGCTGGGATTACAGGTGTAAGCCAATGCACCTGGCCTAGTTTCTGATTACAAATTCATAGGGAAGATTTTTTTTCAAATATAGCCAAGGCAATGATAAGCATTTTTGGAAAGCACATCTCTTGGTGGTACGAGTTATTTTGTTTGTTTGTTTTTTCTAGTCTTCCCATTTTTAACGTATTTTCTTAAATTGACAGATAAAATTGTATGTATTTATCATATGCAACATTTTGACATATATAGGCACTGTAGAATGACTAAATCTTGCTAATTAACATGTGCATTACCTCACGTGGTTATCATTTTCATGGTAAGAATATGTTACACATTTTTCAAGAATATGATATGTGGTTAACGATAGTTACCATGTCATACAATAGATCTCTTAAACTCATTCCTTCTATGTAATTGAAATTTCCACTACCACTGTTCCCTTAGTAGGTTAGATGAGGTCACAGCTTTATGTGGAATACTTTGATCTACTGTCTTGCCTTCTTCAAGCCCTAGGTTGAGTCTCCTGTTCCCTGTACAGCCTCTTAATCTGACAATCTAAAGATCTAGGTAACCAAAGATTGCATGATTACCCCAGGCAACTGCCTGCTTCTGTGCTTTCTTATATGTATAGGTTCATGTTTTCTCATTGATTTGGTCAAGGGAGAATTTTTTGTTACTCTTCCTCTCATCTATGTATTTAAAAGATAATATGAAGTACTTTATCTAACATTTGTATTTGTTTCTGTTTTTAACCAGATGGGTTGTTCAAGAGTTCTAATATGTCATGTTGTTGGAAACAAATGATTTTTAAGCAAGGGTAGACATATATAATAAGATGTTCATTTTAGAAAAATTATGAAGGTAGAATTAGGAAATATGGTATAAAGAGTGAGAGTATGATGGTAGATGGGATCATTTCTTAGGAGACTCTTACAGGAATCAATCAGAAGACAAAAAGACACTAAACTGAAGCAATAATGTTGGGTGGGGGAATGGAAGAGTTGCATGCTAGAGATATATTGGGGGTAGAAAGTTCTTTACAACCTTGTGATTGTAATAAAGGATAAGCTATCTTGAATGATTACAACTTTTCAGCCATTTGTCTTGTACATTGCAGTTATCGATAGTGACTTTTATTAAGACAGATCATTTTGGGAATGTCCATGAAAACTCTTCCCCTGGTACACCACATACATATTAAGTATCTATGGACTTGTTAGAGTTAGAACAGAAATTCATATATTCTACTGTTCTTTCATTACTAACTTGAGAGAGAGAGAGAGATCCATTCACATTTTCACATGCTATCTCAAGAAGCTTGGGTTACTATCTCCAAAGATTGAAAGAAGGGTGAATGACCAAGCTAAAGATAAAGGAGAAGACTGCATGCAGGCTATAAAATATGTATGCGCAGATATGCTTACCAGAAAATTATTCGTAATTTGATGTCTTCATTACTCTTTTTCTGTTAACATCTTCCATTCAGCCTAAGAATGAATAAACCCAAATCAGTGAATGCTAATAAAAGTACATTTGTGATTTATCTGATAATGGTGCAGTAATCATTATCTGAAGGGTCAACTATCTTCTAGCTGAGTAAAAGTGAGAAACAAATTAGAGAAGAAAAATTCTAGGTTGATTTTCAGTTTTATGCCATTGTAATTTAGCTCAAATTTTTTTTTCTCTCCATGAAACCTTTATAATTAAGAAACGATTTTCAGTCCTCTTTTTTTTCTACTCACTTCTATTGGATAATTTAAAAATCTGCTTGTTGTTGCTTCAGAAAGTAAAAATTCCAGACACTTTGTGTGCTGATTAACATCTAAGGAATCTATAAAGTTTAATTACGAAAAAAATGAACAATAAAGTTTTATTCACCCTGCTAAATTTTAGTGGCTAACGTACTGCTTTATTTTCCATAGCTTTACTTCTTTGCAATCCTAAAAAGGCTTGAAAATTCTCATTAGGGAAACGTGTTTTTACTTTGCATATGTTGAGTGGTAGAAAGTACAATAAAGGATTAGATTCCTTGGTTTTGTTTCTTTTTTAATGCTTAGAATTTAAGCAATTGTTCTTAATATCCATTTTCAGTATTTTATTACATCCAACCTAATATCTTATTTTGTCCTGTGTTTAGGTGTTATCTCCTGAACTAAAGTAGAAGATCATGATGGACAGAATCTAATTTAATTTAAATGCCTTCACTAGTTTTTAGGGTAGTGGGCAAGTATAAGCAGAATTATTTGAAAAATGAGAAAGTAATAAATTGGAGAGTAACTGAAATTCCTCTTCTATTAACCACTGTGTAGGGGACCCCCAACATGGAAATTTCTTGATGGTAAGCTTTAATACATCTTTATATTTGACTCACATTTTATAATTAGACATATATGTTCCTCTCTTTTCTTATGTAACACTATCTTTTAAATTATTAAAAGCTCTAATAAGTTAGAAAGACAAGTATCCCTCCCTCTATTTGATGGATAAAGACATTAAGATTTAAAGTAATGAAGTATATTAGTCACAGTTCTCCTGAGAAATTGAACCATAGAATGGAATTGGCTTCCATGATTATGAAGTCTGAGAAGTCCCACTGTCTGCCCTCTGCAATCTGGAGACCCAGGAAAGCTGGTGGTATAGTTCAGTTCGAATCTGAAGGCCTGAGATCCAGGTGAGCAAAAGGTGTAAATCCAGTCCAAGGAGCAGAGAATATGATGTAAGATGTCCCAAGCAGACAGGCAGGAAGCAAAAAGGGGCAAATTTATCCTTCTTCTGCCTTTTGTTCTATTTGGGGCCCTCAACGGATTAGATAATGCCTACCCATATTGGAGACAGGAATCCATTTTAACGAGTATGTGGATTCAAATGATAATCTCATCTGGAAGTACCCTCAGGGACACACCCAGAAATAATGTTTAATCACAGCACCCTATGGCCAGTCAGACTGATACATAAAATTATTCACACAAAGTCATCTACTTCCCTAGGAAATAAGCACTAAGTTAGAAAGAAGAACACAGAATTCCTGGTTTCAAAACGGTAATTCAGACATTATAACACAGATTTCAAAACATATTTTAGGAACTGGCTGAAATACAGAAGCATATTACATCTCCTAGATGATTGAGAAAAGGTTTGATTTTACAGTACTTGTATTTCAAATTGCCTCAAGATTAACTATAATGTAGTATCTATTTTAAGTGAGTATGTCTAAGTATCTTATGAGTTTCAAAAGATTGGCAATATTAGACTTTATTGATAAAACAGTGGTAACAATTAAAACAGGGTGATCTCGTCAAAGAGGAATTGTACAGTGGAAGAGTGCATTCAGGCTAGCAACTTACAATTGCATTATGAACTATGATATGAGACAGCATTAAAAGCTTTATACATTTAGTACTCAATGATGACAGTCATTGTGAGGGTGTCCATTCATTTACTGTTTGTGAAATTATAAATTGATACAATTTTTTAAACAGAATGATAAACATTAAAGAACATTGATGATTTTCACCTTTAGCATTTCTACTCTTATACATTAATCTTAAGTAAATAATTTAGTAAAAAATAAACGTCTGAAGTGATCGAACAGCAATCTGTAATGGTATAAAAATATTAGGGAAAGTCTAAGTGTATGACAAAAATTATTTTAAAATTCATCGTGTATCAATACAAATAAAATGCTATTTAGTCAACAATGACTATCATAAAGTATATGACAAAATGGACTGTATTAGTCTGTTCTTACACTGCCATAAAGAACTACCTGAGACTGGGTAATATATGAAGAAAATAGGCTTAATTGACTCACAGTTCTGCATGGCTGAGGAGGCCTCAGGAAACCTACAATCATGGCAGAAGGCGAAGTGGAACCGAGGTACATCTTACATGGTGGCAGGAGAGAGAGCAAGAGAGGGGGGAAGTGCTTTACTTTTAAACCATCAGATCTCCTAAGACTCACTCACTATCATGAGAACAGCAAGAGGGAAGTCCCGCCTCACGATCAAATCACCCCCCACCAGGTCCCTCACTAGACACATAGGGATTACAATTTGAGATGAGATTTGAGTGGGGACACAAAGCCAAACCACATTATGCAGCTATTTGCAATTTGTAACACAACTATGAAAGGGCACTGGAGTTTGGAATAAGTGTATGTTCACTCTTCTAGTAAAAGTTTAAACCCAGTGGTTTACATTACCAAGAAGTACCATTCACTAAATCTTCCAGCCATGTTTAGGGTGGGGCATTTTTTTTCAATTCTGTTGTGTTCTTTCCTCCTTCCTGGCAGGCACCACTATGTTACATCTTGTTGGTGAACACGCTAGTATCTTGTTTTCATGTATGCAACCTCTAACAGTAATAAACACACCAAACATTTATACAAGTATGTGATGTTCTCTTTGCTTGAAGTTAGGGCACCACTTCTTTCCATAAATGGCCTACTTGCCCATGAGAAAATGTTGTCACCTAGCAGAAAAAGGCAAACCCTGGATGCTTCATGTTACTCCAATATACTATAGAGGAGTGTACGAGCCCTGACCACAGCATTACCCTTCCAAACAGATTCTGTGTATTTGCTGCTGCTTGGTTAGCTCAGAACATTGCTGTGACCACACTGCATGACTAATTCAGCAGCCCTGCTGATGTCTTGGCTCCTTGCCTGACTTCACAGCCTGCAGAGGGCAGGGCCAGCATGATGACCTGGTTGTGAGGTCAGAGCAGTGATTACTTAAGAATCACTAGCACGTGAAGATGTAAGTTGTTTTGAAGCTTCCATTTTCTCCTTCTCTTCAAAATCACTCAAGTTGATCACAACTAGCACAGGAGGCCCGTGTTGATTTTAGGTGTTATCCCCAGGTGCATAGTATTGTCATCAGAGGTTTTCTTCAATCACTAAAGGGAGAAATATCAAACCAGGGATGCATTCTCAGCATTCACCAAGTCAATCAGGAAACCCCATGGAGAAAAGGATTTTTTCCTCTGGTGGAAAGTAGATAATGCCTTGAATTTCTCTCCAGGAAAAGATGAAAAAGGAAGAACAGATTAAAAGGAAAAGGTTTCTGAAAGGTAACATAATCTTCAAATACGGAGTGGGAGGGGAGAGAGGGAAGAAATTTAACCTGCAGCCACCTCTCTGCAATGCTTCAGCAGGAAGTACAGCTCAAACTGGTCAGCATCCTTCCTTGCAGAGCTTGACTTATTTTCTTAACTTCATTCTAACTTTGACCCATTCCTTTTGTTGAGTCAAAAGGATCCAGTAGGAACCAAGAATAATTTAGAAGTTTTTTGCTTTCTAGAATGAAAGTTTCTTGAGAAAAGGAAATGAATCTGTCATGTTCACCTCCACATCCAGGTGCTTAAAAAGAGTCTGACACATAAGAGGGTCTTGTTATTTGTTGAATGAAATGAATGCGTACACCCACAATTCTGTTTGAACCATTTTGCCTGACAATACATCAGTCAAGGTTTGAAGCAAGAGTGAAAAAGAGCTGGAAACCCGGTACTATCCTTCAGCCACTTAGAGTGAAGTGAGGTGAGGGACTGAAAAAGGGCACGGGGAAACTGGTAAGCAGAAAGAGGAGAGAAATCGAAGGAGATGAGAACACAAAGAAAATACATCCCCTCCTTAGATTATGGAAGTAAATCCTTAAGACATGAACCATCATACTGGATACTTTCCTCCTCATTCTTAAAGATTATATTCCGGAAAAAAACAACTGGCCAGGCTAATGGAGAAAGCGAGAGAGGAGAAAGAGAGAGAGGGAGAGAGAGAGAGATTGATTTTTCCCCATGGAAACAAAGCGGTTACCCTTTATTTCTATACTTACAGGTGACACTCTGAAACTCTCACCAGGCTGTGGATAACCTAAATCACATTTCTTGTCATTTCTTGTGTTGCTATTTGTGGTGACTGAGGTTTATAAGGTTATAAAGAAACCCATTTCCCCTTTACCAGGGGCTTAAAGTAAAGCAGGTTCTGGTGATGTTAGTGAAATGATTTGGACATGGCTTCCTTGAACCTATATTGAAATACAAGATAAAAATATTCTCTCTTTGCAGGCATTGTCTAAGAGAGGTTTTTTCTTTTATCTGATTTTTTCCTCATCCCTGTGCCAGATTGAATTAAATTATTGTATCAACATTTTGTATTCTTGCCAAGAAACCATAAGGCCAGTGGCAACATTTTTAATAAATCAAAAGGATCCAATCAAATAAATAAATGATTTGGATGGCAAAGGGCAGAAAAAGTTACAGATAAAACTCTGAAAGGCTTTTGGCTCAGCTCAAATTGAAAACTGCGTAATCAGCAGATTTCTGGAGGTTTTCAGGTTATGAGACAAGGTTTTTACATTGCACTAATTATGGCTGGAGTTAAAGAAACATAAAACAGAATAAAGGAAAAGCAAAAAATAGTGATGGGAAAGTTGGCCACAGCTGTCACTCTCAAAAGCCTCATTTCTCATGACAAAATGCTTGAAAAGTAGCTCTTTGTGGTGGTTTGTAAGAATGAGCAATTTAGAAAGCTCTGTGTCTCTCTTTTTTTTTAACCATAGTCATCCTTTTTGCCTCAGGGTAGAAAGTGGGTTTCATTTTTTTTTTTTTTCATGGGCAAACGTGGCTTGATGCCTTTTTAATTCTTCTAAGTGCACTGGGGTGCCCTTGAGCCATTTCTTAAAGAGTTCTTAGTTTAGTACCAGCAACACACACACACACACACACACACACTGTTTAGGGACTACAAACACTATTCCAACATTTTTACTTTGTGAATTTGTTAACCATTCAGCATGGATTAGCTTCTACAAGCATAAAGTAACTGCAGCGGCATGGTTCCATTTATTGCTTCTCAAGTATTGCCTGGTTTAAAAAAGTTTTACCATCTGTTCTGACTTAAGCCAGAGCTGAATTAAGAGGATAAGCTTTCACTGTTGCTTCTGTTACTGTTATGGTATTATTATATTTTAGAAAAGGGAAGGAGGTGAGAAGGCAAAATAAATCTACATAAAGTCGCTAAGAGAATAGAAAATGAAAATTCTCTTTTGCCGACTAGTGATACTATTTTTGTGCCTAGCCATGAAGTGTACTTCATGACTCCTCAGTAAGTCTTATTAAAAAGAAGTTGAACTAGCCTCATGAAAGTACCAGTAAATCAACGAGTCAAATATTTATCAAATTTCTTCTGAGTTTCAGTATTGAATAGGAATAAAATCATATCCTTTGCCTCAACATGGATGAAGCTGCAAATCACAATCCTAAGAGAATTAACACAGGAACAAACAAATACCACAGAGTCTCACTTGTAAGCGAGAGCTAAACATTGAGAACACCTGGACACAGAAGACCAACAGACGCTGCAAATTACTAGAGGGGAGAGAGAAGGGCAGGGGGCTGTGCATTGAAAAACTATCTGTTAGCTACTATGCTCACATTTGGGTGCAATATACAAATGAAACAAACCTGCACATGTAGTACTTCTATCGAAAATAAAAGTTGAAAATTTTTAAAAAGTTGATTGTTGCCCTCAAGGAACTCACATTGTAATTGTAGCTGGGGTGCTGAGATACACATATATGAAATGAATTAAAAAGACTGTCCAAATTAGAAGCAAAGGCATCTGGCCACAATAACTATCACTGGAGCTATGAAATAGAAAAAGTAAGATTTTGATACTGCCAACCATTTATTGCTTATGACTGATACTATTAACTGTATGCATTATGCCTTAACTAATATGATTTTAAATTGTTTTAAGATACATACATAACATGGTACTGGATTCTTCTAATTAACCAGGAAAAACCAAAGCGGAATTCTATGTGTGTAGCCTAAGGGGCACATGGACAGGCTACTTCATGGAAGCAAGGATTTGAATAAGTACATTTTTGTGATCTGTCTCAACCCTTGGTGCCCATTAAAACCACCTGGATAGCTTTTATAAGTTAATAAATGTACACATTATTAATTAATTAGTAAATTACCTTATTAGAAAAGTAACATTCCTGGGCCCTACCCAAGACCCAGGTATGAGAGCTGAGCAGTAGCAGTCTTTAGAGTTCACCAGGGGCTTTTAATGAGCTGCTAGGGTTGAGACTCTGTGCATTAAGTAATTAGATCCAGACCTCATTTGAATAACTCCTTTCTGTCTTAAACTTGTGAATTTATTGTCTTTAATTCAACTCATTCAACTCTTGAGTTTTGAAGATTATTGCTTTAAAAAAAATAGTTTCTCTAGAATTTTTTTTTTTTTTAAGAAAAATACTCTTAACCATTTACTTAGTTGCCAAATGCCCAGAAGTCATCTTTGGTTTATTCTTTTTCTCACCACTTTTTACATCAAATCCGTTAGGTAGTTATCTACATTTTACTTCTAATCCATACGTTTAATCCATTCATTTCTTCCCATCACTCCATCTCCTCGTTTCAGCAAACCTCTTAAGGTTATTTACTGATTTTATTTTGTTAAATTTAGAATAAAATCTTAGCCACTTAATATGGCCTGCAATGCTTTGCATAATCTGGCACCCCATGGCCTTTTCAACCCAATTTCTTATCATTCCTCACTAGTCCCTATTTGTTTCTCTCCAGGATTCCATTTACAACTTGCCATTCTGCTTGTGGTTTTAGAAACTGCATGTGTTTCTCCGGGCTGGATTACCAATATATAGCACAGCAGAATGTGACCATCTAGCATGCTAAGTAAGACACTCTGTCTTGCACCTTCCCTCCCTATTGATGTTTGTAGAGCAGACAGTGGAGATGGTAATACTTGTAATGTGTTGGTTTATAATCAAATACATTTTCTTGTTTGTACCAACTATCTAGTTTTTTTTTTTTTTTTAACGATTATTCAATCTTTGTTGGATTCTTCTATGTCAACTTCCCCACTTCTGGTTTCTTTGTTTCTTTTCTCTCAAATACACATTAACCTCAGCATAGAGTATACATGCATGGGCACTGAATTGTCGGATTGTTAAAGAGTATACAGCTTTACATTTGCTAAATAAATGCCAAGTTGTTTTTGAAGTGTTAGTTCCAATTTACTTTCTCACTGGAGGTGGCTAAAAGTTTAGTTAACCCCGTGTTACCCATCTGTCTTTATCCATGCCTGATACTATCAAATTTTTCACATTTTGTTGTCTGCGTTTTGTACAATTTCATAGGTACGAAATTGTATCTTAACATAGACTTAGCTCTATTTCCCTGATTACTAATTAGCTTAAGTAATGTTCTCATGTGCTTACTGGGAATTTTTATTCTCTCTTTTGCGAAGTGCCTATTCACGTGTAAGCTTTTTTTTAATTGACTTAGAAGTTTTAATATTTTATGTGTATCAATTATTTATCAATCCCATCTACTGCACATTTCTTTCTCTAATCTATGGTATATCCATTCACATTTTAATTATTTTGTTAAATTTTATAAACAGAAGGTATTATAATTTAATAAATTTATCAATCTTTTTATTTATAATTTGTGATGTTGAATCACTTTTTGAAAGAAAGCCTTAATTATCAAGCAATTACAACTATATTATCTTCTAAATGTTTCACCCTTTTGGCTTCACATTTAAATCTTTAGTGCACATGGAATTGATTTTTATATCTGTCAGTAGGTTAAGTCTAGTTGCATAATTTTTCCATGTGAATAATCAATTGTCCAAGAACAAATTCTTTTATTTTGCCTCTGATCTCAATTGCCAGTTGTCATAAATCTTGTTTCAAACTGTGTGGATTTGATTGTTTCATTTCATTGCTCTACTTATCGAAGGCTGCACCAATTCCACGTGTCTCAAATATGGCTGCTTTATACCTGGTAGTCATGTCAGCCAACTTTGCTTTTTTTTTCAGGAGTGTCTAGGCTATATTTGACCCTCTGCTCTTCCATGTTAATTTTAGAATCAGTTTATCAAGATCAGTAGCAACAGCCAACTACCGGGGATTTTGATTGAAATTACACTCAATTTGTAGATCAATTTGGGCAGAATTGTTTTATGATATGGAATTGTGATATTGGGTTCTAGTCCATTAACATCATATGGCTGTCATTTTGTTTATAGTTCCATTATAATGTTCTTTAAGTGTTTTATAATTTTTTCCACAAAAGTCCTGCAAAAGCCTAATAGAAATCTAACTTTTGTTGGATCTATTCTGTTTTACATTTTGAAGCTATTTAAACAGTGTTTTAATTTTATGTCTTTACTGTTGTATAGAAATACAGTTGAATTCTATTTGTTGATCTTACATTCAGAATCTTGGTAAACTATTACCAGTTATAACAAATTATCATTATGTGCAAACAATGACAGTTTGCTTCCTCTTTGTCAGTCCTTACATAGTGTGTGTGTGTGTTTTTTTTTTTTTTACCTTATCATGATGGCTAGATAAGGCTTGTTTTGTTCCAGATTTTAAAAAAAATGTTTTCAACATTTCACCATCAATTATTATATTATGGCTTTTGGTAGATTGTCATTATTAGATTAAGGAAATCTATTTGTGGTTTATTAAGAAGTTCTTATTTTTTGCCAGGTGTGGTGTCTCAGGCCTACAATTCTAGCACTTTGGGAGGCTTAGTTGGGAGATCTAAGCCTTACTTGAGCCTGGGAGTTTGAGACCAGCCTGGGCAACATAGTGCGACTCCATCTCTACAAAAAATACAAAGAAAAAGTAGCTGGATGTGCTGGTAAGTACATGCAGTCTTGGCTACTCAGGTAGCCATAACTCAGGTAGTCATAATTTTCACATACCTATTTTACATTCAGAGAAAAATATACAAGTTTTTCATATAACACAGTCCTTAAACACAAACATTTGATGCTCAAGGGAAAGGTGATTTCTTCTGTTATAGAATTAAAATTAGTTATGTGGGATTTAATGAGGGACAATACTATATTGTATGACTAACGTGTGTTTTGGCATAATTTTGCTGTATGTGTTGTTTTTACCTTAAATATTTACTTTCGATTTTAATTCCAAAGAGAGTCAATTCTTTCCTATCATGACAGACCTCTAGGATAGGAGAAAATGTTGTCAAGTATTAAGTAAAGTCAGCTCTGCCAGTGGTATAAAACGTGAGTTCTAACCAGATCACCTCTAACAAAACCATACCTAGCCAAATGCTAGAAAGTGATCTATGTGTTATGGAATGGTGAGAATTCTTAGAAGGATCGGCTTATCATGCTTTTAGGTTTTCTACTATGTCAATCATTTTGTTTCCTCAGTAAGATAGTTTAAGTAGCACTTTTTGTTGCCTGCAGATAAAATTACCCAGCCCCTTTTTAATACTCCAGCCTCCTTTTGCAAACTGTTCCTTCCCATCCTGACTCCCCTGCTAACTGTGCTCCTCCGGCCTCAGTGATTTTCACCTGGTTGCTCGTATGTACCAGGCTTCTCTTGACCCAGAGCTTCAGCTTACAGTGCTCTTCCCACTGCTTTCACCTGGTTAGTTTCATCTTCAGAGTTAACTGAACTGCTCAGTTAACTAATCTCACTTCAGAGTAACTTCTTTTATCCTATCTTCATATTTATTTTGTTACATAAATAATGTTTGTAACACAAATAATGATCGTTACACACGATTTATGCCTGTGGTTCTTTGATTACTGTTTGTTTCTCCCACTAAATGTAAACTCCATGTGGGCTCACAACTATATATTGAATGCTTAGCTCAGGGCATAGCACATCACAGATGTCTCACGAAGATTTGAATAAATGAATTTTTTTAAAAAACAGTGTTCTTATCTACCATGGGTGTGAGTACAAAATGATTCATAATTATGTTATGAATAATGACTATATAAAAGTTGCTCTAAATGCAATTCAAGGGATAGGAACAGTGTGTCATACCAATACACAGGGGAAGAAAGTGATTCTAATGTCTGCAATTATACATTTTTTCTGTTGGAGTTGAGATTTGAACTTATAACTAATTGAGAAAACATATCAACACCTAAGTATCATCTGAAGCAGAATAAAATAAATGATAACCAGAAGCATGAGCAAACATCTGTGTGAATGAAGGAGTCATTAATTATAACTGGGTTGATCAGAGAAAGCTTAACTGAAGATAGTAAAGTGGGCCTTGATGGAAGACAATAAGTTCTATTGGTAGAAACATTGGTTTAAAAATTGTTACTTTTAGGAAAAGTAACAAAATGAGGAAAGTTACAGAGACAGGCAAGGGCATGGAAAATTGGCTCAGTTTGAGAGGAGGAGAGGTAGGAAGCTCCAATGTAGAATGTGGAGCCATTGAACTCCTTGGAACAGGAGAATACTGTAATCAGAAGTGTGAAGGGTAGATCAGAAAAATGGTCAATGTGGAGGAGAGATAGCAGTTTTAAGGCTATTATTAAAAGTATAGACAAAAATAATAACATTCTGAACTAACCAAGGATATTGCACAGGTAGAAAACTAGACTTATTTGAGGTAGTAAACCTAAAAAAGAGAGATTTAAAAAAAATAAATTTTATATGGAAAAGAGAATTTTTTGGAATCCCATATGGAAAAGAGATTTTTTAAAAAAAATCCCTTAAGATGCCATGCGTAATTTCAAATCTGTTTCTTTCATTTTCTTTTCTTTTTTTTTTTTTTTTTGAGACAGAGTCTCGCTCTGTCGCCCAGGCTGGAATGCAGTGGCCCGATCTTGGCTCACTGCAAGCTCCGCCTCCCAGGTTCATGCCATTCTCCTGCCTCAGCCTCCCGAGTAGCTGGGACTACAGGCGCCCGCTACCACGCCCGGCTAATTTTCTGTATTTTTAGTAGAGACGGGGTTTCACCTTGTTAGCCAGAATGGTCTCGATCTCCTGACCTCATGATCCGCCCGCCTCGGCCTCCCAAAGTGCTGGGATTACAGGCGTGAGCCACTGCGCCCAGCTGTTTCTTTCATTTTCATTCTGTGTTCTTAGGAGGATATTAATGCTATTTACATATGATTTTTAAACTGGAGATAATAAAGTCGGTTTTTTGTGATTGAGATACCTAAGGAATTAGATGTCTAACAGGCAGTTGTCAATGCATGCAGCTCAAGAGACTGGTAAAATGCTAAGAATTAGGATAGAGAGTGGAAGGAGAGGATGGATCAGCTTACCACAGAGCTGCAGATGGGCTTTCTACTATAGCAGTCCACAAAATGGGCAAGAAATAGAAGTGTTCTTGGAATGGCTTTAGGAACACAATTAACTACAATTTGAGTTTTTGTGTAGGCAATGGGACAAGTGTATATGAGAGGAGATTAATATAATGATGGAATAGGATAGAAAGACAGCCCAAGATATTATAATTGAGGCAAACAAGGTTAGTTGGAGTGACAGACGGAAAAGAGGGACAATTAGGATACACAGGTGGCCCTTGAGCAATACATGGGGTAGGCGCACAAACCACCTGAGAAGCTGAAAATCCACGTATGATTTCGACTCTTCCAAACTTAACTATTAATAGCTTACTCTTGACCAGAAGCCTTACTGATAATATAAACAGTTGAATAACATGTATTTTATGTTATGTGTATTACATACTGTATTCTTATAACAAAATAAGAGAAAATAACATGTTATTAAGAAAGTCATAAGAAAAAATATATTTACTAAGTGCATGCTGTTCATGATAAAGCACTTCAGCCTTGTCATCTTCATATTGAGTAAGCTAAAGAGGAGGAGGAAGAAGGGTTAGTCTTGCTGTCTCGGGGGTAATAGAAGTGGAAGAGGTAGAGGAGGTAAGGGGAGGCAGGAGAGGGCAGTACATTTCATATAACTTTTATTGAAAAAAATCTGCATGTAAGTCGACCCATGCAGGTCAAACCCATGTAGTTCAAGGGTCAAGTGTATAGTCATTAGTAGAGATCTCAGAATTTTGATTTAAAAAATAATGCATTTCTGTTTAAAATTTTTGGGGCATATATGAATTATTACTTAGTAACTGAGACTGAACGAAGATGGAGCTCCTTGGGATGCAACAAGATGAGGAATTCTGAAGTCAGGTTGTTGAGAGGATTACTACAGAAATAATGAAATTCACAGAGATGGTGGCAAGGCTTAAAAGAATGTTCTAGGCTAGGTGTTAAAGCAAAAATAGAAGGCGAAGGAATTGTTTAGTAAATGAAAATGTTGTGTATATGTGTGGTGTAAAATTAAAAAGTATTGAGAAAAGTGCTACCTCTTTCTCCAGGCCTGTAAGATAAAGGCAGTAGAAGGCAAGTGTCATAGTTGAGATAACAGACCAGAAAATACTGTCAGCAAAATATAAATCCTTTGCTGATCTTTTCCCATTGATTTTTGAATCATCTGTTGCTCAACTACATCAGAGAAATAAGATGTGAATATTAGTTAAAATGCCAATGCCAAGCCAATTGTATTGATTCACTTATTCAAAAAAAATCTATTGACCAGCCACCCTGTGCTAAACATTGCCCCTTTGCCACTAACTTTAAAGTAATAATTCTATCTGATAAACCCACAGGTCAGCTGCAAGATTTACATCAGAGAGGTGGAAAGAAATCAAGTTTGGGCAAGGAATGATGGCTTTTTTTTTTCCTGCTTACAGGGTTTATATTTCTTGGCTATGAAGACAGGATATGGGAATTGGAGTCAGGGCACCAGGCTATAGTCCTACCTTTGCTGCTAACAGGCAGTGTAATTTAAAGTAAATTTCTTAACGTTAAGCCCCTGTTTCCTCATCTACAAAATAAGTTTTAAAAGTATTTTTCATCTCTTCTAACAGTTCCCCTAGTTTCAGGAGAGACATGACCTAATATATAAAATATTGATTTACTGCTAGCGGTCACTTTACATTTGGTTTCTTAACCTTTCTGGCTCTCACTGTTATAATTTACAAAATGGAGATATAAATCTGTTGTATCTACCTCACAGGAGCATTATAAAAATAAAATAGGATAATAAATTGGGAAGTGCTAGTAACAAGAAATATCATTACCACCAACACATTCCTCAAATGCATAACTACGTTTAGATTCTTTTGCTTCATCCTTCTCTCCTTAACATCTTTTGCATTAGCTGAGACACAGGTCCATGTTACTCACTGATTACTGAGTATTTGGTTTTCTTCTGTTTATTAGTAGCCTTTAAAGAAATAAAAGTTATGTTATTTGCCAGTTGCTCCAATAAATGATTTGTAATATGATAAAGCTAGAAATACCTTGTTGAATTATTATAGATTTCTGTTAACAACAATGTTGTTCATATCGTCATAACCACAGAATAAAAATAATTGAGAACTTGCTAGTTAATTTGGCTAGTTAGGTTTTCTTGGTAATACTTTCTAAGTCACTTAAAGATTTCTAAAACCATTGTGTTCCTAAATTTTTAACATACAGTTATGTGTTGTATAGAGATGTTTCCGTCCATGGCAGATTATATATAGCATGGTGGTATCGTAAGATTTTTACTGTACCTTTTCTGTTTAGATATGTTTAAATTATACTTTCCATTATGTTTCCATTGCCTATAGTATCAGTACAGTAACATTCTGTACAGGTTTGTAGCCTAGTAGCAATAGGCTATGCTATATAGCCAAGATGTGTAGTAGGCTATACCATCTCGGTTGTGTAAATATACTCTATGATACAGAATGATGAAATCGCCTAATGACACATTTCTCAAAACATATCCCTGTTGAATGCATGACTCATGTGTGTGTGTGTGTGTGTGTGTGTGTGTGTGTGTAACATCAGGACTTTGAATGCCTGAATCTATTTGGTAATATCATATACAGAGAGTTGTGGTTAAAATTGAATGAAATGCTATTTGTGCCATTACTTTGTAAGCGATAGAGTATTCCACAAATGCTTGTAATCATTAACTATTAAGCCACGTAGAAAATTTTAACTACATGCTTCAGTATTCATGAAAAATAATTATAGTCAGTCTTAGTCACAAGTGTAAATTGAGTATTACATTTTAAAATCAGAAGTTATCAGAAGTGGAGTGTCTCTCCACGTAAAATATTTGTTCAGTAACATTACCATTTAAGTATGATGAGATTTGATGACAATTAAAGCATACAGAGGGAAAAATGATATTGTGTAGAGGAATGGATAAGATTTTACAGAATGAGTAATAATACTGGAACAGAACTAAGATGTCAAAATTCCAGCTACTTACATTTTATTTTAATAAAAGTAGATTATTTGCATGAGTCTTGAAAGGCAACAAATTCAATTGATAGACTTAATTCTCACTAACAAGAAACAATGAAGTGCTGTGGTCATGATGGAAGGGACAGAAAATCTTGGGGGATTTATAATAGAGAAGGAAGGGAACTTTTGGGACAATTAATATATATGTTATAAGCTTTGGGAGAAAAACTTAGTAAAAATATAAAGAAAATATGTATTATCCAATAGCCAGATGCTCTGGAGGTAAATATGGCTAAAGACAAATGAGAAATACTAAAAATAGAGCAGAAACTCTAAAAAATATAAATTTAGAGATAGGATTTAAGAGGAAATCAATGAAAAGACATCAAAGGTAACTGTGGTGGCTGAGTTCAGAGCTCTCTGATGGCTCCCATTTTAAATCCGCACCTGGGAGCATGGCTACCTCATCTCTGCCTTCTGCAGGCAGCAATGAGAGGCAGCGGAACAAGGAGGAGGTGAGAGAAAATGGCTTCTACTAAAGTAGTGGAGGTGTCTTTATAACATGACTCAAGCTCAGTGAGAAGATAGTAACTCTTTTGCATAATTTATAATTTGGTCCAAAATTAAGCAAACAGTTCAGGTTTCTTGTAAGGATTGCTGACAGAAGAACAACATGCACAGTGTGGTGTTGGATTTTTTTATACATAAACCAAGAGAAATAGAAAAAGAGAAAAATAAAACTATATCCAGAGTACAAGACCTCATGGATGTCTCCACTCTCTTTCTCCATTTTCAGTTTTTGTAAACTTCTCCTGCAAAAAAGCCACAATGGCTTTGCTTTAAACCCCATACCAGGGATCAAGATTTCCAAGTCACAGGAGAAGCAAAACCAATAAGGTTAAAAGAATTAGTTGAGGGAGAAACAGGAAGGGTGTAAAGAGGTAAGAGGGTATCTTTGTGGACTACTCTCCACCATCCAATGGAAAGCCACACAGACACAGGCCAAGTGTCTGTAGGTGAGACCCAGACCATATGTAGTGTACCTGAGTAAGCTAAGCAATGTGAAAGGCACAGCCTCTTCCACCTCATCTCCTGACTATAAAATTCAAACGTACCACTGGGAACATGGAGTAAAGAAATGCTTAAACTTCTTAGAGGTTCATTCTCAGTTTTTTCCACAGACATGAAAGGAACAGATTCCACCCCCATTCCCTCCTAGCCAATGACAGTCATCTGAGACAACTTCACAGCAGACAGTAGAACATAAAGTGAGTTATTTTGAATAATCAAAACAGCTGAATCTGATTTCCATGACCACATTTTCCCCATCCACAGAGGAGGGCTAGGACACATCGAGGGGTGCCAGGTTATATTTAGAGAGAATACTCTCCAGGACTTGAACTTCAGCTGCTACATGTGACACACACTGGGATAAATTATCCCATTAAAACTGAGAAAAGGATACAAGTTCATAGACTATTGCAATCATTTTGCAGTAAATGATTGCAAGATGAACAGACACTAGCCCTAGTGGCTTTAAGGAAATCATCATAGGGCCATAGGGGAGAGAAAGAGACTTCTCTGAGAATGGAATCGCATTATTTTGAAGAATGTGTTGAACCAATTTTACTAGACAGAGAACTGAATGTATTTAGTGTAAGTACAAAGTCACACACGCAAAAACTGTAGCAATGTTGCAGGTGACTCACCCATATACGCTAGCATGTATCATTCTGGAGCACAATAATCCAGTGGCTTCCAGCTGGAAACACTTGCAGCTCTTTTCTTGAGGGCTTTCTCTCAACCATAGAGCTTACCCGGTCAGTAGGAAATGCCACACAAAGTACTTTGAAGTTAATTATCATCCTTACCTTCTTGCCCTCCTAATAGCCCTTTACCTAAGACTGATAGAAATCGATGGATACATATTTCCATTCCTTGGCTTTCAGATGGAATAATTCTGAAGCATGCTTTATGCTGTCTCCTAGAATTCCCAAGTAGTATTCCTCATGGCAGTAACCTATTATATAATCAATGTTAATTGGCTTTCTAAATTTCCCTAACTCATTTCCTCACTCCCCATCTAGTGCTCCCCCACAATCACTTCTCTGAAGAGCATTCTGATATTGAGAAAGCTTATTGGATAATGGAAGTAAAAGTCAATTATCAGGGCCCTCCGAAAATGGTACAAAATAAGAGATTCTGGAATGGGCTAAGCAGCCAGACATCACACACTGATGCCTAAGCGCCTTGAAATCAGGTCCCCAAAAATAGGGTACCAGTGACAATTGACGTTCAAGGTAGGCAAAGAATAAATGATTTCTAAATCCCTTCTTTTAAAAGTTTATCTGTCCATGTCAAGGCCAATTGCATTCCAGACAACTTGAATGTGAACATAAAAATTAAACTGGTTATTGTGACATTTTTTAGGAAGATGTGATACTAGAAGAATGAAGGAAGCAAGGTTTGCCTTGATTTCAATTGTAATACTCAAAGGATGTATTTAATTCTACAGTGATGAGCTTGAAATCAAAAGAAGAGTTATTTTTAAAAATATATAGTTTTTGGCCACTTTTTAAAAGAAGCAGTAATAAGTAATAAACAGCATTACAAATTAAGCTATTCCCTTTTCCAATAGATTCACTGACAAATTAGGAGGAAATCATTTTGTGTCTTGATTGCAAGGCAACTGAGTTTCTTATGATTTTTGGTAGATAAGATGGAAAATCCCCACTCAAAGATTATTAGCAGCTTGATATATATTATCTTCGCCATTGGATATGTTATGCCTATCAAACTTGGCACTACTGGCATTTGGAAAGGACAGTTGTCTGCTGGGGTGAAGGGAGGGCTGTCCTGTGCACTTCCGGTTGTTTAGTAGCATCCCTGATCTCTACCCTGTGGACACGAATAGGTCTCTCCACCCAAAACATGACACCAAAACTGGGTCCTAACATTACCAAATGTCTCCTGGGCAAAAATGCCCCTGGTTGAAAAGCACTGTTTGCAGGGAGGTCTTTTTGAGGCCTCCCTCAGAACTCTTTCCTAATGAACTTATTTTCATGTAAATGTATGCAAAATTTGCCAATGATGAATATTAGGACATCATATGAGAAAATCGAGATATAAATTTATCTCAACTGATTAGTCTTCAATACAATGAAATTTCTCATGGTTAAATGTAAAATACTACATTTATATTCAAGTAATAAATGTCGAGGTACAAGTTAAAGGAGACTTTACCTGGAAAAAATCTGATAATTTTAGTTGATCATTAATTCAATGCAATTCAAACAAGTAATATATGCTTTTGAAAAATCATGAAATCTGAAGTGTCATTATCAGGGAGAAAAAGTTCAAATCAAGGAAGGTTAACCATTGTATTCTGGCTGATCGCCAAATGCTATGGTTGTTTGGTATCAGATTTTGTGAACAGGTTCAGGAAAAGGTTACTAAGATTATGAGATGCCTAGAGTCTATATAATCTGAGTAATGGCCATGATAAACCAGAATATTAAGATTGGAGAAGAGAAAATCCAGGCAGTGTTTGGGGGAGGGTGTTGGTATTGGAAAGGCTGTCATGTGGGAAAAGGGTATATTCTATTTTGCACAGAGAATTAGAAATCAATAAGTGGAAGTTACAGAAAGCTAGATATAAGGAACCAAAATTATCCTATGATGAAATCGATTTACTTGCAAAGGAGCTACCCTTCCTTTAGCCATGGCTATACAATGCTTTGTCTGGGACATTGTAAAAGTGTCTTCTATGTTGGGAAAAATAGTAACATAAACCGCTACAATAGTCTTAATTTAAAATATACAAATTTATGATAATTCTACTCTCTTAGTAACTACCTAGCACACTTTAATTTTACCCTATTAAACAGGTGAACTTTTATCTTTTAGTAAAATGTTGAACTTTATAAAAGCATTTAAGTGCATTATGTTTTTTGTTCCTCACAATCCTATAGGTTATCTCCTTATCGTTCTCTTTATGGCTGAATAAACTTAGTATGATTGAATGATTGCATGAAGTCCCACAGCTAGTAATTTTCAAATCTAGTATTTAGACCCACTTTGCTTGAAATATTGTGCTTGTGACAGATCATTATTGAGATTATTTTACTTAACTGAAAGCACACTGTTCTAATCAGTAATCATCTGAAATTTCACAGACCAGAAGCATTCAATACTTCAATACTTCTTTTATTGATTGCTATTTTTACTGAATGAATACTATGGTTCCACATTCTATGTTTCTCAAGAAGTTATTTTCTCCTTTTTATTTAAAGGTGACCACATATTTAGGGGTCAGTAAGGTATTTTTCATAGTCTAGCTGCCACTCTCAAATATTGGTGACCTCTACATGCTTAAAGATGGATGCTTTGTTGGCTTAGCCCTTGCTGCATATTAGATGTTCACTGACTGTCTTAAAGGTGCTAAATCAAAGATTCCAATTCTTGGAGAAGTTTGCCCTTAAGTGAATATTAAGTTGTTCAGAAGAGTAGACATATGTGGGATGAATGGGGTGATTTTCATACACTGGGCCTCAATAAATAATTGAAGATTGAATTTGTAAAAATGAAGCAAGATTAATTGCAATAAAAATTGTATAACTGGACATTTATTTATAGAGATGGATACTGTAATGGTTAAAGTTAGTTCATGCCACCTCCTTGATGCTTTTTTTTTTTTTTTTTTTTTGAGATGGAGTCTCGCTCTGTCACCCAGGCTGGAGTGCAGTGGCGCAATCTTGGCTTACTGCATCCTCCACTTCCCAGGTTCAAGCAATTCTCCTGTCTCAGCCTCTTGAGTAGCTGGGAACACAGATGTCTACCACCACTCCTGGCTAATTTTTGTATTTCTTGGCCTTCTTATTACTCACTGAACCATTCATCTTCAGTATTATTTTTTAAAAGTTGTGTTTATATCTAATGTCTGTTTTAGTGATTCTCAATCATTTGGGAAACTTTGAAACCCTTTGAGGATTTGATGAACCTAATGAACACTTTTATCGGGAAAATGCTCATTTACATATACTTGCCAAGTTATTTTATGTATAAATATATATAATTATTTTATGTTAAATATGTAATACTTATATTAAAATATTTATATTAAATATTTAATACTTACATCAAAATATTTATATTAAATATTTAATACTTACATCAAAATATTTATATTAAATATTTAATACTTATATCAAAATATTTATATTAAATATTTAATACTTACATCAAAATATTTATATTAAATCTTTAATACTTATATCAAAATATTTATAAATATTTTATATAGATTTATATATTTATATGTAATAACAATTCTATATTTACATTAATATATCTATCCATTATATATACCTATATATCTTTTACATATATATTTACATTTATCTCTATTATTGTATATGTAAGTTAGCAACCCCTGATGCCTAATCACTGGGCCCTGGGCATCTATGCCCTCTATAGGTTAAGACCCAAAATCCTTGGTCTGATTACTAAGTTTTATATAGCAACCGCCTTTGAAGTGCCTACATATTTTTAAGGGAAACTAAATTATATATCCTTTAATTTAGACATTAACAAAATGTGGATTGTTTGTTACATTTTTACAATCATGAATTAATAGTAATAAAGAAATAACGAATATATCTAGACACTGCAGGAACAAAACAAATTAAGCATTCATGTTCAGACTTTTTACTATTGAAGAAAAAAAGACCAAACTCTTATACATTTTCATCAGAAAATTATTTTCAAGTGCCAGGGTTTTAAAACAGTTTCCAACTGTTGAACTAAAACTTACTCTGATAAATCATCCGATTTCTAAAAAGCTAATTTGCTTTGTGAGAAATAAATATAGTTTTCTGGAAAGAAACACTACGTTCTTTTATATATTTAGTTTTGTTTTTTTTTTCCCCAAATAACACAATGTGAGAGTCAAAGAAATTAGGCAAATAGTAACTAGTATGTGATAGTGTTGGAATTTAATCACAGGTTTACTTAACTTAGATTCCATTGTCTTTTATAGAGAAAAAGCATATTTATGAAATTAGTATTTTAATATTGTTTTCGACTAATACTGTATGAGTTTATGGTTTCTGGCATATCAAGATGAACAAATGTAAACAAAAGTACATTTAATGGCTATATCTTTAAGTGTATGAATACAGAGGTGTTTAATGACTAGTAAAATCCAGAAAAAAGAGAGTCAACATTCTTCCTCTATAAGGATGGGTCTTCCCTTCAAATGCCGTCTTCTTTACTTTCCCACTTAAGCAGGAAATGGTACCGCATATAATTTTTAAAATTAATAAATCCACAGTTGTATTAAGAAATATTTTATTAACAAAACAGTAAATTCCACTTGCTTAGCATTTCCAATAATGGATAAATTGGCCTTGCAACAGAAAAACAAACGAACAAATAAAAAAAGAAGAAGAAAACCCCTTAGATACCCAATCACACAAAGCACTAGAAGGGTAGGGTTATGTGGCCTTTCTTTGATGTCTTAGGGATTGACCACTTCACACGTTATTGTAGTATTTGTTCTTTTAAAAAAGGCAACACATTACATGGATAAAAAAGAAGCGTAATCAATCAGAAAAGTTACAGTCTAGAGATGTAATCAAATTTATGCCAAGTAGTGTGAAATCCTCGATCAACTGCAAACTATGCAGGGAACCCTGATATGTTTGGTATGAAGATACTTGGGATTCAAGTCATTTTCTCCTTCTAACTCTGTTCCTCTCTTTTCTTTTTCCATTCAGGAAAAAATAATTTTTGCTAGAGTTTGTGTAAGCCAATAATATTAGAAATAATTTTACTGATAATAAACTATATCATTGCATGTAACTTTAAAATTTATGCTGGGGAGAAACATTGAAATCAATCCCAAACAACACATTTCATAGATATACTGCTTAAAATTACCATTATTCAATTTATTTTCTATTATATTTTAGAATCTTGCCAGATGGAAACTGGTTCAAGCTTAATAGATAAAATAGAAAAGCAACCTTAAAAAAAAAAAAAAAAAAAACCCTTCAAGCTGTAAATTGGTAGTTTTACACTTCCCTTCTTATTTTGCTGGCTTTCCCTGAGTAAGACTGAATGAGACGGGGTAAAAGAAAAGACTCGTGAATTCTTTAACGTGGCAAATTAAAAAAAATGAAAATCTAGAAAAGAGGTAATGGATATTAAATTTTCAATGTATACCTTCTACTTTCTGGGTCATAAAAAGCCACTAAGTAAGTTTCTTTGTACACAACAATTACTTGGCAACCATAGATAGTGGTGATTTGCTATGAATTATACATATTTCTAAGGTGCTGTATGTCTGAAATCCAGGCCACTTCTTGGCTTTTTTTCATCAACTAAAGTATCACAAAAGATGTTTTGCATTTTTTGCCTTTGCTGGTTAAAGCTAATTGTAAAGGTATTCTTCTCTTCTACAAAATTTATTATCGTTCTTTTAGAAGGTATTCAAGTAATGCAACCAATTTTTACTGAAACATCAACTTGCAATCTAATAATGCATTTTTGCACTACCTTCTCATATTAATAATTTATTGCTGTGAACATCATTGAACAATATGCAAAACAAGTGTCTAATCTATACTTTTCTACTACTTAATGTGTTAAACTAAAACTATATTTAATGATATATATGTAAAACCAGAAAAGTTAAAACATAGTCAATAATTAACAGAGAATGATTTTTTAAGTGGGTAGTAATACAGAATCAAAAATTACTGAAAAATACTTAGTTGAGAAAGTGTTTACTTTCCAGAAATGTTCATCATGCACATCAGATTCAGAGAATATATGTATTATTTTATTAGAAAGAAAGTTTTCAATTGCAGCAGCCAGAGTTAAGGTGTAGATTAACCAATTTTGCTTCCATAACCTGCCCACATAATGGTTCTTATTCATGCAGCAGTATATCAGTGATATTCTATTTGATAAGGAAAGGTTCATTTCATTAGGGACTAACATCTTCTTAAGGTTACCTGGGAGCAAGATCTCAATGAAGCAAATCACCCCATTTGTCATCAATATCTTGGCACAACCCTCTTCCTTCCTGTTTTTCAATTTGTCAGTAAATATTTGCTACTGTATGCACATTTGGATCATCCAGCATATCTGAGGGATTGCTGTGGATTCGTGTGTGTGTGTGTGTGTGTGTGAAAATAGTGAATGTATGTGGGAGTGTATTTCAGGGAGAAAAGATTATAAGATACATATGTATATATTTGACTTTCTAATTCATACCTTTCATACAAGTACTGAAACTTAATTGCAACAGAATGAAGGCTGTACATATAAGAAAAGAAGTAGCTGAGTCTTTTTATATACATTCATACATATCTTCCTTAGAATAAACACTACACTGTAATTTCCTTAAAAAATAAAAGTAAGTAATTGTGGCAATTTATAATGGTGGCAAAAAAAAAAAAAACCCAACTGAAATAATTGTTGCTCTGATGTCATAAAACTCCCTATACTTAGCAACACTTATAACATTGAATTTACCAAAAATGGCTGAAGAGCAGAGATATATTTTGCATTTTCTATACAACAGGCTATAAAACGTCACTTATCACAGTCCAGAAAGCACACAGAGATGGATTTTATATAAACATATGTAATAACATAATAAGCGTGCATGAAAATTTCCCAATGATTGCATCTATGCCCTCTTGTTTTTGTTTTGAAATTTTGTGTGAAAATGTGCCTTATATTTCACATTTTTGAAAATAAGGCCTCCATACTTTTTTTTCCTCTCTCACGACCAGAAAGGGGCTTTTTGAATGTGTTCCTACACAAGTCTTCAAAAAAGCCAGCACTTTGTTTCAAATGCAAGTTCCAACCACTGCTCCAGTTGCACCAGGCGGCAAACTCTTAAAGGTTTGCAGGTTGAGTCATTCAAAAGGACAGTCTTCTCTGGCAATTGGACTAACTGACTTCTCAGGAAAGCGCTAGCACTTTGGCTAAATCCAGGATCATAGGTAGCTTCTTTTTTGTGTTATGTTTTGTGTTGGTTTTTGTGTTGTGCCTTGACGCTGTAATACTCCTTTGCTTTATGAATGCGTGCAGTCATCACTGTCTTTTAGAAATGTTCCAGCAACATAAAGACAAGCAGAGTAAATGAAAACACTGTGGATGTTAGGGAATTTATTGGCCCCTGTTTTTTGTTTTTCTTTTTTGAGAAACAAGAGCATGAGATACTTGTTTTTATTTTTTAAAAAGTCTTTCCTTCCTGATTGCATTCCCTGTCTTCTTTTGTATGTGCTTCATAAAAAGGAAAGTAAATAAGTTTATATTATGTCTCAGATAAAATGAAGACTATTTCTATACGAGTGTCCATTTAAGATCGTGGGATCAGACATAATACTCTTTATCCTTGTTTTTCTTATTTTTGTTGGAGCTTTTCGCGCTGCTGGGTTGTTTCTCCTTTACGACAGCCCCATTGGACTGTGCTGAGTTACTGATGTAGTTTCGACTCTCGTCCACATGGTATGAGCCTTCATCCCGGTTTCTGTACTTGTACATGGCATAGAGGAGGATAAGGATGCACAGGGCGGCAGCGGCTACTATCCCAACGACCATACCCGTGGTGCTGCTGGACTCCCGGATCACTTCTGCTGAGCCTGGGTACGGCTCTCTGCCGCCTGCTCGGGTTGGGTTGGCTATAGAAAAGAGGATGAGAACAAACACAAAGTGATCATTGAGTTCACTGAATACCAGAAAGCTACATTTATTATCTAATTCTGACAGCACCTATGCTTTAGGAAAGGTATGCTCTTGATAAATGTAGGCATCCCTTTGCCTCATGGTTACTAAAAACTAGGGACTGTGATTTAAAGTTCTCTGGGAGAGATTTGTTGCTGTGTCTTCTTTTTTCACAAATCAATTTTGTTCACAGAGTTTGGTAACCATTGTCCCAAATGAACTCCAATTAGCTCTAAAGGGCCATGTGGGTGGCTTAAGTAAAAAAACCACAAACCCAACATAAAGAAAAGCAGAACAGCCCTGCCCTATAATACTAGAGGGAATCATAAGAATCAGATTGGTATTGCTCTAGAATATAGGTCTAACTCTAGACTGAATCAGGACAACTAAATTCAGGATTACTTTAGAAATTATATTCCCTTGTATTTTAAAGAATACAGTACTGAACAATAAGATAATCCATACATTTTAACTGTCTGCTTTTTAAAGTATAACTTCAGTTACATTTTTATAAATATAAAGACTAATTTCCATTTTGTTGGAGATTCATTTGTTTACATAAGTATGTGTGTATTTTATTAATTGATTGGGGAGCTCCCAAGCTGAACTTTGGAGGAGAAAGTAATAAAATATTCTTTCTCAGTTTTAAATACAGTCCAGATTGATTTTTTAGTCAAAACTCTGAACTACCTAATAATAATAGAAGACTGGCTAGTCTAGTTTTATTCAACTGACAAAACCCTTCTTCAGTCTTCCCAAAGTATAAATAAGGCTCTTTCTTGGATGAGAGCAATGGATTTTGGGGTGCCTACGTCTTCTTGAAGGCTTGGTCAGGCACTGAAATTGACGACTGATGGGGAAGAATGGACCTGAGATTTAATTGGTAGATATGAGGAGGAGAAGGGACAGCTCTTTTCCTCTATATGTAATAAATTTTTTTGATATAAAAGGATAGAAACTGTAGAGAGAGAAGAAGAGTCTATCCTACTCTGACTGTAGGTCATTTTTTCCTTGTGAATTGTGTTTTCTGTTTTTCCCTGAATCTCCATCCTCTCACTTGTCCTACATAAAAATATTACTTTCCAGATGTAATGTATTAAAAACGCTACAACTTTCAAAACACTATTCTTAGCCAATTATGCATAATGAACAAATAATCTCACAATTGCATATATATTAGATAAGAATGTGTGTGTATGAGTGTGTGTTCGTGTGTATGTAAGAACTGAAAACTCAAGACTAAAATTGTGCTTTTATTTCACTACTACTAAATATCATTTAGTAATTAATTTTAATATTTCTGCAAAAGTTCTTGTTAATTAATTACTGGGAATCATTTTACCAAACATATGGCTCTATACTGCTTTGGAATTCCATTTTCAAATATCACCAAGATTTCTTTTGCCTAAATGTGTGTGTGTATGTTTTTCTGTGATTTTCTTTTCCTTCCTCAAATAAAGCCTTAACAAATACAGCCATTCCAAAGTAGTAGCTCTCAGTCTCAAAGTAGCAATACGCTATGTTCCGGTGCTACAAAATGTAGCGGTAAAACTTTTTATTCTGAATATGTCATTGCTTGTTTTACAAAAGCCCACGGATTGTGGCTGAATAAAAAGCTTTGGAGTTGCTTCTGTGGACAAGGTGAAAGGAGACAAAGACTACAATCCACAGTATTTGATTACAGGAATTAATTTCCTCTCATGAAGAATAGAATCTACTGCAGTAACTCTGTCACTACCTGACAAACCAAAGGCAGCACTTTCTCTTTTAAATACAGTCATCTTTGCCAAAGTGTGCCAATTAGCTCAGCTGCTTTCACTAAATGAAAACTTTCATTTTACAGAGCATTCTTTCAGAGCATTCTTTTACTATGGTGTCTCAAGAGCTAAAAACGGAATTTTGTTTCAATGTTACCTAAATCATTTTTTCCAACCTGATGGAATGCTTTCATTTTAAACACATTTTCACAATTACCTCACTTTTACTTTGTCTGCCAGAAGGGAATAGGGAGAATGGAGATAACATTTGAATCATTTAGCTTATGACAGTAAAATCTGAGCATTTTAATGGAGTGGAGGATTTATATTTTGTATAAGAATAGACATGTATTTTTTTCAATAAGGAATTGGTATCGTAAATGGACTATCTTATCAAAAAATACTTTATCTGCTAAAATATTTCTGAGAGGTTTTCAAAACAACTATGCACATAGCATAATAACAGCAACTTTGTGTTAAAATAAGAATGAGGTCAAAAAGACCATAACTAAAGCCTGAAACACTTTAACTGTGCCACATGCATTTGAAAACATCTCCTGTTTAAGGAAAATACTTTCTTTTTTGCAACACTAGCCACATTGTTGCTTAAATCATATGAGGCCTAAAAATATCTCTGTACAAAACCCAGATGTAAATCCCAGATGTAAAAATTCTAAATATCATGTTTCTTAAAAATATAACCTAGAAAATCTCTACCCAAATTAAAATCTAAACCCAATAAACATGTTATCCTTCTTTTCCCCAGATTCACATTAAAATTTTAATAACCATCATAGCAGATATTATTATAGGTATGTTTGGAATAGGTAGTTACTCCCATATCTAACTGATTAATTAATATTCTTTTTCTATTTATGCTTCAAATGTGAAGGCTAAGTGAAATTTTTCTTAACTTTTCTTCTAAGACTAGAAATATTTATGTGTTGGCCGGGCGTGGTGGCTCACATCTGTAATCCCAGCACTTTGGGAGGCCGAGGCGAGTGGATCACGAGGTCAAGAGATGGAGACCATTTTGGCCAACATGGTGAAACCCCGAAATACAAAAATTAGCTGGGCATGGTGGCGTGTACCTGTAGTCCCAGTTACTTGGGGGACTGAGGCAGGAGAATTGCTTGAACCCGGGAGGCAGAGGTTGCAGTGAGCTGCAATTGCACACTACACTCCAGCCTGGCAACAGAGCGAGACTCTGTCTCAACCAAAAAAAAAAAAAAAAAAAAAAAAAATTTATGTATTAATGGGACATCTCTCCCAGATATGCAATAAAAGGCCAAAGAGATTTAAATATATTCATGAATTATAAATGTGGCTTCTCTTATTGTTGCTAATGCTTTATTTTGATGATCACTGAAAAATCTCTGATGGAATTTTATATTAATGTAAATGTAGAGAATAGTATCAATGACTAATATGGTTAAATGTCTTTTTATATAATTTGTTCAAAATTTATATAAAAGGGAAATGCAGTCATCTCAACCATTTACTAAAATGTGAAAAAAAGAGAAACTTATAATTAATTTGTATATTTCATGGATTTAAGAATTTTGCATTCCCTCTACACTATATAATAAACTAAGACATTTTTAAAAAAGCAATCTGCAACATGTTTTTTGCTTAGCAGTGCTGAAATGTGAATAATTTAATTAATTAAAATTTACTTTCATCCCTTTTTTCTTTGTCCCAGCACGTGACAAAGAAACAAGTGAAAGAGAATAACTTGTTAAAAAAGATTTGTTAAAAAAAAAGCAAGTAAAAGACAATAAAGGGGGGGAGCTAAAATAATGGAATACACACAAATAAGCTTAAGTCTTTAAGTCTTGAATCTTCAAAGATTAACTCCCACGTGTAGGTAAAATTAAGCCGATGTAGCCAGTTCATTATATTGGGCCCAGGGGCATAAGGAACTCGGGTCAATGGAAAACTTCAGTAGGACTGACAGTGATGTACTATAAGCGAGGAGAGCAAGAATGCACACCTTCATCACAATACGAAGGCTTTTGGCTTTTGCTGGCATTTTTAACCTAAATGATTTGGAAGCTACTGATTATTCTAGCAAGGAAATAGAGCAGTACAATAGTTATGACCCATTTCACATTTGTATTCATTTCTTTCCTACTCACTTCTGAGATTCATTTAGCCAAATGGCTATAGAAAAATTCCTGGGGCTCTTGCACTTATAAAGCATGTTACCTTAAAGGACCACTGAAAAGCAGCTTTTAATCCTTCCCCTCTCTTCTAGCATTTGGTAAGATACAGTGGTCTGCTTTGTCCCTGTAGATTTATCAAGAATCCTATGAATTTTCTTGTTTTTTGTTGTCTAACATATATTGTGGTAACTTAGGTAAACATAAGCTACCAAGTGTTTGGACAGTTAGTAACATATTTCTGCACTATGCTCTAAATGAATTTGTTCATATCTGATGATAATTCAGATGATAATTCATTGTGGAAAATGAACAGTTAATACTAAAGGCATATTCTAGTGCCTTGTCACAGAGAAAAAATAAATGCAACTGTTGCTCTGCATTAAAAAGTAAAAAAAAAAATCTTTAAGATTTTAATTTATCTTTTGCTGAGATAGTTATTTTAAACTACAACAACAGGAAAGGAAATCGCCCTATGTGTTATTTCTTTATTTTTGATAGTCTTTGATACAGTATCTGTGAAAGAACACCATTTCCTCAAATTAGAACAAATTTAGATCCAATTAAGAAACACATGGGGAAAATATGTTTGAGACACATTAGACTTCAGTACAGACCAGAGAGGGCTGTCAGTGCAGGCTTCATCTCTTACCAGCTTGTTGCACCCTCTGTTGCTTCCTCCTTTCTCCTCTGTATTTCTCCTCCTACTTACCCTTCTTTATTGCCTCTGTGCCTTGCTCTTCCAGCTCCTGAATTATCCTTGTAGGGGCCCTCACCACCCCCAGGTAAATGAAGAAGGTCAGGCCAGCAGGGGTCAGGACTTTTTGCCTCATGGGTTAGCGTATTACTCAGGAAGGTGTTCAATAAACCACAAAATTTATTTTCAAGTTCTGAATTTCAAAACACAACGTAAAATAATTCTTACTGGCACAAATGTCTAACTGTGATTATTTCACCAGAACAGGTTTTGTGTTTCATATTGGCATGATTACTTTTAAATATAGCTTTCTAAATTTGTTTGCAAATAAAATTGTATGGTTTATCGAAACAAATAATATTTGATCACTAATTTAAAAGACTTTTGTGATGCATCTGGTGATATGATGGGGGCACATTAAGCCATTAAACTTTGCATTGTATTTATCAGTTTGCATTGTTGGATTATATCTAATCATACCTTAGCATATGCAAATAGAAGTTAAAGCTTGCAATTACTTAGTACGACGATTCACAACTGAAGTGCTAAAATAACTAAGCAATTTGAAAGATACATTTTTGAATGTTAATACATTTTTCCAAGGAGATTTCACTTTGCAATGGTAAGTGACATCCTTCATTTTTCTTTCTGAAATTGGAAACAGCAATCAATTATTGTCATTAAAGAAAACTGCTCTTGATCTATGTTTTTGCAACTCTGCATGATAAATGGTGTTTAAAATCCTAATTCCTGATATAGAATGGGGTTTGGTGGGTGGTGGGATCTTATCTTTTTATTGACAAGTTCACCAAGGCATTAGCATGCCATCAGATGCTCTTATCACTCAAATTGTCATTTTTATGAAATTATTTTGTATACTTGAATGAGCTGTTCTTCCACTGTAATCTTATATATATATTTTGGTTCCAAAGTTAACTTTCAAGGTAAGTTTGTAGTTTCTAGGTAATTTTTCGGGCTGGTTTTATTTCTTCAGTATGGACTGTTAATGTATGTGTATGTCATCAACTATGAACCTGGCACACCAAGGATAAAGTAAGAGTATCATTATAACCTGATGACAGTGAAAATTCAGCTTTTGAGCTTTGAGAAAAAGATTGTAAGAAACTACCAATCTTAGGAAATAATAAAGAATAAGACAGGCTAGTGGTTAAAAAAAAACATACGCTATATATTTAAGATCAGGAGGGGATGATAAGGGATCATTAAACTCCATAATGGCCAGCACATATCATTCTGCTAACCAGAATTGTTAGATGTCCTGTCTTGCAATGATCCTTAAAAAAAAAAAAAAAAACTCTTGGCAAGATGCATTTACTGAATTTCTTCTCACTAAGAGTTTCTGACCAGTCTTTCTGGTTTTCTCATAAATTAAGCTTAAAGTATAGATTTTAAATTTCTGTCTCCACCCCACCTAGGAAAAAGAGTTGCTTAAAATGATCTCATTAGACCAGAGTTCTATACTGTGTCTAACAGATGGGGAAGTTATTATAATTCTAGGCTAGCCTTGAAAGTGATTTTGGATTTATAGGGGGAAGATTTGACTTTTCCAGTACTCAGTTTCATTAATACTGTGAAAAGAAAATTGGAATTGTAGCCTCCTGGGGTGTTTGTGAATTGAGATTAACACAGTTTTTTTTTTTTCCCCCATTTGGAAAAAAACAACTCAAAGTTTATTACTTTTTCCCATTTTTTTGCTTCAATACAATGTAGGCCAGAAGAAACAATTATGATGCAATCGTTCACAAGAAGCCATGTTTAAATGCTACATTTGTAGGAAAGCAGGGACAAAATGATTTATATGACATGCATTAATTTCGACTCATGCTGTGGTTTTGTAAGAAGTGAGGGATGCTGAATGTTTCAAATTCCTTCTACTCTCCCTCCTACCAATTCCACCCATGCCTGCACATTCTGAAGTACACTTATGGAGGTCAGACAAGTCTTGAGAGAGGACATGTCTGACACATCTTAGCCCTTCCCCAATACATCGGAGATTTAGAAAGAACTTGGAAATCAATAAACCTTTGCTACCTGCCTGGCTGCTGTCTCTGATATTTTCCTCTGCTTCTTTCAAAACCACCAAAGCATGCATTTGAATGGCAGTTAAGGGGCCACCACTCTGATATTGAGAGGTTCATTATCTTCTCCAGAGATCTAGGTATTGAATGGGAAGGGATGCTAGACACGGAAAAACTCATCCTGTGCCTGCACAATGGAGAAACCCAACTAGGACAGGCTGCTACCTCAAATGGTACCACACGGAACAGAAGAGACAATGGATGTCCACACTCTGTATGACCTTAGTGACACTGAAAACGAATAAACAGAGGAACATGCACAATCTCCCTCATCTCCAGGGGCAGGCATAGGATCATGGTATTTACAAGTCTTATTTTTCAATTATTCAGTATGTTGTAAACTATATGTCCGCAGCTTAGTCATCTATAAGCTTCATAGGCTTTTTACATAGTCATTGTATCCTTGTGGTTTGCATCTATTAATTATCGTGCTTACTCCAGCACCATGGTCCTTACTGTTCTCACGGCCATTCATAGTCTGTTCACAGCTACCTACTCCAATTTGTCTTCCATATTTGTCAAAGGAAGTTACAGCTGTAATATTATTGCTGTCCCCAACTCCTCACATACCAAAAAGAGTTCAACCTCTATGCCTTGCTCATATAACCTTTCATCTTCTGCCTGTTTAAATAGTACTTATTTCTCAAAGCTTGGCTCGAATGTCCCATCTTTTATGATTTTTTCTCTAAGAAAATCCCCTCCTTCTATCAATGAATATATAATGAGCTATAGTTAACATTCCAGGGACTATATGAGGTCCTGAGGGTATAGGAGATTACGAAACAAACTTGATGTATATGTCCGCATGGACCTTAAAATATAGTGAGGCAGACAGGCATACAAGAAGGAATCACACAGTTAAGTAACAGCTGGGATATGCATGATGAAGGAAAACTGTAGGTACCATGCAGGAGTAGGACAAAGGTTTCTGATTGCAACTGCAGAATCAGAAACATCTTACTGAATTAGTGACACTTATGATAAAAATGAGTAGAGAGTAGTCAAGTGAAAGTGCGCAGAGGAGTCTACGAAAAACATGTCGAATGACCTTGAGGAAACAGTTTACTTTTCAGGAATTAAACAACAGTCAGAGTGCTTGTAGCACAGTGAGATTAAAGGGAGAGTGAGAAGAAATTTCAAGGTGGACATGAAATTTATCACAGAGACTAGACTATGGAATAAAGCCATAATAAAAAGATGAGCGTATTTAACCCCATAAATAACAATTTTATGTGGCAAAAGCCATAATATCATTAACAAAATGAAAATGACAAAGGAGGGGGGAAATATCTGTAGTACATATGATGGACCAAGAGTAAATACCTCTAAAATACAGAGTGTGTGTCAACTGATAGGAAAAAAGACAAACAACCTAACAGAAGTATGGAGAAAAATACACACAAGCAAGTGGAGAAGAGATCTCAATGCTGGTGAGAATATTCTTAATAATTATTTGATTGTTATTAGAAAGTAATCCAATAACATCTATTAAATTTTTTAAAATAAATTCAACCATATATCACATTACTAATTTTAACATTAATTCTATACTATTGTAAAATCTCACTTAAATGTTTCATTCAATAGTTTTGTCTTTTTTCAACTAGATTGTTGGTACTATCAACAGTTTCCTGTGACTCTGTTTCTCTTTCTTATTAGTTCTCTCACCTTCCAAACTCTAGTGAAGATTGAACACGCTGGCTGAAAACTGCATGTTTTATGTATAGTTAGATGAAAACTTTTCTAACTTGATAAATTTTCAAGGGTAAACTAGGTTGAATCTAATCATTAAGAAAGTGGGAAAGTGTGAAAGCCAAGAACTGTGGCTCACACCTGCAGTCACAGCACTTTGAAAGGCTGAAGCCAGGTGTTCGAGACCAGCCTGGGAAAGAGAGCAAGACACTGTCTCTAGAAAAAATTAAAACAAACATTAGTTGGGCATAGTGGTGCACACCTATAGTCTAGTTACTCAAGAGTCCGAGATGGGAGGGCCATTTGAGCCCAGGAGTTTAAGAATAGAGTGAGCCACGATCATGTCACTGCCCTCCAGCCTCGGAGACAGAGCAAGAAAGTGAGAGAACTTTGATTTTAAAGTTTTGAGTAAAGGTGCTAAGCAAGGGGGCTGAACACTGACATTAACATCACATATTTCTTTAACTCACTACTTCTTTAACCCTCAACCTTTGTAATATCTGCAGTAAAAAACAATAAATGTAGTATTTATTTCATTAAATCAGAAATCAATTCTGTGCTTGGGAGAACTGGGATCAATGTACAATAATGAAAATAGTGCATTTGCTTTCCCTATGCTTCAAGGTAATATGTCACTTAATCCCAATGACTAAAGTCACTAAGCTATTTAAAGTTAACTGAGTCATCAGTTTGATTCATTTGGATGCCTTATTTACATCAACATCATCTGACACCCACAGTACTGCAAATAGTTGACAGCTAACTTGAGGCTCTTTTTGCAATTCAGTGTAGTTGTAGAAATTTCTAGGGTGCTTTTCAGTCCTGTTGCTATTGGAATTGAAAAGGGTCTCTTTACTCAGGCCCAACTTTCCATAATTGTCAAGCAGAAGAAAGCCATATAGGCAATAATTGAGAAAATCAGTTTCAAAACTAGGGACCGCAGAGAGTCTGTATATGTTTTTCATCAAAATGTATTACATTCCAGAGAAAATGCAAGAGGAGTTATATTTTGAAATGTAGATGATACTCCTTATTAACTGATTTCAACTCAACTGAGCTTCTTGATACCAAAATAGCTTCTCTTCCTGGGAGCTCATTGACTACAACACCCAAAAATATATACATCCAGAAATCACTTTTCTTAAGATCAATTTCCTTTTTTATATATAGAAATTTGAATAATCTATCTTTACAAAAAAAATGAGATTTATTCCACAGAATCCTTAAGGCCTGAAACTAGAAATTTTTGGGAAACCTGGTTTATAGTAAGACAAAAATGGCAACATTATAGCTAGAGTAATGAGGAGTATGTGTGTGAATGTGTGTGAATGTGTGCATGTGTGTGAGTGTGTGTGCATGTGAATATTGCAGCATTCCTTCCAATTCTCTCTCAGAAGTTGCTGAGTTTGCTGGGCATGGTAATTCATGCCTGTAATCCCAGTGCTTTGGGAGACTGAGAGGGCAGTGTGACTTGAGGCCAAGAGTTCCAGACCAGCCTGGGCAACAAAGGGAGGAGATTCTGTCTCTACAGAAAATGTAAAAAATTAGCCCGGCATGGTGGTGCATGCCTATAGTCTCAGCTTCTGGGGAGGCTGAGGTGGGAGGATCACTTGAGCCCAGCAGTTTGGGGGTGCAGAGAGCCATAACTGCAGCACTACACTCCTGCTGGGCAATAGAGAACCTAATTAAAGAAAATGCTGAAGTCATTCTCTTTTCTTTTCCTTTTTCCTTTCGTTTCCTTTTCCCCTTTCCCTTTCTCCTTCCTTTCTCCTTTCTCCTTTCCTTTCCTTCGTTTCCTCCTTTCCAAATTAATAGGTAAAGCTAAGCTATTAAATAGTTCCAGGAAAATTTAGCAATAACTTGGGGGTGAACTTACTTGACTAAGTAATCAAAACCCTCATGAAAACCTTCTTTCTTACATTCTTCCATGTGTTTTAACATTACTCAATTGTCAACTGATGCTTAACACAGCTACTATGACTTCCCTGCAACACCTATATTTTGTTTCTTATTTTATTTCGTTAACAACTATTATTTTTACTATTATTATATGGTAGTTGCTGTGCTGTACACTTTACACATACATTTCACGTAATTTATTTCTCATAACACTCTGTGTTGTAGGTATTATCATTACAGGAAAGAAAATTAAGTCTCAAAGAGCTTAGGCTATTTAGACTTTATAAATGGAACAGCCAAAATTCAAACTCAGGTCTGTCTATGGCTACTAACATTTATATACTCAGTGTATGTGCATTTATCACTGTGGATCAATGTATTGTTTCTGATTTTATTCCTGTGTTAAAACACTTAGCACTTTAGGTGTGTTTTCTTTTTTTTTTGTTTTTTTGTTTTTTGAGACAGAGTCTTGCTTTGTTGCCCAGGCTGGAGTGCAGTGGCGCGGTCTCGGCTCACTGCAAGCTCCGCCTCCCGGGTTCACGTCACTCTCCTGCCTCAGCCTCCTGAGTAGCTGGGACTACAGGCGCCCGCCACCACGCCCGGCTAATTTTTTGTGTTTTTAGTAGAGATGGGGTTTCACCGTGTTAGCCAGGATGGTCTCGACCTCCTGATCGCGTGATCCGCCCGCCTCGGCCTCCCAAAATGCTGGGATTACAGGTGTGAGACACCGCACTGGGATTTTAGGTGTATTTTCCAAGCAGTTGCCCAGTTCTACCCCTTCCAGCCACATTCTTCTTCACCTGCTGCCAACTCTCTGTCCTTTGCTGTGGGAGTTAGTTAACATTCCCACAGAATCTTAGAAAAGCAGTGAAGAGTTGTAAAAATCATATCAAATTATGTATTAGGTTCTAGTCTAGGTCCTGCATCTAACTTTTTGAGTGACAGTTCGCAGTTCATTATCCTCTGCTAACATTCCTTTATCAGAAACATGATAGTGACACATAAATTATTTATATCCCAGGGTTACTGTGGGCATCAGATCAGGTAGGGCATTCAAAATTAAAGTATCTGAGGAGGATGAGGACTTTGTAAAAACAGTGATTATCTGATTGTTTTCTCTACATCTTCCACACAGAAGGTACTGAATCAGCAGCTGTCCCAACAATCATACAGTTTTGCAATATGTACTGCACACAGTGTCTCAATCATCTGCGGCAGTGACCATCAAGGACATTATTTCCCTGGGAGTAGTTGTATTTGAGGACTTCCCTTTCATGAAAGGAGGGCTTGTGAATTCAGGTGGCAAAAATGGTCATTTGCATTGTAGGGCATGTTGTTTCAGGCCATTAATTGTGGTGCTGCATGTGGAGCTTGTTTCTGTTTTTCTGTGAGACATTTTATCTTTAATGGATCAGTACTCTCTGGCTCCTACAGTTGGAGTGAATTACATTTCTTTCTCTTTCAAAATTTTATTATGATATTTTATGTTTTAGGTGTCATAAAATCAATCATCTAAGACTATTCTTTGGTAATAAATAGCTGACAGCAAGGCTTATTATATTGGTAAAAACTCCTTTGATTAGGTTTCACTGTTTCTTTCTAAAATTGTTAAGTCAATCTTCCCCCACTTCCTTCCCTGCTCTGCAATTGCACAGTGTACTCCGGATGAAATCCAAAGTAGACTTTCCATTGCAGAAGTGCATGCTGGGTCCTGGGTGCACCCCTCCTCCACCAGAGTGCCCGCACAGCATCTATATAAACCCGAGTCATTCTGTGTGATGGGGCAGTGTACAATTTTCCTGATTTAGAATTGGGTCTCTTTGCTTTGGGTGATCATCTTTATATTCCTGTCATGAAGCTATTGCTGTCTCAATTTTCTTTTGTTGGGAAAAAGATCAGATTCTTTTTGGTGAAAGTGCAATAGCTAAGGTGAAAGATTAGATAACCTCCCCTCTGAGCCCATTAGAAGGAAGTGTGTCAAGTCTAGCATTAGGAAATACGAAAGGGCATCCATCATGGTGGGGAGGCTGTGTGGGTAGGTGTGCCTGGTAAGTCATGCTGCTGGGAGTATTACTGAGTGTCCTAGGAAGGAAGCAGGAAAGTTAATCATTTCTTCTCTTGAAAACACTCTCCCTTTCTTTCTCTCTCTTTTTGTTTAGTATAAAAAGCCTAATTTTTTTCCCTCCAAAAATTAAGAAGAGCAGATGATATGTGCCCTTCTCCTACCACAGGAACCTAAATTTATCCAGCTAAAGCATTGCTCCTGTCTTAGTGGTCACTGAGAAAAGTTTTATGCTGACAGAATTTAGAAATACTATGAACAACTTGCTAGATGCTATAGTATCCATCACTACCATTTCCCTATCTTGTTTGGGGATATTTCAATTTACGATATGGTTTACTATTTAGTTAATTTGCTACTACTAATAATAAAAGCTAATTTATATTATCAAAGCTTTCCTGTGGTAGACTATGCTAAGTGCTTTAGATGCATTGTCTCATTTTTATCAGTACAGCAATGTCGTGAGTATTGAACATTATTCCTTTCATTTTGCAGATGTAAAAAGCTAAATACACAGAGATTCAGTGATTTGCCTCTAATTACACAGTAGGTGGCCAAATTGAGATTTGAACACAGGCATTGGGATTTCTCAAGTTTACTCGATGAAACAAAATATTTTAGTGTGCTCTTAGATGTGACAAAATCAGTATTTTTCTTTCTCCTAGTTTTTTTTTTTTTAAATGTAATTAATGGCCTCTGGCTGTACTGGCATCTTTAATACACCATTTTTAACCTGGAAAATGTAAAGTATTCTGGTCTTTGCTATTATATTGCCAGTGCCAGGCTTCTTATAACATTTTGTTTATGAGTAAGGAGCAACTTATGATGAGAGTGATCTAATTGACAAGTTACTGTGTTGAGATGAGAGCTGAAGGCTAAAGCCAAATGTAGCATTTGCTGCCCCTTGGAGCATATGTGCCAACAATGAAAGCATATTGGCTCCTCATGGAGGCAGCATGTCCTGTAGATTGGAATTCAGAATATGCTGGCTTACCTCTGATATCATCTGAGCAAATGTAATTAATGAGGTACCAAGAGAATGCCACAGGAAGCCAATTTCATTATCAAAACAGGTATTTGACACAAATTACAAGAGAACGTGACTATCCTTCCTGGATTTCATGTTTTCGTACGAGGTAAACTTACCTTATATTTTTCTAAACCTGTGCTACATTCCTCCCTTCCAGGTGGTTAAATATTTCAGAGCATGGATGTGCATCTTGTCTTCTTCCAAAGCTCAACAGGACATGTGCCATACTGTTAAAAGGCTCTTATATTTTAGCATCTTCCAATAAGAAATTGTGATGTGAAACTGATTATTAATGCTCTAAGGCTGGATACATACAGGCTGCCTAAAAACTTATGCTGTACTCACTACTGAACAGTTTTCTGTTGCTTATTGTAGGAGGTTTCTGTATTAGCAACCATCTATTTTTTACAGACTTCAAGTAAATGCTTAATCTCACTTAGCAAACTCACTTATATGCTAAGTAATTATTATAAGTGGCCAATCATATGTTAGTTAAAACATTGTAACAGAGCCCACGGTCTCTAATACCTAAAGAGACTGTGCTGATTTTTTACTCAGATCAAATGCGTAATGCCTTACGAGCGAGCTCACTACAAGGCAGAATAATGCCTCCATTGGCACATAACCAATGCTAGTAGCAGTGGGTCCTCCACCTATCACTAGATGTGTCATAATTATTTGTTAAACCCTTAGTATGTGGTATGTGTCAGACATTCTGCCAAGCATTGTGTATGAATCCTCTTTTTCCAATCTCATAATTAACCATATTCTCCCCATTTTACAGACTAGGAAACTGAGCATCAAAACTGCTAAGTAACTTTCCCAAGACCAGGAAAGTCCTGCATCTCAAACTAGTTCTATATAATTCCAAAGTCCTTGCCATAACTAATATTCATTTCTGGTGACATGTCACAATTCTTTTAAAATGTTGTTAAGAGCTTTTCTAAAGTGTGACAACCATTATTTTGTTAAAAAAAAAAAAGAAAAGTCCAAACCTCAGAAAAGGGTCAAAATAGTTCAATTAAATACAAATTGCTATATTCTAAAACAAAAAACAAAAAACATATGCACACACACACACACACACACACACAAAATACCTTTTGTTTGTGATTTTGTTTTCTGTTGAACTCCTGGTAGAAACTAATTTTGTTGAATAAAAACTGGTTGCTGGGAAAGTTGATGTCAAGTTGACCAAACAAAGATAGGCTTCTTCCTGCCTCTTGGCCCCTGGCCTTCCATTTCTTAGGGCATTTGTAATTTCAAATACTTTATCTGTCCCTTTGATGTGTAAATATGGAGGACTTGGGAGCCATCTCTTTGTAATATAAACATCAAAGAAGATAGCGCCCCTATCTCCTAATTTCTGTGGAAAGGGTGGGAGCCTAACTTTAGTGGGCTCCGAGCTCCAAATTGTAAAACTATCCCCTGTCATGAAAGCATGAGATAGATTGTTTACATTTCCTTTGGGTGAAGCCCATTTGCAAGCACAGTTGGTCCCAAATCCATCCATCCCAGCACTTTTTTGTTAGTTTGTTTTCAGTGAGTTGCGCTCAGGCTGAAATCTGGCCCACCTCTCCTATTGCAACAGCCTTGACTAAATCTTCCTTGCCTGTTTAACTTTGTTCAATGTAATGTTTATTCTGACATTACTGCCTTCAGAAAAGCAGGGGAAAAGTGAGTCAAAATGATGTGTGATAAATCTATTCTACTTTAACCATGTACTACTTATTTTTATTCCAGTGTTCTGGAGAATTAAATTTATATGGAAAAAACATTTCCTACACCAGCATGTTGCACACTGAAACCCAGCTAGCACATCAGTTTCCAACTCCAGCTGCCCCATCCCGCACCTGAATGATGAGCTGGGCCCTCAGCGCTGACTCTAGACTGGTACACAGGAGATGCTCTAGGCGTTCCCTCAAATGGAACACTCATTGCTACTTTTTTTTCTGGCGGCAGCTCAAAATCCTCCATTTTGACAGCAACGTGTTGACTATTATGGGCTAATTAAAGTCACTTTTGAATAATTACATAATAAATAACACACATTTAAATGTAGAATAAAATTATTTTCTAATCAAGCTCTAAAAAGATGACCCAGCAAGCTAGTCCTTTAAATGATTGTGATGACTTATTTAATGAAAAGATGCACCTTGTTCAATATACGTATCTTTATTCCTAATGTGGTTAATGGTACCAATTCAATAGAAATTCCTTGATCTTTTCTCAAAATAGCACACTGAAAAACCACTCAAAATCGCATGGTAATTGCAAAAAATTTAGCTTAATGAATAGTAATACATGTAAAGAATATGACATGAAATTATTTAAATGAACTTTTGAAAAATCGATTCTATATTTGTGAGGTGCCTGAATTTTAGAGGAAAAACCTTCTGCATTCCAAGAAACTATAAGCCCACCTTTTTTAAACTAGAGAATACACCAGCTCTCTCATATTACATGACATAACTTAATCTCTCTGAATCTCTTTAGCTATGAAAATGCTTTACAGTTTCATAAACTAATGACATAGAATAATGTTTGTAAAGGACTAAGAACAATGATGAGCACAGAATAAATCTTCACCAAATACTAGTTATTATTGCTATTTATCATTGCTTATATAATCTGAACCTTGATCAACATGATTCCTCTGATAGGCAATCAACAGTTGTCTTTTGAGTGGTTGTACTGATGACCTCACCTCCTATGTTGCAGCTAAAGACGTGCCACAAAAATGGGTGATCCTTCTTTTCCCCCCTATGACTAATGAGATTTTTTATTATTCAGTGGAGCTTTTCTTTTCCTAGTTTGACAAAAGTTTAATTGATTTGAAAGTGGCCTAATATCACATTAGCTACCCATGCCCTAACCACTCACAGAGAATTGACATATTATTCTTAGCACTGTAAATCTAACAGGAAATTGTCCTTCCTAAACAGGGCTCCAGAAAACAGGAAGCAGGTCTGGTTCCCTTTGTAACAAATGACAAATTAGAGTTATTTATTAGGGAGCTCCTACAGCAAAGAGGGTCATTATCTTCATTTAGGATCTTGAATATCAACATAAAACTCACCTTTTTAAAACTTCCTCAGGAGTTTTGAGAAAGGGTTCTATTTGGAAGAGGGCCCCCAAACTAAGAGATACTGACATGATTAAAGACCTTCTTGGAACTTAAGTGGTTTTGCAGTGTTGCCATTTTGTCAATTTACTAAGTGGATCTAAAATGTAAAATTTCAAAGACATTTTATAAAAACTTATATTCGTGTGAAAAACAGTGTCTTGGAAAATATGTGCGTGTGTGTAAAAATAATACAAATAGTAATAACAGGAAACACTCATATAACACTTATTTTGAGCAAAACATTTTTCTATAACATACTCTTCATATATTAACTCCAGCAATCACATATCTAGGCTGAGAAAAATCACAGAAGCTGTAAATGTTTTTTGAGAAAAATTGTGAAAAAAATGTTATCTATCTCTCATGTGTCTAGGCTTCTTAAACTGGACACTTTAGGACAACAGTGGCCTGTGACCTTGTTACTAATGGCTGGCTCAGATTTCTACCTGTTCACTAAGAGCTGGGGTTCAATTAGCCCTCCTCAATCACATAGCCAACATTTTATATTCTGAAGCCATCCTTTTGTAATCTGAAACTGATTATATCAATGTGAAGTTATCATCCAATGCTAACTGCGCAGGACACTGTGTCTGAAATCAAGTATAATTGAGTTCCATGTGTTCCCACCCAGGAGGTTGACCCTGATCTAGTTTTAACATGTACAGTTCCCATCAGGAGGCCTGGGTGGTTTCATCAGTTGCCCACCAATTTTCAGCCAGGAAAAGTAACAGCATCATGTAAAAGGGAAAATAGCTTGGAAGATTCTTTTTGTATAACTGAATTTGGGGAAAAAAGCCACCATTTATGTTCTAATTTATGCCAGACATTGCAATAAATGTCTTCAATATATTAATTAATATAGAACTGAAGGTATAAACTTTCTGTGTTTGCTCCCAGAGCTCAGCAGAGAAGTAGGTATATAGTGATACTCAATACTTGATCAATGTTGAAGCTGACAGCCCACCAAATATGTAACTTCCCTGTTCATTAAGAGTTCTGAGTGGAACCACAGGTAATTCCAGTTTATCAAATATTTGATAAAAGGAATAATTTACTAGTACTCAAGATGATGCTAGATTTTTCCTGTTTCTTCCACTAACAGCTTTAGGAAGCTTTAGGAAGGTACCTAAATGAGGAACATTTTCAGAGAAAAAGCCATATTTTGAAGGTGGGGGAGGGTCAGAGTGATTAGAAAACTCGTGAGTAAATACTTAGGGAGAGTGAGGTACCAAGAAGATTTGGGCAACGCACCTATAAAGGTAACGGTGCATCTCCTTACAAAGATTTGCTTTCACTTGCCCAAGGACTAGCAAATGTGCATAGAAGATATGTCTGTTTCAGAATATTTACCTCAATATGTTAGTTTTATAAAAAGCCAGTATCCCAAAATATAGCCTAATATGTGAAATAATTTTATTAAGATATTTCTAACACCTAATAGCAGCAGCTACAATTATCCAATGTCTAATAACAGCAGCAGCTACAATTATTGTCTGTATTATTTTATATTTGCCTTCAAGATGAATTGCAAGCAGGAAAAAGCGATTTAAGAAAACCAATACATTAGGAAACAATGACCTGCAGGAGGGGCAGCCCATGATGAAACATTATTCAGACTTAAACAGGATTCAAAACAAAAACAAACAGAAAAACACAACTCCTATTCCAAGAAAAAAGTTGGAAAATAGAAAAACATCATATAAACTAAGAATTTCATTAGAAGCTATCACATAAATAGAACCAATTTCTGCCCAAAGAGCCACCTGCATATGAAGCATTAAAGACAGGCTTGAAAAAAAAAAAAGTAATGGGGAGTTGGGCAAGAAAAAGCTACTGTAGAAAGAGATTTAACATCAGAAATTGAAAGTGAAACAATTCATGGCATACATTATCAAGACCAGGGGAGATAAGATCACAGGACAGGTTTACAGTGAATGATCCCATTAACACAAAATAATCTGAAGTTCTTGTTTTAACAGGAATTGATGAATTGAAAACTGAAGAGTGAGGAGGGACACACTGAAAGAGAGGGGAAAAAAACTAGGATCGGTACAAGAGTGTTAAAGTAGCTGTCGTTAGATAGAATCAGTAGCTGGTGTGTTTTGTATTTTGGATAACAGACTTTGGTGCAGTAGAACAGAATTAAAATTGACAGAACAAGTCCATGAAGGCAGCAAGAAAAACAGGGTTCCTGGTTCATTAATGAATGAAAAACAAATAGATAAGTAAGCATGATTCTTTCAGATAGTGATAGTGTGGTAAGGAAAACAAAGGTAGAAAGATTCCCTGGAGTATGGCAATTAATAAGCTGCTACTCACTTTCACTTTCCATTGTGCTATGATATTGAACAAAGCAGACAAAAATCGGGTGAACAAGGAGAAGACAATGGCAAAAGGGTTAGTTACCCCATCCACCTTTTCTCTCCTCTCCTCTATCTTCTTCCTCCACTATCTTGTTCTTAGGTCTCGTGTCACCAGAGCAAAAGACAGACAGTAAACTAGTCCATAAGGAATGGTTAATCAGACCTATAAGCAATGGCTCGAAGAACTGGATCACTCAGCTGAGCTCAAGAAGAAAAAGTGACAATTTTAAGTGCAATTAGTTACTGTGATTCACTAGGTACTCAAGGTAAGGATTCTGCAAGAAGAGTAAGATAGCCTATACTTATACAGTAAAAGAGGGATTCAGCAAGTCCTGTAATTAGTAAGAACTTTGACAGTTTTCATCACTGTATTAATACTGTCTAAAATATTGAAAAAATGATTTACCCTCAAGAAAACACTAATTTGGAAAACAAAATCAATTATACATAACACACACCCCAATATACAAAGACCAGACTTTGTTACATGGACAACTCATGCTAGAGGATCTCGGAGAAGATGAGATAGAAAAAAGAATGTCCTGGTGCAAAAGATTAACACCAGGAAGGTTGGGTATGTGAGCATAGAAGAAATGGGGAAGGGAAATTTGAGGGTGGGAAAAGGCAGAGAGATGGGACTGATCTAATGACAGAAAAGCAATAGCAATGACTTTTTTGTTGTTGTTGCTAACAGATTAAGCAATACTAATGAAAACAAAGGCAAGATCTTAGTAAAGGGTCCTAGGATAGTGCCATGATGTGACTGTATCTGTCATGACGACCAAGAGGGAATGATTGCAGAGGTCAATGAGCTGGGAGAATGGAATGGATGATCACGACAGAGCTGATCATTGTGAATGATAGATGTTTCTGGGGGCTGAGAGTCCTGACTGGCACTGCGGAGCCTAGAGGAAAGAGGACCAGAGCATTCCAGCCTGGTATCCCACGCCCTCTCCTGTTGTGAGATGACTGCCGAGCTCTTCCCTCTCCCTGGCACTCAGCAGCTGCTAAGCACTACAGTCAGTGGTTACAATCAGTGGGGGAAGTGATATTCAAATATTCAAAATGAGATGCAAGATATACATCCCGACTTACTCTAAAGAGCAGATTTACTCTAAAATGGTATTCTTCACAAGAATGCAAATTCATTACTTTCTTGTGACATGAAGTTCTCCTGGGATTCTAGGTGACGTCAACAGACACCACTAGCAGAGAGTGGTTAGTCCATATCCACCTCACTGATTTTGTTAATGCAAACAATATTCTTATTATTATTTTGAGACAAAATCTCACTCTGTCACCCAGGCTGAGGTACAGTGGCATGATCTTGGCTGACGGCAACCTCTGTCTCTAAGATTCAAGTGATTCTCCTGCCTCAGCCTCCTGAGTAGCTGGGATTACAGGTGCACACCACACCTGTCTAACTTTTCTATTTTTGGCAGGGATGGTGTTTTACCGTTTGGCCAGGCTGGTCCTGAACTCCTGACCTCAAGTGATCTGCCTGACTCAGGTTCCCAAAGTGCTGGGATTACAGGCGTGAGCCACTATGACCAGCAAAGAATATTATTGAATTTAAATACTGCTTTACCGAAAACCAAACCAAAACAAAACTAATGGAAATGTGCGTAACACTTGAAGTTATGAATATTTGGAATCAAATCTAGGGTATGAATTCATTCATTTTTCAGGGTCTACAGCCACCACTTAATGGTATAAGGGCTGTATGGTAACAGTATTTATGTTAGTCATATCAGAAGATGCAAACATATCATAAAGAAGTAAAATGCTTCAGCTTGAATTTTAGGGAAACATGGCAAGACTCAAATATTTCTCTATTAAATATATCAAGGAGTCTACCTGCTGTTTGCTTTACTACTGCCATAATACTCTCACTTCCGAAATTCAGAAATATATCACTTAAGGTAATTTGCTGGCAGAGTGAGTGGTGGGGACGTTTTGTCAGTAGAAAGGTCAAATAATTTTGCACAATGTGCTGCAATTTTTTAGCTTTATAATTTTACTATAAGTGACCCAAGGGAAAGCTCATTATATTGTTACACACAAAAATTATGTTGTGAGCTAATGGAAAGTGAACAGTAAGGTAGCAGCCCTGTGTGCTATACCCACTGCTTTTTCTGAAATACATAATCTTGGCATGTTTTAATTTTTTTCAATAAATGTGGAAAAATTTATGTAAAAAAATAAGAGTCCTCATCTCACAATCAACCATTGTATAGGAGGGTAGCCTTCTAGACATGAATATAAGGCCCTTCTAAGGAATATAACATGCAACAAAGATTTACAGTAAAGCCAAGGAAGTAAGAAAAAAAGTCGACTAACCTAACCCACCTGAGCTCGGCTCACAGGGGTCAATGTCCTCATCATCGCTGGGACACTCTGCTGAGGCCACAAGGATGTCATCTGTGGTCTGCAAAAGAATCACATTCAGTAGATTAATTTAAAGGGTCTTAACAGATTCTCTCATCTTTGTCTCATTGACAAGTGAAACACAATTTGTTTATCAAGAAACCAAATTCACTATTTCCCTTTCTAAAGACACAGCTTACATTTTAGATCCTTCATAGAAGTAACTGGCTATTTGTGAAAACTTGATTACACTTTAGTTTACATGAGGACGTAGAAATGGTGACAGCCAGCTTGTAGATACCCATCCACTCAAATGCAGATAGAAGCTGCACACAGTATCATACAGAGGTTTAAAACAACCTGGCAGAAACAGATGATTATTACAGCCTGGAGTGCTACAATGTATGCATCAGTGGGCTTTATGTAGTACTTGTGCTTGGCTTCCTAAAAGCAGAATAGCCAAACCTTTTACATTCACGACTATGTAGAGTTTGATGAATCTTTGAGATATAGCTTGTTATTGTAGGAAACACAGATTAAGTAGAGAATTAGATAGCTCTTCCATCGGTGCAAAAAGGCAAGGAAATACAATCCATTTAAGACACTTTTTCATTTTCATTATGATTTCACACTTGAAGCTCATTTTTGTAATGTTCAGGTAGCAGGTATTGCTTCCCCATCATCCCTTTCATCATTATGGTTTCATAATAAATGAAAAGTGTACTCAAAGTGGGGGAGGGGAAGAGGTGACAATTTTCTCTGTGACATTCTAGTTGCTTCATTGCACTTACAGCAAAAAAGATAAATATCACTGTAATAAAAAGCAGCGTCTGTAAATCCTAGCAGTTAGTCACATAATCAACACATTGATAAGCACGAAAGGTTGTTCTTTATTGCTACTGACAAGCTGCAGTAAATTCAGCGTAGATATTGCATGGAATCTGTAAAGGCTTACATCAGAGTTGGCTCTGCTAAGGTAAAACAGAGAATCCAATGTATACAAATAAATAAAAATATCTCATTACATCTACTAAGGACTGAAGAGATTAGAATTGTTCAAACAATACTCAGAACTGCAACATTGATACAGTTCTCATTTAAAAGTGGAATTAAAATAACATAGGTCTTACTTCAAAGAAAAAGCAGAAATACGATATGAGCACCTAATATTAAAGGAGCACCTAATATTGTCACAGATTAAAGTATAACTAAATAATATTTAAGAAAGTTGTGGTATTTTGACAAATGGAGACAAGGAGTGATACACTTTTATAGAAAGCATTAGGCTTAAACATCTTTCAAGTGCAGGGTCTTTAAGAACAAAGAATTCGTTCAGATGCGAATGCTGTACAATATAACTTTAAATAAACAGAAACCTTTAAATAGCATTTGAGATGGTTTCATGTTACTCTGGTCTTACTTCTTCTGAGACAATTGGGAGAGTTTCTGGATTCATGCATTTTGCTGCTGCTATTTTAGAAAGGGAAGTTCAAAATACTGGTTTTCCTGGAAGTGTCTTTTTTTTTTTTAATGGTTGAATTTATTGACAAAGTTATTCATAATATTCTCACTTTTTATTCTTCAATGTTTGTGGCATTTGTAGTGCCAAATCCCCTTCCATTCCTGATATGTGATAATTTGTGGGGGTTTTCTTTTTTTTAATTATACTTTTAGTTCGAGATACATGTGCAGCATATGCAGGTTTGTTACATAGGTATACACGTGCCATGGTGGTTTGCTGCACCCATCAACCTGTCATCTACATTAGGTATTTCTCCTAATGCTATCCCTCCCCTAGGCCCCCACCCTCCAACAGGCCCCAGTGTGTGATGTTCCCCTCCCTGTGTCCACGTGTTCTCAGTGTTCAACTCTCACTTATGAGTGAGAATATGCAGTGTTTGTTTTTCAGTTCCTGTGTTAGTTTGCTGAGAATGATGGTTTCCAGCTTCATCCATGTCCCTGCAAGGGACATGAACTCATCCTTTTTTATGACTGCATAGTATTCCATGGTGTATATATGCCACATTTTCTATATTCAGTCTATCATTGATGAACATTTGGGTTGGTTCCAAGTCTTTCCTATTGTGAACAGTGCTGCAATAAATATACACGTACATGTGTCTTTATAGTAAAATGATTTATAATCCTTTGGGTATATACCCAGTAATGGGATTGCTGAGTCAAATGGTATTTTTGGTTCTAGATCCTTGAGCAATCACCACACTGTCTTCTACAGTGGTTGAACTAATTTACACTGCCACCAACAGTGTAAAAGCATTCCTATTTCTCCACATCCTCCAGCATCTGTTGCTTCCTGACTTTTTAATGATTGCCATTCTAACTGGTGTGAGATAGTATCTCATTGTGGTTTTGATTTGCATTGCTCTAATGACCAGTGATGATGAACTTTTTTTCATATGTGTGTTGGCTGCATAAATGTCTTCTTTTGAAAAGTGTCTGTTCATATACTTCACCCACTTTTTGATGGGGTTGTTTTGTTTTCTTGTAAATTTGTGTAAGTTCCTTGTAGATTCTGGATATTAGCCCTTTGTCAGATGGATAGATTGCAAAAATTTCCTCCCATTCTGTAGGTTGCCTGTTCACTCTGATGATAGTTTCTTTTGCTGTGCAGAAGCTCTTTAGTTTAATTAGATCCCGTTTGTCAATTTTGGCTTCTGTTGCCATTGCTTTTTGTGTTTTAGTCGTAAGTCTTTGCCCATGCCTGTGTCCTAAATGGTATTGCCCAGGTTTTCTTCTAGGGTTTTTTTTATGGTTTTAGGTCTTAATGTTTAAGTCTTTAATCCATCTTAATTTTTGTATAAGGTGTAAGGAAGGGGGGTCCAGTTTCAGTTTTCTGCATATGTCTAGCCAGTTTTCCCAACACCATTCATTAAATAGGCAATCCTTTCCTCATTCCTTGTTTTTGTCAGGTTTGTCAAAGATCAGCTGGTCTTCAAAGAATTAGAAAAAACTACTTTAAATTTCATATGGAACCAAAAAGGAGCCCATATAGCCAAGCCAATCCTAAGCAAAAAGGCTGGAGGCACCATGCTACCTGACTTAAAACTATGCTACAAGGCCACAGTAACCAAAACAGCATGGTAGAGGTACCAAAACATACAGATAGACCAATGGAATAGAACAGAAGCCTCAATGTAACTCTTAATGTCAGTAAAGATCGTTAGCAATTGGCATGATAATCATGTAGGTATCTTTTTAAAAAGAAAGCTTTAAAAGCAAAGACCTATTCTCCTTTTGGCACAATTACATCTTGCTGGGTAATATACAAACAGACTTGATAATGGCGTGTTATTGAATTATGTAGTCTTGCCGGTCAGTTGCTCCAATTCCCTCCAGAGGAGACAATCAGCTTCCCCCTTCCCCTCCCCGGGAACAACATCTAGTGGAAAGCTACTTTTATTCTCAATTTCCAATTAATTTCAAGGTTACAGATAATTTCTCATTTTCTCTGAGGAATGTTAATATGAAATCAATATAGTGTTGTTCCTACTGGTGTTTTATTCTTGTTAGAGGGAGGAGGAGGTAAATAAATTCTTTAAACCAATGGCTCTCACATCAGCAGTGATATTGCTGCTTTTTCCTTCCTCCATCTGGAGGGACATTTGGTAATATGTGGAAATATTTGAGGTCACAATTGGAATTGTGAGGTCTGCTAATATCATTGTCTATTTTTGACTGCTAAACATTCTTTTCTCTCCTCCTCCTCCTCCTCCTCTCTTCTCCTTCTCCTTTATTTATTATTATTATTTCTTTTGTAGAGATAAGGTCTCAGCTCAGTCTCACTATGTTGCCCAGGCTGATCTAGAACTCTTGGCCTCAAGCAATACTCCTATCTGAGCTTCTCGAAGTGCTGGGATTACAGGAATGAGCTACTACACAATGCCTAAATATTATAAAATACACATGACAGCTTGAAGACAACAAAGAATGAGCTAACCTGAAATGTCAATAATGCCAAAGTTGAGAACCCCTGCTCAAAACGTTTAAAAACAGTTCTGTGTCTTATTTTTCTCCTAAAAAAATGGACAGCATAATAGTATCTATTGTTACAAGGATTAAATTGGTACATGAAAAGTACCTAGAAGGGGACAACACTGTAAATATTTGTTAAAACTTTCAATATTATTATCAACATTTTCTTCAATATTTCATGAATGTAATACCAATTTAATGTTTTTGCACTATATTTATAAATAATATAATTATAGATATTAAACTGAAACTTGTACATATGAATTATTCTTAACTTGAGGTCTCATGTTAAAATTTGTATCAAAATACAGTAGCTATGTTGGTATTTTGTTGAACTAAGTACTATCTTTTACTGTCTGGGTTCAAACTCTGACCTTTTAGAAGGCAAACATCAAATATAAACTTAAAAAACTGCTTCTTAAAAAAATTCATGGGCTACAACTGTGTGACTCAGTGGGTAGTGTTTCATGCAGACTAAATTATTTAGGCAATACAAGTTAAGCTTTGTTTTAAAAGCTGACCTATTTTCTTTTGGAACAATTCTACACTAACCAGAAAGTGTGAGAATGTTCTCAGCGTCACCTTCTGCAAAACACAATTCCTAAAATAACAAAAGATGTCATACAATGGTACTTCCTATAGCCCTCTTACAATAGAAAAAAAAGTCTACAAATGTGACCCTTTTGTAAAACTATATTTTACTTTTTAATATAATTTCCCTGGTATAATGAAATACGTTCTTGATTTTCATATATGGTTTTCCTCCAGAAATTAAACACCAGCAACAATCTTGAGAATAAAAGACCTCAGACCAATAGATGGCTTGGCAAAAATCATCATCACAGTATGAAAAATCAGGAAGTGGCTCAAGTGTAGGAGAAAAAAAATCAAATTGCACTTTAGAAGCTGAATTAACTGCACAATTTTCTAGCCAAAGCTGTGTAATTTAAATTTAATTCACTGTGTTTGGAGATGCCGCTATGACTTGCCGTTGAGAGAGTGGTAGAAAAAAAACTCAAATATGTCACATTAATCAATTCCATTCTTTAGTATACTTTTCCCTGATGTTTCTAACCTTTTTGAGAAAAGAGACAACCTGCTGAAAAAGATAGAAGCGTGATCAAGCAGAAGCATTAGCTTTACATAACAGTCCATTTAGATGAGTGTCTCTAACTGTGCATTTAACCACCCACAGGTGAAATTGCTATGCTGATCTTCCTTAATTCAGACTGGTCTGTACATGCACGTGGTAAGCATCTCTTCTTGTTTAAAATGTGCACTAAAATTTAAGTCTCTATACTTTTAGGAAGAAAATGATTTGAACAGAATTCAAGAAATAAAGGCTCTAAAACTTAATCCATCCTTTTCTATATTTGAACACCAATATTTTGTAGGGTTTGAGAAATATGTCAGGATGGGGGCAAAAGAATGTCCTTAATGCATGGTAAGAAGGTAGACCAATTGATTTAATACTCAGGGATATTAAAAAGAGGGAGCATTTGGTTGGGTGCAATTTAGAGAAACACAGATGTATTTTTGTTATTTTTTCTCACTTATAGGAAGACTTTTATTTTTCATTATTCCATCATTAATGGTGGAATTTTCTGAATATGCATTTGCTGTCACTTTAAAAAATATAGCCTAATTGCATATCTGTTGTAAAAATATACAAGGAAAGCATGAATAAATCCAGTATGTAATATTATATCCCTAAGAATAGCATTCCAAGACTTTATTCCTTATGATAAACAGCTTTCCTGAAGACTAATATATTCCAATGAAGACGCTTACAGAAAACTAGGCCGGGCGCGGTGGCTCACGCTTGTAATCCCAGCACTTTGGGAGGCCGAGGCGGGCGGATCGCGAGGTCAGGAGATCGAGACCACAGTGAAACCCCGTCTCTACTAAAAATACAAAAAAATTAGCCGGGCGTGGTGGCGGGCGCCTGTAGTCCCAGCTACTCGGAGAGGCTGAGGCAGGAGAATGGCATGAACCTGGGAGGCGGAGATTGCAGTGAGCCGAGATTGCGCCACTGCACTCCAGCCTGGGCGACAGATCGAGACTCTGTCTCAAAAAAAAAAAAAAAAAAAAACCAAAAAACCAAAAACCAAAAAACCAGAAAACTATACTATTAAGACAAATCTGTTTTGTAAGGAAAAGAGCAATTTCCAATTGTACAATAGGATATTCATTGTCAGTATACGATACCCACAAATAAACCCTTGATTTATTCTAAAATTTTAATTGGAACTTCATTTCTAAACAGCAATAGTGTATCCTGCTATACATCTAAATACAAAGCCAAAAAAATTGTCTCAATGACATGAGCATTGTATAACATTATTTAGCCTAATATTTAACTGTTGTGACTGATACTTAGACTGAATTGATAGCAACAATTAGTGGGTCGAGGACAGTGCTAGCTGAAATATGGTATCTTTGGTTAACTGATGGGCACTTGTTCTTGCTGATATTTTTCCGTATGCAAAGCTGCTTTGGAAGAGAGAGAGCTCCCAAGTGTGATTTTCATGACTGAATCTAATGGTTTCTCCAGAAAATATTTATCACTAGGGGAGGTTCCTTGAAAAAAAAAAAAAATTAACAGGATTCAGGATTAGTATCACAAATTCCCAAGTAAGGTCCAACCCAGTGTACTGATAACCTATGGAGCAAGAAGTTTCTAGGAGGTAAGGGAAGTCATAGTTCTCACCAGAAGGAAAAACTGCAGAAAATAATCCACTTGTAATGTGTATATAGGTATATGATTACCAAACTGTGGTCTATTTGATTAAATCAAATCAGTAAAGAAATATAACAAATTGGCAATTTCAGTTAATGAACAATCCTATTAAGGTACAAGAGGAATTTAGAGGCTGCCTAGATCTTATTCTTGTTTCCACTGTCTCAATGAAGTTGCCTCAGTTGACATCATAAAGATGTCAATTTCATGGCTCACTATTTAATAAACATAAAAATAATAAACTGATCTCCAATATGTAGAGGATGAATTTTACCTCCAGCACATGAATAACAAAGATAGTGAGGCCCAATTACTCAACAATGAATACAAAGCACCTCATCTATGCATAGCATTTTCTCATAGGCATAAAATATGTTCAGTACATATCAAGGTATAAATTGTGGTTCCGACATGCAAATAATTTATTGTTCTATCTCTGTTCTGAGGCAAATGAACAAATAACTCTTTAATACAAATAACAATGAGGTAAATTCGAATAGCTTATTTTTCTCGGAATGTAACAATGTTCCCATATCCATTACTTCATTTACAATTCACCAAAAGCATCCTTATCTGGAATGAAGATGGAGGTACTATTATTCAGAGTGTTATAGTTAAGTGTCTGCTAAAAAAATACTCATCTGTACACTCATCTACCCAATTTGAATGTGTGAACATTGGCTTTCATGAATATGTAGGGCAAAGCTCAAATATCCCTGAAAACAGCCACTTTCACGTTTCTTTAATGTTCGTTCCCAATTGATGCCCTAGGCTATTACAAAAAGTGACCATAAATCAGCTGTCTGCTTGGGAAAAAGGCAGACTTGAAAGCCATTCAATTTCCTTCAAATTTTTTTCAGCTGTTTAAAATGTATGCAATGGTTCCAGAACCATTAAAGTGAGTTTGAGTAGAACTCTGCCATGGTAAAGAAATCACATCTTACTCAATCTAACATTCATTTTTATGTACATTTGATAGTGGTTCTCCTAACAGGCAAAACTCAAAGGAAAATATAGGAATATGGAAATAATGTCACAGAAATACACTTTAATTAAATTATGGGGAAAAGAATAAAACTGAATTTTTGAGTAATCAAAAAATAACATCATTTTAGCAAACTTATTCAAAATAGAAAACCTACAAATAAGGAACCTGCTGTCAGGGAAAGTGAAATTAAATTTATGTTTAAAAAATATGTTTTTACTATTTCTTTATGCTACTGATGACCTCTATGCTCATATTGCATCTCCATTTTTAGCCAAGGCAATGTAGAAGGACTGGCAAAATCAACTAATATGAAATTTAAACTTTCAGGAAGCCATGGAAAAATTTATTTTTCTGAATTCTCACTAATTAGAATTTGAGAATGTCAGACCTCCAAAGACTGCTGGTAATGGAGTAGAGGTACTGAATGAGTGATCGACTGTGTTTCCCGTCTTTGTTTTGCTTTTGGACAAAGCACTTTCTGAAATAATTTTGGCCATTTCCAAATTAAATAAATATTGAAAGATGTTTACAAATGTAAATTTAGGCTTCTAGCTGTATCAATATGAATATCTAGTCCTATTATGGATTAGTCACACAGGTTGAAACGAAAAGTAGGGTTCTAGCTGTATCAACATGAGTATCTAGTCCTATTAATGGATTGGTGGACTAATTAATAGATTAATTAGTCACACACATTGAAATCAAAATCCTTTTTGGTAAAAGGCCAAAATAAAACCAGACTTTATGATTGCATAATGCCTATGATGGATAATTTCAACTAGTCTGACTCCAAATCCAAGCTTTCATTGTTGCCATGTTAGGGAATGAAAACATGTTTTAGTTAAGCAGTCATATATCTTCTTGTACTGAGTCAGATCTTAGAGATCTTTAATGTAAGCTCTTCATTGTACATATTGGGAAACTGAAGCTAGAAAAATTTAATTGGCCACAGTTATGGCAAATCTATGCTAGTTAATGGCAAATCTATGAGATTATACGACTCCCAGTAGATTATGTTTTTCTATTATCCCAGATGACTTCTACCTATTCATTCATCTATGCATCCATCCATCCATCCATCCATCCATCCATCCATCCCAAACCATCTTGTTCTCTAATGAATTTTATGTGATCTACAAAGATACGTGATAAAATAAACTTAAAATAAGTGAAAAGGTTGCAAATGTAGAGTACTGGATTTTAGATAAGTAACCACTAAAATCGTCCTGAAGAAATACACACAGACGGGAGGTGCATATTCACAGCTTCTGCACCATTTGATACGGCAGCACATCATGTAACACTAAAAGGGGAGCACAATTAATGCTAGAGTTCAACTTTTAAAAATCCAATTACAGAAATTCAAATATTGACATAATTACAGTTATTTTGAAATGGAGTTAACCCAGAAATTTATTTACTTGTGAAAATCTTTTCTTAAATTACTGTTTTAAAGACCTTACATACCATGCCCTCAGTCTCTGTACCTAAATGCATAACTAATTTTTTGGTGACAAAAAGAAAATGCAAATTATTGAATCTTTTTCTGTCTTTGTATCTCTTTGACTTAGAACACTGCAGGCTAATGCTGGCTACAAAACTAACTCAATGAACTCCCTTCTCTCTTCTCATTAAGCCACTGATTAAAATCCTTCCAACTTCCAAGGTCTCTCTCTTATTAACTACTGTCTTCACAACATAAGTGCTAATGAGATATTCATATTTGTTTCTCTCACACAACAACCATTAGAGTTCTGTCAGATTATTTCTTATTACATCTTGGGAATAAATACATGGAAGTGACCATTTATTAGCCATATTGGTAGTTTCTCCAGAAACAATCTAAACATGTATTGAATATCAAGTCAGTCTTATTGACACAATGACCTTAGAAGTGAAGGTTCAAGATCAAAGATGTAGAAGGAGCCACATTTACCTTTGGATAAGCAGCCAGTTATAAAAAAACATTTCTCTGCTACTGGGTAGTACTATGACCAATGTCACCTGATAAACTTTAACTTGGGGATAGATGAGAACTTCCATTCCACACGATGTTTGGAGTATAGAACAGCAAGAAATATGGATGTGGCTGGAAATAATGATGACTTAGTTAACAGAAAGTGTATTTTCTGATTTTGAGTTGATTCATGAGTTGAATACATGCAAGGCCCACGATTGCATGCCCCCAAATAAGCCAATATCTGAGTAGCATCACTATGCTTGTATCTATCCAGTGGTGATTGAGAATAAACATTATCTGGCTCAGACGTCACAATGTTATCTTGTTCATGTGCTAAGAGGATCCAGTGTCTTCTAGTTCTAGTTAAACTGGAACTCCAAGCTTCTACACTTGACTGCTTCATTCCTTATGGTGCACATTGGCTCCTTAATACATATTTAAGATGTTGTACTGCTGAAACACCTCAGTTTAATTTATACAATGCTGACCAATAATGCAAAATAAATACTACTCCAGAATTCAAGTCTCAGTTCTAGTTTTCATGAGCAGTACACATCATCTTGGACTGATTTCTGTGTTCTAAACATGACATATGAATATATACATATTATACATTTAAATACATATATTTATATATGTAATTATTTGTGTCTCACAGGATGTTAAGGGAGTCAAATTTGATATGTGTGAAGTCATTTTGGAAAGTGTAAAAGTGCCCACGATGCAGAGTTTATATAAATTATTATTATAGAAAACACATGGACACATGGAGGGGAACATCACACACCAAGGCCTGTCAGGGTGTGGGGGAAAAGGGGAGGGAGAGCCTTAGGACAAATACCTAATTCACGTGGGGTTTAAAACCTAGATGACAGGTTGATGGGTGCAGCAAACCACCATGGCACATGTATACCTATGTAACAAGCCTGCATATTCTGCATATGTATCCCAGAACTTAAGATAAAATAAAAAAATTATTATTATAACTAATAATTTTTGTCCCTCACATGATGCTACAAAGGAGAGCTCCGGCTAGTGCTTGAAGAGGGCAACCAAATGTCCACTTACCTGAATACAATTTATTTTAATGTCCTGAAATCCTCTTGTCTCTCAGTTGAATAGGATCTGTATCTCTCACTTACACTAGCCCCTCACATAGATGCTGTTCTTGGGCTGCTTCCTGTTATGCCAGCATTGAATTCATTTTGGCATTCCTTATTTAGGGCATATGTGTGGATCTCACTGGTAACCTACAAGGTAGGCAGCACCAATCTATGCCCGGCACTATGATTACGTTTTCTCCGATCCAGATCTCCTCGAGAGCTTAGTGCACAGACTCAGGGATACTTGAGCTCTCTCTAAATTCTAAGTTCTACTCTATTTAGATTGTGAGAACCTGATTTATTTTATCACTGCATCCAGAATTTACCACTCTCTTATATCTACAGCATATAAATGAACAGATAAACAGGAAAAAACAGACAACTTAGCAAACAATGCTAGTTAAAGGAGAGAAAGAGAAAAAGGGAGAGGGAGAGAGAAAGACTGATTCTCTAAGTGTAATTCATGCATGACAATGCTCCTTACAATAGGAGTGGCTGTATTTGTAGTTATAATATGACTTTGCCTATGGTTTGTCTTTTATATGTATGAATAATATGCTAATCAACTCCTGTTAAGACAATGAGTTATCTTTTCTTAGTGCATTAGAATAGTGGGAGTAATTGCCTTTCGAAATCATCTTGAAATCTAAAAGTATGAAGACTGCTTAGTGATATGTTTTATTTTATTTCATATGCTCCTTTTGGGTAGAGTTTATGTTTTATGCTCCCAGGGCATCTATATAGGAATTCAGTAGAGTTGACTTAAAATGACATAATCATTCAAAAACCTGGCTTATATTCTTAAAGCATTTGCATGAATAAAAGGATTTTCTGAAAATAATTATGACTTGAAAAATAATCGTTATGAAAATACAATTTACTTAAAAGTGAGGGATTCATCTTGACTTTAAAAATAGAAGAAATATTATACATGACACTTGAATTTACTGGAATCATCACATTTTAAATAATCTTATTCTTGATGGTCATCCAGTCTAAGCTCACTACATTTTTGGTTATGAAAAAGGCATGATTGTCACAATTGCTCATTTATACCAGCTAATTCAATCTCAATATAAAATTGAACAAGTATAGACTATTTTCTAGGAATACAACTAAAAGTGGGAGATGAGAATTGTGGCAAAATAACACTTTTTCAAAGATTTTATCTGCCTTATAACATCTCTAGAAGTGACAATGAAACTTTCTAACTGGCTTCCACATTATACCCCATGGCTGGAAATGTATGGTAGAGAAATAGCAAAAAGTGACATTATCTTTAACTGAAAGAGAGAATGACTGAAGGTTAGAAGGAAGGCAAAGCTAAAAATGTCTTGCGATAAGTTGGTCTTCCTGCTTTTATGAAGCATTCCTGTCCTTCGAGAAAGCAGTAAGATAAAGCCTACTCTGTGGAAGGGACTGAGAAAAACATAGTTAACTATCATTTTGGTTTTTTTTTTTACCTATATAATATTCCTTAACTATCTCTATCTCTTATAAACTCTGTTGCAATAGTCTTACATTATAAATGCTTTTACTTAGTTGCAAAAAAAAAAAAAAAAACTATTCCTTTGTAATGTTTTCCTTCAAAATCTAACTACAGGATGAAAGCTTCATCTTTTTCCTGAAAGAGGCCAGTCATAAGATTCACACCAAGAAATACTGCAAGACAGAATGCACTAATCAAATGTATATCTACTGATTCTGCCATTCATTCATTTATCCGTTTGTACTCATTTGTTGAATATTTTCATTTAATAAAGAGTTATACAGGCAAAGAATAAAAATACAATTTTCTGACTCAGAACATTTAGAATACTGTGGTGGAGCATGCAATCCAATTTCTTTTGGGTTTGGAGAAGGCATCCATCATTTTATGAATTAATCTTTTACGCATGTATTAAGTGTTCACACTGTATATTCAAGGTTGCATCCCCAGGGCCTGCCACAGTACCTAGCATGTAAGAGACAAATATCTGACTAATGAGTCAGAAATGATTCCAGCCAGTATAATTGGAAAAATAGAAGTGATTTGATAGGAAAAATAAGTCCAACACTATAAATCACCTCATCATACTAGACAAAAGTACCTTAGACTTTCATTTCCAAATGCAAAGGATTGACAGAACCAAAGATGCTCTATGTTCTGTGATACTTGAGCTATCAGCTGATTAGAAAAGGTATCAATTTGAAAAGCAACAAGAAGCATTGTCATGTTAACTTTTTTGGAAAATGTGACTGCTACCACTATTCATTGTAAGGCAATTTGTGCTCCTTCGTTTTTACAACTAATAAATGGTGCCAGTGTTTATTTTTCTCCTTTTTCCTTTGATTTCATTTTTTTCATCTCTTCTTATTTCATTTGTGGTGTCCCAACTCCCAGAGGAGCTACCTCAGGAGAAACGATCTCACATAGCAAGAAAAGTCCAAGGAGCAAATGCTGTTTGACTCTAACCAACACACCGTAGCACCTTAGGTCCATGTATAAATTTAGGGAAGAGAATTACATGCTCTCTTCCAGTTATTATTATATGATTCCGTAAGTCAAAGAAATCTGGAAATGTTTCCATGAGTAGAAATTTGTGATAAAGGAGATAGTCTTTTTTACTCTGCTAGAATATTTTTTGGTACAAGGAAAGTGCCCTGTATATAATTGTTGATTTAATCTGAGATATCATGAGCCCTGACACTTGACTTCTAGTTCTCCAATTTAAGTTACTAAGCTGCCTACATTCCATCAGGATAATTTGCCATGTAATCATGAATGGGTAGGGGAAACTGGCAGCTTTTAATAGTTCTCAAAGGTAATTCCTAAGACAGGTGAGTTGGAACTGATGAAATTGAGATAGATGCTAAGTGACCAGGCATCCCAGCTTTGAATTGTGAAATTGAACTTCAGTGTGTAACAACAAATCCAGGCCCTCTATGAGCAGCAAGTTGCTTTTTCCACTACTGAGCATGGAAGGAGCATGAATGCTGGAGCTGAACAGACTGGACTTAAATCCCAGCTCTGCCACTTACTAGCTGTGTAAACCTGGGCAAGTTCCCCACCTTCTCCGGATTTCTTTCTATGTAAAAGTGAAGTTATTTACACCTACTTTGCATGAGTATTACATGTATTAAATTATCTAGACCTAGATAGGCATACTGTCTAGCACAGTAGCTGGTATATGGAAGATATTATCATGAATATTTATTACATAGATACAACCAGCTTTCAAAATGAATGGCTCTTGTAGACATTTTCACATTATTCTCACTGCAATATGGAAATTAAACTTTATTCCTAGCACTGGACTCCCTAATCTTTAGAGACAAACACTCCCTTCACAGAGAAAGTACAAGTTTCTCACCTAAATTTACACATCCATGTTTAAATATTCAATAAACAGAGAAGATTATATGTTTGATAGGACAGCGCTTGTAAAAGCACCTCAAAAAAATCACAACATTATCAGTATATTGAAAATACAAGGTATGTCTCTTCTCTCTAGCTACACGATGTAATCAAGCATTTGTCAAATCATATTTGGAGGCTCTTTGAATTATATGCTCCATTTCCCTTTTAGGTAAAGAGAAGGAAACCCTAAATTGGCACGGTCAGGCATGGGTCAGATGTACAGTATCAAATGACTGCACTGCACTGTTCAGGAGGGACCTAGGAGTATATCCCAGTCTCCCGGCTCTCCATCCAGTTGGCATCTTGCTCCTTCTACTGCTCCTAGTTTCATGTTTGGGTATGGGGCAGATAAAAATAACAGTGGGAATAATTCACTACTTTTCCCAAGTTTCTCATAGATGACTCGACTTTTTAAATTCTGCCCTATATCTTACTGAAATTTTAAGCAAGGCCTTTGAAAAATACTAGGGAATGGTGCCGTCATTCACAGCTGCCAGACTGGAGAGCAGTCAGTGGCTGGTGCAAAGCCCAGTAAAATCCAACCAAAGAACACAAGTGCAGAAACAGGACAAGAATTTTGCTAATTGTCTTGAGAACTAGGGGCTTCATTAGAGAACTTGCATTTGTGCACGTATTTCCTGAGATGGGATCTGCTGCTGAACTCTTCCTGCAGGTATTTCAGTGTTTTATTTAGTTATGATATTGCCTAATGACCTTTTTTGGTCCACTATTCAGACATTTTTGGGTCATTTAAAAAGTTGTTACAAATAAACATCACTTACATAACATTTATATTTCTAAGTGACTAAACATATCCTCTCTTGGATAGCTTTCCTATTGCCAGCCTTGCATTTACAGTCTGTCTCACTCAATTCTGACATATTTCATTGCAATTGTTATCATGCCTCTGCCATCTGGGTTTGTCCTTTTCCTTCTCGCACACCTCTGCAATCCCTGCCTGCCCTCTTCCCTTCATTATCATTGCTTAGATGCCTACTAATTAAGGACAAGAAAGAAGCCTATTCAACATAAATATACCTTTTATCATCATGAGAACTTATATAGGTGTAGCTTTTTAAACAGATAGTTCAGAAGACAAACTTTTCTTGATGATTTGGTGTCATTTTTATGAGCACAAGGGCTGGAAACACAGTAGTGATCTCAAAGAGTATCACTGACTATTCTCCATAGGTACCCAAGTTGCTCGTTTACTTTTTAGTCTACAAAAGCTCAATCTAGTTTTTGTGTTTTGTCAGCGTTTATAGACCTCTTTCTTCCTTCCAATTTGCCCCTTCAGATCTGCTTTGAGCTGGAAATCCAGATAATCAAGGTTCTCTGTCTTGAGAAATGAGAAATTGGCTATAAGGTAAAGGATGTCAGAGAGGTTCTCAAATGAGAAAGCCCAGGTGCGTGAGAGCACTCAGTCGAGGCTCATGGCTTAAAATACACAAGACCTGTTAGTTTCTTCCTAATGCAGAGTTCTTCATGAAGGTAGTACATTTATTTGTAAGAGACTCTCTCAGTAGTATTTTCACTATGATAATTTTCAAATGGGCTTTTCTTATTTTACTGAGTCCAAGAATTCTTAGTGAAACAAGATTCCACATTTCTAAATTTCTCTTTTCCAAGATCTATTCAAACAGAAGCCAAGCCTCCTTTTGTGTTCCACTGAGTTGGCTGGGAGGGAAATGAAGATGAAGTAACGTAATAAGAAAGGTGGCTGTCTTACTGTCATTGACTACTTTGCTACCTGAAAGACTTGAAGGTACACTGGTTTATATTTTTAGGTAGAACCTGATGCAGCCATGCAGGCATCCAGCTATATCTATCCAGAGTGGGTGATTCACCTGGTGTACCCTGAAGAGACAGAGAGATGCTCTCCATGGTAGCATCTTTTTGGTTTCCTAGGACCAGTTGTTTGCTTGACAAATTGAGAAGTCCTGGTACAGGTTATGGGATCTTATAATGCTGCTTTCTGGTGATCTGCTGCATGAGCATTGGAGTCAGACTTACCCAAGTTTAAATCTGGACTCTACTATTTAGAGCTGGTAGAACTTGGGTGATTTATTTAACCTCTCATTTGTAAATGAGAGGGATGCACTGCCAATCTCTGCAGTAGTTGTAGGAATTAAGAAAATCATGATAGATGATATACTTAACACTGTACCTGGTGCATGATAAATTCAAAATAAATATGGGCTATTATCACCTTCATTATTATTTTATAAGACATACATATGTTACCTCCAGCATGCTGAAAATAACATGTTTCTTAATAAAGTAGGCAAAACCCCAGTATCTTAACATTCACAACAGGTAAACAATCCACTTTTGTCCTTGCCTAGCATATTGTGAAGTGGAAGGGGAAAAAGCCAAACAGTGCATGAAGAATGCAAATGTATTTTTTTTCCTGAATGTTCTCTTTTGCTTTTTGACTTTTAAACTCTATTTTATTTCAAAACACAGTCCCAACCATTCCAAAGCATTTTTGAATTGGAAAGCCTTCTTTTTTTGTTTCATAATAAGCTAACTGCAGGTGCAAACTCAAGGGAGATAGACCTTGGAAATTTTAAGTATGTTGCCATGGCAATGGTTTGCAAGAATGTGTATGAGTTTCATCTTAGCTCTCCAGCATTCAACTGAGTTCATACGTGGAGGTTCGAATCACTACGCACACAATGTTTGCCACTCATTGTGTCCTGAAAGGTTTGGAAATAAATCTCTGTGTTGCTTATAGCAACCAGAAACCACAAAATTCTATTTATTTATTTATTTATTTATTTATGCAAATGTAGAGATCTAGTCATTCGTATCTGCTCTTAGGTGGCCTATCTCACCAGTGTGGCTGCTCTAAGAGAAGCTGTACACATACATTCAACAATAATCATTTTCACCATTGTTGCAAACACAGTTGTACTCCCAATATGGAGTAGCTATAAAAATGTTCTACTGAATATCACATTAATTTCCTCATTCAAATTTGACAGATCCTTCCAGAAGCACGATAATTATTTAAAGATGTTGCATTAAAGCAAAATTTCAGTCTAATGAATTGTGGAGTATTTCCTTAAAAGTGTCTCATCCTATACTGTAGGAAAGAAAGTGAAAGCACACAGGTCCAGTCATTAAATCAACACCACCCTCCCCAGAAAAAGCACCAGCACCAGCACTGCCAACAAAAAGACATGCAAAAAACATCATTTTATCATATATCACTACCTCAGTGGTTCTTAAATGGTTCAGTTAATGCTTCTAAATTCCAAAATCTGCACACTGAACTCATGCTTCTTTGACAAAGGAGGCAATGGTTCTTGACAAAAGCATTATTTTCCCCATAAATGGAATCCACAGCATACTATAATTGGGCAAGTTTTAAAGCTATCTATTGGGTACAGGAAATAATTATTAACAAATTCTCTTCAAATTACAAGGCTTTTTCATATAAAATGAGTACTAAACAAATAATATCATTTTTAATTAAATAAATGATTTTAATTAAAATCCAGCAAGAAAAAGCTGGATTTCTAGGGGTGTATGTTCTTCATGTTTTCTAGCAAAAACTTGCTGCAAATGATTCATCATGATACAGAATGCCCTACATAAAAACATGGCCACAGGGGACCCCAGTATCTTCTGCATTTTGTTACTGACAAAACCCTTCACAAACGCATTATTAGCTACCAAACCCTGGCAGCTATTTAAAATTGACATTGTTGCTTTAACTTTGACCCGTCTTCCAAAATGTGCACGGCGCGCGCGCACACACACACACGTCAATCTCTCAATCTCCCGTACTCCTTGCTGTAACATCTTGTTGATGTACTTTAAGACTGCAGTAGAGCTTCCCTCCCCTGACCCTCCATTCTAAGAAGCTTACAGCAATGCTGGAATTAAACAAATGAGAACACAATAATTAGCTATGCAAACTGTCAACTAGATCTAAAAAGAAAAACAACCCAGAAAATACAACAATCAGCAGTTTCAAGCCCTAACAAGAATCTGCATTGAATTCTCATTTATTTTGAACAAAAATAGATTAGGCCTTTTGAAAAATATTCAGTGAAATTTCTATGGAAATAGGACAAATTAGCCTATGGGTCTTTACATCTCTAATTTCTGTGATGCTGATACAGTAGAAAAGTCCAACACTCTTTCCAAATAAATACTCTTCTACTCTTTAATAGCCAGATTTACTTCCAAAGGTGAGTAGCACCAAAAATATTTCCAAAGTGGATATGAAACAGGTCAGTGGATCAAATTATATGGTGTGACACCCCAGTTCCCAACTCTCTCCCCACAACCTCACCCTAATCGTTTTATCAATGGTAACTAAAATATAAAAGGAAACTGTAAGGGAAAAATTATTCTTGAAATATCTTGTGTGGCTGGGTGTGGTGGCACACACCTCTAGTCCCAGCCACCTGGAGGAGGCTGAGGCAGGAGGGTCACTTAAGTCCAGCCTGGGCAACATAGTGAGACCCTAACACTAAAAATAAGAAAAAAGAAAAATATCTGGTGTGTTTGTGGTATACGAAGGGAAGGGAATAGGTATTTAATTCTTTGGGTGGAGAGTATTGATTATATAATTTGTAGCTAAATCTCTGAGTTTCTTCACAGATGCCAATCAACTGCCTCCTCACCCTTCGGGAACCATCCTGAGTTCCGATGAAGCAACATGGATTATCTCTATGATACAGACACTTTGTCTGAATACTAATCTAATGCTTCAATTGACTGTTAAATGTTCTCTTAACCCATTTGCATCCCATAATAGAAATTTGGATTTTTTTAAATTGAGAATTGTAATGACTCTGTAAAAGTTTTGTTGCTTCAAGTCTTTTATCTTTAAACTTGCTGAATAACTGCCTACTTTATAAATTGAGAATGTAATGTGTAATGCCTGAAACTAGTGTAGGACAAGAAATGGTGTAATCTAAGATTTGACTAAGAGTTCTATGTAACCCATTGACCTGGGGCAAATCACTCCTCATCCTAATATAAGTAGGTTAGAGTAGATGACCTTTCACATCTCCCATGCAGTGATGGAGAGTAACACAAGGCAGTCCTGTGGTAACAGTAGATGTTAATATCTTGATTGTGGTGGTGGTTACAAGAAGCTATACATGTGATAAAACTGCACAGAGGCCGGACACAGCGGCTTATGAGGTCAGGAGATCGAGACCATTCTGGCTAACACGGTGAAACCTCGTCTTTACTACAAATACAAAACTTAGCCGGGTGTGGTGGCATGTGCCTGTAGTCCCAGCTACTCAGGAGGCTCAGCTACTCAGGCAGGAGGAGCCCTTGAGCCCAGGATATGGAGACAGCAGTGAGCTATCATCATGCAACTGCACTCAATCTGGGCAACAAATTGAGAGCCTGTCTCTAAATAAATAAATAAACAAATAAATAAGAACATAAAAAAAGAAAATGAAAACAAAATACAAATAAAATGAAACTGACAAAATAAAACAGGAAATATCACAGATTCACTAAAAATTAAATTTCCATTATTTATATCCAGCTCTCATCCATTATTTATATCCCAAGGATGCTGTCATTTCTGCCCAATTAGCTACCCCTACAATGTGTAATCTTATTTTTCAATCCTCAAATCCTGCAGAATCCTTATTTATCTGAGAATTCAATTGTGCTCAATATGCTTCCTTTTAATGTCACAGAATTCAGTGAATTTTCCTGACTTCCATGTGGTCTAAAAATAATGGCTGGTGACTTAGAAATTTTATTGCTATGTATTGGCTTCGAAATTTGTCTTTCAAGTGACAGGAATTGGGCAAAAAAAAAAAAAAAAAGACAGTAGATGCCACTAGCAGAGTTCTGGTGTAGGCAAAGTAGAAGAAAAGGGGCAAAACAAACAGGAAATAATTAAGAAAGAGAATGAGCAGAAGGAAGGAGAAAAGCTAAGAAAAGAGTTCCTCCACCTAGGTTTGGGTGGTGGCAGAGGATCTCTGTCCATTTTACAAGTGACATCTATGATACAGCTATTTCATGTTTAGGAAAGTAGAATGAATCTCTCATGCAATGAGATGTGAAATAAGTCTTGATTACAGTATTCTAGAAAGGGGCTTAAAAGAAGCAAAAGATTTTACTCCTCATCAACACCAAACCTTCAGACACAGAACAGAAATGTGCCATTAGAAGATCCCTCTCACCCCCATCCTTTAACATCTTTCACCAAACAAAACAGGGTAAAACAAACTCAGGCAGTTTCTCAATTACTTTCATTAAAATGTCTATGAACGGTGAATTAAATGATGAATCTCTTTCAGAACCCATTAATACTTTTTCCAGAGCTAATACTATCAGTAAATTTTAAATAGTGGGAGGAATTATTATAAAAGAATAAAATATGTAACAGATGCTGAATCGCTCATATGTCCCAGAGCTGCTGTAACATACCCAGGCCCCTACTTCATGTGTCCATAATGAAAAGAGCTGGCTGAGAAGTTATGAGGCCACACCTCACAACACCTCACCCTGCTCTCTCTGTAGTCCCACAGAGGCACAATGCTTCTAAAGCTTTGAAGCCTGAAGTTCAGGGAATGCTTTAAAGATGAAGTGTTTAAGCTAATTATTTTCTGGAAGCCAAATCTATCATTTTAAGATTACATTAAAAGCTACACTTCTACTGTTCATATCAATTTATGCTCCAAACTGCTGGTTTCCCAGAGCATCCATTGAATTCTGGTGGGAGGTAAATAGTTTCTGTTTAGATTTTGACAGAAAATTAAAATTTAAAATGTAATCACTACATCTTCCATATACTAAGAAGTCTTCGGTGGCTCATGCTGTAATCCCAGCACTTTGGGAGGCTGAGGTAGATGGATTACCTGAGGTCAGGAGTTCGAGACCAGCCTGGCAACATGGTGAAACCCCGTCTTTACTAAAAATACAAAAAAGTAGCTGGGTGTGGTGGCACACATCTGTAATGCCAGCTACTCGGGAGGCTGAGGTGGGAGAATTGCTTGAACTAGGGAGGTGGAGGTTGCGGTGAGCTAAGATCATGCCATTGCACTCCAGGAAAAAAGCCGGGCATGATGGCTTACATCTGTAATCCCAGCACTTTGGGAGGCTAAGGCAGGTGGATTGCCTGAGGTCAGGAGTTCGAGACCAGCCTGGCCAACATGGTGAAACCACGTCTCTACTAAAAATACAAAAAGTTAGCTGGACATGGTGGTGGGCACCTGTAATCCCAGCTACTAGGGAGGCTGAGGCAGGAGAATCACTTGAACCCGGGAGGTGGAGGTTGCAGTGAGCCAAGATTGTGCCACTGCACTCCAGCCTGGGCAACAAACGCAAAAGTCCATCTCAAAAAATAAAAAACAATAAAGTCTTGAAATGATAAATGTCAAAGTTCTTTATTTTATTTTTTGAGATGAAGGTCTCACTCTGTCACCCAGGCTGGAGTGCAGTGGTGCAATATCAGATCACTGCAACCTCCGTCTCCTGGGCTCAAGTGATTCTCCCACTTCAGCCTCCTGACAGGTGCAGGTGCACACCACCATGACTGGCTATTTTTTGTATTTTTGGTAGAGACAGGATTTCACCACGTTTCCCAGGCTGGTCTCAAACTCCTGAGCTCCAGTGATCCACCTACCTTGGCCTCCCAAAGTGCTGGGATTACAGGCATGAGCCACGATGTCCGGTTTCAAAGTTCTAAATATGTTTCCTTGTGTCTAAGGAGAACTTTTTTCTGCCTAAGGTTTCTAATTATTATAGACACCAGCAGGCTATATAAGTTGTTTTTGTTGTTGTTGTTTGTTTGTTTTTTGAGACAGAGTGTGCCTCTGTCTTCCAGGCTGGAGTGCAATGGCACCATCTTGGCTCACTGCAACCTCTGCCTCCCAAGTTCAAACAATTCTCCTGCCTTAGCCTCCCAAGTAGCTGGGTTTACAGGTGCCCACCACAACGCCCAGCTAATCTTTTGTATTTTTAGTAGGGATGGGGTTTCACCATGTTGGCCAGGCTGGTCTCGAACTCCTGACCTCAGGCGATCCACCCGCCTTGGCCTCCCAAAGTGCTGGGATTACAGGTGTGAGGCACCATGCCCGGCCTAGGTTTTTATATATAAATTGTGAACAGTCATAAAAATAATTTGTCCTACACAACTTTTTGTTCCTACTATAGACTTCCACATTGATAGAAAAAAAAACGCTTACAAAGCCTTGTTCTCAGAGGATCTCATTTGGCAGTTTTGAAATTTATTTTTCCATGAATCTTTATCAGTGGTAAGAATGTTTCTGAGGCTGTGCTGTCAATTGCTTATGTCACCACTTTCCTTCCCACTTGATTAGGAACCACACTGTACTTTATTTCTTAAAGGAGAATCTGAAACTGATTTGGAGAAGAAGGACTTTTAGTCCAGAGTATGCAGCACTCTATCAAATATTTATTGATATAAAGCCTAAAAATACACACAGTAGGTACAGCATTCACATAGGTAATTACTTAGCAGGTTCAGCTGGTGTGATTTTACATCACAGTGTTCTTCTTATGAATACCAGAGAGAGAATCAAAGTTTCTTGACATATGGTAATAAATATTTTCACTTACAGTGAATAATTTTTGCTCTTTTGGCATCCATTGTATAAAAGATAGTTTGAAATCATTCCAAATTAGCAAAGCTGGAAGTTTGGGAACACAAGGGGAACGAGCAGTATAGGCCCCCATACCTTCGTTTTCACTGAAGTATGCTTGCTTTTGAGATACAACACTGAGAAAATTTCCTCATTTTCAAGATGAAGAGATGTTATTTCTTCCTATTGTGTTTCTAGGACTCGAAATGAGCATCTGTATTCTTCATTATGGAAATGGAAAATGAGTTTGCCCTATAATTAATGCTAGACATGACAGTTTTTCTGGCACTACCTTCAAAATAAAAATTTTCAAGATGAAAATCTCATAAGAAAATCTCCGATGCAGATTCATCTCAAAATCCAGGTGACATAATTCAACAAAATGAAAAGCAGCCTGTTTATAAGACCAATTTTCTTTAAAGCAATTCTTTTTTTTTTTTTAAAGGAAACACATTTATTCACACTCCAAAATCATGAAATGTTAGACCTGCGAACTCCTCACCTTACAAACAAGAAAATCAAGTATCAGAAGATAAAGCCATTAAGTCTTCATCAGTAGATATACAACTTTCTCCAGTACAATGTCTTCACATAAATCAATTAAAAGAAAGTGCTCTAAAATTAGATAAGTTCCAAAGAGTAATCTGTTCACATTGGGACATGTTGAATTTGAGGTGAACTGATAGCAGTTGTAAGGGTAGATCTTTAGTTGAGAAGAGAATTCTGGGCTGGGGATCATATAGATTTCCCAATGAAACCAAAAGAGAAAAGGAGATTCTGAGACCAACTTCAGGAAAATCCAACATTTAAAAGGGTAGGAAGAAAAAGCAGGTACAAACAAAGAACTGCTTTCCTATTAATTGTTTTTACTACTAAAATATTTGATTGATGTTTCCAAGTGGAAATCTGAGGAGCCCAGTGAAGAGGATTCTCTTAGGCAATTGGTGGATTCCCTTAGGCAATTTATCAAATTCAGTGATAAATTTCCCAAAGTAGACTTATGACACGCAGTGGCATCTATGACACAAAAATTGTAAAAGTAAATCACTTTTCAAAAGTAATTCACCTTAAAAATTGATTAAAATTAACTGAATGTTAATTTCTTAGTATTGACGAATATACAATGGTTATATGACATATTCACATTAGGGAAAAATGAACAAAAAGAACTCTCTAAAATATGTTTATGACATTTCTAGAATCTCAAATTATTCTGAATTAAAATATTTATTTTTAAAATAAAGCATGCTGATCTGATTAACTCCCATATATTACATATAAAATGACAAAATTGTGATATGTATAAATACATTCTCTTTTAAAAAATGATGCAGATACATTCAGCAAAGAAAAAGAAATACAACCACACCCAAAACAAGCAACCTACAAATTCCTCCCCCACTTTTGTTATGTTCATAGACATAAAACATGTATTGTCCTTGTTTGAATGGCATGTCTTTGAAAATATCCTCCCATTTTAGAGTTTCAAATAAAACAAGCATATACTTTTCTACTTAATCTCATCAATTTAAACCTTCATATCTTTTCCTAAAGTACTGCAAGGAGTAGATGCATCATTTAGGGAATTGCTAGGTAGAGTGAAATAGGCTAGAGTCAGTATTTATTTTGTTATTGCAGGAGTAGCCTTCTGTTTAAAATGCAACTGAAATCTTACTGGCTATGTGGAAAACTAGAAAGTCAGGAATCTAGAAAACACTTGTTGCAGTGGATATCTTTAAGAAGTGACCTCAGCTTCCTTTTCTCTAGCTTGAGGTTTTGTAAAGGAATCAAGAGCTATTCAGTTTAATGTTTTATACCTAAGTATCATTTCAGTCAGTTTTAATGAATGGTTCACAAAATATCCCATAATTATTCACCATATTTTAAGCTACTTACTGAGAAAATAATACTGTTGATGACCATTCCAGTATCAAGAGTAGATGGTTTACATAATTATTATTACTTATTCAAAATTGTTTCACCTAAGGCCAGATCCTCATTTACTGCCCAGACCCACTCACACTCAGCTACCCACTCCATCCCACCAAAAAGAAAAGAAAATTAAGAGCTGGCGAAGGAAGTAGAATAAGGCAAACAAAGAATTATTGCTAGAGCAATTTATAAGAACGCTCAATTTTATCCTAAGGGTCTGAGACAATTACACAGCTATGCCAAAGTGTCCAATTTACTTTTTCTGCAGAAAAACACTTAGCAACAATGGCTAATTTTAATGAATAAAGAGAATGAATACAAACTAAATATGCAGATGACTTTTAAACAAAAAGTTGCATCCATTTTGCATGACTTTCATATTTCATAAAGCATGAAAACTGGCTTTTAAGAAATCAATATGTTGTCCTGAGAACATGTAGAACAACAGGAAACAACCCCCTTGACTGATTTTGAGACAAGCTACTTGGGTCCTCTCTGGATATTCCAGTACCCTCAGTGTCCGTAATGCCATTTTAGAGGTGGGTATTGATATTAAGGGATGTGTAGCCTACCTGATTTGACCCGATTTTGTGTTACCTTTTATTTTGTGACTGGATAACTAGTGCTGCTCAAACAAACACAGGAAACATACAGCGAAATAACATTAATGTATCTCTTTAAACCACATTGAACTTTCCTTTCTCCAAGCTACCTTGAAGTATATAAAATACAATGAGCAAATATATTCACAAGACAATGAGCAAGTATATACTAAGTAATGCTATAGAGTAAAATAGTTAGGCCTTCAGTGCCCCTCTAGTTTTATGCCTATTTGTCCTGACTCCTCAATTGATCTTTTAAGGCAGCAAGTGTCTCATTTTTCTTTGCGTAACCCATGACATCTAGCAGTGTTCCGGCATAGATACAATCATCCAGTACATATTTTAACAGATCTGAACTAACAATGTACAAAAGCACTGAGAGGGGTGCTTAGTAATTGCTTATATATTTTAATTTTCAACATTCTGGAAAGAGATAGTAAAATTCCTAAAGGCTAAGAAACCTCTTGGCAAATCCAAGAGTAGCTATTCCCTGCCAAATTTTTGGCTTGCTATATGTACTTTTAAGCCTATTATTTAATAGCTACGTATTTAACAATGTTTTATATAGACACACATTTTATACAAATGTTGTAGTCCCACTACAAATCTAAAGAGTAGATGATCCACTCAAATCTAGCTGTGCTAATGGAGGGATGCGTGGTATATAATTAAAACAACGATTTTGAAGCCAATGGAGGGTAACTGGTCCAAAAAGCACATCTAATCATGCAAAATAATCCATTATGTAGACAGTTCATATATGGAAAATTGAGAATTGACTCCCAAGGCTATATATATGCAATTTCAAAATAAAGCGCTTTAAAAAAAACAAAATTCTATGTAAAAGGTTTGGTCTGACAATAAAATGGTTTTGAAGTCATAATGGCAGCCTTAGTTTTATATATGTAATTATACCTTATCATAAATACATTTTATTTTATATATATAATCTATACTTTTGCACATAAAGTATTTTTTTTCATTATAGGTAAATTCATTTCACTGGATGACTGATTAGGAAAGAATTTTGCCTTTGATACACTCTTCCATCGGAGTACTAACCAGGCCCAACTCTGCTTAGCTTCTGAGATCAGATGAGATTGGGTGCATTCAGGGTGGTATGGCCATAGACTGATATACTCCTGTAGAATTTTCAACTTGAACGATGTTAAGTCAGCCAGGTAATGGCATTTCCCCATACTGTTAAGCCTTCACTTTATCCGTGACTTTACTAATAAATTTAGGCTGTGAACTTACGTAATCATGTTTTTCATCAAAAATCTGAAATAGGCTTAGAGCCAAGATGGTGGAATCCTACAAGACTCATCACATTTTAATGAAAAAGCAGGGGAAACAAAGGGAGAGCATAAAGACTGCAGAACTGATTTCTTTTGGGAACTGACTTGTTTTGGCTCTCCAAAATAATATTCAAGTCATTCCCACCATGATATATAGTTTTTGTCTTTCAAAGTAATGAATACTTAAAGTAATGGAGACTTTATAACAAAAGGCTATACATTATAGTTATGGGAAAATAGTCAAACAAGTATTTGAATGTTTTTTATTCCCAAGAAAATGAATTGTGGCTTAACCCACAGATCAAAAAATATATAGCACAACAATGAAAAAAATGTATCATTGATTTTTGAGAAATAATTCTGAGCTAGTTACTTATGGTTAATCAAATGAATTAAAATAAAGGTGAAAATTTGAGGAGCAAATGGAAATAGGTAGTGATAATACACATAGTTTATGATGCAAAAATATAAACTATCTCATAGATACATATTTTTAAATTTTATTATTATTATGCTTTAAGTTTTAATAGTTGTTACTTAGTTTGAACTCATATTGTCTTTAATGTGCCAAAAGACCCTAGAGATATCCATGAATGTATAATTGTCTGTGACTCTCTCCAATTTTTCTGTATACTGGAAATTGCCTACCTACTCCACAATATTGTCCTGAGCTGCATTCTCTATGCTAGAGTGATGAGGGAAGGAGGCCTTCAGGAGATTCAAATATCAGCTGTCAAGTAAATGTAAATAAGATAGCAGAAGGTAAAATCAGTCTTTCTGGGTCAATACTGGTAACTCTAGTGTAAATTTTAAAAATTTAAATGCTGAAGAATGCATAAATCTAAACTTGGTGTCATTATACTATCCTGAATTTGCACAAAGATTATTGTTTATGTTTAATAATCTCAAGTTCTGAAGCAAATGGATGCCATTTTTTTCCTATCTATTGGTGTTTGAGTCCGTAAACCAAAGGTAAAGCAACAGAGGAATAAAACACTGGGAGCAGGGAAAATGGGAGGTAAAAGAGAAGGCTAAATAATAAAAAGCACCACTTGATCTAAGTATGATTAAATATTCATTAACGCTGTTCAGCTGTGGATTTTGGTAGTGCTCATAATACTAGAATTAAGAGCACTAATTTTGATAGGGTGAAATCTCATTTAAATGTCTTTTTCTAAATGGGTAGAGTATAAGCTGAGTTCTTAAAATATTTAAACTTAATATAGACAAAGGCCTAAAGTACTTGGCTACATGCTTTCTTACCATTTGAAAACTAAAATGTGTCAGCTAAGAGGGCTTTTCCTATCAATTAGCATTCTGGTTACTGCATCTATCATACAGTTAATTGACTGCCCTTGTACTTTATAAATGCACCCAGATGCTGTGGTATGAACACATTTCATACATTAAAGAAGCATATGGAAGTGACACAGACAGTAGCATTTCATCCCAGAACATCTTTAATATGCGATGCTACATCACTAATTATTTTGTAAATATGTAAGCATTTCCCTAGTTAATGTGTTGGTGAGAAGTTTCCTGGCAGTTGAGCCCAAATGCTATTGTAACCAGACATTTAATAACAGTTCAGGACTCTTCCAGTTTCATTCCATTCTGCCCATAAGGAGAATGTGTCTCTTAGCCTACTGGGCAACCTTGATTGTGCAAAGTCAATGAAAATATTTATCCTTTATTACTGGGTAATTTTGCTTAATGAACAGCAGCCTACTCTCCATAATATAAATATCTGTCCAAAGATCGGTCTGGAGACTCTTTCTAAAAATGTTACAGGGAATTTGCCAAGTGAGGAGCATATTGCTGCTTAGTGATTTTTTTTTCCATTAATTTCTAAGGATAGAATATGAAGGAAATTGCAGCAGAAATAAGTTGGCTTTATTCTTCAACTTTGGGAAAACTAGTATAATGATCTGAGTATATTATCCTGGATTTACCTTAAGGTACCGAAAGTAAAAATTTTTTTCTTCTTGTCTAAGTCATAATTTCTTGTCAAGCCAAGGTTCAAAAGTTAAGTCAAAAGAACTTTTTTGAGAATGGAAACTTTCTTTGGAGAATGGAAATTCTCTACATATATTAATACAAAATCCACTAGATAACTGACAAGTGAGCTGCCGGCAACCCAAAAGATTGCATTTAAACATTTTAAATTTGTGTTTCTGTTACATTTTAGAAGCATGATTTTTGTCAGATTAATTTGCACTTAGGACTGAAAACTGTATCTGGATTCATCTAGAATTTTGTAAGAGTCATTAAAATCAGAGGATTCAGAAGTAAGTTGATTTCCATCCTCTTTCAGTCCTATGACTTTTCTGGGCAAAAGCTGTGTCCAGTTCTCTGGGAGCTGGGGGTGACAGAGGGCTTGATGGAGGCTGCTGAAAGATTAATTTCATTTCAGAATTTGAACTGGGTATTGGTCAGGCTCCACGCTGCATGATAAAATCAACAAATAAATAAAATATTCAAAAGTTATTCTGTAAATGGCCATCTATTAAAGAGTCAGAAGTAAAATAATAGTAGATTAGTTAGCATGGCTCTAAACATTTTCAGAATTGAAAACTTATTTAGGGAAAAATTTGGTAAGCCCTATAGATGCTTGAATCATCCAAAGTCTAGTAAATAACTTTAGTATTAATTGCCACATTTATATTTAGATGCTACTAACTAAAATAATACAATAGCCTAATGTTAATTTCTCTTCTGCTTTTCCTGAGCTTGGCAAAGAGAAAAATGTGACAAACACCACAAATAGACAACACAACATTTGTAATCTCGTAAAGCAACTTCTATTCCATGGAATTTCTTCCATTTATGAAGCAAGGGCTATCTAATTTAATGAAAATAGTTGTCACCACGGACATGACATTCTGTCTCCTAATTAAATGAAGATGCAATCAGAAGTTCCCTTGAAAAGAGAGGCCAGGCTTCCTTCACTATTAAGCACACTCTTCCCTAAGGGCACCCTCCTACCCTTTTTCTGATATGCAATCCCTTCTGTCCTCCATCTGCTCCACCCCCACCTATTGTCTCCACTCACTCCAAGCATGCCAATCCCATCTGGCTATACTCTTGCTTCTGCTAGCTCTAATTCCCCACAGGCCTAGGGAATGTTTGAATGCCAAGGCATTTTTGCTTTTCTCCAGAATAAGGACTAGCTAGGAGGGTAGCAAATAATTCCCCAAGGAATTCACACACGAACATGCACATGGCCTCTCACATACACAAACAGCAGTTTAGAATCCTCTTCTAGGATATAATTTCTTTAAAAATGTTTTTAATTATTTCATCTGGGAGGCATTTTAGAAAATTAAAATCTTACTATTGTTGAAATTATCAAAATTAATATTTCAGAAATAGAAACACTTTCATTATCCCAGACATGCATTTTTTTCAGTAAGCAGAATTAATGTAAGTAAATGTTACTCATATCTTATCATGAAATATTTACATTAGTCAGGTTTAATCACTGATCACTCATACGTTTTCTGTTTTACCAAACATGCATTTAATTCAGACATTCCATCTTTACAAATGCTCATGAAAATCCCACTCTGCCACAAAAGCATGCATGGTCAGAATCTAAGCATATTTAAGCAAAATTTTCAGCAAGTCATTAACAATAATAAAGCAGTCTGGCAAGTATTGCAAGCAGCTTTTATTCATGCTTTTACTTGAACTAAGTTAATACATATATACATATATATGCACACACACACACACACGCACACACAAGTTTTGGTTGTTTTTGCCACAAGCATGCTGATAAACCCCTGAAGCTCATACAAAGCAGCAAACAAAACTAGAAGCAAACATGCTCAGGGTTTAAGGACATTTTAAAATTTAAAACAACCTTTCTACATTTCACATACAGCGTGCATAAATTTGACATGCAATCTTCAAGAAGAAATATTTTAACATAAATCTTAAAATTAGTTTATCCAAATGAGTTTATTCTTATTTTCATTATTATTGTTTTTAGACTTCTCGTATCTTAAACCCTGCATGCTGCAGATCTAAGCTGTGCTCAGCAGCGGCTGTGACAGAAGAAGCTACCTGCGAGTTTTCACAGTGCCATCTCATATCCATGTCTGTCTGGCTACCCTGCGTGCTTAGAGCTTTTTTCTTAATTCTTAATGGAAATCCTAGGAAATTTAGTCCATCCTCTGAAATCAATACTGGTGACAGGAGAGCTCCCTGACTCAGTGGGAGATCAAGATGATAAATTGCCTGCGCATCAGCCCGGCCTATCAGTGCCCTGCACACAGATGGGAGAGAAAAGACACAGAAAAGGCTCTATCAGTCACGTGTCACCGAGGAGCCAATGGCTGACGCGCTACGGCAGGAAGGGATGCTGCAGTTCCGTCTGCAGTTGACGAGGCTGTTGGTACACAGCCCAGCCCGGCACCACTCAAAAAGTCTCAGCAGTCATTGCTTTTGAATTTGCTCCCCTAACGAGACCGCATAGGGAAACAGACCTCCCTCTAACCCCCTGACCCCAAAAAAGGCTTATTTTCATGCACGAACATTTTCTGTATATTGTATTCGAATCCAGTGTGATTGCTAAACACGGAAGGGAAACTTTTTTTTCCCCAGCACTTAAACTGTTATGTGTTTTTCTTGAGATAATTATCATCTTTTTACCTAATATTAAATTAGAAAACTTAAAACTGTGCAATTAGCATGCAACCCTCCTAGCAGAATCTCCTCGAAGGCTTGTAATTATAATTTTATTTTTAAGTTAATGAATGACATTTTTTGAATGCCATGTTTATAATGAGTATTTTTATGGGATGAGTTTGTAAAGACAATTATGCAACATTAAGAAATACATTCTTAGGCTTTTTTTTTTTTTGCCAATTACAACTGTTCCTCTTTAAAGACAATTTAAGTCCCAATAAATATGCCATTTTACCAATCATTAAAAATAAAAACAAGCACCAAAAGATGCACATCCTGTTTCCCAAAGCCTGAAGAACAAATGTATTATTCAATGATGAAACTATGTACTTATTTGCTGCCTTTTCTCTAAAATTTACAGTAATTATTTGGTAAGCAAAGACTACACATCTGGAATACCATATGGAAATATATCCCCAAATACATCTGTTTCCAGTGATCATACTGTAATAACAGATATGTTTACACACTTCTTCAATGTAACTGGGATGATTATATATACAGTTATATATACATATATATATACAATTATATATTATATGTTTAATTATATACAGTCTGACAGGGTAGGCTATAAGTGATGAGACCAGTGTGTGTTTCAAATGACAGTATCATGGAGATTTTTTTTTGAAGCTCAAAAGTAGCATAAAACAATCTTCAGGAATAAAGTTTCTAGAAGAAAAAGTACCCTGGCACTTTTATTGCTTTTCATTGCCCAGTTTTCATGCTATTCATGCATTTGAAACAATTAATTCTAACATCTTTTAGAGTCTGGCAACACTATTTAGAAAAAAAGTGTATTGGAATAAACATTGATAGGTGTGCCTCATAAGTAATGCTTATGAGTTGTAGAATGCTGACATTCCAAAGATCAATTTGTCTTGGCAACTATTTTTTTAAACTAAACACATTCCTGAAAGATTGAACCCTGTCAAGTTTTTTTTGCAAATTCTTTCTTTCATTCAGTATTGACTGTCAGGAAACAATAAAGTATTTTTCCAGTTTTTTAAAATAGATGTTGTCATGTGTTTTTTTCTATTTATTCAGACTATTCAATAATAACATAATTCTCAACTAACTTTATTCTTAAAAAATATTGACTCAGAGCACCTGTCATCAAAAAGAAAATAATAATAAAACATCAACACTAAACCTATTCATTAGAGCACTGTAATAGCCCCAAACTAGAAACCACCTTAATGACTGATAGTAAACTGATTAGATAAACTATGATACAGCCTTACAGGTGAAATACTCTTCATCTGTAAAATACAATGTGGTAAATCATATGTCCTTATATGAAGAGATTTCTCAGATACATTTGAATGAAAAAGCCATAAAATTTAAATTGTGTATAGGCTATACTTATTTACATAATACATGCATGTATACACACACAAATGATTGCATATGCAGAAGAATTTTTTTTTTTTTTTTGAGATGGAGTCTTGCTCTGTCATCCAGGCTGGAGTGCAGTGGTGGGATCTAGGCTCACTGCAACCTCTGCCTCTCAGGTTCAAGTGATTCTTCTGCTTCAGCCTCCTGAGTAGATGGGATTACAGGAGAGTGCCACCACGCCCAGCTAATTTTTTTTGTTTGTTTGTATTTTTAGTAGAGATGGGGTTTCACCATGTTGGCCTGGTGGGTCTCAAACTCCTGATCTCAAGTGATCTGCCCACCTCGGCCTTCCAAAGTACCAGGATTATGGACATGAGCCACCCTGCCGGACCTATAGGAAATTTCTGTAAGGACGTAAATTATCAGTTAATAGTGGCCAAGTAGTGGCTACATCTGAGGAGAGAGACTGAGTTCAAAGGTAGGACTGAGACATAGTTTTATTAGTTACCATTTTATACATTTTGTTCAAGTCTATGGTTTACTTTTCTAATTTAAAATTAATTAAAATAATGTTATCGATGTTCATTTAGGTTTAGAATAACATGACTGGTATGTTTTGAGGGAAAATCTTGAGGGAAAGGAAGGAAGACAGAGGGAAGGGTATGTGGCCTGCTTTTTTTCATGTAAAAAAAAATAGTGTAGGTGGGGGCAAGAAGGGAACTGTAAAATAAAGGTTCTGGCAATCTTTGCTGAAGACCTTCACATCTCATATCAACTTGAAGTTCTTTTATCTATGAATGTAAATAATAATACAGACATGGATTAAGAGCCTTACAATTTAGAGTGACGATTAACCCAAATTTTGTCTGATTCTTCCAGGCACGAATGTAAAAGGCTGAGAAGTAAATGATTTGTGTATTTACCCAGACTTGGGCAAATTAACCTCTCCAAGCCTTAGTTTTCTCTGCTGGATGCAATTAGCAAAAAGTGGCCGAGCTAAACTTGAATTTCAATTTAGGATATTGTTCACTGCTGCTTCAAAGGCAAAATAACATCCATGTTTTTACCAATAATGGTGTTGGGCTAAAGACAAAACAAATTTTCACGTGTTTCCTCCCCAGAAGCAGCTTATGTTGTCCAAAACTCAAAACTTGGCTTATGGATTCTATTGTTGGCTCTTGTTGTTATTCAGATTCTTGTAACTTTAAGAGATACAAACCTAAAAAAAACGAATTGGCCAAATTAAGTCAAAGATTACAATTTGAACAATTTAAGGGTTTTGGGGTTTTACATAAAACTGCTATAAAGCAGTGGTTTGGGATGGTGATTTTGCTCTACCCCACCCCCCAGGGAACATTTGACAGTGTTTGGTGACATTTCTGGTTGTCAAAACCAGAGGGTGCTAGCAGCATCTGCTGGATAGTGGCCAAGAATGCTGCTAATCATTCTATAATGTACAGGACAGTCCCTATCACAAATAATTATTTGGACCCAAATGTCAACAGTGCTGAGATAGAGAAACCATGTTCTAAATGCTAAACTTTTCTACCTTCTTTCCAAAAGATTAAATAAACATATTCTGTATTGTGAAGCATATATCATAACATGACAAGATTTAGATGGAGAAGAGAAGGGGACCAAGGACCAAGCCCTGGTTTTCTCCAATTTTAATAAGTTACAGAAAAGAGGAAAAAACAGCAAGCGAGGATGAAGAGATGGGAGGACAACTCAAAGGATGGTGACCTGGAAGTCAGTGGTAAAAGTGTGTTAGTAAAGAGATTAGGGTCAATTTGTTCAAATGCTGTGATAGGTCAAGTTATCTGTTCTTCATAGGTTTTTAAAAAGAATTAAAGTGAGAAATTAACCTAATTGAAATTAACAATATACTTGAAGCCTTTATTGCTCTGCATGATATTTGCATTTTTAAAGGTATGGACAGAAAATGTAGCAGGGCGTTGGCTCACCTGTAATCCCAGCACTTTGGGAAGCTGAGCCTAGTGGATCACGAGGTCAGGAGATCAACACCATCCTGGCCAACATGGCGAAACCCCGTCTCTACTAAAATACAAAAATTAGCTAGGCGTGGTGGCAGGTGCCTGTAATCCCAGCTACTCGGGAGGCTGAGCTAGGAGAATCGCTTGAACCAGGGACTCAGAGGTTGCAGTGAGCTGAGATTGCGCCACCACACTCCAGCCTGGTGACAGAGCAAGACTCCATTCCCCCCAGAAAAGAAAATGTAGTAATTACAGGGATCAAAGGAGGACTAGCTGAGGAAATATATAAAGGAGAGGAAACTTCTGTAACCCTCAAATTATAATTCTGAGGCTACTTTCTCTACAAAGGTGAGCTTGTGAGCAAGAAAGTGAACAAATCCTATCTTGGACCACCCTACACCACAGCTTGCATGGGAGACAGAGTGCCACCCTCTCACCTTAGAAACTATGTCTGCAGTTCTTGTCCTCAGGCTCTCACCAAGTCTCTCTATTCATAGATAAGGTTTCTGAAAACAGAGTTCTGAGGACTAACTTCAGGTGCTTTTCCTCCTGTGACTCTTCTAATGCTAATCCCCACACAGTCAGGCCTGTGGTGTTCAGGATTAGTGCAGCAAGGCTCAAAGACAGAGCCAGCTGGAGCACTAGGACACTGGAGCAGCTTTAAGCAAAACTAATGCCTTTGTTGCAAAGGAAATGTTGGAAATGTCGCAGAAAAACAGCTGGGGGAGGGAGGGCAGAGGAGAGATAGAGAGATAGAGAGAGAGAGAGAGAGAGAGAGAGAGAGAGAGAGAGAGAGCCATAAAAAGAAAAGAGAGGCCACAGGAAAAAAAAAAGAAGATGACCACAAACCCATGGATATTATTACAAACTCTGTGGTGTGGGAGAAAACTACATGTCACAATTCTCTTAAAACTAGATAGATTTTTACAACTTGAATAGTCCAACTCCTTCGTTTTAGAGATGGATTTTAATGTAGAGAGCTTAAATAATTTGTTTTAAATTTTAAGTGAAAGTGACATTCTTTACCATTCAAAGCAATCAGTGAACCTGATATTGACAAATTTCAAGGTGCTTTCGAAAATCATCATAGATAACAACCAGGGTAAGACTTAGGGGAAGGGGGTCGGGTGCGGGGGCTCATGCCTGTAATCCCAGTTCTTTGGGAGGCCGAGGCAGGTGGATCACAAGGTCAGGAGTTCGAGACCAGCCTGGCCAACATGGTGAAACCCTGTCTCTACTAAAAAATTCCAAAATTAGCCAGGCGTGCTGGAATGCACCTGTAATCTTAGCTACCTGAGAGGCTGAGGCAGGATAATGGCTTGAACCCAGGAGGTGGAGGTTGCAGTAAGCCAAGATCACGCCACTGCACTCCAGCCTGGGTGACAGAACAAGACTCAAAAAAACAAAGAAACAAAAACTTAGAGGGAGGGGAAAAGTTGATGTTCAATAAGAGATAAAAATCTCCAAAGCCTTCTCTTTCCCATGTTGATGCTGTATTAAGGCACGGAAAGCCTTTGCTCTCAGGGAGAGGAAGTATTATCTTCCAAAATATTCCAATGTGTATTTATAGGTTATGAAATACAAAAGAAGCCTTGAGTATTCTCCTTTCAGAAGAATTTAAGTGGCTGTTGAAGTTTTTTTTTAATGAAAATTCTCATCTCTATTTGCACTACAGTCATGATGAATAGGATGCATGGATGACTTTCAAAAGACGTATGTCAGAAAGCAAACTCAGGTGAGAGGAACTATAGCATAGGGAAATATTTTGGACTGTTTTCAGTTTTTAAGAGATGGGAAAAATAGAAGTGGTGGAAAATCCAAGCAGATTGTCTTAGTTTTTTGTTGTTTTTCCTTTGCTCCTTATAATGGAAGCACTACTTTGAGACTATGGAGTACCATTAAATTCCTATTAACTATTAATTTAATATTTGCAAGTATGGATTGGAGATAAGAAGGAAATTAATGTCCAAGTGAGTAAAATTCCACATAGTCATATATTGTTTGTTTGTTTTTTCTGCTATTGTATTCTTGTGGGTTTTGTTTTTCTTACACTGGTTGTTTAGGTATATATGCTTTTTAAAAAGGAAACAGAAACAAAACATCCATGGCCCCAGGCAATCTTTTCATTAACATTATATCCTAAAAATTATTATGCTAATGTTAAAAATAAAGAAACTGGGACTCCGAGGGATTAAATAACATATATATCCATGAAGCTAGCAACTGAAAGTCTACGACTACATTTTGAATGTCCTCTCCAAATCAGAACTAGCGTTCTAGAATAGTTGTTCTTAAAGTTTATTATGCATAAGAACCAACAAGGCACACGTTAAACATCCAGATTTCTGGGTCCTTCCCTGGAGACTGATTCCCACTCTAACTTAGATGGATTCCAAGAGTCTGCATTGTTAACAAACATTCCATTTTCCATACTTTAAGAACCTTGGGACCATACTGGAGTCTCAGCTTCGGAATTCTTCTTTAGGAAAAGCCAAATCAACAAGATTTCTAATGAATAGAAATGGTAAGCTTTAAAAAAATAAATAAAAAGGAAAGTTGGTAGGAGTAGTTGTTTACCAAGAGAGAAATTGGAACAGAGAATAGCTTCACAGCAGAGAGGAAAAATGCAGATGACTTAGAGCCATCCATTAAGGGATAGTTTCCCATAATGAATTAGATAAAGTACAAAGTATTTTAGTTGAAAATATTTTTGAGCAAGGAAGATTAATGCGCATAGAAGAAATGTACAAATCATAGCATTTAGAACAGGATGACCCTTTTGAACCTACAAATATGGCACTTGGCTGAATTGGCTCCTACCTGTACTGCTGCAATTAGAAACCATGAATGTGCAGATATACAGGCAATGTCATTTTGTATATGCTAGAAAATAATTTATTTTGAGAGGGGTTTTCATATGATGGGTTTCTAGACCTCTAGAGAGACGTAAAGTTTCCCTTATAAGATGAGAACCTACGGAAGTCAGATGAAAACCTCCCCAATTGCTTGACAATAACTCTCCCCAGAGAAAAGTCCTCAGCCATTTCATGTGAAATGATGACTCATGAAAATGAAATAGTACACTGTACAGAAATCTTCTAATTGTAGTTTTCCTCCTAGCTGACTTCTAGGTTGGAAAGCTTAAGGTCAAAGATTAATGGTGCCAAAACATGCTAATTTTAGGCTAATCTCTACATTTCCTACTGCCAGTCTCTAACCAGTTTTTAAATTTTCTGAGCTTTTTGGCATGCTACGTATTTCTTTTACTTTGACAGAAGGATGGCATATTGTTCATTTTGATCCAACCTCAAGACCCAAAGGATAAGGTTAATAAGGAACTGAATCTTCCAGGACAATGCATTTTACCAAACAGTAGTCAGTGACCAAATATTTTTGGTAGCTGATTGATGAAAGCATTAATCAAAAAATCATAGTCCATGGACAAGTCCATCAGAAGAAATTAAGGAAAATTGGAAAAAAGGAAGAATGAACAGTAGGGAGGGAAGAGGGCAAAGAACAAAAGGAAAAATGAACATAAAACCTTACATGTAGTTGAGGCACAACAATGGACTATACGAGAAACTTTGGCTTGTCAGTGAATATAGCTTGTCAGGCATTATCAAGTGTAAATCCTCTTCCTCCCCACTTTCCCCGCTCTTGATAATGAGCCAAACAATAATATTTTATGCAACAAGAATGACTTAAATAAGACACCTATGAAGAAGGCCACAGATGACTTCATAACCCTACACATATGTACATACAGAATCCACATAGAGTGAATGCTGCCTATTAACAAAACTGTGAAATCTGAGTTAGAAACAAAGCTCAGCTTGGACTGAATATATAAAAAAATCAGTGAACAGAAGATATTTTCAAATGGACACTTATATAAATACAGCATTCCAAGGGAAAATTCCAGCATCAGATGCACTTATTTCATGAAGACTCAATATTTTATAGCAATGGTTTTCCAAAGTTAAGTTGCTTAAGATCTAGGGTGCTTATTAAAAATGCAAAGTGTCTGGACCCACCCTGATCTACGGAATTATAATTTCCAGGGATGAGAGTGAAAATCTATATGTATAACATGTACTCCAGGTGATCCTGACGTAGGTTGTTTTAGACTTTATTTGAGATACACACTCTCCAATGTACATAAAGGCAAGAACCAGATTCTTCTCCAACCATCTCCTGCAGAAAGTCACACCAGCCTTGGACATGCTGGGTCATCCAATTCAATTATTAAACACAATGTCTTTCATTTGGAGAGACAGAAGATTGATAAATCCAGAAAAAGATTAGGAATGATGAGATGAATAGACTATCAATAGATTTCATGGAACAGGTTCGATTCAATTTGGGCCTCGAATGATGGTAGAGTTAATTATTTTGGCAAAGGCATTGAGGTATAAAATGTTTTTCTTTAAAACTGTTAGAATTTATTATTAAAATGATAAACTTCTGTATCTTTTCAGCTGGAAGGCTTAGCAATGCTTCCAGCACATATGAAATCATCAATAACTCTTAGTTGAATTAGTAAATTACATGACCACAAAAAAGTAAATCTACTTAAAAAAAAAATCACACAAAATCCCACCACCTTGACAAAACTTCACATGATTTTTGTTGATGATGCTGTTGTTTTGATTTTTATTTCAAATTCTTCTTCATTTCTTATTTGTATAATTTTAGTTATAGTAATAAAGATATAATTTTCTTTGGTTTTATAAGTTATATAATGGCACATACATTTTCCATCCTGATTTAGAATATTCATAATTATTCTAGTAGCAAAAGAATAAATAAAATTGATGTATTGTAATGTACACACCTATTCTGTGTTTTTTAGATAATAGACACATTTCTATTCTGCATTTCTGCTTTGTAAATAACAATTTTCTTCCTTTGTATTTTTTTTCATAACATAAATGACCATAAATGAGATTACTGGACTAAAGACATAGTGTTTTTATAGATCTTGAAACAATCTGTCAAACTACTTTTCAAAAGACTTGTTCTAGTTTTCACATTGTCTCAAGTATGCCATGTTCTATAACATCTTTATTGGCATGAACATGCTGTCTTTTCTATCTGGGGACGCCCTTTTCCCATTTAAATAAAAAATTTTGGTAAACTCCTACACATTGTTTTGTACCAAGCTCAAATGCTATTCTTTCTTGCAGCCTTTCCAAATCCTCTAGGAAGAGTTAGTCATTATTTCCATTGTGTTTCCATAGTACTTTGTAATAACGCTATTTGGGGCACTTATTCAAATAGCTCTGTGTTTGTTATAGTTTGTGTATTTCTTTTCTTTTTCCTAGATTATTAGCAACTCAAGGGATGAACTGCTGTCCACTTCATCTTTGGAACGTCAGCTTCTAGCACAGGGGCTGGTTATATTAGACATTCAATAAATGCTTGTTAAGCAAATGAGGAATAAATGAATAAATGTCAATGTGATACTCAAGTCAAAATCTGTGGCTGTATGTTGCATAAAAATGCTTTCTTTCCTTAAGTCTTTTATAGGTCACTTAGTACCTATACTAAGGTATAGGAACATTTATATTTTTATAGGTCTTTTAAATTATATTTTTATATTTTTTACATTTATATATTTTGTAGGTCTACATTTTTAATACCTTTGCTGATGACTTTCAGGCTTAGATAGCACAATTCTGTGATATGCTGTGAATCAGATCTTTGAGTCCTTTAGATGATGACTTTTAGGTATTCTGGAATCAGAAAATGTCTCTTTCTAGTTCATACAGGAACAACTTTTATTAATTAAGTGTTAGGACTAGTAAATAAGATTATAAATCACCTGTGGAGAACACAGCATATACATGGCCCCACTGTAGATGGAATAAATATTTAAAAATAATTGCTGATTATTTAACAAAATATAATCAATAATTATTCTAACATATATCACTGTGCATTTTGTTGCATTTTCACATATATTCTCTCATTTTATCTTTATCAAAACTGGCAAGAAATACAAAGACTGGACACTGTGACTCCTTCCTGTACTTTGGGAGGCTGAGGCAGGAGGATTACTTGAGGCCAATAGTTTGAGACCAGCCTGGGCAATATAGTGAGGTCTCATTTCTGCTAAAATTAAAAAAAAAAAATTAGCTGGGTGTGGTAATGCAGCACCTGTAGTCTCAGCTACTCTGGAAGCTGAAGTGGGAAGATCACTTGAGCCTAAGAGGCCGAGGCTGCAGTGAGCTGTGATCATGGCACTACACACCAGTGTGGTCAATAGAATGAGACCTGGTTTCAAAAAATTAAGAAAAAAAAATCAGAAAAAGCAAATACAGACAAAGCAAGTATACCATAAATGTAATTTGAAAGATAAGTAATCTAACACACAGAAATGTAGCTAGCAAGTGGAAAAATCAGAACCAGAATTCACATATTTTAAGCCACATTGTAGCCTTCATTCTAGTAAAATCACTAGACCCAACTGAATTTTGCTAATTTAAAACTGAAAAAATGAGATCTGACGTCGTATAAACAGGTGTTTTAAAAACAAACAGAAACTTCTCTAGCAATAAAAACTTTTTTTCCAAAATAATGCTTATGAATAATTCAGTATAAAAAACAGTATCAGAGGACTCATATTGAAGTGAGTGGCCAGTGAAGGGGGGCTCCTTTCTCTCCTCTTTTATGGCTCTTGGTAGTTCCTAGAGCTTGCACTCAGGAAAGCACTGTATTGGGCCATTTCTTTACTTAGTCATTCAGTCATTAATACATCTTACAGCCTAACTAGGTACAAAGAATTGTGGGAAAGATAAATATAAGACAAAGTTCTTTGAGAACACACACACACACACACACACACACACACACACACACACACACACGATAGTGTATTATAAATGCCACAGAAGTTATATTGCATAGTAGTAAGCATTCTGAAAGTTCAGAGAAGAATGATGTCTAGTCCCATGCCCTGGATTGAGTTCCACATGTCCACCTAAGGACACACAGATTTTGTTTCTTATTTGGTGACTTGGTACAAACCATTTAATCTGCCTGTTTGGGCATCCTTTCCTGAGAAATAAAAGTGATCAATGTTGCCAATCCAACGCGTGTAATATGTGACTATAGGGAGAGAATAACTTAGTGGAGAGAATGGGGCAGTGAAATCAGACAGATCTGGTTTTACAGCTTTGGCACTTAGATTTAGCTAGTTAGTCCAACTTCTCTAAGTCACAGCTGTTTCACCCGTAAAATGAGAGTAACAGCAATATATACCTTTTGAAAATTTCCATAAGGTATCAATAAGATAAAATATAACACCTATTAGGGAAACTAGCATAGATTCAATGGTCAATAAATAGCAGAAATCCTTATTAACTATTAAGATGAAGAAGTTACATCTAGGATTTGCATAGACTATTTCGATTCTATGATTCAATAAATTTTATTTTTGACATAACTCATTCACCATGGAAGAAATTAGTGTTCTATATTTAATGAAGACCAAAGGCTTTGGCTTGGTAAATACTATTCTTAGAATTTTCCTCCTTTTCAAACTGTATAGATTCATGTGAAGCCTGGAAAAGACGCTATGTTTTATTTTGCAATGCACTAGATTTTGCTTGCACTCTTTAGAAAATGTTAGGCTTTATTTCAGTCGTCATTTGTGCGTAAACTCTAGTCAGATCAAGCAAAAACAATGAAGTCATTAGTGTGCATTGAGTTTAGTCACTTCTTTAAATGCTACATTAATTGCTTTAGAGATTCTCTACTTCCACTGTGACAAGCAAGACAAATGGAGTTTACCTGCAGGACACACCACCAGTCACCTTCCCAGCAAGCTGGCTACAACCTCATCTGCTCCTTTTCACTTAAGAAGGCATATTGTCATGCAAATGAGTGAGAATGATAACACAGACAAAATCTTGAATCTACATTGCTTGATATTTACAACAAAAAAAATATTCACTCACTTTGGAAGTTAAACCATTATTAGTAATACTGACAACACATTTCACATTCAATGGGGCCATACCAATATGTAACAATTTATGGTACAGAATCACTTCATGGTATGACCCAAGGAAATGTACTTCATTTGTGGAATAATTAAAAGTCCATCCTTTCTGTGAAGAAAACACTTTACACTCTAAAGACCACTATCATGAATAAAAAAAATCCAGTATCACAGATTGTAGACAGCCTAAAAGAATGTTAACTTAATAATATGTAACTTCCATCTAAATGAAGTGATAAATTGGCCAGAAACTCAGATGCCACAGGGCACATATGTTACATGAATAATCACATAAATAATCTAGCATTTCTCTAAAGCAGCGATTCTCAATTTTGGTCTTAGATCTTATTTTCACTGTTAAAAAATAATTGAAAACTCCAAAGACATACATATGGTTTATGTAGATTACATATGTGGATATTTACTCTATTATAAATTAAAGGTGATAAAAGTTAAATATTTAACTTATTTAAAAATAACAATAAACCCATTAACATAAATTTAAAAAGGAACTACATTTTTAAAAACATACATTTTAAAGAAAATAATACTGTTTTACATTTTTGTAGATCTTTTCAATATCTTTTAAATTAGAAGACTGGGGCTCATATTTGCTTCTGCATTCAATCTACTGCAATATTTCCTGTCATGTAGTCTCCAAAAAATTCCACTGTATCCTTATGAAACAATGAGAATAAAAAGGGTAAATAAAGTTTTTTCTTTTTTTGTTGACATATAATAACTACATATTAATGAGACACAGAGTGATATTTTGATACATGCATACAACATGTAATAATCAAATAAGTGTAATTAGCATATCCACAATTTCACATATTTATCACGTCTTTGTTTTGGGAACATTCAAAGTCCTCCCTTCTAGCTTTTTGAAAATATACATTAGGTTGGGCATGGTCGCTCACACCTATAATTTTTCAGCATTTTGGGAGGCCAAGGCAGGTGGATTGCTTGAGCCCAGGACTTTGAGACCAGCCTGGGCAACATGGCAAAACCCCATCTCTACAAAAAATACAAAAATTTAGCCAGGTGAGGTGGTGCACACCTGTAGTTCCAGTTACTTGGGAGGCTGAAGTGGGAGGACCACCTGAGCTGGGTAGGTTGAGGCTGCAGTGAGCCACTGCATTCCAGCTTGGGTGACAGAGTGAGAAAAAAAAAGAAAATATACATTATTATTAACCATATTTACCCTACAGTGCTATAGAACACTAGCACTTATTCCTCCTTATTTAACTGTAATTTTGTATATGTTAGCCAACTTCTCCCTATTCTCACTTCCCCCTTTACCTTTCCCAGCCTACAATTCTGCTCTCTATTTCAATGAGCTAAACTTCTCTTAGCTCCCATATATGAGTGAGAACATGCAGTAAAATTTTAGTATTATTTTGAAAATAATTTTGACCTCACTGAAAAGGTCTTAACAACATTCCTTTTCCCTGTCCTCACCCTTGGCCTCCCAAGACTTCTAGACGATATTTTGAGAAACACTGCTCTAATGTTTTTATAATACTTAGAGCATACATTATTTATTATTTTTTGTGTCTAATTTACATACAATACATGTCCTATTTTTGTTTCCCTATTTGAAATTTTCCTGATGGAGATCATCATCACAAACCTTAGGTATCACTTTACAGCATGTGGTAAGCCTGCCTGGAACCACAGTATACCTCAACATGTAATATTGATTAATTGACCCATTGGTAGATTGAAGCCCATAGTGTCTTATGGTCCCTTTAATGACCTTTAAAATACGTGATACAGTAGTATTTGTATAGTTAGTCAAATTTTGAGCCCATTATGTCAACATTCTACCTAAATAGAAGGATGAGCTAATCATACCTAAATTTATTCTAGATGAAACAAAGTTTGTTTTTTTTTTTTTGCATCAGCTGTGACTTTTAGAAAAGAAACTAGAATTCTAGAGAAGTTATTATTATACATTTTTTTCCTATAAAATTTATCCTAACATATTAGGCAGTATTTTAAGGTCTAATCAATTTATGCATTTGGTTGTAATTTCACAATTACAAAACAATTGAAAGCAAAAATATGAAAATAATTATCAGTTTGAATTGATCAGAAGCTATAGTTTCCTATGTCTATGAGTGGAACAAAAAAAGTAACAAATATTATTTTTATGTGTTCTACTGCCAAATCAGATCCTTTGAAAGGCACTCACTTAGTAACTTGGAAATGAAACATTTATACATTCATCCCTGCTAAATTGCTGCAAAATGTGATTGTTGGGAAAATATATATTAAAGAGTGAAACATCCTCCTAAATTAAAGGTTTTCTTACATAATAAATAATTTCTTTGACTCTTTGAAAATGGTTCTATTATCTCCTAATCTAGGAAACCCAGAGAAAGACTTAGTGTCTGCCATTTCCTTGGTAATCAGGTAACTATTTTGACTATTCTATCAGGAAAAAAAAAAAAAGTATATACTGAAAAGAAGGCTCTTTCCTACTAAAATCTGGGTAAACAAAATAGCTGCTAGACTGGGAAACAAAAAGAGGGGTCACAGATCTGAGTGGACTCTTCCTTTGTCATGAGTCATAGGACAGCAGATATACTAGTTGTCTTTTGCATTCAGAAGAGGTTCACATTACCTAAACTCATGGCTGAATCACAAAGTACATGGCCAGAATACTTAGTGACTTAGTAACAGAGTTCTCTTAGACATTTTACCCTCCTTAAACTAATCTTGGTCTTGACACAGTTAACTATTAAAAAAAAAAAAAAAAAAAAGCCCTGAAGCCTGCCTATTGACCTGTGAGCACTAAGAATGAATTGAATTATCACCGTACAAATAAATTTGGGAAGCAAGATAATGGGAGGGAAAAGAGATGATTAATATTTGAACTGTAAACCATATATGTCTGAAATTTAATTATTAACAAATGTGCATTGATGCAATTATGTACCATTACATAGCAGAGTTAAGAAATCTAAATTAACTAAATTGCAAATGCTATAACTAAACTTATAACAAGTTATTTTAAAAATTAAAACTCTCATCAGTTGAAAACGATATCCAACAGAAATCAGGCAGGACTTTCTACCACCTGTTCATATGCATGTACAGTGGGAATCTGAAGCATTGACCAGCACAATGTGGCAGCCAGACTCTAGATTTTTCCATTTGAGTTCTGAGTAACTGTAAATGTATGCTATTTTAAGCTTATGAATGCTAAGATTGTCTAATTCTTAATAAGCTGATAGGTAGCCCTTAATTGCATGATGAAAATCCAAGTCCAGTGGTTTGTGTGCCACTTGCCTATGAAAAGCAAATAAAGGACTTACATTTCTGGTTCAGGTTGTAATCCACCAAGTGAAAACTTGGGGTCTTGAAGCTAAGGATCTTTACTTGAAAATCACTGTTTTATAGCTTATTAAATTTCCATGTCAAAAATATCAAAGAAGTCATTCAACAAACATGTATCGGGTCTACTAAGTGGCAGGTCTATTTAAGACTCTGCAGATGCAGTAGTAGCAAATGTGATAATAAGGCTCTAAGTGAATTCATCTTCTATTTGAAGAAAGTCAGGAAACCAACAGCCAACCAACAAACTGGTCAATGCCCTCCGAGGAAAGACCATGAGGAGCACACCTTTACTTGAACAAGTGAATTTATTAATTGTTGTAGCAAGGAAGAACACACACCATAGGGAGCCATGAAGTATCTTAGTAAGATACTAAGTAAGGGCATTAGTAAAGGCTTATTAAAAAGAATTCAGGCTTATTAGGTGATTCTGAGGAGGGTTTAAGAAAACAGGACTTCGTTCTGTATTCGATGCTGCCAGAAAGCAGAAGCAATTCTAGGATTGGACAGCTCAATAAATCTTATCTATAGCAAGAGCAGACTAGAGTGAGAATAAAGTTATGATTGGTAGGAAAGTAGTATTCAACTTAACCAATAAGATGGTTTAACATTTTGTGGGTTATATAGTGACATCAATTTTTATCTGTTTTTAAATGAAATAATGACATAGCATTATTTTCACTCACTTTATTATGGTCTTAGAGTGACTGTGTTTCATGTTGGTACTCTATGAAGTTATTTCTCTCTAATGGGTGAACAATATCGTCTACCTGTGGGCTCCGGGCCAGCTTCTAACAATGCTGAAGCCTCACTTATGGATTAGATCAGTTCCCAGACAACACGGGCTACTTTTCCCTTTCAATCATGCAAACAGCCAAGCCATAAATTAAAAAAAAAAAACTATCAAAGAGTGATAGAACATAGTAAAAGGGATGGCCCTTTATATTGGGTGTTCAGGGAAGGGCTCTTAGATTTGAACAATCAGAAGGAGCCAGTATATGACTACAGGGGGAAAAACATTTCTGTTCCAGTAAATAACTACTACCAAGGCCCTAAGATAAGAAAATCTGAGCATCAACAGAAAGACAGTGTGATCTAAGAATGATCTAAGAGCACAGCGAGGAAAGACAAAAGGAAGGAGGGAGAGCGAGGTGGCCAGATGGAAGTTGTGTAGGGTAGGTAGGGTACTGTGACTTTATTCTATATAGACAGGAAATCACTGAAGGTTGTAAGAGCAGAATAATGACATAATTTTATTTATATATTTAAAAGATCATCCTATATGTTCCATGGAGAAGCAGAGATGTGAGTCAGGGGGTTTTGCAGTTTAGGCAAGAGATAATAGTGGCTTGCCACAGGTGGTGGTGGTGGAGAAGGCAGAGCTGACTGTTCTGAAGTCAGTGTTCATAAGACTTACTGATATGTTAATTTGGGAAGTGAAGAGCAGGAAGAAATGAGTGAAAGATGATCTTAATAGTTACTTGGTTCTTAATGTCAGTGATAATCTTATTCATCATGTTATTCCTAATACCTGATTCACAGAGGGCACTAGACATAGAATGAAAGAATACCTTTTGTAGCTAATGTTGGCACTATTAGCAGGCTTCAAAAGTATCTGCATTTATTAAGCTCCAGTTGGGGTTTGGTTCCTAACTTCTTCTATTGATTTGCAGTTAACTCAGTGGTGGTAGCAAGGTACAAAATACCGCAGGACTACACAGAACAACACAATCAAGGTAGAATTGACACAAATAACTCCTAAGTAAATGTTTCCTACATCTAGAGTAAATAATTTACTAAACATGCTTAAAATAAATAAATTTGGCAAAAATTAAAATAAACAGAAAACTTCCTCAACTTGATGAAGAACATTTTTAAAAACTTATTACTAACATCATACATAATAGTGAGAAACTTGACAGTTCTCCACTAAGATTAGAAACAAGACAAGGATATCCCCCTTTCACCAATTGTTTCAACATCGTTCTGGAATTACTAGCTAATGCAATAAGACAAGAAAAAAAATAGTAGGAATACAGATTCAGAAAGAAGAAATAAAACTATCTTTGCTTGCAGGTGACACAATTGTGTATGCAGAACATCCGAAAGAATCAGAAAAAACTCCTGGAACTAGTAAATGATTATTGCAAGGTCACAAGATACAAGTTTAATATATAAAAGTTAATCTCTTTCATATATACCAACAATGAACAAGTAATTTTCAAAATAAAAATAAAAAACATAATAACATTTACATTAGCACCCCCCCAAAATGAAATACATAGATGTAAATCAAACAAAATATCTAAAAAATAAGTAGTTTTCTTCTATATAAGGAGAACTACAAAACCTTGAGGAATGAAATCAAATAAGTAAATAATGAATAGAACTAAATAAATGGATATTCCGTGTTCATGAGATGAAAGACTTAATATTGTCAAAATGTCAGTTCTTCCCAACTTGATTTATAGCTTCAATGCAATTCCAATCAAAATCCTGGCAAGTTATTTTGTAGATGTTGACAAACTGATTCTAAATCTTATATGGAGAGGCAAAAGACCTGGAATGGCTAACAAAATATTGAAGGAGACGAACAAAGTTGAAGAACTGACATCATCTAACGTCAAGCCTTACTATAAAGTTACAGTATTCAAGACACTGTGGTATTAATGAAGGAACAGGCAAATAGATTAGTGGAATAGAAGAACCCAGAAACAGACCTACATAAATATAATCAACTGATCTTTGATATAGAGCAAAGGTTATATACTAAAGCAAAGATAGTCTTTTCAACAAACGGTGCTAGAACAACTAGACATCCATATAAAAAATAATTTAGAGACAGACAATTGACAAACATTAACTCAAAATGGATCAAACCCTTGAGTGTAAAATGAAAAACCATAAAACTCTTAGAAGACAACACAGGAGAAAAACCTAGATGACCTTGGTTATGGCACTGACTTTTTAGATACAAAACCAAAGGATGATCCATGATAGAAATGATTAATAGGCTGTACATCATTAAAATAAAAAAAAAAACTTTTGGACTGGGTGCAGTGGCTCATGCCTGTAATCCCAGCACTTTGGGAGGCCAAGGTGGGTGGATCATGAGGTCAGGAAATTGAGACCATCCTGGCCAATATGGTGAAACCCTGTCTCTACTAAAATACAAAAAAAAAAAACAAACCCAAAAAACAAACAAACAAAAAACCAATTAGCCAGGCATGGTGGTGCATGCCTATAGTCCCAGCTAGTCGGGAGGCTGAGGCAGGGAAATTGATTGAACTTGGGATGCGGAGGTTGCAGTGAGCCCTTCCTGCCTAGCAACAGAGTGAGACTGTCTCAAAAAAGAAAAACAAACAAAACAACAACAACAATACTTCTGTTCTCTGAAAAACTCTGTTAAGAAAATGAGAAGACAAGCCACAGACTAGCAAAAAATACTTGCAAAAGACCTATCTGATAAAAGACTGTGATCCAAAATATACAAAGAACTCATAAAACTCAACAATGATAAAACAAAAAAAAAGGGCCAAAATCTTAATAGACACCTGACCAAAAAGAGATATAGATGGCAATTGCGCACATGAAAGATGCTCCACATAATACGCCATCAGGGAAATGAAAATTAAAACAACAATAAGATATCATTACATGCCTATTAGAATGACCAAAATCTTGAACGCTGACAACACCAAACGCTGGCAAGGATGTCACGCAACAGGAATGCTCATTCATTGCTAGTAGAAATGCACAATTTCACAGCCATTTTGGAAGAGAGTTTGGCAGTTTCTAACAAAGCTAAACATACTTTTACCATACAATCCAGCAATCACTCTGCTTGGTATTTACTCCCAAAAGTTGAAAGCTTATGTTCACACAAAAACCTACACAGAGATGTTTATAGTGGCTTTATTTATAATTGCCAAAACTTGGAACCAACCAAGGTGGACTTCAGTAAGTAAACAGGTAAATAAATGGTGGTACACCCAGATAATGGAATATTATTATTTTAAAAAATGAGCTATTGAACCATAAAAAGACACGGAGGAATCTTAAATGCATATTACTAAGTGAAAGAAGCCAATATAAAAAGGCAATAATATGGTATAATTCCAACCATATGACATTCTAGAAGATGCAAAACTACAGAGACAGTATAAAGTTCACTGGTTGCTAGGGGTTTTATGGATAGGATGAATAGGCACAGCATAGAGGATTTTTAGGTCTGTGAAAATACTCTGTATGACACTATAATAATAGATCCATGCCATGACATATTTGCCCAGATCCACAGAATGTACAACATTCATGTAAACTCTGGCCTTTGGTTGATTATGATGTGTCCATGCAGGCTCACCAACTGTAACAAATGCACTACTCTAGTGGAGGGTGTTGATAATGAGGGAGGCTATCCGTGTGTGGGGGCAGGGAGTATAAAGAAAACCTCTACCTTCCTCTTAATTTTGCTGTGAGCCTAAAACTGCCCTAAAAATTGTCTTTTGAGAAATTAAAATACATTTAGAAATCACGGAAAAAATAGAAAAAGATAAGGCAATTGCTCATCATAGCAGATAAAAAATCCACAGCTTCTGAATTCTGTCCCAAAATACCCTCAATAGGGTGTCCACCTTTACCTCATTAACTTATTTGAATGGTACATTTGTATCTCTTGAAGAACTTTTAGAAGAACTGGCTGTGGTGATGTTTTCTGCCTTCTGTCAACCTTTCAAAGTCACATGCCCATCAGACGGCATTCTCAAATTTCCTGCCCTGCACCCCAAGAGAACTGTCCTCAGGAACAATACAGAAACTGAATAACTAATTATAGTCAATAAACCACTGCTTCAGAATCACACTGGGGATCCTCTGTTTTCCTTCACAAGCGGAGTCTCTCAGGAAGCAGTAATGAAGCATAGTACGGGGGCACTCCTCCTTAATGCCTATGAAGACTCATAACTGGAACCCAAACTTGCTCTTCAATGTGTTGATGACTCTGCAGACAAACCTGGGCTTCTCTGGTGTGCTTTCTTATTGTGGAAACCAACAGATCAAAATGTTAATATGTGCAGGCAGAAATAGGTGTAGAATATAAGCAAGAGGCCTCTTTCTTTCTCTATTGGTATGTTTGAAGCAATACGGCTAATAGACAAATCCAGTATGTTTTAGAGGTTTAGTTCGGGAAATTCCTTATAAGGCATTAAAGGAGTAGTTTTAATTCACCGATAATATGACACTCAGATACAATGCCAGAATATCCAACATAATTTATTGCATTCTACACACACAGATTCTTGAAGATTAGAGTATATTTAAACTACACCGGTAAGAGTTGTTGGGAAAAATACAAGTATCTCAGAGATCACGTGGTCACAACCTACCTATAAGGACCTCAAGCCATGTAAAAACATCACAGCTGAGGGAACTACTTCAAGGAAACAAAGACAGAACATGGTCATCCTAAACTCCAGAGGCAAACTTACAGCCATTAAATAGACTTCTTTGGCCAGTCATACTCATTCATTCTCATTCAAAATAATTATTTGATGATACAGTCAAACCAGAAAGTATTCTGCTTTTTGTAAGGCAAAAGGTGAGAGTGAATTTCTAGAAGTTAATAAACAGGTTAGCAGTTTTCTTCCACTTTGCTCATAACATCATGGAAAAATCATTGAAGTGTGAGAAACAGGATTCTGTCACACCAATGCCTCACATCCAATGCTGCGAGAGAATGAAATATCGACAATTTAGGTGTAATACTCATAATTTCACCCAACTCAAAGGAATGACTGAAACACTCCTTGATAACGAGAAAACACCTGAGGAAGGGAGAGAAAATAATCAGTCTCTCCAATCTTCTTTGCACCTTTCGATTTCATATAGTTAAGGATACACATTTCTCACAGTGATTGAAGAGGGTGGCAACATCTGTCAAATCTGTAGAGTCAAGACATGAAACTCAATTTTAAATTCTCAGTAGAGGAGAAAAATGAGAGAAAGGTAACTTGTAATTTCTTCCAATTAGACATACAGGAATAACTAATTGAAATGAATGTTTTATAAAAAACCTTCTTTTACTTTTTAAAAACTGAATTTCTACATTTTAATAACATTGTCATGTGTAATTATAGGGGTGCTGAAATTTTGTTTCCTCTTTTCTGAGCCCTAAGTTTGCCTTCTGAGAGAAAATCTTTAAAATGTAGTCATATTTTAAAAAGTGGTAAAACCTACTACTGTTCATATCATTTTCAACCATCAGTAGACCTTAAAGATAGGAAAAGGGGCCAGGTGCAGTGGCTCACGCCTCTAATCCTAGCACTTTGGGAGGCGGAGGCGGGTGGATCACGAGGTCAGGAGATCGAGACCATCCTGGCTAACATGGTGAAACCCCACCTCTACTAAAAATACAAAAAATGAGCCGGGCATGGTGGTGGACGCCTGTAGTCCCAGCTACTCGGGAGGCTGAGGCAGGAGAATTGCATAAACCTGGCAGGCGGAGCTTGCAGTGAGCAGAGATCTCGCCACTGCACTCCAGCCTGGGCAACAGAGCGAGACTCCATTTCAAAAAAAAAAAAAAAAGATAGGAAAAGAAAGAAAATAGCCTGTATTTCAAGTATGGAAAGCACCATGCTGGATAGTAAAAAAAAAAAAAAGGATTTAGAGAGCCTGAGTGTATGCCCCTTGGGTCTCATGACTCTGCCAAAATGACAGGGTGATTTCCAGAAATTCATTAATCCTTTCAATGAATATTTACTGGGCATCCACAGTGAGCAGTGATCTGCACAGGAAGCTGAGAGTGGGGTGGGGTGAGTATGATGTACAATGATAAATGAGACACAGAAAATGCCTTTGAGGACCTTATGGTCTAGAAGGGGAGAACACATACTTTCTCCTACCTTGTATTAAAATTATTTGTGTGAGAGTCCTGAGAAGTAGAAAAAGGTATTATGAAAGTTCATAGAGGTAAAAAATTAATTCTTACAGGGAGGAATTGCAGAAGTAGAAATAACTGACTTTGCCTGGAAGGATGAAAAATCTCAGGACATGTAGAGAAGGTAGAAGCACATTTTCTTTGAAAGGGATGGGATAAGCAAGGACATTAAAAAGCGAGCATGGTGTACCCACAAATCATTCAGTTCACCTGAATCAAGAGGAGGACAGGAATGGAAAGGCAGATTGGGGATTTACATAGTATGGTAGGCTAAATCCATCTACTTTATAATCTCTGGAATTTTTAAATAAGTTAACTGACATGGCAAAGTCTTTGTAGGTATAATTAAGACTCTTGAGTTGGAGATATTATCCTGGATTGTCTGGTGGGCCCAGTGTAATGACAAGGGTCCTTACAGGTGAAAGAATCAGGCAAAAGAATCAGAGTCAGAGAGAGAGCTATACTAATGGAAGCAGGGATCAGAGTGATGCAAGGAAGGGGCCATAAACCGAGGAATGCAGGTGGCTTCTAGAAAATGGAAAAGACGAGGTAACATATTCTCCCCTAAAGCCTCCAGAAGGAATGCAGCTGCCCTGCCAATCCATGCTAGGCTTCCAACCTCTAGAACTGTAAGCAAATTTATTTGTGCTGCTTTAAGCCACTATATTTTTGGTAATTTGTTACAGCAACAGGACACAGATACAGAGTGGAATGTTTTGAATATACTACATCTTAGTCCCAATAATTATTTATCCATTCTCTCTTGGTGTACCACAACTTTTACTTATTATTTCATAACAACACTTACGTTGTATTTTTTATTTTTAAAAATATATTTGCCTGTCTGCTTCCTTTGAGTTATAAAGAAGGTGAAAGTCCTACTAACAGAATACAGAAAACCCACAAAGAGAAAAAGATTTAAAACCAAGATGCTGAAATCTTTTTCGAACACGGTAGGTTTGAAATGCCAGTGGGTCAACACGGTGGGTGGACAGTTGGAGATGGAAGTTCATGCCTCCTGTTCGAAGATAAGAGTGCATATCTCTCGGAAGCAATTACACAAATTTATTATAGCTCATAAAAGAGAATCATTGAAGTGTGACTATTGACCATTGGGAAAATTTAAATAGTATGTATTCATGAGAAGGGAATTATTTAATCAGGGTATTTTGACATAGGTTGCCGGAAGAAGTGATTTTATGTTAAGTATTATTAGCTAAAATATTATCATTTTAACTAGCTTGTGATGACCTATAAGCAAGGTGTAAGGCAATCTACTAGAGATGAATTCATGAATGGAGAAAAAGACCTTTTAAAGAAAAGTATATCATCTACAAGTTCCTTGGTTTTTGAAATATCTCTAGCAGGACATTAATCCCTCAACTTCACAAATATTTTCTGAGTATCTACTAGTGCAAGGCAAGGTCCTTTATTCATTTTTATCCTAACATAGCCTTTGGCTTTGAGAAGCTTATTGTCTCCTTCCCATGTAAAGTTGTGTACTTCCTCAAAATACTAGATATTTATAACTTTCCTAAATTATGATTTTCCCCAAGGGTATATAAGTTTTAAGTCTCAAAAGCATACATGGCCTATCTTACAGCCTGTTCCTAGAGTTCATCTCTGTAGACTAGGATGAGTCTGAGGTCACTCTCTGCCTGGGAACCTGAGGAAGCTGGGCTGCCGGGGTGCAAGGGATACTTCACATAGGGAAAGGAGGCAAGGAAGGCTTAAAGTGAGGGCAATAAAAATAACCTTTACCTGTTTCAAGTCTTGAGTTGGCCCAGACTACCACCACTTCAGGGATTTTTATAAAATGCTGCTGCATTGCTTTTGCTAAAAGAGAGCCAGGTCAGCAGAGTGGGATGACCTTTCCCATGATGTTTAGCCATCAAGCAGAAATTTCAGGGACAATAAGATACTGTAGTCTGCACGTTTTTATCCCAAGGTGAAAACCATAGAGGTCAAACATATGAGTTAAGGGAGGAAAGAATTAAAACATTTACCTGCTCTAAACTCTGAAAAGATGATGGTGTGTTCATCCCTGAACCTTGTCTCAACACAACTTCAGAGAACTATAAATGATGCCTCCTAACAGAATACTATATGACCCGTGACTTCTGAAGTAGTGCAACGAGAAGGATAACCTTCACCACTTGCAAATCTTAATGCCTATGTATATACACGTATATATTTTTAATTGTAAAATGTGCGTAATGAATTCCCTTCAAGATAGGGAGGATATAATTTCCCATAATATGTACTTGGTTGCTTTTTATATATTTTTAGAAACATCAAACTTTTTTCAAAAACTGTTTTTGGAAATACTCAGTATTTTTTGCTACCCAAAACATGTGAATTGGAGCATACTTCTTTATGTAACAATTAAAATGTAAAATGAACCAATTTTTGCTGAAAAACCAATCTGAAACGCAGTATTCACTTCCCTGCCTTCTTAATCGAAGGACGATGGACATAATTTAACCTTTTTTAAAAAAAATAATGACATGGGTTTCATTATTATGAATGATAATTATTCTATGTCGCTGCAATACACAGAGACCCTTAGGGATTGCTGTGGTATATGGAGCTTCTTGCCTACACGAAGTAGTGTAGGTGCTTTTTGTTTTTTCATTTTGAGCCAGCTGTTCATAAATTTTTCTCTGCCAGTCCTTTCTCACTGGCATGCTGTATGTGGGTTGTCTTTTTTTACTACTGTCGTTGTAGTCAGTCTTTCTGCTTCCATCAACTCCTAGTCAAACAAAGCAAGACATTCCCAATGTGCCAAAGCTCAGGCAAATTACCTTGTACTAGCATTTTAGGCCAATGCTTCTCGTACTTTAGTGTACTACAATTAATCTGGGGATCTTCTTAAAATTCAGATTCTGCTTTGGTAGCTCTGGAATGGGAACTAAAAATTTGTGTTTCTATCAGCATCCAGGTGATGCCTTTGCTGCTGGTCTTTGCAACACACCTTGAATAGAAAGATATTAGATATCATGATTTTTTAGAATTGTGTCTAGATTAAAAGAAAATTTGTTTTGAGGGAGTGATTGGCTACTCTCCTATAAATAAGATCTAAAAATTTAGAATATGAATTTTAAATTTGCTATCTCCAAAATGACTTTCCTTATCTATATATTCAACCCCTGACACCACCACATAAACATATTTCCCTTATCTACACTAACATAGCATTTAATTTCTTCCTCTCTTATGGAATTTATATATTTATAACTTATTATTTAGATATAAGTCAAGTACTGAACATGAAGAGGAACCAAGTCTCACAACATATCTGTATTTTTTGAAACTATACCTTGCTCAAAAAGGGTTGTTGAATAACTGTAGCAACTGAAAGCTATAAGGTTCTTTCCATATAATTTCATATTCTTTGTCGCATCAGTTTTTCAAATAAGTAATCAGGAAGTGAGACAATAGTATATAAAAATACATCAATATAAATTTCAAATCAACTGTTAAGAAAGTAAAACGTGTTTTCAGAGTTCCTGCCTCTTTGTGGTGTACTTATTTCTTCAGTTTCCCTCCTCCCACCACACCTCATACAACACACATACAGATGTAAAAGCACATACAATCTAAACATATGTCATCTTCATATTCTTTAATTTCCAAAACCTTATTTCAAGAAAGGGCCTGGAATTAACTTATACTAAAATGTTAATGACTAACTGCAGCATAAAGTATATTTCCTACCTTCACCCCAAGAAGGGCTTAAAGGTTTTAACAGAAATCAAAGCCTACATAGTGCAGTGAAGCTGTGGAAGAAGATTTTGGGGTGTTTAATCATAAAACAAAAAGTATATTAAATAGAACTTCTCCTAATACTCTCACATTGGGTGATGTTGGCACTGAACTTCTCCTAACTGAGAATTGCTAATCCACAGCTTTCCTGCACCTGGGCTGTAAAGTTGCTACATGGTGATAAACTGCTTGTGTCCTGATATGATGAACTAATATGCACAGAAAATCCTCACTAAAAGTGCAAGCTATAGAAACAGTCAAGGCTAAAGCAGGGCAAATACAAAAATCAATTTGGCAGCTCATTTGAATCTACACTGTGCTTCTTTCCAATGGCAGACAGAATTTATCATCTACTGGGAAAGAATAAAACAAAGCCCCAATTTCCATTAAACATTTGTGTAATAAAAAGAAATGGAAATTATCTAACTAGAGAGAATTCAAATATGTAAATAAAATTATCAATGGACGCAGACATCATCATAGCTTTTGAGTTAATATTATGTGATATCCATTTTACTAATTTCATCCAGCACACAAATTTGCTACTTATCTCACACCTCTAATTAAATCAGTGGCCACCTACATGAAATTCAGAATGCACACAATAACAGGTGCTTAGAAGGAAAAAGTGAGACATAAAATAAGATAGTCAACATAATTTAGAGAGATTTATATAAAGTTACTCTGCATCAACATATTCCTAAACAATAGAGATTAAGAAGAATATGATTCTAGATGACAGTCCCAGAGTCTAGAGTCATTTTTCTTGATAACAGGATACCAATGTGGTGAAAAGTGCACAAAGGGTGTCTGGATCTGCCTTTCCTGACTCTATAGATTGTTCACTGTGAAAATGGCTAGAAATCAGCTCAGGAATCTGAGCATAAAACTGGTAAGCAAGGCAGGCTGGAGGCACAGCTGAGTTCTGGCTGGGATGCGATGCAGACAGCTACAAAATGAAGTTCCTACATTTGCTTTCTTGGTCATCCAGGGGTTGTTCAATTGTGAAAGTCAGACAACACAGCCTCGATTTCAGATAAGATAAAAGTCATAAAATTGTTATTTTCTTCCCACAACAAAACAAACCCAACAAGTCAGCACATTTTGCTCAAAAGGAAAGTGAGAATAGGTACTAGCTTGGCAGTGCCTTACAAATCTCAGACCATAGTAATCAGTGGCTTTAGCGTCAAAGGGACCTGGGTTTGAAGCCACAGCCCAAGAAAGCATGGCTGAACTATTTAACATTTCTAATTTCAGTGTCCTTATCACAAAATGTGGATGGTAATCTCTAACTCACAGGGAGGTTATAGGATAAATAAAATAACACTTATGGATTGTTTAGCAAAATGACTGCTCAGTAAATAGTATTTATAACTAATTACATCGAAGACAATCATACTGAAGTATAAATTTTATGATCCCTTCCAGTTTGTCTGAAAATTAAGGAGATGAACTGAATGCATACTAAAATTCTTTAATCACCAGGGGTTTAAATATTAAAGTATGTAAAGCACTTAGGCGGTATACAGAAGAGTAAGCTATTATCACAGTGAGACATAGAATGTGTTAAGAAGATAGACTCTGGGGCCAAATTATCACATTCACATACTTATTCTGCTGCTGCCCAGCTATGAGCTTTGGATGAGTAACTTAAATGCTCTCTGCCTCAGTTTTCTCATATGTAAAATGAGAATAATAACATTTAATTTTTGAATAAGGTAAAAACAAAACAGGTTAATAAACATAAATAAGAGATTGGCACATACCAACTTCTATGTATTTACATATACATGTTTTAGAGCACACACATACTGTTGTAAACAGACCTTAGACTGATAAGTAATTTCTGCCTCCTATATCTACACCTTTTTGGAATTTTCTCCCTTTAAGCATGGACATGACCTGTGACTGGCTTCTGGCCAATATAAAATGGCAAATGTTAGGCTATGTTATAAAGACTCCATCTTAGCAGAAAGGAGTGACAGACTCTCCTGCTGGCCTTCGAGAAGCAAGCCTCTTGATGCAAACTGCTAATGGAGAGGGTCCTATGGCAGGCAGCCTCTAAGAGTTGAGGGCCTCAGTTCTCCAACCACAAAGAATTAAGTTTTACCAACAACCATGCAAGCTTGGAAGAAGGCCCTGAGCTCTAGAAAGGAATGCAGCCCTGCCAATTCTGTGGTTGTAGTCTAGTGAGAGCCGAGCAGAGGACCTAGTTAACCTGTGCCCCGATTTCAGACCACATGAACTGTGAGATAACAAATGTGTTGTTTAGAGCTTGTAAGTTTGTTGTCATCCATTACACAGCATAGAAAACTAATACACATACCTCCATATAGAATTCAGAGAAAAGAAAGGGAGGAAGCGAAAAAGCTTATTTTCTCAGTGCTCTATGTTAGTTTCAGGCTGAGCAGCCTTGACCTGGCCAGTCATTGCTGAGTCTATCATTGTAAAGTACATTTAGGACAGAAAGATCTTACTCTGGCCAAGATTTCTCCTCTAGGCCCTATTTTAGCCTCTGGCCTTCATGAATGGCAAGAATATTAGGATGTCAGTGATAGTTGTTTTTCCAGCTTCAGATTCCAGTTAAGGAATTTTAGCAAAACAATATGAACTAAAAAACCTTTTTGAGAGTAGGAATGGGAGATCAAAATATTTGTCTTTTAACGTCAAAGTTTACTAGGTTTTGCTGACAAAACTAATCTTATGTATTACTGGCTTTCTGATGAGCTTCCGTCATCCTTCCCTCATTTTTCTGCCCTACTCTGTCCGCCATTCCTGAGAAATAGACTAGGAGTCAAGGGATCTATGTACCAGTTTAAGCTTGGCTTGTAGTTAGTTGTATGACTAAAGATGATAAAGATGAGTCAGCTCGACTCTCTATTCTGTTGACCTCGAAGTGTTGGGGTGGGGGAAAATAGATGAACAATAAATGAAAATAAAGTTCTTGAGAAAAGTTACAAGGGCAGAACAAATACATGACAGTAATGTTACAAAACAGTCTTGAAACCTCAGAGGAATCTAGGCAACTCTTAAAAAGTCTCAAGCCCTTTCCAAAGTATGAACCTGCTTATGATTTAGAGTTTGCGCCAAGAGATTTATAGGATTTGAGAAATGAGAAGTTTTTCTCTCTTAGACAACTCCTATATAAAAACAGTGGTTTTCGAGATAGTTATGTTCTAAGGCTTGGTGAATAAGAATAGCCTGATTAATTATGCATCAATATGGAATAGGGTCCATATATACCACTTCTATCATTAGTCCCTTCTGTACCTACAACAGGTACAGAGATGAGAGATCAGAGGCTTGGGGAAGAGAAATAGCTTGTTAAGATTATAGAGCTAGTTGCTTTCAGCTGTGGGACATAATTATAAAGGCAATTTGTACATTTGGTTATTCTTGTTAAGTATCTCTATTCGTAATGCCAAACACAAATTTTTGCTACTTCAAAAGCTGTTTTATTTCTTAAATTTGTGATGCCTCTATTATATTTTGCCAATGTGAGGAAATGAGTGTCTAATCTTGTCAATGTAATATTTATTCTCAATTCCTGCTATGTTCATTCTTCCTAATTTGAAAGTTGATAAAATCTGTTGGCAACCTCCTTGAAGCTGCAAAGCAGTTACTCAAAACAATTTTCAGAATGTTCAGTATAAATGGGCACATGAACCATTCTTGAAAACTGATGTGCCTTTTTGCTTCACGTTTAACTAAAGTCGGTTATAAATTTTAAAATTATTTATTTAACTTTTTCATATCCTTGTTTTAAAATTTCCAAACCATAATACAGTGTTCTTTCAGGATCACATGTGAAATAGATAATATTTCCAACATTCCATGAGGAGGTATGGGGAAGAAATGATGAGCAATTCCATAAGGCACTGATAGACATAAAATAAGAGTACGTACTTTCATGTCATTCCAGATAGAAATATCAAAGATGGAACATTTTGCTTCCCCTTGACTTAACAGATGCCCGCTCTCATTTAGAACTATTTCCTGACAATGAAATCTAGTTGGAGAGATACAAATTAATAATTCAAACACATTGAAATAAGTATTGCATTGAGGTAAAAAAGCCACAAGGTATGAAAAGGCATGGTGTATTTGGTGAAAGGGAGGTGAGGTATTACCTGAGTAAAAACTTTACATTGGTGGGGTGGCAGAGATAAAAGAAGATGGAGATAGAGATAGGCAGGGGTTAGATCATAGTGAAAGTCTTGTAGTTATTTTAGAGAACCCAGGAAGCTTAAATCTATCAATCAGGACAGTGACAGGGTCAGATAGATATTTTAGAGACACTCTTGTGAGTAAGGAAAGACTCATTTATAATAAAATATTTGTGGTAGTCCATATGATTTGGTCATTCTGCAATACATTTATCAATATCTCAAAACTCACAAGAACATGTAAGTAAAAGTTAAGATATATATAGAGAGAGTGGAAGAATCTTTAGTATTCTCTGGTGTCAATTTGTATGTGATTTTTAAAAATTGTTTTTGGAAGCATTTTATTTTCTGCTTAGTGGTTGCTGTAGTTTTCTTGAGTCTTTTCCCTACTGCTAATTTAGGCTATTTGGCATATTCAACCTCATGGTTGCAAAACTGGGGTTTTAATATTAAAACTTCCATTGTTAATTTAGATTTTTCCTTCTGAAAATTTGTAGAATTATTCAAGGCAATCTTTTATCTACTCTTTCTACCTTCCGTTGCCTCCCAAATCAACAACCTGAAGATAGGCCGAATTAATACACACTAGTTGTGGTAATAATGTAGTTAAGTTGACACTATGAGTTGTAGTCTAGGCAGAGAATGTTATGTGCAGAGCTTCTATTGTCTTCTTTCTCCCAAACACAGTGGTAGGTTATTCACATTCATTCCTTGCTATATGCATCTAGTTAAAATAACTTAGACTTTTTCAGGAAAGACAAACTGAGGCTAAAAGCTATTGCTCATCTCATTGCTAAAACTCTGGAAATATTTTCTGAATTCCACAGATCCACAGTTTGAGAAGATGATTGTTTAACTGTGGCATCATGAGGGCCCAACAGTTTAGAAAACAGTGGGACAGCCTATTGCCCTGCAGCCAGGTGATAATCCACAGTAACCAAAATAATAACAAATATTCATGTAACCACTGTCTTTCTTTTTCAGCTCATTATTGAATATTTGCACTTTCTTTATTCTTTCTGCTGCAAAGCAAGTAAGAAATTACCAACCAATAGATCATGTTCTTATCAAGTGCCAGGCAAAAATAATTCTTATAACTACACACTGGGAAAAGAGTAGGAAACTGGTAGGAAGGAACCAAAATGTTATACGACAAAATACTGTGCACGACAAAGATATGGTAAACTATACAAAGCAGAAGATTATTTTTAAAGAAGCGATATAGACTTTTCTACAAATGTTAAAAATTGATTCTTATTACTTGAGAGGAAGAGAACTTGCTCCAATTCTAAAATGGCTTTAAATCATTTTCTCTTTTTACTAGTCAACTGCTTTCCTACAGACCAATAATAGCACTACCAACCTGGACAACCATGAGAGTCTTCTTACTCACAGTTGTCCAAAGCCTTTAGGCTTCATACTGTGGAAGGTATCATCTACTTTTTACCGGCATTATCTTCCAAAACCTAGAGCAAATAACTTCTCATTACTACTAAAAACAAAACAAAACAAAAGCACAACCAAAAAACAAAAACATACTCTTGCAGAGCTTCCCATTACCTAGAGAATTAGTCTAACTTCTTTTATAGAGTTTTTAATATTCTCTAAACATCTGCTCAAAATTATTCACTTCCCTGCATTCTAATTACCTTCTGCACCAAATTCTACAGTTTTCAAACACACTGTGCATCTTCACAACCTTTGCTCACGCTGAAGCCTCTGCCTAAGACACATTTCTGTTAATTCTCCATCTGACGATAACTTACTGCCCTTTTAATGTTAACATTTTTGCCACAGTTAGATCTACTAATTTTATTGGAATCAATTTTGCCCTATAGAGAGGTTTCTGAAAGTATAACTTGCCACCGGTGTCCGTGCTATTAAAAACACACATGCAGAGAATGCATGTTGACACACCTTGGTTGTCTACCTCATCAGTAACTAGCATTGCTCTTATATAACATAAATCAATCCTCAGTATTTGTGGACATGGAACTTCCTCAACTTGTTCCCTTTCTCTGTGGTATCTCTTCTCTCCATCCTCAACCCTCATAATCAATGGCCAATTCCTCTTGTTTCAGCAATGTTCCTCTTGCCTACACCATGTTCCCACTTCCATTACCCTAGTTCTAATTTTCATTACCTCCTTCTTGAACTACCGCAATTGCTTCCTTAGCTATTGCTCAGCTTCTAGTCTCTCCTTTCTTAGACCATTTTGTAGTCAGCTGGTGAAGTCATTTTCCCAAAGCACAGCTCTAATAATTCCATTCCCTGGCTTAAAAAACATCAATCGCTCTCTAATGCCTGCAGACCAAGTCCAAACCCCTTAACAGGTTTTCTATCATCTGCCCACCATCTGCCTTTGCAAACTTTTGTTATACATTCCCATTATACTAATTCTGCATGTCAGTCATTCCCTGAGGCATTCTGTGGAGTCTCTCCCATTCCCTGACCTGATGTATGAATTCTCTCCTTTGATCTCTTAGGTTACTCTTTTCCTCAACATTGCCTGTTGATATACCCACCTTGAAAGAAACAAATGAAATGCCTCTTCCACAATGATGTATGTCAAGTATGTAATTTTAGATTTTTTTGCTCCTAGAGTATATTCATTGTATTGCTAAAAATGTATTACTTCACTTTACTACTATTGCATACAAAACTGTACTTGTGATTCAAAACTCTCTGCAGGGATAAATCAAGTTTTGTTTACTTTTCTTCCTGGGGTTGGGCCTTAAACAGTGCAAACACAAAGCACAACTTCTTGATCATCAGAACGATTTAACAATGAAACAGGCTATCTCGGAGATGAAAAATATTTGAAGAGAGGCTAGATGCTCATCTATGAAGATTACTGAAGGAAATGCATTCACTAGGCAGATGGTGAGATTGCATGACCTTTCAAGTCCCTTACAAGTGTAAGTTTCTGTGCTATCAAGGGAACAGGCTAGGCACAGTGGCTCACACCTGCAACCCTGATACCTTGGGAGGCCAAGGTGGGAGAATCACTTGAGGCCAGGAGTTTGAGACCAGCCTGGATAACAAAGCGAGACCTTGTCTCTACAGAAAATAAAATAATAATTAGCCAGACATAGTAGTGCATGCCTGTAGTACCATCTCCTAAGGAGGTTGAGGCAGGAGGATCATTTGAGGCCAGGCGTTTGAAGTCACAGTGAGCTTTGATCCCACCACTACACTCCAGCCTGAGTGACACAGCAAGACCCTATCTCTGACAAAATGTGGTGATGGGGGAGGGGGTGGGGGTTAAAACTGAGTAATTTACTCTAAATGTGAAATAAAAGTGAAAGAATATAGAAAAATAATAGAGTACTGTTTAGCATATTTCTCTCTACATCTAAAAAGGTGGAACTCAAACTAGGTCAGCCTTTGTGAAAGGCAGACATAATCATGAAGAAAACAAAACCACCTTTAAATGCATTTCATATACATTTATTTTATTAGGAAAAAGCATTGTGAAATATTCTCTGCTTTTAATGAAGTAAGCACAATTTTGGAATATAAAAGGAAAATGAAACCATTCATTATTCCTATTTTAAAGCCTTGGAACCATCTAGTATGTGCAAGGTTTTACATTTTTTATGGCTTTGCTTTATCCCAGCAGCTCTTTTAGAGTTGAAAATGAAGGCCTCTGTTCTTGAGGTTCTAGTAACACCGGCAAGTAGTGGATCCCATTCAGAAAGCACAAGCTGTATTTTCTTTAGAAAGACAAACTTATGCTGACTGACATCAGATCTCTACACTCTTTAAAACCAGAAGTGTATTTTTCATTAAAAAGTATATTTTTGAGAAATTTAAAACATTTGTAATAGAATAAAAAAGGCAAACAAATACTAAATACCATGGAATAAGTTCCAGAATAGAATTACATACTCTTTTGTTTTTCTGAAACTGGATACCTAATTTAGTACAATATTCAAATTCTTTCTCTCCATGATTGTATGTCTTAGGTTTTGGGCATGGATAGGCAAAGTAATAATACCTAGGCTGAGCTACAACTACTAGTTCATGTTTATTCTGTGGCTGATTGAAAACTTTCTTAGGAGCCATCCAAGAAGGAAAATGGATACTTAGGTCTCGAACTTTGGAAAGATGCAATGTTCTTTCACTGTGATATTATAATACATTATTCAAGTCAGGACAACTTTCCAAGTGGCACTGTTAACAATCACAGTGGACAAAAGGTGTAAAATGTCAGTCTCTCAGGCAACCTAGTATATATGGATTCCCTAAAATATCTCAGTATGGTAAGTGTTATTCTTTTGTATTATTATTATTATACTTTAAGTTCTGGGATACATGTGCAGAACATATAGGTTTGTTACATAGGTATACACGTGCCATGGTGGTTTGCTGTGCCCATCAACCATCATCTACATTAGGTATTTCTCCTAATGCCATACCTCCCCTAATGCCCCACCCCTCGACAGGCCCTGGTGTGTGATGTTCCCCTCCCTGTGTCCATGTCTTCTCATTGTTCAACTCCCACTTATGAGTGAGAACATGCAGTGTTTGGTTTCGGTTCCTATGTTAGTTTGCTGAGAATGATGGTTTCCAGCTTCATCCATGTCCCTGCTAAGAACATGAACTCATCCTTTTTTATGGCTGCATAGTATTCCATAGTGTATACGTGCCACATTTTCTTTATCCAGTCTGTCATTGATGGACATTTGGCTGGGTTCCAAGTCTTTGCTATTGTGAATAGTGCTACAATAAACATACATGTGCATGTGTCTTTATAGTAGAATGATTTATAATCCTTTGGGTAAATGCCCAGTAATGGGATTGCTGGGTCAAATGGTATTTCTGGTTCTAGATCCTTGAGGAATCGTCACACTGTCTTCCACAATGGTTGAACTAATTTACACTCCCACCAACAGTGTAAAAGTGTTCCTATTTCTCCACATCCTCTCCAGCATCTGTTGTTTCCTGACTTTTTAATGGTAAGTGTTATTCTAACTCCCAATGCTGTCAACCTAATGTGAAAGTTCACCATTCTAAGTAACCAATCCTGGCTTCATTATGAAATTTGGATGCTGAATCCAAGAGATTAACAATATGATGACAAAATTTACTTATTCTCTTTAAATTTGTATAACCATCGACAAGAGAGACAAGATTAATTGTATATCAAGATCCTTGCCTTATTAATTATGTCTCCCCAAGTATCTAGACATTCCCAAAATAGGAGGTTCAGTGTTTTAAATAGCACTGATACAGGTTTTCCAAGTGACTTGGGAGTATGATGACATCTCCTAAGCAAGAGTGATTGGACCCACGATGAATTTAGTTTCTAATGAACAGAACACTAGAGAACTGGGTTTGGATCTAACTTTCGGTTGTTTTCTATATCCTCTTGGAGGTAATTAGCTTCCTTTACTGTTTAGATGTGGAAAGGGCCTTGTTTGCTAAGTTTGGGGAAATAGAGAAAGCTTGGCAGTCAGGAACTAAGCAGGATTCCAATGGACTGAAAACTCCTGTAGAGAAGGATGGCATCTTTTTTTTTTTTTTTGAGCTGGAGTCTTGCTCTGTCGCCCAGGCTGGAAAGTGGCACGATCTCAGCTCATTGTGAGCTCTGAGGATGGCATCTTATGTTTCTTTTTGATTCCTTCCTCCCTACAAAAGTCCAGAATATGACTCTGAACACTATGTAAGATATGCACAGAGTAATGAAAATTAATTGACAAAATTTTCTCTGGAATCTGAATTGCCTTGCAAGAAATAATACAAGCGCAGATCGAGTTTTTAAAACCCTGCATAGGAAGGAGAAGAAAATGAACATTCTGCTTCAGGATTGGAGTTTTCTTTCTGATCTGCTAATTCTATAAAGTATATAAGATTACTCAACTCTTTTTAAGTGGAAAGCGACAAGCTTACTCTACATTATAGTAGCCATAATGTCACTAGGGGGTGTATGTTTGGTTGTGAGAGGGTGTTATCAATGTTAATTACAAAGTTTTTAGGAGTTGATAAATTTCTTCATAAAACAGTAACATAAAATATCTCTTCAAGGCAATAGATCTTGAGAGTCAAAAAGCTCAGGATGGTCTCAATCAATAACTTTACAACCACCAACTATTTGTTTTTCCAAAATTATTAATTAACAACTAAGAATTTGCTGAAAGCCTCCTTGGAGTGTTTTTACAATCTTTGTATAGAAGTAAATAGTATTTATGACAGTATCGATATATTTGGACTAGACTTTATCATGGCTATGAGACCTGCTATAGTTCTTGATGTTCCCTTGTCATGAATGGAACTTAGGTAGCTATTGTCACAATCTCTGCAGTCACTAAGCATAGAAAGCCCTCACTAAATGCACTAAGCATAGAAAGTTCTCACTAAATGCACAAGATTCAAATAAGATGGAATCTTCCAATTCCTTCAGTCAGTCAATTATATGAGGGCTATAGCCATGGTAACATAGAGCCTCAAGTAACTTAAAAAATAACATGTTTGAAATTTACTTGCTGGAAAGGGGCACCCCACCTTGATTTTAATGAATTTCAGAGCAAATACAAGCTGTCCTCAGTGGCTTTCATATGAGTTCCCTGCACAGTCTTCTTCCTTTAGAAATGCAAAAACTATTTCAAGATTTTTATGCCTGCATGGAGAAAATTGCTATTGTGTACAATTAGCATATTTACTAAGGTTTGTCATTACTTTTGGTAATTAAAATCGTACAAAAAGAGAGACATATCCAATTCAAGAAAATTACACAGTACAGTAATATACAATCATAATGGTCGCCTGACAATTATTAAAAAACACCAAGTTCTCTGTTACAGTAAAAGTATTCACCAGAGTAGCTTCTGAATAAGATCATTGCAGTGCTTTCTATTTAAATGTTTTTCTGCACAGAAAATTATAATTACATTTGCATAACTACTGTAATCAATCTAGAATTATGGCTGAAATTTTTATTCTTGAAATCACTGTTCTTTCTAAGATAGTAGGAGCTCTGAGGCATAATCTACGTTTGTGAGCCATTATTCTAATTTGTAATAGGATTAAATATATTTTTGCACTCTCTTTACAACAATCAATCACTCTAGAGACATAGTAGACAATACAACTACATCACACAATTTGTTTTCTTCTGTCTTGAAAAAAACAAACAAACCAGGCTTTAATTTACCAAATCCATTTTGTCCAAAAAGCAAAACAAAACGAACTCAAGTAAAAAAAAAAAAGTCAAATTTATAAAAGGAGAACCACCAAATAGCATTTCATGAAACAGACTCATTAGGAAGTCAAGCATTCATCTCTACATTTAGATGCTCTGTACTTACTGAGATTAGTTGGGATGGCCGAGATAATTTCTGTCCCATCTTGGAAGTACTGGCTACCATAAACCAAAGATTTCTTTTGAATGTTCTCCTTTACTCCTGCTGTATTCAACAGGCTTCCTTGGAGCCTGATGTTATCGTCATATCTTTTTAAAATATCCAAGTCATATCTGATGAAAACGATAAACAGACCTAAAGACACTAATCTGCAACCAGATTCTGGTAGAGCTAGCCTTTTGCAAGGATATCTCTAAGAAAATGTCCTGCTAGCCCCTTCTTCTGACCAATGAGCTGATAATGTAAGACCCTCACAGACACCATCTGCATGCATTCTCTGTCAGGAGTGCAGAGACTGAGACACTGTAGCAGGCCAGAGAATGAGGTGTTCTAAAATCCCCTGTCTCTGGTCCTGCTGCAACCTGTTTTCGGTTATACAGCCCAGCTCCTCAAGAGAACAACATCTCCAGGGATCAGGCCGTAACAAAAGAAATTCTCAATAGCACAAACAATATATATTTCCTGAGAAGCACAACATAAAGTCACTACAGAAAGCTACCCTGAAGCATTTCTCTAACATGTGTTTTCAAAATCATTTCCATGTTATCAATGCTAATTATAAAGTTTTTAAGAGTTGATAAATTTCTACATGAAACATTAATGACATAAAACATCTCTGCAAGGTAGCAAACCATTGAGATTCAAAAAGCTCAGGATGGTCTCAATCAATAACTTTACAACTACCAACTATTTGTTTTTCCAAAATTATTAATTAACAACTAAAAATTTGCTGAAAGCCTCCTTGGAGAGTTTTTACAATCTTTGTATAGAAGGAAATAGTACTTTTGATAGTATCCAGATAAGTTCAGACTAGGCTTTACCTTGGCTATGAGACCTGCTATAGTTCTTGATGATCCCTTGTCATGAATGTAACTTAGGTAGCTATTGTCACAATCTCTGCAGTCACTACGCATAGAAAGTCCTCATTAAATGCAATGTCTTTTTAACAAAGATGTTAAACCGAACTCAATATTTTCATACTTTTTTACTTTGGAAGACTTTGAGCTGTGCTCGAAATTGTACAAAGAACTGTTTTAATGACCAATTAATTCAGATTGGCAGATACACAGAAATAAACATGTTCAGAGGATAACAGCAAGGACTACATAGATACCCATAGATTATGATTGATTTTTGGTGAGAAACTGAGATAAGCTGAGGACAAACATTAAATCAGCAGTGGAATTATAACCTTACTTATCTGTGGGCTCAAGTGTTTGTTTATAAGCATAGATAATACCCACCTAAGAAAAATGGAGTCCAGCAGGAAGCTAGATTTATATTTACATAATTTTATAAAATAGGTTCTTGCCTCACCATCTAGAGGCTGGTCAAGTTGCCAGCCTCTAGAAAACATTGACAGCTCTAGGTATAGATACATCCTTATTTGGAAGGTGTATGAAGCCAAAATAAAGACAATTCCAAGATTCCTTTTCTTTAAATAAGGTGAAGACTCTTAAAGATGGAGAAAAATAGTCAAAGAAGCAGGCAAAGAATCAAAGAAAATTGGAGGTAGGTGGACGTTAAGCACATTTTATTTTTTATTTTCATTTTATATACACAAAAATTGAGGCTCAAACAAATGAATATTCTTAGTCATGATTACATAGCCAGCAAATGCATCGATGAATATGGAGCTAAATCACTTTCCATGACACAACACTGAATTTGAAGAAGTAAGCTCACATTATGGATGTCAGGCAAACATAATAGTCCAGGGTCAATACGGCAGAGAAATAAAAGTTGGCATTTTTCTATCTTAAAAGTATTCTGGATTTTTCCCCCTACCTTCATAAGGTTGGCAACAACAATAATGGTTAATGGACAACCTAGAATATTTCATGTTTAAAGTAGAGTCTTTTCTCATGGAATACAAACCATCCATTTCTTGATCTAAACAGGGGCATGAATTACTAGAAGAATAAGAGCAAAGAAGAAATGGCATAAAATGTTTTTCAAGGACAGTCCTGAGATAATACTACTATAACTGCATTTACAACTTATGTCTTTTTAAATCTGGTATTTGTAGTAGTGTATAGATTAGCATACTTATGGAACAAATGTGTTTCTCCTTGTTTAAGACAAGTAAGTTATAATTCATACAAAATATTAGTCATGGTGTCATCTCTTCACCAATTCTATTATCATGTATAGGTCACAAGCTATTTCTGGTTTTCATTTTTCTTTAAAAAAGAAAGAGCTTGAATAGATATAGCATTTTGAAAATTTTGTCATGAAAGACTTTTCCACCTCCATTCATCCTACAGATCTGATCATTTTTCACCAAGGAAACAGTCTTTGTCCTGGAGTCTCATATGGCTCTTGCCGTAACAGTATATCCAAAGATTCATTCATTTATTTACTCACTGAATAAATGAAACTCTACAAGGCACCAAGGTCTGTACCATGGCTATGTATACTGTTACAAACAAGGAAAAGAAGTAGTTGACCTCTTAGAATTTACACTACAATGAATGGGAAAAGTCCATTTCTTTTATAATGTAGTTTACATTTGAGTATTGTTTTGTATTATTAATAGTTAACCCATGGAATGGAATGGATTGCACCCCTAAAGTATTACTTCTGTGGGACCTTCAATGCTTGTAGCTGTGTCCTTCTTTGCTGTGGCATATGCTCTGTTAGTGGAAAGAGTTTGCAAAGCCCTTTTGTGGGGGAGAAACCCTACCTGCTTGGGATCTGATCTGAAAACAAATCCTACATTTGTTCATCACCACGATCTCCTCTCTAAATCCCTTAAATATCCCTCTACTAACAGTCACTCAAGATCATGATTTAATCACTTCATGTCCAATAAAGTATTGATTTCATTTTCATTGGTTTTCTTTTATATGATTATTTAGCCATTTTTGGCATCATATCTTTAAGAAAGAGGAGATTTGTAAATACTACAAAGGGGTTTTTGTTCTGTGTTTTTGAGATATTACTATTTTGAGATATTACTATTAAAGTTTTTTTTGGATACAGCTATGTAAAATAACCAAGATCTATTTCTCATTCTAGCATGTGGGCTCAGCATTCTGTACAAATGATTTTACTGGCTTCATAAACTCCCAAGTTAAAGAATCTCTTTAGGAAGAATCTTATTTGACCTCTTGAATTGTTCGCCTGGTACCCAAAGTAAAAGAATTGTGTTTTAATAAAGATTACTTTTGTCGTGGTTTATTGTGCTTTAGCACCACACGCTAAGTTGATGTAGTTGCAGGAAAGAAGGTAAGACATGCCATGGTTTGGTTAAAAGCTTCATTACATGTATTTATAAAGAGTCTTATGGATGAAATAATTTACAATATCTATTATGCATATTGAAATCTATGCTACTGCTTCCATTTCTTATAATCTGCGTAACCCAGGTCTGAAACCACTTGGTGGAAAACGTTTTTAAAGTTTATTTTGGTACCAAGCGGCAATAACAAAAGTTCAATGACTGGCTGAGTAGCAATTTAGACTGATTTCTAAATGTGGGCACAGCATTAATGAAAGACATTTCTTATTTTTGAGATAAAGCAAACTTACATGAAAGAGAAATTACACCATTTGGGTACTAGTTTCAGTGAATGCCTAATAATGGGGGAGTTGGAAGAGTGGTGTAATGATGGAACGCTAAAGCTAGGTGAGTTAGGAAGGGTTATTTGGAGATAAGTCTTGAGTAAGACTTCAAAGAAGGGGAAGCAATGTGGATAAGCTAGTAGGAAGGTGATCCAGAAGTTAAATATTAAAAGTATAGCACTAGAGATAGCAACAACCATGTGTCTAGACTAAAGAGCTTTTTTTTTTTTTTTTTTTTAGAAATGAGTATGGATGGAGAGAGGGGATTATAGCAGAGTGAATAGTGTTGAAGTCTTGGTGGGGACATTCCGATTTAATAAGTAAGTGTAGTTTCTTTATGAAGAGTAACAATTTGAAAATGCTATTTGAGGATTAGTTACCAATGCAACTAAACTTCATAATGAATGATGATCATGGTTAGCACCCACTAAGTGCTTACTATGTGTTATATATTATTTTAAAAACTTCATGTATGTCCTTGTGTTTAATCCAGGATTTTGTAACCATGATGCAATTGACATTTAGGATTAGGTAATTCTTAGTTGTGGGGGACTGACCTGTGCACTGTATGATGGTTAGCAGCATCTTTGACCTCTATTCACCAGATGCCAGTAATCACACCAAAATATCCCCACACAACCACAAGTTGTGACAATGGAAAGTGTCTCCAGACATTGCCAAATACTCCTTGAGGGCAATATCTCCCTAGTTGAGAACCACTGATTTGTTCTTAACACCATGTTTCAGTTAATTTCATTAATTTTTTTTATTGCCTCTTTTTGTAGTTGAGAACGTGGATGCTAAATAACTTGCCCAATGTCACATGGTTAATAAGCAAATTATAAAGCCTCCCTATGACCTCCAGCGACTTAATTCTAGGGCCTGGATTCTTAACCACTATTGTCTATTACTTCCCCATAATCTTTCTAGGCAGGAATCTAGCATAAACAAAATAAGAAATAGCCCAGTGTAATAAGTCTCGTTTGAACTGATATATTAAAAAGATGGCAGACATTTAAATTTTAGGTTATGCTATCACAGCCGGTGTAGTCAAGACTTCTGTCTTTTGTTTTGCAATTTATCAAAAGGCTGACTTTCTCATCTAATCCTATTTCAGTGGTATGTTCTATATAATTTTTAAGAGATTTTGTTATATCTAACCTTAAATCAATATTACAGCAGTTTTATGATTTTTTAGTGCCTCTCTCATCATTTCTTCTAGGCTTTGGCTGGACAAGGGGAATAAAAGCCCTGTGTTTTTCCACAACTATAAGAAATGCAATTATTAGAGCATATCTTGTACTTTCCAAGTATCCCTAGATTGTACAATATGCCTAACTGTCCTAACACAAGGGGACACTTTCTGCACACTTTATGATTAGAGCTGTTTCCACGTTCCTTTAATGATATGCAGAAAGCAAGGAAAAGAATACTAGGAGGGAAAAAGGTCTCTCCTTCCTTTGATGTGGAAGTTTTGAAAATCATATAGTGAGACCTCCTAAGAGTTCACCTCACTCTAGGCACACAGGAGACTGTGGCTGGAGTAGGGAGGAAGAAATGAGAACAACACAGAAATGATTATAAATGGCCACAGCCTGTCTTCGGCTAGAAAAATAAACAGGGATTTCTGCCAAAAAAAACAAAAAAAAAGGAAAAGAAAAAAGACCTGGGCTTGGGAGGAGGGAGCCTGGCCCTCTGTGTGTGGCCTCTGTTTACCGTTCTGTATAATATTATGACAGGTCCTTTTTAACAATAACGTTCCATGCATCAGTAATAATGAACGAAAAAGAAAGCACTTGCAGGGTTTGCCTATTACCTTAAACCACTGAACATCATAGAGAAGGCAGCAGGTGTGACAGACAAAAAGAGATTCACAGATTAATATAGCTGAAAGCACACTGACAGCCAAAAGCATGTTTTTTTTCCATCCCAGAAAGTTCTATCTGTGAAATCTGAGACTCTGCTTTCTCATCTATAAAATGGGATAAAACTATCTTGCAGGATTTTGTGAGGCTTAGATAAAAATCTCCAAGCAGATGGAATTTCCAACAGTATCCATCAAAATACAGGCACTCAGTAAACTTACAGTGGCTAAATAGATAAATAGTTTTCAAGCGAAAATGTAATTGTGAAGTGCAGTTTAGTTTTCTTTGCCTTTCTGGGACTTTGTAGAACTTGAAAAAAAGTAAGGATCTTTTTATTTTATTTTATTTTTTATTTTAACAAGACCCATGGACTAAAGGTAAAGAGTAATGCAATTTAAAGGACCAATGCAACTAGGTAGGTAAAACTCAGAAAGTCCGGACACCAGTTACAGGAAACAAGATAAAATGTAGGAGTCTCAGGATAACCCGGAGGGTTTCAACATTACTCACAGAAGGCAAGATGCCATTTTTTACAAACTTAGGGGCCTTTCTTTGCGTTTTAGTCAACTAAACTTGAAATGAGAGAAGGAACTCAAACAGGAGAATTGGCTAACATTTCTTTGCCGGTGATAGGGGAGAAGGGAAAGCAGTGGGGCTACATATTATTCTGTTCTCATCCTGCTATAAAGAACTGTCCGAGACTGGGCAATTTATAAAGGAAAGAGGTTTAATTTACTCACAGTTCCGCAGGGCTAGGGAGGCCTCAGGAAACTTAAAAGCATCGTGGAAAGGGAAGCAAACACATCCTTCTCGAAATGGCGGCAGAAGAGAGAAATTGGTGCCCTCAGGGGAAATGCCAGATGCTTATAAAACCATCTGCTCTTGTGAGAACTCACTCACTATCACGAGAACAGTATGGGGAAAACCACCCCCATGATTCAATTACCTCCACCTGGTCCCACTCTTGACATGTGCTGATTATTACAATTCAAGGTGATATCTGAGTGCAGACACAGAGCCAAACCATATCAGGCTATATGGAAAAAAATAAATCAAAGAAGTTTGTCCTCAGACACAGAAGCAAAATTTCAGTGTTCCAAGACATTCTACAGTGAAGTGAGAAGCCTGGCACTTCCTTCCCCCACTTCCAGAGTTAATAATTGGTAGAACAATAATATCCGTAAGTAACAAAGACAGCCTGGAATGGATGAGTCTGACAAAGCCCATCCATCCTTCCACCTCACCAACTATCTATATTTGTTCTTTTTTTCTCCAGCTTTGGAGACAGAGGATGTGTTCCAGCTTACAGACTCTTAGAAATAATACTGGAAATTGACATCTAATCAGCATTTTATACACTATAATTGTGTAAACTTTTAGGCCTGCTGTACAATAATCCTTCCCTGCTGTGTGGTGAGCACTTTGGGCCCCTCTGGATGATAGATGTAATATGAATGGGAAGCATTATTATTATTTATGCCTTGTAATATGTCAACTCTATGTCCTCTGCCACAACAGACACTTACTTCAAATGTGCAGTAACAGCCCCCAAGTGATGTATTGTCAAAATATTTTTGAAATGAAAAAGCAAAATTAACCATAAACTGCCCCCTTGTCTCCATGAAAATGGCACTATCAAGGAAAAGCAATGCTAAATAATAAAAGCTACAACAAAATAAAAGTCTAAAAAAATTGGAAGAGCTCTGTGTTTGAAAGAAGTATGCTTTGGTAGATCACAACAAGGACAATTTTGCTTTCCAATTAAAGTGTAATAGTGAAAGAGCAAACCATCACCCCAGGGTATCCTCAAGAACAGCTCAATGAATTCTGGCTTACTTAAAAAGAAGTTTTCAGTGGAGCTGTTTTTCTTGCAAAAGATTTTAGAAACAAAGACAGCCTTTTTTTTTTCCTTTTTGGATTTACATTACCCAAACCCTGATATTATCAGATATTATCTGATGACTTATCAATTCATACAGACCTTTAAGGTTGGAAAGCACATATTTAAATATATAGTAGACAGCAAGTAACAAATGATAGGAACTAGATTTTAGTGGGTAAAATCCTTCTGCACCATCAAAGACTTTCTAAGAGCTATGGGTTTACTACTCAGGTGATTCAGTTTCCATTTTGGGACAGGTCATATTAATTTTCAGGATCTTTTCCCAGAATGTTATTTAATTAGTGTGATTACATATCTGAATCAGGATGCTATGGTATTTTTAAAAAGGAAGATATCGATTTAAATATGATAGATACTTAATTGTATAGTTTGATAAATTTTTAACAGATTGTAACCTTGATGCTTTCCCTGGGGTAGGGAGGCATCCAAGGGACCTCTGTGAACTGAAAAAGTTAATGCACTTCTCTAAACATTTTGAGTCTGGCAGAATCTGGAACTATAAAATAACATTTCTTCATTAACATACAAGTCACAATGCTATTCCCATAAAGCGCCTCTAGCATATAAGGCTGGACTTTTTCCAGACCAGCATTTATAGGGCTGGTTTATTTTTCTTTGTCTTGACATTAATGAGTTATGTATTCAGGGAAATAGAAGATTTCAATGCCTGTCAAATTACCTTTCAAATTACCAAACCTTGCTTTTCTCCTACTCAAAGAGCAAGCAGGGACTTCTTTTAGAATGGGGGACCAATGGAATATTCAGTAAAAAGGGTCATGAAAATAAATGTGAAGGCAGTAATGGATCCATTCCAATCATGACTTCATGACAAAATGCTATGACTTCAGCATTTCATTACTTGCCATGTTGCCATCCTTTGTATTATTATCACACCTCCCCTCTCTCCTACGTTATTACATCTTTTTGGGAAAAGAAGATACAAACACACGTGAAATTTTCTGTAGTTGTATGGTACCTTGTTCTAAAATTTAGACTGCTGATTTGATATGAAACACACCATGTTTTTATAGATCAGGGCTGCCAGTTATTTGTAACCATTCTGTTACAAAAATCTTTCCTGAGCAATCTTGATATATCATCTTCTACCACATCCTTATCAATTAACTGAAGCTAACTGTTTCACTAACATTTCCTTTTCCATTTATGTAGAATGGGCTGAATGTGTTAATGCAATATAACAACAGAAATGGGCACAGAAAAATCCTCTTTCATATCGATCTCAGAATCCTGTCTGTGTCTCATTTGGGATGAAGAGAAAAAATAATCAAGAAAATATGTGTTGGCAGGGTTAAGAATACAAAGGAAATATTACTGGAAAATATCTAATAGGTAAATATAGATGAGGGAATAGGCACAAGGTTAGGTAACAAGCAGATTGAATTTCAAATTTCCTAATTACTCTCCCTGTTTTGCAAATCCTTCCAAAACATTACCTCATCTGTGCTTTCATCATCCCTAGGGTATAGGGTTCGATTACTCATCCTATCCCTTTGCACAATGGAGAAATTTACATGTATTCAGCCCTAGCCGTCCTTATAGTCATTCTCTCAGTTTAGTACTTACTAGTTTTCTTATTTTGGTTTTGGCGTGTTCTCCCTAAGTTTGAAATCTGTTTGAGGACAGGGATATGTTTATTCTGTACTTTTCTGGTATCCCCCCTTGGAAACTTAGTACTTACGAGCTAGGTCGGGCTGGGCGCGTTGGCTCACGCCTGTAATCCTAGCACTTTGGGAGGCCGAGGCGGGTGGATCACAAGGTCAGGAGTTCAAGACCAGACTGGCCAAGATGGGGAAACCCCGTCTCTACTAAAAATACAAAAATTAGCCAGGCATAGTGGCGGGTGCCTGTAATCCCAGCCACTCAGGAGCCTGAGGCAGAGAATTGCTTGAACCCAGGAGGCTGAGGTTGCAGTGAGCCGAGATGGTGCCATTGCACTCCAGCCTGGGAGAAGGAGCAAGATTCCATCTCAAAAAAAAAAAAAAAAAAAAGGAAAAAAAAAGGAGGCTGGGAGAGGTGGCTCACGCCTGTAATCCCAGCACTTTGGGAGGCCTAGGCAGGCAGATCACAAGGTCAGGAGATCGAGACCATCCTGGCTAACACGGTGAAACCCCGTCTCTACTAAAAAAAATACAAAAAATTGGCTGGGCGTGGTGGTGGGCGCCTATAGTCCCAGCTACTCCAGAGGCTGAGGCAGGAGAATGGCGTGAACCCGGAAGGCGGAACTTGCAGTGAGCCGAGATAGTGCCACTGCACTCCAGCCTGGGCGACACAGCGAGACTCCGTCTCAAAAAAAAAAAAAAAAAAAAAAAAAAAGGAGAGAGAGCGCTGGGGAGCTACGTCTTCATTAACTCTTATAAGGTGGTTTCAGAGCAAGTAGGGCATTATTGAAGCTCAGGTTTATCATAATAGGTATATTTGTATACATTCATTAACTATACTGCAGACTGGGCACTCCTCATTTTACGCTCAAAACTCAAGTAGCTGTAGCACTAAATTACTTATAATTTCGATTTACAAACAGCAGAAGAACAATGGGTAATCCATATTGAAAATGATTGTGTATCATCTCTTAAAGAAAGCATTTTAAATACGTGTTTATCCTGTTCTTAAATGGTTTTACTCTTCGTTATATTCGTTCTAATTAAACTCTTCTAGTGCAAAAATGCTACAGCAATTTCTGTAGTTTCATTTTTTATTCTAAAATTCTTAACTGTATACTGAAAGTGATCTTATGAAGCATTCTTGATATGAAAACTCACAAGTTTTCAAACATAATTCTTTATCTTTAAACACAATACCTACCTGAAATTTTGCCAAACAGGCTTATCCTCACAGTATGCTTTAGCAGGTTAATACTCTAAAGAATTAAATATAATTCATATTTTAACTACTGATAGAAATCCATGTGCAATCATATTGTTTACTTGATAATTCCATATACACCTTTAAAATCAAAATGCTGTGTTTCACTTCGCAGGAGAAGTTCTGACAGATTTTATACTTTTTGCAGATTCAGGATTAGCCAGGTAGAGCTAGCCTGTGTAGGCTTCCCAATTAAAAATCAATAAATTTTAAACATAAGTAAATAGAAATTCTCTCTTTAAAACATATTTTGAATTTATATATGTGTGTGTATGTGTGTATAATTACAGTAGTAAAAATTTTACTAAATCTCTACCAAAATCTCTTTCTACTTTTGAGTAACTATAATAATCCTTCTCAATTTTTCTAGAAAAATAAACACGCATTCAAACTGATCTCAGAAAAACATTTTTCTCATGCCAAGTCAAACAAGTTAGCAATGGTAAAATATATTTCATTAAAATTTTAATCTAGTCATTAGGTAGGGAAGGTCAAATAACTTAAGCCTTTCCTTAACTATTAATAGATAATGATGTCAACTCTTGCCTAGCAGCTTCAACAAGCTTTTGCAAAGTGTTGAATTCCAATAAGCACTTTCAGATGGGGTAAGATGTGTACATGATCATCTACTTAGGTCATAATACTGCACAAATAGTGCTAATGTGAAATATCTGCTGGGATTTTTAGTACAGGTTGTTTTTATAGTTTAAGGATCAAGTCGCTTAGAGAGTGTCCACTTCTCTAAGACATACGGAAAATATCTATGAAACCTCACTATGTGAATGTGTACTACCTGGGCACACTATATATAGCCAGTATAGCAGGATGGAAACTTCTTTTGGTTGGAAAATGTGTAGACACAAATGACAAAATCGAGTGTAAGCAAAGACAGTAAGCATACTGGAAATTATCTTAGACAAAGAGAATTTTCCATTTCTTTTGAATATCTCCTATGGAATATATCAGATAGTTATTAAATGCTTCCAGTTTAGAAATAGTGAAGAAGTATTTTTCTAAGAAATAAATTATTAGAGACTCAAATATTAACCCTTATAAGGCATACTTAAAAGAGACAAGGATGTTAGTTAAAGCCAGGAGAATTCTTTAGTGCTGTCTTTCTAGACATTAGAATTTCTCAAATGTATTCAGTACTTAAAAACATTTTGAAAATTTTTTTAAAATGTAATATGCAATTATTTTAACACATATTTTGCTAAATCATCTATTCAGGAGTCTTCTAGTTTTTTTATGACCCTATACAAAAGATAATTCAAAACCATGGCTACAACATATATGTCAATGGCAATTTTTATTTATTTATTTATTTATTTAGAGACGGAGTCTCGTTCTGTAACCAGGCTGGACTGCAGTGGCACAATCTCGGCTCACTGCAACCTCCACTTCCCGGGTTCAAGAGATTCTCCTGTCTCAGACTCCTGCATAGCTGGGACTACAGGTGTGTGCCACCACGCCTGGCTAATTTTTGTATTTTTAGTAGAGACGAGGTTTCACCATGTTAGCCAGGATGATCTCAATATCCTGACCTCATGATCTGCCTGCCTCAGCCTCCCAAAGTGCTGGGATTACAGGCACGAGCCACCGCTCCTGGCTACAGGCAATTTTTTAAAACCTGATAAATATTTATTCCTTATTGTTCCAGTCCTGAATATTAACTTTCAGAATTTAAAAAAGGTGATACCTTAGTACTTTCTGTTTTAAAAATTTTATTAGCTCTTGTACTTAATGATTAGATACATAGAATGACAGATCTTCTAATACAATTAACTCTGTAAATCAAGAATCTTTTCTTCCCCAAAATAATATAAAAACATATAAATAATTTACAAAAGCAGGGGATTACATTTAGCACCAATTGAAAGTTCTTGTGAAAACAAAGAATGTGTGCAAAATTTCAAAACTCGGATACAACTCTGAAATTTTATAGAATCATTGTCAAACAACTGCAGATGCAAGAATAGTATGTTTGATTTATTTCTTCATACTTTGGAACAGAGTCAAGTTTGTATAAAGAAATCAAATTCTCAATTTTTACAAACAGAGATGTTTTGTATTTAGTTATACTCCATAATTTCCTTTCCCTCTTTCTCTGAAATCTGTGATGAGTAGTCACTGAAATATTGACACAAAAATGTTAGACTTTCATTCGGTGGCCTGTAAATGTACTGGTTGCCAGAATATCTTATATAGTAGGTAAAAATAAAGCTTCTAGGAAGACTGAATTCTATTCTTAGTTAATGCTGAGGTTCAGTCTCTACATATATTCTCAATTGTTGCTGAAATTAAATAGTACTACATCATTCTGTCGTCTGCCAAGGGAGTATGTGTCCTTCCTTCCTCACTGATACCCAGGGAAGAAACAAGAATGCACTGAAGATAGTGATTTGCAGCAGGTGCTGAGGCTCCCTTGATACATGTACATATACATGTTTGACTCCATAATATACTGGAACCCATAAGAAAGGCATAAATTACTCCCAAGTGTTTCTCTCATTCTTCCTGGAAAGAAAGTCCTACTACTTTACCTTGGTTAGTAAATCTAGGTGCTGCTCTTGCCTAAATGAAATTTTGATTAAGAATATATCTGAAACCCCTTTAACCTCCATCACTTCTCTTTTTCAATGCCATTTGCAAATATGTGCTGTAAGATATAAACGCTGATAAGATTACTGTTCCCCTGGTACTGTCCAACTAAAAAGGAACCCAAGAACATTTAAGAGCCTGGTGTCATTTTTTTTTTCTGTGAAAATATATCCCAATCTTTTTTCCTGTAAATGCCTTCAACCTGGTGACCTATGACAGCTTTGCAGTGAAAATATTGAACTGGTTTTTACTTACTTTGAATAAAAGGTTAATACAAGGCTTCATGGATGTTTAATCAGCACCACATTCAAAAATGAGGGAAGCAAAGGCAAAGCTAATGAATTGACCTTTTAAAGAGCAATTCAATGGGATAATTGCCATAGCACAATTCACTTCAGGGTTGAATATGTGTACATGGCTGGTCTTCCTTGGATCCAATCCAAGGACATTTAAATATGTAAGTGCCAAAATCATGGTGGGTTGGATGAGGGGGACAACTACATCACATACAACCTGGTGGACCTCAAATACATTTTTTATAAAAGTAAAGCTGCACTTTCACACACAATTTTAACCTAATCCAGCAGTTCGTATATGCCACCTAGAAAAATTAAAACATTATTAACATTATCTGACATCTACGCTAAACACTTTATATTTGTTATTTTGTATAATCTTCATAGCACCCCAGGCATTAGGTGTTATTATTCCTATTTTACAGATGAAGTTGGATGTCTGTCTAGATATATTGCCAGTTCTTCCTGAAATCAAGTAGTTATTCATCCTTCTGTTTTCTTCCAAGGAATTGTGTGTGCTACCTTTCTCACTGATACCTAGGGAAGAAACAAGGATACACTGAGGACAGTGATTTGTAGCAGGTGCTGAGGCTGGCTTAATATATGTACATATGCATGTCAGAGGGGTTGAAATATGTGCCTGATAGTCTGAGGTGGATGAGATTAGGAACTGAGACTGAACTTAATCTAACAAGACCTTAGACCGTGACTATTCACCTACTCTTAACAAAAAGGACAGGTTTTTGCCCTGAGTGTTTTTCTAAAACATCTTACATGTAGAAGTACCCCCAAGGTTAAACTCAAGATAATAAAAAGATTTCCCCTTGGTCTTATGTCCTACTTTTCCTACCTTTATATGTATGAGAAACATTACAATATATGTGCTATCTTATAGGAGAAAGCTAACAGTTTCCTTTAAAGGGGGGAAGATTGGGCTTTTTTCTTTAAATCAATTATGGCTGTGGCTAAAGAATTAAAGTTTGAGTGCAGAGAATCAGGTTTTAGTCCCATTTCTGCAACTAGCTTTGTCACCAGAGTAATTCTTTTTTTTTTTTTTTTTTTGAGACAAAGTGTCGCTCTTTTGCCCAGGCTGGAGTGCAATGGTCCAATCTCGGCTCACTGCAACCTCTGCCTCCAGGATTCAAGCGATGCTCCTGCCTCAGCCTCCTGAGTAGCTGATATTACAGGTGCACACCACCACACTTGACTACTTCTTGAATTTTTTTAGTAGAGATGGGGTTTCACCATGTTGGCCAGGCTGGTCTCGAACTCCTGACCTGGTGATCCGCCCACCTTGGCCTCCCAGAATGCTGGGATTACAGGCATGAGCTACTGTGCCCAGACACCAGAGTAATTCTTTGGTTACTCCCCTATAAAGTGAAGGTTCTGGGCTAGCTGATGAATGAGATTCACAGTAGTTTTCAGATGGTGTGATTTCAGTACTATTCACTCAGCCTATATATCTACAAACACTGCACTAGATACTGTGAAGAGATACACAATAGCTGACAAGACAAAGGTTAAGTCCTGAATAGGTTTATAATTAGGCAAATTGGGGGTTGACAGTGAGTGAGGTAGAGAGTGGAGGTGGAGCAACAACAAATGTTCTTTTACGAAAGATAATCTTTACTAACCCACTACACCTTTTAACTGCATATTCCCACAATACATATATACAACTCTATCCAACCATGGCTTTACAATCAGTCCCAGGAGATGATTTGTAAACAAGATTTGGGAAACAATAGCAAATATGAGTAGGTAGACAAATGAAATTTTAAAGTAAGAAGACTGGCTTGTATGGCGACAAGGAGTTAGAGATGACAAGTCAGAGATGTTGAAATGAATGGAACTTATATTTAGATAGGCACATATATGACATGTGCAATGTCATATGAAACAAAGCTGCTATAGGTCACGGAGCCACAATCTTCAGGAAAGTAGCTAAAGAAATTGAGGTGGCGGTGGGAAGAGTAAATGAGGACCAGAGTGTATGTAAGAAAAATATGACAATGTCAAGCAGCAGGAAATTTGAAAATGCTTTGGGGTATCTACATTTTTAAACATGTTTCTGGAAGTAATATTAGTTTCTTAAGCCTCTATAGTGCCAGGAATGTTGCATGCGTCATCTGTCACTATTTTTACAATCATGTTGCAAACTCAGATATACTTTCCTATTTTATGCATGCTTAAGCAGGTTAAGTGGCTTGATAAAGGTCTCTAGCTAGTAAATGAGAAAGCCAAGAAGAGATCACAAGTGTGCCCTGCAGCTAGTACCATGCCAAGTCTTACTCCCCGATTAATTTTGCAAATATGAAAAGTAATGACTTTAGCCTATGTGGCCCAACTTCAGGCCAGTCCCAACTGGGAACATTTTACAATGCCTTCTTAGAAACTGCTACGGGCTCTTCCTCACTGGCTTAGTAGTGGATATTAATCTATTTTCCCATATACAGGCATATGACTTGCAGACATGGCATACTGTGTGCATAAAAAACTTCCTTAGAAAATACATCATCCAAGAAGCAGGAATTGCTGTTTATTTTATTATTGCAGCAAACTCATGTTTCTACCATCACAAGTCCGGATTCTGTCTACAAGAGTAGAAAAAATCCACTAGATTTTTAATTCAACATCTATTCAAGTTTTGAGGCACATGCTATCTGAAACACCATAATTTTTGAGTTGGAAACAGAGAATTTTTCTTTAGCAACTTTGGCCCTGAAATGTCCTCCAATCTCAGTGTCAGGAGGTTTGCTACAATGGTCTGGAGAGTGTAGTTTTTCATAAAAATATGTTCTATTTTTCAACACCAAATGAATATCTCTTTCCTGCATATTGCTCAAAATAGCCATTTCCTTCACATGGTTATGTTTTATTAGTCATGTCATCAGATCTGGCAATGTGAGATTTATTTAGGGGGAACATTTCATCAATTACAAAACATAAAGCATGTGCTATCTCTCAACGAGTTCAGTTACATCTTAAATAAGTTCTGAGCTGTTGGGAGAATTACAAAGAACACACTTTTTCTGAAAACCATTAAAATTGCATACTCAGAATTTTTAAAAAAGGTTGCCTGAAGTTTTAATATTTTCATCCCAGGGAAGTGGATTTTTTCACTTCCTTTTTAGATTATGGCCCTGAGAATACATCACCCGATAATGAAGCATGAAAAACAAGACAACTTGAGAACAACTCACAGAAATTAGCTGATTTCATGATATTTATGTGCTACTCACTTGCATAGTTTAAGTCTTTTCTTTTTTTTTTTGAGACATAGTCTCCTTCTGTCACCCAGGCTGGAGTGTAGTGGCATGATCTTGATTCACTGAAACCTCCGCCTCCCAGGTTCAAGCGATTCTCCTGCTTCAGCCTCCCAAGTAGCTGAGACTACAGGTGTGTGCCACCACACCCAGCTAATTTTTTTTTTTATTTTTAGTAGATACGGGGTTTCACCATGTTAGTCAGGATGGTCTCGATCTCCTGACCTCATGATCCACCCAACTCAGACTCCCAAAGTGTTGGGATTACAGGCATGAGCCACTGCACCTGGCCCTGTTTACTTTTTTCATTGACTCTTCCTGCCTTAAGAGTAAAGCTCAAGTTTCTACCCTGTCCTGATTTATTTCCTTCCTTCCTTCCTTCCTTCCTCCCTTGCTCCCTCCCTTCCTTCCTCTCTCTTTTCCTACCTTCTTCCTTCCTCCTTCCTTCCTTCCTTCCTTCCTTCCTTCCTTCCTTCCTTCCTTCCTCCTTCCTTTCCTTCCTTCCTTTTCCTTCCTTCTTTTCTCTTTTCCCTTTCCTTCCTTTTTTCCTTCCTTCCTTCCTTCCTTCCTCCTCCTTCCTTCCTTCCTCCTCCCTTCCTTCCTTCCTCCCTCCCTTCCTTCCTCCCTCCCTCCCTCCTTCCTCCCTCCCTCCCTCCCTTCCTCCCTTCTTTCCTTTGCTCCTTCTCTCCTTTTTTGAGACAGTGTCTCACTTTGTCTCCAAGGCTGGAGTGCAGTGGCACTCTCATGACTCACTGGAGACTTGACCTCCCTGGCTCAAGCAATCCTCCCAACTCAGCTCCTGAGTAGCTGGGACTACAGGTGCACATCACCATGTCCTCCTAATTTTTATATTTTTTTGTAGAGACAGGGTTTCCCAGCTTGGCCTTGAACTCCTGGGCTCAAGTAATCCTCCTGCCTTGGCCTCCCAAAGAGTTGGGAATATAGGTGGGAGCCATGGCAATTGCCTGAGCCCTACCCTGTTTCTGCAGGGCCCTGCATATTGTAGTCTGTCTCCTAAACAGGGGAAACTTCTAACACCTTTGCTCAAACTGTGCTTGCCACCTAGAATATCTTCCCATATGCACAGTTATGGGAAGCCTCCTTATACCTTAAGGGCCTTGCTCCAGTGGTAAATAAGCCCCCATTCCTATTATGTTGTGTTGGTTTTCTCTGGGCTAACATTCTGTCTTCAAGATCTTTGTGTTTAGATCCTTTGTATGTTTCAATGTGTCTTGGGCATAAGTACTGAGAGCACAGGTTAAATGCAAAGGTGAGAGAGGCTGTGGAGAAAAAAATAAAAAAAAAACTTTTGGCATATTTAGAAGTCACTTTGCTTCTCTTACTGTCAATGCTCTTATTTCTGCCCTAGCCATAACTATAAGAAAATATTTACCAATTGTTAAAGATAGGTTGTTCAAAGTAAAACATTAAAATGTTGCTCTTTAAAATTCTTTTTGTGGATATACTGAGGGAGTTTTATAATCCTATAAATACAGAGAATTGGGTGCACATTTCTTCTTTAAAGACAGGTTTTTACCCACTCTTCCTAGGTATCTAACAAGGAGACATCAAGGCATTTTAAAACAAAAGACCCAGATCCTAAAATAATAATGTCTTTTTTTATACTCAAGATTCCAAACACAATTTGACTGACCTTCAACAGTCTTGTAAATAGGCATATCTAGTCTCACTCCCTATAGAGAGAAAATCAACAGCATAATGTGTCCTACTGAATGTTATATAAGTTGTTAGTATCAGCATTAAAACAAGGGAGTCTTACTCCTTAGATGCTGCTCCACATCATCTGGATAGGCAATATCTCAGCACACCACCTCGGCCTTATCTTCTGCACATTGCCCAGGCTAAGGCCGTGCCTGGCAGGTAGTCAGTATGCAACAAGTGAGCCATCAAATATAACAATATAATGAAAGGCCATTAGGTAGTCTCTAGAAATATCTGTCCTTAATCCTACATTTTTTTTTTCTCATTGTATGTCTAAACATTGCTAGTTTATCCCAGAAACTTAACTGCTTCTTTTCTGACAGTGGTTATATTAGGTAAGATGGGATTGATAAAATAATCTTGGAATCTTAACATTTAATTAGGTGAACAATAAAACTATATAACCAAGGAAATGTGCTGGGTTCAAGCATAATCAAGATACAAAACTTGTCTTCATGGAGCTTGCAATGCTGTTAGTGAGTTTGATGGTCTGAATATTTGTGTTTTCCCCAAATTCATATGTTGAAACCTAATCCTCAATCTGATGTTAGGAGGTGAAGTCTTTGACCGGTGATTAGGTGTTGAGGATGGAGCCCTCATGAGTGGAATTAGTGCCTTTATAAGAGGCTGAACAAACCAGAGTTCTTCCTTTTCACCATGTGAGAGACAACACAGCTAAAAGACAGCTATCTGTGAAGCAGGAAGCAGGCCCTCACCAGATACCGAATCGACTGCCACCTTGATCATGGACTTCTAGCCTCCAGAATTGTGAGAAATAAATGTATATTGTTTAGAAGTCACCCAGTTTATAGCATTTTGTTATAGCAGCCCTATTGGACTAACACAGTGAAGCAGTCACTATGGACTGAATCATGTCCCTGCCCAAATCCACATATCAAAGCCCTAACTCCCAGTGAGTTTGTATTTGAAGATAGCGTCTTTAGGAGGCAATTAAGATTAGATGAGGTCTTAATCATGGGATCCTAATCCAACAGGACTGGTGGCCTTATAAGAAGAGGAAGAGGATGCACACACACATGCTCTCCATCCCACATGCAGGAACTAAGGAAAGGCCACGTGAACACACAGCAAGATAGTGGTTTCCTGCAAGTCAGGCAAAGAGGTCTCGGAATGAAACCTACTTTACTGGCATCTTGATCTTGGACTTCTTAGCCTCTGGAACTGTAAGAATAAATTTCTGTTCTTTAAGTGCCCAGTCTGTGGTGGCCCAAGCAGACTAAGTCAGCAGTAGGGCACATTGGGCTCTGAATTCAATATGCATAGGTTTCACCCCTTGTTAACTATTTGACTAGAGGGACTTTCTTAGCCTTATCCTTAATAAGCCAAAAGGTCTTCTGAATGAACCTTGTAAGAATATCTATCTACCTCAAAATATTATTGTGACATTTAAATGAGAAAAATAAAATATAAAATGCCAGCTCCATGCCAAAATATAAAATAAAATAAAATACCCAGCTCCATGCCAAAAATGCTCAAAGATGCAAATGCAAGCAGGCATTTAAAATGTCTGGGTAACTGTGTCAAGTGGGTGGCAGAGACAAAAGGACTGCAGAGTTTTGGAGGAGAAAGAGGGTCTCTTTGGTTGGAAGAATCAAAGAACATTCAAGATAGCCTTAATATTTATATCAGCTTGACTAAAGGTTAGACAGGTTGCTTCCTGACTATAGGCCCGTGACCTTCTTTTCCTTAGAGCCTTTACTTTAGAAAACTTGCAATTATAAATTCTTTCTCTGCCCCTTTTGAAATGTATCTAAACCTCCTTAAAAGCCTCTGGCCAGTTCTATGATCTAGGGAGTATCTCTCTCAAGGACCTGCATGCCATACTTTTCAGATCTAATTATCAAGAAAGATAGTGCCCCCATCTCCCAGTCTCTGTGGATGAATAGGAGTCTATCATAAGTGAAAAATTAGAAACTATAAAGCTACTTTATGTCATGCATATGTGAGAAAGTTTACTTTCTCCTCCTGTAAGGACAACAGGCAAACACAGGTGGCCTATGATCCTCCTACATCTGCCCTTAAAAACTGTCCAACACTTTGTTTCTTCAGAGTTGAGTTCAGTTTCTCTCCCCTATTGCAATAGTCTTAATTAAAGTCTTCCTTGCCTATGAAACTTTGTCTAGTACATTTTTCTTTACTTTGACAGGAAACATTCAGAGAGAATATACAACTTGAAATACATTGTAAAGTATGGCTTAGATATTGGTTTGGCAATGTATAACTTAAAATGAAAAGCTGCATGCATTTTTATGTTAGCAGTAACTAGTTATGGCATGTCTCAATGCTTTACTCAAGAGTTTTCTTGAGATCTTTTTAATATATATTATTTCAACGGTTACTTAGAGAGCACAGAGTAAGTATCTTTTCAGGTTCAAAATCCTGCACTAACATTGTAAGCTCCCTATGGCACTAGAGTTTGTAAATACACTTTCAGGCAGCTGAAGACATAAGTAAATCTTTGCAAATGCGGAGAGAGGGGGCCAAAAAAGGGTTCCTGGCTCAGAATTTTAAAGCACTACCCACAGTGGGACTGTTTTCCTAAGAACTCTTTCATGTGCAGCATATATACTAACATGTAAAGCACACCTTTTGCACTAATCAAATGCAAAGTTATATAAATTTAATATCCAATGACTTAAGAAAGTGGGATGCCAACACTCATCTTTATGACTAAAGTATAAAATTTTATGAATCAATGTAAAGAAGCCAGCATGCTTGGAAGGAATCTTTTGCTCAAACTCAGATTATGTTATTACACTATTAATCTTGGTGTGTTTTTTTTAAAAATGTAACATCCTTTTAATTAAGCATGATTAGTTACAAATAGAATCCAAAGAAATATCTCAAATGACTATATATCTAAATTATCTTGCTTGTTACTTATGGTATATTTTTCATATCCATTTCCAGGTTAATTACAATTTCAGAAATTATCTGTACAAATGAATAAAATTCAATTCTCTTAGCCGATGAGTTACTTTTTCCAGTGTAAAGTACAGTCATTCAGGCATTCACAAAATATGGAATTTAGAAATCTTTTAACATGATGAAGTTGAAAAAAGTAAATAAATATTACTTTGCCAATTCTCCACCGGTCAGAAGCTTGTCTATATACTAACTGTGTATTTAGAAAATATCAATGCAAAAGGAAGAGAAATGCAATTTGTCTCATCCAAATGCATCATATAAAATGACCAAGTGCTGTTAAGTGCTAGAAATGTGTCTCAAAAGACTCTCAATGTCTGCATCATTTTGGGGTTGTTTGGAAGTTAAACCCTTTTAGTGAGAAGTATTGGAAGATAAATCTAGTTCTCAGCCCTTAATTCGCCACTCACTGGTGAGGCGTTCTTATTAGAGAGCATGTCTCCTGGTCTCACTAGTTCCTAATGAATGTATCTGGCCTTTCCTAGCAGTATATAAATTCTGAGAAACTGGAAGACATGATTGCCCCCAACCCAATTCTGAAAAGAGTGAATATATCATTCTTTGTAACAGACGGAATGTATTAAAAATATATCAATATGTGCTTTTTTAAAAAAGAAAATATCTACCATTCAATTAAAAAAGTATTTTGGACAATAATAAAAATGATAGATATGCTATTTCACTGTTACTAGCTAGCCAATATTGTTAGAAAGAATATGATTTCTAAACATACTGAAAGTCTGGTGACATGTACAAGACAGGAAAAGCACCTTTATTCATTTGTAATAAATATTTTCCTGTTCATTCCCTACATAAACTAGAACAATTAATATTTTCTTCAGCTTTCCTGGAGAATGAGATATTTGACCTGAAACTTTCTCTATTGTGATACTGCTAGCATTAATTAGGTGGCAGTATTCAAGATTGATTGGAGACAAGAAGACTAGTTGGGAAATTGTTTTGTCATAAAGTAGAAAATAGTGCCATGATGGAAGGAATGGAAAGGAAATTCAATTTCAGAAATTTCACAAAGGAAATATGGTTAGGTCACTCTGGTTGAATTTGCAGAATTTAGTAATATACACCGAGATTGCAATTTGAGAGCTAAAAGCTGTTTCAAGTTCCATGTCCTATGGACTAAACTGTGTTCCCAGAAAATTCACAGGCTGAAACCCTAACCCCCAGTGTGACTTATTTGAAGACAGGAACTTTAGGAGATAAAGTTCAATGGAATCATAAAGGTGGGGCCCTAATCCAATAACATTGGTGTCCTTATGAGAATAAAGAGAGACACCAGAGCTCTTTCTCCCTGTACACACAGGAAAGGCCACTCAGAGAGTGTGGCTGTCTGCAAGCCAGTAAGAGAGCTGTCATCCAAAATTGAATGGATAGACAGTTTAATCTTGGACTTTCCAGGCTCCCAAACTGTAGCATAACAAATTTCTGTTGTTTAAGCTACTCAGTCTACAGTATTGTCTTTTATACACACACACAAACACACACACACACACACACCCATAGTTATATACTATGTATACACAATGTATATATATTTTGTTATATATACATATATGTACACACACATATATATAATCTTATTAAAATCTTATATATGTTATATTTGTCTCTATTAACTAAAATTTAAGTACCATGAGGGCAGGAATTTTAATCTATTGTGTTCACCACTGTTTCTACATTGTCTAAAACAGTGCCTTTCCCAATCCTAAGCAAAAAGAACAAAGCTGGAGGCATCATGCTACCTGATTTCAAAGAATACTACAGGGCTACAATAACCAAAGCACCATGGTACTGGTACAAAAACAGATACATGGACCAATAGAACAGAATAGAGAGCCTAGAAATAAGGCTTTAACACCTACGACCATCTGATCTTTAACAAAGCTAACAAAAACAAGCAAAGAGGAAAGGACTCCCTGTTCAATAAATGGTGCTGAGATAACTGACTAGCCATATGAAGAAGATTGAAACTGGACCCCTTCCTCACACCATATAGAAAAATTAACTCAGGACAGATTAACCACTTAAATGTAAAACCCCAAACTCCAAAAACCCTGGAAGACAACCTATGCAATACCATTCTCAACATAGGAACAGGCAAAGATTTCATGACAAAGACACCAAAAGCAATTGCAAAAAATTCAAAATTTGACAAACAGGATCTAGTTAAACCAAAGAGCTCCTGCACAGCAAAAGAAATTATCAACAGAGTATACAGACAACCTACAGAATGGGAGAAAATTTTTACAAACTATGCATCTGACAAAGGTCTAATGTCCACCATCTATAAGGAATTTAAACACATTTACACACACACACACAAAAACCCAATTAAAAAGTGGGCAAAAGAACATGAACAGACAATTTTCAAAATCAGAGATACATGCAGCCAACAAGCATATTTTAAAAAGCTCAGCATCATTGATCGTTACAGAAATATAAATCAAAACCACAATGAGATACCATCTCACACCAGCCAGAATGGCTATTATTAAAAAGTGGGGAAAAAAAAAAAAAAAAAAAACAGCAGGTGCTGGTGAGGTTGCAAACAGAAGAGAATGCTTATACACTGTTGGGGGGAGTGTAAATTAGTTCAACCACTGTGGAAAAAAGTGTGGCAATTCCTCAAAGACCTAAAAACATAACTACCATTTTATCCAGCAATCCCATTACTGAGTATATACCCAAAGGAATATAAATCATTCTATTATAAAGACACAGGCACACATATGTTCATTGCAGCACTATTCTCAATAGCAAAGACATGGAATCAACCTAAGTGCCCATTATTGGTAGACTGGATAAAGAAATTGTGGTATATGTACACCATGGAATACTATGCAGCCATAAAAAAGAATGAGATCATGTCCTCTGCAGGAACATGGATGGAGCTGGAGGCCATTATCCTTAGCAAACTAACACAGGAATAGAAAAACAAGTATCACATGTTCTCACTTATAAGTGGGAGCTGAATAATGAGAACAAATGGACACATAGAGGGAAACAGCTGACACTGGGACCTAGTGGAGGGTGGAGGTTGGGAAGAGGTAGAGAATCAGGAAAAATAACTAATGGGTATTAGGCTTAATACCTGGGTGACAAAATAGTCTGTGTAACCAACCCCTTTGACACAAGTTTACCTATATAACAAACCTGCACATGTACCCCTGAACTTAAAATGAAAGTTAAGGGAAAGAATAGTGCCTTTTTCATAGTAGGTGTTTTACAAATATTTACTTAGTAAAGGAATGAAATAATGCCAATATTTGAATGTGGTTTTGTATATGACTCAAACCCATATAGATCTGTACCCTATTTCTATCATATTTCCATTCCTTTCTAAAAATGTATTTTCTATGTTGACTTACCTGAATACTGTTATTCTAAGGTCCATTTGGATAATTTATATATAGTTTCATAAATGAGTAGATTTTAGCAGAGGTGATTGGCCCACATTAGAATGTAATTCAAAACTTGAATTCATTATTTTAAATGGAATATAACAGCTTGGTTCTATGTGTCATAAGTAGAGTTAAAGTCATATACCTTTCTTATATTTCATTCTTCCGTGTCATCACACAACAATGAAGGGTACATAATGCTAAAATGAGCACATTCATTGACTGTACATCTCAGAAAGAAATAAAAGAATATAATCTGATTTTTTGAAGTTACAGAGGCTAGATATTGGGACGTCTAATAAAAAGTTTGAATAATTTCAAAACATATCTTTTTATCTTTGTGAGATTTTCTCTGGTATTTACATTTTCGTATCAGCATTTCTCATGATCTAGGAGTTCCTACTACTTGAATTAAACGATCATGTTTTCTAATTCTTACAAGCTAGATTTTTCCTTCCCTTACAGAGTCTCATTTCTCTACCCACTTACTGAAAAGGTAGTATTTTTTGTGTGTGTCTTAAAATGTGTTTAGATAGCAAAACAAAAAAAAAAAAACTCTCAAAAACATGCTGTTAACTTCTGCCAGCTGTTTAATTAAGCAGATTTTATGGGAATGTGAACAATAAAAAGCGAAATTCTGGAGCTATATTGCAATCCAGATAATATTCTTATCCTCAGGGGAAAAAACAATGACCTTCACTTAAGTTCTGCTACATTATTGGCTGTGATTTGACTAAGAAAGCTTAGTATGACAACTGCAAAACATATACTTGGAGAAAAACAGCCTAAAATATAAAACCGAGGACAATGTAGGAGCATGTGTATTAACGCATAACAGACCCACAGACACAGTGGGTATGACAAGCCCTTTTAATCAAGACAGAAATATGCACATATATATCATGAACATTAACGAAAATTGTGGAACTCCTCCATGGTTCCAAATTATGTCCTGTCTCAAAATACATTTATGTATCTTATGGTAAAGAGATCTTTGAATAATGGGATCACTGATCATTACAGTTCACCGATGAATACTTCTAAGGAGGAAAGGAGAGACAGCTAACTATAAGACTTAAACAGCACCTTCTGTCAGCTAAACAAATTAGCTGCCCTGAAATCACATGTACCCACAAGGAATTAACAGCACAACCGTTACCTAGGAGACTGCCTTCAGAGGAAAATGGGTGGAATAGAAATACCCAGTATGATATGGCTTGGTTGTGTCCCTATCCAAAATCTCATCTTAAATTATAAACCCTGTAATCCTCATAATCCCCATGTGTCAAGGGAGAGACCAGGTGGAGGTAACTGAATCATGAGGGAGGTCTCCCCCATCTTGTTCGCATGATATCGAGTGAGTTCTCACAAGATCTGATGGTTTTATGTGTGTGGTAGTTTCTCCTGCATTCATTCTCCTTCCTGCTGCCTTGTGAAGAAGGTGCCTTGCTTCCCCTTCGCCTTTCACCGTGATTGTAAGTTTCCTGAGGCCTCTCCAGCCGTGCTGAGTTGTGGGTCAATTAAACCTATTTCCTTTATAAATTACCCTGTCTCAAGCAGTGCTCTATAGCACTATGAAAACGGACTACTACAAGGCTTCTAATTGTTATCCCAAATTTGTTCAGCTTTTGACAAATCTGTATACACATTTGTCTTTGATTTTTAGCTGTTTGTTTGACTTTTTAACTTTTTAGCCATTAAATTTTATCATTTACTAGGCTAGAGCAGAAATGATAATACAGGTTTTACCTCATTTCTTAAGGTGTGATTAATTTTGAACATGGCCAAAATTCTTGCAATTCCTCTCCTTGAATTTGGGCTGACCATGTGACTTGCTTAATCAGTGTGTCAAAAGCAATGTAACGTGAGTTCTGTACCTGAGCCTCAAGAGGCTTTGCAAAATTCTATTCTCACTCATGGGATTCTGTGATTAAACTGGCCTTCTGGAGGATGGGGGATAAGCTGTTCTAACTAACTCATCTTAGACAGCCAGTCTCTAGCTAGCTAGCATGGCAAGCTGATCACAAACATATGAACTAGTCCAGTCGAGATCAGCTAAACCTAGCCCAGATCAGAAAAACCACCTACCAAAGCCCAGTCTAAATGGCAGAACCACAGAATTATGAGCTAAATAAAAGGCTGCCATTTTAAGCAACTAAGTTTTGGAGGAGCTTGGAACACATCAAAAACTAAATGACACAAAAGGTTAGCTGAGAAACATTTTTTAAAGACAAAATGTATTTTAATCCAGCTGAAACAGAATATCTTTATTTTGGTTAACTTTAATAGATGAAATAGGTAATGATAACTATACAGGGCTAAAACATTTTATACATGGTTAGGTTTGAGTGTAAAATTTTTATCTCCTTTGTTCTTTTTTTTAAGTCAGTTTCTGGGCTTCTTTTTAGCAAAGCAAACAGTAATTTGGCTCTAATTACAACCAAAATTTATAAAAAAATGTTTTTGAAGTCAAAGTAAAAAGTCAAGAATATTGGAATATGGCTAATAACCAAAATCTTCCTCTCCTTCTAACACTACTTTAATATCTCACTAATATTTCTATTCCTTACTCCCTGGAATAAATTGAAATGGGATAACAAGATAAAATTATATCTGGTTTTTCATTCTGGGTTTTCTTCATTGATGAATAGAGGGTTATGAAGTCAGAAATATAAGACTATTTTCTCCTGAGATTTCATTAAAGATAAGATATTAGGGAGATTGAAGGCTATTGTGCTGGCTTACCACATCATATACTTCCAACCACCAGAAGCGAATGACAATGCAATACTGCAAAAGAACTCAGCTCTTATCAACCACCGAAGCATTTAGAATTTCTGTGATTGCTCTTTGAGTACAAACGATTATTACTAAACTTTGTCAAACTGGGAAGATTTAAAGATTTTTCAGGGTTGTGTAAGTGCAATACCATAAATACTCAACCAAGTAGAAACAGCTTCAGCAGGTTAAGCTAATGTGGGGAAGACACTAGAAATATCAGAATTCAGAAACAGTGACTCCAATGCATTGTTTTCTTCGTATTTCAGAATCTGCTTAAAGTTGAAAACCAGATTAATTGTGGCCATAGAAAAGCCTTCTCATCTGTCATTTGAATGTGAAAAGAAATTACTTGAAATGTAGTGGGCATTCTTTTCTGCACAATGACTAAAGTACTACCAAACAATCTAAATTCCTCCAACCACAGTAGTAATTCCAGTGTTCAGTTATAGTTGGAAAAAAGATAGATGCTCTTGTGTCTCTCCCTCCTAAGACAGCACAGAACTAAAAGTGAGAACAACAGTAGGCTGTAAACTCTTAACAGTGTAGGGAAAAAGTATTCATCAGTCATCAAAATCAAGAGATTTCCATATCCTAGTGGAAGACTAGAAGTGCATGAAAGAGGGTCGATGAATGAAATAAGCAGAAAAAGGAACAGCTTAGAATATGATATGTAGAGATACCTGAGGATAAAGAAACAGTGAGAGTGAATCTGTATATAGTCTGGAAGGAGATTAGCAGAAAATATACATAAAAAATCACATCAGTTGACATCTACTCTACGACATTGTGATGGCTTCTCAGAAGGTCATCAGTGTTTCTCAGTACCTGGCATTCCTGCCCTTATGTAATGTCCTTCGCTTGCATGTGGGCTATACTTACAGCAGCCAGGAGGAAGTGCCACTTCCAAGATTAGGTTATAAAAAGCCTGTGGCTCCTATCCTGGGCTTTTTCTCTCTCTCTCTCTCTCATCTTTCCTGGAAGAAAAGTAAATTGCCAGCTGTTGTGAGGAACCCCTGCACCCACATGTAAGATCATAAGGCATGTTAATAACCATGTAAGTGAGCTTGAAAGTGGATAGCATCCTACACACACAGCTGAAGTTTCCAGTGAGACTGCAGGACTGATCACCAGCTTAACCCCAACCTCACAAGAGATATTGAGCCACCAGCACCCAGCTAAGCTTTACTGGGATTCCTGACCCATAAAAACTGAAACAACGTGTTTCTTCATAGCTGCCTAATTTGGGGATAATTTGTTATATAGGAACAGATAGCTAAATAACCACCTAAAATAGAGAAAAGAATAGCTCTCTCCGTCCCTCCCTCCCTCTCTCCCTCCCTCCTTTCCTTCCTTCCTTCCTTCCTTCCTTCCTTCCTTCCTTCCTTCCTTCCTTCCTTGTTTTTCCTTCCTTCCCACTCTCCCTCCCTCCCTCCTCCCTTTCTTTCTTTTTGCCAAAAAAGCAAAACCAACAAACAAACTAAAATCTAGACAGTCTTTCTTTTAAAAGCAAAGAAAGGCCGTGAGCGGTGGATCATGCCTGTAATCCCAGCACTTTTGGAGGCAGAGGTGGGCGAATCACAAGGTCAGGAGTTGGAGACCAGCCTGGCCAGTGTGGTGAAACCTCGTCTCTACTAAAAATACAAAAATTAGCCAGTGTGGTGGGGGCTACCTGTAGTCCCAGCCACTCAGGAGCCTGAGGCAGGAGAATTGCTTGAACCCGGGAGGCAGGGGTGGCAGTGAGCTGAGATTGCCTCACTGTACTCCAGCCTGAGCAACAAAGCAAGACTCCATCTCAAAACAAACAAACAAACGAACAAACAAACAAACAAACAAAACAAAGAAACTTCCCAGCACTTTGGGAGGCTGAGGTGGGTGGATCACCTGAGGTCAGGAGTTCAAGACTAGCCTGGTCAACATGGTGAAATCCTGTCTCTACTGAAAATACAAAAATCAGCTGGGCATGGTGGCGCACGCCTATGGTCCCAGCTACTCAGGAGGCTGAAGCAGGATAATCGCTTGAACCTGGGAGGCAGAGGTTGCAGTGAGCCGAGATCATGCCACTGCACTGCAGCTTGGACTACAGAGTGAGACTTGGTCTCACAAATAACTAAATAAATAAGCAAAGAAACTGCAAGGAGAGGTAAGGCTCTTTCTGTGGATGTTCTCTATTTGGGCATTAGTTTGTCTGCTATATGCCTGCTATTTCCAAAGAAAAGCCTGTAGCTCTTCATACTCTGTTTATTCTCAGCCTGACAAGCAGTCCAGACTGGTGCTAAAGAACAGAAGATACACATCGAGATCTCTTTGGAGGTAGGTTGTTGAGGGAAAGAGATAAAATTCGATAGAATTAAAAGTGTGACTGGGAATTTAAAATGATGATATAATAAAGGCAAGAGATTCAATACAAGAAAAAATAAGTATGTTGAGTAGCTCATGGAAAAACAAAACTATAGAAAACAAATATGATTCAAATATAACGCAAAATAAAATGTCCTGATTTCTGAGCAACTGATAAGTGCAAGGGAATCCACTTGACCTTGATCCTAGAGGTGGAAAAATTCTCCTTTGAGTAGTCCAGGTAATATGATATTTAACTCATAAAAAAAGAAAGATAATCTTAACATATACCTGAGATTAGTATCGGACAGTATTTACACAGTAATGGTAATCTAAATGGTCTTCATTGTTTTCCACTTTAGAGTCCTCATAATTCAAATAAAATATGGAAGATTTAGTTGTGGTTGATTGCCAGACAGAATGTTAAAGTTAACATCCCTGGAAATATAATGAGATCATGAGATGAGGAAATGAAGAGGGAAGCTAGAGGAATGGGGAAGAGCATAAATATCTTTTAGCTTACTAATGTGGATACTTAAAAGATAAGAGATATTCTTGTAAATTAATGGAACAAGAAATTAGATGCAACTATATTACTTAAAGCAACAAAATTTATATATAATCTATATATAGTTTTATCTAATAGATATCAAGTATTATATACATAATATTTTATACACATACACACATATTTCACAGGAGAGAAAAAAGCAAAAGAAAGGATCAAATCCTGAGCTAATCCACAATTTTCATATTGAGGGTTGTATACGTATTGTATAAAAGGAATAAATAAACAAATGGAACATAAGCATATTATTTGGAGATATGGAGCTAATTACCAAAAAGATTTATTAAAAGACATTTACTCTGGGGAATAAGACTGGGGGTGATGAGGGGATAAATGTGGGATTGTTGCTTTTTATATACCATCTTCTAAACTATATTGATTTGTTTTTATGTGCTTGCATTATATTAATGAAAATAATGTAACAATTATCCCCACTTATATATGTACAACAAAGCAAAAAAGTGAATTCTGGGAGTAATCTGCTACTAGTCTCAGGAATAGTTTTAAAAAGGAAGGTATAACTGATATTTGCAATTTCAGTTATCACCCATTTAAATATATTGTATTTTCTTTTTTTTTTTGTATTTCCTTTTGCTTTTTTCTAATTACACTGTAAGTTTTAGGGTACATGTGCACAACATGCAGGGTTGTTACATATGTATACAGGTGCCATGTTGGTGTGCTGCACCCATTAACTCATCATTTACATCAGGTATATCTCCTAATGCTATCCCTCCTCCCTCCCACATTGATGGGACGTATCTCAAAATAATAAGAGCTATCTACGACAAACCCACAGCCAATATTAATATATTGTATTCTCAAATAAGCCACACAGCGAGAATAAATTCCTTTGACATTTCCTAGGCTTTATCAAGATTTGTCTGTTGTAAGGAATTCATTCCACTACCCAAACTTCATTTAAGTCTTTGTATCCAATTAGTGTTATCCCAACATGTCCCTCTAATCTCTTCTTTTGCTTCTCTAGTTCTTTGTACTTCATTCTCATTTTAATTTGCCTATAAAAAATATCATAGTTTTTACATGCTTAAACTCTGCAATGAGTGTCTTTTAAAAGTGTGATACATTTTCCCTATTTTGATCTGGTTTTCAGCCATAGACAATGTCTAAATATCAACCTTATGCAAAGCTTGTCTCGTAGCCCTGTCAAGAGTCACTGGTGCAAACTGGTTCTGTAATCTTTAGGCTTCCTAGAGATTTTCGCCTGTTTCTTCCACTCCCCGTAACTGGCTGAAGACATCAAAAAATCAGACAAACTGTTTGAAAATGTGGATTCCTGACTCTTCGAAATGGGCCAGCTACTTGCAAAATTGTGAAGTAAGTATTAGCAATTTGTCTGTGGCTCACCACAGACAGCAAGGAAAAGGTCAGCTCCTATGAAGACAATAAGAGATTATTTCCTGTACAGAATTTAAAAACAATAATAAAGGTGACTAAAAGTCAGACTGCTTTTTATTATTAGAGTGTGTCAACAATTCTAAACAATACCAGTGGTAAAATATTCCTCTTGAGAGGGGACCATTAACACTGCCCCTCCTCCACCGTGGTACGGCACTATAACCCAAACTGATGAGACTCTAGTAAACCTCTGGAACAGGATTTTACACATGCTAATCTGTAACCTGGTAGGCAAAATTATACCACTTTGTGCCCGTCTCTTTTCCTTTTAGGGACAACTACTGGTGCCTCCTTCCTAGTCTTATGAGAAGAATGTCAGTAGCATAAATTGAAATGGGAATTTTGCTTCCTGCATATCATATCCACCCCTTTTTCTTAAATAAGTATGCACATGCTTTTTAAAAAACCAAACAACTGCAATTTCAAAATGTCTTTTTACTGTATATAAAGGGAGTTAATTCTTTTATCATCTTGTTATATATACCATCTTTATTCTCTGCAAATATTGATTAATCTAGGAAAATTCAGGACTGATAAGGTTTGGCTGTGTCCCCACCCAAATCTCATCTTGAATTGTAGTTCCCCTAATCCCCGTGTGCCATGGCAGGGACCCAGTGGGAGGTAACTGAATCAGGGAGGTGGTTTCCCCCATGCTATTCTCATGATGGTAAGTTCTCATGAGATAAGGGGCTTCCCCCTTCTCTCATTCTTCTCCTTTCTGCCACCATGTGAAGAAGAATGTGTTTGCTTCCTTTTCCACCGTGACTGTAAGTTTCCTGAGGCCTCCCCAGCCCTGCAGAACTGTGAGCCAATTAAACCTCTTTCCTTATAAATTATCCAGTCTTGGGCATGTCCTTATAGCAGCATGAGAACGGTCTAATACAAGGACTGAGCAACACACAATATTTATCTCAGCATCAGATTATGCATTCTGTGTCCATTATTTATTCAAAAACCACTTACTAAGTGTCCTCTTTGTATCAAACACTGCATTAGGTGCTGAGCATACACACATTAATAAGACAAAGGTCTTGACTTTAAGATGCTTGTCAAAAAGAAAACTTAAGGTTATAATCTCTAATAGGTAGATCATTATTTATCTATCTAGTTAAATGAATCTCTATTCATCTATCTTTTCCAAAGTGCTATGAAAACAGGAAACAGGTTCTGCTTGGGGTTGTTTGGGAAATCATAAAGTGAAATGCAAAGTCTAAAATCTTCCTGTGCTATTAACACTAACAAAGCTTTAGTATTTTTCAAATGTAGAAGTGTATTATTAACTAGATCATAGATACAGTCGCAAAACAAGAAAAGGAGGAAATAGGAACACTGCTGGCAGATCAGTCAGTGTATCAGAAAGTGGGAAGTTGCATTTTGAGTTTAGGCAATGTGAATAGTTTACTAATTGCATACCAAATACAAATTTCAGACTAGATGCTTTATACATGAGGTTTTTTACTTTTCTGAATCAAATTCTCAAACAATGTAGAATGCAAGACCACACTGACAAAGTTACATAAGATAATTGAGCCATTAAATAAAAATGGAAAATTCCAGTCACAAAAATGTCTGAAACTACAGTGAAAATTCTCTCTTTGGACAGTGGAAAGCCCTCAGTTCAGAACAGAACAAGTGAGGCACTTAACTCTCCTGTAGTGTCTTATCTTCTATCTTGTAATAGGTTGCCATGCCTGTCTAGAATCATTACCAACTGCTAGTTAATGCTGTGCATGGAGAAGTCAGACTTGGTAACATGACCACAGAAATTGAAAGAATATTAATGGGTCCTTTTCTTTTCTGAAAAAATAGAGATTAGAACCAGAGAACTTCCCTTCAAGGAGAATTCCTTTGGGAAGAAATTTATATTTCCTCTGGATCCATGAACACAAGTACCTACATCATTTTCTAGCTGTTGACCCACTCTTTCAAAACATACTCAGGAACAGCTGATGCTTGGAGGTGTAGAAAATATAAAAGTCAGTTTCTCTCAAGTGTGTTCCAGGGCCAAATTTTTACTGCTGAATTTTAAATGCTGGCCTATATTTAAGGAAGATCTTATAACAGCTAGCATGGCATGGCATAAAACATAGAGACTCCTCACTTGGTTCATTCTCCAATATTTTGGGGATTCTATAGTTGAATATATTTGTCACTTGGTCCTGGGACAATGTGGGCCAAATGGAGAACCATTTCTCTTATTTGAGATTTGGGTCATCATGTGTGAATCTGTAGTGTCTAGAATAAGGCCTAGCATATGGAAGGAAGAATGAAATAAAGGGAGAAAGAAGAGAAGAAAAAAGGCAATAGCATAGCGGGGATGAGGATATTAAGGAAGAACAAATGAGCACCTGCTATGTGCCAGATGCTATGCCATGAGCTTTCTTTGTGCAAGTTTATTTGATACTCTCAAAGAATGTGGCAAGACAAACATGATTTTAAAGTTCTCATTGTTATTGCTTCATACTTTACTCCATGTCACAGTTAAACACTGATGTTCAGAATTATAACAGTCTTGGAGTTTTCTCAATAGCCTAGAATGTATTCCATGTAAAGATGAAGATAAAAAAATTTAGCTTTCCCCATATGCCTCTAGGATACTCTGCATATCCTGCTGAAGTAGAAAAGTCCTAGAACAGAGCTAAGGGGGCCGAGGCTACCAACTACTCTATTAAATCTACAGACTTGATGGTAATGTCTATTTTAGAAGAAGCTTTCCACAAATGCAACTTAGATTTTAAAGACATCAGCAAAAGAATGTGGGTAATTCCAGAGTGAGGGTTGTGTCTAGCACATTGCCAACACTTAAGACGTGAAACACTTAAGAAGTGTGTTTCCCCAATATGCTTCTTATTAAAAAGAGTCTAAAATATCTTCTCTCCTTTAAATTTGTCTCTGAGATTCAATTGTGTTAGTGATACTGTTAATAATATACTCTAAATCTGTCATGTACAAAAGCTTTGCTATTGTTGATGTAGGGCACTTCATAATTTATGTACAGATTCACTAGTAATCTAAGGTCTGAGAAACGGTTCTTCAAAAAAATCCTGAATTGTCAGGTATTTTATCCTCAAGAATAGCATAATAATACCTAGCAAAGTGTGCTACATATATTAGTTGCACATAAGATTTTGCAAATTTGTAATTCTAAATAAAAATATTGTGGATTTACAGGCAACATACAGCATGGTTAAAAAAATACACACATACATACACTGCCTATTTTGTTTTATTTTGTTAATTATCATTTGGAATGCTTACTGGATAAACTATTGTTAACACAAGTGCTATTTGTCTGCTTGAGATTTCACATAAAGAGAATAGTGATAACAAGAATACAGTGAAAGTTGTTTGGTAAATGCTGAATAAAGGCAGATAAATTACCTGAGCCTTCTCTTGAGGTCCCAGCCTAACGGTGTTAATATATTTTTTATTGCTGGAGAACTTTTCAGTGATACCAACAGACAAAATAAAAAACTAACATAGGCTCTAGATGATAAAACTTGTAAGAAATTAACATAGAGATTTAAAACTAATATTGACTTAGTTTTTTGAACAAGCTTAATGTTTACATATATCATGAAGGAGAATAGCAAGTATTGTTAACACACACATACACTTGTATACACAAAATTATATTTTTTGTTTTGAGACAGAGTATCACTCTGTCGCCCAAGCTGGAGTGCAGTGGCATGATCTTGGCTCACTGCAACCTCCGCCTCCCAGGTTAAGCAATTCTTCTGCCTCACCCGAGTAGCTGGGACTACAGGCGCCCGCCACCATGCCTGGCTAATTTTTGTACTTTTGCTTCCTCCTTCCCCTCACAGAAAATGATTATTATATGTAAGAGATGAATAAATCAACAGGTGTAATACAAACATAGGTATGTATTAAAAATCAGAAGTTCACAAAGTATTATAGAACAAATAATTTGTAGAGCTGATAAAAACTAAGACAATTAAACTAGGTTATATTCTTGCTACTTAGACATGAACTAATTATTTAATAAAAAGATATTCCTTTGCCTTACAATTGAGACTAGACATTTTAGAGGAAGTGCCAACTTCACCAGTCCTGAGAAAATTCCCACTGAAATCACTGTCATGTATCAACTAGGTACAAAGACTTCATTCGACATCTCCAGTGCTGATAAAGAATATATCAAAAGATATATCAAGAATCATAAGCCCAATCTAGTCTACCTCACAGCTGGAAGTACTTGAAGTTTTTCATTCTCAAGTTGAAAAATGAGTATATAATGAATTCTTAAGCTCCTTAATCAAAATGTGTTATCCAGGATAGATATGGAAATCATTTTTGCAAGATTCAGTACCACACCACGAATTAGCTTCTGTGTGTGACAACTGGGAAACGGACACAAGAAACTTCCTGAGTGTTCAGTCAACAATAATTTGAAGTTGGTGAGGAAGTAGGGGAGGTTGCATAAAACAGTGCAAATTATGGGAATCCTCGGACATCTCTTCGTTGTCCAGGACTGTCCCAGCATTGCAGTGTGTGTAGTGCTCATGGCCCTCATGATAACTCTCCCTTTGTGTCATTACCTGCCCTCCACTGCCCCTCGCTTCCCATACATACATCCCTTAGGGGAATGGTGCTGCCTCATTCAACAGAGAATTCAGCTTGGTACATGCCACACAATTGACGTGCTGCTGTAGCAACATAAATTCACAGCTATTCTTCAAGGGCAGAGAAAATAGCTTTAAAGGCAAGAAAGATGCTTTAATTTACAGTGTGTACCTGTGGAATGCTTCTCAGACATGACTTTCAGATGTACGGTGCTCACCTGTGACAGGTACTTTGAACATTTCTTTATATTTTAGGATGAACATACGAAATTTCTATTTTTTATAGTTAAAAATTGGTGAAGTGGCCATCATTTCGTATGGTTCTTATACTCTTGACTCCTATAATCCTCACAATAAATTTACGAGGTGGGAAACTGAGGTGTAAGTAACTCACAGCTAGAATGTGGTAAACACAATGCTGGGATATAGGTGGGCATTTTGGCTTCTGGAGTCACTGCCCTTGACCACTATGCATAGTGCTCCAACATCCACACAAGCTTTCAGACCTTAGACTCCCACAACACAGGGCCTCATCATCTGACCACGTTAGGTGTCCAGCATGGAACCATATTTATAGGCAATGCCTAAATAGATACTATTAGAAGGAGTAATACATGATACAAAACTAAACTTCACTCATGACTCAAACACTTATTATGTGACCTTGGACAAATGGTTCCCATTTCTGGGGGCTAAACTTTTCAGTATATCACATAGAATGATTGTATATGGATGCAATAAGGAAGGGAACAATATGATTGTATTTGCATTTTCAAAAGAATAGTTTGACAGTTGGGTGGAGATCACAATGGAGGTGGTTAAGACTACGAGAAAGCAGGAGGTGATGAGATTCTGAATAAAGGCAATACATAAGGGCAGAAGATAGATCACCTCAATGTATCCTGAAAAAAAGTGAGCAGCATAGCCTTGGGTAAGTTAGCTTTTCTCTGCCTCAATTTTCTCCTTTTTGAAGAGGAATAATAATACAAAGTTGTACTTTTTGAGTTTCCAGCTCTTCCTCAGACATATATATATATATATATATGTTCTGCAGGATATACATTCTCAGGATATGTCTGAGGAACACATGTATATATATATATACACATATATATGTATATATATATGTGTATATATATATGTTCTGCAGGATATGATTAAACTTCTGATTTAATTAGCAAAATATTTATTAGAAGCCAGAGGACCACAGAGGCTAGGTCCTTCTAGAGGTTAGGAGCAGGTAAAGTATATCTTGGTGTTGCTTTTGTTCTTTTCTCTGGCTTCAAGTTTCCTAAGAAAGCTAATGCTGCCAGTGGCACGATCCATACAGGGTGCAATCCTGCTGCATCTGAAGAAACGCCTGAAGATTCATATATCAAAGTTTTATGTAATTGATACCTACATCTCGAATACTTTATGCACATCTATTCAAAAGAGATTTCCATTTCGTGGTTCCCTTCCACACACAGGCATCACCCTCTTCCTTCCTCTGTTTTTTTTTTTTTTTCTTTTTTTTCCTGCGGACTTTGACATCCCACACTGTTTGTTTTCTTGTCTATTGCCCATCTTCTCCAACTTGAACGTAAGTTCGGTGCAGAAAAGTCTAATTTTGTTCAATGCTGTATTTCTACAGACGAGAAACGTAGTAGAAAGGTACCTGAGATACAGCAAGTGCTCATCAAACTTGGTTAAGTGAATGAATGAATGGATAGATGAATATATTTATCTCAGACTAGCTTTGTGAGAAGACATCTCAAAACCAAGGTTGCATCTACCAATAGAGCATTATGTCATCTAGTAAAAAATCCAGACCACAAAGAAAATGCACCATGCAGAACTTAAAAAAAAGTCCTTTAAAATGCATTACTCTAGCACTTTGTCTTGCCAGTAATGAGAGGAGAAAAACAAATTCTGAATAACTGTTGCTTACACACTTTTAAAATTACAATACATTATGCTCTTCTCACCAGGCACATTAAGTTCAGGAGAACATGCCTTTGTATATATTTTAAAATATACACCAAAGTGTTTTTCTTTGAAATATGCACTAAAATTTGCTGTAAAGATATACATTAATTTAAGTGAATTCAGAAGAATGATTGGACTAGGGAAAATAAATTAATTATTCATGTCACCAGTATTTTTAAAATGCACAGTGGTTATCAGGAACATATATAATTATAAGTAATGCTACCATTTTTTAATAGTGAAGCTACAGCTAAGGTTAATTAATATTTTTAATAAAAATAAAATTTTGTTCTTTGAAGTTGCAAAATGTATTTTGTTAGCTCTAAGTATTTTTCAAGGAAATGTGTGTGAATTCTGCTTACATTTTTCAAACAAATAATATTCATTTTTCATGAGTACCTCCAAAGCCTCCAAGCAAGCAATGGAAGTGTCCAATATATTCAAATACTATTTTCTTGCATGAACATTAATTGGGTTCTTTTTCAGAAAACCCAACTGGGAATCAAATGCCACTGACTTTAATAGGATGTCTCATATGTGAAATGAATGTCTCTGACAATCTACCAATAATATTTCTTGAACTCTCAATAGTTCCTTTCCTTGAGTAAGTTTGCTAACTCCACCCTGAAAAAATGCCTAACTGAAACCATGGAACTGCTCCAATACATTTCACTCATATTTACTGATTCTGTCTCACTTTATAATTTAATTTCTTCCCAAAAGTTGCAAACTATAGTCCCTCCAGTCAAAAACCAGAATCTCTCAAAATTTTATTCTCTCTCTTTTCTCAAGATTTTTGAAAGAAGATGAAAAGAAAATAAAAAAGTTACGGATTCTAAAAACCAGGCAAGGATACCAGAAACAAATTTTGCTCTGAATACAAAGAAGAGGACACAATATGTATTATTCTTATGAAGTATGCTTTTCTTGCAAAGGTAAATTTTGGATATGCTGTAAAAGTAGAGTATAATATAATTTATAGACCAAATGGGATACTTTTGAGAGTCAAAAATATACTATTAATAATTACACTGAACATCAGGTATGCACAGGTACTATCCAGGCCAACTGGGCTGCATGGCCACATGATGGAAGACAGAGGTGAAATCTATGTTTTGGTAAATAATCATGAGAAGACCTAATTAAGAGCATCATCACTAGAATCAAAGAAATCTTAGAGCTGAGTACAACTCAAGAGTTTCCTAGCTCAACCTACTTATTTTCAGAGGCAGCAAGGCCAAAGTACAATGATGTAACCCAAGTTGTCCAAGTCACGTGACGAGGTAGGTGGTTGTATTGAAAGTGGAAGCCAGGTCTCCTCGTTCACCATGCTCTTTCCATTATACTACAATCTCTCTACAGTATGTGTGTATTCTCTACAGTATGTATGTAGCTTGTAAAATACTCTCGAAGGAAAGAACAAAAAGATCATAAAATGTGCTATAAAGGACATTCCAGAAACGATGTCACAAGCTTGGTCTTAAAAGAAACAGCACAGTTCAATTTTCCTTTCTATGTGGACAGGCACAGGAAGCAAGTGTTATCCTCTTCATGTTGGCTTACATGTGCTCATCTTATAAGACATTGCAAGTTTAATTAGAAGAGGGGGAACATTTAGCAGCCAAAAAACTTGCATGATACTCCTGCTGCATGCCAAGAAGCTCTCAGAATCTCAAAGAGCTTTATACCATCAATAGTTTTTGCAAATATTTGCTTTCTGAGATTAGCCTTCTGGAAAGTTCCATAAAATGAGAAGGCCTTATGGAAACATTTAAAAATTAAATATTCCAAGTAAAATGAATTTTATAAATTTTATAAATTTTGTGTAATCCACATAAAAAGTACTATCAATATTGTTATATTCACATTAAAAAGGAACCATTTGATCAGAAGTTTTGGTAAATGTCCCTATTATTTCTTGATATAAATCACATCTTTCTAAAGTAAACATTGGGCTGAAAATTGATTATCATTCAAAGGAAAACTTTTTTTTTTTTTTTTTTTACTTTTTAAAGGATATTTATTTTAACTAGGAATATAAACAGGACTTTATGGAGGATATTTTGATCAACACTCCTATATTCTCTGAGTCTGTGAAAACTGAAATACATTTCTTCCTTATTACTATCCTTGCAGGATGGCTGAACAAACCTCATCTCATCTATTTGAAATGAGTCCAATTTAATTCTGCCTGACCAAAAATCTGTTTCCATAGTTTTAAAACATGCAATCACCCCAAGGTACATTGCCATTGTAGCTTAAGTGGCTCAGTGTTATCACTGAGAAAAATGCACTTTGATTGAGAAAACAGTCCAGTGTGGCTTTTGAAAAATGAAATGACCCTTTCTGATACACAATTTAGTAAGACAGTTGATAAAAGCAGGCAGATATGGTCACTATGGACAACATTTAAAGGGAGCGCTTCATCCAACGTGCAAAAATAGGTCAAAGGTTACACTTTCGAAATTAACATTAGAAATTTATCTCATATTTAAACTTCCTGGTTTAAATATTACTGTATTTAGAAGACAATTGAAAAGTCAATGATGAATTATGGAAAATTTTCAACAAATTATTCCATTACTCAAATATAAATAAATTGCTTCCTTCCCTAATGTTTTTTCCCCATACATACATGTGTTGTTACCTGTATTCATATATATATCTCACTACTTAAGAAACTTTTAAAAACTATTAGCCCAACTTTAAAATACTGTTGCTACAATTGAATACTTGTAACATATTAAGTCAAATTCTTTAATTACTGTCATTGGTTTATTACAAAGCTAACAATTTTAAATATCCATTTTTAAATGAACCTAATAATCTATTATTTAAGTCAATATCTCCTCAAATGAACCAAGTAGTCACTAATTAATTAGATCATTTACATCTATAAACTGCTGCTGTCTTCAAACATGTAATAGCTTATAATAAAAGAGGGTCTTTTCATTGGCAATTAATGAGCAGTTAACTGTTTACCTTTTGCATTAATATTATAAAATGCATAAATATTTACTACTGCATTTCTAGGTATTTAGCTTTCAAATGAAACAGTTATTTTGTACTTAAAAATAATATTTCTTAATATATGTTACTAATTGACAAAATACATAAAACCAATGCTGATAATTTCTTTTCTTCTTTTGAGACATGTCTGGTTTAAATAGGAGATTTGGCAACTGTAATTTCACTAATGATAAAGCAAGTACTAAGAAAAATACCTGATTATTTCAAATTATATTGATAAAAGCATTCCTAACTCTGAATGTCCTCTTGTGAATTATTTTAGATAAAGGAAAGTCTATCAATTTATTTGAGTTTTATTTTTCCTGTATCAGATTTACTGTAATAACTTGCTTATCAGTAAGTGAACTATAAATCTACCGCAGTAACAAATCATTAATGAAACATTAGCAAAGAATGTTAAATGGAGCTATTGGGCAAGCATAAATCTTTCTAAAGTCACAAGTCTTTATCCGAGGAACTAAGTGCTTTGATATTATTGGCAACCTTATAAATCCTAACAAGAGAGAAAATCAACAAAAGGATCACATTGCGGGCAAATAGTCCTACTAAAATGTATACTCCTTGAGGGCAGGGGTTTTTATTTGCTGTTACCAATATATCCTCATGCCTAGAAAAGTATCTGGCACATGTAGAGAGTGATCAATAAATATATATTTGTGAACATCCTATAAGACACCCCATTTTATTTTGTAGCCAAATGCAAATAGGAAAAGAGAAGAGGGAAAAATGAAAATAAGTGCAGAAGTAGGTACAATATATCCAACACTACATTTAATTTGCATTTTTTGTATTTTTTGCCCATCCCTCTTCTAGGACATTTTCTCTTCATCTATTCTGTTCCTCTCACCCTTTTCCATTCAAAGTAAAAATCAGAGTCTGTTTTCTTCATTTTCTGGGAAACATATGTTAATTCATATTTAGGGTGCTGATACAAACAGAATTTGCCTCCTATTATTTTCCTCCCAAATTGGATGCAGGTCTGTTTCAAATGCAAGAACTAAAAGCAAATTTAAATATAATTATCATTCTTGCTTCTTCAGAACGCACTTTTCTGGAAAAGTAGGGATCGTGTATTTGGAAAAGCTTTAAATGGCACCTACTGAATATACTCACTATCAGTAAAACAGAACAAAATGAAACAATTAATTTTGGATCACGGATAATACACAATTCTGAAAAAATTAACAACTGGATACGTACAAAGGCTATAAATACCAACAGGAATCTAATGGCATTTGAACAGCATCTAACAGCATTTCGAATAAGGTTTTTTTTTTTTCCTGTGTTCTTCATTGATGGAACACCAATATCCAAACCAGTGCCTGAAATGTAGTAGGCAATCAATAATTATGTCTTGATTGAATTAACATACTTCCAAGTTGTGGAAATGCCACATTTAAAAATTATATCCTTCAAAAATCTTAGGCACAAGACTGAAATAAGCTAATTAAAGTTAATTCCAGGTGAGGGCAATTAATCACATATACAAAATATCCCATAGTTTGGGTTTGTGTGCTCAGATAAACCAATAGAATTTTTTTTATTTTTAAATAAATAGTGAAAGAGTAGACCCATCATTCACCAAGAAAGCCACATGGCTGGCTATCAATTCAAAACTTTAAACTTCAAAATACTGTAGAAGTATTGTACTATTGAAATATCTCTTTTAAGATTAAATTTGCCTTGATTTTATTTTGAAGTGCTGAGCTTAAACAGACAAGGTTTTCAAATATTTCATTAACTTGTTCATTTAAACTAAAAAGTGAAAATCCTACGTAACTAGCAGACAATCCACTCAGCTTGGACCAGAGGAGGGTTATGGAATCAATACTATCATTTAGCATCTAACAAACCAAAACAAAATCTTTTGTAAAAGTCCACAAACCTCTAATGAACAACATACACACATTTCATATTCAAACGGAATGCATTACGTTAAGCTAGTCTCCAAGGAAGCTGTAGTGCCTGAGATCAGAAAAATGTTCCATTTTAGAAAAGACATATATGCAGAAAAGCCCACTATCATAAATAATATCGGATGAAAATGAAGGAATAAAATCCACAGGCTCACCTGGCTAACGGGTTCTTTTGTCGGGGGCTTTCCTCTTCTGGCTGTGCTAGTAGCCAGGGTCGTGGTAGTCTCCATAATTGACGTGGACATCTCTGATTGCATGGCAGTGGCTGTCGACTCAGTTGTCATAGAGGAAGGCACTTCACCAACCAGTCTCACATTTCCCACTATGGCGATGTTGGCATCGTTTTCGGCTGCCATATTCAGAACTTTCAAGCCATTGTAGTAAAGCCCAGAGAGCTGGCCCTGGAAGGGCTGGCCCTGCTCTTTCCCGCCAATTATTATGGTTGCTTGGCTATTGAAGATTGTGAGCTGACGCCCTGTAAAAATAATATTACATACATGCAAAAATGTTGATTGTGAACTCTATATCTACAACGGATGACAAAACAGATCTTTCATGGGGTGAATAATGAGAGCAATAAACTATAAGAGAGGCATTTGACTCATAATTCATTGCTTATAAATGAGGCGTCCATGAAATGCATAATTACTGGCAAATACTTGTAAATTCTCAACTTATTATAAATGTAGTGCTTTTGCTAAAAGACCAATCAAAGATATGTATTACAAATCAGTTTTTAGTGGATCCCTTTTCCCTTTTACATCAAGATCTTATATTGTTGGTGTCTTAAGTCTAAATCGTTACATTTTAAAAATGTAAGACAACATTTCAAGTATTTGTCATTCTGAAATTACCACTGACAGAAACTAATACATAGCAGCTGAAATCTAATTTAAATTTTATGGTAAAAATTTCATAATTCACATAATGTCCACATATATCTATATGTTATTCTTTAGTGCTGTTTATTTTTTGAAGGCAATCATTCATTGTTATTTGAATTATTCTATTTTACCGGCAATCGCACTGAAAAGAAATGCATGGTTTACACTGAGCATGTCAGAGACAAAAAAATTCCAAAAATATTTTTCTGATTGGCTTTCAGCAAGTCTATCAAAACAAAACAAAATGAAAAAAAAAATAGCTTCAGATGTAAAAAGCGGCTTCAGGAATGATACACAAACCGATGGAGAAATTATGGCACATTTCCATCAAACAGCAATCCTTAACAACAGTACCATTATCATCAAATTGAGTATCCAGTTTTAGCAGATTGCTCTCTGCTCATAAAAGCATGCACACAACTTTAAGTTCAGTTTTAATTAGGGCTTGTTCCCAAATCCTCTTAGAAGGTTGCAAACGTTAAAGGGACTTCATTATGACCGGCAATTCATATTGCCCGCTATTTAAGATTCCTAGAGTTTAAACAAAGAGTTTTTTTTTTTTCAGGACCATAATAAAGATATCAGAACTACATATATTTTAGTTAATAATTTAGAGGCTGGAACATGTAATATAATCTATGAATGATTTATCATTTTGGGTTAATGCTTGCTGTGAGTACCCTCATAGATTGAGTTAGTGGATTATATTTAACAGTCCCTTTAACCTTAAGTTAACTGGGTAAGATTATTAAACAGCTGGTACGTCTAAAAATGTATAGAAATTATTATACAAGGTATGCAAATATTACTATCTACATTTTACTGTTTTAAAGTTGTTTTTAATTTAGTTTTACGGAAAATTTATTTTTTATGTTTATTAGTGTTACAATGAAGTACTACTTGGTTATGTTCAAATTATTTTTTTATTTGAAGTTTTAATCAATGTTTTTTACCTTTGTCGAGTAGCCATTCATCAACTACTCGACCAAGTCGATATGGAATTCGCTGTCTAGCAATCGCCAGGCGCTCGTTATCATTGTTTCCTTTAAAGTTTAAAGAGACATTTCATTGGTTAAAATCTGTAAGGTCAAAGGTTAAAAGTTAATACTTAAAGCTTGAGCTATACAGTTGCCACATGATTTTTTGAAATTTGGAATTTTAAAAAGTTCTACCTAGAACATTTCATGTTTCAGACTTGTCATTCATTCATTTATTTTATTTTAGCAAACAAAATTATTCCTATGTTAATTGAAAATTAGAAATCTGCATTTGAGCTAGGTTATTAAACTTATGTTATAGACAGACCCGAACAACCAATTTAAACAGCATATAATAGCTTTACAAAAAATGACCATTGACCTCAGGGTTTTGTCTTTTTGATGTTTCTTATTAACTAGTTAAACATGTTCAGGTGAAACAGGTTTAAGTTTTCAAAATACATTCAACCTCTTATTCCAGATTAATAATTTATGATCACCAAACTTAATACCATCTTTGGTACACTGAAGCATCTAAAATAGGCCTAGCATACTTTATTTCCTAGTCAGAAAACAGAAATTCTTATTCACCTCATTTAAGAAAACAACAAAGTCCAAATAGTTCTTGTGTATTTCACACAAATTGATTTATCAATCAATCACTTGGACATCACAAGAGAATGCATCTTGCATCATCCAGATATGTTATTACAGGAAAAGGCTTTGACAAAAGTGACTTTATTTGAGTGTCCTTGAGTTGCATTTAAAGCTTAACATGTTGAAGCAAATAACATTTGGAAAAATAATTATATGTATGTTTTTATATAGTCAAATATCTGCTTTTTATTAAGTTATTCTTTAAAAGCATGACAGCTTAAGGAACAAATATAAGCCACAAACAGTGGCCCCTATTCATAGATCTAACCTAAGTGAGAGTCCTGCTTCTTTGCATAAAAAATTACCTGCTAGAAACACTGTTTAAATTGACCTTGAATATTGCTTGCAAATAGACGCGTGTTTTCTTGATCTGTAAAAGCACTTAGAAAGAATCTGAGACGCCATCTCGGTGTTCAGTTGTGTATAATGCAAGAAGAGATTTTCTATTCCATTAGAGTTAACTAACATGGAAATTTGAGCTAGACATTTTGGCATTAGCTCAGATGAGGACTCAGAGGTGAAAGAAATGTTGAATGGTAGTACTATCTACATAAAAAGACTGGAGTATTTTGTTAGAGAAGATAAACGAATTGATTTACATTTTATTCCTCTGACTTAGAATAATTTATAAGTGCTTTCTTTTGCTACTCTTATAATACATTATACTTACCACAATAAACCCAGCATAATACTGATTACACACTTTTGGAGAGATAGAAAAGAACTATCTTTTAGACCTCATCAATTTGTCATCTGAATGTCTGTATGACTGAAAATAGTTCACACATTAATATTTAATTTAAAATGTAAATATCAAAGTCAAGGCAAATATAAAGTTTAATGAAAACATTAATATGTATTTCTCTGTATTCTGTGATCACTAAAACATTGTAAAATAATATTTTATAATGTGGGAATATAGCTTTGTTACACTAATAATTTTTTCAAAAGGGCACAAACAGTACAAAATTCCAACCCTGTCTTCATTTTTTACAAGTGTACACAATTTGTGTTCTCTTTTGTGTGTTTGCATATATGTACATTTGTAAATTTTTCTAATGTAATATTAGTTGCTTTAGGACAGCGTGATTATTGATGGATTACGTGTTTTTGGCTTATATGTGATTTTATATAATAAGCATGTCTGACATGTGTAATTTGAAAAGCAATCACAAAATATTTTAAAAAATACATACCCTTTGCTCTATAGTCTTATTTGTCACTCAATACTCATACCAACTCACACTGGCATAACACTTCTGACAACTTTATGATTAGGTGGTTCCTCATGTTTTTCATGCTAGAGTCTTCCAATCATCAGGAATGACCCACATTCTCTCAGACACCATCCGAATCTAGGTCGCAAATCCCTCTCACCCAGTTACTACTACAGTCTATTGACAGACCTTTCTGCATCTTCTCTGCAATTAATCACACCCATTTTCCACATATCAGCCAATATCTAATCATGTCACTTGTCTAGTATAACCCTTCCCATTTCTCTTAGGATTAAAATCTCAGACCCTTAGTGAAGTTTACAAGTACTTCCACAATCTGGTCCCTTCCTACCTCCCTGTCCCCTCTCATGGTCATCACTGCCTCACTCTGCTCTTTTTATCCTTATGAGACTTCTTTCAGTTCTTTCAAATCTTTTCTTTCTTCTCTCTGGGACTTTGCACATGTAGCTCCCTTTATGGGAAATACTCTCCCTTGTTCCCACCTCATCTCTATCTTTCATTAAGTAACCATTACTAATTAATGGAATCTTCTTGGTAGGAACGTTGCTTCCCCAGAAGGTATTCCCTGATGTCATCAAGTTAGATTAGGACACTTGACTATATTTTTTGCAGCTCCTGAAACATGCCCTTTAGAAAGAAGCACTGAACCTGTAATGGCAAATTTGATAGTTTGCCTTCAAACTCTGAATATCCCTCCATGAGGTCAAGTACTATGCTACTATGTGCAGTATTTATTATTTCTTCAGTGCTTACTTGCACAATATCTATCACATACACTCCTATGAATATCTGTAGAATGAGGTAGTCAAGAAAATCTTGTTTTTAGTTCTGGTAGCTTCTGTTGCACTATTGACACATTCTTACAACCTAACAACATTAAAAAGAAAAAGAAAGCAAAACTAGTGTCCAGAGAATAAACCACTTGTAGCTAAGCCTCCCTTTGCACTTTCCAAAGGAAACACCATATACCTCACTTACAATTTTATTTTTTAATGAATCGTCACTGATTTGAACATCTCTACAATCAGTTCATTATTTGTTTAATAATAAATTCCCCATGTCACAAAATTGGTATAGTTATTATTAGTATGGAAAGGTTGGGGGAAAAAAGGTCTAAACAAGACAGGTGGAGAAAAATCAAAGCTTTATAGATTATTTTAATGACTTTTAAAAAGATCACAAACACATAAATACATTCACACATACATACATACAATTTGTCCTCAAACATTTGACTAGTACTAATAGAATAATTGTATGATTGATATAGTATGACAGTATGATGTAAGTCAACAGAAGCTTTGGAGATCCTTGCTGAGACTCACCTAAAGCAAGAACATAAACACTGAATTCCCAATGATTAACAGAGGTCACCTAACGACAACAATAAAACAATTTAGAAAATAGAGTAGGCAGTAGACACAAGTATGAAAATAAGAAAGGTAGCCACACAAGGGGGTCATATCTTCCTACTACCCCAGAATATCAGATGCCTACTAATTCAGTGAGCACTGTTTTAAACTGGAGAACTTTTTAATTACAGGACAGACTTTATTCTTGTATGGGTAATGAATCAAAAATAATACGGTGCTTATTCAATTCAATATATGCCTACTTTATTCTCTAAATTATTTTTTCTCCTACTAGAATAAAACACTAATGACTTTTCTGTTGCAAAATTATATGCAGATACATTGTGATATGGTTTGGCTGTGTCTCCACCCAAATCTCACCTTGGATTGTTGCTCCCATAATCCCTACATGTGGCAGGAGGGACCCAGTAGGATGTAATTGAATTATGGGGGTGGGTTTTTCCCATGCTGTTCTCATGAGAGTAAATAAGTCTCACAAGACCTGATGATTTTATAAAGGGCAGTTCCCCTGCAGATGGTCTCTTGCCTGTCACCATGTAAGACATGCCTTTGCTCCTCCTTCACCTTCTGCCATGATTGTGAGGCCTCCCAGCCACGTGGAATTGTGAGTCCATTAAACCTGTCTTTCTTTATAAACTACCCAGTCTTGGGTATTTCTTCACAGCAGCATGAAAATAGACTAAAACAGTAAATTAGTCCTGGTAAAGTGGAGTACTGTTATTAAGATACCTGAAAATGTGGGAGTGACTTTGGAACTGGATAACAGGCAGAGGATGCAACAGTTTGGAGGGCTCAGACAAAGACAGGAAGATGTGGGATAATTTGGAGCTTCCTAGAGGCTTGTTGAATGGTTTTGACCAAAAAGTCTAGGCTGAGGTGGTCTCAGATGGAGAAGAGGAACTTATTGGGAACTGGAGCAAAGGAAATTATTGCTATGTTTTAGCAAAGAGACTGGTAGCATTTTGTCCCTGCTCTACAGATCTGTGGAACTCTGAACTTCAGAGAGACGATTTAGAGTATCTGGTGAAAGAAACTTCTAAGCAGCAAAGTGTTCAAGATGTGACTTGTGTGCTCTTAAAAGCATTCAGTTTTATTCACTTATAAAGATATGGTTTGGAACTGGAACTTATGTTTAAAATGGAAGCAGAGCATAAAAGTTCAGAAAATTTTCAGCCTGACGATGCAATAGAAAAGAAAAACCCTTGTCCTGAGGAGAAATTCAAGCCAGCTGAAGAAATTTGCATAGGTAATGAGGATCCAAAGGTTAATTGCCAGGACAATGAGGAAAATGTCTCCAGAGCATGTCAGAGATCTTCACAACAGCACTTCCTATCACAAGCCAGGAGGCCGAGGAGGAAAAAATGTTTTTGTGGGCTGAGCCCTGGGTCTTGCTGTTTGCACAGTCTCAAGACTCAGTGCCTTGCATCCTAGCTCTGGCTAAAAGGGGCAAATGTACAGCTCAGGTCGTTGCTTCAGAGGGTGCAAGCCCCAAGCCTTGGTGGCTTACGTGTAGTGTTGAGCCCGTGGGTGCATAGAAGTCAAGTATTGAGGTTTGGAAACCTCTACCTAGATTTCAGAGGATGTATGAAAATGCCTGAATGTCCAGGCAGAGGTGTGGTGCAGGGACAGAACCCTCATGGAGAACTTCTGCTAGGGCAGTGCAGAAAGAAAATGTGAGTGGGAGCCCCACACAGAGTTTCCACTGGGGCACTACCTAGTGGAGCTGTGAGAAGAGGACCACTGTCCTCCAGACACCAGAATGGTAGATCCACTGACAGCTTCCACCATGCACCTGGAAAAGCCACAGACACTTAACATCAGCCCACGAAAACAGCCAGGAGGGAGGCTGTGCCCTGCAAAGCCACAGAGGCAGAGCTTCCCAAGACCATGGGAACTTTCCTCTTACATCAGCATGACCTGGATGTAAAACATGGAGTCAAAGGAGATCATTTTGGAGCTTTAAGATTTGGCTGCCACACTGGATTTCAGATTTGCATGGGGCCTGTAGACCCTTCATTTTGGCCAATTTCTCCCGTTTGGAAGAGATATATTTACCCAATGCCTGCACCCCCACGGAATCTAGGAAGTACCTACCTTGCTTCTGATTTTATAGGCTCATAGGGAGAAAGGACTTGCCTTGTCTCAGATGAGACTTTGGACTGTGGACTTTTGAGTTAATGCTGAAATGAGTTAAGACTTTGGGGAACTGCTGGGAAGGCATAATTGATTTTGAAATGTGAGGGCATGAGATTTGGGAGGGGCCAGGGATATGGTTTGGCTGTGTCCCCACCCAAATCTCATCTTGAATTCTAGCTCCCATAATCCCCATGTGTCATGGGAGACACCCAGTGGGAGGTAATTGAATCATCGGGGCAGGTTTTTCTCATGGTGTTCTCATATAGTGAATAAGTCTCATGAGACCTGATGGTTTTATAAAGGCAGTTCCCCTGCACATGCTCTCTTGCCTGCCACCATGTAAGACACGCTTTTGCTCCTCCTTCGTCTTTCTGACATGAATGTGAGGCCTCCCCACTCGTGTAACCGTGAATCCATTAAACCTCTTTTTCTTTGTAAATCACCCAGTCTCCAGTATTTCTTCAGAGGAGTATGAAAATGGAAACATTGTGAAGACACATCTAAATAAAGTACAGTGACAATGCCTTTTTAACAGATGATTCCCCAAATCCTTCCACCATTAGGTATAAAATAGTTCAGAATGTTTAGGTTCTCCAGTGACTAGGCCTATATTTTTCCTTTACCTCATGATTTTCATAAAAATGTTGCATACTAAAAGTGGTAATGGAAGTATAATATTTTAAATAATTTCTCAAGATGTATTTTATTTCTTTACAAATTTATGGTGATATTTACTTGTAAAATATCATTCAGTAGCTTTGCATGATTTTGTTGATTATATTTAATACTGTCCATAGTTCAATATACATCTAGACCTTACGTGCAATATAAACGATATAAACCATTTGATTGGGAAATGTCAAAGGCAAAAATAATTTCCAATGACCTTTTCTTTTCTTTGGAAAGGTTCAGGATCTAATATCAAATATGCTGTGATATAGAAGCATTACATACAGCATTTGTGAATGGTCAGTGTGAGCAGGCTTAAGCTGATAGGTGAGATGAAAAACAAGTGGAATGTCCCTGAAAATTCAAATCAAAACAAAGTTGAATCTTTCGAAGAAGACATTTTTACCTTCAAGTATTCTAAATCAGAGGTACGGATAAAGCAATAATGACCCACTTTTCAAAGATCTATACATTCCGGGTTATAAAAAGGGTCCAAAAGGAATTTCATCTTTTTCTAAAAGCATAAATCTCTACTATAGCAACATGCTGAGCAAATAGGCTTGATTTATAAAAGCAGAGCTTCTCACTGAATAGTTAAAAGAAAACAATTTAGTCTCACACTTTTCCCATGATAAAAGCAGGATACGATTTTCCTTTGATTTCTTTTCTTTTTCCTCCAGTTACTTTTGTGTGGTTTGATCGGTTGGTACCTCCACTGAAAATGTCAGTGACAACATACTTGCCTCTGCCGAAGTAATTTTCAAGCAATGGAAATGCATGTAAAATTTGGTTTTATTTTCCTTTGAATTTCAAAAAGAATTAAGTATTTTTGACAGGAGGAAAGACTCCCTTCCCCCCAGTCCCTGTAGTAATGCCATTGCAACAAGGTACAATCTCTAATTGTAAGGTATTAAATGTCATTAATACTTCAAACAAGTTTCCTGGGGTGAAGAATTCAAAGGAAAATCTGATGGCTTATATTTGGAATATATACCCTCTATTTTGATTAAATCTCAGATAATTTTATTTGCCTATTTGTATAGACTGAATATTTGTATCTCCCAAAATTTATCTATTGAAAACTAATTCCAAATATGATAGTATCAGGAGGTAAAGCCTTTGGGAGCTGATTAGGTCGTGAGGAAAGAGCTCTCATGAGTGGGATTAGTGCCCTTATAAAAGAGGCTCCAGAAAACTCCCTTCCCTCCTTCTGTAATATGAGGATACAATGAAAAGATGGTCGCCTGTGAACAATGAAGCAAGCCCTCACTAGAAATGGAATCTTATACTTCCTAGTCTTCCCAATTGAAAGAAATAAACTTTTATTGTTTTTAAGCCACTCAGTTAATAATATTTTATTATAATTGCCCAAATGGACAAAAATACCATGTAACAATATTTGGTCACATTTTAGTCTATTTATTCTATATGAACAAGCAGACTTCCGGGAAATGAGAGTAATTACATTACCATTACATTACATTACCATTACAAATACAGGTAAGTAGCATAAAGCAATAAAACTCAAATCCTTGACTTGGAGTTAAATTTCATGGTGTGACTCAGAGAACAAAGATAAATACAATTTTAATCATATTTCTATAACTATCGGTCAGCAGAGACGAGCTATATGAACATCACTGATGTATAGTTTTTCTCCTTTCATTTTAGATCTTCACTCTTGCGTAACTTCTCCTCAGAAATAAAAGTGTCAGCGTTTGATACGACATATTAATATCTTTGGCGAAAAAATAAAGAAAAACAATGCTATGAACCAAACATTTGTGCAGAATAATATGAAAATAAAAATAACAAGAACAAAAAGAGACTTGCTTCTTTGGAAGGCTTCTTATTTCTTGAGTTTTTAACATTGAGAAAAGAAACACAAAAGGATTCTGAAAGTCATCTATACCTCAAGAGAAGATTAGTAACCTGTGTGTAGACTGATTTTCAAATGAGAACATGACATTTGGATATATCTAGGCCCAGAAGGCAAAGTAATAGTTTTGTAAACATACTCTGATTTTAAGTGCAGCATAATCACATAATTTTCAACTGAATGCAATGTGTATTGTTGTCATATAGACCATACAAATACCATAATGACTCACTTGGCTGATAATGTTCCAAATAAATAGATTTTGAACATCACTGACACCTTTTGAGAAACAAACTTTTGAAAAATATAGCTATTCTAATAAAACATTTGTCTTATATATTACTTTATTTCCTATATCATTAAAATGTGTAATAACAAATACACATATCTAATTGGCTCCAGCTTACTCCAGTTTCATCTTGAACCACTTATCTCTGACTTTTTAAATTAGTCACTTTTTAATTTTTTCAATTCCTTTAGCTAAGCCAATCCACTTGGAACCCGACATTCTCCTTTGCATTGCAAATTTCTTGCATCCCTGTGTACTCAACATCTCTGCCCACCTCAACATACACACACACACACACACACACACACATCTGAGGCTGGCTAAATTTTTTCTTTTTTAAATATCAGCTTTTACATTTCTCAAGGAAGCATTCCCTGTGTCCCCTACTGCTCCACCAAATTATTCTACTTAATGAATTCTTCCACTATGCATTCTTACAATACTTAGTAGCAATATCTACAATCATGATCAAATAAATTCATGTAATTGATTCTAGATTCTAGATTCCTTGTGAGCAGGAGCCGTGTCTGTCTTGTTCAATGCTGTATGCCCTATCTATAACACAATGGTGAGCACATGGTAATTGCTTGATAAGTAATTTCTAAATGAAAACTGAACCCATACAGTTATGCAAAAAATACCACTTGAGGTATTTTTTTGCGTGATAATATAGTGGTATTTCTTGTTCAAGATCCATAAGGCAGTGAGATTGTTAGTGTCCACTTATATACATGTATATATAGTCACAAACACCATTGAGTTGTGAGAGGAATAGAATTTTGCAAAACGTTAGAGTAAATTTTGCTTGGACATCAAATTTCCTTTTTTCTTCTTGACCATTTAGTGTCCACTAATTACATATGTGTGTGTGTCTATTTAGTTTATTCAGTTTACTAGACACTAAACTAGAGATGAAATATGTCTCTCTCTATATATAATATATATAATTACTGATTCATTATATATATAAAATGACTCAGTAACTGTGCTTATCTTTCATCAATTTTGAATTTGCCATTGTAGTACACAATAGGACAAACCTTTTAAATCTTATTTTTATGCTTAATTACAAGTCAATGATTTATAGTCTGAGGTGAGCTCTACTGTGGTGCATACACATTAGCAGAAAAATTAATACCAAGTGGGATCTTCTTTTTTTTTTTCTAATTGTGTAGAGAGCTGATCATGTCAATCTTTGATTTGGTCAGGGGGAAATTTCTGCAAGGGCTTCAATTCTCTAATGACCGTGTACAAGAAACAGTCTTGGACTCAATGAACCTTCAAAATTTGTATCATCTCCAAGACTGTATTTTCTAGATGAATTTTAGTGGTGAATTCTTTCAAATAAATTGAAATGTTGATACTCTGGTTTCTCTTCACATCGTATTAATCTTTTACTAAACTGAATCTTTTACTCAATTGAAATGTTAACCCTCAAAGGAGCATTTACTTCCAAAGTTCATCAATAAATACATCAATGCCTTGTAAAAAAAGCAACATTCATTTAACCAAGGCAAAAATGATACAAAGTTGAAGCTTATAAAATCAGGTAGTAGAAGTTATGGATCTTCTAGTCTTTGTAACATGAGGGCAGAGGGCTTCTAGAGTTTGCCTGATTCGTGGCTGATAAAGAGCAGTGAGGGGCTTGGATTGCCTTCTGCACTTTTAAGACCTCAGTGAATGGTGAACACACACTACCAGAATCAAAGGATGGTTTTTGTCAGACAACAGGACTAGACCAGACAGTAAGGCTATAATTAAGTTTCATGCATGCTGGGAAATCCAGTTTTTCAGTATGAAAGTGGTCTGTAGGTAAAGAAACTAAAGAAAACAAAGGACCACCAGAAAATAAGAAAATAATGTATTGAGTAGCTTTATGTTTTATGCATTGTGTTACTTGCTTACTTAGGTTATCTTATTTAATGCTGGTATTGATCCCAGACCATAAGTACTTTTTATTTTACTGATGGAAAAACTGAGGCTCAAAGAGATGACATAAAACTAATGCTGCATCATACATCATAGAAAGAGGAACCATTTGAACCAAGATATAGCTGACTCGAAAGCTGTTCCATGGAATAGTTATAAAGTAATATCTCTTAATACCCTGAGTCATAAGGGCCAACATCTTCTCTTTAATCCTTATAGCACTCTTTTATATAATGTAAGATGTCATTAGGGCTTGTCTACAAAGTTTCTGTCTTCTAGAGTCTGGCGTGAGATTGCCCTTATGGACACATGAAATCAGTAATCTTCCCCAAATCCTCAAGGATTTATCAGGAGGATAATTTTATCATCTCCATTTTATAGATTAAGACAGTGAAGCAGAGGTAAGTAAAGTGATCAAAGACCTATAACAGTGCAGATCCCAGTGTGAAGCAGTATTTTGGTTTTTTTTCCTTTTATAATGATTCCTTGTATGCATAGCTACTGGAGACATAAAATGTTCCAGAAATCCTTTGTCTTTACCCCAACCTATAAGAAAAGCCACAAGCATAATAATCCACTAACTTCAGTGCTTTTTGTATGTTGAGCCTCTCCAGAAACACGCTGGAAATGGAGAGAGGATCCTAGTTGTGATACAAAAGACCATTGTACTTCATTGACTTGTCAGCGAAAAAGAATATTGCAACATGTTACAGTAAATTTTGCTTGGACACCACATTTCCTCTTTTCCTTCTTGCCTATTTCTTACCTCTGCATCTCCTTTTACACATCTCCAGAAACCCAGTGCTTTCATGCCACCTGTCAACAACTCAAGGTGTATATTTACAACGGTGGTTCCTACACATATCTCATGTTCCAAAAATACTTCACCTTCCTTCTTCTCTAGTGCCAGTAATTAAACCCTGGTTTCTTTGTTATAGGTTGGCTAGATGTTAGAAAAGCAATCGGACTCAATAAAGTCAATACATAAGCAGTGACCATGTACTCTGAAATTACTGTACTCTGAAAGGCATACCTCAATGCATTACATGGATTCTATTGTTGGAGAGCTTACACTTTGTCTAGGGAGTCAAGGGGACAAATGAGGGAAGCTAAAAAATAAAAGATTTAAGTAAAAGTTGAAGATATGTATGCAATTAACCACCATGTGAAGTGTAGTTGCCATAGAGGTTCAGAGAGAACAATGGATTAGAGCAAAGAAGTTGTGATGGAACACAAACGATTGCACCTAGATCACAATCAAAATTTCATTGAAATAATAATGAGCTAAAAATTTTTCGTAATGTAAATATTAATCCTCAAAAGGTTGACAATTGATCATTATCCTAAACTTCATAATGCTATTCACCGCACATCTATTTTTAAATAAACAGACTCTCCAATAGAACATATTTAGTCTCAAAATATAATTAGAAGTATGAACAATAATGGTTAAATATTTATGTCATGAGCCATGAAAAAAAGAAAAAACTCTGATAAAACCACTAACTAAAATGCACTGAAAATCGGCAAGAATTTGAGGACAATGCGCAAAAGTGAAATCTTTGTGTTAGGATGGAGAAATTAATGGTGACCTTTTTTCAGAGTTCAATTTTATATTATTGATACTACATTTAGGTACATTACAAATTTGTTCCCACTGCTTCCTTAAACACATACACACACATTCATTTCTCTAAATTAAATGCAATATATTAATGTAATGCTACAGGAGGAGGGGGTGGTGAAACTCAAGAGTTCTGTCAGTCATTCTCACAGCTAGAAAGAGCACGCACAGCTCAAGTAGGGTGATGCGCTGTTCGTGACTAATGCTTCAGATGACATCCCAGCTCCTTATGTGAAACAGCAGGCTTTTATATCCAGTTAAACAATATCTTCATGTGAGACTGCTGTGATGTTGGGCGTAGAAGGCTGCAGGCTGTCTACTGCAGAGTTCAATGGTGCTTTGGGGAAGAAATTAGAATCTTAGTGCATGTCTAACTAGCTTAAGTAATTTCTCCCTTCACATCCCTCTCTTATGTGGATTTACATTAAGATATCTACTGTTTCTTTATACAAAGATTTGTACAAGCACTTGTTCCCACTAGCTAATTACATTCAAAAATTTTGGTTTGGATATTGTTTCATCAGATTAGTTTGAAATAAATACAGGTAACCTTGTGAATTTTGGATCTCATTGCCTGTGTGGAATGAACAGTGATTTAAATTTTCTTCCCTACACCTTTAAATGCTGTTTGTTTCCCACTGCAAAGGGACTGGAGAATCATATCAAAAACCAGCAGCAAGAAATGAAAAGCAGCAGGGACAAGCAGATAACAAAATACAGAACCTACTCTGATAAATTAAAGGTCATACTCTGTTATCATGCATACTAAAGAGTTCTTTTGTGCTAGTTGTGTAGCATTTAAGACAGAAGAGTGGTTTAACAGCTACAAAAACAGGCATAGCCATTGATAGACATCACTAAATACTGAGAATAAGAAAAATGAAATGTAAGAGCAGCCCCACATTACCTTACAAATAGCATTTTGCCATTTTCCCAGATATGAGAATCTTGAGTACTTTCTAAATCATAATGTCATAACATTTAAGCCTATCCACTCGAATAAAAACCTACATATATATTTTTTTGGTGTCTTTTCCCAGTTCTTGTTTTTTGAAAATTGGAAAATTATGTGGTTCAGCTGAAATTTCTACCACTCCATATCAGTCTTGACTTTTAATCTAGTCTTCTTAATATTCAAATTGGTCCATGGAAAAAAAGATAGGTGAGTGTTTCATACACAGTCTGATGTGGCCTATAAATGGAACTCAGAAAGTTCTCTATTCTCAAGTGGAAAAGAAAAGTCTGATTATTATGACAATCTGATCTTATTTTCAATGGACTTCAATCTCTCTCTTCCAGTTGTAACTGGAATGCAAGATTGTTTTTTTCAATTAGAAAGATGAGGTTTGTCCACTGTATGCAAATAATTTAAGATGAAATGCTCTGGAATTGCAAAGGACCAAGAGTTGGATAAAGGTGCTGGATAATTGCTAGCCCCATTCAATTTTATAAAATGTAAAACCACTGAAGTAAAATAACCATTTTTTTCTTTTTGTAGATAAATTGAACACTATGGATATGAATTTAAATTCCTAAAACAACTTTTCCCTAATACAAGTTAATTTTCTCTACCAGCAATTATTTCTTAACAGTAATTATCCAGTGGTCAGAATCACTGAGGAAAGAGAACGCTTGATGGTTAAGATAATGAGCTCTAATTTATGGGTTCAAATCTTGGCTTCACTACTGACTAGCTGGATCAGTAGCATAACATCTTTTAACCTCAGTATTCTCATCTGTAAAATAGATATTTTTAAGAATAGTACCCATAATATATGCCAATCTCTTAGCACAATGCCTGGCACATGGTAAGCGCTCAGTAAATATTAGCCCTTTTATTGTAGTCATGTCGTTGTTTATTCTCTAGTATGATGTACCTTATACAATATATCTAAGAATGTGTACATCACAAAAAATATTTTTTTTTACCCATCTGATCATAGAAAGTTGAAGTAAACGTGAAGAAGAGTGGAAAATAAATCTATTATCTTTCCCAGAATGAGTAATGGCCAAAGAATGAGCCTTATTATGAGTGATATCCTGAATGTAGGTGCTTTATCAAAATCACTGCACTTTCTCCCAAGCAATGTCATCTTTATTCTCAGAGGTTTATGCATGCTACTTTTAAGTCAGTGGGAACAACTGAAAAGAGGTCATTAGCTGGAAGGAACTACACAAAAAGAAAAAGCCAACAGCCCCTGCCCTGAGGGAAAACAGAATTCAGGGTACTACCATCTGTTCTGTGCCAGCAGCATGGTGACAAAAGCTGTTCCCAGAAGAAGAATACTTTGGATAGCAATGAAGTCTTAAAATCACATTTTAATCCATATATTAATGCTTCAAAGGGATCCACTTCGACTAGAATGCCTTAACTCTTCTTTTTGCCCCATAATGCTCCTGGCAAAGAAGGGCCACAGAAATCATGAACAGGAGTGGATGCTGCTTGATCCATTTTCTGAGAAATGAGGTTTGGGGACTGGATGGCCTCTAAGCTGACCCTCAATGCTAACGGCCCATGGTCCCAGGCATCAGATGGTGTTGTTGTAAAGACTAGCATTGGGCCACCTTGTTAAAACATGGTGATTGTGGATTTTCATGAGGAAATTAATTTCAGAGCCATTAAAAACCAAATACCATAAATGTTTTTTAACTCCGCAAATATCTTTTAAAAAGCAGTGAAATATTTGGCTTGGCATGTTCTTCGTCTCTCTCTCTTTTTAAAACTTATGATGCCTTGACAATTTTATGAAGAATTTCAGTTGGCATCTGTGGAGACCTTTATAATTAAGCCATTGCATTTTTCTGAAATGTTTGATGTTTTAAGCTTGTCTTCTTTCCTCTTTCTGCTATACAGACACACACACCTCTTATCACTGAGACATTACTCTGCATTCTTTCTACCCATTTACCACAGCATGTCATGGTTTTGACAGCCATTTTAAGAAGAGGAAGGCAGACATAGGTTAGATTTCAGGAGATTTCGGTTTTTTGTTTTATTTTTCAGACAGTCTCGCTCTGTCACCCAGGCTGGAGTGCAGTGGCGCGATCTTGGCTCACCGCAAGCTCTGCCTCCCGAGTTCATGCCATTCTCCTGCCTCAGCCTCCCGAGTAGCTGGAACTACAGGCACCCGCCATCACACCCAGCTAATTTTTTGTATTTTTAGTAGAGACGGGTTTTCACTGTGTTAGCCACAATGGTTTCGATCTCCTGACCTTGTGATCTGCCCGCCTTGGCCTCCCAAAGTGCTGAGATTACAGGCGTGAGCCACCGCGCCTGGCCAAGATTTCAGTTTCATACAGAGTAGTTAAGACAATGAAGGACAAGGCATTATGATGCTAGGAAATAGAGAAGTTTGTCTCCTCTTCATTTGAAATCTTTAGCACTAAAGAGATTAGAGCAGAAAAATTAAAGAGGACATCTGAGGACTTCAAGTCAATGACTGCCCTTTGCAAGCCCTTTTTCTCCAAAGTGTATCAAAATAAACCTTTTCTTGGATTGCTCAAACACCTGTGATCATGGGATCAGTACTGTTGGAGCTATTTCTGGTTCAAGAGACATTGTCATGACAGTTACTTTCCAATCAAATCTGTCAGGGGCTGACTTAAAAACCTGTAAGTGGCTCAGTGTAACTCAGACTAAGTAGAGATCACCAATTAAAACCCGGGCATCCTAAATAATGCAGTAGGTACAGAGGAGAAATAGTTCATTGCATAAAAAATATCAGAATAAAACTATGAATTTCTCTACTTCCTTATTTCCTCTTAAACTTAAGCCACCTGTTATTTCTAGTGATCTCTAAATGCAGAACAGAATGAAGAGAAGATAAAAACTACAAAGATATCCTATCAAATTTGAGCTGATGCTCCACTACTAAGGACAATTGGAATTGATGCACACACACGTTCCTCTCCATCTTTCTTATAGCCCAATAGATCTATAGTTAGGCTGTGTCATATCCAAGAAGAAGCCTGAACTAACTAGGCCGTATAACTCTGGCCTGATTAACACTTTATCTAACACTTTTTCTGAAGTCTTTTAAATCTTGGTCTTGTTTTGACTTCATTGAAAATAAGCAGTTTGTTGGCGTCCTCCACACAAGAACCCTACACATACTTAAAGACTGTTATGAGCTCAATTGTTTGTCCCCCAAATTCATATGGTGAAGCCTTAACCCCTAAGACCTCAGAATGTGATGGTTTCTAGAAACAGAGACTTTAAGGAGGTGATTAAGTTAAAACGAGGCTGTTAGGGTGGATCCTAATGCAATCTGACTGGTGTTCTTACAAGAGGAAGACTGGACACACAAACAGACACAAGGGATGCACAGGCATAGAGGAAGGACTATGTGAAAACCCAGCAAGAAGGTGGACATCTGCAAGCAAAGGAAACAGGCCTCAGAAGGAACCAAACCTGCTGACTACTTGATTTTGGACTTCCAGCCTCCAAAACTGTGAGAGAATAAATTTCTCTCATTTAAGCTACCACTCTGTGGTATTTTGCTATGGCAGCCCTAGCAAACTAATACAGAGATAATTTAAAAGTAGTTTGAAATAATACATTGTTAGTTAATTCACAGATCTTTCATATTAAGGTGTGATAGTATTTTGCTGCCAGTTGCTAAAATAGTCTAAATGTGAGTACTCATGGATCTGCACACAGAATAAAGTTCTATGTTAATGTCAAAATCATGTCCATTTTAATTATTAATTTTAGTTAAAATTTATTTTGTCCTGTTCTGGTTTTGCTGCAAATCATAATATTCTACATCACAGTTCTGGTAATTAGTACAGTTACCAAATAAACTCTATCAATGTACATTTTTTGCATGACTAAAACTATAAAATAATATTATTTTCATCATGAAATATACATGATTATATGTAGTTCCATTAATGTATATAGAACAAGTTTTCCAAAAGGAACTACTTAACCTTTCATATCATTAAACGAATTTTCTTGAACAAAACAAAATATTTTCTACTACCATTTTCTTCACTTTGTGGCTCCTTATAACTTCCCTCCTTGTAACACCTGCTACGCAGATGACTGCAGCACTATTAAAAATTTACTGTTAGTGTTAACTTTCCAAGTTATGTAAAAAGTCTCAGTGCAAAACAAATAATAAAAGCAACTCTGCATAAGACAAATCCTTACTTATGTTAATGATTACACCAGGTGACATTGTCTTATTTAAATATGCTTATATTTTCTTCAATTTGGAAACTACTGTGAGATCCCAAAAGATACATGTGTCCACTTCAAAATCTCTAAAATTCTAAGTACCAAAGGATAAGCATATATTTATTCACACTAATTTTTATCCTTAGGAACTGCCTAAGAAATGTAAAAAAAAAAAGAAAAAGTGATTTTGAGGGATCATAATTAGTTTTGAGGGGCTTGCTAAATAGTCATGGCAAAAAAAAAAACAACCCAGCAACTTTCACTGTTGATTTGGAACGTTTATCTTCTACTCAAAACTGAATGAATGTCTTACATTGTTCTGCTTTTCCTTTGGTGCTTATCACTGAAGAAGAATGCCAATTCCAAGCCCACCTTGGACATATACCTCAGTAAAGCTGCCCTGCAGCAGGGCTGACCACCTCCACTGAAAATGCCTAGGCACAGTGAAGGCCCGGCAAGTGGATGACTGCATCAGCTGGTCCTAAAGCAAAAAGACGTGAGTACTATATGGATGTAATGACCTCAAGATCCCCTATATTTCCTAAGAAATTAGACATAGCTTCACCATTTCCACCTACGAAGACAAACTTCAAAATACTTTTGGCCTGCTTTTTACACGAAAAAATGCTTGTGAAAAGGGAGTAGACAAACTTTGTCTACGCCTTTGTCTTCTGCTCTCTTTTGATGTTCCTGAGGCCTATACCCTTAGGAAGAACTTGATCTTGAATTCCAATATCAGTGTCCTTCAAATTCCACTTCCCGTGTTATAGTAAGCAACGCCTGGACTGTCGTGTCACCTAGCTTAGCTCCGGACATTTACAGACATTTATTCTGGCCCCTTTAGACTATTCCCTGCACTTTAGCCAGCAAAATTATTTGAAATCATGTGTTATCTCCAATAGACTATGTGTTCCAAGGGAGTAGTGACCATTCCTGCACTCCATGCTGTATCCCTAGCATAATAAGTCCAGACACATAGCAGGTCTTAACTAAATATTTCTGAATAAATTACTGAATTCATTGGGATTACATCTCCTCAGTCTCTTGTGTCTTCCACTATCCTGTGTTCTAACATGGCTTATCAATCATAATTAACTTCTGGAATACTTATCAGGCCTCACTTATGCTTCCAGTTTCTTTTCCATGATCCAGACTTACTGAATTTGCCTTCTATTCCTTCCAAATCCTGCTTTTTGCTGGCGAAAATAGGTAGTCACAGTAGTGCTCACCTTTTTTAATGCAGTAAAAAAAGAGAAGCAATTTGACATTAATATTTAGATATGAAGTCAACTTCCTTCTTGAAACTTGACATAATGACTCTCTGCTAACTATTTGTAGAGATAGTCAACAATTCTAGTTTAGGCAGGAAAATTGAGAATAAAAAAAAAGCATAGGCCTGTTAATCTCTTTTTAGGAAGAGTTTGAGCATTCTGATTAGAAACAGATCTCATGTAAGCTCTTACACATAAATGAGTGCACTATTAGTTTGATATTTTATCGAGAAAGCAGCAACATGAAGAAAAATAGGCATATTTGATAGCAACTTGGTACTTAATAGAGTTTATGCCAAAGGAGGTCAGTGCAAAGCATTTTCTTTTTTAGTTTTTGTTTGTACATTTTTTAAGGCCTGGAAAATATGAGGGTATGAGTAGGATCCCGGCTGTGCCATTAATGACACGTATAACCATAGATGCTTTATTTGGCTAGTCTTTAAAATAAACAAAAAATTTATAGGTTGCCAGATTCTTTGAGGAAGAAATTTTATTTGATGACTGAGCTAAGGGACCCCAACATAGTATATTATCAAAAGTACATCATTTTTAAAACATTTTATATTATCACTATAATTTAGGTAAAATTATAGTATATGTAGCACTAGATGATGTATTCTTCATCAAAAATGAAAAGTTTCCTTTTAGTAGCCATAGAAGGAAGAGTTCCCAATTTAAATCTCATGAAATCTTGCTTTCTTAAATATGTAAAATATAACACAAGATTTATGGAAAAAGGTAGTCAAGTCTATTTAATTCTTACGGAGGCTAGAACATTCCAGATTCAAATATCATGAATAAACTCATAAACAAGCAACTATAACTTTCCAAGTTTTATCAAATCTGTAAAATGGGGATAACTTATGAGGTTACTTTTAAGAATAATATGTAATGTCTGTAAAGTTGCTGGGAACAGTTTCTGGCACATACATATGGTGGCTACTATTGTTTTTATAGATTACATAGAATCACAGATCCTTAGAAATAAAAACAACTTGAGCTAGAATCTGGTGTAATTCCCATCCAATGCAGGATGATTTGATAATCTTGACAAATTGGTTTCTTGAGCTCTATAGAATTAGAACAGAGTCTAAAAGTTACCACAGCTCAGTAAGAGTTGAAGTACATTATCTTATAAAACTACTCTTGTTCATGCTATTTCCTTTCTAAAGTAAATGTAAAATGTAGGAAAGAGCATCATCACAAATTGTGAATACAATGGATCTTCTCATTTTGGTTTGTTTTGGTTTGGCTATACATTGAAATACTTAATTCTATTCAGTCATTATGCTTAGTTTATCAAGTTAGTGGCCTTCTGGTATATTCAATACATACAACAGTAAAGTTCAAAGTGTGAAACTGAAATGACAATACAATGAAAACACAAACAGATCCAATCCTAGATTTCCTATTGCAAGGGCAAGAAATTGAGAACATTATAGTCAGGAAAATGCATATCAGGAAAATGAGATTTACAAACAACTTATATGTATAGAAACAAAACAATTAAAATCTGAAACAGACTCCAAAATGTAAAATATCTGACCTCACAGAAGGATTTTGAACCCTATTATACATCTTTCTTCATCCATGCAAGTGGATTTGTTCTAAAGCCTATTTTGACGAGTCACTGAAGAATTGAGGGGCAGGAAAATATATGATGAAAGCAATTTTAAAAAGATAAACATCTTAGCTGCACACCAGATGGATTAAAATAATGGAGACTGGGGAGGAATATTTATTGTTTATAACTCATAACAGGAAAAGAGGCCCAATTGTGTAAAAAGCCTTAGATCATTAGAATAATGTCAGCCCAAGAATAAATGCCTCAACAGGAATAAACTGAACACCTTATCAAAATCACTAACTTAGACTGAGTCTAGTTTCTCCAGGTAAAATGCAGGCAGTAGTCTCAGTTCTACCAGTAGGCACTGCGTATTACAGGAGGTGACAAATGTTCCAGATGGCCTCAAATATCTTGGTTTGTTCCTATTATATAGGAGTAACTATCAATAGCGTTTCTTTTTTTATCAGAATTGTGCCTGTTTGAATGATAATTTTTATGATCTTTTAATTATTGAATGCCACTGTGGAAATTTAAAAAAGAAAACTTTCCTGGATTGTTATAGCTTAAGCAAAAGGCTTGGGCAATCCCAACGTGCTTGGTGACAAAGAAAAAAAAAACAGCTCTACTTTCAGGAAATCTGGCTGTGTACATGCACATGACTTGGAGATCCAAGCACAGACTGTATTTCAGCCTCGACTCATCCCCTCCACTGGGACTCTGGGGCAGCGCTCAAGCTGTCTAACTATACACAGTGCCCTGTCCACCAGCTAGCATGGTTTCTCTAATGCTCATTTATTAAATTTCAAATGAATTCCTTAGCACCCAGCCCACATTTTACTCTTTTGTGAAATCATCCTTGATTACCAAACACCACTCTGTTTTCTAAAATTGTATAGAACACATATTTTGTGCCACTCATTTGAACTATGTCTTTCTTAGTAATGTCTTCATAGTGTTCTGCTTGGAGTAGGTTTGGGGACAGAAGCTGTACTGCACTTACATGTCTGCTAGGGTCAGGAGGAACAATCTTAAGTTTTTGGAAAGGTTTGTCTCCATGTATGTGAACTGAAGTCTGACAGCCAAGAGAAAATAAATTTGTTCCCAGAAAGAAATACAAACTAATACGGGGAGGTTAGTGACTATTGCAATTGCAGGATTGCAAAACTAAACTATTTTGACTAATAATAGTGGAATTAACTTTTACTCAGCACTTACTACTTACCAGGCTTTTACCAATTTCTAACTATTTTGAAATTAATAACTCATTTAAACATCAAACAACCTTATGAGGTAAGTACTGTCATTGTCTCCACTTTTTAGATTAGGAAAATGAGGTTAAAGAACTTGGGAAAAAATTTCACATCTCATCAGTGTTTGAACTAGGATTTGAACTCATGCAGTCTGGCTTTTGAATGTTCCCTCTTAACCTTCATGCTAACCTGCACACTTAACTTGCATTAAGTTCGTAGCATATGTCTGGTTTGATCATTTGATGTGTGGTATATATTCCTACAGCAATTTTAGTCATTAAGGAGGAGTATTCAAGTTAGACTTGGCACTCACTTCTGCATCTAGATAAAGAATAACCAGCACACAGGAAGAACATTATTATGGGAATGCTTCTAATCACAAAGGACCCCTAAACAGCCCTTACAGATCTGAATAGAAGAAGTAATAACCACTGGTATCAGAATCTCAGCACAACAAAGGTCTTAGCATCATCTGACCTGGTGGGGACCAACAATAACATTTTATGAATTATTTCTTAGGAGAATTAAGAATTATTTCTTAGGAAGCATTGCATAATCCTACAGAGCACTGGAGTAGGCTTTAGAACGTATGATGTTGGCAAGTAAACGAATCTCCCTGTGTTTGCTCATTTATCACAAGGAGATACTGTAAGCTGTCTTACAAAGATTTTGGGAGAGTTAATGCAATAATGTTTGTAAATAAGGTATGTAAAATAATTAGCATACTGCGCCATATAGAGTGCCCACTGTAGACTGCACGTCTAACTTATTGTTTCGGATACTAGCTCTTACAAATAGGCAGGAATGTCAAAAGGTTCTATGAATGTCTGGAATTTTGGATGAGTTCTTGTTACCTCTTCACCCCAATGCTAGCGCAACATGAGTTTCCTATATTGAATCAATTTGACAGATTTAACATTCTATTTGAACTCCATTTCCATGAAGCACAGGCCTCATCTAATTATCCCCAAGTCTGCCTTCTACGGTGACTGTGCCCATTCTGCTTCTTTTTTTACCAAAGCAAATCTTTTCATTTAAAAAAGCTTCCTTTTGTTTGTTTCGCCTCTAACCACAAAATGCACTCTCGTCCAAGTCCTCTGCCAACCTGAGCAATAAAAATAATAAATGAGAGAACTGAAGACTCTACTTGGACCTTTAAAATGCTCCAGCGAAGGTGACCCTGACAAATTATTATGGCATGTTATCAATTAGGTGACACTATCTAGAAAAATGAAAGTGAAATATTCCTTTATTCGGTCCGATTTTATATCTCATAAATCCTGCTAAAATACTTCATTGGAAATGCATATGGTAATATCTAGACAGGTTTATGTTAGATATATTCTTTTTGGATTCTCAGTGGACATTTTACATATTAGGGCCACCAATATAGATAATATGCCCAAGATGACAAATTACTTCAATAATACTTAACATGAGGAAAGTCTGTCTTAACTTTGCAAGGAGGGGTAAACTCAGCTGCTTTTTAACACAGTTAAATTCATAAAGCTAAAAACAAAACAGACTTTAAAATGTTTAAAAGTCTGTCTTTGAGAAATATTCTACCCATGAGGCTAAATTTGACGCAAAATATTCATTGTCGTAATTTAAATTTTAATATATGGCCTATTTAAAGGCTTCATACTTCAAAAGGTTTTTACATTTATTTTGTCATTCTGTCTTAATTAAGAACCAACTCCAGTGTTAGATTAAGTTACACCTTTGGATTGTTAGAAAAATTAGGTTGCTATTCTTCTGGAATAAAACTACTTTTCTAATAACCACACAAACACGTCAAAATATTTTTTTAACAACAAATGCATCTGACTTATAGTTACACAAAGGCATTACGTTTAATTAAGTTATTTTTTTCTGAAATGTTACATAGAATTGAGTAAAAGGTATTTTTAGGTGGAAACCATTTCTAAACTCTTATTTCGAAAAAAAAAAAAAACCTTATAGAATGAGAGTTCCAAACACCTTTCACTCAGCTTTCCTCCTGTTAATAATTAAATAACCATTAGGCAGTTACCAAAACCAAGAAAGTAACATTAATAATAAACTGTTGACTGAAGTATAGACTTTATTTGGTTTTACCAGTTTTTAACTAATGTCCTTTTTCTATTGCAGGATCTAACTCAGCTCCCACATTGCATTAAACTGCCATGTTTCCTTTGTCCCTTCAGATCTGTCTTTTTTTGTAATTCATATAGTTGACACTTTGGAAGAATACTGGCCATTTTGTAAAATGTCCCTCAATTTTGGTTTGTCATAGTTAGACGGAACTTATGGATTTTTGTTGAGAATATGAATACCAAAGAAGTGAAGAGCTTTTCTTAGCAGGAAGGTTCATAAAGTCAATATTTTTTATTACTGGTGGCATTTAACTTGATCACTTAAGGTGAACTGCTGAGTTTTTCTGAAGAAAGTTACTACTTCTACTTGGAGGAAATATTTTTAGATTACATAAATTACTAACTTCTACTGATAACTTTTTCGCACTTATTTTGGCATCTATTAGGGAATCCTGACTTAAATAATTTTTACATTGGTATTCTAATGATGATTTCCTATTTCCATCATCCTTCTACGTTATTAATTGTAATTTTTATGTATGGGTGAGCTGTCCCTGCTTCCCTATTTATCTATCTGTATGTCTACCTTTCTATCTGTTCAGTTACTTGTTTATATCACTATGGGTTCATAGATGTTTATTTTACTCTTTTGGTTATAATCCAATGACATATCTATTAGTTTTGTTCCTCAATTTGATCTAGTTCTGGCCATTGGAAGTTTTTTCAGATTAGTTCTTATGCTCCTTTGTCATGCTTCTCTCTCAGGGGTCAATAAAGTATGCCCTACAGGCCAAATGTATCTACTACTATTATCTAATATTGTAAATAAAGATTTATTGGATCACAGCCACACCCATTCATTTTCCTATTAGCTATTGTTGCTTTTGAGCGACAATGGCAGAACTGAGTAATTGTGACAGAGACCATGTGGTTCTCAAAGCCAGAGATATTTAATATTTGGCCTTCTATGATGAAAATTTGTTGATCTTTGCTCTAGATGAATTTTCTTTTTTTAATTATGAACTTTGAATAGTGCCCAAAATGTATTTAATTGTTATATCTGAGGTACTTTAGAATTCAGAATCTTGAATGTATATTTTTCCTATATTCTCCTAACTTCATTAGCTGTAATAATTTTGTTGCTAGACATTTATTATTTTGTTGGAAGAAAACAAAATGGATTATCAGTATTCTATTGAGTTTAAAATACTAAATCATACAGAATAAGAAAATAATGGTGAGACAAAGGTGAAAAATTATCTAGTCAGAGGATCGAAAGAGAAAAATTGTCCTCTTGCATGATACGTTTTAAAGTTTCCTAAATACATGCAAAGGGCTTTATTAACTTCTTCGCATAATAACGAACGGAAATATGGTAGTCTCCTCTTATTCTACAGTTTCAGTTACCCACAGTCGAATGCAGTCTGAAAATACTAAATGGAAAATTTCAGAAATAAACAATTCATGCCATTTCAGTAAATGGCATGCAATTTAAATAATAAGGTTTTAAATTGCATGCCATTCTGAGTAGCATGATAAAATCTCTGGCCATCCCACTCTGTCCCTCACGACCCATGAATCATCCCTTTTTCTAGTGTATCCACATTATATAGTCTGTTAGTCACTTATAAGTAGTCATCTGGGTTATCAGATCAACAGATCACAAGAAAAAGGTGAATATAGTACAATAAGGAATTTGGGGACATGGAGAGAGAGAGGAAGAGGCCACACTCACAGAACTTTTATTATGGCATATTGTTATGACTGTTCTATTTTATTACTAGTTATTGTCACTAACCTCTTACTGTGTCTAATTTACACATTAAATTTATCATAGGGATATATGTATAGCGTAACACATAGTATATATAGGTTTTGGTACTATCTGTGATTTCTGGCATCCAATGAGAGTCTTGGAATGTATTCCTTAATGGATACAGGGGGATTATTGTACTTTGCAGAGATGTTATATTGACAGCAATTTTTATCTTTATGATATTGGACACAGTTACTTCACCATCACACTTCACAATCATGAGACGATTCACTGAGAGACCTTTCCAAATGAAACTCTTAAACCATGCATTTTGGTTTTAAGGATATTCTTTATGTAATGCCCCCATATTATAATTATATCAAGCATAGTATCAGTGTTTAAAATAAATTTATTAGAAGGATAATGGCATTCTTATGATGCTATTTTGGAGAACAACTGCTTTAAACTGGAAGTACAAAAGTTGGTCCCATTCTGTGAAAAAAAAAAAATTATCTGAGCTAGTAAAGGCTACACCCAGAGGGCTATGTCAGTGGTTAGAAGGTTATTAGCAGGTTAGTAAAGGGCAGCCACATTTCATTGGAAGCATGTTTAATTAGGGGAGGAGGAGGTTTCTCCTCATATGTTCACTACACAGACTTTATTTTTTCCTCTAATATGTCAATATCCTCAAAGATCACCTAGAGCACAGGTTCTGAATTCTAGGTAAATGGGCCTAAGGATGCAACCCTTAAACATAACATACATACTTTTGTATACAAATGCAGATAGATGTGTATTTTTCTAAAGACAGAATGTTCTACTTCATTGGATTCTTATGGAGGCAGAGATTCAAAGGAAGTTAAGAAAAACTGATCTAGATTAATGTCTAAAACTAAATAAGTTACCTAAGCTTTATACTGTACATAAGGCCTTGACACCAGTGTATGATATTTTATCTTTTTGATACTCTGCCTCCTCTTGACGGCACTTTCATTTGTTTATTAGAAGTTAAGTGACATTAAAACCAACTTACTCCTGGCCAGGCGCAGTGGCTCATGCCTGTAATCCCAGCACTTTGGGGGGCTGAGGCGGCTGGATCACAAGGTCAAGAGATCGAGACCATCCTGGCCAACGTGGTGAAACCCCATCCCTACTAAAATACAAAAATTAGCTGGGCATGGTGTTGTGAGGCTGAGGCAGGAGATTTGTTTGAACCCAGGAAGTGGAGGTTACAGTGAACCGAATTCGGGCCACTGCACTCCAGCCCAGTGATGGAGCAAGACTCTGCCTCAAAAAACTAAACAAAACAACTTACTGTTGAGCTTACAAGATATGAAAAGTGGGTAGACAGTGGACAAATATAAATAGCATGAAAATCGTGAGACTTATTCATAGTTAACATTCAAATAATGACATTAAAGCTGAGAAGGAACAAATCACATAGTACAGATTTAAAAATTGTTCATTATACACCAAAATACTAGCTATTATGTGTTATCATTATAAAAATATATAAATAAATATGTCTGTGCTATTTAATAAAAGCTCCTGAAGATATAAGAAGTCAGAGTGTTTGAGAAAGTATTAAGAGAAAGGCTTGTCATTGAGTTGGGAATGTGACTTGTTCTTCCATTAAAGTCAGCTATTTATAAACTATATGATAAAACAAAGATACTTTCAGGTAATAGTCAAATTATAAAAGCCACTGTTATAAAATATAAATATTAAAATCAACCAAATACTTGTAAATACCATCTGAAGTTTCCTAAAAACCTAATACTCTTTAATATGTCATTTTTTTCTGGCCTTCAGTGTTTAGCTATTCTTATAACTTGTTTCCACCTCATTTCCTAAAAGCTAAATTTTTGCATTGTAGTGACAATTAATTTTTTATATCTGACATGATTAATTCATTTTTTGTAACCAGTAGTTAGATTCATTAACCTGATTACCCATATCTTTGGTGAAAAGTCCTTCAAGACAATCTCAGCCAGTATCTTTAGCCACACTTATTTAAAATCATGATAATACTATTCTCTGTTTAACGTGACTACTTTTCAGGAGTGAGACCAGTATATCCCTTTATTATGATAAGAACTTAAATTGCTAAACAAATTGTATGTTGGAAACAATAATGGCAGACAAAAAGGGGGAAATTTTATGAAAATCACTTAGAAGGGCTGCTATTTGTATATTACAACATAAGATACACTTGGCAAAAGTTCTTAAACACAGTAATGATTAATAAACATTTCTCAATTTGATTTGACGGGTTGGTTTCTAAGTAATTTGTTCTCAGAATCCAAGAACTTTTAAAAGTAAAACAAGTTCATTAAAAACTGGCAAAACAATAAATTTTTATTGATTAAATGTTTCAAAATATATTTAATTCATTTTTAAACAAGCTTAAGTTTAGCTTCAAATATGTAGGAAACCCATGAGTTGCTATCCTACTTTATTGAGCTCTTGGTTTCTGATAGTGTTAATAAAGGCACCTACCCTCCCCACACAATTGCAAAAAGGATTAATTTCAGTGAGAGGCAAAAAAGTACTAGGAGAAATTGGGAAAGAAGAGCTTTGACTTATATGTCTCTACGTCATTCACAATAGTATCCAAATAGCAGATACCCAACACATATCTGAAGAAACTAATTTCTCAGATTATTTCAATTTTGTCAGCAATAAACATTTAATAATGCATTTGTTTTGGGGGCAAAAAATCAGCATATTCTGAAAGCAGAGAAAAAGGGCCTGTTTGGGTTTCACTGAGCTTTCAGAATTGTCTGGACAATTATTAAATTGGCCCTGTGATACTCTGTATGTTAGCCTCTACTACAAGAGAACTTTATGAAAGTCATTGATAGGTCTCATCGACAAGTTTCCTGGGATAGAACAAAGAATATTTCCATAAATACATAGCAATAATGGAACAAAAATGGCAACTTACAGACAAACTACAAGATTTCAATTTAAGGAATGAAGCAGTTAAGCCTAGTTGATATAATATCCTTTAATTTGTTTTACCACGACTCTTACAAAACATCTGCATTATCTGTTTGCCAGCCTGTGTAATTTAAAAGATGCCAAAACCCATCAAACCATCAGAGAATCTTGCTCTCTCTTTTAACAGAAAATAAAAAAATGCTAACATGGTTGTGTGTCCGGAATTGGTGGGCTCTTGGTCTCGCTGAATTCAAGAATGAAGCCTCGGACTCTCGTGTTGAGTGTTACAGTTCTTAAAGGCACTGTGGACACAAAGAGTGAGCAGCAGCAAGATTTATTGCAAAGAGCGAAACAACGATGCTTCCACAGCACGGAAAGGGACCCGAGCAGGTTGCCACAGCTGGTTGGGGCAGCCTGCTTTTATTCTCTTATCTGGCCCCACCCACATCCTGCTGATTGGTCCATTTTACAGAGAGCCGATTGGTCTCTTTTACAGAGAAGCTGATTGGTCCGTTTTGACAGGGTGCTGATTGGTGCGTTTACAATCCCTGAGCTGGACACAAAAGTTCTCCACCTCCCCACTAGATTAGCTAGATACAGAGTGCTGATTGGTGTATTTACAAACCCTGAGCTAGATACAGAGTGCTGATTGGTGTATTCACAATCCCTTAGCTAGACATAAAGGTTCTCCAAGTCCCCACCAGATCAGCTGGACACAGAGCACAGATTGCTGCATTTACAAACCTTGAGCTAGACACAGAGTGCTGATTGGTGCATTTACAAACCTTGAGCTAGATACAGAGTGCCGATTGGTGTATTCACAATCCCTTAGCTAGACATAAAGATTCTCCAAGTCCCCACCAGATTAGCTAGATACAGAGTGCCCATTGGTGCATCCACAAACCCCGAGCTAGACACAGGGTGCTGATTGGTGTGTTTACAATCCCTTAGCTAGACACAAAGGTTCTCCAAGTCCCCACTAGACTCAGGAGCCCAGCTGGCTTCACCCAGTGTATCCCACACCAGGCGGGAGGTGGAGCTGCCTGCCAGTCCTGTGCCACGTGTGCTGGCACTCCTCAGCCGTTGGGTGGTCGATGGGACTGGGCCCCGTGGAGCAGGGGGCCGTGCAGGAGCCCATGGCGGGGGGGCCAGGAGGAGGGGAGGCTCAGGCATGGCGGGCTGCAGGTCCCAAGCCCTGCCCTGCCTGTGGGGAGGCAGCTAAGGCCCGGTGAGAAATCGAGCGCAGCGCCGGTGGGCCGGCACTGCTGGGGGACCTGGCACACTCTCTGCAGCCGCTGGCCCTGGTGCTAAGCCCGTCACTGCCCTGGGCCAGCGGGGCTGGCTGGCCGCTCCAAGTGCGGGCCTGCCAAGCCCATGCCCACCCAGAACTCTAGCTGGCCTGCAAGCGCCGCTGGCAGCCCCAGTTCCCGCCGGTGCCTCTCCCTCCACACCTCCCCGCAGGCTGAGGGAGCCGGCTCCGGCCTTGGCCATCCCAGGAAGGGGCTCCCACAGTGCAGCGGCAGGCTGAAGGGCTCCTCAAGCATGGCCGAATGGGTGCCGAGGCCGAGGAGGCACCGAGAGCAAGCAAGGGCTGCCAGCACACTGTCACCTCTCAGTTGCCTTACAGTAACTGTAAAAATTCTGATATTTAAAAAATCCAAGTCATTGATAAAGTAAGAACAAGTGAGAAGTCTGATAATATATCATTTCTTTCCATTTCCTTGGACACAATTTCTCAGAAGCTAAGCTTAGAATTTTAGGAAGATATATTCAATATACTACTTAATAAAAAACTTCATTATGTTTCATCATTTGGAATAACCTCAAATTCCCAGCAAAATTGAACACTGTGAAAAAAGATAATTAAACAGGAAAAGTCAGAGTTTTAGACACTTGTTTAATCTAACACAGCTACTGTATTTGTGGCTTCAGATTTCTCAGAGTAAGATTTATTACAGAAAATTAGTGTTAGTAAACATTTAATGATTTCCAATGGAAACCAAACATTTATATATTGAAATAAATATTCATCTATGCATGTAAGTATATTTTGGCTAAAAATCATCAGAAAAAAAATGCCTTGACCTAGAAGTTTAATGAGGGATGTAGATTTATTCAACAACTATTTAGTAAGCACCTTCTGTGTGTCACACCCTGATTATTATGTCTTTTGTTAGACCCTACTCAAAATTGGTTCTTAATTTAAATAATAATTCAAATATTCCAAATGGTTTTTCAGTTTCCGCAAGACTTATATTTTCACTATTTTACTTTTAGAGGAAGGAAAAAAATTAGTCAAACACTTCCCATATCTATACATTTAATGAGAACATGGGCAAGTCTTCTTTTAACAAACTTTTTCTCCCAAATGATTCTTAAGTATTCTAATGTTCTAATGGACCATAATGATTTACTTAATTTGCTACTAAAGTTTCTCCAGTAAAGTTAGAAAATAATTAGTGCTTACTAACGAGTATTATTGATTCAAAACTTTAGTGAAAACAAAATATGGTTATAAGATAAATTATAATTTATCTTATAAATTATAAATAACTATGGTTATTATAAGAAAATCTTTTTTTATGTGTTACTATGTTTAAATACCCATAAGATAGTCTTGTGTGTGTATATGTTTGTGTGGGTCAGCAGAAATAGCAGACTGTGACATCAACTGATACAGTTAGGACCAATCGTGTAAGTAATAACATTTAGTTAGGAAGAATAGGCTACGCTATGTTTAAAAATGCATCTAATGATCTTTGCATATTTTACTTTATGTTTCCCAGACTTTATAAAGGAAGGTTCATAGCTTGTAGACAGCAGTCCCCAAGTGTAGTTTTTACTCTGCCACTAATGAGCATTGTGATCTTGAGCAAATCAGTTGGTCTCTTCAAGGTTCCATTTTGTTGTTTGATAAATGAAGGAGCTGGAATAGAAGAACGTTGAAGTTCCTTCCCTCCTTCAAATGCGATGATCATGTAAGGTAGATTTCTTTAATTACATGATACTTTGAAAAATTAAATTAAACAAATATTAAAAAATCATTAAATTAACCAACACTTCAGTACCAACCCTGCAATCTCTATAAATAATAGAGTGACTTAAATAAATAATAAATTATTGATGACTTGAATTAAAAATAAACTAATCTTAGATTAAGCTACACTAAAGGTTTGGAATTTACGGTAATAATATGACTTCCTGAGCCCTGAAATATTTTACCAGCTTTCATGGATGAAAACAGAGTTAAGGTTTAGATCTAATACTCATAAGCTCTTCCAGACAAATTGCATGATCATGAGTAAAGATTTACACCATCTCTATGGAGTCTTAGAGCATTTCTCTTTTTCTCTCAGATCCTCTTATCCCTAAAGGATCTCTTTATCTTACCACTCCAGACCACCATTTTCTATTTTCCTTAAACTTAACAGCAACCAAACTCGGCATTTTGAAAGTTAATACATTTTATCTGACATGTTTAGGTTTTCTGGATCCTCCTTATCTCCCAATCAGACTAATCTGTCGACAAACAGGAATAATAATGTCTTTGACTTCTTTGTTCCTTCCTACAACTGGTTTCCATTTCATTGGTACCTAGTGTCGTCTGGTGACACACAGCAGCATTAGAACATTGAATAATTGCTGGTTAAAAGGGAGAGAGGGGGAGAGGCAGAGAAGAATGAGAGAGAGAGCGAGCCAAAAATGTCGGCATGTCTCTCTATTAAGTTGTTCATTAGGTTTTACAGTGTATTTTGCATTCATCCTGTTTATTTTCTCACATTCTACTTTAGTACTTTATCTTTTGATACCTGGATTGGTTAGTAGTTTCCTAAATAGTTTGTCTGTCTGTATCATTTCCTGCTAATCCTTCCTAAATGAATCCATGCTTGAAAAGACCTAAATCTAATTTACTATTGAGTTCACAGTCTTGCTACACCACTCACTTCAAAATGGTCTCTTCTTCCTTGGAAGGAGTTTTCCTTTTATATCTTATTCAGAAATTAGCCAACTATGATATGATAACTCTAGCACTTTCTCACATTTTATATTTCTAATCTTGAACATTTTTTGCCTATCTCTGTAACCAGACTGTAAATTTAGTATGTTCCTTTTATGTAGTATATATCCTTTAAATATTTGTTGATTTAATATGTTGAGTATAAAATGAACATTTGACCTTGTGTAGAGTGTAAAAGAAATCTTTTGACACACTGTGATAGGAAAACAAATTCAAAAGTTTATTATCAAAGATAACTGTGATTTATCTGAAGCAATCTTTAGTCTGGGTAAGCAAGATGATGTTAGGCTTTGTGAATTAATGTTATGAGAAAAGAAAGTCTATTTTTGTGGAGAGAGAAAATTTTGCTGCATAACTGTAATTAGGGACAAATCAGAGATTAATGATGCATTATATTCTAGAGTTTTAACTGATAAGCACCAAGAAATGGCTTTCTCAACTTTAAATGGTTTGTAAAATATTATCTCTGTACTTTGCTGTATATACAGAAAATAATGGATACTAGGTCTGCTATTCAGAAAATTCAATCTTTATTCTAAAATGTAAATTGTTGAGTTACAGGAAGATTTCATATACTCAAAAAGATCATAAAATCTACCTCTACTAATTAGTTTCTCTATGAAAGCCTTCCAGGAAATTACAGGGCAGTACCATTGGTCAATGCTTTGGTTGCTTTTCATTAAAGGTATAGTGTTGCTACCAGATGAATTGCTTCATATAAAAGCACTTACCACAAAAATCTATAATGGAGGTTAAGTGCTATACTAATTACTAATTTCAATCCTTATTACCTATATTTTGCAGTACAGGCACTTTAAAGGAACCAAATATAGTCTGCTGGTTCCCGCTTCTCTGATTATAAGATTTGGTGGTAAAAGCTTTAATTTAGCTGTTCTTCTAATAAAAATAACCCCAAAAATTAATAAAAAGAGCCATACCACAAACTGACATAAAATACATATACTAGACTTTGCTACTGAACTCGTATTTACAATCACTGTGTCATAAAGACTTTAATCGAGGTGACACACTCTTCAAAATTTGTATTCAGCCATTATGGCACCATTGCAGATGAAGCTCCAAGAGAAAAAGGTATTTGAAATTTTCATGGCTTATTTCCTACCTCAGCATCACACTGAGATGAACACAGAGCAGATGATTAAAAAAACATCTGATGACAATGGTGACTCCCCTGAGTTCTTTATATATTGATCATTAACTTTTTATATGTATATATTGAAATTCTTCATATGTGCTTTATTTTCTTGAGGACTGAATCTGTGTTTTTCCTTGCGTATATCCTTCAGAATAATTGCAAGTTTGCCCACTCTTGGTTTATTTATATTTTCTAAAATACATCTTGGTAAAAGGGCATTTAAAATCTCTGATTAAATGTTGAAAGTTTTATCTGTAATAACTATATGTAAAGATTTGCTTCTTATTACGATACTGCTCATTTCTATTTTTAAACATCTTTTACATTGTGTTTCTTATTCTGAACAGTTATTTAATTGGCAAATAAGGTACTACATATGTTAAACAAATATTAATGTAGAAAAAGATGTACAAATATTTTTTTCAAATAATTAATAAGCACTGCCTCAATCTCAGCTACCAGATTCAAACTGGACATTAGTCTGCTACAAGAACACAGGAACCATATCTTTTTTGAACTATATTCAGTACACGGTATCTGGTATGTGCACAATCAAATAAAATATAGTAAAATTGGGGCATATAGAAATTTTTGAAAACATAAAATATTTACTAAAATGCAATGATGTTTGGCTAATATATCCTATATTTATTTTCTATCATCTATGCTTGGGTAAAGCATCCTGTATTTCTCTTTTACGGATACATTATGGATATTAATAAAGTCCAAGTATAGATATTTTAACTTAGCTTAAACCAGAATCTCCCAAACTAATTTGAGCATGGGAGCTTAACCCGGAATTTTCCAAACTGCTGGGACTTTCCCTTTCTCACCATAAGTAGTAATAAGCTCTAGGTAAAGATACCAGTTTGGAAATTGCTGATAAAGTGTTAAAAGTTACTAAATAAAGAAATTTTAAAGAATTAACTATGAACACAAAACCATGCCTCAAGAGGCAAATGCCACACTGCAATAGTAACAGGATTTATCATTTTGCACATTCAGGTCCACTGTTCACAGCTGACAACATCCCACGAGCAAAGCCTAGACCTTACCCTACTATATATTTTCATGGCATCCAGTGTGATGACTTTCTCTCAGCAAATAGGCAGTGATTAATCCATATTTTAGGAAAATTACCAATACACCTTTCTGTAATTTTATTAAGGTTTTAGCTATTACTTTTAAAAGCACATTTTTTTAGGCTGGGCATGGTGGCTCATGCCTGTAATCCCAGCACTTTGGGAGGCTGAGGCAGGAGGATCACTTAAGGTCAGGTGTTCAAGACCAGCCTGAGCAACATAGCGAGACCCCCCCATCTCTACAAAAAAAATTTAAAAATTAGCCAGGCATGGAGGTCTGCACCTGTAGTCCTAGCTACTAGAGAGGCCGAGGAAGGAGGATCCTGTGAGCCCAAGAGTTTGAGGTTACAGTGAGCTATGACTTTGCCACTACATTCCAGTCTGGGCAAAAGAGTGAGACCTTGTTTCAAAAAAAAAAAAAAACTTAAATTGATAAAATAAAGAATAAAAATTGAAATTGCACATTTATACTAGGATTTCAGATAATGCAATAATCTGAGATTAGCAGGGGCTATGTAACATTGCATGCATATTAAGTTATTTGGCTTTCAAATCTTCCATTACTTCACCTTATTGTATATGGTTCACATAACTGTAGTGTAAAATTGTGGTAATTCCCAAGACATCAATTCAGCAAATATTTATTGAGTGCCTACTATTTGCCAGTATTATAACAGGCTCTGGACATATTAATTTCCTTGCTTCCTAACTTTGTCATAGGAGAGTTTTTTATTACATTTAATTAAGCAAATATTGGCACAGTACTAGGCTTATGGAATAGGTTTGAACTAGGGTTTGAAGATTTAGAATTCTATAAACCAGAAAAGGTCCAGAAGGGTATTACAGACATTTCATTTCACAATTGTGAGTCAGTACGTGGGATATTTGATATCAATTGAATACACTGGCTATGTCATTAAATTGCTTCTTTCAAGAACCAAATAAGTCTGATAGAGGAATTTAAATATATATTTTGATTATTATTTTTATTGGGTAAAATAGAAATGTATTTTTATACTTTTTCTTTATACTGTGTTATAAATTGTGTGCTTTGCAAAAAACATAGTTCTATCTAAAAGAGGAAGAGAGAAATGAGACTGATGCTTTTAGTAACCTATTTTATACTAAAATATAGAGATGATAATGATTGGAGTAAAATACCTTTATACTTTTAATTTATATTTTACTTAAAAAGCATATTTGTTTTAAAATTGAGGATATATACAACCACAAATAACACTGTTTAAAATTTCTGATCTACCACCTTTGTTTCAATAACATAATATTGATAAAACTCATTCACAATAAGCAAGATAACTTTTATTTTATCAATAACGGCTTGACATTTATTTTATAGACTTAAAATCAGTAGTGCTAGTGTCAAAGAATCCTCATGAAACTCCATGGTTATACGAAAGTGAAACCAAACTTCTTTTATGTACATGTTCTTATAAGTGTTGATTTATGCTACTATTGTTTTCTCACTAGTTCTCTACTTATCTCATGGGATCCCTACTCTTTAATGTGTTTCAGCCTTGCACTACCATCTGAGGAAGGGTTAGGTCTTATTTTCTTTCAGAAAAAAAAAAAGGGTTATAATATTCTTTCCCTTAGTTTTAAATTTTAACTTTGTTACTTTTGACAAAGCCTTTCCTTTGTTTAAATGCAAGGATCCAGTAAAAAGAGCTTTGATATGTTGCGCTTTTTATGTGTGCATTTTTCTGATTTCATTGATGTCCTAAATTTTGAAAACGATAACGTACACCTTCACGTTCTCCTATAAAATGGCATTTGTACACTGTAGCAAGAAGAGTTTAGGACAGCATTACATTCACATGACTCTAAAGTCCAATAAATAGTTGATGGTTTCTCAGAAAACCACAATTTGGTGAAACGGACACAAAACAGTGCTTTTTCTTCCAGTTTGTTTTTCATAAAATCTTCCCCCAATACATATTCACTTGCTTACCTGCAGGGTAGCGCTCGATCACTGGCCAGCTGTCCACCTGTAACGTGGCATTGCCACCACTCCTCGTGAAACGAACTACATGATATTTCCCATCATTAATGATTGCATTGGACTCTTCAATGGCGATGTCATCTGTCCCAACATTAAACTTAACTCCAATTTTTCCCTGGTGCTGTAAGAGAGGAGGGGAAACAACAGTTGTATTAAGTCGACTAGTCACCATTTAATAAAGATTACATACAAGGTATTGTTTTAAAATGTGCTTTGGAAAACAGCTGCTTTCCTCCAATTTTACTTCTGAAAACCTACATGTAGTAGAAGCAAGATTCTTGACATTTGGGTAAATTTAAGACATCTCTTTCATGGATAATTGATATTCCAAAAGGCACACTTTCAAGGGAATTGAACTGCCTTCTTCCCAGAGGTTGTCACAGAGAAGGTGCACAGCTGCCTGCACAAAGGACATCCTTTCATGTCCTTTAGCACAGCCCCTTTAATTCACTCTCCCCATTTCACAAGAAAAACGGGGCTCCAAATTCTTACTTTTAATAACTGGTGAAATCAGAGCAATGATGTCTGTTTAGAGCCCATTGACAAATACTCACAATATAGGAAGTCATTCTAAAGGGTATGGGGCATTTAATGAGTGCAGTCCCTTAGTATTCACAAAACCATCAAATACTAAGAACTTGAAAGTTATTCAATGTTTTTATTTTATTGATGATGAAACGTCAACATTCTATTGACGATAACACAGGAAGGTACAAGACTTGTTCAAGGACACATAACTTAATAGAGACATACTAAAACTAAAATTCAGTTCCCTTATTCTTAGATTATATCTAAGCTAAGTTGAAGCAAAGATACTGTTATCCGAAATGAACACCCTCTTCACTTCTTCATATGCAAAGCCTCATTATGAATCATTCTAACTATAAAGTTGTTGCTGTGAACTTTAGAATTTCATAATATAAGGTGGCAAAGAGAAACATGTGCTATGTCCTCTGCCTCTGAGAAGCATTCTCTAACAGGACTGTCAACTCTACCATGAATTCAGTTGATTTTTAAAGCATGTGGGTTTGCCCTTAATGAGTCGCACAGAATACCTGTGCTGTAGGCCCTTGTCAGAACACATAACCTCAAACTGTCTGTGGTTCACCCTTCATCAAACCTCAGTTGAGAGAATGACACAGAGGAAGAAGGGTTTAAAGTATACACAGTCCATCCTTTCCTGTAGAAGTTTTAAATCAGAATGTTAGAAACCTGAAGATTTGGGCCACATTCTCTTGACTCTTTGTGGGGTTCTCATCATTATTTGAAATAGGCAGCAGGAGTATGGCATCAGCTTACACTGAGAATCCTTCTGGAAAATCTTTTTCAAAATTGTATTAATCAAAGGAAAACATTTGAGGATGTTATTTTGCAGTATTGCTCATTATCTCCTTCATGTAGAGATCCTAAATGTTTCTGTTGGTTTTTTTTCCCCCTGGGTTCTTATCGTACATAAAGATCTCTTTCTTATAAGTTAGCATGCTTACATTTTTTTTGTTTTGATTTGCTTTAGGCTTGACGGATGATTTAACTTTTTAAAAAATTACATTTTAACACTATATACATGTTTGTTAAATAAAGATAACTTATTATGTCTCTTAAATGAGATTCTTTAAAATTTTTCCTGTAGTTATATCACATCTGTTAAAAATGTATGTACTAAATTAATTACTGAAAATGAGCAAAAAGTAATTCTGTTAAAATAAGAAAATAATGCATGTTTACAAAAAGGTCTGAGCTAAAAAAAAATCTTTAAAAAAAATCTCCATAGGTCTTTGAATAACGTTTGAATTTTCACTGGACTTTTGCTGTTTGTTTATTAGCTGAATCAGTCTACACGATACTAAAATGCCTTACAATGACATGTATTTAAAAGTAAGGGTCATGAGAAATATGGTGGAAAATAATAAGTCCAGGGGAAAATATATACTAAAGTCTCTGCAGCTATTAAAATTACCCAGCCAGAAGTGATGGCACACATGTATAATCCCAGCAGTTTGGGAGGCCAAGGTGAAGAGGATTGTTCAAGCCCAGGAGTTGGAGACCAGCCTGGGAAACATAGCAAGATCTCGTCTCTACCATTAAAAAAAAAAACAAAAAAAAAAACAGCTGGGCATGGTGGCACACACCTGTATTCCCAACTACTCAGGAGGCTGAGGTAGGAAGATCACTTGAGCCCAGGAGGTTGAGGCTGCAGTGAGCCATGATTGTGCACTGAACTCCTGCCTGGTTGACAGAGTAAGACCCTGTCTCAAAATAAGTAAATATTTTAAAAAATTACCCTATCTAAATGGACCCTGAGTTTCCTAACAACCAAACACATACGTAGGGCTCTACGCATTTTATAACTACTAACTCTGGTATTCTTCATAACAGTTCCATGAGGGAGATGCTATTTTATCTTCATTTTACAGAAGAGAAAATTAAGGCACAGGGTGATTAAGCAATTTGGCTAAGGTCGCACAGCTGGAAAGAGAAAAGCTATGGTTCAGATCCACATAGTCAGGCTCCAGAGTCTGGTCCTTAATCATTACACTAGGCTGAGTTTAGGACTGTTGTGCCATCCTATAGCTGTAGCTAACAGACTTGGTAAATCTAGCTGTTTTTACTACCTGTTTTATCTCTCCTGCTAGAGTAGCATCACTAAGGGGCCTTGTATTGTTCTTTGAAGTTAGTAGACATGTATCAATCCATGCATGCTTAAAATAATTTTGGAATAAATTGCAAGCAACTGATATGCGGATATAATAGAATATTAAAATGATTCTTTTTGTTTCAGTTTCAGCTGAGATGTTAACATGATAAGATAATAAGTCAAAAACAGATTACTGTTTCCATCTTACAAAATAAAGTATAAAGTTAATTAAGCCAGTCTTGCAAAGGAGAACACTGAGAAGTGCTTTGAGGGTCCTGAATTAATTACCTACTTCCAGTCCATCAAAATGCAGAAAAAGGCAAGGGGAGATTAACAATTAGAAGAGAATTTTTGGAGACAGTTGAGATGTGATGAGATTTCCACATACTGCAGGGTGGAAGTTTACTTTTCCCTATCTCAAGTGCAGGAGAAAGGGACATTAGGGGAACATCTAAGAAAATTTGATATGTGCCTTCTGGGAGTTGGTGGGTGGCAGTGGTCAAGGTAGTGAGCAAACTAGTATTTGACTATACCTGAGAAATCTTCAAGGGAAGAGACTGTGGCTGGCTGATGCCCAGTGGCCAAGCAAAGAGATATTGATGTACCAGGAGCCACTTGTGCATTAGGGTTTGTTAGGACGAAGGACACTTGCGGACCCTAGGTTAGAGTCTGTGTAGAATTGTATTGTATCCTGTTTAGCAGGGTTACTAAAGGGATTGGGCTGACTGGTGAAGAAAACTCAGAAAAGAAAAGAAAAAAAAAAAGAACTTGGAGTTACTGTGATAGATGACCAGAGGCTGAGGTGGGAATCCTAAATGACCATCTGAAGGAAGTGCATTTACTACCTCAATGGAATTGCAGGTAAATTCTAATAATGGGGTTAAGGTCTCTAAAGAAGCAAATGCTTCCGAAAAGTGCCTTCTTAAGAACTTTAAGTACAGGCTAAGCTCAACTAGATGGCTAAAATAATATTAGCCAAGTAAGGTCATTTCTGCCCTTTCTGTCTTCTTTCTTCTCCTGCTTCATCCCTGGAGGAAAAGAGAGGGAGAGGAATAGTGAAAGCCATGGAAACAATCGTGTTCCTCCCAGTGCAAGTGGGGGCTCCATTGTCGCTGAAGCAGCGATAACGAAGAGGCTTTAACTGACTTCTGTTATTACAGAGGAGTAAGCTGATTTTACTTTTTATGTCTAAAAATGAACAGATGACCTTTTTACTATCCAAGAGGGAGCAAAGCACTGTTGAGACTCCCTGTGGACCTCTCTGGTGGTTAGAAATATTTTTACAGAACAAGTTAAAATTCTTGTTACAGCTTAGGAAGCAGCTCTTTCAACACAACAAGTACAAGAAGATATCTGTTACTCTAGAGTTGCCCATTGTTTGAGGGTCTCATCTATTATAGACCTGGTTCCTATCTAGGATAGACTGGAAAAAATTTTTGAAGTTTCCTAGTTTTTATGATAGGTAGGCCATAAGAGCCTATTTTCATCAGAGTATTAATTATTAAGAAGGTTTAGATTCAGTGAACAGAAGCATTGCAATGTTAAAGGTGAAAAATGCACTAAACTCTGAAATAAGTCCCTTTAACTTAACCTTAAAACTTTCTGCAATATGAAATGCAAAATGCTCATTTTCTAGGTGCAGAAATCTCCAGATTTCATAGGATTTGTTTTTTTGCAACATAATAAAATAAACAAATTATAAACAATGAGCATCCGTGATGCTTGGAGAACATTTGACTTTCATTTTTTTAAATTTTTATATGTATATTTTTTATTATACTTTAATTTCTAGGGTACATGTGCACAACGTGCAGGCTTGTTACATACGTATACATGTGCCATGTTGGTGTGCTGCACCCATTAACTCGTCATTTACATTAGGTATATCTCCTAATGCTATCCCTCCTCCCTCTCCCCACCCCACAACAGGCCCTGGTGTGTGATGTTCCCCTTCCTGTGTCCAAGTGTTCTCATATCATTTCACTTTTAAATGATGCCCATCTCTTCTTGGATATGTTCCGTTGTTGCCTCAACTTCAAATGTCTTTGACATCTCATGGATTTAAACTCTAGAGTTAGCTAGAATGGAACTGAAGGCTATCAAAGTAAGCGTTCAAACAACAGGCCAGACCCTAATTCAGACATTATCTACTTCACCCCAAGTTGCATCAGGTTTTGAAAAACAATTTAATTATAAGTGATCGCCAAAGAGTTTTCCCTGAAAACAATAAATTTAAAATACACATGAAGCACAAAATACTAATATCAAGCATATTTATAAGATTGGTATTTACTATTTCATTCAGAAACTACAGACATTCTTACAACACAACCATTGTTGTGCATTAAACATGGTGCCGCTTGCTAGAAACTTCAAGGACCTTCCCAGTGTCATATATCATGATGTTTCCCTTTAACTTGGTTTAATAATATAATCTTTATTCAGAAATGAGCTTTTGTAAAAAAATCAATAATTACCTTTGTCACTGTTTATTTAATGAATCCATAGAAAGTCTTCATTAAATTATAAATGCCTCATAACTGATATTCTTATAATAGATTTTTGAAATTATGATTTGAGCCAGTTATCTATTTCAAGGAATATACAGTACAGGGAGATGAGTACATGTCCAGTGAAATGACTTCTGGTTTTGCTAATGCAATATTCATGAAAATTTGCCAAGACAATCATATTTAATCCCAGAGAATAAGAGTTTGAAATGAATTCTTTTAAATTGTAATTATCCATTGGCAAGAAAGTTTAGCAAGTTTTATTGTTTAAATACTTTAAATGACTTGCTATCCTATAAACATGAAATGGTTGTGTTGTAAGAATGTCTATAGTTTCTGAATGAAATAGTAAATACCGATCTTATAAATATGCTTGATATTAGTATTTTGTGCTTTATGTGTATTTTAAATTTATTGTTTCCAGGGAAAACTCTTTGGCGATCACTTATAATTAAATTGTTTTTCAAAGCCTGATGCAACTTGGGGTGAAGTAGATAATGTCTGAATTAGGGTCTGGCCTGTTGTTTCAACCCTTACTTTGATAGCCTTCAGTTCCATTCTAGCTAACTCTAAAGTTTAAATCCATGAGATGTCAAAGACATTTGAAGTTGAGGCAACAACCGAACATATCCAAGAAGAGATGGGCATCATTTAAAAGTCAATGAAATAACATATGCACTTGTAAGTTTTATGTTTTAACTAAGATTAAGATTTAATGGTGTAATCAATATCTTGGATATACTTCAAGCAAGATGTCCGCATGTTACAGATGCATATATAATATGTGCCTATGAAATAGATAAAGCAGAATACACATAAGGAAAGATTTCAATCTACATGTGGCATATAGACATGTTACACAAGATTTTAGTGCACTGTTTCCCCTCACCCCATTCTTGGATTGTTATATAGAAATGTTTGGCTCAACTATGCTCAGGAACAGAGACCAGTAACAAATAAAAATGTCTCTCTCTGTGTCTGTTTACTATACTCCTAGAGAGGAAGACCAAACATTGTGAACAAGTGTGCAACTCAGGAGGGCACGTAGATTAGTAGGGAGCCCTGTTTACGTTCTGTAAACTTCTGTCATGCACCATGGTACAGTCCAGTACTCCAGGGCCCCACTTTGGACAGAACTCAACAATGTCTTTAAATGCTCTCTCCATGCTTGTACTCATTTCAGAATACAGAAAGACTCCCATAGTCCAAATCTACATTGTTGACTGAAACCAGAGTTGGGTGAATGGAATGTTTTGCTTCTCCAGAGACTAATCCTCACCAGGCAGCAAAGGTTTTAAGGCATGAAGGGGAGTCTGGAGCCTAGAGTCACAGTTGTTGGAGTATGCAACACTGCAGACAGTATCAGAGAGCCATCTGTTATCTCACCTAAAAACAAACACACTCAGATAATTGCTAATTTAGCCCAAATACTTTTTTTTTTTTTGAGATGGAGTTCCATTCTTATTGCCCAGGCTAGAGTGCAATGGCGTGATCTCAGCTCTCTGCAACCTTTGCTTCCTGGGTTCAACTGATTCTCCTGCCTCAGGCTCCAAAGTAGCTGGGATTACAGGTGCATGCCACCACGCCCAGCTAATACTGTATTTTTGGTAGAGGCAGGGTTTCTCCATGTTGGTCAGGCTGGTCTCGAAATCCTGACCTCAGGTGATCCACCCACCTTGGCCTCTCAAAGTGCTGGGATTACAGGTGCGAGCCACTGCCCCCGGCCACCCAAATGCATTTCTAAGTGAATTACTTAGAGGCCCTCTTGGCTGGTAGAGACTCTGTTTACCAATCTAGAAGGCCTATAATGGAAGAAGTGGTTTTAATCTAGTTGTTTTAACCTGGGGCTGAGATATACATGCCATCCTCTAACCCCCAAAAAGCAATACTACCACATCAAAAACAAGAAGTTCCTGCTGCCCTGTCTCCTATTTTCTCCATTAAATAGCGTCTGTTTAAAATTCATTCAGGTAACTAATAAAAAGTATGCAATATGCACCCAGCATTTTGCTACTACTGGGAGGAGAATAAAAACAGGTAAAGTCTGTTTTCTGCTCCTGGGAAAACTTTCAATCAAACTGGGAAGGTAAATCGTGCATGCAAATACTCATACCCACAGAATAGTTGAGGGAGTGGCCGGGAGAAGCACAGGTGCATTGGGGGAAGCATCTGAAGGATCTCAGGAAGCCTCAAACTGCCATGGGAGCAAACCAGCATTTGGACAGCTCTAACACTACAAGCAGGTTCTAATGCAACACCCAGGGACATAGAAGTTATGTTCTCTCTACCTTCTATCTCTCCTTTCAGGCCCCACATACCAGACTACTCACTGTGTGCCAGGCACTGAGCTCTATACAGTGTATCTCATCTAAAACTCCCAGCAGACCTGAAAGGTAAGTGCCATTGTCTCTGTCTTCTTGGAAACTTTAATCTTGCTGAAATCACTCAGCCAATAAATATGGGTACTGAAATATGACCAAATTGGTGGGGCATTCTAAAACTGAAAAATGTCAGTTGTGTCAGTGTTCCAGGAAAATGTCTTGAAACTAAGGCATCCTTAGAGGACTGAGTCAAGAGGAGGGTTACTACAGGGTGCATGGCTTTCTTTGTTTTTGGTTTTAGTTTCTTTTTTTTTTTGGCTAGTTACGTTTTGTAGCACTACACAATAAGGAATCAGAAGTGGGCAAGATATGTGGGCAATACCACCTCAGAAACATCTCATTTAGGAGTAATACATTTTTTAAAAACAGCCTTTTCATTTCCCCATCAAATCTTCATTAAGGATAGTGTATCTTTTCTTTTTTTTTTTTTTTTTTTTTTTTTTTTTGAGACAGAGTCTCGCTCTGTCGCCCAGGCTGGAGTGCAGTGGCGCGATCTTGGCTCACTGCAAGCTCCGCCTCCTGGGTTCATGCCATTCTCCTGCCTCAGCCTCTCCGAGTAGCTGGGACTACAGGCGCCCGCCACTACGCCCGGCTAATTTTTTTTGTATTTTTAGTAGAGACGGGGTTTCACCGTGGTCTCGATCTCCTGACCTCGTGATCCGCCCGCCTCGGCCTCCCAAAGTGCTGGGATTACAAGCGTGAGCCACCGCGCCCGGCTAGGATAGTGTATCTTTTCTAATATGTCTCCATCCTACAGGATGCTGTAGCTCCTTCAATGAGACTATATCTTGGCAGTGATATTAACTTCCTGGAGGCTTAAATTCATCTCTTGGCCCTAAGAATGTCTAATAAAATTTTGTAAGCCTGTGCCAGTCCTCCACACACTGCCTTAGGTGTTAGTTTTTATATGCCCATTTCAACCCCTCAAACATATTAAAAACAACTTTAGGGTAGGAAAAAAGCTGGTGTATTCCTCATTGTATCCTTCATAGCACTTCCCAGAATACCTTTACTTTTGCAAATTTCCAATATTCTTTCACATCGATTTTTTTTTTAATTGAGATATAATTCACATATCATAACATTTGCCCTTTTAAAGTATATGATTCAGTGGTTTTAGTATATTCACAAGGTTGTGCAACCATCACCATTATTTAATTTCAGAACATTTGCATCATGCTCCAATTTTCTTTTGATGAGATAATGCATACAAAATTCTTAGCACATTTAATGGCCACACAGTTCCTGTTAGCTATTAGTATTATTATTATCGCTACAATTATTATTGCTACTCATCCCTTTGAAAAACAATGTTTAGCTTCAGTGTAGTTTGATGGAAGTTAATTAAAATATTGCTGGAATTATATAGACATTTCGGTTTTGCTAGAAGATACATTTTTAATGTTTACAATTTGTGAAGCACGGTATCTATTTTGTAAATGGGAAAGCTAAAGCTCAGAAAGGCTGAGACTTGGCCAAAGTCAGACCATCTATCTATGACTTGGATCAAGAGAGGATATTCTAAAATCTAGCTGTGCTCAACTTTAAGATAAGTGGTTCTCCCATTGATCATGCTGAGGCAGAGCATGCTTGATTAGACAACATCCATGTCCCCTCCCATCTCAATATTATGGTTCTAGGGAAATCCTAAATGTAACGCAAAGCAGTTCTCACGGAAAAAACTTAGACAGATATTACTAGTTGAGTTTTTTGAAACACATTGAAGGTGCCTGAGTTTGAATTTGAGTCTCTCTTAGATTTCCTTCAAAATTTAAGAAATAGATAAACTCTAAGATTTTATTATGTTTTTAAATCAGAGATTCTCCAATTTAGGAGGAGAAAGAGGACTTTGCATTAGGTTGAAGTATCAGTAATCTGTGAAGCCTTTTGTGAACCATGTATGTTTCTTCCCAAGAAAGTATAATCTCTGATGGAAGGGCTTGTCATTATTGGGAAGAGCCCCTGCCTTGTCAGGTATGTAGGATTTAGTGGTGGTAAAGTGAGAAAAAGGATGGACAGATCTTGAGCTCCAGTGATAACATCAAAACACTTCAGTGCTTCTATTTTCCTCATTGTCTCTCCTTAGATGAAATTAAATAAAAAATCAAAACAATGTCAAGATGTATTTAGTCCACTAAGGGACTGGCTGCTGGATCTTTGAATGGGGTAATAATCTTGATATTGGTATTTTAAGATATTCTCCATTTTGTTTCACTAATTAAGCCAATACTGGATTATTCTTTACACAGTATTTGAGAAGACATTCTCAAAACATTATGAAGTTCTCCAGTGTGGCCATGGGCACAGACACATCATCAAGCCTTTTCATGGTACTTCCCACTTCCAAATAGCATACGTTTGCATGATATCACGATAGCTGTAGAATAAAATAAAGCTACCTTAGCCTCTTGTGAATCAGTCATCTCACTGAGATAATTAACTCTATATCTCCATCCACTGAGACAACAACTACTATGAAGTTGAAATAGTTGCCTTTAAATGTGTCCTTATGTGTAAAGAATGTCTTTTATTATTTTTCTCCCTGAATAATCAATGAGCAGAAATCAAATAGAACAAGAAACAGGCATTGACTTGGTGGCCTATGTAACCTTCTTAATTTTTCACAGGTAATACTTTCCATTTGCATAGTTAGCCTAGTGGTCTGGCATCATAACAAATTCTTTAGGTTGCTGCATGAAAATCTCAGTGTCACACTGAATTACATTAAGCCTTTTCCAAAGTGTAATGAGCTGATCAGATGTGGATTACTTGTTTTTGTTCTTTTTTTTATATTTAAAAATTATTGTTGCTTTAAAGACCCTTGTTGGAATGTTAAATTACTTTTTCTTGTACAGTGACATTGTACAGTAATTCAGGAAACTGTGCAATAAACATTGTGTTTCAGGTGCTGATTAAAACCACAATCTTGGTTTATTCTGCATCTGCCTGAATCCTTGTCTTTGGGCCATTGCCCTCTTTGATATTACCTCCACCAGGAACTGAACAGGGAAGGGGCCTTCTATCAATTCTATTAATTGTTGACATTTTTTGTGTAAAAAAGGTTTTCCTATAAAAGAGCTTTGGGATTATTTGTGGATTTCATTTACTTGTTATATCCCAGGATTATCATTTTCCAGGAGACCTGACTATATCATTACCATCTAACTCTAATGTTCCAAATTTCCATAGCACAAAGCCCAACATTTTTCAGACAAATAGAACATCCTCGGATTATAATTTTAGTCCTCTGCATGGCAAATGTAACCTTAGTAACTCGGTTATAAGTAAAACAAAACGAACCTTTGTATTTTAGAAAATCCTTAAAAGACATGAAAACATATCAAGAGATTAATGTAATTATTTTCAGTGCTTCCATTGATATAAGCTATAAGCTACATACAGTAAACTGGGAATGGAAAGATCAGTTTGGAAGGGACATTATTTTTTTAAATTCTATTTGTGAATCATGACTTGCAACCTAAAAACAACAGTGAGGAAATGTTTTCAAGTGTGTGTGATGGACTGACTTCCTAATGATGCTATGTTAGTTTTCACAAGCCTCAAGAAGAGCCCTACCTTGAAATGCATCCCAAGAGAAAAGCTGACAGTGCTAACTTTTTCCTTTTCATTTTCCCTTTCTTATTGACTTCTAGTCCAGGACTAGCTGTCTGACATCCTTAGGAAAAAAGTGTGTGCATATGGGCATAGAAATGCATTTACCAATGAATATTTTCTAAAGAATCAGCAAAGCTCTGTTATCCCTGAAGTGATAAGTAACAATTCCTACAGCCATCAAAAATAAATCTATGTTCATGTGTGTGATTTTGGCACAACAGAGGATAATACGGAATCTCTAAGGCTGAAATTCCTGATGATTATGACTTTTTTCATCTTCACAAAACAGTAATACCACCACAAAAATGAAGTAACACAGAAAAATATTTATCAAGTGTCTTTTAGCTGCAGTGAATTTTGTAAAACACCATACCACTCATCCCATGACTCAAAATTGATAACATGTATCTTGCTGGTTATATTTATATACATTTATTTTCCTCAATCGCATGGTTTTCTGGCATAAATGACACTAAAATTTTGGAACTACCATAACACATGAAGTTTAGTATTCACCAATATTTATGTACTTATTCAAAAACCACAGACTTTTTACTATACTCCTGGCACTCTGTTAAGTTCTGGATAAATATGGTTAACAAACCAGATGGTGCTGCTGTCATTATGAAGCTTAAGTCTCACATTATTCATTATACATTAAAACTTACTGTAGCATATACAGCATGCTACGTTTCAAGAAGGCAAAGAGTAAGGACAGCATGAGAGGAACTGAATAATAAAGCAAAGCCTCCTTGAGAAGCTGAAGATGAGAAGAAATCAATAACGAACATTTAGCATTTTCCAGGCAGAGAAAGCAGCATGTGCACATGGCCCAGGGAGGGATTTTACAAAGACACATCCTTTTATGAACAAATGCAGATACAGATATAAATATATGGACTCTTTATAGCTATTAAGATGTGCAAATTATATATGAACATGTACAGGTATTATTCAAAATATTTGTATAAGATATAAAACTAGGTTATGGAATAATGCATAACAACAGTAAAATATATCATTTGCGTAAATAGAGCAATTGAAAAATAGATGGTGAAGCACATTTAAAAAATTTTCCAATCGGAGAACAGAAAATTGAATATATGTAGAACCTAACAGTATGCAACTTGACATTCATCTAATTGTTTATTCCTAAGTGTCATTCATCAGTGTGCTTTATGAAATGCAATACATAAAAGACTTCCTGAATCAACAGGGACTCACATCTTTTTCAAAAGTCACTTACTTCTACAATGTCAAAAAAGATTCATCATTCTACGCTCATATTTCTAAACTAATGTAACATGTTTAGTTTCTTTGTGTGGTGGAATGTCTTGTTAACTTATTTATCCAGAGAGCCCTTTTATCTCAAGATGTAGTAAAGAGTTATCCATAAAATTTCTGCCTTAAAAGTTATGTTTGAAATCACTTGACCAGTTTTTCAAGTACCCTCCTCAAATTAGTAGAAGAATGCAAAGTTTTCACCCTTGACCCTTTCACCTTCCTGTTCACTCAGAAGAGCAGATGAACAGGGTTCAATGCATGTGTCCCAAAATGCAGTCCTCCAGGCAGTCAACCAATCACTTCAAATGAGAGGAAGGATTCTTTAACCAATTCTACTTCCAGAAAAATTTTAAATAAATGAAGTTAAATGAGCATTTGCCCTGAAATTTCGCCAGGAATTTTGAAGCCAAAAACACATGAAGTGCCAAATTCAAATAACTCATGGACGTTTTGAACTTGAGATAAAAGTTCACTTGTAACTTCTCCAGAGCAGTAACCACTGGAGGCTCTTTGAGGTCATCCCTTCCCATTGTTTGCCTGGAAGAGAGTATTTTGAAGAGAGTTGTGAATGTTGAGCTCAGCAAAGACAGCCCAAGGAATAAATACCTGGAGCAATGTCAACTTAGCAGCCATTGACCAAACAAACAAACAAACAAACAAACAAACACACTTTCTCTCCCTCTTTCTTACTGCTCCATCACACTAGCGTTTTATTTCCATAAATGTCTCATGTTCTGACCCATCTCAGGCCCATTGCTCTTCCTTCTGCCTGGTTAGCTGTTTCCTTGCTTTCCCCATCCCCAAATAATTGATATCCTATATTGTTTGGAGATAATTTTGAGAACTTAAGGATAGATTTGGGAATTGAATCTGCTGAATAAGGGATAGTGTTTGTGAAATATCGTTTCGCGAAGCAAAAACTCGTTATTGGTCATCTACTGGAGTACAAAAGACATCTACTTAAAAAGTCTGAGCTGACACTAGTTGAAAAGCAAGAGACATACCAGAAGGCCATGTCTCTTCTGATTAGCAGAATTATTTGGTGGACTCTGATTATTTCTGATAAATCTTTAAGTACTAAATATCACAGCAAGATTAATATACTGTTGTGATCTTACATTCAATTTATACACTTCCCTTCCCAAACATGTCCACTGTTTTAAAATAAACATGAACTAAACCTAATAGAGAAGGTAAAAATGCACTGAGAGATTAATCAGAAACATCATTCTAAGGCCAAGTGGAAACCATATCTAACTTATTCAGTGTTTGCTAATACCAGTGTCAGAGTTCTGAAATAAGCATGGATATTGCAGAAGGGCAGGATTTGGCAGCAGATATGTGATGATGATAATGATGATGATAGCCATCCTTCTTGCCATGTGTCAGGCACTCCTTCTAAGCACTTTACAGGCAATAATACATACGAATATATATGATTATTTTCATTTAAATGATGAGGAATCTGAGCCTCAAAAGCTTGTCCTAAATCACTTGGCTAATAAATATCAGAGCTGTGATTTTTCAAGCAGTCCAATTCCAGATTTTATGTGCTAAACTATACCATTGCTCCTCTGAGGAAGTCCAACGTGTTTACAAGAAGTTGCAGTTTGTTTAGCTGTGATATTAATAAGCCTCTTTGAAAAAGACAGATACTAACATCCTCACCATTGTATATATCAAGTAAAATATCAAGTACTTTTCAGACCTCCACTCCTTTAATTCTCACAATAACTTATTTTGCCAGCCTAACAATCTCTATGTTGAGGATGTTTAAAACTCAAAGCAAGTAGGTACTTTTCTGAAGTCACACAGCTAAAAACATCAATCTAGTTACACTCAATCCAGGTCTATCTGGTTCCAAACTAAGAGCTTTCAACCACATCATGCTACTCCTTCTGCAGAGTCTTCAAGATCCCTTGGAAGTAGTAGAGGCCAGATGAGAGTATCCTGGGGCTCTAGACGCTTACCATTTTAGGAGGTTTGTATACTGCTAAGTTTTCCAAGATGGGGGTGGACAGACACAGCAATTCCTCTTACATGGGCACTAAATTAGTCCAGTTGTTTAGAACTGCTAGTAAGTGAAATATTAATCTCCATTAGGGCCAGTGCAGACTGTGTCATACTTCAAGAGCCAGAAATGGAAGTCCTATCTTTTAGGTTTAATTGAGATTCTGGAGTGTCAGCCTATTTTCAGTCTGTAAGAGAGAAACACTCAGAGAAATAGCCAGTGTCTTTCCTCTACCCAACCCCTTTCCACCTTGTTTATATCCCGTTTTTCTCTAGTATGTTTTTTGTTTATAGCTAAAAGATTTATTTAAATCATATTTAGCATTGCTTGCTATTTTGAAAGATGTGCCTCAAGCTTCCAAACAAATCCAAAGGAATGCATAATCATCAAAACAAGGTTACTCATGGAGTTTTCTACTAAATAACATTTGTGACTGAAATAGGCAAGGAAATGAGAGATTTAGTTGTAGTTTCCCAAAGGTAATAAACCTAATATTTAAAAAGAAATAGTAATAACTTACCAGCAGCTCAGGTGTTCCACATGTCATGATCAATAACCAAGTAAATATAGATCTGAATTTTGTAGCCACTTTGGTTGTCTCAAAAAAGCCACTGCATAGTACTATTACATACATATTTTATATGGTTCAGAAGAACCATATAAACCACCATCAACTATTCCTTTTATCATAATAATAAAAATAATAGGTAGAGTTGCTGATATATAAAATATGAATTGATCCATTAGAAGTAATTTTCTACTACAATTTTTCAACTTTCTTAGTCAATTTCAGATTATGATTAGAAATGTTAATGTTAGTCTTGTTTCTCTCCCATTTAACCCCTCTCTTAAAAATATAATGACCACTTCTTAGACCCTTTTCTACTCTCCTTCCATGTATATTTCAAGTTTTCTACTTATAATCGGTAATTATTTAAATTGATTTATTTTTATCTTAGTTATTTGAAATCAACCTCTACATTATTACAATCTTTTCTTTCTCCCCAAGCTTATAAGCATTGGTCTAGCATTTAATGATAACTTTTAATTTGGGATGATTCTATCCAAGATGCTGCCCCAGAATGACAGTTTTATGAATGCTTAATGCAAGGAATCATAAAGCTTATACCAGTGCTGCCCTGAAAAATTAACCAAAAAACTCCCAAAACTCTTACTCCTCAATCAAAGAATATGCATCGATGTGAACAAAAGAGAGAAGAATATTTAATATTAGCTTTGAGCCGGGCGCGGTGGCTCACGCATGTAATCCCAGCACTTTGGGAGGCCGAGGCGGGTGGATCACGAGGTCAGGAGATCCAGACCACGGTGAAACCCTGTCTCTACTAAAAAATACAAAAAATTAGCCGGGTGTGGTGGTGGGTGCCTGTAGTCCCAGCTACTCGGAGAGGCTGAGGCAGGAGAATGGCGTGAACCCGGGAGGCGGAGCTTGCAGTGAGCCGAGATTGAGCCACTGCACTCCAGCCTGGGTGACAGAGCGAGAGTCCGTCTCAAAAAAAAAAAAAAAAAAAAATCAGCTTTGGTTGCACTGCAATTGGTAATTAACAAGAAATAACCTATGATTAGTTCACAAAATCCAACAAATACACTTAATGACAGGTGACTAAGAGATGTGGGAAACATTTAAGTTAGGGCCAAGATGAACAAATGTGAACCTAGCACAATTTGGTTTGGTAACATTAAGCTTTTGATAAGCTTTCCTAGTCAAAATTAAATTATTCCATATTACTTTGAAGTAATTATAATACAATTTTCTACTTTAATTAATTATATCAGTTGTCTCAAACTTTGCGATCACAATTTATTTTATGCAAAAAAACCCTAAAAGAAATTATGAGTTTTCAAGAAAGATTTATAAACTTAATCTTTCAATGTATCTCATAAATTTAAATGCATGCTTAGCATTTATAATGGATTATTTACTTATCATTTAGCTTAAACATCATAATGTTTCCAATCTATGTTACAAGAGCTAAGCCATTTCAATACTTTTTGAACAAGTTACTCTGTTGACATTGGCACAGACCACCAAAATGCACTGATTATGCAAGACATACAGTTAATGCATACAGTATCTGAGTATTGATAGAGCATCAAGGGAAAAGCAGGCAATACTCAAGTTCTCCAGGTAAATACACAAAAAAAGAGAGCTTGATGACCACCTAAAATAACCTTTCAACATGGAAAGGTGAGCCTTGCAGCATTCCACATATAGATTAGCTGAGCCTTTCAAAGGTATTGTTGAATTTATCTATTTCTGAGCATATCTTACTTTTAACCCAACTTAATTCTTTGGAAGGACATGCATTACTTTTGATACCTTAAAAAAAAAAAGACCCTTTTCATGCTCTTGCTTGCTAAAACTCTACTAGAACTTTCAGTGACATCATATTGCCTCTCAGACTATTCAACTGGAAATTGTATCAGGTAAACTCATTCATTATTGCACTAGCCATCTTTTACATTTTTAAAGAGATTATTAGGGACTGTTTAAAATTATTACTATTCTTCCACTTCTTACTTTTTTTAGGTTTACTCTCCCATCACAATTATTGTCACATGCTACATTCCAGACTATATATATATATATATATATATTTTTTTTTTTTAACCCAAGTACTACAATAGAAATGTGATGCATCAGTTTTGTAAGAAAAAAAAAACCTACCCAGCTACGCACCTGGTTATATTCATACATTGTTACAGAGCTGAAATGGATTAACTAGGCAGTTAATAAAACTATTACAACAATAATTGCAGAAATTACTGATGTAAAACTATCTTGGCCTAGATAGTTTATGTCCCAGTTAATAATAATGTTGATAGTAATACTAATAAGTTCTAATTATCAATGACCATTTGCTATGTTCCCAGTTTAGTCTTTTAAATATACCTCCGAACAGTATTTGGCTCATAATGGTCACAAAACAAGTCTTTACTAAATATTGACTAAATTCTTATATTAACTCTGTGTGAGGCAGATGCTATTATTACCTTCACTTAATAGGTAAGGAAACTGAGTCATAAAAATGTCACTTGCCCACAGTCACTCCACTAACATTTGAAGGATCAGGATTTGAATCCAGATCTGTCTATCTCCAAAGTATGTGTTCTTAACCACTACTGTTTTATGTTGCCTTTGGAAAAATATCCAGAACTAGATAATTACCAGTGATGAAATCTGTTTCAGAATATAGAAAAGTATAAATCCCCTCTAACTTCATGAAATTAAAACAAAATTACAATCCCTCCTAAATGTATAAAATTAGAACTTCCTTATACAAAAGCCAAATAAATGTAGCACACAGACACAAATTCATCGACCAATGTATATTTTAATCATAACTCACTATAATAAAGATGGCTGCTGCATATATTGCCATTTACCATGAGTCAGTCCTTTTGTGGTTCTTATATAATAACCGATTTTAGCTTTACAACTCTGAGATAACCATTATTAAGATCATTTTACAGAGAAAAAAAATTGCACAAATTTGCACAGTCACTGTGTTAACCTAAGGACTCAAACTATGTCCTTTTTTACTTCAGATGCTACATAAAGCCAGATAAAGTGTATCTCAAAAACTCTGAGACGTTTCAAAATTGAGAAATCTATTAACATGCATCATTAGGACAAATGAAGAAAAAGCAAAATACAATATTAAGATAGATTCTATAAAGGTATTTGTTAAGTTCACTATGCATTTTTGAGATCTTCTAAAAAATCACTTAGTAAACTAGAATAATCCGTTGCATGATAAAACTATTTCTACCTCAAATCAACTGCCAACATCATGCTTAACACTGAAAGCATTCCCAATAAAGTAAAACAGTTTTACATTGTCACCAATATGTCTTAGCATTGGTTTAAACATGTCAATCAATGCAATATGACAGGAAATAAAAGTAACTGTTTAAATTATTGATAGAGAAGAAAACAAAAACGCACTACTTGCTGTAAACCGAAACCACACTGTCGGATGCAAAAATGGCCATTTAAAATAAAATGAGAGCGCTAGCCCTCAGAAAACCATTCTAAAAATGAGATAAACCTACATTCTCATAAGGAATAGCAAAGATATTGAGCAAAATGTTTTGGAATAAATAATTAAAATGTGAGTTTAATGAAACTATATAACTTTTTGGCAAGTGTTTCTAAATATAGACTCTGTGTGATGGATATATTAAGAATTATTATGTTATTTTCTTTGTGTTAGAAAATGTCCATATTGGAAAGAATGAATAATGGCAGTCTGAGAAACAAGAGTACTGCAATTTTTGTCTCTAACTATATTTGTAATCTTGAACAAATTACATAACTCCTCTCTCTTGCTTTAGTTTCCTCATTTAGTTCATCTTTTTCTAGATCATCCTTTCTGGTTCTGTAATTCTATTTTATTTTCAGTTGCCTTCTCAATTTTCTATGTTTTAATATATTTTAATTCATAATGGTTCAATTTGTGATAATCACTGCTGAGCCACAAATTGAAAATTTAGCCAAAAACCCACAAAAATGGCATTGCTATGACTTTAAAATAGCATACTCTTCCTGTCTTTTTTGAGATCTAAAATTGTTTCTTTATCAGTTTGCAGGGTTCTCTTGGGTTTATTGTACTATTAGACACTGACACGTTTTAAAGGATCCTTAAAAAAAAGAAACAAATGCAAAGAAAAAGAAAACAACCAAATCTGACTTGTTCTGGGATGCTGAGATGTCTTGACAGCAATTACTGCCGTAGAGACTGGTGAATACCCTATTTTCACAGCTGATGTTTTCCTTCAAAATTGCAGCTACCTTCACTTTGGTTGAGGCCAGGGGACTATATTTAGATAGTATAAATGTATCCAGAGAGCAATCTTTCACGTTTATTTGTAGAGTGGGTTTATTTTTATTTATTGATGTCACACAAAATGATGTTTCCTCGGTTTCTGCTGTATATAACGTATGAAAAAATAAAGACTGTCTAGAACACAAAGTAAGAATATATTGTGTGATTATATTGACAATGGTTTCGATTTATATGCAATTATACTTCCATAATGTTGAAACTGTTAACACGTCTATGTTTACTATGTAAGAGGAAACTTTATTATGCATAATGAAGATGGCATGGGAATAAGGGAGTCTCTTATCCTTTCTGTCCACCTAAGGCCAATGTGTAATGCAAGAAACAAGTAGGACACAGGGAAAAGCAATAGTCATAACCAAGAGAACATTAGCTATCCCTCCCTCCTCACTTAGAAATAAAGAATGTTGGCCGGGCACAGTGGCTCACGCCTGTAATCCCAGCACTTTGGGAGGCCGAGGCGGGCAGATCACGAGGTCAGGAGATCAAGACCATCCTGGCTAACACGGTGAAACCCCGTCTCTACTAAAAATACAAAAATAATAGCCGGGTGTGGTGGCGGGCGCTTGTAGTCCCAGCTACTCGGGAGGCTGAGGCAGGAGAATGGTGTGAAGCTGGGAGGCGGAGCTTGCAGTGAGCTGAGAGCACGCCACCGCACTCCAGCCTGGGCGACAGAGCGAGACTCCGTCTCAAAAAAAAAAGGGAAATAAAGAATGTTGAGAAAGCAAAGCATTAATTTATACAACCTTCAAAATAAAAAATAATTTCAAGTCAAATTCTTTTTCCAACTTTATATGTGGGGTGTATGTGCGTATGTGTGTGCAGATTAATAAGTCCTAGACAATAAAAAATTGATAGCACATAAATGGAGGGGCCAATTCTCACTTCTTTTTGTCTTTTTTCTCCATTATAGGATAATAGTGGTTACCAAATATAATTCAACAACAGAACTGATTAAATATTTTCCCCCTAGGTTTTAATTTAGACTACACAACATGTATTTCAGTACTTCACATTACTAGTTATAAAATTTTTCTATCGTTCCCCTATTGAAAGTTTAAGAGAATGCCCATAAACTGAGTTCCCTTTTAGAAAAAAATCAGATAATGTCAACATCCTTTGCATCTCATTTCTTTTCCCTCAGACTTATGACTTAATCCTCATTAGTTATAATACTTTATTTTCGTCTTTTTGATTTGATTATTTAAAACTTTAAGTTGCAAATGGGTTCATTTTGGAGGTGATAAACTGGAAATTTTAAGATTTCCCTTGGCCCATTATTTTAGATTGTCCCGTGATACACTGGGGGCAACTAGTGAAAGAAATGATAATTTGCCAATGACTCTTAAAATACTGAATAGTAAAATAACAAAATTCTTAGAATTGGGAAGTGATCTTAGGCCCAAACTCTCATGCGATACAGAAGCCCTTCTAAAAATATCTCTGACAAAGGGTCACTTAAGTTCAACTTGAAACATGCCAGTGATGTTATTAGTTCTCAAAGTAGCCTATTCATTATTAAAATCCTTTTGAATTGAAAGTTACTCTCATGGGGCATGGTGGTCACTCCTGTAATCCCAGCACTTTTGGAGGTTGAGGCGGGCAGATCACTTGAGGTCAGGAGTTTGAGACCGCCTGGCCAACACGGCGAAACCCCTTCTCTACTAAAAATACAAAAATTAGCAGGGCCTGGTGGTATGCACCTGTAATTCCAGCTACTCTGGGGACTGAAGCAGGAGAATAGCTATAGCCTGTGAGGCAGAGGTTGCAGTAAGCCAAGATCGCCCCACTGAATTCCAGCCTGGGTGACAGAGTGAGACTCTGTCTAAAAAAAAAAAAAAAAAAAAAAAAAAAAGTTACTCTCTCCTGGGTATGCACTATGGATCATTTTAGTGTAATCTGCACCCTTTTCCCAAATGACAGCCCTTTGAATATTTAAAAACAGTTATTGGGCCACATTTTCCCCACAGTCAGCCCAAGTTTTCTGCTGGAAAATCACCTTCCATTCTTTAACTATCAATCCTTAAAGTTTTTATAACCATTCACCTTTCAGCTATCTAGTTTGTTAATAAGCTTGGATGCTAATGGACCTTAGCACAACACACTAACTTCAATGCAACATGTAAGATGGGTACCAAACAGTAAGATATAAAATGGGTACTCAACAATGTAATATGTTTCTTAATCAGGGCACCATTTTTCCATCAAAATTGTCTGAGTTTTTTTTTTCCTCTAATAGCTGCACTCACTAGTTGCTGATCTCAGCTTTTAGCAAACTAAAATTGTCAGACCTTTGCACATTGTGTATTAGCTAGATATCTCCCTGTACTTGTGGATTTGAAAATGCAATTATAGGACTTTAACCACCCCCTCCAGATCTCCCATCTGTGTTGCCTTTGCTTAAACCTTTTTCTTCATCCAAAATACTCCTACCTCTGCTGTGCAAAACACTTTATCTTGGGCTTAGACTTCCTTGGGTCCTTATTACTCCTGCTACTGTATCACTATGCTTAATGGAGAAGATGAAATTTACATAGGAGGCAAACAATCCAGGTTTCTCTCTTCATCTATCATTACGCCATCTTACTGAAGCTGGTCCCTTCCTTGTTCAGCCTTCTTCGGTAGACAGAAACAAATCCATGTTACACAAGACTGCTTATTCCGACTTTAGTCTTGATGAGTCCACATTTACTGGCTCAGCGCATTCTCGCTCTCTCTCACTCAAATTATTTTTGGTTTTGCAGGCATCCTTTGAAATACACTTTTAAAATATTTTGAGTTGTGAACTGTTAGATGGAGATAGGATTCCATGAGGGTGCAAGGGCTGTGTCATGGCTTTGGTATGCAGCGTAAGACTCAGGGTCAAATGTGTCTGGGGGTGTGCCCCAGGTTCATGTGGGGCAAGCCACTGTTTCCTTTACTAAAATTCAGCATAAAATTCATACCTGCCTCAGAAGTCAAGCAAGAATTACATAAGATTAAAAAAAATAAAATGTTTAAAATAATATCTTTATCAAATTAAGTACTCAATAAATATAATCTATTAATATATTAATTATACCATTCTAGATATAAAGCGATCATCAAAAGAAATCAGAAAATGAGAAACTCTTTGCTTTTTGGAACTCAAGACATCTGGTGCCTATGCCATTTCTGTTGCCAATATTTGGAATGTGCCTCCCCTCTCATTGCTCGTTATCTCCAGATATCCAAACCCTACCTTCCCTTTGATGCCAAGTCAAAATGTGACCTCTTCTTCTGAAGCCCTCATTACCCCTAGACTTGACTCCTGCTCAGTGACGATCTTGAAGGTATGGCATTTTTGCAACACATCCTTCAATCCCCATCATCTGGCATAAACCCGGATCACAGTAGGTACTTAATAAATGTCTGTTATATGAATCAATGACTACCTTTCCCCCAGCCTTCATTAATTTCTTCCTCTCCTGATTTTGTATATCCTTATTGCACATATTTACCAGGCATCATAATTATTTGTGCATGTGTGTCTTCTGCCTTGCAGGACTATAAAGCTTTTTGAGCACATCTACGTCAAACTGACCTCTGGCTACCCTACAATTCCTTAACACATACTAGACACTGAAAAATACTTTTGAATGAATTAATATCTGCTTTTCTCTATTGCTACAGTATTTTTTGTCCACGGAAGTTTTGTAATCTGTACCAGGAAAATGATTAACCATAACTTGCCTTTGTAGGAAAAGGATTAGCCATAAATTGACTTTTTCTGAGACATCTGTTCCTTAATCTAATGACCAACACTATTTATACAGTTGATCTACCTACAACCCCTTCAACTGTAAAAAGTCTATGTAAAATGTATGTCCAATTCTAGAGGAGAAATATTTTGGCTATCCTTTTGTGACTCCCTTTATCCTTGATGATCACATATAATCCACATTAAAAGGCTGTGAGTGAGGCAGAAGGCGGATCACACAACTTACATGAGATCTTGCCTGACACCACTAGATTTGGGCCTTCCTATGGAACTCCTAAGTTTCAGATATTATTATATCGAAATGACTTCTATTGAACACTAATCATTCAATGGTCAGTTAATTTTTATTGAGTATCTCTATGTACACAGGAGACTATGTGGGATGCTACAGAAGATACAAAACAAACTAAGGGTCTGTTCCCTGTTTGGAAGGTAAGATCGATACACACAAGTATATACACACCAGTGAAAAGTAATATACAAACTGAACCCTAAAATTGCAGATGTAAAAAAATATATACCACAGGCTGGGAGAAAATACCTGCAAAAGATATATCTGATAAAGGGCTGTGATCCAGAATAGTTGTGAGATCCACACAAAGAACTCTTGAAACTCAACAAAAAGAAAACCAGATAGATTTAAAAATGGGCAAAATATCTGAAATTACCAAAAAGAGATACAAAAATGGCAAACACATACGTGAAAGATACACAGCATCATATATCATTAAGGAATTGCAAGTTAAAACTACAGCGATACACCACTATAAACCTATCAGAATGGCCAAAACCTGGGACACTGACAACACCGAAGGCTGGTGAGAATGTAGAGCAACAGGAACTCATTCACTGTCAGTGGAAATGCAAAGTGATGCAGTTACTTTGGAAGACATTTTAGTTATTTCTTACTAAATCAAACATACTCTTACTGCAGGATTCAGCAATTGAACTCCTTGGTATTTACCCAGAAGAGCTGAGAATTTATGTCCACACAATAATCTGTACATGGATGTTTACAGCAGTTTTACTCAAAATTGCCAAAACTTGCAGGCAACCAAGATGTCCTTCAGTAGGTGAATGAATAAATAAACTGTGGTACATCCAAGCAATGGAATATTATTCAGTGCTAAAAAGAAATGGGCTATCAAGCCATGAAAAGACATGGGGCAGTCTTAAATGCATATTATTATACTAAGCTAAAGAAACTAATCTGAGAAGCCTACACACTGTATGATTTCAACTGTGTGACATTCTGGAAAACGATAAACTATAGAGACATAAAAGGATACATGGTTGCCAGGATCTAGTGGGGAGAGAGGGATGAATAGGTAGAGCACAGAGGATTTTTAGGGCAATGAATGTACTCCGTGTGGTATTATAATGGTTAGTACTAGTCATTATACATTTGCCAAAACCCACAGAATGAATAACACCAGGAGTGAGCCCTAACGTAAACTATGGACTTTGTGTGATAATGATGCACCAGTGTAGGTTCATCGATTAAAACAAATTACCACTCTCATGAGGGATGTTGATGGTGGGGAGACTGTGCATGTGTACGAGCAGAGAGTATTTGGAAAATCTTTGTAATTTTGCTCAATTTTTTTTTGTGAACCTAAAACTACTCCAAAGAATAAAACTTACTAAAAAACATATGTATGTTTTATATATATATACACACACACACACACATATAATAATAATACGCGCTTTGTATACCAAAGAAAGCTGATTAAAACTTTGTTTGGAAGTACAGTAGGACCACAGAAGAAACAAATTTCTGGGGGTACTCAGGAGTTTACCTGAGATTAGGTAATACCAACAGGAATCAATGTTTCTTCAGCACAAACTGATTTTGCAATGGTCTAAACAATGTATATGTACTTTCTCATTTAACATCCACAACAAACTAATAAAGGAAATACTATTATTATCTCTATTTTGTAAATGGCTTGAAACTTATTATGGTGAATAATTTCCTCAAGGTCACAGAACCAGTGAGGGGTATAAGTGAGATACGAACCCAGTCCTGTCCAACTGCACAGCTGAGGTTAACCAATATCCTATACTTCCTGTCTTGGGAAAAGAAAAAAAATAAAAATTCAGTTGGACAAAAGCAACAGAAAGAGAATTCCAGGTGGGAGAAGTCTGATTAACTTCTGGAAACTTTGCAATCTATGGCAGTTTTATGCTTCACTTACTTTTATTTAATATTTCTTCAACACTACTAGTCTGTCTCCAATGTGAACAGAGGCAACAGTCTTTCTGTTACACAAGAATTATGTACATATGTATGTTTATATTCAATTTATAAGCAGTCTGTCTTTTTAAGAAGACTTATTAAGGAGAAGTAACTTTTCATAGGATCAGTCTTGAGGCTGAGCAATTATATTTGCTATCTTTTTAATACTAGTAGTCATATTTCTTGCCTGATTATTGAACCTTTCTAAATATGTCTGAAGACATAGATTGAAATTCTCCTAAGGCTCAACCTCTTCTTTTAATTGTGACTAACAACTTTTAATACAAGGCAAACGGCAAACGCATGGCAGGCTGAAGGAGTAATTTCTTGCACCTGTAGCCGGAGTTTTTTTAAAGAGCTACGCAATTTTTGTTGATCTTCCACTGGCTTGTCTACCGCAACTGAAGTTTATCAGAAAGATTTATGACATGCTATTGCAGGCCCTAATAAATGACTTTGGGAAGCTGGGAAAAGTCACTGAAGTTAAAGTTATAATCTGAACCTCATAGGGCTAATTAGAGATACAACCTGAAGTGTCAAGTCAGCAGTAAGAAACACAACACATTATCAACTAAAGCCTCTGTCTAGGCTTGGAGAAGAGGCGGGGAAAAGACAAGATTTGCAATGAAAATAAATGATATGTTTAAACACCAGAGTCAAACATTAGTCCTCAAAAGCATTTCCTGAACTCTCTGGGAATGTCGATGGGGTCAGCTCTCTGCTTAAAAAGGGACCCTTCCAAGGGATTCTCAAAGTAAGTTACCAAAGGTGCTTTGCATATCTATAAGAGGAACATCTGAACATATACAGATGTGGGGGTTCCAGAAAGCAAGAAAAAACTCTACCTCTTCCCCACATCTCATCTTCTGAGGAACAGGCAAAATCTTCCTTCCCCAACCCAGCTCTTTGACGTCAATTTAAAATATTTTCAGGCAAATCAAGTTAACATTTAATAAACAAACAAAATTTGCAGTATGAATGAGGAAACTCTTCTCAAATACTGGACTTAACTACTGCCATTGAAAACAGGGCGGTTTTTCTTAAGTATTTCTGACTTGATGCTGCTCTTTTCCTGAGATGCAACCAACTAAAAATGACTTAAAAATCCCTGCACCTTCCTGGTATTAATGGAAAGAGGTAGTGGAGTGTCACAGGAAACTAACTTTTTTCATGGTTTTCTTAACTGAGTTACAAAAATAACAGAAAATTGCCTCTGTGCGCATGTGTTTAATGTATCTACGCATGAAAAGCCTTGGGGATAAAGGCAGAAGTAGATATTTTCAGAACGTTTGATTATGATTGTTTTTATCAGAATCTGTTTAGACAAGAAAATCAGAACTGAAAGTAGACATATGTTAAAACATTTTCAGCCCATATCCTTCTGCTTTCATGTTGAAAATTGAGGGCCATAAAATAATAAACATGTATTAGATTTACTGAGTTCCTTTTAGTCAGCAAGATCCCCAAAGTGTTGTGCAAAATAACAGCAACTTTTGAATTAGAAAATTATTACATGTTCCCATGAAGATTATTTAACCCAGATATAAGGAGAATGGGTAATAAAGAGACCTGAGAGGGATTTTCCACACCCTTCTCCTCAATTCATAATTTAAATACAGTCATAAACTGTGAGTAAGCAATATAAGCATTTGTGTGCAGCATATATTTGAGCCTGAAAGGTAGAAGGCAGTGTTTAAAAATATGTTTTTAATAAAGCCTATAACACAGAATAGACAAACACCAAGGTGAAGACGGATTACAAGAGCAAGTATTAAATGAATACACCTTCTTGCAAAAATCATTTCTTGTTATGTGCCTCAGAAAAGAACAATCTTCTTTAGATAGTATTTTAAGCAATTGACTAGTGTGTATGTCTTTACACAGTCACAGAAGAGTTTCAATGAGTACTTCTCACTGATTCAGTGAGCCAAATCATAAAGCCTCAGGCTGTCAGAAAAAAAAAAAAAAAAAAAAAAAAAACTGTAAATTTGGACAAGAATGTGACAAAAATATGTAAGATAGATTCACCAGCATTTCTAGAGTGAAAAATACTAGAATTGGCCCACGGCCTCTATTGCTGAGAAATTTAATGTAATTACTTTTTTATGATATTGTCTAGACTCTCCAGCATTGGCAGAATTTTTGTTCTAAGTCTATGCTGGAAATAAACTAAATAAAGACCTAGGTTTTCTTCCTTCTATTGTAAGAACTATGTCCTCTTCAAGATGAATGTGATTATGGTTTAGCAAATGAATGTGAAGGTAAAGGTGTTTAGGAGAAAACACAAAAGTAAGATCTTAATGTTGTACTTAACAGAATGTGTCCCTTAGTGAGAATACTAAAAAGCAGGAATGTAAGGAAGAAATTCTCCAATGTAAAACAGCTTCCATGTCTTCTGAGAATCTTGTAAAAATGTAGAATCTGATTCAGTAGATCTGGAGTGGGCCTAAGAGTCTGCATTCCTCACAAGCTCCCAGATGATGCCGATACTGCCAGTCTGCAGGTAACATCTTAAGTAGCAAGATTATAATATATGGGGAAGATTCATGGATAGGGTCAGTCTTTTAAAAATCTTTAAATAATTTGAATGTAAATTATATGAAGTTTCTCTGTCTCCTGGTTCCTAAAATCATTGGCTGGTCATAATGAGTGTTTTCTTTTTTTCTTCTTTAGACAAAATTGGAATAGCAGTTTGACTATGACATTCTAATTGGTGTGTGTTTCAACTAGAGGAAGATTATAACAAAAGAGTATTTCTCCAAAATAAAGTTTTCCTTTATTTTGCTTTTATAAGTAGCTCAACAAAAAAGAGAGTGTGGCTCTGTGTTTGATTTTATTTCCTTTAAATTCAAAAGCAGGCACCATAAATAGCTTTAAAAACTATGGTAATGAACTACTGCAGTACTAGGCTCAAGAAACCTGGGGCATTCCTATGGACTTAGCGGCTATTGAGGCAGTCAGACTTTCAGATTTAGCTTCCATCAGCTGTGGATTGGACAGTGACATAATCTAGGACAGATGTCAGTTTTAGCCTTCCTCTAACATAAGGCTGGAATACATTTTAATTCACCAGCAGGAAGGATTTTGTTGCATGTAAGTTAGAGTTTAAAGCCAGGTTTATTTTTGTTTGAGAAAAATTCTGTGCATCTCAAAAGGCACAATACCTGTGTGTTAACCTGTTTTTTTTTTTTTTTTTTCAGTTGGTATTACAGAATTCCTGATAAAGCTTTCCATTTACATTGGCCAGTAGACTAGAACAGATTCCTCACATCTCTGTAAGAACTTTGTGCTGCTCACTTGATCCAAGTTAAAATCTCTCCACATCTTAATCTGAAAATTAACATACGGGAATTTAATCCTGACACAGCCACTGCATCAACTTGTCTAGTTTACGCTTTGCCAGAATGCCTAACCATTATGTGTCTTTATCTTTTGGAAGGCTAGGTATATTGAAAATCTTTTAAAAATAATGTTAAGAAAAGAATGTAAACGATAGAAATTTATTCACTTTCTCATGGGACACATTTCCTGCTAAATGCTCCCCACAAAGTAAACACTTTAGGGTCTTTTTCATTTGGAAAATGTAAAGAGATATGTACGTGTGGATATAGATTCTTCTAAAAAGTCCTAAAAGAAATAAAATTGCGAGTTTTCCTTTGTCTTTCATCAGAGCTTTCTTTGTCATGTCTAAAGCCCCGCAGCAGGAATTAGGGAGATGCAAAACCTTACTGTAAACAGGAAAGGGTTGAAAGAAAAGGTTCATTAAAAAAGAAGAAAAAAAACTATCCTTTGAATGTAATATGTGAAAAACGTTTCTTTCAGGTTGAGTGAAAAACATACTAAAAAAGTGTAATCCTAGCTCAAGAGATTTTGTTTTAAAATCCTAATTCTGCTAACAAGGCAAAAGGAACTTAAAGATACGGATGTATATAAAGCCTCCTGGTTCACCCATCAGTCTTTGAAACTGCCACACCTAAACTATCTGTTTTAGTGTCATTCTCCTATATTTACTCCAGTCATTTTTATATTTCAGTTTTGCTCTTAATATTTTTTTCCAACAGTATTCAAGAAGAAGGATACCAAAAAAAGCATTTCCGTAAGTATTGTAAAAAGTCTCTCTCATGGGTTTGTTTTTAGAAAAATGCTCAGCCATGTTTTCGGTTCAGGGGAAGAAGGAGCCTGTGATAGTTTTAACATGTGTACCCAATTAGTTGTTCTGGACTTCAGCAAATGTTCTGCTTGGAGCAGCTGTTAACAGATTCTTGCTCTATTGTTAATCAAAAAGCCGATAATAAAGAGGCAAATTAAAAGGCAATTTAATATTATACATCTAATTACTCACTTTGTTTCTCATATAAGTGCAATCTCAGTTCAATGCAATGCTTTCAAAGAAAATATATATAAGGTAGAGGAAAATATCAATATAAAATTAAAATTTAAAAAAATGGTACTGTATACACCTTTATAAAATATGACTAGGGAACTCCGAAAAATGGTCAAAGATTAAGTTCCAAATACATACGTATGTACACACACCAACAGGCATACGTGCATACACACATAAATGAATGCACATATTCTCAGGCAAAAAGTAGACCTTAGGCCCAGAAACAAGATATTTGCAAAGTATTGCTCAGAATACTATTTATAGTTTATTTTTAGGGATAAACACATTAATGTAACTTCATCTTCAAAACTTTTAAAAAATAATTACTTTTCAAAATAGGCAACGTGCTATGTAATGGAGACGCATCTATCTACAACAGGAAATGAAAATACAAACGTCCATTCCCGCAGTCTTAGATTGTTGTTTAAATGTAGATATATATTTCATTAAAATATGTAAATTAAGTCATTGACCTTTACTGATTTGATAATAGTACTTAGTCTCTATTTATTAAATATTGTCATCTTTCTGGAATTTACTATAATAGATACAGGTTAAGTTATTAGAAATTAATCTTTTCACATATTATTAAACAAAACCTCTCACTTATTCTGTCTTTACTGTGGCAACCACTGATGCCACAAAAGTTATATTTCCACTAAAGCATTTTAAGGGAATTTTGAGTAAGTTACTTACCGATCATTTGATGAGATCTGTTGACTAAATGTGGTTTTAATTGCTGATACTTGAACTTAGAGTGTGATACTAACAGGATTTATTATTCACTAAGCACTTACAATAGGCCAGACAATGTTTTAAGCACTTTAGTTATCCCGTCTTTTTTTTTTTTTTTTTTTTTTTTTTGAGACCAAGTCCTACCCTGTCACCCAGGCTGGAGTGCAGTGGTGCAATGTGAGCTCACTGCAACCTCTACCTCCGGGTTCAAGCGATTCTCCTGCCTCAGCCTCCCAGGTAGCTGGGATTAGAGGTGTGCCACCAAGCCCGGCTAATTTTTTGTATTTTTAGTGGAGACCGGGTTTCGCCACGTTGGCTAGGCTGGTCTCGAACTCCTGACCTCAAGATCTGCCTGCCTTGGCCTCCCAAAGTGCTGGGATTACAGGCATGAGCCACTGCCCACTGCGCCCAGCCTTATCTCACCTCATTTAATCCTTACAATTACTTTAAAAAGTAGGTAGCAGTATAAACTCCATTTTACATATGATGAAACTAAGGCACAAAGAACAAAGATCACACAGCTAGTCAGTGGTAGAACTCTGTAATCTGTGGGTTCCACATCTGCCAGAGGATGTATGTAAGTGATGTGCAAACACGACTCCATTTTACGTAAGGGACTTAAACATCAACATTATGGATTTTGTTGTGTGTCTGTGTGTGGGGGAATGTTTCTGGAACCAATCCTTGGAGGAACAACTGTACCTTATACAATACGTTGAAGGCTCACAATAAAAGTCTTTCAACCAGGAGAACATAGAGTAAGACACAAAACTGTGGGATATAGACTATGCCTCTTTTGATTAGTATGGAAGAAAACATCCCAGTATTTTGTTATTGGAAGAAAACATCCTAGTACTTTGTTATTAAGGATTAGTGAGATTGAATCATTGATGTCCTTACAGCAAATCTAAAGTAAACCATACAAAATAGAACTTTCCTCAAGATTACTAAAGGTCAATAAAGCTATGGGTTATTTACAGTGTAGTATGAAACAGCATACAACCGCAAGGAGAAGGACATATTAATAAACAAAACCTGCAAAGGCAATTTTCTTCAGAGAATCTCCTCATGTACAAAAATATATTTCAAGAGGAAGTAGTATAGTTACTGCGTTTTCATAAAAAGTCTGTTTGGTGATAACATATGCTGAACACAACTAAAGGCAGTCCTTCAAGTCTAGGCAGCTAAGCTGCAGTACAGCAGATACACTTGCTGTTTAAACATCCCTTCAAAAAAAAAATTCCGTTTGTTTACCAAAATCTATTCACACTTGTTGAAAAGCATCTTTCTTCACTTATCTGAATGTGACAATGAATCAAAAGTACCTTCTCTTCTGTTACCAGAGGTGATAATGGAGAAACTGAGATCCTCACCAGAGGCTGAAAGATGTCTTTTCAGTGCTCTTGAAAGCAGAGGCTAATTTTTCCAAACAAAAATTTCTCCCTAAGGAGCTGTATTAATGAGGTCCAAAGTAATGCTTAACACTTGACTACTCTAATTAACTCAAGCTGACTGGCCAGAAACCCTCTTTCCCGTGGCCTATATGGGAGAGATCACAAAAGTGCATGGTAACCCCATCCCCACTTGCTGTTTTCACAAAACATAGGCTTTGTTCTTTGTTTGGCGGTTGTGAAGACATTTCAATCTCATCTGACATCACCTCCTCATATGGAAGAAGTGTGCATAGAAACACCTAGCAGCAGGCTGCTTGTCTCAGTGTGTTCCATAACCCTTGCTAGGACAAAGACTCATTTCCAGCTCCCAGAGTAGCATCCATTAACACATGTTCCTTGAGAAATCTGACTTTTCTTTTCAAAAATGGGAACAAGTGTATTCTTGCTATACTTTTTTCCAAATGCTCCAAATACACAATAAATCATCAAGTAATCAGGCCTAGTTATGTGATTCCCAGCTTTCAATGCAGGTATATTAGAGGAATTCATTTATTCACTCGTTTGTCTAGCACATCTATTGAAAATCTTCTACATGGTAGATACAAGGCTAAATTGCTTTCATTGAATCTTTCCTAAGCAACTGAGCCCAGAAAAATTTGTCTTCTCTCTGTTTGCTAGAGCGATAGATACCAAGGTATCTATAATACTCAATCTATTAGTAGTAAATTAAAAATGTAATTACATTTATTTCAACTTACATTTACCGATGAGTACCTTCGATATGCCAGGCCCTTTTCTAAATGCCAGGGATACAGTAGTGGAACAAACAGACAAAAACCTATGCCCTCTTGTAGCTTTAATTCTACAATGGAGGAACAGAAAATAACTTCAATAAGTGAATGAAATATATAATGTGAGAGAGAGGTAAAAGAAGTGAGCAGGTGGCACTGAAAGAGTGGCCAGAGAAAGCCTCACTAGAAAGGTGAACTTGCAAAGATGAAAGGAGGTAAGGAACCATGTTAATGTCTGGGAAAAAAGCATTCAGGGCAAGGAAAGACTACATAGAAAGGCTTGGAGGTGAAAGCAAACATGGTAGTTGGTTGGAGGAAAAGGGTCATGTGGTTGGAGGAAAGTAAATAAGGGTTAAAATGTGCGAGGGGTGCAGTCAATGGAAAACTTTTGGATTTTACTCTGGGCAAGATAGGTACTCATTAGAAGGTTTGGAACAGATAATTGACACAGTCTGATTTAGGGTTTTAAAAAGCTCATTCTCAGAGTCTTTGGGAATCGGTTGAAAAGAGTCTGAAACACAAGTTCAGAGAACAATTAGTAGACTATTGAAATACTATGAAGTGATTAAATTTTATTGAATTTTAATTATAATCAAGTCACATTAAGGTAGAGGCAACGAGATTTACTGATAGACTGGATGTGAGGTGCAGGATAAAGGAACTGCACCTTGAACTCAAGAAGATTTCAAGGTTTTTGGAAAAGGCGACAGGCAGTATGAATTGCTATCCCTTCAGATGCATATTGTGGAAGGAGTAAATTTTGAAAGGAATATCAAATTCATTGTTGACAACCAAAATTGGTATAAAATCAGGTAATAAAAAGGGGATATGAGTTTAGAATATAAAGGTAAAATTTGGACGTATTACATACAGACGGTATTAAACGCCACGAGAGAGAATGGGATCTCCAGGGGAGTGGATATAAATAGAAAAAAGAAGAGGCCCAGACCTGAGCCTTCAGGGTGTTGAGGAAGAACCAGAAAAGGAGACCAAGCAGAAATAACAGGAAAAACAGAAGAAAACCCAGGAAAGTGTATAGCTCTAGAAATCAAGTGAACAAGTGTTTTGCTGAGGAGGGACTGATCAACGATGTAAAATGCTGCTTGTAGTCCATGAATATGAAGACTGAGAATTGACATTAATGGTTACTGTTCACCTTAATAAGAATATTGAATACATATGTACCTAACTAAATTCTAGACTCCTGGTAGTCAGGACTTGTCCTAAGCAGGGAATTGAAACTGAGTCAAATTCGAAAGTTATTTTATACTTAAGTTGTCTAGAACTCTGAACATCATTTTTCATATCACATATGATATTTCAATATAGATTCTAGTGGCTTCTCAAGAAAGCCTACTTCTTCCCATTGTGAATACATAGAACCAGACCAAAATAATAGAACCATAAAGTGTTAAAGTATCCAGTTTGGTGATTATTACAAATGCATACAGTTGTATCCACCACAGCAGCAAGATAAAAAATATTTCCATCACCCCAAAAACTTCCATTGTATCCTGCTGTGCTCAGTTCCCTTCTTCCACCCCAAACCCTGACAATCATTTTCAGACTTACCTCCCTGCAATTTTGACTTTTCTAGAATGCCTTAGAAGTAAAATCATTTAAGAATTTAACTTTTACACTATTATTTAAAAATAATTTCATCAGTAAATATATACCAAACATAACTTAAATGTTTAAAATATATCTTTTCTTCTCATTACCACATCTTTAGTCTTAAAATGGTCCTCAGAGATCCCAGTTCCTCTTCCTACGACCTTAGCATCTAGAAGTTCTTTAGCCCCTTTGAGTTTATAAATCCATTGATTTATAACTCATCATACATTTATTAATAATTATTTCAAGGAATAGTCAGAACTTATTTGCATATGTATACAAACATAGATATGAATGTATGTAATATGTATACAAAAATATATATGTACCTACACGAGTAACAACAGAAAATGAGTTCTGACTACTCCTTGAAATAATAAATTATTAAATTTTTATTAAATAATAAATTATTAATAATTAATAATTAAATAATAAATTATTAATTTATTATTTTGGAACTGTCTCTAATCCTTTATATTCTGAACATTGAGCACAATACCAGTAACTGTAATGGTCCTATAATCAATTATTGATCTGTAGAAAATGTTGCAGCTACATTACCTATGAAATCAGAATGTTAGTTCTCAGTAGTCCTAAATTTCAGAAGTAGCATTTGAATGTAAAAATTAGCACATTTGAATACAGTCTACGTAATCTTTGTCGTTGTTTTTTTTTTTTTTTTTTTTTAATTCAAAGTCTCTTAGTAACACAGAAGTGTATTTCCAGAGTTTTCCCTCTTATGTGCCTTTAAGCATATAAGATTACACATCTGGCTTTGTACCAAAAACAGGGCCCAAGAGGATATGAAATCCTGGGGATAACGGCAACCTAGCTATTTCTTTTTCAAGAATTTTTTTCAAACTGAGCCAGAAACTGAAAAGACAGATGAAACTGGGACAACCCGGTGACAAGAGAGCAAAGATAAATTATGTCTCCTTCCATAAAAACATTAAGATCCTGGCTTTAATATTAATATTTTTTGGTTACAGTTAAGCTTTAAAGTTAATGAAATTCTCATTTCTATGCTGATCTTGGGACATGAATACCATGTTGTAGATGGGATAGAAATTAGCAATAAAGAAAATTAAGGAAAAGAAAATGAAAAATTCCCATAGAGTTTAACATGCATACACATATGCCCACACTCATATGTGGGTAATACGAGAGAACCTGGATATTTTTTGGAGGTTGCCTTTTTGCAGGAGTTGAAACTTCATCATTTTGCTGCACTTTCCTGTGGTATAACCTAACTAAGATTTTTGAGCAAAAGGTAGTTTTTGTTTTTGGAAAATTATGAGTAACTTATACGTGACCTGTTTACTTCATTAGGAAATATGCTGTTTTATTCAATGGATCATAGGAATAGAACGAAGCAGAACAATAGCAGAAAAGAAAACAATCACAGTCCTAGAAATAAAAACATATTTCATCCATTTTGGCACCAAGACTGAATTAAAATGCTGCCACTAGGCAGGATTTTAAACATATGCCCTTTTCGGCATACAATTTTAATACAGAAATTGACATATTAGGCATGCAGCACATATTAGAACATTGCTCTTTCTGCTGCAGGTGTGTTTGACTGACCCTGAATAAATGTCAAGAAAAACACATTTCCTATCTTTTTTTCTGGCTATAATTCACCTTCTCTTAATATTTAACTATTGCTCCATCATTATAACAGGCACTCTGTTTAAGTGGTGGGTACAGGTAAAATTCAGCAGATAAAAAATAATCATATTGGAATATACTAACTGTAATGGAGATTTTTGGTTGAGAAAAATAATTGGTACTGCTAATATAACTGATATAGTCATCATATTTCCTATAGATTTACAAAAAAAAATTTTTAAAAAGCAAGTAAGATATAATAGAAGCAAAAATAGAAGGTGAATAATTTTCTGTCTTTGGAATCAGTGTACTTTATTATTAGACATTCATTCTAAGCCTACATCAGAAAATACTTGAAGCAAATAAATAGAGAACAGTTTTCTTTTCTTTTTTCATCCCTTTTCTTCAAGAGAACATCTCATTAACATTAATAGAAACTGTGCCCAGAAAAAGCCACTAACATTAATGGAAACTATGCATAGAAAAACCCCTAGATTAGTTTTTGGTCTTTTAAGGAGCTTATGCATTGCTGCCTGTCCCAAAAAAGACAGGATGGGAAGATAGTTATCACATTGTTGCCCCATCTCTTTAAATTATATATTTCATTAAATTATATTTAATAAATCCTGAGTTGGAAACAGCACAAGGAAACTCAAGCTGCAATAATATTTACTCTCCCAATAAACCTGGAGCTTTCACAAACCATGTGTCTTACTGAAAGTCACTGAACAAGTTATATGACCATGATTCTCATGAGCATCCTCTTTGTGCTTGCAATTACGCTGTCTGCCAGGAGTTGAAATGATTAGCAGTAAATATAAATTTAATAGCTCTGCTTTGCAGTTCCCCAGTCACTCTTGGTGCCTCCATTCACTAGGGAGATAATGTGAATCAGACCCTATCAGCTAAACATATGACAGTAGTTGAATCTGAATTAAATATGAGGGAATCTTAAAAGGGCAAGGTAAAATAAAAAGAAAAATTAAAACATGTTCTCTATTTAATAGCCACTTTACATTTACACCAAAACACTGTGCTATTTTTTATAAATATGAGCCAAACTCAAAGTATGAGTACATAAATCATATATAATCTAAAATTTTTAAAAACCTGATAAAAAGAATGCTTGAAAAAGTATAGGTTTTCTTTTTTTGTCACTTGAAAGAGAATAGTGAAAAACATTTACATTTCAAATATCATTTTGCTTAGCTGTTAGCGTTCCTTAGAGTTCATTTTTCTGAAATTTACCAATACTTTCTCATCCTCCTTCACATCATCATCAGCGCTCTACAGGAAACTGGCAATAGGTATCAATTTAATGTGCCTTCTTTACTAGGGTGCCTTACTATATGGCTTATCACTTATCTCTCAATATAGGAGACACAAAACTAGAAGATAGCAATGACCAGCAAGTCTTGCGGCTATGCTGTAGAATGATGATGAAGTATATAAAATATGGGAAGTCTTTATGCTTTGTTTTTGTTCTCATCAGAAATAGGCCCTAAGTATTAAATTGTAATAAAATATTCCTTCATACTTTCTTTCAGGTACAATAAAGGTCAGATAAAGTAAGAAGCAAAAGAAAAAGAGTCAAGGAAGAGAAGAACACTTTTCAGCTTAGCTTGATGGCAAAGGGCTTTTAAACACTTCTCAAGGAACATTAAGCAAATATGAGCCTACTGAAAACAACTTTCCTTGATTTTACTCCCCAGTTACTTTCATTCTTCTCTGTAACTTCCCTTATCCTTTCATCATAGATGTCTTCCTTCATCACTATTCAATATTTAAAACAGCTGAAAGATTGGTTACTGGGTAAGAAAAAAAGATACGATAGCTACCAGGTTAAGCAGAGATATCTTTGAGCTCTACCATGATAGCTGAGATGTTTGTCCTGCTCAACACTGCCTGGCACATGGTAGGAGCTATAGGTGAAAAGATATCTCTGAGAAGATATGAGTTTGTTGGTACAAGGGCAAAGCGTGGAGGAAAAAAGAAAAAAGAGATGGAGAAAGACCATGAGTCATAATGACACCTTTCATCCCTTTGAACCAACTTTTCTTGAGTCCATGGTATTACATGCTCTGATGCTTTAGCCAATTAAGTTAAATCCATCCTTACGCATTTTAAAGTATTCGAACTAAAACAATATCATCAAGAAACATGTGAGTAAAAGAAGGGCCACCTCATACCTTTTGGCAATAAAAGGCAGAGTTTAAATTATAAATATTTACAGAAATATATACACCAATGGATTTCCAAGAAAATGTGAATGATATGCCACTTAGGAAAATAAAATGGATCTCACGGTATAAAATTAATCTCACTGGAATTGCTGAATACACATCTGATGCTCAAAAAGAATACTCCAAGAAAATATAAATTGTTTAAATATAAAGAGTCTTAATAAGCAGGATGTTAAAAAATAAAGTGACAGGGGGTGCGGTGGCTCAAGCCTGCAATTCCAGCACTTTGGGGGGCTGAGGGGGGCAGGTCGCCTGAGATCAGGAGTTTGAGACCAGCCTGGCCAACATGGCGAAACCACATCTCTACTAAAACTGCAAAAATTAACCGGGCACGGTGGCAGGCGCCCGTAATCCCAGCTACTCAGGGGGCCGAGGCAGGACAATCACTTGAACCTGGGAGGTGGAGGTTGCAGTGAGCCAAGATCACACCACTGCACTCCATCATGAGCGACAAGAGTGAGACTCCATCTCAATAAATAAATAAATAAATAAATAAATAAATAAATAAATAAATAAAGTTATGATGAATAACAAATCAAACGGAAGCAAACTCATCCTCAAGGTGGTAAAACTCAAGAAAAACCCTATGATTTTGCTGATCTCTTAGCTGATGCCACAGAAAGCCAAACACAAACAAACAAGAGAAATTATCCTATCTGAATACATCAGTTTTATGATATTTATGTAACCACTAAAGCACTTTTTTTGAAGTATAACTGATGCAAAACTGGAGGAACGCAGTCAGCTTTCTTGGATCAAAGCTCCTATAACTTCTGCTTAAAATAATAATTGGATATAGTTCGGACTACTCCACATACATTCTTTCACTAAAATTGGACATAATTTAGTGAAGCAAGATGCTGAGAAGTCTACTGCCTTGGCAGATTTCCACTGAAATATGTTTAAAAGCATAGTTTTTCTCCACATGGAAAATAAATTGTAGAAGACTAAATGTGAGTTTATATAGGATTACTTTTTTTAATAAAATAATTATCAGATATCCAAAAAGGGAGGAGAATTAGCAAGTTTAAGAAAATTTTATCTTGCTTGAACAATAACTAACTTTCATAAACCACGCTCCATGTGTCCTAATATGAAAACAAAACTATTAATTTTAAGGTACAGGGCTATGAAATGGGATTTGGAAATTATGTTGCTAGACCAATTTAGTTCCTTTAAAAAAGGCAATCTTTATAGACACCCAGCAAAAAGAAAGGAGGGCCTACTTAGAGCCACGTTAGAATCATGTACTGTCCAGGTGTTAAGAAAGCCACTTTGGCCCCTCCAAAAACAACAATAAAATTATTTACTTTAATGCAAGGCAGAAAGTCTCCACATTAAGTTTTTGAATTTTTACTTGAATTGACTCCAAAACAAATCAAATTGAATTGTAGTTGAAAGTTAAGTGAAGCTAAATATAATTTATATTTTCTATATCCTATTCCAAAACATATATTTTCTATGTAATACTCCAACCTATAAATGCCAGACATTATGATCAGCACATAGGTTATCTCATTTTTTCTTCCATAACTACTATATAAGCAGGTTATTATTCTCATTTTACAGATAAGAAAACTTAGAGACTGTAATTAAGTTTTCAAAGGCCTCACACGGTTTTGTCGCTTCTTTCCACTGATGTCCTCCCTAGTCTTGTTCTGATGTGTGCAGGAGTAAAGATTTCTATTTTTCCATCTGGAGGAATTTCTTAGTGGCACACTCCCTTTAATCTGTGTTGAGAGCTCAAAATTTCCCTCAATTCTCTTGATTCGCTGCAAAATAAGGATGTTCTGAAGATGGTCACAGACAAACAAGCAGGGGGCAGCTTTTAGTAGAAGGAGCAATAATGTCCTTCTTAGGCATCCTCTTCTCAGAAGAAATCAACATGCAGCCCATAAAAAACAGAACCCCCATCTCCATGGCTGCTTCCCAGAGCTCAGAGAACCAATCCACCTCACCAAGTACAAGAGCAGCAAAAGAATTGGGGTTAAAATCTTAACTAGAAATTAAGGAGGTATCCTCTACTTAAGTAGATTTCAAACTATGGTCCAAGGAATGCTGTTACATAATATATTCTATATTCTGCCTCTACTGGAAAGAAAAACATGCAAACAAACAACACCCCAAATAACCAAAACCAAACAAAGTACTCTGCATGTGAGCACATTTGGAAACTCTAAATTAAATTAAGTTCAGCTTTATACTGTTTTCATTATTAACCATTTATATGTTAATCAGCATTATGATCTCCGAAAAGGCTTTAAGTTCATTTATCATCTGCTGAAGTAGTTCGGAAATCTTGCTTCATATATCCTCCAGGTGAAGACTTAAAAAGAGCAGCTGCAGCCCAAGGCATTTGGTTGAGGATTCAGGGACTTGGAAGGCCAATTCTTTTCCAGATGTAATAACTAATAATATTTAATATACAATTTTGACCAAAAATATTTTTGCATGAACATGGCCCAATGTATTTTACTTAAGTATATCTTTATCGGTACCATATTAAGAAAAGCTTATTCCTTCTTGAAACCATGTTTAGGCATCAGTTGAGCACCTCTGAAACTCGTTTTAATTTTGTAGGACTCTCAGATTATTAGGAAGCAAATATTCAATGGGGTCAACTTAGACAAGATTTCCAAAAATGTGTTCCTCAGCTTGGGTTGAAAGCTGTAAACATGTTCATTATTAATCTTCAAGAGAATAATATTTATGCACTTAATTTTCCACTTAATTATTCATTAACACCTTTGTCCCAGAGCATCCTAAAAGGCTAATGTTTCAAGGACTATCCATCTGTTTGAATACCACTAACAAAATCTTACTGTTTAAGTTTATTCAATTATCATGAATAATGAATTAGAGTTTTCTTTGGTCAGTTTACCTCTTCAAGATACCACTAAGCTCAGTCTTGTAATCTCTAACAAAGTCCAGTTTTGAACTAGTTACAATTTAGGAGGTTTAGCTGTCATTAAGATGCGAATGACTCTTCTAGAGGACATGGACTTGTCTTGTACATCTCTGTGATCTCCAAAGAGCTGTGCACAGAATTGACACTAAGTTCAATAAATGTTTCTTCAATATACGAAGAAATGCTCTGTTGCCACTTAAAGTGCAGAGCAGTTTTCATCTTCAAAGCACTTTATTCACATTAATTCAGCTATTTACATTTTGCTGATGGGTAAACGGCTGGAGAGGCTAAATGGGCTGTTTTAAAGGCCAGAGAGAGAAAATCCCAACTGTCAGGAATAAAAATTTGCGATTACTGATTACCAGTTATATGTCCCTGGATTTTTCCAGGAAAAAAACAGGGGCACAAACAAAGGCCACCTAGGTAGTGGTTATTCTACTGTCACGACAAGTAAATAGTAGGTAAAGAAACAAGTCTAGATGGTCCCAACAGCTCTATTGAACAAGTATGGGGAAAAAAAGTTATGTTTGTTGTGGTTTTCAGTGAGTGTGTACGTGTGTATGTGTGTGTGAGCAGTTTTGATACACACTGTGATGCAGAATTACCTTCTTCCATTTGCAATTCTAAAACAACTTCCAGGTGCCATGTGCTGTTTACAAAGGAATTGAAATACATTTGACCTCAAGCGTATTTTGCTCTTGCAATGTGTGCTAATTGTATAGATCTAAAGGCAGCAGCAACATCATCATTTCAAAATAGACATTAAGACAATTAAAAACCCCATGTAGAAGTGAGGAGCGCCTCTGCCAGGCCACCCAACCGTCTGGGAAGTGAGGAACGTCTCTGCCCGGCCACCCCGTCTGGGAAGTGAGGAGCGCCTCTGCCTGGCCGCTGTGCAACCTTCCAAGTGTGAAGTGACAGCCTTGTGTGTGATCTTTTCTGCCTTCCCCAAGTTTCCACTTTCGACATTAAAGTTTACTTTTTAGTTAAAAGTTTAAAAAAAAAAAAAAACCATGTAACTCTACTGCAAAGTAAAGTTCTCATGGAGACTGTGAGGTGTGTACAGATACGCTACGTCATATGTTTCTTTACGCGATAGTTTATGTCCCAAAACTCTTATCTTTTTTGTTTGTTTGTTTGTTTGTTTTTTTGAGACGAACTATCGCTCTGTCACCCAGGCTGGAGTGCAGTGGCACGATCGCGGCTCACTGCAAGCTCCGCCTCCTGGGTTGACGCCATTCTCCTGCCTCAGCCTCCCGAGTAGCTGGGACTACAGGGGCCCACCACCACACCTGGCTAATTTTTTATATTTTTAGTAGAGACAGGGTTTCACCGTGTTAGCCAGGATGGTCTCGATCTCTTGACTTTGTGATCCGCCCGCCTCAGCCTCCCAAACTGCTGAGATTACAGGCATGAGCCACCGAGCCCGGCCCAAGTCTTATCTTTTTAAAATGAATTTTTGGTGTGAACTGGGGGGAGGACAGAGATAAGACTTCTTGGCCATGTATTGCTTCAGTTCTCAGTTGTGTTTCTCTTTATTCCTTGGAAACCTTGACTTTCTCCCAGTAGCTTCCTAGAAGGAAAATTTGAGGAAAGGTCTCATGTATATAGAAACTGTCTGTATAGAGAATAGTCAAGTTAGGAAAGTACTCTATGTAACTTCTAAAGGTCTGGATTTGCCATCTACTTCTCTCCATCCTGCTAAAATCTTAGCAATTAAGTCATAAGAGACATCTTCCTTTTATACCCAAAAAAAAACTTGATGAGATAGAAAGGAGCTGCATTACACTATACTTCGTTTGGGTGTATCTTAGGAAGAGATCCTGTTCCCTTAGGAAGTGCAAGGGAGGTGGTGAGGACATAGGCAATGAGGACCAAAAGTGTAGGTGCTATTCTACAAGCAGTAATTTAGTATCAGGTGTCAGATGAAGACAGCAAAGAATGCTGTTTTGAGTAATTGGAGATGGCAAATCCCCATGTAGCTGGCTTACGCTCGGACTGGCAGGTACATGACATTCAATGCTTGAAGATGTAGGGGAAGTGGCTGAGGCAGAGTGCTGGGTAAGGGCAGGACTGAGGCCCCCAGGGAGCCTTTGTTCCTAGATTAAAGAGGTTGGTTGGAAATGGGCCTAAGTACAGCCTCCAGTGTGGAGGTTGCTGACAACTCAGCAATCTGGTTTCAGAGGAGGTCTGAAGAAAAGTTAATGCAAGATAGTTTGTTAGATCAGAACAACCACTGAAAATTCTCCGGAGGAAATAATTGCGCTTATAACATAGGTGGAGTACATATGCCACACCCATATGACACCCAAATCTTCATCAGCCTGTATAGTACCAGACAGACCCTTCTTTAGGTCCACAGGGATTTTTTAAATTCCTGACAATTTCTAGATTCTGATCCAAGGCGACAACTCAAGAAAAAAGTTAGTAAACTAGTTGTGTTCTGGAAAAGAAAAGTAAATTAAAGCCACAGATAAGGGAGAAGAAAAACTTCTATGCTTGGCCAGGTAAAGACAAGCTTTCTCTAGGAAGTACTTACAGTCACATAAATACTCAAGAAATCACAGACTTCTGGAGCAAGAAGGGTCTTGGTTATTGCCTGGACTAACAGTTGCTATTAACTGATTAAAAAACTAAAGCCATGAGGAATTATTTTATGAAATCATACATCTAACTGACAAAATGAAGACTAGGATACATTTATTTGCTTGTGTCTAATACTCCTCTTCAATTTGGAAACCTCCAATGAAGCAGAACACCTAATAAAAGTTAATTAGGAACAGGTACTGCTGAGACCTTCTCTAAACCCCAGGAGCAGATGCATCTCTTTCACTTGCCTGGTTACCTGAATGTAACTAAACATGCCATCTGATTTGAACAAACAAACCTATTCTTGTATTTCCTGGGAAGATGAGCCCCTGGATATGAAAACCTCACACTTTTAAGGCAAAGGACTTCAAAGTAGTCCAAGGGTAAGTCAATCAGTAAAGGAATGTAACTATAGACAAGTACTGTGTGATCTGGTGTTAATCTAGAACTATGACATTTTTTTGAAAAGCAACAAAAAGGGTGTTGAGGTATAGCTGCCAAAACCAATTAAAAGTAACCAGAAAAAAAAAGAAAAAAAAAAGAGAGAACACTAAGCAAAGATAACAGGTCCTCCCTCACCATATTTCTAACAGAAATGCATGGCCATCATTAAGGATATTCTGCAAGACCTATTCAAGAAAGACTGCATGTGGTGGATAACCAAATAAAATTTCCTTGTACAGTCAATGTCTTGGCATGCAATGGGTCCGGAGGCATAAATGCAAACCATTAACAAAGCTTTATTAAGAAAGCCTTCACCATGCTTTGGGAAGATGTTTGATAGAATTCAAGTTAAGTGTTGATCAATAACCTGGAAATCAAAAGAACCGATCACAGAAGCAAAAACAGCAGATTTAGGCAGATTCCCAGCCCCATCCCAAATGTGAGATACTGACACCAAGCACAAGAAATCATTGCTTTTTCTCTCCCTTCCTTCCCCCGTCACACATACCAATGCCTTTTCCTCTTAAGTCTCCTAGCTGCAAATATTTCTTAGTGAAGTCTGTTTTACCCCTTTTACACCCACAAACTGAGTCGCAGGTTGTACATTTTGTGATACCATCATTGATGAAATTGATGAAAGCCTCTAATGGCATTAGAAAACCCTGAAATAGCACAGCTGATATATACCTGGCAGGTAATTGCTTAAAACACCAGCAGAGATGGATGTCTAATCTATTCTTAAAAATATGAGCAGACAGATAGCAGTTCACCCCTCCACTGCCTCTTTCTCTTTCTCCCCCAACAATTCTGCTAGTTCATTTGAGTGTTTCAGACAAGAAAGCAAGAATATTACACACCAGAATATAATGTGGCCTTTCTTGCACAGCTTCTCTTTGCAACCCCAAAGCTGCCATTTGCAGCTTCAAGGCAACAGAAAAGCATGCTTACAGTTACTTAAGATTAAATTATTGATAATAAGCAGATTTATTGACTCATGTTTTAAATACATATTTATTTAGGCACTCTACTAGATGCTGGGCAAAGTGATAACCAGAAATAGCCAGCCAGAAACACTTTCCACAAGTCATTACAAGAGATTTAAGTCACAGTAAAAAGGTGAATGAGAATAGACGAAAGGTTTTAGGGGGAACCCCATACTCAAACTCTCCCTCAGAAAAACAATTATTATGTCTTTTCCTACAAACTGTAGAGTAAAAGAAGCTGCCCAATAGCGGTGGCTCAAGCCTGTAATCCCAGCACTTTGGGAGGCTGAGGCAGGCGGATCACGAGGTCAGGAGATCCAGACCATCCTGGCTAACACAGTGAAACCCCATTTCTACTAAAAATACAAAAAATTAGCCGGGCGTGGTGGCGGGCGCCTGTAGACCCAGCTAATCAGGAGGCTGAGGCAGGAGAATGGCGTGAACCTGGGAGTCAGATCTTGCAGTGAGCTGAGACTGCGCCACTGCACTCCAGCCTGGGCGACAGAGTGAGCCTCCGTCTCAAAAAGTCATAAAAAATGATGAGTTCATGTCCTTTGTAGGGACATGGATGAAACTGGAAAACATCATTCTCAGCAAACTATCGCAAGGACAAAAAACCAAACACCGCATGTTCTCAGGCACAGGTGGGAATTGAACAATGAGAACACATGGACACAGGAAGGGGAACATCACACACCGGGGACTGTTGTGGGGTGGGGGGAGGGGGGAGGGATAGCATTAGGAGATATATCTAATGCTAAATGACGAGTTAATGGGTGCAGCACACCAACATGGCACATGTATACATATGTAACAAACCTGCACGTTGTGCACATGTACCCTAAAACCTAAAGTATAATAATAATAAAATTAAAAAACAAAAAAACAAAAAAACAAAAAACAAAAAACAAAACAAAACAAAACAAAAAAAGAAGCTGCCCAATAATGTCTGAACAAAGTGGAGGCCATGATTATTTTGGTTGTAGTGTTTAAACTTTCATGTAGGAGAGAAGGATTCGCTAATTGGTTTTCAGTCAAATAATTCTACTGAGGAAAAAGAAGTATTTCTGAAAGAAAATTGAGACATAACATGGATAATGTAAAGCCTATATTTAATCTTGGTAAATTCCATTGTCTTACTTTCATGTAGATGTCAAACATATCAGCAAGGAGAAAATGGTTCAAAAATGCAACCCAGGGAATTGCCCTACTTTTCCTACTTGCCCAGTCTTCAATACAATAGATCTTTATTCTGTTCTCATTTTCTCTAACAAAATCTCCTTGTTCGGAAGAGTCAAAGGAATAAATGGTTGGAAGGTTAATCTCCTAATTAATTTCTCCCTGCATAAAATAATTTATTTAATTGTGGAAATTATTATGCAGCTATATAGGGAGAGCATATCCATTTTTCTCAGAAAGAAGTTGAGCAAGCCTGACTTACGCCAAGAGAAAAAATAAAAATTCCTGAGAAAAATAACAAATTGTTCAAAATGAGCTGGATAAAGTATCCAAATCAAGGGAACAAGTTCATTTAAATGATTACTCAAGAAATCTTGATGGTGATCTAAATTCAAAGTTGCTTTTGTTTTTCTAGGAGGCCTGGCTTACAGAACGAACATGATAGGTTCCTAGGATATATCTTAATTTTGTACTTCATTTAATATTGTTAAAATAATTTTGTCTCTAATATCACAGCTTGTAATATCTCAAACAACACTGATTACTGATTGGTAATGCACCATACTCTACAGATATTCAATCCTTTCCTTCCCTAGAAAAAGGTTCATGGACCCCGGGATGTATTATACACTGCTTATAGCATTTTACTGCAACTTTAAGGCAAAAGGAAAAAAAGTCTCTGTCCTAATCAGGAATAACAGCCATGAAATCCTATGTACAAATTGAATATCAAACTAACAGTGCTTTTACTAACCAAAATCCATTATCTAAAAGTTTGAACAAATGAAAAATAATTTATTTATTTGTTATGGTCCCAATTAATAAAATGAGAAACTTAACAGAATAAACATAGGACTATCTATTTGTACACACCTAGGAATGGAAAAATGACCCACTTTAAGTATTAAAAAAATGAGAATAATCTATACAAACTAAAGAATCAGTCCCTTTAACTTTGCTTATTGGAATTACAATATCAAAGCATTTCTAATTTGGGTTAAGTAAAACATACACCAAAGAATCTATAGACAGTACTTACAACACTGTCAGTTGAGTATTTGGCTTTGATACAGCTTTGAAAGGTAAAAGACAAACCAAGTAGATTTTTGTTACTTGGGGAAGAATGTCAGAATGTGTTAAGTAGTTCAGTGTAATCATTCCATAATGTGAACAGATACCAAAACATCACAATCTACCCCATAAATATATAATACATGAAAGTATTATTTGTCAATTATAAAAAGCCTATGTTAATTAATCTTAGCTGAGCCCTGATATATACAAACTAGTGATGCAAATGGTGTTCACCAAGCGCATACTCTTAGTTGGTGAGCATCTGTAAACATGCTCGTTCTCAGCCTACAGCCACTACCGTTTGGACATCACGGTCAGTAATGATGACCAGCCTAGAGAAAGTTCATGGATAGATTAAGTCATTGGGCTAGTATGGATTTGCATTGAAATTCCAAGCAAAGCCTCTTTCATTTAGTCAAAATCTTGTTCTACTTGACTGTGACTAGATTTCCCAATAGGGTCTGTCAATCAAAATTAAAAAGAAGAAATATAATAACTTTAATTTCTTTCTAAATCTACAGTCAGGACAAAACTTCTAAGTCATTATTAACTGGTACTCTACCAAGAATATAGCTCTCAATTATTCAATTCAGTTCTTCTTAATTATTCCCTGTTTCAAAAAATAGCCTGCCTGCCACTCATAAAATCATTAGCTGGAGAGAAAAGTGGGTTCAATTTTGATTGGAAGTAAAAGATATGGTAGGATGTTTGTGAAATAATGCTTGAAAAGTAACATTTTAAAAAGAAAAAAATAAAAACTTTGTTTTGTTGTACTTCTTGTTTATAGCTTTCATGTAAAACAAACTATGGTTGTTTCAAGATGAAGCCTCACGTTCTTAGATTTGGTATGTACAAATAATTTCTCCTTTGATGGAAAATAAGACATTTTACTTTGCCAGTTACTTTGGTTTACTTGACTGGACTTGTATAATTTTAATGCAAGCTAAACCAATTGTTTTCTAACAAAAGCTGTCATAAAAAAAAACATTTATGCAGCCTTGGAAATGTAAACGTAAAAAAGAAATGTAAAAAAGTAAAACTTATTCATCATTTTCCTGCAAATTAAAGCTAATTACCCTTAGAATTACTTGCCCTTCCACATATTTCATTTACAACCCATGTGATCTTCTCAGAGTCTCATACTTAAGCTAATAAATTCAGCTGGAATTTTTAAACACAATTATAAGTATATATATATTGGAAATAGCACCACATGTAAGGCATCTCTGAATTTTTATGAGTTGGGGGTTAGGTGGGGACATTACACAATTATTCTGGTTTCTAAGATTAAAAAAAAATCTTCCTACAAGAAAATAATGCAAACTGAAGAGAGAGAGATTCTCTACCACTCTTGAAGAAAACTTTGGGCCTTGGGACTGAGAAGGAAAAGTAACTCAATGAGCCATTTGTAACACATTAACACTAATTCTTAAATGCTGTTTGTGGTTAAAAAGACATGAAATAGACAAATAACCTGGAAAAATCTGTGACGATAGAATTCAAATGTAAATTATCACGTCTCCCTGCCCCCTGTTAGCTATCCAAAGGCAAAACTCCATGATTTCATTCCCCTTCTCACATTACTTATTCTCCTTTCTCAATTAGTTTTAATTAATTGTTTCTTAAAGTGTACTTGCACATTTAACGATCGTTACTGTGGGCTGTGCTGCCCTCTGATTATTAGGCTTGAAGCCATCTTATGTTATTGTTCCGTTCCTCACACTCAAAAGGTCCCCAAAGGACAACCTTCTGAAGTTAGGACCAATGGTCCTTTTAGTTTGTCATAAAACCAAAGTGATACATGTGTTTAATAACACAGAACATGTGCCATAAAACCCTGATTTGAATAGTTCTTGGAAATGTAGGCCAGAGACGTCAGATAAAATGTGCCAAGTTGAGCAGTGCAGATAAAAGGTGAAGGGTTTATTTTGCAAATGTGTAGCATTTTGATAGTCACCGGAGAAGAAATAATGTTATTGCATGGGGACAGGCAAGGTGCCTCATGCCTGTAATCCCAGCACTTTGGGAGGCCGAGGTGGGCAGATCACCTGAGGTCAGGCATTTGAGACTAGCCTAACCAACACGGTGAAACCCCACCTCTACTAAAAATACAAAAATTAGCCGGGCGTGGTGGCGTGTGCCAGTAATCCCAGCTACTTGGGAGGCTGAGACAGGAGAATTGCTTGATCCCGGGAGGCAGAGGTTGCAGAGATCCGAGATCGTGCCACTGCACTCCAGCCAGGCAACAGAGCGAGACTTGGTATCAAAAAAAAAAAAAAAAAAAGGTACTGCATGGGCCATCATGTGAACCTGAACTAATGTTATTCCATCATGTAGGATGATGGCAGTCACATCATTAATCTAAAATATTCACTAGTTTCTTGCAAGGACATTAAGTAGACAGATTCGAAAATTACTTTTGCTAGATAAAGTTAGGGCAAAAGTATGACAGACAGCTGAAAAGTTCCATTCTTTTTAATGTCCCAGCAGATAAATTAGTAGCTTACCAGTAACATCAAGCATTTTAAAAAGAGAGGAAAAACAAAAACAAAAACAAAAACAAAACACCACCCTAGTAATGACCCAGTTTAATAACCTCATATATTTGGCTTGGGGTAAATATCGAATGGTGCTGATCAGTGGAATTACAGATGTAACCGGAAATATTAAATTTTCTTCTTACTCAACTAGTCACATAGACTATTTTCTCTATACTAAGGAAACATTTATAAGAGCTTTTTGCAAATCGACAGAAAAGAGTCATCAAGGAAAAAGTATGATAATTTATAATTGTGTTTGTTTTAATGAGAAATAATATATGTGGGAGGTGAAAATGTTAAAATATACCAAATATTTGAAATATATCAAAATATTTAATCAAAGCAAAAATTAGTTGTTTTTTTAAAGACTGATACATTCTTTCACCTCCATTTCAATATATATTAACTCTTCTAAAGCAAATTAGTTAATACACAGAGCATTTTTAAATGAATTATAAGGATAGCCATTCAAGAATTGTTTATCCTGGAAAAATATCAGTCACAAATTAAATGTAAAATAGTGAGCATATGGATTAAAATATATATAGCATGAAAGATTGTTTTGTCTCTTAGGAATTCATACTTTAAAATGAATATTATTAATATTGAAATGATTTATAACAGTGAAGGCAGACATACACCTGACTTCAGGGACCAATCCAAATAGGGGGTATTTTTGAAAAATGTAGGTTCTCTAGACTTGCTGATTTAAACCTCAGCTTGTGACCAAGAATTTTCATTTTTCAGAACCTGACCATATTACCCTTCTTATCCCTGAAATCTGATAACCACTGAAGTACCAACTTCAGGATGTTACTAGATACCTTTGGATATGTTAAAGGAATTCTAAGATGGTTGAGGGCACTCCACATTTATCCAAGCTTTTAGAACAACAGTCACAAAGTCCAGTGCCTACAGAGGCCAGACGTTAAAAAGGAATAGGGAGAAATAAAGTATTGCCGACAGGAGAGAACCTTCCCTGTTTCAAAGCAGTAGCAACTATTCACTTCCACTCGACACTCTCCTACAGAAATGTAGACCATTTTGTTCGATATTCTGAGCTTTTCTTTTCTTTTTTAATAGTAGAGATGATGCTTATGTGAAACATTCTGATTTTCAAATGTTGGCAACCAGTTTCGAATATTTTCAGTGTGCAACCAAGCACCATGCTTGCAAATAAAACACAGGTATGGAAGGCTCTGACTGAAGGACAATTAATTTACAATATCTGATTTTGGTAAACTATCTGAAAGATATAGAATATTATGTTCTGCATATATATGTGTGTGTGTGTGTGTGTGTATAAAACAACTACAAAAAATTATATTCATATGTATATATGTATAATTTTCTCCTTTCTATGTTTACATATATAAAGCACAGATTGACAAGTTGGCTTATTAATCCTAGGTGTAGATATTTTGAAAGAGATAAACATATAGTATTGAACATATCTAAACAGACAGCCAAATCAACAGGTTGAACGGCAACAAGTAAGACTTACACTCTATGACAGTGACTAAATTAACCAAGAGTTACAGATAAGAGAGTGATTAGCGTGCGATAAGAACATTATAGAGGACTACCTAGAGAAGGTTAAGATTTAAATTGGGCCATGTGCTGGGAAACCTGGATATCTATATGCAGAAGAATTATATTAGATCCCTATCTCTCATCATACACAAAATTCAACTCTAAATACAATAAAGATTTAAAGGCAAGACTTGAAAGTATGAAACTACTAGAAAAAAACATAGGGAAAACGCTCTAGGACGTTGGTCTAGGCAAAGATTTCATGGCTAAGTCCTCAGAAACACAGGGAACAAAAACAAAAAGAGATAACTGGGACTATATTAAACTAAAAGCTTCTGTATAGCAAAGGAAAAAATCAACAGAGCGAAGAGACAACCTGCTGAATGGAAGAAAACATTTGCAAACTATTCATCCAAGGGACTAATATCCAGAATAAACAAGGAACTCAAACAATTCAATAGCAAAAAGCCAAATAAACACATTAAAGAGTGGACAAAGAATCTGAAAAGATGTCTACTTAAAGAAGACATACAAACAGCCAACAGGTATATGAAAAAGTGTTCAATATAACTAATCATCAGGGAAATATGCAAATACAAACCTCCATGAGATATCATCTTATTCCAGTTAGAATGTCTACCATCTAAAAGACAAAACAGATGCTGGTGAGGATGTGGAGAAAAGGCAATTCTTACACATTGTTGGTGGGGATGTAAACTAGTACGGCCATTATGGAAAACAATACGTAGATTTCTCAAACACTAAAAAGAGAACTACTACATGATTCAGCAATCCCACTACTGGGTATTTATCCAAAGGAAAGGAAATCAGTTCAAAGGAATACCTGTCCCCCTCCCACCATGTTTACTGCAGTAATATTCACAATAGCAAAGACATGGAATCAGTCAAAGTGTCCATCAACAGGTGAATGCATAAAGAAATGGGGTATATATACACAATGGAATCCTCTTTGGTTATAAAAAAGAATCAAAACCTGTCTTTTGCAGCAACATGAACGAAACTGGAGGGCATTATGTTAGGTGAAATAAGCTAGGCACAGATAGACAAATACCACATGTTCTCACACATATGTGGGAGCTAAAAAAGTTGATCTCATGGAGGTGGAGATTATAATAATAGATACCAGAGGCTGAGAAGGGTGTTCATGTGTAGAAAGTGGGTGAAGAGAGGTAGGATGGGGGTATAAATATACAGTTAGATGGAAGAAATATGTTCTAATGTTTGATAGCACAGTCGGGTGACTATAGTTAACAAAATTGCATTTTATATTTCAAAATAGCTAGCAGAGAGGATTGGAAATATTTCCAACACATAAAAATGATAAAAGCTCAAGGTGATGAATATCCTAAATCCCCCTGACTTGATCATTACACATTCTATACATATAACAAAATATCACATGTACCCAGTAAATAGGTATAAAAATCTATATCAATTAAAAAAAATCAAACCATGAAAGCTAATTAAGTTTAAAAAATGATTTCATATAACTTTAGTAAGAAATACTTTAAAATTCCTTAATGCTAAAAAATGTATCAGACCAGTTAATATATAAATTTTAGTTATAGGAGCATTTAAAAATTTAGAAACATTAAAAACTGGAAATAATTAAAAATGCAGGATAGGTTGGACTTAAGAGGTGTGGCATTAAGGGAGATCAGGTACAACAGACTGAGCAAAAGCAAGAAGGTGAGAATAAAGTGAAACCCAGGCATAGAACCTATAAAGAATACAGTAAGAAGTCACCAGAAATGTCAAGCAGACTGTTTGCCACTCTGAACTATCATCCTATCCCCATAACAGAATTCCATGAAAAACTAAGAAAAAATAATAAGACAAAATATATACTTTATTTTTTTTCTTTATAAGCCTGGTTGGTTAACATTTTATACCATGCAATGTTAGGCTGAGAACTAAACCAAGAAATACGAACACAGGAATGGAAAATAGAAAGAAGGAAAGGAGAGGAAGAGAAAGTAAGGAGGGAAGGAAGGAATGAAGAAAGAAAAAGGAAGGAGAGAAAGAGGGAATGAGGAAATAAAGAAAAATGTAATGTACCATGGAAAGGAGATGTATATATAAATATGCAAAGGGATATACAGAAAAGAAACACTGACCAATTAATCTCATTAATGGGTACAGCTCAAAAACTAATGTGCTTAAGCACTGAGGGAAGAATTTAGGATAAATAATATGAAAGAAATTTATAGTTATGTAAGAACACTCAGGCAATGGATCATGCTATCAAGGGAATTTAGAGACACTCTTGGCTGGAAGACACTAATTTATTATGGGCTGATTTAAGTATAATTAAAATCAACCTAGATACTAAACAAGGGAAACGATATGTAACTTTTAGAAATCCATTTATTACCTAAGGATAGAGAGAGCAGCAAATGTGCAAATGTTGTACAGCCAGATTAATCTTCCTTTAAAAAGCTCCCATTCATAATATCACTCCCTTTTGAAAATACTTTAATTGACTCTACATGATCCATCCAAATTCATAAGTGGAGTGTTCAATATCCATAGTCTGGCTTTACCCTACTGTTTCAATCGTACCTCCCACTTCTTCTAGATTCAGGCCATCTACACTCATTAGGTTGATCTACTCCCCATACTTTAGGGTGCACAATGTTTGCCCAGAGTACATGCTCAGTGATTTTTTAATGGATTTACTGATTAACCTTCAAAGTCATTTCCAACTCCACAGAATGTATGCTAATTCTAACGTTACCCGTATAGAATACTACAAAAAATATTTTAACATTCTCCAAAACTATGGCTATATTTTTCTCCTCTGCCATTTTCATCCTTAGGTTGGTTTTCCAAAGTAAAACACTGGCCTCTGAAAGCTACTGACATAGTCTTGGTTTCTTCAGTAAGAAATAAATTATTCACTATCATCCCCACTCCAATGCAATCATAACAGAATTATCTTTCAAATTAGAGCCACATGGTTTCTGAAGACTGATGAAGAGGCTCAGCCCAAGAGACAGTTTTGGGATCCAAAAAATACCTTTCAGTTTCTGCTCTTTCTAATTTGGACAGTACCAGTGAGGCCACACTGATTCAACTGGTAAGCTTCCTTCATCTTTTTCATTGTTGTTTTTTTCCCTTAGTTTCAAGCCCTACCTGAGCCTTGCCCACCCTAACCCCACTCTGTCTGAATCTTTGCTCCTTTATTTCATACAGGTTGATACTCATAGCCCCTGAGTTTTCCTGACTGTCTAAGACAACAGTCTAAAAGCGAAACCAGAAAGCTAGGGGGCAGAAATAGTGTCACACAAAAACTCTGGCAGATACTGCCACCTACAGGGATTATAAGGTCATCCCCAACTCAATATCCTAAAAAATGACTCATTTATAATAGAGGGGGAAACTGGGCATATTTGAACTACATGGATAAAGAAGAAGCCAATTTCATCAAATGATAACCTTTGATTTAGAGTATGGAATAATTATATATGTATATATGTATGTATGTATGTGTTTGTATGTATATGCATATGTAAATCAATCGTTAAACAGGGCCAATAAAAATAGGGCTGTAAGAAAGAAAATTAAAGGAGAAATATCAGGTTGTACCGGTTGATAATTTCTGTTATTAGAAAAATAATTTTTAAAAATCATATTGGAAGAGTTGATTACCTATTTTTGGTTCTACATGCTCTTGAAAAGTTTATGTAACATTGTATACAACATGATAGAATATTTACCTGTAACCAAGGTGTCTAGGGGTTGACATTTTTATCCCATAATATTTGAAATGTAAAATTATATTTTAGTTATTCACAAATAATTCATTAAAATTGGTAAACTAAATGATAAACTATATCATTCCTGAAATAACTAATATAAACATAGCTGTTTAAAATATGAGATGCTGGCTATTTCTGTGATGATTTAATGCCATGTTAACAAATATATGCTATCAGATTAGAGAAGAAAATATTATAAAAGCATATTTTTAGTATTTACTGTTTAAAAAAACCTTTAAATCTATGATTTTTAAAAACTGCATTTGAAAATAATTACAAACATACAGAAAAGGTGCAAAAAAGCACAAAACCCCTTTACTCAAGTTCACCTATTGCTAAAATTTAACATTAAGATTTTTCTCAATTTATTTATTTTTTTCTCTCTGTACACACACACACATACACACACACAAAATTGTTTTTTTTCTGAACCATTCGATGGTGAATTACATACATCATGGCGCTTTACCTCTTAAATATTGTGTATTTCCTAATAATAATATTGTCTTACATAATCATAATGGTACCAACCAAATAATCTAATCTAAAAAGTAGATTATTTGATCTAATCTACAATCTATATCCCCATTTCTTGTCAATTGATCCAGAAATATCTTCATACTATTTTCCCCCTCCAGAACAAGACCCAGTCTAGCAAAGCTATAATCTTTGAATCTGCTTTTTTAGGGGAGAAGAAGGAAGAGATTCCTTATTTTTTAGCTGCATAGGCTTTTAGCTGTGTCACCATTGCAAGCAAATGGCTTCAGTGTGGCAACTCCCATTCATCTTTTTGGTCTAACTTTTCCTTTAATATATCTTGGAGTCAGAAGATGGATAATAAATTATTTTGGAATTATAGATGGGTAATATTTAATGTCAAATATAAGAAGGACTGAAGACTTCTTCTAAGGTTTGAGAGCAGATGATTTTTTTTGCATGCATTTGACAGCTCAAGGGATTTTTACTTCTTCATAAGTTACCTAAGTGCTATGGATAGGTGATATGGTACTACTTTAGGTGTTGATAACTGAATTATGCCAGTAGTCTAGGGACAACAAATAGCCAGAAAAAACAGAATTCATTAGTTTCCCCAAATTGGTAAACAGTTTTTGGGAAATTGGAAAAATAATATGAGTGTCATAGATACACTATCGGCTAAATTGACAATCAGTAAGAATTAGGTAACTGAAAAGCTAGCTCTTTAAGTGTGCATGAGAGGAGAGAAGGCGGGTTAAACTGGCAGTTATAATTACCATGATTCATTCAAAAGTATGAACTGCAGTAGTTACTATGCATTTCCAAGTAGATTTTCAAAACTCCTAAATTGGTGGGAGTCTACGTTCGTTCAACCGTTGTGGAAGACAGTGTGGTGATTCCTCAAGGATCTAGAACTAGAAATACCATTTGACCCAGCAATCCCATTACTGGGTATATATCAAAAGGATTAGAAATCATTCTACTATAAAGACACATGCACATGTATGTTTATTGCAGCACTATTCACAATAGCAAAGACTTGCAACCAATCCAATTGCCCATCAATGATAGACTGGATAAAGAAAATATGGCACACATACACCATGGAATACTTTGCAGCAATAAAAAAGGATGAGCTCATGTACTTTGCAGGAATGTGGATGAAGCTGGAAACCATCATTCTCAGCAAACTAACACAGGAACAGAAAACCAAAACTGCATGTTCTCACTCATAAGTGGGAGCTGAACAATGAAAATACATGGACACAGGGAGGGGAACATCACACATCAGGGCCTGTCGTGGGGTGGGGAGCTAGGGGAGGGATAGCGTTAGGAGAAATACCTAATGTAGATGACGAGTTGATGGGTGCAACAAACCACCATGGCACTTGTATAGCTATGTAACAAACTTGCACGTTCTGCACATGTATCTCAGAACTTAAAGTGTAATTTTATAAACCAATTTTTAAAAAACTATAAAACAGTTTGAGATAATGTTTGAGACATAATAAGCCTGGTATTGTGCAGTATACCACTGCATTATGTCAATTTCCTTAAGGGAAACATTTCCAATGAGATTTCTTTTTTTCTATGTTCATCCAGTACTTGGGCAGCCCAGTGCAAAGATAGAATATTTAGTGGTTACTGAGTGGATTCAACAGTGCCGTAGGATCAAATCAGAAAGCCTATGTAAGAACAATAAAAAAAAAAGTTCAGTTGGCTATAACCCAAATGTCCAAAACTTCTGTTAGCTGATTTTTTTTTTCTAATCTGTATTTTTTTTAAAGAAAAAAACCACAAATTTCAGCTGGAATATATTACAATTTATTTATATATTAAGTATACTACATTCTGTCTACTTAAGGTCAACACCTATGCAATAGCTATCGGTGACAGAATGGAATTCTAAAGTGTCCTAAATTAACAAAAGCAATGTCAAAATATTTGAAAGGACAATAAATACAAAAATTATGTAATTATATATTATAATATTTTCCAACCATGCAAGTATTTTTAAGACATGCTGCTTAACCATTAATTAAATAAAACAGCATCTATCATAGTATTTTGATTAAATTACATTCTATTGTACCTACTAATCTTTTCAATAGTATTTCCTAATGGCAAATTTCAAGTGGAGTATACCTTGAGGTGAAATAGATGCTAGATTATTGTAAGAGGAAAACATGTTCTAGGACATATTGAGAGAGAGAAAAAAAGGTATTTCCCTGGGCAAAAAATTAGACTGCTTATCTGCTAATGTTAAGTTAAGCCAGCTTGAATTTTTTTTTTTTTTTTGAGACGGAGTCTCGCTGTCCCCCAGGCTGGAGTGCAGTGGCGCAATCTTAGCTCACCGCAAGCTCTGCCTCCCGGGTTCATGCCATTCTCCTGCCTCAGCCTCCCAAGTAGCTGGGACTACAGGGGCCCGCCACCACGTCTGGCTAATTTTTTGTATTTTTAGTAGAGACGGGGTTTCACCATGTTGGCCAGGCTAAGCCAGCATGATGTTTAATGAGATTTCTCAGTGTTCTATATGGGCAAACACATTCCTATCTTCCACAAGTGCACCTGAGTTTTCCCAAGCTCATTTGATCATAGAACACTTGTTCTTGAAGAGTAGATTATATTTTCCCAAGCTAGCATTTTTTTGAATGATGAACGATCAGATTAGAGAAAACTGATCTAACCTAAGGATGGATTGCCCTTTTCCTTCAAATCACCAAAAACACTAATAATACCTGGAGCCTAACTTTTTACAATGCCATTACTAATGTTATTAATAGAATCTAGCTGGTAACCACAAATGAGATACTCCAAAGACATATTAGGAAGGATATGTACCAAGATGAGATTCATTGAATCTTACCATGTCAGCATTCTTCCACATTATTCTAATTTTTTGATCTGTATATCAAAACTTTGTTTAAGTTAAATGTGGAAACAAAAATGATGCCTATAACTAAAATTTCTTTACCTAACAGGTAATTTTCATGCTAAACAGACAGATAACCAGCCTGCAAAAGATACAGGGGACTAGATATAAACTGAATAAAGCCCTTGGAATGGAAAAATCATCATATATATATGTAGCTAAGATTATTAATTAGATATTAAATGTATAAAGTATCAATGATGTAAATAATAATATTCTTATGTAATTATGTAATAACATACTAATATATTAATACAAAATAATGTATAATGTATAAAATAATATAAATATATAATATAGTTTGTTATTATATGATCATAGCATTGAGTTTGACAGCTTCTATAATAGAGTCAGCCCTATAGCAGCTTTTAGCCAAGACTTCACTGACCTGCCACACTACAATATGTTTCCCACACGTTCCTATGAAACTTAATATTTTCTTTACTTCTCTTTTGGAGATCATGCTTAAAATGCAAATACCAAAAGGAAAGAGGCACAGTGTCATAAACTCACACTGGGTTTAAAAAAAAGAAAAAAAAGGCTAGTTAGATTTTTTTTGAATCTGGTCTTATTCATCCATCCATCAAGAAGGGTGCAGCAAATTATAAAAACATAATTTAAAGGAATTTTCTTTTAGAGACAGGTTCTTGCTATGTTGCACAGACTGGAATGCAGTGGCTATTCACAGGTGCTATCAAACTATATTGCAGGCTCAAATTCCGGGGCTCAAGCGATCCTCCCACCTCAGCCTCCAGAGTAACTGGCAGGATAACTGGAGTAACTGGGATAACTCCAGAGCACATATCACCACACCCACTCGAAACATTTTTCTATTGCATAGTTTTGATGACAGCCTGTCATGTCTATTGAGTAATCTACACTATAAGGTAAGATTTTTACATTTTTACATTTTAGTAAAGTTCCAGTAACAAAACAAATATATATATATAATTAGTTTTATTAGTTTTATATATATATTAGTTATATATATATTAGTTTTGATATTATTGATATTATTATAATAATATTGATATTATTATAATAAGCTTCCAGTAACAAAACTAATATATATATATAATTTGTTTTATTAGTTTTATATATATATATATATATATTAGTTTTGTTACTGGAAGCTTATTAAAATGCAAAAATGCAAGGTTCCTCTCTCTCACATATGTGTGTATGTGTGTGTGTATATATATATATAAAGAGAGAGAGAGAGAGAATGAGAGAGTAATTTCCCATTGAAATGGGTGGATGAGGTAGATGCTGTGTTCCAGAAGAATAAAAGTATAAAAGGCTTCAATCATTTGGTAGATCGGAGTAGATTTGAGAAATACAACCAAAGAGGAAAAACGTCCTCCTCTTTACTATAAGAAATTTAAAATACAGGAATGGCTCTGGTCCCGTTGAAAGTGTAACAATACCCTTTTAAAAATATCTTTCCTCTGACAACTTTTAATTTAATGTTACAAGTCAGAAATCTGATTTTAAATGAAGGTACTTTCAATTTACTAGTGGTTCAGGTTTCAAATTCTGTAACAGCATTATGTCCTGATGTCCACTTCGCAAGAAAAAAATGGTTGCCTGTTTAGGGAAGCAAAGATATGCAGCAGGAGGACAAGATATATGGAAACAAAATAAAATAAAGGGGTTTAAAGTATAAAGTTAACATAGGGAGTATTTTCTTTTAAAACAAAAATAATCTGGAAGAATTACCTTTGTTAGATTATATAGAGTAATGCTAAATATTTAAATCAGCAAATTAACCGTTCCATTATAGTTTTTTAAATGATTATTTTGCTGCTACCCAAGGATGCTTTGAAAATAAATGAGAAGATATTCTATCAACAAACAATGAGGCTTTCAATTAAAACTTAAAGTATTGAGCAGATCAATCCCACTTGTGAGAGCGAAGTATTATTCCTTCTTTGATTGGTATTGTAATAAAGCTTCCTGGTTCCTCATTCATTACTACACATCCGTTTAATCATTACTTGTTTTACTCATATGCAGTTTGCTTTATTCCATAAAGGTATCATAAAACCCTTAGAACAGATTTTTCTCTCATCCTTATATTTATTCCTTTCCTTGATTTACTTTTCTTCCACTGAGATCTCATCCAATACTCTGTTATGAGTCTTTCATTCTTCTGCCAATACTTTGTCATGAGGCTCTTTCCAAAAATGCCATCATCTGCAAAAATACAATTTTATTTTCTCTGAGTCGTAAAGAAGCTCAGACATATTAAAATTAAATATAGAAATGTTTCCTTCTAAAATTACACTTTAGAATTACTTAGCATGGCTGGGTGTGGTGGCTCACGCTTGTAATCCCAGCACTTTGGGAGGCCGAGGCGGGCGGATCACGAGGTCAGGAGATCGAGACCACGGTCAAACCCCGTCTCTACTAAAAAAAATACGAAAAATTAGCTGGGCGTGGTGGCGGGCGCCTGTAGTCCCAGCTACTTGGAGAGGCTGAGGCAGGAGAATGGCATGAACCCGGGAGGCGGAGCTTGCAGTGAGCCAAGATTGTGCCACTGCACTCCAGCCTGGGTGACAGAGCGAGACTCCGTCTCAAAAAAAAAAAAAAAAAAAAAAAAAAAGAATTACTTAGCATATCTGATTTAGACAAAGTAATTTTGTTTGGATGTGCCATGAGATATTTAGTAGAGTGACATATCTTTAACTTAAATTAGTGGTCAAAGGCAAATTTATCTGTAATATGTCTTGGTAAACATTTGTGCGTAAAAGGGCCTGAACTGGAGGGAGAGTAGGTCCAGGAACTGAAAAAATGTCCATTTGTACAACCAGTTTATAAACCCACTCACCAGAACCATGTAACCTCATTGCTTTGTAAGCGAACCACATCTAGTATGCTTATGTCAGTTATTTTACCCTTCAGGGCTTTCCTTAATATCAAGCACACAGCACAGGGCCTGACACAGTATTGAATAAATTAATACAATACAGAATGAAAGAATGTGAGAAAGAAATCTAATTTCCCTATTTGTATGAACCCAAATACTAACACCAACATGTTATCAAGTAAAAAAAAGCTAATTATATCTTACTTTTAATGTATATTGCTATTATACTAAGGCTAAAAAACCAGTTTATATTAACATAGTTTTTATGTTAGGCTAAACACCAATATACACAGGCCAAGTTTTCTTTGAATAATCTTCTTTTGTTAATGAATGTTCCAAATCTTTACCCCAGCTGAAATTCCTTTCTTTGTGTTTTTTACCCATTGAAATTCTACATCCTCATACTTACGTCAGTCTTCTGGGCAGTCTTTTCTGAAGGTTTCAATTTATTCCTCTTTAGAATTTATTTGGCATTTATGCATTCTAACACTCATTTTCACATTACCACTTCATGTTGTAAATTTTTCAAGTAATTTTAGACCCTACATAAATAATTCCCTAAGAATAATTTTGTTAGTTCTATCCTATTTTGTTTCCTCTGTAACACTCAGTACAAATGCTCTCTGACTGGTGGGTCCTCTATAATAGTTGGCTATTTCAGATGAAGGGTAAAAGACCCCTCTCACATCTGGGATCTTCAGGAGGTCAGAGTTTCAGCAAGCATTGCAGTTATGCAAATTTCTATTTGTTACTATTACAATAATTGCTAGCAGCTAGAAGAAGCTAGAGTAATGATGTATTCTTTCAAATAAGTGCCTTAGAAGGTTCCTAGGAAAAGCTAATTGCATACACCTAGGAGAGAAGGCATATGCCTTATCTTTATCTGAACAGAGTGGCAAAGAAGCAGCATCCAAATAACTTGTCTTAGATATTTGTGAATAACTAAAAATTTAGATAATTGCATTTGAAAATACCTTTTTTTTTTTTTTTTTGAGAAGGAGTCTCGCTCTTTCACCCAGGCTGGAGTGCAGTGGCGCAATCTCGGCTCACTGCAGGCTCCGCCACCCGGAGTTCACGCCATTCTCCTGCGTCAGCCTCCCGTGTAGCTGGGACTACAGGCACCCGCCACCTCGCCCGGCTAATTTTTTTGTATTTTTGGTAGAGACGGGGTTTCACTGTGTTAGCCAGGATGGTGTCGATCTCCTGACCTCGTGATCCGCCTGCCTCAGCCTCCCAAAGTGCTGGGATTACAGGCATGAGCCACCGCACCCGGCGAAAATACCATATTTTAATGCATTCTGTATGTGGGGTCCACCTCTGAACACTTGCATCCCTAGAGTTAAAGAGAGCTAGAAAGGACAAATGGACAACTGACAGCGTATCTGCAGACGAGGTGATTCTTTGAGCTGTTATTAAAATGAGTGCTGTTCAACTACGTGATTGACTGTAATATGAAGTCACGTGGAAAAAACAAAACTCCACCCTGCATTATAAACACCATTCTAGTCATAAGACATCCTCTAACCCACTTGTAAAATTAAGATAAAAACCCCTTAGTTAGCTTTGGTTTAACCATAGTTAAAACAAGTTTCTAATATGAAGTAAACCTTAACCACAGGCTTCTTCTTTCAGAAAAGCAAATACAAAACAGTTTTAGCTAGAAATCCCATGGTGTCTTTTAAAGTATTGAAAGTTTTCAGACTATATTGCTGAAGCCTGTTGCATGTAGCCTGTGCAGGTAGTGGCATGTCTCCTATAGAAATCCTAGCTTACAAAGTCTAGATGTGAAATAGATCCTGGATTGAAGTGGGGCATCTATATGAGTTAAAAATATTTCCAACTGTGAAGAGTTCTACAGGTTCTCTAGTCTTATGATTGGGAGAATGCTGCTTGCGCACTGCCAGATGCTTCTATTCTCACATCCATCTTAATAATATATTCACACAGGCCGGGCGCGGTGGCTCAAGCCTGTAATCCCAGCACTTTGGGAGGCCGAGGCGGGCGGATCACGAGGTCAGGAGATCAAGACCATCCTGGCTAACACGGTGAAACCCTGTCTCTACTAAAAATACAAAAAATTAGCCGGAGGTGTTGGCGGGTGCCTATAGTCCCAGCTACTCGGGAGGCTGGGGCAGGAGAATGGGGTGAACCCGGGAGGCGGAGCTTGCAGTGAGCTGAGATCGTGCCACTGCACTCCAGCCTGGGGGACAGAGCAAAACTCGTCTCAAAAAAATAAATAAATAAAATAATAATAAAATAATAATAATAATAATATATTCATACAAGCATATGCCTGTTAAATAAACAAAAGCAGTATTGATGATAAGCTGGTATCTGTGAGTATGAAACTAATTTGTTTTTAAAGTTGTAAGTCATTTGCAACCTAGACACTTATAGAGATTATTGGGGTAATTATAGTGTGGGCTCTAGAGACAACAGCTCCACCATTTATTGACTACATGACTAGCAAGTTACTTAACCTCTGTTTATGTCAGTTTCCTCATTTATAAATCCAAAGCTAATATTAGCTTCTACTTCATGAAGTCTCTATAAGGAGTACGCTTTTTACTCAAGCAGAGCACTTGCTACATTGCTCAATCAATATTAGCTTGTCTTAATACCATTACACAAACACATGAAGGGCAAAATAAAACAAAGTCTAATTTCTCCAATAAACAAATTGCTCATGTCATCATTCTAATCACCATTTGATTGAGTTTAGTTGTTTTTCTTTTCCTGAACACAGGTCCATTGCTAGACATGCACTTGCTTATCCAGAGGGCCAATCAGATTTCTGAAAAAGTTCCAAGTTTTGGCATATTCCTCTCTTTCTCTTGGACTGACTGACCCATGATTCAGAATTGCAATCACAAAGCGCCCCTGATGCTACTGTTCACACTGTCAGAAGATAGAAACACACAAAGTTTAATCAGATTCTCAGTAGCAATGTGATGTCAATTGGGATGATCAAACACCAGCCATTCTAAGCCTGCCTTGCAATTGTTGTCTGAGAATTCACCTGAGTCCTAAGGAATGTGATAATCCTAGGTCTGCAGAGTGCACTGACCCAGAGAAAGACCACTGACAACATCTACATCTACCTTTCTTTTGGTATGGGGGTGCCAGAGAGGGTTAAATTTACAGTAAGTATAATCATCTCTGGGTTGAAAGCCTATTTGCCTGGTTCATATTAACAATATGTTTTCTCTAAGAGCATAGCATAAAGTAGTGAAAATAGAGGACTTTCAGCAATGCACAGCTTTTGCCTACAGCAGCAGAGAGGGAAGGTGGAAAGTCATTGCTATAAAAGAGGCTATTTGTTGTTTGTAAAGCATAATTTTTAAAGACAAATTGCTGGAAACATCGATGCCATGAACATAAATAGACATTGTTCACTTTATGGAATCCATTTTATATCCATTTGAGCTGCCTGCTTATGAAAGGAATAAAGGGAGAATTTCAGAAATGGCTAAGCAAAAAAGACAAAGGGTGGCCATTTTGTTAAAGTTTTACCATCCAGGAGAGTGCTGGCAAAGAAGTGGAGATATATCACCAACTTGTCACCACTATTGATAAATAACTCAGAGAACTGATCTATATAGGTGGCAAATCAAAATGGATATTTGCAAACAAAGAGAAGCAAATGATATGGAATACCATATCATATCCTCATGACCTAGCGTCAATGTGACTATGATGGAAGCCATAAGTGACACCCTCAGCAAAATAATTCTAATTCATTCTAGTGCTCCTGGGCTCCCATAGCACCTTGTATATACCTCTTTGATGAAACTTACTATGTTTTACTCTTCCTCCTTACCCAGCTAGCTTTTACTTTAAACTGTAAGCTATTTGGGAATAGAGATTTTACTTTCCTTATCTTTATATATACATAGTTTTATCTCAGTGCCAAGCACATAATAAACACCAAAAATGTTGAATATTGATTGGATTCTGTGCTTTCATCTTTGGTGACTAGTTTAACTGAAAAAAAAAAGGCAGCAGTTCTGACTCAAGAGAAGACTTGAGCCCCCAGAAATAGGCTTTTTTTCATTATTATCTGTAAGTATTCCAGTATATTAACCATGCCATTTAACTCACTGCCTGTACATAGCCATATGCATATCAGCTGAACTATTGATGCCAAATGAAAGTGGGAAATATAATTCAAACCACCCCTTGGGTTTACATTTGGTCCAAGACTTGCACTCTTTATATTTCTTTTTTTTTTTCCTTCTATTAGTGAATTTCTCCATTACTCCTGGGGAAATAGATAATTCTCCTTTAAGTAGATTCAATTACTGTAAAGAAATCACACTTGATCACTTTGAGGCGATCTGAGCTTTGCTCAAACTACAATTCAATGAGCTGACCTAGAGTTAATCACCTTTTACTCGTTCATTTATCAAAGAGACAAGCACAACAATGGATGGATTTTGGCATGCAGTCTTCATGCATGCACCATATTAATTAATTCCTATTAAGGAGGTTTTAACAGCACTTGCAATGAACACTAACACTTACAAAGACAACACAGCCCATATTCTTGCTGTTCTGTCTGCACTTAGACATCAGAACTAGCAAAGGATGTATTGTCTATTTTTTTTCTACATAAAATAAAGCTTACTACTTTGTGCAAAGCACTTACCTACTGATAAGTCCATACTCTACTAGTTTCAGTGTTCTCCTAAAGAAGCAAAAGTATATTACTGCTAAATGTTCCTGTAAGGACTAATTTCCAGTAAGGTGTATGTGTCATTTTGTACATCTTTACAATTTCTGAACTGCAGAAAGATAACAGGTTTTGTAGAATAAAGAAGAATCATTTAGGAATTAGGTGTTAGATACCTATCTATATTTTTTTGTTTCTACTCAGTATCACATTTATCTTCTGGGATTTATAAAACTACACCTCCTTTTACAGGAACATGATGCTTCCCATACCACATCCAAATGGAGCCCATAGGGATTGCTATGTTCTTACATGACCATACACCCCTGGCCAGAGTTGGTAGATTGAGGAGTAGGCGCAAACTGGGCCAAACACAGTACCTTACCTCCCTGAACACATTTCATTGGTCAAGGAGTGGGTACCTCACTTAGCCCACTGCATCCACAGCCAAGTGTCTATTCCCATCTTTATCCTGGGATATTTGGATTTTAGATGGTATCTTCAAAAAACTCAGATTTGTTTCCCACAGGGGCTAAAGATTTATGCAGTAAAACTTAAGAGTTCTCAGAAACTAAGTTTTCCACCTCAAGGAAAAGCCTAGTCTGCAGTGAAACCAAATGAAGCTGACAAGCTGAGAGAGGCAAAGAGGAAAACCAGATTGATTTCTGACAGTGCCTGAATCCCGAGGGCTGGACTTTACCACTCTTCTTTCCTCAGCTTTCTTTCCCAGGTTTCTTTCCATTCTGGGAGCCAATAAATCTCCCCCTTTGCTTAAATACTTCAGGCTGCCTTTCTGACAGTTACAAACCAAACAGTTCTAATCATACTCATTAATAGTGCACCCTAAAACACACTGTCAAAGACACAGTAACATTTCAGGCTCTTCAAAAATCAACGAAAGTGACAGAAGTTTAAAATAAGGTATCAGTATGCACCATTATAGCATTCTTATTTCCCCATGTTTCTTCTCTAATCACCCTACTAGATTTTCATAGAGTGTTTAATATGAGGGAAAAAGGGGAGGTTAGGCCTCAGGCTTCTAGTTTCTAATGTACTTATAGGTAAAGAAACAATTGTAAACTAGTATAAAAAGCTCCAAAGCTTTAAAACAAGCAAATAAAAAAAATCAATAAATCATATGGGATAGAAACAGAAAGTAGATTAGTGGCTGCCTGGGACTGGGTGTGGGAACTGAGAATGACTAAAAATGGGTATGAGGTTTCTTTTTGCCTGATGGATACATTCTAAAGTTGGATTGTGGCAATGGTTGCAATTACTTAGTAAGTTTACTAAAAATTAGATAACTGTATACTTTGAAAATTAGTGAGTTTTATGGTATGAAAACTATACTTTAATACAGCTGTAAAATAGGCAAATAAAGCAAACAAAAATACAAATAAAGAATATGGGCAATTCTTCAGATTTTAAGCAGCTAGAGAAAATGATTACCAATAATAATCATTAGGAATTAAAATTATCACCAATAGAAGCAGCATGCTGTAAATGTAAATATAGTTGAATATTTCATTTTAAATTTTTTCTTATTGTGGTATAATGTACATAACATAAAATATACTGTCTTAACCATTTTAAGTATACAGTTCAGTGGCACTAAGTGCACTCATACTGTTGTACAACAGTCACCACCATGCATCTCAATAACTCTATCTGGCAAAACTCTATTCCCACTAAACAATAACTACCCATTTCCTCTCTCTCCAGCCTCTGGCAATCATCATTCTACCTTCTGTTTCTATAATTTTCACTACTCTAGGTACATTATATAAGTGGAATCATACAGTATTTGTCTTTTCATGATTAGATTATTTTACTTATGATAATGTTCTCAAGGTTCATCCATGAACCCTGCATATGTCAGAATTTCTTTCCTTTTAAAGGCTGAATAATGTTCCATTGTATGTACACATTAGTCCCTCCTTAACCACAGGGAATATGTTCCAAGACCCTCAGTGGATACCTGAAATAAGGCAAAGTAAAAAACCCTACTTATACTATGTTTCTGGCAGCTTTTATTTATCTGGGAATATCTTAATTTTTCCTTCACTTTCAAAGAACAGTTTTGCCAGATAATAGGATTCTTGGTTCACAGTTTTGTTTTGCTTTATTTTTTTTATTTTGGCACTTTGAATATATCAGCCCATTGCCTTCTGGCCTTCAAAGTTTCTGATGAGAAATCTCAGCTAATCTTATTAAGGATGACGTGTATGAATGACTTGCTTCTCTCTCACTGCTTTTAAGATCCTCTTTTTGTCTTTTGACAGTTTGATTCTAATATGACTCAGTGGTTTCCCTTTGAATTCATCCTACTTTAAGTTTTTTGAGTTTCTTGGAGTTTTATATTTACATTTTCATTGAACTTGGGAAATTTTCAGGTATTATTTTTTTCAAATAATGTCTGTCCCTTTCTCCTTCTCTTCTCCCTCTGAGACTTCCATAATGTGTTTGTTCATTTGTTTGATGGTGTCCTATAGGTTCCTTAGGCACTATTTACTTTTCTCCAATCATTTTTTACTTTCTGTTCCTCAGACTCAGTAATTTCAATAGGTAAAAAGCTTGACCTATCTTCAAGCTCAGTAGTTCTTCCTCCTGTCTGCTCAGTTCTGTATTTGTTCCCTCTAGTAAATTTTTCATGTTAGTTATTTTATTTTTCAGCTCTAGAATTTGTTTGTAATTTTTAAGATTTTCTATGTCTTTATTGCTATTTCCATTTTGTTCATTCATAGTTTTTTTCTTAATTTCTTCCTTTATTCTTAGAGCATTTTTAAGACAATTGTTTTAAAGTCTTTGTCTAGTATGTTTGCCATCTGGTTTTTCTCTGGGACAGTTACTATTTTTTTTTTTTTTTCATTTAAATGAGTCATACTTTTTCCCAATTCTTTATATGTAATTTTTTTGTTGAAAAATGGACATTTGAATTTAATGATATGGCAACTCTGGAAATCAGATTACCTCCCTTCCTAAGGTTTGCTGTTTTTTGGTTTGGCTTTTCATTTTTGTTCTTTTGGGTTTTTCTGATTGTTGCAGGCTGTCTTTGAGTCAGGGATCAGCAGGAGCTATAAATTTGAGGTCTTCTCAAGTTTATTCTGGGCTGATGCCTTTCCCTGAGCATGCACAGTGACTTTCTAATTTCCTCTGCATATACAGTTGCTTTTGAATGTCTAAATCTTTATTTTCTGGGTCCAAAAAAAAGAAAAGAAGAAAAGAAAAGAAGAAAAATAAAGAGTGTGTGGGAAAGGTACCAGGCCTTTAAATCCTCCTCTTCGCTGGAAGGAAGAAGGGTTTGCAACAATGAGGAGAGGGTGAAATGATGAGTCCCCACCTCTGTATCTGCACCTACATGGTCAGACAGTAGTCAGAAATAAAAACACAGGTCTCTGGTATTTGACAAGTAGAGTCTTATTTGTCCATCATGGCTTCTACAAGCTGCATGCAAGCCTAACACAGGATGGGGAGTAGAGGAGATAGATAGTTGCTGCTAAACTAAAACTGACTAAAATTAACCATAATTTACCACCCAAGTCACCCCTTGGAAGTTACACACCTTCAACAGACTCCAGATATTAAAAATAGTTACTTCAGACAGATTATATCAGTGCAATTATTGTCTATATAAAAAGACAGATTCCTGGTGCTTCCTAGTTTTAGATCTTCCCAGACTCCTCTTTGAAGATTATTTTTTATCCTAATCTACATATAGTTTCTTCAGATAAAGATCTGAATTAAAAAAAAGACTACACATTGGGTACAATGTATACTGCTTGGGTGATGAGTGCCTCAAAATCTCATAAATCACCACTAAATCATTACTAAAGAACTTATTCATGTAACCAAACACCACTTGTTCCCTAAAAACCTATTGAAATTAAACAAAAAAAACAGGGTGGAAAAAACTAAGAAGCATGGGAATTGTAAATAACCAAGGATGTATAATATCTATGAATTTTATAAGATACAATGAGATAAGGCCGGGCGCAGTGGCTCACGCTTGTAATCCCAGCACTTTGGGAGGCCGAGGCAGGTGGATCATGAGGTCAGGAGATCGAGACCATGGTGAAACCCCGTCTCTACTAAAAATACAAAAAAAAAATTAGCCGGGCGTGATGGCGGGCGCCTGTAATCCCAGCTACTCAGAGAGGCTGAGGCAGGAGAATGGCGTGAACCCGGGAGGCGGAGCTTGCAGTGAGCTGAGATTGCGCCACTGCACTCCAGCCTGGGCGATACAGTGAGACTCCGTCTCAAAAAAAAAAAAAAAAAAAAAAACAAGATACAATGAGATAAATAGAAAACCTTAGACAGCTTTCTATCCTGTAAAAACAAATGGGGGAATTGACCATCTATTGTTAAAAAAAGGACAGTTCTAAAGATTAGAGGTCAATTTTGAGTGATGTGAGAATATAATTAGCCACAGAATATTACAGTACTTCAATAAAGAAAGACTCCTATAGTTAAAAACATATAAGTCAGACAAAGGAAGAACAATAAATCTATGATCCATAAAGAATTAATAAAGCAGAACAAAAAGATATTCTGCAGATATAATTTGCCTGGATGTTTTGCAAAAACTTTTATGAAGAACTTTTCAAAAGAAAGTCACGGAAAATAAAGACCAAGGAGGATTTTGAATACAAATTAAAATTTCATTGTTTGAGATCAAAGAGTACACCTCTAATAAGCATTAAGAAAAAAAGCATTTAAATGTAAGCATTTTAATGTATTAAAAGTATTAAGATCACTGTTGTCCAATAGATTATATTAAACAACCTTACCTTAAAATGAAGAAATTGAAGTATAAAATCATTCAAAATTGTATCTATAGTAGAATTTCATCAAAGCTGTAAAATAACTCAAATTAACAAAATTATATCTATTTTTTAAACCTGTTTCCTATTTAAGTTGATTACTCCGTGAGGTAATTTTTACTGCCCCAGGAATGTGATTCAAGTTTTTTACATCTTTACAGATTCTTTTATTTTGGAAAGAAGACACTAAAATACTATCCAGTTGAAAATGCAATTCCTTTCTTAATATATCCCACGTTATTTTTGTTAGTAAGTGAAGTGTTCAGGGAAAATATCTCTAGCATCCCCAAGTCTATAGAGTAGTGTGGATAATGACCAATAAGGAATTATTTTGGGGTGCATTCATTTATTATTTTGCTTGGGGCCTTCAGGCATACATATACACTTCCCTATCCCTAAAATACAAAATCTGCCACCCAAGAACAATTAAGAAAAAAAAAAGAAAGGAGGGATGAATTATGATAATTTAATTCCAATGCTGACAAATGTATACATGAAGTTCAAAGGTTATTCTCATATGCTCATTCTAAGAGTACAAATTGTTACATAATTTGGTAAGATCCTTCTCTAGAATAAAAAACAATGCATGTTTAAAGCTTTAAGATTGGATAATCTTTTTGATCCTGTTTTTTTCCACCTTGACATTTATTTTAATAAATACATGATGCATATGTACAATATTTTATCTAAAAAGATGTTAGCCACCTTTTTCCTTATAACAGTGAAAAACGGAAACCTCTGCCTATAAGTAAGAGATGCATAAAATAAGTATGGTGTATTCATATAAACTATAGGCAACTAATAAAAATGATGGCCAAAGTTTTCACAGTAGACTGAGCAAAAAACTATGAGACAGTACACATATTTCTACTGTTTAAAAAAAAAGTAGACATTTGTAGATTTGTATAAAAAGTAGAATTTTCTTTAAAAAGTAGAAATTTATTTGCATATTTCAGCTGACAAATTTGTTAACTTAAAAATCTAAGTTAATTCACATGCAAATAAATACGTCTAGAATTATACATATATCAATATGGTTTTAGCATTTATCGCTCTCTGGATGGTGAGATTATAAATTATTTTTACTTTGTTCTTTGTTTCTCTTTATATTCTATAAAGTTCCTACAATAAATACTATTACTTTTGGAATAAAAAAGGAATAAAGGTTATTTCTAAAGTTAAAGTAAAAAAATTAAGTCATATAATGTAAAATGAATGTGAAGATACCCTGAAAATACAGAGTAAAGGGATCTCTCTCTAGGTAGTAAAACCAAGGGCTAAGTCTTTTTAGAGGCCCTGTTAAATAAGTAGGATAGCAAGTAATACAGTGTATGAGAAAGGGCAAAGGTCTCAGCACTAGAGTGCCTGTGTTTTAGGTCAGGTTTTACCATTTAGTGGTTAAAGACTTTGGGTAATCATTGATTTGACTTTTCTTACTTTATTTTTTTGTCCACCTATAAAAAATTATGTAAATGGTTCCTTGCCTTTTATCTTATGGGTTACCTCAATGTTCAAACATGTGCATGAATGTGGACACATTTTATAACTATAAAGCAATAATGTAAGTTTATTAAAAAGTTGTTAAAATAACAATAAGGAGAAAAGCAGACAAACAAATAATAGCACAATTCAGTGAAAAAAGAAAAAATAAACCAATACAATGTAAAGTTTCACACCCCATGTTTTAACCTTATCTAGTTCCTTCATTGAAAGGAAATTATGAGTACGTAAGGTAACTATCAAATCCTACCCCTTTCCTAAAACATCCCCTTTCAAGTCAGTTGCAAGTAAACTCTTATAGCAACCACAGTACTGCTATTGGTTTGAATTCCCTGCAACATGTAAAGCATATATGCGATTCACAAGCCACTAAAGTGCCATAAGAAAATGTCCTTTTGGTTGTCTCTTATGTACCACACAAATGCTAAAAGAACAATAACAACTAATATTTTCATTGAAAGTCTATTATGTCCCTGGGGCTGTACTAAGTACTTTGCATGTATTATCTTAGTTAAACCATTTAACCATCTTATTAAGTAGGTGTTATTAAGTAGCCAATTCAAAGACACATAGAGGCACACAGGTGGGGCAGGCATTAAAGCCTATGTGCTTAACCACTACATAAAATGCCTTCTGTTTTGCAATATGAATGGATATTGTGGTGAATAAGATATGGGCTCTGTCTCTAAGGCTACTGACATTTAACAGTGGAGGTAAGACATGCATGCATTCCTAAACAAAACTCAAGTTGAGATCATTTTCATATGGACTTCTCTCTAAGAGGAGTTGGCATTGTATCTGTGTCCTAAATTTAAGCTTTTTCACCAGTCATTCAGGCACAGAAAGTTCCATGTGTAAAGACAGAATATAAAAAAGATAAGCATAGGTGTTTATAATATTTACATATGAAATTATGTATGTAATATACACATTATATATTATTTCAGGAATGCATATTTTATTAATGAGCCAACATTATGCTACTTGAGGGCAGAATGTGACCAGTTCTTACTACAAGACTTTCACATAATATAGGACTTACACACTCAGAGGCAGATGCTGAATAAATGCTCTGAGCTGTGTTTTTAAGAATATTTGTTTCAAGGTACGAACATGACAGATTTGGCCATAGGGAAGGTGAAGCAGGGGAAAGGCTAGTAAGATAGACAAAATGTTGTCCAGTAGCAGAAATGAAGGCAGCAAGAATGGAGAGGAAGAAACAATGCAAATAAAATCCACTAGCCTTGGGCAGTCTGTAGTGAGGAAAGTTTAAAGATCTCTTTTAAAGTGGCACTCTGGATTTCCAAGGAAAACACTCTATTGTCAAGTAAAGTGAATGTGTTGCTTGGTAGGATGATCTTCTGAACACGCTGAATTTGAGGTATTGAGGGGCCATTTCATGACTGGGATTAGAGCTGCAGATATGGATTTAGGAGTAATCCCCCAAGAGTGGATAGATGAAACCTGGGGAGTAGCTAGCAGGGGAGAGAAACAAGGAGGGCAATTATAAAAAAAAGAAATGAAGCTGCTGGAGAAAGATCCTTCAGGAATATTTATAAGAAGTTGAGTGTGTGTGTGTAGGGGGAATCAAATTAGAAGGAATTAAACGGTCACAAGAATCTATCCATTTTCCACCACATCTGATCCATAATTTCTAAAAGCTTAAATAGAATCCACATCATTGATAGATTTGTCTTTCTATGAGTCTGTGGAGCATTCATCAGGGCTCACAGGATGCAAAAGTAGTACAAAATGCCCAGCTAAATATTCTCCAACTTCAATCCATTTAAGTGTAACATAAACCTTAGTTAAGACAATCATCACTATTTGCTGACATTCATAGACAGTACATTTTCTTACAAGCATTTACTTCATAAAACACCAAGAGAAATTAAATTATGTTGCAACAGAGTGATGTCTAACACAACCGGAAGAGGAAAAAAAGGGTTCTCGACATTGTTATCCCAATGTTAATGTCCTAATCTTGATTTTTCTTACAAAGCAAATGGTTTCCTTGAAGTGTCTAATTGATGAATACAATTAAAAACTAAAGTTCTTTGTGAAGGAAAAAAAACATTATCTTCAGAAACCAGGAAGCTGAGTGTTAAGCCATTGCTTTGTTTCAGATGCAGCTGTATCTTGTTGCATGATAGCATTTATGGCATCACCAGTGGAATATTGTTTTTAATAAGTGCAAAACTGATTGGTGAAGACATTGGTCTCCTTTAGAAAGAAAAAGTTAATAATTTCTTCTCCACCACATATTGGCTACCCTGTTTATTAAAAGATAGACATTTTTGACATTTGGAAAGCAATAATCGATTCTACAATATTATTAGGAGTCCATATAGATAGTGAACCTTTCCTGTCAGGATAAGACAAAAAACGTGTAAGATAGGGGCATCCAAGGATCACCTACCATTCATCACATGCAAGGTAACTGTTTTTCCCTAAGTTCACTCAAGCAGAAAACGAACAGTTGCCAATGGTGATCAGAGAGATAGAAAATGCTGCTTCCAGGAATGAAAGTCTCTTTGTTGTTGTTGTTGTTTTAAAGTTAAACCAATATTCTATATACTTTTGCTGAAATAGCAAGAGGGCCAGATTTGATAAGATCACAGTCCTGGAACTGATCAGTTGCTCCTTGATGTGTTCACAGAATGTTACAGTCATATAACCAACAGATGCTCAAAAGTAGCCTCAAAACCAACAAAGACAAACTTTCTGTTTTCAATCTTTGGTGAATTATTTTGAAGTTTCAAAGCATATTGGTCAGAATGGAATTTTACAAAGATAATCTTTAGATCTTAGTTATTTGGAGGATTATAAACTATACCAATTTACTGTTCTATCACTGGAAGAACTGCAAGTATTTTTTGCTCCCCACAAAACTAAATCTCCTCTGAAAATAGAAACCTATTTCAATAATTCAATTTGTACTGCAATCAATACAAATTGATTGGGTGCAATAAAAAGTATGGCTAATTCTTAGAAATAAGCATGCTTACGTCATTAAGGCTAAAATAGCTAGCATGAGAAGCTCAAGTGAAATAAATAAAAGTGTATTCTTATAATAAGCATCTCCAAGCCTTTGGTAGTTGAAGACACTATTCAAAGATGCAACCTCGTCTTTCATTGGTGTTCTCTGTCTGCATAGAAAGGGCTGTGAAAGGGGAGATGCAAAAGAGGCAAAGAAGTAGGAAAAATGTCTTGGGAGAAGGAAGGATGTTCCAATGATATGAAATAACACAAAAAAAAGTTAACTTGGGACCAGTTATTATTTAATAATACTGGAGACAATTCCAAAAATATTTTGAATCACATAATTATGCTGTGGAAGAAAAAAAATTATTCAATGTCCAAGACTTTGTGTTTGTGAAAAAACTGTCCTGTTTATTTTATAGCCCATATATTCTAAATGTTTACAAAGATAAAAAGCATTGTTTTCGTGACCATTAAAATCTGATACATGAGGAAGTATGCAGGACTTGGGACTTGAAGATTCTGCATCAAATTCAGAATAAATAACCTGTGATTTAGCTACAATTTGGGCCAAACCTTCATGGCTTTTTGACATCAAGGACTAGTACATAGTGAGGGATCAAAGGATGCAAAATTGAGCGTAATCAAGGATATACGATTTTTCTTCTATCAGGTAAGGTACAACTGCTAGTATTGATGAAATGACAACTTAAAAAAAGGCTTTCTGGGCCAGATATGGTGGCTCACGTCTGTAATCCCAGCACTTTGGGAGGCCGAGGTGGGCAGATCACCTTAGGTCAGGAGTTCAAAACTAGCCTGACCAACATGGTGAAACCCAGTCTCTACTAATAATACAAAAATTAGCTGGGCGTAGTGGTGCATGCCTGTAATCCCAGCTACTCGGGAGGCTGAGGCAGGAAAATTGCTTGAACCCAGGAGGTAGAAGTTGCAGTGAGCTGAGATCGTGCCATTGCACTCCAGTCTGGGCAACAAGAGTGAAATTCCGTCTCAAAAAAAAAAAAAGGTTTTATGTTACAAAAATGACAGGTCAGGAATCTGCTACAGAAAAATTTATAATAAGAAAATATGAGTAGGTAAACACACACTAAACATACCTTAAAGATTGCTCAAAAAAGACTCAAGTGGATTAGGGACTTCCCAAAGTATTCTTAGTGGTGCTTGTCAAACACTAAACAGAGAGCCCTCGGTCAGGTCTGTAATCTTTTTGGTGGTGTTCATTTGTTGCAATAAAATAAGTCAGCAGTTTTAACAAAGAAAAAAATTCTATAATGTTTACTGTTTAATACTAAACACAACAGTGTGAGATTATTTCCTGGGCTTTTAAAAATTATACATATCTTTTTTTTAGAAACCTTTACAAGGAATAGTAGAATACTATGAAAAGTTGGCTAAATATTCGATTGTATATGTTGTGTATGATTATCTCTATAATTTGGGACATTAGGCTACTGGTCAGAAATGTGATCTCCATTGTAACAGCATTTTAGGGGAACAATTATACTTGATACTTCTCTTTTCAATTTATAGTGTCTATTCGAGAAATATAATCTACCATAATCTGTCAAAACTGCCAAGACTGTAGTACTTCAGTGGTACTTTACAGCTAATATCACCACCACCCACCACCCATTTGCATAATGCATTTAACTTTACAAAGAATACTTTCATCTATTATATTACTTCATTTTCAAAATGGTCTTATAAAGCAGGTAGAGCAGGGATTTGAACTGAATTTCCATTATGAGGAAAATAAGGTAACAACCCATTCCTGGCAAAATCTGGACTAGAATTCAAATCATTTGGCTCCAAAGTAACACATGCTTCTCCAAAGAGCAGCGCAGTATTTCCAGCGTCTTAATTCAATGAACAGATTCAAGTCACGGGTTAAAAATGTTGAGGATGTCAGGCTGTCACTGAGTATACTTCTTGGGTAAGGGGCATCCTTACTCCTGTTAAGATGATCTTACTAACAGCTAAAGCAGACTAGGAGAATTTTGACAGGAAAACTACTATTCTTTTCAGACAGAGATAGTTCCCTTTTGGTGAAACTTGTTGCAATGTTCCACAAAGTGTTACCGCATCTGGAAAGTCCATAATAATTTTGATTTATCTGCACTGACAGTCAGCAGTATGTTATATTCACTGTTGTATAATATTATTATCTGTCGATCTTCCCAGTAGATAATATGTTCCTCAAAGGAAGAACCTTGCTTATTTTTTCATTCTATTTACTGCCAGCCATGTTGAAGTTGCTCAGTAAAATTTGTGGGAGGAATGAAGGCAGGAAGGCAGGCAGGCAGGAAGGAAAGGAAAGAAGGGAGGGGATGACGAAGTTTTGGAACTTCCTTTTGCAAACCACTCTGCTAGTTGAATTTATGACACAAAAGAGTTCAGGGACAACAACAAAAATGTTTGAAGTCATTGTAGCAAAAGAGCAAAAGAGTCTCGAAAACAAGTAAGAGAATGACTTAATCCAACCACTTGATATGAAAATTACCAGTAATTAGCCTGTGTTAAAGAGATCAACTTTTTTACACAAGTCAGCAGCAAATTGGTTAACTTAACCAAAGTTATGCCCAAACTGCTCCTCATGCAAACTGATTTCTATGTTTTGGTTTCATGAAACTGATCTATCATTCAGGACAATAAACTAAATAAGAACTAGGCGTTTTATATAGTGTTAAGGAGAAAACATCATCACTGGCACTAGTATCAAATAATATTGCTTTTCGTTGGCAAGCTAACTCAAACTAGGAAAATGAATTTATTAAAACTCTTCATGGACCTTATATCAAGTCTGCAAACTCTTAAATGTAAAACTCTGCTTATAAACATTGTCAGGGTAAAATTTTGTCTTAAAACGGAGTAATTGCTTCTATTTCCTGTGATGTTTACACAGCAACTCCTTCAGAATTACTCTTAAAACGAAATAGGAAAGAAAATCAATAGCAACACTGCACTATGAAATAAACTTTGCGGCAGAAATGGAACCAGAAGATTAAGATAAAACCAAAAAAGTATGAAATAATAAAAAGGGCACCAAATTCAACTCCATAACAAAGACTAAACATGATTTCAAATATGTATTACACATACACACAATGGAATATAGACATTTTGTATTTCACAAGAATATTTTTATAAAAAATAATTTGCAAAAATTAATTCAGTAGCAATTAATACTATTCTGCCTAACCTCATGGTATTGACAAACTTTAATCAGATATTATTTGTAAAAATATACTTTACAGCATTATTACAAATTTTTCGTTTTCCAAATAAACTATTTTTGAAATATTTTTACTTTGTATAAAATTTTTAAAATTCAAGAATCATCTATTCTCTCTTGTTAAAAATGTCAACTGCTAATTACACAACTTATTACAACTGCTTTTACTATGTGTGTGCAACATTCTTCTTCATTATTTGTGTTCTATTTTGTTTGTTTTCCAAAGTCTGGAGATATTCTCGTAAGACAAATTTAAAACATTTATCAATTTTTATCTTAAATATTAATTTGAGTTGGAAATTAGACATGTTTACCTTAAATACTGAGCAAAAATAATTTCAACTATATATAACAGTTATAGATACATCAATACAAAATGTGTATATATATATATATATAAAACAATACTATATGTAGTATCTTAAGTAATTTTGAAGCTGACATGAATTTCCATATGCTTCTTTAGCCTAGCAGACCTCCAATGTTATATGGCTGAAGGTAACTGCTTCAATGGCAATCAATCATTAACCATCAAATCCACTCAAGACTAGAGTCAAACTTTCTTCTATTAAATCACCCGCACAAAACAACTGAGTTTTCCCATCCAAACCATTGGCCTCTGCAACTTGTAAGAGAAGAGGGAAAACAGACAGATCTACTTGATAATCAATTTAAAGGTTATCAAGGCTCTCTTTACTTTTGCTAACACATTTTCTTTTTGGAGCCTTCTTGGCCAATGTGCTTCTGCCTAAGTGTCACAATCTGTCTTAGGTCTTAGCTAAGAAAATGTCTTATATGGTTTTTACAGTTAAGAACTGACAACTGCCTTTTATTTTTGTTGGTAAGCACTCCTCTAAAGTTCTCTTGCCTGATCAAACCTCACAAAAATAGAAATTGGTCATTATTCTGAATGTCTAAATGTCCAGTAAGCATTTACTTTTTCTTGATGTGTGTTAACATATACACATGTTTTGATCTACTCTTGAAGTTATTAATTTAGGAAAGTGAATTACCAACACTGTACAAACACATGATGCCATATGGATTTTCAGGGCTGAACCAAGTTCATAAGCAAGATGGCAATGAGGAGACATCTATACTTTATCTTATTGCAACTACCACTTCGAGCTAAGTACACAGAGCTTGAAGGAGAAATCATTACTTGCTTCTTTTGAAACCAAATCCATCCTCTCAAACCTTATGGTTTTCCCTTCCCTTTGTTAGGCCATACTGATTTACATTGTATTTCAGTATTGAAATTCACATCAGACCAATTTCACATTGTTTAGTAACTTGTGATTTATGTAGTATTAAGATTAATTCCATTGTGACCAATATCCTGTCATATCATTTAATTACGCTGACATTTATTATAATTACATCTAATAAATTAGACACATTTAAATACATTCCAGCTAAGAATTTAAACAAATGAGATCCACCTGGCACAATGAGACAAACTGTTTCAGTACAGAAATGGCAAAGAAACTCTCTACTCTCCAAGTTAAAATGATTTACTTTGACACAACCTGGAGGAATTTATTCTGTGATCAGGATATTTTCTCTTTGGCATAAGATACACAAAGTTTGAGATGGAATTTGGTGGTAATTAGAAGGCAAAGAAGACCATAAGAAATATGGGAGGTCATGCTTTTCTCTTTTCATTAAAAAGTTATCTAAAATGACAGTATAATCCTTGATAGTCATTTTTAACTGGCAATTATTGAGTACATACAATGCAGCCAGAATTGAACTGAAGTTCAATTGTCAAATGGGACATTGTCAAATGGGAAAAGTCACATTGTCAAATGGGACTTTTCCTGTTGCATTTGCTTTGGCAGCTTGAACATAACTATTAGGACCAAGAAGAAACAAATACTTCACATTCTAAAGAATATGGGGCCAGATCCTCTTTCCAGAGCTATGATCAATAGCAACCCCCAACGCCTAATCCTCCTTCCCTAACACACTTTCTAATCTATATAAAGTGATCTGAGGATCAGAAAAGAGAAAGAGACAATGCATTCTTAATGGAGACTACAGAGGTTATGTTCTCTGTTCCCCACCAAAACGCCCAATTTAAGTGTGATTGAACTCCAAAATAAATAAAGACAGGGACACTGGCATGTCACTTCCAGGGCTCTGTACTTACTGTCAGTGGAGTGAAGCAAAGAACTTTTAACTCAATTTCATACATGATCCCTGTGGCTTGAGGCTATACATGAGGGGAGAGAGGTGTCTACTCCTCACCTGTAGGTTTCTGAAAGCAAGAGACTCTTCAAACAGTCTATCCTATGGGAGAAATAACCTAAAAAGCCAAGGAGAAAAGCCCTCTCTGATCCTCACAACCCCCTGAGGTTTCTGAAGAAGACCTCAATGGGTAACTGACCTCAGTGGGTAACTGAGCTTCGTGTGGAGAAGTATGAATTAGAAGGTGGAAGAAGAACTACAAGGTGGTCTAGATAAAAGTCATATTAACGGATCCTCGTGGAGGAGTGAGACATTAGCTGCTTATAGAAAGTACGGTACCAGGAGTAACAGCATGTTGTGTTTACACACTTTGACATCATATATTTCTGGATGAAGCCTCAGCACTATTTTTTTTTCTTTTTTTTTAGGCACAGTCTCACTCTGTCACCCAGACTGGAGTGCAGTGGCACAATCTCAGCTCACCACAACATCCGCCTCCCGGGTTCAAGTGATTCTCCTGCCTCAGCCTCCCAAGTAGGTGGGATTACAGGTACGCACCACCACGTCTGGCTAATTTTTGTATTTTTAGTAGAAACGAGGTTTCACCATGTTGGCCAGGCTGGTCTCGAACTCCTGACCTCAGCCACCCGAAGTGCTGGGATTACAGGCGTGAGCCACCCACCGTGCCCAGCCAGCACTGTCAATTCATTTAAGGTCTCTGAGCCTTACTTTCCTCCTCTGCAAAATGAGAACAATGCGCTCTAGCTCACAGGGCTTTTATGGAGAACAAATTGGACAATGCTTTTAGAAATGATGTCAAATGATTACACTATGCAAACAATGATATTATTACTTAACCTATATATTACATTCACCTTCACTGCTTGTCCGTATTATCTTACTATATTATATATATTTTTAGGACAGCTAGAGTCTTATACTACTTTATGTCTTGTGTATTCTCCAGGTGTGCTATATTTAGCAGAATCTAAGAATGATTTGCAATGACCCTTATCTTTGTATAATTCTCTTCCCTTTCAGGGTGTGCAACCTGTAAATATGACAATATATCTCACCAATGATACAGCTTCAGCAAGCCAAATCTAAAAATTTGAAATCCAAAATGCTCCAAAATCTGAAACTTTGCAGCCAATATGATACTCAAAAGAAATGCTCATTGAAACATTTTGAATTTAGGATTTTCAGATTTGGGATGCTCAACTTGGTAAGTGCAAGGCAAATATTTCAAAATCTGAAGAAAATCCAAAATCTGAAACATTTCTGGTCCTAGGCATTTTGGATAGGAGTACTCAACCTACGTGTGTGTGTGTGTGTGTGTGTGTGTGTATGTTCAAGAATGGAAAAGCCACTAAGAATGCCCTCCAGCTGACAACCAGCAAGAAACTGGGACATCAGTCCTACAGCCTCACAGAACTGAATACTGGTAACATTCTGAAGAAGCTTGGAAGCAGTTTCATCTTCAAATCCTCAAGATAAAGAGCCCAGTCAACTGGCTCTTTAATATTAGGCTTCTTGAGACCCTAAGCAGAGAAGTAAGTTGAGCTCCCCCAGATGTGTGATCTATAGAAATGTGAGCTAAAAAAATAGATGTTGTTTTTGGCTACTAACTTTGTAGTAATCGATTATTTAGTGATTGAAAACTGATACAGATGCTAAAACCTATTTATTAAATGAATACTATTTATTGAATGAAAGCCATTGATTGAATGTTCATGAAGCAATTAATATATAATATCTGAGAATATTTCACGTGAGGTCTTGTCTGAAAATTCTTCTGAAGAATTTTGAATGCTTATTAGAATCTGAAAAAAAATCTCAGAGGCTAATCACAACTAGGATTAATTGGAAGACATGAATAAGTACCCCTGGTGATGTTTAAAATGTTTGTTGAGGGTAGAGTGGTAGAGTTTAGCAAAACCTGTAGTCAAGTAGGATGGAGGCTCGGCACCAGTATAATTTGGCCATAAATTTCCATGGTTTACTCATAGGCTGATTGCATGTAGATTACATACAGTGAAATGATAATTTTGTGTTAAGGAGTGAATTCTCAAAATATTTGTAAAAATGGGCAGTTTGGGATGGCTTTTTGGAAAAGTGGGGCTCACGTTAAGTCTCAACACTAAGTACGAATGACTAAAATAAAAGAACACTGATGAGGAACTAAAAGAAAACTACAGAGATAATCAAATCTGCTCCCCTGTCTCATCCCCTATGCGTTATAATATGTCATCATTCCCTGTCAAACACAGAATTCTTTTTATTTTAGTATATCTCTAGGGAATAAGATCGAAGAACACTCTCCTAGGAATTTAATTATCCTCCGTTGGAGGAAATCCTCTCGCTCAACATGAAGGCAAAAAGTAAAGGCCATTTCATCTTGTCCTGCCTCCACCCCTGCCTGTTAATTTTAAAACACATGTTTAGATACTAGAATATTTTAAGAAAACAGCTACCATACTGGCATCTGGTGCTATTGGTAACCAGTGCAAGGATAAGCTCCAGTGAGAATTTAAAAATGCCCTTTCCTAAGGAGAAACTGTTAAAAAAAAAAAAACCTGATTATCAGTCGTTCCCCAATTCATGAAGAAAAAGAACAAGTATTATCAAAGAGCTAATTTATAAATACCTGGATTTATAACTCTTTTCCACTAAGTATTTCCAAAATAATTGTTCTCAAAGTTGACTGTACACTACAGTTAACTAGGGACCTTTAACAAATTTTGATGCCTAGTTTCTATGCCTTTAAAAATTCTGAACGAATTGGTCTGGAGTTCAGTTTGTTTATTGTGATAATTTCAAGAGCTCCCAGGTAATTCTAATATATGGCCTCTGAGCTATGGTCCAGGATTACATGCATAATAGACTTCTGAGGAAAGACAACTATGAGTTCAGTTTATTTGTCCACTAGAAGGACTGGATTCTAGACACCTCTGAAATAAAATATCCATGCATATTTGCTCTGAAATAAAAATGTTGCAGAACAATGCTTTTATTTCAAGGTTTGCATTTTTCCAAAGGGTTTTTTTTTTCAATTCCTCTGTTTGCAATGCAGCAATATCTTGTTTGAATGTAAATTAAATCTTCCTGTTAATAAGAAGGATGTGTCTCTGCCTCAGGACCATGTACAAACAGTCTGATGATGGCAGGCAGTGACCCAGGGATGTTCATGATGGACTGAGAGAGACATGGCAAACATTACAAGCATGCATTGCAAATACTGGACTATGGAAAATTAATAGTTTTAACCCTTAAATCAACTTCACATGGCACAGTAGCATATTTTAGCGGTAATTTATCTACCTTCTACACTTGCTTGGGGGAATTACAGATACAAAGCTGGAAATAAACCATACTGAAGGTAGCATTATACTTTACCTTGGGCGAAACTTGGGAAGCAACACAATTTGGCCTTTATATTTAAAAATCACGGTTCATTTGACGTCACATCAATGTAGAGAGAAGAGTTGAAATTTGAGTGAGAAAAGCTATTAGGGAGTACATTTACTAGAGAAGGAATAGAATTAATATAACTTAGTTTTTTTCATCTTACATTTTCTTTTGTTGATAACGACTCAGTTGGAACATTTTTGAGGTTGCCAGAATCTTCTGATTCTGGAGCCTAAATAAGGTTTTTTTACTAGCAGGTGGACTGAATAATAGAAATTTGATGGCCAGAGGCCAAACCAACACTTTACAAAAGGCCTCTGGACCAGGTGGTTGACAAGCCTAGGACTTACATGAATGCAACCCCAGAAGAAAAACTTGCCAGTGCCTCTTCAATAGCCATCCAAGACTCTTGCTTGAATTTCAAGGCAGCTGATGGTGATTTCTTCTTCCATTTACAACTTATTTATTTTTATAAAAAGAATGCTGTACCCTTTTCTTTCCTCCCCAACACCAACAGTTCACTCGTCCAAAAACTCTAAGGCATTCAGATAAAAGCAGATGAAAATATTGTTTGCCAGAAACATCTTCAAACAGAATACGAGTTTTCACACATAGAATGCTCATTAGAAGCAGAAGCAAACATATCACTGTAACATAATAATAGCTCATATTGAGCAAGTACTCTGGGCTGTGTGCCTAACATACAATAGCTCATTTAATTAACCATTATGTTGGGTGGAAGCTATTATTTTCATTTCACAAATTAGGAATCTCAGACACATAGAACTTAAATCACTTGCTGAAAGTCGTACAGAAAGCAGTAAAAGATCCAGTATTCAAAAACAGGCAATTTGGCCAAAACTGTCCACTCTTAATTATACCACTATACTGTAGTTATTGCGTAAAGTGGCCCATGAGAACAAGCAATGGGTACCTTGCCCCACTGGAAAAAAATAAATTCAGGGAAGTTTCTTGGGTAAGTTTATTTCTGCGCTAAGTGAAAATATTATATAAAAACTATATGGATGAGGTGGGCAGGGCCCAGTGGCTCATGCTAGTAATCCCAGCACTTTGGGAGGCCAAGGCGGGCAGATTACGAGGTCAGGAGTTCAAGACCAGTCTGTCCAACATAGTGAAACCCTGTCTCTACTAAAAATATGAAAATTAGCTGGTCATGGTAGTGGGCACCTGTAATCCCAGCTACTCGGGAGGCTGAGGAAGGAGAATTGCTTGAACCCAGGAGCGGAGGTTGAAGTGAGCAGAGAATGCACCACTGCACTCCAGGCTGGGCAACAGAGCAAGCTTCCATCTCAAAAAAAAAAAAAAAAAAGGAAATTATATGCATGAGGTAGATGGAGGAAGGGGGATGGAATTCCTGGCAGAGGGGATAGCATAACTGAAATCAAAATGGTTGAAACAAAGCAAAACAAAACAAAAAAAATCTTACATTGTGTGTTGGGCAGTTTGGTAAAGTAAAGAGATAACATAAAAATCAAGGAGATGGCACTGAGAGGTGAACTAGGAGAAGATCATGGCAGTCTTAGTATCACACCAAGAACTTTGACTTTGTTCTACAGGTCAGAAAATCTCAAATATTTCTGATCACGACCCACAGAAAAAAATATATTTTATATGGTGACAAGTACATTTTTAAGCATGTATTTTACTTCTATATAACAAAAATTTATATATCTTTATTATACATGTTATTTATAATACATCATATTATAGATAATATCACACACACACACACACACACATATGTACACTCAAACTGGTTGAGCACCCTAAATCCAAAAATTTGAAGTTTGAAATGCTCCAAAATCCAAAATTTTTTGAACACTAGAATGATGCTCAAGGAAATACTCATCAGAACATTTTGTTTTGTTTTGTTTCATTTGAGACAGTCTTGCTCTATTGCCCAGTCTGGAGTGCAATGGCACGATCTCAGCTCACTGCAACCTCCACCTCCTGGATTCAAGCAATTCTCCTACCTCAGCCTCCTGAGTAGCTGGGACTACAGGTGTGCACCACCACGTCCAGATAATTTTTTGTAGTTTCACTAGAGACAGGGTTTCACCATGTTGACCATGCTGGTCTCATACTCCTGTCCTCAAGTGATTTGCCCACCTTGGCCTCCCAAAATTCTGGGATTACAGGTGTAAGCCATCATGCACAGCCATCATTAGAGCTGGGTTCTAATCATCATTCACATTTCATATTTTCATATTTGGGATACTCAAATAGTGCAAATATTCCACAAACAAAAAAAACTCTGAAATCTGAAACACTTCCGGTTCCAAGCATTTTGGATAAGGGACATTCAGTCTCTCTCTCTCTCTCTCTGTCTCGTGTGTGTGTGTGTGTGTGTTTGTGTGTGTGGGTATGCATCTGTATAGTTGGCCCTTGAACATTGTGGGGGTTGGGGTACCCATACACTCTCAGTTGAAAATCTGTGCATAACTTTTGGCACCCCCAAATTTCAACAACCAGTAGCCTACTGTTGACCAGAAGCCTTACTAATAAAAATAAGCAGTTGATAAACACATACTTTGTGGGTTATATGTAGTATATACTGCATTCTTACAATAAAGTAAGCTAGACAAAAGAAAATGTTATTTAGAAAATCATAAAGAAAATATACTGACTATTCATTAAGTGGAAATTGATCATCATAACATTTTCATCCTTGTCAATGTCACATTCAGTAGGCTGAGGAAGAGAAGGAAGAAGAGGGGTTGATCTTGCTGTCTCATGGGCGGCAGAGGCAGAAGAAAATCTATTTATAAGTGGTCCTGTACAGTTCAATCCTGTATTGTTCAAGAGTCAAATGTGTGTGTGTGTCTGTGTGTGTTTGTGTGTGTGTGTGTGTGAGAGAGAGTAATATATATATATTATATATAATTTTGCAATAGAATGAAAATTTTCAAGAAAAATAATGAATCTTACTATTCAGATATTCATATTTTCTTTTCTATTTCATATCAGTTCTAGACCATTTAGGAAATGAGTAGGCCTCTCAATTCATTTTTAGGCCCCATTAATGAGCTATAATACTGTTTAGATAACACAGTTATGGGTGTTGGAAATCTATGGGCTATCATCAGAGGATTTTGATTACAGGAGACATAGTTTAGAGTGTTACTTCAACTGGGTCACTGTGATAGCAGTCATTAGCTGTCTGAAGATGATTTTGAGTCATTTGCCAAGCTCAGGCAAAAGAGAACAGGGGAGACAAAATCAAGTCTACTTAGATGCCACAAAAAATAAATTGAGTAACTTAGAGTCTCCACTAAAATGATAATTCTTTATTAGAAGAATGTTAAAGAAATGATCCGAGGACCACCACTCTTGAATATCCTTAAAAGTACAATACAAAGCCAGTTAGATTAGCAGGGTTACTGACATACCTGCCTGAAGGAAAGGAAACAAACAGGTGACCACTGGTGCCCTCCAGGTCTAGATTTATTTCCCTGGTCACTGACTATCTGAAAAGTAATTTTGGTTGCCTGAGAATAAAAAGTCAAATTGTACATGAGATTGCTCTGAAGAGGAGTCTACAGAAACGTATTAGAAACAGATGAATAGTCATGACCCTCTTTACTCAATGCACTCCTACACAAATGTCTATGCAACTACAGAAGAGAATTCAGTATCTATTTATCAATAAAAGAATATGAGAATGTTTCTGCAGCCTCCTAAAAAAAAACCTTTCCTATGAACAGAAGATAATGGGGTTATTATAGACAAGGCAAAAGTGCCTTCTGAAATATTGCAAACTAATTAAGAATAATTATTAATAACATTTTTGGTGGTATTGTCTTATTATGCTTGACTAATTTTTAAATATTCTGGTATATTTGAACTTTCACTATTTTAGCCTGTACCCTATATTTTTTTAGCACAGATTTTAATTAGAAAAATAGAAGTAATAACAAGGGAAGTCACATGTTAACTAATGAACTGAGGCTAACAACAAAAAAGACACAGGGAAGCCCCTGAAGGACTCTCTAGCTTGATGTTCTTCTTGGAATCTAGGGCAGGACAAAAGTCCTAACATCACTCTATGGATGACAGAGATGAACCACATGAGCCAAGTGCTAGAACTGACATATTTATCTCTGTTTCCCTGTATGTACCACCACCCCACAACTCCAAAAAAGAAAAAATTTATAAACACAGCCACTAAAATTGGCAATTCTAGAGAAACTGGGTGGCCTGTTAACATCTGGCTTTCCCAAAACTCAATTTTTCTGTAACTCATTCATTTTTTAGCCTTCAATTTTGAAGAAATTTCTTGCCTCCTGGCCAGCCGCAGAGGCTGACGCCTGTAATCCCAGCACTTTGGGGGGCAAGGCGGGCAGATAACCTGAGGTCAGGAGTTCGAGACCAGCCTGACAAATATGGTGAAACCCCGTCTCTACTAAAAATACAAAAATTAGCCAGGCCTGGTGGTGGGTGCCTGTAGTCCCAGCCACTTGGGAGGCTGAGACAGGAGAATTGCTTGAATTTGGGAGGCAGAGGTTGCAGTGAGCTGAGATCATGCCACTGCACTCCAGCCTGGGCAACAGAGGGAGACTCTATCTCAAAAAAAAAAAATTAATAAAAACGAAATTACTTGCCTCCTTCCAGGCTTGCTATACATAAATAAACATACACGCACAATCTACATTTCTCCATTACACTGCCATCATTTCCTTGTCACTAGAATTGTATCTTCCAGTCCAAGAGACAGCTAATCAGAACTGTCAGGACAAACTCTTGGGACTGTAAATGTGCTATCTGGAGCATAACTATCCTAAGAACACTGATTATAAAATCCAGAAGCAAAAACTCATCAGAAAAGATTTGAAACTCATTTCAGACAAGATGCAGAATGTAAACAAATAAATACACAATATGAAAGCAACTTTCACTGAGTCTCATGATGGAAAGATTTTGATCCAATTGATTATTATTGTTCCTAGTTCAAAATATTTTAGGCCTTATCAATGGCAATGCATAACTGGAATGACTAAGTTTAGCTTTTCAGTGAATCATCAGAGTAGTGATTAAACTAATGACATACAAGACTCCTAACTGGATTTTGAAGATTGAATACGGTATCCAAAACTAGCACTGGAACAAGACAATAACCTTCATTCAGCCCACAGAAAAACCAGTTTAAAACATTGAAAACAAAAAAAAAAAAAAAAAAAAAAAAAAAAAAAAAAAAAAAAAAAAAAAAAAACTATACAGACAGTTATCAAAAAAAAAAAAATTGCATTCATAAAAAAAACTCTGAAACGATGACACAATGAGTATATTTGTGATAATTATTTGCCATGCCAATTGTATTAAATCATTAGGAGGTAGTACACATCTACATGCATAACGAGCCCATTTTTATGTTAGCATATCTCAAGGGACTTTCCTGCTGTATATTTTATACTGCTACTGCCTTATATTTTACGTTAGCATTAATGTTTTAATTTTCATATACATGTTCTTAGACCATTTTATGAAGGGCATGGCTTTACAAATTCAGTTGATATATTAAAATAGTGTTAAAAAAAGATCATGTAACAAGTAGTCCTAAATCAGTTCTTTGTGTTCCCTCTGTACATTCAAACCTTCTAATATGGTTTATTTGTTATGGGTAATACAGAAGTAAGATCTGGGCTGTAAACTCTGACCATCTGTCAGGTTAACATGCATATGCACTAAGTGTCTTTTTTCAGATGATGGATCCTATCACAAGTCCTCCCTAAAACAATATATCAATCCCCTTCCCCACAAAAATAAAAAAAAATGATTTATATCAAAATGAATACATAAAATAGAGCTTCTCTCTAAATTGCCCTTCTGGTTAGAATACTACTTCATCACCTCAGAAAACCTGTCTAATATTATACAGGTAGAATAATTTACCCAGGTGTAAAGAATTTTTTTTAAAAAAGAGACAAAATAGTGTAGTGATTAGGAATAAAAGTTCTAGAACCAGACGATCTCTATCAGACCCAGTTCGGCCATTGACTGTCTTGTGAGTCTGGTCCAGTTATTTCACCTTTTAGAGCTTTAGTTTTCTCAATTCAAATAAGAGTACTTACCACAAGGTTTATTAAAAAAAAATAAAAGATCCATGTAAAGCATTTGTATCTTATTCAACATATTTATTAATATTACTATTGTTACTAATACACAGATGACTTCAAAAGCTGCTATTAAAAACCAAGTAAGGATGTGGGTGGCATGCTGTATTTTAGATTCAGATTCAACAGCCACTATACTAATTGCATTCATATGACATTCATATCACATTAACGTCATAGCACAGTACAGCAATTAAGAATAAGGATCTGGTTTTAAATCTTAGTTCTATCACGTATTAGCTGTATTTAATTCAGTAATCTTCTTAACAGTTCTATAAAACAGATAATAGTATTACCTGCCTTATAATATTGTTGGATTAAATAAATTACTATATGTCAAGCTCTTAGAAAAAAAATTGCTGTTGTAATTATCGATTTTATTTCAGAAGGGAAAATGTCCAAATATTTAAAAAGCCAGAAGAACAACAGAACCAGTCTTGTAGTCATTGAAGTAATAATAACTTAAAAAAACATAATAATAACCATTAAAACAGTAATATGCTATACTTAGCTCAAGCGTAGCATGCTATCATTTGCCTACAATTTCACTATATTACCCACATGACCTCTCAACAAGCCTGTAATGTGGGTAGGCTATAGATTATTGCCTTCAAATTATACTTCATGAACTTGAGGTTCAGAAATCAGTGACTTGCTAAGCCACATAATATTAGGTGTTTGAGCCAGTGCTAGCATCTAAGTATGGGCCTCATGATCCAATGCCCTTTCCACTTCACTCCTTCACAAGGGCCAAAGAACCAAATTCAAGGCAAGGCCATCTATCAGGCCATCCTGATAAGAACCCCTCCTGAAATAAGACAACATGGTCACACAAATCAAATGCACATGCTTTCTAACTCAATAGTTATACAGAAGTTATAGGTAACAACTGATACATCTGCACAAACCATAAGGCCATTAACACAAAGATGCATTTTAAAGCTAACCAGCTCCAGCATATTATATTCATGTAAAGAGAATTTGGTTTTCCTTTCCTTCTGACACTTCATTTTCCCTTTGTCTCCAAAATCTGTTAATAACTATTTTTAGCTGGATGGAGCATTTCATGAATGGGTCAGTCTTAAAAATCTCATTTGGTTTCCAATTTTTCTTCAAGCATTAAGACTTGCCACGTTTAGATTTTTTGGTTATTATAAACAAAAGAATATATGTGGATAGAATATACACACACTTATGCAAATATATATAGATATATAGCATGCATATATATGCACACACGTCTATCTATACGTATACATTTACAACAAAGAAAAACTGCTTAATTTTATGTATAAGAGATTCAGAGAACTAGACCAGGTAACACTCAACTCAGAATTTACACATTATTAAGGAGAAAGAAAAAAATAAAAGAGAAATCAGTGAACACACAAATCTTCCCATTGACAAGGTTCCCTTTCTGAGCTTCCTTTCACTTTACTTCTGATTTTCTTCTCATATTATGGGCTTCAAGTAATTCTGCACATTTTCTTCTCTTGAAGAGAAGCCATCACCAGGAGAAAAAGACATGAGGTCTTTTTAGAGAGAAGCAATTCACAAATACTGTTAGGCAGGGAGGCAGTCAACAAGCATTTACTGAATCCCTAGCCCCCTAGGCACTGTACTAGGTGCTTAGAACCGAGTCCCTCCTGCTATTCAGTTAGAAGGATGGAAAAGCTGTGACTTTTAATATTAGCACTGACCTAGTTAAGCCATGAATAAAGAATAAAAAGGTTTTCATCTTCCATCACACAAGTTAAGAAAACAAAACCAGAAACCTTGATATATGTTTTTCAGCCCAAAGCATTATGGTTTTGTATATGTTTCAGCTCTTATTGAAATTTTGTAGCTCGATTTCTTTTGGTCTAGAAAGTTAAAAAATGTCCAAGTCAACAACTCAATAAGAAATTTAGAAAGTTTCCGAACAACTCAGTTTCGGAAACCTTTTAGTTCAGCATTTCCCAAACTCGTTGCTATTGACATTTTAGGCTAGAAAATTCTTTCTTGGAAGGAGCAGGGGTCTTTCCTGTGAATTTTAGAGTGTTTAATGGCATGCCTGGCCTCGACTCATTAGATGCCTGTTATCACCTCTCCAACGGAGTGGTGACAACCAAAAATGTCTTCAGACATTGTCGAATATACCCTGGGAGCAACATAAGTCCTGATTGAAAACTATCTAGGCCAAAACTTCACCTAACACATAACTGTATTAGATGGATAGCATGAAAGGATGGCATATAAAGGCCTGGAAATAGAATGACATTAAACTTAAAATAATAAGCGTTTTTCCTAAAGGTATTTTTATTCACCTTGTACATAACATTGAGAAAACATCACTTGTCCAGTATCAAAAATTGGGGACCTTAAAGCAATACACCCCTGGTCTTCCCAAATCACTGCTCTGGCTTGCTTTAGTCTGTAACATTAAGGCTCTGTTTCCCAGAAAGTCCAGAGCTAAGACATACAGGTTGCTTTCAGTTCTTCAGAGGCAAGGAAACTAAGAAAAGTGGTCATCATAAGAACACCAAACATAAAAAGAAAGGAAAGAGTAAACCAAGTTTCTGTTCTTAAAAGAAACAGTAGGAAAAAAGAGAAGACATACATTATCATTTCAAAGCAATTTATGTTAACAATAATAGGGCAAAAGAGATTGTTTTTAGTTGTGTTCTTGCAGAAGTAATGCCAAATTTACTTGAAAGTCAGATTTTTAGAAAATTTTAGATTCAGGGAGTACATGTGCTTGTTACAGGGATATTACTTGTGTAATGGCGGGGATTGGGTTTCTTGTGCACTCATCATCCAAATGTTGAACATTATACCCAATAGGTAATTTTTCAACTCTCATTCCCCTCCCACCATCCTTCCTTTTGGAGTTTCCAGTGTCTGTCATCTCCAGAAAATCAGATAACTTAAAAGGTTTCATGCACGTTAAATAGTTAAAAGTTGTATTATTACACCAAAGGAAAAATGAAAAACTGTTTTTCCCAAAACAGCATAAATGTTTATTTTCTGTATGATTTACTTTTCTGTCCCATTTCTATAATATAGAAAAGTATATTATTTGAATAGCTACATATATCTATCATAAATATATTAGATTTATATAAATATAGTAAATATATCTTTTACTTTGGGATGTAAACAGAGCTAAAATATCATATTCTCAACAGCCCCAAAATAGTCCTTAAAAATCATGGAATTAATGTGGTTATTTAATCTTGTTCAGCAATTTGATGCAAATGCCTAAATACAAAAAGTTGTCTAGTAGGTACTACACAGGAAGGAAGAAGGAAGGAAAAGGCTTAATACTCTAGAATGTTTCCTGAAAATCAGAAAACAAGTAGCATTCAATTGTAGCTAAACTAACTAACTAACTAACTCTCTCGCTCTCCCCCTCTCCCTCCGTCCCGCCCTCTCTGTCACACACAAAAACACACACCACAACACTGAATAAATACCTGTTGGAAGAAAGGAAGGAAGCACATGAGGCAGCATGGAACAGAGAAAGAGAACGACAGCCTCAAGAGACATCATTGACTTGAGTTCTAGTCCTATGATGGATTTCAGAAAGCTGTCACAATCTCTTTAAGCCTCAGTTTCTCATATGTAAAATTTGAGGGTTTACTAGAAGATACATGTATTCTCTTCAATTTAAACTATCCCTGATTCATAGTGTGTTTCAGATCAGGGTAGTAGGAGGAAGATTCTGAGTTTCAGAATCTAAGAAAAATTAAATGATCTCAGTTACATTCTAAAATCGATATGAGCTGCAATTCTGAGAAAAACTTGGCCAGCTAGCCCGAATATTTTTGGCAATGCTAGCAACAGATTGGCTGGATGGCATTGCACAAGAGAATCTTTTTAACACAGTCTGCTCAGTCTGGCCTATCCAATGTTCTGCTTGGGATAACTTTAAATTTGGGTTGACTTAGGACCTGTCCTTGGTATCTCACAGGCTGTTAAGAAGACAGTCCATGATAAATGTCATCTTCATTAAAAGTCAATTCTTGCCAACTTTTTCATGCTACTTTTGTTTTACAATACCACATATAATTTGAGACATACTGCCCACAAAACAGAACCTACAGAAGGTTGGAAACAATATTCTATTCTCTCTTCCAGAGACATGTAACATTAAACAGGGTTCAAAGGGAATGCATTAGAAGTCTACAGAGGAATTTGGATTACAAATCGTTCACAGGAACAGTAAGTACTTTTTTTGGCTTACTAGCTAGAAGTGGGACATAAGGTAAACAAGCTATGAGTAGATTTCTATAGAGGTAAAACACCTCATGTTACATATCACCACGCCCCTGCTGTATAATATATACCATAAAGTATTATTACAAGATTTAAATATTATTTACATCAAGGTTTGCCAATGAAAAGAGCTTTGAGAACCACGTTAGCTTGTAGCTGCCAAAGACACAAGTGACAGCAGTAGTTGGAATCATGCAGTAGTCTGGGGAAAATGGGGAATCCAAGAACAAAGCCATGTAGGAATTTCTCCCTGTCTTCCATTTCAGACAAGTGCTCTTTGTAAAGAGAAATACCTAACAATGCTTGAGAACATTTTATATTTATAATTGTAATAAAAAAGAAAATACTGAAAACTGTATTTTTAGGTGTCTTAGTTCAAAGGAACAAAACACACTGTCATCCTAATCAGAAAAGACATTTAAGGTAACAACCGGAGAAAAGTAGCTTTAGAAATAAATAGGAAACATGTCATAAGATATTTTAATAACGTCAAGCAGCTATTTGCACAAAAATATGGAGCTGCTCCACATTTCAGTACATCTTCCAGGGAGAAGGTAGTAGATATGAGTAGGTAAACATCCCTAACCTGTCTAGTCACATCAGCATATTAGCCACAGAGAAACAAGATACACAAATTCTGGGACCACTTAAAGTGATTTGTTGATCAGCTCTGTGCATAATTACTGCTTTTGTTTAATTACCTTTAATTACCTGTTTTTCTTTTGTCCTTATGCCCTGAGTTGAGTTCTTCATCAGTAATGGGCATGATTTTATGAATATTACATGCAAACAAGCAAATTAGACCCACTGAACTTGGGAAACCATTTTTCACCTTCCCTTCTCTAAAGGTTAGCCGCTATTTTCTGAAAATGATATTGATTCTATGGTAACATGCACAAAGGCACTAATCAGGAGAATAGGAGCTTTTGTGAATTCAGTAAAGCTTATAAAGTACCTCATTATAACATGCTACCAATCTATGACCCCAATAATAGCAGTCCCAAAATTATAAATAAATTAGATGTTTAAATTGTTACCCTTTTTTTATACTACATAGTGGAGCACTCATTATAATTTCCAGAAGAGCTCTTAAAGAAAAAAAACGTGGAGAATGAAAATTGAAAAGCAGCAGCTGCTTAGGGGTGCTTAATCTAGAGCTAGACGTCCAGGCAGATCCAAACTGCCTGCTGCTCCTCCTTCCCTTTTCCTATACTGCCTACAAATAATCGGTTTGATTTTTCATACCACGATTTTAATTAAGCACTGTATCATTATTTCTGGGTAATAAACAGTTTTTATTATTTTCAGTTTAAAGCAATTATTGCCAAAAGGAATTTTTAATTTTAATATTTATTTATTTAGAGACAGGCTCTCACTCTGTTGTCCAGGCTGGCTGGAGTGCAGTGGCTTAATCAGACCTCACTGTAGCCTTGAACTCCTGGGCTCAAGCAATCCTCCTGCCTCAGCCTCCTGAGTAGCTAAGAATACAGGGTTGTGCCCCCAAATCTGGCTAATTTAAAAAAAAAATTTGTAGAGACACGGTCTTGCTGTGCTGCCCAGGCTGGTCTTGAACTCCTGACTTCAAGGAATTCTCCTGCCTCAGCCTCCCAAAGTTCTGGGATTACAGGGGTGAGCCACTGTGCCAGGCTCAATTTTTGTTTTTAATGATAATAGCTAATTCTGGTGAGAATCCTTGAAGCAAAACTCTCACACCTTGCTAGTGTTCCAGCGTGTATAATCCCCTGTTATAGCCTGAATGTGTCCCCCAGAATATATGTGTTGGAAACTTAATCCCCAGTGTAACAGTGTTGGGAGATGGTGCCTAATGGGATGTGTTTAGGTAACGAGAGCTCTACCCTCAAAAATGGATTAACACTGCTATATAAAGAGCTTTGGGGAGAAGGGTTCTGCCCCTCTGCTCTTCTGTCTTATGAGGAAAAGGATTCCTTCCCTCCGGGGGACACAGCCCTCGAAGCATCATCCTAAAGCAGAGACCAAACCCTTACCACCAGACACCAGATGCTGGAGCTTTGCTCTTGGACTTTCCAGCCTCTAGAACCATGAGGAAAATAATTCTGTTCTTTATAAACTACCTGGTTTTAGGTATTCTGTTATAGCAGCAAAAATGGACTAGAGACGTCTTCTTTTAAAAGTCTTGCATGCACTGATAATTGTTGATGTGGTAAATTGAATTAAATAAAAGAAGCTAAAATGACTGTCTTAATTTTTTTTAAAAACAGTTTTCCATTGACAGGTGTTCAAAACAGCATTATTTTTAACTTCTGGGTTTGTGTAGTAAATTAATTAGGGGCTTTCTTTTATATTTGTGTTTTCCAATTTTTCTTTAAGGAGGATTTAGTATTTTATAATTACAATACTTTTTAAAAAAGATTCTCATTTAACCATGAAAAGAGTTTTAAGGTATTCACAATAATGTATTAGAGCTCAGTAGCTTTAACACATTTCTTTCTACATGTACATGACATAAGTGCATGAGGATATTTACCAAAGGATAGAAAGAGAAGTCTTAACTATCTTGAAAACATGAAACAATTAAACGGTGAATTGAAAAAAAAAAAAAAAAACCTTTGTATTGCAATTAATTGACAAATAAAATACTGAGACATAGGCTTTAGGTTCCTCTGAGGCAAAAAAAAAAAAATACCCTGTTTATTTATTTTTTGTCCCCTGCTCCTTGCTGTTGTAGAACATGTGAACACGGTCTTATAATAGGTTCAGAACCATGGATAGCAGATCCGCACTTTTAGGTAGATGTGGCATTATCTTAAGAGGCAAAGTATCTGCTGATCTTCAGTCTGCTTTGTAGTGGCCTTGTTATGAGGGCAAATCAGTTACCTTCTCTGGGCCTCCTTTGCCTCACTGGTAAAGCAATTCATTGCCTTGCCTTTCCAATAGGGGAAAATTAGATTACATAAATTTTGGCCATTTACAGCTGAGGACTAGGACTTTTTTTTAATCGTTCTGATACACAAATAAATATGCTCTGACATTATTCAGTGGATGAGTTTTACTTTTTTTGTTTACTTGAATGAGAATAATGGATAAGAAAAACATTTTCAATAAGGTTAATTTATCAATATATCTACTTCCCTATTGTCTTCAGTCCATAGTTCTAGTAATGAGCACACCACAAAATTGATAATTCCATCAGATTATCATGGAAAACGAGCATTGTTGTATGAACTGTTTTTGTGACTACTGCAAAGGTCAGGAACAGGTCTGCTTTGAAAACTTCAGATAAAGATAGTTTTTAAAAAGTTCCTTAACACACAATCCTAGGAGTATGCTATTAATTTTTCAACTTAAAAAACTAAGGTTTCCGTATCTTTTTTGGTAGCTTCAAGGGAAAGGAAAAAAAAAAGCCTTCACATTCCTAACTATTTTGAAATATTTTTCATGGGTTACTACTTCTTAAAAATTCATTATCCCTTTTTGTTTACTTTCAGATTTTATCAAAACCATATAGCTATTTCCTCTCTGATTGACAAAGCCACTATGGGTTTGGCACAAAATTTAGAACATGGTAGACTCTCAATAAATGTAAAATCCTCTTTTTCTTCTCTCCTAATCTTTCCTATTTCTATAACATACATTTAATAAGATTTTAAATGTGGCATTCATCTACTAGATCAAAAAATATATCATTTAATGGAAAAGAATAGAGTTTAAAATCCTAGATTAGTGTCTGTGGGTGTTGGTAAAGCTGAATGGCTCCCACGTTTTGGATAATCTCATTCAATTTTTCTTCTCCTATTTCTCCTTGAATTTGCCACTTTCTTTCTTTCAAAAGCCAAGGCTCTCAATATGTTTGGATTCTCTGTTAAGTTTTACTGTTTATTCAATGGAGCCATGAATCCAAATTTGTCCACATGAATTTGACCTCCTAATGAAATACGTTGTTACTGGATTTCTGTTGTTTCTCTTTTAAGTGGCCCTGGTCGTCTTAAAACCTGCTCATTCCTTCTTCGAGCTGTCGCCATCCTCTATACATGCTGGAAATTCACAATCATGAATATTATACAGGGAGATGCAATAAAAATCTATGTCTTTATAATAGAGTCAACAGGTATAAAAAGAAAGATATTTCAAATAAGAACTTCAATATTCTACATTTCATAGTTACTGAGAAGCTTTGAGAGTCGATCCCAGGAATGCTCTTATCACATTATTCATTGTGGAGAAAAAGTTCAGTACAGTAAATATAGTAATTAGAGCTCATGCAAGACCATCAGATGGTAAAATATCTAAATGATCTCACTAGAAGGCTGTTTATAGCAAGGGAAATTAAAATACGGTTCTAACAATGTATACATACCATAGAGAGAATGATATTGAGTCTAAAACTCCAATTAAGTATAGGCATTAAGGATTCACACCATTAGAAATATGCTGTGACTTTTGTTTCAACCAATTACAGAAGGAAGTTAGAGCTAAGAATTTCTTGAAAGTGATTTTAGATGTGAGTGAAGAGGAAAAGACAGGAAATAAAGCCATCATTTATTTTTTGTCTTAGGACAACACTGAAAATTTGTCAGAAGCATCTGCTCCTTAAATAACACAACTGAATAAAAATTGGCATCTGAGGTTTGAAAGTTAATTTCAAAGGTTTATTATACCACAGGGTTCATATTTAGCAGCTGTCAATTTGTTACCGACAACTGTAATAAAATTCAGCAAAACTTGAAATCTTCCCTTGCCAAAGAGACAGCTGTTTCTGAATGTTGGAGATTTGGGGAATTTTTTTTTAAACCAATCTCTATTTGAAAAAGACATTACTTTTATTTATCAAAAAAGTCATTTGATGATAAAATATTGATATTCTTTAACTGTGTTTGTAAAAAAATAAATATACTTTTAAATGTGGAATTTTGTTGTTCTTGCTGTTTCAATATTTGTAGACAGTGTTTCAACCTGGGTAATGTGGACCCTCCATGGGTCCACATTAATATCTAAAAATGTTTCTGTTTGTCACAACTAGATACTATTGGCATCTAGTATGCAAAGACCATGCTGCTAAACATTCTATAAAATGCGGGACAGCTCCCACAACAAAGGATTATTTGGCTCAACATGTAAATTGTAACAACCTTGAGAAAATTTGTTTTAAGGAAACTGATACAATGGATTTAGATTAAAGATTAGTTTGCATTTACAGACTTTCTAAACCATTGTTTTCATCTGGTGGGAAGCTGCAGGCAGGCACCGGCTGTGCTTTAAGTAAGTGTTATTTGAACAACAGAGTAAAACTCCTTAGCTTGAAATTATAGCAAGTACTTTTGCACTGATGTAATTAAGTTTGTGTCAGTTACACTGAATATATTTCTATGTACAACATTTTGTAACTGTGCTATAAAAATAAATCTGTAAAAAATTGGACAGGAAGTTTCTTTAGGTAGCAATTATTTTCTACACATGCATTAGCTAATATTCTACACAGACTCCATAATTCATATTAAACAAAAAAACTTGAATATTGTTTTACTCCTACCTTTTACCCCATTATTTTCTCAACTTGACAATACTTATAAGCAAATCTATATTTTCAAACAACATCTCTAGATCACACATTCCTTAAATAATTACTTTAAGTATGCTACATAACAAAAACAGACACTTTCAGGGCAGAAATAAGGACCAGGGATCCACATTTTGTTGAATGTCTACTCTCTTTCAGTCATTGAGAAAAGTACTTTTTATTTAATATCAATTTACTTCAATAAAAATGTCACCTAACATGTAAAAATATTTGAAGAGAGAGTACTATTTAACCCATGAAATATAAAAGAACAGAATGAGACAGCTGCAAAATCAAATGTATTTAGGTGTTTTAGCTAAAGTATACATTATTCCAATAAAAATTACCTTTTGCAAATAATATTACTAAGAAGAAATTTAAAGAAAACATACTCCACTATCATAATGGTGATTTTCATTTAAATTAGGAACACATTTCAAAACTCGTGACCTTGGAAACTCTCTTATTTCATTTGGGCCTCCAGAGTAGTGTGTCTGTCGTCTCTCTCTCTCTCTCAATCTTTTAATTTAACAAGTATTTATATAGCATTTACAATATGCTTGATAATTGTAGAAATATTTTACAAGTATTAACTCCTGATGACCCTATAATGTAGGCACACATATTATTGACATTTTGCTAACAGTGGAACTGAGTCATGCAGGAATTAAGTAATTGGCCAAGGTCCCATAGCTAGTAAGTGACAGAGGTAGGATTTGAATTAAGGAAGTCTGGCTCTAAAAGCCTTCCTCTTTAGCTCTACGTAGGTGGCCTCCCCTCTTCATTACAATAGAAAGTATTACACCTTTTATTTATCTCGAGCTTGCCCAGGTAGTGTGACCTTGGAGGAGACATACGTGAAAGGTTTCAAGTCAAGTCAAAACCCGTGGGAAAGTGATGGGGAGAATGAGAGAAACTGAATGATCTCACCAGCTAATCCATCCATGGAGGTGCTTTGTTCAGAAATCTCTTAGAAGTACCAAACAGAGTTAGATCTGAGTTGAATGCATCTGATCTATAACTTTCATTTGTTTATGGCACACATTTTATATCACTGACAATTTCTTTTTTCTCTACAAGGAGAGGCAGTATAGAATGGTGTTTAAGAGCACAAACTCAGGAGTTAAACCTCCTGGGTTCCGTTTCCAGATTTAACTTGCTATTACCATATTTGTATTGTATTTCTTGAATGGTGAACAGAGAAAATACGATGTAGTCAAGAAGTTCTCTCCTTCCTGAGCACACTGTCAGATCACACTTCCCCACTTCTTCCTAAGTGGGGCCATGTCATTAGTTTTCACCAATAATGTAAGAGTAGAAATAAATGCATGATACCTGAAGCCTCAGATGTGTTGAGAGCCAGTGTACTTTGTCTTTGCTCTTGTTCCTGCCTTGTCTAGCATCTGGATGCAGAAGATCTGGATGCAGTGAAAGACTCAAAGGCCTAAATGATGGTGGAGCCACAACATGGGAGGAGTCTGCATCCTTGAATCATCACAGGGATTAAAGCCTCCACCCCGATACTGAACTATATTTGACTGTACAATAAACATTTATACTAATTCACTGAAATTTTGAGTTTTTCTTACAACAACTAGTTTTTATTATACTATTATGAATGTACATCGTTCATGTGACCAAAATGGTCACTCTTTTAAACTTCAAATTACCTTGGTTTAAGATAGTTTTACTCAGCGTGTGTTCCTCTTCAAAAGAGCTTTGACAAGCCTCATTACCTATAAATATTTTTCTGTATAGTTCCAAATGTTAAAATATCTTAGTAGAGATGCAGATGTTTATAGCAGTTAAATACTGATTTATAAAACCACACAATACTAGTACAATTGATGGAAAAACTCATAAACTAAGGAAAATACATTGACACTATCTGCCAGAAAACCTGCATTTTCCGCGATTTGAATGGGACACTTTAATGAAGAGAACAAATAAAATGGCTCTTGTGGCCATAACTCTCACAAAGAAAATTATTTCTGATAATAATACCATCCTTTTCTGTAAATATATACTACTCTCAACTGACAAGGGAATCTTTACTTTGCTACATCATTACCAAATTGGTAAATAAATCTGAGTCTTCATGTCCACATTTCAAGAAGGGCTCCCTAAAGCTTGTAAATTGTCAAAGATAACAGATTTTAAAGTATATGAACCTCTTAAAAAGTACTTGGATGAAATGTTATGCTCAGAATTGTTATGTTCAGAATCTCAAATATGAATTCATTGTGTTCTTTTTAGAAGTTACATCATCAGGGTCCTGAGCCGGTGCTGGTTCAGTCCCAAGGAAAAGAGGAAACTTGTGTATTACTCAGCCCTGGCAGATGAGTAGATTCTTCTATAACCTTTTCATCACCAAATGTCTCAACGAATTTAAAAACTAAAGATTATTTCTTGATTTGGCCAGGTTCCTTGTAATCTTGACAGTAAGAAGCTCAGAAAAATTTCCTTTGCTGTCCATCATGTATGCTTTACTCAAAGGCTGAAAAGACATAGAATGCTTCTTCTGAACTTTCATTTAACCAGCGGAATTTGTAAGGGTATAATATTCACATATTTTATTGAGGAGATATAAGCAATATCTCTTAACATGTAGTTTTTAATTGACTATTAAGATACACAATCTTTTAAAAATTTCAGAGTGACTCAACCCAAATTATTTATAATATGATTTATTTCAAAACATTTTTAAAATTCCTTCTTCCCACAATTGTTTATTTTGTCTATCCAGTTTTGTAATAAATGCTATATATATAAAGATGGTTCCTGACATTAAACAACATCGGCAAAACAGTGAGCAAGAACGAGATATTTCTAGAGGTAAGTAAGGTCCACTAATACAACATAAAATCATAGTTAATAACATCATAAAGTCAATGGCTAATTCTATGTTTTAAAATCAGACAAACAACCCAATAAAGATCACACCTAAAACATGTGCAAACTGTATAGCATGAAGGAGTTCAGAATGAGACTCAACCAAATTATTGCGATCATGAATATTACACATCCTGAGAAACAGGAACTGTCATAGCAGTCTTGACCACATGTTCACAAACTCAAGCTGGATAAAAGGAAAAGTCTAAAATCTTGGCACACCAAGGTCAAAAGGTGGATATATATTTAATTAACATTTAAAACAAATTTTCCCATTTCTCCACAAACAGCTCATTTTTTAAATCTTAAGGTTTAGTGAAGAAGAGATTTCAAGCCCACTGCAAAACGAATAACATTCTTTTATTAAGCTGTTGATCTCCAAATATGCAAATGCCTTTTTCTTTTAAAAAAAAAAAATAGTGGTAGTTTGAAATCAGGTAGCATGATGCTTCCAGCTTTGTTCTTTTTGTTTAGGGTTGCCTTGGCTATAAAGAGCTCTTTTTTGGAACCATATGAAATTTAAAGCAGTCTTTTTCTAATTCTGTGAAGAAAGTCAATGGTAGCTTCAAGGGGATGGCATTGAATCTATACATTACTTTGGGCAGTATGGCCATTTTCACAATATTGATTCTTCCTTATCCATGAGCATGGATCCATTTGTTTGCGTCCTCTCTTATTTCCTTGAGCAGTGGTTTGTAGTTCTCCTAGAAGAGGTCCTTCACATCTCTTGTAAGTTGGATTCCTAGGTATTTTATTCTCTTTGCAGCAATTGTGAACGGGAGTTCACTCATGATTTGGCATTTGTTTGTCTATTACTGGTGTATTAGAATGCTTGTGATTTTTGCACATTGATTTTGTATCCTGAGACTTTGCTGAAGTTGCTTATTAACTTAAGGAGATTTTGAGCTGAGATGATGGGGTTTTCTAAATATACAAACATGTCATCTGCAAACAGAGAACATTTGACTTCCTCGCTTCCTATTTGAATACCCTATATTTCTTTCTCTTGCCTGACTGCCCTGGCCAGAACTTCCAACACTATATTGAGTAAGAGTACAAGGCTACAGTAACAAAAACAGCTTGATACTGATACCAAAACAGATATATCGACCAATGGAGCAGAACAGAGGCCTCAGAAATAACACTGCACGTCTACAACCATATGATCTTTGACAAACCTGACAAAAACAAGCAACGGGGAAAGGATTCCCTATTTAGTAAATGGTGTTGGAAAACTGGCTAGCCATATGTAGAAAACTGAAACTGGATCCCTTCCTTATACCTTATACAAAATTAAGATGGATTAAAGATTTACATGTAAGACCTAAAACCACAAAAACCCTACAAGAAAACCTAGGCAACACCATTCAAGACATAAGCATGGGCAAAGACTTCATAACTAAAACACTAAAAGCAATGGCAACAAATGCCAAAATTGACAAATGGGATCTAATTAAACTAAAGAGCTTCTGCATAGCAAAATAAACTATCATTAGAGTGAACAGGTAACCTACAGAATGGGAAAAAATTTTTGCAACCTATCCAGCTGACAAATAGCTAATATCCAGAATCTACAAGGAACTTAAACAAATTTACAAGAAAAAAAAAAAAAAACATCAAAAAGTGGATGAAGAATATGAACAGACACTTCTCAAAAGAAGGCATTTATGTGGCCAACAAACATTTTAAAAAGCTCATCATCACTGGTCAATAGAAAAATGCAAATCATCACCACAATGAGATACCATCTCATGCCAGTCAGAACGGCAATCATTGAAAAGTCAGCAAACAACAGATGCTGGAGAGGATGTGGAGAAACAGGATCGCTCTTACACTGTTTTTGGGAGTGTAAATTATTTCAACCATTGTGGAAGACAGTGTGGTGATTCCTCATGGATCTAGAGCCAGAAATACCATTTGACCCAGCAATCCCATTACTGGGTATATACCCAAAGGATTATAAATCATTCTACTATAAAGACACATGCACATGTATGTTTATTGCAGCACTGCTCACAATAGCAAAGACTTGGAACCAACCCAAATGCCCATCAATGATAGAGTGGATAAAGAAAATGTGGCACATATACACAATGGAATACTATGCAGTCATAAAAAGAATTAGTTCATGTCCTTTCCAGGGACATGGATGAAGCTGGAAACCATCATTCTCAGCAAACTAACACAGGGACAGAAAACCAAACGCTGCATGTTCTCACTCGTAAGTGGGAGTTGAACAATGAGAACACATGGACACAGGGAGGGGAATATCACATACCTGGGCCTGCCGGGGGTTGGGGGGTAGGGGAGGGATAGCATTAGGAGAAATACCTAATGTAGATGACAGGTTAATGGGTACAGCAAACCACCATGGAATGTGTATACTTACGTAACAAACCTGCATGTTCTGCACATGTATCCCAGAACTTAAAGTATAATAATTTAAAAAGTGGTAAAATAAAATGAAAATTAAAGTATTTCTTAGCTAGTATAATTTCATATTATGTGTAAGACCATAGCAAAGTAAATCAGTATATCTTGGTGGCAAACGATCAATTGACAAAGCCTTCTAGAATGAGTCATCTCAAAACTGGTAAGAAGAAAGTCACTCAGTATAAGCAGGAAGGGAATATGGATTTGACAGAGTATTCAAACTACACCGAAGCTTAAACGCCACTTTACTGTTCATTTCATATACAACAGATCTGAACTCTAAGAGGCCTGCAATCATTTAAAGTTATTGAATTAGTTTATCAATAGATTTTAAGCAATAATTTGGTTGAGTCTCATCCTGAACTCCTTCATGCTACACAGTTTGCACATGGATGATACCCAGATGAAGTGTTCTGATTGACTTTTCTACATTTCACAAATCAAACTCAAACAATATACAATCATCTTGAATGAAGTGGTACGGGATTAGTAGGAAAAGGTTGAAAGAATCAGAAATGAGTTCTAATACTATGCCATTGATAAACAATGGACCTTTTAACTTCAGGATACTAATTTTGAAAATGGAGACACTACATTCTGTTCAACTATTGGGACTACAAAGAAACTAGAGTAAGATCATGAAAATGGTCAATATTATAAGTTATTATCTCCAATTATCACAGGGAAGTTTGCAATTAAATACCATTTTCCTTAAAAGAGTAAGAATATATTTCAACTATGAAAAGTTTTTTTCTATATATATATTTTTTTCTTAAAGTGGAGGTATAATTACACTACATAAATTAATTGAGAATGCCACACCAAATATTGTGTATGCTTTTCTCAGGGATGCATAAAAGTTTCTTCTTGGGTGTGTTCTAACTTCAAAGAGAATTTTGTCTGAAATATATATGACACTTTTACATCTCAAGCATATAGGCAATCATCATAAAAAAGTAGTTTCTAATATTAACTAAGGCTTTATTTGATAGCTTAATGCTATCTTTAAAATAAAAACAAAATATTGCCATTTTCTATTGATTTAGCCTCTCTTCTTTGAAAGTCTCCAAGCCCCATTATTACACTTTGTAACTTTTTTTTTTTTTTTGAGACGGAGTTTCACTCTTGTTGCCGAGGCTGGAGTGCAATGGCATGATCTCGGCTCATGGCAACCTCTACCTCCTAAGTTCAAGAGATTCTCCTGCCTCAGTCTTCGGAGTAGCTGGGGTTACAGGCATGTGCCACCACAGCTGGCTAATTTTGTATTTTTAGTAGAGACGGGGATTTTACCATGTTGGTCAGGCTGGTCTCAAACTCCCGACCTCAGGTGATCCACCCGCCTTGGCCTCCCAAAGTGCTGGGATTACAGGCATGAGCCACGGCAACCAGCCTATACCTCCTAACATTTTAAAGTGTTAACACAATTCCTTTATTTACAAACCTTTTATTTTGAAATACAGAATCACAGAAAGTTGTGAAAATGTACCAGAAATTCTTGTGTGTCCTTCACTCAGTTTCTTTCTTTGAGACAGAGTCTCACTCTGCGGCCCAGGCTGGAGTGCAGTGGCGCTATCTCAGCTCACTGTAACCTCTGCCTTCCAGGTTCAAGCTTTTCTCCTGCCTCAGCCTCCTAAGTAGCTGGGATTACAGGCACGTGCCACCATGCTCAGCCAATTGTTGTTGTTGTTTTTTTTTTTTTAGTAGAGATGGGGTTTCACTATGTTGGCCAGGCTGATCTCTAACTCCTGACCTCAAATGATCCATCTGCCTCAGCCTCCCAAAGTTTTGGGATCACAGGTGTGAGCCACCATGGCTGGCCAACTTCTTACAATGATAATATCCTGTCTAGCTATAGTACAATATCTAAATTAGGATTTTGACTTTGGTCTAGGGATTATTCCGACTTCACTGGTTTGCATGTACTCATTTGTGTGTTTGTATAGTTACAGGTAGTTTTATCATATATGTAGATACATGTGGCCACCACCACAGTTAAAATACAGAACTGATTCCATCATCATAAGGATCCCTCTTGCCACCTTTCTCTGGCTTACACAACCCCTCTCCCCACTCCATCCTTGAGGCTTGTCAAATCAATAATCTATTCTCCATCTCTATAATTTTGCCATTTCAAGAATGTCTTATAACTGGAATCATATTTATTTAACTTTTTCTGTTGGACTTTTTCATTCAGCAAAGTTCCCCTGAGATCCATCTAAGTTGTTGTGTGTCTCAATAGTTTATTTCTTTTTATTGTTGCATAGTATTCTGTGGCATACCATGGAATATGTTATACACTGTATATAACACATTTTAATACATGTATTAACTTAATACAGTGTTATTAACTCTGGAAACAAATTTTTGTTTGTGTTTCTTCAAACATACAGCTTCTAAAACTGAAAATATTGGCTAGGAAGACATATCTAAATTACAAAGAACCAATTCTTCATATGCTGTATAAAGGATGTCTGGAATAAGAGGGCATACTTTCATAAAGTTTTTTTTTTAAGTCCTAAAAAGAGGATTTTATCTAAAATAGAATGCAGTTTCTTAAGTTCTAAAAATATTATATATCCTACTGAGTAGCTCAATTTGTAGCTGGAAGAATTGTGCCTGTATCCCAGAAGGTCTTATAAATAATTTATTCAATTTCAGTATTTAATTTAATTCATTTACAAATGAGATGAAGTTAGATTATTCAGTGTAATAAGAAATCTGTTAGAGAAAATAGTATTTTTCATAGTTGATTATTATAGTATCATTTTCTATAAAGCATGAAATGCATCTTTTAAAATATTGATTATAGACTATAATGTAACTTTGCTGTAATTACAATACTTGTCTTTCAGATACATCCTGAAAATAGTTTGATTAAACAAATTAGTGAACATCCACTCAATAAAATACTATGTAGCAATTTAGAATGATGATAAAGATATACAATTTAATGACATGGGGATATATTCCTTAGATGTTAGTAATTTGCATAGCAGGTTACAAAATAGTTTACATAATATAATTATATTTTTGTAAAATGATACCTATATATCTACACAGGCATACAAATCGGAAGAATATATACTTTTTTGGGGGGGGCGGTGGACAGAGTCCTGCCCTGTCACCCAGGCTAGAGTATAGTGGTGCAATCTCTGCTCACTGCGACCTTCTCCTCCCAGGTTCAAATGATTCTTGTGCCTCAGCCTCCTGAGTAGCTGGGATTACAGACATGCACCACCACTCCCGGCTAATTTTTTTGTATTTTTTAGTAGAGACAAGGTTTCGCCATGTTGGCCAGACTGGTCTCAAACTCTTGGCCTCAAGTCATACGCTCCCATCGGCAGGCTGGGATTAAAGGTGCTGGGATTACAGGCGTAAGCCACCCGCCCAACAGGAAGAATACATACTAATTGTGTAGTAAAATACATATTTTTAAAGGGGCATTCTGGGCTATTGTTGCATATATTACTCTTTAAACCCTTTAAAATAGTCTTGAACTCAATCTGACAAGATTACTGTTCTCATGTAAGAAGAGTATTTTCCTTTTACTACAGGGTCAATATTCTTGCACAATAATATTGCATTCCTTTACTTATTCAGCTGTATCTAATTAGTTAACATGTTCACTTTAATTATTTTCATAAAAATAATTCCATTTTTGATGTTCCTTCCATATCCTCATCATCAATAAAAGCAGCAGTCACATAGCACTGATTAAACAAATTACTTCAAAATTAAAACTACAAAAATAAAAGGCTTCAATATCATAGTTTCTCTAAATGTAGCAAATTCAGCTGTTAAATATATTTAGAGCCTACGAGTGTTCTGGTATTGTTCCACTCACATCTTATGATTTCTTTTTCCTTTACTTTTTACCAAACAAAGCTGCTGTGTTATCATTTAGACATTTACAATTCATTCCTGCTTCTTATTTTACAACAACTTTCAGTGATATTTATAAACTGTGACATATTAGTGATTGATATTATGTATAACCTTGGGTAGACTTCTGGCAGGGCTTCTCTTCTGTTTCCTCTCCTGCCACTACTGGCAGCATATACAAACTGTTAAATTGCCCTGAGTAAAGCTTTATTGTGCCACTGACATCTAATTTTCTTTTGAATTAAAAACTATCTTTCATATATTAAGCATCAGGATTAGTACTTCAAAGATATCCATTATAAAATGTCTCAATTAATAAGATACTCATAGAAAAATGGGGTCAATTACTGGCATAATTATATTCTTTTAATATTTTATATCCATTACCATGCTGTGGCCACAAATCTATCTCAAGGACATATTCCCTTTTAATTTGGAAAAAAAAAAAGTTGAGCAATTTGAAAGTAGTTGTATGAACTACTTATAGAAAACAAACGTGAATCCTACACTGTTGATAATGACTATTACACTACTATTACTCCTTACAGTAACAGCTAATGCTTGCGTAGTAGTAATTACCATCAATTACCATCTACCTGTTATGTAATTTAACTCCTTTAGTTTCAACTACAACCCTATGAGTTAAGTGACTTGCCTACCAATTGACTGGCTTACCCTTAGGTCAGCAGATAGGGGAACTACAACTCAGACTCAGGTGGTCTGGTTCTGATTACATAATGGTAAAATGGTTATTACAGAAATTTATCTGAATATGGACTACTTTGTGACTAATATTCACTTGAATTTTGTGTCCCCAATGCTTCCTTCATATTCAATCTTACCCGTGCCTATACTAATCATCAACAGTTTAGCTTGAGAGCTGCAGTAGTTGACTAGTTTTCCAACAGCTAAACAGAAGATTCTGGCTATTTATATGAGCATTCTCTTAATGCTTTTCTATATTATGAACTGACCCTAAGGGCTAAATATTATTTACAAATCAAAGAATACAAATTCATAAATTCTAGTTATTTTTATGCCAACATGGACTGTGAATTTGCTTTGAATTATATTAAAAGTTCAAAAACTTTAAAGTTCTTTACCCCCCCGATTCCCTAACTTCAAAATGTATTAGCTGTTACAATTTATACATGGACTAGCATTCTAAAGATGTGACTGTCACATCTTTATCTTTCCCTTTGAAAGATAATGTTTGGAAGTCTCAAGACTTGAATTTCAGTGTCATCTTTGCTCTATGATGCTGGATAAGTTACTTAAACTCTCTGGGTTTTATTTAATTCCTTTGGAAATTTAAACATAATTTCTATGAGAATGGGCTTTTCTAAGATATTTTTACGAGAATCTAAGATGAATTAGAGATTCATTTAATGATGACTGTCTGAAGGAACATGCATGAACTGGTCTAATCTAAAGAGATTTCTTTGAGTGATCTGTCATTTTTCTCTCCTCTTTGTTCAAATTAAAGAACAACAGATAACTTTAAGTATTTTTATACTTCCTAAAAACAACTTTAACTGACAGAGTGAAAGGTACAAAATTTCACCTTGTAATCAATTTGATGCAATCTTTAGACAGAACAAAAAATTCATCAAATTAATACGGCCCTGTAGATGAGAGATTTACACCGATCGATTTTTTGTGCCCATTGACAGAGCAACTGGATAATCTGTGGTAGTCTTTTACACTTGAGCAGTTAAAACCTCAGATATATCCTGGACTGAAGATTGGTCAGCAGCTCTTTTCTGGTCCATGCATAATTAAAATCTTTCTTATTCTGTATTCTATAAATATGCAGAGCATGCAAGATTTGAACCATATACATTCCCCTGGAGAAGCTGCTTGGGTCCAGGCGAACCTCATCAGTGATCACTTCAAAGATCAATTCTTCATGTCCACAGCATCATGTTTAAATGATTGTGTGTGATCCAGCTGCTTCTTGTCTTCTTGTTGCTTCACGCATGATCTTTGCTCATAATCTAACAAACTGTAGTGCTTCAATAGTAATTCTGCATTTTGTGCTAAATTTTAACATTGACTGCCATTTTATAGGCTAATAGGCTGTTATTGTGCATATTTATTATAACACTTTTTTTCTTTTCCTATCAATAGCAGTGCTTTGCTTAGATAATCAGAAGCAATACTCTCTTTAAAATATTTACAAGTCTATTCATCATGGGAAAAAATAATCTTACAAAGACAGCCTTCTCCACTGGCATTGCTTTTGATTGTCACCCTCCTCCCTCTTCCCAAGCCAGGCATTTCCATAACTGCATCTTATCTCGTTGTATAGACTAAGAAACTGGCAATAACTATGCCTGGGCAACTGTTTTTTGAGGAAACACACAAATACTACCTGATAATGTGATTATATGCAATGATCTAACTTGCTCTTACTTTTAGGACTATTAATAATATTAACGATTTTAAAATATAATATCATAGTTTCTTATTCTGATTGTAGCATGAGAAGAAAGAAATGTAAAGGTAGAATATAATCATAGTAATACTGTCTGTACTTAATTCCTTGGATGGCCTTTCTTTTTTTGTTTGTTTTATTTTTTATTTTTTAATTTTATTTTAAGTTCTGGGGTATATGCACAGGATGTACAGGTTTGTTACATATGTAAACGTGTGCCATGGTGGTTTGCTGCACCTATCAACCCATCACCTAGGTATTAGGCCCAACATGCATAAATTATTTTTCCTGATGGTCTCCCTACCCCTGGCCACCCCCACAGGTCTCAAGGTGTGTCGTTCCCCTCCCTATGTCCAAGTGCTGTCATTGTTCAGCTCCCACTTATAAGTGCATGTTCTTAGATATCCTCTCTTACTAATCTGTGTAGGGTAGATTCACTCCCTGAAGTCACTCATGGGGTTCTAATTTCTATAGCTGAGAAATGCCTTTAGATGCCCTTGTCCTATCATGCAAAAACATTGTTACTTATTAGAATTCCAGAAAAGTTTCCTAAACACCATCAAAAATTGTATGGCAAAGAACATGTTTGTACCTCATTAAATTTTATTTATGTTTTGATTATCTAATGTGCTAGTCATGTTTGTGACTCTCTACATCAAATGATTTCCCATGTTTTCTTTCTACCATGCACCATCCTTATCATTAAGGAACACAAATACATTTAATATCAATGCAATCAGTGTAGAAGTGAGGCAATATGACACACAGTATATTACAGGCAGATATACAGTTATATATTTATCAACATGTGCCATAGATAACATATATCTATATTCCTTCAACTAATAAGATTTGTTTAGTATTGCCATTTATTATCCCACATTTCCATTTTAAAATGTTATGCAGCCATAAGAACAAATGAGGTCATGTCTTTTGCAGGAATATGGATGGAGCTGGAGGCCATTTTTCTCAGCAAACTAATGCAGGAACAGAAAACCAAATACTGCATGTTCTCACTTATCAGTGGGAGCTAAACGATGAGAACTTACGAACACAAAGAAGGAAACAACAGACACTGAGACCTACTTGAAGGTGGAGGGTGGAAGGAAGGAGAGGAGAAAAAAGATAACTGTTGAGTACTGGGCTTAACACCTTGGTGATGAAATGATCTGTCCAAGAAACCCCCATGGCATGAGTTTACCTATGTAACAAACCTTCACATGTACCCCCAAACCTAAAATAAAACTTAAAAAATATATCAAATGTTGGGATAATATGTACAGAGTCTTTAGCAAATTCTTTTTCAGAAAATTGTAGTCCACTTTTTGATGAGGATGATTTCAAAGGAAACTATACTTGAGTTCAACTGCCAAATCTTTGTTTTCTTAGAGGCATAACAGTTCAAATGCCGTTCTCTCTTATTTTGTAACCTGGGAAAGAGGTCAAAAGCACAGTGGGGCACTTTACGGGGAACCCGAGAGTCTAAGACTCATTTTTACATGCCATTAGCATATCAACTGATCATGAACACTTAAATTTGGTAGTTTTAGGAACTTAGTTTCCTTCTCCTAAAATGAAGACTTTGGATTAGTCTCTGAAGCAACTTTCTGCTCAAAATGTTGATGAATCCGAATCACCTTTTCATTCGCTTGAAATGTAATGATGTTTTTGATGTCTACGTTACAGAGATTGAAGTAATGCATCTTTCCCCTTTTACACTATTATATTTTGTGATGTTTTGCTTTAAAAAGTTTTTTTATTAGTCTCCAAATTTCATATTTTTATCCTTGATAACTTCCTTCTAGAGATGAGGCCAGTGATAAGCAGTATCTTAATTCTCTTCTGTAAGGTTTTTTTCCTTTTGCATACGTTCTCCCATTCAGTACAGATATCAATTTAACTATTTTTTTTTTTTTTTTTTTTTTTTTTTTTTTTTTGAGACAGAGTCTCGCTGTCGCCAGGCTGGAGTGCAGTGGCGCGATCTCCGCTCACTGCAGGCTCCGCCCCCCGGGGTTCACGCCATTCTCCTGCCTCAGCCTCCCGAGTAGCTGGGACTACAGGCGCCCGCCATCTCTCTTGGCTAATTTTTTGTATTTTTAGTAGAGACGGGGTTTCACCGTGTTAGCCAGGATGGTCTCGATCTCCTGACCTCGTGATCCGCCCGCCTTGGCCTCCCAAAGTGCTGGGATTACAGGCGTGAGCCACTGCGCCTGGCCCAATTTAGCTATTTCTTTGTTCCAGACACAATTCTCCTTTGAGATTTTCATCAGTAAATTTTAAAGAGACATGCTAATGTCACAGCTACTTGACACCTACCAAACCCCTCATTAACTACTGGACTACAACATAAGAAAATGAACATATTTTTTAAAGGCCTTATTGCAAGTCAAGTCACAAAGTTAATACTTCCACATGTATTTGCCACTCTTTTCCTTCAACAGAAAAAGAAATTCCAGTTGGTTGTAAAGTCAAACCTCTTGTCTTTTCAGAGTTTAACCAGCTGCACTGTAAGTCTCAAGACAACTCCCTCCTTATTCTATGTTTAATTGCCTACCTTCCCTACGCCATTATCCATCTGCATCTTTATGAACATAATCAAACCTCCAACCCTTCAGATCATCTGTGGGGCATTGCTATCACCAAATAGCAATTTAAATGCTGAGCTTTAGCTTTCCTGGGGATTTTATAAAGCCTCGAAAGAGTAAAGAATCTAGCAGTTGGCACATTCACTTGTATGCAAACTTAGACTGTTAGGAAAAGAAAAAAACATTTAGATAATTAAATAGGATCATTTAATAGTTCACTCATTTCATAGGATGAGTGAGGCACAAGGGGAAAAGTGGATTGTTCGAGATAACACAGCTAGCTATGATCCTATGTAGGAGAATAAGACTGTTCTAATATTTCACTCTAGCACTATCCCTATTACATCACACAACTTCCCACACTTCCTTCGTATTTTCCCATGATAAATTATACCTTCTTATTTTTCCCCAACCTCTTGAATGCCCATAATGTAACTGAAGAAATACAGTTCCTTAAAAGTAGCTATGGTTTCTAAAGGCAACTCAATGATTTTTAAAATACAATACAAATTGTTTTTTAACTGTTTGTTTTGCTTCCCAGCTTCAAGCAGAACCATCAGTGTGACAACTGAAGACACCAAAGAAGCAGTCCTTTATTATTCAAGAGGTTATTAAAGTGCAGCGATCCTAAAACCCCATTCTAGATTATCCCATAGTATGGATCAGGCTAAAATACTTGCTTCATGTGAGGCCCTAGGTCTTGAATATTGTATGGTTTCTTGTACTCTGGAAATTTCTTCTGAAGAACCCCCTTGGGTGAGTGACTGTTGTCAGTAACTATATTAATGAACTTTTGGAGCACAGGTATATCTCCAAAGAGGAAAGGCCTAATTTTGTCCCCAGAGCTACAAAGGCTTATGGCATGGCTGACACTCCCCAGTAGCTGCCCAAGGATAGCATGGTGGCAGATGCATTATCAGAACAAAAAGCCAAGAGTGCCCAGAGTTGAGGACCTGATCAAGTGAAACAATCACTCCTTTCTGTGCTACTTTGGAAATGGTTCATATAATTTTCAATTAGCATCTGTCATCTGGATGCACCAATTTTCGCAGAAATATTTTGAAAGGACAATTTTATTTCACGTTAGCTGGATAAAAATAAAACCAAATTCCTTCTAGTCAGAAATATGTTTGGAAAGATTGAATCCAAAGGTTCATATATCCATCATTGGCTCCAGATTTCATTATAATGACTGCAGGTCAAGGATTCCTGCAAAGATTTTTTTTAAAAATCATATTTTAGAAATCATATTTTGAAACCAGTTTGCTTCTGTTTATTTAACTCCCAGAGAAATATACTCTTTTTGGAACTCCCACCCCACCCCACCAAAATATAATTTGCATTTAAGAATGTAAAAGGATTATGGTTTACACAAGAAACTAAAACAAATATAAGAAGAAAGTGCATGTATGCCAAAGTAATCGCTCCCTCTCTTACTCATTCTCTCTCTCTTACACACACACACACACACACACACACACAGACACACTGACATTAATAAGTCAGTAATGAGTATATTAGTGTCTCTATTTAAGTTTCCTGGTGGAAACCAAACTCTTAATGCTATTTTAATGAGGGATTTGTCAATGAATTGTTTCCAAGAGTAGCAAGGGAGCATGCAATCACATTTTTATAATGTATGACATCATTTTGGGGTGTAGGAACAAGCAGATTAACTAACCGAATGATACAAAATGGTCCCCTCCTCTTGTCTTAAAAAGACACATTGCTCCCTGCAAGACCTCACGAAATACAATTTATTCTTTTTGGACAATTTCATAAAACAAAAGTGGAAAATTCATCCTAGAAAATCAGATATATAGAATACTACAATTTTATTACTATTTCTGGACAAATTTTCCTAACATCCTTGCAGCTTTCTATTATGATTCACAATGTCTGCAATGAGAGATTAGATGAGAGAGTAACCTATTAAGAAACAGTTACTATGCTGCTGGATGCAGCTAATGATTCCTTTATTTTTCATTTTTATTACTTTATAGTTTATGAATGACAATCTACTCATTACCTATTATAAACATTTTGATTCAGCAATGGAAATACACATCAATAAACAAAATCTACTTGAAGCTTTATGTATTACGTACTCGCCCATAAATGTATATCATAGCATTTGCTGCCTACTAGCCTTATTTCTTGAGAATCTAGATGAACTCTTAATCTTAGCTGTAATAACTGCCTCCAAACTTAGTATCATCTCTGCTGATTTCACTGTTTTATCTACTGTCTGGAGTCATAATTAATCGGCCTCATTACTGTTTCTACTATGAAATACAGTCTTCTAAGATATTAATATTTTATCAGAGATACTAGTCTTGACCTAAAACAGAGAAGAATAAAAACATAATTGTGAGTTGGAACTTTTTTTAACAATAACATAAAATAATCGATGTTTTGGCAAGAATTATGACAAGGCTGCAGATAGTGACACATGGCTCACTAAGTGTAAATGGAGAGAGCTAAACAGGCTCTCATTGGTGTAACCCTTCTAAAACTCTCTAGCTAACATTCATGCCAAAACATCCAATATATCAAAGGCTTTGCAGCGATCTGGAGTAATATCATTTGGTTTCCTCTAGACTGTTTCTGCAAGAAGTAAATATAACCCAGATACAATGAATGAAATGAAATTTTAGTGCACTGAGCTATGGTTTTCAAAAGTAAGAGCAACTTTAGAACACTAAATTTAAAGTCATTCCTAAGAACTTTCTGGAACCCATGAAAATTGTATTAGGTTGGCAAAACCTTCTCTCTTCTTCCTATTTTTTTTTCCATTTTTCTTGGTCTTTTTATCAGTCAATACTAAATAAGAATGTGCTGCCCAAAAAGTGAAGCTGTAAATCTACTTCTGAAAAATCTCCCTTTTTCTCCATAGGTCTCTATTTCATTGGGTCTTTTTTTTTATTTTACTTCTGTTGCCCACTGTTTAATTTCTGAGGCCAGTATTTTAGTATCCTTTCAAGTATTGTTTTCAAGATGTATTGTGTAGCAGATCGGTAAACAAATAGTTATTTGCCTCTTACTCTATCCAAGGCACTGTACTAAATGCTACGCAGAGGTAAAAAGTATGCTTACTGTTATGCAATAAATTACAATCTAATGAGGAGCATAAAAAACACAGTAATAATAAAATAGTTCAAGTGATTTTCAACCTTGGTTGAACGACAGAATCACACATAGAGTTCTAAAAAGCCTTGACACTAAGACCTTACCTCAAAATCCATTAAACTAGAATCTACTGTTGTCAATGTTTAAAAAATGAATGATAGAGCCAATAGTATGCTTAGGATCCAGTGGAAGATGCTCTAAATGAGTACTCGTTGTAACTAGCACATCAAGTGTCCCTCAAGGGCAAGGACCCAGTGGAGCTTTAAATCTACGTAACATGAGGGAAAAGAATGCATTAGTACTGTTCTAAAGTTATTCACGGAATTCTCTCTTCTGATAGCTTATTATCTTCTGAGTTCACAGTAGATATTCCATATCTCAATGAACTGGTTTTATTAGGAAAAGAAGGTGTACTAGTCATCTATTGCTGAATAATAAATTACCACAAAACTAAATGGCTTAAACAACCATACACACACATTATCCTCACTGTTTTTAAGCGTCAGTAATTCAGGGGTGCTTAACTAAGCAGTTCAAGCTCATGGTCTCATGTGATTGCCACCAAGTTTCTGACCCTGGCTATAGACAGCCAAAGGCTTGAGTAGGGCTGGAGGATTAGCTTCCAAAGCAGTGTACTTACAGAGCTAGCATCACACTGTTCCTGGTCCATTGGTTTTGTATTTCTCGTTTCCCTTACCTATATTTAAAAGTTTTCCTTAAGTTCTATTTTCCTCACTGTGATACCTAGGACTATCAAGTCTACTTTTATTCAACACATTGTTACTGAGTATCTCTCCTGATCAAGATATTATGCCTTCTATCTTTCCAAGCTTGAATACATCACAAGTTAAAGGGGAAAACACGTTTGTTCACATGCAGCTACTAAGCCTACTGTACTGTTTTGATGTACCATAATGGATACCACAAACAAAGCGCTACAGCAAACGAAAGGAGGAGTGATTAGTTACACAGGAGTGGTGTATAGGAAGAATTTAAAAAGTAAGTTGGGGCCGGGCGCGGTGGCTCACGCCTGTAATCCCACCACTTTTGGAGGCAGAAGCTGGAGCATCACAAGGTCAGGAGATCGAGGCCATCCTGACTAACATGGTGAAACCCCATCTCTACTAAAAATACAAAAAATTATCCGGGTGTGGTGCTGGGCACCTGTAGTCCCAGCTACTCGGGAGACTGAAGCAGGAGAATTGCTTGAACATGGGAGGCGGAGGTTGCAGTGTGCTGAGATCACGCCACTACACTCCAGCCTGGGCAATAGAGTGAGAATCCATCTCACAAAAAAAAAAAAGGGGGAGGCAACGGACTTGAGCAGTAATGACAAATGTGAGTTTTGAGAGGCAAGAAAAGGAACTAAAAGGAACTATTGACTTAAGCCTCTTTTCTGGGACCACTGGTACTTTGTTTTCCTCTCTGACACTTAAAGCAAAATTAACATATGTCTAGGCTACATAAACATATTAAGAAGGAGATGATATTTGAATATAAAGTATATTAGGGGAGGCAGACCAAATAGCTTCCACATTTATAGTAAAACAAAATACAACATCATGGGTAGCAAGTGAGAGAGGAAGGTTTGAAAATTAAGATGTGAAAATGCATGAATTTTAGTTGGAACTGATCCCACATTTTTTTTTTGTTTAGACCTTTAAGATAACTCTATAGCAACATTCAATAATTTGGGACTGTACTGGAGAAAGTAAACAGTGGAAGGGACACAGGTCAGAAAACTAAAAATGGCTAGATGTCAATGGGAGAAGAAATTGAAGGTCCCAGAGAGGGCAGCCTGGAAAAAAGTAAGAAAGATCTCCTGAAGCCTGAGAGGGTATAATGAATGGCAAAACTGTGAAGAGCCTGGAGAATCAAGGTCGTACTGCAGGTGAAGAGCTAGCAAACCTATTGCCAGGTCTTCTGATAACTGAATTGAAGTCATAATTGAGTTCTTGGGGTCAAAGATTGAAAACTCAGTATCTTTAGCCTGAAGCCAAAGAGGAATAGCTATTTTCCTCAAGTTTTACAAAGCTAACAACAGCAAGGTACATTGGTCTAACTTTTTCTTAACAACCTAGTGTAGAAAACAAACTCTGAAAAACCAAGAGTCAAATGAGCTCTACAGTTTGTGACATGGGTCTTTACATTCTTGAATGTGTTTCTGTTATTGCTGAACCTTATTTTTGTACAAGTGTCCGTGTTTGAAGCATTTGAAAGATTTGAAATGTTGGAATTCCATTTTTAGCTGGCTTTTTTATATACCAAGTTTTCTAGGCATTACTTTGGACAACAGGTTAATGCTTGCCTTGCTCTCTTTGGATGCTGACTATTCCACACAGGTATAATCATATATGCATTTCTATCTAGACATCATGAAGATTCCACTTCTGATTCACAAGAGCTATCACAATGTTGTACAAGTCCATATTCTTAGGATAAAAAGGTTAAATCCGCATCTCAGCTTCGTGGACAGAAGAAAAGAGAAGACATATGCCCTATTATTTGTGTTATATTACATGCATTATATTTTCGAAATGGCTTTTCAAAGAAATAGCTACAAAATCAATAGTTCTTTTCTTCTTCATTTTTTTCTTAGAGCTGAAAACTGTTCAACAGCTTTATTATATTAAATTAGGCTTTCTTAATCTTAAGCAGTGATTGGGTGAGTTTTCCTGGGGAAAAACAATTCTGAATTCCACGGTGTTTAGGAAATAATACAATCCAAATCTGACAGAAAAATTTAAAGCCAATACTGTGTGAAATATTTCACAAAATATTTGTTCTCAAATATTCAACTTTCTACGTATACATTATACAGCTTTTGACCCAAAGGTCACTATAATGAACCTAAAATAAACCCACCTTGGAATAGTAACTTCCAACAATCAGTCTTTCGCCTTAAGTGAATAAGGATCACAATAACATAAAATGCTGAGGCTATAAAGTAAAAAGCAGCACTCAAATTGTAGAGCTGGGATAATACAACTATGTGAAGTTAAAATTTGAAAGAAAAAAAATGGGTTGGTTTTGAGTGATGGTACTGCCCCTGATTTTTTCCTTTCAATTTTTTGTCACCATTAATAAAAAATAAAGTTAATTAAAATAAAAATATAAGAAATACCATGTGTGTGTATGTGTGTGTGTTTCTGTGTGTATGTTTGTGTGTAAGACATAGAGGAAAAAAGCTAAAAGATACAAAATGCTACCTTCCAATTCAACTGTAGCTATTGGCTCTGTCAGTTTTAGCTTTCCAAGTTGTTTATTTCCATGAGCTCACACAAATTATACCACTGACTCATGCGCTGCTCCCTGGGTGCAGTGAGAATATTAACCTTTAGAAGGGGCCTTAAAAATGAGAAGTGTTATATGAATTGATATTTTAGTTGTGTGTGTGTATAAACTTTTCTGGATATGGCTTGCCATTTGGTTGGGTGCTTATTTTTGGCCACTCAATGTGCACACCAATGTGTGTGACTTCATATATGTGAATAAATGTTGGCATTTGGATTATTTTTGGCCAAAGAGTGGGTGAGAAATTAGACACACTCAGGGACCAAAAATAACCAAATGGCAAGCCAATTACATAAATGTTGTCTGACATACCAAAAAAAATCTGGATTAGCTATCATAAAACCAGATTCTTAGTTCCAGTTATTATTACTATTACTACTACTGTTACTTCTGGTGTTATTCCTACTAAAGCCACTAATCTCTATTAGACACTTATGCTTGTTAAATTTACAAAGTTTAACATGAATCATTCCATTTACCCCAAACACTAATCCTATATATGAAGTGAATATCAGTACTATAAATACATGGATATCAGTCCCACACAAAGACAAGAAAAATTATGCTTAGAAAAGTTAAGCATCTTAGTAGAGTCACACACAAATAAATGACAGAGTTGATGAGAACCCAGATATACTGAACTTAAGAATGAGACAATTCAACTGCATGGAAATTCTGCTACTAATATATCATGTGACCTTGAGCACTCATAAGCAACTTTGCATTTTAGTTTTATTATCTGCAAAATGAAAATGAGCATATGTGCTCTAGAACATGAGTGAAAGTGCTATAAAAATAGAAACTGATGGAATGTGTAAAGTGGATGATTACTAAAATATTTTCCCTTTCCTATAAACCTAACAGATCATTTATTCTTGCATCTAAGAAAAAATACTAATGACCAATAGAAGACTACATGAAGGCAGTAACTCTAATATTTTCATAGTATTCTTTAAAGTTTGAATATATATTATAGTTCATTTGAATTCTTTCAAGGATGCCAAGAAATAGGACCTTAAAAGTGCAACATACAGAATATATGTTATAAAATTCTATATTGTATAAGTCACACAGATGTGGAGAGAGGAAGAAAACCGGACATTAAGTAGCTAAGCACTTTCCACACAAAATCTTGTACACGATTGCTTATAATAGCATTATTCATGATTACCAAAAAGTGGAAATAACCGAAATGTCCATGAACTGATGAATGGATAAATAATTGCAGTATATTCATACAACGGAATATTATTCAGTATTTAAAATAAATGAAATACTGATACATGTTATAACATGGATGAACCTTGAAAACATTATACAAATGAAAAAAGCCTAGTCACAAAAGATCACATATTATATTATTCTATTTATATGACATGTCCAGAATTAGCAAAGGAATATGGGGAAAAAATAGTAGTTGTCTAGGGCTCGGGAGAAGGAGAGAGAAGGGATGTCTTTCATTGGTTTCCAAATTTGATTATGGTGATGGTTGCACAACTCTGTGAATATACTAAAAATCATCAAATTGTACACATGAGTAAATCACATTGTATATGAATTATATCCTCATAAAACAAATGAAAAGTTCACCACCACCTCCCATAGAAATACTAGAAAACTAATTTATTTGCAAAATTTTCAACTGCCAAAATTATATGTGTGAATTTATTAAACACTTACACAGTACGATAAGTTATACATGCACACACACACACACACACACACACACACACACACCCAACAATTTTTTTCCTAACTAGACCTTTTGAAAACCAGTTTTAGGACAGGTTGTTGTAAACAAAAGTATTCACGAGGTGGTCAGACCAATTTAAAATTATCCAATTGGCATTTTCACCACGTCTCATGCGAATATATGTCAGAAGATAATAAGATCTCAGAGGACATTTTTTTCTTTCTAGTCAGCTGCATCTACCTAGGCTTAATTTCAATCTACTGCTCCTTATTATATCCCTTTGGAGAGCTTAATTCCGTTCCCCACTTGACGGCCATACCCTCTGTCTAAACCTGAGCATCAGTATACCACATCCTCTGCAGTAATCACACCTCAGGACAGCATGTTAAAAATTACCTGGAACTCCCAAGGAGCTGACATTATGGACCCTCAGGTTGACAATCTGAAACAATGTCTGGAAGGTTTTGTTTTGTTTTGTTTTCAGCTTTGTTCTACTATTGAAGTAATGTTTGAAAACGACATTTGTTAAAATGTTAACAAAGCAAAGTTATATATAACATATATAGTATATATTTAAATTACATATGCAAATGTAATATATATTTCATTATGAATTACATAAACAACGTGTGTGTATATACACACACACAGAAATGGGCAGTACACAGACACACACACACACACATACATATACACACACATACACACCCAGTGAATCCGAATCTGAGTACTGTCCATTTTAATATCATGTCATAATATTGAAATTAATATACTAAGTGTACATTAGGTTAAAAACAGCTGCTCTTCTAGCACTATTCTTCAAGAAAAAATACATAGAAGAAATTCAGAAAAGTATGTTAGATGCTAAAATCTAAAATTCAGCAGGAACTTACTGATGGAGTAGAAACAAGAATAATCAATACGATGTGCTAGATTTCAGGAGAGATAAGACACAGTCACCAAACTATCTTCACATTTTATCTACCTGATTTAAAATACAAAATCTTTCCATGTTAGAACAGGTGTATGAATTTACAAAGAGTATAAGTAGAAACTGCTATTAAAATGCTGTTGAAATACTTTTCATATTTACCTACCTTGTCACAAGATGAATTTTTTAAAAGAATACCTCTGTAACTCAACTCTTGAATAATCGCTTGTGGTCACAATGGAAAAAAAGTATTTTTTTTATTTTGATATTTACTGATACATGCTATGCCTTATTACAGTAACTTAATATATATAATTAAGAAATATATATTTATATATCTTCCCCTTAATCTTCTTAAAGGAATTTGGTATTATTAATCTACTCTTACCAATAAGGAAGCAGAAGGTTGCAGATGTTAGATACTTTGCTTATGATTCCATAGCTACCATGTGATGGAACTTGACTTTGAATGAAGTATTATACTTCAAAGGCCACCTATGTACTTTCAAGCATAGCAGTTGCCTCCACAAAAGCATTCGGATCATTGAAGAGTCTGAACTCAAGAAACAAAATATGATCGGCTTTCATTCTTCTAATAATTGTTTTAATGCATACTATTCTGAATCAGCTATCATTTAGTAAAGTTCTCTTAATATCTTGGCCCAAATTTCACAGCTTTTTGGCCATTTCAAATCTCTTACCTGCTATTCAGTACCACAAGTTAGGGCCTTTGTTGTTTCTATGTAGAGTAGGAGGGACACAGCCTAGGTTGGGATATGGTTTGAAGACCTGCTTTTCCCTTTCCTTCTAGGCCCAGCCTCTTCTTAGCCCTTGGGTGAGGAAGAGGAGAAAAAGGCAAACCTTCCCTTCCTGGACTTGGTCAGCTGCTGTGCTCCACTAGTTAGTTGTGGCTGGCTTACAGCCTGCAATGGTTGGCAGGAGAACCCACTGTCTGGTGTCCAAATGATGCACTGCTCATTTCCCCCCAGTGGAAGACTGAATTTCCACTCAACCACTTTCGTACCTTCTCAGCCAGTAACTCACACTACCAGGGTACCCTCATCCAGTGGGCAGACCTCTCACATACTAGCACAATGAACTCATGCCTGGCAACTTTCTGAGATGTCCAATGTATCAACGAGAGATACAGACATCTTCATCTCACAAACAGTGCGTGTACAGGTTACTTCACTGCTGCTACCCTTTCGTCAGCCCTTTACTGACCAAGCAGTCATCAAATGAAGGAAATATAGTTCTGGTCTCCCTCCTCTGACCATTCCTGCAAATCTTTATAAATCTTTCTCACAGGGTATCCCTTTCCAGTTTTGAAAAGGGGATATAGCTTTTCTTCCAGCATATGATATTCACTAAAATGCTATTTGTCCCATTTCTTGGATTATTTTGATTTAGAGAGGAGGTGGTAGTGGAGGGTCTTGGCTCCTGTCCATGAGCCTGCAGGGGCTGTATTCCACCTGCTTCCCAAAAGCTCTTAGAAAATGCAGGTCCCGAATATCCACTGTCCTCAGTTTGGGGTCTGAGCTAACATTCAGGGACAACAAGCAAAAGCTCATCCCACATTTAATTACACCTGAAAATAACACGAGTCCTTTAAGTTGTAGCCCGAATTTTAAAAAATCAAGCTATCTTTCAAAATGTGCTAACATTCTTGTGTTAACACATTTGATGTTAAAACATTTGGGTCTTGTTAATTGTCTCTTTGAATAAGCTTTAATAGATTTCTCACAAAAACTACATATAATATAGAGACGGTATATAATTTCCATTTCATATTTGCAGCAAATGTGACATTTTCCTTTATTGCACACCTCTTATTTCTTCATTCTCAACTCTTTGAACTTTAAGAGCCCAAGCCTTAAGTCAAAAAAGTATGAGAATCCATGTCCACACTTTAAAAAGGACCAAGAACACAAGGTGGTGAACTACTCTAAACACTGAAAGAACAATCTAAGCATTTCTATAGCCTTCACCCCTGGAGTACTCCATTTCTTCTATAAAGCGACTATTTTTGCAAAAGGCTAGTGAAGTTCATGAGTTTCACTTCTCTCAGGTTGAGAGAATGAGTTAACTTGGACCCTAGTGTTCATTATAAACACTAGAGATTTAACATATGGGCAAATGCCAGAGAGTCTAATTCAAGGCATTAACGTAAAACAGTAACAGTTACCATTTATGCAATACTTGTGGTGCACTAGCACTATACTAGGCCCTTCACAGGCCTAGTTTCAGGATTACAGTCTACTCCATGAGGTGGGTAGTATTGGAGCCTTCATTTTACAAAGGAGAAGACTGAGGTTGAGGAATTAAGTAGCCCAAAACTGTAAAGGTGGAAATAATTGGGGCCAAAATTCAAGTTTATCATTTAAAAATAGTTTTTGACCATCTACCATATCCATGGCAGAGGTACTTAAATAAAACAAACAAAATTATACCCTTTTAGAATTTCCATGTGGTTCTGTCACAACACAGTGCCTACATTCTTACAACTAAAGTATGTATGTAATAAGACATGTTTCAATAAAAACATGGAAAACATTTAACAGATATTTGATTTATTTTCATTAAACAAATAATAGATATGACTTGGTGTTTTCGAATTATTTACATTTGTTGCAATAAAAAATAAAATGAGAAATGTCATAGATTTAAATCTTAGTTGCACTTAAAGCCTCTGCAATAATTCACTTTGTAACCATTGTATAAATTTATTAATGAAGTATTAAAAAATAATTATACTATATTATGTATGTACTGCCCTATGTATTAATGATAATGCTGTATTAGTGATCTTATGAATGTTGTTTATCTTTCAACTCTCTAACAGTATATTTTCCATTCAAAACCAAAATTATAATTACTTGGGTAAATGTTATCATTTACAGGCAAATAATAAGAATTTGAAGAAAATCAAAACAGAATTGGTCCAGTCAAGCCCAGGCAATGAGACCCAGTCACAAATTCGTGCATAAACTTTTGCCTAAAGAATAGCCTTGTTTTGTTTTCTCCTTGTATCCAATCTTAAAAATGTTTTAATGAAGATTTGAATATTAAGAATTCATTATAAAAATAACATCTCATCATCACACTGTGTTTGGTTTATTCAAAAAACTCTAAAGTTATTAACTTCAGCTTCCTAATTAGAATAATCCAATTTTAATCTACTGGCATTTTTGGAGATGAATGGATTGGTGGTGCATTATTCTAAAAGTTAAATCTCATTAATATTTAATTGCACCCATATTCACAGGTATTAATTAGAAGTGTTTTATAAGTCATAGTTATTATTGGAAAATCAGGTACAATTTTATAATTAGCATAAAATGAACTGTAATTTTGAATAATCACTGATAGTGATCATTGAGTAGACCTTGTGAGATTATTAAACTTGTTGATCCATATAATAATTTATATGTAGACTGCATATCAACATTATAGTGATACTTTTGAGACAATTAAAAATAACATTCCCTTTCAGCCAAGTAGGAACACGTATTTCATTGTTGTTTTGACTATGAATAAAAACCCTTTCTGCTGAATATATTTTAAAGCAGTAGTAGAAAATAGATAATGTACTAGTTATGAAATTGAATAAAGCAAAATCAAAACTATAATTTTATTGATTTTATATATTATTATATGTTTATATCAAGATCTTTCAAATAAAAGAAATATTTAGCTTTTAAAAAATAAAATTACTTTCAGATACGTAAGACTTGCTACACTATTTAAGTGGTTTAATCAAGTCTAAATAATGGATAGTTACTAGAAATTCCCAAACAACAAAATGACACCGTGATATATAAGTTAAGTTCTATTAAAGAGAAAGCTTTTGAATAATCTCTATCCATTTTTCTGGCTTTCATAATAAAATGTGGACATATCAAACTGACTTGAAAAAAATTTAAAAGTGGCCACTAGATTCAAGGGAAACGTTATTTTAGGAGAAAACTTGTTGAGGGAAGTTCCTCTTACACATTATGTAAGAAAAGCCCAATATCTGAATTAACCATAGGAATTGCTGAAAAACCTCCCCCTAAATGGGTAGATGAGTTCAGTGAAAAACACACATGCACACATACACATGCACACACATACATATACACACATACATATGTTATATTTATATCATTTTGATATCATGCTTAGAGTATCTGTATCCTAAATTTAATAGAACATTGAAAATAAGAATCCAAAATAGTATTTAATAATCAACTATTTGTTCTTAAGATGAAAATATTCACAGTCCCTAAAAGATGATTAAATTCCTATATCAACAGACTATTAATTTGAATTATAAACTTTGTAATTTTCACATTAAATGATAATAAGACAAATATAATATGCCTGTGATTTCCATTATAACAGCAAAAGAAATGTGATGATTCAATAATCAAATATTTTCATATATACTGGAGTCTATATACTGGAGTCTATAAAGCATTTTATATTTGTAAACTTGAATGAAACCTACTATTATGTACTAAATACTAAGCAAATATCATCTATATTTGCTTAGTCCATAAAGCGTTTTATATTTGTAAACTTGAATGAAACCTACTATTATGTACTAAATACTAAGCAAATATCATCATAATGAAGTGTTAAAGTTTAGTATACAACAATATACTATACTGTATAAACAACAGTATAGTATATTCTATAGGCAAATGTCTAATGTATCAATTATACATATTACACTCTTGGTTACAAATACTAAATATCTCATAGTCAACCAGACTCCATTTGATGTGTAATAATTTTGCCTCATCAAGAAGAAGAAAGGGTAAAAAAAGAACAGGTAATATGTGTTCTTCGTTCATTTAATACATATAATTGACAATTTCAGGAATATGCTGTAATGTACTTTATATAAATCTTGCATTTCCTTTGGCTCATTCATGGGAACAAATCAATATGAATTCCTAATACATCTTAAGAGCTACACTAGACAGAAAATTTTTGCTTATTGGCAAACTAAATCCACTATATATTCACTATTAAAGTTTCCTGTCCTTAAAACTGTCCCCTCAGGATTTAATTTAAAAGCCTGAGAGTCACTGAATATGAAGTATATTTTTCCAAATTTATAATTAAAAAACAAAGTTTGTGAGTCATCTTTTTTCAGTTTTAAATTCTACTAACTTCTTTATGAATGTCACAGAAACTCTCAGAAGTAGAAAATCAACAAGATAAGCAGTTTCATGGTAGTGAAAAAAATACGCTTTGAATTTGCAAAAGAAAAAAAAAAGGGTTTGCCTAGAAAAGATACCCACACTTTAATTCCACAGATTATTTCACCCATTAAGTTAGCATTGCCTCTTCACCTATATGGCTAATATTAAAGGCCTGTGTGTGACCCTGCAACTTAAGTCTTGTGAGAGCATCGATTTGTGTCTGTTTTTTTTTTTTTTCTCTTCTATACACAGCCTCCAGGAAAGTGCCCAAACTTAGAAGTTTTTGATAAATAACTGTTAACTGAATAAATGGCAAAGTTTGTCATTTATATGTTTATTTAAATCTCTAGCCTCAAAATTGGTAAAAGAAATTGAAGGTGGTTTGGGACATTATAGTTCCTTTATTTAAGCGAACGAGGCAGAGGAGGAGCATTCTTAGGAAACAAATAAACCAAAAATATTACTCAGGTCAGCTTGAAAGAAAAACCAAGGGAAAGGAATAAGATGCCTTTGTCAATCACACACAGCCCCTTTAACCTTTCACGGTTTGCTTGCATTATATGAATCTTCAAGGTTAAATGCAAGACAAATGTGAACTGATATTTCTGCAAGGGTCAGGTAGGTACCAGTTGTAAGTCATTATGATTGCAAAGTGGGTCTTCATCATGAGAATTTCCAAGCTGCAAGAATTTGCCTGCAGGCTTTAGTATGAGAAACACTGATTAAAGTAGTAATAAAAATATCATCTTCGACATTGTTTCCCAGTTTCTAATTCCCCTAAGATGTGTTCTGTCTTTATAATTGCTCATAGAAATTAACATCGGTACAATGGCAGATAGGAGCTGGTTGTTGTCTTTTTGACATTAGGTGGGTGCTGCACATGCTGGAGATCCCAAGAGCTTTAATTTGAGAAACAGTGGTCAAGTGAACTAGGTGCGATAATATCTTTATTCATTCAACAAATATAAAATGAACATTTACAATAAGCTAGGCATGGTTTTAGGTGCTGGATATACAGAAGTGAACCAGACAGACATAATAAGTTCCTCACTTACACAGTTTGCATTCTAATGATACGTTAAATATTGCATTTGCTCAATACATCTTATAGAATGAAGGAATAAAAGCTGTATGACTAAGGATATAAGAAAAGACAGGAAAGAAAAAATTGGGATGAAGATATTGTTTGTAAAAACACAGTGGCACTATGGATTGTATGTGAACCTCACCTTGTGAATTTCTGCTATAATTGATTTCCCTATTCAATACAATAGAATGATAAGACTATGTAATGGATCTGGAAGTTTCGTTAGTCCAGGCAGCCCTCTGATGCTTAATCTTTCCAGACTCTACATAAAGGAACCTGTAGTACTCATGACCTCTTGAGGTAGGCCATTCTATTTCTAACCCACTGAAATTTTTAGGTATTTCTAGTCAATTAATTATAATGCCCCCTCGAGTCGTTAGCTACTGGTTCAAAGACTCTTGTTCGGACTCCTAACCAAGAACCCTAATCACTTTTAATTTCTTTGATGATTTTATAATTTAACTTGGTTTCAACTTTTTTCATCATCTTCTTGTTCAACTCTGAAGGTATTCCATTTAAAAAGTGTGACAAGCAGAGCACTCCACAAACCCCAGCAGAGTCATCAGTGCAGCTAAGAGGAATTCACCACATCCATCCTTCTAAATATTAATGCATCCTAAAATTGATTAGTTTTACTTGGCAACCTCATAAAACTATTGACTTACATTAAGCTTATGCTGATTACTAAATTGTAATAGTTTATTTAGTTGTTGTTTATTTTGTGCTTTACTTAAACATGTCCCTCAGTTTTAGAGTTGTCAATCTTATGTTCTTGGATTTGATATTTCATTCTAGCTTGGGATACTCATATTAGTCATAACTTCGATTTTCAGCTTATCTACAAACTGAGTAACAATATCTTCTTTTATTCTAATTCAAGATATTGGATAATTTTCATCAGGCCAGGGCAAGGATAAAGCCCTGTAGGAAGAACTAGCAGTCTCACTCTGTGATCACAATTCCTGAACATATCCAGTTATTGTCCCTAAATGGGAAAGTCTTTAGCATAGGTCTTTCTCTTTTTCAAGTAGATTGCATAAAATATATATCAGCAAATCTCTAATGCTAAATATTTTCGGTTCTTTCTAATCCAATCAGCAACCCTGTATTCCATACTTTCAGCATTTAATGAGTAAATTATCAAATAATTTAGGTCATTTTTGTCTAGGTAGAGACTGATGTCAACATTAGTATAACTAATGTAAGCAACAGAAACAATATTAATTCCAGCAGGCACAGAAAAAAATCCACTGCCTAGTTACAAGACAGAATTTTAAGATAATTCAAATATAGTCTGTATTCTAGCTACTTTAAACTCTTAGAGAGCTTAACTTCTGATTTTTCTAAGGAGTTTACTGGGAATCTCTCTCTAGATTTCATGCAAAAGTCATAACATATCCTACATTTTATTTTTTAAATGACTATAAGGTAATGAAACTGCTTTCTTGTGTGATTTTTGGAAACCACATAGCTCTGTATTGCACCATGATGACTTCAATCTTTCAAAGTGCATTCACAACCTGTTTCATTTGATCTTCAGAATAATTCTATAAGGTGGATAGGAAAGTATTATTATCTCGACTTTATAAACTGATGCAGGGTAAAATAAAATATGTAGCATCTCTAGGACTCAGCTCACTTTAATATAGCTAGGTCCCTGATTTGCAGCCACATTATTACCTGAATTGTACATATCACAGAAATGAGACAGATGGCGGCAAACCTCACAAAATTCATTTTAGATAATATGTTATTTATCTAATTACCTTCCTATTCCTCTGAGAGTTGAATTATTTTATCTGATACAAACTTCCTTTATGTTTTCTTATAATGGCATTACTGTCCCTTTACATTCCACTTCCATTCTAATCCTACTCCCATTCTCCTGATTAATATGCTCCTCTCTTTCTTGTATTGCATTAAAAGAAAAAGGTTATTATAAGGCTCTGAAGGTAAAGAATGTTACATCCTTATTATACCCCTGGGGCACATTTTAAAATAAAGGCCTATTATAAATAAATATTATATGTTATGTGTCAGTGTGATTCTTAAAGCTCAACAAATGAATCCAATTCATATTAACATGACCTGCTACCAAGTATAAACATTACAGCTTCCTGCGTCTAACACTGTCTCAATCAAATATTACTGGGTGAAAACATTTAATTTATAAATAAAAATACAGTAAAAAAGTAATAAGATTGAAATCAGGAAACCTAAATTCTGATCATTGCTTATCCTTTTATTAGTCACGTGACTTATCCACAGGCCTTAATTTTCTTATTCATGAAATATGCACGGTAAACAGACTTTCTGTACCTTTTGAAGTTGTTTTAAAAAGATTATGTGTATAATGCTATTAAGTATAAAACTATTTAAAAGACATCATCATATTAATAATAATATTAAAAAATCAGGACAATCTAAATTAAAGGAATTATTGTTAAATAGTCAAACTTCTGCAGAGCAGGCAATTATTTTTATCCATTCTTCAGCTCAACAACATGTATCTTATGCTTTGGCCAACCATATAGCCTTATGCAAAGTGAATTCTCCAAGTAAAATTTTAGCAAGTTCATAATTGGCATATTTCAGCTGATTTTGCAACTGAATGTGGTTAAACCTCACTTTCAGTTGGTGAAATTGGTTAAATATTTCAAGGAACTAAATATGCTTATAAGCAGATAAAGAACGGAGGGAGTGAAGCAAAGAAAAGATGGTGTCAGAAAAGTTATTTTTAAAATACTTTAGGCCTGATACAGTGGCTCATGTCTGTAATCCTAACACTTTGGGAGGCTGAGGCAGGAAGAATGCTGTATGCCAGGAGTTTGAGGCTACAGTGAGCTATGATCCCACCACTGCACCCCAGCCTGGGTGACAGAGCAAAACTCCATCTCAAAAATGAATAAATTAAATTAAATACTTTAGTGTCAAATGAGTTAATTATCTCTAATGTTTATAAACATCTTAATGTTTATAATTTTAAGATACTTGTTATTGTTTTTTCAAACTTGATGCTCTACTTTGAAAGAGCAACACGGTATGAGAAGAAGGGTTCAATTTAAGATATTTGATTGTGAAGTTGAATGAGGATACTGTATTTAAAGGCATTGAGCCATAGCTCTGAAGTATTTACCAATCAGATTTTGAAAACAGAATTATTACTTCCTTTGAAGCAACTTTTAATTTTTATTATACCAAATGAAGAGATTCTACAAGATCTACATTTTTCAAATAATGGAAGTGAGCAGAGACTGAGACATGCCAACAGATAGAGTTTTTTCTTTCTTATTTTTCTGTTTTCAAGCCATTACTAAAAAGAAATCAGAGTGCTATATTGAGCTTAGAAAGACACAGCCTCAGGGAATAAAATGACTACACTAATTTTCCGCATATGCTAGTTGGGTGGAAAGTTCAACCCAAGTTTTAATGATCAATGATACCATGTTAGCACACTTTCAAAAAGTGGATTTCAGATTTGGGTGTGATTCCAAACATGCACCTGCCATCCTCAAAGTAGAGAATTCAGGTCCAGAATAATCACAAGTTCTAAATTACACACAGTGTGTTGTGAAATATCATTATTATTTTTAGAAAGTGAAAAAATATCTGTGACAGAACCTATTTAATGTGTTGGCAGCCTCCACAGATGTGGCTAAAAACAGCTTCCCAGTAATATTTTCAAGGGTCAAAAGCAACGACCTTGTCATGTTTCTGTGATCATGGTAAAACACCTGGGTCAGACACTAGTGAAGATTAATAAGGTAATTATAAAGGAATCAGAAATGTTACTGTAGCAAAGCAGATATAGCAAAAACAGCACCTCCTAATACTATTGGTATTGTCCTCAGTTTTTTTTCCCAATCCTTGATTATGAGGACCAAAATAAACACGTTTTACATAATAAAATTTGCTATTATTAAGAATAACAAAGACTTTAAAAAGCAGTAGACTTATTCTCACTCACATCTTTAAAAATCACCTTTGAACAGGATATCCAACATGCATATCAGAGCTGTGGGAGAATATAAAGCATGACCCCATATACCATTGTTATTGTTGTATCTGTGCCCATTGACAGTTGAGAAACTAAGTGATTAGAAAAGACAAAGCCTAGAAAAATGTAAACTTATTGGATCTTCTTTTATCTGGCTGGATCTATAATTACATGCTTTAAAACTCTCTAGGTATGTAATTTTTTTAAGCCCTATAAGTAGGGGTTCAACTTTCAATTTAGATCATGTTTCAGAAATGCCTACAGAGATGGAAAGACCAAATTATAACAGGGGATCCAAAGAAGCAGTCCTAGGAAAACGTGCATTCTGTGGGTCTGTGCAGCAAGTTTGTCAACAGAACGCCTGGTTGAAGGTCATCTTTCCAACCCAGAGTCCTGTGCAGAAAGAAACTTAACAGCAAATCTGTAGACTCTTACTTGAAGTCTCTCTGCAGTATGACATCACTTGCATACTTATCAAAATATTTTTGCCACTTCTCTTTTCATGTAACTTATTGTTATTGAAAAACTAGATAAGATATTTCCCATTTAGCCATTCATCCAGAAAACATTTACTGATGCCTACTAAGGGCTATGCTGAAGGGCACATAATTAGTCAGACACACCATGTTGTATCTCAATTTAGCTCATTATTTCTGATGGCCTCCTTTGTTTTCTTCTATTTGGCACACTCCTCTCCCACACACACCTGAACTACCTCCTCTGCAAAGGTGTTCCTGCGGCACCATGACAAAATTCACTCGTCTTTCTTATATGCTACTATTATAAATTTCAGTGCTTCTATTATTGTCTTTACATCATTTTATTAAAATTATTTCTTCAAAAGTCTTAATGGAGAGTTTTCACTATTCAAGTTTATTGAAGCATATGCAGTATCTCATCCACATTTCTATCCCAAGAAGCTAACAAGGTTCTGTTCACTTTGAAGCCCTCAAGAAATGATTCATGAATGAATGAAACACTTTCCACCTTCAGTGGGAATTGGGTGACAGTTAGCTCCCAGACACATTTTTGAAGAGATCTACCAGTTCTTAGTATGAACACCATCATTTCTGACAAATGGTGATGATTCTCTCAAAATGGAATAATATCTCTCACATTCTACTGGAGATTTGAATGTGTTCTCCTTAAAGTTAGCACCTTCTTTTTTTTTTTTTTTTCCTCAGAATCTAAAGGTCTTTGGTAAACTTCATATTTAGCCACAGTGATTTTAGCCCCCTCCCCACCACATACCCATGGTTTTGGAGAAAAATAAGTTTGTTTATCTTGGAGTCTAAGACAGAATCTAAACTTTCAGCAAGGCCATAGCTTATATAACAGCATTACTCATTTACTTTTTAAAATTAGAGTATCTTTAGTCCTTGATTAGGGGTTGGAATACAAGTGAGCCTCTAAGGGAACTAACTGCCTTTCCAGGTCCTGAAACTTATCTGGGATAGAAAAACTTAAACTTTGTACCCAGTGACATTTTAGTTAAATATAATTTAAGATTCTATGGATTCCTGTTATACATATGCAAAACAAAGCAAAGGTGTCCTTTCCAAAAATATTCACTTTTATTCCATATTGTTTTTTTTTTTTTTTTGAGACGGAGTCTCGCTCTGTCGCCCAGGCTGGAGTGCAGTGGCGCAATCTCGGCTCACTGCAAGCTCCGCCTCCCGGGTTCACGCCATTCTCCTGCCTCAGCCTCTCCGAGTAGCTGGGACTACAGGTGCCCGCCACCACGCCCGGCTAATTTTTTGTATTTTTTTTTTTTAGTAGAGACGGGGTTTCACCGTGGTCTCGATCTCCTGACCTCGTGATCCGCCCGCCTCGGCCTCCCAAAGTGCTGGGATTACAAGCGTGAGCCACCGCGCCTGGCCTATTCCATATTGTTTAAATAGTTTTCAAGAGAGATATTCCAATAGACTTTATTTTTTTTCTTCTCTAATGCCAATGGATTTAAATGTTTGCTTTATTGTGTCATTCCAAACACACAAAACTCCAGTGGCTATGGGTTTTATTCCTTTGAGTGAATAGTTATCATACTTCAAAGACTGCTTTGGATTTTAAGTTAGGGTGACCCATTTTCATTATATTCAAACAGGCTTTGATACATTTCTCAATTAGGCATTGCAGATGACAAACAGCTATGTCTGGCTGTCCTGCCATCTAAATTACCCTAGAATTCTTTGAAGATGATAATTTATTCTGTGTACACTACTTCTATGTGTTATCCACACAAATTTCATTATTTCAAGTATTGTCTTCTTATGTGTCTCTTTTGTGGGGAGACTAATATTCCAATATAAAACTGTCTTCTGTTTTGGGAAAAAAAAAAAAGAGCTCTTAGACAGTCAGAACATGAGAATTCTACCAAAAATAATTTGTCCTCAAGTCTAGTCGATAAAAAGGCCCTATGAGGTTAGATTTATACAATTTTATTGGCAATGACCAAATCTAGTATAAAATATATAATTATTGAGGTACTTACATTTTTAGTGTAAACTGGAATAACAAACATATCAACTTTACAAACCTCTCATACTAGTGTCTCACTTTAAAGATATTCTTAGGTCAAATACAGTGGCTCACTCCTGCAGTTGCAACATTTTGGGAGGCCAAGGCGGGAGGATCGCTTGAGCCCAGGAGTTGGAGACCAACCTGGGCAACATGGTGAGACCCCATCTCTACAAAAAAATTTAAAAAACTAGTTGGGCTTGGTAGCACATGCCTGTGGTCCCAGCTACTTGAGAGGCTGAGGCGAGAAGATTGCTTGAGCCTCGGGAGTGCGGAGGCTTCAGTGACTATAACCACATTAGTGTACTCTAATGAGACCTTGTGACTATATATACATATATATATATTTATATTCTTTCTCTCTCTCTCTCTCATGTGAGCCACAATTTAAGGAATATTTTGTTAAAGGTAGACTTAGAGAGAATTACGAGTCACACTAACACAAAGCATAATCAGCCTAACTCCTCAGTCAAACACCCTGAGGTTCACATTACCAAAGAGAGAGGTTTGAACATGAGGGAAACATATTATTTTCACCATACTGTGATGGAAAGAAATTAATTCTGGTTGTGCAAACCTAGAGGATTTCTCCGAATTCTCTGAATTAGTGTGGATTGTTAAGGCCAAGACAGAGCGTGCATAATAACCTTGATGCTGGGTAAAGACTATACCGTGAGTCTTAAAACAGATCCTAGTTGATGATTATGCCAACCCCGCTGAAGAAATTCTGAAAAGATGCAGAATGCCTTGAAATTCAAATGCTTTTTCTGGCCCAGATAATTGATATTGCATTAGAACATTCCATGGGATTTGAACCAGCATCTTTCACACTTTAGATTTCAGGCGAGTATAATTCCCTCACCACACAAGGCAGAACTGAAATCCCTGAAGTTAAACAGGATGTATCCAATTTCAACAACTTTACAATTTTCAATATCTGTACAGGATTTTTGCAAAAACCCATTTCAAATATCCCATTATCAGTTCCACGTCTTTTTGTGAATATCAAAATATATTAGCTAGACAGTCATCTTATTTTAGCTTTAGAATGTACATCAGATTTTTTTTTCCAGACACAAGCAATTAAAGGATTGGAAAATAGCTCATGGAAAGCTCCAAAGAATTGATCCTCAGAGAGCAAATCTTGTAACACCAAACAACCCCAATTCCCCTTAGCCACTCTGCTGACAAAAGTTATTGCTAGTTATGCAAGGCAACTAGAAGATATGCACACAAATCATTGCAATTAAATATCCTGCCCACCATATAACTGATACTTGCCGAGAAGATGGTTGGCAGAACTTTCTTGCTAATCTCGTGTTATCAATGTCCATATTGCAGAGCATCCTTGAAGGTGCTCCTCTGTTCGTTTTGTATTGGATACATCTATTTGTGTTGTTGTATAGTTATCTGTGCTGTGTGTCTTACCCAGTCTCACCCAGTTATTTTACTTTAGAATCTCATGGGCTTTGTATCCTGAAGCCAAACAACCTGTTGGAAATAAACAACAAAGAACTGAATCCCTCTTATCTGTCTGCTGCCTAACACATCAAAACACACTGAAATCTGGGATTATTAGAGAAGTTTTGGGGATATAGAAATAAAATAAAAACCAACTTGTCAAATGGGGCTGCCTGCTGCTCAGTACCATGTGTTATGATAGCAAGTTGCATCTGTTCAGCTATTAAACCTGTTAGTGAATATAATACAGACAGCCATGGCATTAACAAATATACTTAGTGCCTATTAAACTCTATAGCTACACATTTTAATTTTTACATTGTATTAGTAAAATTCAAGACTGTAGCACCTTAAGGACAATTTAAAAGTGCAATGAAAAACTATAATTTTGGTTATATCTCACATGCTTAAATTATATTTAGGCATCATTTTAAGAATTGGCCATTTAAAAAAAAAGTTCTTTAATTTTTAAACGTGGTTCTCACTACTAACTGTAATTTAGCTCACTATAGATGCAATAGGACTGAAGTAAATAATCACATGTAGAATTTGAAAAACTCAAGTAGGTACATCTTTTTTCCGCTACTGAACATCTTACTTCCTTTCAATTTAATATTGGCTATTATCAAATGCCACAGAACATATGAGTTACTCCCTTGATATAATTCACCCTCTGAGCTCAGGCTCAGGAACTTCATCATTTAAATTGGCTATCAAGAGCTAGGACATGTATGCCTTACTAAACACTTTATAGCAGAATACATCTGTTGTTACTCTGTTTGTTATATTAAGATTAAGCACAGTGATGCTGACAGTATTAATACATTTAAAAGCCTGTCACGTTTCATGGCTGTTCACGAGTCCTGGGGATTTCATGATTGAAATAAAAAGTGACTAGAGGCAAAATTAAGAATTATGGAATGTGTAGAAGGTGAAGAACACAGAGGTAGACTCTGAAATGAGTACTGCTACCCAGGAGGATATTAACCTCTTGCCTGCCTGGCTTTTCCCATAATATTGTGAAGCCACATTTTACTGAAAAGAGCCACATGATTCATGAAGTAGTTATCCAACCTCCTTGGCCTACTGCTGCTTTGTGAGTGCTGCCAGAATAGGAGAAAGTTTGTGACTAAAGTTAAAGGGGAGTTGGTTTCACCTCTATACTAGTGTAATTATTAAAATGCGAACACACTCAAATTAAATACACCAGAAAGAAAATCATTCTGTGGAGCTCAGTTTCCTAAGAAATACTGAAACCAATTTGCTTTTATATGAAAACACTCCAGTTTGTGACATCTTCATATACTGCTGGTGGGAGTATTCAACAGTACAATGTTCTTAGAGGACAACTCAGCAATATATATATTGGTTCGGCTTGTATGAATTTGTACATAAAAATATGCTTTTACACATGTGAAACGATATTTTTACAAGATTTTAAAATGTTATCCATTTGTAATACTTAAAATGCTGAAAAAATTAAAATACCCATCATTAGGGTCAATAAACTGTAGCAGATGCATGTTATGAGGTAAATATGAGATCATATGCTCTAAAATGAAAAGATGTACAAAATATATTAAATAAAAATAATCAAGTTGCAGAATAGCATGCAGCACATGATAACATTTCATCTTTTTAAAGAATGTTCAGGTATGTTAGCATATACACAAATATTTGTACCTATACTATACACAAAAAAGAAATTGAATGTATACGCGTAAGATTAAAGATTAGAGTTTTAGACACCACAGTAAAAAAGTGGGTATATTATATGCACTTTTTCCTTTTTACTCCCATCATTGTTGTATTATTTAAATTTTTCAGTGCAAATTTTTATGATCTAAAAATTTATTTACAATATGGGCTTTTCTGAAAAGTAAATACTTTCATCCATAGGCAACAAATAAAATTCAGTTCCTTCTGAACAGCCTGTCATAAAATATTATTGGCCTTCAAGACCCTACAGTATGCCTCACTAGTTTATTGAATCTAGTTTATGTCTGGATGCTTAGAAGAATACCAAAAAAGTTAGTAAATTTAAAAAAAAAGTTAAATAATATAAATACAGTCTACTGAGAAGGACAAAGTTCAGGAAAAACTAGTTAAATATAGAGTTGATGGTTATAGCACGTTCCTCACATAACAATTAACAGTATCTACACAGCACTTTCAAATTCCAGAAGCATCTCCAGCCACTGCATTTATCCAACATCCTTCTCAATAACCCGTTACAAATAATCGAATAACCATCGGTCTTGATTTAGGTATTTGGAGGAGAAGCTAGAATTTACAACTTTTTCTTTCCACCTTATGAAATATCTTTGCAATGTCTGTTTTTTAAAGATCAAATGAACACAGTTCTGGAGCCTACACGAGTAGCTGTCTAAACTTACTCTGCATAATAGGGCTAAAATTTCAACGCTGTTTCTCTGCTGATGCCCTATGGGATTTGGAGCCCCCAAAGCCTGATTTTATTCCTAATTAACACTAATGAACAGATGACATACTTTTCCTTTGAACACCTCTGTCGGGAAAATGTCCAATCAGCAAGAGCTACAAGCAATAGACAAATTCCCTTTCTCTGACCTCATTTACATGCTTAAGTACACAGAGACTCTCCCTGCCTTTAGTTTGGGGTGTGGGGGGAAAGAAGTAGGTCAAGTCATTGAGGCTTTATGCATTAGCTTTAGAATGTGGTGAAGGCTGAAAGTCATGGCTCCAACCAGAGTTTCCAGAGCAATGTGGGTTACTTTCATATTCATCACACATAAGGCCAATACCCTCCTAGCAGTATTAGTTTAGTTCTACATTTAGGCACAACTCACAAAACAGCAAAGATACCTATAATTGTACCCATTAAGAGACTAATAATAGAAAATATTACGTGCTATGTCATCACACTTTGTTGTTATTTAGTGCATTCACCTTGAGGGTCACAGAATCTCTGGAATTCCATGTTTAAGGAATATCATAAAATAATACACTACAAAGACTCATTGGATTCACATCGGTAGTTGAGATTTTATAATCATTTGCAAAAGTAGCTGGGCCAGCCTGAAATTTTCCTTTGTACTAAAGAAAATGAAGCTTTGAAGTCATATACAACTGGTTCAAAGACAAGCAGTTATTTACTATCTGTATGATTTCGGTCAATTTATTTATAATGCAGTCTGCTCATTGGTAAAACTGAGATAAAATTCATACCTCAATGAATTATTGTGAATATTTAATAAAATATAACTTCATGCAAAATGCTTAGATCATGTGTGTTCCACAGTAAGCAATCAGTACACACTAAAGAGTATTGTTTAGTTACTGTTCTTTTGACTAAGCCAAATAATAGGGTAAGCACGATTTCAGAGGGGGAATTTAACTCTACTTCAGATGATTCACTGATAGTACTTCCAAACATTTAATATATATTAATTAAAATAATTTTTACAACTCAATAAATGGAGAACCAATTGTACCTCCATCAGCTAAGCCAAGTGTTAGAGGTTGGCACAGCAGGAGATTAAAGACAGAGAGGGACAGAGAGAAAGAGAGAGAGAGAGAGAGAGAGAATGGTTAAATTGCCAGGGTAGTGGAGATTGATCATCTCTACATTCCTAATCAATTAGGGAGGATTACTACAAGACAGTTTTTTGTTTGTTTTCATTCTCCTAGTGGATTCTTCTCTTCTCATCAAGTCAGGATGCGGGGAAATATATCACATAAGATTTTGTGTAGATACTAGAAATAAAAATGATACAGAGAGCAGACAAGAAGCATACCTAGACTCAGAGAAATAATCACCTGTGTGTAGTATTTGAATCTGAAGGTGGAGCTAGCCATTAACAAAAGAAAAGTCTTCCTTTCATGAGAAAATAACACAGGAAAAATGAATCCATTTCATGACAGGCCTCAGTCCTCAGGCCTCTGACTTTTGTTTGCCTCAGGAGGTTGTAAATGGGAATTCCCAGGAGAACATCACATGCTTTCACCATTATGCTTTGGGACTGTACCTCATACTATGCTCCAAGGAGAGCACTTCTGGAGTGAGCTCCTGCATGACAATGGAAAACTACCGGCAGGAGGGCAAGAGAGGCCACAGTTAAAAGTAAAGCAGCAGGAATTCACTTATTTCTCCATTCACTCAGGTATGCATTGCTTCCTCTGTAAACCATTACTATGCATCTACTAAGCACCATGCTAGAGCATGAAAATACAGACATGTAAAGATACATAGTATTATACATTGTCAGTGACCTTGAAGAGTTTGCAATTTAATGGGCTATAAGGACATATAAAGACATAGTTATAACTACAGTAAGTAACACAATAGGATTAAAAACAAATTATGATTGTACCAAGAAGGACATAATTAGTCTTGCCCTAGGGGACAAAGGAAGGTTTCACAAATTTATAAAATATATAATCCAGGCCTCAAAGATGAAAAAAAAGGCACCAGACTAGGAAAAAGAGAAGGACGGGTAGGAATAAGAGGAAGTAGGAGTACTTCAAAGAAAGGAACAGATATGAATAGAGGCACTCTGGAGGTCTCTTTGCTGACTCTCATTATTGGTACATTTTTTTAAACTGTGTTTCTCGGTCTTTAAAATTATTTATGCCCCAAACTTACAAATGAAACTAGTTGCAAACACTAGCTAGCTAACCACAAAATCTTTGGGGTAACTGGCCAGTCAGATAACTTCCTACGTATTTATTTAACTTGAGAAAATGGTTTATGTAGTAGATATCTGAAATGCTCCATTATTTATGTGATACGTGGTATACTAAAGGGTAGGGTTGTTTGACTTCATAAAACTTCATTACACAGACCAAAAGCCAGAGTTATCCGGTTCAGCCTGATGAGAGATTGTCTCCTGAACTCTCACCTGCATCACAGAAGGCACAGTGGTTAAGCACATGGATTTAGGAGTCAGACTGTCTGAGTTCAATACTGGTTTTACAGCTCACTGGCTGTGTGACTTTCATTTCTTCATTAACTACATGAGTACATACTTTCTCTTTTGAAGTTTTAATGCATATTAGATGGACTTACATATGTAAACTTAGAACAGTTATGAGATTGTTGATTGCTTTTATAAAAGCCACACTTGTAGACTGCTTCATAGTTTAAAAACCTTTAAGTGTGCTTTTACACTGTGAGGATTTGAAATATCAGCCTATTTTCTGTGGCTAATGTGCCAGTAGAATAAAGATTATGTAGTAAATTATAAGGTACTTGAGGTCAGAAGCGATGCCACATCTGACTCTGTATTTCTAGTGCCTTGAAAAGTGCTTAGCACTTAGAAGAAAAGGAGGTAGAAGAGAAAGAAGAAGAAGGAAGAGAGGAGAAGGAGGAGGAGGAGGAGGACAAGGAGGAGGGGGAGAACATTTTGTTAAGAACATGTATTAAAAAGTGAATGTGTGTGAGGTAGAATGTGGAGTAGCTGAAGATGAGGCTGGAAAATAAGTCTAGATTGTGCACACATTAGAGGTCCAGCTAAGGAAGTTGGCCTTTGAAGTATTTGCAGTAGGCCACTGGCTCTCTATCAGAACTAGACTCTTCCTTCAAGATACCAATCTATAAGTAGGTAACACATAAATTGGAAACATGCTCATAGTTGGCTCAGATTTGTATCTCTAACCCCCCCAAAACACATTTAATATAAACTGGCTTCTGATATTGCCCTTAACCTGAGCAGCACTGACCTATTGCCATTGAACATTTTCAGAATACACATAGACAGTTTAAGTTGGTAGAACTTCCAGAATGCAAAGATTATTTCAACAAATACTGATTGCTCACTTGCTAAATTCTAGGCTCATGCTGGGCTCTAGGAATACTAAAGTGCACGAAATAGATAAAATTCCCGTCTTTCACGACACTTTGCTGCTCGGCATCATGCTGTTCAGTATGGATGAAGATTTGCCATCAGAGTTTAAATACTTTAACCAAATTCTAAATTTTGTCTGCTTCATAAAATTGCCAACAAAAAAATGGAAGAGTGCACAAAGACTGCAAAAAAAAAGGAAGTTTGTTGTTGTTGTTTTGCCAATTTTTTCCAGACGTTTGACTTTGCTTTGTCCTGGAGAAGTAAATTACTAAGTGTCTGTGTCTATAATTTTAATAAATAAAAATTAGTTTCCCTTCATATGCTATTAAATACGCATTGGGAAAGATACTTAACGAATACTATGAAGGGGCTTCAAATCGACAGCTGAACAGGGAGCCCATGCCCATCTCTGACCAGCCTTGCTACCAGGTGAGAGGTGAAGCACGGCCTTGCAGAGCAGCGGGAGAAAATGGGTGAAAGGACTGATAGAGTACCAGGATTTGTGCTTTTTTTCCACTGATGATCAGCTCATAAGTGAGCAAAATTACTGCTGGAAGTGGGTGAACATTGTCAGCCAGGTATGTCTTGAACTAAAAGAGGTTGAGACCCACTGTAACTAAATATTTGAAGCCAGAGGTTGAAACACCACAATTTCATTTTATAACAATCATTCTGGTAGCAGTGCAGAGGATGGATTAGAAAGGGAAGATGCTGGAGGCAGAGAGATTAGTTAGAAGGCTATTGCAACAGTTCAAGAAGAGGTCATTAAACTAAGACAATAATAGTGGAATAGAAAGCAAGTAGATACATTCTAAAAATTGCTGTTCGATAGGCAAGCCAGTAACCATATGTTGAGCATTGGAGATATGGCTAATGTGAACAAGGAACTAAATTTTAAAACGTATTTAATTTTAATTAAGTTTGTTGTAAGTTTAAAAGATACTCAAACTTTTAAGTATGTTTAGAATAACTTGATTATGTGGATCTACTTTTACAACTGTAGATATAATAAAATATAAAATGCTTCTGATGGAAAATTTAGATTCTGAAATGAGAGGTGTTGTTAAGTGTACAAGAAGTGTACAAGAAGTTCCTCGTTGTGACAGCTTGGCATAAGAAACAGGATTTGCTAAATGTTAAGTGTAAAACACACATTGGATTTGAAAAGCTAATTATGAAAAGATAATAAAAAACATTAATAATTTATATCATTTATATATTACAATGATAATATTCTGGGCATATTGAGTTAAAATATATTCTCAAAGTTAATTGTATTTAGTAAAACTAATTTCATCTTTTTTTCCTTTTATATGACTAGTAGAAAATTAAAACTTACAAACATGGCTCATATATTTCTGTTGGATGGTATAGGTTGAGAGACATGTTAGCAATTTGGTGACAAACTGATTAGATTGTAAAGGCAAGCACGGAGTAAAAGATGTCAAAGATTTAGCCTGTGATTGTGTAGATGAGTGTGTGATTGGGAGATGACGAGTTCAGTTGTTAATGAGGTAATTTTCAGTTGCCTATGAGACACCCAGGTAGAGATGCTGAGTAAGCAGTTGGAAATATTAGTATGGTCGTGACAGAAGTCTGGGATGGAGATGTGTCTTTGGGAGGGAGCGGTTGGCACTTATTTGATAGCTAAAAATCAGAGTAAAATTTTAAGCATATGAGGATAGCCTTTTTCATAGGCCAAAAGCCTTACTATTCAATTAAATTTGATCTTTCACCAAACTTTTTTTCTCTGTCAATCATAAATTTCCATTCTTTATTGGGCAGGAAGGATTTAAGAGATACAATTCCAGGAAGAGCTCACCATTAAAGCACTTCCTTAGAAGTCTAGTTGCAGTGTGATCTTCCAGGGCAGTTGAGCATCCCCCATTCAGGACTGTGCCTTGTTGGCAAAAAGGTTAGATAGTTTTCCAGTTTGTTTTGAGGAGGGGAGAGGCCTCAAATATAAGGTCAATATAAGAATCCCTAGTTCTAGTCTAGCACGCCATCTCCTAAAGTAACTCCTAGAGACATCACAAATTGTTTTCATCGAAAGAATTTTCTCAGACCCCATAAAAATTAGGTCTAGTCCTCTGATTCTAATTTATAATTTGGATTATTTATGTCTACTATTAACTTGAGTACCCCCTATCTATGCATCTAGATTATTTCCTTCCATTGGTTAAATAAACTTGCCCATGTCTAGAGTGGGCCAGCATCAGCATTAACAGGATTCTAATGCCATAGAATCACCGATATCATCTTGTTTTCTTGTCTTTGGTTGACATATTTGCTATGCTGTTTCTATTTTTTAGCCACTACTGCCATGCATTTTGCTTATGGCTTTCAGTGGGTTTTTCTTGTGTGTGTAATAAAAGTAATTTTCCTGATCATTGTGCAAATGACCCATATTCAGTATGTATTCCCCAAACTAGTTCTTAACCCTCAAGCAATGTCTTTGTTTCCTTTTTTCTTCCATCAATCTATATTGTGTTTAGAGTTCTGCAAAGCCTCCTTAAAACGTGCTTGCATATAGTTTAAATTGTTGCTCATCATTTCTTCCCGAGACACACAGACTCTGACTGGATCACAAGAGTAAACATATTGGATATGTTCTAGATACAGGAGTTCTTAACCATTACTTCTAAAAATTCCAGAATAACCTAAGATGCTCCCGGATTCCTAAGTCAGTATAAGATTATAAATATTTGCGCTTTTAAACTTCTAAATTATGGAGAAATTGGTTACACAGCAACTAATCACATACATTATAAATTGCATTTTAGGTGATCAATAATAATGTGTTTATTTTGCCTAAAATGTTTCTTGAAGGTATGCTTTTGAAAAACAGTAGCTACAGAAGAAATTGAGGTATAGTCAGTAGTCAGAAAGAATTCAACAAGAAGTTTCTTGTTTTAACAGCTTGGCATAAGAAACAGGGTTTGCTAAAGCCACTCATCACTGGCTAACTTAGAATAGATTTGAAGCCATTCTGTAAAATAGCTTGGGGCCCACCACAAAGCAGTGGGTCAAAAGGAGTAGTGATCACAGGATGGAGCAGAATCAATGGACATGATTTTCTCCAGCTAGATAATGCCCTAGGAATTGTTTCTGCAACTCTTCCAAAGAGATTCCGGAGACCTAACTTCTTTCTGCTAGCTTAGGAGGTGAAAAGATCCAGGACCAACCCTGAAAACACTCACTATTTGAAAAACTGTTCAATGACTGAGTCGAATCTATATAGTGAGAGAGAATGGAAAGAAATCCTTTGAACAGGAATTAGAAATAGAGAGATGACAAGAAGCTCATTTTTTAAAAAAAGTTAATATGTTTCACTGGAGTTGGAAGATAAGTAGAAAAATGTGAAAAATGGACATGAAAAGGGAAAGAGATTAAAATGCTGAGGACATTAAATTTTAGGTACAGAATTAGCCTTTATGTATATATAATTGTAGAGGCATCAATGTGTTTTAACAAAGGAATAATATGATCAAAGAATCAGATTAGCAAATTAACCTGCCATAAGTATATAAAATGGATAGAAAAGTACTCAGAATGGAGACAGAAGGATAGCTGAGAAGGTGAGGTAGCAGTACAAGCCTCTAAGTGGTAAGTATGTGAACTGAGAAGAAGCTAGAAATAGCTGTTTTGTTCTCATTTCTTAAATTTCACAGCAATAGAATTTCAGATGAGGAAATAACTCTAGAATTCTAGAAACCAAAAACATAGAGATTAAATGACACACTAAAGATGATGACCAGTAATTTAGAAGTTGAGAAATTGAATTAACTTCCAAGGGAAAAGGATGAAGGCAGGAACCTGTATTGATTCATTTGCCTCTCCTACCTCCCACATAATAAACTATTTAGCACTTAAGCCAGTAGAAACGTGACCATCATTTCTCACATTTTCCCCAAAAATGACTTTTACACCTCAGAAGTTTGGACAGTAATTTTACAATACATGGTGAAAAGGCATTATTTAATCCATCTTTTGAAATTCTAGTCAAATAGGCCACATTTTCTCTAATTCATATAAGAAATGGGAAAGCTACCTCATGAGATGGCAATAGAAAAAATAAATAAATGAATGTAAAAGAACTAGGAAAGCAAAACCTAGCAATATATATATATATGCAACATATGATTTACAGGATTGAATCTGAATACTATATGGCAAAGTGAAACCTCTGTAAAGTCAGTGAATCTGTTGGTTAGAAAGAGCATTTCAGATGGAACATAATTTCTCTTCAAGAAAAGCCTGAGGGGAAATAATTGAGTTTACCTTGTTGATGTAGGTGTGCATCTATGTATAATTACTGATTTTAAAAAGATATTTCTGAATCGAATCTTAATAGAGCAGTAAGATAAATAATGTATAACGGAGAGAAGCAGAGAAAGATGAGAACACTTGACACGTCACCAATATTGGTGTTATTTTTGGACATGTAATATTTACTATAAATACACTGTTTCTAGTCTATACTAAAACCAGTGATCAAAAGGCATATTTTTAAATCAAAATCAATTAAGAGCTTGATTTCAAAATAAGGCTTCCGGCCCAGCAAAGTACAAAGAAGCAACACTTAAGGCAAAAATGTGCAACAATTCACTCATCAAATTTGCAATGCTCTTTTATGCTCCCAAGATGAAAGGATTTCAAAAAACACTCTTCACTCACCCCCTCCTCCACCCTCAATGACATTTCCTCTGGTCAGAACCAATGCACACGTTAACATTTGTGGTAGTGAATGCATCCACATTTATAGTGACTTTCTTCTGTCAGAGAGGCATTAAGTAATTTCCAAATGACATCACTAAACTGCTATATGAGGGGTTTTCTCTAGAAGTGACAACATTGGTAAAATTTCTAGATATACCTTATAAAATATAAAAACGAGCTAAATTTTTCTTGTTGCTTCTAAGAAATTACCTAATCATTATCAGTTAAATAATCCTCAACACATCGTAGCTTAAAGATGTCTTGTGTAACACTTCACAGTTTGTAAGTTATTTCTTTATATTATTTATCTTAAAAATCTATTATTTGTTAACTGTCCATACAAATATTATACAAATAAGAAAGTTAAAACTGTAAGGAAGAGAGATGAAGAAATACCAAGACAGAAAAATACCAAGAAATACCAGTCACTTGGGGACAAAATGTTTGCTATAAATCATCTAAGCTAACTGGATCTCAGATAGCTTGTTCATTCATTCATCCAACAAATATTTATTGAGGTAGTTACTAAACAACCAGCTTATTTATTTTTGTATCCACAGAGCCTAACACAGGCCTGGGTCATATTAGGTGCTAAATAAATATTTCTGGAGAGGCTTCTAGCATGTAGTGAAGTAAATGATGGAAAGCCACATTCCTGTATTATTATTATTATTTTTTTTTTTGAGACAGAGTTTCGCTCTGTTGCCAGGCTGGAGTGCAGTGGCGCGATTTCGGCTCACTGCAACCGCCACCTTCTGGGTTCAAGTGATTCTCCTGCCCCAGCCTCCCAAGTAGCTGGGACTACAGGCGTGCGCCACCACACGCAGCTAATTTTTGTATTTTTAGTAGAGATGGGGTTTCACCATGTTGGCCAGGATGGTCTCCATCTCTTGACCTTGTGATCTGCCAGCCTCGGCCTCCCAAAGTGCTGGGATTACGGGTGTGAGCCACTGAGCCCAGCTATTTTTCTTATTAATCATCACCATTATTATAAATCATGTTCTCTGCCATCAGAAAGTTTATTTCTATTTGTAAATAATGGACAGATACAAAATAACTAGAGAATAATTCATGATAAAAGTGAACTACAATGAATAAGGCAATTATTAACAAAAAATAAACATTCATCCAACTAAAATTTCACCATAGACTTTCTTTAAACCACCAATCACCATAATCAATTCTTAGCTGAATATTTCTGAAAACTTCCTTTAAGATTTGAAGCTTCTCAATAATACGGCTGCTTATATCAAGTTCTATACTTTTTCTGTTTTGTAATCAGGAAGCTGGAGGACTTTCTCAGAGTTATATAGAAATTAAAATGTCTGTCACTTTACTTGACTGTTAAATAATTGAAGATCTACACTCATCCTAAGCCACAATATTTTCAATGTATAATTCATTAAATCTATTAAATTCTTTCAGAAAATATTTATTGAGCACTCATATTCTAGGTCCTATACTAATTAATTGTTCTTCATTTCATGTCTTATCTTCTCACCCCTTCATAAAACCTTAAAAATTTAAATAGTAATATTATACGACTTTGAGGTTAACAGTGGTAGCACTAATATTAATATGACAAAAAAATCCATCTATTAAAACTGGGCCACCTGATGCAAAAAACATTTTATTCCAAGTTGTTACGTTTTTAAGAGTACAGCTAATCAAAATTTTTCAAAATCCAACATTTTTATTCTGAAAAATTGGATGACAAACCATGTCAAATATTCAAATCTTCATTAAAATTATATGCCAATCAGATTTTTTAAATTATCTAATTGAAATAGCATTATATATTTCAGCAATGATGGAGCATCTCTCAATGAATGCAATCAACTTTCTAATTTATTGGCTCACTCTATCAAATAAGGATGAAAATAAGACTTTTAAATCTGATCACTGACTTTGAAGACTTATACAAATTTTCCTTGAAGTTTAACGGATAACGAATAAGTCTAAGTTTTACAGATAAAAACGTATCATCGATAGCATAGCACCAATTAGGTTAATTTTAAAGTCAGTTATATTCACAAACCTAAATCATACAGCAATAATCTAGAATTTATAAATCTTATTTTTCCTTTTAAATTTCAATCATGAAAGAAGTTGAACAATTTATTTGGGCAAACCAAAATGGACTAAAAGATAACTAAATAATTTGATAAAACAGCCTTTGAATATTCTCCAATCTAAATATTAAGAACAGTTCTGCTTCTAACACCCACAGGCATTATCTTGTGTTCCTTTGCACTCTCTTTGTTCCTTTCTTCCCTCCCTTTCTTTCTTTCTTCTTTCCTTTCTTCCTTCCTTCTGTCCTTTCTTCCTTCCTTCTTGCCTTCCTGTCTGGTTTTCCTTTTTTCTTTTAATTTCTAATGCCTCTTTCTTTTATGATTCCATGTACCCATCATTTTGGGAAAGTGCTGGAGGTAAACTTAGGTAGTAAAAAGAAAACCACTGGCCTTGTGTTAATTTTTATTATATGCTTAAAACATGGAAAAAGGCTGGGCGTGGTGGCTCATGCCTGTAATCCCAGCACTTTGGGAAGCAGAGGCAGTTGGATCACCTGAGGTCAGAAATTCAAGACCAGCTTGGTCAACATGGTGAAACCCCATCTCTAATACATATACAAAAATTAGCTGGGCATGGTGGTGGGCACCTGTAATCCCAGGTATTCGGGAGGCTGAGGCAGGAGAATAGCTTGAACCTGGAAGGCGAAGGTTGCAGTGAGCTGAGATTGCGTCAGTGCACTCCAGCCTGGGCAACAAGAGCGAAACTTCATCTCAACAACAATGACAACAACAACAACAACATGGAAAGAAGTGACTTGTCTCCACATAAAAGACTTGTTGAGTCTCTAATGTCTAATCACGTCTTCTAGGCAATGGGAGAAAGAAAATTTTATTTGACCAGATTTGAACTAAGACTGAGTCCCATTAGTTGATAAGGATTGGGTAGGGCTGACAAAAAAACAGTATTTGAGAAGCCCAGGAGGACGTGGTTTACGAGCAAGGGAGATTTTGAAGATATCAAGTCCATGAGAAAGAGTGTGTAGAGACCTGCACTGAATCCAAAGAGAATGACCAGGCAAGACCAAGATTGGAGATTCAGAAAGAAGGCCTTCACAGTGCGGCTATCAGAAATCCATGGCTCGTAAAGGAGATACGGAGGGTATGATGCTAGAATGGACGCCGAGAAAGTCAATTCTTTACTTATGAAAGGACCCTAAGACCACATTTGGCCAGAATTGGAAAGAAATAACTATTCTTCTAGTCTAAAACTCTTTGACCATAAAATAAACAACAGTGGTTTGAGTAATTCAATAACATAGCCCCTTGTGATTTGACAGTGATCATTGTAGAACCTTTTCTCAGAGTAAAAGTGTAATTGGTTATAGATCAATAAGTAGTTTATTTTAGAAGGAGAAGGCTCTTGTTTTCATTTTCATTTATTTATTTTTTGAAGTAGCAAACCTCTTAAATCAGAACTGAGCAAATATATTTTGAAAGTTGAGATTAAACAGCAAGATTCCTTACTGTACTTGTAAAATTTATCTTAACTGATCATTTATTTATGATGCCATAAAAATCCAAATGCTCTTAATTTTGATTGTTAGAACTTTGCTAAAAGTCACCTGAAATTACTTTTCCAGGGATCCCCTCTTGACAACGACATTTTAAATTGAAATTTTACTATGGTTCAATAATGGCTGTGCTGAGGGGTTTTGTTGTGTTTTTCAAGCTTACCAATGAATTCAGCCCTTGTGGTCAGTGTAAACTCCTACACAGCTTATTGGAAATTCCAGAATTCTAAAGCAAAATCAAGATTAAGAAAATCGTTTAATAAAAACAGAGAATGAAAAACTTATAAAAGTTTGTGCTAATGTACTTTGGTGTTTCATGTTTTTCTCAATTATTTTAGAACTGGTACCCAATGGCCACTTTCTAACAGGAAAGAACATGATGACCTAATCAAATGTCCTTTGGAGCGTGAGTAGTGAGAGAAGGAGAACTTATAGGGATAGACAAAACAAAATAGAACAAATTTCCACGGTCGCTTAATGCATGGGAAATAAACTGAACCTCAAGGATAAAAAGGAAGATGGGGAGACTTACATGCTTCTTCTGAAATCTTCCAAAAGATAGACTTTAGACCAAGAACTATGATAATAAGAACCTTTTAGAAAAGTTTTTGAATATGTGACCCACTATGATTTTTTGGATATATCAATAAAATATTAATATCTCTTAACAATAAAAGACACTGTGCTTCTTTACAAATAACGCAAGAAAATGAAAATTTAAAGAGTTGCAACCATATTCATTAATAATTTTTAAAATGCAGAGACATAAGAGTGTCCCTGAACCCTAAAGTTAATTATGGCAACTTTCAAAGGAAAATGAGGCTTTTCATTCATGACTATTCTTTGCTATCTATTATATGCTGAGTAAATTACTGTGGGAGGCTTACAACTTTAGAGAAAAGAGAATGGGCCCAGGATGTAAGTCGTAATTATGAATTAAAATGTATTTTCCTGACACTTACGTATCAAAATGAGTACAAAATGGCACAGAAACAATCTTTTTGCTATCTTGTTTCACATCCCCAAATATCCTTAAAGTATCCTTTCCTTCCTTTTATTGCATGTAGCTTCAGATAAGTACTTTCTCTCGTGAGCAAAGAAATAAAGACAGAATCCAGATCTTTGGATGTCACCAGTAATACAACCTCCTGCTTCCAGCCACATGGTATGGTATCTACTAGGCAATAACTTATTTTATTCATATGGCAAGTCTGCCTAAAGACACTAAAATCCCCGGAGTGTGATGCTCCCCTTCCTGTGTCCATGTGTTCTCATTGTTCAATTCCCACCTCCAATAATTTTTTAAAAATTATTTTGAACACAGAATTAAGAGGAATTCACACTCCAAAAAAAAGTTTTGCATTCTAAAGAAAGTGATTAACAACAGCAATAGGTATATGGTCTTATTTCCTCTACATTGTATTCATATTTCCTAAAACAAAGTACTGGTTTCTGGGGGAAGGAAGCATCCAACAGGCAAAATTATAAATTCTTTACAAAAAGTTAACAGTAAAAAGTAAAAGCTGAATCTTATTCAAAAAGTACTTACTATATGCAGTTCTAGGTAGTCACCCAAGCCTGAAGAACTGTCCACTCGCACCAATACAGCTTCTTTCTGAACAGTGCTAAACCCTATGGCCAGTCTGTCTGCTCGTGTACTGGGTCGGTCATTAGGAGGCCACTTATATGTGATTTGTCCACCACCTTTGCTAAAGATATACGTTGTCCCAGCTGGAAAACAAAAACCAAAACCAATTAGTCCAAATACATCAAGTCTGCACATTAGCAAGGCATGTTATATTGATATATCAGTAAAGTATCAACTCTACACACAAAACTATGGCAAAGTAAATTACAGATTTCAATCAAATGTGCTCAAGAAAGTGGACTGAGTTGTTTTAAAAGAAATGAAGAGGTAGCTCAGTTTTTAATACACTGATTAAATTTACCAGCAGGTGTTTCAGAACAAATAGTAGGTTACTGTATTTTCCATTGAGTTGGACAAGAATGGAATGTAATGAGGCATTATTTCTTCCTGCCAGTTTTTAAGAAATAGTTTAGTAGAAAACATTGACTGGATGCTTCCAAAAAGCAACAACAGCGTATATCAACTTGGTATTGAAACAGGAGCTGCATGCAGATGTGACAGGGTTATACAGCACAGTGGAGAAAGTCACAACAAATGTGCTAGGAATCTAACTTTTATGGGAAAAGGATCTACATACATGTGACAGATAACTAATGGATGAATAGCTACAAGCCCCAGTAGCCATGTCAAGAAAATACAGGTAATAGATCTCATCCCTAGAAGTCAGGTTTTATTTAACAAGCAACATCTAGTAGCTGTCAAACTATTCAGAATCATAAAAAGACCTGCATCCTCTGCCACCCCAAGGTGAATACAAGCCTTATAGCACTGAGAATAATGTCACGGACTCATTCTGTGAGTGTTCAAGTTTTACCTTATGGTGGCCTTGTCAGTAAATTATCCAGCTTAAATGAAAAGAGTTTTTTTCAAACAAATTTATTCAGCATTTGATATGGTTTGGCTCTGTGTCCCCACCCAAATCTCATCTGAAATTGTAAACCCCATAATCCCCATATGTTGAGGGTGGGGCCTGGTGGAAGGTGATGGGATCATGGAGCAGCTTTGCCCATGCTGTTCTCATGATAGTGAGTTCTAACAAGTTCTGATGGTTTTATAAGTGTTTGACATTTCCTCCTACATGCACTTCTGTCTCTCCTGCTGCCTTGTGAAGAAGATGCCTGTGAAGAAGATGCCTGCTTCCCCTTCTACCATGATTGTATAAGTTTCCTGAGGCCTCCTCAGCCATGCAGAACTGTGAGTCAATTAAACCTCTTTTCTTTATCAATTACCCAGTCTCAGGGAAGTTCTTTATAGCAGTGTGAAAATGGACTAATAGAGCATTTGATGCACTGAAGTCTTACCTCAGTGCATCATTCAATGGCCACCCATTTTGGTTCTATTATTTCGAGGGCCTGAACAGAACCAAAAAAGAAAAAAAAAGATTGGATTTTCCCTCTTTCTTCTCCTGACTGCTTAAAATGGGACACTGTTGTTTTCCTGCCTTTGCAGCTTCTTGTTCTCATGCCTTCAAACCTGGACTAAAATCTACACCATTGTTTCTCCAGTTGTCAGTCCCATAATCGATACCCCTGGCTTTTCTGGTTCTCTAACTCGCAGACAGCAGATCATATATGATTTGATCATACATACATGATCATACATAATAAGAGAGAATATTAAAACTTAGGCCACAAAACATCTTGTATTTATAGAAAAATAGCTTGTGCCAAGAGTAACATTTATGTGTAAAAGTTGTGTGTACAGCAGTATGTTTTCAAGATACCTATACATTGAATTGCTAAGATTACCAAGTTTACCAGTTAAATGGAGTTGACCTACTATCACATTTGTGTACATTTAATTAAACAGCTGACAATATTGATTTTGTGGCCATTTTTGGAGGCAACTCTTCTTAGTTTTCTGTTACAGACATTTCCATAGGCCTTTGAGAAACTCCAAAGACCTCTGCAATATGCCTAGTGTACCTGATGCTTAAATAGGCCTTGGTATATAGACCTCTTCCAAGAAGCATGTTAGGAGAAAATTGAATGCAAAAGTGATAAACAAGAATACTGTTAAAATGCAAAGCTATAGAGGCTGTGCCCTTCTCTATTAATTTTCGTGGATACCAATGCATGAAAATAGTTTATCTCTTTCAAGAGAGAAAAGGTAAGCCATATTTCAAAGGTGCCAGTCAGTGCACAAAGAAAATTCAGAATATACAGAGTGTAGATCAGAAATTCCAGGGCTTTCCTGAGCCACTTATGTTCTATATCCTCAGAAGCTTGTTCATCATAATCTTTATAGGCAAACACTATTTTAGAAATATTTTTCTGCCTGGTAACTTTTGCAAATGATTAAGTATTAACTTTTCCAGTGAAGCCCATTGTTGATAAAAATAGGACAAGAACATAAAAAAGTGGAGATGGCTTTAAAAGGAGGATGTAGTGGTTATCTCTGAGTGCTGATACTTAATAATTAATTTATTTTCCTTTTTTAAATTGCCTTTGTTCTCTAATGACTATATACATTATGTGAAATAAGAAAAATATTCAAAACTAGAGATGCTATTTAATGATATAAAACAACACATATCTAAGAATTCAGATGGTTTAAGAATTATAAGTGTGAGGTAAGCATGATAAAACAACGTTGCATAGTAATTTTTAACTTTAAACGTCACTTTCACAATTAAAACAAATCTTATCTACTTATGTATGGAACATAGAGCAGACATTACTTCCATGCTACATCTGAGGAAATTTAGTCACAAGGATTAACGTGCTATCTAAAGTTGCAAACTTGGTTAATTGGCAGATTTGGTATAAAACCCATATCCTGACTCCTATTCCAGTATATATATATTTATGACAGAAATATTTCTGTTATCATAACCAGGCAGTCAAGAAAAAGTTAATTGGATGTCAGTCTGAATTTATCAAGGCCAACTGTTATCATATTCTAATGTCTTATATCCATAAAGTGACATTTGCTCTTCATTATCATATACTTTCTTCTCACCTCACGATACTTTTAAAAAGAGAAAAATAACATCTAAATGTAAAATGACAGAACATTTAATATATGTAGATTAACATTTAGTTGGGGTAGACTTCCCAAACCTATGGAACTGTGAAAGTTTCTAGCTCAATTACAGAACTTGTGGGTAGTAATTTGAAGGTTTATACTTTCAGTAAGATAAGTATCAAAATACAAATACCATTACTCAAGATTTGATTTCATCTCAGATTTTAAACTTTTTCAATGAATCTAAAACTTGATGACTAGAATGAGATTAGCTAATCTGTCTTGTTTAGAATGACTTTACAGTTTTTTAGGTTTCATCAAAACAAAGCAAAAAAATTGCAACTACTCTTTGTCAAACGTTGTCATTATTTCTACTTTCCTTTTTTCCCACCAGCTATATCCAGAGAGCAGTCTTAGTTTTTCTTCTGTATGCACGGTAGTGCATTGTATTGTTCTAATCAGCACAATTTTTTAATAAGCGAGACAATTAGATATCCAGTCCTTCTTCAGCTCTCTTCTACATACTTCTATAAGTACTCTGGATTTTTTTTTTTAAATTAACTTTGCATCAAACTTTACAAAATCTCCTATATTCTTAAAGCCCTCCTTTCATTGAGCTAGAAAATTACTCTCATAATCAAATACAGTGGGATGGCTTAAAGTTTCAAAATCTACCTCCTTTAACACACATCTTTCTGAACCAAGGACATGATGTACTTACCGAAGCAGAATAGCTTAGCGATTAAGAATGTAAACTCTAGACTCAGAGAGATCTGGGTTCAAATTCCAACCGTGTCATTTACTAGCTATGTGACCTTGGTAGCCATTTACTCTGTATTGGGATTCCTATTTGAAAAAAGATGGGGATACCAACACTATCTTATATAGCTCTATCAGAATTAAATGAGATATTACAAAGTAACATTTAGTTCATTTCCTGGTATGTGATAAATGCCTAATAAATTTTAGAGAGAATAGGTGTCATGTGTGAGGGCAGTTGTGTGTGTTGTAAAAATATAAAATAATGAACACTGTAACATTGTTTTATTTTAATATGAAAGCCTTCAGAAAAGTTGGACGTATTTCAAAGTTGTGTCCAAATCAAGTGACTTTCAAAAATGACATTCCTACCTTGTAATTTTTATTAATCTTTTCAATATTTCGTAGCATGGATTAGGACTTTTATGTAAACTCATTATATCATTATTTATGTTCAGTAATAGTTGACAATGGAAGGAATATTAAATTGTATCACATGGGAGCTTTCATGAGAAAAAGAATATTAGCTCATCACCATAAAACATCCAGCATAGTAAGATTTAAAGCATAATGCAAAAAAAAAAAATCACTTGACCATTAAATAAAGACCAAACTTACAAAAAAAAACCCTGCCAGCTAGCTTTTTAAAAATTTTATCTTTACAGAAACATGTTTTATTTTACTATATAAGTGAGTTAAATATGCAGTGGCAGTATATCTTAATCACAGTTCCAATACAGAAAGGAACATAGAGGAATGTGTCACCTTTATTATTTATGCATGTTTCTGTATGGCAAGCACTACCACATCAGTACCATGACTACTAATGGATTTACTGCAAATTAACCTTGACATCCATCAGATCGCTGAATGTATGAATGACTGAAATTTAAAGTGGTTTTCAGCAATCTCCACATTTAAGCTGTGTAGCAAGCCTCTATTACTCAGTCTAAATTCATTAACAAAGCTGGCTCTATCAGACACAAATTTAGCAATGTCAACATACTTTACACTCCAATAAATGTTTGTAAAAAAATATACATGGGCTCCCATATCTCTTGTTTAAACTGCCTGTGATGTTATAATAAGGGAATATTTTTAGATCTTACTGAACATGCTATTTACATATACGGCTCTCTCCCCTCCTGTTCTTTCTTGCCAACTGTCCCTTGCCTAAGTGTGCCCACTTCAGCCTCACGTCAATTCTGCACAGACTAACATATTCCCTTACATAGATTGAACCTTTCTGAAAAAGAAAACCAATCAGCATGTACAGGTCTGCTCAATTATTGGTTGCTCTGGATCCTTGTTACATGAACAATAATATAATTAACTTCGGAGTAGATTAGCTTCTAACTCATAACATAAGTATACGAATAAAAGGTTACTTTTTGAAAGCCTATAATTCTTCAAATGTCATCTTGTAGCCAACACGAAACATTCAGGCAATTATGTTTCTATTAATAAATGTAACAGGAATATAACACTTCCTTCAGTGGAAGTTTACAGTAAAAGCCAGGTAGTCAGATGAATATTAAAAGTAAAGCATTTATAAGTAAGGGGAACCTTTATTCTTCCTACAATCTTTTCCAGATGCTGTTGTTAATTTGAAATTTTCTGGAGAATTTCTACCTATATGGAGGAATTCTTTGGCTTAAGGTTCATAAAAAGCAAAAGCATGGAGAAGACCACATTTTATGCAAAAAGAGTTTTAGATCAGGGCAACATTTCTAAACTGATGAAACAGAATCTTAACAATCACTAAAACAATAACAAGTAAACATACTTTATTTTCTTTCTGAATTATTGTAACTTCTTTGTAGAATCATAAGGAATTATTTCATGAAGCTGAGCACTGTAAGTTCCTAATACCGAAAGTTTCATATAGGCATATTAAAAATTCAGAAAAAGTGAACATTATCTTAGGAGAAATTAATGGAATCAAGTAATGAGTTTCTATCTATAATATGTAACCATCTCTAGATTTAAAAATTAATTACAATAATTACTAATATTGAGAAGTAAGATACAGCCCTCAATGTTACATATGCATGTAAGGGTGCAAAGACAAAGATGCTAGGAAAAGAAAAAGAAAATATGGACTACATATCATAAATTAAGACTTCTGGTGGGAGGGGCAGACAACAGAATTGGCAAATGTGTTATAACTAGCTAAAGAGATTGGAGAATTAGACAGATTTTTACTCACATCTTTCAGAAAGAGAACGGATACGTTCTTTATAAATGAAAGAAGGCAAGAAACATGGCATGTCACAGAAATGGTTTAGACACAGGTCCCATAGTGTCAATCAGGTCGAAACAAAAAATGTCCAGAAGAATTTAGATAATTCCCAAATAATGAAAGGTTTATGGAAATAGTTAAGGATGATATTCAAGACAGCAACATAGGTCAACAGATACAAAGTTACAGTTAGATAGGAAGAATCAGTTCTGGTGTTCTGTTGCACAGTAGGGTGACTATAGTTAATATTATTACATTGTAAATTTCAAAATAGCTAGGAGAGAGGATTTGAATGTTCTAACAACAAAGAAATGATAAATAGGTGATGAATATGCTAAACATACTGATTTGATTTTTATACAACATATGTATGTATTAAAACATCACTATGTGGGTACAATTATAACATGTCAATAAAAACAAAACACAATAAATAAATTTCAAAAAAGAGAACAATGGAAAGTTTGTCATATATAGCAAATTGTATGTTCTGTTGAAACTCTAGACTAAAGCATTTTTTAATTATTAAATTTTTATTAAATAAAATTAAATTGCTAAATTTTAAAAAATAGGTTGTTGACTACTTATTAAGTCAAATGCAAACTGAGCAAGACAGGGAGACTCAAACTTGTGAGCACACTATTTTCTTGCATTGGAACTTCATGAAAGTGATACTGTCTAGGATCACTGTCCACACACTATTCCACCAAACACAAATCATAAATTTAGTTCAAGTTAATGCAAAAGATTCTTGCAAATCAGACACTGTCATACCTCCAGTATCCATGAGGACTCATTAGGTATTAACAATTAATGTTTTCCAAATTTTTAAGGGGATCAGAGGAGGGTGAACCAGCTAGACTCCATGGTAGACATGGGAAGTTTGACAGCAGAAGAGTATTCCTCTTCAATAAGCCAGCCCATATGAGATTAGGCTCTAGCCCAGCCAAGATACCATTTAAAAAAACAATTGTGTGTATTTACTCAACAAGAAATTTTAATCAAAATAAAACAATTGAGAAAATGAAATAACTAAAAGTTATTGTGATTCCAGTGAGGTCAAGAATCATTTCTCTCAAATATAATTTCAATAGTGATTATGCACTTCAATAAAAAATGAATTTACCTCTACCTATTGGCCTAAAACTTTTCTCTAATAAAAATGTTTTTCTAATAAATGTTCTATATTTTCTATATTCTCTAATAAAAATGCTATTTCTTAGAAAGAATTATATATTCATAAATACATTTTATCACATTTTGATGTTTATAAAAAGAGTATGGCACATGAAAATAAAGTATTCATTCTCCTAAAAACAAGCGTACACCACTCTAATAAGTGAAATAATTATTTAAAATGTAAATAGATCCATGGCTGACCTATCTTGTCAATATCTTAGACATTTATTCAGAAACACCACCAATAGCAGCAAAGACTGCACACTGGACAATCAAATAGGGACCATTCATATAGAATGAGATGTTAATGATGTTCATTGGTGTGGTATAAAACTATGACTCTACATAATCAATGATCAATGATTGATAGAGATTGTGCTGATTTGAATAAGTTATTCTCCTTTTTTTCCTGACATTGTAAGGGCATTAACTAACTTAGAAAACATTTCGAAGCCTTCCTATCTCTTGGTTTGCTGATAAGTGCCAACTCTGTGAAAGGAGCTAAGAATGGATAGGATCTGTTCATTAAAGGTAAATATCAGGGCAAAATAGCTTGTGTGAGATGTCAGACAAATGGTGGTGTTTTGTTGCACAGTAGGGTTACTATGGTTAATATTATTGTATTGTAAATTTCAAAATGGCTAGAAGAGAGGATTTGAATTTTCTAACCACAAAGAAATGACAAATGTATGAGTATTTGTCAAATATTTGACAAATATATGGTATTCAACCATGTTATCATCTATTTTGGATTTTTAAACTGTTTTTTAAGAAGGTGATAATATTAAAAGCACTGATTAATGAAAACCTTAAAATTATCAGAAAAAAATGATAAGAAAAATCTATGTGTGTATATGTATTTTTTTTAGGTCAAAGTCATGTAAATAGTTGAATAGTTTGAAATAATGTTCAACTCAATGAACACTATTTTTAAAAATGTATGCAATAAGTGGGCCACTTAGTGGTATCTTTACAATATATTTTCTTTTAAAATCTACTTATTATTTTCCTGGCAAATGTGTCATTTAGAAGTATCCCCTCCAGGAACAGTTGAGTTCGATAGTTTGAGCTGCCCCGTGAGACAAACTTGTTTTGAGATCAAATCCAAAGTCCTGGGAACTGCTTAAAAGGCTTTTGGTCCAGGTTACCTGGGTGAGTAGAAAAACAAGTAAGTAGTAGACCTTTTGCCAATCAGGTTAGAAAAAATTACATAAAGACAGCAAACTGATCTAGAGTTAAAAATAAAACAAAGCAAAGTAATCCCACAACCAATAATCCTAAGAACATCAAATGCTTATGTCTTCCCTTCTGAAACTAGGCTCCCTCCAGCAGTAGGTGAACTTTATTAAATAGTCTCTGGCAAGTAACTCAGTAATCAATTTGTATTAAAGCTATAGGCAGCAGGGATAGGAAGAAAAAGAATCCCATCATCAAGAACTTTAAGAAAAATCTTATTTTGAAGACCATAACTTAACTGTGTACGTTCCCAGTAAACTCTTAAAATTATTAGCTGGTCAGTAGAAGTTGTAATTGCCTAGCAATGTCCTTCAACTAACTTATTTCAAAGGTTAATTGTGAAAATGGCTTTCATTAGGATTCAAGAGTCAAGAATTTTCTTTACTATAATTATAGCCTAAAAAATGTCCAGGTTAAAAAAAAAAACTGACATAAACATAGACTTACTGCTGAAATACTCTTGGAGAAAAGTGAGTAAACTTTTCAATTTACAAATAACAAAACTGAGGCGCAGAGAAACCAAGCGTCTTCTCAATGTCAAACAGATGGGTGCCGGCTTGTACTTAATTCTATTCTTAGTGATTTTTTTTTTCTATACAACAAAAAGCTAAGCTTGAATGACTAATTCTTATTTAGAAAAATAAATTATAATTCACAAATCAAGGTCTCATTTCAATCATTTTAGAGTTTTTCTAATGATGCTTCCCTAGTCTGATTTGGGGAAAGTTTCTATAATGACACTTAACAGAAATGATTCACTCACATTCTGACATTTTTAGAGTCTATCCTGAATCTTTCAAAGGTGTGAGGTATCTGCAATGCTTTATTGTAAACATGCTGTCCAAGCAGCCATCCCAGCCTTTGGCTTATTCTGAAGCTTCTAAATTGTGGACCAAAGATGCAGAAGACAACTTTTCCTTATTATCACCATAGTCACTTTTATTCAACACCAGAAAGGCTTTATGACTTTTTGTCAGTGACACTTCTTTTTGTCCTTAGCAATGGACTTAAATCCTTAATACAAAAGAGTAGGTATTTATTTTGAATTATTTGCATCGCATAGTTAAATAGAAGGGACCATGCAAACAATAAAATTTGTAATAATTTTAGGCTAAAACCAGAACCTTAACTTTTGTTTATTTCCTAATCTTAGTTCTACTCATTTATCTTCTTTCTGCCTATCTGCTATACTTAAGTCATTCTTTACCTGACTAGGCCCTCATTAAAACCATTTACTAGTTATTTTGGACTGGAACAAAAGGGAATATTAGTTTTTGACTCAGAAATTATCTCAGACTAAGCTCTAACTTTATTACCTAAGCATTCACAAATGCAATACACATTCTCCTCTCAAAGTCACTTTTACGTCTGCTGGTTTAGGCTTCTCTGCTGCACCTTGATTTCTTTTGTCATGCTTCCTACATTCATTCCAGCAAAGGTTAATTCTCTCCTTTCAACATCCAAGAACTTATTTTTAATATTCGAACTATCATAATATATGAGAATTGTCTTTTATTGAAATTTCCATTTTAAAAAGTATGCATCCTGAAGAAAGGGATCTTGCTTTAATTCTAGGTATCCTTATAAAAAATTATGTGCTTTTATTCACCTACTAATTATTAATAATGACCTAATACACTCCTCAAGCTAAGTCAGGATCACTGATTCAATGATGAATACCATAAGACTCCTGATTCTGAAACAAGTATAGCAAGGATTTATTTATGTGATCTATCCCATGCCTACATCCATCAGCAAGATGGAGTATCTGCAGCTATATAAGAAATCGGAATGATTTCACCTAATACAACAATCTCAGATAAGGACACAGATTACCTAAATTATCCTGATAAGAAAAACCATTGTCGACTTAGTGATACCTGGATAAGAAACAAGTATTATGAAGAGTCATGGGACTCCTCAACCTGGTAATGGTGATCACATGAAAAGGAGCACCAGATCTCACAGTTCGCTTGAATAACATAGCCCAAAATTCTGCATATTTTACAGGGAAAAGCTGGATATGCCTTGCTAGTCCTCAGGCTTTAATGATTTATTAATACTCAGAGAAATCTGGCAGACAGCACCTTAACCAGGTGATCAAAGCTACCATCACCAGTAATGAGATATATCAAATTCAGGTTCTCCAAATATGGCACACTGAGAAGGACACTGCAACATTCTGTGCTAGTTTTGGCAAAAATTCACAGTCTCAGTTTTAGTTTTCCAAAAATGCATAGTCTCAATCTAATCATAAGAAAACATCTAACAAGCCCAAACTGAAGGACATTCTAGAAAATAACTGGCAGCACTCATCAAGAATCGAGGGCAGGAAACAGAGAAAGACTGAGGAACTGTCCTACATTAGAGAAAGCTAAGAAGATATGACAACTTGATGAAATGCAAGATCCTGGCTTTGATAGTGGACCACAGAAAAGGGCACTAGTGGGACAACTGGCAAGGTTTGATTAAGGTCTGACTCTTACTTAATAATACTACATTTATGTTAATTTCCTGGTTTTAATCATTGTATTCTGGATATATGAGATGTTAACATTTGTGGGAGCTAACTGAAGACACAAGAAGACTCTTAATTTTTTATAACTTTTTTGTAAATCTAAAATTTCAAAATAACTTTTAAAGATTAAATATATTAGTCATGAAGAGCAATTTAGAATCTCTCTCTCTTTTCTTTTATTGAGACAGAGTCTCATTCTGTCACCTAGGCTGGAGTTCAGTGGCTCAAACATAGCTGATTTGCAGCCTCAAACACCTGGGCTCAAGCAATCCTCCCATCTCAGCCTCCTGAGTAGCTGCGGCTTCAGGCACATGGCCACCATGCTTGGCGAATTTTTTAATATTTTCTTAGAGATAAGATCTCTCTATGTTTCCCAGGTTGGTTTCAAACTTCTGGCCTCCATAGATCTTTCTGCCTTGGCCTCCTGAAGTGTTGGGATTGTGAGTGTGAGCTATAGTGTACAATTTAGAATCTTGAATAAGATTCTTGGCCATGGGAATTCATGCAAGAGAGGTAGCTTGAGAAACACCTAGCTGTTGAAATGAACTAGAGTTTGAGATTTTGTTTGGCTATAAAAACAGGAGCGCATTTAGAGGTGGGGAGAAGACATTTAACTTTTGTTCTACCTAATAAATTTGCTTAATGCAGAGCTCTTTGTAAATAAATCACTATTAAGTCTTTAAACTGAACACATTCTAAAAATTCAAGTTAAAATAGAAATTGCGTAAGTAGAGTAGTCAAATCTGGGATCAGTTCGCCCAAAAAGACAGGTAACTTCTTCATTCGTTTAATTCTTTTATCAGAATATGTCATTGTAAATATCATTGAAATTCTTATGAAATGTTTTCCAGTCTTAAAACCATGTAGATACATAGTCTTCAGTCAGAATACATTTTTCCTGTCTTGTAATTAGAACTTCTTCACATTAGTGTGAGCTAATACTTGTATGTGTAGAAATTGGCATACTTTTTGGGCTGGGTATGGTGGCTCACACCTGTAATCCCAGCACTTTTGGAGGCCAAAGCAGAAGGATTCCTTGAGGCCAGGAGTTCGAGACTAGCCTGGGCAACATAGCAAGACCCTGTCTCTACAAACATTTTATTTTTTTTTTTAATTAGCTGGGTGTGGTGGCACACATCTGTAGTCCTAGCTACTTGGGAGGCTGAAGTTGGAGGATCACTTGAGCCCAGGAGTTTAAGACTGCAGTGAGTTGTGATCACATCACTGTGTTCCACCCTGGGCAACAAAGTGAGACCCTTTCTTAAAAAAAAAAAAAAAAAAATGAAATATTGTGGTTATGATGAAAAAGATGATTCAAAAGGCAGGGGATGATGGTAATTATGGAGGAAGGACTCATATCTCTTCTAATAAAACAAGACAAAAAATCCTATGATAGATCATTTTTAGAAGTTTCTTGAAAGTTTAAAAGCCAGATAGCTTATAGAGGTGGCAGGGAAAAACTCTAACTCAAATTAATGAGTGGGGCATTTTGACACAAACAAACAAATCAACAAAAAACAATGCGGAGACAACAGCAGAAATATATTGCTGGGGACAGAATACAAAGGCAATAAAATAGTATAATTTAAGAATAAAAACATCTGTATACTCAATAAATACTAATTAAGCATTTACTATGTATAGAGCATCATGCTAGATCCTGGTGATAATAAAAAGGTGTGACATAGCTCTGAAATCCAGCTTTTTCCCAACTATCATGACCCATCCAAACACATGTCATGTCTTTCCTTTCTTTTTTTTTTTCCTTTTTTTTGAGATGGCGTCGCACTCTGTTGTCAAGGCTGGAGTGCAATGGCGTGATCTCGGCTCACTGCAAACTCTGCCTCCCGGGTTCAAGCAATTCTCCTGCCTCAGCCTCCCAAGTAGCTGGGATCACAGATGCACACCACTATGGCTGTCAAATTTTTATATTTTTAGTAGAGATGGGGTTTCTCCATGTTGGCCAGGCTTGTCTCAAACTCCTGATCTCAGGTGATCCACCTGTCTTGGCCTCCCAAAGTGTTGGGATTATAGGCGTGAGCCACCGTGCCTGGCCCAGATTTCATTTTTGAATTTCTCTTTCGTATTTCCATTCTTAATACTATCGGCACCAAATTAAAAATAAATAAATAAATATATATATAAATACATTTTCTAATAAATACTTTACTGACTGACTTGCTTTATTGACCTGCTACCTTCTTGCCTCTTAATTTAAATCTATTTTACAAATTAACATCAGTTTATTTTTTGAAATAGTATTGCTAATTGCTTCTCCATTCAAAGACCTTCAATGATTAATTGACTGTCTCCCAAATTAAGAATTTATGGTAACTTGGACTACCTTATATACAAAACAACCCTGTACTTCAAGCAAACTGGAGAATTCACTTGTCTCCCAAATACTCCCAAATTATTTTCATAGAAGATAAAATTTTACATGGTTCTGAAAAGATAAGAGCAAATTTTGTTGGCAGGATTTTGATGAGGAAAGGCAAAAAGGCACAAAATAGTTTTCAGGAGTAGGGTGTAGATCCACTTATATAAATGGAAAGTCACTTTTTAATATTTTTTTTTAGTGGAAGCTGATGCATTTTTAAATACCACTATGTCTTATCTCTTTGTCTCTTGAATTAAATCTCCAGATAAATACAGAGCACAAATCACATAGTAGAAATTAGGACTATTCAAGGTCAGTATTAAAAAGAGATTAGATAAGTTCTAGTATCTTAGTTTATTAAAAATTCTATGAAATGCAAATTTCCTTTAACAAGGAGTCACATGAATTCACAAGTGTAGAAAAATGTAATATTAATGTCATAAGAAAGACTGCATTTAATAAGTGTCTTGGTGATATTTTGCTATTTATCATAAATTGTGTCATTCTATCTTTATCAGAAATAAAACCATTTCTCATTTTTTTTAATTTAAATTTAAGTTCCAGGATACATGTGCAGTACATGCAGGTTTGTTACATAGGTAAATGTGTGCCAGGGTGGTTTGTTGCACCTATTAGCCCATCACCTAGGTATTGAGCCCCACAGGTGTCAGCATTTATCCTGATGCTCTCTCTCCCCCTGGCTCCCTGACAGGCACCACTGTGGTGAGCTCCCCTTCCTGTGTCCATGTGTTCTCACTGTTCAGCTCCCACTTATAAGTGAGAATGTGCAGTGTTTGGTTTTCTGTTCCTGCATTAGTTTGCTGAGGATAATGGTTTCCAGTTCCATCCATGTCCCTGCAAAGGACACGATCTCAGTCCTTTTTATGGCTATGTAGTATTCCACAGTGTAATGTACCACATTTTCTTTATCCGGTCTATCATCGATGGGCATTTGGGGTGGTTCCATGTCTTTGCTGTTGTGAATAGTGCTGCAATTAACATAAGTGTACATGTATCTTTATAATAGAATGATTTATTGTTCTTTGGGTATATACCCAGTAGTTGGATTGCTGGGTCAAATGGCATTTCTGGTTCTAGGTCTTTGAGGAATTGCCACACTGGTTGAACTAATTTACATTCCCACCAACAGTGTAAAAGCATTCCTCTTTCTCCACAGCCTGGCCAGCATCTGCTGTTTCTTGACTCTTTAATAATCACCATTCTGACTGCTGTGAGATAGTATATGATTGTGGTTTTGATTCACATTTCTCTAATGATCAGTGATGTTGAACTTTTTTTCACGTTTGTTGGCCGCATAAATGTTTTCTTTTGACAAATGTCTGTTCATGTCCTTTGTCCAGTTTTTAATGTTTCTTGTTTGTTTGTTCTTTGTAAATTTGTCCAGCCTCCTTGTAGATTCTGGATATTAGACCTTTCTCAGATGGATAGATTGCAAAAGTTTTCTCCTATTCTGCAGGTTGTCTGTTCACTCTGATGATAGTTTCTTTTACTGAGCAGAAGCTCTTTAGTTTAATTAGATCCCATTTGTCAATGTTTGCTATTGTTGCCACTTCTTTTTATGTTTTTGTCATGAAATCTACCTATGCCTATGTCCTGAATGGTATTGCTCAGATTTTCTTCTAGTTTTTCTAGTTTTGGGGTTTACATTTCAGTCTTTTTTTTTTAACTTTTTAAAAATTTTATATTTTAAATACATTTTGTCTTTTTTTTTTTTTTTTTTTTTTTTTTTTTTTTTTTTGAGACAGAGTCTCCCTCTATCGCCCAGGCTGGAGTGCAGTTGCGTGATCTTGGCTCACTGCAACCTCCGTCTCCTGGGTTCAAGTGATTCTCCTGCCTCAGCCTCCCAAGAAACTGGGAATATAGGCATGTGCCACCACACTCAGCTACTTTTTGTATTTTTAGTAGAGACAGAGTTTTGCCATGTTAGCCAGGCTGGTCTCAAACTCCTGACCTCAGGTGATCCACCCACCTCTGCCTCCCAAAGTGCTGAGATTACAGGTGTGAGCCACTGCATCCAGCCCTTTTATATCTTTAATCCATCTTGAGTTAATTTTTGTATAAGGTGTAAGGAAGGGGTCCAGTTTTGATTTTCTGTATATGGCCAGCCAGTTTTCCCAACACCATTTATTAATTAGGGAATCCTTTCCCCATTGCTTCTTTTTGTCAGGTTTGTCAAAGATCAGATGGTTGTAGATGTGTGGTCTTATTTCTGAGATCTCTATACTGTTCCATTAGTCTATGTGTCTGTGTGTACCATGCTGTTTGGTTACTGTAGCCTTGTAGTATAGTTTAAAGTCAGGTAACGTGATGCCTCCAGCTTTATTCTTTTTGTTTAGGATTGTCTTAGCTATACAGATTCTTTTTTGGTTCCATATGAATTTTAAAATAGTTCTTTCTAATTCTGTAAAGAATGTCAATGGTAGTTTAATGGGAATAGTATTTAATTTATAAATTGCTTTGCGCAGTATGGCCATTTTCATGATATTGATTCTTCCTATCCATGAGCATGGAATGCTTTTTCATTTGTTTGTGTCTTTTCTTGTTTCCGTGGGCAATGGTTTGTAGTTCCCCTTGAAGAGGTCCTTCACTTCCCTTGTTAGCTGTATTCCTAGGTATTTTATTGTTTTTGTAGTAATTGTGAATGGGAGTTCATTCATGATTTGGCTCTCTCCTTGTTTGTTGGTGGTGTATAGGAATGCTTGTGATTTCTGCACATTGATTTTTGTATCTTGAGACTTTGCTGAAGTTGTTTATCAGCTTAAGATTTTGGGCTGAGACACAGGGGTTTTCTAAATATAGGATCATGTCATCTGCAAACAGACAGTTTGAATTCCTTTCTTCCTATCTAAATATCCCTTATTTCTTTCTCTTGCTTGATTGCACTGACCAGAAATTCCAATACAATGTTGAATAGAAGTGGTGAGAGAGGGCATCTTTGTCCTGTGTCAGTTTTCAAGAAGAACGCTTCCAGCTTTTGCCCATTCTGTATAAGATTTGCTGTGCATTTATCATAAATGGCTCTTATGATTTTGAGATATGTTACATTAACACCTAGTTTATTGAGAGTTTTTAACATAAAGGGATGCTGAATTTTACCAAAAGCTTTTTCTGTGTCTATTGAGATAATCATATGGTTTTTGTCTTTAGTTCTGTTTATGTGATGAATTACATTTATTGATTTGTGTATGTTGATTTCACCTTGCATCCCAGGGATGAAGCCGACTTGATCCTGGTGGATAAGCTTCTTCATGTGCTGCTGGCTTTGGTTTGCCAGTATTTTATCAAGGATTTTTGCATCAATGTTCATCTGGGATATTGGCCTGAAGTTTTCTTTTTTTTGTTGTATCTCTGGTAGGTTTTGATGTCAGGATAATGCTGGCCCCATAAAATGAGTTAGGGAGAAGTCCCTCCTTTTCAATTCTTTGGAATCATTTCAGAAGAAATGGTACCAGCTCCTCTTTGTACCTCTAGGAGAATTCAGCTGTAAATCCATGTGGTCCTGGGCTTCTTTTGGTTGGTAGGCTATTTATTACTGCCTCAATTTCAGAACATGTTTTTGGTCTATTTGGGAATTCAAATTCTTCCTGGCTTAGTCTTGGGAGGGTGTATGTGTCCAGGAATTTATCCATATTCTCTAGATTTTCTAGTTTATTTGCATAGAGGTGTTTATAGTATACTCTGATGGTTGTTTGTATTTCTGTGGGGTCAGTGATGATATCCCCTTTATCATTTTTTATTGTGTCAATTTGATTCTTCTCTCTTTTCTTTATTAGTCTAGCTATCAGTCTATCTGTCTTATTAATTGTTTTCAAAAGACCAGCTCCTGGATTCATAGACTTTTTGAAGAGTTTTTCGTGTCTTTAGCTCCTTCAGTTCTGCTTTGATCTTGGTTATTTCTTGTCTTCTGCTACCTTTTGGGCTTGTTGGCTCTTGGTTCTTTAGTTCTTCTAGTTGTGATGTTAGGGTGTCGATTTGAGATCTTCCTAGCATTTTTATATGAGTATTTAGTGCTCTAAATTTCTCTCTTAACAATGCTTTAGCTGCATCCCAAAGATTCTGGTACATTGTCTCTTTGTTCATTTCTCAATTTTTTAAGTGGTGGTTTATGCTTAGTAGAAACAGTAACAGCAAAAGAAAAAAATGTATAACTTTGGTTTATTTGTTTACTCATTCCTTATCTCAAGCCTTCTCCAACATCCTATGAAGACGGCAGTAAGAGTAAAGTTCAGCCATTTCTGTGATTTATCTACCCACATTTTTTTTTGAGACACTGTCATGATCTGTTGCTCTGTCACCCATGCTTGAAAGCAGTGGTGTTATCATGGCTCACTGCAGGCTTGACCTCCTCAACTCAAGAGATCCTCCCAACTCAGCCCCCCAGATAGCTGGGTCTACAGGCGCACACTACTATACTTGGCTAATTTTTGTATTTTTTTGTTAAGATGTGGTTTTGCCATGTTACCTAGGCTAGACTTGAATTCCTGGGCTCAGGTGATCCACCCACCTTGGCCTACGAAAGTGCTGGGATTACAGGCATAAGTCACCATTCCTGGCTTATCCATATATGTTTACAATAACAGTTATAAAAAACAAACAAACAAACAAAAACTGGAAAGTTAGGCCACTTACATTGACAAGCAATTGTGGGTATCTGTAAGATTTATAACTCAACGATATAAGTTTTTTAACTCATGAAGTTCTTTGGCCAATTAAATTTAACAAAGGAAATGGATTTTCAAGTGAAAAAGAAAAGAAAGAGGTTCTCTATGGAGATCTTTACATTTTACCACCCATGTGAAGACTATAACTATGTATGAGAGTCACTTTTGAAGTTGAAATGATTGAAACATTAGAGCATGGATTAAAGTACCAAATCAGACCTGGGGCAGGTTAAGTGTCAAATCTTTTTTCTTTTGTATTTGGTTCACAAAATTCTATCTTCCTAGACTAAAATTACAAGGTGGTTCCAATTTGCACATCAGATCCTTGAAGACTCAGGTCCCCAATCTCAAAATAACCTCACATTTGAAACATACGTCCTTAAGCTCTGAGGGGAAAAGGTGGAGAAAAACCTGTAAAACAGAAAGAATAGAACACTCAGGGGTGAAGTAGGCTTCCGACTTAAAAATTCCCAGATCTAGGGTCATTTTAAAAATTTTAATTCATTTTAAATGGGTTATTGTATTCAAATAAAGTTTGCATGCCATCTGTTTTCAAAGTCATTTAAATTAAGTTTTATGACTCATGAGAAAGAGAGGCCATTTTTAACACATTATAGTCTGCTTATTACTATCAATCACTAATTAAAATTAATTATTAAGAGTGATTCCTTTTGCTCTCAAATCTTCTAGATCATTTATCAAAGAATGGCATGACTTTCTCTTCCTTCCTTGGAATACTGAAGTCATAGTCACATGACTTTTGGGTAGATGCTACTGAAATGATGATTTTAGTCAGATGTTTAACAGTAATGCTGTCTAAAAGCTACATTTAACCAAGAGAGCAGTATTTTTGAAACAGCAGGCAGTATAAAACTGCTTTGTGAATATTAACATATTCTAGCAAATTAGTTTGCACTCATTATCATAAGCAATTGCTTACTGTTTAGATGCAGCTCGTATTAAATTGGCAAGCAATTTGCAAGAATTAAAACATAACATGGAGAGCTTTCTGAAAACTCAGCAATATCCTGGGAGAAATGATGCTACTAGGTTCACAGACCATGTACCAAACGTTTTTACCCATTAAACATATTTAGCATTAGAATAATAGTTGGTTGGCTACACAGGTTTTTAATGGAAGATCATTTTGTAACCACTGTTTGTACACCATCAATAGCATTTTATATATCGGACATTTAAAGACTTTGTTTTAAAAAGCCTGAGGAGAAAGTAGGAAGGCTTTGTATTCTAAAAATGAACTAGCTATCAATTTGCCTAAATTTTGGTACTTCAATAACCCATTGCATTGTCTTGAGTTACTTTGTGCTACCCAATTTGTCCCTTTCACAAAGTTTCTGTTGTCTTGATCATTCTTTCCATTTATTCCTGGGGTGGATTCTGCTGATGTTTACCCCTATCCACTTTACTTTCTTTAATAACAGAACTCTTGAGTGTCAGCTGAGCAGATAGATATCTGCGTAGAGCCTACATTTCCCATTCTCTTTTACAGCTCGAAGGGGCTGTTGACTAATTTCTGGCCAATGAGAGATGAGCGAAAATGATGTGTATTTATTCTAGTTCAGATCCTGAAGTGTGTCTGCATTCTCCTGCCCATTTCCCTCCTTCTTGCCTAGTGATGACAAAATTGAATCAGCTGCTTTAGACTTAGAGATGGAAGCCAAAGTTGAGAACTGTACAATCCCATCCTAGGACGACTGAACTGTGACTATTATGTGAGAAAAAAGAATCTTACATTGTGTCGAGAGATGAGTATTTCTGGGTCTCATATTGACAGCAAAGCGTGTTTATACAGCCTTTGAAAAAAATGACCTAACATTTCCATGTATTTTTTCATCCTCATGAGGCAAGAAAATTTGATAGAGAAGCTATTATTATCTCCATTTTATGAATTTAAAAGAGATTAATATTCAAAGAGCTAAAATTATTTGTCCATGGTCACAAAGTAATGTAAAACTTTTACTATCAAAACCTTACACAGAAGGCTACTGATTATCTATTATCTTTTTAATAGTAAACTGATGTTACCTACCCTGAGTAATTCATGGGAGGTCACATGTTTTTATGGATTTCCCCATTTTGCAATTCTTTGCTCCTTATAAAAACAAAATTTGCAAAACAGTAAAGGATATTGCCTGTGATATGAAACAAAGTGAAAATAACTGACCCACACAAGCCCCTCAGCTTGAATAGAGAGCATTTACTTTAGAAAACTTTTAAATACTTTCTCCACCTTTTGAGATTTAAATCTTCTCCCAGCTTCTTGCCAGTTTTACAACTTGAAAATGTCTTTCTCAAGGGCCTAGAAGTCATCTATTTGAAATGTAATCATCAAGGAAGATAGTGCTCTGTCTCCCAGTATCTGAAAGGGTAAGAGCCTAACCTCTGGAAGTGCCATTCAGTAATTTTGTCTGTACTATACATATGATAAAGGACTAATTAATGGGAAGTGGATAACAAAGAAAAGTATAATGCATTAAAATCTGTACATCAGCAAAGAAAGATAATTTAAAGAGTATCGTTGAAGTGCTACAAAGTACTGAGAAAAGAGACTATCCAAAAACAAATCTAGTAGCTAGTTATATGGCTTTTCAAATGATAAATTTAAAATATAAAACAAAAAATTTAAAATTTTTGTTGATAAAGTATCTGCACAATTTTTTTTTGGTTTCCCAGTGCATATAAAGGTTGTTTATACTATATTGTAGTCTATTTAAGTATGCAACAGCATTATGTCTGAAACAATGTGTATACCTTAATTTTAAAAATACTGTATTGCTAAATCATCTGAGCCTTTAGCAAGCTGTAATATTTTTGATGGTGGAGGGTCTTGCTTCATTGTTGTTGAGTGCTTACTGATTAGGGTGGTGGGTGCTGAAGGTTGAGGTGGCTGTGACAATTTCTTAAAATAAGAAAACAAGGCAGTTTGCTGCGTCAAATGACTCTGCACGAAAGTTTTCTCCATAGCATGCAATGCTGTTTCATAGCATTTTAACCACAATAGACATCTTTCAAAATTTGAGTCGATCCTCTCAAACCCTGCCGCTGCTTTTTCAACTAAGTTTATGTAATATTCTACATCTATTGTTGTCATTTCAACAATGTTCATAGCATCTTCATTAGGAGTACATTTCATCTCATGAAACCACATTTTTCATTCATCCATAAGAAGCAACTTCTCACTTGTTCAAGTTTTACCATGAGATTGCAGCAATTCAGTCACATCTCCAGGCTCCACTCCTAGTTCTAGTTCTCTTGCTATTTCTACCACATCTGTAGTTACTTCCTCCACTGAAGTCTTGAGCCTGTCAAAGTCATCTATAATGGTTGAAATCAATGTCTTCCAAATTCCTATTATCCCTGATATTTTTACCGTCTTCCCTGAGTCACAGATGTCCTTAATGCATCTAGAATGGTAAATCCTTTCCAGAAGGTTTTCAATGTACTTTGTCTAGATCCATCATAGGAATCACTATCTATGGCAGTTATAACTTTATAAAATGTATTTCTTAAATAAAGATTGAAAGTTGAAATTACTCCTTCCTTGGGTTACAGAATAGAAGTGTTATCAAGGATAAAATTATATTAATCCTCATGTATATCTCCATCATTGAGTGACAGGTACATTGTCAACGAGCAGTAATAATTTGAAAAGAGTCTCTATTTCTAAGAAGTAGGTCTCAATATTGGGCTCAAAATGTTCAGTAAATCATGCTGTAAACAGCATGTCGTTCACTCTTTGCTGTTTCATTTATAGAGCACAGGCAAAGCACATTTAGCATAATTATTAAGGACCCTAGGATTTTTAGAATGGTTAATAAGCATTGGCTTCAACTTAAATTCACCAGCTGCATTAGCCCCTAAAAGAGAGTCAGACTGTCTTTTGCAACTCTGAAAACAGGTATTGAGTTTTCTCCTCTTTAGCTGTGAAAGAAGATACCTACATGCCATCTTCTTCAAAAACTATATAAGGCTGTTTTGTCTACGCTGAAAATCTATTTAGTATAGTCAACTTTATCAAATCATAGCTAATTTTTTTTGATAACTTGCTGCAGCTTCTACATCAGCACTGTTGCTATACCTGACCTGGAAGGGGAGTAAAAGATACGGCATTCACTCAGACAGGAAACATCAGAGAAGAAACATGATGCTTAAGTAATATAAGGGGTTTGTTTTGTTAGAATTTAGCTACCCTCCTCCAGGTAAGAATACCACATCATCTCTACGTTCCTACTTAGCATACTGAAGTGCACATGGAAGACTTTTTTTTAGTATCCTGCTAATTAATCAAGTATATAATTAAGAAGAGATCTTCAAACGAAAACTCTGCCCTCTTTCGTAGATTTTTGCCAAACTCAAAGTTATAAACACAATTAACTCCTCATCTCTTTTAAAATATTCTCCAAATGTAATATTTAGCTTTTAATAATACCTTTCCATGAAACACACATGAATTGGCTTTGTTTATCTGAATATTTGCAGTGTTCCCCTTTTTTCCAAAAATGTTAAGAAATCATTTTATGAAACAGGTTTCACTATACTATATTGTCCCAGGATGTCGTTTGCATGTTTGCTATTTGGTTTTCTAAATAAATTTATCAGCACAAGTTATTATACTTAGTTGATCTGCTTCCTCTACTCATCAAGGTGGTTTATCATTTGTGGTGCACAGGTGAGCAACAGGATCAAGTGTAATGCGGGCTTAGGTTCAAATCCCTGCATGTATAGATGAAATTGGGTTATCTGCACTTCTTGTACCTTTCAATAGTGGGAGGAGAGAAGGAAGTCCATCACTACTGGAAAATATGCTCTGTACTCTGTCAACTCTGTTGATCCTCAGCACAAAATATTTTAAAGCATTTCCCTAACAAACAAGTCTAGTTAGATAATCTGTATCATAACCATTACTTTTATCTGTCTCTTAGAACATAGTGGTCATGGGTACTGGTAGCCCATATGATGCCTTCAGGAAAATAGAAAAAAAAGCAAATCTCCAAAACCCTCTACTTCTGCCTATTGAAAATTTTCATGATTTTTGTCAGAACAAGACATTTGCTTGATATTTCCTAGAAAATTGTCATATTAAATATGCAACTCCATTATGAAAACAGTATAAATGGTGCCACCTTAACAAGTGTACAACTTGCACAAACATCCATGGCATCCTTTTAGTAAGATGTAGGAAATGATTAGGTTTTGGTTTCAGACAGAGACTCAACACATTTGGACCCTGTTGTTCTGTTGGAATACAACCATACTCCTCAGTGGCAGAAAATGCAAGAGACACACAAAAGAACCATAATTCCTATTCAATCACTGTCTTTTATGCAAAGCAAACACCGATGACAAAAGAAGTTCAAGCTTTTTTTTTTTTTTTTGGAAAGAAGCCATCTTACAGAGTTGAAATAAGATTAGTCACAGACCTAACCTGTAGAAATGAAATTTCTGAAAAGGAAGACAGTATCAGAGCAGTGTTAATCCAAAATGTATGAAGAACTAAACCAGAGCAGCTTAAGCCATATATCTGAAGCACAGATTTCAGCAAGACAAAACTGTGACTTGAAAAACGAGACACTCAAAATCCTCAGGAGATCAGTCTCTTCTCCTGTTCCTCTATGGCTCCTCCAAAGTACAGATTCAACTTTGAGGCAGGTTAAATTGGGGGCTGAAGTGGGAATATATGGCTAATGAATTTTGTACAGTCTTCCTTCTTTTCAATTGAAAAAGAAAAGAGAAAAAAAATTCCTCAAAAAGATTTCATGGGTTTTACTGAGTCTCTCCAACATTTCCCCCCAGATTGATTTCAGATCGTGTAGAGATAACCAGACTGCTAATTAAACTATTAACTCTTTCTTCTAAATTGCAAATCTTTGAGCATTTATACCGCAGAACCACCGCACTGACTCTGAAGCCCCGAGGAATACAGACTTTCCATAGATTGGGAGGGAAGTAACATACACATTACCCTAGGCCAAATTTGACCCTGCAAATGAAGTCATAGGCACTAACTCTCAAAATATTTAATGATTTTTCCCAGACTTTGCTTAACAAGTGTATATAACAAGGAAAGCCTCTAAGGTAAGCTCAGAGAGATTCATTTTCTCCTGGAGTTAAATTGAAAGGTGACACAATGAAAGCTCTGTTATGATTCTTTTGAAAGCAGAAAGATTATGTTCTCAGCCGATGTAATGTGTAGTTGACACAGAATAAAGTGTTGGCCAAAACAGAGGAAATGTGCTGAAGTCCAAAGCTTCCATAGACTTAAGTCACAAGACAGAAATATACTTATGGAACTCTAATGACCTAGGTTATTGTATAAAAGTGATGTGTGTATTAAATTTTTCAATAAACCAACCAAAACAGTGTAGCAAATTCAGGTCCAAAATAGATTCCTTTAATTTTGAAAGATGTGTTAACAATATAGAAATATGTAAAAATACCATTTCTTTTACATAAAGTGAATTCTTTACCTCTTCCATCACATCAGTGTCTACACTCTAAATTCATTAATAAATTCTCCTTGTCCTATGTGAAAATGAGTAAAAAATAAGATTGCAAATATGGAAGTTCTCAACCTTGAATCAGGAAACTATAGATCTAGTCCTAATTCCTTGCTTTGTGACTTTTCCAAAGTTATTGAAACTATTCAATAATCCTCATTGTCTTCTTCTGAAAATAAAGGAGTTTTTCCAGGTAATTTATATGGGCATTTCCAGCTCTGTTCTGAGTTTAAAATGTCACTCCACCAAAGCTGGCGTTAACTTTGAACTTGATTCCAGAGTACACTGAGAATGAAGTAGAAAGTTAAATTTACCAGTGAGGCAATGCAGCAGACAACATGCAATAACTTCTTTGGTTTATATTTATTTCATTCTTATTTGACTTTCAACAAAGTTGCACAGAATGTTTTCTGTATTTTATGGCTGTGATACAACATAGTAGAGGACATTTTATTTTGCCTAGCAATTCTTTCTATGATTATAAAAAATTAAGATATAAATAGAGAAGAATTGAATAGTGTATTGGATAAGCATTGCTAGCAGTTAACTTTTTAATTTTCTAAAATCATATGCCCTACATGGCTGTTCTAGCAACTCCACCCAAAATCAATATAATGCAAAATCATAGAAAGAGCAGTCTAAAACCAGCTCCAGTTTTATTAAAACCTAGTTATGTAATTACTGAGGTCTTCTCTTTTTAAATCTATAATTACTACTGTTATACTAAAAAGTTTGGGTTAAATGTTATTAAGCAAAACCACCCTGGCTGATTTGTTTTGTGAATACATGTTAAGATAATTCCTACTTAGAAGAACAGAATCATTCCAAGCTGAAATTCTTATGAGCCTTAGTAGGTTCTATTGTCATAAATATGACTCAGATCCAGAAAGGGATTCATTACCCTATTCTAGCAGTCAATTTCAGTTGTGAAAATATAAGGAAAAGCCAAAGCATATTCTCTACAGATGTAGCTGCAGCGGTGTCATTTTCCTCCATGCTTCTGGTTGAGAAAAAAACAGGCATCCTCTCAGTGGTCCACAGATTATTAATTCCCATTGTAAAATAATCCTGCCTATGTTCACCAAAATTACAGCCACTTCTTCTTTTGCATGTGTTCTTATGTGCTGGAGTTTTTGGCAAAGAATTTAAAGTCCTTCATAGATACCCAGTTAAATAACCATAGTACTCATTCCCTGGTAGATTAATACCTTTGAAAAGCCCTTAGGCCTTTCACATCATGGAAGAGAAAATCTTGTTTTCTTCTGAGTTACATGACAGTACTCCACACACTGGCTGAATTTCGTCTATCATCGCAATTTTTCTTTAAAGCACTAATTGGTGTCTACATGGCAAGCTGATGATCATTTTTACCAAGAAGAAAACACACACACACACACACACACACACACACACACACACACACACATACACAAACAGCAAATGACCTGCTCAAAGTCATAGAGTTGGTGAGCCGGAGGAATACTTAGGTGTCCCTTCTGTTATTTATTCCTCAGATTTGAAAGTTCTGCCCTTCATATAACTGTCCCATATTAAAGCAGTAGAACCAACGTACTTACTCTAAGGTGGCACTGTGTGTACTCTCAACAAATGTTAATTAAATGGACTTAGGGCAATCTCCCCTCTCACCTATTTCAGAGTTCCAAATGACACAAATTATTATTTTTATATAGGTAACTATCAGGTCTTCAAACACATATGACAATTCTGATTGGGATCATTCATATGTTGTACAAAACAAATAGGCTTAATTACAGTTGGTCATTAAATAATATTTGTCTATTGCAGAAATTGTAGAAAGTACAAAATTAAAAACAGGGACTTAAAACAGGTGAGAAAATTTTTAAGTGATTTGGCCACTGAAAGTGAAGGAAAAGAAATAAAGAGAAGAATAAAAACAATAAGAACAATAACATTGGTTCAAGAAATCAGAGTATACATTCTTTTAGAGGTCTCCAAGCTGTCAGTGCCTCTCATCTTAACACCTAGTTCAATAACGCGCCTGTTTAGAGAGTGGCAGCTACATTCAAAGGAGTCAACATAACTTTGTATCACTCTATTGATTGGCTATTTGGCTTGGGACCAGCACAGACCAGAATTGGTCTAGAGGTTGCTCTTTTGGTTTGGAGATCATTTAGAAAGTGACATCCTGTGAAATCAATGGCCTGTTACTGCTTTCATCATTCTCAAGTTCAGTATCATAAGGGTCCTTAAGATTTAATGAACCTAGTCTGTTGAGTGAAGCTTTCAACCTGCTATATTTCTTCTAACATACCAAAATGGCTTGTATGGGAAATGATTACTACTTTATGCAGTAGGACTGTGCAAACCAAGACTTATCAATTAAGGATAATATGGCAGTAAGTTATACATTTAAATTAGTTTTTCAATAAGATATGTATTTACATATTTTCCTTAAAGAAAAACAGTGAAACAGCTCTCTATTGACTAAGAAAAAAGAAACAAAGAAAATCAGTCACAACTGAATGCACACATACACACATAGAAACAGAACAGATAACATTGTAGAACAGTTGCTAGGTCTCTGTAGATTCATTAACATTTCATATCCAAGGAAACTAGCCATTCATTCCTTCTAAAACAGAAAGCATTTTCAAAGCAATATCCATGTACAGGTAAATGACAAAGCAATCATTTTGAAAGAAGGTAAATTACAGTCAGACGGGTAGAGAAACAAGGAGGAAATATCAGACAGTCTCATCAGCAGAAAAAGGCAAAAAACAGCTAAATATACATCATATATTTGTTAAATATATGCATTATATATCTATGTATAATAAATCAATGCAAGAGGTGAATGAGAAGTAGGCTGTCATGTTCTCCAGCACAAGGATGATTTCCCTAAGAGGTACAATGTAATGAAGAAACTCTCCCAGAACATTACAACACAGTTATATGTCAATTTTCTTAACAGATTTTTGAGTGTTCTGTACACACGGCAGGAAGAACACTGTGGCAATATTTCAGTAAAGAGTTATAATCTAGGCCTTTGTCTTTTGGAGACAAGAAGTGGGAACAAGACCATGAGTTAGTCTCATATCAAGACCACACATCTATTTTCTTTGGAATAATGACATCACTAGGACCAGCAAAAGCTCATCTAATGACATGTGAAATTAAGTCAGGGGTCCTAGAATTTTTCAAGAAAACAACATTAACAAAATAGGAGTTTAAAATAATTTATGGGTATAGCGCCCAAAGCATTAATTACATATAGAAAGGTTTTTTAAATAAAACCTTCAAAATTTCCAGATGCCTGAAAAGAAAATTCTTTTTTCCAAAAACATTTGACATGGGAGTTTAATATTATCATATGAAGAAGTATAGAAACTTCTCCATTTCTGGGGAACTTTTCATAGGGAGAGGCCAACTCACCAATTCTAGGTTTCTTCGTGGTGGGGATATATTTGCTTATTGGTAAAAAAAAAAAAAGCCTTGGGCAAGGACAACAAACACTGAAAAAAAAAAATGTGTTCTCTGATCTGACCTTGAATTCCTGGAAACAAGCAACTTCCTGCTAATTAATCCTAGCAAGGCCAGAGAATCAGGAAAGAGCAGCTCTTTTCTATGTGAGATTAAACCTCTCTCTACATATATGATAGGTGCACCATCAGAAGAGACTAGTCTAAGGGCTTATTATAAAGAGGGGAGAGTGACTGCACTGCCAGTCTCTCCAACAAAAGCGCTACTGTGATTAAATCATGACACCATAAAGACCTGGATAAGTGTTATTGTATTACCACATGAGTTACTAGTTCCTGGACAGAATGCCCAAGACTCTGTTTCTGATTCATTTTTGTGAAACTACTTCCAATAGCAATGAACAAAGAAGAAAAATACAGAAACCAAAAGCAAGACACAGAACAATTCTTCAGGTACCAATTTACTTTATCAAGTTTTCACCTTATAAAAACCGAGGTGATATTTGGACACAAGACCAGAAAAGGTCATCTTCCCAGCCTATGTCCTCCTCACCACATTCATTCACACTTAAGCAAATACATTTCACCCAGGGTTCTTGGAAGCCAGCATTCCACATTTAGAAATAATTTCTTTGGCTTAAAGATTGGCTATTCTTACTTCTTCAAATGCAAGAGAGGAGCAAGTTAAACCTAGAAAAATGGTAACACAAAGACAGAGGTTTGAGAACCGATTTTTTATTTTATTTATTTCTTTGTTACTATTATTATTTTTTTGAGATAGAGTCTCACTCTGTTGCCCAGGCTGGAGTGCAGTGGCACGATCTTGGCCCACTGCAACCTCTGCCTCCCGGGTTCAAGCGATTCCCCGGCCTCAGCCTCCCAAGTAGCTGGGATTACAGGCATGTGCCGCCATGCCCGGGTAATTTTTGTAGTTTTAGTATACACAGCGTTTCCTCATGTTGGCCGGGCTGGTCTTGAACGCCTGACCTTAGGTGATCCACCTGCCTCGGCCTCCCAAAATTCTGGGATTACAGTTGTGAGCCACCACTCCCAGCTGAGGATCAATTTTGAGATCACTGACTCCAGTTTTTCCAAGAACCACCCTGAAATGGACAGTGTTAATTCAACATAACTAAATATATATTATATATTATATCTATAAATGTATATATAATGTACATAAATTTTTATATATGCATTATACTTTATTGTAATTATATGTTATGATATAACTATAATATATATAATTTTATATATTTAGTTACATATAAAATATATTTATATATGTATATGAATATATATATACACACACACATACACACACACACACACACATCTATATTTTCTTTCTAGAAGAACTAAGGTAAAGTTGGGTTTGAAAATGGTAATAAGAGTGTGTGGCCAGAAAGAAGGAAGCAGCAAGTTAGTTGCCAATAACACTGGCCAAGGCAAACTCTGACCCTGTCTACTTTCCAGCTTTTGTCTTTCCTCGATACTGCTTTGCCTAACAGACTCTTCTCTGGCATTAAAGACTCCGCTGTGAAGAAGGATGGTTTCTAGTTTAGAGACACAAAAAGATATGTTTCGTATTTAAGAAAGCATAAAGGCAGCATAACTCCATTCACCTATGTCAAAATTACTTGGATAAATAAGTATAGAAAACATTAGTTATTCTTCTTTATTATAGAAAATGGATAAAACTAAAACTCAACTTAATCTCTGTGTACAGATAGCATAGCTACCTAGGGAATTAATTATTTGATTTGTGCACACCTTATGATCATGCCTCTGAAAAGAACTCCCAGAGCAATCCTTTGTACAGGTTACTGTGATTCTGTTTTTCAGAGGCTAATGTGCTCTGTGAGGTTGTCAGAAAACAAATAATAATCAGTTATTTCTTTGTTTAACTGGAGAGGCAGATGAATAAAGCATATAAGAAAGGTACAAGGGGCCGGGCGCGGTGGCTCACGCTTGTAATCCCAGCACTTTGGGAGGCCGAGGCGGGCGGATCACGAGGTCAGCAGATCGAGACCACGGTGAAACCCCGTCTCTACTAAAAATACAAAAAAATTAGCCGGGCGTGGTGGCGGGCGCCTGTAGTCCCAGCTACTCGGAGAGGCTGAGGCAGGAGAATGGCGTGAACCCGGGAGGCGGAGCTAGCAGTGAGTTGAGATTGCGCCACTGCACTCCAGCCTGGGTGACGGAGCGAGACTCCGTCTCAAAAAAAAAAAAAAAAAAAAAAAAAGAAAGGTACAAGGAAAAGCAGCTTAAATATAAATACAAGCTAGTCCCATTTCTGACTTTGTGTCTACCTTTGACCAATGGTGAATGAATTTCCTTGTCTCTGTTTCTGCATTTTGAAGAAAGTAAATTGTATTCATATTTTTTCTCAGAAATACTATGTTAAATGTATTAGTATATGTCCTTGATAAACAAAATGTAAAACTCAGAAGAAGAATAATGTTTATGGTACACGTATTTCTTCAAAGTAGAAAGAACTATTCATTTCAATAATGCCACAATTGAAAATTGAGCCATAAACACCCTGAAGGTCCCCAAAGTTGAAAACAAGAATGAATAAGACTACCAACTTTTTAACTTTTTCAGAAAGATGAGGCTGCTTGCGTTCTTTGGGGAGCAAATGTTAGGCTTTTTTCCTATTTAAATTACCACAACATTGTCGCAATCTGACATTTGATTTATAACAACTAATCAAGAAATATTTACCTAATGCCCACAGCATACGAGGTATTACAGGGAACGAAAAGCTTATACACTGGATATTTAAGACCCCTACTGAGGGTAAGCCAAATTAGAAGTAACCGTTGTATAAATAATGTTCACATTTTAAAAGCACTTTATGATTTTCAAAATATGTTTCACATTGGTCACTTCATTTAACAGACATTAACTTATTTGAAATCTAAGAAGAGAGAGATCCAGAGGTGGAAGTGATTAAAAAAAAAAAAAAATCTGTGAATTTAAGGCCGGGCACAGTGGCTCACACCTGTAATCCTAGCACTTTGGGAGGTCGAGGCAGGTGGATTGCCTAAGTTCAGGAGTTTGCGACCAGCCTGGGTAACATGGTGAAACCTCGTCTCTACCAAAATACAAAAAATCAGCCGGGTGTGGTAACGTGCACTTGTAAACCCAGCTACTTGGGAGGCTGAGGCACGAGATTTGCTTGAACTCAGGAGGCAGAGGTTGCAGTGAGCAGAGATTGTGCCACTTCACTTCAGCCTGGGTGACAGTGAGACTCTGTGTTAAAAAAATAAAATAAAAACAAAACAAAATTCTGTGAATTTAAACTTGAGCTGGCATTTGAAAGATGAGTTGGGCTTGAATAAGAAAGAGAAGAAGCCAGTTATGACTGAAAATTGCTTTGTTCTTTAATTTTCATAAACACAAAATTCACTAGTTCCTTAAGTACACAAATATACGCTTTCTTATTATCCTCCTTAGGCTTAGTACTCCACCTAACAGTGACCTGGAGAGCACATACTGAATTAACCAATAGGGAGGATTTGTCCTTCTGTATCTATTTTCATCATTAAGGGGACACTTTACAAGTAGCTGGGGAGTTCAGAGTATAGCTCATGGCTATGGAATATAATTGAGCTCACAGACTTAGGGAGTCAATCTCTTCACTTAAGGTTCATTAGCCTGGGTTCCAAGGATCCCAGGGGTTGATTCCTTCCTTTTCTGAATCCCCATAGCACACATCACCAGACAATGTCTGTAGGACAACTTTAGCACTTCAAATGAAATATTGTCTGTGAGATCTTTGCTTTTCAATTGATTCGTGTTATCTTTGTCTTACCTCCCAATTAATCTCCAGAGCTCCTTGCAGATAGGAACTATGTCATCCAGATTCTTTTTCTAGGCCACACAGCTTCTAGCCAATTACTTGACAAAGCATAGGTGCATAACCAATGTCTTCTTTGTGCCTCTGAGTTGCAAATGCAATTGCATATCTACATCAGTGAAATGATGGTTCATGCCTGTATTTTAAAAACTGATGCCTAGACAGGTGAGTAATGCCAAGCAGACTATGCAAGCTCTTACAGTTTCTGATCATCAGATAAAAGTTGCTTAATTTGCTAATTGTGACATTCTAGATATGGAAAGTATAGTAAAAGCCAACTAGTGCAGAACCTTCATTTTTTACACGGGGAAACAGACTTAGAGAGGGAAAGTGCCTTGCCTAAGATCACAGCTAATATTGTGCAAGAATTTGTCGTGGGCTCAGCATATGGTAGGCAATTATTTCAATGAATAAAGCAGTACCAGATGTGGGTCACATGGTCCCCTGGCACTCCAGCTGAGAAGGCAACTTGGTGTTATTTCTGAGTCTTTGCAGGTGTGGAATACTGTGTACTCTTTTCCCTTTGCTGTATTGTTTCTGCCAAAATAATTGTATTTTGTATTTGTATTTCCACTTAAATATAAAAGCAGCTAAAAGATAATATGTACTGTCTCTCCCAACTTTGTATTTAAGTACTTTGATTACGTCTATGTATTTACATAGATTCCTTTTCAAAATACTTACAAGGCATGCACCAAAATAATAACAGATTATATCTGGCCAACGGAATTCTTGGTGACTTTAATCTGACTTTTTAAACATTTCAACATATCTCCAATATTGTCATGAATATATAAACAAACATTAATTTTATAGCTAGAAGATAAGTCCAGTAAAAAAAATTTTTTTAAAAAGAAAGACACTACTTCTATACCTGCCAAAAGCCTGCCGTTTTGCAAACTAGTCAAGTTTTCTAATGATATACAAGTTAGCGCAATTTTGAAAATGTAAATATCAATTATTGTGTTACAAAAAAACAACTTTTAGGATGTGGGAAGCAGAGGTTCTGCTAACATAGAGTTTAACATTGAACCTTAAAGAGGGGGAAAGGTCCAATTTGGGAAAAGACTTGTTCCTTAAATTTTACTCTAGTTTTTCTTTCTATTTCCTTCCATAAAGAATTTATAAACTCAGACTTTAAATTTCATTATTTGGACTTACAAAAAGCACATTCTGTTAAAATAAAATAAAATTAGATTAAATTAAAAAGCCCTATCTGCATGATAAGAATCCCCTCTGTTTCTGACCAAAGTCTCGCAAAACTTCCCCCATTATGGGTTAAAGGAAATTTGTATTTCAAGGTACAAATGAGAATAACTTCAAAACCATGTGGGAGAATCCCAGATGCATTACATATATTAAGTGGGTGTGGTGATAAGCAAGATTAGGGGTTAAATAAAATGGTTGGTGGTCACCATGAGCCTCTTATTTTGTATTACTAAAATTCAACCTACCATTATTTGTAACATGAGTGTGAGGAAAGTAAATTCTGAATTGCAGACTATTTTGTAAACATATGAAACTTTAACAATTATAGATCCACTAGCTAGACTGAGAAACACTAAGTACTTCTAGAAAATATTGAGTGTTGTGAGAATTTGCTTACCTTAAGTAGTATTACTATTTGTATCTGGAGTCTTCTAAACTATCCGAAAGGATTTAAAATTGGAGATCTGTACTAATTAAATTGTTTATTTATCCTTTCTCCAGCAAAATAAAAGGTATGTCTCAGATCAATATATTTCAGAGCTATCAGAATTTTGAATTCTAAAACAGACAGATTTTTCCCATTATACATACAGTTTATCGACACTGTGAAAGTATAACGTACAAGCAAATTATATATTTATATATAAAATGCATATAGAGTTTTTTTTTGTTTTTGTTTGTTTGTTTGTTTGTTTGAAACAGAGTCTCACTTTGTTGCCCAGGCTGGAGTGCAGTGGTGCCATCTCAGCTCACTGCAACCTCCACCTCCTGGGTTCAAGCAACTCTCCTGCCTCAGCCTCCCAAGTAGCTGTGGCTACACCACACCTGGCTAATTGTTGTATTTTTAGTAGAGACGGGTTTTCACCACGTTGGCCAGGCTGGTGGCGAACTCCTAAACTCAAATGATGCACCTGCCTTGGCCTCCCAAAGTGCTGGGATTACAGGTGTGAGCCACTATGCCCGGCCATATGGAGATAAAGATTTTTGAATCATTGTCTTTCAAACACTCATGCCATTTATGTGTATGTATGCAATTATATGTACAACTGCATACTTACAATGATATAACATACATGAAAACAAGTCAGAATATGAAAAAGCATTACTCATAGGTAATATAATAAAGTAGTGTGAAAACTACTGGACAATATTGATACAAAACACAAAAATACAGTATTTCACATTAGCTTTTAGGCTACCTGATTGAAATGACCTTTTAAAACTCTTGTGGAATCCGATAATTGAACTTAGCTACCAATAATGGAAAGTATTATGATTTAAAGAGGACAGAATGTTGTACTTTGTCTACAAGAAAAAATATATTTTCTGTCTACAGAGGAGTATAATTAAGATTTAGTAGAGGAAAAACTAGTGATAATTGTCACATTCCTCTCTTTCACTCTCAACATCCAAATAATCACTCAAAATGGTCATTTTTTAAATTGGTGCAGTGCAACTAAAAGCTATTTTAGGAGTGGTTATTTCCATAACATTCTATTCTATTTTCTTCAGTCTTACTGAAAATGGTGCTTTCTGTCTAAACCATCAAGGTGTTAAAACATATTACGACAAGTTGAAACCCAATGAGAGCAAGTGACACATTTTAACAAGGTTTTATAGGTCACTGTCTTGCAAAAACATAACTCAAAGTACATTTATGGGCACACAGGAAAATTTTAACAATTGAGAAACCTATTCATAAATATTGTACTTATTTTAAATTAATTTATTAGATTATATACATGACTGGCATTGCTAAAAAAATGTAAACTTGCCTATTTTGGTGAATCATAGTATAATAATGGTACTTTCTTTTTCCTTCATAAACAAAATTTTTTAAAAAGACAAGAGAAAAAAAAAATCAAATAAAACTAAGAAACAACCAATCTATGAAGAAGTATTTCCCATGGACTGCACTGAAACTTGGACCCAGGTAAAGGACAAAGCACTAGTTCAAAAGCCACCCTAGAGGCAATGGACTATGCAGTCTGAGTTCCTCCAAGAGGAGTCACACAATCCCAAGGATAGACTTAATATTTACATACAGAACTCAAAGTGCTTGGAATTGGGGAAAGGGGTGTGAGGACAAATTGCAGGAGGGTCCCTGACCTTGGGGAACAGATCTGACTCAGGGAACACACAGGCTGGCTGTTTAGCATGAAACAGATGATGATTTAGCAATGTGGTGGAGAAAACGTAGAAAACCAGAAGTTCTGTAACTCTCCATTTTGGTCAACCAAAGAGAAGTACATTCTGTCACCACAGGTAAGACCTGTGACATCAGTTCACTGTAGACCTGCCATCTGCAAGTGGAGACAGCCACAGGAATAGGTGTTTTGATAAGGGTGGAGAAAGCGACAGTAGGAGAAATGTAGCTGACAGCTTCTTGAGTTTACGACTACTATATTAGCATTCAATAAAACGTAATACTGAAAACAACAGCTCCCATTGAACAATTGGAGGTAGAAAAAAATAATAAATCAACGTGACAAAAAGTGGCAAATAGAAAATAAATACCAAAAATTTTTCCAAGATTTAGCTAGACAATATGGAGATTCTAGTTTAAATGAAGTCAAAAGAAAACACAGATTCTCTGAAACAAGAGTCTGAAGAAGAGATGAAGAAAGTACAAGTAGGCTAAAAGCAGGAAAAATTGGAAGAGTAAATAAAACTATGGCATAAATAAAATCCACTTCAACAGTTAATTCTTCCTCTTTCAATAGAGGCTCAATAGATACAGCATAAAGTGATAATCTCCCCAAAAGGGAACTAAAATATACAAATTACAAGAAATAAAAGGAAGGATCATAAACTTTCCAGATTTAGAATAAAACTGCAAAAACACACAGATTGCCACATACACACATTCTAAAAAGGCATGCTACTTATTAAAAGAGAAATTTAAAAAGAAACACTTAATGAAAAAATGAATTTCTTCAATACATAAAGAATTTTTACAATCAATAAGATAAAACCCAAAAATTCAATTAAAAACTGGGCAAGTCTGCACAGGAAGTTCATGAATTTAAGAAATTGAAGAAACATCTTAAAAAACATATAAAAAATTTAAAAGAAGTGGCTCTAAACATACAAAAACATGTCCAACCACCTAGTACAGAAAGATCAATGAAAACAACATTGAGGTACCATTGGCAAATATCGCAAAGATTGACAGAGAGCGTTGGGCAACTCTCAACACTGTTCAAAGGAAGGTAAGTTTGGATTCAAATACATTGGAGGAAAATTTGGCAATCTATCAAAATGTAAACTGCACAACATTTTCCCCCCAATAATTACATTTTTAGGACTTTATCATACAAATGAACTGAAACTTGTTTATATAAGTAGCCAGTTTAATTAGGCCAAGCCTGCATTAAAGTTAGTTCTGAAATGAGTTAAACAGTTTCCATTTTCCACTTTCTTTTATTTCTCTGTGTCTTAACCCAAAACTCATGCAAAATTTTCCAGCATGATCTCTCCCCAAAATGTGAGTAGATGAAAGATCTGGATGGTTTGTGTTTTCGAGTGCTATTGGTAAATCAGAAATTTTTTAACTTTAATGTGCAAATCTCATTTTTACAGTCCCTTGTTAAATTTAAGTTTGGTATAAATTGAAGGAGCTCACTATATTTAAAATAATAACAGAATTGAAAACCTGAGATAGGAAGGGCCTGATACATCTTAAGAAAAATATAGTCAAGTATAGCCTTAATATTTATGTATACAACCCAAAGTCCATGTTAATGCCACTTGGTATTACCATATAAAAGAGATTATTATTTATGCGGCCAAAAAACATATGACAAAAAGCTCACCATCTCTGCTTATTAGAGAAATGCAAATCAAAACCACAATGAGATACCACCTCATGCCAGTTAGAATGGCGATCATTAAAAAGTCAGGAACAACAGATGCTGGAGAGGATGTGGAAAAATAGGAATGCTTTTATACTGTTTGTGGGAGTGTAAATTAGTTCAGCCATTGTGGAAGACAGTGTGGTAATTCCTCAAGGATCTAGAACTAGAAATACCATTTGGCCCAGCAATCCCATTACTGGGTATATACCCAAAGGATTAGAAATCATTCTACTATGAGGACACATGCACACTTATGTTTATTGTGGCACTATTCACAATAGCAAAGACTTGGCACCAACCAAAATGTCCATCAATGATAGATTGGATAAAGAAGATGTGGCACATATACACCATGGAATACTATGCAGCCATAAAAAAAAAAGATGAGTTCATGCCCTTTACGGGGACATGGGTGAAGCTGGAAACCATCACTCTCAGCAAACATCATTCTCAGCTAACTAACACAGGAACAGAAAACCAAACACTGCATGTTCTCACTCTTAAGTGGGAAATGAACAATGAGAACACATGGACACAGGGAGGGGATCATCACCCACCAGGGCCTGCCAGGGGTTGGGGAGCTAGGGGAAGGATAGCATTAGGAGAAGTACCTAATGTATGTGGGGCTTAAAACCTAGATGATGGGTTGATGGGTGTAGCAAACCACGATTGCACGTGTATACCTGCACATTCTGCACATGTATCCCAGAACTTAAAGTATAATTTAAAAAAAGAGATTATTGCAGAGACTGTAAAAGAAATAAAAGGAAGAAAAATAAACTAAAATCTGTAAAAATAGACATCACTTCAATATAAAATGTATCTCAAACTTTCTGAAGATATTGCCTCCATTTTTTAATCTCTAAAATGAGCATAGGCTGGCTGCCAAAGTCCAGAATGTAAATGTTAACAAATTATAGTCAAAAATGCCTTTCAACCACTTAAAAAAAACCCACAAAAATGTAGTCAGTAGTCGATGTTGCCTAAATAGAGTGTCGAAGCCTACAATCTGTAGGCTGTAGAAGTGAACCAAGTCAAAATTTAAAAACAGGCTTCTGTGCAACAGATTTTCTCTGTATACTTAACTCACATTAGAAGTGTGGGATGTGTTACAAAATTGATGTCAGATAGCTTAGAAGACTTCATATGTTTTGAATGACAAGGTATTGACCATGGTTTCTGCAAAATAAACTGAGCATCATAAAAACAGATACTTTAAACACCAAGAATATCATCACTCCATTTGTTCTGTTCCTTTCGAGGTCCTGCGTAATTGGAAGTGAAGCTACTGGACTACAATGTTATCTTTTACAATGAACTACCAAATTTAGATGTCAGAGAGACAGTTGAAGAAAATTGCTTGAATGGAAAATAAATGAACAGCCACAGAGTAAACAAAGTCTACTTGCCCAAGCCTTGTGTTATTAACTAGAGGGATGATTACTGCAGCAAGAAGTGATAGCTTATAAAAATTCTATGAAAATCAATACAGATTTGCAGATTGTAACTTCAACAAAGATTTGATTTGTCAAATATTAGTCTAACTTGATTTATTCAGCGCATGCATTTCTAAAATTATTAAAGACAAATATTCACTATTGAAATGTAAATGCAATATTTTTTAGAACTCTTCTTTTTAAATATTTAAAGTTTCAGACAGAAAAAAAAAAATCTATTCATGGGTAGTTGTCTTCCCTGACTATAGTCCCAGAACATAATTGTTGCCCCTTGACTTTTATTTGAAGATTTGGGTTCCCCACACAAAATTTGTCTTTGTCTAACACAATAACACTTTATGATGCCAATTAATAATTATTAATTCATTGAGTCCCTTCTAATTCATTTACATTACCAATCATTAGCTCATTTTGGTAGATTTCATTCCTTATGTTTAAGTAAATGTGGCAACTTTGTTCCAAATATAGCTCCTTCAAACTTAAAAGTGCCTAATCTTTGTCTCCTGGATTTTTGGCACCTAGTTATCAATAGAACATATTAAACAAAGCAATGAATTGCTGTATAATTATAGTGTCAAAAGCCATGTTTGTTTAATGTGGCTGCATTCTGCCAAATAAATTGTTCAACCACTGTTTTTGATGACAATAATGATCATATTATTACCCATTCCTACCTTGCAAAAAAAAAAAAGCACATTCTGCAATTTTGCTGGTTAATTTAAATCAGAAACTAAACTGCAAAATGGAAATATTTAAAGGAAAGTGGGCTTTGCATTCAAGCAGTGCTTACTCAACAATAGAAAGGTGAGAAACTCAAGAACAACCACAACAACAAAAAAAGGCTTCTTGATGCTTCTTTTCATTCTAAGGGGGAGGTTTCTTTAGCTTCATTTTTAATATTTTTGCAGGGAATCCGTCACCTTACCAAAACCACACAGCTGTTAAAAAATAATAAAAAATAAAAATAAAAGCCTAACACTCACTGTGCTTGCTATCTCTTTGGACCAACAAAAAACGGAAAGTATGAGATGAACATGATACAAGTATATTTATATAATGGGAAGAAATATTAAAAGGTAGAGTTTGTGCAAAAATGAAAATACCTCAAACAATTAAGTTTGTTGATTTAAAGCAACGTTATAGTGTAGGGCTTGAGATAGGAATTCATTAGATATTTAAAATCCAGCAATTCTTAAGTTTGTGCTAGGATCAAGTTTTGCAACAGGAATACTTACCCTTGGATCTCAGAGGAGAAAGAAATACATTCTTTTCCATTAGAGACCTCAGCTATACGATAGTAACTTTTATTTAAAACTTTAAAAAGGAGAGTGACCAAGGTGTTATACTTATTGTCAAAGGCACTTTGCTTCCCTAGCGAAAACTTGACAACATTGTAATCCTTCTCTAACAGACATGTTGCAAAGCTGCTTCCCATCTTGTAGTCCTATATGATTTCCTTGCATTTCCAGTTCTTTATTAAATACCCTGTTTTAATGATCTTTAAGAGGGGAAAAGACCCTTCAATAGATAACTTCCTATTTATGCCAAATTTGAAAAAGTGGCCAAATAAAAATGGGCTATAAATGAGGTTTCTCTGGCCATTTTGATCTAATATAGTCTTACTTCTAGCCCCCCTGCTTTGACTAGGGCTCTCGTTTCATGTAAGCATCATGGATTTGATATTTACCTGTATGACAAACAGTTCTACAGAAGGGTAGCCTTACTTTTTAATTAACACAGCTACACTATGGAATTAGAAATATTCATTCAGAATGTAAGAATGTTTTAAAAATATTATAACTCTCTCTGTATACATAAATGGAGTTTAAAACCATAACAACAAAAACAACAACAACAGAAAAGCCTAACATTTGTATTTAGAAGATGCAAATAACTGAGGAGCCACAAAAGAACAGTCGCCTGTTAAGAATCCTGTTAAGAATTCTGACTTTTTCTTTGCTTTAAATAAGTAAATAAATAAATGTTAAAAAATGGAGTATAACATTCTCCTCTGCTGCTTGCTGGCTTTCCTAACAATGTGAACAGTTGATATTGTGCAAAAAGGCCCTTCCTTCCTTCCTTCCTTCGTTCCTTCCTTCCTCCCTCCCTCCCTTCCTTCCTTCCTTCCTTCCTTCCTTCCTTCCTTCCTTCCTTCTTCCTTCCCTCCCTCCCTTCCTTCCTTCCTCCTTCCTTCCCTCCCTCCCTTCCTTCCTTCCTCCTTCCTTCCCTCCCTCCCTTTCACTTCTTTTCCTTCCTTCTTTCCCTTCTTTTTCCTTCCTTCCTTTCTTCCTTCCTTCCTCTTTCCTTCTTTCCTTTTTTCTTTCCTTTCTTTCTCTTTCTCTCTTTCTCTCTCTCTTTCTTTCTTTCTTTCTTTCTCTCTCTCTTTCTTTTTCTTTCCTTTCTTTCTTTCTTTCTCTCTCTCTCTCTTTCTCTCTCTTTCTTTCTTTTCTTCTCTCTCCCTCTTTCTCTTTCTTTCTTTCTTAGCCAGGAGATTCTAAGGAGTCAGTGTCTAGGCCATCTTTGTTTTGATCACCAAGCTCAATAGTCAATCCACAGATGAACTATTTTAGAAAAATGTTTTCATGTCAGTTTGTAGCTGGACTGCTTTGGTAGCACACCCATTAAAGCACAAACTCCTTTAAATTCACAGTGCTTTGTGTTTCTTTATACAATTCCCAAGGCATAAAAATTTCACGATTGGAGCTGAAGGGTGCACCAATCCTTATTTTTCTGTCTTTGATGCACACTTCAAATTGCTTCACACCCTTCTATACAATCTACCATGATCAGAAATATGTATTTATCATACTATTAGGGGAAAAAAGAAACATACGTTCTGAGTGGCAATTAAGTTACCAGCACTGTTAAGGTCCTGGTTATTTTATGTAATTTACCACATAACTCAAAACATCCAACAATATTGGTCAAAGACATTGACCATAGATAGTGCTTTCTTTTCTTTTCTTTTTCTTTTTCTTTCTTTCTTTTATTTTTTTTTGAGTTGAAGTCTCACTCCGTTCCCCAGGCTGGAGGGCAGTGGTGGGATCTTGGCTCACCGCCTCCCAGGTTTCAGTGGTCTTCCCACGTCAGCATCCCAAGTAGCTGGGATTACAGACACCACTCGCCACCACACCTGGCTTTTACATATATATATTTTTGTTTGTTTGTTTGTTTGTTTGTTTGTTTGTTTTAGTAGAGATGGGGTTTCACCATGTTGGCCAGGCTGGTGAACACCTGACTTCAAGTGCTCCACCCGCCCTGGCCTCCCAAAGTGCTGGGATTACAGATGTGAGACACTGTGCCTGGCCATTGATAAAAACGTTATCTCAATATACCACTTCTAATCTCAGTGAAACCGTTTAAATTGGGTCCAAAGATTAATCAATGGCCCCTGTATTTTGTTAATATAAACTCTCTATAGGGCTTTATATTTACAATTTGTTTTAAGCTGCTTACTAAAGCATGGTGGAACATATTTTACCTGGCTAAAATATATTCTACAAAAGCATCAAAACTGAAAGATGAAAATTAGGCCTTACTGAGAAAAGAACCCCTTTATGTCCAAAACAGTCCAGGATAGGCTGGGATTCAATTATACTATGGCAAAATATTGTGAACAGGCTGAGATAACCAACAGCTCGAAGACTTCTTGGGTTGATTCTAGTAAAAAATTATTCAAACTACAAAAGAACTTAATGATGTGTCACGGGCCTGACAAACCATTAAAATAATGTAGAAGTAGAGCTTTAATTACAAACAAGGCACCTCTTAAAATATTAATTCCCAAAATAAAAATGACATGCTTATCCAATTATATCACAATCCACTCATTTCCCCTTCCCACCAGGTTGAAGTTTCTCTTTTTATATTTTAAGGGTTAAAATACGGGTTTAAACATTTTGATATCTGTGGCAGCATTTGTCAGGGACTAGCCTATTTTCTGGGAATCACCCTTCAAATCACTGGCCTGTACAAAATACAAATAATGGTGTTAGTGTTACTACTTGTACCTTTTCCACCAAATGACCCACCAGTTGTTTATCAGCTGACACAGTTATCTATAAAACAGCCCTAAGATATTGGTCATCATCAAATTTATAATAATATCACTGTCAACATTTTATGTTAAAAAGGAAAATAGATCAATCTAAATAATAACAGCTTAAAAGTTACACAATACATCACTATAATGTGTACCTTAATAATGATTAGAATTTCACATAACATGCTAGCAAAATACTTTTGACATGAGTAAAAAATGTTTAAAACTGAGTAAGAATGTCCTAAAATACCATACGCATTTGGCCTCCTTTTTCACCGAAATTTAACTTTTTTGGTTGTCTGCCCCAAGATTATAATGACCATGACGATTATCCTAGTTTAGGTAATTTATTAATAAGGTAATGATTCATTAATTACAATTTTTACATGAATAGCATATCAAACAACTCTGATGAAGCTTTATAAGTAAATCAAACTGAAAATGTGCTCTGCGATTTTACTAAAGACAGCCACAAAGCTTTAAATAGTACTTGTTTATAGACCACTTTGAAAGAAAAAAATATTTGCTTCCTATCTCTTGTTGACAAAATGCCAAGAATCATTTTCAAATTAGTAGCGATAAAATATTAAGTGATTCATAAATCATAATGGAAAACAGAAAAGTTGAAGTAAATATAGGCTTGAAAATATTGTTATCTCAGAGGGGTATAAAATAATTTCAAATGGCAGTAACACTAAGCCACTTACTTCAATTTTAAATGTGAATTTGTCTTGAAATTGTAGTTCAGGTTTCCCTCCAATTAAAAAAAAGCATTCCTTTTTTTTTTTTTTTTTTTTTGAGACAGAGTCTTGCTCTGTCGCCCAGGCTGGAGTGCAGTGGCGCAATCTCGGCTCACTGCAAGCTCCGCCTCCCGGGTTCACGCCATTCTCCTGCCTCAGCCTCTCCGAGTAGCTGGGACTACAGGCGCCCGCCACCACGCCCGGCTAATTTTTTTTTTGTATTTTTAGTAGAGACGGGGTTTCACCGTGGTCTGGATCTCCTGACCTCGTGATCCGCCCGCCTCGGCCTGCCAAAGTTGCTGGGATTACAAGCATGAGCCACCGCGCCCGGCCAAAAAGCATTCTATTAAAAAGCTATGCAGGGCCTGCACAACAGATATATTAACACCTGTAATCCCAGCATTTTGGGAGGCCAAGGCGGGCGGATCACGAGGTCAGAAGATCGAGACCATCCTGGCTAACACGGTGAACCCTTGTCTCTACTAAAATTACAAAGAATTAGCCAGGCGTGGTGGCGGGCCCCTGTAGTCCCAGCTACTCGGGAGGCTGAGGCATAAGAATGACGTGAACCCGGGAGGCGGACCTTGCAGTGAGCCGAGATCACACCACTGCACTCAAGCCTGGGCGACAGAGCGAGAATCAGTCTCAAAAAAAAAAAAAAAAAAGAAAAAGAAAAAGAAAAGACATATATTAGAAGGCAACTATTCACTTTAAAAATGCATTATTAACTTATGAAATGATTCTTAATAAGATTGCTTTAAATAAATGGGATTTCAAGTTGAAAATCTCCTGAGATTTTCTGAGGTTACCCCATATCAGAAGCACACCCCCATATAGCCATGTGGCATGGATCCTGATGAACCGCAGTCTTTGGAGTTTAACAGGCTGGGGTTGAAATCGCAGCTCTGTCACTTGTTGGCCAAATGCTGTATTTAATCTATTGGAACCTCAGCCTCCTCATCTGTAAAACAGGAGTAACAAAGGCCTACCTTAAAAACACTTTGAGGACAGCCTGAGACAACTATGGCACATGATAGGTAGTTAAGTGGTGATTACATTGGTTAATATTAAATCAGAGAAAATACTATGATTCAGGCTCTGACGGTGCTCTAATCGATAGCTTGGGATCTCCCTCCCAATATTCTCCCAAGTCCAAAGTGGACATAGGATGCTCCTATTGAGCCTTTCCTGAGGGAAGAATATGATTAATGAAAGGGAGGTTTTCTTGTTTTTGTTTGGTTTGGTTGTTGTTGTTTTGTTTGTTTGTTTCTGTTTTGAAGTACTAGAGATTTGTAATCTATTTTGAACAACGTTTCAAAAGGGTGAAAAAATATACATTTCAGGGACCATGTTAAATGGAGGCCAAGGAAAACTGTATTTTTATTATTTTTTATTAAAAAATCCATAATAGGCCGGGCACGGTGGCTCACGCCTGTCATCCCAGCACTTTGGGAGGCCGAGGAGGGCAGATCACGAGGTCAGAAGATCAAGACCATCCTGGCTAACACGATGAAACCCCATCTCTACTAAAAATACAAAAAAAAAAAAAAAAAAAAAATTAGCTGGGTGTGGTGGCGATGCCTGTGGTCCCAGCTACTCGGGAGGCTGAGGCAGGAGAATGGTGTGAACCCGGGAGGCGGAGCTTGCAGTGAGCCGAGATCACGCCGCTGCACTCCAGCCTCGGTGACAGGGCGAGACTCCGTCTCGGCTGGGCGCGGTGGCTCACGCCTGTAATCCCAGCACTTTGGGAGGCCGAGGCGGGTGGAGGAGGTCACAAGGTCAGGAGATCGAGACCATCCTGGCTAACATGGTGAAACCCCGTCTCTACTACAAAGGCAAAAAATCAGCCAGGCGTGGTGGTGGGCGCCTGTAGTCCCAGCTACTCGGGAGGCTGAGGCAGGAGAATGGCGTGAACCCAGGAGGCGGAGCTTGCAGTGAGCCGAGATCGTGCCACTGCACTCCAGCCTGGGCAACATAGCAAGACTCCGTCTCAAAAAAAAAAAAAAAGACTCCGTCTCAAAAACAAAAATAATAATAATAATAATAATCCATAATAGAACAATGACAACATCGAAACTTTGTTCTGTCCTTTTTGTTTGAAACATGAATGTGCTATGGAGAGCCTTAGTGAGTGAACAAAACCCTCTGCTTGGATTCAAATTCTACGTTTCTATAACTATAATAAAGTCGCTTAACTTTTTTTGGGTGGGATTGTTGAGGATCAAATGAGAAAACACATTAGGAAATATCTGGTGACTTTATAAACATATAAATATGAGATACTGTTATTATTAATGATAAAGATGTGTTCCTGGTCCCTGCACTAAAGAAGGAAGTGAGGAGGTCCCCTTTCACAAACCAAGAGCTCATAGATGATAAACTGTTCCCAATTAATCCACAAATTCAGATAAGTAAGGATCGGAAAAATGAGACCCAGTCATCTCAGATTTATTTGTTGGTGCAGAATCTTTTAGAATCTGAATCTGTACTATGATCTTCACGTTTCAGTGCTCAAGAACAAAAGCAAACATGGTTTCTATTAGCAGTAGAAAACTTGAACTCCTTCCCAAATATCTTTAAAGACTCATCATCCTTAAAATAAACATATCAATAAGACAGAGTTTTAAACTCTATATATTTGGTCTTGAGAAAAAAATTTTATTAATATTGAGAAATTAATTCCATTGTTACCATAAAATTAGTCATTTTCCAAAAGCAAAGCCCTACTTCATGCCTGCAGTATGAGGCATTGATACATTTAATCAAAAATGTCTTACAGTTATTACTTTTTAGTTTTATGGTCTTTGCTGTGTGTGTTATATAATAACAGTTTTGGAGCACTACCTCAAAAGTAGGAAGCAGAAGATGTGGCTGGAAAGACAGGTAGAGCCTGTATCATAAAGAGCTTCATATGCCATGCTAAGGATTTTGAAATTTACCACTTAAGTGATGAGGATCTACCAAACAGTTTTAAGCCAAGGAGAGAAGTAGTTCTATTTAATTTTAGGCAGGTCACTCAGGCAGCAATGTAGAGTATTTTTAAGACATTAATCACAGCCTCAAACTAAGATATTACAGTTGACCCTTGAGCAATACAAGTTGGAATTGTGCAGGTCCACTGAAATACAAATCTTTTTCAACCAAATTCTGATGGAAAATACAATATTCACAGGATGTAAAACCTGCGTGTATGGAGGGACCACTTCTCATATACCTGGGTTCCACTGGACCCACAGTGAAACTTGAATATGCACCGATTTGGGCATAATGATGAAGAAAGAGGTCCTAGAACTAATCCCCCCAAAATGCTGAGGGACTATTATAATTCAGTTTGACATAAATGGTATAGTTTGGGTCATATTGTTGACTTCATGTATTTCTATTTTTATATTATTATACTTCCTTTCATAATGGGAAATCAGATGAATTCTTTGAAAATATGAGTCAATTCCAAAGAAAATCCAAGTTAAATTTTTTTTCTACAATTTGGTGACTAATTGGAGCAGTAAAATAATTTTGAGTAGTCGAGGCAAACAGATATCTATGTGCTTTGAGTGTCAGGAATATGTATCAATTAACAATATTATCAACCCTAATCTCACTTTGAAGTCAAAGAGTAATCAAATTAAAATCTTTGGCACAAGTTAAGAACATAGATCTCTTTTACCATGGATACTTGCTTAAACTCTTTGAGTCATGAATAATTTATCTGTATAATGGGAACAATAAGATATTTCACCTATCTCCTTTTATTTTTGAGACTTGTAAGCTCTGTGAAGGAACAGTGTATGCCTTCTTCATTGTTGATTGTCGAGCTCCCATGCCTCCTGGCACACAGTAGGAGTGAAACAAGTGAATATAAGAAAGTATTACCAAATGAAATAAGAATGCGAAATTGCTCTGTAAACCTTAGAAGTATGATACAAGTATTACTGCTATTGTTTTTGTTTCACCTATTATTAGCCTCCAACTTTTTAAGATGCACTAAAAAGACAATAATCTTTCTTCAACAAAATTTAAAACTACCGTCTCTAAAGATGCTTTTATGTGTTAAAAGTATTTTTATGCAAATGCTTAAGAAATAATGAGGAGTTCTTTAAAAATTGGATCTGCTGCCTTTCTAAATATCTTTCTTGTTTAAAACACAAAATACATATGCCAAAACGAATCAATAACTTCCTTGTCTGGTACAGAATGTTAAGGCTTCAATTTGAACAAAGAAGCTGAACTTAGCTTTGGATATCTACTATAAAAGATTGAAGAATGCATTGACACAATCGTTAATTAGTATTCATTATACTACTCCTCAAATAGAACGATATCAGGTCTCCTATATATCAGTGATTATTTCTCTTAGCTTATCCAAGTTTTTCCTTTTCTACTGCACATAACTGCTACATATTTGAATCTGTAACCAGGTTTTATGATTTAATATATGCTCTGACTGTAACACCTATATTTTCTGTCTAAATGCCTTCTGTATTTCAACGGACATCTCCTGTGGTCCCTATTAAAAGTCCCTCTCCCTATATTCATTGTTCTCAGAAACAGGCTCATTTTTTCTCAAGCTAGATTTGGAGAACTCTAGGTAAATGCCGAAACAAAGCAAAACAAAACTTAAAACATCCTTCTCTCTCTCCTTCCCTCATTCTCTTTCCATGCTATACTTTTCCTAACCAGAGTACAGTTCCTTGGGAGAGGCGCTTATTTTCTTCACCTTGCCACGTCAGCAAAAGCAAAGTGATGCACCACAAAAGGTATTACAGATTCCTATGATTCTGAGTCTTCAGTGCACATTTATGATGAGACATGGCTTTCTCTTGGAAATTATGGTGATTCTCTGACATAACTCTGGTACAGTGACCTTTGAGGATTCTCTGTCAACAGTCATTGATGAAAGATAACAATAACATTTCAGTTCCTTAAAAGTGGTATTTCTCTTCATGTCTTAAATCCAAGGCCAATACCATACCATCTACTTGGAATCTCTTACTCAGCCCTTCTCCTCCCTTTGCCTAATGAACACTGTTCACTCAGCAAATGACAGTCCAAATGATGTTCCCCTATGGAGGCCTTCGCTGGCCTCCCTCACTAGGTCAGGGTTTCCCATTATGTGACATCACAGCATCCTAAATTCTTCTTCTATGACACTTAGGATGGTTTTAAAATTACAACACCTTGGGGATTCTTTTAATAATGGCTGTCTCCCACAATGATATATCATCTTCTTAAGGAAAAAGGCTGTATTTTGTTTTCCATCATCCACCTAGGGGAATGTCTAACACACAATATATTGCAGTCAGTAAATGTTTTCTCTTCTGTTTATCCTTACTCACCGAACCAATTCTAGCCTCCTCCCGCTCTTATCTACTTAATATAGAAAAATCGATGGGGCAAGGCAAGAGATTGTTCTTGATATTTTCTGTTTCATTTCAAATTTATTTATTTAAAAAATTGTCATATAAAATTTATATATTTATCACATACACCACAATGTTATGAAGCATATTCAGTAAGTCCTTGCTTAGCCTCATGGATAAATTACTGGAAACTGCAACTTTCAGCAAAAAGATTTATAACAAAACCAATTTTACCACAGGCTAATTGATAAAAAGAAGAGTTAAGTTCCTGGTCACAAAAACATCACCAAACTTCTGTATAAAGACTCAAAACACTTCTAATATTAAACATTGAATTAAATGTGAACTATACATACATTTAAGAAAGATTAATAAAAACAAGATAATTATTTATCCAATTTTTGGTGAATCAATGAGTGACAGCAGTTGTAGTGGTAGTGGGTTAAATCAAGGAATAAATGTTTGCAATGCAAAAATTCTAACGAGCACCTTCTAAAACAAACAAGAACAAACATGGTGTGCCCAGCGAGTGCTTTCAAACTGCATTCCTTATTGTTGTGCATTTGAAAGATTATTGCATGCCTTATGAATTTTTTATTTTACAATAATTTGTATTTATTTATTCATTCATTCATTTTCCAATCCACTCATTCTAGTTTAGAGTTTGGGATGGTTCAAGCCTATCCCAGCAGCTCAGGGTGCGAGATAGAAACCAATCCTGGACAGGAGGCCATTCCATAGCAGGGCACAGTCACACACACACCCCACACACACATTCACTCAGACTGGGACAATTTAGACACACCAATGAACCTAATGTGCACTTGTTTGGAATGTGGGAGGAAATTGGAATACCCAGAGCAAACCCCTGCAAATACGGGGAAAACATGCAAACTCCACACAGTGGTCCTGACCAAGAATGATTTTTTTTCCATACTAATGGTATAACTAAAATACTGAGAGAAACATTATTCAAGGACCTGTTGTATAGATTGTAAAATGGTCAGATAAGAAGTATATATTTTTTAGATTTTTACTTAAATAAAAAGACAGCAGGTAGTAATTTAAATGTTTCAGTATGCCTACAATCTTTCAGAAATAACTTCATGAAATGATCTTCAAAATACCCATACAGCTCACCTTTCAATAAATGGAGTTTCATTTGACAGTGTATAAAACAGCTTTTTTGAAAAACAAAAAAACTTGAAAAAATAGCAATGCATGATGGAATAAGGTATTCTCAACTTTCAACTGTTACAGAGAATAATAGAAAATTTTAACAAACAGCTACCTAAGAAAAGATATATCTCTCAGGTAGATTTTTAAATATTTTTAAAATTAACAGATAAAGTTGTATGTGTTTACCACATACAACATATTCTTTTGAAGTATATATACATTGCAGAATGACTAAATCTAGCTAATTTACATATGTTACCTCACACAGTTATCATTTTTGTGACGAAAACACTTCACATCCACTCTCTTAGCATTTCTCAAGAACACAATAAATTGTTAACTGCAGTCACCATGTACAATAGATCTCTTGAACTTATTCCTCTTATGTAACTGAAATTTTGTAGTCTTTGACCAATAACTCCCAAACTCCACCAATACCACCTCACTCCTACCTCCTAGTAATCACAATTCTACTCTCTACTTCTGAGATCAACTTTTTTCGATTCAACATATGAGTGAGATCATGTAGTATTCTTCTTTTTGTGCATAGCTATTTCAATTCACATAATGTCCCCCAGTTTTTCCACATTGTTGCAATTGACAGAATTTCCTTCTTTATTATGGCTGGATAGTATTCTGTTGTGTATATATACCTTTTGAAAAAAACATTCATTCATCCATTGACAGGTAGAAAATTTATGTAAAGCAGTTAACTAGCAAAATAAGTTAACAATAACATCTTAATGTGCCACAGATATTATTTGAAGAGGTAGAATGATAAACCAAAACAAACAGCCAATTCATCAAATCAACAAAACTAGAAAAATCTCTGACATCCTATTATTGATGTGAGTACATTAAAAAATTGTGAGGAAAAGTGACTGCTACAAAGTTGAAAAAATACTTCACATAACTCATAAATATATAGAAATTCATATTATCTCAGAATAAGTATTAAGATAAAATTAGAATTTGCAATTCAGTGTTCTTTTGATAAATGGGAAATTATTTTTAGCTCCTAAGATACAGCCTGGCTTTTTGTAATAATATCATTGCTGCTGCTTCTTCCTCTTCTTCCTGTTATCATTATTTTACAATATAGACATGTTGATTTTGGCATTTAAGTGTAAATTATTGATGAATAGAACTTTTATTTTGTTGAAGGTGCTTTGTAATTTTTAATATTATAAACATCATGATCATCAATAAGTACAGGCTTGCAAATTACTTCCCTACATGACTTCACTGAGCTTAATATTTTTTCAACAAGTATATAAAAAATAATAATCCAGGGAACTGTGTGTTAAAGCTACCCAGGTTCAGTGCTTTACATGTTTTGTGCACCTAGGTCTCACATTTAATATCATTTCCTGTAATTTCCTGGATTGAAAATTAATCAGACAGTGTCTTCTCTTTCTACATTCTTTTTCTCAAAATAATAGGACAAAAATGTTTAATCTTTCTTTATGAATTTTAACATGCCATTAGTGCTAGAAAGCATGAAAAATATTACAGGGGAAGGTAACTACAAATGGATAGGAGACAAAAAATTGATATTGTTGTCTTCCAAATGTTCATATAATTTCCATTTTAGATGCTTTTGTTTTTTAGATGTATTTAAAGGTATGTTCTCTTCTTTACACTGCCCAGAGATCACATTGTCTGAATATTAGCAAGCCTTATTTCCCTAAGATGGAAAGTGCAACAGAGGGAAGATGACTAAAAATAGCACGTCTCTCAAGATGTTTGCTTTCTACCACCTGACTCTAGGATGCAGTCTTCATTAGGGTACAAATGTATTATAATGGAATGGTCTGATTTCTGTTTCCATATTTTATCATTCTCATAGTCTACCACTTGTCAAATTTAAAAGTACATTTTAAACAGATGAAAATAAGTGTTAGTTGCTTGCTGATAAGAAGATTTAATTTCCCATATGTTGCAGCTTGCTTAATTCATTTAAGAGGTGATATTCAAAAATATTATTTAGTATGTATTAAATTTTTATCTTTAATAACCTAGGAAGTTTGCTAGCCTATTATTTCCTGATACATGAATTTATAAATAATCTGGTTATTTGAATTTGGAATACAAAGCACCCTACTGTTCAGGAAAGGACCTCGAGGGCATGCATAGACACAACAAAAAGGGAAGTGACCAAAATAAAAGTATATATTATTGATGCACAACCTAAATACATCTTTGAGGCTTTATCCAGTGGAAAAAAAACTCAAATAAATTTTTCTCTTGGATGTTTAAACAGCATGTAATTATGTTGTATCATATGAATAACTTTCCATCAAACATTTACTGAACACCAATTTGCTAGGGGTTTTATTTAACAATGATGCTAAAGCAGTGGTTGTCAATTGGAGAAGATTTTACTTCCAGGGACATTTGACGATGTTGAGAGATAGTTTTGATTGCCACAACTAAGAAAGAAGTGCCACTAGCATCTAGTAGGTAAAGGCCAGGGATGCTGCTAATCATCCTACAATGCACAAGACAGCCTACACAACAAAGAATTACCCACCCCAAAATGTCAATAATGCCACAGTTGAGAAACTGTCAGATAAAGACATAAAGATGACTTAAAGGGAGATAAAAATGAAGAAAGAATACCTTTTGTATTAGTCTATTCTCATGCTGCTAATGAAGACATACCCAAGATGGGGTAATTTATGAAGGAAAGAGGTTTAATTGGATCACAGTTCCACATGGCTGGTGAGGCCTCACAATCATGGCAGAAGATGAATGAGGAGCAAAATCACATCTTACATGGTAGCAGGCAAGAGAGAATATGCAGGGAACTCCCATTTATAAAACCATATTATCCCATGAGACTTATTCACTATCACTAAGAAGCAAGGGAAGGGCATGCCCCCATGATTCAATCACCTCCCACCAGTCCTTCTGACAACACGTGGGAATTATGGGAGGTACACTTCAAGATGAGATTTGGGTGGGAACACAGCCAAACCATATCTCCTTTTAAAGAGGTGACTGTACTAATCCTAGCTAGAAGAGACAGCTCCATTAATTAAATAATGGTTGAAATGAGAGGAAAAGTCAGATGGAGAGATTGTAGGGAAAGACGATAGAGAGGATACAACAATTGAGTGGCTATAAGAGAAGCCCGTAAGAAAGATGAGGAATCTAGGGCAATTCCCGGGTTTCTGCTTTTGATGACCTAGTAGCAACTCACAGCATATTGAGATAGGGAACGTATAAGGAGAAATAGAACTGGATGGGAAGTTAGCTTGGTTTGGGAAATGACTTAGAAGAGAATGAATAACATTTAAATGGAGCCAGTTGCAAAGGATATAATTATATATGGGAATGTGTAAATCTGTAGAGCCCCAAGGTTAATATTAAAAAGACAAGAACTAGCCATCAAATAAGTTGAAATTTTACACCGTAGATATTACTACTGATTAAAAGAGGTAGCTGTTAGGTGCCCTTCTCACAATGCAAGCAAGGTGTGTGCAGCTGGGTAGCTGTGATTACCCCCATAATGGTGAAGTTCTCCTCTAAGTCACTTACCCAAATTTTAGTAGTAATGCTTCCCCCACCTAATATTATTCTCCACAGAAATATGCACTTATTCACTGCCTTTTCATATGAATGTGTGGTATAAACCTGGACTGACAGAAAAGGTACCTTAATAGAAACCAGAAACTGATATATTTGCTAAAGCTCTATATTATTTGGCTGCTTACCCGCTACATGAAGTAAAGGCCATTTCACCGTATTTCTAAAGGCAATTTACTATTAGCTATGAATTTTCAGGTAGGCTTAATTAATCAAGGTCTTAAATTAAATTGAAGTATTTATTACAAGTATATGCATTACAAACACATTTATATAATTTATAAATAGATTTGTGTATAATTTATTTGTCTGCAAAACACACAGTACCTTACTGCTATTGATTTCAAGTAGAATCAAGACACTTGAATTCAGTGCACAGGAAGTAAATATGGTATCTGTCCATTCCATAATCAGCTAACCTTTAGCAAATTCATTAATTTTTTACAAGGAAAAATGTAATATTCAGAATTCCAAACCTCAAGTGGTAATCATGTTTCCTGACACAACCCAGTTATTGTTAGCACTTACATGCTAAGGAACAATTAGAAATTAATTTTTAAGTGAAATTGGAATCCAATTAAGCAAGACAATAAGTTATAAGAGTGAGAAAATGACTTTCAGATTTGTTCAGAATAAACGATACCAGATATTTTATCTACTTCACACACATAATGAAAGTACAAACTCTGAAAGTTCACATTTAAAATGAAGAAAGGAGAAATCAACAGGTGAAGCTCATTTGTGCAAAATAATTAATGACAAATGAGTAGTATTTCCTTCCCATAAAAGAAAAGATTCACGTGGCACTTAATTATTTCATTTACCCAATACTTCACCTGAAATTGAAGAAGTTCTTTTTCACCAGGTGCTAAACAAAAGCAATTTATTCAATTGGGTTTGCTTTGCATGAGTTGTTCTGTACATAATAAGAGAGCAAGAAAATAAAAATGTGTAAGTGCCACACTTCCTTCCAAACATTTTTAAAAGTTATTTGTGGCTCCTTGATACAAGTCATAGGCATAACACCAGGCCTGCACTTTATTGTAATCATTAAATTTGTGCGGTTTGAGCATTCTTTCTGATTAATAAACTGAGAAAATAATGTCTGGAGGAAGAGAAATAAGACAGTGCTAGTTTCCTGCATTCTCTAGCTAGCTAGGCAAGAAGCTCTCCATGAAGGAGGCCAAGCCACTGGAACCACACTCCCACTGTACGGCAGACAGGAACTGGAAGGGGCTGTTCTGTGGGTTCCCAATCATCTGTTGCTTTGGAGTTAGAATGCTGGTTTAGGCCAACACAGAAATGGAATTTGATTTTAAAGAAATAAACAACAGTGGCAAAATGTCCAGATCTCTTCTGGACAAAACGTGGGGCCAAGAAAGGAATGTAGCTGTTCTAGAAGGCACTCTGCTGCATGTCAGAAGGCTTACAGTCTGACTGAATAATGAGAGCTTTCATCAAATGCGACTGGCAAAGGAACCCTTTCCAAACTGCATTTTATCTCAGGGCCCATTTGCCTGCAGTTGAGGTGCAATTACCCGTCAAATGTGGATGTAATGTAGCCACGTGACACCAGCACATTTCTATTTCTAGAAAGATAGCCGAGAAAAATCCCCTAGTGTAATCATGTTAGTGTATGCTTACTGTCGGAAGGAAAGGGATTTTTTATTTTGCTCCTGGAGTTGAACTACCAAAGTTTGAAAAAAAAAAAAAAAAAAAGTCTCTGAAGTAAGGGGAAAAATCCGATGTTAGGAAACATTGGCTCACGTGCTTCCCCACTTTCAGGAACTGAACAGTTTCAACAAAAAATCTGATTTCTTTATTTTTTTCCCAGATGCATGCATCTATTAAAGCATTTCTCTTCCTCCAAGTACCTAAATGAAATATGCATAACTATTTTAAAACTAGGTAAGAGTTTAAGCTTAAGATTTTATCCTTAACTGCTTGCTTGGGCACCTACTCTACACTAGATATCAAAGGGCATTTGGGCCAGATTTGTAAGAATATGTTCAACAGGCCATACTTTGTCAGGCAGAGAAATCAAGGTGGCCAGATGTTCAGCAGTGCATTTGCAACCCATGAACCCAGCTCTAGAGAAGCATTCATCCCTGGAACTGAGACTCCCTGAAAAAGCCATCCTCCTATGGATCACAAGGGAATTTCCCCAATACCAGCTAGAAACAATTTAACAAAGCCAGAAACCTGCTGAATTTTCAAGAGATGAGTGTCCTGCTCTCTCAGACATACTGTTCTGCTATTTTTTCCATAAGGACAAAGTCCCTAAATAAATCCAAACTGACTTTTATTTGAAAAGAGCAAGTGTAGATTGGTATGTCCAGGAACTTAAGTCACAGGAGCAATAAATTCTAGCGCCCTGTTTCCTCTAAACAAAGGGGCCTGCAAAGGACTATTGGTATTTACGAGGACTGCAGAGGCTTGAGTAAGCATTTTCACAGCAGCCCTGTGAGGTTCTAATGCACAGCAGCAGTACTGCTCTGTAGCCAGCTTATTAAACCTTAATGGTACTCTTTTCGTGTTGTACACCGGGATGGTAGATAACTCACCCACAGCACGGCTTCTGGAAGCTGCCACAGCACTGCAACCATTCTGCAGGTTACCACCCTTCAACTTGAAATTCCTAGATACTGGTTTCTTCATTAAAATCAGGAGTCAGCAAACCAAGGTGCCTGGCCAAATCTGACCCACTGCCTCTTTTTGCATTGCTACTGGTAAAGAAGGTTTTTTACATTTTAAAACAGTTGACAAGAAATCAAAAAAGAATAATATTTTGTGACACATGACAACTATATAAAGTTGACATTTCAGTGTCTATAATTAAGTTATATTAGCAAGCCACCACACCCATTCATTTACATATTGTCTAGAACTGTTTTTATAGTATAACAGGTAGTTGAGGGGTTACGATAGAGACTTACCACCCTAAATCCTACTTCCTGGCTCTTTGGAGAAAAAGTTTGATCCCTGATTTGAAAGTACTATCAGTCGTTTTCATCCTTTAACAGGTTCTGAAATGCATTACTATCAACTTAAAGGAAGACTCCATGTCAGCCTCTTTAACCACTAGTCAAAATGAATCATTTCCCAACAGTCAGACCCGTTGTCCCCACTTAAGAAAAGCATGCAAGAGCTCTGGGTGGGCTAAGCAAGGATCAAGACTAAAATAGTACCTTTAGAAAGCTCTGGAGTTGCTTAAGCAACATATAGCTGAAAAGTGGTATCATTGATTTTTTTTTCAAACTAACATAATAGAACTTGTTCTCTTCAAAGGAGTAATTTTGAAATTTGTTGCAAACAATCTGCCAATGTTCAAAACATATTTGGAGTGCACCTTTGATGCTGCCTTTAGAGGCTCTTTTTTAATTATCTTTTAAACAATCTCAATAATGCCAAATCTTGATTCATTACACTTGAGTTTGATTCATATTTTTAACCTTAAGTCATTCAGAACTATAATCAGTGAATAAAAGGGAGAAGTACATTGCCTGGAATAGATGGCGACCTCAATAAATATTAGTGAAAGAACTGAGCTGGTTCAATATAAAGTGGTGCTAATGCAACTTAAAGGAATAAAAACCAACTGAAGACGTACATATCCATCCATTATCTGTGCCCCTAAGTGTACATACCCTAAGTCTATCTGATTCTACATTTAGTTTTCAAATATTGCTGGCTTTCTGGGAATCTGCATGATTTTATCTGATTCTCCACTGCCTTCCTCCATTCCCAAGCCTGCCTCATTGTCCTGCATGGAACTTGTCTCAGCCCCTGCTTGACATCTGACTGCTCGCTCTGGACTTCAGTTGTCACATCTCTTTTCCATCTCTCAGACCAGTTCTGATCAACACGCCCATATAGTTATATATACCAGTGATAGTTCTCGGTCCAAAGTGCCTTTCATATTCACAGACTTCTCTGAGGGAAGTAGTCACAGGTTTCCACATGCATGATATGGCAAGCCTTACATCATGCTACCCTCTCCATGATCGACTACACAGATGCATATCCAAGGTAGCCCTGCATAGGGAAGACGTGGGGGAGACAGGAATCTATGAAGCAATGTAGCAAACGCCTAAAAGAACAAAATTCAATACTGCCTCATAGATCCCTGTCTTCCCTGTGTTTTCCCACAGCAGGGCTACCTTTATATGGAATTCACGTAGAACTTTTCTTAGGAAGACATGATACACTGGTATACGTAAAGGAGAAAGGAAGGAAGGAGACATAGGAAATAAGGGGTCTGTAGAAATACATACTGCTATTAGAAAGAGCAGTGCACCCTCAGAAATCAGTCAAGACAGAAAGGTGAGCCACAGAATGATGCCTTCCTGGAGGCAGGGGGAGATGGCAAACTTGTGAGTTCAATGAATTTGCTATAATATCTCAAGTAGTTTAACCATGTTCTAGTTCTTTAGGATGCCTGGTTGTGTGACTGCCAGGAAGGTTTCCTGTGTTTTCTCACATTCCTATTTTTCATAGTAACCTAAATGGGTCTCTTCATTGTAACCTGAACAAATCTGTATTCACAGAAATGAAAGTGGTTTTCTGTTCATTTACTAACTTGGCTCTGACTTCAGGAGCAGAGAATTCTAAAACTGCTTTGAGTAACATCAGTGTCTGTGCACTAAGTGTATATAATCCCAGATGACTTACTAAAAGAACGAAATTCCATTGAAACCTTTGGTAAGCTTTTTCAAATAGAGCTTCATGACTTTAAAGCTGCTTCTACTGGATGTGTCAATTTATGAAGTAAAATAAAGTAAGAGCAAAAAATTAATTTACAATACTTTAGGGAATGATAAGACAGCCTAAATTGCCAGGTAGCTATCTGTATAGCAGTGTACATTGTGTCTAAGTCTTATTTTTTAGGAATTGCTCAATGTTTAATTAACAAATTATTTATTTACAATATCTGAAAACAGTAACAACAGAGACATTTATAGATTTATCATACTTTGTATTCTGTTATAAAAATAAAATAAATCAGAAATAGCAAATAGTAATTTATTCATTTATGTGTTCATTAAATAAGCATTTACTATATGCTAAGAACTGAAGACAGGTTGGATAAAATGACTTCTCTGTTCTGGTGAAGTTCATTGTGAAGGAGAATGACAGCTAAATCAGTGATACAATAAAGCACCAAGGAGGGACACCTGATCCAGCCTGGGGTGGGGAGGACGTAGAGTTGGGGAAAGATTTTCTGGAGAGGAATGATATTTGAGCTAACCCTGAAGGATGAGGTACATCATGCCTTGTTGGGACAGGCTGATCCATGTTGTTTGATGAGTAAAATATCAAAACTTGCTGGCCAAAGGTGCATCATCACTCATCACTGAAGACACTGGAATAGTGAATCTGTTTTATTTCCAGAGTTACTTTATTCAACTACTAAACTCTCCTGGGAAAGTTTAAATTACAAGTCTGTCCAGGTAAAACCTTATCCCTATCAGTCGATGGAGGAACAGACAAGACAGAATAAAGAGGGAAGAGGAATGGTTTCTTAGGAATTACTGTTTGGTCCAGCCCTGGCTATGGACATGTAAGAATTTAATTTGGACAAACTATATTAACTATTGGAAAGACTCTGTCTGCGTGTTATATGCCTAGAAAGGATGAATCATACATATTTCCTATGTTCCATTTTCTGACTCTGTTCTTTTTCCTGTTTCTGCTTTCTATGCCCTGGCCTTCCTCCCTACCCTCCATTGAGGGTACAATAGCCTGTGGTATCAATTAATGTTAAGTTTTGAAACTTAAGTTTCAGTAAACTTTGGGTCAGCACTACAATGCACATCTTTATATGTACATCTCTTAAATTCAACCTTTGATTATAAGGAACCAAGAGAGTTTGGATAGGTCAACGAAAATCTATCCCAAGTCCTACAAATGTGACACAAGGTAAATTTTTTATATGAAAGATCATTAGACAATATTGTTCATGTTTTTCTATTTTCCTTCTACTCAATATTAAATGGGAATATCACAAAATATTGAGGAAGAGTAAATAATTGTTTAATATTACCATCTTTAGCAAAAAAATCATTTACTACTGTAATCTCTCTGAATAGAAGGAATATGAGCAATAAAATAAATCTGAATTTAGACTCCAATATTGTTGAATTCAATCTTGTTCAATCTTGTTCTATAAAACATCTTTCACAAATGTGGGCTCTGAATTTTATTTTATCCTGTCATTGCTTAATTTACCAGATTCTGAACCAGTCTTTTGGGACATTTGCAGACTGACTGATTTCTAAAGCAATCTGACAAAAATAACTTGAAATTTCAATGAGGATGAAGAATTGCTCTTTAAGGGAATTTCTCACAAAAGCGCAATGCAGACCACTTCACAAATAACTGGGAAAATTCTAAATTTTTACTGCACTGAAAGACAATTGGGAGAGAGGACAAACCACTACTTACCTGTAAAAGCTTCACCAGTTTATTATAGTAATTTCCCTGGAATTCACCCTAAAGTTTTTTGAATAGAGCAGCACCTTTAAATCTGTCTTAATTATCAGCATATGCAAAATATAGAATGATTGCTTTACAAAAGCCATTACTCCAGATGTGCAGACTAGGTGAATTTCCTCAGTGGGCACAGCATTTCTAGGCAGACCATGTTAATATTCACTATGACTATATAAAGATGAATGGAATGCTTAGGTTTCATGCCTACTTGATATGCAATCATTTTAGATAAATTATAGATTGATTACATTTAATTACAGAACTACAATGCTCCTACAGTATTCTAAGCCTTTGTCACTTATCCATCTGACTCTCTACACAAAGAAATCCCTGAAAGGATAAGTGAGAGAAGCAAATGCTTCAAAAGCTACAGATGTCATGCAATTGCCACAAGAGTTGTGAACAACATCTTTTTTGTTCTTTCTTTTTTAAAATACAGATCATGGGGATACAAGTGCAGATTTGTTAAATGGATATATTGTGTAATGGTTGGGCTTCTAGCGTGCCCATCACCTGAATAGCTCCCAGTGTCTGTCATTTCCCTTTGCATATCCATGTGTATCCATTGCTTAGTTTCCATTATTATTATTATTATTACTTGAACTCCTGGGTTCACACAATTTTCCCACCTCAGCTTCTTGAGTAGTTGGAACAACAGGCATGCACTACTGGCCGGCTATTTTTAAAATACATTTGTAGAGACAGAATCTCACTGTGTTGCCCAAGCTGGTCTTGAACTCCTGGCCTCAAATGATTCTCCCACCTCAGACTCTCAAAGTGCTGGGATTACAGGTATGAGCCACGCTGCCCAGCCAGCTGCCACTTAAAAGTGAGAACATGCAGTATGAATTTTCTGTTTCTGAGTTACTTCACTTCACTTAGAATATTGGCCTCCACCTCCATCTATGTTGCTGTAAAAGACATAGTTTCTTTTTTTTTTTTTTTTTTTTTTTTTGAGATGGAGTCTCGCTCTTTTGCCCAGGCTGCAGTGCAGTGGCACAGTCTTGGCTCACTGCAACCTCTGCCTCCCGGGTTCAAGCAATTCTCCTGCCTCAGGCTCCCAAGTAGCTGGGACTACAGGTGTGTGCCACCATGCCCAGCTAATTTTTTGTATTTTTATTTTTTAGCAGAGATGGGGTTTCACCATACTGGTCAGGCTGGTCTCGAACTCCCGACCTCGTGATCCACCCACCTCGGCCTCCCAAAGTGCTGGGATTTCAAGCATGAGCCACTGCGCCCAGCTGGTTTGATTCTTTTTAATGGCTGTATAGTATTCTGTGGTGTACATGTACCATATATTTTTATTCAATCACCTATTGATGGACATTTAGGTTGATTATGCGGTTAACATCTTCAATGATGAAGAACCATGGAGTTAGCAATTTGGCTATGAATACAAATAAGAAGCAGTGCTCATCAGGTAACTATAGCTTGCTTTTTTAATTCACAGAACTACCTTTAAATATATTTTATTGTCTGTACTTTACAAGCGTCAGAACTAAAGCTCATAAAGATTATAAGTAACTTCTACAAAGCTAACATGTAGAGAATCCAAGTTCAAAAAAAGCTTTACTACTTTGTCATAGGAAATTACTATGGAATTCACCCTAAAGTTAATTCAGCTCTGCCGTATTTCAGCGTTTGCATTCTCTTTCCACTCTGCCATAATATTTCACAACAGAAGTCTCAAGTGTAAAGAATCAAGAGAAACCCCAGGTGGTAATTTAATCAAGACAAAGTTCCTGGGATAACTGTTTATATTAAAATAATTAAAGCTCTAAAACTCTAAAATGTAATGACCATACAGGTGATATAAAATGTGCAGCTGGGTAGAGAAGAGAGATGTAATTTTTTTACTTACAGTGTTGAGGAAGTCTTTCCAAAGAGATAATTTTAAAATGGGTTTTAAAGGATGCATAAGAGTTCAACCATGTATAAGGGCAACATGGGTGACCTGAGCAAAGGATTAGATAAAACAAAATCCGGGCACTTGACATGCTCAGGGATCAAATAGTCCAATGTGGCTCAGGGTTTGTATCCTCCTTACCTTCCTCTTTTCGTGATCAGCACATCTCAATATTTTAGCTTTTCCTAATAAGCTTAATTTTAATATTAAAATATTCAATATTAATATGAAGATTAATAAAAAGACATAATTTTGAAATGACAGCAAATCCAATGACGAAGTTGCCATAAGTGCTAAAGCGCCAAAGAACTAAACTAAAGACAGTTGCATCTCTTCTTGGCTCCCTTTCTTCAGGGTCCCAATATCTTTACCACTGAAAATTATTTTTTTAAGACACAGATTTTTCAGGAGGGAAAGGAATAAAATTAACATAAATTGAATAGAAATATAAATAGTTCAAAATTAGACATTTACTCTCTTTTAGACTTTCGAATTCCAAGCAACACTATCCGACAGGTTATGATGCCTCAGTTTGATGCTGGCTTTTTTCTTGAACACTTGCCAGGATGAGGAAAGCCAGGGAAATTTTCATGAAAGACCGCTAAAAATTATGTGAAAATTCAGGCAAGTATTTGAGGCCCCTGCTAGACTTTTTCAGTACATCTGTAAATTTACAGATTTTTTTTATAGGACAAGCAAAATCACCAACTTAAAATATCCATGAACTTGAACAAGATATTTTATCCACCACGTCTTTCCTTCCCAAGAGGGAGATTCTCTCTAATCTCAGTAAACAAATATTTTCCTATTGGATGGTTCCTCAGACCTGGCTTTTGAAATTTCTGCTAAGTACACAGTTTTAATCATCTATTACATAATCTGTTTCTAATGTCTTATTCTACACATAATATAATGCTTGTGAAATGCATGCAGCTTAGTTGTCTGTGGATATATTCCTTGCCTCTTGCAAGATTCTTAAAACAGATTTTTATGATTAACAGGTGTCTCTGTTGCTAATCTCAAGTCACTCAAACTCTCCTTTTGAAATGAACATTTATTTCAGATAATACATGCTCTCTGCGGATAGCCTGTCCACTTTTCAAATGTAATGTCCTGTCTTCCATAGATATGAAATTTTCAAAAGATATTGGCATAATGCAGGAGAAAATGCCATCCTTTTATTATGTTCAAAATTGATCTGACCCCTGAGGTAGCACTTTGGGGAACTGGGCTACATATTCATGTAGACCCTTTCAGGAAATGGCTTATTTATGGATTTATTTTTTATATACAGAAGATTTCACACTTCTGGCTTTATACAATTGCATCCTCTCTTCCTTTCCAATATGTTTCCAAAGTAGGAAAGCTATATATGGCAGGAGAACTGAATTTCTACATCAGCTAGAAATCTGTCATCTGCTATATATTGGCTCTAATGATAATGCTTTAAGAATACATTTATCCCATATATGCATCCAGTTCTCTCCAGCAGAATTTTTGCAGTTCTCATTTACTGAATAAAGTAATGCTAAAGATAGTTCTATATCCTGGTCATTGCCCAGTGATTTTTTTTTTTTAAACTGACTTCTAAATTTATTTTGTAAATGTCTTTTTCCCCCTGAAGAATTGATGTATTTTACACTCTTAGATAATAAAAGTTTAGTAAGTCTGCATGTGTTTTTTCTCACTGCTTAGTTTACATTTAGTAGGTCATCTTTATTGTATTAAAATTTAAGTAAATAAATCATATTAAGTACATATTAAAAACATAGTATAAATATTGAGCCCTTGTTTTGTCTGAACTTTTTATTATTCAAATTGTTCTCTATTTTTAAAAGTTAAAGGAAGAAATGTAGTTAATCTGTACATCTACATAAAGCAATACAAGTAGTCCAACTAAACCTGCTGATCTTGGTTCCAGTCCTTTTGAAATGGCTATGTTTTAAATAAAACCTATTTCCTTAGGCTAACAAACAGTCTATAATCCATTAAGCCTTTATGAACAAATCCAAGGCTTTTGAAATTAGTGCTTGGGGAAGAAAGAATCAAGTAATGAATTTCAAAGAATTATGAAGGTGATTAAAGAGGAACAAAGGATCAAACTCCCATCACCATGATTTCTAGAACAGAGCCTATCAAATGGGCATTTGGGAATTTTATTTATCATCTAATCCTGAATATGAAACAAAAGGTAGCAGGGAAGAAGGCAAGAAACAGTGTTAATTTAGAAAGGAGGTGGGATAGAGAAATAGAAAAAAGAATATGAGAGCAATTTTTCTTAAAAAGACTGGATGCTTTAATGGACATTCGTAAGCTAAAGAGCAACCAGGAAAAGGTAATAATACTGACAAAAAGAGCCGTTGGCTTTGAAGTTTCAAAATGTCATTTTAACTTTTTAAGGTGGACTGAGTAAACTGGGTAAAACCATCTTGATCCTAGTGATGCCAGAGATATCTTAGTTACAAACAATGGTTTGAGTTATACTTGTCGTTATAGAACTGAAAATTGCAAAACTAATTTTCTCTTATGTACTCAAGTGTGCTATGGAAAAACAGAGATACTACAAAGCCACCAACTCTGGTGGGAAAATCATCTCTGTGCTGGCTCCAGGAGGGTTTATCTGTGGCAGAGACTTAAAATTGTCCCATTCATAAGCTTTCTCATTGGCTTCCCTGTCTAGGCAGAATTCTGAGCCGGGCACATGGCCATACAATATAAAGAAGGAATTTTTCAGTCTCCCTTGCAGCTAAGTGTGACCATGTGACTAACTCTGGCCAATAGGATGTGGGCAGACGTGTTCTAAGCCATGCTCTTAAAGGGGAATGTGGTCTTTCCCTATGGGAATGGCCATCTTGTTTTTGTTTTTGTTTTGAGACAGAATCTTGCTCTGTCACCCAGGCGGGAGTGCAATGGCACGATCTTGGCTCACTGCAATCTCCGCCTCCCAGGTTCAAGTGATTCTCCTGCCTCAGCCTCTTGAGTAGCTGGGATTACAGGTGCCTGGCACCACACCTGGCTAATTTTTGTATTTGTAGTAGAGACAGGGTTTCACCACGTTGGCCAGGCTGGTCTCGAACTCCTGACCTCAGGTGATCCGCCCTTCTTAGCTTCCCAAAGTGTTGGGATTACAAGCATGAGGCACCACGCCCAGCTGAGTAGCCATCTTGGACCAAGCAGATAAGGATGCCTCATAGGGTTAGTGAACAAAAATACAAAAAGAGCCAGAACTCCTAAAAATTCTCCAGAAAAGAGCCATCTCACCTGTTCAGATCTTGTTATTCAGACTCTACATAAGAAGTTAGAGGTAAACTTCTATTTTGCTTAAATCATTTAAATTTCAACCTCTTTTCCAGCATCAGAACTTTTACAATAATAGCAAACATACTATAGCCCTTAACATGTGCCAGGCAGTGTCCTGAGTGCTTTTACGATATTAACTCATTACATAAGACAATAATTTAAAACATAACATTATTATTTGTGTCTACAGACACAGAATTCAAGCACTGAGAGGTCACATGGTTGATCCAGGGTCTGAATCCAAAAAATTTGACTCCAGAGTCCATATACTTGGTCATACCATTTAGCATAACATCATACATTTAACAAATATTAAGGGAACATTTGTTTAATAAGTTAACAGGTAATCTGTCTGTTTAAAATGGCATAACTGTGTTTAGAAGTCTCAACACGAACAGATTTGTTGACGTGAACTCGGATTTTCTTCTTCAACAAGGGAAAAGTGATCAATTTAGATGGTAAGCAATGTCCTATAGGGTACTCCATAGCCTGCAGCCTTTTATGTAGCCAGTTTCTAGCATCTCTGAGAATACCCTGGCATGTGAGCTACTGCTGAGCAAAGATGTGCTGTGATAATACAGGAACACAAGAGAATTGAAAAGGAGCACAGATGAACAGCATGAAGAATCAAGATGAGGCCCATTGCCTATTTGTTTTCTATTCTATTAGCATTGTGCCTACTAAGTGTCATGGACCAAATGTTTGGTGACAGTGGAAGAGTTATAAAAATGAATGAGACATTCTTTCCCTCAAATAATTAAAATCCAGCCTCCTTTGAGTACAAAATCTTTCCAAAGATCTTTTTTGTGTTCTTCTCTTAAATAGGCCTCTCGAGGGTAAGTCCCAGCAAATCATTTGTCAGTGGAATGGAAAAAGGGGAATACTGACAAACACAAAGGAGTATTTTTTAAAAAAATTATTTTAAGAACCAGAAGTTATTGGGGCAATGAAGTTACGTAGGAAAAAAAAATGAGAAAAAATATAATGAAGTTAGTTTCAAAACCAAAAAATGCTTTGTGGCATTTTTGTGACAAAGATTAGGGCCATCTCTTTGAGATTTTTTTCTTCTTTCCCCAAGTATCAAGGAATGAATCCTTGAAGTTCACTTTTTGCAGAGATTTAAGTTTTCAACTTTTCAATAATGAATAGCCACTTTGCTTTAGATAACTTTAATTAAAGTTTCAGAAATGCACCAAGACCCATAGGGCTTTTTGTATTCTTGAAATAATGAAGAATTTAATCAATTAATACATAATGGGAGCACATGACTAATTGCAGATTCAAGACACATTTTGTCAATCATCTTTCTTGACAGTTATCGATTACAAAGTCCACCATACCAAAAGTCAAGAATGCCTTGATTGACAATTAACTGCTAAGACCAATTCCATTATTGTGACTTCTATCCTCCATTTTCCAATTCAGAAAGTGTGTTGCAGTTTCGATTTATACACTGGGAAGTTGTATTAATATCAACTTTAGCTCTTATATAAATGTGGCATTTTAAAATAAACATTCTCCCAAATTAATACTTCGTTTCTGCAAACATGAGCACCAAGCACATGGCTGAAAACATCTTTCATTACGCTAGTTTCAAGAAAAACACTTCTTTTCACTGAAATTTAATTCATAAGATGTTTAGGGTATCCCTACGCTGTATTTTTAATTGAATTTTAAAGGGAGGATGGAAAATAACAGTTCCGAATTTGTCGGAGATTTATTAATTTGAAAAATAAATATGCATTCATTTATTTGCTATAGTCTACCAGGTCATCCATGCATCCATCCACCCATCCATATATTCATTTGTTCATCCATCAATGCATACATACACACTTTATCTTTTAAGAGTCAAAAAAAAGTTTTTGAACTAAAGTCCAAAAGAACCTTCTGAACTCAGTCTGACTAGAACACCACCCTTGAGTCAAAAATTCTGGAAATGTGTTGCTGTAAACTAATCTTCTCATCTGGATCTCATTGGAGAACATAATCCACATTTTCTTCTTTTAAGCATATACAACCCCAGAACACATCCAATTTGTTCACAGCTATCTGCATAATTAATCAGTAGTCTTTAGGTTCACTACACACTTAAATTTTCATATATCTATGCATGCATTGGATACATACATCACAGGGTATAATTTCTGGACAAAAGAATGTTACTTAGAATGATGAGTGTCTGATAAATCTATGGCTATGCTCTCAATATCAAGACAGTTTGGCTGGTATGGAACAGACAAATTAATTGAAACTCATGTAAGTTTTATTAATCACATTTCAGAGTGGCCACATTTCTCTTCTTTGGCTTTATAGTCTTTATAGCCAACTTAAGTCATTATCATGCATTACTCATGACACGTATATCACGTCTATATACTTCCACACTTGGTTATCCCTCTGAATGAGAGCACTTTGAAATCAGTCCCTAAACACCCTGTGTTATAAATATTCTCTGTAAACCTTTCATGTGTATTTGCGTATAAATAATGAAATATTTGATAAGCAGAATACACCACAAAAATTTACATCAAGACAAAGCTTATTGAAAAGCATCCTGATTTTTGTCATTAAAACTCATGAAACTAGAGCTTAATCACCTCTAGATTCTTTTTATAAAAGTTAGGTAAAAAAATTTCCATTTACATTTTTTCTACTTACTATCCTATTTTTCTACTTACTATCCTATGACCTACATAGTTCAGTATGATGATTAACTGGAAATTTTTGACCTCCTCTCTGTATCTGCAAGATGTAATATTCCCAAGTATACCTTAGCAGAGTCTTCTGTGGCAAAAAATATTCACTGAGAATTATAATCTAGAAAGCCTTTGTCTATATAGCTTCAGACAAAATAGCATTTTATAGATCATAATGGTAATGTAAACATTCATAACTTATCCCAATTAGCTGAAAGTCTTGACATATAAGATTACAGTCATAGATCGATGAAGATGCAGCAGAAAAGGTACGGCATATTCAGAAGGCTAGTTACACTCATCGTAACAACAGAAACTAAAATATGTATTCTTTTGGTTATCTAGTCTGGGCACACTGAAATAAATTGTGAACCAAACCCTATAAAGACAAACCCAAAATGTACCTAGAACTGTGCACATTAGGTAAATTTTTATTAGAATACAATAGGGATTGAGGACAATGCGGTCTTATTAAATAAATTGTTAATAAAAAGACCTAAAGGGTTGAAAATTTTCTGGGCTCTCTGGAGATTTGAACTATCTTTGATTAAATGTGAGCTAAAAATACTCCAAAGACCAAAAACCAAAACTTATAGTGGTAGCAATGAACTACAGGTATATGTAGTACTTATTCATTCTGTACCACAATAATTCAAGAGTCCCTAGGAGCCAACTAATCCCTTTTCAGCACTGGTGCTCAGGGACTTCACTCTTTACAGCTGGGTAATATGTAAACACAAATGTCCCTCCTTTTTACTTGAACCCCAGAGGAAAGCAATTTTACAGAGCTATGGAAGCAGATCTTATTAATTAAAGTCTATTTTTTGTTCCTCTAAATTTATCTTTTATTATCAGTGTGTTGTGTGCTAAGGAATGGATTCTAAGTCTGATTTACGAAATGGGAAGCATCTATCACAGTGTTCAATGCATGCTAAATAAATGTTCGTCCTCCATTAATATAAAGGTACTCACTGAGGCCGAGTGCGGTGGCTCACGCCTATAATCCCAGCACTTTGAGAGGCCAAGGTGGGCGGATCAGAAGGTCAGGAATTCGAGACCAGCCTGGACAACATGTCGAAACCCCGTGTCTACTAAAAACACAAAAATTAGCCAGGTGTGATGGCAGGTGCCTGTAATCCCAGCTACTCGGGAGGCTGAGGCAGGGGAATTGCTTGAACGCGGGAGGCAGAGGTTGTAGTGAGCCAAAATTGCTCCACTGCACTCCAGCCTGGGTGACAGAGCCAGACTGTCTTGTGGGGGGTGGGACGGGGCGGAAAAGGTACTCACTAGTTTATTAACTTGGTAAAATTAAATTGTATCCACATTACCAGCAGGCAAAACAAGTGAAGACTTTAAAAAAATGATTTTACGGGCCGGGCGCGGTGGCTCACGCTTGTAATCCCAGCACTTTGGGAGGCCGAGGCGGGCGGATCACGAGGTCAGGAGATCGAGACCACGGTGAAACCCCGTCTCCACTAAAAATACAAAAAAATTAGCCGGGCGTGGTGGCGGGCACCTGTAGTCCCAGCTCCTCAGAGAGGCTGAGGCAGGAGAATGGCGTGAACCCGGGAGGCGGAGCTTGCAGTGAGCCGAGATTGCGCCACTACACTCCAGCCTGGGTGACACAGTGAGACTCCGTCTCAAAAAAAAAAAAAAAAAAATGATTTTACAGACTCAAGGGCTGATTCCTTTTCAGAAACAGAAATGAGTTATAGAGCTTTCAACTTTTATTTAAATAATATTATCCCTGTAAGGTTTAACCAAGAAGATAAAGTAGATGTGATTGGCAAATCTTTTAAAACTTGATGTACAAATGTTTGTTAACTATCCAGGGCCCTAAAAATCAAATAGCCATTTAATTTTGTAACCATGTTTTTAATACAGTCTTATAATTCCAATGATGATCCAATAACTAGATTTAAAATTTAAAAATTTAATAAACACATACTAGAAACAAGAAAAATCTTATTTGTTAAATTTAAGATTTAAGTCACAATTTCAGGCCAATGGATTCAAAATACTTTAAATCTTAACTTGAGTCATTAACAATTAATACTAAATATCCAATGCCCCAAATCTCCTTTGGTCCTAGATTAACTGATAACAAATGACAAGTTGATTGCTAATAAGCATAGATCACAATTTTATGAGAAAGTCTATTTGTCTCATTAATATTATCAAAGTCCTCACTTCCAAAAATTCAAATTGCTTTTCTGTAAGAAACACAAGACAGAGTCTGCTCTAAATTGGAATTCCCAATGTTCCTGCCCTTGGGAGTTACAAATAAGGCAAAAAACTATCCCTTCTTTTACCTGCCAATTCTCCGTCCTTCCATGTGAGAACAGACTTTCAGAAACTAAAATTTTCCTTCTTTCGTGATCAGTTTAGCCCTACCTTATTTTTTCTCAGCTGAATTGGCCCCCACCTGTTGCCTCATGGTTTTGTTATTTAAAATGAGACAAGTGAAAAGCACTGACAACCTAGATCTTGTGTGATTATTAAAGAATGACAGGTGCTTTGAAAATCAAACCTAACACCAAACATAAAGAAGCCTGTAGACCTCTATCTTACAAGATAATTACATTAATCAGTGAAAAACTAGATTAATCTATTGGGGAGTTAGTTAACTGAAAATGGGACACCCTAAAAAATTACTTGGTGCAAAATAAGAAACAAATGTCAGTGAATTCATTGAGTAGTCTGGGACTTCTTTTTAAGTCACTATGGTATTGGACTTTTACTAATAAAATAAATAACTTATTAAAGCAATATTTACACTGATTAATTCACAATGGCAGCACCTGAGACCACTAAGAAAACAACCATTCCTTTAAAATCCAGCCTGAAAGTAGTGCTCAGGTGTGCACGCTGAGCTTTTTGTCTTTAACTTAGCAAACACTCAGTTCAAAAATAATTTTGTCATTCAGAGGAGAAGCTATTTTATAGATAAAAGATTATGAATTTCACAGCTGACTTGAGCTCTACTCAAGTCAACAACATTGGTTTCTACTTTGCAAGTAGGATTTGTTCTGTTAATGCAGATTTCTCAGTAAGTACTTTCCCCTTTCAAAGAAACATTTACATTTTTTGATATAAATCACGTCACTGATTACATTAGCTCAGATTCACATTTGATGCAGCCTTGTGCCCCTCCTCCTACATACACTTCAGCTAAAATGGAAACAGACTTTGTTTCTAACTTTTAATACTGACAGTTTTGAGTGTAATCAAAATTCCAGAGTGTTGGCTTAGATGGAGTTCTAAAATGAAGAAAGGAGTAAGGGCTAAGGTGGCTTTTTTTGTTTTTGTTGTATGTATATTCCTATTTTATAAATAGTTCTTCAGTTTCCTGTATGATACAAACAATATAGATGTCATATATTAAAAAATATATGCATTAAAAATGAGCAACTGTCTGCCCTAATATGAGCATTTTTTTGTGTGTTTTGTTTTGTTTTTTTCTGAGATGGAGTCTTGCTCTGTCACCCAGGCTGGAGTGCAGTGGCGTGATCTCGGCTTACTGCAACCTCCGCCTCCTGGGTTCAAGCAATTCTCCTGACTCAGCCTTCTGAGCATCTGGGACTACAGGTGTGCACCACCATGCCCGGCTGATTTTTGTATCTTTAGTAGAGACGGGGTTTCACCGTTTTGGCCAGGCTGGTCTCGAACTCCTGACCTCGTGACTCACCCACCTCAGCCTCCCAAAGTGCTGGGATTACAGGCGTGAGCCACTGCACCAGGCCTCTTCCTTTTATTTAGTTTATGATTTATCCTCATTAGATATTTTGAAAGCTTAGAGACATGTTAAATTAGGAAGGATCAAGAAGGAGCTTAACTTTTTGTAGGGGGAGGCTCTGATTCTGAATACCTCTAAAGCCTGAAAAGCAATTTAATTAGTCACTAAGTGGGAAGGCTCCATTTGATGACAGGCTGTAATTGGCATTACTCTTGGTCATCTGAGTAGAATGTAGAAAGGTTGCAAATGAAATGGTAATAGATTTAATTGCTCATTCTGATATTCATAAAAATCTGAGATGTTGCTCAAGCCCTGTTTAGACTCTAAACAATTTCATTTTTCCTTATATTAATAATTAGTGATCAGGTAGAATACACTGAAGCCTTGTCTATGTAAAAACACCATCAATTGACTATTTTCATGACTCCTGACTTACTCTCAAATGCCTCCATAATGACTTTATTTAAACCATGATCCATTGAAATGACTCATGAATTTCAAAGGTTCCCTTTATCTTTTCTGTGGATTTATACCCAAAGCTCTGGAATAGTTGTATGAACACAAGAAAAAAAGAAACAGAAATGACAAGTTCCAGGTAATCAATGATAAAACTACCTTGAAAACCAAGATGAAATAATTTCATTTATGGAGTTTTATGAGCACTGTATTTAAGCTGACATTCAACTTTTAAAAATTGTACATATTTAATGTGTACAACATGATGTCTTGACATATGTAATGAAATATTTACTGTAGTCAAGCAAATTAACATAACCATCTAGTCACAGTCACAGTTACCTTTTTTTTTTTGGTAGGGAGAGCACTTGTCTCCTGTCTATCATCTTAGCAGTTTTCAGTGTACAATATAATACCATTAACTATAATAATCAAGCTGTACATTAGATCACTAGACTTATCCTGAAAAACGTCAACTGTGTATACTTTTACTAATATCTCTCCATCTTCCCCCACCTCCCTGACCCTGCTAACTACCTTTCCACTGTTTCTATATATTCAATTTTTTTAATTATTTTTTATTTTTTACGTTTTTAGAGTCAGAGTTTTACTCTTTTGCCCAGGCTGGAGTGCAGTGGTGCTCCTTGCTTACTGCTGCCTTGAATTCCTGGGCTCAGGCAGTCTTCCTGCCTCAGCCTCCCAAACAACTAGGATTACAGGCATGCGCGGCAACTTCCACCTAAGTGTTTTTTTTTTTTTTTTTTTCAGTTTTTTGAGATGGGAGTCTTGCTATGTTGCCCAGGCAGCTGTCTAACTCCTGGCCTCAAGGGATCCTTCCACCTCAGCCTCCCAAGTCTTCAGGAGTACAGGCTTGAGCTACTACACTCAGTGTATTAGACAGTTTGGGATTCCACACGTGAGAACATGCAGTATTTTTCTTTCTGTGTCCGGCTGATTTCACTTAGTGTTACGCTTTCCGGACATTCATTTTCATTGAGAGGCATCATACATGATGCTAAAGAGCATGGTAGACAGGGAGTCAGACAGATTTGGGTTAATGATCTGAGCCCACCACTGATCCAACGATGTGACCTTTAAATGGGTTAATTTATCCTAGTCTTGCGTTCCTCAGCTAAAAAATGGGGATAGATTGATAATCGCTAAGGTTTTGTAAGGGTTAAATGAGACATGTTTGTAAAGCACTTAATGAGGTCAGACACACAGGAGCTGCCCAGTAAATATTAGCTACAAATTTAGGACCTAACATAAAGGGATCTCTCAAGAAAATCGCTGAATGCAAACACAAGTATTTTCTTAATACTTTACAGCTGAGTATTTGATCCAAGGTTCTTTCCTATTTATAGATTTGTTATTTGATGCATTTTATTTTACTTTTTATGAAGATGGGCTGGTTAGCCCAGCCTCAGTTATCATTTGAAACTCAAAAGGGCAGAATGTAAAACAAGATATTCTTATACACCATGGAATACTATGCAGCCATAAAAAATGATGAGTTCGTGTCCTTTGTAGGGACATGGATGAAACTGGAAAACATCATTCTCAGTAAACTCTCACAAGGACAAAAAACCAAACACCACATGTTCTCACTCATAGGTGGGAAGTGAACAGTGAGAACACATGGACACGGGAAGGGGAACATCACACTCCGGGGACTGTTGTGGGGTGCGGGGAGGGGGGAGGGACAGCATTGGGAGATATACCTAATGCTATATGACGAGTTAATGGGTGCAGGAAATCAACATGGCACATGGATATGTATGTAACAAACCTGCACATTGTGCACATGTACCCTAAAACCTAAAGTATAATTAAAAAAAAAAAAAAAAAAGATTCCAAATTGAAAAATACACAAACATCAATGTCTTTAAAACTATAGAATTTTTACTAGGACAGTTTTTCCTCTAACTTGATGAAAAATCAGGAGTTCTGGCTTCCATTGGTATCTCTGACATGAATTAATTGTGAAGGCCTTGGTCTCCTTTATTTGGGACATGAGAGTTTTGACAAAATGACCTCTTAGGTCCCTTCAGTACATCTGAAAACCAATTCAGAATGTAAGTCTAATGCTGTTTGTGAGGAAAATAAAAGAAAGACTTTCCCCCTGTATGTCATAAATCCCAACCTGTGACAAGTTCTTCACATGTGTAAAATTCTGTCCTGGTTTTCTATGGCAGTCCCCATGCTGGAAACTCTTTTAGTTATGCATAAAATCAGGCCAGTTTATCACCCAGAAAAGGAAGACAGGTGACATGCTTCCAGCCTACATCGTCTAGACTAATTTTCTTGTTCCCTCTGATGCCACTATGGGACCCTTGCCAGCTGCCTCCCAGGAAATAATTATTAATTGCACTTACTCAAATTAGCCTCCTCCTAAGTCCCCTTCAAGATCACACTACAGAGATGTCCTGAGAGCCCAGCGGAAGCAGAGAAACTAAAAAAAAATGTTCACAATCTTTCTTCTTCCAAACAGATTCCTGCAAATAGACTCATGATTAAAATGGACCTCATAACATGTCAGCTTCTTGGAATGGACCCTCCTTCCAAGGCTAGAGGCCTGAGGATTGCTTCTAAATAAAAGAAAGCTTGCTATGTTTTCAGTTCCAGATGGTATATGTGCACTAATAGACGGCAAATTCCAAAACGACATGCCTCTGGCTTCATCCTGGAGTCTCAGAAGCAGAGAAGAAATGCAGTAGAAAAGGAAAGAGAGAGTATCTTGCTCTTGTTTGTGTTGGGATATACCAAGGCAACATTTCAGGTAGCTTAGGCTGCTCATGGATTATTTTGACCAAAATTGTTATTGCTCACTTCTTTGATTTCTTGGATAACTTAACTGACCACTTGAAACCATTCCCCTTAAAATGGGTAACAGGAAATCCTAGGTCCTCTAACTCTCAGCACATATTCATAGAAAACCAAAGTTGCAATACTGTAAAAGGTGCAAAAATAACTAACTGCAATTCAATATATTTCATTCAGAATGAGGCTTTGAAAAAAGCAATGATCCTTTGTGCCCAGGGCTGCTCAATCTGAGTACTGCATCCCGTACTTTCTGAAGTGATACTTTGTTTCTATTTTGATTCCAAACTGCTGATATAGAGTCCTCCTCAGGCAAATGTATAAGAATATAGCATATTTTGGCCTCAAATGACTCTTATTAAAGAATAATAAATCAATTTAAACATTATTATAACTTCAAAAATCAAATCTATAACAAATATTAATCACTGATACTTCTACTGTTATTGGAGAACATTTAGTCTATAAACTACATTATGGATGTCATGGTCCCATTTCTTAAAATATGTCTAGGTATATGCTCATACTGATGCACAATTAGATATGCTTATAACATATATATACTGATTCAACAGAGGAGAAAATATTTGTGAAGACAAGATTAACACAGAGACGGAAAACATCACATCTTACCGTGTAAGACTGCATTTATAATTACCATGTGGTAGAATAATGGATGATCTTTTTACATTATTATGTTTCTTAATAATTTTCAAATTAAAATATTTGAAGAAAACAAATGCAAAATCCTATAATTTGTATAACATAAATTCCATTTATTCCCTAGATAATGGCAAAGGCTGCATGACTATTAAAACTTTAGATAAGTATGTACATATACACACAAAGTAGCCTTTTTTATTTTAATGTGGGAGAAATAAGCTGAGAAGAGTAATGCCATCTATTCTTCTGTTAGGGTATTATATAATACATGCTTACAAAAGGATCATGTTGTCAAGGGTACCTCGTCTTCTCTTTAAAACAAAACTAATTTCAAAGGTTGCTTAATCAAATCACAATGAAGTTTCATACTTCTCAATTTAACAAAATATCACAGAAAAGCATGCATCATAGAAAATCATATCTTCCTAGATAATGAATTTCCAACAGGTAATTTTGGAGAGTCTCTATTTATAAGCTAAGAATGATGATTTGAATATTTAAAGATATGCACTGTTGACAAATAGGAGTGTATTTATGGAGTACAAGTTTTAGTTATCTAAGGTCTCTAAATCCCCAGGAGCTCAAGAATGAAGAAACCGTGCACTGATAATCTGAACCTGGATAGATGAATTCTAGACAGCAACTTGTGTACTCCCCTCATAGCCAGAGAGGTAGGTGGAATGCATAATACACTGTCTTGTGGAAATCATAAGCTCAAAAGGACCCTAGAATTATCTTTGTTGCTATCTCATGATGACCTTTTCATAATGTGCAGCCACTGATCTTCATGTCTCAAATTATAATAATCAATAAAGAATCACTTTATATAAAAAGTATTTGACTTATTTCACTTATTTGAATTCCAGGGTAGGGAGACTGTTTGCATGGATATTTAGCTTAGCTTTCAAACTATCTGTGGTTCCTAACTCTCAAAACATTCAGGAGTATCCTAAATATACAATGAAATGTCCATAAACATAAATAAATGTTAGTATAAATAATAAATACCTACACAATTGGAGGAATAGTGTCATATTGAGGAATTAAGTCAAAATGGTTTAATCATGAAAAGCTATGGTAGAAACTGGGGAATGAGAACGAGGAGAATGGAAGGCAAAAATAACAGAATATAGTTAGTCTCCCTCCTGGCTTTGAGTAATATATGCTGATGTAAAAATATTTGATTGTCAGTGTTAATCACTGTATTTATTCACTAATCTGTAAATTTGACAGAATGGATCTATTAATGTAATTTAATTTACTTGGCATTTCTTCTCCTGAGCCAGACTCCTAATAGATTTACCCTTTACCAGTCCAACCAAATTCTGAGATTTCTCCCCTATTTCTACCTCACAGGTGGAACCTGGATATGCATAGATTCAGGATCTTAGTTTTTTACTTTTAATGAAGAATTATGCTATTGGAAGTTGAACAAAGATATGCAGAGTTGGAGGACAGTCATAGTATGCAGGGGTTAAAAAAAGAAAACAATTTTGCAGCCACTTGATGTGGGCATGACAGTGGTCCATCTATAAGATGGCTGTTCTTTGTGGGGTTTATTTTTTTTTAATCTTGGGAAACTTTGCAGTTTTTACACATGTTCATAGAACCCTGATCTAAATCTCAATATAGCTAGTTTCAACAGCGCTTTTACATTTTCAATGCATTTTTATTTTCCCCTCTGACAATTCAGCTTATTCTATTAAGTGTACATCCAACCTCTCTCCCCAGGCTCTCATCCTACACACATGCTAAATCTGAGGTATGTTTTGGAAGTAGGGGATCTCAGACAGTCTGTCTGATTTTTTGTCACACCCTCTCATCTAGTCACTAGAAAATGCTTCTATCAGATTTGTGTCATAGGTAAGCCAAATACATATGTTGCAATTTCAGCCACTTCATTTATCACCAGCTAAAAGTAAACAAAAACAAACAACACTGGTAAAATTAAACCACCCTCCATTTTCTGATCATATAATTTTAAGATTTGATAGAGGCAGGCAGTGCTTGAGCACTGCATAAGCAACTTGTTAGGGCATGCCACAGAATTCTGATGGAGTTCTTGGGGCTTTCTTGAGAGTCACTTCCTTAGAAAGAGAGAACTGAAACATAGATGGCTGTAGACACTAATAATATATATTAAGAAATAAGTTAAAGTATATAACAACATTATATATATGGGTAAATGCTACAAAAAATAAATCAAGAAGAGAGTGATATTTCTATGGAAAGATTTAGGTTGGGAATTTTTTTCTGTTGAAGTCGAGTTTGAATAGAGCTCCAAAACTATAGTATATATTCTAATATGTCTAGAATTATCTCATCAGTGTCTATTAATCAAGGATGGCGAATAACTACAGTCTCATTCTTCTTGCCTTCTATTCTGCTCACTCTTACTTCCCTAGTTCCCACCCTAAGCTCTCACAATTTTACTATTATGGTTTGATTCTTCAGTGACACTAATATTCCTCCTCCGAGTGCCTAGGATGAGTGTTTATTTAGTTTATTTGTGCATTTATGATGCTCTTGAGTATTTTGACAATCAGGAAACACAGAAATGTGAGGAAAGCCATGCCAAATGCACTTCAAGCAGTCTCCCTGCCATGAAAGCTGTAAGCCCTCAAGTCATTTACCTGATAATCTGTTCTATGGGTGCTAGCAAGCATTAGACCCCTTAGACATGCGGTGATGGGGAGGCTGTAAGCCAAGGAATCTGGGTAGGTATAACAGGAACTGAAGACTTGAGCAGAAAGCTGACAAGGATACCATACCGCTACTTATGTGAGGTCACCAACAGCATCTCAATCCAAGAGTAGCCAGACCCATTAAACAAAAGCATAGATGATGGCCATCAGATCCTTTTTTGGAAGACATCAGGATTGCTAGGATATTTAGTGTCTTTAGGGAAGAAAAAGTATGAAGAAAGGCAGCTAAGGACACTGGAGACAAATGTCTCGTGTTTTCATGATTTTACTTGTTAACTTTCCACTCGGCAGACAGAATCTGGGCACAGGGACTTTGCCTGCAGCTGTCATGGGGAGCTCTGTTGTAAATATATTAGCATATAAACACAGTATACAAGGAATTTGTTAATCTGACAGCACATAATATAGTTTAATCAATACAATTATTGAAAAAAATAATTTACACACAATTGCTCATTCACTCGAGTATCTGGGAAACTCAAAGAGAAAAAGAAGTGGTTTTTCTATGTTGAAGATGAAAGCTTCAGAATAGGTAGATTCTGGTTGTAAGGCAGTCTTAATCTTAATAATGGAAGATCTTAATCTTTGATGGTAGAAGCTAGTCCTCCTCTCACATAAATACTGAGGAATGCTAAGAAATGCTAGTTTCTGCAGACACCTTTCCTGCTTCAAAAAGATAAGCTTCACTTTGATCTATTTCCCATGTGGACTCTGTATGATTTCTTTCAGATGGAGAAAAATGAAGAGGGTCCTGCCACTTTAAAAAACAAAAACAACATGAAACCAACAAAACACCTCTCTCTAAAATCTCTAGAAAACACTCCATCCGGCCTTTCCCTTTCCTCCTCTACTCAAATCAGAAGCAACTCACCACAATTAAAACAGTTTCCTTCTCATCTTTCATCACTCAAAAGGCCAGAAGAGCTTTAATCCCTTAGAGAAAAAAAAAATTATTCCATATAATTATGTGTGCATTGACATCAATGATTTTCTGAGTTTATGTTTTAAATGCCATTGTTTGGTAAATGCCATTTCTAAAATGTCATTATTTTTTAATGCCACTAAACCACATTAAGAGTGGTTTAGTAGCATTGAAGTGCAAATGAAAAAAAGAATATATTTTTTTGTGAATTTAAGAGAGTAAGAATAAAAGGTTCTTAGGACTGTATACTCTCCATAAGAATCACGAAGAGTAATGCCAAAGATCAGAGAAAACTAACCAGTATTTATAATGATGTTCACTTCTATTGTAGCCTGAGCCTTGGGGTGTTTGGAGCAATTTTTGAACCCTTCTGAGACTTATTTCTCTCACTTTTAAAATGAGGGTGTTAAAGGTAGGTGATCTCAACATCTTTTCCCAACTTACCCAGCTTTGGATTATTTTTTCTGGTTATAAAATTATTCTGATTATTTTTTCTTAGAAAAAATATAGATAGGAAAATGTATATTTCTGTTAATTCTACCACTCATAGATAATCAGTTTGGTGTATATTCTTCTAGGTAATGCTTTGGTTCTTTTTTTAAAAGCCATAACGCCACAATAAACACAGTAGAATCTCTTTTCTGCTTTATCTCTCTGAAGAATATGTGAGCTTTTTTCCCCCGTTTTAGTATGTAAGTGCTTAACAATTGAGGCTCTGGCAACTAAAACTGCACAGGCAGCAGCTCCATTTTTCTCAGAATCAAGCGAAACTGAACAGGCAATTAAAAGTTACTGAACTGCAAGGTAAAATTACTTCCCTGCTATGCTGCTGGGTGACTAAAGAAGGGAGACAATGGAAACCATATTTAGAATTAAGATAGAAGGATGGAACATAGCAGTCTGCTCTACTAAAATGCAATCTATAAGCATTAGACATAATCAGCAGCACTTCAATCATGCTCTTTGCTCACAGTTAGATGGAAGATTACACAAAACAAATGTGCAATATTCAAATCTGTGGCATTGCTGGTTAACAGAAGGCATTTCTCTCCCAGCCCACACGGTGATCCAAATTGTCTCCTGTACAGCCAGTGCCCATCTCACAAATGGGCTATGCTCCAAGAATCTACTTGTAAGCTCATTGTTCCATTCTCTGTATTAAGTTTCTCATAGAATTAATGTTATAAATGGTCCTCAGATTCCTAGGCTAGCTTATATGGGCCAGCTTATTAAAAGGCACATTATCAAAAAATAACATCAAGAAGACTATAGACATTAACCACCATAGTAATGCTTCTTTTGAAGTTGTATTCAGAGGTCAATGGTGGAAGTACAAGAATAGCTCTCCTCTTCTGAAAATTACTGGTGACAGTTTCCATTGTTAGAGACAAATGGTAAGATAGAAGAATAAAGTTTAAAGAATTTTAGGAATTCAATCAGGAGGATTCAGGGCCAGAGATCAAGGAAAAGGATTCACATTGAACTGGGAAAGCAGTAAATGGCATGAGATGAAGGAGTTGGTAGTATGCCTAATAATGCTTAAGAAAGGAGAAAATGATTAAAGTATGGAGAAAAAGAGCCTTCTTCTAGGATATCTTCCCATGACTTTGAGCTCTTATCTTAGTTAGAAGCTTGGAGGCTATAATATCTGGATGTCATCTGTTTTCCACACTCAGTAGAAATGTTGGGGGAAGAGGATTTGGTGAACTGGGGTAAAGATAAAAATGAGCAGTGGAAGTCTGGGGAAGTATTAAGACATTTCCATTCCAACTGAAGCCTTATGTCTATCATCTGTCCCTCCACTGAGGACTCTGCCTAGTGACTTGTATTGGGAATAGTTAAAATGCCTAGAAAATGCAGTGGATCTGGAAATGATAATTTCAAACATTTAATAGGGTAGCTCAAACATCAAACAACAATGAAAATAAATAGGAATGTGGAAGTCAAGCAAGGGAAGATCTTGCCACATGCAACCAGTATAGCCATTTGCCCAATAAGAATCACATTAAATTGGATTAAGCAATCTGTGAGAATCTCCTTGGATTAAGCAATCTGTGAGATAACATTTTTACATAACAAGGGAATCAACAAAGCAGATTTTATAACTGATGTCATGTAATAAAATATGAAACCCACTCTTAAAGCTTATAATTCTATTGGTACAGTTAAGTATAAATATGCTGGAGAAGCAGCACATCAAAAAGCTTATCCACTATGATCAAGTGGGCTTCATCCCTGGGATGCAAGGCTAGTTCAACATACACAAATCAATAAATGTAATCCAGCATATAAACAGAACCAAAGACAAAAACCACATGATTATCTCAATAGATGCAGAAAAGGCCTTTGACAAAATTCAACAACCTTCATGCTAAAAACTCTCAATAAATTAGGTATTGATGGGACGTATCTCAAAATAATAAGAGCTATCTATGACAAACCCACAGCCAATATCATACTGAATGGGCAAAAAGTGGAAGCATTTCCTTTGAAAACTGGCACAAGACAGGGATGCCCTCGCTCACCACTCCTATTCAACAAAGTGTTGGAAGTTCTGGTCAGGGCAATCAGGCAGGAGAAGGAAATAAAGGGTATTCAATTAGGAAAAGAGGAAGTCGAACTGTCCCTGTTTGCAGATGACATGATTGTTTATCTAGAAAACCCCACTGTCTCAGCCCAAAATCTCCTCAAGCTGATAAGCAACTTCAGCAAAGTCTCGGGATACAAAATCAATGTACAAAATTCACAAGCATTCTTGTACACCAATCACAGACAAACGGAGAACCAAATCATGAGTGAACTCCCATTCACAATTGCTGCAAAGAGAATAAAATACCTAGGAATCCAACTTACAAGGGATGTGAAGGACCTCTTCAAGGAGAACTACAAACCACTGCTCAATGAAATAAAAGAGGATACACACAAATGGAAGAACATTCCATGCTCATGGGTTGGAAGAATCAATATCGTGAAAACGGCCATACCGCCCAAGGTAATTTATAGATTCAATGCCATCCCCATCAAGCTACCAATGACTTTCTTCACAGAATTGGAAAAAACTACTTTAAAGTTCATATGGAACCAAAAAAGAGCCCGCATCGCCAAGTCAATCCTAAGCCAAAAGAACAAAGCTGGAGGCATCACGCTACCTGACTTCAAACTATACTACAAGGCTACAGTAACCAAAACAGCATGGTACTGGTACCAAAACAGAGACATAGATCAATGGAACAGAACAGAGCCCTCAGAAATAATGCCACATATCTACAACTATCTGATCTTTGACAAACCTGACAAAAACAAGACATGGGGAAAGGATTCCCTATTTAATAAATGGTGCTGGGAAAACTGGCTAGCCATATGTAGAAAGCTGAAACTGGATCCCTTCCTTACACCTTATACAAACATTAATTCAAGATGGATTAAAGACTTAAATGTTAGACCTAAAACCATAAAAACCCTAGAAGAAAACCTAGGCAATACCATTCAGGACATAGGCGTGGGCAAGGACTTCATGTCTAAAACACCAAAAGCAATGGCAAAAAAAGCCAAAATTGACAAATGGGATCTAATCAAACTAAAGAGCTTCTGCACAGCAAAAGAAACTACCATCAGAGTGAACAGGCAACCTATAAAAAGGGAGAAAATTTTCGCAACCTACTCATCTGACAAAGGGCCAATATCCAGAATCTACAATGAACTCAAACAAATTTACAAGAAAAAAACAAACAACCCCATCAAAAAGTGGGCGAAGGACATGAGCAGACACTTCTCAAAAGAACACATTTATGCAGCCAAAAAACACATGAAAAAATGCTCATCATCACTGGCCATCAGAGAAATGCAAATCAAAACTACAATGAGATACCATCTGATACCAGTTAGAATGGCCATCATTAAAAAATCAGGAAACAACAGGTGCTGGAGAGGATGTGGAGAAATAGGAACACTTTTACACTGTCGATGGGACTGTAAACTAGTTCAACCATTGTGGAAGTCAGTGTGGCGATTCCTCAGGGATCTAGAACTAGAAATACTATTTGACCCAGCCATCCCATTACTGGGTATATACCCAAAGGACTATAAATCATGCTGCTATAAAGACACACGCACACGTATGTTTATTGCGGCACTATTCACAATAGCAAAGACTTGGAACCAACCGAAATGTCCAGCAACGATAGACTGGATTAAGAAAATGTGGTACATATACACCATGGAATACTATGCAGCCATAAAAAATGATGAGTTCATGTCCTTTGTAGGGACATGGATGAAACTGGAAAACATCATTCTCAGTAAACTATCGCAAGGACAAAAAAACCAAACACCGCATGTTCTCACTCATAGGTGGGAATTGAACAATGAGAACACATGGACACAGGAAAGGGAACATCACACTCTGGGGACTTTTGTGGGGTAGGGGTAGGGGGGAGGGACAGCATTAGGAGATATACCTAATGCTAAATAACGAGTTAATGGGTGCAGCACAACAACATGGCACATGGACACATATGTAACAAATCTGCACATTGTGCACATGTACCCTAAAACCCTAAAGTATAATAATAATAATAATAATAATAAAATTATTGTGTGATTTCACTTATATGATGTACCTAGAGTAGTCAAATTCATAAAGGCAGAAAGTAGAATGGTGATTGCCAGGGACTGGAGGGAGGAGGGAACAGGCAATTAATGTTTAATGGATATAGAGTTACAGTTGGGAAAGATGAAAAAGTTCCTGAAATCGATAGTGGCAATGTTTGCACAACAATGTGAATGTAGGTAATGCCACATTTTACCCTTAAAAATGGTTAAAATGGCACATTTTATATTATATATATTTTACCATAATTAAAAATTCAGTAAGAATGTTAAGTGTTTGAAGCATTATAAATTTAAATTAAATGTAACAGTGGATCAATGTCAAACATCTAATATGAATAAAATAATAAAAAATCCATTTGAGAAATATAAAAAAAATAAATATGCTGGAGATAGTAAGGTAGTAAGATTAATAAGTAACAAACACATGTTCTGCTATAAAGGTCACTTTTGATTTAATGAGAAATATGAATTTGCCAAAAATATGTCTTCCTTCTTTAGGAGGGGATGGTGGTACTAAAATTTAGAAAAATAGAGTAAAAAAAATGTCAAAACATCAATCAGAAAACCTAAGGTGAACTGAAAGCAGTTACTGTGGAGTACAGTATCTACTATGGGATTTCCTTTAGGTAACTTTTTTATGTCGTCCAACCTCAATTATCAATTTTCCTCAAAATTCCAATTAGAAAATACCATAAGAAAAAATAATGACTGTTTTCAGGATCCACGAGGACATTTTTAAAGAGTATTTTGGAGTTATATTTGCTGCCAATATCATGCACTGAATGTTTAGAGAAATATTTTCTGCTATGCATTTAAAGATGACAACTATGAAAGACATGTTAGTAGACATGGAGGAGATAGTCAAAAGATCCAAATACATGTAATCACTGTTCCAGAAGGAGAGGGGAAAGAGAATGGAGAAAAGACTCATAATTCTACATAATTGATTAATTAGACAAATCTTAATATCAGGAAGCCCAGTGAATCCAAAGCAAGAAGAATAAAAAGAAACCCTTACCAAGATAGACAGACACATGAGCATGAAATAATCGAAAATGCAAAGAAAGAGATCTTTAAAACAGTCAGGAAGAATGAAACAGTAGTTAGAAATAAATGATAACTAGATCTACAACTAACTTTTCAACACTTACAATGGAAGCCAGAGGGCAATGGGATAATATCTCCAAAACATGAGAGACAACAGCTGTTCCATTACAATTGCTATACCCAGTGAAAAAAAAATTCAAAATGAGGTTAAAATAAAGCTATTTCAAACAATTAAAAAATGGAAGAATGTACTAACAAAAGACCTTCACGAATGAAACATCTAAATAATGTACATCAAACAAAGGAAAATAATCACAGAAAAAAATGTCTAAGATGAAAGAAGAAAAGTAAAACCATGGCAAACATCTCAGTAAATCTAAAGAAAGACTTACTTTGTAAAAACATTAACAGTGCTTAATTTATAGAGTTCATACAAGAAAAGTCAAAGCCACCAACAACATGTCATTCCAAAAAGATCATGAAAGGAATTGAAACATTCAAAGGTCCTTTTATTGTATGAGAGGAAAATATTAGTTAACATTAGTTGTTGTAACCTCAGCTATTCATGTTTTATATTTAATGATTTCAAGGTAGAGGTAGAAAAGTATATCTTAAACAGGATATTAAAATGCAAACTATAAAGGGAAATACTGATAATTTACCTATATCAAATTTTAGAACTCCATTCACCAAAAGATACCATAAAAAGACTGAAAATTCCAGTCACATACTAGAAGAATAAACCTAAAAAAAATGAATTCTAAGCATCAATAAAGAAATGATAAATAATCTAATAGGAAAAAATGGACTAAAAATGTGAACAGATATTTCACAGAAGAGGAAACACAAATAACCCAGAAACATATGAAGACATGTACAACATCATTAGTAATCAGGGGAATTCAAATTAAATCACAATGAAATACCATTGTACAATCACCGCACTGGCAAAAAATTTAAAAGTTTAGATGAGAACACAGAGCAATAGGAAGTCATCATCCCCCAGTGGACAGCAGGTGAATGGTAAGTAATTTTACTAGGAACGTTACATGTGCATTCTGTATGCATTATATGTACTGTAACAATCCTGCTCCTGAGTCTATGCCCTAGGGAAATTCTTGTGCATGATCCAGAGTCACATGAAACAGGGTTCAAGGAGCACTGTTTGTAAGAGCAAAAACTCAAAACCACCCAAATATCCATGAGCACAGAGTGGGTTACAATACCGTGATTTTGTTCACTCAGTAGAATGATATACAGTGGTAAGAATGATTAAATTAAATGCTATAATAAACCCCAAACAAGTTGGAGAGACAAAAATGAAAGAATAAAACTACTATTATTCCATTTATATAAAATTCAAAAACAGGCAAAAGTAAACAGTATATCATTTAGTGATACATGCATATATGATGAAACTATTTTAAAAAGTAAGAAGATTATAAACACAAAATTCAGAAGGTAGCTAGCTATCTCAGGATAAATAAGAGGGGCATACACAGTGCTTCAGATATTGGTAGTGCCTTATTTATGTCATGTGCTGGCCACAAAGTTTTTCAATTTGTAATTACATTTTAGTAGACACATTAATTATATAACTTTTAAAGGAAAAATTATCACAATAAAGAAATATATTTAATATTGTTAATTGCAGTTTAATAAACATAATTAATAAGTTTAAATTAAGAAGAAAAGCTTTGCTTTTAAACTAAAATGTTTAAAATTTGGAATTTTTATTAAAAAATCACATTTAAAGAAACATGGCAAAACTGGAGTTTAAATGGGGGTTATTTTCTGAGTCATATATTTGCATAGTGTCAGTGGAATAATAATGACTCTAGTTATTCTGACTGAAAGTTAAAAATGTTTGTTTAATTATTTTAGTTTGTACTTCATTTTTATAGCATTCCGTCATCATTAATTATATATTGCAGTTGCATTATGCAAAATGAAAAGAAATAAAATTAGAAATACTATGCTTCATAAAATGTAGCATAAAGTTACAGTGGCTGATACCCACAGTCATTTGTATAGCCATTGCCTTGAAATATACTGATCACAAGCTCCTTTATCTCCAAAATGTCTGAATGCTGTTAACATGAGAAAAAGATACCTGACTGCCTTGACTGACCTGCAGCAAAATTATTTGTTTCCTTTCTGAACTAATTTCTGAGAAAATTACTCAATTAATAGCACTACTTTACAAAATTAATGGTGTAATTTGCCTAGATTCCAGGCATTCATTAGCTCTCATGGAAGCACTTGCGTGGAGAAAACTGTATCAGGACTCTTTGGAAAGAAGACAGTGGCAGACAGTGGCACCATAGCACCTCAAATAATGCAACAAAGACCCCTAAGCGAGCTTGCATCCTGTCAAAGAAGCTGTTTTCTGCTCTATTGAAATCTTTGGCTTCAAGCACTAACCTCCTCTCATATTCCTTTGTCCCCTAAGCTCCAACTTCACTCTCCAATCATCCTCTCTGTTCTTGCCTCCTCCAGTTCTAACTCAAGTTTCAGTCTTATTAGAAATAGGACACAGTCACTTTGGCAAGACATGGCTCCTCTTTTACCCAGAGGGTAAAGCACTACAGCAACAAGAGGTACACAGGTAAAGGACAGTGTTATCAAAACCTAACATTTCCCTAACTACGCCCACCCTCATTCCTCATCAGTGAGCTTCTCCTGTAACCTGGACCATTCCAAACACTGATCAATTATTGATAAGCAAAAAGTTTCCACAGCCTTCTAACATCATCAGTTCAAGTGCCTAACAATTCTAATGAGAAGGGTCTTGAATTATAATATTTAAAGCAATTTTTTTTCTTATTTTTATCAGATAAATAAGCAATTGTTTAAAAAGGTATTCATTTATTCTTATACCTGAATCTTATATATATAGTGTATGATTAGCATCAGGTTAGTCTGGGAGTAGGAATGGGTTTGTTTGATTAAGAAATAAAAAATAAGCATAATATCTTACTATAAAAATGTTACACTTAGAAGAGAATGTATACATTTAAAGAGAATTAAAATGAAAATGTTTTCATTTCTATATGTTAATATAATACAGTGCCAAACGATTTGGCAATGGCATTAAGTGACACAGAAGTTCAAAGCACAGACAAATACCAATGTGAGCAGGAGTAATAAAGGCTTCCAAGAGGAAGTAGAAAGAGAGCTAGGATTTAGGGAATTGATGAATGGACAGGAGCTAAAAACACAGAGGGGAAGGAGGAGGGTATTTCTGGCATTGGAAATCGAATATGAAATTCAGCTCAAGCATGTGAAGATAAGTAGGGGCTATGACCATGAGGTATGGAGGGGGCTGATCCCAGTAGCCGCTCTGATGAGAATATGAAGAGAAGTACCACAAACACTGTGAAGTCTGGCTGTTTTATTCATTGAACTATCGGAATGTGCATTGAATGCCATCTGATTCAACAGCAATGGTTTGTACTCTTCTATCCTCTGATAATTTGCTGGCAGCACACACCTTCTGTCATGCCAAATTACTGCAGCCTGAAAGTTGTGTAGAAAAATCCGTGGTGGCAAATTAAGTCCTTGCCATCCTGAAAGAATCCAGGCATTCAGGATTGATTATTAACAACTGGAAAGCTGAGGAAGCAAATAGAAAATCATCACCGTCTACAGCCAAAGTCCCAAAGCCAGTAACCATATAGACATTAACATTAGGTAGCCTCACTGGAACAAAAGCATTCTTTGGTCTCTAACCACATATAATTCAGAGAGATAGCACAGTATACAGAAAAACCAGACTAAGGGTCCTGGAATGCATGACTCTACACCAAAGAGATACACAAAGTATCCAGAGACACCTAGTATGACACTGTCACTGGTCCAACACATTGTCTGTATTCCTAAATCTAAGAAATCATGGAACTAACAGGGATTATGTTGTTGAATGCAGTATGTCCCATTAGAACAAGTAGTGAAGTGATATTCACTCACTGGGAGAAATAAACTGCAGTTCGTGTCTAAGATATAGAAAGATTCACCTTTTCCATCCTATGGACCAGTAACACAATTTATACCTTTGAACTTTAGAGAGTTTAAACAGTGCATAGCTTTAAATATTTGTAGTGAGAATCAGGGAGACATACAGTTACAAAATGAACATTTTTTTTCCTAAGTAGTAGTACTTTTCGAGAAACGGAAGGTATTGAATATTCACTACCTTTCAAAAGATAGCAAATGAGGGAGGCAAGGTGCTTTTTGTTTGGTTTTGTTTTAAATTGGGGAAAATGACAAAAATTAGCAGTTATTAACTTCACTTTTCAGTAGATTTAATACTGTCTTCCATTCTACAATATTGTATAGTACCCCATTCTACATTCCACTCCATTCTAATAATAATAAAATAATAAAACAACTAACTAAAAGTAGCTAACTAGTATCTACGAAAATACTTACATGCCAGATGACATTACATGATCTAAAAACATTATCTCATTTAATTTTTATATTTACTGTAATATGTATTATCTGCCCATTTTGCAGATGAGAATTAGCTGAGTTGTCATTGAAGCTTAGATTAGCAAAGTGGTCTACCTGTGATCACAGAGGTAAAAAATTACAACATCAAAAACAAAACAAAACAAAAAAACCCAGTCTGTCATGTGCACTTCAAGCCAGAAATGGATTAAATCTAGGGACTAAACACCTACTACCTGGTCAGATGTTACAATCAAAGAGGGTTCCTAGAGACAAGAGCTAACTAGAAGGTTAACACGAGGACCACGAAGGCCAATTCCTTTTTATCACCTTAGCTATGTAACCATAGGAGTTGCCTCAAAACAATCATTTATAAAGGTGAGAACAAACAACAAGAACAAAAGCCCAGAAACCTCCAAATACTTCGTGATTGGAAGAGTGCTGTTGTGGGGTATGAGCAAGCTGGTTGCATTTAATAATCTGACCATCAAGAACCATTCTGTTCACTTCTGTATTATTTACAGTAAAATGTGTGTAATATATCTGATCCCTAGAAGATACCTTTTTAAAAGTATGCAAACACATTTTAAACAAGGAACTGACAACAATGATTTCTTAGACAAGGAATTTTTCAGGTGATAACTCTTTTAGAATGATGCTACTCTGCAAGTATGAAAGTTCTCTAATCTAGCACTAGATTTGAAAACTAATGAGGATGAGTAGAGACAGAATATGAATTTAAATACGCATTCATTCCTTGCCTTCACCAAGATTTATTTGTAAATCAATGCTATTTTATTTTCCCATTAGTTATATTTGAAGTAATTCATTCCAAAATATAGAAAATAATTAATTCTTGAAACATTGAATTCAAAAGCTACAATTTAAAAATTAAGTTTCATGGAGTTAAATACTAAAAGACATTAGTTCTAAACACAGTCTATTCTTTGACACCAGTGTTTCATCTGTAAGCCATTCTGTATTAATAAGCTGACTAACATTCTAACACCTACTCTAAAATGACGATCTCTCTCCTAACTGTAAAATAATTCTAATACTATTTTTCATTATTAACTATGATTTTGAAAAGTTGAAATGATTTAGTTGTATGACAGCGTATATTAGAATTTAGTGGAATGTAAGCATAAAAAACTATTTAACGACGTTCTTCTAAGATTCAGCTCATAGGTCATATCCTTCATAAAACTTACCGGAAGCTTTCTTCCACCCAATTAACAAATCCCTGAGGGGTCACTGTACCCTATGTGGTTGTTCAGAGTCTGTCATTCCTTGAGTAATACATTATAATAGTAGCTCTAAAACTTTAACATACAGCAGAATCTTCTGGAGTGCTGGTTAAACTACGAATTGCAGAGCCTCACCATCAGAGTTCCTGATTTAAGAGGTCTGGGTGGAACACAATAATTTGCATTTCTGTACAATCCCAAGGTGATGCTGATGCTGTCAGCCTGGGGACCACATTTTGAGAACCACTGCTTTCAGAGTGTTTCATTTTCAAAAAGTCTGCCTCCCACTATGAGACTAGAACCACTAAAGAGCAGACATGGTGCCTAGCATGTTCTAGGCACTCAGTACATATTTCTGAATGAAAGAACGCAGAGGCCCCTGCAATGTTTGGAGGAGAACCAAATGAAAAATGAGAAGACTGACAACGCAAGTTTCAGGAAATAAACTATATATATATATATATAAAACTTAGCAGACTCAAATTTTATTTAAACCACTGTGAAGTCAATATTCTGACCTTATAAAATGGTTCAGTGAAAATCCTTATGATTTAAAGAAAAATGTGAAGAGTTTGAAATTAATACTTGATCTAGGTTCCTCTAAGTCCTTTTCCAAAATATGCCTGTGTGTATCTGTTCATTAAGCAAACATTTACTGAATATATACCATAAGCAAGTAAGCTAGAAAACATAGGAAATTACAAGTTGACAAAAGTATTACTTCATTTTAACAAAAGTGGATCAAACAAGTATACATCATACAATTCTAGGAATGGGGGGTACCAACTGCCAGGAACAAGCGATGTTCTAGAAACTCAAAGCAGTTCACTAGTGAAGATTTTGAGGTAGGTAGCAGATAGGGAATTACAGAAAGAGCTGGAAAACAACATAAACATATAAAGCTGGCCCGAGGACGGGAAGGCTTTGAATGAAAGACTAAGGAATTTGAACTTACTTTTGTAGGGGTGGGAAGAAAGCAATACTTAGCAAAACTAAACTTCAGGCAGGGTATATGCTTGAGTAGAAGGAGACTAGAGGCAGAAGGACTAGTGAGAAAGCTACTGAAATGGTCTCCACAGAGGTCAGAGCGACCTAAACCAGGTGGTAGCATTAGGAGTGAAACACACAGAAGGCAAAATCAGCAGTTAGGCAACCGATTAAATGCATGGCAAGAGAGAGAAAAATGAATTAAATGGAAAGGTTTTGAGCCTTAATGACCCAATAAATGAAGATGCCACTTAAAAGCTAAAGAAGCCAAGATGATAGAGTCAATATACTTAAAGATAATTAATCATAAACTTCAGAGGCACTCATTTGCAGGAACTTCTATCAGAGCCCTGGGTTGGGGGAATCCTAGCAGTGTGTTCACTTTGCCATATACATGTGTAAAGTGTGTAAGTCATTTATTTTACTTTATTATTTTTTGAGACGGAGTCTCGCTCTGTCGCCAGGTTGGAGTGCAGTGGCGCGATCTCAGCTCATTGCAAGCTCCGCCTCCCGGGTTCACGCCATTCTCCTGCCTCAGCCTCCCGAGTAGCTGGGACTACAGGCGCCCGCCATCGCGCCCAGCTAAGTGTGTAAGTCATTTCTATCTTGCTTGCATAAGCTTCTCCTTCCACTCCAACTTTTCCTTAGTCACACTCACCTCCCACCAGATGGCCCTGGAGAGGCTGTGGTCATTTTTATTTAACTTTTGGCATTCTTTCTTTAATTGGAACTCCTTGAATTATATTAGCTTTAAGCCCTGAAAAGTCTGAATCTGACCCTGCAAGAATAGTTTCTGGTTGTGAGGAAGCTGTGCTCAGTTGTATTCTTGGACTTTGATGCACTACCCAGAATTTCAGGTGGAAAAAGCTTCGCATGGGTTTAAAAATCTAGCAGAACATTTGTGACGGGGGAAATAAATGAGGATGGTTGATGAAATTACTCAAGAAGAGAAAACAGACAGAGGGGAGAAGACCTAACACGAAATTTCTGTACCCTGACATCAAGAACGGGAAGAAGAAACTGAGAAAGAAGAAGAGAATGGAACAATCAGAACGGATGAAAACAACAATAAAACAATGTAGTCCAGTGAAATAAATGCCAAGGGAAGAATGAATCTTAACTAAGTAAAGATGTAGACTGTTCCCTGTGCTGAAAAGACCAGAAAAGATGAGTGCTGATATAAAGCCATTCCTATGGATTGGTGGTCACTGGAAGGGAAGATATGAATAGAAGGAGAAGTTTGTCATGCCCGCCACCAGGTCCCATGGTGGAGCTACAGAAGGACAGTTTTTCTAACCTCCCTTAGGGGGATGGGGACTATAAAATTTACCGCTGCTCTGGTGACAAGCAGTTTACATATCCACTAGAATATCATAAGATGGTAAGCTAGTATGATTTACATTTTACAAATAAGAAAACGTGTCCAAAGTCACACCATGAACCAGAGCTGGAACTCAAATTCCAGATTTTCCTAACTCCAAGCCTACTGTCCTATTCTCATAGCCAATTTTAATAGCAATGTACCTATCTATCTTCACTATTATTAACAGTATTATTCAAATAATTACCTGGAATTTGGAATCAGAATAGCCTTGTCTAATTTTAGGACTGTTTTCTGAGGTTCCACTTCAATTAGAAATGCACACATTAGAAAATGCAGGCTATTGCTTCAGTAATATTTTATGTTTGTAACCCTTTATTTAAAAATTAATCTGATAACATTTGTGAACAGGTTAAAAAGCTAAAATGTCAGCACATTACTTTTCCTTCTTCACAGTTTCTAATCTGTAGAGCCTAACAAAAAAATGATTAGCATTTCCAAAGAAAATAAGGAAAAATCTGGTAGAAATCTATTTAGCAGAGAAAGTTTCTAAGTATGATCCGTTGTTTGAATATATTTTTTAAAAAGAAGTTCAAAGTAAGCATTTTACTTCTTGCATTCATAAAGTGTTTATCAGTTTTCATCAAAACGAAGAAAATAAGACACGATTTTGTTTTTTTCATTTCATGGGCTGATTTTTCATATTTTAAAAATATTTTATGTTTGTAGTCCAATATTAATATTTAACACATGGATTAATGTATTGTAATTAATGTTGTGCTGAAAGATGAATTGAATACATGCCAGGAAATATTAACAAGTAATTTCAACTAAAACTATAAAACAATTTCAGCAACAATTACCTTGTCATAAATTTTCCTTCAATTTAAGAAATAATTTTATCCCTCAAATGTTTATTGAAATTACTATTTTGTACTTGCTGTATCTGAAGACAGCAAGAGATTTAGCCCATGTAAAAGTAGAAAGTACTTTTTCATAAGTATTTTAACTTCTTAAAATAACACTTAGCTATTAAATAAAATTGCAGCCTGGCAGCTGTAGGCTCAGGCATATAATGGAAGAGAAAGATGGAAATACCCAAGCGGGGCAGGTAGTCATGAGCAAGGACCTGAAACTTTGATATATTTGAAGTTTTCACCTGCAACCTTATCTTCAGTTTAGTAGTAACACTACTATTTAGTGTTACTTGCTTATCGTTGTTTCTGTCCATTAACTTGCTTTGTTACTTTTTGCTATGTATATAATTATATTCTATGTACATAATTATATAGAGTTGATGCTATCATAAACAATGCTTTAAAGGGTATATTTTATCATTCCTAGGCTGTTCTTTGCTAAGGGACTTCAGCTAGAGCACATCTATAGTGCAATTTATTGTGTTGAAACTAGGCTGAATGTCAACAATAAAATTTGGAACACACCTTAGTTATGGCTAAAATTTTTTAAATTGACAACACTAAGTGTAAACAAAAATATAGAAACACTGTAATTCTCATATATTATCAGTGAAAGTTTAAAATCATGCACCCAACTTGACAAACTGTGGGACAAAGTCTAACAAAGTTAAACAAAATCCTATTTCCTAGCCTTTCCACTTTTAATATATGCTCAATAGAAATGACTATTATGTCCCAACTCATTTAAAAATGCTTATAGGGTATAATAGCCCCAAACTGGAAACAAAGCAAACGTCCCTTCACATGAGAATAAATAATCAAATTGTGGTATATGCATACAATGGAATATGACTCAGAAATAAAAAATAACCAACCAATGATACATAAAACATGGATAAATTTCAAAAATATGATGATCCGAAGAAACCAGACACAAAAGAGAACATTCCTTACAATCCCATTTATATCAACTTCAGAACAAGGGAAATCACTTATGATGATAGTTATCAGAATAGCAGTGGGCAGAGGAGAACTGTGACTAAGATGTAGCTTGAGAGTCACTTCCTAGAATTACGGAAATGCCCTGCGTATGGACGTGGGTAGTAAACACATGGGGGTATATATAGGTTAAAATTATTCCACTGACTTATACACTTAAAAACTTGCACACTGTATTGTATTTAAAGTATATTTCATTGTTAAATAGAAGTCAAAACCAAAGAAAACCTTCATCATGCTTCTTTCTTTTTTCTTCTCCCTCCCTCCCTCCCTTCCTCCCTCCCTTCCTTCCTTTCCTTCTTTCCTTCTTTTTTTTTGTTTTGACAGAGTCGTGCTCTTTCACCCAGGCTGAAGTGCAATGGAGCAGTCTCGGCTCACTGCAACCTCTGCCTCCCATGTTCAAGGGATTCTCCTGCTTCAGCCTCCTGAGTAGCTGGGATTACAGGCGTGAGCCACCTTGCCTGGCTAATTTTTGTATTTTTAGTAGAGACAGGGTTTCACCATGTTGGCCAGGCTGGTCGCGAACTCCTGACCTCAAGTAATCTGCCCGCCTTGGCCTCCCAAAATGCTGGGATTACAGGTGTGAGCCACTGTGCCCGGCCACTTCTTTTTCTTACATGGCCCCTTATTTTTCTTCTTTTTCTTATTTTTTTTATATGTGTATTCTGATTTTCCTCGTAGGATTTTTTGCTTGCTGAAATGAAGCAGTTAAGACGTGATTAATACAACAGAGAGCACCTTGAAAAGAATGACATCATATAGCAAGCCTGTCCAACCTGCAGCCTGCATATGACCTAGGGTGGCGTGGAATGTGGCCCAACACACATTTGTAAACTTCCTTAAAACATGAGATATTTTTGTAATTTTTTTGTTTCTTTTTAGTTCATCAGTTATTATTAGTGCTAGTGTATTTTATGTGTGGCCCAAGACAATTCTTCCAATGTGGCCCAGGGAAGCCAAAAGCATGGACACCCCTGTATAGCATGAGTAAACACCTCAGCACCAAGGCTAGTAACAGAAAAGATGAATGACTTAATAACATTTAGTTCCCTCACTCTCCCTTCTCCAGGCTGCAGCATTCTTAAGAATTGGAAAGTTCAGCCGGGTGTGGTGGCTCACACCTATAATCCCAGCACTTTGGGAGGCTGAGGTGGGCGAATCACAAGGTCAGGAGTTCGAGACCAGCCTGGCCAACATGGTGAAACCCGTCTTTACCAAAAATACAAAAAATTAGCTGGCGTAGTGGTGGGCACCTGTAATCCCAGCTACTCGGGAGGCTGAGGCAGGAAAATCGTTTGAACCCAGGAGGCAGAGGTTGCAGTGAGCCAAGATCGCACCACTGAACTCCAGCCCCGGCAACAGAGTGAGACTCCATCTCAAAAACAAAACAAAAAAAGTAGTGGAAACAATTTATTTCCTACTAATTCCATCACCACTATAAACTTTTGTCACCTCTCCTAAATTCCAAAACCTCACTATGCTAGTAAAAGCCTCATGCACTTTACTCCTGACCCAGAACTGCTTGGTCAACCTTCTAACACATCTTGTCTCTTGTTATTTCAAGCACAGTTATCTGAGTAGATGCTAGCTCAATACCCTCTGCCTGTGGAACTATATTAAATGCCTCCACATACAGAATCATCTCCAAGGGACAGAAGATAAGAAGGCTGGAAAATAAGTTAACAATAGAGAAAAATACCAATAGATTGACTACAGGAAAATATTACATTCCTAAACATTAACATCACCATAAACAAAATTAAAAGGCACGTAATTAACTGAGAAAAAAATGTTAGCCATATATATAAAAATACAAAAAAAGGCTAACAACATCAGTAAAGAAATCTTGCAAATCAATGTGAATAAAAGGAACATATCACTAGACTGATTCAAAAAGGTAATGAACAGATAATTTGGTGAAATACAATTGGCAAATCCACATGTGAAGATGTTCAAACACAATAGAAGTTAAAACAGTGTAAAACAGTTAATACTACAAGGCTACAGTAACCAAAACAGCATGGTACTGGTACCACAACAGAGACATAGATCAATGGAACAGAACAGAGTCCTCAGAAATGATGCCGCATAGCTACAACTATCTGATCTTTGACAAACCTGACAAAAACAAGAAATGGGGAAAGGATTCCCTATTTAATAAATGGTGCTGGGAAAACTGGCTAGCCATATGTAGAAAGCTGCAACTGGATCCCTTCCTTACACCTTCTACAAAAATTAATTCAAGATGGATTAAAGACTTATATGTTAGACCTAAAACCATTAAAATCCTACAAGAAAACCTAGGCAATACCATTCAGGACATAGGCGTGGGCAAGGACTTCATGTCTAAAACACCAAAAGCAATGGCAACAAAAGCCAAAATCGACAAATGGGATCTCATTAAACTAAAGAGCTTCTGCACAGCAAAAGAAACTATCATCAGAATGAACAGGCAACCTACAGAATGGGAGAAAATTTTTGCAACCTACTCATCTGACAAAGGGCTAATATCCAGAATCTACAATGAACTCAAACAAATTTACAAGAAAAAAACAAACAACCCCATCAAAAAGTGGGCAGAGGACATGAACAAACACTTCTCAAAAGAAGACATTTATGCAGCCAGAAAACACATGAAGAAATGCTCATCATCACTGGCCATCAGAGAAATGCAAATCAAAACCACAGTGAGATACCATCTCACACCAGTTAGAATGGCCATCATTAAAAAATCAGGAAACAACAGGTGCTGGAGAGGATGTGGAGAAATAGGAACACTTTTACACTGTTGGTGGGACTGTAAACTAGTTCAACCATTGTGAAGTCAGTGTGGCGATTCCTCAGGGATCTCGAACTAGAAATACCATTTGACCCAGCCATCCCATTACTGGGTATATACCCAAAGGACTATAAATCATGCTGCTATAAAGACACATGCACACGTATGTTTATTGCGGCACTATTCACAATAGCAAAGAGTTGGAACCAACCCAAATGTCCAACAACGATAGACTGGATTAAGAAAATGTGGCACATATACACCATGGAATACTATGCAGCCGTAAAAAATGATGAGTTCGTGTCCTTTGTAGGGACATGGATGAAACTGGAAAACATCATTCTCAGTAAACTATCGCAAGGACAAAAAACCAAACACCGCATGTTCCCTCTCATAGGTGGGAATTGAACAATGAGAACTCATGGACACAGGAAGGGGAACATCACACTCCGGGGACTGTTGTGGGGTGGGGGGAGGGGGGAGGGACAGCATTAGGAGATACACCTAATGCTAAATGACGAGTTAATGGGTGCAGGAAATCAACATGGCACATGGATACATATGTAACAAACCTGCACATTGTGCACATGTACCCTAAAACCCTAAAGTATAATAAAAAAAAAACAAAAAAACAAAAAAAACAGTTAAAACAATGAGGGTTTTTTTTTTCTTATAAAATGATAAGGACTGAAAATAGTAATTGCAATCTGGGAGGGCCATTGTGCCGGACAGTACAGGAGGTAGTATAAAGAAACATACAGAGGAGGAGAACTCAGTTTGGCAGTGTGTACTAAAAATCTAAAAATAACTATACCTTCTAACTCATTTCCACACTTTGTATACAATACAAATATTTAGATTAAACTATCATATATAACAGTAGTGTGTGTGTGTGTGTGTGTGTGTGTGTGTGTGTGTATATATATATTTTTTTTTTTCCCCCCTGAGACGGAGTCTCACTCTGTCACCCAGGCTACAGTGCAGTGGAGCAACCTCGGCTCACTGCAACCTCCACCTCCCAGGTTCAAATGATTCTCCAGCCTCAGCTTCCCAAGTAGCTGGGACTACAGGCATGTGCCACCATGCCCGGCTAATTTTTTTAATTTTAATAGAGACAGGGTTTCACTATGTTGGCCAGGCTGGTCTTCAAATCCTGACCTCGTGATCCACCCGCCTCGGCCTCCAAAAGTGCTGGGATTACAGGGGTGAGCCACCGCACCTGGCCAGTGTTTATAAAATTTTTAATGGAAAAAAATCTATCTATCCAATATCAAAAAGACTGGTAAAATAAGTGCAGCCTAGATGATATACCACATAATCTCTAAATATTTATATTATAGAAGGAAATTAATATCAACAAAAGATGTGTATGATACAGTATTAGTTTTTTTAAAAAGGTTGCAATACAGTCTGCACAGTAGGCTTCTATTTTTTTAAAATGATTAAATATATAAAGGCAAACCACTAAAAGGAATATACCAAAATTTTAATAGTGATTTTCTTTAGATATGATTCTGGATGTTCTATTTTCGTTCTCAAGCTTCTGTTTTCCAAATCTTCTATAGCGATAATTATAATCACTAATAACCAATGTTATCAAAAATTTCTATGATCTCTAAATGCCTTAAAGAGTTTGACAGAAAGAATTTAAAAACATAGGCTCTACTTTTTCTTCTTTCATTAGTGATGATGGGCTATTAAAACTAGGCCACGTCCTTTTGCTTTAACCTCGCATCCCCAGGGATTTCACATTAGAATGTCCTTCCTCCCAATACCTACTCCTAACCTTTCCCAACACAGACGTTAGTTTCTCTCCATTAAAAAAATCTCCACAGTAATATAAATTAAGCAAGGAACCATTTTAAACTGTCAGCTTAATGGTGCACACAGAAAATATGGCTGCTCTCAGTTCAAGAAAATTTTAATGAATAAAGTAGCTAAAGAAAAAGATATCTTCCAACTATAAGTGGAAAACTTGTTCAGTTTCTCAGAGGTTGTTTACTGCCATAGGAATTACCTGATTTAAACTTCTTCACAATGCATCACTTGGATATGGTTAGGTTATTCTGAGTGTGGGCGACTCATTAATAAAGCTGAAGGAAAAGCGGGACAGTGCTAGGAAAGAAACCTAGAGCTGGACATTTAACATTCTTGTGTGTCAGAGTCTACATTTGTAAAATTAGGGGTGGGAAGTAGTTACTTGCTAAAATCCCACTTTATATTCCGCTTCTGATTCTAGGGGTGTTTTTGTCATCCATACAAAGTCAAAAAGAATGCAGAATTATAACCCAATAATAATGTCTTTTTTTTAGAAAAGTATAGATGATTCAAGACCAAGAAAGAGACAGTTCATAAAAGATTTAATGTTAGGCTGGGCGCGGTGGCTCACGCTTGTAATCCCAGCACTTTGGGAGGCCGAGGCGGGCGGAACACGAGGTCAGGAGATCGAGACCACGGTGAAACCCCGTCTCTACTAAAAATACAAAAAATTAGCCGGGCGTGGTGGCGGGCGCCTGTAGTCCCAGCTACTCGGAGAGGCTGAGGCAGGAGAATGGCATGAACCCGGGAGGTGGAGCTTGCAGTGAGCCGAGATCGTGCCACTGCACTCCAGCCTGGGCAACACAGCGAGACTCCGTCTCAAAAAAAAAAAAAAGATTTAATGTTGAAAAACCACAAACATAAAAGGAGGCTAAAATTGGAAAAGACATTACAAAATCTAAAACTTTAAAAACTCGATATGATAAAATATATGCTGGAAATAACACCTGCATCAAAGCTTTCTTGGTCAAAGGAAAAAGTGTTAACTATTAAGAGATTTTTTACCTTAAAAAATACAAAGAAACACCTTAGTTTGCATTATAGACTAAAATAATCTTTTCAAAGGATATTGAGAATAGAGGACCAAAGAGTGTTTATATGGAAGGACAAAAGGAGAATGCAGACTGAGATTTAAAAGTTGTGTGTGTGCATGCATATAACCCTCAAAAGTATAACTCCGCACCAAAAACAAAGAAGAAGCTGTATCTAGGGATGTTCTATTCCATCAAAACTATGTTTATGAGGCTTTAAAGGGAATCTTCTAGCAGTCTACTTCCTATATGAATACTTTCTATGTATAACAGTTCATTCTAAGAGAGGAGCAATAGATTTAACCACTTCTTAGTATCCTTGTTAGCAGTATATCAACAGCAATTGATCCCTAACGTGAAGGTATCAGGTTTTAGGTAATTTCCAACATCATTCTCCTTGTGTTCAACTGATTTTCCTGCATCCTCTGAATAGAAACCATCACTGCTAAGAATTGCTCCTTAGATAGTACCTGCTGGAGGCTTGCAAAGATCTTAGCTAAAAAGTCATAAGTTGAAGATACTAGTTGATAATGGCATAAAGTCTTGTTCCTCAAACAATTGTGCAAGGACCATCTACATTATAATCTCTTAAAGTGGATATTTAGAAATGCAAATTCTTGAGCCCTACCCCCAAATTACTCAATAGAGTCTTTAAAGGTATAACACAGGCATCTGCAGTTTCAGTAAACTCCTTAGGTGATTGTGATACAGTTTAAATTTTAAGAATTAAAATTTAATTATATCTGTTTGTATTACATCTCTTCAACATACAGCAAATTTTAATAAAAGCTATCGAGGTACTAAGAAATGAATTGTAAATGGTGAAATCACAGGCAAGGGGAGGAATATTTAGGTGTTGCAGGCAATTTATTATAACTTGAAAATCATACCATGCTAACTGTAGCTAGCTTTAAAGTAAGTTCTGACTAACAGACTGAACATATTATTGCTTCTGTGTGAGTAGAAGAGGTTATTTAGAAATCTTTCTACAAACATTTGAGTATCTATGAAAATTTACTTTTGGACACTGAGATATAACAAAAACTACACTTTCTGTCCTCAGGAAATTTAATCCAGGAAAATTAGAGCTCTGTTTTGAAAGCATAGGAAGTTTCTTTAAAAAACAGAGACTGGATGTATCTTAACATCATCTCCTAAGCTCACTAATGATACCTGAAAGCATTCACCTTCAGCTAGTTGGAGAGATCTCTGCTGCCAGGAAAATGTTGACCATCTTGCCAGCTAGGCATCATTCTTCATACTATGATAAGCAAAAGGCATTTCCAAAGTGAGACTCTCTTTGTAAATTTCTTTGTCATTCTTGTGAAGAATCAAATGCTGTAATTATTAAGTTTTTTACAGAACATCTCAATTTTCCAATTGCTCTTTAATAATTCCCTGCAAGTAACTGGACATTTTAATTATATGTAGGTTCTTGTCACTGTTCATCTAAAAAACATCACAGCATTAAACAAAGACGCTCAGCCTGAGCGTTTTCTTGGGTTGTATGCATATTTTTTGAGTTATTTCAACAATGATCAAAAGCCAGTGATTTCATCCTTCAAACTGGAATCCTCATTTCTTTTCCAAAAGACAAAAACTAATAAGCAACAAAAAAATTAAACCGTCACACTAACAAAATGTATTAAAAGTCAATCATTAATCCTGGCCATCACACCAACAACCTCTACCTTTATTTTATTTTCCCATAAAGAGCCACCAATCCATTTTGTTTTTTTCTACTAGCTTAGCAAATCCAAATAGACTGGACCCTTTCAGTGTTTCTTTCCCAGAATCCCTGCAGAATCATTGATCTCCTTGATCTACTCATCTCTTTGATCTTTTGAAGATAGTCTACAAATAGCCTGTGTTCTCCTACGTGGGTGGCAATAGCAGCCCTGGAACCTTCAAACCAGCTTATGGGGTTATAGTCCCAGCTCTGCCAGTTACAAACATGCGACTAAGTCAGGCCACTTAAAGTGACCGGGCTGCAACGTTGCCCCACCTGCAAAATGGGGCAAAAATCTTCCATATTTAATTTACAGGCTTGTGTAGATATCATATGAAATAAAAAGAGAAGCCACTGTGTAAACCTTGAAATCTCTACAAATGTGAAAACGAAAATGAACCAAACATCTCCCCACTATTAGCAGGACATCTATCAGGCTCCTATAGAAATCGGTAATGAAGGAGGATGTGTGCCCACCCAGCCATGCCGTGGTATAAATGGGGCCTCTGGTCTGTCAGAAAAGCAACTGGAAAATGGAAAAGAGATGGTTCCCATCTTTCCTATGTCTGTTCTAGGACACTGAAAGTCCTCCCGAAGGTGTTTGAAAGAACACAAGGCAGGCAGGTTAAGTGTGAAAGACAACAGAATGGATTTGACGGCCTCTATTAGGCCTGAGGTCTTTAGGCAGAGAGTGAGAGAATGTCCTATTCCAAGCAGAAGGCACTTGATAAGCACTTGATTGATTGGTCTCCGCATTCTTGGCACTCAGTAAAACACTGATTTGCCAGCAGAGTGTGTAAACACCCACATTTTGGTAATAACCTAAATATCTGCATATTGTGAATGAGGAGGCTGACTGAATGAAATTATGTAAAAACAGAAAGTCAACTCCCTGCAAGTCTTGCCTTCACCATTCTCTTTGCAGATGCAAGACTTTTAACAGTGAGGATATCAGGACATCCACAAGGGAAGGATGGAGCCCTGCCCTGCTCTTTGGGAGCTTTTTGCCTGTATGTGTGTGTCTGGCCCTCATTCAAGAATATGCTCCTCTCTGGCAACTCCCAGCCAATGTCTAGAGAGCACAGCACTGTGTTTTCCAACTTAACTAAGAATTAGGCCTCTTTGCTACTGCCTTTCCTTAAGACCAGGACCAAACATATATATATATATATATATATATATATATATATATATATATATATATATATATATATATATATATATATATATATATATAGTTTATCGAGCCTCACGTCTAAGCAAAATACACACACATACACACACACACATACATTCACACACATACATACAAAGTCATTCATTCAATAGTACGCTGCATTTGTCTGGAATTACTAATTGAATTAGCAAGTATTGCATTCTTGTTTTCTTTTAAAAGCACAAGTTAAAGTAGTGTTTTCTGATCATGCTTAATAAGATTGCCTTTCTCTCCATTTACCACATACCCATCTTTCAGAGCTTCTCTAAAAGCCTCTGTCTTTCTTGAAGCTTTTACTGATTCCCTGGCTGGAAAATGTATCTCTGATTTCTAAATATCTACAGTGCCCTAGCACAGATTGCTAAGTCATGTTCTTTGGAGGTCCTATTTCCCAAATGGCAGGCACTCCATCACAAGGGTCTCCAAAATTCTCCAAAACACGAGGGAATATATGAATATGTGAGGTGGGACCGATATTCATATTGGCTCCAGAGAAGCCAGGCGATGCTTTCTCCAGGGATACTTTTCACTATTATCTGTTATCTAGAAAATCACCTCCATTTTAAGATATTTAGAAGAAAATCCAAGTTACGTGGTTTCGTAGATTAAACTTATTGCTGGCACTTACATACCACTAAAAGGTAATCTTGGAGGAGGGGCAATATAGACAAAAACTTTAATCATGTCATCTTCTTGTCTTAGCCACATCTTGCTTTGACTGAACTACTCTGATCCTAAGGACTCCTGACTGTTGATATCACAGCTTGAAGGCTTTCTTCAGACTCTAGGGAGAGAAAGTGGTGGGACACTCTGTAAAGTGATTCAGTTCCAAAGTATATATATCATCCCAGGTGATCATAGAGCTTAAATAAATTTGCTTCAAACTAGCATGAAATTTTATCTAATACACAGTCCCCAAAAGAACCTCTTTTTAGAAAGAGGATGAAAACATTTAAACATGGATGTTAAGTTCCTATTAGAACACTCATTTATTTTAAGAAATTCGCTAGTTATGTTTTAAAAATAGATAATTAAATTACAGTTGCTGAGCATTTTCATTTGACTTGGTATTTTGAAATGCTTGTGTTCTGTCTAAATGCTAGACTCTTAGCATTTGGCTATGGTATACACATCAAAATGGCCACAGTAAAAGAAGTGACATTAGCAATTCTGGGCTAGGAAGCACCGTTTCTCTTACCGAAATCTCTTCAACTGTAATCCAGCCAGGTAAAGATAGCTTTGTGTTTGCTGACATTTTCAGAGTTGTTGGGCAAAAAAGGTACAATCATTTTCCTAAGTTTTTCCTCGTCATCTTTACCCTCTCCCCACCACCCCCTACCGTTATTTTCAAAAGGCTTAATCTAAATTCTAAAGGAATGTTCTAAGAGAGCGAGGAAAAAAATATTCAACACTAAACTGCAGCAATAGCCTTGACAGTTCAAGGCTGCAGGTGTCCTGGTTTAACTACCACATGGAAAAAGGGGATACAAATTGTTGGGTTACTACACAATATCCTCTTGTTAACATCTGTGTTATCCTCTTTTGGAAGAATCAGACACCAGGAAAGGATATCAATTTCAACCCCTTGTCTTTTACTTAAAGAATCTACCAAATCAGTCTAGAATGCTAAGAATGAAATAGGTTTTAAAAAGCTCAGAGGAGTCTACCTTATAACTAACCTCAGTCCTTTCTGGTTTTTTTCCAGAGCAGAAAAGACCCACTGTTGGAGAGGGGTTCATCTGTCACTTGAGGGGCAGCAGCAATTTATCAGTTCCTGTGCCAGATGTTTACATAGTATCAAGTCTTCACAACACTCCTACAGAGGCCCTATTTCACTCTAGGGAAAACCAAGGCTCAGAGGTTTAGAAACTGCCCAAGGTCAGATAGTTAGTAGATGCAATGAGAATTATAAGGGTAATCCTTTATGTCACAAGGGAATTCCAGAATTCCTGTAATGCTATTTTAAGTGGAATGTGTGAAATGCCAGTAAATAAACAACAAAAATTCTGGTGTTAAATTGAAGAAACAAAATAATCTTTAAGAAAAATGTAGTTGAGACTCAAACTAGAAAGCATTTACCATCCTTTCTGAATGTTGCTCCAACTTACAGTCTAATATAAAAACTCAGTAGAAATGAGTAGTAGAGATGCTTAAATTCTCTATGTAGTCATACAATACCATGCATATAGAAACAACACAATTTGATTTTTAAAATCTTCAAGGCTTCATAATTAAGAGGCCATAATTAAAATTAGAATACTCAAATAAGTTTATTAATCGTCAGTCTTTTCTCTATATCCTGCCTCCAGAATTATATGATTTTATTTAACCATTTGCAGGATTCCTTTCATCTCAGGAGAGTATAATCATATAATCAGACTCATCACCACTGTTTCCTTTTAATTGTAAATCATGACTGCACTTGCAAATTAGTCTATTATCACAGCAGATTATCAATTTGGTAGGGAAAGTATTTGCTATCTAGAATGAAAGTAGTTAATAAACATTAATAAACATCTTAAATCAATCACTCCTTTACTCTTGGTGTGGCGACAGATGTCAGTTGAGATTAATAAATCAGTCAGAACAAATAAAGTGATGAGGAAGGGAAGCACAAGGAAGCCTCTCGATGCCCTGTGTACTTAAGAATCACAATGCCTAAAAACTAATTGGAAGATAAAGATAAGGCATTAAAACTTCAGGGAAATGACTTGCTGGAAATTAGACAAAGTAAATCCAGATAGTCATTCTCTGTGGGTCTGTTATGAACCACTGGCAATAAAAGCTAGAGGAGAAAACAAAATGCTCAGTCAGAATAAATTATGTTTATTGACAGCATAATGTAGAGGTTAAAAGCATGGACTTTCTTTTTTCTTTTTCTTTTTTTTTTTTTTTGAGACGGAGTTTCGCTCTTGTTGCCCAGGCTGGAGTGTGCAATGGCTTGATCTCGTCTCACTGCAACCTCCGCCTCCCAGGTTCAAGCGATTCTTCTGCCTCAGCCTCCTGAGTAGCTGGGATTACAGGCAAAGGCCACCACACCCAGCTAATTTTGTATTTTTAGTACAGATGGGGTTTCTCTATGTTGGTCAGGCTGGTCTCCAACTCCCGACCTCAAATGATCCGCTGGCCTTGGCCTCCCAAAGTGCTGGGATTACAGGCGTGAGCCACTGCACCTGGCCAAAAGCACGGACTTTCTAATGGGCCTGCTTGGGTTTGAATCCAGGGCCCACAACTTCGTTTCGGCGACTTAACTATTTCTTAATTTTGCTGTGCCTCAATATCCTTATGAGTAAAATGGGAGAGTAAAGTACCTATCTCCTAAAGTTGTTGTAAGGATTAAATGAATCAATATTTTGTTAAGAGTTTAAAACAGCACCTGGCATATAATAAGCACTGAGTGATTGTTCAATAACTAAATGATATAATTGGCCATTTACTACCATTTTATGTGGCTCTAATTCTTTCTCTGCACAGCCTTTTATGAGGGAGAATCGGGGTTGTGAAGTAATCCCACAATATTTTAATCACTTCCTCACTATAAGCCAAGATTTGAATTAATTCATTCTGTAAAAATAATTAAAATTTAATTAATTCTGTTAAAAATAAAAAAACACAAATTTTTCATTTAAAAATAAGATTACCGAGGCAAAATGTTAACAGTACAAATAGACTGTTGTTGTATAGCCTAGTCATTAAAGGCATCCAGATATCAATACCTTGTGTATTAACACAAGACTTTTGTATAAAGATGTTTATCAGAAGCCCATCAGGAGTGTTACACTTTTAGTTATGGCACAAAACGTTATCCACTAGCAGCATCAACAACTCTTTATCTCACCTAGGACTAGTCCCAAGAAAAAGAATGAGTGGGGAAACCAAATACATTATTTGCATATTTAACAGCATGTCCAATTAGCCACTTTGCTGACAGAGACTAATTTGTTATTCATCTTATTCCAGCATATGTTACTACTTTGACATCCACGTGAAAAATGACTGATATAGCACATTGTGATTTTTGAAAATGTTAACTGTAGACTTCAAGAAAATGTAGCTTAGACTGTTGAGGAAAGTTTCTCTGCTTCACCTTCAGAAAGACAGAATCTAGAAAACGATCAATTTTTCTACTATGTAGGCATACATGGTCCAATATGACATAATTTTCAGAAACGAATATGAAATATAAAGGAAATAAGCTATCAAATGATGCCCTGCAAACCAAATAGAAGGTTCAATCTCTACATACATCCTCTAGGCAAAAATTCTCAGAGGTATTTAAATCAGCCATGTTCCAGTATTATTTCTCTATACTAGATTGTAATATATTTTATAATTGAAAAGGATAACTATACATAAAATGATATAGATACATAGATAGGAACTAAAGCATTCATTCAATTAAAAAAGGCAGGTTCTTGAAAAATTTGAAAGCCAAGTTCCTCAGAAAAACCACATACTTCTTTCAAATGTGCTTGGACAGTTTTTCATCAGAAAGTGAAAAAAAAAGATAAAACAATGTTTTGCTGCATGCCCCTTCAAAATGTGCTAATCGGTTACTGTGAGAGTATTGTGTCACTGGGCTACCACACTTTTCCTGAATGTATTTTTTAGAACAGCATCACAATCAACTCCTAGTGAAGTGCTTTACGCTCTGTAACTATCCACACTTTAGATTTTTCAGTCTTAACATAAAATCAAAGATTTCAGAATCTAAAATTATCTGTTTTAAGTAGCATTAAAAATACCACTTCTCTTTAAGCAGCTCTGAAACCTGAATTCATCTAGAAAAATATGCCATGATGACCAAATGGTAACTAATTGCCAAGACAGGCTAAACCACATATATAATTACATATGCCATTGTTAGTCCAATGGCAACCCAGAAAATAAAAAAAAACATGATTATCATGGCATCATGGCAGAAGAGTTGTCCAAATAATTAAATTTCACTGCCTTCTATTTTACCACATATTAAAAAGCACTCCTTTACAATCTATTAAATTTTTTTCTTTCTTTATAGTTGCTCATTTTCAGAGATATATCATAATACTTTTACCAATTTTAATTATTTGACAAACAAGTCACCAAATATATATAGGAACATTTAAAAGTTCACAACCTTGGTTTAAAAAACATAGGTCACATTATATAATACATTTAAACTGGGGATCTCAGAGCCCAAAAGGGGCCTATATTCTGAATTTCACAACAAAAATGACTACAAGATTCAAAGAAAGTTCATAGAAAACTTAACATGTACATAACCACATACCTTGAAAATACACTGGAGAAACACCTTTCTATACTGCCTCAGTTAAAATTCACAAATCTCACGGATATTAAGTTCCCACAATTAATGCAGCAGGTTCTTCTTATCTACTTGTATATTTAGTGATTAAAAGGAAGTCTGTACAGGAATCATCATCTTCTAGTGTTAAAGCTTTTTAGTATAGTAGTTACTATTTAATTAATAACATTCCTTATCACTGCCTGAGCATAACCCTTCGAGTCGAATTTGAGAACGGCCCTCATTTATTAATCCATCTCCATCTTCCTACTTATTGACTAAGTACCACAAGGTAATATTAGATAAAATTCCTTCCACTGAAATGCAGATATAAATTTCACACCTATATTGACTTGAAATTCTTAACAACTATGAGTTAGCTACTCTTTTGCGGCTGATTTTATTCTTCATGAAGAACATTTTTTGAGACATGAATTGGAAAGTACCAACACTGGGACAAATTTCAGGTCTTCTAATTTAAATCCAGTGGGTTTTGTTTGTTAGCCTTTTCAAAACCCTGCCTTTTATATTGTCATGGAAAAGCAAATGTACTGTGGCTACTTATTAATTAGGTGACCCTGACATAATCATCACCTCTTTAAATTTGTTTCCTTGTCAGCAAAATGATGATCATAAGCCCTGCCATGGTTGTGATGATGATTAAATGAGACACTTTACATGAAGGCACTGTGGAAATATATACTTAAAAGATAGCTGTTTTCACTCAGTTCTATCAAAAGCTTGAGGGAATGCATTGTTATGTGATCAACACTGAAAAATCTTGTATTTTGTGAGAGAATGGAATATTTTAAAAGGCCATTACAAGCTTCTATGTGGAGATATTCTACACCCTACATAGACCAGAAAGGGCTGGGCAAAAAGACCAAATGAAAGAAGCGGGTGCTTTTCCAAGAGGAAATCCTTGAGACCTCAGTTGTGAGACAAGTACTAGGCCAAATGCACCTTGAGCCTGACTACCACACCATGGCTCCTGTGCACCTAAGTAAGCCACTCCCAGGATAATCATGAGGACAATTAGATGGCTTAAGGGACCTGAATACAATCTTTGCAAAAATATCTCCAGTTACAATATGTTTAGAATCAATACGTCCCCGGGAAAAGACAACAACAGCATGAGGATTTTAAGAGATCCTTATGATCAAAGGAAACTTAGAATTGGAAATGATCTTAGAGGTCTGCTAGTCCAATTAAAAAAAAAAGAGAGAAACAGAGAAAAACAAAACAAGAATATGAATGACAAAACGATATAAAAAGTCATGCTCATTATTACTGGGATTGTTAACATCTCAAAACATAAATTGTGTTTTTTTCTTAAAAAGAGGCATACACTGTAGTATAAATGAGTCATCGAGGGCTGACTGTGGTGATGGTCAACAGTAGAGGAAAGTTGGTTTTCTCTGTATGAACCAAGTTTGGTTGCTCTATTCTCTTCTCAAAGACCAATCCTCTAATCCCAGTTAATTGTCTAAAAAGGATTGCTTTTGGTCATACAGTGTACAGGTGAGAGTGCAGATGAATTACTGCAGGCTCTCCCTTCTATTGGAGCACAGGCTTTATGGAAGACTATTCCATAGGAGGAGGAAGATGAGTTAGAAGATATGGGTCCTGCCTCCATCTCTGCTGCTGATTTGCTGTGACCCTATGAGTGTAGTTCACTTAAATTATTTAGATCTCTGTTGTCACATCTATAAAATAAAAGGAATATACTCCTCAAACTTTAGAACTGAAAGAAATGATGTTCAAAGTGGTAACTGAATTCCAGAAGTCACGGAGTTAATAACTGGCTGAACTGGGACAGGAACTCAGGTCTTCTAATTTTAAGGTCTAGATTTCCCCTACATGTGCTCTAAAGTCTCTTTTAAGTATTTCTTAAAAAAAAAAAAAAATCATTGGGAACCTACTATAGTCTGGGCACTTTTCAAATTCATGGTCTCATTTATTCTTCACTTATTGTATTTTAATTTTATAAATGGAGAAAACATTCTTAGTAAAGATAAGCAGCTTAGTACATTTATACAGTGCTAGTAAATGGCAATGGCCAAATTTTTACACAGATGTGTTTCTGAGAAGTATTTCACCAGACCAATCTGCATTAATTATTCATAATTAGTGTAAATTTATATCATTGAATCCCTATCTTAACTACATTTACAAAATGAGCCTTCTATCTGTTTGAAAAGTAGAAATTGTTATGTTTTGTTAGAAAAAATATATGCAGCAACTTGGTGGAAAACAACTGTATAAAGAGCTCTTTCTAGAACATTAATAATGAAGGGCAATAAAAAGTGGTGTAGATAAAAATTACTATTTTGATGTTTTTATCAGATCATTTCATGGTGAGTCCCAGATGATTGCTACATATACAGAAACTTTATGTTTTTTGCATTTATGCTTGGAAACTACCTATTTTTAAGGAAAAAATTGAATTTGCCTCTTTAAGGATTAACTCTTTCCAACAACAGCTTGAATTTTTAGAACTAAGTTGTAAACTTCTTGATGGTTCTGCCTCGGATATCTTGCCTCCTCCAACCTCACCTCTACTCTCATCCTTATTATTCTCTGGTCCTCCATGGTACCTGGTACAGAAATACAAACACATGCTCATAGTGGGAATTTATGATATATTTAGTGAATAAATGAATGCATGAATGAACAATCTAAGAAATAAATCTATTAAAGTTTTGGGCAACCAAAAAATTACTCTAAAGTGCCAGGGTTACTTGGATCATCATTGATTCAAAGATTCTTCCAAAAATATTAGCTGGCCATCTTGTTGAAAACAGCATTTAAGTGATAATAACGTTTTGTCCAAGAATCCAAAGCAAGGAAAAGGTGTGGAACACCAGTGGCTGTTTCAGCAGAACAGTCATAGCCAAAAACATTCTGGGTCACACATATGAATTCATTACCAGCTAATTCATATTAAACATTAAAGCTAAATGTTTCCATAATGTAGAGAATATTCTCAAAGATTTTGCTAGCTCTCTTGGTTGCCACACAAAAGAGTAAAGGGATTACTCTATGAAACATTAACCTCCTGCCTCCTGGAAAAACAGAGAAACAAAAACCTCCTCAGCAGAATCAATGAAGTAATCTGCGGGACTCCAGTGAGGTACCAGCAGCTTTCTAACAGTGTGCATTATTGTTAAAACACGCTTGAAGCAAAACGCTGGACCATGTATCTTGCAATTATTTCTTAAGAGATCAACCATTAAATGGCATAGAGGACCCTCTTAGTTTGAGTTTAAAAACCTCTGAGCTCATAGAATTGCTCTGGGCTATGGGCCATAGGCCTTGATTCTAATTCCTCTTTGACTCTAATCAGACATCTGGCTCTGTCTTTTGGCCCATTTATGGTATGCCTCAGTATCCCTACAGGAAAATCACATTCAAACTCACTCTGAAACCTACCCATCCTCTTAGAAGTTTGGTATGTGTACTGAAAGTGTCTCAGAAAAAGAAACATTATAAATTCAAGATACAATTATTATCCTTATATAACACCATTAAGCAACTTCAATTACAAACCACACTTTTAAAATCTGTTAACACTTCCTTCTGGGAAAGCCCTTTTGCCCTTTAATAGTGTAAGCTAATCATGGCAATATAATTTCCGGAGCTCATGTTTGTGGGAGGAGAAAGGCTGGCACTGGTGGCTTTCTCCTTCCTTTATCTGCTCAAATTATTGAGAGACTCTAAGCTAATTTTCTAAAGTATGCAGAGGCACTTAGGAAAGCCAGGAGCTGAGATGGGAACCTAGGCATTTCACTGACATCATTCCATGCTCCCCACATATGGCACATCACATAAGCAGTACTGGCTGAGCACACTGGTCTATTCTGGACTCTTGTTGGCGTTAAGTAGCATTCTTAATTACAAGCAGGCTTGCTTTTTGTCATTTACAGTCACACAGTTCTCTCTTTATTTAACTAGAAAAAAAAAACACAATTTTTCTATGGAGGTAGCTTTACCATTTATGTTTTTGAGCAAGCGCAAAATATAAAAGGACCCTGCGGTGTTCTCAAAACCTGCTTCTCACAGACACTTAAAAAAAAATCCTCATCATAATCTCTGCAACTGGGTCAGCTTGCACAAAGATACTTGGGTAGCCATGAACACTCTCTGCACCCTGCAAACCTTGTAAGTGACACCTCATAATAGTGCAAATGAAGCATGGCAAGATGAGAAAATGAAAAAGAATGAACCTGGATAGTCAGCCCAGCAGCTTTCAAAACACAGGGTACTCAGTTTTATTCCTTAAAATATAGCACACACGAATTTTTATTTTACACATTCAAGCATATACATGCATTCTCTATTATGAAAGAAAATGTCTTATGATTCACCGAAATTCTAATACAACCAAACAGCCTAGTTCATTTGTTCATCTAGCTATACAAATTTGCAATAGTCTCAGATTTTGAACTAAACCTCATTTTCACTTGTCTTGACTTTCAGCTATGAATTTATCATATTGTCGTTTACCTTTGTGCTTTCCCTTCACCCTCATCTATTAGGCTCAAGGGTTCTTTACTTGTGGGTCCTTTGTCCCAACAATTAGCAAAATATTCAGAGAGCTATTGACCCAACAAATTCAACATCACCTCTTTCTTATTAGGTTTCTCTTTAAGCCATCACCTTGCCTGCTGTGTTCTCAGTCCCTCTGCACTCACACCTCACCCCATTTCTCCATCCCCCACCCTGAGAGGCTTATTTTTTATCCTAATGTTCCTTGATTGTTCTCTATAAAGTTAATATTATTTTCAAAAGAGGGAAAGGATGAAGTATGAGAAATTCATACCTGGCTTTTATTTGGCAGGGGTTGGTTACTGACATGTAAGTTTGCGCCTCTGATTGAAAAAAGAAGAATCAGAAGAGGAGCAGCCTCTTCCAAAAGAGTAAGTGTGAAGGAGGGTGGGCAGAAATCCAAAAATACACAAACACGACCATACAACAGAACCTTCGAAGGAAACAGAAAGTTCTTTGACCCAAAAGAGTAATACCAACCACTATACACACAACAATTTTCTCTACTATCCTATTCTTTCTCTTTTTCGATGACAGGCACCTTTGATTTTTCATTCACATGCAGAAACAATCAACGTATTCTGGAGGGAAAGAAATGTTTGTAAAGGCCAGCAGACGGCGCCTGACTGGGGCAGAAGCTGCAGTGGAGAGGAAAAAGGAGTGCCCCACTCTGCGGCAGGGCCCCTTGGTCTTCTCCTCTCCCACGTCCCCAGCGGCCTTATCCCTCTGGAGAGAGGCTGAGACACAGAAAAGGAGAAGTTGCATATGGGAGTATTAGCCAAGTGCTTCCCAGTGGCACAATTGGGTGCCCCACCCACTCCATACCCCCATCTGCCTCACCACACCCATCTACCCACACTCTGCCCTTCCTGCACCCTGGCTTGCCTCCTTCCCTCAAGACTCACATAATTCTGCACAAAGGCAGGGCAGTGGTTGAGAACTGCACCCAGGTAAAGGGAGCAACAAGCTCCTAGAATACTGTGGGCTTGTGGTGAGATCACCAGAAACTCCTTATTCTTTCAGAGAGATCTAATCTCTGTTACTTATAAAAATAATTCCTGGCTTGGGACATCACTCTCGTCTCCATACTAGACACTCTTAACTGGAGAGAATTTCTGGGAGAGAACTAGGAGAAGGAGAAAGGAACCAATTCCTAGAACCCACAGGGATGTGTTTTTTCTATTGCACTCCCAAAGAGGGCTTGCTAGGGGACTTGGTCTCTCTTCAGTTAGATTATGCTATAGTTTTTCATATCTAACCAGAATTGTCCCCAGGTAGGAAGCCCCCGCCCCACCCCACATCCATGGAATAAAGGGCCATCCTGGTAGCACCAGCAGCTGCTCAGGGTAGAGCAAACTCATAAGGAGTGGGGCAAAGGATTCCGAGCTGAAACAAGTCTGAAAGGTGACGGGTCCTGCAAGAAAGAGGTGGAAAACCGATACAAAAAAAGTGCCCACAACTTTCACTCTGCTTTCCAAACAAGTGCATTTTACACTGGGGGAGAATAAAAATTGGGAGTGGGGAGCGACTCACAAAAACAGATTGATGTCTTCATTTTTGGCAATTCGGGGAATCTGGAATAGACATTTATCTGAAAATTAGAGGAATCTGGCCTCACAGTGCTGGTCACTCTGGAGGAGAAAGCTGCCAACCAAGGCTTTTCTCTACACTCTGCTATTTTCAAAGGGACAGGGCATTAGGAGAATAGTTTCCCTTAGCTCTAACTTCTTCTCCAGGCAGACCTCCGGGCTTAGCCCAGCCAGCATTGACTGACTTGCCCTTCCTGGAAAGCATTAAACACCGAAGGAGGAAGTAAGACCTCCCTCGTTCCAATAGCCTTCAGACATGATCCTCCGGGAGATGGGTATGTGTAGTCAAGCCTCTCTCTGTTCCATCTAGAAAAGAACTCAGCCTAATTACCAAAAAAAAGACATATATTTATGTGCAGAGTGGATGGAAGGGGAATGGTGTCCAGAGGTCCCCTCCATGACTGGGAATGGCTGGCCCGCATTAGAGGGGGTGCCTCGGTTGCCCTCCTACCTTCTCCAATTAAGAGAAGGCGTGGGGGCAAAAGTAATTGGCCTCCTGTTGAGTGAGTCCCAGGACTGCTTCGCTGTCACTGCAGTCTGGGCACACTTTGGAGGAAGGTGCGGGCTGGAATCTCTCCCTCCCCCCACCCGCCACGGGGCCAGGGAAGATGGGCAGGAGGTGGGGCAGCATATACAGCACAGACAAAAGGTTCTGCAGAGCCCTCTTCTCTCTGGTGCTCAGGTCCCTTAGCTGAGCGCGGCGCCCCATCCGGCCACTGAGTGACCTTCTGGCAACTGACGCCCCCTTCCCGCGGTGCCCAGCCGCGCGACCCGGGCTGGTCCTTTAGTAGGTGTCCACGTCTCTCTCCCAGTACCTCGACAAGGAACGCCCCTCCCACCCCTCACCACCAACACCCACGACGCCTTCCCCCATCCCCTTTCTATTGTCTTCAAAGAGATAAGTGGCTCTCACCAAGCACACCCAAATGCACCTCCCTTTTGTCAAGCTCCCATTTCTCTGAGCCTTAGGAGCCCAGGAGCGAGTGCAGGGTAGAAAGGGGGGAGCGAGGGGGTAACCCGCGAGAACTTGGCATCGCAGACCCACCGTGTCCGCCTCGCAAGGATGCCGGTGACCTGTAGATTGCAATAGGCACTGAATGATGCTTGCTGCTGCCATGGAAATGGTGGATGTGGTGCGCTCCCAAACTGGACGCCCCCCACGCCACTCCTAGGAGGCCGCTGAGGGTGAGCGGGACTATCCAAAGCAGGGCCAGGCGCCCCCCTGCGCCGCCGCCGCCGCCGCCGCCGCCGCCGCCCCCGGGCGAGCCCAGCTCGGCGCCGCACCGGAGCATCCTCTGGTACATGGCGGGGCGCCCGCCGAGGGGCAGCCGCCGCGGGAGGCAAAGTTTGGGGCGCGGGGAGAGGAGAGGGCGCAGGGGAGCAGGCGGCGCGGAGTGGGCTGAGGGTCCGGCCGCCTCACCGCGCCAGGGCACCCATCCTCTCCCTCCTTCGGACAGTCTTCTCGGGGTCCTGGAGTCCGCCGTGCCTAGCACCCCAAACAATCCGAAACATAGCCGAGGCGAATGCAGCTGGAGAGGGGCTTGTCCGGAAAGGCAGCCCCGGGAACAGCAAGCGCGGAGCGGGTGGCTGCTTCCAGATTTCCAGGGCTCCAGGTTCTCGAGAGATACTCCCAAAGAGTTTCGGGCGAGAGTGCGTGCCGGCGGGTGGGGGGCCGAAAAATTGTTTAAATCTCCTCCTGGAGGGTCCTCACTTCTACATGACAGCCATCCACCGCGAATCCACTAGGTAAATCCAATTAGCTTTGTGTGCGGGGACTAAGGAGGCCACTTCGCCGGCCCAACCTCCTTTCAAGACAGAAGCAGACCCCATGGAATCCAGGCGCCCCTTCCCTCCATTCAGCCCCGGCCGGCTCGCCCGCTAGCGCCAGCCTCCCCCGGGCAGCGCGCGGAGCAGCGGCGCGCATCGCCTGCTCCCGAGGCAATCTCCGCGTCCGCCGCCTCCTGACACTTACGCCCGGCGAGGGGTTCAGTGGGAAGAGTGCGCCCTTCTGAAGGAAGTGGGAATCGAACGGGGGAAAGACAGCTGAGAAGAAGATGCGGACGAAGGAGTAAGGGAGAGAAACAGAAAAAGAAAAAGAAAAAAAAAAGAAAGAAAGAAAAGAAAAACCACACACGCTGGTGAAGCAAGGGGCTCTATGCAAATCTGCAGTCTCCAAACAGCAAATCACTGAAGCTCAGATGCAATGCAGAGGACGAGCCTATGTAACGAGGGAGGCTGGTTTAGCTTCCCACGAAAATCGCCCTGCTTTGCCTCTCCCTTGCATTCTCCACGCATCAAAGGGACACGTGTAAGGCGAAACGGGAACACCCTAAAAAGCAGCTCTCCCTCCACCAGGTGATCCCTCCATCTGAACTACAATGGCAAATGGCACCCTTCCCCTACACAATGGTTTAGATGTAACCAGTGTCTTTAGAGATCTTAAAAGGGAGAGAATTCGGGTCTTTTTATTGGACCAAACTTGTTCTACCAGGTGTTTAAACCCAATCTGCTAAATATGGCTTGATACCTTGTACTCAAGCATCAGTTGCGATGATCTGTTAATCACATATGTTACTCATAACAAGGATTCTTCATCCCACTACCATATTATAACTCATATAAGGCAGTGGAAGTTCAGGGGACCAAAACTCACAGGGAGGGAAAAGGATGCATTAATTTGGCAGCTGCAGAAGAGGCAGAAAGTGGAAGAATGCGAAGAGAGGAAGAGAAGTGTCAGGACAGAAACAGGAAGAAAGCAGAAAAGAAAGAAATGGCATGAATATAATTGCTTGTATTTCAGTCAATATTTTAGGAATATTTAAGAACTTCCAAGACCTCCATAGAAGCCCCGCTGTGATGATCTTTGCTAAGGGTGGAACTCCTCCTTTCTCTCATCCTGTCTTATAAAGAAAATAGCATCAGGAAATGAAAATTCCTAAATCTAGTGCCCCCAAGGGAAAGAGGACATTTATATGCTTTTGATGAAATACAGCATCTTTAACTGAAAGCTGTGTGTCCTAGATGAAAGACCAGCAAAGCCAGCATAAATTTAAGAGTAGAAATCTAGCAATGCAAGTGGACTTAGCTAGGAGGACCACAGGCACTGGATGCTGGTGATTAAGACTTGGGACTATGATTTAAACATTGCCGTGATTTCCAAAAGATGATAAAAACCTATGACATGTCTAGTGGCTGGACTTTTTTTTTTGTCTTTATTTCTATTTAAAGCCAAAAGAAAGCAACATTGAACAGGAATGATTTCTCACTAGCTTCTCATCATCTACATAATTGTTATCAACAAATATAAAGTCCAATACTTTTTAAAAAATGTAATTCTGGGAAGATTTCATTCAAATCAGCTACTAACCCAAGTGGCCATTTAGATTTGTATATTGCTTCCTAGTCCAAAGATTCAACCATGGGACCCTGATACCCACTATATAAATAGTGTCCAGTGGCCCCCAAATCACACCTGTAGCAATCACACATCTCACATTCCTGTCAAAGGTTTATTTTATGATACTAAAAGATAATTCTTCAGTAGTATATTGATTGAAACAGTTCAGCCTTGCTAAACACGATGCTTTTATCTATTTAAATATGCCATGTCTCCCAACCGTCCACAGCTCTCAAACACCAGCAGACGCAAAATCTATCATTTTCCACCGTGAACTGTTTCTGCCCTTGCCCCCAGTCATTTCTTATTCATTTTGTTATTTTGCAACATATGTATTTTAATTCACTAACAAGAGTCGTGATTATTCGTTTTAAAAATATCAAGTAGAGCTTCAAAAAGAAAAGGAAAATCATCCACACAGTATGTTTTCAGGACTGCAGGTCCATATTCTGAATTTGACATTTCATAGCGTTAGCATGGAAAGAGCACTGGATTAGGAGTTAGGAAATCTGTACTGCATTTTTGATGCCACCATTTGCTGGTTACATCACATTAGTTACTCAGGCTTTCCCTGAGGCACTGTGACTTCCTTTATAAAATAGTCATGTTTCTATCTTTCCTAACAATCCCACAGGGTGGAAAGGATATCATGCAATATTTAATGTTGGTGTTCTTTAAAATATGTCAAATGCTCCCTGCAATGAAGGCGTTATGTCTCTTCTCTCATACAGGTCTAACATATTCAAGGTGATCACCATGCACAATACATTCGGTTGCCTTCCATCTAAAAGATACGTAGAACATTGCATTGTTCTCCAATACCCTCATATATTGTGTTAATCTGTCCTTCCCTCCCCAAATAAATGGTAGATTCCTGAAGGGGACAAGAGTCAAGTCTTCATTCCTACTCCCTCTAGTGTCCAGCATATGTGAAACATATCTAGTCTCTTAGTACTTACAGTCAATTCTCATTATTCACAGTAGTTGTGGCAAATAAAGTCCCTGTGAACACTGAATTAGCAAATACTGAACCATTGCTCCTATGGGGAAATACAGGGCTATGTTCCTGCAAACCTCTGATCACATTTTCATCACTGAATCAATCCATTGCCTTGTTTTATGTGTTTCTGAATGATAATGACACCTTCTTTAATACATAATGTTGATTCATCAACATTGAACTCATGACCAGCAGCACTTTAACTCATGCCTGAAAGAAGCATATCTAATATGTATTTTCTCCATAAGGCACATCACATCTTTCTTGCATTTAGGAACATTAGACAGCCCTTTAGTATTATGCTTGAGGGCCATTTTAAACAGCAAAGTCACCAGCGTAAAACACAAAAACATGGTGCTAAAAAGACCTAAAATAGCGCACTTGTTTACAGTGTGAGAGCTGAAACAAGAAGGAAGCCAATAGTCTTGTTCAACTTCAGCCAGGAGCATGTGCATTGGGAACACAAACGTTTGCCATTCTCTGCATGTTTGCTAAGGATCACCAAAGTGCCACAGGCTACAAGTAAATAACAAGGACCAACTGTATTTGTTATTCTCTTGATTGCTAGGAATGGATAGGGCTGGGACTTCGGAGAGTGATTTGTATAAGGAAAAGCCATAGAAATAGAATAAGCATAGAAGATTGTGAATAACTTTCCCAAGAACATTTAATTAGGAGGATGCTTCCCCTCCTCCCCTACTCACCCGCCTGTCTTATATTGTCTGGGGCCTTGGGAGATAAAGGCAGGGTTAGAGAAAGGATAGGCCAGAAATCTTAGTTTTACAGGAGTCTCAAGAGCTAAGGAGAAAATATTTATGGCTGCCTCAAAAGAAGAAATTGTAGCTGTAGTCTTCCAGGCAGATGTCTAGGGCACCTTTGCAATACTTAGGAGGTTCTAGGGTGTATGCTGTGATACGGATACAGCAATATTTGTTATAAATGATTGTAATTTTGTGGAACAAGGAGCAATTCTCTTTCTAGATAGTGTAGAAAAAGTATTGTGGGCAAAAGCATGAGTAATCTGGGTGAAGCAAATAAAGCTTGTGTGTACCCATTAATTTGTGTCTCTTCAGCTAGTCAGTCTTTGCGTTTGCAATTTTGTTATCTAAGGGAAACTGAGGCAGCATCTCACAAATTGTTCTCAGGTGATTGAAGAACTGGTTGGAGGAAAGATGGTTTTTGGCTAACTGTAATGTATTCTAAAAAAATTCAGTGCAGACAGTGTGATATAAGTGTTTCTTAACGCTGTCTGCACCCTGAGAGTGTCAGTGCTTTTATCAGGAATTTATGCCCCAACATCTCAGTCAGAATTACAGAAGGCAGAGGTGGCTTCTAGAAGCCTTGGGCTACTATCATCTCTAATTATGATGTGGCTGTGCTCATTAGTTATAATATCTGTTGAAAATAAGTTATCACTGATGAAATTAAGGGCTTGTTAATTAGTCCAATGAAAGTTAGGAAGAAGTTATCCTTGGTGAAATTATTAATAGGCAAGATGCGTGAATTAACTAAATTTTACCTGAACACACCTCACTTCTACATAAATAGAGTATGTGACTCTAAGAGGCTTTTCACCCTTTACTATGAGGAATGGTTCCATAATAATAGTAATAATAAAAACTAACACTTATTTCTAGCACACTACTCTGAGTGATTTAAATGAATTAATTCACATAATCATTACAAAATGATATGAGGTAGGTACTACTGTTGATCCCTAACAGTTCTTAGCCACTTAATTCTGAGAGATGGTGAGATGGGTGCTGTCACTGAAATACTGTCATATTTGCTTCAGGAAAACCATTTTTGGAAGACATTTTTTTTTTTCAGGTACCTAAAAGAATAAAGAGCTGGCACTTCACCAAGCTTCTAGAATAGGCTATAAAATTTTGTGCCTACTCATTAATAAATGTCTGTATCTGTAGCAGAAGTTGGTCTTGGTCTTGAATTCATTATGAGCTGTACTTGTGTGAACTCTTGGAAACGGGGTTCACACTCAGTTGCTGCCAACAACCATGGCTACTGAGATCTACCTAAAAGAACCTAAGGACTGTATGTGCTAAGCTGTCCTAAGCCCACTCACGCCTGATGATTTATCATGAACAAGAACACAGGTAGCCTAAGTTGAACAACAGTTAAGAAATGAGAGATGGATTTGAAAGTCGAGAGGAAAAGAAAAAAGAAATAGGAAGAGACGGAAGAGGAGAGCGAGTGGAAGAGGGAGATTCTGGAGAAATGGGAAAGGACAGGCCATTTCAAGTTATTTCTTCATATTGCAAAAATCAACCTTTTTGTCTCAAGAAACAGGATGGTTGTCAGGCAGACACTTTCATCCTTTTCATATTTCCCTTAAGCTTAATTGGAAACCCTTAAAGCTCAGTATTAAGCTTTTTAAATAGAAAAGTAGACACTAAAAACAGCAGAGGGGAAGTATATTAAAACCCACAGGCAGCACTAATATTTTAAAAATTAAAAATGAGAAGAGTGTCAGTCTTGCATTTTGCATTTCTACCAGTATCCGCATAAAGTAAAGACAAGCAGACCCCACATATCCATCTACCTACTTTCCTGAGTTAGAAATGAGAGTCAATAAAAAGGGCCAGACTCAGAAGAGGGTTTGTTCTGGAGAGTTGTAAAGCTAAACTCCCGATCCTGTTACCCCTCTGGATTATTGCAGGTCCCTAAGAGTAAGATCAGAAAATGAGAGTAAGAGCATTGAGAATAATAATAATAATAATAATAATAATAATAATAATAATGATGCCAGGCTAAAAGCATCTCTGGAGATTTACTGCAATCTTTTTATTATTGAGATGATAAACTTGTGTTACAGAAAAGTCAGGTTTATTTATGAAGTGTTTACTTATCTTGAGGAACACTTTCACCTCCAACCACCGATAGTCCAGTCATAGATATAGATTGGTGAATTCAGTCAACTTAGCTATTACCTAGCTCCTCCCCAATGATATAACAAATCAGAGGGAGTGCTGGGGATCAAGATGAGCCAATGCTGTACTCAAGTCACTCAAATTGAATTCAAGCCTAGATGTGCAGTTTGACTTGGAAACACGACTAGATTTATTCAAGTCAAGATTGGTTGTGTTTAGCTCTGAAATATTCTATAATCTCTATCTTGTCTTTCATCCGATTTAATAAAAATTTCGTTTTTGGTGGCTTGCATACAACTTGGTGCTTAAGTACCAAGTCAGGGTCATAGAGATTTCACTATAACTGTAAATTCAAGTGTTGCAGGCATCACAGGAGCACCAACCAATAATATGCCATCTTTTAATCACTGTCAGCTTATATAGTTTGTAGAATTATTTCAACTGATTTCTGTTGGTGACAAACACTTCCTAGGCTCATGCTCTTTCAGTTTCAATGTGTTCATAATGTAGCGTGGCAACATGAGACTGGAGTGCCTGACTGTGAGTATGAATCCAAGCTTCATTGTTTTTATTCATGTGACATTGAGTTTAAGGGCCCCTTGTCCCAGTTTCCTCATCTGGAAAAGGATTATAATGCTAAATGTAATGAAATTGGAACCATTTCTAAAATCTATTAAACACATAATAAATATGTTATTGTTCTTTATTCATGTGTACTTAGTTTAGCTTATTTATTCTTTATTCATAGGTACTTTATGCTAAAGACATAAAGATAATGAGTTGCGAGGTGGTTTTTAATTTGGCCATACTCTAAAGTCTTCCCACTCTCTATAGTCAAGCTCAGCCACTTCTTAATTTATTACCATAGCCTCTGTTTCTCTCAATCTGTGTTGCTCAAACTTTAGTGTGCATAGGAGATACACTAGAGGGGCTAGAAGAGCTGTTAAATCACAGATTGCTTTGCTTTTGATTTCCTTAATCTTTGGAGGACCCTGATAATTTGCATTTCTAACAAGTTCCCAGGTGATGCTGAAGCTGCTAGTCCAGGGGAATGCCAAAGTCCTTGTGTCAGGTTTTATTAACTAACACATGGAGAGCTTTCTCATTAAGCTCCTTACCAATGATCTCACCTCCCCTTAGTTGATCTAGTATAACTACAGCCAGATCAGTGTTCCCTAAGCATAGATAATAGTGCTGTATCCAGTTCTCTTCTTTAAAGCATTGTTTAAAAACTTCAAGATGTCTATTATATAAACCTATTTGTTCTCATCTCACACCATGTAACTATAAATTCTCCTTACTACAGTTAGAAAAAAAATTCTATTTTCCTTCTCATCTTTTGTATTTGAGCTCTTTTATTTGTTGCCTTGCCAGTGGCTATGAGCAGGAACTCAGACACTACACTAGGGTTCAACTCTTGCTTCTACTAACTTGCTAGCTATGTGGCCTTGGGCAGGTTATTTAAGCTCGGTTTTCCCATTTGTAAAAAAGGTTAATTGTAGGGTTGTTGTGAGGATTAAATGAGTTGACAAATTTAAGTATTTAAAATACAATAGTGCCTAGAGTAAATGTGTGTGTATCTAGATATACACTACCGTAGTGTCTAGAGTGCATATATATATATACATACAAACTAGCTTTTTGCTGTTGTTTTCTGAAATGGGTTATTTTTCCCCCTGTTTTATGGTAGGGATAAAATAAATCAGAATTTATGATAATATTGTTTTCTATATAATTCCTAATACTGGTCATCCCAAATAGTCACCATAACAAAACTAAAGTAAACTAAACAAGAACAAAAATTAAAAAGTCCCTTCCAGGTCTGGGCATATCAGGCCTCCAGTCCAACCAGCACCAGCTAGAGAAAAGATCAGTGCCATGAACTGACAACCTGGGATCTGTCTGCCTGAATTCCAAGACACTGTCTGTCATACACGTCTATCACTGCAGAAAGAAGCATGAGATTGTTGAGAACAACTAGAAGTGGAAGGACAACTCTAAGGCAAGTTAGGGTAATATTAAGACTAAAGCATAATTTCCAAATTCTCTAGTAAACACAGATACTCAAACCAGTAACCAGAAATCATGTACCATATGTTTAATTTCCTGAATGTCCAAGGACTCAGAGCATAAACCAATTTGATTTATCTTTGCGAAAATATGTTGTGGAGCATATATTACAATTTGAATGCACTGAGAGGAACTTAATCATGCGATTCAAATTGAATCTCTATCTGGGATCTATAATCGAATCCCCACCCAATTCAAGAATTCAGGATATATATTTTATATATATGTACATATATATACACATAAATATAATATTTATATATATATATATATTTGTTAGGTTGCACATTTTGTCAGAGATATTTTGATGTTAATACTACAGATAAGTTGGTATGACTATTCTACTATAAAGACCTTTTTACCAAGTAAAATTAAAATTCTGTAGCATGTTATATTAAGCCCTTTAAAATGTGCCTCCATGCCTCTTGTTTCACCTCCATTTCAACTTCTGCCACTTTCTCCACAAACACCCCAGGCTCCAGCCACATGAATTTCTCGCTCTTCCGTAAAACACACTGCACGCTTTTTGTTGTTGTTGTTTTTGCTTTGACATATCCCACGCTATTCTCTCTGTAAAACTATATTTTCTACTTCCTTCCTCTCTTAGTATTGCATTAATTGTTCTATCAAATGTTAATATATATTTCTCCATTGGAAAAATTTCTGAACTCTGTCATTTTTTTGCTACCTTCTCATGTGTAGAATATTACAAATACCTAAAAAAAGAGTGAGGATATGTAACAGTGTATTCACATTACTATTGTGCAGAATAAATAATGATCAAAGCAACTGGTTAAGTCGATCACCATGTTTAGTGGTTAAAATCACCAAAGCCAACAGAGAAATGAAAAAAATCCTCTTCAATTTACCCTTACAGTTTTATTGGTGAGTTATTTTTATTATCTAAAATATATAATAAGTTTATGCTTAATTTTAATTTGAATGCTAAGTAAGCTGGTTATAAAGAATGATGGAATTCATTGTCATATTTTCCTACTCATATTATAAACAGATGTCTTTCTTTTCCATACTTCATAAAAAAAAGAAAGTACTGCCAAGCTAAGATGCTTGCTGCCAAGTTGAATTACAGAACAAACATTTATAGCCAACTTATAAATTCTTAACTATAGAGTTTTATAATGGAAATACTGTCACCATTTTCACTATAACCATTCAAATAATATTACTATAGCAAAACTTATCATCTAATATTTTTTTCTGGGATGGATGAGGGAAGACTAGCTATAAGAGTTGGAAAAACTTCCAGTAGTTCAATTCAAATTGCACAATTATTCCAATAGTTCAAGTCTCTTAGAATATTGATTTTAAAAGAAGAAGTATATGCTCCAAAACATTTATACTTAAAAGATAGGAAATTTTTTGATACCTGTATAAGAAATATATGACCTCTGAGGCATTTTGAAAAATTATTAATCAATGTTGCTTTTTTAAAACTGTCTTATTTTCCTTTTATAAAAGAATTGCTTTCCCTCACATTTTCTCTGTTCTATTGCTGAGATGATTCCCCGGAGAACTGTGTGTTTATCTTGACAGGTGTTAGTAGATCCACAGACCTCTGTGGAATTGTTCCTGGTTGTGTTCAAGTACAGTAGAAAACATTATGCCTGCAAAGTAATGAACTTACCTTATTGCATTCTAAATAAAATAAACCACACAGCAAGTGGAATTAATCTACTAATGTCTTCCTAATGAAGCTTTCATTAGACATATGCTGTGGTCTTCAATATTTAACACATGACAGGTATTAAAACAAAGCATATCTGATGATTTTTTTAAAGCATACTTGATGATTGCCTCTTACGTTATTTTTAAATGAACTAGATTACCTTCAGATTGCTTTAGGCACCTAATCAAAGAGATACAAGAACATATCTAGACTTAAGATTTTTTTTTTAATCAAATAGAAGAAACAAATGCCTCACTACTAACGCCCTTAAATAATGAAAACTGGGCCAGGTGCTCAGGCCTGAAATCTTAGCACTTTGGAAGGTGGAGACAGAAGGATCACTGGAGACTACAAGTTTGAGACCAGCTTGAGCAACATAGGGAGACCCCATCTCTACAAAAAGTTAAAAAAATTTTGTAGAGGCATGGTGATATATATCTGTGGTGCTAGCTAACATGGGAGGATCACTTTAACCCAGTTCAAAGCAGCAGTGAGTAATGATAAGGCCACTGTGCTCCAGCCTGGGTGACAGAGAGATCCCATCTCTACGTAAACAAATAAATAACACATTTATTTATTATTATCATTATTTTGAAACTAAGTTTCACTCTTGTTGCCCAGGATGGAGTGCAATGGGGCAATCTCAGCTCACCACAACCTCTGCCTCCGAGGTTCAGACGATTCTCCTGCCTCAGCCTCCTAAGTAGCTGGGATTACAGGCATGTGCCACCATGCCCGGCTAATTTTGTATTTTTAGTAGAGATGGGGTTTCTCCATGTTAGTCAGGCTGATCTCGAACTCCCAGCCTCAGGTGATCCACTCACCTCGGCCTCCCAAAATGCTGGGATTACAGGCATGAGCTACCACGCCTGGGCATATTTTTATTTATTTATGTGTTATTCTCATATTGAAGGGAGGGGCAAATTTCCAATTTTCTGTGCAATGTAAAATCTCATGCATTAATAAAATTTATAAGGCAAATATTAAGAATGGTATTGTTTTAGCCCAATTCACAGTGGTTTGCTTTAGAAGTAGCAAACACTGGATTCCCAGGCAAGATGGCCAAATAGGAACAGCTCTGGTCTGCAGCTCCTAGCAAGAACAATGCAGAAGGCAGGTGATTTCTGCATTTTCAACTGAGGTACCTGGTTCATCTCACTGGGACTGGTTAGACAGTGGGTGCAGCCCACGGAGGGCGAGCCAAAGCAGGGTGGGGCGTCGCATAACCCAGGAAGCACAACGAGTCAGGGAACTCCCTCTCCTAGCCAAGGGAAGCCAGTGAGGGACTGTGCCATGAGGGATGGTGCTATCCAGCCCAGACACTAGGCCTTTCCCATGGTCTTCACCACCAACAGACCAGGAGATTCCCTCTGCTGCCCGCACCACAAAGTCCCTGGGTTTCAAGCACAAAACTAGGTGGCTGTTTGGGCAGACACCAAGCTAGCTGCAGGAGTTTTTCTTTGTACCCCAGTGGTGCCTGGAATGTCAGTGAGACAGAACCATTCACTCCCCCAGAAAGGGGGCTGAAGCCAGGAAGCCAAGTGGTCTTGCTTAGTGAATCCCACCCCCCTGGAGTCCAGCAAGCTAAGATCCACTGGCTTGAAATTCTTGCTGCCAGCACAGCAGCCTGAAGTCAACCTGTGATGCTCAAGCTTGGTGTGGGGAGGGATGTCCACCATTACTGAGGCTTGAGTAGGTGGTTTTCCCCTCACAATGTAAACAAAGCTGCTGGGAAGTTTGGAATGGGCAGAGCCCACCACAGCACCAAAAAGCTGCTGTAGCCAGACTGCCTCTCTAGATTCCTGCCCTCTGGGCAGGGCATCTCTGAAAAAAAGACAGCAGCCGCAGTCAGGAACTTATAGATAAAACTCCCATGTCCCTGGGATAGAACACATGGGGGAAGGGGCGGCTGTTGGCACAGCTTCAGCAGACTTAATCATTCCTGCCTGCCGGCTCTGAAGAGAGCAGCAGATCTCACAGCACAGCACTCGAGCTCTGCTAAGGGACAGACTGCCTTCTCAAGTGGGTCCCTGATCCCCGTGCCTCCTGATGGGGAGACACCTCCCAGCATGGGTCAACAGACAACTCATACAGGAGAGCTCCAGCTGGCATCTGGCAGGTGTCCCACTGGGACAAAGCTTCCAGAGGTGGGAGCAAGCAGCAACCTTTACTGTTCCACAGCCTCCACTGGTGATACCCAGGAAAACAGGGTCTGGAGTGGACCCCCAGCAAACTCCAGCAGACCTGCAGGAGACTGTTAGAAGGAAAAGTAACAGAAAGGAAAACAAACAGAAGGAAAACTAACAAACAGAAAGTAATAGCATCAACATCAACAAAAAGAACAACCACGCAAAAACTCCATCCGAAGTTTACCAACAGCAAAGACCAAAGGTAGATAAGTCCACGAAGATGAGGAAAAACCAGTGCAAAGAGGCTGAAAATTTCAAAAACCAGAATTCCTCTTCCCGTCAAAGAGTCACAGCCCCCTGCAAGCAAGGGAACAAAACTGGACGGAGAATGAGTTTGATGAATTGACAGAAGTAGGCTTCAGAAGGTGGGTAATAACAGACTCCTCTGAGTTAAAGGGGCATGTTCTAACCCAATGCAAGGAAGCTAAGAACCTTGAAAAAAGGTTAGACAAATTGCTAACTAGAATAACCAGTTTAGAGAAGAACATAAATGACCTGATGGGGCTGAAAAACAGAGCACGAGAACTTCGTGAAGCACACACAAGTATCAATAGCCAAACAAATCAAGCAGAAGAAGGGATATCAGAGATTGACAATCAACTTAACAAAATAAAGCATGAAGACAAGATTAGAGAAAAAAGAATGGAAAGGAACGAACAAAGCCTCCAAGAAATATGAGACTGTGAAAAGACCAAACCTACATTTGATTGGTGTACCTGAAAGTGAAGGGGATAATGGAACCAAGTTGGAAAACACACTTCAGGATATATTCCAGGAGAGCTTCCCCAACCTGCAAGACGGGCCCACATTCAGATTCAGGAAATACAGAGAACACCACAAAGATACTCCTCAAGAAGAGCAACCCCAAAACACACAATCTTCAGATTCACCAAGGTTGAAATGAAGGAAAAAATGTCAAGGGCACCCAGAGAGAAAGGTCGGGCTACCCACAAATAGAAGCCCATCAGACTAACAGCAGATCTCTCTGCAGAAACCCTACAAGCCAGAAGACAGCAGGGATCAATATTCAACATTCTTTTTTTTTTTTTTTTTGAGACGGAGTCTCGCTCTGTCGCCCAGGCTGGAGTGCAGTGGCGCAGTCTCGGCTCACTGCAAGCTCCGCCTCCCGGGTTCACGCCATTCTCCTGCCTCAGCCTCTCCGAGTAGCTAGGACTACAGGCGCCCACCACCACGCCCGGCTGTTTTTGTATTTTTAGTAGAGACGGGGTTTCACTGTGGTCTCGATCTCCTGACCTCGTGATCCACCCGCCTCGGCCTCCCAAAGTGCTGGGATTACAAGCGTGAGCCACCGTGCCCGGCCAATATTCAACATTCTTAAAAGAATTTTCAACCCAGAATTTCATATCCAGCCAAAATAAGCTTCATAAGTGAAGGAGAAATAAAATTCTTTACAGACAAGCAAATGCTGAGGGATTTTGTCACCACCAGGCCTGCCTTACAAGAGCTCCTGAAGGAAGCACTAAACATGGAAAGGAAAAACCAGTTACCAGTCACTGTAATGTGAAACATCAATGTGTGTAAAGACCATTGGCACTATGAAGAAACTGCACCAACTAATGGGCAAAGTAACCAACTAGCATCATAATGACAGGATCAATTCAAACATAACAATATTAACCTTAAATGTAAATGGGCTAAATGCCCAAATCAAAAGGCATAGACTGGCAAATTGGATAGAGTCAAGACCAATTGGTGTGCTGTATTCAGGAGACCCATCTCATGTACAAAGACACACATAGGCTCAAAATAAAATGATGGAAGATTTACCAAGCAAATGGAAAGCAACAGAAAGCAAGGGTTGCAATCTTAGTCTCTGATAAAACAGACTTTACACCAACACCAACAAGCATCAGAAAAAGACAAAGGGGGCATTACATAATGGTAAAGAGATCAATGCAACAAGAACAGCTAACTATCCTAAATATATATGCACCCAATATAAGAGCACCCAGATTTATAAAGCAAGTTCTTAGAGACCTACAAAGAGACTTAGACTCCCACACAATAATACTGGGAGACTTTAACACTGCACTGTCAATATTATACAGATCAATGAGACGGAAAATTAGCAAGGATATTCAGGACTTGCACTCAGCTCTGGAACAAGCAGACATAATAGACATCTCCAGAACTCTCCACCCCAAATCAACAGAATATACATCCTTCTCAGCACCATATTGCCCTTATTCTAAAATTTACCACATAATTGGAAGTAAAACATTCCTCAGCAAATGCAAAAGAACGGAAATCATAACAAACAGTCTCTCAGACCACAGTACAATCAAATTAGAACTCAGGATTAAGAAACTCACTCAAAACCGCACAACTACATGGAAACTGAACAACCTCCTCCTGAATGACTACTGGGTAAATAACGAAATGAAGGCAGAAATAAAGTTGTTCTTTGAAACCAGTGAGAACAAAGATACAACATACCAGCATCTCTAGGACACAGCTAAAGCAGTGTTTACAGGGAAATTTATAGCACATAATGCCCACAGGAGAAAGCAGGAAAGATCTAAAATCAACACCCTAACATCACAATTAAAAGAACTAAAGAAGCAATGGCAAACAAATTCAAAAGCTAGCAGAAGACAAGAAATAACTAAGATCAGAGCAGAACTGAAGGAGATAGAGACACAAAAAAAACTTTCAAAAAATCAGTGAAAACAGGAGGTGTTTTTTGAAAAGATCAACAAAATAGATAGACCACTAGCCAGACTAATATATAGGAAAAGAGAGAAGAATCAAATAGACACAATAAAAAAAGATAAAAGGGATATCACCACTGATCCCACAGAAATACAAACTACCAACAGAGAACACTATAAACACCTCTATGCAAATAAACTAGAAAATCTAGAAGAAATGGATAAATTCCTGGATATATACACCCTCCCAAGACTAAATCAGGAAGAAGTCGAATCCTTGAAGAGACCAATAACAAGTTCTGAAATTGAGGCAGTAATTTAAAAAAAGCCCAGGACCAGATGGATTCACAGCCTAATTCTACCAGAGGTACAAAGAGGAGCTGGTACCATTCCTTCTGCAACTAATCCTAACAATAGAAAAAGAGGCACTCCTCCCTAACTCATTTTATGAGGCCAGCATCATCCTGATATCTTTTTTTTTTTTTTCTTTTTGAGATGGAGTCTCACTCTGTCGCCCAGGCTAGAGTGCAGTGGCGCGATCTCTGCTCACTTCAACCTCCACCTCCCAGGTTCAAGCGATTCTCCTGCCTCAGCCTCCCGAGTAGCTGGGACTACAGGCACCTACCGCCATGCCCGGCTAATTTTTTTATTTTTATTTTTAGTAGAGATGGGGTTTCACCATCTTAGCCAGGCTGGTCTTGAACTCCTGACCTCAAATGATCCACCCGCCTCGGCCTCCCAAAGTGCTGGGATTACAGGCATGAGCCACCGCGCCCGGCCCATCCTGATATCAAAGTCTGGCAGAGACACAACAGAAAAAGAAAATTTCAGGCCAATATCCCTGATGAACATCAATGCAAAAATCCTCAATAAAATACTGGCAAACCGAATTCAGCAGCACATCAAAAAGCTTAACCACCACCAATCAAGTCAGCTTCATCCCTGGGATGCCAGGCTGGTTCAGCATACACAAATCAATAAATTTAATCCATCACATAAACAGAACCAATGACAAAAAACACATGATTATCTCAATAGATGCAGAAAAGGCCTTCAATAAAATTCAACAGCCCTTCATGCTAAAAGTAATCAATAAACTAGGTATTGGTGGAACATATTTCAAAATAATAAGAGCTATTTATGACAAGCCCACAACCAATATCATACTGAAGGGGCAAAAGCTGGAAGCATTCCCTTTGAAAACCGGCACAAGACAAGGATGCCCTCTCTCACCACTCCTATTTAACATATTATTGGAAGTTCTGGCCAGGAAAATCAGGCAAGAGAAAGAAATAAAGGGTATTCAAATAGGAAATAGGAAGTCAAATTAGCTCTGTTTGCAGATGACATGATTGTATATTTAGAAAATCCCATTCTCAGACCAGCAACTCCTTTAACTGATAAGCAAATTCAACAAAATCTCAGGATACAAAATCAATGTGCAAAAATCACAAGCTTTCCTATATACCAGTAATAGACAGACAGCCAAATCATGAGCAAACTCCCACTCACTCACAATTGCTGCAAAGAGAATAAAGTACCTATGAATACAACTTACAAGGGATATGAAGGACCTCTTCAAGGAGAACTACAAACCACTGCTCAAGGAAATAAGAGAGGACACAAACAAATGGAAAAACATTCCATGCTCATGGATAGAGAGAATCAATATCGTGAAAATGGCCACACTGCCCAAAGTAATTTATACGTTTAATGCTTTTCCCATCAAGCTACCATTGACTTGCTTTACCGAATTAGAAAAAAGTACTTTAAATTTCATATGGAACCAAAAATTACCCCAAATAGCCAAGACAATCCTAAGCAAAAAGAACAAAGCTGGAGGCATCACACTACCTGACTTCAAACTATACAAGGTCACAGTAACCAAAACAGCATGGTACTGGTACCAAAACAGATATATAGACCAATGGAATAGAATAGAGGCCTCAGAAATAACACCACACATCTACAACCATCTGTTCTTTATCAAACCTGATGAAAACAAGCAATGGGGAAAGGATCCCCTATTTAATAAATGGTGTTGGGAAAACTGGCTAGCCATATTCAGAAAACTGAAACTGGACTCCTTCCTTACACCTTATACAAAAATTAACTCAATATGGATTAAAGATTTAAACGTAACATCTAAAACCATAAAAACCTTAGAAGAAAACCTAGGCAATAACATTCAAAACACAGGGATGGACAAAGACTTCATGACTAAAACACCAAAAGCAACGGCAATAAAAGCCAAAATTGACAAATGGGTTCTAATTAAACTAAGGAGCTTCTGCACAGCAAAAGAAACTATCATCAAAGTGAACAGGGAACCTAAAGAATGGGAGGAAATTTTTGCATCTATCCATCTGACAAAGGGCTAATCTCTGGAATCCACAAGGAACTTAAACAAATTTACAAGAAAAAAAACAAACAACCCCATCAAAAAGTGGGCAAAGGATATGAACAGACACTTTTCAAAAGAAGACATTTATGCGGCCAATAAACACATGTAAAAAAGCTCATCATCACTGGTCATTAGAGAAATGCAAATGAAAATCATAATGAGATACCATCTCATGCCAGTTAGAATGGTGATCATTAAAAAGTCAGGAAACAACAGATGCTGGAGAGGATGTAGAGAAAAAGGAACACTTTTACACTGATGGTGGGAGTATAAATTAGTTCAACCATTGTAGAAGACGGTGTGGCGATTCCTGAAAGATCTAGAACTAGGAATACCATTTGATCTAGCAATCCTATTACTGGGTATATATCCAAAGGATTATAAATCATTCTACTATAAGGACACATGCACATGTATGTTTACTGCAACACTATTCACAATAGCAAAGACTTGCAACCAACCCAAATGCCCATCAATATTAGACTGGATAAAGAAAATGTGCACATATACACCATAGAATACTATGCAGCCATAAAAAAGAATGAGTTCATGTCCTTTGCAGGGACAGGGATGTAGCTGGAAACCGTCATTCTCAGCAAACTAACACAGGAACAGAAAACTAAACACCGCATGTTCTCACTCATAAGTGGGAGTTGAACAATGAGAACACATGGACACAGGGAGGGGAACATCACACACTGGGGCCTGTCAGGGGTTGGGGAGCAAGGGGAGGGATCGTATTAGGAGAAATACCTAATGTAGATGACGGGTTGATGGGTGCAGCAAACCACCATGGCACATGTTTACCTATGTAACAAACCTGCATGTTCTGCACACGTATTCCAGAACTTAAAGTATAATTTAAAAAAACTAGCAAACACCAGCTTAAATTGCAGTTAAAACTACATAGTTTAATGGCCAGTGGAAGATCAACTGTAAACAAAGAAAATCAGTATCTTTTCATACGCAGCATTTTGATTTAGCATTTGTTGAAAATAAAATTCAAAGCATCTCACAGAAAACCTGCCTCCTTCAGAAAAATCAACAATTTTGGAGCATGTGTGATCCCATTCCAGCTAATATTTACAGTAGTATATAAAACACCTACAAATAAGTCACATCTTCATTGCTACATTATGCCAAATTCTTAATTTCCCATTTTATGTTCCCTTGTCAATTCTTTCCTGCTTCTCTCCTGTATAATCACAGTTGTCCAATTGAGACCTGATGATCTTATCAGTCATGCACTTTTACTATTATTATTTAAATTTACTCATTTCAACTATTATTTATTGCCAAGCTTTGCAGAGGGAAGAAAACAGACATGGTAAAAGAAGAGCGAAGGTGGGTCTTTTCTCTTTTGGCAGTAGCAGCCAGAAACAGTATGAAAGCAATGGATCATGAAGAAAAGCAATTTCCTACTTGAGGGATTAGATAGTACCCTCTTTTGTACTGTTAAATCAAAGTTTGAGTTATTTTTCCAAGTAATACTGATTTTTTCAATTTACATAAATAGTCTCTAGAGAAACTGCAAGAGACCCCCAAACACATACCCTCTCAGCCAATCAATAGAAAAGATAAGGAAAATGAAAAAAAGAAAAGAAAAAACAAACTTCCTTTATGTTGTACTGCTTTGAGCAAGGCTTTACACAGCACGGCAAAAATTAAACTGCTACACAAGCAAAAGATAATTAGCTTAACAAGGAAGAATTTGAACTGATACATGAAACTTTTTTTTTCTTTTTTTCAGGAAAAGTGTAGGCAATTTTTATTTTGAAGCAGTTCACTTTTGCTAGCATTAGAAAATTGAAAACTATGTAAATTCCAGCAAATGTGTGCTTTAATGTTTAGGTTCACATTGATATTAACCACTGCTATCAGTTGGTAATAAATTCAGATTTGAGAAAATTTGTAGCAGAAAACTACTCTGAAATGTCATGTGAAAATCCTAATTAATTTTAAATGCATTTACATTCATGGAGGAATAAAACCTACTCTTAAATAATAAAGGAAAATAATAGTTACATGTATAAAATGTGAGGAAGGAAAATCATGAGTCTATTTTCACAGTTCATTTTTAAAGGTTTATCGCTTGTATGAGGTATGTTTAAGAAAGTTACAAGTTTTCTATAGTGAATGACTTTTATGCCATATAATTAAAAACAAAAAGTCTTCATAGCTAAATAATAGGTTTTTGATAAAACTTTATAATTTATTTCAGCTTATTCCTGAGTTGCCCAGTTTTTAAAGTCTTAAAACCCATCACACTGTTGACAGACACCTGAGGTAACAGTAGGTGATTAGCGGACAAAGTTCTAGCTACTATTTTAATTGCCTTTTTTCTGCTTTGTCAAAATTCTGATGCTATTAAGTCATTGTTGAACTCATCCTATATAGACAGTAAGAACAAACAAATAAGTATATTAACATAGCAGACATTTCTTGCTTTACATATAACTGGAGTAATTTTTTTCTAAATCTGGTGGAACAATCTACTGAACACACTACAAATTCTTTGCAAAAATGAAATAGAATAAGGAACTATGCAGGGAAACCAAATTAGACGACTGCAGGTCTGTAGCCAAGTGCAATATAATTTGTCCATTACAGTAAAATAATCTTAGAAGTAGGTTGAAGTCATTTAGCATAGCTGAAATTTGAAGGGATGAAAGTTACTTTCACCCAACATAAATTCCTTAATCCAATAGTAGATAATAAGAATAGGTTAGTTGAGTAAATAAAGTTTGAATCCACTGGGTTTTCTGGGCTGGACATTTTTTTTTTTTTTTTTTACATCCAGAGTTGGATTTGCTGACAGGTTAGAGAATGGAAAGTATGTTGAGATTTCCCAGATTAAAAAATATATAAAAATGAAATAATTTGTAATGAGACTCAGATCCAGGACTAAATAATTCAATAGTCTCCTATGAATTACTAGATAGTATCTATATAGAAACACCAAGATTCATTTTAAAAATCAGTGACTGTTCAATTGTAATATTTTTGTAGCAGCCCTGTCCTTGGCTCACTAGATGGGGCTATCAACCTAGACAGACTGTTGTGACAGAGTAATTCTAGTTTAGTATCAATATCCGTTCTACCTTCTTCCTGGCAAGTAGAACCATTTGAAACGATGAGGGGGAAGTGCACAGAGTAGCAATATGTCCCACTAAAAATACTTGCTTTCCAAAACATCCTTAGAGTGAGAGTGCCCTTGTGACCCAGTTAATCTTGAAAAAATGTAAATTGAATTTACATAATTAGGAAAATATTTTCTTAAAGGTAGATTTTGGTAGACTGTCTTCCCCACCCACCATTTTTTGCCATAAAACCTTATTCCTGTTGCTCTAAATGCAGAGTGAATGCCCATGACAATACCAATTCTGAGATCATGACGTCAAAATCACCCACTAAGGATGGAGAAGAAAGAAGACAGAAGGAGCTTAAATGTTTGATGTCTCCCTGCAGGAGTTATACTAGCCCTATGTCACCTACCTCTGGACTTCTTACTCAATTTGAAAAATAAATTATCAGTTTAATCCTATGTAAGTCAGGTCTTCAGGTTTTGGAAGCTAAATGACATGCCTAATGGATATCACTATTTTCTTGAAAGGATGATTACTTAGACGGGTGAGTAAGCCAGCTGACGCCTCCAGGCGTCTGGGAGAGATATTTATCCTTAAGGAAAGTAGGGAACATATTATTTGCTTTGGGTTTCTCCAGATCCACAGGCATTTTAGGAAAGTTAAGGTACTTTCTTTAATACAGGAGCCCATTAGAAATAATAACTCAAGGAGAATAAGGCTATCCTAGTCTCTTGAACAGAAGAAAATGCCGTTGAGTAAATAATACTACGGAACTAAAGAAATGCACCTATAGTCCCCTTCTTAAACATGTCACAAAAAAGGAAAAGAATATCCATTTCCTGTAGAAGAGAATTAGAGCTTAATGAAGACACACTTTCAAACAGGAGGTCTCTGATGTGGGCTTATTAGTAAGAAACACATCTTCCCAGGTAATACAACTACATGTGAGTAAGTGCAGCCTGCCATAAATTCTTTCATCCATTTAATTATCAATATATCAAATTACTTATTTATCTATCAAATATTTATTGAGCACTTACTCTGCAACAGGATCTGTACCAAGCCCTGGGCTCATTCAGAAATAAATGATCAGGGGGTTTGGTTCTAAATTGAGCAAACAAGTCTTTGGGCTTACTGCCTCCTCATCCTGAGCTGGGGAGATCCCCATCCTCTCTTGAAGTCCATGAAAGCATATCTACATTCTGACGTACAGAAATGGCCCTGCAAATGGAATCTAACTGGAGCTGAATGAGTATTCTCGCCTCAGTTAATATATTTTCATACTTAGACAGTTCCAAAACAACAATGTGCACAACTAAGACACGCTTATTGACCAGGTGCTTACCACCTATTTGGCAAATGCTGTTTATGAAGTTTTTAAGAAACAAATATTGATCCAAAATTTCCCTTGCATTTAGTATTCTGTCATTCTGCAAGGCTACTATTAAGTCTGATGTATACATACAATTACCTGTCTATCTAAACAGTTTCAATTGCCCTAATTCTTGGGCACCACACCGTGATTAAATGTATACAAGCAACAAGTTCTTGATTTGGGCAGCTAGAAAACCACTGTGGCATAAGATCAATAGTTACATCACTTAGCAAAGAGTGTCTTTGTCATTGCTTCCTATAGTCCTCAAAGGTCCTGATAAATACTTAAATCTAGCTTGTTCTTTCTTTTGTGCACATGTTGTTCATGCAAATGAAATCAAAATTTACCTAGGAAGATTCCAGAGGACTCATACAAGACAGAAGATTGTTTAAGTTATGGTAGAGCTCATGAAACACATTTTCAACTGGTGGGATATCCTCCTTATCAGACTCCCAAATTCTTTAGAGCAAGAAACATGAACAAGCATAAATGAAAAAAAAAATCCTGTATGAAGAATTGAGAAAACAGCATAAGCACAGGATGAGGAAGACCTAATTCTATAGTTGTTAGTATAAAAAACCTGGGGATTTTTACTAAACAAAAATGTAATAGGCAAATTTGATGGATCTTTTAGCAGAAATGTTTGTATGAATTGAATTCTAGTATCCAGATCATGAGAGTAATGATCATTTTTCTGAACTTTGCATAAGACACACATGAGGTATGCTGGACATGCTATGTGCTCATTTTAAAAGATACTTTGAAAAACAGGTGAGTGACCCGATGGTTATAAGGGCCATATTCAGTCTAAAGTAACAGAGAGTAAAGGAGATAGAATAGACATGCTCAAATACTTCAAGGATTTTCATACAGAAGAGAAGTAGGCTAATTTTTTATTGGCCTTGAAATAGGAAAGGCCAATAGGTAGAAATAGATTAATAAGGAAGCACATATTGATCATACTCAACATACATGAAGTGGAGGTTCCAGAAAGCAAACGAGTAGGGGTTTGGAACTAATCTACATTCCCACAGGGAATTTTTGATTTATTCCCCTGCCTAAGATCTTGCCTCTGACTATTTCTTTGGATAAAGAAATGATAGCATTTGTAATAAATAACAAGATGGCTTTAGGTTTAATTGTCAGCCAAGAAAACAGAGTAAATTCACATGTAAGAGTGGAAGGGAAGGAGCAAAAAGTTGACATTGTGATACATTTGGGTGTACCCCGACTAGGCAAATAACTCATTGCCAAGTACCTTCCCAGGGAGTCATTAATAAGAAAATAGACTTATGGTTATAATCCTATATATTTTCATTCATATGTCTAGCTCAGAGAAAGAGGTGGGTGGTGAGAAAAATCACAGCAACTGCAGACAAGGATCTATAAAAGGCACATTTAAAATAAACAACAAAAAAAACGAATGAATACATTTACTTATTGTATATTATATATAGCCTATATATTTTTTATTAAACACTTCCACACTTAACACTGTATCTACCAAACTATCAGTTTCAGATTAAGCTTATTAGGTGTACTCTATTTGATCATAAGTATAAAGAGTTTTATCAGCAATAATTCTTATTCTTCCATGCCAAATCACATGGATTGATCTTACAGGAAGTTAACAAATCCTACATTTCCAAATAATTTATAATGTCATGGTGTTACTTGTCTTCTATATTCTTGTAGAACTGATGGACAGCTACCTTATGTGCTTCCAATCTGGAAAAGTAGCCAGTTCGTGATGTTCTTTTGGATTTCTGACTATAATGTCCCTCCATAATATTCCCTGTTATCTCAAACACCTACATATCTGAAGCTAATGGGCATCTTTATAGTAAGTGATGCTGAAATAACTTCTGACCTACAGCTCCAGGAAGAGTGGCTAATCGAAGTAATGATCAGTATCTCTTCTACCCATTTCTGTGAACTCTGATGCTTTCTAAATGTACAGAGACTGGTCAAGATGTTAATCTCCCAGTGTAGGGCTGGAGAAGAGTGGTAGAGAACCACTACATCACCATTGGGAGGAGACTGTAGTGTGAAGTAAGCAAATTAGAGAATGTAGAAGAAAAGCCAAAAGGAAAATATAAAATGAATAATGGCCATGGCTAATAGCAAAGGTAAATGTATCTCTTCAAAAAAGAAATTTACTCTATTTGTTGAAAGCTGACCTCAATTTCTACCTCTTTTCATTGAGACTCCATTATCTACTCCTATACTCTCTTCATTCGTTTTCTCTGCAATTTTGTTGGCATGATTTTAGTTTCCATGTATTGTTATTCTATCTCTGTATGTACACTGTCCCTCCAACTGTACTGCAAATACATTAGGGCAGGGTACACTTTTGATGCTGTTTTGAGTCTCCATTTTGTCAGCAGGTGTTTTTCTTCTTCCCAAAATGCAGCCTGCCAGCCACTTACAACATTTTCCCATAAAACCATGGTTTAATACTGTACATCATCCTGGACTTACTGAATTTGTAGGGTGTGCTTAGGAATCTGCATTCTTAACAAGAAACTAAGCAACATTGATGCTCACAAATGTTTGCTAGCCTAAGGCCTACCACAGAACAGGTGCTCGTAAACGTCTGGTGCTGCTGTTAGAATGATGCTTCTGGCATGTCTGTATGTATCTATAAAAAAAACGAAGAGATGTCGATTTGCTCAAGGTGTCCTCTCTCTGCCACTAGCTAGTAAATACCTTGAGGGTTGATGTCCTTTGCAGACAGTTCTCTGTATCTCCTTTTAAATTTTTTTCTATAGCACTAAGGACTTACTAGAATGTACCATAAATAATTGTTTATGTTAAGGAGGAGAAAGGGAAAGGTGGTGGAAGAGGAACAGAAAAACAAGATGAATTTATAGTTGGGAGGCATACAAGGGAGGTGTTATTCAGAAAACTCCTTTGCTTTAACAAACACGAATTCAAAAGTGCTAATGAAGTCTCTTCCTAGTCCTTTCGACTTAATTCCTTTGCTCTGCTCTTGCTAAGACTGAAAATTACCCTCCTATAATATTTTTGAGATTACTAAAGACAGTCTTGTGTGAACTGAAGACAGGTCACAAATGACTGGCATACAACAAATCTGTCCTTGTATCTGTGATACTAAGGAAGTGCTGGTCCCTATTTTTCCTCCTCAAATTCAATCCAAGGAAATCATTTCCATGTCAACATGCACATGAATGATTGTATATGTGTGTAAGTATAATTACTTCACATGGATAAACTTAGCAATGATCTTTGTCAATTGAAGGCAGTGTTAATGAGCTGTAAAATGGACTCACCTAGGTGCCCAATTGTCTTTTATTACAAAGGGCATTCCTTATCTTCCACTGAGGTCTAACTCCCACACAAACCTTCTGTGCTTTCATTTTATTATTACCAATAGTCAAAAGTCAAAGTTGGAAATTGAGACTTAAGAACATGTTGCTTACGTCCAAAGCAACAGAGAAATGAGGCTTTATTGCCTCTATTCCTTAGGCTTCAATATTATCAATGTTGAGAAAACCCCTGCTGTCCATTTCCATTTGATTATCCTGAGAATATGCCTTGTACTCAAGAATTTCTTACTAACAAAAAATCAAATATTTTATTTTTAGGAACAGAAAGACCTATATACATTAAAGATTGTCTAATCACTACACCTTAATTATGGGGATTACGTGGTCAGTTAAGTGATTTATTCAGAGTTGCAAGGTTAATTAAATTATAGACCAGATTTTTATCCTGGGATCTACGAATAAGCTTCAAGGGAAGGATAAACCTTCAAAATTTTATGCAAATTGTGTGTACACATCTGTGCATTTTTTTATCTGTGCATTTTTATGGAAAGAGGATCCATAAATTTTATCAGACCCTCAAAATGTCCATCTACATAGCTGGGACAGTTACTGTTGCAAGTGTAATTTATAAGATATTTTTATATTTATAAAATATAGTAAAATATTAAAGGTCATGTAATCCAAGCTTACAGCCAATAAATGGATTCCTTAAATAATAACTCTATGGATAGCATGCAAACTCTACCTTGTATCTTAAGATAATTGATAACCAACCACCTCTCATGTTATCATGGTTCAAAGCTTGAATTAAAAAGGTATTCATATAGCTGAATCATATTATTTCTTTCCTATACTTTCTCACATTGGTCTAAGTACTACCCTTTGTAGCCATGAGAAACAAAATCACTGTTGCTTACTCCAACGTCTTTCATATATTTGAAGTAAATTCCTGTTACAACTCTTCTCTGGTCACAAGAGCCAAGATCCCTCAGTATTCCAGTCACCACTCTAGACTCAAGAAACTTAGAACTGGAAGAAACACATTTCAGTTTGTCAGTATTCTCTAAAATCTATATAACAAAAAACTTAAAAACAATGTTCTACTTGTGATCTGACTTGTTGATGACTATCTCCTTCCGGTGGATGTGTTCTCTCTTTTTGCTGGGGAAATCATGGTATTTTATGGTCTAACTGGGAAGATCAGAGCCTAATGATTTTTATACAGGTTTTCCACCTGAAATGCAACAAAGTAAAAAATACGCGCCTGGCCATTCAGACCCAACTCTAGATAATCACACTTCAAACTTTAATAGTCATGATGTTCACCTAAATAAAACATTGGCAATTTCCAAAAGAGAAACATTAAGCACTTTTATTTAGATGAATAATCCAGTACTTTGCCCGGAGGTTGAGTCAGAAACAAAGAATAAAAAACCTCAGATTTATAAAATGAGTACAGAAAAGATGACTTAGAGTATGAAGTTTTTCTATTTCAAATGCCAGAAAAATGCTCACCAGATTTACTTGATTACAAAGTTCCAAAAAACCTTTTTTTTTTTTGCAATACTCGCTCATACCCCAAACTTTAGTGATGTGGCAACAATCATGCAAATAATTTAAACACAGTAAATGGACTACATGAAAAATTCAATCCTCATTTCTATATTGATTATTTACACCAGCACTCCCCAAAGACTGTTAGAAGCAACATTGATCCTACCAAATGCTCAGAAAAGATAACAGGCCAACAACTGAATACACTTCAAAAACACCCCTTACCATAACTGCTTCTTGGGATTCCCACTGCAAATTATGTATTTTAGTCTCCAAGAACCCCTCTTTTTAATGACATCCATTAGCACCCCACACCACCATTGTTCCTTATGACACACATTGAGTACTGCTATACCATGTTGATCTAATTAACCAATTTTCTGCAAATCTCTACTTTACTCTGTGTTTTAACATCTCAACAAGTATGAATGCAGACTCTTGGGTAATATGATCTCATTCTCCTCTATGAGAGCCTCCTCTGCCTGGTTCCCTGTGAGCCAAACCACACCCCAAGGAGGAGTTAATGTAATTACTTAAATTAGGGCATTGACTGTTTTACCTAAAGACCAGGATGTCCATATCAGATTTATTTTATTTATTATTATTATTATCATTATTATTCTGCCTCAGATTTAGGTAGAAGACTCTGAGACTGTGAGATCAGGATAAAAATTGTTGTTGATGTTCCTCTTCCACTCCCGGCAGCTGGATCGCTAATTGAACTCTTCTGCTCCCTAGCTCCCATACTCTCACTTGCAGGAAGATATAAGAACAAGAGTGATAAAAATTCAGATTTGTAAAGAAATTTCACTTAAATTTCAAGGTCACATTGGGTGATTTAATTCAATTTTTATAGAAAGCCCTGAATTTGGAAAGAAAGAGAGAGAGAGAGAGAGAGAGAAAGAAAAAAAGAAAGAGAAAGAAAGAAAGAAAGAAAGAAAGAAAGAAAGAAAGAAAGAAAGACAAGCTAGTCACATATTCTGTATTGTTTTCTGAGAATCCTGGGGAGTAGGGGTTACTCAGGATGGTATTAAAATCATTTGCAGTTCTTGGCTTTAATATCACCAAATTAGCCCCAAAGTTATTATGATTATTATTTGTTTTTTGAGTTCTTGTATTTTAAATGTTATCATTAAAATATTTGCAGGTAGATAAGGAAAAGCTCCAGATTTGCTTCAAAATGATGCAGTTGGAAGGTAGAGATTGAAAGGGTTAGGGTTACACATAAAATAGTAGTTAGAATTGCATGATGGTGGCTGGGTGTGGGGCTCACACTTGTAATCTCAGCATTTTGGGAGGCCGAGGTGGGGAGGATCACTTCATCTCAGGAATTCAAGACTAGCCTGGGCAATATAGCAAGACCTCGTCTCTGTTTAAAAAAAAAAAGAAAAAAAAATAGCCGGCTGTAGTAGGGGCACACCTGTAGTCCCAGCTACTCGGGAGGCTGAGGCAGGAGGATTGCTCGAGTCCAGAAGTTCAAGGCTGTAGCGAGCATGCTATTGTGCTCCAGCATGGAGGACAGAGCGAGACTCTGTCTCAAGAAAATGAATAAATAAATACATAAATAAATAAATAAAACTGGGTGATGATTTCATTTGGCTTCCTTTTATGTGCCTGTTCTCTTACGTGTGTGTGATTGATAAAATCTGGGATTATAATTCAATAATTAAGCACCAAAATCTCACACAGAACTACCAACCATCATAAATAAACTCATAGACATACGTGGAAGAGTCGGAAGGTTTTTGCCAAGTGGTCAAGATGTTCACTGCTGTAACTAAGAGCTTCCACTGAAGCTACTATTATCAACCACAGCACTCATAAACACATAGTAATCCTGGGCACATTTTCTGTTTACTTAAGTGATTGACCTCATTTGATCAAAAAGAAGATATTAAAATCACCATAAAACGATGTAATTACTGATTGTGTGGTAATCTTTATGTGATGAAATTTTTAAGTTAATACCTAATATAGAATTAAGAATCCTCCACAATATTTTAAAGCTACATTTTCAAATCCATATTTTGTGGATTTCAAATAATTCCAGTTTGAATGCTAGCAAGTGCAACAGGTTTCTGTAAAAGCTTTTGAGTTGCACAGCCTTCCTTTTGACAGATTTCTTAAGTTATGGAATGCAGCCATCAGCAGTCTGTGGAAAAATGAAATGCTGCAAGTCTATTTTTATGCAGCTGGGATCAAGTTACTAAATGGATCAAAAGAAATAATTTCTTTGAAGAGGTGGCTGTTGACACCAGTGCCCTAAAAATAAGTGCAATTTTGTGGGCATAAAAATTTGTTTATATCTTAGTGAAAGTAACTATAGATGTGTTTTCTATATATACACTGGGATTCATGATATATTGGATGCCATTCTAAACCTCTTTTAATATACCTTAGTTTAACATTGCTTTTAAGAGGAAAGTTGCATGCTTTCTCTTGAATAATTGACATAGCTAAAGACAATTATTCATACCAGGCTAAGCTTACTGGGTTTATAATAAAAACAGTGATAGTAATTTACCTAACTCTTACTTTGTGCCAAATACCAGTCAAATACTTCCCAACATTATTTCATTTGATTTTAGAATTACATTTTATTTTAATAACTAGCCATTATTTTTACAATTGTATAGATGAAGAAGCTGATTCTTAGAGAGTGTAACTTGCCAAAGATTACACAGCTAGCATGCCTCTGAGTTAAAAATTGAAAGCTCTTAATCACTACATTATATACTACCTCTTTAGGTTACATAGCAAATCAACTGATTTGAAACTATAGAAAAAAAATTAGGAAATAGAATAACCTTTTAAAATATCTTTGTATGTGAAAGTAAGCTTGCTTACTGAAAATGTAGTAAATTGAAAGACTATTACTATTGCAATAGCAATAGTCAAACTGAAGCCTATAGAGCTCAAATGCATGAAAGTGTCAAAATAGCCAAATAATAATGTGATATGAAATAATTTCTTATCATAATAAAAAGTCAGAAAACAAAATTCAGAAAGAGGGCTCCATGACACCAGAGGAAAGGTTGATCTAAGGGTACAAACTAAAATATTTTAAATAAAGTTTTTGGAAAAAACAATTTTAGGCTCTGAAATAAGAAATACATACAACCCCTTCATAGATAATAATAAAGAAATAAGCCCATAAGCCCTTAAAATAGAATGATATAGTCTTAGCTCTGGAGGACAAAATATTCTCTACTTGGACCCTGACTCATTTAGAACTCCTGCACATATATACATATACACACACACACACAGACACACACACACATATTGACTATATTGCTGAAGGGGAGACTAAAGGAAATGGTGAAAGGATCATCATTTTTATCATTTCATTAATTCCTGAAGAAAACACATATACAAATTGCATCTGAAGCTTCTAAGAAACCTAGAAAACAGTATAAAGGCCTTAGACACAGTACAAGTATTTCCTACCATGTAAGTCTGAAAGAGAGAAAATCAATTTTTATGAAAATATAAAACAGTGATTTGGGTTGTGAACAAAATTATTTGTCTCTATTTGTGTTCTGTTGGCTTACTGCTCTGCCAAATTTTGGAGCAAAATGGAAAAAGAAAGAAAGGGAAATTATAGCAAACCTCCCAAAACATATCCCTTAAACTCTGCAATGTATTTAAACTACCCAGGTTCTGTTCACGGATATACTCAAACATTGGGAAAGTGTGGGTGTACTGGGTTTTGATGCTGTAGTTTTTGTAACAACTTGATATTGGAGTCAAAACATGTTTTTCTATCTTGTGTTGCTCAGAAAGGTATGAGCAAATATATTTTTCCCACAAATTTCAATTAATTAAGAATGATTAAAATGTAGATACTTGCAAGGGAAACATTAATAAAAAGATGAAGTGTAGACACAGAGATAATTTTCTCTGTGGCTGATGACTGATCATGTCATTAGGCAGAGCTTTGTTCCCTTAGGCTCTGTAGAGTCAGAGCTAGGATGCAGAATCACAGTTTTAGGGTTGAAGAAACCCTTAACAATGACTTAACAACCATTCCAATCCCCTTGATTTATAGATAAGGCAGGTAAGTCTTAGAAAGAGGAACCGATTCTTTGCGTGAGTCTCAAGAAGTCACATCACCTCTCTGGGCTTCTGTTCTCAAATTCTTTTTCTTTCTTTCTTTCTCTCCTTTTTTTTTTTTTAATGAGTAAGGGATTTCCTTTATTATTAGTGAGATTGGACATCTTTTCATATCATTATTGACCATTTTTATTTTTCTCTACAAACTGATTATCCAAATCTTTCTCCCGTTTTTTTTTTCTCTTTTAAAAAAATTAATTTAAGATCCAGGATACATGTGCAGGATGTGCAGGTTTGTTATAAAGGTAAACATGTGCCATGGTGGTTTGCTGAACCTATCAACCCATCACCTAGGTATTAAGCCTCCCATGCATTAGCTATGATGCTCTCCCTCCTTCCAATCCCCCTAACGGGCCCCAGTGTGTGTTGTTCTCCTTCCTGTGGCCATGTGTTCTCATTGTTTAGCTCTCACCTATAAGTGAGAACATGCAGTGTTTGGTTTTCTGTTCCTGTGTTACTGTGCTGAGGATAATGGCTTCCAGCTCCATCCATGTCTCCACAAAGGGTATGATCTCATCATTCCTTTTTATGGCTGCATAGTATTTCATGGTGTATATGTACCACATGTTCTTTATTTAATCTATCATTGGTGGCCATTTTGATTGATTCCATGTCTTTGTTATTATGTTCTCACATTCTTAAAATTAAAGTTGGGACTAGTTGATCTCCAAAGTGCCCACATACTAAACACTGAATGGTTTCAAAATAAAAGTGAGTTAATGGCAGACAATAACCTGAGATCTCAGTTCCTACCTTGTTCTCACCAGTCCAGTTTGTGTTCTGCCATTTGCTCATATATTTCACTGTTACTATGTACTTATGAAATTTGTAAGCGAATAAGTGGTGAAGAAAAGAAAAACAAGAAAAGTCATCCACATTTTAGAAGGGCAAAATTGTGAGTGAGGAGCTGAGTGGTTGAATCTGAATATTTTCATTAATTCCAAACAAAGGCAATGGAAAGTGGGAAGGAGGGGAATTGCAGTTCTATAAGCTATAGTTGCTCCATAGGATAAAGGAAGAGCCAGCAGTAATCAGGACTTTTTGAAAGAACTGTCCAAGTTCAATGACAATATCATCTAGCTCTCTGACTCTAGGCATCTGCCAGGAATCATGGAATCTTCATCTCAGTAAACTAAAACCAGGCTAGACAAAGCAGGCACAAAGAAGAAGAGAATCACATTCAATAGGTTAGTCAGTACATGGTAAGCTAGATCAGCCATGGAAATATGCATCAGTCAATAAGTTTGATACCTAAATCAATGGAGACATGGTCTAATAACTGACCTTTCATTTTTTGGGGCGATTTTCATAGGCATACAAGTTTACATAACAACTCCATGAGAATTTACAGTAAGTAGATGCTGATATTCATTGACTATTCAGATATTTTTCAACTTAAGATGGGGTTATCTCCTGATAAACTCATCATAAGTTGAAAATAAGTCGAAAATGTATTCAATGCACCTGATCTATGGAACACAATAGCTTAGCCTAGCTTCAAATGTGCTCAGTGATGTTGGCTTACAGTTGGGCAAAATCACCTAGCAGCACAGTACACTGTAGAATTTCGGTTGCTTACCCTCATGATTAGGTGGTTTACTGGGAGCTGTAGCTACCAGCTGCTGTCCAGCATCTCTAGAGCCTATGAACTGCTTTCTACCCACAGTTGCACCATCATAAAGTTGAAAAATCCTAAGTTGAACTATCTTAAATTGGGGGCTTTTTGTAATCATTTAGGAGTATTAATAATATGTAAACAGTAAGAGGCAGAAATATACAGCAATAAATGCAGATGGCTCATTCCTAATTTGAGAAACAAGATAATGCAGTTTATTCTGAAAAGTGATAGTAAATTTGAAATTTATGGAAGGAATTCAACATCAAACAGGTAACTTTAAGAGGGAAACTCTTCCTGACCCTTAGCCAGACTAAGTTATGTTCAGATAAAGCAATCTGACTTCACACACATATTGGATGCCGGACTTTTCTCTCACTTACATAATTTTGAAATAATTTGTGGAATCATTTGTTTAATGTAAATATTCTTAGATTTTGCAGAGAGAGATCATGGACCTTGCCTTGCTCATGGGTGTAGTCCCAGCCCTTAGAAGAGTATCTGTCATGTAGCAGGCATTCAAAAAACATTTGTTTAATGAAGAAATGTCCATGCTACAATATGTTTGAAGAGAGGAGAGGGATAGAAACAAACAAAAGACTATGGAAAAGAAAGAGAGAGAAAGGCATTATTCAGAGGAGGAAGATAAGAGAGATGAACAGAGACTGGACTATCACCATGACATTCAAAACTGACGAACTGACTCTTTGTTTCACACATTGAGTGACCCAGGTCAAAGCCCTAATCAGTCAGTATACTCACTTTGTATCCCTGACACACATGTATTTTCCTAAGAATGGTTGCAGAGAAGGGCTGGAAAAAAAAGGGGATGGAAATGAACATTAGAGATACTGACAGGGAATAATAACGTGGGAAACAGACAAACTCTATTGTGTATAACTCCACAGTCAAAGATTTTCTACCTCCCTGAGAATCAGTCTAGCTTGCAGGTAGAGTATTGACTGCTAGGCAGAGCACCATGGCTATAAAACAGACCACTGAGCTAGGCAATAAAAGAGAGAGAGAGAGGGAGAGAGAGAGAATAAGAGGTCTAATGTCTTGTTTATGTCCCCTTTATAGCATCTTTGAGAGGCTCTGCAGTCCCACAGCTGGCTTTAGTTCATATGCTTTTCTGCTTAAGGCAATACATACCAAAGCAATCTAATATTAATGTGCAATTTAGAAAAAAACAGAGGGGTGTAAAAAAGGAGGAAATCTCCACAAACAGTGTAACTAAACAATAACAGAATACAAGACTTGCTTAATTCTTTATTAAATACACGCTTTATTTTAAGTCCCTAAAACATTTGCATCTCATTTTAAACACCCAGTTCTACCATATTGTGTTTAGTGACACTAATCCTTCTTTAGAGCCTAACCCTTTGAGAAATAAGATTATGTTCCCAGTAAATAGTAGTAACAAGTTTTATTATAACAATCCTGATCACAGATTTATAAAAACCTTCAAAAAATGGAAATAGAAATGGCTAGGATAATATCCAGTATGAGAAAGATCTTTTTATTTAAAAGGAAGTATAAAGCTTGGCTGATGAAATGTCTCTAAAAATATTTCCAAAAATACGTATTTTTTACTTTTCGTTTTGACTACTCTTTTTAATCTTAGACATTAGTTTTATGCTTTGTAACTTTACCATTGTGAAACTCAGAGCACCTAGAGAAGTCTGGGTACTGTGTGCAAATCTGCTCAAGTGTTTAGCTTACCACATTGCTGAGAAATGACTACGTGTGTGTGTGTGTGTGTGTGTGTGTGTGTGTGTGTATTTTTTCTCAAGAGAATCTATCTTAACTCTGCTGATTATACTATATAACATATCACGACTATCTTAACTGTCAAAATGGTCCTAAGGTTTTGAGGCAACTGTTTCAAATAAACAGCTGTTTTCAATTCTTTTTTATATATTTGTATCTGATCTTGAGATTGAGATTGATAATAATAGTAGAGTGGTTAAGTGAAGAAATTTAAGAGTCAGAGAGGTTATAATTCTGGCTCAGCCACTTACTATCCGACTGAGCCTCTGTTTTTCATCCATAAAGTGGGAAAAATACCTAGCCACTAGAGATTGTGTGAGGACTGAACAATGTGCCTTGTGCAAAGAAGACAGCAAGTGCCCAATACATAATGTGCACTCAATAAATGATAGCAATTTATAACTACAATAAGTGATTGTTCATATTAATAATAAAAGCCACCCATTATAGTGCAGTACTGCTACCATCACAAAGCCTGACGTCTATCTCAATTCTAAGAAAGGCTACTTTCTACCTCCTGTCTTCTCTGAATTTCTACTTATGCCATATTATCATCACCAATAAATATTTCTTGTAAGCCTAATAAGCATAAGGTATTACATTAGGCCCTCTAAAGAATACAGCCAGAATCAATCATTCTCTCATGCGGGCCACTACCAGATCTGTACTTCCTCTATCATAGCAGCAATATTCTATATAGTGATGATTTATTTGTCTCTAACCCACTGGATAGTGTGCTTTCATAGATAAGTCTTAACTCTATGTTCCCAGCACCCAGCATAATATCAGGGACATAATAAATGCCTATCCAATGTTGAATGAATGAATGGAACATGGATAAGCTCAAAGAGTTCAAGTTGAAGAGAGACAATATGGACATTCAAAAGCCTAGAGAACAAGCCAAAGTTTCATATACTTATGAGGAAAAAAAAATTGCCTTCTCTGTGTCAGTGAAATGCTATTGCTAATTTATAAATGAAGTAGTAGTCTCATCACGACAGTCTTCTGGGTGGTTTCATCTTATATTGTGAATAAAGGAATGGGTGGCAGAAGAGGGAGGAAGAAACTCTTAAAGGATGAATTACCAAAGAGTACCTGGGGAAATAATGTGATATTTTACTGGGCTCAGAGCATGCCAGTCTTGTTAGTTTTGTGAATAAACTGACAAGCAGAAATTGGAATTTAGTGAGAAGTCTAACGGGGACTCAGGCTTTTAACCACACACACACACATACACACACACAAAATCTGCTTTTGGCTATGAAAAGGAGCTAGAGTGATACAGAATGGCATCCAAGAGAGTAATGCACATCAGGAGAAACTAGCTCCAGATACTATTAGGTTGGTGGAAAAGTAATTGTGGTTTTTGCCGTTACTTTCAATGGCAAAAACTGCAACTGCTTTTGCACCATCCTAATAGTTTTAAATGCAAGGTGCTTAAACTAATCGTAGAACCAGCCTTCCTGGCCTTATCAATCAACTAGCAAATATGCTTCAGTGTTAAGTCAACTGATCAGAGGGACTTTTGCCAGGAGTACGTTCAGAGATTCTCAGATCTGGGGCCATAGATGCATACAGTAGGAATGATTTAATATGGGTCTTTAGTGCAGAATCCTATGAATTCCAGAGAAGATTGTTACAGGACAGAGAAGTTATTTAGTCTGACCAACCAGGACTGGGCTCGAGGTAGTTTCTGAAGAGGGAATTCTGCAAGGCCCAGAGTAGAGCAGAGAGAGTGGCTCAATCTCCGACCACAACTAGGAGAACTAGTTTAAAAGGAAGTTGTAAGAAAGCCCTATTACTCTATTTATGAATGAAGCAAAGGAATGAAGACCTTACAAGAAAGATCAGAAATCCTTATCACTAGCATACAATGCCTACTATACAGTAGGTACCAAATATCATCTTGTTAAATTAATTTGTTATTGCTCTGATACTTCCCCATTGCATTGATTTGTCTTTAAATGCTTATCATGATTTTAATTTGGAAATAAGAACAGTCTTCTCATAATATTGGTGTGTCAAGTGAGAAATAACAAATTGTGGTTAGATATTGACAATCTCTGATAATCTGTCAAGACTTTTATAGACTTTACTTAGTTTAATTATCATTCGATGTCAGAGGGAACATTTATACCAGTGGATACTCTAAATAAGGAAAAATACTGCCTTTCTTCAAAAGTATAGGGAAACAGAGAGGAAACCTTTCTCCTGGGCATCATCACTTATTTTTCTTTGATATTTATTAAGTGCACACAGCATTCCAGGTCTGAAATAGCCTATGGCCAGGAAGCTTCTCCTCCTGGACTGGCATTATTTCTCCCTAGATAGTGAGTTATAAAACTCCAAAGCGGAAGGAAAAGTTCAGCTGTACAGGTATCATCTGAAGTTCCCCATGGGCAGACCAGTTCTGATTCAAGTCAGGATGAGAAGATATTAGCGAGTGGGAAGACAGACATGCTGTGAAATGTCAGTTGTCTCTGAATCTTGATTCTAATGAAAAGTCACAGCTTTTACTGGTAATGCCCCGAAGACCAGGCGAACTCAGAGATAACCTTTCCTTAGGAAGCCTTCTTGAGCCGCCTCAGGTTCACCATACTTTTTCTCTTGCTCTGGATCCTTCTGGTACTTATCCTCAGAGTATCTACCTCACTCATTTGCATTATCTTGCCTTTTTTTATTTTAGAATTGTTCCCACCATTGTATATGTTCTTGGTCACAAGGAACTTGATCGTAAATAATATTAATTTTCCTTATTATCTGATTCTTTCAGGGCCAATCAGGTTGTGCAGAATGAATTAATGTGAATTGAGATTTTCCTAAAACTTTGAATCCCAACTTAGGTCTTCCTAGTATACTATTGTGAGGATTTCAGTAGAGTACAACTAGGACAGAATATGGTCTGGTCTGATCATTCAGTATTGAATTGTCCTAGGAAATACTCTAGAAGATACTTGGAACCCAGGTATCAGGCTGCCTGTTTTCCATTCAGATGCACCATCATCAGTTAGCATAGGTGAAAAAGGGTAGAAGGAAGAACAAGAAAGTAAAGAGCTGCTTCCACTAAGAGGAAATCTCCATACAGTCTGAGATCTCCCAGGCTCAAAACACATGAGATTTAAAACGAAAAAAAAATTCTTTTAAAGTTTTTTTTTTAGTTAATACATAATAATTGTACGTATTTATGGGGCACAATGTGATGTTTCAGTACATGTATACATTATACAGTGATCAAAATATATTTAAAGGATTCTCTTCAATTGCGCATTGGCCACACCTCCTACTATGGCTTTATTTTCTTCTCAGAAAGAATAAACCTGACAAAAGAAAACTGGGTTAAGAGTGGGTAGAAAAATGGGTCCTGGTACTCCCTGAAAATAATATACATTTGACAAATCTTTTACATTGCTTCTCTCCATAACTGTAAAATTAAAATTCTTGAGTGGAATGATCCCTTACAGATTTTTGTTCAGCCCTAATAGTTTATGCTGCTATGATTCTAGCTAATCAAATCTACTCCTGACAGTTTCTCACCACTGTGTAAAGTACTACAAAAAGACCAGTTGGGAACTGGCAGCTAATCTTCGATCCTTCTGATAGCTTTGCTGAAAAACCAATTCAACTTAGCCCGTTTATACATGTTGTACTTGCCTAGATGCCTGACCTTTGTCAGATTTTGAAGAGAAGAAAGTAAAGGAAAGGAGAAACCTTCTCTGCATCCAACTTTTACTACACATGAAGTGGTAGGTCAGCATTAAATGACTTTTTATCTGTTTCTGCCTTGTGTATCAGAATATGGATTTTCCTAAGTGACATCAGGCTTGAAAAAGAAATTAGCTAGTAAATGTTTTCCTACCTATTGACACAAAGTAAAATTATGAGGGCTTTAAACAATGCATTCTCAGCCGGACGCGGTGGCTCATGCCTGTAATCCCAACACTTTGGGAGGCTGAAGCAGGTGGATCACGAGGTCAGGAGATCGAGACCATCCTGGCTAACATGGCGAAACCCCATCTCTACTAAAAATACAAAAAAATTAGCCATTCGTTTTCATGCGCCTGTAGTCCCAGCTACTTGGGAGGCTGAGGCAGGAGAATTGCTTGAACCCAAGAGGTGGAGGTTGCAGTGAGCCAGGATCATGCCACTGCACTCCAGCCTGAACGACAGAGCAAGACTCCGTCTCAAAAAAAAAAAAAAAAAAAAAATGCATCCTCTACATAAGGTATTGTTTAGCACCCAGTTTCAGTTGCTGGTTTTCTCCTTCTCTACTGAATTCTTCAGGTCTGTAGGTAGTACTCCTTCCCACGCACAAATACCCAACTAACCTTCAGACTTGGAAACTCCACTTAATGGGTTGTCCCAATATTTTCCTTAAATCCATGAATTTCACACTTACTTCCTTTTTTGTTCAATACTTTAAAAAATTATTATTACTTTTAGAGCCACATACAACCCTGTCTTGCATCTCTTGTATTTTTCTCCACCTACACATGGGCCTGTTTCCTTTGATTCTCCCAGGTCTATCCCAGCTGCTCCTTAGAATCATTCACCCACTCAACTCTTGGCAACTTCTACATTGCTGTCCCTTAATCTTGGAACAGCCTTCCAATCGATGTGTTTTCAGCCACCTCCTAACTTCAGAAAGAAAATTCCTCAAACTCCATCTGTTTAGAGACCATCTACTTTCAATGATCAGTCTCCTCACCATTTTGAGAACTCTTCTAACATGTTAAGATGTAAATACTAATTTTTTTTCACGTAAAAATTAGCAAGCACTTTAGCGTTTAATCCAAACACCCCCAAGCTACACTTTGAATGAAAATCTTCAATTTCCCCCAACTTTCTCATTTTAAAAATGGGATTGTTTTATGCTGAAGTTAAGAAATGAATCTCCATTGCAGTCTGTGCATCAATGCACGAGTGAAGGAACATTTGCATTGCTTTGGGCACTGTAGAGCCTAGACACTGTTCATGTGCACATGGTTAACAATTTACTTCTCTCTGCAGTATTAAATCTTCTCATGTCAGAGACCAATAAATCAAATATTCTGTAGACCACAGCATAGTTAACTTACTCAAATGACTTCCTTAATTCAGTACTGCCAGAAAGCATTTGAAAGCAGCAAATCCCAGAAGTCTTAGTGACTTCTACATTGAGCTAATGAAACGCATGTATTCATGCTACCCGGGAATGTTGGTGGCGTGTGGCTTACACCTCAAACCAACACTCTCAGTGGGTAAACCAGGAGTGGCAGCGTGCCATTTTTGTATTTCTTTTTCTGAGCTGCACACTACCACCACTTTGATTTCTATCACAGCTGATTCCCTTTCTAGGAAACTTTCCAATCTTGTTCTCACACAGCATAAGAGCTGCCTTTTTTCAACCTTCATCACTTAGAATACCAACAGTCAACATATATCATGTATTTCCCATACTGGTCAACAATTTTATCAATGGCTTCGACAAAAGTAACAGAAGGCATGCCTCTTATATTTACGAAATGACCTCAAAATAAAAAACATCAACCTTAAGGTAAGTAAATTTCAGAAATTTCCTAGGAAAAAAATAAAATTATTTATTATTAAATTTATGTAAATAAAACTTTCTTAAAATATGCACTATGAAAAGGTGGAATAAAATAAATCAAATTAAAATAGTGATATTTTATCACTAAAATTAATAACTAAATATACATACATATATATTTATAGATGTACGAATATCTATGATATACAAATGTCTACATAGATCTCTACATAAAGTTTTTCTATACTTTCCAATTTCTGTTTAATCACGTTATAGTACTTTGATAAGAAAAATGTATTTTAACAAGTCATTCATTACTGAAATGCATTTTGTTAAATATTAAAGATACCAATCATACGGAACTGATCTTTTTAAGCAAAATACCATTTTGCTATATTTGACAGAGACAAATTCAAAAATTTCTGCACTTAAGGTTTAAAAGATAAAATCCGTAAGTGCAAAATATTGGAGATTTGCCTTAATAGTAATACAATTGAAAATGATCTTAGTTTTTGTTTTCAAATTAAGAGTGATCTCAACATAAGCCAATCATGAGATTTGGCTGCCAAAAAAGTAATGGTTCATAGGAGGTAATTTCAACTAACGACTCTTACAGAAGTAGGAATTGAGCGGTTGTCTTTTTTTCAGCAAACCCAGAATGAAAGAGCAAAGTCATAAAAAGATTATAGACTAATAAGATGAATATAAGCACGTATGCCCAACAAGTAAGAGAATCCCAAAATTGAGACCTTCAAGCAAATTGTAGGGGCAAATTGGCAGGGAGCTACTGATGGGATCTTATGCCCCCTTGCAACTTCAATGATTCAGGATACCAAGTTGCAATGGAAATGGGAATGACAGTTATTGCATCCTATGGAGACAAACATATACTTCCCAAGAATGAAGTGTGATCTGTGTAGTGAGAATACTGAGCTAGGCAGGAGAAATACTGAATTGGTGGCCTTGAACAAGGCACTTACCTTGCAGTACCTTAATCTGCTTGTATTTAGTGTTATGCTGCCCAGGGGCTTGACAAGGAACTGGATGGTTTATAAACACAATTATATCTATGCCTTATACAATACTCCATGAGAGCTAATATTATTTTCAATTTATAGTTGACAGAACAGGCTGAGTGATCTAGTGGATAGTATCCAAAGTTTTTTTCTAAAGTTAGCATTCCTTGCTTCATTGCAAAAAGAACAATTAGAGCCACCTGAAGTTTCAAATCTGAACATATAGGGTCTGATTCACCCAATGGTTCCTCACATTTTTCATGTGTTATATCTTTTCTCCATGAATATACAACTTGTCTGGTATTGTAATAAAACAATAGACTTTCAAGAGGGATGAAAAGGAGGTGGTGTAAGAATGGAAAAAAGTTTCCTTTATGTAAAGCTAGAGTAATCTGCTTGGCATTCCTCACAAAGTTTAAAATACATCCCATTTGTAACAATTATAATGGACTTCAGGGTGGGTGGGGTAACTTGATAAGAGATAAGAAAACACCTGAAAAGGTAAAATCCATTTCTAGTTAATTGTTATCAATTGAGTTGTTTTTCTCTCACTGGGACACTGTTCTCAGTGCCCTCAGGCCCCAACTACTTCGAGTGAACAGAACTAATAGCAGTCAGTTTCATTATGTCTCCTTAACAACACGGGAACCCGTTGTCCTTTAAAAGTATATAACTGTTTTAACCTTTACATTTTTTATTTGCTCACACCTAAATAGAGAACTTCTGCTAAGGTAGGAGAAGTGAATACCAAGTTCAGCTCAATTCAGTTAGTTGTGCTAAAGGCTAAAATTACAGGAACAGCGTGAAGAAATAATTGACAGCTGAAGTGCATGGTCCTATGAAGCTTCTCTTCGGGGAATCTGTGATTGCTCTTAATGGCATTTAAAAAAAAAAAACAGGTCCTGTTAATTTTCAAGATATTTTTAAACACTCGATTACTTTTAAAACAATCAGCACCATTATGAACTCCCAGGAGGCTGTGAATTAAGAAATGAATACCTTTATTTTATAACATTTTACAAAACACTCACAGTGGACAATAAATATCAAATCCACTAGGGGCTTGGGTAATGAAACACAAGTCTTGAAAAAGTAAAACTGAAAGATGATTAGATAATTAATGACAATTAAATTTCTCAACTGATTTTGAAGGCGCTAAACACAAGAGAGCAGTCCATAGCTTCATCTTTTACTTGAACCCTTTTGATGCCTGAACCCCTTACAGATTTAAGGTACATGCTGAGTAAACCATTTTGGAGAAGCACCAACTATGCCAGGTAGAATAACTACATTTTGGGCAGATTAATCTGGGGTGGGGAGTACAGGCATGATTCTGAATTATGCCATTCATACATAATACAGTGAAGTAAAACAGACTGATTATGAATAAACCATGTACTTGAATTGTCCTTGCAGTGGCACAGGGCTGATATCAACCAACTCAAACAATAAATATAATGTACCTGTATTTCTAATTGTTTATAATCACCATCAGATACGATCCTAGTTCTAATCTCTTTGACAATCTTCTAGAGGTCATAATTCTGTGGAGGACTTGCCTCAGCTCGGGCAACACTCGGAATCCAGTACATGTGTACTGGCTCTTTCATAGCCACTTGGAACACATACAAATGCTGTACTTTATCTTTATTGCCCTGTATACCAACCAGAGTTTGGCTTTCCTGTATCCTGACAGTCAAAACATCTTCCGGAAATGCTCCTCATCAGGGAGTTGGCAGCAACTCTAAAACTGGGTTTCTGACAGGGCATTCTCTAAGGAGTGTCATTGCTTTTGAATTATAATTTTATGCTCCTTCGATTCCATTCAATTATACTGAAATTCAGGATATTTGTTGAAACCAATCCTGATACTCTGGGAATGACAGGACATTCTTTTCTTATAATATTTCAGAGATAACTATCAATCATTCTTTTAGTCTTCCATTTCTTTGACACCCTTTTATTGAACATCTCCCACCCACTAAAGGTTCTCTGATTGATTTTATGCAATAGCAAAGTAAAAAAATATATTGTTACTTTGAGATGTTTATAGTCTGGTTAATTATGTGGTCACTATATTAAACAAAAGAAAACACATCTCGTGGCATTAGGAGTATGCTGACAGCCTGGGCAATGTGGTGAAACCTGAAGTCTACAAAAAAATCCCAAAAATCAGCCAGGTGTGGTGGTGTGCACCTGTAGTCCCAGCTACTTGGGAGGCTGAGGTGGGAAGACAGCTTGAACCTGGGAGGCAGAAGCTGCAGTGAGCTGAGACTGCACTACTGTGCTTGCTAGACATAGAGAGAGACCCTGTCTCACGACAACAATGAAACACCAAAAATCAAAAAAAGAATGTGTACAAGCACAACATCAGACCAATCTGGTGATAAACAGACAGATTCAGGCACATGAATAAGTTGACATGTCCAATGTATCTAGTATCAGTCTTCTTTATTCCTAAAATACGGATTAAAATATGAACACCATTTAGTCCAATGATAATTCTTAGTTAGAGAAAGTTAGAAAATAAGTTTTGAGACAATGTTCACCAGAATACAAGCTATTTAACCAATAAAGTTAGATTTATTGGTTAATAATAATAATAACTGGTATCAATAATATATGAACATGTCACTGATACAAGTAAATCTCTTGATAGACCCAAATGAATGAAATGCTAATACTGATTCTTTGTCTTTTCTGTCTTCTCCTATTTATGTCCAATTAGTTTTTCAAGGCCCCTCAGAGGTTATTTCTTTCAGTTCCCAAACTACATTAGGTTCTCCTATAATCTTTGCTAGGTTTGAAGCATCTTTGATAATTTTAAGTTAATAAATTGCGATTTTCTGTCAATGTCCATCTTCCACTTTTAAACTTAATTTCATTTAGCTGACTTGTCTGCCTTCTTTGCCAATATACCTATGACCATAGGAGAGTAACTGGAATGTAGTGGATATACATATTGTTAAAAAAGCTGTTGAAATAATCCAAACTCCAAGGAAGGCCTCTTATTCAAACGGAACTTTAAATACAACATTGCTGGTTATACTTGGTGATGTTATGGTATCTAATTTCTTTTCTTGAAAAGGTTAAATTAACAAATTAAAATTTCAGATTGGCATGTCAAACTCATCTTAGTATTATTTATACCAAGTTAGGCAATAAAATGCCTATGTGTTATTAGCTGATTTTATATGCTTTCTTTTCCTTAAATAGTAGTATTAGACTGTATTGAGTATCAAACTATAAGTATGCATTCTTTCTGTAAAAATGGTCAAATAAAGACAGGTAAAAAGCATGGATTTTCCTGTATGTTTTTATAGAAATTTCATGAAAGTTAGTAAGTTATAGGTTTGCCTATTTAAACAGGCCTTCACCTGGAGGACAATGGGGCGTTATAGGAAATAGGAGAAATTCTTATAAGGATGATTAAGTTTTCCTAACTTCTCCTCCTGCCCTTTGTTTAATTCCATGAATAAAAAGGGAAGGCCCCTTTGTACATTCTTCTTTTAACTTATAAAATCTATTTGAAAACTTATAATTTAAGAGAAGATCTTTTTGTGAATTTAGGAACTTTTCTTCTTCCTGAGAGCAACTAATTTACACAGTCTAGTTTGGCTCACACAATGACTTAATTTTTAAAAAATCAATGCTGTGTTACTGTACTAGTGCTACAATAGTTGGTGACATGAGACCTTGATAAATGCTATGGTTTGACTGTGTTCCCCAAAGTTCATGTTTTAGAAACTTAATCTCCCACGCAGCAATATTGAGAGGTGAAAACTCTAAGAGGTGATTAGGCCATACAGATCTTCCTTCATGAATGGATTAATGTCATTAGTATAGGAGCGGGTTTGTTACAAAAGAAAGTTTGGCCCCTTCTTGCTCTCTTGTGCTCCCTTGACCCCCGCCTCCCCGCAACACACACATTTTACCATGGGATGATGCTGCAAGAAGGCCATTGCCAGATGCTGGTCCCTTGCTTTTGGACTTCCCAGACCCCAGAACTGTAAGGAATAAATATCTGTTCTTTATAAATTATACAATCTGTGGTATTCTCTTATAGCAACACAAACAGACTAAGATAATAAATCATATTAGTATTTCACAACCTAGAAGAGCGGGAATTTTAAGAGTAAACCCATGAAACACACAGTTGATGTCATTTATTCTAACATGCTCTGGACTGATTTTCCCAGACTTTGGAAATGTTTTACCTTTAACTTCTAGAATAACTTTCACGAATTTTGGCCTCCCTAGTAGAGCTCAGAGAGCTAAAACAGCAGAATTAAAAGGTCTTGGGAGTGAGGCAGGGCAGTTGAAAATGCGAATGTTTTCTCAGATATGTTAGGGAGTTTCACAAGTTTGCAGAAAGAAAAAAAGCAAGAAAAGACAACTGAAAGATACAAGTAAGTAAGACTGAGATAAAATGCTGGAATAAAGGAGAAGATCCCTGAGTTGACTGTGCATTAATATGGAATGGGAAGGGGAATTGAAAAAAAAAAATAAAGCCTATAGAGCAAAATTTTATTAGAATAGCAATATCATAAGTTAATGAGTTTGGTTATAACTAAACCTAATTACAGTGCTTTAAAAATAATCTTGTGGAGAGAATCCGTGTGTTTCAAATTTATATTACATTTAAAATACAATAACAACAACCCTCTTAAAATATAGTTATTAGGGATTTTATCACTTATTTTGAAAATCTAATACATGATATTGAAGATTTGGGAACACTGGGACAATGTTGGTTTCTGTTACAATGCAGCTTTATGGCAAGGATTCCTATTCTCGTTTATTTAAGTTCCAATGTACTAATAAGATAGGCTGGCTTTTAGCAAATGGACCAATGAGTCTTAATCCCAGATCTGAGACTCTCTGTTGGTTACAAAGCTTCTAATTTACACAGAAGAATAAGAATTAAAATGGTCAGGCTGCAACAAATGGCTTAGAGATGAATGAGAAACAATTGAAAGTAATTTCCTCAATTATGTCTCTTCTCTTTTTACATGCAGTTTCTGTACAATTCAGAGAGGTACATACAGAGGGATCACTTCATTTAGTAATCTATGTTTCTGACAATAAAAAAATCTTATGAGCAATTGACTTATTTTCATTTGTAAACATCTCTGCAGATTAATTTTTGCTGCTACTTAATGAGGCAGATTATGAAATTTACTTACCAATTTATCAAAGTTGCCCTCTATGATAATCATCGAGGTGTCTCTCTCTTGAATTACTACTATCTGTTCATCACCGACACAGCCAATCATGCAATTCTAAAATGATGTGATCACAAGGCTTATATGATAACTAGTGATGAATTCATCAAACAAAACTTATTTAATAATACCAGAACTAGCAAAAATACACTAAAGGAGAAATTAAACTGCAAATACCTTCTCAGGTAGGCTTTTTATATGATTGTCTTACTGCCTTTCTAATTCCCATAGCGACCTCCTTTGTTATTATCCTGCTACATAAAGAGTTGACTGAGTTGAAATTATTTACAGATTATCACTATAGGATGCATTTTACTATACTAGTGTTTTGATAGTCCTGACTGTAAAACATTGCCAGATGATAGGATCATGGAAGAGGAATAGAAATGTCAATACATTTAAGTCATGAGAAGGTGCCTTAGACTGCAATAGGTAAGGTGAAAAAGAGATGTCTTTTTAAAAAGATATGCAAATATTAAATATCATAAATCAGTTCTAATACTTGAGCTAAACTCTCAGACCAGAATAATTTGAACTTTAGGGGAAAAGGTGGACCGATATACAGTAATAGAGGACAAAGAGAAAGCTCAGAGTGGAAGTAATATTCTTTGTAATTGGTCATAGTTGGTGCTTGATAAATACATGTTTCATACATGAATAAACATGTGAAGACAAAGAAGTAGTACAGAAAACGTTTCAAATGGGTATCCTGAAAGCTATATCAGGACTGCTAACTAGATGGTTTGACCAAGGTAGTGTATTCAAAGCAAAATGAGCTTGGTACAGTAGTTCGCACCTGCAGTTCTAGCTACCAGGGAAGGTTAGGCAAGAAGATTGCTTGAGCCCAGGAGTCCAAGACCAGCAAAATGTACAGTGTTTCAAAATCAACAGATTTTACTTTAAATCTTCATTTCTTTAAACTTTGGATGACATGGAAATATTCCCAGGAAAGAAGAAAAAGGGGAGAACTATAATGGATAAATTGCAGGCAACAAACCCAAGACATTTTCAAATCAACAGGTGCCATCTCAAGAGAGAAGCCATTCTGTCATCCGGATGTTATCAATTTCTAGGTATTGTAATTTAAGGGCCCTCTCCATGCCAAAAAAATAAAAATAAAACATATGCATACTGGATGTTTTTCTTCTTTGAAACAATTTATTTCTTTGACATCAAAAGCGCTAAACATTACATCTGTTTTTCTTATCATACTGCCATTTATTCTCAGAACTCAATCGCCTCTTTAGACAAAGTTGCATTTCTCACGATACCTGGTTTCTTTGGTCATTTAATTTATCTGCTTGCTGAAATTTGAGTCTTGTGACACTCCAAGTAGAAGTTCAATGAAATATTTCAGGGAGAAGGATTAGAGGATAGTGTGCTGTTTTCAAAATAAACAAAACAGGAAACTGTTAATTTAAGAAGTAAAGATATTTTGGCTGTGGAAAACAGAAAGAACTTAAGAAAAATGAGAAAGATAGGTAAAATTAGGTTGTTCCAAAGTTTGGATTTTTTGAAAATTTGAGATAGGATGTATATTGCTCCTCACTTTTATCATAACAACTTCATTTTTACTAGTATTTTTATTCTCTGAAGTTTGTTACATTGAAGTGTTCCTTTAGCAGGAATAGATAGATTTGAAAAATAGGCTTAATCTACTATTTCTTCATGACTTTCTCCCTACATGAGAATCTGGCAAAATTACTGCTCACTTGCTGCTGACACATACAATTCCCAGGGAAAAAAGAAAATAAGAGGAAAAATTATGCGAGAAAAATCACAGGAAGCAAATAAACCCAAGACATTTTCAAATCAACAGGTGTCATCTCCAGAGAGAAGCCACTTTGTTGTCTCCATGTTGCCATTTTCTAGGTTTTGTAATTGAAGACTGTTTCTCTACACTATAAATAAAACATTTGACACAGCAGATTATTCTCTTTTTTGAAACACTTTATTTTTTCAGCTTTCAGGATGTCACACGCTAGTTCTATTTTTCCTAGCTTGCTGACCATTTATTCTCAGTATTCTCTGCTAGATTCTGTTATTTTGTGACCTCCAAACATGAGAAGGCTCAGTTTTCATATCTCTTCCCCATCTAAACTCCCTTTCTGGGTAATTTCATCTTCTCCTGTGACTACAATCTAGCTATATGTGATGATGCTTATGCTTGCATCTCCAGTCTCAACTCTCCCTGGAAATTCTGACTCATGTATCCATCTATCTACTTGGATGTCCACTAGGTATATCAAAACCAAAGTCTAAAAACAACAACAAAACATCCACTTTTCCACTCCAAATTCCCCAAAGGATAAAAGTCTTGATTTTCCATTCGCAACAAGGCTTCCACTAATAACACCACTATTCTCACAATTAAGTGGGTCAAAATTAAAGAATATATTTAAATTCCACTTTTTTCCACTCCACACATCTAATCTGTCAGCAAGTGCTGTCTGCTCTGCCTCTAAAATGCATGTGGCATTTTACCAATTCTTGGCTTGAACCTCACAACCACCTAAATCTGAGAAGCCACCACAATCTCTTTTGTGGATGCCTCCTAGAACATCCTAATATGTTTTTTTTTTCCTCCCTCTTCTCTGCAATCTATTGTCTACACTGAAGCCAGAGTTATCTTTTTAAAAAAAAATAAAAGTCATCCTCATGATCAAATGTTTTCAATGGCATTCTCACATACTTAGGGTAAAATTCAGATCCCTTTCAATAACCTGAATGATATGAGAAGGCATCTGGCCACGTTCCTGCTCTTGCTGGCCTCCTACTCTTTTTTCCTTCCTGCTCATGCTCCTCCAGTTACCCAGGTCTTCTTATTCTTCAAACATCTGCATTTGCTATTTCCATGCCTTGTGATCCTCTTCGCCAAGACAATCACATGACTACTTTTCTTATTTCATTCTAGTGTATAATAAAATGTCCCCTTTCAAAGAAGCCTCTCATAATTTTTTTAATATAATCTCCTATTACTTTCTAGCTCGCTTTTTCCCATTTCCCTGCTATGCTTTTCTTCATAGGTATTATATTATACTCACATCATATTATTTCCTTTTTCTTTGTTATTGATCTTCTCCAATAGAAACTATGTTCTAGGAGGATAAGAATTCTATTTTGTTTACACTCGCCCATAAAGCCTGACACGCCCGTAAAGCCTGACATAGAGTTGGCACTCAACAGATGGTTGCTGAATAAATGAATAAATTAAAGACTACGAGGTTGAAATACCAGAAAATGATCATAACACTTGTCCTAATTCTTTACCTCACATCAAAAAGTGCTAAAATGTGCTGTTTAGGAACCCAACAAAGATTACTTAAAATATTTTATTAAACATACCCTTCTAGAAGCAGAAGAGATTATAAAAAAGAATTTTTTTCTATGCATTATCTTGCTCACATTTACTCTGATATAAAAACGGATTCTAACGTATATATCAGCTCTAGGAAAAATCAAAACAGGTCCTTTATATGCTTGCTAGTTTTAAAATACAGTCTGATTTCATCCACTTCAATTGAATATGCAACTACCATTTCCTTGTACTCTGCTGAAACCTGTGAAAGATAACAAAATGAATCACAATAACTAATGTTTATAGAACAACTTAACTTATGCCAGGGAATGTGCTAAAAGCTTTGCAAGCACTATATCATTTAAGTTCCTGTGACAACTCCATGAGGTATAAGGTTCCCTATTTCAGAGAAGAGAAAACTAAGTGAGTCAGACAACTTGTCCTACACCAGACAGCTGTTAAGTGGAGCTGAAACTTGCATCCTTGCCTTTCTGATGGCTACGTTGGTCATTTTTAGTGTAGAACTCACTGCCACTAGCAGGACTTAAGAACACTCCTGGTGACCTTGACGACTCAGTTCATCCAGATATGTAAATCCTGCGCTCTGTCCTTAGGGACTAAGATTGTTGAAGGCCATTTACCTATGTCTAGAGTATCCTTACCCGTAGATTATTGAAAAGTTATTGAATTACTAAAATTTAGTTTTCATAAACTAAAATTAGTACTTAATAGAGTTTGCTGAGAATTCTAATTCAATATCCTAATGAGAAAGCTGGCTGCTACCCAACACCTGAGAGCAATGCAAATAGCACCCTCTGCAAGAGCACACGCAAACAGGCAGAACTGCCAAAATCTTGGGCACAGATAAAAGTGTAAGTGGTTTTCAAGTACCATTTCAAGTAACATTATTCTTACTCTAACAAATTCCTGTTTATTTAGACTTCATTATTGTCAATTAAACTGGTGAAAGTTTCTTTGCTTAACACTATCACATGTAATGGTACTTATTTGAATCAGAACTATTTGTGATCTAAAATTGTATTATGGATATATTTTTAGATAGCTACACATAGCAAACAATATGAATCATCCACATTCCTGCTACAAAGCAAATATATACATATATCACAACCTGCTTGAATTTTCCTAGGTAGTGAATTTTTTTGTTATCAAGAGTTTGAGGTTTTTTTGTTTTGCTTTTGGAATGGGTTATGAGGAAGTGTGGTCAAAAAATGAGAACTTCTGTTTGGTGTTAACAGCGCTATGTCTGCTTTGCTCTAGTGATTCCTAACCTACTGTGCAAAGGAGACATAGCAAGGCAAGACTGTCAGTATAACCATAAAGGGACTCACACACTCTCAGGTGAAGTGCAAAAATACTGATCATGATGCTCAAACATTCTGGAGGAGTAAGCATTCAGATTCAGAAATGTAAGATAATTTCTCAAATAAAAGAGGAAAAACCTATCATTAATTTTTTAAAATATATCTTCCAGAGCAGGTTTCTCAACAATTTTACATAGGAGTATTTTTGTCTCCTTAACATTTGTACTTAAGGTCAAAGTTGTTGAGGGTTGATAGGCTCTTGTAAGCTTCAGGTGAAACCTAGAGAGGAGAAGGGAAGAAGATAAATCTACTCTCCTAGATTCTTTTTAAGAAGCAGCAGGTTCCACTCCTGACTCTCCTGCAGATGGTCTCAGGTCTTCAGGTGATGCTATGCAAGGACCCTACTGTGCACTCTGCTGAGTGTTCTGGCTCTCTGGTATCAGGTCACTGGCCCTACTCTACTTTTGGTGTCATTCTGGCGCTGTGAAGAAACCATGAGGAGAATATGGTCGATGCATTTTGTAGTTAACACCACAAACGACATGAGAAACTTAGCCAGAGAGTTCTTAGAGTGGCGATCAGTGACGCTGCTGCTCTACCCAGTCTGTCTTGTGTGCTTTAAGATGGAAACACCTAAAGCTGACTTAGCCTTCACTAAAGTGAACAGACCACTCTTCTAAGGTTTCTGGTTGTTGTCATAAAGCATAAGCAAAGAATGACAAGCAGAACAATGGACATTTGTTAAGTGATTGGCTTGCATACATTGGCTCCTTCGATACTAACAGCAATGAGTAGGTATTATTATTACAGCCATGTTACAGATGAACGGTAGGTGCTATTATTAAGTCCATGTTACAGGTGAGGGCGTGAAGCTTATCAAAGAGTTCATTGGCCATTTCTTGACCAGGACACAAGCTCCTAATGTTTCTCTCTTTTGTAAATCTGAGTTTTCCAACATTTTTTGATTGAAGAATTGATCTGGAAAGCCCTTCATTCACAGTTGCTTTCTGGCTACTGTCAGTAAAAAGGAAAGGCTCAAAGGAGATCTGTTGTGTTTAGAATGGTGGAGGTATAAGAGATTTCTTTTTTATCTTTAAAAGCTTCAGTATACTTATTTTACTGGTGTTAGTTATTGACTCTTTTTCCTTTATAGTAACAGAATTATTTCCGTGTGAAAGGTTATTTAAAAAGTCCCATTCTAATGGCAATCAATTAATTGACCAACAAATACAGTATAATTGCAAAACAAGACCTTGCAATGCATTTGCAAATACATTTGGACACTCAAAACAAGATAAACTCTTACAGATAGTGTGAATACATTATTAGTTATTTCACATTAGAAAGGAAGAATGTTGAAAAAAAATCGTATTTGGTTTAAACATTGCTTTCCACACACACGTTTCAGAGGCTCTGACATTTTCAGGAACGTAGATTCTTTGGCTGCTTTTCCCCTCTTAAGTGGGATTGATTTATTGGCTAAGTTTCCACAGTAACTCCCAGCACGTGTAGAACTGTTTAGCAAATCTGCATTATTTTGCATTTCCACTAAGGTCACCCTTTTCATAGACTCAAACAGCAAGGAATTTTAAAATTTCTCCCTCTACTAAAGTTTACTGGCTATTGTACTCATTATCTTAGCATTCTTATTAGTTTCTTCTGAGAAAGTACATCTGGTAAAGTCGGGTAACTAAAAAGGGTATACTATTCAAATGCAATGTTATTCAAGCATTGGAATCCTAATCAAATAATACAAAAAAAAAACTGAAAATAGAGTGAACAAGATTATTATGTTAGGCAATGAGAAAAAAACAGTATTGTGGATAACATAGGTATATGTAGGATACACATGAGACCTCAAACAGATGCATCTTTGTGGAAATGTAAATAATTTATTACAGCAGATAAAACTGGGAAGGAGCTTCTGCTAATTAACATACATACACAGTCATTTTCCCTGTATAGAGAAGTCCGAAAACTGTTTCCATTTGCAGGCATGTGGTCATTAGACTAATGGGCACTGCCTTTGGACAGGATTTACTTATACCCCAGCTGGCTCAAAAAAGTAATCATTCTCTAATTAAGAGGCTTCCTCATGTGTTTTGTATTGTCATTTCTAGAGTTCCACTATATCTAGCTTGGTAGTGCAAAAGTGGTATGCTATTCAATTATCAGCTAGTAGTGGGGCTGAGAGATACCCTGAGTTTCATCATCCAGTCATTTGTTTCTATTGACGGTAGAGGATAGGAGGGTAGGTATACAAGCATATACATGAAACAAACTTTCTTTTCCCACTCAGTTGGAATAAATTATAACGTGTCTGGACAAATACGTGTGTGACTATTTTTAGGACTGATTGGAGGTCATAATAGATTTTCCAAAGTAAAACTCAAATAGACAATAAGCTTGATTATTCTACTCACCCTCTGTTTTTATGTTTTTCACTTAGATTTTAAAGGGTTGAGTTTTTAAAGGGCTTTAGTAATTTTTTAAGAGACGAATTCAAGAACAGGGAAAAAGCCCACTCCTAAATATTGCATAAAACCTGGTTGACACCGCATGAGGTCTGGAAGGATATATTTCCCATTATTAAACCTAGCTGTCCCTCATATAAGAATGGGTCACTTGCATCATTTTTTACTTTTCTGTTCTTGATCAATATTTTCAAATGTTTCTGGAAATGTTTTCCAGCAACGTTAGAGGGTAACACATTTTTTCTATTCCTGAGTTCATGAGGAAAGATTTTATTTTTCTTCTCGGCTTTTCCCTATGCCTTTGATTACCACACTTGGGAAAAAATAATTTTAGGCCATGTTCTATTCAGTTCCACGCTTCTGCCTGTTGGGAGAGCTTTTATAAGGAAGCACAGGGCCCTTTGCTCTTTCAAGGGCTCTAATTCATGGGTGTCGCTTGCCCAGGGCCCATCACTTGTGTGCATGGAGTTAGGCTTGCCTAACCCAGGGGTCCGGTAAGCAGGCTCGTGTGGCTCTCACCACTAAGTCATGTTGTCCAAATTGGTCTCTGTGCATTCAGGTGTTTTTGAAAAACCTTGTTCAGTATTCTGCAGAAACTTACACTATTCCAAATCTACCCAGCTGTGTAACCGGAGAACTGGTAAAAATAAAAAAAATAAAAATTCTCAGAAAAATGTTATCATTGAAAGGCATTTAATTTTTAATAAATAAATATAATAAGAATAGGTCTTCAGTTAAAAATTAAAAGGATAATGTTGCTTGACAGATGGGAGTCCAGGAAAGAATTGTGGTTAGGAGACATGAGCAAAATGCACAAATGTCAGGTAGACAAGTACAATTAACACTTGCCAAAGAGAGCTTGTGGCATAATGCACCCCAAGAAAGATATAGGCTGAACAAACTGCACTTGGTTCCTCTACAGATTGCTCCCTTCACCTCTTTGTATACTTTGCATGAAACTATTGTTACTTGCTGGTATAAAACATTAATATGCTAGGAAAAAAATCACAAATGAAGGAAGCGATGTGAGTTTCCTTTATACTGTCATATTTCCCATATTCCAATATGTGTAAGATTTTCCATATTACTGAAATGGAAAACATAGCAGAACAGACAAAACCAAGGATGATAATTGTTTAGTCATCTACACTTTCCATCTTTTTTAAATATTCAAGTTGTTTAGAACTCCATAAGGAGTGCTGCTGGGGGGTAGGGGTCTTCAGCAACGCCATTGCTCATATAAACATAATAAAGTGGGAACATGATTAAAATACTTAGATTTCTGATTGTAATGAATATAATAAAGAAAAACTAGCTTAAACAAATAATGCCAGAGGGTATCAATGGCTGGACAAGAGTTTCATTAGCAAAACCACAAGGACACTAGACCAGAAAGTTTCCAGGTGAAAGGACATTAAAAAGGTTCCATTGGACTAATTAAATTGGAATACACTAACAAACATGTCAGTGTGGACAAGTAAGGTTCTGCTCAAAATCTGCAAACTTAACAAGAAAGTATCTGCTAGAATTCTGAATGCTGAAACTGAAAAAATGTGTGCTTTGGGCAACAAAGAGGAATGTTTTGCATTCAAGAAGTGTATGTTTTATTTTTATAAGATTTGGTAGAAACTGAAGATATGAATATGTTTAAGAAATATACAGAAAATAGGTCTACAGTTGATTATCAAAGGGCATGTTGTGGTGATATTTCACACACCTGGGTTGATGCTCCGCAAGATATATCTGTTCATGTCATAATGCCGTGTGATCACCTTAATGCAAAATTCCAGAGCAGCGGCTCTTGTGAACTGCACTGAGAAGTGCCCGCTCTAATAATGAAATGTTGTGGACCTTTTCTGATACTCAGAAAAATGGGTTAACCAATGTAACATTTCAAATTTAAATTTTCTTCCATGATTTTTTCGAATATTTTTGGCCCTGTTATCAAAATACGTTCATATTAGATACCAAGCGCTTTGTTTAGGCCTTCAGTTTCCTCATTCATACTCAATGTGGGAAGATGCTTACATTAATTTTTGTTTCTAAAATGGAAATATTTTAAAATCTATACCTTAAGATGGGGAGACCTGCTAGTAAAATTACTCTTAATGTATATGTTTGAATCAAATACCAATATCGCTAATGGTTTGAAAAATCACTGCCCAGGAGTAACAGTAACTGCAGGACAGTTAGGAGATGTTCCAGTCTCTCCCTGAAAGTAGACATGTGTCCTTTGGCAAATGGTTTGATAATTGGGGACTTGGCTTCTTCACTGGTGACAGCGGGGAGGGAGAGGGCTTAAGTGGCCCATAAAACTAAAATTTCTAAGATTCCTTCTAGATTTGATTCCCTTCAAAAGTATGACTAGGGGTACCCTAAGGGGAGACAGGACACTTTACTAGATGAATTCAGCTGGGATCCTACGTGAGACGTCTTTAATTGATTATATTAATAGCTAATGGCAAACAAAAGGCAAGGCACAGAAAAGGATGGAGCAATTATTGCATGCTGAGACCGTTTTGGGGTAGGCACGTTGCCACAAGAGCCTATGGTTGGAATTTTATTTTATTTTATTTTTTACAAACAAAACAATTCATTTAAAAACAACTTAAGGCAGCCGGGCGCGGTGGCTCAAGCCTGTAATCCCAGCACTTTGGGAGGCCGAGGCGGGCGGATCACGAGGTCAGGAGATCGAGACCATCCTGGCTAACATGGTGAAACCCCATCTCTACTAAAAATACAAAAAAATTAGCCGGGCGTGTTGGCGGGCGCCTGTAGTCCCAGCTACTCGGGAGGCTGAGGCAGGAGAATGGCGTGAACCCGGGAGCCGGAGCTTGCAGTGAGCCGAGATCGCGCCACTGCACTCCAGCCTGGGCGCGACAGAGCGAGACTCTGTCTCAAAAAAACAAAACAAACAAAAAAAAACAACTTAAAACACAACCAGGGTGATTTTTCTAACAGCTCTTTCTGGTATTTCAATATCTTGCTACATTCAAAGCTGGAGATAATCATGCAAACCAGCCAGCCTTTTCACTTCCTGGAAGCCCTAGTTCAGATTATTTTACTCTTCGGGAAGTGACCTCTCTTCCCCTATTGACCTGGGAAGGGGCAGAAAAATCCCAGTAGAGTGAACTGAAGGTTTGATACAAGAAGTTGCTCAACTTGGACTTGCCTAGAACAGCAGCCTTTTATTCTGATTGAATCTGTGGAAAATAAGACCCAGAGGAACTCAGACAAGTATAGCTTGTCGTCTTTTATCTATTCCTGTGTTTGGAAAATAAAATTAATCTGTAGCAGAAGAAAAGTAAGTGTGACAAACATTTGCTCTAGGTACCTAAGGATCAAAGTAACTGAGACTTCATGTCTTTTTTTTCCACTAATTTAACACATCCATTAATTTTAAAAGTATGGATACAAGATAAATCTTTTTTTTTTTTTTTATGGTAGACTTATTTGCTACATCAGGTATAATTTTTTCCACACCCCTTTTTTAACATTAAAAATGTAAAAACCTATGCGTCAATGTAAAGTATGTTGAACTGTTTCCAATGATGAATATCATCTGCCAATCTAATAAATGTGAGTAAGGCGAAAACGGAATAAAAAAACTGAATAGAACGTGGGGGCGGTAAACAACCCTTGAAGCAGTAATCAGCAAGTAAAGCTGAATTCCTATGCCATAGTGTCCCCTGCTGGTCGATTATGGAAGTAGTAGCTTTCGGAGAGCAAGTCAAACCTCTTGGTTAGGCCACATCATGTTTTGAACAAAAAAGGCACAAAAACGAAAGGAATGTGTGCATATCATTTTTTGTCTATTTCTTTTTACACAGTCATCATTGGCAGTGGGAAGAATGGGGGAAGGATTGTTTTATGCGTGAAGAATCCCAGAGCCCATTAGAACTAGGCTTAGCTCAGCCACTTCTCCAGTGATATGTGATCTGACACTCACAGATCTTTCTTTAAGCCTCAACTCCTCCTCTGTAAATTGCAATTAGTAATAATAATAAATGATAGATGTACTGCAGAGAGCTGTTACAAAAACATAAGAAGAGGAGGAGGAGGAGGAGGAGGTGGAAATTACACACAGTAAAGTGTACTTAAAATGATATAGCGCTTTTCAAAACAAATATTAATGTAACGGTGCGGACTGGGGGAGACACTTCCATTAACAATTAAACTAACTTCCCTTATAATCATCAAAAGGTAATCCAGGCTGGGCAACCCAGGCATGGTCGCTGAGCTATCAGACTTTCAAATTCCTACAACATCACCTGGTTTCCAAGGACTTACTTGGGTACCTTTGAACAATGTATGTTGCTCAGATAATTTATATTACACAGAATTTAGTATATACTTAGAGAGGTCTCTACTGGTTGGTAAACAGAGGTGACGGGGTAAAGGAGATTAAGGTACTCCTTCTTTGCTTGAAAATCATTAATGATTGAGTCTCCATCCTAGACTCCAACTAGATGCTGCTAGTTGTCTGACCAGCAGCATCTACATCACCTGGGCACTTATTAGAAACCAGGAATCTTAGATTTCATCCCAAACCTACTAAATCAGAATCTGCATTTAAAAACTATACCAGGTAATTATTATATACGTTCAAGTTTAAGAAACTCCACTCTTTCACATTTGGGCTATAAGCTCTCTCTGGCAATACATCAGTTGTTATCCAGTACATGTGCACAGAATAGTATTTTTGACTTGACCTTATTTTAAAACTACTTGGAGAAATTAAATTAGGAAGAAAAACTATGGCCTATGGCTAAGGATAATTAATTTTTATGAGCCTCAAAAGAGACGATAATAAGATGACTTTCCTAAACGTAACTTAGTATTATGCTACTTTAAAATTTTTACAGCTTTGTAATACTAATTTAAAGTAATCTAAAGTATTTGTATTAATATACACATTGTATATTTGCCCTTAGTATCTGTGTTGATAGAATTTTAAAATGCAGATTATTTCATTAGAAGAGATTTTAGAAAATAGACTCACGTCTAAGTAGACGTTTGAAAAATCTAAGAGGGCTGTAGCTTCCATTAAAAATACCCTCTACCCAATCTTTTGTCAGTTAATGCCCTCTGAACATAAGACAATGTTCTGAGTTGTTGGAAGTGGACTGCTGTACTAGCAACACCTATGATCGCAGTTTCTCTATAGACACAATTTTAAAATAAACCAAACTTGGAAAATGAGTGGATAGGTATTAGAAAGAAAATTCATTCTTTTTCACTTACTCCCTACCCCCTACCACTTACCCTAAGCTCCACCTCACACCCTCTGTTGTGTCTTCTTCCTTTAGGAATATTTTGTTTAGTTTTTTTTTGTTTCTTTTTTGTTTGTTTTTTTTTTTTTTTGGTCACAGCTATGCTTTATTTAATAGGTGAAAAGACTTTAATGCCAGTGCTTCACCTAGGATAGTTTCCTTCTAACTGGTCCTTGCCATAAAAGTATCCATTCTTCTCCTATTATTTAGTGTCCTGGCCATAGGTGAAGGCAGTCATCTGATTCAACCAGTGCACACTAAGTTGTGTGAACTCTGAACATTCTTGTTTAACCTCCCTAGTGGAAACCCACTGAGTTTTTAGGAAAGACACTCACACAACTCAGTGAAAAGCTTCTTAGCGGAACTTCATGCAATTTAAGACACAAAGAGTTTTAGGATTGAAGTGGGAGATATTTCAGGACCCAGGTACCTTTCTGGGTCCATTAAGCCCCTCCAATCTTCTTTAGCCTATTTTCTACCTAAACTACAGGCTCTAGCTAGCTACACAGGTAATATCCTTGTAAAAGAGTAAAAATTGTGAAAAAATATGGATTTCAGAGTTTGTCTGATTTCCTTTACTGAACACTCCTTTGAAAGTATTGAAAACCCATATGTTTCCAATAACTAAAGTTGGACATTAAGGATCAGGAAAAAGGCCTGGAGGGGGATCTTTGAAGTATAAGAGTTTTGACTCCCTGCTCTAGTGGTGAGAGACCTTTTAGTCACAGAGAAAGGATCTTGACTTGAGAGAGTAACAGGGTTTCCAATCTGTTCCTTTCATTGAACAGAGTTCAACAGAGACTCAAGGGTGCACCTCTCTTAGGCTCTTCATATTGACACACTCTTCTATTGCCAAAAGCTTGGTTTGCAGAACAAATAAATAACACACCCTTGACAAACGTTCTGGTCTGGGATAATCACCTCTTCCCCAACTTACTATGCCAAAGAGGGGAGCTTAAAAATGACAACGTGTGTGTGATAGTGTCTATCTCTGCATGCTTCATAAATCTTCAAAGTCAATATATCTGGACTGAACTAAGGATATATGATGCTTCTCATAGCTTTCACTTAAAGTAAGATCTTGAGGATCTTTCCACTTGCAGATTGATATTCAACACAGAGAAGTTGCCTTGTTGATGTTCAATGAAGTTGCAGGCTCAACACATGAGCCTACCAAACACGGCAAATAAAAATTTGTTCAAGATTGGAATTAAGGGCAAAATATCAAATAAAATGCTATTGCAAACAATGGTGTCTCTTCAAGTGCTATGTTTGGCATAGAAACCAACAATCTCCAAGAGGTGGAAAGAAAATGAAGATCTCTTAAGGGCAATGCAAACTTCCAGAGACATTAGGATTTGCTTAGCATATAGAAAACAATGAAAATAAAGAAAACAAAACAAAACTTGTTTCTATTTTGTCACAGTGATCCACCTGTTGGTCAGACCCAATTTGGGGACTGAAACAATGGTGATTTTCAACAGAGCAAATTGTACATTTCCTGTATGCATCCTTTCTTCACTATGTTTCTGACTTTTTCTTCTACCTCAACATGGTACAGTGGGAAGCAAACAAAATTGGGAATCAGAAGACTTAGTTTGCTCCCATGTTTATTACTCACTCACGTGACTCAAACACAGTGATTTAATTTCCTGAGGAATTAATTATATTTGTATGAAAGAAATATTGTGCTATATATAAATAATAATTACAGGAAAAATAATAATAGCTAATTCTTAATGAGTATTTCTTATTCTCCAGTCATTTTTGAGGTGATTTACATTTGTCAACTCATTGAATTTCTCACAAAACTCTGCAACACTAGGTAATATTATTATCATTGTTTTATAGATGAGGAAATTGAGGCACAGACTGGTAAATCATTTGTCCAAGATCATGCAGCTGATAAATAGTGAAATCAAGATTAAGTTTAGGTGGTTGAGCTCCAGAGCCTACAGTTTTTCATGTTAATTCTCCTCCTCTGATACATTTTCAATCCCCTATTTTGATGCCATATCATGCTTTTCCAATGTTTTCTGCTTTCTATAAAATGTTGATACCTCTAGGAGTAAGTCTTTAAATAATGGTTTCACACCTATTGGGAGAAGAGATGATGGGAAAACCACCATAAAACAAGATGGAACTTTTAAGAGGAGACACAGTCATAAATCTGTTCTAATAAATAAAGGGGAAAAAAAAGGAATAAAAAGTTAATCTCTTAAAGAAAAACATAATTTTAAAGTCTGTCTGGATCTTTTGTGAAGAGCAAAGGAAATGTTGAATAAAAAAGGATTTTGATTGTCCTTTCCAAAATATTGTCCCTTACCTCTTGGACACTGGTGACACCACCCATGCTCCACCCACCTTTAATGACCTCTACTTTCTAGTCAAAAACTCTATCTTTGCATAAACTTTGTTGTTTTGACTCTGCAATCAGGAAGATGCTTCATGGCTATATCTAGCCAGGTGTAGGTAGGATCTGAGTGGAAAGACAGAAAAGGAAGTTCTATTCATTATAAATTAATGACATGCCAGGTATTAGGCATGTCCACATCCATAATTAATAACATTGGGTTAAGCATTTCCATTTAATACAGAGAGAGACAGAGAGAGTTTGCACAGTATCTTTCCTTTGGTTCTTATCTGATGACTGACTCTCTTCCATGTACCTTTAAAACCACTAAAATAAATGGTCTACTTGGGAGGTTGATACACTAGCCAAGCTATAGGTCTAAACTTCAAATGCAATTTAATCTATGCAGCATTCCTTTTTCATAGTGAATCTTTAAAGTTCAATTTTTGCATTGATTGATCATCCTGGGAAACAGAAAAACCTCAATTCACAGCTTCAAGAACTTGAAAAGCCCTAATCCAGTGCCTATATCCATCACCTCTGAGGACAACAGGAAAATTGAAAAGGAAGAAATTTCCTACAGACTCGTGATAAACTTATTGATAGTATTAATGATATACATTTTTTAAAAATTATCAAATTATGTATTTTTTAAATTATTAAGCTCCCATGGCCTCAGTATTCTACTCTGCCAAATGATGGAAAAATTTAAATTGTTTCTACAATTTCCCACATCTCTATAACATTAAAAGATCTACTTCTTAAAACATATGTAACATTTTCTTTCCTTGCCCCAAGATGCTTTTAAAGGTTTTATAAACTACCCTTCTTTGGACATTTTTGTCATCAATTTGCCACTTTTCTGTTCAAAATGAATAACGGCTTCCCATAGGCAATGATACTATTGTCCTCTCTGCATATGTAAACTACATCTCCTTCAAGACACAAAATTCAGTCCCAAATCACTGTCTTCAGCCTCATTGATACTGTCCCTCTCCTAAAGACTGCTATGACTTGAATATGTGTCCCCTCCAAAACTCATGTTGAAATTTTATCCCCAATATGGCAATATTGAGTAGTGGGGCTTTTAAGAGGTGATTGGGTCATGAGGGCTGTCCCCTCATGGATGTGTTAATCCATCTGTGGATTAATGGGTCATCATGGGAGTGGGGGTGGTAGCTGTATAAAAAGAGGAAGAGAGACCTGAGCTAGCACACCCAGCCCTCTCATCATGTGATGCCCTGCACCACCTCACCTCAGGACTCTGTAGAGAGACCTCTGCAGCAAAAAGGCCCTCACCAGATATGGTTCCTTGACCTTGGAATTCTCAGCCTCCACAATGGTGAGAAATATATTCCATTTCTTTATAAATTACCCAGTGTCAAGTATGCTGTTATAAGTAACAGAAAAAGGAATACGGGAAAGACCACAGACTTTATTCTCTGTACATGGCTTGAGCTTCATCATCTTCTCACTCCTATTATTTTAACATTTGTTGTATGTTTGTTTTTCCTATCCAATTAAACTAAATGTTAAATAATGACAATGCACTCAATAAATACTTGTTGTCCTTCCCATATTTGTTCAGTAAATGTTTTCAGTATAGTATCTATATGCCCATCTAGGAAATCTAAGAAGAAATAAGATATGAGCCCAACCCTCCAAGATCTTACTATCTGGAATGGTAAAGTCTCACAAGAATGGCAATGTAAATTCAGTGAAATATTTCCAAGGGCCACTGTGAAGAATGCAAATCTGAGTCTACAACAGATTAACATGAGAATTTCCAAGTAGTAATGAGAGTCTGGTTAAGGTTATTGCCTGGCACAAGATCACACTAATAAAGAATATTTATTGAGCACTTACCATGTCCACATTTAGTTCTCACTACAATTCTAGGCAGTGTTTCTATCTTCATTTTGCCAGTGAGGGAATTTTGGCTTTGGAGACCAGTGTTTTCCCAAGGTTGCATGATGTAGCTGAGACAGCCAGGGTTTGGTGGAAGTCTGGCTTTCAGTCAGTTGTAACCACTCTGCACTATTTCCTCTTGCTTACTTGGTGCTTTAAAAATATTTGTTGAAAGAATGAGATGATGTAGCATGCATAAACAGTGAAAAATATGCTCTCCAATAGACTCCAAATTCCGAGGTCCCCCTAATTTGGCTCTAACACTGATTGTGTGTGTGTGTGTGTGTGTGTGTGTGTGTGTCTGTTTTAGAAAGAAATTTACATTCTACACCTGACTCCCATTTGCCCCTCTCCCTTCCCTATTGCCACAGCCGAAGAGTAGAAATGCTTTATGGCTCTAACTGGGAGTAGAAATCACTGCAAGTCAAGAGTTGGATGAATCAATCTCAATCTCTCTTTCTTATATTTATATGCTCTAAATCTGACTGCACCTTTTCAGAACATCATGCATAGTATGAGGGGACTAAATTAAAATATCTGATACAAACATTAAGAGCAGGAAAAAAAAATTGACATATGGTAGCTTTTTGGAGCGGCATTCTGGTTGATCCTTTTTCAAGGGGAGGGGAGGATTGTTACAGATGAGCCCAAGCTTGATGCATGCTGCAGCCAAAAGGCAGCTCTCCCCTTTGATTTTTCCCCTATATAATCTCCATGTGGTCCCCAAATGCTTAACCCTCTCTGCCAAATGCTGTAAAATCTGTCTTTTGATTTCACAGACGGAAAAGACTTATTAGCTCATGAAGCTCACCTCCTCAGGAGACAAGCAACTCATCAAATACCATTTACCCCACCCTTCGAGTTTGAAGTCTTTGTATCAGTTTCCTGACCAAAACCGTTCAACCTCCTTTACTCATATGACATCCTAAGTATAAAGAAAACAAACAAAAAAAATTTCATGTTTATGTTTCACTTCTAGTGGTCTTGGGACTTTCTTCCAAAGTGTTTTTCTTGCTGTGTTTTCAGGCAGTGCCCTAGGCAAAGAGAAAATGACCATTTGCATCTCTTGGTTATAACTAGGCTTGTCATTCTCAAAATAACAACAATAAAGAGACATACTTAAGCACCCTCTTTTTCGTTGGGACAGCATCACCTGGACCAGTTTAAACCTTTCAAACAGTACAAAATTACACTCAAGATGAGGATTTTAAAGAACGCTCGACTTGGAAAACCTACTTTTTGAGTTTAGCCCTGTTACCGCCAACTCATTGGGTTTTCCAAAGTTTAGTTTCCCAGATGATGAAATTTCAAGTTCACTACAATAGTTACATGTATAAGAATGTAAGGTGCTGTGTCAACATAAACACATGATTAAATTGTCTATTAGAATTTAGTGCAACCTGATAGATATGATTAGACAATTCTTTATAAGTGGTTATATCTTTCGTAACTGATTTTATTATACTACTCTTCAGTTAAAAAATAATCATTGTTCCTTCATTAGTTACAGGGCAGAGTTCAAAGCTCTCAGTATTATTTTCAAGTCTTCCCTAAATCTGGCTTTAAATGTCTCTCTGATCTCATGTTGACATTCCCTACATGAACCCTTTGCACCTGCCACATTGACCTTTTTGTCCTATGTCCTTCCTATCAGTGCCTGATCTGACATGCCCCTTCTCTCTATCCATCCTGATCCCCTACATACAAGCAAGGATGCAGAAACTCGACAATCCTATTCTCCGATACAACCAACAATTTTTAAGCCCTCCACCAGGATAGAATGAAGAAAAAAAAAAAAGAGTACCTGTAAATTTGTCTCTTTTTTGCCAACACTTAGTACAACTTCAAGGTCTGGCTGGAATTTACTTCTCTAAAGCTTGCACTGCTCTCAGACCTGTGATGCTCTCCTCTCCTTCTGAATTCCTATTGTTTTTGTTTTCTAAAACACACATGCGATACTTAACATATCCTACCACCTATGATGAACTACTTTTGTAACTATCTGCCTCTCAGAAGTATGCAGGATGTCAACTGCACATGTGCAATGCATGTTCTCATATGTATACACTCTTGTTGTATGTTGTATATTCTTAACTAAGCTCCTGGAGCAAAGAACTATTCACACACTCATTCTCCCAAAGACCAGCACCATGGATAGTGTGTAATGAGTAAAATGAATGAATGAATGAATGAACGAAAGTAAACTAAGGTGAAATTTTAACTGCTGACCTTTGCTAACACTCCCATGCTAACTCACAAATATTTCAGAAAAAAAAAGTATAAAAAAGACATAATGATGAGAAAAGCATTCTAGGCAAGCCTATTGATCTTGCCAAAAGGAGATGCAGAGTATAGATGGCACAGGCTATGAAGCTGCTGAGAAGTGCCTCACCCACTTTGAAGAGAGACCAGGGAGCACTGTACTTGCGTTATCATTCCACTGTTGGTCTCTGAATCAAAAGAGAAAGAGGCAAGCTTCTAGCTTACATAAATTATTTAGAATATTGATTTAACTGCCTGAACTGTGTTAAGTTATATCTGAACTAAAAGACAACCATTTGCTCGTTTCCTTTAATGGAATCTGTGAATTCAAACATATATTTGGGCTTTTAAAAATAATCTTAAAGAGACATGATTCTCTGTCTCCATTTTAAAATACATATTCATAAGTATGTATATTTATAAAGGGTTATATGCCAGGGCAGTTACTGATAACGATTCTGCAAGAACTCTTAGTTTATTGCCATTAGTTTTTAATTTATAAATGAAATAATCTAGTTCTTAGGTTAGCTAATACAATAATGTTTTGCTTTTTTTCACTGTTTATAAAATTCATTTTACTTATTTTAGATACATGTCATAAAATCCTCACTTGCATTTGATTATTTTTGTGGTAAGCTGAGAATTTAATCTTACTGAAATAATTATAAAAAATTAAAGCAATCATACAATAATAAAAGAACATAGTCTGATTTTTCTAAAATAACACTCAGGGTATGCAGATATGTGACAGACATACCTTTTTTCCACACATCTACAATGATATAATGACCTCATTTTCAACAAAGGCACCAAAAACATACCCTGGGGAAAAGACAATCTCTTCAAGAAATGGTGCTGGAATACAGGATCCATATGCAGAAGAACGAAGCTAGACCCCAATCTTTCTCCATATGTGAAAATCAAATCAAAATGGATTAAAGTCTTAAATCTAAGACCTAAAACTATGAAACTACTACAAGAAAACACTGGGGAAAATTTCCAGGACATTTTTTTGGGCAAAACTTTCTTGAGGAATACACCACAAGCACAGGCAACCAAAGCAAAAATGGACAAATGGAATCACATCACGTTAAAAAGCTTCTCCCACAGAATGGGAGAAAATATCTGCAAACCCTCTATCTAACAAGGAATGGATGACAAGAATATATAAGGAGATAAAACAACTTTACAGAAAATAAGCTAATGATCCAATCAAAAAATAGGCAAAAGACTTGAATAGACATTTCTCAAAAGAAGACATACAAATGGCAAACAGGCATATGAAAAAGTGCCCAATATCACAGATCATCGGAGAAATGCCAATCAAAACTACAATGAGATATCATCTCACTCCATTTAAAATGGCTTATAACCAAAAGACAGGCAATAACAAATGCCTGTGAGCATGTAGAGAAAAGGGAACCCTTGTACACAGTTGATGGGAATGTAAATTAGTACAACCACTACAGAGAACAGTTTGGAGGTTCCTAAAATACTAAAGATTGAGCTACAATAAGATCCAGCAATCCCAATTCTGAGTATAGACTCAAAAGAAAGGAAATCAGTATATCAAAGAGACATCTCCACTCCTATGTTTGTTGCAGCACTCTTTACAATAACTAAGATTTGGGAGCAACCTAAGTTTTCATTAACAGATTAATGCATAAAGAAAATGTGTTACATGTACATAATGGACTACTGTTCAGACATAAAAAAATGAGATTCAGTCATTTGCAACAACACAGATCGAACTGGACATCATTATGTTAAGTGAAATAGCCATGCACAGAAAGACAAACATCACATGTTCTCACTTATTTGTGGGATCTAAAAATCAAAACAATTGAACTCACGGACATAGAGAGTAGAAGAATGATTACCAGAGGCTGGGAAGGGTAGTGGGGCAGGGGGTGGGAAGACCGTGTGCAGGGGAGGTAGGGATGATTAATGGGTACCAAAAATAGAAAGAATAAGAACTACTGTTTGATATCACAACACAGTTACTATAGTCAATAATAACTGCATTGTACATTTAAAAATAACTCAAAGAGTGTAACTGGATTGTTTGTAGCTCAAAGGATAAATGCTAGGGGGCATGGATACCCCATTCTTTGTAATGAGCATATTTCACATTGCATATCTGTACCCCATAAATATATACACCTGCTATGTAGTCCATAAATACCCCATAAATATATACCTACTATATACCCACAAAAAATTGTAAAAACATACCTTTTTTTCTTTTTGGGAATATTTTTTGAAATATACCCCATAAATAAATATACTCCATAAATATACATACCTACTATATACACACAAAAATTTGTATAAACATACCTTTTTTTTCTTTTGGGAATATTTTTTGAAAGATGATTTTTTTTAAATAAAAAAGCAAAGAAGATATAAAACACATGAAAATCTTTGAGTATTGTCTATCTTTCTATGGGTAAAAATCTTAAGGTTTTGGACACTACTATCCTTCTTAATTCATACTAAAAGTCATAATCACTCCTAAAGTGTAGTAAGTCCCTCTGAAAATTATTAAATGATAAGCTTAAAAGAAAAATTTAATGTATATACTATAGCCATTTAAAAAGGAGAGTGTTTTGAGGTTGTATAACCTTTAAAAGTACATTTTGAATTTCAATATTATTTTTAAAATGCATAATTTTGTCATATGAATGTTTGTAATATCAAATATATCAATAAACTGTAAAAACTGAGAAGGGAGACTATGTTGAACTTCAGAAAATTTCATATGAAACCTATTAATTTCAGAAACAAACCATACATATATAACAGAAACAATTTACAATTAAAATTTTTTACTAAAGCTCTTTCAATAGACACCCTTCATCTTTCCCATTACTCTCTCATCACTTCGTAACTATGACATGGAGCAGGCACATTAAACATAGTTCTACGCGAAGGAGTAAAGACAATGACAAAAGCTGTGGAATGGCAGATAGCAAGGACTTCATAGAAGCAGGGAGTAGGCGATGAGTTTTAGTGTTTTTAAAACTGAAAAAAGAAGATAATCATTACTAACTGAAGGTCTTTGTATAAAATAAAAATAACAAGGTAGTTCATATTAAATACATTAAATTACAGTTAAAGTTATTTTTAACTCCACAGATTAAAATGCACTTTCCCTTTCACAGAACTCATTTTCTATTAACTTTAGCAACCAGACACCAGAGGTTGCAGTGTAAGGTGTATTTTTTTATGGCTCAAATATAATTTAATCATTGTATTTTTTCTTCACTAGATTGACAAAGTGCACTATGAATTGGTGGAAATGCGCTGTCTCGTCATGTGATGATCAGAAGCTGTGATAAAGATATCATTTGCTGCAACATTTCTAGCACGCGCTGCATAGATTCTGCAAATGTTCTGATGCAGCATGGATACTGATTTGAATTTACACTTCAGATCCACAGCATGTTAGGCTATGGTCTCACTGGTGGCATGTGAAATATTAGCCATAGAGATGTCTTAACCACCATTTACATTTTGTTTTAACATAAAATCAGCTAGTGTATAAAAATGCACAAGTCTCTCTAACTGTAAATAACCACACATCATCATAAATATTGAGTCCAGGACCAATACCTTATCACTCGTAGTTACATCTTTTTGCATTAATTCAAGAAGATCTTGTGACATAGTCTCTCACAATGTGATATGCTAAATTACATTTAAAAAAAAACAGAAAAAACAGACAAACTCTGTAGAGGATTGTAGTTTCATCACTGTGAATCACTTTCAAATTTTTTTTTTTTTTTTTTTTTTTGAGATGGAGTCTCGCTCTGTCACCCAGGCTGGAGTGCAGTGGCGTGATCTTGGCTCACTGCAAGCTCCGCTTCCCGGGTTCACGCCATTCTCCTGCCTCAGCCTCTCTGAGTAGCTGGGACCACAGGCGCCCGCCACCACGCCCGGCTAATTTTTTGCATTTTTAGTAGAGACGGGGTTTCACCGTGGTCTCGATCTCCTGACCTCGTGATCCGCCCGCCTCGGGCTCCCAAAGTGCTGGGATTACAAGCGTGAGCCACCGCGCCCGGCCAAATCACTTTCAAATTCTATATTCCTATTTTTATAGCCAACTGTTAGTAGTTATTCAACAATATTAAAAAAAAAAAAAAATTGGAATAGTACCATTGATTTGTTCATTCAAAAAGAATTTGTTTACCTCCTGTATGGTAGCCCTATCCTAGCCACTGGGAATACCATGGTGAGCAATACAGTCAACAGTTCCTTCCCTCAAAGAGCTTATACTCCAGTGGAGAGAGATGGGCAATAAACAGAATAACTAAGCTATATAATAAGATCAATTGTATTCTGTACTATGGGGGAAAACAGAGCAATAAAGAGAGAGAATTGGAAGTGGTGGAAGTGATTGTAAATGTTAATAGGGTAAGAAAGGCCTCACTGAGCAAATAAATTATACCAAGAAAGGAGACAGGAGGAAGGCAGGGAAATAAAAGGTTGGGAGAACAAAATGCGCATAGAAAGTTGAGAAACACTAATGTGACGGCTGGCCTCTGTACCTACTTTAAGCTTTGTGTTCCCTCTACCAGTCCCAGGTGACCTCCCCAAATATCTCTTTGGTCTTATGCTCTATTTCACTCACCATAAAATTAATAATTTCTATTTCCTTCTATTTTAGGAGACATATGAAAATAATATATTATACATTTTCACTATTGTATTAGTCTGTTCTCACACTGCTATAAAGAACTGCCCAAGACTGGGTAATTTATAAAGGAAGAGGTTTAATTGATTCACAGATCTGCATGGCTGGGAAGGCCTCAGGAAATTTATAATCAGGCAGAAGGGGAAGCAAACATGTCCTTGTTCACATGATGGCAGGAAGGAGAAGTCCCAAGCAAAGAGGGAAAAGCCCCTTATAAAACCATCGGATCGTGTGAGAACTCACTCACTACCAGTGGCATGGGGGTTACCACCCCCATTATTCAATTACCTCCGACCAGGTCCCTTCCATGACCCTTGAGGATTATGAGAACTACAATTAAAGATGAGATTTTGGTGGGGACACAGCCAAACCATGTAAACTATTGTTTAGGATATGTGTATACCTTTTTCAGAAAGTTATATTTTGCATTAGTGCAGTAAATGAAACTGCAATGCTTACACAGATTCATTTTGAAATCTTAATCAAAAAACAGTAACGGTTTTCTTTGTATAGTTACATAAAAAATGAAGGGACCTACCCATTAAACCTACCTTGAACGAGGAAAGAGATTGAGACTGAATTTCATTTCTGCCTCCAGTCATGTTTTATAAAAGGGGTCAAACCAGTTTTCCTTACAAGCAGATGTCCAGCTTTATCTGTATCTGCCTGCCTCCTCAACCCATCCTCCGTAAGACTGAGAAAAGGAAGACAGTGTGCTCTTGATCTGGATACCCATTTAAAACCAAAGTTTTATAAAGCGGAAGTTGAATTCAATGTAGAAATAGCTGAATGCTGTGTACTATTTTATTGGGTACAGAATAAAAGGTGCAGCAGAGTAACTTTTTGACTTCTCACTGCATCTTTTGTTTTCCTAAAACTTCTGCTTCACTATGAATGAAAAAGACTAAAATTTCTCTGAAGAGAAGGAAGCCATCCATGATTTTTGACAATGTTAAAACCCTGATATTCTGCTTGGTCCTAGGTATTCTGCTGTATCCCTGACATTCTGCTTGGTAGTAGGGATTTGCACTGTGCTTGGTCCAGAAGACAAATTCCAAGCACACACAGAGTCTGATGGCTTTACACATAACCTAGCCATCATAATTCTAAATAAGTGTGAAAACCCTGTTAAAGCACATAGGAAGGGCACATAACTTGTTTGGTGGGGAGGGAAAAGGCAAGGCTTTCTTGAGGCAGTAACATTTGAATTGAGGCCTGGAAAAAGAGTAAAGATTAAAGAAACAAAGAAGAAATGTATTGAAAAAGCAACAAAGTCCAAAAGAATGCACATCCAAGAAACTGAAAAGTGCAGGATCACAAAGAGAAGTATAAAATATAAAGAAGGAATAAGGGACAGACAGGGCTGCACAGATAAGAAGGCTAAAATATCACATCTGGGTTAAGAAGGACCATCCTGAAATCAAGGTGGAGGAACGGAGTACTGAGAAGTTTTAAGCAGAAAAATAAAATGACCAAATGTGCATTTTAGAAAGATTACTAGTTCTTCCAGAGGTCTAACAAAGAGGTCACCATGATGATGACCTGAACCAGGGTAGAAGCTGGAGGAAAAATAAAATCAAAAGGATTTTATTTCCTTTGTACTTGAGAGTTATTTAGGAGATGAAACAAGTGACCGATGGAACGTAGGGAGGGGTTTCCTTCTTGGATCACTGAGCACATGCCTCTTCTTATATCCCTAAAGCAAGCAGGAATCTCCATTGAGTCCTGAATGGGCTCAAAAAGTTTCACCAAGAATGAATGTGCAACTAGCCCAACAAGTTTGACCAAGTATAAATGTGGTTCAGACTCATTCCTCAACACATGGTGTACCCTCCTTGCAGCCTCCCCCAACACACACAGCTGTTTTATTTTAGATGCTGCAAATCATAAACGTGTATTACACATCTAACAATTGCAAAATCTCCAAATAAAGTTATTTCTTTGAGTGACTGGAACTGGGAAAGGGAGCGGTGCTTTGCATTTGGCAGAAACTTAGATTAGTGTCTTTTCAGAAAGCCCAACACATTTTGGTTAGCTCAATCGTCATTCAATAATTCTTCTCCCTCTGATTTTAAAATTTTCATTAAAAGCAAATTTTAAAAAAGGCATACCCTTGTACAGGAGAACTCCCTTGGTAATTGAGCAAATTCATCCAGGAATCAAGGGAAATACAAAATATTTTTACACCATTATCAATGTTTATACTGTAGCAGAGAAATCATTCTCAAACACAGGCAAAAATGCATGTATTTTTAAATACCTTAGATGCTATAATAAAAAAAATTAAAATATATATGGCAAATCCATTAATCTACTCTGAGTATGTCTATTAGCATGTTTAAAGGCATAAGTAGTTTACCATATTTTTATCATATTTAAGTTACAAAAATCATCTTTTTTATTTTAAGCTTTTTATCAATTAAATCATGTTTTTATTATAGTTAAGTTACAAAAATCTTTGACTCTCCTTTGAATATTTTCAAATCAATTCCATAAGTGAAGACAAAATACACCATTAAGGAAGGGGCCATGATTTGCCACAAAATTGTCATCAAATGAATGAACTCAATGACTTTCGAATCACACTTTTAAATCAGATTTTCCCATTTGATCTGTCAATTTCTCCAGGTTTGATACATAGGGGTAAAATCATCACACTCTTAAGGCAATGAACTCCAGGCTTAAATAAATAGTATATCTGAAAGAGATTCAGGCAATCATATATATCTTTCAGAAGACACACCTGGTAATGAGTTTTGGACTGCAAGTATCAGTTCTTAGACACAGCATGTGACAGTTTGGTTGCCTGGCTAAAGTTTCACAGCGAATAATTCATCTCTGCATCAGCTGGACCCTGACCTGAAATCTCATTAGATTCATTCTAGCCCAATATTAAAACTATTTCATGCTAATAATGCAAATGCCATTATCATCCAAGTAATAACTACTGACTGGTAGTATACTGAAGACATTTTGGGTATTCTTTTACAGTTTTGTCCAATTTTCATTATTTCTCAGTGGGAAAGAAAAAGAAAGGAAGGGAGGCAATAAGGAAGAAAATGAGAAGGAAGGAAAAAGGAAACAGAGATAAAGAAAGGTAGGCAGGCGGGTGTATATTACAAATTTGCATGCATATAATAGTTTGGGTAAATTGGAAATACTTAAACTTTATTCTTTATAATGCACAAACATTAAGACAAAAATTCTCCATCATTAAAACAGAAAATATGTATGTGTATCTTCTCCCATTATATGCTTTTATGAGAAATGGTTAGTGAATTCTACGGTTAAATAGATACACTTCTTTTTGAAGCTTCAGTTTTACTTGGTACCAATAACACTGAAATAGTCCTCCAATGTATCCCAGTTAATGCTCCTGCATCCCACCAAATACATCTGAATGCACAGCTGAAACAGAACACGTGATCTGGCCAGCCTTACGTGTGTAATGAAAATCTAAAGAGAATGAGACAGCAGAGATAAAGAGGCTTTGGGGAAGGAATAAAAGAGACGGAACATAGCACTGAGAATTCTCCTTTTTTTTATAAAAATGACAGACTTAAGAGAGGGCACAGAACAGATTAAGAGAATTAACATGGGGAGGAGAGCAGAGGTATAGAAGGTATCCAAGAAAAGTAAAACATACAAAGGCAGTTCAAATCAAAGTGAGCACTGCCTATATAGAGACAGAAAGCAAGTCCTCTATGAAACCATAGTTGGCAGAAAGTACTCATTATTAATAGAAAGTGAAATCATTTTGATATCTACACCAGGGGTCATTAAATAAGTCCACAGACTACCCCTGGTTTTGCAAATAAAGTTCTATTGTAAAACATACATACATACATGCATACACACACACACACGCACACACACACACACACGGCAAAAACCAAGCAAACAAAAATCATGAGTGACTTTTTTTGCAACTAATGTTATCATTGATTTTTGCTGCTATTAGTGGAGTGTTTGCATTGCCCTAACACTGGCCAATGGAGAAACAAATGTGGATGAGCCAGCTGTCCCTATGATACTTAACATCATCAATTTAGTGTTTAACGTTTGACCATATGAGGTATTTCACTTAAAAGTACCTTAAGGATGAGGTTGTAGCATTGTGTGATAAAGTCCAGCTCATGAAATCCACATAATTTTCTGGTTGTCCGTAATTTCCTTGTTCATGGACTGATGAATCAAGGAAAAGGACTAGTAAGAATTCTCAACCACATAACCTTGGTCTGTGTTTTGCTGTGGTAATCATATTAGGGTGATCATAATTTACCACCCAGGAAGGGACACATGATAGTGGAAGGAGTTAATATTAATAATTAGTACCAGTACAACAAGAATACATTTGGATTCCTCTAAGTAAACAGATGCATCTGGCCCTGGTCACCCTAGTCAAAATAGATATGTGTGTGTGTGTGTGTGTGTGTGTGCGTGTGTTTGACATTGTTCTATCCCTCTGGCCTACCATATTCTTATTCATATATCTTGCAATGGACCCCTGTCATTTGCTAGGTGGGGGAGGAGACATTAATAATGCAGAAATTTTTTTCCAGGTATTTTTCATGTCAAAGGACTTTTACACTAATGTCATGATATGCTGCATTTCTACAAAGTTCAACATTGTGCCTGTTTTAAGAAAAGGAATTAATTGTGGTTTCCCACTTTGCATGCTAAAACAGCGATTTTCAATTTCAAAACTGTTGTATGCATCGGTAAGGATATAATTTACATCTATTCTCCCTTCCCCCTTCACTTTCTAAATGGAGCTACATTAAAATATAAATTCATGCAATATTAGGTAAGTGGGAAAGTAAGGCCTTTCTTTTGACTATTAAGCAAAGAATACATCTTAGGAACACCATAAATCATGCTTGTCAGGATATTCAAAAGAATCATTCTGTATAGTTACCATTCTATTATTTGGAAAGCACAGACATGAAACAATATAATTCAGTTGGGCTGCATGTATCTGATTTGCATATGGCTGTCTCTTTTTAATCTGAGTTTTCACAAGATGAATATAATTAGCAAGATTTAATTTATCTTTAAAACCACTGAACTATGTTGATTACCTGAAGGATGACATCACCCATATGCACTAGTAGATTTGGACTCCTAAACAGAGCAATTCAATGTATTTTGTAGCTAAACAAAGTGCATACTGCAAGCTAAAAAGTGATAAACTAGTCATCCATGCAAGATGCATAATTCATCATGAAGAGATCAGAACTGTTGTTTTATCCTGTTTTCCTATATTTTTCTCCTAATGAAACCACAAATGCTTTGGGATAGTGAATTTACAAGTCTGTGACCATTGATTAAAAAAAATTAAATTAACCCTTTAGTGGAACTGCATGGATATATTCTCTGTACTTCTCCCATCTGAGCCCTTCATCCAACTTTCCTTCATATACGCTTTCAGGTAAAGAATTTTTCACATAATGAATTATCTCTGACCTACATTCTCAAAGGAGCTTATTTGTGCTAGGATGTTTGACTTTAAATGAATGATAATGAGAAATATCATGTTAAACTTGTCAGCTATAAAATAAAAAGTATAATTTCCAATACAATACATTATTTAGTCATATCCAACTTTTTAAAAAAATTGTACAAATTCAAGTCTGCGGTTCTGGGATGTTGGAGGCTCTAATTGCACACAATGTAACATGATAATCAACATAATTCCCTCTAAAACACCAGTTTGTGTCCCCATGAATTCTAACTATAGCCTAGAGTAAAAACAAAGAAAAACATTTTAATAAGGAAAATGTATTACCACTGGGCTGATTATTTTCCCAGAGAAAGACAACTATGAAAATAAATAAAAATAAAATTGTTTGCATTAGAACTGGCATTATTAGATATATTTTACTCATTATGGAAAGAAATATCTGGACATCGAAGAGGAAAACTCAAGCCAGAAACCTCATAATGAACTGCTTCTCAACTGAAGTTGCCATTTAGTCTGACTGACAGAATTTTATTTCTAGGGTTGGCTTTATGTTGGTCTAATCTAGATTTTGTATTGAATGCACATAGACATAGCAGAATATTTCACAACTCCTCAGCAATCTAGATCAATTACTTATCTAAGTGCAGATGAAGATTTGATTCATGATGTGCTATTTCTCAGAGAATTGTCTGCTTCACCGTAGCAACCAGAACCACAAATACAACTGGTAACACAGCAAAAATTGAGAGTTAGGTCAGCTCATAGAAGAAATATACAAGGCAGTTACGTGGATAAATCTTTAGACACAAAACACATGCAAAATTCTCCCAGGCTTCCTGACCACTCTCAGTTTCATATGAAAGTGCACTTTAACTTGTTGACTAATGTCATACAGATTTTCCTCAAATATCACTTCTAACCCACCACATTCCATGGAAAACGTTTTGCTGGCCAAATAAAACCCAAAGCCTTGAATTCAAATCTCATCACAGTCTGGCATAAACTAACATTTTCAGTCTACTAGCTCACAATTTTCCACGTTGAATCCTTGACATGTGAGAATTATTTCCTCATTCCCTGGTGAAACATATTCCTTTCCTCTCTATCTTTACTTAAGCCCTCTCTTTTACCTGGAATTTTGTCTTCCCTTCTATCATCAAACCTGTGGTTCTTTCATCTGATTGATCTAACTCTCATAGCTAGAAGGAAGCCCTTAAAAATAGGGATATATCTGTATGCTCCAGCATGAAAAACCTATTTTTGATTGATTGATTGGATCCCCTCCTATCCAAACTCATTTTTAGGTTTTATTGTACACATCCTACCTTGCCTGACTTTTCCCAGCAATAAGTGCTGGTTTGATCTGCCAGGTTACTCTTCAATGCTGTTTGGCTTTGTGTCCTCAATGGGTCATCTTATTCTACCTTTAGCAAACACAAAGAAGTCACCTTAAGAAGAAAAACAACTAGAAAAGAAAAACGACAGAGCATCATACCAGCTCCATTGCCCTAGAAAAGACATAAGGAATTGAGATACGAACTTTTTTCATAATTAATTAATAAAAATCTTTATTGATCCCCTACATATCTACTAGGAGCTGAAGATACAGCAGTGAATAAGGCAGATAACCCGCCCACCACGAGCTTCCATTCCTGTGTTGGAGGTGATAATGGTGATGGAGAGACACACGATAAAGCATCAAATAGTATCATTATTCACTGCTATTCAGGAAAATAAAGAAATACATTTGGAAAGATGGCCAGATGTCAGGAAAGTGCTTGCTATAGAGATGACGTTTAAGCAAAGATCTAAATATGAGAGGGAACCAGCCAGACCAGCAGCTGGGTAATCACTGGTATCTGCCATAGGGAGCAGCAGGTCCAAAAGCCTTGAGGTGAAATCTCGTTTGCCCCCTTCCAGAACTGAGAATTTACAGTGGAGAAAGAACAGCATACAGATAGGCTAGAGCCAGATCCTGTGACGCTGTGGGCCACAATAAGAAGTTGATTGAAATGGGCCACCAGTAGGAGGTTCTGAGGAAGAGAGCACCATGATTCTTATGAGAAAGAAGAAGAAGAAGGAGGAAGAGGAGGGAGGGGAGAAGGAGGAGGAGGAGAGGAAGAAGAAGAAGAAAAAAAGAAGGAGGAGGAGGAGGAGGAGAAGGAGAAGGAGAAGGAGGGGAAGGAGAAGGAGAAGGAAGAAGAAGAAGAAGAAGAAGAAGAAGAAGAAGAAGAAGAAGAAGAAGAAGAAGAGGAAGAAGAGGAAGAAAGGGAGGAGGAGGAAGACGGAGAGGGGGAGGGGGAGGAAGAAGAAGAAGTAGAAGAGGAAAGAGGAAACAAATTTTGGGAGAGAAACAAGATAGGGATTTAAGAGGGGAAATGCTTGCAAATCAGAGAGAGGGTATCTGGACCTAGAACCTCTGACATTTATGAGGACTGGGAGACATTCTGCTTGTCTCTTGGTAGGCTGGTTGAGTGCAGCAGCTTAGAGAGAGTGTAAATGACAGGGTCTATCTAACAATGGCTCTCTAACAATAAATGGCAAAGACCTAGGTAAGCCAGCTCTGAAAATCTGTGATACTAAAAATGTTTTCTTCATATGTAACAGTATCAAGCACAACTTGATTTAATTAATTATATGACTTCCATTAGCACTTTATAAATACTCTGTTCTAGGCTAAGCTTTGTAAAGAATTCAGGAATTCAGCACCCATATCTAATGAGTATCAGTCCTGGATACCTATTTGTACTAAAAACCAAAGGCTTCTCCTTCTTTGCTCTGATTCTAATTTTCTGACCTTGTATACACTGATTACTTACAGATTAATACCAGTAGTATCAGTTATTTCCTATTGCATAATATATTTCTGTTAAAAAATAAGCAGCATCCCTTTCTACCAATTCACTGTAGTTCTTCATTCTACGTTTAGTAACAATGAGAAACCGCTCATTGAAGTAAAGCTTCTCAACTATTTAGAAACAAGAGACTGCACCTCAGAATAAGAAAAATTGTGCAGTGAAACAGGTTGTAATTTATACCAGCACTTCAGGCCATATTGTGCATTTTGCCTGAAAAATAAAAAATACCAAACTTGATGGTGAGCATGCAACTGACTCCTAAGCTCTTTTGTGATATTCTTTCAAGATCCTAAGATGCAACACTAAAACATAATTGCTTGTATTAACTGTCAGTAGTTGCTCATAACAACTAGGAAGCTAAGACTTTATACTGGAACAAGCTCTGTTTTGCTGCCTTTCAGTCAGTGTCTTGCCTGGAAGTACAAGGCTTTATTTCATCTACATGTCTGGATATCTGAGAAGTTTCACCTTATGACTTGTTTAAATGATAAACGTCCATTCCAACCAGCAAGCTTCCTGTCTTACAACTACTCTCCAGCTGCTAGATTTATAACCTGCAAGTTATTGTTTGTATTAACGGCATCCTAGTTTTTATTATTATTTTTGAAAATCTATGGAGGCAGGTAGAGGCAGAGATGGAAGATGTGGAACAGCATTTGGTATTAAAGGCCAACATGAGCCCGTAATGTACATCTTGATCTTTGTAAATTAAGATCAAGTATATAATGTTGAACCCTAAATGCTTTCTATTCTAGGATTTGTTCAGGTTTATTTTCCTTTGTTAAACGCTCTGGTTGGCTCCATGTTATATATTTAACACCTCTTTCTTCTTGTGAGTTTGATCTAAGGGTTTCCAGAGAAGCACGATGCCTTTGAGATGAAGAGGCATGCCGTCATAGGTTACCCCCAACAGGGCCGCTGTTGCTGCCTGCCACACCTTCTCACCTTTTCAAGAAGTTTCATTCTTTCCTACAGGACCTTGAACATCACTTTACTGGTATTCTTCAAAAACAGAAAATACAGGCTACAAAAGAGGAGGCACACTGGGCATGCCAAATTATGGACATCCTTATCATATCCCAACCTCTGTGTGCATTTATCAGTGATACTTGTTACAGAGACATTTTAACATCCTTTCAATAGGTAACTACTTGTACCTACAGCTTTTGCGATAACTGAAATCAAATGATATTATTTGAAAGATATGAGTCATGTGCTTCAAGGTAAACTGACCTTGCCTTGTTTGATCTTCTAAACTATCATGTGGAAACTCGAAATTTCACTTTTCTTAGTAGAGAAGCTTAAAAGACCAACTCTAGGATAAAGCTGCAAGCGTTAAAGCTTAAAGAACCGTGAATGCCACCAACTGTGTTTCTTAGTTGCTGTAACTACAAGAGATTATATAGGTGAATGATCTAATTCTCCCAACAAAATCAGTCTAGATGACTTTTATTAATTAAAACAATTCTTATCCTAGTACCTCCTCAGAGGAGGACAATCTTTTTAAGCTTCATTTAGTTGAGAAAGATTCTCCTAAATTTGATGTATTTTATAAATGAATTTTTTAATAGCATGCGTACTACACAAATTTTACAGCAACACAGTGTGTTGTACTTTGTTTTCTTTTTTCTTTTTTTTTTTTTTTTTTTGAGACGGAGTCTCGCTCAGTCGCCCAGGCTGGAGTGCAGTGGCGCAACCTCGGCTCACTGCAAGCTCCGCTTCCCAGGATCACACCATTCTCCTGCCTCAGCCTCTCCGAGTAGCTAGGACTACAGGCGCCCGCCACCGCACCCGGGTAATTTTTTGTGTTTTTAGTAGACACAGGGTTTCACCGTGGTCTTGATCTCCTGACCTCGTGTTCCGCCCGCCTCGGCCTCCCAAAGTGCTGGGATTACAAGCATGAGCCACCGTGCCCGGCCTGTATTTTGTTTTCTACATTCACACCTCCCAGTACACAATGACATGTATTTGAGAGTGGAGAGAAACTTCAGAAGCGTATCTGAGTTCTTCCAGGACAATTTCCACATCTAATGTACCAATTCTTGAGAGGTCAGTCTTGTAAAATCATCTCTTTCATTTCCCCTGAGCGATGCAGTTATTTTTGTTGGATTCAGCCCTGAAAAATTTCACTGCAAATTCAGTCCCTGACCCATGCCAAAGAACAGAATATAGCTACCCAAACCTTAAGATGTTTCTATGGTATGATACATTTCAAATGAGGTCCCTTTGCCATGCCACCACCATAATTGACAAAATATACATTCTCTCTCCTCCACACAGTATTTCTTTAAATTCACAGTCTTTCTTTCAATATTTGAACATTTAGAATTGTGTTGTACACTGACAGCACTTAATGTACCTGTAAGGGGAATGAAAGAGATATTTGGATATATTTTCAAAATTTGAAGACAATATATTTACTGCCAAATTTGCTATGTCTTAGTGCTGCCACTCTTTACTGTAAGAGGAATATTGACATTCCAGTGATGTCTCACAAACTAAAAGGGTGGATTCCAAATAACAAGCTATCTTGTTTAAGATACTAAATCACTGACATCATCTAAATCTATTTTTGTGATGATAAAAATACTTTAACGATAATCCATTGCTCTCAGAAAGTTATAGGACAATATCCAAATGAGAAGCCATCAGCTTGTAAACATATAAAGTTGTGCAAGAATAAGTTAAATTAGTGAATATCTCTTTAGGACAAATTGTCAACATGTATAATTATACAATAGTTTAACTGGTAAGGGGAAGGTATGCAACATATATTCTGCCAAAAAAAAAAAAAAAGCCCATAATATTCTGACAACTCATCCATATCTCTCGCCTTTGCTGCCATATCTGGAAATGGCAGAAATGCTTACATTTTTTGTTCTGGTCATATGTCAGAGTACGTGTGACCCATTAGGTTGGTTTCTCTAGCAGATTTCTCTAACTGGAAGTGTCATGTAGCGAGACATCCACGAAGTGTGTGGTATTGGTGATGTGACTGCTACCTTCCTCTTTCTCTAACAAGTTGTATTAATGCAGCAAAAATCAAATGGAAGGGCATACTGTTGTCCAGAAAATTTAGAATGATAAAAATATCTAACCTAAATCAATTTGGCAAAGTTGAGGTGCTACCTGCCCTTGCTTCAGTCAGTAATTGAACTTTCCTTTGGTTCTGTTGACACAACAACAAGACCTAAAAGTAACTTCTTCAAATACATTTTTAAAAATTTCATGTCTTATCCATTCCCATTTTCTTTATATTTTGTCTTCTGCCACGTCCTGAGAAAAATGCCTGACTTTAGAGAGAATCCTTAGTTTTACCACTTGAAACTTAAAAGATCAAGTCTGAAAAACTGATACAAAGACAAGTAGCCTTTTTGTTGGAGAATAGAAGAATTAGAAATAGGTACCCTAAGGTCAGACTCACTTTCATTTTCCTCTTCTTTATAGGCCATCTTATGATGCTTGCTTTTCCTGAAAGAACTCAGGCCCAAATTCTTTAGGGGGATTGTCAATCAAGAGAAGCAAGGATAAGATGAAAAATAAAGGTAAGGCGAGGCTCTGTGGCTCACATCTGTAATCCCAGCACTTTGGGAGGCTGAGAAGAGAGAATCACTTGAGTCCAGGAGTTCAAGACCAGCCTGGGCAACACAGAAAGACCCCCATCTCTACAAAAAAAATAAAACATTTAGCTGGACATAGTGGCACACACCTGTAGTCTCAGCTACTCTGGAGGGGGAGGTGGGAAGATCACCTAAGCCCAGAAGGTCGAAACTGCTGTGAGCCATGATTGTACCACTGCACTCCAGCCTGGGCGACAGAGCAAAACCCTGTCTCACACACAAAAAAGGTAAATTGTAAGAACAAAATATGGTACACGTTTTCATTGAGAGACACATTTAGAACTTGGTTTTTAATTTAAGAACTTTTGTAAATACATTTAAATTGTTCTATTCTGTAAACTGCCTTCAGTCATAAGGTAGTTAGATATTCGTTTCATTGTATCTTTCCAAGAAGACATACCTTATGATTAGAGGCGGGATGGGCAAGTGGGAGAGCAAGGAAAGAGATTAGCTTTGCTAACTGTCTAATCTGGATTTGTGTCTTTGAATAACATTTATTAGCTCTGGGCCTTTAGAAAAACAACAGATAATGATAGACCTTGCTTTAGAACATATATCCCTATGCTAAGAGGTTTACTTTTATTTTCTCATTTAATGTGCACAAAAATCCAATGAGAAAGGTACTCTCATGATTAAATCCATTTGAATAGAAGAGGAAAAAGAGATTCACCAAAATTAAAGAACTTTGCCAATGTCACACAGCTTCTAAGTACCATATTTATATATTTAGTTCTGTGAACACAATATATTGCTTGTCTGAACAATATGAAACTATGTATAAGTAAATAAGCACGCAGGTATTAAATAAAACCTAGGTCTACATTCTTTGACCGTTGTTTTTACTCACGTATTTTCCCATGAAAGAACAACATTTTTGCCATACAAATTTTTTGGAAATAATTTTAAAATTCCTTATTTTATATTACATTTAGAATTAAAAGTAGTCATAATAACGGGAATAATAATGACAGCATTTCACAATTCTCATCGACTCCTAACCTGAGAGGTTGTTAAAATGTATAGAGTGTCTCTAAAATATGGAAATCATCTCTTTTTCTAGGAAAAAAAAAAAAAGATAATACTTTTTTTTATTTTTTTTTTAGGAGGAGTCCTACTCTGTCACCAAGGCTGGAGTGCAGTGGCGCGATCTTGGCTCACTACAACCTCCACCTCCCAGGTTCAAGCAATTCTTGTGCCTCAGCCTCCCGAGTAGCTGAAATTACAGGCACATGCCATAACGCCTGGCTAATTTTGGTATTTTTAGTAGACAGGGGGTTTCACTATGTTGGCCAGGCTGGTCTCGCACTCCTGACCTCAAGTGATCCACCCACCTTTGCCTCCCGAAGTGGTGGGATTACAGGCATGAGCCACTGCGCCAGCCAATAATATTCTCAAAATTTTAATTTTGAAGAAAATAAAAATAGATCCAAGAGAAATAGATGAAGAGTAACTCACATAAAATCTTTCTAGGAAAAATAATACCGTTTTTTACAAAGAAAATCCTACTGAAGAAGAAATTATCCATAATTTTGTGTGTATTACCTAATATTTGAGGCAATTGAGCACCAGCCTTCAAAAAGGAACCACCCCAGTTTCTGAGATCATGAGTTGTGCCCCATCAACAGAACTTCTATTGTGGGCATAATGGAATAAGAAGAGAGAAGCACGGTGATCAGATGAAGGGCTATAGAACTAAAAAGTGATCAAAATACCTGCTGCATTTGCTATCGCTTGAGCACTTTAATTATATACCTATTATGAAAAATTGCATTGATTTACATATTAATATTCTACATTTCAGCATGTGCCCTTTATATTCACATAAAACAGAATACACTCTGTCACACACATTTAACCTACCTGACTCAGCCATTAAACTAAAATTTGAGAGTGGGAGAAAAAAGAAACAGAATGAATACAGTGCTCCCATTGTTCTATTCAATGCCTTGGATTTTAAATCTTTAACTGTCACTCAACTGAACTCTATTTTTGTCATTTTGCCTATCAGTCATGACGGGGAGTTTAACCTAGGGTGAGCCATCAGTTTGTCTCCAAACCATTTTTTAAAATGGTCTCATGTTCCTGGGGTAGGGACCTATGCGCAGATTTTTATATCAGTCTGTAATTTCACTTTAATCTCAATGACTCCTGGGCAGGTAGAAAAAAACAGCAAGCCAATTTGTACAGTATACCAACACTGTCCAATAGAACTTTCTGTGACGACAGAAATGCTTCTTGTCTGCCCAGTCCCACACAATAATCATTCGCCACATGTGACTAGTGAGCACTTAAAATGTGGCAGGTGCAACTGAGTATCTGGTTTTTAATTTTAATTAATTTAAATGTAAATAGTCACATGAAGCCACAGTGATGTCTTGGTATAGTTTATGTACTTGCAGCTACATTATTTAATATCAAGAACAGCCCTGTACCAGGCCCCAAATTTCTAGGTGACTGTGAAAGACAAAATGCTGGAGAAGTAACTGTCTTTTTCTATAGGCATGTGTGTGAATTACCAATCTTAGTTAATGTGTTTCTGGGTTTGTTTTAGGAATACTGCTGAGAAAATTTCAACATCTGTTAAATTACACCAATGACAAGTCAGGGTATGTAATTCCTAATAGGAATCCTTACTGCCATTTGGACACCTTTTGATTCTTCTCATTTGAAACTCTTGCATTGGCCACAGCTGCTGTTCTAAATTGCCTCCACATTCAACATTCTTGCTCCTACTCTTCACCTTCATGCTCAGAAAATACACTAATACCTCATCCACAAAGGAGCCCAAGTTCATATAATACTAGTTCTGTGAATGCATACATCACTACCACCATGGCTCAATGTCTCTCTACTCTTCCATATTATACTCTTCTTGTCAACAAAGATGCCCATGCTTTTTAAAATCTCATCCCTAAACCTGTGACATCTTATTAACCCCTTTCTACCTGATCTGGTCTCTTCTTCAAAAATTATCTCTGTCTTCCTTTTGTATGCCCAGTCTTTGTCTACCCACTGGCTTCTCCACTTAACATAAACCAGCAATTTTTCCCAGTTCCCTCCACTAATCACACTTAACACTACCATAATTACCATGGCTTACCTATTCATTTCCCTTGACATCCTAAGTTCTTCCTAAATGACTTCTTTGACCAGTGACCTGACAATCACCTAATCATACTTTAAAAACTCCCTTGGTTCTTTCTGTAGCTCTTTAATTGCTCATTCTTATTTAATATGCTCCATCATTCCATTGCCTGAGATTGGGCATTTTTCAAGATAAGAGAAAATCAACTTACAGCCTACAGGTTAAGCCTGCTGAATTTTTGTATGGCACAAAGGCTAAGAACAGATTTGTTTTTGTTTATTTTTATTTTTTGTTTTTAACATTTAAAAGTATTTCACATTAAAAAACCAAAAGAATATTAACATTTGATGTCATGTGAAAGTATTATAAAATGAAAACATAATTGTCCATAAAGTGTTATTATAACACAGCCATAATACTCTTTTACCTATTGTCCAGGGCTGCTTTCACACTACCATCACAGAGTTACCTATGCTCCACACGCAGGCTCATTTTCTAATCCCTGGAGCTCCACATCATTCACTGCATTCCAACCCGGCCACTTCCTCCCCTAGAAGGGCTTCTTTTCCTTTGAATTTCCCTTGCCATTAGTTTAGTTCAGAAAATAACTACCCCTTACCTGGTTTAGGACCTGCTATTCTCTAATGCCTTTATTCTCTTCTGCCTTCCATTTACCCTGCATTTTATTATCAACTAACTCCTCCAAAGAAATACTGTCTAACCCATCTCACACACGTATTTACTTCTCTGCAAGGATCCTGTAAAATGCTTCTCAAGTTGTGATCTTGCCAATCCTCTAGTTAAAAGCCCTCCATGGTCGCTAGTTGCCTAAAGAATAACTTCTATACTTCTTTCCTGTTACTTAAGTATATTTATAATCTGGTACATCCTACAACAAATAAAGCCAGTCTGGATTGCTCATTGTTCCTCTTCTTTCTGCCACTTGGAATTCCTTTCCCTTCATTTACATCTGATTACTTGAGACAGGAGAGTTTTTATCCTTCTCTCCCTGAACCACTTTCCTTTCATGTCATTTTTTTCTAACTGCCTGGCAGGAGAATTTTCAGTATGCATATATAATCTCCATAACTCTACTGTAATCTCCTCGAAGGCATGTACTCATCTTATTCTCTTTGTACAAAATTCCTGATAGCATCCAATACAATTCAAGGTAGATTTTTTTAGTTGTTAACCAACAGCTATACTCTCATTTTCCTTTTTGCCAGCAGAGGCTCCATTTTTGTTTATACAGTGAAGGCCTCCCCGATTTCCCATCCCCCATCTCCAGTGGCTTGGTCATAATGGACCTAACCCAGTTAAGGCAAATGGCCCATTGACATGGAAATGAGTCCCTCAGAGAAACAATTTCCTCCTTAATAAAAAGTGATACATAGAAAGAAACACCCTTCATTGCCAGAAACAGCTTCAACTATCTTAAAACAATGAGGAAAGGCATAATTATCACACTCAAGCTATTGTATGGAAAGATGAAAAGCTCCTTGGTATTTGATGACTTGTTTTAGCCACTGAGTTAGTCAATCCCACTGCAGTCTTATTTCTAGACTTTTCATTAAGAAGTAATAGAAATCCATTATTGTTGAAGCTACATTTAATTGTGTCCATTATCATTTGCAGAGTCTTCTGATTCACATGTCAATAAATATTTCTTGAAATTTAAATATATGAGTGCATGTTTAAAAATACACACACTTATATTGCATGTATGTTCTGTACTCAGCTATGCCATGTGTTATTACTATTTTTCATTATTACATAAAATACTATTTGGTACTGTTTTTGGAAGATCTTCAGTGGAAGAAACCTTTCTTCTATATATTTTCTCAGTATAAAACACTTTACAGTTGTCTAACATTGATAGGTAGCTAGCAGGAGGTAATAATTTTTTTTTTTTTTTTTCTGATTCTTCCCAGGGTGTTATGGGCAGCGAAAATGTAGTAGAAGTATGTATCACTCAGATTATTCAAAAATGAAAAAGAAAAAGAAAAGAGAGAAAGGAAAGAAGAAAGGGAGTGAGAAACGGAAGGATGGAAGGAGTTGGGGAGGGAAGGAAGGTGGAAGGGAGGGAAGGAGGGGAGGAGAAAGGGAGAGGGGAAAGGAAAGAAAACAACATTTTGTATGCAAATGATAAATAGGTTGCAGAGGTCAGTAGCCTGATACTGAGACAGCTTCGGAAATAAAAGCAGATGGCAGAGCTTTTGCTTTTTTTCCCTCTTGGCCACAAAACCCCTGCTAATTGAAGTAGCAATTGAACAAGCTGCTCTTTCACTCCCCTGACAATATTTATGTTTCACTTAGGTTCTGACTTTCATATTAAACACTGCCACACCTCCTGCTTACTCCTTGCTTCCGGTATCTAAGCCATCTTTTTTTTTTTTTTTTTTGAGACAGAGTCTTGCTTTGTCGCCCAGGCTGGAGTGCAGTGGCTGGTGCATCTCCGCTCACTGCAAGCTCCGCCTCCCAGGTTCATGCCATTCTCCTGCCTCAGCCTCCCGAGTAGCTGGGACTACAGGCGCCCGCCACCACACCCCGCTAATTTTTTGAATTTTTTTTTTTTTTTTTTTTTTTTTTTTTTTTTTTTTTTTTTTTTTTAGTAAAGACGGGGTTTCACCCTGTTGGCCAGGATGGTCTTGATCTCCTGACCTCATGATCCGCCCGCTGCGGCCTCCCAAAGTGCTGGGATTACAGGTGTGAGCCACCACGCCCAGCCATCTTTTGCTTTTTCTATGGGTGGATTCCTCTCTTCACATGACTTCTTCTTGACGAGAAACAAATGAATAAACTACCACTACCTCTCAGAGTATCTCCCAAGACTGAATAAGGTTTTCTGAAAGAAGGACAATGAGCTACTGTGAGTACGTGACACATCCTGAATGAGAAATGGCACTTTCCTACAAGCTGGATGCCAGACTTGAAAGAAACAGCATGAAATGGGAAGGTCATCTTTAAGGGCCTATTCTTATCTGTGAAATATATTTACAGCCAATAAAAACATTTTTAAAAAAATTTCTTTATTCAGTTTTTGAATCTTGAAACTATGGAACGGAATTAATGTTACCAGCAGTAATTTTATTGTCTATCTTGGACTGCACTGTTCAGAACTTTCTCATTGCTGCTCTCATAAGACTATTTTTTTTCCCTCCTGCAGATCAGACTTTATTTCCAGAAATGGAAACAACATGAAAAGTGCTGAGAAATTTGCCAACCCAGCTTGCCCACATATTTATATCTGTGTCAGGATACAGTATTGTATTTACCAAGATTAAATTATCTGCTGTCAAAACTCAATGAAAATCATGGTACACCAAATTACACTTTAGACATATAAGCACCTATTTTTTCAAAATGCAAATAACATATTGAACTATGTATATTTACAGGGTTATACTGTACAAAATATAAACAACATAAAATACTGGGAATTTTAGAGACAGAAAAAAGTACAAACTTGCTAAGTTTAGGAGAGAGAGTTGGATGCTGAATAACTAAGAAGATTCTGCAGAAATGGGTTCAAGTTCCACATCTGCCACTCACCATCTGTGTTCTTATACAATCATTTAACAAGTCACCTGCAAATCGAGAATAATTCCTGCTCTCCCTGCTTCATTTATAACGAATAAATGTAAACATGTACGTGAATACATTATGCAAACTATAAAATATATATAAATAAATGCAAGAAACTTTGAAAGGTGACACACTTGAATTCCAGACAGACTTCAATTTCTGCTCCAAAACTCAATTCTTCTTTCTAGAATCACAGGATTTTAAAAATGTAAAGAAACATAAACATTAGGTAGTCTGCATAGTATTCCATGGTATACATGTACCACATTTTCTTTATCTCGTCTACCCTTGATGGGCATTTAGGTTTATTCCACATCTTTGCTATTGTGAATAGTACTGTGATAAATACACACATGCATGTGTCTTTATGGTAGAACAATTTAGATTTCCTTGAGTATATACCCAATAATGGGATTGCTGGGTTGAATGATAATTCTGCTTTATTTGAAAAATCACCAGACTGTTCTCTCTACCAAGTGGGAGCTAAACATTGAGAACACATGGACACAAAGAAGGGAACGACAGACACTGGGGCCTTCTTGAGGGTGGAGGGAAGGAGGAGGGTGAGAATTGAAAAACTACCTGTTGGTTACTATGCTTATTATCTAGGTGGTGAAATAATCTGTACACCAAAACCCTGTGACACACAATTGACCTATATAGCTAACCTGCACATGTACCCCTGAACTAAAATAAAAGTTATAAAAATAGAAAATATCATGTAGTCAAACTCCTTTATTTTACATATAACTAACATAAGCCCGGGAATTCTTAATGACTTATCCAAGGTTAAAAAAGAAAAATGTAAAGAAAAAGAAAATTTTGAAAAAGAAGTATAGATTACAATTTAATCTATTGTCCTTCCTGGTAACCAGCTCCCCTACTATTTAATAGAGAAGTGTTTAACACAAGGCCGGGCACGGTAGTTCACGCCTGTAATCTCAGCATTTTGGGAGGCCTAGGTGGGCGGATCACCGGAGGTCAGGAGTTTGACACCAGCCTGACCAACATGGAAAAACCCCGTCTCTACTAAAAACACAAAATTAGCCAGGCGTGGTGGCACATGCCTGTAATCCCAGCTACTTGGGAAGTTGAGGCAGGAGAATCCCTTTGAACCTCTGGGCGGAAGCTGTGGTGAGTCAAGATAGTGCCATTGCACTCCAGCCTGGGCAACAAGAGCAAAACTCCACCTCAAGGAAAAAAAAAAAAAGTGTTTAACACAATTTACTGCTTTAAAAATGATTTTACATCGATATGAAATGCTTTAGTTGTAAGACATATTTTCTAACTAAAATCCCATTTTATTTTTACTAATCCCAGATAGGTTTCAGGGCAGATATTACTTCCTTTTGAAAGAGTGACTTTTCAGAACAGGGAGATGAATAGCAGAACCAATCATGGAATCAACATTTTGTACTTCACCTGGTGTATTCTTCCATCTTTCAGCAATGCTCATCACATTTTGGCTACAAGGGATTCTGTTTCCTTTAATAGTGCTGAATAGCATATATTTCAAAATGTAGGACAAAGTAAAATTAATTTTGCTGAGGGAGTCTTGCAATACCCTTTGCGATGTCTAGAGATACTCAAGGGTATCTCAAAACTAGGATAAAGAATGCTTATACTAGATTATTCCATCTCCCAAAGTAATTTGTCTCCTAATAATAATCATAATTACCTTCTACAGTATCCAAACTATAGCCTCTTTACTAGGCAAATTATTTACTGCAGGTAGGAAACCCCTGGTAAAAACTGCTTGACAATATGCTGCTAGAAACAGTCCTTCATTTTCCAAATCCATTCTGGGAAACCACACAAGCACACCTACTTTCAAGCTCACACATGAATATAATAGGCTATTTTATTTTTACAAAATGACTTATTACAGGAAAACCTAATTAAGCGAACTATTCCTTGCTAACGACACAAGTAAGCAGTATAAATACACACTAGACCTGCTCAAATCAATATTTAAGCATTCAACATATCCACAAAATCTCAAGTAAACCTTTTGTGTCCATTTGTCCTCTTGGCACCAATATTTTTCTACCCTCTACCTACCTCTACTACCAATAACCTTATAGGAGCCTTTCCCCCATGTTCTCAATCAGGGAAGGATCTCGTGTCATTTATATCTTCCAAATAAATGTTCTAACGCAAGTCTCAGTGTTATATTCACCTAAAGCCGTATCTGTTTTTGTTAGTCAAGAAAAGATTTTGCTTTCTGAGAAAATAATTTCAGTGTCAGTGAACAAATTGTAGCAGTATTACATGCTTCTATGTTCAGTGTGTTTGTTGATATCATGTGTTGAGGGGGTGAGGCTGCGGGGAGGAGAGACGGAAGGAAAAGGTGAAGGCTAAGTCTTGTCTCTGATCTTGAAATTATGCTAGTCAGTTCCTACTAACTACTTCATGATACAGGGAGTTCTGGATGTGTTTTTGTGTGTGAGTATGAAAAGACAAAAAGGGAACATTTTGTAAATTACTGACATTTTGGTTACTAATACAACGCTGGTCACCAAGAAGCCATGGATAATGTCTGGGTGAAATGCTTTGCATCCTCTGAGCCAGAAACTGCCCAAACCTATTAAAATTCATTTGTGAATGCCCATTCTATAGCAATCATCAAAACACAATTTATTCCAATTAAACAGCAGAAAAATCTTTCTGGGGACTGATAGTGCAACCAGGCAAGAGGATCCTAGAACCTCAGTTATCACTTCACAGCCGACTCACTGTGGCATCTTCTAAGATCCACAGCCAGAATCACCAAAAATAAATTTCCTGTTCTTCCACCTGGGGCTCTATTTTCCTACTACCTTAAAACCTGACTTCTAGTAGAATCAAAAACATTTTCCCAGGTCATGGCCAGGAGTTAACTGAGTATAGCAGAGCCTTCTCCTTTCTGACTTCCAATAAGATCAAAAGCTCTTCCCCAGGCATGGTTAGGAGTTAACTGAGTGTACAAGAACCCTGGGATTTTGTGTTTCAATTCGCCTGATTTGCATGTGGATATACAGCCCCAGATGGAGAAAACTAGGAGTGGGATTTATCTTACATGATTCACTATAGACAGCCAAAGCGAAATGTCAACCAGTGAATCTTTGCTTCTAGCCTGTCCAGGAATAGGCCCTGGGAAAACCTTCTGACTGCAATGGAACCGGGGGGAGTGGACTTGTTCTGAGCTGACTCAAAAATGCTGACAGAAAATGGCAGGCTACTGCTTAAGCACAGATGTCACTTTATTGTGTCAACTTGGAAATGATCAGTACAATCTGGCAAGTGCAATTTTTCTCACATTATGAGTGTGTTTGAGCAGGTGCTATGCTTCACTGAGGTCATATATTGTTTCCATGTTTTTTAATTTTTGATTCAAATTATAGGATGAAAAAGATTCTCAAATACAGACCTGTCCTAAGTTTTACTGGAGAATAAAAACGGCTAATAAATTGTTTTATTAATAATCAGAAAAGGGTCTAATGCTTCTCCCCAGGGGCATATTTGGTATATATGCTTTAAACTTCTACTAAATGTTGAAGAAGGAAAAATAACAGTAAGGAAAAATAGAGAAAATATTCTCTAAAATAGATCTTCTGGTGGCTTCTCCTATGACCACGATGCATTCTGTTGTCATTCACATATTGTCTTGTTTGGCAAAAGACTCGCTATTTCTGTTGCCACTATGGAAAGTTGCCACAGCTACTCAAAGTAAGCTGTCATTGGAGGGATATGCCTTTACATAAAATAGGACCTCACAGTCGGCAGGGGCCACTGTGGGTTCTAATGGCTAGCTTTAAAAAGACAAAATTGTGTCTGTAGGATCAGTGGCTCTCTCGTCCTGCCAAAAGATTGAGATCAGACATGGTGACTACAATACCTCCAGCACTAAGAGTTGCAGCTTGTAAACAAGCAATGCAGTTCAGTTGTAGCTAGGTTGCTGGGTAGTATGTTTAGTAGATGTTTTGTCTTTGAATCTTTCTGGTTGCCCCTGAAAAGTTGTCACATACAGTAAGCATAAGGTAGCCAACAGTGCACTAAGTTTTAGAACATAGAGAAATATAATAAACAGTCATTGCTTTAAGAAAATCCTTGAGGAAAACTACAGTCAACAAAACTGAAGAATATACAAATAACTGAACACAAAAGGGAATATTAAAGATAGTGTTATACACGCTGTAGCAGTTCTGACAGACACAGAGAGCCTGATATACAAAGCAATTGGAAAAATAGATTCCCAGAAAGTTCTGAAAAGGGCTGGGCATGGTGGCTCATGCCTGTAATCCCAGCACTCTGGGAGGCGAAGGCGGGTGGATTACGAGGTCAGGAGATCGAGACCATCCTGGCTAACACGGTGAAAACCCGTCTCTACTAAAAAAAAATAAAAATAGAAAAAATCAGCCGGGCATGGTGGCAGGTGCCTGTAGTCCCAGCTACTTGGGAGGCCGAGGCAGGAGAATGGCATGAACCCGGGAGGCGGAGCTTGCAGTGAGCTGAGATTGTGCCACTGCACTCCAGCCTGGGCAACAGAGTGAGACTCTGTCTCAAAAAAAAAGAAAAAAAAAAAAAAAAAAAAGAAAGATTATTACTGAAAGGTCATTATGTGCTAGGCCTTTTCCATAATAGATTTATCATAATGTTACAGATGAAAAGAATTACCCAAAATATGCAGACTAAAAATCTATATTAGGCACTTTATAAAAGGTATCAGAGCTAGTAAATTAGCAGAACATGGATTTCAATCTCCACCCAAAGAGTCCAAAGCCCACACTGGATCATTTATGACTAGAGAAAAAAGGGAAAGATTGACGGACACTTCAACTCATCCTCAAGAGTTGTCAGGATTTGTTCCGTTGGAAGCAAGGATAGCAGGATATTCCAGTGAGGATTTCAATATGAGCAATGGCAGCAAGGCATGGACTAGTGTGGCATACACTGGGCATGAGGAGATAGGCTGATTAGACAGGGGGAAGGAAAAAGGAGTAAAGAGAGAGTCTGGTTCCAGATGACATAGGGTCCAGAATCTCCAAAGAGATTCTTAGAGCTGGACTTGAGTTTGGAGATGGGATGCCAAGAGTACATACAACCACTTAATGTTTCAAACCTGATGGATCTAGTTTCTGAAACCAAATCTGACTATAGTTTTTATTATTATTATTATTTTTTAGAAGATACAATACTACACCAATCTGTTTGTATCTCTGCCCTTATGGAGTCAAGGTGAATAATAAATAAGATAAAAACTAAAATAGATGGTTTGATAGATGTCAAGTTTAAATGAGAAAATAAGGCAGGAAAAGAGGACAAGGAGGATAAGATAGGAGGTGTATAATTTTATATAAGGTGGCAAGAAAAGGTCTTATTGAAGTAGTAATATTTGAACAAAGAACTCCTCCTTCCTCAGTTTTCTTGTTGCATTGCTGCCTCTCTTTCCCCCAGTGTGGTTCAGGATTATCACAAACAATAATCTTATATTTCCTCTAAGAGTTATTTTTCCTTTGTGGTCATATTTTTGATTTATGAAAACATGTGCATGTAACTTTCAAGCTATCATGATCTTTAAGTTCATACCCTGATTTTCTATCTGACCAAATGAAAATTTTCATTTGTTTTTGATGTAAGAAGTTTAAAGTCCATCCATTGTGACATAGGAGAAATAATCTATAATAGATTTATGTGATTCCACTTCACTCTGAATCTTCATCATAGACACTCTCTGTAGCTTTTTCAATTAAAGAAAAGCCAGACATATTAACACAGATTTTAAGCAATTGAAATACAGAGAAGATTACCAAATTTCTAGAACTTCTGATTGTTCTGTATTTGATGCCTTTTCTTCTACAGAATTTTTGAATTTGGTTTTTCATCAGAACACCATTGAAGATATCACTTTGGGAATCTAGGAAATTTAAGAAATGTTAATCCCCATGATTCAAAGTCGATATTTTATCTTAAATGTAGCCACTTGTCTTAGGGGTCCCCAAATTATAAATTGGCTATATATTACCTATTTCTTGGTAAATGGATTATTAGTTCTTTTTTACTTCTCTGATTCCACTTCTTCTTCCTCTTTTTAAAATTAATTTATTTAAAAACAAGAATCTGGGTGTGAATAAGTAGAGATTTATTTCTTATATGTCTTAAAATTTTAAAAAAATTATACAACTTTCCATTGACATGGAACATTTAACAAGGTTTATTTTACTATTATATAAAAATTCACCCTATAATTTTAATTGGGATAAATGGCATTTGTTCTTTCCAGCAGTAGGTGGGAAAGTTAGAAAACAGTATGTGTTTCCCAAGAGTCTAATAGGAAAAGAATGGTGTTGTGCATTTTGTCCAAGACTCCTACTCCATGGAAACAACAAATCGCCTGTACAACTTGTTCTGGGCTTTTTATTTTAAAAATCAATTATTTTAAGTGTAGTCATAAATGGAAGAAACAGGGAAGATGCTGCCACATAGACATTAAACAGCTTGATATTATTTTGGTCTTAAAATATCAAAACAATAAAAATTTTATTGAAAATTTCTGAAAACTTCTGTAAAAAATGGTCATCCATCAGCATCTGATTTGGTGGTTTCCTGCCCATAAGGCTGATACACCTACTACTCAATTCTGTATTGTCAAAAATCTTGGAAAGAATCATGGGATGATATGATAAACCATCAGCTCTTTCCAAGCACTGCTATATGTTTACAGAGTTGCACCAGCATCCACTGGTAATTCCTTCCAGTGAAGTCTCTCTAGTCAGCCTTCAGTATACTGTCTTAATATATGTCCATCACTGTGGCTATACTGCATACTTTCTGTAGTGAACATAATTGTTATGAACAAGTACCCAAGAATGAGACTTCATGGGCTCAAATCTCGGCTCTGCTGCTTAATGGCTCTATGATCCTGGGCAAGTTTCTTGACCTTTGTGTACCTTGGATTTATCATCTGGTAGGATAATACTAGTGCCTATAGAATATTAGCACCATGCCTAGCACAGAGTGGTCCTACGTGTTGCCTATCATCATTATTTCTAAGGTCTATATATCTGAAATATTACAAAATCCGTACTTTAAACACTTGAAATAAAAGAAGAATTAGATGCCACACATATCCTTAAATTTCCTTTGTTGTAACTTTTTAATTAAATGTACACCTGTACACCTATTGCTGAAGTTTCAAGTTATTCAGATTATCCAACCAGATAAATTGAGGCACCATTTTCTAAAAAGGGAGAAGATGAAGGAGGGAGAAATGTGGAGAGTGAGGAGGGAAGTACCAGGAGTTCAATTTAGAACACATTAAGGTTGAGATACCTGTGAGATATACAACTGAAAATGTTAAGTACAATTTTGTATGCAAAAATCTGAATATGAGATGTCTGGGCTAATGACAGAAATATCAGAGTTACTGGCATAATGATAGTATTTAAGGGCATGATAATGGATGAGATTAGTTGGATGAGGGATATTAAGTGAGGAGACTTCTGGAATCACGTCCTGTGAAACATCAACATTTAGGAGACAGGTAGAGCAGCAGAGTTGGTGAAGACACCTTGGAAGAAGTCACAGAGGAAGGAAGACAACCATGTGTGTCTAGGGCCATGGTTAGATATTGATTAGGTATTGAGTAGGATGATTAGATATTGAGTAGGATGATATCTGAAAAATATTTAATGAATTTGACAATGTGAAGATGATTGGTGTTCTTTGCAACAGGAGTTTTGGCTACATGCTTTCATGGGAGCCAGATTGGAGTGGGTTGAATAGTGAACGTGGGTGACTAATTGACATTAGGTTTTATTCATAATTGAAAACTTTCACAGAGCTTGGCTGTGAAGGAAAGCCAAGAAAAAGAGCATGAGGTAGATGTTTAAGGTTAGGTCAAGAGAAACGATGTTTGGTTTATTTGCTTGTAAGATTAGTACAATCCATTAAATAATATTGACCATTCAAGGGGGGGAGAGAGAAAGAACAGAAAGACTAAGTACTTGAATAGATAAGCAGGATAAGACAGTAAACACAATTCCAAAATACAGTATATGAAGAAGAAAGTGGAGATGGTGTGAATATAGGAGAATTTTCTTCTTATTGCATTTAGCTTTGTCTTCAAGTACGGCCTTGGCCTTCAGTCATATAGAAAGTGTGAGGCCAGAAATGGGTCATTTGTGAGTTTGTATGAGGACAACTAGCAGCTCATGTTCTTATTGTCTGTTTGTTAGTCTGAGGGGTGGAGCACTGGTAACTAAGTGATGTTATGTTACCGAGTAGAAAGGGAACTTCACCGAGAATTAGAATTCCAGGGTCCTAGTTTCCAATGTGCCTCTAAATCAGTATGTGATCTGGGCCTAAGCATTTGAAAATCTCTGAACCCCAGCTTTTATTTTATAGAAGGAGAGTCTTGGGGATCATTTAGAGTAACCAATGAATGATCCATGCCACTGTTTGGTTCATTACAGAACTTAAAGAACGTCTTCAAAATTGCAGCTATTCACAGTCAAAATAGTTCCATGTATACAATACTTATTTGTGTTCATGGACTAAACATGTAAAACCTTCTAGACTTTCAATACACACTTTATAAAATCTGTCCTCAGTTGTCTGTGGGGATTTTTTTCTGTCTTATAGATTGCCATTTGGAAATTTAAAAATAACTTTATTATTTGACTGTTTAATTACAAAAATGTACCTGGGGCATAAAAGGAAGAATTAAACATAAAATTGGATTTGAATTCTTGGTATTATAGATGGACTGCTTTTGAGGAGAAAACTACTGCTAACCACAACCTGTTCATCAAGGATTTTTCACTTCCTCCTTCACTGCTTTTGCGACTTTAAGTGCGCTTTATAAATTTCCGCCCAATGACAGCACAATCAAGGCATGCAATGATTCTTTTCATTCTTCTCTGATAAAAATCTTTAGCCTTAGATAGCTAAAAGTGTAGTCAAAGGCAGTTAATTTTAGCCTTGGGGTATCCATTCTCTGTCACAGGAAAAAATAAATATACATAAAAGTAATAAGATTTCATAGAAAACAGTGTGGGACAGAGCTGCCTGACTTTAATTTTCTGAAATGCAAGGGGATGCAATTAACTCCCTGGTTGTGATTAGCCTGTTGGAAGCTGAATAACCTCAGTAAATTACGGCACTCACAGAACCCATAATGGCATCATATACTCAATATTGTTTATTTGTCTTCGGATTTACAGTCCTGCAGATGAGTCATAGGACTTATGGATTCATAATGAATCAAGACACTCTACTCGAATTATGTGTCTGCCTATCGGGCCTTTTTAAAGTAGGTATTGGCCAGGACTAGTTTGAGGCACTGGCTCAGGGGCAATATTTAAGAGGACACCAAAAACTCAGTGAGTAAGATAAATAACATTTTAAATCAATATCTTAAAAATCAAAATTAATATTTTAAAAATAAAAAGTTGTTCATGATGAATAACATATCAAAATTTTAAATAAAGACAAGATCAATAACAGTGGTATCCTGAGCTATACTGCAGCCTGAGGCAAAAGGGAAATTCAATAATATTGATACTGTCTTTATTTAAATTTTTCACATTTTGTTCATCGTATATTTTTGCATTATTCAGATTGTTTTATTCAGATTTTTTTTTCAAATATTGCAGTAAAATAGAATTTATCTTGATTACTGAGCTTTTTGGTTCCCCCTTAAATTTAGTGCTCAGGCAACTGCCTGACCCTCATCTCAGAAATTATAATTTAACACCAAAACAACTGGCATGCAGGAAGCATTGTGCCCGTAACTTGTTCCTACTGCCATAATAAAAGCAGACTTTGCTTCTGGAAGCATTCCACATTTTACCCCACTAAGTTCTTTTCCTTTTAGTTTCCATAAAAGGGTTTATTCATGTGCTGTCCTAAAAAAGTCCTGCTGGATGGCCCGCAATACCCCATATAACCAAAACAACCACTGCATCAGGAGAGATAAAGAGTATCAGGAAGGAAAATAAATTCCATATATTTTGCTCAAAATCCTGGAACAGTTGTAAGGAAGGCAGTCGCAAAGAAGTAAAGTTTTTCAACTGGAGGAAGTACATGAATCTCTCAGTGCATATACCTAACAAATGTAGATAGTCAATAGCTTTTATCCACGTAACTCTTGGATCACAAAGGGAATAAATCATTGCAGTCAAATAAAAACAATTTATAAGGAGGCTGTGTCCAATCTCAAAAGGCAACTAAATGAAATTCTGAGCTCTGAAAAATCTGAGATCCGCCTTTATTATCCTCCGAATTTGTGAACCACTCCCCTCAGCAGGACTACAAACTCCATGAGGGGAAGAACCAGGACTTCTTGCTTGCTTATCTTTGTATCCTTAGTGTATTAGGATATATGGGAATTTCACTTATCCCTATACTCTGCATGAAGAAAAAATTGCCTCAATGTAGGTGGATGTGTAATTGTTGGGTATAATTGTCAACCTTAAGCAATGACATATGAAAGGACTTTCATAGCAAACGAGCAAACGGTATGACAGAAAAATAGGGTATGTTAGGGCGAGGACACCTGTGGCAATATTTCTACCTAAGGATTGGAAAGAGGAGACTTTCTCAGGAGAAGGCCCCTCAGGACTAGGGACGTCCCCTACTCTTTGTCCACTCCTCCTCTCCATTGCTTTTCTAAAAGATAGGTCCTGAAACATGGTATTGACATTCTCAATTTCTTTATCTTTTTAAATAGACAGTAAAAAACTCATAAACTGTAAGGCCTGGTTCAAGTTATCCCTCAATCATAAAGTCTATGATATTTATATTGTATTATATCATATTATTCTTGATTATACACCAACTCGTATTGCTCACTAAAGCACATATGGTAACTTTGTGTGAGCTGGAAAAAAAAGAAAAAAAAAAAGGTGTGTCTTCATCAAGACACATAGGTGCAGGAAACCCTATCAAAATAATGGTGAAACTAGTTGAGGTGGACGGTACCTTTTAAATTTTTGTAATATATAAATTGTACAATCCTATGCAATGACCCTTCGTCACTATGTCTTGCTTTTATTTTATATCTACATAGTAAAATTAACTCCTTACTTCCCTCCCTTCTTCCCCCATTCCCTTCCTCCCTCCCGCCTTTCACTCCTTCCTTCCTTTCCTCCTTATCTCCCCCTGCTCGCCCCTTCCTTCCTTCTTTCCTTCCTTCTTTCCTTCCCTCCTTCCTTCCCTCCCTTCTTCCATCCCTCTTTCATTTCTTCCTTCCCTCCTTCCTTCCTTCCCTCCTTCCTTCCCTCCTTGCCTCCTTCTTCCTTCCCTCCTTCCTTCCCTCCTTCCCTCCTCCTTCCTTCCCTCCTTCCTTCCCTCCTTCCTTCCCTCCTTCCCTCCTTCCTTCCTTCCCTCCTTCCCCCTGTTCCTCCCTCCCTCCCTCCCTTCCTTCCTTCCCTCTGTTCCTCCCTCCCTCCCTCCCTTCCTTCCCTCTGTTCCTCCCTCCCTCCCTCCCTTCTTTCCTTCCCTCCTTCCTTCCTTCTTCCTTTCCTTCTTCCCTCCTTCCTTCCTTCCTCCTTCCCCCCTTCCTTCCTTCCCTCCTTCCCCCTGTTCCTCCCTCCCTCCCTTCCTTCCCTCTGTCCCTCCCTCCCTCCCTCCCTTCCTTCCCTCTGTTCCTCCCTCCCTCCCTTCCTTCTTTCCTTCCCTCCCTCCTTTCCTTCCCTCCCTCCTTTCCTTCCTCCCTTCCTTCCTTCTTGCCTTCCCTCCTTCCTTCCTCCCTCCCTCTTTTTCTTTATTCCTTCCTTCCTTTACTCTTTCTTGTTCTCAATACTTAACATAATCCTAAACCCATAGCAAATACTGAGTAACACTTTTTGCTGTTGAATTGAAATCCTCCTTTAAAATGGGAGACACCTAACTGTGGAATCATAGGTGATTTTATTTTGTCTTCTACTTGTTCTATATTTTAATTGTTATACAAATATGTATTATTTTTATAATTAGACAAAAATGATTTAAACCTGTCAACAAATTTAGATGTTAAGTACTTATTCAATGGCCAAGCCCAAGTAATTGTGCCTTGTCTGATTTGAGGGAAAGTGCCCTGAATATTTACAAAAATGTATTATAATACCATACAATTCAGGTAATGCAATCCTTTATCTTCTTGTTAAATAAAATTATCTCTTTACCATATTGCTATATTTTAGATCTCTCTAATAATGACTGCAACTGTCATGTAGTGAGTAGAATGGACAATCCCTCAAATACCCATGCCAATATGATTGCATTCTGATATTTTGACCCCAAACTCATCAAACTAAATATAAATTTTGACATTTTTTCTGGCCCTTCCACAAATTTAAAAAGCAATGCTGTCTGGGCATGGTGGCTCATGCCTGTTATCTCAGCACTTTGGGAGGCCAAGGTGGGCAGATCACTGGAGGTCAGAATTTCGAGACCAGCCTGGCCAACAGGGTGCAACCCCATCTCTACTATTAATAAAAATACATAGGCCGGGCGTGGTGGCTCACGCCTGTAATCCCAGCACTCTGGGAGGCCGAGGCAGGGGGATCACAAGGTCAGGAGATCGAGACCATCGTGAAACCCCGTTTCTACTAAAAATACAAAAAATTAGCTGGGCTCAGTGGCAGGCGCCTGTAGTCCCAGCTACTCGGGAGGCTGAGGTGGGAGAATGGCGTGTACCCGGGAGGCAGAGCTTGTAGTGGGCCGAGATTGCGCCACTGCACTCCAGCCTGGGTGACAGAGCGAGACTCTGTCTCAAAAAAATAAAAATAAAAATAAAAAAATACATAAATTAGCCAGGTGTGGTGGCACGCACTACTTGGGAGGCTGAGGCACAAGAATCGCTTGAACCTGGGAGGCAGAGGTTGCAGTGAGCTCACATTGTGACACTGCTGCCCAGCCTGAGTGACAGAGTGAGACTCTGACTCAAAAAAAAAAAAAAAATGAATTCTGTCCCAGAAAAGGTCGGTCTGAAATCAAATTCGTATATATATATATATATATATATATAGAGAGAGAGAGAGAGAGAGAGAGAGAGAGAGAGAGAGATAGCTCTGTTTACATCCAGGATTTTCTTTGTTTTTATTTTTAGAAATAGTCAGAAATGTCACTTGGTTTCTATTAAAAATGCATTTAGCTAATATTCACCTGTGTGAGTGCTGGGAGATTCCTAGATTTTTAAAAACCACATACTAAGCCAGGGAACGTTATATAGATACATATATATACGTATTATATATATATATGTATATATTATACGTATATATATATATATATACGTGTGTATATATATTTAGTTCCCTAAATGTACTATGTATCCTGCTTATGGCTTGTTCAGTTGAAATAAAAATCTCGCCACAAATGAAATAGAGAACTTCACTAATTTCCATTCACCAATGATGGCAGAAGCCCCCATGGGTTATTAAGTCTGAGAGATGTGTGAACAAACATGATAATAAGCAAGTAAAGTGTATCGTAAAATATACTGTGCTCATTTATTGTGACAACTGGGGTGTAATTATACTAGGAAATGTACTGCACTTTAGTCAGTGAAAGTAATAAAATCTGAACACCAGGAGACCTTTCTCTACTCCGTGCTATTAAACTACTTTTGAGGGGAAGGTGAACAATCTAAAAATATAGAATGAATGTTCACTTTTACAGATTAGCAAAGCAGGGGTTAGTCAGATTCTCTGGTCGTCTAATAAATAAAAACTCTGTTCTTTCCTCATTAGCTGTGGATACACCACCAAAGAACATTTTCCTCAATTCCTGGGTAATTATAATGCCTAACTTTACGTGGATTGCTTATGCTATTCATCTCACTTTCTCCTTCCAATTAAAGAATAGAACAGCAAAACCAAACCTGACTCCATTGTATTGTAACTGCTTCTACAAAGCTACAAGTAGAAAAGCAGGAAAAAAACGTGCAGAAAGATAAGGAAACAAAGGGACCCTCGGAGATGATAATGTTGCACAATGAGGAGTAGGTGTAATGATTAAAGCATTAGTGGTGGTCACTAGGAAACATGAAAGGAACATGTAATTTCAGATTAGGAAACCCTGAGCTTCCCAGAGTGAACTGCTATTTGGGAAAGTGTAGTTAATTGAATTTTATGACACTTTTTTTACTAAGTTAAAATGCGTATCTTTTACTACCCTAACAGTTTTATTGCTACTGTGAGATTTATGTGCAGTGATACACTAAAAAGCATATGCAACAATTCACTAAAGAGCACCAGAGTGGATTACTACGGTTTCCTTTTGTGCTTTGGCAGCCGACAATCCAGATCATAATTACAGGATTGGAGCCACCTGCCAACTCATTGAACAGAAGCACGTGGCTCCACAAAAAATAAAGCAATTCTAACACTAAAATATACAAAATAAAATAAAATAAATAAAAAAAGAAAGAAACCATGTTAAACTAAAGAGACTTTCAGGAGCAGCCTATGGAAAGCTGGATATTTATTTTTTCATGAACGCCAAATGACTCTCACATTATTATGGCCCAGAAAGAAGCAGAGTTTGCCAAGATCTTCCTGGTTAAACTAGATCATCGAATGAAATATCTGCATCCCAAACTGGCTGGTGAATTCAGACCTTTTATGGTCAAATTCACAATAAATCTTTGATTTCAGAGCATATTATTTCTAATGCATAGACGAAGGAATGCAGGAATTGTCTTCTCTTGTATAAAACTGTTGCCTTGGCATGCATTTAGCCTGCTAAACCAGTGGAGATTACCAAAAAGTAAAAGTAATGTAAAAATGGTGAAGTCAAAAAAGTGAATCTATACAGAATTTTTCAAATTGGATATTCTGATTTACTAAACAAGTTAATCCAAAAGACGACAATATTTCTTTCCGAATTTTTCTAAATATCACTTTCTTAGAGAAGTCTTCCCTCATTTCCTTAAGTCGACTTAGTCACTCCTTCCTCTGCCCTTTTTACATGCTTCTATTAGAGCAGTGCTTCTTACACTTCCATGTGCACATGAATCATCTGGGATCTTGTTAAAAGCATATTCAGAGTCAGTAGGTGTGTGGGGGAGGGAAGGTCTGCGAGTTTGCATCTTTAGTAAGCTTGCAGGTGCTGCTGATGCTCCTGGTCCTCTGACCACATTACATTTCAACTTTTATTTTAAATATGGGAGTGCACGTGCAGGTTTGTTGTTACATGGGTATATGGCACTACATTTTGAAAACCAAGGTATTAAATTACTTCATAAATTGTCCCATAATGATCTGTACATGTCAGGCATTTCCTCTTGTGTACCAGCTCCTTGAAAGCAAAGGCAAAGGCAGCATCTCAATAGCTACCAATTATATAATTCCTGCTAGTTTTGGGGTACAGTGAGGATCTTACCATACATTATCTTTAATTCTCAAATCAATCCTGCAAAATCTGTAATTGTGTTTCCGTTTTACAGATGAAGAAGCTGACTCTCAGGTAAGTTAATCAACTTGTCTATGGCCACACAGATGCCATATGGCAGTCAGAATGCAATTCTGGATGTATTTTTGTCTCCAAAGTCTGTTTTTTCTACTGTACCTGAAGCCTCATCTGTTTACTTCTGTATATATAGAGTATAGCAAAGCACCTATTGTTATAGGAGGTGCTCAAGGGATGTGTTTTGCTCTGTGAACACTTTATATATAGATTCACCTTTGCTCACAGTGTCTACCTTGTGTGGAATGCTCTTCCTGCTTCTGTCTTCCCAATTAAGGTCCATCTCATTTCCATCGCTCATTTCTACTTAGCCAACACACAATTGTGCCTTTCCTCTCTTCTGAATGCACACGGCAATGGTTTCCAGCACACAATGAGTACTTAAATTGTTAGTTATCTTATTAACAGTATATTTACTTCACCCCATCAATATATACTGAGTATATATTAAGCATCAGGCATGGTTGGAAGCACTTGTGATAGGTCATGGAGCAAAACAGAAAAAAAAAAAAAAAAATCCCTTCTATCCTGGGTCTTGGAAATAATTTCCCCAACTAAAATGAAGACTTCTTTGAGGCAGGGACCCAATCACTCCACTTTCTGTATTTCTCATTATGTTTTGTGCATAGTAACTGCTCAATTAATAATAGTCTCAGTCAGGTAATTTACCATGTAGATATGTTCCTAATATACAGAGCAGAACTATGCACAAGGCCTTTCTCTTTTCTCATAAGTTATCCTTGGAAAGTGAAACGATGCTTTCACGCTGTTTCTCATTTTCCTCCAACTGCGTTTTAGGCCAGAAGTAGAGGTATTAAAGTCACACACAGTGCAGGTATCAGCCAGAGAGATAGAATTCACTAAAATTTAATCATAGTAGCTTTTAGCACTAAAAATATCTTTTCACAAGCGTAGAAATTATAGGCAGGAGAGATAACCTCATGACAAGTTACTTTCACTAGCAAAGATTATCTTTTTTTCCTTTACACTCCGAAACCATTGACCAGAAACCTGTTAACTAGGAGAGTCACATGCTTAGAATTTCACAATATTTTGTTGTCGTTTGAGACAGGGTCTCCCGCTGTTGAGTGCGGTGGCATGATCACTCACTGCAACCTCTACCTCTCAGATTCAAGGGATCCTCCTATCTCAGCCTCCAAGGTAGCTGGGACTACAGGTGCGTGCCACCACATCCAGCTAATATTTTTGCATTTTGTGTAGAGACAGGGCTTTGCCATGTTGACCAGGCTGGTCTGGAACTCCCAGGCTCAAGTGATCTGCCCAGTTTGGCCTCCTAAAGTGCTGGGATTACAGGTGTGAGTCACCACGCCTGGCCTATTTCACAATATTTTGTTAAGCAACATTTTGAAAGCGCACTATCTGCAATGAAGAGTATAAATATTTTCCTGGTTATTTGGAATGCTCCATTTTCTACTTCATAAAACCATCATTTTGAAAGTCTGCTCATTTACTGAATGAGGTATACAAAGCTATTCTTTTTGAAGGTATAGCTCTTCTAAAGCTTCATTAAGTTGTTAGTCACATGTACTAACATGATATAGGAGGCAGACCTGCAGATAAGCAATTTAGAAGGGAAAATAGGACTCATCTTGCTCTGTATCAGTTCTTCCTCATTTTTGCAATTTCTTATGTTAAAGAAATCTACATATATTAATCTACCTTGTATACACTTTAAAACATTTCAAAGAGAAGAATGCACATAACTCCTCTCAAGTTAGCTATTTTATTCAATACTTAGCTATTTCATAACATGATCTGTGGATGGCAGAAAATGGAATTTGAAATGAGTTCTAATTCTTATTAACATGAGAACACAGGCATACGTCTTAGGTACAGTTTTTGTAAAATTGATGTCACAATTTTTATTATGCAAGAATGTTATGAGAAGAAATATCTTTAATATATCAAATCCCAGTTTATTGTTGATGTTTAGTTAGTAGTAGTATTCCTGCCTATATTAATACTTACACATATGTAATTATATTACTGTTTTTTAATTATGAAAAAGCATTTATTTACATACCAGTAATAATTACACCTAGCATTTAGCTAAGCAAGTACACAGGCATGATCTCTGCATTGGCAAAATATTTCAACTTAAAGTTGATGTAAATAGATATCTGAAAGAAGTTATAAATAAATAGCTATACAAACATGAAAGAAAAAGCATAGCTGAAGTCTCTGCCCTGTGTTGCAGGATTAATTCAAAGTTTCCTTTCTGAAAAGAGGAAGACATCCCATTAATCAGATTTATTTTTCCAAGTTCTTCCTTTTTATAGGATTTGGCAGGAAAGGTCTTTGGCTAAAATATAACTTCAGATTCGTGTACTGAGGCTGAGCTGTAGGCTGCGTCCTAGAAGAGCCTTAAACATAAGTAAAAATAGGTCTGAGGGTTGAGGAAAAAGAAGAGAAAGAATATAGTGACAATGAATCACAGACTCTTAGCTCTACAGACCTTAAAGACAAGGCAAACCAAATTCCTCATTTTATAATGAGGAAACTGGGGCCCACACAGCTGAAGTGACTTGCTCAAGGTCACACACTGGGATTACAGCCGAAGAATTTTTGCATGTAAATCCTATGTGATTTTAAAAGAAATAAATACAAAGATCTTACTAGATACGGGCTGCTAACCAGATGGGAAACTGTGTTTGGAATTGCTGGTAAACTGGAGTTAATTTGTTTAGCAAGTGCTAAGAATATGCAAACATGGGGAATGTTTTAGGCAATGAAAAAGAATGCCATGTGAAGAATATGTACCTAATATAAATGGCAATTTTGACAGTGGTCTGTTGATTCAAGTTTTTCTTAGGTTGAAATCTGTTTACAGACAAGGATGAAACTTTAATTTTCAATCTATATAAATTATCAGGCTATTATTCCAAAGAACCCAAAAGAATAATAATAGAGAAATGTGCACTTGGATTTGGTCATTCTCCTCACACTGGAGGGAGAATTTTGCCTTGAAATAGCTTTTTCATAGCATGAATAATGTGAACAAGAACTTTTCAAACATTTTCAAGATTGCCAGCCAATGGGAGAGGCTGATAATCAAAATGAAATTTTGTATTCTTTTCAAATCACCATATATTAAATACCCAAGATAGTATTAAAACCCTCTCATAAATGTTGTCATGATGTTCTATTTAAAAAATTTCTTTGGGAACAACTTTCATTCTATTAAAGTCTTTCATTATCTGGAAAGCAAAGAACTAAAGAAAGGACTTTAAAGATAATCTAATAGTCTAATAGTCCTTCAGTGTAAGGGTATATCAGAATCATATGGAGGCGAGGCTCTTAAAATGTAGATTTCTGAGCTCTACCTCCCAGAGTTCTCTGTTCAGGAGGTCTGGGGTGAGATCTCAGAATATGTATTTCTGACAGATTCACAGGCAATGTTGACAATGCTGACCCAGGAACCACCGTTTGGGAACGACTAATCTAGTCAAACTATCTCGTATTAGTCTAATTACCTTCTTTTTGGTTCAGGTAGACAAATTCTAGTATTCCTGGAATTTATTATTTAAACTTTTTTTCTCAACTCCTCCAACAACCAATTTGTTCTGTTTCTGATGTTGTCACTATACTCACCACCTATTAAGCTGACTTCAGGTATATTCTCCAAAAATATTGAACCAAAACAATTAGGCAAACTAAGTCTCTTGTTCTTGGTACAGTTGCATATATAAATGCTATCTTTTGCATATTTAATATGGAAAGAAAAATCACCAAGAATATTTTCAATACCAACTATACCGTATCAAATGGACATTTGGGTCTCCTGTGGCTTCCGCAAAGGGAACACTTAGAGAATTCTTCAAGGACACTGGAGGACTAAAGCAGAGCACAGAAGTGATACGCTACTACTGTAAGAGAAATGGGATTATTATCCCCAGAGAGCTTATGTTATTGCTGGAAAAATACTCCAAGACTGTCAAATCTTAAAGCTTACATAAAAAAGATCAAATAAGTATTGTAGCATTTCACAATGATCTGATGATTCCCGTAATATCGGCTAATCAGTGGGAAAAAAGTAAAGTGACCAAAAAATAGTTATCTTGAAATGACAAAAGATCCTAGCAGTTGTCAAAATTAATATGATAATATATGGACCAGGTGAGGTGGCTCACGCTTGTAATCCCAGCACTTTGAGAGGCCGAGGCGGGCAGAACACTTGAAGTCAGGAGTTCAAGACCAGCCTGGGAAACATGGTGAAACCCCATCTCTCCTAAAAATACAAAAAGCAGCTGGGCGTAGTGGCGCATGCCTGTAATCTCAGCTCCTTGGGAGGCTGAGGCATGAGAATCACTTGAACCTGGGAGGCAGAGGTTGTGGTGAGCCAAAATCACGCCACTGCACTCCAGCAAGGGTGACAGAGTGAGAATCCATCTCAAAGTAAATAAATAAACAAATAAAAATAATTAATATGATAATATACAAATCAGGGCTGCTGCAGTGGAATGTGAAGAAAATAGAAAATGTTTGCTAAATCCATCATCTCCCATGATACGTATACATGCTCATGAACATATACACATACACACTCACATACAAACTTTTCCTAGATACACACACAGAAGCTTTAGTCAAAGCATTTTGTTCCTAGTTACATAAGGCTCTAATTTCACCAGGTCTTTACTATCAGGAATAAAAATATTGAAAAATGCATTTTCATTAATATGATAAAGCATAATAAATTACTCCTAGGCCGGGCACAGTGGCTCAAGCCTGTAATCCCAGCACTTTGGGAGGCCGAGGCGGGCGGATCACGAGGTCAGGAGATCGAGACCATCCTGGCTAACACGGTGAAACCCCGTCTCTACTAAAAACACAAAAAATTAGCCAGGCGTGTTGGCGGGCACCTGTAGTCCCAGCTACTCGGGAGGCTGAGGCAGAAGAATGGCGTGGACCCAGGAGGTGGAGGTTGCAGTGAGCCGAGATCGTGCCACTGCACTCCAGCCTGGGGGACAGAGAAAGACTCCGTCTCAAAAAAATAAAAATAAAAAAATAAAATAAAATAAATAAATAAATAAATAAATAAATAAATTACTCCTGCCAGATGTGATATGACATGTACATATTTTCTTAAAAGAGCTGTAGAAATGGGCAAAGATAAACATACACACACACACACCCACACACACACACCCACAGTTAATTAATGGAGCCTCCAAGACACCAATCTTCAAATATTACTGAGCATTTGATAAGTGTTATGAGAAATAATACCAAAAACAGAAGAATGAGATAATAAACTACAGATGAGAAATAAAGACATACACACATAAAAAGACAACTCTAGACGGTAAATATTTGGGTTCAGAAGCAGAAGAACCATCAAGTAATCAAAGACTGCACTACTCTGGATGAACTTGATGTGAGCTGGATCATCTCCATAGGCTGAATTTTCTTAGGCAGAGCGGAAGGAGCGAAGGAAGAGGACAGCCCAAATGAGGGCATCATTTAGCAGGGATGAAGGCATAAAGAAAATGTGTTGACTACACCAGTGTGTCTCTATATATCTCTGAATCAAAGAGTTGATACCAGAGCATGTGAAGAATAAAGCATGCTGTAGAGTTGTTGCATAAGATTGTGGAGGAACTTAAATGTGGAAAGAATAAAAGAATTCCAGAAAAACTGCATGTTAACAAAACCTATTGACAACATTAGAAAAGGAAATACTGAGATAGCGGAGAGAGAATTTTCCTGGAGACCTCAAAACCATAAATGAGAGACAATACTGAAGACCTACTCCATTTGGCTTTACATGGCCATAGCTTTCAGGGACTCAAATACCGTGGGCACTGAATGTCAAAAGAGAGGTTGCATTTAGAACTCAGGCAGCAGCCTCTCATGCTGCACTCTATAGATCAATTCTAGTTTCATGAGATTTAATTTTAAAATCCTTAGATTTTATCTTTAGCACTTCAACACACTGAAAATGCTTCCAGGTTTTGATTTACAGAATTACTGTCACTGTCAATAAAAGAAATGTGCCTGACACACCAAAATCCAGTTTAATTACTTCTGTGATGTCTCCTGCGGCTGAAAGGAAATGGTATTTCTCTGACACTTTTCTGTTTTTAATTTAGTAAAATGGAGCACTTTCCCTTAATAGGACCTGGGACAGCAGATTCAGAATTGATGTCATCAAAGATGGACCCCACAGTTTCAGCAACACTGTCTTACTCCGACTGTGCAATGATTGCATGAATCTGGATCCTTGGTTCTGGATTCCTTGAAGTTGGGCGCTCATCAAAGATTTGACATGGAATCATGGCTGGGATATTTAGACATTATGTCATCACTTGGAGAAGCTTTGCAAGCAAATTCAACAGCCTGCTTCTACCTAGAACTCTTCACAGTGTCAGCATTGCCCCGAACTGCTGGAATCCAGATGAGGCCTTGAAAGCTTCCAAATAGAACTGCCAAATATCAAAATATACACTGTACCACTGGAGTGAAGAAACCAAGAAAAAATGTGTACTTTGTATCTTCTGCTACATATTCCATCTGTTTCTCTCCCTAAAGGGTCATATGTTATATATTTATAAGAAGTGTTCACACCTACGTGAACAGTTTCCACTGTCTCCTTCAAATACAGCCTCCTCCTTGTTCAAGACCCATTTTTTTTTTTTAATTCTTCTATGGTAGCTGAACCTTTTATGAAACTTGTTCCATTCTGAAATCATTTCAAGTTAAGAAATGCCTTTGTACCTTCCTATCTCAGCAAATCCTGGGGAGATTAAGCCTCACACTCCATAGGCCTTTTTCTGAGAGATGTGACTTTAGATCATTAGGGTCATTAAAATCACACGATCTATAATACTCAGAGCTAACATATCACCTTTGTGCTTTATGCTGCTATAGAATGCTGCAAGAGAGTTAAAACATGTATAGCATCACAGAACTGTAGAGAAGGCCATAATTCCTCCCCATAAAAGAATTCTATACTTTTTAATTGGCACAGTAAATCTCAGGAAAGACACAGAATGCTTTGTTCAGGGAAGCAAAAGGGATCCCTGGGCAAGGTGCATTTCCTTCACAGTAATATTTTTTTTTCCTTATGACTTGAATTATTCCTTAATGCAAGCACGATGTTATTTTTATCTTGACCTTTTTTTCTGGACTCTACATGTTTCCCCAGGCTTTTTTTCCCTTCCCTACAAAAATGAGGGGCCCTTGGTCTTCACTATCAATCTTGTATTAACTTTTAATACACTGGGCTTCATGCATCCTCTTGTATTTCTCTGTGTATCTACCAAAGACCTTCATAGGCCACACTATTAACCTCCAACTTAGTCTTTTTTTTCTTTCTGCCTCAACGACTGTATAAAGAATAAATTCAGGTATAATTAACATAATAAATCATCTGGTACACATTCATTGGTCAACACAATTCTGAATCTTAACAGTTAATTTCCCACTATACATATTGTGAATCTGATTCACACAAAAGTACTCTGGGAAGTATTTTGTCTGATTTCACTATCAAATATTAGATTATTATTTTTGAGAAACTCAGAAAGGCTGTCACGGAAAAATCACAGAAAATTCCCATCTCTCTTTCATAATCAGTACCTTTTTAATAACAGAACTGGAAGTTAATGACAGTATGCTTTTGACAGCTCACTCTGAATTTTTGACTCATCTTTAGAAGTGCCAACTGAGCAGTTGAGGGGAAGAGCATAAGGTTTAAATTTACATCTAAGAATTAAGAGTGAGAAAAGCATGGAAAAACATTACACAGTGTTAAAGTGCACTTATTACTAATTTCTCTAGGGAATTTTGCAGCTGGGGAATTTCAGTTGCATTATTATTGAATCTATCACTCTTTAATAGAGATTGTGGGTGCGAAAAAGAATATGACCTTGAAGACAGACGTATTCAAGTTCTGTTTGTGCCAATTACTAACCATTTCAGCCCAAAGAAGTTACTTAAAATATTCATGCCTCACAATCAGCAAAGGGAAGAGACAATCTAAGGAATTGGAGAAAATATTTGCAGACTATTAATCCAAAGAAAAATTAATAACCAGAATACATAAAGAACTCAAACAATTCAATCATAAAATAATTATAACAAATAATTTAATTTTTAAAATGGGCAAAAGAAGACATTCCTCATAAGAAGGCACATAAATGGTCAACAGGAATATGAAAAAATGCTTGACATCACTAATCATCAGAGAAATGCAAAAATCACATTGAGACATCAAAATCACAATGAGATAGCATCTCACTCCAGTTAATATGGCTATTATAAAAAAGACATAAAATAACACACGCTGGCAAAAATTTGGATAAAGAGGAATGCTTGTATACTGCTGGTGGAAATGTGAATTAGCACAACCACTATGGAGAATAGCTTGGCGGTTCCTCAAAAAATCAAACACATAACTACCATATGATCCAGCAATCTCACTGCTGAGTATATATCCAAAAGAAAGGAAATCAGTATATCAAAGAGACAATTGCATTCCCATGTATACTGCAGCACTATTCACAATAACCAAGATAAGAAATCAATCTAAGAATCCATGGATAAATGGATAAAGAAAAAAATGGTATATATATCCCAAAACGAGTTGAACTGGAGGTCATTATGTTCAGTGAAACAAGCCAGGCCCAGAAAGACAAACATCACATGGTCTCACTCATATGTGCGAGCTAGTAAAATTGACCCCTTGGAGATAGTGGATAGAGTAGAATAGGTGGTAACCAGAGGCCATAAAGGGTAGAAAGGTGGAGAGGATGAAGAGGGGTTGGTTGATGTATACAAAGATACAGATAAGTAGAAGAAATAAGAGTAGTGTTTGATAACACAATATGGCAAATATAGTTAACAATATTTTATTGCATATTTCAAAATAGCTAGAAGAGTGGAATTGGAATGTTCCCAACAAAAATAAGTGATAAATATTTTAAATGAGGGATACCCAATTACCCAGATTTGATCATTACACATTGTGTGCTTATATTAAAATACCACATGTATCCCTAAATATGTACAACTATCATGTATCCATAATTTTTTTTTTTTTTGAGATGGAGTTTCACTCTTGTTGCCCGGGCTGGAGTGCAATGGTGCAATCTCGGCTCACTGCAACCTCTGCCTCTCAGGTTCAAGTGATTCTGCTACCTCAGCCTCCCGAGTAGCTGCAATTACAGGCATGCACCACCAGTCCCAGCTAATTTTTTTGTATTTTTAGTAGAGATGGTGTTTCACCATATTGGTCAGGATGGTCTCAAACTCCTAACCTTGTGATCCGTCTGCCTCAGCCTCCCAAAGTGCTGGGATTACAGGCATGAGTCACCGTGCCTGGCATAAAATTTTTTTAAATCTATTTATGCTTCAGTATTCTTCTTTTTACATTTAAAGTAATCAGATATTTTTGGAGAAAAGGTAAAGCTTATAAAATTTAAATGGCATGCATATAATACATATTAATTATGATATTAGCATTGAAATATGTTGATGTAATCTACACAAATTTTTTGTAGTTCTTTTTATGCACTAGCTAGGCATATCCACAGCAATAAAGTATAGAAACAACCTAGGCCTGATCTAACACTTCTTTCCAAATCCTATCATAATTATATTATTTTAAAATAAAAGATTTCATAAATTATAAGCTAATTATGTGTAATCCTATACTTTAAAAATACTCGTGATAATTTGATTTCATAGAGTGGGAGAAGTATGTAACCGTTTACTCTCTTCAGATATCTTCCTGATTAATAAAATGATACTAAGGTTTTTTTTCACTTTTATTTTAGGTCCAGAGGTACATGTGAAAGTTTTTTATATAGGTAAACTTGTGTCACATGGGTTTGTTGTACAGATTATTTCATCACCCAGGTATTAAGCCTAGTAGCCAATAATTATTTTTTCTGCTCCTCTCCCTCTTCCCACTCCACCCTCAAGTAGACTGTGGTGTCTGCTGCTCCTTTCTTTGCATTCATGAGTTCACGTAGTTTAGCTCCCACTTACAAATGAGAACATGTGGTATTTGGTTTTCTGTTCCTGCATTCATTTGCTAAGGAAAATAGCCTCCAGCTCCATCCATTATCCCGCAAAAGACATGATCTCATTTCTTTTTATGTTTGCATAGTATTCTATGGTGTATATGTACAAAATTATCTTTATTCAATCTGTCATACTAAGTCATTTATTATTTGTACTTATTTGGTATTTTGCAAGGTTCCGATAATTCACTGTGATTTATCTTCAGTTTGTTCACACGGGCTTTTGCTACATCATTTTTAGAGAACTAAAATCTATACAAAAAGTAAAATTAAACTTAATGGCTCCAAGTGTCAAAAGTTAGCACCTCTGATTAAGGCAGTATCCCCACCCTGCCTTGATTCTGCACCTGTTGTGTTGCTACAGATGGAAATAACATGATAAACATGGATATAATGCATTCACATGGAAAAAAAAAATTCAGATGAGTCTATCTATTTTAATAGCATCTAGTGATAACTAACATTATTGTCTTTCCTTGAGAATAGTTAGTCAAGGTGACTAGCAAAACCCCCTCTGAATGCAGCTCTGGTTAGCTGGGCTCTGGTGAGATAGGATAGTGTTACCACAGTAAGACCAACATTGAAAGCCACCTCCGTATTTACCCATAAGATCGATGATGAAGAGTGCTAACATTTGAGCCGAATTAAGGTCAACACAGACAGAGTTTTAATGAAGCCAGAAAAATTAGAGCATACTAGCAGGAAAATCCACAGGTAAAGAAAACATTCTGACTGAGTTTGCTTCCTTTTTGATTTCTAGGGGCCAAGGTGGCAGAATTCACAGACTAAAAGGCTGCTGAGAGTTCAATCATCAAGCTGCTCAACAGTGTAAGGGACTAACATAGATAATTCAAATACAGCATTACTCTATTCCCTTTTTTGTTGTTTTCTCCCCACCTAACTTTTCTCATATAGATACAGACTGAAACTATTATTCAGCTGCCCAACAACAATATAAAAAGACCAATGCTTCCATTTATGCATCTACTTTTATGATGTCAATTCTAAAAAGAAGAACAAAGATAAGTTTACATAAAATAGTAGCAGATAGCACTTCTATGACGTATTACATTTCTCTGTCATACATTAGGCTTTATTTTCTGTCCTTTATTACATTTTCTTACTTAGTATGAAAAATATTTTTATCCTTTATCATTTACCTGAGGCAGGTCTGACCCTGTTTCCCTATAGTTTTTTTAAGGTGTTTTCAGTAAAGTTTGCTTATGAATTGCTTTAAACAGCTTAAGGGCTTCCATTTAGAAAAAAATCAAGGTTAATAAGATTCATCATACTCACAAAGAGTATCTGGTTGTGGACATAGCTACTTGCTAAATTTTATTCAGCCCTAAGTGACACCAGCAGCAAATCAGCTCACAGCTTAATACTACTGGCAGCTCCAAATGGGAGAGAAATAACATTACTCGGATCCAGGTTTTTAAAAATATATGTTATGATTCACTTCCATTAGTTCAGATATTGATGCTCAGACACTGGATATTGGATTCTCTTTCAAACAACAAAAGAAGCTGAGAAACAAAGCTGAAGATATTTTTAAATGTCATGGTAAAAAGTCACAGTGAAGTGTATTTTATCCTTGTTTCAGCGAATGTTTCTAACTCTCGTATGAAAGATACAATAAATTCCTGTCAGAAAGATTTTCTCTTGGCAAAGTTTAGAATTCTGAAAATAGCCTGTTAATAAAACAGCACCCACATCCTCCTAGGCTGTAGCACCAAAATAACAGCACTATGATATATTCTTCCCTTATGGTAACAGACACTATTGAAGCTGAACTGTAATTTGGCATACAACATTTCTATACTAATGTAATGTGACAATGCTATTATGTTCACTATTTTGCATGTGGCCATAGCCATATTCATCTTCTCCAACCTGACATTAAGTTAACTTAATATGATTACATTCTATTCTGGACCACTGGGTAAAAGGAGAAAAGGATTATTGTGTAGCACACTGGTGTGATGATGGTGGACGAATGTGTAAGTATCAATAGGTGATATATAAAATTTACAATGAATGTAAACTTTTAGCACAGAACTGGCACATAGTAAGTGCTCAGCAAATGGTTACATCCAAGAGAAATTTTATAAATAGCTACACATACAATGTAGTGCAGCACACTGTTCCCTACAATTTCAGAAGAGGGAAAAATAATGTCAAGTTCAGAAAACAAAGGAAGTTTCTATGGGACAAAAGAGTTTTAGTAGAGATTGAAAAGGAAATTATATTTCTTCAAGCAGACATAGTGAAAGAATGCATTCCAGGTGGAATTAATGTATTTTCCAGGTGGGGAAATTAGCATAAGCCATGGTGAGGAAATTGGAAAGTGTAATGTTGTTCAGAAAGCTGTGAGTAAGTAAATTGGCAGTAATATGCCATATGGACAAGGTTCTACAACAGATAAGTATGAACGTGAAGGCTGGGGTCAGACCATTGAGGTGCATGAATTCCACATCGACTAGCTTGGAGAGTAGTATTGGACACTGAGGATACATTTGAAATTCTTCTGCAAGATTCATGTATCTAGCACGCTTTGATTTTAGTGAGTTATTACAATTACATGCAGCATGCTATAAAAAACACTGGGCTTATAAACCAAGAAAACAAAGAAGAATAATATTCCTAGTGGAAGTATAGAGTCTTATAGGGAGATAATACTAAACATAAGTAACTATAAGGAAAAAGTGATGGCAAATTAAATAGCATAAACAAAATTCTGTAGGAAGCCAGAGGAGAAAAAAAAAATATTGCCTCTGGTTAGGAGAATTAGGAGAGACTGATGACATTTAAACTAGGAAGAATAGAAAGAAAGAACAAAACTGGCAGACAGGCACAGAATGGATTAGAGGAAAGAGGAATAAGAAATGGGAGATAACTAAGAAATTACATGATATACCAGGAAAATTATACAGAAGATCTAAAATTTGGTATTGATATGGAAGAAAACTTGAGGAGGTGAGTATATGACATTACCCTACACACACACATGCATATCCACATACACACATGCACAAAACAATTGTTTTTGTCAGTGAGTAGGTCACTTAGATGGCAATTTTCCGGGGAAGAAAGGGTTTCACAAACATTTCTTTAAAAATAGCCTTTGGCATCATTTTGAATAGCACTTCATTTTGAAAGATTCCTTTCAGTTCAATTAATTAGTATGATTTATCCAAGATTACATTTACAAGCTACAAAGTATTCCCATCTTCCCATTGTTAATTATATCTCCAGGCTAACATAAATAAATTTTTCTAGTTACCCTAACCCACTCTATAAACCTTATCAGCGAGATGACATTTAGAAATTCTATTTTGGGGGAGGGAAGGTCTCATTTGTAATGTGGCATGTTCATTTCCCCATTAAAAAGTTTTGTTTCTATTTTCTTTTTTGTTTTCTACGTAATTGGAGGCTGCAGTCACAGAATTTATGAATAAATAAGCTACAGATGAAAATTTCATTAAGAAATGAAATGCCTTAAATGGCTTTATTTTAAAAGAAAAATCAGCTTCTATACAGAAAAGGAGTTTGTTAAAACCCCAGGAATCACACTAATTCTATTTGTGCATCTTAGAGAAAAACAGTGAGATGTACAGACAAGATTTATTTTGATCAATTTAAAAAGTGAGGAAAGTGTTGCATGCTATTTCTGTTGCTTATTAATTCCACGTTTTCAAAGTAACAATGGCTACTATATCTTCTACCAATTATAATTGATACAAAATAAGATTTGCTTTTAAATATTGATTTGTACCTATATATTCTCACCACTGAAACTCCGACGTATAAGCCAAGGAACCATTTCACATTTTCAGAAAACTCACTAAGAGGTAATGATTTAATCAAAATGCATGTATTCTGAGAGCTCTCTAAAGTAATTTTAATGCTGATTTGTGCAAGAGGCATATCAGGAGACACATTTATTGAATGACATTTACCTATTTACAAGAAGATAACAAATAGCCTTATCATTGTCATCACCAGCACTATCACCCAAGAGCAGCATTAAAAGAGTTTTCGGTAAAAATGATTTGAAGACAGCATGATACTTATGGTTGTATCTTGATGTTTCTTTAGGGAAAGTCTAACAAATACATCCATAAAATTATATTCTTTATATTTAACTGGCATATGAGGATACACAGTCTGCCACAACCAAATGGCAACTGTATGTAAAACATGGAAACTACATTAAGCAGAGTTTGGCAGAAAAAGTTCTTTAGCAACATGAAAAATATTTTCACACCAAAAAAATCCCTCTCAACTACCACATGTAGTCATACATCTGTCAGGATCGTATTCAGGATGAAAAATTTGTGATAATAAAACCTTAACAACTATTCAGTCTTCTGATTGTCCTTGAAAATAAATTTATGCCATTTTCTGTGAGGCAGGAACTGACACAGGAAGTAATTTATCTATAGATGTATATACATATCCTTATGAAAAGCACATGTAAGGCTGCTTTATGTATATAGTTATTCAGACTTTATGTAAAATTGTCTATGTAACTCAAAATGGCGTTACTGTGTTTTAAGTGTGATTTGGCTTGCAGAGATACAGTGTTCACAAATGTATGATAGTTTGAGCATATGTTTATTGCTTCAGGTTTACTGTAATTCTATGGGAGATGAGACTAGTAAAATGAAGAACAAATATTTCTCCATTTACAGTGGCATGGTTGTTAAAGGCCTCTTCTACATATGTTTTTACTCTTCATTGGTTGTTGTGTTTTTCCTATAGTCAATATTTTGGAAAGGAAACCTGAAGACAGCAGGTAAATTGTACTTTATTGCTAGGCTGCAACAACTCAGTTCAGTGGATTACTGTAGGTTGACCCCATCTTCTACATTGTGATGCACATATCTGTTGACATGAATACAGTCTCAAATAGACAAAGGTCAAAATGAACAAGCTCTACTCTTTCTTTAAATCCACATTCAAATTCAGCCTCTGCTACAAAATCCAAACCTTCAACCATTGCATCTTCTAGTCCATCATCCTGGAGGTTTAGCTTAAATGTTGTAGCATTGACAACATATAGCACGTATTCTATTTTACAACCAGTCAATTTGTCAGGAATATTCTCTTAATATAGCAGAATGCAATGTTTTGTATGAAATTCTTTTATCATTTTGATGATGTGCTGTAAATCAGGACCTATTTGAACATTAAGATACAGAACTTCATCTTACAGATCAGTTAATTCCATCTTCAAACCCTCACTGCTATGATATAAATTAGGCACTAGCAGATATGCCATGATATAATGTGAATGTTGTGTTTTATTTTCATGCTTATATTGCAATACTTAGTTAAGGGATTTTAAGGAGAAAAACATAAGTTGCTAAGATACAAGGGAGAATGCCTGAAGGGACAATGTTTGAACACATTTTTTTAAAAGTAAAAGGCAGCAATGGGCTTAAAGAGATGTACGTAGAGAGAAAAATGAGACCTGTAACCGTTTACCTAAAATTATAGCCCTCGAGACAAAATCATATGAAATTAAGTATTATTTAATATAAAACAATATGAAGGTTCTTTCAAAAACTAAGGGAGAATTGTCATATATTGGAAATGAAAAACATTCTTTTGAACAAGGTGATCATTAGTAATTAAAAAAAATAATAAACCCAAAAACCAAAGAATCACCATCATCACAGGATTTAGCCACTTTAACAATTAGTATTTCAAAACTGTCCTTTCTGTAGAAACAACTGCTTCTATGGGTTATGACAGTTCGACCGACTCAGAGTTAATATAAGGACTTTCAGTGTTAGACTTTAGATATCAAACAGTAACTGGAAGCAACGATGAGTATCAGTCCATACTCAGAGAGGTACTTACGGTCATTGCAGAGTGGTCCACTGAAGGAAGTCATACTACAGTCACAGCTGAAGCCATCCCATTGTTGCAAACACACACCTTGATTGGAACACGAGTCCTCTTGGCAGGTTGTGCTGGGCCCTGCAAAACAGTCCAAAGGAAACTTGGGTTCTTTAAAAAAATCCAAAAGCGTTTTATACATGAGCTAGATCACATATAGTAGTTGCCAACACCTCAGATGATATGTCCAAACTAGTTTTGAAAGTTCTAGTTCACACACCTGAATTAGGAACTGAGAGGCTGTAATATGAAGGTTTTCTTAAGTTTCAAGTATAGGATAAAATACATTATAATCATAAACTAAACCAACAAATAGCAAAAGCAAGCACATAGCTTCTAGTATGATTATTGTAGCAGGTAATCTCATTCCAACTTCAATAATTCTTTATCACCATTTGGATTTTAGAAAATGAATGGATCTCCTTAACATTCTGACCAATGAATAGAGACATAATGAGAAATGGAGATTATAACTTCATGAAATTGAGATAAGATTGGCAAAATAACTGAAGAGAGTTATGCAAAAATGCCCCAGAGGTTTCAGAAGGATAAAGTTATGATTGCTGGGTGTTTTGAATAGGTATGTTGGCAAGTATCAATTCACATGCTTTAACAATTTCATGCAATTAAACATAAAATTAAAAACTCCATATAAATGACATGCCCTCATTTAACATACAAGTAAAAAGAATGCTAGTCTATTTCTAAAGAATCATAACTAGAACACTGAAAAACAAAGAACTAAAAAAAGCATGATCAAAGCACTAAAGGCAATCACTAAACAAACATATTCAAGACTGAAAGCCTTTATACAAACTATACTACAAAGTTGGGCTTCTTGCACAATGTTCAAGAAACGAAAAAAAATGAAATCTGAACCCAAATAACAGTTACTGCAAAAATGTAAAATATGTTATTTTAGGGTTTCCACTGTGTATTATGGGGTTTCAGTCTTGTTTTATACACACAGGGCTATCTACCTTGCAAGTCAGCTTTCATCAATGCAACTTTGTCAGCAAAATAAAAAAAAAGCAAAATATATTAAATGTTAGTAAGCAATACTGAAATGGGGCAAACACAGAAGAACATTCAGATTCAAAAGGCATGCTTCTGTAAAGAGGGAGAAAAATGCTATGTAGAGCAAACAAATTAATACTAACAGCCATAAATCTTGAGAAGCCAAAAATGAGAAAGCGGAAATTTATTAGAATTTAATTGTACATATGTATATATATATAATGGTTAATTGAGCCAATGACATGTAATGAAGGAAAATTAAAAGGGCCTTTGTATGTTTCCTCTCTTGGATAGATATGAATGCATTACCAAAGTGACTGTGTTGCTTATGTGGAACATGCAGCACCATTCATCATGTGCAGATACAGTGTAGACTATGATCATTAGCAGAGCAATTATCCCTTTCTATGTTTTTCCCTCTAGATCCTTTATCTTTCTGTTGCAATTAAGGCTTCAAACTGTAATGCCAGCCATTCACTGACAACAGCTGGACTTTAGAGTGACACCAACCGAATACTGCATAAATGATACTGTATATCATTTACAGCGGATGAAAGAAGTAGGAAGGATGGAAGAAACAAACTGCAATATAATCCCTCATAAAGGAATTTTCTTAATAAAATTTCCATGTGCAGCGTTTATCCTTGAACTTACCAGATTGGGTATATGCCACTTACGAATTTCAGAGTTACGTCTGTATTTTCTACACTTTCACAAGTATTTTCAACTCTTACAAACTTCCCTGTGGAATAACTGTTACAGTAAAACCTCACTAATAAGAACCTATCTTAGAGAAGGGTGAAAAGGGAATACAGTCTACCTAAATAGCTTTAGAGTATAAACTAAATATATTTTCTAGTAAATAAACATATAGGTTTTATGAAAATAGAAAAACAGACGTCAGCTAATTAGATGCTATTAATAAAAAAGAGAGAGCCTCTGAGGTGCCTGCTTTAGTGAATAAATTAGAATTTTCTGTAATTATACTTTGTATAAATAGATGATTTTGAAAATGGCTTCTAAACATGTACCTTACCATCACATTTCTAGTATAAATGTTTGGTAAAGGTACTCTTTATTGAATGTTATTGAATTTAGCCTAGCCTCTGAGAGTTCACAAATTCAGAAGCCATAATATTGTAGATCTTAATTCTGTAACAATAATAACAGCAATAGGTGTGACAATAATAAAAACAAAAATAGTATTTTATATAAGTAGTAATAATAAGACCTCCCAAATCCAGGAAACCTGAAGAGATGTAACAGTTTTTTTTCAGCTTAGTTCTTTGTAATAAAGAACTAAGAACTAACAAAGAACTAAGAACAAAGAACCACTAAACTCAACTTAGTTCTTTGTAGCAAAGAAATTGCTCAGTTGTAATTTTTGTTCCAAACTGTGAGAGGTAAGTGGTCTACTGATCTTTATCCCATGGCATTAGAGGTCAAAAATAATTAGCATATTTTTAAAAATAAAATCTCTCAAAGCAATATTCCTTAGCATATTTCTTCCAGTGTTAAGCGAATAAACAGGGAGCAATACAAGCCCAGTTTGGGGAGATGCCATTTTATCAAATAGCTATTTGCTCTCTGACCTGCAGAGCAGAAGAAAAGATCAGAAGCAAGAACTAATGAAGATCCAGATTTTGGTTTTTGCTTTTCAAAAATTATCAGAAATGCAATTGAGAAACAATGCTAAACTCTAAAAATCGTAAAACTACAATCTTAGAAAAATAATCTGCCCATATTGTAGAGCAGCAACTCAGAGTACCTGCCAAGCTTCTATGTAAGCATACAGACGAGCTGTATTTTATTTTCATTATCACAATAGTCTTTTTTATATTCAGGAATTACAAGACAATGCATGCCTTTGCCTGACAAGACACATTTTTCAAAGTACTCACCTTCTAGACAATATTTAAACATCGACAGGCATTACACAAGAGAGAGCCTTAAATCTATTTTTCTTTTTAGTTACGTAATATTATATTTATTTTCTCACTGAATAAAATTGGGAAAAAGCTACAAGGACATTTGTATTAAGTTATTTAAATTAACAATATGTCTAAAAGGGAAAGAAAAATGAAGGTAAAACTACAATTTCCATAAACCAAAAAAAAATAGACAAAAGAGGTTAGGTGTCTCTGCTTTCAAGTTTGGTAAACTTGGGTTTGAAACTTTTTTCATCCACTTATTAGGTGTGGAACCTTAGGAAAGTCACCTTACTTTTCTGAGGTTCAATTTACTCATTAAAAAAAGGCAATGATACCTATTGTATAGAGTCTTGATGATTTAATGAGATAGTATATGTAAACATATTTCCACCAGTGTTTAATCAATGATAGCTGTCACAATTAAACAGAAAATTATTCCTGTAAACATAATGGAGCCTAGAGCTGAATGTTGCAGTTGTACAAAAAGAGCATCTATTAAAATTTCACTCTGATTTTATGTAGACATGTTATCTTGACTTTAGTGGGCCTGCTTATTTGTTGAATTCCAGTGCCCATTTTCTGTTACATAAACAGAAAAACGGCATCCAAAGTATGGTCTGCAGTATAACAGCATCAGCATCACTTGGGAACTTGTTGGAAATGGAAATTCTAGGGCTCTATCTCAGATCTATTGAATTAGAAACTCTGGGGGTTGTAATCTAGTGATTTGGGTTTTAATGATTCTGTTAAGTGATTCTGATATAGGCTAACATTCAGGAGACAATAACCTAAGTAGTCTTTGACAGGTTAAAATTCCTACTCTAGCTGAGGTGAATTTTATAAATAAAATGAACTATTACTCACTGAAATATGTTAGAAATAAAAGACAACAAGTGATTATTTAGGGAAGCTCAAATGTTTTTTGTATGCAAGTGGCTTAGAGATGTGTGGGTGTATTGGGTAGGAACAATGGGAACTCCTCACAAGATATTATTAGGTTATACCAAACATATGCTAAGTAGTCCTATCAATATGGAGGCTAAGTGATTCCAATGTGGTTTGGACTCAAATTCCAAGAGATAACAATCTTTAGAAAGAGAATTTATTAGATACCTACAGTTAAAACACTAATCCTAAAAAATGTGTGAATCTCATCAACTGCACCTGTAACAGGTAAATCTAAGATTATTCCTAGAAACTATACAGGTCAGAAATAATAGTAAATTAAAAGTTGTTCACCTTGATGTTGGAAAGAAATAATCAGGATAGAAAGTAATATTCCAAGAGCAAAGAAAAAAAGAGGTGTCAGGGTGTGAAAATTGTAAAAGCTCAGATATATAAAGCATTCTAGATAACGAAAGAACCAATGCCGTAAGTGGCTGAGTTCAAATGTTCAAATAATAGTTTAATGTTTAAATGATCATCTTAACCAAATTCCTTACTAGATTATGTGGGTAAACAACACCAAACATCATTACTGCAAATGCCCTTTGTTAGTAGATCTTGCTCCTGTTAATCTACTTGCTTCCACCCACTCACTCACATTATATACCAGTGGTGGGGGTCCTGTGTGTTTGCCTCTTATTTTCTATCTCACTGGGTATACCTGTCTGCTCTTACCATTTCTTGTAGGTGAGAAGTCACATACCAAGCAACTTGTAGAAAGGCCTATTTTTAATAAATATTTTCCATAAGAGATTGTAATACCTTTCTTTAAAAAATAAAACAAAATAAAAGTACACATTCTCACTAATGAGATCAACTCCAAGAATTATGTTGTATCACATTCTTGTGTTCATCCACTAATGGGAATTGATCCCCTTAACAATTTTGTTTCTCTTAATTAAAATTAACTGAAAGTGAAAAAACATAGTTTCCTTATGCTTTACAGAGGCATTATGCCAAATATCAAATAAAGAAATATACTAATAACATTAAAAATGAACTCAACAACACCTTCCATTAATAACCTTATCCTCTGGTATTACTGAAATACAGTTTAAATTTTACCTAACATTCCATGGAAACATATGTTGCACAGAGGAAAAAAATGTATTTTCAAATGTAAAATTTCCATGTACTTAAGTAATTGCTAAATATAATGACATTATTTTGGCTGAGAATAAATGATTCATAATCACCTGGGGGACAGGAATTCAAATTTCTTTCTTCTTCTCCCATATAAAACATCCTCATAAATCTAAAATTTTCAAAATGGCCCAAACTTTGTTCAGTATTACAGTAGAGGCAGCAACACATCCAGAGCCACAAAATTCATGATAATGTGATTAAATTACATTTATGGAGGAAGAATTTGCTCAAATAATCTGAGGTGTTGAAGTGAAAATTATTTAAAATGAAAGTAGCAATCAAAAAGTACTCCTACAGATCTTGGTCTGATAGAGAGCACAAAAGAAAACAAGATACTTTAGTGCATTTCTGTTGTAGGAATATTAGCCTGGGGTGATACAAGAAACCTGTTTTTGCTAAAACAGACTGAAAATATACAGGATACAGTGTTTCTGCCAGGTACACATCAATTGAAGAGTGCTTTGAGAATGTAGTATCTGAACTTTATTCTTTTGTTATATGCTATTGGATACAGATTTTTACTTATTTTTATTTAATTTTTTTTTTAATTTCAGTAGCTTTAGGTGTACAAGTGGTTTTCAGTTACATGGATGAACTATATAGTCGTGAAGTCTAACATTTCAGTGAACCTGTCACTCAAGTCTTGTACATTGTACCCAAAAGGTGTTTTTTCATCATTCAATCCCCTTCCCATGATTCCAGTTTCTGAGTCTCCAATGTCCCTTATACCATGCTGTATGCTTTTGTGTACCATAGTGCAGCTCCCACTTATAAGTGAGTAACATGAAGCATTTGGTTTTCTATTCCTGAGTCCCTTCACTTAGAATATTGGCCTCCAGTTCCATCCAAGTTGCTACAAAAGACATTATTTTGTTCTTTTTATGGCTAAGTAGTATTCCATGGTATATACATACCACATTTTCTTTATCCACTCATTGGCTTTTGGGCACTTAGGTAGATTCCGTATATCTGTAATTATGCATTGTGCAGTGATAAATATATGTTTGCAGATGTCTTTCTGACATAGTGACTTCTCTCATTATCCTTCACAAACTAATGCAGGAACAGAAAACAAAATACTGCCTGTTCTCACCTATAAATGAGAGCTAAATGATGAGAACACATGAACACATAGAGGGGATCAACAGGCACTGGGGCCTACTGGAGGGTGGAGAGTGTGAGGATGGAGAGGATCAGGAAAAATAACTAATGGGTACTAGGCTTAATACTTGAGTGGCAAAATCATCTGTACAACAAACCCCTATGACACAAGTTGACCTACATAACAAACCTGCACATGCACCCCCTGGACCTCAAATTAAAACAAAAAAGAATGTAGATTTTTAAAAAGTGGGCACAAGTTGATTAATACTTGCTGGAGTAGTATTTGTTTAATGCTATAAAGCAAGCATCATAGAACTGACTAACACACTAATCAAATGTACTACATAACTCAAAAAAACAAAAACAAAAACAAAAGCAAAAACAGACAAAAAAACCAAGATCCATAGATATGGCTCCCATTTTACATTGGGCATTAATGTAGGCTTGCAAACAGCAGAGAAAATTTAAGGTTTATGGGATAAAAAATTGAAAACATGAATAAGGATGTCTAAGCCCAAATTGGGTATTTGACCAGTTATCAGAATTTTGCTGGACAGTGAGATTCATTCTCAGTTAGACAGGTGGAATTAGAATTATTTAGGGCATGATGACAAAAATCTAATACCTTCACATCCTCTCTCGATCTGTCCATTGCAGAAAAGAGCATCGGAGATGAGGTCCGGAAGCCGTCCATTTAAATCAACTGATGCCAGGCAGCCTTGAAAGCCTTCTTTGGCATGTACAAGTTTTGGTAAGGATTTGTATGTTTCTTTAGCTACTCCTCCTATATATAAGTCACCTGCAAGAAGATCAAAGTCTTTGTTACAAAAGTACCACGTCATTGACTTTAAACACACAGTAGGATGGAGAAAAAACAGGGAGGTTTATTTTTCATTGTTAATAAAAAATTAATTTATGACTAGCTGTTTTCCCCAAAGTGCTAAACAATAGAGGTGTTTGAATAATATACTGGCACTAGAAGACATTTCTAAAAGCTATTTCCATAGACAACCAAAACTAAAGTAATTCCATATTATGTGGCCAAATTGAAGGAATGTGGGCTAGCTACAGAGATGCATACCCCTGTGTGGAAATCCAGGCCTGGTTACTTGCAAGCCCTACAGTCTTGTGTGTGTGTGTGTGTGTGTGTGTGTGTATATATATGTATTAGTTTCTCTAGTAGATAGATAGATAGATAGATAGATAGATAGATAGATATCAGTTTCTCTGATTATTAGTATCATTGTTTCTAAAATGGGAACAATAAAAACCTACGCCAGAGGGTTTCAAGATGATTAAATGAGATGAAATATATGAAGCATCCATCAGAGCAAAAGTATATAGTGGACACACAGTCAACAGGCATTATTATTAAATTCACCTTCTGCTTAGAGATCTCTGTGTCTTTCATTTCATCAGAAGTTCAATACATTTCTTCTTGTATCTAAAGTCACTTCTATACTAGGCTGAAGCCCACTATCCTTGCTTGCACCTCTCTTGTTCAATAATTCACATAATAGCCTGTATATAAGTGGATATTACATCTTTCTTGAGGTGTTTCTGTTTTTAGGTAAAATTACACTACTTTCAATTTTCAGGCTGCTCCGAAATCCGTTAACAAATTTTCAACTTATTTTTCTAATTTTATTGCAGTTTCTAATGGAACAAATTGCTTAACTTTGTTAACTTTTTGTCTTTAGGTTTGAGATTCCCCAACTTTATGGACTACTACCTAAAAAAAAAAAAAAAAGAGATTACAATCTATGTTGGATTCTGTTTCTTTTTCTATTTCAGATTATTCACCATATCTGGATAATATTCAATAAATGTAATTAACTGAGTTTAGTAAACATTTAATCATTGTGGAACATAAGGAAGGTGAGCTCAAAATTCAGTAATATGCTGCTATAGCTCCAGTCTACAAGTTCTGTAACATACTCTTTTTAGCTGCTTCTCCAACTTTCATTTTCATTTGAATTTTCTTTCTCACGTTAACCATTCTATTCAACTTCATGTCACTTGGCACATTTTCCCCAGTGTAACACAAAAATCCTGCAATCTTACTGTTCAACCTGGGTCCTTCTGTGTTGTCTTCATGAGACTTGGGAACAAGGAGAACTGATACACAGACTATTTGTTGAGCTGTTAGTAACAAATTCCTTGGTCTCCCACCCAGAAATATTCTGTCTTCTGCAGGCACCCATTAAACAGTAATAAGCTAACCTATTAGTTTGTATGTAGGGTAAAATCAAACACAGATATAACACTCTTGAACTGTACTCATGAATAAATTGAAATAGAGGGATCATGTGGCATACTCAAAGTCATTCAATGTTAAAAACTGAGAACGTAGGTCCTTGACCCACTAACTAAAACTTAAGTTTTATAACTATATAATTTGCACTGAAAGTACTGGATGTATTTACTTCCCCTCCTTTTACATAAAGCAAAGTCTACTGACTGTTAACCATCATTCTTAATATTAAAGATAGCATGGTTTTGGTTAGAGAGGGGATACTATTTTGAAGTATTATTTGATTTTTCTTCCATATTTCCATTCTGTCCTTTGTTTTTGCTCTCACTTAAATTTCAAGCCATTGTGTTTTAGTTGCCTCAGAGAAAGGATATGAATCAGAAATCAATGATGTAAAATTAGCTTTCTGTATTTAAGTCTAAAAATCCTAGACTCTTCGAGGAATGAAATAGAATACACTGGAGTTTACATAAGAAAAGTAAGGCTTTCCTACTCCTCATTCAGGCAAGCAGGAGATAAAGTTGGAAGAACCTAGTTGTGCAAGCACAGTCATTGGCAAATGCCAAAGAGGGTGCTGATTTCTAATTTAAGGACTGAGCTCCGGTGAATCTCAAAACCTCAGGTAAGTTTCAAGGAGTAAAGCAAACCTCTGTCCATTTCCTCAGGAGAACTAAGAGGGAGCAGTGAGATCTCTGAAAAGAAATGGCTGCATGGTGGACTTAGATAACCTGAGAGCTTAGACAGTCTCACAGAACGTTCCGTACTCCTCTGTGCCATGGGAGCTATAGAACAACTTCCAGACTGGAACAGAAACAGCAAAAAAGAAAAATGTCCAACCTAAAGAGGTCATGCACACAAGAATGAAGATGCTGGGTAGCACCTCAGTGAGCACCTGAGTTGTGACTCTAGAATATTTGAAACAAGCTTCCATGCCACCTCTCTTTACCCGCCCACCCCCAGCCAAAAAAAAAAAAAAAAAAAAAAAATGAGTACAGTAGAACTCACCCCATTGAGTTATTTAGATATGACACAAGAAAAAGAAGGGAACTAAAATTGCCTGAGATTGTACCTTCACTAACTCAAAGAATCAAAGCTCAAAATAGAAACCAAGGTGAGTTACAGAAAAATAGAAAAGTTACATTTCTTGTACATCAGAGATTGTGGGCTGAGATTTATAATTTGACATGACAAATAGCAATGAAAGGAAATACTACCTACTCCTTTCATTTGTTGAACAAAATTTGTTAGAAAATTTCAGCTCTCCTCCAGGCCTAATGAATGTAGTAGAGTGGGGAATTGAATGAAGAATTCTTGGCACAACTTTAGGCTTTTCAGATGTAGAACTCAGTAATAGAAATTATGTATAGAATACTATATATTTATTAATCAATCTTCCTCTGTCTGATTGTAACCTCCTGAAGGAGAGAGACTGTGTTTCCCAGAGTGCCCGGTACTGGGCTCTAAGCATGGTTGGCCCTCAATAAATATTGTCAGCCACCTTATGGATTGAGGCCACGGTAGAAAAGAATAAAAAAAGAGGAAACGGTAAGGCAACACATGAGGAGAGTGCTAATTCTAAAATGCACTAACTTACTTCCTTTTCCCACTTCCTACCACAATCCCTATGTTTTTCTATTAGAAAACTTACTTGCCTGACAACATTGTAAAACTTATTGAAGAGAACTAGTAATCTTTTCCCTGAGTTACTAAAGAGCAGAAAATATCAATTCAAGCAGTGTGGGATACAAGCTTCAAAAATACCAAGGTAGATGAGGCTGGCTTTATAAATAGGGGACTCATTCTCATTTTCATTACTGAAGCTGTACTTAACACCACCACTCAGTACTGTTTATAAACTCTTTGATACAGCAAATAGTGGTCTAAAGTCGGTTGGTGGGTTGCCACATGAAGAGAACAAAGAAACTCCTTTAGTGGTCTGAGCCCTGTGTACTATTATCACTTTATCAAAGACGCAGGTTCTCTTTTTGATCCTTGAAGTGATGGGTTAAAAAAAAAAAATGACCCATTAGCACTAATGGGTCCTGCAGGTGAATCCCTGTGCATGTGAAGGAGGATATACTTAATGGCTCTGTGTATGAACAAGAGCCTGGATGGGCAACCAGTAAAAGCCAACTTTCCTGTAGATATGAAGCTAGCCTGTTACCTTTTCTTCAAAATGAGTGGCTGATTTTTAATTCATACGCTTTAAGGACCATGTAGGCAATTGATAAGGCAAAGGTTGAATTGGGACACTTTCGGCAAAAGATGTAGACAACATGCATAATACCAAAACCTCAAATGTCTAAGGGGTGAGTTTCTTAAAATGATCTCAATAATACCCTTATTTTTAGTACTGTATATACACAGGCACTATGTTCTTCTCAAGAGTGCTATCTGTGAATGAACTGGGGTGATATCATGAGTATCCCTTCCGCAGTAGTTGAGCAGTAATGAGTAGGGAATAGGGCACAGGCATTTTGGTTTTCTCTGTCTACAAACCCTGGCTCTGCCACCTACTGGCTGTCTCAGAGTTGGCAAGTTAAGTTACATCTTTGAGAGTCAGATTCTTCATCTATGAAATGGGGTTGATAATGCCTACCTTGCAAGGCTGTAAGGATTACAAAGTATGTACATAAAGCATCTAGTATACAGCATGGACTTAGCCCAAGATTGATACTGGTATGGCTGTGTCAGTATATCTGTAAGGACTACACATCTATGATGTACCCCAATGTATGCTGATTTCAATGAGAAATGCAAAAGGAGAAGTATAGTTTGTCTCCTGTTTCTAGCACAATTGGAGTGACAAGATGCCAATTTTATGAATTCTCCATGATATTTTTTTCTATTGAATTTAGTTGACAGTCATTTGTGTGCTGGAAGTGTGCCTTACACTATTCTAAAAGTAGCTCACAGAGCTCCTTTGACTTAATTTGAAATTCGGTGGCACTGAATCTGGTAATATAAATAGGAAAGTTGCTTGACAAATATCTTCTAATTTGACACAAAGCGATTAAGAGGACAGAAAAACTCTATGAAGCCCAAGGGCCAGGTTGTCAGTTACAGACTGAACACGCCTTAGAAAATCAGAGACATAACAGGTTTCTGTGGACTGTGGTTGCAAAGTGGGGCAGCATAGAAAAGTTGAGACAAGAAGAAAGTATGGGAGACATTACTATTGTAACGATATAAATGTGGATGCCAGACACAGGGAACAGCACAACTGTACCATGGAGACAAAATTTATATGGCATTTAGGAAAGAGAATAAAAGGCTTGACCGGAAGAGAGGAGTTTTCAGTTATTTATTAAGTTATGTAAATAATATTGTATAAGTAAAGTCAAAGGAAAGGCCACCATAGAACTTATGACTGCTGGCTGAAAAAAATAAATAATTAAAGATAATGAGAAATCCAAGGATCAAAGCAAAGCAGGTTAGGAAACTAGGGAATTTGAAGCAGTAATAATCCGGAGGAGAAATAAAATTGCACTTAACATCACGTATGTGGAATTTGAGTAGGAACATCTTAGAGGAATCCAGTGATATAAACCTGGGGCTTAGGGAACACAGCTTGGAGCTTAGAGGCCTTCCTTGGGAGCCACCAACCAAAAGCAGACAAATGAAGCAGTAGAGATTTTCTCTTCACTTAAAATAGGAAGCATAAGGCAATTAGAGTAAAGACCAAGCTCTGCCTTACAGTAGCAGAATGCAAGTGTCAAGGTATAATTAGTTCGTTGACTCAGCTTTCCTGTTTATTCACATGTACTTTTTTGAACCTCTTAAATATCTCACTTTCATTTTAATTTTTTTAAAAAGCATACAGAAAAAGTACAATTGCCTTAAAGATGTGAATAGCTAAAACTCCAGGAAATATGAAGGAAGCTCTCACAAACTTCTATAAATAGCATTTGGGGAAAAAGAAAAAGTGAAGTCACACACATTAGCTTATTTTCCTATAGCTGGACTAGAGAAAGTACAATTCTAGACACTTCGTTTTAAGAAGATTGGACCTTGGAGAGAAAATTTGGGTGCAACTCTTTCTCCTAATTCTTATTGTGATTGGATGGTAAAAGTAGTGCAATCAAGCTGGGGTAGTTTCTGAGCACATTCTATGGGAAGGGTGCCTTTCGGGGAACAATCAATCTCTGTCCCCTAATTTGTATCATTATCTTTGATTTTAATATTGTATTGCACACACATAAAGGAATATCTGCAGGTCAGACCTTATCTAGATACACTGAGAGAGCTTGTCTTTAGGTGACAAAGCCAAACCTCTAAAACAGGTGTTCCCTGTTAGATAAAAGAAAATGACCTATAATATCTGAGAAACAAACATTTGTTTGCTTTCTTTGTAGAAAGTCTAAGTGTGACTGCTTAAATAAATAATATTAAACTACTAAAAGAAAAAGCAAGGGAAGTGAATACTGCTCTAACCTATTTGAGCTTACAAGTAGACAAATAGAAACTTTTATAAAAAACCACACAGAAATGAACAATGAAAACTATACAAGATCATTTCTAAGTTCAAAGCTTGTAAAATATTCAAAATGGAAATCAAAGGGACAATTCAAGTAGATGTTTTGCTCTGAGACACAAGATCTGTGTCTGTAATAAATCTCTGTTTTTTAAAAGATTAATTTTAGAAACTCTCTGCTGAAGAGATGTTCAGTGGTCACCAGTTTGATTTATTGATTGTCTTTTAACTTCTATACATCTTAGTCTCCCTTGGTACATAAAAGGTTTAGTCTTACAACAATCTATTTTTACTTCTGTAGGAAATAACCATAAATTACTATCTTTAGGCTTGTCCCGAATTTCTAGGTCCAGCCTAAAATCAAACCTTCATCATCTCCCCTGCTGTGAAATTACTTTTTCTAGACTTTCATGTTGTGTAACAGCCACATTTCTAGTCTACCTGCTCTCCAGATTGGAATTTCAATATCATGTTTAACTTTATTTTATATCTCACACCTTACAATCAACTACTGCCAAGGGGTGAATGACTCAACTTTGCCAATACTTCTGACATTTGCTGTTTCGTTTTCATTCCCATTTCCAGTTCTTACCTATTTTTCTCCTTGTACACACCTTTTAAGTACTAACCTGCTACCTGGTGTCACTGTCTCCATTCAGCCTCCTCATCAACACTGTCTCAGTCACTCCACTGTGTTCTGATATCTTCAATACCTTTCTGTATCATCTAAATTAAGTCTAAGGCTCAGCAGTGATCAAGATTTTGAATTACTTCTCTTCAAAAACTTCTACTAAACTTTGAACTATCTTTCAAAAATAACTTGCCAGCTAGAAGATTGAAATAATAACTATCTTCTCCCCACACTCTGACCTTTAGTCAAACTATGTTGGCAGCCTTACTCCAACCCTGCATTTTCCCACTGCTCCATCATTGTTTGTGGTATACAATACTTCCAGCATGAATGCCTTTCCTCTTCTGACGTTGTTCTTCAAAATCCTACTCAACTTGGGGGACTCAACTCAAACTCCACCTTGGAAATGTGTACCTGTTTCCTTAGCCACAGATACCTATCTTGGAATCCTCATAAAAAATTGAACCCCTTTTCTGAAAATGATTTTTATCTTTTTCAGTTCTTTGTATGTGTAAGCCTTATGTAACCATTAGTTTATAAATTATTTGAAGGAATAATCCTAAACACATTTATATTCTCATTTTCACTTAGTAAGCATTTGATAATTATTTGTTGACTCACTGAATGAATGGATGAATTAGTAGTTCACATTCAATAAGTAATCATTGCAACAATAAGGACACAGGGAAGGTTTTATGTCAGCACTCATATTTGTCCCTGGCTCCTTTTACTTGAGCAATAATGAATTAAGTTAATTGTGGAAAATTTTTCATCTACTGATCCATTTCTTTTTCTTTTCTTTTTTTTTTTTGAGATGGAGTCTTGCTCCATTGCCCAGGCTGGAGTGCAGTGGCACAATCTTGGCTCACTGCAACCTCCGCCTCCTGGGTTCATGCCTCAGCCTCCAGAGTAGCTGGGATTACAGGTCCATGCCATTATACCCCGCTAACTTCTGTATTTTTAGTAGAGATTGGGTTTCACCATGTTGGCCAGGCTAGTCTCAAACTCCTGACCTCAGATATCCGCCCGCCTTGGCCTCCCAAAGTGCTGGGATTACAGGCGTAAGCCACCATACCCGGCCTGATCCCTTTCTTAAACACAAAGGTGAAGACATACAGCTCATTAAGAAAATTTAGGGAATTCAATGGCATATTTTTTCCCATTCTGATAGCGTAACTTGATAGAGTAATACATGACCAGTTTTAACTGACATATACTGAATTTATTTGTAGAAAGAGATACAGAGATGAAGATAGAGGTGTAGAAACAGTTTGGAGTATCAATGTGTAGTAATGAGAATCCATGCACGAATCGTCTTCTCCAATTAAAATATGTACAAAAATCTTTGGGGGAAATTAAACTTGAGCCTATCCTGGCCTTCTGTTTCATTCTGGCTCTGTGCTGCTCCATATACAAATACGACCTGATTCATGCATCCTCATAGGAATATGGACACCATGAGCACTTCACACTGTCTCTCCAGACTCATCTGCTCTGCTATTATCACAAAGAAAGGCATGCATTTATTTGCTGTCTGTGTCTGTAGAACACAGAGAAGCTAACTGTGTGGACCCCTAGTGCTCTGCTCTAGTGAGTTTGTTAATCCTCATCTGCACTTCCTTTTGGTTTGCAGATGTTTCATCCATCTAGCCTTTGGGCCACCACTTAAGAACTCCTAGGGTTAGAGTCCTTCTAGTTTGTAGCTTCTATTTCTCGGCTCCTTGCCAGCCATAGGTGTTTTTGATCCTACAGCAGGCTTACACATCTAACAGTACATTGTTTTAGCTAAAATGACTTTGAGTTTCACAAAAATCACCGAGACAACTGAACTGAAATGTACAGAGTCCTGTCTGAGTGAGAGAGGTCTTCCTTACTGCTGTGAATCTTTGGTAATCAGTGTCAGGCATTACTATGGTCAAAACCAGAAAAAACAGCTCCGACTTCATCATTATAATAATAACTGACATGAGTTAAGTATCCTAAACTTGACCAAGCATTTGCACATGTATTGTTCTATCTGGTTTTTGCCTGTTGAGCTACAAGAGGAGTAAAGGTTATCAGGGATACATGTTACAGATGAAGAAACTATGGTTTAGGGCTACAATACCAGAAAAGGGCAGGGTCTTATTGCAAGCCCAGGTCTTCTGAAACTATGTTAATTGTTAATCCAGACTGACATGCACATGTACACCCTGTACACTCTAAGTCGCAAGTGGCCAATATGTACAGCTCCACTACTACAACATACAGGAAATTTTGGACAGTTGTGGCTAGTCGATAAAAGTAATGGTAATAAACGGTAGCAAAAATCCAAGCAAGCTAACAAATTCCTGAGACAACTGGTACAATAAGAGACTCATCTGCATAATAATGGAGTAATCTCATAAAGGCAAAGTCAATTTTCTTCCATAATTATAAATATTAGGTATTCAAATTCTGATACATAAGTAGAATTCTTATGTTCGAAACTTTTTAAATCAAATTTTATCAAAATGTTTTTACCAAAACTCAACATTTGATTTTTCGATATAACAGTTACTTTTCAATTGTCTCCCACAAAGAGATAAATCAGACACTTGTATGTATCCATGGCCCAAACTAATACAAACCAGCACTTACGTGGGACAAGTTGGGGAGGGGCAACCCCAATAAGATAAGAGTTTAGACCTTAACGTTTTCCTGTAGTGAGTTTTGGGGAGTTAATATTGTTATTATCCATAACAACAGAACATATAATTCTTTCAATATTCTGAATTTTTTTTTCTTATTTAAATTTTGAAACAAAACTGCCCCAAAAAGATTTTTTTTTAAGTATGATTCTGAAACTTACAACAGGAAGACAGATTTTGTTTGTATGTTTGGCCAGCAGACTGTGAGGAAACCTGGTGGGCATGCTAAATGGGAAATAATAAAGTGAAATTGCTATGGGAGTGTGTATAGTAATTCATCTTCTTTTAAACCCACTCTATGCTAGTAACACTGTGGCAGATGGGGTGCGAGTTCAGGGATATAAATCCATGCCAAGCTAACTTCATCTAATGGCTTTAAATTTTTAAATTTACCTTTAGGTAAAAATTGGGTACAAGCAGTTTCAATTTTTTCCTTTTGTGTCATCCAAATGACAGTCAGTTTAAATACCTGTGACATTCCTTACAGCAGACAATTCAGTTACTATTCCACATTTCCTTTTTTTACTCACTGTGTAATGCACTCTCTGGGACTGCATATGGATTTGCAGGGGTTTTCAACCTCACATATACTGCTATACCTTACACATGCATAAACAGTGCAGTTTGAAAGGTGCTTTTTTCAGAAGCTTTTGAACCAGAGTGACTCCATCTTGAATAGGGGCTGGGTAAAATAAGACTAAGACCTATTGGGCTGGGCTGCATTCCTGAAAGGTTAGAAGTTCTTAGTAACATATGAGATAGGAGGTCCACACAAGATACAGGTCACAAAGACCTTGCTGATAAAACAGAATGCGGTAAAGAATCTGGCCAACAGGCGCGGTGGCTCAGGCCTGTAATCCCAGCACTTTGGGAGACCAAGGTGGGCAGAAACCCCATCTCTACTAAAAATACAAAAATTAGCTGTGCGTGGTGGCATGCATCTGTAGTCCCAGCCACTTGGGAGGCTGAGGCAGGAGAATAGCTTGAACCCGGGAGGCAGAGGTTGCAGTGAGCCGAGATCGCGCCCATGCACTCCAGCCTGGGCGACAGGGTGAGACTCCGTCTCAAAAAAAAAAAAAAAGAATCTGGCCACCAAAACCAAAATGGCAATGAAAGTCACCTCTGGTCATGCTCACTGCTCACCATATGCTAATTATAATTTATTAGCATGCTAAAAGACACTCCCACCAGTGCCATGACAGTTTACAAATGCCATGTCAACGTCAGGATCAGAAAGGTACCCTATATGGCTTAAAAAGGGGGAGGAACCCTCAGTTCTGGGAATTGCCCACTCATTTTCTGGAAAACTCACGAATAATCTATCCCTTGTTTAGCATATAATCAAGAAATAACTACAAGTATACTCAGTTCAGCAGTCCATGACGCTGCTCTGCCTATAAAGTAGGCATTTGTTTGTTTCTTTACTTCTCTAATAAACTTGCCTTCACTTTACTCTATGGATTTGCCCCAAGTTCTTTCTTGCACAAGGTTCAAGAACCCTCTCTTGGGTTCCGGATCAGGGCCCCTTTCTCGTAACACTTTCACATCTCTTATTCCATTTGATCCTTGTTGCAACCCTTCACAATAGGTAGGGAGGTTATTATTATCCCTACCTGACAGATAAACCAACTACCCTTCTGAAAAGTTTAGTTACCTGCCCAGGGTAATACAAGCAATACAAGAATAATAACTCCAGCACTTAAGTGTTTGACTCCCAGTCTAATTCTTTTTCAGATGCACCACACTCTCTCCTATATTTACTAAAACCCTTCTCAATGACAGGAGTAGAATAGATAGAGGAGTTTAGAAATGACTGTTCCAGAAATTAAAAGAGACTTATAAATAGGGAACAACTAGCAGAACTTATGTAAAGCTGTTATTTTTTCCCGAACAGTGTATAGAACAATTAGACTTTCCTTCCCAAAATAACTTTTCTTATTTGAAAGACAGATTTTTTTCTTATTTCAAAACAAATGAACATTTATTTTGGGTGGGGAAGACCCAGTGGTACAAAGGGTAAATATAAAAGAACAGCTCTTTCCTATAATAGGTCTCTTTAATGTAGGTGAAAAACTGGCACTGGCTCTCAACTTAGATATAAGCAGGATAAAAAAGGTTATAGCCACCAGTGCTTTTCTGTGTAGCTTGAAAGAACAGAGTAGTATAAAGCATACACAAAAAAACTTACAGACATTGCCAAAAAGCTTTTAAAATATTATGAGCTTCCTGGAGTCAAATCACACTCTTGTTTTTCCTTAAGTATCTGAACATTTCTGTATTTTTTTTCCAAAAAAGAATTCCTTCTGTGCTCCAGAGATGGAATATTATTAATACCAATAAGGTCACCACATCCAGTTGCTATAGTATAATTTCCTAGTGCATGTCTCCAAACACTTTGTTCTTCCAACATAAACTATTCTTAAGGACAAATGGAGATACTTCAAAGCAGGGATCCCTCCTCCAGGTCAGGGAAGTGTTAGGAACTTTTCCTAAAGGCTAAGGAAATTAAGGGCTTTGAGAGCTGAGTGAGCCTGCAAGTAGCCAGTTTGCACCAGCCAATGATTGATTGATAGGCCAACCCCCAATCACCCAACCAAGTACTAGATTTTCCAGAGCCTATTCTACATACCGATAAATGCAAATGTTCTGCAGAATATATATAAAGGACACACAGCAGTTAAAGTTGTTAGGTGTATTGTTTGAGGAGGACTTCAGGGGCTAAGAAGACAGAACCAATATATGGATGTTATGCAAGGCATTGGGGAGAGAAGAGCATATAGAAAGTAAGGTGGAAATATCCAGTTCCTTTGCAACTACCAGAAGTGGAATTTTCAATGTTATACAATGTAGTAGAAAAGTAGAAGCTTAAGATTTTTTATGGAATAGAAAGTGTTTTATTTTATGACATTTCCTCCCAAGATTAAAATAAACGTTAGCTTTTCACTCTAGATATTCAGAAGTAATCCTTTCAAATATTTTGGCAAATACAGATGGCAGTATTTAAATACTGCCGTAGACCCGGGTTCAAATTCTGTCGCTTTGTGCTACGTGAGAAATGAATAACTCACTTAAGCCTTCCAAGTCTCCATTATCTCATCTGTAAAATGGGGACACTAATAATTCATTGATCTAACTGTTGTGAGGATTCAGAGACCGTATGTGTAAAATAAATACTAAAATTGAATTTCTGACTGAAGCGCCAACACAGTCAATATTAGACAATGTGAGAATGAGACAGACACCCAGATTCAAAATTTATCAAGGAACAGGTGAAATACTGGTTCTAAGGCCCTCGAACCCCTCAGCTACATCAAGGAAATAATAAAAATAAAGTGGATCAGAAACGGGAAGGAAAGGTGTCTGAGAATATTTTTTGAAGTAGCTCTTACTAGGCAGTGAGTTTGTGCTCCTACATTCTAACTCCAAGCCTAGCAAGGCAGCTGTCTCAGAGGAGGGTCTCCTGGAGTGCTTGTTTTGTGTTCCCGACCACTGGGGGATGAAGAACTGTCACCTGACATGCTGAGAAAACTTTAAAGAGGTCAAGATGGAATGGAACTGAAATGAGAGCATTGGGAATGGGGTGTACTTCCAAGGTTGAGGGGACAAAGGATCCATGGAAACTCCTCGTGGGCCGAGATGGGCCCCAACTGCGTGACAGCAAGCTGGGCAGGACTGCCTAGAGACAGGACAGCCCATGTGGTAAGAGTCTGTGAGGAGGGAGCAGAAGCATCTCCCTACACAGGGATTAAGGTTGGAAGGTCTAGCAGAAAAGCCTTGGATGAACCCAAGAATGCACCAGGAGAGGAGGAATTTGAGGGATCTGCCAGACCAAGAGTCCCAACGTCAGTTGATGTGCCTTGTCAAAAACCTGTCAAAAGATAACTGCAGGAAAAGCCAGTAGCCGAACTTGCCCTTCGCCCTACTGCCAGTGACTGACCAAAGCAGAGGGCAGCCTCAGTTCTGAGCCTTGATTAGTAACTCAGACTGGCGGTTTGTAATTTTAATGAATGTTATGTTTTATCATATAAAATTATTATATAATTACCTTAAAAGTGAACCCAAACATTTACTCTAAATCAGTACATGGTACAAATACCTTAACACAATACATTTTAAAGTGATCGGTTGTGGTAAAAAAAAAATGATATTATAGCTTGACCATATTAGGACATCATACTTATTTAATGTAATCCTTTCACACATAAGCCCTTAACATGATGCATGACATACAGGCATGCATAAATGACATAACTGATAATAATGAGGATGACAGTGACAATAACGAAGGTAACTTATTATATCTTTGAATAGAGAATAAAGACAGACCCAAGCTATGAGATAGTTTTTCTCATGAAAACACTCAGTTTTCTACAATACCACTCTATTGATGTGCATGATTCACACATGTCACAGCCAAAAGACATTTAATGTCATTTTGGATATCGTTTTGGGAAACTTAGTTCATTGGGTTTCACAAAAAATATAGGGAACTGCACGTTAAATTTTTAACTGTCAAAGGGCTGTTGTGTTAGAGAAAGAATGGTACACTAGTACAGGCCCTTATACTGTTTGAATTCTTTTTACAGTCCCAGAACTCTAAGGGGAAGCCAGTGGTGAGAGGCCTAAGGAGTCTGTGTATTGTGGGTAGGGGAGTGTGAGTGGGGCGTGAGGAGGGGAGAGGGAGGAGAGAACCTCCCACAGACAGGTTAGGAATATTGATAACTAACATCATACTAGTCAACCTCTAATAAACTTGAGATGGCAAATGGGCTCTGTTTGTACTAGGGTAGTTACGGGAAATTGGCCTAAATATTGCCAACACCTGTCAGATCCAAAGGAGCCTTACAAGCCCTCCTAGTCCTTTTTATAAACCCTTGAGCATCAAAGAATACACTGGCAAACCTTGTGTATTGTTCTGGAAATTAATTGAGATGAGATACCATGTGCAAATATTTATAACAGTACATGAGATACAACGAGCCCTTAGAAATGGTTACAGTAATTTCTATTTAGTATTACTATCATTATTGTTCTGGTGAGATGTTTAACCTTCCCAAGCCTTACGTTAGTTTCATCACCTGTTACATGGCGATAACTATAGCAACTTCATCAGTTTGCCACAAAAATTGAAGAGAAAATATATGTAGCTGTCTTACCTAATGCCTAGTAAAGGTAGATGAGGATGATGATGATGATGATGATGGTGGTAGTGATATACCCTGCCTAAGGAAATACACAAAAGAAATGGCAGCGATGCTATTTCACCCAGGTCTTTCTGACGTCAAAGACTGTATTATTAATTATAATGCTACATGCTTCTTGTGTTGTCCTTAAGAACAACCAAAATAATTAATTGCAAAGGCCAAAAAGGGGCCACTTTTAAGAATGGACACAGAAAACCACATTCATGTGATGTCAATGGGGGACGCTGATTGACGTAACGTGGTTCCTAAGGAGCACTGGAAGAACCCTCTAGTGCATGAAAATAAAGAGCCACAACAGTGCTATGCCATTAAAAATGCACTTTACTGTGTGGGTAAAGATGGCAGATTTAGCTTTTGAGCATCTCTACTGTGGGAGCAGCAACTTTGTTTTAAGCCCACCCAACTTTCAAGTCTATTTCCATGTTGACCCATGGCTCAAGAGGAATTGTACAGTACCCGGGATGGAAGCTGGCTTCCTTCTGGGTCATGCTGAAACACAGCAGGGGCTGCGTTATTACTGAAATCCAACTAGATGAGACAATTGCCTGAAAATAATAGTGACATTCCCTTTTGGGAATATAGTAAATAACTGTAACATTGCCCAGATGTCAGCCTGGGCCCCTACGTCCATTACAGATCTAGATGAGTCTGGTTAGGACCCTCGCAACTGCACAGAAGGTAAAAATCTAAGGTCCTCCTTCTCCTGGCGTTTCCTGTGAATTCCTGGGAACCTCTAACTATTGCTTGGCTTTGCTACCTCATCTACTTCCTATGTATAAACAAAGTCTCTGTCTCCACCCAAAAACAAATGCTGCTCACTCAAGCATTTACGAGTTTCCTCATCTAAACGTTTGAGTATCACCTAGCACCTAGTAGTCTACCACCTTGAAGAATTTAGGCCCTATCCTCACCCCCTAGTCCAGAGCAAGGCAAACCCTGTCCCTTAATTCTTGCATAGCAGGTTAAAAATCACACTTTTTGAGCCTTTGATATCTCCATTTATAACCCAAGTAGCCTATCCCCATATTTCTTTAAACAAATCCAGTAAACTCATATTTGTATAACGTGACTCTGTCTCTTATTACCTCATCCTGGCACAGGGAGGACATCTGTCTCGATCAAATGTACTCTTCCAAGGATTTGGCACTAGAACTGCTAAACTTAAACGAGTCTTTCTTGGGTATTTGAGTTGATCAGGGGTGAAAAGCCAGGTCTGAGAGGGCCAAGTTTACCAATGCTTGTGAAAGCAGAGAAAACTAGTGTGCAGAGAGGGAGAGGAACAAGGGAATGCTCCTTGGGCAGCTGATGGGAGGCAGCTCACAGCCCCAGTAGAGACCAAGTGAGGCTGCAACACTGGCTTATTGCTAAGAGCTTCCCTGAATATGCCTTTTATGGAGCCCAGCGTTGATCTTTCTCTGTTCTTGTCCATAGTTTCCTTGAGTGCTATACTCTGTCCCCCTGTCCCTTTCCCCATCACTTGTCAGTCTGAATGGTTTTATGCTACTGTACTCCAAAGACTTCTGTATTTGTCTCCCTTCAGCAAAAAGAGGGAGGTCTGAGAGCTAGGAAAACCCTGAAGATTTAAATCCTACTTGAATGAGAGAGATAATGTCAGATATCTGCCTTCTCAGATGGCTGACAAAGACAGCTCTTGAACAAGAAGCCCGAATTCTAAGAAGACAACGCACCACCACTCCTGGCATTCCCTAAAGAGGGACCTGCACCAAAGGCTCATCTCTGGATGACGCTGAGGTCTTGTGAGCAGTCACCTGACCTTTGAGAACTCAGCGCTGAGCACCTGCAGGTACTTGCTGCTCCATGGCACAAATGTCACCATCTTGAAGAGCTCAAGCTATCTAATCACCACCCTGTTGGGACATGGTAAACTCTCGGCTTATCATGAAAGGCATTTGGGCATAGGATTGAACTTTCTAGTAGCCCACATCTGGCTGTGGAAAAGCTGAAGAAAGCTATTTCTGCCTGTGCACAACCTCCTTCTGGCTGTTCCAAGCATGGAAGCCAAGGCCTGTGGCTGTCAGAGTTCAGCTAGTGTGCTGGATGAGAAGAAACCAGCCCCAGGGCTTTATGTATCTGCAAATGGGATGGGTTGGGACCTTTAAAGTTTCACCAAAAGCAGAGTCAATAGGTGGCACTCTCACTACCAATCTCCATCTTGGGCCTGAGACTGATCACACCAACAATCTTCACCAATGAATCCACATAAAGGTGCAGATTTCTTTTCAGCGTGTTGCTGCAGGTTGTCACTAGCAGTCAATTGAGATTGATATGAGCAACACAACTTGTATCTTCTGAGCTATGGTAAAGAAGTGTGAAACTGGGATAGCTGTACAGGTCAACCTCCCCTGAGCAGATTTCTCTCATCTGTAAAAGGAATTGGTCAGACTAGACAATCTCCAAGATCACTTATAGTTCCTAAATTTGTATGATTCTAATGGTGGGAAGAGAAATTTCAAATAATATAGTTGGAGGGAGTTGATAAAACTAAATATAGACAACCCACGGTTAATGTCAGAAAAATTCAGAAACAAGTAAAATGGGTGAAGGAATTTTTAAAAAACGCTTTTAGTAGAGAATAAAGAATTTAAACTCTGCTGAAATACTGTGAGCTGGGCCAAGAAGCACAGGGAAGCAGAGGGAAGAACTTCCAAACCAAATGTTGGATGGCAAGTCCCAGATAACTGCATGGGAAGGGAATAATTGCATGGGAAGGGAATGTTTTAATTCTACTCTCAACTTCCCACCTCCTTAAGGTAGGATTAAAACACACTGACAAAGGCTTTACAGTAAAGAGAACAGATTCAGACAAATTCTGCAAAACCCGGGGATTCAATGGATGTGGCAGAAGAGAAACCGTAGTTTCACATCTCTATTTGTCTTTCAAGTAACTGCTCTAAAATTCTTGTGTAAGGAAAGGAGTAACAATACATCAAGTCTTATTTCTACATACTCAGAACCTTATTGTCTTTGTTCTGTACTATGGCAATTGCCTCAAAAGTGGTGTCTTTTCCCTGAGCCTCAGCTCATCCATCCCATTGAAGCCAAAGGAATAATTCTAATGAGCATTATGAACTCTCCTCTGCTTCTCAAAACCCTTTAATTTCACCTTTCCCATCTTCTGGCATGGCGTTCAGGGCCCTTCAAAACGAGAAAATTACCCTGCTCTTTTGTCAGGGGTTACAGACAGCCTTCCAACCCACAGTCTCCTTCTCTTCCCTTTCAAGTTCAAAAAGCTACCTCTGTGTAATTGCGTAATTGGACTAAAGAAGTGAGCCTAGCCAATAGCAGCAGGGGAAAAGCTTATGAAGTTATAGCCTAGACCCAGGTCCACACACTGTATTAAACCCTGTACTGGGGGGAATTGGAAACTGAGATGAAGCGGTGAATGGACATAAGTGGAAACATACACAGGAACAAAAGCCATAGGTGTAAACCACGAGACAGAAGAAGCCAAGAGTGGAAGAAGCCAGCAGGCAGAGAGGAGCCATCTCACAGCAGTGCCAGCAGACAGAATAGAGCGAGGGTGGCTGCACTGCTGTCATGGTGGGACAATGGATTAGGGAGCAGTGAACATGTGTATCCAAGGGAACAACCAAGAGGATGGCTCTTGAGATCCCAGTATGACTCCATGAACAAAGTTCTAATCTTCTGTGAGGCCTCATTGTTCAACAGCTGAAAGGGTTTCTTGTCTCTCTTAACTCCTACTGGATCCTTAAAATAATCTCCTACAAATGGAAATAATGTCAATAAATCTATTTCCCTTATATAGACTAAAAAAAAAAAAAAATAACCTCAAACAGCAACAAGAAACTAACAAAGATGGCCTAACCACAGGATAGCAGGACCTTCCCTCCACTTCTGGTGCCATATTCTGCTCTAACGTTAAGCTCAACATCACTCTTCCCTGAATATTTTCTATTTAAACAAAGTATCTGGGCAAGACAAGTGGGCTGTCAGATGTCATGTGGGCTGAATATACAAAGCCTGGGCATGTTTAAACGTGATTATGAGTTTGAATAGAATCTGGTTTACTGAATGACAGCAGTAAAGATTTGTCAAGTAGCAACATGAAAAGGTATAAAATGGAGGGGATATGTGTTATATTCAGGATTGGAGAGGGCAGGCAGCTGAGTAATAGCAACTGGTTAGAGATCAAGAAGAAAAGAGCAAGAATACTATTTATCTTCAAACTTTGCTTAGAGATTGAGTATATTTGAAAAGAAAGTCCCTGTTGAGTTGTTTCTGATTAGGGACATTTAAGTGGCTTGGTAGCAGGATGAACAATAGCAGACAATAGTTGCCTTCAGGGTGAGATTTAAGGAGGAATACCAGGAAGGTTGAGGAGGAGATAAATGGGTGATGATCCTGGTAAGAAGGAAAAGGGGCAAGATCAGAAGACAATGCCAGAGCTCAAAATCCTTGAAGGAATTTTGGGTTTGAGAGGGAGGACAGAGGAGTAAGAAAGGACAAAGTGCTGCCTGGGCTGACCTAGATGTGGCCCATAAATAAATCACTGTACTCAGTTTTATGTAGTTTTGCTAGGTGGCCACCTGAGGGCACTCTATGCTACACAGCTAGGAATCTAATTTTCCCCCTATCAAGTAAACTATCTATATCCTCAATTTGCTGAAGGATAAACTTAGGTAATGCTTTAAAGAAGGGTACTCATTGAAGGTGGGGGCCAAAAGCAATTCTTCCTCTCTATTTTTTTCTTCAACTAGATTAATGAATGAGCAAGACTGACCTCAATTTAAATCCCTGGGTAATTGCAAGGATTAAATACAATAACTTCAGTTAAATCTATTTAGTATTTATTAGGCACTTAATAAATATTAGCTCCTTTCCATATATATGCACATCCTAACATACAAATTTGCCAAATACAGGAACAAGAGAAGGAACATAAGGAGGTATCGCACCAACCATTTATTTCTCTAAAGGAGGCAGGGCTCAGCGGGCCTAAAATGAATACAAAGCTAGGCTAGGAAATCATTCCAGAGAGCAAATTTCTGCTGCTCCTTTCATTGCATGTTGCTGCTTGTACATAATAACCAGAGGGAATAGAATACAAACAGCTGGGAAATAAAGATGAAAGCATAACTGTACCAGCAGGAAGAGACACACAACCCCCTGAGAATCGAGCGGTGTCATGAAAGATAAGCTGAACAAGGCCAGCTGCATAGAATTTATCTTCTGAGAGAAAGATCATTAGATTCCTGCCCATTTCTGATCGTTTCTATTGGAGTCCAAGGTGGAGAATGAAATACACGAGCCCCAGTTTTCAAAGTTCTACACTAAAGTCCTGTTCCTATAATGAAACAGCCATGGAAAAAAGCATGAATCACTATAAAGGCCAACTGCGGAATTTTAGATGTCTGAAAACAAAAGAAATTCTACCTCCCCTTGCAAATGGAACAGGTTGAGGTTTCCCCAACTCCCGGGTCCTATGCAGCATGTTTTGTGGCCTTCTGCTGCCCTCTAGTGTCTTTTTAAGGTATGGTAAAACATAAGGAGGATAAAAAAAATTCTCCTAATAATCCTAACCAGCCAATAATGTGACTTCAGCCCAGGGCTGGTAAAACAAACAAAAAACAGTAACATTCTGAAATAAAAGCAAAACCAGGATTTATACAAAAATTTAAAAGTGAGTTAAATTTGGCCTCAATATAGATCTTGCATTATTTCAGGACTCTGTAGCACATGGCATCTCTATCAGTCAGTGCACTTTAAAAAGACAGATGCCTGTTGTTTTCTGCACATCTCTCTCAAATGATTACTGCCTTGGTTGGTCTGAGATAGGATCCAGAAATATGAACTTCACAAACACCACTACATGATTCTCAAGTAGTTAAAGTTGGCTGACCTTCTTTTGAGAAGCACCAAAGATGGCTGCAATGACTTTCAGCAGGGTGGAGAGTGAATCTGATGTTTTCTTTAATTCTTTAAGAATACAACCTACTGACCAAAATAGGCCAACTTTCATTTTTCCTGCAGCTCAATGCTACATGATTAGTATGCAAAGAAAACACTGCTGTCCATGTCTGAGTGAAGAGTTCATGTAGAAGTTCTCCTTTATGAATAAGTCCCTCTAAATTCCAGTAGGCATCCAGGGGGAAAAAAGAAAAAATGCCTCGCTGCTCTTGCTCACCCTTCAAATATCTCTCAAACATTACTGCTGCAAAAAAGCCTTCCAGGTGGTCCCAGCTTCGTTTCAATGCCCCACTACAGCTCCACAGCACCTATAGGTGCTGTCCTTCTCTGTCCTGTAAGTGCTCCCTCAATGCCAGCGTTCTCCTGGAGACGGAGAGCTTTCCATTGCAGAAACCCTGTTGTCCTCTTTCCAAAGTCAGTGCTCCATAAATACTTATGCTCTGGCCAATGACCACAGCCACCCTTACCCAAAGTGGTGATGATGGGAGACAAGAAACATCAGGCCCCACAGCAGGCTGTCCTCAAACTCCCTCTAGCTGATGCTGCACATGATAAGAGGCACCGTGGGATGACTGTTGCCATCGGATCACACACCCAATTTATTAGCCCAAACTTGGACTAATTTTAGAAACTTGCTCTTTTCTGCAATGCAGAAGGTATTATTCTATACTAATGATTAGCCTCTTCACATGGGATATTCACAATTTTAATTGTGCTTTTTAAAAAAACACAAGTACACTGAGAGTTCATTATTATATATCTTAATATTATGTAATATGCCATTTTTAAATTCGTACTTACAGTGTTTTTTCTTTATTATGGGCAAAGCCTGTTTTATCTTCAGAGTTATGCATCACTTAATGCTTTAATAAAAATAAACTCTGAAGTACTTAGATGTGTAAGTACTCCTACCAGAAAGAATCCTAGACTACAATCTCCCATTACCTTCACTTCCATTTGTTAATGAAAAATAAGCAGATATTTACTTCTCAGGAGACAGTGTCCTAACTATCTGAAGAAATACAATCCATTGTCTCACATTGCTTCTCTGGACCCTCAATGTGTAGGGCTGTGCATGCCACATACTTCAACCAATTATTAACTGCTTTTTTTTTAGCCATTTTAATTTCCAACAGAGTATCCCTAATTTCCAGTGAAGTTCACTTACACTTACTGACGTCTCACCTACACAAACAGGGCCCTTTCTGCTTTAGCTTTGGTGGCTTGGTCAGCACACTGAATTTCACAATCTCTCCCTTTCTTTTGACAATTACCACCTGAGCCCCCTGTGCAAAACAGGGGCACATGAAAAATACAGAAGAAAAAGCTCTTCAATCAGAGGGAACAAAGAGAAGGAGGTTTGGCCTGTAAGAAGCAGTTCTTTGAATTTCATTCTATTTTTTGAGCCAAGCTATTAGATTTGTGGGTACAAATAAGATTTCTTTGAAGTTAACAAGAAGCCCACTGTGAAAGAAGGGAGACGGCCATTACCACACATTTTATGTGTTGAGCAAATAAAGTCCCAGGATTCAAAATATATTCTGCAATTACAGAAAGTGAAACACTTTTCTTTCTCCTTTCACCTTATTTAGAAAGAGCATTTTTCTCTAGAAAGAGTTCTGTTGAGGAGGCTGGGTGCAGTGGCTCACACCTGTAATCCTAGCATTTTGGGAGGCTGAGGCGGGCGGATCACCTGAGGTCAGGAGTTCAAGAGCAGCCTGACCAACATGGCAAAAACACGTCTCCACTAAAAATACAAAATTAGCCGGGCGTGGTGGCGGGCACCTGTAATCCCAGCTACTTGGGAGGCTGAGGCAGGAGAATTGTTTGAACCTGGGAGGCAGAGACTGAAGTGAGCCGAGATCATGCCACTGCACTCCAGCCTGGGTGATGGAGAAAGACTCTGCCTCCCCCCCCAAAAAAAGAGTTAAATTTTCTCTTTCCAGTTTCCTAACTCCTCTCCCCAATGTATCTATCTTTTGAATCAAAGGGAAAGATCCCATCAATAAAAGCAGCAGCTCCTTCCAAGAAAAAATACGCCTGCAATGATATCTGTGGGGCTTTGTGATGCATCAGTATAGAGCCGAAGAATCAATGGGGTTGGGGCAGGGTGTTGGTGTTGTTTTATCCCTGGGCAAGTCATTCAAACCTCAGATGTTCTACACTGAGAATAACATGCTAATAATACCTTCTGGAAGGCTTGTTGTAGTGTTAAATTAGATGAGATACACACATATATTCTTAGTGAATCACAAAATGGGATTCAAATAGAAACTTCAGTCATTTCTCTCCTATTGACATGTTTTCTCAGCATTTTGTCATGTACATTTGAGAAATGAAGTATCAATAAGGAAGAGAAGCGTATGTTAAGACTTTCTTAGCAGCTGGTGAAAGAAGCATTCCCGTGTGTGTGTGTGTGTGTGGTGTGTGTGTGTGGTGTGTGTGTGTGTGTGTGTGCTGGGATGGGGGATAGAATTCACTGTTGGAGACACAGGGTTTCTAAGCCAGGCTCAAACTCCCGTTGGTCAGGGATTTAATATCCAGGAAACCTTACCAAGGAAAGAAAACTAATAAGCTCTAGAATAAGCTCCTATATATCTGGTTCCCTGACTCCAAATTAATTGAAAACTGTTGGGACTTAAGTAACTTACAAATGCCTTTTTAATATCAAGACCAATATTATATTTTTCTCACTTTTTACATTTTAATCATGCATGCTTTCTTAGGTGCTGCATTTTTTGAGCTGTTATTAAAAATACATAGGTTCCTACCACATTAAAGGGGAGCAGATGCTTGTGTGTTGTATTATTAACTATGTGCTGAAAAGGAAATTCTGGTCAGTCTTTGCAGAAGGTACAAACACACCCCTAAGCAAAGGATTTTCCATGTGAAGGGAGACCGTGTGGTGCGAGGCTCGTTACTCTGATTTAACATGCACTTACTCTTGAGGTCTAAGTTCCTGGCTCCGGCGGTGATTTGCGTTGTGATTTTTGTGTCAATCTTTACGGTGTGGAGGTTGCTGGTGTCCCTTGATATCATCACGTTGTGCCACTGATTGTCATTGAGAGGTTTATTTGAGCTTCCTTTGATGAGGTTAGCACCATTTCCCAAATCAAACACGTAATGTAAGTACCTGGGAAAAAAATGAAAGAGGGGAAAGTGCCATCACTTTTTAAATTTTGATGAAGCTAAAGTAGATATTACAAATGGAGATTTTTTTTCAGGTGGTTCCATCCTTACTAGAAGTCATGACAATGAGTTACATAGAAACTCAGCTATCAAGAAGGTAACAAACACTATTCTGTTTCAGCAAAGAGGAGTATTCGGTGTCTTCACTAAAGGAAACGGTGAAAATTATTTTTAAAATCATGGTCTGCATTTAACTTTATGAATTTGGAAAGTAATATCTTTCACCATGCGTTCCCTATTTCCACAATTCCCTCCATCCTTTTCTAACCACTTAAAATGGCCACTCTTCTCGTTCTTGCACCTGCTTTTCTTCTCTGTCTCGATTCCCTGTTTGAATATAGGGAATGTGTACTCATCCTTCAACATCCAGGTCAAATAGCCACTCCCTGCTCCACATGTTTTTCTAATTTCCCTGAAGACTCTCCTGAGCCTTTGCATGTGATCATCTCAAGAAACATGTCACGGTGCTTTTCTTTTCTATTTATGTGTTCACCTACAAACCCTGGGATTGTGTGTTGGTGTGTGTAGGTATGAGTCGGAGTGGTAGAAATCTGAGATGTGCATAAGGGTGGCAGAAGTATATATATTTATATCCGTGCATGGCACCTGATGTAGCATATTGTAAATATGCAATAATATTTGCAGAATGAGTGAATAAATCTTAAATCAATTAAAATACATTAAATTTTCCTCACAGTTTTAAGGAAAGTTTACACAAATCCTTTCTAAATTCTCTAAGGCACTCTGACACAGAATGAAGTTTGAGTTAAAAGGATTTTTTGAAATTTAAATAATCTGAGTACTTGAATTAGCTACTTAATTTAGCATAGACTATCCCACAAACTTGTAGCAATGCTTTTGTGGAATTACATTGTGCGTAGTCAGGAAATGCCCATTTGAATTGTAAGATTCACGAAATGCCTACCATAAATTGGAGCCCGATGTAATTTGTATCTCATATGTGAAAATGTAGGTGCAAAATACTGTCCTGAATCCATATTAATTTAAGATAACTAAGAGATGATTTAAACAAATGCATTCTTATTTGTCCTCCACCGGCTCCGGCCCACCACCTCATGAGCCAGTATGTTCTTCTTAGTGTATATTTTTGGAAATTGATGTCCATTTTTCCAAAGTTTTATTTATTTGCCATTGAACAGGCATGTACTCACCCTTTAACTAATTCAACCACAATAAAGTCATTTCCATCCCCACTGTTATATAGAATTAGTCCATCTAGGGATGTTGTCTTGAACTGGAAAAAAAGATGCATAGAAGTGTAGGCTTGCAAGGTAGCTAAGGCAACATAGCTCGATTTGGTCTTGAAGGTAACAGGATCTGCTATGATGTTCCTAAAGCCAAATCTGGCATTGAGCTCACAGTAATCTATGTCGCCATTTTTACACAGGTCAATGTATGCCATTCCATTAAATGTCAGGCTCTGCAGGTGTCCAATGAAGTTGGAGGGGACAGAAGAAAGATACCGTCGTTCTGTGATGATTCCAGTCTCTATGTTATGGAACTCCAGCCTAGTATGATCACCTGCCATTTGACCTAAAAGAGAAGATAATATATGATTATTTTCTGTATGTGAAAGGCACTTTCAACTTTAGGCTTTCATAACAATATCACATTCTAAAATACAAGAGGACAAATACCTCCTTGGTACTCAGTTGTATATAGTAAGAACACTTCAATGATGCTAAAAGGTAAGCCTGGATTATATAATAAAGCATTCTTAGGCCAGGTTGTAATCCCTGTCCAAATTTTAGTCTTAACAAAAAACATCCTTATTAACAAAAGTAATGTTATCTTTTAAAGGTGAAAAATAAACAAATTAGCAAGAGAGTGAGGAAATAGTAAAAGAAGGAGAAGGAGGGAAAAAGGAAAGAAGGGAGGGTGCACAGAGAGACACATTAGGGGCAGTGACTATTCTCAGTCACCCCCCTAGAAAGTGATACATCTCAGCTTCATGGTTAGGTGATGTTATTCCTTATAAATGTTCTTCCAGGAAAACAAAATGTGACTATATATTTTCCTATACCCAATAGAAAGAGTGGAGAGTCGCAGCCCTTTCTTCCAGTAATGAAACATGAAAGTGTGTTTGAAGTTAAATACATACTATTCACTTTCCCTCTTCGTGCTCAATAATGGCCATAGTTTTTGTTCATGCTAGTCTTCTAAATACATTAGAAATCCTGTTGATGTCTTCACCTATGCCTCTTTTTTTGTCCTTAAGTTTTCTGTAACTAAACCGAGCAAAATACACTAATTGAAAGCTTGCCCAATTTTGATAATACCAGTAAAATTAGCCCACCATGCCCCATACCACAAGGCAAAAATGTTCTTTAAACATCCTACGGTGAAGCTTGGATGTAAATTTATTTAGCAACTGACTATTCCACTCAGTCCTCATTTCTCTCTATCCCTCCATATTTCCCTGTCAAACCCATTAATAGCAAACTTAGTCCCATCTTTATCTCCGGAGTGATCATTTTACCTGTTTTCAAGGCTGAAGGTAAGATAAATAAGCAAAGACGTGAACTTCTTTTCTAAATATTAAAACACAACATAAATATAAGGTACTTGTATCAGTACTAGTAATTCACACCCAACATCTTGCTCTTGACTAAATAAACTGTCAGTCACTCTCTTCTGCAACTAAAAATGCTCACTTATTTTGTAATCAAGTTCTTCCAGGTGTTAGCTTCCCTGCTCGATTTGCCATAATTGGAAAATGTACCAAGTTACCCCTTTCCATCATCCATATTATTAATGAAAATATTAATTAGAGCTAATCCCAGAATCAGCCCCTGAGAAAATGCATTGAACCTTTTCCCCAGGGGTAATGAAGAATGAACAACCACCTATGTGTGTCCCCTTCGGCCAGTTTGACAAATTTCCATTTCTTTAGTCAAGACAATAAAATATTAGACATCATTTTAAGGAAACATCTGTAAGTAAAATTTAGATGGCATGCTTTTTGTCGTTCAAGAAAAACTGTTTATATGTTTGGTTAATTGACTTTGATGATTATACATGTATTTGTGCACAAAACTCCCCTGAACTGTACTTAACCCTATTTCATTTTCAAAAACACTCTTTTTTAGTCTTGATCCTGGAAACAATATTCTACTCATCCTTGGCATATTCTCTTTTCAGCCATTGGTTTGTTCTGATTCCCTTTCTGCAAACATTTTTAAAACAAAAATGTCACCATAAATAATTGTTTCGTCTCTCTCTCCCCTCACCACCATGCCTCCTGATTGTCTGTCTGATGCAAAAGTACTATTACATCCTTGTCAATTCTGGTTTCTCCTGTGACATCATTTCTATCTTCTTCCTCAGTTCTTGTTCAATGATCTCAATATTGTTCTGTGGGGATCTACTTCTTTGATAACAAATAAAATTAATCTTTAATTATTTCCAGATATAAAGCTCTAAAGACACCAGCAACATTGAATTAAGAAGCTAAGTATGATGAATAATATGAGAAGCTTAAAAATCGGCTAGATGCGGTGGCTCATGCCTGTAATCCCAGCATTTTGGGAGGCCTGGGGGTGCAGATCACCTGAGGTAAGGAGCTTGAGAGCAGCCTGGCCAACATGGTGAAACTCTGTCTCTACCAAAAATACAAAAATTAGCCGGGCGTGGTGGTGGGTGCCTGTAATCCCAGCTACTCAGGAGGCTGAGGCAGGAGAATCGCTTGAACCTGGGAGGCGGAGGTTGCAGTGAGCCGAGATCGCGCCATTGCCCTCCAGCCTGGGCGACAGAGCAAGACTCCGTTTCAAAAAAAAAAAAAAAAAAAAAGTCCTATGGGCTTTGATATCCCCTTGGGTTGATTTTTATTCTATGCCACATTAAAATATGAGCCTTAACTCAGAGACCCCTACGTTGACCCTGAAACTGCCATGTTTCATCTTAAAGGCTCTATTGATGAAACAACCAATAGTAAAAAAATTCTGAAAAAAATATTTCTAACACTTGAAATTAAATATTACCTCCAGCTGTCAAGTTCTTACCAGCTCTAAAAAAGGAAAGACCAGTTAATTCCAGACTAAGGAGTTCAGTAACAAAAATAAGACAGTATCCATTTTCCTCTCTCAAAGGAACAGAATATGCACACAGAGCATAAATAATAAAAAGGTAGTAAAACAGCATTGAAGCAACTATGGCCCAGTTACAAGAAAAAACATTATAATTACGGTGATGGCAGATATATTTGTTCACTGGGGAGAATTAGCCCCCAGAAGCCATTATTTGATGACTAAGAAAATATTAACTGATTGCTGCCTTCTTTAAAAAATTATTTTTTCTCAGGATTTTACTCCAATGTTTAATCCTCATCAGTAATATAGCCACTTCTACTACTGTAGATATTTGTTGATTAAATAAAAAATATATAAGAATTTGAAGGGGAAAGATTTTTAATGTTCTAAACATTTAAAAATGCACTATCCAAGGAGAATTTGGAATTAACAAAATGCCTCTGATCAAAATATTTAAGGTATAGCAGATTGACAATAATCTCCAACAAGACAACAACCAAAACATGTTTCCTAGATGCTGTGTTTGTATAGAAATCTCAATATTTCCAAGTCAAATATTTTTACCAAAGTAGATAGCAAGGTTAATATGTGCTCTGTGTTAGGTTACATTTCTCATGTCAAGCAAAATAACCCTCCCTTATATCCACTTGTTAATTCACTTAAAATTGCTGATTGTGTGGTATATGTGTCAGGTGCTAGCCTTGGTATTGGAGAAATAGTGTTGAGAGGAGCAGAAAAGGCCCATTTTCTCCAAACTCACGGTCTACTGGAAAAAGGCAGACAAAAGAGGTAAGGTTGTAATTAAATCTATAATAACAAAACTCAGAGAAATGCTATGAATTTGATGAATGGGGTACTGTGTTGGTAAATGTGAAATAGAAGAAGATGCCTGATTTGATATTTAAGCTAGATTTGAAGAATTAAAAAGAGAAAGCCGTGTTAAGAATTGGAGAAAGGGAATCAAGGGTGGATTCCAGGAAGGGGAGACGGGTGAAGGAAGGCTTTTGGATAACAAACAGCTACAGAGCATGGCTGGAGAGCTGAGAACAAGTAGGTTAGTGATCCACATGGGATTGAAAGGAGCTGGAGCGCCAGGGTCCAGATTTCTCATAGTGCTTCTTATATTCAGAGCTAAGGAGGATTTGAAGCAGGGGTTAACCATGACTCGTGTGTGTGTGTGTGTGTGTGTGTCTGTCTGTCTGTCTGTGTGTGTGTGTGTGTGTGTTTATTCCCTTTGTGGGTGCAAGATATTGGAGAGTGAACTAGGGCAGTTATAGTAGAAATGAAAATCATCAACAAAAAGATAATTTCACAGATATAATTTCCAGGATTTACTAATGATGAGCAGAATGAAGGAAGGGAATGATGATGCCTGGCTTTCAGGCTTGGGTAACTGGATATACGGTGAATGTTGTTCCATAAAGGACATACACACACAGCTAAAAAAAAATTCTACATTTTTTACACAGACTAGATGATGAATTGAAGCCCAGTGACTTCCCACTTAGGGATTCCACATAATTTGTACAACCCCTTGTCATCTATGACCTAGGAAATCTCCTTCCTTGGGCTTCTCTGCTGGCAAATACTATCCTCATGATCCTAGGTGAGGTGCCAACATTCCCAAGAAGAGCCTGAGTATGTACTGCCCTGTGTTCAACAGACACCTGACTTAATAGAATTACTACGAAACTTAAAGATATGGGAAAATGTAGGACTTTGCATGAAGAGTCTCTAGTACTTTCCTTTCAAAAATTCTTCTCATTCGGTGATTTCTGACTTGCTGTAAAATTTAATAAGAAACTCCCATTGCTTCTCTGATTTATGGGTGGCTTCAAGTGGCCACTAGGATATTTGAAGGAAATCTCAATCTAAAGCTTTCATTGCCACATTTGGAAGCCTTTTATGTGCTATGTAAATCAAGGCTGAATTATTCTTATGAACTGTTGGCTTTCATGAGATCTCTGACAAAATAGAAGAACAAGGAAGGAAGAAAGGAAGAAAGAAAGGAAAGAAGGAAGGAAGGAAGGAAGGAAGGAAGGAAGGAAGGAAGGAAAAAATAAACAATTTACCCAAGTTATTTAAAAAATAACTCAGCATTTGATGTTAAGTCTTAGGCAGGAAGAAATGAGACAAACAGTCATAAAGTAATCCTGACTTATTTGTTGCCTTCAACTAAGAAGGCAGAACTACTATAACTGCCCTAGTTCACTCTACAATCTCTCGCACCCACAAAGGGAATAAACACACACACACACACACATGCATACCCACACACACTCAGACACACTCAGACACACACACACACACACACACACACACACACGAGTCATGGTTAACCACTGCTTCAAATCCTCCTTAGCTCTGAATATAAGAAGTGGTATGGGCAAAGCAATTTTGAAACTATTTTAGATGCATTATTGGATTAAGCAAATGAATAAATGACATTACTGGGAGCCAGGATTCTCATCTTGGATGCAAACATGTGAAAGTATGGAATGGGAAAAATGAAGAAACAATGTAGTAGGCATGAAGGTACCAGTGTAAACTCATACTTTATAAAATGTGTGTATGTGTATGTTTATATGTACATATAATGTATATGTCTGTGTGTAGATACATTTACATGTATGTTTGGGTGTAGGTGTATATACTTGAATACATTTGTTATCTCTGTCTGCTGAAGGGGTCAAGTAGCAAAGATACTCCAGCAGCACTGAGGATACCTACCACCCAAATCTTGGTCTGTATCTTTCCTCACTAAATGGAAATTAAATGGCTAATTCTAGGGGCGAAGCATGGTAGACAAAAGTTGTACCTGGAACATCCTGTTATTCCGAGAAGTAAGAAAAGGGCCAGGCACGGTGGCTCACGTCTGTAATCCCAGTACTTTGGGAGGCCAATATGGATGGTTCACCTGAGCTCAAGAATTCAAGACCAGCCTGGCCAACATGGTGAAACCTCATCTCTACTAAAAACACAAAAATTAGCTGGGCATAGTAGCCTGTAATCCCAGCTACTTGGGAAGCTGAGACAGGAGAATCACTTGAATGTAGGAGGCGGAGGCTGCAGTGAGCTGAGATCACTCCACTGCACTCCAGCCTGGGCGACAGAATGAGACTCCATCTCAAAAAAAAAAAAAAAAAAAAAAAAAAAAAAAAAAAAGAAAAGAAAAGAAAAAAAGAAAAAGAAAAAAATAAGAAAGTGCTAAAAAATTATTGGAATGAAGGCGTGTCATGAGATTGTAGAAGCCAACTTAATGAAACTCACACTGGCAAAAATAGAAAAACATTTGGGCACCAAAATCATAAGACAGAGTAATTATGAAGTATTATAAAAAACATAGCAATAGTGGGTCTACAACAATAAGAAAAAAATGAAGGGAGGAAGAAAGAAAAAAGAGAAATGAAAAGAAAGAAAAATTAAAAAAATAAGAAAGAAGGGAGAGAGAAGGAAGAGCCCTTGCTTACAGCAGAATGCTAAGCATTGACTGTAAATGTGGAAGGAGTGCTGGAGTTTGAAAATAATCATTTTTTGTAACTCTCAGAGTAAAGATTGAATCAAGCAAAACTCTCCAACAGATACTAAATCTAGGGCAAAATTGTGATGAGGTACAGGATATTTGCATGGTCTTAATGTCTCCCCACAGTTTATTAGTTGAAAGGGAGAAAATGTAGTAAATATACGATGGAGAAACTGGACAACATGTTGACCAAGTGTTCAAATGAAATCACCAAAGACATGGGCAGAGTATGCCCCAGATGGGATACTGTACAGAGGCCATAACATCAACAATGCAGTATTTCACCCAAGAATGTAAAATACACATTCAATCATGAGGAAACATCAGATAAGCACAAACTGAGTGACTTCATATTAATACAAAGCAGGAAGAGATTATATACTTCAACAATGTTAATGTAATGAAAAACAAAGAAAGTTTACGGAAATGTTCTAGATTAAAGGAGGCTAAAGAAACACGACAACTAAAAAAAAAAAAAAAAAAATAGCTGGCCCTAGACTGCACACTGTGCTAGAGGGGAAAAATGCTTACAGCGTATTGATAACATTGAATCAACTGACAAAGCTGGAATATGGATTACAGATTAGAAAAATAAATTGTATCTATGCAAATTTTACTGAAGTCAGTGACTTTTATTTCTTAGGCAAGGGGATATTCCCATTTTTAAAAAATACATGCTTCAGTATTTCGGGTTAAAGGGACACTGTGTATGTAACTTACCCTCAACTGGCTAAGAGAAAAGTTAGAAAGAGAGAGAGAAGAGACAGTGAGAGAGCACAAATGTCAAAACAAATTGGCTTAAATGTTCACAATAGTAAAGGTATAAGGGTATTCTTTGTATTATTTTTGGAACTTTTTATAAATTTGAAATTATTTTGAAATAACTTTCTAAAATATATTTCTTAAAAAAATGTTTTTCACCATTCTTTTGTTTTCATCCCTGCGACATCCACTGCAGTACAGGACTTATTACTTTACATCCTAGACCATCTAAAACACTGCCACAGAATTAATTTCGCTCAAAACATATTTTCTCCGCTTACTCTTCGGTTTAAATGCAGTGAATTCCAATTTCCTGAAAGTCTACGAAATATGAACTCCTTCATCTAGACCATCAAGTCATTGACCTCAAAAGGCCATTCTAGCCACGCACACCACCATGTGCTTGCAAGAAGCAAAATAAAGCTTCTTAGTTCCCTGAACATTATTCTAGCCCCACCAGCATCATTCTTTCTTGTGTGGAATTCTCTCTTGCGTTATCCTTTCTTTAAAGCCTATATCAAATATTATCAATTGCTTTAAACAATACGCAAAACCAAGTTCCTTAACTTCTCTTCTGAACTCCAAGACCATAAAGTACTCACATCAACCATTCAGTAGTTCATCTATTACTCTATGTAACATACCGCCCTCTATAATAATCTGTGTTTTATATGTATGTATGTATTTGCCTTATAATATCATGCATTGTCTGAGAAAATACTTTCTACAGAGCCATACACTTACTAGATATTGACAAATATAAAGCAATGGACTGTAAGTCAAAAACCAACAAACCAAAAAACACAAAACAAAAAATAAACATAGGTTCTCTCCTCAGATCTCGTAACACATTCCAATAAAACATAATTCACTTATCCTCTTCGAGTACCACTTACCTCATCTACAAAATGGGAACATGTGTGTCCTGTCTACTTCATAGGACTCTAACATTCGAGAGGCACTCAGAGATTTAAAAATGTTCCATTGTAGTTCTGGCATGATCTTGCTGTTGGCAGCTGCCTCTTTCCAAACTCTTACATGTGACCTTAGATACTAACTGTTCATTTCCATGCCTTTTGATAAAACCCAGTTGTCCAAACTATGGATGCTGATCTAAAAAACACTTCATTCCTCTTCAAAGAACTGTCCTAGACCAAAACTAATTGAACTTCAGTGAAACTCTTCTGCCCCGTAACATTTTTTTACCTTCCTTCCCTAAGTTAAGGAATGATTCTTTCAAAAATTTAAAACCCTATAGGTAATATCTCCACATTGACACAGCTGACTGTTCTCTGGGCATGGGGACCTCCTTCGAATTGAATGAACAGACACATATCCACTGTACAAGGACCATTTTGTGCTTTTTACCAGAATAATTAACATGGCTATCTCTCTGAAAAAAGAAAAAGAAGCTAATATCCCAGTGGGTCACATGCTTGGAGTTGTTTTCAAAGTAAATAAATGTACAAGTATTTTTCTCCCATGAGGCTTTCCTATGTTTCTGCGGTGGACCTGCATACAGCTCACCTCAGGAATCTAAAAATGGGGGTTCAACTTGACATCCTTAATATTAGAATTTAACCAACTGAGCTAAATGGCCAAAAATAATCTATTATAGCTTAAAATGAAAAAGCGTTTTGTCTGACAGAATGCCAGTATATCTATCAACTTACCTAGAAGTTAAAAGGTAAAACTTGCAGTTTTTCATTGCCAAAATATATACAAAACAAAGAAAGGCAACATAAATTGGCATCTAAACAGGACTGCAATATTTGATGAAGCACTAAGATATTTATCAGGCCACAAAAGAAAATATATTATAATTTCTTCTTGCACTATTAAAGGGCCAAGAATATGACATAAAATGTGTCATTTTTGAGGAAAAACACTTAACAGATTGCTTATTTAACAAAATAGTTAGTAGAAAACAATAGAATAAAAATGGATTGTGTGTATAAGTTTCAAGTTGTGTACCAGCCTTGGTGTGTAAAACCACCTGCAAGAAATGAGAGTCAAAAGCGTTAGCATAGGAAAAGACAATGGGGACAGGGGTGTTTACCTGTCATGGCCTGTTGGTCATCCACTGTTAACTTTAAACTTTTTCCACGCCGAACTACACGCACTGTGTGCCACTCGTTATCATTGAGGTTATAGCCGGCAAAAAGAGTCTCGGGACCTTTGCCTGTAGAATATGCCAAACAGTCATGATGGACACTCAGAATCAGTCAAGCAAATGAACCTCACAGAGAGTGAGAGAAAGAGACAAAGAAGGGGGTAAAGTGAGGGAGAGGGAGGAGAGAAAGAAGACAGGAAGAAAGAGAGAGGAGGGAGAGAAAGGAAAGAGAGAAGAGGTGGGCTGGACCAATTTTCAAGCCCATTAGAGTCATAGCAAGCAAGGAAAATGACAAGTTTACAAACATTCAGGTGTGACCATTTAAGAATCTTTAATCCCACGCATTGATCTATAACAAGTGAATTAACCTGCTGTCATAAATAGGCACAGTCAATATAGCACTGGGAACCCACCCAAATTTACACGCACTTTTAAAAAAATAAATTCTCTGATTTTTAGTTACCACTTTCCTGCTAATAAAGTGTCTAGCCATCATGTAACCTCTGAGCTCTACAAGACATCTCACTGTAGCCCATTAGCTAATCGTTTTCAGTGAGATAAGTCTCCCAGTAGACTCTGGGAGAAGGTACTATCTTGTGTGATGGTGGCTATTCTGCTCTTATACCTGGTACCTCCAGTGCTCAACAAGTTCTTAGGTTCTTTAGCCTCCTAAATTTATGGAATGTTGAGTCTGAAAAATACATCGAAATAAACCTTACAACTAATTGACCTGTACGTCACAAATCTCTCTCTGTGTGGTGGAGGCACTTCCGGCAGGTATAGGTATAAGTATTGACTCACAGTAAGTGGACTGAATAAAAGGAAAGAAAAAAAATAGGCACCGCCAATAAAGGGCCAACTGTTGAGCATGAAGGAAAAGTAGTGATATTAAACAACAGTAGAGAGCAAGTGGGCAGTGAGTGGGCAAGAAATAAAACTGGGAAAGTAACTCCTAGTGAATCTATATAAACCTATGCAAATGAAATTTAAATGGACTCAGCAGAGACATATTATTTCAGAAAGGTGTTTGGTAGAAATTATTGAAATGATTAAGTTAGACTATATCCCTCACCTCAAAAAAAAAAAAAAGCAAGGGAAAATGCTTTTAATATAACCGGATATTTTTATTTTAAAAAATAAGTATTTCTACTAATCTGACATTATGAGTCACTGAGAAAAAATAACATTAATGATACATTGGTAATGAATTTTTCCCTGGTGTTTTTTTAAGTATGGAAACATGCTGGTACATTAAAATAATGAAGGGCATTATATCATTGAGTTTCATGTCTTTCAACGAGTTGAGAATCAGGATTGGAGTTCACAATTTGTTTAACCAAATTCTGCCAGCAAAACCAATTAATGCCCAAGGATCACAGAAGGATATATGAGAAAGTAAAGATACAGGCCAAGGAGAAGAAGAAAAGAAAGAGGAGAGTGAGAGAGATCGAGTAAGAGAGAGAAAACCAAGTACAAGAAACCTCAGTTTTCCATCCACATGAGATCATTGCTTGCTTTCAGAACTACAGCCTATCCACCAGCCTATTGATTTCTCTCTTATGGTGCCACTAATAATTCAAGTGTTGTGTCCTTGGCTGGTGTATTTCAGGTTAGAAATGAGCCAGTGATATGAGCTAAATCTTACAGGATGAATTGCCTCAGTTATTTATATCTTTTTGTTTCTTTAGAGAAATTAAATTACAACTCCAGATACATGAATTTAAAACTATTCTAGATATAACAGTTTTAAGAGATTGATGGCTAAATAACTAGAGAAAGCCTGCTAGTCCAGCAACTGCAAAAATACTTTGAGATCAAATGTTGAAAGCAAGTTCCAGGATGAAAAAAAAAACTCTTTCTAATTCAATAGTGAAGAAAGAAGTGTTTAATAACTCTGCAGCATCTTAGCATCCTGCTGGCAGTAAGGGTCATCTTTCATTTTGATCTTTGAAAAGAGAACATCTCATTTTAGAGCTATTTTTATAGGGGACTTTTTTTTTGTTAGAAATATGTGCTTTTGAAGCAGCTTCACTTCTATTCTTTTCTTTTTAAATATATTTTGTCAAGGAAAGGAAGCATACATAAGGGTGATATCATCGTTATACCCCATCCTGGGCTTGATCTTGCAGTAAATGCTTAATCTATGCAACAACTATTTCCATAACAACAGGCACAAAATCCAATTAAAAATAACCCTTTGGTTCATAAAAATCTCTGTGGGCCAACTTCTAGCTCCTTTCATGCATTATTAAAATTATGAACAGATTGATTTTGGAAGATAAGGTTTTTAAAAAGGCACTTAATAGTCTCACTTCAAAACAATGTTACCCATACAACATGAAGTGTAATGCAAAGTGCACTAGACTGGGAGTTAAGAATTGCGGTTGCTAGATCATGATTTGCTACTAAAAAAGAAGTTGGGGGTTGCTGAGTGCTTATTATGTAGCAGGCACTTTGTTGTCTCATTTCACCTTTACATTATTAATCTGCGATGTGAAACTGAAGGCCTATAAAGCTAAAACTGCTTGTCCCCAGGTCACACAGCTAAAAAGTGGTAGAAACAAGTTTCATCCTTGGTCTGACCTACTCAAAGCCTGCATGCTTTTCTCTGCATTATTCAGCCTCTTAGTTATGAGAATCTTTGGCTAACAACTTAGTTTCTCACTTTCCCCATATTGGAACAAAGGAGATGGAAAAGATGCTCTTTGTGGTGATTCCTACACATCCTCTGCACAAGTCCTGGTGGAAGCAAATCTCTAAGTAATACAATGTCTAGGGATGCTGAAATGACTGCTAAAGATATGACACAGAAGAAGGGACATCATTTTAGGACCTGTCTCCACCCATAATCAGCAATTTGCTAACACACTCAACTTCTAGTGGTCTCAGCACTCCCATCCATAAAGTCAGGAGAGTTTCCAGCTGATCTTTACAGTTCCTTTGGAATTTCACTTTCTCACAGAATTTAACATATACAAACTTGTTAAAGAAAGACGGTTTAACTGTTGAAATTTGGAATTTGAGAGTTTGTCCTCTTGCTATAATTTTAATGGCAAAATTATAGTAACTTCAAGCTGTTAATGACCTTTCAGGATTTCCTTCCTTTTGGGGGATATCAAACCATGCATCAATTGTGCCAACGTCTTTCTTCCTGCATCAATGTATTATAGACTTAATGTATGTGTCCCTCAGAATTCACTATGTTGAATTTCTAACCCACGAAGTGATGGTATGAGAAGGTGGGGCCTTTGAGATATGATTAGGTTTAGATAAGGGTGGAGCCCCATGATGGGATAGGGCCCTCACAAGAAGTGGAAAAACACCAGAACTTCCCCTCTGCCATGTGAGGATACAAAGAGAAGGCGGCTGCCTACCAGCCAGCAAGAAGGCCCTCACCAAGAGCCAAATCTGCTGACACTTCGATCTTTGACTTCAAGCCTTCGAAAAACTGAGGTGAAAAAAAAGAAAATTCTGTTGTTTAAGCCATCCAATCTATGATATTCTGTTGTAACAGCCCAAGCAGACTAACACAGTGGGCAATATTTTAAAGACTTTTAAGAAAGTCTATAGCTGGCTGGGCGCGGTGGCTCACATCTGTAATCCCAGCATTTTGCGAAGTTGAGGCAGGAGAATCACGAGGTCAGGAGTTTGAGACCAGCCTGGCCAACAGGGTGAAACCCTCTCTCTACTAAAAACACAAAAAATAGCTGAGTGTAGTGGCAGGAACCCATAATCCCAGCTACTCAGGAGGCTGAGGCAGGAGAATTGCTTGAACCCAGGAGGCGGAGGTTGCAGTGAGCCGAGATCTCGCCACTGCACTCCAGCCTGGATGGCAGAGAGAGACTCCATCTCAAAAAAAAAAAAAAAAAAAAAAAAAAAAAAGAAAGAAAGAAAGAAAAGAAACTCCATAGCCTTATTTCTATTAAAAGACATCATTCCTTATGTTTTGTGGGGAGTTTTGATTTGTTTGTAATTTTACACTCGATTTTTACTGTAACATTATTTAAGCCATAGAGGTATTAATTTTTCATTTTATAGTTAAAGAAGCCGATTTAAAAGGGTTGAGTGAATTATTAAGTCTCAAAGGCAGTAAGAAGTAGAGAGAAAACTGAGATTTTGAGATTTTCTATTTTCATTAAAATGTGTTTTCCACAGAAAATGATCTGCAAGTAGTGTAAGAGGTACAATGGGACTGAATGCCCCCAGCTAGTATTTCACCAGACCAGGTCACAATTCAGCTCTACAGGCTAATGTTATATTAAAGAATTTTAGAACTAGGAGGGACATGAGAAGTGTAGAATTTCAATTATCATCTACAAATAAGAAACATGAAGTTCAAAGACATTAGGTGATGTCCCCATCATCACAACTGTTAAATTAAGAAGCACAGGTCTCTAGACTCTCAGTCTAACAAGCTTTTTTTTCTTTTCTTTTTAAATTATTATTAAGACAGAATCTCGCTCTGTTGCTCAGGCTAGAGTGCAGTGGTGCAATCTCGGCTCACTGCAACCTCTGCCTCCCAGGTTCAAGTGATTCTCCTGCCTCAGCCTCCCAGGCAGCTGGGATTACAGGCACCCACTACCATGCCCCGCTAATTTTTGTATTTTAATAGAGATGGAGTTTCACCATGTTCGAGGCCAGTCTGGTCTCGAACTCCTGACCCCAAGCAATCTGCCAGCCTTGGCCTACCAAAGTGCTGGAATTACAGGTGCGGACCACTGTGCGCCCAGCCCTAACAAACTTTTAAAAAATTATTCTGTTCATTAGACAATGCTGATTTAGAATGAATTTCTCAAGGCACACCAAAATCTGAGTTTGAGTTTAATACGTCTGTCAGTGCTTGTCAACAGAGTTTGCCCTAATCTACGGTACAACAGCCAAATTTTTTGGCTGGTGATATTCACTGGGTCTGCTGGTGACCCTGTAGCTAAAACTTATTGATAACAGACGGAAGTAGAAGCAGTAAACATTTCAGTTTTCCTTTTCATTACATTTCAGTGTAAATTGAGTGTTCTTCCACAACCTACCCATCCATAAATTCAAGGTGTCTCTAAGATTAACTCCTACGAAGGGCTGGAGTTAACCCTAACTTGAGGCATGGTACCGACAGAGGAAAGTTTGTGTTAGCATGTATATGTGGGTATGCGTGTGTGAGAGGCATAGAGAGAGAGAGAGAGACACTCAAAAGATGGTAGATTTTTGGCCATTTTAGTAACCACATTTGCTAATGACTTTTACTTCCATTTTCACATCAACATGATTCTTAGGTTTCTTTAAATATTAGTCTGAGAACAAAGGAAATTTCATGCTATAATCTGTAGTTATGGGAGGTAGTGGTAAAGAAAACTATATTTTGTCCCTAGTCTGTCATCAACTAATTATGTCACCTTGAAGATGACATGTATTCTCTCTACTCCTATTTTTATCTGTAAAATGATAATCCCATATAAAAGCATATTAAAAAAAAAAACTTTCCTACAGCCAACTTCAAACTATTGTCATTCTTAGAAGGACCAAAACCATCTTGCAGCTACATGAAAGAGTGAAATGTTATAGTGAATATCTCTAATTGTGCAAGCTTTTTATTTTTATTATTACTGTTACTAATTTCATCACTTTTGTTTTGGCACAGTAAGCAGAGGGTAGACAAAGCCTTAAAGAGGCTCTTCTACCCAAGAATTACTACACTCAAGTGAAGCCAGAGGACAATATTAATACATGGTAGGAAATGTGTTTATTATTTTATGTAGTCAAATTTTAATGGTGATGTGTTTTTTTTTATTTTGACAACATGTAATTATGTTACAATTATTTTTGTTAATCACTATACATTTTGTTAATCACTATAAATTATATTTGAAAGTACTGAAGCACAGACTACTGAGTGAATGTATTTAAGAAAGAAAGAATAGCATTCAAGGGATGCATAGCTACTTAGTCCAACTCTCCTTTTGCAGACATCTCCATGGGAGGTTAGTTGCCTTGCCTCTGTCTTCCTTGTTATTGGCAGGGTGAAACTAATGCCTGGGCCTCGAACTTATTTAGGACTTAACATGCATTACCTAATTATCTGGCCAAAGTCAGAGAGGGTAAACATTCTTTGACCTTTGCATATCATTCATTTCCCTATTTATATTTATCCATATTCAAAAATATTGTTCTAAATACGTTTTAAACAAACCCACCAGCTTTCGGTAGCAGAATCAGTACAATTTACAAAGAACCTCACTGCCATACACAGTTTTGGAAGCAGTGATGAAACAGCTGTGTTTTTTCACATACCTCTTTACATTTGGTTCAAATGTAGATTCTCACATATTTCAAGGGAGATCTGCATGCATCATAAGAAAAGCTTGAACTTGGTTGAGAGTTACATAAACTTGGATTTGAAAGCAGGTATTGCATTTTCTGGCTGCTTAGGCTTGAGTATGTTAGTTTCTTTGAGCTTTCGTTCCATCATCTATAAATGTGAGATAATAATGCCTATCTTATTTCATAGATTTGTTGTAAGGACTAAGGGATACAACAAATCTAATGTGTTTGGTGCTTTGCACTTTGTGTAATCTCAATGAATATTAATTTACTTTCCCGCCTTTTTATGGAAAATAAGGTGAATAACAGTGCATGAGTTCTGCAAGCCACCGAAGGATCTACCATTAAAAAATGGTTGACAGTCAAATACACTATACATGATATAAAAATGTATATTGAAAGAAACATCCACAATTTTTATTTGAACAGGCACACTGCAGTCTAGTCTTTTGAAATTAGGCCTCCCAAAGTCAAATTTTTTGGAACAGTTGCCATTTTAACCTGAGATTTCACAGTATTTATGTCTGGTTATTTAATTACTAAGCATTCACCCTGAATATAAAAATAAATGTAAAATACACTTGCAAGGGAACCTGAAATAGGTCAATAACGACTTGCTTAATCTTGTTGGGTTAAAATAAGATGTACATGATACTAAATTTGGATCCTTTTTGCTAGAAAGCCTTGTGTGCAAATATCTTGTGAACAATTTATACTGGTTTATGAATGTGGAGGGAAAATATAGTGAAGAGAAATAGAGAAGAATAAAACAAAGCTGAGAGCCTTTCAAGCAATGCAAGCAAAGACCTCTAAGAGACAAAACTGGCAGATGCCTCTGGAACTGAAAGGTGGATGTGGCTGTACAGAAACTTGAAAAAAAAAAAAAAAGCCCATAGCAGTTATAGTTGGAGTTTTAAACTCTTAGATGCATGTGCCCCAAGTGTAAACTCATTGCATCTCTACACACCCTTTAGGTAGCTATCTCCCTCTAGTGGTGCATATATTTTAAAGAGGTTAACTACATAAATGAACTATCTTTATGATGTACCCTGCTTCTGGTATATATATATATACTATGGTATAGTTCAAACCAATTGGTTCTAAAGTTCAGTTTATTTGTCTAACATATTCATTGTAATTTCTATTTTAAAATTCTACCTAGTTATTTCAGTGGTTAATCTGACTTGCTCAATTAAACCATTTATCGAGCATGAAGATTTTGATGGATATTTCTGCAAAACCATCACCTAACAAATTGCACAGATGATGGACAGGCAGGAATTTTTAAAAAATACTAGAATCACCTTATATGTATAAATTGGTTCTATATTTATACATGATTGTTCCATATATTTAGACTACAGCACCTGGTAATTGAATTAGGAAGAGAAGTTACAGTACCATAGCATCTGAGAATTATAAAATTTTAAAACTGAATGGTCCATATTGTGTCTGTCATTTATCCCATTTAGCTACTTATTTATTCTGGGTTCCATGGTACCCATGTGCTATTAATTTTGTTTAAAATTTATTTTGTGCCAAATACCGATCTCAGCATTGGGAATATCCAAGTTACAGTCAAAGGAACTTACATTCTAACAGGTCAGAAGTCAAAACACTTTTCCTGTAAACGGCCAGAGAGTAAATATATTTGACTTTGCCGACCATGTGTTCACCATTGCAACTCTTCAACTTTACTATTGCAATGTAAAAGCAAGCATAGAATGTATGTAAACAAATGGAGTGGCTGTGTTTCAGTAAAGCTTCACTAAAACAGGGAGCTAGCTTGAGAGCTATAGTGTTCAAGACCCTGTAAGATAAACACGTCTAGATAATTTAAACCTTTCCCATAAATTTTGCATTGCATATTAAAGAAATAATAACAGAAACATACTCAAGAATATAAGTGTGAGGAAACCTGAGTTTTAGATTCGATACTGCCATTAACTGTAACATAACCTTAAAAATACTAATTCTCCTAACTCTTTTACTGCTGTTTGTTTTCTTAAGAAACAACTAAAAGCAATTTTTAAAGGCTTTAAGCCCGGGCTCCCCACCCCCCAGGCCACAGACAGGTACCAGTCCATAGCCTGTTAGGAAGCATGCCGCACAGCAGGAGGTGGGCAGCAGGCAAGCCAGAGAAGCTTCATCTGTATTTACAGCCACTCTCCATTGCTCACATCACCATCTGAGCCCCACCTCATGTCAGATCAGCAGTGGCAACCGATACTCATAGGAATGCAAACCCTATTGTGAACTACACATGCAAGGGATCTAGGTTTCATGCTCCTTAGGAGAATCTAATGCCTGATAATCAGTCACTGTCTCCCATTACCCTCAGATGAGATTCTCTAGTTGCTGGTAAACAACCTCTAGTTTTACTGACTCTACATTATGGTGAGTTGTATAATGATTTCATTATATATTACAATGTAATAGTAATAGAAATAAGGTGCATGATAAATATAGTGCAACTGAATTATCCTGAAATCACTCCCTTCTGTGGAAAATTGTCTTCTATGAAACCAGTCCCTCATGCCAAAAAGTTTGGAGACCACTGCTTTAAATGACACAAATCAATTGCAAAGTCCTTCTACTTATAAAATCTAGGATAAATTAGGTTCCTTTCCTTTTCTACAAATTTAGAATAGAAACATTCATTAAATTCTTGGGGTGTGTGTGTGTGTGTGTGTGTGTGTGTGTGTGTGTGAGACTGCATGCACCTTTGTTAAAAATTAGGTAATTAGGTTTCTACGTATATCAACTTTTCCAGGTACTAACAAGTTTTATTTGGCAGTTGACTTTGGGGACAGTAGTCTCTGGGGTGAGGCAGGACCTTGTGAGAAGCTGGAAGCAAGCCTTGTCATTGTGACAATGATGAGAAGATGGAAGCAGGAGCTACCACTGCTTGATGTCTGAGTCATGGTTGCTGGCAGCAGTACTTCCTACTTACAAATGATGAGTGGATATGTTTCCCAGGTTGTAATTATGACACCTTCAGCCTACTATTTGACTTTGCCATTACTTTCTGGTTTTAAAGTAATCTGTCCTCCAGTTAAAAAAATTCAAAGGAGATTAACTCCTCATTACAGGTTTCTATTTTATCCTTCTCAATTTTTAGGTATTGAGTTGGGAGTGAAACCTGTTTGTTTTGATTTTTCACAAGAATCAGCTAGAACATTCAATTACAAATTAAATTTAGACATGTAAATGGCACTTCTAAATTTTCCTTTTTCTGCCTCTTAACATTACTAGAGGCATGATGAGCCACATAATTTGAGAGTCCAGTGCAAATAAAAATGTGGAGTCCTTATTCAAAATTAAGAATTTCAAGATGGTAGCAGTGGAGCATTAACCCAAGCACAACATAAGCTCAGCATATGGCGCGGCGTGACTGCATAAGTTGTATGCTGTTGAAGCCAGTCCTTATTAGGAGTATAAGTTTTGTGCTTATTTATTTTTGATGCTTCCTTTGGTAAATTCTACATTCAGGAATGAGCAGACAAGGCTAGAGGCAAAATTCTTCATTTATCTATGTGAGAAGCATAGTTGAGTCACCTTCCCCATAGTATCCACACTTGATGAGACGGCCTCTGGGGTATCAGAGAAGCTGTCTCAGGCTTGTTTTGCTGGCCAGGCCTGGTGCCAATCACGAAATGGGCTTGGTGATACACCAATAACCCTCAGAACCAGGAAGCAAAACTACCTGCTGAGCCATGTAACTCCTTTCTCTTTTCCTTCTCTATTCCTCCTCAAGTGCTCCTCAATTTAGCCAAGGATATACCCTTGAGAACTATTCAGAATGTCCCATAAAGAGATACTTGCCTCCTTTTTTTTTATAAGCAAAGAGATAGAGTCCTAAGGACAGACACATTTCTTTATGCTAAAAATACTAGAAATACTCATCCCCAGTTAAAAAGTACTTTGACTAAATGATATAAAGTCAGACATTAAGCTTCATGTTTGTTTTTCAAAAATGAACACTAATAACAGAAGAAAGACATTTTATAAACTTTAAAAAATCCACTGGAGAAATTAAATAGTCATGTGCTGACCAACTAAACTGCATTTATTTCTTGACCCACACAGACTGCTGAGTTTTATCCTGGTTCTACAAGTTATTAGCTGTGTGACCTTGAGCAACCTTCTTACTTTCTGCATGCCTCAGTATCCTCATCTATCTCATAAGCAAATACTAGAAACAATGTAAATGGGTTTAATGCATCTTAATAACTCAAAACAACTTTTAATCAAATGTTTAGTGCATCTTAATAACTCAAGAAGCTTACCATAATCTGATTTATAGTAAGCTTTCAATTATAGCAGTGATAAAAGTAACTATCATCAGTATTATGTTGTCATTATTATCTTCTCCTCAATGAGTTTAAAATCTCAGAGAAAATATGATATAGCTCAGTGCCTTGAACATAATGGCCATTCACTAAGTATTTGTTGAATGGGTTTATTTGTGTAAACTTTGTGGGACTTTTTTTAATGGTAGATGAAATATCCCTTGATATTAAATTAAGCCAAGTAGTTGATGAAAAATAACTCCATCTTTTAATGCCTCCATTCACTAAGAAAGGTAAATATAAAGAAAACTCTGTCCTCTTGTTTTCATATTTAGCAGGATGGAATTTGGTAACCCCTACAGTTGGAGAACTTGAGTAACTCAGTTATCTGGATAACTATTTGGACAGCTTTTTTGCTCAGTTACATTGAAAATAAACTTAAATGATGCATACAGCCTAGTAGAACAAAATGACCTAAGGTTAGCAGTCAATAACTTCCAACTCCAAAGGAAATACTTGGCTTAGAAATTGGGGGAACTCAAAACTTAACGAGTATTTAATTGTAAAAAAAACATAGATCTTGTCCTCAAGTGGATGTGACCTTGGAGAGTTGTTGGAAACACCCTCCAGAGACTTCTCTGCCATTTTCGTAAATGATACCAAACTTATTCTATTATCTACAAAATAAAATTCAGTATTTCTTGATGCTTCACCTCCTGCTCTATTTCTTCTGGCCTAAATATCATGCAAACGCATAAACAAGGTTAAAATCATCTACTAAGAAACATTTAGCCTCTCTAGGTTTCTCATTGATTGTACCCATTTATGACAGACAAGGATAAATATCTCCTATGTAAATACATTTCAATGCGAAAAACGTACATTTTAAGAATTATAATTTACTTTTTAAGAAGAGAATTACATTTACAACACAGTAAAAATGAACACAAATTAAATAAATATATTTCTAGAAAAAATGTTCTAAAACTAGCAATCTTTAAATCTAATCTAGCTCAACTGGCAAGTTTAAGAAGTATAATAAAATAAGCCTAATGTAATGAAAGTAACAATTCAGACTGTGATTTTATTTTTTTTCAAAAGGTCAATTCCAAGGGATGCTTATCACATAATAGGACAGCTAGCAGATATAAAATTGAGTACTAAATAGTTCAATTTGCTTTTAAGTAAGCATTAAAAACTGAAAATGTATTCAGTGTTGGTGTAGTGTGAAAGAAAAGGGTTATACTGATTTATAGTAATACTCATTTAATGTATTTTATGCAATGCATACACAATGCCAAGTTGTCTGAATAAAAAAAAAATCAAAAAGCATATGGGTCCTGAGCATTTGGATATATACAAAACGTAAACTGATGTTCCATAAACAAAGCCATGGATTACAGTCACAAACGCAATTTTTAAAAATAAATATATCATTCTATGTCTAAATACACCACTGTAATAGTTATAGCATTTTTTTATGAGGTCAAGAAGGATGTACATTTTTTCATAATTTAAGATCAATGAATTTACCTTTTACTTTCAATTTCTTCTTAACATAAGGGTAGCTGAATATTATTAAGTACATGACTGAATTCACAAAATGTAGTTCATCCTCAGTATTTTTGGGATATTCTAGTATAAACTTTTTCCAAAAGAAGCATATTAGAGAAAAAAAATCCTAAGTTTCTGCCTTTATTGTTTATTTATTTTTTCTTCCTTTCTTTTTACTGGGAAATCATTATAATGCTTAGAAATCTATTTCTCAGTATTGTCAACTTTATGGACCTATTTGCTTAAAGAAAACACATTCTAAGAAATGTGACGATGAATGGTAGCATCTCGTGCCTTGCTTTCTTTTCGTTTCTTTACATAATGATTGTTCAAATGAAGTCTATGGACAAACTGTACATGATTATTAATGCATTCATCATGTGAACATTAGAATGCAATATATTTGTTCTAAGCAGTGATATAATTATTAGCTAAACCCTTCTTTATCTGAATTTTCAGATTGTAATGATAGTGCTAACTTAATTGTTTTCTTTAATCATCACTGGCTTATTTATTAAGCTAGCTTTTAGTCAGTAGCTTGAATGCTATGATTCTCTTTGACCATTTATTTTAATAACTGAAAAATATCTGAATTAATTCTTTGAAGTTATCTTTGGGCAAATGTCTTCTGAAATGAATGGCTCACCTTATGCTCCAGGAAATGTTCTAAAATGGCAATTGTCCAACTATAACAATAACTTAGCAATTAAATCTTAGGCCAAATTAACTTGGTTTATCTGAAGAGACAGTGTGTGAAGGTTCCTTGGAACTGGTCAAACCACTGATAGAAATGTTGAGTTACGTCTCTGTGCCTGTTTCTGGTTGATCTTCCTAAGGTAAGATTATGTTAGATTTTCTATTAGTAGGTTACAGTCAATGATGATAACTTACACTAACACATCTAGAAGCATCTTCTCATGTGTGGCTATTCAAATCTGGTTTATTTCTCACGATCTTGTTCACAGATGCTCCCAACCAGTTATCATCTGAGAAAACTGAGATCACTAAAGAATCATGGTATAATTTCCATTGGTACACATATGTTTCCTCCCTATTATATGTTACTTTAACTGGCTCAGTGACCTGGAATTGCTTTATATAACCTTGGCATAAAATCTAAGAGAAACAATAGATTACATTTAAAAATATTGTATGTTTTAATCAAAGACAGGACATAATGTTTACAAGATGTTGCTAAAATCAGAGAACAGGGTGCAAAACATTCCTATACCATGGCTCTATATTTTTAAAGAAGCACATATTATACAATGTGTTATATATTAAGTATATAATGTGCCAAGTATTATGTGTTATAAGGGCATTTAAGACATTAATAAAACTTTTCTGTGAAAATTGAAATCCTAGGCTACTTTTATATATTTTCTGTTTCCTTTAGCCTCCAAATATGAATACTATTTCTGATTAGGAACAAAATGTTGTTCTGAAAGATATTCATTCTATTTTGATAGTCAAAATTAGTAGGAAATTTAGCCTGTAAATTAATTTAAAATGTACATGATGTATTACAAATATATGATCTAGTGTAGCTTTATCCTAAATATTGGTGGGATTGGTTTAAATTATATTTTACTTTTACCCACTTTTGATTTTTTTAGTCACAAAAGCAAAGAAAAAACATTGTAGAAATTATAGATGATGAATAGAAACAAAAAACTAAAAATTACCTCAATCTCACCAGCAGATATAAACATTTAGAGGGATATACTTCCAGAAACATAATAGAAAAGCAATTTTTTTATGAAGGTCCCTTGCCTGTTCCATAATTGATAACTCAAAAAAAAAATAGAAGAAGCTGATTACTTCTTCACTGCCTATTGGCTGAACTAATTTTACTTAATTGATTGCATAAAGAATTACTTGATTACCAGTATATTATTTTTAGCAGTATAAAATTTCTCAGTTGATTTATTAAACAGAATTTATTTTATGGGGTTTCTACGATTTTTATTTATTGTATTCATCATAATAGTCTAACTCCATATTTATCTGCCTATTTCAACACTGTTAGGTGAATATGTCTGAATACTAAGAGAACACCTGCATTATTTGATTAAAAAATTTCCTTTTTATTTTCTTTTAGTAGAAACTTTTATAATTCATGAAAAATCTGTAAAAACTTTAAATCATGTCATTACAGTATGTGAGTTCTATAATATTTTGGTTTTAATTTTTACATGCATAAACTACTTCCTTTGCACCTACTGAAATGTAAAACATTTCAGAATTCTTTAAGTTGTATAGAAGTTTATGCTTATTTACACTGGAAACTTCCTGATTCCAAAGCTGGTTGATTTCTCCATGTATTTGAAAATTTAATGGGTGCATTTCACTAGAAACCTACATTCTTCATAAGCAACATTTAAAACGGATTTTGTTAACTCATATCTTAAATCATGCATTTCAAAAGCAATTTTAATTATAACAGTTATCTGTAGAAAAAGGCAATTGTCTTTGAAATTTAATTTATTTCAATAGTACTATGCATAAAATATTTCGAGTCTGTATTTAGACTGATCTCCTGGGAAGTGCAAATGGAGAGTGAAGAATTTCCACAATTGTATGAATGATGCACTCAAAGAACTAGTAATAATAAACAATCCAATTTTAAGTACATTAAAAATAAAGTAATTTAGCCTTTTAGTATTTCTTAGTTATCTTCAGGAAAACTGTTTTCATACTGCATTTCTTACCCATCTTGCTTTTTGCTCACATTGTTAATAAGTAAAAGAAGTGGATAAGAGTTCTGAGCACACAGAACATTTCGGTCTCCAAATTCTTTGATCATCTCATAATTTAAAGAGCCTTGCCCACTTGACTTAAGTACCATATATTAGCCAGTAATATGTTGAACAGATTGTAATTCTCATGGGTATTTTATAGCTAAGCTGAAAACAATTTTCGGTCAGACAACATATAGAAAAGATGCTTGTGTAGAAAGCTTGCTGCTCCAACATCTGCTCTGAGGAGAGTGTATCATGTGGCCTCTACTGTAATGACAGCTATTTGGATCACCAGTGGATTCAACTGGATCCACCAACTGGATCATCTGCCACCAAAACTAAGATCTGGTGAGTAGCTTATGGGGTAACCTGAATTGAAAGATTTGTCCAACGGGACAAGGATAAGTAATAGATTCACTAGATTCTCCTTCTAGGAAAGTTGAATATGCAACATATAGAGAGTACACAGTTAGTGAAAGGGATGACAGAAAGAGAGAGAAGAAAGGAAGAAAAGGAGGGAGGAAGGGACGGAAGAATACAGTAAAGGAAGGAAGAGAAGAAACTCAAAACAATGGAGGAAGTGGGGTATGTTTAGAAGCAGCTCTTCATAACAAGACAACAAATAAAAACATCTGGCCAACATGCTGTGGTCTCTTAGATTTGGGGATATTTGTATAAAAGAAACTCCCTTTTCACAGAAACTAATAAGAGAATATCAAGTTTAGAATGCTTCTTATAAAACTTTCTTGGATTTTATAATACTTTTTACCTAGGCAATTGTTATAATGCCGACTCTCAACAATTGAAGATAATTTGATCAATTTGGTCAACACTCAAGAATGTTGCATTACTTTGAGAGTCTTTGCGTATCAATAATGCTTAACGTGAATAAATTAATACTGTGCTTGGTTTCAACGTGCATTTTTAATCTGCACAAAAGAGTAGTTTTTAGAGCATCATAGCATTTTATATTTGCATATAAGCAATCGATAGATTAATCATTCACTAAAATAGACCAAAGCAATCTACTTTTCAACCACTCACAGTATGTTGCCTAATACATGTAGCCATCTAAATATGCAATAAAAGCTGTATTCTTCTTTATAATTCTCATAAGTTTAAACATGTGGATAATTTAAATGGGCTTCCATTTATTTTTATTCCATTTTTTTTTTTTTTTTGAGATGGAGTCTTGCCCTCTCATCCAGGCTGGAATGCAATGGTGCAACCTTGGCTCACTGCAACCTCTGCCTGCCAGGTTCAAGCGATTCTCCTGCCTCAGCCTCCTAAGTAGCTGGGATTATAGGCACCTGCCACCACGCTCGGCTAGTTTTTTTGTATCTTTAGTATAGACGGGGTTTCACCATGTTGGTCAGGCTGGTCCTAGAACTCCTGACCTCAGGTGATCCACCCGCCTCGGCCTCCCAAACTGCTGGGATTACAGGCGTGAGCCACAGCACCCGGCCTCAATTTCGATATTTTTCTAAAGACTCATTGCCATGTGCCAATACTCTGCCTGTTTTTATTTGTTTTATGTCAGAAATCTATGTTCATTCTTACATTTTACATGCAACTTTTTTAGATTTTTGCTGAAAATAATAATTTATAAACTTTCTTTTCATTCCCTTCACATATACTTTAAGTAAAACAAAACAGAAACAACAGCAAAAACCAACGAGACTTCTGTTTTCTATATTTATACTTTGAACTTCCCTTATTCCTTGAGCAGCTTCTATCCTAGGCAGGTGGATAGCACCAGTCACTGACAGGCAATGACTGGCAGAACTCCACAAATCAAGTGACTGCTGTGTGAAGGCAGAGGCAAAAGACTCCCTTTTACAGTTTTCTGCTCTCAGTCATCAAGCAGCGACGCTGAATTGAATATTTACTTTATGTTAACAAGCTCCAGCCCCCAGAAATTTCCTCATATCTTTTTAAGTAGCTTCTCAAATGGCAGCCCGATCAAAGCAATCTAATATGGCTTAAGTGCCAGTGGTTGACATTTTGCATTCTTTTATTGCTTTCCATTTTTATCCACATAAAAATTGGTGATAACTAATATCCAGTTGATCTTTTCATTCTGGTAATAAAATGATAATACAAAGATCTTATTATCTACTCCAGACATCCATCAAAGTACCTTTTTCAAAAATATACTATGCAAAGTGTTTCTTCCCTATACCCAAGTCAAAAGTGAGGTTAAGTACTTGTCCTTAGATGCCCCTTCTCTCCAATACTTGGGCAATGGACTGCAAATAGGAATTGAACTTCAGCCCTTGATGCTTTGTTCACACTAATGTTATATGTAATTTTGTTGTCTCTGCCTCTTAAATACACTATTTTCTGTGAGAAGCCAAAAGTACTTGGAAGGTCTGCTTAAATATTTTTTTTAACTCCAAAGACTTTTTATTCTTCTAAGAAGACAAGAAAAAAGATAACGGAAGAAACAATACTGGAAATGGAGAAGTAAGAAGAATGAATCATAATAGAAAGAAAGGAAGTGCAGGTGGGTGGGAGAAGAGACAAATGTAGTAAGGCATAAAGAAAGCCACATAATGCAAACAAAACAAGCCCCAGAGATCATGAGTTTATTAAATCTATTTTTATATGGATGCAGAAGTGTCCCTGAAGACGGGTGTGGTGGATCACACCTGTAATCCCAGCACTTTGGGAGGCCAAGGCAGACAGATCACCTGAGGACAGGAGTTCGAGACAAGCCCGGCCAACATGGCAAAACCCCATCTCTACTAAAAATACAAAAATTAGCCAGGAATGGTGGTGCACGCCTGTAGTTCCAGCTACTTGGAAGGCTGAGGTAGGAGAATTTCTTGAATCTGGGAGGCAGAGGTTTCAGAGAGCTGAGATTGCACCACTGCACTCCAGCCTGGATGAGAGAGCAAGACTCCATCTCATAAATAAATAAATAAAATAAACGAAGTGTCCCTAAGCCTTCCAGTGGACATGAAGGTCATTCTGTGATTATGCCATTGATTTGGAAAAACAAAAAGAATAGAAAGCAATAACAAAACCAAGAAACACAAAAGGCTCCCTGAATCCACTGCATATTTAAAGTAGTTACTGATATGGCAATTAGGACTTACCTATAGCTGATAGGAGCAAGTTTAGTTTTCAAAATTTCAATGTATTTATACCTCAAGAGATTATAGGCCTAACAATTTTTAAGGTTACCAGAAGAAGAGAGAAAGAAAAAAACAACACTACTTAATCATGCAGTACATCACAAAAAAAGGCCAAATTTTCAGAAAAAACAATATGTAGAAACACACAGCCTAATAAGTTTGGATGTATTGTTTGGAAATATTGGGCACCAAACTTGAAATGGAGACCATCATTATAACTCTGAGACTGACGTTAGGCTATGTGCTTTGGCAGATATAAAGAATGCAGAATGAGACTAATGTCCTGTACAGAACCTACTAATAATGCACTTGAGAAAATTTCACAAGCAATAGAAAATTCTTTTTGCATTCTTTATAATTTTTAAATGACTTATTAAAGTCAATTAATACTATGGACCAGGCAAGAGACTGTAAAACCGTCATCTTCTCATGCAAATAATTCATGTGCTAGTCACAAAAGCACCTTGTTCAATATGACTTAAGGTTTCAACAATGATTTGTTAATATTTAGTTTTTGTTAGTACAGATTTCTTTGATGATTTTTAAAATAGTCTACAATTTGTATTCCTTCGTTAATTCAGATAGTTTTTTCCTTTTTATTTTAAAAGAATGTGACTGTACAGTCCCTTCCCATCTACCCTTATTAAAGTATCCTTCACTGTCTAAGAGAGAAAGAGGAGGCAAGGGTAATCTGATTGTCCTTCTATTCCTATCCTGGACAGACTAGAGTGGTGAGCCATGGATAATTCATTTCTGTGCTCACCTTGCGGCCCATGAATTTGGAAACACTGACCTTAATCTAATCCCAAATTGCAGATAAACATATTTTAGCAATGGCATAAGCTAATGAGCATCAATAAACTGAGATTCGTCTGGGATTGTGTGCAGTCACACTCTGTTTGTAATCTGAAAGATCAAACATACATTTGGCAGTGAAATGGCCATTATTCACAGAGACAGCTTTTTAAAGAAAGTACCCTATCTATAGCTGAAAATAAGCTTTTTTATTTTTAAATGAAAAGAGGCTCTCTTCTTCCATTTAAGGATGTTTGACAGCTTTTCTTCCCGGGGGGAAACTGGTAGCAGTAAGGAATCTGACAGAGATAATACTTGGAATTCAGATCTGCCCTTTCTCAGAGGAAATTTTAACAAAGGGCTGTGCCCTAGCATGTCCATGGAAAACTGTCACTGCATCTAAACTACTGACACAAGAGTGGCTGAAAAAGAAACATTCATTCAGGTTTGAATACATGTAGCTAGACCCTTTACCCTACTCACCTACCACCCATTCTTCACTGGCAAAGATTAGATAGTCTGATACTACGTATATTTTCCACATAAAGTACAAATGTTGTAAACTTGGTGGTGGGGTAGGGAAAGAGAAAATGACTATAGGAAACAGCAGCACAATTTTAAGTAAAAGTAGAAAAGTGTTTCTGGGGAAGTTTCCATTCAAACTTAATAACTTAGAGTACAGTATTAGATTTTAATGTAAGATAATCTTTTATGTTTTACTTTGTATATTTCTTGTGATAATTTTCTTAAAAGATATCAATTGAGGTATTTCATATTAATTTCACAATACATTTGATAGCTTAGGTATGGTACAATTCTTAGAGATAATGGTGTTACCGACTGTGATTTAATAAATGTACATTAATTTTCTCAGTCTCAGACAAACCTATGGCTCACAGAGAACACATGTAATAAATCAGTCTTTCATTAAACTGCAAGTTATACTGAGATACAGATACTGTTAATTTAGTTTTTATTGAGTACAAAATGCACTCCAAGTAGAAATCACTGCTCGTTTAATCACTGTGTGTTAGGTTTGCATTATCCGGAATGTAAATTCCTCCCTTTCCTCAAAGGTGAGTCTTTTTTATGGAACTTGGGTTTCTTACTACACCTGCTCCCTATTCCCCGAATAAAACAGAGGCAAAGGAAATGAAAATGTTACCTGTTCATTGAATGCTCTTTCCAGTGACTGCTGTCAAGTTAAGGAATGTGCAGTCCTGTCCGATGTGTACACTGGAGGCTCACAATCATTAATTGAATTCAAGTATCACATACTCATTAAAAAGGGAAAACAATTCACTAAACAGCAAAAACCTTTGTCCTCAAAGGTATTATTCTGTGGAATATCCAGAGGAAAAATAAGACTATCCTCAATACTACAGTCTCATGATACAAGCCATATGGCAAACGAGTCTAACAAGGGTAATTATACTATAAACATACATTTAAAAAAATAATTGATATAGCCACGGAATCCAGAATCACATTATTTGAATACTTTTCATTAATTACTATACTTTACATAGTTACATTTTGTAAATTCAAGAATTAATGCTTTGTTGCATGCTTCATATAAATACTATAAAAAGACTACATAAGGTAGAAGTCTAGAAAGGAATATTGGCCCCACATGGATTTTCTAAGATACAGGAGGGATCAAGAAAACCTACAGCCACAGTGAGGCACAGGTCTGGCTTTGGCAGAGAATATTTTGTGAGCTGCCACTTTGCCTGCATCTATGCCCCAGAGCTGAAAGCAAACCGGACCTGGTATTAGATGTGCAAAATGTGTATTCCTTTTAGGAATGCGTGAAGAAGATAGAGTTGGAGAGGAGATTACATATATTTGAAAAATTTCACTTATGTGAGAGCTTTGACAGGTTATTTTCAGGAACTATTTTGTTTGAGATCTTTTTAAATGCCTGGGATATTCGTTATAATTTATTAACTTAATTTTTAATAAGTCATCATTCTGTCATTTTTATTGGTGTGATTGAACAAACTCATTTTAATATTATTTTTAAAAGAATATTAAATATACATGGATAGAATTATGAGTGGTAAGAGGCACAGTGTTTGAAACAGTATACATTTTGTTAGGAAAATGGTCTTGTTTTTGCAACTCTAAGGCCTCTATTTGTTCCTCAGAGGATGCCTTATTGCCACTTGAAAACATGGCCAATGCTTTGGGGAGTAGACTCCATCAACTCACATTCAGCATTGTTTTGAGAATATAAAAAAATCCTTTGACAGTGAGAGATTAGAAATTTGTTAGAACTATTTTATTTAAATTGTTCATGACTTTGTGTTGTGATCATTGGAGCTTTCTTAATGTGATCAGCAAAACCTGGAAAGGAAAAACCTAAGCATTTATGTACAGAAATAAATAAGTTTATACTTAAGATAATGCTACAACTCAAAATAAAATCACAGTCCTTATATCCTTTCAGATTTTCATCCAAATTCAAAGAAAACTCAGTCCATGCATCTTTTCAGACTCATCAGTTCGCATGCATGTCACAGATTTGAAGGGTTTTGGTTATTTTTGCAGAGATATGATTAGGATGTAAAAATTCATCATATAAACATTCTTAATGATCAAGGAAGAATATTTTACAAAAGTAATTTTCTATGTCTATGTAAAACTTTAGATGGGTTTAATAGTAACTCTCGAAGTAAGAGGAATTAAGTATTTTTTTTGTATTTGAGTTAAAAGATAAAGACAAAAGAAAATAAGACCCACAATATTTTCTACTATTTGGTTATGAAGAGAACAACTGGAGTCTACAAATGCCACTTGCAGTATCTAAAGGTCTATAAGGTGCTGGCACATTCTGTTACAAAACACTTGTCACCTCTTTTTCCATACAGAGGTAGGAACTGCAGTGGGAAAGTCTTCAGCTGTACAAATTTAAAAATGAATTTTTACAACCCAGATGATGGACTGGTATACTTTAAAAGTGAGTTCATGAGTTTTATAAACACATTTCTCTTGCTCTCTCTCTCTCTTTTTCTTGACTAGCTTACATCATAATGGAGGAATAACATTTTAAAAATTTTGAATAGGCACTTACTGGAATTACAGTTAATCCTGATACAATCTAGATGGGGAAGAATAGATGAAAAATGAAAATTCATCCTTCAAGGTAATAGCTGCAGACATCCAATAAAATTACAGTCCACCCTTCCGGGGACAGACACATGCAAATATGGCCACTCCATATCATTATTCTTTACATACTTATAAAGGCCAGATGTTTTGTTATAAAAGTTTACTATTGGAAACAACAATAGAAGGTTTTAAAAATGGCCAATTCAAACAAAGCTACATGGTGACAAATCTAAGTGAAGTAAAGAATTGTTAAATGTCAAAGATGTTTGGCTTAGACTGGCTGCAACTTTCTCCCCATCTGTGAAAGAACATATTGTTTTCCGCAAAATGTAAAAGTGCTCCGTCACAATGGGGTACAGTGCAGGTTCAGCTAGGCTCAGACATCTTGGACCTCCGAAATTTAATATCCCACAAAGGCCAACAGAATCCTTCAGAATTGCAGTGGTCAAATGGAAAGCAAGCTAAAATTATTCTTATCTTACCCTAAGGGTTTTTGTTTTGTTTTTAAATTTTATTTGCTTGGGCATAAAAAGGTAACTGCCAGATGTTGGCTGGATTCCATACCTTGCGTTAATTGGAGGAGGAAACAAACAACTGTATGTTTCCTTTAGAAACTCCAGTGGCTAAGGAGCAGTCATTATTCAAGGCACACAAGCCTATCCTCTCTTAGGAGCTAACAATGTTATCTCTATGTAATAAGTGTCATGGTTCCCTTGATTTTCTTTTCTTGATTTTCCCTTTCTTATACTTGCTTTATATAAAAGTAGCTACTATAAGAACAGAACATCTGGTATGAGTAACACAAACTGTAATTACAGTGGTTATTTTTAAAAGACTATGTAGGATGTTTTATATTTATTTTATATGTATTTGTTGGTTTGGGTTTTATTATTTAATGCCTTTGGGGAACATAAAAAATATAAACCTAGATTCTGTTTCCATATAGCTGAGTTTGTCATGTGTCGTCAACCGCATCAGAAAAGTGGTTGCAAACAGCCAAAGACCAGCACCTACACACCTCTTTCTACAGAATGCTTTGCTGTTCAAAAATTCTCATGAGTGTTTCCACTTTGACTAACAGTAGTTTTACTGCATGCAATTAGGCGATTTGTTTTGATTGGCTTGTAATAACCTGTCATTGTCACTAGAGGGTACTCTAACAGAACAGTAAAGGAGAGTGCTCTGTGTTCTTAAAGTAGTGTTTTTTAACCTTAGTACTTAACTTAATTTCACTAATATTAATTAAATATAATTATATGCAACAAGACACCAATGCGATAATTTTATATTTTATGAGTTATCATTCTGCCCAGCACAATTTGAAAATGTAGGTGGGGTTTCCACAAATGCCTTACCTCATCACATTTTATTACCCTTTTTTGGGGGTAAATCTACATAGTTTCAAATTTTATTTTTCTCTCTCTGTTTATTCATTTCTATCTATGTGTGTTTAACACTGCCAAAAATACAGTAAAACCTCATTAATTTTGACTCCTCTTTTTTTGAAATAATGATAACACTGAAAATTTGGGCAGAATATTAATTCTTCCTTTGGTATAAGCAAAGATCTTTTAAGAAAAAAATTAAACTCATAAACAAACAAGATTTTGAAAAGCCAAGTGTGGGAAGAAAACCGATTTCCAATACTTTATGTTGATGGCATAGTTTGCATGAAACCATGTGCTAATTATAATTAATTTTTCTCCAACCATTAAAATCAGCCTAGAGAGCCCTTTCCTTGATAAGACTTTCCAAACTATTATGTTTTTGAGTATAATTTATAAAAATAAAAACTGCTTAAACAAATTTTAAAATCTGCAATTCAGACTTTTTCCTAATTCGGCCTGGTTTTTCCCCATAATTCATCCAGATTGGTGAGGTTTTACTGTAATGAGTCTTTCTTAATGCTACAATTAAGCAGGAAAGCATTATCTTTCTGTAGAAGAGCCTGTGTCACCAGTGTTCTCATGGCTGTTTGCTAAGGGCCGCAGACTTTGGGCATTGAAGGGCTGTGGATCGCTGTTTGATAGCAAAATACCACCACACAGTACTCCGAAACAGAAAAGATGGGGTACCACAAAGGTGATTATTCAAAGGAGAAGCCCATGGAGTAGAGTAAGAACAGCTCTTGATCTAGATAACAAAGCAGAAATTTGATATTTTGTGCAAATCCTTTCTAAGAAGACATGTTTTTATTTATCTGCAAGGATGTCACCAGCAACCGATCCAAATGTCAGTGAATATATCAACAGAAAATTCAGCTTGAGGCAACCTCAGGCTTAATAATTTATACTTTCAATTAACCTCACTGACAGACATGGCTTCTCTTTTAAGAACCCTCAGTGGTAGAAATCACAAAACAGTAAGTTATGTTAAACATAAAAAATAAAATAAAAAATAAAAAGATGGCCCCCCAAACCTCAAAATACTTTAAATGATGGAAATAAGACCATTAAGTGTTTTAATTTTCCATGGCAAACAGGCTACTTGATCAATGTTTGCAGGCAAAATTGAACAAAAAGTAAAAACGTGTTAGTTCAATGGGGGAAGGCAGGTTGTTACCTAGATTGACCGTCAGTTTCACACGTCCTGCATCTAGCTCCAGGCGGAGGGTGTCAGCAGAGTCTCTAGAAGTGGTTGCCATCAGAATGCCATATGCACGCTGGGATCGGAACCGTAAGGAAACATCCTCAGCCTCCGTGTGCATGACTACGGGGAGCTGAATTTTCATAAACATGCTCCCATCATAGCTCAAAACCGTTGCCTCTAGAGATGGAAAATGAATATAATAAGTTCTTGGATGGTACAGTGCATTAATACTTTAAAGAGGAAAAGGATCATTTATTATCATTTATTTAAGATTTCTAGAACACAATACTACAAAATCAATTCATCTTCTTCAGAAATAAACAAAATTGTAACCTGGAAAGAGAAGTCACAGTAGTGGACTTCCCTTGTGAGATATTTGCTAAAGCCCAGAAACAGAGACATCAGCAGTTCCTTTTTTTTTTGTTCCCAGAGCACTTTATACCTGCAGCATTAATCATGTTGAATTTTGAGTGTTTGATTATGTGCCCCCCTTCTCAAGAGCAAAGATCACCTTCTTTTGTACAGCCACAGTGAGCCTAGTTTGAAACACCAGCAAAGTTGTGGATTTTTTTGTTGTTTTTGTTTGGGTTTTGTTGTTGTTTCTTTGTTTGAGACAAGGTCTGTATCCCCTAGGCTGGAGTGCAGTGGCAGGATCTCAGCTCACTGCAGCCATGACCTCCTGAGCTCAAGCAATCTTTCCACCTCAACCTCCTGAGTAGCTGGGACCACAGGCGCATGACACCATGCCAGGCTAGTTTATTATTAATACTTTTTTCTAGAGATGGGTCTCCCTTTGTTGCCTAGGCTGATCTCGAACTTCTGGGCTCAAGTGACCCTCTCGCCCAGGTTCTCAAAAGGAACCTGTGCCCAGCCTCCAGCAACTTTTCAATGCATGTTTATGTATGGTAAGCCCACTGACTAGTTCTGTGAAATTAGTCAACCTTGCCTTGGCTCTGAATTATTCATATGCACAACAAGAGGGTACTGCCAGAAGGTTTCTCTCAGGGCTTTGATCTGTCCTAAAAACCTGTAGTTCTAGGAGAAGTTACTGTCATCATTTTTTTTTCATAATCTCTTCCCTGATATAATTATTTTTAAAAGAAAAAAAAAGAAATATGGCTTAACTATAGGAATGGGCCAATACTTTACCAAAGGTGATGTTTGAAAAGAAAAAAGAAAAACTGATATTACCAAACAACAGATAATGATTCTTTTGAGCCATTATGTTTAGCAAGGCAATTTTTACAAAGGCTTAAACTGTTAACTTCCTTTCAAGGTTAATTTATAGAAGGCGAGTAACTTTAAGGATTATCTATAAGCACAACCCTGGTGTCCTGAATAAGCTGTCACCCAAAGCAGTAATGATGTGCCTTTGCTATACTAAATAAGCATGGGGGTGGGACTGGGGAGCTTGTGAGGATATTTGTCACTAAACTAAGGTAGGTGGCATCAGTAGGGAAGTTGCTTAGTACTGTCTTAAACACACAAAGAAATGAATAATAAAAAAACAAACTGTGGATGACAACTTGACGGCTTTAAGAAATAGTCAGGACTCCTTAATGTTAAGCGTCATATGGTACTGGAATACTGCAAAACAAGCGTGAATCAGTTTGCGTTCTCATTGGTTCCAATAACTCAGGATGCTACTTAATAAAGAAAAACTACCTGGAATTAAAATGAACCAGGAAATTCTCATTATTTTGCCTACTTACACAGCATAGCAGCATAGCAATTAAGTATACTGATACAACTGTGTTCAATATTAGGACTATATTCAGAGTTGTGGTTTTGCAAGTTTATTTTTCAGAAAGTCAAGTACTGTTTCTATAAGACTTTAATCATTATTTGTTGTCATGATGGGATTAAGTGAGCATCCAGAACCTCTCTAAGCACGGAGTGTTCCAGGTCTCCCTGCTTAGGTTAGCTCCCTTCTCTTTTCCATCTACCTCTTGACTTAAGAGATCTCAGTCAACTCATATGCTCACTCCTCTAATATTTATTAAGGGTTCTGACTTCTCTCCTAAGCTGTAGCATTCATTGCCTATTGGAAATTTTCAATTGGAATATGAAATTTCAATTGGAATAGTTCAATTGGAATATTATTAAACTCTTAATTCACTCCCTTCAAAAATGAACAAACTCAAAACATGCTCCTTCTTCAGTCTTCTCCATCTCAGTAAATGTGATAATCCCATTGCTCAGACCTAAAGCTTTCTGATTTCTCTTACTCTCTCTGCCATGTCCAATCCATTTGCAAGTCTGCAAGTCCTATAGGCTCTAATTCCAAACCACATTCTGAATTGGTTGCTGCTCACCTCTGCCACTAATGTCCCTCAGACTTTACTCTCATCTCTCACCTACACCACTGTAGTAGCTCCCTCAACCGTGTTCCTACCTTTTTAAACCTACAAAGATCAGTGTGACCCTGGCCCCAGCCCATCTCTCTGGCCTTAGCTTTAAGTATGTCCCCCTTCTTGTTCAGTGAGCTCCAAATACACCAATTTCATGATCTCATTGAAGTGTTTGCACTTTCAGATCCCTCTGTTTAAAAATGTTTCACCGCAGATCTTTAAATAGCTGGTTCTTTCAGCATTTAGGTCTCTGTGCAAATGTTACTCCAGAGAGGCCTGCTACCCCCTCCAGTTATTCAATATATATTCACCATTTCATTTTGTTAAAATGACCATTTCTTGTTTGTATAGTATTATCTGTATTTGCCCTTTAGAATACAAGTACCTTGAGGGCAGAGATCAGTCTCTCATATGCATTGCTCTATCAGCAGCAAGTGCCCCCACAATGCCAGGCCCACAGCAGAGCCTCCATAAATATTAATTGAATCAATAATTGCACACACACATACACACACAGTGAGCTAATTTCAATTTGAATACCCAGCTTACATAAATGCTTACCAAAGAAATTAAGTATTTATTCTGCTTATTGCAAGTGAAATCTAATTTCAGTAATGTGCATGAACGAAATATCTAATAAAGTCCACTTTGAAGGCCAAAATTCGGCTGCAGAAGATAGGCTAGGGAAGTGTCTATTTATCAAAATAGGGGCCTCATGGTTAGGCAATGCCCTAAGCACTGATAAAACAAAATATGGTCTTTCAAAAATATAGTGGTTCTATATAATATCATATTTTTTCCAATCAGACAAAAAGTTTCCCAAATGGGAGTAAAATCCCAGTGGTCAAAGACCAGTGCAAATAATCAAATTGCTGTTGCTCAAAAATAATTAAAACCTGAGTGTAAAGTTATAGTAAATTCTAGAGAGAAAAATGCTTGTGGTATAATTTTAAAAGAAATTTGATCTTTACTTTTGTTTTTCCTAAACTAGACAATCATGACCCATATCTGTACAGCAACAAGTACCTGAATAAAAGTGTAAAAGCCATTATCATGTGTTCAGTTACTTTGGTTTCATGTAGATAAAAGGACCAAAAGAGTGTTTGTTTTCTCCTCTTTATTTAATGTCTACAACTAGGCTCTATTTATTATTCAATAATCATATTTTTGAAATAATCATATTCTTCTGGGAAAAGTAGCTTGATTTGATTGAAAACTAAATAGGGGGCACCTCCTTTTAGAAATACAGATGACTCACAATGGATCATAAATATAGTGTGAAATACAACCCAGAGAAAAAAATAATCAGAATCATTAGCCTTTAACAAAAAGCTGCAGGACTGAAATAACATAGTAAAGTAATAAAACTTGAGTGCCCCCGAGTGTCATTTTAAATAATTCTCAATGTGAAAATAACTTGTTGATAAACGACAAATGAAAGCCTAAACGATTCCTCATAATTAGAGTTAATGTTTAATTAGACAAGAAATGGAAAATGCACAGGGTTATAGTCTAGAGTTGCCAAATAAATGGTAAACAACATTCTGACATTTGAAGGTTATGCTATTTGGCAGCATCTTTGAACACTAGTAAAATTATTTCATCATTTAGAATATACAATAATTATTTAAAAGGCTAATTCCAGCACAGTACTTCCACTGGCGGAGAAAACCAGTGTCAACTTTGTCTTCTATATTTCCTTCTCCCTTGTCATTAAGTTTGATAAATTTGCTTTTCTACATTATTCTTTGTTGCAGTCTAAAGTGTACACCTGTGCTCAGTTTTGCCAAAAGGCAGTCACATATTGTGATCAACGATGAAAATCAGACAGGGAGCCAAATTATATTGCTCTGACATCTGTCCCTCCATCTGTTAGAATTTAACAAACAGTATAAAGTAGATCTCTGATTATATCAATGCTCTTATTCTTACATATAACAGAATAATTTTTATATGATCAAGTCTCCACAAATTCTCAGTTTTATTAAAAATAAAGAATAAGGGAAAGTTCTAAATTTAACTTTTATTCATTGAACATTATTTCTGTACTACTCCTTCTTGCAGGATCAATACATGTAAAACTAAATACTCTCTTCTTGTCTGCCTAAGTTAGCAAGTATTTTGTTCTTTCTTATAAACTCCTTTGCTTCCTTAGGCAGCATAAACATCTCCTATAATGCAAAGGCAACATAATTTTTCCATGCTGAACTTTCTAAATCCAAGGAGTTGAACAAGTTTTTTAATTACTTTGAATAATTATTTTCATAAATTATAAATTATCAATTTTTGCTCAATAATAAGAAAACAACTTTAAAAGTTCTCTTAAATAAAGAAACTTCAAGAGTTGTCAACTCTTATTTGATCAACAACAGCCTTATGTGACCAACGTGTGTCTGGAGAAGAAACTCTGTCAAAGCCCCCTTTTTTAAATTGGAAACTCAGAGGTTCACACATGAACTTGTGATAACTGAACCAGGGCATAACAGCCAGGAACTGGGCAGAAGCCAAATTTTGTGGTATTGAGCATGACAACCATCACACATTTCCTTTGCTTTCAGGAGGCACCCTAACGTGAGCAAGAAAATTACTTCTGAAAAGCAAAGGACTCACACAATACACATGGGGAGTCCAGTAACAAGAACCACCCAAAAATGCACACAGCCAACCTGGAGACAAAGAAATCTGCAGAAACTTCCAGCCTCCGATCAGATAAAGACGTATGCTGAATCCCAATGATGAAGTTTGCTATTAAATTCTCATTTACAAATCTACATACGCTTGCTGCCCCTTTTTCTAATCATTGCAATATATAAATATTTCTTCTCTCATCTTGGCTCTGAAAGGTCTACAATTTCTATTTTCATTTTTGCCATATGTAGTAGCGGAATATTGCCACAGGGTGGTATACCACGCATAGTTAACGGAAAGCTTCTGTAATTCATGTGACAGTTGAGTTACACTCTTTTTTCAGCTTCACTTAACCAAGAGGCATCAGAATAACTGGCAGCTCTCTGAGTGATTAAAATTAAAACAAAACCTTAAATCATGCAAGTTCGCTAATCTCATATTATGCCTAACTGTATTATACCTTGCAAGCTTTGTTACATTGTTCATCCTTTTGGCAATTTCCAAAAACAAAACTAAACAAACTAACTAAAATTAGGAAGCAAAATGCAAAGAGGAAACTTATAAAGAATATACACCATACTAACTAAACTATGCAGAAAGAGCTAAGTTGTATTGACAATTCACAGAAATGCCGGTTAGGTACTATCATAAAGACAATGAATATATCTATATCTATGTGATAACATACCCGTCTGTTGACCCATCTAATTGCATGACCCACAATAATAATAGCATATGGTAAGCGGTTTAATATATGATTACTATGTTACTATTAAATATTTATATTTTTAATATTAATCGTAGAACTAATAAGTTGATGTACCTCCTTTTTAAGATAAATAACCAAAATCAGATTTCAATTTTGGGTTTCACAAAACAATCCCTCTTTTTCCTAGGAGGTTTTAGGCAAACTGAATTGAACTATTTCAATAATAAAAAAGGGAAACAATAAATATTCATAGCTTAAAAATAGATGCCAGGTAATTTTAGGCTAAATATGTATTAAAGCAATGTTATTTGTAGCAGGTGAGGACAATGGAACGACTCATCAATATTTTTTCATATTGATTTTTAGTTCCATTGTCGAAAATAAGTGACAATAGGTGTAGTGACTGAAGCATTTATCTGAAACACTGGGTCGATGGAAGAATAAGCTTAGAACTATTTGTTCTGCTATTTATTCCTTTAGCCTGTTCTGCAGATCAACTGGGACGGCTATTACCCTTCAGTTTTCTTTGAATCCTCATTCCTTTTATTTTATAGAGTGAAAAAAAAAGAAAAATAAAATGTGGGTTTGCCTCCTGTAAGGAAAAGAGAGGCAGCACCTGCTCAGAACTTCAATAGGCACAGTTTAGCCTTAACAGTAAATTGGTAAATGAATCCTCTGCAGTTGGTTAGGTCCTAGCCAAAGGTAAGTACTTTTTCTATTAGGATACACTTCCAGAAACGTCGGTGCACCTTAGATGATTGAAAGTCAGCTTACTTTTCAGAGAGGATATTGCCTCTTTTGTAAGTTGACTGAAGTGAAATGAGCAGGCTAACTTAAGTCTCACCCAGCTGTGTCAGGGAAGTTGCAACTCATAGCTTAGCTTCCCTCAAATGCTATTTCTTAGCATGGGTATTAGCACTAGAAGCCATAGGTATGTCTAATTCATGCCTCTTTTACTGTCTAATGTTCTGAAGTTAAAAAGTGGGCAAAAAAGACAGCAGTTATTGTCTATAATACATCTTAGGCTCATACTCTAGAGGATACTAAAGATTCAAGTTTCTATTCCTGCAATACACTTAAGAGCTGTGTCCTTTCAGAATCAAGCTCTTTGAAAAACATTAAGAGCTCATTAGTAATCCATGTCAGCTATGGCTGCTCAGCTTGCAAACGGAATTTACTTCAGTAGAGTACACATTATGTTTCAATGGTCAGTGCAGGTTTGAGGTCAACATTTAATATACTTTTCATCTCAGGGAGTTGGCTGTTGGGGTTTTAGAATCCTACCTCTCTCACAGGACCTGCCAAGATAGCCTGTTCCGGAACAATCACAGACATATCTGTTCCACCCATCCCTGCACATGCCATTGTTTTTGCAAGGGTTGCTAAGGCACGGTTTTGCTGTTTCCCTTGAGCAGGAGGGCTTCACTCCAGCAGTACTTTGAACTTCAGCCATTTGCCGGATATCTTTGCTTTGGCCATCGATGAACAAATCCCTGATGCAGCCCACGTAGCCATAGTTGAGCAGAGCAGTCCACACCTCGGTGGGGAAGACAAGGCCAGCTTTATTTTCTGGCAGGCCCCCCAGGTACAACTCATCATCCAGGTCCAGAATCTCACTCTCACCAGGAGCAGTGTAGGGAGTACGCAACGTGTTGACAGAAATGGTACCTATTTCAAAGACAGGAGAATGCACAGGTCTTTAAAAAGCACCAATGTGTTATAAATATCTTTCTCTCTTTCATCTGCTTGATGGTTAACTCCTTGAAGGCAGACAATTCTTATTATTCTTTCTATCCTCACTTTCTGGTATTTCCTAGAGAAATTAAGAAATCCATGGTATTAAGAAACTTTAGAAATAAAACAGACTAAATGGTTCCATTTGAACTTGACAATGAAAACCAAAGTGTACAGCCAACAAATAGTGTTTGAGAGCCTCTGACAGTTCAGCCAATGCATGTATACATATATTAAAAATAAAGAAACTGTAGTTCTATATCAGTCTCTAGAAGAAAGTCAGATTCCCCTTGGTTAGTGCTTGTTTTCAAAGCCAAAATTCAATTGGAATCCAAAGAAAGATTTTATGTTCCTATTTTAACTGACTTGATTACTTTGATGGAGCACAATAGTTTCACAGATTACCTATGTCAAAACCTGACTTCATCACTCCTAGCTGTATAAATCCATTGATTAACTTACATAGTTTTGTTTCCCTTATTCATAATATGGGCACAATAATATTACCCACCTTATAGGGTTGCACTTAGTGTTAAACAAAATAATACTAGTAATGTACATGGTTTACAATAAGCACTGTATAAATGTTTGTTATTATATTTCAGTGAAAGAATCAAGTAAAATCTATTGCTTCCTTATTTTTAAACCAAGCTAGTTATTTATTTAAATTAACAAGGCTTTCTTTTTCTCACTCCAAATGTTGAGGAGAAAAATCTATTGGTTTATACATACAAAGGGCTCTAAGTCCTAAGTATAGAATAACCAGGTATTCATCTACATAGGATCATTTGAGGGTCACAGAAAAATATTAGTGTAATCTATGAAAAAAAAGAAAGATAGAAAGCACATTCCTGATCAAAACGTGCATACATACTGTCAGATTACCAAAATTCCACTGATACGCTATCTTCAGAAAGACATTTGTACAAATCCAACCATGATACCTGAACAGAACACCACAAGGACCCACAACCACATTATTCCAGATTTATTTCTCATCTCCAGATTATAAGGAAGGATAGGAAGAGTCTGATGAGAGAGAGAGGATGAGAAAAGGTCTGACAGCATGCCGCGGCATGGGCATAGAACCTCAGGTATTTAGGGAAGAGACACAAGAGACACCTGGAGATGGGAGGTGTGATACAGAAGTAGGGACAAAAAGAATAAGTGGAGGGTAGGTCGGGTGTGTGTAGGGAGACACATTTTAGTTGCTACACAGAATACCAAAGGCCCGCCCCAAGTGAAAACACATACCTAATTAACGATGTAAGGCTGTGGGCCCTGATGTGCCCAGGAGTATTCCAAATCCCAGCAGAAAGGCCCCCTTCAATCTAGGCAGTGTAATGGGGTCTGTCTTTGTGAGGGAGAAGGGCATGGAAGCCACTGACAAAGACTGCTCAGGTGGCCAAGTCATTAAGAGGATATTTGGCTCTCTAGACTTTTAGAGAAAGAAAAGGGAAAAGCTCCTAGGGGAGAAACACTCAAAGGCATTGCTATTTTGGCCTTCCAATGAGGGGAGCAAAATAAGAGATTTCTTAGGGAAGCAGCCAAAAGGGAAAAGGACAAAGTATTCATTTTTACTGTTCACATTTGTACAAGTGTCTAGAAGAAAACTCTCATTTAGGAACATATGGGAACCATAAAATCCTATTTAGAAAAATATAAAGCATGGCATTTTGGGGAAATAAAATTTATAATATTGAGAGAGAATGGTGACTCTTTTCTATTTCAAATGGAATGATCATTACATGCATTTCAAAACATCATTTTGTATATAGCACTATTCAAAATACCTAAGAAGTGAATAAACAGATGGTCCCTATCCTCTGCAGTAGCTAATGAAAGTTAGAATATGATGAGAAAGAGTCTTTTAATGACAAAAGGAAAGGTGGACACTTTAAAAAGCATGTATTATCATGGAAAGCAAAGAGTTACATGCAATGAACAAAGTGCCATGTTCTTTTTTTTTTCTTTCTGAGACAGAGTCTTACTCTGTCACACAAGCTGGAGTGCAGTGGCAGGATCTTCGCTCACTACAACCTCTGCCTCCTGCTTTAAGCAACTCTCATGCCGCAGCCTCCCAAGTAGCTGGGATTACAGGTGTACGCCATCACAGCCAACTAATTTTTGTATTTTTAGTGGAGATGGAGTTTCGCAATGTTGGCCAGGGTGGTTTTGAATTCACGGCCTCAAGTGATCCACCCACCTTGGCCTCCCGAAGTGCTGAGATTACAGGCGTGAGCCACCATACCCAGCCAAAGTGACATGTTCTTAAATAAGAGAGGGATTCTACTCTATTTTCCAATTAGTTCAATAAGGCTTCCTAAAAGCAGTAGAATTTCTGAGGATTTGATGAAATGAATATCCACTATTGAGAAGAAATGTTAGGAGACACGGAACTTAGCAAAGGAACAATGACAAATTATTCCAAGTGTGGTGATATATTCCTATATATATATATAAACATATATGTGTGTATGTATTCCCATATGCTCTTTTATTCAGCTCAGATGGGGAAAAAAGCCCTTGGAAAGGCTGTACTGTCCTTACTCATGGTATTGTAATTCTGACACTAAGAGGACTCCTCGAGGACTCCCGAGATGAGGAAATTCACTGGCTTCCACAACTCACTTTCTCACCCTATTTCATGTAGTTTCCATACCTTGGTGCACTGTGTCTGCACTCACTCTAAAGGGCAAAATGGCTGCCAGGTGGTTTACACAATCATTCATGACAGTTTGTCTGACAGTAAGGATGGAGTAACTGTTTCTCTTGATTTTTATTTATGGTGTGTTAGTGCTTGCTTTGAGCAAAGTATTGTAAGAAAGTTCAAATAAGTTATTTTATGAATGTGCTTGATGATATAGACAGGGTAAGATTCTTACTATAACTTTATCATTAGACTTGAGTTTTCTGAATATGGTCATAAAGACCACAATTTTCAAATATCCCAGTGCACACTTAAACACACACCCACACCCACCCACACACACACTCTGAAACAAATGTTTAAAAGAAAAAAAAATATTTAACTCTACGGCCTCTGAAGCACTTTGGTATTTTCTCTCTCATCATATCATTTTATTAAAACAAATGCTGGACCATCAATGGATTTTAGCATCAGCTAAAATGTTGTAACCCACCGTACAAAAAATAAATAAATAAAAAACAAAAACAGATTTAAGGGTTACTATCATAAAGAGTATGTTTCTCCCATAGTTCCTTATTGTCCCTTTGAGAGACAACTGTAGAGTTCTCATAGAAAGAACAAGTAGGCCAGGCATGGTGGTTCATGCCTGGTAATCCCAGCACTTTGGGAGACCGAGGCGGGTGGATCACCTGAGGTCGGGAGTTCGAGACCAGCCTGACCAACATGGAGAAACCTCATCTCTACTAAAAATACAAAATTAGCTGGGCACGGGGGTGCATGCCTGTAATCTCAGCTACTTGGGAGGCTGAGGCAGGAGAATCGCTTGAACCCGGGAGGCAGAGGCTGCAGTGAGCCGAGATCACGCCATTGCACTCCAAGGGCAACAAGAGGAAAACTCCATCAGAAAGAAAGAGAGAGAGAGAGAGACAGAGAGAGAGAAGAGACAGAGAGAGAGAGAGAGACAGAGAGAGAGAAGAGACAGAGAGAGAGAGACAGACAGAGAGAGAGAGAGAACAAGCAACAACACATGAGACAGAAGGAAAAAGGAATTTAATCCTACCTTTAACTCAAATTTAATCCAAGAAAGACTAGAACTTAAATTGAGCTCTGGATTCAAAGGAGACACATCAGGCAAATGGATGGATCAGATATCAGTCATTGGAATATTATGCACACAGACACCATAGGATGAAGAAAACAGGGCTGAAAATCAAGTACTATTTTATCTATATGCTTTGCTAATCCGTATGAACTTGTATTTTAGAAAATCTTTGTAAAAGAGATGGCAAATAATCAGAAAGTAAAGAATTTAACTCAAGTGGGACGGAAGCAGTTATTTTTATATTTTGAAAATTTATGGAGTAAAAATGGCTTGAATTAATAATTAAATTTTATTACTGAGACAAATGCAAATAGAAATTTATATTTTAGCCTAAACATGTGTCCTGAAATAGACACATTTCCAATAAGGGATTTGAATCCCAGATCTCCTTAATGATTTTTACTATGGATATGAATCAAAGGACAAATTCACCTAGCAAAAGAGTCATCACAGAATCCGAATTAGTTTAAACCAATTCAACTCATAGATATGAGCATAGTGAAATTTAAATATTAAGGTTCCCATGTGCTTATTTTATTATAATTGAGTTATAAAATCAGTGGTTACAAAGAACACATCAAATTAATATTTAAACCTGGTTCATTGATAATTGAAGACAACTGAGTAGTTGCCAAACTCTATATTTCAATGCAAAAGGAGAATTTTCCAAAGGCTGAGGTAAATAAATGTTATAAATACATTTTTAAGAGAAAACAAAAATCTAAATGTATTAATGGGTCATCCCTCTATCTTTTTCCAGGAACCACAAATATTGACATGTTCTTTTTTAAATAGTTTGATTCTTTCATACATTCTACCCCTTCTAATAAATTTATATTTGAAGTTTCTGGTAAATTAACTATATATTTTATGTAAACATTGTTACATTAAGGCTGCTAAAATTGGGGAACAGTAGTCATATTTGAGAAATTATCTAGACTGGGGTTTCATGCTTCACTATTTAAGAATCCAAAGCAGCCTGCTATGCTATTTTATTTTTTAAAGGAATGAGATCGCAACTAAAAATAAATTATTTGTGGACATACAACTTTTTTTTTTTTTTTTTGAGAAGAAGTCTCGCTCTTTCACCCAGGCTGCAGTGCAGTGGCGCGATCTCGGCTCACTGCAGGCTCCGCCCCCCAGGGTTCACGCCATTCTCCTGCCTCAGCCTCCCACGTAGCTGGGACTACAGGCGCCCGCCACCTCGCCCGGCTAATTTTTTGTATTTTTGATAGAGACGGGGTTTCACCGTGTTAGCCAGGATGGTCTCGATCCCCTGACCTCGTGATCCGCCCGCCTCGGCCTACAACTTTTATAATTTTAATGTAGAAACCGCATTACATTCATTATATTCTTACATTTAAAGCTGCTTTTTCATGACATATGTAAGAGGTAAAATGAAGTTGATAAGCAGACAAGGTAATATTTAAGAATATTCATAAAAAAGTAATAAATTTATATTTCATGTAAAATTGTATGCAAAGGTTAAAAAAAACTTTTTAAAACAGCTCTTAGTTATAAAAGTGGAAGTGAAATTTACAACATAGTGAGGTAGTTTTTCATTACCTATCAGTTTCCATTATTTTTTCTATCCCATTTTTATTGTCTGTTCTACTTCCATAAGATTAGTTTACAGGGTGAGAAGAAACACAGAGTGAAGGTGAGATTTAAAATATGTTAAGTTGATGTCAAGAGTTAAATTACTTCAAAAGTTTAAATTACTAGGAAATGAGGAGTAGAAAATAGTGTGCTGTAATAGGGAACCCTTTTTCCTGATGAGAAAATGCGATGTTCTAGCTCTTCAACTAACTAGCTAGCAAGTTTAGCCCAAGGATAGATTTGTTAGGCTTCAATGTGGCTCTTATGAAAAGTAAAGAAATTCACTAGATGGATTACTAAGATTCCTTTTTGAATAAACAGTTTTTAAATTACTGCTTAAATGAATCGTTTAAATTAATGTCAATTTTATCTATACATAATTCTGCACCACCTGTCCCTATACAAACTAATCAGATTTCACAAAGTTACAGTTACTTGCCAAATTCCTAGTCTAGTAACAAATTCAAACTTGATGAAAAAGGCACAAAATAAGTAATAAAAATGGAATACAACATTGACAATAGGGTATAGTGTAAAATGTAAAATATATAATTCTCATAAAATAATTTAAAAAACCCAACATATTAACAGTAGGTATTTGGTGATAGTATAATTATGGGTGTTTTTAAAAAACTTTCTGTATCTTTTTTAAAACCAATGTCATCTATGAGGTTTTTAAAGAAATAAAATTAACTGTATTTGAAAACAAAACAAAAATACCATCTTAATATTCCACTCTCTGCTTATTACCATCTGTTTACTGCTTACTTAATTCATCTGTGAGCTGGGAACTTCAGGAAGTAAATGAATATATGAAAACAGAAATCTTCTGACAAAAATTTAAAAGTTTAATAATATCTGATATTGGCAAGAATAAGAGGGAAAGGGCACTTCAATTACTGTAGATAAGAATGTAAACTGAAACAGCAGTTATAACCTGTCATTATCTTTCAAAATTAAAAATACAATTAATCCAGCAATCCCATTTCTCACATTCAATCCTAGATATTCCGACCAATATACACAAAGATTTCATGTATGAAGGCATTATCTATAAACTAGTTTAAAACAGTGAAGGTTTAAAAAAAAAGTAAAAATTCAAATGTTCTTCAATAGAGAAATGCCTAAATATCAGTATGTTCAAACTAAGGTATGTATGGTGTCGCTACAAAGAATGGCACAGAAAACGCTCCCTGTAAGTTTTTTTGTCACATAGTAATTGGTAAACTATAATCTTGACTATGGAATAAAGGCTGTATAATTACTTTATGTGTGTGAACATATTTATAGATATATGATGCCTAGAAAAAGAACTGGGAATTTTTCAACGCCAAATTATTTTAGTGGTTATCTATGGAGAACAGAGTAAATTGATGAGGGAAGTGTGTGGTAAGGGGAAACTCTTCACTTTGGTAGTTTTTGAATTGCCTGGACATATTCACCAAAAACATGTATTTATATATTAAACACATCATGCATTACACAAATGCACATATATAAACACACATACACATTCATAGCAATGTATAGACACATATACATTTTAAACATGATCATACACAATGTTGGAAGGTTGTAAATACCAATCAAATAACATTCTGCAGCAATTGAAATATTATTTTGCAGAAGTTCCACAGATTTCCACTCAGCATTCCACAGTAAAGGTCACTAGGTCTGAGTGTGGTCAGTTAACTGCCTGTCTCCTTAGGGTGAAACTGATGCCATAGTCCAGAGCCTGCCCCTTAGCGAGGCAAGCCCAATGAGGAGATTTGGTAGATTTTCAGAGGGCAGTTTCACTTCCCAGGTTTGACTGATACTTACTAAGTCCATAACACCAATGTATAAAATAAGAATGCCAAGTTACTAATTTCCTCTGAGGAAGTACCTATCACAGGACATGAAATACCTTCCCATGTAGCTCTGCCAATAGGGATGTCAATTATAATCAAATATTACTTATTCATTTATGATGAGAAATTTACTTGTTACAGGAATGTGAATACTCATATGCACTCATCCCTCGGTATCTGTGGAAATTGGTTCCGGGATCTCCTGGAGACACCAAAATCTGTGGATGCTTGAGTTCCTGATATAAAATGGCTTAGTATTTGCATATAACCCATGCACATCCTCCCATGTGCTTTAAATCATCTCTAGATTACTCATATCTAATACAATGTAAATGCTACATAGTTACTATACTGCATTGTTTAAGAAACAATGACAAGAAAAAATGTCTGTATATATTCAGGGCAGACTCAATTTTTTTTCCAATTATTTTCAATCCATAGTTGATTGAATCCACAGATGCAAAACCCACAAAAAATGGGGGGCCGGGCCGACTGTATACATAACTGGTCTATTTTCTCCCTCCACTCTAATCAGACTTACAATGGGAACTAAATCTTAATCAAAAGAGTGTATGGGGAACATGGATTCTGAACAAGAAGAATGCATGAGATAAGGAAATGTATAGTGATATTGGCCTGGGAAGGCTTGACACTCTTATCTCAATTAAATGACCTGCCTCCTTCTTTACAGTGGGGATGAAGTTGCCAAGTTCGCTGAGCAGTGTTCAGAAGATTACTGCTAATATTTGCCCCTGTGAGTTTCTTTTCTTTAGATATGTTAATACATTGAAGTTCTACAAGCCCGGGGGCCTAGCTCAGGTACTTCTGAAAAGCTCTGCTCTGAATCTTTGCTTATGATTCCGTAATTCCCAGAAAATAAATTTTGTTACTTAGATAATCTTGAGCAAAAGAGTACATAACATCATATTAAACAGCCTGAAAAATTATGTTTATACTCTAACTGCAACTATATAAAATATATATACATGTTAACAAAAACTGAAGGAAAATGTACAAATATAAAAAATATTTGGAGTGTGGAGAAACAGTAAATGACTTTTTTCTATAAACTTCTTCAGAATAAATAAATATAAACATTTTAATAAAACTTAACATTACAATTTTAAGCAAAATTGACCCCATCTGGTCATATGGTCAAAGAACTAGTAAATTATTGGTAAGGTATTTCGGTGTTTCTTCTGATGAATAGTGGTTTATGGGTATGGATATGAAACAAAGTATTATAAATGCACTTAAAATTACTTCAATGTATATAATAGGCTACTAGGCAGAGGCATGGGAGGAACGTTTACAGTCAGAGGGCAAGTTCAAACAAGACCTAAGCAGAGAAATTGTCTAACGGTTGTTCGAGTAGAAATGTTTAAGTGTGGTGATTCATGAATGGTGTACACAGAAATCAAGGCTGGCAATAGATAGCTAGAAAGTGCTGTTCACATCAAACAGTGATTACTATAAACCTCTAATTATGTGCTCTTGAGAGAGCCTTGTACCTTTCCCACTGTAATTTCTAGTTCTTAAACTGGAACTCTATGGCTTCAATTCAAATCTCAATGGCTTCGTAGCCGTTAAATGTAGGCTTACCCATGAATAACCGCTGACACAATCTGCTGTACCCTGCTGTATACAAGCCAACTTTGACAAGAATAATGAGTTTTCTCTTTGATTTCATTGTGTAATGATGGTTTACAAAAAATAAAATAAAATAAGCCTGGCAGTTTGCTATAAAAATACTTGAGAGGGTACCTTTGACTGAGCCAAAGAGCTTAACACAAATTTAAACAGTATTTGTGCCCCAAGAAAACAATCATTAACGTCATCCTAACTGTAGCTCCATTCACACTTTAGCTAAATACCTGGGCAGCTGTTTTGTGTTGAGGGTGGGACCAGAGAAGAGGCAAAGGGGAAGTCTGGAAAGAGAGAGACTGGTTTAAAAGCAACAACAACAAAAATGCTCAGCTGTAAGTCCTGCAAAAATTGCAAAGTAATGGGCCTCTTCAATCATATTTATTAACTCCAGTGACTTAGGGGTTTTGCCCTGTTAGTAGCTAAGTTATCCACAGAGGATATTTACATTTTGCAGCACTTAAGTCACCCACTCTGATTCACTAAATCATGCCTGCACTTGGTGTGGTTTCTCCTTTGCTAGCTTAGTGCAGGATCTGGAAGTGCCATTTACGGCTCAGCCCACTTGGCTTTCCATGTCGCTGACCCTCTAGTGAGCAGGCAGTGGAAGAAAGTTGCATTGCACATAATGAACAGCTATAGCCAAGCAGAATTAATCAAACTGTGGAAATTAGAGTGAATTTTCCCCATGTCTCAGATTGGAAGAAGGAACATACGTTAGAAATAACCCGTTACAATCAGTTTTGCCAAAATGAGAAAGTTTTAGAAAATTACACAGAAAGGCATTGTTTCTCATTGAATAAGGGGTTCATATACCCCTTTCAGTGAACTAAAGACCAAAGAACCAAACGGAAGGCCACCAGAAAGCCGGACATCCTAGGTTCTTGTCAAGGGCACACCTACTGTGGCTGCATATCCCAGTCCTCAGAAAGGAGTTACCACCTTCCTTCTTGATGGATTTTCCTGCTGCCTCTATGTCTGCAAAATGATATAGGGACCTCATGACCAAGAAGGGACAGAAGTCCTGTTCTCATAAAAACTTTTCATTTTTGTACCAGGTTTACACATTCTCTAACAATTATTTAACTTTCTCAGTGGTTTATTTCAAACATCTGGGCTTGGAGGAGGGTGTTGTATTGCTAAGAGAACACCACTTTTTATCCTATATCATATAAACTGCTTTCAGACAGTAATGTAATTTAAACAAATTCTTACAGTTAAAGAAGTTGCATTTACAATTAAAAGAGTGCCATTATTCTCCAAATGTAAAAAATGATGCTGCTATTTTATTTTAATTTTTTTAGAATATTAGGGGTTGTTTGGCCCTGTACTACTTACATGTTTTTATTCTTTAGTTTTTCTTATACCAAATATATATTGAACAACTGCTATACCCAGGAATGTACTAGAAACTGTGGATAAAAAAATAAATACAATTTTCTCTATCCGGGATGGAAATTATGAACCTTATAAACTGGGTAATATTAAAATTAAATCATTTGTATCCACCAAATATGATTTTAACCCTATCTCCATCCAAAAATAACCACTACTTATATCGGCAGCAAATTAATGACCATGATGGTCTCATTATATTTCTATTTACTTCAGTATGGCCAACAGCAGAAAGAATTGCTCTTAGGCGTGGGTTCCCTCTACTTTAATAACAGAGATAATAAGGCTTTTAAAATATTGAGCTAAGGAATATTCCAGGCAAATCAACAGATATGGCCTCATTATCTGTATGTCAGAAAGGAACCCATGTTACCCTCTTGTCATAGCAGTACCCTTTCTCCACATTATATGAAAAATAATTTTCATATAGCCCCTGAATATAACTGATATAAAAAATGGGTAAAATAAGTTATTTCATGAATTTCCATGTTTCTTAGTTTTAAGTGACCAATGAATCTTAGTGTTTCACCAGCCAAATCAGAAATATCCTTTAAGTAAAATAAAAACAAGTATAGTCATTCGTTCGATTTTTAAAAGGCTACTCCATAGCAAACCAATGCAGTGTGCAAATATGGAACTTAATTAAAATACTATATATAAAATATTAACAGCTGCTGCTATTAAAATTACATTAAACTCCCTTGAGCTAGGCTAACATAATATGAGCTCTCTTTTTTTTCAATTTAATAAAGGACAGAACTTGGTTTAGTGAATGAGCTTTGGTTTTTATATTGTTTGTACCAATTCACTAATCTGAAATTTTAATCACATAAAAGTACTTTACCATCACAACAGCACCAAACATAGTAATTTGATCTTTCCATTGGATTCAAAGAAAAATCTCATGCTTTATTTTATTTCTTAGATGCAAACCCTTCCTTAGAACGTGTTTCTGTTCTTCCCATACAGAATTGAGCTTTGTAAATTAAAGTAGATATCATCTACTTTTGACCTTCTCCAATGAGGGTACAAATACAGTAATTAATAAACTCTTGGTAATTTGGATGAATTAAAGAGCTTAAACAGAAAAAGTAGATTTTATTCTGCTTGAAGATTAAAGTATTTATCTGATAATTAGATTGCATCAATACTTTCTCCTTATAATAAGAAACCTCATAAAATATTAAAAATAATTTTGCTCTCTGTGAGTATGTGTATATGTGCATGTGTGGCATGTATGTACATATGCATATATATACATAGATACACACATATACATGTAGAGAGAGACACATGCACACATATATAGACACACACACAATTTACATAGAAGAAAGACTGGAAAGAAATACCCAAAAATATAAATCATTATTTTCAAATGAATAATGAATACTTTCCTTTTTCTTTTATATTATTTTGTATTTACTAGTATTTTGAATTAATTGTGTATTACATTCATATAGTTAGAAAATTCCTCATTTCTAAGTGAATGAAAAGCAACTGATTTGATGTTTGGTGTTTTTTTCCTCCTCTGAACTTTCAGAAGATACCTGTTTAACCTGATATGGGTTGTTTTGTTGTTTTGAGACAAGGTCTTGCTCTGTTGCCCAGGCTGGAGTGCAATGGTATGATAATGGCTCACTGCAGCCTGGAACTCTTGGGCTCAAGTGATCCTAAGTGTGGAGATTACAGGTTCATACCTGTAATCACACCACTATTTTTGGCATGTTTTGTTTTAAAGTGCTATAAAATCTGACTTAAAATATCTCTTCTTGAAAGTAATTTTCACAATTTTATTCTAGATCTACCTTAAGTCAAATTGTAACATCCACAAGCTAATTTAGTTTCAAAGCACTACATTAGCCCATGACCCCATCACTTCAAAATTCTTCTGCCTGAAAGTTCATACGTACCAAATTAACTGCTATCTCTGGCAGAGATAGGCTGGAGGGATTCAGAGGGGAACACTCTATTATTATTGTTATATTTTTGCATTCCCATCAATGAACTCTTCTCAGCTTATTTTTAATTAATTAATTTATTTATTTTCAGACGGAGTCTCGCTCTATCTCCCAGGCTGGAATGCAGTGGCAGGATCTCGGCTCACTGCAAACTCCACCTCCCAGGTTCATGTCATTCTCCTGCCTCAGCCTCCCGAGTAGCTGAGACTAAAGGCACCCGCCACCGCACCCAACTGATTTTTTTTTTGTATTTTTAGTAGAGACGGGGTTTCACTATGCTAGCCAGGATGGTCTCGATCTCCTGACCTTGTGATCCGCCTGCCTCGGCCTCCCAAAGTGCTGGGATTACAGGCGTGAGCCACCGTGCCCAGCCTCTTCTCAGCTTAAATCAGAAAGAAGAAGAAGAAGAAGAGGAAGAGGAAGAAGAAGAAGAAGAGGAAGAAGAGGAAGAGGAAGAAGAAGAAGAAGAAGAAGAAGAGGAGGAAGAGGAGGAGGAGGAGGAGGACAGAGAGGGAGGGGGAGGAGGAAGAAGAAATGGTAATTCAATTCCTTGTAGACTTCTTTAGGAAAGTGAGAATATTTAGGGAGACGAAGTTTCCAGAGAGGAATGAATCAGAAACACAGTCTCCAATATATCTGGGAATGAGAGCAATGGGTTCTGACCTTCCTTCTCTCCACACTCACTCCCAACTCCTTCTCAATTTCCATATATTCTATTTCTTTATTTTGTTAGTTAAAAAACATATTTCCAAACAGGCAAACACAATCTTCTTGATCTATAAACAGCAGAATAAAAAAGCAGGGATAAGAGGGAAGCAGAAAATAGTTCAGCTGGGAGTAAAAACAAGTACCGAGGGAGCCCATGCAAGGAGGGTATGAGCAAGAGAGTTCAGCCCCAGGTCTTCAACAGGGCCCTTATGAAAGAGGATGGTTATCACAGATTACTGAGTCTAAAAGAAGCACTCAGCTTCTTTTAGAGTTGGTTGGGGGTGGGTGAAGTAAAGAAGGAGAGTAGATAGGTCTAAATTTAGTTATCTTCTATTACAAGATCATTTGATTTATGTATGAGTAGGACAATCAGAGCATGGGAGCCCAAGGTGAAGGGAATTAAATAAATGTAGTTGTATACTTAAAACCGATTTCTCTCTCCTTCTCTTCTCTCCCTCTCTGTCTGCCTCTTTCTCCCTCTCTTCTCTCTCTCTCTCTCTCTTCCTCCCTCCTTCCCTCTCTTTCCCAGGATTCCCACAAATGTCATTTCTGCTTCCTGGATGATCCTTTCCCCTCAAAGCTCATATTAGTCAACATCCTAAGCCCCCTAAAACACTCCCAAATTTCAGTGTAAAAGTGATTTCTTCGGAGAAACTTTACCTGCCACCTTTACCCCTCCTCTCTTAGAGAAATAAAATGCAGCAACAGGAAGCAGAATGTTTGCTGGTGGAATTCCAAATACCTTTCATCAGAAAGGGAAGCAGTCTGGAAGGGCAGCAGAGCTTTGCCAGTGTCCTTGAAATGCTACTGTATTGATTAAAGTGTTTTTAATGCCATAGACTCATCCTAAAGTGTGCTGTACCAAACCAAGGATTTTATGTTTGGATCATTCTAATTGTTTTTCATATTTTATATTTGCCACTTCGGGTACCTCCAAACATCCAACAACATAAGAGAAAACTGGGAATAGAAAAACTTTGAATTTTTTCACTTGCAAATTCAAGACAAAATTTTCTGCAAGATTTGGCACTTGATTACCCAATAAAAGTTCATTTAAGAAGCTATTTTAGAAGACATTTGAGCATTTGGGGTTTGATGCCCAACTATGATAATTAATTAGCTCTTTCTGATTTTTATATGGTATGAAACAGAAGCAATATCAGGCAATTTCTTTTACTCTAAAGAAACAAATGCAGGAAGTCTTCAATATGTCTTGGTTTTCACTTTTAGGAATGGCACGGGTGGGTGGGGTGCTCTGGCAGATAAACAGCATAGAAAAATGGTAAGATTACCTGACCGTCCGTCTCTCTGGAAGTCCACATGATACCATTCTCCATCATTCACTTTCTTCAATAGGGCTTTTATTTTTATAGTACCTGACCCCATGTCCAGGAGGAGGTAGAGGTGGCCATCTAGCATCTCAATAGCAAAGAAGTCCACCTTTATCATCTGTGGGTGCTTGGCATCTTTTTGATGTCTTGGCTTGCCATGGCTAAATAAGATGAGGCCATTTGGCTCTGTTGTACGGAAATCAAATGATATGGAGCCAGTTTTCTTTGCATTCCATTTAGGCAAAGAGATGAAAGACTCTGGGGTCTCAAAGGTGATTGGGTCTAAAGTTGCAACATTCTCACATTTAAATGCCACCACTCCATGGATCTTCATCTTAGGATCTCCTTGCTTGGCAAGTCGAGATAATTCCAGCCTCACATCATTATTTTTATATACAACCTGTGGGCAGAGGATAGCAGTGAGAAACTACCCTCAATATTTTAATATCTGAAACTTGTCAACAGCTCATGTAACTTGCAAGGACATCATAAAAAGGCACACAATATTTAGTTAATTTTGTTGTATAAAGGAAACATTTCTCAGGCAAATAAAATTCAAGTGTCAATTCATAGAACAATAACATAACAATTTAAATTAATTCAAATAATGTGTGTCCAGATGCACACACGCATGTGCATATACACACAAACTGCTTGTATTTAACTCAAATAATTAAAAAATCTGCATATATCTTTAATTTCATGTCTATATTAACATGTTAAGACTTGAACTTATAAAAGCTACTTGTTTCATAGTTGTCTATGATATTTTTAAATTTAAATATAAGCATTGAGGTTATTAAGTCCCCATCATTAAAGCATTTGAAATTGGATACCATTATATACCAGCCCCCTAAAATATTGGATCTCTTCTATTATCTATATATCTGCTGTGGATACTAACTTTGCAAGATAGTCACCAACAAGTTAAAGCACAAAGCAGCCTGATATTTGTCAGAAAAAAAAAAAAAAAAAAATATATATATAAAAATATATATATATATATATATAACTAAGATACAGAAGATCCCTGACCTGCATCAATACCTTTGAATACTGTTAAATAACGTGGCACTGCCACATGTAGAATATGGTGCTTCCCCTCAATTTATTCAACCTGTGTTACTGGTGATCCATTTCACTTTTAATTTACACAAATGATGAGCAAGGGTTGTCTTGTACTCTCATTTTCCAAAGCACTTCAGTGAAAGAGGCTAGGCACTTCTGAGTGCTTATTGATGATCCTAAGGCTTTTTGGATTCCAATTAACACATTCGATAAATTCACTGACAGGGTTCACGGTACCATACTTTTGCTATCCCATCACGCTAACAAATTCAAAGGTATTTTGACATAAAGATAAAGAGAGAAGGACATCTTTTCTCTACAAAATGCATACAGTGGATAATCATATTTCTAAAATACATAGACCATACTGACTTAAGGGTGAATTAGTTATCTAGGTCCACGTAACTATCTAGGTTCTTTTAAGAAGGCACTCTATAGATTTCAAAGCTCCCAACATTGCTAGACTCTAGATTTATTTATCCACATGTAAAAATATACATATATATGTATATGTATACACACACGTATGTTTTGTTTTTCATTTTTAGGAATGGCACGGGTGTTTTACATAATATATATAACAGGAAAAATAAGACAGCCTGTATCTGATTAGCACTATGAAGTCAACCAAGTCAACGCAGCAGTTATTCCAAACCCATGGCCAACCGAACCAACAGATGGCTGATGAGTTTCCTGATAGGATTTGTTAATGGATACTCTTTATTTTTCAGAGTAATTAAGAGTACATGCTCTGGTATTGGACTTCCTGAGTTCAAATTCTGGCTCCAGCATTACTGAACTGGGAAACCTCTATAAGCCTGTTTCACTCCTTAAAAGAAAATAGTACTTCACATAATGGTTATAATAATTAAATAAGAAAATACATATAAATGTGAAAAGCTACATAAAGGCATTCATTCCAATGCCAAGCACATTGTAAGATTTCAATAAATAATAACTACGTAAAATACACGATAATAAAAATCAGTGCTTTATCATCTAACGGACATAGATTTTAGTTCTAAATTTATCCATAAGAAAGCATTTAGAAATAAAGCCCACACATATAATTGGTTTTTATACATGATTTGTGCCAACTAAATAAGTCACATCTTTCCAATGCTGGGCCTGGTGTTTCAGTTTACCTTTAACTTGAAGAAGGATTATAATAAAGAATATGATATCCCTCATTCTTTGAACAAATATGTACAATGGTTTAACAAGCATCTATTGACAACAAAAGAAGAGAAAATGAACTTGAGCAATAACAAAAAGGAATTAAATTAATTCTTAAGAATACTTTTTTGAAAAGAGAAAGATCTATTAAGTCTTAGAAAAATTTATTTAGGATTGCCTTTCTTTGGAGATCTTTAGAGGCAGGGAAAATGCTTTTCAAGGATGATTTTCCAAGTTTTATCGCTTCTCACTATGACTTTCATGCTACTCAAACCTATATTATTTTTCCTTTTTCCTATTGATTTATATTCTAGTATGTGGGCATTCTTTTGACATAGATATTGATCAAGAATAAGTATTTTCAGACCCAAATGATGCTTCTGTTGATCAATGCCAACACTCATTCTTATAATAGAACCACTGTAATAGAATTGAGTGTTTCTGACATGAACAAGTGGGTTTTAGCCCTGGTATATTGTCTCTTGAATCTGACATCAGCCACCATAAAGTTGAAGAATGAGGGGCAGTCTAAGTCTGGGCAAGGATTTCAATGAGACATAATCTTATAACTGAATCAGGTGTCTTGGTGATGAAAAGGTTCAGGAAGATGTAAAAAATTAGAAGCAGGGATAATTCCCTGGGTAAAATTTATTAAGGTTAGCCATGCATCTCTCATAAAAAAAAAAAAGTATCTCCACCAGAATCAATGCTTTATATGCTTTATACTGGCAAGAACCTTGCTCACCACAGTGCAGCACCAAGATCAGTGGCTGGCACAGAGTAGATGCTCAATAAATATTTGTTTATAGTTGAAAAAATTCTTCCTTCACCTTTTTAAACCTAGTTTCTAGATTATAGGCTTTTGTAAATAATATTTAGACCTATAATTAAAATACAGCAGAATATGGTATTGCGGACCAATCTCATAAACTAATTACTATTTTGCCCTATTTCTCTAGGAAAAAGCATAAACTTATGCGCATATCCAGTTCATAATTGACAAGTTGGCCCATGCATTGGGAAATTTCATCTTCACACACATTTTGTGAGGTATAAATTCCTTTTAGAATGAAGAATGCCTGAGTTAAAACTCTCCAGAGGTTTATACACAAAAATATACACTGTGCTTCTCCTCAATATTGCTCTTGTAGGAAAGAACTATCTCCAGATACAAGAACTCTTTCCTACAAGAACTATCTTGAGAAGAAGCACACTGTGTATTTTTTTCTTCCCATTTTGTACTCTTTGAAAGGCTACTCCAGAAAACAGAAAAGCAATTTTGCATTGGTAGGCTTATGGCTCTCAGATTTATGCTACTATTTCATCTGACCCAGATTTTATAACTACCCTACTTTTCTAAAGTTAGACCTGCTCTTAAAATGAACTGAATCTAGTTCAATTAGAATAATGAGTAGCTAGTAAGTATTCTAACTCTTCTAAAAATTCATGTGTAAGCTATTTTTTCTTCTTTCTGAAACAATGTGGCACTCAATCATGGGAACACCTTATAATTATTCATATATTTTTAATTCTTATGTCAAAAGCTGTAATTTACATGTTTCACTTTTGAACAAATTTCTATATACTTTATCATCATAACAATTGATGATATTTGTGCACACTCATTTGGATCTGTTTATAGAACCAAGGTTTCTTTGGGGACATTGATTTTTTTTTTGAAGACTGATTCAAAATGTTGAATTTTACTTCCTTGCTTCATGGGCTTCTTTCCCATTTCCTCAAACATTTGTTAGAATTTTTAGTGTCCCTCTCACGTTAATATGCAAGAATAGGGAGTAATATGCTTGCATTTTCACATTCCTAGGGTTTACCTTTGAGGAAAACAATCACTGAGTATTATCTTTGATCTTAATGATAATCCTGAAAACATGACAGCAATGCAGAGAAAATAAATAACTTAAAGAATAGGAGCTTAATAGTCTGCATATTAACTTGGTTCGATCTCAAAGCTATTACTAATCCAAGTCGCTAACCTCTCTCTGTCTCAGTTTCTTAATTTTGGAAACTGACATCTATAAAGGCATGCCATATCTATAAATTCTTGAGATTTTTTACCCTTAATCTGTGTGATTTGGGACAGACATAAAAGATGCTCGATTGTTCCTGCCCCCTTTCTGGCTTTCTCCTGTTGCTATTTTTGATGCCAGGATATTGTTCTCTACTTTCAGATATACTGAAACACTAATCCATTAGTAAAGAGAATGTTCATTGCATCTTCAGGTACACAGACACGCCACAAGGATTATATCTATCTAAGTTTTGTACAGATGGTGCTGAAGCACTGGTAGTTGATAGATAAGGCTCTTTCAACAGAGCGGGAGTATGTGAAATTCAGTGTGAAAATATTTGCCACTCAGATAATGACTTTTTTAAATAAATATATGCTTCAGCTTGGAAATTACAGTGGGGGTCTTAACTTCATTAACATGCATGATGAAGACTTTTCATTATTTAACTATGGTAGTATGCAGGATGGTGAAATAAGCACCGAAGTTAGTGTTGTTTAGATATTTAGACTTTGTTATGACCCTCCCTGAGAGAACATGAATGACTCATATTTTAATCTATCTTGGTTTTTTCTTTCATACTTGCAGATAATAAAGAGTGAGGCCTAAGAATTTGGTTCTCAAGTCTGATTTCAGAGAGAATTCCAGCTAACTCATTTTCAAACCTGTGATCTTGTGCAAGTTCCTCAACCTTGCCAAGTCTCAGTGTTTTGTTCGTAAAGGACAATGATATCTACCACATTAAGGTTACTGTAAATAATAAATTATATTTTAGTTAAAGTGCTAATAATGGGTCCTAGCATGGAGTAAGTGATCAAGTAAATACTCATTGCTTTTATTAATATTATTATAAATAACATTCTTATTCTTACATTGAATTGTCCTAACAAAGGTAACAGCTAAGAAGGTAGACAGTAATTGACTGGCCACATATTTAAGGGAATTAAATAGTGCTGAGATCAGCAGCTTCAAAGGTATTCAGCAGATTGGGGCTTCCTTTTTCATGCTGATATTTACATTGCAGTTGGATGTACACATCAGGCTTTCTCTATAAAGTTCCTTAACTAGAAAATATACATAGCAGGCTAGCTAACCTAGGAGTTGTATTTTCACCCATGGAAGGGTTTCTGTAGTATCTAACAACAGCAGCTACCACTATCACCAAAGCCACCACAAGGATCAGTTAAGATATACCAGTTCACTTTCTGGCAGGCCCTCTTACAAGAGTTTTACATATATTAATGTGTTTAATTCCCATATGCATCCTAGAAAATAGGTATCATTACTTCCTATTACCATAATGTTACCTAGAAAATAGGTAACATTATTCTGTTATCAATAAATATCTGGAGGCACAGAGTGATTGCATGTCTTTCTTCATGATCATGTTTAATCCTGTTTGAATATCTAATGACGTTAACCTCAAACTTTATCTCTTTATCTTTGTTTCAGCAGGAAATTTATCTTCGTTTTTGATAGCAGTTGCTAAGTAGATTCACAGTCAAACAGCTGTTTGTCATCAGGCAAAATGATAACCTTTCAATGAGTTACATGTGCGTTCTAAATACCAGTATTTTTCCTTCATTTGTTGTCATTAAAATATCTCTAAGTGAATCAAATGTCACAAGTAAGTAGAGGAATTTATTGTGTATCTACTGATTAAAATGTCCCTTCAAGTCCAGTTATAGCAGAGGGCCTATTTCTGTTTCCAAGATGATATTGTAGTTTTTCAACAGGTATCTCATTTAGAATGTAACAAATGTTATCTTAAAAGTCTGTGCGGTTTAAGAATTATTTAAAGGGACTGTTGCTTTAATGCTTATTTTTGTTTATTTGTTTAAAATGCAGTTAATGCTTTTATTCTATTAAGACCAAGTGAAGGCCAAGCGCGGTGGCTGACGCCTGTAATCCCAGAACTTTGGGAGGCCAAGGCAGGCGGATCACGAGGTCACGAGATCCAGATAGAGACCATCCTGGCTAACGTGGTGAAACCCTATGGCTACTAAAAATACAGAAAATTAGCCAGGCGTGGTGGCAGGCGCCTGCAGTCCCAGCTACTCGGGAGGCTGAGGCAGGAGAATGGCGTGAACCCGGGAGGCAGAGCTTGTAGTAAGCCGAGATCGCGCCACTGCACTGCAGCCTAAGTGACAGAGTGAGACTCCGTCTCAAAAAATAAATAAATAAATAAATAAATAAATAAATAAATAAATAAATAAATAAATAAATATCAAGTGAAAATATTTATTTCAAGTACCGGAATTTAATTATCATTTTCACCTAGCTGTGACCTTTCTAGGCACCATCTCTTTATATCAGTGCACTGTGTCAGAATACAACCAGGAACTAGCCAGCAAGTGAAAAGTACAAGCGCCATCCAGTAAGTAGCAGATAAATTGCATTTGCTTTGCCATGATCTGGGTAAGAAGGAGCTCAGAAAAGCAAATGCAGCATATTAGAACTTTCATCCCCAACATTAACTTATTTATTATTTTGAAATTATGTTTCAATTCTGACACTTCCAATTCGATCAGATATGCACTTTTTAGACACATACTATGGTAGGATCAATCAAATGCAATTTTAGTCACTCCCGTGTGCATATGCATAGTTCCATAGAACATGTTACACTGAAAATAAACTAATTTAATACGCTAGTTTAATTTATCTTAAATATTTGCTAGTGGTAAATATATAACAGGTAAACTATATGTGATCAACACATATACACAGACACACACCTACACACACACCCAGAGTTTAAACATTACCCAGATACACTATATGTCAAATTTAATGTCATTGATGTCCATATAAATATGCACATATGTTAGAATATATGGTATATCTCTCAACAGATACATAGATAAGTAGATAATACATACCTATGTATGCCAGAGACATAACAAAATATAAATACATTAACAATATTTGATAATTTCAAAAAATTAGAAATTTGGTTTAAGCACAAAGATGGTCCTACTCATTTTGTATCAAAAATGTTTTGGCTCAAAAGCAAATTTTAGCACTTATAAAGTTGGTGCTCTCCACAAAAAAACCTGTAGCCTCCAAAAATTATTATTTTATGATTCAATAAAAGGAGAAAATTAGACATTTCCCTTCATGTTCCTGCCACTACAAGGAGACAATCTTAAAAGCAGAATAGAGGCAAGGTGGTCACTTTTTAAAATCTTTGCACCCATTATTGTTTAATCTTCCACCCAAAATCAAGTTTCTTATGCTATTCACTTTCTTACACTGAAGGTCTAGCATAGGATATGATTCTAGCAAAAATGTCAAACACTGTTGAGCTTAACTGACCAAGAGACTAATAGGATTTTAGCTTTTCTGGGAATGTCACTACACAGAAATTTTCATGTGTAGTGTGATATGTCCACAGGAGACAGGTGGGCATCCAGTACAGTACATACAACTGTGGAGTGGCTGCGGGAGGGTTAGTGGATAGGGAAGACAGTGTAGAAAATGAGCAAGCCCTGTACAAAGTAGTCCGATGCATGTTTATTTATTTATTTATTTGTTGAGAAGGTGTCTCACTCTGTCACCCAGGCTGGAGTGCAATGGTGTAATCGTGCAACCTCTGCTGCCCAGGTACAAGCAATTCTCCTGCCTCAGCCTCCCGAGTAGCTGGGACTACAGGCATGTGCTACCACGCCTGGTTAATTTTGGATTTTTAGTAGAAACGGGGTTTCACCATGTTGGCCAGGCTAGTCTCGAACTCCTGACCTCAAGTGATCCACCTGCTTCGGCCTCCCAAAGTAATGCATCTTTAAAAGCAATTCTTAGCAGTAAGGAAATTTAATTTTAAAGAGACATACGTAAATAATTTTGAAAAATCAGAGTGTTTTGGGAAGGCACCAAGTTGATCTTTTTTTCCCCTGATCTAATCTGATTCAGAGACCATGTACAGATAATATTTTCAATGAAATATGTTATCTTCTCCAAACCCAAATACTAAAACCTGTTATAAAATGCAAATCAAACTACAGTAATATGATTTATCCACAAAGGCATATGACATTTTATTTAAAACAAAAAAAATAGTTAAAAATTGGAGAGGGAAAAAACAATATTTTGTTTACGCAACAAAGAGAAAAATATTTTTGCTTAGTCTCAATTAAATACAACCAAATATATCCCATTAATCAGGGGAAGAAAAAGGAAAAGAAAACCCCTCCTGCTTTGTCCTTCCTTCATTCCAGCATTCAGTGAACTGCTTAAAGTTACTGAGACAACATTAGGTGCAATATGTAAAAGTTACTCATGGGAGTTGAAAGACTGAGTTGCCCTTGGGTTAGCAGCTCTATTTATGAAGCTTTCAGTGCATATGAGTGTGTAAAAGAATAACCTGAGTTTCATTAAATAGTTATGTCTATTTTTCTCACATTAGTGATTCAGTAATGCCTTTTGGAAATAAACGGAAAAATGAACCACAAATGTCAGTAATGTGAAGTTTCAGCCGAAGATCTTTTTGAAATACAAACTGCAAACTTCATCGTCTTATTTTCAGATGAAAAAACTGAGGCTTAAAAGGCTAGGAGGCTATCCAAGTTGGCATCAATCTCTGATCAAAATAATGTATTGGGGACTTCAGTGTTCGGTGTTCTTTCAATTTTGTGTTAAAAAAGAAAAAAGAACAATGAACGAACTCTGCCATAGGTCCAGGGTTATGAAATGCTCTTAAGCAATTACAAATGAAGAGCACCCCGCTTTTTAGCAACGTGACAGAAAAGGAACTGGAGCTTATTTAAAGGTGACTCCAACTTTAAAACTACGTTAGCTTCATAATAAGTTGATGTTCACATACAGAAATAAAAGTCCTGAGGGGGTAAAAATTGCAGTAATTTCCCCCAGTGATAGCATTTAGAAAGACACTGAACAAGTTAACTAGAATCAATGAACTTGCAATGTTCACTGCTATTTTAAAAGGAAGTGATGAAGATACTTTCCACGTCAGTCTTTCATGATCTTGCTGAAAATTATCTCACCGTAACTTGGGGTTAAGAGTTTCTACTCCAAGCCAGCAGATACTGCTAAGAAAGGCAATGCATGTCTGCTTTATCCAAAAAACTTTTCAATCTCCTGCTAGTTTCAATGGGGGGAAAGTAGCCACTATTATTATTATTTTATTAGCGGAAACTATCTCCCATGTACCAAGAAAATATCTTTGAACTGATAATAACAAAATAGTGACACTAAATGATGGGTCTAGATTAATCAATGCATCTTCTTTTGTGTCTCCAGCCTCATAAGCTCAGTGAAGTTTCCTCCACCACTTAATTTTACATTTTTCTAAGGAGGCAGACATTAGTATAAGTATATAATATACCATTTAGTAGATGTATGTGCATGTATTATAGATAGATTAGACAAATATATGATAGATAGATATATAATAGATATATAGATGATTTCCTGTATAGTCTGTGCTTTCCTCATTGATTTGCAATGTTCAATATTTTAATATATTATTACTTTTTGATCATGCTCATCAATTTTAAGCTTTGAAAAAATTTCTCCAGGAGAGACTGGATAACCATACAATTTCATGTAAAATATTTATTACTTGATTATATTTACATGTGTGTGTATGATATATGTATTATTTTTAATCCACTGAAAATATGTTGTCTTCTGTTTAAGGTGTAAATCCAAATTGACTTGCTCCACAAATAGTTAAGTTATTTGAACCAGCACATTTTTTTGTCCTTTTTTTTTTTTCTTACTTCAACACTCAGGGGAACACAATTTTTAAATAATTATTTTTCTGACTTGCAAGGCCTACTACATATTAAATTATTACATATATGAGATTCTATGGCGGAGCATGCTGTTCTGTTTTACTGATGTTTATTTTTTCTTGATCTAGTTCCATTTCACCTAATTGTCACAGCTTTATAATATATTCTAATGTGTGTTAGGCTCCTTCCCATAAACCAACCCATTAACATTAATTAGCTTATAATGTTTATATGTTATAAACATTATAAACATCTCATGTAATTTTGCACATTTTTTCCTTATGAAGATGTTAATAAATTAACAAAAGATATAATCAGTTTATTCACTTCAATAAAAAAAGCAATCACTGAATATTTTTAAATGACCATAGCTTATATACTTTTTTGTTTTCTGTATTGACAAAATAAATATATATCACAAGTTGCCTTGATCTAGCTTTCGGAAACACAGCAAGTTATACAGTCAAATTTACTTAAGGGGACTTTAGAATACCCCAAGGAAATTGTATCTTGCTTAGAATTACATTCCTATTATTATAATTATTTGCAAAGTAATAATGCATAAATGATTTTGATTTTATCATATCAGAGAATCTGGCCTCATGCAAGAACAATAATTTATTAGTTGGAGGATAGATATACAACTATAGAGATAGATTAAATCAGAAAGAAAACAACAACAACAGTGAATGTAGTTGTAAGTGCACTAATTCTATTCCAATAATCACAGGCCCTGGTAGAGTTCCTTGTAATAAAATACCAGGAGTAGGTGACCAGTATATTGGAGTTATCTGGTGAATGAGATGAATTATTCTCAGTGAAGAAGAAAGTGGAGCGACCTCAGACTCCACTTTAATGGTGGCTCTCTTCGAGAGGTGAGGGTACTTGCCTGAGGTCACACCGCTATTGTTCAGAGTCAGTCAGTAGTGGACAAGATGGAATCTGAATGTTTGCCTCCAGAGCCTGAAATGCACTGTTTAATTTATTGGTTTTCTTTGTATGTATTGTTTTTATGATGGTTAATTTTCCTAAAGCAATAAAAAACCGTAGGACTTCTATGCTTCTTTAATCTGATGTTTCAAGAGCTGGTTATCTAGTTGGTGGATTATCCAAATTGCATGAATCCCCCTTCTTTCCCTGGCTGCCTGCCTTTACTGCTCAACCACACATCCACCTAAGAGCCTGCAAAGGAAACAGGAAAAGGTGGCATTTAAGACAGCCAATGCTGATGTTTTTAGCACCTGCAATGAGAACATTTTTCCAAGTAGACTTGTTCCTGAGAAGTTGTATAAGTCTGTTTGGTAATTTTAATATAATTTGATAAAAACAATGTGTTACAAGATTTATATTTACATATATTCAAACAGTCCCAGGTTTACATTCCTGCATTGCTGCTTAACTACTTGTACTGCCTTGGCCAAGTTGCTTATTCTTACTGAAATAATTTCCCTCTTTATCAAATGAGATTATGAAAACTTATTTTGCAATGTTATTTAAGCACATAAGTACTTCTTCCTGGGTACCTAAATAAAGGGCAGTCATTACTGTTGCTATTATGCTCTTAACTGTATAAGGTCTTAAGGGTTAAGATCTTAAATGGGTAAGAGAGGAGTGTTCATTATTTAAATTAGTAAGTGACTACTATTGAAAGCAAAGAAGCATTCTGTAAAGCAATCACACTCGAATCTTGATGTTGACATACAGACTTCCCAAATTACGTAATTTTATCTCTTATCTCTCTGGAACTCTACATTTTGACTTTATCTGCTAAACAAATAGTATTTTTAAAGTAATATTTTTTATTTTAAATTTATTAAAGGCATATAAATGACAGAATGAGACAGTCTGTATAATGATATTAAATTGATGGAAGTATAGCTAGATGCAAATAGTTGTTTTATTTAGCTTATACTGGATGGGATAAGTATATGGCCTTTTCTAGGTTTGCTAAAATATTGAACACATGTAACTGTTGTTCAATTCTAACTAAAAGGGCCCGAAAAATTATAGAGACCTCAGGTTGAGAACTGTTATTTTTCAATTATAACTGCTAGCAGTAGGGTATTCCTTTTTAATCTATTCTTTAATTATTTCTTTGGAAAGTCCCACATGATTCAGATGTCAGATGGGTTGTGCCTTTTGCCAGGGGTTGCTTAGTTAACTGTTTATTTAATGAATGGGGTTTTATGTGCTACTGAATTTCTCATGGCACATGTTAGAAAATTTTTGGCAGCATTTAAATTGGAGAACTGAGAAACATATTGGCTCTACGGAAGCTCAATCAGCTCCTGGGCAGGTGCAGAGTTTTTGCCAACAAAAATTCAGTAAAATAAAAAATGCAAAGCACAAATTCTCACACAATCCAAAGAAAACTGACTTTGGTGTCCAAGATTAAATGAATGCTAGATCCAGGCAGCTCAGGTAGCTCAAGAATGGAAGGGGAAAATGCATCATAACTTTAGGAGAGAAGCAGGAATGGGACCTTCTTGTTTTGGTGGATGACAGTATGCATACATTTTTGGATTGCTGAGAAAATTCAACTAGCTCCTAAAAAAAAAAAAAAGAAAAGAAAGAAAATAGTCTCATGTGGTTTCGCACGTCTTTTCCTTATGAAGATGTGTTAATAAATTACCAAAGATATAATCGGTTTATTCACTTCAATAAAAAAAGCAATCATTGAATATTTTTAAATGACCATAGCAGTGACTGAGCATCCTAGACCAAGTATCCAGATGGCTATGTTTTTTAAATGATTTGGCCAGATACATAGACATTGTATAAGCATTGGTTACCAGATTTATTTATTCTGACTGGGAACCAAAAAATATCCTGACACGTCTTCTGAGTTCTGAAAAGTCCTAAATGCACATATATATATATATATATATATATATATATATATATATATAAAGTTTTACTCAGTAGTACAATAGGATGAGAAAGAAAAAATTGGAAAAGATTTTTTTAAATTAAACACTAGTTCGAGAAAATAAAGATGAGAATGTATCTTTCAGCAATTAAAGTGAATAGTACCAGCCTACTTGTCATTACTACATGACTCTCCAAACTGTGTGGAATAAAAGCCATTTGCAGTCATCTCCTCCCAAGTATAACTGTCATCAACTCCTCTCTTCAATACTCTGCACTTGGCCAGACCATGTCCCAGCCCTTCTCCCTGTCTGGAAGAGCAATGTCCTGAGTCAGGCTTGTTCTTGACTTCTCCTCTCCTAGATGTAGTTTCTGTCAATACTGGCTTATTGAAGACTCCTGCATTCTTGGGACACCAGTAGATATTCTTTAGTATCATTTTCCTGCTGTATTCAGAAATGGGGAGGGCTGTGCTCATTAGCACAGCGATGCTGGCCCAACACTAGGTTGGCCACCTCTTGGTGGCTACATAAACACACGTTCCCCACTTTAGGCCTAGCCACTTGGCTGTCTTCTATTCCAGTTCTGTGTTGAACAAGCCCCCAGTAGATAGTTCATTAGGGTTGGCCAGCTACATCCACTTTGCCCCTAATTGGCTTTGATTAGCTTCTACGTTGCCTGGTATAATTTTTTTTTTTAATTGAGATGGAGTCTGATTCTGCACCCAGGCTGGAGTGCAGTGGCACAATCTCAGCTCACTGCAACCTCCGCCGCCTGGGTTCAAGAGATTCTCATGCCTCAGCCTCCCAAGTAGCTGCGACTACAGGCGCCCGCCACCACGCCCAGCTAATTTTTTTTTTTTGTATTTTTAATGGATACAGGGTTTCGCTATGTTGGCCAGGCTGTCTCAAATTCCTGACCTCAGGTGATCCACCCGCCTCAGCCTCCCAAAGTGTGAGCCACCGCGCCCAGCCATAATGTTAATGTGAATCATTATAGCACCCAACAGCAACCATCAAGCACCTTCTCTGTGTCCCATGCTTGTTGAACAACAAAATTCTATTTCTTTGTTTTTTTTGTTTTTTTTGAGACGGAGTCTTGCTCTTTCACCCAGGCTGGAGTGCAGTGGCGCGATCTCGGCTCACTGCAAGCTCCACCTCCCGGGTTCACGCCATTCTCCTGCCTCAGCCTCTCCGAGTAGCTGGGACTACAGGCGCCCGCCACCACGCCCGGCTAATTTTTTGTATTTTTTTTTTTAGTAGAGACGGGGTTTCACCGTGGTCTCGATCTCCTGACCTCGTGATCCGCCCGCCTCGGCCTCCCAAAGTGCTGGGATTACAAGCGTGAGCCACCGCGCCCGGCCCAAAATTCTATTTCTCACGACAGTCTTATGAAGTAGACATTTTTATCTCCATACTGAAGCTCAGAGAATTTAAGTATTTTGTCCAAATTATACAGTGACTAGGTGACTGAGCAGGGATCCAACTCAGCTTTTATCTAGCTTGATTCCAAAATCACAGATGCAATTCTAGTGCATGCTCCCCACCCCACGGGGTATTAGCTGAGTTCCTATTTACTTATTCAGCCCTGGTTCTGGGCACACTTTCTCAATTTCATCATCATGCCTTTTGTGTATACAAGTAAAAGGACCCCTTATCCCTTTTCTCTTTATTGACCAAATGCCTCATTAACTAGCTGTGGTTCTCTTAACACTACTGGTAAATAATAATAATAATAATAATAATCCCCCTTAGGTTTCATCCCACTCTCTTTCTCTCTTGATGTCAGGATAATTGTTTTTCTCCTTCCTGTCCTATGCACTCTGATTTAGTGTCACGCTTGTTTTGTGCTCACTTCACTCTTAGGACTAAATTACCAGACTATATTTTAAGAAGGTACAAACTTTGTTTTGAATGTTAAGAATTCTTTCAGATTTTCTAAGTTGCTTTGTAACTGGAGAATAAAGAATGAGGTTTAATATTTAAGGATGAATAACATTTGACACATCAGTTTTCAGGGGTCTAGAGTTAGATTTGATGATTACAGCCTCCTATAGTCAATAAAAGAGAGATGTACTAACCATATGTAGATTGGGACCATTTTTTTCATTGTAACTGATGAAGGCCAAAACAGCAGGCCCAGAACTTGGGTGAGGGGTGAGGTAAGTGAGATACTCACTTTGGAACAAAATATAAAGGAGGATGTTAAATCTCATATCACGACAAATATTTCAATGAAATATTTTTAAAACTTAATAAGAAAAAGTCCACAATGAACAAGGTATTACAATTTTAAATAAAGATAGAATCAATATTACTGATTTTTCCTTTTGCCTCAGGCTCCACAATGCTTTGGTAGAGCACTGCAATATAATATTATTTTTTCCTTTTGCCTCAGGCTCCACAATGCTTTGGTAGAGCACTGCAATATAATATTATTCTAAGACTAATGAACTCCATTTAATATGTTGGAAACGTATTTATTAAAACAAGTGCAAGTAACTAGAGTAGTGTGGGGGGAAATTTCATCATTAGATACCATTAAAATTAGAACTAGAATGCACTATTAATTTTTAAGGTGTAATAGTCATTAAAACCACTTTTATTCAAAAATAATGAGGAACACAGAGCATTTAGTCAGACACTCTTTTAACAACTTTACTCATATAATCCTCATGACAACCTGCTGAGATAGTAGAAAAGGTCCATGGCTACAGAATTCCCAGTGTAATATTCATTAAAATACAATGTCTGTGGAGCTGCGCAGCACAGTGACTCGCATAAAATTAGCGTCCCCATTTTTCAGATGAAGAAACTGAGCTGACATAGTAAGTACCAGAATGAAATTTAGACCCAGACAGTCCAGATCCAGAGTTCCTGTTCCTAACCATATTATAGAAACAAACCAAGCCTCTCAAAGATCAAGTAATGTAGCCTATTTCTACCTCAGCCTCTGCCTCACTAGACCTCACAATGCAATTAACTTTTAATAATAATGATCCTAAGAAACTCTCCAGGACATTGGACTAGACAAAGATTTCTTGAGTAATACCCCACAAACGTAGGCAACCAAAGCAAAAATGGACAAATGGGATCACATTAAGTTACAAAGTTTCTGCACAGCAAAGGAAACAATCAACAAAGTGAAGAGACAACCCACAGAATGGGAGATAATATCTGCAAACTATCCATATGACAAGCGATTAATATCAGAACATGCAGAAGTTCAAACAACTAAATAGGAAAAAGTCTAATAATCTGATTTTTAAATGGGCAAAAGATCTGAAAAGATATTTCTCAAAAAAGGCATACAAATGTCAAAGAGGTATATGACAAGCTGCTCAACATCACTGATCATCAGAGCAATGCAAATCAAAACTACAATGAGATATCAACTCATTCCAGTTAAAATGCCTTTTATCCAAACACAAGCAATGTGTTGGTGAGAATGTGGCTAAGTGATGGTAAGAATGTGGCAAAAAGGGAACCCCTTTTACACTGTTTGTGGGAATGTAAATTAGTACAACCACTACAGAGAACAGTTTGGAGCTTCCTCAAAAAAACTAAAAATAGAACTACCATATGATCCAGCAACCCACTGGTATGTATATACCTCAAAGAAAGGAAATCAATATATCGAGAATATATCTGCATTCCCATGTTTATTGAAACACTAGTCACAATAGCCAAGATTTGGAAGCAACCTAAGTGTCCACCAACAGACAAATCAATAAGGAAAATGTAGTATATATACACAATGAATAATTATTTATCCATAAAAAAGAATGGGATTCTGTCATTTGTAACAACATGGCTGAAACTGGAGGTCGTATTGTTAAGTGAAATAAGCCAGGCATAGAAACGCAAACGTTGTATGTTTTCACTTATTTGTGGGAGCTAAAAGTTAAAACAATTGAATTCATAGAGACCAAAAGGATGGATACCAGGGCCTGGGAAGGGTAGTGGGGGTTGCGAGAAGTGGGGATGGTTAATGGGAACAAAAATATAACTAGACAGAATGAAAAAGTTCTAGTATTTGATATCACAACAGAGTGACTGTAGTCAACAATAATATATTGTACATTTTAAAAATAACTAAAAGAGTGTAATTGAATTATCTGTAACACAGGAAAGGATAAATGCTTGAGGTGATGTATACCCCAGTTACCTTCATGTGATCATTATGCATTGTATGCCTGCATCAAAATATCTTATGTACTCCATAAACACTTACTATGTACTCAGAAAAATTAAAAATAAAAGAAAATAATGACCCCAAGAATAAAGATTCTGCCATAAATTTTACAGAAATCAGTCAAAATTTGTTATATTATATGTAATATAAACACATATGTATGTGTGTATAATACATATATAATACATATGATGACTCGCCATTGAAATAACCTTGAGAGTCACTCATACTAACTTAAGAACTGCAATCCATCTCTGATTTTCACCTGTCTACAGGCCAAATACAGAAACTAGACTAAATACCTACGGTATTTTTACAAAATTTTGATGGATACTAATTCTGTAGCTCATAGGCATTGAAAGGCCAATTGAATTCAGCCTCCTGGCCTCTGCCATTAACTTCTGCAGGTGTATAACTGGTATTCTTGTATCAGACAGCCAATGTCATCAAAATGGAATATAACAAATTGTTATATAAAACATTTTAGCTCTCCACATTAAGTAGCACTATAATTATATGATGAAACCACAGCACTGTGAAGGATTATAAAAAAGATTAAAGAATTCAGAATAAACACTTGAGATCTTGTCTAATAGGGATGCTCTCAAGGAACCACTGTTGCCAACTAACACTGCTCATATACACGTGGATTTCTGATTATCCAGTTTACTACTAAATTAAAGAGCAAAATTAAAAAATAAAATCTCTAATGCCTCTACTGTAGAATATTCCTATTGATATTTTGGAGGGATCTATAAGAAGCCAGTATCAAAGCAGGAATGTCTTTTAGAAACAAGATAGATCAAGCTTGTCTCTTGAGAACATGTTATTCTAGAGAGGAAGAAGGTGTAAGACATGGGCTGGCAGCAGAGTATTGGGGGCGGGGGAAGAATCAAAGAGAAATCTAGTGGAAGTAAAGTATACGAGGCCTTTATGCTACACAAAACGGTGGGCATTTCCATGGCACTGGTACACAGGTTGGTGTTGTTAATCATACCTTATTAATTGCTATTAGTAATCTCATTTAGAATTAATTTCTTATAAATATCGTAAATCCAATAATCTGCCCCTTCCTCCTCATGCTAATATACTACAAGAGAAAAAATTTGCCTTTTGTGAATTTAGAGGTGTTTCATGACTAGATGACTTATACAAGTTAACACTTTGTGTGAATCTTTGCTTTGGTGTGTGGTTGAGTGGCAGAAAGCAACTGTAAGCCCAGGAGCTATGTTGATATGTGTCTCACTGGTCAAATAAGGAATTAGATATGAATGTGTATAGATTATATTAAACCCATCCAGACTGGAGGAAAACAACTTATTTTATAAAAAATTTATAACATGGCAGTCATGTTATATATATATAACATAGCAATGTTCATATAATCCTGAGTCTTGTTAAAATAAAGACTCAAAGTGCTGCTACAGACTGTGAGATATGATTTATTTTGATATCAAAGTGTTTTCCACAGCTTGGTTACCTTTGTGATTTGGATCAGGGAAAGGTGTGTACCCTACCACCTTACCCTATGCTACATAGAGGTAAATTTTCCATAGAAAGAAGTGGTTTGGGTAGTCACTCAGTTACTAGATTCAGCTGTTTTTGACCAAGCCACAAGAAATAACTCAGTAAACAAAAACTCTTTGAGAAGCAGGTCTAAGTTTAAATCCCAAATCAGAATGCCTACACTGGAGGAAAAAATAAGTTTTTACTGGCCATGGCTTTAGCTATAGGCCCAAGGGTCTGTTTCTTGGAAAGAAAGTCTAGTTCATACCAGGAAGGAGACAGTAGTTAAAATTAATACAATATAAAATGTTTCCCCCAGTGATGCTTAAGTGAACACAAGAACAACCCTAATAGCTGATTGCTTCAGAAAAGTAAAATGTAAATGGTCATTCAGAGTAACAGGTTTGCACAGGAGAAGAAACTCAGTAAGTCAGGAGTTTGAAGAATTGTATTAAGTTTCCTGGGTCTTGAGAAGAAGTGGCTTCTACATTCTTAGATACATGAGCATGAAACGTTTGAGGTTAAACCTGTGTATTTTCATTCTCTGTCATCATAATTACTCATGGTCTCAGTGTATTTTTGTCTCGGGTACTATCTCTGTCCTTGTTGTTTCTTGATTCTCCTACCCACTGAATCTATGGCTGAGGACATTTGATAAGTGTGTAGTCCTGTTCAGTTTCGGATCTGCTAAGATTTTTTGAAAGTACATAGTGAGATTATAAAATGAGAATTTTTTTTTGTTTGAAAAATTTTTGGGGACAAATAATATTTAAAAACTTTCAATGTTTCCACATTTCAACATTAGGTGGGAGGTGCCTATGAACCATAGAGTCTATTGCAGAAAAGTAAATAACTAAAATGCCTCAAGGGAAGTTCCTGCAACACAAAGAAAACCATTCAGATGCTTGGGGAAACAGCTTAGAAAGGGAAAAACAAAAAGAGGCAGCTGGGGTGGCCTTCCTCCCCAACAGAGCTGAAGCTAAGAACATCCAGATAAAACTGGAGTCAGAAAATACTGGTGTTGGTTCCACATTCACGGGGAACTCTGAAAGCCTCTCAGAATAATCTTGATTTTTGGCAAGGTACTGAATCAATCGAGGCCTAGGAGTAGATGTGGTAATGGCAGAAGGGAGTTAGCCTAGAGAAGTCCCAAAGACTCTGGTGGGTTGCAGAGAAGTCCTTTGTATTTTCAGGTGGGTCCAGAGAAAGTAGGAGGACTAAGGGGCCAGCAGAAGTCTGGAGCCCACGCAAGGAGTCTTCCAGAATCTTGAGCCTGAAGGCAACCACAAAACCCCATGTCCTGAAGGGCATGCACATACTGTGCCCAAACAACCAGCCAGGTCATTTTCTAATGCTTAAAACATGAGGTCAATACCAGACAGGTGATAAATATGGTGCTATACCAAATTCTGCTGCCAGAAATCCTCTCCAATGCACTCTGGGTAAAAAGATATATTAATAATTATACTGTTTTGTTTTTTAATGTCTGATCTAGCTCCTTCTGTTTTTGCAAGCATACTTCTTAGTGGTTTCTTTCATAAGAATAGACTTATTTAGCCCATCTAATATATGAATGATTTCAAAGTTAATGTTAACAATAATAGCCATCACTGATTATTTCCAATATGTGCCAGTCAGTATGCATTGCACCCATTATCATTCATTGTTATATCAATTCTCTGATGTAGGCTTTTTCTATCCCCATTTTCAGATACCAAAAGTTAGGTAACTTTCCTGAAGTTGCACAGCTAGTAATAACTCATTCCATTGTATCACACCAAATTACAACAAATGATTTCTAACAAGTGATAAACCCTGACAACCTCTGAGAACGAAAAGGCCAGAGAATTAAAAGTTAATAAAAGCTACTTTATTTTTCTCTATTCAACATTTGTATTCAAGATTATTTATTTTCTTAGTGGTCAAAACCTACTAGGTACTAGAATGAGGGTCAAGGTATTGAGACATTTTGTTTCTAGTTTCAGCTCTGCCATTAATTGTGTGAATTTGAGCAAGTATTTTTATAGCTTTCTCAGCTGTTTAGTCAGGATAACAACTGCCTCATTTTACTCTCAGTATTACATGTATTTCCAGCCTTGTCTTAATTGAAACAGAATTGGATAATATGCAATGTACTTTTATGGTGAGTTAAAAATGCATTATTATATTCACATATAAAATTATATCAGGCCAGGCATGGTGGCTCATACCTGTAATCCCAGTACTTTGGGAGGTTGGGGCAGGAGGATCACTTGAGCTCAGGAGTTCGAGACCAGCCTGGGCAACATAGCAAAACCTCATCTCTATTAAAAACAATAGTTGGACATGGTGATGTGCATCTGCAGTCCCAGCCACTCAGGAGGCTAAGGCAGAAAGATCACTTGAGCTTGCAGGGTTAAGGCTGCAGTGAACCGTAATGGCACCACTGCACTCCAGCCTGGGTGACAGAGCGACACTCTGTCTTAAAAAAAAAAAAGGAATCTAAAGTCAAACACATGGATCTCTGCCTAGGTCTCAGATGAAGGACCTGGATGGGAAAACATCTCATTTGTAAGTCTATGTGGGAGGGGTAAGTTTTAAATTAATTTGTAAGAAATATAAATGTCTTAGAAGGTATAAGGTTAACTGTTAGTTAATTATTAGAACATTTCAGATGCTAACAATCAAATATGATATTTTTATCCATATCACAACCAAGTTAAGGTAAGAAATGAAGCAGCGTCTCATTGGGGTGGAATCCCAAAGAGATGTAAACCTGACTAGTTTCAAAATATGTGATGGAGAATTTGAAAATCTGTGCTTATAGATTCTGCCAACAGCAGATGGAAGATATTTGAAAAAAAAATTAATAAAAATACAATAATAAAATAATACAAATAAACAATGCACTATAACAACTATTTACATGGCATTTACATTGTATTAGGTATTATAAGTAATGTAGGGATGATTTAAAGTAAACAAGAGAATGTGCCTAGGTTACATGAAAATACTACACCTATTTAACATAAGGGACTTGAGTAACTACAAATTTTGCCACGTGGATGGGGAGGGGTCATGGCACCAATCCCCCTCAGATGGTTATATCATATAACAAACATATGTCTTGTTAAATGTCTTATTTGTGTTGTTGCATATTTAAGAATAGTCTCCAACAGTTTTTCCCAGCACTGGGTTTTAAAAGGCCTTAATCTACGGATAAAAGCTTTGTGCTTACCTAAAAAGTAGTCCTCCTTTACTTCTTTTCTAGCATGTCAAGAAACAAACACCCAGGAAGACATTAGACACCCTGTGCATATAAAAATAGCAATAAAAGAAAGCCCAAAATGCCATCTAACCAACAGAAGTAGAATAAATTGGTAGGCATTTTACATTCACTTAAATATCCAAATGATTTAAGAGGATGTCCCTAAAAATTGTCTGATATATTGGCTTTTGTCAAAAAAAAAATCTGAACTGAAATTTGGATATGCATCAAAAGCTTCCGTCTTCAAGGACTTTTCGATTTCCACCAGTTTGCACGTTTGGAAACTGAACGATTCAGCATATCTCTAATAATAAAATCACATCCCAAGGCCCCTTTCCTATGCAGGCAAAATCAAATTAACTTCAAACAGAAGAGGTGAGATGCATACATAGAGGAAGTATCAAACTCTAACATCACTTTGCTCCAGCTCTCTAAGGTCTCCTAACGTCTACCTAGGAGAGAAATCTAAATGTTAACTTCACCCGAGATCACTCTGCACAATCTAAAGAGAAGTGTGGCTTCCAAAAGAGAATCACACTAAATTAATTATTCCCCTATGCTGTCAGGATTTGCACTGACAACACCATACAGTAGTATTCTGGACTTTTACTTAAGAAGTGATGACAGCCAACAAGATTCCAGGCTCCATTCAAAGGCTACAGATTGTGCGGCATCCTTGCCTTGCTAGCTGGGCAGCCATTTGAATCAGGGGATTCTTGTGCTTTGTCTGCAGAAGTTGAAATGATGCTCTGTATCGTTTGAGACATGAGCTGCTGCGTGCACACCACACAACGTCCCCCAGCAATGATGCATTGCACTAATATGCTCTCAGAGCATACTCGCTGGGATGTATTAGAGCAATGTATGACCAAAACACTTAACTTACAGGATGTATTGCCACGTGAGGTGGAAATGGTTGCCAATGAGATGTTTTAAAGATAATTTCTAATGTTGTGTATTAAATGATGTCTGTATCACCTTTCTGGTGATTTGGAAGATAACATTTTGAGATTCTGTTATGCTTGATCTTTGGGATTCAGTGCTTTCTCCCCCCTCACAAAAGCACTCTTATTGCAGATCATTTTTAATAGGAAAACTCAGTAATTGAGCTTCACCTAAGTGTGACACAAAATGAATGAAGTTTGTGTGCATTGCTGTGCAGTCAGCCCTGAAATTCAGTTGTGGGCATAAGCCCTGGTGCTGGGCTGCATCTTCCCCAGGGTGGGCGACATATGGGCTAGTGGTAGGCCCTGGGCAGAAAACATGAGAGCCAGGTGGAGATGCTCCCAAGAGGCAAAAAGCTCTCTCTGCAGGCACCTACTTCCTCTGTTCCAATCCTGCATACTGTTTAATGACAGGCTCTGTATTGCTATAGTTATGTGTGCCAAAGAATTCTGATCTCTCTTTTTACTGCCTAATTTTATTAGATAAAAGGATGGAGTAACATTTAGAAAACTAGCAATTTACAAATTCTAAAAATAGATATTAGAGCTTCTCTTATTATACGTATTTTTCAGATTGGCTAAAATATGTTGTTAGATACACATTTCATAAGGACAGAGTCTACATCTGTTTTGCTTACCATTTTTCCCCAGTGCGCCATGTCTGACTTGTAGAAAGTGTTCAATAAATGTTTATTCAATGCATTAATAGTCATGCTTCCCTTTTACAGTAGACCTATTTCATCACAATTTTTTCTTTGGAGGCAAAGCATGGCTTCTTTCAAACAGAATTGCCCTCTCTCGTAGCCAGAAATCAAATTGCATCTAATAATGTTACATCATGGCAGTTATTTTTGAAAGAGTTGTTCTAACCTCTAGACCTTGCTTAAAGCCAACCTAGGATCTTTATAAATATTTATTTATAAAAACATGTGAAAAAGAGAGCAGGGAGGTGGAGAAAGAAAGAAACAATTTGATTATTAGTAGTATTCACCAGTGCATTTAAACTTCATTAGATTCATTTGAAAATATGTTTCCATACACATATTTTCAGAAAAGTCTTTATTTTGTAAAGAGATAACCACACACATGCACATAGTTAAAGCCGCAGTAGTGACTACAAATAGATAAGAAAAAATCATATATGGTTTATACAATTAGTGTTCTCATGTCATAATATTTTGTATACTGCAGTTTTTTAGTTGTGGTAGTGACAAATTTCCTGATATATGTCCTCCTCAGTCATAGATTTTTTGGGGCATTTTTGACAGTGTCATATATTCTAGTGTCCAATATAAAACAAAACAAAACAAAACCCTATAATTCCTTTTTATAGTTGCATTTCAAACTAATACCACTGCATTCCTGATTGTCTTCCTATTAAATCATGTTTTTACTCTTTTTTCCCCTGATTTCATTGTACACCATAGGTCTCCAAAATAGCTTTGATTTTAAGCTACCTAAAGAAAAACATTTTTTTACTTGTAAATTCAATAGCCTCTCTTTCATTAATTACCAGACAGACACAGACACATACATACCCCTCTTGAAAATGCTTCCAGTTCTCTTTTATACATTCTATATAAAATAGATGTAAGACTTGCATTGCTAAGGCTGAACTTGTTCGTATCCAGCTGGGTCAGGGTATAATATGACGGCAGCTCCACTGTCAATTTATATTTCTCCTAAAAGATGGCTTTCCTGACTTCCCTTTTTAACTTTCTCATTCTCATCCCTGTGGCTTTTTCCCTCTTTACTTACTCTCTTCCCCTAACCTCCTCTGTGGTAAAGTAGCTCTTCTTGGGGGCTTTAATTAGTAAATACTGCACCTCTATGATAGAATTTATTATATTCTTGCTAATCTTTTCTGACATTTTAATGATAAGCTCCTGGTCGTCAGCAGCCATATTCTCATCCAAAACTTGTATCTATATTTCCACTACAGCAAGTGATAGACTGCTACTATTTGGTTGTGAATTTTCTGAGCCATTATTACTTTTCAAATCTCAGCATTTTTTCACCTAAAGATGATTCTTGGTGAGATGCTTCACATGCAGAAATCAATGAATAAGTAATGTTAGCTGAGAGACACCTCTGAGACTATTATGGGGACATAAAAGATAAAATTAGAACATTCATTGTCCTGTTAGTGGCACAAATAAAATATTTGAAATTCAAAAGAAAATGTTGTTAATCTGTAAATATAAAGTAAGTCTCATCAACTGTAATAGATAAATGTTAGCTGCATATATACTATTTATCTTAAAAAAAAACAAAGATAACTGGCAAAAGTATCTAATTCTACTTCTCATTAGACCTTTATGATTGATTTCCCACAGTATCACTGCATGGCAACATTCCATATTTTAGTTCCTAAGATCACATTATATATGGAATTCCAGTTTTTCTTTGTTTCACCTATGTGTTTAGCTTAAGAACATTACTAAGTACTTTTTCAACCTGCGGCCAAGGTTAACACTGTGTAAAAATGCCAATAAAGGAGAATATACTCCATTACATCTACTGTTACGATCAACAACTTGGGACAAATATAAGGAAAATTCTGCCATAATACATTTAGTCATGGTAATAGTACCTGACTGAAACACCCACAAACAAACATACACACACACACTAAATGGTATGTCTTTTGAAAGGAAATAACTAACTTAAAGTCACAGCAATCCAGAATAGTGATATATGTGTTGGGAAGCCCAAGTTCTTAGAAGATGGAAGAAATTGTTAAAAGTTTCTAACCAATAATTTTATCTATTGTATGCAATAATGTCATCTAATTATCTTTTTATTGGAGCACATGTGCATAGATAGATATTATAAAGTCTGACTTGAGTTTCTTAAATTATATTTAAATGTAGATTAAAAGCTAGGAAAATGGACATCCAAATTTAGCAAAGAAAGAATAGTATTTTCCTACTACAATGTAACAAAACCACTAAAGACTAAAATTTGGTACTGCTCATTCCACAACAAGTTGTTGCAGAATATTATGAGGACACAATGGCCCTGAAAATCTCCAGTTCCAATATTAAATCCAATGCTCTAGACTTTTTTGTGCTTTTTGATTTTAGAGCCCTTGAACAAAACTTAACAAACTTTCAATTTCTCATAAATCACTCTTTTTGATTTGTTCATAGCAAGGGCGTAGTGTCTTGGACTCAGGAAAGGCTCAGTTCCAGAAAGTCTACATAGGAAGGGTTAATAAAGCAATGTTTGATAGGGGTACTCAGGAGGACTCTTTTGAAGCTGCATTTGTACAGAAAGCCCATAACTTTTTAAAAAATTTGTTTTGAGGTCATGGGAGATTCATATAGAATTGTAATAAACAGTGCAGAGAGATCCTGTGTGCTCATTATTCACTTTCCCTGAAGCGTAACATCTTTCAAAATTATAGTACAATATCACAACCAGGGTATTTACATAAACACAATCTACCTACCTTAATTCAGATCCTCTACTTTTATACTCATGTGAATGTGTGTAGCTGTGTATGTGTGTATTTAATTTCATATTATTTTATCAAACATATAGGCTTGTATATCCACCATCACCATCCCTCATTTTTAACAGCCTATGTTATAATAAATAAAAATAGTGAACTATGCTAAAGCTTTTTAATTTATATTCTAGATCTAGACAGGCAGGAGATAATTTTTTTGATTGGGGTCACTGGAAAGGCATTAATTAGAATATTACATTAACGAAATCCACACCTCCCCCCCACAACTTGCTCTCAACACTGAGGGCATCTGGGGTTAGACTTCAATTAGATACCATGTAACCATCACTTCTTACCTGGAGCACACATTTCATTCTCAGATTTATTTTCCCTTAAGCTGCATTTCCTATTTTGACGTGCTTCTCTACAGAGATCACCTAAGACATTAATATTTTCTTACATCATATGATCCTAATCTTAATGTCATAAACCCCATCCACAAACTGTGGGTAGAGCGAAATGAGGCGTCGTGTTTTATACCAGTTTTTAAAGCAGAGCAAGTGCTTTTTGGGCTACAGCACCAGGAGGAAAACTGATTCTTAGCTATTGTTTTCTGATACTAAGTCTAGGATGGGATTGATTACATTTTGTACTTTTATTCTAGAGGTGATGTGACTAAATAGGAAAGCCTGTATTAGACTCCTAAGGAGACAAAAAAAGTCACAAAGAATCCTGATCTAATTTGGAGTGTGATGCAGGGTGTGGTGGCTGATGCCTGTAATCCTGGTACTTTGGAAGGCTGAGGCGGGAGGATTGCTTGAGCACAGGAGTTTGAGACCAGGCTGGGCAACACAGTCTCTACCAAAAACAAGCAAAATTAATCAGTTGTGGTGGCATGTGCCTATAGCCCTAGATACTTGGGAACCTGAGGTGGGAGGATCGCTTAAGTCTGGGAGATTGAGGCTATAGTGAGCCAAGATCACACCACTGCACTTAAGCCCAGGAAGACCCTGTCTTAAATACAAAAATAAAAAAAAAAATATTTTGGAGTGTGAGAGTAGAGGAAGTGAGTTGGGAGTTCACTGTATAATGAATACAGCAAGATTCACAAGGTTGCATTACTGTCATCCAGCTTTTTTCATAAATATGCATGTAATATGAAGGTGAGTCTAGTAGGAGGATATGGCAATCCTAACACTGGAAAAAGCAATTGAACATCAGTTGCATCCTTGTCTGAGATCTACATAAGAAAGATGGCAATGTCACTAAAGTTATCATGGGAGGGTTATATTTTCTGATGGGCGGTTCTTAAGAAAAATGTTTTAAAGCAGCAAGGAGATTTTTCTGATTGAAATTATTTATTTGCTTTATTTCCCTTCTTGAACAATCTTTTCCCATGAGGTTTGAGAACAGGTCTTATTCTTCTTTATATTTCCCTCAGATTTTAGACTGGCTAGTTACATGAAATAAATATGCAATAAATATTTATAGAATTATATCATGCCTAAATTTCATATTTCCTGAAGAAAACTCATACCCATATTTTAAAAGAAAACAGAAGTTGGAAAACAGACCTGCAAATTATAAACTCAGAAATCAATGTCATCCAATGTATGATGCTGGGTATATTTTTTAATTTTAGCTCTGTTGTTTATTGCAAGCATCCATCCTTCCTATAAATCCCCACATCTACATCAATAAACAAAGCTAGCTGAAACCCACAGGGATCTGGGTTTCAACATGTTTCAAAATAAAATCATTTAAAAATGATCAGACATTAATTCAACACATTGGTGTTAATTAACTAAGGTCTGAAAATGTCTATAATTATTTTTAGTTGTTACTTGATTAACATAGAGAAGTATATCACTATTATTTTCTCTAGAAATAAAACTGAGTGGGACAGATTATGAGACACTTCTGACTCACCTAGTTCTCCAAAAGATGCTGGAACAGAGAGCTACATACGAACACGAAATGTGTCAAGTGAAGGAAGGCTGGAAGAAAGTAGAGGGGTATATGCTGGGCAAAAGACTACCCAACCCAGTAGTCAACACATTCTAGATATCTGAAAACTGAGCGTTCCCTCTCGTTTGTGGGAGTCTGGTTCAAGAGGGTATTGCTGTCTCTCCACTGCTTGTCTCCTCGTGAATCATCTGAGCAGAAGGGCTTATTTCCATGCTGTGTTCACAGCTACTACACTGTCTAGAACACTACTGGGTCTAAATACATACTAATGAAAATAATGGAGAGAAATTAAATGTAAGTTGCTACAGTCCTAAAAGAACTCTTAGAATATGGCCATACACATGAGTCAATTACCTTAATCGAAGGTAATATAACCTTGAAAATGTAACAATTCCTTTAAAAGTATTAAAAAATACTTTTTTTGGAGGAGAATATTCTATGCTGAAACAAATCAACAGAATTATGAACTTTGGATTTGACATTCAGCATTCTCATTTACATTTGACACCTATAAAACAGAAATATATAAATTTATGAATACATATAAGTTCCCTAAGGACAGTGATTTTTGTCTGTTTAATCTGCTGTATTTCTTGAATTCTATTGTCTGGCACTCAAACATATATGCTGAATGGATTTATAATTAAAAATAAAAATGTTTGGCTAGTGAAAATATCCTTTCTTGGCCTATAGTTTTCAGGTTAATTTGGCAGCATCTCGTATCTATGAATGCCAAAACCCTAATAATGATAATCCAAATAATAACACTGATAAGGCTATTCCCACTTTACTGGATAGCTTATGTTTCTATCTTCAAATAATTAAAACTCGAATAAATTAAAACTGGCCATATTTCACCATCCCTCAGATTCATAGGTAATATAAAGGATAAATCAGTAGCCCAGTAAGAGACAACTAAAAGGTTGAATTTATTATTGTTTGCAAACAATAAGTATGGGCTGAGTTCTTAAACAAGAGTTTTCTGTGAAAATTTTTATTAGGTGCAAAGGGAACTAATGAGGAGAAACAGGTTTAAATTGAAGGTGAGAATTTGGAGGGATCATGAGAAAGAATGTCATGATGATGACAGAATGGTACTAGCAAGAGTCTTTGGAGCCTTTTGAGAGTGTCAAGGACAGAGTGGGCAGCTACCTGTTCCGGACAATAAGACATCTAGCTAGAAATGATGGAACCAAACCAGGTTATCCTTAAGAGCTCAAATAAAGTAACTGATTTATCCAACAGCATACAGTTATTTAGAGGCAGACCCAAGACTATATGACATGTATATAAACTGGGTGCACTTGGAATCACGGGCTAGGTCATGGTGGAGAGTGACATCTTAAAAATTAAAAAAAAAAAGCTATGCCATATACATAGTAAAATTTCACTCTAGTATATCATCCCAGAAATAATATGGCTTTTCTGATATAAATAGTCATAAATGAGTGAAATCTGTTTGAGAACATACAAGCCCCCTGTTCGCACCAATTTAGTTTTGTTAATAACTGGGAAGATTTGGTTGATCTTCAGAAAGTTTTCTTAGCTGCAGGATTAGCTAAAGGATTCCTCGCTATATATTGCAGCTTTGATTTGAAATATTAGTTTAAGAGATGGCTAACACCTTTCAGACCCTAAAAATAAGTAATAAAAAATTACATTGTGGGGCACAATGGCTCATGCTTATAATCCCAGCACTTTGAGAGATGGAGGATTGCTTGAGCTCAGGAGTTCAAAACCAGCCTGGGCAGCATGCCAAATCCCCTCACCTGCGGTCCCAGCTACTTGGCAGACTGATGTGGGAGGTTCGCTTGAGCCAGGGAGGCAGAGGTTGCAGTGAGCTGAGACTGTGCCACTGCACACCAGCCTGAGTGAGAGCGAGACTCGTCTCCAAAAAAAAAAAAAAAAAAAAAAAACATATATATATATATTTACCAGGTGAAAGAAAGAAGACAGAATCGCATAAAACAAAAATAGCAAAAAGGAAACAACTACAAAGAGAGACTGGGGAAGCCACTAGCAACACTAGCACATAAACACAGGCCACATAGCATCTCTGTTCTTTATTAACCACACTTTGGGATCTGCCAGAAAAAAAAAATCAAAGTGTCTTATATATTTAGGTTTGTGTTTATTTCTAAAATGCTTATATGATAAAAGTACTTCCTCATACCAAAATATTAAAACAGCTCTGATGGCTTCCAGTTCCCCCGCTGAACCATATGGTTTAAGTTGGGTTTAAGTTGCCCATCAACCCCCACAATAGCTATCAGAACCAAACCCATGTACCTTACTTCACAGCTGTCACTCACTTGCAAAAATTCTAATGTCCAATCACAGTACACTTGGTTTATTTCCCTAAGGAATCCACACTTTGTATATATTGTCTCTCTCCCTCTGTTTCTTCTCTCTTTTCTCTCTGATCCCATCATTCATTCTATTCATTCAATACTTTCACCTCCCACCTACCTTATTTTTTTTTTTTCTTTTAGAGACAAGTTCTGCCTCTGTTACCCAGGCTGGAATTAAGTGGCATGATCTCAGCTCACTGCAGCCTCAAACTCCTGGGTTCAAGCAATCCTCCCACTTCAGCCTCCCAAGTAGCTGGGACTACAGATACCTGGCTAATTTTGTTTTTAATTTTAGTAGAGACAAGTTCTCACTATGTTGCCTAGGCTGGTCTCAAACTTGTGAGCTCAAAAGATCCTCTTGCCTCAGCCTCCCAAACTGCTGGAATTACAGGTGTGAGCCACCACACCTAGCCCCTCTACCTTTTGCCCTGATTAACCTACTCATCTTTCAGAACTCATTGGTACATCAAAGCTGAAAACCGTTCCCTAAAATCCTCCTCTAGGATTCTTACAGCACCAAGGGTGTACCCCTATCAAAGACTGACAATGCACTGTTGCATTTGTCTCCATATCTGCCCGTTTCCACAAGGAATGTTACATTTACTGAGGTTAGAGACTACGTCATGTTAATTTTTGTATCTTACTGCCTAGCACAACACTCAATATATAGGGGTACTCATCTAATGTTTGAAGACTGAGTAAATAGCCAAGATTTATTGAGCACCTTCTGTACCCGAAGTGGTACAGGCATTGTACTAAGGATATTATATTCAAGGTTCACAGAATCTATCAATTCCTTCTCCCAATCTAGAATTTTCTTTGAAGACCCCGACCAGATGTCCTAGCCCTCACCAGCTTCCAACTATCAATAATTAGTTAGCCATGCCTCTGGCACATGCAAAAAGGAAGATAATGATACTCAAAATATTAAAATAAAATTATGATGAGTATCTCTTCCACTGTATGATGTGCTTAAAATCCCTGATTTCTATTCCTCACCTTGACCCCAAATGACTAGTGATGAGCTGGACATTTGGTTGGAGCCCCATAAATGTTTGTTGAATTATAACCATGGAAGTAACAAGAGTCTTAGTGATCTTTTTCCTCTTCTAACGATACAGAAAGAAAAAGTCTACCCAGTATACTGCATTAATATGTCCTTGAAAAATTCTGATTTATAGTTTGGGCCTCAGGATACTTTTGAAGGAAAGTTAAGAGGTTATGTATTGGAATTAGGAGAGAAATAATTTCACCATAAATCCCCAAAGATAACGGGTTCAAAGGTATGTTGCCCTAAGAAAGTTCTTTTATTTTTGTTTGAGGCAAGCCAAAAACTATCCCTTCAACTCAATATGCTAAAAACAGAAAATACTAAGTTGTTTGTGTGGCCATATGTTCCTACATTTCTAGGTCAGTCTTGATCAAATACTTTTCTTCCATGCACCCCATAAATACACTTGTACTCATCAGCCCATCTGTCCTGCTTTCCTTGGCTTGGAAAATGTGGTCATTGTAAAAGTTCTATTTATTCCCTACCAACCATCTATGGTTTCTTTTTTTATATTTAAAAATTTTTAAATTATTTACACTCCCTTTCTGAACAAAAGGAATAAATGGGCAGCTATTGGCAAAGAAGATATATATGATGAGCTATTCTATGTTGACATCAAATGACTTAGCAAAGTGCAAGTGGTGGAGCAAAGAAGAGCAGGTTTTCTCCTCTTAGATAAAGGGTTCTCTGTTACCTTAGGGACTGGTCTTGGAATGTTCAAGGTCAGTATTGATGCTGCCACTATAGTTTGGTATGCTGGTTTAAATGCTGCAAACACAGTATATCTATATGAATGTGATGGAAATATGAGAGTTCACAGGATATCTATATGAATGTGATGGGAATATGAGAATCCCAGCCCCATGTAGAAATGAGAAGGTAAATGTATCCCATACACAAAATAAAATAGATGAATAATTCTGGGATGTTCTTGAGTGTGGCATATAGTCACTGACATGGTCACTGCAGTTTGAGGCTGTGTTTCTCAAACTTGGGTCATGTACACAAATTTTTTTTTAATATAAAAATAAAGTTTTATGTCCCTAAGACTAAATTTACTAACCTCACCCTTTTCCCAAAGATCCTGAGCATTCTGATTTGAAAAATAATGTAGTAGTAGTTTAGCCCGTGAATTCTAGTATCAGATCTGGATTCAGTGTTCTGTGCACTTAGTAACTGCAAAATGTTAGGCAAGTTAACCTTTCTAAACCTCAGTTTCCTCATATGTAAGACCAGGCCAAAAAACAAAACAAAACAAACAAACAAAAAAACACTACTCTTAAGTAAAATAAGCCAGACACAAAAATACAAATATTGTATGATTCCACTTATATGTAGTATCTAAAGTAGTCAACTCCAGAGAAAGTAGAATAATGGTTACCAGGGGCTTGTGGGAGAGGAAAATGTGGTGTTGTTTAATGGGTGTAGATTATCAGTTTTGCAAGATGAAAAAGTTTTGGATATCTGTTGCTCAACAATGTGAATATACTTAATGCTAATGAATTATATACTAAAAAATGGTCAAGATAGTAAATTTTATGTAATCTGTTTTTTATGATTAAAAATAATACATGCCCAACAGGATTATAAGAAATACTAAATTTTAAAATATGAATATAAAGTACTTTACCTAATACTTGGCAAAGTCAATGCGCTTTATAAATAGAGGCTATTGAAAATGAAGCAATCAAAATTTTCAAAAGTAATAAGCACACAGAAATTTCTACTGATTCCAGTAAACAACTTTCTTTCCCTAGTCACTATTTTTAATTGGTTGTTGATGAGGCCTCCATCAAGAGGAGCAGGGTACTCATTCAGATGATTCATTCATATTGCCAACTTCAGTGATTCCCATGAACCCTGTTCTTTTAGTGAAGCAGTAAGTGGTAACTTGAGAAGTGCCAGCCTCCTAAGAGGGGTCACTGAGTTACATTTGGTCACATCTACTCAGGCATTCTGGTAGGCAACGACCATTTCAAAAAACCTACTGAGCTGAGCCACACAGATTTTCTTCTGGAGAAAATGGGCTGGTGACATGTCTGTTATTTGAAGCAAGAAGCCAAAGTCCTTCTCAAATTGACTCCCACTCTTACCTCGCTGATACATCCTTTCTCACTTAATTTGCTCTATCTACATTAGCCTTTTTCAGTATGTCTGAAATGCCCCAAACCTACTTACCCTCCAGGGTGTTTGCACTTGCTGTTCTTTCTACCCAGAACGTTCTTCCTCAATATAGCCACAGGGATGACCCTCATACCTTCTTCAAGTTTTTGCTCATATGCCACTTTTTCAGTGTAGCTCTCTGTGACCATCTTATAACAATAATTGCCACCATCTTCTTCTTCTGGCCCAGGGACGTGCACGTAATTATTTCCACAGCAATAACATCCACAGATAAGTTATATATTTTAAAAATTTATCTAGTGTCTGTCTCCTTCCAGTATAGTACAAGCTCTGTAAAGGTAGGAATTATTTTCCCTTTTGTTCCCTATGGTATACCAACCTATAATAGCGTCTGGTATAAAGTATGCACATATTGAATATTTTTAGTGAGTGAATGTATTGGTGCAAGCCTTATTCAATATATTAAAAAAAGTAGGCTAATCAAAAGTATTCTCCTCACAAAAGAAACATCTAAGAAAAATTAGTTAGTGGCTTCACAAGCATATCCTTATTATTTTGCATTAAACTCAAGCCCTTTTCCACTTCCGTGAGAGTTATTCTGTTTCTCTACCATTACCCGAAGTGGAAGGGGTTGGAAAACGTAGAAGCTAATACCTCAACAGTTGTTGAAACCAATTTGGGAATGTAGAGATACAGGTAGATAAATGTAGTTAATAATGTATTCATTTATAATAATACAAGTTGCCTGTTATAGTAATTAGCTTTATGAAAATATTCCTTAGATTCTTGGTGTATGCTGCAAAATAAAATGTTTATAAATATTATTATACTTGCCATTGGTGTCAAAACATTGCTTCTGTTCTGTATTAGGAAAGATAATTTCCAAAGAAAGAAAATACTAGAAAGAATTCACAACAGTGAGACTAAATGCTGAGTTCCAATGCCAATCTTGTCTCTACCCAGCTCCCTGACTTTGGGCAAGACACAATCTTTTGGTGTGTCTGGCTATAACAGTTGGGTTTTGCTGCAAACCTACTTAACTCCAATGAGCCTCAATTTCCTCATCAGTGAAATGAGCATAAGAATCCCTGTTTTGGCCAGGCATGGTGGCTCACACCTGTAATCCCAACTCTTTGGGAGGCTGATGTGGGCAGATCACTTGAGAACAGGAGTTTGAGACCAACCTGGGCAGCATGGTGAAACACCGTCTCCACTAAAAATACAAAAACTAGCCAGGCAGGCTGGTGTACACCTGTGGTCCTAGCTACTCAGGAGGCTGAGGAGGAAGGCTCACCTGAGCCCAGGACGGGGAGGTTGCAGTGAGCCATGTTCAGGTCACTGCACTATAGCCTGGGTGACAAAGCAAGACCCTGTCTTAAAAAAAGAATCCCTGTTTTCCCTATTGCAGAAAGTTGCCTTGTAACTGAAAATCAAGACTCATACCGTCGGTGATAGGCCAGGTGAAGTTAAGTGGTTCAAAAACTGTATTTAATTTCCCAATTACAGTTATTTGGATATGTACTTGGAGAGAAAAAAAGTATAACTAGCATATTAAAATTGTAAATACATGAACAATATTATTTAGGATGAGATTAGTTTCAAAAGTAAATTGTTTAAATGTAAAATATTAATTAAACGATAAGGTAGAGAATACATATATATGTCCCAGTTATGAAAGTGGTATACATATAAATGGGGTTTGGGGAAAAAAAAGCTTGTGAGAATCAATTTGGATGGTTTGTGAATTTTCTTTCCAAAGTTAACAGTACAAGCCAGGATAAGATGGTATTAATATATTAAGACAAATGTAAACAAAATAACATGAAAATAAATGTAAATAATATGAAGTATTATGATTATTTTAGTAAGAAATGATCTTCTTTGTGAGTGCCTATTATATTCTAGGCACTCAATAAGACTAGGCATTTTATCTGTTAGCTAAATGCTTGCTAGCAAACTGACTGCAATTGAGTTAGAGCAAGTTGATTGTTTCCTACATCACACATCCAGGCCATAAATCCAGTTCTGCTGATTCTAGGCTATGTTCTAGGAGAGTTAAAATTTTAGAAACAGCATTCAGAATTCAATAACTATATGTTTTTAAAAAACCAAAAGGCAAATTCCGCAAATGAATAAGCTGCTTTTTTTTTTTACATGCTCCTGATGGCTCCCTATGGCAATACTGTGGAAAAATAGAATCTGAGCCTTATCAACATGAAATAATAAAAATAACATTATTACACTAAATAGTAACTGTGATACTGGGTCTTTGACAGAGCTCAAAGATTCTGCACCTCATGAAATCATATATTTTAATGGGAAGTGTGTAGAGCATATACAGTGTGTATAAACATTGACAGTATAGGAAATAACTAACAGAAACTCTAGAGTGCTTAATGTCTGACTTGTCCGACTTCATCCATTACTGAAAAATGTGTAATGGTAAAAACGTGCCTTCAGTAAGTTATAGTATTTCTGTTCTAGTCTGTTTTCGTCTATTTATTGGCTTTTTGGTGTTTACTTAGTTACCAATTTTCCCTGAATCTTAATTTTCTCAGATTAATTAGAAATTAGCTGTATCTTGCCTGAAAACAGAAGGGAGGGATCTAACTGTTGTCAGTTTCCTAGGCACGTGCACCCTCATTAGACTCTAAGCACCACGTGAAGTCAGAAACCATTAGGTCTTATTCACTATTATATCCTTAATACCTGGAATACAGCAGACTTTTCATAAGTATTTGAATGAATGTATACAAAAATGAATAAATGTATTTATGGAACATCTGTCACGTGACAATTACTGTGTAAGGTTCATTGCTCAAGTATGAAACATAGTAAAACAAATGAAGACAATATGTAAGTTTTAAAATCCCTTGTAAATGTAAAATGCTACAAAAGCATTTTTAGAGTTTTTAAAAATAATTTACTTACATGCAGTTTTAAATCAGAGTCCTCAAGTAAGTTCCAACTCAGAGATTTTATCAAGATTGTATTTACTTTTTTAAAAAATGGAGTTTTATGCTGCTGTGGTTATGGAATGTGCTTGTACTATTTATATATTACGTATATATATATATAATATATATTACATAATATATTACATAATATATATTATATATATTACATTATATTATGTATTACATAATATATATTATATTATATATTTTATATATATATGCTGTTTGATGTAGCTCTATAAAATGCTGGTTCTTTATAATATTACTTATGAACTATTTTGTTTAATCCTACTGCGTCTATGAAACATTATAGACTCTTCTGTTAGTATGCACAGCTTTTACCATGATCTTAATACTTTTATATACCAAAGCAATGAGAGCATGGGAGAATTTACTGCATTCCCCTGGACAACGAACATTAACTCACTGTTACAGACCTAATGTTTGTGCCCCCTCTCCACCCATATTCAGATATTGAGATCCTAACTCCCAGTGTGATGGGGCCTTTGGGAAGTGATGAGCTCATGAGGTGAAGACTCATGAATGTGATTAGTTACTTCTCTTATAAAAGAGAGCCCAGATAGCTCCCTCACTTCTGCTATGTGAGGATACAGCAAGAAGATGGACAATTATGAACCAGAAAATGGGCCCTCACCAGACACGGAATATTCCAGAGCCTTCACCTTGGAGTTCCCAGTCTCTAGAACTGTGAGAAACCAATATTTGTTGTTTAAGCTGCCCAGTCTGTGGTATTTTTGTTATAGCAGTCAGAATGGACTAAGATGTCAACATACTCTAAATACTCTCAGCAACTGGCTCACCATGCTCTAAATAATCTAGCTCCCTACCCTGAATTGAAAATGTTATGTTCCAAACATGGTTCCCCCCACTGAGGTCTCTGTTGTTTATGAAGTGTTTTGACATAATGGTTGACAAATACATACAAATATTATTGATCAACATGCTGCAAGGAAAAAGAAAGTGTCCACAGCACTCCAGGGGTTCAACTAACAATCCAGTGGGGAGATGAAATAGAGTAGAGCTGGTTCTTTGAGGTCAGGGACTGAAGCTTATTCAACATTTTATCTGAGCTTGATTATTTATCTGAGCTTGGTTTCTAGCATGTAGTAAAATGTCTGATGACTTGACAAAGGAAAAAAAAATAGATACCTAAGATAAGAAGGGCTATTAGTATAAAGACTCTGAAGCTGACTTCCTCTTCATAATTAGGACAGTCACGAAAGTTCTACCATATACCATATATCTGATAGATGATAGATAGATAGATAGATAGATAGATAGATAGATAGATAGACAGACAGATAGATGTATAATAGTCAGGCCTTTAAAAAAGGACAGATAATGACCTACAGAAAGGAAAAAGTAGGCCAAACAATGATAGTTATGTAAAAAAAATGTGGGTCCCAGGAAGTTCTGAGTTATCTATTTTTATTTATCATAATGCTTATGATTTCCTTCTTCTTTGAAATTTCCTCACATCTTATTCCAGTTCTATTCTCTGCTATTGTGATTCTGTCCTGTTTCAGTGGCTCTTCCCAAGGGGCTGACGACAGCGAGGCCTCTGTGCTGTGCTGGGGAGGAGGGTGACCCCTATCTGGGACAGCACATGGTTGTCTTCCCTCAGTGGATGCTGCCAAAGCCAAGCAGGGAAATGCGCCCCAGTGTGCATGCTAAACACAAGTTAGGCGCCCTTCAGTGAAGATTTAGGCTTGGCTTCCTTCCCTTGGCTATTAAGCTACATTCCCACAGAATTACTACATGTCTGAGGTTTCTAAAACCTTTTGTGTGGATCTCAAACAGTTATTGTGTTGGATCCAAATTTCGACCTTGGTTAAGCAAGCCTCAAATCCGTTCCAAGCTGCCCCAGGCAGTGATGCTCCAAGGACACCCGATGAAAGGGGGACATAAGAATAACCTCTACAGCTTGTGATCACCTATTGTGGGTCAGTCACCGTGCTCCTCTCTTTGCATGCAGCATCTCATTTAGTCCTTACTATAAACTGTGCTTGCTAGCTACTATGACTACTCTTATTGCCACTAATTTACAGATGACAAAATGACAGTTTAAGGAAATTAAGAAACTTGTTCAAGTTTTACAACCATTAAGTGTTAGAGTATTAAAAGTATTGGAACCCTAGCAGTAGACTTCCACAGTTGGCAAGGGCCAGGGCAAATGACACCAGAGTGATCTAAACAGCCTGAGTAATAATAAAAGCCATCAATCCAGCACATAAACTGCCTGCAGTCTGTGCATCCCAAAAGACAAAGAGAAAAGTAGTACGCCATGTTTCTTTCTGCATCTAGGTGGCAAGTCTATGAGCTGAGAGACAGTCCCTCTGTGAGGAGAAACAAGTTCACAAAACAGAGGGCAGGAAGGTTCTCTTAGCTTGTGGCAGGCAATGAGTCAGGAGAGGTAACTTTTGGAACAGAGCTTGCTCTTGGCTTAGGGAGTAAAAAGTGAAAAGACTTCCAAGGACTAACAGGTTCTCTCCTTACACAGGGTAATGAAGGCTATCACATTCAGGGCTTAGACTTTGTTGATTTATAGACTGTGTAATCTATTGCAGTGAGCTTGATTGTTTTGATTCTTTTTTTTAATACAGGTATCTAGTTCAGGGGAAAAGATGCTCAGAGTGAGAACCCTTGTGTATAGTTCGAGTATGTGGTTAGTGAAAGCCTAGAGAAAAAAATTTTGGGAAAACAATTTTGTCCAATTGCAGAGAACAAAACTTGCATTACAGCACCAGCAGCAGAAAGCTTGCCATAAAGATGGAGAAGTGGAGCGGTTTCCCAGAGCACTTTATTTAGGAAGGCCTCCTAGCCAAATGGACCATCATCAATGTCGTGATCAATAATTACTACTCTAAAAAGCCCCTGGCATAGGCCAAATGAACCACTCTTTCCTCTCCCTCCACCTTGATGCTCTGCTCTCAATCACTACAAAATGAAATTCTCCCAGATCAGAGTCTGTAGCTTTTGTGAACAAAGTCATTGATCTCTGATCGTGTGTTATTTTTTGTGAAACTTATAAACTTAAGCATGATTAGGTGAATGAATACTGTGGTGGGATAAATAAGGTTATCCAATCTTATGTAAATGCACAAAAATATGTTTGGAGCATATTTTCTTCATTCCAGTCAGCCCAGCTCCGTCTCAGTACTTCTGCATTGACAAACGAATTGAAAATGAACACATGGAGTCTGTCATCTAGTCCCAGCAGGGGACTAGTATGATATACTTAAAGGGCATTGAATTTACAAGCATGTATATTTCTCTCATATTTTTCTATCTTTAGAATAATATAAACTGTGAGGTATAAAAATATGGTAATTCAACTTGTCTCTTTAATACTATCAATTTTAAAAGACATCAAATAAGAAGATTTAGATGAAGAAAAGGAAAACACTTTATGAATCAAACAGACTGAAATGCAGTATTATATTTGGGGTTCTATCTGATCCCTGCAGTTAGTGTTCTTACAGAGTAGATTTTGTGTATTAATTGTGCAATGCTATTTTATTTGTTGCTTGCAAAGGGGAAGGTGATCAAAACTCTTTTGACTTATTTAAAAACATCTATATATTTTGGCCATGTTTTAAAGATTAAAGAAATGTTTTAAATGGCACATGATAGTTTTTATTATATCCAACATATCTATGCTGTTAAAAACATCTTATTGTATGATATATATTGTAAATTTTAAAGAAAAGTAACTACAGTCATATGCTTACAGTTGCATGAGGATGATACCCTTGATACCTTAGCCTCTGAAAAGGTATAAAAAAGGTAAAAATTGTAAAAAAGAAATATATTAATAAACATTGATATATTATTTAAAATTGGCAATCTGAAACAATGATATAAACAGTTTTGATTTTGCTTGGCACTTCTCCTTCCTGCCACCATGCAAATGAAGAAAGACTTATTTGCTTCGCCTTCCACCATGATCGTAAGTTTCCTGAGGCTTCTCCAGCCATGCTGAACTGTGAGTCAATTAAACCTCTTTCCTTCATAAATTACCCAGCCTCCGGCAGTTCTTTACAGCAGTGTAAGAACAGACTATTACAGATACTACATATCACAACTATAGATATTCCCATATGGATAAGGTATATTTGCATTTTTAAATGTATGCTCGCATTTCCTTGTTTTTGTGGTTCATATTTGGTAGTGAGGTATATCAGTCTTATGGTCGTATTTACGTAAACTGAAACCTAATTCATATGTTTCTAAGTTCCTGTGCCCTAAAAAAATCAACATGCATATCAGCACTGTCAGGGAACCTTTAACACCTGTAGGCATACGTATGGGTGAGTCATAGAGGAAGTCATTTGCTCCAGATCATTAAACATGGAAGAAAGACCATAACTTTATTACACATGATAACGTGTGCTAGGCTAAGAGAGACTCGTTAAACCAAAAAGCAAAGCCTTCTAATAAAGAGCTGAATCTGAAGGGAAGGACTAAGAAATGTGTCTTTCTAAGGCTCATAGAAATAGTATAAATGTGTTGTGTGCTACCTAATCATTGAAGAAATAAGATACATTTTTATTTTAGTTCTTGATTCTATTCACGCTAACAGCATTTTGAATCTTATAAAGAGAGGACAATCCTGGGGACTTCCTTGTTTTCCATTTTTGCCATCTTTCACCACAGTGTGTTCTTATCTCCTGTCTTACTCCATCCTATCTCAACATCAGGGGTGACTCTCATACTGCTCAGGGCTAATCACTCCACAATGCTTTAAATCCAACTCATTTATTCATTATTCATTTTGTGTCTTTTGTCCATGGTACCCTCTGAGCACTGAGAGGAATTCTAAAACGAGTAGGAGTTGACCTCTCTTCTTAAAAAAAAAAAAAACAAGCAAAACAATAGTGAAACACCAGAACTTATCTGCACATCCAGATTTGGAAAGCTGGTATGTTGGGGTGCACGAACATGGGGTGTGTATTGTTATGAAGACCTGTGGCCACCTGGAATAAAATAGTAAGGAGGGCTTTTGAAATGATGGTGAGACCTCAGTGTGCTGAGTATAAGACACTCGCCCAAGAAAGACGAGTTTTTCTTAGGCTGTGACCTGATTTGACAGAAAACATATTCTAGGTTTTGGAAAAAAGAAGGAATTTGTTCTCTGGTTATTATTATTATTTAGATATGAGATGCTTTGAGGTTATGCAATTTTTCTCTGTACTACTTTTTTGCAAGAAATGGAGCATGCTCCAAATTCCTTGATTATGATTTATGGGCCAGGGTAAAAAAAGGAAAAAAAAAAGACCCACCTCTCCTCCTACTCCAGTTTGACCCTTTCCCTCTACCTTTGCTCCAGGTGAGAAAAGCACTAAATCACAGATAAGAGCCAGAGGAACATTTATAGCATTGCAAAGATGCCATGGTCAGCATTTGAGGCTATGAGTGTGGCAAGTCCTCCCGGACAGATAGACCTGAGATTAATGGAAATAGATCAAAGACAAGTACCTAGGAAGACTGATTCCAGGAAGATTGGAAGGGCTGCCTCAGAAAATGCATATCACTTGAAATTCTGCCATAGAAAGGGAGAATCTGAAGGCATAAGCCTCTCAGCTGTTTTTTGACTAAAGTCAATTATGATTTTAGTTTCTACTGCCATTATTATCTATGTTCCTTAATAATTCTCCACCAGTTCTGCTGTAGCAAGGAGAAGTGAGAACCAAAATGCTAAAACAATGCAAAAAATAAGTAAAATCTATAATGTAAGAATAAACAGTGTTATAGAGGCTCTTATCTTTCCATCAGTTTCAATTTCTCTCTCCTAATGGCTTCCCCAACAATGTCTTGGTTATTTCCTCTAAGAACACTAACTTTGCATAAGCATATATATTCCTAGCTAGAGTAGACTGGTTTCACGTTTGTTTTGATGGCACTGTTATGATCAAGCATCAGAAGCTTCTCCTCAGCCTTTTACTTCTTCCAGCAACAGTCCTTCTCTCTCTTTTTGCTCATGGCCAACTTTCTAAGAAAAACAACCAAATAAAAATACATTGCTTCTTTCTCTTCTTCATGCACTCTTCATAACCTCTTACAATCTGAGTTCTTTGGATGAATGTTTTTTTCAAAGATGCTTCCACTACCTTACACCACCTTTTCTCAGGTCTTTGTTCTTTCTCAGATCTTATCTTTTATAATAGTTGTCTATATCATTCACGATCTATCCCATGTTATTAAAAATTGCGTGTTTTGGAGCATCTTCTGTGTGGTTCTTTGTCGATGTGCACCATTTCAAATTGCCAAAATAACCCTTTGTGATCCTACTCCCCTTTCACAGATAAATCACATTAAAAGAAATTATGCAATTTGCCAAAACTGCTGGACTTGGGTTTGGAATACAAATGTCTAATTCCAGATCTCTGACTCTCCACTATTCCACTGTGTCTAGACAGTGATACTCTGTAGTCCACAGTAATTTTATTACAACTACTAGAAGAAAGGGCTCAGCCAGGTCAAAACTACAAACAAAAAGCTTTGTATCTAGCAGAACAGATGGTGAGGTTTGCCCGTTCTCCCTTGGAGAAGGGACCCATCTGCCCATCTGGCTTGACAGCCTTCAGGAGCCCCACCTGACATGGACATTCAGTAGGGATTTCCCTAGTCTGCCTGGAAAATAAAATCTTTTTGGATTGCTCCTCAGGTGCTTATAGAGAACGTGGGAAAATTCCTAAGACATGTTTTTTTTTTGACCCAGTCTCGCTCTGTTACCGAGGCTGGAGTACTGTGGCACGATCACAGTGCGGCTGGACTCAAGCAATCCTCCTGAGTAGCTGGGACAACAGGCACACGCCACCATGTCCAGTTAATATTTTTGTATTTTTTGTAGGGATGGGGTTTCACCAGGCTGATCTCTAACTCCTGGGCTCAAGCTATCTGCCTGCCTCAGCACTCCCAAAGTGCTAGGATTTCAGGAATGAGTCACCGTGCCCGGCGGGACATGCTTCTTAATGAACAAAGTCATATGGAGGGTCTTGTCTTGAGGAAGGACATGGCTCTGTCTTAGGCTTTAGTTGGGTTTCTGTTATAGCTACCTCAGAAGAGACTGACCCTCTAGCCATATCACAATACCCCAAACCTTTGATTGATGTGTCAGCAGGGATACAGTATCTCTTATCTACTACTACAGCAGCCTGAGGATCTACTTTCAAGGTTCTATCTCACCCTCTCCAGCCATAAGGCCCCCTCTCAAGCTGTCTCCTCTTGTGTTAACTTTTATTCAGCTAGTGCCCTACCCTGAGATACATCCCTTTCCTTCTGATCTCTTCTTTTCCCTGTCTTATCTTCATACCTTCATTCTCTAAAGTGGGTGCATTTCAGTGTCCTGATGGTTCTGGTTTTCTCCCACGTCTCCTCATTAAACTTCCCAGAACGAGCATGGCATATCCAAATGTTCAACACCTCCTCCATGTGAATGGCTCCTAATCTGTCTTCTGAGAACCTGTTCTGCATTCCTCTTTAACTGCAGGTTTCTTAAGCACTGCAAATATAGGTTTTCTTGTTTGCTGCTCGGCAGCCAACACACATTCAGAATGCGGCTCAGTGTTCAACAAATGTTTGTTAAGCAAATAAATGACTGAGTCTAAAAAAATGATTGAGTCTCCCCCTGTCTGACCTCATTACCTTTTCTGATAAAAATGCCCGTTCCTGGCTGAGTGCAGTGGCTCACGGCTGTAATCCCAGCACTTTGGGAGGCTGAGGCAGGCCGATCACCTGAGGTCAGGAGTTCGAGACTGGCCTGGCCAATATGATGAAACCCCATCTTTACCAAAAATACAAAAATTAGCCGGGCATGATGGCAGGAACCTGTAATCCCAGCTACTTGGGAGGCTGAGGCAGGAGAATTGCTTGAACCCGGGAGGAGGAGGTTGCAGTGAGCCAAGATGTGCCATTGTACTCCAGTCTGGGCAACAGGGCGAAACTCTGTCTCAAAGAAAAAAAAAAAAATCCCAAAGCCTCAATACCTCTACCCAGTTAATTTATAGAACAAGTAAATGAATGAGTCCAAATCAAAACTAAATTTTGCCTGCCCTTATCCAGTACTCTTCCTGCCACTGCACTGTCATCACAGCACAGAGGAGGGAAACGGCCCTTAGAATCACATTGATTTAGTTTGCATCTTTGTTCAATCTCTTAACAGGATGCAGCCTTGGGCAAGTTACTTAGCTTCCTTGAGCCTTCTCTATAAAAAATAAAAATAAAATAAAATTAAAAAATTAACTTTTGTAAATCAGAAAGAATAATTACTCTCCAAGTTTATTGTAAAGACTAAATAGCATGTGTAAAATGCCCCAAAGCCATTTATACACATACTTACAAGCTGTAATCCTAACTCTCCTATATATATATATATATTTTTTTTTTTTTTTTTTTTTTTTTTTTTTTTTTTTTTTTGAGACAGAGTCTCGCTCTGTTGCCCAGGCTGGAGTGCAGTGGTGTGATCTTGGCTCACTGCAACCTCCGCCTCCCAGGTTCAAGTGATTCTCTTGCCTCAGCTGCCCAAGTAGCTGGGATTACAAGTGCCCGCCACCACACTTGGCTAATTTTGTTTTGTTTTGTACTTTTAGCAGAGACAGGGTTTCACCATGTTGGCTAGGCTGCTCTCGAACTCCTGACCTAAAGTGATCCACTCGCCTCAGCCTCCCAAAGTGCTAGGATTACAGGTGTGAGCCACCGTGTCTGGCCAACTCTCCTATTTCTTTTAAAGATACATCAACTACCTCATTTAAGACTCACAAAAACCCTATCTGTAGATACTTTTATGTCTCCACCTTACAGATGAGGAATCAGAGGGACTGAGAAAATGACTTATTTGCCCAAGGTCACACCAAAATAAAATCCTAGGCAGTACTACTACAGAGTTCATATAAGAAACATTCTTAGATTGCAAGCTCACTAAGAAAGCCTTATAAAAAGTCAGCCCTTACAAAAATTGACAAGCCACACCACTCCAAATAAATTGTGCCTTTAGAAGGTGGTCACTACTTACTGAAGTAATAAACAAATATGTTTACCTGTTGAAATCTGACTTCTCAGTTCAATGCTCAACTATTTTAGGAGAAAATCTGTATCTCTAACAATCCCAAATGCACAATAAATATTCTTGCCTTGAAAATTATGATATAATAAAGAAAACATACTTGGGAATGTTTTTCCAAAGACATAATGAGTATTGCATGAAAGAGGACTTTTAAGATAAAGTGAGAAACAGAAATAATTCAAGGGAAACATGCTTCACTGAAAATTATATAAGTCAATATCCCAGAAACCAAGCAACAATTTATTCATCAGAATAAGGAAGTCATGATCAGGAAATTTGTCTGGCTAATTGAAGTTGAAGCGGTTGCACTTGATGAAAAATAAATCATCAGAAATGCTTGGATGTTTCCTATAAGAAGCTAAAATATGCATTATAATTCCAGCTGTGGATAAAAATTTAATGCATTTTCACAAGGTACAAAGGGTGAATAATTGTTTTGTCAGTTGATGCGGTGGATTTTAGTTATTTTAATAACTATAACCCAATTGAAGGAAAGCAGAATGGCATATAAGAAAATGGGGGATCCAAAACCAAATGGTGGAAAGCAAACTGATTGCTTATGTTAGAAATTAATTATATATTATACTACCCAGACAGAGTTCTAGATACAATCAGGAACAAAAATAATATTTTAGAAGAGATGTGTTGGACTAGCAAAGCAAGAAGAAATGCAGCATATACATTGACAACCTAAAAATAAAAGCCTGAGGTAAACTTATTATTTCCTCAAAGAATAAGGATGCATATAATGTAGCATAATTTCTTAATTAGAGTTCTATGACAATTGTAGTTACATCCTTCTAGGGATAGATATATTATGACTTGCAAAGTATGCTAATGGCTGAAAATAAAAAAAAATAGAAAAATTTCTAGGTAAAAGTAATAAGACGAGCTTTTTTTTTTTTTTTGAGACAGAGTCTCACTCTGTTACCCAGGCTAGAGTGCAGTGGTGCCATCTTGGCTCACTGCAACCTCCACCTCCTGGGTTCAAGTAATTCTCCTGCCTCAGCTTCCCGAGTAGCTGGGATTACAGGCACGCGCCACTACATCCGGCTAATTTTTTTGTTTTTAATAGAGATGGGGTTTCACCATGTTGACCAGGCTGGTCTGGAATTCCTGACCTCAAGTGATCCACCTGCCTCAGCCTCCCAAAGTGCTGGGATTACAGGCATGAGTCATCATGCCTGGCCAAGTCTTGCTTTTTGGGGGCAAGGAATAGTAATAAATGTAAAAGACCTGTTTTATGGAACCTGGAACAGCTCATGACTTTACTTAGAAGTTTCTACAGAAATAACTAAAGAATGACATTTCTCCAAAACCAGTTGAAGAACTTTTTAGTTACATGATGACAGACAAGAAAGTCAAGGTTAATTTGAGATATGCTGGTAGAATCATAAGATCATTAAAGCTCTGGTATGAATAAGAAAAGAGAAAATGACAAGAAGTATTCTGACATTTAGAAAACTAGCAATGGGAAAATGCATTTCACATTCTAAGTTTATTTGTGAATTAAAAAAAATGAAAAAAGAACTATTGGGTTATGTTGTAGATGCTTCTACCAATATGGTTATTATTTTGTTAAGTTGAAGATTTTGGTGAATTCATCAAGTACATCTGACTGATGAGACATCTTGGCAAAAAAAAAATTATAATTTGGAAGAAGTCACTTTATCTCACTGTGTCTTAATTTATTCACCTATGTAATTACAGGGTTTATTTCCCTAAACAGTATGATATATACTCTTTATATTTTTTCTAGCATTAATATTTTAAGCTTATGGAAAAACATGACTACGTACGAGAAAAAAATAAGTAAATTAAATCAGAGTGTTGTTAAGATCCCATGTGTTTTAGCATTCATCAGACTGAAGGCAGTCTCCAAAATATCCAAACAGGGTTTTTGAGACTTTAACTCTTGGATCTGTTCTTCAAGTTGTATAATACGTGGTTTGACATGCATGCTAGACACCTGTTTTTCAGAATGGTAGCAAAACAACAGAAATTCTGATGAATTATGCCATTCAGTGGAGTTATCACAAATGATTATTCAAATAACTCTCAATAATTATGATCTTGACTTCTACAATGTAATTATAAGAAAGTCAGTTGTTCAAAGATATCCAAAATGTTCACCCTTGGCAAGCAATGGTTGGGAAGAGTGGTGAGAAGAATCTGAAATTTGAAATTAACCTGATGTATTTGTAAGTTTTTCCTAACAATGTTGCCATCCATTAAGGACTGTTTTAAGTGGACTTTCTTAAGCTTATATAGAGTTGACCTGAAGGATTTAAACACCACTTCAGTTTATTCAGTGTTTGCCATGTCTGCCATACACATCATAGACTGGAGTACATTGAAATATCATTAAAATGTACCACTGCATAAGACAGGTCTGCTCCTTCCTTTTTCTAAGGTAATTCTGTTTCATGGGTTAGTCAGATACAAACCGGTGTTATCAAACAGAACTGTCACGTCTTTGATCTGCAATGTTCACCAATGTTCACCAGTTACATGGAGCTAACAAAGAAATATACAGAAGCTAATAGAGTTATAAAGAGTCTGGACCAAGAATCATAAGACCCAGTTATGAGTTGTTAAAGTGAGGGTGAAACACGTCCCTTCAGTTTTCTCATTTTAAATAAGACTAAATGATCTCATCCCTTTTTCTTTTCTTTAAAATTTTAAGGCCTTATGCAAAAGGCCGAAAATCTAAATGGCTAAGATTTAATGGAATCCATAGGATTTCAATGAGATTTGGAAAATTCATCAACTATGTGGCACAGAAAACACAGATAGCGCACATGTACTATATTCTGTATGGGATATCAGGACCAAAACAAAACAAAAAAAATCACCATCCGGGTTGATAAATGGAAAAAAGAGGGTAGAGATCTCTTTCTGATACAACCTCAGAGAATATTTTGGCCTCCCTAAAAATTCCACTGAAAGTTAGGTGTCTCTAATGTTCATTTTTCTTTTTTTTTTTTTCTCTCAAGCTTCATAGAGATCCTCTATATTTAAGTTTCAGTTTTGTTTATCTTTAAAGACTTCACTGTTCAGAATTCCTTTTCCAGAATCAACAATCACTTTCCAAAAATTGCTCTTATTTTTAAATTTTGTACATTATTTTTTCCATCAAGAAAGATGATTATCAAAAGGAAGCTTCCTTCCTTTCTTCCTTTCTTTTTCTCTCCCTTTCTGCCCCCTTTGCTCTCTTCTTCCCTTCCTTTCTTTTAAAATTACCAATGGCTCAGATACACTTTCTATTTCTCACAGAAGAAAAGGGAACATGTATTCTGGCAAAAAAGGAAACAGACTTTACTGACCCAGAAAAGAAAGCATATTTTGAATCTCATCCATCTCTTCCACTGGCATTTTAATGTCCTCCCATAATTACACACTGCTTGCTTAGCATGTGTGATCATAGGACCAACTACAGGGATGGCTTCTCACTCTTTGATTTATATTCTTTAATGGACTCCAGCCCTGGGGCCAGCAGAGCTAGAACAGAAGATGTAGTCTGCCCCTGATATTTCCTGGTCCTTGCCAAGAGTTTGCAGTCAAAAACTCTTAGAAATCATTTCCTAAAGATAATCATTCTTAACATCTATCCTCTGGAAGAGATCTCTCACCGGTTCACAAGCATCATACCTCTCACAGAATCAAACAATTATTTACAAATGGATAATGAGGCAACTGCACACAGAGCTTATCCATCTACCTTTGCTAGAATACAGACAGGCATGGAGCAGTGGAAGCATATCCAGTATTTTGAATTTTTAAAAACATCATGTGTTTTGGTCGTATACCCTGTGACTGGACTATGGGACCAGCTTCAGGTTTAAAGCAGTGAAGCTGTTTGATGGAAACCTGTAAAACTTAATGAAAATGCTGAGCTCTAGCATCAAAGCCGTTGGCTGGCTCAGAAAGGCTGTGGGGACCTGGGCAGAGGCAGACTTTTACATCTTGTGTTGCCTCTTGATAATCTGATTCTTGGATGCTTTGCCCAACTTTACTTAAAGGAGGAAAAAGAAAGAAAGAAAAACTAAGCAGGCAGATAGGAATCTCTTTCAACACACTTTTTTTTTAAATTTGAAGAGGATTTTGTTTGTTAGTTTGCTTTTGATCAAGCAGATGGTAGTGGTAGAAAATTCTTGTCTCTCTTACCCTTTTAGAATAACTAAGGTCACTTAGTGTGATATGTTGGGACCCCTTTGGCTAGATGACTTTTCAGTAAGAACTTTAAGACAGCTTTACATAAAAATATGTTTTCTGTGTTTGCAACCACAGAACTTAAATATTATTGTAGAGAGGGACCTTAAGGTACACAAAGATTAATACTTTCACTTGAAAGATGAAAGCCCTAGTGCTCATAGAGGTTGAATAAAATGCATTGCATTGCACTCCACATAGACTGGTCAACTTTGATAACTGGGCAGTCTAAATGATTAAAAACTGCATCTCACAAAGCCAGTTTTGTTAGTTCCTTCATGCTTCCCACCACTCAAGGTCCTCACTCCTTTTCACTTTAATCTGAAGCATAGCTGGTTTGATTGCTTTGTTTGGGTAGAAATATGTAAATTTTGCTTGTGTTTGTATTTTGTATTCTTCTTTCTCCAAAACTGTACAAAGTCATCTTAATTCTACCTTTGAGGAATCTCTATACTGCATCTCCCACTGGATCTGTTTCAGTATATTTACATGGAGTCTTAGGCTCTTTTGATCATTTATTCCTATAAAATGCTGATCCTATGCAGAGTTTTCTAGAAATATCCATGGCAGCGAATAATAAACAGCAGCCTTGATTAGGGTGAAGTTGTTTCCCTTGCATCATTTGCTTCTGTATCACCTTATATTTCTGTTAAAAATGTGGGTACACTGTTGAATCAGAAGCAAGGGGGGACATGAAGCTGCAGTTTAATAAGCTCTCAGATGATGCTTATGCACAAAACTTTGAACCAATGACCTACAGGGTAAAATCCAATTCCTTTCCTGCAGCAGTCACATCCTGTCATTACTTTATCCATTTCAACATCATTTATCTAAACGTTTATCCAGCACAATTGTTGACCTCTTTGCCCCATGCATCTTTTCTCCAGACACACTAATTCCAGATATACCCTAAACACATCATTTATTATTTTACACCTGCACCTTTTCTCTAACGTTTCCTGTCTCAACTCTTATCTCTTATCTTTGTTTACTTGGTGATATACTACTTTTAGTTCAGTGCCACACTACTTTTCTCAAATGTTAACTCCTTGGGAAAGCCTTTTTCTAAATATTTCTCAGTCACCATCCCTATACTGCGTTGCAATAGAATGTAGCATAAATCTCTATTATAGATCCTGTTTCATTTGAATGTAATTACAATGAATCTACACAAAGGTTATAGAATACCTACTATGCCCCAAATTATACCATTAAAGAAATAAAAGTCACAATCTCTACCGTCACAAAAATTACTACCCAGCTTTTCTCAACCCAAATCCTCATCAGAAACAGAGAAAACAGAAAGATATTTGAGTATTTCCTCAATTCTCCCAAGGAGGATACATAACTAGCACCATTACATACAACAGATGTCTTAGGGCTTTAGGGTTTCATCTACTTGGGAAACCCCAGTTGATCAAATACTGGTAAAATTACATTACAGTAGCAATAAATGCTATGACAGAGATAATTCAAAGGTGAGATGAAAAAGCAGAAATATCTAATTGAGTATGTGTTTATCTTTCCTGAACCATGTCTTAATCCTGTTTCTATGCTTATTTAGCATCTAGATCAGTGCCAATTATGTTGTGGTCATTGAATACATTTTATTATTGAATTAAAGGCATTGTAATTCATTTTTATTGGTGTGAGTCTTTGGAATCTGGCCGAGGCAATGTGAATTATCCATATTTGTAAATCCAGCATCTAGTCAGTGGTTAAGATACTGTTGGCACTCAGTGAGGGCTTGTAGAATAAATGAACACATTTGGAGGAGTTGCCCTATTCTCCAGCAGAAAGTCAATAGCAATGACAACAATAACCCACTTAAAAATGGGCTACAGACTTGAATAAACCTTTCTTCAACGAAGAAATACAAATGGCCAACAGGTATGTAAAAAGATACCCAACATCAGTAATCACCAGAGAAATGCAAATTAAAACTACAGTGAGATATCACCTCATGCCTGTTAGGCTGGCTATTACTAAAAAAGTCAAAAAAGAATAAACAACAACTGTTGGAGAGGATGTGGATAAACTGGGAGCTGTGTAAACTGTTAGTGAAGATGCAAAATGGTGCAGCTGCTCTAGAAAACAGTATGGAGGTTCCTCAAGAAAATAAAAACAGAATTATTATATGATGCAGCAATCCCACTTCTGAATATTTAGCCAAAAGAAATGAAGTCAGAATTTTTAAGAGATATTTGTACTCCTATGATCCCTGTAGCACTCTTCACAATAGCCAGCATGAGCACACAACCTAAATATCCATTGATGGATGAATAGATTTTTTAAAATGTGGTATATACATACAAGCGAAAATTATTTCACCTTAAAAAAGAAGAGAATCAGCTAGGAGCCTGTAATCCTAGCACTTTGGGAAGCCAAGGCAGGCAGATCACTTGAACTCAGGAGTTCAAGACCAGCCTGGCCAACATGGTGAAACCCCGTCTCTAACAAAAAAATACATAAGTTAGCCAGGCATGGTGGCATGAGCCTATAATCCCGGCTACTCAGGAGGCTGAAGCAGAAGAATGGTTGAACCCAGGAGGTGGAGGGTGCAGTAAGCTAAGATTACGCCACTGCACTCCTGCCTGGCCAACAGAGTGAGAATCTGTTTCAGAAAAAAAAAAAAAAAGAAGGAAATCCTGCAATATATGTCAACAAGAATGAACCTGAGGACATTATGCCAAGTGAATAAGCCAGTCACAGAAAGATAATACCGCATGATTCCACTTACAACAAATATCTAAAACAGTCTATGTCATAGAAGCAAAGAAAAGAATTGTGGTTGCCAGGGCCTGGGGGAAGGGAGAAATGGGTAGTTGCCAATCAATAATCATGAAATTTCATTATGCAAGAATAAATTCTACAGATCTGCTGTATAACATTGTGCCTCTACCTAACAATACTATATTGTACATTTACATATTTGCTAAGTGGGTAGATCCTATGTGAGCTGCTCATACCATAATAATAATAATAATAATAGTAATAATAATATAAAACTTCTTTCATATATTAGAATATATTCATTTGGCTAGATGACATAGTTATCTTTTCCCAAGCCACCCATCGATTTTCCAGTCAGTTCTTCCCTCTCAGTAAGATTGAAAATTAAAGAATAATAAAGTTTTAGAATTGAAAAAAAGAAATGATTGTTTTAATTTGAGGATCAGAAGTACTACTTAAAGAAAAACTACTATGAATGCAAAATTCTTCCTTTGTGGTTAATCTACATTTATAAGTATTCCACTTGACATTTAATTGCTTCGCTTGTTATGTGTATTTCAAAGACAAAAAGAAAGAGTTTATTAAGACTGCAAGTGAAGTGAAAAAATGCTGCATTTTTCTGGGTGGACAGTAGGGGTGGTGGTGGTATTTTCAGTGTTATTGTCATCTAACGAAGCCTAATTTAGTTTGAATATATATTTTGGAACAAATAGTCTCTAAATACAAACTCGGTTTAGGGGAAGATAGTGTGAAAAGGGATAAAATGCCATAAAATTCTGATGTCCTAAAGAAAATGTGAGAGTCTGGGACACCTCCTTCTTCTCTGCAAAGCCTGCAGCCAGCTCACTTCAGACAAAGTTGTCTTTTTAGAAACATGATGTAAGCATACACTCACAAGCTCTCTGGAAATAATGATGTTTCTACTTGTGTCAGTTAAAGGCATCCCTTTGTTCATCTAATTACCAAGAAAATTTCAAGGCAGGTGTGCTTCAGTTGAGCGAGGTGCCGTACTTCATGGGTGCCTCTAAGGGACTCTTTACAAAATTCATGTTGCAGAAGCAGCATTCCCCTAAATGGTTGCTTAAGACTGCAAATCCCCAACTGTCCAATTTATATCCAAGAAAGAGTTTACTTCCTTTAGGGCACAAGCCATTATATTACAAAGTCATTAAAATGGAAATAAATACATAAGTTAGCAAATTGTGGTAAGGTAAAATAATCCTATATAAACCATGGCCTAAAAATAAAGAATATATACAGAATTCAGCATGAGGATATTACCATACAGAAATGATAATTAACCCAAGTAAACCTGCACACAGTGATTTTCTGCATTTTGGCAAGTGAAAAATTTTTGCTATGAAAGCAGGACTCTAAAAATCAAATAAAAGTACAGGAGACCTAGTTTTAAACTGATATTAAAACACACAGGCATTTTACTTTAATGGGCATGGGCTTAGGTCCAACTATTTCAGAATCCAAAGCTTGTTACTTGGATAGTCAACACACATCAGTCCAAGACTGCAGCTGCTCCTAACTTGGATTGTTAGGGGATTATCCCTACAAGAGTCCTCATGGTTCATCTGCCCTCAGTGCAATCAGATGAGAAAATCCTGACTTCCATCTCCAGAAAGGAGGCCAAGCCCACCTGGGGCCTGGGGTAAATGAGAGCTTCTGTGGGATCTTGACACCGAGATGCTGAGACTCCAGCTGTAAGCCTCAGAGTCACTACTGAGCTACAAATTAGCAGTTTTACATTTATTATTTCTAAAATCTGGATTTGAGTTGCAATCAAGGTATAACCTGATTTAGATTAATTGGCAGTGTTTAGTGATCCATAAAATAATTGTGCACCAATACTGTCAATGATGACAATGTAATATGGTGGTTGACATGCTCTAGCTCAGTGATTCTCAAACTTTAATATGTATATTAAATCACTAGGGGATCTTACTAAAATGTAGACTCTTTCAGTAGATCATGGGAAGGGGCATGAGTCTTTTCATCTTTAACAAGCTCTTAGGTGATGCACATGCTGCTGGTTCACATCCACATCTTGTTTAGTAAATCTCTAGGTATGCTATGAGTTGTTCATGGGCTTTATTTCCTTTTAAACTACGTAAAAACTACAGCTTTTAGTTGCATGTCCTTGTTTCAAAATTGTTCCTATATCTTCTATGTAGCTTTATATACCTGTATTGTTAAACAAATAATAAACCAAATAATTATTTAATAACAACTAAAGGTAATGTTAATGAAAGATTGGTTTCAATTCTTGATGATCATACCTTATAGCCTGGATACCTTGGGGAAGAAAATGTGAATAACGTCAATTTACTCCTTCAAATAAACATTTCAGACACTCATATGAGACTCTGCTTGGTTTACAGGTAGTGAACACAGGAAGGGAAGACTAATTGCTTCTGAAAAGTAATGTGAAATGAAATCTGATGATGACAATGATAACATTCTTAAGAACTAAAATAATTACTTGTATTTGAACTATAAAAATTGACTATTCCCAATTCAGTTCCTTTACAAGGTACCCATATTTAAAAAAAAAAATTCCAGTTTCTTATTTATCTTTAACAATTTTTGATACATTAGATAGTGGATATCATAATTTAGGATAGCAAAATGGAAAGCACACTGGGCTTGGAGTCAATAAACAGAGGTTTCCTTCTGACTTTTTTCACATATTAGGGATACGGCTCTGGTAATATTATGTATAATTTGTGGTCTCCAAGTTAATTCAATTTTCTCACAAAGCTCTTAGAACAACTAAATGAAACAACATTTAATATGAGACAATGTGTGCAAAATCTCATAAATTCATCTGCAACCAGGACAATTCTCATATTTGTAGGGGTCAGTGTAAAATGAAAATGAGAAGCCCCCTGTTCAAAAGTTATTAAGAATTTCAAGATGACAAAAAGAAGATATTAAATGAAGAGCAGGGCCCTTCTATGTGTGGAGCCCCATGTGACTGCATAGGTTATAAGTCCATGAGAAGGCCATGTCTGCAAGATAATTGTAGCTAATCCTCACTATATTAATAGAGTATTAATAAAGTTTATACTCGATTGAGATATTGCAATATACCAGGCACTACTCTCAGAGCCTCAATTACATAGTCTCACTTAATCCTTTAGAGGGGAAAGAAACTAAAGCACAGAAACATCAACTATCTTATCTCAGGTGATAAAACTACCAAGTTTAAGGGAGCCAAGATTGGAATCTGGGACTGTCTGATTCTAAAGCCATTCATCTTAACTAATTTAATGCAATGAGTTATCTATAACAAGTTATTGTTATTCCTGTTTAATTCAAATTTAGAAACCTAGGCTCGCAAAAATACGTCCATATTCCAAGGGCAATTCACTTACTATGACCTTGATTAAACTACCTATGGCAACCTAATTGTCTTATGTCCCTGGTACTCCACAGAGAGCCTGCTACATAGTCCATTGTCATGTACTATATATGAAACTAAACACTCAGTCACCAATTTTTCCGTGCACAGAATATTTACTCCACAAAGATAAAAATCTCATTTTCCTATTATTCAAAATCACACGCTTCTGAATAAGAGTATTATTTTCATTTAAAAGCAATTAATTTGTTTTAAATGTTTTTCAATAGTGATGATTTTCCTGGAAAAAAAAAGACACCAATTGCCATGCACAGAAATAATTTTCTTCCAAACATAAGGACTTTGATCCAAAGATCTAAAGACAAGAGTATATCATCTCATAATAGAAGTTAAGAGGAACTCCAAAATACTCATTTTGTTTTGGATGAATTTCAGATTTTTAAAAAATATGGCTCAAACTTAGTTAAGTAGCAAACTTAAATTTATATGAAGGTGTTTTTTCTTTTTCTTTGCAATGTGTTTTCTGATCCTTCATCTCATTTTATCTTTCTTATTCTTTTCCAATTGTGATAGTAAAACTAATTCACTCTGCTTCAATCCCATACAATATCATGCCCAGTATACAGCTGAGCAGAGAGACAAACTCAGATTACTTGATTACCTTCTCTTTGAAATTATTACTAATTTCCTCTGCAAAGCTAATTACGGCTTCTGTTGTATTATTAGAGGAATTTTTCATACCTCACTTAGGAAGCTTGTATTGTAAATCTATATTTATTTGTCCAACTCTGTCTCCAGATTCCTGAGTGCATTATCTTACTCATCTATGTGCCCCAGTGTCTAGCACAGAGCCTGGCACATTATATATATATATATCTGTACAGAACAGAATAGCCAGAATACTTAGCCCAAATATATACTATAGTTATTACTAGAACATGGCTTGTAATTAATTACATATATATATATGTATATATATGTGTGTGTATACACACACACACACACACACATACATTTATATATATATATTTTGAGACAGAGTCTCACTTTGTCACCCACGCTGGAGTGCAATCGCACGATTTCGGCTCACTGCAACCTTTGCCTCCTAGGTTTAACCGAGCATGTTTGGCTAATTTTTTGTATTTTTAGTAGAGACGGGATTTTACCATGTTGGCCAGGCTGGTCTTGAACTCCTGATTTCAAGTGATCTACCTGCCTTGGCCTCCCACAGTTCTGGGATTACAGGCATGAGCCACTCCACGCCCGGCCCATACTAGATAGTTTTAATGTTGATTAACTTAATGCACACATGCCAAGTGTTAATGCATAAGCAAATGGAGCAATTTAAACAAGATGCTCTGGTAGGTGCTGAAATTAAGATAAAATGTTCAGTCTCAGACATTGTTCATTGCTGCTTTCTACTGGACTGAAAAATGTCATATTCTATAAAATGTATCAAGTCCTCAGAATTAAAATGTCACTGAACCCCCTGACAGACCATGCTATGCTAGCTTGATATTTGAAAGCACTACAATTCATTATGCCAACTGCTGATACTGTTCCAGGCTATGGGGCATCTGCTGAAAATGATGGGAAATAAAAATCTGTGGGTCCCCTGGAAAGGAAAGATTCTATGTTTGAAAAGCTGAATTCCAGACAAGAACTCACCAGATGCTTTGTGGACTGAAGAGCTGGCTTCCATTTCCTTGGGGACCTGAGCAGATGGGACTCCCTGAATCCAATCTCAAAGAGGAGTGTCTGTGGCAAGGTGCCTGGTTTCTGCCCCAATTGTTTATTTCCCTTGCCTCCATGGCTACAGTGCACAGAAGTGAACTTACCCTTAGCAATATATAGAGCCAATACTTTAGAAAATCTAAAAATCTAGAAAGTACTTCCAAATGTGTTTTCTGTGCATTCCTGTTTGTATGGCTGGCTACACAGTATGGAAAATAACAGCAAGCATTATCTTAGTTTGCCTTTAGAGGAGGAAAAGTGTGCAGGCTGCCAGAGCAGGGAAGAGGTTCACAGAGGTAACAGCTCCAGACCAATTCAACCCGGGGAGTGGGAAAGATTCCACTGAAAGCTCATATATAACTGGGCATCTGAGAAATATTTCCTGCTTCTTCTCCCCCATCAGATCTTCCCTTCTCTGACATCCCAGCAATCTAGGCTGCGTTTTTCTGTTTTCTTTTCCCTAAAGGTTCCTATGAAGCTCATTTTGTCTAATTTTATCTTTATAAAAATACTGAGAATGAGAGAAGAGAAGTTAGATTATAATATGATATGGGCAGCAACACAGAGTGGCAGTTAGGGGCAAGGATTTTGCTGTCAGATTATTTGGGTGGGAGCTTAGTTTTGTTACTTACTAATTATTTCCCCCTAGGTCAGTTACTTCACTTTTCCTATCTCCATGTCTTCATTTGCCAAATAGGGATAGTATTTATGTGTACCTCTTTTCACGCTTAGAGTATTACCTTTGCAATTATGAAGCTCTGAGAAACTGGTGGTTCATCCCTCTCTGCAATATAATAATCATATTGTATTCAAAAAAGGGCTAGTAAAGACAAAATACCAGAAATCCACCAAAAACTTGTTTTTTTCCTTTTCTTCTTCTTCCATTGCTCCCTTTCTGATAGGTTTGAAACACCAAATATCAAATTATTTCACACAGTTTCATGGATTTGTTTTTGAAAAGTTGTTGTTTTACTGTGTTCCTGATGCCCCCAGGCACATGCCTGTTGGGTAACTCACTGGATGTTGTAGAAATTTTATGAGAAATAAAAAATGCTTAATATGTTATTATTATGCTTTCTCTGGAATATGCTGACTCCCTTACCCCTCCAGCAATAGCTTCTACTTTTCATGTCCATTAGTATAGAGCCTAGTACAATCATAGGCACACTGAGGCACTACAGTGTTTACGCCATGGGGGTTTGTTTGAATGATCTGATGCAGGTAAAGTGCTCTACTAGCAGGACTATCAACTCAGGGATGGCACGCACAGCCATGTGTTCTGCTGAGGTCTCATGAGTTCTCATTTGCATAAGGGAATGATTATTATTAGCTTGCATGCATTATTGTGAAGACTTTTAAAAGGAAAGGAAGATTTCTGCAGTCTGCTATTCTACACATGAAAGGAGGCAAGGGTAATCGACCTCTGCATTTAAGTACTGACACTATTACAGTAGAAGGACTGAAATGCATTTCAATATTTCCAAGATCTAGAAGAAACGAGGCTGGGCCTATAACAAATCAGGTTAATGACATACAAGAATTTGTCAAAGCCTTTGACATTTCCACAAACCCCATCTAGCTTTCTTGTTAAAGTTTTCAAAGCAAAACTATCATCTTCCATGTTTTAAATCAGGTAGAAAAAAAATTTCTTTCTATACCTGAACTTCTGCCAAAAACATTAAGCCCATTTGCCTGTTCTAGAGGGGCTAAACCAGACTCTCTATGAGTCACTAAAGCAAGACCTTGCCTCTATGAATACAGCACAGAGAAGCTAGAAAATTGTCAGTCAGCCCCAAGCCATCATCTCTAGTGCTCACTAGGCTGTACAGAATAGAATAGTCAGAGCACTTAGCTCAAATATATACTATTGTTATTACTAGAACACGGCTATTTTGTGAGTCAGCCCATTCCAGCTGACACAACAAAATGACATACTGTATAGTGCATACTGATCCTACATGAAACACTTTTAATATAAAAGTTAGCCTGCAGCCACAGTCAGTCCACTGGTCAAAAATTGAGCATCTGCTGCGTAACAGCCCAGCCAATGTATGAGTCCTTGAGTGAAGGGACTTCTTTGTATTTTCTGATAGGCTATTAATCTTGCAGGCATTAGCAAACCCTATCTTAAAATGGTTCATACAGGCCGGGTGTGGTGGCTCACGCCTGTAATCCCAGCACTTTGGGAGGCCCAGGCAGGTGGATCACAAGGTCAGGACATCCAGACCATACTGGCTAACACGGTGAAACCCTGTCTCTACTAAAAATACACAAAATTACCCGGGCATGGTGGTGGGCGCCTGTAGTTCCAGCTACTTGGGAGGCTGAGGCAGGTGAATGGTGTGAACCCAGGAGGCGGAGCTTGCAGTAAGCCAAGATCATGCCACTGCACTCCAGCCTGGGCGACAGAGCAAGACTCTGTCTCAAAAAAAAAAAAAAAAAAAGGTTCATACAAGTGAAGACATATCACCACATAAAATCAAGGTAGTATTATCCATAGTTCTATAATGGTATGGTAAGTAAAAATATGTGGGTCTGTATGGAAAATGTTTAGGAAAAAGTGAAGTGGGAAAGCAAAAAGCAACTGTCTTCCCTAAAGAGTGAGGGATGAGGAATATGGGAAGGTCAATGTAAGTAAATTGTAAAATGGTACCAACCAGTATATGGACCATGACACAATAATAAGACAAGAGGGGCAATAAGTCAGGGACCTCAACAAGGAAAAGTCTAGAGGAAATGAAAACCTGGGGATAAATTGTTTAATCATGACTTTGGAATCCATGTGAGTTCTCTGCCAACTAAAGTAGCCCTCCCTCCTCTCATCTGGCATGATTTCCAGATGTCACTGAAGATCTCTTTTTCCTCCAAGTTCCTGCTATGTTAATTTATCCATCAGGTCCAAAGCCTTTTATTCCAAATTGGAATAAATTGGAATGCAAATTCTGCCGTGAGATTTTGTTCTTACGTGTAAATGACAGATACTCTATTCCTCTCTGAGCAAAGAGGGAAATAAGATCAAGAAAGGGGGGGAGGGGGAGGGATAGCATTAGGAGATATACCTAATGTAAATGATGAGTTAATGGGTGCAGCACACCAACATGGCACATGTATACATATGTAACAAACCTGCACGTTGTGCACATGTACCCTAGAAATTAAAGTATAATAAAAAATATATATATATATATACACAAAAATAAAAAAGAAAAACAAGAATATCCCCTTTCGGAAGTAGATTAACCTATTAAACTAATATCAGCCATTCAAAAAAAAAAAAAAAAAAAAGACACTTGAGGGCCCAAATTTGATAAGTATGGTCAACCACAGAAGTGCATAAATTGAGAAGCTTTCAAAACTTTCTAAAACTTTCTCTGTTGTCCAAAAGAAGAAAGATAGGGATTAAGGGGCATTTGCAGGAAGGAAATATTTCATCTCTTTCTCAGTGTCGATGCTGGTACACTGTGATGTGGGCACTTCATATGGCAGAGGAGATTACACAGATTTCATTAAGGAATCAATCATTTTTTCCACAGTGAGAGAAAATGCTTACATAAGATAGGATATTTTCCAAACCTCATCTACCTCAATAGCATCTTCCAGATTTGTGGTAATAAATGTTTCTAAGCGTAATTAAAGGCTGAGCCGATCTAATTAGGTTGATGAAATTTTCAGTGGGACTTCATTCCTCTCAGCATTTCCCTCGTTTTTTTTTTTCTCTCTCTAGAATACTTCCTTAGGCTTAATCTGAGCAATTTTTAGTGGCAGCATTCTAAGTTACCTCACACAGGCAGTGTCTCCACTCTGATTGTAAAACCTCCAGCAGGTACATATGACTAAAAACAAACTTCAAATAAAGGATTCTAGGTTGTTTTATTTAACACACAGTCCTTTCCTACCTCTTCAGTTTCATTTCCTTACTAACAAACTACGTTAAATAATGTTTACTCTGCAGGAGGGAAATAAGCGCTTCAGAGCATTTGGGGGCACAAAGAGACCAGGAAATGCATAATAATTGCATAACAGGTTCTGAGGGGGAGATTAATGAGGGAGTGCCATGACCCTTCCATATAGGTCAATGACTACAGAAACACTTACACGATGAAAATATTGGGGTAGAAAAACATACTAGTGAGATTTTCATCTATCTTTAAAGACTCTTAAAATATATCTAGTGAGCACCTGAAGAATTAACTGTGAGACTTTTCTACAGGAAAATGCTTTCCAAGTGGTCTAAGGTAAATGGGCAAGATGTCCTTATAGAGTCTGAGCATCTCAGACACCATGATTTCTCTTTCTGCAAGGTTTTCTAACCTCTTCTCCTTTTGTAGCAGTCACTCAAACACTGCTTGTTAGAAAATTTAATTAAATATAAAATGATCGAAAATTCTTAAGCAACATATATTTCAGCTTTTACTCAGTGTTATCAAAATGCAAAGAATATAAACAAGTATTTCTGTCAAAACACTGTTACCTTTACAAAAATCAGATTTAAAAAGCATATTTTTTAAAGACCAATTATCCTCTAAGAATTTCATAGGTATGGGCTACATATAATGACAATTTATTATTTACAATTTTTTTAACTATTTTTTTCAAATTTAAACCTGTGAGTCATTTTTTGATGAGTACAAATATTTGCCCAGACTTTGATTTACTTGTGATGAAAATATGAATTATTTTTAAAAAACTACTTTGATCTCTATTTGAATTCCCGGCCATTCAAAGTTCCTTGTCATTTTAAGCAAAGCACCGTATGAAGTTCAGGTTAGGTTTTACCGAATTATTTTGAACTAATCTTATTTTATTTTGAAATTTGATAATCACATACACAAAAGTAACTTTCCAATTGAGGGTTAGTTGTTCTACATGCAAGCAAAGTCTCATTTCAAACAGACATTATTAAATGCCATATAGGGAAAGACCTAAGTTGCTTCTAAGGAATATGAGATTATAGGTTGTTTCAATATGTTGAGTGATTTCCTTCTTTTTCTTTAATCGGTAAAGAATAAATGTGTAAATTCGTGAGAGTGGTATTTTTATACCTTGAGTGCCATTGTTTACAATGAAATAGAATTGGCCATTTAAATATTATATTTTACTTGATAGGGTTCTGTATTCTAATCCTGCTGGACCCCCTTATTACTCTTGGTCAAGTAACTTCTCTAGGTCTATTTCCCCAAAAGAAGAAAGTTGAACTTAGAAAATGATTTCCAGGATCCTTTCCATTCTAACACTCCAAAATTTCTTCCATGACTTCAGACAAAGTATTATTAGAATCTCCTTCAAGACTGGTTGTGCTAAGAGGGACTACATACTAGACTGAAAATAAAAATGCTATCAGCCAATAAATGAAGTCATAATTAAGGGTTTACACATGCAGTGTGCTATAGGCCAGGAAGTCCAAGCTAGAGTTCAGGAAAATTTACAGAGACTTTACTGTTAAGAGAGATTCTCTGAGAATGAACATGGGCATATCCCTCTCTTTTCAGTAACTCCACAAAGCTGACCTATTTGAAGTAGGGTGATTTAACTCAAAATCCATGATTCTTTGTCACTATTTCATTTCAGAAGTAACAAGAGCAGGGCCTTCGAAACAGATAATGGTTCAGACAGGATGGAAACTATAAACAACTAAAAAGCCCTCCAAAGTGCTGGGATTACAGGCATGAACCACGACACCCAGCACTTTGGGAGGCCAAGGCGGGCAGATCACTTGAGGTCACTAGTTCAAGACCACCCTGGCCAACATAGAGTGAAACCCGTCACTACTATAAATACAAAAATTAGCTGGGTGTGGTGGTGCATGCCTGTAGTTCCAGCTACTTGGGAAGCTAAGGCAGGAGAATTGCTTGAACCCAGGAGGTGGAGGTGGAGGTTGCAGTGAGCTGAGATCATGCCACTGCACTCCAGCCTGGGGAACAGAGCAAGACTCCATCAATTAAAAAAAAAAAAAAGCCCTCCAAGTGAGGTATGTTTTGATTTATAGACTAATTGTGCTGATATCCTTCCAAACTCTAGTGCATCAGAAGAAGTAAAATGAAAAAGATTACACAAGTCAAGAAAAAAGTGACCGTGCTTCCTCAAACACACACCCCAGATGCGGAATACAGAGGTGGAAAGTGTCCAATCAATAAAGAAGAGTGAATTGTATCCAAACCCCATAGTGACAACAGCACGAGTGAATCCTCCTTTTATGAGTTCACCAGCTGTGAACTAACATGTCAATTGGAAGACCACCTGACTTATTTTTTGGTATTGTGGTTTTTGTGGTTAAAAGGCCAATATAAAAAAAATGAATACTAAGGTAAGGAATCTTTATTTATCAATTCATAAATTAGAGGTGTTAATCTGAAGCACAGTTTAATTTGAAACTGTTATTTTAGATTAAGGCAATTAACTACAGTTTTATACACACACAAAAAACTGCCTCACTTATGCAGAATTATCAGATTATGTGTCTCAGCTGAACTCAGGGATTCACTGCAGGAATTATTATTATTATTATTATTTTTTGGATGCCCAAAAGAGTTCTTTAGTTACATTCCCATTTCTGCTAGAGATCCCTCAATTCCCCTTCCTTTTTCCAATCTAAGCAGGATTACTCTTCTCCGTATAAAGCAGGATGTAGGGACTGATTATAGTTGGCCTGGCTCACAGTGAAAATGAGGAAGTTGGTATGGGTGATTGGGGATGTGGCTCCGCCCTCCTCTTTCCATCCCTAGAACAGAGTTTCAGAAATCTTCTAATAATATCTAATTATTCTTTTACCATACCTGATATAGTTTCTCCATCCCTGCCTGTCTAAATCAGTCACTGTTTGAGATGCTCACATTCTGACTCTTCTGTGTTTCTCTCCTTGCCTTCTAGAACTCTCACTCATCTCACCCTCTTTTTAAATCAAATAACTGTGTTAAATAATTTAATACTTCATTCCTCACAGTTTATTATATATTTGTAAACATTGTTTTAGTTTGTAACAAATTTGAGAGTTTGTTCAACTCTTTTGTTGAACTCTAACAAACATTTATCTTGCAACAGGGCTCTTAACTATGGTAGTTAAGAGCACAAAGGACACTGAAATCAGACTTCTTCGATTAACATTTAAACTTTAATACTTGTTAGTTGTGTGACCTTCCTCAAGAAACTTACCTGCCTCAAGAAACTTACCTGCCTCAAACCTCAGTTTCTTTGTCTGAAACATGCAGATAATAAAATGTCTACCTATATTGTGAGAATTCCTATAAAGCTTTTAGAATAGCACAAAATAACAGCTCTGGAAATATTAGTACTATAATAATAATAAATAATAAATAATAATAATTAGACTATCATCCTCCACAGAGCTTAACACAAACCTGGATCACACTACATATTTGTAACCAGTAAAACTTACTTTCTGAAAGGCAATCTACCACTCCCACTACAAAGCATGGGTAGGTTTGGCCTTTCAGAACTGCACCTCTTCATGTTTGTTAAAACTATTGCACTTTTAAATCTCCCTTAGGATTATTCTATATACAATCACACACTGGGCAACAAATCAAACAGTATGTTCACATAAAGAGAAGACAGGGAAGGATAATTCAGTAGTAATTGTTTTTCCCTAATGCTTAACTGAATCAAGTTTATATGATTAAATTATTTACTTTAGAATAAACCAAGTACATCACTGCTTACCAACAGCACCTATGGCTAATAGTTAGTGAATTCAAAGTTATTTAACTTTGATTTTTAGAAATCTACACTCCAGCCTGGGCAACAGAGCAAAAAAAAAAAAAAAAAAAAAGAAATCTACACCATTAAATTGCAGCCATACAATGTAAGAGGAACCTCTGGTTCCAGTAGCCCAAAGAAATTGGATTGTGTCTGAATGAATTTTTTTAAAGGCAGCTTTTATGGAAAATATTCATTAAAAAATGAAATTCAGGGACTTCTTCATCTTTCTCTCCCCAAAACCCAACAAATTCCAATCTTATACACAAAGTTACAATACACAACTACAGCTGATAATGAGTGATGAAATTATTGATATCATTTAGTTTGATGATCTTGCTCAGATAAATATCAAGTAAATTCACCAGATAACAAATGAAACAGTTTTACTTCCTCCAGAATGTGTTGAAAATAAGGGAACAAAATGATGTCATTATATAGACTTACTTTGTTTTAGTTTTGTTTTGAATTACATAGTCGTTGCTTCTCCTATAGCCTAATTTCTTTTTCTTCTTTTTTCTTTTAATACTCAAAAAAGTCATCACTGAATGCAAAACACTGATGGCATTTAGGTAGCAATAAGCAAGTAAACCATTTAGCTTAATTTTAGACCCAGTATCTCTTTTTGTCTGACTTTCTTTTATAGCTAATATCAACTGTCCACACAAATCTCAAATGTAAATTACTTACAGACTAATTCCTTCATAATGATCTATGAGCTGTTTCCCTCCCCCAATCCTACATAAACAATAGTAGAATACTGAATTTAAAGTTGTGCCGTTTGAGTCTGGAAACATCGGGTCTTCAGCAAAGGCGCTTTCATGCTGGATCTGAAATGATGAGATCATGAATTAGGAATGATTCTGATGGCAACGATATTTACCTCTTTGAGACAGCCCATAAAGTTGTTACTGACTGGTGACCCTGGAAGGTCGGCTGTGCTGGGACTGCCTCCAACATAGAAAAAGTCATCAGACCCCAGCATGGTATAATCTTCTTGCGTGTAGCCCGTTGTGGTAAGAATCCCATCCACTGATATTGTCACCTAGATAACAAAGCACAGGGAAAGGACACGCTATACTCAGACCTAGATACTGTAATCCTGGGATATGCCTGTTTTGTGTTTTGTTTTTGCTTTATTATTTTTTTGTTTGTTTTGCTTTTTTCTTTTTTCTGTTTGTTTGGTTTTTGTTTTTAGACCTATGACGGAACCCATTTTCATGTCTGTTTGAGGTTTATTCTTAGATTCTATTCAACTAGCCCTAAGAGATCTAAACTAGTTAGAGAGTTAACTGATTATTGAACTAGTGTCAGCATCATCCCTACTGCAACTCAAAAGTTATTGAGCAGACACAAAAATGGTGTTAGTAAAATGCTTCCTAGGTTAGTTTGGCTGGTGTACATATTAGTAAAGTTTAGTTGTCTGTTATTAACTAATCACAACGTGCACCTTGTTAACATAAAAGGCGCAAGCTATTTCCAGCAACATCACTATTTGCACTATTGAGCAGCAATTGTTCAGCATGCAAGTGCCTAAGTCCATGCCAAAGGGAGAGAAAAGGCAAAACAACCAGTAGAAGCGGCACACGCTGATGTGCACATGCAGGAGGTACAGTACAGTTCAGAAAAGGAAAGAAAGAAAACAGGGAGAACCAAAGGAAAAAAATAAAAATAAAAACAACTGCTTTGTGATGACGTAAAGATGAGTGGGTGTGGCATCTCCAGCATTCCCAAATCAAGTTTCCATGCCATGCATCATGAATGGTTAGAGACTGGCTGAGCCTGCGGTCACTCAGGCCAGCCACCATTTTGTCTTATCCCGTGTTAACCACAGCTGGATGCAAAACGTTCGAAACGTTAACGATGCCCCTACAGGTGAGTTGGAAAACAGAAGTTGACAGGAACAGGTAAAAAATAAGAAGGTCAACAACAGATGAAAAGAAGGAGGTCAAAGTAAGCAGAAGAGTACCAACCGCAGTTCCTCTTTTGTTAATGATGTCTACAGTTAAAAGAAAGAAAGAAAACACACGGCAAACCCAAAATAAGAAACAATTAGAATGATATCTACCGAACAATGTAGTTTGTTTACCATAGCGTGTCCAATGCCTGAGTGCTTTGTGGAGAAGGGGGGAGAAAGGAAATTAAAAACTGTGAACAGAATAACGATCGTTACTTAAAAAATATGATGGTCTCTACCATGTTAGTACATTTTTTGATTCAGGTAACGGTTAGTAGAATGAAACATTCCATGAATGACATGTTAGTTATTAAGCATGTTAGTAACATAGAAAAAGGGCAAAAAAATTTTACAAGAAAAAAGCAGACTAACAAGTAGGCCTCCCACAGAGGTAATATTTTTCCTGCTATTATTGTTCATAATTTGCTACTAGACAGAAACAGACACATGACAATGTTCCCTTTGTCTTCCTGAGTACATCTGAGAGACATTGGAAAAGTCTAAAAGGGATTCAAAGGCCTGAAGCGTTTCAGCTGACCACTGCAGCCCTATGCCCATACTTGACCCCTCCTCCACCCTGGCCCACCCCAGCCCCAGGAAATTAGTAGGAATCAGTTGGCATTGCCCTACTACTCAATTTTACAGCATACAAGGACTCCTCCTCAACTTCAAAACTTCCTTCGGTCATACTGATGGACTTTAGGGTCACAGTTTACTGCAATGAAACAAAGCAAAGATCCTGACACATAGAATGAGTAGAATGGATTTGTGTTTAATCTGTCCTGCTACACATGCACCCCGGCTGTATAACTACAGTTTCCTTTGAGCTACCAATTCGCAGTTTGGTTTGTAACCTGAGCAAAGGCAAATCTAGAAAGTGGACTCCTTAAGCCCCCACCCTTCCTTCTGTGCTTCTCTCAAATGAGCCTCTGGTTTCTTTGTGCATATCTGAGAGAAAAAATTAAAAAAAAGGAAAACCAAAGAGACAGACTCATAGGAAACCCATGGTCTACAGTTATACTGATGGTGGCCGATCCTCTCCAAAGGCAGGTGGAAGCATGCAGGGCCCCTCCCATGTCAATGAGGGATCTGGAAGGTCTGGGGTTCTCAAGAATCTTTCTGTTTTATTTGTTTGCCTTAGCTAGACTAAGTCTACACTCTTAAAGCTCCTTTTTGTTTCTCTAGCTCAGATAGTTTAAACCTTTCAGAACGGGAAAGAAAAGGTTAGACAGTTAACAGCTCTGAAAGAGAGGGCTGTTTTGGTAAAGGAAAACCAGAGACAATCCGGTCATTCTGCAACTGTTCAGAGAAACAACAAATATGTTAAGGATATTAGTTTAAGATCAGCATGTACGGCAATAAAATTAGTGACTGTCAACACTTAACAAAATGATACACTGTAATATAAAGTTTCACATAATACCCAAAACTTATAATGTTCAATACAAAAGGACAATCTATTCATTTTCATTCGTATATATACTGTAATCATGTCTTCATTAAAAACATACAGTATATGTAGACCCATAGATTTAGTAAATAGTTGATATTTTCCTAGTATATAGCATCTTGAAAAATTTTTTAAAAAAAATACAATTAAATAGAAATGGGCACCTAGAAGATTAACTGGCCTTTCCAGAGTCATTTGGGGTTTAACTTACAGTATCTATCCTAAAAATAAAAATATCTTCAAAAACAGACCCTTCAGGAGATATGTAAGCCCCTAAAGAAATGTTTCCCCTCGGGGACTTCTCTTGTCCCCATTTTGGGGGTGGGAGGAGGAGGGAGTAGGGACTGATATAATCCCAAATCACAAACACTGTTTTTTTGACTACAAAAAAGGAACTGTGATTTAATGACCCCAATGTGCATGCTTCCAAATGATCACAACGAAAACTATAATTTAAAATTAAACAAACAAAAAACCAAAAACACAACAAAATCACACACATCACAGGAAGGGCAGGTCGCAGGGATATCCTTGCAGCCCTTTTGGAAATTTTTATATGGCCCTGTATCAAAATAGCCTTTGGGCCCCCAGAACTTTCTAGATATGCCCCTGCTCAAGTATGGCAGGAAGATTCATCTCAAAAGAAGAAAAAGCTAATTTGCAAGTGACTCTGAGGAGCCCTGTATCATGTTGTTAGAGTTTTCAAAAGTACCACACACACAGCTATAGCGAGAAACAAAGCCAGTTACTCTCTTATCCACTGCGCTGTTACCTGACGCAGATTCCTGGTGACTTTCACATCATGCCAGGCATTATCATTAAACTTTCCATTCACAGGCTCCACTAGTGCTTCAAAGGCCCCTGATCCCAAATTAATGACCAGAGAGACAGCTCCATTTTTCAGGGCAAGATTGACATAATCAGCTGATTTCCCAGTGTGAAGCATCAGTCCATTCCTCTGAAGGGTTTTAAATGACAGAGTTATTTCATCACTGCTGCTTTGAATGGGGTTTTGAGACAAGTCGTAGCAGAAGTATTCAGATCCTTTGAACGTGGCAATATATTCTTCTTTTCCTAGAGGAAAACAGATGATACATACATAAGTAAACAAATATACTATGCAAATCAGCAGGTCTTAACAGAAACAATAGCTAATCACTCCCAAAATTAACCCTGCTTAATTAGATTTCAGGACATGAACTCTGTCTCAGTCAAACAGTACTGTAGGTGGCAGTATTTATTTTTTAATTTTATTATTATTATACTTTAAGTTTTAGGGTACATGTGCACAACGTGCAGGTTTGTTACGTATGTATACATGTGCCATGTTGGTGTGCCGCACCCATTAACTCGATTTAGCATTAGGTATATCTCCTAATGCTATCCCTCCCCCCTCCTCCAACCTCACAACAGTCCCCGGAGTGTGATGTTCCCCTTCCTGTGTCCACGTGTTCTCATTGTTCAATTCCCACCTATGAGTGAGAACACGCGGTGTTTGGTTTTTTGTCCTTGCGATAGTTTGCTGAGAATGATGGTTTCTAGCTTCATCACACATATGTTTACTGTGGCACTATTCACAATAGCAAAGACTTGGAACCAACCCAAATGTCCAACAACGATAGACTGGATTAAGAAAATGTGGCACATATACACCATGGAATACTAGGTGGCAGTATATTTTTAATAAATTTCAACTATTGGGCCATCAACTGCAGTAGCTAAAGCTGACATTCTTGAAAATTCAATTAATTTTTCAGTATCACTGCAAGAGCTCTGATCAGAGAAAGTAGCTCTGTGATGTCTCCAGGGCATGAATCAGGTACCATAAATGCACACTGGATGGTTCCACTCTGCTGACAACAATGGATTCCAAGATGTTTTCAAGATTCTCTCCATCCAACTGAGGCATTATTTTAATTTTCAGTGAGACATTTATGTTCAAAGATCTTTTTCAATGAAGAGACAAACAGTTTTATCATTGAGAGACCATAGCAAATTACCTGGTAAGGAGAAAGGAAAGAAAAAAAGATAGAATCTGGTCTGGGAGTAAACAGACCTCCTACAGAGCATGTGCATTTTTTCTCTCTGGATGGAGGGAGTAGCGATAGAAAGTCTAATGGAGTCAGCTGGATTACTGATCCATTCCCTGGTCTCGTCAAGCAGATGGTAGGGCTGGCTGTTATGACATTGGTAAGAATTCTAGCACATCGTCATGGGGATAGCATGTAAATGAAGTCTCAACATTTTCTAGGTATTTTAGTCTTTACCAGATTTAGGAGTAACAAGGCGGATCTCACGAGATGCTAGACAGATCAAACAGAAAGGTGGATATTTGGAAAGAACAGTCTTCTTCCACTGATTAGGTGAGTTGAACCAAAGGAAGAATGTAAGCCATAAGACCCCTTGACTTTCTAGGCAATAACGATGCTGTGCCAAGAAAAATGAGACAGCATGGTTGGGAATCAGCTTCTGATAAACTATAAACATATAATTATAAAAGGTACTGGAGAAACTTAATCTGTCCCACTGGCAACATACTATTACTATTATGCCCGCAAGAGGGTTGATACATCAGCAGGTGTTGCACTCTCCCCTGTAATAGGTTTTTAATCTCAGGAATATTTTCATTTGATTGTCAAATAACTCACGTCCTGGAATCAGAGCTCAAATCACTTTCAACGCATCAGTGCCAGATGATCTGCCTTCCTGGATGTAGAAAATGGCCATCAGTGGCTACAGGTAGTCAAACCATAGCAATAAATATCACGGTGAGCACCTACAGGTATTCACCAGGAATTGAGCCCTGGAATATTAGTCATTGACTACTAGTAAATTATTAGCCAAGACTATCAGTCAGACCAAATAATTCTGAGTAAGTCATAGGAAAGACCTCCCAATCTGTAATAGTGAATTCCTCCCATTCAAATGCTCAAAATATTGGCTGAGCACCTCCCAAGTGTTAAGCCCAGTACCAGTTATTAGGGATAATGAAGTGAACACAATGGACTTAATTCCTGTCTCAGAAAGTTATAGTCCAGGTGTCTGCTCCCCTGGTCAGTCCAACATGGCAAGTGGTACAATACTGGGCACAAGCACAACTATATATTATTATTACACTGAGAGAAAAATGTGGGTCAAAATATGAGTTTGGATTGCAAGTTGGCCACTAGCTGTCACTAGAACAATTATTTGCTTTTCGAATTTTGCTTTCTGAAAATGGTTAGAGACACCAATCTTTCAGAATGAATGTGAAGATACAATGAGATCACGTCTGTGCAGACATCTGGTAAAGTTGATACGTTAGTGATAAATAGTCGATGTCTTCCTGCTTGCCTAATTAACATGATAAATGTGATAAATGATCTAAAACAAACAACATAAATCATATGTTATTATGAAATCCAGAATTTTCTCTTTAAGATAAGAAACAGGACAAGGATTTCCCACTATCAACATTTATATTCAATGCTACACTTGACGTTGTAGCTAATGCAGGAAGACAAGAAAAATATATGAACATTGTAAACACTATAAATGAAGAAAATCATGTCATATAAGCAAATATACTGCACAAATTGAAAGACTAAAATAATCTACAAAAATTATTTGGCTTAATAAGAGATTTTGGAAAGAATTTAGAGTTCTGTGTACTAGAGACAATATTTCAACATATGTAAATAGATTTATAGATTCAATAAAATCATAATAAAAATCTCAAAAAATTAAAAAAAATATATAAAAAGCTGATTCTTCACAATCTATGAGAAAAAAAGAGTCCCAAATAGCCATGATATGCCAGAGAAAGAAGATGAAGTAAGTTGCCTGTGTAAAGATGGACATTTATTACAAAATTATAGTGCTGAAGAAAATGCATTAGGATACGTAAAATGAGGAGAATAACAATAATCAAACTTAAAATACTCTTAAGCATATATGAAAACAATTTATACTGTCAAGCATTTCAGATAAGTGTGCAAAAGATAGATTAGTCAATAAAGGTTACTGGGACAATCAGTTGTTCATAAGAAAAAGGTGAAATTGGATCTTTACAACCTTTTGTTCACAAAAATAATTCTACATGGATGCCCGATTTAATTTAGAGAGGCAATCTGTGAAAACTTGTCAGACAATAAATTTTGATACGGAAGAATGGAAGGATTTCTAAAATCAGCATAAAGGCACTAATAAATATTGATGCATTCATCTACGTTAAAATTAAGAATACTGGGTCATCAATAATACCATAGAGTAAGAAGTTAAATAACAATTTTGGAGAAAATATTTTCATTTCCTATTAATCAACAAAGGATTATAATCCAGAATATGCCAAGCACCTCAGCGAATCAATACAAAAATAAAGGCAACCAATGAAGAACACAGACAACAGAAATGTAATTTCATAGAAAAATAGATATGCATTGCTCACGAATAATGAACACATGTTCATTCCTATTAGTATTCAGGAAATGGTAAAAATCAAACTATATTCAGATACCATTTCATAGCCACGAAATTGACATAAAACGAAAAGAAAGGAGAATAATTCCACATTTTGCCAAGGCCACCGAAAGTCATTCTTATATACTGCTGATGCTGATAAGATAAAAATTGACCAACTGTAATAAGTTTCTTTTGGCATTATGCAATCCCATGGGAATTTCACATATTATAAAGAACTTGGGTCTCAGTCCTTAGAAAACAGTTAACCATGATCAATTAACTAAACATTTGCCAATTCCTTCAACTCATTTGTCATTGCTTATTGTTCTGCTCATTTGATGATAGGTAGTCAAGTGGGTTCTGATTCATATACGTGCGCGCGCGTGTGTGTGTGTGTGTGTGTGTGCATACTAATAATCATATATGAAAACAATTTATATTTATATTGTCTGGCATTGCAGATAAGTTAGCAAAAGATACAGAGGTCAGTAAAGGTTGCTGGGACTATTGGTTATCTATAAGAGAAAAGTGAAATTGGATCTTTACATCCTTTTGATTCCAAAAATCAATTCTACATGATGAAGGATTTAATTTAGAGAGGCAATCTATGAAAACTTTTGTCAGACACATACACACACACGAGAGATCCACTTATCTGAATATGATATTTGCAAAATTTTACATTCCCACTGAATAAGTAGATCTCTGAGTCAGCAGGAGCCTTAAAGACAATCCTGTAGCCCAACCCATTAATTTACATTATTAAGAAAGCGAGGCTCATGGAGTTTATATGACCCTCAAATTCATAAAATGTGACAGTAACAGACGTGGGACTAGGATTCAGACTACTAATCCAGATTCTGTCTAACATGCCATGACACCTGCATGTCAGAAAGAAGTGACATACAGCATTGTGAAAGAAAGAAAAAAAGAGAAAAAAAACAACTGTTTGTGAAGATATGTCTTAGTAAGAAAATTATAATTGTGTTTTAGTCTACTCAGTTTAAAAGGGCAGGGAAGCATGTAATATAAGGAAGTTTCCACTTAAATAACTAAATTATAAAGTTTTGGAGCTTGAAGAGGTTTGGTCCAGTAAGAAGGCTGTAGAATTTTATCCAAGATATCTTGTATCATTCCAAATCTGCATAACTCAGAATAAATCTCAACAAAGGTTTTGTTTGCCAGATAATGTGGCATACCCAAGGGGAAAAATAATAAACAGTTTGCAATTCACTATGTCATAAACTTTGAAGTTATATGGGTGTTGATGTATTTTTAACACTATGATATTCCCCTTACTTAAAAATGAAAATATATCATTTCTTTTGTATTGTTTAATTCCAAATTTAAGTAATTCAAATTTACATTAAAGGCAACCACATAGTTTTGGAAAAAATTCAGTCTGTGGAATATGCAATTACCTTAAAATGCCATAAACGGGACATAAATCTAAGCAGGGAAAATATTTCTTCCTATGTTCTTTTTCATGAAAGAACATAAATACTACATGAAAATACAAAAATCACTTTGTTTTCCATAATATATTTATAAGAATATTATGTTTCATCTAATCATTTGCTACCTTATAATCTTTGTAAGTAAGCTTTGTGCTATTCTATAAACAAATACTAAGCAGCAGAGTGTTTACATGTGTTTCTGCTGAACACTCAAAGAACAAGTCTATGTCCATTTTTAAATACAAGTCCCAAATAATTTTTGCATTTCTAATATGTGCTAAAACAACGAAAACGAAAAAGAAATTGGACCCAAAGCCATGTAAATGTCAATAAATACTTATATCTAGGATACGTAGAGACCTCATACAAATCAATAACAACAAAAACAAAAAACAAAAACACAACACAAGCCAATGGGCAAAAAAGGACAAAGTAGTTGAACAGACATTAAAGTATAAAAGGCTATCTTCAAAGACATGCAAACTAAACCATAATGAAATAACAGCACACTCCACAGAATGAATAAAATGAAAAATACAAAAAAAATCCAGCGTCAGTGAGGATGTGGGGCAACTAGAACGCTCATACATTACTGGTAGGAACTATTTTGCGAAATTGCTTGGCATTCTCTTTTAAAGGTGAACTTGTGCCTACCCTATGATCCACCAATTCCACTCATAAGCATATATCCAACAAAAAATACACATATAATCAGAATAGCATACTAGAATGTTTATAGTGTTACTCTGCATAAATAATCTAAAACTTAACACTACTGAAATAACAACAAATAATAGAATGGATAAATTTCAGTATAGTCACACAATAGAATATTAAATAACAATGTGAATCTATGAGCTGCAACTGCAACAGAAATACAGATACATCTCACAGTAATAATGTTTAGCTAAAAAAAAATGCCTGACACAAAAGAGAACATAGTTCTGACTCCATTTATATAAAAAATTTAAAACCAAGCATAACTAGCCTCTGTTGTTGTAAATCAAGACAGTGTCTACCCTTGGTAGAGATGGAGAGGGGATAGTAGTGAGGAGAACTCTTTGGGTACAATTAATGTTGTTCTTGATTTAAGTGTTGCTTATGGGTGTGCTAAGTGTGCAAAAAATTAATTTACCTGCACATTTATGCTACATTTATCAGCATAAATACTATATTTCAATAAAATGTTTGAACAATCTGGATGATTAAGCATAAAATGAATTCATCTGATGAAGTATTTTCTTCCTGATTAATAGGATGATATGAGAAGACACTATTCCTATTAATGCTACTATTAATAGTAAAAGCTAAAATAAAGCCGATAGTAATAATTTCAATTGTCACTTTTTAAAACTTTTCAATGAATATTAATATCCTTTAATTACCATTTGCTCTTAAGAGTAATCTCCTAAGATTTTAAAAAATATATACATGCTGCATGGTAGTAATTGTTTGAAGATCCGTATCGTAAATGTGTTGATTAATGGATCGATATCAAGATGAAAAGAGCCTCTATTTCTAACCATAGAAATGTTATGATAAAATTGGGAAAAAGTAAAATTTAAAAACTTGAAGCATCTTTCCAATAGTCTACAACAACTGGTTTCATGTTGCCATACAGTTGGAGGAAAATATTTAAGAGGCTGCCATGGGATTTCAGTCCTATTCCATATCCAACCCACTATAACTTAGAAGAAAATTCACAGTTCTTACTCATCTAATTTTCTGAGAGTAAGTTCAACTTTAAGTGTTTTTTTAATATAAAAACAAACTTCTTATCATAGAAAAAAAAAGTTAACCATTACTGAACCACTTCATTGGATGTTGTAGAAGGTGTTCAATCCTTAGATGGTAGACTGAACAAATGGATTGGTTTCAACACCAAGAATCACTGATTTTTACTTTACGGGAAAAAAATGTTAAACAAAGATAGGTTAAATGACTTCCTAAGTTCACACAAAAATTGATTCTCAGGACAATGCTCCTTTGCATTACCTGTGCATAGAATATAATTCATTAATTTGACCCGATGCCTCTATATCTTCTAAATTCACTGAACTTCTTCACCAAATAAATAATCTGCAAGGAAATTACCCTACATCCTAAAGACAAGGATGCTTGTGGGCAGAACGAAGTCCCACCATCCCCAATTACATGAAGAATGTCAGGCCATTTTTGTATGCCAAAAAACTAGCCAATATTATTATTCTTCATTATATTGCTTTTCATATACATAATCCCAAATCACACAGGTTGGAAGGTTTTACTATAGTTATATGATTCTAAGATTATGTTCAACAGAAACCAGAAACTAAAATCAATATATGAAAAAGACAAATGAATGAAAAAAGATATTTGGGTGAGAGCCCTGCTTCATGTATTTTTCTATTCTAGAAGTCAAATATATAAAAATACTGTGCCAAAAACATCCTTGACCAAGCAGATGTACACATTAGAAGTTTGCATTATTAAAACAAATAAGCCAGGCTGTCTCTGCTATAAGATAAAACAACTTTAGAAAAGCAGAAAAGGAAAGTCTGCTTATTGAAATTCATATCAAATTAAATCCCCAGTCCTTAAGAAATTTAGTATTGTCTTATTTGCCACGAACTATGTAACTGAGAAATTAAAACAATAAATTGATTATTACAAGGAAAAATCACATTACTTTCAAGGGAGAGTAGTTCACTCATTAGATTTTCTACGTAATATATGTTGTAAAATATTCTAAAATTACCAAGTTATTCACCATATGTAAATTCTGAGTCTAACTTCTCTTGTTCTGCAGCGAGTAATCAAGATTTATAAAATATTCACTCTTCAAGATTTATCTCACTTAGGTAAACCTCGAGACCAATCCAGAAATAAATTGCCAAGCTTCCATCAAATAATTCAAAAGAAGACCCAGGACTCTTGATGATATACTTGAGGTCACTAAATATGAAAGGTAAGTTAGACTTAGACATTATTTAGTCCAGTGCCTTCATTTATTAGATGAACAGTGTCAGGGCCCAACAGACAAAACTATGGTCACATAACTAACTGAGGAAAAGTCAGAATATAATCCTTGCCCTCTTGATACCAGTCTCAGATTCTTCCTAATTTCTAGATATTGCCATAAAATGAGCTTCTAATTCATTACCAAAAACTAAATGCAGCTTAAATTTGAGCATATTTCTGCAAAAGAAAATAGGACATGTTCCAAAACTCTAGTACGATAATTTTCCAAACTTATTGTGCAATTGATTTGCATTTGTTAAAATAACCAAAGGTGCTGGGAACCAAAGAGGCCATTCTGTGTTTGGCTGGACTGACTAATCAGTTCTATATATAAAATGAGACACACAGGGAAAGGGATGAACAAATGATCCTGGAATTCACTAGGTGTGCAACATTTCAATTTCTGGGCCTGACTCAGATTCAAGGACCCACAATGTAATCTAAAAGAACTAGATGCTGTATTTTTTAACCTGAAGAAAATCATTAACACAATCAAAATTAAAAGTGGCTTCATGAACAGGGACTTTATAAAGATTCTCTGCAAGAAACTTGAAAATTTCTGGGTGCCAATTAATGATTACTTAATAAATAAGTAAATTATAATAATGCAATTATATTCAAGGAGATGTATAGGTATTTTGTATTTATAAACAGTTCTCAGTTATGAAATGGGTATGAAGTAAATAAATTTAACTATGAAATCACCTTATTACCAACTTGCTCAAGGCAATATATTCTGAGCAATTTATCTATTTAACCAAACCCCAAAGAACAGCCAATTGCTTCTTTCTCCCTAGAATCAGACTGGGGTGATCTGTAACTCTAAAAATCTATAATTTAATTTATGCAAATACTGTGGCCATCTTGTAAACTGTTCTAAATTACAGAATGTATTTTTTTAAATATATACAGATGATAGCATCTTAGAAGGCAACAGCAGAGGAAAGGAGAATTTTCATAGGGAAGCGGAAAGAGTCGGTGAAAGTGAAATTGCTTTAACAAAATAATGATCTCGATAACCCCTACTTGCACTGTGGTTTGAAGGACAGTATCATCAGCATCACGTGGAGTTTGTGAGAAACTTAGAATTTCAAGGCCCTCTCGACCCCAATTACTGGTGCAAACTCTGTATTGTAACCCGATCCCCAAGGTGATTCTAGTATACATTAAAGTGTGAAAGTCTTGTTGTTATGAACAGATTCTTACAGTGCTGCAACTTAGAATGTCTTTTAAGAATTATAAAGACAATTGTGTGACTCTCGTATCTGAAATAAGTATTAAAGGCAAAATATATATTGATATCATGGCACTGTTCTTAAGGAATTAACATCCAGATGAATTATTTTGCATCTTTTCACTGGAAATAAAAAGCCTGGGGTTGGGTGGGGTGGGGGGGCGAAAGAATCAGAGAGCTCTGATCAGTGTGTAAATGTATCAAATATCTATTTAATATGTACCCCAGCAGAGAGTCCAGGCTTTAAATCACTGGAAGCAATCTCTGAATTTTTATTCTCAACACGTTTCACCTTTAGGCAATATTACAATAAAATTCTCTGTGGGTTTGTAAACTTAGTGCCACTCTTCGGGATAAATGTAAAGGGTGTATAACTCCTGGTATATTCTAACAAGTCATCATTATTAGTGAGTATACTTAACAAGGTTCATGCAACTGCATTTACAGTTCTCCCTAGAAATGTCTTTGTTTATACACTGCTGCAATTGAAAACTATCATTCGTTCTGGATGTAAACTGATTCAATGAAAACAAATGGGCCTGGGCTGTCACATTTCCACTTACTATAGTCAAGTGAACTTCGAACATTTTAAAGTTAGTAACACTTAGAAATGCAAGAAATATATACTACTAACTCAAAGTTTCCTATGTTTTAAAAAAGAATGGCAGTTTTTTAAAAGAAAGAAAAAAACTAAAATTATCTTCATATCCCCAGCACATTAAGTAGAGGAGAGGGTAATAAATATGTGATAAGTGTAATGAGGAATCATGCTGGATGGGAAGAAATGTACTTTTGTAACTCCATCCATTCCTGTGCCTCATAGAAGGCTTGACCAAGGGTTTTTGGTTTATTGTTTTTTTTTCAGATGGAATGCTACTTTGTTATTAAAACAATGCAAAGAAGTAGGTCAGTATATACTAACATCAGTATAAAATAGGAACACTTGAATTGTTGAATACCATTCTTCACACTAGGAGCACAAGAGAAGGAACACTGAAAATCTATGGCATATCTTTGATTTCAACACAGAAAGAGCATTGAATCCAAAGGTAACACATGAAAACCCCCTACTCTAGATATTAGAAATACAACAGTAAATAAGGCTCTCAGGGTCTCCACTCTCATCAAACCAGTGATGGAGAGATAACCATAAGTGAGTCAAGTATAAGTGAGTTATATGTGAAACTGAGCAAGCAAAAGAGCGCAATGAGGGCGTGCAATAACTAGAGCAGGGAAGTTGATTTAGATGATTGGGAAAGCTTTAGGAGACAATGACAATTAAATTGAGATCTTAATGCTGAGGAACCACGTGTGGGAAGATCTGGACCAAGAACAGAAAGAATAGAAAAAAATCCAGTGAGCACTGAGCACAGTGACACCGGGGCAATGTGGGAATACAATGAAATCAGAGCTGTGGGATGGGGCTATGTCATGTAAATCCTTCTAAATTTTGGTCAAACTCTTTGATTTTATACCATGCATAATGGGAAGCTACTAGAGTTTCATAGTTAGGGGAATGACATGGTTTGATTTACATCTCAAAAATATAACTGTCTGTTGTGTGGAAAATAAACTCTGGGTAGGCATGGAAGTGACAGCAGTGAGTCCAGCATTTATGAAGTTATAGAACATAGGAGTATGGGCTATGAAATTATACACACCTGGGTCCAAATCCCACTCACATGAGCACTTGGATAAATAATCACCTTAAAGTCTTAGTTTTCTTGTCAGTAAATGAAGACAATAATACTAGGATCTATTTTATAGGGTAGTTGTAAGGATTAAACAATATATGCATAATAAGCTTTTTAAAGACTGTCAATCCATGGGATATATTTGTGGAATATAAACAGAATATTTATGTATATATGCTATATTTCTTCATCTACTGCTTTTAACCATTAAGTTACTTCTTTTCCCCATCTCTTAATATCTTGGGCAGAATCACTGAATTTGTGGTCACTTTTGGTTTTTAAAAGTTTGGGCTAATTTATAAGTTAATCATGTCATCATTTTTAGTTAAAGTGGAGGAGGAAGATGTAGTATGTCTCTAGGTACCTTACCATCACCCCCCAACAAGACCTGGCCCTTCCAGTTTATTGGGATGGAGCTGATGAGGGGAAGAGAAAAGAGCAGTAGTTATTCATATAGTCCTCTTTCTGTGGGCTGTAGCTGCTTCTCTGGTTCACCCTTACTGACCTCTGCTGCCCTTCATGCAGTAGACTCACGAGTGCCCCATGTGACTTCCCAACAGCGGTCAACAACATGAGAGAAATTCATCTGTCTCATCCCCCAGCTCGTCTCCCAGCTCTATCCTTCACACAACACCCCATAGCATCTGGCTGCTCTAATCCCCTGGCCCAGCTAGTGGCCTTCTTGTAATATTGGCTAGGTGGCTCAAGCCAAAGATTCAAAGGGATATCTCCTTTACTGATGCCTGTGGGAATTCTGGCTGCACCAAATGTTGATGGTACAGATTAAATTCTTCTTTTTTTTTTGACGGAGTCTCGCTCTGTCACCCAGGCTGGAGTGCAGTGGCGCGATCTCAGCTCACTGCAACCTCCACCTCCCGGGTTCACACCATTCTCCTGCCTCAGCCTCCCAAGTAGCTGGGATTACAGGTGCCCGCCACCATGCCTAGTTGGTTTTTTTTGTATTTTTCATAGAGACGGAGTTTCACCGTGTTAGCCAGGATGGTCTCGATCTCCTGACCTCCTGACCTGGTGATCTGTCCGCCTCGGCCTCCCAGCGTGCTGGGATTACAGGCGTGAGCCACCGCGCCAAGCCAGATTAAATTCTTCTTGTCCCCTCTTTCTACCATGCCGGTCCTCTTCTTCCCTCCTCAGAAAGACATAGGGCAGGCCAGCAAGTTTGATGCATACAAAGTCATGCATTGGGAATGCAGAACACCAGTTTTCATTTCTTTCCCGGCATACACAGGCTCCACATGTGATTCTATAGTTTTTTCCCTCAATTACTTTCAGTAAGAAAAGCAAACCTCTTCACTAACAATATGTTTTACAGAGCCTATGCCTTAAAGACTCTGTGCTTACCTATCCCTCACTGCTTAGGTAGATAAGGGAGGTGGGAAGTGGGGAGTTAGAAGTAGTTGAAGGGTCAGTCTTTCTGTCCTCTAGTAAATGCTGAGGAACGTAACTGGTCAGTTTAGGGAGGTTCCATTTACAATGAAGGCTACTTAAATTATTTTCTTTCAGAAGGTTCTAATCAACAATTCTATGAGAAAAATTTCCATTCAACATATGGTGGACAATCAATTAATGGTAGATATTATGATCATTATTATTAAAGTAACCACTACATTTAAAATCACTACTCAGCAGTTTTAAAAAATCAGGTTTTTACCAAATATTTTATTGCCCAGAATATCATGATGCCCAACACCCTCATTCTAGGAGCACTTGGTTAATTAAGGTTCATGACATAAGAACGAGATTGAAGTATTGTAAATAGAAAAAATAAAATACATGTTTCTATTGATGGTTTATTCTCTTAAACAAGTTTGTGCCTGAGTGACTTACAAAATAATTTTATAAAATATTTGCTATTTATTTATTTTTTTATTTGCTCAGGGAAACGCATCAGGCTAAGAATTACGAGAGTGAAACACTGGTTTCTTCTTGGACACTTTTCAGCTCTGCCCTTAACCACCCTACTTAGCCTCACTGGGCCTCATTTTCCCTCCTGGCAAAGTGACATAGTCAGACTAAGTGATCTGCAATGTTTCTTTCCATTCTAAAACTCTATGGTTCTATAACATTCTTGATTTATTGAGTCACTGTTTCACTGATTCATTCAATAAACATTTGTTGAAGCCCAATTCTGTGCCAAACTCAATTGCTCTCCTGCTGTCAAAATCAGGCAACATGCTAGAGTTAAAATGTCTTTAAAGATTTCTGATGGCTGCTGCTTTTAAAAGGAACTTCCCACAGCAACCCCTACCTCTTTGTGCTTCTAGAGCTAGCTCTCCTATTATTCTGTGAGGACTTACAAATTCAGAAAGACAAAGGAATATGGAAAGTCCTCATATTCACAACCTACTAGATGTAAATTTCCTACTTCTAATCACCTTTCTTCCACAACCCAGAAAACAACACCTTCAATGGATTTGCTAGTGTTACAGATTGTGTTTGATTATTTGTCCCCAAATTTAAAGTACTTCTTCATATAATTGCAAATATATGCATAGAAAATAAAATATTTTAAAAGAAAGCTAATATTATATACTATAGTCTTAATTTGAGATTATACATATTTATCCAATAAAAGTACAGAAGGATCAATCAATACTGACTAGTGTTTCCCTATGGGCTCCATGGATAGAGCCCATAATTTGAAATTAGGAGCCCTAGGTTCAGTTCCTCACTTTATGGTTGGTGCTATATGTCCAAGAGCAGCAAATGTAGCTGAGTCTGACTTTATTTACCTCAATATAATGAACATAGATATTCTGTTATGCTGCATTTTCAGGATTTTAAAAAATTAAAATCTTTAATATAAATTATGAAACTGTTCTTATTAATTATATACTGGGTCTTCCATAACTTCCCATTACCCCATCTATCATAGCTGTATTGAAAACATCATTAATCAACATTCTCTAGCTCAGTATTTTTCATCCCAAATTCCCTATCTGGTTTGAGTACTGTTTTCTCAATTATCTGAAGGGTAGTGTAAAACCAGCATCATTCTAGATGCATAGGAGAGAAGTTATTTCATTAAATAAGACAGATTCCTTAGGGTTTTATTCCCGTCCCAAGTTCAATAGAGTTACAGATTAAGTGCAAACACACAGAATTCATGAGAAAGACTTGAGGTAACTCACAGAATAGAAGGAATTGCTAAACCACCAATTATTGGAGAGGAAGATACTCTGGGTAAACCCAAACTCTTGAACTCACAGTTCCTGGTCTCCTCTAGGTTTGTACCACTCATATAATTGAGCTCCAGTGAACTTGAGGTAATTCTTTTCAGGTTCTGAATTCCCCAAATCAGAAGACTTGGATAGCTCTACTTGCGTCAGAAGTCAATTCCCAGATCAGTCTTTGTGGTTGGAATACGGAAGAGGGGACAAGATTATAAAGCAGGGAGATGCCAGAGAATGGCTGTGAGGGGACAGCCTAATCATTCATTAACACCTGTCGTGGTCTACAAGTTAGTATTTAGATCTAGTAGTTAAAAAAATCTTTCCTAGGATGATGAAATTATTAACATCTCTTTTTTAGTTTTACCTTTGACATAAATTTAGGTCTTAGAATCCAAGGTAAATAATGAATTTCAGCTGAATTGTGACAAGCTTTATTTAAATTGTGCATCTTTATCAGAGATCTAAGCTAAACACAGAATTATAAACTTTATAGTTGGAAGAGGGAGATCCATAACATTTACGAGATTTTCTCTGGTGCACAGGCGAAGTTGGGATGAAAACCTGGGTTTCTAGATCAGTTGACTCAAAACAGAGATGATATCAGAATCACCTGGAAAACTTTCTACAAGAGTATATTTCCAGGAACCCTACCCACTTCCGCTTCAACAATATTGGGGTGGATCACTTGCTAACATATTATTTTTTTTTTTAGTTTCTAGTTAGTTCCAATGACTAGTTTGTCTTACAATTCAATGTTTTGCAGTTTTTGCTTTTTATTTTTGTTAAAGTAATGGGCCTTCTCTCACCTTATTCTCCAAGGAAAGAATTCACATCCCAACAAATTGCACAAAATACAAAATAAAATAGACATAAGAGAAGCAATCAAAAAGCAGAGCACATTCTCACTATTTAGTTTGGAAGCAATTTCACTGGTTAGAGAACATTCTGGCCAAACTGAATAATACCACCTCTTGAATATGTAGTTATAATTCACAATACATCCATTCACTTCTAAGAGTGAGCGTTCTCTGGTCTCATGGATAGGACACATTCCACATTCACAGGCTGCAATTGCTTTTTTTGTTGTTGTTTTCTTTTCTACTTGTGGGTAAACCAAATACCATATTAAAACAAATTATTTCTCCTCTTAAAGGTCATTTTCCTTGACAGTATATGGCAAGAATATTTGATATATTTTACACCCCATGCTTGAAATAAGTTGTCTCCTCCTCCATTAACCATATAATATGCCTTCCCTACCAACAATTCAGAAAACTACACAAGTTAAAGAGGTCTTCTATTCAAGGGCTTTCAAAAATTTCTTCCCAGTTACCCAGGACACATATACAATACCTAAGCTTTCTACCCTCAATACACTCTTCTACTTTTGATAGGAATAGAAATTCTTCAAAATTGATTTCATAATCCACCAATGGTTCACCATCCAAACTTTGGAAAACACAAATGTTATTCAACCTTTCCATTTTATACATTAAAAAAACGAAGGTCCAGAGAAGTTAATAGACTTGGCAAAGACCACTCAGCTTATGAATGCGCTGGACCAGAATTTGGCTTTATGACTCTATATCCTGTGTTCTATCACACTTCTATGCATTTATTATTTTTTTCTTTCCTTTTTTTTTTTTTTTTTTGAGACAGATTATTGCTCTGTCACCCAGGCTGGAGTGCAGTGGCATGATCTCAGCTCACTGCAATCTACGCCTCCTGGGTTCAAGCAATTCTCCCGCCTCAGGCTCCCAAGTAGCTGGGATTACAGACTCCCACCACTACGCTCAGCTAAATTTTTGTATTTTTAGTAGAGACGGGGTCTTACCATGTTGGCCAGGCTGGTCTCGAATGCCTGACCTCAAGTGATCTGCCTGCCTCAGCCTCCCAAAGTGCTAGGATATAGGTGTGAGCCACCATGCCCAGATACTTTTCTGCATTTTTAATGCTATTTTGGATAGATTTAAATGGACATCTTCACAGTTTCAGGATGGAAATATTCATTCTGTAAAATACATGACAGTCTATTTTTTCATCATGACATTCCATCCTAATTTGATCCCTATCCTAGATACCTAATTTTATAACTCCTTGAGAAAATATACAAAATTATACCTTCATAACTTTCATATCATCAAACAATATTACTATTATTTTTCTCAGTTACAATATCAAAGTGAAATAATCATCCCAACTACCTCACCATATTTGCACTAATTATGTTAGCCTCTCAACATCAAATTTTATTTTTATTTTACTAGTTTCTTTTTATATGTATTATTATAAAATTCTTTGAATCAAATGTTCAAATATTCCTACTTAAAAACGGATAATGGATTTTATTTTGATAGTATTCCCACAATAGGAATAGACTTTATATCATTTTGTAATAAAAATTACATTAAATACACATCACAATCTTGACGAGAAGTTCATTATTAGCAAATGCTAACAATTACCAGGCATGTCAGGCTAAGGTGATGTGACAAAATGTCTAGTATTCATAAGAGTTGTCAAATTAACATCAAAACAATATCAACTAAAGAGCATTAAAAAATAGTAATGCCTTGGCCCCAGACCCCACCTCAATGTTCTCTTTTAATTATCACCATATGACTTGGGCACTGGGATTTTCAGAAGCTTCTCAGGTGATTCTAATATGGGGAAACGGTAAAAACCCAGAGTTCAGAGAGATATGACCTAGGCATTCAATGTGTAATATCTGTGGCTCTATAACTGTATAAACTTTGTGTAATAATATCACCAAACCTTACGGTTCTTTAAACTAAAATTATACTTTAGATATGATCTATGTATAATATTGCCTTAAATTTGCATACTGCTTACGTAACTTATCAGGAAACTGGCATATTTTCTCTTATAAAGGAGAAACACTTAAATGCATTTCTTCCTTCCCTTTCCCAATGAATATATGCTTAGATGTTACATTATCAGACTGACCTTTGTAAGCATCTGATTTTAACTCTCCAGTTTTCTTTGTAAGGGCCAATATTTATGTACAACCACACAAATGAATATGCAATCCCACAAGAATAAATAACTATGCTGATATTACATACTGCCTTTGCAAAGGAAATATCATCTGAGAGTAATATAGGATTGTATCTTGCAACTGACTTAGACAATCACATTTGCCCAGATACAGAGAAATCCCTAATTAGCTAAATTCAGTTGTTTTCAATTTTTTCTAAATTTATCATTGTAGCCTATCTCTAAAACTCACTGTACAAATATATATGCTTTAAGTATTTCTGGTGAAACCTTACGTAACCATTCAAAGAAGGCAACTGTCGATATTATATTCTAAAGAGGAGGTCATGGAAGAAAGTCTTGGGATAAAATAAGTAGACAAAGAAATAAAGACAAATAACAAGAGCTAGTCCTGAAACAGTTTATGAGAAGAGTAGACACCCCATCCATCAGTAGCTTTTCCTGGATAGGCTCATCTTTCTTTAACAAATTGACATATCTGCAAACTGCAGGCTGTAATTTTAAGTGTCTAAGCTGCTTTACCTTCTTCTAATAGAAAAGGTACAAAAAATGGTTTTTGCTTCCTTTACTGCTGTGCCTTAATAAACAATTGGCTCAAGGTTTTAACCAAGCCAAATGTTGACTAAAAGCCTCCTCATAAAAGGCTTTAATATATTTTTGCTTGCGTTTTCTTTACAGGTATTTCAATTTGATGACAAATAATTTCTTCCCCATTTCCCTCATTTGCTGCTGCATGTTGGACTAATTAAAAAGCAGGCTATTTGGAAGCTGGAATGAGAGAAAATGGAAGAGTGGGCAGGTGGGTCAAGATTGAATGTCCCTGGCTCTGGCAATACATAGGATTCTCTTCAGCGAAACATTCTCCATTTAGCTCAGATTCAAGGAAGGCACAGAAGAAGCCCTTCAGCCTTTCCTACTTCAGGTCAGATTTCTTTTTATATTTGACATACAACCCAGAGACATCAGAATTCTATACAAAATGGAAAGTTTTATTCTTCCCAGCAATTCCACTGCATTCTGTGGCCTCTTGGTGCTGTGGGCAGCCTCAGCAGATTTGAGGCATCTCTTAGGGCAAAGCGGTTTTGAGGTATTCTTGGCAACTGGGAAGAATAATTTAACTTCTCTTGGAATAAGATCACATTCAGCAGAAAAGATCTACTGTGCTCAAGGTCATAAATCTTGGCTCTGTGAATATTCAGTTATTCAGCAGAATAGCCACTCCAAGCCTTCAAAGCACTTTTGGATGCTGCTGCAGGTGTTTCCTGTAGAGAACTCCCTGACATCCACTGAGTTCTTGCATCTGCATTTACCCTTCTTGATGCTGTCCATTTTGCTCTCTGAAAAAACGTATTCTCTTACACTTATGCACATGTGTGAAGTCCCAGAGATTTCCCTGAATCAACATATGTATATAGATATATATTTGACAGAATAAAATCTAAAGGGAAAATATATATTTTTAATTTTGTATTTCACTTGAAAATTGTAAGGACCATTTTAAAATGTATTGCTTGCAAAATAAGTCATGGAAGCCCTGAAAAATTAAACCATTCGCTAATCAAAGAAACATATATTAAAGACCTACTATGCATTAGGCACCATGCTAATTGCTTTGAAGAACACAAAGCTGAATTAGACAGGGATCCAGTTTAGAAGAGATTTACAATGCAAAGGGGGATACACGACATAAAAGGCTATGGAACTTAAAAAGAAGAAAAAAAATTTCTAAAGTATTCAGATACATTTCATTACATGGCAAATCTTAGATAACATCTTGAAAGAGGACAGGTTTAAAATTCAGGAGATTGGAGGAAAAGATCCTCCAGAGTATGATATAAAAATGAGTGAAGGTTTTGAGGTGAGAAATAAAATTAATGAAATTTGACTTGATCTAAGGTGACATCATGAAGAATAATGGCAAATGAAGTTAATAAGTTTGTTTCAGGCCAGCTTGTAAAAGGCCTTGAAAAAAGAAAAAGGAATTCCTTATATTTTTTATTAGAATATCCATCTTAAAGTTAATGGTGAATTATTGATTGGCATGGATTTAGGGACAAGTGCATGTCATCTTTTTCTGTTATTAGTATTACTGTTTTGAACAATGCAATCTACCAAAATTGAAGGTAATAGTTTCAATGTAAAAATATGCAGAGTTAAGCATTTGGAAAGCACTATTCAGGTTTAGTATATAGGAGGAAATAGGGATGGGAATGGTCTATTAGTAGACATTTTTATTCTTCCTCCTTATCAAATAGACCAATACGTGTGGAGGAAAAGCCTTCTTGTAAAAAGGGTTTGTTTTACACTACCTGTCAAAGAGGATATTGGTCCACTCAAGGATATAAAATTAAGTTATATTCTATTTAACTGTGAGATATATTCCAATAAATTGCAGTAAACATAACCTTAAAATATTATAAGGAGGCTTCAGATTGTTTAAAAATACTATATTGAATATATGAGAAATAAAAGTTCAAGATAGTCTTTAAAGTATATCCTATGTAAATGCCAATTTTTCTTTACAGAATAAATTTAACTACAAATGCATATAGTGCTTAAATATATTTTTATCTTGATTTCGTTCCTTTTGTTGTGTTTAAGAGTCCAGACTCCAGAATCACAGGAGACAAACTGCCACTTCCTCACTTATTAGCACTGTTTGTGTGAGCAGGCTGTTTAAAACATTCTAATCCTTTATTTTCTCCTCAATAAAATGTAGAAAAAGTAATGTTTACTCAGAGGTTAATGAGTTGACACTTATAAAATTATTAGGATGGAGCCTTGTCTCAGATACCATACACTTCTGTATACAATTTTTATGTGTTTGTTCTTTAAACTTATAAATCAGTTCCATCAGACTTTTTACTTCATGGCAAGCTGCTTTCATTTCTAATTAAGAAAACATTCCTGACTCCAAAATTCATAAAGACGTTTTTCTCTCTTTTCTTCTAGTATTTCTATAATATTGTAATGCATTTTGTGTTTATCCATATGAATGGTATGATATTGGAATCTAATTTTACTTTTCCACATATATAATCAGTTCTTCCAATACTATTAAATATTGTATCCTTTATGTAATATTAAATATCATAGATAACAGATAAAAAACTCTGTATGTACTTACATCGATTTCTAGACTCCATTTTCTCTAAACATCCTTTGTCTGTTTCTGTGCCAGAACTAGACTGTTTTAATTATAGTTGTTTTGTAGTACCTTTTGGTATCACGCTGGTAACTTCCCTAAACTGTTAATTTTCTCAAAAAATTTAGGCTTTTATAAATATTTAGCTTGCCTATCAATTTTACAGTTTGTCAAGTCCCTAACCTCCTCCCCAAATTGAGACTGTGAATTGAATTGCCCTCAATCTATAATTTATTTTAAAGTTTAAATCATCCTATTCAGAGGCACAAAGTTTTGTTTTGTTTTTTTTACTTATTTTGGTCCTGCTTTGTACCCTTCCCTAAAGTGTTATTAGTTTCTTTACGTAAATCTTACATAAAACCAGTATTTTTTAACGTGCAGGTAAGATTTTTATATTCCTAGGATCTTCATGTGGAAAAAAAAAAAAACCTTAATGATTTAAACAGCTATATTAACTTGATATATGTAATTATTTGAGAGAAAATCTAGTCAATAACTTTTGCCTTCCCACTCCAGACTTCTACCCTGATTATGTTAGGTAATAGAATTGGAAAGAAAAATATTTATTCTTTATATTATTTTTTCCGATCTGAAAAAGATAGCTTTTTTCCACCAGAGTATATTCATATTAATAGCCATCAAGCTATACTACTTTCAAATTATATTTATGACAATAAATGATTCCTATAAATTTTAGAGAAGACTATCAAAAGCAAAAGAAATAAATACAAAAATTAACTGGGGACAAATAAGCAACCCCTGGATGATTCATCTCTATGACCCTACAGTCAGAAACTAAAGAATAATACATCCTGATGGACGGCTATGGAATGAAATAAAATTCTCTATTACCAGTTCACTAAAAGAATTTTTTCCCCCAAGTTTGATTTCTTTATTTAGTTTATATTCCAGGTTAAAAGAAAATTATTCATTACTACTCACCAATAACTCAGAAAATAAAAATTTTGCAAATTCAGCCATTTCAATATGCCAGGGAGTATTTACAGGTATATATATAAATATCTCTATATAAATTTTACATATGCATATAAAAGACAAATATATATAATATATATATGAATATAAATATTCAGGTAGGATATTTATATTTTACATATATTTTATATATATAAGGATATATAAATAAAAATATATTTATATTTATTTTTCAAATGCACTTTTATATATATATTTCTTTTACAAAAGCATCGCTACATAAATTTCTTCATTTTGATGTTCTGCTTCTCTTCAGTTTGATCTTGCATATCACAGTGCATTGATAAAATCTGGAAAGCCATCTAAAGAATTTCAAACTTTCTGAATACAAAATGTTTATTTCCACCAGACAAGAGTCACCCCAGTCACTAAACAAATTGACCAATTTCAGAGTATTTCCTGCCTCTACTTGTTACTGATGCAGCATCTGGCTGGGAACAGAGTGTGACTGGATGCAGAAAAGTTCAGGATTGCTTAATTGACTGATTTTGACGTTGAAAATAATGTAAAATTCATATATATTCAAAATGTGATTCAAAATAGATATCCAAAGACACATCCCAGAAATCAGTGTTTTTCTATAAGCTACATTAAAAGTTTCTCTAAATCTTCATTTCTAAGAAAAAATAAATAATACAAGAATGTATAAAAGTTAAGAGTGCTATCTCTGGAATTAATAGCACCTGCATCTGTCTACCTCTTTACCAGGCTTTATTTTTCTTTCTATAAACACTCATCATCACATAAACTATAACATATTTATTTATTTCTACATCTCCCATGAAAATGTGAGCTCCATGAAGGCAGGGACTTTTGTTGTTATGGTAGTTGTCATGGTGATTGTTTACCACTGCATCCCAGGGACTGGGAGAGTGCCTGTCATGTACTAAGCATTCAATAGATATCTGTTGAATTAATTATTCATAATTACTTAATTCACAATTTTAACATGAGCATAAGAACTAAGATCAGACCAACTAAGCTTTTTCAAAATATTAATGAAATTTTATATTATTACTATCTACTACACTTTTAAATTTTACTGTGCTTAAAAGTAAAAACCCAGCTTGATTATAGAGCTCAAAGAATGCTATTGCCTGAATGTAAGATCAAGAATAGCTTTTCTTTACATGATTCCCAGTCCAAGGAGAGAAAGCAGATAGTAAATCACACATTAAACAAATCATTCAATTACATTCGTTTAAAGTGTTATTACCTGGAAGGAAACTGAAATGTGCCTTGAGAACAGATACTCAACTGGCATGCTGGAAGGGCTTCCCTAGAAAGGGATGGTTTGGTTTCCAGGACTTGAAGAATAAGATCTAAATCAGGTGGAAAAGGCAGGGAACATTCCAGGCATCCACAAAGATATACAGAGAGGTTGAGTCCAGGAAGATCTTGACAAATTCTAGAAACTGAGACTGGTAACATACTGTTAGGTTGGTGCAAAAGTAATTGCAGTTTTTGCCATTTCTTTTGCACCAACCTAATAGAAAAGAATCAGTACAAAACAAAAGGCCACTATTCTGGTGTCAGATTTTCTTCTCACACTGAAGCCAGCTGGAGTCCTTAGAACTTTCCTGAACTTTTCTGCATCCAGCAGCACTCTTTCAGCCAGATGCTGCATCAGTAACAAGTGGAAGCAGGAAATACTCTGAAATTGGTCAATTTGTTTAGTGACTGGGGTGACCCTTGTCTGGTGGAAAAAGACATCATGTATTCAGAAAGTTTAAAATTCTTTAGATCACTTTCCAAATTTTACAAATGCACTGTGATATGCAAGATCAAACTGAGGAGAACCAGCTCTTTGGCTGCAGATCCGAAATCTTTCTATGGGAGGACAAAAAGGAACTAAATCACATTAATCTATTTTCCACACTAGTGACATGAACTAGGTTCAATTATTCAACTATGGAAAAGTCCCCTTTTTATGATTCCTCAAACGGTGTAATTGTTCCTGCCTCTGTACTTTTATGTTGTCTTTTTTTTTCTCTCTGATTTGTTCCACTAGGCACATATTTCTAGAATCAGCTCAAGTTTCACCATGCTTCTCTGTTTGGAGTATCCTTCCTCTGAACTCCTCCAATATTTTATGACCATTACTATACAATTCCTCCCTTGATTGCATCTGAGTCCCTTGAGGAGACAGGGAGGAACAGGACAGGAGACGGGGAGGAAGAAGGACAGACTATGCCTGTAAATACAGAGTATTTTCCTATAGAGAATATTTCTAATGAAGATGTAAAAGATGCATTCAAAGCTCAAGCATTATATTGTTTGAGAGGGCGAATTTTTTTTTTTTTTACTTAGGTGGTCTGTTTTATGGTTTCTTCTATGGAATATCTGTGAAATAGGAGATCCTCTTGAATAATTACCCGCTAAACAAATTGTATCTCTCAAACACATTTCAATTTTAGACTTGTTGTTTAGGTCATTCTCTGGAGAGTGTCCTGAAGAAGAAAAAAAGCGGAAACTTACAGATAGTAGGCCCAGGGAAAATATAAATTATTTTATAGCCACTTTTGAGGGCCTCATATTTTCTTGGCTTAGGTACTCAGGAGACATATATAAGGCATAAAATCTTTAACATTATTAAAACCAATTCAGAAAAATCCCTTAATTTTCCAACACTAAAGCAGATAGAGAACATGAAAACAATCTACGGAACTGAACATCAGTGATAAATACATCTATGAAAAATGTTACTATTTTATAAGACATTCAAAGAAACACACAGGAAAACAAAATAGAAATAGCTTACAACATTCGACACCGCTTGTGTATAATCACACACAAGCACTTGGTACCATAACTAGTGGAAATGCAAAGCAGCACATATTATGGGGACTATAAATTGGCAACTCATATACACTCAAAGAAAAGCCTTACCCTTGTCCTCTTAATTCCACTTCCAAGTAATACAGCTTAGGAACAAAGTCAGCGACAACAACAAAAATTTGTATACCAGGATGTTCATTACAGCCTTAAAATTCAGGAAAGTTTGTAAATAATTAAAATATTACATTATTTGAAAACAAACAATTTATGACACAACATTAGGATGGAAAATTTGTAGTCAGTAAAAATCATCTTTTCACATTCTAATGACAGAAGAAGAAAAATACTCCTTACATTAAGCTAAGCAAAATAAATGCAGGGCATACAAATTATACTATAAATTGTACTGCACATGTATGTATATATACACACATACAGATAAAGTAAACAGACCAAAATGATACCATGCATTTATTTCCTTTAAACCTTTCTATACTTTCCCAATTTTCTACAATGAACATTTTTAAGACCAAGAAAAAATAATATTAAATGATTAATTTAGACTCATTTCATTACATGCATGAATTATTCCACATAAATAGCTCCTTTTTACAATCAAGCCAAAGAAACGTCAAACCATATTGGGTTCTACAGAGACTCAATCGCCAACATGACATAAGGCAAAACCTCCCACAGAGACCCTATTCTCTTTCACATAACACTGTATTTTTTAACAATGTTTAACAGTTGGAAATGCTGAGAAGCTACAGATGAGATCATTAGGAGAAAGTATTTTCCATCATGCTTTTGTCAGGGAAAATCCCTTAGTAGTTCTATTTCTGAGTCATATTTTTAGCCAGGCTGACAAAATTTAAACCAAAGTATATAAAACATGTATTTTCAAGCATTGTCCTCTACCAAATGGAATTCACTTTAACTATCACACTGATAAAGATCATTTACCATGGGCTGGTCTTCTGCATGACCCCGTATTTGGAGGGTGTGAGAGACTACAAGACAGAAAGTGGTCAGGACCTCAAAAGATGGCACGTGAGCCGCTGCTTCAAAAATTAACCAGGTATACCAGAAAAAATATGATGATGTTTATGGTCTGATAGACAACTTCGTGATCTGTAATTTATGTATCCTATCTCTGTGCAACCAACAGATTTAATGCATCAGCAAGCTTCAGGAAAATCCTAAATGGATTTGGGTTCAGTAAACAGCCGGTCATCACTTCTACCCCATTTTAACCCATCATGCTGAACTGCAAAGCCAAGGACTTGTTTAAACTGTCAAATCCAGTTTCCTCATAGAACTTTTGGCCCTTCTATTTGTAGGTCCATCTTTGCCTTTGGTTGCTGACATCACATTCCCAGGGACTGTTCTCTCTTGTATAAACATATATCCGTGTAAATCCTTAAAATTCATGGCCTTTGGGTTTTTCCTTGTCAGTCAACCTGAATATCCCCTTCCTCAGATCCTAATAGCTCTGGGCTGGGTTAGGTTTTCCCTGATTTGCCCAGCAGTGAATTCAGCTTAATTTAAAATCCACCCTGCCTGAGAGTTTCTATTTTTACTTTATGAACCCATAGGACTGATGAACGATAGTTAGAATTGTATTCACATTTTGGATAGTTTGAATTATGTATTAGTTGGGAGGCTCTTCTTTCAAGGAAAAGAATACACAATTAGGTACAAGCATATATACACACATACACACCACACACACAAAGAAATCACAAGTAATTACTGAATATGCCAGAGCTGTTTTCTCTGAGATTTCTTTAGGCAGTTATCTATAGACATTGTCATAGAAATGCTTCCAGAATACCATGTGGCTTCCTCTCCTTGTGGAGAAAACTCTGTAGCTCCCAAAACTTCACTAGGGGAGGTGCAAATGAGAAACCCTAGATTTTAAGGTGAGAGAATCAAACTTACATTTTCTATTCGCAGAAACGTGTTCATTAGCTTACTGAGATTGGTTGGTTTTGCTTCTTATTGTGTGTTACCCTCTCTTTGCTTGAGGGTGCGGGTCTGTTTCTGACAATGATTTTTGTGACCCTGAAGCCATGTAAAATGGAACTAGTAATATCTACTGTATCACTTGATTGGTGAGAAGATTAAGTGAAATCAGAGTGAAATGGATAAATATATCATTGTCTGAAAATTGTTACACTAGAAGGCAACTCCTTAGAGCAAGGGAATTTTGTTGACCAACTAGCACGCTTGCTGGGACATGATACAGAGTTCACTGATTAGGGGCTGATTTGCTTGAGGAATGTGAATGAATCATAGATGCTGTAATTGCCCTTATTCTGTCCCTAAATGAAGAAGAACGAAGCAGCTGTGGTCATCTACATTCTCACTGTCTAATAGCCACAAGTGGTCTAAATAAATCCAGACTAAAATACAGTGGACTCTGGTTGCATTTATATTTATCCCCCAGCTGTTTCTGTCTCCCTATTTTACCAATTTCAATTCAAAATGCTCTTAGCCCTGAAGAATCTGAACTGCCTCAGTTGTGCATTGTCCTCTGGATTTGCAGATGCCATAGAAATGTCTGTTCTGATAATAATGTACTGAGGGCATCATGCTTATTTAACCTCTGGTGAGGTAGTTAGGAAAATGTTTCTGATACTGGGAAAGATCCTGAATAGGAGGCTTTGTGATGCCAGACCTCTTCCTTGTTATTGCCTTTGTATACGTGATAAAACATGACTTCAGTCAGAGCAAGTGGTATATGACTCCTGACATTGTGTGATAACACAGCACATTGTTTCTGTGGAGATGTCAACACAGTTCTGGAAGGATGATTCGCTTTCCGGTTTTATGCTCTCTTCCCCTGAATCCTCATAAGAAGCTGCTCTGAAGTTTAAACATCGAATAAAAATGCTTCCAAACAATTAATGCGACAGCAAACACATCAATAAACCTATCGGCAGCAGCCTCAGTATTTTACTTCAGTCTTTAATGTCAGGTTGCTTTTTTATTCCAGAGGTCAGAAAAATAAACGTTCTGTGAGCTCATTACATGCAAGCCTAAACAAGCAGAAAAGTAGGTGCTTTCCCAAATGCCAGACAATGAAATCTAGATTTTTCTCTTTGTACTTCACTGTAATTTGGGTGATAAAATACTTGCTAATACAAGCTATTAAAACAAACCAACAAACGGAAATCAGTCTCTCATAGCCTATTTTGAAACTCCCTCCCTGTGTTCTTAATTAACTGTTGACTTTTAAACCAAAAATGCCAGTCAAGAAGTACAAAGTTATCTTTAGCACTGTCTAGCTTAAAATGTTGATAGTTAATACTTGAATACAAAAAAGTATAAAAATAAATAATAGACAACTCATTTTAGCTAACACTTTGGAATTAATTTTGAGTAGTAGAAAACTATACAATATACACCTGTTTTTCAATGGTTTCTGTTATCAAGTGAATTGATGGATTATAGTAACCTTTGTTACCTGGCACTCAGAATACTACTTATAAGCACAGGTTCTTTTAATAAGAAGCTAATTGATAACCATAATAATGACCCAAATAAATTGTAAGGTCCTTGAAATTAAGTTCTGGAAAAAATAAGCAAGTCTGAGCAGTTTTATTCTGAGGCTTATTTTATTTTTTCTGTAATTCTTTAAAAATGAGTGATCTACATGTCATACATGTATATGGTAATTCTCTCCTGTATAGAATACCCTATGGTCATCCTGAAAAATAAAATTAACTCTTGAGCTTTATGAAATTTTCTAAAGAAAAATTATCTCTATAAAGAATGTTAGACTGGCCATGGTGGCTCACACCTGTAATCCCAGCACTTTGGGAGGCCAAGGCAAGAGGATCACTTAAGCTCAGGAGCTCAAGACCAGCCTGGGAAATATAGTGAGACCTCATCTCTACTAAAAATAAAATAAAATAAAATAAAATAAAATAAAATAAAATAAAATAAAATAAAATAAAATAAGCCAAGCATGGTGGTGCATGCCTGTAGTCACAGCTACTGGGAGGCTGAGGCAGGAGGGAGGATTGCTTGAGCAGAGGAGATGGAGGCTGCAGTGAGCTGTAAACATTCACTGCACTCCGGCCTGAATGACAGAGTAAAACTCTATCTCAAAAAGAAAGAAAGAAAGAATGTTAACTTGCTAACACACATGCTCTCTTCCATTCTTTTTCCTCTCCTTACACCATCCCTTCTTTTTTCCATTACTCACAATGGTGGGATTAGTACAGCTTGTACTGGGACTTTGGAACTATAATAAACAAGGAGCAATTTTCTGGTCCTAATTAACTCCTGTTAAAATAAGCACTGCACAACAATAGTCTACCCAGAGTTGCACTGAAAAAAACCACAACAAACCTAACACTCCATGAATAATGAAGCCTATTTAAATGAGCAGGTTATTGTAGGGCCTTAATGAGCTGCTCTGTGGCCACAGGGCACATACTGCATCCCAGAGTAATGGAACATTTTCCTGCAGACACTTGCAGGCTGGGCTAGCAGCAGAATGGCTTCCCTGGTAAAACCAGAGAGGTAGCATCAATGGTTTGTTATGCTTCCATTGTACTTTTTCACATGCCTTTTCTGCAACTGACATCAGCCATCCCCATCCCTTTTTGAAATGTTGTCTTCCTTCTTTGACCTCCAGGCTTCTATATTCAAGCATCCTTCTCTTTTATATCTTTTCTGAAGTATACTTTACAGACCATAAAATTCACTTGGTTTAAGTATACAATTCAATGAGTTTTGGTAAATTTCCAGTGTTATGCAGCCATCACTGCAATCTAATTTTACAACATTTTCATTGCACCAAAAAAACACTTTGTGCCCATTCGTAGTCACTCCCTCTTCCCACCCCCAGACCAACCTAAGCAACCACTAATCTTTTTGTTTGTATAGGTTTGCCTTTTTTGGACAATTAATAGGGAATCGCATAATGTGTGGACTTTAAGCATAATGTTTCTGAGGCTCCATGTAGCATATAGCATGTGGAATACAACACTATTCCATTGTATAGATATACTACATTTTGCTTGCTCACTCATCAGTTGATGCACATTTGTGTTATTTCTACTTCTTGTTATTAAGAATAATGCTGCTATACTGTGAACATCTGTGAACAGCTTTTTGTATAGACATATGTTTTCATTTCTCTTAGGTAGGTACCTATGAGTGGAACTGCTGAGTCATATGATAAATCTATGCTTAACAGTTTAAGAAACTGCCAAAAGCTTTTCCAGAGTTTTGCGTTACTAGCAGCAATGTATGAAGGTTCCATTTATCCATATATTTACTAACACTGGTTATTGTCGATGTTTTCCATTACAGGCATCCTAGCTGGTGTGAAGTGCTATCTTGTGGTTTTGACCATTTCCCTGTTGGCTAATGATGTTGAGCCTCTGTCATTTGTGTCTGACTGTTGTTTCTGTTTTATTTTGTTTTTATTCCTCGTTTTAGTATTCCTTGATATTTGTAATGTCCCCTTTTTCCTGTATACCTATTTCCTGATCCACATGGATCATGTTGACTCCCACTCATATGCAATTAACTACCATATCTTAATGAATGCTGCTCATGGCTCATTCTCAATCTATTTCTCTCCATGAAGTTACTGATACCATATGTTAAAAGAAAAACTTTACACAAACCAAATCTAGCAGAGTTTATTTGAGCAAAGAAATGATTTATGAATAGGGCAGCAGTCTGGACCAAAAATGGTTCAGAATGCTCCACGCTACCACATGTGCAGTCTGTATTTATGCCCATTGAAAAGGAAGTGACATACAGAAACAACCTGATTGGCTGCAGTCAATGTTTGCCTTATATAGTCGTATTTGGCAGCTTTCAGTCTCCTAATGGCTGGAGGTTTAGTTCCCGTGATTGATTGAGACTCAGTTACTTTTTACAAGAGTATATTCTTCTAGTTTAGGTTATAGCTTGTTAATACACCAAGTTAGTTACAATTCACTATGTCTACAGAAACTTTTAGGCAACTCTTAAATTATATATGGAGGCAGTTTCAGCCAAACTTAATACAATTTCATACATATTTCTACTTGGAAAAGAGGCAGGAACATTGAATTTTTAATTTACACATAAATAATGAACAGAAGTTCAAATGTACCTTGATTTAATGCATAATATAATTACTCGAAGTATTAGTATACCATAATCATTTGGATTTTACATAAATATATTGCTTTTACATAAGCATACTGACCACATGATCAGACTTGCCTGTTCTCTTACTGTCTTACGGACAGTGTAGGATTCACTAAGCTGCGGTCATTTCCTGTTTAGAACCTAGCTGTGATCATCTTCTCTGCCTGCCTCTTACTTTGTTTCCTTCATTTTCTTTATTTTTTTATTTTTTATTTTTTTATTTTTAAATTTTTTTTATTATTATTTTTTTTATATTTTCTTTTTTTATTTTTTTATTTATTTTTTTTTTTATTATACTTTAGGGTTTTAGGGTACATGTGCACAATGTGCAGGTTTGTTACATATGTATCCATGTGCCATGTTGATTTCCTGCACCCATTAACTCGTCATTTAGCATTAGGTGTATTCATTTTCTTTTGTGACATAATGGCTGTAGCTGAAGCATACAGGTAGAATCTCACTATGCACCCTACTTTCTTCTCTTTTGGCCTTTTCATCTCTCTTTTTCTTTTTCTTTTTTTTTTTCTGGTTCTCCAAGTCCATTTATGCATTTATGCATTCTTTTTCTCTTTTTTTTATACTTTAAGTTTTAGGGTACATGTGCACAACGTGCAGGTTTGTTACATATGTATACGTGTGCCATGTTGGTGTGCTGCACTCATTAACTGGTCATTTAACATTAGATATATCTCCTAATGCTATCCCTCCACCATCCCCCCACCCCACAACAGGCCCCGGAGTGTGATCTTCCCCTTCCTGTGTCCATGTGTTCTCATTGTTCATTTCCCACCTATGAATGAGAACATGTGGTGTTTGGTTTTTTGTCCTTGCAATAGTTTACTGAGAATGATGGTTTCCAGCTTCATCCATCTCCCTACAAAGGACATGAACTCATCATTTTTAGGGCTGCATAGTATTCCATGGTGTATATGTGCCATATTTCCTTAATCCAGTCTATCATTGTTGGACATTTGGCTTGGTTCCAAGTCTTTGCTATTGTGAATAGTACCACAATAAACATACATGTGCATATGTCTTTGTAGCAGCATGATTTATAATCCTTTGGGTATATACCCAGTAATGGGATGGCTGGGTCAAATGGTATTTCTAGTTCTAGATCCCTGAAGAATCGCCACACTGACTTCCACAATGGTTGAACTAGTTTACAGTCCCATCAACAGCGTAAAAGTGTTCCTAATTCTCCACATCCTCTCCAGCACCTGTTGTTTCCTGACTTTTTAATGATCACCATTCTAACTGGTGTGAGATGGTATCTCATTGTGGTTTTGATTTGCATTTCTCTGACGGCCAGTGATGAGGAGCATTTTTTTCATGTATCTGTTGGCTGCATAAATGTCTTCTTTTGAGAAGTGTCTGTTAATATCCTTCAATCTAATCGGTAGCCAATATAGTGACTCCATTCAAAGGTTAAAATGACGCTTAAACCAAAATTATTATCCATTTCACACTCTCCAACCAAGTGAACAGGAGGAAAGAGGAGAATAAAGTAAGGAACAAAAGAATAAAAAAGGTCAAATTAATTTGCAACCTGGAGAAAACATGTCAGATCTTGACGTAAAATAGAAAAGTCTGGAAAATTGGGATTATCCAATATGCAGTTATGTGGCCAATTTTAGAGATGCAATAAACTGTGATTAAATGGTAAATTGGACTGATCAGGTTAGCCATACTTTTCTTGTGAAAAGTAACAGCATGGAAAAAAAAAAAAGATATAGCTCTATTTCTCTTTACTTTTCCAACTGTATCTTTTATCTTTTACAAAATTAAAAAAAAACACCAAACTATTTTTCAAGTATTAATAAAGAATCAAGAAGAACTTCATTTAAAACATTTTTGCCTACCCTTCAAAAAACTCTTTCACTGTTTCAAGGCCATTGCTTCAGGAACCCAGATTTGTTCTAGCTTAAAACCTAGGAATAAGAGTATATGCTTTCCCATCAGGATGGCAATTGAGAAATTCTGAGAACAAAATCTGACCCAGTCCAATCGGACAAGGTTGCTGTGCTTGTTTGAATGTAAAAGGATTCATAAAGTGAACCGAAAGTATTTGTTAATTGTTAAAAAGCTTCAGTGGTGTGGCTTAGTTTAAGAGCTACATCTGGCATTTTGGTAGGAACAAACTACTTATGAATGAGGAATAGTTATATTTTTTGTGTCGTTGTTGTTTTTGTTTTTGTTTTAGGGGGGCAGAGGGAATAAAGAGGACAGAGGAGAACTAGGACTTGGTATTTTGAAAACTGGGACATCATCACTGGCCTACCCACCACATAAATGTAACTAGTGTATATGATTTTAACTTTGTAATAGTGTACATTGACACTTCTTTTTGATATTATAGATCTACACAAAGAAAAATACTCAAAGAGATGCAGGAAAAGAAATAAGAAAAGAAATTCTCTGGCCAGCAATTATTTAGCAGTAAATTGACATATAAATGTGGTGTAATTAAACTCAAACCACTTTTCAACCTAATTACCGATACAAAGAAATGGATAAGCATCGACCTCTAGGCTTCAGAAAGCTTAGGTAAAATCATTACAAATCTGTCAGTTGTACCATCAAAATAAATCTGGAATCTAAGCACTTCTTATCATTTTCATTGCTGCCACCCTGATCAGTTACCAGCATTTTCTGGGACTTCTGAAATAACTTCCAAACTATTGTTCCTCAGACTTACTCCACCTCTCATACACCACTCCACTCCCTGCCCCCAAAAACACAAAAGCAAAGTGATCTTTTTAAAACTTAAAGTCTAATCATGTCCCTTCTTGGCTCAAAACCCACCCATGAGAAATTAAATAGGCTTTTAAAGTTAGGTATGAATTTTAAAAGTAACACTTATAATTCTATACTCTAAAGAGTAGCTGAGTCTATACTAGAACATTTGCTTCCAGAAGTCATGAAACTGGTCTGAAGAAGTCACAAATAGGAGTTTATAAAGTTCTAGAAATATCAAGTTTCTAGATTCTTTATAGTTTTTGTTCCATTTAAACGTTCACACCAACTGAGGTTTGGGGGTGAAAGGGGAAGTTAATTTATCACCTAAATAATATTTATTTTGTATACAAAAGAATGATTAAATGTATTCAGTAGTCTAACGTGCTCTTCTTGGCTATTCATTCCTGAATGACAGGAATTCCGTTTGTGCCACCCTTATCACAACCATTAATTTCATGATGTACTAGCTACTTCACAGCCCTCATGTCCCCATCACTCCATTCAAGCTCAAGGGCTACTGAAGCATAGTAGCCGCTTACAAAGAAAAAAAAAAAGACAAAACAAAGTCTTAGCAATAGTGTTATGTCATTCACACTAGAGACAAAATATCTTCATTATTAGAGATGCTATCATTGAAATTAATTCACTGGTTATGAAAGGAAGGCTATCCAAGAATATCTGCATTTTTGATGCCTTGGAAAATAAAACTAAATGGAAGAGAAATTAACAATAATAACTCAGAAATAAACACTATTAATATTTTATGTAAGTTCTCCACCTTCCTTGATATATGACATAAGCATTTTCTTAACTCATTAAAAACTCTAAAGAAACACAGAAAACAATAACAACAACTCCTGTGGCTTCTCATCTCTCTCAGAGTAAAAGCCAAAATCCTAAGGACGGCCCGTAACTCTATACAATCTGGTCCACCCTTTCATCTGCGAGCTCATCTTCAATACTACCCTAAAGTCTCCAGTTTTGCTTCAGCCACATGCATCTCCCCATTGACTCTTTAATAAGCCAGACAGTTCCCTGGCATTTCAATGGCTCCTTCCTCTGCCTGCTAAATTCCTCTCCAACATGTATTCATTGTGTGCTCTCTCACCTCTTCTAAGTCTTTGGTCCAATATCACCTACACCTTGCCTTTCTTGTGCCTTGCTTTATTTTTCTCCATAAAACTTAACTACTGAGTATACCATAGTTAATCACTCAAGTTTAATTTTTTTTTGTCCATCTCCTACAGTAGAATATGAGTGACAGAGGACAGGGATCTTCATTTTTTGTTTGTTTGGTATACTCAGGGTCCAGAATGATGCCACACTCATAATAAGCAGTTCCGTAAACAGGGTTAATCCCTGTGATAGAATGTCAGGAGTGAAGTTGTCAAGTCCTTTTTCTAGAGAAGCTGTGGGTGTTTTTGCTTCTTATTAACTAAGGCACAGTCTGGATTGAAGAGTAGACAGGAGATAACAGTTCTGTGTTCTGCTATCAAAAAGACAAAAAAGAAGTATACATCTTTTCAATTCTTTTATGCTTGAAATTCTCACCTTCCTTTAAATCCCAAGGATAATCTGTTGACCCTTACAACAGCTCTGAGCTGTTATTATCCCCAACTGAGAAAGAAAGGAAGAGGCTGTGGTATTTACTGAGGTCCTAAATGGCAGAACCAGGACTAGTAAACCATGTTATTAGGTTTCTGCTTCTATATAGTCACAATGAACTGCAGCCACATCTCCCAGAACAATAAATTAGCAAGTAGACAGAAGTGTTTGTTTCCACCCTCAAAAGAGGTTTTTAGCCTTTATAATTAGCTTTGCAATAAAGATACAAGAATAACTATTTCATTGATGCGCTCTCAGCAGATCTTAGCCTTTCCATTGTTTATTTCCTTTGTTTAGTTCAATGTGAAAGTGCTTGGCTTTAATCTTCATTTCACTTAGTTTTATCCAAATATAAAACCCCTACATTTGCATAGGCTATCCCAGGGTCCAGAAAGCATTCACACTTGGTCCGTCTGATACACCCTCAAAACAGCACTAGTTGAGGTAAAAGCAGGTGGGTGTATCTTTACCTCAGAAGGATCCTTGACCTGCCCAATGCGACATCACTGGTAAGCCTCAGAACCAGGGCAAAAAAAAAAAAAAAATAGATCTCTTTAGTGTAAACCCAATGCTTTTAATTTACAGGAAATGCATTCACTGGTGTGTGTGTGTGTGTGTGTGTGTGTGTGTGTGTGTCTGTGTGTGTGTGTCTGTGTGTGTGTTGAGGCAGGGGAGCAATTACATAATGGGAAGAAATTATCTAAATTATTCTTATTTCACATGTCTTCTAGAAATATAATTGTCACTTCTGCACTCCACTTCCACTTCCTGGCAATTTTTCTGCTTCCATAATTCAAAAATAGACTCTTTAGCCGTTCCTTCACATTCCTTTCCCATTTGTCTTTAAAGCCTCATCACTTCCTTCTACTAATCTTCATTTCCTGCTTTTGAGACTTTCCTGCTGCCTCCTCGTGTCATCTTCAGGTCCCAAATGCAATTTTGCCAGATTCCACATCCAAAATTAACATCATTTCCTCTTTGGCTACACTAGTAAAGGTGCTTCCTTTTATCCCTCCAGATCCATATGTAGCCCAAGTTTGAAGAACTTTCTTCTCCCTTTTTAGAGTTGTATAAGCTTCCTTATACAATCTCCATACTCTCCAGCACACATCACAATATAGCACTGAAAATAGTGCTTTTTACACTGTGGGTAGGCATAGGTATTTGAGAAATGAGCCATGAACCCAAAAAGATAGCTTCAGGGAAACCATGAGAGAGGGTGACGGCAGGAAGCATTGCTTGCCTTTCTTCACCACCCAACTTCTGCCCTCTGGCCCTTTTTCAGTCCTCCACTTTGCTCCCCACTGGCATGCCACACATATGAGATAGCATGAGGTATGACTACTGTTCCATCAAGTAGGGAGGATGCTGAATGCATCAGTGACACATTGCCTCAAGGTTCCATTCCACTATAAATATATAAGCAATTGTTCTTTGGCCAATGCATATTTTTATGCAGTAAACTAGTTCTCATTTTGCTGGACATTTATTACAGCATTTACCCATTATAAAGAACCTCACTATGTTTAATATGTATGGTTTATTGTGCACAGAAAACACATTCATTTGATAGGCCTATTACTTGATCCACTTTATCTGGATATACAGGATAACACAGGATATTTTCCTTCAATAAAATAGTGAGAAATTTTTGATCTAAGAAGCTTCAATATCACCTTTTTTTTAGTATGCATCACATTGGTATACTGTCTGGGGGTAATCTTGATAAATGGAATGAATCCTACTTAAAAATCATTTGTTGACATAAATTATTGAGAATTTTATAGTTTAAAATATTATAAATTTCTTTAAATTTAAAAACCAAATATACTTCTATAAACGCCACACTTATTTGGAATATATTTCTGTATATTGTAAGTTGAATATTCATTTATATTTTTCTGCAAAAATTAGTTGTTCATTCTTTAATTCATATAAATTTTAGTTTCCTTTTTCTTTTTTTTCCCGAAATCACAACTTTTAAAAATTTTCAACAGGACTTCCCTTTCTGAAAGTTAATGCCTTGATTAACATTTCACAATAAATTATAACTATCATTTATACTTGATTTTTCTTTGATTTCATTCTAAATTAAGTTTCTATTTTAATATGATTAGAGGCTTTGAAGACACAATGGGATCTGGGAAGTGTACTTCTGCTTTATATTAAAAAACAGATTTATCATTAAAATTGTCCCAAGAGGACTGGACTTTTTCTATTTTATTCATTGATTTATCCCAACATCTAGAACAGTGCTTCGTATTCAGGGGGCAATCAACAAATACATCAAATGCCTCCTATCCACTGCACTTTACCCACTGGGGAGTTGGAAGGTCAGGAGAGGCTCTTACTGTGCCAGACATTATGGTAAGCAATGTCACATCATCTCATTTAACTATCATAAATATTCTTTGTGGTAACTTTCAACATCCCCATTTTATTGATGAAGAAATAGATGCATTGAGAAGTTAAGGTTTTCATGTAAGATAACAGAGCTAATAAATTGCAAGGTTAGAATAAATGCCTTGAAGTCTGTCTGTCTGCAAAGTCTAGGCTCTTAACAACACCCTATGTTGCCTGCCTTCACCCAAAAGTATTGTAACTAGAAGGAACATTAACTAATCTTCCTCTGTCTCCACACTGTATACAAATATTCAGACTGACTGAGATAAAATTACTTACAAAAAGAAATCTTTGCAATTCAGTGCCATAATTAAGTCATGACCTAGTACCATTAACCTGTTTTGGTTTTTAGAAGGGTGGCATTCTCCCACCTTGAAACATCAAAACTCATCTAATGAGAAGAGACGTTGTGCAAGGGTAATGTGTAGCTTGCAGTTAGAACAGGTGAGAGGCTTGACAGTAGCAAGACCGACTGCTGGTTTACAGCAATGTGAATGTCTGGTGCTTGGACTTTCCAGGAAGCAGGCCAGTGCCATATTTCTGGCTGGCTGCTTCTTACTTGAACTTAGGGTCCTCCAAGATACTGGAGCACTACCTCCCAGAACCTCACATAGTCCATTCATCAATATATCAAACAAATATATATGGTGTGTCAAATATGTGCTAGGCACTGATCTCAGAGTTGGATATATGGAGATAAAGAAAACAAAGTTTCTGACCTTAGAAAATTCACAATCTTATTGTATGTGTAGATGCACGTCTGCATATACATCTTAAAATATCATTGCAAGTCCTTTGTGTAGTATGAAATTGTAAGGAAAAGGACATATCTTTCATTCTCATCTAGGTTCACGACTAAAATCTTACCTCAAGTATCAAGTGGTTAGTGTTCATTCTTGACCATATATATACTAGTATGTACTTTTACCATTCACATTTTACAGAGAAAGAAACTGAGTTTTAGAGACCTCCAGGTGACTGGATTAGCGTCTCACAGCAAATGATGACAATTCAAGATTGAAAGAATCTCTGGTCTCTTTGACACCAAAGACAAAGTTCTAATCCATCAAGGAAGAAGAGGTTCAGGAAAAGGTTCACAGAAGAACTCACGAGATATGTCTGTGGTCCTACTTTTAGATGTGCATTTTTTTGTGGAGATTGCTTCCCCACCTGAGCCTCGGTTTAACATGAACTGCTCAAGTCGAAAAACAAATTAGGTGCATGAATTTCTCTTTACTTTTCAGAAACCAGTTTTATTCCATTTAGCAAACAAATAGTGATTTCCTCTGCCACATTGCTCAACTATAGCTTATTAATGGTTTCCACTTCTCCTTGCTTGTGCCTTAAGAGTCCTCAGTAATTACCCAACAGCTGTTTAGACACATAGACCCAGAGGCTGGTTTGGTCTTCTATTTGCTACATTAGGAAAATTCTATGGTACAGCAACATGAGTGACAGCATCAATATGCCTTCATAAAATGATGATATTCTATCCAGCTAGAGTTTCCCCTTCCTTCTAAAATAACTTTACTTTTTCATGTCATTTGGAACTCCCCAAAAAGGATTACTACTTCTGATGCATCATCTAAAAACTATCCTGGATACTTTTATATTAATTAGAAACTGAAATGCTTGACATGCAAATGCTGTGGTAGCCGTCTCTCCCGAGGCAAGCCTGTTGTTATATTCAAGAAGTGCTTCCTGAAAGCTTCTTAGACTTGCAGAGGCTGGGAAGGGAATTGTTTGGTCTGTCCATCACTGCAATTCCTCCTAATTGCTATTTGTATTATTCCTTAAGGCCTACACTCCCTACAGATTCTGTGACAGTATTGATATTACAATGTGCATAGCATATATTTTTCAAGAGTCTGAGGGTAAATGTACAAAGTCTATTTCAATTCCTCCCAACAGGCACTGAAATGCTATAAACTAAACAAAATGTCCTTACCACAGCTTGCATAATGTAGAAAAGTATATCATCTGCAAGGAAAAGCTGCAGATTCTATTTTGCCTTCAGTATTTTGAACACCACACCTGCCCTGTTATATTCAGGGTTAGATCTTTGCACAGGCAGTTAGTGGCCACCTACATGGTATGTTTTGAAACATACAGAAATGGACATCTTGCCTCAACACACACCCTCATTAGGTACCCAATGCTCCACTTTCCGCTCTTCAAATTCTAGCCAAGTATGAATGGTTAACATTTCAAGAGAATGATGGTATTGTCCAAAAACAATTCCTACAAAACCTATTTCTTCTCTAATTAATATATTAGAAGGGTTTAGGGTAAGCTTCTCCAACCAGCAACCTGCAGGCTGCAGGGGGCCCAGGACACCTTTCAGTGCAGCCCAACACAAATTTGTAAACTTCCTTAAAACACTATGGGGTTTTTTGTTTTGTTTCATTTTGTTTTGTTTTTGCGATTTTTTTGTTGTTGTTGTTAGTATATTCTCTGTGTGGCCCAAGGCGATTCTTCTTCCAATGTGGTCAAGGGAAGCCAAAAGATTGGGAATCCCAATCCTGAACCTCTGGGTTCTGAAACAATGAAAATCTTGATCAGGGAAATTTCTGTATCACAGAGTAAGGTCCAACCTAATGGTAGCTTATAAGGAATAAGATGACGACACTAGCACTGAAGGTGTAGATCCAGGAGTTCCCAACTTGAGAGAGAATAAAACTTCTCTAGAGATGTTGTAAAATCATTGATTCTTAGACTCTACCCCTATTGATTCTCATTTATTTGACCTGGCATGATATCCAGAAAGCCTAATTTTTAACAAACACACAGATGATTATGATAAATCATTAGGATGCATGGAGCACTATTTGAGAAATGATGCCCAGTAATAATAAAACAAGATACAGGTGATAGAGGCCAGAGACGAAAACATATCCAAGACATCTTCATGTGCTTCACAGTGTTTCCCAGGGCTATCGTGCTCTTTGACTTAAACCGTTCATCATGTCCTTTTGCTCACTGAAACACCATCCACATACTAGATATATTTTTTCTGCCTCCAAAGAATTTTGTCTAGAAAATCACCTTGTTCCTTCCAACTTTGCTGCTTGTTCTCACATCTCTGTCTTTTAGATTCATGGGTTTTGAGAGGATTCTTGGTTCTTTCGGGAAATTAACCTTCAGACTCTCCTTTGTGCTTCTTAGACATTGGGTTTTGTTTGAGCTTCAGCTCTGTTCCCTCTACTATTTTCAGTTTATTGACCTCCTATCCATAATCTCTGGTAAGAAACTGCCTATTCCAACCTGACCCTATGGAACCTTTAAATTGTAGACTGAAGTCTAAGTTATCTCTTTAGATAAATAGAAAAAAATAGAGAAAATGCAAAAACACATGTTTGGCATTGTCCTGGTTTATAATTGGCTAATTCTGTTTGGGTTGGGCTAATTTCACAATTACTTGCATGCCTTTAGGATACATGACAATTAATGTAGTAAAGGTAATTTCAATTTATTCTGGGTTGCAGAAAAATGTGAATCTGGAACTTTCAAATGCAATGCCTAATTCACATATGAATCATCCAGAATTCACAATCTACGTGTGTAACAGTATGCACTATATCCACTTGCTTCTACTGCAATTTTCTGTATCCCAAATACAGTTTTGAGTCTAAAGATTTAAGAATATTTTTATTACTGTAACTTTTCTTATTTTAGTTGGCTGAAAATACCTAGAACCTATTTCCCAATAGCTGAAACTCTGCTTTCTGAATCTATGCATCTGAATCTCAATGGCACCATCTCTAGGAAAATTGTTACTTAAATATTTCAAATACAATCTTTATAAAGCTCCTAGTATGGTCAGGCACTTGCTCAGGGGCTAGGAACATAATGCTGAACAAACAGACCCTCTAGGAGCTCACAGTCTATTATGGCAGATAGATGACAAATGCACAATTAAACAAACCAATTATTTAAACAATTTATGAATGCTAAAAGCAATATTAAAATTTATTGCAAAATACCTTCTGCATTTTCCAAACAGAATGCATAACTTTCCTTCTCCCTCTTACAAAAGAAAATCATTATAAGACAAACTAAGGAACAAACAGCATGCTTCTCTCTTCAAAGAAACTTGGCTAAGCCAAGTAATTTTCTGCTATAGCAGAAAATATTTATCCCAAATCTCTAACTTAAAAATAAACTTTTGAGAATTCAAAGTTTAAAGCGTGTGTGTGTGTGTGTGTGTGTGTGTGTGTGTGTTGTGTGTGTGTGTGTGTGTGTGGCGTGGCTGGAGGGTGGGTAGAAGGATAGGCATTGGGTTTTTTTCTCTACATTGATGATTAAAAAAAAAAAATCCTTCTCCAACTTTGGCTCCAGAATTACCATGTGGAACCAAAGGCAAAGTCCTTGATTCTTTTGAAAAATTTAGCAGGAAAGTATCTGTAGTTAATTTTGGGTTACACAATGTCCTTCACTGTCTGGGCACAGAAAAGCTAGCTATCTCATCTCATCCAGAAACTCTCCCATGAGTTTAAAAACCAAAGCACATACTTTGATATTCACTCTGAACCAAGATAAAGCTTTAGGTTGACGTAATAGAAGATGGAGTTAACATTCCTAAAAAAACAAAAACTATGAAGCTGTAGGATATATTTCAGTCTTATTTTGCAATAAAAATGACCTAATGCTATCTATCACCTTCTTTGCAGAACAATACTTCTTAATAAAAGGCAAATAGATGTTTATCCTTCAAATAAAAAATTCATGTAATTTTTGGTTCTTTCACATGTATGCTTTCAGAAGAGAAAAAACAAATCATGTTAAACTTTACAGTATCAAATGTGATAAACTAAAAGCATAATTAACTTGTTCTTTTAACATAATATGGTTGTTTTGCTAGATCCCAGTTTACTACTTTTTCCACAGGCCACGTTTTTCCTCAGTATGCACAAATGAATTTGTGAGACCTACGATAAGGTCAGCTTTTAATTATTATGCTAATTCCATGTACTAGATTTAATAATCTACTACTTTTCTACCAGTTAATAAAATAGACTCTAAAACACTATCTACTATCTAAGGAGGTGCCCTCTCATACCTTAAAATACTCTGTTTGAATAGCTGTGAAGGATAGTAAAATGTCTTACTATTCTGTTATTGATCCTGAAATTTAAGCAGATAAATGCCAACTAGAATTAACTTCTTTCATGCAGCAATATCTCAACTCTTAATGTTTTATTATTGAAAGAGCCATTTTTCTGAAATTCCCCTACTAGATAAATAATCTGTCAAATCAAATAACTGATCTATTGGCAATCCCCTCAACTGACCAAATAGGCTACAATGAGTTAATCACACAAAATGCTCACCACTTAAAGTCAGAAATCCGAATTTTGGGCTCTCTTCAACCAACTCTGCAAAGTATTTGAGCTTGTGACTTATTTGAGAAAGTAACAATTTATTAACAACACCGTATATAAGGTGGTAGGTTTTGCTGTGGTTTTGGAGGTCTGTTTATCAAAGTGAGGCCCTTCTCTAATCATATCCAAGAATTGAATCAACTAAAAAACACATGTTTAGCTGGATCATATAATTTAAAATCTGGATTATGCAGTGTAGAACTGTGAAAAAAAGGTGAAAACCTGGTTTCTATTCTTGGTTCAATTAATTAACTGTGTGTGCCTCCCGCCTTTTATAAGCATCTTCTTAAGACATCGTTGACATTCAGTAAACAACATATGTTGAAAATATGTAATTTGATACTTTTGATATTTTTATACATCTATGAAACTGCAAAATAATCAAAGGTAACAAGCATACCTATCACCCCATACTTTTTTTCGAGCCTCTTTGTAACCTCTTGTTCCCTTCCACTGATTATCCTAGTAGGAGCAACCATTTATTTATGTGTTTTCTGTCACTAGAGATTAGTTTGCAATTTCTAGAATTTAAGTAATTGAGATAATAAAGTATGTAGACTTTTTTGCCTTGTTTCTCTCACTCAACATAATTATCTAGAGATTCATCTATGATATGAGTATCAGTTGTTCATTCGCTCTCACTGCTTAGTAGTATTTCTTGCATGTATATGCCATATTAGTCTATGCAAGTTTTGGTGGTTTCCAGTTGTTGTCTCTTACAATTAAAGCTGTCACAAACATTCAAAAACAAGTCACTACAGTGAATTTTTCTTTCATTTCTCTTAAACAATTACTGGGGAGTAGAATGGCTAGATTATAGGGTAGGTATATGTTTAGCTTTTTAGGTAGATATATGGTAGGTATATGTTTAACTTTTTTGGGAATCTGACAAATTATTTTCCAAATAATTATTTTCCAAAGAAGTTGTGCCATTTCACATTCCAATCAACAGTATGTGAGAGTTCCAGTTCTTCCACATTTTCACCAACACTTGGTAAGGGCATGATAATAAACACAGCATTTGCTTCATGGGAATAAATGATTGTATTGGGATGTTTATAAGGCTGTTTCTTACTCTGAAGCTCCATCATTCAGAATAGATTATGCAGGTAAAAAAATAGTCAAACAGCTTTAAATACCAATTGTAATTGTTACAATATTTTAGAACTACTAACCCAGTTTTCTGCGTCAAACCAGGTAGACAGTATACATTAATTCCAAGTTCCAGAGCATAAAATAATGTGTGTGTGTGTGTGTGTGTGTGTGTAGTGAAGCTCATTTAACAAACTTTATTGATTCTAGGATTACAGAACACATGGATGGCATGGTGAGAGTATATAAAAGAGAAATCCAGTGAAAAATAACCTCATTTCGCTTTTAAGTAGCTAAGGAAAACATTTTTTCCTGATTGCTTTACTTGAATGAAATTTGCTTTATTACCATATACTTCTTCATTCTTCAAAAGCAATTGGGATGCTTCACTCATTTATGAATTTGTGCTTTTATTCTAAACATTTTAAAATTTATAAATTGAAATATAGAGAAATATAAAGAATTAACACAATTTCTTTCATTTTTACAGATTTAACTCAGTCAAGTAAACTGCACTTTTCTTTTTCTGATGATGCATCTTAATTGCATATTATCAACATAGTTTGCTATTCAGCAGGGACAGTTTCATAATTGCTATCTTCAGAGAAGTAAAATAATAGAGGGCTTCTTCTATTAACATTTAGTAAAGTGTTACAAATAGCACTTGGTGAATGAAGGGCTTCAAATTATTAGAAGGACATAATATTGGTTACACATGTTCACAGAATAAGAAAGATATTTTTAGTTCCTTTCAGTATATCAATTGCTGTGAAATAAATAGCATTCTGCAAGTAATGATATGTTACTGGGCAAGTAAAGCTATGTTGTTAATTTATAATGACCAGGATAGAATGTAATATAAATGGGATGAGCAAAGGAAATTCGTTGGGTCACTGCTGCATCAAATCTGATCTCTTGAGTTTTCTCCTTATATCCATCCTTTAATGCTCAGCTAAAAATCGATCTTCTCTAAGAAACTTTCTCTATTGTTTCCCTATTACAAATTATATGTTCCTTCTTTAACATACTGTATTCCTTCTTATCTTTACCACCTATATGTTTCTGTTTTTACCCCTGCCTTTATATTCCTAAGTATTATTGCATCTTTGTATCTATTCTAACTAATTAAAAGTTCCCAGAGTTTTGGAGCCATAGTCTGAAGTTGGTTAAGTCCCATTGACAAAGTTTTCTAGCATCTTTCTCATTACTTACATTTGTATAATGCTTTATATATTTCAGAAATTTTTCACATTTGATATTGTATATGGCATAACAAAATGCCTTAAACCAAGTAAGAATTCTATACATCACTCATCAATGATGGTTTCTCTTGGGTTGTCTCTGCGTAATAAGATGCTTTTTAGAAACAATGGGAGCTGTAAAGTATTTTGAACGGTATTTCAATTCTAGTAGTGTCTAATGTCTCAATGTCTTTCTTTTTCAACAAAGGCTCCATTTTATTGCTTTCCAGGGTCACACTTGATTATCCATTCAGTGTCGTAGTGGCATTTTCACAGATCATCCACTATATGATATGTGGGACAATAAAATAAAATAGAGAAATAAGAGTGATCATCTCAAGGTCTCCTTGCTTAATCAGTGTTCTTTTTTTATTTTTTTTTCATGTAGTGAACTTCTTTTATTATTATTATTATTATTATGCTTTAGGTTTTAGGGTACATGTGCACAATGTGCAGGTTTGTTACATATGTATCCATGTGCCATGTTGATTTCCTGCACCCATTAACTCGTCATTTAGCATTAGGTATATCTCCTAATGCTGTCCCTCCCCGCTCCCCTCACCCCACAACAGTCCCCGGAGTGTGATGTTCCCCTTCCTGTGTCCATGAGTTCTCACTGAGGGAATAGCTCAAAGAGTGAAAAATATAGTCAATATGTGAAAAATTTTGTTTGCTTCTTTACAGTCTACAAGCTTATTAAATCACTACTGCAATATATTCCCCAGACAAATACTGGTATCCATAAATTATATGAAAGGAGTAATCGCATATCATGCAGCAGGAAGAAGAAAATGCATTGATTATGGGATTTAAGAAGAAATACTGCTCTGTAACTATCTGTACAATTGGTACAATAGGTTGCGTTTTGCTGGAAACTGGACAGTTGTGATGTGATATCAATATTTCTTCTCTTGGAGTAGCTGAGTATAACCAGGAGCAAACAGCCTCCTCGATTACTTCAATGTGTCATTCAAATATTATCATTTTGGGGGGCATTCTGATGTGTAAAAGTTTGGAAAGCATGGATAGCATTAACAGCATGGGGATTCCTCCTCCTCCTGGTTACAGAGCATGCATATCAGTTTCGTGCCTTAGAGATATAGCATTATGGAATAGGAATTTCAAATGGGAATTTCATAATCAAAGGTTATGATTATGGGGTGAGAAAAATGAAGGAGTAGGTAAACAGAGGAAAGGTCAGATTCAAACCCAGATGCACTGTGATATACAAAAGGCACAGGCTGTTTTTCATTGTCGAAATAAAAATCGCCGAGGATGGTGCTGGTCAGGGGATACAAGCCCTCCAGGTGATGAAGTTATGGGATTTGTGGGAATTGGAGAGAAGAAAATCTATGCAGGAGAAATGGGAGGGGAGGAGTGGTGGCCATCAGGAAATTGAGTGCAGCCAGCTGGTCTGAAGAAAGAGTTCACTCAAACAAATAACAAACAATACATTTGGGGATTTAAGCTCCCAGCATGTAGAAGACAAGGCTCACTCTTACTCTCTTTTGACCCCAGTGACAGGCATGGGACCTGGAACATAGTGGAGCTCAGTTTATTAAGTGAGGTAGCAAAAAACAGTTGAAAAAACTCTGCAGGATTAGGGAGACTGAGCTTTATCTTTTTAAGCCTTTGAAAAGTCCCAGAGAGGTTTTAGAGTAGAATATATTTTTTCCTGAAATATTCATTGCAATAGAAATAAATAGCAATATCAAAAATACGAACAGAAACCATCTTTGTGTATAACATTTTAAACTTTACAAGATGCTTCTATAATCACTATTTATTATCCTCACTTGGAGATATAGCATAACTATTAACTAACCACTGAACTATTTATTGCTAATAAAGTAGACAATATAGCTAAGCAAGTTTCAAAACAAATTCTTTTGGGTGACACATATCACTTGAATAAAATACTATATATCATTCTAATAATGATTTTAAAAAGGTTCTTTTTATTCCCATCCATTATTAAATTTGTTATAATCACATCCCAGAGTAGAAACAATGTAAATTAATATGGTAACCCTCATATATATGTAGAGATCTGAGACACAAACTGTGATTTTTACAGAAATGCATGTCGGCTTTTCCACAGTTACTAAAAAAATAAAAATAATAAATAAATAAATAAATAAATAAAGACAAATCCAAAAACAACAACAAAAAACGGAATTAACCAGACCTCAAATTTAGAATAGTAATCTCCAAAAACGCTACTGCTAGCATAATTTTCAAGGCTAATCCAAAAGGAGAACACAATATGAACCAGACATTCCAACACATAATTTTTGTTATAGACAAAATAAATTTTAGGATTAGTTTTATACATGTATAGTCCATATTGTCACACTGTCTTCAATTATTTTTTATCCTATCTGAATATATTTATCTAGGGAAAATATGAATCTTAAGAGCACTGCACTATGTATCTAATGAATAAATACAGGTCTTTTCTCACTCTGCTATATTCCTAAAGATTAGTTCAAGGTGAAAAAGCATCATACATGTTCCAAAAGTTTGCAATAAAAATCAGTAAGAAGCTGTTCACATTTATATATTAACAGAGTAATCATTTATCATTGAAAAAAACTGGTGAAAACTTGACAAGTGCTCTTCCATATATTCAATGCTATTTATTTTTATTATTTTACTGAGACATGGGTATGGCTTTCTGTTTTTACTGTAACGTAAACAACAATATTCAGTATAATTTTCTTTTAAAATATAATTTTAGATTTACAGAAGAGCTGCAATGTTAGTACAGACAGTCACCATTTATATTCTTCACCCAGTTTGTCCTAATACTAATCTGTTACATCACCATAGGATAGTTATTAAAAGAAACTAACATGGATTCAATATTATTCACGAAATTACAGACTTTATCTGGATTTCACCAGTTTTTCCATGAATCTTCTTATTCTGAACCTGGATCCAATTTAGGATCCTATCTTGCATTTAGTTGTCCTGTCTCCCTAATCCCCTTGATGGGAGCACTAAGGAAACACTGACTCTTTTAAAGAGAATAGATCAGTTATTTTGTAGAATGTGCTTCTGTTTGGGCTTGTCTGATATTTTCTCATTATTAGATTGAGGTTATGCATTTATTGCAAGAATATTCCAGAAGCGGTAAGCCCTTCTCAGAGCATGATGTCTGAAAGTAAATGATACTGCTTGGTGATCTTTGATCACTTGGTTTAGTTGGTGTCCACTGTGTTACTCCACTGTAAAAGTTACTATATATCACTTTAGAGTTAATAAATACCATCGGAAAGATACTTTAAAATTATGCAAATATCTTTTCTCTTCTTAAATTTTTACCCACTAATTTTAGCATGTATCTGTGGATCTTATCTGCTTTAATGGTATCTTTTTTTTTTTGTAATTCAAAATGTGTAACTTACATAAATCTTTAAAAACATAACTTCTACAAAGCTTGTATCTATTTATTTTCTTCTTTTGGTTTCCTGACAATGCAAACAAATGTTAGATAATTTATCTTGAGAATAACATTTCCCAAGTTGCTATAGAAACTGAGTAATGAAGAAAAGATTAGTAACATTTTATATTCCATATAGAGTATAAGAAATTTAAAAAATTATTTTAGTGTTTAATTTGTTTGGCTATTTTCACAGAAAATACATCTTTTTTTTCTGTGTTGATAGCTAAAATTCAGATTTTCCAGTTGCTGAATATGGCACAATTATATGATATAACTTTAATACTTCTTGATTTATTTTATATTATCAATATCATTTTCAAATCATTTTTCTGAAAAATTATGAGATACGTATTCATTACACCAAATTTATTTAATATTCATCCGGTCAGATCAATTTTTGCTTATCGCATGCACTTGAACAACTAAATATATGTTATCGATAGGAAGTAGTTGGAGTGTAATTTGTAGTATAAGAAAGCATTCTGGCCTTGAGGAAAAGCTTTTTTGTATTTAAACATGATGATACATTTTAAGTACAACAATAAAGAATTAATGTTTGAAGTGGAGATTTGTAAATTCAGCAGTAAATTTTAACCATCAATATATATTTTGCTATTTTGTTAAGCTAACATAATTTAAGCTTCTAGTAAGTATATTATAGTCGTAACTGCACATAAAACTTTAGAGAACAACGGAAATTTTCCATCAGTGTTTATGATAGGGACAAACCAAAAAAGAAAATAGAATGAGCTTATTAGGATTCAAAATTACATTTCTGTATCTTCTATTGTCATTACATTTTATTTGATCTTTATTAGTTTTCAACTTTTAAATAGGCTTTTTAAATATTCAACTTAGTACCTAACTTAATGTAAAAACTACATGTAAAAATCAATGAGAACAAATTTATGATGATCCATAATATTTAATGATTGCTAAATTGATTCTGAAAATATGTAACCATAATTTGCTATAATACCATTAATCTCTGTTGACTATTCACAGCATTTCATAAGAACTTAAATAGTTGATTTTTTTACACAGCAATTCAAAATTTTCTTACTGGCTTCTTCATTACGTGTCATCAGCTTTCAGCTATACCTATGTTAATAAAAAAGCTACAAATCAAAGTTAGTCCAGTGAAAATTTCGTATGAATTGTTTTTGTTTGTTTTTTAAAGTGGAGTGTAATTGCTAAAGTTAATCTAAAACCATGACTTCATTCAAATGTGGCTATGTTTTATTCTACAGAGAAAACTTGCCTTGGTCATAAAATTTACGTGGTCAAGAGGTGACAACACATGCTTGATGAGCTTGATTTGCAATTTTAAGTTGTGGTTAAATCCCTAGAGAAGCACAGAATTCTTTATAGAGGTCTTAGAACAACAAGGCTGGAAATAAGTGTTACAATCATCCACTCTGATGTTATGTTCCTCCACCCCCATTTCAGTTTTCTTATGAGTAAAATGTGAGTATCAATATTTTGCTTAGCAAGGTTTCAAAAAAAGAGGCTAAGTGAAGACAAAATGATGTTCAGTTGAATTTCCCAGCTCTGTTATAGATAAAATATTATATACATTTTATGATACTTAAAGAAAACTGATTATTTTGAAATTTATTAAATATATTTTAAATGGCAATATTCAGTGAAACTTTTCCATGAGGTCCCTGCAATGGGAGATCTCTTATGAAACATTAGTTAGTAAATAAAAAATGCTTTTGTGTGCACCACTATGCATTTATAATTCAAGCATATCTTTACATTTGCAAAACACTATATTGGGATCACATCTAATGTTATTCAACCATCATTTTGTTCTGGCTTACTAAACTGGAAAATAAACTGTTTAATAACTGGTATTTATTTAACCTGTACATATCTGCATATATTACAAAGCAGACAGTAACAGTGGGCAATGTGATTTTTGAAAGGAGTGGAGAAAATGAAGAGGGTGGCAATAATTAAAACTAAAAGTAGTTTAGAGAAGATGCCAGCTCTCAGATTTGCTTATTTATCTTCTAAGGATATATATGTGTAAAAATGTATTTCTATTTTAGCCCAAAAATTATCTAGCACAATTTTAATTACAATTTATTATTTGAGAAATTATGATGCCTTTGATACTATTTAAAAAGAAATGTTTAGATCTAATTATTTTTTCTACCAATACTAGCAAAAAGTGCTTATTTGCTAAATTATATATGTATTTGAATGAAAATAATAGGAAGTCAGAGTCATTAAAGTTATAATTTACAGCCATGCCTACAGTACAGTACTTTAATTGCTTAATTTTTTCCTTTCAAGTAGAAACAAATGTAAAAACCCAATGATTGCCCCATTCTATGTAGAATACAAGAGAAAGGTAATCTTCAGTACTGCTCATAAAAGATGTTCACATTTAGCAGTGTAGGAATCATGGTTGGGTGTGCAAGATTATTAGGATGCTTCAGGGAGGTTCCTGCTTATTTTGCAGGAAATTATGTAACCAGCAAACAGACAGAAAAAGTAATTTGTTGGGAATATACTAGCATACGAAAAAAATGGACCCATCCACTAATTCATCCATCTATCCAGCCATTCAGCACTGATTAAACACTTTTTATTTATGAGGGTCTATTTTACTTAGTAGGAAAACAACGATATGTAAGACATAGACCACCATCTTCAAAAGCTTCCAACTACACCATGGAATACTATGCAGCCATAAAAAGGATGACTTCATGTCCTTTGCAGGGACATGGATGAAGCTGGAAACCATCATTCTCAGCAAAGTGACACAAGAACAGAAAACCAAACACTGCATGTTCTGACTCATAAGCGGGAGTTGAACAATGAGAACACATGGACACAGGGAGGAGAACATCACACACCGGGGCCTGTCAGTGGCTGGGGGCTAGGGGAGGCATAGCATAAGAAGAAATACCTAATGTAGGTGACTGGTTGATGGGTGCAGCAAACCACCATGGCACGTGTATACCTATGTAACAAACCGGCATGTTCTGCACATGTACCCCAGAACTTAAAGTATAATAAAAAAAAGAAAGGAAAGTAACTCATTATAATAATATATAATAAAAGCCTTAGGAAAAGTGTTTGTAAGGTATCATGGCATTTACAGAAGAGTATGGAACTCTTGGTGATATTGTCTGGAAGGGTAAAGTTAGAATGAAAGAAAAGGCATTCTCTTTAGATAACAGAGCCTAAATAAGGGCATAAGAAACATAAGTTAAAAACAAACAAACAAAAACTCCAAGTAGTCTGGACATCTGAAGCATGGAACAGAAGTGGAGCATGGATGGTAGAGGAAAGCACAACCAATGACTCAGGCAGGCAGAAACCAAATCAAGGAGGCCTTCTCTCCATTCATTCTTAGGCCATGGAGACCTGGGAGTGATTTTTAGACAGGAATAGCATAATCCCATTGGAAGCTTACAGTATTAAGTGTGGAAAATAGAAAGGAAGCAAATAGGAAACAGAGAGGTGAATCGAGAGGCTATTGCAATAGTTCAGGTGGAAAATGGTATGTCTAAAACAGTAGTAGTGACATACAGAAGAGAGGCAACACCTGAGAGTGTTTGGGAGTAGAAAGGGCAGAACTTTGTGATCACATATACATGGAGATGAGACAGTGGTAAAAGTTGAAAATGACTCCCAGGTTTTTAGCTTGGGTGAATAATGGTGCAGTCAACAAAGGGTGAAAATAAAGGAAGAAGAATATGTTTTGGAGCAAAGATAATGAGCTTAATTTTAGATACGTTTAATTTGAAATGAAAATAGACTAGCTATGGAAGAACTAAATGAAAATAGCCCAATGATATGGTTTGGATGTGTGTCCTCTCCAAATCTCACGTTGAAATGTGACCCCTCAATGTAGCAGATGGGGCCTAGTGGGAGGTGTTTCGGTCATGAGGGCAGATGATCCCTCAGAAATGGCTTGGTGTTGTCCTCTGTGGCTTAAAAAGAGCCCGACACCTCTTCCCTCTCTTGCTCTAGCTCTCACCATGTGGCACAATGGCTCCCCCTGCCTTCTGCCATGAGAAAAAGCTTTCTGAGGCCTCACCAGAAGCCAAGCAGATGCTGGCATCATGCTTCCTATACAGCCTGCAGAAGTGTGAGCCAAATAAATCTCTTTACTTTATAAATTACCCAGTCTCAGGTATTGACTTACAGCAAGACAGAAGAGACTAAGAAGCCCCGCAATTCTACAGACTATAAATGCTATTTGTGAATCAACAGATTTTAAATTAATTGGCAATACTACTTGCTTCTAACATGCTCCCCAAGTATTTTGGGCTGCTAGTCAATAATAGAAACAGACAGATTTCGAGAATGACTTAATTCGTTGTGTTAGACTACAACTGCTTGGAAAGCATAGTTTAAATTCATGCTGTATCAGAAAATCAACTAGACTTGGCTTGCTGTATAAATAAGCAGCACAATTAGGAAGAAAGAAGCATTTGCATTTGGCCAGTGGAGTGATGATAAACTAGAAGATTCCTTTTGGGACAACAGTGAAATATGTTAAATCAAGCTATTCCAATGCAATGTAAACAAACAATATATATCATCTCAGAAATTCAATTAAACCATGAATCATCTTGTCATTACAGTTACTCCAGTTTACTGTTAACATGGCATAAATGTATTTTAAGCTGTTAAACAGGGGCATGCTATTCTTTGAGGAATCCAAATTTTATGAACTGTCACAAGACCAGTAATAAAGATGAAGAGTATTAGCTAAGAATATCCATAATTAACAAATCAATATGTTCTAGTTATCTGCAATGTGGTTAGCTCCATCAAGAGCAAGATTAAGTATCAAGAATGAGAACAAAGAGTGAATTAAGCAGCTTAAGATCCAATCAAAAAGACAAGATATTCGTTAATAATAAAAAAATCAGAGTCAAGTCCTGTTGCAATTTGAATATATATTCCCTCCAAATCTCATGTTCAAATGTAACCTCCAAAGCTGTAGGTGGGCCTAGTGGTAGGTGTTTGGGTCATGGGGGTGGATCCTTCATGAATAACTTCGTACCCTCCCAGAGCTAATGATTTTACAGGATATTTTGTTTTTTAAAAGAGTCTGGGACCTCACCCTTCTCTCTCTTGCTCCCTCTCTCACTATGTGACATGCTGACTCCTCATTCACCTTCTGTCATGATTGTAAGCTTCTTGAGGCCTCACTAGAAGCAGATGCTGGCACCATGCTTATATAACCTATAGAACCACGAGCAAAATAAACCTCTTTTATTTATAAATTACCCACCCTCAGGTATTCCTTTATAGCAATGCAAACAGACTAACACAAGTCCCCAAGAAGAAGGTTAGATAGATTAGAAGATAGATTAGTGGTTAAGAGGATAGGTTTTAGTGTAGAATGTCTGGGATTGGTTTTCATTTCTGCTCCATACTAGCTATGTGAAATTGGGATGGCTACTTACTCTCTTGAAGGCTCAATTTTCTTGTCTGTACAACGTAATATTTGTATCCACTTAACTAGTTGTTATAAAAATATAAAACGATAACACATACAAACTGCTTCAGGCAGCAACATGCATATGCTAACCATTCAGTAAATGTTAGCTCTAATGATAACAGTAATTGGTATTATTATTATAAAAATCAAGAACCAAATCATCAGAATATATAAGCAGTAAAGAGTTCCAAAGAAAGGAAAGGCCAATTGGTCCTGAGTTCTTTGTTGAGGCTTGAAAAGCCAGATAAGCTTTCTGAAGTAAAGAGAAAATAAGCTATTTTAAGTCTCCGTTACAATTCATTCATTCGTTCAGCATTCATTCATTTATTTTAAAATTACACATAAAACATTGATTAATCATTTGATGGCAGGTGCTCAAGGCCATGAAGGTGGTAAGTGTTGACTAAAATAAAGGTTTGTTTTTGAGAACAGTGAGATATAAAGTATATGAGCATTCACCGCTAACAGGGCAGAGGGTAGATCTACCATTGTTCTCATCCTAGTCCTTCTTTGCTGCCAAGTAAATACGAACTATATAAGCCTCAAAGGGGCATGATACCTTGTGTATATCCTTCAGTCTTTACTCTTTTGAAACATTACTGTTAAAAATCTCTGCCTTTAGAAATAGTAAACTATAGGCAAAGAAAAACACAGAGAGTAGCCAATTTGGGACATTCCCAAAGTGTTTTTTGTTCTAGCTCTGTGAAGAATCTCTGGTCAGATTTTAATGAGTTTTCAACAGCCAACATAATTGATATTCTCTTCCAGAATTTAACTTTGGCATGTCTGTGTGCAGGCTATTGAAAGACTCTGGGATAAGTCAGTGGTACTGTAACTTGAGGATACAAATTTCTTAAGCTGGCTTTCCTATTTCTTGACACTGTCTAAGAAACTCTACTGTATTTCAATCTCTTTTGCCAACTAGAGGGATTTTTTTGTTAGCACTCAGTTTAAAAAGCCTACCATTTTGACTAAATTTACTGGCCTAATTCAGTCACACAGCCAATCAATTTAGTTAATTCAATTGGTTTGTGGACCTTTCATTGAATTAATTGATTATTTTTTTTTTACCTCAACTGGCTGAAAGACTAGACTGGACTTCTGGGAATGTATTCTCTAAGCACATATAAAAGACAATTGTTTTGTGTTAAACCCTAGTATGTAGGCCATGACAATTTGCATTAAAGAAGTCCAGATATAAGACAAAATTGTAAATGGATATTCCCTTTCTCAGGTCAGTATTTGGAAAAGCAGGTCTCCCACCCCTCCATTTCCAAACCCATTCTTACTTCTTCATGCACGTGGAGAGAACCACAAGAGGCATATTTGTGCTTCCTGTAGTACAAATCACCACCTACTTTTAAATGACATCTCAGAAATTATTTTAAAATATGACAAATAGAAACATGTATTCTAGAAATCATATTTCTAAATATTAAATTTTCCTTCACTAAAAAAATTCTATCATCTTAGCATTCAAAATATATTTTTAAAAAAATATCAATTGGGTAAGGGTCTGAGATATTACAATAATAATTTTCTTCCATCCTCCCAATAGTTAGTGACATTGATTTAGAACATTCCACTTTCTTTTCTGCCCAATGCATCCAATTTTATCAAGTCACCATTCTAAGCACTGCATCTGGTGTTTTGTTTGGTAAGACAGATTTGTGGGGCAAGTTCACCAACACATTATGATCAAGCATTGTTTAGATTAATATAACACGAATACACAAGCCTGTATTACAATTTAAATTTTATTTCACATGCAAAAAACTTCCCCTTTACAGAATTTAGATTAATCCCATGGTTTGTTATTGACTATCTTTAGAAAGAATCCTATTATTCCAAATGACAACTTTGTAAAAATGCAGTGCAGCTATAATGGAAAGTGCAAAAGTTATATTAAGATAACTCCTTTCTGAGTATGTGTATATTCATTTTACATGTTTCAACTAGAATCAACTCTTACGTGTCTGCCTTCAGCCATCTGTATCACTGACCAGCATTGGAAAAACCGCGTTTTCAATTTCTTGGCAGCGTTGACACTTGGACCTTTAATGACTCATTAACCCTCTACAGCCTCCTTCCCCAGATCTTTTCAATCACATATGATCATGTCGCCAAACTGAGGTATTTTTGACTGTTTGTTGCTAGTGCAGATAATATTCTCTCCTCTTCCATTCTCCCAGCTCACTGCCGGACTGGACTGTGTATGTATGAGATGAGGATGATAACTGGGAGAGGAGAGAGAAAGCCAGGCAAGAGGTGGGGGAGTAGAGCAAGATGACTGATCAGAGCAAATTAGAACCCATAAGTCATATTTTACTGGTTTTAGCCCCTGAAGAGATAGAGCTTAGAATGACTCAAAAGGGAATTTATGAGACTACGGACCGCACAGTGAGGCATTAGAAATTCTAGTGACAGATGTACAGTCAGAGTTGGGAAGGAAGGAATTGTCTACTTGTTACAAGGTGCAGTGCCACTCCAGAGACCACAGACTGGTAGCTCTTGGGGCATGTGCAGGCACACACTTAACATGGATCGGGCTACACTGAGATTTTCTTCTTGGAAGAAGAGGATGTTACTGTCAGAAGAGTATGTGGAAGAGTAGATTCCCAAGGAGAAGATTAGTAACGGGGTAGATACTAAACAATGAGATAGATACCAAGTAGGGACTCCAGGTGATGGGATAGGTTTCGAGCATGGGGAGACATCCCTCTGGAAGGATTCTTGGAGTATGGGACAAGGGCTGAGGTCCTCCCTTATTTTGATGGACACAATCAAGCCAGTAGACAAACAGGCTACCCAGAATCAAGGAAGAGCACAAAGAAGTAATGTTGTCTGTCCTTAGCAAGGAGCAATGAAGAGAGCATAGGCAAAGAAAAATATCTGAAAATGTTTTAGTTCTCCCAGAATCAAGATTTTAGTGTGGTTTCATTGCTTCCAAAAATTACAAACTTTCCAAACACACTAGAATAAAGCTCACACACCACATATTAAAATCAACGAGAGATGATCTGTGATTACTCACTATTGACATTGATCATTGATGATGGTAAGACACTGCAAAATAAATTCCCTTATTGGACTTACAAGAACCTCACAAAAATATAAAAGTAAATAAAATTATCTTTATTCTATTAATAAAGAAAATGTATATGAAGAAAATGCACTTTACAAAGTATAAGTAATTTGCCCTGAGTGGCATGGTTACCGTTAGAACAATGACCTGGATTCTTAAAAGTTTAATATCCTGTCCTATATGCTATGCTACCTCTAAACATCACCTCAAGAATTCAGTAGAGGCCAGGCGCAGTGGCTCACACCTGTAATCCCAGCACTTTGGGAGGCCAAGATGGGCAGATCACTTGAGCCCAGGAGTTCCAGACCAGCCTGGGAAACATGGCAAAACCTCGTCTCTACAAAAATACAAAAATTAGCTGGGCATAGTGATGTGCGCCTGTAGTCCTAGCTTGGTGGGGGTTGGAGTGGGGGGATGTGCTAAGGTGGGAGGATTGTTTGAGCCTAGGAGGTTGAGGCAGTGAGCTGTGATTGCACCTCTGCACTCTAGCCTGGGCAACAGAGCAAGACCCTGTCTCAAAAATTGACTTTAGGAAAAATAACATTACATCTATTACTTTTTTAAAATATACAGTTCACTCACTGAATATATAATTATAATATATCTGATGCCTGTATGAATTAACCTAAGTAAAAAAATAACACTGTTTCTTCTGAATTTATTTTGATTTTTCTTTGAATCAAATTTATTACCCAAGCCACTCTCAAGCATCCTACAGACACCTATGAAGGATGAGTTCTTACGAGACTTAGGTTTAAAATTAAAAAAGAAAAAAGATCTTAAAATAGCAAGCAAGCTTTTGCTTTTCTTAAGAAGTCAAGAAAATGGACTATAGATGTAGGTAAAATACAGTTCAAGAGCAACATTGTTATAATTGTTGATACAAAGTCAAACATAGGAATAAAAAAATAAAGTGTCAATCAACTGGATCCTTTCAAATATCTCCCCAAACACCTGGAAGATGTCAAATGTTTTAGATTGATAACCTTTATAATGTAACCAAGAATATTACACAGCCTTTGTGAGAGAGAAGTCGCTTTAATACAGGACAGAAATGAGTAGATATCACAATGGTTTTCCACAGGTAAAGGAATTTCCTTCTTCGGATGACTTTAAGTAAAGCTAAGTTCAAGTTAAAAAAAAAAAAAAGCTAAGCATGCAGTGGAAAAAAAGGATAATCTGTTTGGATTCAAGGTTATGCTATTCAATTCTCAAATCACTCAGCAGCATTTATGACACTCTCATTTATCTCCCAGGCGAGCATTGAGACCTGCCTTAGGATGCAGGAGGTCAGTAGACTTCATAGCACTTAATTTTCTAACATTACAATAATAATAGTTAACTTAGTAAAAAAAAAATTCTGTGTCTTCACATAAAGTGAATCAAAATATATCTTTGCATCACTGCCTACTGTAACCTCAAGGAACTTATTCATCTATCAACAGCCAAGACATTAAAAAACAGAGAAGTTGGTCTCTCAGGATAGAGACCCTATTCACTTAAGGTGCGGCAGATAATGTACAGACTCTAATGTTGGATCTGTACATTATCGGCCCCACCTTAGGTGAATTAAACCAACAATATCAACAGGGAAAAATGTGCAAAAACTGTGTTGTTCTCACTTTATCAGTCTTTCCAATGTCTAAGAAGCACAGATTATTTGCTCAGAAGACTAGAGCAACTGGAAATTGAATTATCTTGATCTCTTTTAAGAAAAAACAATTTGATCTAAATCTTCGAATAAAGAAAATAATTTATAATCTGTGTATTATGCATTTATTTTGGGAGTCAGACCAGGCATAAGCTGAGTAGCCCATTCTGTCTTGGAGGACAGGAGCAAAAGGGACTGAAATATAAAGTCACATGTGGGCATTAAAGAACATCCTGGACTCCCAGGCCATATAAAAGGGCTTGTAATTAGTATTTTAGTAAATACTAATGAGAATGCATATATCAACCCACATTAGTAAATATTAATCTAGAAGTAATATTCTAGGACTATTTATTAATTACTTTCAACTCTTTCCCCAAGGTCTAGTAACCCGCAAAAAGCTTGAGGAAGAAAGGAAATAGAAGCTTTGCTTTGTTGAACTATTTGATACTAATAAATATACTGGGCAGCCATGCCATCTTTATAACTAATCAAAGCAAGTGGTTTGATGTTAAATCAATGATGTTTATACAAATTTGACTTATTAGATACAGTCATAGTTACCTCATGGCTAGAAATCAGCATAGTAATTAAAATTGTGTTCCGATATTTATTAGTTCTGTTTGGCATGACACTTATCTTTCTAAGCCTCATGCTGTATCATCTATAAAACAGAAACTGATAACAATATCTACCTATCAAGGTTTTTGAGGCTCAAATGAGATGGTACAGAAAACATAAATGTGCCTGGCACAGGGTGACAGCCAATAAATGGTAGCTGTTGGCCATTAAAGACAAGGCCCATTAATTTGTAAGTTAGTGCCTACTACAAAGAGCATAGATTAGAATTCACACCTGGATTAATTAATTTTCATCTTCTATGTCCTAAAACTCGTTCCTCCTTGCAAACTGGGTGAGACAATGTAGATGCCCCAGCAAATTACCCAGACTGAAGACAATGACCAAGTAGCATCTCTTTACTTAAAAAAAATCATATTTTCTGTCCAAGAAAATCTTCATAAACCTTAGTCCATTTACATGTAATACATAACCAAGCCATCTCTCAATTGGTCTTGTTTGCATACACTATCCCATGTCTTCTTACTTTTTTAAAAGAGGTAAGAATAGGCTTTGAACACAGAATCTGGTAATAGTCTCAAAATTATGGTGCTAAATTTCCTTGGCTTATCAACATTAAATAAGGGAAAGGAAAATCTACTAGGAGCATCATGACTTGGTTGACACACATATGAGCACTAAAGGTAGGGTAATATTTTTACTTATATTTAGCAATGTTATAGCTTGGGGTCAGTTCAGAAGCAGAAAGGGTAAAAACAAAGCGAGTAATGGTCACATGCAATATTGTCCTCATTATCAGAAGATAAACCATCATACTCCAATGGGCTGATACAGATTGCAATTTTTAGTAGCTGATATTTCCAAGGACCTAGCAAGACAGAGTGCAACAGTACGTGTCACATTCTAAAGTCTAGGAGAGAAACCAAAGTGATCTCAGTAACACAGGAAAAATTGTAAAGATATAGCTTATATATACATTTAGTGGTCTCAATACCTGTATTAATTATGAGACATGGGGAGAATGATCTCAATACAGTAGTTTGTAGTGTAGCCTTGCACACTACACAAGAAAGAGAAAAAAAAGAAAGGAAAGAAAGAAAGAAAGAAAGAAAGAAAGAAAGAAAGAAAGAAAGAAAGAAAGAAAGAAAGAGAGAAGAAAGAAAGAAAGAAAGAAAGAAAGAAAAGAAAGAAAGAAAGAAAGAAAGAAAGAAAGAAAGAAAGAAAGAAAGAAAGAAAGAAAGAAAGAAAGAAAGAAAGAGGCAGGCAGGAAGGAAAGAAGGTTTTAAAAGGAAAGATTTAAAAAAAAATCTTTTTAAAATCCTTTTAAAAATCCTTTTAAAAGGAAAGATTTTAAAAAAGACAGGAAGGAAAGAAGCATAGATGTATGTGTAAAAAGAAGTTTTACACATACATCTATACCTACATATGCACATAGGTCTATACACAAATATTCTATAACTACACATATACTTGTTCATTAATCAACCATTGAGGACCTATGAAGTACAGTGAGTGAAAATATATAGAAGAAGCAACACTGAGCTGCTGTGGACACAGACCATACTTATCTTGAAGGTCTCTATCTTGCAATCCTAACTTCCCAGAGCAGACTACTAATACATTACAAAGTAATCTACTTTGTAATCTGTTAGTTTTATTACTGACAGTATTTTAATTTTCTGCTATTTGGCATGACGAACCACACAGGATCAGAGGCAAACTGTTGCTCTTGCATGGAAGTGGCTCCAATATGAAGACAAGAAGCAACTGCTCTCTTAATAAGGTAGAAGGATTTACAATATTAGTTATAGGCCAGGCGCAGTGGCTCAAGCCTGTAATACCAGCACTTTGGGAGGCCGAGGTGGGCGGATCACAAGGTCAGGAGATTGAGACCATCCTGGCTAACACGGTCAAACCCTGTCTCTACTAAAAATACAAAAAATTAGCTGGGCGTGGTGGTGGGTGCCTGTAGTCCCAGCTACTCAGGAGGCTGAGACAGGATAATGGCGTGAACCCAGGAGGCAGACTTTGCAGTGAGCCAAGATCACACCACTGCACTCCAGCCTGGGTGACAGAGCAAGACTCCGTCTCAAAAAAAAAAAATATATATATATATATATATATATAAAACATATATATATGTTATAAATGGTAGATCTAGGAACTTAGAAAGTAGAGTAGTTTAGTGTGAGGGCAAACAGCTTTACATACTTCAGCTGCCCCAAAGGACTGACTGTATTACAGCACAGTACAGTGACTGATGTTCACAATGATGGCTTTGAGTTATCGAAAAGAAGTTAACTCACGTTAGCAAGTTCAATTTAACAAGGTACGATGTATGTATTATTTTCAAAATGGCAAAAGGAACAAGAAAAGTTTTGTTGCATAAAACAGAAGGCATTAGTCATATGGAATGCTCACTTTTGTAAATACATCTTCTCTAATGGTATGAAATAGTATACATACCCATCCATCCATCTCTGCATTTCATTTTTGGCAATTTTCTGTTCTTTTAGTTAAGATAGGTTACCGACTACTCCTACCACTGCAAATATCACCAAACTACAATACAGTATACTAATTACTAAACTAGATTAACACTCATGGCTAACTTTATTATTTATAATTGTAATTTCAGATTTCATATGAATGATAAAGAATTCTGTAAAATTACATTATTAACATCTTAGAACCAGGTGGCTCATGCCTGTAATCCCAGAAGTCTGGGAGGCCGTCAGAGGCAGGTGGATTGCTTAAGTCTAGGAGTTCGAGACAAGCCTGGACAACAAGTTGAAATCCCGTCACTACAAAAAAATACAAAATTAGCCAGGCATGGTGGTGTATGCCTGTAGTCCCAGCTACAAGGAGGCTAAGGTGGGAAGATCTCTTGAGTCCAGGAGGTCAAAACTGCAGTAAGCTATGATGGTGTCACTACATTCCAGCCTGGGTGACAGAGCAAGATCCTGTTTCAAAAAATGGAAAATAAAATTTTAGAAAAATTGAATGAAGAAATATGTAATAATGGGTGGTGGTATCTGTCTTACTGCACATAAGTTGTTCCTCAACTAACTCTTTCTACCTCGAAGGTGGCCATAAATTGATACATACTGATAATCGCTAAGCAACTACATGAATTATTTAATACGTGTCCATTGTAGATTATGACAAACATGAAGATACAGTCTTTGCCAAGGTCCCCAGTTTAGATTAAGGTAAAACCCTGAAATCTTACTCTCTTTCAAGTTTCCTATACTTTATTTTAGATAAAGCTAAATTGGCATGTTTAGTTTTCATAAAATTGTAAGTTTCTTTGCTTACATATTACTTATACTTGGAGAGTATTGGGAATTTCCCCCTGTCCTTGTTAACAAAAGTGAACAGAACATGAACCAGAGAATTTGACCGTGGGGATCTAGATGATAGTTACACCATTAAGAAATAAAAGTAGTCAAATGGAATATTCAGTTGCTTTTCATAATACGACTTTCCAAACATTATTATAAATTCAATTTTGGCTTGTTTCTCTCCTAAAGAGGCACGAAGCCAGTTTATATACTAAAACTACACACCTCACTTAAACAAAATTATTATTTTTATTATTATTTCAATTAACTTTCTTTCATCGTAACTTCTAAGATGCTATTTTGGTTGTTCTCTTTGATATGCCTGTTTTTCTTTTGCTCTGTAATTGCCATCACATAACAAGACTAGCCCTTAGCCTTCTACAGTCTCTCTAAAAATTAAGCATATCACTAGGTGGATTTAAAGCCAACACACTCAGGAATGTTCAGTAGTTTTGCATGTCACTAGTTTCCTGATTTGACCTTATTGACATATTGTCTGGATATCCTACCCTTTTCAACTTTGTAAGACCCAAATTACAACTATTTTTTCTCCCACAAACTAGTTTATTGACATCACCATTATCTCCAATGCTGAGGCTTGAAAACGAGTCATCTGTTTATTTCCAGTCTTTATTTTCATTTGGATTCATCACCTTTTTCTTTGGAACCTGTATAATTTCTATCCCTTTACATCTATTCTCAATATCCTCCAATGAGTATAGGATCCCTTAAGTTCAGGCACGAATAACTTCAGCAGTCTCTAGTCCCTTCTCTCCTCAAATCCATTTTACAATTAATTTGTCTAATTTTGTTTCATCCTGTCAGTATCGTATTGAAAATACTAACTGAATAACTTGTACCATGTTCTCATTTTGAATCTAAAAGCTGATGCATCATCTTTGCATCATCAAACCCCAATGTTTCATTTGCACCTGGAAAATTATAGCAAATTGGTTTTAATGTCCATGTTTCCAGTATCATCAGGGCCTGCATACCTGTTGTAGTTTACTTTTTTCCTACACTCAAGTTTAACCACATCAAAAATATAGATCTTGCTTCTAAAGGTAATCTTGAAACTAGACAGGCTTTCTCTAAAGTATAATTTCAGGGGCTTGGAGCTACTAACTTCCTCTCCCTCCTGAACTGATTCTCCTTCTGCTGTCTATGGCGCCACAACTAGAAATACACTTTTCCAGGTTTAAAGCTGAACCCTCACAACCTTCCAAATAGCTTTCTAGCAAAGAAAAAACTAAAGAGTTTTGTTTTAAAATATATTTAAGTTGGCTTTTAGAAACTGGTTGACAGAGTGTTTAATTTTGCAAACAGTACATTTTTAAAAATGAAGTTATTATCCACATTTATACATGTTAGGTTTCAAATAAAAACTTAGATTTCCAGTTTCTTATAAAAAATAGTTGACATTGCAACCAGAAATTGCAGCAAATTCCTCTCACACTCCTGAGTCTTTCTAAAAGGGGTACTTTGAAGGGAAATAATAATATTTTAGACAGATGAAAGGGAACTATGTCACTAGGTACAAGACCATGCCAGCCTTACTCAGGAGAAAAATCACCTTTCTTGTTTCAGGCCCTCTGCCCATCTGCAAAAACACTGCTGCTTGTCTTCTTTAATAAATGGAAGCAATTTAAAGAAAACAATCTATAAAATGCTAAATAAAACCACATTAAAACTACAAGTAAAAATCGACATCCAACAAAACCCTGCTTTCAAATTAAATTTCTTAGAAAGAACCTTGATTCTGCTGTGTCCACCACATCTCGATTCTCTCTCCAGGGAAAGTATAATAGTGTTAAAGGTCACGCGTAGAGACTGTTGCCAAGTCAATGAAGCAAGGACTTTCTCTCTAGATGCATGGAAATGCACGGTGATGGGTTGATTAGGTCAAGGCATCTTTTGTATTATGCATGTAAATGGGAATTAATGTCCTCAGAGTGCCACTAGCTATTTTGTTGAATTTGGTAAAAATGAAACCCTGTGCTTAAGCTTCAATTCAGTTCTCTAAAGTTTATGTTGGGAGGAAGATGCAAAACTCTTTATACTTCCATAATTAGGTATTCCTTTGCTGACTTATCAATTGCCTCAACTTAGGACTCAAAGTGCTTAGCGTCGAATTGAAAGAGAACACATCTTTTATTAGAATTGCTTTTGGTTTGTTTCCTCTGATAACAAGGTAATATCTGCAAACCAGTGAATATTGACACTATTTACAACCAAATTATAGGAAAAAGTCAGTAGGGTATTTAAAGATGGGATTAGTAATACCTCATTTACCTGGGCACTTCCTGGGAAGGGGCAATTCTGGAGAACTGAATTTTCTCTGTACCCGAAGCTTATGCCCATTTAAACCTAAATATTAGATAGAAATCTTCATAAAATATATTAACTGCTACATTCCTGTCTTCCTACATAGATGCCTCTAAACATACTATCTTTTTTTTCTCCTGATGATTCAGGGGTCATCTCTGTGAGCATTCATTACTGTACCATGTGCTTATATATTTCTATGCCTGCTTTATCATTTTTTTCTCTCCTCCCTCAATGTCAGGCTTTCAGCTGTCACTTTGGCTGTCACTGTGTCTCTTCTCAGCTTCCCCTTTGCTGTTTCTAATCTGTCTTGGGCTGGGAAACCAGATAACCAACCTTATTAAGAATGACATGCTGAATAAAAGTCAGTAAGACTCAGAGTGGGCACTAAGAAATAAAATGCATGACTTTAATGTTCAGTTTTTGTGAAAGCTATTTTGGATATGCAGAGGCTTTGTTATTTAATTTTAGATTGGGCAACCACGTTAGGGTTGAGGTTGTTGTGTGAATTGGTAGAATATGTCCCCATTTAGTTTCAAAGTATTTCTCTGCAGGAGACCAAGGCAGTTTTGACAAACACAGGCAAAAGAAGCTAAGTTTTCCCTTTGGAAGCAGAGGAATCTGGGAGGGAAACACTCAAAGACACTCATGTGAGGCTTTAGGCATGAGTGTCTTCCCTCTGATCACCAGACATCCTCTTCTTCATATGGAGATGGAGGGCATTGCCTGAAAGAACTAAAATTTAGCACTGATAGGTAAAATGTATGGTTTCTTGTTAGAATCTCTCAGAATTTTACCTTCTCCTTCATAGTAGAATGTTGGCTAGGTGAGATAGAGGTAATCTGGGAAGAGAAAAGTCCAGAAGTCACTGTTTTTCCCATATATTACTCTACCCACTTCACTTCCATGTCTTTCTGGATAATGCACAAATCAGAACCCTAACCCAACGTTTCTTTTCCTGAGACTAATGCTGTCCCTGAGGATAGTCTATGGGGTCCCCAAGTGCTTGTGGCATTCTGGGTCTCCTCATATCAATACATCACCGCCACCTGTTGTTAAAACATAGGCTCATGTATTCACTTGTTTTTATTCGAATGACTTAATCTTAATGGCCTAGCAACAAATAGAAGCCTCCCTACAGAGCCCTCCTTATATACCTTATTATTGCGTACTCACTCTTTTTATGTCCTCTCTTAATGCTCTCAGTGCTCATTTTAAAAGAATCTCACCTCTCTAAAACAGAGTGGTGTGGGACTGGGTGGGTAGAAGAAATTGATTTGTTTTGCCTACCCCTGTATCCACAGAATCCAGTTACAGCCAGGTTTTTGCTGCAATCAGTAAGGATTTCTCCTGTTCTAACAAGGATGAAAGCAATAGGAGATAGCATCCCTTATCTTCTCAGGGACTTTCTTTTCAGTATGACAATGGACATTTTTTGTTGTTGTTTTTGTTTAAAGCCAACTTATATGCGGTACAGCAAGGGCCTCCATCTTCCAAACACTCTCAAGAGTAAAATTAGTCCGAAATCCAGTAGAAGAATACTGACTATACCATCAGTCCAAAATCTTCAGGGCCACCAGAAAGCACTATGGGCTTGCGGCTGCTAATCACTTAGTTTGGTGCTTTCTGACAACATGTTGTCTTTCAGGTTTTTTGGTGCATCACACTAAGCTATGCTTGCTTCCTCCAAACACATTTAAGTGGATTCATTTTTCCAATCTGGAGACTTATACAAATAAATATAAATACCCCTTTACTACTAATAGTAGGGTTTTCTGCAATTGGATCTAAGTTCTGGGAGCATGAGTCAGGGGAATCAATTTATTCTATTTTAGGACATGCATTGAGATCCACCTCAATACCTTTTAAATCAAGATTCAATTAAATTTAATATATGTAAGTTTGTTATATTAAAAAGCAAATTGAAACAAAATATCACTGGAGAGACACAAGAAAACTGTATGGTCCTGTGGTGCTTATTTTATCTCTTCTTTCAGAAATGTTAGAAGCCAAACTAAAATAACAGGCTTGAAAAGAAAACCAGTTTTACAATTCCATCGCCCTCAAAGATTTCAACCATCAAAACAAAACCAGTTTTATAATTCCATCACCCTTAAAGATTTCAAATATCACCATTACAAATCAATATAGGTAATCACTTGCATATACCAAGACAATTTTATTCTAAATGCCATGTCTATATAAATAACTGGACTCCACCCTTAAATTCTCTGTATAAAAAGACCCAGCTCAAAGTTACATTCTCTATGAAGCTATCCAGATTTCCCAGCTAGAAGTCTTTGGTCTATATCTTTAATCTAAGTTTAGCAGGTTGCTTGGTCTTGCACTGTCATGTGTTGTACCACATGATCACTCAATAAGCTCTTAGGTAGCAAAAGAGGGAGTTCTTTCCATCTCTGTGTTCTCCAAAAGTGTCTAGAAGATAGTCCAATGTAGGAAACAAATTACATTTAAGACTGTCATACACTACTTTGTCTAAAAAAGGAGTTATTTTGAAATGAGAAAACAAAAGCTAACAACTTTCAACTTTATAAACCCATTTGGGGCTTCTCATCAGCTTGTTTTTGTTTGCTTATTTGTGTGTGTGTGTGTGTGTGTGTGTGTGTGTGTGTGTGTGTGTCTGTTTGAGATGGAGTCTTGCTCTTGTCGCCCAGGCTGCAGTGTATGGTGCAATCTCGGCTCACTGCAACCTCTGCCTCCTGGGCTCAAGCAATTCTCTTACCTCAGCCCCGGGAGTAGGTGGGATTACAGGTGCCCGCCACTACGCTCAGCTAATTTTTGTATTTTTAGTACAGACAAGGTTTCATCATGTTAGCAAGGCTGGTCTAGACCTCTTGATCTCAGGTGATCTACCTGCCTCAGCTTCTATTATGAATAACAACTCTAAACAGAATGCTATGATGTCAACATTTCATTTTCACATCAAATTTTAATTCAAATCCAACTTTCCAACCTGTAAAATTTGCTGCTTGGCTAGCCAATAATATGTACATAACCTGAAATGCAAAACATGATGAAAAGCATAGTGTTATAAAATAGAATATTCCAGACATTCATAAATATGGATTTGATGGCCCGTACTATGAATGATTCAGCATGCAGACCTATGAAATTCTGATAGTCCTCTTTATGTATTGAATGAAAACCATCCAGAGGCAACAAAATGTGGAATTCTCTAATCCATCATACCATGAAGCCATCACAGCCTTGCACATGAGATTTGGTTGGTGGGAATAGAAAAACACTTGCAAGTCTCTGGATTTCTCTGGCTCTTTACTCAGAGATGTCACATGCATCCATGGGTTTGAGAATAAGTGTAATTGAAGCGAACTGTAATGTGTCTCTAATAAGTGGCTTTGAGAACATATATTTGTGTAGGCATATAGTACATATCTGCACTGGAGTACTCTTATCCTAAGTGTCATCTTGTAGCACAGACCTGATCAAACTCTGGGCTTCAAAATGATAATTTATTTGGTATAAATGACACGAGCCAAAGAAGATAAAATATGTTAAGTACTTCTCTTGATTTTCTCTTCTCCAAACACACATAGATATTAAATAAACCACTCCCCTCCCGGTTCTTTTCCTTTAACCATGAGAATCACTGAACCACTGTGCTCTCAGTATTATCCATGTGAAATATCTGCCCCCTCATCGGGTACAACAGATTAAATGATGATTAAGCGGAGTGTTAAATTTAGGATGCTGTTTCAAAAACCTCCCTACCTTGTAGTGACATTTTTTTCTAAAGACATTTTCTTGTAATACTCCAAAAGTTAATGACTGAATTTTAGATGGAGGCACGACAGGAATCTCAAATGGCCATAATTTCTTTATAGGCAAATTATATACAGAGTTTTCAAAGATGGGAAGAGAGTTATGCATCGTTGATTTTATACCCTAAGTGATGATTAGAAGTAAAATTTCTCAGCTTAAAAGTAAACAGAAAAATAAACGAGGTATCTACCATGGGGAAGGAAAATCTCAGGAACATAGAACTGGGCTTGCAGACTGTATAGTACTTGAAAAACCATATTACATGTAAGTGGAAATGTATGATCTCAGAATAGTGTTTATAGGCTTAACTCTCTGTGATAACAGATTCAGATTGACCTGGTATCTCATAAGACATTTTGATAGCAATTCAAATAAATGAGATTTTTTAAACATTGAAGTTAAAGAAATTTTTAAAACTCTTCAAATGTTTATTTTATTTCTTTAGGAAGGATAAAATGGTCTTATTTTCATCTGTGGAAACAATACACATGAGCAGTTTTATTCTGAAATGCCATTGCAAAGATTTGTAATGCTTTTCTATTCTTTTACAATCAGAGTTGCTGCTTTTGCAGTGCAGAACAATGCTGCATTATATAGAATCAGCAGATTGAACCAAGAAAATAAAAGGGAGCACTTGGCAACCATCCGTTCCTTTTAGGACTCTTGCCCTCGCCACATATCACCAGATCTCTTTAGTTAGTCAGTCTTCTTGTGGCCATAACAACCCCGAGGGCTGACTCAGGGATGCTTCCATAGAAAATCTCTCATTCACTTTCTCTCTCCGAACTAAAACTGTAGCCCAACAGCTTCCATTCCCTATTCTAAGATGAATACTAAGACTCATCTGTGAAGTCCTTTCAAATATACACAATTTAGCTTATATGTATATACATTAAAGCCAACTCCATGGTAGTTATATTCATCTGAAAATCCTTTAGTTTATATCCTGCACTGATTCAGGCTGTCTTAGGGAGATATGTCTGTGTGTGAAAACAAAAAGTGGCAAATGAATTGACTCGAGGCTATAAACAAAGACCTGATTCTATCTAATCCTTGCTAATTTCCCCTCCTTCTTTTATTTTCCAAGTAAGCCTAGTTAATGAAGAAATTTTACAGAAAAAAAAAATGCCTTGGTAAACATTATCTGAATAATCCTCTATAAGAAAATCAGGCTCTATTTCATAAATGGAATAAAATGCCTTTGAATATGATTAAAGATTTCATCATTATGTCATCCTGTTTTGAACATAATTCCTTTTTTATTTTCTAGTGGTTTCTATTTTATTGTTACTTTGTGATAACACACTAACATGCTATGTGTTGTATGTTAACAGTAATATTATGTGCTTGTTTTTAGATTGTTCAGGATTTATCTTTTCAAGGTCAAAACATTTCAGTCTGCTGAAGAAGCTACTCTGTGGAGATTTTTTTTTCATAACTTCTATTTCTTTTTAATTCCCAGACATGTTTAAAATTCTAATCAGAGTGTGAAAGCCAATTCAAATATGATATAATACAGAGAATCAAAATCACTCATCTACCACAATTTTGTCCCTATTTTATGACCCATCAACAAAAAGCTATTTTTGTAATCTCGTTAGATTTGCCAGCAATAATGACCTAAGATTAAAAATTGGGGAGGGCTTTTTTTTTTCATTTTCTCTTTTTCTCCTTGGGTAGTGTGATTCACTCTGTGGGTACTGCACTTAAACAATTACTCACACCCCCTCTGATCTGTTCTTGTCAGCTTTTTCATGTTAGTACAACAGGAAAGCACCCCATCAATCATTGTTTCTTCATCTATGAGTCGAAATGTTCATTTTGTGACTATTGGCCCTGCATCCCAATCTGTGACAATCTATGAGTGTGTATTTAATTTAAAAAGAGCAATGTGGGAAGACACAAAACTTTAAGCGAAGTTTGTAAATGGGAAGAGCTAAATTATCAGTGACTGTGTCAATGTTATTGATGGGTAGAGTAGAAAAATACCTACTGGATGCAAAGTCGGGAAACTGTCAGCCCTACCCCATTCCCCTAAATCCATTTTGCTGCTGAATGCTGACACTTGAATAGCTTCTGATAGGCCAAGGTTTTTCGTATCACAAGGAGAAAGCAGATTTAAAAGGCAAAAATCCAAAGGAGAGAGTACAAAAGGAAAAATATAGATCCTGTGAGCAGATTTTGGTAGAGTAATTAACAGAAACAGAGTGCTTAATGCCAATATGCTAAATACTAAATGCTAACAGAATTACTATAGGAGGTAGACTGAGGTGCCAAGATTGAAGACTGGTATGGTAAAAGCCAGCTCCACTTGACAATAGGAGTCGGATGTTAAACAGCTTGCCCTAGCTGCCTCCTGACTTCTTGGAGGTGTTTTTTAGAATATAACTGTGGTCCTTTGGTCCACTATACCTAGGGACTTTTGGACTTCCTCCTGCCTACAATTGCGTGCAAAGGTCAAATAAGCTGGCAAGGAACAAAATGTGTGACCACAAATGCAAAAATGGCATAACTGCACTACTGAAATAAATATGTTGAATCAATGAATTCTGATATTTCTGCATTAAAATGCAGTTTGTAACCACTAACTACAAAGGAAAATATGAAGGGAAAATAAAGAGATGGTAACTAGGACCTAATATCTATATTACTAACTCAAGTTCAGAAAGTTGGTATATTTTCAAAACTGCAGATATGTCTGTAACCTAAAGTATACTTCATAGCATTTAATTAATTAATTAATTTTAAAGTTTATTTTAGAGGAAGAATCTCACTCTGTTGTCCAGGCTGAAGTGCAGTGGTGCAACCGTAGCTTACTGCAGCCTGAAACTCCTGGCATCATGTGCCCCTTTTACCTCAGCCTCCTGAGTAGCCGGAACTATAGGTATCCACTACCATGCTCGGCTAATTGTTTTTATTTTTTGTAGAGATAGGGTCTTCCTATGCTGTCCAGGATGGTCTCAAACTCCTGGCCTCAAGGGATTCTCTTGCCTTGGCCTGCCAAAGCACTGGGATTATAAGTGTGAGCTACCACGTCCAGCCCATAGCATTTTATTTTGAGGTTTAGGGACTAACATGTGTATGATTTAGCAAGTCATGTTTAATGACATTTTAAAATAATGGGTACCAAATAGAAACATATGAATTGTTACTTGAATATAATTAAACTTTGTAAATTAATAGATTAGACTAGAAAGAAAAGATTCCAGAAATTTGAGGGGAAAAGGTAGGTTCTAGCATTGTCTCTTACATTTACATATTATGTCTGTTTGGGCACGTTATTTTACCATTTGCATCAATTTCCCTCTTAATGTATGGGTGAATATATAACAGTTGGAATTAAACCATAAATGAGTCAACTTCTAAGCTGTATACTACAAAAACATTTGATGTAAATAATAAAACTCCATGGAATCTGTCCATCTTTGTGTTTTCATAATCTTCTATATTTGTTAGTTGAAATAATTATTTCTAAGTCTGAGGATTGTCCATTTAAAGTTGAACACTCAAGATAACTGATTTATCTCTGTTCATCTCTACAAAGTCAGAATCGAAGAGGCATCATATCCTTTGGTTAAATTCAAGGTAGGGAAAAGAAAACCAAACCAATTCTACCAAAGAACAAACCAATTGATTTGATTATGAGTAGGTGGAAGTTACATTCTTTATCTTACTGACTTTGAGGTAAAATCGGTTAATCCTTTTATCCCCAAATTTCATATTTAATCCAGAAAATGCTCTATGGAACAAAAGTAATCACTACAAAATAAAGGCTTTATTCTACATTTTAGCAATACAGTCTTTCCTTGGCTTATAAAAAGTTAATTGCTGGGTATTCTCCTGATTGGGTACTTTAGATCCTGGTGACTGTTCTAACTGATGGGGCTGAAAGACAGTTCCCTTATCTCACAGCCAAATCGCCTCCATGCAGATTGATCTGGGAGTGCCTTTAGAATAAAAACAGCTGGATTCTCTGCAGCCATTTGTGGGTCCAGTTTCCTAGGCTTAATTTTGATTTATAACTACTGAAATTAAGTCAGGCATCTTCACTGCTTAAGGGTGGCTTTGATTTCACCAGTGCAGTAGGGAGACTGAGACTATTTACCAACATATTTAATCAATAACATTTCAACCTGGGTAAGGCGGGGGGCGGGGGGGGGAAGGCATCTTATCTTTGGTATTCGTACTTGAGATTCCTTCAGAATATTATAATTGTATTATTTACTGACAAATGTGAGGATTAGCTTATCAAATCAGACTCATATGAATTAAAGATCTTGCCCAGCATCAAGCTTTGCTAAATAATTTCAAGGATATAAGCTATCAAGTTCAGATAAGGTGCATCATGTACCATAAAGTGGTGTACCTTATGTCATATGCTCCAGGTAGCCCTGCCTCATAGATCCTGGGTTCTATTCACTATGGGAAATCCCTTAGCCAGAGACATCTTGCTAGGGACAGAGATATAGTCTCTTATTCATAGTAAGTAACATTAGTCTATTTCCATTTGACAAAGAGATTAGACTAAGTCTTTGCTTTCCTCTAGGAGCACAAATGATTGTAGAAAAAGAGAAACAAAATTTGAGACATTAAAATATGTGAAATATGTTAATAGTTCTAACAAAGCTTTTATCTAGAACATGGTAATAAATGTCAACATGATATAGTAGGAAGAGTTGAAGATAAATGGTTAGATATTGCTTTTTATCCATATGACTCTGTGCATTAGTTTTTTCAGCCTCAGTTTTACTAATATTCCAAAAGGGTAGGGAAATAAGCCTAATCAGAGTGACTCTGAATTTTTTTTTTTTTTTTTGAGATGGAGTTTCGCTCTTTTGCCCAGGCTGCAGTGCAGTGGCACAATCTCGGCTCACTGCAAACTCTGCCCTCCAGGTTCAAGTGATTCTTCTGTCTCAGCCTCCCAAGCAGCTGGGATTACAGGCACCCGTCACCATGCCTGGCTAATTTTTGTATTTTTAGCAGAGATGGAGTTTCACCACGTTGGGCAGGCTGGTCTTGAACTCCTGACCTCAGGTGATCCATCTGCCTCAGCCTCCAAAAGTGCTAGGATTACAGGCAAGAGCCACCACACCCAGCCGACTATGGAAATTTTAAAAGACAGTACATATATGTGTGTGTGTGTGTATGTGTACACATATGCTATATATATATATATATATATATATACACACACATATATATGTACACACACATATATGTATATCACAGGACTGAAGACCATAAAATGTTCTATACATATGAAAAAATGAGAATTTGAAATGTACATAATTCTTCACACAGATAGCTGACAGTGTTATAAATCTCCTTTCTTATAAATAAGAAAAACAGTCTCAGAAGTAATATTCTGATGGAGAGTTAGAAAAGAAAACCTGTCTTACAACTCTTTAAACATGCTTCTCCTCTAAGCTAAATCATAGTTTGGTAAAGAAGGTCGTGATAAGGTAGAAGGAAGACAAGAAAAGGCAAGGCAATGGGGTGACGCAGGCAGAGAAAACTGTCTATGCCTCTTCCAATGTCTATTCATTTTCCCTGTGGTTCTGAGCAACTATTTCGTCTTTTATCTTGCAGCTGTCAAAGCAGCTCTCCGTAGAGAAACCAGCAAGCACACCCATTAAAACCAAAGCATGAATTTTCGGGTGAGGATCAGTGAGCCTCTCTTCAGAATACCTGAATTTTCACAGAGATAAAAATATTTATTTGATTTAAATGGTAGAAAGTGTTAATTACTAAGTTTCATATATTACCAAGAGTCATAGAGAAGTCATTTTGGAGACCAAGAGTATATTCATAGACCATGTAATCACATCATTTGAGTACCTGCTTACTGAGTTTATTCACAATGAAAGCCTAATACATAAATTATTTAAATAAAAACCAGTAGCATTGTTAATTTCCACTTTTGTTTCCAAATTGTTGCTTTTGTCTTACTGAGAGCATATTACTTATTTCAAGCACCTTAACAAACAAAGCTGGGTCATACACAAATGTCCTACTGTACCAGCAATAAGACAATATGAATACTCTGCAACCTCTCAACAACCAGAAGACAAAGATGTATTTGGAAGGGGCAGATGGGAAGTGAAAAAGAGAAAATAAAATATACTTTGCAGGGAATATTTTGCACACATAATTCTGAGTGTTATATTTTTAGCCTGTACAAATAAACTTCATTAGTCTTCATTTTGAATATACAGGAAAAGTTTTTCTAGAAAAGACTCATTGTCACAAGCTGATAAGGTAAGTTAGGACAGTATATGATTAATATGCTACAATGATGTCTAAGAGAGAGGATGCTCATTAAATTTGTGTGTGACAAAAGTTGGAAAGAATGTTAACACCTTGAAATACTGGAACATATTTCAAATTGAAACTTAACAAGTTAGAGAAATGGTCAGATAGAGAAATGGATTTTAATCAGACTGAAAGGAAAATTAATGTATTGGTTTTGTCAGTTGTACCTTCATCTTGAATGTGATGACTGCCTGTCACTTCCTCTGTGGTTTCATCTGACCCTAACGCGACACTCCCCTGAAAGGTCTCCTCTCTCCCTTCCTTGCTCTTCTGTATCCCATTCTTCACGTCTCAACTATGGTGATGTTTTGAAGATGTGAATTAGACTACATCATTCTTTTCTTCAAATCCTCAAATAATATTTAGAATATAATTCAAATCCTGGGTTGCCATGGTCTACAAGGCCTCAAATAAAATAGGTTCTGCCCACATCTCTGTTTCATTTTCTTTTTTTTCTCTGCCTCCAGGTTGGCACTTTTGTTCCTTTAACTCTTCAATTTACTTTGGTGCTTTGTACCAGCTGTTCCCCCAAAGTAGACAGCTCTCCGTAGGTCTTCACACGGCTGCACTTCCTGCTACTCTCACTTAAAGTCACTGCCTTGAGCCGATTTCGTTAATCTGGCTCTAAATAACAACCCAACCCCATCTCCACTACAGTTCATCCTAACACCAGTCTAATTTTCTTCATAACACCTATCATTATCTGAAATCATCTTAGTTGTTTCACTTTAAAATCCTCCTTCTCTCATGAGAAAGTAAACATTGTGCGGGCAGGGTCATCGTCTTGTTTGTCCTGTATTTCCCACCCATACAGCAGTGCTGGCACTTAGTAGGTGCTCAGTAGATATTCATTGACAATATAAGACAGAAGTGTTATCAAAGTGTTGTCCAAGGATATTTGGTAGTCCCTGAGACTCTTTCAGGAAGGCCAAAGACCAAAATCTTTTTCATCATCTCACAAATATACAATGATGCTGTATAGAGGCCAAAGGATACATGCTATCACAAAAGATTGCCTGCAGAAGTAGTTGTGAGAATCTAGCCATCTTAAGCCAAACATCAAAGAGATTGTCAATAATGTAAAATAAGTCACTCTTTTCACAAAATTATCTTAGTGTGGGAATATAATTATTTTTCACACAAGTACATAACTTATTTTAACATGCAACATGCAATGATGTGGCTATTTTTAAATGAATTAATAAATATATAAATGTTTTCTCAGTCAATTCTCAATAGAGTAAATACTAATACATATACATAACCTATATAACAAACATAAACTTCTCAGAGGTTTTCAATACATTTAAAAAGTAAAACGCGATCCTGAATCCAAAAATGTGAAAACCACTGAAATAGAATCTTATCAACTAGTCTCCATTATTCCCTAGAAAACATCCAGTAGAACTTTCTTCTCCAATTAAAATTGCGCTCAAAGAAGGTTTTCTCTTTCCTGATATCCATGCTTTTGCTAATCATTGTTTATGAAATGTCTGTCTGTTTCTCTCTTTCTCATTTCTCCATGTTTGAAGTATACTTTAAAGCTGTCTAAAGTAGTCTTTTCCACGAAATCTGACTCACAGCTCAAGCACAAAAAGTTCTCTCTATATATACCTTTAGAGCATTAAGAACCTATACTACCAGTTGACAATTAGTATTGTTAATTATCTTCTCAATGTGCCTGTAAATCTCTCTAAAGGCAGAAACCTCTCTAAAGATAGAGACTGTCAGACAGGCATGGGGCAGCCTGTTTGTACCATGCAGGAAACACAAAATGATAGCAGGATCTAGTCTCCAACAAACTCTTTTCTCTTAAAACCTAGTACGGGATGACAAAGATTAAATGGAAACAAAAACATTGGTTAGCTGTCCACCCAAAAATTAATATTCTGGCAATACTCACACCTTATAACTTTTGGGATTCACCCAAGGTAGAGAGAATCCTCACTACCACCAGCAAAGAAGTCCAAATCCTAATTCCCAGATCCTGTGAACATGTCCTTCAGACGTAATTAATGTTACAGATCTAGAAACAGAGGAATGATCCAGGATTATCTGAGTGGATCACCTCATTGCATGAGTTATTCAAAGCAGGAGCTTTGTTTGGAGCAGGAGAGAAGTGGCAGAAGAGGAAGTCAGAGACATCTGAAGCATGGGAGGGACTTCACTTCCCACTGCTTCAAGACAGAGGAAGGGACACTTGGAAAGCATGTAATGGAATGAGGGCGGCCTCCAACCAAAATCCAGCCCCCCTGGTGACAGTCAACAAGGAAACTGGACCTTAGGCCCACAACCAGAAGGGAGCGAATTTAGTCAAAAACCTGAATGGCTTGAAGCAGACTTAGCCTCAGAACCTCCACAAAGGAACGTGGCCTTGCCAACACCTTGACTTTGGCCCAAGCAGAGGACCTACCCTAGACACATGATACAAGACTTCTGACCTACATAAGTGTGAAATAATAAATGTGGACTGTTACAAGCCATTGTTGGCTATTTTTACAGCAACCACAGGAAGGTAATAAAGCACTCATGGCATGTTCAATTCCAATAGCCCTTGCAGCAGATACACAAAACCACCAACTTCCTCTAAGCTCCATGTACTGCACTCTGTCCACTCTCCCTGCTGCCTTCTTTAACATACAAATTATGCACACAATAGGTATGTTTGCATAATTAAAAGATAAGTAGAAGAAGTAATAGTCTTTAAAAAAAATGTTTCCTTAGTTGTTCTGAATATATGTTTGTCCCTTGATAAAGGACTCTTTGCAAGGTTTCTGTATGACACTTTATTCTTAAAATTTTTGATCAGTTAATTTAAAAGTGAATCCAAATGCATGTCCAAATCTAAAGTCATCTAAACTGTTAGTAGTGTCAAATGAGATTGCTCCACCACCAGCTCCATTTGGAAGAGTAACCAGCACCTGATCTACAGCTGAGTTCCATGTAATTTAGTTGTCAAAGTGATGGAGCACAACTCTTCCATTTAATTTATATGAAACCTGTATCAACTTGACTGTATCCTTTGCTGGGCCAATGGCAATTTTTCTGGACAAGATATGGTGTAAATGGCAGGGCCAAAACACAGGAAAAAAAAATGTAGGTGAAATTAAAAAAATAAGATAAAAGATCACATGTTTCCTAGGCATCCAAAATTTAAACCATCTCTTTTATGCCATTAAACTCAAAGTTGCTGTGACCTTATTGTATTAGTAATAATAGCACCAAGGTAACAAGTCCTTGGAATCCTTCTGTAGCACAGACTATTAACTAGGCTCTAATAAAATACCCTATTTTGTTGCCACTGCACGTCCCTTTTGTAGGGCATATCTTGGAGTTAAGAAATAAAGATTGACCATATTTATTGATTGCTCGTTCTCTTTAGAGAAAAATGTGAGGATAAGTTTTTTATTTGATACTTAGACCAACAGATTTCCAAAGAGCTGGGATCAAGATTTTTTTTTTTTTTTTTTTTTTTTTTTGAGACAGCCGGCTAATTTTTTGTATTTTTAGTAGAGACGGGGTTTCACCATGTTAGCCAGGACGGTCTTGATATCCTGACCTCGTGATCTGCCCGCCTCGGCCTCCCAAAGTGCTGGGATTACAGGTGTGAGCAACCGTGCCCGGCCAGGGATCAAGATTTTTAAAATCTCTTAAATTGTCCGAAGGGTGCTCCTTCCAGTAGATTATAGAGAGAAATAAAATCTAGTTCTAGTTAGACACTCTGCTCTTTGAAATTAAAAAATAACTACATTAATGTTAAGTAGGGCTTTCTTTCCACTGATGAAATGTTCCAAAGTTATTTATCACACCTTGTCTATTACATTTTTTGAACAGATAATATTTCTACCATCTAATTTTTTAAAGCATAAAAATATACAGAGAAAAGTTTCAATCTCATCATCTCTGTCTCTCATCTGTCCAGTTTACTGCACTCCCACAAACCCGTCTAAAACAACTATTGTCATTATTACTATTATATTGACTCTTCCGGAGTTGCTTTTGGCATATACAAACAGTATTATTATTACCGTATTTTATCCCACACTTTTGGTAACATACTTTACAGACAATTCTTTTCACAGAAGGCTAGCAAGTCTTAGGGCCATTTGACAGATTAAAGCATCAAGCCTCAGGAAAATTAAACCTTTTGCCTACGTATAATACTGACACTTGAGAGTCTTGCATTTTTCTGAATGGTATTCTATTTCTATCATATCTTATTACCTCTGTTAGCACATGATTACCTACCATCATTTATTATTCTCTGTCAGCTTCCTGCACACAAATCCCCATCACAAGGGACTGAAAGGATCTTAGAATTCATTTAATCTTTCTACCCATTCAGTGTTTGCATTACATGGTAACTCCCACTCCTCTTCAATGCTTGGATCCCTCCAGTAAGTTGTAAGCCCTTTAAGGGTGGGAGACATTTTCTGCTATTGTTTTCCCTCTTTTATAATTTATCATCTATTCTTTTCTCTCTTCTATCAGGATAATTATCCTGGCATAATCCCTTTTATGAGACTTCCCAGTCACAGTTAGTTTTTTACTATAAGAATAATTTGTAACCAGTCCCTCATAGGATCTCAGTGCTTGTCCGTTGTTGCTTTTTCGTATATTTGATAAATATTCAATTTAGAATAATCATTGGTAATAACTTCTGTATCTTTACAAACTAATGACTGAAAATATTCATTATAATGTAAGACTCCTTTAATTGGGTTTCCAAAAAGATTCTTTCATAGGAAATAAGACCTACTGGTATTTGAAGGAAAAAATAAAAGCATTACATGGTCAGGTAAGTATGATTATTACATATTCTTAGAAATTCACCGTGTCCATTATTATATACAAAGCTCAGAGAACTGGATATAACTTTGTTTAAACCAGAGTTTTCTAAACATATTTTCACATTGAACTCCTTTTCCAGATAACATAGATGAGCATCCTACAGGCCATTTTCATGAACCATACTATGGGGAAAAATGTTGCAAAAGACCACTTGTTTTCAAAAATGTTGTAATGAAAAAAAAAAAAAAAAACCTCAATTATATTCAGCATGTGTAAAACACAGGAGAGAAAGCATATCTGAAAGAATGACAAATAGCTCAGTTCTCTTTTCCAAGCTTCACAAAGCTACATAGTTCATCTTCTCAATATAACTCAAAGAAGAACAGGGAAAACTTTCTGTATGCACATAAATGTATTCATAGTCTTTTTTTTGAATTTATAATGCCTTGGCCTCCACAGCTCAGACTGAAGAATTAAAAACAACAGTATTTCATAATTTTCTTGATTTTTTTAAACTTTTCTTAGCCAAAGAAATCATACATTGCTGTACTTACATTGTATGATTATCTGTTATTTTAGAGATCTCCTCAGACAAATTCACTAAATTAAAACACTGTATCTGATATGTTTTGCTTTTTTGTCTGGACAGTCTTTTTACTGCAACATATAATGTAAAAAGTAATACGTATTTATTGTCACTGTTACAATTATTTCTCTGATTTTAAAAACAATAACACACAAGTTTTACCCCCCCCCCCCAGGATTCTCCATTATCTCTAACTGAATTCCCCTATCAAGATGCCCTTTTTGTTTTATTCTGCTTCCCCTTTTATAATAGGATATAATTAGGAGACAGAAGTTAAATCTCCAGTGAGAGAAGAAAAAAGTAACACCTAACGAACGGACAAACAAACAAACACAAAAACTGGTGACAGTCTCAACATTCTCAAATGTTTTGCTCAAGCACTCTATTACTGTTAGGATTGCTCATTTCATTTAATTGTAAATAAGGTAGATTTTGCTTCTAAGCAAAATAATGATAGAAGCTAGATCTTCCCAAGGACAAACAGTTATAAGAACATCTGTACCTGAGGGCAAACCACCAGAAAAAGCAAGAAAAAGTCCTAATAGTGAGACAGAATGAGGGGAAGGGGAGAAAGACTAAAATGAACCTGTGAAGAAAATGGCGTATGTTTAATAGACCCAGGTAACTCTTTTTTGATGATTGCAGTAGCAGATAAATGTAGACTGACCTCTGCACCAGGTTATTTCTAGATATCCAGATGGCAATTAAGGGAAGGGAGCAACCCTGGCTTAAAAGTTTTATTTCAGAAGGTGGTGGAGAATTAAGAAGAAGGAAAGGTAATGGTGTGTCAACATCATCTTCTACAAGGCTTGTTCATATGTTATAGTCTATTTGAGAACGGTTCATTTAAAGTATGTTTTGGTGATCAATGGTTGCCCAAATAGGCCCTGCCTCAGTAGAGAAACCCATGGAGTGCCATAAAGGGCATCAAGGATAGACCCAACATAAGAGACTACTTACAGTAATTTAATAGCAACTTAATTCAGATCAGAGCTGTGCAATAATGAGGATGGTTAACTGTGAATTGATATTTATTGTGTGTTAGAATTTGTGACAAGAATTTAACATGGATTATAGATTACCTACTTAATTAATCCTATAGACAATCCTGTGAGATTCATTATACTAACTCATTTTTCAGGTTAGAAAACTGAAACAGACTGAATAAGAAACTTGCCTAAAGTCATATCGTTTCTAGGTGGTAAAGGCAAGATTCATATCTAGAGCTGGGCATTTTAAGTTTACTGTAGAATAAAATAAAATAAAAGCACGATTCAAAATATATTAAAATATATCTAGGGGAGCCAGCTCTGAGTTTAACTTACATCACTTCTGGTGGATTGAATGGATTTCAATGGTCACTCAGCTATATATAAGTAAGAAATTTTCTAGGTATGGAAATACATAAACTGGATCAGATTCTAGAAGAGGGCTGGTGGCCCATATTATCTTTATTATTCTCTACTGATAGAATAGTATGCATCCTCTTATATCAAAAGATAAGAAAGATTACAAAAGATTGATACTAATCCACATATAGTCTTTTTAAATTGTTTCCAAACTTGTCCTCTTGCTGGTTCACAACTGGGTCAAGCACAATTTTTAAAAATATATATTATTCATCTTTTGGCAAAGTTTCCTCCCAAATCAAAGGGAGTAGGAAGTTTGCATTACTCAAGAAAATAGAAATAAAAGAAAAAATGAACATGGAATAGATTACTATTTCAATATGCTGCAGGATATTTGCAAAAATATTTAAAAGAGAGACACTTTTCTAAAGCATTAATTTAAAAGCTAAAAATCTGAAAATTGAATTGATAAATAATGGTTTCATTTTAAGAAAGATCTTAAAATGTTATATGAGAAAATTAGGTCATATCACTTTTTTTTAACATTGTAAGTCTTCAGGATTTTTGGCCTAATTTATATGTGTAAATTTATGTTTTTGTCTTATATTAATATTTTAGGGCTCTGTGTTTCATTTCCTTCATTTTACTGCTTTCCTTGACCTCATTATTTATGATTAATTAGAATTTTTCAAAACCTAACCTAGCACAAATAAATACCAATGAAATAAATAACAAAATATTGGCCCTTCTATCACAATTAATGTAGCATATTAATAATATATAATATTACAATTTACAATAGTTTCTAAATATAAATTTTCTCATAATTTTCTCACCAAAACCTGTGAGTTAGATAAGGCAGGAATTATTATTGTTATTTTACTGATAAATAAATTGATCTTTCAAGAAGTAAAATTACTTGCCTAAAGTTATGCAGCTTAATAACTTACAAAGAAAACATTTGTTTATAATATATACACAGAAACACACACACACACACACCCATCCCCAGGAACTGCCAATTTCTAGCATAAATCTACTGTAACTCAAAACTGAATTAATAATTATCTAGTTTGGTGATAAGTTGACATTTTGACAAATGTGTCTCACTATAAGAGGAAACCATACAAAGATGAATGTAGCTATAAGTTTATTTGAATCATAATACGAATGGGCTTAACTGCCAATTCTTTATTCAATTGGTCCATATTTTACCAATTTTATTTAAACAAATAAATGGGTACGATTCTATTGCTTTCAATAGATAAAACTGAATCAGACTGATGGTATCAATAATTATGTTAAACCTATCAAAGTATTTGAGGGCTTTGTGGTAAAAGTTAAATGTGAGAATCCATGGAAGCACTGAGCAAAGTGCCTGGTATACAGTAAGTGCTCCACAATTACGTGAGTAACATGCTCCTTTGTAACTAATCACAAAGAAGTGATCTGGCACTATGAAAAAGATATATCATGACTTTTATAATTTTAGATTACTGGATAATCTCCTGACCAACGCAGTTGGATTATTTCCAACCTCCCACATACAATGTTTTTCTTGAATAATTCAGTGGGAAATAAAGGAGACAAACGAAGGCTCAGAAAATCAGTTGCAGCTTCAACCTCATTTTAACATTTCCTTTTAAGTGCTTCCATCCACACAAGTGAACAACTGTTGCTGCCCCCAGAGACACCGCTGATGAGCCCATGCTTGTCACCTAATCCAGGAATTGCCCTTATGTTGATTGGCCTACAGCCCGTAGTGTGACCACACATAAAAGATGTGCACAGACAGGAATAGTGGTAATAAACAAAAACTATCAGAGGCTCTCCTACAAATTCTAATTAGAGATAAAGGAGTCAGTAAGTAGTACAAAGAAAAGCACAAAAATCAAATATGGAGAAAAGAGGCAAACTGAGTAAAGTTACTCAGCAGTAGACTACTAAAACAGTGATTCACAAACTCTGCCATGGATCCCCGTCAAGCTTCCAAGTGCTAAACTCCATTCTGGTGTCTACTAGACATTGCTATCATGAGTTTCTTGTTCTCTACTGAGTGCTTGATCATGTAGCTATTTTACAACAACTATGGTTACTGCCTTCTTTACATCTTTGTCAATCCTTAAAACGCATTTCCATTATTTAAGTAACATAACTGAACTCTCAACAAAACAGTCTACTAACTCCAGGGTACTTTTTGATACATATACCTGCTGGGTTATTTAGTCATTGCCTGTTCTGAGTTTGAGCAGACAGTTAAGACAATAATCACACCATGCATGAGATACTTTCTAGTATATTTTATACAATGGGTTAGCAAATACTTCTGTTAATGGCAGGGAGACTGTTACTTTAGTAAATAACCTGAGCTTATTGATAAGGGAAACTTGATAGCAATTGGAGAATTAGAATTAGAATTAGACTCTCTAATTCTCCAACTGGTAAATGACTCCTCTAAATAGTTTATTCAAGATGAACATTGGCTTTACAAGAAATCTTCACAGCCAATAAAGCAGATACTAGCTGTGGTTTATAAAAGCTGAAAACACTATTAAATATTTCAGTTCTCTCTGATAGTCTTATATTTGACTCTACTTAGCCAAACATGTCAATTTCATAAGAAATCTATAAAATGTTATTGTTAAATGGGAATCTTATCAATGACTGGTGCATTTTTAACTTCAATATGATAGCAGAAGGCAACACCAATATAAGTCATATGAAAAGACATATTTGGATTTTTTTTTTTTTTTTTTTTTTTTTTTTGCTACAAGGCAAGGGTCATCTGAAACATTTCCCATTTCATATTTTGACAATTTATCCTTCACTGTTTAACATAAAGGCTTCTAGTTTTCCTTGTTTCATAAAATTTGAACCATCATGAGGTGGTAGTAGCCCATTTATCTCATGGTAAATTTCAAATGAACTTACACATGGTTTAGATGGGTTTAAAGTGGCAGCTGTAATTTTTGTTGGGTATATGCAGATGTCTGTAATGATTCTGGTCATACATTTTCATTCACCTTATTGTCTGAATATTTTCTAAAGGAAAATAGGTGTGTATGTATTTGCTTGGCCCAACTTTGATATGTCTTGCTGGCTTTCACCACCTTTGGAAGAAACTGCATTTCCCAGTAAGCTGTTCCACAGCGGAATGATAAGTGATGACCATCCTGTGGATTTTCACAGCTGTACAAAAGACATTCAGGTGCACTTGTCTTTTGAATCAGAACCCAGTTAGCCCCTCTCACATTTACAAAATTGCTTTTGGGAGAGTCAAACCTGGATGACTTCCAAGCTAGTTAAAAATAATTCTGAAGAAAAGTGCAGTGCTGGTTCTTGGCGGTAGAAACGTTATGTTCAGCCGCAGCAGATTCCTTTCAGACGGTTCTGATACCCATTTCAACTTCCAAATTTCTTGCAGACGTTATCTTGTACTTTCAGCTTTTTTGTGATAAACATATTGAAAATTCAGTCAAACAGCTTTTTATCATTTCAAAACTTGAGCTCAAATTTAATCCTGCTGCCCTGATGAAGCCTGGGAAGCTGCTAGGGCATTTTCATTACATCCAGACTTGACTGCAGAACTCCTTGCCGTTCTTCAGGACTCTGACAGCATCATTCATTTGGAACAATGTGATGGATCCAGAAGCAGCCAGGGGCAACAAACTCCGGGTATTCATACGGAAGAGCATATCCTATCTAGTTGAAAAATATTACCGTCTTCATTCTTAGCCTAGAGATAAAATATCCCATCACTTGGACTTTAGATCCTAGGAGATCTTACAGATTTTCCTGCAGTATATTAACAGTGTTTACATTTAAATCTCAATCGTTAGCTATAGATGGATAATCTCCAACCAACAACGTTAGAGTTGTCTATCATTAATACATTTCCTATTTGTAAAAATGTAGATTGCTAACTGAACATTTTGTTTCTTAGAAAGATTTCAGGTATTATATATAGAAGTAACCTACTAATCTTTGATATATGTAGGAATAGAATACTCATTAGTGTTTTAGGACTAACCTAAGAAAATTACGAGTTCCTAAGCTGGCCAACACTCAAGATTGGAACTGATATAAATGAATCGGAAAGTTAAAGAACAATGGAGTTGAAAAAAGATTTAGAAATTATCTCATGTAACGATTCCTAATGCAGGTTCTTCAGGCACTCAAAAAAAATGGATAAGCAAGTATTAGCGGTTCATGAACTATTTTCAATACTTATAAAATTATCATAGAAACTGTAACTAAAGAGAATGCACAGGTTAACTGAATTGTCAATTTTAGCAGCATCTGATTGGAATTATATCACTTCTGTGGCGAAGCTTGGCATTTCTTCTTATTGGCCAATTAACTTTCTTTTTTTTATGTATTATTATTATTATTTTTTTATTATACTTTAGGTTTTAGGGTACATGTGCACAATGGGCAGGTTTGTTACATATGTATCCATGTGCCATGTTGATTTCCTGCACCCATTAACTCGTCATTTAGCATTAGGTATATCTCCTAATGCTGTCCCTCCCCCCTCCCCCCACCCCACAACAGTCCCTGGAATGTGATGTTCACCTTCCTGTGTCCATGAGTTCTCATTGTTCAATTCCCACCTATGAGTGAGAACATGCGGTGTTTGGTTTTTTGCCCTTGCGATAGTTTACTGAGAATGATGTTTTCCAGTTTCATCCATGTCCCTACAAAGGACACGAACTCATCATTTTTTATGGCTGCATAGTATTCCATGGTGTATATGTGCCACATTTTCTTAATCCAGTCTATCGTTGTTGGACATTTGGGTTGGTTCCAACTCTTTGCTATTGTGAATAGTGCCTCAATAAACATACGTGTGCATATGTCTTTATAGCAGCATGACTTATGGTCCTTTGGGTATATACCCAGTAATGGGATGGCTGGGTCAAATGGTATTTCTAGTTCTGGATCCCTGAGGAATCGCCACACTGACTTCCACAATGGTTGAACTAGTTTACAGTCCCACCAACAGTGTAAAAGTGTTCCTATTTCTCCACATCCTCTCCAGCACCTGTTGTTTCCTGTTTTTTTTAATGATGGCCATTCTAACTGGTGTGAGATGGTATCTCACTGTGTAATAAGATTTGTTGTAATTGCTTGGAACAGGGCTTGAGTTTTCACTGCTAGAGCCTCATTAGTAAGATAAAGGACTTAAAGTACCTGGTAAAAGGCAAGCTGCACAGTTTAAGAGAATTTTCTTGACCTTGAAATGTTGTCCTCAAAAACAGGCAAGGTACCTAAGTTACACAGAGGGAAGACTTATTTTCCCATAAAACAGGGTACCCTTGCCTAAGACAACCCAATAAAGTGTGATGGGAAATAAGACCTCACACAGGAGGAGAAGGCAAACCTAAGGTGTAAAGTATCGGTGGGATCTAGTCTGCTTCTCTCCATTCCTCATTCTAGCTGTGCATCCTTTTTCCACTTTTTCTTTTCTTGAAACTACTCATGTAAGGAGCCAGAGCAGGGATCCAGAGTGGCAGTGAAGAAACCCTAGGCTACAGAAGCCTGAATCAAGACCACTATGTGAGCTTCCAGTCATAACTCAAAACAGGCACCCAGATCAGGAACAAGCCTCTTGGTGCTTTACCCATTGGCATTCACTGAGGAGAACAGGGTTCTATGCAGACATTTGACTGCCTGCTGATTTCTAAGAGGGACTGTCCTCTGTTCTTGGCCTTCCAAGAGCCAGCCTTTATGGGAGCCTCTCAGAGGTGACAAGGTCAGTGTGGGCCCCTCCTCACAGCACTAATGCCTCACAGATGGCATCAGCTCGTACCACAGGCAACCACCTGAGCTTACTTGTTGAGGAACGAGCTTGGTATTAGTGGATGGCACGTGATATTTGCACACATTTTTCAATAAATATTTATTGAACACCTGTTATATGCTTGCTAGGTACTGAGATGCAACCCGGAGCCATACATTGACTCTGTCTTTATGGGGTTTACATTCTAGCAGGAAAAATATATTAAGTGTACGGTTACCAAAAATTACCAACAATTATGATAAGTACAGTGAAACAGAAATACACAGTGCTATGAGACATTATAGCAGGAGGATCTAATCTACTCTGGAGCATCAGAAACAGCTTCACAGAGAAGGAGCTTGTGAAGTTTGACAAGGGTGGCCATATAACTTATCATCCAAACTGAAACACTTCAGAGAAGTTACCACTTTAGAAAGAGGGTGTCCTTAACAAGTACCCACAGGATAACAGGCACCAACAAGGATTTGGTTACCTGAGCTATGACCTGAAGGAATAAAATCAGGAAGACCAAGAGGAATCTGAAAATACCCGAAATCTTCTTCTCTGGCTGGGACTGTTGTTTTGAATTGATCCTGGCAGACTTCTGGCCCACTGAGTGAGGACTGTTGTCCTATGCTTAAGGAATGAACTATTCATTGGTTCAAGTCTAAAATGTTAGAACTTTGGCTTATATTAAATTATTTGACCATTCTTAGAAGGAGGCCACCACTTGCCATATCAGAACATTCCTTTAAGATCACAAGGCTATCAAGAATTCAATTAGAATAAAGGTCCTTTATTGGCCCTGTTCCCCAGAAATGCATTCCAGAAGATATATTTTGAGTTGATGCATGTAAGACTCTACTCTTACTGGTCAATGAGTGAGAAAAGAGATCTAGAAGTATCTGAATTGTTGACTAGAAAGCATCCACCAGAACATGTGCAATGAATAAACAAGACTTTCCTATATAAAGAAAGGTTGACAGCAGATAAAACTGTTTGCTTGCAACTTTACATTGTGGGTGAACAGTGAGCTTTCAAAGGAGCTGCAGATTTGTATTACCACTGAAGGTAATTCAACTGTCAACCACATGCCAGGAAAGAACCTCTTAAACAGATAATAAGTATTCCTGATAACTGCCAAAGGGCCTTGATATTTCAGCAAGCTGCAAAAGAAAATAAATTTAAAAACTCACATCTTACTCAGGTAATGCATTAACTCCAGATCACTACAGAGAACATTTCAATTCCCACTTCTATAAATATACACCTGTTCATCATTTGTGAGGCACCCCTAACAACACAGACACCCACCTCTATGCACAGAGAGGACCTTATAAACATTATTCTTGCTTTCCTTGTCCTTGGGTTTGATTTCTCTGTTTTTCAGCAAGCTATTAGATGTCATTAATACTCCCTATAATTTCAATAGTTTGTTCTTTGGACTAGGTTCAGGCATTGAAGTTAATGTCAAATTGACATTTTTTAGCCTAAACATACTTTTTCCATCTTTGAATGAGTTAAGAATAAACATTAAAAAGTGTCAAAAATAAATGAACTCGACATTTAGCTTACATATAGTAAAACGTTATATCAATTCTTTGCTGGTAAGTGAGCATATAAGGCAGAGCCGATAAGCATCTAACTTGAAGTTTGCTTCTCTGCTTTTTTTGGCAAGGAAAGAGAAAATCTTCATTTGACTACAGTTAGTTTGGTGTTCAACTTTCAAACGAGTTTTTTTGATATGCCAAATTCAACACATCTTTAGACCTTATTAACTACCTTTCTGTTTGCAACTGTATCTAACATGTTAAATTACAACCAGGTGCAGTAAAACTTTAAAAAATTTACCTCTGGGGTAAATTTATTTATTGACTCTTCTGAACATTGGAATAATGACAACAAGCAAACAGAATTAATATAAAATAGAAACTTCCATGTACTTACTGGTCAAGTCAGCTTAAAATTAAGCTCTTGTACTCTTAACCTCTAACCTTTAACAACCCTGCATAGCAAATACTAGTCTCTACTGCAAGGCTCTATCTAAACCAGTGGCTGTCAGTTTTGGTAAGTTTAAGCATTGGCTGGAATGTTTATTGAAAAACCACATTCCCAGGACCCACACCCTGAAGGTCTGAAACAGGCCTCAGGAATCTGCACTTTCATCTGTTTAGTTGATTTTGAAATGACAGTTCAGGTACTGGACTTTTTTTTTTTTTTTTTTTTTTTTTTTTTTGAGACAGAGTTTTGCTCTTGTTGCCCAGGCTGGAGTGCAATGGCACGATCTCAGCTCACTGCAATCTCTGCCTCCCAGGTTCAAACGATTCTCCTGTCTCAGCCTCCTGAGTAGCTGGGATTACAGGCGCATGTTACCATGCCTGGCTAATTTTTTATTTTTAGTAGAGGCAGGGTTTCATCATATTGGTCAGGCTGGTCTTGAACTCCTGACCTCAGATGATCCAGCCGCCTTGGCCTCCCAAAGTGCTGGGATTACAGGCATAAGCCACCGCACCCGGGCTCAGGTACTGGACTTTGAGTATCACTGACTGCTATGGTTTGAATATGTCTCCACAACTCATGCGTTAGAAACTTAACCCCAAATGCAACACTGTTGGGAAGTGGGGCCTACTTGGAGGTATTTAGGTTATGAAGGTGGAACTCTCATAAATGAATTAGTGCCTGTTTATAAAGGGCCTCTGGAAGTGGTTTCTCTCTTTTCTGCTCTTCTGTCATGTTGAGTACATAATATTCACGCCCTTCCACTGCCACTGCGTGAGGCAAGAAGCCCATCGCCAGACACCAGACACTGGCACCTTGATCTTGGACATGCCAGTCCCCAGAGCTGTGAGAAATAATTTTCTGTTCATATAAATTACCCAGTTTATAATATTTTGTCACAGCAGCACAAAACAGACCAGGATACTGACCTACATTATTTCAGGTAGGAAAGAGCACTGTATTCTTCTTAATACTTATATCTAGACACATGCTAAGTGCTATATATCATGTTAAATCATTTAATCTTCACAAAGATGTCATTTATGAAATATTATTGATTATATTTTACAGAGTCAGAGAGTTTAATAAACTATTCACCACATTATAAACATCAGGTTCCAAGTAAGAGGTGTCAGTTAGATTCTAAAGTCTTCCCTTTTCTTTCCAATGCTGTAACTCCATATATTAAAGCAACATAATTAATTGCTATTTTTTAAAAAAATTGTTCAAGCACAAACTTACATCACAAAACCTTTCAGATTCTTCAGATTTAATAAACAAAATCATTCCTTTCACCAAGCTCTCCTGTATCAGTTTAACAGCAGTTCAGACTCTTGCCCAGTGGTCAACTTCTCAGCTAATCAAAGATCTTGGTTAAATGTAGGCCAAACCAGGCCCCCTGTGTCCTTATATATCCTTTTGCACTTTTCAAGCTTTTTAGATACATTTTCTCATTTTATCCTTCTAACAGCACTAATAGATCACACAAAATAGATGACATATTTGTCTGTTAATACCAAAAATCACAACAGGGTTCTCACTTTGCTCCTAATTCAGAAGCATCATCATCTCAGCCCTTTAACTCTCATATGCAGAATTTATTTGAGCTGCTCCCCTGCCCTGTGAGCTTAGCAGCTTTGTGTCCCTGTGTAACCTCATGACTGCAGCCTTCATCCCAGGGTGCCAACCTACTCAGCCAAAGATGACATTAACAGAGGATCTGGCTGAAATGCCTTGACATTATTTTTCTCTGGGAAAGGTGTGTAATTGCAGAAAAATTGCTCCCCAATTATTCAAATTTAAACATTTTATCTGATGGAAATGGTATCATTTACATATTTTGTTTTCCAGTTTAAAATTGTGGTTTCATATCTTTTGTGCTTATATATCTGAGAGTTACATTAAATTTAAAATAGCTGTGTGTCTTGGCTCACTCCTGTAATCTCAGCACTTTGAGAGGCCAAGGCAGGAAGACCACCTGAGGCCAGAATTTCGAGACCAGCCTGGTCAAAATGACGAAACCCCGTCTCTACTAAAAATACAAAAAATTATTCAGGCGTGGTGGCGCATGCCTGTAATCTCAGCCACTTGTGAGGCTGAAGCACTGGAATCACTTGAACCTGGGAGGCAGTGGTTGCAGCGAGCTGAGATAGTACCCCTACACTCCAGCCTGAGTGACAGTGAGACTCAGTCTCAAAAAAAAAAGAAAAAAAAATTAACAATGGCTAGCCCTGGATCCATTTGGTAACAATCTCGTTTTAATGTATATCATTATACAGGTCAACTTTTACCAGAATCCTTTTAACGATAATATTTTACGAATTCAAAAGAGCCTAGATCTGGCAAGTGCTAGGCTGGCAGAAGTGAAATGTATGGTGTGTTCAAGAAGCATCAATTATGGCTGACTGACTTGACCCTGAGTTAAAAGTCAGCATGGAGAGAGAAAAAAATAAGTCATCCTATGCCTTTCAAATACACATTGTAATGCCCCTTCTACTTCCACTGTACAAATCTGTAAGGAAATATAGGTTGGGGAGCATGTGTATGTGTCCAAATGTACTTCGCAAAAAAAAAAAACAGCGAAATTATTACATCATTAATTAACAGTGGTATTTACCAAAACACATAACACCGTATGTCAATTTAAAGACCTGTTGGTCTATTGAGGAGTAGTTTGTAACTAGCTAAGTTCATTGATAAGCTAAAATCAAATGTCATAGGATCCTGGTCTTCTTTGAAAGATTGCAATAGAAATACAATGGGATGTGATTTTTGTATGCTTATTATAACCCAGATGTACAGTAAATCAGAGCATTGCTGAATTTAAATTATACCATCACATCCTCAACAATAATGATATAAATATTGAAGGAACAGAGAGATAAGCAAGCTATATGACCAATATCTAACAATAAATAAGGTATCAGGCTTTTACTTTAAAAATTAGGGGCAAATTATTTAAAATATTAGAAAAGGTAGCAAGATACTTGATAAAGAATAGCGTGAACTGACGTCTGTCTTCCACGTCCCTGCCCATTACCATTCCCAGTAGCTAAATCAACTTTAGTCAAGGTTAACTAACTCCTTTATATTGCCACAGAGGAGTCCCTTGGCTATACAATTTGCACTTTAATCCTCTTGAAATTGCAAGGGGCCAAATGAAATCCTCACATTCAGCCAGAGGGAGGAGAGAAGAAAGCCATAATTCAGACGTCCCTGTAATATATTAAGAGAAATTTGTCTTTTTTTTCAGGGTCATTGCCCTGAAAGGTAACCCCTTCTTGACCCTAGCATTTAAAAGCTAGGTTGGTACATGTCCAACATCAGGGTTACAGACATTTTTCTGCTACTCAGTTCATCTTGGAAGTGAAAGATAGTTTCTTCCTGCCATCAATCATTACCCAAGGTAAGTGTCACAGTATATGGGTGCATAAGGTAAAAATAGATGAATGTTAATTGCCTCATTTTATAGCACCAAGTACAGTGAACAAAAGGCCTGGAGCTCAGAGTTGGAAATTGAAAGTTTCCAGGAAGAATCAAAATATACCAAATTCTCAATAGCTGTTTCCTTACCTTCGGACGTGTGCTAAATTGTACTACCAAATGTCAACTACGATGAGTACCCTGGGAGGCAGGCTGGAATTGTGAACTGTTAGTCTACCAGAGAATCCGGCCCCCTAGCTCCACTACCAGTATGAGCAGGATAATGGGCAGATCATTCTGTTTGCTTTCATACATCTGTTAAACATAGGTAGTAACACCTAGTATATTTACAGCACAGATATATTAGAATAATTCAGTATAAAAAAGTGTAAAATCAGTCGGAAAAAGTTAAAAGTGCTATTTAATTATAATGTTATGATGACAAAGAATGTGACCAATAACATTCCCAAAGAAATTTAGGTTAAATTTAATATGTGGACTGTTTACTGGTAAACATGGTAGAATCATGAATGAGCTATTATTCTATTGAAAACAATGAAAAAATTTATATCAACTTCTTTTACTCAAAGGGCAATCTTTCTGTCATCCATTCAAATAGTACTGTCTAGACAGAAATGACTTTATTTTTAACACTATACAGGAAATAGCACCCACATATATGTCAGTTTCAGTCATGTGGTCATGATTAATAATCATCATCTGATAGGTAGGGTGGAATGGTGATGTGAACATGGAATTTAGGGTTATCCCTGGATCCACATCTGTATTCTGGTGCTTTCTAGTTGTGTGACATTGGGTAACCTTCCACTACCTGACCTTCAGTTTCTATTGCCTGTGATTGTAATAAAAATGCTTCTCACAGGGTTGCTGTAAAGATTAAATAAGAAACTGGATGTAAAAATGATTTGTAAACTGTAAATTGTTTATAAATATTGTTATTATTTCTATATGGATATAGAGGGCTCATAAATATGCCATCTATTTCTGGAAATTTAAATAACTTGTGTAAGTTTTTGTCTCCAACCTAATTTCCCAGATATCTTTAAATACTTCTCACACTGAATTTCCATTCTACTCACTGGAAGTGAAGTCATCGTCCCCCATCTTGTGCATTCTTGCCTTTTTGCTTAGTTCGCATGCAACACTCTCTCTTCTTGTATCTACATGAAAAATTCTTGATGATCTTCTCTGTCCATGCTTTAAGTCCCAACTCAAATGCCACTTCCTCTCTAAAGCCCTCCCTGATTATTAGTTTCCATAAATTAGTCTCCACATATTGATCTCTTTTCTAATCCTTTTGTTGCTTGAACTCTCAACGCACTTCTTTTTGCTGCCACTCATTTACCATTTACCATATACACACCCTTTTTCACAGTTATCTTTTCAAACAAAGTTTATACATCTTATCTCTACCATTAGAATACAAGGTCCTTGAGATTAAGGAACATGAGTTAGACCTTTCTAGTCCCAACATATCTAGGGAGGTGTCTTATAAGCAGTAGTAAATGTGTGTGATGACTGATATAAATGAAAATGTAATGACTAATATAAAAATTGGCACAAACATCTATTCCATGCAACAGGAAGATGTTTTAAAAAATAATATTATATTCCAAAATGATTTTCCAGTGGCAATTTGCATAGTGTGCCATTTCAGTGCACATGTTCAACAGAATTATCGGAAGAGAGACTGATATAAGACAACCCATTTTAGGATTTAGAAGGCTACCACAGATTAAAAACTACACCAACTTCTGTTCACAGGGGAGACACATTTAGGAAGCCGCAATCTACAGTACCTTTGGGAGGAATCTGTCCATTATTGACTAAATTAAAACATGAATCACTGATGAAAAAGAATAAACTCAAGCAACTGGCTAAGTAATAACGAAAAATAAAATAATAAAACTTGGCTGAAAGATAATTACAGTCCACATTTCAAATAAGAAATTATGAAATAAAAACAAATAAAACAAATTACCTTATATAAGCAAGTGATCCCCTATCTGCCAGCTCATTCACTATGATAATGAGAACTTGTTGCATTCTAGTTACATAAATTATCATATCTACTTCCATCTACATATAAATATACATCTCAATGTAATGGAAAAGAAATGGTTTATTCAATTACTGGATTTCAGGAGCTAACAATTGTTACAGTTTAGTTAAATGTCAGACACCATGCTAGGCATCTTTACAAACAATTTATTTTTAATCCTTTCAATAGTAATCTTTTGAACTCCTTAACTGCTTATCTCCTTTATCACTAATTTAACAATAATTCCTATAATATTTTATGATGTCTCTTCTATTATTTGCTAGAACTACTATTCTGCTCTCTTTCTGCCATTTTTTCATTCATTTATTCATTCTGCCTAAATACTTATTTATTGGCCATTACATGCAAAGTACCATTTTTAGCGCTAAACATAGAGTAGTGGAAAAAGTCCATTACCCAATGGAGTCTTCATGTTGTTACTCAATTCTGTGTACTGTGTAGTCAAACTAGATTGTTAGTTTCTTGGAAGCTATTTATTTATTTCTTTGTATCCTCTGGTGTCTACTACAGTAAGTACTTAATTCAAATTGGCATGCAATACATATATGTTACTTCATTTTAACATGTTTTAAATATTATTGGATTAAATGACATTTATTCCTCTACTTTAAAAATTATAATAATAACACTACATTAAATTCTAATTATCAAGAGAGGACTCAAAGGAAAGTCTAAGAAGTCATTATTCATCACACTACATGTACTTCCTGGTATCCCAAAAGTTTGTCCCCATTGAAACACGATTATTAACACAGATTTCCAGGTTAGGTTTCTGTTCTAAATGGAACAACATCTGGGTTTGTAATGGCAATAATGTAGCTAACTGAATATTTACCATGATTCTCAGTAACACAATAAACATTATCTTGACATTTCTACAGGACAAAACTATGAAGGCTATTTTTAAAGTATTTTGATAAGATTTGGCATTTGAAAATACGAACTCAATTTAATATGAAATGGACGAATTTCACTTACAATTATAGTTGTTTTAATTTGAGCTGCTATAACAAAAGTAGCTCAGACTGGGTGGCTTAAACCACAAACATTTACTTCTCACAGTACAGGATGCTGAAGGGTCCAAGGTCAAGGTGCCAGCAGATTTCATGTCTGGTGAGGGCCCACTTCCAGGTTCACAGGTGGCACTCTTTTCACTGTGCCATTGCATGGCAGCAGTGACAAGGGAGACCTCTGGGGTCTCTTTTGTAAGGGATCCTTTTGTAAAGGGACTCTTTTGTAAGGGAATCACATTCATGAGGGTTTCACTCTCATGATCGAATCACCTACTAAATGTGTCACCTGAATATACATCGAGGGTTAGGATTTCCACAAATGAATCAGGAGGGGGGAATAAACATTTAGTCCATTACAATAGTTTATATGTCCACTGTTCTCTTCACTTTTCTCAGCCAGCCAGAAGCTAGCGTAATATTTTTAATTCCTAGTGTCCATAACGTCAACAATTACCCGATGTTGTTTTCTTCATCAGGCTTTGAAAGGCAGCACAGCATAGGTTAAATGCATGGGTTTTGCATGAGTTTTGCCATGGTTTCAGATAAAAAATAGGTTCCTCTCTTTGGGACTTTTATGAGACTTATTTTATACAAACACATATAAACATTGGTATGCTGTTATATAAATCTTGCGCATGAGTGCATGAGCATGGGAGCACAAAAGAATTTGGCTTAGCCACATTACCGTTAAAGAAAGTCGGATGTGGATCGACACAAATAACATGAAGGCTGGGAGCTGGGAAGGGAAGGCATGTTTGCAGAGTAATGAAAGATGAAGCCATTCTGTTCTCAAAAATCAAACACGTAAACTGTTTACACTGTTATATTTAATCCCCCAAAACAACATAGTTATTAATCTGTATCTGTTTATATTACACATAAAGAAACCAGAAACAGAAAGTTTTACTAATGTACTCAAGTTCATGTGATGATTTAATTCAGGATTTGACAATGAGTACAAAGCTAGATGGCCAACCAAAGACCCTCACTAATTGCAGTATGAAGAAAATAAGAGCCCTTCTGCAGAGTTTCCAGCTCAAAAGCTTTTAAGAGCCAAGCCCTTTGTATGTGTATAAAGATGTGTGTTTGCATGCATGTGCCTGTGTGTGTGTGAAATAAAAATTTCATAGTTGAGAGAACTATGGAAAATAACGCAGTAACTCAACAGAGCCATTGACATTTCATATTATTCCTTCCCTCCCTTCCTCTCTCCCGCTCATCCTCCATCTCTTCCCCCCTTTTTCTTTCTTTATCACTAAGCTGATTGGATAAAACAGACCATTTCAAACCTCTGCTTTAGGACGCGTTGCAAATATGTTAGTAAATATAAAAATCCTATGACTTCCACCATTGTGAATGCACTAAAACACATTCAAAGAATTAAAAATTTGGAGGCTTGGCGGTGTAAGATTAGAGACTTGTAATCTTTATCCTTCAACTATCATACATGTGTTTGACTATCATATTTGAGTTGTCTTCATCCCTCAGCTATTATCATTTTCTGTTCATTAAACCTCTTAGCATAATTCCAGTTTAATAATCCATGCAATGGTTTGAATGTGGGGGAAAAGAATATTGCTTGGTCAGTATCATCAGTATATTCAAGCAAAAAATTAAAAAAAAAAAAACAAGTATTTCTATTTCAAAATAAATATCTTATTTAAAATAAATTTCATTTTTCGGCTAGGCGCAGTGGCTCACGGAACCTGTAAACCCAGCAATTTGGGAGGCCGAGGCAGGCGGATCATGAGGTCAGGAGTTCGAGACCAGCCTGGCCAACATAGTGAAACCCTGTCTCTACTAAAAATACAAAAAATTAGCCATGCATGGTGGCACATGCCTGTAATCCCAGCTACTTGGGAGGCTGAGGCAGGAGAATCGCTTGAACCAGGGAGGCAGATGTGGCAGTGAGCCAAGATCACACCATTGCACTCCAGCCCAGGTGACGGTGTGAGACTCTGTCTAAAACAACAACAACAACAACAAATCATTTTTCATTTGATTTATTCTTGATTGGGATTATTAGCATGAAGGTATCTGAGAAACTGCACATAACTCAATTTCTAGGTCTTTACCTCTCTCATCCTGAAAGGCTTCCTTAGGCCAACTTTGCTTACTTAAATGCTTTCCTTCTTTCAAGACCCTGTTCATTCAGTGGCTTTACTGAAGTCTCTCCATCATCCCAAATAAAATGCTTGGAGCAACAGAAAAGGTAAAACTGAGACAGCCATCAGCTTTGCCCACAGTAGACCTCAGACTTGTACAAATAAACACAGATACATGTTTAAAGAACAAATTACAAAACTCATCAATCATTAAACTCAGGGTAACACATTTTTCAGCCTGCACAAGATACCTAGATGTTTGGCTCATGCCTTTGCTGTAGATCTGTCCAGTAAGTGGTCGGATTTTTGGATCAGAACATGCAATTTCTGTATAACTGATACACAGATGTATATATTGTCTTTCAACTTTTTTGTTTTTAACCACATCTTGAACCTTGGAGGAATTATAATGGGAAACTTCATTTTCGAAACTCCCACAAGTAAAATAGTGCAAAATTCATATAAAAGCAGTTACAACCTGTCTCTTTCAGGGTAGCTCCCTCCCTCCAATCCAAGCTACAAATCAGCCACATTAACAAAGGTCGGGCTGCATCTTCCAGTTAATTTGAACTCTTTCCCTATCTGCTTCCATCTGTGAGCAAACAAAACGTCTCCAATCCCTAAGGGGTGTCTCCTCAGCATTAGCTGCTACTTTTATGCCATATTGTTGGATGGTAGTTAGGAAAAAAATGCAGGGCCTGAAACAGGTATTTGCATTCCTATCTACATCAAAGGGCTGAATTTTTCTTTCATGGGACTTAGTGTTTTCCAGAACACAAAAGATCCGTGCTTAGCCACAATATTATATTTTGCATTTGTAAACCACTCATTCCAGTTTCTCTAAGATCTCCTGCATCTCCAAAGACATTCAAACACTTCACCAAAGAGATTCTCTGTTCCTGTTATCAAGTATTTTAATACAAGATAATAATTATGGTTTAGAGAAATGCTAGAAAAATGCAGGGAAATCTCCCAGGTGCCACTTAGCTCTCCTTCCTTGCTGCATTCCCTCTCCCACCCCATCACTGAAACCTGAGCTAGCCAATTAGATGAACAGCTTGTCACTCCTAGATGCAGTGCAATGTCTGCATCTTACTGCAGCTGTTAGGACTGACAATTCAATTCCAGTCTGGAATCCTACAACAAAGACTCTCTCGTCTGGTTCCTGGGAGTCAGAGATTCTCCTTATTCATCTTTGAACCTCAATAAATATGCATTTATCCTGGAGCACTCAGAAGGCTTAAATCTGTATAAATAGACAGAAACATGGAAATTGTGACCCTAGTTTAGCCACTAGATGACTCAGCAGGAGTGGACTCTTCGGCTTCCAAGGACAGCTCCCATAGCTGCTCTCTCAGAATATACCTTAAATTCCCAGTCACAGAGCAGGGTGCCCTAGGAACCATTCAATTTCCCTAGGCCTGTGAACAGCAGATTTTTACCTTGGCAGGTTGGATAATCTACAACACTCTTTCATATGTCTGTCCTTTTATAAAATCAGCTCTAGTTTGTACTGGGACCTAGAAAGCATTAGAGCTAAGAACAGGATCCTGAAGCATGTATTTCAGAGATAACTACCCTTTACTAACAACAAATACATAGCATACAGATTCCTGTGAGGTGCAGTAACCATTTTTGTATTTATAGTTATCAAAAGAAGGGAAAACAAGAAATCAAGGGCCACCTCATTTCTCATATAATGTGTTCTCCTTTGTGCCTGACAGACAGACGAGGACTACATGAAGCATGAATCCTCAGGAAACCCAGTCACTAATTTTTTAAAGTGGAATGAGTCCTAAGTGTCAAGGGGTTTTAAGTAAAGGGAAAATTAAAGCAGTTAAAAGGAAGTTATACTTACCACCTGCTATTTACTGGGCCTTGTGGTATGTTTTTTTTTCATACATTATTTTATTCTGCTTCATAAAACCCAATTAATATTTTCCTCATAAACATTTGGGATAGATACTTTTACTCATATTTTACAGGTAGAGAAAGTTGATATAAATTAGTATCGGTGTTAGTATCTGAGAGAGGTTAAACAACTGCCCGAAACTAGTGAGTAGCAGAGCTGAAATTAAAAACCTGAACTACTACACACCAGAATTATTTAACAGAGTTGAATTGTGATTTTTGCATTTCTCGAGAAATGTCCCTTGGTGAAAACTCTGAGAAGAGACAAATGTCTGAATCTTCTCCTGCAGGAGGTCTCCAGGCTCCCATTGCTCTTTAAAAATGGTGATCATAATATAAGGGATATATGTCCAACGAATCTAGTGTTCCATAGACTCTGTCAATCTTTTGCCCAATCTTTGCTATACTTCAAAACTTTTTGAATCTATAATTTGGGCATCTCGCTATCATTTACTGCATTATTTCTAGGCTAGATGTTTAGTGGCAAAATAATTTAAAAATATAGAACCCAAAAATTAGAGGGTCTTCACAGGAAAAGGAGGTGACAAACATACAATTCCCCAAAATACAATTAAATCTGATATATCAGCACTATGAGCAGAGTACTAAGAGATCATAAAGGAAGAAGTAATAGCAAATTGAAAACAATGTAAATCAGCAATAAAATATTGGTCAGGTTAATTTTGATATATCCACAAAATGGAAATCACATAGCCATTAAAATCATATTGCAGCACAGTATTTAATGATTTGGGGATACTTTTCATATACATTGTTTAGTAGACAAGCAGGCTGTAAAATAAAAGCAATATAATTTCATTTAAAAATATATTGGAAGAGAGAGAACACTTTAGCAAATGTTAATAATGGTTATATTAATATAAAAAGGTTACCATTATTGCTTCTGCTTTTTGCTTTTTTTATGTTTTGTATAGTGAATATGCTTTTCTTTTGTAATTAGAAAAACATTCAATACAGTTTATTTAAAACTCAAATCATGTTAACAAAGACTTAACAACAAAAATCAATTTGAAATTCTTTCAAATTGGGGAAAGTAAAATTCTTAACACACTTAAGATTTATTTCCACAGATGGCCTCATGAGCTACAAATACCTCACTCATAAATCGTCTTGCCTTGAATTTCCACTCAGTGTTCTGGTATCATGCCAGATGTGGCATCTTGCCTTGGTCCAACTCCTCCTTTGTAATTTTAAAGGCCTCTCACACTTGGGATGCTGAGCTAGAGTCATTCTCCTGCTTGATAGCTTTTGAGAGTGAACACATAATTTCGCTGTGTATTGTCATTCAGTTGGTAGATGTTTCTGGCTGCTTCTTCAATCCATACAATATACCTTTCCTACCAAGAAATGTGTGATTTCTATTCTCTCAGCCTCGGTGTAAATCCCTGAAAGCAATAAGGAGAAAAAAAAGAGCAAGAATCCTCCAAGATCTATAATCGCACAGGCCCCAGGAAAGAAGCATAAAGAAAACAGTCACTAAAAACAAATGCAGAATAAGACCTGAAATACAATATTTGACCACAGTCTAAAAGTGAAAGCTTAGAAACTGCTCAAGGATGTCATGTGCCTTGTTGGTTTTGAAGAACAATTATTCAGAGCTTTCCATTTAATTATGGCCAAAATGCCCAGGTCTGTTTTTCTTCAAAATCCAGTGCTCTGATGACTGGCTACATTACTCACGCATCTTGAGCTATGCTACTGGGAAAAGAGGAAGAACAGTTTAAATTATTGTTATGTGGAAAGTCGGGATTATTAACAACCAACGAATCTAGGAGGAAAGCCAAAATCTGTGAAGAAGGCTTTCAATGCCTCTGGGCCAGCTCATCTGAATTCAAGAACTGGAGAAAGATTTTCACTTATAAAGTTACCCAGAGGGCCTGGGGAAGAGGTGAGTGTCTTCCAGCAGCTGAGCATAGATCAGTACCTGAGATCACTTACAACCTGCATGGCTGTGGTCAGACCCTAATGCAGTCTGGGCTGCAGACACAACGTGGTCAGGGTACCAACAGCAGACTCAGTGAAAAAGGAGACTGTTTCTGGAGAGGCCTCTGAATGATCAGCTGCATACCAACCACTGTGTTTTCGTGTGTGTGTGTGTGTGTCCCAGTGTGCACTGAAAAACAGCCTAATTTATACATGCTCATATATCACCAGCTTGTTAATTCAACACTAAAGCAAAAAGATGACAGGAATACAAGTTTTTGCTTCGTTTTTTCTGTTTTCTCTCTAACTTGTTTGGTAGATGAAAGGAGCATGCACACCATTTCAGATGTTTACTCAAACACAAGATCCATTGTGATGATCTTTATTACTTTTGTAATACTAAAACCCACAGTTGTGCTTAATCATAAGATCCTCTAGGGTGACACTCTCTAAATTAAACGACCAAGAATTTATATTTTAAGTCAAGCTATCTCCCGGGTCTTAATAGTATCTGATCCAGAAAAGAAAAAATGAGTGTTAATAGCAGGGCATACAGTACTATATAAGGCACTTTCATCCTCCTAATGAAGGAAAAGAAGATGATGAAATATTACTGGGAAACTTTATCATATGCAGTGAAGCCTGTGATGAGAAGGAAGCTTTAGAAATAGTTTTATTATTCGGGTAAATATTTCTAGACTTATATTCCCTTATTGATATACTCAGTATCAGAAACTTAGATTTATTATTAGAGATTTTTAATCCATGATTCATAATTTTAATAATTATTTTAGTTGTAGCTCTTTATATAATGAAATTAAACTGCCTGATGCATATTAATGAATAAATAAATGTACTTAGTCAATTTGACTAGAAAAAAATATTAATCACTTGTTGTATGGCTTTATATGGTAAAACATTAGCTGGCTAGCTCAATATTACATCTTTAACTTGGCTGGGAGATTATATATAATATACAAAAAAGAAACCAAACTATCTGGACAGCTAAAGAAGCAAACAATACATGTGAACACTATTTTAAAATTCAGGTAATTAAGAAAAAAAGAATACATATGTGTGTGTGATGAGGTATTACTTATCCATTCATTCATTTATTAAAAAATATTTGTTGGGCAACCTGCTTGGGTCCCCTTTCATGCTGTGGAAGCTTTGTTCTTTTGCTCTTCACAATAAATCTTGCTGCTGCTCACTAAACAAAAAAAAATTGTTGAACACCTGATACAGGGTAGGCACGATTCTAGGTGGTAGTATTAGAATAGCGAACAAAAAAGTCAAAGTAACTGCCTTTGTGGAGCTTGCTCCCTGATTATCATCAGGTTACATAATAATTATCCACACTTGGATTTGCACATTCAGATTTAGATTACTGTAAATACAAAGCCACCGTATGTGTGAATTAGAGTAATAGAAAGAGAATAAGAAAATCCGGTTTTCAATATTATCTCGATGTGACCTTGTTCTTGTCATTTAATCTCTGAAAAACCTTTTTTTTTTTTAACCTATTAAATGTGTTGGTTGGTATGCTCAAATGATCTCTAATGTCTATTGAATTTATAAAGTTCTGTAATTTTGTGTTTCCTGATAGAAGAAAAATATGTTTGGGCTCATGTTTATAGTGTTTATATGTGGAAAGTTTTCAACAACTTAAAAAGACCCCACAAAACTCTAATTGCAATCAACAGCAAACTGAGACAGGTATTGCAGTACTTAAGTACAGTGATGGGTAGCTCTTGGCAAAGTTCATGAGAAAAATCACCACACTGATTACACGCATTGTAAAGCATTGTCAGAAACAGCAATTAAATTACAGGGAAAGGGATCCACAAATCCTTTCCTTAAAATCACTACTATTATCACGGTGTTAACTGGGTAATTTTTCCAGCACAAGGGGCAAATTCATTTTTAAAAAACATAATCAGTTAAATGGTACACATAGAAAACGCCCTTCTTACAACAGCCAATCTGAAGTTATTCTATAGAACAAAATAAGCAAAAACACAAAAGTAAAAACCCACATTACACATAAGTACAAAAGTTACCTGTTTAAAAGACAGACTTCATTTTTTCAGCTTTGTAAAATAGAGTTAAGAACAGAATACAGAAATCTCAGAAATCATGTCTCATACAGATCTAAGCCAATCTCATTAATATTAAAGATAATATTTATAAAAATAAACTTTGAATTAATCATGTTTGCATTATCTGGTATTTTCATTAAAGAACAAGAGAGCATGGAGTTGACTATAAAATGAAATTTGTTTCTAGTTGTTTATGATTTAAACAAACCAGTGTCAGATTAAAAAGCTTTTACTCTTAGTACCATAGAAGCTTTGTCTTGGGGTGTCCTGGGCACAGTTTATGATTCTAGAGTCAGTGCAGATCGTATTTCCCATAAATTACAACCCATTTGAGGAAACTGCTTCTTTAACACTGTGTCACTGCTTGTATACCTAGCGAGGACCTGTTAATGTGATTATTCTTTGTACTTTTTTACTCAATCCCTTAACAACTTTTATCTGTGCTGTGATTCATGTTTTCAAAGTGCTTTGATTTCCACTATGTGGTTTAATCCTTAAACACTTCCTTGAAGTAGATAAAGCAGCCATCAATTTCTCTGAGCCTCAGTTTCCTTATTTATTATATGGAAATAATAGTAATAACCTTAGCTGCACGTGGTGGCACGTGCCTGTAATCCCAGCTACTCGGAGGCTGAGGCACACATACCTTATCATAAGGTTTTTGTGAAGATTAAATGAGATAATAATGATGAGGAGGATGATAGTTACATTTCTTGGTTATTTACTATGCTCTAAAAACTATTTTAATTGTGCTACATTGTTAACTTATTTAATTCTTCATTGTGACCCTAAAATGCAGGTGCTATTATTTCCTCATTTTATATTGGAGAAAACTGAGTCACAGAAAGGCAAAAAAATTTGCCCAGCGTTACAAAAAAAGTGACAGATCTAGTTAGATAATGACAGAAGCCACCTAGAATTATATTAACACTTCAAATAATATTACTTCCCTCCCTTAGTAAACATATTTTCACATCAACTAATGATTTCTACAAGACTCCAATGTAGTCATTTTAAATCCCTAATGGAAATAAGGGTTACAAAAATTATTCAACGTAAATTCTATCTATTCTAAACAAGTTGCTTTGATCCTGTACTTAAAGAAAAATAAACAAGTAACTGAATCTTAATTCATCAATATCCTATATCATAGTCATAAATATCATTTGTCCAATTTAAAAGAAATTAGAATATGGCCAGAAAGAGTCAGGCAAGAGGACTAAATAAATAAGTATTCTAAGTATTTAAAATGCCTTTTGGAGCTCATGGATTTGGAAGGGGTTAGAAAAAGGGAGCTGCCATTTGGGAACCTTTATAAAAAAAGGTCTTAAAAAAACCTATGAAGCAAGAATTATCAAGTATCTTTTAAAATATATTGTTTGTCAAAAACCCTTATGCTTGAAGATATATAATTCCTTATTGGATTATATTTAAATTTTTTTTTCCAAAAGCAAAACTGCTACTTACGAAGTCATCTGTTAAACAATTTATATTTTATTCTAAGCAAAATTCTGATTACAACATACATGCTTTGTGAAGACACAGTCAATATGTTAACACTAAAATATCAATGCCTAGGCCATAATTAGTATTCAATAAATGCTTCAATTATGAAATATGGAAGCAAGCTCCTGCTAGTCTATCAACAGTTATAAAATGCATCATTACACACACACACATACCTACACATCCTTCCGTATGGCTAAAAACAAATTTTAACTTGTTTTTCTTCTGCCAAAAACTATCAAAAAATAGATCATGATAATCCCCAAAAGATCAATCACTCTTTATATTTTAAAAATACATCTTAAAAAAAACCTAACACCTAGATAGTTATTTTCAGGTACAGGGTATACATATTGATTAACATAATGAGAAAATTAAAGCATTTATAAAGTGCTCTTAAGGACTAATCTACTAAGAAGATTTATATTTTTAATTAAACATTTTACCATGGCAATATATAACAAGAAGATCTTGGCTCCACTGTCAGACTGAATAAAGCTAGCATTGCATGAATCAGGAGAGGAGAAAGGGCTTTTGAATAGAGAAAGGTGGGTAGGTGAGGGGAAAGAATACTGAGTTGGGCTGAAATCTTCATCCTGTTAACAAGTCCCTGAATTACTGTCAGTGTTATTGTTAAGCCACAGGGTATCTCTTTACAAACTAGAAAAAGGTTACACTTTATCAAGACCCATTATTTCTATCTGTGGAAAACTGTCACAACATACTTATTATGGAAACAGAATCTGTATCATTATTTAACTCCCTTAAACTTAATAATAAGCATACAGATCAACGATATCCATGATGCAAATAGCATACTGTTAGATGTAGTGACATTGTGCACTGTACAAACAAACGTGCATGCCTGATTGTCATGTTTGAGACAGAGACTTCTTCATCTTATTATAGACACTTATATGACTCATAATGTCCTTCTGCTACTAAAAAAGAGCCTGAAAATTGGCCTACATTGCTTCAGAAAACTGAGTCCCAGTCTTCTCAGCATTTCCACTTATCCTAATAAGTTAACTTATAATAAGGTAATAATTTGCTTTACCTACTTATAAGATAGCCTACTACTTCTGAGGATGACAAAATTTAAGGACTGGCTTTCTGAGTTTGAATTGCACACAAAGTATTCAACTGCTTTTCCCTACAGATGCAGAAAACCATCAACAATGTCTATGTGTGTGTATGTGTATGTAAATAAATTTATGGCTTGTTTTCCCTTCCATCTTTTCTTGAAATAATGTTTTGACATTAGTGTACCTTAATACATCAATATGTTTTCGGTTTGATTATCCTTTTCCTGTTACTGAATGTCTATTTGGATATATGTTAGTTCTTAGAAAGGCTGGCTATCACCTAGTGCCTATAAGGTTAAGAAAATGCCTGCCTGTTAAATATAGAGACATAAAGGAAAACAACAGCTGAGCACTTGCATCATTGTTCTGGAGGGCAACACTGATTACCTACTGCAGTTCTGACTCCAATAATATAACTTCTATCTATTAACTAAATAAGCAGTATTGTATTTAAATGAAGACTTGTATGTTTTAGAAAAGTCATCTCAGGATTATAGAGCTAGTGTATTTACTAAATTATCCTTTTCTCTGACCCAAAGAGTCTTGAGTGCATGGTTTATGACAGTTTGTTTAACACACTGTGCTGGAAGTAATTATTATCCATTATTTTTAGAAGGGTCTAATATGCTACTGTGAAACCTTTTTTTCCCCCTGCATCAATAGAATAATATTCTGTTACTACTAGTCATATACTAAATTTCAAAACTGGATAGAGCACTATGATCCCTCTAAAATATAATGATTTATAACTTGGTTTCCCCTCAATTTTAAGTTGCATTCTTATATTATAATTTCTTTTAATTTCTAATAATTATATTTTTATTGAAACGATCTTTGTTTTGATTATAAATTCTCTAAGAACTGGATGATCTCTAGAATTGAATTATTATTCCAGAAATTAAGTTGAATAGCTAGAGTTTCTTTTGTGTCCCTCAATAAGGTATACACTTCACAAAGTTTTTCTCATTTGATCCACAGAGCATTTTAGTTTGGGTAAAATAATTATGTTCATTTTGCAGATGCAAAGTTAAAATCTGTATAGTAAGTTGTGCAGTTTCTTAAAAGACGAGGGAAGTGTCACAATCTGTAGAGCTAGGATGTGAACCCAGGAAGCCTAACTTCAGACCTGGGGTCTTAGCCACAGTGCAAGACTATGCTAAACGGCTTCAGCATTTAGCTTTTATGCATGGTCTTCTGAGGTTAGTTGATATGGCAATTTCAAATGATATGAAAAATAATGAATCAAGGCTTTCCAGCTGTCCTCAATGATTTGCTCCACCTGTCTTCAGGCCTTTCTTTCATCCATCAGCACTCTTCACCCTCTCAGCACAAAGAACAGCCTCCCTCGGGGACTGGGTAGAGTTGCTATCTGACACCCAAAATTCACAACTTGCTTCTTTGCATTCTCCCTGACATTTCTATTCATCAGCTCGTCTGTCTGCTTCAGAATCACAATTCTCTCCAGGTTTGGTTTTGAAAGCGGGGCTCAAAATTTCTGTTGTTCTCTGAGGCTGTGGATCCCTCACACTCACACGATGCCTCCTTTTGCATGAGAGAGATGCCTGTCCATTATCCACAGGCTGCTTCTGAGTGAGAGAGATTTCATCCTTTCTAAAGACCTTCTTGACTAAAGTAGTTCTCTTTACCTTTGTCATCTTGCAGCCACTCTCTCAGACAGATGAGGCACCCAGCGTGTTCTATTTCCATAGCATTTACATATTATTAATAGAAGCAGGACAGTATCTAAAGGATGACATTGAAGAAGAGTTTTTTCACATTTTACCACAGGGCTCTACAAGAAGATGATCTTGCCAGTGTTCTCTTGAAACAAGTTTCCTTTTTCTCAACTCAGAGAAATGCTTTTTATGTATCACTTGTGAAAGATTCTTATGGTCTACTGTTTTTTTAAATTTCCTATTGTTGGTCTGACTGGCACTGTGAAATGACATCAATATTGTCAGATTCAACCAAGTGTCATTATAGCCACAATAAAATACCATGTCTCTAGAAACTATTTATTCAAGTATAAAAAGGAATCAAGCATAACTTTAATGAGATTTCTCAGACTGTGTGTCTGCCTGAAAGAAATGCGTTCCCTCTGTCCAGTCAATCAGAGGATTAGAGCTCTTTCCAGCTTTCTCTCATTACCTGCTTGTTGACTAGTGCAGCCTTCAAAAAGATAACCAAAGACTCCCTACATCTCTCAGATGCTATGTAATTTATTGTGATGTAATGTATTGGTCTATAATTATGTCTTCATTTTTTTCTTCTACTTTGACTACAAAATCTTCCTTTATCTTTCGTGTGTGTGTGTGTGTGTGTGTGTTGTTGTTGTTTTTTTTTTTTTGAGAGGAGTCTCGCTCTGTCGCACAGGCTGGAGTGCAGTGGCGCGATCTGGGCTTGCTGCAAGCTCCGCCTCCCGGGTTCACGCCATTCTCCTGCCTCAGCATCCCCAGTAGCTGGGACTACAGTCGCCCGCCACCACACTCGGCTAATGTTTTTGTATTTTTAGTAGAGACAGGGTTTCACCATGTTAGCCAGGATGGTCTCGATCTCCTGACCTTGTGATCCACCTGCCTCGGCCTCCCAAACTGCTGGGCTTACAGGCGTGAGCCACCACGCCCGGCCTTCCCTTATCTTCCTTACTGTGACTGCATTTACTCTGAGACTTTTAGCTTTATCCTTGACTGTAACTCAGGCAAATTACTAACTACAATCTTCTTTAAACCTCTGATATTGATTTCTGGCTTTATTTTTCTAATCCATGCTGTGCCCTGGTAGAGGGAATAGAAATTTTTAAGAAATAGCAACGAAATTAAAGTTTGGCTATTACTTTCACATAATACATATTTTTCTGCTTCTATAAAAACAAACATAACAACTCATAAAAAAATGACAAGAAATGGAAATAAAACATAGGGATCAAACTGGAATGACTTCTAAAAATAGCTAGAGTTACTGATTTACTATAAAAACTAAACAGAAAGTTTGCAAGTCAAAAATAAGTTTATTCTGATTATTCTTTTGTAAGTTCACTGTTTGAAATTTTAAATGCACTTATATTCACTACCACATTCAGGGAAACATCTTGGTAAATAGAGATTTTTAAATCAGAGTCAGAAAAAAATGTTACCCAGGAGATAAAGTGAGAGATGGAGAGGTTGAGTTTCCTTATTGAGACCTTGGCAAGACCAAAAGCACCAATGATCTATAATGGTGGCTGGTGGTTCTCAAGGTAGTTAAGGGATAATGTGCATTAGCATCACCATAAATGTTTATTAAAACTGCACACCCCAGGACTCATCTCTGATCTATTGTGTCAGACTGAGAGTGAAATCTGGAAACCTGCATTTCAAAGATACTTCCCAGGTGACTGTGCAACCAAATTAGAGGATTTTTCATAGCTATCAATTTAGAGATAAGCAATACGGAATTACAAAGTGAAAATAAAGATGCAAACCAGTTTGTACATTTAAAATTCTTCTCATCCAGTTGCATGATTTATATTAGGCATGCCTTGTTTTCGTTTGGCTATTGGGATTACGGGCCCAGTTATCTTATATCTTGTCTATATGCTGTTACTGTCAGAGAAAAGGCGAATTTAAGTCTTATTTGAAATGTGTGCCTTCATCTGGGTCGTAAAAGTTAGGTGTGACCTTTAAGTACTTCATAGATTCTTAAAAATATGTCAGTTTCACATATATATGTATGTGACCAATGGACTTATATATATCACCTTTCAGGCTGGACATAAAACCACATGTACTTCCTTAATGTAAAATGAGGTAGAAAGGTAAATATTTTAAAATATAATTTGTTCCGCATATTTTTACATGCATGTGCCTGTACATATGAAAAAATTGTGTGTTTTCTTCCTAGAATAAGAAAAAAATAAGTTAAAAGGAAAGAAGTCATCAACTGAATGAAAGGAGAGAAAATAAATTTCTGGGAATGTACTGTTCCCAACTCAATGTTCTCAGCCAACAACTGAAAATCATAATTACTATTAGAATAAAAATACTTCAGGCCAGGCCTGAAGTCAGTGATCAGCTGCTAAGAGGAGTAGTAGTTATCAACATCATGAGAATGACAGTAGTAACCAAGCAAAGCAATGCGGTCTGTACATTTTACTGAATGAAACATCAGGTATTTAGATCATGTTTTCTTTCTATAATTTTGCACTTGTTTTCAATTACAGATAATTATGTACTTACAATATTGTTTTATATGTTTTATGGAAGGAAAGAACTCCTCCTAGCTTTAAAGTAAAATAGAGCAAAACTGACTTGACCCCGATTTTCCTTTAAATCCATATCTCAAAGTATTTTAAATCTGAAGTAAAGACTACCTGTGTCAATGCAACATATATTTTTGTAAACCTTTGTTCCTTGTTGTCCACCACTTCTATGTACTATATCCCTCTCACATCTGCTTTTATATCTATAGCATCTGGCTTGCTTATGATCCATGATATTTCAAATTAAACTAAGAAATAGAGGCAGTGAAGCTGAATGTACAAAACAGAAAGTTTGATCTTAGTAGACTTTCTTCCAATACACTGTGTTCTGTTTTCTGATTCACACCCAATGATTTGTGTATTGTTACAACTAGCTCAGATTCTAGTGTGGCCAATACTTTCAAACCAGACACTATTCCTAACCAAAAATATGGCAAGTATCCCAAGAACAGAATTATTAATGTAATCGTCTTGTCATTCACTGACTGAAATATGTAACGAGGAAAAGGCTTCTATTAAATATACTATAAATAAGCATTTAACATTTGGAGCTTTAAATGACACAACAGGGAAACATTTGTGTAGACTGAAATCTATTTTTATTGTTGATTGAATCAGCAGTTTGTAAGGCTGCCAGGCAATGGATCAGTACACTTATAGAAAAATCAAATTTAATTGTATTAATTCACTGATGAATACAAACCAACCCAAGACAAGTAAAAATTGGGAAATATTTTTTTATTGCTCACATCATAGACTGAGCCAGAACTGTGTTAAATTATTTGTGTTTCTCTTATATTATAACAAATGACAGAAAACAAAAAACAACCTTCCTAATGATTGCTGTGTTTGGGATGGCAAATAAGCATTAAGTGATTAATGCCCAATAGTGACCAATAAATAATTTAGTTATCTCTGCAGACTTTCTGTTTTCTTGTAATGTTTTGTTTCCTTAGATACATAATACAATTGTCCTTAATAATGAAAAAGTAAATACAACCATGATTTATTATTTTTATTGGGCTACCAGAAGCAACTGTTGTATAAGGACACCAATGTGGATGGATAATTGGCATGATTTTCCAAATTTGCTGATTTTGGAGAAGATTAATATTTGATAATATAGTCTTGATAATGGTCGACCATTGAAAATGAGGTTAAAGGCAATCAATTTTCAATACGTTTACTGAATGGTTTATAAAGATATTTCTAAGAATGGAAATTGAACTTAACTAGCAAAGATTATAGTTTTAATCTGTACGTAAAATGTATTTTTTAAATCCTCTAACTACCTAAAAACTCTATTTTTTTCACATTCGTATATTAGCATGTATATGTGTGGGAGGTATAGTTCTGAGATGTTTATGTTTCATCGTTCATTTTCCTTAACTATTAAAAGTTATTCTTCAAGTACTTGAAGCCAGAAGGTCTAAACCAGGGGTGATTTTGCCCCCCAAGGGACATTTGACAACATGTAAAGACAATTTTGGTTGTCACAACTAAGGGAGTGCTACTGGCATCCAGTGAGTAAAGGCCAAGGATACTACTAACCATCCTATAAGACACAGGACAGGCCCCTATGTCAAAGAATTCTGAAGCCCCACATGTCTACCATGCCAATCTTCAGAAACCCTGTCCTAACCTTTTAAATTTGACCTTATTTTCAAGTACATTTTTTAGTTCAGAGGAAGCACTCTTTTAAGGTAGCAACAGAATGGTGCATGCTGCTAGTGCCTCTTTTGCCCAGTGCTGCTGGATGGGTACTGAATTTAAACTAGTTAATGTGAATCCAGAAAAAACAAGGGCAGGTCATCATTTCAAGACAAAATGACTAACATGAAACTTTAATAGCCCTCAGTGTTGCACTGCTTTCTTTGTCTTTGTATGACAATAAACATCATATTTATGATTACTTTGTTTTTGTTAGGTGTGAAGATAGAATTCTAACGAACCATCAAATATCATAAAAAGGGAGTGAGAACAAGCACCTGGCTCAAAGGTCCATTGCCTGCTCATATAAGGTCCTAAATTCACTCTGGTAGTCTATATAAAACAAATGAGCTATAGAAAAATGCTTTTTCTGGCAGTGTACCTACGTACCTTAAAACATTTCTCACCAGGAAAAACAAAAAATAAAGCAAACATATACACATAACCCCCCAAAAACAACAAAAAAACTCTCTCTGTGTTGGCTAAAATGGCAGACACATTTTAAAGTATGCAGAGCATACATTTCAGTACTAAATTATTGCAAATAAATAAATTCAGAGAACGTAAAATGAAATATACAGGACTTCAACATATCCAAATGTCAATGAATAACAAGTAGTTGAAAGACCAGCCTTTTAATATGCACCAAGACCAATTCTTGGGCTACAATATACCTATGCAAATAAAACAAAATCAACTTAATGTGAAGCATGTGTTGAAGGTACTCTATCCCTTTAACTATCCCCACTTGGCTGTTAGAGTGAAATGGTGTTAGACTATTCTCATTAACTTTTAAAAGCTTAAAGAAAAGGCAGAATTTTACACTTCTCAGAGTTAATAGGCCTTTCGTTTATTGCCAATCTTAAGTAAAAATTCACAAGTAGAAAGATGCCAAAACATATTTGTCTCTCTGGATACCTTTATAATATATTTTTTTAATTTCACCAAATCAATATTTACAGATTTTATGTTTTAATTTATACTTGCCATATACTAAAATAATTTTTATAATGCACTTAATGGCTTACAAAGATTAACACAAACAGCAAATAAAAAAAAATCTAAAAATGTAATGAAATGTATCAAGAACACAAGAAAAAGAGAAAATAAGAACAATGAGATGGAAACAGAAAGAGAGGCACACAATTTACCATCCCCGAGACTCACTTGTAGAAGCCACTGGGAATTTTGAAAATGTCAGACTATATCTCAATAAAGAACTACAAAATATGAGCTCAGAATATACCATATCCCATATCCTAAGACACTGCAGTCCCTCATTTTGGTAAAACTATTGTTTGTCTTTTCTTTGCCCTGTCCTGTCTTTAAAAATAAATATCCTATTGTAATTTCATCACTCTCTTCATCTCAGCTATGCTACGTCCCTCAATTAGTCCCATACCCAAATGGCTCACAAACACACAATACTCTTTTCTTAGGTCCAGATCCACATATTCACCGACCTATTTGACATTTTTTGTTATATAACCTCAAGATATCTCCATTGTTATTGATAGCTCCCTCTGCTTCATTCTATAACCTATGTATCTGTTGTACTGCCAGCTTTCCATTTTTACTACCTTCATCCAGGTCCAAGACATTACGATAGGAACTACTGCAACAGCTTTTTAACGGGCTCTCAGACATTCACTCCAAAATCCCCTAATCTGTGAAAGCAAATCTGGTCATATTAGCTCTTCATAAAATCTTAAACAGTTTTCCTTTGCAATTTTAAAATAAAAACAAACTCTTTAATATGGCCAAAAAGTATTAACTTGTTCTTGAAACAAAATACCATTTCAATCACATTTCAACCCTCCTGCTTGCTGTATTTCAGCTACTATGGAAATTCATTTCCATTCTCCCAGCTCCATTCTACCACAGCACCTCTGAACATGCTATGTTTCCTCTACATAACATCCTTTTTTCCTTCACATTAAACATCTTGTCACCTGGTTCACCCCATTCATCTTTCTGATTTCATCACAAATGCCATTTCTTTAGAAAAGTTTTCTCAGATCCCTTTACGAGGCCCAACCTGCCTAAGGGAGTCTCATAGAGCTCCATGGTCCTCCCTCTTCTTCCTGACATAGATGCAATTTTGTGTTTGTTTGTGGAACACCCTAGTGCGTGTCTTTATGCTTCACAAAGATACTGATATGGCTTGGCTGTGTCCCCACCCAAATCTTATCTTGAATTGCAGCTCCCATAATTCCTATCTGTTATGGGGGGACCTGGTGAGAGATAATTGAATCATGAAGGCGGTTTCCACCATGGAAACTGGTTCCTGTGGTAGTGAATAAGTCTCACAAGATCTGATGGTTTCATAAGGGGAGAAACCCCTTTTGCTTGGTTCTCATTCTCTCTTGTCTGCTGCCATGTAGGACATGCTTTTTGCCTTCTGCCATGATTGTGAGGCCTCTCTCGACATGTGGAACTCTTAGTTTGTTAAACTTTTTCTTTAGAAATTACCCAGTCTTGGGTATGCCTTTATCAGGAGCATGAAAAAGAACAAATAGAGATATCAAAGAGGGCAGAAACCATGACTTTATTTTTGCTCATTACTAGACCCTCAAGTCTAATGCCCGTTCTTGACACTTAATGCCTGTCCAACAAATACTTGCCAAATGAATAAATGAATATTATAGTGGTATCTTGAATTAAGAACGATAAAAGTCAGCCGGGCGTGGTGGCTCATGCCTGTAATCCCAGCACGTTGGGTGGCTGAGGTGGATGGGTCACCTGAGATAAGGAGTTTGAGACCAACCTGGCCAACATGATGAAACCCCATCTCTACTAAAAATACAAAAAATTAGCTGGGCATGGCAGTGTGCGCCTGTAATCCCAGCTACTCGGGAGGCTGAGGCAGCCTGGACAACAAGAGCAAAACTCCGTTTCAAAAAAAAAAAGAATGATAAATAAAAGTTAACTATTTGAGATGTTGGTGCTAATTTCTGAACCAGTGATACACTGTGTAGAAATGCACATAATGGCATAAAAGGTCAGTGTTTGAAAATTATTAAAGGATAACATAATGCCCCAAGACCAATAACAAATTCTTACATATAGAACTCTTATGGTACTGTTTATACACATTGGTTTATTACTCCAGATACTCTATGGGACAGAGGATATTATTCTCCTTTTTATCAAGAGAAAACTGAGCTAAAAAAAGTTAAGTAACTTTCTCAGCGTGTTTTAAAATGTAAATGATAGACCTGGGATTTGAACCCAGGTTGTAGTCATTTCAAAGTCCGTGACCTTAACCTCTATGTTGCATAGCATTAGTAGTGTCTAAATTTAGGTGACTATTTGGGGGAGGAGGTCATGAATTTTTTTTAATGTTAATAATCTTCATTCATTTAATAATTTTGGATGATCACCCTCTATAACAGAGATTTCTTCTACATTTCATGTAAATATACCAGGGTAAAACTTTGCAATTTTTAAAATCACTGCATTAACCATACAATGGGGTCACTCAGTAAAAGTCATTTATGAACATGACCGAAGATTTCATTATAAAAACACCCACTGCCAGTAGCCCAAAAACATTATAAGAAGGCTCTTGTGTGGAAAAAAGTATTTCTCTTAAGAAAGACCTTTCTTCTTTTTTTTAAATCAATGGCACAAATTTTCTCAGAAAACACCAAGGAATATCAACCAATCAAAGACACAAAGGTTTATCAAGAAAGGTTTATGGAAAGCAAATGTTCTCCAAATATGCAAATCCAAAAAGGAAGGACAAAGCTGGGTGAACCCTATCTGCAGATAGCACAGAGTTAACTGAGTACAATCACAGAGTAATTGTGACTGTTTCAAGAACTGTGTTTCAGATCATGTTAACTTGAGGAAAAATAAATAAATCTTGCTTAATTCAGTGAAACTGCTGGTTTTATGAAGAACCTATTGTGGGCCAATATTTTATAATTCAATATTAGTGATACACTGGGCAAATTTTCTCATTAATGACACTGCATCATCAAACTGCATAAATGCTCCACTGACCCTAACTTATTTGCTACTGACCTCCATAGTTTGCTGAAAGTAGCAGTTTTGTATGTATTCCAAATTTGAAAAGCAAATTTCTGTTTCAAAGGACAGATCTGTGACTGCCTTTAACCAAAACAGTCTCATTTAATATCTAATTTATTCAGAACCAAAACAATGTCACACAAAAAGCTCTACTTTTCTTTTTCAGTAACAGTATGGAAGCTGTGATTTCTAAGCAATAATAGAATACTTCAGTCTCTCAGCCATTACAGTAAGCAGAGAATGCATGAGTTCTTCTGTGGAAATTGGTAGTTAATGGCAGCTTTTCTGAAATCTCACTTTTTTTTAATTGGCAATCCAATAAAACCTTTAAATTTGGGGAGTGGGAGGAGGAAATGTTTCAATCCATCACATATTAAAAATAACTTGCTAAAGAAAGGCCTTGAGGCTCTCGGATATACTAAGAGCAAACAAGCAAATGTATCCTGTACCTGGGAAGACAAAAGCTTCACAATCATGATGTTAAAAGGCAAGCACCTTGGGCTCCAGAGGTTAAAGGGTAGCATCCTGATGCCATAATTAGGCAACTGGATGCATAGCGAGAAGAGTTCTGGAGGGGCAATTAGAATTGTCACCAGATCCACCCTGGATACATCACTAAGTGTCTCTAAGCCTCAGCTTTCCGTCTTCGGAACACTTGGTTTGGCTCAGTGCTCTCTTAGGCCTAGTCCAGAATTCAAGATTCTAAACTCTCTGCAGGAATTTTACCTACCAAGAAATATAAAACTACACTCCACATTTTTGAGTCCTAATTCAGAGACAATGTTGATAATTTTTATATCATTGTATGTCATAAATCCGTAGATGTCAAAAATTCTTACAAATCCTTATGATTATGGATTTTCTGACAGCACAGTAGAAATCAACCAAGGGCACTGGGTTCATTGAGGATATTTTATTAATGAGACTTACTTTTTGATTAAAAAGTAAGTATTAATATTGTTTTCAACATACCTCCATTATGCAGTGTGACTGAAAACACAAAATACTAGTCACAAAATGAAATGTAATTCTATTTCTTTTAAATACTTCTGCACCTATCCATTTAAAAATATTTGGATGAACCACATAAAATGTCTATTATGCATCAATTTTTTACCTAAGCAAACCTGCAATTTTATACGTTCTAAACTGAATGAACTTGTTTGTATGTGTGTATAACACGAATTAAAATACTAGGTAATTCCAATAATCAACAGGATATCCTGCATTATCAGACCTTACTAAATAAAACAAGCTTTTATCGGCTACTTCCTCTATTGCATTGGTCTTACTCTATTCCATAATGGCACAGTTTAAATCAATGTTTTATTTTTATATTATCATTTTCCTAAATGCACATAGCAGGAGGGGAATTTTAACATTGTCTTCATTATTTTATAGGAAGTATCACAAATTATGTAAGTATCTTGTCCAGTGGGGCATAATATGAAGATAGGCTAAAGTCTTTTGGGGCTTAAAAACTTAGTACATCAAAAGGAAATATGTGGAGTTATTCAGGCATATGTCTTTTATTGTCATTGAAATGTAGTAGAATTTGGTTACCTTCATGGTTACTTCAAATCCTGAAAAAATTATCTGTGATTTAAAAAAACAATTGGCAGCATAAGCACTGTCATCAGTTGATGCTGATTTCTCTAAGCTCCTTAGCCTTTATATCACTTCTACTCGTACAAGGGATGCTTTGTATATTTCTCAGGCAAGTTTCTCATTTTCTTTTGTTTTGTTTTTAAATTCTAAGTAGCTTTAAACATTGTGCTATTGTTCCATCTATTCTTCCTTTACAATTTTGTTAGGCATTTAGTGATAGTGGGCTTTGGTGGAAACTCACCCATTGCTCAGACCCAGGGACATGAGTCTTGATTAGCCAAGACATTCCTGGTAGTACCCTTCTAATGCCTGTGACTGGCTCAGGAAAGGGCCAATGACACTGGGGGAAAACTGCTGGGGAACTTATGGGAAAGGTTCTCATTTGAAACATACACCCACCCAGCATCCTAGTTTATCTAACGATGCAGTTATATGAGGATGCAATGCATGAAACTACTGCACCCATTTTATGATCACAATGGGACATAACTAAGGGCAAAAGCCAATATGCTGAAGATGGCAGAGTGAAGATGTCCAGGTTCTAAAGAACCTGGAGTTGTCAAACTACCTGAGCTTTGGATTTTTGGTTGTGTGACCTAATAAACTGGTGTATTTTCTCCTTAAAGAGAAAGATCACATTTCTGTATGCGTGTTTGACTGTGTGAATATGTGTGCCTGTGTACTTATATAAAATGGTCAGTAAGATGTTAATGCTGATTTTTTAAATGAGTTTTTTTCCAGTATTTCTTTACTGGCAGAATTAAAGTCGGTTATAATTTCCCCCACTTTTTATGCATGTTCCTATATTTAGTGTAGGAGAGTTAAAAGGACAAGGAGGAAGGATAGGCAAAAAGATGGAATAAAAATTCATTTTGGAATCAGAAATTGATTACTAAGAACAGTGACTTGAAGCAATTCACTTTTGGAGTATCCGTCATAATCAATAACTTCCCACAGCTTGGTTCATGAACCTTATTTTTAGTTGAATTACTAACAAAGGAAACAATTAGATATGATCACCAACCTTTTTCATGCATTAATGCCAGTGCAAATTAACTCCTACCACTAAAATTACTCCTTCTGTCTGTCAAAAATCTGTGAAGACTATGACTTACTGCACTCAGAGCATAATTGTGTCTCCCTGCCTGCATAAAGCTGACACATAAAATCAATATTAATTAAAAAAAGATCAAAATTGTCCTCATTATCTTATTTGGCTGTCTCTCCAAAATAGGGTTACCATTTATGACAGAACAAAACAGAGTCTGGACTTAAACGATTCCTCCTGCCAAATAATAAATGATCCTTTTATTGGTTCGATCTATTAATAAGTATCTGTTTCTCTAAGGATGACGTTATGCATAGTGTAACTTTGAAAAAGGACCCAACGTCTAACTATAAATTCATCTAGACTATCTATGACACTTTGCATTGGATATATTTTTGTTCTACACCTCTGTATTCTCTATTCTCTCCCCTGCCCAAATGCTCCTAATACAAGAAAAGAATAACTATTTATATCAGAAGTCGAGGATCACTGTGCCCTGCAGAATGTATATAATTTATTTGACATTTTATACTTTCTATTAAAATGAATACAATTTTAAGTTTTATTATTATTACACATTTATTTTAATGAAAAAGTAGTGGGTTCCTAAAATATTGAGAGAAATATGTGAGCTCAGGAGATTTCTCATGTTCATCAGGAGGTTTTGCAAATTTGTGCCTAAGTTTATGACTTTTCATGATACTTCTTTTCCTTTCCACTCCATTTTCTTCACGCTGGCTTTCCACAGAGCACCTTAACGAATAAAATGACAACAATTCCAGAGAATGTTACCATCACTAGGATGATTTAGTCTAGAACCCTAACCCTAATTATCTCAAATCCATTGACACCCAGAAACAAAAATCACACGGTTAGTTTCTTCTGTTCTTTCCTGCTCCCAGTGATGCCTTACAGACATCTCTGAGAACTGTGAGTCTACATGATGTGAGATATTTTCTTATTAGCATCAAAACTCATTCAAACAATATTCGCTTTAATAAGTTGGTGTTTACTTGCCAACAAATATCAATAACTCACAACCACAAAAATAATTAAAAAGGAAAAGAAAATAAAAGAAATATAGGTGGTTTATGAATATTCAATCAATCACTTTTAAGCATAGGTAATTTTATCACTTACTTTGTCCCATTTTAACAATTTATGCTCAAGACATAGTAAAATAAAGTATAGCTTAAACCTTTGACTAAATGTTTCAAAGAGAAAGAAATTTAACTTTGAGAATTGCATATATTTACATACATATATTACATATATATTACATATATATTACATATATATTACATATATATATTACATATATATATTACATATATATATTACATATATATATATTACATATATATATTACATATATATATATATATACTTTTTTCTTTTCTGCCCTTAAATTGCCACTTATACACAGAGTACATCACTTCTGCTATCCAAATGATTTGGTTTGCTTTATAGAAACCCAGGTTTGGCACTTTGGGAGGCTGAGGCAGGTGGATCACAAAGTCAGGAGTTCAAGACCATCACCCTGTCTCTACTAAAAATACAAAAATTAGCCGGGCATGGTGGCGGGCACCTGCAATTCCAGCTACTTGGGAGGCTGAGGCAGCAGAATCGTTTGAGCCCGGGAGGCGGAGGTTGCAGTGAGCCAAGATCACTCCACTCCACTTCAGCCTGGGTGACAGAGTGAGACTCCGTCTCAAAAAAAAAAAAAAAAGAAACCCAAGTCTATATGATTGTAGGCAAATTATTTAATTTCCATATCTCAATGTTCTAATTCATGAAATAAGCATCATAATAATACTCAACTAATAGATCCCTTGAGAGGATTGAGTCCTCAATAAATGGTAACTGCTACTATTAATAAATAATAACATCGGCAGATTCTAACAGTCATATAGACAATAACTTCAGGAAATATCCTCCACAACATTACTTACTTCCACATTTTCACATTAAAGGTGAGGAAAATTGATTTTTGAAGGTCAGTAGATAGACCCAAAATCATCCTCCAATTAGCTGGTGGCATAGACTGAACAAGTGGAGAGACAATGTTCAAGGTCACTAGAACTTGCCGTAGGACATTTGAAAATTGTAGCAGAAATAAAAGTATAAGAAAAGATAGTGGTTTCCAAAATAATACTGACATTTTTCACTATAGAGAGATGACAAAATTAGAACATTTAAATATTTTTAAAGGATTTGTTTTCTCTTCTATGACAAAAATTTGATTTTACTTTTGCATTAGTGAGGTGATATGCTTTTTGAACTTGAGGTTAGGTGGGACCCTACCTCGTGTCTTTGTTGCTATAGTTTGTACAATTAAAATCTAAATGCCTCAGTTTCCTTCTTGGAATTAGTGAGCTATGCACTTAAATTCACTGAAATTTTAAAGTAGGTATACTCTATTAACAAAATTAATAATAAGATGTTAATGGAGGGTGGCAAACTAAATACAGGAAACTGCTCAGCATTTTTTTGTCAGAAAATATTTCAAATGAGACAATTTTCTGCATCGACAGTTTATGTTTGCTGGGAAATGGAGAAGGGAAGTTGGGAGAATATCTGAAGAAAGGGAATATTTAATGAACATTAAATAATAAGACTTAATGTTAAGCACTTCCCACATCAGTTTTGTTTTCCAGAAATCCAATGAGAAAGGTAATTTGCAGATGAAAAAAATGGAATGTCAGTTAATTTAACAAATGTCAAAGATATGTTTAAAACTTTGAAACTTGTCTAACAGATTTAACCATCACATGATCTTTTAAGCCCTCACTACAGTCCCATCTTCTCCTTTTCCTTACTTATAAAACAACCCTAGATTTCCTTTCAGTGTTAAATAGTGTTCTACCTTGAAAAGAAGTAAGACAAGACTACTTTATACTGAATTTATTCAATAAAGAAAGAATTTGATCACACATTTCCAAAGAATTACTGCTTTGTGAGAGAATGAAAATTAATGGAAACAGAAAGTTTCCTCCTTCATAGAATCACCATTTACTCACTAGCTTTGAAACTAATTCTAGCCCAAGATTGCCCTTAAACCAGGGCCAAACACAAACTGTAATCCTTATAAACACCATAACTATGCAGGGTGGAATTATCACCCACACTGAGCCTTTTCTTTCAAGTGTTATTTCTGATTTCACATGTGTTGAGAACATTTATATACAAGACCTGAGCTACACAATTTTAAATGTTATTACTTGTAAAATATAAGCTGTGTCTTTATAGTCACATCTTTATAATGTTACAAGAAGGAATAATAATATAAATACCATCACGGTTAATTTATAATAATTTGGTAAAAACAATAATATTTTAATAATGAAGCTAAGATAATATTTGTAAACACAGGAAATCCCCAATGTGGAACAAAAAAGAATGAACAGCAAAGAGGCCATCAAGACCTCACAAGTGCTCATCTCCCCAGATATAAGTACGTGGTCAATATATATAAGAAAATATTTTCTCTCTAATTATAAGAATAAAAACATTAATTATAGCAAGATATAATTAATAATCAGTTACTACTTATCAAGAATCTATTAAATCTGAATTATTCCATTCATATTTTTAAAGGGCTTGTATATATACATAGTTTTTCTTATGCAGGGTATATGAACCCATACACATATAAATGGTCCTTCATATACAGTTCTATTGACCTTTGGAAACTTGTTTTCCCCATTTTATAGATGATCAAATTGAGGTCCAGGCTACTTAAGTGACTTCACTGAAGCAAAATCCAAGTAGAGAGATGTTACCTGTTTAATTAGGTGACATGCACTGAGCTTTAGATTGTGAATATGTATATTCATAATAATAAGATTATGGTTACATGAAACTGTAAAAAATGCTGTTCTTTTCTAGGGAAATAAACACATGCTTAGCACAGAATGTTAAAAGTAGCATGGAGTAGTATGAGATAAAATTAAAGATTTGCTTTCAAGATTATGGCAACAAATGACCACAAAGGGAAAAAATGATAACTGAATCATAATTTTCTGACAATCTCTTGGTGTTTCTGTATTCCTCCTTTGTGCCTCACATGCTGCCCTCTCAGTGAAAAGCAACTATAAGCACATAGTCTCCAACTGAGCATTCAGCTGGAAGGCATGCACCATCATGGTTAATTAGACAGGCTTCAGAATCCAGCAAGTAGGGTGGAATGTTAGATCTATCACTTCCTAGCTAGGCAACCTTGGGCAAGCATTTAATGTCTCCAAATCTCTGTTACTCACCTATACAATAAAGTTGATAATAGAATCTACATGAAATGACTATAGCTAGAATTAAATAAGGCCAGGGCTATCACAATACTTGGTCCATAGTAAGTACTCAGTAAATCATAGTTATTTTTATATTTATATCTGCTCCTCCAGGAGTGAAAAAAACCACTTTAACTTTTTCCTCTAGAGCTATTACTACTAATAAACGCCTCCCCTCCCCTCCCTTCCCTTCCTCTCCCTGCCCCTCCCCTCCCCTTCCCTTCCCTTCCCTTTTTCTCTTTCCATTGAGAAAACCAAATCTAAGATGAACATGGCATTTTTCTTCCTGTCTTGGTATAGCCTATCATTTCCTGATTCACCATACGGTTAATAGATGGTGGTGAGACATAGGGTGGTGTATTAGTTCATTCCCATGCTGCTGATAAAGACATATCCAAGACTGGGTAATTTATAAAGGAAAGAGGTTTAACTGATTCACAGATCAGCATACCTGGGGAGGCCTCAGAAAACTTACAATCACGGTGGAAGGGGAAGCAAACATGTCCTTCTTCACATGGCAGCAGGAGACAGAAGAACGAGAACCAATTAAAGGGGGAAGCCCCTTGTAAAATCATCAGATCTCATGAGAACTTACTTACCATCATGAGAATAGCACGGGGGAACTACCCCCATGATTCAATTACATCCCACTGGGTCCCTTTCATGACACACGGGGATTATGGGAACTACAATTCAAGATGAAATCTGGGTGGGGACATAGGTAAACCATATCAGGTGGAAATTTTAAAACACTAATCAAGAAGACAGAACCCTTCCTCTCACTGCCAATGGGACAGCTAGCCCAGCCTCTTCTGTGTTCAGACCATAGCAGCATCTAGCAGTGACTTGAAGCTAGGGGAGCTCCATTTCAATTTCTGAGCTAAAACATTTTCTCCTGGCACCCAAATTTATATTTCTGAATCAATTTTGCCATAGAAAAATTGTTATGCATGGTGGGAAAGTTCTAAAGTTGTTGTACATTATTACCTACCTCAAGAACATTAAAGATTAAGGAGGCTTCCAAGAGCTCACTGGTGTGAGGGGCTGGTGAGCAAGTGTACTATTGTATCAATGAAAAGATTAGGGCTGGGCACAGGGGCTCATGCCTGTAATCCTAAAACTTTGGGAGACTCAGGAAGGAGGACTGCTTGAGGTCTGGAGTTTGAGACCAGCCTGGGCAACATAATGAAACCTCATCTCTACAAAAAATTTAAAAAATTGGCCAGGCATAGTGGTGTGTGCCTGTGGTCCCAGCTACAGGGAGGCTGAGGCAGAAGGATGGCTTAAGCCCAGGAGCTCGAGGCTGCAGTGAGCCATGATTATGACACTACACTCCAGCCTAGGCAACAGAGCAAGACCCTGTCTCAAAACAACAACAATAACAACAAAAATGTGGTCTGATTTTCAAGTACAATTCACAAAGGCACATTTGAAACAATCCACTCGGAGACTGGGGGCCGCTTTTCCCTTTCTTTTCATTGGCCACTGGCCACTGGAGGGCTGCTGTGAGTCATCCCCCTTGTCAGAGGCTCTTAACGCTCATAGTTCTGAAATTAGGATGCATTTCAAGGGCGGGACCAAATTCTCCTCCACTTCTACAGTATCTGCAGAGTGTCTAGAAATGAGAAGGACCATTTCAAGAGCTGATAAATATCCTGTTTTGGAAGACAGATGAATGCACTGGGTTGGAAGCAATTTTTTTTTAAGACATACCTAGGGAACTTACGAACACTCCAGTTAGCTTCTTCAATGTGTCTGAAGACTGCTCACACTCCTGTTGACAAGTAAGGAGGGTGAACTCTAAGAAGTATATTTAAATGCAAAAACGAACCCAGTTCATATACTTTTCTTGTACTCTCTGGGTTTTAGGGTAGATTATCATGAGTGGTAAAGAAGATAGAGGCTGGCATTAGAGGGTGGGGCTTAGATACGCACTCATATACAACGGGTCATTTAGGTTGCACAAAAATCAGAAAGATGACCACAGATCAGAACTGGTTTTCCACTCAAACCACTGACCTCTGGCTTGTCTTTCTGAAGAACTTCTTTCCTGTTGGTCAGAGTTTACTTGGTATGTTCTTGACCCGTGAGACAGGAATGAGGGGATCAGACAAATCGGAGGTCAGAAAGGAGGAAGAGATTATTCCTATATGGAATGAGGTTTCCTAATTTATAGATTTCTCTGTGGATGTTTGGTGGAAACAAACCTCTCCCCATTTGCTTAATTTTCTCTTGTTCTTCACACAACATAGTCAACCATATGTTAGATTCTTGAAGGTTCCATCTCTTTCCCTGGTTTTTTTTTTTTTTTTTTTTTTGAGACGGAGTCTCGCTCTGTCGCCCAGACTGGAGTGCAGTGGCATGATCGCGGCTCACTGCAAGCTCCAGCTCCCGGGTTCACGCCATTCTCCTGCCTCAGCCTCTCTGAGTAGCTGAGACTACAGGCGCCCGCCACCACGCCCGGCTAATTTTTTGTATTTTTAGTAGAGACGGGGTTTCACCGTGGTCTCGATCTCCTGACCTCGTGATCCGCCCGCCTCGGCCTCCCAAAGTGCTGTTTAATTCTATTTCCTTTCACCCCAAGCCAATCCAGAGGGTAGAATTCCAACTTCGATTCAGACATCAAAGCCAGTGTGGCCACACTTGATCTACCTCATCTTCTTTAATAGACTTAATTCTTCTCAAGGTAGGTCAAGATTCTATTATCTTTGGTGATTGTATCTACTTCATTAATCAAGAACAGGATTTTCTACATGAGTAATAATAATATCCATCTATGTGCTAATCTAATTATTTTACAGATATTACTTCATTTCTTCTATGAACGGCCTATCAGGAAAATTGCTGGCAACATTTTAGAGATGAAGATACTGAAGCACACTGTGGTTGAGCAACTTGCCCAAGGCTCGCAACCAGAAAAAGGTGTATATGGGATGTGATCCCCAAAAGTCTGTTTTCCATATCATCAACACTGTCCTAGCTGCGGCTAAACACCTCTACCTTTGCTATGACCAGCAGCCTCTATTTTTGAGCTGCACCTAGCAGGCACCAGACATGATAATGATAATCTCACAAGCATAATTTCCCTCAGTATTCAGAACAACATCATCAGCTGGGTACTGACCCCACATATAGATGAAGAAACAGAGGCTTGGCAGACTTTAGTGCGATATCAGAGGTCACACCTCTAGTAATAACCCAACCAAGACTGCCGAATGTTTCTCTGACTGCAAAGGCTGTACTTTTACCCAGCAAATCATGTTGCTCCCATAGAAAGACTGCACCCAACCATCCCTGGAAGTACCATAGGCCTGTTTTAGCACACTGCACAGCACTGATGAGGTTAAATAGCAACTGTGATTATGCATCACTGCATTGCTAATATCTCTATGAATAAAATGTCTATTAGATTTTCATTTAACCTCAAAAGAATCTGATTACCAAATAACCATTGAAGAATTATTGGCAATTATGTTCTGTAATTATGGTGCCTGTTAATGTCATTAGCGTGCAGCCTTTCATATTTAGTACTATTAATTAATCCCCATAAGCATAGAAATTTATAATCAATACAACAAAGGCTCCATGGTAAATTATAAATAATCCCAAAATCCCCCCAACAGTTTACAGGCCTCCTTAGGCTTCCTTGGTTAGGACACGTTTAGTTTGGGGGCTGCAAGAGTCTGTGGTAATTGATAGCTTTTCACCCGGAATCAGCTATCACACTAATGTGCATAATTAGGCAAATGCTTAAAACTGGAGTCCCAAATGCCACTGACAACTATAAATTCCTGTAGGGCAATCAAAATAATTAACTGCTTGAGTCAAGAGACCCACAAATCAGATATACAACTTTTCAATTCTCTGAGCAATACATTGCTTCAGATAACAACTATTGTCAGTGAGTGTCTGGTTTCGGTTTTGGAGAAGTTGAATACAGTTAAGTATGTCTAATGTTAAAAGTCCAAAAAAGATTCATGATAGCTCTATCTCACAGATAGGCAAGATAAACATGCATACTCACAGTGATGCTAGGAATGGATGCTTTGTAAAACACTGGTCTACGAATATCATTTTTTTCAAAATCTCCCAATCCATCCTCAGATTTTATTTTACACATTTTCTCAAACTCTAACATATAAGTCTGTTTTATAGAAAACCTATTTTGTCTTTGTAATTTTAAACATCTACATTAATATACATCAGACTTTTTAAATTGTTGCATTCATATATTTTATCTGAAACAACTACTGCTATAATTGTCTAAAGATGCAGCAAGCTGCCCCAGAAGTAGTACATTCTAATAAGATGTGGCATGATAATCTATTCTGCATTGTTGAGAATTGGACTAGGTGGTTTCTGAGGCCCTACTCTATGTTAGAATCTAGAAGTCTGTGAATCCCATTCTTTTTCCCACAGAGAAAAGGGATTAGAACTTGCTCCCTCTTGGCATCCCACGCCCTTTCCTGATTCCATTCTTGTTCTGGACTATTTCCCAGGAATTAGTGCATAACCCTCCACAGCTGCTGGGCCTCAAAAACAATTTGGGAGGAGAAAATAGAGGCTCAAAACACAGAAAATATCTATTAAAGCATCATTGCATCAAATATAATGGAAAACATGTTCATCTTTTAAAAATTCAAAAGGAAGAATATGACACATTTAGGAGGCATCCAAAAATCGCCTTCTTCAGATAAATAACTGTTAGTGGAGAAATAAATCTAACTTGCAATTTGGAAGAATCAGTAGGCAGAATTATAATATTTAAGATCTGAAAATAACCTCAAAGGTCATTTGAATCCAACATTCCGTTTTACAAATGAGTAAGCTGAAATTCAGAAAGGGTAAATAACTTATCCAAGGTCACCAAGTATATTGATGGCTGAAATGGAACTGGAAATTGAGATATCTTAAGTACCCCATCTGCCACCACCCCTAAACTGTATGGTTAATTAAATTTAAAAGCTTATTACAGAATGTGCTTAAAGGCACAACTTCAGATTTGTGGTTTTAAAATAAAAGATTGTATCCTAGCATCGCTGACAACCACAGTTAGCATGGATTCTCAGTCCTGTCAAGATGCAGAATTAAGATATGCACAGACATTGGGATGGGAGATCTTATCAGGCCCTGTAGTTCATATTCTACAAGTTTTCAGTAAGTTTTATACAAACTAAAACAATAATAATAATGGATGATAATGACAGGAGCCTATACTATTTTGAGGCTGAAACAATTACATCTCACATAATTTGTCACATAACGTTCAGAGCCCTCATCTGACCTGCAGTCATTTTTTTTCATTTCTGTTTTGGTGGCTTCTCTAGGTTTTTATTTATTTGTGTTTGTTTTTTTTTTTTTTAAATTAGTTGTCAGTAGTCAAAAATTATAAAATGTCACATAAAACCTGACTACGCTTTTCTTACATGTAGCTCACTAGTTGTTAAAAAGCAGAGAAATAAAAAAGGAAGAGAAAAGAAGAGAAGAGAAAGAAGAGAAGAGAAGAGAGGAGAAGAGCAGAGCAGAGAAGAGAGGAGAAAAGAAAGAAAACCAAAGAAAGAACCTAAGGTAAATGATGAGACAATGGGTGCAGCAAACCAACACGGCACATGTATACATATGTAACAAACCTGCACGTTGTGCACATGTACCCTAGAACTTAAAGTATAATAATAATAAAAAAAGAAAACCAAAGAGTTCCTTCTGTGCTTGGCTCAGCAGCGTTTGAGTTCCTGACTCCACTCTAATGTTTCCTTAGTCTAGCATCACCGCCAAAGTTCTTATACAAATCATTTTAACCACCACAGAAGTACTGACACAAGCATTACTAGCCAAAGTGGTTGTAGATTTCCTTGAAATTAAAAATATTTTTCACCTCTGTAGTTTCAATGAGAATAAGAAGTGAATGTGCAGAACGTCATTCTTAATAACTATGCTTATTATAAGAAAATATAAAGAATGCATAATGGAGAATGCATATTTCTTCACGCATGATGGTTATGGGACCAGTCCTTCTCTGTTGTATTTCCTCTTCCTTAATAGGTAGTTATGCAATAAGAACAAATTTTGAAAAAATAAGACAAAAGAAGATATTCTGATTTAAGAGGAGGTGGAGGAAGAGGAGGTAATGTCAGTGGCACAGGTAGTACCTAAAGTCTACCTGAAGATTCTCTCCAGGACATGGGTTACATGCATAAATTGGGCCTCTGAAAGCCTTAAACTTTATCTAGAGATGGCATATAGGCTTTGGATTTAACATTTTCTGTGCTCTATTTCATCACATTTATAGAACTGTTTTCATAGCTTTGAATAAGTATGAGCTTATTACTTGAATATTTAGTTTATTACACAGTACTGTATACACTTGTGATTGTGAACAGATAAACTTCTGCTTTTTGCCGAAGATAGGACTGAGTTAGCAACGCCTACTGTATTAAACAGAAAAATAATTCTCTTGGGCCACTTCCATCTTCTCCCAGATCAGGGCCTATACAAACACTGGGGAAGACAAACTTCCAAATGATGGCAGCACAATCCAGCTGTTTTGTGGAAGGTAAAACTGCTTTGCACGGGAGTTAAACGCCTGCCAGAAAACATGCAGGAATTCACAATTCCCAGAGCAGAAACACTGGCGGCATGTAACTCTGGATTCCATCCCATATGCCATATTTCCAGCCCATCTTGGGTCAGCACATAGTCTGTGCTACTTGGGCGTGCAAGACTGCGAAAAGGCCTGCATAACTAGCTTTCATGATGATTCCAGCATTAAAGAGTAAAGCACCTTTGTTCAGCTTCCAAACAGCCTACTTATCCATGGCCAGGAAGAAGAGGAAAATAATCATTTAATTAAATTAGTCATTTTCCAGACTAAAGATAAACTTGGAATATGACTCACTTAAGCAAAACTTTCCACAGGTGTCACTTCTCCAGGAAGATTAAGAGAAGGGCCCAGGTCTCCTATTCTGGAAAACTGTTTGAGGGTTGAAACCTCCTCCACTGTGTATCACCTAGCACAGTGCCTGGTGAACAGTAAGAATCAGGAAACAGTTATTGAATTGAGTAGCTATTGAATTGAAATTGAACCCAGTCTGCCCACTCTAAAACAGTCACTTTGAACACAGAATGTATTAAGGTGTTATTTCATGTACAGGCTGCTACAAATGTTGACTCAGGCTCAAACAAACCTTTTAGCATTTTTACTTTTAATCCAATTTAATGCTTTTACAAAATAGGGCAAGGAAATAAATTCAAATAAATTAACAATGGGTAAAAGAGCATCTAGTTCTCAAAAAAAAAAAATTCTTTGGCCTGCCTATCCTTTATATTTGTACAATTATTCCTTTTCTCTAAGGTTCACAACACTTAGGCTTCTGAAGATGGAAATACACTGCACAGGGTATTCACCTCTGCCAATGGAAATAAAACTGTAAATGATTTGGTTTTGTGATTATTTAACAAATAAACATGTGCTCATTGAGAAAAATGATGTCTGGACAACTGACATTGTATTTCTGCCAAATACCAAGCTAATGTTCATAAAATTTTACTGGAGGGAACCCAATGCTAACTATAGGATTTCAAACTGCTGATGTGGAGAGATGAATCATGAAGCAATCTACGTTGTACGGCTAATCAGAATTCCCATCCTTACCCATGCTCTAAAAAGAACCTAAAATTTCTATTTGGAAGCAAATTCAGAAGGCTTCCATTAATTTAAATGTTAGAGCAGATTTCTTCCCATTATGTGTATTCAACTGAAAGCCTATTTAACACAACACCATGATAAAAGTGAAAAAAAAAAAATGTCAGGTTTTTCCAAGGCATCCATTTTACTTTATTCCAGAATCCAGAGGCATTGAAAATCCAGGGCTTTCTGCATTTCTTAGGATGTTTTGAAAATTAAAAAGAACTGGTGATAATTTGGTGATTTCCCATTCTCTGCAATTTATTTTAAACATGTGAAATGAATGACTCTATGTTCCTTAAAGCTGCCCCCAAATTAAGCAATGTAATAGTTGATAATTAGATGCATTTAATTCTAATTTAATAGCCATCTTTATTTGGCATGCTCTTTATATAAATACTACTCAACTGAATCCTATTAAAACTTACATGGTTTATTACACTTCATCTGAGGAAAAATGTACATATTCTAAAAGCTGCATTATTTAATCTTGGTGTTAATTTACTTGTATGCTTAATGAGCTTACAGGTTTAGTATTATTTAAACTTTGTGAAATATATGTAACTTTTCTTTATTTTACCTTTAATATTTGCAGAAAAAAGGGTTCTATTAGGGTTTTCAATATGGTTATAATTGTAGAACGAAAATAAGATAAAATTAAATTTAAAAAGCAGAAGTGGTACAGTTCTCATAATTTTCTACATACACTGGAGAGGAACAGGTTTTCAGGAAATCTCAAATGGGAAGTAGATGTGCTGAGCATGTTGAACTAGGAAGGCTCCTAGTAAAAAAAAATTAGATGCTGTACTGCCTCTCCATTACGGCCAACACAGAAGGAGAAAAGAAAATGACAGCGTCATGGCAGTCTACAAATAACTAATCACTCCCATGCACAGTTGATTTTCAGCATAGTGTCTGGCAGGAAAACCTCAGGGACTCTGTCACCCACTTGCAGGCCAGCTTCGCATGACAGTATTATTATTAGCAGCAATATTTTGACCATTTCTAGTTATCTTTTCTCTTCTTATCTCTCCCTGAAGTTGATACAAGAAAAGACTATCTGAAAATAAAGAAAATAAATACCAGAAAAGGTTAAAGTAGGAAAAACTGCATGTTTTTAGGAAATGTTCTGAGTGATTAGATAGGGGAATAAAAAGTATGAAATGATTGTATCATGTTCCATGCAGCCTGACAAGGTAATCCCTAAGTGAGAGAATTTTTTACAGCTGCAGATTTCTGTGTGTGAAGTGTGACTGACAAGCCACAAACATACATTGGTAAAACCAAAAGGAAGTCATTTAGCAGCTCATTATTTTACAATTTTCTACATTTCAATAAATTCATCACGATGATTTTTTTTTTTGGGGGGGGGAATTCCCAATGGCATTAATATACTACTTTAATAGAACAATAAAATATTGCAGGAAAACATATGGCTCTGCTAAAAATATTAAATTAATATACCATAAAAGCAAAATGAATAGGTGATTCATTCACTATCCATTTACAATTATTTAAATTATAAAAATGAAAGCAGCCTCTTCATTTTAAAAGACAAAAGAAATGTCATTTAGCAGTTTAGTAATCAAGCCTATTTGAGAGATCAGTTATCTGGTTAGATATTGATCTCACTTATAAATGATTTTATATTACAGTATGCTCCTAGTTCATGATACATATACACACATCCTCTTATTATTTATTGAACATAAATTTATATCAAACTGGCTTTAAGATTCTTGTAAATTTATGGGAGCTCAAGTTTTACTAAGGCAAAGTGAGATGCAGAATCAACTCCTTTTTTTCCCAAACAATTGATTCCTTATCTTCTAAAATGCCACAATTTTCATTATGTCATACAAAATACTATGGAAGATAAATTATCAGTAAAATTTCCTTAGTTATCTATTTCACTGTGAAATATGAACATAGCCTGTATTAATAATCATAAATTCAAAGAGAAAATGCTTTAAATATGTATCAGGCCAGCTTAATCTAAGCATATTGTTTTGCTGTGGTTCTTTTTCAGAACTGAATACCAAGCTACAGTCCACTCTGCCGAAAGCTTCTAGCTTTCCAAAAATTGAAAACCTTCGCCAGCAAATCACAACTGTTTTACCATATGCCTCTTTGTTCTGCCAAGCATTACCAGCTTGTTCTACTTTTAAGCAAATTTCATTATATTATAGCTCAGAGCAATGCTCATTAAAAAGTATTACTGAAAAATGTCAAGTTGTTTTTATATAGAAACTGGAATTTATTTTCTACTGAAAAGTCAGATATTTATTGAACGCAAGACATTTTTAAAACACAGCTTTCATTTCACAAGTTGCTTCAACTTAATGATTCTCTGAAGTACTTTGGGTCTTGCACCAGTTAATGTTCACTAGTATTTCCCATTGATGTAGATTAACCATTGCCTTTCTAGAATCAACTTAGACTCAGATTAGTGGAAAATTCTCAGTTTCTTCACCTATATTCATGTTCTCATTGATCTGCCTATTGTCCTGGCTCCCTGCCAGAGCCTTCTTGAGAACTGCTCCACTGGACATACTTTAGGGGACAGTAAACTTCATTATAGCCTTATTCACTATAGTATAAATACAGTTCAAAGAACACTAGATTAGAAATCTCAACCCCACCGCTTCTAATTGTGTGACTCTCAATTAAGTCAGTAACCTCTCAGAGTCTTTATTTCCTTATTTGTAAAATGGAATGAAAACACCCTGCTCTGCTTTTTGAACCTAATTATTGTGAGCAAAAAAGTCAGCAATGCATGTTCCAACATTATGCATCCCATTTACCATATGCCAAACACAAAACCAGAAAGCTTCATTTTAAAGCACCAAGCTCCTTCCCAAGGAACAGTTTTTCCTTCTCTTCAGATAGTAAAACTCACCGGCCATAAGAGCCTGTGATCCATGAAAGACAGGATAAATTTTTATTACCTGTTGTAATTAAGTTTAGCCTTTGATTCCAGGCCCAAAGATTTATAAAATGTTAGGCTTTAAACCACAAAACCAAAAATTCAAGCCATTCTTGATTCCTCTCAGGAGAAAGAATGTTTTTTAATCCCATGAGGAAATCCCAATCAGACATACTCAAATTGGATCACACTTTACATTGAAACTAACAATAAGAACAACAATAGAAATAATAATCATCACTAATCCAGATCCAGTTGTTCTTTAGTTGTAGGCCAAATCATTCTCTGCAGATCCTGAAGCTTTTCAAAAATGAAGACCAATCCTGAAGGTGAGCTGAAAAGTGTTGTGAGGGCTCCTTCACTTTAATCTACTGCATTTTTATGCAGTGAAATCGGGATAATCTGGAAATCAAGGTCGCTTTTCATGGAAAAGAGGTGACAAAAAGATATCTAGAGGGACAGAAGGAAATGGAACAGGAGTAGGATGGGCAAGAACAGGCCTACTTAATTTGACTTGCTAATGTTCATAAAGAGACTCTGAGCAGAATTGCAGCTGGATTATCCACATACAACCCTCGGGCCTTTCTCTGCACTTTCCTATGCTACATGGTCTTTCCTTCCCACAGGGATCTTTCTCTAGTATTGTCTATCTCCTTAGCAATGAGAGAATGGAGGCTGTTCAAATCACCTGTCATGAGACTGTAACCCTACTCTCTAGGTATGGCTTCACCTAAAATACAATTATAAACATAGAAACTTCCATTTCACAAGTATAGTGGTGATAGCAAAACTCAGAGCATAGCAAAGTGCATTCTAGATGCCAACATAGAAATTATGTTCATTCAGTACATTAAACAGCATTTGTTTCCAAAGAACTCAAATAGAATGACAAAGAAACCACCAAGACTTCACTAGATAAGCAAATATAGCACTTTCAATATTATATTAAGAGATGCTTATCAAGAACTTGCAAATTTCCTTACCCTTTGTTCTAGCAATTTGCATCAGGGAATCTATTCTGCAAAAAGCACCGACTGCATTTTTTTGCATAAATGTGTGCATTACAGAATTATTTAGATGGACAGAGCTTTAGAAACAACCTAAATATCCAACAATAGTAAAAGAGTAAGTATATTAAGATATTTACATACGGAATAGGTGGTTGATTTACAAAGGGTTAGTGGAATAGAAAAAATTTCTCATATGTTAAGATCCACATCAAAATTTTTTTGTTTACATATGCACATAAAAGATTAAGTTATAAAATCAAGACTTAGCAAAGTTGAAAGTATAAACTGTTTTACTCTCTTATGAGAGCATATCTGCATGTTCCTAAAAGAATCAATAAATACACTCTTATAATCCATACATGTTGAGTATCTATGTGTTGAAACTGAAAGCCTAATCTTGTGCTGTTAGTCTTTGAAAAATGGCTGTGTTGCTGTGGCTAAAGAATGCTTTACAGAAAAGAAGCAGGGTATACTAATGTGAGAAAATGTGCTTTGTTTTTAAATGTGATGGTTTTCTTGGTGACATTTTGAAGTCAATCTTTTCTCTCCTGAATGACAGAATTTCTATATTAAGAGAGTATGTGGAGACAAATAGTGCCTCTCAGTTGCACAAAGAAGCATATTTAGTATCCAACTACAGCATTCCATAGAAATTATAGAATCTTTAGTCCAGATTTAGGTACCAGAGTTAAGTAGAAATGGTTACAGAACCAGTCAGTAAGAGTATAGCATATACACAGACCACCACACAGAGACTGAGGCATGTGGAAGAGAAAAAAATTAAGAGTGCAGGAAACAAAGAGTGCAGGAGGAAGAAGAGAGCAAATTGGTAATGATTCTGTAACCAGACAAGCACTGACATGAGTGAATAACTCAACTGTAAAGTACAGAATGGATGATAGATATCCCAATTACCCTGACTTAATAATTACACATTGTAATACTCATATCAAAATATCCCATAGATCCCCAAAATATGTACAACTATGCTATATGAATACAAACTAAAAGTAAGTACAGAATAAGTCATATCTATCATCACACATGCAATATCATCCCTTTTTAAAAAGTTCTCAATAAAATACCTTAACCAAATGTGGTTCAGTAATAGTAACACTGAATTTAGACAACCTTATCAATAATCTTATCACTAGAATGGTGTCCAAGCAGTGATAGTCTTTGATTGGGCATGCCCAGGAAAAAGTTGAGGGTTACAAGACTGTTGGCCCTCAAGAGAGGAGGTAACATTTGTTGGCCTCACAATTCTCAATATTGATGCATGTTGTGAAAGCGCAAGACATAAGTTATTCTCAATATTGTGAGACCATCAAATGTTACCTCCTCTCTTGAGGGCCACCAGTCTTGAGGTTCTCTTGAGAACTTCCTTCCAATATTAGTCCATAGGACCTCCTGACACACTGACAAGAGAAACATATACCAAGTTTAGTGACATTATTTTTATTCTCTTACTTGAGGGAATATATGTAATTTAGAATGGATTAGATAGCTCTCCTGCATTGCTTTATTGAAGATATGTCTGCAGTCTGTAGTCAGAAATTAGTGAAGTCCTTCCTTATCCATCTGAAAATTTCAAGTTTCTTTAAAATTAAAACAAGAAATAGAAATAGTTTAACAAATGCAGAGACCAGATCCAACACACTAATGCAAATACCCCTTTCCTAGACTCAACTATGATCAGTTCACTTTTCCTTATGGTTCACTTCATGGCAAAGCTGTAATTATAATGCTTAGAAATGTTGACCTTTACTTAATGACTGACTGTCTCATGACCAAGATTAATGATGTGAAAGCCCAAATGCAGATGCTAATGAAAGATAAAGGTGTATCTATCACTTAATGCAATGAAATTTTATTCATTAAAGAGCAAGAAACAAAGGCTGATTATATCTTCCTTCTTATAAGCTATTTAAAAGCAAACAAACAAACAAAATGAGGTTTCGCTATGTTTCCCAGGCTGGACTTAAACTCCTGGGCTCAAGCAATCCTTCTGCTTCAGCCTCCCAAGTAGCTGAGACTAAAAGTGCCCACCACCATTCCCAGCTTATAAACTACTTTTAAATAGCAGTCATACTGGCTTGTTTTCTTCCATCTAGAAATGAATTCGACTGGTGCCTCATTGTTTCTTTTTCCAGAGTAACATGGTCTCTTTTCCTTTGGTCCACACAGGTTCTGCGGATCGACTTCATGTCAGAAAGTAAAAAGTAAAAAGAACACCTTGGAGAGCTCTCACTCATCTGTTCGCACCAACCTAATCACAATGCTACTGCTTCCAGGATGACCAGGTAATGAGTGTGGTCTATCCAACACGAGGATTCTTTCCAAGGCAATTTGGAGCAAATCAACTAGGCTAATTGGTGATTCAAGTTTTTATCCCATAAAATGACTGTGGCCCAAGGGAATCTATCAGCAACCTGTGCACAAGAGTTTATATTAGAGTCGTTTATTAACATGGGGATTATCTTCAAACCAAGAATAAAAAGCTATAATTGACTCTTGGCAAATGCATAAATATGAGAGCAACGGTGTGCACAGGTTATTACTAAACCGGAAAACAATTTTAAACATTTCTTGTAATAAACAAATCACCTTTAATAGTGACAAATTGTAGGTAAATTGCATAATGCCTATGTATATTTCAAGGTAAGAATTAATAATACATAAATTCTTTTTTGTTCCTTTAAGATTAGAACTCATAAATCCCGCAGTGCACTGGGTACAAAATCCCATTGAAAACTCAGAAATGGGACTGACGGGAGAATTGAACTCAGAGACTTCCACGACTCGGAAATATGTTCTTAAAAAGCCATGTATCTTTTTATCTTGGGCTTCTAGGCAACTAGCACAGGTCAAGATAACTAGCACAAAATGAATCGGGCACTAATTCTGCTACCATCTTGGTGTATGATTTGAGGCATGTCAATAATCACTATGCATCTCAACTCTTGGATCTAAAACATAGAATAATCAAGAATTTTGTAAGACTCTAATGAGACAATGCATAAGAAAAAGCATTGAAAATAATGCATGCTGTGACAGCGCAAGACATAAGTTATTAAAGGGCTGATATGTCAGGAATATCAGTAAGTTTCAGAATAAACTGTTATGATCTATTCTTGATTTGGTTAAGGACATGAGGGTAAATATGCTTATGCTATTCCATTTTATGGATAGCAGTGGTGAGAACCACTGTGACCAAGAATTTTGTCAATTAATCTGCAAACTTTTCTGACCAATGCTTAGCACTATCAATCTAACTGTCTTTCTGTGTGTGTGTGTCTGTGTGTGTGTGTGTGTGTGTGTGTGTGTGACTTAACTAATCAACAACTAACAAAGATCTCTGGGGTGAAGATCACTCCTATATTATACGTAGTACCACCAGTTATTTGGAGGGACAGGTGTTATTCACTGATCAAGTCTTAGGAAGCTGCCTCTTGGAGAATTACAGCTCTGGCACAAGCAGATCATAGACTCAGTTTACGCTTCAAGAAACTCTATTTAGTGGTGACTGCACATAGGTCATTTTTTAAAATCTTGCTGCACACAGCCTGATCCTGTACTACTCAAACATGTCAATTGTTATGATTCATTATTCTTCAAAGGCCTCAAGTTGGTACTCAATATTCCACTAGGAGCTTGGAAAACGGATCTGTCCCTTCACTGAGTTATTAGGCAAGTTTCAACACATCTTTTCATCAGTACAAGAGTCTACAGAATCTAGCCTCTGTAAATTCAGAGAAGGGGACTTGTATTTTATGGCACATGGAAAGGCGTTAGTCACACTCGACTTGTTCCGAGCCATAGGCCTCTCTTCAGGCTCCTCTCTTCTCTAGGTTCCCTTAGCCTTACCAGCCAAATCCCTAGACAAATCTTATTTCTTCTCTCAGACCCAGACAGAGCCTCAGATCCTGTACGAAGACTCCTGCAATGAGGGGAACCATCTTCTCCAGTGGAATTTATAGAGCTGTTGTGAGGCTCCTCTTCCCTCTCAAAATCACCTCTTCTACTGTCACTCGTTTCTTGTTAAGGTACTAGCCACTCCAACCACACTTTCTCTCATTCCTATATGCAATCATTTTTAAAAGTCTGGCAAAATCTCTGATCCCAAAACCTTCACAGAAAAAAAAAAAAGTAAAAACAAACAAAGGAACAAACCTGTTATGCATTATAGCAGTGATTTTCAACTGTGTGTATGTGGGGTGGGTGTGTCTTGATGGGAACATGAAAACTCCGAGGCAGATGTGGTAAGCAGATGGGCGGGGCATGTGTAATGTGATGAGTCCTTCTAGGGTGGCCTTATCTACCTTGCTTACATTACAGCCAGCACCACAATCTATTCACATTGTTTGTGCCTCAGCTCAGGGGCTTCTTATCTCTCACTCAATACCTCCCAAATGATTTTCTCACCTACAGTCCTGTTCTCTTTAACCATGACCCAAACCAACCAATTAATTCTCTACCTTGCTTCCTGAATGTCCTATGTAAATGCAGGCCTAATTCTGTAAAGCCCTTCTTAAATCCTTCAGTGTCTCTCTATCGCCTTGAAGACTAAGTTAAACTTCCCAACAAGGTTGAGTAGGCTACCATTCCCGTTTGGGCTTTCTAGCCCCTTTTTGGGTTTATTTTATTTTTTATATGCATTTTTTTAGAGACTGGGTCTTGCTATATTGTCCAGGCTGGAGTGCAGTGGCTATTCACAGGTGATATGATTTGGCTGTGTTCCCACCCAAATATCATCTTGAATTATAGCTCCCATAATCCTCATGTGTTGTGGGAGGGACCAGGTGGGAGGTAATTGAATCATGGGGGCGAGTTTTTCCTGGCCATTCTCATGATAGGGAATAAGTCTCAAGAGATGTGATGGTTTTATAAAGGGCAGTTCCCCTGCACACACACTCTTGCCTGCTGCCATGTAAGATGCGCCTTTGCTCCTCCTTTGTCTTCTGCCATGACTGTTAGGCCTCCCAGCCATGTGGAACTGTAAGTCTATTAAACCTTTTTTTCTTTACAAATTACCCAGACTTGGGTATTTCTTCATAGCAGTATGAAAACAGACTAATAAATTTCTTGTGATGGTTAGTATTGAGTGTCAACTTGATTGGATTGAAGGATGTAAAGTATTGTTCCTGGGTGTGTCTGTGAGGATGTTGCCAAAAAAGATGAACATTTGAGTCAGTGGACTGGGAAAGGCAGACTCACCCTCAATCTGGATGGGTACCATCTAATCAGCTGCCAGCACAGCAAGGATAAAAGCAGGCAGAGGAACATGCAAGAATTAGACTGGCTGACTCTTCCAGCCTCCATCTTTCTCTCATGCTGGATGCTTCCTGCCCTCAAACATCAAACTCCAAATTCTTCAGCTTTTGGACTCTTAGACTTACATCATTGGTTTGCCAGGGGCTCTCAGGTCTTCAGCCACAGAATGAAGGTTGCACTGTTGGCTTCCCTGCTTTTGAGGTTTTGGGACTCGGACTGGCTTCCTTGCTCCTCACCTTGCAGAAGGCCTATTGAGGGACTTCTTCTTGTGATCATGTGAGTCAATACTCCTTAATAAACTCATATATATACATCTATCCTATTAGTCCTGTCCGTTTAGAGAACCCTAATACAACAGGCATGATTATAGCATACTACACAGCCTTGAACTTCTGGACTCAAGTGATCCTCCCATGTCAGTCTCTTGAGTAGCTGAGACTACAGGCTCATGCCACCATGTCCAGCTCTAAGAGATCATGTATTTTTATTTTTTTTCAACTTTTAATTTTTAATTCAGCGGTCACATGTAAAGGTTTGTTACTTGGGTATACTTTGTGATGCTGAGGTTTAGGGTACGATTGATCCTGTCACTCAGGGAGTAAGCATAGTGCCCAGTAGATAATTTTTCAACTCTTGCTCCATTCCCTCCCTCTCCCTCTAATAGTGCCCAGTGCCAACCGTTGTCATCTTTATGTCCATGTGTACCCAATGTTTAGCTCCCACTTATGAGTGGGAACATACGGTATTTGGTTCACTGTTCCTGCATTTATTCACTTAGGATAATGGCATCCTAAGTGATGTTGCTGCAAAAAAACATGATTTCATTCATTTTCATGGCTGGGTAGTAATCCATGGTGTGTATGCACCAGATTTTCTTTACCAAAGATACTCTTGATGGGCACCTAGGTTGCTTCCTGTCTTTGCAATTGTGAATACTGCTGTGATAAACATACCAGTTCATATGTCTTTTTGGTAGAATAATTTATTTTCTTTTGGATAGATATACCCTTTCCTAGCCCAGTTTTCTAAGTGTCAGCCAGCCCTGCAGCATTACTTGAAGTTCTCAACATGGTGCAAGCTTCTTGCTTTAGAGCATCTATACAGTTGTTGCTCCTGGCTGATTCCTGTTGTCCCTTTTATAACTAAACAGGCTACTTACCTTTTGTTCTTTAAGACCCTCTTCACGTATCACCTCCTCCTCCAGGGCTCTCTTGATCTCTGAAGGCTTTTTAGGAGCCTCCCTTCATTTTCTCTGAATATTACTGATACCACAGTCCTATCTCAATCTCTCACACCTATCTACTCTCCCAAGTTTCTGTAAGAATCGACTAGTTCCTGTAATTGACCGCTATATGGTGTTACTATTAATTAGTCCCATTTGATTATATAATTTCCTGACAGCCCCAAACACTCTTTGGAATGTGGATTTTCAACATTTGTATCAGACAGCTGGTCAGGTCTACCTCCTATTTTACCATTGCTTGCCTGTAATTTAATTTATCTTGGACTCAATTCCTCCAACTGTAAAATAACAATGACTATTCTACTGGTTTATATGGTGACTAAGTAACATAATGCATATACAAAATACAGCTTAATTAATGCCTAATACTAGTAAGAGCTTAATTAATAGTTTCTCTTCTTCCTCCTCCTTCAAATTATTATTATTATTATGCTAGGCACTTAATAAATACTTGATGCATTGAATTAATTAGCTGAGAGCTTTTTATATCTAGGAATCAAATTTCCACTTCTGCTCTCCAGCCAACTTGTGGAAGGTGAAAGGAAGACAGTCAGCATCAAAAGATTCCTCTTTCTAGCACATGGCAGAGTTTTCCACTTTTGCTTTGTAATTGCCATTGAAGGTGATATTTCACCTGATAAAGTCAGTTATGAGATCTCCCATACAGAGTAATGAAAAAGCCTGTAACAGCTAGTGATCTGCCTCCCCTGCTGTTTCCTCCACTGAATAATTTTGCCATAAAAAATAAAGGGGACATCTCCTTTTAGTGAATTATGACAAATTTTAACTGACTTACCCCTCTTGGAACTTAGGAGTGTCCTGCTTTCCCCTCCAATGACACTCCCACTGAGCTGACATGTGACTCATCCTGGGAATGCATTAGAACTAAAGAGAAGGTTAAGACTGTGACACATCTGTTGGCCCTTTTTTTTTTTTTTTTTTTTTTTTTGCGCTGAAGAAGGAACATCCCTCCTCCCTTGTCTCCTAAGTCCATAGCTCTCTGTTCCGAGGATCTTTTTAATTCTACTGGCCAGGAAGACATTTATAGGCAAAAGCCCCTGTAGAGCAACATATCCCCCTCTCTATTATATATACTTCTCAAATACCTACTACATGCCAGACACTGTGGCTCTGGGGACACGCTGATCAGCAAACAAAGCCCCTGCCCTTATATGATTATAGTGGGGCATGACATAAAGCAAATGTGTTCCTAAAAATTTCCAAGTTGAACAAATGACATTCATACCATACTTTGCGTATGGTGCAAACCATATGTACCAATAATACGTGACATCTAAAGCTGAATTTTAAAAATAAGTATTCTTTTTAGAGGCCAGTCATCCCTTAGCAACTGACTATTTCAGCTCTGGCTACAGGGAAGGTGATAATGAGTAACACATATTGAATACTTAATATGTACCAGATATTCTGCTATCTTTTTCAGGTATTTTTACTTAATTATCACACACCTAAACTCCCCATGTGGTTATATGCTTATCATTATACCCATTTTATAGATGAGGAAACAGAGCAGTCAAGCAATTTGCTCAGTTATATTGTTAGTAAGTGGCCTTGAACCCTGGCAATAGAGCACATGTGCACAGACAGAGAGACTATGACACATTGTCTCCAAAGGTGCTTCAGAAAATCCTAAGGAGGGAGCGAATGAGTGAGGATCATGAATGTGAAAATCAAATCTACCCACACAACAAAAGATCACTAAATTGCTGAAATGCTCAAGAGCATGATTTATTGTATTCTTCATTTCTGTGTAAATAATGAAAATAAATCTCTTGCCTCCCAAGCGGAGCACATCTGTAATAGTTCCCGCTGAAGATGTTAAAGATGTGTTTATGGAATTTGCAGAATAACCTCCTTCAAAGTTCAACGGTCTATAAGTTGCTAGTGTTACTGCTGTTAAAAGAAAGTGAACGCTTAGTACTTTCTGCTTCAATCTCAGGTTGAGATTTGTAAGGTAAACCAGATATCAGACCAGCTCCTATAGGAACTACTCTGTCCAATCAAAAGATAACCTCTTTCCACGAAACTAACTTAACTACCTCACAGGATATTCGAAGCACAATACATAACGTGAAGGGGGAAAAATATCCTTACTTGCCTTCTCCTGTTCTAGTACGCTTTACCAGATGCTCCTGTGGCCAAACCCTAATTGTTCCCTTCAAAACAAAAACTACTTAAGCTTCTGGAATGTAACACATCTCTACGAGGTTAACCATTAAAAGAGGGAGAGGCAGAGGCAGAGGGGAAACAGGAGCTCCCCTCAGACATCAGGAAGACAAATGCGAATTGTCCCTACAAAAGAAAAAAGATCACCACCTATGTGTTTCTCTATCTTCTCTCACTTTTCTCTGTTTCCTTGTCATCCCTCGTTCTGACCAGGTAAAGTGGTGGTGGAGAAGGAGTGGAATTCCAGCTAAACAGTGCATTGGTATGAACCGTAGGCTGGTGAGCCATGTGCATGCTCGAGGGACAGGGAAACTGAAGAGACTGCACTATAGGACACCAAACGCAGATATAATCAAGGTTTCTTTCTACATGCAGCAACAGAGGCAATTTGAAAATAAGCACATCCAGAAGGGTAAAGCACTTGCACAGGACTTTAGCCATGCTCCTTCTAAGTATGAAAATCTGAATATCAAAGCACAGTAAAGAGGGGAGCAGGTGAAAAACAATAATAAAAACACTGAGCCAGCATTTATTGAAGCTATCAGAAGCTCAACAGAGCTGAATCTATTATGGGATAAGAATGGAAAGACACAGGTGGAAGAATTCATATACAGCAGCAATATCTTAAATTACCTCCTTGCTGTTTAACACATGAGAAACTATAGTTAACAGTCTCAGTGACTGATTGGTCTTTATGCCTAGAAGAGAAAGGAAATTTTGAAAGTCCTGGTCCTTTGCATTTAGGTCCATAATTAGACAATTAGAGCTCGTGTGCTATAACAAAGCTCTCAACAATCATGAAACACAGCCACACTCATTTTAAAAGAAGATTCTTTTAAAGAAGACCTTTTAAAAAATACATTGCTTTCACATTTCTTCCAAGTGGCATAGAAATCAGGGAGGAACAGGAAAAGGAGGTTTTCTATCCATGAGAAGGAACAGGAACGGATTTTGACATGCTTGGCTAAGCATTCTCCCCATGATTTATGGTCTGAGGTGTCACTTACATGGATGGGATGGGGTGGGAGTGGAAAAACTGAGAACATGATCTGATAAACACCTGTATCAAAAGCACCTGAATTGCTTGCAAAAATGCATATTTCTCACTGAATTTTGAAACACTGAATCTCAGCAGAAAGCCCAAAGAATCTACTTCTAACAAGCTCCTCAGTGATTGGCGGGAGCTTTGAGAGAGGCAAGTGCAGAGTAGGTAGGTGGGGAGGTTTGAGGCTGTTGGGCAAAATAGGGTTGCATCCCTTTCCTTAGACGACAAACAGGGCCGCAGGATTTAATAAAATTCCACAATACTTCCAGTGTTAACAATGGTGTATGCTGGGATTAATCCCACATAAAATAATCACAAAATGATGCCAGTTAGTATGATGCACTGCTGTCCTACCCCAGCCATGCAAATTTTAAGGACAGTCTTTTTTGGATAAACTCCCACCAGTAAATAAACTCCACAAAGTCTGGCCACCAGGGAGGGTCAATATTCAGGACTACATCGCTTCTCTAGTTTAGATGTGCAGAATATAAGGGCAGTGTAAAGTTCAGCATTACAAAAACAGAAGGCAATTTAGTAATCAGTGAAAGTAATACCTGGACAAAACAAACAACAGCTGGGAGATTTGTTTAAAGGAATAAACTAATAACTTTGTTCATACCAACCCATTTCAAAGATGGGAAAATAATTTTTAAACATTTAAGTAAAACTAGAATTAATGAAATACCTTGGATACACTGGCTAGACAAAAGATTCCTGGTCCTGACTAACTTGAGAATTTCGGCAAATAAGTCAGTTAATTACAAGGAGCCCCGTATGCTGAATGCAGTTGCCCAGGAAATTTACTTAGGTCTTGCTTAGTCAAATTTGAGAGACAGCTCAACTACCATACCCATGGGGAAAATATGTGGACATTCTTGGAGTATATGCCTTAAATACCATAGTTGAAAATGCCTTAGGTTGTGCAGTGGTATACGTTTTTTAATGTACTAATTTAATTGATTTATACAATAATATATTTTTATTATTGCACTTAGCACCTTATATTGCAATTAATAAGTTTTATATTTTATCCCCCTCATTGTCTATAAGGTATAAATTTGACTGAAATGGAATTCATTAATTTTAAAATCTAAAAAAGCCCAGTATTTTGTGTGATATTGTATATATCTTTTGTAAACGCTTACCAAATCAATCTGTCCTTCTAGATTTTTATTTGGTGAAAGGAACTTGTATCAGACAGTGAACATTAATGTAGTGAACCCTAGATTTCTGACAGTGTGCTAAGGCACTGAGGATGCAAATATGAATAGAAAACAGTTCCTGTCCTTGAGAAGGTTATAGTCAAGTTGACCTGGAAATCTCTGTAAGTATTATAATGCAATGGTAAATACATTTGCTAAACAATAGTTCTTTAAAGTACCTAATTTGCTGAATACATTCATATTTCCATATGTTGAGTTTGTTCAAATTCACCTAGGCAATTTATGTTACCAATGCATTTTAATCCTGGGTTATATAGCTAACAAAAGTAAGGACATTATTAACTATTTTTTAACTACATTTTAATATTTAAGTTATCCTAATTAAGGGCATTAAACATGCAATTAATGTTTGTTTCATTATAAACTTGTCTAAGCATATAGCTGTACGCTAAAAAAAATACAAATTCAGATTTACCACTGTGAATGCTAAACTTTATCAAATAGTACAACTCTGGCCGATAATTTGTCATATTCTGCATTTGTTGATATAAAGACAAACTGCAAAAACACTAAGTGTATTTCTAATTATAAATAGGATTTCTACTCAGGCCTGGGGACAGTGCATTTTTATAAATGTGCAACCAGCTCCTTTTCCCATGAGTCTGACTGCAGTTCTTTCTCCATGTCTGATACCAAGGAAGAAATGTGGAGACTACTCTTTAGGATTCTCTGCAGTGTATTTGCTAACCATGTGGAAGAAGTACGTGGGATGTTTTAATGAAAAGGGCAGTAAAGTTAGGGATAAAGAGACACACCTTGGTCAAACCAGGTAATAACTAATATGACTTTAGAAAAGAAAGCAAACTGCTCTCTCGCCCAGGCTGGAGTGCAGTGGCATGATCACGGCTCACTGGAGCCTCCATCACCTGAGCTCTAGCAGTCCTTCCACCTCAGCCTCCTAAGTAGCTAGGACTACAGGTGTGCACCGCCACTCCCTGAAGATTTTTTTTAAGTTTTAGTAGAGATGAGGTCTCACTATGTTGCACAAGCTGATCCCGAACTCCTGAGCTCAAGTGATCTGCCCGTGTCGGCCTCCCAAAGTACTGGGATTAAAGGCTAATTAGGGTTTCTATTTCTTTTCTTACAACAGTAAAACATTTGACTAGGAAGTTTCTCAAGTCATTTCTTGCTTTAAGTCTCTGTGATTCAGTGGTTAGCAGTAATCTCAGAGAAGATACTACGTGGAAGGGATAGCTGGGTGCAACTGGGTCACTGAAAATCACCATGAAATTCATACCCTTAGTAAAATTCTTTTTTTTTTAATTTCTATTTTTATTATTATACTTTAGGTTTTAGGGTACATGTGCACAATGTGCAGGTTTGTTACATATGTATCCATGTGCCATGTTGATTTCCTGTACCCATTAACTCGTCATTTAGCATTAGGTATATCTCCTAATGCTGTCCCTCCCCCCTCCCCCAGCCCCACAACAGTCCCCAGAGTGTGATGTTCCCCTTCCTGTGTCCATGAGTTCTCATTGTTCAATTCCCACCTATGAGTGAGAACATGCGGTGTTTGGTTTTTTGTCCTTGCGACAGTTTACTGAGAATGATGTTTTCCAATTTCATCCATGTCTCTACAAAGGACATGAACTCATCATTTTTTATGGCTGCATAGTATTCCACGGTGTATATGTGCCACATTTTCTTAATCCAGTCTATCGTTCTTGGACATTTGGGTTGGTTCCAAGTCTTTGCTATTGTGAATAGTGCCTCAATAAACATACGTGTGCATGTGTCTTTATAGCAGCATGATTTACAGTCCTTTTGGTATATACCCAGTAATGGGATGGCTGGGTCAAATGCTATTTCTAGTTCTAGATCTCTGAGGAATCACCACACTGACTTCTACAATGGTTGAACTAGTTTACAGTCCCACCAACAGTGTAAAAGTGTTCCTATTTCTCCACATCCTCTCCAGCACCTGTTGTTTCCTGATTTTTTAATGATGGCTATTCTAACTGGTGTGAGATGGTATCTCACTGTGGTTTTGATTTGCATTTCTCTGATGGCCAGTGATGATGAGCATTTCTTCATGTGTTTTTTGGCTGCATAAATGTCTTCTTTTGAGAAGTGTCTGTTCATGTCCTTTGCCCACTTTTTGATGGGGTTCTTTGTTCTCTTCTTGTAAATTTGTTTGACTTCATTGTAGATTCTGGATATTAGCCCTTTGTCAGATGAGTAGGTTGCAAAAATTTTCTCCCATTCTGTAGGTTGTCTGTTCACTCTGATGGTAGTTTCTTTTGCTGTGCAGAAGCTCTTTAGTTTAATTAGATCCCATTTGTCAATTTTGGCTTTTGTTGCCATTGCTTTTGGTGTTTTAGACATGAAGTCCTTGCCCATGCCTATGTCCTGAATGGTATTGCCTAGGTTTTCTTGCAGGATTTTAATGGTTTTAGGTCTAACATGTAAGTCTTTAATCCATCTTGAATTAATTTTTGTATGAGGTGTAAGGAAGGGATCCAGTTTCAGCTTTCTACATATGGCTAGCCAGTTTTCCCAGCACCATTTATTAAATAGGGAATCCTTTCCCCATTGCTTGTTTTTGTCAGGTTTGTCAAAGATCAGATAGTTGTAGATATGCGGCATCATTTCTGAGGGCTCTGTTCTGTTCCATTGATCTATGTCTCTCTTGTGGTACCAGTACCATGCTGTTTTGGTTACTGTAGCCTTGTAGTATAGTTTGAAGTCAGGTAGCGTGATGCCTCCAGCTTTGTTCTTTTGGCTTAGGATTGACTTGGCGATGCGGGCTCTTTTTTGATTCCATATGAACTTGAAAGTAGTTTTTTCCAATTCTGTGAAGAAAGTCATTGGTAGCTTGATGGGGATGGCATTGAATCTATAAATTACCTTGGGCAGTATGGCCATTTTCCGATATTGATTCTTCCAACCCATGAGCATGGAATGTTCTTCCATTTGTTTGTATCCTCTTTTATTTCATTGAGCAGTGGTTTGTAGTTCTCCTTGAAGAGGTCCTTCACATCCCTTGTAAGTTGGATTCCTAGGTATTTTATTCTCTTTGAAGCAATTGTGAATGGGAGTTCACTCATGATTTGGCTCTCTGTTTGTCTGTGATTGGTGTACAAGAATGCTTGTGATTTTTGTACATTGATTTTGTATCCTGAGACTTTGCTGAAGTTGCTAATCAGCTTAAGGAGATTTTGGGCTGAGACGATGGGGTTTTCTAGATATACAATCATGTCATCTGCAAACAGGGACAATTTGACTTCCTCTTTTCCTAATTGAATACCCTTTAATTTCGTTCTCCTGCCTGATTGTCCTGGCCAGAACTTCCAGCAGTATGTTGAATAGGAGTGGTGAGAGAGGGCATCCCTGTCTTGTGCCAGTTTTCAAAGGGAATGCTTCCAGTTTTTGCCCATTCAGTATGATATTGGCTGTGGGTTTGTCATAGATAGCTCTTATTATTTTGAGATACATCCCATCAATATCTAATTTATTGAGAGTTTTTAGCATGAAGGGTTGTTGAATTTTGTCAAAGGCCTTTTCTGCATCTATTGAGATAATCATGTGGTTTTTGTCTTTGGTTCTGTTTATATGCTGGATTACATTTATTGATTTGCGTATGTTGAACCAGCCTTGCATCCCAGGGATGAAGCCCACTTGATCATGATGGATAAGCTTTTTGATGTGCTGCTGGATTTGGTTTGCCAGTATTTTATTGAGGATTTTTGCATCAATGTTCATCAAGGATATTGGTCTGAAATTCTCTTTTTTGGTTATGTCTCTGCCAGGCTTTGGTATCAGGATGATGCTGGCCTCATAAAATGTGTTAGGGAGGATTCCCTCTTTTTCTATTGATTGGAATAGTTTCAGAAGGAATGGTACCAGTCCCTCCTTGTACCTCTGGTAGAATTCTGCTGTGAATCCATCAGGTCCTGGACTCTTTTTGGTTGGTAAGCTATTGATTATTGCCACAATTTCAGAGCCTGTTATTGGTCTATTCAGAGATTCAACTTCTTCCTGGTTTAGTCTTGGGAGGGTGTATGTGTTGAGGAATTTATCCATTTCTTCTAGATTTTCTAGTTTATTTGCATAGAGGTGTTTGTAGTATTCTCTGATGGTAGATTGTATTTCTGTGGGATCGGTGGTGATATCCTCTTTTTCATTTTTTATTGCATCTATTTGATTCTTCTCTCTTTTCTTCTTTATTAGTCTTGCTAGCGGTCTATCAATTTTGTTGATCTTTTCAAAAAACCAGCTCCTGGATTCATTAATTTTTTGAAGGGTTTTTTGTGCCTCTATTTCCTTCAGTTCTGCTCTGATTTTAGTTATTTCTAGCCTTCTGCTAGCTTTTGAATGTGTTTGCTCTTGCTTTTCTAGTTCTTCTAATTGTGATGTTAGGGTGTCAATTTTGGATCTTTCCTGCTTTTTCTCGTGGGCATTTAGTGCTATAAATTTCCCTCTACACACTGCTTTGAACGTGTCCCAGAGATTCTGGTATGTTGTGTCTTTGTTCTCGTTGGTTTCAAAGAACATTTTTATTTCTGCCTTCATTTCATTATGTATCCAATAGTCATTCAGGAGCAGGTTGTTCAGTTTCCATGTAGTTGCGTGGTTTTGAGTGAGTTTCTTAATCCTGAGTTCTAGTTTGATTGCACTGTGGTCTGAGAGACAGTTTGTTATAATTTCTGTTCTTTTCCATTTGCTGAGGAGAGCTTTACTTCCAACTATGTGGTCAATTTTGGAATAGGTGTGGTGTGGTGCTGAAAAAAGTGTATATTCTGTTGATTTGGGGTGGAGAGTTCTGTAGATGTCTATTAGGTCCACTTTATGCAGAGCTGAGTTCAATTCCTGGATATCCTTGCTAACTTTCTGTCTCGTTGATCTGTCTAATGTTGACAGTGGGGTGTTAAAATCTCCCATTATTATTGTGTGGGAGTTTAAGTCCCTTTGTAGGTCACTGAGGACTTGCTTTATGAATCTGGGTGCTCCTGTGTTGGGTGCATATATATTTAGGATAGTTAGCTCTTCTTGTTGAATTGATCCCTTTACTATTATGTAATGGCCTTCTTTGTCTCTTTTGATCTTTGTTGGTTTAAAGTCTATTTTATCAGAGACTAGCATTGCAACCCCTGCCTTTTTTTGTTTTCCAGTTGCTTGATAGATCTTCCTCCATCCCTTTATTTTGAGTCTATGTGTGTCTCTGCACGTGAGATGGGTTTCCTGAATACAGCACACTGATGGATCCTGACTCCTTATCGAGTTTGCCAGTCTGTGTCTTTTAATTGGAGCATTTAGCCCATTTACATTTAACGTTAATATTGTTATGTGTGAATCTGATCCTGTCATTATGATGTTAGTTGGTTAATTTGCTCGTTAGTTGATGCAGTTTCTTCCTAGCCTCGATGGTCTTTACAATTTGTCATGTTTTTGCAGTGGCTGGTACTGGTTGTTCCTTTCCATGTTTAGTGCTTCCTTCAGGAGCTCTTTTAGGGCAGGCCTGGTGGTGACAAAATCACTCACCGTTTGCTTGTCTGTAAAGTATTTTATTTCTCCTTCACTTATGAAGCTTAGTTTGGCTGGATAGGAAATTCTGGGTTGAAAATTCTTTTCTTTAAGAATGTTGAATATCGGCCCCCACTCTCTTCTGGCTTGTAGAGTTTCTGCTGAGAGATCAGCTGTTAGTCTGATGGGCTTCCCTTTGTGGGTAACCCGACCTTTCTCTCTGGCTGCCCTTAACATTTTTTCCTTCATTTCAACTTTGGTGAATCTGACAATTATGTGTCTTGGAGTTGCTCTTCTTGAGGAGTATCTTTGTGGCGTTCTCTGTATTTCCTGAATCTGAATGTTGGCCTGCCTTGCTAGATTGGGGAAGTTCTCCTGGATAATATCTTGCAGAGTGTTTTCCAACTTGGTTCCATTCTCCCCGTCATTTTCAGGTACACCAATCAGACGTAGGTTTGGTCTTTTCACATAGTCCCAAATTTCTTGGAGGCTTTGTTCATTTCTTTTTATTCTTTTTTCTCTAAACTTCCCTTCTCGCTTCATTTCATTCATTTCATCTTCCATCAGCGATACCTTTTCTTCCAGTTGATCGCATCTGCTACTGAGGCTTCTGCAATCTTCGCGTAGTTCTCGAAACTTGGCTTTCAGCTCCATCAGCTCCTTTAAGCCCTTCTCTCCATTGGTTATTCTAGTTATCCATTCTTCTAATTTTTTTCAAAGTTTTTAACTTCTTTGCTATTGTTTTGAATTTCCTCTCGTAGCTCAGAGTAGTTTGATCGTCTGAAGCCTTCTTCTCTCAAGTCGTCAAAGTCATCCTCCATCCAGCTTTGTTCCGTTGCTGGTGATGAACTGCATTCCTTTGGAGGAGGAGAGGTGCTCTGCTTTTTAGAGTTTCCAGTTTTTCTGCTCTGTTTTTTCCCCATCTTTGTGGTTTTATCTACTTTTGGTCTTTGATGATGGTGATGTACAGATGGGTTTTTGGTGTGGATGTCCTTTCTGTTTGTTAGTTTTCCTTCTACCAGACAGGACCCTCAGCTGCAGGTCTGTTGGAGTTTACTAGAGGTCCACTCCAGACCCTGTTTGGCTGGGTGTCAGCAGTGGTGGCTGCAGAACAGCGGATTTTCGTGAGACCACAAATTCAGCTGTCTGATAGTTCCTCTGGAAGTTTTGTCTCAGAGGAGTACCCGGCCGAGTGAGGTGTCAGTCTGTCCCTACTGGGGGGGTGCCACCCAGTTAGGCTGCTCAGGGGTGAGGGACCCACTTTAGGAGGCAGTCTGTCCATTCTCAGATCTCCAGCTGCATGCTGGGAGAACCACTACTCTTTTCAAAGCTGTCAGTCAGACAGGGACATTTAAGTCTGTGGAGGTTCCTGCTGACTTTTTGTTCGTCTGTGCCCTGCCCCCAGAGGTGGAGCCTACAAAGGCAGGCAGGCCTCCTTCAGCTGTGGTGGGCTCCACCCAGTTCGAGCTTCCTGGCTGCTTTATTTACCCAAGCAAGCCTGTGCAACGGCAGGCGCCCCTCCCCCAGCCTCACTCCCTCCTTGCAGCTTGATCTCAGACTGCTGTGCTAGCAATCAGCGAGACTGCGTGGGCATAGGACCCTCCAAGCCAGGTGTGGGACACAATCTCCTAGTGTGCCGTTTTCCAGGCCTGTTGGAAAAGTGCAGTATTAGGGTGGGACTGACCTGATATTCCAGGTGCCATCTGTTACCCCTTTCTTTGACTAGGAAAGGGAACTTCCTGACCCCTTGCACTTCCCAAGTGAGGCAATGCCTCGCCCTGCTTCGGCTCGCACACAGTGCGCTTCACCGACTGTCCTGCACCCACTGTTTGGCACTCCCTAGTGAGATGAAACCGGTACCTCAAACAAATGCAGAAATCATCTGTCTTCTGTGTCGCTCAGGCTGGGAGCTGTAGACCGGAGCTGTTCCTATTCGGCCATCTTGGCTCCACCAATCGCGCAAGTTTTTTTTTTGAGACGGAGCCTTGCTTTGTCTCCAGTTCTTTTACATATTGATAGTACACAACCACCTCAACCTCACACCCTACATCCACTCCCCCCATCAATTTCCATACATGCTTTTGGGGTATGGAATATCAGCAGGCAGTGACAACCACCACAAACAACAACAACAACAACAACAACAACAACAGACACACACACACCCCCACACACTCTGAACTTGAAAACGAAAACTTCTTGGGATTTTCAGGGCATGGTCTCAGCTACCTAGCTTCCTGGGAAATAAAGTAGCAAGTGTTAACACCTCATTTTTACCTATAAACAGGTACAGAAAAAAATGTATATTGTTCCTTAAACATCAATCTATGAGTTTTTGACAATGGTGGGGGATAAAGCTATTATTTCTGGGTTCTGCTTAAGACACCCCCCTTTGTCCTCACTACCACTCAGATGTCTATAGTTCATACAGTACCAAAAATACCTCTTTCTACCTAGAGGGCTCTTAAAACCTGCAGTTAAGCAAGAGCAAGTCAAAGCAAGTCTGTATCATCACAGATGGGTTATCCAACTTAATCACAGACATTCCCCTAATCTCCAGCAAAGAAACCTGCTGTCTCTCTAATGCACTAACATCATTTCCCTAGGGCAAGGTCTGATTTCTCTGAGTACATTATTCACAGAAATATTATACATTTTGGTAAATGCAAATAGAGGATAAACTCAGTCAAAAACAATTCACAGGTTAGAAGAGGTTTAAAAGAGATGGGAGTGAGAAATCACTTTTTCCTGTATTTGTTTTCCCAAGGTTTCTCACCCCTCTGCAGAATGAGATTCCAGGTTTAGAGACATTAAGAAACCAGTAACCACGGGACCCGTTGCCTGGAAACGGCCTGATTACAACCAACTCACTAGGCTACAAGGAAATTCTACCTGATCCTTTAGGACCATTTGTCAAGCCTCATTATGATGATAATGAAAATTTATACTTTCTTAAAGCCTTCAAAAATTATTGCCATGAGATTCTGAAAAATCTGGGCATCTGCTTTGGGGAAGAAATGGGAAATTAACATGACCATCCAGTGTCAAAAACTGACAGCCTAGATAAAATAAAGAAAAATTAGTTCAGCATCATGCACAGGATTCAGAAATCAAAAATCCAAATTCAATGCTGAACAAATAATGTTTGGGAACTGTACTGTCTGCCATGGGGGTTAGACGCCAAGGCAGCCAGAAAATCACTAATAAGGGGCATTTGTATTCTGCAGCAGTAGAACTTCACTTGTGCTTCCCTGTACATCTAAGAAGAACTTTCAATCTGATGCTGCCATTAACAGCTGCTTTGAAACATGCACCATTTGGTTTTGTTGCCCTTGACAGGTGAACAAGATTTGTCAGGGAAATAACATTATAATAACATTGCAGAAGTTTAACAAATTCTCAGAATGTCTATAAATGTTTAAGACAATTAGTAATCAGTCTGAGAAAACAGAGTCTATTTTATACTTTAGTGAAAGAAATTTTTATAGCTAAATGACTGTAGGTATACATATTTGTATGTATATTTGTACATATACATAATTTTATATTATATATATTAGATAGATGATAGATAGATTTTTCCCCTTTCAAGAACAACAGGAGTTACCAAATGCATCAGTGAATTCTGTCTCCATTAAAAGTTTTCGCTGTTGTTAATGATCTACTTACAGTTACACTGGACTAAGGTGCATCTCACAGGGGAGCTCAAATGTGACTTTGGACCCATCTTAATATGGACTTTGCCATTAATTAGGTCTATGATTAATTTTTAGATCATTTATCATAATTTGCTGGAGCATAAAATGCAAATTTCAGTGAAATCTAACCATAATTGCTTATAATTAAATTTTTTATATCTATTGTAGGAAATAAATACAGCATATTCTTTTAAATTTTTTATTACTATTTTTCAATCACTTTCTTGAGGTATGATTAATGAGTCCATTCTTCATAGATAAATGCTCAACATTCCAGGGCCACAGGGATTAACAGAGACTGGTAGAGAGAGAGTGCAGTAATTAGCTTAAATTTTGCTATAGATGCTATGGGAAGCAAGCCATTTTCACTTTAAAGGGACTATTTTTCAGTACTTCAGATACTCAATACATATCCACAGTACTCTCAAATATGATTCCAGGGTAAAATGTAAGGCCTCTAAGCCCTAGGTTTCAAGGAATATATCTTAATTACGTTTGAACCCTCAGTACTTATTTGAGGCCTAGCACACAGTGGATACTCCCAAATCTCTGCTGAACTGAACCAGGCCATAGTATCATCAGAGAAAGTGATATTCTACTTTACAGCTAACTGAGACAGACAGGGAAATAAAAAATGGACTGCAGATTGTACTAAAGAGAGTGCCTGGAAGGATGATGGTCATAGATTACATGGAAAAACAACTAACGTCAGAACAAGAAATCTGATGATCATCATTTGACCTCTGCCACCCATTCCCCATGCCAGTCACTCTACATATTATTGTCAGGATTATTCTCCCAAAACACAAAATCATAACACTATTCAACTGCTTGAGAACTTACAATAAAAAAATAAATTATTCATTGCAATTATCTTTGTCTTCAAGCAACTTACAATTTGGTTGCCTAGACAGAAATAACACATGATACTTTTTACAAAATAGGAATTGAGAGAAAAGTCAGGACAGTGTGAGCTAAACTGTCAGTAGAAGCTGCCTAATGAAGGAGGGACTGGAACCAGGTCTATTTATTTGAAAGAATAAATAGTAGAGGAGGACCATTCCAGGACAGGTAAGAAACAAGCAAAAACACAGAGGTGAGAATTTGAATAGCACATTAGAATAGAAACAAAGATACATTTGGAGATGGGTTGCGGGTAAGAATAAGAGTTTTGGCTGGAACCTTGGAAGTCTGAGGCATTTTCCATGAAGGAAGTTTTTAAAAGGATGCTATGAGTTTCCAGAAATATTCATGAAGTGCTACTGGCGAAATAGATAGCATTTGTGATGAACCTAGGGACACACTGATTCATTCATTTGGTAAGTGTTTTTTGAACACCTGCTATGTCCTAACCCCTGGAGATAAAGCAGTAGACAGAATTCCTGCCCTAATAAAACTTATCAGGGGTGACAGTGCACAAATGAAAACAAAATAGATTAGTTAGTATATAATAAAAAGTCAAGAGCCATAGCAGGTAAGGGTCTAAAGAATGGGAGAATGTATTCTAAAATATTAAAATTTTACCATCTCCCAAAATATCTCTAGTACAGATATGGGCATACAATAGAAATACCAGGTGACTGGAGTACTGCCTGCTGAATACAAGTCCTAGGGTTATGGGATACAGATTTTCTCCTAATAAAACCTGAGACAATCAGTCAGAACTCTATGATGTCTCCGATGTGCTTGCCTAACACATAAAAATGCCTGGGCGCAACCCAACCTCACCTAAAATGGGAGGATATCTGGGATAGGCTCCTGCAGCATACGAAGTTGGATATATCGCAGGGTTTTCAAAATTCTTTCCACATTATCTAGGATGAGCTGCTGATAATAAACAAAAAAATTTCATTAAATATTTGTTAGATAATATGCCTATGACTGCTAGGTGCTATAAAGATTAAAATAATAAAAGATGCTCATGGCATTGCCTTTCTTAAAAAAATCAAACATAAAAGTAAACTTAAGAGTCAGGAAAAGATCGGTACAGTAATGACATCAAAATGAGTTTGGTTTTACAAAAAAAAAAAATTGAACAAAGGAGTTCAGGAGTTCCTGTGATATATGAAACTTGAAAAAAGGAAGGCCATTTATATAAACGCTTGTGTTTTCTTGAGTCTTTGAGATATCTACGTTCTATGGGAGCAAGCATTATAATGTGATTTTCAAATTACAACAGCTAATTTGTTCTGACCCATCCTTGGTCACTGGTTGAATTTTTTTATATCTCAAATGCCGTTCTCAAATATGGGCCAATGTCCATACAGAGGTAAGTTTCCATGTACAAAATTAGCAGGAACAAGTGAGAAAGGGAGGTGCTTACACTGCCCTTTCTGTAGGACATATTTGCACTGACTGAGTTAATGTTTATGGGCTGTAGGTATTCAGTGAGACATAGTATGGGGTGGCGAAACTCAATGCCCTACAAAGAGAAACAAAAGGAGAAGCCTTGTCCATCATATTGCCAATAAACAGCAGTAAAATTACTTGACAATATAAAGATAATACTTGGCTTTCCTACTGTGCTTGGTTCTTGCTAAAATGTTATTAATGAAAGGAACTATTAGATCCCAGTAACAAGCTGTCATACAATACTTTACCTACCTAATTTCCTTTCCCATTCACCCATAATATTTCCTGTTTCTATATGGCAGTCATTCGGACTCTACAATATTTCAATCTGTCTCATCTCCATTATTGGTAGCACTACTCCCCAATCCACACTCCTGCTCTGGGCAAAACTCCTGTCTCCTCATTAATTCTATTTATTCAACTCCCTCAACCTTTGTCCAGAGGGTCTCTTTTCACATCAGATATTCTGTTTTGTTCGTTAATTTGTAGCTTTTGACATTTATTATTATCTTCCTATGAGACACAGAAAGAATAAAAGAAGTTAAATGTTTTCACAAGCAACCCTAGATTCCTGTGTCCCTTTGCGGGGGAGGAAAATAGAAAGATAGAAAAGCTGCCACATAGAAGGCCTGAAATAAATGACCTGCACCACCCATAGGCAAATTCTACCTCTTTGTCAAGAATGTTTCGTAAGAGGGAATCAATAAGAGCTGAATATGAAACATTTGTGAAGTGTACTAGCTAAGTTCAGTGAACTCCCAAGCGAATCCTGTGTTCTCAGAAGCTGTAAGCGCCAATCTCTTCACCTTTGCTCAGGGGGATGAGCTCACCACAGAAACTGACCTGTTTTTTGACCTCAAAATCCAGTTGGGACAGGGTTGGGGGATGGCAGAAGCAATGAGAGGGAAGGCTTACAGGCCATTTGTTCTAAACTGAGGTGTGCTGGCAGAAGGGAAGGACAAGGTTGAGTCTCCGTGGCCCTGAGCTGGGTCACACAGCTGGAATCACACTTTGCTCAACACAAACGTCTTTCACTCTTTCATTCACCCACAAGCAACACAAGGAGTGCAACAGAACACTGCTGAGAAGAAACAGGCCCAGCGCCACTGGCCACTGTCAGTATCTAGGCTACCTAGTAAAGCAATCCCCACACGACCCGGATGCTAAATAAACGTTTACATCAGCTCATGTTTCCCTATGACTAGCTGATCAGTATATCGAATTGAAATATAACAAAGACCAAAAGGAATGCTGGCAGGAGGGTCAGTATTTTCAGTTTTTGTACAGGTTTTTTGAAAATCCCATCATGTTTGTTCCCTTTAATGATACTGTTGTCTTACAGAAAAATACTCATTCACGTGTTAAAATTTCATCACCATATATAAAGCGACATTCCTTTTTAAAACAACAACAACAAAAACTAAACTAAACTTACTAAAAAGCCCCAAATGTCTACACTGAAGCAACTCAAATGAAATGGTCTAATCATAAAATTAAACACATTACAGATGACTTGATTTGAGGGCATTTAGTACATTCGAATATACTCGATATTTCAGTTTCTTTAACCTACATTCCCTAAAAATAACACTAAACAGTGGTTCTGTGTATATGACACAGTAAAAATGCATATATTTATTTCTGAGGCTGTAGATTAGCTGATTGTGAATTACCCTTGAAAGTCTGTTTTATAAAATAATGTTCACGCAAATTCTACTAAATGTATGGTATACATTATACAAATATTAAATATGAAGGGAACTGGTATACAAATAATCAACTGACTAGACTATGCATTTAATATGTATTTCATGACATAATGTTAGCTTTTATAGGAATCACTGCTTGAAAAAGCAGACCATTAAACTGAATTTGAGTTTCAATGACTCAAGTTCTAGTTCCTTTCAAATGTGTCTGGACAATTTGGTTGTATCACTTGCTTCTCATACATAAATTTTTTCTTACCATTTATGAAATGCTTGTTACGATAAAAATTATTATACCACATATGTATTTCTATTTCCATCCCAATCACCAATCGAATTTCTAAACTATATCCCTATGATTTAAACTAAACCAATTAAACAATAACAAACAAAACTTTATGCATCTACCTATTCCTATTGATTACATATATTCTTTTCTTGCCTTGTCTTTACCACTAGTGTATTAATTCTTAAGCCCAAGAACTTTGCATTCCTACTGCTCTACTCCATCCTTTGCTTTAAGCACAAATTAAAAAGAATGTAAACCAACACTATAATTTGTCTCATGATAGCTCCAAGATGGTCTGATTTACTGTGTGGTAAGAATATCTCCTATCCTGCACTTCAGTCTCCATCCAGGCCTTCAAATAATATTGTCTATCCGTTAATATACAGCATTCCCAGTTGAATATGATTCTCCAACAGTAGCAGACAGAATTGTTCTCTCGGCATCCCGTGGGGCCTCAGAGGACAGTCAAAATCTCAGCAACACTGTATTTTCCTCGCTTCTGTGCCATTCTAACAATTTCTTCCCCTGGGAAAGCCTCATCTTTTCCTTAGATTTGTGTTTCTGGACTCACTGATGAATTTAGATTCTATTCAAATGTCCTCGCACTGCTATGTTCTATTATGATCTGGAAAATAACTGTTATTGTTAGCAAGCAAATGTTAGAGTTTTTATTCCATTAACACATGCTTTGAGAAGTCCTAAGTTCCTGTTTATGACTTTGCAGATAACAAACAACACTATAAAGAGCATAACTATTTATTGGGCTTTAAAGACACGAGAGATAATTTATTAGTGGACACACTCAGTGTTCTGTCCAGGTGGTTGCTATCAATTACAGACAGAAGTCTTCCCAAATATTCACTTAATGAATAAATTGAAAGGAAGATCAAAATGTTTTTCATCCACAGAAAGACCTTTGCCACAGCATTGATATGCTGGTACTTTTGTCTTAACATTTTGGTCTCTTATAATCTTTTGTTTAAAAGTCAACTTTTTTATGTAAATGTCTCTCAGTTTATTCAGGGTGATTCTTTTCTGTTGGAATGAGAATCATTATCTCTAAGCACGCATTTATGTGTTGTTTAATTGGGTGTAGTGTGGTTGTTGGCTCTGTGATAAGAAAGTGTCACAGTCTCTGACCTCTAGATGCTTAAAATCTAAGATGAAGTAAATATTCCAATATATTACTGTGGACCGAAAGCATAATGGGCCATTTAAAATCATTCTATGAACAAATTGACTGTCATTTTGACAGTACTGAGAACAACATATGTCCCTTCACATTTCAGCTTGTGTTGGATCATTAGGCACAAGTTTGAACAATTCCAGAGAAAACTTACAAACACATTTTGAAATAAAATTTGGAGGTAAAATATCAAGACTTAACACAAACATTTTACAGAATGATTTACTTTACAAAATTATGTGGTCCATACTTCTTTCAAATAACATATTTTCTGCTGGATTTAAGTAAGCTTAATTGACATGTTATCATTTATATAGAAAATTAACATTTCCCTGATTTGTCAGGGACAACAAGAATGTACAAAGGAAGGGCCACATATACTGCAGGAATTTTAAGCTATTCTCTTATCTTTTATTTTAGAGCATTCATAATTTTTAAATGTTGCATTAACCTTTTGAGGCAATACTGGTGACTTCTTCATTTGACTAAAACATCCCTGCATATCAACAATTGAACAACTGAAACACTTTAACAAAATCTACTAATATATATATACATAAAATATTGCATGTATTATATATGAAAACTATACATGTTATACCTTATATAGTGAGATATATATATATATATATATATGCTTACACATACATACTCAGGCCATCAGAGAACACTTCGTTTAGATTAGTATGAAATTTCAAGCAGGACTTAAGTCTCATTTTTATGGAGCTACACCCACAAATCCCCCAGGCTACACGTAGTTAAAACTCTGGAAGAAATTTTATTCTGAGATTGTGCTCCTGCCACATCACACTGTCAATATCCAATATTCTGAAGCTTCAAGGGCCAGTGCCCACCGATCCTAGTCCCATTTAAAGAAATGCAATGCAATCTAATGCCAGTTCTCAAAGCACGTAAGTACATGCTGCAATCAAAGATTTAAGTGACCATTTATTTTGTCTTGTATCTGCCTGAGAAAATCCTTTGCCAGCCAATTTTCTATTAGAATTAGCCTTCAAAGTTAGAATGTCATTTGCATGCTTGCAGACAAAGCTAACAATTTCAAATCATGAAAATGTGTATTCTCAGATGGTGAATATTTGTTTTTTTAAGTACGGAGAGTAGAAATCGAGCTAGTATTACTAGATTTTATATATTGCTTAAATTAACAGCCAAGAAAAGCCTCCAAGGGGTAAACTGCCTTTTTGTAATATTACCTTTAATTTCTTTTAGCAAATGGGATATGAGGTTTAAGTGGGTTGAAGAAAATCAAGTAAAATATTTATGGTATACAATTTTCCATGGTCATATGCCTAAAAGCAAACATTTTGTGGTTAGTTTACTATGAACGTACCAGGGCTAGCAAGGGAGTCTTTTGCAAGACAGTTGATTTTTAGAAACGCTTACAGGTTGAAACTACAAGCTCCTAATAACATTTAACAATCAGAATTGCTTTGGAGACCAGCCCATGTTGGCTAACGCTGGCTACTTAGGCTCTGCAAAGCTTTTGTAACTAGTTTGGAAGCCAAGTACCATAAAACCAAGCATTCCATTTTACATCCAATGTGTCTGTGCTGGCATTAAGTAATACCAGGAGAGCATTTTAAAGGTGCAAGGTCAAATACTTGATATTCCATTAAGTAAAATATAAAAGAAAATATTGCACATCATCTAAATATTCTAAAAGGCTAAGTTCTAACCAGTATAAATCCACAAGGGACAGAAAAGTAGCATGATGAAATAAAAAAGAACACTGGACTGAGAATTAGGCCTTGGGCAAATCAAACCCATTCTGAGTCTAGTTTCTCCACTTCTTCAAGGAGGGTAATAATGCTGGCTTCACTGACCTCTTTGGATAAAAGCCTGCATATAGAAATGCTTAAAAATGTAGACAATTTAATACAGATATTAGATAATACAATCATGTTCATTTCTCCGATAATCATGCAGCAGGTCTCTGAACAAGACCTGTGTACTGTGTTATTCATAAGTTGAGAAGAGGTGGTAGTTTTTACGCACCTCCTCCCCCGCTTTTTTTCTTTACACTTAATGAGCTTCAGAGATACAGTCAGTTACTAAACTCCTCAGACACTTCTAGCAGCATCAGAAGCAGCTGCCACTTGCAAACCTGTCTGATTCCACAGGGACTAAGGATGTAAAAACAATGAGTCATTACAGGTGTGTCTGCCTTTTTCATTCAAAGACAAAATGAAAAGAAGATGAAATTCACCTAACACAGTGTTTTCAAAGCAGAAAGTAAAGAGATCAACCAGGAAATACTTTATTCCTTTAATTCATATGACAGAAATTCACATATAACATAGTAATTGTGTTTAAATAGTCTGCTACTGTGCTGGGTGCTCCCCGAGACTACGAAAAAGAGCGCTATCTAACTTCCAGGAACACATCGTTTGAGAATAACAATATGGGGCGTAATGGTAGCATACAATTAATTCTAATTCCAGGTAGAACTTTGGTGAGACAAGAGGTAGTAAGAAGGCCACTGGAATTAATGAAAGGAAGGTGGCAGGATCCTTAAAAGGTTTAATGAAAGAGACAGAGATGACATTTGAGATAATTTTGAATGATTCCTGGGATCCTGGTGGGAGAAATATCAAGACAGAAACTAGAAAGAGGGATATGTTCAACATGAGAAGTCTAAGTTGTTTCAAGAATATCCTGCTACAGCTTCCCTGTATACCCAAATGTGCATATGTTTGTGCAAGCTGCTGCTGTTCATTTGTTACAAAGGTGACATGAATAACCTAAATTTATAAAACATCCTTAAAACTGGCAAATAATACAGAATCTCTATGGATTAAAAACGAAACATTTACTATACATGTAATCATGTTTTAGAAACTAAAAATAAAATATGCAAAACGAAGATTACACATGATCCCACCACCCAGGGCTATTTTGATTTATGTCCTGCCAAGACTATGTCTGTGCACATATATACATCTACAATTTTTTTCTTCTTCTTTTAATTATACTTTAAGTTCTGGGATACATGTGCAGAACGTGCAGGTGTGTTACATAGGGATATCCCGTCATCTATATTAGGTATTTCTCCTAATGGTATCTCTCCCCTAGCACCCCTCACCCTGACAGGTTCTGGTGTGTGATGTTGCCCTCGCTGTGTCCATGTGTTCTCACTGTTCAACTCCCACTTATGAGTGAGAATATGAAGTGTCTGGTTTTCTGTTCATGTGTTAGTTTGCTGAGAATGATGGTTTTTCAGTTTCATCCATGTCCCTGCAAAGGACATGAACTCATCTTTTTTATGGCTGCATAGTATTCCATGGTGTATAACTGCCACATTTTCTTTATCCAGTCTATCACTGATGGGCATTTGGGTTGGTTCCAAGTCTTTGCCATTGTGAACAGTGAAGCAATAAACATACGTGTGGCTGAGCGCGATGGCTCACGCCTGTAATCCCAGCACTTTGGGAGGCCGAGGCAGGCAGATCATGAGGTCAGGAGATCGAGACCATCCTGGCTAACATGGTGAAACCCTGTCTCCACTAAAAACACAAAAAATTAGCCGGGCGTGGTGGCGGGCGCCTGTAGTCCCAGCTACTCAGGAGGCTGAGGCAGGAGAATGGCGTGAACCCTGGAGGCGGAGCTTACAGTGAGCTGAGATCACGCCACTGCACTCCAGCCTGGGTGACAGAGACAGACTCCGTTGCAAAATAAAATAAAACAAAATAAAATAAACATATGTGCACATGTGTCTTTATAGTAGAATGATTTATAATCCTTTGGGTATATACTCAGTAATGAGATTGCTGGGTCAAATGGTATTTCTAGTTCTAGATCCCTGAGGAATCACCACACTGTCTTCCACAATATTTAAAATAATTTACACTCCCAACAGTGTAAAAGTGTCCCTATTTCTCCACATCCTCTCCAGCATCTGTTGTTTCCTGACTTTTTAATGATCTCCATTCTAACTGTCGTGAGATGGTATCTCATTGTGGTTTTGATTTGTATTTCCCTAATGAGCAGTGATGATGAGCTTTTTTTCATATGTTTGTTGGCCATATAAATGTCTTCTTTTGATAAGTGTCCATTAATATCCTACACCCACTTTTCTTGTAAATTTGTTTAAGTTCCTTGTAGATTCTGGAGATTAGCCCTTTCTCAGATGGATAGATGGCAAAAATTTTCTCCTTTCTATACAGATTGCTTTGTAATGTGCTTTTTTCACTTACTAGTATGTTTGAATAACTTTTCATGACATTAAATATACAAAATACAATATAAAATTTACAATATAATTTTAATGGTTCCCTGATGTACTATTGTATATGTTGCCCATCAGTTTATGAGTCTATATTATTTCTTATCCTGTTTATCTTTACTTTCTTGTATAAACAATAATGGCATGGCCATCCTTTTAAGTTAATCAGTATTTAAGCTCTGAATATTTATTTAATTCTAGGATTCCAGTTACTGGGCTCTTTTAAACTGTCTTCCAAAGAGTTATACTGATTTTCATTCTTCACTAATGGGTTAGCCTTGGTCTACTCATGTTCTTCTTCATGTTGAATATTTAAGTTCTAATTTTTCTTACTACTAATATTTGAAAATACTTTTCTTTGAATATTAATTATGTTGAACATTAAAAAATTTGTTTATTAACCGTTTTTATATGATATGAAATGACTAATCTCCATTAAAACATCACAAGTTTGAGTGTTTTGTTCATCTTTGCTTTTCCAGTAACAATCCTCTGGGTATCTTTCTCTTAATTAACTGTAACCTCTTATGCATACTACACTACGATACATTCTTAGGTTTGGGTGTTTATCCACATTTAGTGCCATACACTATAAAGGGTCTGAGATTTTATACTACTTAAAAGGTAACAAGTTAACCTGCTGCAGTTTTATGAATGCTAGCAGAAAATTCCAGAATCCTAGGCCAGAGATGAAGTTCATTACTTGTAGCAAAAGCAGCAGCCAGAGTATCAGCAATTTCTTGTGCTGGTTCCGTAAACCCCAATTTCCTCAAGGAAATGCAAATGCAAACAGCCATTTGGTAACTGCACTTACCAAACGGTGATGTAGGCTTACCATATGGTAACTGCACTTACCACACTAGGTTGTGTTATAAGAGAACTCTGAGCTCAGAGAATCCAAATATTTTATAATGGGCAGTAAATCTGACTGCCCTTTGCTTCAGAGAGAAACAGTATATTTATTATACTGAAGAATATATGCATGGAGGGAAACCCTGTATCTGTGTTCCAAGGCCACTCAGGATACAAACATCCCTTGAAATGAAAGTCTGGGTTTAAAAAAAAAAAAAAAAAAAAAAAAAGGACATCAATTTCTTACCAGGCAAACATGCAGAAATGCAAATGACCCATAGGAAATTATCTCCCAGTGCTTAGCCCTGAATGTGCAAAACAGAATAAAAGATTTTGTGAAGGAAGGAAGGAGAGTGAGTCAAAGGCATTCAGCACTCAAACTTGGTTCCAAACTTAGCCTTACCTGTGAAACCTCACAACAACAGTAACACATCAGCCAAATAAAAAGGTGGCTTCTGGTCAAGCTGATTTCTAAAAACCAGACTTTCTAAAGAGGTTATATAAATAGTGACTTTTCACTTTATAAAACAATTCTCTATAGAATATTTAAATATCAAGTTATTCTGGTATGATTAGAAAGTAAATTCATCTAAAAATATTTATGCCTTTTTATTCAGCATATTAGTTAATAGAGTATGCTCAGGATGAAACTGCCACAATTTGAATCTGGCTCTGTGTGCTGGTTGAGTTATTTAGCACGCTTCCTTTGCCTCTGCTGTAAACTGGGGATACTGATGGCTATTAACTCCATCCTCAAAGAGCTAGTAAAAGGTGCTTTTGTCACTGCATGATACATAGGAAATATTCAGCAAATGTTAGTCATTATTAATTGTATTACTATCACTGAAAAATAAGTCATTCAGTTGATATATTTTCTTCTGCTCTTTTCCTCTATGTTTACAATTAACTACAAAATGTTTTCTTTTCTTGAATGACAGGATAGATGCTAAATAAAAGATTTACCAAAATCTAACTCTAATAATAAATGGGTTAAGGCTTCACTCAAATTATAGGTTATTTCTAAAATTAGGAGAAGGGAAAATATTTTTTTTAAAAAAGGATGATAAACTTTGGGAGGCCGAGGAAGGTGGATCACTTGAGGTCAGGAGTTTGAGACCATCCTGGCCAACCTGGTGAAACCCCATCTCTACTAAAAAATACAAAAACTTAGCCAGGTGTGGTGGCTCATGCTTGTAGTCCCAGCTACTCGGGAGGCTGAGGCAGGATAATCACTTCAACCTGGGAAAAGGAGGTTGCGGTGAGCCGAGATCGCGCCACTGCACTCCAGCCTGGGTGACAGAACGAGACTCTGTCTCAAAACAAAGAAACAAACAAAAACAAACAGCAAAAGAAAAGAATGATGAATTCCTAAAGCTGGATTGTAGCACCTGTGATAACTTCTTTATTTCTATACTTTTGTATAGTGTACTAACAAAGAACCCAAAAATAAGAAAAAAGAAAAAAGTTGTATACTATTTAAGGTCTGTAACATACTATTCACTTAACACAAACAACCTATGAAGCTCAGGGATAGAGTATTCAAATATTTGTGGGGGGCAGCAGAGGGCTGCATGGCATTCCTCTCCAGAATGTAATCATTATTTCTGGGTTATGGTTCGTTCTAAACCTAACAGTAGTGACTCATCCTTTTCCAGAGATTCTGAAGTAGATGGAAAATGCATATTTGAAGAAAAGGTGGTGAACAAAGAGAGAGAAAGACTAATAAATGGTGGCTCTATTGCAAAGGCAAAGCTGTTGAACAAAGTGGGGGAAATGAGAGAACACTGAGCAAACTAACTCATAGCATTTTTTAAAGTTTCATTATGTTTCCGAGACTTGCGCTTTGATAATGTGTAAAGAATCATTTTTTCCCCTTTCACCACCGCCCCATTCTGTTATCATTGTTACGTCTATTTCACATTTGAGACAGATGAATTTTGGAGAAGTTATGTCATTTGGTCAAGATCATGCATGTAGTACATAATACATTTAGGATTGAATTCTAGTTTAAAAAGTCAGCTTTTGTGTTATTTTCAGTGTAGTAATATAGCATCAGCTGAACTTGAATTCTGGCCAAGTGCTTGTTCTCCTAAAGCCTCCATCACAAACTACTGAAATAATTCTTGGCCAACCCAAGCATCAAATAAAGAATAACCTCACCTTCTGGTGCTCAGCCAGCATGGGGATTCTGTTAAATTGTGGGTGTAGCTGATATTCTTGGTTACCTGGGGATCCTTCTGTTAATTTTGGCACATATTTGGCTTTTCTTAAGCTCTTGGTCTGTGACTTTTTAAACTATTCAGCTGTATCCTGGCTATGTCCACGTCCTCAGAGAATAAAACAAAATCATAGACCAGGCTGTTCTTTTTATTTTGTCCTGGACACTCTCATTCCCCAGATAAATCACAGGCACAGTCATAAATCTATGGGAAAAAGAACAGTACAAGTTCCATTGGAAAGGCATTCTCTATCTTTTCCACATTGTATCCACTATTCACAGTGAATTGCTACTAAGAACATTTTTCTCTCTAGTACTCTAGCTACATAAAACACTTGGTAATATACATACTAGTTTATTGTTCTTCACAGGCAAACATAGTGCTACTTTTCTAAGAGTGGGAATAACTCATTCTGAACCACTCGTCCCCCAAAGGCATATCCATATCCCTTAACTTGGCTTTGACAGGAATTATAGGAGTAATGTAACTATTATTTGGTAAGAAAGCTGATAGTAAACCGTGTCTTCTCCTTATTCCTAACCATGTACTTACACTTTGCCTAGCCTCATATTTAAAGAATACCTTCCACTTCTCTCAAAGCTACAAGTAACAAATATTCAATGCTTCATAGAGTCAGGTCCAGCAATCTTCTGCTGAGGTCTAAAACCTTGCAAAATTCTGGAAAATGGTATCCAGGTAATACTGTGGTTTTGTTAGTTAAAAGTATATCTGAGTATATGTATGAATGTGTATGGGTGGGTACGTATGTGTGAGACAGATTGAAAGTTTCTTCAATAAATATATTACTTTGAGTAATATCAGGAATCATGCTAGGCACTAGGGTTATAAAATACATCATAAATGAATCGAGTCCTTAAGGAACTTTGTTTGTTACACTTTAATCAAAGGGTCAGATGGAGAAAAAATGCTTTTACTATGCCATCCTGAGTACTCGGATATAAATGTGCACAAGGTCCTGTGGGAGTAGAGAGAAGGGTGATTTGGTTTCCAGGGACAAGCTGTCTTGAAGGAGATGGCAGAAGCAGCAATGAATGCATAGGAGTGACCCTGGAGAAGAATGTGGAGGATGTTGCAGGTAGAGGAAAAGCAAGCATGAAAAAACATGGTGAGTATGAGAAAGCATGAAAAGTCATTATTATTAATTAAAGTTTGGGAAGGGAGTGGTAGAGTTAAGGCTTGACAGATATTATGATGAAGACATTATGTAAGATCATATGGACATAATCAGAAGCTTAAAATTTAACGTGTAGGTAATGAGGAATCATCAAAAGGCTTTATGGCTAAGTGTGGCAAAACAGTTTGCCTTTGAGGCAAGCCAGTCAAGGATGAAATGGGGTTAAGATCCTAGGCAGGGAACAAATTAGGAAGCTAATGAAAGAGACAGTTTCCAGAAGATACGATGAGGACCTGGACAAGGGTGATGGTAATAGTAAGGACAGAAGATCCATAGTGGGTCACTGTATACACAATGAGATCCTCTCTCCAGGGGCATCTGAAAGGGATATCCATGTGAGGGTTATAGATACGAATTGGAATAAACTGTATCCTCCCCAAAATTCACTTATTGAAGCCCTAACTCCCAATGTGACTGTATTTGGAGAATGGGACTTTAAAGTTGTAATTAAAGTTAAATAAGGTTATAATTATGACACCCTAATCCCACAGAATGTGCCTTTCCAAGAAGAGGAAGAGACACTGGAGTTTTCTCTCTCTGAGGACACACAGAGAAAAGACCATGTGAGGACACAGTGAGAAGGTGGACATCTGTAAGCCAGGAAAAGAGGCCTAGCCAGAAACTGACCATGCTGGCACCTCAATCGTGGATTCCAGCCTCTAGAACTCTGAGAAAATACACTTTTTTTTTTTTTTTTTTTTTTGAGACGGAGTCTCACTCTGTCGCCCCGGCTGGAGTGCAGTGGTACGATCTCAGCTCACTGCAAGCTCCGTCTCCCAGGTTCATGCCATTCTCCTGCCTCTGCCTCCCGAGTAGCTGGGACTACAGGCGCCCACCACCACGCCTGGCTAATTTTTTGTATTTTTAGTAGAGACGGGGTTTCACCCTGTTAGCCAGGATGGTCTTGATCCCCTGACCTCATGGTCCGCCCGCCTTGGCCTCCCAAAGTGCTGGGATTACAGGCGTGAGCCACCGTGCCCAGCCCCCCACTTCCGTTTTTTAAGCCACTCAGTTGGTAACACTTTCTTATGGCAGACCCAGATGACTAATACAGAGGGTTCTGTTGATAGAAGTAAACCCTAAGAAACATATAAAGAGAAGCGAAAGCACTGAGAGAAAGTCTGAAGAAGCAGAAAGCCAGGAGCAGACAGGTGAGTAGAGCAGGAGCTTCTGCTTGGTAGTTTTGTAGGATGAAGCAAAAGTCAAGTGGGTTCCCTGTAGAAAGGAGTTCTAAAGCATGTAATGATGGATTTCTGTTTCTGAGGAGGCTATTATAGAGTTGTGATTGGATAAGCCAAACTGTTGTCCAACTACTATTATATCCTGAATCTATTTTCATTCCTGAAGTCTGTGTGGTAGCCAAGTCTGTTTCTTGTTTGCCTTGCTTGCCAGTGTGGTATAACAGCCACGCCCCCACCCTCCTCTGGCATCAACTGGAATAGGCCTTTTCACTTGCACTCTAAAACTGCCGAACATCAAGAGTGGGAGGAAGAGATGTCAGGATGAGCAGAATGCAAATAATGATGGCAGACTCCAGAAATCTTGGGATGAGATGTTAACTCTCCAAGATTTTATTTATAAAATATGAACTGTAATACATATAAAAAATATGAATATTTTAGCCATCCATATTATAATACCAGAAAACCTCTTGTGCACATAATGAGGGCCATCTATGTACCACAGGAAGTGTGGCATGATGCCATCTCTAAATGAAGAGGGGCTCTTTTTAAAAAGGCACCAAAAATCTGTTTTTATTCCTCTTTATAGCAAATTGGCTTAGTTTAAATGCCAGTCTATAAAAGGCTTCATCCACACTCTCAGTACCCACCAGTTGTGAAGAAAAGAATGAAGGAAACCACTGAGTGCACTTTTTTTCTCAGCACTTGCCAAAACGGAGCTTGGGTTTTCGGACAGAATTTCATAAACGGAACAAATGAAGAATAATGATCCTTCCTTTATCTCTATGCCATTATAGCGCCATCAAGTGGAAGACAAGATTATAGGATTTAGACAGTCCTTGCAGAGGAATTGGTAAGTAGATTATTCTTCTACCTGCTTAAGGATACTTTCAATTTTGATCCGAGACACATCTGTGTGTGTGTACTTCTGTGTGTGTCTGTGTGTGACACAGAGAGAAACCGTGTGGCAGTTCCTCCCTTTTGTCTTCTACATTAATGCATTCCACCTGTGCTTTTAACATCCAGATGCTATCATATTTTAATTATACTGATTAATGCCCGCTTACGAATTACAAATGGTAAACCAACCTTCCCTCAAATTAGCTTAGTCAATCTGTTTAAAGGCAGAACAGTGAAATAGGACACCAAGCAAATAACATATAAAAAAATGGAAATGTCTTCATTTGTTTTTGTTTGAGTTCTTTTAAAGGTGACAGAATGGCCCTTCACTATCAGTGCAGCAAATGCAATATGCAAAGACGAATGCATTTACAGCTATAGGTTGCATTGCTGTTTTAGCATTACTCTCACTGTTGGGAAAACATCTGTGAAAAATAAGATGATAGAGAATTCTCATGATAAAACTGCAAAGAGATTTCAAAAGAAATATTGCCATCTTCATCTTTGGAGAGCTTCGTGAAGAGGATCATTGTGTGCTCTAGTTGCTCTGACCAGAGATTCCAACTCTACCCTGAAATATCTTACAGCATCTTTAAATATCTCTCTTATGGGTCTCTGGCAAAACAAAACAAAACAAGAAAACAGGCCGGGTGCTGTGGCTCACGCCTGTAATCCCAACACTTTGGGAGGCCGAGGTGAGTGGATCACCTGATGTCAGGAGTTCAAGACCAGCCTTGTCTACATGGTGAAACCCCCATCTCTACCAAAAATACAAAAAATTAGCCAGGCATGTTGGTGGGCACCTGTAATCCCAGCTACTCGGGAGGCCGGGACAGGAGAATCGCTTGAACCCAGGAGGCAGAGGTTGCAGTGAGCTGAGATCACATTACTGAAGCCTGGGCAACAAGAGCAAAACTCCATCTAAAAAAAACAAAAAACAGAACAAAACAACAACAACAATAACCAAAAAAAAAAAAAAACCCAAGAAAACAGAAAATCCTTTAACCTAAGTCACCAAGTAATTTAAGGTGAAATAATTTTCTCCTTGGCCACTTTTTAAAGAAAAGAAACATGAAACACGTATTTAAAAAAAAAAAAAAAAATCAGGGCTTTATAACAACCCTGAAAAGACCAGGAATCATGAGTTAGTTGTTTTTCCTGAGTAAGGACACTGTAGAGCAGAGAGGTGAGGACTGCTTTTGGCACTGGTGACCTGCCCTGAGGCTTTTCCAGTCCATGATGGCCAATTCTTCCATCTAAAAATGGAGATCTCACCACTTCTCAGCATGTCATAAGGATTAAATGGCATAATATAAATGAAAGCATCTTGAAAATTTTTGTATATTGACCTACTCTGAGTCTGCAGAGATAAAGATCCCAAAATATTTTTGTGCTCCAAAATATGAGAAAGTAAATACGGCTTTACAATTCCAGCTTTCTATCTTGTCTGCTTTATTATCTTCGCCCTCCCCCTGCCCTTTTTTTTTTGAGACTTGCTCTGTCGCCCAGGCTGGAGTGTAGTGGTGCAATCTTGGCTCACTGTAAGCTCCGCCTCCTGGGTTCACGCCATTCTCCTGCTTCTGCCTCCTGAGCAGCTGGGACTACAGGCAGCAGCCACCAGGCCCGGCTGATTTTTTTTGTATTTTTAGTAGAGAAGCGGTTTCACCATGTTAGCCAAGATGGTCTCAATCTCCTGACCTCGTGATCCGCCGCCTCAGCCTCCTAAAGTGCTGGGATTACAGGCGTGAGCCACCTAGCCCGGCCTCCCCACTGGTTTTAAGCACTTTACCAAGAGCTTTCTATTGAGACTGCATCAATGTCATGTAACAATTCCACACAAAACTTGTTTCCATGAGTCTGACGCTTCTGGACAAGGACAAGGTCATCAGTTTTGGGTGATAACTTCTGTAACATCACAAGACTCTTGTTCCTAAGGTACCTACTAGTGGCAAATGTGTGCATGTGTGTGTGAGAGAGAGAGAGAAAGAGAGAGAAAAACCCTTTCGAGAAGGCCTCCTTAAATCAGGGATAAGGTTATTTCTGAGAGTAAGATAAAAACCTAAACATACCAGTGATGGCAAGCTTAACTGTAATGCATAGCTGTCAATTGTGTGCCTAATATGCACCAGAACTAAACCTTAGAAAACAAAAATGAATAAAGCATATCCCTACCTATAAGGAGATTACAATGTCGAAGGGTAAAATGGATAATTAAACACAGTAATTATCACACAAGCACTACGATAAGGGTAACCGAGGCATTGAGTGGTCATGGAAAGTTTCTCAATAAAGGTGCTACCTCGTGTAACTCCTTGATGGATGACAAGGAGATAGAAAGGCATGAGAAGTGGGACAGTAAGAATGCAAGGGGCGGGAAATGGATTGGGGGAGAAAAGGGAGACCAGGAAAAGGGATGGCTAATGTAAAGCCAGTGGGTCCAAACAAACCAAAACAAAGGCATATTAAGGAATTTCATATATTCCAGAACGGCCAAGGATTTTAAGTGTACTTTTACATTGTGTATACATTTTCGTATGTTTTCTATATGCATATAGACAGCTATATCTTTATATGCCTACTGCTTGGACCCGAAACCTGATTCATGGCTGTCAGCTCTTCCACATATAGGCAACAAAGAAAAGGGCAAATACAACATGCCTGAAATGCTCAAACGGCTTCCTTCTGTTAAATGCAATCATGAAATGATACGGCTTAACATAAACTCACTGAAGCCTCATCTTTCAAGCACAGTGCAAAGATTCTAGCTTTATTCAATCTCAGCTACGGGGCAATCACAACTGTAACTAACTCCTACGTCTTTCATCTTTTGACAATGAAATTAAAATATTGCTTCATGCTACAGTAGGAAAGAACACTCTAAAATAAATAATCCCAAAGTTGAAATAAAACTGAAAATAACAGCAGTGCCTTTCTGAGACAGTGGGGCAGCAATGTTAATGAATGGAAGCTTTGCATACAAATTGAACAAACACTCATTGATTTTGAAGGTATACGGAAGACGACTCAGATAAGCTATAGACATCAGAAATTTAAGAATCAAAGCCAAAATGAGACAATTTAGACAAGGGGCATAATTATTTTTTTTTAAAGGTGGGGGATACACAGAGAAAGTAAAGATGAAAGTTAGCATTCACCTGAGATACCCAATTACAGAAAAGTCATGGAAATCAAACATGCAAGATGTTTAATGCACAGAGTGAGATGGAGAAGGATCATTTTTAAACCTTAAATTCTCCCTGTTCCTAGTTTGGATAAAGAGGAATTCCTCAAGTCCTAGGTTTCCAAAATTATGTCTCTTAAAGAATTAGTAGCTTTGCAAATCAAAGCAGGATCAGCTCTTATCATCTCAGTTTATCTCTGTCAGTACTCCTGGTGGTGGTGACATGCCGGCCTCTCATATTTCTGTAAGCCTGGCCCTTTGGATTTTCCCACAGTATCAGCCTAAAAGGCTAAGGAGTTGTAAACCTGCTTTTAACTCTCCTTATTCCCTCCTACCACACATACACATACACACACACACACACACACACACACACACACACAGGGTCTACCTGTCCCATGGCTTCCGAATTATGAAATGTGCCCCATTCAGTTCTTGCAACTCTTCCCACTTACCCACTCTGTTCATCCTCTCTGGGGAATCCAATCTTGACCCAAAGAGACAAAGTAATCTTTAAAATCAGAAACTGCTTTAATAACTCATTAGAGACAGATGACCATCTCCTACATCACTTGAGTCTTTCCTTTCCTCAGGCATTTCCTCTCTAGATTTGGGGTCACCAAAACAACCCAACAGCCATCCACTCGCTCCTCTCTACATAAACAAAAATAAAACCCAAACCAAAAATAAAAGCAGCCAGGCGTGGTGGCAGGCGCCTGTAACCCCAGCTACTCAGGAGGCTGAGGCAGGAGAATTGCTTGAACCTGGGAGACAGAGGTTGAAGAGATATTATTTCTAGAGATTACTATATTATCCTCTGAGAAAACGTACCTGCTTGTCCTTTGGGAGCAAAACCGTAGTGTAAAATGCAGGTTGAATATTCCTTATCTGAAATGCTTGGGATAAGATGTGTTTCAAATTTTTGATTTTTTTGGATTTCAGAATATTTGCCTATACATAATGTTCACATGGGAAATCTAGGCATGAGCAGAAAAGATATATCACAGCTGAGGATGACTGGGAGGGTTTTCTTCCCCCTAAAGAATGCTGAATAAACTGTGTATTGTGTGCTTGTATTTTGATCGCAACTCATCACATTAGGTCAAGTGTGGGATTTTCCACTTTTGGCATCAAGTGGGCGCTCAAACCTTTTGATTTTGGAGCACTTCAGATTTCAGATTTTCAGATTAGGGATGCTCAAGCTGTACTAGTAGCTGATTTTTAAGGTTTCCTTTGTTGGTAATTTTTATGGAAAGAAGAAAATCTCAACAGATGAAATAAACAGCAACTAAAACTGGATTTATGTTGTTATTTTTTTCAGCAATAAATGCAATCAAAACTTTTTTTTAAAAAAGACTGTCAAAAGTAAGACATGTAACTAAGAGTGAAATCTTTGGAGAGTTAGACTTTATAGCTCTAAGTGAATGTAAATGCTTAACTAACAGTGGAATTGGAAATTGGATAAGTTCCCTTGAGATAGAAATAGTCAAAATGCTACAGGAGATTCCAAACTGCTTGCTACAAAAAAAAAAAAAAAAAAAAAAAAAAAAATTCCTTAGCTTTGCCTATAAGTAGATCTCTAGTTCTTCTCCATGCAGGAAATATGTGGTCTTCCATCCCAGGGAGAATAATGGTTAGGTTTCTCAACTCTCATAACAGAATGTCAACATCACCATCTGCTCATCTGGCTTTCAAAGTATGCATATGGGCTCATCTTCTCGCCCAGAATCTCCTCTTGCTTTGGGGCTTTTCCCTTCAGTTTGGTCTTTAGTATGTACTCCTAAGTTTGCCAAATGCACACTGGAGGCCACAGAAGACTTTGCCGAAGAACAGCCCAGTAATGAATTGAAATCTTATCTATTCAGAGGTTTCTGTGAAAAAATTCCTCTGCAGCATATTCAAATTCTATAGCCCCAATTATACTCCCTGACTGTGGTAATTTAAACGTTATTTTAAAATTAAGGCCTTTGTTAATAAATACTGTTTGCTTAAAGGATAAAAGGTAGAATTATACCCTTCACACCAAATTGTAGTCTCCATGGGTCCTTATCTGCTTGTATTAATTCAAACAGAAGATTCTGGGTGTCATCTGCCACTTAGAGCCTGAAGTAAACCTCTAAAAGCATACATTTCTGTTGTTGTTTCCATTCTACATGGGCTTAAAGTATGCTTTAGAAACATACATCACAACTGAGATGTGGGTGGGCATTATGAATAGTTAAGCAGGAGGGCAGAAAGCAATATGGACAGAAGAAACAAAATAATTTCTTAGCACATAAATAAATTCAAAACCTATTTGAAATGTATGTTGGAAGAATGTTAGTTAGGGTCTCTATAACTAATTAGCTTTGCGACTTTGGGTAAGACATAATCTCTCTGCATATTTATGTAAAGCTAGAATTATGTGAGAGAAAACTAAAGTTTAGAAGGACAGAAAGTAAGTACAAAGTAAAGACATTGAACATAAATCTTGAATTTTACCATTAATTGAATGATGGAAAGAAAATAAAGACTACATTATTAACTTTTATTTGTCCATTTTCTCTATAAAATTTTCAATACATGATTCAGAGGTCATGTCCATCTTGATCACCACTTTATCTCTGGTGTCTAGTACAGTGCAGACTGACTATTTAATATATTTTGAAGGAAAGGCCAAATGAGTGTTAAACATATTATCTAATACTACAATACTCTTATGGTCTCATTCTTCAGTTCTTTGCTAATATAATAGATGCATTTGTATCCTCTGTAATATAAAAACAGGAAGGGATGGTATTGGTTGTAGTTGAATATTTAACAGGAGAAAGTTAAGCCTCAAATAAGAAACTTCCTGAAATATTATCAATGAAAAAATGGGTATAAAATCTTCCATTTTACCGAAAATACAACTTTTTTTTTTTATCACAAGGGAAGGGTAAATGGTTAATTAAAAGCAAATTAGATGAAATAAGATGATACAAAAAGGTATCCCATTTAATGAACATGATGTTAGATACTTTAGAGAATGTATTTAAATTTCTGAACAACTCTAAAAAATAAATCCAATATTAGTTTTAAATAAGAATAAATTAAAACATAGAAAAGTTAAGTGACCTATCCAAAGTAACATAAGCTGTAAGCAGAAGAATTGAGATTTGAGCACTGATATTACTGGTTCTAATGTCAGTTCTTTTTCCAGTATCCATTTCACATTAATTGATAGTCTACCAACTATCAGATGTTTCACTCAGCACTCTTTAGGAAGGAAGGGAAATTAAATATTGGCATTAGTTAATGAGAGACATTTCTTTCCACCGAGTGCAAGTAATAGGATGAAGATACATTTTGAGATGATATGATTTATCCAGAAGAAAAAGCAAGGTTTGTTAGAGGTCTCCAATCTATTTATGATAAAAGCATTATGTAAAAAACAAGAAAAGTCAATTTCTTAAGAGTAATGTTAGATGAAAGCCCATCACAGTTAATGGTATAAGTAAAACTGCATTAATTGTCAATGGTATGAAAATGTTCAGATAAATCATGCCAGGATAAAACAGAGGGCTTATAAACAAGTCTTTCAGTTGGGTGGTCATCAAAAATGTATGAATATCCACTGACTTAAAACTACTTACTCTTTGGCTTTGCCATCTTCATGTTCAGTGGAAGGAAGCAGGGCCATTTTTGGTGTAAGGTTCCGCTTAACCTTCACTGAAGGGTTAATCAAGAACCATTACTCTAAAAACTCAAAACACTTCTGCAAGCCTTTACAATGCCTAGTTTATACCTTAATTTTATTATCATGGGAATTAACAGAAAATCCTCCCAATACAAAATAAAGTGTGTTCTTTCAAAGATATAGAGAAAAAGGCAGCTGAAGAGATGTTTCTTCCTCACATTAGCCTTGGGCAGGGTAAACAGAAGATAAAAATCCAAAGGGACATACTGAGTAAGAGTAGCCATTGAATGACAGGAAGAAAACCTAAATTCCTTGTCTTCTGAACAAGATAGAAACAGGAATGCAAAAAGAGCCTGGAACCCCCAGAGGACCCTCAGCATGAGCAGCAGAATTATCCACAATGATTCTCATGCATTTGTATTTTTTTAATCAGCAAAATTTAGCAGCTTATATTTCAAGAAAGAGAGCAATGTTCTCACTGGGGGACAATTTTGAACCACAGGGGACATTTGACAATGTTTGTAGACATTTTTGGTTGTTACAAGTGGAGTGGTCGTTGCTTTGGGTATCTATTAAAAATAGGTGGAAGCAGGGAAGCTGCTAAACACCCTAAAATTCACAGGACATTCCACCACAAGAAAGAATTAACTAGCCCAAAATGCCAATAGTTCTGAGGCTGTGAAAACTTGGAGTAGAAGAATTAGCATCAAACCCTTTTTTATAGGCATTTTTCAGGTTTCTTTGCTACATCTGACTGAAACAGGCTTGACTAGCAAATTTCAAGAGTGACCTTGTTTCAAGGTGCATCATTTGTCAGCATCAAATTCACATCCTCTTTCTTATTTAAAATCTACCATTAGTTATTTCTCCCTCAAAAGGCTTCTACAATTTAACAGTCAGGACATGTTATGGCTGTGAAATAGATGTCCCTATCATACTGCTTTAGATGGGAAAAGAAACATTCTGCAGTGTTTATAAGTCATAAAGAATTCTAAATATCTCCCACTCAACACATTCAGACAAAATGATGGTATAATTTCTGTGCTGGGTAGCGCTCTTTCATACCATTATGTGTCATGTGAACCAACTGTAGGTAATGCACTATCTTCCTTTAATCAAATCTGCATTGTAATTTCTATAAAAAAATCAATTAAACACAAGGAGCAATTACTTATTTTTTATCACAGCATAATTTACTTTCCCAGAACAGCAGCATGAAAATGTGAAGAAAGATCTCATCTACCTCAGTGTATTTAAAGTATGCATATTTTTAAATAAATGCAAATGGAACACTGTCAAATAAGCAATATATTATCTCTATATAATTCCCCATTTACATCAACTTTATGGATGGGTAATATGGCTTAATAGCAAAAGCCTAAGATATCTTTTTGAAACACAATTTTTTCATAGTCAATATTATGGCTGAAAACATTTTTCAGACTCTTACAGTGAAAATATAATTAGACAACAATTTGCTCATCAACCTCATCAAATCAGTTTCATAAATGACCTACTTAGGTGTCAAATAAACCTAAAAGAGCTATATTTTTTCCAAGCCTTACAAATCCATCCTTCTTTACATTTCCCTACCTATCTCTGTGCACTACTCTCAAGGAATTTTGTTAACTACATGCTTAGTAGTTAGTAGGAGATCATGGAGCTAACCTAGCACCCTTACATCTGGGACCTGTAGTCTTTTCAATGAAATCTATTTTACACTGGGCATCAGGAGTTTTTTAACTTTATGCACATAAGATTTACTTGGTGGGTTTGGTAAGTAGGTTTGGAGAGCCCCCACATTTGCATTTTATTTTATTTATTATTATACTTTAAGTTATGGGGTACATGTGCACAATGTGCAGGTTTGTTACATATGTATACATGTGCCATGTTGGCACATTTGCATTTTAACAAGGTCTCAAGTGATGCCGACGCTTGACCCATAGGTCTGGAAACTACCTGATAATTTAAAAGACCCAATTTTCATCATGATTCAGTAATCTGTGTGTGCTCTTACCCACTATGTCAGAGGCATCAGTTTATTTTTTCTCCCTTACTTTTATGTTATCAACCTCTGTGCTCATCAGTTAAACTAAAAGATCAATCCACTCCCACCTGGAAGATTGCATTTTCTTTCCTTCCTTTCTTGCCTCTTCCTGCTCCTCCCTTTCCTTTCTTCTTTCTCCTCCTCTTTCTTCTCTCCCTCTTTCTCTTTGACCCCCTTCCTCACTCCCCAATTCCCTCCCTCCCATACAATTCTATAACTCTGATCTCTTTCAAATCCAGATGTAAATCTCACTTTGGCTATGAAATCATCTCTGATTTACCCCAGTTAATATACAATTCTCCTCCATGTGGAACTGCTCAGTACTTATGAACTCACTTTTAATAGACTCGTTTGTACTCCTTGCTTCATTAATTAGTAAATTAAAGCCTTTGTGTATCCCTATGGTGCATGGTCTTAATTATATTATTAAACTATTTGTTACATGCATTTTTTTTTCCTTTTTATAACAATGCCTGCTGGAATGATTGGCCCGCAATCACTGCATAATAAATATTATTAGCCCAACAATGTACTGAGTCAGGGGCTGCAAAGCAGTATTTCATCACGCAATGACCCAAGGTTCACAAGAAATCTAATTAGTGCTTCAACTAAAGCCACCAGTCAAGTCTGGGGGAAACTGGCTCCAAATCACAATGCTGCTTTCGTTTCCTCAGTAGCTGCTGATATTATCCTATTAACGGGGGAACTTTATGGAAGAATTATTAAATAGGCTTGGTCTGGTTGCTAGGCTGTCTGCGTGACTATACCAGGGATTCTCAGAAGCCATGTTAAGCATGTTCAAATACTCCTAAAATGGCCACTGGTGATAGAGAAAGTAGAATTCTCCAAAGTTAATTTTTATACTTCTTTAAAAGCCTGGTTTGCTCTAAGGGAACTCATAAATGAGACATATTTTAACCATTTCATCATATCTGTTGGATCACTCTGTTCTGAACATAAGCAATTTTGGAATGAAGGCCTTCTGGCCACATGGGTAATATATGTGTTGCAAAAAGTGGGACACCAAGAGAGGTATGGAAGGAATGAACCAAATCTCTTTCTCCTTCTCTCTACTTCACCACTCCCACCCCACCGGCCCCATCTAAGATCTGAATGACTAACGGAAGATTAATTCTCTGAGGCCTAAAGGGAAATTTCACACTTTGTCAGCAGTTCAAAAGTTTGGCTTTCCCCTAAGTGATAACATACAAATGGAGTAACAGAAGAACTCTCAACATTAAGGAATTTCTGTGAAGGTGCCAAGGCATTTATTTAAAAGTTGCTAATCAGATTTCAAGGCCCAAAGTCCTGGCTGCCTCACATTAGTGATCAGATTTTTTAACTTTAATTTTTTATAACAATCCCATAAATTTATGTGTTTATGAGGTTTTTAGTATTTTAGTCCATTTGGGCTGCTACAGCAAAACACCTTCAATTGGATAATTTATAAAAAACAGAAATTTACTGTTCTCAGTTTTGGAAACTAGGAAATCCAAGATCAAGGCACCAGCCAAGTTTGGTGTCTGGTAAGAGTCCAGTCTCTCCTTCAAAGATGGTGCCTTGTTGCTGCATTCCCAGAGGGGAGGACACTGTGTCCTCACACGGCAGAAGGGCAAGGCAGCTCCATTCCTTTATTAGGGTATGAATCCTATTTTATAAGGGCAGAGCCCTCATGACTTAATAACTTCCCAAAAGTCCCCATCTCTTAATACTATCACATTAGGTATTAGGTTCCAATATATGAATTTTGGAACAATATTCAGATCATAGCAATTCGTTTATTTTTTAATTTTTTTCCTGATTGGTTCATAATTAGATTTATTGTTATATGGAAGCTGAGGCTACAGACTTTTTTCCTCTGTATCATAGATAAGATATTAGAAATGCAGCACTGGCATTTGCAACCAATATCCAGATGTAGACAGTAGTTCTCAATCACTGGAGATTTTGCCCCCCAGGAGACATTTGAAAATGTCTTATGACACACTTGATTGTCACAAAGATGGAGGCGAGGAGGGACTCTACAGCATCTAGTGAGTACAGGCCAGGCATGATCTCAAGCATTTTAAAAACACAGAACGGCATTCCCAAACAAAAAATCATCCAGCCCAAAGTGTAAATCATGCCAATACTGAAAAACACGGAGCTAGATCATGTGTAGACTTTGGAGACAGGTTAATGTAGACTCTTCTACATATTATCTATGCAAACTCGGGAATGCTAATTAACCCTAACACCTCAACATCCTATCCATAACCAGGGTTTAGAAATTATTCCAGCACAATCTCTGGAAAGGACCGAATGATGTAATTTATGCAAGGTACCTATTTCAATGTCTGATACAGAGCAAGCACTCAATAAATGGTAGCCCTGGCATATCACAGGCACTCCATAAATGTTAGCTTCCCATTAGTTCAAATATATTTTGACCAGAAGCTTCTCCTAGAGAAACTATCACTCTAAGACAAACTAACTTCAGTGAAAATGTCCAGAAGTTCCCAGTGTAAGCTAAAAGAACAGTTGTCTTGTACATAAATATTTAGGTGATCAGGCTTCTCTGCTCACATAACTCAACTATTTAAATATATATTTGACATTTGTTATTTGAGGGGGGCTGGTAGAAATTGTATGCTAAAAGTAGATATTTCCTATGATTCTGTAGAGTATTTACCAGGAGAAAGAAAGAGAACGCTTAATTATTAGGAATAATCATCCAATAAACTGTTCACTTGAAAGAAAGGAATAAGGAGAATATGGGGGAAATTCTAGTTATATATAATCACTTAGGAAACTCCAATAGCAGTAAAAGCATTTGTTAATATAGTTGTTATGATCTCGAAAATGCAGACCCTAAAAATCCCAAATCAATATTTTCCTCAATAGTCAAAAAGCATAATTTGTTTAAAAACTATTTAGTATAATTAGAAAAAGCTTCTACTTGTCTTAACCAGAAATTGCTTTTTAAGTCTGCTTTTTCAAGTATTAGAGTACTCATAAATATTTCAGAAAAGCCATTGAGTTTCAGCACCACATGAAAAAGGAATGACAACTTTATATGTGTATCTCTGATTCAGGACATATCTTCTGAACCACCCATCATATTCCATGGACCCTTAAAATTCTCTGGTTCAGCAAGTTAACACTGCCCACTTCATCTTAACAAAGAAAACAAGAAAGCTTTAGGAGGCAAATCTAAAGAAGGAGAACATTCTCCCTGCACTGTAAAGACCATGGAGGCTATACACTGATTGATATTTCTGTACAAATGGGTACAGAAATACCAGAAATGGGTACAGAAATATCAGCTACTCCACTAAAGTCAATGCCATGTCTCAAATGCTGCAAAATTACAGCAGTCTAGATCAGGTGTCTTTTGAGCAATAGTTTACAAAGCCATTCAAAAGACTGTTTAAATTTTTAATAAATTCAAATTTTAACCTTTAATATCAGCAGATTAGAAGATCTTGCTAAAAATAATTTGAGAAGCATTTTCTACATAGGCACTTGAGTTATTGGCAATTGCTGAAAAGTTAGCATTTTTATTTCTCTGTTGTTACAATGTGTCTAAATATTAGGTTGGTGCAAAAGTAATTGCAGTTTTTACCATTGAAAGTAATGACAAAAATTCAACTACTTTTGCAGCAGCCTAATAATTTGGTATAAGCTGTCTCTCTATATATGTATCTACCATCTATCTCAATATCCTCTTTCTTGTCAGACTTGAAAAAAATAATATAAGCTAAATTTCCTCTGTTCATTTATATATGCAAGGGGATGATACTGCACTGGTAAATGAATTCATCGGTAAATGAATGAGTTATTTGTGTACTTTGTTCCAGGAAGACATATTCAATTTCACCTGAACCTTTCACTATGTTTGGATTCCAGTACAAAGTAGTTTTTGAGATTTGAAGGAAGGACAACAATTTAATTCCTATACAGACGGTGAAATTGAAAAGCAGAAGAAACATCTGCATTTTGGAGAGATGGAGATGAGCCACAAAGTAGAGAGTAACAGTGTGTGAGAACTGTCCAACAAAGCCACCCAAAATCTGAGGTGAGCTGGGGGATGTGTTCAGCACATAGTACAGACAATCCCCTAATTACAGTTGTTCAACTTAGGATTTTTCGACCTTATGATGGTACGAAAGTGATACATATTCACTAGAAGCCGTACGTCGAGTACCCACATAACCATTCTGTTTTTTACTTTCAGTACAGTATTCAATAAACTACATGAGACAGTCCACACTTTATTATTATAAAATAGGCTTTGTATTAGATGAATTTGCTCAACTGTAACCTAATGTGCATGTTCCGATCATGTTTAAAGTAGTCTAGGCCAAGCTATGATGTTCAGTAACTTAGGTGTATTAAATGCATTTTTAACTGGGCTGTAACTCCATGGTAAGTCAAGAAGCAACTGTATTTGTTTAGAAAATACTTGGATTCAATTTCCAACTCTAATCTTGTGACACTTTAAGACATCCTCAATTACACACACACATACACATACACACGAGAGAGACAGAGAGAGTGAGAGAGAAACACACATGATAATTTTTAAAAAAATTAAATGTACTTAAATTTAAAAGATGCTGTGCACATAATTTGTGGAAATAAATGAGAGAAATGGTTTCACAAAACAAATATTGAAGAACTGTAGTTACACAAAAAGCCAAAAGTCAGTATTTTGTTACATACTCTTTGGCCTCTAAGCAGGAATAATGCACAGTTTTAATCTTGTCATTTTATCCATTTTATTTTGACCCATTGCTTATACTGAGTTCAAAGATATTTTGACTTTGTAATTTTTCTATTTTCAATTTCATTGCTGATTTGTCAGGAAATCTCTGAGGAGCCCAGTTTTCTCCTTTAACTAATGGAGATAAGAGGATCACTCTTCCCCTCTCACATCATCCTCTATTCACACCAAGTTAAGCCTCACTATCTATATACTTACATTGCACTTTGCAGTTTTTTTCTATGGTATGTTTCATAATTTGAAAACATTATTTCTGTATTAATTTATCTATGAGCGATTATAGGACATGTTGTAGGAACCATGGGTGTTTTGCTAACAGATGTAGCGCAAGTCAATGAGTTGCTACTGCCTAACTCAGGGTAGTCACCTATGGAATAGCTATAAAATGAATAAACTAATAATGGAATTTTTTTTTTTTCAAGACGGAGTTTCACCCTTGTTGTCCAGAATGGAGTACAATGGTGCGATCTTGGCTCACTGCAACCTCCACCTTCCGGGTTCAGGCAATTATCCTGCCTCAGCCTCCCGAGTAGTTGGAATTACAGGCATGCACCACCACGCCTGGCTAACTTTCGCATTTTTAGTAGAGACGGGGTTTCACCATGTTGGTCAGGCTGCTCTCGAACTCCTGACTTTAGGTGATCCATCCGCCCCAGCCTCACAAAGTGCTGGGATTACAGGCGTAAGCCAGCATGCCTGGCCAATAATGGGATTTTAATAGCACTTTTATAAAAATCTGCATTTTTAATGACATTTTGAATTATTTTTTAATGCTTAAATTGTTTAACTTTTTATAGTAAACTTTATTTTACATCACTTTCTAATGTATGCAAGCATAACTTCAGAATTTACTGAGATTTTTTGAATGACTTCTATTAAACTAATTTAATTGCATAATTTTCTACGCAGCAAAGTTTTTTTTTCCAATTTTTAAATTTCTCTGATTCTTTAAAATTAGCATTATCAATTATTTTTTATGCACGTTTATAAGAAGCAACTGATTCACTAATCAGGCTTATTTATGTCAAAGTTTCTAATTATTTCTGACATTGTGAGGTTTTTAGCTTAATTTTTATTAGCATTTCTACAAAACTCAATTTTTCTGAGTCAAATCGCTCAGATTCTATTTTTTTGTTCAGGATAAAAATGTACCTATGACAAGTAGTATTGGGTTTTATAAAACTATAATTTATATCTGATGATTATGTCAACCTGCAATATGTATTGTGAATCACTTTATTTCTTGGAGAAAGGAACAGGGTAAAAGTTTCAGAGTCTGTGAATATCTATTAGAGAAAAAAATATCATAGTTACATAATGATGCAGGATCTGTGGATATAATATGGTCCAAATGGCAGGACTAAATGCGAGGACCAAAGCATTCTATGCTTCTACATTATACCTTTGAAACAAGCTTTGATCTTTAAAAATAAACAAAAACAAACCCAGATTCTCCTAAAATATGCACAAAAAACTTCAGCTTTTATAAGAAAAAAAGCAAACATCAGTTTATATAATAGGTTTCCTAAATGTTTTGTAAGAATCTAGTTTTTGTATAATTTTTGTATTTGTATTTTCATTATTTCAAGGCTGGGTTTGTATTGGAAGCAAGGGCACAGATTTGGTAAAGCAGTGAATCCTTCCAAAGACAAACATTTATTTCTGATATAACTTTTGAAGCAATGTGAATTTTCTTCTATCAAGTTTCCTTAAATTGAAATCAAACTATAACAATATCTTGGTTTCTATGGGTTCTCTGTCCCGTGCATCCTCAAGTATATGTGACCAAAGGTTTTTAAGCCATAATGTCACTATTATATCATCACCTACCTACCACAAGAATGCTAAAAATTGTCCTCTTTGAGATTTTGATAATTTAATATTTCTGTGTGGAAAAAAAATCAAACCCAACAAAAGAAAATAATATATGCTAAAGAATTACAAGGCCTTCTATCTCACATTAAACCTTGCTATAGGTTTAATGGTGTGGCCCTCAAAAGGATACACTGACGTCCTAACTCTCAATGCCTCAGAATGTGAACTTATTTGAAAATAGGGTCTTGGCCGGGTGCGGTGGCTCACGCATGTAATCCCAGCACTTTGGGAGGCTGAGGCAGGTGGATCACCTGAGGTCAGGAGTTCAAGACCAGGCTAGCAAATATGGTGAAACCCCGTCTCAACTAGAAATACAAAAATTAGCCGAGCATGGTGGTGGGTGCCTGTAATCGCAGCTACTTCAGAGGCTGAGGCAGGAGAATCGCTTGAACCCGGGAGGCAGAGGTTGCAGTGAGCCGAGATCGCACCATTGTACTCCAGCCTGGGCAACAGGAGTGAAACTCTGAGAAACAAAAATGAAAGGAAGGAAGGAAGGAAGGAAGGAAGGAAGGAAGGAAGGAAGGAGAGAGAAAAGAAGGAAAGAAAGAGAAAAGAAAAAATAAAGAAGGGAGGGAGGAGGGAGGGAAGGAAGGAAAGGAAATAGAAAACAGGGTCTTTATAGAGGTAAAATCAAGTTAAAATGAGGTCATTCATGTGGGCCCTAATCCAATATGATTTTTTGCTCTGACTAAAAGAGGAAATTGGGACAAAGAGATAGACACACACAGAGGGAGGAGGATGTGAAAATACGCAGAGACACCATGTGAAGACAGAGAACTGGAGAAATGCATCTGTAAGTCAAGAAATGCGGAAGACTGCCCGCACACCACCAGATACTAGGAAGACACAAGGAACGATTTCTCTGCGGATTTCAGAAGCAGAGTGACCCTGCCAACATCTTGATTGCAGATTTTTGGCCTCTACAACTGTGAAATGATAGTTTCTTTTGTTGTAAGTCACCCAGCTTTTGGTACTTTTTATGGCAGCCCTAAACAAATTCAACTCTTTTTCCAGTATTAACAGTAGTAAAATTAAAACGATAATAAGAAAAAAATCTACTTTTCTGCTTACTCTTATAAAATCTGCCTAGCATTTCTGCTGATTTGATTACATTTACATACAATTTTAATTAAAGAACGACTAATAAATGTTTCAATTACAGGAAAAAATACACTTAATGAAGAAATTGTCTATGATGATGATCTGAGAAGCCTTTTCGGAAAATGTTGTGATATATTTATTTTTCTTTTCTACTATTACAGAGAAGACTGGAGGAGAAACTAATTCCAAGCCGCCATACATGATCAACTGAGTCATAAATCCTTTGCCAGTGTAGGTGGGAGTTCACAGATACTACTCTCATACTCTCTCTAGTAAGTCTTTCCATTTCTCAATCATTTAAGCAGTAGAGGACACTATTTTTATTTCTTTGCATTTTCAATGTATAATTTGTGCAATAACACATTGTTCAATTTTTTCTAAGTTGGTTTCAATGCTGAGAATTCTCTTGAGTTCTCTTCCTTGGCAGAAAAAATAAATTTCTGGAATATTTTCAAAAGCATATCCTTGCAAACGGAAATGGTAAGCTTAATAAACCATGTTGTTTGAGGCCAGCCTTGCTGAATATTGCTCCTCATATCATCTTTAGTTATATAAAGTCATAAGGGATACTGATGTTCAAGATCATAAACAAAATGTTGCTGTAGCTCAGCAATTTCTTTTCTATGCTTAAGAATTGTTTTCAAAAACAACATACACTTTTCACATACTTCTGATACTCTTGATGATAACCCCAGGCTTTGATAGTTTGTTTTTTTTTTCAGCTGTTGCATTGAGCCTTTGACATATGAATATATCTGCATCACTCTCATAAACTTGAGAAGCTTTGTTGTATTTTCCTTCAAATTCTCTCTGGGTCAACACTTAAAGTACAATCCATTAACCAAGCCCTTGCAATATCCACAGTGGAAAATGAAGATAAGTAAATATCGCTGTGATTCTTTTACTGACATATTTTCCCAACTCTTACCCCTTTCAAACAGCAAATCAGTTCTCGAAATGAAATCAATCTTGTAGACATGATTACCAATTATAAAAATATTAAATTGTCAAATTTTATTAATTGGATCAATTTTTAGTATCACTAAGATTACCTTGCTTTCATTTACATTAGGCGAAATTATAGGATACAACGACATTAATAAGCAAAGGTGAGTTTAAAATAACAAGAGCTACCATTTATTCAATGTGGTATTATGTGGAATTATGTGGAAAGAAACAGTACCTGATGCTTTGCAAGCATTATCTTGCTTAACTTGCTTCAAAAAACTATGAAAAACATATTATTTCAGTTTTATAGGTTAGGGATGTAATAGCTAGTACAATATAGGAAACATATGTCAGAGCCAAGATTTGAAGTTGAGTCTCTCAGACTCCAAAATCTGAAACTTTTTCAAATATGCCGTCTTGTTTTCCACACTGACGCTTTTGACCCTTGCCACAAAGTCAGCATGACCTCTTTGACAATGTGAATGCAGTGAATACTGTGCACTTTGAACAAAAGAAAAGGTAGTAAAAGGACAAGACCATTTTCAGGTAAAATGAAGAATATGCAAAATGTCCCCTTTTTTCTTTCTTTTTGCTGCTTTCCTTCCTAATTCCCTCCTCACCACTCCCACCTCTAAGTCAAAACCTTTTTCTTCTACCTTCAAACATCTGCAGCTATGCTATTTCTTCATCTACCTATCAAAACCACTTTTCTCTCCAACCACTCTTCCCTTCTCCCAATATACTTTTATATCACTAGTTGTTATCCAATGACTATGAATTTAAGTCTTTTGTTTCTTTGGGGACAGTGTGTGCATGTAAGAAGAAGCAGTGCAGCATAATAAAGAAGGCAGGTTTGGGAGCCAGGCTCTTGACTGAATCACTTGGTGACCTTTTTGTAGCCTTTTTGTGCCTCAATTTCATCATTTGTCAAGTAGTGCCTATCCCAGCACTTACTGTGGGAATTAAGTGAAGTGCTTAGAATAATGCCTGCCACATGGTTGGTAATATATGTGTTAGCTGTTATCCAAATGTATCTTTCATTGAATTAAAAATGTAAATAAAATATGTCTTCTACTAAAGGAATTGCACAACTTACCATGAAAAGGTAAAAAAACAGTATTGGGGTTTTGTTTTATTACACCTCTAAAAACATATTACGTGAGGACTTTAGACGTATAAGGTTACTTCTATGAAGAAACAGAATGGAAAATGTCAAGTCATTTAAGACGTTCACTTATTACATTAAAATATTTTCCAGGCAGGTGTGGTGGATCAAGCCTGTAATCCCAGTATTTTGGGAGGCCCAGGTGGGCAGATCACTTGAGGCCAGGAGTTCAAGACCAGCCTGGCCAACATGGCACACCCCATCTTTACTAAAAAAATACAAAAATTAGCTAGATGTGATCCCAGCTACTTGGGAGGCTAAGGCACGAGAATTGCTTGAGCCCAGGAGGCAGAGGTTGCAGTGAGCCAAGATCATGCTACTGCACTCCAGCCTGGGTGACAGAGTGAGACTCTGTCAAAAGGACGGAAGGAAGGAAGGAAGGAAGGAAGGAAGGAAGGAAGGAAGGAAGGAAGGAAATAAAATATTTTCCATTGATTACCCATGCTTTTATTTTGAATTAATAGTGTTCAATGTGTTATCAAAAAATAGAATTAAAAATAAATTTTAGACAACATGGAGAAAAATATTTATGTTTCAAATTTCCCAAGAGTCTGGCTTTGGTGCATTATAATCCCGATAGCTGGCATGATCCATTTTGTTGGCTACTTTTACAGGGTCCTTCTACTCTCTTCCTTAGTCCCCAGGCTTTTAATAGTCACACAGAATATTATTTTCACTACAGAACATACCTACCTACATTTTTGGCTGTTTTTCAAGCTGACTTATTTCCCAGACATATTCATCCTTTAAGTACGCAAAACTGACTTTCATAATATTTCGATTGATAGGCAATACACAAATATGTTTAAATGAAGGAATAATTTATTGCATTGTACTTTAAAATCCACATTCCTTGCTATACATAATCTGAAACCACTGTAAAAGTATACTTTTTCTAATGTAACAGCAGGCATACATTTTTTTCCAATTTGATGTAGGCAGGACCTCAAATAATGTCAAAGTAAAGATGGTCAATCTATTCACTATTGAAGGAAAACATTCATTGTGTATCAGCTTGAGTTGGAGAAACTACAGTTAAGAAATGTTTTGTAACTGATGATGGCTTCCATGTTTATAAATCAATGACTCATAATGTATACATGTAAACCTATATTTCATTATTTTGGTAGTAAACCCCATTATAACATATACTTTAACCCTATTATTCAATATAAAATGGCAAAAGCATTTTTATGATTCATTTGTCGTATTGTTATTTTACTCAAGATTTGTTCAAATGTTTTACTTTTTGTAAGTTAAACTTTCTATGCTTAAGGAGTATATAGCTACAAGAAACAGAGAAACCCTAAAAATTACAGTTCTAAGACTTAGTTAAATATCTTTCAGTAATTTTCCTTAGAGATATGTTCACACTGACCAAGCTACATAAATATATTTTTTAAAATTTAGTATACCAATGTGCCTATTCATGATAGGTTGTTTTTTTTCTCCTCGTAACTAAAAGTTTGATGGTTTCTTGTCCACTCTGTCTCTCTCTCTCTCTTCTTAAGCTACCTCAGACTAGTCCTGCCTAAAGTTTTATATTGTTTCTATTCTACCTATACTCAGAAATACATAATTTGAAACTTGAATAAAACCTCTTTTGTATTTCTAATTGTTGGTGAGCATTATTCTGGTTGTTAGCCCCTTGAAGGCAGGTACTTTGTGTTACATTCCCAATTTATCTGACAGCATATTTAGTTCAGCATAAGTAATATGCTTAGCATTCAAGATATAATTTGTGATTAATTTATTTTGCTTTATAAGAGGAATTCTGGGGGTAGCATACATGCCAATCATCCTTGAAATATATATAAACTACAGTGCCTCTAGAGTGTTACAGAAAAGCCAATCGATTAAACATCAAAACCTCTTAGAGTCTCTGAATCCTATTATTCTGTTACTTCTCTTTGTTTTCTTTATCTATCTTTGTCTCCTATTATAAGAAAGAAGACATAAAGATATAAAAAACTTTTCCTACCTCTGCCTTGAAGAAATATTAACTATAACCTTCATAATTATGACCAGGACAAGTTAATGACAGATTCCAGCTTTGGTATGGCTAAGGTAGACCACTCAAGGGATCAACTAACTAATATCAAGGACAGTAGGGTTCTTACTCCACTCATGAGCTTCAAGCATTCTATCTCACCCCTAAAAGAGATTATAACTCTTTTTTTACAATTTCATTTTATAATATAAACCAGTATTTAACCTATATTTCTGAATCACTGGACTGAATCATTTTATATCAATTTATTCCAACTGTTATGAATACTGAAAGTGCATGAATGGAAGATGGTGGCCCATAAGGTAGGCCGTGTAACAGTGTTTCCCCAGGAGAGGGGTAAACACAAATAATTCCTCCAGAGAATCAATTTGCAAAAGAAGCTCTTCAAGGTTCTGAACTCCTTTCCTTGCTCTGCTGTACTCATTAGATCTGACCTAACAATGATTCTGCTTATCTTGGTGTTGTGTCACTACCCTTAGCTATACTTGAAATTAAGAAACTAACATAATTTATTTTGAGTTACTAGTACAATAGAAACTAATTTTCTGGATGGGATTCAGTTTGAGGCAGTAGGTTCTGTATAAAAATTTTTATCGTAGGTACAATTGTCACCTGTTTTCTAGAAAAAAAATATTAAAGATAACCTAACGAATATGCCAAACTTACTAGGTCTGTATATTTACTTTATATAAAATGTCATCAAATTTAAATATAATTCCCATATAAATGTAATGCCCAAAAAAGTCCACATCTCTGAATTATCTATTACTTGCATTTTGGGGTGTGTTTATACTACCTAGAATGTTAACCTTTATTGTGCCTTAAAAGTGCATTTGTAAAATGTAGGCACTTTTGTAACTATGAATGAGGCTGGTAAGGTAGTGTTTAGGATTCTCCACATCAGTTAGTGAATGTAAGAAGTACAGTGTTAAAACTATTGTAAACAGTTTCCAGGGCAAGTATAGACTGAGTCCATCCAGAATGACTGTAACCAATTTGACATCACGTTATGGATAAAGAAGCAATGAAAAATAAACCAAATAACTACAGTATATCATATTCTTAACTTTAATAAGCCGTGTTTTATGGAAAATTTTTTAGTTTTCTCAAAAGGCTAATATATTTCAATATTTTGAATACATCATTGTTAATTTTGAGTTGGCAGAGGTAAATTAACCAACTACCATTACGTTTTAGGATTAAGAGATATAGCTTTTAATAAAGTTACTGAAATAAAAAAAAAAAGAGAAACTAACATAAGTTAAAATTGGTTCTACATAGTATCAAGACAGCAAACTCAAATGTCTAAAAGGACCAGGTAGAAAATGTCAATAAATAAATGTTTGTGTTCAAGGAAACCCAAAACTAGAGCAGTTGAGGGACCACACAGTCTAAGCATAGTGTTTTCTGACTCTTGATGCATCAATAAAATACTCGGCCTCTGATAATTTTATTTTATGAGATAAACCAGTATATAACCTATATTTCATGATCACTGGACTTAACACTTTTATAACAATTTACTCAGGTAAGTAAAATATTTCTTCGCTGAGAAGATCACCCACTGCCTCACTTTCAACACACTGATTAAAAATCTTAGAACCACAAAAAGCTTTAAGGACTTACTAAACAATTAGGCAAGAAATTACAATTTTGCCAGTCATCTCAGGTGAATCATACCATCCTGACTCATAAAATTTCCTTATGAACATATTGACAACTTTTAGGAAAAAAATCTTCGTAACAGACTGCTTGAGAAAATTCATAATATCTCTGGCCTGGTCACACAGCTTAAGTACTTTCCGTAGAAAATATTCATGGGATTTATAGAAAGTCAGTCTATAGTGTTTACAGATTAAGAAGCAATCAGGGTCCTCTTCATGAGGATTTATTTACATTTTATCAATAATCAGAGACTCTATGAAGTTGTTAGAATGAGCTAGGTCTAGTCTTGAGGACTTAGTAAAAGTCTTCAAAGGAAACTTAAGCATAAGCAGAGTAACTTCTCTCTGAAGAATAAATCAGGATACTTCCTGATGTCTACCTAAGGTCCCTCGAAGCCATAAGCCCAAACATTTTTAAATTATTTCTGTCCCAAATCCTCTTGCTAAGGAATTAATGACATTCTTTAAAGATTCAGCATCATATAAATGGAGAAGAGCCAGGTAGGTGCTTTCCTAGAGAGAAAAAATAAATCAAACACAATTCATACTTTATTCCAGAAATTAAGTGTTAACAAATGTCTTTCCCTTCATAATTATGTAGAGCAGAGGTTTAGTATTTTTGAGGCTATTAAAATTCCTGAGATAAACTTGATTTTTCTCTATACCGTCACGCTCCAGAAAACATAAGAAGAATGTTAATTCTAACCTAAAAGAACCCAACTACTTCTGTGGATAATCAGTTTAAACATCCATGGGTCAGAGGAGGGGATGACAGTTTATTGTGATTAACACATGTCTAAGAGAACCAGATCAAGGTCACTGACATGTTTAATATTAATTGCTAAACAACTGTCAGATGGCAATGGTTTGAGTTCACCACTTCTCATGAATTGAATCCAAATTGCTCTCTGAAGGAGAAATCATCTACTAAATTCTGTTCTTTCAACAATGAAAACAAGCATACCTATCAATTTTCGATATAAAAAATACCGTTGTGTTTATTCACTCAAATGGATTTTCGGCTCTGCCAATTTAATTTCTTCACTGAACCTACTAGTATATGCCTCTTCAACATATTCACATTCAAATAAATAAGAGTAATATTCTCATTGAGAGAAGGATATATACCTCAGATAAATTCATTGTTCCCTCTTACCCTCTGTTGTTGATAAATTCAGTTTCAAAACATTCTAAAGCAATCTTTTGAAATCAACTGTTGGCTTGAGTACAAAGAACATGAGGTCCAACTAATTCCAAGCATTTTTTTAATATGGTAAAGGTGTTGCTTTGATTGTTTTGGCCACTAACTAGCATTGGATCTTTTAATTCCTTCAAAAGCATTTGAAGGACTGGCTTCAAACCTTTCAAAATCTGTTTCATATATACATATACAGAAGAATAGAGAGAAGTTTCTGAATAAAATAATAATATTTTGCAATTCTCTGAAACTTGAGAGGGAACCAGAGAATGTTTATTACTGAGTTTTAATGTCTTTTAAAGAGCCAACACCTGATACTTCAAAAACATTAATCTCTCCAATAAACACTTTACTCCCAGAAATTCATCTTAAATTCATCTTATAACATAAACAAGCCTAGTAAGTAGCATTATTAGGAGAAATTTCTGGCTGAGTTCCACACATATATTCAACTTCCTGAACACCCTTTAAAAGCAATTTTACCTTACTTGACACAACACAGAAATTAATCAGCAATAATAAGTAAGCTGAAACTTCAATAAAAGTGTTTGCAACTTGGCCAGGCACGTGGCTCATGCCTGTAATCCCAGCACTTTGGGAGGACTAGGCAGGTGGATCAAGAGGTCAGGAGATGGAGACCATCCTGGCCAACATGGTGAAACCCTGTCTCTACCAAAATACAAAAAATTAGCCAGATGTGGTGGTGCACACCTGTAGTCCCAGCTACTTGGGAGGCTGAAACAGGGGAATCACTTGAACTCGAGAGGCGGTGATTGCAGTGAGCTGAGATCACGCCACTGCAGTCCAGCCTGGTGAAAAAGTGAGACTCCATTTCAAAAAAAAAAAAAAAGTGTTTGTATCTTAATTTGTAAATATTCATAAAGAAATGTGTACCCCGGTAAGGGGGACAGATAACCTAAAAGAATTATAGGGGGAAGAGTTTTACATACATAATGATCACATTTTCAAAATTATAGTTGATCTGCAGATAAATAAAGTATGGTGTTTTTGCCTTTATTCCGTAAATATCATATATATCCTTTCTCTCAATGACCTGCTAATCCAACACTGACGATTCCTTGAAACATCCCTGTGACTTAAAGTTTACAATTACTAAGAACTTTTCCTAACTCACCATATCTCAGTTATTCATACACTTAAATTTTCTTTTATCCTATCGAAATCATACAAGTATTGTCTGCAACCAAGATAGGTAAACATATCTTCTAGACCACTAGAACACATGGCTGTTTTCCAGATATACAATAAATGATGTCACAGACGAAGAATCAAGATACAGACTTCTCTTTACCACTGAAAATGTTCACCTCACATTTTTATCACAACTTAGGTGGGTGGGTTTTTGTTTTTTGTTTTTGTTTTTCCTACTTATGAAAATAGTGCCAAAGATCTTCAGCTGGCACTCCAAAGCACAGACAATTGCAACCAGTGTTCTAGAGTTACTTCTGAATATTATCCTAGTCAAGTAGCAGCAGCACTGACGTGCTTTCATAAGAGAATAAAAGACATACAAAGATTTATTATCTGGCTTCATAAATTTAAAGCAACTGTAGTGCCTTGAATGTCTTTGTATAAACTTTCATATGACTCTAATAGAAGATAAAAATCTAATAGAGACTTTCAGAAGGTCAAATATGAAAGATAATCATGTCTAATGAATAAATTGATTTCTGCTAAATGGGTCACAATTCCAAAAAGAATCTATATTATTTTTTGACAGTGCACCTGAAGTACAAATGTGGCTCCATATTATGTAAGATTTTGGTACAATATTTAAAATTCTGAAATCATTAAGCAATTCCAACCTAAACAGAAGTATGACAACTTGTGATTATCTAGACTATATGGCTAACTCTTTTAATTTTATACAGATGTTAAGTCTTACCTCTGCATGTGTGCACTGAGAATCCAGACGAAAAAAAAACTTAATTGTACTTTTCAAAAAACTTGGTTAGATAATTTTATTTAAACATTTGGTTTTGTACAGTATATATTTAAATTATATTGCTTAATGAATCCATCTGAAACAGTCACTGGTTGCTTCTGTGATTTGTGAATAGGAGAACATATAAACACAGCAGAATGGCTTACATCTAGCAACATGTGCTTGCCAAGATAATTGGGAATTAAATATGTAAATACACGGAAATAATATCTTTGTGGTTACATATGTGACTTCCAAATCAGACCAAACTAATTCCTTAGGAAGGCCAAGCGATAGAGAAGCCATAGCATTAGAGTGACACCCAGAAATTATAGAAGACAAGCATTACACAAAGGCATAGAAAAGTTGAGATTTTGGTTTTAAGAAATTTTCCTCTTTGTAAGTCAATGTCTTAGTAAACAGAAACTATGTATTCATTACAAACAAATTGATAGATGTGTATGTGTGTGCATTCATGTGTGTGTGTATATACATGACTATAATTCACAATTTAATTTGGGTATATAGTTATTGTATAGATACACATATGCTTTCATTTGGCAATATATTATATACATATAACATATAAAATTTCACCTGGCTACTATATTAATATACCATAAATAATAAGAGTGTGTGTGTGTGTGTGTGTGTGCGCGCGCGTGCATGTGTGTGTGCCTGTGAAATTTAGCTATAAACTTTGAGAGGGGAAAGAAAAAGCAAAAAAAAAAAAAAAAAAGGAAAAGTTAAGCCTCAGAAGAGAATACACTGATCTAGTCAGTTTCTTTAAATCTTGAAAAAATGGGTTTTTATTTTTTGTTTGATACTTTTATAAACTCAAAGTTGTCACAATAACATAGAGTGGTTTCGAATTGAAAAATAAAAAGATAATTGCCTGCGCTCAGATGTTGGAGATCAGTTTGGGCAACATAGTGAGATCTCACCTGTACAATTATATTTAAAAAAAAAATCAGCCATCGGTGGCAGTGCATGCCTGTAGTCCCAGCTACATGGGAGGCTGAGTCAGGAGGATGGCTTGAGCCTGGGGGACTGAAGTTGGAGCGAGCTGTGATTGCCTCATTGCAACTCAAGCCAGGGTGACAGCAACACCCTGTCTCAAAAAAAAAAAAGATATTAATGGCTTAAATATGCATAATCTCATGTTTGTTAAACTATGCACAGCCATGAATTTACTATCAATAAATATTTTTACCATTTTCTTTTTTGTTATCTTTTAGATCTCCATCAAAATAAACATAAGTAAATGAATTTTTTATCTTTACTTTTGCACTATCTTCTCTCATTTATCGCTTTATCTTTGCAATCAGTTCCTAGCTTCCTTTGGTTTTATTAGCAATGTATTACATTTGCATAGCATTATGTATTATATTGAACCATATAAAAGTGCCTTTTATAATTAAAAATCGTTGATTATTAGCAATTTCATATGGCTTAAACTTAACTCTTCTCAAAGCGCATTTTTATGAATTCCCTCATTTGATCATCAACCTTGTTATAAGATTAATACTCAGGTTACACAAAAGAAAGTAAGGTTTTAAAGAGTTATTACTAAGTCTGAATCAGCTAGATACATTAAAGTACTGGTGCTTTGATTGTAGATTAAAGATGTGAACATGCATATACAAAGGCATTGTCCTGAAATTGGTTTTAATGAAAAGCTCAAAATCCACATTTCCATCTTCCCGCCACAACCTCTTACCCCACTAAAAAGTTATCATGATGATTAACATGGGGCCTTTCTTCACTGAACTACTAATTATTCTTTTCAGTGCTTCTTTTATTATTATGACTTTAACAATACATCTTCTGATCTTACTAATATATTTTTTATTAAGAAGCTTAGTTGGTTCTACCAAGATTAAAGAGGAGATCGTAGCCAAGTTTCTTTTAAAAATGAAGACTGCTTATTCTTAGCAAGAGGATAAAAAATTGAGGGCAAAATTTTGTGGAAATTTAATTTGCATCATTTGTCCACAGTAAGTATGGCAACTGTATGCAAAATGCAGCAGCCACGCATTTCATCAGTGATAACATGTGACTAGACTTTCTACGCTCTCTCTGTTTGTTTTTGTTTTTATTTGGTAGAGATAGCACCTCCCAGTGTTGCTCAGGCTGTTCTTGAACTCCTGGCCTCAAGGAATCCTCCTGCCTTGTCCTCCCAAAGTGCTGGGATTACAGGTGTGAGCTGCCACACCTGCCTTTCTTCTCAATTTTTTAATCAATATAAATTATAAAATGTTGTTCATAACTAAGGTTGAAAAATATCTAGTCCTTCACCCCTTACCCCTTCTCATTCCCCAAACCCTGTGAATCTACTGTAAAATGAATTCATAAACCAAGAGTCATTGCTTTTTTATTCTACTACTTACATTTTACATGGCAAACACAGAAAAAAGTTGGGTAGTACCTCGTGGAAGAACAAAAAAGAAGAACCCTGGGGAACAATATCTGGGAGTATATTATACCACATGAAATCTGGAAAACTCCTTCATTCTCATCTGTCTTTTTTCCACTCTAAATCAACACACTAATTGGATAGAATTTTGCCCAGTTAACTTATACTTCCTGCAAATATTACTTCAAGGATCTCACTTAAAAATGTAAAATAATTAAATCCCCCCATAAAAGAAATAATTTTAAAATATACAAAGGTATTAGATACATTTTATTCTTATTGTCTCAAAATTATTGTATTTTGAGCAGAATTATTATATTGAAATTCTATATTTCCCTTACTTAGCATTGCACTGGGAATAAGCTAGACACCATCTGTTTGATGCAATTGTTTACCTCAAAGGGAAAGTAAGTTCTAGAAAACAACTCTTAAAAACTGTGTAGATGTACTTTCTGATTCGACGACATAGAATAAGGAGCTATATAGAGAAGAATTCTTAGAACTATGTCATAGAATCAGAATATGTATAAGGCAGAATTCTTAGAATTATGTTGCAATCAGATGAACCGACACACTCTTTTTTTTTCCTTTTTGCCTTCGCTTGACAATCAAGTTAAACCTATTTACCTTGACTGTGTTTGCACTATTCCTACTTCATCTTTATTGAGTAATTCTGTTCCTTCTCATGACAACAAAATTACATTTTGAAACTTTCTCATTTAAAGCAGGTACACAAGTCAAGACAGACACCGATCTCCATTGCAGATGTGCCCTGGACAATGTGACAAGGGATGCAGTGGTAATTATAAAAGATCTGTTGACATTATGTCTTTTCTAAATCCCATTAGAATGATACATTTTAAACTTATTATTTGATCAGGATGAGGAGAGTGAAGTAATTAAAATCTTTACAGTACCTATATTTGATATACTAAAACACAGTAACAGTATGTGAGAATTATATTTCAAGCATTGGGTCATTTCTGTGTCTTATAAGTCTCTTTGCTATTTAAGAACGCATGGTATTTTTCTGATTTCTATTTCTATTTAAAATATTAAAATGTTTATACCCATATTTCTATTTCAGAAGAGGTATTATAAAATGATTTAAAATTTTGTGGTCCCTTAATAAATTCTATATAAAAGGCATAGATTAAAGTGGTCAGGACTGTTTAAAAAAACAGTATTTGTGTTTATGTATGTGTGTGTATTTTAAGAGAGTGAATATCCATGAAACATATCCTCATAAACTGGCCTAACTAGTCTTCATAGGAAAGCATTATTTTCATGCTATTTTATCTATAGAATTAATCGTTTTGTATAGAGTCATAGAATTTTCTATATACAAGAATGCCTGGTGCCCATCTTCCTACAAGTTAAATAATGCGTAAATGTATCCTGAAAAAATGCTAGAATATCTCTCTTCAGAAAACCTGTGTAAATAAATTAGCTCATATTCTTAGAAAACAGCTTTGCTGTGTCTGTGTGTTCTTTTTTACCACACCTGGACAGACCTCAACTCGTAAACAAACATCCTAAGATCTTAAGTATAATTAGTGCAACCAAAACACTTGAATATCAATATTATTCTTTTTAATTGCATTAGCTTAAAATATTTTATCTTTTTGTTGTCTAAGAACCAGAGCCCTATGGTTTTCTCTTAATGTCAAATTGTCTATAACGATGAGTCAAAGTCATATTAGAAAATATTAGTAGTCACATGGCCATTATCTAGTATGTCCCATTGATGAATGCTTTGGGAGGGTGATGTTAAATCTTCTTCTATTTTATTCAGGAATCTCATTGGATATCATAGCACAGTCTACACACTTCAGTGTCTCCTGGGTGGCAGACCTCACAGAATGAAGCCAGGAGCCTTATGCTGAGAGAATAGGAATATTCAACGGGTTCTTCCTTCATCATGAAAAAAAGCAACCAGAAAACAAATAACTTACAGCAATCTTGAAGCTATCTTGTGTGCTTGTCTCAGTAAAAAAACTAAACGCAAGGAGGAAAAAACAAACTTGACATGGTTAAAAAGCAGAGGCTGCTCATCTGAATTTATCTTGCGTTATGCTTTTTTTAATTAAAAATCCTTCAAAGCTTACTGATTGTTTGGTTCATGAGGTGAAGGGCCTGTATCTTCAAAGAAAGAAGAGGCAAGATCTGCTAAAAGGGAAAGCCTCTTGTGATGATGTACTTACTGCCACTCAGACCAGAAAAGATTCTGGCCCTGATGCAGTTAATCACTTGGGCCATGAGTTGGTCACTGCTGTATCCTACGGAGAGCCTGAACAAGTAGCACTTTTGTTGAGTCATTCAACTATAGAATTTCTGCTTTAAAGGAAAGTCCTTTCCCCCAAGATATTAAAACACAGACTAACCAGGAATGATTTATATATTTTAAGATACAAATAATATGGATTTTTTAACACTATTACTAGATTACTTTTAAGGTCTTTGAGTTTAAAACTGTTAGGAGGCCTCTCAGGCTGTATAAATTACACAGGGCTCTCGGAGATCACAAACTGTCAGGAAACAACAGGTGCTGGAGAGGATGTGGAGAAATAAGAACACTTTTACACTGTTGGTGGGACTGTAAACTAGTTCAACCATTGTGGAAGTCAGTGTGGCGATTCCTCAGGGATCTAGAACTAGAAATACCATTTGACCCAGCCATCCCATTACTGGGTATATACCCAAAGGACTATAAATCATGCTGCTATAAAGACACACGCACATGTATGTTTATTGCGGCACTATTCACAATAGCGAAGACTTGGAACCAACCCAAATGTCCAACAACGATAGACTGGATTAAGAAAATGTGGCACATATACACCGTGGAATACTATGCAGCCATAAAAAATGATGAGTTCATGTCCTTTGTAGGGACATGGATGAAACTGGAAAACATCATTCTCAGGAAACTATCACAAGGACAAAAAACCAAACACCGCATGTTCTCACTCATAGGTGGGAATTGAACAATGACAACTCATGGACACAGGAAGGGGAACATCACACTCCGGGGACTGTTGTGGGGTGGGGGGAGGGAGGAGGGACAGCATTAGGAGATATACCTAATGCTAAATAACGAGTTAATGGGTGCAGCAAACCAACACATGGATACATATGTAACAAACCTGCACGTTGTGCACATGTACCCTAAAACCTAAAGTATAATAAAAACATAAAATAAAAAAAAAGAAAAAGCGTCATGAGGAAGACACCATCTCTCCCCATGTTTTCATGACTGAATTTCCATAATTTAGTGAATTTGGTTTCTACCAATGAGAGAAGGCAGGTGGAGGAAGGAACAAGAAAGCTATCTTAAAAGGAGATACAAAAGAGTAAATATTTTCCCAGTTAGAATCTTAGTGACTTTGAGGGGATTAAAAGAACCTACTGTGAATAATTACACATCAATAACTTGGATAATCCAGAAAAAGTAGATAAATTCCTAGAAACATACAACCTATCAACTGAATCATGAATATAAAATCTGAACAGATCATTAACTATTTAGGGGATTAAATCAGTAATTAAAAGCCTCCCAAAAAAGAAAAGCCCAGAAGAGATGGTTGCACTGGAGAATTACACAAAACATTAAAAAAAATAATGCTAATTCTTCTCAGAATTTTCTAAGAAATAGAAGAGAACATTTCCATACTCATTTTATGAGGCCAGCATTATGGTGATAGGGATACCAAAGCTAGACAAGGACTACAAGAAAAGAAAATGACAGGCCAATAGCCCCAGTGAACACAGATGCAAAAATTCACAACAAAATACTAACAAACCAAATTTAACAGCATATTAAAAGTATCATACATCATGACCAATAGGGATCTATTCCTGGGTTGCAGTGATGGTTCAACATACAAAAACAAATCAATGTGACACACCACATTAGTAGAATGAAGAGTGATCTTCTCAATATACGTAGGGGGGAAAAGTATTTTACTAAATTCAACCCCTTTTCATGATAAAAACACTTAACAAACTAGGAATAGAAAAATTACTTCAACATAATAAAGGCCATATGTGAAAAACCCACAGCTAACAATATACTCAAAGGTGAAAAACTAAGCTCTTCCTAGATAATCAGGAACAAGGCATTAATGCCCACTCTTGCCACTTCTATTCAAGATAGTATTGGAAGTCCCAGCTAGGGCAATGAAGAAAAATAAACGAAAGGCATCAAAGCCAGCAAAAAGTAGAAAAAATATCTCTGTTTGCAGATGGCATGATTTTATATGCAGAAAACTCTAAAGACTCCATAGCAAAAAAAAAGTTGGAACTAATAAGCAAAAAAGTTGCAGGATACAAAGTCAACACACAAAAACAATAGTGTTTCCAGACATAATAAAAAATAAAAAAAATTATTTATAATATCAACAAAATGAATAAAACAGTTAGTAATAAACTTATCCAAGGAGGTGAAAGACTTATATACTGAAAACTTATATGCTGATTAAATAAGACACAGTTAAATAGAAAGGCATCCCGTGTTTCCAAATTGGAATGCTTAATACTGTTAAGATGTCCAATCTGTCTAAAGCAATCAACAGATTCAATGCAATCCTTATCAAACTGTTAATATCACTTTTTTCAGAAATAGAAAAAAAAATCCTGGACCTGAATAGCCAGAACAGTTGAACTACCTTGTGTGTGCGTGTGTGTGTGTGTGTGTGTGTGTGTGTGTGTGTCTGTGTGTGTGTCTGTGTGTGTGAGAGAGAGACAGAGACAGTGAGAGAGAGACAGAGAGAGAAAGGGTCTCACTCTGTCACTTACACTGGAGTGCAGTGGCAATATCACAGCTCATTACAGCTTCAAACTCCTAGGCTCAAAGGATTGTCCCACCTCAGCCTCCACAGTAGCTAAGACAACAGGTACACACCACTATGTCCAGCTAACTTTCAAAATTTTTTGTAGACACCAGGTTTTGCTTCATTGCCCAGGCTAGTCTTGGATACCTGGGCTTAAGCAATCCTCCCACCTTGGCCTCCCAATGTGCTGGGAATATAGACGTGAGCCACCAAGCCTGGGCAGTCAAAATATTTTAAGAGAGAAGAAAAAAGCTAGAGGTCAAACACTTTCTGATTTCAAAACCTATTACAAGGTTACAGTAATCAAAATAGTAAAGTACTAGCTTAAAGACACAAATTTAGATCAACGGAACAGAATAAAGCCAGGTGCATATGGTCAAATGATTTTCAAGAAGGGTACCCAAAGCACAACAAATGGTGCTGGAAAAACTGAGTATCCATATGCAAAAGATTGAAACTGGACCCTTATCTTACACACAAAAATCAACTCATAATAGATTAAAGACCTAAACATAAGACCTGTAACTGTAAAATTCCTAGAATAAAACACAAGTGAAAAGCTTTAAAACATTGGTCTTGGCAATAATTTCTTGAATATGACACCAAAAGTACAGAAAAGAGGAAAAATAGACAAGACTACATTAAACTAAAAAGCATCTGTGCAGTAAAGGAAATGAGTGAAAAGGCAATCTATGGAATGACAGAAAATATATGCAAACCATATATCTTAAAAGAAATCAATAACCAAAATATATAAGAAACTCTATAACTCAATGGCAAAAACACAACTTGATTAAAAAGCGGGCAAAGAACTTGTTTAGACATTTGTTCCAAGAAATACAAATGGCCAACAGGTATATAAATAGATGATCAATATCAGTAATCAATCAAGGAAATGCAAATCAAAACTACAAGGAGGAGGGAAAGCAATGAGATATCAACCCACACCTGTTATGATGGCCATAACCAAAACACAAAATAACAACTGTCGGCAAGGTTGTGAAGACATTGGAACACTTGTGCACTTATGGTGAGAATGTAAAATGGTGCAGCCACTGTGTGAAACAGTATGGAGGTTCCTCAAACAATTAAAAATAGAACTACCATATGATTCAGTATTTACCATGTGATTTCTGGTATTCACCCAAAGCAACTGAAAACTAGGACCCTGAAGAGGCATCTGCACTTCTGTGTTCGTTGCAGCATTACTCGCAATAGCCAAAGGGCAGAAACAACCCATGTCCATTGACAGATAAATGGAAAAAGAAAATGTGGTATGTACATACAATGAAATATTATTCATCCTTAGAAAAATAAGAACATCTTGTTATATGCTACAACATAAACCTTGAGGATATCATGCTAAGTGAAATAAACCAGTCATGGGAGACAAATATTGCATGATTCCACTTCTGTGAGGTACCTAAAATGATCAAGTTCATACACGTAAAGTAGAACAGTAACTGACGGGATAATAGGGCGTAGGGAAGACAGGGAGTTGCTGTTCAATGGGTAGAGAGTTTCAGTCACTCAAGGTGAAAAAAGTTCTAGAGATCTTCCCTACAACAATGTTCACATTATTAACAATAGAGTCCTGCATACTTAGCAATTTGTTAAGAGGATAAATTATATGTTATGTTTTTTTTTTTTTTAAATCTCAAAGGAAAGAAAAAAGAATCTTAGTGATTTTTAGGGCAGTGATTATTTCCCTGAATTATTTCCACGGTCACCCTATCATTAAAAAAAGAAAAATCCTTGGTTGTTCATTCAACCACGGAGAAGTGGTTATAAATCCCAATATATTGGTACTTTACTGTTAACACTGACTTGAGCAGACATCACTCATGATAATTCCTGTGTTTGCCATTTGCATTGTATCACCCTGACTTGTCCCCGTATGCACCGGCACCACTCTGCTCACTTGTTAATACACACATTTTCCACTGCACATGTTTGTTACAGGTCACTTTTTCCTTAAATTTAATTGCAACACTTAAGCAAGGACTAACCAGGAATCATTTTTTTATTAACATATATTTAAGAACCCATGATTGATATTCTTTTAGCCCTGGGGATGGGGATATGAAAAAAAAAGAATCATGAAGTGGTCCAGAAAATTGCTCTGGCCCATCCTGCCTTCTCTCCTGTGTTAATTCCTATTGAACTTACTACCCTTTCTATTGAATTTTAGTGCAGAATTGCTTTCTGATAGTGTCTATCTTTATTCTCTTTCCCCATTAAATTATCTCACTGTTACCTTACTAACACCACTTCCTGCACAGGTGTTGTGTGTCCCATAATCTCATTGCTTGAGTGATTTGAACTAATTTAACTCACATGACTGACAGTTCAGTGGAGGGTGTCCTTTTGACAGGGTGGAGAAGAACCTTGACTGTAATATTGCTGAGCTGTACTGCTATGGACCTCATGTAAGACCACAAACACTTTTTCAATGACTTAATTAACTTTTTGAACAGATAATATATTCAAAAAGCTCAAAAATTAAAAAGCATAAAAAGATGTGTCCTGCAATGTTTCCAACCTATTTTTGTTTGCCGTCTGCCTTTCATCCTCGCTCCACCCTCCATCCAGGTGACCCTGGGATGTAGACAACAATATCTAAAGTTTCCCAGATGCTTCTAAAGCAGAACACTGTTGTTTTCAGTTGTAAATAAGGAGGTGCCTGGTGTGATTTCAGGCTCCAGTTTCCAGATGTCGCCTCTCTGTCAGGGATCAAAACCACTTACAGTGCCAATTTCACTTGTCAAGCAATCAAACACTAAATAAACAAACCAAATGGATACTGAACACCCACGAGGTCTATGTTTGTGTTATAGATTATGGAGAGGACAGGGATATGTGGAAAACCATGTCTACATTAAATTGTCAATAAAACTGCATTTTCTAATTAAACAGGTGTGAGATTTCCATATATGCATTCACCCCCATCAACATATTTATTTAGGACTTGGCAGAAGTTTAGGTGTCATCAATGACAATCCACTTATTTAACTAATGAGAAAACTGAAGTTCAGAGATGCATCAGGGTTTATAATTAAGAATATGAAGAGTCTGGATCCAGCCAGACTTGGTTTAATCCAAGCTTGTCCAACCCACAGCCCACAGGCCCCATGCAGCCCAGGATGGTTTTGAATGCAGCCCAAAACAAATTCTTAAACTTTCTTAAAACATTATAGATTTTTTTGCAATGTTTTTTAAGCTCATCAGCTATCGTTAGTGTATTTTATAAGTGGCCCAAGACAATTTGTCTTCTTCCAGGGTGGCCAAGGGAAACCAAAAGATTGGACACCCCTGGCTTAATCCTACCACTTAGCAGCTGTGTGACATTAAACAAACTGCATAACTCCTATGTGCTTAAATCTTCCCATCTGTAAAATGGAAATAATAATATATCCTTCATAAGACTGTAGTGATTAAGTGAGTTAACATACGTAAATAGCAAAGAAGGATGCTTGACATAGAACAAGCACCACAGAAGTGCAAGCTGTTATAGGTTAAGTGTCTTGTGAAAGATGAGAACAGCTGGGAGAGTCTAGAGAGGGTTATACGCTGATAAAATGATGTACTGAATTATCCATTACAAAGCATTAGAGGAAAATAAAATTCATAATAAGGTAATGTGCACATTGCACACGTGAAAAAAGAATTTAAGAAGGCTGGAGTAGAAGAAACAAATTACATTGAGTTAGCTCATAAACAAGGAAATAAAAAAATCAATAAGGTGGGCAAATAGTAGGCTCTCATAAGCATCACTGGGCCAGGACAAAGGTCTCAGAGACTCCAAATCCACTCAGTTCTGGAAATGCTTCCTTTATTTATTTATTTATTTTTAATTTTCTGAGGGAAAATACAGAATGAAAAGGACGTATATTCACAGGTAAGCACTAAATGTTTGGATAGAAAAACATTTTAAACACTAACTGACTTTGAATCAGGTTTGAGTAAATTTTGGTCTTCATTGTATTTAAGTGATAGTCTAATTACTACCTATGATTTCAGAACTTTTACCAAATAAGAAAATAAAAAGAACTAGCTATTGCTCATCTTTTTCTATGTGAGTGCTAATATAAATTTTTAAAATATAAAACAAAGTGAAAGATTAGTATAATTTTGCTTTTCATTTTTAAATAAATATAGCTTTCTCTTTAAATTGTCTTCAGATACATTTCTCTCAGTATCTGAAACAATTACTAAACAAGATACGTCTCAAAGTGAGAATTCATACTTTTATTAAAGAGAAAATGGATAGTAACGTTCACAAGTACCACTGATTCACAATTTCCACATTAGTTATATTTAAGTGACTGAACAACAAATAAGGAAAGTCTTAAAAATAAATATTTTTCTGCAGAAAATACACAAATATATTCCACTCTTGATAGATATCACCTTTGCATAATATAAGACACTCATCTGATGCAGTTAGCCTATAGACCCTTTAATGACCTTACAGCCAAATCTAATCAAGCTTAGATTGCAACAGAAAGTAAAGGGCACACTCCTATTTTATCAAAACGTGAATGCTGAGAAAAAGAGAAGAGGGAATAATATGCCTTGTAAATTTATGATAAGATAATTAGCAACCTTGCTAATGTAGTTCTTCAAATATTAAATCCTCATTTTCATTCTTCTTCCCTACCAAATTTAATATACTATGAGAACTCTTTAGCTTAATTATGAAAATAATAATAATAGAGTTAAGGGTCTGTCAATCCAGCTTAAGCCCCTATCTAGAATTTAGAATCTGGCATTCTAATTAACCTGCAAATACTTTATTTACAAAGTTATTGTTTATACATTGTAATGAATTAATCTGATTGACTCTCTCACTGATTATGGGCTACCGTGCATATTTTCAGAGCAATGAGAGGGGCATACGATTGCATTTCTGACATTCAGTCGCTCAGCATAATTGGATAAAGTAACTATAGAGGTCAATAATCAATGTGCACTTGCACCCTGGAGACCTGGGCACCATTACGATTCCAGGAACCTCTTTGAGTTGTCATTTTAATTATCTGCGTATTAAGATCTCTGAAGGCAGGCAATACTTCAAAAGAGAGGCCAAAACCTCCTTCACATGTTATTAAGTTCAACATTGCCAAATATACTTTAGTTGCCAATTTTGAAAACTAAAGAGATTATTTAAAGTCTATCACAAAACTGTTACAGTGAGAAGACTGAGGTAACTATCTGTGACCCTAGGCCATCAGAGCAGACCTGGGGGTGCTGAAGATTTGAAAAAGTGAATCAAAATATTTTTTTCTGGAAAAAATAATAAAAAGTAACAATACCTACCATCATACAACTACAATAAAATAAATGCTTTACAAATAAAGTCAAATAATAGATACTCCATAAATTCTGGTGAATCTTTGTTATTATAATTAGTAGCAGAAGCAACATCAACATTCACATTCCTGATTCCCATAGCACTGCTTTTTCTATGAATTAATGTTGTTTCCTCAACTAGACCGCAGAATAAATAAAAAGTCCTGTTTTACCATAAGTACAAAGTGTTTTGTCTACATGCTAATTAAGTATGCCAAACTGTTTTCTATGCTTCTAGAAGACAACTAATGATTTATGGGTCCTAAAGAGCACTTGGAATAGTGCTGGATCCACAGTAAATGTCCACTAATTGGTTATTTATTGCTTGATATAAGTAAGCACACAAAATGAAGGATTCAATGTTAAAGAATCAAACAGAGATTGATGAGTGTGATCAAACAGAGATAGTTACTATGTTGGAGGTAAATTTAATTCTTGTATATTTCAAATATATGTCAAATATTTCTGGGACATTTTTAATTGACTTTCTTCTCTGTGCATGCCAACACTACCCAACATTTATGGTAAGTCTCATTTTCTCTTATCCCCAACAATGCCTCACACACACAATGAACAAGAAATGAGAAACAATGTGGTCAGGCTTTCTGTCATAAAATCTGCTTATAGAGCAGGATTTGCTATGCAGAAGAATTTAGAGGAAGTCAGAGCCACAAAGTGTGGCTGTGCCACCAAACTACATTTTTTTCACACACAAAAAAGAGAAAGTAGAATAAGAGGCTGAATGGGAAGGAGAAATAACATCGACAGTACTGAGTACTTGTTAACATCCAATATATGAAAAAGCTATCTGAATAAACAGAGAAAAATATGACTATAGTATTATTATTGCTACAATTCAAACCCTTTGAGTTTGTGTGTGTGTGTGCGTGTGTGTGAAAAATAGATACACAAAAATATCAAATGTGGCAATTTATAGATCTTAAATATTTAAAAGGTATGATTATTATACCTTGGCTCCTTCTCACTCACATTTTAAATATAAAGATGTAGGGAAAAGTGATACCTAAAAGGACTACCGTTCCTAAAATATTATGATTTCACAATTTTCTGCACGGAAGTAGTTGCTTTTGAAATTCTAGTATGTATTTGAGCTGCGTGACTCCCTGAGAAAGGAATATGCTAGGATCCAGCAAAGGGATATTGAGGTTTGGCCTAAGGGCTAAACAAATAAATACGTTGAGGCCAGAGGCATAGTCAAAGGTTAGCGCCTTGGTAAGAAAATAGATAATCCCCCTCTGAAAACTCCAGGTGAATCTACGGCCCAGAAAAAAATACCCACTTCTCCAGGGTCATGCAAGGCTAAAACAGAGCAGCCTAGGAGTATGGATACAAACTGGACTAGCAAGCACCATAACCTCAGAAATTAGAATTTTGTGAGGCAGCTTTTCATTAGTAAGATGAATAACAAGAGGGAATACTTGTTTTAAAATTGCATCAAGCTAACTGAAAAAGAAAGATTAGGTGCAGGCATCCACAATTTGTTACTATGTTTTTCAATCTTGGAGACTGGAATCCTGTACTTTGAATTAACAGCACACAAGCGACAGACTATAGAGAAGAAAAGTTAAAAGATTAGTAAATCAATAGGGCTGCCTTTACATAATTTGCCACCATAATTTTTCCCTGGATGCTTCCAATGTATCTATAGTTTTATTTATTCATTTGGCAAAATAGGGCACCCACATCCTTGGCACAGTTCATGGGCTTGAACTGTAACCGGAAAGAAGACAAATATAATTCCTGCTGTGATACTGTGATTTAAAATGAGATACATACATTTGGTCTTCACTCCCTTTTCCTGACATACAACTCTTAAAATCTTTGAAATCTCTGGAGTGATAAGAATATCATTTGTATGCTAATAAATGATTGCTGGCTGGCAGCATCTAGACAGCTTCAGAATGGGGGCCAGTCACCAAGACCGAGACAGAATTAGAGGGTTAAAACTTTCAGCCCCACCACCAACCTCCAAGTAGGTGACAAAGGCTGAAAGTTAAGTTGATAACCAATGACCAATGATTTAATCAATCAGGCCTATGTAATGAAGCTTCTATAACTCAAAAGGACTGGAGTCAGGGAACTTCCTGACAGCTGAACATATGGAGGATCCCAGAGAGAGTATGGCAGCTCTGTGCCCCTTCTTCCATACATCTTCATCTGACTGTTTATCTGTATCCTTTGTAATATCCTTTATAATAATCAAGGCAAATGTAAGTATTAAGTGTTTCCCTGACTTCTGTGAGCTGCTGTCGCAAATTAATCAAACCCAAGGATGGGGTCTACAGCCAGTCAGCCAAAACCTGTGCTTGCAACTGGCATTGGAAGTGGGTCGGCAGGCACTCTTCTGAAAATGATCCTTCAGCTTAAGGGATCTGACACTTTCTGCTGGTAGACTGTGTCTGAATTGACGTAAATCAGAGAACACTTGGCAGGTGTCTGTTGGAGAACTGCTGGCTTGATGTATGGGGGAAAACCCCCACATACCTCATGGTAGAGGTGTTGTGTTGCCTCTGCAAGAGTAGGAAAGCCACTTTGACTCTTCCCACATATCTTACATCTGCTCTCATGGAAATTACAGTGGCTATAGACAGAGAATGAATTCTTAAACTTAAGAAAAACAACATAGTTTCAGAGAGTGATCCGTGATTGGAGCTGTAAAAAAACCAGAAGATGTGGTTGAGAGGCACTGGGAGAACGGAAAGAGGGGCCACAGGATGGTGGATTCTTTAATTAGATGGGCTAATTGGAACATCCTTACTAAAAAGGTGGCATCTGAGCTGAGAGTGAAATGACAAGAACAAGCCAGTCATGTAATCGTCTGGAGACAGTTTTACAAATAAAAGTAAAAATAAGTATGAATGCCCCAAGTAGGAACAACTTAAAGTATGTAAGAAAAGGAAAGACAGGCAAAGCCAATGAAGGAAAGTGAGGTATGATGCAGCCTGGAGTCACAGATCATTTAGCCAGAAAAAGGAGTTTAAATTTAGAGATTACATGAAAAGACTATTTTAGCCATCTTGCTACTAGATGATCGTGGCTTGACTAATGCATCACCTGTGAAAATGAAAAGACCGATATAAATTTGGGATACATTTTGGAAGTGAACCTAAGTAAGCTTTCAATTGTTGGGGTGTATATGTATGTTTGTGTTTTAAAGTGGGGATCAGTGAGGGATCAGATGACTCCTAGGTGTATTTCGCTTGAACAACAAGGCATATACTAATGATATTTATTGAGAAGAAACTTCGGCAGAAATTATGAACTAGAAAATGGAGAATGGATAGCTCTGTTTTGGTCTTGAGAAGTTTGAGATACCTCTTAGACATCCTAGTGGAAATGTTTTTTACATAAATTAGGAGCTCATTGCAGAGATCAGGATGAGAGATATACATTTGGGATTCATCAGCATTTAGATGGCATTAAAAGCCACAGTATAGAATCGTCTTCAGAAAGATTATAGTCTTTCAGACCAGCATTTGGAAGCCAACAGAGCAGAAGTCAGCAAGAAAGGCCAAGAAGAGCAGTAGGTATGGAGGAGAACATAGCATCATGATGCCACAGCAGAAACTGTTTGAAGAAGAAGAGAATTGTCAACTTTGTGACTTGCTACCGCTGAGTAAAAAAATGAGAACAGAAATGTGATCACTGGATTTGGCACATAGTGACCTTGGTAACAGTCTATTCAATTAAGAACGGCAAGTAGCCTGGAAGAAACTGTTGAGGTCGATGCTTATGATACAATGAATTAAAATACATCAGTATTTCTAGCAAAGAAATACTATCATTTTTATCTATACTTCAATTCATCCCTGATTTCATGAATATCACAATATAGAATTTGGTTATAATTTATTGTTTCATAGCAGTTAGTTTTTTTAAGCAGTGAAAACTCACAATAATTAGCAGCAAATAATTCATATGTTTATAAAATACTCTGGGGAAATATGCCCTGACACTTAGTATCCCAAATGGCATTACTCTTAAAAGCAATACATGTGACCCTCTGGCTATAATAGTAGAAAATAATTTTTCAAAATGAAGAACAAAGTAAACTCTTTTAAAGACTTACTTTCAAATGTCACAATAGCAATAAATTATTGATTTCCACATCTAAAATTAATGTTTTTATTTATGAAGTAACTCAACTTTTGGTAACATAATATATAACTTCTCTTTCACAGATTATTTTATTTTTTTAGAATTCTAGAGTTTGAATGAATCCAATTAAGTGTGCTCTGTGTGTCTTCTCAGCCTGCCCTTAGCAAGACTCACAATGTGAGTTCTGTTCTATTTGCTATCAGGAGAAACCGCACAGGAACCCAAAGAATACTGCCTGTTGGAAAAAAAAAAAAAGCTCATTTCTTCGCAAAGTCTCTGGCTGTGGCACATAGAACACACCATTCGTTTATAGAGTCTGCTAATTGGCACTAGGGCATTGTCTGGGCTTGCCCGTCTTTACTGACAAATGCAGCTCATTTTTATTTATGCTCTTCAATAGATTCAGCTACCAATACATACAGATTTAGATTATGAAAAATTAGCTAGGCAGGTAAAAGGAATTGAAATTTCAGACAGCTCAGTGGCTTAGGAGGGAGGGGGAGGTAGGCCCAAACTACCTTGAAGAAGGAGTATTTTGTGAAAATGAGCCAAGCCCCATGTTCGCTTTTGAATACTAAAAATATTCATCCACATGCCGACAAGACACAGGGATTTTATTATGAATTGTCACACACGGTAGTTTTATTAGTACCTATTCAACACTAAGCTTATTTAAAAGCACTTGAAACCTTGGGCAGATGTTTTTAAATGAAAAAAAAAGTTCAAAAAGCTCTGCATCATATAATATCTACTATAAATAAAATAAGACTCAGTTCTTCTGAGCCCTGAAACACATTCATTTCCACATGAGCTGCCTGCACCAAGGATCACTTTCATCATTCTCTAGGGCAACAGAGTTCCCTGGTCTGTCAGAACTTCATGGCATTCTCCCTTTTGCCTAGTTTTAACTGCTTGGTCCATTTATAATACATCTCCTCCTATACTAGATTCCTATAAGAGGTCTCATTTAATTTCTTTTAAAATTAAATTAATGCAATTAACTTTGAAAAACTGGTAGTCTTTACTAAATCTCAACAGAAGCATACTCCATGGCCTAGACTTTTCACTCTTAAGTATAGACCCAGCAGAAAAAAAGACACACATCCACCAAATGACATGCACTAAAGTGTTCGTAGCAGTGCTATTTATTTGTATTACTTTTATTTTTATGTTTAATTTTTGCGGACATATAGTAGGTGTATATGTTTATGAGATACATGAAATGTCTTGATGCAGGCATGCAATATGAAATAAGCACATCGTGGAAAATGAGGTCTCTGTCTCCTCAAACATTCATCCTTTCAGTTACAAATAATCCAATTATACTCCTTAAGTTATGTATAAATGTACAATTAAGTTATTAAAACAAACGTGTGTGCTCAAATAAAGAGTAGAATGGATGAAATTCTCACACAATGGAAACTGTAATACAATGAGAATGAACAATCTACAACTTCATGCAACAAGGATAAATCTCAATAATAGATTGTTGAGCCAAACATGTCAAATAACAGATCACAGTGAATTATTTCATTACGTAAAGTACAAATACCTTATCCTGACTAATATACCAGGTCTGAGTAAAATAATTGGGAAATTTTAGCTAATGTAAACATGTCTAATTCCCTTTTGATAAGTACAAAGCCAGTCACAATTAGACTATGTTCCTAGAACAAAGTATTAGTTATCCTTACTGTGGGAGCTAATGAGTAGAAGGGGCTTGAGGGGCTTCTGAAACTCTGGTGTTATTCTTGCATCTGGGTGCAGATTACACAAATGTGTTCAGATTGTCAAAGTTCCTTAGAGTGTATTAATGTGTGAAGATATGTACACATTTCTGTCTTTAGAATACAGTTTGAAAACAATTTTAAAACCCTTAAATTTCTAAAACTTGTTTTTAAAACATGGACGTTCCACCTACCCTCATATTTGGACTGAATTTCCAGTCTTGTAACACAAGAGAACTCTCCAGAATATGAATAGAACTGGTGGCAGACTTTTCGTGTCATGCGAACAGTTAGTTTGCTTTCTAAACTAGATTGTACTTTTCCCAAGAGCAGGAGCCATTTCTTTTGTGTCTGTTCATGTGTCTGTTTTGTGCACAGATGCACAGAGAAACAGCGTTCTGAGTGACGCTGATTGTTCATATTGAGTAGCAGCGGCGGACAAGCAAAGAAAAGCAGGGCTGAAATTTGGAAGGCTTTAAATAATAACTGGTTTCCAAGTTTGGATGCCATCTTCTAGGCAACAGTCAACTGTAAAGATTTTGAGTGGGGCAATAACGTAAGGAAAATATTATTTTAGGCATACATACATACTAGAATCGAGAAAATCAATGCCAGCAGACCAGTTAGCAGGCTTAGTTTAAGCCTAAACTAGAATGATCCTGGCAACAGTGGAAAAGAGGGATGGGCATATATGAAAAAAAGTCAGACAAAAATAATCTATAGAGCTTTGAAACTGATAGAGGTCAAGAGAGTTGAAAGTTCTAAAGTGATTGAGTTTTGGAGACTTGATTGAGAGCTTAATAGAGGAAGGAAAACTTTACAGATTAATTGGTTTGGGAAGACAGTGGAAAAATGACATAATGGGCCAGGGGCAGTAGCTCACGCCTGTAATCCTAGCATTTTGGGAGTCCAAGGCAGACGGATCACCTGTGGGTCAGGAGTTCGAGACCCACCTGGCCAACATGGCGAAACGTCATCTCTACTAAAAATACAAAAATCAGCCAGGCATAGTGGGGGGCACCTGTAATCCCAGAGGGTGAGGCAGGAAGAACTGCTTGAACCTGGTAGGCACAGATTGCAGTGAGCCAATATCGCACCACTGCACTCCAACTCCAGCTTGGGCGACAGAGTGAGACTCCGTCTCGAAAAAAAAAAAAAAAAAAAATAGCCAAAGTTGGAGGTCAATGCAGAACTCATACAAAGTACAGGACTCAGATTTCATGTATTAAATGTTTCTGTTTTCCTCAGGGTATTAAAAATACTAAAGAAGCACAGATATATAGTGAGAAAGCATGAGAAGATTTAGAAATGCTAAACATCATCAAAATTAAAAACACTATTTCTGTGAAAATGATAGACTGAGAGGAAAATATTTTCAAATCACAAATCTGACAAAAGACTTGTATTCAGACTATATAAGGAATTCTCAAATGTCAACATTCAGAAAACCTACAAATCAATTAAAAAATGGGCAAAACAATTAAACAGACACTTAACCAAACAGGCTATATGGGGACAAATAAACACAGGAAAAATAGTTTAGCATTAGTCATCAGCAAAATGCAAAATAACACCACAATGAGATGCAAATTAACACCACGTTCTATACATATGTTACAATGAATAAAATGAAAAACACTGATAGTACCAAGTCCAGACAAAGATGTGAAACAACTAGAACTCTAACACATTGCTGGTGAGAATGCAAAATGGTACAGTTCCTCTGGAAAACAGTTTGGCAGTACCCTATAAAATTAAATATATACTTACCATATGTCCCCAAGATTCTACTTTCAGATGTTTACCCAAGAAAAATGAAAGCATGTATCCAAAGAAAGATTTGTATATAAATGTTTACAGTTGTTCTATTTAAAAATGTATCAGGTGCATGGATAGACATACTGTGGTACATCCCTACAATGGAATAATACATACCAATAAAAAGGAGCAATCTATTTATAGAGAGAACTTGCATGTATCTCAGAGGCCAAGCTGACAGAAATAAGCTAGTGTCAAACAGTTCCATATGTTATGATTACATTTATATGACATTCTCAAAGAGACAAAACTATAGTTACAGAGAAATGGTCAGTGGATGCCATGGGTAGAGGTGGGAGAAGAGTATATCTACAAAAGGACAGCATGAGGAAGTTTTTTTGGGCATTGGAACTGTTCTTGTATCCTGACTGTAGTGGTGGTTATACAAAACTACATGTGTTAAAATTCATAGAACTTCATATACCACTCAAAAAGTCAATTTTATTACATGCTAATTTAAAAAATATTCTAAGGAAATGCACAGATAGAACATAAAGTAACCATTTAAATGTTAGTATTCTTTTGTATTTTTACTGTTATTTATCTAAGACTATCTAAAAATTCCACAGTAATAGGACAAGTAACTTACTAGATACTCCAGTGTTCCTTTAAATATTACATAAAAACAAATTTAAGAAACAGAACTTTTTTGCTCAACAATTGAAATTTAATTTATACCAGATTATACAAAATACTTAATGTAAAACTATTTACCAAACCTAATTAGCAAATTTACATTAATTGACCTAATTAGCAAATTTCTCATTATTTATTGAGATCACTGACTACCCATCTGGGATTATTAAAAAACTGAGAAATAGTCAAAAGACTAAAGAAAAAAAATCCAAATATATTGAACATAAGAGGGATTTTGCTCTTAAATTTAAGATTCTCTGTAATCAACTGTGAAAATCTGAATAAATTTGTTTTCTAGGTGAACAACGGACAATAATAAAAGTGTCAGTTTTGCTCAAAATGTGGTTTAGGAGTACATTTTGGACTTCTCAGGCAATTAATTGGTTTTGCAGTTTTGAAGGATGTGGGGCTCAGTTTTTGAGGGGTTGAAAACAACTCAACTGCTAGAATTTCAGGAGGAAAACAATCACTATAACAGAATTCACAGTGGCTTTTTAACTAAGGTGACTTTTTTGAAAAGTTACCCTAAATGATCTGACCAGTTTCATGTATCATAATGATTTTGAATTGAGATAAGAATAATTGGTATGTGATCTCAGAAAATCTGAATTTGAAAGTTACCAATAACAAACTAGATAACCACAGGCAAATCAGTAAACCTCTTTGACCCCCAGTTTACTCATTTGTAAAATAAACTATCCGTATTAGATAAGAAGTTCTAATCCTTACTATATTACATATACCTCTGTGTGTGTATCTTAGATTCCTAAGTAGGGCCCAACCCAGGTCTGAGTTGGGGCTCAGGGGTGCATCATTGTAATAGGAGCCTTTGTGGTGCTGAGGCAGATGGTCCTTAGTGCACACCTTGAGAAACACTGGACCTGAGAGACAGTCCCTCGCTCTTGCAGCTTTAACACTTGAATGCAGTCAGTGTCTTCTTAGCCTACTTTTGTGTCATCCCTCTTTGCTCTTTAGCAGAGACCAGACTATTAGATTTGTCTTCTTTCATACCAGAAAGGCAAAGAAATTACTATGGTTTTCCTTAGACCTGTATTTTCTGAGAATAATACAGATAACCTCAGACAGCCCAGGGTGAGCTTCCTTTTCAAAACTGCTTTCAGATAGGGTGTCTTCTACCTCGTAGGTTCACCTTCCCTATAATTTCTGTAATTCAAACAGGCCTCATAAACCACAACTGATCTTTAAGAAGTCACCTTTCAGATTGTCTCCCAAAAAAGATTTAAACTCCTAAGTGAAAGATGAAATAATATGATATAAAAGAAAATCTAATGATACCCTTAAAATAAGATTTTACTCAGGCAAACTAAAAGGCCTACTAAAGAAAATTATCTTTGACCTTTACTTTCGATTTCTTATGTAATCCTACCCAGTTGCTTTTCCAACAATAAGAGAAAAATTACATTTAAAAATATTTTGATATTTATTTAAGGGAATTCTACTATTGGCTCTCAAAGGAAGTTTTAATTTTATTTGAAAGGCAAAGCAAATTTTAGATTAATCTTAGCCTGTGAGTTTAAAAATGCAAATGTTTCCAATAATAATGATAATTGACGTGCCAGCACATGACATTTGCTTTGAGATTATTAAAGCTCTCTGAGGAAATATGGATATAAACATTCAAAATTAAACTTTCAGATAATTATATTAATCCTAAATGAATAATAATTCTTCAAAAATAAAAATAATCTTTAAATGCTAAAAGAATCAACATAATCACATTTATTTATGCTATGCAAGTCTACATACTGTGTGGAAGAACCCAGGAGCAGGGCTGACACCTGCCACTCTGGCCAGAATCTGATGAGACTGATAGTTTGGAACTCAGTCCCTTTCCTTACAAACTAGATTGTCTTGGGCAAGTAATTTAACCTTGCTGAGTGAGCCTCATTTTCTATATCTATAAAATAATAACAACTTATCAAATCTTTCTGCATTAATCACATGGTAAATGAGGGTAAAGACACCTTTTAATTAGAATTTTCATATATCTAAACTGTGGTGCTTGCAAAGTTTCATATTCTTTTCACGTTTGTAAAATTGAAAACATATTATTAGTCCCCATAAATCTGAAAAAGAACTTTCTAATTCTAGTTTTGGAAATTCATAAGAAAAAGAGGCACGTTTTTGTTGTATTAATTTATGGTTTTGTTCTTGTTTTCCTTTGATGGTCGTCTGTAACCTCCCTTTTGTTTAGGTTTTTAATCGACAAACAATAATTGTACTTATTTATAGGGTACAATATGATATTTTGATACATGATTAAATCAGGGTAATTAACAAATCCAATGCCTCATATACTTACCATATTTTTGTGGTAAAAACATTTAAAATCTACCCCTTTAGCAATTTTGAAATATACAGTGCATTATGATTTATTATAGTCAGCATTCTCTACAGTAAATCACTAAAGCTTATTTCTTCTATCTAATGGAAACTTTGTACTCTTTAATCAACATTTCCCTTTTGCCATCCAACTCCCCACCTCCAGCCTCTGGTAACCATCATTCTACTCTTTATGACTTCACCTTTTTTAGATTCCACCTGTAAGTGAGATCATGCAGTATTTGTCTTTTCGCACCGAGCTTATTTCACTTAGCATAGTGTCCCCCGATTATCATCCAAGTTGTCAAAAATGACAGGATTCCCTTCCCTTTTAAGGCTGAATAGTATTCCATTATGCATATATACCACATTTTCTTTATCCATTTATCAGTTGATGGACACCCAGGTTGCTTCCATGTAATCTTGACCTAAGTTACAACTCCTTTGCGAATTCTTTAGATTCTTATATCCTTAGTATATGAGAAATATTTAAATCACTAAAGGATCATAATTGTAAAAAAAAAAAAAACAGAAGAACAAATATGACTGTGGCAGCATCAACAGAAACCAATTGGTTTGTGTAAATTTTAAAAAAAATCAGATAAAACTGAAATCAGTCATCTAGAACAATATTTTAAAATCAGTATCCTGAGCATATGGTCATGTCTGGGTTTTCATTTCCAAAACAGTAAATCCCTGAAGATACTGTGCATATTTTTATCCTCTCACTTAGACTTTGCTCTTTAAAATAAAATCCACCCTGGTTAACACTGTATCTCCAGAGAAAAAACACAATGCCTGCTACTTAATAGGTGTTAACTTTCTATGTAATTGATGAATGAACCAATGAAAAATGTATAATAATTCTTAAGAAACAACAAGTAGTGTTATCTACTCATAGCCAAGTGAAAGGACAACTAAATATTCTGAAGAATAGCACAAAAATTGTGTTTACCCCTTTAAAATACAAGTGATATCAATCGTTTACTAGTTCCAAACAAAGCACTTTCTTTGCATTTGCCTGAGGCAGTGGAGCATAATGGTTTGGGGAAGGCATAATTTTTGGGTCAGATGAGAATAGGTTAGAATCCAGGCTGTCCTTATAAACACCATTAACTTGGGCAAGTACTTTCATTTGTTGAGACTCATTTTCTTTCTTGCAAAACTGGGAAAATCAATTTTAACTTATGATACTACTGAAAGATTTAAATGGCAACATTTTACTGGCTATTTGTTAAGTTGCATACCTGAGAGTCCTCCTAGACCTAAGAGTGAAAAATTAAATCAATATTATTTCTGAACAACTTTATTTAACAATTGTAAGAGCTAAGTAAGAAGGAAAGAAAATTTGTATTATATGAGATGGATACAAAATATTTTAGCATAAACCAGAAATATTTTTGCATAAGCCAAGAAAAGAGACAAAATGTTAACAGATTTAAGTGGTTCAAAATGTGCTTGACATTCATGAAAATGCAGTATTCCTTATACAAAAATAACATTTTAGTTTTATTAGGAAATGCAGAAAACTTGAAATCTATTTCAGAAATACACTCAGAAATACTTAAATATGAATCCACAGTGAGCTGATGTCTTTATTTTTGGCATTAATTAGGTATTCTATTACATTATCAATCTTTTGATATTCTGCATTGCTGGCCTCATAAGATTGTTGCTTGAGTGAAACACATCTAAAGACTACCTCAATCTACCTTAAAGTTAAGGAGTAGCAGAGAACAAATGGCTAAATAAAGAGCTCCTCACATTTTGTAAAACATTTCATTGTCTACTGCAAGCTGCTTAGTTCAATTTAAATACTGAAATCCATCTTTAGCCTTCCAAATCATGTTTCTTATCAGCGATGTTAGTTTAGGTATTACTCTGAAAACTATTATAAACAGTGTAAAAAATATGTATATGTCATGAAAATCATTCTGTTTCCCATAATGAAATAAAAAGCTCATTGCGGGTGGATGAAAAAAAAATTGAGAGAACAGAGAGATGGATTTAAGGAATATTTTGGTGATACTGCAAGCCAACATGTAATGTTTTAAATTTATCATTAATTCTTCTTGATATTGCTTAGAATTCCAGCCATGTAGTACCTAAAAGAATTGTGCGGGGTTGAATTGTGGCACCCCCTCAGATAGTATGCTATAAGCTTAACCCTCAGAACTTCAGAATGTGACCTTATATGGAAATAAGGTCTCTACAAAGGTTAAAATGAGGTCATTTGTGTGGGCTCCAATCAAGTATGACTGGCGTCTTTATAAAAAGGTGAAATTTGGTCACAGGGACAGACATGCACAGAAAGAAGATATTGTGAAGACACACCGGGAGAAGATGGCTGTATGACTAGAGCGACGCATCTGCAAGTGGAAGAACACCAAGGACCGCCAGGGAAAACCAGAAGTTAAAAGAAGCAGAGAATAAGCATTTCCTAGAGTCATCAGAGGGGGCACGGCCCTGTCGATACCGTGATTTCAGACGTCTATCCTCCAGAACCGAGACAATAAATGTCAATAAACCACCAATTTATTCAAACTAAAAATAAATATTGTGACTCTGCCCTTTTGATTTTTTTCTAAGTAGCCATGCTCCAATTTCTGAAGCTTTTTTAATCTAAAAGATAAAATTGAAATTCTTATTAACTTAGTTGATACTTCATTTTTATCTCATGATCGCTTTGCTATTACAAGCAAGAGGATGTGACATTTAAAAATTATGATTAAAATTTTACAACAAAAACTACGAGGAAAAGGAAAGTGTCATAAAATACAATCACTTACTTTAGTTAAATAGTCATTTTCTTGTAATGTTTGAATTATTGTAACTTCCCTAAGGTAACAATATTTTTAACACATAGATATCATGGAACATCTGCTTTCTGATGTTACTTGTAAGAACAATTATTTATTTAACTAATTTTTGAAACCCATGAGGCCAGAGAAAGATCTTCATGTATCTTTGCACCTCTAGCATCTAGGGCCACACCAAACACAAAGTTGGTGCTCCATAAAGGATGAATAATGCATCACTTCGACAAGTATCTATTTATCAGATACTATGAGCTAGACAGTCCTCTATATGCTGAGTATAGGATAATAAAGAAAACACAGAAGAATCCTTGTCATTATTGAGCTTATGTTCTAGTGAGTACAGACAGAGAAGAAATAAGATAATTAAATTAGATGGTATATTGGAAAGTAATTCTCCTCAGAACTAAGGAGAAAAATAAGGCAGGGAGCAAAATTTCGGGAATATGGTTGTTGCTATTTTAAGTACGGTGGAAGGGGAAGGTTATAGAATTTCAACTTGACCTTTGACACTTCAGCAAAACATTAAATAACGCTTCAGAGTGGCTGAAAGCTTTAAATCCTAGTTGTATCTTTTCACTTCTAATAAATAAGACGACACTGATTCCCAGTGTACCCACGAATGGTCCTACTTTTACATGTATTTTATCCTAGTTTAACTATTAATAACTACTCCTGTAATTCTTACCGGAATTTCAGATTGACTGATACATAGTCTCACTATTTAGATCATTATCTCTACATAATAGTTACAAATGTTTGTTAAATGAATGAGTTTTTAAAAAGGTATATCTCAGTCTCACATTTTATCATTTTTATTTGTCAAGCTGTTTAACCACTTTAAGCAGCAATTTTGCCATCAGTCTCAAAACTGTGAAACCAAGATTGATGCTGGGAGAGTCTTTTAATATCCTTAGATGAAAAACTCAAAAGATACACTTATGATTAACATCAACAATAACAATTTTCTCTCACTATGAAAGTTTTATTTAGTATCCCCCTTGTCTTTCACTTCACCTCTAAGACCAACCTCTTTATAGAGGTGCAGATGGTGCAGAGAGATTATGACAATGAAACGTAGCTCATGCTGAGGGCCTCAAGGAAAAACACACCTCGGCTTGCCTGAAAGACCAGTTTCAATTACGTACTTACTATGCCCCTTAACAGCTGAGGTGCTCCCTCTTACCATGCCTTGTGCAACTTCGGATAACACCTAAGGGGATTCATGGTTACACATAAAAGAGAGGTGACATGGACAAGTAAAATTCTTCCTACTTTACATAAGCGATATCACACCCATTTTAGAAATTGGGGATTCATCACAAATGATTCACTGTCTAGATATCTCATGTTTTCTGAGAGTAAATCTTAAGAGAGGACTTCAGGGTTCCTTGTTATGAGGACATTTTGAAACATTACGTGTTTGTCAGGCTGGCCCAAACAATTTCTACAGGCAGGTTGTCAGAAGAAGATGCCTTCACCTCAGATGTGTAACACTTACTTCCCTCAACCCCCATTTCAGTTTCAGAAAGAAGTGCTAATTAGAACTGGAGTAGCTTTTTCGAGTCTGCATAAATTCAGCTATGTCAACATTGCTTCTGCCCCTCTGCAAAGTGGAAAACAGTGATGTTCTACATACCATGTTAATGTATAAATAACTTCTATGCTCATTTAGCCACTTCAGCACATCCAGGAAAATGACATTATGAATGAGCTACATTACCTAGAGGAAAGAGACAGACTAAATGTGGATTTCTATACAACTTAATATGCATCTAATGTAAAACTTAAGCAGTATCTTCCACACCAAACGACAGGCAATTTATCTCCATACATCAGGGTATGTTAAGGACATGACACAGCTTTATTGTTGAAGGAATTTGAAATTTCCAGCCATAACTGGATTTTCCTATATCCACTTATTAGTCAGCTACTTGCAGAAGTCAAATTAATTGCCACATTCATGACTGTGTTTGCCTCCATTTAATCAGTTTTGCTTAAGCTTTTCCTATCCTCCACTGGAATCCAGACAAGCAAAGGCCACTATCAAAAAGTGACAATGTTACATATGTATACGTATGTGTGCACATTTTGCCACTGCTAAAATCCCCTTATTTCTGTTATGTAAATGACCTACGTTAGTCACAGGACATTTACCTCAATTTAATATCTGTTATTTAGAGTGCTTGTTTCTGGCAAGACGAATGTCAACAGTTTTTGAAAACTAAGCACTGTTTATTGTTTAGCTGGCAGTTATAAATAACCACATCTAACATTTCTGTTATGTCTTTGGGGAAAAAAAAATATTGTAATTTTGGTAACCCAAAGTGTTTCACGAGAAATTGCCACAGATTATTCCATAAGGTCTTTCTTTATATTCCCAGCTCTCATTCTCTCCTCTTGTATTACATAGCTGTTTACTAGCCCTACAATGTACATATTTGATATTTAACTTACTGAATTATAGTCTGGTGAGTTGAATAAATTCTTTGTCATTTTTGGAAGGAACAAAGTCTGTGTATGCATTGACACACGTAAGTTTTATTAACAAACAAACAAAATTATATGAAAGTGTCTTTCATTTTTACTACATAGTATCAAATAACTAGCTTGAATGAATTTTATAGCCACAACTGGACATCATCTCCATTTACAGAGGCCATGTGGGTCAAGTGCCCAGCATCTTTCTGGGCACCTCATCTGTTAGTGGACAGGTTACCTGTCACCAGCAAAAATGCTTACCAATTATTAACCTTCCATTAAATCATCGCCCAACACTTGGCCCTATTGTAATTACCCCCTTCAAATGGCTTTTCTATTATTATTTAAGGTCTGATGTAGATCACAGATATGTGATAATATATCCATATCTTGGAACAGTGAGGAGCAGAAGGAAAAACATATTCTAACAACTAATGGAGGGAAGAATGTATCTTAGGCAATTTCTTAGATCGTCTTTACAGAATACAGGACAACTGTAAGTAAATTACATGTTGTATAGCATTGAAAAGTTCTTGGATTTGACTCTATAAGGAAACCACAGTATACTCATTAAGTTAGCAACAAACAGTTACGGGATCCAAGTCAAAATTATATAAAAAAGGATGAATACAGGCCGGGTGTGGTGGCTCACGCTTGTAATCACAGCACTTTGGGAGGCCGAGGCGGGCGGATCACGAGGTCAGGAGATTGAGACCACGGTGAAACCCCGTCTCTACTAAAAAGACAAAAAAATTAGCCGGGCGTGGTGGCGGGTGCCTGTAGTCCCAGCTACTCGGAGAGGCTGAGGCAGGAGAATGGCGTGAACCCGGGAGGCGGAGCTTGCAGTGAGCCGAGATTGCGCCACTGCACTCCAGCCTGGGCGACAGAGTGAGACTCCATCTCAAGAAAAAAAAAAAAAAAAGGATGATACAACAATGGCATTCAGGGTGTCAGCATTGGAAATATCTGCTTTAGTGTCTAAATATTTATTTGCTATACCTGGGAACTAATCTGATATCCATTTGTGTAGTTTGATCAATTTGTCTGTGAGTAATAAATTAGTAACCCACTACAAACTAGAAAAAATGTGTACATAAATGACCCCCAAAGTGGTTGACCTCTACATGTTCATGGGATGACTTTTCATAGAACCCCTTCAATTATCACATTGGTATTAGCAAGACCCATATTTTTATTTACAGATTTTCATGTAAGTGTGCATTCCCTTCCTTTTATGTAGCAGACATTTTATCCTGGCTAGCAAATCAGGTTTTTTGGACACTGTAATTGTTCTATTCTTAAGATTACAGAATAAGATTATACAGTATACAAATGTACTGTTAAAACGATTTTATGCTGACTCCTATCCCCTTGGTATTTAATAAGAGAGATTCCAAATCATTTACACATGTCTGTAGGTAGTAAAGAAAAAGTCTATGTGTATAGTACTCATTATCGCTAAAGAAAAATAAACAGATCTGTGAGCAAGAAGGCAGGGAAGATGCTGGCTACCTGGAATATAAGACAGGCACATACTGAGACCTGGACCCAGGGACAAGAAACCTTAGTTCATTCAAGCTCCCATCTTCCTGGAAGGGATATCCCTATGGCTCTTCTTCCACAAGCCATTATTCCACAAACCATTAACTCCTTTAATTAAAACATTTTTCCTCCAATGGAGACTTTGCAAAAATGTTGAAAATCTCATGAATTGAAACCCGAACATAAGGTACAATATTTTTCAATATATTAAATTCTTGTTCCTGTTGTTTAAGTCTAGTTTTCCTGATAGAAGAAAACAATTGGATCACAGAAAATGAGATAGTAAGGGAGGAAAGTGATATTTTGGTTTTGAAATAAAGATGAGAGCCTTCCCTTTTTCATAAGGACTTTAGACTTTTCCCCCAGTAACACCTTTGCCTATTATGCCTTTTCCCCCAGTAAAATACACCTTTGCCTATTATGGAATTGTCCCACTTGTCATTTTATTTCACTTCATTTCATTTAATTTCATTTCACTGGTAATGGGTGGAAGCCCGTGCAGTGGTAATTGCCGGAGAGAACTGAAACTACCTATCCCCCACCCCGGTTACTGTTTACATTAACACACATTTACTATTTCATTGCCCTCATTGGTATAACAACTATTCTAGGAGAGCCATGCCCAGGTAAACAACCTGATGGTTAATTACAGAAAATTCCCAAAAGACTCATCAAGTCTGCAGCAGGAAGTATCAACCAACAGTTTATGCCCTAAAACTTCTCTGAACCCCTTCCCTCAAATGTCTCACAGTGCTATTTCTACCAACCCTAACTGTTATATCAGGATCCTTATCCATTCTCAACCAAACCCTAACATAAAAAGGTCACCCTTAAACCAAACTTCCAATTGTCAATTTATTCTGATTCTGTCTTTACTCTTCTGAGCCCTTGCCACAGCCTGGTCTAGGTGGTCACTCTCACTGAAGGAAGCAATGTATCGTGAGAAACATGCTCACCTGTCCAAACCCAAAGAATGGACCTAGAGGCACAAAGAACAGCAAAAGTGAGACTTCTAATAGTAGTCTTGCAAGATCGCGTGTCTGGTGAGCAGGCACATTCAGGCAGTCACAACAGGTAATTTATCTCCTAGCACATAAGTCCTTCCCCCAGTTCCTCACTGATCAAGTACTATGGGGTTACAATCTTCCCGGATGTCGCCTAAGTTTCATTATCCCCCTTGTAAGGTTATACCCTGGTCCGCTTCCCCGCTTAAATTTTGATTTCCCAATAACAAAACTTTCTTCCCTTTTACAGGCTGAACCTTGGTCTACATTCTGTTCACTTATGGTGACCTTCTAGGTGCATGACCACGTGATTTGTTACATTTGCAGGCTGGCTGCCAGTACTTAGATTTATTATGCCTTGAAAACGGACCACTGAAATTGTATTCTCACATGTACTCAGTTTGTCTTATCAATATTTTGTATAGGTGGTATTTGGGAAGCAGCCTTTTGACATCATCCATTTCTTACAAAAAGAGAAGTGTGTGCAGATTAGTGGGAAAGACTGTTCTAGTAAAAAGTATACATCATATTATGGTAATCCTTCTTGAAGGAAATTTAACCTTTGGTTTTAGATGCCACCCAGGTTTTCCTGGTTTTTACAAGAGTCGGTTCGTCATTCTCCACATAAGGAAAGTAGTAAACACACTATCAGAGGCCAGAGCAAGTATCATGGAATGGAAAATAATAGGAGAATCATTTAGTAAACATCTTCACTGCATAGTGTGGTTCAGCCATCCTCAGCTAATCATTTTTATTTGAAGCAGAGGCTTATTCTGTTGTCCAGGCTGGAGTGCAGTGGTGTGATCACAGCTCACTGCAGCCTCGACTTGCCAGGCTCAAGCTATCCTCCCACCTCAGCCTCTCAAGTACCTGGGACCACAGGTGCACATCACCTCACCTAGCTAATTTTCAAAAATTATTTTGTGCAGATGGGCTCCCCTGTGTTTCCCAGGCTGGTCTTGAACTCCTAGGTTCAAGTGATCCTCCCTCCTCAGCCTCCCAAAGTGCCAGGATTACCATGCCTGGCTCTCAACTAATCTTTGAATTTAAAAAATTGCCTCTGAGAAAAGTAAGGGAGAGTTCTCTATTTTGTATGGATCCAGAGAATCATTTCAGACATCAACATAATACCAAGAGGAACCAAGCCACAAAACCATTATGATAATGAGCTACCATCTATAAACACTTACTATTTATTGAGTACTTACTATAATCCAGGCAATTAGAATATATTGTCACTCTTAATCTTTACATCAGTCTTATCTGGTAGATGTTATAGTCTCAATTTTCAAAAGAAGAAAATGCTTCAGATAGGTTAGGGAACCGTCCCTGACCACACAAACTAAAACTCCTCTATTCCAATCATCCTCTATTGAAACGTGATGACTTACTTTCTTCATGGCGTTTTTCACCATCTGAAATTAGCCTGTTCATTTATTCACTTGTTAACGCTCTGTTTTTCCCTCACAAATTTAAAGTTCAGATTAGGAACCTCACCATCTATCTACCTCTCTAACGCTACTGCCTAGAGTGGTCCCTGGAACATGGTGGATGCTCGATCTATGTCAAGTGATACAGTAGCATATTCCACAAAGAAGCAAGGGCTGAAATATGTGTTTAAAAATTTTCCCACATAATTCTGATATGCTTACCTCCCTCCCCACCACAGATATGTCTGATATAAATATCTATGCTGACACACTGAAGGGAAAATAAGGCTTTTTGAATTTTTATATTTTCTGAGGGAAAAAAAACATAAAATTTATGTGAAAGCTCACTTTGACTGACAAAAGTGATGATTCTCTAGCAATAGCACAGCCCATGAATTTGTTAGCTTGCAATCAACCGCTAATAGCACATTTCAGTATTGCTGACTGGCTTTAGAGATTACCGTTTCTGTGTTGTTTTTCACATTAAAATTTCTTTTCTAGCATCAAACAGTGAGTTACTAGCTATAGGGAGTAAAAGGCAGGAGTAGAGGAGGTCTGTAGAACCAACTTAGAAGAATTTTTTTCATTGATTTAGTCAGTAATTCCATACATTTTTTCTGAACCACGGGTGACCTTCATACACAACCACCAGGTTGTTCATTTTGTTTTGCGTTTTAGAGCATCAGTAAAACATACATGGTCTTACTGAATTCTCAGCAACTGAAGCCACCACAGATCTGCCTTGAATTGGTATTCTCAAAATGTTAGGTGTGAAGCTAGAAGAGAAGGAATGCTCCACACTCCAAACAATTTGCTCATTCAAATCAATCTACTGCACTCGCCAGTTAACGACCTCTGGGTGGGCAAGCAAGAAATTTGTTTTTCTTGCTTTTAAGATGTGAATCCTGTAGTATATTTAGCTCATGCTACTGTATTTGTCTTACTGTCTCTCAGAAATCTCTTTAAAAGATCCATATACATTTTCAGAAATATGGTGGCAATAAATAGATCTTACACCATAAAAGGCATTCTAAAGAAATAGCATAGACCAACAAAAACAGTTAAAAAAAATATTTTCTGGGAGCAGTTGTACCATGGAATTCCTCAAATTGTTTTTACTATAAAAACAACAATTCAAAACCAAATTGCAATTCAAGATAAAAATATGAGTGATTTATGATTCCCTCTCTAGGAGAGGAGAAAGATAGCCAAGCCCCTTTAACAAAAGACAGATTAAAAAGAAAAAAGCATATACATTTATTTTACAGAAGTTTTTTGTGGCATGAAAAGCTTCATACGGAAATAATGACCTTAAGAAACAGGTAACCCTACATAGTTTTAAGCTAGTTTTGATAAACAAATGGATAGTCATGGAAAAGAATGATTGGATACAATGTATGATCTAGGGCTAATAAACTGGGAGAAACTTAACAAGACCTGTCTGATCAGATTCTTCTCTGTAACCTTTGCCAAAGATAAGGAGGAACTTACATTCTGGGTATTGGCAGAGTATCTCTGACATGAGGGTCTTGTGACATGCATCAGGGGGAGGTGAGAGAATCCTTCCTAGGTTTTGTGGCCTGCTTCAAGAGACAAGGGCAGGAGAAGGTCACAGCATGATCTTCCTGCTTCTGTGGTTTTTTTTATTATTATTTTTTTTACTTTTTCAAATTCCTTCTTAAATTATTTTAAAGTAATTGTGACCAGAACCCCATCAACTCACTTTAAAAAAAAAATCTGGAAACTGGGGTTTAGAGGGAATATATCATCTGTCAAGTTCAGAGGCCAAATAGGTTTCTGAATAAAGCTGGATTGAAACTAGGTCTGACTCCAGGGAAAACGATACTGGAGTGCTGGGAAGGGAAGAGCATGGTCGCTTTAAATGATACAGAGCGGGGAAGGGAAGTGCTGGGTAGAGAAAGGCCAGTCCCTGGCTAGGGCTCCACCCCCACGGACCCAGGTGAGAACAGGCATTTCCTGCCCAAGTGTTGCATTTCCCAAAACTACCTTGGCCCATCCTGGGCCTATAAAAACCGGAGACCCTAGCAGGCCAACACACAGAAGCGGCTGGACACCCAGAGGAGCACATCAGCAGAAGACGACACAAGCTGCTGGACGGTGAGAGAACATCGAGAGGATGTCCAGGGAGCACGTCAAGAGGACGTAGAGGGAGTATGCAGGTGGAAGAGCACACCGACAGACGTCGGCACAGCGGCCAGCCGTCCACCATTGAAAGGAGGCGGAGTTTGGCTGGAGCGACCAGAGAAGAGTCCGGCTGCAAAGCGACCTGACTCCAAGGGAAAACCATCTCCCTCTGGCTCAGCCATCTGCTGAGAGCTACTTCTACTCAATGAAACCTGGCACTCATTCTCCAAGCCCACATGTGATCCGATTCTTCTGGCACACCAAGGCAAGAAACCCCAGGATACAGAAATCCCTCTATCGGAAGGGGATCTAATGGACCTGGTTAACACAAGCCGCCTATAGAAGGCAAACTAAGAGAGCATCGTGTAACACACGCTCATGGGGGTTTCAGGAGCTATGAATATTCACCCCTAGACACTGCCATGGGGTCAGAGCCCCACAGCCTGCCAGTCTTTATGCTCCCCTAGAGGTTCAAACAGCAGGGCACTGAAGCAGCCAGCCACACCCCCATCGCACGCCCTGCGAGGGGGACAAGGGAATCTTTCCCATTTCAGAAGCTGGATTGAAACTAGCTCTGATTCCAGCAACAAAGCTCCAAATTGCTGGCACTCTGCCATTTGTCCTCCTAATGTCTATGCTCCCTATGAAAGTTATTCTCCAATGGGTCAAAGTTATCATCTAGTGTATACATGTTCGGAAAAGCTAACGACATACGTGAGAAGAGCTGCCCCCTACAGCTCTGCTTCGGTTTGGTAGGCAACTGGTTTGCTCTTTACCAACAATTTCAGAGCCGGGAGTGAAGTTTGAAGGATTTCTAAGGGAGAGAGAGGGATGAAATAAAAACCTGAAGGAGAAATCCTGTGGGGTTTTCAGTTAACATTCCAAAAATAATTCAGAGACTAGGACTGGAAAACTTTGTATAATTTGTTTCAAACTATTATATTTTATGTCTCTTATACACTAAAATGATTAGGAAGAAACAGCTAATAGAACAAATATACCAAGACTGGTCTTTGGATGTGGCAAAAATGCCAGGGTAGTCTGCTTCCAATTTTGTACACTCTTGGAGGGAAAGAACTCCAGGGGTTAGTGCATGAACTGGCTGATTTAAGGAGGACAAAACAACTGCCACCCTGGGATTTATAGGAAGTGGGCAAAGGAGAGTGTTAAAGTTGATCTATGAGGAACAGATTTGCCTTAACGAAAGCAGGTCCCAGGCGATTCCTCACATGCAGCGCCTTCTCTGTCCAACTAACCCATCACTCACATTGCTATTCTTGACAGAAATGTCTGTCTGTTTTTGTGGTTACAACATTCTTCAAAGACCAACTCAAATCTCTCCTCCTCCAGAAAACTCTGTTGATCACTCTGTAATTGCCAGCCTCTCCCGAATACTTACTGCCTATGTATCCTGAACTACTGAACTGGGAATTTAATTTTGTAAGTGGGCAAGAAGGTCTTAACCTTCCCTTCAACTTGACTAAACTTCACACAGGTTTGTTCCTGACCATAGGCCCTTGATCTCCCTTTTCTTAGAGGATTTACTTTAGACCACTTCGAATTGTAAATTCTTTCTGTGTTCCCTGAAGATTTACAGAACATGTAAATCTTCTGCTAGACTCCTGGCAGTTTTACAACCCAGGAATGTCTTTCTCAAGGTCCTGGGAGCCATCCCTTTTGAAATAAAATCTTCAGGAATGATACTGTTCCTATCTCCCAGTCTTAGTGTGAAGGTAAGAGCCTAACTTCTACAAGCATCAATTAGCAAACACAGATGGCCTCGTCAGGATGACCAACGTTACCCAATTAAGTTTTCTAGTAGTTTTCCACTTGCTCACCCCAGCTATCAATAACTCTTCTTTTGTTTCAGCACAGTTCAGTTCTCTCTCTCTCTCCTCTTGCAATAGTCTTGATCCCTGTTGCAGTAATCTTAAGTAATCTTAAGTTTTCCTTACCTGCTTGTCCAGGATAATTTCTCTTTGATACACTGCTAAATTCAGTAGCTATTTCCTGTGTGCTATCTTTCTTAGACCGGAATATAATATCCTATAACTATTTTAATTGAATAATGTGGTCTTTCTGGAAACTTCTCGGTTAATATAATCCCTCTCCTCCCCTGTTTGCTGCTTCTACCTTCCGCAGTACACACACACACACACACACACACATCATTGACACTTTATGACGGAATTCTAAGTTTTTTTAAAAAAAATACATATTTGGCCAGGCATGGTGCTCATACCTGTAATCTCAACACTTTCAGAGGCTGAGGCAGGAAGATCGCTTGAGCCCAGGAGTTTGAGACCAACCTGGGCAACAAAGTGAGACCTCATTTCTACAAAAATTAAAGAAAAAAAAATAGCCAGGCATGATGGTATGGACCCATGGTCCCAGCCACTGGAGAGGCTGAGGCAGTAGGATCACTTGAGCCTAGGCAGTTGCAGCTACAGTGAGCTGTGATTGCTCCACTGCACTCCAGCCTGGGCAACAGAGCAAGATCTGTCTCCACAGAAAAAAAAAAAAAAAAAGGTGTGTCTTTTTGTTGTTGTTATTTGTTTGTTTTAAATACATATTTGGACCTCCCTTCTCCACTGCTTTTTAACAAGGTACTGAGTGGCTAGGAAACATTCAGTAAATACTAGCTTCCTTGGTGGTCAAAATATTTTTCTTCTCTGGAACTCAGAAAATAGATTACAGATGAAATATACGGGATAAGCCAGCCTGTGGTAGTCACCTCTAATGACTATTTTGACTTTCTTTCTTGCTTCAGTCACAGTAGGCTCAGAGTCCTTCTCAACATCATATTTCAGGCAGCCAGCACCACGCTATCAAATTCCACACATAAACTGAAACTTACTAGCCTTTCTTAAAGATGCCCTTTTAATCTAAGGAATATTTGATTTTAAACTCTGTTTTTTGATAAGATTTGTCACCTTCATGCTTAAAGAGCCATTTATTATTTGGTAAATAAACTAGTTCACATTCCTTTTAAAAAATCAATATCAAAGATTAAACTAAGTTTTTTTTCCCCACACATTTGAGTTGCGAAATCACTGGCAGAGGGTGTCTAAAATGAAATAGACCAAAATATGCTCAAAAACAACAGATTTTTGTTTTCTTGAAAGAGAAGAACTTTCCTAGTCAGTACATCTTTCTTCTAAAATAAGGCCCTTAGAATGTGATTGCCTAAAAAATCTTCACTGCTTTTCTTCTAAAAGTGTTCATTGTTATTTTTGAAGAAATGAAGCAGAGTGGAATGTTACAAGTTTTAATAGCCATCACTTTTACTCATCATCTTTCTAATTCCTAGGGTTCAAAATATAAAGGAAAGAAAAAAGGAACCACCCTAATAGATTATGAAACATAGAGATGACCACGGAAATGGTCTTCTAAGATAAAAATACATGCAATGAATAATTGAGGGAAAAGAGTCACCATGCAGTCACTTTGTATACATTGTTTCCTGCCTTAACAGGAGCAATAGGTCTAGATATTTATTCCCCCCAAAAGTGGGGGTGAGGGTGAGGGGTGAGGGTGACTGGATAAGACTGGTTTCAAGGTAGGTGTCTAGTTGATTCAATTACCAAGATAAACGGAGAAATGAGGTGATTAGAGTTGCTCAAGGACTCTCAAAGACAGTAATATTTAGGTAAACAAGAAATATATAAGTGTTTTAATGTTTTCATAATTTCTATTGCTTTACTATTTTTTAATCCCTGGAGTAAGTTGGGGTGCTGTCTGTCTTGCTGCAATGGCCTCTTGTCTCTGAAAATTGTTGCCTCTTCCCATCCACATGTTGTACACACTAAGGTGCCAAGTTAGTACCTTGACACCTATCTCCAGCTACTCCTGTACATCAGGGTACACAACTCACTCCAGATGACCAACACCATTGTCAAGAAAATTTGCAATTGAGTGTGGCTTATTAGTTTAAAATAAAGGGATATAATTCCTAAGCAATGAGACAAAATCAAAATGCAACACACATGGAAATAAAATATACAGGAGAGACCAAAAAGGGAGAAAAAAAATAGAACAAGAACATGGCTGCCCAAGGTTCTCATCTGCTTTTCTGTCCCTTCATCAGGCCCTCGAGAGGACCCTTAAATTCTGTAAGATATGCTTGTGTCCTCATAATTTATTATTTTTACTAATGGTAACATAAATGACTTTCTGTAGTTAAAAAGGAAAAAGAGAGTAAAATACTCTTAATAGTGCCTTTGTTTTTATTGGCAGTAACAAAGAAAACACTCCAAAGGATGTGCGTGTCTTTTTAGCCATAGAAAACTGAAGGAGAAAGCTGTGCTAGCAATAATCTGAAAGGCAAGGGACACAGGTGGAAGGCCAGATGGTTGTTGCCAGAAGGGGAGAAAATGGGCCAAGTTCTTGATATCCTTGGGATATAGAGATGCAAGGTGAATAGAATGTTGGCCAGGAGACACAACTGGCCCCACAGGATTTGACCAGGCAAAAGGCACTAGTCACTCATATGGAAGCTTTACACTATGACGGTTGAAATGCTTTTTAAATGGGTTCCAGAATATTACACATGGAGAAAATCTACTCTTTCCCCTATCAGACAAAAAAGGCAAGATGGAAACAACTTGAAGCAATAATGAAAATGATTCTTTTCCTCTGGCTAACTGAATTTTGAGGAGCCTTGAATGTCCCTCTCATTTCATTTTCTTTTGTTGTTACGTTAAAATAATCAAAACATAGTTTTTACTGTTTAAAATATATCTGCCTGTTTACTCAGACCCCAATGGAGGGTCATATTTCTGTCAATTCTTTGATTGTCAAAAAGAGTTAGGTTCTGGTCCAAGATCTTTAACAACTGAATTACTCTGAATTCTGTTTTTCTGCTTCAGAAGGATGGTTATATTTGTCTTTCATAGAATCTCAGAGTTGGAAAAAATCTTAGAAACTGTCAAATTTAATTTCTCATTCATATATACATATTACTTGTGTCAGTACTTTCTTGATATTTTTCCTTAAGTAGACTCACTTTTTACCTCTTAATAGGATTTTAATAGAAAATCAATAACATGAACCAAAAACCAGTAGCATATTTCAGAAATAGAAAGTATTCATTTAAGAAAATGTTCATCTGAATACCACCTAAAATCAACTGGCATACACATATTAATGATAACATTTTAGTTGAAATAGAGTCCTTTCCTCTTGCCATCTAACAAGAATATCATGAAAGGCTTTGTAAAATATTGTGCTAAGAAGCAGAGAGCTGTTAATCCCAAAACTCTTCTCTCTAAATGGAAATCTCTTTCATCTAACTTGGCATGTTCTTAGTAAATACACCTTAATTCACTCTCAGTGTCCACTATTGAAGACCACATATACCCAGGAAGATGCTGTGACACATGTAAGAGGAGCAGTTCTTTGTAGAATAAATGCTTTGTAATGATTTTATTCTCTGCTATCTGAGGACTATCTGTGTATATTGACTACTTGCACAAATGAAACTTTTACACATTCTGTATGCTCACATTTCTTCAACATCTTACTGAACAAAACAATTTCACAGTAGGATGCCAGTGAGGATTTTTATAATGAAAATCTGCATGAGAGACCAGTAATAACATGCTATAATTGCTCAGAGAGAAATAATCCTTCATGTCCAAGTTTGCCAATGGCACACTCCATTATTATTTGAAGTGGAACAGGTCACTTAAATTTCTCTGTATCCATGTCACAAGTTTCATTTAGGTTGTGTGTTTTACTTCCAAATTTACAAAGTGAAATATGGTTTATTAGAAGAGATAGTACTGGAAGTTATTTGTCAGATGTCTTTTGTAGTAACATTTTTATTCACATCTTAGCTTCATGCAAGGAATAGGACCATATAAAAATAAAGCTAGAACACAAATCATCACATATTCATATGTCAGGACTCTGAGCTTAAAGAAGAAATCCCTTTTATATCTGTGATAAACTCAGATGTCTAACTTTCCCTGCAACCACGCATATCCCTCACTGGATAAATTGCTAAAAGAGGTTCCCTATACAAATTCTTATCCATAAAAGCAGGCATCCTAATCTGTATTTGTCACTGTTATTTTCTTTAATACGTAAGTCAATTATAGCAAGCTTTAAATAGAACCTAATGAGAAATTTTCATAATTAAAGAGAAAAGAGTACAGGAACTTCCTGCCAATATAAACTGTTAATTTTGCAACACAGGCTCCATAGACTTTTTCCAATTTCTATATTTTATCCACACTGTGTGTTTCCCCAAAATAATGCTTTTAATGAAATTTTCCCATTGAGTACAATTTTCTTACTTTAAATGATAACTACATTTTTAATCTGAAACCTCTCTAAGATCCTCACTGGCAAAAGACAAGATTGAGAATCACTTCCATTTTCAGGAAATTGTGTAAAATCAGCATGGCAGATATAGCAATAGATGTTTCCCTTTATTTTCCACTTTGAGACCTGGGAGCTTATTATTTGAATACCCATGAAAAACAAAATGGGTTAACAACAAAAAAAGAGAACATACACATTTTTCTTACCAGAAGTCAAAATGGTATTTCACTTAACTGGCTAAAAATACAGAATGTAACATCTCATATATTAATGCATCTTCCTGTAAGATCTGTTCCAATATCTAAGCATATCCAAATGCTAAAATCCACAGAGCAGTGCAAGGAAAAAATACTAGTAAAACCCAATGGAAAGCTACCATCAGAAACTGAGTGTATTCATCTAGCTTTGCACCGCAGTAAAGTACATACCGTAGAGTACATTCTGAATAGCAATAGCCTACCTTTAAGCTGCACTGTCTTACATATTTCAAATCACACTTTGTTTGAAAGAACAGACTGATTATTTCCAAGATATCTCACGACAAACTTATTATAGTTCAAGGAAAATAAGTTGGTGCCTTGGCAGAATACCCAAAGGCCTTTTGCTTTTCTAACTACTATTCAAATCTTACTTGGCCCAACCTGACAGTCATTCTTTCTGACAACGTTAAGAGGTTTCTGTAAGTGGTATGTAACCTGCAGTTTTCTTTCACTTGGGATACTGTTTATAGCTAATTCAGGCAAAATGGACTAGAAAACATAATATTTTCATAACTATAAATTATTTTTATTTGGTTTCCCAACTATTATGTAGTGTAGGATGATGTAAGGAGTGGAAGAAAGAGCAATGAGCCTGGACATGTTTTTCAAATTTGAGCACCAGAAAGCAATTTAAAAGACAGATTACAGGGTCCTCTCTCCAGATATTTGAATTATGTGCAAGGCCTGAAAACCCATGTTTTGAAAAATCTCTCCAAATTATTCTTATATTGGAGTACCTTCTCTAGACCCACCAGGGTTGAGATTAACTACCAAATCTTAATAGTGTGTGACTGTTAAGAGGAAGAATGTGGTGCAGTGAGGTGGAGTGTGGGAGGTGGTTCAAGATATAAGGGAAGAGAATATATTACTTTATTACTTCATTCAGTCATTTATTACTTCAAGTAGACTTCATAAAGAAAACTCACTTTGCTTTGAAAGTATCTTAAAGTATAAAAAAAACTTTAACTTTATACAAACCATGAATGTATGTTTCAAATATGCAAATTAAATATTTTAAATATTCCAAAAAAAGTATTCATCTTAATTTTATCAAGAAGAAAACTGAGACTCAAAGAAGTCCACTGACTTGTCCAGAATTACACAGCTAACAAGGTCAATCACAGCTAAAATTCAAATTCAATTCTGCAAAACTTACGGTCTTTCTAATACTCCAAGCTGCTTCCTTCAAATAGTAAGTTAATTTATCTTGGCCTCAGTTTACCAATGGCGAAAATGAAAGAATGTGCCAGAGGTGGACAAATGACTAACCCAGTAATTATTTAAAACATCCAAGGGAAGGTGTATGCCCCAATAGCAAGATTTGGCCGAAAGAAAGTAATTAGGAAATGAACTTCTTGGAAATTTAAAATAATTTTTTCTACTTTAAACAAACATCCAAAATAATTTTCCTTAATATTTAAAAAGAGGAAAGGACAAATATTCATTGAATATCCTACTATGTCCACTGACTATCCTATCCTGCATGCTATACTTAAAGTGTATTATTTGATTTAATCCTCAAGACAAACCTCTAAATATAGTTGTATTGAATACATCACACACGGGAAAAAGTGTGGTTAAACAAATTAATTTTTCAACAATTGAAACAAAAAGTCCATGTTAGAATCTATACAGCTTTCCCTTAAAATCCTATGTCTTTCTAGTATAGAGAAAGACAACATCACATGCAATGAGCGACAGAACACGAGTAGCCTTTTTTTTTTTCACCATGGAAAGCCTTGGTTTCTAAAAATGCATTGCCTTAGAGACCTTCGTAATTATGCAGAAGACAGCTGGTTATTCTCAGTTTTCCCTGAGGAAAGAATGGGAGATAATAAACTTCAACTGTACTTGTGACATTTACATTACTGGGAAATAATCTTTAGAAGTATTGGGCTTCTAGAAGTATTGGGCAACAAGAGCTTTTAGAGTCAACTATGGATGAGGACCTTCAGGGGATTATCACCTTAAAAATCCTGGATCATTCCTCACCTACTGGTATTATTCAGGCACACCCCTCCTAGCTTGAAGGCAAGAGAAAGACTAAGCAGCCTGCTCAGCAGCTTGCAGCACTGTAAATTTATTTGCGGGCACTTTTAAAACAACTTCAGAAAACAGATTTCCCTTTCAACTTACTTGTTTTTCTCATTTAGTGTATTCTATCAGAGCAAGTCCAAGACAAAAGCTTTCCCAAGAGAAAAGCTGAGATAAGGAATAATGTATTCAGTGAAAATATGTAAGATTTACTCTAGGTTTATCATTCAGACCAAACCTAGTATCTATATATTATCAACATTTCCCCCTAAAGTTTATATCATCACAAATGTACATCAAAACAGGTATTCCTTTTTAATTGTCGTGAAATATGTTATCTTAGGCAAATGTAATAACTTGAAAAATATTCATGATACTTAATTACTTTTGGTCTTTAATTCATTTAACTTCCCTCTGAGGGTGTTAACATTTCCTAGTATTTCAGAACAATGGTTTACAAGTTATCTTCCACAGCAATATCACATTCCCATGTAGGAATTCCTATGGACATGACTAGTTTAGATATAAATTAGGTTTATCAGGAATAATTCCCAGATAACTAGCTCTAGCCTATCCTATTCTCACAGTAATTGTCACATCCAGTGCTCCAGATACCACAAGAGACATTTATTTATTTATTTATTTATTTCGGGGTAAAGTTGAGCTGTGTGCCCTCTGAGTCAATATTAAGAAAGGAGAGAAGAGGGGATTTGATATTGTCAGGATAAACTAAAAAGGAAAGAAGAAACTTGGTTGGGGCAAGGATGGTGGGGCGGGGGGAATGGTGAAGGGTCAGTGAAAAAGCCCATGGTGGCTACATGGCTGGGAAAGAACTTTGGTGAGTAGATGTGTCTAGCACTATTTTTTTATGTGGTTGATTTGAGGTGTGATAAATTAGCTCCCACCCCTTTCCCTTTGTAGAGGATGATCACTGGTAAATTCTGTGTGACTCACTGATGCTTTTGTAGAAGTGGATTCTCTTTGGAGAGCTTAAAGAGAAAAATGAAGAAGCAGTTAACATCTAGGTTTTAGAAGTATATACTCAGAGATTAACATCTTTGAAGAAATATATACAAAGCCATTAATTTCTCTAGAGAGTGCTTCATCATGCCCCATGAATCTATAATTCTTCAAGGCCTAGGTCAAGGCCTATTTTCTCCAAGAAGCTGTTTCTGATTATCCAACCCTCAGTGATCTTCCTCCCTTATGTAACCCTACAATTCTCACCTTCTGTGCCATTTAATTTAGCATCTAATACTATAGTTCATAAAAGGCCTAATCGAAATAAATTAAAAAAACAGACAATGGAATGAAATTCACACCAAAGCCTAGCAACCATCTTATTCATTCTGCACCAGTACTGGTTGGTGACAGCTTACACCTCCTGCTATACAATGATGCAATCCAACGCAAGTATCTTTTTTTGTTATACCTTTACATGTGCTTTCAGATGTTTTGGTTACAGCTATGGGTATCAGAATTTTATCGATGGGTGAGCATTTTCTTTTCCTAAGACCTAAAAGTAGCAGGGGAAAAGCTCAGCATGTTTTACCCAAATATATATATTTTTTTCAGAATGGATAAAGACAAACTTTGGAGCCAAATGCTTCATTGTGCATAAATCTCAACAAGCTGGTTGAATTAAGCGCTACATATTCATCACAAGGCATTGCCAATAAAGACACAAATAAAACAAATTAATATTTTTCAAAACTCTGTGTCTTCAGAAAATTTCTATGAGGCTTTGATGAACAAAACACAAACGTAAGAAGCACCATCATTGTCTCAGTGTTTGGGCGCAATCATTCTCAAGGACATCTGTGCTGATTCCTTTTCAAACTTGGACGGCTGCTATCTGAATCAGGCCCAGACGCTTTTGTTGGAAAAAAAAAATCTGAATTTTGAGGTTTTCATTTAAGTTGAGTAACAGCTTTCTCCACTCAAACATGCAATTTATTTTACAGTGTGAGATTAATAGCAATAATTGCCTGGGAAATAAAGAAGTCTTGAAGAAAAATACCACATATCAAAAGGCTACTTAAAAAAAAAAAAAAAAAAGCGGGCCTTTGCTCAAGCAATGAAGCCATGCTTCTTATTTGCAAATCATTCTATTATAACTTCAGTCATACTATGCAGACTACTTTAACTAAAGCCATTTAAATATCTGAAAATGTTAAGTTTTTAAATGAAAAATCAGGATGGTTGATATTAGGCTTGTAAATGTAATATTTGCATTTACATATTTCTATATAAAATTGCACAATTTTATCTAGAACAGAACCCACCTGGCAAAGTCTTAACACAATAATGATTTGCTTGCGGGCCCAGAAAGTGGCCATCAGTAGAGATTCAATTTTTCTGAGATGAAACTACTGAGTGAAGTGCATTCCCTCCTTGATAGGAAGCCCAACTGACAGATAAACTTTTGATGGATTCATTAACAGCCTGGCCTGTAAATCTCATCTCCACTGAGATTTTAAAGCAAATGGCATTATTCTTTCATTATGCTGAGGCCCTTACTACCCTGTTCTGAGTTGGTATTTCAACCTAACGGCCTAAGAATATTTATAAAGTGAAGTAAAGTAAGGGCACATTTTTTTTCCTTTCTTTTTTCCCTCAAGGCTTGTCTCACAAGTGCAATTACTTGGCTCTGGGTCCAGGAAAGCCCGGTCTCAGCATACAGAATACATTCACACTGTGTCTTCCAACAACCCACCAGACCTCTGCATTTCCCAAACCACAGTACTTCTCAAACCATCACACCTTGGCAGTGCTAGAGGGCAATGCACAGAAGCTAGATTTGGCAAGAGTATAAAGGGAAAATATTTAAGTGTCAATGTAAAGCCACAGTACACTGCATCATTTTATTCAGCTCATAAAAGGGTTATTTCTAGGAGAAGTAAGGAATTCTGCAAACATATAAGAGAAAATCAGAATGAACTGATTATTCAAAGAAACAGAAGGGGCGCAAAAAAAGAGAGGTCTCCTAAGTCTTTTTTGAGGGGAAGAGGGAGAAATCTAATAAATCTAACGGAAATGTTTATAGGTTGGTTATAGGTATCTTTTTTTTTTTTTTTGACAGATGAACACATTGGAAAGGTGGTCTGGGAGAGATGTCAACAAAAGGGCTTGCCAGTATAATGATTGCAAGGTGCAACTACAGAGCACACACAGTTCTCCATCTCAAGTAACTCAATTCAGCTTTGAGACACTACTTTGACAATTATAAATATAAATATATATACACACACATATAATATGTGTGTGTATATATATTTATATTACACACATATTATATGTGTGTGTGTGTACAAAATACTCAGAATATCACTTACCTCCCCAAACTGCTATCTGTATACATTTCTATGTTGTATTGGATACATATTTATAAATTCAAAATTTGGAGATAAATATTTATGGATAAATACCTATCTCTTTGTAAACTATAGGCACTAATATAGCAGTCTTTCCTCTTTTAAAATGTAGTTTAGCATGGAAAATTATCCTCATTCTTATTCTTCCTGAAACCCTCTTTCTTTATATCATAGTACTTTGATGAAAAAGATATAAGAAGATCATAACTCTCAATCAATCAACAATTATTTGGTTGTGACCAGTAATCTGATCAGCCTTGTGCTAGTTGCTTTGGTGGTAAGAGGACTCAAAACCACTGTCCTGACATAAACAAGATTACAACATCAGAAAAAAAAATTGTGAGGTATGTCACTTATCTTTCTGGGTCTCTACTTGCTTGATTTTTAAGAATCATATACAAATAATAGCATCCTCGTATTTTTATTCTGTTTATAGAAATCAGAGATTACATATGATTTTAGAGAAGGGATAAATTAGAAAAAACTCTGTGGTTTGAGGTGAGACCTGCAGAGGTCCTGAAATGTGGGAGGGTTGGGGTGAAAAGATGAAAGGTGAAAGGTCATTTCTGACCAGGAAAACAACACATTGCAGAGGCACAGATCTGGAATTTATATAGGGCATGTGGGCACTTGGGAAGAGGACATTAACCAGCTCATATGGAAAGGAGTAGGTTTGCAGTGGCAAGGCTGAGTCAGGTAGAGGTAGTCCTAGAAAGCCACACAGGAGCTTAGTTTGGATGCATGGGCAAGTCATGCATCCATTCATTCTACATTCACTGCTCATTTCCTGAGCTCTTCCTCTGTGCCACGCCATACTGAAAAGCGATGGCCCAGAGTGACAGAGGATAGGCATGGTCCCAGACCACATGAAGTAGAATCTAAGACTAAAGTGCCAGATTTAAAATTGTATATAAGTGAAGAGTCTTCACATTCAACATGACATACTTATAAAGATTTTAAAAAGGTCTTTGATGTTTCACAGTATCTAACGTTGTTGCCTAGTTCTCTCAAAGCATAATTAAAAACGTGATTCTCTTGACATGTTATAAGCAATAAAATGTGGGGAGAGGAGGGGATTTCTAGATGTCAAAGTAAATATAAATGGGCATAGACATGATTAGGTTAGGCTGAAAGGTAGATTGGTCATTGTTTACAGGTGGTGGTAGAACATGCCAAGTTAGATGAGTCCCAAAGAGATTTTATAGCTGTGAGATATCATCTTGTGTGTTCCTGGCTTTCAGATTGGTAATTGTCATCACGGAATTCTAGAGCAGTAAGGAAGTGCAGATCTTATTATTTTGAGACAGAGTCTCTCTGTCTCTCAACCTGGAGTGCAGTGAGATGATCATAGCTCACTGTAGCCTCCATCTTCTGGGCTCAAGCCATCCTCCCACCTAGGCCTTCCAAAGTATTGGGATTACAGGCATGAGCCAGCACACCCAGCTGCCATACTTTATTTAGTTTCAAACTCTATTTTCTGAATGATGAAGGTGGAATTCAAATTGGTCAAGGATTTTACTAAAGCTACACAGCTGGTTAGTTGGCAAATCCCGAGCTAAAAATAATGTATACTGATTCGTATAACCACCCCCACCTTTACCACGTTTGAGATCAGATTTAAAAAGGATGCTGCAATCTCTATTCTCTTCATAACCAGAGGAGCATTTAGTCCATGGTCCTGGTTCCCACAGTCAAACTCATTTGCATCTGTAATTTATTTGTGAATGAAAACAAGCCATTACAAAGTGGCAATAAAGCAAACGTAGGGTGTGGCTATAGCAATAATTAATCATAATCTCAGGTCCCAGCTGGTTCATCTTGAGCTGATATTTTTTCCTACTGTTTGTGACATGAAGAAGATATAAATAGATTTTAAGTTTAAATGGAAAGCAAATCCATTTCTCTGGCAGTTATAGGTCTGTAATAATAGATTGTTTAGTCATTCGCACATGTTTATAATCTGTTATTTTCTTAAGAAATACTCTCAGGGCTGGGTGCAGTGGCTCACACCTGTAATCCCAGCAATTTGGGAGGCTGAGGTGGGCAGATTACCTGAGGTCACGAGTTCAAGACCAGCCTGGCCAACATGGTGAAACCCTGTCTCCACTAAAAATAAAAAAATCAGCCTGGCATGGTGGTGGGCACCTGTATTCCCAGGTACATGGGGGGCTGAGGCAGGAGAATTGTTTGAACCAGGGAGGCAGAGGTTTCAGTGAGCAGAGATTGCGCCACTGCACTCTAGCCTAGAGGACAAGAGCGAGATTCCATCTCAAAAAAAAAAAAAAAAAAAAAAAAATTCATGCTAGTATAGTAGGAATCAGTTGCAGAGTCAGGGAAGCTAAGCTTTGCAAGAAATCTTGGACCATTTTTATTCAGTGGTATCATAAATTTATTTGGAGGTACGATACTTTAGAATACACATATACACACACACTACACATTTGCTTATTATTTCAGGGGGTTCCTACATCTTTTAAAGTCTCTCTTCCAACCCACCCTTAGCTAAGAAAACTGATTTGGTGCAGTCATTTAACTTGATACATGGATACATTTGTCTCAGCATTAAGTGGTCTAAGGTCAACTCATGTGTAGGAAGGTCCTGAGTCAGGAGAGGAGGAATACTAGACACATCATGTTCATTTCAGGTCCAATCCCATTGCAAGGCTGGGCAAGATAACTTACAGTCTTTGGCCCTCAGGTTCTTCCTCTGTAAAAAAGGTAAATGATCACAGTAGTACATGACTGCTATTTGTTGAGTACCTACTGTGTTAATGCTAGGCACTTTACATATTTGCTTTCAATCACTGCTAATATCAACATTTTGTAGTAGATAGGAATCACCTTTTCACAGATGAGAAAACCAAGGATCAGAAATGGAAATGTGTCTCATATCATGAAGTAAAAAGATCCAGGATTTGTACCATTTGTTTCCAAAATTCATGTCCTTCTCTATGATATGGAAATTCCTACTTGTAAGGAATAAGGCAGCCTCATTTATCTGCCTACATTACAAGAGCTTTCAAAATAATATTATAAAACCCAGAGTTTCATATCAATGTGACATAGTTGAGCATTTTTATAATTCTAGAGAACAGAATGAGGCAGGAATGACAGGGAATATGAAGAAAAGGATAACAGGATAACATTCTTTATGATGGAGTACCTGATTTTTGGTATCAATGACTATCATATTTGGTAAGGTAGTTTATAAAGGGGTTTAGAATGTTACACTAACAGCTTAGAAGTCCAATAATATTTTCCTTCTAAAGTATTCAAAGAAAGAACAATGAGATAACTTTAAGGAGAGTAAACTGGCTTCTCAGATGAACTTTCTGAAAAGATTACCAAAAAGAGCTCTAGTTTTCTTATGTCTAAGATAAATTATTACACCACCACAGCAATTTCAGGTCTGGACTGCTTCCTGAATGTAGCCCCAAATAAAGGTCTTCAAAACACTTCCAAATATGCAAATCAGCTGAGTGCGTTTGTGTGTGTGTTAAACCGTATTGAGTTTCAGAGCCAACCTGCTTCAGAGTCAGCTAGGGAAACAAACCACAGTTTGATTTTAGCAGAGTTAAGGGCAAGGACAGTCCGTCCCCTTTCACACCCCATACCTTCACCAGGTATCAGCACACAGCTCTTTAAAGATTAAGCTCTAAATGGCCACACTTTTTGAGACTTTAATAAAAAAGCTTTTGACAGTATTTCTCCTAAAAATGTCTGAAAACAATTTGATGTTTTCTTGAAGCCAAAGCACAGAACTACAGCTTCCCTTCCTCTCCCTATTACTGTGATTTCCCAATGAATGGCATTGAGTTGATTGTTTATCAGGCTGGATAATGGCCTAATTTATTATAGAAACCCTAGTCAGACATTAAACAACTGTAAAAGCCCACTGATCTACCAAATCCTTTTGAGACATAGGGCCTATGTGCATTAAAAACCTGCTAGACCATGATGAGCCTATGAGATAGGAGACTTTTTTGTCTCATTAGCACCAGGATTTAAAAATACAGCACTTCCTCAGGTTGAAATGTCAAGCTTGAGACTGCTGTGGGCAGCTGGGTGTATAGGACACCTAGATAAGTCTTAATGGTGTGTAAACAGCAGGATTAGTGTTTCTGAGTCTCTACTGTGCAGAGATTTCCAGTTGGCTTACTCAATTTACACACAAAAGGTCCTAGGTTCCTTTGGGAAAAAAGTCCAGCTAGACAAAGAAAGGACAGAGGACCTTTTCCTTTCACAAGGTATTTGGATTCATGCATGCATTCATTCATTTCAGAAATCTTTCCCAAAACATCAACTAAGACCCAGGTATTGTGGTAGGTACACAGTGGTAAGCAAAATCAGACATGTATCTGATCATCATAAAAGCTAAAAAAGCTGTGGGTCAAACAAACACATGAACTTCAGCCTGATTTCAAGCTCTCTGAATTTAAAGGAATATCTTATTTATCTTTTCATTTTCCAAGAGATTAGCAGAGTGACTTACAAATAATAGGTGACTAATACACATAAAGGGAATGGAAGTTTTTAAATAAAGTGTATATGATTAGTTTTAAAGTAGTAATAATAACAACCATTGTCATTTATTGAAACCATACTGTGCAGCAAGCACTGATTACTCGAAATAATACTGAAATACATTGATAGGTGACATTTAAAAAATCTATGTAGAACCCGCAACCCCCCATAATACTGCCATATCACAATATTCATTTCTCCTGCGAAGCTGAAGGCATTAAGATGCTGTGTGTACTGATTTTTAAGAAGGTGTCCCAAAATCTCTGGGCCTTTTCCAAATGCCTACCTATGTGAACAGAGGAGAAATTTGCAGTATCTGTGAGACTTCCTTTGAAACTTGGTTTCTGATGAGTGAACTGTGTCCAAAGCAGTGGTTTTCAGGTATCAAGAAGCACCCGGAAGAACCGTTATAACACAAATTGCTGTGCTACATCTCCAGAGATTCAACAAGTCCAGGGTGGGGCCTTTCTAACAAGTTCTCAGGGAAGGTCAATGCTGACAGTGTAGGGATCACATTTTGATAACCTGCCTTTATAGGGTTTCAGTTAAAGTCTGAGTCCTACTATGAGAAGGCTCTCTCTAAGAATGTATGAGGAAGAGTGTATGTTTGTGTATAGGGTGAGGGGGAGAAAAATGAATGGATGAAAGCCTCAGAAAACTCTCTGTGGTTCACCTCCATCCCAGAACGAGCAATTGTAGTTCTAGGGTCTAGAGACAGGTGAAACGACAGAAGACAGCTAGGAACAGTGCAAGGAATATTCAGGTATTATCTTTCAGCTTGATTACTAGAGGATAAAGGGAAGGGAAGCTCTTAGACTAGAAATCCCTTGCTATCCTGTAATTTATATTTCATTACAAAACTAACGAATAAAAGTAGTCTTATCCAGAGAGGGGAAGTCAGCCCAAATTCTGGAGATTCCTAAAATTAGTGTGTGTCTGTGTGTGTTAAATCATCCCAGTTTTATAAATAAGGAATGGAGGCTCAAAGAGGTCATTTTGGAGGGCCTCCAGGATCAAAAAGGAAGGAAACCAAAAGTTGAGTCTGGTCTAGGTCTCTCTGGTTCCAGAGTGTATTTACCCATTGGAATTATTCTGTCTCTGCCTTCTCTAAGTGGCTCCAAATATATAAATGTGTGCGCGCGCGTGCGCGTGTGTGTGTGTGTGTAGTAGCACCTAGCACACAGTAAGTCTCAGTAAGCATTTGAAAGTTGATTTTGTGTGTGTGTGTGTGTGGTGAGGGTAGTAGCACCTGGCACATAGTAATTACCAGTAAACATTTGGTAGTTTTTATTTTTTTGGTGGTAGGGGGATGTACATACATCTACTATTAACTGCTTACTGGAAATGGGAATTACTATGTGCCAGGTGCTAATCATATTTATATTAACTCATTTAATCTTAAAAACAATCTGAGAAGGGGATCTTACAGAATCCCAATTATATAGATAAGGAAATAGAGGATTAAATAAATTGTCAGACCTTGGAGAACTTGCAAAAGAAAACAACAAGAACAAAAAAAATGAACTCCAAACCAATTTTACTTCACAGCTAGAATTTTTCATGTTTTTTCTTTCCTAATACCAGCTATCTCCCACCATTTGGCCAAATTGGTCTGTCTCTGGCTCTTTATTTAATTATGATTCTACAGAATTAGATTATCAGAATCAAATTTAATAAGTGAATGAAATACCCAAGAATATAAAGATTTCTACTCTTGAATATCAATTATTAGAGAAAGGTGTGAAGAATTCCACCACATTGAAACTGTGGCTAATGGTCGCATTAGGGATGATTTATATCTATATTAGAGTTTCAGTTAATGTGAAATAAAATGTATCCATAGTTTTTTTCCATTCTCAAAATGAAATAAGCCTGAATAAATTATGAATTGTGTACTTTCTAACGACAGCTTTTTGCAGTTAAATTGATTAATTAAATGTTATTATCCAATGCTAAAATCATTTTCTTGTGATAACTAGGCAAGTGAGTTAAAATTTTCTAAGAAGACCAAAGGCAATCCATCTGACACAAGGTGAATAGTTTTAAGCTAAAGGTGACTTCCTTGCGGTATCCATGGCTGTCACGAAAGTAGATGTTAAAATATTAGATCTATTTATCCTCCTCTTACTTCATAGAACAGAATGAGTTATATAGTAATAATTTACATGACTCTTTAAGGGCAAGTACAATGCCAGTGCTGGTCTGTACTGACAGAGAGATAACACTGGTTAACAACGGAATGATTATATTATAAAAAGAAAGGACAAAAAAAACTGGGTTAGTATTAGAGTTTATGGAACTCAGAGAATGAGGCCAATTCATGCTACTGTGGAGAATTCCAACCAGCTACAAGCACACTCTCCTTAAGGAAAAACAAAAACTGGGTTATAATTCATTAAACTTGGCTCCTTGAGGTCTGATGAGATGAGCACAGGGAATCTGCTCTCTTAGCACTATCACTATTAACTGACAATGTAGTCGAGAACAGGGTCTGTTTCCATAATACTCTCTTAAGATGTTTGCTCCCAATACTCTTTTAATAGTAACTGAAATAAACTACCTTCTCAATTGTTCATTTCAGTGCTAAAATTTACTTATATAGTTTTCTAAGGAAGTTCATCATGAGCATTGAGTTTCAGAGGCATGTTTAACTTTCTTAGGACATCTCATGAGCTTTTTACTTTTTTTTCATTTGATGCATAAAACCCCTAACATATACAGAATATACCCTTCTTTATACACGTCTAAGGCCCTCTTCCCATCTCCTATGTAATGACAGGGCAAAAACACTGAGTCCTAGATGCTCATGGTCCCTGATTAAGACCTGTGGTTGGGAATTCATGGGACTCTATTTAAACCACCTGCTTTGATGGCTCATTGAAATCAGAGGGAGATTTTTACTCTCTCACTGACACTGTATAAATGTTAGTTCACTAAAGGGAAATGGTTGAGAGGGGACAGATGGAGAACTGTGAAGAAATTAAAGGACCTTTAATGGATTAAAAACAAAAATCCATTCTGCTCTCCAGGGTACACATTTATTTAGTTAGATTTGCTTAAAAGTATTCTCAAGCCTCCAAGTTCAATCGACCAGAATGACTTTAAAACATTTTTTTTTTTCTGCTCCATTGGAGAGATATGGCTTTACATGATTATTTTAATGACAATTATCTATCAGGTAATTGCAATGTAAAGCTAATATATAAGTATGGCAGAACCTGTGAATTTTACAAGTCTAATGTCTCCAGGGTATTTTAAAAAGCACTTTGGCTACAGTTTTAAATCTAACTAACCACTCCAACAGACGTGAGAGTTATTACTCTTGGGCAACGTTCAAAAGAATGGGTAAAGTTAAAAAGACTAATTTTCTGAAGTATTTTTGACAGCAATTAATTTCACAGGGGATACATTGATTTCCTAAATCTCCAGGAAAAAAATTTTTTCACTGTAGAACAAGATGCACTTTTTGAAGAGAAATTCTTTCACTAGAGTTTATACTTTATAATGATCTAAACTGTAGAAGAAATATAATTAAGTGGATTCATTGCTATTTATTTTCATAAGGTAATTTAATTGCGTTTTCCCCAAACCACAGAAAATTTACAGTTATTGTTCAGGCCTAAAAAGAACTACAGTTAACCAACCTAGTGTCCATCACTGGATGAATGGATACACATTATATATATATATATATATATATATATATATATATATATATATATATATATGCATATACACACACACAGGAATACTATGCAGCCATAAAAAGAATGAAATCATATATTTTGCAGGAACATGGTTGGAACTAGTAGTCTTTATGTGAAACAATTCAGAAACAGAAAGTCAAATACTTGATGTTCTCACCCATAAGTGAAAGGTAAATAATGTGTACACGTGGACACAAAGTGTGGAATAATAGACACTGGTGACTGGGAAGGGTGGGACGGTGGGAGGGTGGGAGGGGGTGAAGAATGAGAACTTACTTAAATGGGTACAGTGTACATTATTCAGGTGATGGTTATACTAAAAGCCCAGACTCCACCACTACGCAATATATCCCTGTACCAAAACTGCACTTGTGTTCCTTAAATTGATACAAATAAAATAATTTAACTTCAAAAAAAAAGAATTACAGAAACAAGTTCTATACATAGGAATATTATCATAATTTATTGTTGAAGAATTAAAATTATTGTAGACAATTGATATTTGTGCTTTTTTAAACTTGATATTACAAATTGAGATCAAAATTTCGGATAGACTCATTGACAGTATTTTATTTCCATGTTGGCGATAGTTCTCTTTTCCTAATGGTCATTTGAGGAAACATTGGTTTACCTCTTTCCCCATCTCTCTGTATACACTTAAATTCGAAGTATAAATTGTAAGATTACCTTAAAGTTCAATGTATAGTCAGAAAAGAAACAGAATTAATATAAAAGTTTATCATCTTGAAAAATTAGTTCCTAAATGCCAACTTGGAGATTTTAAACTAATTTTAAGGCAAAACAATGTAATACAAATAAATAACAAAAGCTGATATTCTTCAATATAGGAATGCCTTCATGTTCATAGTCCAATCCTCTTTAGGCCTTCAGACACAATGCCATTGTGTTTTCTCCCTTTTTTAAATTCATGTGATAATATTTTTTTCTTGCTGACATGTGATCTCTTTTTATAAGGAAATAATTCTTTAAGTTCAGTAATGAAGCAACTAATAACAGTCTGAAAGAATTTAGATGGCATTGGTCCTTTCTTTTGGAAAAACAAACCAATTCATTGGAATTCTCTTATTCAAAGTTAAAAGGCTGAAATTACTATTTATGTAATAAAATAATGAGGAATTAACAAACAATATCTTCACAATGACAGAATTATTATTATTATTGCTGCTACTAATGTAATTCTCAAAATTTTTCCTTAGAAACAATTTGGAAGAAAATGACACAGTTAAGGTATCCTGATTTAAAAGTAAGTCAAAAAAAATTAAAAAAAAATGACTATTAAGGTTTTAATCACTCTGAAGAGACAGAATGGAAAAAACCATATAGAAGAATCAAGCTGAAGATACAAGTTAAATCAAATTTTAAAGAACATTGATATGAAGCTGTGACCAGTTTTAGAGGTTTAATTAGTAAGGTAATCACATATAGAGCTACTGATGACACACAGCCTAGAGGTTCTATATTAATGGAAATTAACTTTAATTATTTAATTTGTCTAATTAAAAGATAGTTACGTCATTAGATTTTGAATTACATTAAGCCAAGTACAACACATTACATCCTTGTGTCCACCAAAACCCAACACATTCTCAGTCCTGTTATTAACTCAACATAAGTGAGTTGATTTGAAATTTCTAGTTAATTGACAATTTAAGGCATGAAAGTTGAAAGATTCAACTAATTAAATACATCATTCATTTATTGAATAAACAGTTGCTGAGCATCTGCTCACGGCTAAATACCATGGTAAGTCTGGGGAATGCAAAGGTTAATAAGACACTTAAATGCTTTTTGGCTTTTAAAATAACTTATTAGAAACTGTCATTTCTACATTCTAGGTACTCAATAATAATACTGTAATTGGATTCTCCAGAATTGTAATAATTTTGCCAATAGGTAAATAACATTTTCTACTCAGAGAAATCTGTGTTGGAATATCAAATATGTGAAATTTGGAGACAAATAATATAAAAATACATTACTCTCCAAATTCCTAAATTATCAAATTGCCTAGTATAATTATTATTCATTTATTATAAACCCAAATAACCATAGGTTTAATGTTTTAAACTTCACTTACTCAAGCTTAAAATTTCTACCATAGTTTCCACATTGAGTAAAATTTATTCAATCATTGAATCTTCTTTTAAGAGGTGGGTGCTCGTTATGTTATCCAGGCTGGTCTCTAACTCCTAAGCTCAAGGGAGCCCCCCGCCTCAGCCTTCTGAGTAGCTGGGACTAAAGGCATGCACCAACACACGTGGCAGTCAGGTCTTATTTTGTACCCAGACATTCACGATGGCTTCCTATGTAGTCCTAATTACAGCTCTGTATTTGCAACTTACTATTCTTTTTCATAAATCTTCCAGTTTAAGTTTTTCTTGACTCTGTCTCCGAAAATTACTTTCCTATCACCACACTTTTGAGCATGTAACCCATGTGTTCCCCTATTATCTTCTTCCTTTGCCTCCAATGATCTAAATGCTGCCTGGATTCTTGGAAACATTTTCCCCTTTCCCGGACTTCCAAAAAGAAGCTCCTCATCACCCTTTCATTTTTCACTCATCACATCCCTTTTGCAAGATGTCGTTTGCAAAAGACCATATGCAATCTCTGTTTAGCATACACAATTTATCATCAATATCCCAAGCTCTCTGTGGGTAGGACCTATGTCTTGGACTTCTGCACAACATCCTCAGAAGTTACTACTCTGCTATAAATAAAATCGCAATATATTTCATTGAATAAGTTAGCGATAGTTCTTGAGGTGCTGTGGGATTTTAAAGCACATTCTGAACATATGTGCATTGTAAAAGTGTTAATCATATTTTATTGAAAAATTAAAATTATTTGAAAGTTTCATTTATCAGTAGCATATAGGATAAATCTTTGTTAATCAGAAAAGTCTATTAATCAGATCTAGCATTTTTTGAATTGTTCCAAAACAATATAAAATAGAGATCTACGGAATTTATCTGAAGTTTTTGCTCAGTTTATTTTCAGTTTATGCTTACTTTAATCCTAAGCAAGAATGCTCTATTTTCTATTATTTTTGTAATTTATCAACTTATTATTTAAAATGTCCTATTCCTGTATGACATTTTACAAAGCAAAATGTTTTTTCTAAAAAGCCCTATATTCTCCACTAATTAGCTGACAATTATATGATTTATCATTTTTAATATGGCTTTCAATTTATTCAGATAAGCAGGATCTAACGTGGGCTTGTAAGGCAAACAAATGTAGAAAGTTCTAAAATATTATGATCTCCCTCAAGCAGGACTTCATAAGTGTGTACAATAAATTATGCTAAGTAAATGACATAATTATTCATTCAATTTAAGAGAAATATATAGGCACAGGCCACATTGTTAGATCTAGATATGTTTAAGGTCATCTCTGCTGTTATATTATTTCTAATTTCAAATGTATTTAAATTGATCCTTTTTTGGTGGAGAGTCTTGGCAGAAAGGAGAAACTCAAAATATTCTGAGGGGCCACTAAAAGCACATTAAGGAGCTTCAAAATTTTCAGGATTAATGGTATAGAAGGATTTCTAAGTTTAGAAAAATTCACTCAGTTAAGCAGAGATGTCACATTCAATTTCTTTATTCATCCATTGGTCTAAATATATTAAACACTCACTACATTCCACATATTAAAATTTAGAGTATTTTTAAAGCCCTTGGTATATAATGTTCTTGTTCAGTGAAGAACTCCATTTTCATTTCTAACAGGTTTAGGATATGCTTATGTATTTTAATGTTATAAAACTACCTCATTTTCCCTGTAGAGAATTTGAAATATTTACAGAAAGTGTAAAGAAAAAAATTCTCATAACAAACCCTACTACTCAGAGACAACTACCTTTAACTCTTTCACATATTTCCCCCTCCATTCTTTTTCCCCTTTACGTGCATGTATGCATGTGACATAAATTCGTTACTATTACATATATTTTTCATATTTCTTCTTTATAATGTGAGTCATTTCATAGCCACTATCTTCAAGGAACTTACCATTTTGTGGGAGAGAGAGATCTCGTGAGAGCAAAAGATGAACTAAAATGTAATGTGTAATAATGGTGATTGAACACAGTATAACCCACGCCTACACAAGGGCCCATCCATCAGTCTGGTGGAGTGAAGATATACGTTGTTGAGCTGAGGGTTGAAGAGTGTGGAGTACTTGCAGGAGCTAGCTGATGGGGGTGCTGAATGGGGAGCGAGTAGTGATATTGGGTATTTAGGGTCTAAGGCATACCTTGGAGGTGGTAGAAAACCTGCAGTAGAATAGCAGAGTAATGTTTGGGCATAGGAGACAAAGCAGAGGTTGATGGGGCTACCATTTTATGCTAAACAGTCAGGTCTTTCCTTTAGGCCAGGGCTCAAGAAAATAAAATTAAAATAAAATAAAATAATCACTCTCACTGGAGTTACACCTGAAAATCTCAGGCCTCATGCAGTGGCTCACTCTTGTAATTCCAGCACTTTGGGAGGCAAAGGTGCGAGCACCACTTGTGGCCAGAAGTTTAAGAGCAGTCTGGGCAACAAAACAAGACCCCGTCTCTACAAATGAATAAAAAATAAAATAAAAATTAATTAGCTGGGTGTGGTGCATTCCTGTAGTCCTAGCTACACGTAGTGAAGAATGTATACGGTCAACAATAAAAACTTGAGATTGAAGCGGGAGGATCATTTGAGTTCAGCAGTAGAGGCTGCAGTGAGCTATGGTTGTACCACTATACTCCAACCTAGGTGGCAAAGCAAGACCCCGTCTCTAAAAAGGAAAATATAATTTCCCACTCCCCTGTATGATGTCTAAAAGTTAGACCACAGACACTGGAACCAAATTACTGACTTAGAATTCTAGTTCCACCATTCAGTATCTATTGGGTCTTGAGCACATTAACCTATCTGTGCCTCCATTTCTTTATAATGAAGTAACCATAATACTAGCCCTTGAGGCTGTTATAAGAATCAAATGAGATAACATTTATAAAGCAGTAAGAATGGTGACTGGCATATAATAACACTATATAAACGGTTGTTAAATAAAAGCAATACCACTGTAATATCAAAACAAACAAATCTTGATAGCCAAAATTCCTGCTACAGAATAGAATTCATGTGCTTTGGGGTAATTGCTAATGCACTGTATAGTTATTTCTAAAGAATTTCATGATTATAACATTCTATAATGAATCAATATAATAATAGTATTTCTGTGGATTAATTTAAAAGATTAAGCATCCAAGCTGATTATAATTGAGCTCATTCCCAGTCTGGTTAATTCTGGCAGTTTTGGAGCAGCAGAGTACTTAGCTTCTGAGTTATTTTTCACTTTGGGTGGGGTGGTTTATGCTCTGAATTAACCATGAGCTCCACTTTAGAGAACTTGAAAAAATTGACTTTCTAGAATATTTTTGGCATAATATACAAATTGCTTCACAAACTGCAAAAGATTGAGTAATTTTTCAAAACACCCAGACTGCACCTGTTAGATCATTATTTAAGAAATTCCATATTGTACATGAAAATAACCTCACAAGTATATTGTCTGTATTTATGGCCAAGAGCTGGTCATTGGAGATTTATGATGCTCTGCAAGAAACAATGCTGACCTGGCAAGTGCCTCCGGGGAAGGAGTGGCTCAGAATCCAGTGAATGAAATAAATTGCTATTAATTATGGTACTAAGTCTTAATTCCAGCCCACCCCATTGGTCTGTGACCTAAATGTTTTTAAATACCTTAATTCAATTTATAATAATGCTGCCCAAGGGCAACCAATTTGCCTCATATGGTTTTCTAGGACACAACGTAGTATTTTGGCACATTGCACATGATTAAAAATTATTTGTTAAATTAGTTAAAAATAAATCAAACCAAAGTCATCAACAAAGTCTGTTTCCTATTGAGCCATGAAGTGTTTTGCACAGAATGACTCTCTTGTCTTAGTTCAGATGCCATCTTGATTTAGGATTTTCACTCCTCCAACTTTTCGTACAAGGAATAGTTAATTCCAGTTATTTTTCCCCAGCACCGTGTCTCAGATAGTGTAAACTGAGTATCAACACACACATATATCATACTATCATTTCTTTGTCAGGTACCTGATACACTTTAGATTTAATCCTGACAACCACACTGTTTTAAAATGGGCATTTTTCCATCTCTTTTTTTTATAGATGAAAAACCTGAGGCACCAATAGGGGTATTGGTCACACAAGGAGAAAGGCGAGACTTTACGATTCTTTTCTTCCAAATTAACTCTGAAATCGTTTTACTGTTAGCATCACGTTTTGAGAATAATTTTTGATAAATGTGGTAGGCTTTTATCCTAAAAAGTGTATTTTCATCTCCAAATGAAATAGTAGTAATAAAAGTAATAAAACATTTTATTTCATTTTTTTCTAGCAAGAGATGGTCTTACTTTTACTTCCAACAGAAGAATTCTTAGTCAAAGAAAAATAATCTTTAACGCAATTAACAGAAAAAAGTTGAATCTCATTTCATTTCCTATGGCGCCCTCCCAGGCCTACCATTAATACTCATTGCTACCATTTTGTTTTTCTTTGGTCCATTAAGTAGCCTGACAGTCCTTCATATTTTTATATACTACGTTGAGAAATAGGAATTCCTGTCAAATGTATCTTACAAATAAGCATTACTATAATAAAATTATTAAATGGGTAGATTTAAATGCTATAACTGGTAGAACCACAATTACAAAGTATGTAAAAGAGCCCCATCAGTTGTCCGTACAAAAAAGTGGTGTTATATGTTAGTGAATATAAAATATTTTATACTAGAGCATTCTGCTCCCAGGAGTTGTTTTTGTTTTGTTCTACTTTGTTTTAAAGAGAAAATTCTCTAGTAATATCAGACTCTCCCCCAAGACAAACTTTCAGTTTGTTTCTTTTGTTGTTTTGAGAGAACATATTTACAACTTAATTTTCTTAAGAGGGGTACATCTTTTTGACATCACTGTATTACAACTTGAATCAAAACTAAGATGTTGACCATAAAACTTCTTCATTACATGTAAGTATATCAAAACACCATGTTGTGTATCTTAAATATAAATTTGATAATAATATAAATACACCATGTTGTATATCTTAAATATAAATAAAAACAAATAAAACCTAGTATACCAAATATGGAGATACTAAGATTCTACTAATATACACTCTCCAACCATGAGACAATCCATCTAAAGATGAAAGATGAGTAACATATATTAATTCCTCAATATATTTTAGCAATTATTATTATTATTATTACTATATATTCAAATCTTTATCCTAAAATCCAGCAGTTTTTCTCCAATGCTTTTCTTTTTATGGTTTTCAAGCTTGCTCTTGGGAAACAAGATACGATTTCTACCTCATGCCTAACCAATTACATTAGGCCTTAAAAGCTAAGCTCCCGAATTGAGATTTTATTTCTTTTCCCAATTACATTCTCCCCATGGGATTTTGTTAGAGGTAAGCAGAGACCAACAGAACCAACAGCTTGATATCCAGGCATAAAAGCCCCAGGAATTATGATTTTGTGTTGGCAGATGGTCAAACTAAGCTAATGGGTGGCAGAAGCAAATAACACCCCAGTTAATTTTCTACCTCAATCAATTCTGATCTCATCTCAGGCTTACAGCACATTGCACTGTCAGCCTAAATTTAAAAAGCCAGTACATTCCCTCAACCTACAGAATGTAGCAATAGATACTACAACCAGAGGACTCAAGTTCTAAGCAGACAGCCTTGAAAGTGGAAGAGACCCTGTAATTCCATGTTGCTTATTAGACTGACTGACATAAGCCTCACTCCTGACAGGGATTCTGTCATGCTGGGTGCAGGAGTAGAACATATGTAGCAAGGCTAACTACTCTTTTTCCAGCCTCTCCTGGATTGTAACTATTAGATGGGCAGGCATGATCCCAAGTAAAGATCTCAAAATTTAAACTGTTGAAACACAGAAGTACATCTTCCTCTTGATGAATATAAAACCCATCCTGGAGAAGAAACTAAGATTTTTTTTTCTACCTAACTGAAAATATGGCAAGGGATTCTTTTTTGTTTGGTTTCTTAGAACATTTCCAAAACTCTGTGACACCACTATCATAACGAAAAATTCCACTCAGGAAGTCACAAAAAATACTGTGGTCTGATGCTGGGGACTATATGAAATATTTAAAAACACAATTCTTTACAACTAAAATGTAATTAAGTCCAACAAATTCTTTTTTAATATTTACTATATATTTCCCACTGTGCTACACACTAGGAAAACAAAGGTGAGTCAAGCCCAGGGCCTAATGTAAAATAAGGATATTCACCTTTTTGGTTCTCTTTGGATTACATGTATATTATAATGCATAATACAATATCAGTATTTGCTCATGAGTTCTCCATTTCTTTCAAAGTCTTCTTTTCACATCTCATTATAATAAGAATCTATAATTCTAATGAGATAAAATATGCCAGTTTATCACAGTAACTAATATATATTCCAAAATTGCCAGCAATCTCCACATTTGCCTACTGTTAGGCTGTTTATTTTTAAGCAGTAACATGGTAGAAGAGACATGTTGCTTCTTTATGTCCTTGTAAGAAGATAATTATTCCCATCTACCCCAAAATATTGGTATTATGAATGAGTTAGGGGGTACATATGTGAGACCAATTTAAAACAAAAAACAATGTGATTCTTTTATTGGCCAAAGGAAATCTGTTTGTTTTTGTTAAAATCTTATATTTTTGAAAGAGTTAAGTTACTTCTTATTTTCTTCCTCCACATAGGTAATTGTTACACTTAATTTTTATTGAACTATTTAAATTTCATTTTAATGTTTTACTGTCTCTTTCTTCCTGTTAAAACTTTAGTAACTCATCTAAAGGATGGTGTCCTAGTTCAATGTTAATGATGTATTTGATGTAACCTCCCACTCAATACACACACACCCCCAACACACACATACACACACGCACAGACACACACACCTATATATATACACACATACACACATATCTACACACACAGTTTGCAGTTTATTTTTTCTATTGATCATTCTTAAAAAGTTAAACAAAGATAGTGAACATCACAAACTACTTTTCCATTCTGGTCTCAGTGCTTCATAGACTAGTTAATTCTAAGGTAGAAAAGATGGTAAGGAGAGTAGTTGCAGGGACTAGAAAATTCTACTTTAGCAGCTGAACCTTTTTCTCTGCCTGCTCAAACACTGAACTTTTTCCACACCCAGATCAAGTCCAATCACATCTTTTCTGGATCATTGCACTAAAGTGATTCCTTCTTTCTTTGAGTTCTTTATGCTTTTAGTCATTGACAACTGAACCCTAAATTATACATTTTTATTGGTCTTTTGTTGTTTTCTAAATTCATATTTGCCTCCAGCTGAATCTGAAGGTTTCTTGAAAACAAGCAATATCTCTTGACTATACTACATTAATAGTATTTGAATGGTAATATGCATGTGAAGAGTTAGTTAATACATGCTGGTGAACTGCTTCACAATAATATTCTACTCATAAAACCACAAGTGTAACTTGTTGCAGGGTTAGCAAGGAGCCAGAGGAGCTTAGCAAAGCCATGCTCTGTGGGAAGAGTACAAAAAAACAAAAACATTAGAGAATTATTTTCCTTGGCATCAACTCTTCTGAGATGGAGCCATATAGGCATTCCATAAATGTTAACTGATTGTGATCAACATATTTTACTTCCAAGATTTCACATCCAACCAGCTGCCACTCATCCACCTCTAATGTTAGATTCCAAAGGGACTGCAAGTTCTGTTTTCCGAGTTTGCCTGCTTGCTCCTCTGGATTCTGCTTTTTAAGGTAGGAGGCAAGTGGCTGTGAAAAGGAACACATACTGCTTTTAAAGAAATCTGAGCAAAACAGTTCAATAAGTGCCTAAAAACAAGGAGAATTAGAAAGTTACTGAACATAAGAATTTTAAATAGGAAAAACTAATGCATACTAAGTTCTACATTACCAGAGCCCACTTTTACTTGCTTCAAAGTTTTCATCAGTTCCAGGACCCTGCAGGAACCCTCCTGAGGCTGAGTGCCATTTTAAATTTTCCCTGTGAGCAGAAGGCCCTGTGAAGTAGCTTTAGAAGTTTTGGAAGATTTACTGGCTTTGGTATTTTGTCAGGCAGTTCCTTTGATCAACTGCTGAGCCTGACACCAGAAGGCCCTCCTCCTCCACCTACACCCTACAGCTCTACAACATCTGAAGTAGCCTCCAGTTTCTATTTTGTTTTTGTTTTTTCCTCAAAAGAAACCAGGATGTGGGCATCCTGTGCTGGCTTTTTATAAACTCTGTAATTCCAGAACCCTGGACATCAGAAAGACTACCACCTCTTTAAAAGTGACTGAGCTATAAGGATTCAATTAAGGATGATGAAGAAGAAATTGCTCATTCCTTTGTATGTTTCCCTTATGCCAACTGCAGAATACAATAAATAGCATGGCTGACGAGATTGCTCCACAGAACCTTCCATCAGATGTATTTGGGGAAAAAGTTTATAATTTAAAAATAAAACTCTTCAGACTCACCTCTGCCTGATAGTTTTTCCTTCCCCAAGGATTCTCTACCAGGTAGGTTTTTGCTTCCCCAAAGATTCTCATGTACAAATAAGCACTTTAACAGTACTATTAATACAACATTTTAACAAAAGGTGGGAGAAGTAAAGATTTATTTTTGTTTTTTAGAGCACCATGATGGGTAATTTTTGTTTTATGTGCCAACTTGGCTATGATGACCAGTTGTTTGGTCAAACACTGCTCTAGATGTTGTAAAGGTACCCTGTAGATGTGACTGGCATTTAAATCAGTTGACTTTAAGTAGAGCAGATGACCCTACATAGTGTGGGTGTACCTTATTCAATCAGTTGAAAATCTTGAGATCGAAGACAGGTTTCTCAAAAAGGAGGGATTCGGCTTCTAGACTGCAATATAGAAATTCTGCCCGAGTTTCCAGCTTTCCGAGTAAAGACTGCAACTAACCCTTACCTGAATCTCCAGCCTGCCATTTGCCCAACACATTTTTGACTTGCCAGGCCCTACGTGAGCCACTTTCTTAAAAATCAAGCAACCTATATATATACATATATAGATTGCTTATTTGCACTTATTTCTAATTATTTTTTTCTCTCTTAAATTAGTGTATATTGCTAGACATTAGTCAAGAGAGTATAATTTCAGGAGTTCTGAATAAATAAAATTTTCTCCCAAACAAATGTTTTTATTTTTCTTCCATAATGCTTTAAATGTATGTGTTAAAAAGTCAAATCCTTTCATTTAATAATCTGTGAACAGATATGGTGATGTAATAGGTAGCACATTAAGATCTAAAGGAAAAGAATAGGGGAGGATAGGAGTTGGGGGGGTGGGGGCAGCAGGTGGTACCTATTTGCCAGGTTCCTCTTTCTCAGTTTCGCCTGTGGTCTAGTCTGTGAACAGATGAATAAATAATTAGAATTCTCTCTTTCCACCTTTGTTTTTCTTGCTATTCTGAAGTGCCTGAATATGCCTATAGGTGACTGTGGATCCAAGTACCTGCTATAGGAAAGAATCTTCTCATGTTGTGTTATGGTCCTAATGCTACAGAAAGTAGCATTAAAAGGAGGTGCTGAGGCACGCTCATGGTTGAGATGTATTTGTGGCAGGCTCCAAGTCCTGCTATCCAGTACTCCACACAAATTGAGCTATGGAAGAAATAAGTATACATTTTTCAACACTGAATTAAAGATGCCTCTTTTCCCAGTACTCTATACTAGCAATAGAAATGAATTCCAGGGATGTGCAGGACAATGACACAGACAAATGGTTCTCTGCTGCATTTCTGCAGTCAGATATGGGAACTGCAGAAACATTTGCTTTGGAGATACATCATATCTAATAAGCAAAGAAGCTGGGTTTTTTCCCTTTGAAGTTATCCACAAGAGAAAAAAAGATCAGAATTAGAATGCTTTGTAAAAGTATTTAAAAGTTTTTATGTTGGCACCCGAGAAATGTAGCTCCACTCACCCAGTATCAGGTTATCTCTTTTGATTTCTTTTCTAACCAACTGAAATAAGGAGTATATGTATTCTGAAAGGCCAAGACAATATTACATTTCTTGTTTGTCAAGTTAATTAAACCTCAGAAAATAAAGGTATTTTGTAGAATAGTCATATGTGATCACATATTACATGTCAATCTTCACAATTTAGAAGCATTAGAATATAAGCTCTATCAACCACTGTGTCTCCCACAGATAGAACAATGCCTATGATACTCACTCATCTTTGTTTTAGGAGTAAATCAGTCATTTTTAAAAGACATGACATCATTTAATTGTCATTATAGTTTCTGAGGTTCTTCATATTCTAAATAAATTTTTACTCCAAATGGCCAATAATTTGCACGAGGTTAACAGAAGAATCAGGCATTTTGTGTTTTGTCTTGCTTTCAGAATAACAGAATTTCCTTCCTAGACATAAATAAATGGACTCTGACTCTGAACACCAATTATGGAATCTAAGTCTATAGAAATACACTGAAAATTATGCTGCAAATCACTAAAGCAAGAGGATAACTCACAACAAACATCAGTATGGGGCTGTACCAAACGGAACCATCCAAAGGTTCCCTGCCTCAGGTAACAAGCTTTAAGCAATGCTTCTAATAAGCCCTGGGGAACAATTATGACTAGAGAAGACATGAGTAGAGTCAAGGTGTCTCACTGGTGTCAGGACATAGAGAAGTCCAGAGACGTAGACCAGATTTGGCAGCTAATTATAGATTATTAAGTAGCATCATATTGTCAATCATATGAATTTATTAAATCAACTTTAAAACTTTATTCAGATGAACTTACCCAAACTTCTCTGAGACAAAGCAAACAGAAGATATTTTCCTAAAAGATGTGCAATGTAAGAGTCCTCCTCTCTGCTTAAAAGCATAATACATTAAAATATCAGTGATATGTGATCTCATCTTAAATATTTCCTGTAAGCTTCATCTTCCTGTTTTCTTTAGCAATCTATTCCCCTTCTGTCCTTAGAAAGCAAAGAGTATTTTATGCTAATGTATTTTGTTGCGATATATACACATTTCTCCCTTGTTCCAGCTTTCCTACAGAAAAGAAAAAGAGCATTGAATCATGTTTCTGGTAAATGCTATTCGGCTATAAATTTTCTGTGATTTAGCACATGACTTTGGTTGACAATTTCAACTTTTACTGTGCAGTATAACTAATTAAACATTAAGAGGCTTTGTTGTCATGCTGTTGATAAAAATGACACTTGCAAAAATTACTAATGACTAATTCTATAAGAAAGGACATACGGGATTTTCTTTCCTACCCACCAGGACTTCTGAATTATGGAAAGTGAGATCTGGACAAGATCAACAAGGCTGGAAGAGTGGAATCAGGGGCTGGACCCTGATTTGAGTGAGGAAGTTTAAATCTATGTGCTTATCAATAGATTTAAATGTTAACCAAATAATAATATCTCTGAAATTGTATATAACTAAGAATACATGAAATTTACATTAGAGGGTACTGCCTTTTAATATAAAATTATCATTTTGTAATATTATTTTAGAGGGTACTGCCTTTTAATATAAAATTATTATTTTATAATACTATTTTAGTAAGTTTTTATATATTATTTTAGTAAGTTCCTGAATAATGTACTACTTTTCAATAAAACATCCACTAAAAGGATATATTGTCAAAACAAAACACTATTTTCATGAAAAATGACATAAAAAGTTAAAGTAGAATTTATGAATTTCCAAAGACTGAATTACGTTACATTGCCTAACATTTCAAAATCAACCTCCTAACATTTAAGTAGATTTTCAGTTACACTTTTACTTTAAGTAAAATATGGTGGTATTTTATCACTAACATCAAACATGGACAAAGCACATTTAAAACCATCACTACATTTGTTTTTCCAACTTTTCCTCTGGTTAAATTCAAAAAGTATATAATAACTTCATTTATGAAATTCCTACTGTTTGTCAGGTATTTTCCACACATTATCCCTTGTTTAAAATATTGCTTTCAGTATTTTATTTAAAGAAAATAAGTTTCAAAGAATTTGTGTAACAGCCCAGGTGACACAGCTGGTATATGGCTGAGCTAGAGTTTAAACCATATTTATCGGGCTTCGGTGCAGTTTCTTCCCCATGTTACCCAGACAGAACCAGCAAACCATAAAAAGTTTTATAAGCACTGGATCTCACATAAAAATTGAGCCCCAAGTTAAAGACAAACCCACAGGTGCCCACAGTATTTTTATTGTCACCATGAGTAGTGTTCTCGATTCCTGAGAAACAATAATTTTGGGGATCTGGAAACAAGAAATTGAAATTCATAGCATTTCTTAGAAATTCCTTCAACCATAAATTATTTTGTACCTTTAATAATATTTTGTTTTAAGATAACAATGAGTGACCATAATCGTAAATTGTGTATCATTTTTCTGTAACAGACTTATACACACAAAAGTGTCAGAGGTTTTTCTATAAAAAAGATACAGTTTTTATTATTGAAACATATTGTGAAAAGATAACATATATATTTTTATAACTTCAAAATATGCTTACCTGACATACATATTTGGCAATAGACAACTGTCATACTAGGGAATGTTAACACAAAATAGATGTCCATAAAATTATTTTTTAAATTGTAGTATAATACCACAGTTATTTCATATTTAAATGTTATTATTCTTAAAATGAAATTTTGAAGCACATAAACTAACTGCTCTCTCTGAAAGTCTTGACCTTTGTTTTGTGACAAATATTCTATTTGCAATTTTCTTTTCATTTTGCATTGACATTAGTTGAATAATTCAGAGTAAATCCGAAATGGTCTTCATGTTAGGCATTAAGGTGTATATACTGATCCATATAAGCTAATTTTCTCTTTGAACATAACAGTTTCTAGGTTTATCCAGAGTTTGGTTTTGCTATTGAAATTGACATTGCTTTTGTTAATTGAAGTTTTTAATCATTTTCAGATTTCATTTCAAAGTAGTTCACAACATTTACATCTTTTTTTTTTTGCATTTTAACTATTTGCACACAATTGTACCCTACAGCAAATATTCAAACACTGGAAAATATCTGTGAATGTTATTGGATAACATTAAAATAATGTAAAATTTGAATTGCTCAGCAACACTAATACTACACAGAATCAAGTGCAGAAATTGTTAATTCGAGGATACATTTTGCCTCCAAAACTTGTTTCTTGGGACACTATAAAGTCTATTATGTTTAAAAACATATAAACATATTTTGTATTTGCAAGTATGATTACTCACTGTCAGTAGCAGAATAAATAAATTGTGATTTAGGTAAACAATAGAATACTGTACCACAACGGCAATGACAATGACAATTTAGAAACATAATATTCAAGTCTCCCGACACAGAAGCCTACATACTGTGATGATTCCATTTTTACAAAATACAGAATCAGGCAAACTAATCTACTTAGTTAAAGTCAGAATGCTGATTACTTTCAGGGGTGCAGTGTGTAACACCAAGGAAGACAGCACCAGGATGGCATGCTTCTGAAAGTTAGAAATGTTCTGCTTCTTGCTAAACACATGTGTGCACTGAGTTTGTGAAAATTCATTTCTCTGTATTCTTAGTATGCTTCGATAAAAAAGTTAAGAAGGTAAATATAAAGCACAAAAAAATGTTACTTCAAAACTTATGAAGAAAGCAGCTTACCTTTTGAACTACTTTCTGCAGCAGACAAGAAATTAGAAGTCAAAAAGCTTTTTAAAAATTTACAGGAAAAACACTAAGAAAAATCACTCAGACTCCTATCTTATCACTAGATATAAATGGACATATTGTTTGGTAAATGTTATTTTCTCAACAATGTATCAATCAAAGCTGTATTAATTGTATTCTATTTATCTTAAGTCAATTTAGTTTTTTAGTAATTCAAATTTTCTTATGCCTACACATATTAACAGTACCTAAATGAAGACTTAAAATGAACTTGAGAAATGAGCTTTCAAATAATGCATTTCTGTGATTCAAAATGTTTGTTTGTGAGGAAAGCAACTCCAACATCAACTTCTACTAAAAAATGAATTATTTAGTTTTGAAGATCCATATAAAGAGTGGAAATTAGACTAAATATCTTACTAGAGATCATGTATTCATGTTTTGCGGCCCCAGTATCCAGTACTGTAGCTTTGTAGGAGGTAAATGTGAACCATGTTTTCCGAGAGCACATTATCTTTCCATGAAAGTGTAGTAATATCTACACTTGAAACTCTATGGAAAACTTGAAACTCTATGATAGTTTGAAACTCACTGCTGACAGGTACATACAACTCTGCTTTAAACTAAGTTGCAGTAACATAGAAACACATGGGTTTTAATAATATTGTTTAATGGAGTTTACCAGCTGACAACATACTGCTTTTTAAAATATATATATAATACAAACTTCTTTTTCTGTAAATGCAAAAATAGCAATTGAAGGAGGGAGTGAAAATTCTGTCCTATGTTCAGTGTCTGGAAGCAAAACATATGCTCAAATTTTTGTTCTTTGCAAATAACTTATTTGTGGAAGAAAAAGAAAGATTGTGAAAATACAGAATATCTTACAAATGAAGTTATTTTCAAAGAAGAGACTTAAGAATAATATAAAATGAGACTTTCGGTTCAGTATCTAATATTACTAAGAAAAGTGAAATTCCCATAAAGCCACATTCTGTAACTATAGCAACCTTGCAAGGTAACACAAAAGGGCTCATCTTTATGCAACGGTTTTAGAATATCTATGATGCTGAATGTGACAGTATGTACTATCTTTTCTGATCTGCTGTGACATCCTAATACATAGATATTATGAACTATATCCAATGGTTCATTATTAGTCAAGAAAGTTGTATCTTAGAAACATGTTTAAAATTAAAATGAAATACGTTTAAATTTAAAATAAAACACGTTTAAACAGTTAAACTTGCTAACCATAAACTACCAGAAAAAAACCCACAAGTGATACCAATGTTGCTGTTTTAAACATAAATAAAAATATCATACTTATTTGTATGTTTATTTACAACTACTATTTTATACCTGAATAAGAAAATCTCATCAAAGTGCTGTGATATCCCCATAATGACAACTTCCAAAATGAAATTTTCTTGGTCTCAAAGCACACAAAACTCTGATACAACTGAATGAAAATGTAGAAATGAAGTTGCCCCAGGAGATATGAAGTCATACATCTACCGAAGCCAGCAGAGAGCATCATTAAAAATTCCCACGGTAGACACAATGTGAAAGATAATTTATTCCATTTAAATATGCCTGATGATGATATTAGAAAATAATCTACATTAAGAACTCTTGGATAAGTTGATAGGTGTCTTTTTGCTCAGAATGTCTAAATTGTAAATATTTCTATAAACACACACACACATACACACACACGTCTATACCATTTAGTTTAGTCCAAAGAGATTTGAGTTAGAAGTACATTTTAGGTAACTGTCTCTCCTCAGATAACTCTCTGTGGGGGAGAATAAAACACAAAATAAAATATCTAAGGGAATTCACCCCACAGACTAAGTATAAAGAACTCTGTAATTTGGTTTGAATGAGCTTTTGGTTTTTTGGCTTGACTAATACAGAGATTTTTATCTGATCATTGTATAGACTAGTGAATCCATTTTTGTGCTTCTTTTTAAGTAGTCTACTGGGGAGTATAACAAACGTACACTGCTGACTTAATTAATGTGAAACCAAACACAAAGGTGTTTACCCAAACACTTTTACAATCGGCTAGATAACATGTACTACAAATAACAATGAAGGCCCATAGAAATGAGGAGAATGAAAGGAAAAGAGATGGTACAAAAATAAAGATAGAAATTTACTTAATATTTTTCAACATATATTGTCAAATTTTTATCTAGATTGTTCTTTCTGGAATGCAATAAAATGATGGTTTGAACAAAGCAGTGGAAAAATATGTGACCCCAATTTTGGCTTGTTTGTTTTATATAATACTGTAGTTTCTATTCAAATAAATATTTCCAATTTTAAAAAAGGAAATTTGCATTAGGACACACAAAATTACTATGCAAGGAATAAATTAGACAATCTCATAAGATTTGAGATGTAGACGATTACAAGCAAAAAATAATTATAAGAATGACTTTGAAGGCCAAAGGGAAGTTATTTGCTGCTTAGAAACAAATACTATTATTAAAGTCTGTATTCTATCAATAGTCATTTGTGTGGCTGGGTGGGAGTGCTTGTGTGAAACAGACAATATGTCCATCTGAGAAACAGTAAGCTGACTGAACAGTCATAAGATAATTTGCTCATATACTGCCTGGCAAATTTTAACTGTCCTTTAAGGATACAGTTTTTAATTTTGTTCTTTTTGTGTCTAATAATAGCTATATTATACTTTGGAGAGCCTTAAGTCTAGAATATTCAAAGAAATAAATTAGGGTTATTATCTCAATCATTAATTCATAAACGTGTTTCTCTTATAAGCACATCACTGGCCTTATTCTTCTTTAAGAAAAAGAACTAGGCAGTTAAATTTCAAAAAATTTTTAGAATATATTAAATTTGGATGACAACTACAATAGAAAATAGGGGTATTTAATGTATAGTTGTTAGTGTTATTCATCACTTTTAAGAATATATTTTTCTTGAAAAAGCAATAAAATTATCTAATAATGAATGTTAATAGCTTTATTTTATTCACTTTATGTTTTCAGTATCCAAAATGGATTTGACCAACTACAATTACGTTAGACTGTTCTCCATTTCTAAATAAAGTTCTGATGTTGGAAAAGAAAATTTTGCATCTCTCTTCTACTTGATCCATTAGAGGAGTTCGGTCTACTTTTCTTTCTTGGATTGCCAAACTCTACATAAAAACTAAGCAGTTAAATATTTGCAAAAGGAATATCAGTTTCAGATACATACTAGGCTATTTAATACTGTTTTATTGAGAACGCTGGCCATATTTGTAAATACTTAGAATAGCAAAGATCTTCAGAAATATTTTCCTGCTCTAAAAAGATGAAAAACTTCTGGTACATATCTCAGAGTGGGAAAGAAGTTGGAAAGGCAAGAAGCTTTGAGAAAATGGCTCCAACCATTTTAATGGCTCATTAAAGTCTTCAGTCTTCAATATCTATGAGTTTATCTAGTCTTTTGTTTACTCTTTTAATGTCTATGAGTTAAAATGATGAGGCTGAATTGTGTTAAGTGATATCACATCTTTGAGCTTGCAATTTGGAATACATTTTTCATAATAGCTAATAACTATCATTTATTTAATTTTTCTATTGTGTTTCATTCATTAAATTCATGTTTATGGTCGGGGAAAAGATGAAACTTAGTCACCAATATGAGGGTGTTCAGCAACAGATTCAAGGTGCTCTTTAGTAATCATGCTTTTTACTTTAACCTCAAATTGTTTTACTGAATTGCAAAGTTGTTGGCACCATGTCTCATACCAAATTGTAAAATAGTTATTTCTTTATCTTTCCTTTCTGGAAAATAAAACAATAAGGTACCTTTTAAGCTAAAAAAAAAAAAGTAGAAAAGGCTGGATAATGTATAATCAGTGGTATTTCTATTTATACGGTCTGTTTTCTTTGGTCACCATTTCTACACTGAGAAACAATGATTATCTGTCTTCTTAATCTTTCAAGATAAGTACAGTGTCACAGGTTACCAGAAGAAATGACAGAAAATTCTTAAAAACTGGGAGAATGAAGTACAGAGCTTCAAGAAAAATGATATCAATACTAACCCCAAACATTAAAACAACAAACAAACCAAGAACACAACACAAAAACCTTTGGAAATTATAAAAGAGAAAGAAGGGATTGGTCAAGATCAAACAATTATACAGATTGGAGGGAAAGAAAGTCCATGAGATTTAATTGGAGGCAGCTGAAATTCAGAATTTCTTCCAATTGATTCCATGTTTGCAAGGGTCTTATGCCACTGCCAGAACTGAAGAGAAAGAACAGCTCAGGGCTAAGGTGGAACTGACAGAAGTGAAAGTAGGCGGGAGGACCATAAAATTATCCAAGTAACCTGGAGAGTTAAAACAGTCTAGATATTTTTTCTTCCTTCTTTCCTTTCTTGCTCCCTCTGTTATCTTTTCCTCCCTCTCTCTCTCACTCTCTGCCTTACTCTCTTCATTCCTCTCTGCAGAAAATCATGAAGTGCAATAATTGTAATCAACCATTAGCTTCAGAAAAAAGTATAATGTTGCTTGCATTTTATGCCAATATGTTGTGACAATGATAATTCCTAATTGTCCTGACAATGTACTCTTAATAATCATACAAAATCAGAACAATAATGCAGGTACTCAATTTGAATTCTGTGGCTTAACTCTTGTTTGATTTTCATATGATAATTAGCACAAATCATTACCTACATTCTATCTCTGATTAAGAAATGGCTTCTTTTAACCTGATGGATTTGATAACTACCTGCTGAAAGATTTTGCTTTCCTGTTTTATTATTTTCTTATGATTGTCACAGCATGAAAAATATCCTTGTTGTTTGGGAATATCAGATTATAATACGTTTAATTGGTATTCTACTTTACAGATCAAACTATCATAGCCTAAAAAGTAAAATCTAACCTTAACACAGACAGCATATTTTCATCATGTTTAATCACAACTTGATAATTTCTCAGTCTTTCAGCAAAAAAGGTTCGGTCTTGAAACATGGAGATTGGCAAAGAATTTTAGCTTCGTAAACTACGAGTCTTCTTAACTGCAATTCATGTATTTAAAATCCCACCAATACTTGAAATTGGCTTATATCAAATGTGCCCTCCTTCTTTCTGACTTTCCATCAGACTGGAACTGTTCTCTGAGCTCTTCAAAATACTTTGCTCCTGAGTTATTTGTGTACTCTTGCCTATTAATATGTTGAGTTGCTTAAAGATAGTAACCACGTTTTGGTTTCTTTGATGTCTCCCACTCTACTTGTCAATGATTTGTACACAGAACAAATGCTCAATAAACACTCTGCAAGTTCATGCAAGTAAAAGTAATTTGTTTCCCATCTAAACAAAGGAAAAACCATGTGTGATGGGAGCTTTCTTTCCGATTCTATCTGTTTAACCTCAAATGCAAAATAAGAAGAGGTTGTGGTATAACTTCTACATTATTTTCAGAAAAAACATACATTTTTACATTCAAATATAACTTGTAATTAAGTCCAAGGCTATTTATGTAGTAGAGCTAAAATCCTTCTTATTAGTAATAGCTTTTCATTTAAATATAGAATAAGACTTTGGTTACATGATTAATTCGTGTTGGAATATCTTACTTTTAAGTAAACTTCTGAAAATGTAAATACTAATAACGTTATAAAACAAATTTTATAAAGCATTCACAAACATAACTTCATACAATATATAACTACTTTTATTAAAATATAGCATTTAGACTATCCTTCAGTAACTAATAAAAATGCCTATTTTTCCTAAACATACCTTTAAAATAAATCTAATTTATAAGTATTTAAAATATTTTTAATAATGCTGCATGTTAATAACTTCCTACTTTCTATGTGCTCATTCTGTAACATGAGCTTCAGGTTTTCCTTTAATATAGAGGCTTAGTTTTAACTCAAACACACAAATGTGCACTGGGCAGAGTTCTCAACTTGTATAATGCTTCTTTATATTTAATATCATGCATCACCTACTTCCAAAATTCCTTTTGCTATCTGTTATGTTTAGCAAAACAGATGTGTCATCCAGCAGTGTCATTAATTAGAATTCATTGTAAAAGATGGTGAAGTGAGTGAAACTCTAACCTTAAAATATATTTTGGATCACTCTGCTTCACAAAACTTAGAGAAGACATTAACATTGCCCTTTAAAAATCAACCACTCAATAAATGTACAATATACATGTTATCTATATCACATAATAAAAGAGTAAAATGTAATTAAAAGATTGAAACTGACTTATTTTATTTAATGGAGGACATTTAAAGAGTGAAAATTTATTTCAAAGTTTTACTTAGATTTTTTTTTAATGTGAATCATTAGTTTTGTCAGACCATAATTGTCCTTAGCTACTCTTTAATGGTATTTAACACTCACCCATATTTCAAAGTTCAGATCAAATATATCTGATATTTGTCAGTCTACATAAGTATGAATGTGATTATTGCAGAACTTTATATTCTTCTTAAAATAGTATCTTCAGGGAAAATTTTATTTCCATTTATAGTACAACAAAAAACACGAACAGAATCCTACACTGAAAAATTCATTTAATTATCATCTTACCAGCTCATAATTACTTCATTCTGAACTGAGATAACTACTTTAGTGAAACGATATTTGTTTTATTGTATTATTCACCAAACACAAACTTCTAATGATTAAGTTTATTTTCAGTAATATCATTCTTCTTAAATTTTACTTCAACGTAAAGAATAAAATAAGTAGATATTTAATGCCTTCACCAAATAATGTAAAACTTAACATATTTTAATCCCTGTTTAGTGAAAACAAAGCACATGTTTATACATGGTCAATATTTTACTCCTTAGGGGCTTAGATTTTTACTTCTGGCCAAAGGATATTCTACAGCCTCCTCGAAGTCAAAATTTTAGCCAGGCAAACAGTCTGTCAGTAACTATTGGTCGTTTAGAAAAAATACTAGTGATTTGTTGAAAGATCTATACTTCTGTCTTTCAATAGCAAATGAAGAAGTAGGCCAAGTGAACCATGATATGATGACATGGAGAAAAGAATATCTCCAAAATTGCTGCTGCAGATGCAGAAGAAATAGAAAAGTGGCAAGTTGAAATCAATACTCATTTTAGACTTACTGAAGGAATGCTTCATAATTACCAGACCGACCATAAAGCACAGGTCTCCAGGTCAGCTGCAAAGGCCATAACCTTCTTTCCTTTTTCACTTTATAGTAGACATAAATGGTATTGTTCTGTCTATACTTAAATATACACAAGTATTTTATTATAAAATCTGATATAAGACCATGTGAAAGTCTCATTGACCTTGCTGAGGATTACACTGTTTGAAAGATTCTCAATTGCTCAAGAGGTAGACTTCTACAAAAATTAATCATTACTTGCAGAAATGACTGATTAAAACAGATTACTGCCTTAATAAAATCACATGCCAAGGCTAGAGAAACATCCTTTCTTGTTAACATATCTTGATATACAAAGTATATTACCGGAAAAAACTTACTTTTCCTCAGATGATGATACAGCTTCTCTTGGAATGGGAATGTACCATAAGCCTGGATCGGGGTAAACACTTGTTTTTGCGCAGACACAATTATATTTTTGAAGAATGAGTAGCGGGCAAAGACTTCTCAACATATTCATTTATTTCTTCATTCATCACCCATCCATTCATTAATTCACTGAACTGATATTTTTCTGAGTGCCTACTACATATGCCACGCACTGCTGTAGGTTCTGGGGGTACAGCCACATAGAGAATAGACAAAAATACCTGTACTTAAGGCATCTAATATTATCAGGATACACAAACATATAGCTGTATAATATATTGCCACACATGAACAGCTATTATTTTAGGGAAAGAAAGGGAAGAGGATAGTTCTGAAGCCTTTATTTCAGATCAGATGGAGACAGACTTCTTTGAGAAGGTGACATTTGAACAGGGATTAAAATAAAGCAGGGAAACTTGTATTGCCAATATCTGAGGGAAGAATATGCAGGAAAAAACAACAGGTGAAAACGTCCTGACAGAGAACATGGCATTTATTAAGTCTGCTTCATTAAATGAAGTTTTGAGAATGGAAATAGAATACTGAGAATAATTGTAGATGTAAGTTGTGATGCTTCTTTTATCAAACTGTTATTACTCAACTATTGGGAATTGAGAGATCAAGATCTCCTAAGGCTGGGTTATTATTAGGTTCTTTATATTATGTAGCACAATTCATTAAGCCCTCTGAGTATAATATGTTTTTCCATTCAAAAAATAATATACACTGGTGTAATATGTAATTGGTCATCTTACAGAAGCAATAATACTCAGAGTTAAAGAAAGAGCCACCAAATAGTCTGAAATTTACATACAGCTCTAGCTTGACAGTTGCAATTGTCCAATCCTTTGGAACTACCTTGACATGAAATTCTAAAACCATTGATAAAAACCTGCAAACATTTAAAGTCCTATTGAGTCTGAGATACCTTGGCCAATCATATAAACATTCTTTACTTTAAACATACATGGCATATTTTGTACATACATATATTTATTCATAACATACGCATGTAAACACCTATTATATATTGGAGCAGCCATTAACATGTGCCAGTTGCCATATGTCACTCAATGTTTATTTCAACAACTTACTATTCATCTTTAAGGAGTGCAGTTAGTTGACAACTCCCAACAAATAATACTTTCAGGATCTGCTGAGGCCATGCTCTCTGGGTTTGCCCCTAGCCAATGACTAAGCATGGCACGGTCAAGGGAGGGCAGGAAGATTGGGACCTGGCCATTTTCACCCAAACAAGAACTCCTTTGATGGGCAGTCTTCATTCCAGAGCTTTCCAGAGAGGTGGCTGAGAGCCTATCAGATCTGTACTGTGGCTTGAGGCCTGTCACCCCTTTCTATCTGGATTCTTTCCCCTTTTATCACTCATAATTGCTACCTCCCAACAACCTTTTGTACCCTAAGTGTATCTGAGCATTTGGACCCTGGAGCACCCAGCTGTCACATGTGTTTATAGATGTACATGAAAATATCTATTATTTTAGGGTAGGTAATACATTATTAAAACTCTTTTCACTTACTAATAGTATATGACTAATGCCATAAAAGGACAGACAAGTATTTTGTAGTTAAATATATCCTACTTAAATGTTAAAGGGGGCTTTCATATAATGAAACATTTGACATTTGTGAATAATTTTTAATGAGAACGTCAATATACAAGGCAGCCTCAATAAAGCATTTTCCTATAGGGTTTAATATAGGATTTGGTTTGGTTGTCATATGTAAATTGTTTATTAACGGACCAAAAGATTCTTCTTAGAAGCTATCCTGATATTTGAGATGTCCCCATGTCACATAATTCAAGTCTTGGTGCAGGACAAATCTTTACTATGTGGTATTTATTTTTATTGAATCGAGAAGTTCTCTGATTATGTAGGGATGTATTATAATTACAGTAATGTAAGGTCAGCATATACTTTCACAATTATAAGGTGATTTTTGATAAACAAAAGTATTTTAGTTTATTAATAAGACTTCCTATTTATGGTACTATAGTTATCCTTCAGGATTTTTCCAACAATTTATTAAAAACTTGACTCATTCTCAGAATAAAATTAATACAACTGAGGAAACTGTCAATTAATTGTTCTTCACTTTCAGCAAAAATGATTAAAGTCAACTGCAAGAACAATTCAGGATTTGTCCTGATTATTCATTTGAAACTTCCTATCTTCCCCATGTTTTTCCATAAATGCAGAACACTTAATTAATACATTCTATACACAAAGAAATAGTTGAAATTATATGGGCAGCACTTTATTGTATAAATTTTCTTTATAGTGTCTAAGGTCTACTGAATATGAAAAATATTTATCACCTCAGTCCATGAGATTAATATAAAAATTAGTGCTAATATAATGGTGAGCCATGTGGTTATATAACTTATATGGAAATTATCTCAGAACTAAAAAATAAAATCATCAAAAAGTGTATATTACTGAATCCAGTGGCAGAGGATATCATTTGAGGAATGTTGTTTCTACATTTTTTAATTAATTAAAAGAAAATTTGGCAATGGGAGTTTTGTTTAAAAAGATAAATTATACCACGATATAATCTAACATTTGTTTGACTAGGCAACAAAAATTTCCTGGCCTTCTCCCAAGATTGTGTTATTCCCAGAAATATAATATTACTCCTTCATGTTATTTCATATCTCATACTTACATCAAATGCAATTACTACTGCTTTTCAAGAAACAACCATGAAAAGCCAATAAATAAAGTATTTTGACTTCGAGTTGGGTTCCCACTACAAATGAATTGCCACAAGAATAAATGACAAATTATTCATTTGCTATTCCCTCCACCAAGTTTAACAGAAGCCTTAGAACCTTCAGTACATCTCAAACACTGTAAGAGTAATTTACGATCCTGAAAGAGAACACACCCTACTGGGGCCTAAATGACCACAAACAATGAGCCATTTTATGAGTGTTAAGTAAGGAATTCAATAAAAAGGTGATTTAAAAAGCAGACATAACATCTCTGAATTAATCTTTGCTCTAATTGACAAGTAAATGCCTCTACATACTGGATATTTTTCCCCTTACAGCAAAAAAGGCAGTAACTATCATTTCATTATGGATAAGTTGCTTCACCACTTGAGCCTGTTTTCTCTTCCGTAACATAAAGAGGCTGTATTAGAGGTGGTCTAGTTAACTATATTCAGGGGTCAGGCACTGAAATGAGTGGGTCAGTACAAATTAAGACAAAATACTGCTTTAAGCAATTTTGTTTTTTGAGATGGAACTTTGCTTTTCTTGCCCAGGCTGGAGTGAAATGGCACAATCTTGGCTCACTGCAACCTTTGCCTCCCAGGTCCAAGTAACGGTCCTGCCTCAGCCTCCCAAGTAGCTGGGATTACAGGAGTATGACACCACGCCTGGCTAATTTTGTATTTTTAGTAGAGATGGGGTTTCACCATGTTGGCCAGGCTGGTCCCAAACTCCTGACCTTAAGTAATCCACCCTCATCAGCCTCCCAAAGTGCTGGGATTACAGGCACGAGACACCGTGCCTGGCCTAAGCAAGAAATTTTATGTAAGGGCATTGAAATTCCAATTGATTATTAAAATCCATGTGAAATATATTCGCTCCACAACCCTCCAAAGCTCCCAAATTTCAAATTTTGGACCAAATTATATCAAAATTCTCTCAAGCCTCTTCCATCTCTAAGAAGCAATCTAAAAAAGCCCTGATAATGTGAACCATTAAAATCAATATAACACAGGCACAAGATAGTAAGAAATAATGTAGAAAATCATTTCTTACTATTTACTGAGTCCTGTTAGAGAATCGGATATCAATGTTTCTATTATTTTATCTGGTCTCTGAATCACCCAAGTATCACTCAATGCTACATCTTCCAAGAAAAAAAAAAACTCAGATATTATGGACGGAGAGCCAAAAATATCCCAGCTCATAGCCTAATACACACATTTACTGGGAACTTACTAGGTGTAAGACACTGTCCCAGGCATTTGGGATAAATCAGATAACAGCACTGACAAAGATTCCTGCCCTTGTGGGGCTTATACTCTGCAGAGACACACACGGAAACAATCATTAAACTTTAAGTAATTCATGTATATATTAGAAAATGGTGTATGCTATGGTTTTCTAAAATATAAATAAGTAAAAGGGATTGGGAGGGTGGGAGACAAGTGGCAGAAGGTTGAAGTATCTAATAGAAAGGTTCAGAATTGGCCAGGCACAGTGGCTCACAGCTGTAATCTCAGCACTGTGGGAGGCTGAGGCAGGTGGATCACTTAAAATCAGGAGTTCAAGACCAGCCTGGCCAACATGGAGAAACACTGTCTCTACTAAAAACACAAAATTAGCTGGGTGTGGTGGGGCATGCCCATAGTCCCAGCTACTCAGGAGGCTGGGGGCAGTAGAATCGCTTGAGCCTGGGAGACGGAGGTTGCAGTGAGCCAGGATTGTGCCACTGCACCCCAGCGTGGGTGACAGAGCAAGATTCTGTCTCAAAAGAAAAAAAAAATTCGGAATAGACGCAGTGAGGTCCAATTTGAGCCATGATTTGAAAGAAGTAAGGGATTTAAGCATCTGAAAGAGGCACTACAGCCAGTGCCCTGAGATGGCAGCAAGTGTCCTGAGCAAAACTGCAAGAGGTCAGTGTAAGGGAAGGAGACAATAAAAGGTCTGAAAAATCTCCTAGAAACCACTAACACTGTGCATTTTAGCTACTATATGGATTTTCATTCTAAGTTAACTGGTGAAATGAGGTATCATGGCTAACAGCAACTGCTTTGGTGTTAAGCAGCTCTACTGTTCATCAGCTTCAGTGTCAAGTTGCTTAATCTCTGTGCTTCACCTAACAAATAAGTATAATTGCAGTACAAGTAACACATAGGACTGGTTATGAGGATAAATGAGATAATGCCAAATGTCGTACTGTGACTGGCATAGATAAACTCCTCAAAAATGATTTTCTCTGAACTTGCTACTTCCAACACAAAATTTTTCTCAAAAAATGAGTATCGCTGACACCAGGACCATTCTAAAACTTATCTTCAACATCTATCCTCAGAATGATGAATCAATTAACCAACAAACCTCTCCCATGTGCAAGGGATTATTTTAGGTGCTGAGGGGATACATAGAATTTAAAATGCATTCCTTGATATTAATAAGAACATGATTTAAGTGAAGAAATAAAACATACACACAAAACATAATTTAATATTTCCTATCAATAAAAAGGAATAAAGTACTGCATCTGCACAAACACATTTGGATGACTCTTAAACTCATTGTGCAGAAATGAAGAAGCCACACACAAGAGCACATACTCGGCGATTCCATTTAAACAAAATGAAGACTAATCTATGGTGACAAAAGGAAAGTCAGTGGTTGCCCAGATCCAAGGGAAGGTGTGAGAATGGACTTTACAAAGGAGTACAAAGAATCTTCATAATCTTTGGAAATGTTCTGTATCTTGGTTGTAGCATTCACAAGTGTAAACGATTGTCAAAATTCATCAAAGTGTGCACTATTAAAAGGGCTCTATTTACTGTATTCCTCCTTAAAATTGATGGTAGCAAAAACAAAACATAATAGTAATAATTGATCAGAATGGATTGAATAATCACTACAGTATATCTTCCACTACAGTTTGAACTAGAAAATTACAAGACAAGTTTAGTTTAGATATGCCAGGTCACACAATAATTTCCAGATAGTTCTTGAATTGCATTAGGTCTAGAAATTTTGTTAAGCTTGAAGATAAAGTTCTCCTATTAAGTCGTCATTAGTTGTGGCTCTATTCAGTCAATCACTGAATAACTTTAAGTCACTGTTTCTTTGTTTCTATATGAAGAATCCTTTCATCTTCAAACTTTTTCCTCAAAAATTTTCTTTTTTTTTATACAGTTCATTCCCTCTTAGGACTGTCCCTTGCAGAGATTTCCAACACTTTCTTACTGCTTTCAATGTAACTATCAAAGATTTTAATTGCAGTTTTATTTTTTAAATATGGGCCATTCTGGCTTCTATCTGTAGCCCTTTTCCAGTGATGTATAAGAGAGGAAGTGGCATGTCTAACGTGTCTAATCTTAAAAAGGATACATGTTTCAAAGAGTTTTATTTTCAAAGTTATCCTACTATTGGTTACCAATAATTATAACACATTTTTATGAAATGGCAAATAAAAGAGATGCATATATCCATAGGGAGGTAGAAAATGAAAGGGGATATTGTGCTCTTCCTAGGATTCAACTTTGATATAATATTCTATGAAGTTATCATTCAATTGTTCTACAACCTAAATTCCCACATTTCAAAAATTTAATTTTCCTATGAAATTAATTGCTTAATATAAAAAAGCACATTTATAATTTATACTTCAGAAATGAATGCTTTGAAAATACATTTAAATAAGTGTTGATGGACATCATTAACAGTGAAATATAATTAAAAGAGTAAATTATTTAGTTGGGTTTTTTTAACCAGAAAAAATGATTTCTATGAAAGCTTTCTGTTCAGAATATTAAACGCCTAAGAAGTCATACTAGATTTTGAATGTAGTACCTATTCTGGAAAGCAAATTCAGGATTCTTGCAGACAGATTAAAAATTATTTCCTAATATAGATGACTCAAAGAAATACCTGTCAAACAGAGTTAAGACTTCTGAATGCAGACGCAGCTTGAAAAAGATGATGATGTATTTTCCATGGAGCATTTGCCAAAGAACTATTCAGCAGAGACATAAATAATTAAAATTAAACTATAGTCGCTAAAATAAATGAGCCATATTCTGAAGCAATAGGTTGACTTTTAATCCTGATTTTCACTTACTTCTAAGGTCACAAAATTTAAGCATCTGCAGCAAATCGCCACATCAATAATTTGAATTAGCCGGATTCCACCGTAATTTCTGAAGTGCACATCACTCCAATTTCCAATTCAGTAGAATTGAAAATATATCAGATAAAACCGGTTGCAGAAGGCTTGGAACATTAAATGCTTTGACAATGACAAATAGAATAAGGTGAGATGTGTCTTAAAAGGAGGGTCTTCCCACTACACTGTGTTTATTCAATTTTAGGGACACCCTCTGCCACATTAGAGGCCTTTTTATTTTCTTCTCTCCAGACAAGGATTAGTAGATGTGGGCCCTGCTTCCCCCAAGTTTATATTACTGTATAAGGGTAACCCTGTGAAATAACAAGATTACCAGGAGAAAATTTTTTAAAAAATTTAAAAAAGGGGGTAGATTATGTCAAAGCCCTCCTTGAAGAGACAGTTAATTTGTTTTTTTCTAATATTTTGCAGGATGTATTAAAGAAAGTCTGTAGAAAGACAAGCAGGGAAATGTGACAACAGACTATACAAACAATTTATAGGTTCTTATGACATTATTTTTCCTTGATGTAACCCCATGTTGGTGATGTTAAAGAACTTTTGATATCTGGCAGAATTATGTCAAATACATGAACTGCAGTTTAAGAAGCATAAACGTCAGGCTGTTGAAACCTTCCACATCAAACTAATTAGCAAGAATTTTTTAATGTGAATTACAGCAGTTTATTAGATGTCATGGGAGATACAGAAGATGTACTGATATTAGGCACACAGAGGTATTTTAAAATATGTAATAACTGAAAAGACAAGACATGAAAGATAACAAAAGGGATTTTTTGTGTGTAAATTAAGCACCTAACCATAAAATAATCAGAGAATTAATCAATCTAGAGTAACATGAATATTATCAAGAGAAGGCTGAGCAATACAAATAAAAGACATAATATCTCCCCATGGCTACTCACAAGAAATTAAACCTTGCTGAATGTCAATTTCCCCTTTGTGACAGGGATCAGCCTAAAGGCCTAGTGTCCACAACATGTTGGACTATGTGGGATTTTTAAGTGCATAATAGATCCCAATCCTTTAAATCTCCAAACCTCACCATATCCTATATCACATTACACTTCAACTCTCCAGTGGAAGGGTAAGTATCTGAGAGTTTACCCTTTAAGGACAGTAGTTCTAAAACCCTTAGTATGTACTTGGGATCAGCCTCTAGTTGAGGTTATTAGGTCTAAGTCAGTTTCACTTTATATTATAAGCATATTTGTCAGTATCAATTAAACAAACCCTATCACTTGGGTAAAATATTTAGAAAACGGAAGGCATTTCAGGTGGGAAGGCAGGTACAAGTAAGAAAACAGAACTGGAAACAAGTATGGCTTACTCAAGATGGCATGAACAGACCTATTTGTCAGAGTGAGGATTAAAAGTAAAATTATTAAATAAATAGGGCTCTTAAATAGTACGAAAATAATATGGAGGAGTCTGTAATCGATATGACAGGTAATAAGGGAACATTTGCACATTTCTGAGCAAGGGCATTCCGTGACGTTGTACAAGCCAGAGAGGGTGAAACCTAAGGAAGAGAAACCAGCTAAAGCAGCTGACAGGAATGATGTAATGCAAGAACGAGGTGATGAGTGCTACCTAGATTAGACTGAGCTCAATGGACGTAGAAAGGAAGAGATGGTTCTCCTAAGAATCAAAAAATTGAACTCATATTGAATCATCTCTTCAATTCTCTTCTCAAATGTCATGCTGCCAGTGAAGGCCTTACCTGACAACCTCATGTAAAAATCACACCTCCTTTTCTCATCGGTGCACTCCCATGTCCCATTCACTGATTTTTTTCTCTATAGAAGGTGTCACTATCTGACACACTATTTATCTGGCTTTTGTTGTTTTTGTTAATGCTTGTTTCATACCATTAAAATGTGAGTACCATGATCCATGATTTTCATCTGTTCATTTTCCTGTTCCCCTGAGCCCACAAGAGGGGATTCAACAAACTTGAACTGAGTAAACAGAACGAATTAATACCAATAAAGAAAACAAAGATGAGGCTGGGCACAGTGGCTCACACCTGTAATCCCAGCACTTTGGGAGGCTGAGACAGGCGGATCACAAGGTCAGGAGATCGAGACCATCCTGGCTAACATGGTGAAAACTGGTCTGTACTAAAAATACAAAAAAATTAGCCAGGCATGGTGGGAGGCACCTGTAGTCCCAGCTACTCAGGAGGCTGAGGCAGTAGAATGATGTCAACCTAGGAGGCGGAGCTTGCAGTGAGCCGATACTGCACCACTGCACTCTAGCCTGGGCAACAGAGCAAGACTCCATCCCCACAAAAAAAAGAAAGAAAATAAAGATGAGAAAACATGAATTATGCTTTCAAAGTTCCTCACCTGGGGTTCTGGTACAAAGTTATATACAAGCAAGAACTTCAGTAAAGGATCTCAAATAAATCCTACAATCTTAAAAGGAAATTTCAACAATAGTTCGATATCATGTGACACTAAGAAAAAAATGTGATTTGACCAGTAGGTAATCAAAAACAGACTAAACAACAATCCAAAGAAACTGCCAATAGTCCACAAGTTCTTTAGTAAATGTGAATTATAGCAATAATGTGCTAATTTGTATTCACTAAATAGGTTTTCAAGCTTTCAAAATGTTTAAAAATGTTTTCATTTATCATTGCAACATGCATGGCGAATGGAAGATGGAGACGCTAAGGAGTTAAATAACCTCCCATATGCTGTCCTTCCCATATTAATGAATAGAACATTACTTGCTTCCATACTGAACTAGAATTTGGTGGGAAAGTCATGAAGTTCTCCAAAGCAAAGTTAGAGCCACTATATTAAGAAAGTGAGTGTGATAATGTACTATTTTTTTCTTTTAGAAAAGCCTAACCTCAACTGATCATTGAGAATGATGGCTTTATTAGATGATGAGGAATCTGAAATATCATTAATTCACTCGTCAGCATCTAGAAATATTCTTTAACCAGGGCAAGACGAAGAAAATGCATTTATTCTCAGCAATATTCATTATACCAAAACATGTATTCATTCTGCTTAGAAAGAATCACTGAAGTAAAAACAGACAGAAATTAGAAAAAAAAAAAGCAAATGTTGAATCACATTCTGAGTTTAGAATAGAATAAGAATAAAAACAAGTTTTCTCGGGAACTGAAAAAAAAAAGAGGTCATAAATATTAATGTACTAGATCTACATAAAAAAATTCTAAATGAAGGATTTTCATGACTTTAAACCAGAAGTCATTTTAGCTTATCTCGGAAAACACTACCAGCGAAACAACTTAATATCAGTTAATTTTGCTTTTTAATTCAATCTGTGAGACAGCACTGGATGTACTGAGAAATAGTACATCTCCTGATCTTCTAAGATACCATGTCACTTGGGAGTGCTGAGAATATATTACAGCACCCTGGTAAAAACCCATGCATGGTGTAGTTTGACCTTAGTGGGGAGCTTTAGCTTTCACCATCAGGTTCTGACTTGCTATTTTCTTACTGTGTAATGTGGAAAAGTTTTTATCTTGGTTATTTTTTCTTATCTGTAAAAAGGAAGTCAAATGTCATTGTCCCTTTATCTCAGATAGTTATTATAACAGATAAGAAAATGCTTTTTAAAAGTCGCAAATGAATTAATATATTAATTTAGTGTATTATTCTATAAGTTTACCTAAATCAGAACTATTACTACTGGTATAATTAGAAAATGATAAGGAAGGGAAGAGGAAGTACATTTAGAAAACCGCTTTTACAAATCAGAAACAAGTATTTATGAATAAAAGATGAAGCTGCTGAGAAAAGTAGAAAATTACAATAATATCACTTTATTCAAGAAGATATTGGGCATATATTCCCAACCAGTACCAACATATTATTTTTCAGAGATAATGTTACCAGGAAGAATAAAGCTATGTTTATTTAGACAGGGCTAGAACTTTTTTTAAAAGATAAACTAAGTAAGATATTGGAATTCACTTGAGGACCCTTTTCAATCTCTTTATGTTCTCTGCTTTCTAGGTATTCACTACCAGACCTCGCCAACCTAAATTTTAACTCTCTCTTTAGTCTTGACCAAAATGACTTTTCTTCAATCTAAACCATACTGAAGCTGAATTCAATCTAACTATAGGAAGACATTAACATAGTTCAAATAAAGCTTTGCATAATAACTGTTTCTATTATGTTGATGGTCTTGGAAGTAACTAATTTTTAATTCATCTTTAACTGAAGAATTATTATAGAAGTATTCTGGGGGAGGTACTTTTTTGTTTTGTTTTGTTTTGTTTTTTTGTAGTGACATGTGCTCTCAGTGTACCACAATATCATAGCTCCACCCCCACAACATACCTTATGGGCCTTTGCATAAGCATTCTGTAAATTATAACACAGGATAAATTGTGGCTTACTTGTATCTTCTCTTAACGGAAAGCCTCTCCTTTAGTTGTGAAAACTTGAAATTCTTTCCTCTCAGTACGTCCTTAGGCAAAGTGAGCTGTGTTGGCAAAAGCCAGAGAGAGATGATGCTTGGCTCAGAGCTGAATGGCTCAAAGGTACTTTTAGGATAAAATTCAACTTGTGTGATTTACTCATTTGAAACAATGAGATTTGGAGTGTTTTAATATAATCCAAAAATACCCGACAGTAAGATCTGAAATGCTGGCTGTAGCCCTGAGATTAGTAACCTCTAGCAGTAGTTATCAAATATTTTAAAATAAGAGACCCTTCCTTTATAGACAATCATGGGAGAAAGCCCAATGTTAAAACAGAGAAAAGACTATGTCTCTGTTGGAATCAGGGCAAGGGCTCCAAAGTCCTGCTCTTTCCGCACTCTTAAGCCCCAGCAGTTGTCCTCAGGTCCCTCCCCAGAACCCTTAGGCTCAATAAGGCATGACCTGAAATCCATTACCCTTACATAATTCTGTAAAATTTAGAACTGAAGAATCCAGTTTGTTCCATAACAGCAATTTGACTGAAATACATGAGACAAGTTAGACTCGCCAGGCCAGAATACTAGAAATTAATAAAATAAAGCTGGTAGCTTTCACCCTAGGCTTCCTTGCAGCCCCACTCTCTTTCTACTAGGTCTTGAAATTTAGAAAAGGTATCTTGAAATCCCGAAGTATTAAATAGTCCATACGTGAATTTTACAAATGGATCCAAGTTCATATTTGGGAACATAAACGATGGTAAAATGGTTCTCTTCTAAGTAGAGAATGGGCCCATGTGAAAACTTGTGGGGGGATGTCAGAGGTAGTGCAGTAAAGTGTTGATGCAATACAAGGAACATCCTTTTCTGTGCTAGAGCTAACTCTCCCGTTTACCAGTTGATTAACTCTAGGCAAAACACTTGTTATTGTTTCTTCATCTATAACACAATGTGTCTGCATTAAATGATCAGACCTTTCTTTTTAAAAAGATTACTAATCTGTATTTTATCTTGATACATAATATTTTTGCTGAGTTGAAATAAACTTCCTTAATTTTCATATTCCCTTTTCATTATAATCTCTATCCTGAGAACCATATTCATATTTTCATCACTGCTGAATGTGTCTCCCTGGATGTCTTCTTAGAACTTGATCTAAGATGAATGTTATTCTCCCGCAGGCACTTTCAGAAGCATAACCCTTCTAGGTACTTATATCCAGGCTCTTCAAGTTGCCTTCAGTTCTTTCCTTTCACTTCTCACATCCAATTCAACTACTCCAATGTCTTCATTCATTCATTTTTTTATTATCTACTTTGTGATTTGTCCCACTGAAAGAACAAGACCCAGGCCATGTCCTAATGAAATTGCAAATCTAGTTTCTCATGTTTGGTCCTTCCCTTCTTTTCCTCATATTATCATCACAGTTCAGCCTAATTTTATCTTAACATTTTAAACAACCTCTTAGCTTATTCACCTTCCTCTAATGATCCCACCTTTCCTCAGCACTGTAATTTGAAATTCACTCTGCCATTAAGATGTATTTTTAAAGTGGGACTCTGATAATGGCACCATCCATCCCCAACCCTCTGACACACACTGTGTTGACTGCAAAATAAGTTTATAAATCCAGGGTTATAAATTCAGCTATTTAAGGAACCTGATAAGAAACATAAATGTGTGAATCTGGTTAGGGCACTCAGTAGGGAGTAAGAGAGCCCAGTGAAAATTTGGAGAGGCTATGTGCTGCCCAATGACTTTCAAATTCAATTAAAAATAACTACATCTATGAACCAGAAAGCTACCAATTCTTTCATTCCAAACCTCCCTTGCAGCCACATTTGTGTTGTAGCCACACAACATCCCTCACTATAATCATGCTTTGCATGAAGCTGTTCCAATATTTCTAATGACACTGTTCTTTCTTTCAGGTGTCCTCTTTCCCAGTGAATCTATCCTCATTTCTCATCTCTTCCCTGTCAACCACCACTTATCCAAGCACTTTTTTTCCAATAAAAATTCATCTCTTGCTCTCCTATATGGTCACTATATTTTATATTTTACATATTTATAAACATGACATATGTATTTATATTCCGCAAAGGGATTTGAATAGAATTTACACATAGAGTTCCCTGGGTTAAGGTATTTATTAAAATGGAAGATAAAGTGAATTAATTACTTAAATATTTAACACTATTGAATAGAAATAACTTTCCCAATATTGCTTCATGATTTAGACAGTCTATTAAATGTTTAAGCAAGGCACTAGACTAAGTTTATTAAGAAAAATTTTGGAATATGTGCAGAAATATGACCTGGCTAATAGTACAGAGTCAACGCTGGTTGAATGGTGTTATATAGTGGACTCAGATTGATGTAACAGTGGTGGTTACACTAGGGGCACTAAGGTTATCCCTACTGGCACTCTGAGGACTCTATTCTCTACCACACTTTTTTCCATTAAAAATACCAAGTAGATTAATATCATACTTGTAGATAACACAGGGATAGAATTACATATGAGGATTCAATATAGCTTAGTTATATCCATGTACTAAAATGGAAATCAGAAGCATTTCTCTTCCTTTGACTCCTCATCTCTACTTTCTCTTCAGTAATCCATACTACAAATGACATCACCATTCACCTAGAGTCTTATCATGAAAATCTGGGAATCAGTCTTGACCCCAGTCATGCCCACATCTTTGTAACTAATCAACCAACAAACCCCATAGACCCTAACTCCTTAGCACATATCAAATCTATTACTTCTTTTTCACCTCTGATGCTACGAAAATAGTGTAAGCTTCTGGTATCTTTCTTGACTAATTAATTGTTGCTATGCTGTTTTCTTATCTTTGGTTCTGCATTTTTTAAATCTGTTCTCTTGCCAGAATAATCTTTTGAAACAACCAATCTGATCCTGTTCCTTAAGTCTTTCCATCATCTTGACTTTTATCTGTTTCTCCAGTTTCATCCTTTAGGTTCCCTTGTTGCATTAATACTCAATTGCTTACAACCTGCATTTCTCTTACATACTTACATTATGCTTCTGCCTGAAATGTGTCTACCTGTGCTAGACAAATATAATGGCACCCCAATGATGTCTAAATCTTAATCTCCAGAACCCATGAATAGGTTGGATTACATGTGGATTACATGTGTTGCGGCTCAGAACATACCCCAAAGTATAGCATCCTGGCATGATGAATACTTTGAACTGAAGGAGACTGGAAAAGCCTCAGAAACAAGGTCTCTGACCTTTTCCTGCCCTCCTCTCTCACACCCCTCTTTCTCCCCAGAAGCAAGTCATAGCAACCAGAATTGCATTTTCCCAAGGTCTGAGGAGAAACTAAAAGTCTTCTCCCCTAAAGTAAGCCACAAAATTTAGAAAGGTCACTCTCTCCCTTTTCCCTTGAAGACTCTCATTGCCCTGTACTCTGGAGGGAAAAATGCTACACAGAGAAGAATCTGAAAAAAACAAACAAACAAACAAACAAACAAACAAAAAAAAACAGGCCTTTCTGGATTTCCCCCCTCAGTCTGTTACCATTACATTATACTCTTTTATCCAATCACATTTCTACATGGCGGTTCATTCTTCATTGAAACTCAGTATAAAAAGTACACAGTTTTCCCTGGGTATGTGGGTCTTCAAATCTGAAGGTGCCTGTGTTACATGAAACTTTGATTAACTAAGTGTGTTACACTTTTCTCTTGTTAATCTGTCCTTCATTACAGGAGTGTTGGCTCTGACCTTTATGAAGGGTGAGAAAAAGATGCCTTTTTCTTTTTGCCCTTAAAGATAGCAAAGGCAATTAAGGTTGAAGAGGTTAATTAAGTTTGCTAATCAGCTGACCTAAAGATAGGGTAAGAACCCTGGACCCAATGTAGTCACAAGCTCCTTACAAGTGGAAGAAAACAGCAGAAGAGGAGTCAGAGTAAAATGTGACTACAGAAGAATAGTCTGAGAGATGCAAGGTTACCGGCTTTGAAGATGAAAGAAAGGAGTCGCCAGCCAAGGAATGTAGGCAGCCTCAAAAAAGATAGAAAAGGAAGAAAGCAGATTCTTTCCTAGTGCTTCTAACAGAAATGCAGCATTGATGACAAATCAAATTTACCCCAGTGAGATCCCTGCCAGACTTCTGACCTACAGAAGAGTGAGAAAATACATTTATGTTGTTTAAACTATTACATTTGTAGTCATTTGTTATGGCATCAATAGAAAACTAACACACTACAATGTCACTCTAGCCAACACTCATCACTCAACAAGACAGCTAATGAAGAATGTTGGTTTCTGTAAATAACTTATATTACAGGGCTTTTAACTACTGATGACACTTCAACGTAAAAACGTCTTCACCTACTGAGCTATAAATCCCTCTAGAACAAATACCAAGCCTTATTTATGTTTGTATTCATAGCATCTTGCATAGGACCCTTAGTAGACAATTTACTATTTTTAATGATTGAAGGTAGAATTGAATAGTAATGTTTCATGTTTTAAAGTGGGCTGACAACATCAGCTCTTGAGTAGAGTACAGAAAGGCTGACTTATGAGCAGTTCATGTGGAAAAACTTAGAGGGTTCAACTGACTGAAAGTTCAGCATGAACTGATAAAACAATAACACTGACCAAAATACATACACACATTCACACACACACACACACACACACACACACACACACCACCCCTACCTTTGATTTTACGTGGCATTAACAGAAGTATTATTTCCAGAACCACAGAATGCTTCCGTTTTACTATGCCTTGCTCAGATACCCAGGGATAGTAGAATTAATTTTAGACTTGGCTTTATGAGGTATCCTGACAATTAGAGCATGCCAAGATTAGGAGAAGGAGACAACCAGAAAAGAGATGGAAAGGTCTTCAGCACTGTGAAGGATGGTTTGAAAGAACAAAAAAATAAAATATGGAAGAGGAAAATCTGAATTTCGGTATAGGAGATGCTATGGTTTGAAAGTGTTCCCCAAATTTTGTGTGTTAAAAACTTAATCCTCAATTTAATACGCTGACTAGAAGTGGGTCCTTTAGGAGGTAATTAGGATTAGATAAGGTCATCAGTGTGGAGCCCCCTTGAAGGGACAGGTGGCTTTAAGAAGAGGAAGAGAGACCTGAGCTGGCAGGGACTCTTTTACCCTCTCACCATGTGATGCCCTTCACATGTTATGACGCAGCAAGAAGGCCCTCACTGGTTGCTAGTGCCATGTTCTTTGACTTCCCAGCCTGCAGAACTATAAGAAATAAACTTATTTTCTTTATAAATTACACATTTATGGTATTTTCTTATAGCAACAAAAAATAAAGATGGGGTGGAGAAATGTACCTATAAAAATTATTTTTTTAAGTGAATGAGAAATTAGACATAATGTTTTTAACTCTAGAGAAATTGAAAACATAGAGCACAGCACATCGGATAAATTCAATAAATATCTTAAGAATCAGGGCCGGGCGCAGTGGCTCACACTTGTAATCCCAGCGCTTTGGGAGGCCGAGGCAGGTGGATCACGAGGTCAGCAGATCGAGACCACGGTGAAACTCCGTTTCTACTAAAAATACAAAAAATTAGCCAGACGTGGTGGCGGGCACCTGTAGTCCCAGCTACTCAGAGAGGCTGAGGCAGGAGAATGGCGTGAACCCGGAAGGCGGAGCTTGCAGTGAGCCGAGATTGCGCCACTGCACTCCAGCCTGGGCGACAGAGCGAGACTCCGTCTCAAAAAAAAAAAAAAAAAAAAAGAGCAAAACAACATGCAGATGGCTGATTGGCAATAATTTCAGTAGGCAGATTTTGATTAAAATAAAGAAAAACTTTTTAATAATTAAACCTCTCCTGAAAACATTATGACTTTATGAGGTAACAAGGTAACAAGTACAGCCTTCTGAAAGCATAAACAGAGTTTAAATCATCACCCATTACTTAACTAGCAAAGGAGTTTGTTTGAATAGGCATTTGGACTAGGAGACTTCTAAAGATTTTGTCAGATTTGTGATTCCATTATTTGTTAATTAAGTCCTTTTGCATTCTAAAGCAATTTCTGTGATTTTTCTGATTGTGGTAGACTTCACAATTATACTGATTTAAAACACATTACCATCTACTTTCTGGCTCCTAGTAAATTACTATTCACTTAAGTGTTATCTCTGAGTCCTAAAGTGTTAACAGACCTACCAAATCATGTGAGGAATCTCCCCTTCCCGCACACCCCAACAAGCTTAATTTTCTCTTGAATAGTTATCTCATTCTTTCATAACTTTCATAAAATTTCAAACTCTCTAAAACACACCCAAGAAGGGAACTGAAGGACAGGAAGGGATTATATATTTTTTCCATGGTATATTCTCTTCTAATGGAGAAAAGCAATTAGGCAAAACAAGTTAAAAGCAAGCTAAGTTTTTTCTTCTTGAGCAGTGTAGAACAAAAGGCTTTATCTGATTTATGCTAAAACTAGTTCATTGTAAGCAGGGTCTTAATACCCTAATCAAGGAAATTTAAAAATAAATTGAAGAAAACATCTCGCCTTTGTTACTTAGAGGCAAAAATTATGACAAAATTATTTCCTGGTCAGCATTCTTAGACTAGCCGCAGGTATTTTTTTTCTTGAATTAAGAATAATGAAAATCACCATAAAATGAAATAAAAAAAATGTATCACAAAAATATTTTGCAATTCTCTTTCTGCCCCCTCCCATTTTACTTCCTTTCTCAACATTTGGGATTTAATGAGCTTTAAAAATATGTATACAAAGGATAAATGTCTTTGACTTTTTTTATCTTTCCTCCACGTAGTTTGTGATTTAAAAAGTAGTTTCCTTTGAAAATTAATTTTATTCGACTCATCAGTAGACACCCAATACTCTGCCACATGTGCTACTATTGTGCATTCACTATTCCCTAGAAATACATTATGCACTTTACCGATATTCATATACTTCATCACCATAGCTAAAAGAGATTTTTAGATTTTACTATCTGCGTTTTACAAATGAGACAAATGAGTTTCAGAGAGGCCAAATAACTTCCCCAAAGCCACATAGCTGATACATCATGAATCTAGGGTCTAAATGTGGGTCTACTTAACTCCAGTCTCCATGATCCTTGGCTATGCTTGCGCAACAAGATTTCCTCAGTATCTCTCATGTACCAAGCTCTATCCTTGATCCCAAACTGAAAATATCAAAGCCCCTGCCTTCAAGGGTATCACATTCTAACAACAGTGACTGACCAATAATAAATGCAATCCAGCTAAAGAACTTTGTAATAGAGGTAAATATTAGGTATAATGGTGTTCCTAAAAAAAGAATAATCCACTTTTCCTAGTTTGGAGTAGGAGTGCCAGTGTGCGCAGTGACTGAATATATACTGCTAACAGCTAATCTTTGACCAAAAAAGTAAGATTCAGTCTATCATTGGATTCTGCTTCCTCTATAAGTCCAGGTAATAGCCATGCCAAATGTTCTAAGGGCTTCCAACTCTGCATACGTCTCACTGGGGCTAACTCAAGGGCTGGACAATCCCATCTGACAAGTTCCACTGACATTAAAAAATACTTGTCTGGTGTCTCCTATCATCAAATCCCTGCTTAAGAACAGATACATCAGTTAAAATTATGTGGCACTTTCAAGTACTATCATCTTGATTTATTGCAACAGATGGGACCACTGAGAGATTTATCTTTGGCAAGGGGATAATTTTTGGATCCCCCTCAAATCACATGCAATATGTAACCATCTATGAATAGAGCTTCCCTAGACCCTAAAGTTGCCCTCTCAGGCTGCTGTCATTACCCTTTCACATCTATTTCTACTTGGAGAAATGAATAACACCTTGCTCTTGCAGGGACAACATTAGCATCTCGTTTTCTTGTCCCCATAGGAGCTTGGCCTTATCACCCTCATCACTCTCTCCCTGCTTTTTCTTGTATTCACACTAATCTTTCAACCACTTCCTTTATAGATTTTTTTTTAAATCTTACCGTACATTTCCATATAATTTCTATACCTGAGTCTGTCATTTCTGAATGTCTAATAAGAATACTGTCTATTATTTTTAGTGGACTCCACGGACCAGATTTCTACCCCAAGAAAGCCTGAATTTTGTAGATACAACATATTCCTGTTTTATTTTATGGTTCTTTCTCCACAATTTCCAGAAAAAAGGGGTCATTATCATCATTCTTTTCCATTGCATCAGGATATATTTGTGGCAGATTTTAAATGTGAGCTCAGTATTTGCTGTTTAGCTATTCCTTGTCTGGATCCTTTTTCCATTGTCCATTATTGAGAAAGATCCTAAAACATTACAAAGTGTCCATAGGTGGACATTACATAAAAAGTTTAAAAGTTGCCACATATTCAATTTGATTTTTGTTTTGTCTTTTTGTAAAGCACATGGTCTGAACTCTACACAATGAAAATTTTAATGGCCTTTACAACAAGATTTGAAATTGCTCGGTGACATCTTTACTAATGTGAAAACTAACAATTTAGTTTCAGGGATGAAGGGGTAGATCTAATAGAATAACTATGCTTTTTTTTTCAGTCCTTTCACAATGGACCAACTTCTTTTAAAACAAGTTAATAATTATTCTTTTTATTATCAAAAAGTCTTTCAATGCAGAAACAATATGAGGTGAGTTATCAAGTTGTACATGTCACTGCAAGGAAAAAACAAAAATCCTCACCGTGAAGATTAAGTCCTCAGCTTTTGGAGGGCAAAGGTCAAATTAAGGAGTTGATAGCACTAGTCACAAAGTGACTGGGCATTAGATCTTCTGGGGGAAGGAGTGATCTCTTTTAAAGTACAGGATGCCAATCTGCCATAACCTAGTGAATAAAATCCTCTGTTAAGTTCCTTGAAAAATGTATATTTTAGAAAATGCATCCCAGGTGATTGTGGGAGTTCCTCAACTTCAGAATTTAGGGAAGCTCTATACATAGACGGTTACATATTGCATGTGATTTAAGATGACACCAAAAATTATCCCCTTGCCAAAGATAAATCTCTCAGTGGTCCTGTCCTGTTGCAATAAATCAAGATGATAGTATTTGAAAGTGCCACATATTTTTAACCGATTTATCTGTCCTTACACAGGGAACTGATGACATGGGCCACTAGACAAGTATGTTTTAATGTGAGTGAAACATGTGAGTAACTGCTCTGGGCTGTCCCTCTGAGAACTACTAGGTCAGAACAGTAGTAATGATCTCAAGGATTGCACTGATGTTTGAGCGACTGTTCAGATGTTCTGACAGAGAAGTGAGCTACTTGAACAGGTTTGATTAAAGAGTGGTTCTCCTCTATATAAGGCTTTCTCTCTATTCAGGGAATAACATGCTTAAAGTAGTTAAACAAAAAAAAGAAAAGAAAAGAAATAAACTGGGACCTAGCCTAATAACTGGCATTAGTTCTATAAATAATGAGGACAAATGCCAAACCAAAGGGTCCTCACATTCATCAGTCTAGGTGTTGGCTTTCTTTGGGATCAGTCAGCTTCTCTCTTCTTCCACCTCATTGGTCAGTGCAAATCCAACTGCTGTTTAAGACTCTTAACTTCAGCCAGTCCTCCGGAAAAGAATGCCACTGGTCACTGAAAGTACCGATGGGTCAGTGCAAATCCAACCACACTGCTGAGAAAACAACTCAAAACGCATTTCTGCTGATTGCCAGACACTGTATTGATTTAAACAATAAACACCTTAAAGACAGCTGTTAAAAGCCATCACATCATTCTTTTAGGTCAGTATAGCATCAAACATTATCTGTTCACTGAGTTTAGAGGAAGATTTCCGGCAGATTTTTCTACTATCAATCTATGAAATCCTATGGTTAACTTGTGAACTAGGGTTTCACTGTGAAATGGAATCACAATTGGACAATTTAGGGATTTCCATCCCTCTAGCAGCAGTTTAGCCCAATCTAAATTTGATTGTTTCCTTAAATGGAGTAATTTAATTTTCTCCAAATGTCTACAGACTTTATAATGCCAAGTCAGAAAATGAAAGGGAACACTGGGTCAGTTTCCCAGGTAACTCAAGCCAAAGAATAAAATATTGCTTTGAAATTCCTTATAAAGCATAAGTTGTTTTAATTTTCTGAATTATCTTATTCATTGTCTCAGTAGTGTAATTGTATAGTCTATACCTGGGTTATGCAATAAAATAGTATTTTTAACATGAAAGAAAATACTAGTCTCAGTTCATAGTACTGTGAATATCCCTGCATTTTACTTGTTTGAAAGTTAAACGAATAATTAATAGTACTTCAGCTGCTCCTATTCTGAATGGACTATAATGGGGTCGTAGGTACATGGCAAACAAGCCAAACAGAAAGGGAGAACTGCAGTTTTGTGCAACAGGCATTTATATAAGCAGGTATAATATGAATGCAAAAGAACACATCCTGAAAATGGTAGCTATTATTATCCATGTGGCTATATTTCTTAATATAAACCGTGAAAACATCCATTCTGAAAAGCTGTGCCTTTACACCACATGTAACAGTCCCACACAAAGCAGAATCTCCTTGGTGATTACCGTAATAATGACTAAGATTGAATGAAACCCTTTAGCTCTCACTCTCTTTTCGAAAGGACAAGTAATAGGACATACATTTTAAGCAAAATATGGCCTCAGATACTGTAGTGCTGTTGCTGCTTTTTAATTTGAAGATTTCCTACCATTGTAGTTCTTCAGCACAGGTTCTATGGCTTAGGACAGCCGGCTGTGGACCTGGACTCACTGATAAGTCATCTACTTGGACATACAACAACGCATCTGTGTGCTGAGAAAGAAAAATCTAATGCTTTTGGGTGTTTATGCCTACTTGATGATCTGAGAAGAATGCATCAATTTATATTTATGTTAGTGAAAGATAAGCTACATGACCATAAAATATAAGATCTACTTCATTTTTTGAAACTTTCCATCACAAATTGCCAAAAGATCCTTCCTGAAAACGTCACAATGAATCATGCTACTCAGAAGCCAAACTTCCAGGATCCTCTTTCTGTTACTTGTAAAGATGCAGAGACATGCAAAGATTAATTACTGTCCCTTTCTTAAAGAAATATTCATTTAAGACTGAGATAATTAGAAAAATGTGAAAAGAAACCTTTGACCATCAGTGGTTGTGAAAGTGGTTTTTAAATCTTTTCCAAAATTTCTAGAGGCCCCTTGCATTGGACAGGGAATGAGAAAGGTAAAAAGTGTCAAATCTGAGGCCACTTGACCCACAATACAATACGAAAACTTTTTGTTTTCGTTGACTTTGTTTATCCATCATAGAAAGATTTACCTTGGAGCAAAAAGGAAAAAGGAATTTAAAAATTATTTTACTATGAGAAAGAAAAAATATCCAAAGTAAAACCCAAAGGAAACTTGACAAACTTGTTTAGCTAACCAGTCAGTTGATCATTAAACAAGAATTTATTGAGTATCTATTTTTGCCAGTCACTGCTCTAGGGACCCTTGAGACACATCAGGGCAGGGTAGAGATTTCTGCCTTCACCAGATTCCTTCCACTGGTGAAAGGAAGATAAATAAACAAAATAAAAGAGAATCTTTTTAAAGTATGTTAAAAGATAGTAATTTCTATGAAGAGAAACTAGATCACGGTATGGAAGTTCAGGAGAGGGCCAAATTGCAGTATTAAGCAGGGTGGTCGGTTTTAGTCTCCTTAACATTTTTAGCAAAATCTTGAAGTATGTGAGAATACTAGCCAATTATTTAAGTATTTCAAGATAATTATATGTTATTTTTCCAACATAGACACCTCAGAAATATATCTACTTAGCTTTACCTTGAAAATGTGGTATTCAGATAACTAGGTGTCAGCAGTGTCAACTATACATCATTCTGTGAAGTCAATAGTGGGGCAAAACATTAATTTACAAAAAAAGTTTCCTCTCATTGGTACCTCCGGTCCATGAAAAAATGTCTATCTCCCTGCCTCCTTCAACCAATAAATTTGCAACTGAAAACCAGCATTTTGCCAATGATTTCCTAGGGTTGCTCAAAGTGGAGGCAAGTCTATTTCAGCTTCATTATTGTATGTAAGATAAATGTTAAAGTGTAAAGAGTAACAGAGATATCTAAATAATTTTGATTGAGGATAATCAATATTTAGTACTTTTTTGTACAAATGTTCTCTGTAGTACAGATCATCAGGACATTGGTGTCTAGTTAGTTCAACCAAAGACAATGCCAGAATCATAAATAATAGAGTATTAATATGATGGAAAGAAGATATTAAGATATTGATACCGCTTTTGTTAAACCTTTGGCAGATTACATATCAATCAATTTAAAATTCATTTAATCCAAATGCACATGGTATCTTTTTCTTACTGTCACCATTAATAAAAAGCTTCTTCTATGCACTTTTGCAATTTGTCATGTAACATTACCCTCAGTAATTGAGTATTTTTATTAATCCATTATTACAGATCATAAGGTTTTGACATATGAGGCTAAATTGTTTACTCAAGGTCAGTAAGAAACAAATCTGGAATATGAACCCAGCTCTTATGACTTCAGGACTATTACCCATCAGTTATAAGGTGGAGTTTTACTCTCTCAAATGAAAATGTCGATAGTGAGAGACACCGCATCCTAGATAAAAACCTGTGAATGGTTTCCTTTATACTACCACTAAATTTATTGTCTAAGAATAAGAAGATGAAACTCTGTTTCATGATTATTAGTGTTTAACTGAAGAAAAATCTTTGCAGTCTGCTTAAGGTTGGCTATTCTATATTATAATAGTTATTTTGATTCAAAGTTGTTACAAAGTTTTGCCTATCATAATAAGCATCATCACCTTTCATGTCTTATAACACAAAGAGTGACAATATTATATTATTATATTTTTAGATGATCTCTAATATTCTTCTCTGCTCCAAAATGTTATGATTCTAATTAAAGATTCAAATTTCTCTAGTTTAAGAGCTAAACACTATGGAAAATTACATTGTTTTTTAACCACTGGCCAACATCATTTAGGAAATGGCCTCCTATCAAGCCTAAAAGTGTTGATGATGGCTATTAAAAATCTAGAGTAACAAAAATACATTTGCAAATGGATAAATAACATAAAGTAATTATTTTGGAGAAGAAATAATGTTTAACCTCCATTATGTCATAATTTGAAAGTTTTGCTATTTGCAACATATTTCAGTAAAATGCATCTAAGTTTCTATTCATACCACCTCATTTTTTAAACTATTAAACAACGGAGAGTCCTTTCTGTGCTGTTCTCTGAGAACAAGTTAGTCTACAACAAGTTGAGCAAAAGCCTTGTTTAGATGATCAGTTTTCCAATGTTATCATTGTTTAAGGAATGTATAATGACACAGAACACTTTGCTTCGCAGAGCCAGGGTTACAGAAATACAATCAAGCTTGGACTTTTATTAGTAATACATATAACAAGATTGGTTAAATCACAGCAAGAGATAATACATAAGCATATACTCTTCAATTAGTTTTTCTTGGTTCTACTCAGAGCTAATGAACATGTAAGCTAAAGATGAACTGCTAAATAAACAATGAATTCTAAATAGTCACACAGCCTTCTATGTATACTATATAGATAAAAGTAGATATTTAATGTCTGCTTTTACAAGGTGAAACTCTGGTCTTCCCACGGTCTGTGGCTGTGAGATAAGGGGATCCAGTATTGCAAGAGTAGAGATAACACAGTAGAAAATTAAAAAAAAAAATCTTACTTCTTAGTTTGTATATGTACCAAACACAGGCATTTTAACAGTAAGGTTCTGTCAACATTCAGCAACTTTTCTGAACAGAAGACTTATTAGTATGAAGCTAAATGAGGAAATACAATTTAAGAATTTATACAGATGAAGATACATATTTTAATAACCAAATTAGGTCTATATCAGAAATCACAGCAAAACATATTTTTAAAAGTATAAAACTAACATGCATTAGGATTTTAGTAATTGGAAGTTGTGCACTTCACAGACAAATTCGCTATATAGCAACACAGGACTCGAAAATGGTATAAAAATAAAGATCATGGAAACTGTGTGATCTGAATGTTGTATCTTTCCAAAATTGATAAACTGAAATCCTAACCCACAAAATGATGGATTAGGAGAGGGGGATTTTGGGATTTGATTAGGTCCTGAGGGCAGAGCCTTTATGAATGGGATTACTGTTCTTATAAAAGACACTCCAGAGAGCTCTCTTGTTCCCTTTCAAGTGAGGACACAAAGAGAAGGTAGTGATCTATGAACCAGGAAGCAAAATCTCACTGGACACTGACTGTGTCAGCCCTTGGTCTTGGACTTCCCAGCCTCCAGACGTTTGAGAAATAAGTTTCTGTTACTTACAAGCTACCCAGTTTATGGTATTTTTACATAGCAGCCTAAATGGACTAAGACAAAGACAAAAGAAAATGTATTAAAAAAACACCAAATGCTTTATTCTTTTCTAAGTATTAATAATATCAAATCTATTTTAAGTTTAATAAAATATTAATTGTGGTATGACAGTATAGATAAAAATTTAAAGCACATGGTAATATCAGATATTACTCATCAATTAGTTAAGATGGAAGAGTTGTATACAGGTCTTACCAATTACAATTAGCTTTAACAATTAGTTTTGAGAAAAATCTATATTATTTTTAGAAATTATACTAATTTAAGATCTACTCTTCACAAAGAGAATAAGGCTTATGCATTTTCAGAATGTGTAACTATATTCTTTTCAGTTCTACTTGTAATATTTTGCTCTTCTAGTAACATGAGAAGCCTGGATAATTAAACAATAAATGTCCATTTGACTCTTTAAAATGGACAATTGAAACCACCGCCCCCAAACAAATATATTTAAGTCATGAAAATGGCAAATTCAAGATACAATAAGAAAAATGTTCTGGAAATACAATGGTCAAAGAGAAAGACAAGCTTTCTGCCCTCATAGAGCTTACACTCTACCAGGAAAAGTTAACATTAAGTATAATCACAAATACAAATATATAATTACAATTATGATGACTTATGAAGGAAAAGTACAAGCCTCCAATCAAAGTGCCAACATTAGCTGATAATTATTAACTTGTGCTCCTGAGCTATTAACCAGCTATTATGGCTTGATTTTCATGTGTAACATATTTTGACTTTTTTGTAATTTATATAGTCATTCATTTCTGACAAGCCATTAAAGTAAAATATAAATAAACAATCAAAGCAATTATTGGAATGAAGTGACCAGTTACACATACATAGGAAAAGAAACAAGAACAAAAGAGAAAAGACATACTTCATTCAAGGCAAACAGATAAACCTAAATTCTAAATAGAAAGGAGAATAAAATTAGCATTACCAATGATCCTACAACAATATCATTGACAAATTTCAAGCCCCAAAAAATTGTGATCCAAATTTCATGAAGATCATTTGAATCCATCTACCCACAACCAGCAAAAGTAAGGCTGTCTTTGAATAACAGATCTTCAGCTGCCCGAAAGAAAACTATAATTCATTCAAAGTTTATTCTTAACCATATCCAGTTAAAGGTGACATATCTTTGTTTGGGGAATGTAAAAAACACAAGTAACAGATTGACTCTAAAGTTTGAAACAGGATGACTAATTAAAAATAGGAGGCTCTATGGCCTATGAGAAGAATGAGAAAACTTGTGTTTCATTCACTGTGATTCTGCCAGCCCATAGCAGTGGTCTCTAACATGTCTCCAGCTGACTTCGCCATTTTTGTCATGTACACATGATAAGGGATTTTACAGTTTCCAAACCCTGAGTTGTTATGGAGCACAGAAGGATCAACATCAACTCTGTAAGGACACATCACAAAGCGAGACCAGTGCTTACCTCGAGAGAAAGGACTTGAGAGGAGGATGAAGAAGGTTATCAAAAGGCATGTTCTTTTTACATGTGTTAATTATTTTTTTAATGAAATATATTCATCTATCACTGGACATTTAAAAAGTTAGAAAATATTTAAGAATTCATACAGAAGAAATCAAAATAATGAAGATGTTCTTGAATCTATTTTTTTCTAGTCTTTTTTTTCATAAAGAAAGACATTAATCCACAAAACTTCATTCCAGATCCCCTGAATTCACTACTCACACAAGAGAAAAGTGAGAAAACTGAGAAAATTGCTCCATGATTATATTGAGATATAAAAATTTAGGAAACTTAAGTTTACACTGTAAATCAGTTATATAAACTGGCCAGATTTAACCCCGATTTTATGCACGACTAAGATTTAACTCCACATAGGAAACTGCAATGTAAAGTTCCTAAATTATTTTTTCCAGATTTTTTTTTAATTCTTCCAACAGATGGCACAAGGTGGGGATATTCACATAAGAGAGACTTGGATTGATGTTATGTTTGCCTTTTTCTGAATTCCTACTTCACTTTGTACCACTCTCACAGCACTTCCATTCTGTCATTCATTCTAACTTGCCCACATGTTTTCATTTCCTTGTTATATGAACACTCTGTGGATGCCATGTCATAGTCATGACTGTATTTCTGCTCCAGAATATAGATTTGTTGAATTAATCTGCAATTAGAGAAGACTTACAATCACCTTTCTCATTTCTCTACATCTAATTAAACAATATGAAATGGGTACCAATCTGATTTGCAAAATACTCAAGTCCATCTAAAAATCTTCTCTCTCCATTTAACAGCAAAAAGCTTACTCGTCCCAATAATAGAAGAAGAGTGCAATGAAAAAAACAATTTCCTGTCCTCTGTGTCTTTGTGCTGATTGAGGAACAAAATCTGATGAAAACTGGTGAAGTTAAAATATAATGTTTGACACACATGCCAACAGAAAATATTTAAGACTGATATAGAAAAACTGAAAAAAGTTAAGTGACACTTAACATTAAGTACACCAAAACAAATATCAGCTGAGTATAAACATGAACTATTCCACATGTAGAAAATGGTCGTATAATTAAAAAATTATTTTAAGAGTTACTTTTTCACAAAATAACAAATATAGGAGTGTATATACTTAGAAATTACGTATTTATACATGCATCCATACAAATCCACATATGCATATATACAAACACATATACATATACTTTACTCAGCCAGTAAGATAAAATATATTCTTCCCTCTATGCCATCCTAAGTCCACAAACTAAGAACATGATGAGAAATGCCCACTTAAGAGAAGGCAGTGGATGTGATTTTGGCCTCAAGTGAAAACGTTTAGAAAGCACTCAAAATGGTACACAAAACCTCTGAAATAATTGATACATACTGTCATTTGCATAGCTGCTAGAGGCTTAATATGAGATTAAATTATGTTATTGAAAATAGCAGCCAAAACCAAAACTGTGATAACCTATGTTGTCGGATCAAAGTATTCAAACAGCATTTGTTTCTAAAGCTCTATTTTACACATTTAAAATTGATATCATTTCTTACATATTGCCTGGCTCATGTTCAGGTGCTTTTTCAAGCAGAAAAGTTTTCCTGCTAGATGACACAAACATAAAGGTGTAGAACTGTGAACTGTGGTCCCAATTCACCAGATTAACACTGAGAACATAGGAAAGAATAAAGATATTCCTGCATTTAAACTAATAATAATAATTAAAAAATAGAAACTAAATAGAAACATTCACTAACACACAGTTAAAAATAGTTGATTTACAGACTATTCTATATGTTTGCCACAGCTGCATACCACTTACTTCCTTTTAATGACAACATTAAACACAATGAAGATGGTTTTAAATGGCAAATTACACATGCTTCTGGATTTTGTACCAATACCATCAAAGAGTACACATGCCTGACTTACCAAGCAATGCAGGAATGCATAGCTAGTTGATAATGTCCTTAAAACAAAGTTAGTATGCATAAAGAGAAATGTCTTGCTCCTCTGTTTGCCTCTTTCTTAATACTGCCTTTTTAGGTTACTACAGTGTTCATGTGCATAAATGACATCTAGCAGACAACAAGGTGATGCACCCACAGCAGTACCATTTCAGTGGTGCACATGCTTAGACTTATGTCTCAATATAGAATGGCTGGGGCAGCTGTGCTGCAGAGCTGAATGTTTGAAGATCACATATTAACAGTCCCTACACTTATTTAAGTACCATTAAATGATACTGCAGAAACTGACACCAAAACCTATAGCTAATTTCTAAATATACTAATTATGTGAGCACCTGACATGAAAAAGATCACTCTAAAGAGAAAAAAAAGGGTGGGGGTGAAAACGGAAACATATTGATGGATTTTTCTTACCTTATATTTATAAAATATTTATTAACACATATACCTACCTCCCAGTGCCCATTACCAATGCCAAAAGGTCTAAATACATTTATGTAACTCAGACACACTGTAATTCATACAGATGATATTAAGAAGAAATAAAATAATGTAATACCTTTACTTTTACCTATGGATTTGATGAAATGGGTCCATGAAGGAAGGGTTTCCAGACAAAGAGGATAAAGAGGAGAAAAACAACAATAAGAATTATGAACATATGCAAAGTCACTACTCTCTGAAAATTAAACAAGACATGAAAGTATAAACAAGGTTTTGAAGACAAATGGAGATGCAATCAGGACATGTTGGGGATTCTGCGTTTTTTGAAGGCAAGTACATGCAAAAAATTGAAAGGCCCATGCTCAGTTTTTAAAAGATCACACAAAAGAGAGACACAATAAATCTATGTAGAGAAAGTATTGATTCTGTGGAACACTATACTCAGCATTCTAGAAGCGAGAAGCCAAAGATGTCTGCATGTTCCCAAACTGTCATGCATGGATGAAAAATGGACTTATTTTTTGGATACAGTGGTTTAAACTGAGGATCTTCTTTCAGACAGGAACCTCTGATGGTTCTCGGTTTTTCTTTACCATAACCACCCTTTACTGCATATGCTGATAAATATATAGAAATTTTCAATCACAATTTCTTATGTTTCATTTATTTGCAAATATTATAATGCAAGAAATGAAGGAAAATAAAAGCCACAGGAACAAACCAAAATCAAACGAACAAAGAAACGGAAGAGAAACACATGAAAAAATGTGAAAGAAAGGTATGTATTTAATTTGCAGCCATATAATTTGCAAGCATTTGCCCATCCTTTGCAGTGATGGTTTGAAAGCAGCTACAGAACAAGAAAACACTGAAAGCAGAGTGGAAAAGGAACAGAGCCCATACCTTGGTCGCCCATCATCAGGTGCGCCAGACCTTGAAGGGAAACAAGAGCACAGTCAGCAATAAACAAGGGAGCATGGGAAGGCAGGGTTGTCACGGTGACAAAAATGTTCAGTGACAGACATCTCGTTTCCTATGAGACATGTCTGTATCACAGAGGCAAATCAAAACGCATTCTTTCAACCCCTGGTTGGAATGCTTTGGGGCAAAGTGTTCTAGAACTGCGTTTTAAACACTGGCATATGCTGCACTGTGTATTTCTTCCATGCATCAGTTGGAACAACCAAGAGCACAAGAGCACGACTTAAAATCCAACCAATCCCCTCAATATTACATCTGCCCTCTGTGCCCTTTAATGAGACTGTTTTGCATATTGCCCCCACAGGGCTCGTAATTCTTCAGTGATGAAATTACATTTTTTAAAACCCAATGGAATACCTGAAACATGGGCTGGGTCTGATCTTTTTCCCCTCATCAAAAAAAGAGCATTTTATAATTAAATGAAGAAAAAAAATTGTAGTCACATTGAAATGATAATGCAGAAATGTCTCCTTGTCTGACACATGTAGCGGCTGACTAGGCTCGTTCAAATACAAAATGATCATTAGACATGCAGTTGTAAAGTTAGAATTTACTACAGAAAAGGGTTTTTAAGAAACAATGGGTCAGCTGCAAATACGGTAAAGCAATTTTCCTCGGAGAACAAAATTATTTGAGATTTCACCTAAATATTTCTTAAATGCTGAACTCTAAGTTAGTGTAGAGATACATATTACAGATGTAATTTCATCAAGGAATTCTTTAAAGGACATTAAAATTCCTTTATTTAATTTATTTATTATTTCCTGCTTGACAATTCACTTCAAACTGAAGAGCACTCCTCTTCTAAAGAATACTACTAATATGCTTTCAAAAATTATTTTGCTATTCAAGAAGTCACTTTTTACTGAAAGGCATAATTCCTAGCTTTTTATTTTAAATTCAGAAATAAAGCTATTTCTCTATCCATGTATATGTCTACAATATGGGAAAATGTTAGAGAAATACACATATATCAATTTTAATAAACTTGTATTTTCAATTCCCAGTGCTATTTCAGATATATTTGAAACTTTATTTGAGCTATATAACATTACACATCGGTTTCATCCGTATTTAAATTATTTGTGTTGTTTTCTTAAAATTTTAGGGGTATTCAAACATCTCTGTAGGCTAGATATAATTACAAATAATCATCTAATCACAATATAACATGAAAGTCATTAAACACAGTAGTGTGATGCCTCTGAACTGTAGCCTCTCTGTATTTTCTGAGTGATTTTAACAAAAAGTTCACATAGGCAGATTCAACAGCTTATGATCTATTGATAATTCACAGTGTTTTATATGCTGATAAATAGTAGCTTATTTGTCCAGGTTATATATTTTTTCATTTAATTTCACTTTTAAAACTACTATAGATATTTCGAAGTAACATTTTATAAGTTTTTATGGACTAAATGAGGAAATTGTATTGAAGATCTACCTTTTAGAAAATATAGTAGGTACTTCTAACGGTTTTGATGCTACATCAATAAGGATGGAAATTCACTAATCCCCGAATAATTCACATTCTTCCTGCTAGACTTCCTACATATACTGTAAAGGTCATATTATAGATAGAGATATTAAAATTATGATTGAATAGACTTTATTACAATAGTTTATGGTCCTATATTCTAAAAATCTTATCATGGGATGAATGTGTGTGAAAAGAGAAAAGCATTCATGCTAATTAGGCTGATTTTAAAGCCTCTTGGAATGCAATAGGATTTTAACAGAAAAGAAAAGCATTTCACAGGATGGATAAGGAAATGCAAAAGAAGTTGAAAAGATACCTTTAAAAAATAACTTTTAAACTCAGTTGACATGCACAATATAAATGAGACTGATTTTAAAAGATATTAGGCCTACAGGGTAATATATCATTTTTGTCAAGTATACACTCACATGCAATTAAAATTATAGTATACAAAAACAGAAGCCATATGTGGATACAACACTTGGAAAATAGTAATTTATGATTTCTTTTAAAGTTTTAATCTATTTTATTTAAATAACAAAACAGAAATGTTCAGCAGCTAAGCAATTATAATATTATCCATGTAAGAATCACAAATATAATGTTTACCCCTGCTACTGGTCAACTCTGTATTACCATGAAGTGTTCTTTCTTAGATACATGAAGTCTTGGTAACCTTAATGGCTATTTATCTGTAACCTGGGATAGGGAGTCTTTTTCTAAGAAGTCCCTCATTCTATAGAAATGTACATTTACAGAATGACTATATTTCAAAATATGGTAGCAAAATAAAATATACTAAATGCTGTCTTCCCATATACAAATATTAGTAAATTAGTAAATTGTTTATGTAAGAACTGTTAATGCTGTGAATATATAAGTTGATAGAACATATATAAGTTGATAAAATCTTCCCTTTCACAATTCTTTTGTTATGCCTAGTTCTTTTTGCATGTTAACCCTTTGAAGATTTGTTTGTAGCACACTGACTAACGCATTTAAGTTCTTAAAAAATGAGAATAATGAAATATGTTTTAATTTGCTGGATTCTACAGGAAAATATATAAGCTATATAACTTCTTCAAAATTCCTTGATAGAGATAATTTTTTATAAAAGCATGAATAAAATATTTGGCAGGCAAAAAATATTACAAATATACTTACCAGGAATCATATCGAAGTGCTGTATGCTTTCATTTCCACTGGCCAGTGGCTTAATTTTTAATCTAAATTTATGTCTCTTACTTATACTCAGTACTTTATTGCATTCTTTTTATACATCCAGTCATTTTAAACAAACCAATGGATATGAAATGAGATAATGCTAAATTTTGCCAGAATAGAATAAATGATTTTGATAAAAAATGCAAAAAGGATCATGCACTGTCTTATGAAACTACAAAGAAATATTTTGTCTTTTAAAGTAAAAAAGCAGAATTGTATCATTTTTCTCATACAGAACACTGTAATAACTATTCTAAGGTTCATATAGGATGCTGAGGTCTATCAAGGGTTGGAGTTAAGCTTGAAAAAGTTTCATATACTTGGGATGGCACGGTTGAGAATGTATGTGTTCTGTATGAAAAGTGATACACAATCCAGAAACCAACAAATGTTCAGAAAGAAGTTCAACTTACCGTCTAACTTCAAGATGTACCCTATTAGTACTAAGAAATAAAGGACAAATGAGAGTTGGAAAAATAAGGTAGAAAGCACCCACCTTCCACATTGTTGTCTTCTGAAAGCACATGACAAGGAGGGAGAGAAAAGGAAAAACATTCATTAAGCAGCATGCAGACTGGACCTTGCCTTTGCATGTCTTCCTCATGCAAGGCACCGAACACATCATGCAAGTGCTCCATCACTATCATTCAAAGGGGAAAACAAAATCACAGGGAAGCAGGTTCCCTCCCATTGGCAGCATTGATAGGAAGTGAGACAAACTTTCATAACACTGCCATGTCCTGTTTTAAAAAAAATCTTTCAACTGCTCAGTATAAAGCAAACATTATTGTTATTACACGTTGCTGGTGTGGTCTATCTAGGCAATTATTATTAAAAGCTTTTTTGTTTTCTTTTTAACAATTCTAAAAGGTTCTATTTCCACATACTGATTTGGCCTTAGATTTTAAGAAGTCTATTGGAAAGAGCTATGAAATTTCAGTTAAAGATATTCCAGTTCTACCAAATATATTATCCATATGCCATTACCGCCTTTTAGTATTTCTAATACCTCAATTGCTTTCCTTAAAGAAAAACAACATAACTATATGGAACTAAAATCTGCAATTTATTTGGTTAATTTATAGCATATTAATATTTTATTGCAAATGAGAATAGTTTATTGGAATTTATAAAAATGCTAACTTTTAAAAACGTTAGGTAGAAAAAGTGATCATTGGAAGAGAAGTCCATTGGGAACTGTCCATTAGGCAAATTGGTTTGTCATGATTTAAAAACTTTGTACTTCTGTTGAGGATGTGAATATGAATTTGTTTGAGACAATGAAAATATTTAGCCCAATTTCTTATATTTCTATATATCTATAAAATACCTACATATTTTCATGTATTGTTAGTCATATTTCCATGTGTGTACCTACATGTATATGTATAAACATATATATCCAAGCAGATTTGTATTTCCTAAGATAATCAATATAAGTATATAAGGTTTAAAGTATTATTAGCACCTACTGGAAAATTCAAGTTCTATTTGAGACTCGGGGCCTGGCATCCAGGCAAGAAATGGAAGGGAAAGCTGTCTTAGGGGACTAGGGCAAGAGCAAGGTTTCAGTACTTATCAAAAATGTTCTAATAGTAAACTCTACCCATGTTGACATTTTAGTCTCATCCTTATTTTTTGTTTAATTAATTGTACTTTATAAAGTCATCATTTGATCAAAAGTGTTTATAAACATGGCAACATGCAAGTATAGAAACTTGAAAGCAAAAACAACTAAGAATGTAACATTTTATTAGGTTCACCTAAAACCTTCTTAATTGGATAAAGTTACTAGTGAATTAAAAATCAACAATTTTGTTTAAAACATTTCAGCTGAAAACTGAAGTATCAACACAGGCACATTTACTGATGTGGTGTTAGCACGTAACAGAAAATGGCTAGTGGCTAAATGTGGGTAATAACATCTTTACACAATACTTGGTTTTCCAGAGTTAATTTTAAAGAAACAACAAAAAAAGTTTCAAATATTTGGTTTGTGATATTGACTTCTAGTTTGTTTTTGTTTGTTTTTTTGACTGCCAATTTATTAAATAAGGAATTAGGCTGAATTTGTTACTTTTCAGTGGTGACTTTGATGTTACACAAACACAAATATTAAAGTTTTGTTTTACTGCATTATATTGGACATAATACAGGGATATAAATTATTGTAATGTTTAAGATATACTTTACCTGTATATTAACTGCCCTTTGAAATTGTATCTTCTGTTTAAGATGCTTACTTAACAAGATTATTTAATATGTATTGTAAAATAATAAAATCAGGGAATTTAGAGGACAGTCAAGTGCCAAGACAGTATGTCAATTGCTACAGCATTATTTAATTTCTGTAAAGATGGGAAAATATGGTCGTGAGGAGCAGTGCTTCCGTAGAAATTTTGGTAAAGTGTGGCCTAAAACTATGATTTAAAAAAGGAAAGAAAAGCAAACCAACAAAATGAAACAGGCCCAGGCCTGACACCAACTTTAGGAACGTACTAAGTAGGGTATTATAAAAGGAGTCCAAGATCACTGATTCAGTCCTGACAGCAAGTTCTCCTTTCATGACCACAGGTACAATCCTAGGTTTTGCCATGGATCCTACTCTACCATCTAGCATTTTTGCTGAATTCTTAGTCATAATGAGAACAAGCTTAATAATGGGAATTCCTGAATACAATCCAAGTCATGCTTAATGTGTAAACAAATTGACTCGACTAAATCCAGAAAAGTGGTCTGTCTCAGAAAATTTAGACTTAGAAAAAAAAAATCTAAGTACTAGAATAAATGGGTGATATATTAACCACTGTTTAAAAAAACAATGATGATGATGATGATGAAGACAACTGGCTTGGAACAGACTTTCCTTCAGTTTCTGTATATTTTCAGATTCAAACTCAGAATAAAAATCCTCTTTCCTCTTCCATTCTACTCTATTCTGGTATCCATTTGCTAACTTTACATAATTTAAAACTTGTTAACCTAAAGAAAATCCCTACATTATTTCAGAATTTGGACATGATTATAAATGGTGGTAGCTCCAGCATTTAAAACCATTCTCCAGGTATTTTTTCCCTTCTCTTTCCTTTCCATTTTATTTCTGTACTAAATAATAAATGTCGAGTCAAAAAAGAATAGTTCATCTCCTCATAACAACTTTATCTTTGTAGATTCTTATACATACAAATGCTACTTTGCTTTTGAGCAGCAACAAAGACAGGTGATGAATTTTGGCATGCCACAGTGTACAGGTAAAGCAGCATATTTTGGTTTAGAGTAAGGTAGAAAGCAGTCCATCCGGCCTTACCTGTGGACACTGTCAAGTTACGGAAAATCGCTTGGTTTGCAGAAAACCCTGGCTTCTTAATTCTGCTGACCTAATCCTTGCTGAGTAAATGAAGTGCGTCTCTTAATCATCAACTTTACTACGATGACCATGCCACCTATAAAGATCACACTCTTGTTTTCTTTTGATTGGAAAAATAATGAATATAGAGCTGTGAAAAAGATACTTTACATTTTATTTTTCTTTCAGATAAGATGGGCTTCTCTCACAAAGATGGGAATTGGGCACCAGAATATCAATCATGCTATGAATAATGGCTGTGTGCTGACAAGGCGGCAAGCAACAGCCTGTTTTAAAATCACTGTAAAAGAGCATCCCCACAAAATTTTTATCTTTGGCCCCCAGCTTGTAAGAAAGCAAGGACAGTAATTTTAATTTATCATTCCAGTGTTCTTTGCACATACTCTTAAGTATATGGTTCTAGGAAAAGAAGTGAATACAAAAACAAATGTGCTTGTTTCAATATAAAGAAAATCATCACCAGCAAAAAATTAAAATTTGGAATAAAATATCACAAAAATCTCCTTTCTGTATAATCAGTGTTAAAGTTTGGCAATATGTAAGTCTTTCTCTAAATGTACAGACAGTGGTCCATTTAGTACTACAACTTGCATTAAAAAATGGCCAATAGAAGCGTCCTGATATCACTTGGGCATTCCTTTACTTCTTTAATTTTTGGTTTCCTTCCTTCTCTGCTAGCTGCCTGTGACTGGCTCCCCTCATTTTCTTTGATTCCCTCTCTCCTCCATCAAAACTGCCACCACTGCGAGTAGCTTCTGTCCCAGATACAAGCACTCCAAGGTATGGCATATTACAGCAAAACTGGTGGTGGTAAAAGGCAGTGGAAAGACAGATGAAGAATAAGATTCTGTTTCCTTCCTCCATACAAGGAGCTCGCTAACTTCTATCCACGTCCCTCTAGCCCATCACATTACTTCTCAAGCCTGTACTCCTCATTTTGGAGATGAAATACCAGTACAGCAGAGCTTAGTTCCCATGGTGGCACAGGATGGAGCTTTGTTTGTTCTTTTGGTATTAGCAGTGAAAGCCTTTAAAAAACCTCAATAGTCTGGGAATGCTTCAAGCACTGGGAAATGGAGGAAATTACTGAGACTGTGGATTAAAGCAGCAGTCAGCTGAAGGAATAGAAATGTGGGCCAGAACCAAGAGGACATTCAAAGAGAAAATCAAGCATAAAGGTCCATTATGGAGACTCAGGGAAGGAAAGAAATGGCCCTGGACAGGAATTGGGCTAATTTCAAACATGCTGTTTAACAGAGGACATCGCCTCCTTTTTCAATCCCAGCTAAATAATATTCCAGGACACTCCCACCCAGATGCTTGGAGTCCTCATCCTAGGGAATATATGGAGTCAACTACAACAGCCAGTTTTTCTCCTTCTTCTCTGCTCAGGAATAAAAAAAGTATCTCTAAACCGGATGCAGCAACACAGATGTTCCTGGCATCACACTAGAAACACTTAAAACAATTTCCCCCCAAAATACTTTGTTACAAAGACATGTGTGGTATTTAATTCAAAATGTTCTATCTTGTCAACGACAATTAAAAGAAAGAAGAGAAAAAGAGAAAGGGGTAAGGAGGAAGGAAAGCAAGAAAGCCTAAAGTTAACGCGATTTATAGTGATTAAGCTATTTGATGAACCTGATGAAATTTAATAACTGTTAGTCGACATATTATAACATAAATCGAATGACTCACACAAGCTATAATGAATTCAATTTCAAATTTTCATGAGGAACTACTACAAGGATTTTAAAATTTGTTTTGCTTTGATAACCTCAGTTCTTCCCCAAGTCTAAATCTTGAGAGTTAACATTTCAACATTCATTTTAATAGTTGGACTTAGGAAGGAACACTGAATTTAACAGTGACTGTAAACATGGTGACAAGCACAGTCTACAGTATGTGTGTTCACACCACCTATTTTTATTTTTTATTGCTGAGAAATGAATGCTTCTTGATACGGAATTGACAGATAACACTAAGCAGAGTGCTTATCACATACCCTCCCAACCAAGCTTAATCACTGTCACACAACTCTCCTAAGAAAGGTGGCTCAGGTGAGCAGTGCTTTCCTTTCTAAGAGTTTGATGTCATCATATTTTAGGATACAGAGCAAGAAAGCTCTTAGACTGAGTTTAAGAGAGTGAACTTACATACACCCTACCTACTTTCCCAACTTACCAACCCTTCTAGTGGTTATGTGGGTTTGACTTCTTTGTGAACAGATGGACAGCAGACATCCTTTAGCCTGTGTATTACCAGCAGAGAATATTCTGCAATGTGTTCTAGGTTTGCTATCATTAAGATGAAAAGTAGGTGAACTCCCACTAACGAGACTAATGGCCTTCATTTGAAAGAACTGTCAAACACCTACTGGTATATAAATTTTTTTCACAATTTTTTTCATCTTACTACAGAGGTTTTTCAACTAAATATTAAAATACTCTTACTTTATTATTCTATACTTGGGTTCTTAGACATGTCCAAAACAAATCTATTTAATTTATCTAAGAAAAGGCAAAAATACTTTGTGATGAAATCAAAAACATGACTAAACTACATTGTAAAAACGAGTCTTAAGTTTGATGCTGAAAAGTTACATTTACATGCAGTGAATAGAACATAAATTTATATGATATGGCTGACCTGACAATTATACATTCTTTTTATATTGAAGAAAAAATGAAATTTTATATCAAAATAAGAATATTTTATATTGTTATCTTCACTTCAATAGGACCCTCACATATGTAACAAACAGCTTGCAAGGAAGCTATTCCTTGGAAGGAAAAATGCATGGCATAATAAAAGGATTTGATTTTTCATTTCTTCAGAGCTCTTAGTTTTTCATTTTATATAGTGTTAAAAATTCACTGTATTTACATGTGTCAGTTTATGACTAAATTAATTTCAAAGTTTTATGAAAATCACTGAAAATTATTTTAAAAGGAATAGGCCATATTTAGCTAAATAAATTAGATCACACATTAAAATTTTCCAGGAGGCTCTCCGGATTGATTAAAATGTTACTTTTTTTTTTTTTTTTTTTCTGGAGATGGAGTCTCACTCTGTTGCCAAGGCTGGAGTGCAGTGTCACTGTGTTGGCTCACTGCAACCTCTGTCTCCTGGGTTCAAGCAATTCTCCTGCCTCAGCCTCCCAAGTAGCTGGGATTACAGGCGCCCACCACCATGCTCTGCTAATTTTTGCATTTTTTTAGTAGAGACAGGATTTCACCATGTTGGCCAGATGCCTGGCCATAAAATATTACTTATAATCAGGCTGACTATGGTGGTTCACACCTGTAATCCCAGTACTTTGGGAGGCCGAGGCAAGTGGATCACTTGGGGTCAGGAGTTCGAGACTAGCCTGGCTAACATGGTGAAACCCCATCTCTACTACAAATACAAAAATTGGCTGCGCATGGTGGCACATGCCTTTAATCCCAGCTACACAGGAGGCTGAGGAAGGAGAATCATCCTTCCTTCCTGCTCACTTTTGCTTTCCATTTCCATGGAATATCTTTTTCCACCTCTTTATGTTAAGTTTACATGATTCCTTATGTGTTAGGTCAATCTCTTGAAGACAGCAAATACTTGGTTGGTAGATTTTTATCCATTTTTGCCATTCTGTATCTTTTAAGTGGAGCATTTAGGCCACTGACATCAATGTTAATATTGTATGTTCCCACTTACAAGTGGGAACTAAGCTATAAGGACACAAAGGCAAACATAATAGACTCTGGGGACTCAGGGGGAAGGGCAGGAGAAGAATAAAGGATACAAGAATACACATTAGGTACAGTGTACACTGCTCGGGTGATGGATGCACCAACGTCTCAGAAATCGCCACTAAAGAACTTATCCATGAAACCAAACACCACCTGTTCTCAAAAATCTATTGAAATAATTTTTAAAAAATAATGTGCTAGAAAAACACACACACAAAATATAACTACTGATATCACTTTTTTTTCTTAACAGCAATAGAATAAATGAGTAAGAAGACTGTGAGAAGACTGAATGATTTCACAGATCCTGTTGCAAGAAGGCAGAAAAACCTCAGAGAAAAATACTATTTTCTTAATCGCATTTATTTGTTGATTCTATAAAGTCTAAGAAACTTTAATACTGCTTAATTTCCTTTATTAAAGAAAAAAAAGTCTCCCAGTCCTCTTCTCTAGATTGTTAGAATAAATTGTTTCCTCAGGAAAAACAACAACAACAACAACAACAAACATACATTTAGAAAATCTTTTGTCCTATTTTAGCAGCAAAATTAGGCCCAGGTTTATAACTGTGTTTACCCATGGGCATTCTAACCACTAGAAATCAAAGAAATAATTATTCCATAAATTTCTTGCTGTCTTTAAAATTTAAAGAAAAGCACTCATTTCATTCCGATCACATAAATTGTGCCTTCCTTTTTAAATATCTGAAACAAAATGACACTTTTGTTCAAAGCCAAATATTTTGATAGGTGAGACAATATATTATGAATTTGCCACATAAAATATATTTGCTTTTTTGTTGGAGTTATAAAATGCAAATCTGGTAAAAAATATTACTTACATTCCCCTTACATACTTGCTGTGTAGTAAATCTCCTGGGAACTGAGCAGCAAATTATAATTCTTTTGCAGGAAGAAAAATTAAATACTGTACAAACTGCAGTTCTCTTTGGGAAAAAAAGTGTTTTGTGTTACAGAGTAATAGGAAAATAGTTTGTTTATAGGTACAACCAATTCTATACTTTTGAAGGTATTATATATGTAGTTATTTGAGTTAATGTCTAGTGGCTAAACTAAGCCCATATGAATACTGGTCATGTGGAAGAGAGGGCCATGAGCTTGATTAATCCGTTCTATATCTGTTGATTTACTGATCCATAAAATCAAATCAACACAAATACAAATTTCTAGATACCCTAATGATTCCTTTTTAATGTTTTCCTGAAATGGTCATTCACTAGTTAAGAAAACATGCTGAATAGAAAGAGAAATTTCCTTTTGTAACTCTAATATAGCATCTTAAAATGTTAATTCCATAATTCAGAGGAGTGCATTTTACTTTTTAAAAATGTATAATAAGATGGTATACCTAATTACTTCTTGAAATTTGCTTAAACTGCTTTCTATGACTACCAGCCAGTCTGCATTTCTACCAAAACAATTTCAAGAAAATTTAATTTTAAAAATAATCTCATCAAGCCACACCTCATTATATGTTGCTTTAAAATGTGTGGCAATACAATGATACCATTACTTCAAAAGCTCCTCCCTAAGCATCAGTACCAGCATGTGTGTATCTCTCTAACACATATGTGTACACATATACACACCCAATTGGTATTTAATTTCATAAACAAATTCAAACTGTGATATTTTTCTCAATAAAAATATTTTTTCTACAAAAGTTAACATGAATAGAAGAAAAACATTTATAATACTTTGATAAGATCATCAATAATAACACAACTACTACATTACCACTTTTCCTATAAACATTTTACCTTACTAATAATAGGCATTAAATAAATTACAAACTTCTCTTTTCCTCTTTGTATCTGTTATTTCAATTTTATTTGTTTGTACATATTAGAAAAAGAGGGTATTTTCTAACTGCATGGTCGAATATGTAACCACAGAGACATATGGCATATTTCTAAGTAAAATTAAAATTTCAGTTCCTTAGCCACATTCCACATGCTCAATAGCCACATGTAGCCATTGGCTACCAGGCTGGACAGCACAAATTGTGAACTTTTCAGTCATCACAGTAAGTTCTATTGAGCAGTATTAACTACAGCTTCTCTGACAATATCTTTTAATATCAAGCTATTCATATAATGTACATATTATTTGTCCTTTATTCAAAAAAGGAAATAATTGAAATGCATGATGGTTTTAAAAGCAAACATCTATTTAGAGCAGGGTTATTACATTTGTGCAATATGGAGAACTTTGTAATATTTCCACTTAACTTTAAAATAATAACAACAATTAGGAAATAACCCTGATAAAAATTTTACTGTATTCATTTAAAAATGTGTTTGAATAATTCAAACTCTGGACAATTATTACTCTTTTCATCATAAGTCTTTTCCTTTAGACCTCACAGATGAGAAAATGCTTTGATTTTTAAGTAAACTAAACTAGTAGTCTAATATCTTCTTACTCTTAAGCCCCTCATTCTCCCAGTATGCCGAATTAGATCATTTATCATTACTATCTTTAAGTCTATGACCATTTTTCAACATAAGAGTTTAATAAGCTTTTAACAGTTTTAAAATTAATTTAAAAAGTGCCTTTCAACCTGCTATCTTATATAATGTATTCTCTTATAAGTCAAAGACTTTCCTTCCTATAACATGGGCATCTTTTTGAATATTACACCATAGAAAAATAAACCAAAGGAGCAAATAAAATAATCAACATTTCTGTAAGACTTAAATACAGCAGAGAGAAGGAAGTTGGATAAATGGAGCAGTTCACACCTCTAGTTAATTCTAGAAAAGTCCAAGATCCTATTAAGGAACTACTACATAGAAATAAATGAACCAATGAGAAGGCAAATAAAAACTGAGTAGGGAGAACAGAAAAATAATCCTGAGGCTGGGCGCAGTGGCTCAGGACTATTATAATTTCAGTACTTTGGGAGGCCAAGGCAGGCGGATCACTTGAGGTGAACAGTTCAAGACCAGCCTGGTGAAACTGCATGTCTCTTAAAAATCCAAAAATTAGCCAGGCATGGTGGCAGGCACCTGTAATTCCAGCTACTCAGGAGGCTGAGACAGGATAATCACTTGAACCTGGGAGGCGGAGGTTGCAGTGAGCACAGATCACACCACTGCACTCCAGCCTAGGTGACAGGGCAAGACACTGTCTCAAAAACAAAAAAGCAACCCTGAATATGGAATGGTGGAAAAGCAAAAGCAAAAAAAAGTGGCAAAATTATCTATCAGATGAAATGACGAAATAAAAAGTTTCAAGTCAAGAATAAGTAAGATGTATAATAAAAATTCATAATAGACTTTGCCAAGTCTATTTTAGTATTTAAAGTATTTGCCAAGTCTATTTTTGTGTTTAAAGAATGCTGGCCTGCTCCAAACATTAAATATCTTTAATGATTATAGAAAACTGCCCTTTTATGATAGATTAGTGACATCAAATCTCCATTGATACATAGTGACTGAAATAAGGCAATGCATTTATACCTCAATTTCCTAATGAATAACATTTAATCCATATTTCCCAAGCATATGAGCTGTTGTTGGGTAAATAAACTAAGTATTGAGAAGGAAAGATGATTTCCAAAAGACACTGAGGTCATCTGACATTTTAGCCCAACCTTGGTATTAGAACAACTTGAAAGAGATTATACAACATAATGAGATGCCTATTAATATTTATAGTGAAGAAAATATGTGTTGGAAAGCCAGAGTCAGCATCCTGACTCAGTACTATCTTAGATCTTCTACTGCTAGAGAAAATACACTTTTACATAAAATAATAAATATGACAGAAAACCTTAATACATTTCTGACAGCATTGCAATAACTAAGAAGAAAACTAGTTGTGCAACATATACAGTAAGTATGTGAAATGGCTAATAGCTGCTAGTAAATGCAGCTTGTGGCAGTACCTAGTAGCTTAGGCAATGTATATCTTGTAGCTGTCTAAAGTAAATTATGCTCAAAATGGGTAATATTGAAAATAATACTTAACACATGGGGAAAGCACAATGGAAAGAGAGCAGAAAAGTCACTGCTTTCCGAAATACTGAATAGACAGTGTCATCTTTTTTTTAATTAATATGGCTCAGAGCAATATGAAAACTATTCTGGACTGAGATTGAGAAAATAGACTTGATAATTTTTAACAAGCCTAATAATAGACTACGAGAATTAAATCAATCACTTGAAAGTTTGTAAACATGTATGAAAATGTGAGTAATGTGATAATTTAAAAAAAAATCAATAAATTGTCAGGAACAAAAAATACACTAAGAAACTATGAATCATTGGAGAATCTAGGCATTCCTTACCAATACTTCAGTGTTTTATCTATTCATCATGAAGAAGAAATTGGACAGAGCAAGGTGCCTGTAGTTACGAGACTTCTAGGGTCTGTTATCACAAATCAGAAAAATCTAATATGCTTTTTTTAATATTTAAAAATGTTTCTCAATGCTAAATGTTTAACTTGCTCCACAGAGTTTGGCTCACAGCAAAAGAATGTAAGGCCCCTTATTCAATAATGCCAGATTATAAAGCATCTTATTTATGGATAATATGTATTTAATGATGTTAGCCATTAAATTAGTATAATTAATGCTTCCTTATACAAATCACAGGCTCCATAAGAGCAATGCCTTTTCCATTCCCCTTCTTTTGTTCAGCTTCCAGCATGGTATGTACATGTACAATTTGCTTAATAAATATGTGTTATAAAGAATAATTAGTTTCCTACCTCAATTTCCTGCTTGGCTTCTATGAAACTATGAGTAGGATGGGAATGAGTATGTTTCTTTTAGTTGGCAGGATTTACTTGCCACAGTGAGCTTTCTTAAGTTGTATTCTCACACCAGATGTAAGGAACTCTATCAACTGGACATGTCATTTGGGGCAAAATAAACTGAAGGAGTTTAGTATTAGTTGCCATCCAAATCTCAGGCAGTCCCAGATTTATTAGTTAGGCATTTCCAAACTTTCTCCATGGATTGTTTTTTATGAAGTAGATGATGATGATGATGATGATGAAGAAGAAGAAGAATACAACTGTCTCTTAAACTCAAAAAATATTTCCACTTGTGTAATCTCATTCAATTATTATAAAGACATGGCCATGATTACTTGAGAGAAAATTAACTATTAAAGATCCAATGAGGTGCTAATAAAGTCATGCATGCCTCACGAATGGGGATTCGTTTCAAGAAATGCATTGTTAGGTGATTTCATCCTTGTGCAAGCATAATAGGGTGTACTTGAACAAATCTGGATGGTATGGCCTACTACACACCTAGGCTATCAGTATAGCTTATTGCTTCTAGGCTAGCAACCCATGTAGCATGTTACTGTACTGAATGCTATAGACAACTGTCATACAAGGTAGCTATTTGTGTATTTAAACATAGGAAAGGTACAGTAAAAATATGATTTTTTTTAATGGTACACCTGTGTAGGGCACTTACCATGAATGGAGTTTGCAGGACTGAAAGTTACTCTGGGCAAGTCAGACAGTAAGTAGTGAGTAAATGTGAAAGCCTAGGACATTACTGTACACTACTGTAAACTTTATAAACATGGTACATTTAAGCTACACTAAATTTATAAAAAATGAAAATTAAGGTATGTGTGCTCGATGGCTATTATGTCACTAGGCATTTTTCAGGTCCATTACAATCTTGTGGAACCATCATGATATACGGAGTCCATTGTTGACTAAAACGCTGTTATGTCACACCTGACTTCACTGTCAATATCACTATCAGTATGTTTGTCAGAACCATTCAATAAGACTCTAGCAAGTTCCAAACTTTCCCATATCTTCCTTTCTTCTTCTGAGCCCTACAAACTATTCCGTTACCCAGTTCCAAAGTTGCTTCCACATTTTTGGGTATCTTTATAGCGGTACCCCACTCCTGATATCAATTTTCTGTATTAGTCTGTTTCACACTGCTATAAAGAACTACCCAAGACTGGGTAATTCATAAAGAGTTTAAATTGACTCACAGTTCTGCATGGCTGAGGAGGTCTCAAGAAACTTAAAATTTCATTTTTAGCAAAATGCCTGACACATAGCAAATAGTCAATAAACATGAGGAATTAAATGAAGAATGAATGACCAAATGGTAAAATCAGGCCTGACTCCAAATTCTATGTTCATTCCTCTGTATTAGGGAGGTTTAGCAAACTTTTAATTAGTCACAGGTACCCTACAGGCTTAGCAGTATATTTATAGGAGTAAATAATTGTAAATTTTTAAAAAATTAAATGTAGGGGCCAAGCGTGGTGGCTCATGCCTGTAATCCCTGCACTTTGGGAGGCCGAGGCAGGAGGATCACAAGGTCAGGAGATCGAGACCATCCTTGTTAACACGGTGAAACCCCGTCTCTATTAAAAATACAAAAAATTAGCCAGGAGTGGCGGTGGATGCCTGTAGTCCCAGCTACCTGGGAAGCTAAGGCAGGAGAATGGTATGAACCTGGGAGGCGGAGCTTGCAGTGAGCTGAGATCACACCACTGCACTCCAGCCTGGGCAACAGAGCGAGACTCCATCTCAAAAAAAAAAAAAAAAATTACATGTAGGCAGCCCCATTAAAATAATGACTTACAAAGCTTCTTTTAGAAATCACATTTTTTGGAAAACTAGCATTGTTTCCTGAATACGAGCTATTGTTTCATGATATATTTAGTAAGTTAACAATGGAAACATTTTTAGTAAATTAAATAATTTTGTTTACAATCTAAAAACCAAATTTCTTTTTCAGAATTTTAATAAGTTTATGATTTATTATTTATAATAAAATATGTCAAACTTAAACCTATTTTTATTGGATAGGATGCAAATATTGAACACAATTAGATTAGTGACATTTTAGGAAGATCTCAAGCAACTTTTCTTTTCTCTAACAATTTCCCTTGATAAACTTCAAGAATAAGCAAGGTATTTAAGATGGCATTCTCAGGATTTTGGTTCAAATAATTAATTTTAGGTTTCACTTAAACTAGTTACCATGGTACCTAACATGTAAATACTAAACTAAAATAATGCTCCCTCTAATTAAAACAATTCAAAATAACCACATCAATTATGCACAAAAGAAACATACAATTTTAAATACTGTTTTCAGGGATACTAATCTGGTAAACATGACATACATGTTCTGATTCCAGTGGGGATGTACATTAATTAGAAAATTCATCCCTATAGTAGTTAACTGGGACATGCAGAAACAACCAAACCACCCATTGCATTTAGAATTACATAGCTGTCAATTAAATTTTTAAGAACCACCCATTGCATTTAGAATTATATAGCCATCAATTAAATTTTCAAGTGACTTTCTTATGAAGGGATTATGATACTAGTCCTGACTTTAAATAGAACAGACCTACGAAATAGAATTATTTCCTATTTATTATTTAATTCTATTTATGGCTCCTGAAATTCTGGCTAAACTTCAGTTTTTCAATCCATGAACTTAAAGTGCAATTTAAGAGATTTAATATTATCTTATTTAAAAGATAAGAAAACCAGGCCGGGTGTAGGTGGCTCACATCTGTAATCCCAGCACTTTCGGAGGCCAAGGCAGTGGATCATGAGGTCAAGAGATCGAGACCATCCTGGCCAACATGGTGAAACGCCATCTCTACCAAAAATGCAAAAATTAGCTGGGCATGGTGGTGCATGCCTGCAGTCCCAGCTACATGGGAGGCTTAGGCAGGAGAACTGCTTGAACCCAGGAGGTGGAGGTTGCAGTGAACCAATATCATGCCACTGTACTCCAACCTGGTGACAGAGAAAGACTCCATCTCAGAAAAAAAAAAAAAGAAAAGAAAAGAAAACCAAAGGCCACCATTGTATGACACAACATAACCCTGTGATCTCTGGGTCACAAGTTTGAATACAACTTCAAAAGAAATGGTGTCAATAACTAAACTACTTAAGAAGCAGACTTCAGATAACAAACAAGATCAAAGTTGCGTACTCCTTACTTAAGGATAGTAAGTACAATTTGGCTAAAGTTTTTTTTTTTTTTTCACATTAATTTTGGATGAGAAACTGGAATTCTAAGGTTTTGCTTTGTTTTGTTTTCCTAATACACTCCTGTATTAAAATACAAGGCGAAAAATAACCAAAAGTAGCCAATTAACCAATAACCCCATCCCCAAAAGGGCATCTAAAACTATGTATATCAGAATTTGCAAATTACAAAAAAGAAAATCAACAAACAAGTTTTGCCCACCTGAGACAGAGATGGATTGCTATGGTTTGGCTCTCTGTCTCTATCCAAATCTCATCTACAATTGGAATCCTAACATGTTGGGAGACTGGCCTGATGGGAGGTGACTGAATCACGGGGGCAAACTTCCCCCTTGCTGTTCTCATGATAGAATTCTTATGGGATCCGGCTGTTGGATAAGCATATGGCTCTTCCCCTTCCTGCTCTCTCTTCTGCCATCATGTAAGATGTGTCTTGCTTTCCCTTCACTTTCCACTGTGATTTTAAGTTTCTTGAGACCTTCTCAGCCATGCAGAACTGTGAGTCAATTTAAACTCTTTATGAATTACCCAGTCTCGGGTAGTTCTTTATAGCAGTGTAAAACAGACTAATACAGAAAATTGGTACCAGGAGTGGGGTACCGCTATAAAGATACCCAAAAATGTGGAAGCAACTTTGGAACTGGGTTAACAGGCAGAAACTGGAATAGTTTGTAGGGCTCAGAAGAAGACAGGAAGATATGGGAAAGTTTGGAACTTCCTAGAGTCTTGTTGAATGGTTCTGACCAAAATACTGATAGTGATATTAACAATGAAGTCCAGGCTGAGGTGGTCTCAGATGGAGATGAAGAACCTCTTGGGAACTGGAATAAAGGTCGCTCTTGCTATACTTTAGCAAATGAGATTGGTGGCATTTTTCTCCTGCCCTAGAGATCTGTGGAACTTTGAACTTAAAAGAGATGACTTAACATGTCTGGCAGAAGAAATTTCTAAGCAACAAAGCATTCAATATGTGACCTGGCTTTTTCCGAAAGTGTACAGTCACATGTGTTCACAAAGAGATTACCTGATATTAGAACTTATGTTTAAAAGGGAAACAGGGCATAAAAGTTTTGAAAATTTGCAACTAGACCATGTGGTAGAAGACAAAAACACATTTTCTGGGGAGAAATTAAAGCTAGCTGTGGAAATTTGCATAACTAAAGAGAAGTCGGACGTTAATAGCCAAGATAATGAGGAAAATATCTCCAGGACATTTAGTGTATCTTTGGGTAGCCCCTCCCATCAGAGGCCTTGAGGCCTAGGAGGGAAAAAATGGTTGTGTGGGCTAGTCACAGGGCCCAGCTGCTCTGTACAGCCTTGAGATATGGCACCCTGCATCCCAGTCACTCCAGTTCCATTCATGGCTAAAAGGGGAGAAGGCACAGCACAGGCCATGGCTTCAAAGGATGCAAGCCCCAAGCCTTGGCAGCTTCCACATGGTGTTGGGCCTGCAGGTGCACAGAGACAAGAGCTGAGCTTTGGAGCCACTGCCTAGAGATTTCAGAGGATGTATGGAAACAGCTGGATGTCCAGAGAGAAATCTACTGTGGGAACGGAGCCCACATGGAGAACCTCTACTAGGGCAATGCAGAGAGGAAATATGGGGTTGGAGCCCCCACACAGAGTTGCCACTGAGGAACTGCCTAGTGGAGCTGTGAGAAGGCAGCTACTGTCCTCCAGACCCCAGAATGGTAGATACACCGAGAGCTTGCACCATGAACCTGGAAAGGCTGCAGGCACTTAACGCCAGTCTGTGAAAGCAGCCACAGGGGCCATACCCTACAGAGCCGTGGGGGTAGAGTTGCCCAAGGCCTTGGGAGCCCACCTCTGGCATCTGCATGTCTTGGATATGAGACATGAGGCCAGGGGAGATTATTTTGGGGCTTTAAGATTTAATAACTGCCCTGTTTGGTTTTAGATTTTCATGGGGCCTATAGCCCCTTTGTTTTGGCCAATTTCTCCCATACGGGAAGGGAACATTTACCTAATGCCTAAACTTCCATTCTATCTTGAAAGTAACTAACATGTTTTTGATTTCATAGGCTCACAGGAGGAAGAAACTTGCCTTGTCTCAGATGAGACTTTGGACTTGGACTTTTGAGTTAATGCTGAAATGAGTTAAGGTCTTGGGGGACTTTTGGGAAGGCATGATTGGTTTTGAAATGTGAAAGAGACATGAGCTTTGGTAGGGGCCAGGGATGGAATAACATGGTTTGGCTCTGTGTCCCCACCCAAATCTTATCACAAACTGTAATCCCCATGTTTTGGAGTTAGGGGAGTGGCCTGTGGGTGGTGAGTGAATCATGGAGCGGACTTCCCTCTTGCTCTTCTAGCGATAGAATTCCTAGGAGATCTGGTTGTTTGATAAATGTGTGGCTCTTCTCCTTTGTGCTCTCTCTCTCTTCTGCCATCATGTAAGGCATGCCCTGCTTCCCCTGCACCTTCTGCCATGATTGAAAGTCTCCTGAGGCCTCCCAGCCATGAGGAACTGTGAGTCAATTAAACCTCTTTTCTTTATAAATTACCAAGTCTCAAGTAGCTTCTTACAACAGTGCAAAAATAAACTAATATGTGGACTTCACATATTAGGTTGGTACAAAAGTAATGGTAGTTTTTGCAATTACATTTTTTTTTATTATTATTATACTTTAAGTTTTAGGGTACATGTGCACAAGGTGCAGATTTGTTACATATGTATACATGTGCCATGTTGGTGTGCTGCACCCATTAACTCGTCATTTAGCATTAGGTATATCTCCTCCTGCTATCCCTCCCCCTTTCCCCACCCCACAACAGTCCCCGGAGTGTGATGTTCCCCTTCCTGTGTCTATGTGTTCTCATTGTTCAATTCCCACCTACGAGTGAGAATATGTGGTGTTTGGTTTTTTGTCCTTGTGATAGTTTACTGACAATGATGATTTCCAGTTTCATCCAAGTCCCCACAAAGGACATGAACTCATCATTTTTTATGGCTGCATAGTATTCCATGGTGTATATGTGCCATATTTTCTTAATCCAGTCTATCGTTGTTGGACATTTGGGTTGGTTCCAAGTCTTTGCTATTGTGAATAGTGCCGCAATAAACATACGTGTGCATGTGTCTTTATAGCAGCATGATTTATAGTCCTTCAGGTATATACCCAGTATGGGATGGCTGGGTCAAATGTTATTTCTAGTTCTAGATCCCTGAGGAATCGCCACAGTTTCTTCTAGGGTTTTTATGGTTTTAGGTCTAACATGTAAGTCTTTAATCCATCTTGAATTAATTTTTGTATAAGGTGTAAGGAAGGGATCCAGTTTCAGCTTTCTACATATGGCTAGCCAGTTTTCCCAGCACCATTTATTAAATAGGGAATCCTTTCCCCATTGCTTGTTTTTGTCAGGTTTGTCAAAGATCAGATAGTTGTAGACATGCGGCTTATTTCTGAGGGCTCTGTTCTATTCCATTGATCTATGTCTCCATTTTGGTACCAGTACCATGCTGTTTTGGTTACTGTAGCCTTGTAGTATAGTTTGAAGTCAGGTAGCATGATGCCTCTTGCTTTGTTCTTTTGGCTTAGGATTGACTTGGCGATGCGGGCTCTTTTTTGGTTCCATATGAACTTTAAAGTAGTTTTTTCCAATTCTGTGAAGAAAGTCATTGGTAGCTTGATGGGGATGGCATTGAATCTATAAATTACCTTGGGCAGTATGGCCATTTTCACAATACTGATTCTTCCAACTAATGAGCATGGAATGTTCTTCCATTTGTTTGTATCCTCTTTTATTTCATCGAGCAGTGGTTTGTAGTTCTCTTTGAAGAGGTCCTTCGCGTCCCTTGTAAGTTGGATTCCTAGGTATTTTATTCTCTTTGAAGCAATTGTGAATGGGAGTTCACTCATGATTTGGCTCTCTGTTTGTCTGTTATTGGTGTATCAGAATGCTTGTGATTTTTGTACATTGATTTTGTATCCTGAGACTTTGCTGAAGTTGATACAAACACCTCTAAGCAAATAAACTAGAAAATCTAGAAGAAAGGGATAAATTCCTTGACACTTACACCCTCCCAAGACTAAACCAGGAAGAAGTTGAATCTCTGAGTAGACCAATAACAGGCTCTGAAATTGTGGCAATAATCAATAGCTTACCAACCAAAAAGAGTCCAGGACCAGATGGATTCACAGCCGAATTCTACCAGAGGTACAAGAAGGAACTGGTACCATTCCTTCTGAAACTATTCCAATCGATAGAAAAAGAGGGATTCCTCCCTAACTCATTTTATGAGGCCAGCATCATCCTGATACCAAAGCCTGGCAGAGACGCAACCAAAAAAGAGAATTTTACACCAATATCCTTGATGAACATTGATGCAAAAATCCTCAATAAAATACTGGCAAACCAAATCCAGCAGCACATCAAAAAGCTTATCCACCATGATCAAGTGGGCTTCATCCCTGGGATGCAAGGCTGGTTCAACATATGCAAATCAATAAATGTAATCCAACATATAAACAGAAACAAAGACAAAAACCACATGATTATCTCAATAGATGCAGAAAAGGCCTTTGACAAAATTCAACAACCTTCATGCTTAAAACTCTCAATAAATTAGGTATTGATGGGACACATCTCAAAATAGTAAGAGCTATCTATGACAAACCCACAGCCAATATCATACTGAATGGGCAAAAACTGGAAGCATTCCCTTTGAAAACTGGCACAAGACAGGGATGCCCTCTCTCACCACTCCTATTCAACATAGTGTTGGAAGTTCTGGCCAGGGCAATCAGGCAGGAGAAGGAAATAAAGGGTATTCAATTAGGAAAAGAGGAAGTCAAATTGTCCCTGTTTGCAGATGACATGATTGTATATCTAGAAAACCCCGTTGTCTCAGCCCAAAATCTCCTTATGCAATTACTTTTACTGGCAAAAACTGCAATTACTTTTGCACCAACCTAATATAATCATATTTTCATTTTATAGATGAGAAAGCTACGGTCCAGAGTGGTTAAGCTGCTAATAAGTGTCATTGGCAACAAGACATACTTTCTAAGAACATTTCTATTCTTCTTTTTAGACCAGTGCTATCTAATAGCACCTTCTATAATGATGGAAATGTTCTATGAAACTTAGGAATGAATTATCACTCTAAGCTAGACTAATTCTCTATATGTAACTGTTCATATCTAGAACTGTGCCCTGGGAAATATCCACAGACCTTGTAAAGATCTTGATGAGAAGTAATCATCCCAATAAGAATTCCTGTTTGTGAGGACTGATGAGAAGCAATCATCCCAATAAGAATTCCTGTTTGTGAGGACTTCTGTGTAGCTTTGGTAAAAATAAAAGGCAGCTCATGATCACCTAGCCCAGATCAGTCTTCCACACAAAGGTAAAGACAAATGTAATGTGAAATAACTTTCAGAAAATAATATATGTTGCAGAGACAGTCAGACATGTTAGAAAATAGTAGATAGAGAAAATAATTTACTATAAGTGTATTTCTTCATCCTAAGCAACTCCTTGCAACATTTACTTAAGAAGCAAATATTATTTTTGGAAGGCCCTGGCATATGATTTCTGACAAATGATGGAAGGAATTGGAATGGAGAAACGAAAAACCATCTTGCATCTCTGATAAAATCAAAATTGGCTTCAGCACTCAAAATATGCAAGGCTTGGTTGTTTGTGTTTAGACAGAATTAAAAAGGAACTTCTAGATCTTATTTTAGAAATGTTTTTTCACTTGGCTAAAACAGTAAGCAGGATAATCTGGTACTATAAAAGCAGGAATATGTATTTAGTTTGCCAATTGTTGTGCAAAAATAAAAGCAAATCTTGGAAAAAAAGTTGAGAAGGGCTGATCCATTTTAGGCACTGGTTACACAAATTATAAAGAATGGGTATAACTCTCCTGGTGAAGAAATTCACAGCTAAGCCAGGAAACTCGGGGTTTCCAACACAAACTACTCTCTAATGTGACACTGGGAAGGTCTTTTCACATTGTGAGCCTCAGTTACCCCATCTTTAAAATGGAGATAATAGAATCTACTTCATAGGATTACTTTAAGGACAAGTTAGTAAAAATCACATATATTATGTAACATGTAGCTAATGAATAATAGACACCCAAATACTTTCCTATTTCCATTTATTCACTTTGTATAAGAAAACAGGATAAAAATAACTAAAATGAAACCAAACTTTTAAATCTTAACATATTTACCAACAATTTTCTTATCCTATACTTCTATCTGGCAAAAGGAAATTGTATACTGAGTAACAGCAAGAATCTGAATGCCAATTGATTTCCAAAATGGTGCAGTATAATTAGGAAATTCATGAGTCAAATTCCTGTTTATGCCTGTACTGCAAAGGCTAATCATTTGTTTGTTTTCTATAAGAAGGACTTGATTAAAGCCTCTAGCAGCAATAATTAACCCTGTGCTTGAAGGATGCAGACTCAGCTAGCACTGTGTGTGCTAAAATCTGTAATTAATGCATAGGAATGCATGTAAATTAACAGATGAGTGTCATTTACACTGATGGTACAAATGCAGGTTTCTTTTTTTGGGAATTACTTCAGTGTTTTCTGCTAACCATTACATACTATAAACTCAGACTGATGTAAACAGCATTCTAACATCTATAAACAGTCTCTACTTCAGACCATGATCTAGATGAGGGGTTGGCAAACTTTTCTACAAAGGGCCAGATAGTAAATATTTTAGGGTTTCCCGACCTTAAAGTCTCTGTTGCAACTACTCAACTCTGTTATTGCAATGGGAAAGCAGTTACAAATAATACATAAACAAACATATAGGCTGAGCTCACTGGCTCATGCCTGTAATTCCAGCAATTTGGGAGGCCAAGGCAGGAGGATCACTTGAGCCCCAAGTTCTAGACCAGCCTGGACAATATGGTAAAACCAGATCTCTACAAAAATTAGCTGGTGTGCTGGTGCACACCTGTGATCTCAGCTACTGGAGAGGCTGAGGCGGGAGGATTGCTGAAGCCCAGGAGGTGGAGGTTGCAATAAGCTGAGATCATGCCACCGATTTCCAGCCTGGGTGACAGAGTGAGACACTGTCTCAAAAAATAATAACTAAATATATAAATATATAGCATGCTCTCTCTCTCTCTCTCTCTCTCTCTCTCTCTCTCTATATATATATATATATATATATATATGGCTATGTTGCAATAAAAGTTTATCAAAAAAAATAGGCAATGAGCCAGATTTGGCCTATACACCATAGTTTGTTTAACCCTGAGCCATAGTTTGCTCATCCCTGACCTAGATTCTAATTCTTAGGTAATACAGTATACTGTATAATCTCAGAAAATCAATATTTATAGATTAGATATGGGCACTGAAATATAAACCTGATGTGAAAACCTGACAAGTTTCTGAACTTAAATTACTCTCCTTCCTCACATAAAATTTAGATAAACCATGACAGACTGAATTTACCACATGACTTTATTGTAAGAAACAAGTGACTCCAAAATATGAAAGTACTTCAGAAAAAACAGATATATATATATATTTACTTGTAAAGTATTATTATTATTATTATTATTATTATTATTAATTGGTCATCTTTTCAGCTCTCTGTTTTAAGGCACCTAGAGGACACATTTACTCTGGAATGACCACAGAGGATACAAACTACATAAAACATACTCAAGAGCTGATCCAGTAATGCTAAAATTTAAGACACACCTGGTAGACTTAGGATCCCACAGGGCTGCCATGTTAAGGAAGCAATTTCTAAAGTCAGACCCAAGGTACACTAGTCATGAGAGATGTCTGTCAAGAAGTCCTTCACCAGTAAGTTTGGAAATGCTGCATAAGATGCTATGAACATGAGTTTAATTACATTATGAGCATTAGTACTAAAGAGATATTTGTCAAAAAGTTCTTGAAAAATAAGTGTGGAACAGTTACACTTATTTCAGAGGCTCACAGTGAATGATTATAAACTTAAGATGCTAAGATGTCCTGCATAAACTGTGTACCTCTGTCCAATTTCCCAAATGTCTATCTATTGAGACTCTTTACCTTGTGAGTGAAGCCAATTAACAGAGCTCCCCAAAACTAACTTTGAGGAAAGCTTTCATAGAGATTATTCTGAACAGTTACATTCTTTCACCCTGGGTGTGGGAAAACTGCCCTACTAAACTTACATTTTTAACCACATAAGAGCAAAAACACTCATTTAGGTATTTACTTACATTTACTTTGTCTGTCATTATAATGGAACTTTTACTTATAAACAATTTTATGGAACTCAACCAAATTTATAAAATTATTTAAAGTAGTATGAAAATTACACTCACCTCAATATACTTTAAAAAAGAAAACGCAAGACATATTCCAAACATGAAATATTTCTGATTTAAACTTTAAAAAATCACAGACATGTATCTAGTGGAGCACTATCAACTCACAGTGACTTAAATAACTTTGTGCTGAAGGCACTAAAGCTATTAAATCCAAAAAATTGTTGCTTTTGCTGAATACTGCTTAAACTGTCCATCAGGAAAGAAGGTTGGAAAATAACTGCATAGTTTATGACTTTCCTGTATATGTGGCTTTCTGATTATTGGGTTTCTTCTGGTGGTTTTTTCACAAACTATTTAATCAAGAAAGGCAATCCTATTCTTACTGGGCAGGGAATATCTGAGTAATGATTTCTCTTAACTCCAAATGTTTCTTTCATTTGCAACCAGAAATTTCTTACACGACAAAGACAAACATTTTTGTCTAGTCATGTATTTTGATATAGAAGTTGAATCTGCCTTTGGAGCTAAACATATAAATTAACCAAAATCAGCTCATATCAAAATCAACACGATACCCTTTTTCTAGCATTTAGCAGTCTAGCATAAACCCTGACATGTACTAGGCATTCAATAAATGTTTGGTGAATGAATAAATGAAGAAATGAGTCAGACATTTGTCAACTACTGTAGTTCAAATATACAAATACTATTATTTTAAAATAATTTATATTGAATAATTTAAAAATATATTATTAGTCCAAATATCCAGTAATTCAAAAGATCTGAAACAGTGATAATATGTTATTACAGTCATTCTTTTCAATATCATAACCATTCTTTTCCCATGCACAGCAATGGAGAACTAAGAAATTTTATTCTAGACAAGATAATATACCAATTCATGATACACAGACACTAGACACATAAAATTTAATTATAGTGCTTAGATTATATTCTGACCAGTGAATATGCCTCTTGTGATTTTTGGATCCTAGAATACATCAATTAAAATTCAATATCATAACATTCCCTTATGGAAGAATAGGGCAATCCTGCCTTGAATGCTTAGGCAAAGGTACATATCCAAATAAAACCAATCATTTAAAAGCTATGAAGGGTTTCCCTCATTTCCAGTGAAATAGACATGGATAATATCTACTTAACAGTACACTTGCAAATTATTTCACATTAGTGAAAAGGGAAAAACTTGTTTTATCATCACTCTGAGTATCAATTTGTTAAGTTTACATAGCCACAAAATGTTGGTTTCATTTATTCAGACAGATAATACGGTTCCTACCATATTCCATTGCCATTTATGAAACATTCGCTTATCTCAAAATACATTAAAAAATCCTTCCCACATAATTCTGGCAAGTTATTTATTTTATTTTAAAATATATTAATATTTCAGAACACACTTCCCAGGACATCCTTACAACGCATATGGCACAGACACCACATTTCTTCAATAAAAAATCAAAGCCATTTGTCTCTAAATGCACTTGAAAAGATGTCTTAAGGTAATTTTTGTTTTCTTTACTCTCAATGAACAGAATTATTAACATCTGAATATTGACAACTTTTTAATCATCAAACGTCCATTATATCTTATGGCAAAATTAATAAACTCTAACATGGCAATTTAGATAGATCCAAAATTTCACAAACGATATCAGATATTGTTCTAAGTATTTATATGCATAAATCATTGCTAATCCCTGGATAACTTTTATAAGTAAAATAGCCAGATAACAAAAGAAGCAATAAAAAACACACTTAAAATATACTGTGCAAGGAAAGTACAATTGAATGCTTTTAAAAATATCAGTACTCTGGGCAGGTTAACATTTGGCAAATTCGTTTGCTCCTTTGAGGTTTGCTGGTTGATCTGAATTTATTGGAGTTCATTTCATTGCTTTAGAACTCACTACCATTAGAATTCTGATGATTGAGGGAGCAGCTAATACATACTGACCCATTTAATCTTAGAGTAGAATTCTAAAATAATAGTAAGAATTAACCACTTTGGAACCTCAGAGTAGCCATATCATAGGCAAATGTCTCTTTCAGGCAGTCACTAATTGAGTCCAGTTACTTTTTATTGGTCCTTCAAGATACCACACTGCATACAGCTTATTTGGAAGTCTAATTTTTTGTGAGAACTAGTAGGTTATTTACAAGTAGGGACAATGAAACAGACACACTTTCCCTTGGAGAGTTTCCAGAACACTGTGAGTTTCCTCAATAGGTGTTTCCATGAATTCAATATGGCTTATCCATCAATTTTGGATCTGGTGGAATACACCAAAATAAAAAGGCTTACTACAAAAGCTGACAACCAGGGAGCAGAAAACTGCTAGATCTGTTCTATAAACCCAAGGAAATATATATAATTAATTAATCCAGCATTTGTTAATAAGCAGACTGTCCTTAGGACTGTCCTATTAAAAGCTGAGTGAGAGGAACCTGAAAATACCTTTGTCACTATTTTGTCCAATTCACTTAAATTATATACATAAATTTTATTACATATTCTTATCTCCATAATAACATGTGGGGCTCAAAAGAAAGGGAAAACATTCACTATATTCAAGCATACAATACTGAGTTGAAATAGGGATTTAGTTAAACAAATAGGATGAAAGTGTTGTTGGTTTTAAATGTGTCTAATTTAGTTACTTACCTTTCATATCAATTCTGATGTTTCCAAGAGTCAGAAAATGTCATCAAGAAATAGACTTGGCTGAACAGTCTACACATACACATACTGAAACACACTCTTCAAAAATATTATTAATAAAGTTAATAAAATCAAAATGAGGAATACAAGGGACAGAGAAGGCCACAATTCTGATACGGTAATTCTGCTTCATCTCTAGAATGAAAAAAATCATTCTCACTCTCATTCTTCCTAGTGCAATCCAGACATCCTGGAAAGTTTTCCCATGGTGTCACGTTTCTGAGCATAATACATGGTGTGGTTTCATTCCTACTCAGGCCTTCATTCTCCCAGGAGCTTCTTATTGTTTTTATAATTAAAGTATCTTCTGACTTCTTGGAAAAACTAGGAGGTCAAAATGAAAACTTTTCCCAGAAAGCTTTTACTGGCCCAGCCAGAACTTGCCATACACTAATATTTGCTACCTTTGTATTTCATGGGTTAGATATTCCCACAGATGAGTGTTTCCAGAGCCACACACAGCCTTTTCTTGGTATTATATGTCTCACCTATTTCTCTTGAAAGTGTGTATGTACAAGGAAGATTTGGGGAAAACTATAATTTGACTGGAGTTTGTACCATCCTCTGGGTATCATGCTAACTTACACAACTGTGAGGGCAGGAGGAGATTAATTAAAGTAAGGATATGTGTGCAAGTGCTAGCTATTTGCTAAGCAGAATAACAACACTGGAACTATCTCCTGGCTTGATGTTTAGAGCAACATATAAATGCTCTCAAAGCTTTTCCACTTGTTTCTTTTTTTCCATAGTAATCTGAGAAAGTGGCTGCATTATTTCCTTTTTTTCTGGAATCTATAAATCTTTTAAAACATGTGTCAAGGTATTAGCTTCATAAATACTTCAAGCAGGAAAACTATATAGAAGGGAAAATGGAAATATGTGGACTTTGGAGATTGCAACAAAAAAGAAAAGATAAAAACATACATGTCAAATTATATATCTAGTTATTTTTTTTAATCAATTTATCAGAATATACATTTGACAATTTAGGCTGGCTTTCATTGGAGAAGCCCATTAACTCAGTTAAGTGTCTGAATTTCTTCTGTTACGGAGAAAAAGAAGGCAAAGTCTGAAAATCACATACTAACAATGAATTGAAGACTGTAATGGGGCGTGCATGTATCATGGTTTCTCACCTTTGTTGCTATTAACATTTTGTATCGGATAAATCTTTCTTGGAAGGGACTATTCTGTGCATTTTAGGATGTTAAGTAGCATCCCTGGCACTAAACGATACTAGTGTGCCCTGCCCAAATTGACCCCCAATTCTAAGCTAAAAAGCAACAATTTTTGTAACATTATTTCGGTAACAACATTTAACAGCATTTTGGTAATAATAAGCAGTCACATAGAATGTGAGTGTTAAGTGCTAGGGTCCATGCTAATAGCTTTTTACAAAGATACCTTGTTTATTAACCACAGAAACAATAACCTTACTTCTAATTATCATCTCCATTTTACAGAAAAGAAAACAGAGTCTCAGAGATATTAAATAACCTGAGAGTTCTGGTCTGTAATCGGTGGTTAGTGAAATTATGTCATGGCTGTTTGGAAAGCTAATATAACAAAACATTTCCTTCATGGAAAATGGCAGTGGCCTGAAATTTAATCAGGGCCTCTGTTCTGACCTCAGCCAAAAAATGTGAGGTCCCTGTATGTCAGTAGTAATATACTGGGAATTAATGTATTAGATTGTATTCAATTGCTCAAAGACAGCAGTTTGAGACAATGTATTGGAAAGAATAGGTTACAGCTCAGGATAATTCCTTGGAGATGTGCCTTGGGGGCAACCTGAGGGACAAAAGGGCATGAGATGAGAGGAGTCTGGCTGAAGGCATCCAGTGTCATACTTAAGTATGACTGTGAGAGAAAAAATTGTACCTTAAATAATGGCAGAAGACTAATACATTTTGCTTAGCTTCTGATTTATTTATTTCTCAAAGGGGATAGCACTATCTCTGAAGCACAAATCCTATAAATCTGTGACTGCATATGCCCATATGGATTTCACAGGATTGGAGAATGTGCTGACCTTTAGTGGGTAGCGGTTGGGGTACTAAATGTCCCATAATGCAAAGGACAGTACAGTACGCTCATTGAGCTTTCAAATGTCCCACCAGCTAGCCAACTAGATGAATAACTTGTGTATAATTATCTGAGCGTAGAACCTAGCTTTAAGTAAATTGAACACCAAGTATTTTTGGCACACCTTTATATAGTTCACTAATTTTTTTTCAGAATACAACAACTATGCAAACCTGAAAGAGTTTAAAATATATTTGGTTTGGAAATTTACCAAGAATTGTTCACTATTTCAAAAAACAATGTCACCAACTCTAACACCTCTCATAGTATGAGTCACTGATGTAACACAGCTCCATTAGTGTGCAAATGTAGCTTCATATTCATGCTTCTACATTTAGGTAAAAGCAGCTGCCTACCTCATTATGTCTTCTATTACCCTTATCCCTGAACATTTGCATATTGAGATACATAGAATTTTATAAAAATATTTTTCCTCATATTTTTCCTTCATATTACCATTATGGAATTATAATGATTTTAAAAATAATATATGTTATATAATCTATGTTATCTATCTCATCTAACTGGATTATCTATGAATTTCATTTTTAGAGTAGCAAAATGGTACATGAATATATTTTATAAAAAGAATATACTGAATCTGAGACCCTGTCAAAAATTCTACCTTTTCTCACACATACAAATACAACAGAATTATAAACTTAATAAACATTATTTATAGAATTCGACCAGATAATTTAAAGAAAAGAGAATTCTACAATGTAAAACCCCTTAATATAAGCTGTTTTAATAATTGGAAAACAGAACGAATAATGTTTTTGTTTGTCATGCCTAATTAGTTCAATGAGTTTTTATTAATAATTTGCTACATGGTAGGCACAGCTGTAGGTGTTGGAGACATAGAGGCAAACAAGTCTGACATGATCTATGCTACCACGGAGTTCTTATTTTCAAAGTGGAAGGTAAAAAATAAATACAAATGAACTAGAAGAGCAAAGTGCCTCTGATGAGCATGCAGAAGCATGTTTCAAAATGTCTGTGGTGAGATAAACAGATCAGCAACACACCAGGCCATGCAATTTGGAAGCAAATCACTTCTTCAGTCTAGCTGCTGTTTTTTCTACTCCGAATCATATTCCCCCTTTCCTCATCTATGCCAGATCCCACTGAGCTTCAACCCTACCCTCCCATTTTACATACACTGCCATTTTAATTAATTAAGTGGAAAAGTTCTGACCCATCAACCAGAGCTTAAGCTGCTAGAAGAAGTGAATCCTGTCTTATGCTTCTTTGTGTTCCATCGTGTCCCCAGTAAAGTGGTCTACACAGGAGGTAATCCATAATGACCAATATATATGGAGGGGAAAATACTAAGAGAGAGGAACACTGTCACCCTGGCAAGAAAGGGCAGGTGAATGGGAGACTGAATGGGAGATTTAAGAAGTAGACTCTGACTCTCCCTTAATAACTTATTTCCACTTCCTGATGGAATTGCAGAATAGGATAAGTATAGACCCATTATGAATAGCAGATCCATTGAACAAAGTTGAAATTCTGATTTAGCCATTTATTATTGTAACCTTAGGCAAATACCTCAATGTCTCTGAGTCACACTTTCCTAACAGAGAACAACGAAAACCTAATGAGGTTGTTACAACATAATGCTTCAGAAGCCCATAGCAAATTGTCTGGAATATAGTAGTTAGTCAATAAGTATAGTTCATTTTCAGTTCACTATTTTAAGAGTTGTGCTTTCATAACTGGCAACAAATGGTATAAGCATTTTATGTCATCGGGACATATCAAACACATCATACATCATATGAACTCCCTAAAAGTTGAAATTGAAGAAAAAAGCTACAACAAGAAAAAGTAGTATTACAGTATTTCTATGTTCAACTGACAATTTTTTTTTTTGAAATGAAGTCTCGCTTTGTCACCCAGGCTGGAGTGCTGTGGCATGATCTCGGCTCACTGCAACGTCCGCCACTGCCTCCCAGGTTCAAGCGATTCTCCTGCCCTAGCCTCCCAATAGCTGGGATTATAGGCACCCGCCACCATGCCTGGCTAATTTTTGTATTTTAGTAGAGACGAAGTTTCACCATGTTGGCCAGACTGGTCTTGAACTCCTGACCTCAGGTGATCCACCTGCCTCGGTCTCCCAAAGTGTTGAGATTAGAGGCATGAGCCACCACGCCCATTCTCAACTGACAAATATGAGCCACACCAATTGTCATTACATGGTATATTGTAGATAGGTTAAAAGTAAAATCAAAGGGACAAAATATAGAGACTAACTGAATAAAAAAAGCTGAATCAATACTTTCTAAGCACTCCAGGTAGGAACTCCTTAGCCCCCACCCTCCTAAACAAATGCACATAAAAGCACACACCCTTTTTAATGGTACTAAAAGACATAGAGTATACATTTTAATGAAGTTAATCACTACTTCCTCTCCCTGGGTAGAAATAATACATACCATATATAGGAATTATACATATCAAATCTCACTTCTTATTTTCATTATATCTTGTTTCTCTCAGGATGTTTTGTTTCTTCAAATGAAAGTCAAACAGTACAGTATTACATTGCTGCTCAACTTCAACTTTAATACAATTATTTTAAAGCTACTCAGTCAGTTCTTTTGAACAGATGTTGTTATGTGGACCACCTTGTATAAACCTCAATTCCCAAGCTCTCTACATATTGCTGTTGACATTCAGCTCATTGCAGAGCTTACAGAGTATACTTCACTGATGTAAATGCTACTCACACAGAGTCCAACCCAGAGCAGGTTCAGTCATTTATGGGCCAGAACAGGGACATGCAGGAATTAGGGCGTAGACAGACTCACTTGAAGGGAGTAAGCAATCAAGAAAGTTCCAGCAGAGCTGGGAAAGAAACCTGAATGGGTAGATAGGTAGTCCAGGCAGTATGCTAGTACACAGTAGGCAGAGTTCAAAGAAATAAGAGAAGCACGCAGGGAAGCTGGAGGAATAACCTTGGACAAAAGAGGTTTGGTCAGAAGGCCTGGCATGCAAAACTTACTTCCAGTTCTTTATAAACTGTGAATCAAGGCAGAGATGGAGTTTCTATGAATTAGGTACTCAATAGGAACTTCTTCACAGAGGTCCTTATTACTAAAACCAGAATTTACTGTCAGAACTAGAATGGCAAAATGAGAGACTTGATGGTATCACCAACTGGGTCAGGATGCAAGATGGTTCCAGGACCTGGAGAGACTGGTGTACAGCATTTTTGTTATAGGAGATAGACAGATTTAGCCATGAAGACCGACTCAACTGGCACTTACACATGGGGTGCAGCAGGTGAGGAAGACAGCTGGGAAAGTGAGAAAAGGGAAAGAAGCAGGTTCAGGGTGTATTTCCTTCATTTCTACTCATCTCTCTCTCTCTCTCTCACACACACATGCACACACGCACACACACAAACTCTTACATAATTGTCTGGTTAGGGAAGTAACATTTTAATTCACACCTGACATGGGTCACTATTCATACAATAAAACATATAAAGTGGAGGCTGCAAATAATTATGTACCAGAGATACTGTGGGCAGGATGAAAACCATAGTTCACAAAACTGTTAGTAAATAAAAAACAGGAGAGGGAAGGCTGGCCCTGACTGCCACCAGCAGTGTATAGTCACAGCTCTTCAGTGGAGTTCAAAGAGTAATTACAGAGGAGTGAGTTAAACTCTATAAGTGCTGGTTACACAGCATTTAATGCAATGATCTATTTAGCCATCATGCTCCTTCTTTAAGAGGAAAATTTTAAAGCAGGCTTTTTAAAAAGTGACATTGAAAATATGGCAGCTTAAAAGTAAATTTTATTAGTAAACCACATATGAAAGCTTTGAAATGTTCCCTTAAGCTATGTCAAAGGATCATAAAAAAGTATACTGTCAACAGCAGAACAGTGCCATTTTTATATATGAGTAGACAGCACAGAGAGGTTAGGCAACTCGTTTATGCCAGACAGCTAGATAACAGCAAGTTGAGATTGAAGGCAATTCTCTTGGATTCGGATACAGAGAAGCTGCCTTTCTTTTTTACATTTCCCAAAAACATATTTAGAGAAAATGCAACACTTCATTCTCAATCATAACTTAGCACAGAAACCGGCAAATACAAAGTGTTTGATAATTACTGAGGGGGGAATGATTGAATTAATAAATGAATAAATTATATAGCCTCTCCAACAAGTTCTGTAGCTACAGATTGGGGAGGACAGTCCGTTTTCCCAGAGTGTGCCTGGCAGGAGCTGGGTTAGCAAAACACATGAAACATGTTTGTGAGAAAACAGCATCGGAAAACCAGTGCCTGGCTCTACCCTACAAACTCAGATCCTCTTGAGGTATTATTCTTTTTTAAAAGTCCAATTAGTTCTTCCAGGGAAGCAAGGCTAATACAGTTGTCTCCCTTATCCACAGTTTTACTTTCCAAAGTGGCTGTTACCAGAGGTACACAACAGTAACATATTTTGAGGGAGACAGATCACATTCACATAATTTTTATTAAAATATACTGTTATAATTGGCCTATTTTATAAATTATTGCTGTTAACCTCTTACTGTGCCTATTTTATAAATGAAATTTCATTATAAATATGTATGGATAGGGAATAACATAGTACACAGATTTTAGTACTATTTGCAATTTCAAGCATCCACTGGGGGGCCTTGGAATATATTCCCCACATGTAAAGGGAGTAATCGCTATACATAATACTAGCTACTTACTCGTTAAAGTGATGGGCTTAAAACAAATACACTTTAAAAGTAAGATTTAGCTGGGTGTGGTGGCTCACGCCTGTAATCCCAACACTTTGGGAGGCCAAGATGGGCAAACTGCTTGAGCCCCAGAGTTCAAAACACGGCAAAACCCTGTCTCTACTAAAACTACAGAAATTAGCTGGTTGTGGTAGTGCATGCCTATAGTGCCAGCTAGTGCCTATAGTGCCAGCTACTCAGGAGGCTGAGGCAGGAGAATCACTTGAACCCAGGAAGTGGAGGTTGCAGTGGGCGACAGAGTAAGACTATCTCAAAAAATATATAATAATAATAATTAATTTAATTTAAAAAATAAAAAGCAAGATTTAACATTTACAGAGCTTAATCATTATTTCGTTTACTGGCCTAAATGCCTTACAGATGGCATTCATCCTAACAAAGTCAATGAGGAGGTAACATGGTCAGCCCCAGTTTACATACATGGAAGCTCAAGGATGGGAAAATCAGGTCTTTTCCCCAGAATGAAAGAACAGAGGGAGTTTGAATCCAAAGCTGACACTTTCACCACACACAATAGTATTCATTAATATGAAGCAATAAGGATGCCATGAAAGATGGAATTGGGAGTATGTGGGGTTAGAATAAGTTACCTAAAATGTTCTCTATGCTTGGAATGTCACAGTAGTGACTACCAAGGCTTCTTTGTGCAACACTCTTTTCTCAAGATTTGTGCCCTTGTGTAAACCCCTATTCCATGACCAAAAATAAAAAGTCAGTAAAAGAACTTGTTGGTCAGGATGATGCATGCGACATCAAGATAAACCTGGTTTCAAATTTTGGCGCTGGCACTTATTACTATGTGTCCTTCCTTGAGCAAGTTATTTTATCTCTCTCAGCTTCATTTTCAGGATATAAAAGGGGAATCATAATAACTTACATAAAGTTTTTATGAGGTTATAAAGTTCTGAACCAGGGGCCATTATGCCCCATAAGGCATTGTTGGCTATCATAACTGGGAGTGGATGTTACCGGCATTTACTGAGTAGAGGCCAAGGATGCAACTAAATATCCTGCAATGCACAGAATAGCCCTACAACAAAAATTTACCCAGCACAGAATGCCAATAAAGCCAGTAAGTTGACAAATCCTTAAAGAAATACATTTGTGATATCCCTGGCATAATATTAGCAATCAATAAATGATTCTGCAGCTTTATCATACGTACAAAATTTGTGAAATAATTTAGGCCAAAGTTTTAAATACGAAACACTAAAGGATTCCTATTCCTTCTTTAATCCAGAAGAGAAAAAGTGATTTACTCTTAATTACTTTTGTAATGTTTGCTTTCTTGTAAAATATTGTTTTTTCTGATTCTTCCCCACATTAAATGAAATTATAATAAATTTCCAATGACATTTAGAACAATTCATAAGTTAAGCTATCATTCTGGCCCCAAAGTCTTGGTGGCTTATAAATGATTTACAGTATCCACTGAGAACAGTGGAGAATATTTTAGAAATGAAAATAAAAAACAAGGGATCATTCAAGAGTTAGTTTTTTTTTGTAGTGGAATCATTCCACCCCTCTCTATTGTCTGAGGAAGTAAGTTGCAGCCACATCTTTAAGAAAATGCTACAGATCAGAATCCTCTGTTTACTTGTCTTGCGCAACTGTCTCAGTGCCTTTCTGGGCCAAAGTTTTGGCCCAGAAATGGGAGAGTTTTCCTGGAATATTTGGAAAGATTTTAATCAGAAAGTGTGGTCAAGGGAACAGGAAATTCCTATGTTCAACAGAGAAGACAGCTGCAAAATAAAACTCCTTGCTTTGGAGTTCAACACTAATAAGCTTTCTGTGTACCCAGTAGAATTCTAGATACAAGTATAAGCACCAGAAACTCTCAAACAACATTGGCTTTTGTAAAATAGGATCTCTAAGCCTTCATTTCAGCTCTTAAAAGTTAACATATGTACTATTTACAAATTAGTAATTTACAATCTTCTTTCACCTAGGAACATGTCTTTACAAAACTACTATTGGTGAATGCTTTTGTAATAAGCTTGTTTTTTTTAATTCATTTATGGAGTATTTATTGATATTTTTATAGAAAGTCAACTGATTTTTGTGTATTAATCTCGTATTTTGCAACCATGCTGAACTAATCAGTTCCACTTTCCTTAGCATTTTCTGTATGCAAGATAATGCCATTTTTAAGTAGAGGTAGTTTTATTTCTTCCTTTCCAGTCTGGATACCTCTTAGTTTCTCTTGCTTACCTAAGTGCCCTGGCTAGAACCTCCAAGACAATGTTGAATGGAAACAGCAAGAGTGAGCATTCTTGTCTTGTTTCTGATTTAACCAGAATGCAGTCAGCAATCATTCAGCAGCTGTGTGATCTCAGCAGCTGTGTGAATTTCATAAATTTTCTTTATTAAGTTGAGGAACTGTCCTTCTATTTCTAGTTTGCCATTACAGCGATTTGTTTCCAAACATTAACATTGCATTCTACATCCCACTTAATTATGATGTGGTATCATTTTTAGATTTTGTTGTATCATCTTTGCTAAATTTTTATTCAGAATTTTTGCATCTACATTCATGAGAGATATGATCTATAGTTTTTTAAGTTATTTTGTCTAACTTTGATATCAGTATAATTTTTAAAACAGACAATAACAAGTGTTGGTGAAAATGTGGAAAAATTGCTGATTTTTCGTATCATTAAATTGCTGATAAGAATGTAAATGGTGCAACCCCTTTGGAAAGCAGTCTGGCAGGTTCTTAAAATGTTAAATATACAGTTACCACATGACCCAGTGATATGCTATATTCACACAGTCAAATATTATTCAGCCATAGAAAGAAATGAAGTACTAATACATATTACAATATTAGGACATTATGCTAAGTAAAAGAAGAGAGTCCCAAAAGGCCACATCTTATATGATTTCATTTGCATGAAATGTCCTGAATAGGTAGGTCTATAGAGCTATAAGTAGATGAACAGATGCCAGGAACTGGGGACAGTGAAGAATGGGAAGGACTATAAATGGTTGTTGGTTTCTTTTTGGATAATGAAAATATTCTGGAATTAGACAGCAGTGACAGTTGCACAATCTTGGGAATATGCTAAAATCCACTGAATTGTACACATTAATTTTATAGCATGTGAATGATATATCAAGTTACATGTTACACACACATACACATATATGCACACACATCTATTGCTGATTTCAGTTTCAAGAAACATGGAAATTATAACTAGAAATAACATTTCTTTATAGCTCATGTAAACATGCTATTTTAACAAATGAAAACCTGAGATATAGAGAAGTTAAATGACTCGTCCAAAATCGCAAAGTTATTTATATGAAATTTCAGAAAATTACTTTTAATTCTGGACTACTTCTATAACCATTTTCTTATACACAAAAATTCTCCGATGTTGAAATCATTAAATCAAAAACAAAGTACTACTTTGACTCCTCCCGTTCTCAAAAGAATTTTTTTTCATGTCATGTTGCATTCTCTTAAGTTGTAAGAAATGTCCTGGGACTCCTCTTATCTAACAGATGAAAAAATAAACATTAAGCATCAGGTATTTATCTCCATAAATAGGTTAGCGAGAAAGAAAACATCAGATCTACCTCCATAAAGCATTAATTCTCCATATCAGATGGAGACAGAAGCTCTTCAAATGACTTAACGACTTTCTCCCAGCTTTCTTTCCTCATCCCTCCCTCCCTCCCTTCTTCCCTCCTTCCCTCCTTTCCTTCCTTTCCTACCCTTCCTACCTAGCAATGTAACTTTTCTTAAGTAGTTATCTCTTCTTAGGGTAAATGTACTCTGCATTTTAAACGATTTGAAACTTACCAAGGTCTGTTTTGACTTAAATAATGGAGCCTTAAAAAAGAATTATTACAGAAAATAAATACTGTGATAAACCCCAAGCTGGTGAAGTTGGTGCACAACAGGAGAGACATATTATCATCCCACATGGAGGAAGTATATATGACACCCATGGAAGGACCACACAAATCTATGAATTTCTAGACCTTGCTTCCTCTCAAGATTTACCTTTAGCTTCTCAGGCATGAACTTGGGGAAGCTCTCTGCCAGAAATGAGTGCTCAGAGTATTATTTACACTCTGCATCTGGGCCCACATCAGAGGACTGCAAGGGCTCTTCTACCTAGTGTATGTTCAAGACAGTTTCTAAGAAAGTATACCTTTTACTCTCTAGCAGAGATAGATTTATAACTAGGCTTCACTTCTTGCATCATGTGCTTAAAAAATCAGGGCTAACGTTCTTTTCATCTCTTAAACTGATAGATGATTGTTTTCATGATTATATTTGGAATGTTCCAGTTTAGTTAGTCTCAGAAACCCAATGAACATTGTTCTGCTTGTAACTCTGCTATCATTGAAATAAATGTATTATTTTATTTTTATTCTGGAAATTCTGAAGTTGCACGCAGACTAAAGAATGAGAGTTCTTCCCTAATATAATGCATATTGGTTTGTTCTGAAGAGAAACAAGCCCTTAAAATCAGGTTGGTCACAAATATGCACACCACATACGGCAGTTCAAATGAATAAACAGAACTGAATGGAATATACGGTTATGACAATTATATTGCTACAGTCTTACACTGTAGTTTGAGAACTGAAAGTAAATTTGATTTGCCACAGTTTATTTAAAAAGGAAAATAAACATTTGTGTTTAAATCTAATGATAATAGGGTGACTATAGTCAATAATAATTTAATCGTACATTTAAAATAGCTAAAATAGTATAATTGGATTGTTTATAACACAATAATAAATGCTTGAGGTGATGGATACCCTATTTACCCCGATGTGATTATTAAACATTGCGTGCCTATGTCAAAATAGCTCATGTACCTATAAATATATACACCTACTGTGTATCCAAAAAAAGAAAAAGAAAAATATGCTTAAAAAGCAATAAATATTAAAGTTGTTTAATTTTAAAGTATCATGTCTATGGTAATTAAGAATTACAGAAACTTATTTCCAAAACACTTCACATTGATTCAAAAGATAGAGTTCCTTCTTATTTGTTTGCTTCCTCTGTAATCCAGTCACAGTTTTGTAAATTCAAGACTATGTGAGAGTAAGCTCGTATGATACCCAACCTCCATATTTCTGACACTATTATTCATTTAAATACACATTTTTTTTGGAAATACCAAAAAGTATATTTGTAAATAACTTCGTAAAGATTACTTTTCAACATGTGAATACTTTATGCTTAAACATATTGTAAAAATACAAACCAGATTCTGTTTCTCACAAATGCAATTCCCTGTATGTTAGCAGACAAGATGTAAATGTTTAAACAAAACAATAAAAACAAAAAAAAGCAAACATACACCAAAACCAAAATTGTTTATTTCCAAGAAAATTACTATTCTCTACTGACAAATATGCTGATATGGAGACAAGACTTTAAAGATTATATGTCCACTGACAGAGAAATAATTATTTATTCCCATCCACTATGATATTTGTTTCTCTCAATAATCCTGTGAATTGACTCAAGCATATATGATAGAGGCCCATTTACAAATAAGTACATGATAACATGTATAGAAATTACTGGGAAATCTTGTTAAAATGTAGATTATTTTTCATTAGGTATGGGCCTAAGATTCTGCATTTCTAGCAAGCTCTCAGGTGATGCTGATGCTTCTGATTCTTAGCTCACACTGTAAGAAATAAACACACTCTAACCACTAGAAAAAAAAGGGTTATATATGAGATGGATCCATCATTTGCTTTAAATAATTGCACTATACTGACCAAGGCTATAGATGTTAATCTAATCATATGGTTTATTGTCTTCCACAACAACAACAACAACAACAAAAACCAATGAGATGCTAGGAAAAAAACACAGACTTTTATAGACAGAGTAACGGGGAATACTTAAATCTAGAAAGTTGAATTGAAAAAGAAAGGCTATAATATGATTCATTTGAATTAAGCTAAGCTATTTGGAGAAAAATCGTTGTAATATCATCAATCAGATCAGATATTTTAACCAATGATTCTAGTCCCTCCGAGAGTACCCTCTACTTGTGGCCCAAAATGACCCCAAATGGCAATCCAGACACGGCATTTGTGATGTTGAATCAGGGTCGACAAGGAGGGATTTTGTTAATTCCTTTCCTCATAAGAATATTATCATTGTATATAGATACATACAAACATATTCTCCACAAAATGGGTTAGTATACCATCTGTTATATTAGCAAATCTAGACGCTTTTCTATTAGCTATTACAACTGAGAATAATTTCTGGACTAGGCCTGCTAGTTAAAAAATAAGAAGAAAAAATTAAATAAAAAACTAAAGGCAATGTAAGAAATCTCAAGCATTTGCAGAATAAACTGGCATTTTACCTTAAAATAACTTTTTCACCTATGAATGATTCTGAGGCTGCTGCTATTTTCCAAATTAACAGAATACTCTCACCTTCATTTACATTAAGAGTTTCCCATACTTGCATAAATAACAAACGGCATGCCAATGTATTCTACATCTCTGTTCCACAATTGAGATGCTCCTGCAGTTAATATTAACAAAAGGCACCTCTCCCTTCAGTTTGCAATTCCGTCACTGTTTTTCCTATCTACTTTCCAATTAAAATTCTGATTATCTTCCTGAGTATCCCTTGAGGCCTCTTGTTTCTATTTTAGTAGTTGCTAGGCAAGCTCTATGCGAGTGCTTCAAAACATCAGAACAATCCAGTGATGGGTATCCTCTTATAGAATGCTTCATGGATATTTAAACCTGGCCTCTACACATTACAGCTTCTACATTAATGGTCTTCTCTACATATTCACAGAGCCAAGTGCTTGGTTTGTTTGTTTGTTTGTTTAACTTCCCAAAGTAACTATGTTCAAGGCCCTGAGACCCAGTCTACAAGCTTATGGGATCTCATTGTCTTATGTCAGCTTTCTTATGTTGATGGTGACTTAACTATTAGTTTTGCCTCTGAAGTTACGATTTTGCTTTAAATTGCCTTTAGTTTTTTGAGTTTTCATGAATGTTGATTATAAAAACAAATTAAGCTTCATCAAGAAATCAGGTTGACCAGTTCTGCGTTCAATTAATTTTTTGCTCCCAAATGATCTCAATTTTCCAGACCACAGGTGAAGCCTTCCTAAGATTTCATTCATTATCAGTCAACCAGAAAGTACTGAACATGTTCCATATGCTTAGCATTAAAGAAAGCATTCAGAAAAATACAGCCAAGATCATCAGAATTGTGCAAAAATGGCTTACTCCTGTTGTCTAGGGATTAGGGAATGTCTCTCTGAAGCAGATTATAGGAATAGTTACTTTACAACAGATTTTTCCCAAGGAAAAGAAATTCTATTTCCTTCACATTAAAAGTATACAAGTGTTGTCTTAATTGTACACAAAGTTGAGAACAGCATGTGTTGCAAGTGAACAATTTCCCTTTTTGTTCTTTAATCTGACTAGGAATTGCCTCATTAATCTGTCCATTTTTACTTCACCACAACACTCACCAGGATGCTGCTGCCTATTAAGATTGTTCTGATGTTAAAAAACAAACAAACAAACAACAACAACAAAAGAAAACACTGACTCAGACATGGCCTTTCTAAAGTGGAACAGCTGCCTACCTTCTCTCCTTCCCTTTTCCCTCCTTATTTCCTTCCTTCTTTCTCTCCTTCACTTTCCTCCTTTCATTCCCTGAAAACATTTTATACTGGTCAAATGGAAAATGAGGAAAACTATATGTAGCAGTTTCTTTAATGTATCTTTGTATATGCCAAACTACTTCCCCCTTACTATCTTTCCTCCAAATGCTTTATTTTTAATTTTCCCTAATTGATGAATTTATTGTGCAAGTATATAGGTTTGAACTATGTGTTTACACATAAGTGACACAGAAAAGTCTTCAGCAGTCATTATTCATGGAGATGTTGCCAGTCTACCCGAATGAGGAAGACACCAGCATTGACACACATGTTTAAGCAAGATAAGATGATTTTTCCCTTGACTATATAAAGTAGCAGAGTGACTAACTGATAGCAGTGTTACCTTTAAGCAGATTCCTCTATTCTGTTCATGAAGAATGTATATCTTCCTAATAAAGTTATGTTTGAATAAATGTCTTTCTTCTATTTATTGAATAATTCAGAAAGTGCTTCTTTCAATTTAGCATACACAATCTCCTGAAAATAGCCAACTCAATAAATATTTGTTTAATGAATTATGGTAACCTTGCACTAGGCATCAGTCCAGTTTAATTTGAGCTCAAATAATACAAACATATGTCATTGTCCTTCTCTTTATAAAAAATAGAGCAACATGCTAATCAGCATTTAATTTTTTGCCTACTATGCAGAAGAACAGGAAATGAAGGTATTAAGATCCAGTTATGCTATTTAGTGTATGTTATTTCGACAACGATTACAAAATCTTTGTCATCTCAACTATTGATACATCTGAAATTGTCCAGTGAGTAGAAGGTGTACACTTTGCAAAGGAAAAACCTTTATGTTGTTAATCATCTCAAACTTTCTGCCATTCTAAGTCTCATGTTTAGAGTAAGAGTTAAGTGGTCTTTTATTCTTGGCAATGGGAAAACTATGACCGTTTTCACAATGAATTCCTATGTGTCAGGTGACCATTAAAGCAATAATTTAGTCCCCAGTGTTAGTTTTGTTCATATACTGTAGCACAGAAAATCTGCATTCTGTACCTTCTATTCCTTGAAGATGGTGAACACAAAAATTAAAAGATGTAACTATTTAAAAGATATAACTTTTTCATTTAAAAGATGTAACTATTGCCTTTCCCTCAAATGTGTCCTATTATGAAAATCTAACTTACAGATATTCAGATGTTTAAAATAATTGTGACCACTTTGTCTCCAAAAGGATTTTGCATTTTGTAAAAGAAAGCACTATAAACTTCTTTTGAGAAACATGCTTCAGTATAATTCATTTCACATGAATTTGACAACTTTTCATTTAGACCCAATTTTCTATAGAGATTATCATGTGGCGGATATTCACAAATGCTTTATTTCAGGTGGAATTTTCCCTTGAGATACATCCGCACATAAAAACATTGTTAAATAACCGGGTATTAAATGTAGTCCGATTCCAACTTCCATTAAGTCATTTAAGAAAACAATTCCCATTGATGCTTGTCTGAGTGCTCAATATTCTTTTTACATCAGGGGAGTGAAATGTGGAAAGTAGGCAACATACGCTGGAATTTTTGTTGAGCCTAAGTAACTTCATTTAAAGATAAAACTGAAATTATAAACATATAATTTCCAGTTTTAAATTTTAAGAGCCAAGAACACATTAGGTGCACTTCTCATTAAACAACTGAGATAAGGATCTATTTTAGTATCAATTAGGAGAGAGAAGAAATATGAGTGTCACAGACACTCTATTCTTCCCTCAAATACTATGAAACTTCTAACACCACCACAATTGATTAGACATACACACATATGTATATAGATATATGATATATTGTGTCATACGTATTTACAGATGCAATATATAACTATTTGATTGCAGCTATTTTTATCTTAAGGAGATTTCAAGCTCTGGGACACTAACGTTTTTATCTCACTGAGAGACATTACAATGCTCTATGAATGGGGAGTATTAGCTCATTAATATTTAGAAAAATAAAACATTGTCATAAAGTGGAGACTATCCTGTTGACCAAACATTTGTATCTCTCCTTTCAAGCACGAAGGAAAAAAAACTGGGGGGAACATTTTGAAAAATAACCATTTGATTTTTAAAAAATAATAATTTTCAAACTGATGTTTTTAATTGACTTACATTATTAAAACTTAAATACTTAACATGTAATTTAGAATAATTATCTAATGGCCCAGCTTACATTTACTTTTACTTGAATGGTTTTTAAAAGTTTTGCTTTTTCTATAATTTCATGGAAGTAAAATATTTTCTGGATATTTTGATGCCATGCTTATATTTGGCTAGGTAAAACTCATGGTTTTTAATGCTGACAAGAAATTAGCAGATCCTAACAACTTTTACTCATAAATGACTGCATTAATAATCAAAAGAAATAAAGAAAACGTTATACTATTTTAAAGGAAATGCTTAAAATTTTAAGAATGTGATTTTCTAGTTAAAACTGACCCTAGTTTTCATTATTTTTTAGGCTTTTTACATAAACTTACAAGATTTTAGTTTTACGTATTTATATTAAACTTTTTACATGAGACCAGTAAATAGCTTACTGCTACTTTTTCATGTTATGTTGCCTTCTCTCACCATAGATTTTTGTCTTCCAATTCCTTAAAGTTGCACCTTACTAGTAAAAATAAAAAGTGTGTACAGCATTATCAGCTTTTCATATTATTTTACTAATAACAATAAAAAATAAAGCTCACCTATTTTTAAAATGTTATTTAATTAACCTAGTTATTTTGAACACTTCGTATCCAACATTTTTTGAAAAGTAAGATGACTTTCCAAGTTCATTTCTCTCTAAAGCACTCAGTATCTTACATGGAAGATAATGATATGTCTGTATGATCTTCAGCTGTTATAAAATGTCAGGTGCTGGAAATTCTTAACAGAGCTGCCCATAAGTCAATTAAATCATGGCGCCACATCAGCTTTTCCCCCATTCCCAAAATAGTTAAAAAAAAAAAAACTAATAACATCTACAATTAATAGCATTCCTATAGCCTGTAGGTCTAGCCTGTTACTTTAGTCTTCCTCTGACAATAATGGAGGGCCTTATTATTTTTCCCCCTGGGCATTTATTAGGCATGATGAGGAAAAGGTTACATCTCTGGAAAAGAGCACAATCTTCAACTCTCTTCAGGTTAGATGCTTTAATGGGCATTACATTAGAAAGGCATTCTACGCTACCTATTATATTACTTCTCCCAATTAGAAACTCCATTTTAATGTGACTGCCAAAAATTAGTGCCTGCCCATTTGATACAATTGAGAGTGGGATTTGCTAAACATCAGTTAATAGAAAATGTGAGGCAAATGTTGTGTGGGTAGATTGGCTGCCAGTGGGGAGAAATGAATGGGTGGTAATGGAAATTAATGGATAAGGGAAATCCACTTTAATTTCCTTGAAAAATGTGCTATAACAGCTATCTTCATTAATAAATCAAACTTTTTTATTGTTTAAAAAGTCAACAACAAGATATTTTGATTTAACAAGACAGCACTCCTTCCTAAATCATATAACTCACAATCAGGTATCATTCTGTTGTATATATGCAAACTGCAGGCTTTGCTTTGGCAAATAATCTTTTACTATCTTTAGCTCTAAATAAGATCAAGCTGTCAATAACTAGGAAATAAGGTGTTAAAATGTCATTCTCCAATTTATCCTTTTAAGTAATAAAAATTGTTTTAAGTAAACACGTTTCTTTCCATGTCTATTTTTTAAATTTCTCCTCCATTATATCTTCCATTTTAATCCCACGTTAGGCTGTGGCCTTTTGTTAATGCTACTTCACATACATAAATTAAATTTCTGATAACCGAATGGAGACATAAAAAGACATAAAACACTTACATTTGAACTTAAAAGACAATATAGATTTATATGAATTCTTTTAGCATTTTATAACTACATTTATCTAAGACAAACTCATTTAAAGTGATTTCAGTCTGTATTTGTTTCCTCTAACATTTTTCTTTATAACAAATTTAGTTAATTCCATCTCTCATCTGAATTCTATGATCACCTAAAGCCACCTAAATTAAATCCATACCTGAACGGTCTGGGTAAATTCCCAATATAGTATTTCTTATTTAAAACTTCAGTATTAACTAAGTCTTTTAAGGAAGTATGGGCACTGATTATGTTCTGGAAAACTGGAAGAATATCATTAAAGAGTCCAAAATATGGAACAGGGCATGTGCATTTACAGAGATGTAAAGATTTTTAGCAAAGAAATTATTTACCCTAAACTAAGTACTAAATGGGAAGAGAGGGCAAAAGGCTGTAAATGGAGAATTCTTCTTCCAGTTTTGCAATTAACAGTGTTAATGTTGAATAAGTAAGTTGCTTTTCCCTCTGGGCATTTTGCACTTTTACCTCCTCTGGGCCAGAGGAAGCAACTTGCACCATTTCTAAGGTCTTTTCTAGAAATTTGATGAGTCTGTATTATTTCTGTTAGTTTTTCTGCTTATTTCACAGTAGGCTAAAATTATGAAATGAAAATATGTAAAAATAAACAGCAGGACAATTTTGGCATAGCATAGAGCTCATGGATAATGATTACACTTCTCAATAAAACAGTTAAGAATCTCTCTGGGGGCTAACTTTTTATTTTAGGATATGGGATAATGCTAATGAAAGGACCAGATTAGAAATTTATGATAAAAATAAAATAAGACTAATACAGTTAATAATAAATCTTTCTAATAGGTAGACAGGTGATTCTGGAAAGAATGATGGCAAAACTTTTCAGAAAGTTTGGTCCTACCCATTCTCTTTGACTCTCTCCTGCACAAAGGCTTCTGTGCCTCTTCTTTTCACTTCTGTGCATGATCCAATCAAGAGAATAAGATCCACATCTCAAAGTTTTATATAATGCTTGCAACAATTCTCTACTAATATGCCTATTGATGATACTGGATATTTGTATTCATCTTTTCCATCTTCTCAGATCTCCTACACCCTGTCTACTAACTTAATATCAGCCACTAATAACTGAGAAAATGGAAGCGACCAAAATGAACTCTATTTTCTGACCACCAATTCCACCAGTCCACCTCTATCTGTACCCATGCTCTCACCACATAATGTTCTTCTCCCATTGGATGTCAAGGTTAACTCTTCTGGTGGTAATATGGATCCTGGATCCACTTCCTGTTTCTGACTCAATAATTTTGTTTCTGAAACTAAATCACTCTTACAAACCACAAATTATCTCTTGTTACTAGATCATTCAAATCAGCATTCAGAAATGCTGTATTATATTTTCACATTTAATAAAAGAAAAATAACTATCAAATTCCCCTAGTGTTGCCCCGTTTCTTTGCTCCTCTTCAAAGAAAATTTTCTCAATTTCCTCTTTCCCATTTTCCTCTCAATGCATAACGGTTGAGTTTTGTCCCTATTATGTCACTAATCCTTCTGTTTAAAGACACCAGTAATCTCCATTTTGTCAATTCCACTGGTTACTTCTTTGTTCCATGTTGACTCATATCACTCTTCTGCTTAGAGCTTGCTGATAAATTTCTATCTGGTTTAGAAAAATGTCTGAACACCTTAGCCTGTCCTATTTGTCTACTTATACTTAAACTTCATCTTCTTTTCCACCCTCACCTTCTGCCCCAGGTAAGTCCCAGGAACACTCCAAGCCTCTTCACAATTTATTGCCCTTGTACTTAACAAATTGGCCAGTGAAGTGTTCTCCCTGAACTCCACACAGCTATGCCCTTCCTGCCTTTCAATTCTCTTGTCCTCAGAGATACCTTGCCAGATGACCCAACTGAAAGTCAGACATGCTCTTTATACTGTTTTCATTTTCTGCAGAGCACTAATCATTAATTAATACATTAATTCACTGATTTTTTCCTCAATAATACGAGACTTACAAGAAATCTTACTTTTCTTTTGCTTCTTCATTTCCAGTCTAGAACAGTGCCTGGCAAAAAGAAGGCACTCAAAAAATATTGCTTAATTTTCTCATCTTTGTATCTCAAATGTCATTACACATAGTAAATGATTAATAAATGCTGGTTGGTATTAAATGATTACAAATCTCTTGATGAATTTACCCACACTATTATTTTATGATGGTAATTTATCAGTGGCTTTTATCAGGTATTAATATCTTTCAGGAAAGATTTGTACTGGAAATAGAAAGTATAAATCAGGAAGTAGGATAATATTTGATCTCTCAAAACTATTTACTATTTAAGCAGTTGTTTCATAAATGTTAGGAAATGTTTGGGGAATAAAAAAATTAAAATCTGTACATATATCTAAATTTAGGACAATTGAGGCAACTCTTTAATCTACTAATTCTAAGACTATATCTAGATCAAGGCTTTGGTTTTAGGGCAAAGTACTGTAGAGGTCAAGGAGAACCTCAGAAGGTTTGCTGAAAAAAATCAAATTGCAAAGTTGATTAATTGGAGAAAAGACATACACATGTATTTAATAGGTATACATGGGAGCCTTTGGAATGAAGACCCAAAGATAAAGGGGAAATTGTCCATTTTTATGCTTATGTTCAACAAAGTATGTACAGCAGTGCAGAAAAAAGGGTAAGAACTAATGCTGGTAGATTGAGTGGGGAAACCCAGGAAGGTCTATCTGTCTAGACTCTTCTTGGCCTCTCTAAGCCTGCATTCCTTCCTTCTGGGTATAGGACGTGACCCCTTCTGGAATGGGAGTTTTAGTACCTACAGTCAAACAATGTATATCAGGTAATTTCTTTATGGGCCAGTTTTTACACAGAAAGGTGGAGAGAAAGAGTAATATTTGTAGGTTTTTATGGCTGGCTTTGGAGAAAAAGGATTCTAGTTTCTGTGACCTGCCTTGGGGAAGAGGGATTATAGTTTCTATGGCTAGCCTTAAGGAGAATGGAACTGAGAGAAAAGAGGGCAGGAGAAGGTTAGAGGAAAAACTTTAGGTTCTGAGGCTGCTGAGGCCTTAATTTGGTGATATTGTTTTCTGAACCCCAACAGTACCAAAAGCCCGCAACTGTATACATTTTGTATTATCAGGACATTCTTCACTCAAATCAAAGCACCTGGCATCCCACATTTCACCTAGATTACTTTGGAGTTCCAAGGTACAGCAAAACACATTAACACCAGTAATAAAGAAGAATTAATTTATCTTAAGGTGAGCAGTAAGATGGAAACACCAGAATAACCAAACACTGAAAGGACCTTACAAAAAATTATTCTTGATTCCAACTTTAAATGTTAATCATATTTTAGAGAAAAAATAATTAAGATCAGCTGAAGGAAAGCAAATAATGAAATCTTTAAAGTTCACTACTGTTACAGATTTTTAAAAATTAAACTGAGGGTGGTTATATTTAAAACATGTTGTGGGGCTCTATTATTGAATAACAGCCTTTTAATCTTTGCGTTTTTTGCTACTAGATACAACAGAGTTCTTTTAATGATCTAAATCTTTCCATGCATCTAAAAAGAACAATTTGATCACATTACCCATTATCTTTGTTTCCAAAAATTTATTCTTGAAATTCTTCTAAACTTTGCCTTTATATCTCTTATCTTTTCTTCTAACACAAGCAAAAATATTTGAAAATCACAATTTTTTTAGGAATTTTTTCTTTATCCTGTAAGAATAGGTGACTTTAAAATTGTTGCCCTAATCAAGATTTGTGTTGACTTCAAAGGGTCTATCTACAAACTTCAATTTTATATTGGCCTAACATGTTTGAAAATATAATTTTCTGTTGCTTGAAGAAAGTTCCTCAAAGTAGGATCAATTGTTCCATATTTCAATATTCACCTCCCAAATTAGTGCATAGTAGACAGCTGATAAATATCTGCAGAATGAGTAACATAAACATAAAGCTTGTTATTGTCAAGTGACTGAAATTCGATGATTCTGATTTCTGCGTTTAAAAAAATAATAGGCCGGGCGCAGTGGCTCACACCTGTAATCTCAGCACTTTGGGAGGCCAAGGTGGGTGGATCACGAAGTCAGGAGTTTGAGACCAGCCTGGCCAACATGGTGAAACCCCGTCTCTACTAAAAATACAAAAATTAGCCTGGCATGGTGGCAGGTGCCTGTAATCCCAGCTACTCAGGAGGCTGAGGCAGCAGCATCACTTGAACCTGGGAGGAGGAGGTTGCAGTGAGCCGAGATTGTGCCACTGCACTCCAGCCTGGGTGACAAGAGGAAGACTCCATCTCAAAAAAAATAATAAAATAAAAAATAAATAAAATAAATTAAAAAAATAAATATTTCAGGAGATACTTAAGTTTTCCTTGAAAAACACTCCATCCTCTTTATATTTTTACACACCTTCAAATTCTGTTTATCACATTTACACCTTTCTGATCTCACTTGTAAACACTCTGTAAACATTACAGTCGGTGTTTAAAGATTTTTTTTATTAAAAATTCTTTCTCAACATAATATAAACACGGATTTACTCATTTATAGGACAATTATTCCTCTCTCATTTACCTTTAAATAGCAGTGTCCCTGCCCATTGCTTACTCTACCAGTTTGCTAGAATGGATCCGTTGGTGGAAACTATATGCATTTTACTTTCCCAAAAAGAATCTTAATACTCATCACTTCCTTCACAGAAAATTTCAGTAAGAGGGAAGAAGAGAGATCCTGGAGACTCAAAATATCATTATTAATTGTAACCAGCTAGATCTCTGATAATTTATTTTACTCACAAAAAAATAAAAATTATTTGCTGTGAAACAAAGAATTCTTATTAGGAATTATTAATAAGGTATTATGCACAGCCTAAAATTGAAGGTTAAATGTGTGTATATTTTTATATGCCCATTTGGAAAGGTTCATACTTAAAAAAAATTCTCGATACTCATGTTGCTAAATAATAAAGAGGCCATGAATTAAATAAATACATGTTAATATTAATGCTTTATGTTTGCCTGAAACATGCTTCATTGTGGCTTTGATCTACTTTTACCCAGGGCTGCCACCTATCTATATGCCACTTTTGTGGGAACTGGAATATGAGTCACCTCCACATAGAGATACAGTGACTTAGAACAGCGATCCCAAACCTTTTTGGCACCAGGAACTGGTTTTGCGGAAGAAAATCCATAGACTGGGGAGGGGGGTGGTTTTGAGATGATTCAAACACATTTATTTTGCACTTTATTTCTATTATTATTACATTGTAATATCAAATGAAACAACTATACAACACACCATAATATAGAATCAGTGGGAGACCTTAGCTTGTTTTCCTGCAACTAGATGGTCTCATCTAGGGGTGATGGGAGACAGTGACAGATCATCAGGTATCAGATTCTCTTAAGAAGCTCACATTGTAGATCCCTCACATGCACAGTTCATCATAGGGTTTGCACTGTTATGAGAATCTAATGCTGCCACTGATCTGACAGGAGGTGCAGCTCAGGCGGTAATGAGAGCAACGGAGAGTGGCTGTAAATACCTGGTTCCCTGGGGGTTGGGAACCCCTGACTTACGGGTAAGACTTGATAAACTGATCACTAGCAGAAAATCAACAGCTATCTGCCTTCTTAGCTAAATGCCCTTGTGCAGGGCACAAACTGTGCAAATTAACTCAGTGGCCCTGTCCTTTGGATCTAGGACTAAGAATTCATTCCACATGACAATCTGTACTGGATATCTTTGTCGTGGTGTCTTCCGTGTCTGTTTTCCTTTTTCAATTAAAAAAAACTAACTATGATCTCCTATTCAGAGATCCTTTGCACAGAGTCAGCTATAGAATGTATTATACCAGGAGCAATGACTTAATCCAAATGCATTGCATCTAGAGGCTGACTTGAAACTTTAAAGTGGCCAGGGATGCAATAATCTGTCCCAAATGCAGAACTATTATTAGCTAAACTAATCAGACTGACTCTCTCAAAGACAGTGGCAAACACTGGCCAGAGCAAATGCTCAGAGGGATGCAGAGACATACGTGAACTATTCCTGCACAGTTCTTACTAGGGAAGACAGTTGTCCAAGGGCTAATGATTTTCTAATTACGGTATCCATATATGATTCTCATTTGTCTTAAAGATATTTCAGATTAATCCTCTCCTTCTGCAACGGGAAAGGAATGCCTACTAAGTACAACGTCCTTCTTGCTCTTAAAAAGAGTTATCATCTGATTCAGGAGTCATTCTTTAAGTCCAACATTTCATCTTTCTTCATTCATTAATTATATGTAACCAAAAAGTACTAAGAACAGGCAGAATGTAATATTCTATGTGAAGTGACACTAACCCAGAACGGAACACAATCGTTACCTCCTCCAATATCTCTTTAAGTTGTGCTAATGCAACAAAAATAACGTAAGTATAGAATTGACATTCAAGCAACAAATATAAACAATGGTGCTATCTTTGGTGATTTATAGGCTTTAAAAATTATCAGACATCCTTGGGGCAATATAAGAAAATTATATGTATTCATTCCTAGTAGGTAGCAAATTTGTGTTAACCCAAATCTGTACCACAGAAGTTAATTTTTATAATTGTAGCTGCATATTTTTTATTTATCTCTGTCATTATTAGTGGATTTAAAGAATAAACATCATGGTTATAAGAGATTTCTGGCTTTTGTAGTGTTTATAGATTTCTGGCTTTTGTAGTGACTGATTCAATTAACATTATTAATTGAGCCCTGCATACTAAAAACTATGGCATGTAATGTGAAAGTACAAAAAGAATAAAATATGCAGTCCTTGCACTCATGAGATAATACATCTGATGTAAAAAAAATACTACCAATCATGAAATTATTTGCACATTACAGAGCAGCCTGAGAAGTGCATTCTGCTCTAAGTGATCCAAGTTTTCCAAACAGAGATCAATGAGGGAGACTCCTTCAAAGCTCCCTAACTAAAATTAACTCAATTATTCAAACTGCCATTTTTTCTCATGATGTGAATACAGTTTTACTATTTCAATAAAAGTTATGGTGATTATTAAGACTTTTTGTACAAAATGCCAGACCAGGGATCAGAAATGAGTTTCTATTCCATGTTATTCTCATTTTGGCCACAAATCACTTATATCTATAGGACAAACACCCAACAGATCTTTAGGCCTGAAAGGCAGAAAGAAACCAGCACCTGGGGATTGTGCCTTTTCCAGCTTACACAGCAGAATATGAAGAAAAGAGGTCATGATTTGTACTAAAGTAAGGGCAAAGAATAACATATTTATCAGAATACGAAACACAGATATACTTGAGGAAAGGTTGACCTAAAATTGATAACCATCTTGTCTGGTAGTGGAGCTTTTTCTTCACTCTAAGCTTTCAGACTTTTAGTCTCATCATAGATACCCAAGATTTCCTTTTTTGAACAAGTTGGCTCTTTATATTTGTGGCATTATCTTACTAAGGCTCTCAATGTAATTCCTGGGTAACTTTTATCCCTATCTGTTTTTTCCCCATCTAAAATCTAATCTTCATACCAATATGAAATAAACCGAGCATAATTGCAATTTGAGAATGTATATTTCAAGCTCTTAAAAACTACAGTGCCTAATAATAATTTGCATTGTAACTAAATACATGTGCTCACATACACACACACTCCCACGACTCATAATTAAATTTCATTTAAAATTTGTTCCCTTACTATATAAAATGTATTTTCCATTCCCTTCCATTGTATTGTATTTCATTTCATTTCATTCCACTCCATAATTGCCAACCATGAGCCACTGAATTAATTTTATGATCCTCTAAAATAGTGGTTCCCAAAATGTGGTTCCAGGGCCCCCTGGAACACCCAAGAGTTTTCCAGGGAATCCACAAGGTTCTTTTCATAAAACTACTAAAATGTCATTTGCCTCATTCACTCTCAACATCTTCCGAGTGTATAGTAGTGTTTTCCAGACATGATTTGATGACGTCATCACTCTGAGAGATAATGGAAAGTATTCTTGTACATTCTTTTCTTTAAATAATTTTCTCAACTTTAATTTCTAGTACAGTAAATATTAATAAACACAACCATATAAACAAAAACTCTTAGGGTCTCTCAATAATATTTAAGAACTTACAGAGACCAAGAGTCCAAAAAGTTTGAGAACTGCTAATCTAAAGCAAGCTTCCATTTGAAAAACAGTGACTTAAATGGAATCACTGCATACATGCACACATACAAATCTCTTTCCACACTTTTCTATTCCCTGCAAGGCAAAATGCAAACTGGCAACAAATGTCTTCCAACAAATTAGCTGATTCTACTATTTCCTACTATTCTCTGCTCTTTACTAGGAAACTCCATCTAAGTCCCCTAAATATATCATGTTCACCTCTGCCTTTGAGTCTCATTTTATATTCTATTCTTGAAATATATTTAACACTATTTTCTGCTAACATAAGTCCTATCTAACTATGTGGACATCTTCAATTTCTTTGCTTGCCCTGCGTCCTTTCTCTTTTGGAACTGACCCTTCCGGATTCCTTGAATTCATATGGGAATGTGAATTACGTGGCCCTAACCTTTCATAGGCCTGAGGATTCATACCAATCAATCAAACTACCCCATACCTTTAGTACTAGTGTGCAGATTACATGGGAAGGGATAACCCAAGAGCTGTCGAGGGAGATATATCAATGTTAGGGGAAGAAGAAATCGTGCTCTGTTCTCTAAGATTGCTCACTGTTAGGAAGGCAAGGAGAAGGCCAGCCTTACTAAGCAATGGCTTAGGGACACTGTGGCACAATTCTGTTTATATATATATATTTATATTTTGTCCCAGTGTCCCCTTGACTAGAGATCTGCGTATGTCTGTCCTTTGGCACTGCTCCCAATAATGCCTGTGTGCCCTGTAGAGTCCCTATTTTCTGATGAGGACTTGTACTGTTTTCAAATGCCTCTCTATTCCCTTTAAGACACTCTATTAATTTACTTTGCAATCAATTATTTTATGTTATTCTCTTTTTTTCTTAGAAACTCAGTAGGTGCACAAAGGAACAATTCTGCCTCTGCAGCTAAGTGGGGATTCTTTCTTGTATTTCCTAAAACTCTAAAAGAACTCTAATTTTTAATATATTTTTGGAACCCATTTACTTGAAATTTTTCCCTTGAAAATGATTGACAAATTGAATGCTGTGTTATCTTAACAGTTTCCTTACATCTTCTTTAATTGCTGTGTCACGCACAGTTTTTCTTCACTTATGTTTTGAAGAGAATGTGTTATCTTTCCCCCACCCTAAATGTTATCCCTTTTTGATTTGAAAAGGCACACAACTTAAACGCATGAAATGAAGATAATTTCCATGCTATTTAATGTAAATTTGGAATCTTCTAAAGTAAAAATATTAGGGGACCAAGTAGTTAATGTCTATACTAATAAAGGAAAACTGAATACACCACCTCTGTAATGTTAGAAGACAGAAGTACTCGGGAACTGCAACCATGTGTACGCTTCAGTAAGATGAAAAATGAGCATACCACAAACAGAAGACAGAAGTACTCGGGAACTGTAACCCTGTGTACATTTCAGTAAGATCAAAACTGAGCATATGAAAAAAAGTCATCAATTAAATAACATTCCAAATGTCCTCAGCAAGCAGACTTTGTTATATATGCCTGGGATTCATATTAAGATACAGCCAAAAGAATTCATAATTCTATTACCTCCTTCAGAAATTGGAAACGATGCTAATCAAAAGTCAAACATGCCTTCTTATGCTAAATTTTATTGTTCAACAGGTCATTTGAAATTTTCAAGGCATAGCTTACTGTTCTTAGACTTAGCACTTCTTAATTAACCAAACAGCATAACAGAATTATAGAGGGGGAGAAAAACCCTTAGTTAAAACGACATAAATAGTAATTTGTGAAGCTCAATACCTCTTGGTCTGCTAATTATTATAGGATACTTCATTACCATTTAAAATACCACATGGAAAGAGAAAGAAAATTTAGAGCACATTATATAATTTTGATTTATCTTACAAATGCAATTATAATCATATTTGGGGGTCAGCGATAATAATTTTGTTCAATATTTCATAAGGAAAGAAAATCTCATTTTTCATATGTAATCACATTTTAATATGAGCATATTTTACATATGATACATAATATTATATACATAATTTTACATATGACTGGTAGAATTTCTGCATTATATATACTTTTTAATGAATCACTTAAGTTGGTTTTTAAAAACACAACTACATATACCAAGACCACATATGCCTCAGTAAGAAGTATGAAATTATTTAAACTCTCATTCAGTAAACACTACGAGTTTAAATGAAATAACAGAAAGTCACTGCAGAATAATTTCTCTATTCGACAAAGATATTACACAGTTTGAAAGTAATATAAGTGGGTCCACCACATTAAACACACTCCTACCCTCTTCTGACCTATTTTCTAGAATCTAAGTCAGACTATGGAATTTATCTAAGTCACTTCAATCCTCTTATCTTTCTAAAAACCAAAGGCAGTATGCATTTATAATGCTTCCTTAACTCACATCACTTCATAAATCTGTTTTCTTTAAAAAAGTCATATCATAAATGAGCATGCAAAGCACATATTGCCTCATTCAAAAATTGTTTAATCCTTAGAAATAGGGCATTGCATCTATTATCATTTTAAAAGTGTTAATGTGATAGCAATCTGAAACAACAAACAAAACATCTAAGAAAGGAAAGGTATACACCTTTTCCTCTTAGGATTATTCTCAGTATTGCAGCATGTTGATGGCTTTACTAAACTTACCAGGCTATTTTCTCAACTAAAAATTGGACATCAGTGGGCAAAATATTGCCCTACTGATACTACAGTAATCTATACATTTTAAGTATTCTTTAACTGTTCCAAAATATATATATTCATTTTAAACAAAATAGGAAAAAGAAACAGATATGAAAAAGACATTACCTGTAAGTCCACTGCCCAGAGGAAAATGCCATTAAAACTTTGGTACATATTCTTCCAGAGACCAGAGACCATTATAGATAGATTTGTTTTTAAATGGAATTATACTTTTCCATAGTATGCTTTATTCAATTCTTAATAACAACAAATATATTTTCAGGTCAACAATATGTATTTGCATAATCTGCATCAATGTTGTTAATGGCTGCACAATATATTTTCAATGACCATACCATAATTAAGTTAAAAATTTCTTACGAGACATCTAATCCCTTTCCTTCCAACTTCTGATACTGTAAACAAAATGTTGGACTAAATATCAGATTACTATAATGTGTGCATCTTTCTTAGTGTTTTGCATACAATGCTTGGCTAATGCAGGGTATCAATGAAAGTTTGTTGCATTAATGATTGAATGGATGAATAAAGTAACAAATGTGGGTTTTTAAAATATCATTTAAAGGAGCATGTCTATTTGATATTCAGATTTTGAGTCAAATCACTTCACACTTCTTTGTGCTTTTCCCTCTGAATTATGATAATGAGAAAACATGCATAATGATTAAATGACTTTCATCCCTGGATGCTTCCTTAACATGTGTGAACTTGTGTGACTGTAAGTAATACTCTATGTGAGATAATGTACTCAACAAACGTTCTAATAGAGAAGAAAAAACATAACTGTTGTTTTAAAATATAGTATAAACTTTATAGGATGCAGTAATTTTCCATTTATTTTTCTTGCATAAAATACATAGAATTACATTGGAAAAATAATTTCAGCATAACTCATATGTCCCAAGTCTCCTTTAGGATTTTCTAAATTTGATTTAACAAGCAGCTAATGAGCATTTATGTCTGACATTAAGCTAATCACAACACAGAATATTTAAAACCTTGATATAGCTAAAACACATAACTTTCATGGTCAACATATGTAATTTAATTACAAAAAGTAAGCGATTTCCTCTCTGATATGAGAAAAGACTACACAGTTCATTCTCCAGCTAAGATAAATAGATGCAATATTCACATCAGCTCGAAAGAAGAGAGAACTTCCTCACCCATGGACAATGTGACACAATTCCATCCCTATTCTCAGCACAGTATCCTCCTTGTTTAACAAATACCTTGGAAACTTGCCAGTTTTCAGGTATTTCCATCTTGGGATATTAGCCAGTTATTCAAGACATGAAACCAGGACAAGAGGCCAGATGTGCAACATATAAGAGTAATAATTATTTTCCTTTTGATTCCCTTATCATGACAATGGAGGATATAACTTAGATTTTCAATTATAAATTATTTCATAGACTGACAGAATTTATACAAGTTCACCTGAATTTTTAAAAATGATATGCCTACTGTGCACAAAATCACATACTAGATCATGCAGGGCTTGCTCTGTGTCTCAGTTAAACCTGGCAACGAACCTTGGTCAACCGGTATAACCACATGGATTCTCACTGAACACACTGTACTTTCTCAGAAGCAAAGGATTCTACGTATGCCATCAGAGGCTATTCAGTAAGCAACCAACACCATTCAATATATTCATTTATATTTCCCTAAGTTTCTTCACTGTCAACCTTTAGTATCTATTTTCCTGAAAGAGAGCTGAAGCATACATAATGGTTTCAAACACCTGTTTGTTCTAATTTTTACAAAAGTTGTCCCATGATTAGAAGCCAACTATTTGAAGTAATATCGCCTTTGTTCTCTATAAATAATATAATTAAATTGCTATATCTAACAGGAAAAATAGGAGGTAGCCAACAATATAAATAAACCACAAACCTTGTTTAACCTAGATTTGCATATCATTCTCTTAGTTTTGCTATGGTTAGAATGGTTTTACTAGAGTTAAATTTCTTTAAATCAGGAGATGTCTGATTAAAATTTTGAAACGTTGCTTTCTAAATTCTGCTTTTCCTTAGCTCAATGCAACCTCCATCTCCTGGGTTCAAGCAATTCTCCACCTCAACCTCTTGAGTTGCTGGGACTACAGGTGCACCCCACTACATCTGCCTGAAGAAAGTAAGGGCAAAAACCGCAATTACTTTTGAGTTAATTAATATATTAATAGTTTCTACTTTTGTCATATATATTAATAATGAGCCGTTCATTCAAAAGTTTTTAACCAAAAGAACAGTTTGCTAAAAGAAAAGCCATTGCATTACAATATTTTGACAGCTTTTGGCTTAGAAATTAGAAAATAAAATAACCACCAACTAATATAATCTGTAGAACATTTTTCTTTGCTTTTCATCTTTTGAGTAAGTGACAAATATTAATAAATTAGTTTATGAAGGTAATAACCATCACTGTAAGATGTTAATCATTTAATTAAGCTAGTTTCTATTATGAAGCAAATTTAGAAAAGGAGAGTAAATAAATGCATACAACAATGCATTTTATCTCTTCAATCAAAAAAATCCATAGATGCTAATGTAATTTGTTAAAATGCCACAACACTATTGAAAACCAAAGTTGCTATATGATAAAGTGATATTTATTAAACCTATTTTTCCAGCGTTTTCCTGACTTTTGTTATAAATGTATTTAACTGAGGGCATATTTTTTTCACATTTGTTCCCTAGGTTTGCTTCCAGAAGGATTATGTATGTTAGAATAATCTTTGTAATAAATCTCAATATACCCTGCTGTGCAGATTAACAAATTGCCCTAAACACTTGCTAGTTCTTCTAGGCACAGAGAGCTACTATGGCATTAAAATAGCTGCATGCAGCACCACATTACATTTTTAAAAGTAATTACAGATACCTCTTCTGTGATCACCTATAATGTAAGGTCCAAGCCCTTCTGTAGAGGCAGGAAATATCAGAAAGATAAAAATTGATTCTGAAATAAAATGTTTCTTTCCCAATATAAGAAACATACCTGTCCGGGCGCAGTGGCTCACAACCATAATCCCGGCACTTAGGGAGGCTGAGGTGGGTGGATCACTTGAGGCCAAGAGCTTGAGACCAGCCTGGCCAACATGGTGAAACCCCTTCTCCACAAAAAATAACAAAAATTAGCCAGATGTGGTGGCAGGCACCTGTAATCCCGGCTACTCAGGAGGCTGAGGCAGGAGAGTCGCTTGAACCCAGGAGGCAGAGGTTGCAGTGAGCCAAGATCGTACCACTGCACTCCAGTCTGGGTAAAAGAAACATAGAAACATATCCAACTTATTCATTGTGGAAGATTGTCTCTTCAGCCATTTGTATTACCTGTTAATTTTTTTTATATTATGGTTTCTACTTTCATCATACATCTATTAATAATGACCTGTTTATTCAAAAGTTTTTAACCAAAAGAACAGTCTGCTAAAAGAAAATCCTTTCCATTACAGTATCTTTGACAGCTTTTGGCTCAGAAATTAGAAAATGAAATGATAACCACCAACAAAGAGATTCTGCAGCTGAGTATGGATTTTCTCCCAGTGACAGGCATTTTTGTAAGCAAAGAGCCTAATAATTGTTTGAATAAAGAATGTGTGTGTGTGTATGTGTGTGTGTGTGGTGTGTGTGTGTAATCTACACAGAAAATTGACAAAAAATTTTTAACAATGGTTAATGGTATTAATAGGAATAAATCCAGATATCTTAAAAAGAGAGAGAGAAAGAGGAGCTCTGAAAATAATTCATGAAGACTCTTTTTATCCTGAAATCCCAAAGAACATCTGAGCTTCCATCATTCATCTTAATAGTTTATAGAGTCAACTCCAATTTCACCATGAATGAAAGAATAAACTATATGAAACTTGAAATAACAAATAGGCAAAAAGCTATGGAGGAAAAGCTTACAGATTTATCTTAAAATTTAGCCTGCCAATTTCCACCTCGACAGTTTGGGTATGTTTCCTAAAAACGATCACCTAAAAACATTACTTTATAGTGATTCAATTGTAAGACTTTCTGAAGAACAAACCAAGACTATTTAGTATCAGACATAAATTACTTTAGGCAACTCTTTTACTCTTAGTTTTATTAATGAAAGGCCTGTCTTAAAGAATCAAGTCAGGCATTGACACTATTTTGTTTTTTAACTTCATCAATAGTTAATTTGGACTTCACAGCAGAACGCCCACTGAATACCTGCTCTGAACATGGCCTAAGGGACAACATTAACCTGACATCAAAAAGGCCTGTAATATTATTAACATTAACACAGCATATTACATATAGAAGGTGATTCATAGATAGGGAGTAATGAACAATGATTAAAGTTTACATGAACTTCATCTTTCTGATACAACTAGAAGCATTTTTAACCCAAAGTTATCAATAAGGCACCATCTGTCATAGCACCTAAGTTTTTCCTTTTATACTTCACCTTAAAAAGCTTGCTGTTGACTACAAAGATGTTGAAAATTTAAATATATAAAAACAATAAGAAATGTCTCAATAGTTTGCATGTCTACTTGATCATTTTAATGTGCATCTAATATTATCTAATTTTAAACCATACACTTAATAAAATGATCCAAACTCAAAAATGTATTATTCCCTTTCCATTCCAATAATTGTTTTTAAATAGTTTGCACACACCTAACTGACAAATTCCTGAAGCTGCCTGAGAGTCATGAACCACTTGTACCCCTTCCCAATTTATTCACTTATTTATTAATTTATTCATTATTTCTACTTAAAAATAAAAACCTGTTGGTCAAGGAGTTTTATTTATATACTTCTATTAATTCACCAAATTACTAAAGCCATCTTTACCAATCAAAATTTACTCTAAATTTGTTACATTAGAAGTTCACATTTCCAAATCACAGAACATTTACTAATTATTAGTCTAGATATAGTATAAATATTTTGGCTTCCATTTTTTGCCATTTAATTAAATCTAATTAAAACTTAGAGATATACAATTAAAACTTAGAGATATACAATTAAGAGCATTTAAAAATGCTCTTAATTGTATATCTCTAAGTTTACCTCCCAAATCAGAGAGGATGGAAAGATACTCTTTGCATTTAGGGGTATAAGGAATCCTTATCACTTTTTCCTCGATAGAAAAATCAATTTATTTCATTTCCTAAGGCCACTATGAGATGCTTTTCCAGCTCCAGGCTCAAACAGAGAATGTTTCATCCCTATTTCAATGGACACCAGAGTCAACATTTTCTTTAGGTACTTGCTAAAGAGTAGTTACATTAAGTCCCCACCCAGTGGTACCTGCCTTAGTCTTTTCTTACTATAAAAGAACATCGCTATTCCTGTTTCTTCCTGTACTAGGGATCTCTTCAAACACAGGACAGTTAACAAATTGTCAGTAACTATTGGTAAACACATCTTTCCAGGGAAAGGCTTCACATTTATTTGCCTACAAACACATATGAGGGACCTTTTCTTATATAGATATAATAGTGAAAATTTTTGTAAAAGGCAAATGTAAAAAAAGAAAAAATATAAAATAAAAATCTGTTCATTTTAATGAAATGCATTATGTCCCCTAATCTGCCAGGATGGATCTTGTCTATGTAAACAAATTTTATAGTGACTTTCACCTTCTTCAAGATACTTACTAGGAAGTATCTTAAAGGCAATGAATATAACTCTTCTATATAAAATTCTGTACATAGTACAGTGGATAGACATTAGCTACTAACAAATATTTGCTGGCAAAGAGCTAGAGCAAACATTAGAAGCATTTTTTATTTTTATTTTTTAATTAATCTATTGTTTTGAGACGAAGTCTTACTCTGTTGCCCAGGCTGGAGTGCAGTAGCACGGTCTCGACTCACTGCAACCTCCGCCTCCTGGGTTCAAGCAATCCTCCCTCCTCAGCCTCCCAAGTAGCTGTGAGTACAGGTGCTCACCGACACACCTGGTTAACTTTTTTTTTTTTTTTTTTTTTTTTAAGTAGAGATGGGGTTTCACCATGTTGGCCAGGCTGGTCTGAAACTCCTGACCTCAGGTGATCCACCCGCCTCAGCCTCCCAAAGTGCTGGGATTACACACGCGAGCTACCGCGTCCGACCTCAAGGCATTTTTTAAATAAATTATTTCCGAAATGACGACTCTGAAGATTAGGAACGAAAAGAAAACTATAAAGAAAATCAGAATATTTATTTTAAAAACTGGAAATAATCATTTAAATTACAAAATGGGCAAAGATAATCAGCATGTACAGACCGCTGACAGGCGGAACTAAATAAAGGTTTTATAATGACAAACAGAACTTTCTTAGGACATTTGAAAAACATACAATGCTTGAATCCCATGATACGTATACAGAAAAATACATCATTGTTATTGTTCATGTTTAAGTAAAGTTTTACTGAATAATTGTCTTAGTCTTTATCACATCCAAAGGTCCTACTATCAGGGTTGGTCAACCAACATAGAAATCTCATAAGATCCCTAATGCAGAAGATTAATGGAAACACACAAGAGTATTCTCTATATTAGGCTGCCCAGTCCTGTTTTTGTATGACTCTCTAGCGAAGAATTAAAAAAAGGTTTCTCTTTTTAATAAATAAAACAAAAAGAAGAATATATAACAAAGAATGTATGTGACCAGTAAAGCCTAAAATATTTATGTGGCCAATTACCGAAAAAGTTTGCCAATCTCCATTTTGCAGTACATACCCTTTGCCTAATATATGTGCCTACTATATACACAGTATTAGATTTCCAGAGAAGGGAACTATAAAAAGAAACAATTTTGACTTTTCTTCCTGAATCATATAGGCTGAAGGCTATATCTGGGATAGAAAGGGATTAATATTTCCAAAATACTTAAAATGTGTTTCCTTTTCACCAAATCTGAACCAGTCTGTATTAAAAGTGAAAAGTATATTGGCCTGTATCTTTAATATGGATAAGGGCACCAGAGTTGTACCCATTTTTAGCCAAAATGTAGTTATGAAGAAAGAGGCTTCTTTAATGGATGTTAACAAATCAAGTTAGTGACAAAGGGAATGTGAATAGAAAAACTGCTTAAAGATAGTTTGTATTTACCCCAAATTTTATTTAGATCTAAAAAAAAATATCTCTGCAAATACTTTATAGATCTACAACTCTTTTAGTTACATAACACTGTGAGTTAAATTTCACCAAATAGTTACTGGGAGATTGGACCAAAATTGCAGATTCAACATTTGTCAGTTTTCCTTTCTGCTCTAATTCCATGAAAGGACAGAATATATACTTTTTAAACATCCATGAGAGTGCTAGAAAACAAATGACAGATTTTGAGGGCTATCTTAAAAATATAAAACATACAGGAAAAAAAATGTGTGAAATAAATCCATAGATTACCACAGACTAAAATTCACACAGACAAAAACGCTGTAGGTTTGGCAGTATAATAGTAAATATCACCAACATCCATGATAGGTATTCTCAAACAAGGTTAAGCAAAAAACTAATGATTATTATACATTTAAAAAGGATCACCACTTTAAAACAGCTATGCCAATTTCAACTAAAAGAAGAATTTGCACTGGAAAAAGCAGAAGATTTAAAAATAAATATAGGAAATAAATATAAGTATAAATTTGAAGAAATCAAATATGACTTGCTTTCATTGAAAGGAAAAAAAACTGGAGATACTGGAAAATAATTTATGATGTTTTAAATGAAAACACTATATTAATAGACTAGATACAGCCATAACTCAAATTACTAAACTGGAAGATTAAGCTGATAATTACTCATGGGAAGCAATAAAAGACTGAAGAGATAAAAAGTGTGAATGGAGAAAAATTTAAGAAATGTGGAGGTCAGTTGAGGAAATTGTCAAATCCATTCCTTTGAATTTTCAGGTAGAACAGACAAAATAAATAAGGCAAAATGAAATTCTCCAAACTGATGGCACATATTTGGTTTAGAGATTTATCAATGCTGATAACCCTGAATAGAAAAGGGCTCAGATTTAGATAGCTTGGTAAAATTTTAGAACACTTGGAAGAATTAACAAAATACTTCAAAAAGTGAAACAATTTTAAACTTTCTGCTGAAAATCCAAAAAACTTACCAAGAGAGGGGAATAAAAAATACCTATATTAGAAGAAAAACCATACTGGCATCAGACTTATCTTCAACATCGGTTAACAGAAGAGTATGGAGAGATGGTTTCAAGCAGATAATTTTGAATCTCAAATGTTTTACTCAAGCAATCCAACATCAATTAGAATGAAAAATACAATGTTTTAAGATCTACAAGAACTCAGAAATATTAATATCAATGAAACCACTCTGAAAGAATTAACTGAAATGTACTACAATAATAAGGAAAAACGGATCCAAGGAATAAGATAATGGAGAATGAGAAATAGTCAAATAAAAAGATAAACATAAACAAATCAAAAATGTTAATTGAAAATATAGGAGAATTGAGATATGGGAGGCTGTGCTAAGCAAGAAATACAGTTCAAAGGCATAAAGGAAAAGACTGATATATTTACCCATATAAAAAAATGAAATGAAAACAAAACTTCAAAATGAGGAAAGACAAAAATGTTTAAAAAGTCTATATAATGGCTGATAAACATATTTGTCCCATATATGACTTACAAAATGTCAATAGCTAGATTACATGAAAAGATTCTACAACTCTCAAAGAAAAAATGAGCAGGGATATAAACAGGAAAACACTAGTGAGAAATTACAGAGAAAAAGAACAAAAGTGACCAATAAATATATTTAATGACTTCCCACCTCCCCAGTAACTCTGTATTAGTAGAGTTAATATAGAGTTAACAATATAGAGTTAACTTTAATTTCCATAATGGAAATTAAAACAGCAACATAATTCCTTCTCCATGAGACTGGGGCAAGCAAAACATGGTAATAATAAGTCGTGGTGAGGAGAATTAAAACAGAAGCTTTATACTGGTAAAGCAAATGTAAATTAGGAAAGTCTCTTCTAACGTAAATTGGCAGTAGTTTGCTCTTGGGAATTTCATTCTTATAAATAAAAAATATTCATAGATGAATAAATGTATCCATGTGTGAGTTAAATATGGACAAACATATACAGAATGTCCACTGCAACATTATTTTTATAGTAAAAAACATTGAAACAACCTAAATATTTACCAACAAGGAATCACTAAATACATCATCTTCTATGCTAGAAAATACTGCGCAGATATCTTTTTGAAAACAATGAATATTTAATGTGTTGTTACATTGTGAATACTAAACATTAACATAGTGAGAAAAATAATAAATTTTTAAAAGTTTTTCATTTATATTTTCCATTTCTCTTTCCACTCACATATCCATTTTGCCCTTATGCGAACTACATATCTGTAAGAATACCTAGGCCTTTTTTAAACATTTTGTTAGCACATAAGCTTTTTTATAAATATAAGTGCCAATATTCATATTTTTTTCCAAAAAATCGAGATAGTGCTGTCAAATTTCCAAAACATAAGAATGGAAAAAAGCAACCCACAGAAAAAATGCTTATTAGATAATTCTATTTGTTTAAAACAAACACAATTGACATAGGTATATATGTATATATGCGTAAATGTACAGAAAGTAAAATTGAAAATCCGCACCTTGAAATCTTAATAGTGGTTTACTTTGTAGAGGATAATGAGAAAGCAGTAGGAATGGAGGGCTCTTTTCCATTTCACAACACATTTCTATATGCTATTCATCTTTTACAATAAAAATGCATGTGACTTCTACATCTGAAAGCATTGAGTTACACAGATTAAACAAGAGGAGAAAACTTTTAAAACACAAAACTTGTCATTTTTTTCACTGTCAGTCTTAACATTCATTTTATTTGTCATAATTTGAGGTTTTAATAGTTCTTCATATGTTGACTACTTATTAGTAAATTAACAACTTACTATCCAATTTTAAAGGTTTTCTTTTTAAGTTAGTACAATAATTCAATATAAAATAAAAAAAATTAACAATAAAATAAAGATTGCACCCCACAAATCTGGATGATGTTGAAGCCATGGTCCTCATTTTCTTCTTCCAGATATTCACTCTGCTATTACATAGAGTCAGGTCAGGTTAACATATGATTTGGGAAATGTATGCTCTTTTTCCCACATTCTGGAATTGGAATTTGTGGTGACATATTTTGAAAAATTAATGCTCCCAGAAGATCCTGTTACAAACTTAGAACAAAATAATAAATGGGTTATTACATCTGTGCGTGTCTAAACTTTATTTAGTAAATAAGAATCTTACCAAGAAAAAGGCCTCAAATCAGGTCTTCATGACCACTGAAGTATAATAATCTCCCACTCTACATTCACTTTGTATGAATACACTTAAGGCAGCTTCTAATAAAGGATGCATATGTTCTGTGTTATTTTGGAACATATACTGTCTGTTAGGTTGAAACAGCTTGTCTATGAATCAATTAATAACTTGGAATCTGGACATTTCTTTAGAGATTAATGGATAGCTAAGTAGAGCTATTCACACCAGAGACCATTAACCCCCATTGGTCCCTGTCCAGTTTGTAGCAGCTGCAGAAAAGGAACACTACGAAACATAGAATTATTTTTTGGACGTTATTCCAATGATCCTCAGCAAGTGTCTTTTGCAAAAAATCAAAATGGATTAATTTTTTAGGCCAGGTTCATTCACTATATTCTATTCAATTCAGAAAATCCAGAAGTCTAAATCTGGATAGCTGCTATTGAAATGTTCATACGCTACTCAGGTCTATTCAGGGAACTGGGATAGTTCTGATGCAACAACACTTTAATAAGATACAGATTCTTCCATAAGGGTCAGTGATAACTGCAATGTTCAGCTGACAAAAATAAGTCAGGCCTAATTTACCACGTGAGTGTTGTCTGCCCTCCTTACAGTTTATCCTGCAAAATCAATGACTATTCCTGTGGCATAAACCAGATCATTCTCTTTTTATGGTCTTAGTCACCATTTATTAACTCATCTGGTAAAGTACTCGCCTTGAAATAATACAGACTTTTGATGCAAACCATTTACATTTATTTTTTCCCCAAAAAGGGACTTGTGATGAAGTGAACAGTATGGCTTCATGGCTTTTACTACTATGACAAATAGACAGTTTTGTTTGGACAAATAAGAATGCCAATTTTGTTTGGAAAATCAAATGAGAATGCTGTCTAAAGGTTCTCACCAAGGAGATGATCCATCCGGAAATGACTGTCAAGGTGAGCTAGCCCTAGACCAAACAATGAAGAGGTTAACAGCTCTAAATCCCCTCTCCTGTTTAAATTCTTATTACCCTTATGGTATCTAAATCAATGCAAACATGCCTTGTGCTGAGATATAATTCCTTGAGATAACTGAGATAAAACAATTGAGATTAAAACAACTGAGATAACTCATTGACATAGCAGAGTATTTGCCCTAATGCTCCATGCAGAGAACACAGGCGTTAGCAGCTGCTGTACCTAAGCTTCAAATCGCTTTCCCCCAGTTTATTAACTGTATGAGGGTGCCTAAATTATGCACCCCGCCTAAAACTTCAGTTTTCTTCTCTGCAAAATAGGAATAACAACAGTATCTACTCTACTAGGTTGTTGGGGGGATCAAGTGAGATCAAGGACTCCTGCCTTTACCTCTGCTTTATGATACCTTCTGTCCTCCTTGTCTTTCAATTTATTTTCAGCCTTTCCCACTTTCCCCCCGCCCTCCCCTATTTTTCTTTCTTAAAAAAAAATTCAGGAACTTGGGTCCTGAGAGATATTTTTCTTCTTTTTCTTTGATTCACTGTTTTTAAATATTATAAATTGGCTAATTTATCCCAATTGGAGAGATAATCAGTGAGAAATAAACAACGTAGTGACAGAATATTTTGAAATTTATGAAGGTTTTGTTTTAATGTCTCCAAGAATTTACTAATGACAGTAAAATAAGCAGCAGATTTTGTTCTTACATAAGAATGAAATACATGTGTTCATCTCATTACTATGACTACATTCAATATTTGAGAGAGAATACAATTGCTAAAGTTATTTATGAGATATAATTTACATAGGGCAAAAAGTTACCCTTATAAGTGGGTAGTTATATGAATCTTGACAAACACTTACAGTCAGGTAACCACCAATACAATCAAGGTATAAATAATTTCCAACTCTGCTCACCCTTGCCCCCACAACCCAGGCATTTAGCAACCAGCAATTGTTTTCTGTCCCTATAGTTCTGTGTTTTCCAGAATATCATAATAATAGAATGATATAGCATGTAGACTTCTGAGTTAGCTTCTTTCCCTTAGAGAAAAGCATGTGAGATTCATCCATGTTGTTGCCTGTATTTGTATTTTGTTCTTTTTACTGTTGAATACATAAACTGTATGGATATACCCCAGTCAGTCTATCCATTAAGCAACTGATGGGAATTTGGGTGGTTTCTAGAATTTATCAATTATAAATAAAACCATTCTAAACATTAGGTACAGGTTTTGATTTCTGGTATGGATGCAGAGAACGGGACTTATGTTTTCACTTGTCTTTGCTAATATGTAGGACTAGCATTGCTTGGCAGTATGTTAGACTTTATCAGAAACTGTCAAATGGTTTTCCCAAAACAACTTTATCGATAATTTCTCATTCCCACCAGCAATGCATGAGATTTTTAGTTGCTTGCTCTACATACTTGCCAGTACTTGATATTGTCATTTTTTAAAAAAAATCAGCCACTCTAATAAAGGTGTTTTGGTAGCTCATTGTGACTTTAATTTACGTTTACTAATGACTAATGATGTTGAGCATCTTTTGCTTTCCATATATCTTCTGTAGGGAACTGTCTGCTAAAATATTTTGATCATTTTTACATTGTGTTCGTTAACTTATTATTGAATTGTAAGGGTGTTTATGTGTTTAGGATACAAATGTATTATTCAATATAAATTTGCAAATATTTTCTTCTACGTCTTGAGTTTTCCTTTTATTTCTCAAATGTACCTTTGAAGTCCAGTGCTAAAAAATTAATTTTTAAGAAGGTAAAAACTTACTTAAATTACTACTTCACATTATTTTTCCCTTTATAAATGTTAATGAAATATTATGGTCATATGTTTTTCAAAGCTTTTAGCTCATTACACTTTCTGATCTACTTTCCAAAAAAGAAGACTATGCATAGTTAACAGTTCAAGTGCTCTTCTGAATTTCTTTGCCACATAGCTTATTCTCCAGGGAAGAAACACTTACATAAACGTGTTGCTCTGAAGAGTACAGAGGGGAACCCTAGTAACACAGTTTTTGGTTCTGTCATCAGGTGTAGACATAGACTTTAGTTTCTCTTATCTCTTTTCTCCATTCTTAATACTTTTCCAATTTGGGTTTGGGCCTACATTCATCCTCGAGTCCTATCAAACAGGAGTGTGATTTTTGCTCTCCCAACTCAACAAGACAACGTCTTGCTGAGTTTCCTTTTCTCCCACGAGCTGTTTCCCAGATCCATGGCTCACATGCTGGCCAAGGTCCTGAAGTGTCATAGTGTTGTACTAAAAAAACTTTCCCAGGTGGAGACCTCGCCATTTCTCAAATCTTAGCCTTCCTCTCTGGGATAAATAGCAATAGATAGAGCAAAGAATAAAAGGAAAACAAGCACTTTGGGAGCATCCAATAGACCTGGGCCTATGTTCTGGATCTGACGCTATTCATTTGTTTATTTACTCTTTCTTTAATGTATTCATTCATTCATTCAGCAAATAACTCCTTCAGCATCTGCTCTGTGTGCCATGCTAGGAACTAGGAATATAGTAGTAAATGAGACAGACTTAGCTTTTTCCCTCAAAGAAATGGCAGGTAGTTTGTTGTCCTGAATAAGCTGTTAAGCTTTTCTGCATTTCATTTGTCTATTCTGAAATGGAGAAAGCAGTTCTTAGCTCACATATCTAATGAACGTTATAATTAAACAAGACAAACCTAAAATATCCACATTTTTAAAAAATAAGGTAGATGTGATATTCTTTGTGGTCTTCCCTCCACCCATTTTTCTGCAAAGGTGACCTCCTAAATAAATTATACCTAAGGTGGAAAAGAAAGGTCCAGCCGCAGTAGTACCTCATCAGAATGGATGCTTGTTATGATGGAGAGTTGGTTTTAACAAGAAGCCCAAGCCAGCCAGCTTTCTAGTATATAATCCTGATAATCTACTCAACTATGGTCCTACTGCAATAGCTTCTGAATAAATGCTCAACAGTTCAGGTCGCCTTTCCAAATATTTTCACTCCTATACTAGTGCTTTGACTAGTCTCTGTAGTTGTCATTCACCCATCTATCCTCATCATAAGCACACTTTGCACTTGTCAACGAGGCCTTTGCACTTGATGGAGAAAAACATGGAAAATAGGACCAGAAAATAGTTTGACATCATGTACTAAATTTCCAGAAAACAGATTATCTAGTATCTTGGGAATGTGATTCAAGGAGCACGTTCCTCTGAGATAAAAAACAGCTTTTACAATACAAGCTATTAAAAGGCAACGATGCAATACAAGCTTTTTATTGTTAACTCCATTCTCATAACTTCAGTTTCAATAAAGGATCCCATTAGAAATGCTTCCCCATGTGGCGACTGCTCTGAAATTTCCGCCATTATTTTCTAAGCATTTTATCTATTTTTATCATAAAGCTATAAAAGAAAGGTCTGGATCAACAGTGTGTACATATGAATCTTTTGGTCTAAAAGCCTAAGACTCAATCCAAGAGGGGATAATGTAAAACTTTAGAAGCCACCCAGTTTCCATCCAATTTGCCATGAAATAAATTCTGAGACAGAGAGAGAGAGAAGAATAAATCTGGCTGTTTTCTATTCATAAAGGTCTCCTCCAAAAGCTAGTCAGTTCTAACTAGCTAACATAACTAGCAATAATGAGTTTATTTAGTACAAATTTTGCATGTGTTCTCTTTTATTCCTTAAACTAGTAAAGTAGATATGAGCATTACCCACATTTTATAGAAGACAAACTGAGGATTATAGAAGTTAAATAACCTTGTCCAAAGTCATACAGGTAGCAAACAGCAGAAAATATGTGAATGTAAATATTCTACCTCAAACCTTTTATTAAATTATGCAAGATAGAACTTTGAAAGGCTAACACCCTCATCATTAGCACACAGTAGGCATATGATAGAAATTATCAGCTGGTAGATCAGTGAATTTGAGGGCCCCAAATAGGTTTAGTGCTTATAAAAAGCACAGTTCTTTGTAGATAGAACACTACCTACTATGAGAATAAGCTGTTGGCAGGACCTGAAAGAAATCAGGGAGAGCCTCTTGAGGATTAAGCAGGTATAATGAAAATCAGGAAGTTGGTTTAATGAGAAAGAAACTCAATATACTTCGCCTCTCCAATTCCTTTTGTATTTGGTGTACTCATCTAGGAGCAACTCCGTTTGTTTTCTTACTGTCTCTCTTTTTTTCACATGGCCTGGAAACGATTCATGTTTCTTTAGTGATGCATGGGGAGAGAATAGTTTATGCAGACGATTATAAAAAGGATGGATTGTTGGTAGAGACTGATGGGTCAATATAACATATGGTGTTCAATGCAACTACATATCTTTGGGAGTTACTGACAAGTCTACAGGTACAGCAATATAAAGCAGATTTTACCAAGTGCATAAATTTGCAGAATGACTAAATTTTTTTAATCACCAAAAGCTATGGACTAAGCCATCTCTAGTAACTTGTGAAATAACGTATGCAAGAAATCTAAATATAAGGACATACAAAGAGTAGAATAATAAAAAAGATATCAACAGGGAATTATTTGAAGCATGCATGTATTAGGAATAAGTTCTATTACACAAGAGAAAGGTAAATGATTGTTATAGGAGAAAATAATTATATATTGTCTATGAGAGAAAGTAATCATTGAATATTTATATTGGAAGATACCATTAATAGAGGATAATCTACGTGTTTCATTTTACAAAATGAGAATGGAAGCTGAAATAATTTATACTGTATGCACATTTATATAGTTAGCCTAGGGCTCGTCTCAGTGCGCCATACTGCCCCAAAGATTTTTCATGAACTGAAAATTACAGTACTTTTTTATTTATCTTATGTTTTATGTTCCCTTTGATTCTTAGATATTTTTCTTTTATGTTTCTATTAACTCAGCCATTCACCCTTTCCCTGCTTTAGTTACTGCCTGAAACTTGGTTGCAATCTACCTTTACACAAGTAATTAGGGTGTAATTCTCCAACTTGCTACGATTCTTTTTAATTCTCAGATTATCATCCAAATTCTTTGTCAGCCCCACTTTAAAAGTTGCCAGGACACCAATAGCTCATGCTAAAATACTTTTCATTTCTGGTAAAATGCCATATAAGTGGAATGCTAGTGAAATTTTAGATTCCGTATAATAAATATAATACATATAGCAGACCATCTTGCTATCCACAGAAAGCTTCTCCACACACTATTTACAAAGGATTCTTCACTACAAAAATTATATGGAGAACATCCTTTCTCTATTCTTTATCTAAACTATTCCTTGGTAAGAGGAAAGGTTGATGATTATGCTGAAAAGGGGAAGCCAGAGCACTTTGCAAATTTATGTTCTTTAACCGGCATGTATTTTTAACCTTCAACTACTTTCTATTTTCCTACATTCACTATTCTAATTCATCTTTCCAGAACACTCACTTCCATTCCCAAAATACACCCCAACAGAACCTAAGATTTTAGATTTTGTTTACCATGTTCTCTGTGCCAGACATGGTTCTAAATCTTCCGTATTTATCATTCACCACATTCTTCCAAGATAGGGATTGTCATTGTCTCTATTCACAGATGAGAATACTGAGCCTTAGAGAACTTAAATAATCCAATCACTCTTGTAGAGTTTATCCCAGGTGGTGTGATCTTAGACTCTGTACAATTAAGTACTAAGTTTCATTAATAAACAATCTCAGACACACACTCTCTCTAAATTTAATAACCTCCATCAAGGCTAAATTTCCATTATATTTCACCTTGCATTTTTCAAGGAATACACTTATTAAAAGAAAAAAATACAGACTTAAATAGGGAGATAACTTACCCTCAAGTTTTCCAATTATACTTAATCACCTAGTTAAAAGCATTCAGGTTTGCAGAAGTCCCTATACTATCAAGACTTTTCTATTTACAAGAGAAGAACATAGCCAGAGAGGCAGAGCAGAATGTGTATGCCAAGGATCTAGTCTTATATCTAGTCTACAGAAAACCTCATCATATTCAGAGAATTGATTTTTAAACTTCCTCTTCCATAAGGAGAATTTCTAATTTAAATGCAGTTCACTACCACAGAATGCATTAGTTCTGTGTAATGCATCCAGAAAATGTTCAATAAATATTAACAGATAATTACTAAAGTTATAGATAATATAAATTACGCATGTAATACACACATCTGAGTTTTTAAAAAACATAAATTCAAAATAGGATTTTAAATTATATACAAGAACAACTGCAAAATTAACTTCCTGAAAGGTACAGCAAGCACAGGATACAAAATAACCTGAAACTTACTTAGTAAACACATACAAAGGGTGATGCAATTACACTGTTTTTTTAAAAGATTTTCTTCACAATTCATTCTCAATATGATTTTCAGTTTTAAATATTAAAATCACTGAAGCTTAAAGTGTCTGTTCTCAGTTTAAGAGAAATATAGGGCAATAACATTGAATATAAAAGATCATTTTAGAAAAGAAATACATATTAATGTATTTACACTGAGGCCTAAATTATCAACCAGTATGTTGCTTATTATTAATTTGAGAGAGAACTGCACTGCTTTAGGGGCTGATAAGGGGCCTAAACTGAGACATAATGAACTGCCAAGCTGAAAAAGATGTTAGAGGTCATTAAGTCACACCTTATAGTTTTCCAGATGAGGACACTGAGACATACAGAGTAGTTGGGACGACCAGAGGTCAAACCACAAATTAGCGGCAGAGAAGACATAGGAGCTCAGAGGGCTAAATGCAGCGGCTCACGCCTGTAATCCCAGCATTTTGTGAGGCCGAGGTGGGTGGATCACCTAGGTCAGGAGTTTGAGACCAGCGTGTCCAACAGGACAAAACAATACAAATACATCTCCACAACAAATACAAAAATTATCCAGGTGTGGTGGTGCACACCTGTAGTCCCAACTACTGAGGCAGGAAAATCGCATGAACCTGGGAGGCAGAGGTTGCAGTGAGCAAAGAGCGTGCCACTGTACTCCAGCCTGGGTGACAGAGGAAGACTCTGTCAAAAAAAAAAAAAAAGATTTCAGAGGGTCCTAGACCTCAAGGTATTGTATTTGAAGATGGGACAATCTTGGCAGGTGTCAGTGAACTTTAAATAAATGTAGCACCCCATCTAGTAGTTTCTCTTTCAGTCAAGGATAAATGCAACTGAAGACAAGTCTTGGCTTTATACGGAGCAAGGCAGCTCAGAGATTCACAGCAATAATTCTTGTGTGACTAAGCAAAGGCCTCCACTGCTTGAAATCCCTGCATGCTTTAATCTCCAGCTGTCTTTCTGGTGTACTCTCTCAGGGTGGGGAGGGATCTTAAAGGTAATAACTTTTAGCTTTGTAAAAAGTTCAGATGATCTTAGTGGCTAAGTATTTATATAGGTTATCATTTTCAAAGTCCAAATGTTGGTGAATGAGGATATTATAGAGGGGAAAAGCTTGCCTATGTGCAATATATATGACTTTGATAACGAATAGTGAGCAGGTTCTGCAAGGAGATATGTTGGAAAATACTGAGCTCCCATGACTAAAATTAAGACAGGAAATAAATCAATCTCAGAATCTCTCAAAAGATGTTAAATGGGCAGTTTGCTGGTTTTGGGAAGTGAGAAGGGAGGCGGTAATTATTTTAATCCGTATTTTTGTGGCACAATGCCACAAACGTGTATGTATTGTGCTTAAAGTATAATCACTTGAATGAGATTATCATCTCATATATGCTTCCAGGAATAGCTCAGATAGAAACTGGTGCTGGGGTGAGGTAAGAAATGATGGGTTTACCTTCCCTTGTCAAACAAGCTTTATCATTTAGAGTAAGCACAAGGCCAGTTTAAACCAGCTTAACTTTTACATGTATGTATGTATGTATTTATATTTTCATAGAACTACATATTTATTTCTCACATATTTAATTAGTGTCAAAGACAGAAGTGATCATAGAAAGGAGCCCTGGAATGAAACCCAGAAATCTTGAGTTGACATCCCAGATCTGCATGTACCTGGCTTCTGCCCTTCACCAAGTCAATAGCTTCAGGATTCTACAGCTACAAGATGAAAAGCTTAGACTTCCTCCAGGGCAACCTCCTTATTACATAAATGGGGGAGATAAGTAGGTTAGACTTATTCAAATGCAGAAAACTAGAAAATTGGCTGAGCTAGGACTCAGTCAACAGCCACTCTAACCTCCTTCTATATCATCTTCTACTATTGTAGAAGATGGAAACTTAAAAGCCATCTTTCACCAATTCCCTTTATATTAGGATTCTTCACATGGCCTAGGTTTCATCAAACTCGTGAGGGGGGAGTAATCATTCCACAGCCCACATGAGTGGATTCACACAGTTGTGGAATCCCTCTTTGTTATTATTTGATGCCATAGGTTTCACATAAGGAGAAAAATGAGTCAATGACAATTTTTACTTTTTTTCAATGGATCCCGGAGTTTAGAAAATGGCAAGAAGGCACTGGAATTAAATGATTAAGTTTGGGTCCAGGCACAGTGGCTCATACCTGTGATCCTAGCACTTTGGGAGGCTGAGCTGGGGGCCACCAGCGTGTAAGCAATCCACATTATATTTAAGGAAGTGTGTTTATTATGTGTTGGCCTTCAGAAGTATTGCTCCACTTGAGTCCAGGAGTTTGGGACCAGCCTGGGCAACAGGGCAAAACTCCATCTCAACAAAAAATAGAAAAATTAGCCAAGTGCAGTGGTATACACCTGTAGTCCCAGCTGCCATTGCACTCCAGCCTGGGCAACAGAGTAAGACCATATTTGAAAACAAACAAACAACAAAAAAAAGATAATCTGCATAGAAATTAATCACAATTTCTTTAAATATGCAGGTTTTTAAAATTTTTTTGATTAAAATTTTCCAAAGGAAATAGCTCCAAGTTTTAAATATTTGAAGGGGAAAACATTTTATTTTATTTATTTTATAGACAGGCTCTCACTCTGTCCCCTAGGCTGGAGTGCAGTGGCATGATCATAGAGCATGGTAATCTGAAATTTCTGGGCTCAAGCCATCCTCCTGCCTCAGCTTCCTGAGGAGCTATGACTACAGGTGCACACTACCACACCCAGGTAATTATAAAAAAAATTATCTGGAGATGGTTTTTGCTATGTTGCCCAGCTGGTCTGGAACTCTGGGCCTTAAGCAATCCTCCCGCCTCCACTTCCCAAAATGCTGGGATTACAAGAGTGAGCCATCACATCAGCCACATTTTCATTCAGACAATTTAATTTGGAACAATTTGAGCAATGCTTCTGAAGGCCAACACATAATAAACACTCTTCCTTAAATATAATGTGGATTGATTACACACTGGTAGATATTTATATGTTGAAGTGCCATGATGAGTTCTGAATCTTTAGATAAGAAATAAAAAGGGAGGACCAACGGAAGTGTACTCTCCAGAGAAGCCAAATTTAGTGTGGGAAATAGAAATAGGGTCAATGTCAACAGCAGCCAGATGACGAAAGACCAATGGCTGTTTACACCAGAGTCTTTCCAGGTTTTCTGACAAGTTTTGTGCTACTTCACATCTTCCTTATTTAATCCCGGCCACTAACTACAATACAGTACTAACATTTTAACTCAGCTATACAAACCCAAAACTTCAATAAGTTTATCAGAGACAATACTGATACGTTAAAAAAACTTACCCACAAAACACATGCATACGGAATATAGTAATATCACATATTTTGCAACTGTGTGCACAATTAAGACCTCCTGTACTAAGTAGAATGTCACTGCATATAGGGTATTGAAATACAGAAGGCATTTCTTGTGTGGCACCCAAGGAAAGTCTTTCACATTCAAACTGCCTTTTACATTAATGGCAGTGCAAAAATGATTTGCATTTGTATATTCACAAATCATATTATTTTAATATTTCAAAGATAACGGATCACACTCACCCCTTATGCTATTTGATTATATTAGGTTTTCAAAAAGGAACTTTGGGTGGACACAACATACAGAAATCCTATTAAGCATATGATTTCATGAAGGTATGCAGGTAGAGTGTTTAGAATATGTCACATATTTAAATGCTCCATTAAAAAACTATCAATGTTAGGATTAGAATATAAATCTATAGTAAAATGGTATTGATGACAGAAACATTTTAATCTCTTGTCAGTAAATTATTGATATTTCAAAGTATTTTATAAATTTTGGTACAATACATACACCCACCAGAATAATGTGAATCCTTTCGAATTGTTTTGCACATATAGTACAGTATAAACTTGATAAATATTTTTTAAAATATAGAAATGGATGAATGAGATTCAGTTAGCCCAATGTTAGACACAGTTGTTGAAATACATTAAGTATTCAACAAGTGGATACAAAAATATGTTTGAACTGCCAACTATAGCAAGGTCTGTGTGTAAAATTAAAACTAAAACTAAGATACTTCATATCTTGTTAAAGACTGGCTTAATTTTTGTAACATAGTATACTTCCAAGTGCTTTTGCCTGAAGAAGACTAAGCATTTCTCCAGCATGCCTGTCCATAACTAGTATTAATCCTCTAGGCAATTTGTTAACATGGTACCTAAGAGTTGACGAAGAAAGGCAGATACCACTTTAGCTAGATAATTCATTAATCCATGACATTTTATCGTTTTTTGCCCCACTGTAGTGACTCTCATTTATCCATTTATTTATTCAATAAATATTTCCTAAGTTCCTATTATGCACTGTACAAGGTGGATATTCCACAGTATGCTTAATAGGTATGGCCCCTCCTTTCTCCCAGCTTAGTTTAGAAAGGCAAATAATAAGGAATGAAGGTGTTCATATGGGGCTGAAAGATTAGGTAGGAGTAAAAGGGAAAAGGAGCAACACTTCTTGCACAATCTTCTATGTGACAAGCACAATTCCAGGTACTCCTCCATAGTTCCTCTTTTCAGGGAATTGTTGCCAACATGTGATGTCTCCCCCGGACACCCAGCTTTAAAATTTCTCTCTTTTGTACTCTGTCCCTTTATTTCTCAGACCAGCTGACACTTAGGGAAAATAGAAAAGAACCTAAGTGAAATATCGGGGTTGAATTTTGCCTGATAGGGAATGACCTCTCCAGCCACCCAGTCATTCAGGTCAAACATTTTGGAGTCGTCTCTGACTCTTTTCTTCCATTTCCATCTACAGTAAAACCATCATTAAATCCTGCCAGCTTTGCATTCGAAGCCTGTGCTAACATTAACCAGTTTTCCCATTTCCTCCACTGCCACCCTAGTCCATCATCACATCTGGTCATACAAAGGTTCCTCTACTGCCTCTCTTATGCATCTGTAAGCTATTCTCTCTATGACGACTGAAACAGAATCATATTCCTATTTTTCAGATACTTTTCAAATACAAATGATTTTCTGTTGAATTTAGAATAAAATATGAAGTTCATGTTGTGGTCTGTCAAGTTCTATAAAATCTGGCCTTCAATTACGGTGCCCATCTATCTCTCAATCTCTGTTTTGCTCAGTGTGTTCAACTACTCCAGGCTCCCACTGGAGTTTTCAAGCACACCTCCACTTCAGGCCTGCTTCACTCACGTGGAGTATTCTCGCTCAGAGCTGCATGTTTCTTTGTTGTGTTTGCTCAAATGTCAGATTCTCAGAAGACTGAATGTGTTCACCCTTGCTGAAATAGTAACAACCCTTATCCATTCTCTGTGTCCTTATCCTGCTTAAATTTTCTTTATAGAGCTTGCCATTTTCTGAACGTCAATTACATTATACATAATACTCCTATTGATTTATTATCTGCCTTCCCACCTGATCATATCCATACAAACAGCGCTTCCACTATTATAAGGCTCTATCCTCAGCACCTATAACAGTACTAACCATGTAGCAAAATCCAAGAACACATTTTTTAAAATACTGGATTATTTCATTTGATTCTTATATGAAATTGCTAATATTATTACTATTACCAAAAAACAGGTAAAAAATAATGAAACAATTTTTGGAAAGAGATAAAATAATTTAGGAAACAGGGCTCATGATTGAGGATTAGATGACTAGCAAAGGATTTAAAAAGTGAAGAAGTAGAAATAACAGAGACCGATGTTTTGATTTTTTTTAATTTCTCAATTTCCTTAATTTTAATATTACAGATGAAATATTTTGGGGAACAATGTACCTTAATTCTGTAAATTAAGATTTTATAATTAATAATCTGCTTTAATTTCCAATAAAAATTAAAACCTATACACAAAGATCATTTTAAAAGATGAGAAATGACACAGAAAATATAGAGTGAACACTACTTAACTACTCCTCCACTTTTCTGTTTCCATGTCAGACACATGCCTGGTTTCTGACCCTTGTTAGACCAGGAACAAATTATAATTTGAAAGTAGGGCATAAAGCCCTGGAGTTGAGACTTGTAAGGATGTAAGAGCTTACAACAAAAGAACATAGGAAAATGTGGTGAAGGCTAAAGAGAATTAGAATGCCTTTCCCCATTTGGTGAATGAATCAATTTTTGTGTTTTGTTTTAGCATATCTTCAGGCCTGAATGGAATGCTTTGTGTAGTAAACAGAGTAAAGCTCAAATCGAGTTTACTGCCTCCATATGGTTCCAACCACATATGTACAATGGTAGATTCACTGGGGGCGTTTGTGGGGGGAGGACAAGTCATTTTCCTAGAAAAGGCAATTGTGCTTCTATAACTTAAATGAGCAAGAGTTCAAATGCAAGCCAGAGCAAAAAATCATACTCAAAACATCATTTTGTTGGTGACTTTCCAAAAGAGCAATTTGATAAAAGTGCATCTGCAAGTCTTTTATCTGCAAACTTAATTTCATTATTGCACTATACTGTACTTAAAAAAAAATCCACACATTTATTAAAATTGTAATGAATGAATCACTTAGGCTTTGATCTCCTACACCAGTTTTACTGAGCTCCCCTAAAGGGAGATCAATTAAGCATACATTTTTCCACCTTTTAAAATAATACTCTCAGACAGAGCATTTTAATTTCATTTTATGAAAATGTAGGCACAGTAAACATTATAAAAAATAAAATTCCCACCATTCACACTATTTTAAAAAATATCAGCAACTGTCTCATTTCATTCTTGATAGGAAAAATAAAATTTTCATTTGATGATGGGGTTCAGGATATAATATCCCCAAATATGACAGTTTGGCATGCTGAAAACTGCAGAAGCAGGAAGGTCACTCTCATCCTCTTCTGCCTTTCACTCCTGAAGCACATCATAAAACACAGGAAAGATTTCCTGACCTTCTCCTGAAGCAGGTCATAAGATACTCAGGTGAAAGATACCCTCCCTATACTGGGAGGAAAGGAACATCCTTATCTCTGAAGAAGGGTCACACAGAAGAATCTAAACAAACACCCTGATAAGTTCCCCTAATTTATTACAATTAAATCATACCAAATTTGTCCATTCATACTTTTGTACAACTGTCCACTCTTCATCAAACCTAGCACAAAACACACAGGTTTAACTATTTTTTCAGGTCTTCGCTTCCTTACAAAGGCCTCCATGTCAAGTAAAACGTATATGAAATACCTTTGTATGCTTTTCTCTTGTTTATTAGCTATTTTATTATAGGAACTTCAACCATGAACCCAGAATGGGTGAGGGAAAGATATTTTTCCCCTCCTATAAAGATATTTCCTAAGTGTTGTCCGACACAATACACTAAAAACTACTTTATGACACAATCAGAAGCACTAATAAAATGTTGTGTTTCTAGCAAAGTGCTCTCTTCATCAAATGACATGCTTTCCTAGAAAATAGAATCTTATTCAATATTGTGAGAGTTTTGATTTATTTGCTATAGTGTACCATTGCTTCTGTGTTCCAAAACACAAAAAGATTCATATGATAATGAATTTGTTAAAATGACTTTCCATAAGAAACACACGTTTATCTTCCAGTGCATATAAAGAGCTTAGTTATGAGTCTCAAAGTCTCCTCTATGTACCTAGGAAGGAAGTTCCCCCGTCAGGACAGGCAAGATAAAAAATTATCTGTAAATATAACCGAATGAAAACAAAAGGAGACACATAATCAGAAATATTACATCATACATGCAAGATGACAAAATACAATTTTTGATGTGTTATTTTCTTTGCTACTTAAAAATGGAATGATGGAAATTGTATGGTGGCTGTGTTGTTGTCCTGGCTATGAAACTAATAGGGTGACTTTTTCAAACTGTCTTCTTTCTCTGTTCATCTCTAATAAGGAGTGGCTCCAGTAGATACTCTTTAAGATTTCTTCTAACTCTAAAATTCTATGGATTAAGTAATTTAAACATTTTCAAAGATATTTTCATTTCTTCATATATTCTTCCTGAGCTTATGACAAATTAATTCTATGTTCAAGCATTTATGGACAGACTCTTCCAACTGAAAGAACTGGTGAATTTAATGATTTTAAAAAGAAAAAGGAGGAGAAATAGGAGGAAACACTTTACTTATTACTATCCAGGAATATCCTAAAATTCTACTCATTTGAGCATCTTCTACGCAGCCCTCATAAGGTAACAGAAACAAATAAGCATAGAGAGTCTTGGAGGAACTACGGATTCCTAAATAATAATGATTTATCAAAGTAAAATTATTGGTATCAACCAGTGGACCAGTTAGGGGCACCAATAAAGTAATGAGAGATTTCTAACTGAAATACATTCACTTATTTACCCTGTAGCATCACAAAAACGAACATAAGAAATACACAACATTGAGAGCATTGTTTCAGGTCATTTTCACATATGATTCTAATTACTAAATATTCCAGGATGAGAAGAAATGACTAGAGATAAATTACGGTGCCTATTAAACTTTTATTGAAACCTCCTTTCCAAAAATTAATATCACATTTAATCATCAAAATATCCTATCTTAAAATTTGATTTATTTAGTTGTAGTCTACTTCCACATGGAATTTGGAGTAACTGTGTAAGACATGAAAGAAATTCTAATTGAAAAAAGGCAGACTGGGCAAAAGATAATCAGATAAACTAGATGCGTTGCATATATGTAGCTTATCTGCCGCTGACTCCTGGTACATGTGACAATATGTCCTGCTTGTACACACAATAGTAACATATTTCTATCACAAGGAAGGACAAAGAAGGAAGCAAAGGAGAGGGGGAGGGATGAAAAGTTGACTAATTGCATTTTAAACTGTTATCAAACAAGAAGTGAGTTACAGAAATGAATCACCACTACTCTGAAGTTTCAGCTTGTGAATAAAGTTGCCGTGGCTGATATTTATTCTTTTCTACTTACCATTTCAACTTTCATCTTTTTAGCAAATTAAGGCTCTTTTTTCACAGACCTGCAGAAAACCAATTTTAGTAATCCCTTTCCCTCCTAGAATGCCTTCACTCTTTATCCTGGATGTACCCTCACTTCCTGTTTTTTTTGGTCGTTGTTGTTGTTGTTGTTGTTTGTTTGTGTGGTGGTGGAAAAATAAAAATTAAAAATTAAAAAAAAAAACTTCCGAGAAACTGAGCCATATATCCAGGTTTCCAGAGTTGAACTAACAACCCCAAGTTTGGGGTCTAGCCAACCCTTTCACAGATGCTGGACAGATACTAAGCAAACTACTGCTCACACACCTGCCATGAATAAAATTTTAAATTCATGACAAAGGGCAACCTGAATAAACAGATTCTGGGTGAGAAAATAAAGAAAATGTGCAGAGCCTAAAATAGTTATAGCAGCCAATACATGAAGTATTTGCTTTTAGTAAGTGCTATTTCTGTTTTCGGTTACTTCTCATTCCCTTATTTCTCCCTTTTGACAGTATTTCGTTTGGATAAGTGATCAGCCTAGTTGAAATTTTATTACACAGAAAAAAATTGAATAATTTAAAAGTTATGACCATTTTAGAAAACTAGGCTTTATGAAAGTAACTTTAAAGTACATGGTTTTATAAATAAACATTTGCGGGAGGCTGAGACAGGAGAATCACTTGAACCTGGGAGGCAGAGGATGCAGTGAGCCGAGACCCTGTCACTGCGGTACCACCTGGGCGACACACCGAGACTCCATCTCAAAAATAAATAAATAAATAAACAAACAAACATTTGCTCAAAAGGGACCTGGGGGTATGATTCTGGTATTTTTCCTCTCACCTATAAATGTTATGCAAATGTATTATTTTTCAAGGAGGGGAATGCCCATTACTGGGAGACCACTTCTCCATCTAGAGGAGCATTTTCTTGTACCAAGGTTACTGCTAAGTTTGAAATAGAAAGAAAACTGTGCTTAGTAAGCACTGAAATAGATCAAAGGAATGAAAAAAGTCCTAAGAAATATTAATTTTAGACTATAGTAAAACTTAATGAATGAGCCCCATAAGATGGAACATACTGGATAGTCACTATAATATGCATGCCTATTTCTACATACATATGTACTACATATAGATACACACCTGTATCTAGCTATTTTTTAAAATAGTCCAATTTTTCTTGTGATTTTTTTGTCTCTGCAACTCTTGATTTCCTCTGATTACTCTTTTAACTGGATCTATAACCTACATCTTTCTGTGGATATTCCTCTAGTACCTCTCCCTCTTTTATTCCTCATCTTCTTTACTCCAAGTTGACAATTAGTTTACCTTTACCCTGATTACTGAGTTATAATGCCTATTCTTACTTCCCAAGAAAAAAATCTACCCATTTTTAATCTCATTTTTGAATTGACATATAATAATTGTAAATACTTGGGAGATATATACTGATGTTTCTATACGTATTATGTACAATGATGAGCTCAATGTAATCAGCATATCCATCAGTTCAAACCTTATTATTTCCTTGTGCTGGGAACATTCAGTATTACACACAGAAAAGCTATCCTTCAAAAACGAAAAAGAAATAAAATATTTAACAGATAAGCACGAAATAACGGGATTCATCACCACAAGAATGGCCTTGCAAGAAATGTTTAAGAAAGTCTCACATATGGAAGTGAAAAGACAATAACTACCAACATGAAAACATGCAAAACTATAAAACTCACTGGTAGAGTCAATACACAAAGGAGAAAGAAAAAGGAATAAAATCTTATCACTATAGAGAATCACCCAGTTGCAAAAGTAAACCGTATGAGAGGAAGTAAAGAACAAAGGAAATACAAAATAACCATAAAACAATCAGTAAAATGACAGGAATAAATCTCCACCTATCAGTAGTAACCTTAAATCTAAATGGATTTAATTTCCCCTTGAAAAGATACAGACTGGCTGACTGTATTAAAACAAATAAGACCCAAATATATGCTGCCTACAAGAAACTCATCTTATCTGTAAATACACACATAGCCTGAAAGTGAAGAGAAGACAAAAGATATTTCAGGCAAATAAAAAACACAAGCAAGCAGGGACAGTCATACTTACATCAGACAAAACAGATTTTAGGTCAAAAGCTGTAAAAAGAGACAAATCTACATTTTTTCTTGGATTTCTCGGTATGATAGACGCTAGCAATCTTCAAAAGGTGTATAAATCTATTGCCAGTCATTGACATTTCTTATAAGAACCTGTGTCATTGTCTCATGTGGGTCCACAGCTATTTATTTCCAATTTCCTTTCCATTTAAGAACTACCATTTTAGCAACTATAGCCTTATAATAACCTTGTGTTACTCTCTCTTTTTCTAACTATACCACATACTCAAAAGGTAAGCTCCTTGCCCCTTAACATAGTTACAAGGTTTACAAAGCTTAGTTTCCAGCCCGTTTAACCACTTTTCACCATCTTGCCTCTGTGCACTACAAATTCTAAGTTATTTGTAGTTCTTCAAATGAGTAAGTGTCTTTTTGCATGCTCTACCCTCTTCTCCCTATGTTCCCTTAGCTCTAACTCCTATTCATATTCAAGTTTCGCCTTAGCTGTCTTATCCTCTAGGAAGCCTCCTCTACCTCCCAAATCTGAGTTGCTTGTGCCCTGTCATTACTGTTCATCACTCTGCATTGTGGCTGACCTTCTAAATGTCTATATTCACCTATAAACTAAGAACACCAGGGCCGGGCGCGGTGGCTCACGCTTGTAATCCCAGCACTTTGGGAGGCCGAGGCGGGCGGATCACGAGGTCAGGAGATCGAGACCATAGTGAAACCCCGTCTCTACTAAAAATACAAAAAAATTAGCCGGGCGTGGTGGCGGGCACCTGTAGTCCCAGCTACTCGGAGAGGCTGAGGCAGGAGAATGGCGTGAACCCGGGAGGCGGAGCTTGCAGTGAGCCGAGATCAGGCCACTGCACTCCAGCCTGGGTGACAGAGCAAGACTCCGTCTCAAAAAAAAAAAAAAAAAAAAAAAAAAGAACACCAATACAGGAGTGACCTGCCTATCTGATGACAAACATAACCCCAGTGCCTAAGCTCAATGACTTTACGTATTACTTAAAAGTCATAAATGTTAAACATTTTTCTCTAGTGCATCAATTACAACTTTAGATATGATAACGAGCTATAACTCTTGGTCTCTTTTTATTTCAAAATTCTATTTTGTAACAAATTACTTTGTTTCAATATGCAATTGGACATATTTTTCAGATAATTATCAGAAGATTAATGAGCATTTTCTGAACTATTTCTGAAATACAGAAAGGGTATTCAAAAAAATTATTGTCTGAAGAAAAATTGATACAATACTTATTTGGAAGTCCTGAAATCTAAGAGGGTTAAAAATATGTGTGTCCTATGACAATTTCTGAATTATTTACAGAATTTTGGTGATACAATATGGAAACTATTTACATACTTTCCTTATGAGTTACCTATGAAAACAATGTTAACATAAGTTACCTGGAAGTGTTAGGGGTTTAGGAAAATAGTGCATAATAAGTACATAACCATTATACACATCAAAACGTACTTTTACCTTTTGTGTGTGTGTGTTTTATATATTATTTTTCTATTTTTAAATGAAGCAGATTTGAGAAATTATTGATTGGATAGTTTTCGATAAAGGATAAAAGAGTCAGATTGGTTAAATAAACATTTTTATGGGATGTACTTTTACATGAATGTTTCTTTCTTCAACTGAGTAAATCCTGAGATAAACTATTATCACCAAAGATATTTAGCTAAAATGTGGACAAATACATAGAGTAACAGTCTGTAGACAACAGCAAATAATTATCTGGAATATTCCCTTCATTTCAAAAGTTTTCATCTTAGGTATATTGTTTGAATATTTTATTATCAAAAAATAAGCCAAAATATGATGAAAAAGTCATAAAGTGATAAAATCCTAAGAAAGGAAATAACAGTGGGCCGGGCGCGGTGGCTCACGCTTGTAATCCCAGCACTTTGGGAGGCCGAGGCGGGCGGATCACGAGGTCAGGAGATCGAGACCACGGTGAAACCCCATCTCTACTAAAAATACAAAAAAATTAGCCAGGCTTGGTGGCGGGCGCCTGTAGTCCCAGCTACTCTCGGAGAGGCTGCGGCGGGAGAATGGTGTGAACCCGGGAGGCGGAGCTTGCAGTGAGCCGAGATTGCGCCACTGCACTCCAGCCTGGGCGACAGAGCAAGACTCCGTCTCAAAAAAAAAAAAAAAAAAAAAAAGAAAGGAAATAACAGTGGAACGAAAAATTAATCTTGCACAGAGTAGAAGGAAAATAAATAAATGAGAAGCACACAAATAATCAAATAAAGAAAACAATAAACCTGTTTTGTATGCTGAGATTTGCCTACAGTCTTCCTATAAAATATCTGGAAACTATATCTAGAGGTTGCTCTTTGTTGCTGGCAATGTATCATTTGATTGGGAAATACATTCACACATAAATGAGATCAGTTATAAAGAAAAATACAAAAGTCAAATCAATTAAAACCAAGCAGTGCTCCAAATCAAACAAAGAAGAGAGTCAGAGAGTAGCTCAAATGCTATTATACTATCTAAAAAGAAGGGGCTTATTTTTGATCCTTTGTGTATATGACTCCATAGGACCTGCCTGAGCTATTCTGAAGCTGTCAGTGGGGATGGTGAAGGTAGATGGGAAAGCACGACGTGTAGAGACAAAGCCTGGGTTCAAATTTTCTCCTTACTATTTAGATTTTTCCAGGAATTCATTTTCCTAAATACAAAATGAAAATAATTAAATGTGGTTTGTGTTTTTGAGAATTAAGTGAGATAATAATCACAAAGTTGATCACTGCAGGGTATGGCATACATTTAGTACATATCAATTCCTTTCCCCTCTTTCCCATTACTATCTATATAGGGCATCTTGAAAATGTATTTATTAATTTTATTTCTTATATCATTTTAATTGTGCATAAAATATACTCAGATACTAAAAGCATCAATATAATAATTTCCTAACTTACAACATTTTAGCTGTTTGTAAATATATATAAATATAAATTTATAATTTATAAATTAATAGCCACAAATGTTTTGTTGGAATATTTTTATAAAACTTGTACTCATATACTTCTATTTTTTATAGACTGGTTTTAATTTTGTGATAATATTAAGGTTATCTGATAGGACAAATCACATTTTTGTTTTAGTTTTAGGCAATTTTTTCTTAAGCTGGAAAAATCTGAGACATACAGTAAATAAAACCAAAATCTGAGCTGTAGAGTCAATGAAAACAAAGCATAGCTAATTTGTGGAAAGGCAAAAGTTAGAACCCAGCAATGTACTATTCTACTAAATATCTTTAGTTTCCACATAAATCATGAGTTGGCATATGACATGGATAGTCTGAATAAACTCTTGTTACTTAACTCCAATATTGCCCTAATTTCAAGGAGCTGATCCAGAAGAAGAAGATCTGAGTAGGGAGTCAAGACCAATGGCAAGATTGAAGCCTTTCATCTCCATGCTTTTTGCATTTTTCTATAGAAATTCAGTTGTGAAGCACCTGGAGTTTATGTGTAGTTGGCTCACACCAGCTACATTTTTGAAGAAGGGGTAAAATAAGCATTTTGGGTTAGACAGGAAAAATTTTATGCAACAAATGCATATTTGGAAACTGCAAAATGAGCATATAAATCAATTTATATGCATCGATGAATGAATATAGATGGGCTATTTTCAAAGTATAGGCATTGTAGTGTAGCATAATATATCAGGACAAAAGGAATGGGAAGGAGGCGAATTGCTCAGCTTAGTCATCCATTTGCAATGGAAAATTGCATTGTCAGGTTCCATTATGCCTGCACAAATTTAGACAAATTAAAGAGTCTACTAAGTAATTATTGATAACATACATGTGTATGAAGTAGAGCAGGAAAGTTGTCAGTCATTTGGAACTTCTCAGATGTTTCTAGGATTTTCATTAGCGAAAGGAGGCATTGAAAGAATGATAATATACCTCACTGTGAAACCAATTTGAGACACAACACTGGCCTATTCAGCCATATCTCTTCTATGGTAACGGAGATGGATAACAACCAGAAAAAGTGTAAATAAAACATTAACACAAATCGCTCTGCTGAGGAGAAACATTACATCTGGTTCTGGACCTTGCATCTTGTTAGGACCCCTTCATTCATTACTTCATTACCAGGAGAATTATTCAATCTGAGACAGGTGACCAAGTAAAAAAAAAAAAAAATCCTTAGAATTATATAAACTTTAAATCCTATCATTTTCTCTTTTACAGTGTGTGTTCAGAAAATATTCTGCAAGGTTAGTGTGGTATTCTGTTCTGACAATATAAACATTCTACTATGTTTAAGACAGAATGTTCAACCTAGGATAATATAAATCCCTGGAAAGTCATATAATGGGTCTCATCTTCTGAAATGGACTATTGGTTTGACATTTCAAACATCTCATAGTTAATCCCTCAAGATGGAAAGTCACCAACTTCCTTTGATAATCTGCTCTTGTACTTATAAATATTTATCCTTCAACAGTTTAAATATGTTTTTTTCTTTACCTTCTTCACTGAAAACAGTGAAACACCTGGTCTTTACAGGTTATGTGCTTTTTTTATACATAAATAAGTATATAAACAATTCTATTTTGCGTATATGTGTAAGTATTTGACATTTATTTATACTCGCTAAACATATTTTTAACAAACTTTCATACCAGTTCACAAAAGCACACCTCATTCATGTTATATTGTGAGTCATCATACATAGCTCTACCATAACTTATTTAATCAAATCCATGTTAATTAACATTTGGATTTGACTCCATTTACTTGTTTTCACGATTACAGACAATATGCAATGAGTACCAGTGCTAATATATTTGTGAGGCTTGTTCAGGTATTTCTGTTCAAAACCAAAGTTCCTAGAAGTGAAACTGTGTTAAAGGATATACACATTCACATTTTCATAGTTACGGTTAAATTGCCTCTCAAAAGAACTATAATAATACACACTCCATCCAAAGATGCACAAGAGCATAAGAGTGTCTACGTTGCCACCCAGTTTTTGGCTAAAACTGGGTATGATGGTCTTTTATGTGCTTTTTTTTTTTGGTCTTGCTTTGCCACCCAGGCTAGAGGGCAGTGACACAATCACAGTTCACTGCAACCTCTAACTCCCAGCCTCAAGCAATCTACCTCAGCCTCACAAACAGCAGGAACTACAGGTGTATGTCACCACATCTGGCTATATTTTTAAAAATGTTTTTGCATCTCGCTATTTGCCTGGGCTGGTCTCAAACTCCTGGCCTCAAACAATTTTCCCACTTCAGCCTCCCAAAGTGCTGAGATTACAGGACTGAGCCACCCTGCCCAGCCTGATGGTGCTTTTTAATATTTTCAACCAGCTAAACAATAAATCACATACTTCATTTTAATTCACGTCTTTACTTATTACTGAGGTCAAGCTTCTTTTTATACATTTACTGGCTATTTGATATTCTCTTTTAAGAAACTGCCTATTTGTTTTGTTTGACCATTACCAACAATATTCTCTTCTTAATATCTTGCAGTGAGACCCAGTAACGTTTATTGAGCTCCTACAGCGGGCCAGACTCTGGTAGCTCTTACTTATATAAAAGGTGTAAGTGCTCCCCTGGGGACTTAGAATCAAGTGAAGAAATCAGAAGGGACAATAAATTACTATAATAAAATGTGTTCAGCATAAGAATAAGGGTCTACACAAAGCCGGCACTGTCCCTGTTGGAGAACCAGGGGTGAGCAGGAAGAGGGTATCAGGAATGATTTCACAGACAAAGAAACCTTACAGATGGGTCTTAAATGATGGGTAAAATTTCAATCAGTAGAGATTGAATGGAAGGCACTAGTTCCAGAGAGAGTAACACTAGAAAGAACCCCAAGACATGTGAACACAATTATTATTGAGAATATAAATAATGACTGGCTTAGATCACAAAGTTTCTGTTGAAAGAAAATGGTAAGAAATTAGTCTGGATAAGGAGACCAATTTATATACAAGTGCTTGCCTGCCATTCTTGAGAATCTGTATTTTATCTTTTAGCCAAAGGAGCAATACTATTTAGAAAGGACCACTCCAGTAGTAGAGAGAAATGGCTTTGAAAGGGGACAAGAGGAGCAATGCCTGAGATTGGGAAAGTTGTAAGTAGACTATAGCAGCAATCCCGATGAGGGAGTATGAGAGCCTAAAATAGCATAATATCAATAGAATCAAGAGAAATTGGTCAGAGAAAGCATGCGATTAATCCTTTCATCTTTGTACAACTAGTTGCACTGGATATTCATCTCTGTGGCAGCATTTATTGCATTGTAATGAAATCATGCATGTTGTCTACCAGCCCACCCCACTAAAATGTGACGCTTTCCAACTCTTAGACCTGTAGTTGACCAAAACATTGTTTCACCAAAAAATAAACTTTCAGGTTTCCTCACTTTCCTTGTGTTCACATTTTATGCTGAAACAAACTCAGTATTTGTTCATCTAAAGTCTTTTTTTTTTAAAACCTAGCCTCTATAACCTTCTAATGGCATAGTGCAAACTGTTTTATTTTGATAGGGAAGAATCCAGTGATTAGAGTAATTTGAAATGATGGTGACTTAATTAAGAGTGTGAAGCAATCCATTAACTATAATTTGTAAAAGGAGCCATACGTTTTTCACTCTTTTAGGTATACCATTGGACTTGCATTTTCAAAAATAAACCAGCTAATTTTTGCTGCAACTGAGGAGATCATTAACAATATCAACAGTAGCACACACGTGTACCTTATTACAGATCTTCATATACTATAATTAATAGTGAGTTTTATTTGTATTTGGATGCCTGAATTGTTCAGACTTGTATTTAGGTTTCAAGCCCTTTATTTGTGCTGTCAAACGTTTAGTCCTCAAGGGCTTGAGAGCGCAGAAGTGAACACCGCCTAAGAGCTAACATCTCACCTCCTCCTGTGTGATGGCTTCTTAATATGTGGTTTAGGAATTATGAATGGAGAAAAAAAAACAGACGGGTCAAAGATGAGGCTAGATTTCTGGTTTGTGTAACTGGTTTTCCTGGAAAACCAAAAACATGACAGAATACCCAGAAATGCATGTTTTTCATTTTGTGAGTACTATAATTTTTTTTCTCTGGTGTTTGTTTTCTTTGTTTTGTTTTTAACCCAAAACTATTTTTCTGCCCTCTAATCTCATCCTCCTCCAGGAACAATTCATACCAGTACTACCAAAGACCCTTTCACCCAAAGCTGTATTTCACAGAGGAAGAACAATTACATAGGATATAAAGGGACTGAGATGTAAGAGACACCACTCGAATGTGCTGTGTTTATGCAGCAGGGCAAGAACATCACACCTGGTGGAGGTAGAGCCAGTATTGGGAGGATACCCTGGAGATGGCAAAGCAAACAAGAGGAAGTGCAAGGTGAGTCTGCAATACAGGCAGCGGCTGTAACTCAAGCTCAACCAGCTCAACAACGTTCAAGGAAACATGAAACTGGGGCAATCCACTGTGTAAAGAGGACAAGGGCAGCTGGCTCAGGGCAAACATAAGCATGTGGGTGGAGAGCCTGCCCAGAGTGTATTCCAGGGACACCAATGTGCAACAACAGCAAGTCAAGTCACTGGGGGAAGTAATTCATGGGCCAAGTGTTCTGTAACAGTTGGTAACATATTTTATGCAAATGTATCTGTGAATTATAACTTCAGACACTCTTGAAATAGAGTTTTTTTTTTTTTTTTTTGGCAGAAATTAGGTTTTGCAGGGGGAGGGGAGAGTATTTGTTTCGGGCTGTTTCCTACTCAGGACTTGGGAGATTTGCATGTTAAAAGGCTTTCAGAAAAGTCCAATTATTTACATAACTACAGAACTGAAAATATATTTCAAATGTTACTTAGTCCAGGCTGCTGACCAGAAAAAGAGGAACCTTAAGCAATTTAAAACTAGCAGTTGTCTATTTAAGCTAAGGATCTCTAGTGATACAGATTCACCCACCACTTCTGCTGACCTGTTCTCACATTTATACTAGAATTACAAGTGAATGCTGTTTTCTCTTTCCTTCGGCCTAAACCAACACAATTTTGTTCAAATCCATTTCCATTGTTTAGTCCTCTGTGGACCAGACTACCACTGCCAGTTTTCCTTAGTCCAAATTCTTTTTTCTGTTTGTCAGCTCATATTTTTCTGGCCTACTTTTCCTGCTTACAAATGCAATGCTATCAAGATTTTTCCCTTTATACAATTCTGGACTGCCTGATCTACAGACACTAGTGAGAGACATTTTTTAAGCCACTAGATAACAAAAACCTACCAAGAATTTTATGAAGTTCTTGTCCATGCAATTTCCAAGGTATGATGGGAAATTAGCAAGTCAGACAAAGGCAACAGGGATGGTGAGGGGGTCACTGAAAGTACAGTGATGCTGCTGCCGGGATGAACAGACCAAGATGACCGTAATACATTTTTAGAACTAGCCTTTGGAAGAGCATTAGCCAGCTGAAATGATAGTGGGTAAAATAAACAGAGCAGGGGGCTATTAGAGGAAGGAGGCTGAATGTCAGACCAGTTGCAAAGGAAGAGGATTGGAACATTTTTAGCTCAGGGAAGACAGCACTCTTTCTCTTAGGCAGATAAAGATAATTTAAGAGGATGCTAACCACATGGATTTTATTTCCATTGAAGACACAAAAAAATTAATTTATGTCAGCAGAGAAAGGATTTTCATTAAACTTAAGGAAGAAATTTTCTGCTCAGGTAAAGTTATTAAACAGTTCAATGGAATTTTGAAAAAGACAGAAAAAAGATGACATTGCATTAGCTTATACAGATTTCTTTAAAACACAGGAGAGATTATCCTATGTGAAAGGGTGTGGAGGATATACAGTTAGTTATTATTTTATAAATAAAAAAGAAGGAATTACAAGTGAAGAGACTGGCCTCAGGACTTACGCAGCTATGATTCAAATGTCAGGTTTGTAAATTTCTAGTGTGTGAATTCGGGAAAATTTTAAAAATCTTTCTGGGCCTTAATTTTCTCACCTATCAAATGAGAAAAAACGTCACCTACTTTTTAGGGTTGTAGACTAGACCAAATGAATTAATATGTGCAAAGAGCTGAAAATAATGCCTGACACACTGTGAGAGCCATTTAAGATTTTGCTATTGTTGTTGATGTTGTTAGTTGGCAGGAAAAATTCCAATGATACACTGCCAGAAATGAGAGGTAGACACAAAGAATGATTATATTTTCTGTAGGTTAATTGTAGACAATTATGTATTTATTCTTGTCTTTTCCTTCCTATTTCCCTTTTTGGCTTAAGCCCAGGGCTAGAAGTCAAGCAATGTATGTTCCTGTTCTGTCTCCCACTAACCAGATGTGTGATTTTTTTAATTTTAAACCAACAGTTCTCAATGTCCTCATTGTTTCAAATTCTGTTAACTCTTCTCTCTGTGTCTCTCAATTTACCTTAATCACAAATACTCTTTTTCTCTCCCATCATCTTTTCTCCTATCTCCTGTTCCTCTCTTCTGGTCTTCTGTCTCATTTTCTAAATTATCAAACAGCTCAAGCTTCCCAGCTTCCCTGAGGCTTAAGCATCTTTCCATCCTCCACCTCCTATGGGCAGAACACACTCAGAACTGTGTATTTGGCTCCAATTCAAATTGTTATTGTCTCTGTTTAGGATACAAATAAGGATTGTGTCCAGGATGGATAATGTCTTGATCGAGGAGAAGGAAGGTGCCCATCATTCTTCTTTATTGCCAACAACCTCTGGGAACATGAACAGCTCCCAGCTAACAGCTGGAGAGGAGCACCATTCCCAGAACATTTATTCTAATTCCTGAAGCTCTACCTATGTCTGTACTTTTGTGAAGGAAATCAATATATAGAGTCGTAGAATAACAATGGATAAACTTCAAGTGAAAAAAATTACTTAAATATCATTTGAAGTCAAAAAATACATTGCGATAGAAGAAAGACATATTTTAATCCAACCATTTTTAACTTAAATAAAGGGTGAAGAGGACAGAGGAAAAGAAAATCAATGTCTAATAGATTATAAAATATATGTAATGATATTAACTGAAAAATGGAGCATGTTTTGAAACTTACAAGTTACCATTTGAAAAAAACTACTTTAAATTTCATATGGAACCAAAAAAGAGCCCATACAGCCAAGACAATCCTAAGCAAAAAGAACAAAGCTGGAGGCATCAAGCCACCTGACTTCAAACTATACTACAAAGCTACAGTAAACAAAACAGCATGGTACTGGTACCAAAACAGATACATAGACCAATGGAACAGAACAGAGACCTCAGAAATAACGCTACACATCTACAACCATCTGATCTTTGACAAACCTGACAAAAACAAGCAATGGGGAAAGGATTCCCTATTTAATAAACCATAAAGATCCTTGAAGAAAACCTAGACAACATCATTCAGGACACAGGCATGGGCAAAGATTTCATGACTAAAACACCAAAAGCAATGGCAATGAAAGCCGAAATTGACATATGGGGTCTAATTAAACTAAAGAGCTTCTGCACAGCAAAACAAACTATCATCAGAGTGAACAGGCAACCTACAGAATGGGAGAACATTTTTGCAATCTATCCACCTGGCAAAGGGCTAATATCCAGAATCTATAAGGAACTTAAACAAACTTACAAGAACAAAACAACCCCATCAAAAAGTGAGTGAAGGATATGAACAGACACTTTTCAAAAGAAGACATATATGTAGCCAACAAATATATGAAAAAAAGCTCATCATCGCTGGTCATTAGAGAAATGCAAATCAAAACCACAATGAGATACCATCTCATACCAGTTAGAATGGCGATCATTAAAAAGTCAGGAAACAACAGATTCTGGAGAGGATGTGGAGAAAAAGAAACGCTTTTACACCTTTGGTGGGAGTATAAATTAGTTCGGCCATTGTGGAAGACAGTGTGGTGATTTCTCAAGGATCTAGAAACAGAGATACCATTTGACCCAGCAATCTCATTACTGGGTATATACCCAAAGGATTATAAATCATTCTACTATAAAGAAACATGCACATGTATGTTTACTGCAGCACTATGCACAATTGCAAAGACTTGAAACCAACCCAAATGCCCATCAGTGATAGACTGGATAAAGAAAATGTGGCACATATATACCATGGAATACTATGCAGCCATAAAAAAGGATGAGTTCATGTCCTTTGCAGGGACATGGATGAAGCTGGAAACCATCGTTCTCAGCAAAATAACACAGGAACAGAAAACCAAGCCCTGCATGTTCTCACTAATAATTGGGAGTTAAATAATAAGAACACATGGACACAGGGAGGGGAACAGCACACATCGAGGCCTGTCGGGGTGCGGGGGTCTAGGGGAGGGATATCATTAGGAGAAATACCTAATGTAGATGACGGATTGATGGGTGCAGCAAACCACCATGGCACGTGTATACCTGTGTAACAAATCTGCACGCTCTGCCCATGTATCCCAGAACTTAAGGTATAATTAAAAAAATAAATATCAAAAGCAAATATGTGTATCGGTTCCCTAACTTTTCTGATAAAAGAGGTTTCTGGGATTCTTTTTTTTTCTTTTAAGAGATAGGGTCTTGCTCAGTTGCTCAGGCCGGAGTGCAGTGGCGCAATAATAGCCCACTGCCTCCTAGAACTCCTGGGATCAAGCAATCTTCACACCTCAGCCTCCTGACTAGCTGGGACTACAATACAAGTATGACCACCATATCTGGCTTTTCTTTTTTTTTTTTTTTTTGTAGAGATGAGGTCTCGCTTTGTTGTCCCGGCTGGTCTGGTACTCTTGGACTGAAGTGACTCTCCTCGGACTCCCAAATCACTGGGATTCCCTTATTTCCTAGAAAGTCAGCACAACTTTTTAAATAGACATTCATGAATGTATACTTTTACACATTTCATTGTGCTTTTGAGTAGTGAAATACAATATGTAACTTCCTATATTTAGAATGTTTTCAATTCGGTAAATTAAACATTTAACATTTGTAGCATCACATATAATTTTAAAGAAATAATTACATTTTTGCTGGAAAACAAATCAATTTTTCACTAAAGTTAAAGAGCTTAAGCTGTACAGTGGTTTCTTCCATACAACAACTATAGTCATATGCTACCATGCCAGCTATTTCCTTAAGGAGAGTCCAGGCATGCTTAATTATAGAGGAACATCATTACTTAGAAGAGAAACATGAGTCTTTGATTTCCTTGTCTTTGCTGGATGAGGCTGTGGATTCTGCTGAATCTAGCAATGTCTGAGTAACACTTAAGCCTAGCTGTTTCCACATACGGGCCAGGTGTTGTGAGGTCCCAAACAACAGTACCTCCTAAGCTCTCATCAGTTGTGTTTCCATCATGGATTAGAATCCACACAGAATTCATTATGTCTATAATTAAATGAAGAAAGCCCTTCTGATGTCAGGATATTAGTGAAGCAACTGTTCGTCTTGGCAGCTCCTCTTTTAACTTTTGGATTGCCTGATCCCTCCTGGGAACCAACCTAAGAAAGTACTATTTGAAGTAGCAGTTGTTCCTGCAGTGTGATGTCAGTGCATTTCTAATTACAGTCCAGATAGTTTTGAGCGTGAGTAACTAGACAAGAGGCCAGGTCAGCACTTTGGCTTGCCAGGTCAGACTTATTTTCCTCCCACTTCTTTCCAATAATAGTTTCTCATATATACCTGAAATAGTACAGAGCATTCATCTTTCCAACTCTAAGAACCACTCCTAAGTTCAATTTCAAGCTATGTGTTGGGAAGCCAAACTTCCTTAGCCAAAAAGAGGCACTATCTTCTAATTATGACATTTCAATTAAGTGCCCACTGTACCATCATCTAGATTTTCAGCAGAACCATATTCTAACTCAGCAACTCTTATTACTTATGTGACTGAGCTAGTTCTTTGTATTTGTGCTGAGTCACCACAGAGGTGATATTTTCAATAATTTTGTGATCCAAACTCTGAAAGAGATGAAAATTTTGTGTTGCTTTTTTCCAAAATAATAAATTTTTCATCAAAAGAACAAAAATTAGTTGTAATATTATTTAGATGCAATATTTTGGGGCTTTACTGCTGGTTATGATAGAGTAGAATCAACCATAAAGTAGAATATGAAAAGAAGGTTAACAAAGGAAGCAAATAAACAAGTGTTATGAAAAAAAAGAGTGATGAATTCCGACAAGCCATTCCATTTTCTTTATTATCATGACATTAGGAAGCAGCACTAAATGTAAGGGTCTGTCACAACCCTCAAATCTGAATGTTTTATTATAAGTCAGCCACTTAAAATAGTACCAACCTGAGAACTAGTGAACAAACAGCCCAGCATCCATTTGATAAGTGAAATATACAAGCTGTGTCATACAATGGACAGGGCTGCCTGCTAAGGTATTGGGCATACTTGGACCCAAATCCCAGCTCTGCCATTTACGAGCTACTGAACTTTTAGCAAGTGATCTCTTCTAACTCTCAGTTTTCTTACTGATAAAATCGATATTTTATAAAATTATCAAGTAGGACTATGGTAAGACTATACAAGACAAGATAGATAAAACACACTGCATAATGCCTTTCACTCGAAAAACACTAAATAGTAATTTTAATAACGACTACTGTGATTCTTAACAGAATGATTTTAAATTATTCTCAAATTCAAGAGGTGCTTATGACCTTATCTTTAAGGAGAGGCATCTAGTCCATTTTCTGAAATAATTTAATGAATATTTTGGGGGAAAATCATGTATATTTGCAGATTTAGAAAATACTATGAGAGTTATGGTTGAACTAACCGGTAATGCCTTTTCCAATATCCAATTACTCATTCAAGTATTTACTGAGCTCTTACAAAATACTCATCATTCAATTACTTAACAATTCAAGCAGTTGAGTTCTTCTAATTGGACAACTTACATCGCCTGATTGTGTTGGTAGGATTTGCGCTCCATGGATGCAAGTGTAAAATAAGAACCTATGTTTTATTTCTAAACATTATAAAGAACATAAAAGTGGAAAATCATTCAAATTCAAACACTGTATACAGTGTTTAAAACAGAGTACTTTCTCTGATTACTTTAAAAATTATTTATAAATAGGTCTGCTCTCTGGAATACTCTTTGGATATATGTTATAAATATTTGACTTTTATGCTCAACATTTTTCAATATAGATTTCCATTAAGGATTACTTTGTAACTAAGCTTTTTTATATATTCAGTGCACTGGTATTCACTGAACAGCATTTCTGTTTTAATTTGAAAGATTTTTTTTAAATTTGAAGGAGAGTTTACATACAGTAAAGCATATACATTTTACGTATATAGTTCGGTGAATCTTTACAAATGTAACCACCACCCATATCATGCCCAATGCTCCATTGTTTTGTCCTCTTCTAGTCAAGACCACTAAAAGGTACCTTTACCCTAACCTCTATCATCATAGATTAGTTGTATCTGTTTTAAACTTCATATAAACAGAATTATATAGTATGCACTCATATAATTGCTGCCTTTAAGCACTTATTTTATTTGTTTAAATTTTACCCAAGCAGAATAAGGGTAACAATGTCCTCTTTACTTAGCTTGTCATAATATCCATATTTTAAAGCATAATAATAAGAGAACTCTACCAAATCTGATGCATACTTCTGGGCATAAATGATCTAAAATACATTTAAAATGACCCCAAAGTAGATTTAAAGAAACATGACTCACATTTTTATGATACTATTAGCATTCACAACATCCTACAGCAATCTACCTGCTACCATTTAATATCTCCCTCAAATTTTTAAGCTTTGAAAGAGTGTGTATCTATTATCTACTCGCAAACAATCTGTGAAGTAGGCTGGCATTAGTTCACAATATATTAGTAGTCTGATTAGGTGGTTTCCCAATTCACAACCTTAGAAAATAAAACAGAACATTGATGGTGTTATTTTACTTTTAACATCTATTAATATGTAAAGTCCCACCTGGAATTTAGTTCTTCAGATTCCAAACCATGTTCTGTTTACACACAAAATACATATAATCATGTGGCAAGAAAGGAATCTGAGAGTGCATGGTACCCATTCCAGTATTCAAGTAGAACTACATGGAATCCATGCTCAGGGAGAAGACCAAAAGCCTTGCAATTTTCTGAAGAGCTCTTAAGCAACTGGCCAAAATTTTGTTTTCCAAAGCTAATTAGAACATTTTAAGACTTACGTATTCAGCAAAGGCCGTGTAAATTTACCTATTCCTATACTTACGAATAATGAATAATAGCAAAGGAACTAGGCCACAAAATTATAGAGAAGTACACAACAAAAAAGTGTAAGATTTTTGCATACTGTTTTTTTAATAAACCAAAATACTTTAAAAATGTAAAAATAATTTATTCTGAATTACATCAAATATGCTTATATATTTTTTGAGAGCACAGTTTGCACAGCAACTTCTAATAGGTTTACTAACTCCATAATAAAACAAAACCTGAATATCTATTGTAAGGCCTAATTTTCAGTACATATTTATAGGAGTTAATTCTGCAACCAGTGTAGCTGGGGAAGGAGTATAGAATGTGGTCAACGACTACTGTCAGGTACTAATGTGTCTCAGAGTCCTGATTTTCACAATGCAGCTAAGAATGACAGAAATATTATACAGTGCCAGTTCTTTCTATAGTCAGTCAGGATAACTATACTTTTAATAATCAATTTAATTCACATTTAATGATATCCAAAACTGAACATATCAGTGACATGTACATATATATATATATACAATTTTATGCTGAAAAATATAATCTACATATGATAACTAAAATAACAGCTTGCTTGAATTTTTAAAGCCAAATATATTACCTATCTTACCTGCAGCATATGTGTAAATAACTTTAATGTATAAGAGAGTCTCAAAGACAAGTTATAAATTGAATAAACCTTTTTTATACTAAAGCTATTAAAACTTTTCCTATTTGACAGATAACGTACTATAAACTTCAAAGTAAATGGTATCTTCAATAAGCTATTAATACAGTCAAAATCATTGCTTAAATATAAAATTGGGATGGAAGACAGATACTAGTTTATGTGGAAAGTGCAAGTATAGTTTCCACATATACTTTTGTGTTAAGTGCTTGCCAAATCACAAAATTCTCACAATGTGATTTTTAACATATTTTGAGTAACAGCTAGACATGGGTAACATTAGAACACAGCTGCATACAACAGAAACAGAGGCTCGTTGTCTTTATAAACTGCAACTTTAGGCAGGAAATGGATCATTATTATACTAAAATTCCTTTTAGACAAGAAAGAAGAAGTTCTATACATTCAAAGTACCCCTAAAGAAAATAGCGTCCGTGGAAATAGTGAGTGAGGTAATAGTAACAAAAATAACACATGGACACTTACAAAATGCTTACTATGTGCCAGGCACTAATCGAAGAGATTCACATGAAGTCACCTGCTTCATTTTCTTAAGAGCACTAAGAAGTAAGTAGTATTCTCATCCCAATTTCACAGATAACACAACTGAGGAATAGAAAGTTTGAGTGTGCCACTTGAAACCAGGCAGTCTGGCCCAAGCGTCTGTATAGTTTAACCTCTACATTACAACTGCATCTCAGAATAGGAAAACAAAATCTCAAAATAACATATTTGAATTTATTTGTGGCATTTTAGAATAGTAACTCAGTTTTGATTATTACCTCATAGTCAAAATAAACTTTTTAACAAACAGATGCCTTTCACTGTCATACTTTAAGAGTTTCCCAGAATGCTTCCTCTAGATCAAAACTATTGATGAGTTTCTGTGACTCAGAGCTTTCTCAACACAGGTGATCCACCTTTTCCTACAATGGCAGACTTCAAACAAAACTCTGGCAAAATCTCTTAATCATTTTTAACCAGTATCCACTTATATAATAACTACTTAAATGAAAACAATCTTACAAAGATTATAAGCCCCTATAAAATATTTTCCGTTATTGTAGTAGTTACAATGTTGATTCAAACAACAAATTTATTTTGTCACTAGAACATGTACTTGGGGGTATACTACAAAGTATGGCACTGTATTTGGGGTATGCTATAAAGTGTGGCACTGCCACTGGGTTCCAAAGACCCATAAATTCAATGGGTGTATCTGCAGGAAACCACACTACAATCCACATAAAGGGTTCAGGTAATGCTTTTCACAGGTAGAACCAAAGTGTTCTGAACAGTCAACGGCCTTACATTTCTACACCTAACCAAACCCATGACAACTTTAACTTCCTTCAAGAAAGAATTGTATTTTTCCCCTAGTTTAAGCTACAGCTTACTGTGGGTGCTTAACAAATGATGTTGACTGACAAACAGAAAATAATGTTTCCTCTTTTTCCCTGGCCCCCTTTCAATCTGTTCTCTACACTGTAGCTAGAGTGACATTTTGGAAATATAAATGTGATAATGCCATCTTCCTCCCTACCATCCACACTACTCTCTTTCCATTACTATTTTATCACTTTTACAGTAAAGACGAAAATACTTGACATGGTCCAGAAGGCTGTGCACTGCCTGACCCCACTCCTCTCAAGTATGGAGTTAGAGCTCCATGCTTAAGGCATTCTCTCCGTGGCTTGAACATGCTGTGCCATCTCCTGCATCAGAATTCTGTTCCTCTGGGCTTTACCTGATTATTAATACTTTTCCTCTGCCTTAATTTGGTTAATTCTTTCTCACTTTTTCAGATTTCAGTTTAATAATCACTTTTTATTACGTCAGCTGACACTATTTTAAGTTTTCATAGTATCATGCACCCAACCTTCAAAATACATACCACAATTTGAAGCTTCATTTTTTAAAGTCAATATGCCTTCTCACTAGAATATGGGGTCTATGAAAGTAATAATTATTTCTGCACTATCATTTTATTGCATAAGCCTAGTACTCTGGTACACAAAACAATCAGTACTTGCTGAATAAAGAAATTAATAAACAAATGAAGGAATGAACAAATGAATGAATGAGTGAATGTGGTTGCCTATCTGGTCACATTAACAAAGTAATGGAAAGCAGGAGCTTTCTTAAGTCACATCTATCATACTGACATGTTCAGTAACATTAAACAATCAGTAAGCATAAGCCATATGTGTTTATGGCCATTTAAACAGAGAACATGCAAAAAAACTGAAACAGTCCAATGTGGGATTTTAATATACAGGACTCTAAAATGCACGAGAGCTGGGGATCTGGAAATCATAAGAAATGTAACTTAATTTCTTATTGATTATCCTTGTTATTCTTGTTTTTAAACTGGATAGCTATGAAATTCACTAAGTCTTTCAAGTTGCTAGGGATCTATGAGGGCTCTTAAGCAGAAATAATGTTCAAGGTCATTTAGATGAGACCATAATAATGGTCCAGGCACTTAGATGAAATGAATATGAAAAAGCTATGTACCCTGTAAGCATTCAACACTCAGGAAAGGTGACATTTTTGCTTAGTTGAGCTCTGAGGCTGACGCTCAGGGTCAAAGAACATAAGTGATGCATAAATTAGTTTTGTTCTATCAGCCATTTTTATATGTTTTTTTTTCCCTTGAATAACACCTGAACCTGAAAATAATCTCAACCCGAATGAACTGGAAATCTTATTTGCCAGACATGAAGAAAAAGGGCTTTGGAACAAATAAAAGTGTTTATGCTCTTATCCAGGTTCTGCCACTAACCTGGTCATGACACATAACCTTTCCTGGATTCCCTATCGATACATAAATAAATAAAACTTGCTAGGCTCAAACACAAAGCCAGGATGAAATTGAGCTCATTCAATAAAAATATTCTGGAAATTCATAGGTGCATAAGTTGTTTCAAGGCACTCTTGGCTGGAGGCTGGGGGAGAGATAATATTTTTATTATCTTATTACAGTCTTACTTTTTAGTAGTTCTTACTGTATTTTAAATATGAAGGCAGCTGAATGGTGTTAAAGTTTTAAAAGTATTATAGTTGGGACCAGAGGTAAGCTGAATTTATGTTTAATATTTACTTGTCTGTTTTTTTCCCTAAATTTTCTCTTAATGAAGTGAACTTATTTATTTTAAAATTAGTTTTTATGAAGAACATGGCAAACAATGTAAATACCGGCTACAGGCAGAGCTCTGTTGATATTTCATCTGAATAGAAATCATCTATCCCTAGCCATTAATACATGATCTGTATTGGGAGAGGCATCCATTCTCAATTAATTATTCAATAGTCACTCGACACACATGAAATAGGGAAAATAAGCAAAATGGAGCCAATCCTTGTAGGAAGACTGACTCTGCCTTTATCACCCCATCTCCCAATTCTGTGATACTCAAAAGAATCCAACCTTTTGTTTTCCTTCTACGTTTAGTGGTGATCTTTTGCACTCCGTTTTCAGTTCAAATTTTCAAAGTGACTCAATGCTTCAGAAGAATCCTAATGGATTTGCTATTCTGAGTTGAATTATCCTATGTAGCAGGCACTATACTGTTCAATTATGCATCTTGGTAATTCCAAATTCTTTATCTTATAGAAAGAGCTATCCATTTGCAAAATAAAATGCATTTCAGATACATCTAATTCTGCTTCTCTTTAACAAATTACTTTTTGCACTCTTAACTGTTCCTGATTATGCATGATCTCTGAATCCCTACATTAAAAATGCATAGAAAAATAAAAATTTTCATTTAAAACACCCTCCCACACAGTACAAGCTGTCATTGTGTCATATTTGTTTCCTAATTTAAGGAAGGAAGCTACATTTCATGTGTCCTTCATTAAATTGCCTTCTCTGTATTTTAAAGTGGCATTAGGATACTTAAGGCAATTTTCCCATAAGATAATGTTCATTTTTAAATTTGTTTCTATTAATCAGCGCAAAAGTATGCAACTTCAAATTACAGTATGGAAATTATCATATCTACCTAGCATATTATTCATGATTCACAAGTAGATTTGCTGAAGAAAAAAAGTATCTTTTTTATTTTGTAAAACATAACTGTAAAGCCTGCTCTCATAACCATAGAAACGTACTGTTAAAGCTGAAGTGCTGTATAGGCCATGGAATACACAGTTTTCTGTAACTACCTAAGACAAAATACAATGAAAAACAAAAACCCACATGAAGACAGAGCGCAACCAAATAGCCCTTTCTTTCTTCCCCTCCTAATCCTGTGAAGGCTACAGAAGTCTCAAGACCAGGTTTTTTTTCTTCCTAACTAACTCTCCTTGCTGTTTAAACAATTACAAATCTTATCAAGTCTTCATTTCTCTTGAAGTCAAGTGAGAGAGAACTGCCAACTCTAATAAGATTTACAAAGGCTAGTTGCCCTTAGCAGTGTCAGCAAAAACCAAAGACATTACACAATAAAACGGAGCCACACACAGCTTTTGTCTCTATAGCTTTCAAAATCAGATTTAATAATTCACCTTTTTTTCACCCATTTCATCCATAAATGCCATTTATCCATGTGTTGATTGCCTTGCTTTGACCCATAAGCTATCTACTTTAAATCCTGACATCTGCTACTTAGCCACTGATTCGTCTTTTTCACACCACTCACTCACTTTCTGTTAGAGGCTTTGCTGTATTTATACAACAGTATTTTCGTTGGTCATTGTCATGTAACAGCACCGGCAAAACACACTGAAGACTGAATTTTATTTCTAAAGGGGAGAAAATAGAACTTAGGTATGACTTTTGTTGTTTAATGCCACACTGTTTTAAGCCCCAAGAACCACAGAAATTACAACTTGGCCTCCACTACCCAGATAAATGTCATTAGCCAAATATCCTTAGAAAATCTCTTGCAATCCCTTACACGCATCCCTGTTTATTAGTCTGCAGAAGCTTCCCAATCCAGCAACATCTAAATTTCTCTACCACTGTATTTCTCTTGATAAGGCATTTGTTAATTAAGAAATGTTATTTAATCTCTAACATTTTTAAACGTCAGCTGACCTCACACTTCAAGAAACCACATAAATGACAAAATTTTACTTAAATTTGACAAATGTTGGACTTGGATATAACAGTGGAAACCAACATTATTCCAAAAAGCCTAATGAAGAAACTCTTCACATCCTCTCTTCCCCTTTTTCCACAACCAAAAGCAGGTTTTTACCGCTCTATCTGCAAAAGGCAGAGAGCACTGACCGCGAGCCCTGTCTTTCTCGTCCTTTACCACGAGTGACCACAACCACGTGGGGATTATCAACCACCGCCGTGGTATACCTCTCCTGTGCTTCATTTCTCATCAAACACATGCCCAATCTTCTAGATGCTTGTTTCCATCTTAAGGGCAAAGTCTGTGTGTTACAGACATAGAAGTGGTAGAAACAAGTACAGTGGTCATACAGGTGGGCCGCGGTCCAATATAGGGCCCAACCTGCCAAGGAAGCCGAGGAATAAGAAGAGGCCATTGTATTTGCCACTTGGAAGGGAGTAGTGTTGGTAGAAAGGCCTCCAGAAGGAACTCAAACTTGGATGTGGGGGCTGCCAATCCTTACGAGGATGTCAAGGGAGAGGCTGTGGAGGTGGTAAGGTAAAGAGGCCCCCAGAAACAACGCCCTTCCCCCGAAGCGAACTGCCACACGTTTGGCCAGCTTAGGAAGACCCCATGCACCAGCCCGGTCCCCTCCTCCCCGCGCCCTGCCCAGGCCCCGGCCCCCGTGGGTCGGGCGTCGGGCCTTACCTTGGCTGCAGTCCTTGCCGCGGAAGCCGGTTCGCGAGCAGTCGCACACGGCCTGGTCGTCCACCACGGAGCACACGCCTCCGTTGAGGCACACCCCGCCCTCGCCCTCCTCGCCCGCCTCGCACGGGCTTCCCCCGCCGCTGTTGGGCGGCTCATCGTCCAGCTTCACCTCGCCACTGTCCACGGGCAGGACCTGAGAGGAGTTGACCCTCACGTCGCGAATCCACCCCTTGAAGGGTTCCCGCTCCCTCACCGAGGCCAGGGTGAGCTTGAGCGCCGCGGCGCGCAGTTCCGGGGGCAGCCCCCCGACGAAAAGGCCGCTGAACACCGTCATGTCCCTGCGCTTGGACTTAACCTCCACCCACTTGGCCTCCACCTGGTCGATGAAGAGCGTGGTGTTGCGGAACTGGCGGCGGATGCGCACGCTGTGCCAGGCGCCGTCGTTAACCGGCGTGTCGGCCAGGAGCGTCGCAGGCTCAGCGCAGAAGATAGAGAAGCTGAGCTGGAGGCGGCCGCCGCGCGTCAGAATCAGCTCCAGGAAGTCGCAGAAGCCCTCGTCGTCGAAGTAGAGCACGAGGCCGCGGGCGCTGCGCGTCTTGAGCTGGAAGCTCATCTCGCTCTCGCAGCAGGCGTTCCACTTGGGGAAGCGCGTCCATTGGCCCTCGGCGCCCGGAAACTCCAGCCCGCTGCCCAGCTCCGCCCAGCAGCCCAGGAGCAGCAGCGAGAGGCACAGAAGAAAACAGCCCCCGCGCTGGAGCAGCGCCGTCCCCATGCTCGGGGCTGGGGTGCGGCGGGGGGGTGCCGGGGCCGACAGGGTCAAAATGGTCCTGGACACCGTGACGAAGAAATAAGGGTCCCGAGAGACAGAAAGGTAAGGGGAATGGCGGGAGTGGGAGGGATGTGCCCTCCTTTATCTAGTTCTTTTTTTCTTCTTCTTCTTCCTATTACCCCGCCCTCTCTCCCTGTAGTCCTCTTCCAACTGGAAAACGTTGACCCCAGTGGTACAGGGTAGCCACAGAACTTCCAGACCAAAGGGGGGATGCACTTTGGAGGCAACGTTCTGGAAAAGGCTTCAACAAAAGATCAAGGGAAAGCACTGACCCATTTGAGTCTGATTAACTAATTTAAGAGCATCTGCGGTGTCAACAGATACTTAACTCCTCAAATCCCATTATCTGCCAGGTTCCACCAGTGGTACCAGGCCAAAAGGAAGCAGTGAGAGTCAGTAAAAAGAAAACACTTTTCTCAAGAATGTACAGGAAGCCAGCAGTGAGCCAGTATCCTTGGATGCTTGTGAATGCCTCAAGTGTGTCTCCTTTAGATGTGGTGTCTTAAAGCAGAATGGAGAAAGGGATGCTTGCCTCTTTAGGGCACCACTTCTTAACCCGAGGATAGCTTCAAAGGCCTGCTTCTTCTGTCATAGCATGGGCTTCAGCACCGCTGCAGCCAAAGCCTAATTCCTTGTGCATGGTCTCACAAGTTGGATTTTACTTCTCTTTTCAGCTACGGCAACAGTAGGACTCAAACCCAGCAGTTGCGAAATAGCCAGAAGCTGTTAGATGTGGAACTCGCAACAGCTCCTCTTCTCTCTGCCTCTGCAGGGCCAAGCTAAGACGCCAGCACATCAATTGGTTGTGTGTTGGTGATGCATTTTGGTTTTATCTTGTCTTTTTTAAGGACTCAGACGTCTGCAGAGAATTAAAGTCAAAATTAAGGTCTAAAGTCAATATAGTATTATATAAATCATTATTCAGCTCATAACACAGATGTAGACCTGGTCCTATTAGTAAGGCAAAGGGTTAACTTTCTTGTATGGAGCTTTTGTTATCCTCACTACAAGTGAGTCCTAATATTTTCTAATAGTTAATATCACACTTTTACAGTCAGCCATGACACCCTTGTAGTTTATTATAACTGTTAGTTGGTAACCCGAAGTTTTAAAGAGAAATTTGATTATGGTTATCCTTTTCTTTTTGCAAGATAGTTTAATTTTTAAAATATGTGAGAGAAAACATACTTTTAAGGATTTTACCTATGTTGTGTGCTTGTTCTGTGGACAGTAAAAATACAACCTATTCAAATCTCAGTTAAGAGATTTTACAATTGGCAAATTAGATTAAACTGTTGGCAGGAAGCTGCCAGCTTAGACTTGTATAGCATTCCTGCCATTTTATTTTTCTTGGAAGGAATATTGATGGTTTCTTGGTAGTCTCTTGCAAAATTTCACACAAGTATAGTTCTCCTTTATATTAATGAATAATCTGTTGTAAAAGAAAACCACTAATTGGAGCCAGATTTATATTTTTGGCATTGTCTCAATTGCCCTAATATTAACTTCTCTAAAGGTGCATAAAGTATTTAATTTTTTGCCCAACAGTGTAGATCTAACTCCTTCTGAAGTCTGTATCTGGCTGTCAGCCCTCAAAATTTGTGTGGTCAGAAGAGCAGTTGGCATGTATGTAATCTCAGCTGCAGTGGCTCCAGGATGCTAGAATTTAAAACCATACCTTTGAATCACTCGCTATACTATTAAATCACTTCTCTGTATTCAACTCTAATCTGACAGGTTCTTGAAATGGTACAGAAATCATAAACACTGATTTTTTTTTCTAAGTCATTTTTTAACCAAAAAATTACTCTTACCTTTTGAAAAAATTACAAATGTATAATCTGTTCATGTCAAGGAAGTGCATTATTTTTCTCACTATTTCTTATATTCCCCACCACTTGCAAGCACACACACTGCAATATACATACACCATACACACATGCACACACACACCCCAAATTTATTGTCTGGACGAGGAAGCTGACTATCCAATTAACACTTTTTTTCCCCTACAAGCTGAAACTAGCAGTAATTTATGGCACCGCATTGTGCTGCTGCTTCTCCATGGAGGGAGCTGAGAGCATTTCTCTTCAGTACAGAGCAATCCCTACAGGTGTCAGCTGAGAGCCACCAAGCTAGGGGATCCCACTTCAAGTTCCTCCCAGATGAAATTGATGACTGGTTCTCTCTCTTTCAACACATACACACACACACACACACACACACACACGCACACTGTGCGGGTGTGCGCACATACTGCCCACTAGCAAAAGGAAATAAAAATCTCAGTTGCTTATTTATTATGGCTGATACATTCCACACCATCAGCAATCACCAGTCATATCTTGTCTTCTCCTGTATTAAACCCAAGGAAAGGGGCTTGTCAAGTCGTCTGAAATAGCCTATTATTCAGTATACTTTCATATTTTAAGTGGACTCAGGAATCTGCTAAATTTTCAGTCATTTGCAAAATAAATCTGGAATGTCATGATCAAGAGTGGTGCTTTGAACCCTTTCTCAAGCTCATGTGTTAGAAAACCTTTTTTTTTCTTGTGTGTGTAACTCTGTTGGAGCCAATTATATTAATTAATGTTACATTGATCACATAACCTTTTTTCTCCCGTCCCTCCTGCCCTCCTCCACTAATGCACACCTTGACAATTTTAAGGGATGGTGGAAGAGACAAAAACCCTAGAGCAATATATATGTACATATAGATGTATACATTCTTATCACAGGGAGGTTAACTGGTTTTCCCAGTTCTTGGAGGAAGCTCATTGTATGTGAGCAAGTATCTGTATTTATATGGAGAAAAGAGGATTCTCTCTAGGTGCCGGAAAGACCTGGCGAGTTCACAAATTAGAGGATGAAATAAGGGGATCTGAAAAACAACGTTACTGCAGCCAAAAGAAGCGCTCTAATTCAAAAGCAGACTAACAGCATCATTAATCTTTTCTTTCATTTCTAGAATCAAATTCATCCCAAGTCACTAGGAGGATCAATACAGTACGCTCATCGGCTGCAGTTGCATATTTTAATGTTTCTGATATCACACACACATACACACCTATACCTTTCCATGCACCCTTCTATATATATATATATATATATATATATATATATATCCTCATAAAGAACATGAAATCTCTGAGAGAAATTTTAGAAGTGCTTATTATTTCACCCCTGGCTTTTGCAAAGTCCCTCAATACCAATGCACACCCAAAATTCTCTCTGGCTTTCCCGCCCAGTCTCAGCTCCATCTCTAATACCAGTGCAGTTTCTTGGAGCTCGGAGTCTACTGCACAGATTAAGGATGGGCACAGTGTGGGGCTGATGAGGTAGGGAAAGAAATATATAGAGAGATATTTTATTGCTTTGATATCTAGCCTGTCTGTTCTTTCCTTTCTTTTGCTAATAAATCACTGTATTCAGCCTTTAAGTTACTACCCCAGTTCCACCATCTCTTCTTGCCATCTATTTAAAAGGCTTCATGCAAAACAACCAAGATCTACACTCCTCCACCCTCCCACCACCCATCTTTCCCTGTGTATTTGTGGCAGATCCTGGCTCAGTTACAATGGGGAAAGATATCCTTCTTCAGCTTGCCTCGCCCCATCCCCTCCCCCCAACCCAAATTGAGCTTCTTTACCTGCCCGGTTATTCCCCTTAGCTCGAGCCAGAGCCTGAAGCATGCATCGGTCAAAGCGAATTTCCTGAGGTCTATGGATAAGGCGACTGCTGCTGCCTTTTCAGAGGCGTCAGGCTTGAGCGTCTATCTCCAGGAGTGCGGGAGGGGAGAACAGGCAACGGAGGGGAGCAGGAGGAGGAGGAGGAGGAGGAGAAGGAGGAGGAGGGGGAGGAGAGGGAAAGAGCTGGGAAGGAAAAGGCGGTGGTGGAGCCTGAGAAGGCTGGGTTACGTGACGCCGAGTGCTGTCCTTCTGAAAGAGAAGGGCGGAGCTGAGCTCTCCGCAGTACCATGGAGAGTGGCGGGCCCGTCCTTTGGCTGGGAAATGGGTGGGCTCGGCCCGTGGTCGCAGCCCCTCCAGGTCTGGATGCTGCGGAGCGAGATGCTTTTACCTTTGCATCGTCCCCTTGCAGGGGGAGCCTGATCCTGGGGGCGGGGACCTGCCGCAAGCGCTTCTAAGTTGTCACCACCCTCTCTTCCCCATCAGAAAGAAAGAAAAAAGAGAGAGAGAGAGAGAGAACGAACGAACAGGAACCAGAGAACCACGTAGCCTACTGAGCATGCCCAGGCCCCTGCTAGACCCATGGAAAGCTGTATGGAGATTCCACTTCTCCGGGATTTAGTAGTGATTGGGCGGGGATACCTGAGAGGGTGCCAGGAAAGGGCCCAGCAGTCAAAGACAAGGGGCCAAGGAGTCGATGATTATGATGAGCTCTGGCTTTGCTTGTGCACCTTGGTCTCCTGCTTGGAACCCTTGAAAAGAAGCTGCAGCTTTTCGAGGAATGCAGGGGCAAGCAAGACTCACACAGGCACTGGCATTCTCCTAGATCCGATGTCCCTTGCCCCACCCCTTATTGTGGCTCTGCCTTGAGTAATCACAACAAGTCTTCATGACTTGCCTAGGCTGTGCCAAAAAGATGTAAAAGGAACCCACCAGGGTAAGATGCCAACTTGCAGACGACGATCAACTGTGTCTGACAAGGTGCTTTTTACTGCAGCCTCTCATCCTTCTCCAGCCTTACTTGCTCTGTCTTGAACCAAGTTTTCTACCTGTTTAACTCTTCCCTCCGTCTCCTCCTCCCTTTTGCAGCTGGTAAAACCTGGTGAAAGTAAAACTCGGTGTGAGGCTCTAACCATACAACTGGGCATGCCCAGTAGGCATTGCTGGGTTTGGTGAGAAAGGGGTTAAATCTAAGGGAGCTTACAGATTAGATGGTAGAGGAGTCCAGGGTCTGCGGCTTTATATTATGGTTTGCACCCTATGGGCATTTAAATTCCTATTCCTCTATATTCCTAGCCTGGGTTAGTTTTGGAGCAGATACAGACATTTTTATTGCAACGCCACAAACCTAATAGTCTGAACCTCAAATACTATAAGGCAAGACTATTTTTGGCCTCCAGGCCCTATAGAGCGAGAATTTAAGAACTAGATAAATTTGGGAACATCAAAATAATATACACTACAATTACAATATGTATATTCTTCCAAAAAACTATAACTCATTCCTATGATAAGCCGATTTATACTGTCACTACTTTTATCAAAGGGTCTAAATAACCTGAAGGCAGATATCACAGGTTTTAACATGTTTATCGCCCTTAGAGAGGCAGTTTTGTCAAGTGGTTACATGTTTGGGAAATAGATTGTCTGAGCTTCAATTCAATCTCTGCGATTTATTAGTTGTAAGCTCAGCAAGATACTTAACCTATGCTGCCTCAGTCACCTCATCTGTAAAATGGATATAATAATAGCTCCCTCTTCATGTGTTTGATGTTGTGAAGATGAAATGAATAAACATAAAATATTTGGAATTGTGGATTCCAAATTGTGGAATATTGGCTATATTTATCAGCTACAACCCACTCTGTGTTCTATTTGACTCAATGGAAGGAATTTCTCTGAAACCCGAATTCTTTGACTATAAAATAGAGGTATTAGTCATTGTCAACTTATTCCATAAGATTGCTTTGGGAATGTAATGAAATAATTGCTGTTAACATGATTCTTAAAACAAAAATTTAATTTTAAATGATATAAAACTAAGACTCAGAAAATTACTTACCTAAATTATTCAGTCATTCAGTGAACTTGAAACAAAAAATAGTCTAGTTAACTGGGGGCCTTTTTCCATTTTTCCTACTATTAGGTTATAGAACAAATAGCACAGAAGGTACACCCCGATGTGTTTAGTATAGAACTAAAGCTTATTGCAAAAGTAAGTGGAATGGACAGCGCACTTTCAAAAATCAAGTCTAACTTGGTTCCACGATGCTCTTAAGATCTGGTGTGAACATGCATCAGTGAACATTATGGTAGTGCTAGAGGAACTCTTAAGAGTCAAAGCACTGCCTTTTACCTGGATTTGTAAAAACTCATTATTTACCACCAGTGCATGTGATCCGATCAATTTCCTACTTTATTTCATTTCGTCTTTGTGAATTTTTATTTTATCTTCAACTGGGCTACACAGTGTTTCCACTGAGTCAAGGTTTTCCTTGAGATGTCTTCTGTGGTGTTTTGATTAAAAAAAATGTTGACATTCTTAAGCTGCATGTGTAAATTTTAAGATTAAAAAAACCAGTGTTCCCACATCTCTTCACCACCGCCTCCCTGACACACACACACAAACTATATAAACTGAAGGAATAATGATGTATTGGAGTAATCCCCTTTGCAATCAGGTTTCGGGTACTTACTGTATGTAGTCCAAGGAAGTGGACGGCCACAGGATCTTTTTTTTTTTCCAGCAAATATGCAGAGAGAAAACTATCCGTATGTAGCTTAGAATGCAAATATCACAACATAATTTAATGATACAAGTTGTTAATTTATTTTAAAGTACGAGTTTTTCTGTTGTTTCTCCATAAATTACTTCAAGTCTCTAAGTGCCAGTTTTTTCATCAGTAAAATAAAGATAATGGCGTCTCCATTTATAAGACTTGGTGGAGATAATGTCAACACTGAATGTTAATTTTGTGCCTACTCCTCGCCAAACAGTGCTCTAAGTGCTTTACTTACGTTAACTTATTCTAGCCTCACAGCAACTCTAAGAGGTAGGTTCTAGGATTTCACTCATTTTACCAATGAGAAAAAGTGAAGCAGAGAGAGATTAGCCCAGATAGTCAAAGTCTCCTAAGCAAGCAACAGTGGAGGAAAAATTCAAACTCAATTCTGTAATCTTAACCACCTTGCTACACTGACTTTGAACGGATCATCAGATATACCTAGCAAAGTGCTTGGCAGAATGCAGATGCCCGTTAATTGTTCATTCCTTTTCCTTTCTAAGACTTTCATCAGGAGGAAGCTAGGACACTAAACAGTCAACTCCAGAATTTTGCCATAACATTCCTTAATGACTAATACTGTATGAAATATATGATATTCGTGTACTTTGTTACATATTATAGGTCACGTGTTCTCAATGTTACTACCTTTTTTTGTTTCTGGGCAAGCTGTGAGGTACTTCCTGTAGATCTGAATTTGAAGCAATCTAACATTTGTAAGAACAATCTAGTATTTTTCTAGAAGGTGGGAAGTAGGATTAATTCCTCCTGAATCACCTTAGGGAATCTACTAATTTTAGGCTACAGAAATATGTTAAGGATTTCAACTCCTGCCCCTAGCTACCACTCAGAACAAATGAGATAACTGTGAAATCAAGGTGCTTGTTTATGATTATGTCTGATTGGGAGAATTTGTGGCAACCCAAATATGGAAACATAAATAATATCTCATGCCATAAACTGGTAAACATTTTGCAACAATGAAAATGGAAATGCATGCTCACTTAAAGCAAATATATTTCCAGAAGTTATTAATATTAATGAGAATTCTAACATGGAGACTAACTCTACACTAAAAATAAATGAAACTAAGTAGTAAGATTTTTTTTGACTGAGAAATGAATGCAACAGAGACACTCTGTGTTTATTGCTGCAATCAGACCCTGTACTTTAACATTAGGAAATCAATGTAAACACCTACTTTCTCAATTAACATTAAGGTAAAGTGGAAGCTTTGATATACCTATGAATTCCAATATTGATATCAGTTATGAAGGGTGCTTTATCTTTACTGATATAAGGGGTAGAAGAAGAAACACATGGTGACAGTGAGGAAAAATATCAGTTGATATACATTAAATGCATTTTCACTTAAGATGAGAAACAACTCAAAAGAACAGTAAGATTTATCCCTCTGAGGGGATTTTCTGTTTACTGTCCTATAGATGATCAAAATGAAGCCGCTTTCTCTTACTAAAATAATCACAGTATCAGGAAAATATTACATGCTAATTCAACTAAATTTCAGATTGCTATTGAATTTCTCTAACCAATTACATTATCAGTGCTGCACAATTGGAATTCTGTTGTTTAGCTCATGACTTTATTTTAATAATAAATATAATCCTATTTTTTGTTTGCAGTTAAATGTCTAACTAGTTTCCTTTATATGAACCAATTAGAGTTTTCTAGTTACAAAAGTTTAAGAATAGATATTGAACATGCTGCCATATAAAATTTATTTTACAACTAGATGAATTTAAAAATGCAAGGAAATGTAATCAAGTCTAGGGTTTGAGACTCAGCTATAAAATGGAATAAACAGACTAGGATTTACATATACAAAAAGACACATAATTTCCTATTAAGCTTACTAAGTAACTTTCAAGAGAAATAAGCAAAGTCAGTATGTTAAATATTTTCTTACTACTTGAAAAAATCTTAAACATAGTAAAATTAGGCTACTTTTCCATGAGTATGTAAATTTTCTGTAATCAGAAGGTAGAATGTGATTTAAAATGGCTGCAAATCATTAATGTAATGATAATTATTAAGGTATCAAGCAGCAGTAGAGAAAGCATGTAGATAGGTCCTTGAGAACAGTAGTTAAGTTTTGAATGATGCACCTGCTAGAAAGGCTTCACTGTGGAAACCCTGCAGTGTGTTTGATGGGCAGTATTTTTAAATCTAGGGCAGCACTTACACCTGGGTGTGTTCCTCCATGTTTACTTCCACCCCTCCTTCCCCCACAATGAGGAAAAATCTTTCTGAGGAAGAATAGCTGTCGCTAGATGAAGTCTGTGAAAAGTCCCTGCCAGAGGGTTTATTTTTCCTCGATCAATGATTTAGTTGCACACTTCAGCCTGTCATCATTGTCCCCTCTAAGGACTTACTTCTCTTCCTATGAGCAGAACTTTCTTCCCCACAACCCAACTCTACACTCAAGCCTGCCATTCTCAACTGCTAGGCTCCAGAAAAGGAATTATCTCATTCATCACAATGTGGCTTCAAATTTATTTTTATTGGGTGCCTGCAACTAGTTAATTTGTTTAATTTAGCCAGTCCTATTTAATATTCCTTACTATGACTTTTAAGAAAAGAGCAAGGGATTTGTGATGAGTTAGGGATGTCAGTGAAATTCAGTCTTATTATATCTTTGCTTTTTTTTAGCCCATTTCTGCCCCCTAGAAATCTGTAGAATCAATTTTCTGTGATGGCATCTCAAAACATTTTGTGGTAAGCTTTTAAAACACATCCTATTTGATTTTATGTTGGGCTTATGGATTTTTAAAAATATTCAATTCTTACCAGTTTTCCAACTACTGCCCTCCTCCTACTTAATATAGCTTTAAACCTCATAGTTTTTTTTCAGAGTTTTCTTCTCATTTTTATGTTTGCCTTTCTCATCCATTTGTCCTACTTGCATTTTTTCATTTAATACTACAGACACCCACAAAGCTAGATAGCTTAAGAATACAAAGTTGTAGATATTTCATTGTAACTTCACAAATTAGAGCAATAGTACCCACTTTTTATGTAAAAAAAAAAAAAAAAGATCTTAGGTTTTTGAAGAGATTTGTGAAGCAGAATAGGGAAGAGTTTTATTTTGATGAGAGTTTTTCTCTTGCTGACGAAAGAAGATCAGTGAAATAGGAATAAACTACTTCCTGAAGTATATGCTTGATGTACACATCCCATTGAATGAAGTTATAGTACAGTATAGGCACTTTAATTTTCTCTAGAATGAGGAGAGCAGACTGAAACGCTTAACAGTGTCTGGTGTTTGACATACATGAGTGAGGTAGGCAAACTGGGAAAACAATGAGGATTGGCAGACAGTGTGGACTCCTAAAATGTTCATACTTCTGTAAAAATGGCATTCACTCCGCAGCCCCAACAGCTTGTGACCATGTGAGTCTGGTGTTGCCAGATCCTATGATTTTACAAGAGCAGCTGGAAATCTGAAATTTTATGTAAAATCTTCTGATTGTAAAATCTTGGCTTATTAAAAAATAATCACCACTACTACCACAATACTGTGCAGGACAAAATAGACTTCTCTGCTGTTTGGAAATGGCACACAGCCTACCAGTTTGTTCCCTTCACAGCTTTGTATACACATACACATGCAAACTCATAATCATGGGTGGTTATTCTCTCTAGTAAACATTTCAAAAGATTTATTTACATCTTCTAAATTCAGCCAAGCACATAGGATAGATAAAACAGTACAGTTGCTATTAAAAGTTTACCTTTAGAACATGAAGATAACTGTTTTAAGTAGTTTGGTATGTTATAAGAAGCACTGAATTCTGAGTTATATGTGTTTCTAGCTGCAGCTTTGTTACTTGCTTTGTATGGCACAGAGATAAATCTCTTAGCTTCTCCTATAGTAGTACCTGCATGTTATATGTTGGGAGTTGAATTGTCCCCCTAAAAGATATGTTGAAGTCTTAACCTTATCTATGAATGTGACTCTTTGGAAATAGGGTCTTTGCAGGTGTAATCAAATTAAGATAAGGTCATACTGGATTAGGATGGGCCCTAAATCCAGTGACAGGCATCTTTAAAAGGAGAGACACATTTGAAAACACAGAGGAGATATAAGAAAGAGAATCATGAAGACAAAGACAAATTGCAGTGATATAACTATATAGCTAAGAAATGCCAGGTGATGCCAGCAACCAGCAGACTACTCAAAGAGAGGCATGGAACAGATTTTTCCTTAGGAAAGAACCAACCTGGCTGACACCTTGATTTTAGCCTTCTAGCCTCCAGAATTCCGAGAGAATAAATGTTTTATTGTTATAAAAACCACCCAGTTGTATTTTAAACCACCCCATTTGTGATAGTTTATGATAAACCTGGGAAACTAGTACAGGATGCGTGATAGAGGATGGAAAAATATAGTTATGAATAATACTATTATAAGAGGCCATTTGGCAGATGATTTTACATATGTATTACTTTATCCATTACAACCTTGAAAAATAGACACTCTCTCTCTCTCACACACACACACAGACACAGACACACACACATACACACACTTGCTCTCACTTTCATTCTCTTTGTCTTTCAACAAACTATGGCTTGGAGATGCTACCCATCTCGCCTTCAAACTTGTAGACTGCTCCTGATAGAGTGAGGACCAAGTCTTTCTGAAACTAAAGTCCATATTCTTGTTCACTGTACCATTCTATTGTGGTAGTTTTCAACTGTAGAAAACTATAAATATAAGATACAGACATTATTCTAGAGTCTACTTTTTGAGAAATTGAATATAAGAAGAGAAATCACAATAGAGACAGCAAGAGTACGTCACCCTAAACGGATACATCTCAATACATTTTAGGTAGAAATAAATCTTGGATAGTGCAGGACAATTCTCCAGGAAGCTTTTAATGGACTGAGTTCCCCCTGCCTTTTTCTTCTAGTTCTCAAGAATAGTGACAGAATTTGATGAGAATGCAATATCTTGAAATAGAGAGGAGTGCGTGAAATAGCCCAGGCCTTGCTCCTGTTCCTCCTAGGAAATATAACATCTTCAGTTATGGATTAACTGCCTGGGACAGCCCAGGCTTTGTTCCTCTCTCTCCCGGAAGTAGGATGTCCTTCAAATTGTTGCCCAGTGAGTTCCATGGCCCTTTAGATGTATAACCCAGTGCAGACTGCCTTTTAAGGTCTGTCAGCTGTGGGACAAGTGGGCCACTCACAGCCAAGGCTCCATCCATTCTAGGCAGTTTTCTTGGGCCTTGGGGGACCTGTTTACAATGGATCCCAGGCATCTGTTGTCCCTTGCTTCCGATTTGTAAATAATAAATCTCCATCATGTAACTTCTTGTTTATGAGTGTGCTCTGTGTCATCAAACTCAAGACAAGTTGGTAACCAGTGCAAAGTGAACCTGCTTTCCAAATAGGATGTTAGGATAAGAAAAAAGGAATATTCTAGATTTCTAGTGATTTAATACTGGCAGAATGTTTAAATAAACTTGTTTATTAAAAAATAACATAATACAAGACAGGAAACGTAAGTCTTGATCTTGATGAATTTCAAAAGATGAACATACCCTTTTGACTTTCACCAAGATAAAATATTAGAATATTAAACTCCTATTCCTTCTAGTCATTTTCTATTCTCTCCTCCATAAATTTAATTAATAACTTGATTTCAAACTCCCAAAACTAATTTTGCTTGTTTTTGCTATTGAGATAAGTGGTATAATTCAGTATGTTCTACCGTGTGTCTGCCTTCTTTTGTTCAACTTTATGTTTGTGAAATCCATCCATCTTGTATGCAGCAGTGATTTTGTTCGTTGTCAATGTTGAATTCAGTTTTATAAATTTACCAATATTTACCTAGTCAATTGTTGATAAACATTTGTATTGTTTTCAGTATTGGACTCTTACAAATAATGTCTTATAAACATTCTACATGTTATTTGTTGCAAATGTGTACACAATTCCACCGGGTTCATGCCTAGGAATGGAATTGCTGGGTCATGGGTTGATTTTAGTAGTTGTTGACAAACAGATTTCCAAAGTTGTCACTATTTATATCCTGAAAAACAGTGTGTGAGAATTTCTCTCTTTCTGGCCAAAAAAATTTATCAATCATTTTAACTTTAGATATTCTAGTTGGTTTCACTGGTATCTCATTAACATTTTATTTTTTAATTTCCAGATGACCGATTATGTTAGGTACCTATTCATATATTTATAGGCCATTAGGATATCCTCTTTTAAAAAGGGGCCTATTCAAGTCTTTTGCCCATTTTTAAATAATTTGATTACTTGTCTTTTGAAATCAATTGTGGGGACTCTTTACATTTTCCAGGTATGATGCTTCTGCAGTTGTATGTATTAAAATATTTTCCCCCAATCTGTAATTAACCTTTGTTCCTTCTTCATTTTTTTGATAAACAGAAAACTTAAATGTTAATATAATTCAATTTGTTAGTATTTTCCTTTGTAGTTATTGTTTCATGTGTCCTGTTTAAGAAAATCTTCCTATCTTGATATATATTCTCCTGTGTTACATTGCAAAATGTTTTTAATTTTAATCCTTCTCACTTAGATTAATATTCCCTCAGGGATTATGTTTTTACCCGTAGGAATATCCAATTAATCCAGAATTATATATTGAAAAGGCTATAGTGTATTCATTATTCTACAGTGTCAACTTTATCAAAATCTATTTGATATATTTTACATATTATATCATTATTCATTTATCTTTTTGTCTCAATGAGCTTTTATAATGAATCATAATATTTTGTAGCTTTTGATAATTCAGCATTATGCATGTTTATTCTTTATACTTTATTAGATTAAGTAAATTCCTTTCTAATCCCAATCTGCTAATATTGGTGAAATCCTTCAAATACTGTTTCCACATTTATTGAAATAATCATATAATTTGTCTTATTTCTTTTGTTAATGTGATGAATTACACTAGTTATTTTTGAAATGTTGACCATTCTTAAATTCCTGGCATATGCATTTCTTGTTCATCATATATTACTCTTTTATTAATTTTCTTTGGTAGTATTGTATATAGGATTTCTGCCTAAATCCAGAAAGAAAGTAGCCTACAATTTGGGAGCAAGTTTACACTATCCTTATAAAACAAGATGGAAAGTATTGTGGGTTTCTTTTCTATTCTCTGGAAGAGTTTATGTAAGAACGTTATTGTTTTTCTCATCAAATTCTTAGTAGAATATTCACTAGCGAGATCACCTAAGCTAAGATTTTATTTTTTTCTATTCATAGAGGATTTCTACAGATGCTCCATTTCCCTTGGTATTAAGTAATTTTTTTATTCTCTCTTTTTACCTTTATAAATGTTTCTAGGGAGTTATTAATTTTAATTATATTTCCTAAGAATCAATGATTGTTTACTTTTTTTTCTTTTCTTTTTTTTTTTTTTTTTTTTTTGAGACGGAGTCTCCCTCTGTTGCCCAGGCTGGAGTGCAGTGGTGCAATCTTGGCTCACTGTAAGCTCCGCCTCCTGCGGTTCACGCCATTCTCCTGCTTCAGGCCCCCAGTAGCTAGGACTACAGGCGCCCGCCACCACACCCGGCTAATTTTTATGTATATATATATATATATTTTTTTTTTAGTAGAGATGGGGTTTCACCTTGTTAGCCAGGATGGTCTCAAACTCCTGACCTCGTGGTCTGCCCGCCTCGGCCCCCCAAAGTGCTGGGATTACAGGCGTCAGCCAACGCACCCGGCCATTATTGTTTACTTTTTACTGTATTTTTGTTTCTATATAATTGATTTCTGCTACTTTAGTTATTTCTCTTCTGTTTCCTTTGGGTTTAATACACTCTTCTAAGTTCTTACTCAGTTCTGGAGGTGTATAGTTAGAACTTTAATTTTCACTTTCTACTTTTCTAATCTCTCCATCAAAGATTATAATTTCCTTCTTAGTATGACTTTAGGTGCACTCCAGCAGTTCAGCTATGTAGTATTTCATTATTATTTAGGTAAATTATTTTTCACTGCTAGATGTGATTTCTTTTTCATCCATGGATACTAAGACTTAACTAGGAATTTTTTGTGATCCATAGATACATGAACTAATTTTCAAATACTGGGTGATTTTTTTCCATGATACTACCCATGCATAATTCATATCCCTTATGATATAAAACTTACTTAAGGCCTTGTATTTGTTAATTTTTTTAGGTGTTAACACTTTACATTTTAAGGAGCAAGTGTTTTATGTCTGCCAGCTCAAGCTTATTTACCATATACTTTATATATTCTAAATACTTCACGTTCTGTAAAACTTTCTTTATATATTTGTTATAAATAAATATCCTTCATGTATTTTTTCTTTATATATTTGTTTAATCTGTTTAATGAAAAATTAGATTGTTATATATTCCTGGTAGATGAATGTTTTAAACATTCTGTTGTATTCCTTTTCATCTGTAGTGATATTGCTTGCCTTAAAGTTAATTTTATCAGATATTAGTATTGCTAACCCAGACTTATTTTGGTTAGTTTCCATAAGGTATATCTTTTTTATATTTTGCCTTAATCTTTCCATATGTTTTAATTTGTTATACTTCTTTTATAAATTGCATTTGGTTGACTTTTTAAATTCCATATGAAAGTCTTTGTCTTTTACTTGAAGTTATTTGTCTATTTACATTTAAAGTCATTACTGATACATTTGAGTATGTATGTAGCATCTTACTATTTATGTTTTTATCATCTCCTTTCTTTTGTTACATTTGTTACTTAATATTTTCTCCTGTAGTAGCATTTAGTGGTTTCCTAGGAGTATAGCATGAGTGATTGATTTATCAGAGTCAAACATAAATTAATATTTCCAGGACAATGCAAGAACTCTTAAATTTTTTTAATTCTTTTGCCCTTTTCTGATTTTTGTGCTATTGTTGTTTTTATTATATTTCTACATTATAATCCATAGCTCATTACAATGATTATTTCATAGGTCAATATTTATTTATAATTATTTATATATCTGTCTTTTCCTTTTCTCTTCATTCCTTCTTTTACTTACTTGCTTTCATTGAACTTATTTTTTTTCTGTATGAAAAACTCCCTTTGTTATTTCATTTAGTTTGTGTACCTGTGGAGTGTATTTTACAATACATTCATTTTGGCATTCATTTTGTAAAGAAAACGATACTGGATAGAATATTCTAGTTTGGACATTATTTCTTTAAGCATTTAAAAAATATCCAAATATTTTCTGGCTTCCGCTTACTATGTTGAAATGTCAGCTCTGCAGTTTTATCATTGCTCCTTTAAGGTAATGTGTCTTTCCAAGGCCTTTTCCCAGCTCCTCCTCTCCCAACCCCATGGTGGTTTATAAGACCATAATTTTAGGCATTTTTACTATGAGCATTTAAGTGATGGTTTTCTTTGTTTTTTTTTCTGCTTACGGTTTTTCTAAATATTTAAGCTTGTATTTTTCTTTGGTTTTGGAAAATTCATAGCCAGTATCTAGTTTTATATTGCTTAATCCCAACTAATTCTATCCTCTTTTTGTTTGGACTACAATTGTACATATGCTGGATAACTTCACCACATTCTATATGTCTCAAGTACACATGCTTTTTCTTCTTCTTTTCTATATTTTTTTTCTTTTTTTGCTTCAGTCTTGATATTTTCTATTGACCATTTATCTAACTTACTCATTTTCTGTTCTATTGATTCTAACCTAGTCAATGTATTAAGTTGTTTAAGCCAGTGGTTGTATTTTTCCAGTTATAGGATTTCTATTTGATTAGTTTTAATGATTCTGGCCCAGTTATTTGATAATATTTTTCCTCATATTATCTATTTTTTAAACATATTCATTATAATTATTTGGTATTTTATATCTGATAACTGCAATGTCTGAATGACTTACTTTATTTTTGCCTCCTTTTTTAAAACTTTTCTTTTCTCAGTCATTTGGTTTCATGCGTGAAATACCTGGTAATCTTTGATTGAATGCCACCTTCTTTTTGTTTTGAGTTCTCGACCTTTAACCTGAGTTAAATGTCATGAGCATAACAGCATAGTAGACTGTCAGGCTAATCACAGTATACTGTAGATGTCTTTGCCTAGCAACTCTTGGTTATCTGTGTTGCTCTCAGAGCCACCAAACTGTGAAATATTTTAAGATTTTTCTAAGATTTTAAGATTATTTAAGATTAGAGACTGGTGGCCGGGCACGGTGGCTCACGCCTGTAATCCCAGCACTTTGGGAGGCCGAGATGGGCGGATCACGAGGTCAGGTTTATAAGCACTGTTTATAAGCACAGGTTTATAAGCACTATATATAATGTTTATATATCATGTTTATAAGCACTGACTTTTGTTTTAAAACCATCCATCATCAATTGAGTAAGAGTGAGCATGCCTTTTCCTATTTTCCATTGCTGTACTCCCCAAAGTAATCCAGGGGATTCTCACCATAAAAACAAATTATTCTGTAAATACTCTCTGCAGGATAGATGGATTCTAGAATAATCATGTCCAGAGTTGTGGACACGATATTGTGAAATGTTCTAGTTGCTAGTGATTTCTTTTAAGGCAACTGGGGAAAAACTGTTTGCTTCTTGAGGAAAGTTACTATGTGTAGCTTGTTTGCTTGTTTCCTCAGAGTCTCACACTGTGCCTGCCGTGTGGTTAAGTATGCACTCAACAGTTCTTTAACGAATGTACGTACAAAAAACAGAATTTCTAGATAATGCTTAAAATGTAGACTAATACTTATTAAGGTTTTGGCCAAATGTGAGTAAAAGTAGTGTGTAAATCAGAGTCCAATTTTTCTTATTAAATTACCAAAAAGACATGAGGCAAAAGTAAGAATCTCATATCCTCAAATAATATGGGATTTCTAGAACTTTGTTATTTCTTTTGCTGAAATGAGCTGTATTTGTTGATATAAGATGTCTGCTTTTAGAAATTAGGATGAGTTTGTTTAGTATTTCTAATGTTTTATATTTCATAGAAATTCATGATGGAACCAGTAAAACTATTGAGAACTTTCTGTAATACTTTTACTTTTTGAGAAAGCATTTGAAATAATAGAATTATGAAGCTTGAAATTACCTAAAGTAGACATTCTGTGCATTTTTCCAGCACTGCGTAGGACAATACCATAAAATACTTAATATAGAAGTATCAATTTTAATTTTTAATGTTTCTGAAAAGGGGAGATCCATTATTATATAAAATTAATGCAATCCAGGGCATTATAATCCTTATAAAGCAAAATATTTTCACTTAGGTTTCAACCCAAAAATCTTTCTGCTGGCGTTAAGATATTTATATTTTTGATAGTAAGAACTATTACAGTATTTTGTATGTTTTGAAAGTCAAAACAATCTGATAATAGAAAAATCAAACAACACATATTTTACAGGATATTAAAAGCACCCAGATCAGATTTCTAGAGGTAATCGCTATCAATGTGATGATGAGCATCTTCATTGCTAATTATACTCACCCACTCGTTTTTTGTTATTTAAATTATTAAGCTAAACTATGAGGAGCCTTTTCCTTAGCAACATGGTTAATTTTACTCAATTGTCAGTCATTGTAAAACATGGTTCTAGCAATGAGTTAGTTTCAAAGTGATTATAGCCATTTTTATTTGTTAACAAGCATTTCAGATGTGTTTGTAAGTACATGTAAATCTCTAGAAAAAAATCTATGATGATTTATTTTTGTCACTAACCATCTTATAAGAATATATGTAAGCTGCACTTAATTGGGGATGTGAATTAATATTGATTGAGTCCTCAAGTAAAAGGCTGGTGAGGTGTTATTCCTCAAAATAATCAAAAGTATCTTTGTGCATATTATATTATTATGTATGTTTAAAGGCTATTCTCTCACTTACCCAAATTATCAGTTTATTAACCTAGGCTGCATAAGCAACAAGACCATTCACAAGTATACCCAGAAATAAAGATGAGTTAGCCAATATGACACTCATCATGGCATCTCAACTTTGATTGCATACTTTTATCACATGGGGACATTTAAAATGCCTCTTTCTCTCCTGATACTGTGATTAATTTTTTAAAGTATTTATTTAAATTGACACATTGTACACATTTGTAGTGTATAATTTGATATTTGGATACATATCTATGTTGTATAATGATCCAATCAGTGGAGTGAATATATCTATCACCTCATGAATTTATCATCGCTTTGTGGTAAGAACCTTCGAAAACTTCCCTTCTAGCCGCTCTGTAATATAAAATATTTTACCCTTAACCAATGTCACCTTGCGGTATGATAGAATACCAGAATTTATTCATCCTATTTAATCGTCACTTGGTGCCCGTTGACCAACCTCTCCCCATTCTCTTCTCCCCTTTCCCCTCCCCAGTCTTTAATAAGTGTTATTCTACTCTATGCTTCTATAATACTGACTTTTTTTTTAATTGACACAGTTTTGCTCTGTTGCTCAGGCTAGAGTGCAGTGGCACCACCTCACTGCAACCTCAGCCTCATGGGTTCAAGTGATTCTCATGCCTCAGCCACCTGAGTGGCTGGGATTACAGGTGCGTGACGCCACACCCAGCTAATTTTTTGTATTTTTAGTAGAGATGGAGTTTCGCCATATTGGCTAGGCAGGTTTCAAACTCCTGGTCTGAAATGATCTGCCTACCTCAGCCTCCCAAAATACTGGGATTATAGGTGTGAGCCACCATGACTGGCCAGTATTGAACTTTGTAAAAACAATTCCAAATATATGTGAGATCATGCAATGTTTGTCTTTCTGGCTCTGGCTTATTTCATTTAACATGATATCCTCCGGGCTCATCCATGTTGTTGCAAATGACAGAATTTCATTCTTTTTTGTAACTGCATAGTATTCCATTATATATACATACCATGTATTCTTTATCCATGTATTTGTTGTTGGACAGTTTTAGGTTGATTTCATTTTTGGCTATTGTAAATAGTGCTGTAATAAACATGAAAGCGCATATGTTTCTTTGACATGCAGATTTCATTTCCTCTGGACATACGCCCTACAGTTAGGTTGCTGGATTATATGATAGCATCATTTTCAGTTTTTTGAGAAATGTCCATACTTTTTTTCTACCATTGCTTTACTAGTTTACAATCCCCAAAACGATGTATAAGTGTTTCCTTTTCTTCACATCCGTGCCAACACTTGTTTTCTTTTGTCTTTTTGATAATAACCATTCTAACAGGAATGAGGTGTTATCTCATTGTGGTTTTGGTTTGCACTTCCCTGTTGATTAGTTACATTGAGCATTTTAAAATATACCTATTGGCCATTTCTATATGTCCTTTTGAGAAATGTCTATTCAGGTATTTTGCCCATTTTTAAATCGGGTTTATGTCTTTTTTTGTTTGTTTTGTTGAGGTGTTTAACTCATTTATATATTGTGGATATCAAGCCCTTGGCAGATGTGTAATTTGCAGTTATTTTCTCCCATTCTGTAGACCAAGCTTGTCCAACTCGCAGCTCACAGGCTGCATGTGGCCCAGGACAGCTTTGAATGCAGCCCAACACAAATTTGTAAACTTTCTGAAAACATTATAAGATTTATGCAAATACTTTTTTTAAGCTCATTAGCTGTCATTAGTGTTAGTGTATTTTATATGCGGACCAAGACAATTATTCTTCCAGTGTAGCTCAGGGAAGACAAAAGATTGGACACCTCTGCTGTAGACTTTCTTTTCACTTTGTTAATTGTTTCCTTTGCTGTGCAAAAAGCTTTTAGTTTGATGCAATTTCATTTATTTATTTGCTTTGTTCTCTGTGCTTTTGAGGTTTTATTTTAAAAATTCTTGCCTAGCCCAATGTGAAGAATTTTTCCTATGTTTTCTTCTAGTAGTTTAATAATTATGGGTTTTATACTTAAGTCTTGTCTTTAATCCTTTTTGAGTCAATTTTTCTATGTGATGAGAAGTATGGGCTTAGTTTTATTCTTCTGCATGTGGATATCCGGGTCTCCCAGCACCGTTTAAGAGACTGTCTTTCCCCCAACATGTGTTCTTGGCACCTTTGTTGAAAATCAGTTGACTGTACTTGTTTGAATTTATTTCTGGACTCTATTCTGTTTCATTAGTCTATGTATGTGTTTCTGTTCCAGTACCATGTTATTTTGGTTACTACAGCTTTGTAGCATATTTTTGAGTCAGGTAATATGATGCCTTAGCTTTGTTCTTTGTGCTCAGGATTCATTTGGCTGTTCTTGGTATTTTTTGGTTCCATATGAATGTTAGAATTGTTTTTTCTATTTCTGTGAAGAATGTCATTGATATTTTGATAGAGATTGCATTAGGTCCATAGATCACTTTGGGTAAGATGACCATTGTAGCAATGTTAATTATTCCAATCCATGAACATGAGACATTTTTCCATTTATTTGTGATCTCTGTTTCTTTCATCAAAGTTTTACAGTGTTTAGTGGAGAGGTAAATCTTTCACTTTCTTGATTAAGTTTATTCCTAAGTATCTTATTTTTTATAGCTTTTTAATTTATTGTTCAGGTAGTTCACTGTTAGCATGTAAAAATGCTACTGATTTTCAGATGTTGATTTTGTATCCTGCAAGTGTAATAAATTTATTTATTAGTTATAACAATTTTATGGTGAAGTCTATAGGATTTTCTATATATGATTATGTCATCTGCAAACAGAAACAATTTGACACCCTCCTTTCCAATTTGGATGTCTTTTATTTCTGTCTCTAGACTAATTGTTCTGGCTAAGACTTCAATTCCATGTTAAAGAGAAGTGGTTAAAGTGAATATCATTTTCTTTTCCTTGATTTTAGAGAAACAGCTTTCAGCTTTTATCCATTCAGTCAGATGTTAGCAGTGTGTTTGTCAGATATGGCTTTTACTGTGCTGAGGTACATATCCTCTCTACCTAATTTGTTGAGAATTTTTATTATGACCAGGTGTTGAATTTTAACACATTCTTTTTCTATATCTATTGAAAGGATCATATGTTTTTCTTTCTTTCTGTTAATGTTGTATATTACACTTATTGATTTGCATATGTTAAACCATCCTTGATCTCACTTGATAATAGTGAGTGATCTTTTTATTGTGTTGGTGCAGTCAGTTTGCTAGTATGTTGTTGAGAATTTTTGTATCTATGTTTATCAGAGATATCGGCATGTAGTTCTCTTTTTTTGTTTTATCTTTCTCCGGTTTTGTCATCAGGTTAATGATGACCTCGTACAATGTCTACGCACCTACTCTTGCTCTTTTTCCTTTGTATGTTTTTAAGATATTGTCACCAACATGTTGCTTTGTCATACGTCCCTTTAACCAAACACCCTTTCCTTTAACTGCTCTCCAAAGGTTAACTTTGAGTGTATGTTTCAGCTTTCTCACCATTTTTTAGTCTGCAAATCTGTGCCATGTTTAAACAAACAATTCTCAAAAGAGCCCTGCCATAGGGAGGTTTTAAGCAAGCTGTTTTCATCTGATAAAGACAATTGTGGCTGGCTGCGGTGGCTCATGTCTGTAATCCCAGCACTTTGGGAGGCCAAGTAAGCAGATCACTTGAGTCTAGGAGTTCAAGACCAGCCTAGGCAACATGGTAAAACCCTGTCTCTACTAAAAGTACAATAATTAGCTGGCTATGGTGGCACAAGCTTGTAGTCCCACCTACTTGGGAGGCTGAGGGGGCAGATTGCTTGAGCCTGGAAGGCAAAGGTTACAGTGATCTGATATTATGCCACTCCACTCTAACCTGAGTGACAGAGCGAGATCTTATCTAAAAAAAAAAAAAAAAAAAAAAAAAGATAATAGTGAAATAAAGAGTATGACAAAATCTGCTTCTATGAGTATATGTCACAAAAATTAGTAGGCAATCAAGTACTTGGCTTTAGTTTCTTCTTGGTTATAGGACTTCAAAAGCGTTTTCTTTAGAAAAACTCTCCCATTCAACATATAGTAGTAACAATAAAATAGAACCTTTGAAGACATTATTAGTTGTTGATGAGAACTATTATTTTATGAAGTCAATATTTTACTTAACATTAAAACCTGGATACAATTTATTATGTTTTTTTTTTCTACACACTTCCTCACCTTATTTCTTGTTACATTCATTGGTTAAATTGAAAAAAATAATGATTAACCAAAGTAAGTATCAAGTATACTTGAGGGCACTCCCACTTCAATTTTAAACTAGGGAAACATAAATTCAGTTGGCTGCTTTACATAACAAATTTTATTAAACATTTGGAGCATGGTTTAAGTAGAAACATATTTATCCAGGAGATGCTATTGAAGGGCCACAATCTATTGTGCTTAGATGTTAACCATGATTTTAAACAACTGTAGCCATTCTATACTGCACAGTTCATAGGTGCAGGGCTAGAACTAGGGTGAGGGTGGGGAGGCATATGCCTTTGTGCAAAAGTTAAGGGGTTACTAAAAAACTCAAGAATTAAACAGTATTTTAATGTACTAGGAAAAAATAAAATGTGAAAATATCCATGATGAACACACAAAAAAATAACATTTTCAATTAAAAACAATGTAACGTTTAATTTGTTTAAAGTCCAGTGTTGCTTATTAGTTAATTTACTTCAGACTTTAACATGATTTGGCAGAGCATTTTATCCTGCCACTACTTTATGTTTCATTTTTTTAATCCTAATTCTTATTTATTTATTTATTTATTATTTTAGTGACAGGTTCTCACTTTATCACACAGGCTGGAGTACAGTGGCATGATCATGGCTCACTGCAGCTTCAACTTCCTGGGCTCAAACGATCTTCTTGCCCTGGCCTCTTGTGTAGCTAGAACTACAGATTCATGCCACTAGGTCCAGGTAATTTGTATTTTTCAAAAACTTTTTGTAGAGATGGGATCTCACTGTGTTGCCCAGGCTCAAGTGATATTCCCACCTGGGCCTCCCAAAGTGCTAGGATTACAGTTATGAGTCACCATACCTGGCCGGCACCTCCTAATTTTTGCACTCAAGGTTAGTGTCTTACCCATCTTCCACTAGTCCTGGCCCTGCATTAAAGGCTTTTCTTTGTCACTATAGCAAAAAGTAAGCATTTCAGGTTATACAATGAAAGTTCAAACCAGATACTCTTTTTTTCACCTCTCTGTTAAGAAGAGGATTTGACAATGTGTAGTAGATCATAAACTCTAAAACTGGAAATTATTACTTATGGATAACCATAATCCTTTCCACCACCCCCACACGAGCACCCACACCCACCATATTCTTATTTAATATCTGTAAGAGAGGATCTCAGAGTCTGTGTTTTATAATAAATGCAAAATTGTTCTGTTGCAGGTTGTCCTGGAATCATGCTTGAAGAAACAGTTGGCTAGAGTCTAACAGCTGTTCACAATTTCTTGTATCTCTCCTGACAGAGGACAGTGTTCTTAAAGGTAACTATTTGGTAAAAGATAATAAAATGGCCAGAGATTGTGCATCTTTGCATTCAAAACTATTCTAAAAGTAAACAATAAAAAGCTTTGGCATTTTTAATGACTCTTTAGCTTTTCATGGGACTTTCACAGCTATGTGGCTTTAAATTGCAGTTTGGAAATTGAATATGATAATAATTGGTGAATACTCCACTTAATTTTTCTGTATTTTATTTCTAGTTACCTTGTGGGAAATTTACTATTTCACCTATTTGGCCATTTTTTTTAAATTATTACTGGAATTAAGAATATATTGCTTGAAATTGTATAATACAGATGTATATGCTCCTAAATATACCTACAAGTTATTGTAATGAGAGTGCTAATATTTTCTTAAAATTTCATAATGGATACATGTAGGTTTTTAAATTTCTACCTCTTTTCATATTGTGTCAGCTTCTCAGTGTTTATGATAATCATCTTGTAGGAACTATATACATTCAAATCACCTGGGGTGTTACGGAAATACAGATTACTGAGCCTGTTCCAATACCTATTGGTTTGGAATTTTCTAAAGGTAGAGCCCAAGAATCTGTGCTTTTAACCAGTATCCCTATGAAATTCTGCTAAACCTTGAGTACGGTTGGGGGTTAATCCTTCTGTTTGTGTTTGGTGTATATATATAGTCCATATGTTTTCAGTTTAATAATTTGGTGGGACTATTCAGTCTCCCAAGGATCTCTGTCCATTTCCCACTTGACCTCCAAGTGTAGAGGAATATATAACCGCTCTTCTCTGTTTCATAAATAGCAACATAATAGAACAAGCATGATTAATAACAAGTCATTATTGTGTAAAAATTATAATTTGAGTTTTTCTCTGATGCTTTTTCTAAATTTGTGGCTTATATTGTACTTTACAGCCATAGCACACCATATCAGCATGGGAGCTGTCACACAGAGCCAGAACAATAATCTATCTGGCTCAATATGACAGCACTCTCTTCCTGGGAACGAACCTAACAAAAGATACAGGAAGGACGTGCTCTTAATTCTTAGAGTATTAGCATCAGTTACTTACTTATTTTCTTCCTAAATCTAACAGTATTTAAATTTTGCCAATCTTCTCCGATACAAGTTTTATAAGCACACTGTCGTCCATCATGTATTTATTTATATGCTCTGTGTCATCTGTCCTTACCTCCCTATCTCTGTCTCTCTCTGTCTATGTATTCCTCTGTCCATCTCCCTAATGATTTTCCTAAACTTTGACCATGCTTGCAATCTCTTTCTCTTCCAAATGGATGATTTCTGTTTTACTAATCTACTTCACATATAATTCAACACACTTAACATACTAATGCCCAAACCTCACGTGTGTAATGATCAAATCAGGGTTATTAGGGTGTCCATTATCACAAACATTTACCATTTTTTAATGTTGGGGATATCCAAAATCTTCTCTTTTAACTTTGAATTGTATCAAATACTTTTTAATAGAAACATTTTTATTTGCAGCCACCTTATCTTTGCATTTTTAAAACTCTTATCAGATTACTCCCTTGAAGAGGCTTAACAACATAAAAGCAATAAGAGGATAGCTCTGGCCTACAAGAGCCTTGTGGCCCAAAATAATGATGTTAATTAATGCCAGTCCTTCATGAATACTGAGGAAATGTAAATGACAGCAAAAGGTAGTCACCATTTCCCCACTTCAATCCTTAATTTACATACTAGTAGCAACCCCTTGACTATCTCACATCAGTAAGAGTTTCTTATTAAGAAAAATACATAGTTGTTCATGAGGACACACTATGGTAAGTCATTTATAAACAAGATATTTGATCATCAGACATACAGATAATACAGTTAGCCTAACTTAAGAATATGGCCACATGGGTGATCTTGTGAAACAATTATTCATTCTTCTATCTATTTCAGGAATTTTAGTTACTGCTAGGCATGAGACATTAACTTCTGAATCTTAGGAACTAGCACAAATTCTATTTTGTCATTAATTTCTGAATTTCATGGATATTTGGTGGCACCCTAAATAGTATTGAGAGGGGAGCTCAGTGACTCAGAAATGTACACTAGCAACTGTCACTCTGAATCTCTAGCCAGGCAACTTAAAGAATAACTTGGACTATCTACCCCCAAAATAAGATTTATTATTTCTGTTTCAACTACACTTTCAAAATATGTTTTCAAAATATGTTGAACCTGACGTGTCTACCTTTTAATGAAAAAACTAGAATAGAAAACCTCCATGTTCCATCACCCAACTTTAAGGATTACTGATTCATATGCAATGTATCCTATTTGTTCTGAGCAGTTTCTGTGTTTCTGGTTTCCCAAACTCTGGGTTTGGCAAATTGCATCCCAAGGGGGAATATAACATGTTTCTCTCTTCCCTCCATCTCATATAAATTGGATATGAGATCTTGATTAGATTGAATTTAGGAGGTTTTGAGAATATTACCTTATAGGTAGCATTGTTCATTTTACTTCAGAGACATATAATATCCACTTATCTTTCTTTTGGTAATATTAGCAATTAATGATCATTGCCTATTACTGGACTAGAGTTTGTAAAATAGTGATGTTCTAATGCTTTTAATTCTTCTTAATGTATTAATTGAAATATTTGTATAAAGGGAAAGTTTTACTTATCAACTATTTGGTTCCCTTGAGTTACAGCTCATAGAGGGAAAGCTGGGCAAATGCCTTGGCTGTTTTTCTTTATTTTCGTATATGTAAAATAATAAGTTGGTTTCTTTACATCATCCAAATATCATCAGTGTTTTATTTTTTCTTGTTTGAATTTTATGTTCAATATCTCTCTGAATCATGTATTTAAATATTTTAATTGACTTTGATTCATTGTTTTTGTTATGCTTATTGATGCTCAAATTTTCTCATCTTTGGTTATTTAGGTTATTTTTAGGTTGGTTCCCAATTGTTACCTAACAACTCTGGTGTTATTTTGTTGGGTTCTTTTTCCACAAGTTTTTCACTGTTTCGCTTATGTTTTATTAGACAGTGATATAATGGACTAATATATCATTCTAGGTGGTGAATAGTGATATTCTAATTCTGCAACATTCTAGAACGGTGACTTTTTAATTCTATCATTCTTTCTTAATTTACTAAATACATTCTCCATCAACTCCTTGGATATCTTGATATATAGTTTTTATTGGAGAGACAAGATAAATATTTTTTAAATATCTTGTTATTTATTGATTTTTCAGAATATTAATGGGTTTTCCAGAAAAGGTTCCATAGATGACTGTGTGAGATTGCATCATGGCCTGTAATTCTTCATTCTACCTGTGTCTCTACCCTTTGCAATGTTAATTTTTAGTTCATTTTAGTAGAAGCAAAGCGTTCTTCCATTTCTTGACTTTGGGCTCAGTCTTGAGACTTACTTTGGCCTACAGGATGTTAGAGGCCATGGAATAATAAGGGGCTTGAAATTTGCTTGTGTGGTTGAGCTTTCCTGTACTTCTGTCTTTATCATGAAGAAGAGCATGTCCCATCAATATGCTGCTTGTGAAGGGAGGATAACAAAAATGTGGTCTGGATCTCATTTGCTGATTAGAGTTAAGCACAGGCAAGCCCAAGCTCGAGTTTCCTTACCTCTAGAAAACCCACAGACACTTCAGCAAAAATTAATGATTTTTGCTTAAGCCACTGTGTTCTCAAGTGGTTTATTTTAATGGATTATTTGTGATAGGTGACGGATACAGTGATCACTGGGGGTTTTGTATTATTATGAACTGATGGATCTTAAGAGGTTTGCTATATTTGAATCCATTTGTTTCATTATTAAAATATTATTCAGTGTCTTGCTTTCATGCAGTAGGAGTCTCTTCAAATGGCCTCCTAAGTTCTTTTGTTCTAACTGTAAAAGTCTTTGATAATTTTATTGCTTTCTGGTGTAACCAGATCTTCCAGGCTCATTTGTACATTCCCTGTCCCAGGCCTGGAGTCAGCCATTTCTCCCAGAAGCCCTGTTTCCTTTTGGTGGGAAACATCACTAAAAGCTTACAATCTAGTTCTAGGGACTAGGGACAGGGGCTATTGGTACTGTGTTGATCAGAATCTATGTGGATTTATTGAACAGACTGGCATTTTTTTAAACAGAAAATATGCCACCTTGAGTTTACACTGATATTTCTAATTAAAATATTAAAAATTATTATTAGAAGTTTTTAATTATGCCTTATATATTATGGCTTTAGAACAATACTTGTATTACTACTAAAATAATGGTTGCTAAAAATACTTTGAGATTTACTTTTTAGAGTTTTTTGTTTTATGCAAAACACTGAGAATATAAGGTTATATGACTACCTTTAGTGGTCATTTATAATAATTTTTCCTTATCTTGATACATTGCTAGATTCATTATTTTCTCTTCATTTTGCCTTTGTTTCTTAGAAGCTGCTTTTACGTTTTGTTTTTTCTCATAATTATGTGAAATATTTATACAGTTCTAAATAAAACGCATACAAGAAGGTATTTTCTGTAAAGTCTGGTTTCTATCCCTGATTCCTCCAACCTGTTTCTCCAGCTAATGTAATTTTTATTATTTTATTTTTTGTATTTTGGATTATTCTTCATTTCCAAAAGTATATCACTATATATCTTCATGAAATATAATTTTTATTGATATGTTGTTCACTTTTTTAAAATAAAGACATATACACACTTTTCTCCATGATAGTTTTGTTCACTTCACAAAATGTTAATGTTATGTTAACATAACATTATGTTTTGGAGACCATTAATGATATGTAAATGTATTTCCCATTTCTTTAACAGCTGCATAGTATTCTATATGCAGATAAACCATAGTTTATTCAACAAGCCTTTAATTGATGATATTTGGGTTACTTCTAGTCTTGCTATTACAATAGTGCTGGAATTAATGGTCCTCTGCAGAGATTTTTTTGTACTTTTGCCAATTCATCTTTAGGGTGTAATCATAGAAGTTGTTTTGCAGGTCCAGGGCAAATGCAGGGATAATTTTGCTAAATATTGCTTTATTCCCTGTGTTAAGATTGTACTGGTTTTACATCGCTACCTGATATACCCACTGTTGAATCGCAGTAGTAGAGTCGGGAGCTGAGAATGACACATTTGAATAAGAGAAAAGTTCATGAAAATAAATGTAGTACTGCTTAGGTGGCATCCGTTTAACATTATCAAGATTTAAATTTTGAAAACTGAGGCTGTTGTACGTGTTATAGTAAACATAGTATCTGATTTAAATTCACAAAGCCATGACACATTCCTTTCAATGGACTTGTCTAAAAAATGTGTTATGTTTTTTCCAGTGGCATTGCTATATTCTCTAGCTAAGAGTCAGTGACATTCTCAAGCTTCTCGAATTACAGAAAAGCTTCTGTTCTCAAAATAAGTTAATGTTGCTTGACAAATGTCGTATACTTAAATTGAAAAGCTAAAATGTAAACCTTCTAGAAGAAAACAAAGGAGAAAATCTATCCAACCTACGCCTAACAAATATTTTTCAGGAAATGACACACTAAGCATATAAGAAAATTGATAAATTGAACTTTTTTAAAATAAAAATGTTCTGCTCTTTGGAAGACAACATCAAGAAAACAAAACTATTAGCCATAGGCAGAAACTATTCATAATATATTTATCCAAAAAGGATAAATACTTCTACTTAGAGTATACTGAACGTGTTTACAACTTAATGATAAGAAGACAAATAACCCAATTAAAACATGAGCAAAAAGGCTTGAATAGATCATTCTCAAAAGAAGAAACATGTATGACCAGTAAGCAAAGGGAAATATGATTAATATCGTTAATCATCCGGGAAATGACAATTTAAACAAAATGAGATACCAGAATATTTTCATTATAATGGCTACCATACCAAGTGTTGAAGAGGATGTGGTGCAATTGGAATGCTCATACACTGCTGGTGGAAGTGACAGTTGGTACAATCCCTTCAGAAAACTGTTGGAGCTTCTTAAATGGTTAAACATACATTTAGCATATGATTCATAATTGCATTTCTAGGCATTTACCCAAGAGAAATAAAAATACTTATTCACGGCCAGGCGCGGTGGCTCATGCCTGTAATCCCAACACTTTGGGAGGCCAAAGTGGGCAGATCACGACGTCAGGAGATCGAGACCATCCTGGCTAAAACGGTGAAACCCCATTTCTACTAAAAATACAAAAAATTAGCTGGGTGTGGTGGCGGGTGCCTATAGTCCCAGCTAATCAGGAGGCTGAGGCAGGAGAATGGCGTGAACCCAGATGGCAGAGTTAACAGTGAGCTGAGATCGCGCCACTGCACTCCAGCCTGGGCGACAGAGTGAGACTCCGTCTCAAAAAATAAAAAATAAAAATATTTATTCACAAAAATAATATATGCAAATATACATTGTAGCTTTATTCATAACAATTCTAAACTGGAGAAAACCTAAGAATAAGAAGATAAATGGATAAATAAATTATATATTCACACAATGGAAAACTACGTGGTAATTTAAAGGAATGAACTATAGACATACACAATATGTTTGAATTCCAAATACATGTTGATAAACAAAAGAACATAGATATAAAAGTATAGGTCCTGCATTTTATGAAATTGTAGAAAGATAATGTAATGTCTAGTGAGAGAAAGCAGAGAAATTGTTATTTGGGGCTAGGGTTGAGGGGATTGTGAGGACATTTTAAAAGCATAGAAGTTTCTCTATCTTGATTGTAGTAAGTTTGCATGAATGTAGACATTTTAAATATTTTCAAACAATGCACTTAAGATGAGTGCAGTATGTTATATATGTTGTATTTTGATAAAGTTGATTAAAACATTTTGATAAAAATGTTCTTTTTTAATTTTAGAGTCCACACTGAAAACATAATTTTTCTGTCATTGAAAGATCAGAATAAAATAAAGGTTACTTGAGGGCAGTATCTACAATTTATTGATAGTAGGTAATCAACTAGTGTTGAATGAAAAAATCAATGAATGCATAAATAAATGAATAGTTTGATTACATTTAACATTATGTAGTTGGAATTATAAAAGGAGATATTGGAAAATATATTCTATGCAAACAATGTTCAAAATAAAAACTAGGGTAGTTAAACTAACATCAGATAAATAGACTTGAAGTGACAAATTCTTACAGAGAAAGGCAGTAAATATTGATAAAAGAATAAATTCATCAGGAAGATATAACAATAATAAGCACACACATTCGGCAACAGAGATCCCATAACATATAAAGTAAATATTGCCATATTTGAAGGAAGATATAATTCAACAATAATGGTTGGAGATTTCAGTTGCTCACTTTCAATAATGGATAGAAGATCTAGATAAAAGATAACTAAGTAAATAGAGGATTTGAACAACAACTTAATCCAACTATACCTAAACAAACGCGTGTAGACTACTTCACCCAAAACCACAGAATACACATTCTTTTCAAGAGCATATGAAATATTCTGCATAATAAACCGTATGTTAAGCCACAAAATAAACCTGAATAAATTAAAAAAGATTGTAATTATACAAAGTTTTTTCTCTAACAACAATAGAACAGAGCTAAAAATCAGTAACAAGAAAAATCTTAAAATACATGAATATGTGAAAATTAAACGCTTTTAAATGGTCAGTGAGTCAGAATAAATCACAAGAAAAATTAGAAAATAGGAATGAAAATAAGAGCACAGCATAACAAAACACATAGGATGCAGCAAAGTCAGTGCTCAGAGGAAAACTGATAGCAGTAAAACTTTTTGTTAAAAAAGAAGATGACTCTTAAGTTACACTTTATGTATTTAGTTTGTTTTTTTTTTTTTGAGACAGAGTCTCGCTGTCACCCAGGCTGGAGTGCAGTGGCGTGATTTCGGCTCACTGCAGGCTCTGCCCCCCTGGGGTTCACGCCATTCTCCTGCCTCAGCCGCCCGAGTAGCTGGGACTACAGGTGCCCGCCACCTCACCCAGCTAATTTTTTGTGTTTTTAGTAGAGATGGGGTTTCACCGTGTTAGCCAGGGTGGTCTGGATCTCCTGACATCTTGATCCACCCGCCTCAGCCTCCCAAAGTGCTGAGATTACAGGCATGAGCCACTGCACCTGGACAATGTTACACTTTAACGACCTGGAAAAAGAAAAGCAAACTAGGCTCAAGCTAGCAGAAGAAATGAAATAAAGATTAAAATAGAGGTAAATAAAATAGAGTAGTAAAAAATAATTGAATGAAACTAAAAGTTGTTTCTTTGAAGAAAAATCAATGAAATTGACAAATCTTTAGCTATACTGCAAAGAACAAAGAGAGAAGATGCAAATAACTAAAATCAGAAATTAAAGTGAGACATTACTATTGACCTTACAGAAGTAAAAAGGATTATAAGAAACATTATGATTATTTCAGTGAAACAGACAAATTCCCAGAAACACACAAATTACAAAAATTGACTCAAGAAGAAATAGAAAATCTGAACAAACCTATGCTGAGTAGAAACTAAATCAGTAATTTAAAAAAAAAAAAAAAAATCCAACCAAAAAAGGCCAGGACAAGATGGCTTCTGTGGTGAATTTTTCCAAACATTTAAAGAAGAATTAACACCAATCCTTCTTAGCTCTTTAAGACAAAACAAAACAAAATAAATAATAAATAACAATAACAAACATAAAAGAGATTACTTTCTAACTCACTTAATGAGATCAGTAGTATCCTGTTATCAAGCCAGATAAAAGTATCATAACAAAAGATTATTACAGACTAGTATCTCTTATAAATACAGACACAAAAATATTCAACAAAATACTAGAAAACTGAATACAACAGCACAATAAAAAGATTAAACACTATGACCAAGTGAGATTTACCCAAGGAATACAAGAGTAGCTCAGCATAAGAAAATCAATCAATGTTATATGCCACATTAATAGGACAAAAAGGGAAAAACCCATGATCATCCTAAGTGAGCAAAAAAAAAGCATTTGATTAAATCAACAACCTTTTAAATAAAAGTACCAGAAAAAGTAGGAATTAAAGATAACTTTCTCAACCAAAAAAAGGACATTTAGGAATAATCCACAGCTAATGTCATACTCAATAATGAATGACTGAAAGCATTTCTCTTATGATAATGGACAAAAGCAGGATGCCTGCCTTCACCACTGCTATTCAACATTGCTGGAAGTCCTGCCCAGATAAATTAGACACAATGATATATATATATTTACATATACACACACACACACACACACACACACATATTTTATAGATAGATGGTATCCAAGTCAGAAAGGAAGAAGTAAAACTATCCCTATTGTAGATGACACAGTCCCATAGGTGGAAAGTCCCGCCCCCTCCAATTCAAAAGAGCTCCTAAGGCTAAAAAATGAATTCAGCAAAGTTGCGGGGTACAAGATTGTTACTCAAAAATCAGTTGTTTTTCTATACACCAGCAGAGAACAATTTAAAAAAGAAATAAACGATTCTATCTATAATAACATCCAGTTTTAAAAAAATACTAGCATCCAAAAGAACAAAACACCTGGCAAAATATGTAACCAAGGAGATGAAAGACTTGTACACTGAAAACTATAAAACATTGCTGAAAGAAATTAAGGAAGATCTAAATAAGTGGCTGGATACGGTGGCTCATACCGTAAGTAATTCCAGCAGTTTGAGAGGTGGAGGCAGGTGGATCACTTGAGCCCAGGAGTTCAAGACCAGCCTGAGCAACATGGCAAAACCCTGTCTCTACAAAAACATACAAAAAATTAGCCAGGTGTGGTTGCATGAGCCTGTGCTTCCAGCTACATGCAAGGACTGAGATGAGAGGATCCATTGAGCTGGAGAGGCAGAGATTGCAGTGAGCTGAGATTATACTACTGTACTCCAGTTTAGACAACAGAGTGAGACCCTGTCTCAAAATGAATAAATATATAAGAAGACATCCCATGTCCATGGATTAGAAGACTTAGTATTTCTAAAATGTCAATACTACCCAAACCAATCTATAAATTTAATGCAAGCCTACCAACCCAAGACTGTGTTTTGCGCAGATGGAAAAGTCAATTCTTAAATTCATCTGGAGTTGCAAGAGACCCTGAATAGTGAAAACAATCTTGAAAATAAAAAGGTTAAAAGAATTACACTTCCTGATTTCAAAACTTACTAACAACCTACTGTAATCAAAATATCATGATACTAGCATAAAGGCAGACATACAAACCAATGGATTAGAATTGAAAGTCTAGAAATAAACTCATGTATTTATGCCTAATTAATTTTTTGTAAAAGTGTTAACACCATGCAATGAAGGACGGAGCAGTGTCTTCAACAACTGGTACAAAAACAACTGGATATTAACATGCAAAGGAATGAAATAAAACCCCTACCTCATACCAAAAATTAACCCAAAATGGATTAATGACCTAAATATAAGTGCTAAATTTGTAGAACTATTAGAAAAACAAATATTATTTTTCATGACATTCAGTCTGGTGATGGATTCTTAGATATTCCACGAAAAGTATGAACAACAAAAGAAAAAAATTGTTAGATAGGGCTTCATCAAAATTAAAAACTCTTATGCATCAAATGATGTTATCAGGAACATGAAAAGAAAATCTAGAGAATGAAAGACAATGTTGTAAATCATGTGTATGATAAGGGCCTATTATCAAGAATATATTTTTAAAATTCTTACAACTCTGAGTGAAAAGGACCAACCACCCCATTTTAAAAAGAAGAAAACCTTGAATACCCATTTCTCTAGAAAAGATGGACAAATGACCAAGAAACTCATGAAAGATGCTCAACATTATTAGGCATTATGAAAATGCAAATCAAAACCATAGTGAAATACCACTTCACACTCAGTAGGATGGGTATAATAATTTTTTTAAAAAAAGGAAAATGATGACAGCTGTTGAGGGTGTGGAAAAATTGAAGTCTTTATATATTACCATGGGAATGCAAACTTACAGAGCCACTGTGGGAAACAATTTGGCAGTTCCCCAAAGATTTAAACATAGAATTACCATAAGCCACCACAATTCTACTTTAATTATATGCCAAAAAGAATGAAAATCAAGTACCCAAACAAGAATATGTATACATAGGTTCATGGTAGCAGTATTCACAATAGCTAAAAGATAGGAACAATCCAAATATCCATCAATGGATGAATGATTAAATAAATTGTGGTATATACATAGAATGGAATATTAATAATTATAGAAATAAAATACTAACATATGTGACAAAATGAATGAACCTCCAAACCGTTATGCTAAGTATAAGAAGCCAGATACAATATATGACATATTGTATTATTTCATTTATATAAAATATCCAAATAACTCCATAGAGACAGAATGCAGATTGGTGGTTGTCAGAGGGGTGGGATGGTTGTCAGGAGGGGGAGGCATGAATGAGGAGAAATTACTTAATGGGTAAGGAGTTTTATTTTAGAGTGACGGAAATGTTTTATAACTAGCTAGATTTCACAGCATTATAAATATACTAAATGCCATTGAATCATTCACTTTAAAATGGTTAATTTTATGTTACGTAAATTTCACCTCAATAAATTATTTAAAATTTGCTTATCCATGTATTCAATAGTTTCCAATTGATTTTCATATGCTTCTAAAAATATGTGGACAATTTGATGCCTGTAAATTTTTTAGCAGATGAATAAGAATGAAGGGTTCTGCTCCCTTGGTCACCTTTAATATTTTTATTATTATTTTGGGGCACCTATGTTTGTCCTGAAGCTGTGGAGGGTCATAATATACAGAATATATGAGAAAAGTTTACAATCTGGTGAGAAAAATAGTTTGTATACATATGTGTTTACCTCTGCTTCTGTGTCGCCTTTGTCTATAGCTGTTTAAAACCTGCTCTTTATCTTCATCTCTAACTATAAAAATCAGAATGTAACTTGACTAATGAAATCCCAAAGTAAAAGAATTTAGAGATTTTTCAGTCTTGTTTGATGTAAGCAGATTCAGATTGTTTTTGTCCTTCACTGCTGTACACTGCTAAGGGATCCTCCATCCTCTGGAATGTTTTCAGAACCCTAGAACTTTGTTGAGCCCCTAAACCTCATTTCAGCCAACATTCAAAAATAAATCTTCATTCGGACCAGATTTTTAAATTGTGATTCCCCTTTAGTGTGGAAATAGAGAGGATAATTTTACTAATGTTGCTAGCTATATTTTAGTTACTTTTGAACAAATTTGTTTGAGGCTGGATGCTAGATTTTTTTTAGATTTTTTGCATAGATTTACATTAAGATGCATGCCATATTTTTATAAATTTATAAAATTCATGTTAAATGTACTATTTTTGTAATATCATGCTACTGGAAGGTAAACTTAGTCTTTTAGAGGAAACTTTTTAAAAATGTGAATTAAAAAAAGATTTTTATTCCCAAAAGAGGGAGGGGAAACCATAAAGCTCTCAAAACAAAGCCAACTAAAGAACAAAGAGAAAATGCAAAATACGCAATTTGCTTGACTCCATTCTGAAATAACATGGGTTTTACATTTGGTGAGGCTGAAAGATGCCTACATACCAAGACAACCTCACCTGCAACATAGTGACAGAACATACCAATACCTCCATCACAGATAGCCATAGACAGGTTTTTCCTTAATAATTCATTCTAGTCAGTCTACTTACTTTTAAGTATTAGAGAATTGGCTGAATGAAACTTTGTGTTCAATGAATGTGATTCCACCAAAAAAAAAAAAAAAAGAAGAGAAGAAAGAAAGAAAAGTTACCTAAATGAAGAGAATTGTCAACAAAGTATCTTTAGTGACCATCTATTGAGTGCCTTTTTAGGCAACAAACCCTATTTTCTAAAAACTCACTTTCAATCATCTCTTGCAGTAATATTATGAAGTAGATACTATCACCATGTGCTTGGCAGATCTTCAGCAGAGTACATATATATATATATATATATATATATATATATATTTTTTTTTTTTTTTTTTTTTTTTTTTTTGAGACAGAGTCTCACTCTCTCACCCAGGATGGAGTGCAGTGGCGCGATCTCGGCTCACTGCAAGCTCCGCCTCCCGGGTTCACGCCATTCTGCTGCCTCAGCCTCTCCGAGTAGCTGGGACTACAGGCGCCCGCCACCACGCCCGGCTAATTGTTTGTATTTTTAGTAGAGACGGGGTTTCACTGTGGTCTCAATCTCCTGATCTCGTGATCCGCCCACCTCGGCCTCCCAAAGTGCTGGGATTACAAGCGTGAGCCACCACACCCGGCCCAGAGTACATATTAGTTGAGTAAATTTTGAATGGATTATTCCCTTTTTACAGAGGACAATGCTGACATTTAAAGGGGCTGGCTACATCACTTACCCAGGGCCCACTCAACTGTCAGTGATAGAACCAGGACTCAGGCTTATACCAATCTGATGCCAAAATTATATTTTTAGCTCTAAAACCAAAATTTTTTTCGTGTCTAACAAATCAACTAGAAATGCTTTGTTTTCCCTTTGAACAGATCTCTGTAATCAATGGCATAGGAACAATTATTCCCTTCCTTTAAAAGAGCTTGTTGACCTCCAGCATTTACTCTAAAATTACCAGCCTTGGAAATAGTATCAAATATCATTTAACCACAGAAATTCTATTTGGGCTGCACTGTGCATATTTCATGACCTTGCTTCTACATTTCCTTCAGGCCTTAAGTCAGAAGAGAAGGTAAATTAAGATGGCATTACCAACTGAATGTCTAAACTGAGAAATGGTTAAGAATGCCTATTTGATTCCCAGGTAGATGTTTTACTTATCTGAGGGAGCTGGAGTCAAACAAAACAGATTCTTACAGTTCTGAAAAATAGGGATGTGGGGAAGGGAGAAAAACAGGGCTGGTCAAGGTTTTCTTCATGTACTTGGTTTTCTGCGGAAAAGTCTGATTTTTATGCAACTTGAAGTATAATTGCAGTACAGTTATACAATTGAGACTATGCACTGTTCCTAAATTTCACTGAGTTATCCTAGATCAGAGGCAGCCTGGACATAGATGATTAAAAAGTTAGAGATGTAGGAGTGATTCCAGAGCAAGTGGCAGACTTTTCCAAGACTTCTTTATTCCCAAAGAAGGGAGTATTTGTCTTATATCTATGGGTAGATAGAGAGATGTAGCCTTATAATTTTGTATATATGCAATACTCTATAAATGAATATATTTAATATAATGCACTACATGTAGGAATGTATACACATAAAATATATGATATTATATAAACATATTTTAGAGCCACTATTTATACAAATGTCAAGTACTTTCATATCCATGAGCTCATGGTTTCTCATATCAACACCCTGGTGTGGACTTCCTCGGAAACATAATCTCTACTCCAACTCACAAAGCACACTTTTAAAAAATATAAAGATTATTTTCATGTTTTATTAACTAGTCTTATAAAAATTGAAGCCTCCGTAAAAGTTCATAGGAAAAATATGTGATATTTTCTGTGGATGAAGCCAGCATATTATTTATTACCTCTGCATGGACAGTAGGAAGAGAAGAGAGACAATAGTATTTTTTCCTCAATGGGTCTTTTAATAATAATTACAATAGTAAAATACTAAGAATTCATTATGTTGGCAATATTATTCAAACAAATGGATCTGGCTGTTTACCCTGTCTTGATGTTTTTGCTCATATCAGAGCTGCAATTTCTATTTTAATGTTAGAAGGTAAGCCAGCTATATTATTTCCATTTTATCACTGAGTTAGTCAAAGTATAAAAACCAATATGGCTCAGACTAAATAATCAAGTCAGCACCTAAAAAGGGTGAGGACACTGAATTTTGAATCCCAGACAAGGGTTCCCTTATCCAGCTTATGTTCTCTTCATTCAGGAAGTAGAAGGAAATTGGCTGTCTCCCCAGTTGCCTGTGAAAGGTGAACTGGCATCTTTATAACAGACAAGTCTCTCACATCTTAAATTGGTAAAATTTAGCAGCTCCACTTGTACCCTCCTCAAACTCTAAACGAAATATCATTCCACAATGAAATGTTTGCCTTAATTTATCACATTCATATTGGATTTTAAAATGTGTCCTCAGTTTGTTAAGAATTTCAAGATTTCGGCGTGAAACTGAATTATATCTACAGGAAAAAAAGCTAAAAGTTTCAGACTCTTGTATTTTGCTTGTCCTTTTAAAAAAAGACTGATCAAGGAAGACATTTTTAAAAAATCCTTTGCATTCATTAGCATATTTAGATAAATAGTATGGTGGTTCCTTTGTTCATTTATATAATTTTAAAAATTATGTTTTTCATTACAAGATACAAAAGACATGCAAAACTTAACTTCTAATTCTGTAATATCTCTCAGCCCTTCATAGATATCAATAAGTGATAGAAGTAGAACAAAGTTCTTGTCTGAGTACAAAAGCTAGCTGCTTACTAGAGTGGCACAATGCTAACAAATAGGCAGGGTTTATTTAAAATGCATTCTAAGTAAGAAACATTATACCAGACTTTGTGTCTTCATTGTTTGCTTTCTCTGCCTTTTGGATGCTAGTTTATTTTGTGGGGATAGGATGAAAGATTTTAGTAGGCATAGTGACCATTAGTTTTATGAGAGTAACCATCACACTCATCATTGGTTAAAAAAGACAAAACACCCAAAAAATTGGAATTAAGAATCACCTGGGTAGCACATTCAAAATGCGAACTTCCAGGCTTTATGCCCATAAGTTTCACTCGCATTGGGGTCAGGGGACGTAGTGAGAAGGGGAGAGCAGAAACCTGAATTTTAAGGTAGTATACTCAAGTGATTAAGAAAAAGATCAAGAGTATATTTTGAGAACCAGTGCCTTAAGGCTTCCTACAATCCCAAATATCTTTTTCTTATGACTCTGAGGAATGCAGCATACTTGGCATGAATAGGTAGGCCATATTCTCGTGGGCACTATTGCTTCATTTATAGAAATTGTTAAAATTTACTCAGTACGTTGAGGTACAGGTGTGATGAAAATCGAGAATCTTTGCATAGTCCTTCCAAGTCCCACATTTTTCAAAGAAAACTAATAAATTATAAACAATTCATAAGAACTCATTGCCCTGCAAGATTTTTAATTCAATATCCAAATAAAAAGAGACCTATTTATGGCAAGTTTATTTAATAACCACAATGATCTTTTCTCTGAAGGTGTACTCATAGAAATGATTTTTTACTGTCATCTCCTGACATTTTACCAGTATTAAGTAGAAAAATTGCTCACACTAATAAGAAGGCATGTATAAATATTGTATAAAATACTTACTTAAAATTAAGAACCTCTCTTCAGCTGGAGTACTACAGAAAGAAATAAAGAAACCCTATGTTATGTTAAAAAATAAAAATCCTAGAATCATTTCAAGCACAGAAACATCTCTAGCTGTTAAGAACAAGAAATTGACGGTAGCCATAAGGAAGGAAGTTAAATACATTTTCTCCCCCAAAATACAGCTACCCAATTATAGCAGCTGAAAGACAGAATGGCATTTCCACTACTACTTCAGTGACTGTCATTTTACGTCATAGAAGCTTCATTCTTGAATGAGGTACAATTCCCTGTAGCTAGAGATGAGTGCTGTGCCAAAAATATCTCTACTGGATTTGCCTACTAGAACAAATCGTGGGCTTTCCTGCTTGGCATAATGGCTCCGGAGAAACTCCTTACACAAAACCTTTTTCTCAGGGCAGTTTCTTTACCTGTATTTCATAAATTCATTCCTTTCCATGTGTATTTCAGTGGACATTAAGAAGGATAATTTTAAGAGATGAATAATAATTCGGAAAATAAAATTATTATAATGGCAAACAACTTATAGAAACAGATCTAACAGGAAAACTAGGTTCTAGTTTGTGTGTATATATGTAATAAAAGTGTATTACTATTTTAATTTTGATGTTTTAGTTGAAAGATAAAAGACTTAAAGTACACACAGTGACATAATCTTGAATGTTTGACTCAATATTTTTTACACGATTTTAGCATAATTTTTACAAGCATATACCTGTGTAACCACCAACCAGATAAAGAACATTTATGAATTTGCCATTACATATTAGTTTTGTCTGTTATCGAACTTCATATAAGTAGAATCACACAGTATATATTCTTTTGTGTTTGGTTTATTTCTTTCAGCAATATATCTTTGAGACTCATGTATGTCGTTGAGTGTGCCGGAACTTTATTTGTTGTTGTCACATTCTATTTCATTTTATAAATTTATCACAATTTATTCATTCTTCTGACAAAGAACAAATGAATTGCTTCCTTTTTGGGGTTATGTCAATGTAACTATTGTAACCTCTTTGTTCTTTTGAAGAAAATATACATTCATTTCTTTTGGATTTAAACTTTGTAATAATGGAAGCACTTGACTATTGGGTTTAGTTTCAAACTTTTTTTTCCAACTAAGCATGCAATTTTATACTTCATGTCAGTCCAGGTCCTCTAAGAGGCAGATATTAAAATGGAAATAATATACAAAAATTTTATTAGGGAAAGCACTTGTGCAGAGAAACTAGGGAAGGCTGAGAGAGATGGTGAGGGGCTATGTAATTCTGAATGCCTACTGAAGTATTGATAGGGAAAAGGGACATTGGGTGGTGGAATCCTTGACTGCTGTGCAGTCTAGATGTTTTGGCAGGGCTATCAGGGAGTCCTCCAGCCCAAGTCGGCCATCAGAGGAGTCCTTGGTACCCCAAGAACAGGCCTGCCTTAGACCTCTGCCACACTGAGTCATTGGCTGGAAGCAGCCCGTGGGAAGCATAGTTTCAGGAAAAATGCAGCAAAGGAGTTCAGAGCAGAGCTTGCTGAGGCACTCTTATTAATGAAGATTCCTGTAGTTAGAAGTTTATGAGGCACATTCTGCTGGCTACCAGACACTCCATCCTGGAATATTTGAAAGTATTGGTTGCTCCATAGCCTCACCAACATTTAGTATTTTCAGTCTTTCTCATTTTAGCCATACTAGTGGACTTGTAGTGGAATCTCACTGTACTTTTATTTTGTGTTTTCTAATGAGTAAAGGTTGAATTTATATTGAATTTATTTTTTCAAAGTGCTTATTTACCACTTTGCTGATCTCTCTTGTGAAGTACTTGGTCAAGTGTTTTGTCCATTTATTGAATTATACTGTAATTTTTTTCTTACAAATTCATATATTCTGGACATGAATCCCTTGTCATCATTTATCTTATCACATCAGTATCTTATTCCATCTGTTGTATGCTGATTTATTTTCTTAGTGGTGTGTATTTTTGAAGACCAGAAGTTATAAATTTCAGTTAAGTCTTATCAATGTTTTTCTTCATGGTTTACCTACTATATCCAGTTTAAGAGATTTATATCTACAGCAAGATCATAACAATTTTCTCCTTTATTCTCTTCTAGAAGCTACATAGTTTTGCGTTTTATATTTGGATATATAACCCATCTCAAATTTCCTTTTTGTTATGGTGTGAGATAGAGGATCGAGATCATTTTTCCCCATTGATATCCAGTTGCTACAGTACCTTTTATAGAAAAGGCCATATTCTCTATATTGAATGTCCCTAGCACCTTTGTTATAAATCAAGTGAACATTATTTAATTGATACTATGTATTACTCATCATTTTAAATGCTTTATTAATAACTAACTTGCATAAAAACTTACACAGTAAATTCTGTGACGTCCATTTTATAAATGGAGAAACAAGTAGAGAGAGGTTAAGTGGATGCCACCTAGCTAATGAGTGGAATCCAGGATTCAGACATAGCCAATCCAACCCCAGGGCACATATGCTTAACCACCACTCCATGCCAAATTTCAGGTATATCATATCTTAAATTACCTAGACAGAGTTTATACAGTCATTTCATAAAGTAATTGAGGAGGTAAGTTTATAAGTTATATGATAGTCTATGAAGAATTAAATTATGTGGATCTAATCAAGATGGTTAACTTCTCTTATTTTTATTTTTATTTTTGATTTCCACTTTTTTAAAGTTCAGGGGTACATGTGCAGGATGTGCAGGTTTGTTACATAGGTAAACATGTGCCATGATGGTTTGCTACACAGATCAACCCATCACCTAGGTATTAATTCCAGCTTCTACTTTTATTTTTAAAAGGTTGTAAAATTGTTTATAAACCCTCATAAAAAATGTAATGTATTTCATAAAATTAAAATGTAAAAAATGTAAGATAAAGTTCATAAATCTAAAATGGCATATCATAACCACCAAAATTTTTACAAGTACCTGTGAAGAATTAGTATTGAATACACATGACATACAACAAACATGGATATATAGAGATGGATTAACCATATTTTATTAGCTCAAGGAACATATGTTTCTGTGAAATCCTATTTCACATCATCAGCTATGCTTCATGTCTAAATTAGTTTGAGGTCATTGATAGAAACCAGGAAGCATGTCTTTCAAGCCATATTATAAACCATTCTGCCCATGAGAAAGAACTTGCCATTCAGCAAGAAAAGTAAGTTCTGCCTTAAGGAAGTATATCATTTGACAAGGGGGAAGTGGTGAGCACTTCCTGATGGGGAGTCAGAATGTTCACTTTTTTTCCTGTAGTTTAATCTTTTAATAATGCTTATTTTATATATATATATATATATATATATATATATTTTTTTTTTTTTTTTTTTTTTGAGGCGGAGTCTCGCTCTGTCACCCAGGCTGGAGTGCAGTGGCGCGATCTCGGCTCACTGCAAGCTCCGCCTCCTGTGTTCATGCCATTCTCCTGCCTCAGCCTCTCCGAGTAGCTGGGACTACAGGCGCCCGCCACCACGCCTGGCTAATTTTTTGTATTTTTAGTAGAAACGGGGTTTAACCGTGGTCTCGATCTCTTGACCTCATGATCCGCCCGCCTCGGCCTCCCAAAGTGCTGGGATTACAAGCGTGAGCCACCGCGCCCGGCCTGCTTATTATATTTTAAATATGAAAGTAAATATGCTTCCTGTCTATAATCATGTAAATATTAAGAATAAAGAAGAAAATACTAAACATTTGTATATAAATCCACCACTTAACTGTTGCTATTTTGTTATATTTTCTTCCAGTGATTATTTATTTATATGTATATATGTATACATAATCATATGCATATACACACATGCACATATATACATACATATATATTAAATATTTCTTCAAAACAACAAAAAGATATGTACTGTATATAGTTGCTAGTTGGCTTTTTTCACTTACTGTTGTCTCATGAGCAATACAAACTTCAAATATGAGCTTCTAAAATAAGCATATGATAAAATATTATGTAGCTTCAATCTAATCTTTACAATATAATTTAACCATTTCTGTTGAAGTTCTGTGAGTCCTTAGAATTTTATACTCCTACACATTCTACATGGTATAAAATGCATTCTAAATATAAATGATTTGCAGAGTATTCACATTTCATTATTAGTATAACAATCCAACTTAAATAAAAAGAAAGAAGTTCTATGTCACAGGCCTGCACAGAATTTGTTAACTTGTGAAACCACACAAGAACTTACTATAATTCAGAAATATATATTTTTCTAGTACGGTGATTCCCAACATGGTGCCTTTGGTCTCCTAGGGGTCCATGAAATAGTAATGACAGCCTTTGAGCTATTTTCAGTATTTCGAGAAGCTGAATATAAATCATATATTTATCTACAACAAAGCAAAATGCCAAGATGGCAGAAATTGTACAACTCAGTATGGCAACAGTGGCTATCTTATACTAATCCAAAAATTTGATGGGCTTACAATCTTTTGATTATCTTAAAGGAAACCGTGTTAATTATTGCTACGTAAATTTAATGTATTTGGTGAGCAAAATCTTTTAAAGTATGAAGGAAGAACAAACATTATTATATTTTACAAAAAAAGTTATTGGTGGTGAAAACAGTGTCGAAAGCCTATTTCAAATGATATCTACCCATATTTCATTGAATTTAAGAACCATTAATTATGAGATAAATCCTGATATTAGAGGCATTCATATGTGAGAAAAAAATGCTAATGAAAATTGTCAAATGTTTTCAAATTATGAGTCACATCTTGTTTTCCGAGAAAACAATATGTATGGCCTAGAGATCAAAGTTAACTTGGATATAATTGGCAATCTGGTACTTTCCAGGTTAGAATGATAACTATATTTAAAACTATGCCATATATCCTGGAATTAAACTAATGAATTAAATATATTAAATGTGGTAAAGCTCACAATACCTCAAGTTTAATTGATTAGAAAATTGATTGTGCCTAGTGAACCTTTGGAGTTCTTCTTGTGGAAGTTCTTCCATGTGGGATGTTATTTGCTCTCACTTCAGCTTCACACCACTGCAAAAATAACTTGGTTACATGCCTAGCAGATAACAAGACAGACACTATATATCATTGAATTGGACAATTATAGTTCTATATATAAAACAATGTTGTTTTTCAAATGGGAATATCTTGTATTTAGAAAGTACTAGAGTTATAGAAAAAAATAAAATATGTAAGTGTTTATAAAAATGTTTACTATTTCCATTTGATGAACAGGAGTCTGAAGCTTAGAAACAATAAAAGATTCACTTAACTTTGCACAGCTAGTTAATAACTGACCTAGAACAAATATTGGCAGATTTTGCCTTACTAGTGTTTGTAAATGTCTGTCACTTATTACTTGATAAGCTTATTCTTTTCAATAAAATACTAGTGTTCCCTCTATAAAAATAAATTGAGTCATTAAAGCAGGTATGCATTTTTTAACAACAACAACAAAGTAGCAAGCTGTTTCATTTCATTTTATTTTTATTTTTTAGAGATAGGATCTCATTCTTTCACTCAGGCTGGAGTGCTGTGGTGTGATCATAGCTCACTGCAGCCTCAAACTCCTGGGCTCAAATGATCTTCCGCCTCAGCCACTCATGAAGCTGGGATGACAGACATGCACTAGCATGCCTGGCAGTTGTGTTTTGTTTTGTTTTGTTTTGTTTTGTAGAGATAGTCTCACTATGTTGCTTAGGCTGGTCTCAAACTTCTGGCTTCAAACACTCGTCCTGCCTTGGCCTCCCAAAGCACTGGGATTACAGGTGTGAGCCACTGTACCCAGCTGTTTTCATTTTAATCAACTTAACCTAGTATGTGAAACTTTTTTATTAGAAATTAGTGTTGTTGATGTATATGCTGTTCGACAGTATCATCACAGCTTTTTTAAAAGGGGCTTCGGTTGTCCCTAACAATCCAAATTTTCAACATAAGCCGAAATACTGCAGCTTTAATATTGGATTGTGGCTCACAAATTATGATGGTGCTTATTCCCACTGCTGATTGGTTTAGTTGTGGGTAATAAAGTAGGTCAATAGATATTAAGTTTTTCAGATATCCACATATTTTGAGCAACACGGTAGTTATATTGATTTAATTTTAATCTGCATTATAAAATTGACACTAAATGTTTGCATTTAATGTTTTTAGAAAATTTGTTTACAGGAATTTTTTTCTGTCTTTGTTAGGTTATAGGTATTGTGAAAAATAGAGAGTTTAAAACAATTATTTTTCCACTGAGATATAGATATATTTTAATGCAAGTATGTGTACTGTTTTGATATGTATAAAGGATAGTCATAACAGTCAATTATGTCAATCATATAAACATGCAGGTATTACATGAGTTTTCATTATACATTGGTATTTCAGAAATTTGAGCAAGATCATATTGGAGACAGTTAAACAAATCTAAGACTCAAAGATCAAGATCATTTTGCTCATTTTGCTCTTTTTAGTTAGGTTTACTGTCGCAGATGCTTCTTATGTATAGATCACATCCTTCTAGCCTCATTTATCCCTAGGGATTTGGGGAACTTGTTTCAGCCTCAATTACTTGGTAACCAATACCAAGATGACTAACTCTACACAGGACAACCTGACGTTGTCTTGCGTAATGCTTGCTTTACCTTTTTTCATCTGTGTACAGATGCTTCTCTATTGATTTGGAGATTTGAAGTTCCAGAAATTCACTCTTTTAGAAGACAGTCGCATGGAACTGAGCAATCCTGCATACTTAATTCTGAGTAACCAGTTAGATAATGTACATTCTAGCTGTCTCTTTTGCCCTTCCCTTCCTTTAACCCACTTCTTAGTCTTCCTCCCTGGGATAATCTACTAAGTAAAAGCATATCACCTTTGCCTAAAGGTTTTTTTCTGGAATAAACAGCTAAGACAGTGGCCATATATCCTGGTTTACTAGTTATGAATGTAAATGGCATGCTTAAAAAATAGGACCTTCTTTTATACTCAAAAGTATCTGGATTTGTATAATCAATATTACGGTTGTTCTATCTGTAGTACTAACAAGAAGTATGCTGTCTAACCTTAAGTCAACCAAATAATTCTAGATTTGTACTAATTATGTGTCTAGCAGAAAGCTAATATAAAGCTAAGTAGGTATTTGTTTAATAAATAAATCAATTATTTAAACTTAGTTGAATTAGTGTTTAATAGAGTATATATCCAATTACATAATTTAAATTATCAAGTTAGATAAAAATATAACTACATGATAATAGCAATCTAATTGGATGATAACTGTCTAATAATCAGAGGGCAGAATATATAAACAAAAAGAAGTATAAATATTGTTGCAGTCAAGCTTTCCAGGACATATTTACAAAGAGTGTAACTGTTGGAAAAGGAGAGTCAAATCTTCAAAGTGGAAATGTCACTGGAACTGGGTCTTGAGAATTAAATGGTATTCTCAAACTAAATAAGAGAGAATACCATACCAAGTAGAGTGTGAAGAATGTGGCTATAATGAGATTGGGAAATTAGTTGGATCAATTGAGGAAAGACAATACCGTATTTAAATAATTTTAATTTTCACATTTCAGTATCTCTGAAAGTGATATTTTTATTTCATCATTTTCCTCTAGCCTTTTGGGGGCATAATTGAAAAATAAATATTGTATGTGTTTACATTGTACACATGGTATTTTGAAGTGATCATGACAATGAAGACAGTTCACATATCTGTTGCTCATGTAAGCCCCGAATATCTGAGACAGGTCTCAGTTAATTTAGGAAGTTTATTTTACCAAGATTGAGGATGCGTGCCTGTGACACAGCCTCATGAGGTCCTGACGACATGTGCTTAAGGTGATCAGAGCACAGTTTGGTTTTATACATTTTAGGGAAAAATGAGACATCAATCAACATATGTAAGATGAACATTGGTTCAGTCCGGAAAGGCAGGACCACTCGATGTGGGAAGGGGGCTTCCAGGTCTTAAGTAGGTAAGAGACAAATGGTTGTATTCTTTTGAGTTTCTGATTAGTCTCTCTAAAGGAGGCAATCAGATATGCATTTATCTCAGTGAGCAGAGGGGTAACTTTGAATAGAATGGGAGGCAGGTTTGCCCTAAGCAGCTCCCAGCTTGACTTTTCCCTTTAGCTTAGTGATTTTGGGGCCCGAAGATTTATATTCCTTTCACATTCCACCCCCTCCCCACTGACCCCGCTTTTCTTTTTTAAAAATCTTTTGGAGAAAGCATTTTAGAAGAAAATGAGTCTTTGGTCTCAGATTTCGTCTGATCTTTCATGGCTAGAATGGTTTATTCCTAGACGGGCAAGTCCCAAGTTATTAGGAATGCTCGTTTTTAGCAGGTTATGAAGTCTCATTTCCTATGGAGAGAAAATAGGGGAAAGAAGGGAGAAAAACAACAAACGAAAGAACAACTGTGGAAAATCAATACAGGCCACATTACTCTGAATTCCATACATCAGTAGGCAGGTATAAAAGTGCCTTTATATGGCTTATGTATATAAATTGGTTCCAATTCTTTTCTTCTGACGTTTAAGACGTCTAGCCTCAGTTCTCAGGGCTTTAAGAAAGCATAGCTTAGTTTTTAGTAATTTTGGGGCCGCAAGATTTGTTTTCCTTTCACACTCCTTTCTTTGTGTGTGTGGGTGACAACATTTAAGATCTACTCTGTTAGCAATTGTGAAGTATGCAGTACCTTATTCTGACACGTATTCACCATGCTTTACAACACATCTCCAGCATTTATTCATTTTTTCATGAATAATGGTGATTTTATCTGACTGTTCCATAGGGTCCATAGCAAGTCAATACACCCTGTAGCAAATAAGTAACTTGTAACTAGATGATAATGTGTGTTAAATGCTGTGCTAAAAGTTTGTATTTCATTCTATAGTCTAGCAGGCCAGAAAATATTGTTCTATTCACCCAGAAAGGGACAGGAAGTTTTTAAAGATAACTTTAGTACCGGTGTGAAGAGTGAAAAGTGTGGAGAAATTGGAGGTAGGGAAACCGTCCAGGTGTCTATTGCAATGGTCTAAGCAGGCAAGAACTAAAACGATAGTCGTGGAAAAATAATAGAGAAGGTTAATTACAGAAACTTTTTGGTGTAGAATCAATAGAATTTGGGGATTGGTTGGATGTGGGAACTGAGGAGAAAGGAGGAGTTGAGGAGATAATGCTCAGGTTTCTGATCTGGGCAACTAGAAGGCTGCGGGTACAAATAACCAAATGGGGAAAACACAAGGAGACAGAGTCAGTGGGGACATTAATAAAGCACATGCTAGACATTTTGATTGTACGATTTGGTGAAAAATGCCAGGAAACATGTTCCGTAACACTTGTCTGAGCTCAGAAAAAAAAGATCAAGTCTTGAGATAAGAATAGGGATGCTATTTGTAGGGAGGTTTTGAAACTGTGACTACCGAACACAACTTCCAGGGAACATGTGAGAATAAGCAGAGAAGTCAGGGGATAAATCTCTGAAGAACTCATTACTGAAAGGGGAGATGAGCAGCATTTGAAGGTGTCAATGAAAGCTGGTAGAAAGGTCAGAAGCGATTCACAAACTAATGGGCCTGCAGATATCCAAAGTAGAAATAAGTTAATGGAGAGTACGATCAAGTTTGAGGGTTTGAAAAGAAATCAAACAAATAGAAGAATTTACTAGAAAACTAACTTAGAATGTTACTGATGATCTTAATGAGAAAAGATTTTCTATATAGTAACATGCACAGAGCTCTACAGCTATGATTTGAGTAGTGAATACAAGAACAAATGGTAAAGCTCAAAGTAGAATACACTTTCAAGCATTTAGATGTAACAAGAAGCAAAGCCACAAAACAGTAACGAGGTGAGGATAAGGAGTTATAAAAGGGTTTCTGTCATTCTTTTTTTTTTCTTTTTTTTTGGAAACAGAATCTTGCTCTGTTGCCCATGCTGGAGTGCAGTGGCGCGATCTCGGCTCACTGCAAGCTCCGCCTCCCAGGTTCATGCCATTCTCCTGCCCCAGCCTCCCAAGTAGATGGGACTACAGGCGCCTACCACCATGCCTGGCTAATTTTTTTATATTTTTAATAGAGACAGGGTTTCACCGTGTTAGCCAGGATGGTCTCGATCTCCTGACTTCGTGATCCGCCAGTCTCGGCCTCCCATTGTGCTGGGATTACAGGCATGAGCCGTCTGTCATTCTTTTAGGAGGGCAACTGTCAGAGGCGTGTGAACCACAGCAACTCCATCTTGAGTAGGAGCTAGGTAAAATAAGACTGAAACCCTCTGGGCTGCATTGCCAGATGGTTCGGCATTTTAAGTCATAGAATGAGATAGGAGGTCAGCACAAGATACAGGTCATAAAGACCTTGATGATAAAACAGTTTACAGTAAAGAAGCCAGCCAAAACCTACCAAAACCAAGATGCCACCAAGAGTAACCTCTGGTCCTCCTCATTGCTACATTCCCATCAGTGCCATGACAGTTTACAAATGCCAGGAAGTTGCCCTATATGGTCTAAAAGGGAGAGGTATGAATGTCAGGAAGTTGCCCTGTATGATCTAAAAGGGAGAGGTATGAATAATCCTCCCCTTGTTTAGCATATAATGAAGAAATAACCATAAAAGTAGGCAACCAGAAACCCTTGGGGCTGCTCTGTCTATGGAGTAGTCATTCTTTTATTCCTGTACTTTCTTTTTTTTTATTTTTATTTTGAGACAGAGTCTCACTCTGTCGCCAGGCTGGAGTGTGCAGTGGCACGATCTCAGCTCACTGCAACCTCCACCTCCCGAGTTCAAGCAATTCTCCTGCCTCAGCCTCCCGAATAGCTGGGACTACAGGCAAGCACGACTACTCCCAGCTAATTTTTGTATTTTTAGTAGAGACGGGGTTTCACCATGTTGGCCAGAATGGTCTCGATCTCTTGACCTTGTGATCCGCCCGCCTCGGCCTCCCAAAGTGCTGGGATTACAGGCGTGAGCCACCGCGCCTGGCCTCCTGTACTTTCTTAATAAACTTTTTTTCACTTTACTCTGTGGACTCACCCTGAATTCTTCCTTGTGTGAGATCCAAGAACCCTCTCTTGGGGTCTGGATCGGGACCCCTTTCCAATAACACAACCGTGAAGTTATTTGTTAACTGAGAACAAACAAGTAAATGGGGAGAGTTGAAGAATCAAGGGAATGAAGGAAAAATTACCATGGTGATCTTATGGGAAAAAAAATGGGGTGGGACAGATCAGAGGTGAAAGGATTAGCCTGAGAATGAGAAAGACCAGTTTCAGATAAAATTTGGAGGTAAACAACAATGTGCATGGTGCTATAAATGTATATTTGGTGTTAGGTGGAGAGCTAAGAGTTTTGTGGATAGAGCTTTTAATTTTTATTAAAATTACTCTAATCAGACTATTCATTTCTACATTCTATTATGGAATATAAGGGAAAATGTAAATAAGAGCTCTTGCAAATGTTTCAGGGATTTCCCAGATATTTTATTCCAATTATCTTAAGATTTAAATGCATACTAAAAAACTGTAATGAAAATCTATATGAAAGGATACACACTTTGTGTGTGTGTGAGATGGAGTTTTGCTCTTGTCACCCAGGTTGGAATGCAGTGGCATGATCTCGGCTCACTGCAACTACCACCTCCTGGGTTCAAGCAATTCTCCTGCCTCAGCGTCTGGAGTAGCTGGGACCACAGGCACCCACCACCACTTCCAGCTAGTTTTTGTATTTTTAGTAGACAGGGTTTTGCCATGTTGGCCAGGCTGGTCTCGAACTCCTGACTTCAGGTGATCTGCCCGCCTCGACCTCCCAAAGTGTTGGGAATACAGGCGTGAGCCACTGTGCCTGGCTGATACACACTTTTATAAAACATAGATTCCCACAAGGATTGTATAAAATGAGCACATTGGAGGCCATTAGTGTGTATTCATTTGGATAATTGGATTAACTTTTTTCTCTGCTATTAGAAGAGAGTTCTTGAGATTGTTAAGATCAGAAATTTATTTTAAAAGTTTATATTTGTGGCTGGGCATGGTGGCTCACCTTTCTGCATATGTTGTTCAATTCATCAAAAGTTCAACAGTGATAATTTAACTACTGATTAAATTAAACTGAACTGATTTGCATGTTTTAAAATCTTAAGTTTCTTCCTATTTTCAATCTTCCTAACCTCAAGTTCATCTTCCAAGGACTGTGAGAAAGATCAACATCATAAAAATATTAAGTAGGGTATTCTGTCTTCCTTGTGTCAGTATTATTTACAGGGCAAATAGTACTTTTGTTTTCAATGGATAAATTAATGCCAAAGAAAACAATAGATTTTAACACTCATTCTATAAGCATAATGATTTTGACTGTGATATAAAGCTTGACTATGTCTTGTGAATCATTACAAGACATTGTTTACAAGACGTGTGTTTGATTCATTATTTCCACAAGTCGCTTTAGTTTAAATCCTAGTTCACCTTAAATGTATCATTGAACATTCAAGGAGAAAAACTATTTAAGAATAACAGGCCAGGCGCAGTGGCTCACGCCTGTAATCCCAGCACTTTGGGAGGCCGAGGTGGGCAGATCACGAGGTCAGGAGATCAAGACCATCCTGGCTAACATGGTGAAATCCCGTCTCTACTAAAAATGCAAAAAATTAGCCAGGGGTGGTGGCGGGCACCTGTAGTCCCAGCTACTTGGGAGGCTGAGGCAGGAGAATGGTGTGAATCCTGGAGGGGGAGCTTGCAGTGAGCCGAGATCACACCACTGCACTCCAGCCTGGGCGACAGAGTGAAACTCTATCTCAAAAAGAAAAAAAAAAGGTAATAAAGTGAGTAAAAAAGGTGGAGCCAAAGTTTAAATTCCAGTTTGTCTCTTCCTTTTTCTTTAGCTCCTTTAGACTCCTTAACTTTTTTTGCAAATGAAAGAGATTATCCAGCTTAGCTCCCTTGTTTTAAGTAGAAGAATACTCTTGTCAACAAAATAGCAACGGGCTAACTTTCTACTACCATGCTCTTTCTTTATTCCGGTGTCTCCTTTACCGAATATATAACATTAAACAAAACATAACCAAGAAATACAGTAAAAAAAAAAAAAAAAAAAAGTACACTGTCATAACTTTACCCCAAATCTAAAGAGATTTTCAGAAATGTAGGTGGCATTCTAACTTTGTAATTTGTATATCTGATGTTCTCTTGAGTTCATTAACTACAAATTTAAGCAAGCAAAAGAAGAGAAAGAAAAAGAAAGAAAGGAAAGGAAAGGGAGAGAGAGAAAGAAAAAAGAAAGAAAAGAAAGAGAAAGAAAGGAAAGAAAGAAGAAAGAAAGAAAAAGAGAGAAGAAGAGAGGGAGAGAGGGAGGGAAGGAAGAAGGGAGGAAGAAAGATTAATATTGAGGTAAATTGACAGGGAAAATAAAGAATTTGGAGAGCTTTGTATATAATACAGACTGGAAATGATTTCTGTATATTGTCAGAAGATACTTCAGAATTTTACAGAAATAAAATATTTGAAATATATATAAAATAAGGCATGTAATACCTTTAGCCATTACATAGTTTACACCACTTTTTTTTCAAGTAATTTGCTTTTTTATGCCTTAACTTGAAATAAGGGCTTATCTCCTGGGTCCTCAGTGAGGAAACGTAGTATTTTTTTTTTTCTCTTTGAATATCATTGCTCATAAAATGTTTTGAACAATATCCATATGTCCTAAATTATTAACATATCTTTGATTTGTATATTGACAGATATTTTATGATATTTTTGTGAAGTGGCAGAATCAACTTTATTTATACATGTACTCATCAGCTTCCTCCAAATCTTTTCCTTCCTCCAAACCTGTTACCTCCAATCTCTTGCCACTCCAACCAATCAAATGGGTTTCTTAAAACAGCCTGTTAGTTTATTCTTTTTCTCTCCCTCACAATGGAATTGCCTAAATTCTGCCCTCTAGCATCACCATTTTCTACACTGTACCCTTAGTATGATCTTTTGAACGTAAAATATGACTATGGCTCCTCATTCTAAAAATCTCTTGATTAGTAATAATTCTAATTTCCTGGGCATTTACTATACACCGCATTATTCTCACTGTTCTTTGTGAATTTATTCAATTTATGTTAACCTCAGCCCCATGAGATAGTTATCTCCATTTTCCAGATGACTAAAGTAAAGGCATACAGAAGTGAAGCAAATTTCTCAAGTTCACACAGAATGAACAGATGAATGAATGAACGAGAGAGTCAGGACTCAAACTCAGGCTGCTGGACTTCTGCAAGCTTCTGTAAACCTCTTCCACATGATGCCTTTCATAAGCACCATGTGATCCACAAACTGAAATATAAGTGTAATTGCGTGAAGCTGTTGGCACGCTACACCTTGACCTTGTTGATTTAGCGAACATGGATGAACTTTCAATTCCCAGTACTTACATTTCTTTGCCTGAAAGCTTTATTTATCCCTTAGAGCCTGCTTTGCTGCCTGTGAGGCAGGTTGGAAATACCAGTGAATTAACACTGTCTCTCAACTAATGAACAAAGGAAGTTGGTGTATCAACAATACTACATCCCCATTTTCCTGTTTGAAAGTTTCTTTTCGCAGGCCTCTATTTTACACTGGCTACTGAGTTCCCTTAATCCTCAGTAGGATTAAGGGGATCAAATATTAACATGGTTGATAATATACCCCTCATTTTCTACTTTCTTTCCTCACTCTCTTGAAAGTATTTTCTGGGTTACCTATAAAATAAACTAACTGCACATCCATCTTTTGCTTAAGAGCTATTTCTGGAGGAGCTCAAAGCACATGATATGAACTTCAGCATGTGTATTCCTGTCTTTTCCCCTGTACCAACTTTCCCACCTTATGTCTTCAAAGCCCCTACACATTCCAACCCATTGAGCCTGTTGAGTTTACATGGAGTTCTGTCAGTCCTTGATTTTTCAGGGTCCAGTCCCTCTGCACGGTATGGCCTTTCTTTCTTAATCCACTTGATAAACTCTTGCTAATTTTCATCTTCAATATATAGTTAAAACACTTCTTCCAACATTAGAAAGCCTTCCCTAACTGCCAGAGAATTGTAGAGTGCATTTGCCCCTGCCAATAGATTTTGTATTAGGTCACCATGGCAATGATCTACGCATTCTCAAGTAGACCTGCCTGTCTCCTTACTAAAATCTCAAAACTTTGGTGACATGAAATAGATCACTACATGTCTATATTCCCAACATCCAGAGTACGTACTTCACAGACATTAGTCAAAAGAATAGATGAATGAGGCATTTTGCTATTTTGATTTATAAAATAATATTTAAAACAATTTTACTATTTGAAATTTAAATTTTGAATAATCTATAAAAATTTTTAATCCTAAAAATACTTTATTATTTAATGACCATAAAGGTATTCTATGTTTAGCCCAATGTTCTGATTGAAGCTTGATGTCATCTATAGATTTTTAACTGTGTAAATATTTCAAATGTTATAAAACTACTGTATTACAGAATTTGAGCAAAATGAGTTTGAAAGTAACTATATTATTTTAAATTAAATTTGGAAAAATAAATGTAATTTTTATATGACTACAGAGAAATGGAAGCCTTAATAATTTGATAAGACCATATTCTATGTACAATTTTATTATGAAATATTTTAATGGAATACAAATAAAACCTAAAACATGTAATAGTATTAGTAGTGATTATATTAATTAGATGTAGCACCAAAAAAATATTTAGACAATTTGTTACAGGCTGCTAATATTATGATTAATAATATTATGTTAACATTATAATCTAAACTGTTGTTCAAATGAATCTAAGTTGATTTATTACCTGAATGAACTTTAGGTGAAGTCAAATGTCATTATGAAAGATTTCTCTCCATGAATTTACTTTTCACATAGGCTAGTCTAAATTTACAGAGTTTTTTAATAAATAGAGTATAATTACTTTGTATGTTTTTAAAATTTATTCCAGTTTTCTAATTATAGTTAGTTTTTTTCCCTGCCTCTAAGAATGAAGTCTTAAAAAGAATTGTAGCAAAAAGGGATGCTTTGGGCCAATATATGCTCCAGACAGCGAAAGAACCCAGTAGTTTTTCTTCTAGGTTAGCCTAACGTTGTGTCACAGCTGATATTTTAAACAGGATTCTGAGAATTGAGTTTAGTTCCCTCAGTGACACTAAGTCATACTCCCTCTTGAGCAGCTATTTGTGTGTCTAGCTTTTACATCTAACATATTTCTTTTTCCCACCTTCCATTTGTGAAGAGAATTTTTAAAATGCATTCAAGTCCAGAAATTCAAAATTATGGTTCCCAAAGCAAGTGTGACTCAGCCAGGTTGTGAATTAAGGCAATAAAGCAAATGTCTATGTTCAACTTTTATTTTTATTCATTTCAAAAACGTTATTCCCTGGAATTGCCTCCTGAGACAGACACCTCATAGTGATTTGCTTCAGCAAACTTCTTACCCATCTGGTGATCTCTAGAATGAAAATGGAACTGGCACAAGTGACAGAATCCAGTTAACATAGAATAGGCCAATTTCCTTCCTTCCTCAGGCACAGACTCTTCCTTTGGGTTGGAATGCTTTTATCGTCTTCAAACTTTCACATACCCCTACTCTTTTCTTTCAGACCTCAATTTAAGCACAACTCCCTAGCCAACAAATACCCTCATTTTAAATGAATTCATAATAACCAATGCATTTATTGCATAGCACTTTTCATAAATGTTATTAAATAATAGTGTATTGATTTATGTATTTAACACTAGGATATTAATTCCATCCAGACAGAAACCTGATGCATTCCCACCTAGTAGTTGATACACTGCCTTATTCTTTACAAGCATTCGATAAGCCTGAATAAGTGAATGATTTTCCTTTTGGTACCAACTTGTGCAATCATTATAATCATTTGTTTTGGAGAAAGATTTTCTCTGGGATTTGATGATGGCATTTTCATAACCCTTGTCCCAATTAAATGGGTTTTCTCTTATTTTTTATTTAAATATATAATCTCCCTGCAGCTCCACCTCAACATCATTCCTAAGTATATTTGCACTGATGCACAAAAAATAAAAGTTTATCCTGGCTCCAGACTGACTCAGACTCTGAATTCGTCAAAGGGAGGATCTAGAGCTCAGAGTTCGGCATGGTGGTGAATGCCTGTAGTTCCAAGTACTCAGGAAGCTCAGGTGGGAGGATTGCTTGAGGCTAGGAGTTTGAGGCTGCAGTACTCTGACTGTACCTGTGAAGAGTCACTGTACTCTACCCTGGGCAACTAGCCAAATCCCGTTTTTGAAAAGAAAAGGGCAGGGGGGAGGTTTTATTATATCCTTATACTCCCAGACCCAGATATAGTGCCCAATAAATGCTTATTTTTCAAATGAATAAACAAATGAATAAATGAAAAGCATCCATCAGAGCACTTCATGGTGTTGATTCCCATATTACGAACTTCTTATACATTATAATTTTATCAACAGATCGCTAAAGGAATCAGGCACATATTTTATCCTATGCACTAATCCCACATCATCCATCAGTTTAGCTAATATGCTATATTCTGCTCTATCAGTGTAACATTTTGGACCTATCATAATGCTAAAATCTCTGTCTTTTCCAAAAGTCTCTGGGTAACAACTTTTTGAAGTCACGGCCATTCAGTTTTTAACCTAATGGGCCACATTTGGCAAATAGCTAGTATTTAGTCTTACTAAATGTTTACTGAATACCATCTGAGCTTTTGATTCTCTACAATCACTGGGCATACAGAACTGTAAAGCATGGTTGTTGGTTTCCAGGAATATACAATGAAGAGGCATATGTAAAAAAATAATACTACAAGGGAACACATGCCTTGTGTAAAAGAGTGAAAGTGACCAAAACTCTTCTTGATATTCAGAGAACTGAGTCATTCTTTATGGAGGAGGTAGGGAAAACCTCCTGGACTTAAATTAAAATTTGAAAGATTCAGATTGAGGACATGCCAGACAAAGGAAAAAGCATGGGTAAAAAACTAGAGGAATTAGAATTTACATGCTATCCAGACAGCAGGCAACAAATGGCAGGAAATCAGTGATTAAATTGGCTGTGTTGAGTGGAGCAGTGGATTGGAGGCAGTGAGTTATGAGCTGTGAATTTGAAGATACTACTCTTGGGTTCTTTACATGGGGGCCTGTACTGACCAGGGACAGATTAACAAGAGACAAAGATGTACAATTTGTATTAATATTTTACATGTACAGAAGCTGACAGGAAAGAAGTTACTCACAGGTGGTTTGACTTAGGGGCTTTTATACCATTTTATCAAAGGAAAGGGGATTTAGGCTTCAAGTGATGATAAATCATGGAAAATGACTAGGAAATATATGGGAGAAGTAATGGAAGATAAGGATATTAAGTACATTTATGCAAGCTAATCTGTGTTTATTCCATCTCTACTAAGAATAAGGGAGGAGACCACTGCTCATATTGTCTTATGCCCAATTTCTGCCTCCAAAGAAAGAAGAAGTAAAAACTGAAAGGCAGAAATAAAATCCGCAGGCAGAGAGCCCGGCGCCACACCCTGGGCCTGGTTAAGATCCACCCTGACCTAACCGGTTATGTTATCTATAGATTGCAGACATTGTATGGAAAAGCATTGTGAAAATCCCTGTCCTGTTGTGTTCCGTTCTGATTACCAGTGCGTGCAGCCCCCAGTCACGTACCCCCTGCTTGCTCAATCGATCACGACCCTTTCACGTGGACCCCCTTAGAGTTGTAAGCCGTTAAAAGGGACAGGAATTGCTCACTCGGGGAGCTCGGTTTTTGGAGACTTGAGCATGCAGACGTGAGTCTGCCGATGCTCCCAGCTGAATAAAGCCCTTCTTTCTACAACTCAGTGTCTGAGGGGTTTTGTCTGTGGCTCGTCCTGCTACAATAAGAGTGCCTTCCTCTTCCATATACAGGGGACACCTTTACAAACAGAAATTTATGTTCTGCTTTTAGGCAGTTAAGGGAAAGGCAGAGAACTCTTCCCGGACATGTTGATTCTCGATTGCCTTCAGCTCAAAATAATCTTTATACTACAATGCCATATTTTGGAGTGACATATTCTAGTCCCTTCATGGCCTCGAATATCAAGTTATGAATCTTTGAGCTCAACTTATGAATAAACAAAGCTTTTCATTGATTTGAACAAAAGGTGAACTCTTTCCCTGTTATTTCCCCTTTTCCAGCATATCCATAACACTAGCTAAGCTCTATCAAACTTTTCTCCTTTGCTGATTCAAATATAGAGGAACTAATTTCAGATCCAATGGCTCATTTCAAGTCTCATGAAAATTTGCCTAAGACAAGTCTTGATTTACCACTTCTGACCTATCAATTTATTGATAAATCTTATAATCACATGTTTACTTCTAATTGGTGACTGATAGAGGTGATTGAAAGAGATTTCTATGGAGAAGAGAATGAGAAAAATGGTGAGAGCATTTCAATACGAAACATCCTGTTTGATAGTGTGTATGTCTGTCACGTGTATCACTGAATAGAAAAGTAAAGATGAAATGAAACTATTTTAGTGAATTGTACTTGACCTGCAGTATCATTTAATAATAATCATGAAATCTAAGTTTCTCTTTTACCAGTTTTGAGAGTTACGATAGGAATTTTATCTTTATCAATTCTTTAATCAATTATGTAACTTTTATAATTATAGTCTGAGATAATACCAGCCTATTTGCAGACAAGATGAGATGAAATACCTTGACATCAGCTGGAGAAGCATTGCATAATTCCATTAGAAGCATTTAGATTACCATAGCACCATCCGAATATCTCTTTGTTAAGAAATCCTTTTTTGCAAATTAATGTACTTTATCATGCATTTATTCGCGGGTGAAGAGTTAGCTGATGAAAACAATGCCACAGTAACTTGCTGTTATTTCTTTATCTGTAAGCAAACATCAACACCTCTTTCTTCAATGCATACAGGAGAGATACTTAAACCTAAACCTAATATTAGGATTTTGAATTTCCACCTCTGAGAAAATGTTTATGTACAGCACAGTTCTTTTTTTTGTTCGTTTTGTTTTGTTTTTTTTTTAATGAACACTTCTCGTCAACCAGAGTAGAGGGAAGATTCGGATTTTAGCAAAAAAAGTACTGAAACAAAAGTTCTATCTGCCAATAAGAAGACAGTCTGAAGTGAATAGTATTAATCAGAAGGTGCATGTACAAGGAAGCTTTCAATTAAGAGAAACTAAGTAGCTTTAGTGAATATAGAGTGATATTCTTTTCAAATCTGGGCTCCCAATCTAGTGCCCTTAAATGTTTGTTGCATTTTTAATTGCTTGAAAAACAGTAGGATATAAGTGAAATTCCTCGGAAGGCAAATAGTCAAAAGACTTCATTTAAGGCCTGTAGTTAGTGATTCTCATTGCAGTACCACACAACGCTTTAATAGAATGCTCTTAAAAGGCAGTCTCTATTTGTAATTATGCTGCATGTTGTAATGCTATTAGCAGTTGTGTTTACCATGGCTTTAGGATGCTTGAGACAAAGGCTATGGTCTGTTTCCTTTATAATGGCAAGAAATAATTATAATTACATAATCATGCATGGAAATAGTGTTCATAACCCCATGAATTAATAACTCTTTAACTCCATGTCACCCTACCTTGACAATTTATATCATACAGAAAATGAGCAATATGTGAATTAGTTGAAAAAAAAATTCACTTGTAGTATCTAAGATATTGTCAAAGACTTTTTTTTGAGCATTATATTTTTTAAATTAACCAAAACCTCCTTTGATTCCCCCTCAAAGCTAGAATACTATTTCAATGTTCTGTTTATATATATATATATATCAAATCACTTTTGAGTCAGTGTGCTTAAATGTCTTAAATGTCAACAATTAGAGCAGCTAACATCTGGGAACACTACTTCCACTATACAAATCAATATGATGCTTAGGCAAAAATACTGTACAAAATGCACTCCTTTGTAGATTAATGTTATAAATGCCAAATTGGCCAAGAGAGATAAACTTGTGAAAAAAATATTATTTGGGAAAATAAAGTGTGAATAGTTTATATGTGACAAATTTTATTATTTTAATAATTTTTCTTATAGAGTGTCCCATTGCCCTTATTTGCTGAGCAATCTTCAGCTTGATGTAATGAATAATTTATATTTCCCCCCTCTCTTTCAATAAGAGAAGAAGGGTATCAAGTGCAGCAAGGGACTTGGACAGCAGTAATACCAGGCAGACATACATATTCTCTGTTGCCTACAGGCTCATAGGTCACACATGTGGGTATGTATATGTGCTTGTTTGTGGACATGCATTTGTGTGTTTCTATGTGTATGTAAATGTGCATATTCCTATCCATTGAAAGCCAAAGTCAATTAAAAATAAAATTCAACAACATGGAAAAACAGCAAAGTAAATAGTTTTTTCCTAATACTGCTCCCTACTAAACTCAAAATATCATTACCTTTATACTGAAATGCTACAAAAAGCTCATGAGAAATGGCTAATATCGTCGAGCACTTGCCCTGTGGCAGAAGCTGACCTAAGTACTTTTCAGACGTTAAAGAATTTTCTCTTTTTGACCATGCTCTAAGATAGTAACTATAATTGTACTCCCATTTTATAAATGGGAAAACAGAGGCACAGGAAGTTCACATACTTTTTTTTTTTTTTTCAAAATTTCAGGACAAGTAATTCGTGGAGCCAGGATTTGAATTCAGACAGCATACACCAAGCCATTTTTCTTGATCACTAATTTATGTTGCACCCTGGTTGGAAGCATGCCTAAAAGCCGAAATATTTTGGAGTGAGTGGCTAAGTTAAGAAAATCTAATGTAGTTTATGCTTGCACCCTGAAGTTTAACATGTCATTTTCTACATTTTTGCACTGTTCTTTTCTTAACAGTCATGTTTTAGTGTTAACCCCCACAAGAAGTCTTCAGGCTTTTTGAGAACAGGTGTCATCTCTAGTTGTACTTGTTTGGAATGCCTCAAAACAGATAATATAAAACCACATAGCAGGTTCTCAAGAAATTACCTGCTATTTGATAAAAAATTAATATATTTGAACTTTCTCCTCATCATTTTATTTGATATGTTCTGTTTCATGATTTTTAGTATTCAAAGATATATTAGCTTTAGATTTTTCACCCTCATAGATGCAAGTATAAAATGCCTCTATAATATGCCTGAAAATGGATCATCTGTTCTCAGTAAGATCTTCTCCACTGACAGGGAAACATGGATTCCTGCCCACATCTTACATAAAGTATGTTAAGAAAGAGGGGTTCTGTTAGGTCGTTCATTGGATTTCAGATCCATTCTCCACATTTTCCCTGCTCTGTTCTGCACTGCAGGGACTGACTCTTCAACTACATTTGTGAGGCTTCTTTTTGCCCACTGGCTCTGAGGTAGGCTTGCTACTAGGACACACTGACAGGAGATTGAAGAGACAGGGGAAGAGAGAGCCTGAGGACATGGGGTAAAATATCCCTCAGTGATTCTCACGATGATGATACTTTTCTCCAGATCACCCTGGCATCTGAGACCTGTTAACACCTCCTTTCTCCCTGTGTCTCAACAGCCACAAGAATGGTCATATCTTGTTTTTCTTGTCTCTGGGTTGGCTCACCATCTCCTAGCTGGCTTTTTCTCTTTTCTTCCATATGTGCAATTAATTACATGCATAATTTCCTCTTGTTTAAAATACAGTGATTTTATTTTCTGTGTTGGACTCAGACTGATGCAAGGTGTAGTGTAGACTCACAGCACTTTGTAACTCAGCAAAGTTTGTGTCATGCTGATGTGGTTCTATTATCATTCCTGGTATGCTTTATTTTCTACTTTATTTAGATATTTATGTTTTCTTTTCTTTTTGTAGAGATCGGATCTCACTATGTTGATCAGCCTGGTTTCAAACTTATGGCCTCAAGTGAGCCTCCTGCCTTGGCCTCCCAAAGTGCTAGTATTAGAGATATTAGACACTGCATCCAGGTTATTTATTTACTTATGTAGCATCAGCAACAAAGCTTCATTCTTCTTTAGTAGGTAATGTGTGTTTACAATCAAATGACCTTCTTCCCACACCTGCTTATATTCACTGTTTCACCAACACCCCTGTGTTCTAAGAAAAATGATAAAAGATAAACGAGTCCAGGAGAGTTATGCAGTTTCTGTTTGTTTACCACAAGTATGTTTTTGATGGCTAAAAAAGAACCCACAAGAAATGTACATTTTCAGGGCAATTACTTCTTTAAAAAAATGTCCCCCAGAGGACATGCTTTATCTGCTTACATTATTCTAGGATTGTCATCCACTGAAAAGTAAAAGATAGTTTCTCAAGTGCCTGCCAACTAAACAGCAGTAAAGAGTAACTTTTTTACCTTTCAAAAGCAGTGACTGAGAGGGCCACAGAATGCTGTCATCCATCAGTTTGCCAGGAGAGAAACATCCATGGAAAAGTTCATACACTGTTGGCACTGCTTAATTACAATTCAGATCATCTGTGTAACCATAGAACCCACCAAATATTTGCTCTAATATTTTCTGACATAGAAAAAATTGAATTCAGAGGTTCTGTTTTCCCAACATAATGGTGAAAATGTATAGTGTTATTTTCCTTTCTTCCTCTCTTACTGCACTTAGCAGTTTCTGCATTGGCAGGTTCTGAATGGGAAAGGACTAAAATGGTGGCAGAGGAAGCTTTGTTGTTTTTGTCATCGTTGTTTTCTTTCCTGGAGATAGTAAGTCTCAATCCAATAGTCAAAAACATTTTTGAATATGTAGTTTGTGCACTGTTTTAGGTATTACTGGATGTACAAAATCAATATACAACAAATCCCCTACTCTCACAGACTTCACAGTTTAGCTGGGGAGATGAAATTAACAAAATTAAAATATACATGTGCTAAATTGTTTAATTCTATTAGTTATAATAAAAAAGAAAATATGGTCAGAGCTTGAACAACTCAAATCAGCAAAATTTATTAAGTGCTTTTTTTCCCTTTGTACCACACTGACCTTTCATGAGATTTGAGAATAAAAATGACACTTGAATCAGCCATAACAAATGGATTAGATATGAATGAACAAGGGATTAGCAAAAAACGTTATAGGCAAAAGGTGCAGTATGAATAAGAAATGATTGAGTTAAGTGGTGAAGTATAGTTTGTAATATGGTGTTGAGATACTAACTGATTTCTCAAAGTTTGTATTGATTTTTTAAGTCCTCTAAAGATATCACTGGGACAGAGAGAAGACAAATACAAAATGTATCCCTTCACGCCATGAACATGGTCAGGTTCCTTTTGTTTATTTCTGCTGTTTTAAAATTTACTCAATATTTATATCAGTATGGACTCTTAAGTACTTATTTTCTACTTTGGTTTGTAATAATACTCTATTATTAGTTTCATTGCATTCCAGCTTTGACTAATGGTAACTTTCTCAAGTTGATTCCTGTGTCCCTTTGACACCGCCCATCCCTTTGGTTTTTGAATTATTTCCTTTCTTTCCAAAACTCTTAAGATGTTCCTGACTCATGTTTTATTTTCCCTGCCCTCATCCTAGATTCAGCCATGTCTCCAAGACACCTGGGTAAGTTTATTAGAGCGTGGTATTCAGAAACCAAGATCTGGGTGCTGGGTACATGTAGTGTCCCTCGGTTACCTCTCCATCCTCCCCCACATACACTGCCTTTCTTTGTCCTGACTGGTGCCTTGAGCTCTCTGTGACCTGGCCAGTAATATATTTTCTCCAGCAGGCCTGGACCCAAGTTGGGGCCTGGAAGGCACCGAGGAACATTCTGAGGTAATGATAAAATTGTTCAGGTTGTTGCCGGAAATATTGAAAGGTCAAACATGTTCCTAGAATCTGATCCCAGGCCTGAGTCAAATTCTTTAAAACATCTTATCAACTCCCAAATCTTACTGTCTCCTGATGTACATACCTGGGCCGAACATCTGCTTTCTCACTGTCCATCTCAAGGACACTGCAGCCCTATATGTGTAAGTTCCCCTAATGAATGCTGTGGACTGCTTACCCTGGTGTTTAGTGCTTCTTTGTTTGGGATTCCAACTGGCCTCATCTTGGGATGGTTTGAGGCAATCTCCTGTAGGAGCTCCCCTGCCACCACTTTTGGGATGACTCCAGCCACAAGTCTGCTGGACAGAACAATTAAAGTAGTATACAGGATTCCAAAGAAATGGGATTGGGAAAAGAGGAATAAACCAGAAAGATCCTGGGATAGCAGCAAGGGTTTATGTTGGACCCTCTTTCCCACGTGCTGGATACTGTGGGCTGCATTAGGAGTTGCTCCAAAAGTTCTAACAGGTTTGAGTAGCCTAATGGAGGGTTTGAAATTACACATGGCCAACAAGGAAGCCTGGCTCTTAGCAGCAGGAATAGGCTGGCCTCTGCTGTGGGCAGTCCATCTGGACTATTTAGGCTCGGCTGGTGGCCCCAAAAACAAGGTGTACATGTTAGAGGAGGAATTATAACCAGAAAGGGACATGCATTACACTCTGTTATTTATAGACATGGAGGGTAAAATGGAAGAAGGAAAGGCTTGGCTGCACACACTGACATGCTACTATGCTTAACTTTTTGTGATGAGAAAAAGCGTGTGTTCGTGCCGTTGTCCAGAGCTCTTACTGGAATAATAAAAAATAAAATCCATTAGAAAGTGAAAGTGAATCTGAGAACTGGATAGAAATGATGGATTCAGAAAAGAAGGACTAAGGGGCACATTTGAGGGCTCGGGATAGAAGTGATGGATTCAGAAAAGAAGGACTAAGGGGCACATTTGAGGGCTTGATCCCTCAGACTAAATTGAAACAAAGCCACCAGGCAGGCATGCAAAGACCCCCACCACCTGCCAAACAAACTTATTCCTTGTGCAAATATCCTCCAGTGAAGTTGATTGATCTGTCTATCCCCTTTTCAGCAGAACCCAAAAGCAGTCTTTAGTTGCTTGGCTGGTAAAATTATGGGATAGTGGTGCTGATGGGGTGATTCTATCTGGAAATGAGGAAAAAAGGTTAGCAATGTTACAGCACATCCCTGCATCAGGCAACACCTACATGATCTCCCTGCTATTGCAGAGAATCATTCTTGATGGACTGGACCATACTAGCCTACAGGGAAGGCTGACCATTGGAGGGAGATATGCCTGGGTATCCTGAATCTTGGAAGACAATCAATTTGTGGTGTGAGTTGGCAGTGAGGGTGACCATCTATGTCCTTGCTTTCCAGGGGCCTGATAATGCCCTTTCACAGCTGGAATTCACAACAAGATCCTAAAGGCTGTTCCACCATGTTGGAAGGACACTGGTCCCTATCTTAGGTGTTTTGGTGGGGCCTTCACAATATCATATCCCATGAGGGAACTAAGATATAATAGCTATTATTCAGGAACTAGAGAGGGTGGGACTTGTGCCTCTTGCACAGAGCCCGTTCAACAGCCAGATATGGCCCATATGAAAACCCGACAGCATCTGAAGAATGACAGTTGATGACTGAGAACTAAATAAGGTGACTCCAGCCATGCATACTACTCTCATAAATGTGGCTCAAAGCCTGGAAAGACTGACTAGTTTGTAGTCAGACTGACTAGTGTTCAGTGCATAGGATACTGTCTTGCATTTAGCAAAACTTTATTTAGCATACTCTTAGACCCAAAGTCCCAGTACCTGATTGCCTTTACCTGGGAGGGCAAACATTGGTCCTCAGGTGCTCAGATGCTCCCCAGGGACACTTACCTAGCCCCATGATTTGCTGTGGTTTAGGGGCAAGAGACCTTGCCATTTTGGGTGACAAGTCCAGCATTCACTGGAAACATTATGTGCATGATATTCTGCTAAACTTTATGGATTTAAGTGTTTTGCAGAAGGCTACCTAGAAAGTCCTAGAGCAACCACAGTCCAGAGGATGAGCCAGCAACCCACACAATATCTAGGGACCGAAGGCACCATGAAATTCCTGGGTGTGGTCAATAGAGTAAGACCTGGGTTTTGGCCACAGCCATTATCAACCAAATACAGACATACCTATGGCCTTGAACATTTTAAAATACAAATTTTTATACGTATGCTAGGATTTTGGAAGACTTTAATTCTATACTTGGCCTAATGTTTCAGGCCATTATACTGCCTGATAAATAAGGAGGGACAAAAGGTGAGAAAGCCTTAGTGACAAAAGCACAAGCCCTCCAAACTATTTCATCCCCAGAAGATCATTTAAATTGGATGTTTATGTGACTGCGGAAGGAATGGATTGGGCCCCCTGGCAAAGGGAGGATAAACAATGAATACTCATTGGATTCTAGTTACAATTGTTCAAAGGTGTTGAGCAATGCTGTACTGTGTTAGATAAACATTTCCTTGCAGTTTAGCAGGCCCTCTTGCAAACCAAGCCTCTAGCAGGAGATATGCTGGTGGAAGTATAAATGACTTACCCTGTTGTCAGATGGATAGCCTGTTGGCCAGACCCACATCAGTAGTAACACAAAATAATACTTTGGCTAAGTGGCATACGTATTTCCAACAGAGAAGGTACCTTATATCCAGTCCTGTGTTGATAAAACTATAGGCCCTGTTGGGACCTGTACAATATACAGTTCACCCTTGAACAAAACAGGGGTTAGAGATGCTGCCCCTCTCACCTCTGCACTGTCAAAAATTCATGTATGACTTCAATCCCCAGAAACCTAATTATTAATAGCTTACTGTTGACTGGAAGCCTTATTTATAACATAAACAGTCAGTTAACACATACTTTATATGTTATTTATATTGTATACTATATTCTCACGATAAAGTGAGTTAGAGAAAATATTATTTAAAAATTATAAGGAAGAGAAAATATATTTACTATTTATTAAATGAAAGTAGATCATCATAAATCTCCTCATTCTTGTCATCTTCACATGGGTAAACTAAGGAGGAAAAGGGAGAGGAGGGGTTGTTCCTGCTGTCTCAGGGGTGGCAGAACAGGAAGAAGTAGAGGATGTAGAAAGGGAGGCAAGCACTCAGTGAAACTTTTCAAACTTTTATTAAAAAGAATCCACATATATGTTGACTTGTGCAGTTTAAACCCACATTGTTTAAAGGTCAACTGTACCATAGATTTAAAATCCATCCCAACACTGCCTCCAGAGAAACCCTATTGAATAAAATGAGATGGTAATGAAACAGAGGATGCGTGGTACATGGATGGCTCCAGTGTAGGCCAACCACCCAAATGGACTGTTGTGGCTATTCAATCGGCCACAGATGCCATATGGGTGAAATCAGGAATGGGACCTAACAGCCAATGGGCTGATCATATGAGCTGCATGTTTAGTAATTATGAAGGAGCTACACCTAGCAACTTTGTGTACTGATTCCTTGATGGTCATTAAAGGGTTGACACTGTCAATAATTCAAAGGGAAATGATCAATGATTTGTAAATGGGAGATTGTTGTGGGAGTCAGAGCTACAGACAGATTTTGGGACCAATTACAAAAATCAAAGGCTGATGCAGCAGTCTTCCACATAGCAGCTCACCAACAAACATCCCCTAGTAGAAATATAAAAGCAGATATCCTGGCCATAGCCTGCTCAGTACTCATCTCTGAAAAAGATGATGCAGCTCACACACAGGGTACATTAGAAGGAAGGTCATAGGAAGCTACATACTACTTGAAAGCTGGTCCCTACAGGCTGGCTCATCAATGTCCAAACAAGAAACAGAGGAAGCAATACAAAATTGCCCCATCTATTGCTAGGCCTGTCCTTGGCAAGTGCCAGGAATTACTGCAAATATAAAGAGAGGAGAAAGAGTCATTGACATGTGGAAAATGAATTTTTCTGGCCCACTCCCTAAGAGTAAGAAATACTGATATTCACTGACATGCATAGACATTATGAATAGCTTCTCCCAAGCTTTTCCCTGTCAAAAAATAAATCAGATCCTGACTATACGAGGTCTGCAACACTTGTAGCCAATGTATGGTATCCCAAGAACTATTGCCAAAATCATCAAGAAACATATTTCACAAGCTTCCTAGTCCCAAATTGGGCACAATAGGAGAGCATCACCTGACAATTTTATCTGCCCTACAACCCACAGAGAGTAGGAGTTATGATGAGGAAAAATGGCCTTTAAAGGAGCAAATTAAACTCTTGATAGAACTTCCCTCATAGAGAAATTGGGCTATAGTTTTAATGGAAGCTATATGTGCTTTTAATGAGGTCCCATTCTGGGAACAAAAATGCCTTATGAACATCTGGTAGATACAAAGAAACCAACAAAAGCCATGTGGGTATGGAGGAAATCAGACACTACCTTAAGCCCAGAATTCATTTCCACATGGAACACCCTAATTTTGCACTCACCTTGTCCCAGAATGTGTGGACAGGAATCCCTGAGATGGGAGATGGGATCTGGAAAGAAAAGTGCTCTTGGGCTGGATTGGTGTCCTTCTTTCCCTAAGGCAGGAGGCTGCCACTGCCTTAAGCCTGACCCCCTGCTTTCCTTTTCAATAAAGGACCCAAGGAGACATTGACAGTGGTCAAGCAGTGCCCCTAATACAGTGGATTTCATTCAGCCCTATAACTACATAGTCTACGACTTCTCCCATGCTGAGATAAAAGGTCTGGTATTGCCCTCCTAGGAAGATTCTGATGGTGACTGAGACTATTTTGGCAGGGGTGATCTAATACTATAAGAGGGGCCAGAGGCCGTTTTATGTTTTCCTAATAATTTTTGTCTGTCTGTTGTTAGTTCGAGCTGCCTTCTCCTCTGCTGTTATATCATCCCCACTAGCACCTGCATGTCCAAGGAGAATGTCTTCCTAGCCTGTCCACAGAGTCCCTTTGAAAGGCCCATCTAGCTGCTGCTCATGGCATCTTATCCCCCTGAGTAGCCTTGGAGGTACTCCATGGTACTCATGGTGGACTGAGCTACAGAGAGAAGACGATCTCTTTACGTACATCGATAACTAAACAACATATGTAAGTGAGTACTTCTGACATCACGCATGCAAACTTGGGTGACTGGGATGTGCCATTGAGCAACACTGGACCCGGTGTACATTTATCCATGAAAATGCTGTGCAGGAAAGCAACTGCTAAAGCAAGAACTGCCCTTTCAAGTGCCACGTTCTGGCAGCAAATGTTGGAGGGGAGGGGCTTTGTGTGGCTCATTGCTGTGGTACGGATGTTCTCCTGCATTGTGGATATTTCTTGGAAAAAAAACATAACCACTCCAAAGACATTCAGGTAAACAATACCAGGTACCTAAGGTTCCTTCCAACTGCCTGATGCCAGCACGCTATTGTACTTAAGGACAAGGATTGATTCACCACAGACTGGTCTTTTAGGGTAGGAATATATGGGATCACCCTGAATGACACTCTGGTTCTATGGTACTAACTTCTAGTGCTGGTTTTCCCCATGGTGGCCTGGATGGTGGACTCCCATCTTCTCATGCCTGCACTCCAGAATCTCTGACACTCTCCCTGTCTCCCTCAATGAGCCCATCTGGAAAAGTTTGTGGAGTAGGTCTGTCTTTTCTTTGTGGAATTACTTGTGTCGACATTTTTGCCTCTGGGAGGCTCTATTATCATGCAGAAGGTGGAAGTCCTTCACAGATTTGTCTCCAGAGCTTTGTATGACATTGAACATGGTTTGGAGGCCTTCAGTATTGAAACAGCCACCATAAGGAAAATGGTTCTACAGAACCAAATGGCTTTAGCCATGGTGATAGCTGTGCAAGGGAGAGCCTTCTGTTTCTTTGTATAAACTGAGTGTTGCATGTATATTACAGACAAAAAAGCTGAATTTACTCAATCCCTCTTTCATTTACAAAAACAATTACAGTTAATTGACCACATGGGGGAATGACTCTTGGTGGTCTATAATAAAATCATGGTTTTTGAAATCGGGTTCTTAGTGGAAAACTCTGCTAGTAAGCTTGTTAAAAATTGTGATAATAGGTTTTATAATATACACCTATATTACGGTTGATGTGAGTTTTGTTTGCAGTGCTTCATAAAGTTAAAATAAAAGGCATTGCAGGCAAGCCTGCCCTTTCCTACTGACTCACATCATTACAGAAAATATGGCATGTAAGATTGTAAGATCTGGTCAGAAATATGGATTGTAGGGTCCCAAAGTTGCCCTCAATTTCTTTCTTTGTCCTGACCTAGAAACATAGAGTGCCTTTAATGATCTGTAACTGAACCAGTTGTATGTTTTCCCCAGCAGACTTGGACCCAAGTCTGGGCCTGGAAATTAACAGGAAATATTCTAAGGTTCTGGTAAAGTTGTTTAGTTTGATGCTAGAAACACTAAAAGATCAAACAAGTAGAAACTAGCCCAGGTCTTAGTTAGATTCTTTAAACCCTAATATAAACTTTATAACCCAACCCTCTCCTGATGGCCATGTCTGGGAGAACATCTTACTCGCCGTCCGTCTCAAGAATTCTACAGCCCAGTGTAAGGAAGTTCCCTGAGGACGTGCTTTGGACCGCTTGCCCTGGCATTTAGTGGTTTTTTTGTTTGGAATTCCAACTGGCCTCATCTTGGGATGGTGTGGAGCAATCCTTTGTGGGAGCTTCCCTGCCACTACTTTTGGGGTGACTCTAGCCATGGTCTCAGCCAAACAGAACAATACGCTCATTGCTCCTAGGGTTTCATTACTTCAAAGCACTCTCAGCAGACAGAACAGGCAATATATTTATGTATCATAACCCCTGTATCTACACATATCTACAATTTTTTCTGTATCCCTCTTTATAGATATTAAGTTAAACATAAGATCACACTGATGTCTCTCACTAATTCCATTGCACAGAGTTTATTCTAGCATTACTTTCTTGTTTATAACTTTCCTCTCCAACAGTGAGAAACCTGGCTTCCACCCACCACCTGCCATCCATTTACTTATTTCTTCATCCGCAGTGTACATGAACATTGGTTCCAGAAATGTTAACCTGTATTCCTGAGAGAAACAATTTTGCCAACTAGAGTAGAGTGTTTGTGTACAATTCTTATTGTCTGTTGTTTTGTACTTTCCAGTCAGAACGTCTTTTTCCACATTACTTAGGTCATTCTTCTTTTTCTTTTCTTTTACTTTGTATAAAGTTTACTGTTTTTAATGTACAATTCTGTGGGTTGGAGTCACGTATTTATCACTCCAGAATCAGACCGAACAGTTCCTTCACCCTAAAAGTTCTCCTTTGTAGCTTCTTTGAATTGACTTCACTTATTTTGATCAATCGTTATCAGAAAACATCCACTGAGTGCTTAGATGGGTACACATATTTAGCTTTGTAATGCTAATTGAAAATTCCACCCCCTAGTTCTCCATCATATATAAAAGTGATAAATTTCTTATTATGATTAAAGGATTCTTTATGATCTGCTTTCTCACTCATTTGGTCTCATCTGGTTTCTGCTATAATAAATGACTGATCTTCTTTCAATAGGGAAGTTAGTCACTCCTTTCTTAATATTCACACAGCACCTGAAACATACTTTTCTTCTAGCATTTGCTCCACTGAATTGTAACCATTTATGTGCATTTGTCTCCTTAACTTGAAAGTGAGTTCCTTCACAACAAATGCCTGATACTATGCATCTCTGTGTCTCCAGAACCTTCTTATATACCTGGAACTGGTATATAAGTTCCAGGTATATAAGAAGCCCTTGATGATTGTTGTTTAGATAAAAAAGGACATGAGTGAAGTGATGTGCTTGATGCTAGGGGGTGCTGGGGAAAAATCAGATACGAAAGCTAAAGTAATATTTGAGTCCCTGTGTCTAAAAAGTATAAGGTCTCTGAAGGTGCAAACTGTCAATACCATTCAGTAATACTTAATGGCAAATGAGTTACTCCATAGGACATTTACGTTCTATTATGACCTTTTACTCTGTGAGAACAAGAAGGAGAGAGGAATCAATGTATTAGTGTTTCCTACATAACCTTATTTTCTATTAGCCCCTTAAAAAGAGAAGTCATACAGACTATGCCAGGGCTTGGTAACAGGATTTTGTCTAAACTATAGACAAATTAGAGACAATTTTGCTCTAAGAAATATGACCCAGAAGGAAGAATGTTTTGATTTTCAAATTTGATGAGATTTGATTTCCCTGAATAAGAGAAATAAATTGAACCAATAAAAGTTCATTTTGTTCATACTGAGTCTGAGGGAACAAGACAATGAGAGAAAAAAAAAATCCCTGCTTTATCATAACAATGTTGGGGTGGTAAGTCAGTGAGAAATAGGCCCACTCATGCAGATGGGAATTGGTGGAAGGCTTATCGAGTTCCAGGCTAATACTGCTGCAGTTGACTTGACTCTCAACCTCTTAGAATGACAGTGAATCTAGATCTGTTATTCTGACTAAGCTCTTGCCCACCCCTTTCTCTCCTGCTTCAGGTGTGGAACCCAGCCACCTATATCTCAAGTGGGAAAATTCCTGGAGACTGTTTGCTTAATACCATTTTTTGTTCACAAAGATCACAGTTTATAAATGTGTAGAATGAATGACCAAATCTGTTAATAAACATGTCTGCGTACTGCAGAATTGAAGTATGCTGTTCTTAAACGTGGCTAGCTTGGAGAAGCCATTTGCATCAAAGATGCACACAAGATGTAAAACAAATGCTCATAGGAAAGATCATTTTAGGCTGGAGCATTCAGGAAGGTTTTAGAGAACAAGCCCATTTTTAGCTGAGTCCTCAAGAGTAAGTGTAATTGTAATGAGTGAAACTTTTCTAGCAAAGAGAAACTGCTAGAGGTGAGATTATTAAGTATGTATGGGTCAGTGCCCACACTAGTTTAGGTAGAATAAGTAGGTTTGTAAGGAGAACAAGACATTGAATGACTTAAAATATCCTTTGAAAGCTGTAAGAAATATACAGGTAAAAATATAACTTGGTAAACAAACCTACAGAGAGGTGATCTCTGTAAAAGAAGCCACTATATTTATTATATTGGTGAACTAAATAACAGACTAGGAAAATGGATGTGGTGCTTCCTGAAAGATTTCTTTGCTACTGACCTCAGTATTATAGATTCTGGGTGATATTTCTAGACTAACAAAAATAAAGCTGCTCCAAAAGCAAAGTCAGATCTCCTTCATTGACCAGAGCAGATTGAACCTCTCTTCTTTTCTCAGTCTGTTAAAAAAAATTTTGTATTTGGATAATGTATAGGATGTAGGTGCATTCATGAATTCTTACCTCAAAATCACAGTCTCTGGTAAGTCCATGGTTTCCCAAAAATTGCTATTGTTTCTAATAACCTAGTCAAATAATTTAATTGTTCTTCACTTGACAGCTTCATTCATTCCAGTTTTCACTTTATGAGGCAATAACTGTTTCCTAGTAGCTGAATTTACTCAGCGTGTTTTAGATGAACTATTTATTACTAAGTATGCAATATATTGGAAAAATTAAAAAATGCACATTTATTTTAAAATGTAACATGAAAATAAAACTCACTGCAGCATTTCCCTTCTAATAACTACCTCTCTAAATTATTTTTCAGTTCCTCAAACGTAGGAGGATTCTGTGTTTTATATATCAAGGTGCATGTGTGTGTTCTGGGTTGTGTATTAAAGTCCTGTAAATATAGTTATGAATGCATCAAAGGCAATTAAGCTATGTGATTTTGATTAGGTATATTGTCAAACTGTATTAACAGCTGGCGGTAAGGGGGAAAATCCTCCAACCACTCAAGGTTTAATTTATAGTACAACATTATTGCTATTCTCTAAAGCTGACAAATCATTTTGAATAAAGCATTATATTTCATTACATAAAACTCTATTCTTTTCTTGATACACAATGAGTTTGAACTAACATTGTGCACAGTGATGAAGGCTGGCAAGCACAGGTGTATGGAGTTTTATAATTATTCTCATTATTATTTGCATAAACACAGAATACAACCACATAGACTCAGGCTTTCACATGATCCCAATGCCTTGGCATCATTCAGAAACCAGTTTCCACCTTTTTAGCTCTGATTTCCTTTAGGCCATAATAACACTTGTTATTGGTCGAGGAAGTTGCACATCCAACAGGTGGAAGAACACTTAGCAGAATGCCTGGCTCAAAAATAGGTACTTTCTGTATAGGGCTAAGGTGAGGGAATCAGTGGATAAACAGACTCTGACCTGGAATTAAAACTTAGGCGGGGTGTGTGGCTTATGCCTGTAATCCCACCACTTTGAGAGGTGGAGGTGGGAAGATAGCTTGAGCCCAGGAGTTCCAGACCAGACTGGGCAAAAGAGACAGGCCTTGTCTCCACAAAAAGTTAAAATAAAAAAAAAAACAGCCAGGAGTGGTGGTGCCTGCCTATAGTCCCAGCTATTTGTGAGGTGGGAAGATCCCTTTAGCCCAGGAGTTGAAGGCTGCAGTGAGCCAAGATCATGCCTCTGTACTTCAGCCTGGGTGACAGAGTGATATCCTGTCTCTAAAACAAACAAACAACAACAACAACTCAGGGTTGGTGCCTCAGTCTCACCAACACCAGCTTTACAGGCTCTCCGAGTCTCTGTGATGGCTTTCTGACTGCCTGACTGCAGCCGGCTCCAGGACTACATTCTCCGCCCAGACTACACCCAGCTCCCTGGCAAAACCCTCTTCCCTGAGGACACTCAATCCCTGACCACACTCTGCTGGCTGACTACACTCTGCTCTGCAGCCACATGGTGCCTCCTGATGACCCCTGCAACCTGCTCCCTGACTGCATTCCACTCTGTGACTACAGCCATCACCTGGCTGCATTCCGCTTGTGGAGTACAACTGCCTCCCTGATGACACTGCGCCCTGATTACATTCAACTTCCTAACTACACATTGTTCCTTTCCTCTGTCTATACCCAGCTTCCTGAACGCAACCAGCTCCGACTCCCTGATGGCGCTTTGATCCCCGACTATTCCCCTTGTCCCTGACTACAGCCCTCTCCTGCCTGTCTGCACCCTGCTCCCTGACCATACTGTACTCTTTAATTATCCTCCTCTGGTTCCTGCTCCAGGAACACACCCCGCTAGCTTACTGCACTCTGCTAGCAACCACACTGTTTTCTTAGCCCACTCCACTTCCTGTGTCAACGACCTCCCCACTACCTTCTTGGTTTGCCCCACCCAGGCTTACATTGTTGGCCCTCTTGGCTAACCTTTCTCTCAAACTGACCCTCAAACTACCTTCTCTTGTGTTTTTCTGTCACACCTGTAATATTGATACAATTCTCATTTTATCGAGGGCAGTGGCAGGCAGATAGCAAATATTTTCAGATATATGGACCATAACATCTCTGTGGCAACTACTCAACTCAGGTTGTCACAGGAAAGCAGCCATAGGCAATATGAAAACAAATGTGTATGGTTGAGTTCTAGTGGAACTTTTTTTTTTTTTATAGTATCAGGCAATGGGCAGGATTTGGCCATGGATTCTAGTTTGCCAACCCCTGATCTAGAGTATCTTTCAACCTCTGGTAGAAGACTTAGCATATCTTTACTACCATTTTACCATTTTACCTGAAAATTAACACTTTCTTATATTCTTCTTCAAAAGATGAAGGAATTGTCAGATATACAATTTATACAGATTCAAGAGAGGGAAAACATGGTAATCTTATAATTATCTAACAGAGCTCCTTTATTTTCAGATAATAAAGATTAATTATCTGAATTAGTTGCTAATTCACCAATCTATCCTTTTGTTTCCCAGGATAAACTTAAATTTATGTTGACTGAATTATTTTTCCTAGACTCTGTAAAAGAAAAAAACTTGAAACATACAACAGTTTGTGTATGAGGACTCCCTTTCAGGTAACTAGTGACCATGTATAAGGTTATTTAGAAGCCTCCAACAAGGCTGCAATGGCTTTGTAATGCCTCTCTAACCCGTGGACAATACCTGCAATTCCACCGCTGATTATATCCCAATAAGAATGTTTTAGTTTCCACAAGGGAACCACTACTACAAGTTACCTAACTCTTTTTCTTTTGAGACATAGTCTTGCTGTGTCTCCCAGGCTGGAGTGCAGTGGCGCCATCTCGGCTTATTGAAACCTCCGTCTCCCAGGATCAAGTAATTCTTGTGCCTCAGCCTCCTGAGTAGCTGGGATTACAGGTGTGCACCACCACACCTGCCTAATTTTTGTATTTTTAGTACAGTTGGGTTTCACCATGATGGTCAGGTTGGTCTTGACCTCCTGGCCTTAACTGATCTGGCCGCCTCAGCCTCCCAAAGTGCTGAGATTACAGGAGTGAACCACCACACTCAGCCAACTAACTTAATGTGCATGTGTTTCACATCATTTTTGAATATAAGGTTTTGATGAATTAAATACAAAGAAAATATACAAACACTTAAAGTTTCAAGTATATAGGGACAAACTTTGCACTTCTGAGCAAGTACTCACATCAGATACAGCTTGTGAATAAACTTCCGGGTTTAAACTCCAGCTTCATTATTTTCCAGCTACAAAATCTTAAGCAATTTATTCAATTCTCTAAGCCTTAGTTTTTGTACCTCTAAAATGGAACAGTAAGAGTAATAAAAGGGCTGGATACATACTAATGCTTCAACAAATCTAAGCTATTATAATTATAATTATCTTAGTCTGGTGGATTGTTAGCAACTCTCTCACAAAAGTTATACATAACTGTGGCACTCATGTGATAATCACCCCTGGCACCTTCTGGGTAGTTCATAGTTTCAAAGTTTTCTCCTAAATTCATTGACATGTAATCACTGTACAGCCTCTGGGAGCAGGCCCCAGTATCAGATGAGGAAATTGAACCTTTGCAAATTTGGGTGATTTTCACCAGTCTATTCAGTTATTTAGTGGTGACAGCATGCATTCTTCTCAAAAGAAATAAGTGCATCAGAGAATCAGTTACCTAAAAGCTTTTGAGGGAAGTGCATCTCTCAAAATGCTTTACTTTTGGGCCAAGGGCTACTCAACCTCTGTCGTTTCTAATGTGAGCTGGAAAACTGGTGCTTTCTCCTGAGAAGATCAGCCTGGCACAGAAAAGCTCTACATTTCCAAAAATACTGCACATACTAAACTTTCAATGATTTTTGATTGATTGAGATAGAGTCCTATTCAGGTGCATATAACTAATACCACATCTTCTCTAAAGAAAATCATGATAAAGGAGTGAGAAGAGAGGCCACAGTGGTGCTACCAACCTGATTTAGGTTAGAAAACAGTAAAGGGAAATATAACACAAAAAGACTGTTTCAGAGGCTAAAGAACAACAAAATACATTTACTACCTTACTTTTCATCCAAAATAGAAGACAATGAATTCCCCTTTACATAGTATATTGTTGTGGAATTGGAATAAGAACATGCTTGGCAGATGTCTGAGTGATGGTTATCACCCATGGGAACTATTGGAAAAGAATAAAAGAACGAACACTTCAGAAGGCAAAGTTAAAGCCTCATATTTCAAGAATCATAGAACCATAGTCCTGGCTAAAGGGCAGTTGAGTACAGTGGTGTGAGCTGTGCTATTCACAATTCAAAGGAGCACAGTTTTCCTGTATTTGCAGCTATCTGTCCAAGTTGGATTTTAGATGTTTTTTCACTTTAATTATCAAGATATAATAATAATCTCTTATTACTTGAGCTTAGAACATTCTCTTCTTGAACAAAATTGGAATGCTTTAGTAAGGGAAGAAGGACAGTAGCTGTTGGGGAGGCAAATAGCAGTATCTGCCACACGTAGGGATATGTCTGAAACTAAAACTAGCCTCTGTCTCCTGGCAGGAGACAAGGTTTGAACACTGAGTCTGAGCCAAATATTCTCTGGATATACTTTCTAATGTAGTTAAAAGTAGGTATGGATCTGTCATTTAACCAGCATGCAACTTTAACACCTTTATTTTTAAAGTAATGAAGAATGGGCGGAGGCGAAAGGAAAGCAAACAAAACAATGATTCTGTATTTAAATGAGATGGTTGAAAGGGATCGTAAAATAAAAAGGCTTGAAGAATGATAACATTTAATTTTCAAAACAGTGAAAGGACTGTCTAGTCGTGGATGGATAAGGAGCATACATTAAATGTTGGCCCAATAGTTATTCTGTATAATATTAGGCTATTTTATTACAACAGACCCTACAGAGACTAGATTCACTGAATAACAACATCTTATTATTTCAACAGGAATATCACTCTATTTTGCAGAGTGAGCCTGCTCCATGCGCGGGTTTTTGTTCCATATTTTGGATTAGCAATATCTTAAGAGGTGCATACACATAGTCTTTTATTAGAGATCTAAGAGCTGCTGAGACACCCAAAGGAAATGAATTTAGAGTCTTCTATTTTGTTAGAATTACTCAATCTTTCAGATTTTTTTTCTAGGGAGAAAAAAGTCTCAAGTATAAATGGTGAGTTATGCTCTTTCATATATAATAACTGTTTCAAGTAACCAAATCCTTTCTATTAAATTGCCTCTTTTGAGTTAAATTATTTTCACAAAATTGTGCACTTTTGGGTGCTTCATGGTGAACTAGAGGATCCAAATTAAATGTGTTTAACTTGGAAACATTTCTATCTATACAGCTCTTTGGTGCCTTCTTAACTATCCTTCAGTTTCTTTTATCCCTTTATATCTACTTTTTCTTCATCTTGTTTGTAAGAAGCAACCAAAACAAAAAAAATTGGGACTCAGTGTGATCTAGGGCAACTTATTTAGCATCTCAGAGATTCCATTTTCTTATCTGCCATTCTGAGGTAAGAGGTGCTTCACTGGTTTGAAAGGATGATTAAAGAAGTCACCATAGACAAAATATCTAGCAGACCCTGGAAGATGGTAGGTGCTCAATAACAGTTAATTTCTCAATCCTACCTCTTCTCTGCCCTCCACCTCTATTTCTTTCCTTTTTTTCTTTGTAGATGCAAAGTGTCAAGTTATTCCTCTTATTTTTGGCAGACTCTATCTCTTCTTTCCTGGCTGTCTCTTTGACCTTTCTTTTTACCCAGTTGCATCTTGAATACTATTGTTAAATTCAACAATGACCTGAGGGTTAAACTTAAAAAGTGATTAAGACTCATGAACAACCTCACATGGTAATATGGGAATTAAAACTTTCACAAAATTAGACTACCAGGAATGCATTAAAACCAATCCAGAGATAATGACTTGCTGGCAGGCAGTCGAGAATCCTCAGGAGGATCTTGATTCTCATGCTTATACTGGCTGGGTCAGTGTTATCCACACTTGGTGCAAACTTAGAGTGAAGGTCATTTTCTGCAAGAGGGAAGTGCCTGTGGCTATTCTAAATGAGAAATGTGAGGTTGCCATCCCCAAAGAGATGGAGAATATTTAGGGTTAGAATTATCTTCACATCTCCTCAACTAGGCTTATAGGGTTTAATGCAGGGATATATAACTCATTTGATCTCAGCAGGACAAGCTCATTGGAAGTATAACATCTGTTCACCTAATGCTCTTCTCCCTGTGTAAGTCTCATTGCCTTGTTGCTTGAAGTGAGACTTCACATTTTTAAGGAAGTGAACACAAAAATGAGCCCCTACATGCACGTGTGCACACACACACAGTCACACACACAGACACACACACACACACAAACACACAGAATGCTGGTATTATATCCCTACCTTTTGCTACCTTTTGACATACAAGAAAATTCTCACTATCTGACAAGATTTACTGCCTCCCCATTTAACCTCTTTCCTCTTACTCACCAAAACAGTTTTCTTTGTATACATCCATTCATTCAATCAGTAAACAATTATTGAATTTTTTTGATGCTTCAGGAGGTATGATAGGTAATAAAACTAAATAGGAAAATAGATACATTCTATATAGTTTCATTCTTGTTGTAAAACTTACTGTCTAGTAGCACATATGGCTATTAGACAATAATTACACAAAAGTAACCATTATTTTGTCTGTACAGCATACCTCTAGGTTGTGTCCTTGTCACACACATGTACCTTTTTCTAGTAATAGGCTCTGCCCCCTAGGTGAGTGGCCATGTCTCTCTGACTGGGTCAATTACAGCACAGTACTCCATTTCTCTAGCTTCAGTGATTGGTACAAGTTCTGGCAAGTGATTCTAACTGGCCCAAAAGAATCCTTCCCCTGAACTTTTCTGTGTGGACTGGGAAAGAGCATAGAATCTTCTAGCCCTCATGATGCTCACCAGATAAAGAAAGTTCATTTGCTTTGATTAAGAGAAAATAAAGCCAAGCAGAGGCAGGCATAAATGAACTACAAATGGTAAAGAGAGAAATGAAATCCTACTAGGTTTATCCTTGCTTCCAGAACTCAAAGCCCCAGGAGGTGACCTGGTTTCTATATTGTCTCTTTAGATTTTGGAATATGCATAGATATTGTGCAATACTCACACTGTATAATTTCATTTTAATTAGATTTCTGCCACTTGTAATTACAAATATTGCTATTAATGAAAAATGAATATAACTTTATGATTATAAATTGTACATGCTTTAAAGGAAATGTAAAATAATCCAGGAGAATGTAAAACAGAGGGGGACATTTCATCTAAGGGAGCAGAGTAAACTGAGGAAGTGCCTTTAAGCTAAAATCTGAAGGATGAGTTTCTGTTGAACAGGGAAGAAGTACGGAGAAGGAAACAGCAAGTGAAAAGGTCTGGTAGCAGGAATAAGATGGGCAGAGTGTTTGAGTTCCCGAGCAAAGGTCAGGGTGGCTGAAACACTCATCTGCAAACCCTGATGAGCAAAGATCAAAGCACATAGAGTCTTGGGAGGCTCTTTTTCTGACAAGGGATATACACATTAAACACTTCCTTATGTCTGTATTACAAACTTTATTGGAGGGCAATTTTTACCAAACTTACAGGGAAGCGAAGTGACTCTATAACTATAAAATAAATATAAATAAAATAAAAAATACATAAAAAAACCAATAGTATAGAGTGGACTTTTGTTCTGTGTATACAGCCATCAGAGCAGAAGGGAGGATCCTTATGCACCACAACATTTCATTAGGATAGGAGATTCCGTCCCTTTGGAAAATAGGGTATTACCTTTGCTGAATTTATTTTGCAAATACAAATCTTTGACCAGTATCTATTGCATTCCTGAAGAGATTGTTTCAGAAGAAAAGTATGCTTATGCTTTTTAAAGTTTGAAAGAAAGTTGAGAAGGCAAAAGGGGAAAATAAAGTATAGGACCTTCCAGCTTAATATGCTTAAGTATGTTTTCAATACATAAAGATTTTTCTCTTTAAATTCTAGGGTCATATGGGCACAGTAATACACCAGAGGGAACAGACATTAGTAGTAATTTAATGAGCATAGATATATCTAGAAAGAAAAATAAACATTAACCAACAGCATTATATAAAATTTTAAGACAAAATCATAAACCCAAGCCCACTTACTACATTTTATTGCCTCACAAAAGTCATCATTGCTTATAAAAACACAGCTTCATATAAAGGCCACAGTCATTTAAAGAGTAATTTACCAATAACTTGCAGAAAAGAAGATTTTAAAAAATTTATGGCAATAATATTTCATTAGAAGTTGTAGCGATGGTATCATTTTAAGGTACAGGAAATCTCGTTCATTCTGGCTCAAGTCTGTTTCCATCAGTGAGAAATGACTGAGTAGCTCAGCCTCAAGACCAGCTGCATGTTGAATTAAGGAACCCCTTCAATTATTACTGTTATGCATATTCCTAACACAGCTTATTAACTGCATATTTCTAGGTTTGATGTCTATATTTAGTACTGAAATCTCCCTTATTAAACATTACCTTTAGTAAAGTAAATTAACATTTCACTAAACAATAGTTGTTAGAATTGTTCCAGTCCATTTTCCTCAATTATTTATAAAGTGAATTTTTAAAGTCACTTAAGGGATGGAAGAATCAAGGAAGCTTAGGTTTGGTTAGGGCAAAAAGAAATGGAACAAAAAGACAGGGCAAAACATGCTGCTAGGGAAGGTGGCTTGCTTCCTTTCTAGTCTTCATGAATATTGCTTAGTAATGCTAATTCAGAACAGTCATTAGCATTAAAAAGCTTTAATTAAATGTTTAGTCCCTTGTGCTGGGTACTGCATCAATTTCACATTTTGTAGGTTATGCCCTCTGAATTACTTGTAGTTGAAGATGGCTAGTCTTCTGAGTGGTCTAAAAGGCTCTTAATTTTCTAGCCCCTGCCTAATTCTCCAGTCTCATCCTTACCAATCTCTTCGCCAATTATTCTCAGGCCATGGCTAATTACTTTCAGATTCTCAAATACTCCAAGCCTCTTTTCCCCTCAGGGCTTTCAAAACATTGTTTCTAGCATATAACACCTTCCTCTCTCTGGTCTTCTTTTGCTTAACTCCTGCTCTCCCTCGCAAACTCACATTATCTTTTTCAGGAAGCCTTATGTGATCTCACTAGGTTAAATTATACATCACTTCTCTACGTAATCTACTGGCATTTTGTGCCTACCTCTAACATAGGCTTTTGTAGTATAATTGAACATTTTATATTTAAATCCTCTAGTGCTTATTATAATGCATATAATATATACCCACTAAATATTCATTGAGTAAACAGTAAACAAAATAAAATAAATGAGACCTAAGTGAAAAGCTATGAACCAAAAAGATATTTGTACTTTTGTTTTTTTTTTAAATATTGGTATCTTTTAAAAGCTCTTTGTTTCATAAATCCTTTCAACATAATTCACTTGACACTAAACTATACATATTTAATTTGTCTTTAATATTACCTGAGAAATCTATATTTAACATTAATTTTTCTCTAAAATATGCAATTCTGAAATGGCACTGTACCCACAACTGATAATACCGTCTTGATGATGCTAATTTAGACCCATTGAACAATTCATTTTTGAAAAATGTCAGGCCACCCCATAACTTCTCAATTAATTGTCTATGTTATATATTATTCACAACAGATTCTACCTAGAATCCTAAAATTTTGATTTGGAGAACGCCTAGGGGGCATCTAGTTTGGGCAGAACTTGCAGTTCAAGTCCATTTAGTCATCTGCTTTAACACCCGAGATCATTTTCAGACTCAAAATCTCACAGCATAGCTTAGCTCAGTGGCAAGAGGGTAGAACAAACATGGAAAACTGCATATGCGCATGCAAGACATCAAAGGTGTGTTCACTCTATCCTCCTCCCTTCAGGCTGACTTTATTTCAATTGTCCAAGAAAAGCTGGTGCTGATTCTACTTCCCAGTTCTCTTCAACATTCAATAACTGAACTACTATATTTGATAGAAAAATAGTAAACTTCTGCATCTTGGCAACAGTTAACATTTACTAAATTAGACTTTTACCATAGTTTCTCTACCATTTTTTCTGTTTTTACCCTCGTGGTTGATTCCTTTTTTCCAGTTTTCTAATTGCTACTTATTAATTGAATCAAAGGAGAAGTTAGTAAGACTGAAAGGTTTCAGTTTAGTAAAACTCAGCACTATTTTGAGTTTCTGCACAAGTTTGAGAAAATGATTATTTAAAAATAATTGTAAGAATAATTATAAGTATAAAAAATCACTAGTAAGTAAGCACTACTCTATAATTCTACTTTTCATGTGAATCATTGAGACTCGATTTAAGGGTTACTTTTTCACATAGAAAGATGCAGGGATTTTTAGGTATTTATAGGGGTCACGACTTGTGAAATGTAATGTAAAATGATGCTATATGACTTTGATAGAGATTACTCAAGTGGTACAGTGATAATGGATTGGGATAGTATAACAAATATTGATGAAGGCAACTTTTCTTTAAATTAGGTGATGGAAAATCAACATTGAAGTCATGGAGGTTTAGTCCTTTGTTAAGTTTGAACATTGGTTTTCTTGGATAAAAAGGAGAAAATAATACTGTGCAATTGGATATTAGCATAAATCATAATATATGAGGCCTTTAATCAGTGCCTGGAATATATGCTTCATATATAGCAGCTATTAATTTTATTGAAATCTTAAAGCAGTATTTATTAAGTGTGTATTACTAGGCTACCTGCAATATAATAGCTTAGTGATCTTTAAAAACTATTCCTGAGTCACAGCACAAAGATCCCAAATCAGAGTTTTGGGAAGTTAGACCTAGGACTTTGAATTATTAGGAAAGATCCTGAGTGATTTTTATGTGTTATATCTGAGCCTTCGGTACTACAACTGAAAAATACAACTCAGTTTTCTTAAGATAAATAGAATGTATTTGGTCACAAGCATACTACATAGCATCTGAACTTTCTCCTTACTTTTGTGAGATTATGCCTACCATTTTATATAGCCTCACAATATTCTAATTAATATAGTCATCTATGTGTTCAGGAAAACATACTGTAGACTAACCTTTTCTGGGCTAATAAAGTACACTGTGTGCACTTACATCATATTATAATAATTTTTTAAAATTATTATAAGGTGATTTAATATAGTAGCCTATAATATGTCTGAGTTAAACTTCAAAAAAAAAAAGGTTTGTTAGAGGTTTTTGGCTTGTAATTTGTATGTTTCCAAGGTGTACTTTTAGCCTATATACCCTGTACAACTGCTCCAGGTACTATAAAGTACAAACTCTTCAGTATAATGTCTGCTAAATATTTTAGACTGCTCTTTTTTGAGACCCAGGAGGCATCATATAACAGAGGTGTCATCTGGAGTAGTTAATGTCTATCTATTTTGTGGCAGTGAAAGTCTTTGTCACCTCATTGGGTGGGAGGATCTCAATAGTGAGAATTACACAGAATTATCCAACATTTTATAAACTCTTCCATAATGAAATTTACAAAGCAATTATCCTTTAGCACATCTGCACTGGCACTGGAAAAATAAACAGTTAACATTAATGAAATTGTAAGCATTGATTAATCATTCCTTTTGGAGTCATATTTGGTTTTAATAGACAAGAAGAGGTCTGCTATCACTGAATTTAATAAAAGGCTCCTCCCATGCTGGTTTTACTATTATTATAATTACTAATTTTCACACCTGTGATTGTTTGCATCAGCTAACTTCAGCTTCAACTGACTGAGTCCTTAGAGGCAATTGCATCTAGAAGTGCTCAGCTGAATGTACAATTAGCCTATTGTCTGAAAACTGCAGTGCACAGATCATATGTTAATACAAAGAAATCTGGATGTTTCTCTCCTAATGCTCATCAAGCCTTAAAGATCAGTAGGGAGTTCAGGAAGTTTCTAACACCATCCCTTTCTCTCCAATTAACTTCAGCTCTAAAGTATACAAGGGGATCTAGAGTATTAATTTTAAAGACATTCTGAGTGAAATGGAGTTTTATTAAGCCAAACACAGATCAAATTCATCTCAACCTATTTCCAACCAAGCAGAATGATTCAAGAAGTTAAGCATCCCAGCTTTTGGTCATGCTGGAATATCACTACTGATTTTTAAACAGAAATGTTTTGATCTAAAAGTGATTTTTAAGGTTATTTCAAACACTTCAATTAAACTGACCTTTGCTGAACATTTATGTATTATACTTTTGATTTTACACATGAGTAAAAGTTGAAATCCGGGAAGAATTATTTGTCCAAAATCTCATAATAAAAACCCCAAAGTCCGGATTCTTAGCTAGTGTCCTTCTAAACCACGCATTTACCTTTACAAAACTTATGAAAGACATAGATGAATGTTTCTAATGTGCCTGTACATTACAGAATATCAGAAAAACTTTTTGAAGTTTTCTTCTATTAGTTTTAGTCTTTGCATAGACTTATTGTTGGATTTCAGTGATCTGTCAGGAAATTCTATGAATGGGATTCCCTGGTAGCACCCCAGGGCTGCACAACACCTGTGATTTCTTCTGGAAATTTTCTGGGTTCAACATTAACTCTTGTTGTCATGAGATTTAGGAATTTTATATGTACATTTTATATTATCATATTGTCAAAAAATCATAGGAGAATATGAAAGTTAAGGTGAGAATGATAAAATATAAGTTACAAATAGGACTTCAAAAATATTTTGTTGTGGAAGAAAAATGTATGACAGTTTGAGGGCCAGTTGTTAACCTCGACATATTTCTGCAAAAGTCTGAGAATTCTTATTCTTATACTTCCTTTTTAGGATAAGACATTGTAATCAGAAAATACATCTCATAATACAAAGTTTAAAATCTGTGGTTACTATGGATCTGCACATGGTGGTGCACACCTATAATCCCAGCTGCTTGGGAAGCTGACGAATGAGGATTGCTTGAACCTAGAAGTTCAAGAGTAGCCTGATCAACAAAGGGCAATCCTGTCTCAAAACAACAACAAAATATCTATTATTAACTAGTTTGTTCATACATAGGGATTAATACAGATCAATATTAGCTATAGGAAACGTTGGGTAAAGTGTCCTCAAGGGTTGGTATTTGGAAAAGATGTGACGTATTAAAAAAAAACTCTGAAACAGTGTAAATGTTAGAAAAAGGCTCATCATTTTAGGGACTCCTAAGTGTTTTGAAAGTTGTTAAGGGTTAAGCGATAAAAGGCAAAGAGATAGATGACGCTTTCTCCAGAGTCAGCTTTCTGTAGAGTCAATCATGAATGCACTCATGGAAATAGGGTTGTGATTCTAAAATAGTTCTGGGAACTAAAATGGCATATACTCTGCCATGATTTCCAGTTAAGTCAAGTAAGTCATAGAATTTATACTGTTTATCCAAAGAAAGAGGAATCTCCATTTTCCATATTCCATTGAAAGTCTGTTTTTCTCGTTTATTTCCAAGGTTGGTTGATATTAGGTGGCCAGTCTCTTCAAAACACTAAAAGGCATTGTAATTCCTCAGATTTTTCAACCCAGTTTCACTTTCCACTAAAATACACATAAACGTAAGTTCTAAAACAGTTCCCCATTCTGTGCAACCCCACCTCACCCCATGTCTTTGGTCTCATTCAGTATAAAAGCCATATGCCTTACCCTAGCTGACAAGGCCCTATATGATTGGTAGATCCATGCCTACTTCTTTTACCTCATCCCATTACCACTCTGCCAAATTGTTCATGGTAATTCATATAATTGCCTTTTTTTTTTCTCAATCACACTACGCACATTCTTGCTTTAGGGCTTCTGCACTGGGGTTCTCTTCCCTTTGGCCTTAAGAGGCAAAAGAGTGTGGTAGACAAGAGCATGTGTTATTGATGCAGGGAATCTGGGTTTGTATCCTGGCTCAGCTACTCACTGTTTACCACAACTTGGCAGTTTATTGAATCTACTTAAGCTTCAAATTTTTCTGTAAATAATTCCTATTTCATAGGATTACTGGGGCTTTGGGGAGGGTAATTGGATGACTATGTATAATAAACTTGGAACAGTAACCAGCACATATTAACAATTTGATAAGTGATAGCTGTCACTATTTTTATGATTGTTCTTACTATTATTATTATTGGCATTTACGTAAAGTCTAGTTCCTTCATGTCATTTGTGTCTCAGTTTAAATGTCACTTTTAATACAGACTTTCCCTTAACACCCAATTTAAAGTGCCCCCTGTTACTTTCTACATATCAACATGTTTTACATCTTCATGGGACTTATCAGTACCCGATGGTTCCTATTGATTTACTTACTGTTACCACATATATATCCATGAAAACTCTGTGACAGCAAAGATCTTGTCCATTTGTTCCACTGCTGAAACTGCCAGGTATAGTATTAATATGTACCTGTCATATTATCTGCTCAATAAATATTTGTAGAATGAATGAACTATGTGCCTTACTCCTGAACAGTGTCCAACATTTAATAAGATTCTATATATTAATAAGGTATATTCCATATAATAATATAATTACATGTATTAATAAGATTCCAACCCAATCTGTGGATTGAGTTGAATTGTAATTCTGTAAATTAACCACTCTTCCCAACTTAGCCTTATCCACACCATCTTGGGGGTACAGAAGCCATTTCTACTTCTTAAGAAAAGACTGTACATTTCTTATACAATTTCCTGTGACTCCTTTTCAGTATTTCTGTTTTCTACAGAGAAAGGAGCATGGATTTAAAGTCAGTCAGACCTTTACCATATTACCCAGGATTCCTACTTCTGGGAATTTATCCAAAAGAATTGAAATGAGGATCTTGAAGAGATTAGCACTGTTACATTCACTGAAGCACTATTCAGAATAGCCCAGATGTGGGAACAACATAAATGTCCATCGACGTATAAATGGTTAAGGAAAATGTCATATATACATACAATGGAACATTTTTCTGGCTTAGAAAAGAAGGAAATCCTGCAATATGCAACAACATGAATGAACCTGGAGAACATTATACTAAGCAAAATAAGCCACTCACAAAAGGATAAATACTACCGATTCTACTGACTACTATGATGTTTCTAAAATAGCCAAACTCATAGAATCAGCAAGTAGACTGGTGATTGTCAGAGACTGGCTGTGGGGGAAGAGAAAGTGGGAAATTGCCAATCAGTGGGCATAAAGTTTCAAATATGGAATATAACTAAGTTCCAGAGATCTGCTCTACAATATTGTACCTACAGCTAACAATATTTTATAGTACATTTAAAAATGTGTTTAGAGGATAGATCTCATGTTAAATGTTATGCTACAATAAAACATTTAGAAAAAAAGAAATTTGCACTAAAGTTTGTCTTCGGGGAATTCAGACACAATCATTTCAGGGGTGGAGCAGATGGGGATGATGACACAGAAGTCCATGATGAAGGTCAAGTAGAGGTGAATGTCACTGAAGAAAGGGAAGGACATTGGGACTGAGGGCCTAGAGCAGCAAGTGATTCATTTTTAGGAAATGTAGACATCTTGTAACACTTTGATCATCTTATACAAGTTATAGATTCTTCACCTGTGATGCCATACTCACTCATTCCCATATGATGGAAAGAATTCTGAACTTCCTAGACCGCTGGGTCCCTGATCTCTAGGATACTGGATGACTATTTGGCTGATCTCACCGTGCTGAAGTGGGGCTTGGAGGAAGACACTGAAGCATGGGTCAAAGTCCTTGATAAAGGCAAAACAGTGATGAGGAGGTAAAGTAATAAGGACGCAGAGGACACTATGACCAGGGCCTCAGGGCTAAGACTTCAAGATACTTAACCAGCCTCAGAGTGGGGAATGGAACATGAAGTTTATCTGCTGGAATTGCAAAGAATACAGTCATTCCTGCCGGATTCATTTACAGTGGCCATTTCATGGTCTTTGGGAATTGGATAGAAAGATGTGAGATACAAAGAAGATCCCAGGGTTTCTTTCCCACAGATGCTGCTTTCCCTCTCAATCCAAGTAGCTGTTCAGTGGGGCCTGACCAACAGCTTAGCAAAGCAAACCATGGCCATTCACCAGTGACTCACAGGAGCAGAACACAGAGCACCACTTTTCCATTTACCTGACCACAGAAAACAGGGAAATAAGCTCTTGTCAGTGAATGGAGAGCATCGGTGTCCGTTACTCATTCCCTTGAATTTCCCTGCTGTATTGGTGATAGACTCTCTGTCTGAGGGGTTGGAGGGGCCAAGAGCTAAAACAGACAAAAAAGGCAAGCCAGGGAATCTGTGGGCATCACTGAGCCAGAACTGGATGAGCATATTTGGAAGATTCTGAAGAACTCAGCCAAAAAGCCAAAATGAGAAAGTACTTGGTTTCATGTCTTGTCTCAAGAGAATGTTGAGCATCCAAATATGGGGTCATAAACCACCACAACTGGTTCAGGTGCTCTCCTGGGAGTCCCTCTGCTTGCCACCACTACTTAGGGCTACTGCTTTACACGTGCCTCACACTCATGCTATATCCTTCTGTATTATGGTTAACTGTTGACCAGTTGATTTCCTTATTAGACTCTGATTTACATATGAGGAATATATTTAATGTCAGTCAGACTTGGGTTCAAATTTACATATTAATTTGTGAACTTAGGCAATTTATCTAAAGTATTTGTGCGACCTCTCCAGGTCTCATTTTCTACATCTAAAAAATTGGAATAATAAGAGTGACCATAAAAATTAAGAATAAAGATTTATATTAAGTATTCTACAAATTGATGATTATAAATAATAAAAATCATTATAATGTAATAAATATTGTTTCAAAATGGATATTTTAGAAAGGTCCTTTTAGGATGAAACAGAATAGTTTAAAAATCACTTTTCCTAATTGAGTTCACTACTTTTTCATTAGCTGCCTAGACCCTTCTCTCATAAATTTGTTTCCACCTAGCCAACTTCATTATTATATATGAGAGAGTTTGGTTACTCATTCTAATAGAAGTCTACTATCTATACTTTTTTTTTTTTTTTTTTTTGAGACGGAGTCTCAGTCTGTTGCCCAGGCTGGAGTGCAGTGGTGCGATCTTGGCTCGTTGCAAGCTCCACCTGCCGGGTTCATGCCATTCTCCTGCCTCAGCCTCCTGAGTAGCTGGGACTACAGGCGCCCGCCACCAAGCCCGGCTAATTTTTTTTTTTTTTTTTGTATTTTTAGTAGAGATGGGGTTTCACCATGTTAGCCAGGATGGTCTCGATCTCCTGATGTCATGAACCACCCGCCTTGGCCTCCCAAAGTGCTGGGGTTACAGCCGTGAGCCACTGCGCCCGGCCTATACTTATCCTTTTTTATCTTCAAACTATCATTTACGTCTTTTGATTTTTGTTAAAAAATACGTTCCTTAAGTGTGCCATATCCCCTTCTTGTTGATGGACTTTGCACATGGATTTCTCTAAATTGGGCAGCCTCCAACTCTCTGCCAACACTCCACGTTGGTAACTTTTGTTCATCCTTCATAACTCAGTGAAATTTTCACCTATTCAAGAAAGGTTGCCTGTACTTCCAGGCCAGGTCTGCCTGTTGTATGCTCTTTTGGGATCCTTTTCTTTCTCAGACTGTTCAGTTTCCAATTGCTTTATGTCTTAGTGACTAAAATCAATGTCTAGCTCCTTCCACTCTGTAAGTCCATGAGGGCAGAGGCCATAGATGATTTGCTCAGCACACTGCATGGCACATATTAGGAAGAAGATAGTAAATTGTTTGCTGTATAATTGAAAAAAAAGAACAGATTGTTCTGAATTGCATTTCTGTAAATTTCTGATCATTGTTCCCATTTTAGCACCATTATTTTCTGAGCATTGTTTTAGTTGAAAACAGAGAATAAGAAAAAGGTTTGCATGCAAACAAAGTTGACCCTTGGACAACAGAGGTGTTTAGGTACATTGACTCCCTACACAATCAAAAATCTGTGTATAAAATGTGACTCCCAAAAAACTTAAATATGATTATCCTGCTATTGACTGGAAGCCTTACCAATAACAAACTGTAGATTAACACATATTTTGTATGTGTACTATATACTGTATTCTTACAATAAAGTAAGCTAGAGAAATAAAAATGTTAATGTATAAGGAAGAGAAAATTATTTGCTCTTTATTAAGTGGAAGTGAATCATCATAAAGTCTTCATCCTCACCATCCTTGAGTTGAGTAGAATGAAGAGAAGGAGGAAGACTAGGGGTTGGGCTTGCTGTCTCAGGGGTGGTGGTTTATCTTTAATTTTTTTTTTTTTCAAATTGCCATGCATCTCCAAAGAAGCTTCTAATATATTCATTGAAAAGAATCTGCATGTAAGTGGGCCCTGTGAAGTTCAGATCCAAGTTGTTCAAGGATCAGCTGCAGTTTTTCTGTGATTATGAGCCTCAGGAGCAGGTCAGAAGGTTAGAAAGTGTGAACAGTGATGTGGCTTGGATATTTGGCCCCCATATCTCATTTTGAAAGGTAATTCCCAGTGTTGGAGGTGGGGCCTGGTGGGAGATGTTTGGGTCTTGGGGTAATCCCTCATGGCTTGGTGCTGTCCTCATGATAGTGAGTGAGTTCTCACAAGATCTGGTTGTTTAAAAGTGTGTGGCATCTCCCCAGCACTCTCTCTCTTGCTCCTGCTTTCACCAGGTGACATGTCTGCTTCTGCTTCACCTTCCACCATGAGTAATAGCTCCCTGAGGCTTCCTAGGAAGCTGAGCAGATTCTAGTGCCATGCTTCCTGTACACCTGCAGAACCTTGAGCCAATTGAACCTTTTTTCTTTATAAATTACCCAGTCTTGGGTGTTTCTTTAGTGCAACACAAGAACAGCCTAACACAAAAAATTGGTACCTGGAGTGAGGCCCAGGACAGAAGGCTCTACAACAGTTCCAGGCTACTGTATGTGCAAGCTGCTCTGCCACTTGAGTCATATAACTCAGCAGAGCCAATGTTCCTTGAGATGTCAGTGGCAGATGGGGTTATTGTTTGGAGCCTTTGGCTGGCCTACACAAATGAATCACAGTGGAGAACTTTACGATTTTGGAGAAAAGCCCTACCGTCTTCTGCAGATAACCACTCTCCTATTGGTAGACATCTTTTGGCCTGTTACTGGGCCTTGGTAGAAACTGAATGTTTGACTACGAGTCACCAAGTTACCATGAGACCTGAACTGCCTATCATGAACTGGGTGCTTTTTGACTCATATAGCCATAAAGTTGGACATCCACAGCAGCACTCCATCATCCAATGGAAGTGGTATATACGTGATTGGGCTTGAGCAGGTCCTGAAGGTACAAGTAAGTTACATGAGGAGGTGGCCCAAATGCCCACGGCGCCCACTCCTGCTATGCTGATTTCTCTCTCCCAGGCTGTACCTATCATCTCATGGGGAGCTCCCTATGACAGAGGAAGAAAAGACTAGGGCTTGGTTTACAGATTGTTCTGCACATTATGTAGGCACTACCAGAAAGTAGACAGCTGCAGCATTATAGCCACTTTCTGGGACATCTTTGAAGGATACTGGTGAAGGAAAATCTTGCCAGTGGCCAGAATTTCAAGAAGTGCACCTGGTTGTGCATTTTGCTTGGAAGGAAAAATGGCCAGACATGCAATTATGTACTGATTCACACACTGTAGCCAGTTTGATCAGGGATTTGGAAGGAGTATGGGTGGAAACTTGGAAATGAGTATTTCCTCATTTTTTAAAGCATATGTTTGTGCATATATACACCTGTACTAAGAAAATATCTCTTTATTTCTTTTATTATTCCTTTATCATGTAACATAAGATTTACTGGCTTCATGTCAGCATTTGAGCATTAATTTTATATAACAGTATTTAGGTTAGGTATTAGTGTATTTTTGGTTGTATACTTGTATTGTGTGAGGTGAAATTGTGACTTTATTATTGTTTTTATTTGGAGATTAAGTATGACTTAAGGAGATGTGTATCAGTGCTGAGGTGACAAGGGATGGACTTGTGATGGTTAGTATTAGAGATCAACTTGACTGAACTGAGGAATGTCTAGACGGCTGGTGAAGTATTGTTTCTGTGTTTGTCTGTGAGGGTGTTGCCAGAAGAGATTGACATTTCAGTCTGTGGACTAGGAGAGGAATAGTCACCCACAATATGAGTGGGCACAATCCAATCAGCTGCCAGTGTGGCTGGAACAAAGTAGGCAGAAGAAGGAGATAAGTTTGGTTGCTGAAGTTTCTGGCTGTCTCTTTCTTTCCATGCCAGATGCTTGCTTCCTCGTTTCCTGTCCTTGGGTCTCAGACTCTAGGTTCATCAGTCTTTGAACTCTGGGACTAGTACCAGTGGCCTCCCAGGGGCTCTCAGGCCTTTGGCCACAGAATGAGGGCCACACTGCTGGCTTCCCAGGTTTTGAGGCTTTCAGACTTGGACTGAGTCACTGCGGACTTCTGTTTTTCCCCCGCTTGCAGACAGCCTATTGTGGGACTTTGCTGTGTAATTATGTGAGCCAATTCTCCCTAATAAACTACCTTTTATATATACACATATATCCTGTTGGTACTGTCCCTCTGGAGAACCCTGACTAATACAAGCAGAAATGGTGGAAAATTATCAGGTTTTTCACGGCAATAATGACTCATTTTGAGAGATGACAGCGTGCTGGCAGTCCTCACAGCCCTTGCTTGCTCTCGGTGCCTCCTCTGCCTGGGCTCCCACTTTGGCAGCACACAAGGAGCCCTTCAGCCCACCGCTGCACTGTGGGAGCCCCTTTCTGGGCTGGCCAAGGCAGGAGCCAGCTCCCTCAGCTTGCAGGGAGGTGTGGAGGGAGAGGCGCGAGCAGGAACCGGGGCTGCATGCGGCGCTTGCAGGCAAGCTGGAGTTCCGGGTGGGCATGGGCTTGGTGGGCCCTGCACTCGGAGCAGCTGGCCAGCCCTGCCGGCCCCGGGCAATGAGGGACTTAGCACCCAGGCCAGCGGCTGTGGAGGGTGTACTGGGTCCCCCAGCAGTGCCAGCCCACTGGCGCTGCGCTCGATTTCTCACCGGACCTTAGCTGCCTTCCCGTGGGTCAGGGCTGGGGACCTGCAGCCTGCCATGCCTGAACCTCCCACCCCCTCCATGGGATCCTGTGTGGCCTGAGCCTCCCTGACGAGTGCCACCCCCTGCTCCACGGTGCCCAGTCCCATCGACCACCCAAGGGCTGGGGAGTGTGAGCGCACCGCACGGGGCTGGCAGGCAACTCCACCTGCAGCCCCGGTGCAGGATCCACTGGGTGAAGCCAGCTGGGCTCCTGAGTCTGGTGGAGATGTGGAGAACCTTTATGTCTAGCTCAGGGATTGCAAATACACCATTCAGCACACTGTGTCTAGCTCAGGGTCTGTGAATGCACCAATCGACACTCTGTATCTAGCTACTCTGGTGAGGCCTTGGAGAACCTTTATGTCTAGCCTAGGGATTGTAAATACACCAATCGACACTCTGTATCTAGCTCAAGGCTTGTAAACACACCAATCAGCACCCTGTGTCTAGCTCAAGGTTTGTGAGTGTACCAGTCGACACTCTGTATCTAGCTGCTCTGGTGGGGCCTTGGAGAACCTTTGTGTGAATACTCTGTATCTAACTGATCTGATGGGGACGTGGAGAACCTTTATGTCTAGCTCATATCAGCACCCTGTCAAAACAGACCACTCGGCTCTACCAATCAGCAGGACGTGGGTGGGTCCAGATAAGAGAATAAAAGCAGGCTGCCCCGGCCAGCAGTGGCAACCCGCTCGGGTCCACTTCCACACTGTGGAAGCTTTGTTCTTTCACTCTTTGCAATAAATCTTGCTACTGCTCACTCTTTGGGTCCACACTGCTTTTATGAGCTGTAACACTCACCGCGAAGGTCTGCAGCTTCACTCCTGAAGCCAGCGAGACCACAAGCCCACCGGGAGGAACAAACAACTCCAGACATGCCGCCTTAAGAGCTGTAACACTCACTGGGAAGGTCTGCAGCTTCACTCCTGAGCCAGCGAGACCACGAACCCACCAGAAGGAAGAAACTCCGAACACATCCGAACATCAGAAGGAACAAACTCCGGACACGCCGCCTTTAGAACTGTAACACTCACCGCAAGGGTCCGCGGCTTCATTCTTGAAGTCCGTGAGACCAAGAACCCAGCAATTCCGGACACAATTTCACATTCTAGGATTATTTGAAAAGTATTAAGAGGTGTAGCTCAAACTTGTCCAGCCTGGGAACAAAAGGCACAGCATTTAATCATTTACTCTTGACCCCCATAGGTCAAGGTTGGCTCTGTAGGCATTATCTCTTCACTTCCAGGTTGCTCATGAGAAAGTTCCAGCAAAGTGATCATTGACATGAAAAGGCCATGCAGTTTCAGGGAAGCGTCAGAGAAGAGAGGAAGACGCACGTAGAAAAGAGAGAAAGACACACGTAGAGAAGGGATATGGTTGATGAACTTCCAGGTTCCAGCTGCACAAAGCTGTCCCAGTCTGTATGGAACTGGTTGCTGTATAAAGGTTAGAGCAAGGCTGAGAGGATGAGAAGTTGTGCTGCATCAATTCTGTTCATACAGAACCCAGCTCAACCTGTCTAGTTAAGTTTGTACATCTTCCCTGGTGATTAATGTTGGTATTTCATTAGTCAAGTGTTCACTCATCTCAAGATAGTGCATATTCCAAGCTGGTCATAAACAATCATGTCATGTGAAAAAAGATGGATATCTAATGTAAATGAGGATAGATGGCATTGCTTGATTTTGCCTTAATACAAAGATTATCATTCTGTCATGAAAAGAAATCAGGTCAGTTCAATATAATTTGTTATTCACAGAACATTTTTGTTTAATGTCTGACTCCCTGAGTTATTAGGTTAGGTTGGAAAACAGTTTGGAAAAAATGTTTGCTGTATAATTTCATTCACCTTAGATATTTCATTTTCAAAATACATTTTGTGAGCCTACATTTTACTTTGAGATTTAGGGAATATTTGGGGTTTTTTTCTACCTTCCTACTACAAATCAGAGCATTTAATTTATCTTATTAATTTTTTCCTGACTCAGAAAATAGAGTTGTTTAGTTCTCAGTAATATGAATGCTATGTTACTTACATAGCATGTTTGTGGAAGCAGTTCCCTTTCCTGAAGCTAGTGAAAAGAAGGCATCTGACTACAAATAGTAACAAAGTTGGGGGAAAGCCTTCCCAGATGTTCTAATCCAAAAATGTATACCATTATGACATTCTTGGAATTCCAATTTGGTAAAAAGCAACAGTTTCATCATGAACATTATCAGTCCTAATTGTATGCTTTCATATTAAAAGTTCGATTAAAAAAATCATACCCTGGTCTCTCTGCAGAAGAGCTATTAGCCATACAATATTTTGAATTTTAAAAGCTCCAAATTTTAAAGGTTTTTAAAAATCTAATTATTGTTAAATACATGATTTGAAACTACAGCTATAATTGGCTAATTGCAGTCACAACCACTGGGCTGAGAGACCCTTTGGTAAAGGGGAAAAGAATTTTGCCTTTTCTATAAAGCCTTCCATAAAAGTAAAACTTTTATTATTTTTATTCTGTGCACTGGATTTTGGATACTTTAGCAATTAAATTCAAACTGTGTATATAATTTTGAATTCTGCCTTATTCTTGAGTTATGTTTTAATAGTATAATTCTTCTTATAAATTCACTTTTGCACATTTATATTTAGTCAAGCGGCCAAAGGCACTATAATTAGGCATCTACTCACTGCATGTAGATTCTTACACACACACAAACACACACAGACACCCACCTCCACTCCCCCCCCCCACCACACAATAGAAATTGAAGGCCTGGCCCCTACTAGTAAGGCATTTATAGTATTATACAACATTAAGTGATGTTTAATATACAACGTTAAATGATGTACTGGAAAGTTAAGGGGAGACTATGCTATTGTTTGAATTTAATGCTGTTAAATATTATATTTAATTAGAGAAGAATACTTGATATTCTTTATAGCTGTAATTATCTGCTCTATTGTAAAAACACATTATGTCCCAGGCATTGCCATTCTGTATGTACAAACTATCTCAGTTTAATTTGTAAATGTGAATTTCAGTAGTTCAATAGCTCTTTCCAACAGATGAAAAATGAGCTTTCAGTCCCATTCCCAAATTTCTTTTTTTCTTTAATGTCTTTGGGAGCCCACAGTATCTCACCTGTGATGATTTAAATGCCCATTAGTATGTATCTTTTGGCTTCTACTTAAACTCCATGTAGCTCCACAAATACAGAGATTATTTTTTTATTCTACCAGAATGGATATAGAATTCATTCTTTATTCCTCACTTAGAAGTGAGCTGCAGAATAAATTCAGGTGACTTAATATAAATTTAGTTGGTATTCTAGAAGGTAAGGGGAGAGATAAAATATTTTAAGATATAATGGCTAAATGTGTCCAAATGTGATGAACAAGACTAAATAATAAATCTGAGATGCCTCAAGTTATTTAAAGAAAACTGTATCAAGATGCATCATAATCAAATTTCTGAAAACTAGCAGTAAAGAGAAAATCTTAAAGGCAGCCAAGAAACCAGTCAGGTTATGTGGAGAGGACCAAAGATCAGGATCATAACAGATTTCTTGTTGAAAAAAAACAATGCAACTGGTAGAGGGAGAGCAACACTTCTAAAGTAAAGAAAATGCAAGTGTCTACCTAGACACTTACCCAGTAAAAGATATTTTAAAAATGAAGATAAAATTAAGACTTTTAAAGACATTTAAGTCAAAAAAATTTACCACCAGCAGACTCACATTACCAGAAATGTCAAAAGAAACTCTTCAGGAGGAAGAGAATGATACAAGGTAGAATTGTGAATCTATACCAAGATATGAAGAACGCTGAAAATGGTAATTAAGCCCTTTTTCTTATTAAAGACAGTTTAAATATAATTGGATTTTTATGAAAAAGAGTAACAGTGTAGTATGAAATGAATGTATACTGTTGCAAGGTTCTTCCAGAATACATGGAATGGTATAATAATACTTGAAGGTAGACTACTATAAGTATTTATATTATAAATCCTAAAGCCACCATAAAATAACAAAACACACAGATACAGAAATAAGCCCACAAAGGAGATTTAAAAAGTAAAACACACTCAACTGGGGAAAATAAGGCAGAGAGATGAACAAGAGAACAAAAAACAGATAGGGCTAATATAAAACAAATAAGTGGCACATTTCAACCTAGCCATATTAATAATCAGATTAGACATAAATGGTCTAAACACAGTTTAAAATGCAGAGATTACCAAAGAGGATGAAATAGCCAATTAAAATCCCAACATTCTTTTTTGTAAAAAAAATGGCATACCGATTCTAAAATACATATTGATAGGCAAAAAATCTAAACTATGTAAATCAGCTTTGGAAAAAGACAGAGTTAGAGGATCAACAGTACCTGATTTCAGAATTTCTCGAAGTTGTTTAGGTATTCTAAGTCTTCAGTATATCCATATGAATGTTAGAATTACAATCCATATGTTCATCATATACAAAAATTAACTCAAAATGGATCATCAACCTTAATGTAAAATCTAAAACTATATATAACTATCGAAAATCTAAAACTGTTAGACTTATGCTGGTAACCTTTGTGACCTCATGTTAGGCAAAAATTTATTAGATAAAATACCAAAAGCACAGTTCACAAAAGAGAAAATTCATAGACTGGACTTCATCAAAATTGAAAACTTCTGATCTTAAAAAGAAGAAAGTTTTTTAAAAAACTGAGAGCAAATGTTTGCAAATCATGTATCTCATAAAGACTATGTATCTAGAACATATTTTAAATGCTCTCAAGAATCAATAATACAAACACGAATATTTTAAAATTGGGCAAAAATTTAAACAAACACTTCATCAAACAAGTTGCGCTGTTGACTAGTAGGCACGCTGATAGAAAAAGATGCTAACATCATTAGTCATTAGAGAAGTGCATATTAAAACTATGAGATGCCACTACATTTCTGTTAAAATGGCTAAAATTAAAGCCTGACTATACCCAGTGTTAGGAAGAATGTAACTCTCACATACATGCAAAATGGCGTGAGTGCTTTGGAAATCAATTTGGGCTTTTCTTAGAAGTTAAATATCCACTTACTATATGATCCAGACATTCTACTCTAAGATACAAACATCTGTAAACCAATGTCCTCTACAGCAGCTTTATTCTAATAGAAAAAAAAAATAGAAATCAACTCCAATGTCCCTCAACAAGTAAATACATACACATATTTTGATATATTCATACCATGAAATGCTATTCAAAAACTAAAAAGGAACAAGTTATCAATTAATGCAACATCATGGATGGATCTTAAAATAATTATTGTCAATTAAGAAGATACATCCTCCCTCCCCACCAAAAAAAAAGGGAAAGAGTGTGGACTATATGGTTCTGCTTATATAAAAGCCTAGGAAATGCAAACCAGTGTATAGTGATAGAAAGAAGACCGTGATTACCTGTTGCTTATGCTCACTTGGGTTTATGAGAGGGAGAAATAACAAAGGGGCATGAGGAAGCTTTGCAGTGTGATATATGTGTTTATTATTTTGATATTTGTGTTTATTATTATAATGGTTTCATGGGTATATATATAATTCCAAATTAACCAAATTTTGTACTTTAATAATGAAGGCTTTATTCCGTGTCAGTTATACCTCAATAAAACTGTTAATAATAAAAGTAGTGGTTGTAACCTACATCTATTATTGCTACTCTCTCCTGCCTTGTGCCGATTGAGGCTTGTTTTTGGTTAGACTTTTTTCTTGTGATTAATGCACTCCATAGGATAATTGAGGCCCTCATCAATAACTGTTTTCTCTCATTCAGACTGTTTCTCATTCACCAGACATACTCATAAAAGTTTGGATCCCAAGAATGATTTTTGTTCAGCATTTCCTACCATCTCTTTCCCCATTTCCCCCAAGAAATTTATGCTCTTATAAATTGATGTCTGCAATTACTTACTGTTTTTTACCAAACTCAACATCTATAGCTTAGCCCTGACCAAAAGTAGATTTAACACAATACCATTACTTAAGGTACTAAATCATTTTTATCATTCATATGTAAATATATATATAAAATTATCTTCTATAATAGTGGTAGTTGCAAGACATGTAACCAACCATCCACTCAATGCAGTCACACAGTTTAACTTTGTGGTGTGTAAATTAATATCTATATGGGTTCAATGACTCATCACGCTTGAAGTTCATAAGGCCATGAAAATAGATTTCAGTCTATAAACAGAACTCAATAAAAGCATATGGAAAAATGAAAGAGAACTGGAACTGAGTATTCCAGGACTTTAATTTTACTCTTTGATAAACATGTACACAAATGCAGTTGACTTCATATGTGTATTCATGCATGCATGCCCATATTCATTCACTCAGCAAATACTTATCAAACACCTTCCCTGGACCAGGTGTGTTAGGGTCTGGAGAAAATGTTAAAACATTCATATCCTTATTCAGATTATTTTAGAATAAGGTAAGGGATATGGGCATTAATCAGATAATCATGCTATAAATTCTAAAATTATATATGGGACAGTGCTACAAAAGAAGTGTATTCTTTGTTATGAGTGTCTAAAACAGAGGTATTTGTCCTAGTTAGAGTTGTCAGGGAAGGATTTCCTGAGTAAGGAAAGCTTGACCTGAGATGAAGTTAACCAGGCCACAAGCGGATGCAAAAGATTTTTAGGCAGAAGAAACAGATGGGACTAAGACAAATGGTCAATGCATTGAGTGTACAGTGAAATACACCCTTTCCAGGCAGACCTAATCCTCTGCACTTATTGTTTGACCATCTAGAAGCAAAGTCATTGATAAGATACTCTGTGGCCCTAAAGGATAAATGAGCATCTCGATCCCTGTATTACTTCATAGAGCAAATCCCACTACCCACCCTCCAACTACATCAGTCTTTGTAATAAGCCATATAAATTTGTGTTTTATCAGGCACTGCATTTTGTGCTTGGTTGCTACAGGAGCCAGCATTAAATACTTAGGTTAATTTATAGGAATAGATTAATTTATCTCTATACCCTTTTCCAATTGGAAAATGCTATGATTCAAATTTAGCATTTGAATATAAATATGGTCAAGTTCTTTCATAGTTTGTATTTTGTTGAGTCTCTCAAACAAGACTATATACTTCATGGGTAAGCATTGCATTTCATTCATTTTCTTAAATCTACATAATAAACAACTGAGTAAATAACAGGTAATCAATAAATGCTTGCTAAGCTATCAATCAATCTTTCTTTGTCATAGAGAAGTATTATTTCTTCATTGAACTATACTGATTTTCACTTGTAATTTTCAATATTTGCTGGAAAAAACACATTTGTGTCTTCTAAGGAAACGCTTCCTGTGTGTTTCCTTAGAAATCTTGGAGTAAATTTTTCTTATTTTTCTGAGGTTTGTAATGACAAAATCTGCAATTAAGATTATGTCCATAAAATGCTGAATGATTAATAACTTTAATAACATTAAACTGCTTTTAGTAGATAGCTAATAGCACTGGGATCAAAATATAAACCACAGCTAGTCATAATCACTTATGTTGAAAACATGTGGCTTTATGTTGCATATCTTCCAAATCAAGTATAAAATTTCAGCCAAAAGTGCTTAGAAAAAAATAAATACAGCTATAAATCCAAAATGTAATTACCATGTTTGAGATTATAGCAAAGATCTGAAGGCATGTGATCAATTTGGCTTAATTATATAACATAAAATCTGGCTACTAATTTTTAAAAAATATGCATCTTTCTTTCCAGAAACGAAAGGGATTTTTATGTCTAATAAAAGAAGTAAATGTATCAATTAACTGATTTTTTTGGTAATGTTGTCATTTTCATTGAGAAATAGAACAAATTCAGTTTTTTTAACTGTGGTAAAATACATATAAACATAAAATTTACTATCTTAGCCATTTTTAAGTGTACAGCTCAGTAGTATTAAGTACATTCACAACGTTGTGCAATGAATCTTGAGAATTTTCAACTAGCAAAATTAAAATTCTAATCTCATTAAAGAACTTTCTATTCTCCTATCCCTCTACCCCCTGGCAGATACCATTCTACTTTTTGGCTCTATGAATTTGACTATTGTAGAGACTACATAAAAATGAAAACAGAGTGATTTTCTTAAAACAAGTAGATTTTTTGGGAGATTGTTATTCTGACTACCTTTGGCAGTGATTTGGTTTGGTTGACAGTATCCGTGCTAATCACTTTCTAGCTTGCCTTGTCTACCTGAAAAAATTTTAAGGTAAAAATCACCAGTGTTACCACAAAAATTGTATTTCCATGCTTCCCTTTTAGACAAGGCATTGTTGAGTGTTCTTCAAAAGGGACTGACTCAGCATGTGCCTTTTAATCTATTCGCTTCCTCACTTTTTTGATTCAAATACAGACATGATACCTACGGGTAGAATAGTCCTCTTTTTACTAGAAAGTGATAAGCATACACCAAGTGGCTGAGCAGAAACTGCCTGATGCCTGACAGCATCATGAAATCACCATACCTGTTCCTACCTACCTCTGGATTTTTTTTATTATGTGAGAAAAATAAGACATCTCAGACATAACGTAATTTGTCACTGACTTACCACTTTCTTCAGATAGAGTCATATGTAATGGATTCTTAAAATAGCATACCCAGTGGTGAAAACCATGACCTCATACATTTCAGACATATATATATATGTAATATATATAATTTTAGTATTAGATACTATATATACGCACATAATCTTGTCATTCATGGGTTGTTGAATATATAGCTGTATGCATGTTTCTTAGGTTAGAAATTTTAGTTGTAAATCAAGTGAAAACAGGAAGAATAAGACTCAAGTAAAATCATCTTGTTTGAATAACCACATTTCAGTGATATTTTTTTCCTTGTCATAGAATAAAATATAGAAGAGAATATTGTATACTGGATCTTCTTTCAATGAAAGCAAAAGAAATTGTAATGAATGTTAGAAAATCTTGTCAGGAGGTATATAAATCTATACGACTATTTTCTTCTGGCTAAAAGGAAACACCAAAGGATCCAATGGCTTTGTGCAGTTCCTCAACGCCTGCCTGTTTCTAAATTCAAATAAAATCAATATTTGTTTGGAATCATTGATATCTGTGCAAAGTATAATGCTAGGTATAGTAGTAAAAAAATTCTATAGCTGAGCTTCAGTCTTTGCTACCACATTGCTTTCCTACCACAATCTAAATTCAATATACGAGATAGAACAAGATAGTATTATTTGGTGAGGCATTTGAACATAAATTTTATATATGATCATTTAAAAAGTATACATAATCTAACATGTGGCTTGCATTTAGTAGATTGTCTAAAGTATTTATAAATAGAATAATAAGGTGGAAATAAATTGTTCTAGGAAGCACAGTAGGGGGCAATTAATTTTGCCTGAAGGATCTAAGATTATGGGTACTCGAACTGAGTTTAGATGAGTATGACCTTGACAGTTGAATATCTTATCACTGGGAGATGGCTTTGGAAAATCTTTGAAGGGCATTTAAAGAATAAAAAATGATAAAGGTGTTAAAAATAAATTGTATATTTCAAGAATGGCAAATAGTCCACTGGGACTAGATATGGATCAGTATATATAGGGAGATGCGGACTTAATGATAGGTAGAAGTTGTTTGATATTGGATTTTTTTCTTCTGCAAGACTTTAGATATTCTCTAAGCAATAGGAAAACATTAATTTTTTTTTCAAATAGAAGAGTGACCTAATCCTGCTTCTGTTTAGAAACATAACCTTGGGCGGTATGAGGATGCATGGGGACATCTAGGAGACGACAAATGCTTAGAAAAGAGATGCTGAGGGCTTCTTTTAAGGACCTATAGTTAAGAATATGAAGAAAAGGTGACTATATCAAGCAATAAGGCTAGAGATTCTAAGACAATGGCCAACCATTGGATGAATGGCAAGAATGGAAGGATTCATTTAAAGATGAAAATGAGCCATTTAGCTTTGGTTACTAGAAAGATGAGAAAATGAGACACAATAAACCTAAAAAATACAAAAGGAGGCAAAAATGTGGAAGGGAAAATACTGAATTCAGTTTTAGCCATGTAACATCAGAGGTGCCAGCAGGACACTGTATATAAATGCTCGGTGGAAAAGCTTGCTCTACATTGCTTGTTTTTAGGAATTCCAAGCAGGATGATATTATTAATAATGCCTGGATTTTTAGAAGACTTAATTTCTAATAATAACTATAATTATAATAGCATTGTCAAAATACCTTGCATTTACATAATTTATAAAATTTTAAATATCTTTTTACATATTTCTGTTTAATTCTCACAATAATTATGTAAGAGCTTTGAGTCAAACATTATTATCCAAGTATTTTATTTTATTTTATTTATTTATTTTTTTATTATTTTTTTTGAGACGGAGTCTCGCTGTGTCGCCCAGGCTGGAGTGCAGTGGCACAATCTCGGCTCACTGCAAGCTCCGCCTCTCAGGTTCACGCCATTCTCCTGTCTCAGCCTCTCAAGTAGCTGGGACTACAGGCACCCGCCACCACGTCTGGCTAATTTTTTGTATTTTTAGTAGAGATGGGGTTTCACTGTGTTACCCAGGATGGTCTCGATCTCCTGACCTCGTGATCCGCCCGCCTCGGCCTCCCAAAGTGCTGGGATTACAAGCGTGAGCCACCGTGCCCGGCCATCCCAGTATTTTAGAAGAGTCAGCAAAGAGTGAGAGAAATAACATTATTTATAAAAGGACAGACAGCTAAGTATATGGTGAAGCTGCACCAAAACATGAGTCTTTTGAATCCTAATTTAGGTATCTTTTCACTTTACTATGTGACCTCGTGAACAAAAAGACAAGCAGGAAATTTTCAAACTCTTTTTGGTAATAGCAATAGTGTATCATAGAATACACAAAGTAATTTTTTGGAAAGGTTGTTATAGGTATGTAAATATAAAATAATGGGACAGTCTATATGTCTATATGTCTGTATATGCGTGTATGAGTATATATGCACATACACATACAGATATATATGTATTTCTTCATTTACTTCAAACAAAACAATACATTATAGCAGATTGAGTGCAGAAGTAGAAAAAAGAATTCGTCTATCAATATAGGTATTAAGAGACTTGAAATAATTTAAAGCAATGCCACTGTTTCTACCGAATGTTATGTTTTGAAAATATTTTATGAAAACATGTAATTAGTTTATTTTATTATTATTATTATTTAAGTTTTAGGGTACATGTGCACAACGTACAGGTTAGTTACATATGTATACATGTGCCATGTTGGTGTTCTGCACCCAGTAAACTTTCAGTTTTGATTGCAAATACAGTAAAAATCGAAAACAAAAGCTCAATGCCGGCTGGGTGTGGTGGCTCACGCCTGTAATCCCAGCACTTTGGGATGTCGAGGCAGGTGGATCACTTGAGGTCAGAAGTTCGAAACCAAGCTGGCTAACATGGTGAAACCCCGTCTCTACTAAAAATACAAAAATTAGCTGGGCATGGTGGTGCATGCCTGTAATCCCAGCTACTCGGGAGGCTGAGGCAAGAGAATTGCTTGAACCTGGGAGGTGGAGGTTGCGATGAGCCGAGATCGCGCTACTACTGCACTCCAGCCTGGGTGACAGTGCAAGACTCTGTCTTAAAAAAAAAAAAAAGAAAGAAAAACTCAATGATGTTCTGAATTTTTACTAGTGAAACAGGCCCTGATACCAAAATATATAGGAAACATTATTATAAACCATCAGATGCTTTACATGTAGCCATTGCTTTTAACCCTCATGACAACTCTGTAAGGGATGAGACGTTATAGCTTGAGCCACAGAAAATACACGTTAACTGTGTTCAGACCCGGGCACTACCACTTACTAGGTGTGAATTCTAAGCAAGTTATTTAACTCCTTTGTACCTCAGTTTTATCATCCCTGCAATAATGATTAGGTATATGTAGCTGAGCTACATCTAGTGAATCTAAGAACTATGCCATGGTGTACCAAAGGCAGCAAGGTTGAAATAGTTCACCCCAGGTACAAGCAGTAAAGGGGTACACGAAAATTTACTAAAAGTGAGTTTGCTCTTTTTTTATCTTCATGCACCAGCAATTCTAATCAATGTCAGTGATAAAATACTCATTCTTCAAAGCCTGTTGTGTTGGACCAAGTTCTATTGCCTGCACCTAGGGTGTACACCTTCAATTGTCCCACCTATGCAGTCAACTATGCCACTCTTAGATTTGCTAAAGTGGCCTCCCACTTCCAGAGCTCCCTATGGATCAGCGGCCAAGGCCTCTGTTTCAGAGGCTTCCCATTTCAACCTCTCCTTCTTTTCTGTGCAATTTGCTCAGTGTCTTACAGAAGTTGTTCGTGAGAGCACAATCCAAAAATCCTCATGCATGTTAAACTGAGAATCTGTTCCCTAGAAAATTTGACATAAGACAAGTAACTACTTCATGATCACACAGCAGAGAGTTTCAGCACCCCAAATCAAATGCTGCCAAGACTGCAGTACACTTGTAACTGCATTAACTACTATCTTATTATACACATATATATGTATATATATATACAATTCCTTGATATCTCTGATTCTTACAAAAAAAAAATGATGACCAGCACTTCAGTGAGGCAAGATAGCTAGATTTTCCCTTTGGCCTGATATCCAGCCAAGAACTTTGGTCACTAATGATTAAAGGAACAAGGGTAACCTATATTCTGAATAAGTGACCAGAAGCCATTTTGAGTGGCAAACTTCTCATTCTGCAAAAGTTCTGAGTAATCACAAAGAAACAACGATTCTAGATCAGGGAGTAAACTTCAACATTTCCTCTCATTAGCAGAACACTTTTCCTTGATTTCCCTTTTTAAGCTGTATTCTGAGTGCCAGCTGCCAGGTCTATGCTAATTTCCCTGCAAAAACAAGAGACTGTGATCTTGTAGACCCTGACGGGTTATCAAACCATCAGCTAGGCCTTTGCAATGCCTCATGCAGAATGCCTGCTTTATTTCTTTTGGTTAAAAAACACATTTTCTAATATTTAAGTGTCAAGGCATTGGAATTTTTACTTTTACTTTTTCAAATCATAAGGAAGAAATGTTAATACACATAACTCCTCTGTAACAGAGCTCTATTATTTTATTTCTTTTATATCACTTGCAGTTACTGTTTTTCAAATTTATTTGTTAAAGAGTTTATTGTATTTCTGGCTCCATTAATGTAAACTTCATGAGTGTAATGATCTATTCGGTCGTTTTGAAGTTGCTGGAATAGTGCATGAAACACAGTTGGTGCTCAGTAAATGCTTGTTTGATAAAGGCGTATCCCCAAAAGAAGTGATGGACCGTAAATTAATGTGGGTCTACATTCTGAGATGTTGGTTTAGAAATTTGGAAGAAAAGCCTCTGCTTTCTTCTTTATTTTTCAGCCTATAAATTTTTATTCATTCCTTATTCTTCACAGGCACTGTGTTTAGCATTGGATTTAAGGTGGCAGATGTAATGGATATAATCCCTGTTTTGAGAATTTCAGTAGAACACATAATATATTTTGTAAACTATAGCTGTGCGATTTTATTAAGATTTTGACGGAAATTCTAGTGGCTAATATGTCAACACTTTTAGGTAACATTTGATTATATGACAACTAAAGATCAAGATGTATTGCATCAATGCAATTTGCTAGCCATTGTGTTAAGACTTCAATAAAGTATTGAATTTTAATCCTAAAATATACTCTGAGACGTAGGCATTATTATCTGAATTTTTCCTAAGGAGAAAATAATGGAGCTTCATATAATGTAAGTGACTTGCTTCTCCTCACATAGTAAGTTTCCAAAACAAAATTGAGAGCTGGAACCCAGGACTTACTCTCAACCCATGAATTTTTCAGCCACCTTCAACCCGGAGAAGGAATTTAAACCTACAAAAAGTGATAACTTGGGAAACTCCAGTTTTTGAGAAGATTATTGAAATAAAAATATGACTATCCACTTGAACTTTCAATGTGAAAAAAAAAGTCCTCTTAATTTTTATACCACAAGTTTTCATGAAATGCTTAGTAGTGACAAGTACGCTGAAATAATGACTGCTTTCAGATGGTTTATATATTTCTTCAGGTCATAAGTTTAATCAGATATTATGTTAATATAGTATGAATTAAACATATTCTATGAAGGGAGACATGTAGTGATTAATATGTAATCAAAAGGTGCTCAACACCATTAATCACCAAGGAAATGTAAATTAAAGTCACAATGAGATACCATTGCACACCATCAGAATGGTGAATTAAAAAGACAGTAACACGGACAACACCAAAATATTGGAAGGCTATGGTATAACAATAACCCTCATAAATTGTTAGTAGCAGTGTAAAATGGTACATTTAGAAAAACATTCTGACAGTTTCTTATAAAATCAAATCTACCATATCCTATGATTCGGCAATCCACTTGTAGGTGCTTACTCAATATATATGTAGTCATGTGATTACAAAAAGATATATGAAATAATGTTCATAGAAGCTTTATTTATCAGAGCTGAAAACTGGAAAGAGACCAGGAGAATTGGCAAACATACTGGAATATTTATACAATGGAATACTACCCAATATGAAAAGGAATGAACCACCAATATAAAACATGGATGAATCTCAAAAACATTATGTTGAAAGAAAGTAGCCTGACACAAAATATTGCAAACAATATGATTCCATGTCCATTAGGTTCTAGAACAAGCTACATTAATCTATTATAAAAATGATCAGAACAGTGATTTCTATGGAAGGTTGAGTGGGAGGATTGATGGAGAAAGAACTTAAGGTCTATCTCAGACTCTAGAATAAGAATAATACTCTGTATCTCTACAGTTGTTTTTGTTACATTGTTGTGTATACTTATCAAAATTCATCAAAATGGTATACTTAAAACTTGTGGATTTCAGTGTAGGTGACATGGTTTTGCTGTGTCCCCACCCACATCTCACCTTGAATTGTAGAATTCCCATGTGTCAAGGGTGGGGTCAGGTGGAGATAATTGAATCATGGGGGCCATTTCCCCCATACTGTTCTCCTGGTAGTGAATAATTCTCAGGATATCTGATAGTTTTATAAACAAGAATTCCCCTGCACAATTTCTCTTACTTGCCACCATGTAAGACATGCTTTTGCTTCTCCTTTTCCTTCCACCATGATTGTGAGGCCTCCCTAGCCATGTGCAACTGTGAGTACATTAAACCTCTTTCTTTTATAAATTACCCAGTCTCAAGTATTCTTTATTAGCAGCATAAGAACAGACTGATACAGTTGATATTTGGTAGTGAGGTGCTGCTCTAAAGATATCAGAAAATGTGGAAGTGACTTTGGACCTGGGTAATAACAGGCAGAGGTTGGAGCAGTTTGGAGGGCTTAGAAGAAGATAAGAAAATACGGGAACGTTTGGAACTTCCCAGAGACTTGGAGGGCTCAGAAGAAGATAGGAAAATATGAGAAAGTTTGGAACCTCCTAGAGATTTGCTGAATGGCTTTGAGCAAAATGCTGATAGAGATATGGACAATAAAGTATAGGCTGAGGTGGTCTCAGATGGTGATGAGGAACTTCTTGGGAACTGAAGGAAAGGTTTGTTATGCAGAGACTGGCAGCATTTTGCCCCTGCCCTAGAGATATGTGGAGCATTGAACTTGAGAGAGATGATTTAGGGTATCTGGCAGAAGAAATTTCTAAGTGGCAAAGTGTTCAAGACGAAGCAAAGCATTAAAGTTTGAAAAATGTGCAGCCTAACGATGCAATAGAAAAGAAAAACCCATTTTCTGGGGAGAAATTCAAACCCACAGCAGAAATGTGCAAGAGTAATGAGAAGCCAAACGCTAATCACCACAGCAATGGGGAAAATATCTCCAGGGCATGTCAGAGACCTTCACAGTTACCCTTCCCATCACAGGTCCTGAGCCTAGGAGGAAAAAAAAGTGGTTTTCTTGGCAGAGGCCAGAGCCCCCTTACTTTGTGCAGTCTTGGGACTTGGTGCCATGTGCCCCAGCCATACCACCCATGGCTAAAATGGCCCAAGGTACAGCTCAGGCTATGGCTTCAGAGGGTGCAAGCTTCAAGTCTTGGCAGCTTCCACGTGTTGTTGGTCCTGCAGGTGTGCAGAATGCAAGAATTCACGTTTGGGAACCTCCACCTAGATTTCAGAGTATAAAAGGAAATACCTGGATATCCAGGCAGAGGTGTGTTGCAGGGATGGAGCCCTCATGGAGAACATCTACTAGGGCAGTGCAGAAGAAAAATGAGGGGTTGCAGCCCCCACACAGAGTTCCCACTGGGGCACTGCCTAGTGGAGATGTGAGAAGAGGGCCACCATCCTCCAGATCCCAGAATGGTAGATTCACAGACAGCTTTTACCAGGCACCTAGAAAAGATGCAGACACTCAACGCAAGCCCATGAAAGCAGCTGGGAAGGGAGCTCTACCCTGCAAAGACACAGGGGTAGAGCTTCCCAAGGCCATGGGAGCCCACCTCTTGCATCAGCAAGACCTGGATGTGAGACATGGAGTCAAAGGAGATTGTTTTGGAGTTTTAAGATTTGACAGCCTTGTTGAATTTCAGACTTGCATGGGGCCTGTAGCCCCTTTGTTTTGGCCAATTTGTCCCATTTAGAATAGGCGTATTTACCCAATGCCTGTACCTCCATTGTTTCTAGGAAGTAACTCACTTGCTTTTTATTTTACAGTCTCATAGGCAAAAGGGACTTGCCTTGACTCAAATGAGACTTTGGACTGTGGACTTTTGAGTTAATACTAAAATGAGTTAAGGCTTTGGGGGACTGTGGGGAAGTCATGATTGGTTTTGAAATGTGAGGACCTAAGATTTGGGAGGGGCCGGGGTGGAATGATATGGTTTGGCTGTGTCCCCACCCAAATCTCACCTTGAATTGTAATAATCCCCATGTGTCAAGTGCAGGGCTGGGTGGAGATAATTGAATCATGGGGGCTATTTCCCCCATACTGTTCTTCTGGTAGTAAATAAGTCTCCAGAGATCGAATAGTTTTATAAATGAGAGTTCTTCTCAATCTGTCTTGCCTGCCTGTCTTAACATGCCCTTGCTTCTCCTTTGCCTTTCACCATGATTGTGAGACGTCTCCAGCTATGTGGAACTTTGAGTCCATTAACCTTCTTTCTTTTGTGAATTACCCAGTCTGAGGTATGTCTTTATGAGCAGCATAAGAACAGACTAATACAGTAGGTAAATGTTACCTGAAAAAAAAAAGCAAATATTTAACTCTACTTAATAATATACAAACCACATATACGGGGACAAAGTATACTTATATTTGCAACTTACTTTGGACTGTATCATGGAATAAGATGTATGAAAGGGAGATGGATGTATGGATAGACATGTGCTCCCTGTACAATTATTTCAACTTTTCTGTATGTTTCAATATTTTCATAATAAAATGTTAGAAAAAATAAGAATTTGCTTAAGTCCTCTAATATTGGAATTCTTGACTCTCTCAAACAGAATTAATCCCATATTCTTCTCTATGTCTATGAGTCATAGGAAATTAGGATGCTAAGCAAGAATTATTTGAATCTTTTTTATTATATATTTATTGCTTAAATATGTTACCTAAATGATGAATCAATGTTGTTGTATTATGAATTATTTATAAGTCGGTCACTTCTATGGCTATTTAGCACTCTCCTCTGTACCACAGTTAGTTATATTAATATTTATGCTGCTACTAGGCTGTAGTATTTTGAGACCATGTATTTTTCTGTTTGCAACATTTAACGCACTGTTTTATATACAGTTGGTACCCTCAAATTATTTGTTAAACATAATTACATTATGATCATTGTTCACTTTTTTTACCTGCCTATATGTCACTTTTTTCTTAACAGATGAGTCCTTCTGTTCAGCCTTCCCAATCTTTATGATCTTTTCTGAATTTCTAGAAAAATAGAACTGAAGTAATTTTTAATTAAAAGAGCAGTTTTGATTTTATGGGTAAAACTCCTGATCGTTGTTTGGATTGCATATAGTGCTGTTCCATGTGAGAAATAATGGTTGCTTATATGTATTGTGTTAATGCCTTTTCAACAATTATTCTTACCTACAGGTGGAAGGACTTTCTGATTACCTTCCAAAATATTTGTCAGATTTCTTAGGAAGATTTTTTATAATAGTTTCTCTACTAAACACTGGTTTTAAACAATATGGCGGTTCCTCAAAAAATTAAAAATAAAATACCATATGAACTAGCAATCCCAATCCTGAGTATATATTAAAAATATACTGCACTCTAGCCTGGGCGACACAGCGAGACTCCGTTTCAATAAAAAAAAAACAAAAAGAGAGAGAGAGAAAGTAAGGAAAAATCACAGAATGTCACTTCACTGCTCAAATCCCTCCAGTGATTTCCCATTGCAGTTAAAATAAAATCTAAACCTATGAGTGCTTAACGGAGGTAAACCCAAGGCTCTTCTCACTTCATTGCCTTTGACTCTCCCTCTCACTTTCTAGGTTCCAGCTACACGTTGATGTTCTGAGAACATGCCCAGTATGTTCCTACTTCATACATAGCTTAGCTCTTGTATTTGCTCTTACCTCTATCTGGATCACTTTTCTCCTGGTTATCTTAACACCTGACTCAATTTTTTCCTTCAAATCTCAGCTTAAATGTCAACCCCTGAAAGAATCTTTCCTAACTACAATATTGCACCTTTGTCATTTTCAATTCCCTTACCTTAGTTATCTTCATAACATTTATTATTAATGAAATATTTAATATTTATTTGTTTGTTTAATATTTATCATCTCAGTAGAATATAAGTTAAACTCTATGAGGGAAAGGACATAATGTTTGATATACTGCAATGGCCCTGTGCTTAGTTAAGCCCCTCGCCCATGGTAGATGGAAAACAAATATTTATTCATGAATGAAGAAATGACTGCTAAATTCCAGTGCATGTAAATCATCACAACATTGAAAAGTAGTTTGTTGAAGTGGTGGTGGTGATTGTGGTTACAGTGGAGATTAAATAAAACTTACGACATAGTATCCACTATTCAAGACTTGTTTTCCTATGATTCTAAAATTATCTAACCATGAAGCATTAAACTGATTTGTGAAAAAATATCCATAAGATGAGCTGATTTATTCACTATTATCTACACCATTTCCCTAGAGATTAAATGGAAAGTGATTAGTGAAAGCAATTTCAAAAGAAGCAGCAAGAACCAGAACAGGTTGTTTTCTTAGTTATGAAATAAACCTATACCTTTAAATATTAATAATTTCCCTGTGATAATTTATAAAGTAATACTTAAGGTTCATAATATCGATAAATATTTTAATTTTTTAATTGTTTTGAGATCATTAATATTTTAGTGGGACTGTTAGCTCTCAATAAATCCTTTTGAGTTGGATCAAGAAAATGCTTATAATGTCTTTATATATAAGATATGTAAATCCACAGGATGGCCACACAGGTTTTATAAATTGATTTACAAACTTCAATTATCTGCCCCATGAAAAGCAATGTTTTGAAAAGCGTAGTGAGAACAAAAACCACACAAATCACACAAGCCTGTAGTTTGATTTCATTCACAATTGTCACAGCACATAAGAGCGCAGAGAGAGAGAGTGAGATAACTCAATAAGATAGATGAGAGATTAAAAAAGTATCATCACTCACTTGTGATTGTATTCCCTTTCCTCAGAAGGCACACAAAAAAATCATCTCTTTATCTACAGCTCAATAAAGCAAAATCTGAATGATGTCACCATGAATGAAAATGATTTCATAGAAACCATTGTAAGATGTGTTGAAGAATAACCCAAGGGAAAGAACAGATAGGAAGATTATTTGATTGAATAACATAAGGTGCATATAAATATTTTACACAAGCATATTCCCATGATAGATATAGAATCTAGTTTGAGATTTGTAACTCTTTCATAAAAGCATCCATGTTTGTGATCTTGCAAAGCTGCTTACCCCAAAGATAAATTATATCCCTAAGTCTTCAGACAACTAGCAATGGCCTTACATATGTCCCTTTTTTCATTTTACATTTTAACTTTATTTAATAAATGCAAAGAAGTTTAAGATATTGTGATGTGGCATTATATAACTTATTTTACAAAGGATTGACTAATAAAATAATAATAGCACTGTAATTTCTTATGGCACTTTATTTGTTAATACTAGAATCTAATAGATGTTTTCCAGTTGAACCTATTCTTTGGGGAAATTAACATACATGAGATATGAGAAAAACATGGATCCAAAAGAAAAAAGTGCAGAAACAATGAAAACTCAAATTAAATCATATATTTATGCTAATGCGATCTTTTAGTTGTGTTTGTTTTTATTTAACAGAAAAAGTCTTATATTTAAAGGCCTCAAACAACTATTAAAGGAATCTAAATTGATTAAATCTTCCAAAGAAACTGATTCTAGATATCTACAGGTAGTTTTTTTTTTTTGAGACGGAGTCTCGCTCTGTCGCCCAGGCTGGAGTGTAGTGGCGCAATCTCGGCTCACTGCAAGCTCCGCCTCCCGGGTTCACGCCATTCTCCTGTCTCAGCCTCTCCGAGTAGCTGGGACTACAGGCGCCCGCCACCACGCCTGGCTAATTTTTTGTATTTTTAGTAGAGACGGGGTTTCATCGTGGTCTCGATCCCCTGACCTCGTGATCCGCCCGCCTCGGCCTCCCAAAGTGCTGGGATTACAAGCGTGAGTTTTAAAAAAAGAAAAAAAAAAGTCTTGTCTCATACCAAGAAGTGTTCAGAAGTGGTCTATTATTAATAATTAATTTAGACTCCTCTGTCAAAACATTAGTCACATGTTTGCTATTAATGTCAGTTTAATCGATGCTTTCATGTGGAAATCTCAGATTTCTGCCTAATACTGCTTTCCAAGACAATACTCCAAGAATGGGGTGAGTGGGGAGGGGAAGTTAATAAGAAATGTCTAATCATTCTTTAATTACCATTTAAAATAAATGACACTCAAACAGGAATTTTGATGAAAAATAGATTAAAATAGAGCTATTACTCACACAAGATAGACAGTTTTTCCTCTCTATTTCAAAGCCAACCCCTAGCAGATAGGCAAAGACCCAATTAGTTGGATAAATGAAAAATTCACTTGAATGTTATCAAAAATATGGTGGGCAAATAACTGATTTGCATGTGCCCTTTCTATAATAGACAGTAGTGTTCAAAAGAAAAGAAAACAGAAATCATCTGTATTGTACTGTTCATCTCTTCTCATTTATGCATGCCCGTGTTTTTATCTCTTTCCTAGCTCTTTGGAAGTGTGCTTACATAAGTGTTATTGCTTTTAAATATTCAAGTCCTATGCCAGTTTGGAGGATATGAGTGTTTTAATGAAAAATATATAATACTTGAAATTATGAGGTTTGTGTTCAAATTGTGATGAGGTAATGTTAAAACAAAATTATTTTGTGCTTTTTAAAAGTATGTATTTTACTACTTAAGTGTCAATTTAAATCATAACTATGGCGTTTATTACATGTGTGCCTTTGAACATATAATTAAATTTTATGGTCTCAGGTTCCTCATTTGTTAAATAGGGCAAAGGACACTCATCTTAAATAATTGTTAAGTAATTGAATATAGAAATGTCTAGCATACTGCTGGGGCATGGGAAACACAGTAAATATTAATTAAATCTGCAAAAAAAAGTTTTAAATCTGAAAAAGTGTCCTGAGACACTTGAAAATAGAAAATAACTTAGAAAAACAGGAAAAAATAATTTTACTGTTTTTTGTCCCAAAGAGAAGACAATGGATTCCATAAATTATTGATCCATGAGCTTGATATCTCTCAAAAGCAAAATTCTGCAGTGGATTAAATACATGCTCTGTAAGCATTTACCAGAGGAAATGGTTATGATCAAGAGCTATTGAATATTTATAGAACATATACATTTTAAATTGACCTTCTATATGTATTTCATAGGTACCTGACAAACTATGAAGGTGGTTGATTGGAGCCGAACATTTGTGAGGTATTTACTGACATTATTAGTAAGTATTTAGTAAATATTCCTAAATATATAAAAGTTTCAAATCAAACTAAGAAACAATTATGTAAAAAATTATTTGATGTTACCACTTTGCTAATCGTATCTTCATTATGATGAAATAAAAGTATGGATAAGCTATCGTTCTCACATGACTAAAAGTTGGGAAATATCAAACATGATTAAATGTATTTATGATTCTATGTGTCTAAATTGCTGCTGAGGCTAGTACCTTTTGGGTAAGTAATAAAAGGAAGATGCATAATTCACAAATTGTTACATAGTTATCTCATAAATTGTTTTCTTGACTTCATTTTAGCAAAATCACTATTTGTATTATAAATAATTGTGATTTTCATTTACTTTTTGTTCTCCTGACCGTATGACACAAATTATTAAAGTATTGTGATTGCATTTGTATGGTATATAATTATTTCATAAAATGTATACATTAATATAAAAGTATAAAATCTTATAAAATATTAATTAAGTAAAAAGTAGAAGACAAATTATAATTATTAATAATATTAACATTTAAAAATAATATTTGAATAAAGCTGATTTTTAAAAATGTAGCTCTTATAAAATATTTTTCACATTTTATTTGGAAGTAATTTTAAATTTATAGATAATTTACAAAATAAAAAGAAGTACAAAGAACACTCATATACTTGTACACAGATTTGTCTGTTGTTGACATTTTATCACATTTGGTTTATCATTTACTCTTTGTTTTCTATACAAATATGTATGCATACACACACACACACATAATTTCTTTCTGGATTGTGAGTAAGTTAGGTATATCATAGCCCTATACCTGTAAATGATTTATTGTCTATTATCCAAGAATAGGTATATTATTTTATATTACAATTTAGTCACAACTTCAGTACATTTAACTTGGTATATCATGCATTTATCAGGTCTACCATCATACTTCAAAGATTGACTCAAAAATACCACATTTTCTTCCCCTAGTAAGGGATACAGGATAGGGTTAGGAATTGCATTTGATTTTCATGTCTCTTTGTACTCCTTTAGTCCAGAACAGTTCCAGTGCTTTCTTTGACTTTTACGACATGGACATTTTGGAAGAATACAGTCAGTCCCTCTCATTGTGTTTTGTTTCATTTTGTTTTGTTTTCTTTTTCTTAATAGAACATTTCACATTTTTGTTTTCTGACATTTTATTGGATGTAGTTTTGACTTATCCATTCTCAACCAAAATACTGCCTAGGTCATGATGTTGTGTCCTTTTCAGGATATCACATCTACAGGTATGCATCTTAGTCCATTGGGGCTGCTATAACAAAATACCATACAGTAGGTGGCTTAAATAACAAGAATTATTTTCAAAGTTCTAGAGGCTAGGAAGTCTCTGATTCAGGTGCCAGCAAATTGTGTGTCTGGCGAAGACCCTCTCCAGTTTGCAAATACCTTCTTCTATGCTCATATTGTGGAAAGAGGGAGTGCGCTAGTCTCTTTTTCTTTTGATAAAGGAGCTAGTCCACTTTGGGGGCATGACCCTCATAAGCTCGTCCAAACTTAATTACCTATCAAAGGCCCCACGTCCAAATGCCATTGCATTAGGACTTCAACATATGAATTTGGGGATGACAAACATTCAGTCCAGCACAACACAATGTCCTCTTTTTTGTGTCCCCTGTTAGAACTAGGAAGCAGTCTTCAAGAAGACACTTTATTTATAATCAATCTCATATGCTTAAATAATAGTTTCTAATATTTTGCAGTTATATGTAATGTTGCCATGAATAACTTTATAAATGTATATTTTTATATTTTTGAAAGTGTTAGTGTAAATTCCTTGAAGTGGGATTCCTGCGTGGAAGGGCAAATGCATAGTAGTTTGGGAGAATTCCCTCGTTAAGACAATCGGAGCCCGGTGCTTTGTTGTTGGGTAGTTCTCTGGTAACTATCTCTGTTTCGTGTATGGTTAGTCATCTGTTAAAACTATCTTCCTCTACTTTTGTAAGTTTTGGTAGTCTATTTGCCTAAGATATTATCCATTTCCTGCATATTTTCCAAAGATACTAGAAGTGGGTAGAATGTACTAGCATGATTTACAAAAAAACTCCTCTGTATGAATAATTATCTCCCTCTTGTCATTTCTTATTTTGTGAATATATGTTTTCTCCCTACTTTTTAAATTATATTAACTAGTGTTTCCTATTTTAATAAAAATTTGTATGTATCAGAATTATTATATATTAATGCAATCTATTGATTTTTCTGTTCTTTACCTCATTTATTTTTGCTTGTATGTTTATTATTGTCTTTGTGTTTTACTTTGTTTTGCTATTTTGAATAATTTTATGTGATGGGAATTTGTTACATTTTTATTTCATTGATACATATTTTTGGAGACTTGAATTTTCCTCTGATTTCTGATTTAATTATATCTTATAGTTTCTGATATAGCATATTTATTATTTTTCAGAAGTTGTATTTCTGTTTGTACATCCCTGTCATCCAAGATCCATTTAATAGAACTTCTTTTAATGTGCAAGCGAGGACCTTTTGCCTTTTTTTGTTCATTTAAAATTTCTAGTTTCATTTTATTGTGTCAGAGAAAGGTGATTGTAACATTGCTACTTTGGACTTGCTGATGTTTCCATTGTGCTCAAGAAAATGATAAACTTTTGTGAAACTTCCATGTGCGTATCTATCTATCTGTCTGTCTCTCTATCTATCTTGAGATATGATCTCATTGTGTTGCCCACGCTGGAGAGCAGTGGCATGATCACAGCTCAATGCCGCCTCAACTTCCCAACCTTAAGCAATCCTTCCACCTCAGCCTTCTGAGTAGGTCGGACCACAGGCGTGCACCACCACACCATGTTAGTTATTTTTTGAAGAGATGGGGTCTCCCTATGTTGCCCAGGCTGGTCTCAAACTTTTGGGCTCGAGTGATCCTCCTGCTTTGGCCTCCCAAAGTGTTGGGATTACAGGTGTGAGCCACCACACCTGGCCCAGTAGCAATGTTTTAAATCAAAAGTATTTAAAACTGAATTTTATTTAATATATAGTAATTTGACCTCATTAAGTATTTTTATTAAGACCAAATATCTCATATTTTTAATGTTTTCATTTTTAGTGTTCATATTTCTTGTGGTAACATTTCTAGTGTTCAAGTCGATTCTCAATGTAAACAGTTGTTATCTTTCATCACAAATGCTACATTTAGACTAGAGTTTCTTAACCCAAATACTACTTATATTTTGTGCTCCCTAATTTATTGTTGCCCTGGTCTAGTGAGAGCATAGTTCCCACTATATGTATTTTTTACAACTTTTGCTTTTTCCTCACAATATTTGTAGATACATCCCTCTTCATTATAGTACATCCTTTATGATTATATCATAGTGTTCTACAATATGAATTTAACAATCTAACAATATTTCTGTTTTTAACAAACTTAGATTTTCCATTGTGTCTGTTCAATTCTGCATTGAATATCCTTATAAATACGCCTTATTTTTGCATATGTGTGATTGAACCTCTAGGGTATATATCCAGAAGTCAAATTGCTGGATTATCAAGAATGTACACTTTACATGAAATCGATGCAGCCAAATTGCCTTCCAAAGTAGCTGTGTCTATTTAAAAATTACTTCAGCACTGTATGAGAAAATATTTTTCCCACAACGTTGGCAACATTTGATATGATCAGAATTTTTATTTTTTTATTTCAGATATGATTGAAATCTGCTAGGAAATTATATCTCATTTTTAAAGGAAAAACAATCTTTAATATATTTATTCAGAATTTTTATGCCTCTTCTATAAATAGCCTGCTTATAGGTCTTGACCGTTTTTATAGGCTTCATTTTAACTTTTTTTTGTATATTATGACTATTACCTATTTTGAAATATTTTCTTCTAGAATATTACTTGATTTTATTTTTTGTCCTTTTAAAATCATTATGTAACCAAAAATCTTAATTATTGTCTGTCTTTCGCTTTTGGTGTCTACTTTTAAAAGGCTTTCATGGCTTCACTGCCATAACCAATTTTTTTCTAAATTTTCTTCTTAAGTCTCAAGATTATGTATACATGTACACATCTATATCTATACATGCATCTATACATGTATTTTATATTTAGGTCTGTAATCCAGCTGAAATGTATTTTATCAAAACATGATAGCTATTTTGAAGTACTTGATAAACTCATCAAAAAAATAACATTTTCAGTTGATTTATTAAAAAGAAACTAGAAGTAATTGATGAAAATCATAAGAAATCACAGTTAATCTGAATTTAATGATTTATGGGTGCTCTTCAATGATAAGATGTGCTACCATCACTGCATGCACTTAAGAAAATACTAAACAACCTGTCTGAATAATCAGGAAATTGATGAAAAGGAATTCTTCATTAGATATGAAGTTTGATTTCCAATTCTGAGAATCTCTGGTACAAGCCAATATTCACAATATTTGGCTTATTCAGTTTTGAAAAATATATTTTGATAATTATTTTTAAAATTAAAATCATTATACATGCAACATGATCTATATATGTATAAAAACTATATGATGCAGAGAAGCAAGCAGAAAAAATGTACATCCAGGAGCTTAACCCCTGTATTTATTTTGAGCTGTATATAGGTATATATATTTACATATAGATATATTCAGATATACACACAGTATTTTTATGAATTGGGATTCACACTATAAATACTTTCATAACTTGCTGTAACGTGAAACTGTAAGTTACAAACACTTTTTCATGCCATTCAGTATATAGCTATATCACTTTTAAGGAGGACATAATTCTAAATAATTCTATTATAATTGTTGGATATTTAAGTTGTATGTAGTTTGTTTTTTTATAATCAATGTTATAGTTAACACATACACACTTTTATATTTGGGAAATCATCCATGTTTTATTCTTACAGAAATATCCTAGATATGGTAAAAATCTAAAAATGAGTGTAGCAAAAATGAGTAAAAATGTATGCATATTTTAAAAGCTTTTAATACATTTGGCCAAATTCATTATTGATGCATTCAAAAGTATTGATTGAGCACTTGTGTCAGGAACTATTTTATTGAAGATACAAGAACAAACAACATAAACACAGTTCTAATCCTCATAGAGCTTAAAATCCAGTTAGGGAAACAGATATTAAGCAAATAATAACACTGATATATAAAAATAATGCTATCAGTTATGTAGTATATACCATGTGCCAAGCCCTATTATAGGTACTTTATATAAATAAACTTTTAAAAACTTTCACAGCGATACCATGATATAAAGTACAATTATCATTTCCATTTTTTCAGATGGGATAATCAAGAAGACATATTATAAAAAAAAAAACTTGCTTAAGTTTACAGTCAGTAAGTTGTGAAACCAAAATTCCAAATTTGATTCCAGTGTTTGCTTTGTAACCAGTAAATATGCAGAAAATTATAAACTCTTTAAGGGAAAATGCAGAGAGTTAAGGAAGCAGAAACCAAAAAAAAAAAAAAAAAAAAAAACGAAAAAAACCAAAAACCCTTTATTTAGCAATTGCGAATCATTTGATTATTCTAAAGAGATTAAATGTCCTTCTTGCATCAGGAATCCTGTAAAGAAAGTCAGAAAAAATGCCCTTAAAGAAGCATAATTCAACTGTTTATAATAGGGTAGCTGTACTTGAATAATATAGCCCCAGTAGCTAAAAAATATTACCTATCTATAACACCAAGCTGGCCAAATCGTTAATGGTGCTTTATTGGCATTGATCGACTGCCTCATTGCTTCATCAGATAGTTTTGCATGAGTAATTGTAGGTCACTACTTGTAAAGTGGTTGAATTTGCATAGTGCACATTAATCAACAATCATTCTTGCCTTGAGAAATAGTGAAACAGATGGCAACAGCAATAGTACAAGTGACTGACTTGCCTCAGCAGTCTGGGTGGATATTCAATCAAGAAAATTAGTTTATTGTGGTGATGATTTATTTTAGCTTCCAGTTGCTGTCTCCAAGTAGCAACTCAATAAATAAGACCTTCTGAAATGTCTCCAGGTTTGTTCCCTACAATTGCAACAACAAAATGATGTCTTTAGTATTACATGTTAAAATCCAAATACCTTCATAAGCTGTTTCCTATTGGCACTAATTTTTCAACTGCTTTCAGGATACGTGTTGCAATTTCTGCCTAATGCCACTTGTTTATGAGCTGACTTTGGTAAACATCACTGCTATATCTCCAATTTACTCTTTATTCTTACTTTATTGTGGATTCAACCCCTAAACAATTTTTTTTATTGATTCAAGTTTAAAAATTATAGTATCAGCTCTATAAAAAGCGTATATTTACTGTTACTCTCCTACTGCCTTATTTTTCTTGGAGATTAATTGGAGCAAACAAAACCTGTTCTAGTTTGACATGATCCGTGCTATTGAGCAGAGTGGGATAAGGAAGCAGAGTTCCTGATTCCCTCAGGTGTATTTACTCTTGTGTGCGGAATTGGTGGGTTCTTGGTCTCACTGACTTCAAGAATGAAGCCGCGGACCCTCCCGGTGAGTGTTACAGTTCTTAAAGGCAGCGTGTCGGGAGTTTGTTCCTTCTGATGTTTGGAAGTGTTCAGAGTTTCTTCCTTCTGGTGGGTTTGTGGTCTCACTGGCTCCAGGAGTGAAGCTGCAGACCTTTGCAGTGTTACAGCTCTTAAGGCAGTGCGTCTGGAGTTGTTCGTTCCTCCCGTCCGGAGTTGTTCATTCTTCCAGCTGGGTTCGTGGTCTCCCTGGCCTCAGGAGAGAAGCTGCATACCTTCGCAGTGAGTGTTACAGCTCATAAAGGCAGTGTGGACCCAAAGAGTGAGCATCAGCAAGATTTATTACAAAGAGCAAAAGCACAAAGCTTCCACAGTGTGTAAGAGGACCCAAGCGGGTTGCCCACTGCTGGCTCTGGCAGCCTGCTTTTATTCCCTTATCTGGCCCCACCTACATCCTGCTGATTAGTCCATTTTACAGAGAGCTGATTGGTCTGTTTTACAGAGAGCTGATGGGTCCCTTTTGACAGGGTGCTGATTGGTGTGTTTACAATCCCTGAGCTAGACACAAAAGTTCTCCAAGTCCCCACTAGATTAGCTAGACACAGGGTACTGATTGGTGCATTTACAAACCTTGAGCTAGACACAGAGTGGTGATTGGTGTATTTACAATCCCTTAGCTAGACTTAAAGGTTCTCCAAGTCCCCACAAGACTCAGAAGTCCAGCTAGCTTCACCTAGTGGATCCCGTATGGGGGCCGCAGGTGGAGCTGCCTACCAGTCTCATGCCGTGTGCTCACACTCCTCAGCCCTTGGGCGGTCGATGGGACTGGGCGCCGTAGAGCAGGGTGCAGTGCTCGTCGGGGAGGCTCGGGCCACGTAGGAGCCCACAGTGGTGGGGAGGAGGGAGGCTCAGGCATGGTGGGCTGTGAGTCCTGAGCCCCACCCCCCAGGGAGGCAGCTGAGGCCTGGCGAGAATTCGAGCACAGTGCTGGCGGGCTGGAACTGCTGGGGGACCCGGCGCACCCTCCGCAGCTGCTGGCCCGGGTGCTAAGCCCCTCACTGCCCAGGGCTGGCAGAGCTGGCTGGCCACTCCAAGTGTGGGGCCTGCAGAACCCACACCCACCCGGAACTCACGCTGGCCCACAAGCGTCAGCAAGCAGCCCTGGTTCCTGCCCATGCCTCTCCTTCCACGCCTCCCCACAAGCCGAGGGAGCAGGCTCCGGCTTCGGCCAGCCCAGAGAGGGGCTCCCATGGTGCTGCGGTGGGCTGAAAGGCCCCTCAAGCGTGGCCAGAATGGGCGCCGAGGCCAAGGAGGTGCCGAGAGTGAGCGAGGGCTGCGACGACTGCCAGCACGCTGTCACTTCTCACTCTTTCACATCTATGTTAGCTTCCAGAGGAAAAAAAAAAGATACTTATATTTTAAAAAATCAGGGGAAAAGATCAAAGAAAAGGTAAAAGTTGTAATGTCTACACGGGAAGAAATCAGAGTAATGACATTAAGTCTTCAAGACTGACAATACTTACTACAGATGAACAAACATTAAGTCAGCAAACATTACAAATGATGACTCCATTTCTTATATGAGGCTGAATTACTAACCTTAAGAGTAATTTCTGTCTCTCTCAGATATGTTATAAACTTCTCAGAATCTCTGTCCTTGGAAACTTTAAAAACAGATGGGCTGTAGTGATTTCAGAAGTGATATCCAAGCATGCAAGTGAATACACCAAATGAACCTTAGTCCTTTCCAATTACATAATTTTATGGTCATGGGAAATCTCAAACTCCAGTTTTGTCTTGGCATATTTGGTCTGTTTTTACAGGAAAGCAGCTGATGTTAGGGGTTGTATAATGAAATTTCAACCACCGATTGTGCTAATTGTAGTAAAATGTGAAGGAAAGCATTCTGATCTGGTTATTCTCATTGAACCAGTTTTCCTAAATCTTACACACTTCACTTTGAATTGGGTTATAGAGCTCTTCTAACCCCAGTCATTCAACACATCAAAGAAATCTGGAATTCTCTGAACAGATGGGGTAGCAAAGGACCTGAGTACGTGGATACAGATTAATGTTATGGCAGAAGTGAAATCTAGTACATAATAGATGGCATCTAGCAGATATAGTCATTAATGCATCTTGGAGGAGGTCTCCAAGATGAAGGGAGAGAGTCTATTCCAACACAGAGGTAAAACATTGTAACAGGAACAACGCAGTAAAGGTTGCTGCTTGGGCATTAGCAGTAGAGCATGACACCCAAATGGCTCCAGCTAGTAGCCTGAGATAAGAATTTAGAAGCATCTCTCCCTCCGAATGGACTGCACTCCCCAGTTTCCTGCTGTGCCCTTTAAATGTAGCCTTTTGGCATTTGCCAATGAACTTAAAGTGACCCACGCCCTATTTCATTATATAAGCTGCTAGTGCCACTCTCTTGCTTTCTCAGTCCTGCCTTCTGTGACCTGGGGGCAAAGGACTGCCCTTCCAACTCACAGTACCCTCCCTGCCCAGGATCTGTAAGTAAAATCTTTGTGCTTGGTTCCTGCTGTGGTGGTGTATTGGATTTGTGCCTTCCATCTGAAGAAGCAGATGCTTCCCAGGCCTGGTTTTTCCCTTGGATGCTGAGGAGAGCACAGGTTGGGCTCCTAACACCATAGTGATGATCAGGCAGGCATAACTGAACACAAGTCAGAGAAGAGCCACAAGAGCGTCTGCCAGTATAAACAAGTTTCCCATGTGAAGGATGCCCCTGTTGGGCATTAGACTGTCTTCCAGGTAAAATAAGCATCCCATGAAAGTCACACTGTAAACAACCACGTCCATCTCCCCTTCAGTTCCCATCAGAGCAGTGTTGCTAGACACTCTGGTACTGGAATGCCAATTTATCTGGGGGCACTCTAAACAAACACGAGAACAAAGACTATCTGAGAAGCTAACAACATGAAATCCAGACACGCAACTCAGCATTAGGTTAGTCTGTTGGAAAATAGTAGAGGCTTAACTATGAAAATGAACCTTCAGCACCTGGGCTTGGAGGAATTAAAATAGCAAGACAGGGACTTAGATGTAGGATTAAAGTAATAGATGAGGCACCACGAATGAGAATGACACAGGCAACAGGTTTGAAATTCACCTTCTAAAAGGAGGCTCTAATTTGTTTAATGACACAGATCTACATAAAAGCCAGTTTTCCAGTGGGGGACTGTCAGGGCAAGAAAAAGATGTTTATGCAGAGATCCTTAATTTTTTTAATTCTCTTAGCTTGAATTTATTATTGGTTCTGGGAATTGGAACTGGCTTAAACCACAGGTGAAATGTCAAGAAAGCCCGCTGAGAGGAAGCTTTGGAACTTTGTAGGGTCTAATAAAAACCACCTAGAGAAATGAGGTTACCTCAGGTGCACTCACTTGCAGAGTGACAATGCTACCAGACAAGGTGCAGATGAGAAACTTTGAGCCTGAGTAACAACTAAGTTTATGATTCCAGACTCAGCTGTGGCTACCAGACACCAGAAACGTGTAGTCCTTTGAGTGCAGCAGGATAAGCATAGTACAGGACTAATTTGTTCAGCTACTGTTCTAGCTTATTGCTAGTCTTTGGCAGATAGTAGTGCTCAATTGCTATAGATGTGGCCACTGATGCTACTACAGGGCTCTGTCTGACCTGTTTTTCTCTGAAATATTTCAGAAAGGTGAACATGACCTCTAAGGCCAGAAATGATTTCTCTTTAAAGCTATATTCTTCCTCCTCAACCTATGTGTTTAATGATTATTTTTGAATCATTAAATTTCACAGGTGAAAATTCAGGAAACTCACTCAAAAGACCATGACAATGATGTGCCCTAGGAAAGAGAAAGAAATATTCCCATTAAAACTGGTCATTATGGTGATCTGCCTGAACCATAGAACCAAGATTCCCATCCCGTTTTACAGGGAATACCTAATAAAATCAAATGAATGTGAATTCATATAACAAATATTTGACATCTGTATTTTTCTCAATGATAGCAGGAAAAAAATTACAAATTATTCTCTGACTCCAAGATCTTCTTTCCAATTTAGTTTACTTTTATGATAAAGTGTCGTGCAGTGAAGAAACATGGAAATATAGTGGAAATCTATATGATATTCAGAAAAGTTTTTCTATTGGTCATGCATATTATACAAATCAATAAATATACATGTACAATAAGAATCACATTGATATTGTTTGTGGTTATAGTTGTGATATTTACTTGCAATGAAATAGGGTAGAATTGCCAAGACATCTAATCCAAACAATTATCAACGATATGTTACTTTTGAATCTATGAGATTCTACTCATTTGATGCTATTTAAATTACTATAACCTTAAGATATTTTAACCATTCAATAATATTGAGAAGAGAGTTATGAAGGATGTAGTGAATATTTCTAAACCAAAGTATTTCTTCTTTCTTTAGAATTGATTATAAATTGTTGTTTCATAAAGGTTAATATAATGTAAGGATAACTGTTCCCCTGACTAACAAATTAATCAGATCATTTTGATAGCAGAATATTTTAAAGAAGTATTTGCATATATGTGCAGAAATATATTTCTACATGTTTTTACTGTCTCAGTATTGCAACTCTCTAAATTTCAGTTAATTTTTTAAAAAGGTGGTTGGAATGATTTCAAAAGAAAAGACACATGGATATTATGTGGCCTAGGACAAAATAATTATGCTGCAGTGTTTAATCATGTCAAATATTCATGCTAATGACCTATTTTTAGATTAGTGAACACTTGAGAGTACATTGCCATTGTTTTATCAGAGTCTTGTTATAAAGAGGCAAAAGTTTTTTTGTTTTTTGTTTTTTTCAAGACAGGCTGAAGTGACAGAATTTGGCATAACCTACAAACTTTGACACTCTACTTGTTAGTAAGACTTTCTTTCATAACCCTACTCCCACACATTTAAAATGTATTTTCTGATGCCCTTGACAATACGAAACAGCTTAAATATTCTGAAATCTGAAGGTGTGGTGTTAAGGCACATGCATTTTGAAAATAATCACAACTACAGAAAAAAAAACCCTTCTACTGATGAGAGAGAAACTGAGTTTCTCAGATAGCATGCACTGTTTCTGGAAGATTTGACATTCTTTCAGTGGAATTTCCAGCCACATGGAGTTTTCCTGGTACATCTATATATTTAATTAAAAGGGAAGTTCATTCTAAACAAACACAGATGTTTATAGTTCTGCTTGACTGACAACATTTCTCTTTGCCAAATATTATTGTTTGGAGAGTCATTAAAGGTCTGACTAGAAACAACTCTACATTAAAAGGAGAGAATTGCAGTTTAGTTGCAGTAATTAAATCACTTGATAGCTAGTGAGGCTGAAATGGAGCAATGAATGAATATTTTTTGGAAGCTACAACACAGCTTATCAGTGATCTAAGATGTCGGCATACGTTGTTCAAGTGAGTCAGGTATCTGTGTGCATATGCACTTATTTGCCGTTAGAAAATCAACCCAATTCAGTGTTTGACAGAAAAATACACTACGAGAAAATAGGATCTTGAGTCGATGAGCTTGAGAAGCATTCAAATAAACAAAATTAAGCAGATTTTCTTATTTCAGTATATTCTAAGAGCATTCAAAATGCAATTATGCCTTGAGAGAGGAACATAATGTTTCTCATTATATGAAGAAATGAACATAATGTTTCTCAAAATTGACCACAAAACCCCTTTCCCCCATAATATTTCATAGTGTTGGTGGTTTGGGGGATTTGCTTCAGGATATGTTGCTTTGCAAGGTTGTTCAGGTGGTAAATCTAGTCTCTCTTTCTGACCCTTTGGAATGGATTGCCTCCCCTCCTCAAACACAAATTGACTCCTAAAACAAATTATCTGAACTATCAGCCTGTCTCGATGGGCGCCTCCTTATGTGTTTATTTTCTTCTTTAGCTTGTGATTGTTCCCCTGGTACTAAGTTTTAGATTCACGAACTTTTTATAATAGCAGAATGGCAGATTAAGTGGAGGAATCTCTTACCTCCCTACCGCTGGCACCTAAAATAATTTGGTCTGCATACTTAGCATACACACCCTCCACTGTGCTCTAAAGGAGTATTGCCTATTCAAGCCTAGTTTGGGTGTTTTTATGACATAGAATAGAATAAATTGAGAGAGACAGAGGAAATATAGTGTGAAGGAGATTAACAACAATACTAATAATAAAAATAATATTGCTTACTTTTCAAGGAGAGCTACTGTTTTTCAAGAGTATGTATAGTAAACAAAGCTGAAACTAAAGGAATAGAAATAGAAAAGGCTGTCAGGTGGCCAAATAAAAAAAATCATAAAGAAAGGCAAGAGGAAAGAAATAGAAAACCCTTGCTGGGTGAAGCGGCAGGAGATGATATAGTTAGGATTAGGCTTGAATGAAGACTTTCAGACTACTAGAGAGATGAAAAATAATTTAGGGTGAGAGTAAAGGCAATTTGGAAAAGTGTTGCTATTGAGTATGAACTGGATATCCTTTAACTGTCTGTTTAGAGATACCAGGTAAAAACCCGGATGCCTTGTTAATTACTTTTAGCTACTGGTCTATGTTTCTGTGAATGAATGTAACCGTATGTAAGAATAATGCCACCAGGCACCTTCCGTTATGTTTAGGTTGTATTAGATTCTTTCATTGGCCAACCTTCTGGACCTGTGGCTCAGCTTTTTGGATTTTAGTTTTCTAGAAGTTCTTTGCCCTACCCACTGTTTTGGTTTTGACAGTCCTATCTGCCTTGAGTAAAAAATGTCTGTATGCTTTCTAAGTCCTGCCATTCCACAAGACACTACTCCTTAGCCCTGGGTTCTTTCTTCCCACCATCTTTTCCTATCCCTAGTCATTGTGATAGGGCACTTAGTTAATTCCCTTCCCCTACCTCCTCCTGGGAAATTGGAGAAGTTCTTAGATGGTACTGAAGAATTCGTGTCTCTGTTTGAAGAATTGGGTTTGTTGATCCTATCTGTTAATCTTTGTCTGCCCTGTGCCACAGTGTTTTTAGACCAAACAGATGAAGGTTGAAATGGCAGTTTCCTCAAAGCAGAGGCTCAAGATGTCCATGCCTCATCTGAGACATCTGTCAAGGCAGGGGTTCCTTGGAATAGGAAGGGTAAAATTCTGAGAGTTATGCTTATGAATATGCAGAGCCAAAAGTGGGAAAAGAAAGAGTGGTTGGAAGGAGAGAGATCAGAAGCTGTGAGACCCTGGATTGTGTAGTGTAGACCAAAGTGGGGATCAAGGATAAGTGTGTGTGAATTCTAAGACCTTTGCCCTAGCAGTCAACAGATTGGAGGATGCCATGAAGTATGCAGAGGGCAGGTGAGGACATGTGTAGATCATCCCTTTATGCAAGCAGTGCTTGGAAATATCCATATCCACACCCTACCAGGTTGGATGTGCTGTGCCATCTGTAGAGAACTGTCAATAATACTGTAACTATGCAAAGTTCAGATATCATATTTCAAAACCTTAAAAATATGTATTTTGTTGCACCAACCTAAGAAGGTTATTCTGTCTCCAATGCTCTGTGCCAAATATTTGTTCTCATTTATGTATTACCTGAGCATGGTATGTCTCTATCAGTGCAACGATGCCTCTCTCCTCTAGGCACCCTGTGAGTTGGCAGCATGCCATGGTAATGCATCACATTTTATACCCTGTTCCAGCCTATTTGGCAAGCAAAAACTCAACAGGGTATCCTATTTATATATGCATCCTTGTTCTTTTTTGTTATTTTCTATGATTTCTTTTATTGCTATTCCAATTTATTTTTCATAGACTGTTTGAAGGATTCCTGTTTAAGCATTTTGCTCCCACTAAGAAGAGTCTATAAAATCCTTTGCAAATAGACATTTTTTCATGTCTAATCATTTAATCATTTTAGATGTCTATTTGCAAATGATTTTATACAAAAAGAAACCTAAGAGGGATTCCCATTTAGGCTTGTTTATTGCTTATAAGACCATATGATTCTCTGTTTTCCTTTGTTGTTTCTTAGGTATATTGTGACCGAAACTTAAAAAATTTTTACATGCTTAAGTGTATAAATCTTATGATAATTATTTCATTGCTTTTATTATTATACTTTTTAATACATTCTCTTCTTAATTTTTTGTACACAGTCAAATTGAGTCTAAGAACGATGTTAGATGGCATTCTGAAGAGAACTATTACATATTCATTGTTTTTAAAATAGCACTGACTTTTTAATATAGCATAATTGAAGTTCACATTTAATTTTCTATCAATCGATCATATAATCTATGTTTCACATTACCTTGATTTATAAGCAGGTGTAATTTATTTTCCTTAGATTATAATTGTTCAGTGCCTTTACATCTTATGATTTATGTTTTTATTTACACAAAAGTTATGTATCACCATGCACTTTTTACATTTGAATATTTAAGCAAGAAAAAAAATTCGTGTAATTTCCCAGAGGTTTCTTTCAGCTCAGCTGGCAGCAGGTACTTGGTTAGAATTTACGCCTAATCTAATGCTCAACACATGGAAAGTACAACTTTTTCTTCCTTTATTTCTTACTGAACCTGATTAATAGACCACATGGGGTGTTTTGAAAAATCCAAAGTTGTTTGCTGCATTCTGTCTATAACACTGGAATATATGGAAATAGGGGTTGGTGGTGAGGATTTTTTCTTTAGCTTCAAATATTTAGGGAAGGCATATATTCTATTAAAAACACACATAGTGAATTATTGACTATACACACACATACAGGGTAATTTATAGATCTTTTATGTGGTTGTATCTTACAGTTTGCTCTGCTAAGATATAGGCAGCATGTAGAAACTGCCTTATGCATTTTTTCAACTGACAAAGAACTAGCATAGTAGAAACTCAAAACACCTTTATAATAAAATTAGCTAATCAATAAACTCTATCAATTTTAGGAGACGTAGTGAGCACTTGTTATTTTTTGGCTTCTCATATTCCTCTACTTTTCTGTTAACTTTATCTAGGTTAGCTCTGGGGACCACACTTAACCTCACACTCAGCTCCCTTGCTGAATGAAGGGCTCTTATTTGGGTCAGAAATAGAGCCTGTGACCTACATGTAAGTCAGTCAATACATCAATCAATCAAAGAATTGAGTTTCTGACTTAAATAGGTACCATAAGACTGAACAAATCTTCTAACAGAAATCTTTAGGATGATACACTTGTTATTATGCATGGACCTGAAGCTGAGAAAACACTGGCTTTGGAGAAGCTGTAGTAATCTTTGTGACCAAAGTGGGTGGGTAGGAGATTCTGTGGCCCCTGAGGATGGAGATGCACAGCCAAAGGCAGAGCAGAGAGATGGAGAAAATCAAGTGCTAGGGATGCAATTACAATGTCTGCCTAAGCTTTAGAGCTAGCTGTATACTGAGACCTTTTAGCTACATGAGAAAATACATTCTCTATTTGCTTAAATTATTTTTAGTTGAGCCTTATGTTTTTTGCAACTGTAAGATTCTTCACTGATACCAAGAGAAAATCACTAAGACTCCACCTTAGAAAAAACATACAAACTCACTTTTGTTCTCTCTTCTTGTTCAAGTATAAAATGGAATTTTACATCTCAACTGTTTAAGTAGTGGCAACCAAACTGTACCTGAACTATGCTCTCACTCAAGTACTCCTGAGAGAAGAGAGGAGAATAGAGACACAGAGCTCTAGAATAGTATGCTAGATCAAAAAGCGACACTCCAGACCTTCACTCCAAATCTTAGAATTATGCTGGATCAACCAGAGACACTCCAGATCTCCACTCCAAATCTCAAAATTATACCAGATCAACCAGAGACACTCCAGACCTCCACTCCAAATCTTAGTATTATGCTGGATCAACCAGAGACACTCCAAATCTCAATATTATGCTGGATTAACTAGAGGCACTCCAAATCTTCCTTTTGAAGGAAGAGTTCTGAGGGTAGGGTAAGTTTGAAAGTCACTGGTTTAGAGTGTTTTTATGCTTGAAACCAAGCAGGCAGCAGCAGTACTAAAGCTTATTTATATTACTCTGTTTTAAACAGCCTGACTCCATCCAGCACTACAGACTCACATGTCTATAATATTTATAATCTCTTCCCTTGATAAAAATGGCATTATTCAGGGGTAACTGAAATCACTCTACAGTTTATGACATTTTTTAACTTTCATCATCCAGTGTGTTACTTTTTTTCACCCATTGAATGATATAAATGCTTGCTACCCTTCACATAATTTTAATATGCATGATAGACCCATTTCTTTAACTAGTACTTTATTAATTAAGCCAAATTAGGCATTCACATTTATCCAGCAGTAGTTTACCTTAATAGAAGAATGCATTAAATTTCTCAAAATTTTATAAATATTTAGACTTGCGTTGAAATATTTTGTTGATTACTAAAGGATCCAAGTCTGCCATCAACTTCCTGGTATCTTTCAATGAGGCGGTTGTTATAAACAAAAAGGAGTATAATGTATACAAATGAGATTGTGCATTAAAAAAGTATTGCTTAGTGCTAGGCACACAACTCATTAGTCATCATCACAATCATAACTTTTATCAACCATCACTACCTCTTTAACGATTATCAGCTGCAAAATTATTTACATATTAAATATTCAACAAATCTATTGGTAATTATTAAGATAGATTCCCACATTACTTTAAAATTAAATTTTGTATTTGAAATAATTTTAGGCTTACAGAAAATTGGCAAAAATAATATGGAAGGTTTCCATATACCTTTCAACCAGCAACACCAATTAAGATAAATGTTCTAAATAATTTTGTCATCAATATTTAAAGCCTATAAATCGAATCGCTAATTCCCATAAAACAAATCATGTCTATACAATTATTTGGACGTGCATATTAATTGTCTTAATAGCACAGTAGCCTAAAGCAAAAATAACACTAAAGCAAGTGGTTGATTATTTTTTGGCATAGCATTATAATCAACTGAACTTTGTTCATAAATCTGAGTAATTATAAATTATAACTGGAAAAATATCTAAAGTAGAATTTTGGGGGAAAAAGGTTAATAATAGGACACATATATTTATAACTGATTATAACAAGCAGAAAAAAAGGGGAAAAACCTACACTATAGAGAAAATATCTTAAATAACAATATTTTCTTAACCCAGTTTTAAAAATTATGGAACACATTGTCAACGAAATCTATTTTTTTTTTCCTTGAAAAAGTACGACCTTTCTTGGAGATCTAAAACACATTGGTAATGGAAAATGGGAATAGATTCAAAGCTTTCTTTGGCTTCCCAATAGCTTTAAAATTCTGTAGTTGTTTCCATTGTTCTGAATACACTGAGACCTAGGATCACCTGCTACAGTCTCAAGATGCTAATCTGCATTATTAAGTTTAGTCTCATGATTCTGTGCATGTATGTACTAATACAATAACTATGAATTGCATATAGATTTCACTTACTTTCCAAAAACCTGTTTGTTAACAGTAACCACAGGAACAGTTGTCTGGACATCTGTCCATGAGGAATTGGCTTGAAATGACTAACTCACTTCACAAAGAGCCACAAGATCTCTTTGATTCTAATACTCTTTACTCCCCATGGACTTGGGTCAAATGAAAGCCCTCATTACATTTCTCACAGGTTACAGTGTCAAAATACCTTGCTCTGTCTTAAAAACTGAAGTTTACCCCTCTCTTTAATCAGCTCTTGGGATATTTTTACAGTGCTAAATTATTGAAGGAGTGGGTTAAATACCATGAGAGTGGGTTGTTACAAAGCAAGTCCAGATCCTAGTACCTCTCTGTCTTGCATACTTACTTCCTCCCTTGCCATGAAGTCACCCTCACGAAATGCTGGCAACGTTTTCTTGGATTTCACAGCTTCCAGAATCATGAACCAAATAAATTTATTTTTTTAAATTAATTACCCAAACTGTATCATGTTATAGCAGCAGCAGACAGACCAAAACAGGTTATAATTAAATTTTCCTCTGGTCACTACAGGTTCCATAGTGGATTATGTACTGCCACCTGCACCTGACTTAGCAGTGTAGACTTACACTTTTGCTGAATCTCATTTCTTTTCGTGTGCTGACCCCTGATGCTGACTTCACAGTTATTCAGAAACTGTACTTTTAAAATTTATTTCTAGATAACAAGAGCTTGTCAAAAAAGCAATTACCGTAACTTGTATAGAGCCCCAGACTCATTTCGTATGTAATATATCTCTAGGATATCAGTCTATGTCACTCCCCAGTACTTTTTTGGTATAATTCAGGCCATTAACTAAATGTACTATTTAAAATAGGGCACACTTCAAATTGCCTTTTCCTAACCCATACAGATTTTACATGGTTTGCTTAATTTCAAGCCTTTATATATAATTGCTGGCAGGATGTCATCTATTCTTGGGAATATAACAGGAAACACAATTGAAGTGGATGATAAGCAATAACAACAAAAACAAATGTTATTTGGGAAGTAATTGTATTGGATGTTCTAAATACAAATGTGAAATCAAAGGCTTAAATGTAATTACTAATGTAAAGGTTTACATTGAAAGTCACTGATAGGTTGGTTGAGGGAGCATTTGGTATAAAAATAAAAAAATAAAAATCTACATTAGGGCTAAACCCTAAAGACTCCCTGAAGAATAATTTCTATTATTCTTCTATTATTCAGTATACATAGGAAATATTTGAGGGAATTATTAAAAGTTCAGATCCTTGGGTCCCATCTTCTATATATAATAAAAATTGCCCTTGTTAAATGAGAGAAATGTATTGCAAAGTATGACTAATCAAAATAATAATGTAAGTTACGTAATTAATGAAATACTACTTTATGAGATTGGCAGGTTATGGGGAAAATAAGATATCATATATTGCTGCAACATTTTTGAAAGACACTTTAACAGTATTTATCAAATGACATCAAGAGTCCCATAGTTTTTCATTTAATAATTCTGTGATTTGAATTTAGTCTAAATGTGTATATAAACATATACACAAGAATTTTGGTTTTACACTTGTATATTGTAGCATACATTTAAAATTAAATGTCTCACAAATATTAAATTATGAAATCCATGAAAAAAATATTATGTACTCATAAATGATTGTTTTTTACATGGGAAGAGGTTTTGATTTGTGTTTTACATGGGAAGACGTTTATTATGTTGAATGATCACTTATGATAGAAAGTAATATGCATTTTGTTACACCCATGAGACTATTTCTGGCTGTAAAGATAATGGATATTTTATCTATATCTTTTGTTTGTATTTTTCCATATGTATGTTACCTATGTAAGTACAATATTTTTAATTTACAGAGAGTTAAAAAACTGATATTTCCCAGCTGATAAAAAGGCAGAGAAATTGATAATCCACATAGTTTGTTAATTCTGTCAATAGTTTTAGCTATATGTGTCAGAATTCTTGGAATCATTGGGTCTAATGAATTTCTTAGAAATAAAATCAAAGGAGATAGAGATTCAGAAAAAGATAAGGGAATTTCAAAAATTTGGGAAAAATAGAATTAAAAGATAAAAATAAAAAATGTAAACTTTATTTCTCAAACTAAACTCCATCAAGTTCAAGATACTTTTCTAAGCAATGATACCAGCCCTTTAGTGTATCCCTAAAGAAGAGAAGGCCATGGAAATTTAACCCTGTCAAGGCAGTCTTTTCTACATTATTAACTGAAGATAAATGGGTATCATTTAAAGACCTTTTTAAGATTATGAAAAATAAGTCAGCAGGAGTCAAACAGGATGGAAAACTTGATGCCTAATGATTTCTCCTCAAAACTCTCTGTGATTTAATATGAGAAAAACCAATCACCTTTGAGCCACTATCACATCTGTGGTAAGTTGTGTACTACACAGTGACCAAATTACAAGGAAATGAGAGGATATGAGGAAAAAGTAGGGGACTCATAAATATACATCTTTAGAAGTCTAACTGCCTAGAAATTATGTAACAGTGTGAATTTCCAAGGCCATGTGTCACACTCAGAAGCAAGAATATTGCTATATTCACTTAAAATAGGTTTTCTTTTTTTTTGCACTATGCCAGCTATGTGTGATTAACCATATAAAACAAATTGCTGTCAGTTTTGCTCAATGCAATTTTGTATTTATTGCATTTAGCTAAAATTCATCATCTGATTGATAATGATAACACTTACTGAGTGAAAACATTATGCCTGGCACTCTTCTAAGCATTTTACATAAATTTATCTCATGCATCTTTAGGATGAATCTATAAGGTAGGATTTATTAGAGATAGTACTTTTCTGGTTCCTTGTCTTTTGGATAGATTGTTTCAGTGGAAAAGATCTGGAACTCGAGGGCGGCTCTTCAGATTCTTTTGTCCCACAGGGTGATCCCTTGATGTAGTGCTCTCCCCCTACCCCTAAGAATGGAGCCTCCTGAGAGCCAGACTGCAGTGAGTGTTATTGCTCTTCTGGGTCTAGCCACCCAGTATGGCTACCAGGCTCAGGGCTGGTGCTGGGGAATGTCTGCAAAGAGTCCTGTGATGTGATCCATCTTCAGGTCTCCCAGCTGTGGATACCAGCACCTCTCTAGTGGAGGTGGCAGGGGAGTAAAGTGGACTCTGTGGGGGCCCTTGGTTGTAGTTTTGTTTACTGTGCTGGTTTTCTTGAATGCTAGTTATGTTAGCAGGGAAGTAGTCATGTGGACAGACTCAGAATCTCTAGTTAGCTAGGATGTTTCAGGAGATGGAATTAGCTATTGTTTTCTCCTTCTATGGAGCCGGGTTGTTCTGTTATGAGTTGCTGTAACCACTTGAGTTGGTGGCCTTCAGCCAGAAGGTGGTTCTCTCAAGACAACACCAGCTGTGATTGTAGAAGGGGGATATAAGCTTGCCCTACATTGGCCTGGAAAAGTATTCAGGTTTCTTATGCTATGGGCAGGGCCCTAGAGCTCCCAAGAGTTCATGTCTTTTGTCTTTAGCTACCAGGTTAGGTAGAGAGAAACTATCAGGAGGGTCTGAGCTCAGGCTTTCCTTGGGTGAGGCATGCTGTGACCAGTGTGGGGTTGGGGGGGTGGTGCTTAGATCACTGGGGTTATGTTTTAAGGGGGATTATGGCTGCCTCTTCTTGCGTCATACAGGTTGCTAGAGAAGTAGGGGAAAGCCAGCAGCATCAGGACTCACCCAGCTCCCACACAGCCTGCAAGGCCACTCTCACTCCCACTGTGCCCCACCAACAGCGCTGAGTTTATATCCAGGCAACTAGTGTGCAGGGCTCACATCTTTCCCCAGGCTACACGCCTCCCCACTGAGAAAGTAAGCAGGGCTCTCAGGCCTTGCTCCTCCCTGCCTGTTCACACCGTCAGTTCATCAGCTGTGGCTTCTGTGTTCATATCTGCACTTCCTGTTCGTCCCCCTTCCGCAGATTCTGCTGGGAAAATTCTTGTTCAGTCAAAATCATTGCAAAATTCAGTTTCCTTCACCCTGTGGCTCCTCCCCAATTCTGCTGGCTGCCTGTCCCCAGGACCCCTGTGAGATAAAGCCAAGGATGACTTCCCTGGGCCTGAACTGGGGACTGAAAGTGACTACAGGGATCTTTCCACTGTTTCTCCTACTTTTATATTTCACTCAGCTCCCTAAATCTGTTTCAGCTCTGGGTGAGGTTAAATCCTTCTCCCATGTTCTGGAATTTCAGGTTCCCTAGTGGTGATATGTGTTTGGAGGCAGACTTTCCCCTTCTCACACTTTGAGAACTCACAGTTTTTTAGCTGTCTCATGGAGTTTGCAGCGGCAAGCCACTTCTTTCAAAGGGTCTGTGAATCCTTTCAGTTTACTTGGTGTGTTTCTACAGTTATTGGAGCAAAAATTCATGAAGTGAGTCTCCATACCTCATGCTGTTTGTCCAAGTGGGAGCTGCATGTTAATCCTGTCTCCTCTCTGCCATTTTCCCATTTTCCTAATATCTCTAATAAATCCTACCTCGTAGATTCATCGTAAAGATTGCATGAGATGAATTTATGTAAAATGCTTAGAAGAGTGCCAGGCATAGTTTTCACTCAATAGGTGTTATCATTATCAATTAGATGAGGGATTATACCTAAATGCAATAAATACAAAATTGCATTGAGCAAAACTGACAGCAATTTTTTTGTGTGGTTAATCACACATAGCTGGCATAGTGAAAAAAAAAAAAAGAAACTCTATTTTAGATGGATATAGCAATATTCTTGCTTCTGAGTGTGACACATGGCCTTGGACATTCACATATGGCAAACACTTGGCAGTCCCTAATCATATTCAAGAAGAATTTTTATCAATTGGGGGCTTTCTTTGAGAAGGGTCGTTTAACAGCTGAGGGTTAAAGATTGCATTTAAAGAAAGAAATATTGTTAGATAATTTCTGGGTAGTTAGACTTATAAAGATGTGTATTTATGAGTCCCCTACTTTTTTCGCATGTCCTCTAATTTCTTTGTAATTTGGTCACTATGTAGTACACAACTTACCACAGATGTGATAACAGCATCTTGAGATAAGATGCTCAAGGGTGATTGTTTTTTCTCATATTAAGTGTAGTTTTTCATTATCATCGGTTTGAAGCTTGTATGATAGGATCCTTTGAATGATTTCTCAGCAAAGATTGACAAGACTTTTCTAAACTATGATCTCCTTGAACAGAGGGCCAAGGCTTTTTTTCTTGTTGTTGATGGGATTCCTCTATGGTGCTTTGGACACAATGGGGACTCTATGCTCATTGGATCAGGAAGTGAGAAATCGGTAATTCCTTGTTTGAGTCAAAATTAATATATAACCAAAAGATTCTGTCTGTGTCATGTGAAAACTGAAGCATTTTTGGGTGGCTTGTAGAATAACCTAAAGAGATGATTAGCAAAAAATAGGAAACAGTGGATAAAACAAAAAGTACTGTATGAAGTTTTCTAGGACTTTCAGTTGTGATCAAAACAGATACGGTTGTTGCCCATATAAGACTCGAATCTGACACATTAGCTTAGCCATGATCACTTGCACCTCAATTCCCAATATCAAATGCCCCATTTCCCTAATGGACCTAGGAATGACGACTTTATACTATAACATATTTTTTGCATTGTCATTACTATTAGCAGGTGAAAATAGATGATATCCTTCTCTGGGAAATATGTGATGCTCTTCTGTGTGAAACTGCCCCAAGAGTAAGCAAAGTAGGTGGTTCTGGATATCAATAAATACAAAAAAATTATTCAAAGACAATCTAAGTACATAAGATGCCATAATTAGTAACCCATTTCTTGATTTTAAGGTTACAGATGTTTGAAATATCTTTATAATGCAGGTTCACTAGGGTTTCCATCTTGCTGCTTATACTCCTCTCTGTTCTTGCATGTTGTTTCCTTTTCTTCCATTATGACCCTTAGTATATTAATCATAATTGTTTTAAATTTCCAGTCTGATAATGTCATATCAGAGTTTGGGTCCAATGCTTGTTCTGTCTCTTCCAACTATTTTTTGCCTTTTAGCATACTTCTTAAATTTTTGTTGGTAGTCAAGACATGCCAAATCAGGAATGGAAATAAACAGGTGATAGGAAGACAAGATGGCCCTGGAGTTGGGTATCTGCCTTCCACCCATTCAGTTTCACCCAGTACAAATTGTTTGGGCTCTAGTAAAATAGTGCCCTTGCTTTTTTTTTTTTTTTTTTCAGACAGAGTCTCGCTCTGTCGCCAGACTGGAGTGCAGTGGCGCAATCTTGATCTTGGCTCAGTGCAACCTCTGCCTCCCAGGTTCAAGTGATTCTCCTGCTTCAGCCTCCTGAGTTGCTGGGACTACAGGCACATGCCACCAAACCCAGCTAATTTTTGTATTTTTTAAGTAGAGAGGGGGTTTCACCATGTTAGCCAGGTTGATCTTGATCTCTGAGGGCAGGCTTTTTTTAAAGGAGAATAGAATGATCTAGTGGTATTTCAAAACAGTAAATTTTCCCCTCCTTTGGTAGGAAATATGAGGAGGGTTTTCTCTCATCTTCACCTGAGAAACTGATGGGGAACTCATGAAGGTAAAACTCATAAAAATATGTTGGCCTCCCTAAGAATGAGACTCCTGAATTCTTAACACTCAAGCTCATCTGTACTGAGCCTCCAGCAATTTGTTAATCACAGTTTTAGGTTTCCTGTCAGGATTGGCTCCAGCAGTGGGCTAATGCTCTTGGCTTCTGCTCCAATAAGCTATGAGTCTCTGTGTTCACCTGGCTATCCAATTTTCAGGAAGGGGGCGTGCCCTGTGACTTAAATTCTCTGATGGATCTAAGAAGAATTATGGATTTTGAGTTTGTTCGGCTTTTTTCTTGCAGGGAGAATGGGAATAATAACTTCCATGCTCTACCTGTCAGTCCAGAAATGAGAATTCCACAAGACTCTTTCGGGTGTCATTTATCTTTCACTCTCAATGAATATATAAGATGCTCCTGTAAGGGCAACCTTTGTGGCTGAGCAAGGATTGTGAAGGCCTTTGATATTTGTAAAGTGGCTATCAAACTCATCAAAACCTATGTTTTTCTCTTTTCACTGGGCACTAAGGTTATATTTTCTGTCCTCTCTGGTAGTAGGTTTTGCCATGTGACTGAATTATGACCCAAAGGAATGTGAACAGAAGTGGCCTGGCCCATAATATTCTTCTGCAATAATTATGACTCTACTGCTTCATCTGCAAGCTTAATGGAAAAGACTCTGGGAATCTATAGGGATAAGACGCCACAAGATGGAAGAAACCAGAGTACCTTGATCGTTCTGTGGAACACAATCCATCTACCTTTCCCTCCTCCACATCAACCCACTCCGAACTGTGATATGAGCAAGAAGTAAACTTTTCACATGTTACATGACTTAAATGTCATTGTTTGTTATGGTAGCCTACAGTGACTAATGCAGGCAGAGAAGAAGAATTTTCTCTGAGGGGAAGGAAGACACACAAAAGGGAAACTGTAGTCATATAAACAGTTACATGCCACAATCATACCCTCTAAAACTCTCTCCAGACTTATGCACAAGCCCTGCCTCCTCCAAAAGTGCCTTATATTTCACATTCTACTACTGGTGAATTTCTGATAGCTGTTCATTGTGTATTATCTCACACCATTCCTATCATATTAATTGCCCTACCTGGAAAATCCTTTCACTTTTATGTGCTCGGCTTTTTTAATTCATTCTTCAAGAGTTAGCTTGGGCATCTCTTCCAAGAAGCTTTTGCAGTGCTACCAAGGCCAGAGTAGATGGATAAATATTTTTTGAACTAAACTGGATATGAATCACCTTGCTAGTCATGTGAAGGAATAAAGTTAAAAAGTAGCTGCATCAAGAAACTACATTTCCTATGACTGAGATATTGAGAACAGTGTCTGGCAGTTTGCTCATGATCAATACTAAATATCTGTTTCATGTCTAGGATTGCCTATGGTATAATGCAAACCCAAGAAATTGTGACACAGTGTCTGCCTTATAAAGAATTTCTATCTGGATGGAGGAGATAGGCTTAACTAACTAGGCCAGTGATTTTTAGATTTAGATGCAACAAAATCATCCTGCTCAAAATGTAGATTGTTGGTTGATTCTCATGCAAGTGCTCTGCAGACCAGAATTAGCAACACTGCACCAGTCTGTGCCCTTCCTGAATGATAATCACTTGTACCTAGTCTAATGTCTATAGGCATTCAGCCTGCATGATTGAAATGAGACAATTAAGCCATGAGAGAATACATACTCCAGTGAATTGAACTACATAAACTATAAGCTTGTAGGATTTCAGATAAAAGAGATTGATAGAAGCCAGCATAGTCAAAGAAGGCATCAAGAAGTTAGGTTTTGAATGAGAGTATCAGAATAGAAGCCACAAGGATTGTGTACTCAGACAACTTTGGATTTGAATTACAGATCCATCACTTAGCTGTTTAACTTCCCATAGCTTGTATTTTCTGATCTGTAAAAGGGAGGTTCAAAGCAAGACTTTGCATTTCTATTTTGAGGATTAAAGTGCCTAGCATAGTGCCTGACTCACTGTTTTTCAATTCATACCAGCTATCTTTTCTCAAAGAATGAGCTATGTTTGGATAAAGTTTTATATTTTTATAGCGACAAAGGATTTCAGAGATCATCTTTTAACTAGTGATCTAAATTTGTATTATTTATTGCTATAATCAGCTCATTTAATTGTGTTTCAGATATAAATATAATAAAATGAAAGTACTCTGGGTCACAGAAATTTAGAAGCAAAACTCAAGTCTGAACAGGAAAAGAAGGGATTATTAGAGGTGTGCATTTTTTTATTACAACAGTTGAATGGTCTTATCTAAAAGGATGTATTTTTTCTTCAAAAGAAAATAAATCCTAAAGTTCCTGGAACATCAGAAGAGATGTTCAGACAGCCTTTATTCCCATTTAACTGCTGGCTTTTGCTTCATTTATGTCGTAAAATGGAGTTGTACATTACATGGAAAAAAGAAAGTGAGGACTGACCTTAGCATACACTGAAGGTTTAGGTCACATTCTTCAGAGAGTATTTACCAAAAGCTTTGCTGTGTGATCAGAAATAAAAAGAAGCAAAATATGGAAAAAATATGGGCATTAAAAAAATTATTAAATATCTTAGGTGAAATCTAAAAGGCAGTTTTAATCCTGCAAGAATAATAGGTAGAAAATAACACAAGGTGCAGCGCTTGTAGAAGGAAAGCCTATTCTGACTAGATTCGGGTACCTCTTCAGAGGCTGGGCCTGCAAAGTAGATACTCACAGATTGGTTAGGCTGTTCTTAGACGCTGATGGTGCTTACGAGCCCTCTTTTCTTTGTTACACAGGCTCTTTAGGTTGTGTGGCCAGCACCATTAGTTAATAAGCACTGATGTCTAAGTACCACCATGTCATTGGATGTCCAAACCCGTTTCTTTGTCACCATCCAGTGCTCTTTTGCAGTAAACAAGCCCCGTTTCTTGCTTCCTGGTCTCTGTCTTTGTGCTCAGCAATACTGAGTTGCATTGATTTCCAGGAGACACCAAGGTCTTCTCTGAACCTTGCTGAAATCTTCTCCTCTCTCTGGAATGCTCATTCTGTTCACTTTCCTCATCTCTAACACATTACTGGTTAAATATTGAATCTGTCTTTAACATTTGGATCAGGCAGGCATTTTATCCAACAAGAAGAAAAATCTGACTAAACTTCCACTTCTTAGAGTCTTTGTTAGATGTTTGCAGGTAGAGAGTGGAATCGTTGGAAAATTGACATCTTTATGTTATTATGTCTTTCTACTAAACAGCTTGATACCTTTCTCATTTATTGAAGTCTTTTTTATGTTTGTAAGTGGAGGTTTATATCTTTCTTAATATAATTTTATAAACTTTATGTCTAGTTTTTGGTTTTTTATTAGCTGTTTTGACTGGGCTCTGTCATCTCTCTGTGAATATATATGTGTGTGTGTATATGTATGTATGCTTACAGGTTTTAGCTGTTGTAAACTAAAACAGTAGGTTTGTAATATGTATAGTTATTTGTACTGTCACTTTACTGAATTATATGTTTATGTTTAGAGTTCTAAAATTATGTCTTTGATTTCACAGCAATATTACTAAGATCATATGCAAAAATTAAAATAAAATTTCAGATGTCAAATTCTATTTTATGACACATACTGGAAGGTTTCAGAATAATTTAAATGTTAGTAGTATCAATGGAAAAGTTTTTTTTTTATTTTAGTGGTATTGACTCTAGTTTGAGTAAATAAATATGGGTCACAACTTTTATTCAATAAAAGAGGATCCTCTTGGATATCTAACGCTCTACTTCTCCATTAATTACCATTAATGCCATTCCCCTGTGTTCCCAGTAAGTATAACTCTTACATCTAGCTTAATGAGTTGAATTTTTAGTCACTTATTTTAATTACCTTGATTTCATAGTAAAAGCAGCAAAAGCTATGAACTTCCTGTACTTCCTCGACTTCTTTGCAAAGATCATTATATATATGTGTGTGTGTGTGTGTGTGTGTATGTGTATATATATATGTGTGTATATATATGTGTGTGTATATATAAAAAATGGTCATTCTTTTATGAATAGTCTGGTATCCATAGTTTTGATTTTGATTTTGCTCTCTTTTAAATGTATTCTTGACACATAGCAGATGTACAATAAATGGGTTCCCTCAGCTATATAGGTGAGTAGTTTGGGGAACAGTTTGTAAGTGACCGTATTTTGTTTATCCTTTTGCTATTACTTTGAAGTTTATTCTGAATATTTAGAAAAGTTTTGCTGCACATTTTTCATTTCTTAAATTGGAAAAAAATTCATTAATGGCATATATATGAACAAATTTTATATACAGCAACTAGCAATGGAAAATATTGCATATTTTTTGTGAAGAAAGTATTATCTTTGATTATGATATACACATGTTTATATGTAATATTCATAGCAAGATATAACATTATTAATACTACTATTGCTGCTAGTTTATAGTTTGCTTTTGGCTTTTCTAGTATTGATAATTTCTATATAATTGTATGCCTAGTGTGGTACTTGTATTTTAGATGTGATTTTTAGATTGAAACAAATCTTACATTATATATAACCTCACTTTTATTTGAATATTCTTCTCTCTAGTTTGCTTATTTTCACTGTTCTATATGGTTCTGTGCTGTTACATATATTTTCCCCATTGTTTGCTATAGATTTCAAAACTCGCTTTTTCTTGTCTTTACTGATCTGGCATTTGTGTATATTATTTTTGTGTTATTTTACCTAAAACACATGTATATGTGTGTGTACATACATATATGTGTATATATGAAAGCTTATGGATAATTTAATCTTCTTTCTTTTTTTAACCTATAGGATAAATATACATTGAGTAAACTAACTTGAGATCCAATATCAAGATTTTTACTTTCCCTTTTTATTGTGTCCCTTCTCTGTTTTGTTTAAATAACTTCTTAAGATTTAGATTGGTATTATTCATGACTTTATGGGTTTTACACATTTTTAAGGTTAGGTTTATTTCATTTTCATTGGGTATCAAGATATGTTAGTATCAGTTTTTGAAATTTATTCAATTTTATCAGTTTTCTGATTATTACTTCTTTTACATTTGGCTTTCTCTTATTCAAACTTTTGAAAAAGGTTTGTTTACATTTTTGAATAATTACTTACCCTAGGAGGACCATTAAATACCAGTTAGTCTTGGCGTGTGTGAAAATGTTTTCCTCTTTCATCAATGAAAATTAAATTTATATAGAATTTTGGGATAAACCTTCTCCCCACCTCAAATTCTGTAAACCATTTACTATCCTCTTGCATTTAATACTTTAAAAGTCTACTGTACAACCTTTTTTTTTTATTTGATAGATTTTTCCCTTTAACTGATTGCAGATCTTTATCCCCTTTTAAATATCTATTTTAGAGATATTTAAATAGATATTTAAAAGGGGATAAAGACCTGCAATCATTTAAAGGGAAAAATTTATATATCTATTTAAAAGAGGATAAAGATTATTATGATTATTTCTCGTTTCTTCCCAACAAAATATGACCCAGAGCAAATTTTAGTGTTGATCAGATGAGTAAGATAGCCTCATAGAAATAAGATGATTTTAACAAATACCACATTTTCTGTAAGCCAGATTTATTATACTGTGCACTTGCTGAAAGCACTTTTAATATGGTTCTGGTTGATGCATATGCATTTATTATATTATTATCAGTGTGATTCTGTAGGCTTGAATCTGAAAGAGCTGGTCTAGAAGTCACTAATGCAGTCAATCCAACATCAGGGAATGTCTCCTAATGAAGAGGAACTTGTAGAAGCCTCCATATTTTCACAATACAAAAAGTCCAATATTTGATCTACCTATTATTATACTAAGGACACTATGAAAGTTAAATGTTTAAAAGTCAGTTTGTGGGTTCTTCTGTATCTATATGTGGATCTATGAGCATCAAAATGCCTACATTAAGATCATCATCAAATTAGTTTTATCTTATAAAATATTTGTCTTGTGATTTTAAATGGTAAATTATTTTAATTCATTATTTATGTGTTGTAGTAACTAATATAGTTCTTGGCACAAAGAATGATGTACTGATTGACAAATATTTTAAGAAACACCTTTCTTTTACAATGTCATTTGGCAAGGGAGAGATATCAAGGAAATTCCTGCTTTCTTAGAGGATCACTGTTCAAAGGAGGAGGAGGATAAAGTTGGCAATGGACCAAGCCCATTGAAAAGAAGTTGCTATGTACTGTAGCAATTCTATCTGGGTCTTCCCTGTTCAGGCCAGGACTTGAGTGATCATCTTCCCTTCACTTCAGGGGATTAGAGTGGAGGCCCCCAACCCTGGTACTGGTCTATGGACTAGTTCCTAACTAGTCTTAGCTAGGAACCAGGCCACACAGCAGGAGGTGAGTGGCAGGCAAGCTAGTGAACCTTCATCTGTATTTACAGCCGCTCCCCATCACTCTCATTACTGCCTGAGCTCTGCCCCCTGTCAGATCAGTGATAGCATTGGATTCTCATAGGAGCACGAACCCTATTGTGAACTGCACCTGCAAGGGATCTAGGGTGAATGCCTCTTATGAGAATCTAATGCCCAATGATCAGTCTGTGTCCCATCACCTCCAGATGGGACTCTCTAGTTGCAAGAAAATAAGCTCAGGGCTCCCACTGATTCTACATTATGGTGAGTCATATGATTATTTCATTATATATTATAATGTAATAATAATAGAAATAAAGTGCACAATAGATGCAGTGCACTTGAATTATCCTGAAACCATCCCTCCCTTCCCCACCAGTCTGTGGAAAAATTGTCTCCTATAAAATTAGTCCTTGGTACCCAAAGGTTGAGGACTACTGGAGTAGAGGATAAGGTAGAGGAAGGGCTCAACTAAGTAAAATGAAGGCTGTTTCTATAACATGAAATACATTGCTATTCTGTCTATGTGGTTTCTACCTCTGGCAATAAAGTACATTATGAAATATAAAGTATTACATGATATCTAATAATCCCTTATGTGATCGAATTTATAGGTATTCTTTCTATGAAACAAAGTAAAACTGTAAATGCATTGTCACTATCATTTATATATATATAAATATATATATATATGTGTGTGTCTATAGCATTACACTAAAACTAAATTAAAATAACATAGTGTCTATTACCTAGGCATGTCAGCCTTGAAAAATAATTCAATAATAATTTATTAAGGGCCTATTAGATGTCAGATCTGTTGTGGAGTCTGTATTACACTGATTTGAGTAACACAGACAACTGAGAAAACACCTGAGGTAACTAAACCATGTGCAAGCTTACATTATGCAAAAGTAAAGAAATGAATAGAAATATGTGGACTAAAGTCAGTATAAAAAGAAGGTGGTACAGGAACCATATCAGGATCTAAACCTTTTAGAGCTTATCAGAAGTGACCCTATTTATTCCCCTTGTCTCTGTCAAATAAAAAGAAAAACAGTAAGATCCAGACAGTAAAAATGACTTGTCCATGATTAAAGAATTGGTCAGTTTTCAGCAAATGACTACACAGACCCAGGGATTTGTAACAACTACTCTATGAAATAATACCTAATATTTATTGGATTCTTATAATATACTAGGTAGGGTCACACTATCCATATTTATCCTCTCATGAACACTAAGAAATGAGTAATAGTGACAGTGCAAAGAAAACTGCAGATAGGAGGCAGCACTAACTGGCAGATGAACAGGGCAGCACATGGAGACTCATATTGTGAACTCTTGCCCCAAGAAATACTGCAGGGACATATCAGGAAAGCTGAGAGAATCCATAGACCCTTTGAAGGAAGCAGCTTGTCTCTGCAGGCTCCGCGAGGCAGCTGAAAAACTGAATGCCCAAAGTGTGAGGGGGGAATGTCTACCCCTGAACACACATCTTCATTGGGGAAACTGAAGGTCCAGATCCCAGGAGAAGGATTTGACCTTACCTGAAGCTGAGACGAATTTAGAGAGCTGAGCAAAATACAGGGGTAGACGAAGCAGCAGGAGAAGCCTTGTGGGCACTCTTAGCCCCAGGGAAGTCATTTCTGACTTTGTCTCACAGGATTTTTTGGGGTGGGCTGCCAGTGGAACTGGGAAAGGACCACGGGAAGAATGAAAATTCCAGCTGAACTTTGTAACAAAGTTACTAAGTTACCTGGACAGCTTCTAGGTGAGGGGGTAAACCAGGAGTGCAGATACCAGCATAGAAGCCACAGAAGCTGCGGTAAGCAGGGAGGCTGAAACCTGAAAACCCTGCTTGCTTTCTCAGCAGGGAGGCTTGTAGCCTGGGATAAGTTCTCAGCCATGCTCAACAACTGCCTGGAAATAGACTCAGTGCTGTTTGGGGGGCATGGTGGGAGTGAGAGTGGCCTTTCAGGCTACGTGGGAGCTGGATGAGGCCTGTCACTGGGGGCTTTCCCCCACTTCCTTGGCGACCTGTGTAAAGCTGCAGAGGCAGCCATAATCCCACTGGGAACATAACTCCATTGGCCTGAGAACAACACCCCCACCCCCACATTGGCCACAGCAAGCCCTGCCCAAGGAGAGTCTGAGCTCAGACCCCATCCCCCACAGTAGCCACAGCAAGCCCCGCCTAACCCTGCCCCAACCTGATGGTCTTTCTCTACCTGACCTCTTAGCCAAAGACAAAAGACATAATCTCTTGGGAGCTTGATAGCACTACCCACCACCTGAGAAACCCAAATACTTATCCAGGTGACCTTAGTGCAAGCTTGTATCCTCCTGATACAAGCTGACAGCTGGTGCTGTCTTGAAAGTGCTGCTTCCTCCTAGCCAGAAGGCAACTGATGCACAACCAGCACACTAAACAAAACTACAACCAAGGACCCTCAGAGAGTCCACTTCACTCCCCTGCTACCTCTACAAGAGCAGGTGCTGGTATCCACAACTGAGAGACTTGAAGATGGATCACAACACAGGACTCTGCAGAAACCCCCCAGTACAAGCCCAAAGCCCAGTAGCTCTGCTAGGTGGCTAGACTCAGAGGAGAAATAACAATCCCTGCAGTTTGGTTCTCAGGAAACCCCATTGCTAGGAGAAGTGGGAGAGCACCACATCAAGGGAGCACCCTATGGGACAAAAGAATCTGATCAACAATCCTTGAGCCCTAGATCCTCCCTTTGACATAGTCTACCAAAATAAGAAGGAACCAGAAAAACAATTCCCGTAATATGACAAAATAAGGTTCTTTAACACCCCTAAAAGATCACCAGCAATGGATCCAAACCGGGATAAAATATCTCTGAATTGTCAGAAAAATAATTCAGAAGGTTGGTTATTAAGCTAATAAAGAAGACACCAGAGATAAGTGAAGTCCCATTTAGAGAAATCAAAAACATGATGCAGAATATGAAAGGAAAAATCTTCAGTGAAATAGCATAGATTGAAAAAAAATCACAACTTCTGGAAATGAGGGATATGTTTAGAGAAATGAAAAATGCATTGGAAGGTCTCAGCAATAAAATTGAACAAGTAGAAGAAAGAACTTCAGAGCTCAAAGGTGAGGCTTCTGAATTAACCCAATCCAGCAAAGACAAAGTAAAAAGAACAACAGCAACAACAACGAAAATGAACAAAGCCTCCAGGAAGTTTGGCATTATGTTAAATGACCAAACATAGGAATAATTGGCATTCTCCAGGAAGAAGACAAATCTACAAGTTTGGAAAAAATATTTGACGGAATAATCAAGGAAAATTTTCCTGGCCTTGCTAGAGACCAAGACATCCAAATACAACAAGCTCAAAGAACACCCAGGAAATTCATGGCAAAAAAGATCATTGCCTAGGCATACAATCATCAGGTTATCTAAAGTCAAGTCAAAGGAAAGAATCTTTAGAGCTGTAAGGCAAAAACATCAGGTAACCTATAAAGGAAAACCTATCAAATTAACAGTAGATTTCTTAGCAGGAGCCCTACAAGGTAGAAGGGATTGGGGCCCTATCTTCAGCCTCATTAAACAAAACAACTATCAGTCAAAAATTTTGTATCCAGCGAAACTAAGCTTCATAAATGAAGGAAAGATACAGTCTTGTTGCGGGAAGTCAGGGACCCTGAACAGAGGGACTGGCTGGAGCTCTGGCAGAGGAACATAAATTGTTAAGATTTAATGGACATTTATCCCTTCCCTAATAATACTCTTATAATTTCTTATGCCTGGCTTACTTTAATCTCTTAATCCTGTTATCTTCGTAAGCTGAGGATGTATGTCACCTCAGGGTCACTGTGATGATTGTGTTAACTGTAGAAATTGATTGTAAAATGTGTGTTTGAACAATATGAAATCAGCGTGCCTTGAAAAAGAATAGAATAACAGCAATTTTTAGGGAACAAGGGAAGACAACCATAAGGTCTGACTGCCTGCGGGGTCGAGCAAAAAGAGCCATATTTTTCTTCTTGCAGAGAGCCTATAAATGGACATACAAGTAGGAGAGATATCGCTAAATTCTTTTCCTAGCAAGGAATATTAAGACCCTGGGAAAAGAATTGCATTCCTAGGGGGAGGTCTATAAACGGTTGCTCTGGGAATGTCTGTCTTATGCAGTTGAGATAAGGACTGAAATACGCCCTGTTCTCCTGCAGTATCCTCAGGCTTATTAGGATGGGGAAAAAAACACTCCCTGGTAAATTTGAGGTCAGACTGGTTCTCTGCTCTCGAACCCTGTTTTCTGTTGTTTAAGATGTTTATCAAGACAATATGTGCACAGCTGAACATTTCGATTTTGCCCTTTACCTTGTGATCTTTGCTTTGCCCTTTGCCTTGTGATCTTTATTGGCCTCAGAAACGTGATCTTCATTCTCCTTTTTGCCCTTTGAAGCATGTGATCTTTGTGACCTACTCCATGTTTGTACCCCCCCTCCCCTTTCGAAGTCCTTAATAAAAACCTGCTGGTTTTGCAGCCCTGGTGGGCATCATGGACCTACCAATATGTGATATCACCCCCAGCAGCCCAGCTGTAAAATTCCTCTCTTTGTACTCTTTCGCTTTATTTCTCAGATCAGCGGACACTTAGGGAAAATAGAAAGAACCTGCATTGAAATACTGGGGGCAGGTTCCCCCGATACAGTCTTTTTCAGAAAAACAAATGCTGGGAGAATTCAGCACTCCCAAGCCAGCACTACAAGAACTGCTAAAAGGAGCTCAAAATCTTAAAACAAATTCTCAAAACATACCAAAATAGAAGTTCCTTAAAGTATAAACCTTACAGGACCTGTAAAACAATAACACAATTTAAAAAAAAAAAGGTATTCAGGCAACAACTAGCACAATGAATAGAATAGTACCTCACATCTGAGTACTAAGGTTGAGTATGCATAGCCTAACTGCTCCACTTAAAAGACAAAAAAAAAACAAAAATAAATGGCACAATGGATATGAATTCACCAACCAAGTTTCTGCTGTCTTCCAGAGACTCACCTAACACATAAGGACTCACATAAACTTATAAAAGGGTGGAAGAATGTATTTTATGGAAATTGAAACCAAAAACAAGCAGGAGTAGCTATTCTTATATCAGACAAAACAGACTTTAAAGCAACAACAGTTAAAAAAGACAAAGAGGGACATTATATTATGACAAAAGGATTCATTCAAAAGGAATACATCACAATCCTAAATATATATGCACCTAACACAGGAGCTCTCCAATTTATAAAAACAATTACTACTAGACCTAAGAAATGAGATAGATGGCAACGCAATATTAATGGGGGACATCAGTGCTCCACTGACAGCACAAGACAGGTTATGAAGACAGAAAGTCAACAAAAACAATGGACTTAAACTATACCCAAGATCAAATGGACTTGAGATATTTACAGAACATCCTACCCAATAATGGCAGAATATCCTGTCTACGACTGTCTCAATAAATTTAAGAAAATCAAAATTATATCATGCACTTTCTTAGACCACAGTGGAATAAAACTGGAAATGAACTCCAAAAGGAATGCTCAAAACCATGCAAATAAATGGAAATTAAACAACCTTCCCTTGAACAATCATTGGGTCAACAATGAAATCAAGATGGAAATTAAAAAGTTCTTCGAATTGAATGATAATAGTGACCCACCTTTCTAAACCTGTGGAATACAGCAAAAGCAGTGTTAAAAGGAAAGTTCATAGTGTTAAATTCCTATGTCAAAAAGTCTGAAAGAGCACAAATAGGCAATCTAGGCTAAGACCTCAAGGAAATAGAGAAAAAAGAACAAACCAAACCCAAATCCAGCAGAATAAAATAAATAAAAAGATCAGAGCATAACTAAAGGAAATGGAAACAAACAAAAAACAATGCAAAAGATTAATGTAACAAAAAGCTGATTCTTTTGAAAAGATAAACAAAGTCAATAGACCACTAGCAATATTCACCAAGAACAGAAGAGGGAAGATCCAAATAAGCTCAATGAGAAGCAAAAGAGGAGATATTACAACTGATACCACAGAAATACAAAAGATCATTCAAGGCCACTATGAACACTTTATGCACACAAACTAGAAAACCTAGAGGAGATGGATATATTATAAAACCCTCCTAGATTAAACCAGGAAGAAATCGAAACCCTGAACTAACCAATAGTAAGCAGTGAGATCGAAATGGTAATTAAAAAAAATTGCCAACAAAAAATCCAGCTGAATTCTATCAGACATTCAAAGAAGAATTGGTACCAATGCTATTGACACTGTTCCAAAAGATAAAGAGGAAATCCTCTCTAACTCACCCTATGAAGTCAGCATCACCCTAATCCTAAAACCAGGAAAGAAATAAAGAAAACTGCAGACAATATCCCTGATGAACATAGATGCAAAAATCTTCAAAAAAAAATCTAGCTAACCGAATTTGACAATTTATCAAAAATAATAATAATAATCCACCATAACCAAATGGGCTTCATAGAAGGGATGCAGGGATGATTTGACATATGCAAGTCAATAAATGTGATATACCATGTAAACAAAATTAAAAATAAAAATCACATGATCATTTCAATAGATGCAGAAAAAGCATTTGACAAAATCCAGCATCCCTTTATGATTAAAACCCTCAGCAAAATCAGCATAGAAGGGACATAACTTAAGGTAATAAAAGCTATCTATGGCAAACCCACAGCCAACATTATAATGAATGGGGAGAAGTTGAAAGCATTCCCCCTGAGAACTGGAACAAGACAAGGATACCAACTTTCCTCACTTCTATTCAACATGGTACTTGAAGTCCTTGCCAGAGCAGTCAGAGAAGAGAAAGAAATAAAGGGCGTCCAAATCAGTAAAGAGGAAGTCAAACTGTTGCTGATCACTGATGATATGATCATACACCTAGAAAACCCTAAAGACTCATCCAAGAAGTGCTTAGAACTGATAAATGTATTCAGTAAAGTTTCAGGATATAAAATTAATGCACACAAATTAATAGCACTGCTATGCACCAATAACCACCAAGCTGAGTATGAAATTAAAAACTCAAACTGTTTTACAAAGCTGTGAAAAAACAAACGAAACAAACAAACAAAAAATCCTTAGGAATATACATAGCCAAGGAGGTGAAAGAACTCTACAATGAAAACTACAAAACACTGCTGATAGAAATCATAGACAACACAAACCAGTGGAAACACATCTCATGCTCATGGATGGGTAGAATCAATATTGTGAAAATGACCACACTGCCAAAAGCAATCTACAAATTCAATGTAGTTCCCATCAAAATACCACCTTCATTCATCACAGAACTAGAAAAACAATCCTAAAGTTTATATGGAGCCAAAAAAGAGCTTCCATTGCTAAAGCAAGACTAAGCAAAAATAACAAATCTGGAGGCATCACATTACCCAACTTTAAACTACAGTATAAGGCTGTAGTCACCAAAACAGCATGGTACTGGTATAAAAATAGGCACATAAGCAAATGAAACAAAATAGTGAACCCAGAGATAAACCCAAATACAGCCAACTGATTTTTGACACAGCATATAAAAACATGAAGTGGGGAAAGTACACCCTATTCAACAAATGCTGCTGGGATAATTGGCAAGCCACATGTAGGATAATGAAACTGGATCCTCATCTCTCACCTTATATAAAAATCAACTGAAAATGAAGGAAAGACTTAAATGTAAGATCTTAAATCATAAAAATTCTAGAAAATAATATTGGAAAAACCCTTGTAGACATTGGCTTAGGCAAAGAATTTATTACTAAGAACCCAAAAGCAAATGAAACAAAAACAAGGATAAATAGATGGGACTTAATTAAACTAAAAAGCTTCTGCACAACAAAAGAAATAATCAGCAGAGTTAACAGACAACCCACAGAGTGGGAGAAAATATTTGCAAACTATGCCTCTGACAAAGGACTGATGTCCAGAATCCAGGGGAAATCAAACAAATCATCAAGAAAAAAAACAATCCCATCAAAAAGTTAGCTAAGGACATGAACAGACAATTCTCACAAGCGGATATGCCAATGGCCAACAAACATATGAAGAAATGCTCAACGTCACTAATTATCAGGGAAATGCAAATCAAAACTACCATGTGATGCCACCTTACTCCTGCAAGAATGGCCTTCATAAAAAAGTAAAAATAATAATAGATGTTAGTGTGGATGTGTTGAAAGAGGAATGCTTTTACACTGCTGGTGGAAATGTAAACTAGTGCAACCACTATGGAAAACAATATGGAGATTCCTGACAGAACTAAAAGTAGATCTACCATTTGATCCAGCAATTCCACTACTGAGTATCTAACCAGAGGAAAAAAAAGTGATTATACAAAAAAGATACTTGAACATGCATGTTTATAGCAGCACAATTCACAACTGCAAAAATATGGAACCGGCCCAAATGCCTATCAATCAATGAATGGATAATGAAAATTTGTTATATGTATATACCAGGGAATACTACTCGGTTATAAAAAGGAACAAAATAATGGCATTTGCACCAACCTAGATGGAATTGGAGACCATTATTCTAAGTGAAGTAACTCAGTAATGGAAAACCAAACATCGTATATTTGTGGGAGCTAAGTTATGAGGATGCAAAGGTATAAGAAGATACAATGGACTTTGGGTACTCACGGGAAGGGCTGAGAGGGAGGTGAGGAATAAAGGACTACACATTAGGTATAGTGTACACAGGATAAGTACATCAAAACGCTTATGTGGTATATATTAAATATATGCAATAAAACAGTGAAAAAAGAAAAAAAAATCATTATTCAAGTCAAAAAATAGAAAATTGTCAGCACCTATAGAAGACCCCTCAGATCCCTCCCAATCACTGTTCTCTGTCTTGCTTTCAAGAAAGCACTAACCATCTTACCATTATGGTCACTTTCCTGCTTTTCTTTAGAGTATGCACACCTTATTTCTGTTTCTCAATGATAGGTTATCTTTGTTATTTTATGTGGCTACATAAAGTCATTTTCAATGCTTTATTCTTATAGTGTAGCAACATATCACAATTTAATTATCCATTCTTCTGTTGTGGACATTTAGTTTGTTACTTTTGCTATATAAATAAGATACATGCATACATACATTTGTGTTATGTATATACTGAAGATTGAAATCACTGAGTCATAGTATATGCAAATCTTCAACTTTAGCAGATAATGTCAAACTGATTTCTAGGTTTGTGAAAATGTACACTCCCACCAAGGGAGTATGAGAGATCTCTAATTTACTTTTTTGCCAAAACTTGATGGTGTCAGTCTTATTCTTAATTTTAGCCACCTTGATGTGGTCATACATAGTAGTAAATGGGATTTTAATTTGCATGTCTTTATGAGTCACGAAGCTGAGAAATTTTTCACATATTTATTGGCCCTTTTGATGCTCTCTTTTGAGTATGCCCACTCAAGTTTACTGATATGTTGGTTATTACTGGTCTTTTTTTAATATGTAAATTTCTGAATCAGATTGTCAGGTTTCAGGAGAATAAACATAAGTAAATAAATATATAAATAAATAATAAAATCTCTTGAGTTTTGTATTGGGATATAATTAAATATGTAGGTTAGTTTGGAGAGAAATTATAACTGTATAATATCTAATCTTCCAAATCATAAACATACCATTTCATAGAGTCCTCTTAAATTTTTATCTAATTAATGTTTTATAGCTTTCTATGTAAAGGTCTTAAATATTTTTTAAAAAACAATTTATTCTTAGTTGATATTTTGATGCTACAGTAAATGGTATCCTTTTATATTATTATCTAAATATGTTTTTGCTTTTATATGAAATATAATTAAATTTGTATATTGACTATGTATTTAGCAAACTTGCTACATCATGTAGTCTAACAATTGTTATGTAGATTAGTTTGCATCTTCCATGTACGTAAGCATGTCATATGCAAATATGACAGTTTCATTTCTTCCTTTTCAGTTCTTAAACTTTTGTCTTATTGTTCTAGCTAAGACCCCCAGTATAATGTTGAGTGGAAATAATAAGCATGGTAAACACCTATAAATTAATGTGATCTAGAAACTTTCAACCCAACACTTCGCTATTAGTTATGTATTATTTAGTTGCTATTTGTTGGTTTTAGAAAGTTCTACTTTCCTCCTATCAGAGATGAAGAGAAGGAGAAGGGAGAGGATCAGGAAGAATAATTAATGGGTACTAGTCTTGAAACCTGGGTGATGAAATAATCTGTATAGCAAATCCTCATCACATAAGTTTACCATATAACAAACCTGCATGTGTGTATCTGAATTTAAAGTAAAAGTTAAATAAAAACGTTCTACATTCTTTGTTTTCTAAAATTGTTTAACTATAAATGGGTTTCGAATATTATCTGTTTTATATGCATTTATTGAGATCATTATAGACTTTTTCCTTTTTAATACATTACATTCATTGATTTCCAAATGTTAAACCAATTTTCTTTCTAGAATACACCAAATTTGTTCATGATGGATAATCCTTTAAAAATGTATATGTGTGTGTGTGTGTGTGTGTGTGTGTGTGTGTGTGTATTTCAAAATGTATTTAAACTTTTATTTTCTACTTTTGGCGTTTAATTATATGTTTGTTTCCAAAATTAATCTAATTTTTTAATGTCCTTCTGTTTGTTACCACGGTTATATCAACAGATTAAGATAGGTTAGAAAGTTTTCTAGGCTTTAGAAGAGTATGGGTAATATTGGTCATATTTCCATTTTAAGTGTTTAGTAGATTTTACTACTGAAGCCCAGGTAGGGCTAGGGTTTTGTTCTGGAGGTTTTATATTATGAATTCAATTTATTTAATAGCTTAAGTCTATCTTATTTTTCTATTTCTTCCTATTGTCAGTATTGGTACCTTCAGTCTTTCTAGAATTTTATGTGTTTCATAAAAATTGTTGAATATGAGGTATTTGCCGAAAGTTTTTTAATAATATTTCCTTTACTTTTGATCAGTCTTTATCATCCTTACCCAAATGTAATAGTTTTAGTAATCTATCAAATAATCAACTTTTACATTTGTTGATCCTCTCTGTTTTAAGATTTTACTCTGTTGTATTAATTTTCTGCTCTTCTATTATTTCCTTCATTCTTTAATTATAATTTGATGTTCTTTTCTTAAATCCTTTAAATAGATCATTGAATTTCAGTTTATCTTATTTTCTAACATATGCATATAGATTAAAAAGTCTCCATCTAAGTACAGCTTTAACTGTATGTCACAAGTTTTGATATGTGATATTATCATTTTTATTAAGTAAATATTTCCTAATTTTTTGCATGATTTTGTCTTGCACTAATAAATTACTAAAAAGTAGATGTCTTAATTTTTTAAAGTATAAGAGTCTCCGCTTTTCTTTTTGTTTAGAAGTTTCTAGTTTAGTTACACCATGATCACTTTATCAGTAGGCCAAATTTTAAAATGTTCTGTGTGTACTTGGAAAGAATGTGTATTCTGCAGCTAATAGATATAGTTTTCTATCAAGAACTGTTATAGAAAACCTAATTACTGAGATTTCCCATCCTATTATCTTTATTAATTTTTTTTTTTTTTTTTGAGATGGAGTCTCGCTCTGTTGGCCCAGGCTGGAGTGCAGTGGTGCAATCTTGGCTCACTGCAAGCTCCGCCTCCCGGGTTCATGCCATTCTCCTGCCTTAGCCTCCCGAGTAGCTGAGACTACAGGCGCCCACCACCACGCCTGGCTAATTTTTTGTATTTTTAGTAGAGGCGGGGTTTCACCTTGTTAGCCAGGACGGTCTCGATCTCCTGACCTCATGATCCACCTGCCTCAGCCTCCCAAAGTGCTGGGATTACAGGTGTGAGCCACCGCTCCCAGCCTCCCTATTGATTCTTTTGTCTGCTTTTATATCACTAGCTCCAGAAGGTATAGAAAGCCCTCCACTAATGACATAAATATATGCATTTCGCCTTGAAGTTCTAATAAATTTTACTTTAGTTTTAAGGCTATATTTTAAATTCTGAAAATTTAGTGCTTTATTAATTTTGGTTACTTGAACATTTTTATTTTTACAAAATACCAATTTTTTTCATTAAAATGCTTTTTGTCTTATAGTCTAATTTCTCTTAGTTAATATGGCTTTATCAGCTTTTTTGCTATTATTGTTCTTATGATAAATATTTTTTATCTTTTTACTTTTAACATTTCCATATATATTAATATGACCTTGTAATTACTATAGAGTGCAGTTTTGATTTCTGTTAACTTTGTTTGAAAATCTTTGTCTTTTAAATATTTTATTTAATTCATTCATATTTAATGTAAATATTGATGCATTTGGATTTTAATAAACCATACTTCTATATTTATGTTTCTTCTCTTTGTAGCTTTTTTGTTTTTATTGATTTTTATTAAATTTTTATTATTCCATTTCCTTCTGTTAGTGTAAAGATTATACTCATAATTTTATTAGTTATGCTGGCGCCCATAACATGATATTCCAAAGTAAAGGCCTCAGAACAAGCCTCAGAAACAAAGTCTTTCTCTGACCTTCTCCTGCCCTCCTAGCTCTCACTCTTCTTTCTCCTTAGGCAAGCCGTAGAAACTAGAATCCATCTTTCCCCAAGGTAGTTCATGGGAACCAGAACCCCATTCCTACAAAGCTAGCCATGAAAGTTAAAATGTGACTCTAACCTTTCACTGCTTTTCTCTCTAGGAGCCAGCCATAAAGAAATTCTCTGACCTACCCTTGTCTGTTAGTAGGTCGTAAGACTCTCATTTCAGAGGGGCCTTACTCTGCCTGGGAGAAGAAAAAATAGTGCTACACAGAGAGGCAAAAAGTTATGTGAACAGACAAGCCTTACTAGGGTTCCTCCATTCGGTCTATTAACATTAGATAACAGCCTTTTTATCCAATCGTATTTCTACCTGGTTATCCATTCATCATGGAAGCTAAGCATAAAAATGAGTAGTTTTTTTCTATGTCGTCGAGTCTTCATTTTTCAAGGCTCCCATGTCTTGTAAAATTTGGTTGAGCAAATCTGTTCTGCTTTTCTCTTTTTAATCTGTCTTTTTTTGCAGAGTGCTGAACGTGATGTGATTCTTTTAATGAGGAAAAAAGGTATCTCATCCTTTCCACCCGCTCCATTTCCTATAAAAATTGCAACATGGCTCTTTGACATATCAAAGTCTAAGACTGATATTTTTCTAACGATAGTGCCAAGACCTTAGAATACATGAAATCCACTTGCCTTATATGCTAGTGTTGTCATGTATTTTAACTGAATATATATTCACTTAATATATATTAATTATATATAATTATATATAATATATTAGCTATATATAATTATATAATAATATATAATAGATATTAATAATTATAAAAATATATTTATATATTCACATATATATTCTTTCAACTTTTATATTAAGTTTTAAGTTCAGGAGTATATGTGCAGGATGTGCGGGTTTGTTACATAGGTAAACATGTGCCATAGTGGTTTGCTGCACAGGTCATCCCATCACGTAGGTATTAAGACCAGCATCCATTAGCTATTTTTCCCTGATGCTCTCCCCTGCTCCCGACAGGCCCCAGTGTGTGTTCTCTACCATGTGTCCATGTGTTCTCATCATTCAGGCATGCAGTATTTGTTTTTCTGTTCCTGCTTTAGTTTGCTGAGGATAATGGCTCCCAGCTCCATCCACATCCCTGTAAAGGATCTTGTTCCTTTTTATGGCTGCACAGTATTCCATGGTGTATATGTACCACATTTTCTTTATTCAGTCTATCATTGATGGTCCTATAATTAACTACTGCAACTAGGATCTTATGACCATGTATTACAATGCATGGTCATAAGATCCTAGTTGCAGTAGTTAATTATGTAATGGCATACTAGTTGAGGGCATAGTTTCTGGAAAGACTGCATTGGCTTCTCCTCTGAGTAGCTGAGTAAACTTAGACAAGGTACATGTTACGGGTTGAACTGTGTCCCCCAAAAAGAAATGTTGAAGTTCTAACCCCTAGTATATCAGAAGGTAACCTTATTTGGAGGTAGGGTCCTTGGAAATGTAATTAGGTAAGATGAGGTCATACTGGAGTAGAAAATAGGGTGGGACCTTAATCCTATATGTCTGGTGTCTAAGACAGAGTCACACTGGGAGAATGTCATGTGACAACAGAGGCAGAGACTGGAGTGATGGATCTACAAGCCAAAGAGATCAAGGATTGAAGGTTACCATGAGAAACTAGGAAGGGGCAAGGAAGAATTCTCTTCCAGATTTTAGAGGAAGCATGTCCCTGCTGACACCTTGATTTTAGACCTTGCTCACTACAACTATGAGATTACATTTCTATTATTTTAAGCCATCCTGTTTGTGGTATTTTGTATAGTAGTCCTAGGAAACTGATATAGAACTTCTTTTTTACCTTGTTTCTTCATCTCTAAAATGGAGATAATAGTACCTCTCTATATCACAGACTTGTGAATGACAATATGCAAAAAGCAATACAACAGTGACTGAGTTTTAATAAGTGCTATGTAAGACCTGTCTGTAATTATTTTAGTGAATAAAATTTCATCTTGAAGACAGGTGCTATGATTTGTATTTCTCATGAATCCTCCAACACACCTAGTAAGGGCTAAGTACATAATGGAAGCACATAAATACACCTTCAGACATAGACATGGAGTGTTTTCCCTCTAATTATTTCTCAAGTTCCATTTTAACTGTTATGGTTTTGCATGTTTCAGATCTTTGAATCTTATGTGTATGCCCTGGTTTATACTTGTGACATTATTCCCTGTGCTTTGACTATTTTCTACTCCATTTTATCCCAATTACATCCCTGCTCCTTCTCATGCTTATGCCAAATCATACATTAACTTGTGGTTTCTAAATGTTGATTTGATTTTAGAAACTAAGAGAGAAAAGGCAGCTAAAATGAACAGTTTCCAGATGGTTGTGGAATTTAAAATACAATATGTGGGTTATACTCCTAGCTTTGCTGCAAACCTGGTAAATGACCTCAGATATCTCATATAACACTGTGAAACCCATGTTTCCTTATCTGTACAATTAAGACATTGGATTAAATACCTTCAAACATTTTGTCGGTTTTAGTTATTACAGTGAAATTATTCTATGTTCTCTGAGTTCAACAATGTCAAGGAAAAGCTGATTCTCACTCATCCATTGTGGCCAGGACATGAGGGAGACAGCAGGTATCAAGCACAACGTTTGTCTGCTAACTGGTATAGAGAGGTACATTTGACTATTCTTTCATTCATAGGGTGATGGGTTCTTGAACAATTTGGCCTCTTTACTGTAATTACCTGTGTAAGCACAATAACAGATGTTTCCAAATACATACTATGTGTATATCCACTTGATATATCTCAGATTACAAAGGATCTATTGTTCTAAAAGGTTTTTCACATTCATGGTGGAATAATAAAGAGAAGAAATTACTTTTAGGTTACAATGCAGCCTTTTTGCCTTTCAAGTCAAAACACTGTGACAAGTGCCTTTTGCTTATTTGGCAAATTTATAATGAAATTTTAAAAGGTGAACATTCCAAGTTGCAGTAAAAAATCTTGAAATAAATTATGTACTCCCTGATTTATTTGTCCTTTATGAAGGATTCCTTGATCACTTTCTATTTGGTTGCTATGTCCACCATTTTGCTAAAAATTCACTGAGCTTTTCATTACCAAACCAGTGAATTGGTTGTATTCTACAACCTCTTTTACCTCTACTGCCCTTCAAACCGTGGACTGTTTCTCTTTCGCTTCTTTCTCCTCTCCCCATTTTCCGTGATACTGTCTTTCAGATTTTCTTCCTACCCTACCAATAAATCTTTCAATTTTCTTTCTCCTACCCTGTAAAAGAAGGTGTTTCTGAATCTTTTCATTTTATTTTCTTGGTCCTAATTTCACTTGAGATGCCAGGCTTATGAGTTTTTTCAGTTTTCTTCATATGGACTAGTTTCCCATTCCTTCACAATTCTACCCATTGTCCTCTATGCAATCTATAATTTGCCATTGTTGCCCCAAAATGTTTATTCCGGTATAAAAAGGACTCTTGATTTCATAGGAATCCTTTAAGTATAGTAGTAAAGTCCAAAGTCCCATTAACTACTTTGGTAGCCATATAAATCAACATGTGGGCCAGAAATTCTAATTTGACATTTCAAAATTATCTGTCTCCACATTTCTTGTCTAGCAAAGTAAATTTTTAAAAATATATTTTCTATTTACATGGCTTTTTTATTTTCCCTTTATAACTGCATTTTCTTTCAAAGAGCACAGGACACAATATATTATAACTGGCCAAAGTTTGTTGGATGGGTGAGAATGGGCTGAATCAAGAAAATTATCAAGTGACTCTCACATAGGACATTAGATGTTTGAAAAAATAGATCTACATGCTAGACTAATCTGAGATAATTTTGTACATCAATTATTGTTTTTTGTTAGAATTATGAGCTTGAAGTTTCTAATAAAGATTATAAGCTGCTTCCTATATTCTCTTTAGTAAGTCAAAAAATAAGCCATTCACTTTCAAAATAGTTTCATTAACTTCAAGTAAAATAGGCTTTGCTTTTAACATTATATTTTTAAGTGTATTTACTGTTGTATGGCTCCTCTGACCCCTCAAAAGCCAGCTGAAGGAATAATAACAATATTGTATGGATTCAAATCCGGTAATTCCCTGTAATTGTCCTGTAATTCCCTCAGAGTAAGAGAGAAGAGGGAGAAATTGCTCTTTTGCAGATCCCTAGGTATCTTCAATGAGGAGAGTCAGTATTTTGTATTCAGCCAGCTTCTTGCAGTAAAGACTATTCCCAAGGAGTAAATAAGGCAATCAGGAGAATCATTAACTATTTCAAGCCAAAAAAGTGTCACTTAATGCACCAAAGTAATAATGAGCAAATTAGTAGTCATGTAGCTAGTGACAGTTCAAGAAGTATGGCTGCTCACTTTGGAGTGCCCATTGTCCAGTGAAAGTCCTGTTAAGCCCTCTGCCCCCCAGAAGAGTTTACATCAGGATGGACTAAATTCTTTGGAAGTAAAGAAATAAACACATTGGCCATCACTCACATACTTAAACAAAATTGTATTTATGAAGTTCAGAGTTCAGGGTTTTTCATGACACATTCACCACTATTAAGTGGTACTTAATCAGAGTGCACATGTTCCAAGAAAGTGAAGTTTTAGTATATTCTGCACCTATGCAAATATCCAGCATGATCATTACTGACAACATAATGACTGGCGAGGTCTTTTTGTAGACCTACAACCAGAAGCTCCAAGTTTAAAAAATGGATGTGTACGTTTTAGAGTCATGGCACATAGGGAAAGTGACAAAACTTCTTTGAACCTATGCCACGGGACTACTATCAGGATGCTGTAGGACATGTAAAAGCAATTAGGAAAACACATGGCATATTTTGGTTTTCAAGAACCATTACTTGAATCTGAATCTTAGATCGTCATTTAATATCTCTGACGCTCACTGTAAATTACAACAAATGCTATTTGCTCTGCCAACCACATAGTATTGTTGAGATAATCAAGGAGGTTGAGTGTAAAAGTAGTTTATACCATTTTAATAATTAGATATCTGATTGCTTCCGTGTACCACACATACTCTCAGTGATTTCAGTGACTCTATTGTCACTGCAAGCTAAATACCTATAAATAAATAAGCACAATTTCTAGTGTATGCTAAATACTCAACAAAGAGTAGCTGTTATTAGAATGATATATTATCATTATTAATACTGATGTTTTACAGAAATTGTTTTTATACTTATTACTCTGAATTGAATTGTGATCTAAGAAAAGACTTTAAACATTAACCTGAAATCACAAATGACTAATTCCATTTTCACTTTAAAATGCAGACCAATTTGTCACTAAGTGGTGTTTTTGAATAATTATTTTGGAAAAAACATTATTTAATATACTTGTCCTGTGGATTGCTAACATATACTTTTACTTGTTTAAATTTTTACAATCCAGTTTTCCCAAGCCCCCCACCCCCACCCCTTTATTTTAGTGGAAGAAAGAGAAGTTAAGAAGCTGTTATATTTCTGGATAATGAAATATAAAAAATTATATTCTCCTAAAAATAATTTTGGAAAATTCATCACATTTTGATCTTAAAGAATAATACATAATATTTCTTAATGTGGTACAAAATTAGTAGAAGTAGTCCAAGCACCTTAAATATTTGTTTGTGGAATTTGAAAAAAAGAAGCCATTTAGAAACTGGCTTTGTCACTTGAATTTGGAAAAACATTAGCATAGCCCTTGGATACATACAGCTGAATCAACATGCTCTATCTGCATAGCTATAATTGCATTTAATAAATGGAACCACATGTTAATGAAATCCAAGGATCATTTGATACTAAAATATTCAAGGCTTAGTTCACATAGTGTTTTAATTTTGTTGGTGGTTTTGTTCTCTTCCTTTCTCTCTTCATTCCCTCCTTCCCTTCTTCCCTCCTTCCCTCCCTCCCTTTGTGCCCCTTCCTTACTTCCTCCTTTTCCCTCCTTCCTTCTTTCCCTCCCTCCTTGTTTCTTCTTCTGTATTTTCTGCTCCTTTCTTGTCTCCTCCCTCTTATGTCCTTTTCTCCTTCCTTCCTTCCTTCCTTCCTTCCTTCCTTCCTTCCTTCCTTCCTTCCTTTTATTTACCTCACTAGACTTCTGGCATGTAAGAAGAAATGGTATAATGGGATATAAACTTTATGATTTTTACCAGAAAAAAACAGGAGCTTGGGATTTTAAAAGTCTTGCCTTGTGGAAAGTAACCATCAAAAGTAATTTATTAAGGTTCCTAATGTCCTGAAAAAAAATTTTCAAAACGTATGCCCTAGCCTTTAGGAGTTAATAACCTAAACTATATGAAGCAAATAGAAACACAAAATTATAGGATGCCTGGAGACAGTAAAAATGCATCTTTAAGGTAGTACCAGAATTGATAGGTATTTCTTTCAGTGTTGAAGTATCATGGTGTAAACAGCACCAGAAAAGGAGATCAGGAGCTGGCATTATCTTTGAATCTGCTGTGCTGTCTGATCTTGGTCAAATCCTTAAGTCGCTTGGTGCCTCAGCTTCTTCATTAACAACATGTGGTTATGAGACTTGTCCTTCTCATTGCATGCTCTTTTTGTTTGTGAATATCAAATGAGAATGAATGCAAAAGGGCTTAAAATTAGGATACAACATTGAAATGAAATAAAATTTTCTGTTTCATCTAACCTTCTCAATGTAACTGCAAATTCTCCCAAGGAAGAAATGTATCTTTGAATTAAGAAATCTCTCATTAGGAGCAATATATGTGCAAGTGCCAAAAACCATCCTAATACTATATTAAGCTTAATATTACCAAAAATATATGAACGCCCCAAACATACATTTGACCCTACTGACTACAAAATAAAACTTCCAAGTTACTCCAGGAAGCAGTTTTGATAATTATTCCACAATTACACAAGAGACATTGCACTTCCTCAAACCTCCTAAAGAAGCCTTCATGTCACTCTTCCTGCGTTTGCCTACCACCTGATCCCAAGGCTAATGCCACAAATTTTAGATTTTGTTAAGGCAGCACCCCATTTCAGAATCCAAATTATCTCTCAACTATGTCTTGCTATGTGTCAGAGCACCCCCAAATTTAGTAACTTAAGACAGCAAACATTGATTTGATTGTGACTATATGGATCAGCAATGTAGCCCCATCTCAGGTAAGATGGCTTGTCTATGTCCTATGTGGTGGTGACTGGGCTTACACCTGTGACTGCACTTATCCTGTGGTTCAAATCCTGGGGTTCCATGATGCGAATTGATCTTACTTATCTGGGACAAGTGTCTCCTACTGTAGGGTTCTTCACATGGTGGTAGCAGTGTGGAGTAGAGAGCAGTAGCTACAAGACCACTTAAAGGCTGAGCAAGGAACCCATATAACATCACTTCATCATATTCTGTCAGCCAAAGCAAATCGCAGACTAACCTGAATTTGAAAACTAAGATGGTCATAGTGCAAAGGAGAGTGAAAACTGGAAGGGATAAAATTGCTACAAACATTTTTGCAAATAATCTACTAGACCTGAGTTTGGTAAGAATGAAACATGTGATTGGGTGTATGCCTGTATTGAGAAGCACATAAGATGTAACTGATATTACTTGGAGGAAGTAAATACTTTTAACAAAAAAGAAGTGGTTCTCTGCAACAATTTTTATAATGTGTAAAGTAGGAGAACTGCCTTCCCATAAAAGTTCTTGAGAGTCATGGCTGGCATCTATTAGGAATTCAATTAATACTCCTTGAATAAATGAATGAATCAATTTGCCTATAAAACAATCTAAACCTGTCTCCTATACTTCAGAAAATTAATAACCTTTTAAACCTTTTCTATAATGATTTATTCAGGTTTATTATTGCTTCTTAACGATTTATGTTTTCTTAAGACACATATTATTTTATTGAGCTTAAAATTACTTTTAGTCATCCATCCTAGTATCTTGTTTTAAACTCTGTATCTGTAGTCATGGTCCTCTTCTTCATCTGTTCTGTAAGATTCATTTTTTTTCTTCCAACTTTTAGGTTCATGGGGGTATCTGTGCAGGTTTGTTACATGAGTAAATTGCATGTCACTGGGGTTTTGTATACAAATGATTTTGTTACCCAGGTAGTGAGCATAGTACTTGACAGGTAGTTTTTCAATCCTGACTCTCCTCCCACCCTCTGCCCTCAAATAAGACCTAGTGTCTATTGTTCCCCCCTCTATGTTCAGGTGTACTCAATGTTTAGCTCCCACTTGTAAGTGAGAACATGTGGTATTGGGTTTCCTCTTCCTGCATTAATTTGCTTGGGATAATGGCCTCAAGATTCTCTCAGGCTTCATAGCTCTTTCTTTTCTCTGATAAAAACTTTACTTTCTAATTTCCTTCTCAGAATTAAACTAAAGATACTTAAGCATATACCATTTTTTTAAAAAATTAAGTCTGGTATCATATTGTTTAGCATTTGCAGGGAAGGGGCTTTTTCCTTCCCCTTTTTGCAAGGTATCATTAAGATATTAATTATAAATTATATATTAGTTATGACTCTCATTTTCAAACAATTTAAACTGTAAAATAAAACATTAAGTATAGCAAGGGATACTATCTGTTACCTTCTCCAATCTTTGCATATTGCAAACCTATTATTTCCTGTTTTCTTGACCTGCTACAAAGTTTTATCCTTTTTCTTCCCCAAAAACCCCTGAAATTCAGGGATAAACTATATTGTTTAAATTGAGAAGTATAGAAGGGAGAAAAAGGCAAGAGGACAATCAAGATATCCCTTTTCTATTAAATTCTCTCCTCTCTTATTATGTCTGTCTTCTGGTCTTTCAACTCATAGGCCAAGTGGTAGGGAAAGCCTTCCTGATTCAGTCTTGCATTTTATTTCCTTAGCCCTGCAGTGATAGCAATGGAAATGCTTAGATCAAAAAGAGAGATAGATTTGAAAGGAGATGGAAAATGTCCCTTTCATTCTCAATATAGATACTGCATTTGAGAATTTGTGTATAAATAAAAGAGATTTCCCCTCTCTCTCTTTTTGGTAGAACAAATAACAGAGAGAAGTGTGAGTTAAAAGGCAATATAGATTGGATAGACAGGAACAGGTAGACAATGATCACTCTCAGTGTGTGGATGTGGATACAAAGGTAACCTTTCCTTGTCTATTTTAATCATGTTTCTTTAACATACTGTAGTTTGTTTGTTTGTTTTTGTTTTGTTTGTTTGTTTGTTTTTGAGACAGAGTCTTACTCTGTTTCCCAGGCTGGAGTGCAATGGCATGATCTCAGCTCACTTCAACCTCCATCTCCCAGGTTCAGGTGATTCTCCTGCCTCAGCTGCCCAAGTATCTGGGACTACAGGCGCCTTCCACCATGCCCAGCTAATTTTTGTATTTTTAGTAAAGATAGGGTTTCTCCATGTTGGCCAGGCTGGTCTCGAACTCCTGACCTCAGGTGATCTGCCCACCTCAGCCTCCCAAAGTTCTGGGATTAGAGGTGTGAGTCACTGCGCCTGGCCCATACTATAGTTTTATTTTGCTAAAGAACTGACCCATCTCAAATGTCAAATCTGTTTTAATAACTTAGCAGTGTTTTTCATATTGCCTTTTAACATAGATGTTTAGAAGTTACCTTAGAATGCTCGTCAGCACAAAGAGATAAAGATACCACCTCAACTCTAGAAACTGGGCATGAGAAAAAGGAAACTTTTCAGGCATTTTTGGAGCTTCTCGGTTTCAACTCTTTTAATCACAGACCTCCCCAAGCTTTGAACATTCTCCGGGGTGGCTGACTGGAGCTGTGAGTAGACATGAGCAGATGTGGGTAGAATGCAGTATTGGGGAAGTGATATAAAGAAGGAACAGAACTCCACCGAGAGCAGAGATTTTGGGTATATAACAAAATGTGTGTCAGAAAATATCATTTAACTGGTGCTCACATATCCATAATGCAAGCATAATATGGAAAATGTCAATGATACACTCTTCAGTTAGGTACTTGTTAGAAAGTTGAAAGCATATATTTAAAACTAATAATAAATGTAAACATAATAAACCTTAAAAAGATAAGAAACAGGGAGGCCAGAGTTCCTTTGATGCAGCAATATCGGGCCTCTGATTCTTCAGTATCTGTAATTACCTCTTGCTGAATTTTTAAAAATGCTTAAAGATATAAGAGGAATTCGTTCTTATATCTGTACTTCCTCTGGATTGTTACTTTTTGAAGATAGAAATATTGTCTAGGTGAGTCCTGATGTTTGCAGGGCTTCCCTAAAAGCAATGTGAGCAACTCTTAATAGTACATATACTGCACGTTGTGCACATGTACCCTAGAACTTAAAGTATTAAAAAAAAAAAAAAGAGGGTGAGGGATAAAAGACTACAAATTAGGTACAGTGTGTACTGCTCGGGTGATGGGTGCACCAAAATCTCAGAAATCACCACAAAAAAACTTATCTATGTAACCAAATACCACCTGTTCCCCAAAAACCTATGGAAATAAAAATTTAAAAAAAAAAATATATATATATATATAAATCCTGAAAAACAAGGAGCACTTGAGGGCCGCCAAGTCTTCCTTCTTCCAACAATCTTCATTAATTGTTCCCATCTAGAGCACTTTAAAAAAGTAGTTTGTAAAATGGCAAGTTTCTTGATTTCAAAATAAATAATATATGTAATGAATAAGCTTTCCATATGTATTGTATATAACAGATAAAAGTGCATTCAGTGCTTACCTCCTCCCTTCAACCTTTTCCTTACTTCCAGGAGACACTGAGACATCACCATTACACCTTGGATATTGTTGGTCACCACTTAATAACCACTGAACTTGGCCCAGGTCAACCTTTCTCCTAAAATCTCTACAAAACATGTTATAGTCTCCACTGCTATAATTGTTCTGTCACTTATATGTGTGACCTGGAACAATCCTTTCTCTGAGACCCAATTTTTAGAATTTGGGGGATAAGAATGTCAATAAATCTCATCTTTCATTTTTTTCTATGTGAATATAAGTTAGACATAGGTATCATGCATATGGAGATCAAAAAAGCCCTTACGCTACTAATAAAGGTTTTGTAAGACATAGCTAAGGTGCAGGCAGACAGTGGTTGTGATTCCTCACCCGCAATCACCACCTGTCATGGCTGGACTAGACAGACTGGCCTGGTCATAGGAAAAACTGTATAGCTGCAAGCCTGCAACCTTGAGAATGATGCCTTTAAGCAAAATGTCTCCATCACCAAAATTGCTGATGAGAAGCCACCGTGTCTGCAGACAATCAGATCCCATACGAAAGGTGGGAGAAAGAAGCTTAAATGGGCACAACAAATTTTTTCTCCATGACTTAGGAACAAAATATGTTACTTCCCCGGGAGTAAGGTTGTTAGTGCCTGGGGGTTACTCTAATATGGATCTCTGTATCTGGAAAAACAAGAGGTAAGTGCTCCCCCAAAATTTCTCATCTGCAATTTTTATTGACTTATACCTACCTGAGAGGTTTCTGTAAATGAGGTGATGTTTTCAAAACTACTTACATGCGACATTTAATAGCATTCTCATTTTTTATTTTATTTTTTATTTTTAGTTTTTTTGAAACAGAGTCTCGCTCTGTCACCCAGGCTAGAGTGCAGTGGCGCAATCTCAGCTCACTGCAAGCTCCGCCTCCTAGGTTCATGCCATTCTCCTGCCTCAGCCTCCCGAGTAGCTGGGACTACAGGGGCCTGCCACTACACCCAGCTAATTTTTTGTATTTTTAGTAGAGACAGGATTTCACCGTGTTAGCCAGGATGGTCTTGATCTCCTGACCTCGTGATCCACCCACCTCAGCCACCCAAAGTGCTGGGATTACAGGTGTGAGCCACCGCACCCTGCCCTGTATTCTCTTATTTTAATTATTGTTACTGCTCAAAGTTTCACTTTCTTAATGTTTTACATTTCTTGCTACTTAATGATCAAGTCACCCCCTCAACAACGTTGCCAAGCACATCAGAACCACCAGACACTTTGGGAGGCCAAGACGGGCGGATCACGAGGTCAGGAGTTTGAGACCATCCTGGCTAACACGGTGAAAACCCATCTCTACTAAAAAAAAAAGAAAAATACAAAAAAATTAGTCGGGCGTGGTGGCGAGCACCTATAGCCCTAGCTACTCGGGAGGCTGAGGCAGGAGAATGGCGTGGACCTGGGAAGTGGAGCTTGCAGTGAGCTGAGATCGCGCCACTGCACTCCAGCCTGGGTGACAGAGCAAGACTCCATCTCAAAAAAAAAAAAAAAGAAAGAACCACCCGAAAGTTAATTTGACTACATTACATGGATAATAACTTTTATATGAATGATCACAGTATGATTATAACTTTAAATGTTCAGAATTATGGATTTACTTTAAAGATGACTGATTATCATAGAAAGAAGGAAGGAGAAACAAAAATGAAAGAAAAAATGCAAAGAAGGAGGGGAGGAAAAAATACAATTAAACGTGATAAACTATTAGTTAGATATTTTCATTCAGAGGTTTAAATCAGCAGGTTTCAATGTAAAGTATTCTTGCCCCTAAAATCAAATAGGAACTATTAATCAACTGTTTTTATTATTTTGATATGCAACAGTTTTAGAAAGTCTACTCTTATCTACTATTTCCTAACATATCTTTAGATATGAAATGCACTTAAAAAGTGTAAAAAGCCTTTAATGTATAACTTGATAAAATTCTCACTACTGTTTATAATTATAACCTAATATAAGTGTGGTCTTATCTTCATATTTAATCAGAACATTCTATTTAACTTTCAGTCTGATGTATCTAGAAAGGTTCTCAGTTCCAGAACTCTAAGATCCCTTGATACTGCAAGATCTTAAAACTTTACTTATTTGCAACTGAAAGTTAAGGAACCATTTCTTCATTTATAGCACACAGCTATAAGCATAAGTGCTGACTAATCTCACCTCCTTCCTCACACAAGTTATCATTCATTCAATACAGTAGAAAAAAAAAGAGGAACAATCTCATGCCAGAATCATACCATAAGGAGCAGAAAATCATCATGCTTCATTGTTTCAAAGCCTAAACTTAAACCTAACCATCACCATTTGTGGCAGAAGGGAAACCAGAATCCTTATATTCAGAAAGTATAACTTCCACTTCTTAACAGTTGTTTTGAATGACTATAGTTTGAAAACTATTTTTAATAACTGTCAGTTTTAATAACTAACAGTAATTGGCTAGGGACTTTGCGGTATTTATTTATGATAACATTTTACTCTAGTCAAGATGGTTCACGTTATTAAAATGAACTTTCACATCTCTTATGGTTTGAAAGACTAAACCGCTTTGTTGAAAAGCAAAATCCTTGCATCAAAATCTTGCCAGTCCTTGCCCACGCCTATGTCCTGAATGGTATTGCCTAGGTTTTCTTGTAGGGTTTTAATGGTTTTAGGTCTAACATTTAAGTCTTTAATCCATTTTGAATTAATTTTTGTATAAGGTGTAAGGAAGGGATCCAGTTTCAGCTTTCTACATATGGCTAGCCAGTTTTCCCAGCACCATTTATTAAATAGGGAATCCTTTCCCCATTGCTTGTTTTTGTCAGGTTTGTCAAAGATCAGATAGTTGTAGATATGCGGCATCATTTCTGAGGGCTCTGTTCTGTTCCATTGATCTATATCTCTGTTGTGGTACCAGTACCATGCCGTTTTGGTTACTGTAGCCTTGTAGTATAGTTTGAAGTCAGGTAGCGTGATGCCTCCAGCTTTGTTCTTTTGGCTTAGGATTGACTTGGCAATGTGGGCTCTTTTTTGGTTCCATATGAACTTTATTTTTTTCCAATTCTTTGAAAAAAGTCATTGGTAGCTTGATGGGGATGGCATTGAATCTATAAATTACTTTGGGCAGTATGGCCATTTTCATGATATTGATTCTTCCAACCCATGAGCATGGAATGTTCTTCCATTTGTTTGTATCCTCTTTTATTTCATTGAGCAGTGGTTTGTAGTTCTCCTTGAAGAGGTCCTTCACATCCCTTGTAAGTTGGATTCCTAGGTATTTTATTCTCTTTGAAGCAATTGTGAATGGGAGTTCACTCATGATTTGGCTCTCTGTTTGCCTGTGATTGGTGAACAAGAATGCTTGTGATTTTTGTACATTGATTTTGTATCCTGAGACTTTGCTGAAGTTGCTAATCAGCTTAAGGAGATTTTGGGCTGAGACAATGGGATTTTCTAGATATACAATGATGTCATCTGCAAACAGGGACAGTTTGACTTCCTCTTTTCCTAATTGAATACCCTTTATTTCCTTCTCCTGCCTGATTGCTCTGGCCAGAACTTCCAGCACCATGTTGAAAACACCAAAAGCAATGGCAACAAAAGCCAAAATTGACAAATGGGATCTAATTAAACTAAAGAGCTTCTGCACAGCAAAAGAAACTACCATCAGAGTGAACAGGCAACCTACAGAATGGGAGAAAATTTTTGCAACCTACTCATCTGACAAAGGGCTAATATCCAGAATCTACAATGAACTCAAACAAATTTACAAGAAAAAAACAAACAACCCCATCAAAAGGTGGGCAAAGGACATGAACAGACACTTCTCAAAAGAAGACATTTATGCAGCCAAAAAACACATGAAGAAATGCTCATCATCACTGGCCATCAGAGAAATGCAAATCAAAACCACAGTGAGATACCATCTCACACCAGTTAGAATGGCCATCATTAAAAAAAACAGGAAACAACAGGTGCTGGAGAGGATGTGGAGAAATAGGAACACTTTTACACTGTTGGTGGGACTGTAAACTAGTTCAACCATTGTGGAAGTCATTGTGGCGATTCCTCAGGGATCTCGAACTAGAAATACCATTTGACCCAGCCATCCCATTACTGGGTATATACCCAAAGGACTATAAATCATGCTGCTATAAAGACACATGCACACGTATGTTTATTGCGGCACTATTCACAATAGCAAAGAGTTGGAACCAACCCAAATGTCCAACAACGATAGAATGGATTAAGAAAACGTGGCACATATACACCATGGAATACTATGCAGCCATAAAAAATGATGAGTTCGTGTCCTTTGTAAGGACATGGATGAAACTGGAAAACATCATTCTCAGTAAACTATCGCAAGGACAAAAAACCAAACACTGCATGTTCTCACTCACAGGTGGGAATTGAACAATGAGAACTCATGGACACAGGAAGGGGAACATCACATTCCAGGGACTGTTGTGGGGTTGGGGGAGGGGGGAGGGACAGCATTAGGAGATATACCTAATGCTAAATGACGAGTTAATGGGTGCAGGAAATCAACATGGCACATGGATACATATGTAACAAACCTGCACATTGTGCACATGTACCCTAAAACCTAAACTATAATAAAAAAAAAATAATAATAATAATAACCACAAAAAAAGAAAAAAAAAATCTTGCCAGTAGCGGTAAATACACTAATGTTTTTTAGGTGATAGAGGAATTTTAACTGACAAGGCAGATTTTGTTTCTTTTGAGTCCTCTGTCTCTCTTTCTCAAATATGCTTTTGGTTTCAGGTCAGGCAGCCTTGCTAAAATGAATGGTTTATGGGAGAGTAAGAACATGTATGTCCAGACTAAGATTATAGCATAGGCAGGTTATGGGGTCAGGTTTTTCTGAGCCTATTCCTTTGAAGTCTCTTTGCAGGGATTCCTGGAAAATGGCCAGTATATAATCAATTCTGAAATACTCTGCTAACAACCCATCTGGAAGATTATGTTTGTTTTCCCAAACAGCCAAAGAGCTCTGCAAGGTAAAGCCTGTCTTCCTATAGTGGTGAATATTTCCCTAAGGTGAAGTCTACAGCAGACAGCACAGATGTTGCTACAGTGGCATATGAGGACAATGGGAAGACACGTGGCTAGAAGAAATGGACCATATTGGAGCCTGGGGAAGTCAAACAGTGCACTGTGCCGCACTTGCTGAGCACCCTGATCTTAGGTGACTCATAGAGGGCAAGAAGATGAGAAAGCTCAACAGGAAAGCGTTGATAGGGGCGGCTATTTAATGTGATATGTCAGTATTCAAGGAATGTAGAGCATAGGATTTTAGCACATAATTAAAATTTGGAGAACATTTAATCCACATTTTATACTTTATAGCTGACAAAATGAAGGCTAAGAAGACTTTTGCTTACAGAATTTCACACAATGAGCTAGTGGGAGAAGGAATGCTACAATACATTATAAAAAGTTGGAAACAACCTAAATGTCCATCAACAGGAGAATAAATGAAGTCATATTAATTTGACAACTGCTTTCAGGTGAATATGACACATAGGTTGGCTAAAGTGTGGGTCTCATGAGCTCCTGAAACAAAAAATGGAACCACATCCAAACCCCATACCTGGAAGAAGTAGATTCCCTACCTGTTCCAAAATTGGGGGCAATTGCCTGAAAAGGGGGAAATGGAAGCTGGAGAGGTAAGGAACAAATGTTCATGACAAACAAGATCGTGTTCTTCCAGAAGATTAGCCGCTGCTTCACCCAGCAGAAACATTCCATTTGATGGGAAAGTGACCCTGTTATCATTTTCAGATTGGGGTAACTGCTCACACAGGATGCCATCTTTATCAAGAGAGCAAATCATTTTGTACAAAAAGGCAATGCATTCCTCTCAGTAGTTTTTCTTTTCTTCTGTTATTTTCTGAGAGATTCTGAAAAAAAATCTAAATGCTAAAAGTAATGCAACCAATTAATTCCCCTTGAGCATATACTATGTGTCAATTTATATAGATTATTTCCTTCAATTCTCTCAGTACAGTATGCAGGAACTATCATTATTATTATTCAGTTTTATAGATGTGCAAACTGAGGCTAAAAAGGTTAAATTGCCCAAGGTCACACAACTAGGAAATAGTGGAATTTGGAATCAAATGGAGACACTAAGACTCCATAGCCTCATTTCCTTTTTGCTCTCTTCTAGTTTCTATTTGGTAAGAAAAAAAATTGCCATCATACTCCCCATTTTTTCCAATACTTTGTTTACTATTATGTCTGATGTTCAGAAAAAATATTCAGATGGTTTCTACCTTTTTTACTCCTAGATATTTTGGGGTTATGGAAACCATGCCTCACGCTGTAGGGAACACTTGTCTTATTTGAACTGTAAATGAAGTGCTAGCTCAAGTCAGATTTCACCCACTGTGTGAACCCTGAGCCAGACCCTATGTTTTTCCTCAGTGCTAAAATTTACTGTCAGCATATTGTATGCTGCTTATCTTCCTTTTGGCCTACCTCTGAAGAACTATATCGATTCTTCATTTAGGTCAGCAGTTAGATTTTCTCACCTCAACTGCAAGCCTCTGAATAGTGCTAGATAATTCAAATCTTCCTATCCTAGAGTTGTACTACATTCCTGTATATACAGATTTCTTGTTTATGTTTTTTTTTTCTCTTCGGGAAGAATTAGAAACATGTTTAATTGTCAGAATTAAAGGAGGCCCATATAGGAAGAAAGCATTATGACTGTAGAATTAAACACCTTGAAGAGACCTAAAATATCATCGAATTCAAAGAATGTCACCCGCAGGAATGAACACATGTGCCAATTAGGGGTATCGAAATCACTTGATAATTCTTTGTGAAAATATTCCACTTTCACATTCCACCTCCCAAAACACATAGTCTGCTATAATCCCTGGGAGCATATTATCTCCTGCAGCCTCACACTGAAATTTACCTGAAATTCACTGACTAAATGAGGCATCATTAAGAAGAATGTGACATAAACTGTTATTGCAAGGCAGGAGTACTGTATCCGTCAGAGTTTAGTAAGAAAATTAGAGCCCATGCATGCCAGATAGAACAATAGAGAAGAGTTAATAGCGGGAATTTGTTTACAAGGTGTTGGGAAAACTGAAATCCAAGCATGAGGAAAGTGAGGTCACCTAGGAATTAGCAGTGGCAGGAAGCCAGTTTCTTTCCTTGGGTTGGAGAGAAACAGTGAGAATCAGAGCCCAGAATTGGAATCACCTGGAGGGAACTAGCACCATGAAGGGAAGAACCAGTGAGGAAGAAACTTCCTTTTCCACTCCCTCTGATTCCCTGTGTGTTCTGGTGGTTGAATCTGTCCAGCAGCCAGTTGACAAGGAAGCCTGAAAATGTAACCTTGCAGAACCCAGTTCCCTACAATAAAGAACAAGAAGCAGAGAATGAAGATAAGAGAAAATCATAAGTGACCAGCAGACTTAGAATCACTGTTTTAATCCCTTCCTCAATTGTATACATGATAGCTTCAATTATATCCAGATAAAGAAGACTTCTCAAATTTCCTTACCAACAAACGTCATAGTTACACTCTCATAGCCAGAAAGTTATCTTTCCGTTATTAAAAAATTATTTTAGAATTTATTTTTTTTTAATACAATGGGTAATTACTGTTTTTTGTAGAAGTTATGTCATCATCGTATTTTTAAAACTGTAGGAATACATTTGCCATATTTATTTTAGTGTTGATCTTTGATGTTCAAAAAAACATTTTATTTTAATGTTTAGATTTTTATGTATTTCACTGTTTCAAAATTATCTGATAAGAATATATCATCTGTTTCCTACTTTTTCTTAAAATTCATGGAAGAGCATTTTTCCTCCTCCAGCTATATACACCAGAATTTAAGAATCTTCATTCAATGTTTTTAACAAAGTCTTACAAAGGTAGAAGAAAATACAATGTTAAGACTTTGGAAAGGATTAAATTTCTTTAATAAGTTACTCAATAGTGTAAAAGTAGGATAATAGTATTTAATCTACTTTCAAATGGTATACCAAGTGCCTTTTATGTACTGACTCATGTTCTCTTAGGTCATTTTTATCTATCAGCCACTTTTGTGGCAGCTAGCTTCATGAATGTGGAACTGAGAAACACCTTATCTCGGTATCAGCCTCTTCCTTCCTGGTACTTCTTTGATCCTCAATATGGGAGTTTGAAGTAATCTTGGTCACTCATGCATGTACAACCTAAGTGTGGTAAGGAGGTAATATAGCTCCTTGGACAAGCCTACACCAATGGAAAGCAGTAGCCAAAGGATAAACATTTTTTTTTCTTTTTTTAGATGGAGTTTCACTCTTGTTGCCCAGGCTGGAGTGCAGTGGCACGATCTCGGCTCACTGCAACCTCCACCTCCCAGGTTCAAGTGATTCTCCTGCCTTAGCCTCCCGAGTAGCTGGGATTATAGGCACACACCAACACGCCTGGCTAATTTTTGTATATTTAGTAGATAAGGAGTTTGACCATGTTGGCCAGGCTAGTCTTGAATTCCTGACCTCAGGTAATTGACTCATCTCAGCCTCCCAGAGTGCTGGGATTACAGGTGTGAGCCACTGTGCCTGGCCACATTCTCTTCTTTCAACTCACAGGTGAACCATTCTGAGGCTAGGTCTCTACAGCTCCAAGGTTTCAACAGGATTGAGCACCAATTGCTGTTAGTGGTAACCAATCTAAAAGTATCTTCTTGCATTGACTTTCCCTTCACTTTCTATAAATTCTTTCCCCAAATAAACTCAACATCCTGTCTCGATCTCTGCTTTTTTTGAAAACATAAGCTAAGACAAATAGAAAATATAATTTTTATTTTTATCATATATTTTGTTTTTATTTTACATATTTTTATGTTTATTTTCTTTGTCAAAATTACCAAAGATCATTATAAAATATATATGTGTATCTTGTGCGTTTCAAATAATTTAAAGAACATATCTATTATTTTGACTCCATAAGGTAAGCAGAGTAATTAATATTTTCTTTATTTTATACAAAAATATGCAGAAGGGTTAAGTGTTTGCTCAAATTCTCCCCAATTTGGGGCCAATAGAATGAAATAGAATTTCAGCCTACTAATCTAGGACTTCTTTTTATGTAGCTGTAACCAATCAAATATATATATTTTCCCCTGGGTTAATGTTGATGGCACTTTACTAAGTGCAGCCTTAAATGATGGAATGCAATAACCAAGTCCTTTTGAGAAACTGGCATGACACACTAATTATCATGGCATATAGCAATCATCAATGATTCAATCCGCTATTAGTAAAGGTCATAAGGTGAGAAAAGGGTTGCACGAAACATTCAGTGTAGAAATTTCAATCCTAAAGACTAAAAATTGCCTTCAGGACTATACTGAATAGGCAACACTGCTGTTTAGATTATCAGTTATTTCAGTCTTATCAATACAAAATATTGATATTAGAAATATTTATTGCCAAACTAATAACTTTCTTTCCAAAGTCTCTGTGACTGTGAGTCAGGTTTTGAGAAAAGAATGTTTTCACTAGAAGCAGAAAATACTGAGATCCTGAGAAGGTGAGTCATGGTCAAGTAGAAAGCCAAAACCCTCCAATTCTTAGCCACCAGAAATATGTCACCAGGAGAATTTAGATCTGCTTAAAAATAAAAAAGCAACTTAACATGATAAACCCATAACATAGAAATTATCTTTGGAATAGAACTCTCCTCCCTGTTCTTTCCTCCTATAACCTCCTTGCTGTTCCGTTCAGCCCCATATCTTTTCTCCCACCAAACTCATCTGTCTCTTTCACCTTGGAATCAGCCCATCTTTTGTTTAGAAAATAGCTATTACATTCTCATAGACTAACAGTTCAGTTCTCAAGTGTTGCCTATGTTTTGAAATATAAATTACTGGAATGTAGTATTACTTTCTGGGGTACCTAAGATGTATGTCGGCTCTTTAACATTGTATACTACACACCGGAGAGGTAGAAACTAAGGTGACCTTATATTAGACAACATTCTTGAATGCAATGTTGCATACTTTTATGAAGTTTATGAAGTTTTTCTACATGTCTTTTGACTATGCTGATATTATAATATTTTTCTTTTGAAGCCACAAACATTTTTCGTTAGGTTTCATGACTTAATTAATTTACCATAGGCATCACTTAATTTCTGGAGACAGGAATGGTTTGCAAGCAATGGACTTGCAAATTTTCGTTGTTAGGCAAACTGGTTTTGATAAATCAATCATTATTCTGTACATCTGGTTCTGTGACTCAAATACTGTTCTACTATAACTTTGCCCAACTATAACATACACCTAATAAAGTATACTGTAATACAGGTGTGGGAAAACTATAGCCGAACTATCAAGTATCACCCACTGACTGTTTTTGTAAATAAAGTTTTTTTAGAACATATCCAAACTGATGTATTGTCTATGTATGTTAATATGCAACATTGGAAGAGTTGAGTAGTTGTGGCCAAGACTACATGGCCTGCAAAATATTTACTATTTGGCTCATTAAATAAGTGTTTGGCAACCTCTGCTCTAATATTTTGACTTAAGAGGTTTCCATCAAGGTAATATTTAAGCTTACTTTTCTTTACCTTATTTTACCACTGCATAATAATACACAGGGAAGAGAGAATAGAACCTTGAACCATTTTAACTTCATTGTGCTTGGCGTATTGGTTCAGTATACTCTTCTCTTCTAGTTGTTGCTTATAATTTGTTTTGTTTCGTGGAGCAAATGCTTCACGAATGAGTTTGTGATTAAAACATACATATACAGAGTATGCTAGCATAGTCAATGGGTTGTCATCTTATTTTAAGGATTTCAGTAAAGGCAAGTAAAAGGTATACTCCCAAAGCAGGGATCAAAACATTAAAGACAAGTTAAAAAGTTAAAGATATGCCTGTATGTGAGCAAAAACCGTGCTGTGAGAGTATTCAGTACAGTCAGAACCTTGGCCAGGGAGCCTGGTGATTGTGGCCCATTGCAAGTCCAGTTAACTTAAGGTAGTTACAAGAAACAGATAAAAATACAGGAGCTGAAACTATTTGTGAGAATGCAAGTGAAAATCATTTCTGTCCCCATCTCTGTGATTATGCATTAGAAATGAATTTCACTTACAAAAATGTAAGTTTATTTGACCTAGTTCTGATTGAGTATATTTTCCATAGTGCAAGATAAAATTCTGTTAGTGGCAACAACTAGGTAACGGTTTAGAACAGAAGGATTTTTCTTTTCTTTTTTTTTTTTTCCTGAGTAGGAGTTATGTGTATTTATTAAAGAAGAATAATGTGCATCTGCAGTTGAACTTCATGCCTCTCCATGGGTCCCGTGTTCTAAAAATGGCGGCACCAGCGTGATCTGAGGGTGGAGTTTTCAGCCCTCTGACATCAAAAGGAGAAGCAGAGGACATGAAAACGCTCACTGTGCCTCCTCCATAGACTAGCCAGAGCTACTCCATGGTCAGTGGTCTCTTATTAGGAACGAATGCTGGTTGATCATTGTGTCAAAACCACAAAAGGGAAGAGCAACAGTCAGGTGGTTGGTTGGTATCAATGGTGGAGTCTTTATAAATGGCTGGATTCTGTTTAACCCTTTCTTTAAGGAAGGAAGCCTAATGGAACTTAGTGAAGGAGGGGTTATAATGTGGCATGTCTGACCTCCCATCTCATCATGGCCAGGAACTCAGTTTTAAGATTTCCATTCAGTTGGTTGTGAGGGCTTAGGACTTTATTTTTATTTCTTATTTCCTCATTTTAGCTGAAGTTTACCAGAGGCAACCTTGAAAGCCAAACTTTTATTTTGTCCCATAGTGTTGCCAGGGAGGTGTGGCTGCCTTCCATTTGTCCGTCCTATTCCTCAGTGGGACCTCTGTAGCCAGAAGACTTACAGCCAAAAGACATATCACCTATAAAACATTTTAGGTCACATGAAAATGGAGGTGGGCAGGCCCTCGTCAGCGTTTAAACCTTTTAAGCAATATAGGAGCCAAAAATGCCAAAACCAAGGCCAAAATAACTTTTATGCATTGAGCTACTGTAATTTTAGTTTTAGTTGGGCTTCTAGCAATTGGCTATATAAAACATAAGAATTTTGCTAAAACCATTTAAGCTAAGGAATTTAGAGAATTTTGTTTTGTTGCAGTACTTTTTGTGGTCTCCTTAGTAATTTGTCCTAAAGTGGACAATATAGTTTTTTGTCATATCTCTGTTTGTGTAAACCCTATAAGTGGGAACAGTTTGCCCCGAAGGCTCTGTCACCAGGTATCTTGATGTTCTCTCAGTAATTATCTTTTTAATCTATGGGAAGCAGAAAATTCTTTATGGTTGGGAAGGATGGAAAGCTGCCACATAGTGGCCCAGGAGGCAAAGTCCCAAACTTTGCCAGCTGTTTAGGCATCTGTGTGCCTGTCAAGGGAGCTTTCTTAACTTCTGGCCTAGGGTATTCTTTGGAGCTGGAAAGGATCTTAGTGATTATTTATTTCAACTCCCTCATTGTAAAGGTTGGATAACAGCCTCCCAAAGAAGTTAAGTGATTTTGCCTATGGTGACCCAAGTTATTGGTGTGAAAGCCAGAATTGGGAACTAGATTATCTCAGCTTCTATTTGTGTCCTTTTCTGCCTTATCATATTGCACTGAACTTGCTGATCATTGTGTTGACAATCTCATTTTATTTATTTTAATATAATTGAACTTGAAATCATTTATTTGATAACAAAATGATGTGTTTTTTTGTTTGTTTGTTTTTTTGTTTGTTTTTGAAACGGAGTCTTGCTCTGTTGCCCAAGCTAGAGTGCAGTGGCGTGGTCTCAGCTCACTGCAACCTTGGCCTCTCAGGTTCAGGGGATTCTCCTGCCTCAGCCTCCTGAGTAACTGGGACTACGGGCGCCCGCCATCACGCCCAGCTGATTTTTTATATTTTTAATAGAGACAGGTTTTCACTGTGTTAGCCAGGATGGTCTCTATCTCCTGACCTCGTGATCCACCCACCTTGGCCCCCCAAAGTGCTGGGATTACAGGCGTGAACCACCATGCCTAGCCCACAAAATGATGTTTTTAAAAATGTTTTTTAAAGAGTAAATTTTGTTACTTTACTAAAAACACATCCAAATTATGTAGGATTTAATTTCATATTTGTGTTAAGGAAACAAACACACTATGTTTTCTGTTGAAGGGACACTGAGAACCACATTTTGCTTAAAGCTTTCTCTTAACTATGTTTATACTAATACTTAATTCTTGTGGTTAGAAATTTTTTTACTTTAGTTAAGCATTGTTTTCTTCCTCCTATATTCTTTTGAATTGCAAGTATTCCTGAGAAAGGTAACAATTTAGGTCACTGATTGCTTATCGTGAATATATATTCCCAGATTACATTACAATAACATGGAGAACGAAAGGATTGAGAGGAAAATAAACATTAAATAAAAAAGAAAAATGAAACGCATGGAGAGTTAAAAAATTCTCCAAAAGGTAACTTAGAAAAACCACTACAGACAAAATTTGTAGGTTGAAAGGGACCTACTAATCTTTTACTATCCCCACCTAATTCTTGAAGCATGTGTGAAAATCTAAACTTTTCCAGTGACAGAGAGCTTTCTTCATTCTGGGGAAATTTATGCCATCTACAATGACTGGGACAATCGCTTTATACAGTTACCCTTCATACTGAACTAAAATTTATCACCTAGTAGTTTTCCCATTGAGTCCTATTTTTTCATCCACTTGAAATGCTTCCCCATCATAAAGGAAATGACCTGTCTGTGGCATCCTTCCTTTTCTATAGACTAAATAATTCCATTTATTTTCTTCTGGGAATATGACACAATCTTCCCGTAGCTATTTTTCTTCCATGGTTGATTTTTGCTAACGGGTGTGGCCCAGAAGAAAAATCTCACCACCTTTGCTAGGACTAACGTTTGCACAGTCAGACTGAGATATTCTCAAATCTACCAAAGGGGAATAACTTATTTTTTATTTTTATGTTTTAATCCATGTGTGGAAGACTTGAAGAAAGCAATATTGGCTGCAAAGCCTTGTGCTGAGAAGGGGGATCTGTGGAATAATGGGATTTCTGGATGCTTTAAAAAAATCAAGCCGGGCGCGGTGGCTCACGCTTGTAATCCCAGCACTTTGGGAGGCCGAGGCGGGCAGATCACGAGGTCAGGAGATCGAGACCACGGTGAAACCCCGTCTCCACTAAAAAGACAAAAAAATTAGTCGGGCGTGGTGGCGGGCGCCTGTAGTCCCAGCTACTCGGAGAGGCTGAGGCAGGAGAATGGCATGAACCCGGGAGGCGGAGCTTGCAGTGAGCCAAGATTGCGCCACTGCACTCCAGCCTGGGAGACAGAGTGAGACTCCGTCCCCAAAAAAAAAAAAAAAAAAATCAAATTGAACAAGTTCCACAGCTCTCAGGAGCTGTAGATAAACATAAACTTGCAAAGGTGTCAATTATGGACCCAGAAAACAAGATTTAAGATTTGTTCCATTGGTCAAAAGTTAGAATAGGAATTAGAATCTAGAATACAAATACTGAAAAATCTGCATAGTTCTCTAAAACTTTCTGGAATTTTATGAAACTATGTAAAGTTTATGGAACTCACCTGTCAACTTCTTGACAATGGTGAGAATATTGGTGTATCAATCTTTATATATTTAGCGCTTTTAACATAATCTATTAATGGCTAGGAAGAAAAAAACCTCCCAGGAGATATCACTGCTTTTTGTTTTTATTGTTACATTACCTATGACAAGTTCTTTTCCAATACAGAACATAGGAACTATAATCGGGTCTCATAACTAAGTATGCACAATTCCTAGCACCATCATGAAAATTAACCTACGTTATAGGGAGCTCAGTCTGTCCCCAAAGATAGTCAGATGCATGGCATGGTATGTAGTACAGCCTCAATGTGGCATGCTCTTGCTGATCTAAACACACATGACTGACATTTAATAATTAGAAATTGAGATTAAGGTTTTATCCCATGATAACATGCAAATTAATTTTGGAAGGATAACCCATTTATCTTTAATAGAAATTTTCACATTATGGTGAATTATTTGAACAGCATCTTTCCAGACATCACCTTTTGATTGAAGGAAGAAGAGAAGCAGAAAACTGAGGAAATACAAAAAAGGAAGACTGAGGCCACCGAAACTAACTTGATTCACTTAGGAAGTTTTTGGGCAGTAAGAATTGTTGCTAGTTTTGTCACCAAATACCAAATCTGTGCCCCAAATTCAATTCATGCAAGTCTCTCTTTTAATGTTTCCATTAACATAGTTATTCCTAATGCTCTTTCCCAATTTTCTTTCTCTTTTTTCCTGTTAGTCTCCTTCCTGTAAACTTAGTTCACACCCATGTCTTAAAATTATCTTTGCTCTGGCCAGGCGCGGTGGCTCGCGCTTGTAATCCCAGCACTTTGGGAGACTGAGGCAGGCGGATCACAAGTTCAGGAGATCGAGACCACGGTGAAACCCCGTCTCTACTGAAAAATACAAAAACTTAGCCGGGCGTGGTGGCGGGCGCCTGTAGTCCCAGCTACTCGGAGAGGCTGAGGCAGGAGAACGGCGTGAACCTGGGAGGCGGAGCTTGCAGTGAGCCGAGACTGCGCCACTGCACTCCAGCCTGGGCGACAGAGCGAGACTCCGTCTCAAAAAAAAAAAAAAAAAATTATCTTTGCTCCGTCTTCTCTGGGCCTCTGCCCAGGCCACCCCACGTGTTTGGAATGCCTACATCATTCCAGCTTGATTGCCTCCTTTTCATCTTTGCATCTGAATTCTCTCATATTCTAGACAAAGAGACCTGGGAACTTCACCCTTTATATCTACCCTGTAAATATTGTGCTTGACTCAACATTTTCTAATCTGGCCGCTAGCCGTATTTTAATACACTGCAATGCGTTCTCTCTTTGAACTGTTGACTATGCAGTTGTTATTGTCTCCAATTCTCTAGGGAGTTTTTCATTGTAACTATATTAGATCACAGACTCCCAGAGATAAATGTTTAGCTTATATCCAATCAGAATGTCATACTTATGTATAAAAAGAGGAGAGAAGAATCCTACCTACTCACACGTATTTTATTCATCAATTTCCCAATCACATTCCATTCCAAGTGTGAAGGAAGCGTTTGAAATTCACATAATAATGGCTCTGGTAGCCTAAAATTTTGTATCCAAAAGACATGGTTAAAAGGAACTCAAATTCCCTGAAAAGAGTACCATTACCCATTAACAACAAGCAATTGACTGTTAGAGTTTATCAGATTATCTGCCTGTCAGGTTTCAGAGAGCTCATCCCTCAAAAAGGGGACTAAGGAAAAGGAGACGTGAATGTTAGGAAAAGAGCACCAGAAATATTCAGAAAATGGGATGTCACTCGGGGACTGTCTTGTTCATAGCCTCTCCTAGTTTTATGCCCACTCAGCAGGTTGGTTATCAATTAAGAGCCAAGGAGGACTGAAAAAAAAGAAGAAATAGTGAAGCATTTTCTATCAGGAAAACTGAACATATTAATACACCATAAATGCTCTCTTATATTACTATAATGTAGAAGAAATACAGTGTTTCTACAGTAAATAATGATATTCTTGTATAGGACTCTAGAGTCTGTTTTCCAAGCTGATAAATTTGATTTAATAATTAAAAGTTTAAAAGAGAGAGAGAAGATAGATACTCAGCAGATTACATCATGTAGGGTCCAGGGAATGCTAGAAAATTAGTCTACTCAATCACATTGAGTGTCTTCCTCTTCAGACAACAGTTTCTTTGCAGATTGACAATGTAGGAGCAATGAAAAAAAAATGAGAAACACAAAACAAAAAGATTTCATGTGTGTTCATGAACTTTAATGACACTTTCGTTTCCAAGAAGGAAGGAAAGGCAGACAATTAGTTACTCTTACGCAATTTCCTGGTACTCTTTTATTGTGCTGATAAATATATCCCTTTTGACAAACTAGATAGTGTATTAGAGTCTGTGATAAAAGCTGTTAAATGTGGATTTCCTTTTCCTTAGAGAACTAGACTGCACATTTATTGTTCCTCTGAGCAACAATGTGAGTTTATGTAAGAGGAGAGTTCCAAAGGGAAGCTTATTTTCCCCTGGGACTTTTTAATTTAAAACATACACACACATGTGCACACCCACACACCCTATTCTGTGGTAGAATTTATAGTAAAAGATGCTTTATGTTCCTCTGAGCTATTAATAATATGTGAGATATCTATAAGTTATATTCTGATGTTCAAGGCATTGAACTATTAAAAGCCATAGTATACGTAGAAAATGTTTCAAATATGAAGAAAATAAAGAATAATAGCATCTCCACCGAGTGTTAGCATGCTTTTATACTTCCCAGCCTTTTAATGTCCATGAAAGCTTTATGACAAATATTTAAGATGAAAACTGAGTAGTAGTATATCTACTTTGTGTATGAGCAAACTAAGAGATTCACTGACTTACAAGGGTTATAGAGTCAAGTGGCAGATCTGGAACTAGAACTATTTTTACTGACCCCCCTGAACAAAAAAGGACAGAATTTTACCTTTGTAATTCATGTTTATTAAAATGTACACATGTATACATTATGCACTTATTTCTTTTTTCCTTTTAATGATAATGCATGTTTACTATAGAAAATTTAATGATACAGAAGGGTATGATTAAGAAACAAACTGATTCCACTACCCCATGATAATAATTATTATTATTCTGGAGATAATTATTCCAGTTGTATATAATATAATGTTATATGTAATATGCATAATTATAAATATGAAATTTATTTGTCATACCTCTGGAGGCTGGAAGTCTGAGATGAGTGTGCCAGCATGGTCAGGTTCTGGTGAGGACCCTCTTCCAGGTTGGAAAATGCTGACTTTTCATTGTTGTTGGTGGGCTGGTTCAGGTTCTTGACTTTGTGCACAAAAGAATTTGAGAGCGAGTCCAAAGTAAGAGTAGTCAAAGAAGTTTCTTGCAAAGCAAAAGTACACTCTGAGAGGCAGAGAGGAATGCTCAAAGGGAGAGACGGTACCTGGTATCTTAAGGGGAATTCCTTTTATGGGAGCTGTACATACATATTCATAAAATACTGATGAGGTCAAGTGTGCAAAGGCAGACCTGCAGTTGGTGCATGCGCTCAGCATCTACATGCTCTACATGTATCATAAGCATATAAAATTTCCACCTAGGAGTTTGTTTTTTACTATTAAAATGAGGAAAAGACCAGTGTATGCTAAACCTTGAACGTAGCTGGACATGTGGAAACCCAAAAAAGTCCCCAGCTCCCCTATGACAGGAATTTGCAGTTAATAGCTCTGGGGCTTTTGGTACTGACTGGCTGGAGATTAGGAAGCTACAACATGAATAAGGGACTTTTGTCTCTTTCTGGGGCCTTATTGGCTATCAGGAACTTGTAATCATCTGGTGGTTGGCTGGTATGCAGCAGAACCACGTATCTTACAAGATAGTTAGGTGCTGATGCATGAAGATGCAAGGGATGCAAAAGGAGTCCACAGGGCTTCACACAAGGGGAGAAGTCATTATGACCTCCACACCTTACTTATCCTGCCTCACCATTAGCTAAATCTCTGGCCTCTTCTTATAAGAACACTAATTCTGTTTATGAGGTCTCTACTCTCATGACCTAATTGTCCCACAAAGGCCCCACCTCCAAATACTATCACATTGAGATTAGGATTTTAACATATGCATTTTTTTTTTTTTTTGAGATGAAGTCTCACTCTGTCACCCAGGCTGCAGTGCAGTGACACGATCCCAGCTCCCTGCAGCCTCTGCCTCCTGGGTTCCAGTGATTCTCCTGCCAAGTAGCTGGGATTAGAGGCACGTACCACCACACCCAGCTAATTTTTGTATTTTTAGTAGAGATGGCATTTCACCATGTTGGCCAGGTTGGTCTTGAACTCCGGACCTCAAGTGATCCACCCACTTCAGCCTCCCAAAATGCTGGGATTACAGGCATGAACCACCACACCCAGCCAACATATGCATTTTTGAGGAACACAAACATTCAGTCCATTGCATGCAGGGAAAGAACTATTGACTCAATGGTATATTAGACATATCAGTTGAGAAGACTGAGTTTCAAGAAATAAAAAATGTTAACTTACCTGGGGTAAACAATAAAAAGATTTATTACCCAGTAATTAGCATTATCAAGACTTCTAGTTCTTTCCATTTTTATATTCTGTCATCAGCAGAAAAACTCACTTCTTTCATTCCTCTCATGGTACCACAAATACAATGCAAGAAGGTATCTCTCTTTGTATATTTTATCTATCTTTTTATAGAAAATGATAGCTAGCTAGCTAGCTACTGAGATAGAGAAATATAACAAGACAAAGAGCAAATCATGTGAGAAGAGACACAGAAAAAATGAGAAGAAAAAGAGAGAAAAAGGAAGGAAGAGCCTGAAAGAAGAAATAGCTAACTTTCCCCTAAGCATTAGACCTTTTATTAGTTATAACAAGTAGTCTAAGTGAATAATAAAGGTCTAGTATACAAGAATGAGGCCACCATACGTGGAGGACATGGAACTGTGATGATGTTCCGGTGGAGGACGTGGAATGTAATCCCACATATGTCCCAGTGGAGGACGTGGAACTGTGATTACATATATGCAGTATTTCTTCTCTTGGAAAGGAGGCATCAAAAAGGGGATAGGCAAAATTGAAAGCTTTCTATTACAGGTAGAATGTTGTCTTCTGAATACTCCCCTATTTTAAAAAATTTTACATTATTAACCCGTTGTTCTAAGGCATCAAGTCTTAGAAGCCTTCTAAGGCATCAATAACACAACAGCTGTGGATGTCTTCCTTTGGGGAAGAAATGAGTGTCTCAGGGAAGTCCTTCCACCCTTAAAAACCATTCTCTTCAAAATAATTGGTTCCCTTGTGACTTCTGGGTCCAGATATATAGACAGTTCTGCTCTTACAACGGAAGCCACTTGTTTAGGCTTTAATCATATTATTTAACCACAATTGGCAGAATTTAAAAACTGCCATTGTAGTGTCCACCTCAAATTATAACTACTTATGTTATTCAACATAGCTTGCCAGATGTAATCAAATAAGCACCACATATGTACACGGTAATGAAGACTGCCCCATGTTTCCTTTTCTCACAAATATGTAAGTCCTAGGAAGTTGAGGTGCAAATGTCTTTCAGTTTTATCTCAGTTTCTTACTGAATTCAACTCAGTCAGAGGATCTCACTCGGAATAAGTAGTACAGTGAGTACAGTCACTTCAGCAGCTATAGACTAGACTGTTTTCCACTGGGATGGTACATTAGGGTTACCACAACATAATAACACAGACTGGGTGCCTTAAACAACGGAAACGTGTTTCCTTACAGTTCTGAATGATAGAAGCTCATGATCAAGGTGTCTGCAGGTTTGGTTTCTCCAAGGCTTCTCTCCATGGTTTGCAGATGGGTACCCTCTCTTTCTCTGTGTGTGTTCATCCCTGGTGTCTTTTTTTTTTTTTTTTTTTTTTAAGACAGAGTCTACTCTGTCACCAGGTTGGAGTTCAGTGGCACAATCTTGACTCACTGCAGCCTCCACCTCCCGGGTTCAAGCAATTCTCTTGCCTCAGCCTCCCAAGTAGCTGAGATTACAGGTGCATGCCACCATGCCTGGCTAATTTTTTGTTTTTAGTAGAAGCAGGGTTTCACCATGTTGGCCAGGCTGGTCTCAAACTCCTGGCCTCAAGTGATCTGCCCGCCTTGGGCTCCCACAGTGTTGGGATTACAGGCGTGAGTCACTGCTTCTGGCCATACCTGGTTTCTTTTTGTCCAATTCTTTATTCTTGCGAGAACAATAGTCAGATTGGATTAGGGTCCATGTATATGACCTCATTTAACTTTAGCCATTTCTTTAAAGATCCTATGTCCAAATACATTCATATTCTGAGGCACTGGGGATTAGCACTTCAAAATATAAAATTTGGGGATATACAATTCAGTCCACAATAGATAGGTATAGCTTTTCCAGAAAATGCAAGGTTTTGAAAATCTTAACAAACTAGGAATCTAAGTGCTAAATTTCCTCACACAGTCAAAAAACAGTGTTTCCTAATTTCCCTCAGTTGCCAAATATCCTTCAAGCTTTCCAAGCTGAGGTTTGAAAATTACTCAACTTGTAGGTTACTTCAGTTTGTTTTTTTCTACATGTAGGTTTAAGATCCTTTATTCTTGAGTTCTATTTTTCCTAACATAGTTGTTTAAATTCTTTCACAAAGTTTCCCTGTAATAAGAGAAATAAAGTGCTAGATACCTGCCTTTGCTCAAAGCATCAATTATTTAAGACTGTCCATTTTCAGCTTTCTGACAAGAACACATCTATGACAAAAGTAGATTACCGTCAATCCAATGTTTAATCCAGATGTATTCTTGAGTTATTAGGATCCCCCCCTTTCTCCTTCTTTTCTTTGGACCTTTTTAAGGGTCTAGAAACCATTCACAAACATACTGTTTTACTGTCATAGTCACACTCTGCCTTCCACTGCTAATATCAGCATCACTGTAAAATTTTTCTAGTAATGCCTGAAAGATCTCCCCTCAGATATGTATACACTTTTACCACCTTTTATATCCTAGTCACCAAGAGGGAGTTCTCAAATTGTACCTTTTGTTGACTCACCATCTGTAGACATCAGACAGCACTCTTTTAGCTTCCTGGATCTGGGCTGTTTCTGATGAAGTCATTGAAGTAAATCTCCTTGTCCTCAACCTTCTAATCTCCTTTCTAGGCCTTCGTGTTACCTTGCAAGCCATTTGTCATTGCCCACACTTGCATGTTTATTTCCATCCAAATTAGAGGATTAAGTGTATTACTTCAAGTTCTGCCCACCTAGAGGACTTCTCATTACCACTGTCTCTGAATGGAAATAGGGTAGCAGAAGTACATGTTAGGATTACAGAGATGTGTCATGCTGACCTGGCAATGAATCAAGCATGGTATTTTCCCATCTCTGTTAGCTTACGTCTGCACTGTGTGATTTAATAGGGAAGCACCAGAGAAGCAGCAATGGGTGATGTTGGGATTTGGGATATTTGCTTACATAGCTTACTTCTAGCTCTGCTCATCCTCATTCTGGATGTTCCACTTCCATCTTACAATGAATTGCTTCTGGACCTGCCTTTATGTATGATTTAACTCAAAATCGGTAGCTCTGGCTGCGTAGTTACTTGATACTTCATTACCAGGTACATTGTCTCTACCTAGGCCCAAATAGATGAAACATTTTGCTAAATAACCCTAGAGTTCTACCTTGTGATTCTATTGTTTGCCCTTGCCATTAACTCTACACTGCACGGACTCTTCTAAAAAAATACCCTGGGACTACCACAGTGCATGCCCAAATGGCAGGGCTGCTTACATGAAACTACTGATAAGCCATTTCCTTCTTAGGATTCTAGTCAAAATTGGCAACTTTCCTTGCTTTCAGTAAATGAGTTGGAGCAATATTCTCTAGTGTGAAATGCGCTACCTTCGTATATCTCGAAGAGTCTTAACATATAATTTCTTTTTACTGGTGGGAATTTTGAGTGCAATAATTTGTCTCTTACTATGAAGTAGATATCTTAGAAGACCCTAGACTATTGGACTTCTAAAAACTTCACTGATATGACAGACCATCCTCAGGAGCTCCTATATCTTATCAAAATCTCCAATGTACTCACCACTTTTTGATCATCTGGTTTGGTTAACATGATGTCTTCAATATAGTATACCAATATGTCATTCTGTAAAATATCTAGATAATGCCAGTCCTTTTGAACGGCATTTGGAAGGAGTGCAGGAGCCTAAGAACAAGACTAGAAACATATATTCTTGCTTTTCTCATATAAATGTTAACTATTTATGGTACTTTTTTTGAGAGATATGGAAAATAGTACATTCACCAGATCAATGGCAATATACCATGCACATGAGGTTGTATTTCTATACTCTAGCAAAGATATGTGGCATCAAGCCTGCAATTTGGCCTATTGTGTGGGTGGGTTTGTATAGACTAATGTCATCCTCCATAATCCAACTTGTTCTTGTACAGGCCTGGTTGGTAAATTAAATAGGTATGTTATAGTAAATGCTACTTCCACATCCTTCCCACTGGGATGTTACATTGTTTCTTATTTAAAATCTTATTCTGGAATGGAGGACAGGTTTAAGGGACTCCATTTGATTTTGCCTATTAGAATAGTTCTTTCTCCATAGACCAAGGAACCAATGTAAATGTCTGGCCTATTCCCAAAGATGTTCATTTCAATTATACATTTAGGAACCTTGAAAGTGACCACTGGACCTAGTAAACCCAGTGTGAGTTGGACCTCAGTTTAGACTCCTTTTTATTCCCTGTCTTCCATACTTTTCCATTCTAACAAGATGTCTGTGATAATGTCTTATATTCCCAGGTATTAATTGTCAACACAGACCCTCAATCTGATGGTGTCAAAATATCTAGGTATCACCTTTCTCAAGTACATGGGTATCTGAGTAAAAGTCCAAATGACTCTTTGGAGAGGGGCAGAACTGTTTTATTACACATACATATTTGCCATATTTATGCAGGGTCCTTTCTCATGAATCATTGGCCTCCTCACCAGTTAATGGATCCTAAGTCTGAGAACTGGCTCAGATATGGAAACTGGGTAAGTGATCATGACTTTATTGGAGCAGCTGCCTTCAGCCTCCTGATGATCAATCATTGACTGATTCTGGTAATAGAGATGGATCGATAACCTTTTTAACTGCCCATCTAATATGCTCTTGGGAGTGCAGTGTTCCATTAAACATCTCTATAGTTCTCTACAAGTGGGGCACTTCTGACTTCCACTCTGACCTACTGCCTAATACAACAATTGCACCTATCTTGCTTCTGATTGTTAAGCACCACCAAGTAGCCTCTATTTTTTGAAGTCCAATCATTGCCATTGTTACAAGAAACCTAAGTCTGTAGCCACATAATCTGCTTCAACTCTTACTTACAAAAGAGAGTCACCGTTGAACTTAAAAATACCTGTTCTTCATTTTATCAAACCATTCCTTACTGCTTTGGTAAATGCAACACCTTCAGGGCCCTATGTCAACAAAGTTACTTAGTGAGATTTTTGACCATTATACAGTATATTTATTCTATTATTCACAATTCCTTGGGAATTTTGATTCCTTATCCATTTGTAGCAACTTTCCTGGCATTTGTTTCTCAAGTCATTGATTTTCCTGAATGTGCAACAAGCAATATGGTAGTGTATTTGTGTCATCTCCCAGAGTCTTTTTTAGGATGTTAAATGCTCAGGTTAGTGCTACTATACTAATGTAATCTTTCAGATCAATTTCTACTCTTTCATCGTTATTCAGCATCCTGAGGATCGAGTCCCATATGTACTCTACTGGCTCCTGCTGGTACACGCAGGCTAGGTCCTGAAGATCCTTCAGCATATAGTGCCTTTCCTCCCTTAGGAGGCTCTGTACTTGTAAGTACTTCTTTGCCTTCCTTAGAAGGCTCTGTTCGCACTGGCCTGGTGGTATGTGACTTGACCCTAGTTACTGGTCCATTGGTTGAAAGAGGAAAGAAGTGAGAGTAGATCTTAAAGAAAGAAAGAGATGTATATACTTCCAAGGCAGGCACTTCTGTATTAATTTTAAGCAAGTGAGAGATGTTCTAGCCTTTTACAAAGAGAAAGAACTACTTCTATAGCCCCCTAGTTTCTGGGGATTAATGACTTTCAAGGGTATTATCACAGATATTCCCATTCTGAAGATCTCACTATTCCCAGTCTAGACCCTAACCTTAGCGTAGCAGACCTGCCATGGTTGAGAATTAAATCTTTTTTGGAGCTCTGACACTCTTATAATTATGTTCTAGGCTGGGCGTGGTGGCTCATGCCTGTAATCTCAGCACTTTGGGAGGCTGAGGCAGGTAGATCACCTGAGGTCAGGAGTTCGAGACCAGCTTGGCCAACATGGCGAAACCGCGTCTCTACTAAAAACCCCCAAAAATTAGCCAGGCGTGGTGGCGTGCACTGTAATCCCACCTACTCGGGAGGCTGAGGCGGGAGAATTGCTTGAACCCTGGGGACAGAGGTTGCAGTGAGCAGAAATGACATCATTGCACTCCAGCCTTGGGCAACAAGAGCAAAACTCCATCTCAAAAAAATAAATAAATAAATACGTTCTAGAACTAGTGTTCAGGTTTTTTGACCTGCAGCTGCAGGAGAGAATTTTTTTTAAAAGTTGAAATTAGCCCTCTGGCTTTCATGCTTAGCCTTGTATTAGAGATAAATTATCTCAAGCCTTTCAGTATTTTTTTCCAATCCATCAATGATTCCATACATCTGTACCTAATTATTTTCTTCCAAGCTCTCTAACAACTCTGTTACTATACTTATGAATACATTTCCATCACCTGATATCATCCTAGTTCACTAGTAATGAATTTTCTGACACTGCATCATAAATGCATGTGCAAGGCTATTAGTGTTTCACTTAACACCAGTGATAGCATCATCATCGCCAACCAGCCAGTAATCCAGACCCAAATGCCCATGCTTTCTAGAATAATTTCTGGTGCCAACTACCATGTATTCAATTACCTGGAAAACATACTTAGAGACTCTGAAATTTGTGTGCAGAGGGCTTTTGGGGGAGTAATCTCAGTAATAACATCACTGAGGCAGGCAGAGTGCAGGACTGGGTAGAAAAAGAAGTTGAACTGAGAAGTCATTGCAAAGGAGGCTTCAACTGATTCCATGGAGAGTGCTGGAGCTGGGATGGCCCTTTAGAGTCTTTCTGAATTAAAGCAAGAAACAGGGCCTCAGAACCCATGCCATAACCATCTGTTGCATGCAGAATACCTTTAGCAACCTTCACTGAGTCAGCTTTATACAAATGTGTATTATTTCCATAGAGAAACACTGCTATGAGTCATCAGCAATTAACATTCTGAGTACTTGAAGGAATGAGTGCATGGGCCTTAAAAATCAATCTAGGTGGCCTCCAATAATGTCCACGGCCTTATTTGGTAATAACAAGAAAAGAAAGAGAATAATGTGAGGAAAGTTAACAGTTTCTGAAAAAGATGTTTAAGACTTGTCAGTTCTGAAAAATCTAGGAAAGAACAAGAGTGTGCTGAAATTTCTTGCTTGTTCTGCTAATTGAAGGCATAGTACAGAAAGGAACCTTGGCATAGGGGAAAGTGAAATCCTAGGGAATAGTTTGAGTATTACCATGAAATACTAGGCTTCAGTTCAAGGAGGAAGGTAACAGAAAATCACTGAGAAGATAGTGGAGTTTCTTCTAATTAAGACAAGGGTAAATTTGTCAGAGACATGTCATGAGAGAAAATAGCATAGGTGAATTTACCTAACAGCTAGAGTTGATCAATATTATCAATAATACAGTCCAGTTTATTAAATGCTTTTACAAACCAGGGACTGTGTTCTTAGGACTGGAAAAATAAAACTCAGGTCAAGATAAGTTATTTAATTGTAGTCACAGAGCAAGTAAGAGTTAATATGAAAATTATACTAATTTTGTTTGTACTATACTTCTTATTACAGACTAAAATATCCTGCAGTTTGAGTGTAAGATAGTAATTATGAAAAACAAGCATAAATGATTAAAGAGGCAAGAGATTGAGTCTGAGACCAGAGGCACATGTCAAAATGAGTCATAAGAAGGAACAGGGTTGAACAGACTGAGGTTTTTAAACTTAATGGCCTCAATGTTCCAAATGTGGCTGCAAATGGTGAAAGGATGTTGGGATACACAATTGTTGACTTGAAGCTCTATGAAGAAACTTCAGAAAGATCTCTGAAATTGGAAATTTTTTTTAAGCTTAATCTTTTATCACATGATCTTTGGATAATATTTCTGTTTATGAGCTGAAGTAAATTTAAACAGGAAGCTTTACAATTTTCTTTGTGATTACACAGCAGTAATTTCAGGACTGTTTTCCTTGGGAATCCGGATGGTAATTACTAAAACTCCAAAGCTAATTATGTTGTTATGCTAGTGGGACTGTAGCTATGGATGAGAAGTCTTTTCCATTAGCAGGCTTGATTTGTAAGCATCGTAATTGTACTTTCACCCTAAACCATTCCACTCCTACTTCCCACCCCCTAGGAGTAAAAGGAAGCAATAATTCAAATGAGATGTCCCTATGGAGAGAGAGATTTTGTTTAAAAAAATATTTAGTCAGAACAGAAAATTGTTTTTCTTTTTTTAAAAAATAGGCAATCAAGCCATATATACATCATTTGAGAAATGCTAAAAACACCCAGATGCTTTATTTAAAAATGGCAAACTGGGTTTCCAAAAGGATTGAGACCTCTTTAAGAAGGCAGAGCTAAATAGACTGTGAATAAGTTCTATTAAGTAAATAATCAAAAATGGCATTGTTGTGAAGAACTAATATCTGACACCTCACATGAGTAGGATGCTGTTTCTATAAGCTGTTGAGTGTGCAGTGAGGTGTGAGCCTTCAAATACACAAGCATATAAATATAGTTGGACAAGCAGTGTATCTAAAGCATCTTGCACTGAAGCAAAGGCAGCTGTGTATTTCAACAATTGTAGTATTTTAACAATACTACATTAGGTAAACAAAGTAGCAAATTTGTTTAAAAAATAAATAGAATGTCACAAATGCACATAAATAAGCATGTATTTAAATGGGCTATTAGGGTTTTTTCTTCTCCCCCAATTGTTCTCTTCTAAAACAAGGAGAAATTAAACACATCTAAGGCAGCCCTGTAACAAAGAATGTAAATGGCCAAATGTCAAGACATGCCATATTAAAGCTGACACAGCAAAATCAGTTGTGCTACTTATCTTGTAACTTCACGGAAATAGGACACAGTCATATCTTTTGGAAAATGGGAAGCAGTTCTAATCTTGCCTCCAGGGCACACTTACTTTGTGACCTTGGACAAGGTTACTGATATTGCACTGTTTCTTAGTTCTCACATTTAAAATAGGGAAAAATAGGTTTTAACACTGATGATAGGAAGAAAAGATAACACCTTTTGTTATAGTTAGAAATATTTGCAGTCCAAAAATACTGAAAAAAAGAAAATAGGATTTGATCTGTAACATTTCTAAATCTGTGGTAATAGCACAGTCCCCAATGGTAAAATTTTATAGCAAAATGGTACTAAGGCATACTTAAAATATGTCTATAACACATACATTTTGGTGGACAGTGCTAGGCTGGAGAAACCCTGAATTCTTTCTTTGCAGTGAATTTGGACAGATGTTTGCTTTCAATCTTGCTTTTGCTATTTAAAAACTTCTTGACTTTTCACAGAATATTTTACTTTTTAATATTTCAGTTCCTAATCTCTCAGAATTTTAGTTGCTCTGCCTGTAAATCGAGAATAACAACACTAATCTCACAGACTTGTGAAGAATCAAACAACATAACGAGAGTACTGAAGCTGTCCTCATAGGCTTAACAATGAATTCTGGACAGAACCATTTGCATTCCCATTGTTCCTATAGATAGGATTTCTGACTTTAGAATTATAAGGCTTCTGTTTAAGAACTAATTTTCATCCCCATTGTTCTTATAGATAGGATCTCTGATGTTAGAATCATAAGGCTTTTGTTTAAGCAGTGCTTAACACATTTTTAAGATACTGAATCCCAGCAGAATGGCTGACGCCAACCAGTTCAAAGAACCCCCACAAAGGAACTACATCAGAATGAGAACAGTTTCTTCATCTCCCTGTCTGTATTAGTCCATTTTCACAATGAAGAAATACTCAAGACTGGGTAATTTATAAAGGAAAGAGGTTTAATTGACTCATAGGTCCACAGGACTGGGGAAACCTCCGGAAACTTACAATCGTGGTGGAAGGGGAAGAAAACACATCCTACCTTACATGGTGGCAGGAGAGAAAGGTGCTGAGTAAAGTGGGAAAAGCCTCTTATAAAACCATCAAATCTTGTGAGAACTCACTCACTATTATGAGAAAAGCAGCATGGGGGTAACTGCCCCATGATTCAATTGCCTCTCACTGGGTCCCTCCCATGACAAAAAAGGATTATGGGAACTACAATTCAAGATGAGATTTGGGTGGGGACACAGCCAAACTATATCATTCCACTCCAGGCCCCTCCCAGATCTCATGTCCTCACATTTTAAAACACAATCATGCCCTTCTAACAGCATTAACCCAAAGGTCCAAGTTCAAAGTCAAGTCTCATCTGAGACAAGGTAATTCCCTTCCACCTACGAGCCTATAAAATAAAAAACAAGTTAGTTACTTCCTAAATACAATGGAAGTACAGGCATTGGCTAAATACACCCATTCCAAATGGGAGAGATTGGCCAAAACAAAAGGGCTACCAGCTCCGTGCATATCTGAAATCCGATGAGGCAGTAAGTAAATTTTAAACCTCCAAAATAATCTCCTTTGACTCCACCTCTCACCTCCAGGTTATGTTGAAGTATGAGGTGGGCTCCTACCTCTTACTTGGGCAGCTCCACCCCTGTGGCTTTTCAGGATGCAGCCCCCCTCCCAGCTGCTTTCACAGGTTGGCATTGAGTGTCTTTGGATTTTCCAGGCACAAGGTGCAAGCTGTCAGTGAATCTACCATTCTGGGGTCTGGAGGACTGTGGCCCTCCTCACAGCTCCACTAGGCAGTGTCCCAGTGGGGACTCTGTGTGGCGGCTCCAATGCCATATTTTGCTTCTGCCCTGTCCTAGCAGACGTTTTCCATGAGGGCTCTGCCCCCGCAGCAAACTTCTGCCTGGACATTACAGGCATTTTCATAAAACTCTGAAATCTAGGCAGAGGTTCTCAAACCTTAATTCTTGGCTTCTGTGCACCTGCAGGCTCAACATCACATGGAAGCTGCTAAGGCTTGGGGTTTGTATCCTTTAAGCCATGGCCAGGAGTGTACCTTGGCCCCCTTTAGCAATGGCTGGGGTGGGTGGGACATAGGGCAACAAGTCCCTAGGCTGCACACAGCAGGGGGAGCCCTGGGCCCTGCCTACAAAACCATGTTTTCCTTCTAGGCCTCTGGGCCTGTGATGGAAGGGGCTGCCATGAAGGTCTCTGAAATGGCCTGGAGACATTTTCTCCATTATCTTGGTGATTAACATTCGGCTCCTTTTTACTTTTGCAAATTTCTGCATCAGGCTTGAATTCCTCCCAGGAGAATGGGTTTTTATTTTCTATTGCATCATCAGGCTGCAAATTTTCCAAACTTTTATGCTCTGCTTCCTCTTGAACACTTTATTGTTTAGAAATTTCATCTGCAAGATACCCTAAATCATCTCTCTCAAGTTCAACGTTCCACAGATCTCTAGGGCAAGGGCAAAATGCTGCCAGTCTCTTTGCATAGCAAGAGTGACCTTTCCTCCAGTTCCCAACAAGTTTCTTATCTCCATCTGAGACCACCTCAGCCTGGGCTTCATTATCCATATCACTATCAGCATTTTGGTCAAAGCCATTCAACAAGTCTTTAGGAAGTTTCGAACTTTCCCACATCTTCCTGTCTTCTTCTGAGCCCTCCAAATTGTTCCAACCTCTGCCTGCTACCCAGTTCCAAATTTGCTTCCATATTTGTAGATATCTTTACAGCAGCACCCCACTCTCCAGTACCAATTTATTGTATTAGTCCATTCTCATGCTGCTATGAAGAAATACCCAAGAATGGGTCACTTAAGAAGGAAAGAAGTTTAATTGAGTCACAGTTCCACAGGGCTAGGGAGGCCTCAGGAAACCTACAATCTTGGCAGAAGGGGAAGCAAACACATCCTTCTTCACATGGCAACAGGAGAGAAAAGTGTCAAGCAAAGGGGGAAAATCCTCTTATAAAACCATTAGATGTCATGAGAACTTACTCACTGTCATGAGAACAGCATGGAGTAGGGTAACCACCCCCATGATTCAATTACCTCCCCCTGCATCCCTCCTATGATGTGGGGATTTGGTGGGGACACAGCCAAACCGTATCACTATCCCATGACTTCACCCTGCACTCTGATCAATCAATGATCTCCACACTTTGGCCCACTCCAAAACCCTTGAAATCTCTAGCCTCAAACTCCTCTAGGAGACAGATTTGAGGTTTCCTCCCATCTCCTCATTCAGTGGCCCTACAATTAAACCTCTTTCTCTGCTGCAAACTGGTATCTAGGCATATTGACTTGCCATGCTCACTGGGCAAGGCATCTATTGTGCTTACAGTACCTACCATATGCAGAACATTTTCTATAATTACCACATGCAATTCAATAGGAAAACTAAGTATTATAGTAGTTAAAATCATTTCTTAAAATTCAAGGTAAACTGCAATCATCATTGTCCTAAATTTTTAATCCTTTATCCCCATCTATCAACCCTAAACAACAGACAGCAATATCCAGAACTAACCTGCATTAGTATTGGCTGCTTCTGACTGTGTTTTTGCTTTTATGTTGCAAAATAAAATTGCTTCTGTAGTAGATAATCACCTCAGGTAGTCTTTATTAATATTATCAAGTAAATTATTTATTTTTATTTCAAAATAACTTATTTTTGCACATAGTAGGCTCCTAATAAAAATATGTCCACTACCTGATTAATTCATCCAAGCAAAATATGATCCGATCAGCTCTATTCCAAGTGCATTTGTATGGTATGAGAAAATCTGAATTTGAAGGATATTCACTAGGTGACATTTGACTTCGCAGCATTTATATGTCTTATTGATAAGGCACTGATGATTAGGGTTGCTTTATGACCTAGTTATATTTTAGAAGGAGATAACATTATTAGAAGAAAAGAAAAAAATGATCAAAGGTCAGGGTTTTGGGTGTGGGTGAATGTGGTAGATTAATTCTCAAGCAGTTACCCTAATTCATTTCACACTTATTATACTGAAAATATGTTGAATAAGTACTTTTAGAACATCCATGACATACTTCAGTATCCCTGAAACTACAAATGGTGAAAAACTTTCAAATCACTCATGGTTTTATTATTTAAGCTTTGTGAAACTCAAAGATTTATAAAAATGTCGTTAATGGATTTCTTTTCATCAGGATTACATGTCTAATATTGTATTCTAAATTACAGTTCTCCATTACAATGAGGTTTTAGCTCTAAGTGCTATTTCATAATTATGAGTTGTTTTTCATGAACTCCTATGTAAATATTTTAAAATGACTAAGACAAATTTATTTTCCAGGAATTTGTATTTATTTTTGTTAATATACAGGAAACATTTTATAGAAAATTGTTATGTCAGTATGAAAACTAAGAGAATTATGATTCAGGAACATTAGCAATCACTAAAAAATTTTTTTTAGGCTTTGCAGCAAGATATAACTCTCCTTTCTATTGATTTTTAAATTTTCATATAAAACAGAAAATGAAGAAATGCATTGTTGAATTGTGAAGGGAGAAATCATAATTTTGGAATTCAGGATGGCTAATTAATGACTGGTTAGATATATGAGGGATTTCCAGGATATAAACACTAAACATGGGCTCTACTGATCTCTGTTCAAGTTCACTAATTCTTCTGCCATCTCACATCTAGTGAAATTTTCATTTGCTAATTGTCATTCTTAGCTCTAAAATGTCTATTTTGTTTTTAGTTTCCATTTATCTAGTGAGAGTCTATGCTTGTTTACTCACTATTTGGACATTTGTCTTTAATTCTTTGAACATATTTAAAATATCTGTTTTGATGCTTTTGCCTGCTTAATCTAACATCTGAGCCCACATGGAATCTATTTCTATTGATTACATTTTATTTCTTGAGTATGGGTTGCTTTTTCTATTTCTTTGCCTTTCTAGTAATTTTTGGTTAAAAATTAGAAATTGTAGATATTTTGTCATAGCAACTCTGTGGTAAAATTCTTACTGCTAGCATTTGATCATCTTGAAATAACTTACATTATGCAACCTATGCAAAGGACATTGAGTATGAGGCTTGGAGCAGAAGAACAAACTTAAAATTAAGGAGGCAATAAATTAAGATCCAGGGAATTGGGTTAAATTGGACAACTGTGCTGCTTCTGAGAAATAATACAGTGCAGTATTAAAGAGTGGAAACTATGGTAATGTAATTCTTCAAATTTCTACTCCAGCATCTACAAATCATGTCATCTAAGATTCCAAGCCTGATTTTTTTTTCATCCATGAAACCATGTAACACTTTTAAGCATATTTGAGTACTCAATACATCTTGGCTTTTCCTACCATTATTATTATTTTTGTTCCATTAAAACACCACGGAAATACTAAGGGACAATTAAATAAGTAGATATTTTCAGTAAAATAAATATAGAATCATGGTTCTTGGATCAATTCATTATTGCAACTACCAAGATCAAAGGTCATTCATTAGAATCATGGACTGGAGTCTTTCTGATTTGCCGGAAAGCCCTAAGTAGAGACTTTGTCCAGGGACTTACAGGCATGGACATTGATTTCTCTTTCTAGGTGAGACGGTGACCTTGTTGGTGCTGTGTTTGGCTCAGGAACTGGGCAAGCCTCAAATGAATAAATACTTATCTTTCTTTTAAAAATAATTATGGAAGCTTTGTGTTGCAAACCAATTTCCTCTTATATTTGTCAAGATCCTGACTTACTCTAGGTGTCACTGGCAGCCACTTCCCACCCATTAAGCACTGTGAGGATCAATGAACAATGCACCAAGAAGTGAAGCTTTCTAGGGCCACTTGATTTGGTAATATTTGCTATGTTACTCTGTATGTGCTCTCTTCCCACCAACACAGAATCCATGTGGAAAAAATCGGACGTTGTTTTTTTAGCTATCCAATGATAAAATTTATATCATTAAAAATATGTGAAATTCCTGCACTCTTGACCCACTTGGCAGTAATATAGTGTCCAGAGTAGGCTCTTTAGAGTCTGTAAATGTGTATCTCCAAATGTAAATGTTTCTTTGTATAAATACATACCCGTGGGCTTATATGAATGTGGTCAAAATGTTTCATTATTCTGCTTTCCAGAAAACATTAGGTGTTATTTCAGTTTTTAGATTTATCTCATAAAACTGTCAGTGCTTTCCGTGTAATTGGTAATTAACTCTACCTTCCTCTGATAAGCATTTAAGGCCAAAATCATGATGATATATTTACTTATATAATTATGCCTCAACATACAAATGGAAGAATGGTTCTAAATTTACTTAAGCAAATAATATAATTGGCTGCAAACACTATGAAGCAAGGTCAAACACCGAAATTAACAGATATGTGAGAATTGAAGGAAAGTTAATGGGCACACTTTTGTCAGAAATAAAACACAAACTCAAGATAGTATTTGTTGGTAAATGTGCTACTTCTGCGAAGGATGGTTGCCAGTTGGCAAATTTTACTCCTTTTGCACACAAAAGTAACTACTGTAAATTTTTCAAATTGTATAAAGTTATCAGGAAAGACAATTATTAAAAGATTAATGCTGATGTCATTGATGTTAAATGCAACATATATTCGAATGGTAGAATGAATGCTCATGGAAGGATTCCGACATTACACATAATATTCACTATACATTTAAATATATGTGTGTTTGTTTAGGTGTCTGTGTGTTTGTTTATGTAGACTCTAATGATAGCTTGACACTAATTAATATAAAATATAAAAACTGCTCTAATCCCTTCCTCCTTCCCTCTCTACTTTAATCATTTAATGTCTTACCATATTCTGTTATCCATAATAAAATCCTTCCCTGAGCACTGGAATCCATACAAACTGTGGTTACCAAAGATAAAGTGGGCATCGAAGCTATTGATAAGAATAAAATTTGAATCATGTTCCCATCACTTATTATCTGAGTAACATCAAACTAGTTACTAAACCCCCCAAGCATCAGTTTTTTTATCAGTAAATTGGGATAAAAATACATGTTTATATATGTATAAAACATATATACATGTTTATATATGTATAAAACATATATACACGTTTATATATATATAAAACATATATACACGTTTATATATGTATAAAACATATATGCATGTTTATATGTGTATAAAACATATACATGTTCATATATGTATAAAATACATGTTTACATATGTATAGAATACATGTTTATATGTATTCTTAATACATATAAGATGGGAAATGTATGGCAAGTCCATGGATCAATGCCTGGAACATATAAAGATTTCAATAACAGGTAATTATTATGGTTGATGTTTATTAGTCCAGAAATCATCACCTCAGTGCTAAATTACTCTTTACTTCATGTTTTTGTTTTGTTTTCATCTGATTCGTAAAAATTTTTAAATACATTTTTTCATTATTTTTAAGAATAAACACACTAATAGGCTCACAAAACTCAGTAAGTCCTTTTTGGTTGAGTAAAGGCAAATAATTTTGACGATTGAAAGAATCATAGAAATGAGATCGAGACCATCCTGGCTAAGATGGTGAAACGCCGTCTCTACTAAAAATACAAAAAACTAGCCGATCGTAGTGGCGGGCGCCTGTAGTCCCAGCTAGTCGGAAGGCCAAGGGAGGAGAATGGCGTGAACCTGGGAGGCGGAGCTTGCAGTGAGCTGAGATCGTGCCACTGCGCTCCAGCCTGGGCGACAGAACGACACTCCGTCTAGGAAAAAAAAAAAAAAAAAGAATCGTAGAAATGATCTATTTTTTTTGTCTCTTTTTCAGATGGTATGGGAGATTTTAGATTCAAGTGACTTGCTCAGAGGTACCTTTTTTGTGATAAACCAAAACAGTAGATTCCAGGTTATCTGATCCTTGGCCATTGCTATTTCTACTCTGTAACTTTATATTCTGTATAAACATATGACATTATATATGTGCATCTATATTTTTATGGTTATAATTTAAGTGGCATATGATGTTTTCTACAAATAAATCTGCCTCAGAGAAATTAAAATATACTTTCTATTTACTGTAAAAATTCAAAAGTATCTGTTTATTTCATATTTAGACCTTTTATTTATTTATTTATTTTCTTTTTTTATTATTATTATACTTTAAGTTTTAGGGTACATGTGCACAATGTGCAGGTTCGTTACATATGTATCCACGTGCCATGTTGGTGTGCTGCACCCATTAACTCGTCATTTAGCATTAGGTATATTTCCTAATGCTGTCCCTCCCCCCTTCCCCCACCCCACAACAGTCCCCGGAGTGTGGAGTTTGATGTTCCCTTTCCTGTGTCCATGTGTTCTCATTGTTCAATTCCCACCTATGAGTGAGAACATGCAGTGTTTGGTTTTTTTGTCCTTGCGAGAGTTTACTGAGAATGATGGTTTCCAGTTTCATCCATGTCCCTACAAAGAACATGAACTCATTCTTTTTAATGGCTGCATAGTATTCCATGGTGTATATGTGCCACATTTTCTTAATACAGTCTATCGTTGTTGGACATTTCGGTTGGTTGCAAGTCTTTGCTATTGTGAATAGTGCCGCGATAAACATACATGTGCATGTCTTTATAGCAGCATGATTTATAATCCTTTAGGTATATACCCAGTAATGACATGGCTGGGTCAAATGGTATTTCTAGTTCTAGACCCCTGAGGAATCGCCACACTGACTTCCACAATGGTTGAACTAGTTTACAGTCCCACCAACAGTGTAAAAGTGTTCCTATTTCTCCACATCCTCTCCAGCACCTTTTGTTTCCTGACTTTTTAATGATGGCCATTCTAAATGGTGTGAGATGGTATCTCACTGTGGTTTTGATTTGCATTTCTCTGATGGCCAGTGATGATGAGCATTTTTTCATGTGTTTTTTGGCTGCATAAATGTCTTCTTTTGAGAAGTGTCTACCATTCAGGACATAGGCATGGGCAAGGACTTCATGTCTAAAACACCAAAAGCAATGGCAACAAAAGCCAAAATTGACAAATGGGATCTAATTAAACTAAAGAGCTTCTGCACAGCAAAAGAAACTACCATCTGAGTGAACAGGCAACCTACAAAATGGGAGAAAATTTTCATAACCTACTCATCTGACAAAGGGCTAATATCCAGAATCTACAATGAACTCAAACAAATTTACAAGAAAAAAACAAACAACCCCATCAAAAAGTGGGCGAAGGACATGAACATATTTAGACCTTTTAAAACTGTATCCAAGACAGGGAAGGAGCTGATTCCCCCTGTAAGACAAATTCCTTTGCCATCATTACTCATCCACTGACTTCTCACTCTATAGTTATGGAAGGTTGATCTTATTATGGGGAAGTGAGAAAATTGCCATCTGCTCAGTTTTTTGTTTTTTTTTTTCAGGGAAAGACGCAACCCTTTCTTTTCTGTTTGTGACGGTTTTAGCTATCTTTAATTTTTAGTGACTGTTTTTAAGTTTAAACACCTAATTCTGCACATATCAAGAAAGTAAGGCACCCACTATTTTAAAATATTCTCTTAGAAGTTTTAAATGAGTAACACTAAAATTTTACTCATTTAATATTAATTAATGAAAGATTTTTTCTCATGTGAAAAGAGTATACACTCACACAGACTATTGCGTGTGTGTGGTATGTATATTTTCTCTACTCCGATAAGAGATTGCTATATTATTTATTTTTATCACAACTGGTCACTGTATCTACTTTTACAAACATACATTCATGCATAAATTTTGCTCATCACAGGAAATAAATGCAGAAGACAAATGAATGAAAAACAATTGAAAGCAATAATATAAAAATCTATTAGACCAATGGGAAAATTGTTCTTTCTTAAGTCTTTCCTTTCACATGCCCCCTTTTATCCCTAATTCTGTGGTAAAAAGTGAAGACTGACCAAGAAATCATTAGATGGATGATAGTGTCAAGACCTAGAGTTGAACAGTCCTGGCTTCAAAGCACATCTTCATGCAAATATGAGCGAACTCAAGTAAGTCTCTTAAAAGTACTGAGCCTCAGTTTCTTGATCTGTAAAAGGAGTTAAATTTTATCTATTTCATAGAATTGTTGTGTGGGTCAATTAATTCATATATACTGCTGAATACAATTTATAGGACACAGTATATTCTCAATAAATATTACTCTTATTTTCTTCTAAAATATATCATCACACCTTCCTTTATAATGTCGTATTGCAGACTGAATAAGTTTTCAATTCCCTTTGCCTTCACCTAGAAAATAAATTTATCATTTGAAAATATTTTTATGGTGAATATGTTCAAATGTGGGTTAGAGGGTTAAAAAGTCACACTGTAGATAGTCAATTGTAATTTTAATTAACTTATGTTAATATTGAATCCTATGTTAATGAATACTCTACACAGCTTAGAGCTTCCAAAATGTTTTAGAATTGTAGTAAGAAAGTAACCATGTATGGGCAAGGTGTGGTGGCTCACACCTGTAATACCAGCACTTTAGGAGGTTGAGGTGGGCGGATCACGAGGTCAAGAGATTCAGACCATCCTGGCCAACATGATGAAACCCCATCTCTACTAAAAATACCAAAAAAAAAACCCCAAAAAACCCCCCAAAAAAACAGCTGAGCATGGTGGCATGTGCCTATAGTCCCAGCTCTTTGGGAGGCTGAGGCAGGAGAATTGCTTGAACCCAGGAGGTGGAGGTTGCATTGAGCCGAGATTGTGCCACTGCACTCCAGCCTGGGTGACAGAGTGAGACTCTGTCTCAAAAAAAAAAAAAAAAAAAAAAAGTAGCATGTATGTACACAAAAAGTAACAAGGGAAGCTACAAATCTATAAGGACAGGTTTTGTATCTTGGTTTTAATAGATTCCTGGTGCCTGGTTTAGAATTTGCCTTAAACCAAGTACTCAAAGATACCTGTTGAATATGTTATTTTAATCACAGAAGAGTGAATCATGATGCAGGATCTAGGAGTATAAATAAGGCAAAGGGGCAACTATCTCCAAGAGAAAAGCTAGAGAAATTTTCATAATAAAACTCATTCTAAAATCATAAATTTTAAGGAAGCAAAGTTTAAAGATTATCAACTCCAACCCACTAATTTTTGATGAGCTTTCATTTTAGTATTAATATAATTTCAAATTAGAGAAAAGATTACAAGAATTTATGCTAACTTCCATATATTCCTTACCGAAATTATATTTTGTCTCACTTGCTTTATCATTGTTGATAAGAATAATGTGAGAATAAGTTAGAGATATTGCACTTCTTTACATCATAGTTCATTTGTATCTCCTAAGAAGAAGAGTATTATCTATGTAACCATAGTATTATTATGAAAAGTGGGAAATTTAACATTGAAGCAACTGCTGCCTAGTATATAGTCTGTGCCCAATTACATCAACAGTCTCAATAGTGGCTTTATAGCTGTTTCATTCCTACTCCTGGATCCAATCCAGAATCATACATTACATTTAAGTTAACTGTTTCTTCAGTTTTTTTTTTAATTTAGAAGAGATCCATCTTTGTTTCTAAACCATATTCTTATTTTGCTTTTTATAACTACAAGTTGGTTATATAAGTCGATAACCCTGATTTGGTTTTTCTCTGATGTTTCCTTGATAAAATTTAGATTATCTATTTGTCTGGAACACCAGAAAATGGTATCTCCTCTCTGTGTTGTGTCAGGAAGTACATGTCAGTTTATTCCAATACTATCTATGTTAATTTTGATAATATCTTTGCCCTCAAGTTTTGGTATCCATTGATAATTTTTAAACCTCATTTCCATATTATTTTTACTGTAAAGAATATAAGAACTTAAGCATGTTTATTTGTTCATTTATTTCAGTATGGACTCCTGGGTTCTTATTTTATTGAATAAGCTATAGTTCATTGCTACTCTTATTTAATTTGATGCTCAAACTATTTTTATGTCTTTTTTATATGTTCCTATTATTCTCTGAGCATTTTTTGTTGTTGTTGATTTTTTCTGATTCAGCAAGACGTTCCAAGATATATTACTTTATGTACCTCACCCCTGAAATCACCCTTTTGTCTATTAGTGAAGAATGCCAAACCACTTATTTTTAAGTGAATGATGAGAAGAGAAATACATGTGAAGGACCCTTTTTAACAAAAAAATATTAAAAATAATATCTTTCACTTTATAAGTTTTATATATATATATATACACACATACACACACAGACACATGTATATATGTATATCTTATATCCTTTCTTCTTTCAAGCACATTCCTTTCTCTGCTTTTTCTCTCCTTTCTGACCCCTATTCCAACTCCTGGAGTATGGGAATAATAGGATTAAACCTTTACCAAAGATAAACAAACAAAGCTTTTGTTTTCCTCCTTGTACAAATCTCCAAGGGAAGAAATCTTTACATGCCTAGCTACCTGCTTAGCATTTTTATGTGTTTTAGAGGTAAGGGAGTAGAAAAATAATACAATAAATTAAGGTACCAATAAATTTTCTTGCCCCAGCTCTTTTTCTTCTATCAAGATACCATTTTTGCTCACTGTTTTGATAAATAAATATACAACATATTGCTGCATATTTGTATGTGATTAGAAACATCAGATTCAGCAGGGGTCGACTCTGTGTAAAATTGCTTTCCTGCTGCTCTGGGTTCTTGTTGTGAAAAAAAGCCAGTGAGTAAATCAATTCATTCTAAGTATCTATGAATTTAAAATGTTCACCCTTTTCGGGAAATGGACTTGCACAATGAAAGAGGGTAATGCTTAACTTTAAGAAATGAAACTCTAATTGTGGATATCTGCCGAAACATTGTTTGGAGAAAGCTCAGGACTATTAGAGAAATAAAACCTTTTTTAAAAGATCAGAAGTCTCAACACATCCACCTATTTTTTAAGTAGGCCTGAGTCTCAAGGACTAAGTAGCATTTCCGAAACGGGAATTGTTTAATTAACAAAATTTAGGACGGATAATAATGCTCTGCTGAGTTATAAAGACAGAAGATAGAGGTTTGTGGACAGGAATTCAACCCATCTGGAGGGTATTCCCAGAGCCAGTGCTGAATGATGAATGGGGATTCCCATTTGGACAATTTTTGCTTTCAGGTGGCAAAGTGAGTCTTCTCTTTGCACTAGGGGTTTAGAACCTGGAATCGTGGCAAAGCATGAAACTCCTGTTCATGTGGAAACAGATAGAGCTGGGAATTAACATTCTTTTTGTAATTTCCTCATTGATGAAGTAGGTTCAATTATCTGCATGAAAGGTAGCTGTCTCTGGAAAAGCTAAAGATGATGATTTCTGCATTTCCTCACTTAATATGCACCAAGAAGTGGACGTTGACCTTTGGAGAGTACAGCTTTCATTTATTGGGTAATGAACCTATTTGCTGTCAAATTGTTTCATCAGATGCTATTAGTCACCTGTGATACAGTGGATAAGGATTTTAATTTTATTATTTTCAAGGGACAAGACTTTTGGGACTGAGCTTAATTTAGGAAGACACAGTAGAGTATGCATTTTCTGTAGATTCCTAAGAAAGAGTATTTTAATTATTTTGAGATGATGAGTTATAAAAGGTCTTGTGAGTTGATTTACTTTTTGTAAACCCTTTGGCTTGATAACAGGAGGTCAAATTCCAAATGATAATTTTACCTCTATGGCGGCCGGACTGTCAGAGACATCCTTGCAGTAGAAGCCTCTTCACAAAAAAAGAACAACTCACAACCATTGAACAACGCTTCAACTTAACCATTCAATTTTCTTTTCATTCAGGGTTCAGCTCAACTTAACTCATGGACAGCACCTTAGAGTCAGATACATTTACCTGAGTGGACTCAAAATTGGAGAAAATGTTGTTTCTACTCAATTCCCTTGAGTCTGTATTCATTTAGGCACAAGTTGATACTTCATTCAAATGACAGTAAAAGTCATTATCTATTTCAATCTGAAAGCCAGCTATTCCATCTAAATATATAGTATCCAAGGCATTTAAATTTCTCCACAGTAAGCAACATGCATTAGCTATGTGTTAGGATCTTACCTGAGAGTAAAACCTGTATTTTGTAATTCCATCAAAAATTAACTTAAAACTAATTAAGATAGAGTCATGGCCTGATTCTGTCTGCTGGATATTTTAATGTTTTCTTTGTATCAGATTACAGCATCGGAGTGTTACAAACTCAGATCTTCTTGGTTTAGATTCCTTCCGAAGTATTCTCTTTGGCCTAATATCTATATAAATTTTAGTAGGACTGATATCAGAAAAGGTCTTATCATAAACATTTCTTCCACAATCCTACTATTGAAAATGTTGCCATTATTGTTGGTAAAGATCTTCAGAATAAACTTTCATTATATTTAACATAAGAAAAAAGTTTTCAAAACTATATTCTAATCAACTGATTAATTAGAAATCTGTAATATTGAAGTTTTCCATTTGTCTTCATTTTCAGAAAGCATGAGTAAAATAAATAGTTAATCACTCATTTTAATGTATCTTTCTTTCATTCATTTATATTTTCTATTCAATTTTGGTATTGTATGTTGCTCTTGACTTTGTCTTTTTCAAAAATTATCTAATAAATTTTGGAGATATGTAGGAGGTGTGTATTTTATAAAAATATGTTAATCAAAATAATAGTAAGGTAAAACTACCATCATCTTTATTAAAAGTGAATATCAAACATACAACTTAAGTGTTTTTTAAGCAAGGGAAGATAGAGGGAATGGGTGGGAAGATTACTAAAATTTCTTAGTCTATTTTTAGCTTTCCTTCTTCCCTCCTGTATAAAATTTAGCTATTTACAAACCTAAAATATTGATCAAGGAATAACTTCCAAGATGTGCTTAGGATTTACTCTTCACAATTTATTACAGTGTTTGTCTGATAGCTAATATGGAAGGCTAACATTGCTTATAATATAATAGTCATCAGTTCAGTTCTGGAATGGACCATTTGTATTTGCTTTATTCCACCACCTCAAGCAGGCCCTATATCTTTAGCTAATATTTTGCAAATGTGCAAGTCAGGTATTAGGTAATAAAACAATTAAGTATTTAAATGTGCAGATTTAAAAAATACTGGATATAAAACAATCGATTATTTTAATGTGCAAATCTAAAAAAATACAAATAATGTATTCTTATTTTAATGTAGTCAAAAATTTATGTCAGTGGTTAATTTTATCCAGAACTAGGATATCAATGTGTGGTAAAAATTAAAGATATAAGAGTAATGGAAAATATTTATCTGTAGTTGCTGATAATTGTTGGCTGTCTGTGGAATCATATTCTTTCTCATAAGTAGTTAACAGGCTTAAAGCTACCATGTTAACATTGTAACATTGTACCTCTAAGTAGCATTCTTTCAGATAATCACCACTTATCCTTCCTCCACCCGAATTTATTGATTTTTACATATCTACCTTCCTAGATCATAGGATTAACAATATAGAATATTCGAAGGGTTAACCATTTAAATCTCTTGAAGGAGACTATCGCTTTGATCTCAGCAACATAATTGTTATTAAATTTTTTCTTTAAGACACATTTGTCAAAGACTACCTCAAGAGCTTAGGATCCGTCCTTTGTTACAACTATTATGTGGATCAAGTCAGACAATCGGATAAGAATGTAGTTAGACCAGATTCCTCTGAACACTGATAAGCATATCAATCTATAAAACTGTTTATACCAATTAAACCATTGGGCTAGGTTGAGAAAAATTATACACAAAAGTGTGAGAATAAAACTTTTTCTGTATGAAAATTTATGACAAAGCAAATTATTCAGCTCCAAAAATATTTTGTTTAAATTTAAAAATTGATATTTAAATATTCAAGAATAAAATATTATAAAGAGTCTTCATAAGTGTTAGGTATTTTGTCAGCTTACTTTGGTTTCATTTTCCAATTTTAAAAAATATTTAGGAAATCGTTTCTACCATCCCCAAATTCTAATTCTTATAGTTTCATTAGTGTTGAACCAGATCTTTTTCATGCTTCAGTTCTTTGTATGTGCATTTTTTTCAGATACATTAAACAAACAAAAACTTTAAAGAAATGAAATGTTTTCAACAATTAGCATAAGGATAGTAATGAAACTGTAGCAGTCAGACAAAAAGCAGGCCTAGGTTTAAATCCTGTCGATACTAACTTTGAGACACGGATAATTCGTTAGACATTAGGTCTTAGTTTTTTGTTTATCTCTAACATGGAGAGAATGTAATGAAATGTTATATGCTTAATATAAAAATTCAGTGAGATAGGGAAGGAATATTTGTTAGTTTTGTTCATTGCTCCATTACTATGGCTTATAATAGTTCATGACATTCACTAGGAATCTCAGTCTCTCTTTTGACTCCTATGACAGAATAATAGAATACTTGGGACTAAATAATGTATAATACACAGAAATTTATTGCTTATACTTCTGGAGGCTGGAAAGTCCAAGATTGAGGGACCAGCATCTGGTGAGGACCTTCAGGCTGCATCATCCCATAGCAGAAGGCAGAAGTACAAGGGAGGGCAAGAGAGCAAGAGTCTTAATACTATTACATAGCAATTATATTTCAACATTAGTTTTGGGGGGGATATTTAAACCACAGCTGTAGTAGGTATTTTTGATAGATAGGTAAACAGACATAGAGAGATAGATAGAGATAGAGATACATAGATAGAGGTATCCATCTTGCAGTCATGGCATACATTAAGCAGTTAACAGATGTTAGTTTCTGCTTTCATTTAAGACATTATTCTCTTTACAGTGGAGTTGTTTAGTCTTATTTAGAAATAGTTATTAATCACTGGAGAGAATAACTTCTGAACCTATAATGCTCTCAGTCAGAAATAAAAGAAATCATGCATATACCCGATGCACAAAACACTTTGAAGTTTGACATAAAAACTCAAGGGAACACATATCTTACTGGGCATCTTTATAACCTATAGTCTTAGTTTCAGGAAGGATGGCATGTGCTGCTGCAGTAGGTAGGCTGGAGAGCAGGGAACTGACGTTTCTCTGCCACTAGGAGATGAGGTCAGTCCTTTGGTGCTAAAAAGAAGAAAGATCTATGAACAAGCAATCAGATCATATTATTATTTTGTCTGTTTAGTCTTTCATTTATTCATTAAACAACCAAATAGTGATCATTTAGGATGTACTAGGTATGGGTTTACATATATACAGAAGATAAAAAAGATTCCTGCCCTTCAGAAGCTCACAGTTAGATGGTTGGACTTGTCTTTATTTACAAATCCCTTAAGAATTCATCTTAATGAATGCCTTTGCTCCTTTAAAACAATCTCTGATATTTATTTTAACTTGATTTAATCTTCATAAAAGTGTTGGGGTGGGGGAATAGAGAAAGTTCGGTTTGCTTAGTAACTCTTTTCTGTTGAGCATATGTAAACAGTTGATGGAATTAAATAGCCAAAACCTTTGAGTGAATCCAGCTTCTCAGAGTTGCTGAGTTCCTCTTGTATTGGAAAGTATCTCTACCATGAACTCATAAAGTGATACATTTTTATGAAACCATCTCCTTACCCACTATATGGAAGAACTGACATTTCATTTAACATTAAATAATAAGTAATATTTAAAGTGACGTGACTGAATGTACCTGCTAGAGGTGGCAGCCAGCCAGAATATACATATTTTTTTTATCATTCACTCTGAGAACTTAGTAAAAGGGAAAAAAACAACTTCCTAAAAATAACATTTTTTATAGCCCTTGGATAAAAAGTAATAGCTGGTTGTAATAATAATTAATACAGAATTGCCATAATGAGGATCTTGCACATACATAAAATATTACGGAAAGGGGAAATCCTGTATCTTTCCCCGGTCCCTGAAATTAGCCAAATTATTTATACCACTTGGAAACCAAGGACATTTAAACGCTTGCTTGCTCTTTTAACGTGACACAAGAATGTTTGAAATGCTACCCCTAAACTGAAAGATACACAGTGTTCCACGTCCTTAACTTTTACTGTGGAAGCTTCTCAGTCCCGGCAAGGCTATGCTTCATGTTTTAATCAGTTCACTCAATTCAGTATTAAAATGGTGGGCTTTTTGTTTTTGTTATTTTAATCAATGTGTTCTGTACGGTTTACAACTAAAATTAATTCAGTATTCAGTTGGGATTCATTTTCAATTCAATTTCTTGACCAAATTGCATTTTTACATTAAATTATATTCTATGGATCTAAATTGAGTGTGATTATAATGATTAATAAGGCCATGTAACTTCATAAATAATCGTAATTGGCCACAGTGATTGGTAAGGTAAATCCCATTATAAAGGATCTAATTTGAGAAATTGGAAATAGGTGAGTGGGTGAGGGGCTTTTTACATTCCCTTATCAGTGGTTTCTGGAAATAGCCATTAACCTAGAGGGACTACTATTTGTTCACTTGTAAACTTGTTTCACTTAGTGCAACCCTGCTGTTTTTTTAATGAATGAGTGACTATACCAATTTTCAAGTGCTGATTAAGATAGCAAGATAATAATAATAACCATATAAACCATATTTCCCAATAGAAAATATATTTTCTGCTCAAATCTGAGTATTTTAGAGAAGAACAAAAAGTAAAATGATGTTCTGTGTTCTAGTCTAAATACTTTATGAATCACATTCATTTACACTTAAAACACTTAAGAACATGAAAGAATATGAAAAAAACTTCACATGAAAAATTTCATTATGGTACATTGGAATTAACTACTATTTTAAAGTGAGATTGATTATAAGAATGGATTACAAAATTTATATTGTATCTGCAGAAAATTTATGTAAACTGTTTTTCTTTCACCACTAAACAATGCACAAGTAATTTCCTTTTAGTATATTTTTGGTAATGTAAATATCTGGGAAAAGGAAAAGGATAATCCTTTATTCTCCAGGTGGCCTTCGTATAGCCCTTTCCTTCGTATGTTTGCAGCCAAATTGTAGACACACAAAGCAGGGATGTGATACCCAGGCATTTAGGCTAGGTCGTTACTTTCAAAGCATTCACCAGGTGAACCTGACAGCTATACTTTCTGGAGTTCTTGGAACTCATGCTGACAAGAAGGTAGATGACATCAGAAAAGAAATGTGGGAATTAGGATACTTTTGGTTGCAAGTAACAAAACAAACAAATGAAGTAAAATGATAACAACTGCAAAACCTTACACTTGCTTACTATGGAAGAAGAATTGGTCGACAAAATTAGAATAGCTTCAGCCACAGAAAGTATTTTGTCTTAATTCCTTTGAAGCTCTCTTAGCTTTGTCCTGTGTTGCATTAGGTTCCTAGTGCTTTCCTAACACAGAACCACAAACTGGGTGGCAAAAAACAAAAGAAATTTGGTTTTTCAGTGCTCTGGAGGCTAGAAGTCTGAACTCAAGGTGTTATCAGGGCCATGCTCTCTCTGAAGGCTCTAGGGGAGAATCTGCTCCATACCTTTCTCTTAGCTTCTGGTGTTGCCAGCAATCCTTGACATTCTCACCCTGCCTCCAACATCATGTGGCATTTGCACTGTGTGTCAGTCTCTATGTCCCTTCTCTTCTTCTTATGAGGACACTAGTCATATTGGATTAGGACACCCCTTGATGCCATAGGACCTCATCTTAACTTGATTATATCTACAAAGTCCTATTTTCGTATAAAGTCACATTCACTGGTACTGAGAGTTAACACTGCAACATAACTCTTGGAAGTGCATAATTCAACCCCCAACATAATTACATTCGTTCAGACTGAGCTCTCCAAAGGCTGTAGTACTTGTAGGTATCACATGCACATATTCTAAAAACAACACTCTGCCCCCTGCCCTTTCATTGCCATCTGGAGTAAGATAAAACCTCGTCTCCCTGGTTACGAGAAGAAAGTCCTCAGCTTCATTGTGGTTGGACAAACTTAGGACTCTTGCTCTATTCTAAGGCTGTCATTTTGGCCAAGGGAATTTGGTTTAGGTCTGCATTATCTGCTTATCTTTGTATGAATCACTTTGTTAAGGGGATTGAGGTTACCCTGTTTCCTTTAGATGATACATGTGTTTGTCGGAGAGAGGCAGGACAGCAGGCAGCTGCTACTTGTTCCAACCAAACCTCATGACTGCTACACAAAGATGGAAGATGTTATAGCATGTACATACACATATCTGGTGTAATAACTATCATGTCTACTATAAGATATAAGAAGTGGAACTTTCTGTAAATAACTATACCAAGGATCATGAAAACAGTCCTGTGTATGTATTCATATGTACACATTGTGTGTGTGTATGAGTCTGTGTTTAAGTGCACTTCTTGATTTATCCTAAGGCAGATGACTTTAATATGTACAGCCCCTATAACTGGTAAGTTCTCTTTTAAGGAGGTAGGTCTCTCCACTGATCTTTCATTTGTTATTATATTAATTCAGTATATCTTGAGATTATGCAAATTCTATATTAGCCTAAAAGAATGTTTAGATGAGACATGAAGATAAAACATTATTAGATTTTAAATATATAGAGACCAGGTTTTTGAAATTTCCCTAAGTCTTCCATCTCAAAAAAGTCATCATTTGTGTAAATAATTTTTTATAAAAACTAGAAAGATAATTATGGTAAAATCATACAATGATAAAATAATGAAATATATAAATAAATTTAGTAAGCATATATAACTGCAGGATACATTAAAAATTTTTCTATTTCTTCCACATATATTCAAAAATCTAAAGTAGCTAAACATTTCTAAATCTGTGAATGTCCTTAGATAATTTGTTTCCATGACAATTTAGTGACCTAAACCCATATACTCTTTGATTATCATATTGTTTAAAAATTGATGCTGCTATATCAAACTCAAACCAGCTGAAAAATAAATTGATACTGCTAAAATTAATAGTGACAATTTGAATACCCTAAATACATTCTTCTCTTACCTGCATGATAAACACTCCTTATTATTCCAGCTGTATTGCATACTACCTGATGCTTGTGGTGCCCTGAACCATTCCATCTTTTTAGCTCCTCCTTAGTAGGTTCATACAATTCCGTTCCCATTAACTGAGTGGGTTGCTAACCTATAGTTTGTTTTGACACCAAACCATATATGCCTGTTTAATTTATTAATGTAATCTCATGATTTAAGTAATTATTATGCAAATGAATTGAATATGAGTGTGAAAAATATTTGTTCCAACTATGTGGTCTACTACTAACTTCTGTGCATTTAGATTGATTACTTTGAAAGGTTCAATAACCGTAAGTTCCTAAAATCAGTCACTCTCAAAATAGATGTGGGAGACAACTGTAAAGACTGAGGATTGTATCCTTATGCCAATAGAGTCTATGTACTGGTAGCTTAGAAGTGCCTTTAAATTCCAGTTCCACTTAAAAGCAGTTGAAATTGAAAGTCTTATGTGAAGTAATGTAACTGTGATTATGTAAGAAATACAAAATCAAACAGTAATCAGTAGATGAACGTTCAGTGAAATGGCTCAGGCTCTATATGCTCTATATGAAATGGTGGTAAATAAATATCATTAAATGTACATTATGTTTGTTTCACTTCTAAAAATCATTCTCTGGCATATAAACCTTTCTAATCAAGTAACAAGAAATTATTACATCAAACAAGAGTTATCCACTTTCATTAAAACATATTCTCAAAGTTTACTTATTAAGTTTTTGGATAAATTTATTTTCTATTAAGGAGGGAGTTTTATACACAATACTCAGGTATGCAGAAAATCTAACTTCTTTATGATACTTGACCTTAATTTTCACGACAGAGCATTGTTTCTTAAGTAGAATAGCTGTATTTTCAAAGTTTTTTTCACGTTTTCCTAATTTTTTATCTAAGGTCTGAAGACTCCCAGTAAATGGAGGGAGTCTCTTCTTCCAACTGAACATCTGTAAGCCAGCAGTTGCTTCACATAGGCTCCTGCTGCAGTTTCTTATTTTCTTATTAGATCTTGAAGGTTGTTTAATGAATTTGATTTCATTTGGCGGTTACAGAAATTAAAGAAGATACCTTATTGATAACACCTCACATAATGCTTGGCATGAATTAGGCCCTCAATATATGTTGTTATTTTTGATGCTTTTATTATTGTTATTAAACTGTAGAGAAACTGGAATCAATAGAAAGAGCTGAAAATGAGGAATGTGAGAAAAGTCTTTAAAGTATAGAGATATATAGTCATGAAGAAAGTAATATAGGTATGGAAGCTAAGTGTTTGGTTCAGTGATTGTACTCTACTACTAACTTCCGTTTCTGTCCATTTAAATAAGCTCCTAATTTAAATTTATGGCATGTATAAAACCTCACCTTTTTAGTGTCAGCAAAATGATAACTCATGAGTGCTAACTCCTCCTTCTATTTGCCCTTTCAAAGTAAGGCCATCAAGTTTCGGAATGTATTAATTATATTATTATTATTATTGTTGTTGTTATTTTGATGGAGTCTTGCTCTGTCATCCAGGCTGGAGTGCAATGGCATGATCTCCACTCACTGCCACCTCCGCCACCTGGGTTGAAGCAATTCTCCTGTCTCAGCCTCCTAAGTAGCTGGGACTACAGGCGCACATCACCATGCCCGGCTCATTATACACAGGGAAAACTCTTCAGGCCATTGGTCAAGGCAAAGATTTTATGGCTAAGACCTCAAAGGCACAGGCAACAAAGCAAAAAATAGACAAATGGAATTATATTAAACTAAACAGCATCTGCACAGAGAAATAAACAATCAACAGAGTGAAGAAACAGCCTCTTGAATGGAGAAAATATTTGTAAACTACTCATCCAACAGGGGATTAATATCTACGATTTCCAAGGAACTCAATAGTAAAACAAAAACAAACAATAACAACAATGAAAAACAAACAAAAACCCATTAAAAGTAGGCAAAGGACATGAATGGACATTTATCAAAAGGAGACATACAAATGACTAACAGGTATATGAAGAAATGCTTGACATCACTAATCATCAGGGAAACACAAATCAAAACCACAATGAGTTATCAGTTTGAATGGCTATTTAAAAAGACAGAAAATAACAGATGTTGGTGAGGCTATGGAGGAAAGGGAACTCTGATACCCTGTTTTTGAGAATGCAAATTAGTATAGCCGTTATGTAAAACATTTTGAAAATTCTGATAAAACTAAAAATAGAGCTACTATATGATCCAGCAATACTTTTCGTTTGGTATTTATCCAAAGGAAAATAAATTAATATATCAAAGGGATACATGCTATCCCATGATTATTTCAATGCTATTCACAATAGCAAAAATATCGAATCAACCTGAGTATGCATCAATGGATAAATGGATAAAGAAAATGTGATACATATACACACTGGAATACTATTTAGATATAAAAATGAATGAAATTATGTCATTTGCAGTAACATGGATGGAACAAGTTACCATTATGTTAACTGAAATAAGCCAGGCACAGAAAGACAAATATTGCATGTTCTTACTCATATGCGGGAGCTAAAAAAGCAGATCACATGGAGGCAGAGAGCGGAAAGATAGATACCAGAGACTGGGAAGTATGTAAGTGTGTGTGTGGGGGGGTGGTTAGACAAAGAAAGAGCTGTTAATGGGTACAAACATACAGTTAGATAGAAGGAATAAGTTCTAATGCTTGATAGCAGAGTAGGATGACTATAGTTAAAAGTAATGTATTCATTTTTCAAAATAGATAGGAGGCCTGAAATGTACCCAACCCCTAGAAATGATAAATACTTGGATGATGGATTAATATCCCAATTACCCTGAATTGATAATTATACATAGTACACAAGTAACAAAATTTCTCATGTACCCTATGAATAAATACAAATGTGAGGTATCAAACTTTTTTTAAAAAGTAAAAAATTTAAAGTAAATACTCTTGCACTTTAATATATAAGCAACTTTTTTCTCCACTTTAGTTTTCTAGAAGTATCAAAGGAAAATTTTAAGCTTTGAATAATTAATTTTCTGGATGTTTCCACCTTGAATGAAGAGATGAGGAGGTAGAACTTACATGAGAAACTCTAAGATTTCTCCTGGGTGTGGTGTTTTCAGATGTTCCCTTGACTAATAAACACACTCAAGTTTTTTTTTAACTTACTTTCAAGATTTTGTAGAATTATGGAGACCTCTGTGTAAATGAGATAAATCATTATTGTATCTGAGAGAGTGCAATGTTGTAAATGTAATAGAAGAAAAAAAGAAAAAGATGTATATATAGGCTGGAATCCATATTTTCTTGGGTATAAAAAGGAAATCAAATTAGAAAAAGCATGAAAATGAAAATGGTGTGTAGAGAGATTAGAGAAGAGCTAGGAAAGTGGACAAACATAAGACTAAGTCAAAGTTTTTGAGGAAGGAAGAATAGTAAGATGAAAGAAGAGAGGCTACGATAGAGAAGAGCTCAAAAAAGATCGTTGCCTTGATTAATCACAAAGTCTACATAACTTGCTAGAGTGCAGCTCTTGCATAATACGGTGTTTCCTTGATAAAGATAAGTATTATGTGAACTATAAGAAAGTTGAGTTTAGGAGCCTTTTTCATGGTAGCCTACTGATGTTAAATAACAAACTCTAAATGTTTTGGCTTCCTCATATTAAGAAACTTTGCCATGGGCAAAGTGGTTAAAAATGTTAAAACTATGGAACAGAGTAAACTCCTTAGCTTGGTTATTGTATTTCATTTCTAGGTAGCTGAAAAGGCAAGCAGAGTAACGGTAAACTGGTTTTGATAGTAAGAAATCTACCAGAGGAGAAAAACAGGGAAGCAGTAAAGAGCAAGTGGTTAATGATGTAAACAATGGAAGGAACAGCTCCAAATCTCTAGTGTAAGGTGGGATCTTAAATATTTATTAAAATAAAAGTTACATGACCCTAGTAAGAGAAGAGTGGCTCACATCAGAATAAAGGGTTGGAAAATGTATGGAGCTATTGTTAGGAAAAAGGACAATTCCTGATGTGCCTATTTCATATTGCATGCCTGTATCAAAACATCTAATCTACCTCACAAATATATACACCTACTATGTACCCACAAAACTAAAAAGATTTTTAATAAAAATAATTTTTTACAAACTAAAAAAATTAAAAAAGAAGAGCAACCACTGAGTAAAGTTTATAAAACAATGGTAAGAAAGAAATAGGAAAGCAGATGTTACTTATTATTCCTCGTGGACTCATGCATTACCACTTTTTATTTATTTCTGCTTTATTAGTTTTTTCATTGATTTTATAAGAGTCATTAAGCCACTACAATAAATAATTCTGCTTTATTTGTAATGTGATTAATTATGCTGATAAAAATTATTTGAAGGCTGCTAAGAAAGCTGTGCATATATTCAGAATCCCCCCTACCTACTAATATTAGGGAACATCTTATATTCTTACACAGATTAAACAAACAGATCTGATTTCTTACCTTTCTGTTACAATAATTGAATTACGAGAAGCAGAAATGACCTGACACATGAAATGTTAGAACCACATTTCATACAATGCCAGAGATAATTTTACTTGCCAAATTAATTCAGTTGGCTCTGTTATGAGTTCTACTACATGGATGATAAACAGGTGGAAGTGCTATAAACAAAAGATAATGATAAATGGCAGTGTATCAAGAGGGAGGTGTAGCGATGTCAAATGAAATGTCACTGAAGTCAGTGCTAACCAGACTGACTTTACAACTTCACGGTCTGGTACATGAAGGGAACAATACAATGAGTGGAATTAACAAGCATGCAAGAGTCTCTTTCCTGTGACACAAGGATGGCTGAGGAAAAATAACCAGAGAGGAGGAGGACAGGTTCGTAACTGCGGAAAATCTTAGTTTTTATATTCTTCACTGAAAAGGAAAAATGAATCATTCCAAAAGGTAACAAGAAATTATACTGTGGCAAAAATTTTAATACAGGCTGCAAGTTTTGAGACTTATGTAAATGAATGTGAACTGCTTTACAGTGTTCTAGCACATAGTAAACATGCAAAACACATTACATATTTATGTTATCATAGTCAAAAGGTTGTTGTCATGTTGGGAACAAAATGATTTCCTAAGAAAAGGAACATAAGATTTTTTCTGCCAACTCACAGCTGCATTTCCCTAAGTCTCATCAAACTACATGTAATTAAGGGATCAAAGTAGTAGATAAATTATAACATATGACCTATTTTGAAATAATACTTATTGGAGAGGGGCAGGCTATTTATCTTTTTATAGAAGCATTGTGATATGGTGAATGTGTATATATATATATACATATATATGAAATATATATTTATTTATTTTATATATTATATATTTATACATTACAAATATGTGTGAAATATATAAATGTAATATTTATACATTACACGTATGTGTGAAATATATATATATAGTCGTTTAACAAATTTTTACTGTGATTTTAGTTGGGAATAGAACAGGACATAGACAGACATGGCCCCTGCCTGCATAGAGCTTCGTGTCTCAGAGGGCAGAGGGTCCTGAGTTTGAATTCTAGCCACGGTGCTGTGTTACAGAGTAAATTTTGGCCAGATACTAAAACTTAAGGAGATACAGGTTTTTTGTTTCTTTATTTTTTGTTTTTTTTATATGTGAATTAGGGCTAAAAGTACTTACTCCTTATGGTTATTGTGAGGATTTAATGAAATAAAATGTATTATGCGTCATATTTATCATATAGTAGACATTCTCTTTGTTTCTTTTTCAAATTCAGTACCAGTAAATAATGTGACAGACACAGAATTCCATGAGCACAAGGAAAACTAAATAAAATCTTCACTGTTCTGAACAACCACTGAGGGGACAAGACACATTGGTGTGATTTTTGTTGTTTATCATGGTATTGATATTTTGGATATTTGGACTTTTTAATGAAATTCTTAGATAAATAAACTTACAAGGTAAAGAGATTATTCTTAAGTAATTCTGATTTTGACTATTGAAATCATCACATTCATGTAGGAGAAATGTCCATCTACTCTACTGTGAAATGAATGCTGAATTTTTCTTTAAATCATGAAATTTAAGTATAGTGAGTTTTATATACAGCTTCCTCTCTTCTTAGATTTTTATCAAAATAGGTCTCATTTGCAAAAGTGTGGGCAAGATCATGTATAAACTGTGTTCTCAGGAAGTAAGAGATATTAAGCATTTCATATGGGAATAGAATCTGTTTTCTTGGCCTTGTATAATGTCACAATGTCAATGCTCAAGTTATACATCACTCACTCATGTAGGTGCCTTCCAGGGAACAAAGAGCTAAACAAAGAGCTGTAGAAATTATTCATGATCTAAGTCACATAGTTTTCATAATCTTTTATTTTACCTTCATTCCTATTTAAAGTGTCATAATGCCTATATATATATGTATATATATATATATATATATTTTTTTTTTTTTTTTTGAGATGGAGTCTTGCTCTGTCACCCAGGCTGGAGTGCAGTGGCACAATCTCTGCTTACTGCAAGCTCTGCCTCCAGGGTTGATGTCATCCTTCTGCCTCAGCCTCCTGAGTAGCTGGGACTACAGGCGCCCGCCACCGCACCCGCCACCACGCCCGGCTAATTTTTTGTATTTTTAGTAGAGACGGGGTTTCACCATGTTAGCCAGGATGGTCTCGATCTCCTGACCTTGTGATCTGCCTGCCTCGGCCTCCCAAAGTGCTGGGATTACAGGCTTGAGCCACCGCACCCGGCCCATAATGCCAATATTTTTAATTGGCTATACCCAAGGCGGAATTACAAAGTACAATGTAAAAACCAGGAAATTTAGAGTTTATTAGGGAAGGTCACAAACTTAAAATGAGAGAAAAAGGATACGTCATTTATATTTATTTTCCATCTGCTCAGAAATTGTTCAGATTGCCAACACACTGATGTATCATTTACTTATAATAATGCATTAATCACAATAATGAGCAATCAATTTTTGGATGTTAAATGAACACTCAAAATTAGAAACCCTGTCATTTAGAAGGCCAGTTAATGAGAGCGAGGTGAAAAAATTGCTTGATTAGGCAGTTGACTTCTTTAATGCAGATGTTTGTGTCTCTCTGAATTTAGAGTTTGCTGAACAATTGAGTTTTTATGCAAATTTTCTTCAAATTAGATAGAATAAACTACTTTTAAGAGAAAATTTTAAGTACAACAGCTTCATTGAGCACTTACTTTATACGTATTTGATATTCATGTTGGATGTAATTGAATTGCTATGGTTTGTGTGAACTAGAGAATAGGAATTTGCTAACTTCAATTGACTGGGTATGCTAAAAAAAGGCAGTACAAAATTCAGTATGTTGATTTATATAAAATATGTATATATACATATGTATATAGACATGTACATATCTATAGATATGTTCCTATATATAGATAGTTCTTATAGCTATAGATAGCACATTTACATACATACATATACACACACACATATATATGTATATATATTTCTGTATCTGAAAATTATGTCTTCTTTAGGAGCAAATTTGCCACCCATTAAGGATGAGAAGCCTTTGCTTTCATAGTTTCTCCAACATCAGAGGCTTTGCTTGCTTCCATATTGCAACTAACTTTCTTGTCATATAAGTAGTCAATGGTCCAGAGCAGGGATTGGCAAGCTGTAACACAAAAGTCAAATCCAGCCTGTTAACAGTTTTTGCACAGCCTATGAACTAGGAATAGTTTTTATCATTTTAAGTGGTTGAAATAAATAAAAAATAATATTTGTGACACATAAAAATTATATGAAATTCAAATTGTAGGGTCCATAAATAAGATTTTATTGTACCACAGACACATTTATTCATTTTCATTTGTCTATAGTTGCTTTTTTGTTACACTGGCAGAGTTGAATAGTTAAAACAGAGATGGTCTGGCCAGCAAAGATGAAAATATTTACCATCTAATCCTTTAATGAAGAAGTTTTTTAACCCATGGTCTAGAAGGCATAGTGTAGAAAGTAAGTACCTTGGGAGTGGGGCTGAAGTGTAACGTAGAAGTCAGCTTCTATTCTTTTATCTGTAAGTAGGTAAAACGGGATAAAACAATTTTTTTTTATCTCTGCTTGTTTATCTTAAAACTTTAAGGTACTGTTCAATTTCATGTTTTATGATTGATCTGATTTTACTCTAAACGTGATAGGCACAATTTTTTTATTGGTTAGTGTTCTAAATTTAATTCTATGGGACCCAGATATCTTAATTCAACAGAAAAAATATGCTGAATTGTGTTTGGTTATTTTGAAGTCTGTTATGTAAGTGTCACTTGCGTCCGTGTAAAGAGACCACCAAACAGGCTTTGTGTGAGCAACAGAGCTTTTTAATCACCTGGGTGCAGGCGGGCTGAATCCAAAAAGAGAGTCAGCGAAAGGAGATGGGGTGGGGCTGTTTTATAGGGTTTGGGTAGGTAGTGGAAAATTACAGTCAAAGGGGGTTGTTCTCTTGTGGGCGGGGGCGAGGGTCATAAGGTGCTCAGTTGGGGAGTTTCTGAGCCAGGAGAAGGAATTTCACAAGGTAATGTCATCAGTTAAGGCAGGAACTGGCCATTTTCACTTCTTTTCTGATTCTTCAGTTACTTCAGGACATCTGGATGTATACGTGTAGGCTTGGGCTCAGTGGCCTGACAGTAAGTTCTTCCATGTAAGAACAAATTAAGGCCCCATTGTAGCACATGATACTACTTTACGAGATAGGACACGATTCTGAGGTCTTTCATGTCAGAGTATCTAACATGAGACCCTGTGTGCCTTCTCACCTAGCATGCTCAATGTAGAAAATAATACTGTGTTATGTTCAACATAGTTATTATAATGATAAGGACACTAATATTAAAAAATGTGATGATTTTTTGGGCACTATTTTGTCCCAGGACTGTTCTAAATGCTTTATATGTATTAATACATTTAACCCTCACAATAATCCTGTGGTTTCTAATTTTATTGCCATTTCGCTGATGAGAAAACAGAAGCAGAAAGGACTCCATAAGATGTTGTAACTCTGTTCAAACTGCTCTATTTCCGAACTTCATGAAATTCAAGATCTCTGAAGTCAAGCTTGAAATCATTTTGGAGGAGTATCATGAACACAGCACTATTTGGGGCTGGTCAACCTCCCTTCCTTCCTTTACTTTAATGTTACACTGAAGTGCTGCAATTAAATCAGAATGTCTTTGTGATTACATGTTCTCCATTCAAAACGTATTCATATTGTTACTCTATGGGTGAAACCCTCCAAACCGCATAGCAACCAAATGCCTTAGTTCCTCATAACATTGAAAAGAGAGGTGCTATCAGATACTCTTCTGTACACAGTTTTGAATGACTTAGTAATGAACTCTTGTTAGTGATTCAATAGTATCATACTACTCATGTGAATAATTTGACACACTTTCTATATCTGAACAAAGTGGGACAATCTTGTGGAATGTAGTTCGTTTGCATAACATTCCCTCCAGATAAGATCTACATAGTTAGGCAAACACTACGTATATTTAGGAGTCAGATGCATTATGCATGCCTATTTAGAAGAGTAAAATCTTTGAATATTAATCATCTTTTTCTTTTCTCCTACCTGTAGTATTCTTTTTATGTTCCCTCCCTTCCCTCAACACCACACAGGTGACCAAACATTTGGATTTTCCTATCTCAGGAAAATCGTGACGCAGGGGTCAAAACCAGATGATACTCAGAGACATCTGTCTTTCTGTAAGCTATGAAGGAAAGGTGAGCCCTTCAATTTTAGAGAGTGTGTTGGAAAATCCCTGGGGCTGAGAAAGAGAACAAGGCCCTGGGAGCTTTCCTAGTGGAGATTCCCATTTTCCTTTAGCAGCTCCAGGAAGGGAGCAAGAATTCAGAAAAAAAATGGCTTAACTCTACATGGCCCCAGCTTTTCAACCTCAGCAAAAGTGTTCATCAAGCATGGACTAGGAGCAGCCCAGCTGTTGGATATCTGGACCCATCTTGGCTCAGACAATGAGATTATTAGTGGTGCCTATTATGACTGAAAATTAGAGACACTTCTTCTTTCTGTGAAGCATTATCAGGATTCCCTTCATTCTCGAGCAGCCTTAAGGAAGGGTTCAGTTCTCCAGTGAGTTCATGTGAATAAATTTTTCTCCGTCTTAGCGGGAAAGTGGCTTTTATTTGGGTTTCATTTAATTAAAAATAAATAAAGGCTAGGTGTGGTGGCTCATGCCTGTAATCCCAGCAATTTGGGAGGCTGAGGTGAGTGGATCACCTGAAGTCAAGAAGTTGGAGAGCAGCCTGGTCAACATGGTGAAACCTGTCTGTACTAAAAATTAAAAAATTAGCTGGGTGTGGTGGTACATGCCTGTAATCCCAGCTACTTGGGAGGCTGAGGCAGGAGAATCGCTTGAACCCGGGAGGCAGGGGTTGCAGTGATCTGAGATTGCGCCATTGCACTCCAGGCTGGTCAACAAGAGCAAAACTCCATCTCAAAAAATAAATAAATAAAAATAAAAATAAATAAATAAGTATAACATCTCTGTGCACTTGAGATTGTGAGCTAAAATTATGGCCACTGCCTGTGTGCATATGTACAAAACAAATACTTTTTCCAAATATCCCTAACCATGTACCAGTATGTCATTCTCCTCTGAGTCATATTGATGGAAAAAACAAACTGTAAAATATTTAAAGAGGTTTATTCTGAGCCAATATGAATGACCATGGCCCAGGGAACAGTCTCTGGAGATCCTGAGAAAGTGTGCCTGAGGTGGTTGGGTTACAGTTTGCTTTTATACGTATTAGGAGACATGAATTGTAGGTAAAACCGTAAATCAATACATGGAAGGTATACACTGGTTCAGTCTAAAGAGGCAGGATGTCTTAAAGTGGGGGCTGGGCTGGGGGGTGGCACTTACAGACCATAGATGGATTCAAAGATTTTCTGATTGGTAATTGGTTGAAAGAACTAAGGTTTGTCAAAAAAACTTCAAGTCAGCAGAAAGTTGAGTTAAGATAAGGGGGGTTGTAGAAGCCAAGGCGCTTGTTACACAGATGAAGCCTCCAGGTAGCAGGCTTCAGAGAGAATAGATGGTAAATATCCCATTTCCGACCTAAAGGTATCAAGCTCTCATTTAATCTCTCCTGGATCTGGGAAAGACGTAAAAAGGGAAGGCCTGTCTTAATTAATGGAGATTCTCTACACTTGCAAATTTCCTCCGCAAGAGGTGGCTTTGCACATCCATTTCAAAACATGTCAAAGAAATATGTTTTGGAGTAAGATATTTTTACTTCTTTCAGGGTCTGTTATCTGTCATATGATGCTATCCCAGAGTCAGGTTTGAGTTTGGTAACTTATTGCCAAAATGAGTCTGTTTTGTCAGTCTTATGATCTCTATTTATATTAATAGTTAATGCTGGTGAGTTGTGCCGAAACTCCAAAAGGGAGGGGGCATAACACGATGTGTTTGCCCTTCCTTCCCATCATGGCCACCGAGAATTCAGTTTTTCAGGATTCTCTGGGGTCTCTTTTGCCAAGATGGGATCCATTCAGTGTGTTGGCAGGCTTAGGATTTCATTTTTGGTTTATAGTTACATAAAAATATACCGAAGTGTGAATAAAAAGGATTATTCAATTAACACACACATAAACTCTTACTTTAATTTCTCAGCATGTTACATGAAAAATAGCACATTGGCTCTCTATATAAAGAGCAACAGCATGCTCATCAATTGCTGTCTTTCATATGTATTCTGTTAGTTTTGGACACGTTCTCTGAGACTCTTCTTCTGGCCCATTGTTTTTGTTTTTGTTTTGTTTTTTCTCAATGTGGGTGAAGACTCTTGGGTACATAATCTATCTTAACAAAGAATCACAGTGTATCCTCTGGCAGTCATTTAATTTCCCGCCACCAAAGAGCAGCAGTCAGAAAATACCCAACAGAAATACCCAATAAGACCTGTCAGAGTGGATTTGACATTTCTACTTAATTATTCTTGGCAAAGGATTTGAGATTTTCTAATAAAAACTTCTATGGCAGGACAATAGATTGTAATTTAATTTGAAACTATTATCTTGCCTTGTTCTGCTTTCAGAAGGACTTGTAGAAAACAGGCTTTAGTATAAAATAACACTCTTCGTGAGGTAAATAACAGCAGTTGCAAATAAAGTGGATTATTACAGATTCCATTTAGCAACGACTAAATGGCCAGTTCTATGAGAAGAAAAGAAATTTAACTCACCATAAGCCTATTTATTGCAGAGACAGAAAATGTTACCCTCTTGTCCACTGTTTATGACATTTCTTTAATAACATACTATATTAAGGACTAAACTTAAATATAGAAGTTTATTTTCCCATCTCCATATATTATTTTTTGTTTAGTCTATAAATTAATTTCACTTGGGGTGTCTGAATGCTGTGCAAAAACAGATACTCAGAGATTAGAAATTGCTGTCATTTTTTTCTTTTCTAGGAATCCACTGATAATAGAATAAAAAATTTCAACTTTTATTTAAGCAGTCACTATCTGTGGGAGTATCTGGAAAGGGTATTGATTGGCCATTCTAAAAAAGCCTAATCACATTTGAGAGAAGATATGTTTTAGTCACAATTCAGATAGAACATGGTATTTGGAGACCATTAGGAAGTCCTTGGTTCTGCCTGTAGGCAGAAAGTCAGAATAAGATAGACTGAGATGTATATAATATGTCATTCTTACCAAAATAATTTTTTAAGTGACTGATCATTGATTTCTTGTGAGCCACAGAGGCCTTCTTTGAAAATATGGAGAATAGATAAGGGCCAACAAGGTATGATGTGAGGGTTAAGTGAAAGGCCATATTCTCTAAAATATGCCCAAACTACAGTACCACACTGTCAGAAATACTTCCACAAATAACAGCTTCCTTAGCTTTCTGGTGCTTGTTCTTTTTTATTTATTTTATAAATTAAAATATTCAGTGGCATATTAGAAATAATTATTTAATCTAACTTATAAGATCTTAAAGGTGGGTGTTGTAGTTGTGCTGGAAGCTGAATAGGTAGGCAAAAAGGATGTCTGCTCTCAGCGAAAAAGCTTTGGAAGGGGAGGTAACTGGGTGAAGGGAAGGGAAAAAGTAAATGTCATCTGCTCAACAGTTCTCTTTAGGAGTTATGCTATCTATGGGATTATAGTATTATGTTCCGTTGAAGTATTTCTTTCCGTGTTAAATTCTTTGAAATATTGAACTCTGTATATATTAAAAGACTGGTAGTCTTGTGGCCAGTATTTTTCCCCACCGTGGAGCCTAATATGTATTTATGTTATATTTAGTATTCCTCTTTCTTTATCAAACAAATAACAATCAATTTCTTAACAAGATACAGTTTTATGACATGAAGGTTTCGGTTCATTCTTAGAGATTGGACTAGTCAGGTTTCTCTAACGAAACAGAGTCAGGAGAGCAGGAGGTATAATTCAGTCTAAGTCAATGGCCTACGACCAAGAGCTCTGATGTCTGAGGGCAGGGCAGAAGATGGATGTCTCAGCTCAAGAGGAGAGAGTGAATTTGCCATTCCTTTTCCTTTTGGTTCTACTGGATCTGTCAATGGATTGGATGATGCCCACCCACATTGGTGAAGGCGAGCTTTACTCAGCCTCCCAATTCAAATGCTAATGTCTTCTACAAACACCCTCACATACACACCCAGAAATAATGTTTTCCCAGCAGTCTGGGCATGCCTGAGCCCAATCAAGTCAACAAACACAATTAACTATTACAAAGACTTAAGATAGTATACTGTTATAACATTCTAGGACAGACTGCCTTGTATAAAAATGTAGCTCTTCTTTTTTTTCTAGCTGTGTGACTTTGGCGACCTAATTTCTCCTCTTGTTATCCAAAACAAACAAAAAAACAATACAATACAATACAATAAAATGAGGATAATAATACCAAATATATAGCCCAGTTTTTGGTAAGGTTAGATTGTGTGTGTGTGTGTGTGACTGAGAGAGAGAGAAAGAGGACCTCATCTGGCACACACTAGGGGCTAAATAATTATAGTTATTGTTTATTATTGTTCATTCAAGAAATATTCAATAAGTAAATATTTTCTGCCAAGTACTGTCTTTGGCACTAAGGATAAAGCAGCAGAAACCAAACCAAGCTACAGATTATAGTCATGTAAAGCTTACACCGTGAATTATAAGACTTAGCTATTACAATTGCCTATTATGAAAAACATGACATCTAACACAGAAAAAAAAGGCTTCTCCCACAATCACACAAAAGAAATCCTCTACCAAGACTACAAATTGTAGAGGAGGCCAGAAAACTGCCTTGTGCTTTAGAAGATTTGCTTTATTCACTTACAGGTGTGACCAATAGGTAAGACAGTGCAGATAAAATAATAAAAAAATGAGAGTCTGCCATAGACAAAGCTAAATAAAAGTTGTTGCTTATTTCTTTTTAGAGAATTTTTTTAGTAGTTCTCCCAGGCCATTGACATCTCTTACTTTTTCATCATGACAACAAATATCCTTAAATCCTGACGCAATACCTGTCATCATTTGACACTGCATTCTGGAGTCAATCTAAGACTGTGAGAGTTTATATAGTCTAGTAACCCAAGAAGAAGTATTTGATAATTATCTAATCCAGTGGCCAATTAAGATCAAATAAGTCCAATGAAATCTTACTAATATTTTATAGAAATAAATAATATTTTGAAAAATACTATGATAAAGTCTTCATTGCTTGGAAATCATTCAAAAATTCATAATTTTGTGACTTTTTCGTTTGTCTTCAGTAGAATCAGAGAATAACTTTAGATAACCCATTTATTCACCCAGCTAATCCTCTCCAGGTAACATTGATCTGACTTCTTTAACCTTCCTTAATAGATTAGGAAGAGAAGGCATCATTTCTAAAAATTCATTGGATTAGATGGTTTATCTACTTGGCAAAACAAAGGAATTACCAAATTTTATAGTTGAAAGCAACAATATGGATCATCAAACACAGCAGCTTTCAAGATTTCCTTTCTTAAGCTTTATAATTCTTTCTTCAAATAAAAATTTATGCAGAAGTCCAAAATGTACAACAGATAAAAGGAAAGATGCTCTGACTGAAATGTGGTACAGGCCCTGGAGCTCAACTCCCGTGGTGACTGCAGTGTAACTCATTGCAAGCCAAGAAGCTCTAGTTTGAACTTCTCTAACCAAATTCAAGTCTTTCATTTCTCATTTGAAGAAATTTAGGGTTGCCGAGGTCAAAGTAAATACCATAGGTGAAAATAAATATCATTGTTTAAGGTGAGAGAGCTGGTACAAACGGGGCCAGGAGTAGAACTAAAATCTCCTGATAGCTACTCCAGATTTTTTCCCCTTTACATTAAGATATAATATTTGGCACTAAGATTAAATTGAAGGTTAAACCAGGTAATGCACTACTGTTCCATTGCCAAGGTAACATAATAAGTAGCACTGCGGGCTGGGAGATAGTTCTACAACCTCTTTGGAAAATAGAATCTGCCACCATCCTTCCTCTGACCACAAGATTTCACATTCCTCAACCATGAAAAATACATTTATCCCCTCCTACAGGTATCCAAGTTTCATTGCATTGCTGTATCAGCTCAAAGTTCATGATTCCATTATCAAATGCAGGTTCAGGTTCAGAGGATCCTCAGATACATTTCCTCAAAGACATTTCTTTGTGTACCATTCCTCTTCATCTGAACACTAATGAATTAGGGACACATTATCTTAAACAACACACCCAGCACAAGAGGGTGGGGTAGGCATAGGATAAATTCTACAGATACTCATGTTTAGAAAGTGGAAGAATTGGGAGGCCCATAACAGCTACTGATCCATAGCAATTCACAAATACAATCAGGAAACATGCTGCTAGTTCATTGATTTGGGCTCAGTCCTACTGTCTGAAAATGATTCTGCATTGCTCTTGGTTTCATCTTTTGGCTTCTTGTTTTTGCCCTGTTAGCCATCCTTTCTTTTCTGTAAGAAATGGCTGATGCTTGAAGCCAAGAAGTTCTCTCGGATGGCTTCTGTCTTATAGTAGCTCAAGAATCTAAAGACCTTTTTTCATTTTATACTACCTGTAATTTTAGGTCATGATGACAATGTTTTCTTGACCTCTCCTAAAAATGTTTGGGATCTCTATAAGTCTTATTGGAGTTCAGTCCACAAAGCCACATCCCCATCTCTCTTTGATATAAGCCCTTGTCTATTTGGGACATTTTTTGAAACTGCTATGGAACAATACTCTTAGTCTTAGAAGCCTGATTTAAGATGTAGATTTTGAGATTCTTAAAAAGTCCTTTTTCTATTTGAAGAAGTATACTGCCTTCGACGTTATTGAGGTCTTAACAAAGAACTTTACAATCTTACCTTTGGCTTCATCTTTGAACAATATTTTTCTTCTTCCAGCACCCTAGATTTAACATCTACCCAGAGGTTTCTTATTAATCTTAGCGTATCTTGCAACCTGAGAGGTTAAAAATGAGGATCAGTTTTATTTTCAAACTCATTAAGTCCTTGTTTCCTTGTATGTAACAATTCTTTCCTTAACTTATGTATTTTGTTTCTTTAGATAGGCAGCTAGAAGAAGCTAGACATGTAATACAATATTTTACCTGAATATCTTCTTAACTAAATCACAGAATTCATTAGGATTTTTTTTCTTTTTTTATTGTCACAGGTAATAGCATTGCTCAACTTTGTACCACTACATAACTAGAGATTTTTATCCTCCATCATTCAGTTTTATTTTCTTCATTTTCCTTTGAGTCTTCACAGACATTCTTCTCAGGGATCTTCAGGCTTTTGCTCACATTCTCAAGGACTTTCAGCTTCTGTTGACCATCCTTTCTCAAAGGCAATGCCACATTATTTAGGGTTTATTATAGCAGCATCCACTGGTCTGATTGCAATGACTGGAAAACAAACCATCCCCAAGTTAGTGAGAAATAACAACAATCGTTTATTATTAGTATTAAATTTCTTATGGTTTGAGGAATTGACCGGGCTTAGGCAGTTTTCTTTAGGCATCTCTTGTGGTTGTTTTCAGATAATGGCTGGGGCTGGGGTCATCTCTAAGGCTTTCTTATATTTCTGGCAGTTGATGATGGCTGTTAGCTAGAATCTCAACAGCATCTCTTTCTGACTGGATCCCAGTGGCAAGTTCCACACAAGAGAAGCAAGTACAGACTCTTGCCTTTGATGAACTAGCCTCAGACATCATATAGCATTAATTTCAATGTACTTTATCAGTCAAGGCAATAAGGAGAACCCACCTAGATGCAAGGAGAAAAGACTAAGCACCTCCATTAGACAGAGAAGTACATGGTAAGAAGTGTAAGAGTGACGGGAATCAATGCCTTTGGAAATTAATATTCCACAAACACCACAAAATGTCAGCTGTAATGCATTGAATAGCAGTAAGAAAACATAATGAAAACAACAAAATAGTGATATTAAACTATTTCAACTCCAGTGGATGAAAACTGCTTAGTGTGTTTTTATTAATAATAGCTACTAAAAACAATCACATTAGAGATATTTGAAAAATTTTCTATCTTCATGTTCTAATGTTTGAAAATAGATCCAACAAAATGTATGATAGTTAATTCTGGTAGAAAGTAAATATTTCATAATACATGAGAAAAGTCATATTCAGTAGAACAAATAAATATTTCAGACTGTCTTGAAGAGAGAAAATGGCCTGAATATGAAAAGAATAACTTCCCTATTAAATTCTAAGATAAAGTTGTGTGATAAAACATAATTTCTGAAAAACTAAATTTGATGATATTTAACCCTGTTTGCTTAAGTGTTGTTTCTTTTTTTTTTTTTTTTCTTTGAGTCTATCTTGCTCTGTCGCCCAGGCTGGAGTGCAGTGGCGCAATCTCGGCTCACTGCAAGCTCCACCTCCTGGGTTCACGCTATTCTCCTGCCTCAGCCTCTGGAGTAGCTGAGACTATAGGTACTCGCCACCACGATTGGCTAATTTTTTTGTATTTTTAGTAGAGACAGGGCTTGACCGTGTTAGCCAGGATGGTCTCCATCTCCTGACCTCGTGATCCGCCCATCTCGGCCTCCTAAAGTGCTCAGATGACAGTCGTGAGCCACCGTGCCCGGCCGTTTCTCTTTTTTAAAAGAGATTTTATTGTAAGATAAAAGTATATAAAAACAAAATAAAACTTAATTACTTTAAATGATGCAGCTACTTCTGGGCAGCAATTCAACATGCTTTTTTGACTACATATTGGAAAAGGTCTCTCGTCCTTTCTTGTGGGAAAGGAAGATGGGACTAGATTAATGGGTTTCAATCTATTAGAGTTTTAAGATTGTTGGCATCTCAAATCAGGAAGTACTTAAGTCATATCCCAAATCAGGAAGTGCTTATGTCATACTTATATCAAGTTCAAGTAGATGATCTTCTTAATAAATGTCATTTTTAAAAAATGCCCTCCTTTTATTAAGTTAAACTTACCTCCCATAGTAACTATATCTGTATATTATTCCCTTGCTATTCCCTTGCATATAGGCCTTTAAAGAATTCCAGAAAGGGGAAAATATTTATTGAATGTCTAATATGTGCTAGGCATTATGCATGTCCTTTTAACATGGTATCTTTTATTTCCCTCATGGCCGATTCTGATATAGCTATTCTTATCACCATTCATCTTAGGGCTTGTTTGCTTGTTGCTTTATTTTATTTAAAAAATACTTCATGAAATATGACAGGCATGTAAAAGCATAATGAACACTTGTGTATCTATCACCCAAATTAAGAAATAAAATATTCCAAATAAAATAGAAGTCCTCTGTGTGCCTTTTCATGACCCCTTTCCCCTCCTTCCTATCCATGAAGTAATTATTATGGATTTGTTGCTTTCATACATAAAACAATTTTATATTGTTTTGCATAGTTTAAAATATAAATGGTGTTGCTGTATATACTGCAGTGTTGCTTTCCTGAAAATTATATTTTTATTTTTCCCATGTTGATGCAGGAGTAATTCAGATTTTTTTAACAGTGTTTAAGTTGTATAATATTCGTTATGTTTATCCATTTTTTTAACATAGATGATTACATTAAGATTTTTTACCAGTACCAACCATTTTAAAATGAGTATTTTATATTCATTGACTTCTGTCTAAGAAATTAGGATCAGGATTAAGCCCTTCATGCCCACCCTAGTCTCTCAAAATATAATTCATAATCTTTTGTTAATTTAGCATTTACTCTACATATCATTATGAATATGAAATACCACTCATAAGGAAATCGTATAGAGTTTTGCAGTTAGTTTTCACTTCTTTTTCTACTTCCCCCAAACCTCCCACTGTTACTATGGGATGGGAAGGTGTAAGGCAGGGAAAGATTGCTATTTGGTTTTGTAATTGTGTTTTAAAAGTATGTAAGAGGCACTTTAATGAAAATTTAACTTATTAAAATGAAAGGGAGATCAGTGTCAGAAAGGAAGAAAAAAAGAAAAAGAGGGGGAGGTAAGAGTGAATTTTCTATTTATATTTATTACTTTGTAATTCTATCTCATTTTTAAAAATACATTTTTCATTCCCTTTCATGGAAAATGACCTGGAGAGCTGAATTTCAGTTTAGTCTTCTCAAGCTGGCTGATTCTCTGTCCAGAATGTTACTCTTGATGCAGGAGTAATTCAGATTTTTTAAACAGTGTATAAGCTGTATTATGTTCATTATGTTTATCCATTTTTTAAAATATAGATGATTACATTTTTTAAGATTTTTCACCAGTACCAGCCATTTAAAAATGAGTATTTTAGACATTATTTGTTCACTTTTGTCTAAGAAATTAGGATCAGGATTAAGCCCTTCATGCCTACCCTAGTCTGTTAAAATTGCATGCCAACAGGGTTGCTCATGAAAGTTTCTACTGTCAATGAAAATTTGCACTGGACATATTAAACCGGCAATATTTTTTTCAAGACTATTGCAATATGGGCAATACATTGAACTTGACTCCTCCAAAACAAAAGGCAGGGGAGTCTTTAAGCACTCCAGTGAGCTGGTAGAAAAACACCAGAGGAAGTTAGGAGGGAGGTTAGCAAATATGGTCAGGCTATCTGTGTTTGCTAATTGTGTTTATCAAATTCAATTTTACCTGCAAATTTTTATTTGTCAAAGTTAAGCTTCTACCTTGTCACAAAGACTGGGAGGTGGGGACCCTGTCTTTCTTCTTCATGACTACATTTCTAAGGGATGGCTCCCAAGTCCTTGAGGAACATATTACTGGCTTGTAAAACAGGCAAGATGTTGGAAGAAGATTTACATTTCAAAAAGCACAGCGAGAATTTAGGACTGAAATTTTTCTAAAGTAAATGCTTTGATGCTCCCAGAAAAAAGAGATCAGGGACCAATAGTCAGGAAGAAACCTGTCTAGATTTCCTCAAGCTGAGATGAATGATAAGGCTGTCTTGGTCAGTACAGAATCTATTACTGGATAGTTGTTCACAATAAGGACAGTGCAAAGGCAATTAAACTTTCATGATGCCTGAGAAAAATGTTCATTGTTTAGTGGATGGGGTGGAGGGTAACAGGGCTGCCAAATGTCCTGCAATGTATGGAATATGCTCACATAATGACAATTTTCCTACTCCAAAGGTCAATAGTGCACCCATTGAGAAATGCTGATATCCAGCTCTTTCAAAGGACATGTCCGAAGTTTCTATGACTGGAAATCTTAGTAGTTAGGAAGATTTTGCAACCCGTGTTCTGAAATGACAGAATTATACTTCCGCTTCTTTTCTGCCATAGGACAGATGATACTTGCACTTATAATTTTTTATCTCAGGGTACATTTTCTCACATCTACTAGATGTACATTTCCAAGTACTGAATTACAGAGTTCCTCATCTTCCTCTGCAAAGGTCACAAAAATATATATGCAAATTATGTCCAAGAAATAGTCCTTGATTTTTCACAATTCATGGAGATGACTATGCATAAAATGATTAAAAATTACATAATTACATGAGTAATGGACTTCCAACTTTATTATAAATTATTTACAAAATTTTGGTGCTATGATTTTCTCATAGTTAAAAAAGTTTAAATAAAAACTTCACCTCTGTAAGAAGGATGTTACATGGAATAAATCATGTGTGAAGAATTCGTTTTCAATTTTGTCAACCCTTCAGTAATTCCAAACAATGGGACTGGCATAGGGTGATCTGATTTGGTTATAATCTTTTTCTGCATTACCACATCTTTTAAACTACATTATTGAATTACATTTCCTGCTGTAGATAATCTCAAAAATCTCTGTTTTGTTTGAGTAGAATGCAAAACCAAAAATAACAGATTGTGCTATTTTGATAGGTAATTTTAAAATAACCAAGATCATAATATACGTTGTTCTATGCAATTAGGGATTTCTGGAACTTTTCTTTTTACAACATATGTGGCAAATATATGGGTATTATATACTATTTAATAGTATATACACCATTATTATTACTGTTACACTATTATACTAATAATTATACCATTATTATACCATTATTATTGCTTATATAGTATTATACTGGTATTATATATACCATTATGCTATTATATATGTGTATATATATATATAAAATAGTATATAATAGCCACAAATATACTTATTCAAACCTATTTGAATACATTTTTATTATATCACTTAATACTGCATATCCTCCACTCGAGTGTAATAATACCCCTATAAAATCAAATAAACTTCCTGGCCCCATATCTTCCTTTAAATACCTTACCCACTCTCTTTGCTTCTCTTCTGTGGTAGTCAGAGTAATGGCTTCCAAATATATGTGCGCCCTAATCCACAGAATCTGTAAAAATGCTATCTTACAATGAAAAGGAGTCTTTGTAGATGGAGTTAAAGTTAAGCACCTTGAGAAAGGGAGATTTTCTTGTATTATTCAAAGGGGCCAGTCTTACCACATGAATCCTTAGAATTGGAGGACCTTTCATGGCTGAGATAGAGACAGTGATGTTATAACAACAACAACAAAAAGGTCAGATAGAGATGCAATGTTTCTGGTTTTGAAGATGAAGGGGGCCAGGAGCCGCAGAATATGTTAGCCTCTAGAAGTTGGAGAAGCTGAGGAAATAAAATTATCTTCCAGAGCCTCTGAAAAGGAACACAGCCCAACTTATATCTTGATTTCATCCCAGTGAGACACATGTTAGATCTATAACCTACAAAACTGTAAAATAATACATTTGTATTATTTATGCTTCTAAATTTGTGATAATTTGCTAACAGCATAGAAAACGAATACAGTTTAACAGCTAAATTTTTTAAAAAGAGGCATCTCTTGTTGCTGCTAACATTAATTCACTTTGAATTTTTTCTCTAAACAATTCCTATAGGGCTTGCATTCTCACCACTCTACTGATTTGTTATCAAAGACATCTTTGAACTTTATGCCTCCTAAATCCAATGGTTACTTCTCTATTTTTATCTCAACTGCCCCCTTAGCAACACTTGAATAAGTTGACCAATTTTCCTTTATTAAAATACTGCATTACTTTGGATTTAGGGAAAACCCACCTACCTGGGTTTCTTCCTATTTCCAACCTCTCCTTACATGATTTTGCTAATCTGTTTCCATGTCCATAAATACAACATATGTAACTTATTACTGTAAATTTCCCCTGCCGAATTCCAATATCCAATTGTCTATTTGTCTTTTTCACTTGGTTATCTAATCATATGTCAAACATTGTGGCCAAACCAAAATTCTTAATTTTTGTTTCAAATCTCCTCACACTCATTCTGTTTCTCAAGCCAAACTCCTAAAAATTACCCTAGTTTTTTTTGTAGCTAAGCTTTCATGTTCAGTCCTTTGAAAATACTACTGTCCTCCCTGTCTCCAGTCTGTCCACTTCTCCTTATCACTTCTAACACGTTCTAATTCAAATAATCACCATCTGTTGCCTTGACATTGCAAAGGCCTCCAATAAGTCCACTTGCTTCTGCTCTTTTCACCTCCTTCCCCACTTGAAGATACTGTTCTTTAAATAACTGCCAAAGTGATTTTTGTAAACAATGTAAAACATATAGAATCACTTCCCTTATAGCCCTCAAATGAATTCACAATCCTCCAGTGGAATTTCATTTTATTTACAATGAAAATCAAACTCTAGCCTCTCTTACCAGCTCTGCATTATATAATCTCTACTCTCTCTACGATTTTACATCAGAGGATACCCTTCCATATCCTCCAGTCTTCAACCATTGTGTGCCAGTGGGGCCTGAAATGATTATTTCTTCTACCTGGAATTCTCTTTCTCAGATCTTTATGGCAACTTCTTATCATCCTGAGTTCAAAGACAAGGTTGCACAGAGTACTTTTCTTGTCATCAAATACAAGGTAGTCATCTAGTGACTATCATATTTTCTGTTTTAATTCTCTATATGGTATTTATCTATTTTTTCTTGTTTACATGTGCATTGGTTTGTTTTTGTTTTTGTTTTGAGATGGAATGTCACTCTGCTGCCCAGGCTGGAGTACAATGGCATGATCTCAGCTCACTGCAGCCTCTGCCTCCCGGTTTCAAGCAATTCTCCTGCCTCAGCCTCCTGAGTAGCTGGGATTACAGGCGCCAGCCACCACACCCAGCTAATTTTTGTATTTTTAGTAGAGACAGGGTCTCACTGTGTTGGACAAACTGGTCTTGAACGCCACCTCGGCCTCCCAAAGTGCTGGGATTACAGGCATGAGCCACCGTGCCTAGCCAGCTACCAAGCCCAGCGAAAATGTGCATTGATTTCTTATCTGGTCTTCACTAGAATATAAGCTTCTTGATGGCAGAAAACTTGTCTGTTTGCTGCTGTATCTTCAGATCCTGGAAGAATTTTGTTTGTCTATTATACCTTTATTTTGTGTCACAGAGGGAATTAAATGTCTTCCAATTCTGGCCCGGGCAATCAGGCAAGATAAAGAGACAAAGGGTATTCAAATAGGAAAAGAGGAAGTCAAATTGTCGACATGATTGTATATTTAGAAGAAGTCAAATGGTATATTTAGAAGAAGTCAAATTGTCGACATATTGTATATTTAGAAAACCCTGTCATCTCAACCCCAAAACTCCTTAAGCTGATAAGCAACTTCAGCAAAGTCTCAGGATCCAAAATCAATGTGTAAAAAAATCACAAGCATTCCTGTACACCAACAATAGACAAGCAGAGAGTCAAATCATGAGTGAACTCACATTAACAATTGCTATAAAGTGAATAAAATGCCTAGCAGTACAACTTACAAGGGACATGAAGGACCTCCTCAAGGAGAACTACAAACCACTGCTCAAGGAAATAAGAGAGGACACAAACAAATGGAAAAACATCCCATGCTTATGGAGAGGAAGAATTAATATCATGAAAATGGCCATAACACCCAAAGTAATTTATAGATTCAATGCTATTCCCATCAAGCTACCAGTGACTTTCTTTGCAGAATTAGAAAAAAAACTACTTTAAATTTCATGTGGAACCAAAAAAGAGCCCACATATCCAAGACAATCCTAAGCAAAAAAGAACAAAGCTGGAGGCATCACGCTACCTGACTTCAAACTATACTACAAGGCTATAGTAACCAAAACAGCCTGTTAGTAGTACCAAAACAGCCTGTTAGTAGTACCAAAACAGATTTATAGACCAGTGGAACAAAACAGAGACCTCAGAAGTAACACCACATATCTACAACCATCTGATCTTTGACAAACATGACAAAAATTAGCAATAGGAAAAAGATTCCCTATTTAATAAATGGTGCTGGGAAAACTGGCTAGCCATATGTGGAAAACTGAAACTGGACCCCTTCCTTACACCTTATAAAACATTAACTCAAGATGGATTTAAATGTAAAACTCAAAACCATAAAAACCCTAGAAGAAAATCTAGGCGATTCCATTCAGGACATAGGCATGGGCCAATTTCAAATGTCTTTCTGTGTAATAGTTATGAACCATAAACTAGCATAGTATTTTGACAATGTCTACACACTTTCATAATCTGAACTATAGTCATTAGTATTAATGTAAGAAATACCAATTTACTTCAGCTAGATGTCATGGAAGGAGTATCATATGGAATATCTTGACCTTTGAATTCTAGGTTTTGCTCTAACCCTATCTCATATTGGAATTTCATCTTTCCGAATTTGTTTAGTAATGTGAAAGGTGGTGGGATGGGTATTACATTCTGGCAATGTCATAATCCAATGCTTCTACAACTAATATTTTTATGAGGCGGGTAAAGGAACATTATCTAAATGATACAGGATTCACTTTCTTTTTCCTCTCCAAGTGTTTTTGCTGTGATTTCAGCTAAATCAATTAAGACAAGTGGCTGTATAACACAGTCTCCTTATTATCAAGGTGAACAAAACTTTACCTGTAGGGAAGTTTTCCTCATAATGTTAAATTAATTTGATATTTACAAGTATTTCCTAAGGTTCCATTTTGATAGAGATAATCACACTTTTTATAAAAGTTAAATCTATTCATTTTCTTTATATGTGCTCACATGATAGTTAATTTAGCATCGTGGACGGAGTGAGTTTAAATAGAGAATATCTGCCAGTTTGTAACCACAACCAGGATGGTGTGTGGCACAAAATAAAAAGTAACAAGTTACTTTGAAAAGGATTTTCATAACATTAGATAAAATATTTCACCTTTCAAGTCACTTCACCTATATGTTAATTACTCTTTAAAAAATACAACAAATATTTATAAGACTTCACATTCTCATACAAAAATTTTCTAATGTGAAAAGAAATCTAAATTACTTTTCAGACTTTGTGATACTTTTGTGGATGCTGATAAAAATGCCTCATATCTATGAATGTAAGTTTCTCTCCTTAATGCTGTTTCCATTGTAAGGTATTTAATAAAATGGGATTGCTTATTGTCAAAGAAATTTAATTATTTTTTAGCATATCATGCAATTTACTAGCTTGTGAACATCAGACAAGGCCAAATAGTATATGAAAGTGCTGAGGAATTTGATTATAAGTTGTTGAATATTGAAAGAGAATGTCCTGGAAAACAAAAAATACAGTTCCCACGTTGTCCCTTCTCAACCTAAAAACTACAAATTGCAAAGTACAAGATAGAAACATAATAGGACTGTGCAATTGTTAATTTTTACAAACATATGTTGAAGGCCCTGCATATCAATGCTTTAGATTCTAGACCCAAACCTCACAGAGATGTACCAGCTCCTCATCCTGTCCCAAATTATATTTTCTATAACCATAGAGATTTCAAAAATTTTTTCTTTGTTACCCATACTTTTCTTCCCTTCCCCCAGTCTAAGGTTTCAAACCTGGCACTTGCTTCGTTAGCTATGATGAGTGGGGTGTGGTAAATCAAATGCAGAAAATTTCAAGAAGATTTATAAAAATGAGAATACTGCCTGCTGGTGGGGGTGTGCTTTCTGAAATGAGTTCAGCTGATGGTGGTGTAAACTAGTAGAACTCTTTTGAAAAGCAATCTGATATTCAGGGTGTTATCAGGCTCTATAAATATTAATTCATTACCAACCATGTTTCTTGTATAGCTCATCCGCTTCTTTCTGCCACTGGATTATCTTTAAGAATAATCCAAACATCATATCAGTTCATCTGTAAAATTCAGTATTTCCTTTTTTAGACATAGATCCTACTTTTAAACTATAACCAAAATACCATTAATTCCACTCAGGAATCAAAATAAAGTCTTTAGTAGCCTCACAGAAACAGTAAGTGTTCCCATTTCCCTTACTGGTGTATACATCTCCTCTACTGCCTCCTCTCTTTCCTCTTATTTTTCTTTTTAAAATTTCATTGAATTTGGTTTCTGTATCTTTTAAATCATTTTAATCTATATTAACAGTTGTTATAACTCTTGGTAGTGGAATATGGATAATTTCTTCCATTTTCATCTGCTTTTGTATTTACCTAATCTACAAAGCAAATGAATTGATTTTAATCTTTCAAAAGGAATACAATATATTAGATAAAAACAAATTACAATTTAACTAAAACTTCTAATTCAGCTAACAACAGAACAGTCAGCTTAGAAAAGCAAAAGGTCTGGCATTAGAGAATGAAAGAAATATGGTGATTACTGATTTTTAAAATATTTAATTGATTTATTTGTTGCAAGTAATATAAAATGATGGCTGGGCTACTCTGCCCTCTCCTCTTTTGTTCATCTCCTGTGGTATGTATTGACAACCTCTGAATTTCAATGATTTTTCTTTTTCTCTCTTTCTGTTTCCTACCACAATTAGCTTTCTACGTCTCTAGTGTGTTAAGGAATTTACTTCAATTAACTTCGGTCAGGAGGCAATGTTGCACACTCCTCTGACATAGCCGGATATTGGGTTGCCCACAACAATTCTATTTTTTAATAAGTAACCTGGGATAGAGAAAGACCTGAAAGAATGAAATATACTGATTAGCAACCCATTTCCACTGTGTTTTCCCAATGTGTATTTTCAGAGGAAAAGAGAGATTTAGGACTAACTTATGAGAGGAGTTTGCATATTTAAGCACCACCCAACAACATAAGAAAAAGCAAGTAGACAATCTCTGGTAATAGCTTTTAGTTTCTGTGGGGCTTCCCTGTTATTATTCTCTACCTGCAGTGAGGGCTAGATTTTGAGCCTATCAAATTCTCTATTCTAGATACCGCAGCCATCTTTATCAACTTCCCATGACATAAAACCACTCTGCAGCCCTTATTTTTCATTGAAAACATTCTGCAGAAGATTCTTTTACTACGACCTAATAAAAAAACAAGTCCCTGTTTTATACTTTTTGCTTATAGATATTGTTGCTCTTACAAGAGGCAAAATAAAAACACGTATAGTCTCCCTTTCATATCTTTCAGTTATCCTTCACTGTTTGTCAGAGCCTCTCTGCAAATATCCCATACCTTCAAGCTGTCTACCAAGTCCTATCAAGGGGCCTAGTAATCTTCTTTCTCCACTGCCATCAAAATGATCTGTTCTATATCCATTTGTCTAACAGTATGTCTTTTCAACTTAAATATTTTCATATTAGTGTGACTATTAGGTATTATACACAAACTCATTATTTATTGGGCATCTATTATTACCAGTTGGGATTTTGTGGTGTGTATTACATGTTGTAACATTCACACAATTATTTCTTGTAATCCTCATCAACTTTGAGGAGAACATTTTTACCCTTCTACAGGTGAGATAACCAACGTTTAGAGGACTAAATAACTTGGCAAGGTTTACGAAAAACAATAGAGTGAAGTTTTGAAACCAGAACTGCCTAATCACAAACCCCATGATTTTTATCCCTGTCTTCCATTTCAAGCCTTTCATACTCTCATAGGACATCATAGACTTTGGAAAAAAAAATCTATCTTCTTTTATCTATGCATTCTTACAAGGTATAAAATGTCTTACATGTTCACGAATTTGGCAAGCAGAAAAACGCTGTTACAAATGCCAACTACAGTTTCACAGGATATTTGTAGATTTGGTAAATGGCAAAATTTAGCTTTTAGCACATTGAAAAGGGAACTCGGTATCATAGTCTATCTTCTGACATTCCAACAAAAAAATAGGGAAGTGTATTTTTAGAATATAAACGTGTCCTTGCAATATGTTGCCAACAAATCTTTTTGAGTTAGATTTCAAAAAAGCCATATTGAAATTTTAAAATTGCCCTACGATCTAACACTATGAAGACAAAGGTTGAACTTGGTGGCTATTTGCTCAGCAGCAGTCATGTATTATCAATGGGAAGTAGACTATTGAATTCTTTTTTAGTAGACACGTCTAAAGGTTGGATTTATTTTTTCACAGCTATAAGGATTAAGTTGTATCCTTTACTAAGCGTGGAAATGTGATTGATTTTAGTCAATACTCTGTTCACAAACTAAGTTTCTCTTCTGCATCATTTAACTGTCTGCCTAGTATAACAATGATGAACAACTATGATGAGAAAACATACTAAGAACAAAGACAACACAAGACAAATATTATCACCTCTTCCTCGTTGGTAGTGTGGTGATAAGAACAGGTAAAAGGTTACTGGGTACCCATTAATGGCAGTGCTGTGTCTTAATGCCCAAATATGAATTATGCAGCTTAATCTAGAAAAGTATTCATCTGAATGTCCTGCAAAAATAATAAGTTTAATAGAGAAAGTGGAAAAATTAATTATTGAATCTGTCTGCACTCATAAAGACCTCCCATCTAAACAATAAATATTTAAAGTTGCATTTTGACCTTTCTTACACCTTTCACATAGGTTTCCTTTCTTTTAAAAAATGCTACAGAGAATGGAAGTGTTGTCAATTAAGTAAAAAGGGTGTTTGCATCAACCTTTTCATGTGTGAAATTTAATGACATTTTAAGGTTAAAGTAAAAGTCAAACATCGATTTTTTTAGTGTCTTCTCCTAATGCAGCTAATGAATAGAGATTCCAATAAAAACCTTTTAATCCTTTTTAAACCTGACACTATCAAAAGACTTATTTTATTGTATTTTATTTTTATTACCAAAGTATTTTCTCCTACTGACAAAGATTTAGGACAGAAAGAAAACACCAAGTCAAGATGACCTAGGGAATTCAAATTCAGAAAATCTTGAAAATACCATGTTCTAAAATAAAGTTAATTGGATGAGTTGTATGTATTCATAAACCTTTTAGAAGCCATAATACTGGAAATTCAAAATTCAGGCAAATTAGATTGGATGCTGATAATTTTCTAGATGACTGAAAATTAGATGGCTGTTACTTGAGCTGCAAAGTATAGTAAGGAAGATAATTATTTTTTCTACTTAATATTTTCTGTATCCTATAAAATTCAGAATGATTAATATAATAAAGAATAATAGAAAACCATGTGCAAAAAGAAGCTGATGTTTGGTAAACAAGCATCTGGCACCTCATACCAGAAAAAAAATTAATAAAAGGTGAAAGCTGGTATGATATCACAGCTTCATATTTCACAGGCAGTTTGTATGCAGAGGGGAGCCCGCAAAATCCTTTGAACAAAATTCAGAACATAGCAGTCCTAATGCTTGAACAATCCATTAGAAATCTAAAAATATCTCATCTTCTTCAGGTGAGTCACATGGACTTATATGTCTCATATGTAATGTCATCACATTTTTCTTTAGCAAATTGTGTTTACACTGATTTTTCAATCTGTACACAAGATTTGGTAATATTCATAGTGGGTAGGTAGAATCACGTAACGGCTCTCTTAATAAATGACGTGCTTAGTTCCATGACATTTAAGTAGGAGAGCTATTGGTTTTTTATAGACAGAGTTAAATGCAATAAGAGCAAATGTCTCTTTCACACTAACACCTTACGTGATTATTTGTTCTCTGTCTAGACTCAGAGGCAGGATTGTTTTCTAAATGTGAACTCACATCTGATTTTGTCATAAGCTTTCAGTAAAAGACCATTTTAAGCCTTTAGTTATTTCTCATGTAGAATATGTTCATCTAAAACAGTTTACCTTTGTTTCTAGTTCTGAAATTACATATCCTTTGTTTTTAATTAAGTGTCAGAAAACCAGAAGTACTAAAGTACTAATGAATACAAGCAAACAAACAAAAAGGATATTTTGTTGGACAACTTTTAGACATAAGTAAACTAGTTACTAGTACAACTAGTACTTTTAAACCTTAACAGGTACTCAGCTCCTCAGTAGAAAAAAGCAACTTTCTCGAGGGACTAATCAACAGATGAAGAAATTAAAGTACTCAAGATTTGGAAGACCATTGAAACGTGCTTCTGAAGACTGCATAAACTTGTGTCATTTTTATTTTTTCTCACATTTTCAGCAATTTGTTCTTGTTGCTCAATCCATCTTATAACAGGAAGAGATCTCATTTCACTGACACCACAACATTATATTACCCACCCAATTCTCTCAAAATCTTCTCTAGCACGGGACTTATTAGAATTCCTGAAACCTTGCAAGGACTGGGAGAACTAAAGATAGCATGCCAGCCTCATAGAGGAAAACAAGTGTATAAAAGACTTACTTTGGTAAAATGGAATTCTGAGATGTTGAAGGAAATCTCAAGAATAGTGGAATAATTCAGAGCAGAGAGATAGTTTTCAAAATGTTAGTTTACTCATTAAACAAAGATTTATTTTTCATCTACTATGTGCCTGACCCTCATTAGGTACTGGTAAGAAAAAGACAAGCCAACTCAATCACGGACTCAGGAGCTTTCTGTTTGTTGAGACAGACTGACAATTGCAATATGCAATTTATGTTTTGATGGAACATAGTGGAGGCACATTCTAATACATAGGAGAAATGATCACCAAAGGCTTTCCAGAATTGATAGCTAAGCTGAGTTATGAAGAGCAAATAGATATCAGTCCATATCTAATATGGGGGTGGGGCTTGAGTTGGGGAGTTGAAAAGAGTTAGGAGAGGGAATCGCACGTATGAAAACCTAGGAAATAGTGTGACACGCCTGAGGACTGGAGGTAATTCAGTTTGGTTGAATACCACAGGCCAAAAGAAAAAGTTATAATAAACAAGATTAGAGTGTTAAGTAGTGTTTTGGTAGGAAGCTTAAAAATTACCCTTTAGGAAATGGAGGGAATTATCAAAAGGTGTAAATAGGAAATGGTTTTGCTGGACTGAATTTTAGAAAAGGTAGTCAAAGGCAGTGGAAAGAATGGAGTAGAAGAAGAAACACTGGAGGAAAGTAGAGTATTTCCGAGGCTAGTGCAGGAATCAGAAGATGGAGAGTTGAAGGCCTAAATCAATGGTTTTCAGTGTGGTCCCTGAACGTACAGCATTAACATCATCTAAAAACTTGTTGGAAATAGAAATTTTCAGACCCCACCCAGACACATACTAAATTGAAACGACAGATCTGTGTATTAACAAGCCCTCCAGGAGATTTTAATGCAAACCAAAGTTTGAGAGCCACTGATGCTTAACTAAAATAGCTGCAATTAGAATAGAGAAAATGAATAGAGTTGAGATACATCCAAAGGATTTCATCTCTCAAAGCCTCCAGTGACATTGTTTTAAGTCAATGACTTCTTTGTCTCTAACACAAAGTAAAATGAAATTATTAAATCAATGTAATACTATGCCAATCTATGAGGTAGTTTTGTGGTATTAGCTTGCACCCAATTTAGCATGTATATTTACCTGTAACAATTTGTTGTCATAATGAAACCACTGTATATGCCTTTTCTTTGGTACACTCAATGTGAGCATTATTTTTTTGGACCTCTTTATACTTGTGTAAACTCTGTGGTAATCAGCATTATGGAGCTAAAAGAGCCTTTGCAACAAAGAGGTTTCATTTATCTGATTTAGTTATGAGGGGATTTCATATTCCTTCTCCACTATTCCGCAAGGAAATATGCACTAAACCACAAGGATGACCTATCCAGACCAGAGAGCACTTTTATTGGCTAATGCCAGGCATGCAATTATACATATTCCCACATTACGTGGTGCAATTATTAGAAACTGTCACTGTACTTGATCCTTGTTTTGTACTTGAAGTTGCTAGTTCTGTAAATACTACAAACTTATAAATAAATGCCTGTTCATAGAGTGATAAGAACTTGTTATGTACATCATATGCTTATTATGTCCATATATTTTGCCCAGGTAGGTTGGCCTGGATGAAATAGGTAGTTGTTGTGTAGGAGTCAAAAGATATCAGTAAGTTCTGCCCCACAGTAATATGAACCACAGTATAGATTCTAATAAACATGATTATTTAAGTATAGCTTTGCAATTTATGTTTAACTTTACATATATACTATCAACCTTATAAGGTGATGGAGGTTGCAATAAAATAACCTCCACTTCATGGATAGTTCTCACTAGGTTAGTAAAATCACAGTATTAGAGATTCATTCTTTTCAACTGAAATAATTTCTATTTCAAGCTCTGAAGAGCGTTAAAAGGATTAGTGCATTAAACATATAAATAAGTGATTAAGCTTTTTCATAAGCTCTAGATATGAATAAAGATGATGATGATGATAGGTGACATATATCTAGTATTAATTACATGCAAGTAAATTTTTTGCCTTATATGTATTAAATCATTTAATACTCCTAATAACTTTAGCCAGTAGATATTATTACCATTCTATTATTTAGAGGAAGAAAATGAAGGAGAGAGAATTTAAATAACTTGACAAAGTTTCTTGAGATTTTAAGCTTCAGAGCTGGATCAAACCTTGGTGAGCTATGTCCAATGCCCTCTGCTTAACCCTGCTTCAAGATCCTACTATAAAGCACTTGAGATGTGCTGAGGGAGTGCGGCTCCTTCCACTTTTGGAAAACACATGAGGGTAAATTCTGAGGCAGTAAAGCCTGAGAAAATCAGGGTAGTCTACTGTGTCTGTGTATCTACATGTTTTGTTGTAGGGGGTTGGTTGTAGTAAACCAGAGAACAGAATGAGGTGAGAAGGCATGAAAGAATGAGCTCTTTTAATTTGCTTTGTTAGCAAGCTTCTGCAGTAAGTCCAAGATTATCAATGAATACAAACTAAATTGAGAATTTCTTCTTTACATAAATTTCCAACGCACACAGAAAAAAGCCTCATGTATTACTCCTCAATCATCTTTTCTCAAATAGTGCAATAAGAAATCTCTGCTACTCCAGCTCTGAAAGAGCTAGGGTGTGCCAGAGCTGTGAAAAAGTACAAAGTGACTTGAATTTGGAGTTAAGAGATATATATTGAACACAAATTCTTTCATTAACTTGTTGTGAGATTGTGAAACTCAATTCACTTATCTTCAGAATTTCGGTATGATGGGGATTTTTTTTTCACTAGGATGTTGTAAATGTTAAATAAAATCTTACGTATAAATAGATAAGTAATTAATAAATAGCAATAAGTAGTCTAACGATAAGCCATTGTAGTTGATTAACTATTAAGTCCAAAAGAGATTTAATGTAGTCACTTTGGACAGTTAAAAATGTCAAAAATGTAGAGGGTGGTAAAAGACAATTATCACTAACCTTATACTGAAATATCAAACTTGTAACTTGAAAGTTTGTCACGAATTTGCAGCCCTTGAGGGATAACAAGATTGAACACTGAATGAGGGGTGCATTCACTTTTGTATTTCTTCTGTAAAACTTTACCCCCTAGTTTGCAGTTTAAAACAACACAGGTTTGATTGTTCAAAGTTCGATAGGTCAGAAGTCTGCGCCCAGTGTGACTGGGTTTTTATCTGTAGGCTTGACTGAGGGAAAGTCTTCTTTTAAGCTCATTCAGTTCCTTACAGCTATAAAGCTAAGGTACCCATTTTTTTTCATGGACAGTCAAGTGATGCTCTCAGTTGCTCAAGCCCACTTGCATTTTCTGGCCATGTAGCCACCTCATCTTCAGTGTCGAATTCCTCCACACTTCTGTTTTAAGGCCTCACTTGATTAGAGCAGACTTACCCATGATAATCTTCCCATTTTAATCTCAGTTGGTTTGGAAACTTAATTTCATCTTCAAATATCTTCACAGCAGCACTTAGGTTAATGTTTGGTTATGTAACTAACTAAAGATGTGTGTGCATCAAGGAGAGGTAATCTTGGGGAGCCAATTTAAAGTTTTCTACCACAGGGGTCATACAGTGCTTCCTATTTCTACAATACTCAATAAAAAACTTTTGGAATGTTCTGCTTGATCCATTGACTTGAACTGTTCACCATCACTGTCACTGTTCTATATGAAAACCTTATCTTACAGCTGTCACTGATGGGTGACAGTGTCCAAGTCCAAGAGAGCTTGACAATCCTGAATCCAGACAAAGGTCACAACACATGTTCTATTTGCATATTTTTATACCACTTAGTCTGCAGCTAGGATTCACTCTCAAATCCTGATTCTTTTTCTCACACAGCACAGAAAAAATCAGAATTTGATCTAGTACACAGACGGGGTCAGAAACTAGGTGTATTAGTCCGTTTTCACACTGCTATAAAGAACTACCTGAGATGGGGTAATTTACAAAGAGAAAAGCTTTAATTAACTTACAGTTCCACATGGGTGGGGAGGCCTCAGGAAACTTATAAGCATGGTGGAAGGCAAAGGGGAAGCAAGAACCTTATTTACAAGGCGGCAGGAGAGAGAGATAGCAAGGAGGGGAACTGTCAAACATCTTCAAACCGTTAGATCTTGTGAGAACTCACTATCCTGAGAAGAGCAATGGGGAAACCACCCCCATGATCTTATCACCTCGCACCAGGTTCCTTCCTCAACACGTGGAGATTGTAATTCCAAATGATATTTGGGTGGGGACACAGAGCCACACCATATCACTGGGTGATACCCAGAAGAATGTTTTTGGGGATTTAGATTTTAGGTAAGGACAGAAGGACAAGTTCAGAAACAATAGCTATCATTTTCTTTCCCTGGCTCATCACAAGGCATTAGCATGTTCAGATTCAGGTGAAGATCAATACTCAGACAGAGATTACAACAAAATTTAATGTAAATGATGGTTCTATGATGATTCAATATCCTTCCCTTATAAATTTATACAGATGCTGACCTAGCAATAGATTAGAAGAATGTTTATTAAAGTCTTGTCCATGTGCTATGTGGATTCAAATTCCTGAAGACAATTGTTAAAATGCAAATACTTTGTCTTCTCCAAACACTTGCCAAATCAGAATTTCTAAAGCAGAGATTCAACAATCAATCGGAATTTTAATAAGTTTCCCAGAGAATTCTAATCTCCACTGGCTTGGAGAGTTGGGATTATTGAAAATATTTCTAATGCATTTTAATGTGCTAATTACAAATTCTGACTATTTAAGCCCTACAGAAAAATCCAGAAATATGTATTAAATCTCATATTTAGGCTCTGAATCATGTTTCCCGGTTTGGAAGGTATTTCAATGACTTAGTGTCTAGATCGTCTATAAAATAGCGTGTCCTTCTGAGTCATCTTAAAGTGATGTTGTTATCAATAACATTTTGAGCTAGGAGGGACTTTATAAATTATCTAGACCAATTATTTTTTTGTTTTACAGATGAGGAAAATGAGGCATGAAAAGTTTAAGTGACTTCAAACTTTGAACTTTAGTCATCGTTTAAATGGTGACTTGAAAACAATGTACAAGATTTATGTTCTGTGGTCTTTCCAGTGCATCATATTCCTACATTTTTATGTAAATCTAGCCAATATTAAAACACTTTCTCATAAAACGATTGCAATTTAAGACAATAATCTACAATATTTTTAAAAAATTTAAAGGCATATGGCATGACTTTTCAAAATTTTGACTCATCCTTGGTATACTGTCGGGACTCTGGGCTTTTAAAATAGATTAGGTGATAATACTGTGTTTTGGTTTGTATCTGGTAAAATAGCGCCAATATCAAGTGTATTATTTTTCTTTAGCACTTTAAAAGTTCCATATGCCATCCTTGGCATATTTAAACCTCATTTTATTTTATATGCAATTTAATAATTTAGGTTGCAGATGCCTATTGCCTTAGTTTTATTTGTGCTGTCATATTTTGAAGTAGATGTTGCTTACACTTTAAATAATTTTTGTAATTCAAAATTATTTGGTTTATTTCACTGAATGGTAATGCTTCTATTTTTATATTGTCAATATTTAATCTTGATAGATAGCTCTATTGTAAAAAATGAAATAAGAAATTTACTGCATTGGAGCATGATAAAACATTTTAAAATGTCTCTACTTGATAATATTTGTGTTTTATATGGATTCTTCTTCTATATACAGAAGCTCTTCACATTTACTTTTTAAAAATGACTGATGAAAACAAGTACTTAAAAACATTCTCCCCATCCAGGTGATGTTATTCTAACATAGTATCACTTTGAATTTGAAGAGCATAATGAAACTTTGGACCCTTAGGTATGTGAATTAACATTTAAAAGAAAGAGGAGGAGTTGGAAGTGAGGTTGGTAAATAATCCCTATGAAAGAATCATAATAGTGAAGCTATCTCCAAACATGCACACTCAAACTACCCTCCAAGTTTTGTGTATTTGAATGCATTTGTCAATTTATCTTGTGATGTAGCAGAATCATCACCAATCACACATTCCCTGAGGTTAACAAGCTTTCTTTCTAAAATTAAAAATGTTTAGGAGGTTAAAGAATCATTATTAATTCCATACCATTGACTAATTGAACGCCATTCTTCCCTCTCTTTCTTGTGCAAATTTATTTGGTAATATTTACGGAGAGAAGAGAATGGAGCAAGGAATTCTAGAAAAAAAATAATTGAGCGATTGGCAAGTCTGACCAGGGTGGCATAATCAGGGTCTTTGAACAGTATGTAGTGATACAGTGATAAGACACCATGGAGGACTTTTAGAGGGGTGTGTGAGTATGCGTGTATGAGAGAGAAAGAGAGATTGAGACTGAAAGGAAACGGGAAGATGCTTGCTCTTTGGCTTTTAGCCCAGACTTCACTGAATGCAATCGATTTCCAATTAAATTTACTTCCCTAGAAAATGACATTCAATTTAATTCCAAAAATATAGCCATTGTGTTTCCACTATATGTAAAACATTATGACAACTCAGAAAAACAAATAAACAGTGCTAACCTTTTTCATATATTTATAGATAGTCCAAATTAGAAGACATATAATGATTTAGTTTTTCAACTTATATAATAACAAAACCACAGAACTTTTATAACTAGAAGAAAACTTAGACATGCTATATCTTAATTTCCTCAGCCCAAGAAAAAAGGAACTGAGTCCAACTGAGGAAAATGATTTGCCAAGAGTTCCAGAGAAATATCCTAACATTATCCACCTGTTCAAAATAAATGTATATGAATGAGAAGAAAAACAGGCTAAAAGGCAGGCCAGAGGTATACTATGATTACTATTGTTCCAAATTTGTTTATGAACAATTAGTATAATTATATATGCTACCTGATACAGAATCTCTTTGACCCTAGCTTGGCTCTGAGACACAATTGTAAACTCTTGATTCATTTTTCATCAAGGTGATGCTTTATCAGGCTTCTCATTTTTCTTAGAAATTCCACAATTCTCTTAACTCATTGTGAAAACAAATGAGAAGATAGTCATCATCAATAGAATTTCCAAAAGTGTCTTCAGAGTGGGCGCTAAGACTACAAAGTTAGCCAACTGGCAGATTCTAACGCACAATTAAGGCCAATTGGAAATTCTCAGTGTTCTCCATGAGCCTTGTACACATAGTCCAGTCAGAGCAAGGGCCAACACTCTCCGTAGCAATTGTTGAGTATCAGCTGTCTGTTGAAAATGATGTTTTGAGTTGCTTCTTAAAATCTCTCTTTAAATTATCAGGAGATAATTCAAGATAGATATGACATATTTTAAACTAGTGTAAAACACCTAAAGACTGAATGCTCATCAATTTCTCTGCAGAAGCTTGTCTTATAACTTTTTCCCAAGCCACAGAAATCTTCACTTATTTCTTTTCTTGGTCAGCTCATTTAAAGATTCTTTCTCACATCAAAGTGATGTAATCCAAAAACATTCTTGTCACCCAGTGGCATCAATTTACTGCAATCTCACAATTTCCCCAGGAATCTCTTCCTGGTTAAATGATCTGCCTCTCAAGCCGGTTCTTGTTAAATTTTACCTCTTTATTCATTGTATTTTGGGAATAAGTCCCAAGGTACAATGAGTCTCAGATGAAGGACTAATGAGCCTATGAACTTCCCTGCAGAAGTACCGCATCTACTGCACTCTGATTGAGGTGCGCCTCTGAGTATTAGCTACATTTTGCAATCATGAAATCTTAGGGGCCAAAGCATATATGCATCTGGATTTACTGATCTTCTCAGTTGTGTAACCTAATGAGTAAGTATCCTGTTCTGGAGCAGGCCAGAATTTAGGAGCTTAAGTGTGGACCTTATAATTTTCCTGTCTGACTTTAACAACAATAATTACAATGCATGACCCTTTCTGGGTCCAAGGTTTGAAGGTTCTATTTCATTATATATATCCAGAAAAAACAACAGACATGTTAACTGGCTAATCATTCTTCCTCACATCTATTGCAAAATATAGAAAATGATGGAAAGAAGGTAATCACAAAATACACAGAACTTGCCTCAAATTCTGGTTCTTAAACAAACCAATTAGCTTTGTGACATGTGGGAAATTAGCCATCTCTTTTAATCTGTCTCATTTGTGAAATCAGAATCAGACAGCATGTACCATATAAGTTGATCCTCTAGATTAAAATATTTAAGATGTGTGAAGTACAGTACCTGTGACATATGGAAGTGCACAATAATAAATGTTAATTAGTCCCCTGATTTCCATGTTCTTCTTTACAAATTGAAAAATGTGTTGAATGAAGTAATGCTTAATATGAACACTAAGCAATCTATATGTGTAACAACTCTAGAAATACAGATGTGTTTGGATAAAAGCAACATAACAGGATTATAATTGTTCATTAATTTGTCATCAGTTATAAATGCAACAGAGATAATCTATTTATGGACAACTGTATGTTCCTGATATCCATATTTGGTATTTAGTGTTTCTTCTGATTCTCTTTCAATATAGCATAAAAAGTGTTAATACTTAAATGTGTAGGTAAAGCTCTACCTGCAAAAGATTACTTATGCCGTTATACCTAGACATCTATTGCATTAAAAGAAAATGAAATTGCCTAATTCAACAAAATTTGCGATTTCATAAACTTTATTTTTGCATTTGAATACTCAGTAGAAATCAAGGGGAAAGTCTGTCAAGTAAATAATTAAATAAGTAGAGACGGCAAAAATTAACCTCCATAGGCAAATTTGACAAAGCATTGACAAAATACCAGGACATGATCTCAAACTGAGTTCAGCAGAAGGTTGGAGCATAAAGCGACAGGTAACTATGGGGAGAACATAAACCTCTTTAGGTATCCGTAAAAATATTGGGGTTTGCTTATTTGGATTTTATTAATGGTGATTCCAAAAGGAACATACTACCATGTACATGGAGTAAAGTTCCAAGATTTAATTAGCAAGTGGGAAGAACTGATATATCCCAGTGCTTCATCTTCTTCCTTTGAATATCATTTCAGAATGTGTTCAGTAAAATGGAGCGAATATGTGTGAAAATGATTTTAAACTGTTTTCATTTTGTATTATTGATATTGGTTTATAAAATTTAGAATACAGCCTTTAACCTTACCTTTCCCTTCTCCCTCTAGAATAAATACATGGAGACAGACATACATACAATCACAGGGACACACACATACACACACACAGACACGCACACACACACTCACACACAACCAGACTTGATCATGTTTTCACAAGCAGAAGATGGAAACAGATGGTAGAAACTGTGCATTCCTAGCAACAGATTTTGAGACCACAATATTATTCTAGCAAAACAACAAAACATACCACTTATATAAACGGATCAATATATAACTCATTAATCAATCTAAATATTTGTAGCAATTTACTAAATAATTAAATTAGTGGTGATCTAGACAAAGTTAATAATATGTTCTGCTTGAGTCTCCACCCTCAGATTATTTTACTTTTCCAGAGAAGATGGAAGAGAAACAGAAATAATTTAATTTTCTTTGGCAAGGAAAATTACTCAAAAAAGACCAAAGGAAATAGATATTTTTAAAAGACAGAACTGAGCATGGGGCTAGTGTTTACCTAACATAAAAGAACATCTAAAAACAAAATCAAATAAGCAAACAAGAAAGCTGCTTCCTATTATTCAGAACACAAGAGCATCCCTAATACAGATTTTTAGATTTGGAAAACATAGGATTCTAGCCTATTAGAGAGAATACACACACACAGACAGACACACACACACGGAGAGAGAGAGAGAGGGAGAGAAAGAGAGAGAGTTCAAATGCATTTTTATTACCCAGAGAAATAATAAGCCTCCAGGAGAGTACAAGAAATAAAATACTCAAAGAGCTGAAATATTGAGGGAGAAATTGATATTGCTGTGGTGTTTGTTTATAATATCAGAGTCTATGTAAAGAACCTCAGGCTGATACAAATGAATAATAAACTAGCAGACTGTCAAACTATCTTTTTATGTCTTCAAAGTCTAATGGAGATAAAGCTTAGCGTAGTGGTCAGATTTGCTAATTCAATGACTGGTCAGTGTCCACAAGCTGAATATAAAACATTAGTACGTCAGGAAAGGATTTCCAAGGGTCATTTTTCTTCTCTCGGCATGCTTTTCTTTAATGAAAAAAAGAAACTGTGATTTTACACTCTGCCAAAATTTATTTTGATTTGGTTAGGCTCCACAGACTCTATTATTTAGACCACACTTTTGCAGAATCTTGCCTAAATTACCATAATTTATTATATGCTCTTGAAAAACAAGATAAAACCAAGATCACATAAGACTGTCTGAGAGTTCTGGGCCAGAGGAAGTTTTTCTGTTTGGGGCCTGATTTTCCCCCCATTCTTAAATATTTTGATTCAAATTTTAGAATGCAAAAATCAGCCGAATGTCATTATTTATGAGCAGCTTGAGAATAGTGGCTTGTAATACCAATTCACATGACCCCATAAATAAATTTATTTATTTTCCCCCTTAAAACATTAGAATAACCTGTTAATCAAGCGAAGTCTAGTTTATTATTGTAGGCTTAATAGTTGCTCAGATAAGAGAGATCAAGAGTGGATAATCATAGGGTGTAGAGGTTTTGGGTTGGAATATTTTAAGGTGGGTCTCTCCATGTGTGGATGTAATTGATTTGGCCAAACTTTGTATTATAATAGTTTATTTATCATTGATGAACACAGTGATGATATAGTCTTTATGGGTAAATAGTTGATAAGGAAGCAAGTTAGTTCAGTAAAGTGATCTAATGTCCTAAGCCGGGCTCTTTACCTGGTGTGCAAATTGTATTCCAACAAAGAAAACTGGTTTAACAGTTTATTGTTTGGGTAAATGGAATGTGAGGGAGTTCCTGAGGCTAGCAAGAACATTATTTACCATTTTTACAGCTTTATCTTCTTGGTAAAAATTTTCTATAACAAACAATAGAGTCATTTTGATGTAGAGACCCTGTTCTTCATCCTCATACTTAAGCTACGGAACTGCAGATATCACAGTTTTCAATAATGAACTCACATGATCCAAAACATCAATATATCCACATATATTAAATATATACTAACCAAACTTACACATGTACTCCCTGATTCTAAAACAAAAGTTGAAAAAAAATTACAAAGTAATAAATAGTTAAATACCAGAATCCTTTATGAGGAATACAGAACTATCTTCTTAGTCTCAGATCCACTCTAGAAAACAGAGTTTAGTTGATAAACACAGAAAAGAGAGATCAAATCTGTTTCATGTAAACATGACAATTTAATATTTTAAGATATTAAGCCAATACAAGCACAAGCCAACAGGCAGAAGAGTGGGAAGAAGATATTTTGTCCTCCCTGTGAGACGTTACAATGTGAGAGCTGAGCTGGGGAATACCAAAATAATCCTGAACCCATACAGCCTGAGGAAGGTGAAGTGAAAGAGCAAAGAATAACAGCAGATGCTATGGGACTTTCCTTTTGTATGATGAGGGAGGCAACTCCCAAGGACAAATAGTGAAACATATCTTCTAGATCACATATTTGTATCCTTTATTATGACTCAGAGTCCAGCACAGCAATATTGGAGGAAGGGAGGGTGCAGGTGGGCTGTATGAGCCGAAGTTCCTAGCATCACTTCAGCCCTGTGGGTATACATGTGCTGTGATAAGGGAAGTGGCCTGGAGTCAGGAGTGAGCAGAAGAATAATTACCTTCTCTTTCATCTCAACTGTGGTGAAGGAACATTTAGATCCTTTCATCACAACTTGAGAATATATCTCAGGGGGTGGAAAAGGGAAAAGATTTATTTCTGTGTAAAAAGAGATAACATTTAGATTCTTGCTGGATTGGATTGTGTTTCCTTGTGCTTGGCTGGTATGTCTCTCTCTCTCTCTCTCTCTCTCTGTGTGTGTGTGTGTATGAATGACATAGACTATATAAAGAGATAAAATATATTTGCATTCTCTAAAACCAGTGTGTATTTTCTCATATAATTACCCAATGAATGTATAGATATAACAAGTTTGACGTGGGGATGCAAGTCCAGAATGTTATCTAAATGGCCTTGATCGAGACATATTTTGATTTTAGTTTTTATTTAAAATATACTTATGAACAGCCAAAATTTGTGTAACACTTTAAACTTTTTACAAAATACTTTACTTGTATCACCAGAATTTTCAACCTTTAATGAAAACTTGTCTGAAAGGTAAATATAAACAGGCAAGTAAGAGACATACGTTATGGGTTAGATATTTCCAAGGGACTAAAAATACTATAAAATCTTTAACATGGAAAATGCATATTTTCTCAAGATTTACACAACGAAGAAATGATTGTTGAAACATAATATGAGTGAAACAATAAAACCATTTCTAAATAATTTTTTTGCCTACATTTCTTCTTAGCTTACCTGAAGTTATGCTTTTTTGGTTTAACCATCAAAATAGTTACTAGAAAATAATTTGGTTTAAGCATCAAAAGAAGAACTTGATAATGAAGACTCTTGTAAGTGATTGAAGAAGGGAGGCACTAAGATATTGTGAGGCTGATTTTGACAGCTTCACATAAATAGGATGCATAATTTAAAATAAATTTGAACTTTTTTCTACTAATAAAAAAGGCAGAAATATTTTGTTCCCAAATAAAATGTTCAACAGACATACAAACCCTACATCTAAAGTTGTTTTTTTAATTTCATAATTTTAAGGATTTCTTTAATCCTTCCACTACTACCAATCCTCTGCTAGGATCTTCAGTGACATGTTTTCAAGTTCTAGTCTTTTCTTTTCCTTCAAACATATTCAATCAATTTTTGATCAATAAATGTCAAAATGATAACAAATGACAAAAATTTACTACCTTTAAAGTACTTAATGATATCCATATTTCTCTCAAATAATCATCAGAATTAGCACTTTTACATTTCCTTTCTATACTCATTTTTATAAAATGATATCAAAGGACAATAAAATGTTCAAATATCTTTAAGATGCACTGTCGTATATGTTAACAATGGTTACTTTGCTGAAACAAGAATATTGGCAATCAGTTATCACCATCTCAATTAAGAGATGCTTGTATGGTGCAAGGTTGCCATTTTTCCCTGCATCCAAATTCTCAATTTGAAGTTTGTCTGTCTCTATCTCATTTCTTCTCTAAATTACTAGAACTTGGAAAACATCAAGAGAGTAGAGGCCTTGGGCTTGTTCAGCTCTGTGTCCTCTTGCACAGAATAATTTTGTAACATGTTTGGCACATGATTAATGTTTGTAAAATTAGTGAGGAGACCCAGTTCTTCCGTGCTGCACAAAGTTTTGCTCATTGTCTATTCTTTACAATAGATACAGCAAACAATAGTTATCCACCCTAGAAACATATCGCATGATTTGGCAGTGGAACAGACAAAGGAGTAGCTGAACTCAGAGACTGCAAACTTCACAGGCCAGACAATTGAAGGAGATGTCAAAAAGAGAGGAAAAGTTAGTCTGGGTGCCAAGTAGCAGGGGAAACATCCATTTCTTGGAAAGCATTAAGTGAAAAAGAAAGATGACAGGTCCCAGTTCCACAGAAGCTTAAATCATATGGAGGGAATGAAAATGGGCTGTCTAGTATGAAACGGAAAAAGGGTAGTGATGCTTGAATGCAAAGCACTGATTTGATCACCAGCAAGATTTCTGTTACTGGGACTTGAGCAAAAGTAAGATATGGTCAACATCAAACTTGTACTGATATTCACTTCTGAAAATCCTGATCTTTGGTTTCTTAAATTTTGACAAACTTGAGGGAAAAAAATGTTTCAGATAATAGAGTAGGATGAAAGCTATATATAAGGTTAATCTCAGCTTCTAAGAAAATCATCACCCAAGCATTAGAAACTGTGGTGGTGGATAACCAGTATTCCTGTAATTATTGCTAGTGTGTTAGATGTACCTGCCAGATTTATTAGAGTTTAGCAGGTTCTACTATTGATTTTAAAAATATGGTTCCAAACCTAGGACAAATCTTCTCTAAACATATATAGCAGAAGAATTAAGAGGAGAGTAAAAGAGAACAGGAGATGTGACTTTATTTTAAATATAATCCTGAAGTTGCTATTAAATTTTTAACAGAAATAACTAAACAAATTGCAGCCATGGATTGTTAGGTCTGTCTAAAGTGAATTAAAAAAACATATATTTTGAATATCTATCTCCGTTAATTATTACTTTAATTTAAAAAATAGGAAATTACTTTTGCCTCTGAATTAAATATATGCTTAATATGTAAAACCTATGCAATAATATTAACATATATAAGGCGTACACATATATAAGTGGTTATAATATGGGGAATTATAACCACACTGGAAGTGGTAATCTTTATAGTACTTATGTGGGTCAAAAGAAATACTTTCTGCATAGAATTCTTCTTAATCTTCAGGCTTAGAAAGGTTGTTATTTTTTTTCCTCCAAAGAGTAAACATCTAATAAATAGCAGAGCCAGTTTCTGAATGTGAAACAACTGGACTCTGAGGTTCAGTACACTATATGCCTAGAAAACTTATGATATTAATCTCTAAGTATTTATCAATTAACATAATATTTGTTCCTACACAATAACTATATTTATGCTTTTATCACTCTAAAATGAATATAGTTAGAAATGTGTCTATGGAACACTTAATTTCCATACTGTAATCATACTATTTTTCTTACCTTTGAATCACATATTACTAAAGATAGTTTATTTTTCAATGCTATGGCTTTTCTCTATTAATAAGAATGAGAGTGTGTAGTCTAGGTATTTCATTACTAGAAAGTACACTCTGTCTAATTATCTCTAAATAGACACAGTAGAAAATAAGCTATGTCTACCTAATTATGACAAATTAATTTAAATGAATTTCATCCTAGTCTGATGCTGTGTGTCTGTGCAGGAAGTCAACCAGTCTGGTCAAGAAGGACAACTGGATCAACTAGGGTGTTTCCCAACTTGAACAAATTCACTGTTGTTACTCTTTGTCCAGAATAGATAACTTGAATCTTTCAGCAGAAACTCTCTGGAGTATTCATCTTAAAAGGAGGATTTTGAGGGTTGAGTGTTCTAATTCTAGACTCTCAAGAAAAAAAAAATTAGAAACCAGGATCAAGTTATCATATTCAGATTTAAAACTCAGAGGTCAAACAGATAATGATGCAAAAAATAGTAGATGAAATTTACAAGAGGAAGCCTCCTGGGTTGGACAATAAGCTACAGCAAGGCAAAGGCAGAAAAATCAGCAGGAAAGGCAGCCCAGGCGATGAAAATCTTGGAGCTGTGGTAAGAATATATTTCCCTGGTCCTTTTGTACATCCCAACCCTACTCCCATTGCTGCAGGGTTAGGACACCAGCTAATTTGATGATACTGTGCCTAGTCTCCCATAACTTCTTATTTGATCAGAATGCAGCAGTATGAGTTACTGTATTTCTAAGCAGTCAAGAAATAGGAGAACAAACTGGTTTGGTATGCTAAAGGATTACAACTAGAAGAGGTAGCAGGAGAGGAAGACACTGGAACATCTTGTAAGATAGTATTCTCAAATTAGTTTGAGTATAAAGATTATTGAGAATGGACATTTTTTTTTTTAGCAGATGGCCAGGACTTCTCCTTGATATTCTATTTTTACAGGTACAGTGGGGCCCAAGAATCTATCATTTAATATATTCCCAGGGTAATTTTTATGATGAGGAATGGTTGATAAACACTAGTACATGATAGGATGAAAATAGTAGGAGAAAATACTAAGACATCGGAGCAGATTAATTGCTGATTTTAATTATTTAAGTGAAGGCTATGAGAAGAAGTTGTAGACTTACTAAATGTGGTTCTAGGAAACAACATTCAGAAGTTGGAGAAGCATTTTAAATGACTTTTATTATTTTATTATACATTAAAGATTCCTGAATAAGTAGAAAATGCTTATTACGGAAAAATAGAAAACCAGTTAAACAAAAAGATTAGGAACAATTAACCATATAATCACTCTGCCAAAAAATCACTATTAACTTTCCTGTGCAATAATATGTCACATCTCAGGGACATTGTTCTTGAAATGTCTTCATCATGTGTGGATAAAATCTGTCTTTACCAAGGTTAAGCTTTTGTAGAAAAAAATGTTTAGAGAAGTCTTTTCAAAGTGGTTTTATCAGTCAGCAGTTTCCAGAGAGACAAAACCAATAGGATATATGTGTGTATGGGTGCTTGTGTATTTATTCTAGGATGTAGTTCACATGATTATAAAAGCTAAGAAGTCCCATGATCTTCCAGCTGCAAGCTGGAGCACCAGGGTAGCCAGTGGTACAATTCAGTCTCACCCCAGAGGCTTGAGAATCAGGCAAGGCTGATGGTGTATACTCAGATCTAAATCCAAAAGCCCAAGCACTGGAAGCTCCAGCAGGGCTGGAGAATACAGCTGTCTCAGATCAAGCAGTGAGAGCAAATTAACCTTTTCCTCTGCCTTTTAAAAAATGTATAATAGGGTCTCCAAGGATTGGATGATGCCCATCCACATTTTTAAGGGAGATCATCTTTACTCAGTTCACAGATTCAAATGAATCTGTGGAATGAGTGAGTGTTTCTTCTGGAAACATTCTTACAAAAACATTCTCACAAACATTAATTCTCCAGAAATAATGTTTGACCAGCTATCTGGCCATCCCTTAGCCCAGTCAAGTTGACATATAAAATTAATCATCACAGTGCTGTCAATATATTAAATGGAATAAATACACATTAATGACAGTCCCCTCTTCCAAATCAACTACATCTGTTAGTATCTAATATTTAATAATAATTCTGCATTTTAAAAAGTCTTGGAAATGAAATATTCTGATTGGACATTTTTGTATTGTTATAGGATAGGCCCGTGAAGGGGCATAAAACTAAGTTGGTCCACACTCTGTCCTAGAAAGCAGATATATTTCAATTAAAGTTTGGCCAACTTCCACAATATTCCCTTAGTATTGCAGCATTGCCATTATTGAAGAACAAAATAAACATTTAAAAATATAGAACAACAATATTCTCCTGAAAGGTCTTCAGGAATTTTTCACAATATATTGCAACCCATTGAGGAAGATTGTTCTACAAATGTTAGGTTGATAGCTCCTTTTCTTAATATTTTGAAGCAGCCCACACATAAAATGTCTTATGTAGTTGTTTTCTCTCTTGCCAAGACAATTTTGACAAAATCTATTTTAAAATACTTGATTTTTCACAGATTATCTTGGTGCTTAAGTCCACATTATCAGACTCTTAGTCTCTCTCTCTCTCTCTCAACACACATGTATGTTATTTAGAAAAAAAGAATGACTAGTTTATGCATAGACAATTGCATTTCTGACCAAGTTTGTGAGGCTGTCATTATAAAATATATTAACTAAATGCTTTGTGATTTTTGGTAGCCATACTTTAAATGTAGAGCTTATATATTCAGATCAACTAATATACTGTGATCTGCTTTTAAAATGCCTGAAAGGCCAGTCATGGCGGCTCATGCCTATAATCCCAGCGCTTTGGGAGGCCGAGATGGGCGGATCACCTGAGGTCAGGAGTTCCAGCGGAACCTGGCCAACATTGCGAAATCCCCTCTCTACTAAAAATACAAAAATTAGCCAGGTGTGGTGGCGGGCGCCTGTAGTCCCAGCTACTCAGGAGGCTTAGGCAGGAGAACTGCTTGAACCCGGGAGGCGGAGGTTGCAGTGAGCAGAGATCACACTACTGCACTCCAGCCTGGGTAACAGCAAGACTCTGTCCCAAAAATAAATAAATAGATAAATAAATAAATAAAGGCCTAAAACATTTCTGTAGTAAAAATTAGTACCCAATAAGAAGGTGAAACATTTTCATTTTCCAAAAAGTCTGAAAAATGTGCTGAGTTTCAGGAAAATGCCAGACATGTAACCTGTAATTCTAACAGAGGAAATGCTAACAACCAACGACCATGCATGCTCTACTAACTGATGGTGTGTTTCATCTCTTACTCAGCCACGTCAGATATGAGGGTAAGTTTCTATCAAAATTACTATTGATAAAGTACTGGGGCTTAGATATGTTTATAGAAGAAACTTCTAGCAAGAAATGCCTGGGATGCTAAAGGAAGTAAAAGTAATCACTTTTCATTCTTGGAGTCACCATCTGGGGAAATGTAAGACAGTATTTTTAAAGCCTTAGCTACCACTTCATTACAAACACTTCATTAGTGTTTTTCAGCTGCTCATTTGTCTCTTTTCTCTCCACCTGCACGTCCTCCCAGCCAATTTTCAATAATGGCTGTCCCTTTTCCCAGCCCTCACTGTGCCAAGCACTGGACAGATTCTGAAAGGCTTTGCTTCAAAGTGAAATGGAGAATTTGGCTAGGACTTAGCTGCCATGGAGACATCCTCGATATTTTGCTTCCAACACACATTTGTCTGAATCAAAGCATTTTGTTTTTCCATTTCGTTTTTTTCTTAATGGTCCCTCTTCCTTCCCAACTGCTCCAAAGCCACGCCTACCAATTTGTGAATTAAAGAAACCAGCCTTTTCTTTGTTTCCAGCTTTCACTTGTTAAGCATAATTTAAACACTTTTTTCATTTTGAAGTCTATGGCATTTACTTATACAACTCTCTATCTTTATTTCATCTACCATCTTCCTGAATTATCTTTCATTTCTTCAGAATCTATTTAACTGAGTTCACTTCCATCCAATCATCTGACTTCAGCTTTTGCACTGAGGACTCAACTAACAGCCTATGTATATTTTAGCCTACTCACTTCAAAAATCCTAATTTACCTTTTCAAACCACAATAATCACAACTCTGTATGACAACCGTTTGAAACTTTTCTTGATTCAACCTGAAAAAGCACAATGTTCAAAATCTCTTCTGTTTCTAATCCCATCAACCTGTCCAAATACCATCATCTCTATGCTGGAATGCTAATAGATTTCTATTGGTTTTCTCTGAGCCCACTCCTCTATTCCAATCCATTTTCTACCCTGCACCTGCACCTGGAGCATTTTTTTTTCATGCCCCACCTCCATTTTAAAGCGGTTCAAGTTTTTCTTTCTTAAATAGATGGAGTTAGTGCTGTGCTCTACTAACTGATGGTGTGTTTCATCTCTTGCTCTGCCGCGTCAGGTATGAGGGTAAGTTGCTTAACAATCAGCTGGGCAGGGGAGGAGGGCAGAAAGAGGGGGGTGGGTGATGAAAAACTCCCACCTATCCCCTTGTAGCATTCGCCAAATTTCCACAGTATAACTATTCCTACGGTGGATAATTTCGAGCTAGCAATGTGATGTCTCTGAGTGTTGAGTTGGAGAAAGATGTGCACAATTGGCCCTGGAAAGCCAGTGGAGATCAGTTCTAGCACATCACCAAGCAGAGGCCAACTCCTTAACTTGAAGTTTACTTCCCTGCTTCAGCTGTTCCCTCTGACCTATAAGCCATGACTTGCCTTAGAATCTGTCCACTGACCATTCTGGACCTTTATTTAGTTTCTCAAATGTGCTCTATGCTCTGCTTTCTCTAGCAGTAGGGACTGCGGACGCTTTCTTCCTTCCACCTGGAACACTCTCTATGCCACCCTTGCCAAAATTAAGATCTCATTTCTGTCATTTTCTTGAAGAGATCTTCCCTGACCCCCACTGCATGCCAGACGTTTTATTGTGTGCGCACTGGGGATGACATACTTCTTCCTCTCTTAACACTGTTGTAATTTTTTTTTTTTTTTTTGAGACGGAGTCTTTCTCTGTCTCCCAGGCTGGAATGCAGTGGTGCGATCTCGGCTCACTGCAAGCTCCGCCTCCCGGGTTCACGCCATTCTCCTGCCTCAACCTCTCCGAGTAGCTGGGACTACAGGCGCCCGCCTACACGCCCGGCTAATTTTTTGTATTTTTAGTAGAGACGGGGTTTCACCGTGTTAGCCAGGATGGTCTCGATCTCCTGACCTTGTGATCCGCCCGCCTCGGCCTCCCAAAGTGCTGGGAGTACAGGCTTGAGCCACCACGTCCGGCCCACTGTTGTAATTTTTACCTCTATTTTTGTGATTGCTTAATGTCTCTCCTCAACCAGACTGTCAATCTAAGTTTAAGAGTTATGCCTGGGTATAATTATGATTGTATCACTAGTGCCTATGTCCAGCATAGTTCTAAGCGTATAGTAGTTTCTAATGAAAAATAAGAACAATTTACGTTGGATGAAAAAAATGAAGAGATATTTATCCCTTTCTTTACTGAATGGTACTTGGCACGTTCTAGGGCTTCATTAGATGTTTATTGAATGATTACCTGAATATTTCACCGACTCTATTTCCTTATTTCTGCTGAAATCAGTTTTTACCTTTATTATGATCTTTATTCCTCAGTCCAGTATTTTTCTCCACCCCTTACTTGCTAGCTTCTAATTCTCTCCTCCATTTGTTATAATCCTAAAGCCCATATTTGAAGTTATTTTAAATGTTACTGTTATAACCATAACCTGATGAGCCATTGGCCTTTATCACCTTTATGTATAGAGACTACACTCTTACCATTTGGGGAAAATCCATTGGTATTAAACTTAGTCCTAATGAGAAAATACTGAATTGAAAAAATGGTAGTAAGTAATAATGAAGATAATTTAACATAAAGTTATTAAAATCAGATATAGAATAAGATAATTCATTCTTGACATAGATATTTTATGAGAAAACGTGATTATTTGTAAGTAAACGTCTGAGTGTAATCTTGAAAAATTCTTGACAGCAGTCTACCATACACACTCAGAAATACAAGCCATTATATAAGTGGTAGATTTAATGAGCCCACTCTGACATTCTGATTGCTAATATGGATGACATGTGTGAATGAACCTAAATAATTAAGGCAATTTCTCTTAATATCACTAGCGGCATTTGGTAAACATACTGTTATTCTAGCGAGCCATGTTATGTAGGTGTTGATACTTAAAAATAAGTAACTGAGTTGTATAAAAACAAACACACTAAATCAATATACGATCTTTCCAGCTTGAAATGTGTCATTTTTTTCCCTGATACTATGTTCAATAGAACATCTGCTGAGATAGCTTTTACTTTTTTTTTTTAATTTTTGAAAGTGAAGCAGATTCTCTTTACCTCTGCGTCTTTTGTTTAAAAAGTCAGAGATGCCTCTGTTTCTTCCAAAAAGGCCATTTTTAAAAACTAACTTTGAAAAATAAGGCAGAAAATCTATTCTATCAAGATTTCTATTTAAACACTATGTTTAAATTGCTTGTGCTTAGTGTTTTAGAAGCTAGAGGTATTTCTTTTGAAGTGTCAATCTGACCATTACTATGATTTTGATGGTAATTACAGTGGAATGCCCATATTTCAAAGAGTGAGATCAGAGTTCATTTTAATCTCTGCACTGAATGAATTTGGCAGTGTTTCTGTGTCTGTTGAATTCTGAGTACATATATTTGCAATGCATTTTGATGTAATAAACTCAGAGTTTGGGTATATCTGGATAGTTGAACCAGTTGGCTATATTAGCAAAATATTCAGGAGTTTCAACAAATGATATCTAATATTACAATCATGTTTGGAACTTGTTTTAGGTATAGAAATTATCAGACAAATACCACATATACTTCTGTAGAAATTATTTTCAGTATAATTCAGACTGCAAATTGAATAACACATATATGAGTACATGTATTATATATGATACTTATCAAAATATATGTAATATATGATACTTATCAAAAATATATGTATTATATATGATACATATAAAAATATATGTATTATATTACATGTGATACATATAAAAATATGTGTTCTGTTACATGTAATACATATGGAAATATATGTATTTATATTACATAGAAATAAGTAAATACCTATTAATTTTCATAGGGGAAATACTGAAATAGATTTTATAAGGAATGCAAAAATATGATGTAATTGTTTGGTCCCCACTTACAGTGGTAAGACAAAACGACTGAAAATTGATAAAAATAAAATAATAAAATTACTATACAAGGCAATATTATTACAAATCACAATGCAATACCTAAGTACGAAATGAGGTATCTATGCATAAAATTTCATAGCAGCTTCTTTCTAAAAGTAGGACCATAGGAGGCAAAAGGAAAAAACAAATGGAAATACATAATACTAGAAGTCTTTAGCATACTATTCTCGATCTAAAACAGATAAGTAGACAAAATGTGATGATATAGAAAAATGATACAAGATAAGTAAAAATGTAGAGATCATGATTATATAGTGAAAATGATACCTATAAGAGTGAATTCACATTCTCATATATATATAAAACATTCCTAAAAACTGACCATATATTATCCTGCAGAGCAATCTTAACAAATTTCATAAAGATAAATAAAAGCAGCAATCTCTTATCACAATGCAAGAAAACTATACATCAATAACAATAGACAAAAAGACTTTTTTTTTTTTTTGAGACCGGTTCTGGCTATGTCACCTAGACTGGAGTGCAGTAGTGTGATCTCAGCTCACTGCAACCTTCACCTCTGGGTCTCAAGTAATCCTCCCACCTCTGCCCCCCAAGTAGCTGGGACTACAGGCATGTGCCACCATGCCTGGCTAATTTTTTTAATTTTTGGTAGAAATGGGATTTTCCCATGTTGCCCAGGCTGGTCTCAAATTCCTGAGCTCAAGCAATCCACCTGCCTCAGCCTCCCAAAGTGCTGAGATTACAAGAGTGAGCCACAAGACCTGGCCCAAGACTTTTTTTACATTGAAAAAAATAATAAAGTACTATGTCAAAGAAGTGCAAACCAAAATTTAAAAAATAATTTTAAAAACAATGATAATAAAAATCAGTACATTCTAGAATCTGTAAGATCATATTTTTAAGACATTATAGAAAAATTTATAGCAGCAATTACTTAGATCAATGAAAATACAAAATGAAAGAAAATGTTAATCATTTCAATGAAATATTGAAAGATTACATTGAAAGAAAATGAAGGTAACGATATAATAAAGATAAAAGCAATGAGCAAGGATGAAAAGCCATGGAATTAGTGAAAAATTTAAAAAGTGAATTCTTTATAAAGAAATCAAAATATGTACATTATTATTTAATCCAATTAATTAAAAAGGGAGGAAACATAACTATAAGAGAACATGACAAGGGGAAATAAACTATTGAGACAGTTGATTTAGAAAAAAATATGACTACTTTTTGTAGTTAGAGTGTACTAAAAATAAGTCCTACAGACGTGCATGTGGTATTTGTCTGATATCAATACCTAAAAAGCAAGTTCCAAATGTGACTACTTTGCACAAATATACAACTACGTCAAAAAATACAATATGAAATGGATAATTTTGAAGGAAAAGTAGTTTTCCAGTATTGACCCAAAAGAAAAATAAATTTAAACAATTTCAATTAAAAAATTGAAAATTTATCACATAATTATCTTAACAATGGGTGCCAAGTCCCAGAGTCCAAAGGCCTGAGAACCAGGAGCACAGAAGTTTGAGGAAAAGATGGATGTCCCAGTTCAAGGAGAGACAGATAATTTTCTCTTCTTTTGTGTCTTATCATTTTGAAAACATTCTCACAGACATACCTAGAAATAATGTTTTACCGGCTATCTGGGGATCCCTTAACCTAGTCAAGTTGACATATAAAATTAACCATCACAACAGGCCATACCAATCAGCTACTCAAGGCATGGTAGATAATATTGGGTGCAAATTGCCCTAATTCATTTTACTCATAAGACAGAAGTTTTACAAGAAAAACAAGTTGAGAAGGCCAAGGGCTACTTCCCCACACAGTGTCCCCTTGTAGATTGGTGGTGTCACTTTGGCCCTACTGCCAACTCAAGAGCAGTGACATGCAGGTTCTCCCCCCGGGGAAGGCAGATCATAAGAACAGAGAGCTCCACAGCTCACAGTTCTCACTAAGGGGAGTAGATTTAGTCAAACGTGGAGTAGATTTAGTCTAAGGGCACTGTAGAAAACAATGGAAAATTTAATGGTAAGCAATTAAGAAGGGGCTGGTATTTCCACTGGGCAGCAAATGAAACCATAGGGTCGCTAGAGGTTTAACAGAGAGAATCAGGAAAAGAGACAGATAAACAATCTTCCTGGAGTCAGAACAAGGCTCAAAAACTATGCTCAGACAGTACTCTTTTAGAGAGATCAAATTTAATTTGGTCAGACTGTGGAGTAAGTAATGACATTTATTTTCAAAAATTATAGAGCAATCAGCTAGCATTAGTGGAGGCTAACAAGTGAGAGAACTTTTCCCTAGCCAACCTCTCTTACAAGAAATTGTAAAAGGAATTAATTCTTCAGGGTGAAAGCAAGTAACAGAAAGTAAAAGGATAGAAAAAAGGAAACTCTGTAATATCCAACATAAGAGAGCTGGTGTGGATATTTTATTAGACAAATGGATTTTAACAACAACAAAAAACAGAAATAAAGGAGGACACTTTTAAATGAAAAAGGGTTAATCCAAAAGAAAAATATAAAAATTATAACTATATATGCACCTAAAAAGAAGCAAAATTCTTCTAAATTCATGAAGCAAAAATTGGCAGAATTGAAGGGAACAATAGAAAACCAAAAATAATAGCTTAAAACATCAAAATTGCACGTTCAATAATGGATAGAACAACGAGGCAGGAAATCAACAAGAACACAGAAGCCCGGAACAACCCTATAAACAAGTAGATCTAACAAACCTCTGTAGAACACATCACCAAACAACAACAGAATATACATTCCTCTCAAGTGTCCATGGAACATTCTCCAGAATATGAGAGGCCAAAAGAAACGTCAATAAATTAAAAAGAATTGAAATCACATAAAGCATGTTCTTTGAACACAATGGAATGAAATAATAATTAATAAAAATAAATTTGGAAAATTTTTAAAAATGAGGATTTACCAATACACTTCTAAATAAACAATGGGTCAAAGACAAAAATCATGAAGAGAATTAGAATATACTTTCAGAAGAATTAATGAAATGAAATAAAAACAAAACATAACAAGACTTACAGGGCATAGCAAAAGGAGTGATTAGATGAAACTTGAAAGTGGTAGATGTCTATATATAAAAAAGTTAAGAACACCTGAAATCAATGACCTGACCTTCTACCATAAGACACTGAAAAAAGAAGAGCAAACTAAACCTAAAGGTAGCAAAAGGAAGGAAATAATACTACTGTTAATAATATATATGATAGTCAAATTAAGGAATTATAGAAATATATCTAAATACAAAAAATCAATGAAACAAAAAAAAGATTCATTAAAAAGATAAAATAAATTGATAAACTATTAGCTAATCTGACCAGGAAGTAACAGAAAATATTCAAAATGACAAAATCAAAAACAGAAGGGGAAAAATTACCAACCTTATAAAAATAAAAAGGATTATAAAAGAATGCTATGAACAGCAAGGGGTATGTCAACAGATTAATCAGATGAAATTGACAAATTTCTTAAAACATGCAAACTACGAAAAGTGATTAAAGAAGAAAAAAAATCTGAATAGGTCTATAATAAGCAAAGCAGTTGAATTAGTAATTTAAAACTTCCCTCTAACAGTGCAGACACACAAAGCTCATTTAAAGAGTAATTAATACTGATTCTTTATAAACATGTCCCAAAAATAGAAGAAAAAGGAATACTTCCCAATTCATTCTATAAAGCCAGTACCACACTCATATCAAAGCCAGTCAAATACATTACAATAAAATAAAACTTTAAACCAATATCATTTATGAGTATCGGTGCAAAAAACTCAACAAAATCCTAAGGAATGAATCTAGCAACATATAAAAATGATTATGCTCCATAACTGAGTACAGTGTATCACAGGATGTCAAGAGTGGTTAATTTCTGAAAATCAATGAATGTAATATACAATATTAACAGAAAAATAACAAAAACATATAACCATCTCAGTTGACACATAAAAAGTACCTGTACAATCCAATACCCTTTCATATTTAAAATATTAAAAAAAACTAGGAATAGAAGGAAACTTCTTTAACCTGATAAATGGCATATATAAAAAACTCACACCTGGGCGGGCACGGTGGGTCACGCCTGTAATCCCAGCACTTTGGGAGACTGAGGCGGGTGGATCACCTGAGGTCAGGAGTTCAAGACCAGCCTGACCAACATGGAGAAACCCCATCTCTACTAAAAATACAAAAAAAACCTCACTGGGCATGGTGGCGCATGCCTGTAATCCCAGCTACTCCGGGGAATGAAGCATGAGAATTGCTTAAACTCGGAAGTCAAAGGTTGCGGTGAGCTGAGATTGCACCATTGCACTCCAGCCTGGGCAACAAGAGCGAAACTCCGTCTCAAAAAAAACAAAAAACAAAAACAAACAAAAACCTCACACCTAAAATCATACTTAATGATGAAATACTAAACTATTTCTCCCTAAAATCAGGAAGAAGACAAGGGTGTCTGCTTTTACCAATCCCTTTCAAAATTGTAGTAGAGGTTTTTGATAAGGCAATTTGGCAAGAAAAACAAAGAAACCACTTACAAATTGGAAAGGAAAAAGTAAAACTATCCCTATTTATAGGTGATCTTATTTTGTGTACATCAAAAATCTTAATGAATCTAGCAAAATACAATTAGAACTAAAAAATATGTGCTGTGATATGACAAGACATACGATCTGCCATTATATAGGTGAATCTCATTCATTCACCTTTTATAAGTATTGATATGAAGAGAGATTATTTATTCAATATTATCTTGTGTGTTCTATTAAGAATATCACCTTTTGTGTGTCTATTTTTCCACTTCTGTTCTGTACTAACATGTTGAAATATGCTGTTTCCCACTCCTTTCTCTACCCCACTTGAAAAATGCCTGTGCTGGGTTGAAAGCAATGCATTATATTTCTTTTGTATTTCTTTGTTAACCTAAGCAGTGAATTATTACATTTCATCATACACATCCAAGTTGACATGCAAAACTTATTTGAGTAACTATGAAAGAGGTGTGGAGAAGAGAGTAGGAGTTGAACTACAGGTGAAGGGGAAAAATAATAATGATACAAAATAAATGAGAGGAGCATGGTCCAGATGAATGGCTATGGATGGTCATGACCTGTTCAGTGTGATTAACTCCTCTGTATGCACTTGAGGTGCTCAAAATAAAATTATTCAGAATGTATCTCTTCCTAAATATGAGATTTTAGCAATTTTAATTAACTTTCAAAGAATGCATTTTATTAACATTAGCTAGTTTAATTTTATCTTTTTAAAAACCATTATTTTCTCATACTTGTCCATTTCTGTTTTATTTTCATACTGTGTGTTTTAGACTTTCTTCTGAGTTCGCTCTGATTTTGCTAACATGTATGCAAAATGTTGGCAAGCTCGTAAAGTCTTTATAAGTCTGAAAGTGTCTTTATTTTGCCCTCGCTCTTGAATGAGAGTTCACCTCAGTAAAAGCTCCAGATTGTCAGTTAATTTCACTCTGCACTGAGAAGGTATCATTCCATTCTCTTTGGCTTCGGTTGTTGTTTTCCAGAAGTCTGTGTCAATCTAATTGTTGTTCATTTGTAGGTAATGTCTTTTGTGTCTGTTAGCTTTTAAGATGTCTTCAACCTTTTCTATTCTGCAGTTTCACTAGAAAGTGTCCAGTTACAGATTTGAGTTTATTTATCCTGCTCCCTGCACAGAGTGTACTTTTGATCTGAGGTTCATTGCCTTCCTTCAGTTGTGGAAAATTAAGAGCTATTATCTTTTCAAATATTGGTTTCTTTCATTCTTTTTCCTCCTTTCTTATCCTGAGAGAAGCTTTGGAATGGTATTGACTGGTTTCAAATTCTGTCTGCTTATTAACTCTTTGACAACCAGAAGATAGATATATGTAAAGTTATGTAAACTTTCTGTGCATTGGTTGCATCATAGACAAAGTAGGGGAAATGCCCATCTTACCAGAGGATTAAATATCTATCAATATATAAGTACTTAGATGTAAATATATATGTATGCATATACATGTGTGTACACACCCAGACATATATATGTATATATATATAATATACTTATTGTTTCTGAAACCATGTCTCTTTACTACTCCTTTCCATTTCTATCTCTGTGTCTTTTACTATCTCTTCAGTCCTGTCCTGTTTAGAGTTTGTCTTATCTTTCAGTCATTTCAATTATATCCTCTTTCATTTGCAAGATTCTAATTATTTTGTGTCTGTTGTTTCATTCCTGCTTGTTTTTGTTTCATAATTTCTTAAGTGGAAGATTTGTTCGTGCATTTTGTATTTTGCAGACTCTCATGGTTTTGGATTGGAAGATGAATTCCATCCTCTATTTCCGTGTTCACCCTGCCCTACAGAGCAGGTCTTTGTAACCTCTAATTAGCCCTAGGAACTCCCAGGCCTAAGTTAGATTGATGATTATTTCTGGGTTTTGCTCCGTAACAATAGTCTGGGATATCGCAGACAGTCATTGAGTCAGTGAGCCATTTGGTTCATTTTCTAGCCACTAAGTAGGGTCCTTTTCCCTCTTACCACTCTCCATCTACAACTTTGAATATGATAGAGCAAAATAAGTCAGTCAACAGACTTCTTTTTAGTTTGTATATTTTAATTTTTTTAAAAAAATCTTTTTTGACTTTTTTTCTAGTGTTTCTCTCTTACCATGCTTGACGTCAAGAGGTAAGTCTACTTCTGGTTATGTGATTAGAAATGAATATTACCCAATGGAGCTTATCTTCTTCTGGTCAACACTGTGTGATTCCAGATACAGAGCCCAACATGCCCACAGCATCGTATCGAGTCTCTACTTTGTGTTTTGGTATAGTTTTGGTACAAAACAACCAAATATTTGTTTTTGACCCCAATATTTTCTTTATTTTTTCTCTTTTTGTGTATTATTTGTCATTACTATACTTTTGAAGGTGGGTGTGGGGTAGAAGGATAGCAGTAGAAATTCACATGCCATCTTGACTAGAATTCTTCTATCCCCTCCTTTTTAATGCTTATTATTTTGTGTAGTTTCCTATTTGGGGGCACTAATATTCTACTTCCATTATTTGTTAGTAATAAAATATACTGAATATAAACAGCATACTATTTGAAAAACAACTGAGAAACTGAGACCGTTTAGTCCAGAAAAAATAGGCTTGGAATAGAGGGTCCTGAAAAACAGTGTTCAGATATTTGAAAGGGTGTCAAGTGCAAAGGGATTTGTTTAATTCAATTGTGTTGAAATTGAGAACTGCAGTTTGACTAAATGAGGGAAAACAATTTGTATGGTCTACACTACAGAAAGATGGAATGACAGCCTGCAGACACAGTGACTCTCTCAACCATAAAGTTTTTACTCATAGACTGGGTGGCCATTCAGTAGCTTTTACTGTGGGTTTAAATATGGAATATGTAGGTGGATTTGAGTACATGAATTGCAATTCCTTCCCACAACTGAGATTTGACTTTAATTTATTGGAAAAAGGAACAGAAAATTCTGAAGCTATCTTTTATACGGAAGTAGCCATAAGATTGAGGTTTCTGCCTACTCTTAAGAACAAATGGATAATATCTTGGGCATTTTGTCAATTAAAGCTATTAATTTCAGTTAGCTTGGTATATAATAAGATAATTGCCTCATGCTTGCATGGATAGCTTTGCTTTTGTAGATCATGGTTCTTTACATTAAGGCTTTAATTTATTTATTCACTTAGCAAATTCCTACGTAGCACTTACTGTGTTCCAGGGACTGTTCTAAGTGCTTCACAAATATTACCTCATTTAATCTTCAGAAATTCATGTGAGGTAGGTACTAATACAGTCCCCATGTTACAGATGTAAAAACCTGGGGCATAGAGAAGTTAAGTAACTTGACTGAGATTAGAGTAATAGTAATGACAGTGCAAGGATTCAGGGAGTCAGGAACCCAAGTCATTGGGCTTAATTATGACACTACTCAACCATAAAATCATTCAATGCATCACAAGTAGTATAAAGTTCCTTAGCAACTATGCGCTTTCTGTTGGTGCATACTGAAAATGTTATTTACATATTACATTTGGAAATAATTTCTTTTATATATTAATATACAGTAGTTGTATTGGCCCAGAATACTTTCTTTATATAAGATATATGACTGTATGAACGAAAAAGGAAAATAGAAATGTCACAATAGACTACCAAGCTAAAACTTAATTATTTATTGGCATCTTTAAATTCATTGGTAATATACTTTTCCAAATGGGTTTTGAGTGGTGAGAGCAGAAATTAATTGTTTAATGCATGTTTTCCTTTCAAAGGAGTGTTAAAGTAATCATGGGAACATATAAGTTTCATTAACAGACTCCAGGGTGATAAATCACATTATTAGGAAACCTCAGCTGGCATTAACATTCCATCCATGACATCCATGCTGTCTAACAGCAGCCATATTTGTGGAACAATTTGTATGTAAATTTTGAGAAATAAATTGATGTTGAGGTTATCTAAGGAGGCTATTTTGTATGTGTGATTTATGCTCAATTCTGAGCATGGTGTTTATCATATAGACACAATAAATAAATTGAAAAACCAATGCAAATCATAAAAATAGAAGAAAAGTACCCAAAGAGTTTTGTATTGACACATGTTCCCAGAAAATTGTGTGTCTATTCATATTATCTCAAATTGCTGATATGTGCATAAAGTCATGTCGCAGAATTTTTACCATGACTAATAAAGTAGGCTACAGGTTTACTCTGTTCATATGAAAGTGTTACAGGAAAGGTGTCCCAATCCAGACTCCAAGAGACGGTTATTGGATCTCACACAAGAAATAATTCAGGGCAAGTCCATAGAATAAAGTGAAAGTAAGTTTATTAGGAAAGTAAAGGAATAAAAGAATGGCTACTCCATAGACTAAGCAGCCCTGAGGGCTGCTGGTTGTCCATTTTTATGGTTATTTCTTGATTATATGCTAAAAAAGGGGTGGATTATTCATGCCTCCCCTTTTTAGACCATATAGAGTAACTTCCTGATGTTGCCATGGTATTTGTAAACTGTCATGGCGTTGGTGGGAGTGTAGCAGTGAGGACGACCAGAGGACACTCTTGTTGCCATCTTGGTTTTGGTGGGTTTTGGCTGACTTCTTTACTGCAACCTGTTTTATCAGCAAGGTCTTTCTGACCTGTATTTTTTGCCAACCTCCTATCTCATCCTGTGACTTAGAATGCCTAACCATCTGGGAATGCAGCCCAGTAGGTCTCAGGCTCATTTTGCCCATTCCTATTCAAGATAGAGTTGCTCTGGTTCAAATGCCTCTGACAAAAGGACTTCCTAATCTTCACATTCATCCTTACCAGTTTAATTTTAAATGAAGATGTACTACAGAATAATTGAGTTGCTGCTTCTAGCTCTCTCGCTGATCTTTTCTTTAAGTCACAGAAATCTTTTAGGACCCATGGTGAACTCTACCAACAATAAAAAAAAAAATCCATTAACCACCTTCATAACAGTACAAATATTTCTGAACTTACTTATTTTTGAGTGCCTCTGGCATGTAGGCTTTAGGATATATTATCCTTCAAACTACCTCTTTGGTTTCTTTCTTAATCCCACAGTGATAGTCCTTAGGAAGAAAATAATATAAGAATATTTAAAGTTAAAAATAATTTTAAAATTTTATAAGTAAAATTAAAATAAACAACACTAAAATGATTTATTTCTATTCAAAAGAACTGGGCTAGCACACTGTGTTTAGTGATTGTTAATTATATATTCCTTTAAAGAACTTTTTGTGACTAAAGACCACCGAAATCACCTTTATTTTGGGCCAGAAGGCTCATTAATGAATGTAGCTCCTAAAGAATCAGATAGGCCTAATCCAGTTGAGATTTTATCTGCTTCTTGGCTTGGTGGGGGTTTAATTTGCAATCTTTATAGTTCAGAGTCTATAAAAATTAGCTGTCGATCATAAGACATTATTTGGTTTTACAGAATGGATATTACTTCCTTGACAGTCAAGTTCAACTATTTTTTTCCTCCTCTCTGAGTTCCACTGTAGCAAATGATTCCTTTTTGCTTAACATCTCTGTCATCTAATTGTGGTTGAGATTTCCCCGGGGATTGATTATGAATGAAGGCAGACAATTGCAGCAGATTGCCATCTTAAATAACAATAGAACCCCTGGCTCACAGATGTTCTGTACACTCGTGATAAAAGAGGAATTCTAGTGGGAAAGTGGGAGTACAGGTTTAGATGGGAAGAAAATAATCAGGGACTTTCTGATTAGGCTAACCATGGACATTAGCCTAGTACATTCGGAGATTACTAACAAACAATGCTATACCTAACACACTGTCCTGATGTCATAAGACGAATCAGCAATCTCCTTTAAAGTAGTTTAATAAAAGGGATTTTATGAAAAAGGAATAGTGAAACTGCTTTCCCATGGCAAACCTCTTGTATATTCTTTTTCTTCTCATGGATGATTTGATTCAAAGAAAGGGCATTGTAAAATATTTATGAAAAGACTAGTAGCAATACTGATGACTAGCATTTTACTGAACATTTACCATACAGTAAATATTGTGCTAAGTTCTGTATATTTATTAACTGTGAAGTACGTATCAGAAAACCTAAATTGCAAGCTGCGCTCTTCCATTTACTTGTTAATGACATCAGTATTCTCATCTTGTAAAACGGAGACAAAACCTACTCTACAGACTTCAGTGCTTCAACAAGGTTCAAACATATATTGCATGTAAAAAATAAAAAATTTTGAAAACCCCACACACAGTAAATGTTAGCACACATGTTGGGCCTCAGAAAATGATGCTCCAAAGTATGTACTTTGGCATGCCAAGTACTTTCAACCAAAGGACATTGGAAGGCCTCAGAAGCAGCCTCAGGACTAGGGTCTCTCTGACCTTCTCCTTCCTGCCTGTCGTTGGCCCCTCATTCTTTCTAGAAGCGAGTCATGATAACCAAAATGCTTCTTCCCCAAGGTGGATCATAGAAACTAGGACCTGTTTCCTGCAAAGCCAGCTATAGAATCTAGAAATATTACTTTTACCTTCCTCTGCCTTACTGTATAGGAGCTGAGAATAAGTTCTTGGACTTACCTTGTCTGATTGTAGGTCATAAGATGCTCATTCCAGAGGTGTCCTGCTCTCTATACATGTGATGAAAGAATGCTACACAGAAAGGCCAAGAAGAATTTGAACACACAGGCCTTGTTGGGTTTTCCCACTCAATTACCATTAGGTTATATTCTTGTCCAATCACATGTCTATACAGCTGCCCATTCTTCATCGAACACAAACATAAAAATAGACAATTTTTCCGTGAATCTTTGAGGTCTTCTAAAGTCTCCATGTCATGTAAAAGTTTGATTAAAGAGCTATGTTTTTATCTTGTTAACCTGTCTTTTGTTATAAAAGTGTTGGCTGTGATCCCTATGATGAAGAGGAAAAGTATTATACCCTTTCTTTTCCTACAAATGCTACCAATAAAGAGAAGGATGGTTGTCATTTTTATATTCCAATTATGTCTCCAGCAATTTTTGAATAATTTCCAAAGAAAAATAAACTCCATGTCTCAAATATTACCCTCCAAGCAATCCTCTGCAAAGCTGACAAAAAAAAAAAAAGGAAAAAAAATTCTGAGAGGATTTACTCATTATTTCAAACTTCCCTTCTTCCATGACATTCTATGATGGTCAGAAAGAGTTCTCTAGCTTCTAGGAGACCTGCAACCATATCTTTGTATAATAAAAGATGCTTTGTTTTGGCCAAGTTCTGAAGTATATTATTATTTATAGAAGTTTTCATGAGTGCCATTTTTGATAGAGGTTGTTGTATTCACAATTGATAATGGATAGAGGGATGGACATGACTGTTTTAGAAATTTGGCTTAGTCAAAAAACAGACACATATAAAGAAGATTCTTTATATTTCTTTGCCCAGTATTTTACACGTACACACATGCACACACATACACATTTTAAATCAAGTTTATTCACCACCTATCTCTAGCTTCCTGGAGTAATTCAACTATTACAGAAAAAAAACTCTAAAAATATTCTTTCCTTTTGGATCTGAAATATATTGATATAATTCAATTGCATCTACCCAGGCATTCATCAGTTCAATAGCCTCTTGAATTTGTTGTTATTGTTGCTCTGAAAGTTAATGGGGTGCCGAGTGAACAAAATGTATGTGTAGCAGTGAGGGTTTCTAGAAAGACGGATTCTACTTTTCCAAATATGTATGTAGGAGGTTTTAGTATTTGTGTTATTTTTGAGTTCTTATAGTGGTTTAGTGGAGTGATTTAAAACAAGTTCAGCCCAGAGTAGTTTCTGCAACATAAAGGATAGTTTTGTTGAAGACCAAGCTTATCCCCTGCTTCTTTTACTGCTACCCAATACAGCAGTCCTATTTCTTAAGAGTTCACATTTCCTTCTTTTACATTGTTAGAGGAAACATATTTTTGGGGTGTTCTGTCAATATACCAGTGGTGAACAAAATCTAAACTTAAATATGGGAGTGATATTTCCAGTGAAACTGCAAAGGAGTCAACAGCCAAATGAGTTGCAATTAGAATTTTATTTTCCACTATTTCCCTAAATACGTTTGCTGACAAGAATTCAAATTTTCATTGTCAGTATCTCTAGACAACCAAAAATAAACTTAGTCATGGAACTCTTTGTCTTTCAATTGGAAATGCATTTAATCTGATTACATATTCATAGTCTTAGAAACTTTTCTGTTTTTATCCTCTGGTTATTTGAGAAATCATTGAGTAAGGTATTGTCAAAGAATTTTTGTTGGGAGAAAGGAGAAAAATAAAATAATTTTCTGTTGTGACTTTCCATTGTGTATATTCAATCACTTAATCACTTTTTACCACTGCCACATATAAAACTTACTGTGATAAAGCTATTTGGGTTAGAAAATGGTAGTGGCATAAATCGAAGTCTTCTAAACGTTTCTCTCTATAGTTCAAGAATCAAAACGTGAACATATCCGTGACCAAGATGGCCTCGGCTTGGCTAAATTTAGACAGATTTCTTCCTGACTAAAGGCCCCAGGCCTCCCTTTCCTCAGAGCATCTGAGCATTTACTTTAGAAAAATTGCAGTCCTAAATTGTCTCTCTGTCCTTTTGAGATGTAAATCTTTTTCTAGCTTCTTGTCAGTTTTACAACACAAGAATATCTTTCTTGAGGACCTGGGATCCAACATTTGAAATGTATTTATTAAGAGGAAAGACAGAGCCCCATCTCCCAGTCTATGTGAGAAGGTAGGAGCCTAACTTTGATAAACATCAATTAGCAAACAGATTAGGCCACAGAAGGCCTCATCTCACTAACCGACTTCCCTGCTAACTTTCTCCAGTACTTTGCAACTGCCTCATCCCAGTGCTTAAAAATTCTCCTGCCTTTTGTTTCAGCGAAGTTGAGTTCAATCTCTTTCCCTTATTTTTATAGTCTTGAATAAAGTCTTCCTTGACTGTTTCTCTTGTCCAATGCATTTTTTTAATTTGACAATGCAATAAACACTTTTAGAATGTTTAGTGGATATTTCTCACTTGCAGCCGTACAATCTCTGAACACCTTCTATTTGGGAAAATTTCAAGGAAGACAGACAGGGTTTTACCTTCCACAGTGAAAACTGAAGAGAGGGACATATTTGTTGTTGTCTAGATAGGTCTTTGGTAGCTCTATGTGGGCTTCTGACCTAACCTCACCTTGGGCTACTCCTTGCTGGGGCTTTGAATCTGGAGTGGTTTATGTAAATAAGCAGGGGCCAGTCTGGAAACCATTCTAGGAGCAGCAGTAGATGCAGTGAAAGGAAAGACTGTAACTTGTCTGGAGGCAGCAGTGTCACCAGTAATCCTGTGGCCATGGTTGTTTCCATAACTCTACTGTGGTCTTGAATGGCGACAGGACTTTGGCAGTTATTCTGGGTGTCAACTTTCCACCAATTTTTGCATTTTGACTCAACTTTCCACCATTTCTTTTTCAATTTGGCATCCCTTTCAAATAGTTTTCATCCTCTTTGAATAATCCAATGTTGGTTTATTTTGTTTGTAACCAAAATCATAACTAATAGAGATGACCAAAGTATTAAATACCATAATGGCCATGGGAGATGTAGTGGACCTGTCGCTAGACTTGGGATTGGAAAGCCTTATTTCTAATTCTTGCTTTGCAGTTCTCAGTTGCATGTGACATGGATCATTAGCTGAGCTTCGCTATCTTTTTGACTTTCAGTGGCTTCTCCAAAAATAATCACACAAGGCAGGATTTCATCTATCCCTAATATTCTCAGAAGGTTAATCAGTGGCATGATGACAGAAAAAGTGCTACAAAAGGTAGGAGTGGGGAAAATCACTGTGAATTGAAATATCTAAGAAAGGATTTGCAATCCCAGCTCTTCTAGCATATACTTAGTTTTTTTTTTTTAATTAGATGCACATTCAAGGATCTTTCTGGTTACATACAGAAAATTTGAAAAATAAAAGAGAAATATTATTAATAGATGCTTTAAAATATATCAGGGAGGTAAAAGGAGAAACTACAATTTAGAGCAGTTGCCCTGGCAATGGCAGTGCAAGCTGCATCCATTGTTCCAAGTATTAATCAATCAACTTGTTATTGAAAGCTTGCCACTAGAAAGACATTATGTAATGGGTGAGACAGAAGATATGCAATACTCTCCCTGCCCTTAAAACATAAATACGTGATGACAAAAGCTATGAGTCAAATTTCTCCCTATTTATCAATATATAGCTCTACCATGCATGCCCTGTGGCCCTAAAGAGAAGGAGCCTGATTCTCATCTTGCTTTTGCATATGCCTTGATACAAAGATAAAACCTAAAACGATGGCTTTAGGTTACCTGGTGTAGGGTAATAACTCAGAGCATGAGTCTGGCATTCACAGAAACCAATTCAAGTCTTTATCTCATTAATGTATTAGGTTTTGGCTCTGATTAAGCCGCCTAACTTCATGAAACTTGTTTCCTCCCTACCTATAAGAAATGCTAATAATTCTTAATGCCCATTATTGTCATATATATCAAATGAAATAATGCATATAATGCATTTAGCAAAGTGTTTGGTGTTCAATGACTGTTCCTTGAATGGTTCATAATTATTATTTTACATTATATATACATTTGAAAATCATTTCTATGACTCATTAGGTAGCATAAGCTGGGAGTGTCATAAAGCTAGAAATAAGCACCCAAAGGCCTGTGGGAAAATTGGAAGGCAGCAAATCCTGCTTAAAAGTCGACAGATACAGATTGTGTGAGGAGGCAGGTGGCAAGAGGTAGTGAAGGATAAGAGGAAAATTTCTGATTCTGAAATTCACATGTTTTTTAGAATTCCTCCCCCCAACCCTAAGTATGAGTTCAAGGAAAGAGAAAATTTACAACTAAGTCTACACACACCGTTACCTAGGAAACCAAGCCATGTAGCATATGCAACAAACACCAGTAAAAATAAGCCTGAAGTATGTTTCCTAAACCTGGAAGAAGAGCTACAGGGTTTAGACTCATGACGTCTCTCTTATGTACTTCAAAGTAAAACAAAAATGTGCCATCTGACCTTGGCCTTAAGAATAATTATAGATGGCTACAAAGTTGTGAAACTTGCTGATGTCACCTTAATACAAAAAAATCCAAGAAATTTCAAAATCATCTCTTTTCTTAGGTAAGTAAAACTGAGAACTGGAAAGCTGTAGGAAGACTAGCCAAGGTCCCCTGGTCCCATGCTCTTGCTCTGTCTTCTCTGCCTTCTCTGTACAGCTATTTCTTCTCTCCATAGACTGGCTTTTTCCATTTTTCCACATATGAAGCAGTTCCTCTCCACCTTCACTTCTCAGGTTTGCATACACCTAAGTCCAAACAAACAGTCCTGACTGAATTACAGTCTTTCTCTTTCTCACTTCTAAATTCCTGGGAAGAAATTTCCAAGTAGCCCGGGGCAGTTGCCTCCCCTTTCTCATCTGTGGCCAGGGAGCAGGACCCTGTTGGATAGCCCTGGTAGTAGTCTATTTTATTTTCCTGGAGCATAGGAATAGTGGGCATGTTGAGTGAACGTTATCAGAAGAAAGAGTATTATTAGGAGAGGGCAGGAACCTCAAATGATTCAGACTTCTTGTAATTTGAGTAGAATGATTGTGCTTTTAATCATGTCAGACTATCAGGAATAATTTAATAAATGGTCAAGTGCCAATACCTTTTGACATGCAATAATTTTAAATTTAGTTGGGAAGATTATGGTTGTAAATCATGGGTCTTCACAATTGAAACAAAAATAAGCATATAAGGGAAAAATGATTCTCAAAACAAACTTATCAGAAGATAATAAAGGCCTTCACTATCCATTGCCTACATTATGCTTACAATCAGTATGTTAGCTTAAACCTTCTGCTGATTCATAGCACCCTAAAATAGAAAATGAGATATTTAATGTAATTTTGTCCCTATTTTAGGGCTTTTAGCCAGGCATAGTTGAATGATGATAACTCACTCAAAAAATTTGGTGGAATTTCTCCCTGGGAGATGAATATAAAGACAAATTCCCTCAAGACTATGAAGATCAATTAAAGGTGGAAGGAAATTGGGATAAATTTCATCATGTATTCATTTTTCAGTAGGCTACAAAACCATAAGAAAAAGTAAAAACTTGATTTTGCAACAGAACTGTTTCCTTTCTAAAAAAGTAATTTTTATTCAGGAAGGCTTTGTCACGATCAGTTCAGCTAAAATGCCAGTATTATACATGTTAAGTACAACCCATACAAAGTTTGGCAAACATTTGCATTACATGTGTTGTATTTAGTTAGGACAGCAATTAAAATAGGAAGTAAATAAACTGTATATACATATCTCTCTGTGCATAAATGTAAGAGGATTTATTACCCATTCTGGGAAGAGGGTTGCAGGAGACATTAATATAAAAAATTAGAAAAGCATTGAAGATTATTTCAAAGAACATTTATGTTTCCTTGAAATGATTTCTTAATGGGATTTTCAGAACTCTCTGATGCTGAAGATGATCTAAGGCCCAAGATAGAAATATAATCACAGTGCTACACGCATAGGCATTTGCTTACAAAGCGGGAAGTGGAATGTCTGTTCAGCACTGTCCCTAGTAGGAGAATAATAAGATTTCTGTGAAAGGCCCATTCAAATTTCAGCCACCACGCACAGTTTCTTTTCACCACTTATTGATTGGTATTGTAAGATCGTCATTTCTTTATAATGTGTGAAGGACTAGAGAATGAGAATTGTAGTAGTATCATTTCCACTTACGCTTACCAAGTGGATTTAATGGACATTAAAGATTGAACACACTATAATAACATATTTCCTTATTGTTTAATCATTAATAATACTTGACAGAGCCTTGTACATGTTGTAGTGTCAAAATTAAATTTTAATGATAGGAACATTCTATAAAGATCCAATAGTATCTTAAATAATACTTAACTAAGCACAGGAGAGCAGTACTTACAAAAGGAAATACTAAATGTTATGCTATACTGGATTCACACCATGTTTTTAATCTTCTTGATCTTTGTTAACTACACAATTCTAATTTAGAATAAATGAGCAGATAGTTCATTTTGGCAAGAAGGCAATAGCAGGAGCTATAAAAGGTTTCTGAAATTCCCAGGCAATAACTATTTTACTATACTTGTATCTGCAGAAGGGATTTGCACTAAGTTCTAATTGGAACTTGAAGCTCCAACTACCTTAAGCTTTGAGGTACATGATGAAATTTTTTTGAGAAATTGCATAAACCAATAATTTTGTATTAGTGCACATTTGTAAATAGTGTAAAGTTAGTGTTTTATAAGAATAACAGAAGTGGCTGGAAAATAGGAGTTTGCCAGTAATTAATAAAAAATTGTTGGGCCGGGCGCAGTGGCTCACGCCTGTAATCCCAGCAGTTTGGGAGGCCGAGACAGGCAGATCACGAGGTCAGGAGATTGAGACCATCCTGGCTAACCCGGTGAAACCCCGTCACCACTAGAAATACAAAAAATTAGCCGGGCGTAGTGGCGGGCTCCTGTTGTCCCAGCTACTCGGGAGGCTGAGGCAGGAGAATGGCATGAACCCGGGAGGCAGAGCTTGCAGTAAGCCGAGATCGCGCCACTGCACTCCAGCCTGGGCGACAGAGGGAGACTCTGTCTCAAAAAAAAAAAAAAAAAAAAAAAAAGAAAAAAAGTTAAAACATACTTTATTTAAAAGAGGATTCAAGCCAAATCAAGTAACACAGATATGGATAATTTATTTTGAAAAATTCCGCTGACCGTAATCCAGTACTGTGCATTACATTTCACTGAATAGTTTCCTATCCACTGAAGGTCAGGACTGGGCTATACCAGTGGAGTATCTGGATGTTTATTTGGTGAGCTTCAAGCAGCACTAATACCTTTTAACATTCAGCTGTAGCATTTATTGCTTAGCATTTTCTAACAGAAAAAGTGAAACCATGTTGACATAAAAATGTAAGCATACTTAATAGACAACACAAAATTAAAAATTTGAAATAAATTGTATTTTAGTTGACATCAGTGTATTCATGTAAGTACACAGTGAATATATTATGGGAGATTTTAATAACCTTTAGAAGACTGATCTTTCTATACAATGGCCAGGCACTGTGGAACCTTTGACTGCTGTACTGATTAGGATTTAGTCAACTCAGGATCCTGCAGGAGTTCTCAACTTGGAGTGCATGAAATCACAGTTCTGTTGAAAGAAGTTAAGGAGTTCATGAACTTGCGGAGTAAAGTTTTTACATCATTATTTTCTATATATTGCTCATTCGCTGTGTAAACGCTGTGTATCAAGTATATAGGAAAAAATAAAGTTATGATGATTGTGGGGTTTACCTCATAGGATTTGGGGATGCCTATGCAAATATTTAAATCGCTTATCACAATGTTTTTCACATAATGAAAATTCTACAAGTGGAAACTGTGTTTATTATTTTTAGTAATGGTAAGCCTGTGGCCGGGTGCGGTGGCTCACGCTTGTAATCCCAGCACTTTGGGAGGCCGAGGCAGGCGGATCACGAGGTCAGGAGATCGAGACCACGATGAAACTCCGTCTCTACTAAAAATACAAAAAAATTAGCCGGGCGTGGTGGCGGGCGCCTGTAGTCCCAGCTACTCGGAGAGGCTGAGGCAGGAGAATGGCGTGAACCCGGGAGGTGGAGCTTGCAGTGAGCCGAGATCGCGCCACTGCACTCCAGCCTGGGCGACAGAGTGAGACTCTGTCTCAAAAAAAAAAAAAAAAAAAGGAAAAATGGTAAGCCTAAATTGGAAACGTTTTTGCAATTGACACAGTCAAAACATGTTCCGAGTACTCCAATAAGCACCAGTTTTCTAACATGAATTAAAGGATGAAAATACCAATCAGTGCATTAAGAAGGGAAACAATATCAAGAGTACAGGGCTGGGTGCAGTGGCACACACCTGTAATGCCAGCACTTTGGGAGAATGAGCTGGAAGGATAGCTTGAGGCCAGGAGTTTGAGACTAGTGTGGACAACACAGAGCGAGTCTGTCACCACAAAAAATACAAAAATAACATTAGCTGGGCATGGTGGCATGCACCTGTGGTCCCAAGCTGCTTCTCTTAAAGAAGAAAAGAAAAGAAAAGCATATTTACCTTACAGTTCAGGGAAGAGGACCACTACCTTCTTTTGGAAATGATTACCATCATCACTGAGATAATTTAATCTGTGTTATACCATGGCTTCTTCCACTTGCTCAGACAGTCACATCCATGGATGTAAGATCATTCCTAGAGAAAGTTAAGGCTACAGTTGTGTTAGGATTCACCTGTGATGCTGTGGAAACATAGACTATAAATTGAGCTATAGCCATAGTTACAGAAAATTTTATAGACCACTTTTTGTCTTTTATCTGAACAAGTGGTTATTGCCAACCAATCAACTGGCTTAGATTAAAACCAGATTTTAGCTGGAATATTATCAGAGACATTACCACATAAACTTGAAATATATAAATAGGAAGAATATCAAATCTTAGTCTTAGACTGTCTTGATCTTTCCCCTTTCTTACTCCCAGGGGAAAAATATCAGGACTTCCTGTCTTTTTGGGTACTTGCAATAAAACCAAGAATACATTTTTAAGTAATTGTGGCTTTATTTTTGGCATTTAACAAATATAAATTAGAGTAAGATAATATTTCATTATCTAGCAGCAAAATTTGTCTCTGTTTCTCTTTCTTTCTCTTTTACTTCTGTCTGAAAAACTATCCATTTAAGTTTTGAAACATTTAAAAGGCTTATTGATGAATTTTCTGATTACCCAGATCTGGAACTGCAGTTGGGATAGGAGTGATTGGTTATATAAAAGAAGTCTCATTCTAAACACAGGGATTACAAATAGGGGAGAAATTGTTTTTGAAAATAAATAAATAAATAAACCAGTGGTAAGGCCAAAATAATGGAAAATGAAAAATAATTAAGCTAATCAATAGATGTCCACTACTTAATTTATGTGACTAGTTGTTTAATTTAAATGTTAAAATACATTGTTGATTCCAATGAAAAGATACAATAACCTTTAATACATTTGCTAAAATATTGAAATTAAGAAGCTAATGAAGTAACTAATTGTTTGAGCTTTAGGCTGTGGCCACATAAGGAAATTATAAGGAGATCATTCCTTCTTCCTAATTCTCAATGTCAAATTCCTAAGTGGGCCATGTTCCTTGTGTCCCTTGTGGGAGGAGTGAGAAAGTAGTGATGATTTATTTCTGGTTCGTATTTAGAATACTGATCTCCTGAATGGCGGTCTCCTCCTGGACTTTCTATTTTGGCTATATCTTGAATTTTGTCTGTTGCCTGCTGTTGCTTTCAGGTTATTTAACCTGATTCAGCAAATGCTTTCAATAGTAAATATGCTTTTATGTCCTGCTTATCTATGTGGGTTTGTATTTTTGTTTAGTTATAGCCTCAGTATGCCTTACTTTCTTAGTTCATTGGTACATTTGAAATGAAAATTATTTAAAATATTTTCCCCAGGAGTTTCAGTTGTTTTCAAAGAAAGAGACTCGGCTGGGCGGGTGGCTGATACCTGTAATCCCAGCACTTTGGGAGGCCGAGGCAGGCGGATCACCTGACGTCAGGAGTTCAAGACCAACCTGACCAATATGATGAAACCCCGTCTCTACTAAAAATACAAAAATTAGCCGGATATGGTGGCATGCCCCTGTAATCCCAGCTACTTGGGAGGGCTGAGACAGGAGAAGCACTTGAACCTCGGAGGTGGAGGTTGCAGTAAGCCGAGATCATGCTGTTGCACTCCAGCCTGGGCAACAAGAGCGAAACTCCGACTTAAAAAAAAAAAAATTGAAAGAAAGAAAGAAAGAGAGTCTACCTTTGTACATAGTTCATCATATTACTAGAAAGTGAAGTCTGGAAGTCAATTTTTACCTTTGGTTTGTTGACCATGGCAACAATTCTTTTTTTTTGCACGTTTCTTATGTTTTAGAAAAATTATCATTGACTGTTATAGAAAGAGTTATGTAGACACTTAGAGATTGAAGGAAGAGGGATAATTTAGGTAATAAATTCAATTGTCTAAGTAAGAGCTATTGAGAGTATAAACTAAACCTGGATTAGATGAAATGTAGGAGAGGGAACAAATACTAGAGAATCACACTTTAGAGTACAGAGATACAGGTGCATCAGCCCCAAGAAACTAAACACTTTATCTTGAATCCACATTTCTGGAAAATATCACGAGTAGTTAGGCTATACTAAATTTAGCAGGAGGGCTTTTTGGAAGTAAATTATGTGTTGAATTGAATCATGAAAAGTGTGAGCTGTTTCAAAGGTCTTTTCTTACTACAGTGGCCTAGACTATTTTGTTCAATTACAGAATCAGAATTAACCTTACCAGGTGTCTTAGCAGATACAAAGCCTTGCATCTCAGCTAGTGGCAAAACTGTGGAGACTGGATGCCGATGGAATTACTCACTAGCGCCACCAAGATAAGAAAGTGTGTAATTTACCAAGTAAATATTGATTAGAAGTGTTTTTTAAAAATAACAATTTTTTGAAGACATTTAAAGACGCTCCTCAAAGCGAAGTTTACCAGCTATCAGATGAAGGTCTATCTTACAATTGTGTCCATCAAAATGGGAAATAACGAGAAAAAAATCTAGTTAATATCTGTTCCAAAATTTATTCCCTGGGAAAGACTTCCTAGTGGCTCTAGGATTTATTAATCTAACCACGTTTAATTCTTCTACAGATTTATTTCTGCACTACACAGTTAGTGCATTCTTCTAAAATAAGTTGTTTTCTCACTACAAACATTACAAATTGATCTCTTTGGAGAGACAGAGTAATGGGAAGAGTGGTGACTTTGGAGACATTCAGACTGTGACACATTTGCTGGGTTTGAATCCAGCTCCATCAAGTACTAGTGGGAAGACATTTCTCAAATGTCTCATTTCCTCTGGGCCTCAGTGCCTAATATATTAGGGAAAAATATTCTTACTTTGGGGGATTTTAAAAATTTGAGATAATGTAAATCAACAAGTACAGTGGCTGACGTGGAGAGTCTTGTAGGATGGCACTATGTCTGAAAATAAAATAATGGAAGTTATACAATTTCCTAAAGTAACAGTTTTTTAAATCTGTTTTTTGAGAGAATTAAACGATTGGATTTAAAGCCTAATTTACTTCAAAGTCTGTTTCTATGATGCTCCTGAATCCAATTCATATATACAATAATGCCAGATGTAAATAAATGACTGAATAAAAACATATTGACTATTAGTTGTTAAGATACAAACAGCTGAATTTAACTTTTTTAAATTATATTTTGAACTTTGGTATTTTAAGTTCCTTTTCTTTATGTGTGCTGTGGATTTTTAAAGTTCTGCATACAAACTGACTTTTCATAAAATTTTTCCATTTAAATACTTCTATGTATGTGTAAACAAAAAATTCTGCTGTGGATAAGGAAAATCTTTTCTATTTAAAAAATTTTATCACATTGCTATGACAACCTAAATTTTAAAATTACAAAATATAGGATGGAGAGTGTTTTTCTTCCATCTTTATTACCCATAAAGAGAGCTATTGGAGCTTATAAGATAAAAGGAAAGGGAAAGAGAAAAAGAGACAGTGAAGAAGAGGAGGAAAAGCTTATTCAGGCAGTGCTAAGTGTGCGAATGTATATCATAATGACACGGTATAGAATGACGCACAGATTGAAGAGATCCTGGAATATGTAGAAGGAAGTAGCAGAAGAAGCAGAAAATGTCACTATTTGTGCTGGTCTGTGGAGAAATAAGAAGGAAAAGTTTTATGTTGAACAGGAAGATAATGTTTTTCCCAAAGCCATGAACAAGCAGTTATTGAATTCCTACTTTTTGCACTATGCTAGGTAGGCATTGCATGTTGCACAATTGGATAAAAGTCCTTGATCTTAAGAAGCTCAAATTTAAGATGTATGGGAAGGAGAGAACTAAGGAGTAATGGAGACGGAAAAGAGAAAGGGAAAAATGGAGGAAAAAAGGAATAAGTGAATAAAGGGAAGAAGTAAAGATCATAAAATTAAGGGAGGATGTGCAAGAGAAAATGGAGAAACATGTGTTTTCCATGGAGTAACATTCAATGCAGGTCTAGAGGAAGCAATGAGGTAGTATTAATGTAAATATATTGAGGAAAATCTTCTCAATTATTAATTAAATAGGTTTTTTTTTCTGCCTCTTTCCCAGTAAACTACTCTTCTATATAGAAAAAACAAAAATCCAATGAAATAAGACAGTCTTCTTTATTCCAAAGGGAACTAAGTCAGGCTTTGTCTCTCTTCATTTGCAGGTTTTACTTGGTAGAGTTTATTATGTCATGATAACATTCATAATAAAATGGGATAATGCTACTAGACAAGTATTATGTACATAAAACAAGCCAATTTTAATAGGTTAATAACTGTAATACAGTAGTTGAAATCATAGGCCAGAATTTATGTTTCTATGGTAAAAGAACTCATCATAAATAGCATTAGTTCTGCCAATTTTCTGCATAATTTTCTATCATATATTTTAAATAATCCAATAATATTTTCTGGTGGAAAAACAAAATGAATACCTTAACAGTAGGGATCTTTGATCCATGGAAACTATGGTATAGTGAGAAGTATGAAGTCCTTGAAATCTAAGTCAAATCCTGACATGACTCCATTCAGCTGAAGTCGTGTGTGATCTTGGGAATGTTACTTCACATCTCTGAGAGTCATTTCTCTATTTGTTAAAAGTAAATGATAATATCTGCCTCATAAGACCCTTGTAAGGATTCTAAATTATGCAATTTGCAAAAATCCCTAGCATATGATAAGCTTTCAATATGCGTTACACATTTTACAGTTATTCTTTGTCTCCATCCAAGCCTATTAATCATTAAATTTCTAATCTGTTTCTTCATTTGAATAAGAAAAGAATGTAAAGCAGATTGTTCCCCTGCAATTTAAAATATATCACTGACATCACTTGGTGCTCACAACAAAATGACAGTTCTTCACCCTGCCTAATGACCTATGTCATCTGATATCCACTTACTTTACCAAAGCTGACATCTACTACTGTCCTATACACTGTCTTACAGCCTTTCCAGATGTCTTTCTGCATTTCAAATTTATCAAGTTCCTTTTCTCCTAAGGGCTTGTGCCCTTGTTTCTCCCTTCCTCTAAAATGCTCTTCCTTTAGTCCTTTCCATGGCTGGATAGTTCACAAAATGTAGATCTCAACTCAAATTTCATATCCTTAGTGATGCCTTTTTTGCCTGTGCAAATACAATGACTTCCTAGTTTGTTCTGACCCACCAACTTGTTTGTTACATTCATGGTACTCATCATAATCTATAATCATGTACTTTTTTACTGGTTGATATTCTGCTGTCATTACTCATTAATAATATATTAAAAGACGAAAGACAAAAGGCAGGCCTGTGCCAACAGCTATAAAATTTCTCAAACTAAGGGATCCATAGCACACTTCAGATTTTTCTAACCCCAGAATGGGAGGTCAAGAAAAATCATACTCCTTTGTTTTTAAGATACTAAAAGTCTAAAAGGTGAATGAGCCAAAAGGAAGGAAAAAGATTTCCCAAGCAGGAGAAGCATTTGCAAAAACTTTCTATGGAGGCAAGAGAGATGAGAGAGACTATGATGAATACAAGAAATTACAGAATTTAGCTTAGATGAAGAATGTTGGTGGAGAGGGGACATAGTATGAGTTGATGTTGGAGAATAAGCTGAGGGAAATGAGAGTCATGGGGTTACCTGTGAGCATCGAATAATAGATGTTAAAATAACTTCAGATAAGATAAAAATGATTTAAGTGTAAGGCATTCATTCATTTTAGAAGCAAAGAGAAGCAAACAGAGGTGCAAATAATATTGGTTCCAGCAAAGTCCACTGAGATTATGGGTTTGACTCTGCTGGAAAGAAGTGATTTCGAGTAAGTCACTTAAGGATTGCAGACACATGTATAAGGAATAAGCAATTGAATAGGTGATTTTTAAAGTTTATTTTCTGCTTTAAAACTCTGGACATATACAATACAGTCTAGCACTTGCCCATCATTCTTTCTTGCAAAAACTTTCAAATAAATGATAATGAATATTTTGTCTTTTGTCTAATCTTAACCATCCTTGCAGATTTTCACTTCCTTTATCTCATTAATGTTTATCAACTGGTTACTTCTTTTATTATAAAATAGCACCTTCTTCTGTATGGCTTGTATGAAGACAATGATAAAATTTCTATGCCTAGTATATAACCTCATATTTGTTTTATGATTCTTTATATTAATATTTGAACCTGCCCTAAGTTCTAAACTCATATAGTAGTCTAGAAGCCCTGTCCATATGTATAACATTTAGATTTCTGTTTCAAAAATATAAATGCATGTTTACTAAAGTGAAAAGAAACTGATGAACAAAGTAGAGCAGAAATTGTGATTGAGGTCACATCAACAATTTCAACAAATCAACAAAGGCATTACAGGGAATGAACTTAGTTCCTTCCTAATAGCATTTCAGCTGGTTTCCATATTGCTCTTTTTTTCTGTTATTATGCGGTTAATGCAATCTAATTCAGTAATGTCTTCTGAATGATTAAGCCATTTATGATTGAACCTGATGAAGGAAATGAGAAAAGCCTCTTAAACATCTAAATAGGATAATTTGTATTAACTGCTGTAAATCACAATCAGAATGCTATTGAAGTCAACATTTTACTCAGGTACAAATATTTCTAGAATTGAGACATGTTATCAATATTTGTAATGAAACTTAGAAAAGGAATTAGGACTGTTGACATTATAACTATTTTTATAGTTTGCAGAGTTTCTCTCGAATATTTTGTGGCGCTATTAGTGCTCCCTCTTCATGAACAGCAAGTGAAAACATTAGGCTAAGCAGTGAATTGTTCATGCCAGTGGCCTTCCATACATCAAGGGGAGAAAAATAGACATTATAGAGAGATAGGATATGATATACAATGTTTTGCAGAATAATTCATGGTATGAAGTGTGTAGTAAGGTACATCAATCTGCAAACTAGTTTGAATTTATCTTTTTTTAATTTACCACTTTTAAAAAATATATTTGTCATCATTTTTAATGTTAATGAACATTTTCCCCCATATACATTTAACAAATATTAATATGTTTGAATAATAAACAAGAATTAATTATTCCAGAAGGTTCACTTCTGTTAAAATAATACCTGAATGTGCTTTCACAACTCTCACACTTTTAAATAATTTGTACATGGTCAAAGATGAGCACTGTACTGATTTTTTAAAAATTTACAACGAGAATCTGTGTCCTAACCTATACAAATGGGGACATGACTCCAAGCTTTGGTTCCAGGCTCAGTTGATGCCAGGCAAGATTAACACATATCTGCCACTGCACTTTGATGAGTAGAATACTCATCATTGTGGGTTGTACAATAACAAGGCTGCGTTGTATTGTGATAAGGTGATATTATAGAAAGTTTGGGGCTTTTTATTTAGATGCTTTACATGCTTTTTTTTTTTTTTTTGTGAGACAGAGTCTCACTCTGTTGCCCAGGCTGGAGTGCAGTGGCACGATCTTGTCTCACTGCAAACTCTGCCTCCCGGGTTTAAGCAATTCTCCTGCCTCAGTCTCCCAAGTAGCTGGGATTACAGGCGCATGCCACCATGCCTGGATAATTTTTGTATTTTTCGTAGAGACTGGGTTTCACCATGCTGGCCATGCTGGTCTCAGACTCCTGACCTCGTGATTCTCCTGCCTCAGCCTCCCACAGTGCTGGGATTACAAGCATGCGTCACCGCGCCTGGCCTTAGAAGCTTCTTACCTAAATACGTATTATCTACAAATATTAATATAAATATCATTTTTAAAGTTTATTTGTGCAATGAATTACTTTAAAAGAGGATATTTTACCAAGGTAAATAAAATAATTTTCCTTGAACAAGATTTAAAAAATAATATGAGGGGGTAAGGTCAATTAAGATTCGTATAAAGTGACACTACCAAGACCTGTTAATTCTTCAGTGAGTGCTGATAGAACATAATCTGTATAAAATGAAAGAACACAATAAATCCCATATTTCTGCAGTCTCTCAAAGCAAGCATGTATGCTCTGTAGATTTTATGCAGTTCTGCCCTTAGACCTATGCAAGCAGGACTTCTGTCTTGGATCCTATGCCTCTGGGGGCTTCATGTTTCAGAATACCTTCTTTGAAGTATTCTAAATTCCTTCCCCTTCAGTGTCTGGGATAGGGCCAGGCTAGTGGTACTTTCTTCATAGGGTACCTCGTATTTGGACTAGGAGCCACATGGGCCCTGAGGAGGTCTTCAACCCTTTGTCCCGTGTGTAAAGTTGGCCAGCTACCTCTGGGAGCTTTGGGACACATTCATGCCTCTGGGGCTGTCCAAAGACCTTGCAGTCAGGTCTCAATTGTAGTACAGTACTGTGTCCGGAATTGGTGGGTTCTTGGTCTCACTGACTTCAAAAATGAAGCCAGGGACCCTCGGGGTGAGTGTTACAGCTCTTAAGGTGGCGCATCTGGAGTTTGTTCCTTCTGATGTTCGGATGTGTTTGAAATTTCTTCCTCCTGGTGGGCTCGTGGTCTCGCTGGCTTCAGGAGTGAAGCTGCAGACCTTCGCGGTGAGTGTTACAGCTCATAAAAGCAGTGTGGACCCAAAGAGTGAGCAGGAGCAAGATTTATTGCAAAGAGCGAAAGAACAAAGCTTCCACAGTGTGGAAGGGGACGCGAGCGGGTTGCCACTGCTGGCTGGGGCAGCTTGCTTTTATTCTCTTATCTGGCCCCACCCACGTCCTGCTGATTGGTAGAGCCCAGTGGTCTGTTTTGACAGGATGCTGATTGGTGCCTTTACAATCCCTGAGCTAGACATAAAGATTCTCCACCTCCCCGTCAGATCAGTTAGATACAGAGTATGGACACAAAGGTTCTCCAAGGCCCCACCAGAGCAGCTAGATACAGAGTGTCAATTGGTGCACTCACAAACCCTGAGGTAGACACAGGGTGCTGATTGGTGTGCTTACAATCCCCGAGCTAGACATAAAGGTTCTCCACGTCTTCACCAGACTCAGGAGCCCAGCTGGCTTCACCCAGTGGATCCCACACGAGGGCTGCAGGTGGAGCTGCCTGCCAGTCCTGCACCATGCCTTCGTACTCCTCAGTGCTTGGGTGATCGATGGGACTGGGCACCGTGGAGCAGGGGATGGCGCTCGTTGGGGAGGCTCGGGCTGCACAGGAGCCCACGGAGGCGGGGGAAGGCTCAGGCATGGTGGGCTGCAGTCCCGAGGCCTGCCCCGCGGGAAGGCAGCTAAGGCCCGGCAAGAAATCAAGTGTAGCGTCGGTGGGCTGGCACTGCGGGGGGACCCACTGCACCCTCCACAGCCGCTGGCCCGGGTGCTAAGTCCCTCATTGCCCGGGGCCGGCGGGGCCGGCAGGGCCGGCCAGCTGCTCCGAGTGCAGGGCCCGCCAAGTCCACGCCCACCCGGAACTCCAGCTGGCCCGCAACGCCGCATGCAGCCCCGGTTCCCACACGCGCCTCTCCCTCCACACCTCCCTGCAAGCTGAGGGAGCCCGCTCCTGCCTTGGCCAGCCCAGAAAGGGGCTCCCACAGTGCAGCGGTGGGCTGAAAGGCTCCTCAAGTGCCACCAAAGTGGTAGCCCAGGCAGAGGAGGCGAGCGAGGGCTGTGAGGACTGCCAGCACGCTGTCACCTCTCAGTACGACTTTGACAGGACCATGTTAAGACTGAGTCACCAGTATGGTTCTGACAAGGTTAACTTATGTGGCTCAAACTATATATGTAGATAGGAACACCACAAAAAGTTCTTGTCCAGGGTCTTGAATACTCTAGGGGCAACCCTGATTACATGCCGTTGAAGCTTAACTTTCCTGTCAATAAAAATTGTACAATCTTCAATGTGATTTATGCTACACATTTGAACAATAGATCTGTAATACCTGACAAGGTACAATGTCATTTTGAAGCAAACACAGTGAACATAAAAATAAATCTCTTGGTTTCTTTCATCAAAAATAAAACAAGCTAATGTTTTGAAACATTATGCCAATAAATTTCGAAGCCAACAATGAAAATGTTATTTCAACACTACTCAGGGAAGTTACTACATCACATATCAGGAAGAAGCATACACGATTAGGAAAAAATAAATACTGAAGTCTGTCCTAATGATGGAGTGGTTTTCTTGTGAACTTTTGTTACAAAACAAGCCAGTCCGAAACCCAGTGGCTTACAGCAACAGCCATAAGTCATTTTACTCACGTATCTTCAATTTCAGTAAAGTTCATAAGGAATGGCTTTCATTGTTCCACATGGCATCAGCTGAAGCATTTCAAATAGGGCTGAAGGATCCAATTCCAGGATGGTTCACTTACCCGGTTAGCAAAATTGATATTGGGTGTTGGCTGAAAGCTCAGTCAAGGGTGTCAGCAGGCCTCAAATCCTCTCTATCAGGGACTTTTGCTAATTGGACTTACTCATAGCATGGCAGCTGGGTTTCAAGAGTGACTTTTCCAAATGATGAAAAATAAAAACAGTCAGTATCTTCATTTTTGGGACAAGAAATTGGCTCAGTATCATTTATGGGATATTCTGTTGGTCAAGGGAGTTGCCAAGCTCCTACTTGTGATTCAAGAGAAGAGGACAGGTACCCCATTTTTCAATAGGAGCAATGTCAGAGTATCTGTGACTAGCTTTAATTTACTACAAGACAAGCAATTAACCATAAAAATACAGTTAGAATCATTGTCTGATTTCAAAGAAATTGTCTAGAATCCAAAGGAAAATTTTCCATTCTAAATGATGTAGTGTGAATAAAAGAAGTTTAAAAATGCCTTTGCTGTTAAGGGCCAATGAAGACACCCAACCAGAAAATGCTACTGAGTTATGGAAATAAGTAAGGTAAGTAAGGAAACTATTGTTTCATGCCATTGCTGAGCTATTTGGAAAACTTCACCTGGGGCTACACTGTGTCTGAAACTTACAAGTATGTGAACAGCTACATTTCCCACATTGTTTAATTTCAGTGAGCTTTACTGTTAGTTGCAACTAAGGTTATACTACCTAGTACTGCCTTTTAAAATGTATAGAGCCAGGCTGGATGTGGTGGCTCATGCCTGTAATCCCAGCACTTTGGGAGGCTGAGGTGGGTGAGTCACCTGAGGTCAGGAGTTCCGGATCAGCCTGGCCAACACGGTGAAACCCCGTCTCTACTAAAAATACAAAAATTAGCCGAGCGTGGTGGCAGGTGCCTGTAATCCCAGCTACCTGGGAGGCTGAGGTAGGAGAATCACTGGAACCCGGGAGGCAGAGGTTGCAGTGAGCTGAGATCTTGCCATTGCACTCCAACCTGGGAAACAAGAGCAAAACTCCGTCTCAAAAAAAAATAATAATAATAAATAAAATAAAATGTATAAAACCAGAGGGCCAAGAAGTGAAAGTGACTCTTCAAACATTAAATAGCGATGTGATGTGGCAGCAGAATTAGTATTTAATCTGGTGCTCCTTCCGCCACACTGTTATGCTTTTCCGATTTCCTGGTATTTTCATCCTGTGCTACATTTCTGCTTATATATTGAAGAAGTTGCCTGAAATATTTGCTTGAATAAGGCAGGTATAAAAATAAATAAGTTAAACAAATTGCCACAACAAATTCTTTAGAAGTTAACACTATTACTTGAAGATCCATTCTTACTTATGGCCTTTGTAAAGACAAATCATACAAAGATATCTGGGTCAAATACCAGTTGTTGAATCAGTTGAATGTCTGCAAAAGTCAGTAGTGCAGTGTTGCAATGAATAGTTTAGCGTTTTCCCTTTAAAATGTTGTCTGAGAATTGTTTTCAGATTTGAAAGTCCTGCCTAAAGCCTTTTGAAACACATTCTTCTGAATGTATTATTTTTCTGTTCATCATTAATTGTCTTTTGGAAAATGATGTAAATGAGTTTTACCACAGGGAAGATGGGGGCTCAATTACAATTCCTTCCAATGCTAATGGCAGATTTTTGAGAAAACAGTAATGCTTCATAAGAGGGCTTTAAGTATCTGGAAAGAAATCGTGAAAATTCTTGAGTATTGAATTAATAAACCCGAATGCTAATATTATTACTAAGAAAATGAATAATGATAATCCACACATTCATTCATTCATTCATTCATTCATTCATTCAACTAGTCTTATTGAGACCCATGAGTTATAAGAGAGACCAAATCATGTGAAGAATAATGTACTAAGAGACTGAGGTGGGAAAGATCTTAGTATATTCGAGTGTATTGGTTAACAATAGTAGCTAGCATTAATACCTTATTTATTATGTTCTTGAAACATAATTCTATTTGCAAGCATTTAATTCTTACCATCATCTTATCATTTAGTTTCTATGCCTATATTCTTTTTGGAGATGAAGAAACTGAAATGTTGTCCACTTCTATATGTATTTATGGTGAGATAAGTGCTTTATGGTGGTTAAATATATCACAAGATAGCAAATAAAGAAGGCAGCAAAAAGAATATCAAAGTTTTGCTGTCTGAGGTAAATAAAAATTTTTACAATAATTATCTCTGATGGTAAGCCATGGATAATATTTATTTGCTTTATAACTTCATGTATTTTCCAAATTTGTTTTTTAAATTCATTTCTTACATTTGTGTGATTTTTATACTAAAAATAGTATTTAAACAGTTAAAATAAACACACAAAACAAATGTAAAAACCTAAAACTTGGCTAGATATCCTTGGTATTCTGCCTACATGAGTCTAGCTTTGAGTACTGCTGAGAAGGAAGACGATCAAGCCACAGGGTCAACTTACACCAATACTCAATGAGTCTTGAAAGGCTCAGCTTGGATAAGCCCCAAAATATTCAGCTGTGCAATTGAAACTTAACCTGTATCATCTAACCCTCTGAGGTTTATATTGTAACACTGAAGATAAAATATGGCTGAACTGAGTAGATAAAAGCCAGAAGTACAGTCAAACTCATTTTTTCTTATAGAATTTTGAATTTGTGCCATTATTACTAAAGGCATTTTAATAATATAAATTAAAATATGAATTAAGTTATAAGCTGGAAAGTGTTTATGTAAAATATTTTATTACACACAATTTTTTTACTTTTAATTATAGGTTAAAAATGGCATCAATATTTGTTTTTCCCTGTTGATATAGTTGATAGGTATTTATGTAACCACACTTTCACACAGATATACACACATGCATATATATAATATATATTATATTATATATAATATATTTACTATTAAGTATTTATATATTATATATTATATTATATAGAATATATTTACTATTAAGTATTTATATATTATATATTATATTATATAGAATATATTTACTATTAAGTATTAATAGTAAATAAGACTATTTACTATAGTTTTTAATCTCTTATTTGTTGTTTGATTTAAAAAATCAAACAACAAATAAGAGATTAAAAACTGTAGTAAAACTTTATACATATTGCTTATCATTCAGGTACTTATTTGTATATAGGTAGACATACAGAGATAGCAGCAGTTCAGCACTGTTATATTTCCATCTATTTGTCTCAGATAACACAACTTACATCAAACAAATATACTGCTTGCTCTTAGTATACATACAATTCTGCTCTCCAAATTGATTTCTGACTAATGGTAGTAAATATTTTTGCTTGACAATAAAAATAAATCTTTGACATCAGTTTAAATACTTGCATACTATTTTATTATGTGGCTAAATTATAATTTACTTAAATTTTCTTTTAATGATGTACATTTAGATTATTCATTACATGTCACAAAGTACATTCCTAAAAGGAAGACAGAACAATCATGTGAAGAATTATTATGAAGATTATTTAAATAAGTGTATACCAAAAATTGGTATAATATCAGATGCATAGCAGCTAAAATGCATATCTTTCAGATGAGGAATATAACCAAAGAGTCTACTATAAAGTAGGATATAATGCAGATGATCACCTTGAACACTTTCAAACTAGGACCAATGTAAGCAATTACCCAAGTGAGAAATGTGGAAGATCTAAAAGCTGGGACCTAACATATATTATTTTAAAAATTAAGGGTTAGTACATAGAAGACAGATTAGGTCCTTGCATATAGTATCAGGAGATAAAGCTAAGATCAGCAGGGGAAGTTGCATAGAGAAGAATAATGGCTCTGAATTATAATGGTTCCAAACCTCTGTGGCTGAATCAAATTGCCTCAGCCACTCAGCTTCTGGCTAGAATGGAGTAACAGAGAGCCTTTTCGCTCTTTCATCTGAAACAACCAAAAAGTCAACAAAAATAACTACTCAGTGGTTTGTAAGAAAAGGTAAATGAAACAACAAAGGACACTGGTCACTACAAGACCGGAAACACGTCAGCTAAGCTCTGATTGCCCCAGCGTATAAGGCCTTCAGAGGCAATCTACTGTTTAAACAAACAGGCAAAAAAGAAAATATAATATGGGATTTTTAAAAACACATTTAAAAGTAAAATGTATCTCAGTAACAACATGGACATGTGGAAAGGAGACATGGAAGTACATTAAAGTTGTTATATGTAAAATGGTATATCACTTGAAAGTAGACTGAAACGTTAAAGATGCATATATAAATGCTAAAACAACTACATACATAACAAATATTTATAGCAAATAAGCTATGAAAGGAGATAAAACAGAATTATAAAATATTTTCAGTTTATTTCCAAAGATGACATAAAAAACTGTACAAAGTACAGCTGGGTCAAATAGAAACAACTGTGTGCTGATAGAATAAAACCTAACAATACCAAGAAATAAATTAAATACAAAATCTAAATAGTCCAACAAATTTGGAGATGGTCGGATTTGATTAAAAAAATAAACAAGTCCAAGTCTATACTGGCTACAGGTAATGCACTTTAAATATAGAGTCAAATATATTAAAAATTAAAAGATGGAAAAAATGCCGTGCCAGCACCAATCAAAGGAAAGCTAGCATGCCTGTAATATCAGGAAAAGATATCTTAGAGGAAAAAACATTAACAGAGACAAAAAATGTCCCTTGATAAAAGGTCAATTTGTTAAGAGGACATAAAAATTCTAAATGTTTATGTACCTAATAACAGAACTTCAAAATACATGCAATTAAAACAGAACTTTCAGGAGAAACAGACAAATCCACACTTACACTAAGAAGTTTAAATAGCACCTTTCAATAATGGCTTGAACAAGTAAATAGAACATTAGTAAACATAAAGATTTGGGCAACGCTATTATGCAACTTGACCTTATTGACCTTCACAAAACGTTTTATTCAACAAGGATAAAATATATGTTATTTTCAAATGAATACACTTCAAATTGACCACATTTTGGGCTATAACCCAGTTGTAATAAGTTTAAAGGAGTTCAAGTTATTCAAAGTATATTCTCTGGCCAAAATGGATTTATATTAAAAATTAATAAAAGAAGATGCTTGGAAAACCCCAAATATTGGAAAACTAAACAAAATTCTATTAACTTATGGGCAAATGAAGAAATCTAACTTCAGGGCCAGATGTATTTATTGGTGAAATATATGCAACATTTAGGAGGAAATAATACCAGTTCAACACAAACTTCTCCAGAATATTGAAGAGGAGGGAATACTTTATAATTTATTGTATGATATCAGCATTACTCTAATATCAAAGTTATAAAAAGTCATTACAAGCGAAGAAAAGTACAGACCAATATATCATAAATATGAATGCAGGCCTGGTGGCACATGCTTATAATCCCAACAATTTGGGAAGCTGAGGAGAGATGATTGCTTGAGGCCAGGAGTTTGAGACTAGTCTGGGCATCATAAAGAGACTCTGTCTCTATGAAAAATGCAAACACTTAGCCTGGCATGGTGGCACGTGCCTGTAGTCCTAGTCATTTGGGAGGCTGAAGTGGGAGGATTGCTTGAGCCCAGGATTTGTAGGCTGCAGTGAGCTGTGATCACCCCAATGCATTCTAGCTTGGGTGAAAGAGCCCCCTCTCTAAAAATAAAAAAAAAAATAAAATGTTACATAAAATTTTAGCAAATCTAACAATATATAAAAATGATACTACATCATAACCAAGTATGCTTTTTTTTTTTTTTTGAGACGGAGTCTCGCTCTGTTCCCCAGGCTGGAGTGCAGTGGTGCCATCTCGACTCACTGCAAGCTCCGCCCCTCAGGTTCACGCCATTATCCTGCCTCAGCCTCCCAAGTAGCTGGGACTACAGGCGCCTGCCACCATGCCTGGCTAATTTTTTTTGCATTTTTAGTAGAGATGGGGTTTCACCGTCTTAGCCAGGATGGTCTCGATCTCCTGACCTCGTGATCTGCCCGCCTCGGCCTCCCAAAGTGCTGGGATTACAGGTGTGAGCCACCGTGCCCGGCCTCAAGTATGCTTTCTAATGAGATGTTGGTTTAACAATTAGAAATCAATCAATGTAACATCAATTCTTGATTAAACACACACACACACACACACACACACACACACACACACACACACACCCCTCATGGCAAACTTGGAATAGAAAGAAACTTCTTCAACTTGATAAAGAGCATTTATGGAAAACCCATAACTTTTAATGTCTTTTAATGTTGAAAGACTGCCCTATCCTAAAAACTAGCAATGAGACAATAATATCTGCTTTCTCAATTCTATTCATTATTGTACTGGACTTTCTAATTAGTGCAATCAAGTAAGGAAAAGAAATAACAGGCATCCTCAGAAAAAAAGAAGTATAATTGTCTATTCTTAGACAATGTGAATGCCTTCTTAGGAATCTAACAGAATCTACAAAAAAACTGTTAGGTGTAATAAATGAGTTTAGTAAGGGTGCCAGATACATTCATATACAACAATCCATTTGATCTCTTTGTATAAGGAACACACATTTTAAATTTGAAATTTGAAAAATATTATTTAGCATCAAAAAATGAATACTTGGGGAAAACTTAAAAAAATATATAAATGACGTATAATACCAGAAAACACAAGGCACTGTTTAGATAAGCTAAACTGTACCTGAACAAATGGAGAGATAGGTCATGTTCATGAGTCAGAAGATTCAGTATTGTTAAGATGTAAATTCTCTCCTAATTGATTTATAGGTTCAACAAAATCCCAATAACAATTTCAGTAGCTTCTTTTTGTAGAAATTAGGCAATTGATTATAAAGTTCATATAGAAATGCAAAGACCCAGAATATCCAGAACAATTTTGAAAAAGAACGAGTTTGGAGGACTCACACAACTTGATATCAAAAATTATTATAAACTTCTGGTAATCAAAACAATGCAGAATTAAGATTAAGGTAGACAAACGAATGAAATGAAATAGAGAGTCCAGAAATAGATATTTATGGATAAGTGTTTTGATAAATATGCAAAAATATCTCAGTGGAGAAGTGATAGTCTTTTGAAAAAATAATGTTGAACCAATTGGCCATTTACCATTTACATGCAAGAAGAAAGAACTTTAATTCATTTCTCATAGCATATACAAAAATTGAATGAAAATGGATCACAGGTCTTAAAAATGGGAAAAGCACAACAAAATGAAACATAAGAAACCACCATTATAATTTTGTGCTGGGCAAAATTTCCTTAGCTATAACACCAAAGTATTGCCATAGAGCTTTTGCTCTATAAAATATATGAGAATGACATAGAAGAAGAGGAAATATTTGCAAATCACATATCTGTGAAAAAGTTTGTAAATACTAGGTAAAGAACTCTCAAAACAGAATACAGTGTTAAAAACAGGCAAAAGATTTTACAGGAAGCTAACAAAGGAAATATTAGAATATCAAATACACACATGAAAAGATACTCAACTTCATTAAACCCGAGGAAACACAAATTAATATGAAACTGAGGTATGAAAACAAACTATTAAATAAATAAAATTAAAAAGTTTGCACATACCAAATTTGGCCAGGATATGGAACAGCTGGAACTCTCATACATTTCTGGTAAATGTGTAATGTTGAAACTAATTTGGAAATTATCTTGGCAACTCCCTTGAAAGTTAAACATGTGATTTACGTCACCCTACTTGGAGATATTTACCGAGAAGAAATGAAAGCATTTGTACATACAAGGGCTTATACAGAAATATTCATAGTACTTTTATGATAGCTGAAAAAAGAAACAAACCAAAGGCTCATCCACAGATGAATAAATAAACTGTTATCTGTTCATATAATGAAATGCTATTTAGCAATAAAAAAGGAATAAACTGTGGATATACACAAAATAACTATGATTCATGAAAGAGGCAAGCCTAAAAAACATCATACTTTATGATTTCGTTTACATGAAATCTAGAAAGTACAAACTATCATCTAGTGAAAGAAAGCAAATCACTGGCTGACTGGGAATTGTGTAGGGAAAAGAGGGGAGGAAAGGATCACAAGAAGCACTAGGAACCTTGTGTAGGCGAAGGATATGTTCATTATTTTGATTGTTATTATAGTGTCATGGATGCGTACTTATTTTAATGTTTATCCTGCCGGGTGCGGTGGCTCACTCCTGTAATCCTAGCACTTTGGGAGGCCAAGGCGGGTGATCTCCTGAGGACAGGAGCTCGAGACCAGCCTGGACAACATGGTAAAACCCCATCTCTACTAAAAATACAAAAATTAGCCAGGCGTGGTGGCATGCGCCTGTAGGCCCAGCTATTTGGGAGAATCGCTTGAACCTGGGAGGCAGAGGTTGCAGTGAGCTAAGATTGCACCACTGCACTCCAGCCTGGGTTACAGAGCAAGACACCATCTCAAAATAACAATAAAATAATAATAATAATAATAATAATAATAAAGTTTATCCAATCATACACCTTAAATATGTGTAGTTAACTGAATTTGGTTGTACTTCAATGAAGCTGTTAAACAAAAAACACTACCTAGACAATGAAGTATGTTCAAAGATGGAGTAGACTGGTACAGCATTTTAAATTAAATGTGTTAGACATAAACAGCATGTGTCATATGACTATATTTTCCTTTTACATTTCCAAACAATAATATTCTAGGATTATAGCCGCATGCCACCATTTATGAGCTCATTCTTGTCAAATACTCTCTCCATCAAAGATTTGAATTTTCCTGTGGGTGAGGAAAGTTATCATTTTAGGAAAAATAAAAATGGTTCTGATCATGTGATACCAAAATCTACAATTCAATCCAAATATATTCACCATGTAGTGTAGCCTCTGGTTTAAAACTGAGAAGATATAATGAAAAAAATGCAGTGAATCAAATAAAATGAAAGAAAGAAAAAGAAAGAAAAGAAAAGGAAAATCCTCATCTGAGAGTCATCCACCTGTCTTCCTTGCATGACAGGGTACAGGTTGTTTCTCCTTTCATCAGTGACCTAGCTATTTGGCATTATGAATGGAATATGGATCTAATGGTCTTTCTGGGTGTTATAGATCTCTCTCATATATCATTAGAGACTTGAATTCACACCTCTTGTGTGTTAGATCATAAAAAACTGTGCAAACTGAAGGATAATTTTCATATATTGGATACACAATATTATATTGTATAATATAGAAATAAATTTTTAAAATTGCTAAGGAGAAATATGTGACCTAATTTTACATAAATAAGTTCTCTAGTTTATATGGCAAATTTAACTCTGGGTAATTCAATGATTCAGTGGTCTCCTTCCTATTAAGACTTTAAAGTGAAAACCTCAGACAAACCCATCAAGTCAGGCCACATTTTCTAATTCCTAAAGACCCTTTAGATTCACACTCAAATGTAAAGCAGTGTCATCTGAATCTAAAACAGGTCATTATTAGGTCACTGTAGATATTAAGCCATCTCTAGGGAGTTGAATAATAAAAAACACCCTTCAGATGTGAGGCTGGAAACTGTTTGACTTATGTTAATGCTGATGTGCACTTAGTGTTTTAGAAAGGGATTTTATTACTATCTAAAAGCAGCACTATATTAAACCCACAAATTAGCTTCTGTTCTGTTAGAATCTAATTATCTTTATGTAGGGCAACAGTCCGGCAAGCCAGGGGCAAAATCTTACCTTTCCAAATGGAGACTTCAATAGGGAAAATGATGGACTGTTAAGCTAAACAGTACTTATTGCAGAGAGTCCACATGGGACTGGGGTAAGAAGACATGAACAGTACAAAGGCATCTGTTGCCTGCTCATTGGTAGACAGGAAGATCCATTTTTTTTTCCTTGGCATTTGGTGCTGATTTCATCTTTCTAAAAATGTATTCAAAATTAATTCTTAGTTCCTTGCTTTTAAAAATTCCTTTTGGGTACTCAGTTCTAACTCAGAAACATATTCTAGCCATCACCTCTTTTCAGGCTTTTTGTAAAGATCAAGTCTTCATCTTTTCTGGGCATAGCATGAGATCACTCATTTAATAATTTGTATTCCTTTTATCTTTTCCTTTTACGATCTATCATTTATCCTAGATATTTCTTTAGAAGACCAATGGTAGTAACCAAGCAAGTATGGAGAAGATATCCTTGTAAAATGTTCGTAAAAAACAAACCTGGCTAATTAAACATTATTCAAAGGAATATTTTTTACCTGATATACCTAATGTAAATTATTTGATGTATTTGTGGGGGCAGTTAGTCATCTATAAAAATGGCTAAAAGGCTTCTTTGTCCTATAATTCTGTGAAAAAGAAGAATTAATTGAATATGATTAAAAACACATTTCAGAACTGAATCTACAAAGTTTGCTATTTAGTTAAATCAATATGACAGTAAACCACAATAATGTTATATTTGGAGCTTTTATGTTATCCTCAAATCCCTCTTAATTCTAGAATTGGCACTATATTTACTATAAATCAGGATTTTCTATATTCTTACTTTGTAAATTAAATGAATGTTTATTGAGCATTCTCTGCATTTTAGGTATGGTGATAACTACTAGGATATAATGGTGAAGAGGCATAAATGTTGCCTTTCTTGTGGAGATAAAGCTATTTTTATGGGGAAAAAGTATAAATAAATAAAAAATTAAATACAGTAATGGAAATCTATGAAAAGTGCTGTAGAGAAGAGAAGGAAGGTGCTGCAGTATATAATATCAAGGAGGGAGGCTTCTGTAGCAAGAGTGTTTAGAGAAGGTTTCTATTCACTTTAAGAAAATATACTTTTTCTTAACTATTTGGTTAGGTAAGTTTGTTTTGTAAAAGTGTTGCTGAGCATTTACTTCAAAAATTTACAGGCTCCCTCCTTTGTAACATCAGGTACCTAATGAAGATGAAACAAAAGCTTATTGAATGAGTGGACAAAATGGGAGGAAATAGCAGTAGATATCCACCTCCTCCGTCTTCCTGCTGCCATTCCTTCACCCTTGGCCCTGAAACAGAAATTTCTCAAGGGCCTAGCTCCACTTCCCCTTAACTGGGCCAGATGACAATGCCTCCCTCTGAGCAATGCCTTAGTTGTATTGGTCACTCTCCTCCTGCACTGGAGAGGGTCAGAGGGCTGAGATTAGTTCTCAGGATGACTCCTGATGAAAGTAATATAAAGCCACTTGTAGAAGCCCTTGCCTATAACAGGACTTCAGAGCAAAATCTCCCTCTCTCTCTGTCTCTCTCTCTCTCTCTCTCTATATATATATATATATGAAAGAAACAAAGTTGAGAAGGTAAGGCATATATACAGTGTGAACCACTGAACATAGCTGAAGGAATGAATAAAACTAGTTAGAAGATTTAACCACTTATTCTTGGGCTTTTAATACTTATTTGTTTCATGGCGTATACTTTTAGGTTACCTATTGATATGGATTGGCTGTTTCCCCACCCAAATCTCATCTTGAAGCTCCCATAATTATCATGTGTCATGGGAGGCACCTGGTGAGAGGTAGTTGAATCATGAGAGCATGTTTTTCCTGTGCTTTTCTTATTTATATTATATATATATATATATGTAATATAAAAAATATGTGTGTGTGTGTGTGTGTGTGTGTTTGTGAGCGTGTGAGTGTTTGGTTGTCTATGGACCATGATAATTTTCTTAACTCGCATTGGCTTATTTCCAGAGGAAAGTGAGGTCTAATTAGTAGGGACTCAAATCATTTACCTAAATTAGGGAAGATGTTTAATAAAATAGAATAGATGGACGGCTGGATTGTGTTGGCTAGTACAAAATAATCTTTGATTCACAATATCAGAGTCAGACCATCATCAGTTTGATTTGTTTTCTTTCTATTCTAAAGAAAGAAAAATTCTCATAAACAGTTCACAGCCTGCTTCTCTTGTTTTTTCCCAAACCAAATTTGTCATAAATAGGGGTTTAAGATGTGTGCACTACATATTGTTTCACTTAATTCTTTTTCATAAATCCCCTTTCCAGTTATCTGCAAGGAAGGAATTACTTCTCTCCTTTCCATGGTGTGGAAGCTTGTATTTTCTCACACAAAAAATACAAAAGGAATTCACCCATATTCAAAGAGACTTCAGCATTAATAACCAAACCAAACCAAAACAAAGTCTGACTATACAAAAATACCCTTAGTAAAATAAATGTTAAAAAGTAAAAATTAATTTTTCATGCTCTCAAACTTATTCTATCATACTTTAAAAATATAGGCAAAAGACATAGTAAATTAGAAAGATATATACAAAAGCATCTCTAAAAACCCTCCTGTTTGCCCAAGAGTCATGTATGTAGTATGTAGATACACAGCCTGTAGTTTAAAAGAAATCTTTTAAAAATGCAAGAGATCACGCTGTAATCCCAGCACTTTGGGAGGCCAAGGCGGGCAGATCAAGAGGTCAGGAGATCGAGACCATCCTGGCTAACACAGCGAAAGCCCATATCTACTAAAAATAGAAAAAAATTAGCCGGGCATGGTGGCGGGCGCCGGTAGTCCCAGCTACTCGGGAGGTTGAGGCAGGAGAATGGTGGGAACCCGGGAGGCGGAGCTTGCAGTGAGCCGAGATCGTGCCATTGCACTCCAGCCTCGGCGAGAGTGAGACTCCGTATCAAAAAAAAAAAAAAAAAAAAAAAAAAGCAAGAGAGGTAAAGCCAACAGAACCTGCATTTTTGTTGCTTCTGCAAGTGTAGAAATGAACTCTTAAATAATTCTTCTGCTCTTGTAGGTAATCTACTGTTATCACTATTTCTACTCTCACGACTACAGTTAAAAATTATTAAAGTCTTAACATATGCCAAGCACTTCTCTAGTGCTTTACCTATATATTTTGTACTAGGTACTCACAACAACCCTCCAAAGTAGGTAACATTATTATAACAATTTTCAAATCAGAAAACTGAAGCATATATATTAGGGAAATGATTCAAGCAGTGCTATGAGGAAGTTATAAATTGAGGATTTACCTCAGGCATTCTGACTTGAGAGCCCAGTCTTTAAGTCACTGCACTATGATTGCCTTCCATTAGCAAAAGGAAATAAAGTTGAGAAGGTAAATGCATATATGCATTGTGAGCCACTGAACATAGCTGAAGGAATGAATAAAACTAGTTAGAAGATTTAACCACTTGTTCTTGGGTTTTTAATATTTCTTTGTTTTGTGACATACACTGTTAGGGTACTGATTGATATGGTTTGGCTGTGTTGCCACCAAATCTCATCTTGAAGCTCCCATAATTACCACGTGTCGTGAGAGGGACCTGGTGAGAGGCAATTGAATCATGAGGGCGTGTCTTTCCTGTGCTGTTCTTGTGATAGTGAATAAGTCTCATGAGATCAGATGGTTTTATAAATGGGAGTTCCCCTCCACAAGTTCTCTTACCTGCCGCCATGCAAGACGTGACTTTGCTCCTCATTCGCCTTCCACCATGATTGTGAGACTTCCCCAGCCATGTGGAGATGTGAGTCGATTTATCCTCTTTCCTTTACCTTTACCCAGTCCTGGGTATGTCCTTATTAGCAGTGTGAGAACAGACTAACACACCTATGATTTAATGAAAATGCATAAAATCCATCTTTGATTGACTAGCAATTACTTAAACAAATAATTTACCTCTTAGTCTCACCTAAATGGATATTTACATTAGAGAGGAAAATCACACATGCACAAATACCTGTCAATATTAGAGAATAATTTCTCTATTTCACCATGACGTAATGATAGTATTTACTTATGAGGTTTAGTTATTCAACTGTTATTTTTGCATACTTACTGAGTGCAAAGTTCTATGGTAACATAAAGGGTAAAAAGAAGACACAGCTCATTCTTCATGCAATGTATTATGTAGGAAAGGTAATACATGTGCATGAAATTAGTACAGTCTAAAATTGAATATGTATCAATGATAAATGCAAATAAGGTAATATGGAAATTGCGTGGTTGATCTTTGCTCCAAGCGATCTACTATAGTTCTGATAGCACATCCTGCAACCTCTGATTGCCAAGATGTGTAATTCAATAACATCCTTCTGGAATAAAAGCCTTATTTTTATTACATGTTGTGTGAAGTAGAATTTTATTTTATTTAGACTTCATTATTTTATCTGTCAGTATTGACAGATTTTAACTTTTTGACACATTAAAAATTTTGTTCCACATAGTTTATGATGAGAAGTCTGCAGTTACTCTAAATTCTATGCTTTTTATATAATGGCTGTTTTTTTTCTGAGGCTGCTGTGAAGATATTTTTCTTTACCTTTTATTTTCAGCAATTTGTGGGAATCTAGGATTTTTTTTCATATTGATCTATTTTGGGGTTTGCTGCCCTTCTTTAATGTGTAAATTTATGTCTTTCACCAAATGTGGAAAGTAGTTTTGACTGTTATTTCCTCAAATAATTGTTTTCTTCCCCTTTCCCACTCACTTTTCCTTCTGGAACTCCAATTGTGTTTATTTCTGGCCATGTGATACTGTCAAACAGGTCCTTGAGGCAATCTCTCAATCTTTCTCTCTCTGATGTATGCATAGCAATATAATATAACATAAAATGCAATATAATATATACTATAATATGTAAATATCATAGTATTAACTATAGCTATAGCTCTCAGTTTTACTCTTCTTCAGATTAAATAATTTCAATTGCTGTATCCTTAAGTTTACTGAATTTTTGATATTATGCCTCTCCAGTGATTTTTTTTAAGACACTCATATTTTTCAATTCAAGAGTATTCATTTGGAGCTTTTTATAGTTTTAATTTCTGATATAGCTTATCATTTTATTCGTTATAAGCTTACAAACCTGTCTAGTTGAGCATAGCAATAATAGCTACTTTAAAGTACTTGTCTGATAATTTTAAGATCTTGGTAATCTTGAGGTTGACATCTATTAACTGCCTTTACTGTTTAGAAGAAGCATCATTTAAAAATATTTCTTCTAGTATTTTTGAATTATACTTGGAACTTGTACAGGGTGTGCTATGGAGAATATAGATTCTTCTTCATCTCTCTGAAAAATTTCATTTGGTTTTAGCCAGACAATAACTTATTTAGAATCAAACTGAAAACTCTGTTTTGTATGCAATGGGCAGCAGCTTAAATCTTACCAACTCTGTTTTCCTTAGCTAGTCTTTTTTAAGTCTCCCTTGTGCCCTGGTGCATGAGCAGCTCCAGAATCAGGCAGAGGTTTGGGCATAGTTTGCAGTCTTATCACTTTCGGGTGGCAGTGGTTGAAGTGGTTGTCATAGACTCTGTCCTCTAGTTCATCAGGTTAATACAATGGTAGGTTTTTATCTCAATATAGTTGCTATTGCTGTACTGCAATCTACTCTCAGAATAAAGCCATAACATGGAGAAATTCAATCCATGTCAAATGCTTCTTCCAAATTTCCATCCCCCTACAAAATCTGCCTGCTTTTGCCCACTCTTAAGAGCTTCAACATTCATAGCGTGTCTATTCTACAAAGTTTTTCAGGATTTGGTAAATGTTGCATAGTTCATTTAATGATCATTGAAGATACAGGTAAGAATCATCTTTCTCTTTAGTCTTTGTTTTTCTAAAATGTTTTTTATGAATTTTTTTTGTTGTCTGATAGGTTTTCTATACCCTATTTATTTATTAAAAATAGTGTGTAGCTCTTTTGGGTCATGGTAAGACAAGGGTTTATCTTTCCTAAACAGTATAAATCTCCTAGATATCTTCCCTGAGTTGTGACCAACAACTGTAATTTACTGAGCTGCCATAATTTACCGCAAAAAGTATGGCTGTGAGTAAATATACATAAAAAATTATTTTAAATTAGTAATACTGAGATTAATGTTGTCAGGACCACCGACTTACAAGGAATTAAAAGCTGCTGCTCTCTGTCAGGTTGTGCCAACAAATAAACTAGTGTTGGACAAAGCATTTTGGCTAATGATATTTTGATGACAACAATGATAGCCAAAACTTCAATGGGAATAAAAAGATTTGGAAAAACTTACCATTTCCATAGAGTTCATCTATATAATTCAAAATAACTGATAATGTAAAATTAAATTCATTTCTATTTGCCTATTAAACTCTGGATAAGGATAATCATACATGTTAGTTGTGATGGTGGTTGCTAATATAATATCACTACAAGGAAAGGAAGTTTGCATTTATTAAGTGTTTTTTATCTTTTAGATGTTTGTTCATGTTTTAGACTATTCTTTCATTTAATCATTATAACATCCTTGAAGGTTGTTATTAGCATTGTACTCTAGATTGAAAAAACTCAGATTCACAGTAACTCAGAATCATCTTCTTAAAGTTGCCATGTGAGGAATTCAAACTCTTGACTGACGCTTTGCACTGTGACTTACGGCCTTCAAACAACCTTTAAAAAAAAAAGCCTCCTCTCTCCTAAATATTTTTACCTTGTTTCTGTTGTCTAAAATTCTTTGATCAGCACATTAAATATTTAAAATTAGAAATAATTCTTAACATAGAAGCATCCTTAGGAGAGATACTACATTGACTCAAATTCAAGTTTATGGTATTCATGTCAGATATCAGGATCTATCTTTTAATCATTACTTTATTCAATAAGTATCTTGTCTATTGTCTGTCATGTTGAATTCACTGTGTAGATGACAGAAGCAGGCTTTAATGGAGCAAAGTGGATATGGTGACAGATGAGGATAAAACATACAGCACTGGGTATCACTGTACAACAGTATAACATTGATAAGAAGGCCTCAGATGGCAATTTCGTGCCTTCACAAATTTTCAGCTTTTGCTGAGGCTGATCCAGTCCATTTGTACACCGGTTTAATGCAATTATAAAGTAAAATTTTCCCTTGAGAGTAGCATAAGGCCTTTATTCTGAATGGGATTACTGAGGTACCAAAGATGCTTTCACTTTTATTTATTGAAAATATGTTAAAGGTCAGATGGTGGTAGATGTGTGGTATTATTTCTGAGGGCTCTGTTCTGTTCCATTGGTCTCTATATCTGTTTTGGTACCAGTACCATGCTGTTTTGGTTACTGTAGCCTTGTAGTATAGTTTGAAGTCAGGTAGCGTGATGCCTCCAGCTTTGTTTTTTTGGCTTAGGATTGACTTGGCAATGCGGGCTCTTTTTTGGTTTCATATGAACTTTAAAGTAGTTTTTTCCAATTCTGTGAAGAAAGTCATTGGTAGCTTGATGGGGATGGCATTGAATCTATAAATTACCTTTGTGAAAAGTTTCACAAAGAATGGTACCAGCTCCTCCTTGTACCTTTGGTAGAATTCAGCTGTGAATCCGTCTGGTCCTGGGCTTTTTTTGGTTGGTAGGCTATTAATTATTGCCTCAATTTTAGAGCCTGTTATTGGTCTATTCAGGGATTCAACTTCTTCCTGATTTAGTCTTGGGAGGGTGTATGTGTCCAGGAATTTACTCATTTCTTCTAGATTTTCTAGTTTATTTGCGTAGAGGTGTTTATAGTATTCTCTGATGGTAGTTTTTATTTCTGTGGGATCAGTGGTGATATCCCCGTTATCATTTTTTATTGCATCTATGTGACTCTTCTCTCTTTTCTTCTTTATTAATCTTGCTAGCGGTCTATCCATTTGTGTTGATCTTTTCAAAAAACCATCCCTGGATTCATTGATTTTTTGAAGGGTTTTTTTGTGTCTCTATCTCCTTCAGTTCTGCTCTGATCTTAATTATTGCTTACCTTCTGCTAGCTTTTGAATGTGAATGGTGTCAAATTTAGATCTTTCCTGCTTTCTCTTGTGGGCATTTAGTGCTATAAATTTCAGTCTACCCACTGCTTTAAATGTGTCCCAGAGATTCTGGTATGTTGTGTCTTTGTTCTCATTGGTTTCAAAGAACATCTTTGTTTCTGCCTGCATTTCGTTTAGAACCCAGTAGTCATTCAGGAGCAGGATGTTCAGTTTCCATGGAGTTGAGCAGTTTTGAGTGAGTTTGTTAATCCTAGGTTCCAGTTTGATTGCCCTGTGGTCTCAGAGACAGTTTGTTATAATTTCTGTTCTTTTACATTTGCTGAGCAGTGCTTTACTTCCAACTATGTGGTCAATTTTGGAATAAGTGCAATGTGGTACTGAGAAAAATGTATATTCTGTTGATTTGGGGTGGAGAGTTCTGTAGATGTCTATTAGGTCTGGTTGGTGCAGAGCTGAGTTCAATTCCTGGATATCCTTGTTAACTTTCTGTCTTGTTGGTCTATCTAATGTTGACAGTGGGGTGTTAAAATCTCCCATTATTATTGTGTGGGAGTCTAAGTCTCTTTATACATCTCTAAGGACTTGCTTTATGAATCTGGGTGCTCCTTTATTGGGTGCATATATATTTAGGATAGTTAGTTCTTCTTGTTGAACTGATCCCTTTACTATTATGTAATGGCCTTCTTTGTCTCTTTTGATCTCTGTTGGTTTAAAGTCTGTTTTATCAGAGACTAGGATTGCAACCCCAGCCTTTTTTTGTTTTCCATTTGCTTGGTAGATCTTCCTCCATCCGTTTATTTTGAGCCTATGTTTGTCTCTGCATGTGAGATGGGTCTCCTGAATACAGCACACTGATGGGTCTTGACTCTTTATCCAGTTTGCCAGTCTGTGTCTTTTAATTGGAGAATTTAGCCCCTTTACATTTTAGGTTAGTATTATTATGTATGAATTTGATCCTGTCATTATGATGTTAGCTGGTTATTTTGCTTGTTAGTTGATGTAGTTTCTTGCTAGCATCGATGGTCTTTACAATTTGTCATGTTTTTGCAGTGGCTGGTACCGGTTTTTCCTTTCCATCTTTAGTGCTTCCTTCAGGAGCTCTTGTAGGGCAGGCCTGGTGGTGTCAAAATCTCTCAGCATTTGCTTGTCTGTAAAGGATTTTATTTCTCCTTCATTTATGAAACTTAGTTTGGCTGGATACGAAATTCTGGGTTGAAAATTCTTTTCTTTAAGAATGTTGAACATTGGCGCCCACTCTCTTCTGGCTTGTAGAGTTTCTGCTGAGAGATCCGCTGTTAGTCTGATGGGCTTCCCTTTGTGAGTAACCTGACCTTTCTCTCTGGCTGCCCTTAACATTTTTTCCTTCATTTCAACCTTGGTGAATCTTACAATTATGTGTCTTGGAGTTGCTCTTCTTGAGGAGTATCTTTGTGGCATTCTCTGTATTTACTGGATTTGGATGTTGGCTTGCCTTGCTAGGTTGGGGAAGTTCTCCTGGATAATATCCTGCAGAGTGTTTTCCAACTTGGTTCCATTCTCCCCATCACTTTCAGGTACACCAATCAGACGTAGATTTCGTCTTTTCACATAGTCCCATATTTCTTAGTGGCTTTGTTCATTTCTTTTTACTCTTTTTTCTCTAATCTTGTCTTCTCACTTCATTTCATTCATTTGATCTTTAATCACTGAAACCCTTTCTTCCAGTTGATCGAATCAGCTACTGAAGCTTGTGCATTCATCATGTAGTTCTCAAGCCATGGTTTTCTGCTCCATCAGGTCATTTAAGGACTTCTCTACACTGTTTATTCTAGTTAGCTATTCGTCTAATCTTTTTTCAAGGTTTTTAGCTTCTTTGCGATGGGTTCAACCTTTGACAAACCTGACAAAAACAGGAAATGGGGAAAGGATTCCCTATTTAATAAATTGTGCTTGGAAAACTGGCTAGCCATGTATAGAAAGCTGAAACTGGATCCCTTCCTTACACCTTATACAAAAATTAATTCAAGATGGATTAAAGACTTATGTTAGACCTAAAACCATAAAAACCCTAGAAGAAAACTTAGGCAATACCATTTAGGACATAGGCATGGGCAAGGACTGCATGTCTAAAACACCAAAAGCAATGGCAACAAAAGCCAAAATTGACAAATGGGATCTACTTAAATGAAAGAGCTTCTGCACAGCAAAAGAAACTACCATCAGAGTGAACAGGCAACCTACACAATGGGAGAACATTTTTGCAAGCTACTCATCTGACAAAGGGCTAATATCCAGAATCTACAATGAACTCAAACAAATTTACAAGAAAAAAAAAAAAACAACCCCATCAACAAGTGGGCAAAGGATATGAACAGACACTTCCCAAAACAAGACATTTATGCAGCCAACAGACACATGAAAAATTGTTCATTATCACTGGCCATCAGAGAAATGCAAGTCAAAACCACAATGAGATACCATCTCACACCAGTTAGAAGGGCGATCTTTAAAAAGTCAGGAAACAACCGGTGCTGGAGAGGATGTGGAGAAATAGGAACACTTTTACACTGTTGGTGGGACTGTAAACTAGTTCAGCCATTGTGGAAGACAGTGTGGTGATTCCTCAGGGATCTAGAACTAGAAATACCATTTGACCCAGCCATCCCATTACTGGCTATATACCCAAAGGATTATAAATCTTGCTGCTATAAAGATACATGCACACGTATGTTTATTGCGGCACTATTCACAATAGCAAAGACTTGGAACCAACCGAAATGTCCAACAACAATAGACTGGATTAAGAAAATGTGGCACATATACACCATGGAATACTATGCAGCCATAAAAATGATGAGTTCATGTCCTTTGAAGGGACATGGATGAAACTGGAAACCATCATTCTCAGTAAACTGTCGCAAGGACGAAAAACCAAACACCGCATGTTCTCACTCATAGGTGGGAATTGAACAATGAGAACACATGGACACGGGAAGGGGAGCATCACACCCCAGGGCCTTTTGTGGGGTGGGGGGAAGGGGCAGGGATAGCATTAGGAGATATACCTAATGCTAACTGATGAGTTAATGGATGCAGCACACCAACATGGCACATGTATACATATGTAACAAACCTACACGTTGTGCACATGTACCCTAGAACTTAAAGTATAATTAAAAAAAGGAAAATATAATGTTATGAAAATTTCCAAGCAAAGGAACCATAACAGAAAATTATTAAGTATGACGCCAGGCAGCTTTGGAGTCATAAGAGCAATTGATTGCCATTGTTATTTGGGAGCTATAATAAAATTTATGTCTAGAAATAGCCCACAATTGGTGGACAGTAGGCTGTACTATAGTGTTTTTTATTTGTTTTGTTTTTAGTACATAAAGTTGATTGTTTCTAAAACACTGGTTTCACAACTAGTGCTACAAACTCATTTTTTTGAGGTCAATCCCAAAATTAAACTTTCGTAGGATGTGGAAATATCCTCTTTTGCAAAAATACTGTAGGACACTACCTGATAAGGGTGGTTTTAGTCACCAACCTCCCCAACCCAACCATAATGCCTACAACAGAATTATCTTGTCTAGAATTACCTTGTAGGTATATCTAATTAGAACAGTGTTTTTGAGAAACTCTAGGGAAAGGTCCAGCAAATAGAAAGTAGGAATAGACAGATGGTGATTATAAATATAATTAGACTATTTAAAGGCAGCAAAATTCCCTCTTTTGGTATTATCAGATTGATATACTTTAATTATTTTCAGACCTCTGGCTCCAAACATGGCTATTCATTTAGGGAGACAAATGCTTCAGATAATTGGTAGATATAAAGTAGAAATGAGAAAGAACACTTTCACTTTGATCACCTTAGGCTTTTGTTTCTACCATTTGTTTATATATTTATAGAATTGTAAATACGTTTTAGATAACGATTTAAAATGAGCAAATGCAAAATATGCATTTTGAAATCACTGTGTTTTTGAATGAACTTTCAGGAGAAAGGAAATTTATTAAGATAAATTTTCTATCCAATTGGGCTTAATATCACATTTTACTTCTGATTTCTAAAGAACTGGATAATTGTTTAATCTCATCGGAAAGAATATTTCCCATTATTTTACCTTGGGCAATTTTTGTAATGAACTCTTTCAATGTAAATAAAATTTACCTAGAGGGATAGCAGATGGCTCCAGTAATCTTGGATACTTTTAAACAAGTATCTCTATTGTTTTCTTTTACTAAAAGTTTTATTATAAAATATCCGTCCTTCTACGTTAATCTCTGAATAGCCATCACTACAGCATTGGAGTATACACTAAATTGTTTTAATATTTTCCAATGAAAACCAAAAATCCCTGTAAAATATTGAAAGTAATCATTGATTTCCCAGAAATAGTTGAGATGTTGAATTGCCTTGCCATACCAATGTATGTAAACTAAACAAAAGCCATGTAAGTTCAGCTGGTTTTATGCCTACAGCTTTTAAATTTCTCTCTTGACAATGGAACATTGCTATAAAACTAACAGCAGAGATCTAAAAGAACCACAAGTTCTTCATACAATGAATGAAGAATTAGCACATTGAGAGAGCTAGTTTATATTCACCCAACGAATAAATGACATTTACTACATTTTCATAATAAAATAAAAGCAGAGATTTGGGCTTGTGTGGTGTTTTCACATCCATGCATATATTATATCTAGTGCACAAGCAGCATATTTCTAGACATAGATTGAAAAGTCAGCTGCTAACAGTGCATATTTTGTGAGGTATAAAATATTTTTTGTCTCCAAATTTCTTTCTAATTGGATTGCCACTCTACATATATACATAATATAAACAAATACATATATAATAAACATATACACATTTATTTACATTTTAAATTACTAAATCCAGAAATTTCACATTAAAATGTTCCTGAGAGAACAATGTCACACATTGGTGGTTTCTCGTATTAGTAATGCACTTTGAACCTGAAAGGAAAAAGAAACTGAAGGAAAAAAAAACTGAGGACAAATTTCACAAACTTCTAAATGTTCCCTGAGAGCAAACTGAAAACCTATCTCTATATCTATCTATATCTATATCATCCATATCTGTATCAATATCATTATCATCTATATCTGAATACAGATAAAATATAGATATATGTTATCCCTGTTTTACTGCCCCCAGAAAGTAAAAACTGTAAAGAAATTGAACAAACATACAAAGTAACAACCATGGTGTTATGCATTGGCACCAAAAAATAGGCTCTCCCTCAGTTTTATATTAGAGGCAAGTATTTTAAGTTCCCATGGCATAAATAAAGTTGTAATTGCTTCCCATTTTAATTAAGAACCCATTTCAAACTCAGGAAGGCTGAGTAGCTGTTTAAAGTGTTTATGCCATAGGCAGCTGGAGGCATTGAACAAGGGTAATTAGAAGGACATTTTTGTATGGTAGGTTTGGCCAAAATTGGTCAGCTTTGAAGAGCTGCTCCATTTCAAAAATAATAATTACATACACAGAAAGAATCCTTTGAATATGAAGGGTTTCATAGACTTAATCCAGTTTTACTGTTGTTGTGCTAAATAACTTATGACGAGGGTTTTTAAACATTTTTGTGACATGCTTCTTTTGCAGCCTGGTGAATCATTTGAACTGTTTTCCAAAATAATGTTTAAAAGTACAAAATAAAATATATGATGTTATAATGGATACCAATTTTATTTTAATGTTACTATATTTGTAAGTAGATATTTGACATATACTTATATATGTGCTTCCTTATGACATTAAATAATACGATCTAGCAGCAGATCTAATATGTATGGTAATTTTGAAGTAGTGATGAATGTACATTGTATAAATGTCTGCAACAACCATCATATATGACAATATCTGTGGCTTTTATTGGTGATAACATTATAGACAATGATAGTCCTACCATAGTTTGTCACCTTCATTCATTATAGAAGGAAATGCTAAATTTCCACTAGAAATTAATTAATAAAGATGTAATATTTTTCTTATTGAAGTTCATGATCCCCTTAATTTCTATTCAAAATTTTTTGATGAAAAATTCCTAATTTATGCTGTTATAATAAATGCACTTTAGACTTTTCATAGTAGTGTATGGCTATGTTCTATTGCATTCTGACTATATACCAGAAAATATGGGCCTTAAACTTTATCTTATTCAATCTTTATAACAATTATCTAATGTAGGAATTATCATTTCCTTTTACAGATTAGCAAGTGGAAGCTAAAACTAACACTATAGGTGGGTCACAAAACTAAGATGCCAATTTTAGATTGGAAAATAAAATATTTTAATCTGCATACCTACTTATGGAGACATATAGAAATATTCTTCTAATTACATTTTATACAATACATACAAACAAATTGAAATGGTGTCTTTTATTTTAAAGAACTCAGGTCTTCAGAATCCCATTTTAGCATTCTCTAAAAAAAAAACAAAAAAACAACAAAAAAAACCCACAACACCATCTGGTGATAGTTGCAATTCAAGAAACTATTCCTTCTAAATAGTCCATGATAGAATGCCAATGCTCTGAAAACTGCGACTTGAGAAAGAAATTTGCTCAAGGGATCATGGAAACAATTCCCCAATGAGAAAACCCAGTGATAAGTGGAATTATCTCCATCTGCTGACTAAAGAGTACACAATGAGATTATATAACCTGAGCGAAAACTAGACAAGTAGGAAAGTGTTCACTTCTGCGAATCAAGTTCAGGCAACTAAGCCGTGCTGCAGTTTTGTATAGAATCTCCTAAACTTAGAGAGGAAAGGAATAAAAAGAGGTCATCTTAGTATCATCAGAGCCTCAAGATTGGTCTTACAATCAAAACTTTGTAGGCCAGAGGTGCCAATATTAACTGATTCACCCTACAATTAATACAGACGAACACAGAGGTTTCAAAGATTCAATTCAACAAAGTCTTAGGAAAAGTAAGTGTGCCAAGAGCTGCACTGGTGCTTGAGATTTGTGCCATCAAGAAATTTTACAGCACTATACGACATGTTTTAGTAAGAACTCTAACTGAGCTATAGTCTTAACTGGATAGAAATCCCTTCTGACTCAAAACATTAGAAAAGGCTTCATGAAGGGCTTGGCCTTTGCCCTAAGTCTTGAAGACTAGAAAGGATTCTATTAGGAAAAGAGATATTTTAGAAAAATTTAGATAATATTACACATGAAAGACAGGACTTTAAATGACTGATATTTAGAATTTTAATCTAAATTATAGAAGACATTAGAGCAATAGACTAAAAGGACAAGATATTTTGTAATGAAGAAAATTTAAGTAGCAATCTGGTAGAACGTAGGGAAAAAATGATAGGTATCGGATACACTTACAATCTCATCTATGAAGTTTGTTTTGGAATGGAATAAAAAAGTCCCAAGACACTCGGGAGACATAGACTTTATGGCTTGACAAAGATTGTATGTGGGGATAAAAGAAGAGACAGTTGTCAAGGAGAACCTCAAGATCACTAACTTGGTTAACTTGGTAAATTAGAAGATAATTTCGAACCCAGAAAATGAAAAAGAGCAGATAAGGAAGGTAATGTTATTATTTCATATGTGAAGAGCAAACATTTTCAGTGGCAATGGGAGAAGTTCACAAACATTTTCAATAGAAATTTGGAAATATGGTCTTAGACTTCAGAGAAGGTGCTAGAATCCCTAACAGTGATTTGGCCATTATAGTCATATAGATAAATGTCAAAGGCATATATAAAACATTGCAAAGAAAAGAAGCAGGTAAGAAGAGAAAAATTGATACAATGAAGAACATAGAGTGATGTCAGATGAGAAAGGGAAGCCAACACACATACTAGCACCTAACATGGAAAATGCTGTAAGTAAATATTCAAGTAATGAACGTGTGTTTGAAAATTGGGTAAGAACATCAAGAGAGATAAAAGGAGAAGAATCTTTAATTATTGTCAGAATTAAAGATGAAGTGAGTCTCAAAAAGCTACTGCCAAACAGCAGCAATTTTATAGGAATGAAACCTAAGAAGAGACTGGTTGATTTTGGCAACTTAGAGGTCATTAATTTCCCTTGTAAGGTCAATTTTTGGGACAAAATAAGATTGCAGTATTTTGAGGAATGAGTAGAATATGAGAAATTGAAATCAGAAAAGCTACATTCAACTTTTGAGACTTTTTTTGTGAAAGATAAAAGTATGATATTTGAATTAGAAGCAAGATTAAGATACTTTTTTTAGAATATAAAATAATTGAACATTTTTATTGACCCTTTGGACTGGTGATAGATAAAAGCAGAAGAAAGAAATGGAAAGAATAATTGGACAAAGTCCCAGAGGACAGAAGAGAAATAGAATTGAGAGCAAATTAGAAAGATCATATGTGAAGAGGCATAAGAATAAGATGTCTTATGGAGGAGAAATGTATTGAACTCCTATGCTACTTCCTTAGAGTAGGTTTAACTCACTCCTCCTTGACATTAGTAAACAATTGGGAGAGCAATGAAGGCACCAAGGTGCCCAAATTGTGGGTAACTTAAGTCAAATCATGAAACCAGCAGGAGAATATGCTCTGCAATGTTCCAGTCCAGTGGCAGACCTGTGAGGCAGTCTGACTCACAGAAATTTGTTTTATTTTTGTTATTAGATGTCATGCCAGTGGGGGGGAAAATGATAGACAGGTACTATGCTTAAATATCAGGTTTCTCTTGATCTTTCATGCTCAGTTTATACAGGTCAATAATTGCATTCCAATATATGCAGACCAAGATACGTGCTCTAAAATCCAATTGTTGTTTGAAGTTTCGTTTATCTCAAGGTACAAAATATTTACCAGCTTATCCAACAATAGTATCAAATCTTTATAAACACTCTATTTTTAAAATTTTCATGTTACATATTTGTATAAATATATATACTTGGCATAGTAAATTTTTTGCTCCAGTTTTTCCAATGTGATCTATAGTATTTAAGGTATATTTTATTTACTAAGAATGATTCTGAGAAAGTTAAGGTAATTTTCTGAATGGGAAATATAAAGAGAATTAGAAGATTAGGTACAATACTGAAAAATATGCTTCCGAGAAAAGTGTCAAATGCACAAATACAAAATGTATATCAATCATTATCAAGGAGCCCACTCCGATTGGAAGGTTGGCAATGTTGTCTATATAAAATCATTTGGCAAGTGATAGTAACTATCCAATATTATATTGTATATCTACTGATATTTTCACTGTTCATCAACTAGTACTCTATACATCACCCACCAACCCCCAATGCCAGCACAGACTCCCTACTCATTTTGAGTAGGGAGAAGGAAACTGCTTATTCTCAATTTCAATGGTGAGATTTGAGTGGGATTCCTAATCTTGAGTTTCCACTACTCAGGCCTGTACAATCACAGTCTTTTGGACCCCTTGCCTCATTTATTGACCAGGGAGTGGCAGTGACAGTTCCTGACAGTTCTGCTCCAGGAATTCTCTCACTTTGTAATGTAGACCTGAAGGAGAAGATTGTGCAAATTAGCCCCAGAAAAGGGGAAGTATATTGGAAGCTGCTGGAAAGGGTTACCTGTGGACCTCATCAAAATGAAAAAAAAAAAAAAAAAAAAAAAAAGCCTACTACAGATGAATAGCTGATAAAAGAGAACCCTGAAAGTGTATACTCAAGGGTTAAGTGCCTAAATGTTTCAGAGCTTCTCTGATTACTGCAGTGATTTTTTTCTTTTTAACAACTCGATACATCTTTGCATTTTTCTTCTAAGTTATTTTGAGCAAGGACTTTTCCACTTTTAATTCATTAACTAAACTTAAATTGTTTATTGTTTGGAATTTAGCTTTAATTCAGCTTATTTGGCTCCTATGGAAAATAAATAATTAATTCATGAAGCTCTGATTCTGTATTTTTGATAGTCACAGTAGAGTAAATGTCAATATATGATACGATATACATAATCTTCAAAATTAAAAATGATAAAATGTAGCAGTAATGTTTTAACCAAGGAAACAAACTATTTGCAAGTATTTTGCATTCAAAAAATGTGCCAGTTACAAGTGATTCTTGGTGTTTTATTACAATATATCTCACTGAACACCTATGTGGAAATCAGCTTGTAATTTCACTGGAAGATGTTTGATAATTAAAAAAATAAAAATATCCTTTTTAAATACATGATTAGTATATTCTTATTTTTAAGTTTCTAGACACAACAGCTTAAGATTATATTTCTGTTTATGTACACCCACATCTACACAGTCCAAAATCAGTGCACTGCCCAGAGATAGTCACTATTTTAAATCTAGTATTTATCTTTCCAGATGATATCCTATTTCCATACTTCTTATAAAAATACTTATGAAAATTTATTATTAAAATATTTAGAATTTTTTCTATTTGTAACTGTGTTTCTCTGATTCTCTCATGTATTTTAATGTAAATGTAACATCTTATGTAACACTAAATCCTTTTTACTCATTAACACTCTTGGAAGATTTTCCTATGAAAGCAGTCATAAAATTTAATCATCCTTTTAAATGGTATATATATCCAGCTAATTTTTGTATTTTCAATAGAGACGGGGTTTCATCTTGTTGGCCACGCTGGTCTCCATCTCCTGACCTTGTGATCTGCCCGCCTCAGCCTCCCAAAGTGCTGGGATTACAGGCTTGAGCCACCGCACTCAACCCAAATGGTCTATATTATCTATAATATTGCTATATCACAGTTTACTTAACCCCATTCTCTACTGATGGGCTTTTCGATGGGATGTGGATTGGTGAACAGTTGGCAGTATTTTTCTGCTAGTGATCAACAATAAACTAACAAATGTTTGTTGCTCTGGGGCCCTGGTTACTCTTATTATCCACCCCTTATGCCACTGTCAACATCACATGGGACCAGTATTCCAGGAAGAAACACACGCGCACACACACACACACACACACATCCCACATACACACATTATATCCTTAAAACAATTAAAAAATTCTGAAGTTTAAAAAGAAAGTTATTAACTTGTCTAACATAAATAAAGAAAAAACAAAAAACTGATAAGTTTTGGAAACAGAATTTGGGGACTTATCTTTATTATTCCAAGACAGCATCAAGTAATTCCTCTCAAAAGTAGAATTAATTAAAATAAAAACTTCCCATGCTAAGATAGGGCCTGATTCACAGACTGTACTTATAATCTAATTGAAATTTTTGTGTATTTTTTACATCATATTTGGAAGGAGTGATCTGTGAATTGATTTTAGATACTTTTAGACCTGTATTGAAATCTGAATTATTGCCTTGTGTGTGCTATGTCTGTGATAATAAATTAAGCCTTTGATGGAACTGGTGTGTAATAATTATTTTCTGAGGGCCTCCTAAAAGTAAGATGTTTGCCAATGTTACTGAAGGATAAAATTTTCTGGTGCATGACCTGATCTAAGGAAAGAAATAATAACTCTGTAAATAAATCAAATACTTTTTAATTGTGCTAAGAAGCTTGGCCAGTATGCAACTTCATTGACATTTGGGGAATGCTATTTTCAAAACTATCAATAAGAGTTGTCAGCGTGTCTCTAGTTGTTGTGTTAATAGCAGATAATCATTGTGAGCAACAATAGAACCTAGTGATATCTGGAAAGCAGAGAACTGGAAAAGCTAAGAAGTGGTGACCATGACAACAAGCAGAAAAATTATATTCTGGAAAGTTGAAAACATTCACTGTTGGTATTATTAAAATAATATTTGTTAAGCAGGGCACCTTGAAAAACAAAAAGTATTCTCTTCTCAGACTATGAATCTGTGCCATTCGCTGAAGTAGCGCAGGTGCTGAATTTAAGAGATGAGGCCAGGAGTGGTGGCTCACGCCTATAATCCCAGCGCTTTGGGAGGCTGAGGCGGGTGGATCACAAGGTCAGGAGTTCAAGACCATCCTGACCAACGTGGTGAAACCCCGTCTCTACTACAAATACAAAAATTAGCCAGGCGTGGTGGTGTGTGCCTGTAATCCCAGCTACTCAGGAGGCTGAGGCAGGAGAATCACTTGAACCCGGGAGGCGGAGGTTGCACTGCGCCAAGATCATGCCACTGCACTCCAGCCTGGGTGACAGAGTGAGACTCTGTCTCAAAAACAAAAACGAAAACAAACAAAAAAATAAAAAAAAGAGAGAGAGGAACGTCCAGGCTTCCTGCTCTATTGCAATCCCATATAAGAAGGTTGGATAATTACAGTACACGATAGCATCTCTAGAACTGAGTACTTTGGTTTTTACCTATCTGGACTAGGCTTATTTGCAGTGTAAGTGAGGAATAAACATTTATATTTTGATAGAATAAAGTATCTTTTAGACAAGTAAAGAAGCATTTTGTTGGGCATGGTGGCTCATGCCTATAATCCTAGCAATTTGGAAGGCTGAGGCAGGAGGTTCGCTTGAGCACAGAAGTTTGAGAGCAGCCTGGGCAACATAGGGAAACCCCATCTCTACCAAAAAAAAAAAAAAAAAAAAAAAAAAAAAAAAAAAAAAAGCCAGGCATGGTGGCACCTCCCTGTGCTCTCTGCTACTCAGAAGATGGGAGGATAGCTTGAGCCCAGGAGTTCAGGCCGCAGTAACCTATGATCACATCACTGCACATTGCACTCCAGACTGGGTGACCAAAAAAAAAAAAAAAAAAATGATGAATTGCTAGGAAAAAAAGGGGGAAAACTCATGCTATATTTTTCCAATTCAAAAAGTACTGAGCCAATTTATCCAAACCAGGGCAATAAAAATAAGTTCAGACTGCTGAGTTTTCTCTAAAATCAAGAAGATATTGAATGTTCTGCATATCTTAAGTAAATTAAGTCATCTAGGAATCTATTATATTTATGAGATATGAAAATCTATTTTTATGCTCTCCTGTTTCAGATTTAATCTATGCTGTATTATGGAACCTGTATTATAAAGCATAACATTTTATGAACTGAACAGATGGTTCTGTTAATATAACACAGTCGAGTTATTTAAACTTGCATCATTGTTTATGCAGAAGTGATCTTAAATGCACCTCAATAAGGATATGAATAGCATATTTTAATTACGTTTAATGAAATGTCAAAAAGCTACGCATTATCCAGAGACATGTGAAATAAAATGTCAGAAAGCTACACATTACTCAGAGACATGTAAAATAAAATTTCAAATATTAAAATAAAATTTTAATACATTTAAATTATTGGTATAAGAAACCTTTAATACTTATTATATAAATTAAGATTTTTTAAATTAATAACAAACATAGTATCAGTTAATATCCAAAACTTAAATATGTGTATTTTAAGGGTAAATGTAATTTATTACTTTAGGAATATCTTAAGGATAAATACACAGTTATATGTATTTTAAGGATAAATTGCCACATTTTAATTTCCAAAGTTTCCAGATATTACAAGAAAACTATGAGCAGGCAGTGTATTCTGAAGGAAAGGACAAGGGGAATTCAAGTCCTGTAATTTTAGGATTGACTGAAAGAGCTTAAGATGAATAGTGAAGATAGATAATCCACAGATGGACTTGATAGCTGTATGAAAACATTTGTGGAATCATCATATGGTAGAAATAGTAGAATTTAACTCCAAAAATTCAAACACTTAGGTGTAGAAATCAGACATGAACTAATTTAGTTGAAACATAAAGATGTTCTTGCTGGCTGTTAGGAAATGAGCAATATGAGAGTGGCTGCCTTGCAAAGTTTAAATTCCCTGTCATGGAGGCACTCCTGCACAGTTCAATGACGCTAGCTGAAAGAAGAGAAACATAGTATACCGACTGTGAGTGGATTGGACTCCCTTTTTGGTCTTTTCTAATTATGAGATTATGACAAAATGGAAGTGATATTGTTTGGCTGTGTCCCCACCCAGATCTTATCTTGAATTGTAGTTCCCTGAATCCCTACATGTGGTGGGAGAGACCAGATGGAGGTAATTAAATCATGGGGGTGGTTTCCCCCATCCTGTTCTCATAATAGTGAGTTACTTCTCACAAGATCTGATGGTTTTATAAGGAGCTTCCCCCTTCGCTTGGTACTCATTTTCTTCTTTCTACCACATGTGAAGAAGGAGGTATTTGCTTCCCCTTCTGCCATAATTGTAAGTTTCCTGAGGCCTCCCAGCCATACTGAACAGGAAGTCAATTAAAGCTTTTTCCTTTGTAAATAACCCAGTCCCAGGTATGTCTTTACTAGCAGTGTGAGAACAGACTAATATCGTAAATTGGTACCACAGAGAGTGGGGTGCTGCTGTAAAGACACCCAAAAATGTGGAAGTGACTTTAGAACTGGGTAAACGCAGAGGCTGGAACTATTTGGAGAACTAAGAAGAAGACAGAAAAATGTGGGAGAGTTTAGAACTTCCTAGAGACTTGTAGGGCTCAAAGGACAGGACAACGTGGGAATGTTTGGAACTTTCTAGAGACTTGTTGAATGGCTTTGACCAAAATGCTGATAGCGATATTGACGATGAAATCCAGGCTGAGGTGGTTTCAGATGGAGATGAGAAACTTCCTGGGAACTGGAGTAAAGTTCACTTCTACTACGCAAAGACACTGGCAACATTTTGCCCAAGCCCCAGAGATCTATGAAACTTTGAACTTGAGAGATGACTTACAGTATTTGGAGGAAGAAATTTGTAAACAGCAAAGTGTTCAAGAGGTGACTTGAGTGGTGTTAAAAGTGTTGGTTTTGTGTATTCATAAAGATATGGTTTGGGAATGAAACTTTTGCTTAAAAGGAAAGCAGAGCATAAAGTTTGAAAAATGTGCAGCCTAATGATATATGTGATAGAAAAGAAAAACCCATTTCCTGAGGAGAAATTCAAGCTGGCTGCAGAAATTTGCATTAGTAACTTGGAGTCCGATATTAATCACTAACACAATGGGAAAAATGTCTCCAGGACATGTCAGAGGCCTTTACAGAAGCCTGTCCCTATCACAAGCCTAGAAGCCTAGGTGGAAAAAATGGTTTTGTGGGCCAGAGCCAGGGCCTTGCTGCTTTGTCCAGTCTTTGGACTTGGTGCCCTGTGTCCCAGCCATGGCTAAAACAGACCAAGGTATTGCTCTGGCAATGACTTCCATGTGGCCTTGCGCCTGTAGGTACAAAGAAGTCAAGAATTGTGTTTTGGGAACCTCTGCCTAGATTTCAGGGAAGTATGGAAATACCTGGATGTCCAGGCAGAAGTCTCCTGCAGGAGCAGATCCATCATGGAGAACCTCTGCTAAGGCAGTGTGGAAGGAAAATGTGGGTCTGAGCTCCCCTATAGAGTCCCCACTGGGACACTGCCTAGTGGAGCTGTGAGAAGCAGGTCACAGTCCTCCAGATCCCAGAATGGTAGGTCTACTGACAGCTTGCACCATGTGCCTGGAAAAGCTGCAGACACTCAATGCCAGCTTGTGAAAGTGGCCAAGAGTGGAGATGTATCCTGCAAAGCCACAGGGCAGAGCTGTGCAAGGCCATAGCAGCCCACCTCTTGCATCAGTGTGTCCTCGATGTGAGACATGGATTCAAAGGAGATCATTTTGGAACTTTAAGGTTTAATGACTGCCCTAATGGATTTTGAACTTGTGTGGGGCCTATACCACCTTTGTTTTGGCCAATTTCTCCTATTTGCAATGGGTGTATTTACCCAATGCCTGTACCCCCATTGTACGGTAACTAATTTGCTTTGATTTTACAGGCTCATAGGCAAAGGGAATTCACTTGTCTCAGATGAGACTTTGGACTTGGACATTTGAATTAATGCTGGAATAAGACTTTGTTGGACTGTTGTAAGGGTATGATTGTGTTTTGAATTGTGATGATATGAGATTTGAGAGGGGCTAGAAGCAGAACGATATGGTTTGGCTGTGTCCCCATCCAAACCTCATCTTGATTTACAGTTCCCATGATCCCCATGTGTCATGGGAGGGACCCAGTGGAGATAGTTGCATCATACGGGCAGTTTCCCCCATCTGTCCTTGTGACAGTGAGTTAGTTCTCATGAGATCTGATGTTTTTATAAGGGGCTTCTCCTTTCATTGAACATTCATTATTCTTCTCGTTACAGCCACGTGAAGAAGTACATGTTTGCTTCCCCTTCTGTCATGACTTTAAGTTTCCTGAGGCCTCCAGAGCCATGCTGAACTGTAAGTCAATTAAACCTCTTTTTAAAAATAAATTACCCAGTCCCATGTATGTTTTTATTAGCAGTGTGAGAATGGACTAATACAGGAAGGGAGAGTACAAGTAAAACTCCATAGTATTTAGAGTTTAATGCCACCACAATTAGTCTACCTATGCCATTAGAAGTATACTGATGCCTTTGTTTAGTTTCAAGAACATTTTTAAGATGCTCAGTAATGGATTCAGCATTCTATGTGTATGGTAGAAACAGAAAAAGTAGATGGTTTCACCCTATTTGTAGACTACTGCAAAAACTTTTTTATTTAGTCTTATTTTCTCCTCTAAAAACTTGGCATTAGCTCCTCCAATAGATTGACTATGGTTTCAACTGCCAAAACAACAATAAACCTCTACCCAAATTAAGACCATATTATACATTCCATTTTATATTCTTATTAAGTTATTTGCAAGCAGCTAAGTGCTAAATCAGTGTTTGCTAAAGAGTAAAGTATCAGAAGAAGAAAATAGGGAGAATAAAAATTAATATTTGCCTTAGATTTACTCCAAATATCACCTGATGAATAAGCCAATAAATATTCTAGAACCAATTCTAGTTTTTTTTCTGTTTTCCTTTTTTACTGTTTCTCACCTTTCTTTATGTTCTTTCAATTTTTCCTTCATGATCCTTGGCTTTTTTGCTCATCTCCATTCCATTATGTTGCTGTTCATTAGCAATTCAGAGTCACAACAATGGTTTATCAATTGAAATTGAGCCCACTTATGGGAGACTTAGGTGGGAAAAGTTTCTTCCACTGCCATTTGAGGAAGGAGGACCATAGGAAGGAGCATAGACACCAATGATGACACTAAAGTAAAAGATTCTCTTCTGGAGCTTAAAAAATATATATATAACTCTCCTAGCAGAATTCCTAGAAACATTTGGATCCTCACTTTCTTGTTACCAGGACACCATGAACCTCATTTATCAAGTGCAAAATATCTGAGAAAAAATTTGAGGATGAACTGCAATTACAGCAGGAGATTTACTTACATATTAATTACCATTATTTTTATTTTGCTTTTGTAGAAGAATCAAAATGTTGTTTGGTATATCATAATTATTCTCATCACTTTACCCCCTAATTACCCCTTTTCCTTTGGTGTTATATTATTTTGGAAGCTTTTGTAGAAAAAAATTAAAAGTTGCTTATAGGTGGGCTCTCTTCCTTTATCTTCTGAAAGATGCAAAAAAAAAATTAAGAGATTGTGTTAGATGTTCCAAATGAGAGGCGAGATAAAGGGGGCAGAAGTGAATTGGAGTAGAAGTTAAATTAAATGTATTTTTTGAATGGGCAGTGAAAGCTAGTGTGTATATCTAGAATAGTAGATACCCATGTTCCAGGTAAGTGGCAATTACTCAAAGGTCAACTATTTCTATGTGCACCCAGGTAGGCTGGATCCCAGAAAGCAGGGTACTTAGATTACCAAAAGCCTACCACATTCCTACTTGGAAGGAAAGCAGGAAAGCAACTGGTCATGCCAGGGGACAACATGGATTCAGATAAGGAAAAGAATAGCAACAGCCAGGTGGTTGAAATTTACCTGGTTTCTGCCTCTATGTGCGATATAAACTTCTAGAGATTTATCTCACATTTCTAAAAAGAACTCACTTGTACAATAAAATACTGTGATTGAATATCATGCCATTTCCATAGGATAAGGGTCAGAGTCAGACATAGTAGATTACCGGAAATAGATATATACAGAAGAACATGTTACAAAAATATTTAGCACGTCTCAGGTGATGAACCAAGATCGATAAATGCTGCATAAGACTATGCAAGGCAGCAAATCTGAGCTGGACAAAAGGTCAGGATTCTGTGGGAAAGAGTTGTGCTAAGGCTAAATGTCAATCCGCCCTATAAAAAGCCATGGAAACAGATTTCATATCAACGATGAGGTATCTTTTTTTCTGGAAGGGTTAACAAAAGAGCTGTTCTATACCTTCACTTTTTCACAAATGGTACATGTAATGCATATTGTTATTTAATTAATAATGAAAAAGGCTTCAATAAATGCCATGCTAACTTGAACTTCAAACTCTATGAAATGTGGTCTACACACAAATCTATCCAACAAAAGTACAAAGAAAGAAATAAAAAAGTAAGCAATCAAGCAAGCAATAATGATAACCTTTTAATGACTCTTAGAAGAAATATGAAACCAATCAATCTTAATGAACCAAAATACACATTTATCAAAATTAGAGATGTGGCATTTCATTTCACTTTGACGTCTTGATCTCTTGGGTTTGTCATATTATTGAGATGCAGGGCAGATATAAAAAATCTCCTAATGGTCTTTATGTTTCTAAAATGAGGATGAGATTGTAAATCCTTAGGGTGCATATATGGCCTCAGTTGGGTTTTATTGTACTACCTTAGAAGAACTGATTAACTTATAGGGCATGATGATTTGTCTAATGTAGTTACATTCATTCAGTACCAAAGAAAAAATTACTCTTGAGATTAATGTAACAGTTCCAATTAATCCCACCATGCTTTAGTAGATAATTTATGAGACAGTAATAGAATGCCCAGCAAGCTTCAAATTACATATACACTAAATAGTCACTTAGTATTTTTGTTATTGATATATTTCTTTTCTTAAAGGTGAAGAAAAATTTGTAAAGGGTTTCTTTGAAGTTAACATAACATATTTAAGCAAAATAATATTTATGTGAAGAAATGAAATGACAAGTTTGGAAGGGTAGAATTGTATTATTTGAACATGGTGTTGATCCATTCTGAGGTACTTACAGAAAAATATAATTGAAAGCAGATTTTGTTTTATTGACCTTTAAGTTATAAATCAGAAGTACTGTTTAAAGTGTTTTTCTATATTTCTATTTTAAAATGGAACTGCGAATACAGATCTTTTTGCTGTTCATTAGCCTTCATCTAGTTTTCCCAGGTATTCTAAAATCAGACAGTTGACTCATAGCTCACACACCAAATCAAGCAAAATTTGAAAGAACACTTAGATTAAACTCTGGGTCTCTTTTCTGTTCCTTTTGTAAAAACTGACTGTTTATGTAAATTTAGATGTAAAAATGTCAAGAGACTCTGAAGTCATTTTTGCATTCAAAGACGAGACCTGTCAAAGCATTATGACACATTTGAGTGTCAGGATATGAATGGATAAGATAATAGTATCATTAAAGCTTTGCTAATATTAAAGTGGTTTGAATATTTCTTGAATCACCTTAGTTCATCTTCTCATCATAGATTTGTAATATGTGGGAGCTAATGTATAGTTTAAATATAATTCTCATTTGCAGAAGAAAATTACTCATAATCTTTTACTATCATATTTAATCTGCATTTTCAACTTTAGATAAAACACTGAATTAAGAAATAAAGAAAATTATATTTAAATGAGAAAAAAATAGAAAAATTAATGAAAAATTTTTGTGTTATAAATTACATATTGACAGATTCCATAGTAGTTAATACAGGTTTTTAAAAAGTAACTCCTCAAAGACATGTAATTAATCTTATAGTTAGGTATGTTATGATAACTGAGCAGGTCTTTGTATGTATGAAGCCAATAGCAGACATCTTGTCAGTCACTTATTTTATTTATTTTTCTCATGAAAATAGGTGAATACTAAAGGAATATTTGAAAACAAATTCCAACAGTAAAAAGTGAAAGTTCCTCAGCCAATTTTGATTAATTTCATTAACCTCCCAGATATAACTACTGTCCAATAAATGCATATTTATTTACTTACACATACGTAGGTTTATCTATATCTATCTTCTGTCTACACATGTGTATACACATACACACTTAAAATTTTTTGAGATTAATGGAATTATACTGTACATATGCTTTGCAACTTTTTTTCAATTAACTACATGAAATAAGGAGGTCTATTCGTATTATTATCTTAGATCTACCTTATAAATGGCAGCATATTTCATAGAATAAACATAGCATAACGTTTAACTGCTTCTAAGTTTTATGTCTTACAAAATGTTACAATAAATATTTGCGTATTTATTCTTCTTCAGATGTAACAGTATTTTTCTCAGATAGGTATATAGAAACAAGAGTTTCTAAGTAAGTGTATCATTTTTAATTTGAAGAATTTAATCTCAAAAGCAGCTGGACTTTTCCAGCTTCCTCAATAGGATGTGACTATCCATTTTGTCAAAATCTCCTCAACACCAGATATTAATAATCTAATTTTGATCAATCTGTTTGAATGCATATTGTATCTCATTTTAATTTGCATGTTCCGGATTATTAGAAGGCTTGACAATCATATCTCAGCTGCATTTTTCTGAAATGTATAGACATTTTCTTTGGCATTTTCTTGATGGGTTCTTGTGCTATTTTATATTCTTTTTAGTAACTTAAATATACGCAAAATTGTAACCTTTCGTATTATATAGTTCACAAATATTTTTTCCAGTTTGTCACTTAACTTTGTATATGGTGTTTTTAAAATAATTTCATTTTTTAATTTTTTTCTTTGAGATAGAGTCTCGCTCTGTTGCCCTGGTTGGAGTTTAGTGGTGCATTCACAACAATCACTGCAGCTCAACCTCTTGGGCTCAAGCAGTCCTCACACCTTAGCCTCCTGAGTAGTTGGGACTACAGGTGTGCACCACCATGCCCAGCTAGTTTTTAAAAACAGTTTTTTTTGTAGAGACAGGGTCTCCCTATGTGGCCCAGGCTGGTCTTAAGCTCCTTAGCTCAAGCAATCCTCCCACTTCAACTTCCCAAAGTGCTGGGATTACAGGCATGACCCACCACACCTGGTTTTAAGACTTAATTTAAAGCTTATATACAGCCAGACCTGTCTTTCCTTTATTTATAGCTTTGGAGTTTGGATTTTCCTCAAAATTATCTTTGCCAAACTAAATTTTTAAAAATTCACTACTATTTCCTCCTCTTCTGGAATTCCTTTCTCTCTAGTAAATAAGAAATAATTTATGTAATAACAGACAATATATGTATAGATATAATGTCACCATGATATAAACTGTGAGGAAAGAGTTTGAGTCAGATAAGTGGCAAGGATGAGTAGAGAAAATCGTTATTTTCTATTAGTTGGTTACAAAACCCTATAGGCGTAAATGACATTTGATCTGAAACATAAATAAAAGAAGAAAGGAGCCATACACGTTTTGGTAATGGCGTTTCAGAGAGAGAAAATAAAAAATGCAAAGGCCTAGAGTCCTGAAAATGTGCACATAACAAGGAGGATAGAATGGTTGCAGCGAATGAGAGAGTGAGCAGTATCTGCATGTGGTTATTCCGGCACCTGATACAGCAGGGCATCATGGGCACATTGGGGACTTATTCTAAGTGTGATGGGAAGCCACTGGAAAATTTGAGAAAATAATGAAATGATTAGACTTGCATGTTCAAATAATATATCTTGTTGCTGTGTGGAAAACAGCCTTTGCAGAAGGCGGCTGAAGATAGGGGAGCAAGAAAGGAATCACGTATTAGGGTTTTCTGGGGGAAACAGAGCCAATGACACAGGCATGTAGACACAGGCATGTAGAAATAAATTCGTTCTGAGGGATTGGCTCATGTGACTATGAAGACTGAGAAGCCTAATGATCTTCCATCTGCAAGTGGAAGAACCAGAAAAGTTGGTGGTGTAGCCCCAGTCTAAACCTGAAAGCCTTAGAACAAGAAGCACTGATGTCCTAGGGCAAGAGAAAATGAATGTCCAAACTTAAACAGAGAGAACAAATTTGACTTTCCTCCACCTTTCTATTCTATTTGAACCCTCAAAGAATTGGATGATGTGGCCCCTCACGTTGGTAAGGGTGATCTTCTTCACTCAGTCTACCATTCCAAACGGTGCTTTTTTTTTATCTGAAAATACTCTCACAGAAAGCCCCAGAAATAATGTTTTACCAGCTGTCTGACTTCCTTTCACCCACTCAAGTTGACGTAAAATTAATCATCATAAGCTTATCCCTTGTCACCTTGCCACCCATATAAATCTTTTTATACCATACTTAATCTCCAAATGAAGACAATAACAAGGCCATAATTCTGCCTAACATAATACAACTATTTTGTATACAACTGAAAATGCACTGATTCCTTCACCAAAAGAGATAAAATCCTTAAATGATGTTTACTTTTCTCTTGATATTCCATAACTTAAATACCATAATGTTAAATTAATAATATATAAACACTATGATACAAAGTCAGTGTATCTTATGTTATATGATAAGGGAATAAGGGAGAAAGAAAACAAAGATACTTACTTAATATATGCATGTAGACACAAATGTATTCACAACAAAAATAAGGAGGAAACACTCATGACAATTGTTTCTGTAACTGATGACATGGTCATAGCTGGTATTCATAACTACCTTCTTTTTCTACCTATTCTCTGTTCCCTTCTTCAGCAAGGAGCTCAGCAGATCATGGTTCTATACCTGGCAAGATAACCCAAACTTTCCTTCATGAAGGGTCTGAGCCATTAATAGTCATGCCTGGATTGGGCTGTTGAAATTTTCCATTGACCACACTCACAGGGAATAATAATACTAAGAGATAGCCTAAGGTATCTCTTGGATTTCAGACATACTTTATCTTACCTTCCTTGCTGGAGTAATGGTCCAATTTACTTTTATTAGGATCAATCACCATTGTCAACACCACAACTCCCTTCTTTGGCGATTGATTTAGGGGAATGGTGAGGAAGGGTTACACAATAGCCAGGTGGCACTCTTAACTTCTAGTTCAAGGGAATCATTGTTGTGTCTGCTGGTGGAAAGTACTCCTTTTGGAACTAAGCCCTGCAGGCCAGCAACCACTGTGGGAAAAGGAAGCAAAATTTTAGCTAATGTGTCAATAGAGGTAATAGTGAGTGGTGCCACTCCCATATCCATCCCTTGATCCTTAGATCTGCGATTCCTGGCTATTGGAGAAATAACATCATATACTGGATGCTGACTTGGAGCATATATACAGCCTTCTGGAGAACCTTGCCTCAGACCTGCAATGTATTGCCACCTGGCTGGCTATGTAACTGAGTCTTCAAATGGCCAGTCCCCTGTTCAGTCAAGCCAGCTGCTTTAGCATGGTCAGGAACATGGTACAACCGGTGAATTCCGTGAGCATGCCACACTCCCTTTCCTGCGAAGTGAATTCCTTGATCAGAAGCAATGTCATGTGTCATAAGGCATTCCACAAGTCTACTGATGATAGTTTAGCAGTAGCATTCCATGCCAATAGAAAAACAGTTATTAGGCTACTGAAGTCGTCCAGGCAAGAGATGTTAGTGGTCTAGATTTAAGGTATTAGCATTAGATGAGTGGCTGTCAGGCTCAAAGTACATCTTAGAAGCAGAGACAATAAGATTTGCTGCTGGATTTGATGCAATATATGAAAGAATGAGAGTTGTTTAGAATAACCACAAGAATTCTGGCCTGAGAGGCAGAGTGGGTGGAATGCTACTTACTGAGGTAGGGAAAAATGGAAATGAGTTAGATTTTAAATTGTGATCTAATACCACAAACATTTAATTCCTAATAGTTTTATAGTATTTATTTATATTGAGTAGAGATACACTCACACAACTATTTTGTTTGGGAAATCTTTTGCTTTTATTATTTAATATATTCTACTCAGTAAAATATAGAATAATCTTTTCAAGTTTTACTAAAGGGAATAAAAACATGTTATTGAAAGCTTAATAGTTAACAATGAGCTTATACATTATTTTAGGAGAATTGACATTTACCCAGTATTCTCATAAATAATTATGTTGTACAGTTTCATTTATGGTACTTCACTGAATCTAAACCACCAGTCACCACCGATTGTAAAATATATCAGGTTTTAGTAAGATTTATTAAAATGTGGAAAATTTTAATAAGAATTATCAAAATATGGAAAAATGAATTTTAGAACAGATGAAAAATGACAAGTAAGATTGTTTACAATCACCATTAAAAGTTTGTAATTTTCTTCAAGCAGACATTTCCTTTTTAATGATGGGTTTATTCTTTTTCAAAATTCAAATTTAAAAATTTTTTGTGTACGTAGTAGGTATATATATTCATGAATTTCATGAGATATTTTGATATAGGCATGCAATGAGCAATACCCACATCATGGAAAATGGAGTATCTATCCCCTCAAGCATTTATACTTTGTGTCACAAACAATTGAATTATACTTTTTTAGTTTTTTTACATATAATTAAATTATTGACTATAGTCACCCTGTTGTGCTGTCAAATACTAAGCCACATTCATTCTTTCTATTTTTTTTGTACCCATTGACCATCCCCTCCTCTCCTCCCATTACCCCACTAACTTATCCAGCCGCTGGTAACCATCCTTTTATTTTCTGTCTCCATGAGTTCAATTGTTTTGATTTTTAGATCTCACAAATAAGTGAGAACATGTAATGCTTGTTTTTCTGTGCCTAGCTTATTTCTCTTAACATGATGACTCCAGTTCCATCCACATTGTTGCAAATGACAGGATCTCATATTTTTTATGGCCGAATAATACTCATTTTGAATAAGTACAACATTTTATTTATTTATTCATCTGTTGATGGACATTTAGGTTGCTTACAAATTTTGACTATTGTGAACAGAACTGTAACAAACGTGGGTGTGCAGATGTCTCTTTGACATACTGACTTCTTTTATTTTGGGTGTATATCCAGCAGAGAGGTTGCTACATTGTATGGTAGCTCTATTTTTTAGTTTCTTCAGGAACCTCCAAATTATCCTCCATAATGGTTGTACTAATCTAAATTTACACCAAAAGTGCATGAGGTTTCCCTTTCCTCCACACCCTCTCTAGCATTTGGAATTGCCTGATTGCCTGTTTTTGTTGTTGTTTGTGGGTTTTTTTTTTTTTTTGGATAAAAGCCACTTTAACTGAGGTGAGATGACATCTCATTGTAGGTTTTGTTTGTTTGTTTGAGACAGAGTCTCACTCTGTTACCCAGGCTGGAGTGCAATGGCACGATCTCGGCTCACTCTGCCTCCCGGGCTCAAGTGATTCTCATGCCCCACGTCCTGAGTAGCTGGGCTTACAGGCGTGTGCCACCATGCCTGGCTAATTTTTGTATAGTTTGAAGTCAGGTAATGTGATTCCTCCAGGTTTGTTATTTCTGCTCAGGATAGCTTTGGCTATTCTGGATCTGTCATGACTCCAAATAAATTTTAACGATTGTTTTTTCTGAATACTTTCTCTGTGTTATCTTAAATTTCTTTGAGTTTCCTCAAAAACAAGCTATTTTGAATTATCTGAAAGATCACATTTCTCTATTTCTCCAGGATTGATTCCTGGTGCCTTATTAGTTCATTTGGTTAAGTCATGTTTTTCTGGATGACCTTGATGCTTGTGTTTGTTGGTGTTTGGGCATTAAAGAGTTAGGTATTTTTTGTAGCCTTCACAGTCTGAACTTGCTTGTGTCTGTCTTTCTTGAGAAACCTTTCCAGGTATTCAAAAGGACCTAGGCCTCGAGCCCAATAATGCTGTGGTCTTTGCAGGCTCCCTTGGTTATCTTGGATAAGATCTGGAAGAATTCTCTGGGTTACTAGGCAGAAACTCTTGTTTTTTACCTAACTTTCTTCCAAACAATGAAGTCTCTCACTCTCTCTCTTTGTCTGTGCAGAGGTGCCTGAACTGCGGGTGTGATGATGCAAGCAACTCTGTGGCCACCACCATTGGGATCTCCCTGGGTCAGACCTGAAGCCAGTACAGCACTGGGTCTCACCCAAAGCCCACTGTAACAACTACCTGGCTACCACCTATGTTCATTCAAGGCCCTAAGGCTCTATGATCAGTAGGTGACAAAACCAGTCAGGTTTGTTTCCTTCTTTTCAGGGTGGCAAGTTCCTCTAGGCCCTGGCTGAATCCAAAGATGCTGTCTGGGAGCCAGGGATTAAAGAAAAAACTAATAAATTTACCTGATATTCTATTCCACTGTGGCTAAGCTGGCACTCAGACTATAATACAAAGTCCTCCCTGCCCTTCCCTCCCCTTTTCATAAGCAGAGGAACCTCCCTGTGGCCATCATCACCAACAACCCATGGAGGGTTCTGCCAGGCCACCACCAATGTTCACTTAAAGCCTAAGGGTCTTCAGTCAGCTTGTGAATGCTGCCAGGTCTGGGACTCACCCTATAGGACAGTGGGGGCTCTCTCTGGCCCAGGGCAGGTCCAGAAATGCTGTCCAAGAGCTTAGACCTTGGACTAAGAGTCCCCAAGGGCCTGCTTGTTTCTCTACCCAATATGGCTGAGCTGGTACCTAAGTACAACAGAAAGTCTGCTTTACTCTTTCCTCTGCTGTTCTCAAACTGGAGTCTTTCACCATAGCCACAATAGCTGAGACTGTGCTAGATCACACCTGAAGTCAGCATGTCTCAGAGTCCAAGGCCCATGGTGTATTACCTGGGTATTGTTGCTGGCTATTTAGGACCAAAGAGTTCTTTAGCCAGAAGATGATGAATATGGCCAGGACTGGGTCCTTTTCTTCAAGGCAGTGGATTCCCTTTTGGCCCAGGGTGTGTATAGAAATGTCATCTGAGAGCTAGGGCCTGCAAGGGAGGCCTCATGTTTCTGCCTGGTGCCCTATCTTACTGTGGCTGAGCTGGCATCCAAGCTGTACAACAAAGTCCTCTTCACTCTTCACTCTCCCCTCCTTAAGCAGAAGGGAGGAGTCACTGTTGTTGCTGTGAGCTGCACTACCTGAGGTTGGGGAAGGAATGGCACAAGCACTCTCATAGCTGCCCAGCTGGTATCTCAGTAGTCATGTGCTACCTTGGTCCAGTGGCTCTGAGCCCAGCCCAGTACTACTAGGACGTGCCTAGGAATTGCTGTCCTTGTGTCCTAGACTGCCTTTCATGTTTACTTAGGACCCTAGAGAACTTTGGCCTTCTGTGAGGAGGCTTGCCAAGAAACTCATGTTCCAACCACTGGGATGGGTGATTCTAGGGCTGGTCCAAATGTTCCCTCTGTGTAGGTGCTGGCTGAGCCCAGCATGCCTTTGCTCTCTGCTGTCACAGGGAAGCACCGAGTTCAATGTAAAATCCCCCAGTCACTGTACTCTCCCTCCCCAAGTGCCCAGATTCTCTCTCCACACCATGTAGCTGCTGCTGGGAAGGGAGGAGGGGTGGTGTCAGCAATTCAAGATTGTTTCTCCAATTCTCTTCAATGATTCTTTCAGCAATATAAAGTTAAAACCAAGTACTGTTGGGAGAGGGGCTGGCATGATGGCCAAATAAGAACAGCTATGGTCTGCAGCTCCCGGTGAGACCAACACAGAAGAAGTGTAATTTCTGCATTACCGACTGAGATACCCGGTTCATCATATTGGCATTGGTTAGACAGTGGGTGCAGCCCACAGAGGGTGAGCCGAAGCAGGCTGGGGCGTCGCCTTACCCAGAAAGTGCAAGGGGTTGGGGAACTCCTTCCCTTAGCCAGGGGAAGCCATAAGGGATGGTGCTATCCAGCCCAGATACTAAGCTTTTTCCATGGTCTTCACAACCCGCAGATCAGGAGATTCCCTCGGGTGCCTACACCACCAGGGCCCCGGGTTTCAAGCACAAAATTGGGCGACCATTTGGGTAGACACTGAGCTAGCTGCAGGATTTTTTTTCTTGTACTCCAGTGGTGCCTGAAATGCCAGCTTGACAGAACCATTCACTCCCGTGGAAAGGGGGCTGAAACCAGGGAACCAAGTGGTCTTGCTCAGCAGCTCGCACCCCCGTGGAGCCCAGCGAGCTAAGATCCACTGGCGGCAAAGTACTATAGCCAGGCTGTCTCTCTAGATTCTCCTCTCTGGGCAGGGCCTCTCTGAAAGAAAGGCAACAGCCTCAGTCAGGGGCTTATAAATAAAACTCCCATCTCCCCGGGACAGAGCACCTGAGGGAAGGGGGCTGCTGTGGGCGCAGCTTCAGCAGATTTAAATGTTACTGCCTGGGGGCTCTGAAGAGAGCAGCCAATGTCCCAGCACAGGGCTTGAGCTCTGCTAAGGGAAAGACTGCCTCCTCAAGTGGGTGCCTGACCCCCATGCCTCCTGACTGGGAAACACCTCCCAGCAGGGGTTGACAGACACCCCATACAGGAGAGCTCCGGCTGCCATCTGGCAGGTACCCCTCTGGGACGAAGCTTCCAGAGGAAGGAGCAGGCAGCAATCTTTGCTCTTCTGTAGCATCTGCTGGTGATACCCAGGCAAATGGTCAGGAGTGGACCTCCAGCAAAATCCAGCAGACCTGCCGAAGAAGGGCCTGACTGTTAGAAGGAAAACTAACAAACAGAAAGCAATAGCATCAACATCAACACAAAGGATGCCCATGCAAAAACCCCATCCAGAGGTCATCAACATCCAAAACCAAAGGTAGATAAATCTATGAAGACAGGGGAAAAACTAGCACAAAAAGGCTGAAAATTCCAAAAACCAGAATGCATCTTCTCCTCCAAAGGATCAGAACTCTTGGCCAGCAAGGGAACAAAACTGGATGGAGAATGAGTTAGACAAATTGAAAGAAGTAGACTTCAGAAGGTGGGTAATAACAAACTCTCCCAAGCTAAACAGCATGTTCTAACCCAATGCAATGAAGCTAAGAGCCTTTATACAAGGTTATTGGAACTGCTAACTAGAATAACCACTTTAGAGAAGAGCATAAATGACTTGATGGAACTGAAAAACACAGCACAAGAACTTCGTGAAGCCTACACAAGTATCAGTAGTCAAATCGATCAAGAGAAGAAACGATATCAGACACTTAAGATCAACTTAATGAAATAAAATGTGAAGACAATATTAGAAGAAAAAGAATGAAAAGGAATGAACAAAGCCTCCAAGAAATATGGGACTATGTGAAAAGACCAACCCACATTTGATTAGTGTATCTGAAAGTGACAAGGAGAATGGAACCACGTTTGAAAACACACTTCAGGATATTATCCAGGAGAACTTCCCCAACCTAGCAAGACAGGCCAACCTTCAAATGCAGGAAATTCAGAGAACACCACAAAGATACTCCTTGAGAAGAGCAACCTTAAGACACATAATCATCAGATTCACTAAGGTTGAAATGAAGGAAAAAATGTTAAGGGCAGCCAGAGAGAAAAGTCAGATTACCCACAAAGGGAAGCCCATCAGACTAACAGTGAATCTCTCTGCAGAAACCCTACAAGCCAGAAGAGAGTGGGGACCAATATTCAACATTCTTAAAGAAAAGAATTTTCAACCCAGAATTTCATATCCAGCCAAACTAAGCTTCACAAACAAAGGATAAATAAAGTCCTTTACAAACAAGAAGATGCTGAAGGATTTTGTCACCACCCGGCCTGGCTTACAAGAGCTCCTGAAGGAAGCACTAAATATGGAAAGGAAAAACCAATAGCAGCCACTGCAAAACATACCAAAATGTAAAGACCATCAACACTATGAAGAAACTGCACCAATTAATGTGCAAAATAACCAGGTAGCATCATAATGACAGGATCAAATTCAAACGTAACAATATTAATTTTATTTTATTTTATTTTTTATTTTTTTATTTATTTTTTATTATACTTTAGGTTTTAGGGTACATGTGCACAATGTGCAGGTTTGTTGCATATTATCCATGTGCCATGTTGATTTCCTGCACCCATTAACTCGTCATTTAGCATTAGGTATATCTCCTAATGCTGTCCCTCCCCCCTCCCCCCACCCCACAACAGCCCCTGGAATGTGATGTTCCCCTTCCTGTATCCATGAGTTCTCATTGTTCAATTCCCACCTATGAGTGAGAACATGTGGTGTTTGGTTTTTTGTCCTTGCGATAGTTTACTGAGAATGATGTTTTCCAGTTTCATCCATGTCCCTACAAAGGACACAAACTCATCATTTTTTATGGCTGCATAGTATTCCATGGTGTATATGTGCCACATTTTCTTAATCCAGTCTATTGTTGTTGGACATTTGGGTTGGTTCCAAGTCTTTGCTATTGTGAATAGTGCCGCAATAAACATACGTGTGCATGTGTCTTTATAGCAGCATGATTTATAGTCCTTTGGGTATATACCCAGTAATGGGATGCTGGGTCAAATGGTATTTCTAGTTCTAGATCCTGAGGAATCGCCACACTGACTTCCACAATGGTTGAGCTAGTTTACAGTCCCACCAACAGTGTAAAAGTGTTCCTATTTCTCCACATCCTCTCCAGCACCTGTTGTTTCCTGCTTTTTTAATGATGGCCATTCTAACTGGTGTGAGATGGTATCTCACTGTGGTTTTGATTTGCATTTCTCTGATGGCCAGTGATGATGAGCATTTCTTCATGTGTTTTTTGGCTGCATAAATGTCTTCTTTTGAGAAGTGTCTGTTCATGTCCTTTGCCCACTTTTTAATGGGGTTGTTTTTTTTCTTGTAAATTTGTTTGAGTTCATTGTAGATTCTGGATATTAGCCCTTTGTCAGATGAGTAGGTTGCAAAAATTTTCTCCCATTCTGTAGGTTGCCTGTTCACTCTGATGGTGTTTCTTTTGCTGTGCAGAAGCTCTTTAGTTTAATTAGATCCCATTTGTCAATTTTGGCTTTTGTTGCCATTGCTTTTGGTGTTTTAGACATGAAGTCCTTGCCCATGCCTGTGTCCTGAATGGTATTGCCTAGGTTTTCTTGTAGGATTTTAATGGTTTTAGGTCTAACATTTAAGTCTTTAATCCATCTTGAATTAATTTTGTATAAGGTGTAAGGAAGGGATCCAGTTTGAGCTTTCTACATATGGCTAGCCAGTTTTCCCAGCACCATTTATTAAATAGGGAATCCTTTCCCCATTTCTTGTTTTTTCAGGTTTGTCAAAGATCAGATAGTTGTAGATATGCGGCATCATTTCTGAGGGCTCTGTTCTGTTCCATTGATCTATGTCTCTGTTGTGGTACCAGTACCATGCCGTTTTGGTTACTGTAGCCTTGTAGTATAGTTTGAAGTCAGGTAGCGTGATGCCTCCAGCTTTGTTCTTTTGGCTTAGGATTGACTTGGCGATGTGGGCTCTTTTTTGGTTCCATATGAACTTTAAAGTAGTTTTTTTCCAATTCTGTGAAGAAAGTCATTGGTAGCTTGATGGGGATGGCATTGAATCTATAAATTACTTTGGGCAGTATGGCCATTTTCACGATATTGATTCTTCCAACCCATGAGCATGGAATGTTCTTCCATTTGTTTGTATCCTCTTTTATTTCATTGAGCAGTGGTTTGTAGTTCTCCTTGAAGAGGTCCTTCACATCCCTTGTAAGTTGGATTCCTAGGTATTTTATTCTCTTTGAAGCAATTGTGAATGGGAGTTCACTCATGATTTGGCTCTCTGTTTGTCTGTGATTGGTGTACAAGAATGCTTGTGATTTTTGTACATTGATTTTGTATCCTGAGACTTTGCTGAAGTTGCTAATCAGCTTAAGGAGATTTTGGGCTGAGACAAAGGGATTTTCTAGATATACAATCATGTCATCTGCAAACAGGGACAGTTTGACTTCCTCTTTTCCTAATTGAATACCCTTTATTTCCTTCTCCTGCCTGATTGCTCTGGCCAGAACTTCCAGCAGTATGTTGAATAGGAGTGGTGACAGAGGGCATCCCTCTCTTGTGCCAGTTTTCAGAGGGAATGCTTCCAGTTTTTGCCCATTCAGTATGATATTGGCTGTGGTTTGTCGTATATAGCTCTTATTATTTTGAGATACGTCCCATCAATACCTAATTTATTGAGAGTTTTTAGCATGAAGCTTGTTGAATTTTATCAAAGGCCTTTTCTGCCTCTATTGAGATAATCATGTGGTTTTTGTCTTTGGTTCTGTTTATATGCTGGATTACATTTATTGATTTGCGTATGTTGAACCAGCCTTGCATCCCAGGGATGAAGCCCACTTGATCATGGTGGATAAGCTTTTTGATGTGCTGCTGGATTCGGTTTGCCAGTATTTTATTGAGGATTTTTGCATCAATGTTCATCAAGGATATTGGTCTAAAATTCTCTTTTTTGGTTGTTCTCTGCCTGGCTTTGGTATCAGGACGATGCTGGCTTCATAAAATGTGTTAGGGAGGATTCCCTCTTTTTCTATTGATTGGAATAGTTTCAGAAGGAATGGTACCAGTTCCTCCTTGTACCTCTGGTAGAATTCAGCTGTGAATCCATCAGGTCCTGGACTCTTTTTGGTTGGTAAGCTATTGATTATTGCCACAATTTCAGAACCTGTTATTGGTCTATTCAGAGATTCGACTTCTTCCTGATTTAGTCTTGGGAGGGTGTATTTGTCAGGAATTTATCCATCTCTTCTAGATTTTCTAGTTTATTTGCATAGAGGTGTTTGTAGTATTCTCTGATGGTGATTGTATTTCTGTGGGATCGTGGTGATATCCCCTTTTTCATTTTTTATTGCATCTATTGATTCTTCTCTCTTTTCTTCTTTATTAGTCTTGCTAGCAGTCTATCAATTTTGTTGATCTTCTCAAAAAACCAGCTCCTGGATTCATTAATTTTTTGAAGGGTTTTTTGTGTCTCTATTTCCTTCAGTTCTGCTCTGATTTTAGTTATTTCTTGCCTTCTGCTAGCTTTTGAATGTGTTTGCTCTTGCTTTTCTAGTTCTTTTAATTGTGATGTTAGGGTGTCAATTTTGGATCTTTCCTGCTTTCTCTTGTGGGCATTTAGTGCTATAAATTTCCCTCTACACACTGCTTTGAATGTGTCCCAGAGATTCTGGTATGTTGTGTCATTGTTCTCATTGGTTTCAAAGAACATCTTTATTTCTGCCTTCATTTCATTATGTACCCAATAGTCATTCAGGAGCAGGTTGTTCAGTTTCCATGTAGTTGAGCAGTTTTGAGTGAGTTTTTAATCCTGAGTTCTAGTTTGATTGCACTGTGGTCTGAGAGACAGTTTGTTATAATTTCTGTTCTTTTACATTTGCTGAGGAGAGCTTTACTTCCAACTATGTGGTCAATTTTGGAATAGGTGTGGTGTGGTGCTGAAAAAAATGTATATTCTGTTGATTTGGGGTGGAGAGTTCTGTAGATGTCTATTAGGTCCACTTTGTTTAGAGCTGAGTTCAATTCCTGGATATCCTTGTTAACTTTCTGTCTCGTTGATCTGTCTAATGTTGACAGTGGGGTGTTAAAATCTCCCATTATTATTGTGTGGGAGTTTAAGTCCCTTTGTAGGTCACTCAGGACTTGCTTTATGAATCTGGGTGCTCCTGTGTTGGGTGCATATATATTTAGGATAGTTAGCTCTTCTTGTTGAATTGATCCCTTTACCATTATGTAATGGCCTTCTTTGTCTCTTTTGATCTTTGTTGGTTTAAAGTCTATTTTATCAGAGACTAGGATTGTAACCCCTGCCTTTTTTTGTTTTCCATTTGCTTGATAGATCTTCCTCCATCCCTTTATTTTGAGTCTATGTGTGTCTCTGCACGTGAGATGGGTTTCCTGAATACGGCACACTGATGGGTCCTGACTCCTTAACCAGTTTGCCAGTCTGTGTCTTTTAATTGGAGCATTTAGCCCATTTACATTTAACATTAATATTGTTATGTGTGAATCTGATCCTGTCATTATGATGTTAGTTGGTTATTTTGCTCATTAGTTGATGCAGTTTCCTCCTAGCCTCGATGGTCATTACAATTTGGCATGTTTTTCCAGTGGCTGGTACCGGTTGTTCCTTTCCATGTTTAGTGCTTCCTTCAGGAGCTCTTTTAGGGCAGGCCTGGTGGTGACAAAATCACTCAGCGTTTGCTGGTCTGTAAAGTATTTTATTTCTCCTTCACTTATGAAGCTTAGTTTGGCTGGATAGGAAATTCTGGGTTGAAAATTCTTTTCTTTAAGAATGTTGAATATCGGCCCCCACTCTCTTCTGGCTTGTAGAGTTTCTGCCAGAGATCAGCTGTTAGTCTGATGGGCTTCCCTTTGTGGGTAACCCGACCTTTCTCTCTGGCTGCCCTTAACATTTTTTCCTTCATTTCAACTTTGGTGAATCTGACAATTATGTGTCTTGGAGTTGCTCTTCTTGAGGAGTATCTTTGTGGCGTTCTCTGTATTTCCTGAATCTGAATGTTGGGCTGCCTTGCTAGATTGGGGAAGTTCTCCTGGATAATATCTTGCAGAGTGTTTTCCAACTTGGTTCCATTCTCCCCGTCATTTTCAGGTACACCAATCAGACATAGGTTTGGTCATTTCACGTAGTCCCAAATTTCTTGGAGGCTTTGTTCATTTCTTTTTATTCTTTTTTCTCTAGACTTCCCTTCTCACTTCATTTCATTCATTTCATCTTCCATCAGCGGTACCCTTTATTCCAGTTGATCGCATCTGCTACTGAGGCTTCTGCAATCTTCACGTAGTTCTTGAAACTTGGCTTTCAGCTCCATCATCTCCTTTAAGCCCTTCTCTCCATTGGTTATTCTAGTTATCCATTCTTCTAATTTTTTTTCAAAGTTTTTAACTTCTTTGCTATTGTTTTGAATTTCCTCTCATAGCTCAGAGTAGTTTGATCATCTGAAGCCTTCTTCTCTCAACTCGTCAAAGTCATCCTCCATCCAGCTTTGTTCCATTGCTGGTGAGGAACTGCGTTCCTTTGGAGGAGGAGAGGTGCTCTGCTTTTTAGAGTTTCCAGTTTTTATGCTCTGTTTTTTCCCCATCTTTGTGGTTTTATCTACTTTTGGTCTTTGATGATGGTGATGTACAGATGGGTTTTTGGTGTGGATGTCCTTTCTGTTTGTTAGTTTTCCTTCTACCAGACAGGACCCTCAGCTGCAGGTCTGTTGGAGTTTACTAGAGGTCCACTCCAGACCCTGTTTGGCTGGGTGTCAGCAGTGGTGGCTGCAGAACAGGGGATTTTCGTGAGACCACAAATTCAGCTGTCTGATAGTTCCTCTGGAAGTTTTGTCTCAGAGGAGTACCTGGCTGAGTGAGGTGTCAGTCTGTCCCTACTGGGGGGGTGCCTCCCAGTTAGGCTGCTCAGGGGTGAGGGACCCACTTTAGGAGGCAGTCTGTCCGTTCTCAGATCTCCAGCTGCGTGCTGGGAGAACCATTACTCTCTTCAAAGCTGTCAGTCCGAGAGGGACATTTAAGTCTCCGGAATTTCCTGCTGACTTTTTGTTTGTCTGTGCCCTGCCCCCAGAGGTGGAGCCTACAGAGGCAGACAGGCCTCCTTGAGCTGTGGTGGGCTCCACCCAGTTCGAGCTTCCTGGCCGCTTTGTTTACCTAAGCAAGCCTGGGCAATGGCGGGCCCCCTCCCCCAGCCTCACTGCCGCCTTGCAGCTTGATCTCAGACTGCTGTGCTAGCAATCAGCGAGACTCCGTGGGCATAGGACCCTCCGAGCCAGATGCGGGACACAATCTCCTAGTGTGCCATTTTCCAGGCCCGTTGGGAAAGCACAGTATGAGGGTGGGACTGACCCGATTACCCAGGTGCCGTCTGTTACCCCTTTCTTTGACTAGGAAAAGAACTCCCTGACCCCTTGCACTTCCCGAGTGAGGCAGTGCCTCGCCCTGCTTTGGCTCGCGCACGGTGCGCTTCACGGACTGTTCTCCACCCACTGTTTGGCACTCCCTAGTGAGATGAAACCGGTACCTCAAGCAGAAATGCAGAAATCACCAGTCTTCTGTGTCGCTCGGGCTGGGAGCTGGAGACCGGAGTTGTTCCTATTTGGCCATCTTGGCTCCACCCCCAACAATATTAATTTTAAATGTAAATTGGCTAAATGCCTCAATTAAAAGACACAGACTGGCAAATTGGATCAAGAGTCAAGACGCTTCAGTGTGCTGTATTCCGGAGACTCATCTCACGTGCATAGACACACCTAGGCTCAAAATAAAGGGATGAAGGGGTGTCTACCAAGCAAATGGAAAGAAAAAAAAATAAAACAGGGGTGGCAATCCTAGTCTCTGATAAAACAGACTTTAAACCAACAAAGATCAAAAAGGACAAAGAAGGGCATTACATAATGGTAAAGGGATCAATGCAACAAGAAGAGCTAACAATCCTAAATATATATATATGGACCCAATACAGGAGCACCGAGATTCATAAAGCAAGTTCTTAGAGACCGACAAAGAGACTTAGACTCCCACACAATAACAGTGGGAGACTTAAACATCCCACTGTCAATATTAGACAGATCAACAAGACAGAAAATTAACAAAGATATTCAGAACTTGAACTCAGCTCTGGACCAAGGAGACCTAATAGACAACTACAGAACTCTCCACCCCAAATCAAGAGAATATACATTCTTCTTAGCACCACATTGCACTTATTCTAAAATTGATCACATAATTTGAGGTAAAACATGCCTCAGCAAATGCAAAAGAATGGAAGTCATAACAAACAGTCTCTTAGACCACAGTGCAATCAAATTAGAACTCAGGATTAAGAAATTCACTCAACTTCGTACAACTACATGAAAACTGAACAACCTGCTCCTGAAAGACTACTGGGTATATAATGAAATGAAGGCAAAATAAATAAGTTCTTTGAAACCAATGAGAACGAAGACACAACATACCAGAATCTCTGGGACACAGCTAAAGCAATGCTTAGAGGGAATTTATAGCACTGAATGCCCACATCAGAAAGCTAGAAAGATCTAAAATCAACACCCTAAAATCACAATTAAAAGAACTAGAGAACAAAAAGCAAACTAATTCAAAAGCTAGCAGAAGACAAGAAGTAACTAAGATTAGAGCAGAACTGAAAGAGATAGACGCAAGAAAAACCATTCAAAAAAAAAATAAAAAAACAATGAATCCAGGAGCTGGTGTTTTGAAAAGATTAACAAAATAGATATGCCACTAGCCAGACGAATAAAGAAGAAAAGAGAGAAGAATCAAATAGACAGAATAAAAAATGATAAAGGGGACATCACCATAGATCCCACAGAAATACAAACTGTCATCAGAGAGTACTATAAATACCTCTACACAAATAAAATAGAAAATCTAGAAGAAATGGATAAATTCCTGAACACATACACCCTCCCAAGACTAAACCAGAAAGAAGTTTAATCCCTGAATAGACCAATAGAAAGTTCTGAAATTGAGGCAGTAATTAATAGGCTACCAACCAAAAAAGGGCCATTACCAGACAGGTTCACAGCTGAATTCTACCACAGGTACAAAGAGGAGCTGGTACAATTCCTTCTGAAACTATTCCAAACAATAGAAAAAGAGGGACTCCTCCCTAACTCATTTTATGAGACCAGCATCATACTGATACCAAAACCTGGCAGAGACAAAACAACAAAAAAAAAAAAAAAAAAAAAAAAAGAAAATTTCAGGCCAATATCCCTGATGAACATCAATGCGAAAATCCTCAGTAAAATACTGGCAAACCAAATCCAGCAGCAAATCAAAAAGCTTATGCACCATGATCAAGTTGGCTTCATTCTGGAATGCAAGTCTGGTTCAACATATGCAAATCAATAAATATAATTCATTACATAAATGAAACCAATGACAATAACCACATGATTATCTCAATAGATGCAGAAAAGGCCTTTGATAAAATTCAACACTCCTTCATGCTAAAAACACTCTATAAAGTAGGTACTGATGGAACATATCTCAAAATAATAAGAGCTATTTATGACAACCCCACACCTAATATCATACTGAATGGGCAAAAACTAGAAGTATTCCCTTTGAAAACCGGCACAAGACAAGGATGCTCTCTCTTACCACTCCTATTCAACATAGCATTGGAAGTTTTGACCAGGGCAATCAGGCAAGAGAAAGAAATAAAGGGTATTCAAATAGGAAAAGGGAAAGTCAAATTGTCTCTGTTTGCAGATGACATGATTGTGTATTTAGAAAACCCCATCATGTTGCCCCAAAACTCCTTAAGCTAATAAGCAAATTCAGCCAAGTCTCAGGATAAATTACAGGCATTTTTATACACCAATAATAGACAGAGAACCAAATCATGAGTGAACTCCCATTCACAGTTGCTACAGAGAGAATAAAATACCTAGGAATACAGCTTGCAAAGGATGTGAAGGACCTCTTCAAGGAGAAATACAAATCACTGCTCAAGGAAATAAGAAAGGTCACAAATAGAAAATCATTCCATGCTCATGGATTGGAAGAGTCAATCTTGTGAAAATGACCATACTGCCCAAAGTAATTTATAGATTCAGTGCTATTCTCCTCAAGCTATTGTTCACCTTTAACTTCACAGAATTAGAAAAAAAAAACTACTTTAAATTTTATATGGAAACAAAAAAGAGCCCATATAGCCAAGACAGTCCTAAGCAAAAAGAACAAAGCTGGAGGCACCACGCTACCTGAATTCAAACTGTACTACAAGCCTACAGTAACCAAAACAGCATGGTGCTGGTACCAAAACAGATATATAGACCAATGGAACAGAACAGAGTCCTCAGAATTAACACCACACATCTACAACCTTCTGATCTTTGGCAAATCTGACAAAAACAAGCAATGGTAAAAGAATTCCCTTTTTAATAAATGGTGTTGGGAAAACTGGCTAGCCATATGCAGAAAACTTAAACTGGAGCCCTCCTTACACCTTATACAAAAATTAACTCAAGATGGATTGAAGATGTAAATTTAAGACCTAAAACCATAAAAACCCTAGAATAAAACCTAGGCAATACCATTCAGAACACAGGCATGGGAATACACTTCATGACTAAAACAGCAGAAGCAATGGCAACAAAAGCTAACATTGACAAATGGGATCTAATTAAACTGAAGAGCTTCTGCACGGCAAAAGAAACTATCATCAGAGTGAATAGGCAACCTACAGAATGGGAGAAAATTTTTGCAATCTATCCATCTGACAAAGGGCTAATATCCAGAATCTATAAGGAACTTAAACAAATTTGCAAGAAAAATACAAACAATCCCAACAAAAAGTGGGCAAAGGATATGAACAGACACTTCTCAAAAGAAGACATTTATGTGGCCAAGAAACATATGAAAAAAAGCTCATCATCACTGGTCATTAGAGAAATGCAAATCAAAACCACAATGAGATGCCATCTCACCAGTTAGAATGGCGATCATCAAAAAGTCAGGAAACAACAGATGCTGGAGAGGATGTGGAGAAGTAGGAACACTTTTACACTGTTGGTGGGACTGTAAATTAGTTCAATCATTGTGGAAGACAGTATGGTGATTCCTCAAGGATCTAGAACCAGAAATACCATTTGACCCAGCAATCTCATTACTGGGTATATACCCAAAGGATTATAAATCATTCTACTGTAAAGACACATGCACACATATATTTATTGCGGCACTATTCACAACAGCAAAGACTTGGAATCAACCCAAAGGCCCATCAATGATAGACTGGATAAAGAAAATGTGGCACATATATACCATGGAATACTATGCAGTCATAAAAAAGGATGAGTTCCTGTCCTTTGCAGGCACATGGATGAAGCTGGAAACTATCGTTCTCAGCAAACTAACACAGAAACAGAAAACAAACACCCCATGCTCTCACTTATAAGTGGGGGTTGAACAATGAGAACATATGGACACAGGAAGGGGAACATCACACGCCTGGGCCTGTTGGTTGGTGGGGGTGAAGAGGAGGGATAGCATTAGGAGAAATACCTAATGTATATGATGCGTTGATGGGTGCAGCAAACCACCATGGCACATGTATACCTATGTAACAAACCTGCACATTCTGCATGTGCATGTATCCCAGAAGTTAAAGTGTAATAAAAAATTAATAAAATTTGTTTAAAAAAGAGTGATGCATGTAAGGATTGAAACTTGATCCTCCTCATCTGCATCTTACACAAAAATCAACTCAAGATGGATTAAGGACTTAAGATGGATTAAGGGCTTAAACCTAAGACCTGAAGCTATAAAAATTCTAGAAGATAACACTGGAAAAACACTTCTAGATGTCAGCTCAGGCAAGGATTTCATGACCAAAAACCCAAAAGCAATTGCAATAAAAACAAAGATAAATAGCTGAGACCTAATTAAACTCAAGAGCTTTTGCATGGCAAAAGGAACAGTCAGCAGAGTAAACAGACAACCCACAGAGTGGGAGAAAATCTTCACAATCTGTACATCTGACAAAGGACTAATATCCAGAACCTATGATGAACTCAAACAAATCAGTAAGAAAAAAAATCAATACCATCAAAAAGTGAGCTAAAGACATGAATACACAATTCTCTAAAGAAGATTTACAAATATGAAAAAATGCCCAACATCCCACTAATGATCAGGCAGAGGCAAATCAAAACCACAGTGTGATACCACCTTACTACTATAAGAATGGCCATAGCCAAAGAATAAAAAAAAAAGTGGATATTGGCGTGGATGTGGTGATCAGGGAACATTTCTACACTGCTGGTGGGAATGTAAACTAATACAGCTGCTATGGAAAATAGCGTGGAGATTCCCTAAAGAACTGAAAGTAGAACCACCATTTGATCCAGCAATCCCACTACTGGCTGTCCACCCAGAAGAAAAGAAGTCATTATTCAAAAAAAGGTACTTGTTTATAGCAGCACAATTCACAATAGCAAAGTGGTGAAACCAACCCAAATACCCATTAATCATCGAGTAAAGAAACTCTGATAGATAGATGATGATAGATAGATAGATAGATAGATAGATAGATAGATAGATAGATAGATGATGGAATACTACTCAGCCATAAAAAGGGATGAATTAATGGCATTTGCAATGACCTGGATGAGATTAGAGGTTATTATTCTAAGTGAAGTAACTCAGGAATGGAAAACCAAACATCCTATGTTCTCACTGACATGTGGGAGATAAGCTATCAGGACACAAAGGCATAAGAATGATACAATGAACTTTGGGGAGTTGGGGGAAATATTGGGAGGGGAGTGAGGAATAAAAAACAACAAATATGGGGCAGTGTATACTGCTTGGGTGATGGGTGCACAAAGTTCTCATAAATCTCCACTAAAGAACATACTCATGTAACAAAATACCACCTGTACCCCAATACCTCATGGAAAAATAAGATTTTTTTAAAAAAGGAAAAAAAAAAACCAAGTACTGTCATTACTCACCTGATTTTTGGTTCTTGTGATGGCTCTTTTCTGTGCGCAGATAGTTATTAATATTTGATGTTCCTTCAGGGAGAGCAAATGGTGTAGGCTTCTATTGAGCCATCTTGCTCAGTTGTATCAATGGGTTTATTGTGAAACATTTAATAGGTACTTTTGCTATGGTGAACTGAATCTCATTCCTTCCCCTTCTTTTCTTCCTTCCTTCATCCTTTCCTTTCTCTGTTCCTTCTTTCATCCCACCTCACTTTATCTTTTCTTCCCTTTTTAAACATATTGGTACTAATCATTGTATTTTCTTGTTCTTCATTGATAATTTACAGGAAACCTATTGATTTATGTATTTTATAAATTTCTGGCCACAAAACATATTTTCCAATTTTTAATTAATCTCTTGACTTTTCTGGGTAACTAATGAGAAATACTTCAAATACTGTGTGCTTATTCTCTTTCTTTAAAATATTAATAAATCTTATTTTTTAAATTATCTTATTGCATCAAGCCTGGCTAAATATTATTAGTGCTAATAGTCACTTTGTTTAATTTCAGACATTAATGGGGTTGTTTCAAATGTTTTACTCTTACATTTTCTTTTTGTTGCATATTACTGGTGGATACCTTTTATAAAATTAAGATAGTTTCGGTCCCAAGCTTGATAAGAATTTATGATTTCTTAGCTCTTTTACTTTAAAATCAGGAATCTGTGTTAAATTTAATGGAAGCTCGTATAGAGAATCTAGTAAGATAGTTATCTGAGAGTTTATTTTATTACTATGTTAATATTATTTCACTAATATATTTGCTCATTTAAACAACTCATGCATTTCTGTAATACATTCTACTTGGTTATAATATATATTTAAATCACTGTTATATTAAATTAGCCTACATTTTATTTATAACTTTTTCATTGTTTTATAAAATCTTGATTTTCTTCCACTGTCCTTTTCCTGGAAAATAATACATTTTTTCATTTCTCTGAGTGGGTTTTTATAATATAGAAAATTTTAAAGATAAAATAAAAAGAAATCACTTGGAACTATGCCTAGGATTAGTATGTTTTTAGGGATATGTCCTTAATTCCTGATATTTTCTTCTAAGGTAACTGGACCATAGATGTTGCACTTCCATTTCCAATTAATTTTGCAAATTACTATTTTTGAAAAAAATCCATTTCACTTAGCACATAAACTTTTATTGGCATAAAGGTTTATTCATTAATATTAATATCTTTAAATATCTCCTGCATTGTATAGTTACATTCCTTTTATTAAATGTTCTTTTAAATATAACTTTTAAATAAAAATTTTTAAAAAATCACTAATCAATGTTTTATCTATTTCATTGACGTAAAGTGGCTGATATTAATTTTATTTTAGCAACTATATTGGTTTTTGTGTTTCTTTTATAAAAACAATTTATTATGTTTATTATTTCATCACCTCAATCTTTTACCATATATGTTTTTACTTTATCTTCCTGGAATAAATGCTTACTTCACTCATTTTTATTCTTACTTTTTTTTTAATGAAAATACTAGTAAACATTATTTTTGTTTTGAATACTTAGGAGAGTACCCCATTTATAACATTATTATTTTTATTAAAAATTAATCTAATTACAAAAAATGTGCCATCTGTGTGTAATCGTCTCCCCTCACCATTTTTCTAGTCTTATGATTTCAAGTTTTTTATTTTTTTGTAAAATGTTATCTTTTCAAGGCAGTACATAATTGGAACACTTTGTTTTGATTTTTTTATTTTGCAAAATTTTTGAGGGAAATTATATAAATCATATTTATTATGATTAATAATATTCCAATAACTTTAAGTTTTCTATTGAATATTCTTTTATTTTTTTCTTTTACCTTTTTTGCATTTTATTAATCCAAAACTTTTGTTGTAGATGTTTGACAATTTTACGTCTTCCTTCAAATTTAGTATTTACAATTAAACTTATATTTTGCAAATTTAAATTTATAATAACATTTTATTCATATTCTTCCCTCAAAAGCAAATGAGGAACAACAAACTAGTACATTTGTGCTTTTGTGTTTTACATCTCTTGTATCATAAAGTATCTATTATATATTTTCAGTTTTTAGTTATTTAAAAAATATTGCTAAACAATTTTTCTTTAGATTTAAATGTAGTCTTTAAACTTTTTTTTAATCACAATTTCGCAGTATACTTTGCCTTCTTTTTCTCTTGAATGCCTCATTTTTTCCTTATAGGACAAATTTCCATAATTATTTAAAATAAAGTCTTGGTGATAAATACTCTGAATCCTTATGTATTTGAAATACCTACAATTTGCTATCATACCTGAATGCTAGTTTGTCTGGCTATGAAATTGTGGTTTCAAACTTCTTTTCATTTTGCACTTTGAAAGTGTTTATCTAGTACATTCTACAGCATAATGTATGCAATAAGAATTTCAAAACACATTTACAAATATTTACTCAGTCCTACTCATTCTCATTCTACAGTTGTCTGTCTCTGTCTCTCATTTGTCTCTAAGAATTTGAAATTTCCTTAAGATCCATGGGTCTTTTTATCACATTCACATTCATTCTACTCTATGGCGTACAGCAAGGCAGAACTAGTTGGCACTACACTTCTTCTTGCCATTGGTGTCAGATGGCTGTAGCAGAAAGCTGAGCCTCTATCTCCGTGCTACAACACCAAAGCAGTATAAATCAGGCCTCCACTTTTACCCCTTTCTTTTCTTAGTGAGGCCCGGTAGCAAGCTCACACCTTCACTGAAAAGCAAACAGATGGTGCAAAGTTGTACAAGCTGCTTCCCTGTTTTTGCTGGGAAATGTTAGAAGGGCCAAGAGAGTAGCAAAACTTACATTCTACTCCTCTGCAATGAGGCAGTGTGAATCAATGCCCCACTTTTAACTGGAGTGTTGTCAATGGTGCCCAGAGGAGGTGGCATATATACACACCACCAGCCCTCATGCTGAAGCTCAGCAGTGAAACTTTGTACTAAGAAATAGATTAAATAGGATCCATAGCCCCACAATATGATATAAAAAGTCTCTGAAATACAATAAAAACATCATTTGTTGTATCAAGAACAGGAAAGTTACAACATGAATGAAGAAAATTAATAGAGAAATGACCACACCAAGGTGAATCAGATGTTGGAATTTTCTGACAGGGATTTTAAAGCAGCCATCATAAAAATACTTTAAAACGCAGTTGCAGGCCGGGTATGGTAGCTCAGTCCCAGCTCTTTGGGAGGCCAAGGCAGGCGGATCATGAGGTCAAGAGATTGAGAATATCCTGGCCAACATGGTGAAACCCCATCTCTACTAAAAATACAAAAATTAGCCGGGCATGGTGGCATACGCCTGTAGCCCCAGCTACTCCGGAGGCTGAGGCAGGAGAATCGCTTGAACCCAGGAGGCGGAGGTTGCAGTGAGCCAAGATCGTGCCACTGCACTCCAGCCTGGTGACAGAGCAAGACTCTGTCTCAAAAAATAAAATAAAATAAAAAATTAGAAAATCTCAGCAAAGAAATGGATACTATAAAATATGAAAAATGGAAATAATAGAAATTTAAATATATATAATAGCCAAAATAATTTTTAAAACCCAATTTACTGAATGGGCTCATTATAGAGTAGTTATGAGAATAGAGTCACTGAACATGAGGACAGATCAATAGAATTTACCCAGTCTGAACAGAGAGAAAATAAACTGGAAAAAAAATCTCACACATTGGTGGCATAATAACAAGACATATAATATTCATATCATTCACCATTAGAGTTCCAGAAGAAAAGGAAAGAGAGAGACTGAAAATGTGTTAAAAAGATTATGGCTAAAACATTGAAAATTTGATGAAAGAAATAAACTTACAGATTCAGAATATGAGTAAACCCCACAACATATAAACCTAAAGAAATCTTCACCCAGGCCCATGATTAACAAATGTCTGAAAAGTAAATATTTTTAAAGATCTTGAAAACAGCCAGAGAGAAATGAACATTACTTATGTGAAGCCATGCAGGCCAGAAGGAAGGGGCACAGTTTTCCAAGTACTAAAAGAGTACACTGACAGAATTGAAGAAGAATATCTAACTCATAGAATGAGCACAAATAAATTCATGTCGTCACATTCAATGAGCATAGAAATATATGGACTTCATTGTCATGAAAGTAAAAGGTAAAACTCTATATTAGTCTGTTCTTGCACTGCGGATAAAGACATGCCTGAAACTGGGTAATTTTTAAAGAAAAAAAGGTTTAATTGACTCACAGTTTCACATGGCTGGGGAGGCCTCACAATCATGGCAGAACGTGAAAGGAAATCTTACGTAGTGACAGACATGAGAGAAGTGAGAACCAAGAGAAAGGGCTTTCCCCTTATAAAACCATCAGATCTTGTGAGGCTCATTCACTACCATGAGAACAGTATAGGAGAAACTGAGCCCATGATTTAATTATCTCCCACTGGGTTCCTCCTGCAACACATGGAAATTATGGGAGCTACAATTCAAGATGAGATTTGGGTGGGGACAAAGCCAAACCATATCATTCCTCACTGGCGCCTCCCAAATCTCATATCCTCACATTTCAAAACCAATCATGCCTTCCTAACAGTGCCCCAAAGACTTTAACACATTTCAACATTAACTCAAAAGTCCACGTTCCAAAGTCTCATCTAACACAAGGCAAGTCCCTTCTGCCTATGAGCCTGTGAAATCAAAAGCAATTTAGTTACTTCCTAGATACAATGAGGGTATAGGAATAGATATATACGCCCATTCCAAATGGGAGAAATTGGCCAAAACAATGGAACTACAGGCCCTGAGAAAGTTTGAAATCCAGAGCAGGGGGACGGGGGCAGTCAAATCTGGAAGCTCCAAAATTATCTCCTTTCACTCCATGTGGCACATCCAGGTCATACTGATGCAAGAGGTACGTTCCCATGGTCTTGGACAGCTCTGCCCTTTGTATGAGTTTGGACAAATACATAATGAAATCTGTCAGTCATTTTAGTATTATACAGAGAGTTTTCACTGCCATGATAATCCTCTGTGTTCCGCCTATTCATCACTCCCCCAATCCCTGGTAATCACTAAACTTTTTGCTTACTCCATCGTTTTGCCTTTTTCAAAATGTCATATAGTTGGTATTGTACAGTATGTGACAATTTCTGATTGGTTCACATCACTTAGTAATATGTATCTAAGGTTCCTCCATGACTTTTCATGACTTGATTGATAGTTCATTTTTTTGGTGCTGAGTAGTATTCTATTGTCTGGGTGTATCACAGTTTATTTATCCATTTACCTACTGAAGGACATTTTGTTAGCTTCCAGATTTTGACAACTAAGACGAAAGCTGCTAAAAACATCTGTGTGCAGCTTCTTGCATGAACATAAGTTGTCAACTTCTTTTGGTTAATACAAAAAAGTGAAATTGCTGGAACATATGGTACGAATATGTTTAGTTTGTCAAGAAATGTCTTGCCAAACTGTCTTTCTAAGTGAATATATGGTTTAAGATTCCCACTAGCAATGATTTAAAGTTCCTGTTGCTCCACATGCCCAACAGCATTTGGTGCTTCAGTCTTCCAGATTTTGGCCATTGTAATAGGTGTGTAGCATTATCTCACTGTTATTTTAATTTGAACTTCCCTGATGACATATGATGTGGAACATGTTTTTATATGAGTATTTTCCATCTGATATATATGTTATTTTAGGAAGTGTCATTTAAGGTCATTGGTCCATTTTTTAATTAGATTGTTTGCTTTGTTATTGTTGAGTTTTCAGAGTTCTTTGTATATTTTGGATAATAGTCCTTGATTAGGTGTCTTTTGAAAGTATTTTTTCTAACAATATGTGGCTTGTCGTATTCTGTTTACATTTTCTTTCATACAGAAGTTTTAAAATGTAATAAAGTCCAGTTTATCAATTATTTATTTCATGGAGCATGCCTTTTTTGTTGTATCTAAGAGCCTTCACCGTACTCAAGGTTATCTAGGTTTCATCCTATGTTATCTTCTAAGAGTTTTATAGTTTTGCCTTTTACATTTATATCTATGATCCATTTTAAGTTAATTTTTGAAAAGTGTTTAAAGCTTATGTCTAGATTCATTTTTTTTTCTTGTGGATGTCTAGTTGTTATAATACTATTTGTTGTAAAGACTTTTTTGCTTTGTAGTATTGCCTTTGCTCTCTGAATTGTATTTATAGGGATCTATTTCTGCAGTCTCTATTCTGTTACATTGATTTATTTGCCTGTTCTTCTGCCAATGCCACACTATCAAAATTATTACAGCTTTATAGTACATCTTGAAGACAGACAGTGTCATCCTCCAACTTTTTACTTCTCCTTCAATATGTGTTGCTTATTTTGTAGTTGTAGCTCTTCAAATAAACTCTAGAATAAGTTTGTTAATAGCAAAATAACTTAGGTGGATTTTCGTTTGGATTGCACTGAATCTATAGAGCAGGATAAGAAGAACTGACATCCTGACAATACTGAATCTTACAAGCCATAAACATGGAATATCTCTTTATTTACTGCTTACTTGATTTCATTTGTCCATTTGTCAGAGTTTTCTAATTTCTTTTTTTTTTTATTTTATTTTTTTTTTTGAGACAGAGTCTCGCTCTTGGCTTAGGCTGGAGTATGGTGCTGCAATCTCGGCTCACTGCAACCTCCGCTTCCTGGGTTAAAGCTATTCTCCTGCCTCAGCCACTCGAGTAGCTAGGACTACAGGCACGTGCCACCACGCCTGGCAAATTTTTCCTATTTTTAGTAGAGACAGCGTTTCACCGTGTTAGCCAGGATGGTCTCTATCTCCTGACCTCGTGACATGCCCACCTCAGCCTCCCAAAGTGCTGGGATTACAGGCGTGAGCCACTGCGCCCGGCCCAGAATTTTCTAATTTCTATCATATAGATCTTATATATATTTTGTTAGAGTTTTTCTTAAGTATTTTATTTTTTGGTTTGCTTATGTTCTCAATTTCAAATTGAACTTGGTCATTGCTGGTATATGGGAAAGCAACTAACTTTTGTATATTAATCTTCTATCCTGTAACCTTCCTATAATCATGTATTCGGTCCAGAAGATTTTTTTTGTCTATTTTTGAATGTTCTAAGATGATCATGCAATCTATAAACAAAGTTTTATTTCTTCCTTCCCATCTGTACACCTTCTATTGCCCATTATTGTCTTACTGTATTAGCTAGTACGTCTAATACAATGTTGAAAAGGAATAATGAGAGAAGACATCCTTAACTTCTTCCTGATCACAGTGGAAAACCTTTGAGTTTCTCACTATTAAATATGATGTTACCAGTAGTATTTTTGCAGATTTTAAAATATCAAGTTGAGGAAGCTCCCCTCTATTCGTAGTTTACTGAAGGTTTTTTTGTTGTGTTTTGTTTTTCACCATGATTCTGTGATGGATTTTTTCCAATTCCTTTTCTGCATCTATTGATACAATCGTGTGTTTTTCCTGTGTAAGCCTGTTGACGTTATGGATTATATTAATTGATTGTTGAATGTTGAACCAACTTTGTATGCCTGGGATAAATCTCACTTGCTCATAGTGTATAATTATTTTTATACATACTGAATTTTATTTACTAATATTTTGTTGAGAATTTTTGCATCTATATTCATAATAGATATTGGTCTATAGCTTTTTTTCTTAGATTGTCTTTGGTTTTGGTATCAGGGTAATGTTGGCTTCATGGAATGAATTGGGGAGTATTTCCTCCATATTAACATGCCATGTAGGTTTGTAGCCTAGTGTATAGTAGGCTATACCATCTTGGTTTGTATAGGTGGACTCTATGATGTTTGTACAATGACAAAGTCACTTAACAATGCATTTCTCTGAATGTATCCCCTTTGTTTAGTGATGCATGACTGTAGTTGAACTAATGTCTATTATATTTGTTACAGTTTTCCATTATTTCCCATTTTTATTTGTTCCTACTTTTGTCTTCCACTCTTTTTCTGTATTTTGTGGTTTCAACTGAGTATTTTATATAATTTCATTTTTTCATTTCTGAAGCATATCAGTTATAGTTCTTTTGTATTTTACTTTTTAAAGAAGTTTCCCTAGAGTTTGCAGTATCCACTTACAGCTAATACAACTCCAATTTGACATTAGACTATACTGCTTTATGACTAATACAATTATCTTATAACAAAATAATTACAGTTTCTCCCTTCTGTTCTTTGTATTATTGCTGGCATTCATTGTAACTACATATAATTACATAAGCACACACATACATATATATGCACAGGATATATACATAAACATACATAATTAAATGCATTCTTACTATCATTATTTTTAACAAACTCTTATCTGTTATATCAATTAAGAATGAGAGAGTCAAACTTTTTATTTTTACCTTATTCTCCCTTCAATCCTCTTTCATTCTTTGTGTATTCTTTATGTATACTAAAGTTCCCGAGCTATATTATTTTTCTTCTCTCTAAAAATCTTCTTTTAGCACTTCTTGCAAGTCAGGTCTACCAGCAACAAATTCCCTCAAATTTGTTTGCCTGTGAGAGTCTGGATTTCTTCTTCTTTTTGATGATAATTTTGCAGGGCACATATTTCTAGAGTGGTGAACATATTTCATCTATTCTCTTCTTGCTAATATGGTTTCTGAGAAGTATAATGTAATTCTTCTTACTCCGTAGGTGAGGTGTTTTTCCCCCACTGGCTTCTTTCAGGGTTTTTCTCCACCTTTGATTTTTCTGTAGTTTGAAAATGATATGACTAAGTGTAGTGTCTTTGGCATTTATCTTGCTTTGTGTTCTCTCAGCTTCCTGGATCTGTAGTTGCATGTCTGACGTTAACGTGGGTAAATTCTCAGTCATTGTTTCAAATATTCATTCTATCCTTTTTTTCTTATCCTTCTAGTATTCCTATTAAACTTGTGTTATACCTTCTGTAGCTGTCCCACAGTGTGTGGATATTCTGCTTGTTCTTTTCAGGCTTCCTTTTTTTTTTTTCCAGTTTTGGAGGTTTCATTGATGTAGCCTCAAGCTAGTACGTCCTTCTTCAGCCATATTCCTTACACTAATAAGTTCATAAAAGACATTCTTCATTTCTGTTACCGTTTTTGGTCTCTAGCATTTCATTTAGGTCTTTCTTAGGCTTTTCCTCTCTGTGCTTACACTGATCATCTGTTCTTGCGTGCTGTCCACTTTATCCATTAGAGCCTTTAGCTATTAATCATAGTTGTTTCAAATTCCCAGACTAATAATCACAATATCACTGCCAGGTCTGGCTTTAATGCTTGCTCTGTCTTTTCAAATTGTGTTTTTTGCTTTCTAGTAATTTTTTTCTTGATAATCAGATACCAGGTATTGAGTAAGAAAAACCACTATGAATTAGAAATGTAGAAGTAAGTTCTTGGGGGAGGGAAGCATTCTATAGTCTCTATGCTTAGATTTCAATCTTTTAGTGAGTTTATGCTTCTAGAGTATACATTTCACTATACAATTATTTATTCAATTTATTTTCTCTCCTTATGTGGGACTGAATGGCTAGAATGAGGTAGATTTGAGCACTTCCCTTCTCCTACATAAACGGCTGGAGCTTACCTGAGTTGGATATTTCCCTCCTTCAAGGTCTATTAGGCTCTGATAAAATCCCAGCAAATTAGACTCTGATTAACTAGTTCTTTTCAATGAGAAACTATGTTTTAAGTCACCAGATTTGTGATAATTTGTCCTACAATACATCATAAATGTAGTTAGTTTTCATACAAAGTTTAGATAGTCATAGATTTTCCCTTCTTCAGAAAATAAAAGAAGAGCAGAATTCAAAGTACTACTTCAAAATGTGTGAGAGAGAAAGTAATACAATTTTATAGACAGTATATCTGTTTGCTAGGAACTATTGTGTATTTTTAGTACACAGTAATGACTGTACAGCATGCAAAACTATCAAGCTTAATGTATATTCCAAAATCAAGCATGTAGAAGCCTTGTCGAATTTAGTTGCTGCCAATATTGTCCTTAGAAATAGTAGGTTGGCTTCGCAACTATATGTAGAAAATGGTTATAGTAAACAATTCCTCTCTGATGTTTGCCATGAAATTGACTCACGATATCAAGAATATGTCTAGTTTGCTGATGTACAAATGGCTTACTGCTCAGACAGAAGGGAATGGAATTATGTCAGAAAAGGGCTAAGACTTGTAAGAAATGGATGAGAATGGGATAGAAAAAGCCCAGTGTTAGCAAGGAGATTATCATGTACAAGTCTGATTTGGGGAGATGTAAAGGAGAGATATCTTTAACTTTTTAATATTTTTTAATTTGCCTTGGGAAAGATATCTTTTAAGGAAACAATTTTGGAATCTGAATTCTTCTTAAAAACTTTGTCATATAAATACAAATGCAGACAATTGAATATTTTGAATTTATTTCTTTTCTGTTCTAAGGTGCTTCTCAAATAAACAATTGTGTTTGTATCAACAGTTTATTAGAATATTGCTTTCGGCCATGATGTAGTAACGTAGACCAAGTTTGCCCTACAGCCCAGAGCAAACAATAAATCTGAAAAAATATTGGAAATCCTGGTTTTAAAGGCATTGGACATCAAGCTACAATAGATAGTGATCTTAAAACATTGAAAACAAAAGAGGAGAGCTATAAAATTGCTCTAGCTTACTACACTGCATTTTCAATTTCTACCAAGGAGTAGGAAACAAGGCAAAATCCAGTGGACTCCCTATACTTACACTGCTTACTTTTTGTAGCATTTCTCAGATTTTTTTTAAATTTTCATACTTCTTCCAAAAGTACTATTATTGCATGACTTAGAATAGCAAAATTGGTAAGTGGAATAATAGAAGGGCTGAAGATTTAATGCCAAAAGCTAATCAACCCATACATGTTTATGTGATATTTCAGATATGCTGGTTTCTGTGTTCCCTTGATTTTACATCTATGGACACTGGCACTGGACTGTGGTATTACTTTCTTCAGTTACACTACAGCCAACAATTGTCCACACATAATGGGAAAGTGAAGAGGAACGAGAAGATATGTTAATTTTTTTCCCAATGTATTCCTCAGTGGTATTTTTCCATCAGCCCCTGTTCCCGGGTGCAGCTTCAGCTGCTTCTGCTTTCCCCTCTGCACTGTTCTCTCTCCCGCCTCCTCAGAGTTCACAGGTCTTCTCTCTTCCCAAGGCATGTGTTGCTGTTCTTGTCCTTGTCGTTATTTTATGCCCTCATGTTAACATTCAAAAAGGTAAAATTATTACTTTCATGCAGATGTAAAAACAAAAAACCTTTTAAAGTTCTTATTCTACTGAGTAATCAATGAGGGATCCAAGGAAATGTTTTAGCTGGTTCAATAGAGAATCTTGTGAGTAAACACATTTAGAGATCAGTACTAATTCCATGAATATGCAAATGGAACAAAACTGTTTCTCACGGGAGTGAAGCCAAATGAACCTACATTGTATAGGACAGGATTTGCTTGTCTATAGAAAAGAAATATTTTGCATTGTTATTGGATTATCTACAACTTAAAGAGTTCTAAATAGCCTCCATAAAATAGGAATCAGGCAACCCTGAAAGGGATCCTCTAGAGTTTTAAAAATTCAGTGAAGCACAAATATTATCCTGCCCTGGGTTTCTTATTTCCTTTTATAGTTGCTATAGGGTTAATCCCTGAAGAGAAAACCAGCAGCCCATAGTGAGTCACCGAGATGAATTGGATGTGAACTTCCGCAAATTTATCATTATTTCTCTTTTACTTATTTTCTGGCAACATTATGGAATAATTTCCTTAGAAAAAATGCAAAAATAAAAATAGCATCATTTATCCAGGCTCCTAAGGGACTTGAAGTTTATGTTCAGTGACAAATTTTAAAATGATAAACCAAGTAATCATCTTATAAATGTCACCTCTTTTTCCTTTAAAAAATGAAGCACCAATATAATATACATTTTGGCACAATCTGATGATTTTGATTTCCATATTTTTGAATATCCTATGTTATGGCATCAAGATGTAAAAACTTTACATTTACGTTGGTATCAAGTAGGTATTGTCTTAGAATTGAAGATATTTTACATAAATAAGAATGAGTATTATACTGAATGCTGCACTATAAAAATGTATAATCAATCTGATATATCACATACTGAATATAATCATTTGATCATTCAACAATATCATCATTTGATTATTCATCATTTTGCCCCTGGTTGATTTGATGGCTTTCATAGCTACACATGCGCACACACACACACACAGAGATACATACATATGTATATACTTCTTGATATTTACTGATATATTTACATATATATATCAGTCACAAATACTAGTGATTTTCTTCACTTGTTTGCACCTTTAAGTTTTAGTCATAATGTAAATTTATTCCCTTTATGAAGTATGCAAATTAAATCAGAGTTTGCACATGTGGAAAGAACTCATATACCTAGAAACAGTAAATGTCACATGAGATATTTAATATGAAGAACAAATACTACACAAATAATGTGGTATATTGATTATGAAAACTATTTTCTTGGAGCACAATAGTTATTCTGGAATATTCCTTTGTCAGTTAGATCCTGGTAAATTGCTAGATTATTTTTTCTTGCAACCCCCCTTCTCCATTCCCCGTGCCCACTATTCCAAAACATGAGAATGATACAAGATCACATCATTGAGTGTGTTTTCTGTTTATCTTTACAGCTAGGTGAAAAAACAAACCTTAAACATGAAAAATAAAGAAAATAAGCAGTGTTCATAAGTGATGTTCAGAAACCCTAATCTAAAGATAGTGCTGACTTGATTTTTTCTTATTTAAATGCAAATACTTTATCTTGCTGAAACATTCACTTTCCGTTTCAGTGGCAATTACTGACTGTGCACAGCTGTGCCCCACCCCTCAATTGTCAATAATGTACTATTTCAACCCTAGGAAAAAATTATTCTTTAACTGTTATAACCACACTATTTTTGAATGTATTAGCGTCATCTCTTCCATGTCACAGGCTTCACTGCACTCCAATTCCAGTTGGTTTTGCGACTGCTATGGTCAATTCTACTGAAGGCACCTCACCATAGATAAGGTTTCCAAGACAGGGATTTCAGCTATGAACATTTTCTTTCCATTTAAAGTTTCTCCTCCACTTGTTCAAAATCTGAGCTATCCTACAACACATCTTTAAGCTCTGTCAGTGTATTCATTAGTATTCTCAAGAAATACTAAGAAGTATGTGTTTCTCCTAGAAGTATGTATAACTTATATTTAGTATAAAATTCATTATATGTCTGCTATTCTTGAAGAGAGAAGACTTTTACTTAGTAGGACTGAATTTTTCAGGAAAGTGTTCATGATTCAGTTTTGACATATGTTCCACTAGAGTAGCCTTCTCGAGAACCAACTGATTCCCACCTTCGTTAGCTGATTAAAGGGTGAAATCCACCTAGGGATTTAGAGTCCTTTTTTGTAAGTTAATGGCCAGAAAGGATGGAAATATAGGGGAGAATAAAACGGTTTCTCTTCAAACTTAAAAAAAAGAGAAGGTTTTAATTTGTTATTTTAATTAGGGCACCATTTGTGGCATGATGACTGCATGTATTATTATACAGAGAATTGATTCTCAGAAAAAAACAAAAGGTTCCAGAGAGGCAACTGTGAATTAAAATCGATGATGGTGACAAAGAGGATGATGATATAATGAATATCACATTACACAGCATTTTACATGCCATATGAAATTTATAGTGCTTTATTTCATTCTCACATTTTCCTAGCAGCGTCAGGATAGGAGTATCTTGATGTAGCTTCCAAAGCCAGATGGTGTTGGTTTGACTCCTCAGTTCACAACTTCCTAGCTGAGTGACTTTGTAGGTTTTCTTTTTGATCATCCATAAAATGGAGACATTAATATTAAATAAGATAATGTGTATAAAGGACTTGGTACATTGTAAATTTTTAATTTATTATTACCACCATCATACAAGTCGGAAAATTTAGAATTCAAAGCGTTAAATAGCATACTTGAAAGAGCCAGTATATGCTTTGATGGACTTCAATCCCAGGTGTTTATAATTTCAGTCCAGAGTGATTCTGAGTCAGAATGTTTAAATTTAATCCTGCCTTCCACCTACTAGCCATATGCTTTAGGAAACATTATAAAATCTGCTTGAGTCCCAATCGATGTCTTCAAAATCAGAGTGATAATAATATAAATATTTTAAGAGTTATCCTAAAATGTAAATGACCTGATATATATATCATATATAGCATATTTTATATATAATATGATATATAATATATAACATATGTATGTATAATATATATGTATATACATATATATTATAATATATATGTATATACATATATATGTATATATTATATATGATAAATATGTGTGTGTATATATATATATGGCAAGAGAGATTTATGCATATAGAGACCACTCAGTTAATGTTCAATACAATTATTATGTATTATACTTTGCAGTCTCTCTGATATTTTTGGGTAACTATTAAAATAATTTAATTTTATCAATATAAATTATAATATATAAATTATATTCCTTTAATCAAGATACCTTTTTTACATTCAGATGCATGATCTATTTTGAAATAATCTCTATTGCAATCTACTCTTATTGGATGCCAAGTTACTTCTAAAATTATTATAATGTTTTCTTGAATAGCACAGTCTATGGATATATCTTAGATTGCCTGATGCATGTTGATTCTTTTATGGGCGTCCAAACATAAAACACAATCAAGATTAGGGCTGTGTTGACTTCAGATGGAGGGCTCATAACATAAGGGTTTTGCTGTTTTGCTTTAAACCAAACAGCCCTTCTAATACTACCTTGAACTTAAAGGAATGGCTTTATATCCAAACTAATTAATATGACTCCATACCACCAGAATTGTTCAGTTTGAACTAAGTCAGGTAGTTCAACTGATAACTTTGCAAGCCTCAAAGTATTTGTTAGTCTCTGTACAAATATGTCAGTTGTTAGTCACCTACTGGTATTTAGAGTATTTTCAGAGTATGATGAGTCTCAACAGAAGAACACATGGCCCCTGGAATTGGTAATAATTTCCAAATTGTTGAGGAAACAGGGTCAGACATATTTATTTTTGTTTATTTTTTAGTCACAGGGGAGAATAAATAGTTAATAATTTTTTTAAACAGAAATAAAACTAAATTTAAGAGGCTGGTAGAGAAAGGATGCAGAGGGAAGAAAAAGGGCAAATCAGTGATTTGAGTGAGGCAGAAATATTTGAGAATATAAACTTCCAAAGCCAAAAGCATGTAGATGGAAAGAAGAAGAAATTTTTCAAAATGAAAACACACAAAGGAACAATAAGCATGCCTAGATGAAAAGACAAAATATAGACTTCCATTATTCAAACCAAACATCCCACTGAAAACAATGAAATATGCTAAAGTGTGTGTGTGTGTGTGTGTGTGTGTGTGGTGTGTTAGCTTGCAAAATGACCTGATTCCTTCAGCTCTCCTTATATCCACAACTTTTCATACACATTTACAGCTTCTTATATTAAAACATAGAGTCTATTTCCCCTGTCCTGCTTGTAAGACTTGCTTTGGCAATACAATGCCACCGAAGTTGTGGTGTGTCAATTCCACACCAAAACCTCAAGACCCCTTATGCACTTGTTTTCAGAACACTGCCATTGAGAATGAACATTTGAACAATACCTGACTAGCCTGTTGGATGATATGAAACTCTGAGAATTAGATCTGAGAACACTAATTTATCCCAGTAGAGGCACCAGGCATGTGGGAGACCCTAGTTAATATCAACAAAGACAATTCACAACTCACACACTGACTGACTGCAGATGTATGATCAAAGGCATCCTAGACCAGTGGGGTCCAAGTGACCGAAAATTCATGAGGTAATTTGATATTTCTCCCTATCTATCTATCTATCTATCTATCTATCTATCTATCTATCTATCATCTATCTATCTATCTATATAAAAAATGTGTGTGTATTTAGAAAGATATATATATAGTATATATATATCTATAAAGATATATATATATCTATATATAATTTCTCTCAAATATCTATGAATGTTGGCCAATTTTTATAAGAAATTCTGAACCCAGAGACAGAAGTTGATGATCAAAACACAGAGCCTATTTCTACTGTGAAGATGTTTGCTGATATCCCCTCAGTTTTGGTTTCACAGCTTTAATATGCTAGGGTCCCTCATATAATGGAACCCCAAAGCCTACTGAAGAGTATTCATATAAGATATTCTCTTCATTAATCAGAGGGCTCAAATAGCTACCATCTCAATGTAGATATACATGATCCATATTAACGAATTATAGCATCTCAATGTAGATAAATGAATGAAGTAGAACTAAATGTGTAGCCCTAAATATGTATCCCTCCCACTTGCCCTCCCTAAACTCAAGGTGTTACAGAGAAGTATGTCTTAATTTGTCCTTGTGTGTAAATGCTACCCAAGCATGAATAGCTTAGGCAAGTTTAAGCATTTTCAGCTAAAATTTAAGACCTTGTTGACTGGGAGTGCCGATAGGCACGTGGTGGAACTAATATGAAGTATCTCTGAAGGAAAGCACAACATCGTAAGCATTTAGAAATATGTATACATAGTTTCTTAAGGACAATATGCAGAAAATGGTCAGAATGAAAAGGAAGGAAGACCGGAAGGAAGAGATAAACAAAGCAAAATGAAGAAGAAACAATAAATATAAGAGACAGCATAGATAGACTCATACATAACCTCAGATGCTATAGTTAGTTAATATGGATCATGCTTAATTGGTTTAAAGAAATAAGTAATGAGCTTGAAATTAACTGTAAGGAACAAGTAATTATGAAATGTGGCACATTCGAGTTCTAAAAGGACCAAAGAAATATTCTTAAAATAGAAAATGAAATAACCAAATTTAGACACGAGGAAACACAATGAACATATTTGTCAGTATATTGGACAAAATTGAAGAGAGAATATAAATTGAAAGATGAATCAGAAATTATTCATAAAGAGCATAGAGAGGTAAAGAAAGAAAATACAGAAGAGTGTATAAGAAATACGAAGTGTACGATAAGAATGTATACAATATATTGGATTGTAGTCTTGGGGTTGGTGGGGGAGAGAAAAATGTAAAGACTTTATTTAAAAAGATAATGGCAGAAAATTTCTATTAAAGATGAAACAAAAATCCAAGATTTATAGTCTCAGAGGCTCCTAAGGATGATAAAGAAGGAAAAGGAAGGGAAGGAAGAAGAAGATGAAGGAGAAAAAGAAAAGAGAAAGAGGCAGTGAAGAGAAGTAAGGAAATAAAGCATTCATGTGTTTTTTTTAAACTGAAAAAAAAATAAAAAATCTTAAAAGCAGGGAAAAAAATACTTTGAAAGGAATAGCAGCTAGACTAAAAGCATCCTTTTAAATAGCAACCTAAAATGCTAAAGGTGATAGAAGACATTTTCAATGAGCCAAACTAAAATAATAGCCAACTTATACTTTCATATACTGGAAATGTTTTTCAAGAATGAGAGAAAAGCAAACATGTTTCAGGAAAAAAAAAGTTTACCACCAACAGATATCCACTAATGGAAATGCTAAAGGAAGAAAAAGAAAGTAAAAATTAATGGAAAATCTGAAATGGAAAAAAAAAAGAAAGACAAGAAAAAATTTAAATGTTGACAATTTTTTTAAAAAAATTCTAAGTTAAACAGTGTTGGGGCTCAGAAAACAATGCTCCAAAATGAAGCCCCCAGAAGCAGCTTCAGAAGCAAAACACTGTTTCTTACCCTCTCCTACCCGCTTGTCTCAGGCCTTCATTCTCATTAAAGGCTAGCCATAGAAACTAGAATTCCTCTTCCCCAAGGCAGGTGATAAAAATCAGAACCTCTTTTTTTCCAAGCCAGCCATAAAGCCTGAAAAATATTATACTAAGTTCCCTTCCAACTTTCTGTATGGAAACTGGCCATAAAGAAATTATCTGACCTACCTTGTTTGATTGTAAGTCATGAGACCCCTCCCCATTCCAGAGAGGGTCCTGCCCTATATGCAGAAAACAAAGTGCTGCACACAGACGCCAAAAGAGAATCTAAACAGACAGTCTTGGCTGGATTTCCCCACTCAGTCTATTAGCACCAGCTCATACTCTTTTTGTACTAGACCAGTGGGGTCCAAGTGACCGAAAATTCATAAAAATTCATATTTCTACATGCTGTCTGAATTTTATTGAACCTAAGCGTAAAAATGGACAATTTCCCCTGTGTGTGTGGGTCTTCATTCTGAAGGCTCCTGAGTCACATAAAACTCTGGTCAAATACATTTGTATGCCTTTTTTCCTTTATTAACCTGCCTTTTGTAAATGATCTTCAGTGTCACTTCAGAGGGTGAAGAGGAAGTGTGCCTTGGTTCCTACAACAGAAATACTCATACACAGTATTTTAAAAATCAAGTATGAATTAAAATGAGAAATGTTAAAACATTAGTCAAAATTGGTATAATTGAAAATCAAATGTTTTAAAGTACTTTCAGTTTAAGAGAGAAAAAATAAAAATTATATTTAACTTTAAGGTTTCACTGAGTGCTTTCTAGATAATGCTGAAAGAATGAGAATTTAATATTTTAAAACCACTAAGAGAGTGAAAATGAAATTATTAAAAACATAGTAATTATAAAAATGATAAAGAGACATACAATTTATGCAATAAATACATAGGGCAAAATAAGATTTCAGATTACTCTAGCATGTAAGTATTTACATTAAGTAAAAAGAAAAGGATTACATGCTTCAGTTGAAGGATAACGACTTGAGGAAATAAGCTCAACTCTATGCCGTTTATAAGAAACATCAAAAACCTAAAGATACAGAAGAATTGAAAGTAAAAGGATGGTGAAAAACATAGTATAAAAATATTATAAAAATCGATACCACCATATTAATATTGACAAGTTAGATTTTGACGATGTATGACAGATGTTGCTACAAATATAGAAATTGATTTCATAATGACAAAGGCTTAGCAAGCAAAAATACCATTTTAAAATGCATAGACCAATAGCATAGATTCAAACAGCATACTCAAAAATGTAAAGTGAAAATTGACAGTAAAAAGGAAAACAAGTCACATTTACAAAGATAATGTGTATATTTTCACATATATATCTAGGAAATAAATTAAGAAACAAAGAATTAGTGATGAGCTATGAAATACAAACAACACATTTAACAATCATGACCTAATGGATATATGTTGAACATTTAACAACTACTGCAGTGTACACATTATTTTCAGTTGGAAACATTTATATAAATTAACCATTTACTGGTCTATAAATAAGTGAAATTCAGCAAGAGGAAAGAGCAAACTTTTATGTAGTACATTTATGTTTATTTAAGCACAAAAACTTTCAAAAAAGATCTTCCTCAAATTTCTGAGAAACTGTTAATATTGCATTTTCTCTAAAGAAGCTATTCATTAGATCTGCCTTATTGGGCCTTTATTACTGTGTTTTATTTTAATTTTTCTTTTCTATTCAAATGCTATTTGCATATCTGTCACAATGTGTGGCATCATTCTAAGGCAGAAATGTGAAGACAGCTGAAAGTAATCACTGATTAAGAAAGATGCTGTCACAAAATTTTTCACTTTTGTATCATTTTGGAAAAATCACCCATGAAGCCAGGCAGACTGGAGTTTGAGTAATGGCTGTGTTGCTTGCTAATCTCTATTATTTGACAAGCGTCTTTTATCTCACTGAGCTTCCTTTGCAATGTTATCTATAAAATTTAGATAATAACGTCTCTCTTCTTCCCTCCACCCCCAAGCATTAGGGCAGTAATATACCTCACACAGCTTCTTGCCCAGAGCATATACAGTTGAATAACATGGGTTTGAACTGTGTGGGGTGCACTTACATGCAGATTTTTTTCTTTTCAACCAAACTTGGATGAAAAATACAGAATTTGGCTAGGTTCAGTGGCTTGCCCTTGTTTTCCCAGCAATTCAGGAGATTGAGGAGGGAGGACTGCTTCAGGCCATGAGCTGGGGACTAGCCTGGGCAACTTAGGGAGACCCCCATCTCTAAAAAAGTAAAAAAGAAAATTACTCCTGCTACTGGCATGTGCCTGTGGTTCCAGTTACTTGGGAGGCTGAGGCGGGAGGATTGCTTGAGCCTAAAATATCTGAGGGGGCAGTGAGCTATGATCATGCCACTGCACTCCACCCTGGGCAACAAAGCACAAACCCTTCTCAAAAAAAAAAAATACAGTATTAGTGGAATGCAAAACCTGTGTACAATGAGGGGCCAAATTTTCATACACACAGATTCACAGGATTGACAGGGGATCTTGGGTATGCAGGGAGTTTGGTCTATGTGAGGGTCTGGAAACTTCTCTGGCACATACCAAGGGATTATTATATATTTGTGATGTATAGTAGCTATTTACTATTAGTATTGTGAGACCTCTAGGGTAGCTATTACTATTAGTAGCTATTAGTGATGATAGCTATTACTATTAGTATTGTGATACCTCTCCATGGGTCTTAAACACAACATTTTATTTTAAACATAAAATAGGATACATTTTATTAAACATAAATTTAGTATCAACTTGAAACCTGAAAGAACAAAGTATTTTTAAATCAACTCTGAAAAGCAAAAGTTCAGATGGAAAAACTGACTCCAAAAGGCAATGTCAAAGGTTTTCTATCTCTTAGGTCATTAAAAAATAGTCTTTTTAAGACATTATAGTCAATACAGTGTGGTGTGATTCTGGGTTGTCAAGGAAATGAACAAGATAACCTAAACGGCCTTTCCATCTTTAAAACTTCTATGATCTTCAGTTACAAGAAGACTTTTTTCTTCCTCTATTTTTCTTCATTACCGTTTTCGTTTATCAGATTTCAGTGAGAATGGACAGCTTTAAATTCTATAACTCGTCTATTCAATCATATACCTTCAAATGTCAATTATTTTGTATGGTATTTTTCAAAGGAATTGGTTCACTACTCACCTCTCAAACGCGTGCAGAATCAGAGAAGAAAATTTGGTTGCTTATAATAACAACTACATCTCACAATTGCCTCCTATTAATGGCATATCTGTGGATTCAGTTGCACGTTTAGTTTCCTCCAGTTTATGTATGAGAATCATTCTGTGACCTTTTTTTAAATCAGATATTTAACGTCATCCTCATCCATTACCATCAAGCTTTGGAAAATTCTTACTGAATAGATTTTAGGTTAATGTTATACAAAGTTATGTTACCTCCTATATTCCCAAGGCCTACCATCTATAAAAAATATCTTGATACAGAAGCAATTGACTAAGCATATAAGATGTCAACAAGATTAGCATTTCCCAAGATTCTACTAAACCCCAGAAAACACGGCATACTCCGGATGAGTAAAAACACAGATAAAATAAACATATTATGTGTAGGTTGAGGTTAGAAGCATTAGTGGGAATCATGCATTGTGAAGAGTTGAGAGAATTTTAGTTTTTTATTGTGTGAGTATGGGCAAGTTATTTCTTCTGCTCAATTACCTCTTGAGATAGCTGTGACCAGTTTTGTCTGGCTCTACATCCTTTTCATTCATGGTGTTCAAAGTAGCATTTGGATGGAATAACTCAAGTCTAATTTTAAGAAAAAGCCCCAATACATTCTTTTGACTGCGCAGATAAATTGCAGATAACATTGGTATAATCCACCCATATTATATACATCGGGAAAAAGAGAAAAACCTATGACATTTGCTAAGTAATAATAATTCATATTTGAAAATTCAAATATGATAAGTACCATAAAAGTGACAAACCACCTAGAATATACCCCATGTAAAAAAAGGATGTAAACCTAATGATACTATATTACACAATATACACACTCTCTTTATATATATGTAATATTGGACATATGTATTATACTGTACATATGTGTGGCATTATATAATACTATAAACCCAAATCTGTCTGTAAATTGTCATATTTCTTTGGAAAAATCTTGAAGGTGTCTCTGTATTTAAACTTTTATACTTATTGATAAACTGTATAAAATTATTAAGCCTTCACAATAGACAATTACTTTAAAAAGATCATTTCTAAAACAGTTACATTTTTGAAGTAAACCTTAAAAGTTTGTAGTTTTAAGAATTTTATTATTATAAACTAGCTAGCTTGTTAAATGTTTCTCTGAAAGAAAACCTTATCAAGATCACGACATTCGACAATGGAAAATAAATCAGGTAAGTTGTCTAAGTTTCTCAGACTCTTAATTCCTCTTCTTAAGCCGTTGTCTAAAACTCCCTAAACAGTAATGCAGAATATTAAATTATTATTTCATGAGCTTATTCACCTAATTTTAACAGTGTTTGATAAATCAAAGGATGTTTGATTTCCTTAACCACAAACTTTCTACAAAACCAAGTTCATTAAGCAATACGTCCAAGCAGGAGACAATTGATATTTGGGCCCTCTAGATCTATATAATTGAAGAGACCTGCTTTAAGAAAATGAATACAGATCAACAATATGCCAATAAACTGGAAAATTAGAAGAAATTCACAAATTCCTAGACAATGTTTGATAAACCAAAGTGTAAGCACATACAACCTACCAAGATTGAACCAGGAAGAAAATACAAAATCTGAACAGACCAATAACAATTAACGAGATCAAAGCCATAATAAAAAGTCTCCCAGTTAAGAAAAGCCTGAAACCTGATGGCTTCACCGCTGAATTCTACTAAGCATTTAAAGAAGAACTAATACCAATCATACTCAAACCAATCTGAAAAATAGAAGAGGAGGGAATATTTCCAATGCATTCTCCAAGTCCAGTATTACCCTAATACCAAAGCACACATTATTGCACATTGAAAAAGAAAACTACAGGCCAATATCTCAGATGCATATTGATGCAAAACCTCAATAAAATACTAGCAAACCAAATTTGACAATTCGTTAAAAAAATCATTCATCATGACAAAGTGGGATTTATCCCAGGGGTGCAAGGATGGTTCATATGCAAATTAATTGCTGTGATACATCGTATCAACAGAATGAAGGAAGAAAACCATAACATCATTTCAATTGATGCTGAAAAGCATTTGATAAAATTCAACATCCCTTTATGATAAAAACTCTAAAAAATCTGGGCATAGAAGGAACATAACGTATCATAATAAAAGCCATACGTGATAGACCTGCAGCTGGTATCAAACTGAATGAGGGGAAACTGAAAGCCTTTCCTCTGAGATCTGGAACATAACGAGAATGCCCACTTTCTCCACTATTATTCAACATAGTACTGAAAGTCCTAGCTAGAGGAATCACACAAGAGAAAAAAATAAAGGGCATTCAAATTGAAAATAAATAAGTCAAATTATCCTTGTTTGCAGATAATATGACCTTATATTTGGAAAAACCTAAAGACTCCAGAAAAAAAGTGAAACTATTAGAACTAATAAATACAGTAAAGTTGCAACATACAAAATCAACATATAAAAATCAGTAGCATTTCTGTATGACAACAGTGAACAATGTGAAAAAGAAATTGACACAGGATTTTTTTGGTGCCACATCAACAGCCGGGAATCTCCATGGCTGCTAGCACCTCTGCCCAGATTTTACTCGGGCCTGCTGGGCTTGCTCCACTCATTCAGCCCAGCAGGCTGTGCTCTGCTCACACTACCAATCTGTAACCCGCACCTGCCTCGACTCTGGGCTCAGCCGGCAAATGGTCTGACATGCTGCAGCTGGCTACCGCCTTGGGCGCCAGTGTCTGAACAAGTGGGACACAGGGGCATCTGAAAACTCAGAAATGCCAGCAACCACGGAGCCCCAGGGGTATTACAGCTTTTGTGGGGCGAGTCCCGAGGTCTGAGCCCTCAGGAAGGGTCACACCTCATTTGGTCCTGCCTCTGCAGCTTGGTGAACTGGGACATGTGGTGCCAAGCAGCTTTCTATCCCCCATGGCTCAGCAAGCATGAACATGTGTTACAGCTCTTTTCACATCTGCTGTTCAATGGGTTCCAGGTTCTTGTCCCACAACCAGGAGGAACGAGGTATGTGGACCCCAGAGGATGAGCAAGGCAGAGAATAATATTATATTAGCAACAGAAGAGCTCTGGACAATGGGAGAGGACCTGAAGTGGGCAGCCCTCTGTGTGAGAGGGGGCCTGAAAGCAGGTGGCCATCTGTGAGGTTGAGTCTGGGATTTTTATTGGCTCAGAATGGGGTATTGCATGCTGATTGGTCCATGGGTGGGCCTAGAAAAAGCACCATTAGATTGGCTGCATGGCAACAAGGAAGTATTCACTCCAGTCATGGAATCAACTGGAACTGGCAGCTCTGTTTTCAGACTTCAGGCTGTCTTTGGCTTGAAGATTTGGTTTCACCGGGGACCTGTCTCTGTATGCCTAGGAATTTTGTCTGTATCCTGCTGCTATCAAAATCGTAAAAGTAATCCCATTTACAAGAGGTACAAATAAAGTTAAATACCTAGAAATTAACTTAAGCAAAGAAGTGAATGATCCCTGTAATGCAAACTATGAAACACTGATGAAAGTAATTTAAAAGGACAAAAAATGGAAACATGTTTCACATTCATGGATTGGAAGAATTAATACTGTTAAAATGTCCACATTATCTAAAGCAATCTACAGATTCAATGTAATCCCTATCAAAATACCAATGACATTCTTCAGAGAAATAGAAAAAACAATCTTAACATTTATTTGGAACCATAAAAGACCCAGAATTGCCAAAGCTAGTCTAAGCAAAAATAACAAACCTGGGGGAATCACATTACCTGACTTCAACTTACACTACAGAGCTGTAGTAACCAAAACAGCATGGTTCTGGCATAGAAACAGACACAGAGACCAATGGAACAGAATCAGAACCTAGAGACAAACCCACACGCCTATAGTGAACTCATTTTTGACAAAGCTGTCAAGAACATACATTGCGGAAAAGACAGTGTCTTCAATAAATGGTACCGGGAAAACTGGGTAAAATGAAACTAGACACTTATCACTTGCCACATAAAAAAATCAAATCAAAACAGATTAAAGACTTAAATATAAGATCTCAGACTATGAAAATACTACAAGAAAACATTGGCGAAACTCTGCAGGGCATTGGTGTGGGCAAAAACTTCTTGATTAATATCCCACTAGCACAGGCAACCAAAGGAAAAATAGACAAACGGGATTACATCAAGTTAAAAAGCTTTCTGCACAGCAATGGAAACAATCAACAAAGTTAAGGGACAACCCACAGAAAGCAAAAAAAAAATTTGCAAACTAACCCCCGACAAGGGATTAATAACCAGCATATTTAACGAGCACCAACAAATCTTTAGGAAAAAGTCCAATAATCTGGTTTAAAATGGGCAAAATATTTGAATAGATATTTCTCAATAGAAGACATACAAATGCAAGCAGGCATATGAAAAGCTGCTCAACATTACTGATTATCAGAGACATGAATCAAAGTCATCTCATCTCAGTTAAAATGGTTTATATTTAAAAGGCAGGCAATAAAAAATGCTGGCAAGAATGTGGAGAAAAGGGAACCCTCATACACTGTAGGTGGGAATGTAGACTAGCGCAACCACTATGGAGGACAGTTTAGATCAGCATATCCAAGACATATCTGCACTACGATATTGTTGCAGCTCTATTCACAATAGCCAAGATTTGTAAACAACCTAAGTTTCTATCAACAGATGAATGAATAAAGAAAATGTGGGAGTTATACACATTGGAGTAGTGTTCAGGCATAAAGAAGAGTGAGATCTTGTCATTTGCAACAACATGGATGAAACTGGAGGTTATTATGTTAAGTGAAGTGAGTCAGGCACAGAAAGACAAATCTCATATGTTTTCACTTATTTGTGGGATCTAAAAATCAAAACAATTGAACTCTTGGAGATAGAGAGTAGAAGGATGCTTACCAAAGGCTGGGAAGGGTAGTGGGGGAGTTGGGGGGAGGTAGGAATGGTTAATGGGTACCAAAAAAAGAGAAAGAATGAATAAGGCCTAGTACTTGGTAGCACAATGGGCTGACTGTAGTTAATAATAATTTAGTTGTACATTTAAAACTAACTAAAAGAGTATAATTGGATTATTTGCAACACAAAGGATAAATGCTTCAGGGGATAGATACCTCATTTTTTCATGATGTGATTATTATGCATTTAATACCTGTATCATAACATCTCATGTACCCCATAAATATGTATATATATACCTACTATGTACCCACAAAAATTAAAAATTAAAGAAACAGAAAATGAGTACAAAATTCGACATAAACTACATGTTTATTTAGAAATGAATTTTTTTTTTTGAGATGGAGTTTCACTCATGCCATCCAGGCTAGAGTGCAGTGGCGCGATCTTGACTCACTGCAACCTCCACCTCCCAGGTTCAAGCGATTCTCCTGCCTCAGCCCCCAATTAGCTGGGATTATAGGTGCCTGCCACCATACCTGGCTACTTTTTTTTTTTTTTTTGATTTTTAATAGAGATGGGGTTTCACCATGCTGCCTAGGCTGGTCTCGAACTCCTGACCTCAGGTGATCCACGTGCCTCAGCTTCCCAAAGTGCTGAGATTATAGATGTAAGCCACCATGCCTGGCCAGAAATGAAATATTAATAGTAGATTACAAATTTCAACAGGCTGTCTTTGCCATAAAGTCACAAGACCAAAAAATAAAGTTAACCCAAAACACACTAATTTTGTACTAATTATCTACTAAGAGAATTCTATAATCTTTTTTTCTAATATTTTGACTGCATGATGTTTGTTTTCATGTGCTAATTTTAATATATTAATTTCTGCTTGGCAAAAATAATAGAAAGATCCTTTTCCTCTGGTATTGTTGACCCAAATAGTATTTTTCTATGCTTAACAATTTTGAAAAGTTATTTTTTCAGATTCACAACACATTATGGTAACATCACATAAACTTTTAGGATTGTCATTCAATTTGGAAATGGCTATCAATTTTCTTTCTTTTATGAACTGCTACAGTGATGTATATGCTCTTTCTGATACATATAGGTTTGTGCCATACAAAAGAAATTTGAGTCAATACTATAATGCATGATTCCTTTAGTTGGTTTGATAAGATTTTTTAAAAGTTATATTCAAGTTCTAATACCTGGTAGCAGTGATTATGAACCTATCTAGAAATCTCTGCAGGTGTAATCAAGTTAAGATGAGGTCATTCTAGATTATAATGGGCCCTAAATTCAATGGTGAGTGTCTTTATCATCATCCTGAGCAAAGTATCTCAAGGACAGAAAACCAAACACTGCATGTTCTCACTCATAGGTGGGAATTGAACAATGAGAACACTTGGACACAGGGTGGGGAACATCACACACAGGGGCCTGTCGTGGGGTAGGGGGAGGGGGGAGAGATAGCGTTAGTGAGAGGTGACAGTGTGCTGGCAGTCCTCACAGCCCTCGCTCACTCTTGGTGCCTCCTCTGCCTGGGCTCACACTTTGGCGGCACTTGAGGAGCCTTTCAGCCCACCGCTGCACTGTGGGAGCCCCTTTCTGGGCTGGCCAAGGCAGGAGCCAGCTCCCTCGGCTTGCAGGGAGGTGTGGAGGGAGAGGCGTGAGTGGGAACCCGGGCTGCGCGGGGCGCTTGTGGGCCAGCTGGAGTTCCAGGTGGGCATGGACTTGGTGGGCCCTGCACTTGGAGCAGACAACCAGCCCTGCTGGCCCCAGGCAATGAGGGGCTTAGCACCCGGGCCAGCAGCTGCAGAGGGTGTACTGGGTCCCCCAGCAGTGCCATCCCACCGGCGCCACGCTCGATTTCTCATCGGGCCTTAGCTGCCTTCCCACGGGGCAGGGCTCAGGACCTGCAGCCCGCCATGCCTGAACCTCCCACCCCCTCCATGGGCTCCTGTGTGGCCCGAGCCTCCCCAGTGAGTGCCACCCCCTCCTCCACAGTGCCCAGTCCTATCGACCACCCAAGGGCTGAGGAGTGCGAGTGCCCAGCGTGGGACTGGCAGGCTGCTCCACCTGCAGCCCTGGTGCAGGATCCACTGGGTGAAGCCAGCTGGGCTCCTGAGTCTGGTGGGGCCTTGGAGAACCTTTATGTCTAGCTCAAGGATTGTAAATACACCAATCGGCACTCTGTATCTAGCTCAAGGTTTGTAAACACACCAATCATCACCCTGTGTCTAGCTCAGGGTTTGTGAGTGCACCAATCGACACTGTATCTAGCTGCTCTGGTGGGGCCTTGGAGAACCTTTGTGTGGATACTCTGTATCTAACTGATCTGATGGGGACGTGGAGAACCTTTATGTCTAGCTCAGGGATTGCAAACGCACCAATCAGCGCCCTGTCAAAACAGACCACTCGGCTCTACCAATCAGCAGGACATGGGTAGGGCCAGATAAGAGAATAAAAGCAGGCTGTCCCAGGCAGCAGTGGCACCCCGCTGGGGTCCCCTTCCACACTGTAGAAGCTTTGTTCTTTTGCTCTTTGCAATAAATCTTGCTACTGCTCACTCTTTGAGTCCACACTGCTTTTATGAGCTGTAACACTCACTGCGAAGGTCTGCAGTTTCACTCCTGAAGCCAGCAAGACCATGAGCCCACCGGGAGGAACAAACAACTCCAGATGTGCCACCTTAAGAGCTGTAACACTCACTGCGAAGGTCTGCAGCTTCAATCCTGAGCCAGCGAGACCACGAACCCACCAGAAGGAAGAAACTCCGAACACATCTGAACATCAGAAGGAACAAACTCCAGACGCGCCACTTTAAGAGCTGTAACACTCACCGCGAGGGTCCGCGGCTTCATTCTTGAAGTCAGTGAGACCAAGAACCCACCAATTCCGGACACATTAAGAGATATACCTAGTGTAAATGACAAGTTAATGGGCGCAGTACACCAACATGGCACGTGTATACATATGTAACAAACCTGCACGTTGTGCCCATGTACCCTAGAATTTAAAGTATAATAATAATAAAAAATAAAGTATAATAAAAAAAAAGGAGAGAGAGATTTGGACACAAGCACATAGAAAAGACAAAGAATAGAAAGCTATGTAGTAAAGACAGAGGCAGAGGCAGAGATTGGAGTGTTCCAAATACAAGTCAAGGAATTCCAAGAATTGCCAGGAGCAAGCTGAATCTAGGAAGACACTAGGAAGGATTCTTCCCAGAAGCTTTCAGATGGGGCATGACCCTGCTGAAACCTTGATTTAGGACATCTAGCTTCCAGAACTGTGAGAGATTAAGTGCCTGTTGTTTTAAGCACCCAGTTTTTACTACTTTGTTATGAAAGCCTTAGTAAACTCATCCAATTACAAAGAGAATCTTTAATACCAAATGTGGTAGTTTTAAAATATGTCTACAAAGTATTTGATATTCCTCTCCTTCAAAATACGGAGCTTAATTCCTCTCATTCTCATCCCCTTAAGTGTGGATGAGATTTAGCAACTCACTTCTAATGATTTGAATAAATAGGAAGTGGCAGTGTGAGACTTTGGGAGCTACTTTATAAAATACAGTGAAACTTCCTTCTTGCTGTCTCTCAGATCACTTTCTCTGGGATAAACTAGCTGCTGAATCATGAAGACATGCAGGTAGCCCTGAAGAGAGGCCTATGTGGTGAGACCCTGAGGCCTCCTGCCAACAGCTATGGGGTTGAGCCATTTTGGAAGTGGATCCTCCAGCTGTAGTCAAACCTTGACTGAAAAGTGTCAGAGACAAGAGCCAGAATACACAAGCAAACAGTTCCTGGACAACAGAGCCTCGCAGTCTGTGTGAGACAGTAAGCGCTGTTGTTTCATGCTATTAGTTTTGAATATGTCAGAAAGCAACAAGAAATAACGAACACTCTGAGTATAGTCGTGATAAGAAAGAAGTTTCATTTGTCTACTTTCAATAACAATTTATTATAGCCTTCAATTTTGTACATCTGATAATTAGAAGATCTTTCACAGATTTATTTCTGGCTCCATATATTTTGCACTTTGTTTTCTCTCTACTTCCTACATGTTTCTAGTCATTGGTGCTAGAGGATACATATAAACTCTGGCCAGCATATTATTTTAATAGCAGGAAAATCCACAGAAGCCAATGCTGTAACAGGATGGCTAGGAATTACTTAAATATGTGCCACAGGGGGGGCAAACCATGTAAACAGATTTTTCTGAACCTAACAATGGAACAAGGGAGAATGATAGGAATTAAAAGTGGAATAAGACTAGTCCTAACTGGATATGATTAAAATATTTCATTTTACAAATTTTACAAAAACATGTGACTAGGTGAACAAATTACTAGGTTTCTCCTAGAGCTGAGAAATTACTAGGTTTCTCCTAGAGCTGGTGGCCTTCAAGTGAGGCACCATAAAGCTTAAGTTTCATTAGCTTCACTGTAAATCTACTTCTTAGACCAAGACAATTTAAAAGCCATATATTTTAATCTGTATGTATTAAACCCAAGGGTGGTATTTTATATATTAGTTAAGTTTCTAAACTTACTGAAGATCAATATGAGGCCATTTTAATACATTTGTAAAATGAAAATACCAGACTCAACTAGAGTGCCAAATGAATATTAAATGGTGTTTTAAATACGTTACAGCAAGCTTTGATTCTTATAAAAATAACCATCACAGAAATGAGCATGCCAATGATTTGTTAAAACTCATTTGCTTTTAATTGTTTTCTGCTAAATGATAAAATATAGAACAGAGGAAATGCCATCTGCTAGTTCATATTTTCAAGAAATGATAAAGGGCTCACCATCACCCCCTTTTCATAGTGCTGCTCTCAGCATTAAAATGTGCATGACACCAGATTTTCATAGCAAGGAGAAAGAGCATTTAGAATAAAAGAGAATTAAATTGCCTTTTTTCTCTTCTGCTTGGCAGTACAAAGAATATACAAAAATGTGTACACTAATCAAAGCCAAAAGTAATATCTGAGATATATTAAAAATACAAAAATTAAAATAGAATAGTTTCCACTTTAATTTATAAAACACTTAGATGTTATCACTCCCATCATTAAAGCAAAAAAAAAAAAAAAAAGAATGCTGAGCAGAAAACCAACAACTCTTCTTAGATTGATTACAGAATTGGGGTCACAGGGCAAATTATCACCTCAAAAGCTAGAGGGACAGGTGAATACAGAGACTCACAGCTTATTGAGAGCAGAAGTCACTGGAGTCATCAAATATTAGGAACACCAGAATGGTAACTGATGAGTTACTGGAGGTTGCTGCCTTCAGTAAAATCTAAAATCTAGGGGGGGTCAGTCATAGGTGGAGGGACCCACACTTTACTGAGTTTTACTTCCAGCCTTACGAGGTTTGACAATGAAAGTCAGAGAGAAATCCCATAATGTTTTGGATGAGGAGAGGGGAAAGTAACCATTTTAAAACATATCCATGGGAATAGTTGCCATTTTGAAATATGCTCATAGCATTCTATGGCAAGGGCTTATTGCCAGGAGACATTACTTTGCTGGAACTGTGGTGATATGGTTTGGCTGTGTCCTCACCTAAATCTCATCTTGAATTCCCATGTGATGTGGGAGGGATCCCGTGGTGGGTAATTGAATCATGGGGACAGGTATTTCCCATGCTGTTTTTGTGATAATGAATAAGTCTCATGAGATCTGATGGCTTTATAAAGAGGAGTTCCCCTGCACAAGTTCTCTCTGTTTGCCTGCTACCATCCGTGTAAGACATGACTTGCTCCTCCTTGCCTTCTGCCATAATTATGAGGCCTCCCCAGCCATGTGGAACTGTAAGTCTGTTAAATCTGTTTGTTTTGTAAATTGCCTAATCTCTGTTATGTCTTCATCAGCAGTGTGAAAACAGACTAATACAGTAAATTGGTACTATGAGTGGGTCACTGCTGAAAGAATACCCAGAAATGTGGAAGCGAACTTGGAACTGGGTAACAGACAGAGGTTGGAACAGCTTGGAGGCTTAGAAGAAGACAGTAAAATGTGGGAGAATTTGGAATTCCCTAAAGACTTGTTGAATGGATTTGGCCAAAATGCTGATAATGATATGGACAATGAAATCCAGGCAGAGGTGGTCTCAGATGGAGATGAGAAACTTGTTTGGAATTAGAGCAAGGTGACTTTTGTTAGTTTTGGCAAAAAGACTGGCCGCATTTTGCCCCTGCCGTAGAGATTCGTGAAACTTTGAACTTGAGATAGATGATTTAGGGTATCTGGTGGGAGGAATTTTTAAGCAGCAATACATTTAAGAGGTGACTTGGGTGTTTTTAAAGGCATTCAGTTTTATAAGGGAAGCAGAGCATAGAAGTGTGGAAACTGCAGCCTAACCATGTGGTAGAAAAGGAAATCCTATTTTCTGAGGACAAATTCAAGTGAGCTGCAGAAATTTGCATAAGTACTGAGAAGCCAAATGTTAATCCCTAAGAAAATGGGAAAAAAGGTCTCCAGGACATATCAGAGGTGTTCATGGCAGCCCCTCTCAACACAGGCCCCGAGGCCTAGGAGATAAAAGTGGTTTCATGGGCCGGGCCAAGGGTCGCCGTGCTGTATGCAGCCAAGGGACTTGATGCCCTGCATCCCAGTTGCTCCAGCTTGGCTGAAAGGGGCCAAGGTGGAGCTCAGGCCATGGCTTCAGAGGGTGCAAGCCCTAAGTCTTTGCAGCTTCCATGTGGTGTTGAGCCTGCCAGTGCATAGAAGTCAATAATTGGGGTTTGGGAACCTCCACCTAGATTTCAGATATATGGAAAGGCCTGGATGTCCAAGCAGAAGTTTGCTACGGGGCAGGGCCCTCATGGAGAACCTCTGCTAGAACAGTGCCAAAGAAAAATGTGGGATTGGAGCCCCCGCAAATAGTCCCTATTGGGGCACCACCTAGTAGAGCTGTGAGAAGAGGACCACCATCCTCCAGACACCAGAATGGTAGATTCACTAACATCCTGCACCATGTGCCTGGAAAAGCCACAGACACTCAATGCCAGCCTGTGAAGGCAGCTTGGAAGGAGGCTGTACTCTGCAAAGCCACAGGGCTGGAGCTGCCCAAAACCATGGGAAGCCACCTCTTGCATCAGCATGACCTGGATGTGAGACATGGAATCAAAGGAAATCTTTATGGAGCTTTAAGATTTGACTGCCCTGCTAGATTTCAGACTTGCATGGGGCCTGTAGCCCCTTTATTTTGGCCAATGTCTCCCATTTGGAACAGCTGTATTTACCCAATGTTTGTACCTCCATTGTATCTAGGAAGTAACTGACTTGCTTTTGATTTTATAGACTTATAGGCGGAAGAGATTTGCATTGTCTTGGATGAGACTTTGGATTGTAGACTTTTGAGTTAATGCTGAAATGAGTTAAGACTTTGGGGGACTGTTGGGAAAGCATGATTGGTTTTGAAATGTGAGGGTGAGATTTGGCCAGGGCCATTGGTGGGATGATATGGTTTGGCTATATCCCCAACCAAATCTCATCTTGAATTCCCACATGTTGTGGGAGGGACCCAGTGGCAGGTAAATGACTCCTGGTGCAATTCCTTCCTGTGCTGTTCTCATGATAGTGAATAAGTATCATGAGATCTGATGGTTTTTATATTGGGAGTCTCCCTGCACAAGTTCTCTCTCTTTGCCTGCTGTCATCCATGGAAGATGTGACTTTCCCCTCCTTACCTTCCACTGTGATTTTGAGTCCTCCCCAGCCATCTGGAACTGTAAATCCATTAAACCTCTTTGTTTGGTAAATTGTCCAGTCTTGGGTATCTCTTTATCATCAGTGTGAGAAGAGACTAATACACCTGACTAACATAAGAGAAGAGCAATTGGATGTGTCTAGATCCCTTTGTCCTTCCTATCTAATATAGGGCAGAGATAAAAAGCTAAGAAACGCTTCTGAAGTTCACAGCATAGGGACTCTGGCTTATTAAAAATGTGGAGATTTAATCATAATATTATAGAATGCTTTTCTTAATACCACATCACCATCTCAACAGAGCTAATGTATGATAACAGTGAAATGCAATTAAGAGACCTGCAAGATACAGACTTTGTTTAAGAAGTAGTTTCTAGAAAAATTCAAAGAAAGCAAGACAAAAACAAGGACATTAGAAATTGTAGCTTCTGTCATCTACAGCTACAGCAAACATTAAGCACAACCTAAATACTACTAGTTAGCAATAAAAGCACATACTACAGGCCTTGTTATTTGAGTTCCTATTATCCAACACATCATTTCCCTTTTTCAGCAACAACAACAAAAAAAATTGAAAAGCATTGTAAAGGGTCAGAAAAAAACAACAACAATGTGAAGAGACAAAGCAAACATCTGAAGCAAATTCGTATCTGAGAGTACTTGTGAATTTTAGACAGAGAATTTAATATCAGGATGGTTAAAATGCTAAGTGCTAATTTAAAAAAGCAGAAAAAACATGCCAGAACAGATGGGTCATGTAAGCAAAGAGATGGAAATTCTAAAACACAATCAAAATAATAAAATTGGGTAACAAAAATGGAGAATACTTGTGATGGGCTCACAAGTAGACTAGACACAGCTAAAGAAAAATCAACAAACTTGAATATATGTCAATGAAAACATCTCAAACTGAAATTCATAAAGAAAACAAAATGAAAAAAACCCCAGAATATCCATGAAAAGAGCAAAATGAGCAGGAGGGGTATTTGAAGTAATAGCCGAACATTTTCAAAAAATTAATGAAAGATACCAAACCACAGATCCAGGAAGCTAAGAGAAAATTAAGCATGATAAATATCAAAAAGCCTACACATAGGCTTATCATATTCAAAATGCAGAAAGCAACAAAGAAAAAAACTTGAAAGAAGTTGAAGAATAAACATATCCTATCTATAGAGTAGAAGGGCTAATAATTAGATAGGATTATTTTTTCAAAAATCATGCAAGTAGGAAAACAGTAAAGAAGAAAAAGAAAAACCAACCAACCAACAAACCTGAACAGTTTTGTCATCTATAAACATGACTTGCAAGAAATGCCAAAAGAACTTTTTCAGAGAGAAGAAAAATTATATAGTTTAAAAACTTGGACTATGTAAACAAAGGAAGAGTGTTAGAGAATAAACAAATGAGAGTTAAAAGAAAACCTATTATTTTTCTGATTTCTAGTTGATTTAATAGAAAACTGCTTAAAATATTAATGGTAACAACTTATTGGGTGATTATAGGTATGAATAAGTGAAATGTGTTTAGCAGTATTATAAAAGATGAAAGAGAGAGATTGGGGGTACTTTGTTATAAGGTGCCTCTATTACCTATGAGGTGGTAGAGTGTTATTTCAAAGTATTTAGATTTAGGTGTAAATGTTTATTGCAAACTCTAGGGCAAGTATTAAAGAAAATTTTAAAAGAAGTATAATAGATACCCTACAAAATGAGAAAAAATAAATAATATGAGGTGTTTAAACCAGAGAAGGCAGAAAAAGAGATTAAAAAAAAAGAAGAAATGCATGGAATGAAAAACACAAATATAGTAGATAATAATCTATCTCAATAATTATATTAAATGTGAATGATTAACACACATCAATTAAAAACACAGACTGAGAGGAGAAATTAAAACAAAAAAGTCCCAGCTGTATATCGTCTACAAAAAACCCACTTAAAATATAAAGACACAGATTAAAAGTAAAGGGATGGAGGCTGGGCACAGTGGCTCATGCCTGTAATCCCAGCACTTTGGGAGGCCAAAGCAGGCAGATCACCTGAGGTCAGTAGTTCGAGACCAGCCTGGCCAACATGGTGAAATCCCATCTCTACTAAAAATACAAAATTAGACAGAGGCAGTGGCACGCACCTGTAATCCCAGTTACTCAGAGGCTAAGGCAGGAGAATTGCTTGGACTCAGGAGGCAGAGGATGCAGTGAGCCAAGATGGCACCACTGCATGCCAGCTTGAGGGTGACAGAGCAAGACTCTGTCTAAAAAAAAAAGAAAAGTAAAGGGATGGAGAAAAATATGCCATATTAACACTAACAAAAGAAAGCTGAAATAGTTATGCTAATTTCAGACTAAGCAAACATCAAAACAAAGAAAACTGGCATGGATAAAGAAAATTGTTTACAGTATGATAAAGAGATAAATTCTATAAGAAGATATAACAATTTCTCATGTATATGTGCCTAACAACATATATGTGTCTCAAGTATATGTGCCTAACAACAGTTTCTCATGTACATGTGCCATCACTTTTAATGGGAAAAACCACAATTGCTTTTGCACCAACCTAATAGAATTTAATAACATAAATATAGCTGGGAAATCTCAAAATATTTAGAGATACACAGCACATTTTAAAATAACACAAAGGTCAAGGAGAAGTTTCAAGAGAAATTAAAAATATTTTGAACTCAGTAAAAATAAAAATATAACAAAAATTAGGGATGTAGAAAAGCAATCTTTAGAAAAAAATTTATAGTATTGAATACATATGTTGGAAGACAGGAAATTTGATCTGTGAGGCCAGCATTACCCTAATGCCAGAACCAGATATAGACATTGTTACATGAAAGGAAAACTAAAGACCAATATCTCACACAAACATTGATGCAATTATCCTCAATAAAATATTTTCAAATCAAATATAAGAATGTTTAAAAAGAATTACGCATATCAACAAAGTGGAATTTATCCCAGTTATTTGAATCTGGTCCAACATTTGAAAATTGCTAATGTAACCCATCATGTCAACAGGCTAAAGAAGAAAAATTATATAATTATAACAATAAACGCAGAAAAAGTATCTGACATAATTTAATATCCATTCCTAATAAACACACTCAGCAAAGTAGGAGTAAAGAGGAGCTTCTTCAACGCGATAAAGAACATCTACAAAAAACCTACAGCTAACGTAATACTTAATGGTAAGAAACTAAATGCTTACCCCATAAATTAGTAACAAGGCAAGGGTGTCCACTCTTAACTCTCTTGTTCAACATTGTGCTTACAGTCCTAAAACAATAAGATGTGGAAAGAAAATAAAACATATACACATTGGGAAAAAATACATAAAATTGTGTTAGCTTTCAGATGATATCATAGTCTATGTAGAAAATCTCAAATAATCTACAAAAATAACTTGGAACTAATAAATATAGTGAAGTTTCAAGATAAAAAGTTACTATACATAAATTAATTGTTTTCATGTAGGCAATGAACAAATGGAATTTGTAATTAAAAACATAATGCCATTACATTAGAAACAAAAATATGAAATACTTAAGTGTAAGTCTCAGTAGATATACACAATCTATGTGAGGGAAACTAAAAAACTCTGATGAAAGAAATCAAAGAAGATCTGAATAAATGCAGAGATAACCTATGTTCATGTATAGGAATACTCTATATTGTTATTTTAGAATGTCAGTTCTTCTTAACTTGATCTGTACATTCATCTCAATCCTAATCAAAATCCAGCAAGGTATTCTGTGGATATTGGCAAACTGATTCTAAAGTTTCCACGGAAATTCAACATATCTAAAATAGCCAATAAAATACTGAAAAAAAACAATATAGAGAACAGACTGCTTGACTTCAAGATTTGCTATAAAGTTACGGGAACAAAAAGAGCATGATACTGGTGAAAGAATAAACAAATACACGTGTGGAATACATTAGAAAACCAAGAAATAGATCCAAACAAATACAATCAAATGAACTTTAACAAAGTGCAAAGGAAGTTTAAAGGAGCAAGTGAGGCATGAAGCCAGCTGGCTTCTGGGTCAGAGGGGTGGGGACTTACAGAACTTTTCTGTCCAGCTAAAGGATTGTAAATGCACCAATCAGCACTGTGTCTAGCTAAAATTTTGTAAACACACTAATCAGTGCTCTGCATGTCTAGCTAATCGGGTGGGGATTTGGAGAACTTTTCTGTCTAGCTAAAGAATTGTAAATGCACCAATCAGCGCTCTGTGTCTGGCTAAAGGATTGTAAATACACCAATCAGCACTCTGTCAAAACGGACCAATCAGCACTCTGTAAAATGGACCAATCAGCTCTCTGGAAAATGGACCAATCAGCAGGATGTGGGTGGGGCCAAATAAGCAAATAAAAGCAGGCCATCATAGTGTGGAAGCTTTGTTCTTCTACTCTTTGCAATAAATCTTACTACTACTCACTCTTTGGGTCCATGCCACCTTTATGAGCTGTAACGCTCACTGTGAAGGTCTGCAGCTTCACTCTGAAGCACGAGACCACAAACCCAGTGGGAGGAATGAACAACTCCGGACAGGAGGAATGAACAACCCTGGACACGCTGTCTTTAGGAACTGTAATATTCACTGCGAAAGTCTGCAGCTTCACTCCTGAAGCCAGCGAGACCATGAACCCATCAGGAGGAACGGACAGCTCCGGACGGGAGGGATGAACAACCCCTGATGTGCCACCTTTAAGAGCTGCAACACTCGAGGGTCCACGGCTTCATTCTTGAAGTCAGCGAGACCAAGAACTCACCAATTCCGGACACAAAAGAACAGCTTTATTTTTAATAAATGGTGCTATGTTAGTCTGTTTTCATACTGCTGATAAAGACATACCCAAGACTGGGCAATTTACAGAAGAAAGAGGTTTAATTGGAATTACAGTTCCACATGGCTGGGGAGGCCTCATATTCATGGCAGAAGGCAAGGAGGAGCAAATCATGTCTTAAATAGATGGTGGCAGGCAAAAAGAGCTTATGCAGGGAAACTCTCATTTTTAAAACCATTAGATCTTGTGAGACTCATTCAGTATCACAAGACAGCACAGGAAAGACCTGCTCCCATAATTCAATCACCTTCCACCAGGGCTCTCCCACAACACATGGGAATTGTGGGAGTTACAGTTTAAGATGAGATTTGGGTGGAGACACAGTCAAACTATATCAAATGCTAAAACCATTGAACATCCACATGCAAAAAAGAAAAAAAACGTACCTTGACATCGACCTTGAATCATCCTTATAAAAATTAACTCAAAATAAATCACAGACCTAAAACACAAAACTAAAACATTTAGAAGAAAACACAGGAGAAAATCTAGTTAACCTTAGGTTTAGTTTTGAATTTTTAGAAACAAAACCCAAAGCATGACCCATGGAAAAAAAATGTTATATTGGACTTCCTTAAAATTATAAATTTCTGCTCTGAGAAAAACACTGTTAAGAGAATAAAATGACAAGTCACAGACTGGTAGAAAATATTTACAAAACACACATTTGATTAAAGAACTTGATATCAAAAATGTAGAATGAATATTCAATATATATTTATAAAAGATATATCCAAAATATAAAACGGTTATGTGTGTGTGTATATATATATATATATATATTCATTATTAAAATGTGAAAATAAAAAACAACCCTCTTTTTAAAATGGGCAAAATAACTGTAGAAACACTTCACCAAACAAGATATGCAGATGGAAAATAAGCATATGAAAAATGTGTTAATATCACATGTCATTAAGGGAATGTGGAAAGCTACAGCCATGTTGGAAGACAGTTTGGCAGTTTTGTACAAAGTTAAACATTATCTTACCGCATAATCCTGTACTGTAATCACACTGCTATATGTTTACCCAAATGAAATGAAAATGTTTGTCCACATAAAAACTCACATGCAAATGTTTATAGTAGATTGGTTGACAATTACCAAAATCTGGAAGCAACAGGATATCTCTTAATAGATTAATGGATAAAAAAGTAGTGCTACATCCATACAATGTAAAATAATAAGGTGCTACAAAGAAATGAGTTACCATGTCATGAAAACACATGGAGGAAACTCAAATGTGTATTTCTAAGTGAATGAAACCAACCTGAAAAGGCTACATACTGTATGATATATGATTCCAATTACATGACATAAAACTATAGCGGCAATAAAAAGATTAGTACTTGCCAAGGATTCAGGGAATGGGGGAGTAGGGTAGGGAAAAGGAGTTAAAGTAGAGAATTTTCAGGGTGGTGAAATTCTTCTGCCTGATACATTAATGGTGGTTACATGATTTTATGAATTTGTAAAGACCAACGGAACTGTACGCAAAGAATGAACCCTAACATAAACTAGAGTCTTTACTTAATAATCGTGTATCAATATTAGTTCATCAGTTGTAACAAAGGTACCCCACTAAAGCAAGATGTTATCAATAGGGGAAACTGTGTGTGCAGGGGGTGGAGGGGAGGAAAGTGGGGAGTATATGGGAACTCTCTGTACTATCTGCTAAGTTTATCTGTAAATCTATAACTTCTCTAATAAAGACCACTAATTAAAACAAATAAAAATAAAATAGTTAAAATTAACTCGGCTAGGTATATTTCTTTTATAAACACAATAACTTATTTTGGCTAGGTCTGATTCTAGACTGTTAGATTTGCCTTTTGTTGCTAAGAATAGGTCTCAAAAATTTAAAAAGGCAATTTGGTGTATGCAAATCACAACATTCTATGTCTAAAAATACAATGATGATTTTACAATGATTTAAAAGTCACTCTGGAAATTGCACTACTAAATTCATACATACAAGACAAAAGAATGTGCAATATAGTTGTGTGTGAGGATGACCTATAAATATTCTCATATATATATACCTATATAGGTATACCTATATATACCCCTATATATACATATATATACCTATATATGTGTGTGCGTATATACCTCTCTCTCTCTCTCTCTCTCTGTATATATATATATATATATCTTTTTTTACTCAACTCTTCTCCCTCTTAATGTTATAGTCTACTTAGGGCTTCTGAAGAAATCTGATAAGATGATATTGGACAAACTAGAAAAATGACAATGTGCCAAGCAACCTAAAATATATCCCGAATTGAAAAAGAACATACAGAATCTGAGAATACAAACTGCTAAAGAAGTGTCAGCCTTGGAAACCAATAACTGAATTGTCAAAAAAAACTGCTTCTTTAAACAGGTCATGCAGCCAATCCAACAGGCTTTACTAGATAAAAGACGCATATACTATAATGTGTTAGTTTCTGGTAAGGCAGTATAATTATTAGGGTGATGTGTCAACTGTTGCTGAATGTTCTTATAAAGTCTTTCTTGGTAAAAAACATAAAATATCCATGATTAAGTTGAGGTGACTATTTGTACATTTCAAACGAGTTATTTATTGAGAGACCTCTGTCCTTTGAAAAGAAATGCGAGAATGCTATCAGACTGATGATCAGGCAAGATTTGGATTAACAACAAAAATAAAACACAATTCTTATTACTCTAAGAAGAAATGAGTTTACTGCACTCATTAAAATAGTAAGATGTTGCAATTAACATAGTATTATGGGTATAGTGCTCCTTTTTCTGCTGTCATATTTTAATTTTTCCTGTAGATAGAAATTCAATACTTATTTTAAAAGACCTTTGTCCCTTGAAAAACAGCAATTTGTGAAGACTCAGATGGCAAAAATGCAAACCTCTAACCTTGGTACAGTGTAAATGAGATTATAATTGAGAGAAACACATTTACAATGTTCTTATAATTTAATTCTTTGTAGTCATTTCCATTAGGATCATTTCCATTTTCTAATCATAATGATGCTGGCTCAGAAAATACTAAGAAAGGATGCATTCTGGATCTCAACTCAACCATCATATTGATGCTTAGTTTTCTGAGAACCCAAATCTTTCCTGATTGAGAAGTCATGGAAATAATCTTTGCAAGGTATGATATTAGTAACTGGATTATGTAATAGGACAGAGATCTACTTTTTTTCTAAATTGTATAGCCACTAGAGGAGTATTCTATATACATATGGGTCAGAACTGATGGTCTACTCTACATGCCTTGAGTGACTGAGGCAAATCTCTACAAATTCTCACTCAGAATTTTTCAGAATGAACAGCTTCATAAAAACGATGATGTTTGATCAAAAATACAAACAGTATTTTATAACCTTGTAGACTCTTTTTCTGAACTTTTGTGGCCCTTTGATTTTATATATATATTATGCCATTTCTATCTTTAAGCACTTGTAATCTTTATTTCTGAATGGGACTTTTATATTTTACCTATCTCATTAAATACTGATGCGGTTAAGAGTTATTAATATCTTTATCTCCCATTTCATCCAGCATATTCATTTTCATAAATAGCTATTCAATACATATGTATTGAATGGGTGGGTAAATTCTTAAGAATATAGTCCAAAGAAGTATTTAATCCTCCTTACTCTATGGAAGAAAACTGGATAAATGTAAGTGTTAAACTCAAAATGCCTATATTTATGGATCTTAAAATTAAGAGAGAGAAGAGGCAAATATAAAAACAGGACTGAAAAAAGTATGGTACCATACATTCACAAAAGCTGTCCTAAGAAGCAAATACATATTGTTAAATGATAAAAATCTGATTAGAACACACTTTGCATAAAACCCTTTGAACTTAGCTGATTGTTTTAAAAATACATTCTAAAGGCATTAGCGTTGTTTCAAAGATCTTAGATCAGACCTCTCTTACCTATACAGCCTCATCTACTGTCACTCTCCACTTTATTCATTTCATTTATTTATAATTAGTTAAAAATATTTATTGAGTAACTTTAAGGTGTCAAGCATTATACTAAACACCAACGATGAAGTTGTTGAAAAAAACAGCAAGATTTCTGTTCCTTTGAAGATTATATTCCACTATACACACGTGGCAAGGGTGGAGGGAGTAATTAGAAGGGATGCAATGAGAAGTCAAACAAGCAAATATGTAAGGAAATGAATGGAGATAATTTCACATAATGATCAAGAATCGAATGGGGTAGCAGGACAGAAAGTGACTTCTAGGACTGTTCAAGTTTGTGTGTTCAAGATGGCTTCTTGAGGTATGGAGTAGAAAGAATTTCAGGCAACGAGAATAGCCAGCTGCTTAGAATATACCAAAATGTGTATTCTTGTTTGAAACTAATGAGGGTGAATATGACAGTAAGGGAGAAGTATCCCACAGCTGTAGTACACAGCTTCCCTTTAAATCAGTAGAAATTATTAGCAACTGCCTTCTAAATTGCATGTTTGATTGGACTTTCTGAAAATTCCGAAAGGGGAAATCTGTGCACCATAGAAAACATAATAAAAAAGATTTCTGTGGGCAAATAGAAAGGCTTATAGCAATAGTGTGTGCATATATGTGTGTGTGTATATATATATATATAAACTAAGGAAATCTGAACAACTATATATGTATATATAGTTGTTCAGATTTCCTTAGTTTTTTTGTTTGTTTTACTTTAAGTTCTGGGATAAATGTGCAGAACATGCAGGTTTGTTACATAGATATACATGTGCCATGGTGGTTTGAGGATAGTATATTTTCTTCAGAGAGTCACAGAGATAAAAATGAAAACTGAAGTGTAACTTAATAGGGACCTCATGATGATAGATTTTAACAACAAAGTTGCTCACGCCTGTAATTCCTGTGACCCAGGAGGCCGAGGTGAGAGGATTGCTTTAGCCCTAGAGTTCCAGACCAGCTTGAGCAACATAGCCAGACCCCAGCTGATATGGATTGGCTGTGTCTTCATCCAAAATCTCATCTTGAATTGCATTCCCTCTAATCCCCATCATCCCCACGTGTCAAGGGAGAGACCAGGTGTTGGTAATTGAATCACGGCAGGAGTTTCCACCAGTCTCAGGCACAGTGAGTAGGTTCTCACGAGATTTCATGGTTTTATAAGCGATCTCATGGTTTTCTAAGTGTTTGGTAGTTCTTCTGTTGCTGTATCTTACTCTTGCTGTCGTCTGAAGTTCCCTCTGCCGTGAATGTAAGATTCCTGAGGTCTTCCCCAGCCATAATGAACTGTGAGTCAGTTAAACTTCTTTCCTTTATAAATTACCCAATCCCAGGCAGTTCTTTATAGCAGTGTGCAAACGAGGACTAATGTACCACCTCTACTAATTAATCAAACAATTAAAAAATAACAGGTAAGGGTTTTTGACTCACGCAGGATTGATTTGGGTTCTGCTGAAAAAAAAATTGTAGCAAAATGATCCATTGCAAAATTTTGAGTACTATATTGTGTGGTATAGGTTTTTGTGTATTTTGGGAGCTTGAAATGTGAACATTTTTTGAAAATACTTTTTCACAATTAAAATATGAAAATTTTCCATAAGCAAAATCTGTTAACATATAGAATACTTGGCAAATCAATAAGGACATTAAAAATAATTAGAAGATTATTTGTAATGTTACTTTGAAAGTTACGTGGCTAAATTCTTCAGATATTTGAAAGTTTAAAACTTCAAATGATTATAGTTTTGAATTTCATTTGCTATCTTTTGTAGGTTAGATTTTTTTCTCTTCAAGAGGAGTAGGAAGAGTGTGAAGCTCTAGAAAAAAATGTAGATTGTATGTGATTTAGTTATATTTCAGTACTTTTAGTGCTGGTCTTTTTCTTATGACTATTGTATGTTTATGTATCTTCAGCTAATTTAATAAAAAATAGTTTTCTTCATTGAGAGAGAACATTATATCACCAAATTAAGATAACAAAGTTATTCATAATTCCCAACCCCGACTGAGTTCTTTACTGTAATAATAACAGTTTTTAAATTTAAAACACACACACACAAGTACATACAAAAATACTTCATGGATAACCTCCCAATTCTCAATCTGGACTTTCATAATCCACAGACTAGGTTAATTGGTAAGGAAAATTGTCACATATAAAAGATACTACTTGTATTAGAAAACTTCAAAATCATCACGGTGTAATCCTTTTGACTATAGACCTGGAACTCAAGAAAAATGTGTATTAAGAACAAACGAGAAGGAATTATGGCAATTAGAAACTGATGGGCAAATGTTTCAGGCTATAATGTTTCTAAATAAATACCAATTCAGTTCAGCTGTGGGCAGCCATCAGCACCATTATTGTGATTTCCGTTTGAGCTCTACTTTTCCTAATACCAGCTGATTCCCTCCACATTGCATTCCAACAAACACAGGTTTGACTGTGCTTCTTTGCACAGCTTTCAGTCACCATGCACAATGAACTTCCAGGGTACATTATTATGGTCAAATAAAACAACTGGATGGAGTTCTAAATCCATGATTATTTTATTACTGCTATTTAGATATTTGCAAGCCAAGATCACAGGGAGGGTAATCTAATCATGTATTTAAAGTTGCTGCTGGAGGGCTGCTATTGAAGAAAGGGTTGGACGTTTCCTTGGATAGAATTAGCAGCAAACTGCAATTTCCTAAGCACTGTTTGTTTTGCCCTTAGTATTTCATTGCTATTTAGTTAGGATACAGTAGATACAGACCAATCTTATTGTTTGTTAACAAAATATTCTTTCTCAAAATATTTCATGTAACTATAAACTATTCTTATTGGTCTTTCCATGTGTAAAAGTGTTTCCTTTCCCTTGAATTTCACAACCTTTTATATTAATTCAGGATATGTATATTGGACATTTACATTCCACTTATTAAGAGAACTAAGCAAACCATACTTTCAATCAATAATCCAAGCAAGAAGTATTGATTAAGTAGTTTCATTTGGCTTGGCAATTCTTTTTTCTTCTACATAAAATTTGCATTTTGAAACCTGAGTTTAAATTGAATTACTTTATAGCTGCATCCAATGTTCTGAATGAGTATCTGAACAAGACCCAAAATCTATATATTACAACAATTTAATATCTCAGGCATTTTTCATATTAACTGTAAATCACTTTAAATCTTATAAGCACAGGAGTTTTCAAAGCTGTTAAATAAGCTGCTCACTTGAAGTATTAAAGTCCAAACTGTCATATTTTTGATATAATATTAAGCCTGCATTGGCCTCAGTCTGATGAAATGACAGAATTCTTCACTGGTAAAGTGAAGACGTGTTAATTTATTAGCTTAATTTCTGCTGGTGCAACCATTGTATGTGTAACAGGGGTACTTCAAGCAAAGAACAGAAATATGAAGTACATATTGAGATGAGTAGAATCCAAGGATCTTGTATAAATTAAGGGTGACTGGATTCCTACTTTTAAAAAAGAGCAATCTCTTTTTACTCTTCGTTAAAGTGTTAATGCCTTGTGCAAAGTCCTGATATTATAATTTTTCTATATATTCTTGTCTAACAGTGATTTTTCTCAATTACAATTTAAAAGCATCGATGTTTTCAAATATGTTAATATTTTATTGTGACCTAAAATGTCCATCTTAATTCATTTACAAATTTCAAAAAGACTGATAATATCCTAAATGCCCATTAATAGAAGAATGGGTAAATAAATCGTGGTATCTAATGGAATAAAATAGAAAATAGAAAATAACAGAGTAACAGTCCATGTCCTTGAAAGATGAGTAATGCTGTGAGGGGCACAGGAGGGTTTTTGGAGGTACCTGAAATGTTTTCTATCTTGATCTGGGTGCTGGTTATGTGTTCACTTGTAAAGTTCGTCACATTTTATTTGTGTCTCTTTGATGTATCAGTAAAAATGTACTAAATATTTTATTTTTCAATAAAATGCATTACTTGTTTTCTGAAAGAGGAAACACCAGTTTCCTCAGTATATTAAAAAACCTATTAAAGTATAAAAAGTTAAATTACATAAATTTTGATAAGCTCCTTTAATAAGCTCATTTGAATAATACCAATGTTTGAGAATAGTGGCTAGATAAATAAGATATATTTTTAACCAAACTTGGTCTCTAATAAAGTCTCCATGGTGCCAAGATCTTGTTGTGTGAAATTTCCAGTTAAACTAGAGAGGAAAGGGTGAAGGTGAGACGATAATACAACTACTGAGACCAGTTTTGGGATGTCAGGAGAAAGATTTCTGTCCTATCCCTGGAAACTCACCTTATATGTATTCTATAAGCTAGTGAGTTTAAATTAAAAATGAATACTTTCCACTGAAGGTAAAATTATGATGGTGAATTTGGGTTCATTTCTCCTGTTATATGGATACAACCAAAAGTCTGCATCATGTACATACCAAATGAATAATTGGCCAATCACACGGACCCATCTTCAAAACTTCAGAAGCATCAAATCAGATGAATGAAAAATGATGGGTCAAATCAATGAGAGCACTTAACAATCAGAAAAGTAGGTTATTTTCTTTAGAACATGTTATGTTATTAAAAATGGTTAAAAACAACTGTCAGAATGGAAGGATGATTCTTGATGAACAAAGAAATCAATATTTTTCCCTTTTTAGAATGGAAGGAAATACATTTTCCAGAAGAGGAGAAAGCAGGCAGTAATGTCTTGCTTTAAATTTGTATTGTTTTGGAATGACTGCACATTCTCACATAATTACATTTGATGTGCTAAATCATCACCATTCATTGGATATAAAATTCCAGTGAATTTCGGGTATAAAATTGTCATCCTTTTATATAAGGAAAGAATGGACTAATTTACTTGGTTCATTTTTGAGGTTTACATGGGTCTGTTAATTTGTCTTAAGAATTTTACATATTATATCAAATTATATTTGTATGAATATGAACCAAAATAACCACTATATATATAGGCAGTTACACATATTGAAGGAAATACAAATGTGACAATTTGTGCTAAAATATATATGTCAAGTTGGACACGTGTATTTGTTACACACTCATAAAAGCTCTATACAGAAAATTATCAAATTGTTACGTATAATGTGTGTAACTTTTTTACAAATTTACTGAAACATAATTTACATACCATAAAATTCCACATTTCAAGTTTAAACTTCATTGTTTAATGCATTCACAGAGTTGTGCAAATAGGACCACAATTTAATTTTAGGACATTTAAATAAAAAATTCTGCGATGAGAGTTCTTTCTGGCTCCTTATTTTGAGGAAGACTCATTCCCTGACTCCTGAGTGAGAAGTCTTTCTTCCTAGCTGTTTTGAGAGAGAATTTATTTCGTAACTTCATGAGCTGAGTTTATTTCTTCATGGCTCGCTCTTCTGAGTGCAAATTTATCCCCTGATTCTGTGGGTTACGAGCCTTTTTTTTTTTTTTTTTTTCCTAGGTCTCTGTGTCAATTGGGGATTGCTCCCTGACATTTCGGGTTAGATTTTTTTTTTTTTTCCAGGATCTATGTGAGGACTCGTGTTCCTTTATTTGATCCTCTTTCTCACATGATAACTTCTCAGTCAACTCAAATCACCTTCGTGAATCCCTCTTCACTATATGTCCTGCCAACTCTGTCCATGTTCTTTTTTTGTTTTTTGTTTTTTTTGAGACGGAGTCTCGCTATGTCACCCAGGCTGGAGTGCAGTGGCGCGATCTCGGCTCACTGCAAGCTCTGCCTCCAGGGTTCACGCCATTCTCCTGCCTCAGCCTCCCGAGTATCTGGGACTACAGGTGCCCACCACTACGCCCAGCTAATTTTTTGTATTTTTTAGTAGAGACGGGGTTTCACCATGTTAGCCAGGATGGTCTCGATCTCCTGACCTCATGATCCGCCCGCCTCAGCCTCCCAAAGTGCTGGGATTACAGGCGTGAGCCACCGTGCCCGGCCTGTCCATGTTCTTTTTGTTGGCTTGAATTTACTAAGGATAAATTGGAATGTCTTTAGCCTCTTTGGGAAACTTACGATCTCCCCAAACTAGCATCTCCAAGACCTCTCCTTTCTCATTCTTTCTACTCTTCCTTACTTCTTTTACCACCTTGGGTTTCTCATTCAGTTCTCTTGAATCCTTTAATGTGTCCTCCATCAAAATCCTACCTCTAACATCCTTCTGCATGTTTCCAATTTTGTACCTGCCCTTTAGTTTTCTAAAGACACTTGAAGTTTAAACTGTCTACTGCATAAGGAGCCCCTCAAGGGTCTGCCAAAAGCAGCATCCTGAGACTGAAAAGGGGAAATGCTAAGTGGAAACAGTCTGAACATTGTATCAACTCAGGTAAGCTTTAGAGACGTCTGGGTAGCTGCTAGGTCTTTCCTCAGTCACACGTCTAAAATGTGGTCCACAGCCTCCATAAGATTACATATCAGGGCAAAAGAAAATCTTAAAAGTTCTCTCTACAAACATTGATTTTTTAAAGAAAGCTTTAGCCCTTAGTCAGCTTGTCTTATTTTTGTCAGAAACACAATTTGGATAAAATACAAAGTGGAAATAAGTTTTGTATGACTGTGTTGCCTGACTTATGACTAAAATTTTCAAATGAAATCTATAAGATAACTGTTTATGTCTCTATGAATGTACCTATATATGATATTTGTACATATACATATATACACATATGTACATATATTTTTTTCTTTCTGGATGATATTACCAAATTATAAAATCCCTTAAAGAAATTCTACTTAAATTGGCTTAAAAATAATTGAACACTTATATAAGTTAAATACTCCTAAAATTCATAGAAATATGAAACTTACCCAGTGCTTTTCAAGTTTACATGATTTGAGTAAATCTTTAGTAAATAAAATCAGTTTAATATTGACGGCTTAATACAAACAGCTGTATCTACTGAGTTATGAGCTTTAAGTATAAGACAAGCATAAATTTTTATTCTGTTTGAGTTTACTAGTTGAATAAAGTAATATTGTATGTACTTGATGTTTGAAATTGTAAAAATTTGAATTCAGCCTAAAATAAATGTATAATTCCACATACAGGAGAAATGAGTTACTTGATATCCAGTACTTCATATATATCAAATACAACAGTAAAACAAAGAAACTCGTGTATTTAACTTATTAAAGTTTTCTGTTTTTGCTTTTGTTTAGTCTAGCATGCATATGCTGTGAAAATAGTTAACCAGAAAGTAAGCTGAGATTATGGCTGACTCCGTTTGGTGTTACAGTATATCTGCCCAAAAACAGTTTTCAAAATCTTCTTGCTAACTATCAAGCTTAGTGTTACATTAAGTAATACATATTCATTAATAATTAATTAGGATACACTACTAAAATATACATTACTAATCATACATTTATGTTTAGTTTTGGTGTCTTGTTTTTATACAATATACAGAAGTTGAATATATTTAGGTCTGTTAATAAAAATGAGAAATGTACTATGAGGAAACAGCATATAACTATAAGAAATATGAGATGGTATATTCATAAAATTTGCAAGTCTGTTAATCAAAATCCTGGTTTATGACAGATAATTGTCTACTTCTTTGTCAATTTCTTGATTTTCTCAGTAAAAGAATGGTTGCTAATAGTTAATAATTACAATCAATATACGTAATTAAAACTACTAGAAATAATAAGGGTAATGGGAAACAACTCACATGAAAAGTATGCAAAGAATGTAGGATTTTTTAATATGGAAAGATATACAAAGTAGGAAGGATGTGTTTTTTGTTAAAGGAATATAAAAGAGTAATTTTCTTCTAAAGTAAGATGATGGGTGTTTCCAGAAAGAGAAAAATGTAGGAGAAAAAAAATTGAATGGATGTAAGAAGGGTGTAGAAAGTTTGCAGAAAAAAGATATTATCTAATGTATTCAAGCTGTCTAATGATTGGAAGATATTTATTTATATGTTTTATTTTAATGAGCCTCACATCAAAAGTGTATTATGTTAAACTAGTATTTGGTTTTATCTCTGACAAAATGGCAACATTTCTTGGGTTATTGGTCTGTTCTAAATATGAGATTTTTTTTTCCTTAACTCAAGTAATCTGAGAAAAAAGGTTCTGTGTTTTCTAAAAAATAATATGTGCTTTATATTAATCTTTAACCAAGGACTTAACTAGAATATCATATTTGAGGATGACATAACCGTTCAGCTTTTAAGTACTAAGGCCTACTTTACTGAGCCAATGCTTAAAAAGCCCTCCTGGAAAAACTGGCCTGGTATCTGGCTTATGGGATTTCCAGTTTTACAGATGAGTAAGTAAGGTTCCTGGCAGGCTCAGGAACATCAAGATATTTTGAGGACTTTAAGAAAAAAGAATTTTATCTAAATCTATATGTACTGCAAGCAAAATCTGGTGGTGAGTTCTTGGCTTTGCTTCCTTGTCTTGAGAGATTTATGAAAGTCCAATCTGAGATTCCAGTGAAAAGTTCCAGGAAGACAAATTCAAAAAGACCTTTGTAGTCAGTTACCATTCTTGCTGCACTTACGCAAATAACCAAGCCAAATCTAGTGAGACCAGATTTATTTTGTAAGCAACAATCAAAAGGGGTCAGGGGTGAGTGTAGGGAGAAATGTTCTGTTTCAACAAAAAACTATAGCATACACTGTGAGTTACTATGTGAAAACTGGACTGGATCAATTCTAGTTTCTTCCAATATTTGGCTATGACTCTCCAAACCAATGGAGAGTTTCCATTTTTTTTTCTCCCACCTTCCTGACTTGGCATCACTGAGAACTGAAACTGCCCTTTTCCCCAAGCTCAGCAAGCTGAAGCTAGATGTTTTGATACAAACTTCAAAGAAATCACCACACAAGTAAAAAAATATGTATGGGCAATCTACGTGCTTGCTGCTGTACGGGCCACTAAGAAAGGTTACAGAAATACCCAGTGTCATCACCAAAGACATTAATACTGCAAACCAGGAAATTTATTGGATTGCCACTACTAACTTTGAGCCCAACATCCAGAAATCTTACTGACCGACTACCCTCTGAACTCAGACTGGGTTTACAACTATTAATATTTTTCTTCTTTTATTTTCATAGAAATCCTCTTCATTAATGCCTGACTGCTTGCACCAGCCAGCAAATATCGTCTACTACTGACATGGTTTGGCTATGTCCCCCACCCAAATCTCATGTTGAATTCCCACATGTTATAGGAAGGACCTGGTGGGGAGGGAGTTGAATCATGGGGGCAGATCTTTCCTGTGCTGTTCTTGTGATGTTGAATAAGTCCCATGAGATTTGATGGTTTTAAAAATGAGAGTTTTCTGGCACAAGCTCTCCTTCTTGCCTGCCACCATCCATGTAGGATGTGACTTGCTCCTCCTTGCCTTCTGCTTTGATTGTGAGACCTCCCCAGCCACATGGAACTGTAAGTCCAATAAACACCTTTCTTAAGTAAATTGCCCAGTCTTGGGTATGTCTTTATCAGCAGTGTGAAAAAGGCCTAGTACAATAAATTGATACCAGTAGAGTGGGACATTGCTGAAAAGATACTTGAAAATGTGGAAGTGACTTTGGAACTGGGTAACAAACGGAGCATGAAACAGTTTGGAGAGCTCAGAAGAGGACAGGAAAATGTGGGAAAGTTTGGAGCTTCCTAGAGGTGAATGGCTTTGCCCCAAATGCTGATAGCCATAAGGACAATAAAGTCCAGGCTGAGGTGCTCTAAGATGGAAATGAGAAACTTTTTGGGAGCTGGAGCAAAGATGACTCATTATGTCTTAGCAAAGAGACTGGTGGCATTTTGCCCCTGCCCTAGAGATTTGTGGAACTTTGAACTTAAGAAAGATGATTTAGGGTATCTGGCAGAAGAAATTTCTAAGCAGCAAAGAATTCAAGAAGTGACTTGGGTGCTGTTAAAGGCATTCAGTTTTATAAGGGAAGCTGAGCATAAACATTTGGAGACTTTGCAGCCTGACAGTGTGATAGAAAAGAAAATCCCATTTTCTGAGGAGAGATTCAAGCCAGCTGCAGAAATTTGCTTAAGTAATGGGGAGCCAAATGTTAATCCCCAAGACAATGGGGAAAATGTCTCCAAAGCATGTCAGAGGTCTTCACATCAGGCCCTCTCATCACAGGCCTGGAGGCCTAGGAGGAAATAGTGGTTTTGTGGGCCAGGTCCAGGGTCACCATGCTGTGTGCAGCCTAGTGACTTTGTGCCATGCATCCCAGCTGCTCAAGCTGTAGATGAAAGGGGACAACATAGAGTTTGGGCCATGGCTCCAGAGGGTGCAAGCCTCAATCTTTGACAGCTTCCACATGGTATGGAGCCTGCTAGTGCACAGAAGTCAAGAATTAGGGTTTGGGAACCTCCACCTAGATTTCAGAAGATGTATGGAAATGTCTGGATGTCCAAACAGACGTTTGCTACCGGGGTGGGGATCTCATGGAGATCCTCTGCTATGGCAGTGTGGAAAGGAAATAATGTGGTCGGAGCCCCCACACAGAGTCCTTACTGGAACACTTCCTAGTGGAGCTGTGAGAAGAGGGCTAACATCCTCTAGACACCAGAATGGTAGTTCTAGTGACTGCTTGCACCATGCACCTGGAAAAGCCAGACACTCAATGTCAGTTCGTGAAGGCAGCAGGGAACGAGGTTGTGAAGCCACAGGGGTGGAGCCACCCAAGACCATGGGAACCCACCTCTTGCATCAGCATGACCTGGATGTGAGACATGGAGTCTAAGGAGATCATTTTGGAGCTTTAGGAATTGACTGCCCTGCTAGATTTCAGACTTGGATTTCACTTCTTGAAAACATTTTCTGTAGCCCCTTTGTTTTGGCCAACTGCTCCCATTTGGAACAGCTGTATTTACCCAATACCTGTACCCTCATTGTATCTAGAAAGTAAATAAATTTCTTTTGATTTTACAGGCTCATAGGCAGAAGGGACTTGCCTTGTTTCAGATGAGACTCTGGACCGTAGATTTTGAGTTAATGCTGAAATGAGTTAAGGCTTTGGGGGACTGTTGGGAAGGTGTGATTGGTTTTGAAATGTGAGGACATGAGATTTGGCAGGGGTAGATGATATGATTTGGCTGTGTCCCCACCCACATCTCATCTTGAATTTCCATATATTGTTGGGAGGAACTGGTGGAAGGTAGTTAAATCATGGGCACAGGTCTTTCCCTTGCTGTTTTTGTGATAGTGAATAAGTCTCATGAGATCTGATAAAAATGGGAGTTTTCCTGCACAAGCCTTCTCTTACCTGCCGCCATCCACATAAGTAGTGAATTGCTCTTTCCTAGCCTTCCACCATCATTGTGAGGCCTCCCCAGCCATGTGGAACTGTAAGTTGAAGAAACCTCTTTCTTCTGTAAATTGCCCAGTCTTGGGTATGTCTTTATCAGCAGTGTGAAAATGGACGAATACAACTACCAAATCCCAACAAATGATTTAGCTGCTTCTTAATGAACAGAAGAAATGAATTTATATTGTTCAAATGACTTCACATTTGTTCAAACAAAAGGACTAACAACAGACTTTCTCCTTCATTAAACTAGTCAGGCTCTTCTGAATCCTCTTCCCCACTAAGCTTTAACTTTTATATTTCTGTTCTTCTTTGCATTGCCTAATTTTGGAAAGAGTCCGATTAAATCAAGTCAGTTAGGCCAGAAGAACAACCCTTGATACATAATTATTCTCGGTTTCCCACTAAATTTCTCATCGTCCACCATCACCTAAGTGATATCTGATCACTCTGGCCTGCCTTCACCAAGAATCCCGCTAGGTCATTTTAGCCAGAATCCTCCCTTACCCCTGGTGTTCCCTCTTAGTAATGTTCTTTGCGCTGACATCCCCACCCTACTCCTTGGCTATAAATTCCCACTTTTCCTTGTTGCATTTGTAGTGGAGGGCAACCTCTCTCCCCTACTGCAAAACTTCATTGCAGTAGTCCCTATACCTATTGTGATAGTCCCTCTGAGTAAAGTGTGCTGTAACTGTGTTTTTAACACCTTAGAAATATTTTTCACAGGTGATGGTAGGTATGGATAAAAGTGCTTGGTTACTAAACGTAAGGACTAGAGAAGGGAAGGAAATAAGGAAATCTTCTGTTTCAACTCTAAGTCAAAAGAACAGTGGTAGAGCAGACGGAGTTAAACTTCCAACAGGACTTAGAAAGACATGTAAATATTTCAGTCATAAATATCTCTCTTTAAATGGAACTGCCTCTAAAATATATCTGAAAACAAAACAAAAAAATGAATCGATATCCTAACACAGAAGGCATTCAAAAGTTTTCCCTTGATGTTCAGTCTTTTCCCACTCTTTTTTGTAAACACAAAATTTAATATTGTGATTCGTTGTATGCCATATCTGCCTTTCCTACCAGCCTGTAATCTTCTAGAGATCTTCTTAATAACTCTAGTGTCTAGCACAATATAAATTCTCAATGAATTAAAACGGTATCTAAGACTAGGATGATTCTCTAATTCTTTTACCAAATGAGGGAGGGTAAGATATTTTCGACCCATATTTTGAGTCCTACCAACTACCCAGAATGCTATAATAGCCTGGGAAGAAGAAATCTTTATATTTCTTGAACTCTTAATGTAGTTCTCCAAAAAACCCCTGAGGTGGTTCTGATACTTGCCTGTTGCCTTCTGCCTGCCTTCCTCATTGAGTCTCCACTGGGTCACTTCAGTCTAAATTGAATATAAAACTTCTAGAGTTAAACACTGTCTTCACAGCAACTATCAATTTTAAATATTTTTTGGCATGCAAACTCTCCATTAGTAAAAATTCATCCTGAATAATCTATTCAAAATACTTCTTATATTTGATGCCTCGCTGTCATGAATCAAAATCACCAATTATTCTGACTCCTTTGAATTTATTCATAGCTCATGAATTGATCCTTCAGTATACTGACCTCATAGTAGTTCTTGAAATGGACAATGTATTCTCTTGTCCTTGTGTTAGAAAAGTAATTTCTAGGACTTCTACCTCAAGTCAGCTTAGTAGAAATCCCATGTGTTTTCCCATGCAAGAAAAGAAAGTGATGTAACTATCCATTTCTGGTGAATTACATTGCATAGTCTTCATATTGTACAAGGTAATAGGACATATTTAAGGTGTATAATATTTATTTTTTTAAACATCTTCCTCCATGAAATGAGAATTCATTCCATAATTTAAAGCCTCTTTTTTGTTCAGGCTTAAAAAATTTCCTGTTAAGACTCTAATTTTCATAAATAAACTGCCTCCATTTCTTTTATATGTAATCTTGCAATAAAAGGATAATCTTCCAGCCAAGAAATTTCTTAGAGGCAAATTTAAATGCTGGTTATTCAGTTGGGTTTTAGCAAAAGGTAAATTTCTAAACTATAGGACAATGCATTTATAACTTACTTGGTTTTGACAGTGATCTGATCCTCCTGGCAAATTTAAAAGGTGTCAGGTATAAAGTAACATGCATATTTTCTGGAAATGTGTGTATCATCTCCCAGTTATTGAGGATCAGCTTGACTTCATTGCAAAATTTGTATTTGAAACATATTCTTTGGTTGTCACAGTAATATTTGGAAATTCAAAAGCCAGAAGAACTGGCAGTACTTTTCCAAAGCTTCATTTCGAGGAAATATAAATAGAGAATATTACTGCCCTGTAGGCCATTTCTGGAGGGATAACTGTTTAAATAAGAAGAAAACACTTGGGCAGAGTACTTGATCATTACAATTAGAGACTTTAAATGACAACCTTAGGGACAGGTCTAGAGAGAATTTTACTTGCATTTCCAATCACTTAATAGACCTTTATTACCTATGCATATTTTTTACTCATCAAACATATATTGCACTCCTACAATTTTTAAAGCCTCGTCTAATAACTAAATACACAGATAGCTCAGATGTGGTCCCTGTCTCTGCCTCTTTGTTCTTTTGAAAACATTTTAGCAGAGCTATTTTTTTCTTACATTAAAAGGAAACTGAATTGATTTTATGTTTAAAAATGAATAAAGTAGTAATTCCATCATCCAAATGCAATTTATTTTTTAAACTGTAATGAAATACACATGATAAAGAATTTACCATCTTGACTATTTTTAAGTGGTCTATGATTCAGTTAAGTGTGTGTTGCACAGCTACCCCCAGATCTCTTTTCTTCCTGTAAAACCGAAGCTCTCTACACATTAAACGAAAACTCACCTCTCCCCCAGCCCCTGGCAACTCCATTCTACTTTCTATCTCTGAGTTTGACTAATTTAGGTACCTTACATAAGTGGAATAATACTGTACTTGTCTTTTTGTGACCACTTGTTAAAATATAGCATCCTCAAGTTTCATCCGTGTGTACCATGTATCAGACCAAATGCAGTTTCTTTTAACATTTTACTTCCTTTCAGTCATATTTATTTTAATTTTACAAATATTTTGCTGTCTGCAGTGTTCACTTAACCTGACAAGTATTTTCTTGTGTGTCAGAAAATCTTGGGAGTATAATTTTTCATGACTGCCTTTACACATTTATAGCACGTGTATTTGCTGTTTCTTCCCCAACAATTTCTTCTCTTGCATTTATTTTGAATTCAGGTTGACTCTGTGACTTTTAATTGGGGAGATCAATTTTTATATATTTTGGAATAATTTTTTTGGCATTTTAAAAAATTATTGACTCATTCAAAGAAGACTTGTCAGCATATACTATGTATCAGGCTCTTGCAAGGTGATATAGTACAATTCTAGGAGGTAATATAAAACATACAGCTCGTTTTCTCATTGAGATTGCAGTCTTACGGGGGAGACAGATACATCAAATAATTATTCGAACAAATCTAAAAGTGCAGTTATGGCAAGAGCTAAAGGTAAATACAAATTCATATATGTCTCAGTTATAGAAATCACCAGGATCAGTAAAAGCTTCTCCAAGAAAGTGAGACTGCAGTTCACATTTAAAGATTAGGCAGAAGAAAGTTAGATGAAGGGGATAAGGAGGGATATTCCAAGTCAAGGGAATACATGTGCAGAGAGCTTGGGTAAGAGAAAGCAGATGAGTAAAAGGAATTGGAAATCGGTTAGCATGTCAAGAGAGCAGAGCATGGAAGACTGGAGAGGTAAGGAGGGTCCAACCACATTGCTTTTCCATGGCTTTCGAGCCATGGAAAGCCACTGCTGGGTTTTACACAAAGGATTCAGATTTTGAATTTGTGTTGTAAGAGGCTCACACTGATTGAAGGACAGGGAAAGGATTGGAGAGCAGCCAGAGGGAATGCAGAAAGTTTAGGTAGATAGGTATTTTTGTGATCCAGAATTGAGGTAATGGACACTTCTATTGATGATATGGATTATACGGATGAAGAAAGTAGATGGGAGCTAAAAACTCCCTGCATTTATTAGATTGGAACTAGATGGTGGGAGGTAAGAAAGTGACAACGATGATTCTTGGAATTCTGCATTGCATAACTAACTGGATGCTGGTGCCATTTGTAGAAATATTGGGACTAAGTTTGTTGGGAGGAAGACTACAGTTTTGTTATGGGACATAGTAAGTCTCAGCCGTCTTTGAGACATCTATTGAGAGATGGCCAAGTGGACTGGGTGCAGTGGCTCATGCCTGTAATCCCAGCACTTTCGGAGGCCGAGGCAGGGGAGGGTCGCCTGAGGTCAGGAGTTGGAGACCAGCCTGACCAACACAGCGAAATCCTGTCTTTACTAAAAATACAAAGATTAGCCAGGCCTGGTGGCGTATGCCTGTAATCCGAGCTACAGGCATGGGAGGCTACAGGCATTGGGAGGCTGGGACAGGAGAATAGCTTGAACCCAGGAAGCAGAGGTTGCAGTGAGCCGAGATCATGCCACTGCACTCCAGCCTGGGTGACATAGTTAGACTCTGTCTCCCAAAAAAAAAAAAAAAAAAAAAAAGAGATGGCCAAATGAAGAGTTGGCTGTGAAGATCTGTCGCTTAATAATTAATGGTTTTGTTTTCTTACTGTTTCATAATGATTGTTGTTTTTTGGTGTAGGCTATTTGGTTTATATTACCATTTAAAGTGGTTTAGAGCAGTGATTAGCAAACTTTTGTTTAATGTCCACATAGTAAATACTTTAGTCTTATGGCACATATGGTCTGTCTCTATGCCAGTACTCAACTCTGTCTTTACAGCAGCAAAAACAGACAGTAGGTAAATGAATGGATGTAACTGTTTCAATAAAATCTTACTGCAAAAACAGGTGAGTTTGTTGACCCCCGAATTAGAGAAGTTTTTATCCTTTAAATCCTTGGCAGTACCCTAGTTTGTATGTTCATATCCTTATCTGTGTACTTTATCTATGGTTCTCAAATTGTGAATCTTGAACTGGCACCTTCACCATCATAGTAGAAATGGAATTTTCCAGCCTATCCAGACTTACAGAACCAGGAACTCTGGGGAGTGGAGCCCAAGGATCTGTTCATCAAAACTTACACATACACATACACACACACACACACACACACACACACACAACTTCTAAGTGATGCTGATGCATGCTAAAATCTGGGAACCACTATAGCGGAATAGTAGTTCTTGATCCTGGCTACATATTAAAATTACTTGTGAGATTTTACAAAAAAACTTACTCTAAGAACACTATCCAGAACAATTAAGTCAATATCTGGCTATGAAGACCAGCAAATACGTCATTATTTTTAGAATGTTCTCAGATCATTTTCATATGCTGCCAGGATTTAAGGGTCATTGTTTTTGTATAAATATCCTGTAATAGGTGATCAATGTCTCCTGAAATTTAAGTTAATTTCAACAATGCACCTAAGGAATTAATATTCAGGGAGTTAAGGTGGAATTTAAGTGGAAAGAGTTTTCCTGATGTGACAGTCATGGGCAAAATTCTGGTTACAGGATATGGTTTTTGTCTGAAGAAATTGATTATAGGCTTGTTGAAACTAACCTATAGGTCATCTGAAATTTGTTTTCTTTGTTTTGTTTTTGAAAAATTTCTACAAATCCCTTTAAATTCTGGCAACGGTTGGGAGAAGAAACTTAAAATTTACCTCAAGTCATTCAAAATTTATCAGGACGTGACTTTTTTTTTCAAATTTAGCCATTAAAAATTGAATTGTAGAAGACATTTAAATGATCTATTTTGGTCTCAGAAATCACAAAATCCTGTATGGATATTGCCACAGAGTTTGATTTTTTTAAAGTGCAGATATGTAGCAGTTATTTCTCATTGTACAACTCACATAATTTAATTATACAGTCCTATCATTCAAATTTACTGACAGCTAATTAAATATCTCAGTTGTGAAGATTTAGCATTCATTCTATTTAAATCATTTGCTTGAGTCAAAAATACTAAAAATTTCAATGGTAGTCATCTTCTTTCCTTGAATTCATGAAATGAAAACTCTCAGCATATTTAAAGCTAGTAATATGCTAAAGAGACATATTCCATATAGATCCATTTGTTCCATTCACTTGAAAGCAAAAATTCCTAACTTCTCTGTGTAGTGTTTTTAATTAACAAGGATTATAAAAATTTTATAAACATTTTAATATGTATCATGTTCACAATACATTACAAAAACGTGTTATTTCCCAAAAAAATAGAAACATTGATTAAAAATTTGATTATTATACATAAAGGGCTTCAGATCTATTGCAGTTTCCATGTCAAACTGGCTTGAAGAGTTACTAGTTCCATTTAAATCTGCAGTAATGATGGTTTGTGTGAGTTATTCAGAAAGCCCAAATTGCCAGATTCTACTCCACTTTGATTCATTTATCTCAATGGAGTTGAAGAGATTGAGGGGTCATTGCAGATGAACAGTGAAAAATTTGTGAAGCACTGTAAATAGTCAAAGGGCAGGCTGGGTGTGATGGCTCATACCCATAATCCCAGCACTTTGGGAGGCTGAGGTGGGTAGATCAGTTGAGGCCAGGATTCAAGACCAACTTGGCCAACATGGTGAAATGCTGTCTCTATTAAAAATACAAAAATTAGCTGGCCATGGTGGCAGGCTCTTGTAATCCCAGCTACCCAGCAGGCTGAAGGTGAAGAAACACTTGAACTGGGGAGGCAGAGGTTGCAGTGAGTGGAGATCGTGCCATTGCATTCCAGGCTGGGCAACAGCAAGACTCCGCCTGAAGAAAAATACATAAATAAAAGGGCAACAACTTGGAATAAATTGAGGGATATGTTGGAGGAAATAGATTAATAAAACTCTTCAGATTAATTGCAGCATCTTCATCTGGAGTAAGAGTGAAGCATTAGACAAATTTCTTTGTTAGGAACAATGACATATCAAAGTATAAGGTTCTTGTCAAAATCATTTGAATCATGTAAAATCCAGGGCATAAAGACTAATATAAAATTGCCATTTTGATCAATCATACTTATTTTTCTTTGGGTATGTCAAGTAAAAGTACTCTTTGGGTTAATCTCTTGAGATTTCGTTTTTGACATAACTTTTCCTATAAAATCTAAATCTTCACTCCTTTTTTTTTTTTTGAGATGGAGTCTCCCTCTGTTGCCCAGGCTAGAGTATAGTGGCGTGATTTCAGCTCACTGCAACCTCCACCTCCTGAGTCCAAGCGATTCTCCTGTCCCAGCCCACTGAGTAGCTGGGACTACAGGTGTGTACCCCCACACAAGGCTAATTTTTTTGTATTTTTAGTAGAGATGGGGTTTCACCATGTTGGTCAGGCTGTTCTCGAAATCCTGACCTCAAATGATCTGCCCACCTCGGTCTCCCAAAGTGCTGGGATTAGAGGCATGAGCCACATTGCCCAGCCTGTTCACTCAATTAGTAGACACTTCAATGGCAGATGTAGTTTCCATTTTTGTTTTTATCACCCACTAATGTTGAATAATTTCAAAAAGGATGGGAAAAACTTTTAGGTAAGAGTATGCGGTGCTATCATGTTAAACAGTCATGCAATACTGATGTTTTTGTTCCTACATATTCCTTATGTAACTTTTTAAGCCAAAATGTAATTTGTATAAGGGCAAGTCATCTTGTCTCATTATTAATTCAATACCTACATCTATGGTTTTAAAAGTATACTGTGCATCAAAACCACTCTGATTCAGTAGGTCTGAGACAGAACCAATAATGTGTATTTCTAACAAGTTCTAAGTTAATGTTGATGCTGCTTTGAGACCCTTCCTTTAGAACTAACAGACATCATCAATAAACAAGGAATAGACTATTTAATTTTATTCACTAGGACAAAGCTTACAACTGATTTAAGAATGTGGCTAATTGAGGGTCATAAAACTTATGTTTTGTTTTTGGCTCTTGGAGACTAAACAAAAGTCTGTGGCTCTTATAGCCTGACCATATATGGGAATTAAACTCTGATCCACAACCTTTGCAGCAAACAGCTTGGAAAACCAAATCATATATTCTGCAGCAACCAGTCCAAGAAGATGAACCAAAACCTCTGTAATAATTGATAGCACAATTCGTTAGATTGGTTAATATTTGGCCAATGAATGCCAACTTCGTTCTTTTTGGCCCTAGCTTTCAACTCAGGACCAACCAGAGAAAGCCAAATATGCTTCCCAAACCAGTCACATAAGACCGTCTTGCTTCAGGTTAGCATACCTCCAGCTTCCCTATGCCAAAACCTTCAATCAGAGCACACCTGAAGCCTTCCCTATTTTTTTCACTATAAAGTCGTCTTTCCCGCTCTCCTGTCTGATTTTGAGTCTCTGCCAAATACAAGTGATGGTAGCTGACGCCCTTCATATAGCAAAGTCTGAATACATAACCTCCTTTCTAATTTTTGTGCTCCGTTTTATTTTCACAGCTCCACCAGTTACTAACTGATCTTGAGTAACTTAGTTAAATTCTTTATGCCTCAATTTCCTCATGTAAAAAAAAAACTGGTAATAATTGTGTTCATAAATTATTGCAGTTTCACGTATATCATAAGCATCTATAAATTATATTCAATTGATCAGCTTTATAGAGGATCACTAAAAACAATATTCCTTGGTTTAATATACCTGCATTTTTAAAGATTATGTTGAAAGTATAAAATCTATCTGTTCGCTCTAGAAACTATGCCAGGATAATATTTAATGAACTTTAAGTGTTATTTTACAAAATATGTGTATACACCAAACTAGCTGTTTCTATTTTTGTAATGCTGCTGAGAAACTCAGAACTATTACTATTTCTACATTTAAGGCAGATTTTGTTTCTTCAAGGATTTTTCTTTTTTGTCAGTGTCGTTATTTAAGAAGCCACCTCAAGTTTCTTTAGAGACAGAGTAAAAACTGAGGCTTATATATAAATGCTTTTTACAAGTAATCTTAATTATATAAGAAATGTATGTTAAAATGAACCATACAGATAAGAAAAAAGTTTCTTTTGACTACCACCATAAATCTTCATATCCCTTCCACAGGTGACCACCAATATTTTTTCATAGAAGCAACGATTATGCAGGGTCTGATTTTTTATCTGTAGAGATAGTAAATTGTTTGGAAGAAGGAAGTATAGTGGGGGAGATGATAAACCACAAATGATGACTGACTTACACAAATTAGCTTCACTTGAGTCAATCTCTCAATGAAACTTGTATAAAAATAATGGCTAACAGTTATTAGAGCTTATTTATTGCTCTCTACATATTAATTTAATGTTCATATCAACCTTATCTTACAGATAAGGCTCCTAAGATCCAGAGAAATGTGAATTTCCCAAGTTTACACAGCTAGTAAGCAGCAGGTGGGATGTGAACACAAGATACCCACATTCAGATACTAAACTCTTAACTTCTATACTCGACTGCTTCTCAAAGACAATAAATATTCTTCCCCAAACAAATACCAACAAGAAAAATAAAAAGCCTTATGGGAAACATTAAAACAGGTCATGAGAACCAATCTTCCTTTCCTCCAAGCAACTATTACTCCTGTGTGGCTGGGGAATGATATCACCTGGTTCTTGATAGCATTGCGATGGAATTGGTCATATTTTCCATAGATAACAGGACAGCAGTTTCGTCCTCCTCCTGAATGTGCTATATAGACTGGCAGCTGTAGGATTTCAAAAAAGCATTCTGTTTTAATCCAACTCATAAAATACATGGTAATCTGCATCAAAATGAGCAAGACTGAATATGGAACACTCTTAGCCAAGAGATGGCAGGCATAACTGAAAAGGCCCTCTCAGTGCAGTAGGAATTTAACATTTAATTTTCTTATTAGCTCCAGAAGGGCAGGCTGATTTTTAACAGGTGTAAGCAATATACATAATTAATGCCACACCTCAGGACTCCCAGAAAGATCACTGGCCAGCATGAACTGCATACATGCTAGGCTGAAATTAGATCATATCTAGTATGCAATTTTGAAATTACAATTATGAATGATGGGATTCATATATGCATTTGAAAGATGTTATTTCCTTTTGCTTTTAAAAGCAGCTTTAGAAAGCCAACATAACATTCTCTTGAGAAAAAAGAAAAAGCTCTCATTAATCCATGAACAGGAATCACGTAGACTGTTAAAGCTGCAGTGAATGTGAGTAAAATTGGGCTGAATAATGACATTTAAAGTAAAACAGATCTACAATTTATTTGCAGTTGCTGAGCACTGAATGCACAGTTAAATTGCAGTTATTTGAAACACAGGGTCTTTTCAAAAACAATTGTTTAGCATCAAAACTATTTTCAGACTTGAATTATGTGCAATGAAGATATTGTCTATTTTTTTGGTTGGAAGAATGGATTCAAACCATAATTCTTCAGAAAGCAAAAGGGCTCCTAACTGCCAAGTTCAATTTCCAACACTGCAGCAAATAGAACAAAGGAGGACCAACTGGAATTTCACCTGAGTTTTTGTGACCTTACAGCAGACCTCTCTAGCTTTGAACATTATATGATGACTTTCTTCTTATTACTTTCACCATATTATTTCATTAACCCTGACTTCTTCAGGAAGATGGTATGCCAAAATTCAGTAGGTTGATCTGAAACCAATAGAGACCCAAGTGGTATGCTCTCTGATTATCTTTGAGAAGAATTCTCTCCCTTGCTCAAATGGGAATCTAAAAGTAGCCATTGTGATTGGCTAGATCAATGGTAAAGTGAAACTTTTCCCCTTGTAATTTCTCTTATTCCTGTAAACAATCCTGGTGCAGAAGAAATGCAGTAATATTACAGATCAGGGAACTGGGAATAGTTTGCTATTGCTGAGAACAGATTAGTATTGTTCTAACTAAATGTGAACAAGAGGAAATAATTATAAAATGGGTGATTGGAGCATGCTAAATTTTGTGGCTACAGCATAGGGAAAATTTAATTGAACACATGCAGATCAAAGCCATGGCTGATGCCACTTCATTAAAAAAAATCCCACCTGGTTCACTCTCTGTCCAACTAAGTCAGTTACAAATAATCACTAACACTGACAAATCATATTTATCGAAGGTCTTTCCTTCAATAACATCTCTATCGTATTATAACTTTTTACTTTAATGAGATAATTGTCACGTAATATAAATGGTTTTATAAAAGATTCATTGATTTATGCATTTATTAAAAATATTTTAGAAACTTAAATTTTTAAAAAAAACTTCTTGAGTTCCAGGAACTGTTCTAAATGCTAGCAACATATAAGTAAAATAGTAACAAGTGCTAAAAAGAAAAAAACAGGCTTTAGGAAATAGAGAGTGATGTGGGCCAGGGCTATTTTAGATTAGTGTCAGGGAAGTATTCTCTAAAAAAGTAACATGAATTACATGTCCCATGAATAGGAAAAATACTCCAGATGAAAGGAATAAGAAGTTTAATGTCCCTGGCATGGAAATAAGCTAACGTACTTAGGGAAATTAAAAAAAAAACAGAATTCCTGAGAGGTAGGGGGATAGGGTAGAGAGACATAAGCATAGGTTGCATAGGTTTTCCGAGGCAAAATCTTATATGACCTTGTCAGCTTTGAAAAGAGGTTCCAATTGTATCTGAAATGCAGTGAGAAGGCACTTAAAAAGTGACATGATCTGATTTATATATTTGGACCATCAATCTGATTGTTACTTGCTGAGTAGACTTTGGGTTGGGGAGGCAAGCATGCAACCAATGATACCGATTTTAGAAGGCAAATAAAGTAGAGTTCTCTTCTCATTGCTTATATCTCTGCAGCAAAATAAAAGCAAAGCACTGGGTACTAGTGGGAGGAGGGAAGGATCATTGCAGGTATAAGGAGAGAGGAAAAGGAATAAAGAGATTATTTGGGAAACTGGAGGGGTGAGTTGATCAAGGAGATATGGTAGATCCATCTATGCTGAAGGAGGTTTCAGAATAGAGATAAAATTAAAAGGATTATAGTCAGTTCCTCCAGTTCATTCGTTACTGGAGAACAACTGAGAACAACAGCAAATTGAGTCCAAACTGATAAACTTGGCTTGAGTCAATAATTTATACAGCTATTTTTGAAACTGTGTCATGAATAACTAAGGCTTTTATATTTTTCTCTCCCTTTTGTGATCCTTTCCAAGGTGATATCAAAGAGCCCTTCTCCAGGGCTCTCTGATCAGGTCTAAAAATTCAGAAGTGAGTCCCATGCAAACACTCAAGATGTTCAATGTAGTGTCACTTCATGGTAACACTCCATGTCAGGCCTCTTCTATACTATTTCTATCAGCTCATCGTTTCACTAGAGTTCATGGAAACTCATGGACAACCTATTTGCTGGTCACATGGCACAGTGAGTCAGGATTCCTGCCTCAAGCCTGTCTATCAAGGTGTCTCTCACAACAATTTCTATTTCATTGCATCTCAAATATCATGGCGCATATCCACAATCTCAGTTTCCAAAGATATGTAGCCTCCTCACAGTGTTCCCTAAAAAAAAATTATCTTCAGTTAATATTTACTTCCCTATATTTATATAGATATTGCCAAGCCCTTCCCTATCAAGCTGCAGTCTCACAGAAGAGCAACGGTGATGAAGGTTGGAGCTGGTGGCAGGAACACTGACGTTTTCTCTAGTCGCTCTTATTCACGCTGGCCTAAAGTTAAAACTGTGTAATTTAGTCACCAGATTGGAATCTTCAAATATTAAGGGAATTAAACATTTTCAGAAACTCTTTAAAATATCTAAAGAAATAAACAAAAAAGTGTCTTTCAAGACTCTTATGTGTTACTAGCGATACTTAGAAACTCTGCTTTGGACTTTGAGCTGGTCAGTGGCATCTTAGTTCCATGGTGTATAAGCATTAGAGGTGGAAATATCCAAGGAATTATGAATTCAGTAGAAAATAAAAATATGTAGTCTTTTTTTTAAAGCCCTAAATATTAACCCCTTTTCAAGGATATAAAATTTGAGGGTTTTTTTTTTCCTACTTAAGTTACAAAATGAGAAGAAAGCTGGAAAAGAGCTGGTATTTATTATTAGATTTATTTTTATGATATAGTGAGCAAAGAAAGTTTATCCCAGTTGCTAATTGAATAAGTATATTTACATGCATGGCTAAAACAAATAGGAAGAATTGAGCATTTTGTAAATCAGACACAAGGAATAAATATATACATAAAAGCATATTGCAACATTAAATGAGATCATACAGAACAGAAGCACAGCCTTTTGAATCATTCAAATTCTTTTAATATTCCATCCCTGTCAATTATTACCTCTGTATTTTGAACAAGTTGATTCACTTTTCTTGACTTTGGTTTGTATGACTCTGAGAAGGTATAGTGATATCGTGAAGATTAAATGAGATAAATAGAAATTACTGCCACCAGAGTTGCAGTCATTATTATTAATTTATCATAATTTAAAAGACCTCATCTATCAAAGATTGTGCAATTTAATAATGTAAATAAGACAAACATTTGGCCAACACATTAGTGTCAAATGATCCATTGTATGAGATATAAAGGAAGAATTAATAGGAAAATAATTCAAGACTTTCATAGATATGCTAAAAGATAAATTTAGATCAAAGACACAATCAATAAACAACACTCCCACCCCCACCATGTGTTAACACAGAGCTAGTGAAAACCTTTCACTGAGGGCTATAAACAGATTTCAAACCCATAAGGTTGCCAGACATATTCTTATATGAAGACGGAGGGTTATGAAAGGCAGAAGCTTTTCTTCTGTGGCAATATTTGGACTCTGTTTTGCCTGCAGCTCCTTGCTGCTTTAAATAGAAAGTCAGGGAGGTGCTCTCCTTAGGCAAGAGCATCTTGGCCAGAAGTTTTTCAATGTAATCATCTTTGTCTATGAGGACCCTAATTATGTGATATACCCTAAATGGCGCTTCTTTCTCATTACTGTTGACCCCAATCCTCTCTGACTTGTCCCACCAGCATCATAAAGCTTTTCTAACAAACTTCCCCCCTGGCTGAATTCCCATGGCTTTCATTCTGGTATTCAACAATGCAAGGAGCACAGTTGTGTTCCATGGAAATAGTCCTTTATTCCACTGATACCATGTAAATTCTGAAGGATGAAATGTGATCTTTTATTGATCTGTCTTTCAGAGCTGAGAACCCAGAATGATCTAATATATTTTGTTGAGTGAGCTTCATCGAACCATTATTAATTTCTTTATATTTTTCACATGATCTAAATATTCTCGGAATTCCCTGAATCATTCTACCTATTTTCTAGTGAAGAAGAGAGCATGTTGTAGAATAATTCAGTTTTCTCTTGTTGCGTTTGAAGTTCTTTGCCTTCTGTAAGAACTCCAGGTATAATTAATTTATGAGCACAAGGCTTGGAGTTTGATTATTTTAAAGCAGAGCAGCAATGTGTCTGCACAGAATCCACAGCTGCTGTAGCTGCACATTTGCATCTGGACTCATCTCACCCACACTAAATTTGCTGCACCATCAAGCTCATTTGAAATCACAGTTCTTTGGGTGTTGGTACTCAAATCCGAGTCACTGAAATAATTTAAACATAAGTTAAAAGACGTACTGTTTTACATGTTTTCATGTAGCCCATACTAGGGATCATACATAATTCATATGTTATTCTATGATAAGTGGAAATAGACTGTTGCTCATTTCTATAAGTGAAACACCTAATTAACAAAGTGATTAATTCTCTTTCCTATACTGATTATCACTGTGACATTATGTTTCAGAGAACATTAGGTTTAAATTGATTTCTCTTTGCATGGGCTACTGTATATTTATTTTCAACATATTGGGGTAAAACATTTAAAAATGTATTTTTAAACTGTGAACATTCAATAACCTAACAGATGTTCTTCAAATATATGCAGTGAAGAGATTTGGATTAAAGAAAAGGCACCAAGAAGCATATACATACATACATGTTGCAGTCATATTAGTATAGTAGTGGATTAAATAAATTGTGATTTCCCTTAAATGTGCCTCAAGGTATCATCCCACTGTGACTGAACACAGAATCCCCAATGCATTATGGCTATCAAAGAGCAAAGCAAGGCTATCAGTTCCCAGCCAAAATTGGGGAGTATAATAATATTCATGTGATATGCATACTATATTTGAATAGAAATATTGACACACCGGAACACATCCAGTGGAGAATAGTCAGGGTGAGGAGCTAATGGAAAGAATTAAAACCTGCTTATTTTTTTTTTCCGGGAAGAGAGAAGGCTCATTACAGACATGATAGCTACCTTTTATATATCTGAAAGAGTATTGTGTGAAAAAATAATTTATGTCTCATTAAATTTTGAAAATCTAGGACAAATAGGTAAGTGTTTGAATAAAGCAGATTTAAGGAAAAAATAACCAACCATTGCAAACAATTAGAGTTGTCCAGTAATGCAATGTATGAGAAGACACTGAGTCTCTTATCACCAACAGCATTTAAATTTGGACTTCAGAAAATGCTATTGAGTATATTCAAACATCCTAATGGGAAGCTGGCCAAGATGACCCCTAATGTTCCATGTGACCCTGAAGTTTGTTTATTTAGGATGAAGCCTGTTTGGTAACACTCTAAAATGTTGCACCCATCTGGGGTATGAATATTTTAATCCAAACATATTTACAGATCAATTACTCTATTTTGTCTGGAATAGACCAAGTTTACAAGTTTATAGTTAGTCTTCTAGCATAATTATAAATAGGGCACAGTTTCACTTTAAATACTGTTAAGATTGAACAAAAAATCTCATGGTTACACTAATTATATTGGTCATTATTTCAAAGGATTCAAAATATTTGTATTCACAAGATATGATAGATAAATTATTTATAGCCCCTGGTGCCTAGCATGTTAAAATAATGGATATGCTTAAAATTAATATCTATGTTAATATAAGAATAATATACCATATATTTTAATACTGTTACTGATGGGAAGTAATAATATCACAATGATTATTTTAAAATCTCAAGGTAGTCTTTTATTAAGAACTTTAATGTATGTAAAGTCTGCAAAATGCTCAGGAAAAAAGTGGGTAGTATTTTACTTATAAAAATTGAAATTTTAGACATGTTAGAAGAATGGCCTATAAAATATTCTGTCTGGAAGCAGATTTTGGATGGAGGCATAGAAAAACAAACTTTTTTGTGCAAGAATTTCCGTTTTTGTCATGGTGCTTCAGGGTTTAGGATTTACTTAGTCTGTACACCAGATGTACTTATAAACAGCCAACTAAACAATATTCACTTCTGCTGTATAACGTCTTTATTCATTTCCCCTTGGTACACTTTTAGCATTAATAATGTAGAATAAAGTTACAGGTTGATTTTGTGAAGTAAGGCTGATTGAAATATGAATTGCCAAAAGAAAAGCAAAAGAAACTGTGGGATCACTTGATGATATTGACAGTAGAATTGGTTTAATTAACTGAATAAAATTTGGAAAGGCCTTTTTTTTTTTTTTTTGAGATGGAGCATTGCTCCGTCGCCCAGGCTGGAGTGCAGTGGCGCGATCTCAGCTCACTGCAAGCTCCACCTGCCAGGTTCACGCCATTCTCCTGCCTCAGCCTCTCGAGTGGCTGGGACTACAGGTGCCCGCTGCCACACCTGGCTAATTTTTTTGTATTTTTAGTAGAGACAGTGTTTCACCGTGTTAGATAGGATGGTCTCAATCTCCTGACCTTGTGATCCACCCACCTCGGCCTCCCAAAGTGCTGGGATTACAGGCGTGAGCCATGGCGCCCAGCCTGGCAAGGCATTTTTAAAAACATAAGAATGATTTTATTCTACACAGGATATTTGATATCATAAAATTAGATATTTGATGTTTTCTTTATATAACATCTATAATACACGTTCAGGAGAGTTTACTTTTCAATATGAAAAATAATAAAGGAATAGCGAACAAGAAAGACTTATTTTCTTTAAGAAGCCTTTATGAAAAAAAAGATCCTTCTCATTCTTTGATTTATTCATTTGATAATATTGCATATCCTCCTTAAGCCTGGCAGTATCCTAGATGCTGCGGTAATACCCGAATACTTGGGGACACGTAATATAATAATTTACATACCTTAACTCTTGTAATCTATATGCAAATACTGCATGAGAACATCCTGAGCTTCTATTTAATCTTGGGCAGTATGGCTCTAAGTAATTATATCGTTAAGTAATTTTGCATAGCTGTAGTTTCATAGAGATGAGACCACAGTTTTGAGTACTTGCTTAATGTGTCTTATAATTTTATTTATGATATCATTTCTTCAAATTATTTTATTATCTTCCCGAAAGGCTGCAGCAAAGGTTGTTTTATGGTTGTTATTGTGTTTTGCTGGTTTATGTGTATAACTTGGAAATATTTGGTTAAACTTACAGTGAAAAAATAGAAATGCTATATTGAAATGTCTGTAGGTTAGTATAATGTAAAATATTTTGTGAGTATAAAATAAATGAGGAGGAAATCTCTATCAAAGGGTAGAGAAAGGCCAAGAATAAGAATGGGTCACAGAACTAATGAAAGAGCAAAACAATTCATTGTATGTATTTGCCGTGTAATATTTTGCCATATTCAATAGTGATCAAATTTTGCTCAGTAACCATATCTAACATGTGATCACATTACATGAGGTTAAGAATGAAATTACGATGAAACATGCTTGAAAAGGAATATATTAGGCTTAGAACCTGTTGCGTTTATGACAATTCAATATGCATATGGAAGAACTGACAGATTTCTTAATAAAAATTTGACCAATTGAGTGTACACAATAAAAACACATTATCATTTGAGATACTCATTAGTGATGCTTTCTTGACTGTGATGAATGAAATTGGTAGTGCAATTATAGGTTGCAGAAATATAACTGGACAGATCAGAACTGGACTATTACATCCCATAATGGTCACTCTATTTTAGAAGGGAAAGAGACAAAACTATTTCTATTCAAAACCCAATTAACAAAGTAGTTTGAAAATACAAAACCATAGCACATGAGGACTGGTTTAAAGAAGAAAAAACTCAGGGATCATGAGAATTATATTCAGATGTTAAGAAGATACATGTATAAATACTGCAATGAGATAAAATGTAACACTATTAAAAACTTATTAACTGTTTAAATTACCTGAAATTGTGTTTGGTTGCTTCAAAGTGAGGGAGTTCCAATCTAAAGGTATCTTAATGGCCACTCGTTTGGATGCTGTGAAGAAGATTCAAGCATTAAATGAGTGGTAGAGCCATAGACTAGTACAATTGTTTTTCCAAAGAAACGCTATGATGGGCAAAACGTTGAAAATGGAGGGATTCTCCAACAGGGAATAAATTGAATGTGACGAGGAGGAGCAAGTGCTAATCTTTAAAAAATGTTCTCAGTTGGAAAGTATAAATGAAGAAAAGAAATATTTTAAAGAAGTGAAGAGAAATGAACATATGGAAGCAAAATCAGGAAAATGTTATTCCCTAAAAGTCAAGATACAAGAGAATTTTGAGAAGGATATTGTTGAAAGCCTTCAATCCTAGAATGATATAATTCGTTCATAATTCATTCATTTTCTTTTCTTTTTTTTTTTTAGTCAACAAAGACTTATGAAACTCTTACTGTGTGTGCAAGGAACTGTAAAGCATTAGGCTTTAATATTAAAACAGATAAATGCCTGATCCCTTATAGCTTTTAGTCATTGTGGTAGAGATTATACAACTAATTTCATAATTTATTACTTAACAATAGTACAACATAAAATGTAGAAATTGAAGTTGTTAGGAAAAAAATTGTAAGGGTTTATGAAATAACGGAGTAACTAACCCAATCTGGTTCATCATTTAAGGCTTCTTTGAACATAGAACAATTAAACTAAGCACTGATGTATGAGAGGGACACAGTTAGGCAAATTAAGTGGAGGGGAGAGTTTGTTCAGGGAATGGAAAAGATCCAGTGTCAGGGAGTTCAGAGAATGAGAAGAAGGATGGCTTGAGATGAAATGGTAAGATCAGGGATGTTACCTTTACTCTAAATGAAAAGTCCTTTAAACAGGAGCTTGAGGTCAATCTGTATTTGTAACAATCGCTCAGACTGCATTTGGGGGAATAGTAGGGTGGAGAAGTAGGAAGGGGAAAAAGGTGACTGAAGAAAAACTAGCTAAGATATCATTTTAGAATTTCAGGGAAGAGACTGATAATTTGGCCAAGGAAAGTAACAGTAGAAGTGGAATAAGTGCACCATCTTCAAGAGATTTATAAGAAGAAATTTTAATTGGAAAGAAAAAAGACAAAAAGGAATTATAGTTGCTGAAAAGAGAAGTGGTAAGATTGGAAATGCGGCTTCTGGGAAGGCAGCAGGAGATGAAATGCAGAGCTTTGAAATATACAGGCAAGAAGAATGGGTGGGTGGTTAGGTAATTTAAAAAGAATTATTCACTTTACAAAATGAATTACAGTAGGTTTTCTTTTCTGGAAACTGCTCTTTCATGATGTTCAGAAGAAGACAGTGTTTATAAACATTCCATCTGTACACCACAAAGGCAAAGCAAGGCACACCCACTGCCTTTTCTGTTCCTGCACTGAGTCACCAGAGGTTTGGAGAGCAATGTATGACCCATTGAAAGCCTGGCACCATTTCTTATGGCACCTGAGTTATCACTATCAGGTTCCTACATAAATGCTAACATGGAATCACTCTGGCTTTTGAGTACCAACTCAATGAAATCTTTAAATGATAAGGTTCTAGGACCAGTACTTAGAAAAGGAAACTGAATACATATTTGAAAAAGGCTGATGTAGAGAGGGAGGATGGAGAGTGCTTGATGAGAGAAATGTAGATAACAGGGATAATAACATATAAAGGCATCATCAGTTGTACAAACTACAATTTCAGGAAATTTTCAGTGATTGAGCCCAACAGAAGAGTTTAAAGGGAAATATCAAGAGTTTCCTTCACCTATGGCAGTTTAAATTGACCATGCACTAGAAAATTAAATAGATTCCTACAAACAAATATGAAGGAATTGGACTTTACATAGCTTTATAAATGATCATATTGTAAAAGAATTCCACCTAGTATGAAAGACAACAACTAATTCTTTATTTTAACATTGAGTTTCACATAAAAGACTATGCAACTATACACTACCCTCCCAACCCCCAACACACAAGCATCAGAGATTTACCTGCCTCTCCTGGTTCTGAGTATAGTCCCCATAGTTTCAAGCCTCAGCTATTCCATGTCTTTCTTTGCATCTTCTCTCCTGCCTGCATAACTTCAGAGGTGGGCACCATAGGGCATATCTATATGACAATAAAATCTGATTTTGCCCTTTTATTTCAAGGTGCAGATGAGTCAGCACAGCGAGGTGTTCTCGAGGAAGCTGTACCTACACTGGCTGGCAGAGTAGAAAGACAGGAGGTCTTCAAAAACAAAAAAAAATCAGGGGCTGAGGGAAGAAGGAAAAACATATAAATAAAAGCTCTAATTCAAGCAAACTGTAAAAAGACAGTTTTCAGGTAATTAGGCAAAGTTAAAGGAAAACTTGGCCTATGTGGCAAATGTGTATGACATCAACCACTTTTGATTTTTTTTGTTGTTGTTGAGAGAGAATCTTGCTTTGTTGCCCAAGTTCAGTGCAGTGGTTCAGTCTCCATCTCCACTCACTGCAACTTCTGCCTCCCCAGCTCAAGAGATCCTCCTGACTCAGCCTACTGAGTAGCACCATCATACCCAGCTAATTTTTGCATGTGTGCTTCTCTTTGGTGTATCTGATTTGCCAGTGTCACTACTCTCATCCTTTGGGGCCATTACTAAGTAAAATAAGAGTTACTTGAACACAAGCATTGTGAAACCCCAGCAGTCAACCTGATAATCCAGGAGGCTACTGCATGAATAAGGGGTGGATAGCATATACAGTGTGGATACATTGAACAAAGAGATGATTCATGACCCTGGTGGGACACAGTGAGATGGTGTGAGATTTCATCATGCTACTCAGAATGGCATGCAGCTAAAAACTTACGAAGTTTTTATTTCTTGAATTTTACACTTAATATGCTTGGACTGTGAAGTAACTCAGGAATGGAAAACCAAGCATCGTATGTTCTCACTGATATGTGGGAACTAAGCTATGAGAACACAAACGCATTATACTCATACAGTGGACTTTGGGGGACTTGGAGGGAAGGATGGGATGGGGTGAGGGATAAAAGACTATAAATATAGTGCAGCGTATACTGCTCAGGTGATGGCTGCACCAAAATCTCAAAAATCACCACCAAAGAATTTATTCATGTAACCAAATACCACCTGTACTCCAATAACTTCTGAAAAAAATGAAAAGCAAAACCACAGATAAGAGGTGACTAATATATTCTAAATATTATGTTGGCATCATCACAAAAACCAGGTCTAGTAGTATGTGGAAATATCTTTCTAAATGTAATTGTTTTCTAAGTTTTAACATAAAGGTTTCAATAATAAATGCCCAAATAGTTTTTGGAGATGCAAACATTGAATATTCCATTTTGAATGCATACACATCTCTTCCTTCCCTGCTTCTTTATAGACTGAGCACCAACAACAAATTGTGTGACAAAAGTTATTTGCAAACATACATATCTAGGCTTGCCAGAAATTTAAGGAAATGGAAATGAAAGGGACCTCTTATCTTTAATAAGAAATGGATTGAAAACTCCTACAAGCCCTCTTTATTTTCCTTTCATTAAATAGGTTTTTGTGAATGTGGCTTCAGCTGGGGCAAAGAATAATTCCTTGTTTCGTAGAAGTTGGCCTGACATGACAGAGATTTTTGTCATGGGGAATGGGAACATGCTTAGTCTGCTTTAAAGAATATTGGTTTAGAGCATTTTCTCCCAGAGTCACCAGGTGGGACCCTTACAGAAGGATGTGGGCAAATGCACAGGTTGCCCTAATACAACCCTGCAGAAAGATAATTAGTAGTCATGGAGGAGGGAAGTGAAAATGAGATGGAGAGGAATTCCTGTCCTGTAAATTATTCTTGTCTTTGCACTTGAAATTATTTGGTTGTCAGAAGAAGGAGAAATCTCATAGGTACTTGCAGTCTTTACAAAGACACATTCATATGAGCTCCCTAGACAAATAACAACAAACCATCTAAGGAAAATTTCACATATTAGTATAATATAAGGTAGATAAGTAATTTCAATGAGAACTATTTGTCTTTATACCCCAAATTAGAACTTCTGGACTTGTTGACTTTCTGGAAATTATATTTCTTTTTTATGAAGAAAATATGGAATAAATGTTCAAAGTGGAGCAGAACTGTTATTTTCGTATATTTATTGTTGTATCTAACAATCTACTCATTTATTCCTGTTATTTTTTTCATGAAAGAAAATTTGCCCACTTAAATTTATAGCTCACTAAATTTTGGCAAATGTACACAGTGATGTAACAACCACCACAACAAAGATTTAGAATAGTTCCATCATTCCATCCATCTATTATATGAAAAATTTCCATATTTTTATCTTGCCCATTGGCAATGAATTCCTTCCCATTACTCTAGCCCTAGGCAGCTGTTAATTTGCTTTCTGTCACAGTAGTATGGCCACTCTTGAATTTCATATTAAGGGAATTACACATGTGATTTTTTTTTATTTTTTTAAATTTAGCTTAATTTTTATATTTATCCATGTTGTAGCATTTATTAGCACTTTGTTATTTTTATTTTATTGGTGAATAGTATTCCTGTGGGATGTGTGTGTGTGTGTACCAATTTGTTTATTCACCATTTGATGAATGTTGTTATCCCTAATTTGAGATGAATATGAATAATGCTGCCAAGACTAATCATTAAAACACCTATGTACAGTCATATGCTTTTTTGCCTTTGGTAGTTGCTAAGAGTAGAATATCTGGGTGGTATTTTATATGTATTTAACTTTAAAATACTACCATAATGTTTTCCAAAACGGCTGTATTTTATATTCTCACTAGTAGTGCTGACTTCATAAAATGAGGAAGGAAGTATTCCCTCTTTCTATTTTCTGTGAGAGATTTTGTAGAATTGATAGTTTCCTTCTTAAATGTTTGATAGATTTGCCAGTGAAACCATCTGAAATTAGAGCTTTCTTCTCTGGGAGGGTTTTTAATGACACGTTTAATTACTGATACAGGTTATATATATCTATAGATAGATTTATATAATATATAATACCTAAAACCTTATGTGTGTGTGCATATATACATACACATATATGGTTCTCTCACTATTTGGGTATTCTGTTTCTTTATAATTTTGATAATTTACATCTTTTAAGGAATTGAATTTTATTTAAGTGGTTGAAGTTATAGGTATATGGGTTTTCCATAATATTTTCTTACTATATTTTTAATATCTGTGAGATTAGTTGTCTGATTTCTGGTCCTAATTTAGTAATTTATCCCTTTGTTACCCCACATCCTTGGCCAGTCTGTCAGGAAGTTTATAATTTTTGTTGAGTTTTAAACAAAAGTACTTTCGATTTAATTGATTCTTTTTTTTGTTGTTGTTTTCATTAGTTTCTGTTCTAACCTTTATTATGTATTTCTTCTTGCTTCCACTGGATTTAATTTGCTCTTTAGTTTCTAAAGTGGTAGATTTGGTTACTGACTTTAGGTCTTTCTTTTTGTCTTTAAATCATTTAATGCTATAAACTTCTCTCTAAGCACTGATTTAACTCCATCCCATCAATTTGATATGTTGTATTTTCAGTTTCACTCAGATCAAAATTTTTTAGATTTCTATTTAGACTTATACTTTTACCTGTGGGTTATGTAGAAATACATTGTTTAATCAACAAGTATGTGAGAAGTTATTTCAATTGCAATTTGAAGACATATTTTGAATTGTTTGTTTTCCTTTAAATTTGTTAAGATTTGTTTTATGACCCAAAATATGGTCTATCTTTGTGCATCTTTCATTTGCACTTGAGGATAATGTATATTCTCCTGTTATTTGAACTGTACTATAAATGTTAATCAGATCAAGTTTATTGATCATTTCATTCAGATCATCTATGTCTATTTTCTGCCTACTTGTTTTATCAATTATTTGAAGAAAAGGTGGTGATTTCTGCTAAAATGATTGTGGATTTGTCTATTTATCCATTCAAATCAATCAGCTTTTGCCACATGTATTATTAAGCTCTGTTGTTAGGTTTTTGTGCATATAGAATTTTTATGTCTTGGAGAATTTTATGTCCCTTTCTACCCTTGATTATTTTTCTTTTTCTGAAATCTACTTCAATTGATGTTAATATAGCTACTCCATCTTTCTTTTGGTTAGTGTCTACATGGGTTATCCTTTCTTATCCTTCTATGTTTTTAAAAAATAAACTTTTCTTTGATGATGATTTTTAGATTTACCAGGAGTTGCAGTATATAAATATTGCAAATATAAAGAGTACCCACATATCTCTCACTCAATTCCATTTTACCTTACCAGAGTTTATTTTAAAAATCTTCGATACCAACATTTGTTATTTTCCAGTAATTTTATTTCCCTGTCCCAGGATCCAATTCAGGATATCGCATTTATCTAGTCACCATTTCTCCTTAGTCTCTTCTGGTCTATAGCAATTTCTGTCTTTCCTTGTTTCTCATGTTGTTACTAGACTTTATAAATCCTGGCCAGACATGTGTAGAATAAGTCTTAATGTGGGATTGTCTGATGTTTCCCTCATTGATAGGCTGGTATTATGAATTTTAGGGAAGAAAACTGTGGAAGTGAAGTGCCCTTCTCATCCTAACATATCAGGGAGTACATGACATAAACGTGATGTACTGGTGATGCTAACATTGATCACTTGGTTAAAGTTGTGCTGATATGTTTCTCCAGTATAAAGTTGCTATTTTTCCACTTTCTGTCTTCTATTCGTTGAAAAAAAGTCACTAAATCAAGCCCACACTCAAGGTTGGGACAGAATGTGGGTTAAACTAAACTTCCAGAAGTGGAAACATCTATATATAGTATGTGAAATTCTATGACGTTGCCCTGTCCTCTCTCTCCCATTCATGCATCTATCTATGTATCTATCATCTATATTCATTCATTGATTTAATCATTTATTCCTAAGTATATTATTTTGCACTTTTTGTTGTAATCGAATAACACATTCTTTTTTTTCTCAACTTGTTCTATCTTTGACCATTGGGAACTTCTTCAGGTCTTTTTTTTTTCTGTCATATGTTCTCATTATTTTGTTTTTTTGAGCACCCTTTTCACTTTAACCTTCCTGTATCTTTATATTCAAAATGGGTTTCATGTACATAATATATAGTTGGGTATTGTTTTTATCCAAACTGATTATCTTTGTCTTGTAACTGTTTGTGTAGACTATTGACATTTAAAATGTATCCCCTTTATAGTTCATTTGCACAATTTTTTCTTCATGGTTTCCTTTCATTTTGCCTTATCTTAGTTTAATTGGGAATTATTATGCTTCCATTTAACCTCTTTTCTTGACATATTATTTGTATTGCTCTAGGTTTCCAGTAAATATATTTAAAATAATCTGGAATTATCTGTATCTTTGAACATCTGATGTTAAAGACTTCGAAAGCTTTATTTTTTTCTTGTATCTTTTCATTTCAGTTTGATAATTTGTCTTATCCTGTTATCACTGATTTACTCTTTGGCTCTGAGTATCCTGATGTGCTTGAAAAAGGCATTCTTCATTTCTGTTACTGTGTTTTCAATTTTAATTTCCATTCTATTCTTTCTTATAGTTTAATTTTCTACTGAAGTTACCTGTGTTCACTTACGTGCTACCTATTTTTTCCATAAGGGCTTTTGACTTTATAATCAGTTATTTTAAATTTACTTTATTATAATTATAACATTTGTATCATATCTGAGTCTAGTTATAAAGATTTATTTATCTCATCTTGTCTATATGTATGGCTTGTAATTTTTCCTGGAAACTGGACATGCTATATTGGACTGTAGATACCGAGGTCAATGAAGTTTATGCTTGGAAATGAGTACATCATTTTTATGTAAGGACCCTAGTGTAGAACATTGTGTTATAGTCAGGAGTTGTGCTTGGTTCAAACATTGTTGCTGATGTGGTTACCTTCAGTGCAGCAGTTTCAAATAGTTCTAGTGATACCTACTGTTTATGTTGTGGATTATATCTCACTATTATTTTTACAAAATGTGCTAGCATGGCAGTGGGGTACACAGGAGAAGGGAGCATTTTCTAATGTTCTGATCACACTTGCACCTTAAGCACAGTAAAACTGAGTATGGGAGTAATGCACTGTTTTATTAATCTTCACAGAAATGACATGTCAATTAAACAATGGTGACATCTTAGCTAGAAAACTGGGGGAATAGAAAGGATTGGGGGGAAATATTTATATGAATGTTCCAAAGCTACCTTGGTAACAAATATAATCTCTGTATTGTATACTAGAAACGTAACGTATAAAGTATTATGTAAAAATTATAATAAATAAGTTATAGGTACAATTACTGAGTAATAATTTTATACTGTTTATATAACAATTAATAGAGTAGTTATAAGTACCAGGGTCACTAGCCAAAACAGTAAAGATTTCTGTTTCTGTGTCCCTCTTAAACTTTTACTGCCTTCCTATCAAGATCTGCCATGATCAGTTTTCAATATGTAGTTGACCTGTCAGCTGATTTGACATGATTGATCACTTGTGTATTCTTGAAACTATTATGTCACCTCACAAGAGTGCCTTATGGGAGGCTAGAAGTCCACTGGGGAGATCTCAGCACCTTATTGGAGTGGAAAATTTGAGAATAGATATATTTAAAAGGGGGGAACCAGACAGTTTCACTTTACTTGCATTGCCCTTCTCTCAAGGCATCACAGCTCAGTGCTAAGAGAGAACTCATCAGCCTGTGATTTCTTTCACAAGGAAAAGTGACACGTAGTAATTATCCATCATCCCTGGCCATGTGGGAGGCTGCCCATTAGGCTCAGTTCTTTCTCGCCCCATACAGAACACTGAGGGGATTGTCATGACTGAATAATCCGGGTGCAACTAAGAGTAGAAGAAAGGGTGAGAGCAACTAGGGCACATGAGTAAACAAAGGCTGAGAAATTCTATTAACTGCTTTGGATTCTCCACCAAGAGACTCCCCCATTAGCTTTGTAGGATAATATTACCTGAGAAATACTTAACTAGGCTATGAGTATTCCCATTATTCTGGATGCCCCCACCCTTCCCAGTACCTCACATATACTCTTGCAGATGGTGTATGAGGGCCTCTGCATATTGTGCATGAGCACACAGAGATAGCCAGTTTGACTCTGCAGATTAGGAGGCACTTAACCTTTAACACTTCAGTGTATTGCCACAGAAAAAACATAAATTGAAGGCTCTCAGCTCCTGGCTTGGCTTTGTAATATTAAGAGAAGGCATACAATCCTTAGGATCATCCCACCAAGAAGGAACAAGAATGAAGGAAGTGCACCCATATAAAATGTTTGAGATAATTCCAGAAACCTAAGATGGGCTGACTGGTCAAGAGCTTTCTCTTCTGAACTATTGAGTAAATACTAAAGAGGTGACTCCTTCTTTAGTTTTGAAGAGAGCAATGCAAGACATCAGGGAACATATAAAAAATCAAGGAAACATGACACCCCCAAAAGAACATAATATTTCAATAACTTACCCAAAGAAATGGAGCTCTACAAATCGTCTGACAAAGAATTTAGAATAATTATTTTAAGGAATCTCAGCAAAACCCAAAGGAACACAGATATATAACTCACTGATACCACTAACACAATATATAAACAAAATAAAAAGTTCAACAAAGCAATAGAAACATAAAAAACAGAAATTCTAAATCTGAGGCTATTTGTAGTTACGTTTGGAGAGAATAAAAAGTTATACATAAATTTTTGACTGTGCAAGGCATCAGTGTCTCTAACCCTCAGCTGTCCCTAACCCTAACCCTATAGCTGACCCTATAGGGTCAACTATACTCATTTTGAGAGTAAAAGATGGGAAGAATGAGAAATAGAAACAGAAAGCTCATTTAAAGGAATAAAAATGGAAAACTTCCAAAATACTGAGAGAATGTTATAAACAATTAGGTTCCTGAGTCTCAGAGATCCCAGATAAATAATAAAGATCACATGATAAGTCAGCTTATCATGAATCATTATGAGAGTAAAAGATGGGTAAGAGTGAGAGAAATGGACAGAGAGCTTATTTAAAGAAATAATGATGGAAAAACTTACAAAATATTGGGAGAGTTAGAAACATTCAGGCTCATGAGTTTCAAAGATCCTAAATAAGGTCAACTAAAAGTAGATTGCAAAGAAACACATAAATCAAATGTGTCACATAAATCAAAGACACATAAAGACAAATAATTTTGAAAGCAGAAAAAATGACTTGTAATGTACAAGGGAATGTACATAAGGTTACCTGTAGATTTCTTGGCAGAAACTTTACAGGCCTGGAGAGAGTGGGACAATATATTCAAAGTACTGTAGGAAAAAAAGAAAAAAAAACTGTCAGCAAGAATACTTTCTCTGGCATATCTGTCCTTAAGAAATAAAGGAGAAGGAGTGACAAAGACTGTCCTGGAAAAACAAGAGTTGAGGGAGTTCATCACTAGTTGACCTGCCTTACAACAAATAGTAAAGAGACTATCAAGCCGAAACAAAAGAACAATAATAACATGAAAACATACGACAGTATAAAATTCACTTATAAAGAGAAGTATATACTCAAATTACTCAAATACTATAATAGAGATGGGTAAATCACTTATAACTCTAGTATAAAGGAAAAAAGACAAAAGTGTTAAAATAACTTGCTACAATAATTCATTAATGAATACACTATAAAAACATGTAAACTTGGACATCAAAAATTTCAAATGTAAATGGAGACGTAAAAATGTAGAATTTTTATATGTGATGGAAATTGAGTTGTTAAAAGCTTGAGATAGGCTATTTTAGCTACAAGTTGTTTTATGGAAGCCTTGTGGAAACCACAAAAAAGGCCTCTTGTAGATCCACAAGGGGTGTAAAGAAAGAAATCTGAGCACAACACTGAAAAAAATTATCAAATCACAAAGGAAGACAGTAAGAGGAAAAAAGAAACACAGGAAACAGAAGTCAGAATAAAATTAACAAAATGTCCATAGTAATCCCTTTTCTAATAATTATTTTAAATGTAAATAAACTCCTCAATCAAAAGACATGGACTTAACACATGGCTTTAAATGTTAAATCCACTCAAACATTTTCCCACAATATACTGTCTACAGGAGCATCATTTTAGCTTCAAGAAAACACATAGGCTGACAGTGAAGAGATGAAAAAAGATAATTTATTCAAATGGTAACCAAGAAAGAATGGCTGAACTTATATCAGAAAAATACAGACTTTCAGTTAAAAACTATAATAAGATATAAAGAAGGTCATTATATAATGATAAAGGGGTTAATTCATTAAGAAGATAAAAGAACTGTAAATGCATATGCACCTAATATTGAAACATTCAAATATATAAAGCAAATTATTTTAAAAACAAAAAGGAGAAACGGATAGCAATACAATAATAATACAGTTGTCTAATTGGTTTTTTGTCTGATTTATCCATTTTTGAAAGGATAAATCATCCTGACAGAAAACCAGTTAGAAAACTACATTCTTCAACATCACTATAGACCAGATATACCTAAGAGAAATATAAAGAACATTCTACCCAACAGCAGCAGAATATACTCATCAAACACATGTGGAACATTCTCCAAAATAGATAATATGTTAGGCTACAAAATAACTCTTAAAAGTTTAAGAATATTGAAATCAAACAAAACATAATTTTTGACCTCAGCAGTATGAAAGTAGAAATCAATAACAGCAGAAAAATTAAAAATTTGTTAAGTAAAAAAACCTAACATATTCTTAATCAGTGAGTCAAACAATAAATTATAAAAGGAAATTAAATGAAAATTGGGCCTGGTGCAGTGGCTCACGACTGTAATCCCAGCACTTTGGGAGGCCGAGGCAGGGAAATCACAAGGTCAGGAGATGGAGACCATCCTGGCTAACACAGTGAAACCCTGTCTCTACTAAAAATACAAAAAAAATTAGCTGGGTGTGGTGGCGGGCACTTGTAGTCCCAGCTACTCGGGAGGCTGAGGCAGGAGAATGACGTAAACCTGGGTGGTAGAGCTTGCAGTGAGCCGAGATTGCACCACTGCACTCCAGCCAGGGCTACAGAGCAAGACTGTCAAAACAAAACAAAACAAACAAAAAAAACCGAAAATTGAAATACAACACACTACATTTTATGGAATATAGCAAAAGGAGTTGTAAAAGGAAGGTTAAGAGTGGTGAATGCCTATGTTAAATAAGGTTGTCCAATAAACAATCCAGCTTTATGCCTCAGAAAACTGTGAAAAGAGCAAACTAAGTCCAAAATTAGCATAAGCAAGGAAATAGTAGAGATTAGATTCCAAATAAGTGAAATAGAGAATAAAAATATATTGAAAAAATCAAAATGAAGATTTGTTTTTTAAAAAAATAAAATTAAACATTTAGACTAAAAAAAGTAAAGATGCAAATACATGAAATTATAAATGGAAGAATAGACATTACAACTGATACCACAGAAATACAAAGGACCAAAAGAGACAATTATAAACAATTATAGACTAGTAAATTGGATAACCCATAAAAATAAATAAATTCCTAAAAACATGCCAGTCACCAAAAGTAAACCATGAAGACAAAGAAAATCTGAACAGACTAATAATAATTATGGAGATTGAATCATTAATAGAAAACTCCCAAGGAAGAAAAGCCTAGGGCGACATTGTGTCACTGCTGAATCTTACCAAACATTTAGAGAAGTATTAATGCCAGTCCTTCTCAGACTCTTCTAAAAAAGTTAAGAGTAATAAATACATGAAAACTTCAGGATTATCTGATACCAAATCCAGGATTATCTGATAACAAACACTACAAGAAAATAAAATTATAGGTCAATATCCCTAATGAACAGAGATCAAAAAATTATCAACAAAATACTAACAAAATTCAGCAGTACATTAAAAGGATCATGGACTCTGATAAAGTGAAATTTATCTTTGGGATTCAAAGATTGTTCAACATACGCAAATCAACAAATTTAATGTAGGACATGAACAAAATACAGAACAAAAACAATATGATTATCTCAATCGATGCAAAAAAAGCATCAGACAATATTTAACGTCCTTTATAAAAACTCTCAACGAATTAGAAATAGAAGGAATGCATCTCACCATAAGAAAGATCATATATTATAAGGCCACAGTTAATTCTCAGTGGTGAAAATGAAAGCTTTTCTTCTAAGATCAAGAATAAGTCAAGGTTTCTCACTGTCACTGCTTTAACGCAACATAGTAGTAGAGGTCCCAGCCAGAGCAATTAGACAAGAAAAAGAAATAAAAGACATCCAAAATGGAAAGGATAGCGTTAAATTGTCTACTTGCAGATGACACTATTTTATGTATAGAAATACCTTAAGATTCCAACAAAAATCTCTTGTAACTAATCAATGAATTCACTAAACTTGCAGGACACAATATCAACACCCAAATATCAGTAGTGTTTTTATACATTGACATCAAATATCTAAAAAAGAAATTATGAAAACATTTCCATATACAATAGTATCAAAAAGAATAAAATACCTAGGAATAAATTTAACCAAAGAGATAAAATTAACCCCTTTATCATTATATAATGACCTTCTTTATATCTTATTATAGTTTTTAACTGAAAGTCTGTATTTTTCTGATATAAGTTCAGCCATTCTTTCTTGGTTACCATTTGAATAAATTATCTTTTTTCATCTCTTCACTGTCAGCCTATGTGTTTTCTTGAAGCTAAAATGATGCTCCTGAAAACATTGAAAACTAAAAATCGATGATGAAAATAATTTAAAATGATACAAATAAATGGAGAGATATCCTATGTTCATAGATTAGAAGAATTAATATTCCTAAAATGTTCATTTTACCCAAAGCAATCTATGGATTCAATGCAATTTCATTTATAATTCTAGTGCATTTTCACAGAAATATAAAACAAATGCTAAAATTGATATGGAACCAAAAAAGACTTAGAATAGCAAAAGTGATCTTGAGTAAGATCAAAGCCAGAGAAATCACATTACTTGATTTCAAAATGTACTACAACTACAAATCTGTATTAACCAAAAGAGTATTGTATTAGCATGAAAACATTCAGACCAGTGAAACAGAATAGAGTCCAGAAATAAATTCATATAGTTATTGTCAAATGATCATTGACATGGTGTCAAGAGCACACAATGGGGAGGATATAGTTATTTTCAGTAAATGGTGTTGGGTAAACTAGATGATATTCATAGGGAGAAGAATGAAGTTGGACCCTTATCTCACACTGTGTATGAAAATCAAAATGAATTGAAACTATGGCATGAAATTTGAAGCTTTAAAACTGCTAGGAAAAAACAGACAATTTCATGGCATGGGTCTCAGCAATGATTTTTTGGATATGACTCCAAAAGCACGGGCAAGATTAGCAGAAATAGATAAGTAGGATTACATCGAGCTAAAAAATTCTCTACAGCAAGGAAACAATCAACAGAGTAAAGAGACAATCTAAAAGAGGAAATATCTGCAAATCATACATCTGACGAGTGTTTAGTGCCCACAATATACAAAAAACTGAAACAGGCTAGGCGCAGTGGCTCATGCCTGTAATCGCAGCACTTTGGGAGGCCGAGGCAGGTGAAACACCTGAGGTCAGGAGCTTAAGACCAGCCTGGCCAACGTGGTAAAACCCTTTTTCTGCTAAAAATGGAAAAATTAGCTGGGCATGTTGGTGGGTGCCTATAATCCCAGCTACTCAGGAGACGGAGGTAGGAGAATTGCTTGAATCCAGGAGACGGAGGATGCAGTGAGCCAAGATCATTTCACTGCACTCCAGCCTGGGCGACAGAGTGAGACTCCGACTTTAAAAAAAAAAAAACTGAAACAACTTAATAGCAAACCAAAATAACTACATTAAAAAATGGGCAAAGACCTGAATACAAAAAAGATAAGCAAATGGCCAAGAGGTATATGAGAATGAGCTAATCATTACCAAGCATCAGAAAATTGCAAGTAAAAATCACAATCAGCCATTACCCCACACCCGCTGGAATAGCTATTACCAAAACGACAAAAGATAACGAGTATTGATGACGATGTGAAGAAATGGGAATCATTGTACACAGTTGATTGGAATACAAAATGACATAGCCGTAATTGAAAACAGTATGAAGGTTCCTAAAACAATTAAATGTATAACTACCATATGATCCAGCAATTTCACTTCTGGGTGTATATCCAGATGAAATGAAATCAGTATGTTGAAGAAATATCTGCACCCAAGTTTATTGCAGCACTGTTCATAATAGCCAAGATGTAGAAAAAAACCTGTCTTCACTGGCAGATAACTGAATAAAGAAAATGAGGTGTCTTTATATGTATCTGTTTATCTAATAGAATATTATTTATCCTTAATAAAGAGGAACCTTGCCATTTGCTAAAACATGGATGAGCCTGAAATACAGCAAAAGTGAAATAAGCTAGACACACAAAGACAAATACATTACATGATCTCCCTTATATGTGGAATCAAAAACAACTGAACCTGTAAAAACAGTAGAATAGTGTTGTCCAGGCATTGGGAGGGCTGGAGAAATGGGGAAATGTTGGCCAAAGGTTACAAAGTTTCAGTTATGTAGGATAAATAAGTTCTGGAGGCCTAATGTACAGCATATTGACTATACTTAATAATATTTTAAGTCTATATTTGAAATTTGCTAAGAAAGTAGACCTTATATACAGAAAAGGTAACTATATGAAGTGTTGGATATATTAGTTTTATTGTGGTAATTATTTCATAATGTATCCATATATCAAAACATTACAAAGAATCTAAAGTATATATTTTTGTGTTAATTATATCTCAAAGCTGGAAAAATATTAACTATCTCTTCTACTTTTCTTTTTTTTAAACAGAATCTCACTCTATCACCCAGGCTGGAGTGCAGTGGTGAGATCTAGGCTCACTGCAACCTCTGCCTCCCTGGTTCAAGCAATTCTCTGCCTCAGCCTGCTGAGTAGCTGGGATTACAGGCACCTCCCACCATGCCCGGCTAATTTTTGTATATTTAGTAAAGATGGGGTTTCACCAGGTTGGCCAGGCTGCTCTTGAACTCCTGACCTTGTGATCCACCTGCCTCAGCCTCCCAAAGTGCTGGGGCATGAGCCACCATGCCTGGTCTATCTCTTCTACTTCTAAAAGTTGAAGTGCCTCCAGGATAAATCCTCAACTTCTCTATAAAACTCAGCCCCACAATAATATCTTCTAGTTTTTAAGCGTTAGGTACTATGTGTATTTCCTATATGCTCATAATTCCCAAATTTACATCTACAATCTGCTTGGTATGCTTGGAACCCTTCTTGGAATGCAATGCTCATATTTACAATTGCCTACTCAACATATTTATTTAAATGTCTAACAAGTATCTCAGATTCAGCATGTCCGGTGATGTGACTTGGCTGTGTCCTCACCCAGATATCATCTTGAATTGTAGTTCCCGAAATCCCCACATGTCATGGGAGGGACCCAGTGGGAGGTAATTGAATCATGGGGGCAGTTACCACCATGCTGTTATTCTCGTGAGAGTGACTGAGTTCTCAGAAAATCTAATGGTTTTATAGGGAGCTTTTCCTGCTTTTGCTTGGCACTTCTCCTTCTGGTCATCACATAAAGGACATGTTTGCTTCACCTTCCATCAGGATTGTAAGTTTCCTAAGGCCTCCCCAGCCATGCTGAATTGTGACTCAATTAAATCGCTTTCCTTTATACATTACCCAGTCTCAGGTATGTCTTTATTAGCAACGTAAGAAGGAAATAACACATCCAGAGACAAACACATTTCCTTTTCCTTTACAACCCCCTGCTCTTCTTACTTCCCATATCCAAAAATGGCAACTCAATTTGTCTACCTATGTAGAATAAAATCTATGTTACCTTTCTTCCTCCTTTTGCTTATATATTATGTACATCCATTTCTAAATATATTAGCTCAATCCTCAGTAGATTAAAAAAATCCAATCTCTTTATCATCTCTTAACTGCTTTCTCAGTCTCCATTCTTTGCTTCTGATACATTTATTTTTGACATAGCAACAAGAGGGATTGTTTTGTAAAACAAGTCAGATGGTATTATTCTGTCTCAAACCATCCAAGTGCTAATTATTTTACTTAGAATAAGAGCCAGGATACTTACAATCACCTGTGAAATCTAGGTGATCAGGCCTCAGTGTCTTTCTCACTTAATGCTCTTACATTGTTACAACACAATAGCTTTATATTCTTTTTCCTCTCCAGTCTAGCCATACTGGCCTTTGCATTTTTTGAATATATCAAAATTTAGTGCCTTTGCACTTGATTTTGCTTCTGTCTAAATCGGTTTTCTCAAAATAGCTGCATGGATTTTTCCGTCCTGTATCAATAAAGTCTTTCCTAATCAATCTTATAAAATAGCAACGCCCTTCATCCCACAGTCTTTTATGCCCTGCATTGTGCTTTAGGTTACACATAGCTCTGTTTGACATAATATACTGCTTATTGTCTATCTTCTCATTAGGATGTAAGCTCCTAGATAGCCAAGAAGTTGTCTGTCCTGTTTACTACTGTATCCTCCATGCCTAGAAGTGTGCTTAATGCATAAAAGGCACTAAAGCAATAGTAGTATTCTGACTGAGTAAATTGATAAATAAATCCAGGCCATTTTACTGTCCCCCAAAATGTTTTTCCATGGACGCTTCTTTATAATACAGTGGCTTTTTGACTAGAGGCTAGATCTAGACTCCTCCAGTTATTTATAAAGAAAAGACTTTAACCATCTTTTTATATATTTGCCAAAAGTCATCTTCAGATAGTCTCCAAGTAACACAAATAATAGTATATTACTCTGCCAAAAACTTAACCCTTAATCGGCTGTAATCCATGAAATTTATAGAGAAGACGTATCTTTGTATGCATTTTTAGTGATTAATGATTGCTTTACAGACGAGTAAATATTGGCACCAATGGAATTACAACTTGGAAAGATGTTTCTAGAGATTAAATCACTATTGCAGAAGGAAATTAGATTAAAAGTGTTTTCACTACCTTGCAATTGTATCTAAGATCATCGGTAATCTAGGGCCATAGCTAATGAAGCTAAAATATCTGGTAGGCTTGACATTTAGAACATATGTTAAATCCTGTCAGTTGTGTTTTTTGTTGTTAGTATAAATTACGTTTTACATTATTAGTAATGCTGTTCAAAAAAGGAGTATACATTTTTGGTTTTGATTTACAGCCAAAAGCGAGATCAGGTTATTAGTTTCGAGATCCCCATGCCACAAACACATACTTCAATTCAAATAAAAGAGCTCTTTTGTAGCACCTTGTGTTTCATCCATCTAGTATCAAACACAGTGAAATTAACAGATCAAGTAAAACTTCTAATTAAACACTCAGGTTAAATACATAGATCTGGAGTTTGGATTTAAAAGCTAAAACTGTCTTAGAGTCACAAAGCACATAGAATTACAAATTTAAGGCAAGCACACTTTAAATGTGTAGGGCATACCTCTATGCAGCAGCAGTAGCTATGACCCTATTTTACCACAAATACATGCATCAAGGAATTACACCATAAACACACCCAGGAGAAATTTACACTGGCTAATGAGGAAAGATGTGTAACCCAGAGAACATTTATCATTTATATTTTAACACAACAACTGTATCCCAATATTGAGACTTTCAAGTTCTGTTTATGGAAGTAGAAAGCATTTCGAGTTCACACTGCTCTTGAAACCAGCTGCAAATGACCCCTCAGGCAATTCTCTATTACTGTCTAAAGCAATAGCAATGAATTCGGTTTAACCCTACTCAAATACTGTGATTATCTACTATAAAGAACACCAAATTATTACATGCACATACTATGATTTCTTCAACTGTGGCTAGGTCTGGACCAGGACTACTCCCTGCAGAGTTACTATCCTCAGGTATGCTGGATCAGTTCTGTTTTGAAACTCTAGTAGCCAAAAAAAGAGAATGATCAAACCTAGACCTGTAACAATGCATTTTGCTTCAGTTTTTTTTTGTTCTTGTTGTTTTGCTGATACCATAAAATGATTAACCAATAACTTTATAGCTAAACATGCAAACTCTAAAATCAGTAATAGTGAAAAGAATAGGTGGAGAATATAGTGGTCTATGTCAAAACACTTCTAGAATGATAAAGATTAAAAATAATTAAAAATAATGACATACATAAGAGGGAATGGAAAGATTCATTTTACAAATAGCTTTCCAACTTGCTCTCTTAGTAACTTTAAAGAGCAAGATTAAATTCATCACAAGAGAATTTACATATATACAATGATTTTCTTTGAAACCTTATAAAACTTCTTCAAATAAAATTTTTAACATTCAAGGACTGCTGTGGTTTAGATACCATTTGTCCCTACTAAATTTCATGTTGAAATGTGATACCCAATATGGTGTGTTGGGAGGTAGAGCCTCATGGGAGGTGCTTGGGTTATGGTGGTAGATCCCTCATGATTGGCTTGGTTCTATTCTCATGGTAGTAAATGAGTTCTTACTCTGGCGAAATAGGATTAGTTCTTTCAGATAGGGGTTATTTCCCTAGAGGATAGATTGTTATGAAGCCAAGACACCCCTCAGTTTTGTTCTCTCTTCGCACATGTCCATTTCCTCTTTGACCTTCTTTGTCATGTCTTGATGCAGCACAAAATCCTTCACCAGAAGCCAAGCAGATGTCAGTGCCATGCTTCCAGTATATCCTATAGAACCATGAGCTAAATAAAGCTCTTTTCTTTATAAATTACCCCACCTCAGGTATTCCTTCATAGCAACACAAAGTAAACTAAGATAAACACAAACTTTAAAACATTTTTTTTTGAAGAATTCCTGCCATCCTAGCTTAAAATTCCTCCATATTTTCCCAGCATCATCAGTTAACATTGCCTTTACTGGATTACTTCCATGATTATTCAAACAGTAGACCTCAAATTAACACAAACAAAAGCAACCCCTCAAAACTTATCTCAGGACCTGAGCCCCTATTTTTTCCAGCAGCCATCACATCTCATTATTTTTGCTGTAAAACTCCTCACAGTATCTTCTCTATTCAATGTCTCGACTTCCCAATCTCCATTTGTCTCCTCAACCTACTTTTTCTGTGCTTCTGTCTCTATCGCTTCCCTAAAACTGTTGTTTTCAAAGCTATCAATGACAACAGAAGCTGTTCCCTGTTTCTTCTTTTCCCATAATTTACACAGATCATTTGAAAATCCTGTGGACTCCTAACTTCGGCACATATTTCAGTTTCCCCCAGTTTTCTCCATCTGTACCACAACCACTCTAGTGAAAACTATCATTTTTCCTTGAAATTTAACCAATTTCCCCTTTGATAACCTTTCCTTAATTTATCTCTCTAATCTTCAGACAGCAGCCCAATTAAAATGTTAATCAAATTATATTTCTTCCCTCCTTATACAGCTTCAATGGCTTTATATTGCAAGTAAAAAAAAAAAAAAAATCTAAATTCCCTACCATGTGCTATATTATCTGGTGCCTGTCTACATTTGGTCTCTTCTTATACCAAAATGTCTTCTGTTTTCTATGCTGTAGCCACAGAGGCCTCCTTCTCGTTCCTTGAAACACTAGGATCAGTATTACCTTAGTCCTCTAAATTTGTATTACCCTATATTTGCCTCATTCCCCAAAGCAAGAGTAGGGACCAAGCTGATTACCCAGTTGCCCTATCTAAAAGATGGACTTAGAACTAGGTATATGGAACATTGTACTAGGAAAGGTAAGATTATGAAAATGTAAATATAGTTGTGACTGTGCGAATATTTTATTTACATAGAGTCTTGAAAAACAATACTTTACCACAATGAACTCTATTTTAAATAGAGATTTGAGAGCATAATAGCAGGTTAAGGAAAAAAAAGAATCAACCAAAAGCTTTCATCATAATCCCTAACCTGACTTCAGTTTTACCATGTGGTAGACTAATATTTTTCTTTACTTAAGGCTGATATAAGGGCCCTTGAGATATTGTCACTTGCTTTTCCTTTTTCCCTTCTTCCTGCTTTTTTCCTTTGGGGATGAGTATCCAGTATTCCTACTCTCTAAGCTTTTTAATGCCAATCTATCCTTCCCCCATATCAGCATACATTCTGGAAAGGCTGTGATGTTATAATTTTTATTTTGACGTAAATTCATTTATACAGGCTTTTAACTTTTTCCAGATATTTATATTCCAAAAATGTTTGATATGTAATTGTGATATATAATACATTTTACTACATAAATTAAGGTGTTATTGAAAATATGAAAAGAAACAGGAATCAAGCCAGAGAACAAAAAAAATGAAGAATACAATGACAAAACTGCTTAATTCGTAAATCTGAGATTATCCTCTGTCATGTCTGGCCCTAATTGCAAAATGCTTTCTTTTTCCCATTAATGATATGGCAAGAATCTGACTTTAAGCCTCTTCCCTTCTCTTTGACTATCTCTAAACCTTTCCCTTTACTGGTATCCCTCAGTGGTATGGTTTGAATATTTGTAGTCTTCAAAAATTCATGTTGAAACTTAACTCCCATTGTGATGGTACTAAGACATGAAACCTATGGGGTAGTGACTAAATCACCAGGGCTTAACCCTGATGAATGGGATTAATGCCCTTATCTAAGAGACTTCAAAGAGCTGGCTAGCTGTTTCATGGGTTCTGACATATGAGGAGATAGCCTCCATACCTTTTACTCTTCCATCCTTCTGTCATGTGAGAAAGCAGCAATAGGGTGCCATTTAGAAGTAAGGGCAAGCCCCCACCAAACACCCAATCTGCTAGTGCTTTGATCTTGGACTTTACAGCCTCCAGAGCTCTGGGAAATAAATTATATTATTCATAAGTGATTCAGTTTAAAACATTTTGTTGTTGCAGCAGTAACAGACTGCGAAACTGCTATAGTCTTATTTCAAGCCTTAACCAAGGCCCACTAGAGTTACTGCAGTAGCTCCAAATCTTACCTTTCTTGACACTATCTTTTACATTGTGATCAGATAATCTTTTCAAAGGAGGGGTTTGTGATAGGCGCTTAGGAAATATGTAATGTGCAAAAAGTCAGGCCACTAAACTACTGAAGTTCCTTTAACATTCTCCCATCACTTTAAGATTAAAATGTAAATATAGTATTTGAGATCTATTCATGGGCCATTTGGCCTTGACTGCCTCAGCATTATCTTTTCCTGATGCTCCCCAAACACTTTGTGCTCCACATCAAGAAAACCATGGTTTCCCAAAGGAACCAAATCTCTCATGTCACTATGTCAAATACATGAGTGAATAAATTCTTTAGAAGAGGTCATTAGGAGGGAATAAAATCTGAAAGCCGTAGCAAAACATGAAGCAAGAATCTATTTTCCACACAAAGATAAATCACAATGAACTTCCCAGATAAGATGAAACACTCTAAAGAAAATAAATCACTGACTAAGACACAAGGCTTCTAGTAATCAGATTTACATGTGTCATAATATGAAATGAATTGACATGTTTTCTGCTCCATCAGAATGATTTGACAATGACATTTTAAATATGCATGGATTACCCTGGATCAACAACATCAGAATAATTCAGTTAGGGTGTCTGAACTGTTTTCACTCGCAATAATTCTATTTTTTTTTTTTTTTTTTTTTTTTTTTTTTTTTTTTTTGAGACAGAGTCTCACTCTGTCCCCCAGGCTGGAATGCAGTAGCACGATCTCAGCTCAGCACAACCTCTGCTTCCTGTATTCAAGGTGACTCTCTTGCCTCAGGCTCCTGAGTAGCTGGGACCAGGGCGTGTGCCACCACGCCCAGCTAATATTTGTATTTTTAGTAAAGACCTGGTTTCACCAGGCCAGGCTGCTCTCAAACTCCTGACCTCGAGTGATCCACTCACCTCAGCCTCCCAAAACCCTGGGATTACAGGCATGAGCCACAATGTCCCACATTCACTCATAACAATTCTAATACTAAATGTGTGGGGAGTTTTGCCTATACCAGCAACCAATTCTCCAACTCTCTGAACACCATCTGGGTGCCCTACAGTTCAATTTAACTCTGACACTACCCAGAGATAGCATCAGACTCCACAGGTTCAGACCCACTAGACATTCCTCACTCCACATGCCAGCCTCAGGTATTGGGTACAGAGGATATACACATTTCTGTCTGACTTCGTTACAAAGTTGAAGTCCACAGAACCCCCACTTCAGCTTTGATAATTTGCTAGAATGGCTCACAGAACTCAGAAAATAATGCACTTACTGTCACCCGTTTATAATAAAGGACACAAGTGAACAGCCAGATTAAGAGGTACATAGAACAAGGTCCAGAAGAGTTCAAAGCACAGGACCTTCTGTCTTCGTGGGGTTGGCGTGCCCCACCCTTCTGGCATAGGGATATTTTCACCAACCTAGAAACTCACTGAACTCTGTTGGCTGGGGGTTTTTGTGGAGGTTTCATTAGGTAGGCATGACTGATTCCATCATTGGCCATTGAAGATTCATCTCCAGCCTCTTTCCCTTCCTCAGAAGTCTGGATGTGAACCTGAAAGTTCCAACTGTCTAGTCACAGACTAGTTTTTCTGGTAACTAGCCTCCATCCTGAAGCTATTTGGAGGGTACCCAAGAGTCCCCTCATTAGCAGAAACTCTGGTATGGTTGAAAGGATTTACAATGAATAAGAAAAGATATTCCCTCACCCTTATCACTCAGAAAATCCCAAGGGTTTTAGAAGCCCTATGCCAAAACTAGGGGAAAAGACCAAATATGTATTTCTCATTGTATCACAAAATCACAGTTGCCGCAAATCTTATAATGTTTGAGGTAATGGTATATTTACAGAAAACAGTGCCAACCATTATAAATGGTAAAATATTAAACAATAACAATTATTAAGACTTACAGCCTCTTTACTCAAAAGATTTTAATTGACTTTACTACTCTTTAAATAGTTTCTTCAATATTAGCAGGAGGGTTGATACAATTAATAAGTCAAATATATATCACTGGCACTAAGTATATAGACATAAATTTAAAAATTACAAAAATATTTCCTAACTAAAGTCATAACTAAGGGCAGCCCAAGAGTAGAGATGATGATAGATGATTCACTAAATGATTAAACTTTTATTGTCTAATATTATTAAGCAAAAGGCAAGGGAATACTTATGTGTATATTACAGGTAAGTAATTTTAAATACTTTTATTTAATCCTAACATTAAACCTGTAATATAGATACTATCACTACTATTTCACAGACGAAGATACTGAGACTAACACAGTTTCAATAACTTTTCAAGGAAATATGGCTAGTGAGCAGGAGAAATTGGCCTCAAGCCTAGAATTGATATTCTTAATCTCAAAATGCAGATAATAAATATCTTAAGAGTTTCTGTGATTCTTAAATAAGAGAGTGTATTAAAGCTGTCCATCACAAGATTCAGTTTACATTATATGTTAAGAAGAAGAATCCTTTCTTCTTAGTTATAAGGATATTTCAATACATCAAGTGTTTCAACAGCTTTAGAACAATTATCTTGGCAAATATATACATATTATAGACTTTCACTTAAATTCTCTAACATTAGGGTTGTACATTTCAGTGACTCCTAGAACTAGTTAAATAACAGCAACCTCCTAGTGGGGCTGATAGGGCTTGAAGAATGTTGGAAAGTGTATGCCACAGCCACAGATATTCAATTAAAAACAAAACAACGCATCCCAGCTGTTCAGACAAAAAAGTATTCGCTAATGTAACTAAGGATGAGGGCCAACCGTTTGTAAACTTGACCCACTTGCTGTGAGCAGAGAGAGACCACTGTTAGCTTGACCAAGAATCCAGAATCAGAGAACTGATATTATATCCTAGTCTCTTTCATTCTGAAAGTTAGCTTTGCTTGCTGCAGACATATGACTGCAAAAGTGCCTGTCACCTCTGGCATAGTGCCATAGTGTTATTTTCCTTCCCAGGGCTCACCATCCCTCAGGCTAGACTGATGTATCAAATATAACATCTAGCTTAGGGCCGAGCCGTAATTCTTCTAGTTAAGAAGCAATTAGTTTTTTCCCTTTTGAAAATGTGAACTGCATACAGAGACTCCAGCTGAACTTTGTTAAGTATTCAAGCAGAATGATATTGTAGAGTTTGGATTTGAGTTGTTGTTGGTGCATTTCAGATTCACAAGGGACTGGAATAAACAGGAGAGCAAGAACTGCAAGTAGAGAGCTGATAGGGAGAGAAATGAGCAGAGAATGAAGACTCACAAAGGGAAAGAGAAATGAGAGATGATGTAGTCACTCAGAGTTACAGAGGTAACTCTAGCTCCAAACTTTCTGAGTCTGATTTTTATAAAGTCCAGCTGTAAAGTAGCTTTGATATTACATGTCCATGAGATGTTCACACATTTCTAATACGCCATTCATTTTATGGAAATGTATTTGAGTGTGTGTTTAGATTTTGGAATCTAAGGAAACTTGGTAAAAACAAATATTATAAATTCTTCTATTAGGTGGATTTTTTTTTAAATTTGCTCCATTTCCAGTTTAGAAGTTATGTGCATTTTCTCTTCTTGGAAATTTGCCTTAGCTCTATGTCTATGCTTAGGATATCTTGTCATTTTTCAAATTTCCTAAATTCCTATGTAATCCTGAGACAAGAAACAGGGGTTGATAGATAGGATACTAAGCTTCCTTCTGCCGGGCCACGGGTCTCTAGAGATGTATACTTGTTTTACTTTTATACATATTCCCCCAAATTCTTTCTAAAAGTCCTAATATTGAGCAATGCAATACTGTAGCAGTTTCATTATAGCATTGCTGTCACTGTGAATTTTTTAATTACATGAGAATATTAACATATAAAGCCCCGATAAAAGAGGACTGCTGATGGCTTTTTGGTGTGGTAGCAATAACAACAACGAGAAAGATATAGTTTGAGTACTCCCAGAAGAGGAGACTCTTGAGTATTTTTAAAAAGAACAGCATGCTAGAGTAAAACAAACAAGGATATGAAAAATACCTGGAACCTGATACTGGTTTTGAGGCTAGTTTTGTGATACAGAGGTGAAGTTAAAAAATTTCCTTAATCTAGGTATGATATTCTAAAGGGGAAGTTTTGAAAAGCAGTAGTATTGCTTTACATTCATTAATTGATTAATCAGTCTACAAGTGCATATTGAGAGCCTGTATGTAAGAGGCATGTAACAGGTTCAGTGTGCCCTCATGAAATTTGTAATTTAAGAGACAAAGACTGATATTAAATAAATAACACACAAATATCTACTTTTATTTTGTACCAAATATATGAAAGAAAAAAACACAGTGTATGTGAGAGGATATAAAAAGAACATTTAGGCCGGGCGCGGTGGCTCACGCTTGTAATCCCAGCACTTTGGGAGGCCGAGGCGGGCGGATCACGAGGTCAGGAGATCGAGACCACAGTGAAACCCCGTCTCTACTAAAAATACAAAAAATTTGCCGGGCATGGTGGCGGGCGCCTGTAGTCCCAGCTACTGGGAGAGGCTGAGGCAGGAGAATGGCGTGAACCCGGGAGGCGGAGCTTGCAGTGAGCCGAGATTGCGCCACTGCACTCCAGCCTGGGCGACAGAGCGAGACTCCGTCTCAAAAAAAAAAAAAAAAAAAAAAAAAAGAACATTTATTGTTGGATCAAAGAAAACCTCTTAAGAAAAGTTGAAGTACAATTGAGACTTAAAGGATGGATTGGTGTTAGCCAGAAAGAGTAGAGATGGGGGAATGTCCTCCAGGTTAAAGAGAGAGCATATAAAGAATCCTTAAACTGGTAAAAAGCTTGAGTTGTTAGAAAAATAGGCAAAAAGTCTTGTGGATGACAGTACATCACAAAAACATGACAATAAAGGCTGAAGATGTAAGTAAGGAAAAATCACTATAGGTCTTGTAGGACCCTGTATTTAGGTTTTGTTCTTTGAGCTATGGGATACCATTTAAGAATTTTAAATTGTGTATCATTTTTATTTTATATTATTTATCAATTTCTCTGCACACATATATGCATTATTTAATATGTATATACATTATATTAGTACATAGTATGTATACATTTATATTTCTAGTTGCTGTATAACAAATGCAGTAGAAGGGGAGAATGAATGAATAGTAGCTTATTGTAGAATTCTGAAACTAAGGAGATTTAGACTAGACAAATTGAAACCAAATGGAAAAACTGCACTGTCTTATATATTTTACAACGAACAACTAGAAAGGGATGCATTGAATGTACTACATCCTGCTGCACTGTAGTCAAGAATGATCATGTGTTGGATTTAAGAATGTTAGTAGTTGTAGGTAATATTTGTTGAGGTAGAAACAAAAAGAGGTGAGAAACCAATGTTGTGTGTGTGTGTGTGTGTGTGTAGTGGGGAAGAGAATAAATTCATATTTAGATTTTTTATATTGAAGATACCTTTGAGAAATAATGTGAATGATGTCATTAAGTCAATAGTTATGTAGATGAATTCATTGTTCAAGATAGAACTCATGGGTGAAAGGATAAATTTGGCAGTAGACGTACTTATGAATATAATAGTGGATAAGTCAATATCAGTGGTTATCAACCATGGCAGTAAAATAGGAAGATTTTAAAAACACAGTATTGATTTTTGACAATTCATGGTAAATCTCCTGATGACAATAACCCAGATTTTCTTGAGAGACTGAGAAACTGAACAATTCTGAGAGACTCGGGCTGGGGGACAAACATTGGAGTTAAGTGTTTAAGGGAGGACAAATAAATTTTCTGAGCTTTAATACAGAATGACACATTGGTGCCCTACGCATGAGGGTAAATCAGAAATAGAGTCTTCTATGAGGAACCAAAGCCCAATTCTGAATCATCTCAACTATTAAATTATTTTAATCCAGGATGATTTGCTTATAGCCACATGTAAAAAACAAACCTGTATCTTACCTGAAGTAAAATGATAGTTTTGTTTTTCAAGCAATTTACATTAAAAACATTCGGACATATAATAATATGACCAAAATGCCAGATATAACATCAAGCTACAGATAGAAAATAAACACAGAATCATAGAGTATCCACATAGTAGACTTAGACATGGACTTTAAAACAACTGCACTTAATACATTTAGGACAAATATTGGCACAGGGTTTGGCATATAGGCCAAATTCAGTCCTTAGCTTGTTTTTGTACATCACACAAGCCAAGCATGTTTTTTACAAATATATGGCCCCATCTTATATTTTTCTTTGTGTTATGTTATTGTTGTTGTTGTTTATCTACGTATGTATATGTGTATGTTTGTATATCTGTATGTAAACATATCTGTATGTGTATACAGATATTTACACATATATATACATGTGTATATATACACATATATGCATGTTTACATATACACACATATATACATGCATACATATACAGTTATATACATACACATATATAGGTATGTATGTGTATTTTTTAATTTATGGAAATTAAATAGAAAACCATGAGAGATACGACTTCAGAAAATCTTATGGCAGACGCATACTATTTGTTCACTAGATTATTTTTCTTCATCTTTTGAGCATACATCTGGACTATATTTACCCACTTTTACGGTTAGATGTGCCAAAAAATGAGTTTTGAATAACGGAATGTGGGTTGAAATAAAATGCATCACTTCTAAGTCCGGTGCACACCCTAACTTCCAAGCAATCAATTTCCAGACTTTCTCTCTTCCTTCTCCTGCTTGCTTGGTGAAGAGCCACTAGAATAAAAAGAAACCTGTGTTCCTTGATGGAGCAATCCCTGTCCTACAAACCACTGTATTTGTGTGTGCATGTAAATTAAAATATTTGAAATATATACAATTAGCAAAAATTCAGAAGTTTGAAATGCCTAATATTAGCAGGGATATAGAGCATCTGGAACTATATTACATTATTAGAGGGTATATAGCAACATATATATATATATATACACACATATATATATACACATATATATATATACACACATATATATACACATATATATACACACATATATATATACACATATATATACACACATATATATATATATATATACACACATATATATATATATATATATACACACACACACACACACATATATACACACACAGAGCATCTGGAAGTATGTTGCTAGTGGGTATATAGCAACATATATATATTGAAACCTAATGGAAAAATGCACTGTCTTATGTATTTTAAAAGCAACAACTGGAACGGGATGAATTGAATGTACTCCATCATGGTACTATATCATTGAATGGAAAAACTGCACTGTCTTACATATTTTACAAGCAACGACTGGATATATATAGTTTTGAACATATCTCATATCTGATAGCCCAGCAGTGTAACTTCAATGTATTCATTCAATATAAATTGTATTAACTAAATCATTAATTCAATATAAACTAGAGAATAAATCATGTATATACTCAAGAACACACGTGACTCAATATATGTGATGTTATTTGAAATAGGAAAAAAATCAAAAGTTTATAGTAATACAGAATTAAAAAGAAACTAAACCTACATTTATAAACATGGATAAATCCTAACTGAATACCCTTTATTTCTTTCTCCTGCCTGATTATCATGGACAGAACTTCCAACCCTATGTTGAATGGGAGTGGTGAGAGAGGGCATCCCTGTCTTGTGCAACTTTTCAAAGGGAATGCTTCCAGTTTTGCCCGTTCAGTATGATGTTGGCTGTGGGTTTGTCATAGATAGCTCTTATTATTTTGAGATATGTCCCATCAATATCTAGTTTATTGAGAGTTTTTAGCATGAAGGGCTGTTGAATTTTGTCAAAGGCCTTTTCTGCATCTATTGAGATAATCACGTGGTTTTTGTCATTGGTTCTGTTTATGTGATGGATTACGTTTATTGATTTGCCTATGTTGAACTAGCCTTGCATCCCAGGGATGAAGCTCACTTGATCGTGGTGGACAAGCTTTTTGATGTGCTGCTGGATTCGGTTTGCCAGTATTTTATTGAGGATTCTCACATCGATGTTCATCAGGGATATTGGCCTAAAATTCTCTTTTTTTGTTGTGTCTCTGCCAGGTTTTGGTATCAGGATGATGCTGGCCTCATAAAAGGGGTTAGGGAGGATTCCTTCTTTTCCTATTGAGTGGAAAAGTTTCACAAGGAGAGGTACCAGCTCCTCCTTGTACCTCTGGTAGAATTCAGCTGTGAATCTGTCTGGTCCTGGAATTTTTTTGGTTGGTAGGCTATTAATTTTTGCCTCAATTTCAGAGCCTGTTATTGGTATATTCAGGGATTCAACTTCTTCCTGGTTTAGTCTTGGAAGGGTGTATGTGTCCAGGAATTTACCCATTTCTTCTAGATTTTCTAGTTTATTTGCATAGGTTTGTTTATAGTATTTGCTGATGGTAGTTTGTATTTCTGTGGGATCGGTGGTAATATCCCCCTTTTCATTTCTTATTGTGTCTATTTGATTCTTCTCTCTTTTCTTCTTTATTAGTCTTGCTAGCCATCTATCAATTTTGTTGATCTTTCCAAAAAACCAACTCCTGGATTCATTGACTTTTTGAAGGGGTTTTTGTGTCTCTATCTCCTTCAGTGCTGCTCTGCTCTTAGCTATTTCTTGCCTTCTGCTAGCTTTTGAATGTGTTTGCTCTTGCTTCTCTAGTTCTTTTAATTGTGATGGTAGGGTGTTGATTTTAGATCTTTCCTGCTTTCTCTTGTGGGCATTTAGTGCTATAAATTTCCCTCTACACACTGCTTTAAATGTGTCCCAGAGATTCTGGTACGTCGTGTCTTTGTTCTCATTGGTTTCAAATAACATCTTTATTTCTGCCTTCATTTCGTTATTTATCCAGTAGTCATTCAGGAGCAGGTTGTTCAGTTTCCATGTAGTTGTGTGGTTTTGAGTGAGTTTCTTAATTCTGAGTTCTAATTTGATTGCACTATGGTCTGAGAGACAGTTCGTTATAATTTCTGTTTTTTTACATTTGCTGAGGAGCGCTCCACTTCCAACTATGTGGTCAATTTTGGAATAAGTGTGATGTGGTGCTGAGAAGGATGTATATTCTGTTGATTTGGGGTAGAGAGTTCTGTAGATGTCTATTAGGTCCGCTTGGTACAGAGCTGAGTTCAATTCCTGGATATCCTTGTTAACTTTCTGTCTCGTCGATCTGTCTAATGTTGACAGTGGAGTGTTAAAGTCTCCCATTATTATTGTGTGGGAGTCTAAGTCTCTTTGTAGATCTCTAAGGACTGCTTTTTGAATCTGGGTGCTCCTGTATTGGGTGCATATACATTTAGGATAGTTAGCTTTTCTTGTTGAATTTATCCCTTTACCATTATGTAATGGCCTTGTCTGTTTTGATCTTCGTTGGTTTAAAGTTTGTTTTCTCAGAGACTAGGATTGCAACCCCTGTTTTTTGTTTGTTTGTTTTCCATTTGCTTGGTAGATCTTCTTCCCATCCCTTTATTTTGAGCCTGTGTGTGTCTCTGCACATGAGATGGGTTTCCTGAATACAGCAGACTGATGGGTCTTGACTCTTGATCCAGTTTGCCAGAAGTCTGTGTCTTTTAGTTGGGGCATTTAGCCCATTTACATTTAAGGTTAATATTGTTATGTGTGAATTTGATCCTGTCATTATGATGTTAGCTGGTTATTTTGCACGTTTGTTGATGCAGTTTCTTCATACTTTTGATGGTCCTTACAATTTGGCATGTTTTTTCAGTGGTTGGTACTGGTTGTTCCTTTCCATGTTTAGTGCTTCCGTCAGGAGCTCTTGAAAGGCAGACCTCTCAGCATTTGCTTGTCTGTAAAGTATTTTATTTCTCCTTCACTTATGAAGCTTAGTTTGGCTGGATACAAAATTTTGGGTTGAAAATTCTTTTCTTTTAGAATGTTGAATATTGGCCCCCACTCTCCTCTGGCTCATAAGAGTTTTTGCTGAGAGATACCCTGTTAATCTGATGGGCTTCCCTTTGGGGGTAACCTGACCTTTCTCTCATTTTTTCCCTCATTTCAACCTTGGTGAAACTGACAATTATGTGTCCTGAGATTGCTCTTCTTGAGGAGTGTCTTTGTGGCATTCTCTGTATTTCCTGAATTTGAATGTTGGCCTGCCTTGCTAGGTTGGGGAAGTTCTCCTGGATGATATCCTGAAGAGTGTTTTCCAACTTGGTTCCATTCTCCCTGTCACTTTCAGGTACAATAATCAGACTCAGATTTGGTCTTTTCACATAATCCCATATTTCTTGGAGGCTTTGTTCATTTCTTTCTACTCTTTCTTCTCTAAACTTCTCTTCATGCTTCATTTTATTCATTTGATCTTCAATCACTGATACCCTTTCTTCCACTTGATTGAATCGGCTACTGAAGATTGTACATGCGTCACATAGTTCTCGTGCCATGGTTTACAGCTCCATTGGGTGATTTAAGGTCTTCTCTATGCTGTTTATTCTAGTTAGCCATTCATCTAATCTTCTTTCAAGGTTTTTAGCTTCTTTGCGATGCGTTCAAACATCTTCCTTTAGCTCGGAGAAGTTTGTTATTACTGATCTTCTGAAGCCTAGTTCTGTCAACTCGTCAAAGTCATTCTCTGTCCAGCTTTGTTCCATTGCTGGCAAGGAGCTGCGATCCTTTGTAGGAGAAGGGGCACTCTGATTTTTAGAATTTGCAGCTTTTCTGCTCTGGTTTCTCCCCATCTTTGTGGTTTTATCTACCTTTGGTCTTTGATAATGGTGACCTACTGTTGGGGTTTTGGTGTGGATGTCCTTTTTGTTGGTGTTGATGCTATTCCTTTCTGTTTGTTAGTTTTCCTTCTAACAGTCAGGTCCTTCCTAACAGTCAGGACCCTCTACTGCAGGTCTGTTGGAGTTTGCTGGAGGTCCACTCCAGACCCTGTTTGCCTGGTTATCACCAGTGGAGGCTTCAGAACAGCAAATATTGCAGAACAGCACATGTTGCTGCCTGATCCTTCCTCTGGAAGCTTTGTCTCAGAGGGGCACTCAGCTGTATGAGGTGTCAGTGTGCCCCTACTGGGAGGTGTCTCCCAGTTAGGCTACTTGGGGTTCAGTGACCCCCTTGAGGAGGCAATCTGTCTGTTCTCAGATCTCAAACTCCGTGCTGGGAGAAACACTGCCCTCTTCAAAGCTGTCAGACAGGGATGTTTAAGTCTGCAGAAATTTCTGCTGCCTTTTTTTCAGCTATGCCCTGCCCCCAGAGGTGGAGTCTACAGAGGCAAGCAGGCCTTGTGGAACTGTGGTGGGCTCCACCCAGTTAGAGTTTCCTGGCTGCTTTGTTTACCTGGTCAAGCCTCAGTAATGGCGGACGCCCCTCCCCCAGCCTTGCTGAGGCCTCGCAATTCAATCTCAGACTGATGTGCTAGCAGTGAGCAAGGCTCTGTGGGCATGGGACCCGTCGAGCCAGGCACGGGATATAATCTCCTGGTATGCCATTTGCTAAGACCGTTGGAAAAGCGCAGTATTAGAGTGGGAGTGTCCCAAGTTTCCAGGTGCTGTCTGTCATGGCTTCCCTTGGCTAGGAAAGGGAAATCCGCTGACCTCTTGCACTTCCCAGGTGAGGTGATGCCCCGCCCGGCTTTGGCTCACATTCCATGGGCTTCACCCACTGTCCGACAAGCCCCAGTGAGATGAACCCGGTACCTCAGTTGGAAATGCGGAAATCACCCATCTTCTGCATTGCTCACGCTGGGAGCTGTAGACTGCAGCTGTTCCCATTCAGCCATCTTGGACGGATATTTTTGCAAGTTAATTTTTAAGCAAGCCTTTAGAGGGCCAAGCCTTGGCCCCTACAATACCATTTATATACATTTTTAAACACGCAAAACAATATGTGTGTGTGTGTATATATATATTTATATATAAATATATAATATATAAATATATATATTATATATATATAATATATAAATATATATATAATATATATATTTATATATAAATATATATATTATATATAAATATATATAATATATAAATATATTATATATTATATATTTATTTATATATAGCTAAGAAATACATATATAGTGAAAGTATAAGTAGAAAATACAGAATGTTGGTGGAGGTTTGTGATAAGGAATATGTACACATATATCTTTTTTAACTTTTATTTTTAGTTCAGGGGCATATATGCAGGTTTGTTGCATAGGTGATCATGTGTCACAAGGATTTGTGTACAGATTATCTCATCACCCAGGTATTAAGCCTAGTACCCACTAGTTATTTTTTCTGATCCTCTCCCTCCTCCCACCCTCCACCCTCCAACAGGACCCAGTGTGTGTTGTTCTCCTGTATGTGCCCCTGTGTTCTCACCATTTAGCTCCCACTTATAAGTGGGAACATGCAGTATTTGGTTTTCTGTTCCTCCATTAGTTTGCTGAGGATTATGGCCTCCAGTTTCATCCATATCCCTGCAAAAGACATGATCTTGTTCTTTGTTGTGGATGCATAGTATTCCATGCTGATAGGTACTACATTTTCTTTATCCAGGTCTGTAATTGATAGACATTTAAATTGATTCCATGTCTTTGCTATTGTGAATAGTGCTGCAGTAAGCATATGTGTGTGTGTGTCTTTATAATAGAACAATTTATTTCCTGTGGGTATATAACCAGTAATGGGATTGCTGGGTGGAATGGTATTCTGTCTTTATATCTTTGAGGAATCGCCTCACTGTCTTCCACAATGGTTGAACTAATTTACACTCCCACTAACAGTGTATAAGCATTCCTTTTTCACCACACACTCCCAAGCATCTGTAATTTTTTGACTTTTAATAGTAGCTAAGTAATACTTTATTTCTTAAGCTAGGAGGTACGGTCAAGCATATTATCAATTATTCTTCAAAACATCTTGATTATTTAAAAATTCATAAAATATTAAATAATAAGATTGTGTTAATTTGTCCATAGAATTGCTATGTTCAAAGTATTCAAAAAAATTCAAATGAAATAGCGTAACATGTCATTTTATCTATCAGATTATTAGTGGTTTAAGAAAAGAATGAGAAAGTGCTCCCATTTGTACACTATTAGTTGAAAGTGAAATGTTTAATATGCATGAAAGATACTAATATGTAAATATCTACATATAATTTTATTTAACATTTTCACTTCGGAGAGTTTCATCTAAAATTATTTCTATGCAGATAATTATATTTCACATTTTCATTTATAGTAAACATTCTGAGGAACATAAACTTCAAAACTAGGGTGTATTCAAATATGTTCTTATGGTAGAAAATTATGCATATATTAAAAATACTTACAAATAGTGAATACAAAATTATAAAACATTTAGAAATGCATAAATACTGTATTGAAATAATCATTAAATATACATATATTTTTATCAGGTTTATAAAACAGAGGATAAAAAAGCTCAAATGTTAATCAGGCTTTTTTTTGGTTTATGACATTGTTCTTTTGTTTACAAGTTTCTTTGGTTTGTAACAAAGAAACTTTGTTACAACTTAGTGGTGACAACATATTAATTTTATAATTCAATACATAGCCCTCTAGTAATATATGCTTTTACATTAGTGGGTCATTTTTAAATACATTCTTTCATATACAAGAATCCAAATATACACAAAGCCATGGCTCAATGCTATAAAGAATGCAATTGCATACAGGAGGGTCACTGCCCTTATGGATAAAGAAGGACAAGAGAAAACAATACATAAATATTCTTAGATCTTAAATCAAAGTATTTGTGAACCTGAAAGCACTAGTCTTGATGCAGAAATATGGAAATTAAGAATTCCAATTGGCTGTATATACTTAAGATTTTCATTTCTAAAGAGAAAGAACATCAAAAGATCTTGCAAGAAATCTTACAGGCCCTGGAAAATATACTGCTTCCTGGGTCAGTCTCAAATACTCGGAAGCCTGATTTTTGTCCATGAATAAATGACTGTATTAGTACCTTTTCACACTGCTATAAAAAACTCCCCAAGACTGGATAGTTTATAAACGAAAGGGGTTTAATTGACTCTCAATTCTGCAGGGCTGGAGAGGCCTCAGGAAGCTTACAATCATGGCAGAAGGGAAAGCAAACATGTCCTTCATCACATGGTGGCAGTAAGAAGTGCTAAGCAAAAGGAGCCAAGCCCCTTGTAATACCATCAAATCTCATGAAAACTCACTATTAGGAGAACTGCATGGAGCTAACTGCCCCCACAATTAAGTTGCCTCCCACTGGTTCCCTTCTACAACATGTGGGGATTATGAAATTACAATTCAAGATGAGATTTGGGTGAGGACACAGCTAAATCATATCAATGACAGTAGATTCTTCTCTCAGGGGAAGACTCATGTTTATCAATATCACTAGACTAATGCATAATTTCACAATCCCAAGTTACTAAATTATATACATATCTTTTCTAACACTCATAATATTCACACCCAAATGACAGTGCCATTTTCTCCATAGCCAATATGTTATTATTATACAGGAAATATCATTAAAAAAGAGAATATATTTTCTGAATAAAAAGACAGTCTCACTTTAGGTAAACCTATTTAGAATTAAACCACACTTTAGAATCAAGTTTGCCTGCAGCCATCTTATAACATGGATGCTTTGCCAAAAGAGCTGCAAATAGTGTGAAATTACTGTGAATCCACTATGCGAGGCCATTACTAATCTATGGAAATCCCTTTAAAGAAAACATTATTTTTTATTTCAAGTGGTCTTTGGGTAAAAGGTGGTATTTGGTTACATAGATAAGTTATTCAGTGGTGACTGAGATTTTGGTGCATCCATCACCCAAGCAGTGTACACTGCACCCAATGTGTAGTCTTTTATCCCTCATCTACCTGTCACCCTTTCATCATATCATCCTTAGGCCTTAGAGTCCCCAAAGTTCATTGTATTATTCTTATGCCTTTGTGTCCTCGTAGCTTAGTTCCCAATTAAATGAGAACATACAATATTCGATTTTTCATTCCTATGTTACTTCTAGAATAATACTTTCCAGTTCCATCCAGGTTGCTGTGAATGCCATTATTTCATTCCCTTTTATGGTTGTGGAGTATTCTAGGGTGTGTGTGTATGTGTGTGTGTGTGTGTGTGTGTATGTATCACATTTTCTTTATCTAGTTGTTGGTTGATAGGCATTTGGGCTGGTTCCATATATTTACAATTGCAAATTGTGCTGCTATAAACAGGCATGTGCAAGTATCTTTTTCATATAATAACTTTTTCCCTCTGAATAGATACCTAGTAGTGGGATTTCTGGGTCAAATGGTAGATCTACTTTTAGTTCTTTAAGGAATCTCCACACTGTTTTCCATAGTTGTTGTACTAGTTTACATTTCCACCAAGAATGTAAAAGTGTTCCCTTTTCACCACATCCATGCCGACATCTATTATTTTTTTATTATGGCCATTCTTGCAGGAGTTAGGTGGTATCACATTGTGGTTTTGATTTGCATTTCCTGATAATTAGTTATGTTGAACATTTTTCCATATGCTTGTTAGCCATTAGTATATCTTTTGAGAATTGTCTGTCCATGTCCTTAGCCCACTTTTTGATGGGATATTTTTTCTTCCTGATTTGTTTGAGTTATTTGTAGATTCTGGATCTTAGCCCTTTTTCAGATCTATGGATTTTGAAGGTTTTCTCCCACTCTTTGAGTTGTCTATTAACTCAGTTGATTATTTCTTTTGCTGTGCAGAAGCTTTTTAGTTTAATTAAGCCCCATCTATTTATCTTTGTTTTTGTTGTATTTGCTTTTGGGTTCTTGGTCTTGAAATCTTTGCCTGAGCCAATATCTAGAAGGTTTTTCCTATGGTATCTTTTAGAATTTTTTGGTTTCAGATCTTTGAATCATCTTGAGTTGATTTTTGTGTAAGGTGAGAAATGAGGATCCAGTTTTATTCTTGTACATGTGGCTTGCCAATTATCCCAACACCATTGGTTGAATAAGTTGTCCTCTCAGATAACCCAACCCCTTCCTTCACCTGGTGGTCTTTCTCTACCTGCCCTAGTTGCCAAAGACAAAGGACATAATCTCTTGGGATCTCTATAGCCCCACCGACAATCTGATCCTCCCTATAAAACTGCAGCTGATGCACTCTTGAAAGCACCACCTCCTGGCTGGAGGCCAACCAACACAAAACCAGTGCACTAAACAAAAATACAACCAAGGACCCTCACAGCGTCTGCTTCGCTCCCCTGCTATCTCCACTGGAGCAGGTACTGGTATCCATGGCTGCAAAAGCTGAAGATGGATCCCATCAGAGAACTGTTTACAGATAGTCCCCAGTACTGGCTTGGAGTCTGGTAGCTTCACTAGGTGGCTAGACCCAGGAGAGCAAAAACTATCACTGCAGTTCAGCTCCTAGGAAGCCCCATCCCTAGGGGAAGGGGAGAACACCACATCAAGGGACAAAAAAATCTGAACAGCAGCTCTTGTGTCCTAGAACTTCCCTCTAACATAGCCTACCCAAATAAGAAGGAACCAGAATGGCAATTCTGGTAATGTGACAAAACAGAGTTCTGTAAAACCCCCAAAAGACCACACCAGCTCACCAGAAATGGATCCAAACCAAGAGGAAATCTCTGAATTCCCAGAAAAACAATTCAGAAGGTCAGTCATTAAGCTAATAAAGGAAGCACCAGAGAGGTGAAGTCCAACTTAAAGAAATCAAAAACATGATACAGGATATGAGAGGAAAAATCTTCAGTGAAATAGATAGTATAAAACAAAAAACAGTCACAACTTCTGGAAATGAAAGACACACTTAGAAAAATGCAAAATGCACTGAAAATTCTCATCAATAGAATTGAACAAGCAGAAGAAAGAGCTTCAGAGCTTGAAGACAGGCTTTCAAATTAATCCAGTCTATCAAAGACAAAAAGAATTAAAAAAATGAACAAAGCCTCCAAGAAGTTTGGGACTATGTTAACTATCTAAACCTAAGAATAACTGATGTTACCAAGGAAGAGGAGAAATCTAAAAGTGGAAAACATATTTGAGAAAATAATTGAGGAAAACTGCCCCAGCCTTTCCAAAGATTTAGCCATCAAAATGCAAGAGGCTTAAAGAACATCTGGCAAATTCATTGCAAAAGGATTATCACCTAGGCACATAGTCATCAGGTTATCTAAAGTCAAGATGAAGAGAAAAGTTCATAGCATTAAATATCTACATCAAAAAATCTGAAAGAGTGCAAGTAGAAAATCTAAGGTCACATCTCACAGAACTGGAGAAGCAAGAACAATCCAAACCCAGTGGATAAGAAGAAATAACAGAAATCAGAGCATAACTAAATAAAATTGAAACAAAAAAACATACAAAAGATAAGTAAAAAAGCTGGTTCTTTGATAAAAATTGATAGAACATTAGCAAGGTTAACCAAGAAAAGGCAGAAGATCGAAATAAGCTAAATTATAAATGAAATGGGAGCTATTACTACTGATATCACAGAAATACAAAAGATTGTTCAAGGCTACTGTGAACACCTTTATGCGCATCAACTAGAAAATCTAGAGGAGATGGAAATCAATTTTTGACTCACCCATGGATGATAAATGATCACTGGATGACTGGTTACACCCCTTTCTGACTTATATCTTTGAATGTTAGTATATTCACACTGAATTCAGAACTATTCTGTTTCTGAGGTGACTTTGCATATATCTGCTCTTATTTACTATAGATTAATTTTATATTTTAACTCACAGAAAGCACTCCTACTTCTCTTATTTCTAACATTTTTAAAACGTCACATATATAAACTGACAACAGAAAAATTACTGTTGCTCTTCTTAAGTGAAATAACTAAAACTACTGCAACCATACAGTTATGTGTATTATGGAAAATTGTTTCTGTTGATTATTGTTGCTCTAAAAAAGAATCTGATGATAATGTTAACAGCGGCTATTTCAACTTACCTAGTGAACAATAATATTTTTTTCACACCATTTACAGGTCCTTAAGGACTAACTGACAGACATCGTGCAATGCATAAATGGTTCTTCTTGACACTGTAAAAATTGACAATCAGAGAGCAAGTAGTTAAGCTTGTGAGTGGAGTAGTGGTACATAAATCTAGAGATACACTTTAAAAGTACTTGAAAATCTGAAGACTATTAAGAGATTCTGGGCCAGAGAATTAAGGAAAATCTGATAATTTGAAATAGTTAAAAGACAAATGTGAGAGCAGCCTTATCTTGACCAGAAAATTGGTTTAATATAGTCCAACAAAAAGAAGCGTCTTGCATATAATATAGTCCTATGCACTCAAGGAATTTAAATAGCAGATAATACATGTGACATATTGGTATGACTAAATAGCAGGGGGCGGGGGGGGGAAGTGAATGAATGGCTTGGAATGTTGTGAATTTAAGGCTTTCTATTCTAGGAAACTTGGGAGAATGTGCTATGTTTATATTCCTGACTGAGTTTTATATATATATATATATGTATATTACTGAGATAACTGTAAGCTGATCTCTCTGCTTGAGCAAGGTCTTTCAAAGGGATGCCTTATTAGAGAGGATATGGGTTTTCTAGATAAGAATAAATAAATCCAGTCATTTTACAGATGAAACTGAAATTCAAAGAAACTGTCTAGCTTTCTAGAGTTTCTAGATAAGAATAAGGAAATCCAGTCATTTTACAGATGAGGAAACTGAAATTAACTGAAACTGTCTAGATTTCTAAAGTTACCAAGCATGTAAGAGATTGATATAATCATATGCACTTGATAAATAAACTAATTGACTATAAAGAGGATGAGAAGGTATAGCTTTAAAGAAAAATTCATATGAAAGACTAAGTAGTATCAAATGACAAGTTTCATTAGAAACTGCATTATGAAGTGATTTCCCAATAATTATATGAAGCATATACAACATAGAGGAATTTTGTATCTAGAATGTAGGTTTTAAGACTTTCTCTGAAAGCAGCATTGTCAAACTCACTGTGTCATATTTTATAGTTTCTAACATGAGCTCTCGAACAAGGCTCTCACAAACTAGAATCTTTCTCCTCAAGGAGTTCATGGCCAAATAGACAAGCAGGCACTATTGGCAAAAGATATCACTTATAAGACAAAACCAAGTATTAGAAAGGAGAATAAATCAGCAGCTATGTATTAAAGGAAAGACCAGGCAAAATTGTAGAAACTGGCGAAAAGTAGACATACATCAGTAATCTACTTTTCTGTGTTTGTTAGCTCTTAAATTAAAATCTGCTTGGATTCAGTTTTATTACATTGATTCATTTGTTTACTTTAAGTGTAGTTTTTTGGCCTCAGTCTCCCGTCCTACACCCAGTTAATTTTTTGTTAATTTTGAATATTTACAGCCTCTAGATAATATCTCTTAGATATTAATTAGGCCAGTCTCTAATTAAAAGTGAATGAAACCTAAGTGGACAACCTAAGCTGATCTAATTTGAAATAAAACTGAGTGGATCATACATTTTGCTGACTAGAGAAATACTATTAAAAAAAAAAGTCATAGATTTTATGCAAAAAAGAACTTAAGAGGCCAGGCATGGTGGCTCATGCCTGTAATCCCAGCACTTTGGGAGGCCAAGACAGGTGGATCACGAGGTCAGAAGTACGAGACCAGCCTGGCCAATATGGTGAAACCCCGTCTTTACTAAAAATACAAAAATAAGCTGGGCATGGTGGTGCATGCCTGTAGTCCCAGCTACTCGGGAGGCTGAGGCTAGAGTATTGCTTAAACCTGGGAGGTGGAGGTTGCAGTGAGCCAAGATTGTGCCACTACAATCCAGCCTGGGCAACGGAGCGAGACTCTGTTTCAAAAAAAAAAAAAAAAGAACTTAAGAAACATCATGTGGTTAAAACGAAACAAAACAAAAACATTTGACTATGACTAGAAATCGGGTGACCTTGATCCAAGTCCTGGCAATATCAGTAGTTCCAAAACTTAGTGAATCATCAGAATCCCATTTCCATGCCCCACCAGCAGAAATTCCCAATTGAGTAGCCTTAGAGTGGGTCTGTAACTTGTCAGCCAACCCCTACCTTCCCCTCTAAACATAGAACTTTGATCTAATGCTTGACAACTGATCATTCAGCTTCACTCAAAGAGAGCTCATTCTCTCTGGAGGCTATTTGTTCCATTGTTTAAAGCTTCTTATTCTGAGCCAAAATGTTGCAACTTCCATTGATTTGTCTGGGTTCTACCCTTTGAAAAAATATATACCCTAGTCCAACTGATAGTGCTTCAAATGCTGAAAGACAGGGCTCTCGCATGGAGGTGGGGAAGTCTGTCCTACCAGAATGAACACCAGGACCCACAAAGCAGACCTGGGCCTTAGCCTCCCAGATAAAAAGAAGAAGAAAATGATCAAAGAACCAGAGACTCAATACGAATTTTAAACAATGACAATTATTTTACTGATGTTTCTCCTGTAAGACTCGCACTCCCTCTAAGAATGTGGTCCAAGGGCAGATGCCTGAGATGCCTATAGTGAAGAGAGAAAAGAAGGAAAAAAGGGCCTCATCCCCTTTTGCAAGGAACCACCTAAAACCTGGGACCACATTGCATACCAGACAGAGAAGTCCCTCGCCCCAGGAAGCAGTCCCTGGGTCACTCAGAGTTCCTCGGCAGGGAGAAGAAAAAGAAGAGGAAGTCACCTCTGTTCACATCTCATGACCCTGAGTTGAAAAGTTCCTCATGCTCCAGACATGGTGAAAAGGAGACCAGAGTTAGCAAGAATCTCGGAAAAGGAAAAAAAGTGGGGACCCAGGACTCCACAGCCTTCTCAGTCTGGTTCTACAAGGCCACGGTTGCTGTGTAAACTTGCTGTGATGGGAAGGAGGGCCAGGAGCAGGCAGCCTTAAGCAGCAATGGAAGCCAGGAAGCCCCAGGAAGCACAGCAGGAAGATGAAGAAAAAAACCCAGCAAGAGGGAGACACCCTCCTAGGCCACCCCAAGCCCTCCGAGTCAACGGAGAGCAGCCCTAGGGAAGAAAGTAAAAAGAAGCCAGTTAAAATTGAGGCTCCAGAATATATCCCAGCAGGAGATGGCCTTCAAGCCCAGTGAAAAAGAAAATGAAGTTCAAGAAAGAGGTAGAGCCACTAATCATTGAGCAGCTGGCTCTGAAAAGGAAGAAAAAGAAGAAGAAAAGTGGGGTAGAAGGAGGCCCTTGGAAGGAGTAATCATACACAGATTTGGAGGTGGTGTTGGAAAAGAGGCCACATGGACAAGGCACACATAGACTAGGTGAGATGAGAGGCCTTGCAAGAAGACATCCGTCATGAAGAGGACAATACAGACGCTTCCGAAACCAGGAATTGGACAGGAACCCATTTTGGCCAGTGAGATACTGCTGGTTTTGAGAACAAGGAAAAGAAACTGAAATTTCTCAGACTTACGAGTGGCTTTGAGAATCTGCCCTCTCTGTTCAGCTGCTCCCCCAGGATGATTTTGAGGCCCAAATTGCCCTCAGCAAGAAAGCAACCAAAAGCCTGCAGCAGAGCCTGCAGCAGGACAGCAACCAAACCTTCCACTGGAAATACAACTGAGGAGTTGGCCTTGGTTTCTCCACTGCCCCAAACAGAATATTTTACATTGATAGGAATGCTTCCAAATCAATCAAGTTGGAAGATTAAACTCTAGTGTTTTGTGCCCTAAAATAGCCAGAATTGCTTTTATTATTCATTTGTGGAGACAAAAGCCACCTGGCAGTTGTGTCAAATCAAACTCCTTTGGAGATTAAGGACAAGGACAGCTATCTTGATGGGCTCAAAAGAACTAGGGCCATACTGCCCAAGGTAATTTATAGATTCAATGCCATCCCCATCAAGCTACCAATGACTTTCTTCACAGCATTGGAAAAAACTACTTTGAAGTTCATAAGGAACGAAAAAATAGCCCACATTGCCAAGTCAATCCTAAGCCAAAAGAACAAACCTGGAGGCATCATGCTACCTGACTTCAAACTATACTACAAGGCTACAGTAACAAAAGCAACATGGTACTGGTACCAAAACAGACATATAGACCAATGGAACAGAAAAGAGCCCTCAGAAATAATGCCGCATATCTACAACCATCTGATCTTTGGCAAACCTGACAAAAACAAGAAATGGGGAAAGGATTCCCTACTTAATAAATGGTGCTGGGAAAACTGGCTAGCCATATGTAGAAAGCTGAAACTGGATCCCTTCCTTACACCTTATACAAAAACTAATTCAAGATGCATTAAAGACTTAAATGTTAGACCTAAAAACCATAAAAACCCTGGAAGAAAATCCAGGCAATACCATTCAGGACATAGGCATGGGCAAGGACTTCATGTCTAAAACACCAAAGGCAATGGCAACAAAAGCCAAAATTGACAAATGGGATCTAATTAAAGAGCTTCCACACAGCAAAAGTACCATCAGAGTGAACGGGCAACCTACAGATTGGGAGAAAATTTTTGCAGTCTACTCATCTGACAAAGGGCTAATATCCAGAATCTACAATGAACTCAAACAAATTTACAAGAAAAAAACAACCCCATCCAAAAGTGGGCGAAGGATATGAAGAGACACTTCTCAAAAGAAGACATGTATGCAGCCAAATGACACATGAAAAAATGCTCATCATCACTGGCCATCAGAGAAATGCAAATCAAAACCACAATGAGATCCCATCTCACACCAGTTAGAATGGCCATCATTAAAAAGTCAGGAAACAACAGGTGCTGGAGAGGATGCAGAGAAATAGGAACACTTTTCCACTGTTGGTGGGACTGTAAACTAGTTCAACCATTGTGGAAGTCAGTGTGGTGATTCCTCACGGATCTAGAACTAGGAATACCATTTGACCCAGCCATCCTATTACTGGGTATATACCCAAAGGACTATAAATCATGCTGCTATAAAGATACATGTACACGTATGTTTATTGCGGCACTATTCACAATAGCAAAGACTTGGAACCAACCCAAATGTCCAACAGTGATGGACTGGATTAAGAAAATGTGGCACATATACACCATGGAATACTATCCAGCCATAAAAAAGGATGAGTTCATGTCTTTTGTAGGGATATGGATGAAGCTGGAAACTATCATTCTCAGCAAACTATCTCAAGGACAAAAAAACCAAACACTGCATGGTGTCACTTATAGGTGGGAATTGAACAATGAGAACACATGGACACAGGAAGGGGAACATCACACCCTGGGGCCTGTTGTGGGGTAGGGGGATGGTGGAGGGATAGCGTTAGGAGGTATACCTAATGTTAAATGACGAGTTACTGGGTGCAGCAAACCAACATGGCACATGTATACATATGTAACAAACCTGCACATTGTGCACATATACCCTAAAACTTGAAGTATAATAATAAAAAAGAACTAGGGCAGGGGCAGCTCATGTTTCAGGAGCCAAGAGAACACTTGAGTGGCTAAAATCTATTTTTTGTATTAAGCATTACATTCCTGTTTGAGACAACAGTATGTAAAAATAACATTTGTTGAGTGTGTAGCATGTGCTAGGCACATACTAAAGTGTTTTCCTTGCACTAATACATTTAGTCTTCATAGTTATGACACGGATGCTATTATTATCCCCATTTTACAGATGAGGCAACTGAGGTTCAGGGATAAAGTAATAAAATCTCCCAGGGTCACCCCCTCAAAAAAATGCTTAAAGATAGACCTTACATCTTTCCTACATAATTTTGTCTCCAGATTTAAAAAGATGTAAAGATTATGGCCCGAAAAAGAATACATTTTCTTTTGGATAAGCAATTTAAAGTGGGACAAGTTCACAGAATCAAGATGTTGTTTCACTAGCAAAGAAGAAAAATCAGTGAAGTAATTTGGCAGTCTTGTATCAATACATGCATTTGAAGGAAATCTTGCTGAGGAGAAGGTTGAGGAAAATTGTTGGAGTGTTGCAGTCTACCAGCAGATGGGGTGTGGTAAATTCCTAAGTGAGGAATAGAAGATTGACAAAAATATAATGAGGGTTGCACACGTTTTAGTGATTTTAAAAATTAAACTGTGTGGGCTGTAGCGTATTTTTAAAAAATCATGTTAGTGTTTTGAAAATCCTGTTTCTATTAAGAAAAACTAATCAAATTAAGTCAATATCCAGATTGTTTTTATATATAGTCAATTGAATATACTTATATATAATGTTAAAAAATTCATTTACATAAACAAAAATAAGAAGGTCTAAAAAAGGATAAAGAAGTTGTGGCAGAATTCTCTTTAACCATAAGCTCATGATCACAGTAAAAATAAGTTATACGCTAATCCAAGAATGATATAAGCAGTAGATGCCCTCTAATATTTAAAAGAGGACAAATAAAAGTAAATTCAATTGACCTTTTAGGGAAAGGATTATTACACTTATTTCAAGTGGTGCTGTTATTTGTTACCTACATATATATGGGTGTGTGTGTGTGTATATATATATGTGTGTGTGTGTGTGTATATATATATGTGTATATATATGTGTGTATATATATATGTGTGTGTATATATATATATATGTATATATATATATATATAATCAAGGCCACTATACCTACAGCCTTGTCACTTCTTTTTATTTTATAATACAATTTTTATTTGTCTTTATCGAGTTTTCTGTTATTTTACACAAACTTGCTACTATCTTCACCACTTTTTCCAAACTGTTATTACATACTTTACAAAACTGACAGGTGAAAAGTAAATGTTTTTTTCCCAAATATGTTGTAGATATTTTTGTCTCTTTACCTTATTGATCAGATTTTCATCTTGAAATTTTTACTTTTAAGATCAAAGGCTTTAAAATGTCCTGTTTTTCATTCTGCCTCTGTCTTTTCTTCTGGGGATTTCTTCTTTCATTTGTCCCTTGACAAAAAGCAAACCTATTCTTCTCTCTCATTTTTTAAAATACAAGATCAATAATAATCAGTCTTTAGTATAAATCTCTACTTCTGAACTCTCAGCCAGCTTCTAATCCCTTATCTCCAACTTTCTCCTCAACATTATCACTTAGATGTCACCCTTATAGAATCGAAGGGTGTGAGAATTCCAGCTGACCTGGAGATCATCTACTCAAATTTCAAGTTCCAGATAAGAATATGACAGGAAAGAATGAACATGCATAAAGGATAAACTTCTGTATTAGTCTTTGTGCCACCCTTACTGTCTAAATGACTTTGTCTGTACTCCCCAGTCCCCAAATATGTATCACAATCACCTATTGTGCCACCTTGCCTTCTCTATATTTTTTAATTGGTTGATAATTATAGAGCAAATTCGTAAATTATAGACAATAGTCTATTAAGGGAAGCTAGCATTTGAGGCGGGATATGACTAATATTACAATTTTAGGCCAAATATATTCGGTAACATCTTACATTGACTCACACAAAACTGTCTGTTGGACTGAGTAGAAGGCATTTTTGAAGTTTTCGAGAAGCTGTAATTTACTCTGAATTGATTGAATCAGTTCTTGTTTGTTGATGCATTTGATGTCTCGACTATTACTCAAAACTTGGAATCTGTTCTAATAACTTTATTAAGAATATGCTCTGATCAACTTTGGATGTCAGGAATGGCAGCATGAGGTGCTCTGCAGAGCCAATCCCAATGCAATACTGTTGATGACTGGCAAAATTTATTTAAACAGATGGCCATTTAAAGTCTCTGAAAGTAGACCTAAGAAAAAAACAGAAAATTAATAAATACCTATTTTAGAAAATCTTCTAAATATTGGTAAGAACAATGAAGTCAAGGAACTTGGTCACGACCTGCTCCCTCTCTTTCATGTTCCTATCTTCATCCCCACATGATGATTTGAGAGAAGCTTCAGTTTGGGAAGTGTGACTAAGAAAATAGGGTTCCCTGTCCCATCAGTTCCTAGTCAAAAGATACAGTATTTCAAGATAAGGGACAGGTTACCAGAATTTCTCTTCTCCACCCTCCAAGTTGCAAAGACTAAATTCTGTTTTTTTTTTTTTTTTTTTTTTTTTCTGAGACTGAGTCTCGCTCTGTTGCCCAGGCTGGAGTGCAGTGGCGCGATCTCGGCTCACTGCAAGCTCCGCCTCCCAGGTTCATGTCATTCTGCCTCAGCCTCCCGAGTAGCTGGGACTGCGGGCGCCTGCCACCATGCCCAGCTAATTTTTTTGTATTTTTAGTAGAGACGGGGTTTCGTCATGTTAGCCAGGATGGTCTCGATCTCCTGACCTCGTGATCCGCCCGCCTTAGCCTCCCAAAGTGCTGGGATTACAGGCGTGAGCCACCACGCCCAGCCACTAAATTCCTAATCAGTGTGAGCGAGAGTTTGTGGGCTCTCTTGCTCAAACCATTCCCCATAGGACAGAGGATCTAACCTAGACATGGCAGGCTGAGAATTTTGGTGCCTGAGGTGCCTTTGCTCCTGCTTGCTCAGAGGGCAAAAGCTCAATATAAGGAGAGTAAGCTGAGAAAACCAGAGACTATGACACTTACCCAGTGCTCTCCTTGTGGGGAGGTATCACTCTAGGAGAAGATTTTACTCAAGAGGATAGGCAGACAGTAAGAGCAGAGAGTTCCAGAGCCCTTCCTAAAGGAAATGAGCATGGAATGTTTTTTGATTGTGGTAGAGATGGGCCTTTCATCTCTGAGTGAGTTCTAGAAGGGGTTCTGCATCCAATTATTGTCACATGTCTATCAAATGTCAGAGCTCTAGACCTTGCTAGCCAGTTCCGGCAACAACAACAAAAGTCTCACCCCACCTTCTATTGCAGGGGAATTCCATGAATCACAGAAGTAATTTGCTCACAGTATGTCAGGCTCATTTTATAATGCCTGTATCTAAACCCCATCGTGAACGTTTATATCACCAATTCACACTAACACTGGATAGAGCGTTGGTCTCAATTTTAACTGATTACAAAATACAAGTCCTTTCCAACCCAAATTACTTCTTGTATTATTGAATTGTGTCAAAACCAAAGTGTAAAATTACAGTGTTTCTTTCTTCTACAAAAGGTTTTCATGAGTAGCAGATCTGCCTCTTTAGGTAAAAAAGAAAGTAAATTTAATAATTAATGTGAGAGTATGTATAGTAAAGCTGTCCATTGCCTCTATTCCAACCTTTATTTGTTCCTTCTTTCAAGTGAAATAATTTTTTCCGTGAACACTTTCTCTCACTGAGAAATCCTAACCGATAATCTGCTACATATTTCCTCTTAATTTTTTTGACTTCTTTATAATATCACAGCGTTTCTTCTTTAATGGAAATCATAGTCTTTAGATTCAGCAATAATTCTCTTACAAAAGTATTTTGAAAGAATTTAAGAGCCATGTAGTTTAAGAAAATACATTTAAAAATTCAAAAATATTTTTGAAGTATTTTACAATAATATCTAATTATCTTTCAATACATGTATGGATTGATTTATTTGATTTGGGAAGTAGAAGTTGGTATTTCCAGACAAAAACAAAGCTTACAAGTTTTTCTTCTCTTTCTTCAGATAAGAAAATTCTTGTCATAACCAAGTGTTCAATTTAATTTATAGAAAGCATGTAGGCAAATACCTGGGAATTGAAAACATGTAAAGTAACATCAATTATGTTAATTATTTTAACTACTTTAGAAGAACTTTTTAAAAGTATTCCAGAAGGCTTTATTCTGCTTTTACCTTATACTCTACTGTCCTTCTTTTATTCTCTTTCCATTGGATTTTATCATTTCTTCCAGCTATAATTCACATTTTAAAAATTTCCACAACAGTGAGATTATGAAAGCTTTTGCCTAAATTGAGAAATTAATTGGTATAGCAAAGGAAACTGCTTTTTCCCTTTTTTCAAACTTAAATCCAGATGTAAATCCTGTATTTTACTTCATATGGTAACTACACAGTAATTTTTTTAGTCATTAATCAGATGATATAATGGGTTATTTATCCATTTTCCCAGGTAAACTTTAGTTTTTTATGTATATATATAACACTATAGTTATGTATAACTTTGTATATTTTATAAACTTGTATATATTTTATAAATATAATTAGTTACATATATAAAACTAGTTTATAACCATATATAACTTTATATGTAATTTTATATGAAGTATATACAAACTTTAGTTATATATAACTAGTTATATATAAAATATATAAATATATAATATATAAATATGTTATATATATTCATATATGTATTTATATAAATAAATACTTATATATGTATTTATATAATATATCTATATAAATACATGTATTTATATAAATATATGTATTTATGTATTTATATAAATACATATATTTATATAAATATATGTATGTATTTATATAAATATATGTATTTATATAAATATATGTATGTATTTATATAAATATATGTATTTATATAAATATATGTATGTATTTATATAAATATATGTATTTATATAAATATATGTATTTATATAAATATATGTATTTATGTATTTATATAAATATATGCATTTATATAAATATATGCATTTATATATGTATTTACATAAATATATGTATTTATTTAAATGTATATATGTATTTATTTAAATGTATATATGTATATATGTATTTATTTAAATGTATATATTTATATATGTGTTTATTTAAATATATATAAGTTTAGCTTGGGATATAGATTAATAAAATATATTATCTGATTATTAATAATTACTAAATAATGGCTAAATAAATACACATTTGCTTCTAGAATGGCTGCATAACATGATCATTAAGGCAATCCTTATTAGTCCATAGTATTTATCATATAAGCTACATACTTAGCAGTTCATCATATTTATTATATAAGCTACATGTTACCTGATGAGAATGGCAAATAATAAAGAATAGGACAAGAAACTGTGTAGATTCGTCCATTCTACAGTGAATATTTTTAATCATAGATTGGCTTCCCTGGGAAGCAAATTCTGATACAGAGTGTTGGGGGAGGAAATTTATCATTAGCCCTGAGTGATCCTGTTTGTTCTTGTTACATGTGCCAAGAGTGTAGGGCCCAAACTACTCTTTATAGAAGCCATTTCTCAGGATTATATATACAGTGAGTAATCTTGAGGCATGGCAAAATATTTCCCTCCGTGACACAGGGCAGGCTTTCTCACTTCATGTTATACTTGCCAAGTTTATTGTTCCTCCTTTGTAAGATGTGCAGACATCTCTTGGGCCCTTCATTTTGCCACTGTTAGACTTTAGAGGAATGGGTAGAACTGATAATTTTATTCTCATGCTTCTTACTGTACCATGATTGATAACACCATCTGCCTCTGAACCAGAAGTCTTGTGTCTTTTTCCAGCATTATGTAGTAAGACTAACTTGTTAGCTTATAAGTAGGGTACATATATGTTTCAAACCCTGATAAAGAGATTTATACATAGAAAGGTGAGCAGAGGGTATTTTTTACAGGAGAGCTATTAAAGAAAAATTGGCCAGAAGGAGGAGGTGGGATTCAGTCACACCAAAGATCTCAATCAATGCTACAAAGAACTTGGGAACTGAGATGACCCTGGAGAGATACTGAGGCAGGACGTCCTGGCCTTTCTATTCTCACATCAAGCAGCCTTTGCATATGGCCTGCCCCCAAGTAGGAGGCACAATCCTGGGCAACATGGCTTTCTTTATCTGAAGGCAAGAAAAATAATGAAAAACTGGCAGTGTACCTCAACACCCACTATAGCAGCAAATCAGAAAGATCAAATGAATAGCCTCTGTTAAAACAATGAATTCCCTTGGGAACCTATAATAGTTCTCTATGTCATGCAATGGCATTTGTGAGTTCTAAAAATACTCTTCTGAGTTACAACACTTTAAAAAATTCTAGATTGCATGTGTGAATTTACTCAAAATAGTTGCTTTGGCAAGTTTTCTGACTCCTACTTTGAAAAAACTCCACTTGGAAAGAAAAACATAATTGTGCCAGTGTATCAACTACCAACTAATCTACCAATAATTTCTTTCTGAATTAAATCTTGCCTAATTTATCATTCACCTGAACACTTTGGTAATTTATTATATAATATCTAGAAAACTGAAGTATGCTATCCAAGCACATGAGTTACAGTTCCAGAAAACCTAGATTAGAATTCTCACCTAAACTCTGTTTTGTTCCACTTTGGGCACATTGCTTTAGTTTGTCTTTGCTACAAATTTCTATTCAGTACAGTAGGGATAATAACTATTTAGACCAAAGGGTTGTTGTCAACATTTGAGATATTCCTCTTGGCTGTGTGCTGTGAAAGGATTACGCTCTCAATAAATCTTAATCATCATTATTACGCTTTATCTTAGGTTATGTCTAGACTCTAAAGCTTTCCCTTCTTCTTCTAAGGAACATTTATACAGTTAAATCCTCGGACTTACTTCATCACCTGAATCTCCCTACTGGGCTTTTAATGGTATGGGCAATGTCTTATTTAACAAAGCTTATTAAAGTGCCTGACACACAAAATGAATGTAACTAGTTTTTTAAAGAATGAATTAATGAAATAATAAATTTTTCTCTTTGCTATGTTTGATCCAGAAACATAAGTGTATACGTAGACATCTTTATAGCAAACGAAGATAAAAACAAGGCTGTCAGTAAACATGGCTTAAGAAACAAATGTATCTGAGTACAGTGCTGATAAATGTCTGTAAATGTTTGTTCAACAGAAGATTCCTAATATCACACATATGGTGTTCTTACCGCTTGATGCACTTGAGAGCAAATTTCCCTACCCTTTCTTAAAATAGTGATAGGTTTAACAGCTGGTAGGGACTAAAAGAGTAAGACAATTTTTTGTTTATTATTCAAGGTGATCGGTACATTGGTATATGAATTCACATATGGTAGCACTTAAGGAAGGACACTTGGTTTCTTTCGAAAAAACATCATGGAAGAGGTGGCGCTTAAGCTAGAACTTGAAGAGTAAGCAAAACTGATTGAGATAAGATACGTATAGAAGATAAGGTTTTAGGGAAAGTGCTCCAGGTAGTCATATAAGTAATATGTGCAAAGTAGGGTGTGTCAGTGAGAACTTACTTGGAACTCTAAGTACTAAAGCTCAGTATGATGAGAAATGAGTAAAGGGAAAGGGAGAAGAGATGTGAGAGATAAGATGGGGGGAGGTCTTCATTTGATTTTCTCTAAAGCAGAGCCTGAGCCAGGGACTTGGACACAGACACTTTCTTTGGAGGTGATCTCAGGAAGCAAAGGTGAAAGGACAGGAAGGGTAAAAGGCAAGAAGGAAAAGGTAATGTATGACTAAATTATTAAGGTTACTCCTTTTTACAGTGAGGTCCATTTAACCAGCCCTCCTGAGAATGGTAAATAACACCACCCAGAATTATCTTCCTGCAGGAAAGGAAGCTACAGTGTTTACCTATATGCATTCAACCTCTATCAACTGAGGTTGTCCTGAGGTATTAACTCCCTCATATTTCCAGGGTGCACCTAGAAGCCCTGCCAGCCTGGCAACAACTTCCACCATAGGAAGAGAGGCGCTAGGCTGGAAAGCAAGTGAAAGACTTGCTGTGTCCACTTGATATTGGATGCTGCTATCATGAGATGAGTTGGTGTTTACATAAACTGTCCTTAGCAGCTGTAGCTGAGATCACAGATGGGCTAAGGGGATATGATATGGGGCACAAAGGTGTCTGCTCCAGGTCAATAAGCAGAGGCCAGGCTATGATAAGCCTTGTTAGGGAGCTTGCAATTCACCTGTTTACCTTACGAACTGAACCATTTAGAGTAAGAGAGCAATGTGACCAGATGTAGATTTTTCTGAACATCATAAAACATCATCATGCCCTTGACATAAGCACATATGATAGTTAAGAATACCAAGTTCCAGTCCATGTTAATTTTTAAAAGATCACATGATATGGTACCTAAGACCTGCTAATCTGGAGGAAAAAAAAGTTTTTTATTTTTTTTCTTGGCCATTTTTATACCAGCCGATTAAAAACTCCTCCAAATGGGAAATTAAATATTAGTTATTAACTTGGAATAGTTCTTAACAAATATTTTGTTATTAAAAAGTGTTACATTCCCTCAATGTTTTAGTAAACAGTTGCTGCATAAAAAGCATCATTGAAATATAGTGACTTAAAACTGCAATTACTTATTGTTAGTCTCCATGTTAGCTAGGAGCCAGCTGATTGAGACTGGCTTGACCACAGCAATGCTATTCCATGTGTTTTTCATCATTCTCCCAGGCCAGTGGGCTGGCCTAAGCACCTTCTTTTTCCAGACCTGACCAACTTAAGAAAAAAAAAAAAAAAGGAACATACAAGGATCCTGAAGGTCTGGACTTAGAAATGGTTCACTGTGACATCTGCCTCATTCTGTTAGCACAACAAGTCCGATGGCCAAGCCCAAAATCAAGGGGCAAAGAAAGAGACTCTCTGTTTAGTGAAAAGTAACATGACAAAGTGTGTATGCATACAAGGAGGGGAAAAACAGAGGATTAATAATACTATATATCACATTGTATTCTTAGGGTTGCTGTAACAAATTACGTACATTATCACACATTTTATGGCTTTAAACACTAGATATTTTAATTCTCTCATAGTTCATGAGGTCAGAAGTCCAAAACTGAAATGTTGGTGAATTAGCTCCTTTTGGAGGCTCTTTGGAGGAATATTTCAGGCATCTCTTCTGCTTCTGATGACTATAGACAATCTTGCTCTTCCCCAGCATTGTAGAGGCCTCATTCCAATCCCTGCCTTCATCTTCACATGAGCTTTCTGATTGTGTCTCAGTTTCTCCTTTTTTGTCTCTTATAAGGAAACTCACTGTATTTAAGGACTAATCTAATTTAGAATGACCTTTTCTCAAGATCCTTACCGTAATTATATCAGCAAAGATCTTTATTAAAAAAATCACTTTCTGCGGTTCCAGGTGGACCTATCTATTTTAGGGATTACTATGTAACTCACTACACAAATTCACTTCATATTATATTGTTTTGGGGATGTTTTACAATGCAAATCACTGCTTATAATTTAGTGTTTCAGTTTAGCCCCTTGATTTTATATTTATTTGAAGTCATTTTAGTTCCTTGATAATTCATTATTCAGTATTCAAATACTACAGGCTTTTGAGTCTTAACTAAACCAAATTTTGATATGATTAAAATTTTTCCTATATGAAAATTCTGAGTCACCTAATATATTTTGCTACGAACATGAAAATAAGATTTAACATATGAAAAAGAAATGAATGTAATATGCAGGTTTGACTTAATTTAAATGTACAGATGACACCAGGAATTGTTACTAAAACCTTAAACAGCTAATAATAGAAACCTGACATCATATGCTTCTTAATTTTACCTGCTGTTAGGGTATATTTTGGTTCTGCACACATGAAGGTAATAGAAATCAGTCATATATATAACACGTCACAAACTGATAATTTTATACAAGTTTTGGGAGGCACACAGCAAACACTCTCTGTTTCTCTCACATACACACACAAACACACACACAAGCAAACAAAACCTAATAATAGAAATTATTTGACAGCAAACGTGTTGATTCAAACCTAAGAAATCTGAAAATATTTATTCACATGTAGCTAAGAAGTTAGGCTGCTTATAATCTCCGCTGTCTTCTACAAATAATATAGCAAAATTGTGGAATAAAGCAATGCTAGTGTGAAAGGTGTGGCCCCACACTGGTGCCCGTTTATGAACTGTTTATTACAACTCCACAAGGAGATAAAGATAAACTCAGGAGTATTGAGCCATGTTTTTAGGCATTTGACATTACCTTCACATTCTAAATGTCTGATTATGGGACTCACCTCATTGAACAAGGTATAGATCATTCAAGTTGCACGTGGAGTGAGCTGGATGTTAGTCATGCGTATGTGTGTGTTACTTATTTACCAGCTTTAACCCAGAAGTGTATTAAATGTGGAATCCATTTATTTCATGAAAAGATAATTTAAATTTTTAGAACTGACTACTGGTGAAGAATTGAAGGTATTTTAAGAAAGCAGCATCACTTGCATTTCGGATAATAGTTAGATGTGAATATCCTGAGCATGCCAAAATTGCTTTAAAATCTTTTACTCCATTTCCATCCGCTTGTCCCTTTGAAATTGGTTGCTCTACTGTGATTCTTTCTGAAACAAAATATAGAAAAATTTTGATAAAGATCATCCACTGAGCATAGTCATCAATCCAACCTGGATATTTGTCAGATTATGCATTTTAAATATTGATATATGTGGTATTCATTCAAACTGTGAGAACATACATTTAATATGGAAATCATTATTTTACCTATAACCTATCTCGAAGTTAGAATTTTCTAATGACAAAAATTACGATTAATAGCAATTATCTATATTAATTTCCTCTGGATACTTTTAATTAACAGCATGCAAATTTTATATATTTTTTCTTTTTTCTCATTTTTGTTATATTTATTGAAACATTGCACTGCCTAGTGAATTTATTAAAAAATTGGATATGTGAAAAGTTATTGATCTTTGTTTTTTCAGCTTTTATTCTCCCAATAATACTTTTTTATTTTTGTGATTTAAAGGTGTATTGGTCCACAATGGCTTGGTATTTAAAATAAAATGGTGAATAGTTTGAGATGCAATACAGTAGATGACTTGACTAGATTTTGGGAATTGTCCAGAAATAAGCAGTATACTGAACAATTCTGAAAAGATAGTGTAATCGATAACAGTACTCCAAGTGTCAAAAATACATGGAAAGTTGGCCAGGCACAGTGGCTCATGCCTGTAATCCCAGCACTTTGGGAGGCAGGCAGATAATGAGGTCAAGAGATTGAGACCGTCTGGTCAACATGGTGAAACCCTGTCTCTACTAAAAATACAAAAATTAGCTTGGCATGGTGGCACGCACCTGTAGTCCCAGCTACTCGGGAGGCTGAGGCAGGAGAATCACTTGAACCTGGGAGGTGGAGGTTACAGTGAGCCAAGATGGTGCCACTGCCCTCCAGCCTGGAGACAATGTGAGACTGCGGCTCCAAAAAAAAATAAAAAAAGGAAAGCCATAATAACTGACAAGTATAGGGACAACATATTCAACAATTTGTTATAATGGTACTCAGAATTATATGAATATATATAATCATAATTATTGGCCCATCAGTAACACTTAAGACTTTTTGATTTTGCACATGAAATATTCAAACCAACATATCCTAATTTAGTGCTTCACAAGGAGTATTTGATGGTGATATCATCATAGAAGTGTCATGGTACCAAAGAAATAAGGGATTGTTTTCCTAATTACTTTTTCCATCAAAAGTGGTTTAGAATTGCTCTTCCTATTGGCAAATAAAACTTTAAAATATAGCCGTTAGATGCTGCTGTATTTTACTGTTTTAGAAGTAAAAATTCAGAAAAACACCTTATTTAGGAAAGGCATAATGGTTTAGTAGTTTATAAAAATTAATCCCTTTCCAATTGTTAACAGGCAATAATGACAAAATATAGGTTAAATTTTTGAGCATATGAAATAAATTAGGCATCCACTACACACACACACACACACACACACACACACACACACACGCACGCACCCTTTATTTGCATAAATTCCTTTTGATGCCTCAAAGAAGCCCATAATTTGGGTGCTGTGATGGTCTTTTGATTTGTCACCCTGTCTAGTCTACAGCCCTCAGTTATTCAGCCAAACACTAACTGTTGCTATGAACGTATTATGTAGATGTGAGACAGTTGACGTTAAATAAAAAGATTATTCTAGATAATTTTGTTTCTACTGAATCAATCAGTAGAAAGGTCTTAATAGAAGGGCTGAGGCTGTCTTGATGAAGAATTTCTGCTTTTGGATGACAGTTACAGCCCATGCCTGAGAGCTTTTCCCCCATGTGGAACTTATACTTGCCTAGGCCACCCACAGTTGTGTATGCCAGTTCCTTTGTGTGTGTGTGTGTATACAGATATGTGTGTATGTGTGTGTGTATATATGTGTGTGTATATATATGTTTGTGTGTATGTATGTATATGTGTGTGAGAACCCTGACTATTCCAGGGACTATTACTATACCCATTTTATAGATTATAAAAAGTTAAATTCCTTATCTAGGGTGGAGTTAACTTACAGGGGCCGGGATAAGGAACTGTACCTTTACTAACAAATGCAGAGCTTACACCCTTAAAAATCATGTCCTAGTATCTTCTAGAACAAAGGGTGTGAGTTATAAATGAACAGTATTTGGGATTATATGTGATCAGCAGACATTTCACCTGACTTCCAACCATTCCTTAGCAATGAAGAAGTGGACCTTGATATCAGACAGAGCTTTTTACATATTCTTTAGAGTATGTTGAAAATAGAAAACAGTTTACTGAATATAGTTCTCATTAGTGAAAGTGGGCTAAGACAGGCCCAATTTTTTTCAGGCTAGAATCAGACTCTCATAAGAAATGGTATATATAGATATCTGGAGTGGGAGGATCCTATTCTACTATTACTGTTAAGATTCTGGCAAAGACTATAGCAGAAAAGACATATTTAGCTCTTAAATTCCTCTTCCCAGCTCCCCATTTAGAATTCTGCTTTTCAGTTTGGATATAATGTGCATTTTGCCTTCAAAAAGACTTTTTTCTGTTTATCTCCACAACAACTCTAAGAAATAACTAGAGTTGTTATTTTCTCTTTTTGTCAGCCATGAAATGTAAGATTTAAAGAAAATAAAAATAGGTTTGCTTAAGGTCATAGAGCCAGTAAGTGACCAAATCAGAATGTAAAAGCAGTTTTTCCAAGTCCATTCTACTTTTATGTACCTGCATTGTATTACCTTTCAGGCAGTGTTTCTTTCTTCCATGTTTCTAGATGACCCAATCTATGATTTTAGAAAGAAGGAAACACCCAGAAAAAATGTTTTACTCATGGTTCATGCAGTGGAAATGACAGAATAAACAAATTTTCCTTTTCTTTTGCTGCACAACAAATTACCACAAACTTAGCTATTTATAACAAAATCTGTTTCTGATCTCTGTTTTCATAGTTCTGAAGTCCAACAAAGCATGGTTGATCAAGGTCTCAGATGGCTGAAATCAAAATGTCAACAAATACTGTGGTTCTCATCTCCAGTGTGGGATTTTTCGCTAAATCAGTGGTTGTTCTCAGAATTCATATTCTTCTCATGCTTTTGACACTACCCACTCTATCTTCAAGCCAACAAGAGTAGGTCAAATCTTCCTCATACTTTGAATTTCCCAGATTTCCCTTCCATCTTGTTCTTCTGATTTTAAGAGCTCTGTAAACTCTTTTTCCTTTCTTCTTCTTCGTCTTCTTTTTTTTTTTTTTTTGAGTTGGAGTCTCACTCCCTCACCCAGGCTTGAGTGCAGTGGCACAATCTCAGCTCCCTGCCACCTCCGTGTCCCGGGTTCAAGCGATTCTCCTGCCTCAGCCTCCCAAGTAGCTGGGATTAAAGGCACACACCACCACTCCAGGCTAATTTTTGGATTTTTAGAGGTGGGGTTTCACCATGTTGGTCTGGCTGGTCTCGAGCTCCTGACCTCATGGTCTGCCTACCTTGGCCTCCCAAAGTGCTGGGATTACAGGAGTGAGCCACTGTGCCTGGCCATGTAAACTTTTAAGGCTTCTTTTCCTTAGATATATAATCAGATCACTGAAATTATTTTTTTCTCCCAACAGATTACCTGACACATAGGAATCATTCTAGAGTCTCCTTTGGTCCTAAATTTAAATCATCTAAACAAGTAGCTCAGTAATAAAGATGTACTTTTTGCCAAATACATGGCAAGATTCTCTGATTATACTCAATAAAAGTTCAGTAAATAAGAAAAAGTAAAAAGATGAATATGCATAGTGCTTTTCAAGTTACCCATATTTCACATAGGGGGAGTTTAAGCAAAACTAATAGAGCCTCTCTGATTCATGACCTCTTTGCAATAATCATGAATTTTATTAACTGTTGATTCATGTGAAACCCAGTATCTGTGATAGCTATGAGTCATGAACAGCAATTAATTAGACTGGTGTCACTCAAAAACTAAGGCATAACAGAAGCCATTTCTGTAGAAGTCACCCACATAGACTTTGTCATAAATTTGTTTCAAATAGTTGCTGTCCTGACATTAATTTTAAAGCCTCACCTAAGTTCTTTGAATGTCAGTTTACCTCATCACCTTTGGCCTAGCTAAAACTTCCTCTCCCTGTGTAGTTGTTTGAAATGCGGCCTCATTCCACTGGCCCAAACCCCACACACTCACAGCTGTTGAACATGATAAAACCTAATAGTCAAACACCAGAGTCTTGTAAATAAGTTCCTCTCTTAAGGTGTGTTTTCTGTAAACTAGCCAATCCACAACCCCTGAAGGAAAGACTCCTCTCCCTCCCCCACCAGTTGACCTCTGTGCCTCCTCCAGGCTTCCCATAGACTTTCATCAGTGCCCCTAACATCTTTAGGACCTGTGAGTAATAAATTTCTTCTGTTTTATGTGTTTCGATTTTACTTTCTCATTGTTTCTTACCTGAGACATACACCAAAACCTAACTCCCCTACCTATTACCCCTTTCATCTGGACTCTCATAAAGAGGGGCTATCTTGGCTTCTCACCAGTTTCAAGAGAGAGCCCTCAATACCAAATTAGAAATAAACCATAACAATGAAATCACAACTTAATATTGAACAATTAATAAATGATATTTTCAAAGCAAAAAAAACATGTAGTTAGGCCTTTGTTGTTCATGGCTCCATATATTATAGGCAACCATGAAGTTAATATTTAAAATATAGTCCTTTTTACAATATGTTGTTGGGAGGACATTGTCAATGGAGAACAGTTTTAAGTTGTTTTCCTACATGTGTGCTGAATTTCAACCTCGCCTACCAAAACCACTGTTTTAAATAAACAAAAACTTCTTTAAAAGCCCAAGTTAGCAAAATCAGTTTGCATTAACAGTATTGTGACCCTGGGAATGTAGGTATTAATCAAAATATGCTATCTTAAGGAAGATCTGAGAATAGAAATATTATGGAAAAACATTAATGAGTTAGAGTTTCTAAAACTTCTAAACTTTGAGACACAAAGATTTATGTGTAGCTGTCTGTGAAGAGGCATAGACTCTTTCTGCTGAGTTTGCATTAATCGATATGTATCACAGGAAATAGACTCTAAAAGGAAGACTTACATGCAGAAGTTTTATTAGGAAAGGACCTCAGGATATTCAATTTTAAGAAAATGAAGGTAAGACTGGGCAGACTAAGAAGCTTACCTGTAATTTACCTTCAACTTAGGTATTTGTAACTCCATATCAACTAGTCATTGCATCCGGAGAGGAAGAAAAACCTACAAGACTAGACAATTCCTTGTAGTTGAGGACAATTCCCAGTGAGAGACATATCTATGACTCATCAGTAGCCAATATTTCCAGCAGCTAGAGGCTGGGTGCTATATTCGTTTTCTACTGCTGCTGTAAAAAGTTACCACTTCGTGGCTTAAAACAACACATATTTATTATGTTAAAGCTCTGAAGGTCAAAAGTCCAAGATTGGTTTCACTGGGCTAAAAGTAAGTGTCAAGAGGGTTTTTCGCTGGAGATTCTAGGGAAGAATTAATTTTCTTTCTTCCTTTTTCAACTTTTAGAGACCACCGTCATACCTTTGCTTCTGGCCTCCTTACATCTTCCAAGTCAGTAGTAATGGCCAATCTAATTTTTCTCATGCTGCATGACTCTAACTATGACACTTTTTTCTCCTTTTTTACTTTATTAGAAACCTTGTGATTACGTTGAGCCTACCTGAATAATCCAGGATAATCGTCCCATATCAAGGTCAGTTGAGTAGCAACCTTAATTCCATTGGCAACTTTACGTCCTCTTTTCCATGTAACAGAGACATGTTTGAGGGACCGTTAATCCACCTACAACAGGTAAATTCATCCTGAAGAATGAGTGGCCCATACAGTATATAGTTGTCACATTGGTGAATTAGACAGGAAAATAAATAGGGCTGCCTTTATAAATCTTTGAGAGGGGCACTAATTTCTGCCATCTTCTGCCAAAATGTGATATCTACCTTATATAGCTTAGGTAACACTCACATGCCATATACTCGGACACTGTAAATTTACATTTAAATGATTTTTGGTAAATTGATGAAGCTTTGCAGCCATCACTACAATCCAATATTAAGCATTTTCATTAACATAATAGTTTCTTCCTGCCCATTTTTAGTCCATTCTTATTCCCATAGACAGTCCTAGACAATTATCTACTTTCCGTCCTATAGCTTTGCCATTTCTAGACATTTCATGTAAATATTATACCATATACAGTCCTTCATATCTGGCAAATGTGGTATGAATACAACACATTTTGTTTACTCATTTACTGGTTGATACACATTTGGGTTGCTTCCAGTTTGGGGCTGTTATGAATAATGCTAGTGTGAACATTCATATACAAGTCTTTGCATGGACATATGCTTTTATTTTTATTGAGTAAATACCTAGGAGTGGAAAGGTAGGGCCATATGGTAGATGTACTTTTTTTCTGAAGAAACTGCCAAACTCTTTCCCAAAGTAGCTGAACCATTTTTATTCCCACCAGCAATGTGTGAGGGTTCCAATTTTTCCACTTCCTTGCCAGCACTCATTTTATATGTCTTTTTAATTATAGCCATTACTGTGTGTGTGGTGGTATATCATTGTGTTCTTCAATTACATTTCCCTAATTACTAGTGATATTGAGCATCTTTTCATGTGCATATTAGGCATTCATACGTGTTCTTTGGTAAAATGTCAATTCAAATATTTCGACTATTGTTTACTTGGAATTTTTGTCCTTTAAATATTGATTTGAAAATATTGATATATTCTAGATGTAAGTCCTTTATCAGATATATGACTTAAAAATATGGCTTGTATTTCATTTTATGGTGTGTTTCAAGTATAAAAGTTTCTAATGTTCACGAAGTTCAACAATATAATGTTTTTAATAAATCATATTTTGGTACTGTAGCCAAGAGATTTTTGCCTATCCAAAGGCCATAAAGATTATCTCCTAGGTTTTCTCCACAAGTTTTATAATATTAGTTCTTACACAATATTTACATCTATTACCCATTTTGATTTAATTTTTGTGTATAGTGTGGGGTGAGTTGCTAAGTTCTTTGTTCTTCTTTTCTGTTGTTTTTGCATAGGAATACTAAGTTGTTCTCTTACTGTTTCTTGAAAAGCCCATTCTCTCACCATTTAATTATCTTTGATTCTTTACTAAAAATAACCAGATGAAGAGTTTATTTCCAAACTTTGAATTTGGTCCAGTTAGTCTGTATGCTTATCTGTACGTACATCATGATTACATTGTCTTTATTACTGTATTTTGAAAGTTTAGAAGTCAGATATCCTATGCTTTCCAACTTTGTTCTTTTTAAAAATTATTTGGACTATTTTAAAGCTATTATATTTAATAATAATTTTAATAATAGGCTTGTCAATTTCTACCAAAAAATCTGATAAGTTCATGGAGACTTTTTTGAATCAATAGATCAATTTGGGGAGAGTTAGCATCATAAGAATTATTGAATCTTTCGATCTATGAACATGGGATTTTTACCAATTCATTTAGATCGTTGAAGAGTTTTCCTAGCAATCTTTTATAGTTTTTCATTGGACAAGGGTTGCATTTTTTAGTTAAATTAATTCCTGAGTAGTATGTTGTTTGTTGTTTTTGTGAATGGAATTTTAAAAAATTATGTGTGCAGAATATTCATTGTAAGTATATAAAAATATAATTGATTTTTGCATATCGATTTTATTACCTGTGACCATGTTAAATGTGTTTATCAAATCTAATAGGTATGTGCATGTGATTTCCTCAGAATTTTCTACATAGAGGATTATGACATATGTGAATTAATATACATAATATATGGTTTTGATTCTTTCTTTTGAAAGAAACTACTAGCTAGAAATTCTTGTACACTATTGAATAGATACAGTGAAAGTGGACATCTTTCAGTCTTTCACCATTAAGTATGATATTGATTGTAGGTTTTCTTGTTGGGTGCCTTTTAATAGTTTGAGAAAATTCTTATCTATTTCTGATTGGCTAAGCATTTCATCAGAAATAGATGTATTCAGATACAGTATCTGAATCTACTGAGATGATACTGTATGCTTTTCCATTATTAATATTATGTATTACACAGATTTATTTTTTGGATGCTAATATAGTCTTGCATTTTTGTAGAAATCCCAAATGATGATGGTGTGTAATCCTTTTTAAATATTACTGAATTCACTATGCAAATATTTTAAGAACATTTGCTTATTAGGACATTATGTATTTTTCTTTTCTTGTGATGTTTTTGTGTGCTTTGGCATCAGGGAGAATCCAGCCTCAAAGAGTGATTTGGGATGTGTTCTCTCCTCTATTTTTTGAGGTTTGTTAAGGGTTAGCATTTTCTTTTCAGTATTTTATTTTAATTTTTTGTTAGCAACACAATTGTTTTGTTTTGTTAAGTATTATTAGAGTTTTATGGTCTTTAGAAACAAAAAACAAACGGTAAATATTCTGTTGAAATTATCTACTTGATAGGTCTTGATTTAAAACTTATGTTTTTTTAACTTTTCTTTTAGATTTGGGGGTACATTTGAGTTTGTTACATAGGTAAACTCATGTCACAGGGGTTTGTTGGACAGATTATTTCATCACCCAGGAATTAAGCCCAGTGCCTCATAGTTATCTTTCGTACTCTTCTCCCTCCTCCCACCCTCCACCCTCAAGAAGACACCAGTGTCTGTTTCCTTCTTTGTGTTCGTGAGTTCTCATCATTTAGCTCCCACTTATAAGTGAGAACATATGCTGTTTGGTTTTCTATTCCTGTATTAGTTTGGTGAGGATAATGGCCTCCAGCTCTATCTATGTTCCTGCAAAAGATACGATCTCATTCTCTTTATGGCTGCATAGTATTCCATGGTGTGTATGTACCACATCTTCTTTATCTAATCAGTCATTGATGGGCATTTAGGTTGATTTCATGTCTTTTGCTATTGTGAATAGGGCTGCAATGAACATTCACGTGCATGTGTCTTTACAGTAGAATGATTTATATTTTTCTGGGTAGATACCCAGTAATGGGATTGTTGGGTTGAATGGTAGTTCTGCTTTTAGCTCTTTGAGGAATCACCATATTGTTTTCCTTTACACAATGATTAAACTAATTTACACTCCTCCCAACAGTGTATAAGTGTTCCATTTTTTCTGCAACCCCAGCAGCATCGCTATTTTTTTATTTTTTAATAGTAGCTATTCTGACTATTGTGAGATGGTATCTAATTGTGGCTTTCATTTGCGTTTCTCTAATGATCGGTGATACTGAGTTTTTTTTCATATGTTTGTTGGCCACATGTATGTCTTTTGAAAAGTGCCTGTTCATGTCCTTTGCCCACTTTTTAGTGGGGTTGTTTGTTTTTTAGATGCAGAGTCCTATCATCTGCAAATAGAGATAGTTTGACTTCCTTTCTTCTTATTCGGGTGCCCTCTGTTTCTTTCTCTTGCCTGATTACTCTGGCTAGGACTTCCAGTACTACTTTGAATAGGAGTGGGGAGAGAGCACAGCCTTCTCTTGTGCTGGTTTTCGAGGGGAATAATATTTTTAGTACTTACCAGTGTGGCCATCTGGGTCTGAGCTTGACTTTTCTTTGTTGGAAGATATTTCATTAGATTACAGTGTTTGTTATGTATTTATTTTAACATCTGATTTTTTCAGTTGCTTTTGGTAATTTGCATCTTTGTAGAAACATATCCATTTAATATAAGTTATGCAATTTGTGGGCATAGAGCTGTTCATAGTATTCCTTTTTAATATTTTTAATTTTGGAAGGGTTAGTGATAATGTCTCTTTTAATTCCAGATTTTAGTGATCTGTATCTTCTCCCTCTTTTTTCTTTTTTTTATTCAGACTAGCTAAATATTTGTTAATTTTATTAATCGTTTCTGAAAAACCAACGTTTGTTTTCATTACTTTTTTTCAAGTGTTTTTCCTATTTTATTAATTTTCACTTTATTATTTCATTTCTTCTGCTAGATTCAGGGTTAGTTTCCTCTCCATTTTCTGGTTTATTTAAGTGGAAAATTAGATGATTGATTTGAAACTATTTGTTTTTTATGACACATTTTACAAATGACAGATTTCTCTCCATGTACAGTTTTAGTGGTTTCTCATCAGTTTTAATATCTTATAACTTTATTTTCCTTTTTTTCAGCATATTTTCTATTTTCCTTTCTCTTATTTGTGTTACTGGTTAACCACAATCATCATGTTTCCTTTCTAAGTGTTTGGTTATTTCCCTTACGTTTTCTCTGTAGCTTTCAAATTTAATCTTTTTGCCATTGGAAAATACACTTTGTATCATTTTAATCACTTAAATTTGTTATGTTGCTTTGTGATCCAGTATATGGTCTATCCTGAAATGTGTTCCCTTTGAACTTGGAAGGAATGTGAATTCTCCTGACATTTGGTGGAATATGCCATAAAAGATCAAGCTGCCTAACACTACTGCTCATATCTTTTTAATACTGTTCATATTATCTATATTTTTGCTGAATTTTTGTCTAGTTGCTCTGTTGCTGATACTACTATATGAACTCTCCAACTAATATTATTGAATGTTCTATTTGTCCTTTCACTTCTATCGGTTTTTGATTCAGGTAGTCTTAAAATATCTTTCTGATGTATTGACCTTTTCTTTTTTGTTTTTTGGTTTTTTTTTTTTTTTTTTGTCTCAAGTTATAGTTCTTATCTTAGGCTTTTTTGTCTGCTTCTAATATAGCCACTCTACCTCTTTTAGGGTTACTGTTTGCATTCTATATCTTTTACTATACATTTATTCTCAAACTATGGTATTAAAGTGTATGTCTTGTAGATGTAAATGGATTTTATTTTGTTTATTCTGTTTAAGTATTTTGCTGTTTCATTAGTATGTTTAGTCCATTTATATTTAATATTATTATTGATATATTTGTATCTGTCATTTTGTTGTATGATTTTTATATGTCTCATAACCTGTTTCTCTCTTATACTTTCACTACTTCCTTTTTTATTAAATATTTTAGTGTACCAATTTAATTTCTGTTAATTTATTTTTCAAATATTAATATTTGAGGTTGAAATATACATCTTAACATTTATAATATCCTGCATCAGATTAATGTTAACTTAATTCTGGTTAAATGTAGGAACTGTATTCCAATAAAGTTTAATTTTCTTATTCTTTGTGTTGTTATTGTCATATATATTATGTCTATGTAGGCCATAAACCCAAAAGTACAGTATTGTAATTACTGTTTTATATAAATATATGTCTTTTAAATAATTTAAAGACAACAGAAACTTTTATTTTTATCATATATTTACTTTTTCTGGTTGTCTTAATTTTGTCCTACGTGTTTTCAAGTTACCATTTGGTGTTATTTCCTTTCAGACTAAAGGATTTGCTATGTTATTTCATGGAAATCAAGTCTTCTACTGATAAATTTAATTTAATTTAATTTTAATTTTAATTTGTGTTTATATAGGAGTGTCTTTATTTCATCTTTATTTATGATTTATTTATTTTATTTATTTATTTTGAGACTGAGACTCATTCTGTTGCCCCTGCTGGAGTGCAGTGGCATGATCTCGGCTCACCACAGCCTCCACCTCCCAGGTTCAAGTGATTCTCCTGCCTCAGCCTCCTGAGTAGCTGGGATTACAGGCGCCTGCCACTGTGCCCAGTAATTTTTTCTAATCTTAGTAGAGACAGGGTTTTACCATGTTGGTCAGGCTGGTCTTGAACTCCTAACCTCATGATTTGTCCGCCTCGGCCTCCCAAAGTGCTGGGATTACAGGCATGAGCCACCTTACCTGGCCTCACCTTTATTTTTGAACAAGCATTTTGCTGGTCATAAAATTCCTTGTTGACGGGGTTTGTTTGTTTTCTTTAACCTTGCAAATATAACATTTCACTGCCTTTATATTGCCATCTTATCTGATGAGATGTCAGCTGTTACTTGTATTGTTCTACTGTAGGTGATTCATCATTTTCATCCTTTTGCTTGCAAAATTTTTCTCTATTTTTCAACCACTTTACTTTTTTGTGTCTAGGTGGAGATCTCTATGCATTTTTCCTATTTAGATTTATTTTCTTGGATGCGTTGATGAATGTTTTTAAGCATATTTGGGAAGGTTTTATTCATTCTTTGTACATGTATGTTTTCATCTTAACCCAAGATCAAGCAACCAGTGCAAGTGTTCTGCTAACTAGCCAGTTTATAGGCCCCAATTACAAAATTGTATAATTATTATTTAATCATTATTTAGCTATACACTTTAAATCATTTTTTAATTGTATAAAATGAATAATCCAGTTATACACTGAGAAAAGAACTAGTATATGGGTCTCTGGATCTTGTAAATTAATTATGAGCTGGTACCAGGCCAGGATGCATTTATTATCTGGCTGCCACGTGCCCTCATCTTAACAATGGCAGGCTTGGGCCTGGCTGGCTCATGCTTGTAATCTCAGCACTTTGGGAGACTGAAGCAGGTGGAACACTTGAGTCCAGGAGTTTGAAACCAGCCTGAGCAACACGGAGAAACCCAGACTCTACCAAAATAAAAATTAAAAAATATTAGCCAGGTATTGTGGTACACACTTGTAGTCTCAGCTTCTTGGGAGGCTGAGGTGGGAGAATCACTAACCCTGGGAAGCAAAGGCTGTAGTGACCCTTGGTCATGCCATTGCATTCAAGCCTGGGTGTTGGAGTGAGACTCTACCTCAAAAAAACAAATGACAAAAAAATGGTGAAAGTAATTGGTGATTTGGTTCTTTGAATATCAATTTCAATTGAGCCCGTATATTTAATAATTCTCAAAATATATTGGCACTCCCTTTACCCATTACATGCTTATGTGGGTAGAATGTTCCTATGAACCACTACTGAATACTCTGGTCACAATATTGTAGTTTGTGATCATAGAATTTGACCTCCAAATCAGTCAGTGGATTGTACATCTGAAAACTGACTCCATACCGAAAATTGGGAAAAATATTGCAACTTTTTATTGGGAAAGCTACTCTCATCCTAATGATAATCAATTCTTGATTAATTTGTTTATACAAATAAGTGATAAATATGTTTCTTACTTTTAGAAACTGTTGTAGAATTTCATCCAGGGTGTCAAATTACATTTAGTCTTCATATCTTCTCAGGTTCATCTTGGCTGTGTTAGTTTCTCAGAATTTTCTTGTTTCTGATAACCTTGACAATTTTGAGAAGCACTAATCAGCCATTTTGTAAAGTGTTACTCAGCTGGCATTTATCTGGTGGTGTTCTCATAACTATACTGAGATTATGTATTCCAGGGAGGAAAACCACAATGTAAAGTGCCATTTCCAATATATCAAAGTTACATTGTCTCAACGTGACTTTCTGTTAATATTAACATTTACTGGGGTAGTGTTTACCATTTTTCTCCACTGTAGAGTTGTTTTCATTTTTTTGCCTTTCCATGTGGTACTCACTGTAAGGCACACACTATACGCAGCCATATTAAGAACACGTTACCTAGGTAACAAACCTGCACCTCTTGCACATGTATCCCAGAACTGTAAATTAAATTATAAAAAAAAGAAGAAATGAAGCCCTATGCTCTGTCTTCTCCAGGGTAGAGCTTCTGTATAAATATTTGAAGCTCTGCATGGATGATTTGGCTCTTCTACATTTATTTATATCAGTATGGAATCATAGGTTTTTATAAGTTTGGGTTATAATTTCATATTTATTTAGCTCAAAGTTTTCCAACTTTGGCCACTGCTAGGTCTTATAGTTGATTCCTGGGTCATTTTGATATACTTCCATTTTTTAAAAAAACATTTTTACTTACCAGCATTACTAGACATTCATCTCATCTTATATATTTCCTTCCCTAGACTTAGATTCAACAATCTCTCCAAAGTGTCTTGGTTTCTTTTTTCTAGAATGGCATTACAAAACAAGATCTAGTTGTTAAGTATGTGCATAGATACCAGAGCATCATTACTTCCAGGCCCTTAAAGTTGACAGGCAAAGAAAAATATGCTAACTTGCATATACTCACATTTCTATCAATATTCTGTATGTAACCATATGTACCTATGTAAAGCTAAACACGATTTTACACTGATCTCTCCAACTGTAATCCATTAACACATGAGTCATTCTGGCTTTCTTGTCTTCCTTATCTGTAAGTTTTCACTCTGATAGTATAAAATCTGGCTCCCACCACCTGTCATTCATTTACTTAATTGTTCAATTCAATTATACATCTATAGTGGTATCAAAATCATTAACCTGTACCCAAATGGGAAACATCTGTATTAAGTAGAGTACAGTGCACACATATAGCTTCTTTTGCCTTTCATCGTACCAAATTCACTCATTTCTAAAATTATTTATATTAACATATTGTTCTAACTCCATTGAGGTTATTTCATGCATTTATAAGTAAGTTTTCTTTTTTTTACATATTGCATTCCATCCTTGGATCCCTTGAGGTCCTAAATGATTTCTTAAAAATATGTGCAATTAAGGTTGACTCTATGCTAAAAAGTTCTATGGGTCTTGGCAAATGCATAGTGTCATGTATCTATCATTATAATGTCATACAGCATGGTTTCACTGCCCTAAAGAATTGCCTGTGCTTCACCTATTCAACTTTCATCCTTTCTTGGAAATCACTGGTCTTTTTACCATGTTTATAGTTTACCTTTTCCAGAATGTCATATATTTGGAATTGTAGAGTATGTGGCTTTTTCAGACTGGCTTCTTCTATTTAACAATGTGCATTTCAGATTTGTCCATGTCTTTCCCTAGCTTAGTAACTGATTTTCTATGGCTAAATAATATTATATTATGTATATATATATATATACACACACACACACACACACACACATATATACACACACACACACATATATATATATGTATATATATATATATGTAGCAGTTTGTTTATCCACTCATTTATTGAAGGATATCTTGATTGTTTTCAGCTTGGGGTGATTATGAATCTGCTATAAACATTCATGAGCAGGTTTCTGTGTAGACGTATATTTTAAAATCACATGAGTAAATATCTAGGAGTGAGATTACTGAATCACATGGTAAAACTACATTTAGCATGGTAACAAGCTGCCAAACTGTCTGCCAAAGTGGCCCTACCAATTTTTTATTCCCACCACCAATGATTGAGTGTTCCTATTACTCTTCACCAGGAATTAATATTGCCAGATTTTTGTATTTTAATCATTCTGAGTAGTCATTTTGGATTTTAGCCATTGTAAATGAGTAGTCATTCTCCAAGCAATTTTTGTAAAGAAAATTGCAAGTCTTATAAAAGACATCATTGTCAATTGTTTTATGTGGCTGTGGAGAGTAGTCTTTAGTAGTATACTTTACAGTAGTTATGTATATTGTTAGGGTTAATTATACTTATTACTGAATTTTGCTTAGGCTTATACCTATGCTTTGGATTAAACTAGAATTTTACCTTTTTAAAAATTTAAACAACTTTATTATTAAAAAGAATTACCAAGCCCAAATAAGCTATGCAATGATTAGTATGGCTGACCACTGGTTTTATGAATATGGTTCTACCTCATATGGTTAAAGGTAAAAATTTTTAACATCATCATAGCCTAGATAACATTTTGATTTTCTTTCCAATTACATAATTTGTAGCACTTCCAGATACCAAGCTAAATTTTTTCATTTATTCATGCATTTAGAAATGTTAATTATGTTTAGGTAATATGTGTTTCACTTTCTTTCATGCTCATATTATGGGAAAATAAATTTCCAATAAAATGTCCTTCTTGTATCTTATAATCTACATCTTTATTTCCAAATTGGATAATTATTAGGCATATATTTAATAGCTATGCCTAGGTTAAAAATGCTCGATATGATCTTAACTTTGAGAATGAAACATGCAATTTTCACTGTTTATTTAATTTTGCTATTTAACATGCAATTTAAAAGTGCAGTAGATCCTTTTACATTATTAACTGTCTTATATTTGTTTAAACTGTAGTCTTTTATATTGGATTCTAAAGAATGGAATTGTATATAAATTAGGTCTTAGGATTAAGAATGATCTAAGTTTTGTAAATGTGGTTCTCACTTTATATAATAAAGCTATCTTTAAAATACGTAAATGTAATATTTGTAAATAAAAGAATATTTTTTAAATGAATACTAAATAGGTGGGAGGAACTTACTAAAGAATCTGACTATAATATTTCAAAATGACAAATTATCTTAAAAACCAAAGTCTATTTTCATCCAAATACTTATTTCTTTAAGGTTAAACAGCCTAAGTTCAAAAATGTGCTTTTTCTTTTTAGTTCTATATATTTGAGGTACATTTACTTATTTTTCTTAATTTATGGATGACAGTAAAAAGACAGAATTTAATTAACTTGGCCAAGGTCACATTATCTGGAAAGTGATAAAATAAAAAGAATATGACAGGAGTAGAATACATGTTTTTCTATCCAAAAATAAATGAACTTGGCCAAGCACAGTGGCTCATGCCTGTAATCCTAGGACTTTGGAAGGTGGAGGTGAGCGGATTGCTTGAACTCAAGAGTTCAAGACCAGCCTGGGAAACATGGCGAAACCCCATCTCTACAAAAATTAAAAAATTAACTGGGCATGGTGGCATGTGCCTGTATTCCCAGCTACTCAGGAGGCTGAGGTGGGAGGATTGCTTGAGCCCAGGAGGCAGAGGTTGCAGTGAGCCGAGATAGTGCCACTGTACTCCAGCCTGATTGACAGAGCCAGAGTCTGTCTCAAAAATAAATGAATAAACGTAAAAAGGGTTTACACTACATTTGCATTTGTGTTGTACTCCTAATCAGAATTAGTTAAAAACAGTGAATTACCAAATACAGGAGGGGGGAGTAAAGCCTAGCTATATTTGTGTCATCACAATAATGGCACTGAATTTTGCTAGAAAAAATACAGGAAAAAAGCAATCAACTTATACAAATTGTTCTCTTAAACATTTTTAAATGAAATGTTCTGCTCTTAGCAATCATGTCCTAGCTTGTTTTCAGACCAACCTTCCCACTGAAAATAACTAAAAACTGTACTAAATAATAACAATAACCGTATGTTTGGAAACATCAGAAAGCTACCAAGCTAGCAAGAATTTGAAGGACCAAGATTCCCCAAAAAAGGGAAGACGAGAAAGGTGAGCCCATTATTTTGAATCACGTTTTTTCTTCAGAGAATTTGCTCCTTCAAAAGCAGCGACTTGGAAGCTGAGGAGAGCTTTCTCCATCGAACATGGAAAGAGAAAGTGGGTATTTGAGTTTAAGTCTCAAGAAAGTTGGGGCTCCACACTCATTTGGGAGTCCCAAAGGGCTAAAGCTAAGGAAAAGAATAAAGAAATGTATGATTGTTCACAAAGTCTGAAGTCCAGCTTCAAATCTTTTCATCCATTGAGTAGATAACAATGACTTGCACAAAACATAACTGCCCTATAAAACATCAAACTTCATAAAAATAAAGAGATTTTAAGGAAAAAAAAGACAGTACTTTCAAACCTGCAGCTATAAGACTGAGGGCATGTTTCTTGAAGGAAAAAATGACAGCCTAGAAAACGACAGACAGACTCTGAGTTCAGAAAGAATTAAATACCAAAATAGAATTCTTTAATATTGCTGCCATCAGAATACTACTCTCAAATTTTCACCTGCATTAACTACAATTGACTTAAACCCCCAGCTTCAGGGCTCTGAAACCCATGCCTGAATTTGCTCCCAGGCTAATTTCCCACAGACTGCTCTTAGCTAATGACTGCATGGCAAGGTCACTAAGGCAAGCCCATTTCTGGGAAAGAGACTAAGGATTCTTTGATGGGCATCTGAGACCTGAGGACTCACGCATGGGCTTAGTAAATTTTTTATTATGATACTTTAAGTTCTAGGGTACATGTGCACAATGTGCAGGTTTGTTACGTATGTATACATGTGCCGTGTTGGTTTGCTGCATCCATTAACTCGTCATTTACATTATGTATTTCTCCTAATGCTATCCCTCCCCCATCCCCCAACCCCACAACAGGCCCCAGTGTGTGATGTTCCCCGCCCTGTGTCCAAGTGTTCTCATTGTTCAATTCCCACCTATGAGTGAGAACATGCGGTGTTTGATTTTCTGTCCTTGTGATAGTTTGCTCAGAATGATGGTTTCCAGCTTCATCCATGTCACTGCAAAGGATATGAACTGATCACTTTTTATGGCTGCATAGTATTCCATGGTGTGTATGTGTCACATTTTCTTAATCCAGTCTATCATTGATGGACATTTGGGTTGGTTCCAAGTCTTTGCTATTGTGACTAGTGCTGCAATAAACATACGTGTGCATGTGTCTTTATAGTGGAATGATTTATAATTGTTTGGGTATATACCCAGTAATGGGATCGGTGGGTCAAATGGTATTTCTAGTTCTAGATCCCTGAGGAATCACCACACTGTCTTCCACAATGGTTGAAGTAGTTTACAGTCCACCAACAGTGTAAAAGTGTTCCTATTTCTCCACATCCTCTCCAGCACCTATTGTTTCCTGACTTTTTAATGATCACCATTCTAACTGGTGTGAGATGGTATTTCATTGTGGTTTTGATTTGCGTTTGTCTGATGACCAGTGATGATGAGCAATATCATGAAAATGGCCCTACTGCCCAAGGTAATTTATAGATTCAATGCCATCCCCATCAAGCTACCAATGACTTTCTTCACAGAATTGGGAAAAACTACTTTAAAGTTCATATGGAACCAAAACAGAGCCCGCATTGCCAAGACAATCTTAAGCAAAAAGAACAAAGCTGGAGGTATCACGCTACCTGACTTCAAACTATTCTATGAGGCTACAGTAACTAAAACAGCATGGTACTGGTACCAAAACAGAGATATAGACCAATGGAACAGAACAGAGGCTTCAGAAATAACACCACACATCTACAACTATGTGATCTTTAACAAACTTGACAAAAACAAGAAATGGAGAAAGGATTCCCTATTTAATAAATGGTGCTGGGAAAACTGGCTAGCCATATGTAGAAAGCTGAAACTGGATCCCTTCCTTACACCTTATACAAAAATTAATTCAAGATGGATTAAAGACTTAAATGTTAGACTTAAAACCATAAAAACCCTAGAAGAAAACCTAGGCAATACCATTCCCTAGGCATAGGCAAGGACTTCATGACTGAAACACCAAAAGCAATGGCAACAAAAGTCAAAATTGACAAATGGGATCTAATTAAACTAAAGAACTTCTGCATAGCAAAAAAAGAAAAAAAAAAAAAACTACCATCAGAGTGAACAGGCAACCTACAGAATGGGAGAAAATTCTTGCAATCTACCCATCTGACAAAGGGCTAATACCCAGAATCTACAAAGAATTTAAACAAATTTACAAGAAAAAATCAACCCCATCAAAAAGTGGGCAAAGGATATGAACAGACACTTTCCAAAGAAGACATATATGCAGCCAACAGACACATGAAAAAAGGCTTAGTAAATTTTTTCTAGAAATATATGAGACTGAGATACTTACAACTACCTTTATCCCATTTCTCCCTTCTTCCCTTTATCTTTCACAGTCTGACCTGCATTATCTGAGGAAACTTCCAACCTTTCCCTGTTCCTTCCTCATTTGCTTTTACAGTCATTTTCTCTAATAGATTTCTTTTATGTCAAGTACTTTTTTGTCATCTGTTTCTGAGAACATCCTGCTATTAAAAAAATCTCTATAAAATGAAGTGATAATAGAGACATTATCATGATAAATAAGACAAAAAATTTGACAGAATTCATCAGGAACCAAACTGCACAACAGGAAACGTGAAAAGTATCACTAAAGGAAAAAGAAACATTTTCACAGATGGAAGTACAGAGATGCAAAAACAAGAAAAAAAAAGTGGAGACAGAATAAATAAACCTGTGAGTATAATGCATGTTCACTGTAGAAAATTATGATAATACCAGTGTCTTATGAGGTTAAAAAACACATGACAGTAAAGGAACAAAAGTCAAAGAATGTAATACGTAGTTGAAGATCTCTTAGGTTCTTGTGTTACTTATGGAAGTGAGCCCCTTAAGCACGAGTAGGATTTGTGGATGTGCTCGGATTTCGCTCCCTGAAAGGTGGCAATGGTGAAGGGATTCTGCCTATATAATTAAGGTGCCTTGTCATTTGACTTTAAGGTAATTAGAAAGGAGATTAACCTGGATAGGCTTGACAAAGTTAGATGAGCCCTTGAAAAAAGAGGGTCCAGACCTTTCCTAAAGAGAGAGAGACATGATGACAATATCAGATATGTTACATTCCATAGAATGTACCACTACAATAAGCACTCTGCTTTTTCATATTTCCATCAGCACTTGAGATTAACATTGATTTATTATTTTTAAATAAACATTTTAATTAGTATAATTATAATTAAAGATAGACATTCACTGATGGAACTGAAAGAATTCAAGAAATATAGATTAACAAAAATATTTTAGGCACACTCTTCATCTTTGCATGAGGAGGATATCAGCATCTAGACAGATCACTTCCTTGCTTCTTTAGGGATGGCATCTGAAGCTTCATCCTTCAATGGTCCTCTATCCAGTCAAAGGTTTGGGATAATTCTGATTCAATGATATCGATTAAAATGGTAAAAATATTTGCTTCTGGAAAATTGTTTCATATCCCTGGCATGAACATTTCATATAAGGTGATATTTATAACACTGAAACATACAGCTGGAATTTATTGGATTTACTGAATATGTTGCATAAAATGTGTTGTGGCTGGGTGAGGGGGCTCACGCCTGTAATTCCAGCACTTTGGGAAGCCAAGGTGGGTGGATCACTTGAGGCCAGAAGTTCAAGACCAGCCTGGCCAATATGGTGAAACCCTGTGTCTTCTAAAAATAGAAAAATTAGCCAGAAATGGTGGTGCATGCCTGTAATCCCAGCTACTCGGGAGTCTGAGGCACGAGAATCACTTAAACCTTGGAAGTGGAGGTCAAAGTGAGCCAAGATTGCACTACTGCACTGCAGAGTGGGCAACAGAGCAAGACCCTGTCTAAAAAAAAAAAAAAAAAAGAATGTGTTGTGACTGCTAATCAACACTTGTTTCATAAGTACATGTATGTTTGGCAGAGTTTGTACTGAGATTCACTTAATTTTAAAACCTTGAAATGAGATGGTAGAGAATAGCTAAAATTAATCAATTTCATACTTAAAAGTTCAAAACTAATCTAACAACTGTAAGTTATACATAACTGTATTTCCTTAGGTCAGTCTATTACCAAGGAACTATTAGAAGTAGAAAAGAAAAAAAAACTACAATCAAGGCAGAGAGAAAAGTAAGAGAAAATGCACACAAAATGCAAAACTATGAACTTTCAAAACATGAGTTCACACTGTTGCACACAACAAAAAGGCATTACAAACAAAATACAACAATTAAAAATGAAGAAAGTTCAGTCATTATAACCATGAGAAAAATATTGATGAGGGAAAGCATATGAAAATATTTTGGAGTTTTTGTTGTTTTTTTTTAATTTCAATTGTAAAATTAAATGTTTAGGTAGTAGACACTCAGTATTTATTAAATGAATAAGTTAATGGTTGAGCATATTAATAGATGAAGTTGAATTGTTTGAGGCCTTGAACTTGAAGGTCATTATTAAATATTTTTGGGATAAGGAAAGTAATGTTTTTTTCAGTAAGCATATAATTAAGTCATGCATCCTGACTTGTATAAAATGACTAAATTTTATACAAGGAATAGACTGGAATAGAAAGAGATTGTGGGTAAGTAGGGGTAGGATGAGTGAAACCGTAGAGGATATGATTACAGAATATGTAATGAAAAGTAATTAAGTATAAATATAAATTAAAAAGTGTAGGTATAATACTCAAAATTTTTTCAAGGGCTTATTATGTTCCAGCACTATTTTAAGTGTCTTACCTATCATATTGATTTATTTTTCATTTTTCATTTTATTTATAATCCCTCCTGAGTAGCTGAGATTATAGGCATGCCCCACCACACCTGGCTAATTTTTATATTTTTAGTAGAGAAAGGGTTTTTGCCATGTTGGCCAGGCTGATCTCCAACTCCTGACCTCAAGTGATCCACCTGCCTTTGGTCTCCCAAAGTGCTGGGATTACAGGCATGAGACGCTCTGCCCCAGGTCATAAAATAACTCCTCACAACCATCCTGTAAGATGAATACTATTATTACTCCCGTTTTTCAGGTGTGCTCTTCATGGCACAGAGAATTGAGAGAGCTGGTAAATGATGGCACCAGAATTCAGACGTGAGCAGTCAAATCTGAGCAGACTCTAGAGATCAAATGTCTTAAACATTATGGAATATGAGTGTATGACTGACTAAAATCCAGTAATGATTAGGGAAACAAACATGAGAGAGGACAACTGAAATAATTATGATATAATTAAGGGTGGTAGGTTACATTTGTATAGTTCTTTAAAATATTATTTTACATGATCAGAAATATAAAAAGAACTAGACAGATATTGGTAGAGAGACAGTTTAAATTTGTAACACATTGCTTGGAGTAAGCATTCAAGTTGAGTGCTTAATGTGTATCGGGGACTGCACTGTGCAAATAAATTGGAGGTTAGAAACAAGGGCCTAGAAAAATTAGAAGACTTATGTAATTTAACTATGTAAAATAGCAAAATTAAAAGTTAGCAAAAGTTAGAAGGCTTATTATGTACAAATAGATAAAAATTTATGACATTCAGAAATGAAGTTCTTAAGATAAGCTCCCTAAAAAGGTAATATAAAAAATTGAACATTTCCTAAGACATTTTTTGTCAAGATTTTTATTCTATGCATAAGTATATCTGAAGAGAAATGTAAATCAAATAGATGTTTTGTCACCAAAATTCTTCTATTAATGATATCCCATTTTATAAAATAATAAGTAGGCAGAGGCAGTATTTACTAAAACATTAAGTTTGATTCATTTTGTATATAACCATTTTTCAAGAATATGGTCTGTGAAATATATTATAGACCCATTAAGTTAAAAAGTTTATTTTAAAAAGTTTAAAACTTATTCTACAATTATCTAAATTTTAAAATGATAGACGTAAATGAAGAGAACAAAAGAGTAACTCCTGACGTTCATGAGCTGGCCTAACTCTCACAGCATGGGCGTGCTATTCTCTTACTAGACATAAATAATCTTACAGAATTCCAACCTCACAATTCCTCTCTCACAACCTCGATAGTAAGTACACTGTGAGACCATGATAAAATGAGACAGTAAGGCAACGTTATAATTTTTTCTAAGCAGAAATAAAAGCAGGTTTCGTTTGCCACCCACAAAAATACCAAAATGCCCCATTACTCAGCCAAAATTAGAGATAGATATTTCTTGATCAATTACAGTTTTATACTAGTCTACCCTTCCTTGTAGGTAAGATTTATTGAAGTAGCCAATTATAGAATTTCCCCCGCTTTCTGACAGCACCCAATCTAGACTGAACCCCCACATACTTAGATGCGCCCCTCAGTAACGCAACCAAAGACTCTTATAGATTCTTTATAACAATCTTTTACTGAGGTACCCTAGTTTCCCCATAGCGTGTGTTCTCCTTTGCTGCAATGAGTAATAAATCCACTGTGTGCAATTGCAGGGTTGGTTCCTGTGTATGTTTAGGTTGGGTCATTGACATAAAATAATTATTTATTCTTTTAGATACTCAAAACAATTGAATGCCTACTAAGTGATTAGCATTCTCTTAGAAATTGAGAATGTAAAGAAAATAAAATTCACGGTCTTTTTCCATTTAAGCAGCTCATAGCTAATGACTGAATGAAACTGAAAATACTGAAAGTGATTAGGACAATTCTTTAAAGTATTAAAGAATAGAGTAATATGGAATTATTTCTAGTTTTGGTCGTTGAGATTATCTTGAGAGTGGTAACGGCTTTGAAGGATAAGCACTATTCTTCCAGGTACAGGAGGTAGTATTCACCGAAACAAAGCCAACCTCAGATTTATTTTTTCTAAAACCCAGTTAGGTTTTTAATAGAAATATGCTATCATATCCATTGATATTGTTTCATGATATTATGTGCATCTTTTAAAGCTGCCTTTATTTTCGAAAAAAAAAGGTAGAATAGAAATGCTATAATAGTTATTTTCTTTTAAAAAAGAAAAAAAGTCAGCAAAATAGTGTCACATTAACCACTAGATAATTTTATAAAATTTTGTTAAAGATCATTGGAGACCAAAATGTGAGTTTCATAATTTTATTAGAATAAATGCATATAATTAGATTGTATAAATTTAGAAAGTAAACTGTGTGACTTGTATTGTGTTCATAGTAAATGAATGAAATCATGTGAAGTCACTGAGCAGCATTAATAATCCCAAAATATCCATCCCCTATCAGTTTTGGGACTGAAAAGCCACCAATTCAAAGTTAGTCACATGTGTATGAAGATTGAGAAAGTAGTTTAGCCGGGCGCGGTGGCTCACGCTTGTAATCCCAGCACTTTGGGAGGCCGAGGCGGGCGGATCACGAGGTCAGCAGATCGAGACCACGGTGAAACCTCGTCTCTACTAAAAATACAAAAAAATTAGCCGGGCGCGGTGGCGGGCGCCTGTAGTCCCAGCTACTCGGAGAGGCTGAGGCAGGAGAATGGCGTGAACGCGGGAGACGGAGCTTACAGTGAGCCGAGATTGCGCCTCTGCACTCCAGCCTGGGCGACAGAGCGAGACTCTGTCTCAAAAAAAAAAAAAAGAGAAAGTAGAAAGTAGTTTAAATAATTTCTTCTAGAATTCTGGGGGAAAGGCACATGTTTTGTTACCATCAATTCATTTATTAATATGTCGTTTATCTTACTGATTAATATATTTCAGAAGGCTTTAGTTTCATACGTGGAGAGCCCTACTAGAGTTGTGTATTTGCACTTGGCCAACCTAAGACACTTTACTGATATTTGGATTAAACTACGTTAGTCTTGCTACATTTCTGTATGCTTAAAACAGAAGCTCAAAAAAGGGTACCCTCAGCTAAAGAATTTTTTTCCATTTTCTTTTACGAGAGAAAAATAACTTCAGTTTAAAGTGAGTCTAAAGGACCATGAATCTTAGAACATAAAATTTCCTATTATGTCATGAAGTAGAATGTCAATAACTTATGTCTAGTAACTCAAAATGGATATTGAACTTTTATTTCTCTTTCATAAGTGAATCTCTTGGATCTCTATAAGAAGACTACAAACGTAGATCAAGCACTAGTCAAAATTTAGCTTGATAGTAAGGTCTTCTGGAAATATGAAACACTAAATTACATTGGTGATAAACCTGTGTAGTTACAAGGTTATTAAACAAGGAGGAACATATACATGCGTGGATACCCATGCTTTCCCACTCATGCACATACATCCAGACTATCTTACAAGGCCAAAGGACTGCCCAGACCCTAAGGCACTTCCATACTCTTTCTTCCACTCTTAACGTTTTTATTTTAAATTCTACAGGAAGTACAGGTGAAAAAAATGATAAAATCTTATAGAATCTCCTCCTCGCCCTGTCAAAAAGCTAACAATTTTTAATATTTTTTCTTATATTTTCTAGAACTTTTTCTATTTAATGGAATAATTTTCTACATATTGTATATGATCTAAATGATATTATTGCCATAATATGATGTTGAATTGTTTTTTCATTATTCAGAAATTTTCTGTTGCTGGAAATTTAGTTTGCTTTCAATTTTTGCTGTTTTAATAACTAATGAATACTGCTCCCTCCATATATAAAATATATAATAAATGTTATATAACATATGCTATGTAACACATATATGTTATCTCAGTGATTAATATATCTCAAAAAGCTTTAGTTATATACATAGTTTAGATATATGTTACATAACATAATATATAATGTATGTTATACAATATATAATGTATGTTACGTAACATACATTATATAATATATAATGTATGTTATATAACATAATATATGTTATATAATATAATGTTCACTGGAAGGAAGCACACAAATATTTCCATTAAAATGGCTATATAATAAATGTAAGTTATATAATGTCTTAATTATATATGACATATATGTTATATATTATATACATGTTACATATTATATATAATATGTATTATATATTATGTTATAAACTATGTATAATATATATTACATATATGTATATATTATATATAAATATATATTTATACAATTATGTTGTATATTTTTACAATATTTTTATAAATTATATTGTAAAATTTTACAAAATTTTTACAATTTATAATTACAAATATATAATATATGTTTAAAACTATATATTATCTATTTATAAATATATAACTATATATTTTTAAATATAAATATATATTTATAAATATTATATATTAATTTATATATTAATTATATTAATATATAATATATAATTATGTATTATATGAATTATGGTTTTATGTATAAATTATAATGATATAAATCATATATTAATATATATTAATTATTTAATATATATTTATTAATATATATTAATTATTAAATAGTATATATTAAATATTATATATTAAATATATATAATATATTTATAAATATTTTTGTATAATATATACATATTATACAAATATATATTGTATATTTATATATGTATATATTATATACAGAGACTTATGCCTTTTTCCTATTATTTCCATAGGAAAACTCTTAATGAATTACCATGCCAACTAGCTTCCAACATTTTAAGGCTGCTGCTGTATATTGTTAACTTATTTTATTTTATTTTTTATTTTATTTATTTTTTTATTATACTTTAAGTTTCAGGGTACATGTGCACAATGTGCAGGTTTGTTTCATATGTATATATGTGCCATGTTGGTATGCTGCACCCATTAACTCATCATTTAACATTAGGTATATCTCCTAATGCTATCCATCCCCCCTCCCCGCACCGTACAAGGGAACCCAGTGTGTGATGTTCCCCTTCCTGTGTCGATGTGTTCTCATTGTTCAATTCCCACCTATGAGTGAGAACACGCGGTGTTTGGTTTTTTGTCCTTGCGATAGTCTGCTGAGAATGATGGTTTCCAGCTTCATCCATGTCCCTACAAAGGACGTGAACTCATCCTTTTTATGGCTGCATAGTATTCCATGATGTATATGTGCCACATTTTCTTAATCCAGTCTATCATTGATGGATATTTGGGTTGGTTCCAAGTCTTTGCTATTGTGAATAGTGCCGCGAAAAACATACGTGTGCGTGTGTCTTTATAGCAGCATGATTTATAATCCTTTGGGTATATACCCAGTAATGGGATGGCTGGGTCAAATGGTATTTCTAGTTCTAGATCCCTGAGGAATCGCCACACTGACTTCCACAATGGTTGAACTAGCTTACAGTCCCACCAACAGTGTAAAAGTGTTCCTATTTCTCTACATCCTCTCCAGCACCTGTCGTTTCCTGACTTTTTAATGATGGCCATTCTAACTGCTGTGAGATGATATCTCACTGTGGTTTTGGTTTGCATTTCTCTGATGGCCAGTGATGATGAGCATTTTTTCATGTGTGTTTTGGCTGCATAAATGTCTTCTTTTGAGAAATGTCTGTTCATATCCTTCACCCACTTTTTGATGGGGTTTTTTTTTTTCTTGTAAATTTGTTTGAGTTCATTGTAGATTCTGGATATTAGCCCTTTGTCAGATGAGTAGATTGCAAAAATTTTCTCCCATTGTGTAGGTTGCCTGTTCACTCTGATGGTAGTTTCTTTTGCTGTGCAGAAGCTCTTTAGTTTAATTAGATCCGATTTGTCAATTTTGGCTTTTGTTGCCATTGCTTTTGGTGTTTTAGACATGAAGTCCTTGCCTACGCCTATGTCCTGAATGGTATTGCCTAGGTTTTCTTCTACAGTTTTTATGGTTTTAGGTCTGACATCTAAGTCTTTAATCCATCTTGAATTAATGTTTGTATAAAGGAAGGGATTCAGTTTCAGCTTTCTACATACAGCTAGCCAGTTTTCCCAGCACCATGTATTAAATAGGAAATCCTTTCCCCATGTCAACTTATTTTAAATATAAGAATGACAGTTTAACATTTTATACCCATGCTAATTTTTTTACATGCATGGCAACATTAGATATTATCTAATCATACTTCTAAGATTCATTAATATAGTGTATAACATTTTATTATAAGGATGCTTTGTGTTTCCAATGTAACATAATAAACCAAAAATAATTATTTGCCAACTCTCTATTCAGCTGAACTCTCAAACGTCTATTTCTGGCTATAAAATAAAATTTCTAATGAGATGCATTGCCACAGTATCAGGTAATTTTATTAAATCATTATTTAGAAATTAAAAATTAAACCTTTTTTTCTATTAAATCAGAGTAACTTTTATTATTTTGCAATGTTGCCATAAAATTATTTTTATTTCCAAGCATCCTCATTTTGTATAATATGCCAGCTACATTTTCTCTTTCCAAATTATAATTGACTTTGCAGATGTTAGTTACTGGCAAAATAACTTCATCTATAGGTAGAAGACTCATAAACCAGAAACAAAGCTCAACTTTAGCCAGGTTTAGCAAGGGTGAAATATAACTACTGCTAGGTTATTTATCTGGTTGCATATTGACTTCAACACAAGGATATTGAAATAAAAACCTGTCTGAAAATAAGTCACTTCTCTTCCAGCTCTCAAAAATTATAATTACATTTGATCATTAGGGTTATTAGATTTTATCTTATTAATGAGTTATAGGCAGAAAAACAATTGTTTTATTTGTTCATTTGTTTGTTTCTTACAAAAACTGTAGATACTGAGGAAAAAATGTGGGTAACCGAAATTAAACATTCAATATTTTAATGTTAGACAAAATTTTCCCTTGAAAAATGTTCTCTCTTCAAATTTTCAAGAATGGAATGTTGGATTTGATTAACTATGTAATTTATATACTAAAATAGAAGTGTTTCTTTAAAAATCTATGGATGAAAATCAGAGATGACTCAAGTAAATTATTGAAGTGGATCTTCTTCTGAACTCTACTTTATTTCATCTGGCATTTAATTTTTTAGATGATAAATCTAAAGCTAATATGATTCTACCTTTGGTAAAATTAACCTTTCCTCTTCCTTGAATAGTTGAAATATTTATCTTGAAATATTTTTAAGCATATGAATGTTATTCATCTCTGCTTATTAATTTTAGCATCTAATGATCAGGCCTTTCAACTCTCAATCTCACATACAGGTTTTCTTCTTTTCTATCTGTAATTTGCCATTGCTGGTTTATTTCCTGTTTTCTCCTTTAAAAATGATCATAATTGAAAAGCTATATATCTCTGTTCCATTATTCACCACTCATTATATCACACTTTATTTTCTCTTTGTAAGTGAACCTCCCTCATCTGTCATCTGTAGCTTGAATATTTACAAAGTTGACTCTACATATCAGTCCTTTCAGTCATAGTAGGTCTTGCTCTATTATAGTTTTTATTTCACTCTTTATTTTCTCATTTAATTAACATTAATACCTAGCTTCCTTTTGGCAGTTTCACGGAGACGTTATGTAACTTATTTACATTTATTATATAGCCATTTTAATGGAAATGCTTTTGTGTTTCCTTCCAATGAACGTATGCTCCCATCTTTTCTTTTTTAAGCCTGCAGCACCTTTTGATAAGCCCTACTTTTCTTCCCTCACATTGACTGAATATCGAGTTTGTTTTAACAGTGTTATTTTAGAGATGTGTAGAGGGCCAATGTCAAAGCTTATACCATTTAACCTTTTGCAACATAAAGAGATCTACAGTGTGCTGGATGTAAGGGACAAGCTATATGGGAGAGCTAACATTAACCTCCAGTTGCTTGGCTGCTTGCAGTTTTCATCTGTAAAGACATAAAGAACACTGAAGAAAATTGTAGGTCCTCTATCTCATTTTCAGTGAGGTTACCCAACTAAGAAGTAACCATCTAACACTAAAGGGAAAGTCTGAAGATTGAAATAGGAAGAGAGAGTAACAGAAACAATCTCCCTAGAATTGTTCAAAATAAACTTGAGAGGATTATATTTTGTTGGTTGGTTTTTGCTAAAAATTATGTTTAATTTCAATGATTGTTTTAGTAAAATATTGGTGTTATGGGAAATAATGTTTCTGTTTCTATCCAATCATCTTTCCAAAATCCTAGCTCCATCATTTTTAGTCTTTTCAGTCCACTGAATAATGAGTCTGATTCAGAGTTATATAATTGCCACATGTTCATCAGATTTATTTGCCTTTCCTTGGAAGTGCACTGTGCTTTCAAATTCTTTCCAGTTATATGGAATTCTAAGATTTTCCTATTTTTTAAAATTTTTTTTTTATAATGGGACAGGGATAACTTAATTTTCTTGCATAGCATTTAATCCAACCTTCATTTAGTATTTCTACAATGATGGATTAGTGAACACTGAAGCATTTCAGGATTTGCATAGATAGTCTTTTAATATTCCTTAACAAGTTCCCAAGTTCCTTTTCCTGGTATGTTGTGTAGTTGTTATAATGTTCTCCTATCCTCTGAAAAAGCTTAATAAAATAAAAAAGAAAATCATTTTCCTTGATCTTTTTTAGTATCACATGTGAGTAGTCTGAGCAGGTTGAAGATGACTTCTAGTTGAAAGACACTCTATATGTCAAAGTATCACTAATGAACCATTGGTAGAAGTTTAGTTTGTAGTTGCATAGTGCTTCTAAAGTTACAAAAAGTTATTTTTAGATTGCATACTTCTCAGAAATTTATAGGCTAGTGGATGATAAATATTAGTCTGAAATATAGAACACGGTTAATCTCAATATCAGATATATGTAGAATGGCAAAAGTATACTTAGTACAGCAGGTGTTTTAAGCAATGTACAAAGATGTGTTGGATGGCCAGCAAACTCATTAAGTTGCCGGGATCATCATGGTGAAGGATCAGAGACATAAGTGAGACTAAGTGTGATATGAATAGCATTTTAATGGAAATTAAAAAGCCCATGTGAAGTAGCAAAATATAAACTAGCAAAACAAATTCCAAAGAGCATTAGTAAGGTTTTATGATAAGATTAGAAATAAACATAAAGGGAACAACAGAAGAAAAAGACCTCGACTCAATGTGGTAGTTTCACATTCATGGTAGTTTCTCTAGAGTTTTATGTTAAGTTAAAGTTTGACATAAGGATTCCATTTAGAAAGTACAAGAACTCAAGCTCTTCATTCTGAAATAGAGAAAAGTAAGTTTTCAAAAGCAGCAGGAAGGAGGCAGCATCTGTCACTTTTCACTTGATGTTTCTATATAGGCCCAGAAAACAGACTGAAGCTAAGAGCACCTGTGTTCCTTAGAATGCTTTCTGTCCCATTTTTTCATGTAAAACCCATTGCTTTCTGTTTCTGCCTCATCATCTGATCAGGATTTATCATTATTATTGTTGTCATGATGACTATTATGTATCATTAGACTATCAGCAACAGCAGATCATTATGGCTTCTTTTTTTTCCTAAGGCTTCAACCATTTCCAAAATGTAAATGTTCATGATTGTTTCAGAAGGAGACAGCACTGAGCTCCATTCAGGAACTTGTCCAGGCTTCAGATGGCTTAGTTTGCATTCCCTGCTGGCTGCTTTAAAGCTAAAACAGATGAACAATATAGATTTAAATGGGGTAAAATGCTTTTTCTTAAGTTTATATTTAAATAATTGAAGTAGGCTTTATGCAAAATATCTCCAAAGAATGTCAACTCTTGATGGCAATGACAGTAAAACGAAGTATTGTTTAAATTCCTTACTCCGATTGGTAGATACAACATAACATAGTGGAAGTAAAACTGGATTCAGGACTAGAATATTTAGGGGCTACTTGCACCTTCAAACTTTTATGTGAACTTGGGCAAGGCACTAATTTTTAGTCATTTGTAAAATGGTAAGGATCTTAATGTCAAACTCTGAGGTTATTATTGATTTTAAAGCTCTACCACTTTGGGTTGAAGGACAATGCTTTATTAGGATTAAGGTAAGAACAGAAAACCAAAAACATACGCTAATGAGCAAAGGTTTGATCAAACATGGAATTCCTAACTTCTTTAGTATATGTCTATAAGGAGAATCTTTGTTTTGTTTAAAAAGGGAAACAAAGACCTGAACTTAATTAATTGAATTGTGAATTATAAGTTTGTGGTAACCTAAAATACTTAAATAAATAAATGCTAATATAATGACTGACCAAGATCATTCTGGTTGTTGCCTCCTGAAGCTGCTACCATTTTTTTTTTGTATACTTTAAGTTTTAGGGTACATGTGCAAGTTTGTTATGTATTTTTACATGTGCCATGTTGGTGTGCTGCACTCATTAACTCGTCATTTAACATTAGGTATATCTCCTAATGCTATCCCTCCTCCCTCCCCCGACCCCACAACAGATCCCAGTGTGTGATGTTCCCCTTCCTGTGTCCATGTGTTCTCATTGTTCAATTCCCACCTATGAGTGAGAACATGCGGTGTTTGGTTTTTTGTCCTTGCAATAGTTTGCTGAGAAGGATGGTTTCCAGCTTCAACCATGTCCCTACAAAGGACGTGAACTCATCCTTTTTTATGGCTGCATAGTATTCCATGGTGTATATGTGCCACATTTTCTTAATCCAGTTTATCATTGTTGGATATTTGGGTTGGTTCCAAGTCTTTGCTATTGTGAATAGTGCCACAATAAACATGTGTGCATGTGTCTTTATAGCAGCATGATTTATAATCCTCTGGGTATATACCCAGTAATGGGATGGCTGGGTCAAATGGTATTTCTAGTTTTAGATCCCTGAGGAATCGCCACACTGACTTCCACAATGGTTGAACTAGTTTACAGTCCCACCAACAGTGTAAAAGTGTTCCTATTTCTCCACATCCTCTCCAGCACCTGTTGTTTCCTGACTTTTTAATGATGGCCATTCTAACTGGTGTGTGATGGTATCTCATTGTGGTTTTGGTTTGCATTTCTCTGATGGCCAGTGATGATGAGCATTTTTTCATGTGTGTTTTGGCTGCATAAATGTCTTCTCTTGAGAAGTGTCTGTTCATATCCTTCACCCACTTGTTGATGGGGTTGTTTGTTTTTTTCTTGTAAATTTGTTTGAGTTCTTTGTAGATTCTGGATATTAGCCCTTTGTGAGATGAGTAGATTGCAAAAATTTTCTCCCATTGTGTAGGTTGCCTGTTCACTCTGATGGTAGTTTCTTTTGCTGTGCAGAAGCTCTTTAGTTTAATTAGATCCCATTTGTCAATTTTAGCTTTTGTTGCCATTGCTTTTGGTGTTTTAGACATGAAGTCCTTGCCCATGCCTATGTCCTGAATGGTATTGCCTAGGCTTTCTTCTAGGGTTTTTATGGTTTTAGGTCTAACATTTAAGTCTTTAATCCATCTTGAATTAATGTTTGTATCAGGTGTAAGGAAGGGATCCAGTTTCTGCTTTCTACATATGGCTAGCCAGTTTTCCCAACACCATTTATTAAGTAGGAAATCCTTTCCCCATTTCTTGTTTTTGTCAGGTTTGTCAAAGATCAGATAGTTGTAGATGTGTGGCATTATTTCTGAGGGCTCTGTTCTGTTCCATTGGTCTATATCTCTGTTTTGGTACCAGTAGCGTGCTGTTTTGGTTACTGTAGCCTTGTAGTACAGTTCGAAGTCAGGTAGCATGATGCCTCCAGGTTTGTTCTTTTGGCTTAGGATTGACTTGGCAATGCGGGCTCTTTTTTGGTTCCATATGAACTTTAAAGTAGTTTTTTCCAATGCTGCGAAGAACGTCATTGGTAGCTTGATGGGGATGGCATTGAATCTATAAATTACCTTGGGCAGTATGGCCATTTTCACGATATTGATTCTTGCTACCCATGAGCATGGAATGTTCTTCCATTTGTTTGTATCCTCTTTTATTTCATTGAGCAGTAGTTTGTAGTTCTTGAAGAGGTCCTTCACGTCCCTTGTAAGTTGGATTCCTAGGTATTTTATTCTCTTTGAAGCAATTGTGAATGGGAGTTCACTCATGATTTGGCTCTCTGTTTGTCCATTATTGGTGTATAAGAATGCTTGTGATTTTTGCATATTGATTTTGTATCCTGAGACTTTGCTGAAGTTGGTAATCAGCTTAAGGAGATTTTGGGCTGAGATGATGGGGTTTTGTAGATATACAATCACGTCATCTGCAAACAGGGACAGTTTGACTTCCTCTTTTCCTAATTGAATACCCTTTATTTCCTTCTCCTGCCTGATTGCCCTGGCCAGAACTTCCAACACTATGTTGAAATAGGAGTGGTGAGAGAGGGCATCCCTGTCTTGTGCCCGTTTTCAAAGGGAATGCTTCCAGTTTTTGCCCATTCAGTATGATGTTGGCTGTGGGTTTGTCATAGATAGCTCTTATTATTTTGAGATACATTCCTTCAATACCTAATTTATTGAAAGTTTTTAGCATGAAGTGTTGTTGAATTTTGTCAAAGGCCTTTTCTCAATCTATTGAGATAATCATGTGGTTTTTGTCGTTGGTTCTGTGTATATGCTGGATTACATTTATTGATTTGCGTATGTTGAACCAGCCTTGCATCCCAGGGATGAAGCCCACTTGATCATGGTGGATAAGCTTTTTGATGTGTTGCTGGATTCGGTTGGCCAGTATTTTATTGAAGATTTTTGCATCGATGTTCATCAGGGATATTGCTGCTACAACTTTTTAATTGGCTGTCATTTCAAAAAACCAAAATTCGAGATCTTTAAACCTTTTTTTTCCAACAGAGAATTCACTGCAACACTTTTGTGCATCTTAATTTTGTTGACCCAAACGAAAACATTAATTTTGCATTTGATTGTTTAGCCACATGAACTCCTTTTTTTTTTTTGAGATGGAGTCTGGCTCTGCCACCCAGGCTGGAGTGCAGTGACCCGATCTCGACTCATTGCAACCTCTGCTTCCTGCATTCAAATGATTCTCCTGCCTCAGCCTCCAGAGTAGCTGGGACTACAGGCATGCACCACCATGGCAAGCTAATTTTTGTATTTTTAGTAGAAATGCCATTTCACCATGTTGGCCAGGCTGGTCTTGAACACCTGACCTCAAGTGATCCGCCTGGCTTAGCCTCCCAAACTGCTGGGATTACAGGTGTGAACCACCACACCCGACCATGATCTCTTTTATGATAAAAATATTTATTGTCATCTCCATAACATGCCAAATCTTTCTCCAGAGTACAGAAACAGAATCTTTTTCAGCAGTGAGATGGCTTTGTTTTCCTTACTATATCCAGAATTGCATCAACTTTTCTGGAATAAATGTGTGATTCAATAAGAATATAATTTTAATAAGTAGATCAATTCTGGAATTAATTTTATTAATACCTTTGAATATTCCACTTTAGGTAACTTAATAATGTGCAATAGAAAGCAAAACACTAGACCAAAAATCAAGATTTGTTCATTATTATGGACTTGACAAATTTTCCTTTTTTAAAAAAATAATGTGATAGTCTCTTAGTATTTCTGGGCCTTTTTATACCTAAAATAAGAAGATAAAGGAAATAATCTTTAAAGCCCTTTTGTGCTAAACCATTATGATTTATCACATTAATCAAATAAGCTTGGGTAGTTTTATGCACTGGACTGTTAGAGGAATCAGGAGATCTGTGAAAGTTTAGGTTGGCTAAGAAGACATTCAAGGAAAATCTTTGCTTCAGTATTGAGTGACACAAGTGATCTAGTTGTTGACCTGTATGAGCTGTGAATCATGTAAATAAAATACACTATCATGGTGTTCAAAGGGACAGTTGTTCCAAACATACTGCAATTTAGTATCATTTGCCAGCATATCCACAACTGAAACATTATCATGTAGTTTCAACTGTCTGAAGTTGACCACCTGCTGTCCACATATCAACAGAAGAAAAACTGTAGCACCTCTTTGTCAATCAAAAATTCCATTAGGCAAGTTGCTTAAACTAAAAACTAAGCTAAATCAACAGTGGGAATGCAAGAAAAATGTACTGTTTTACACACTGTATAAAATACGGATTTTATATGTAAAGACCTTATTTGGCATAATATGTGATAATATATGATCATTATTACATAACTAGGGACCAAATAGATAAGTGAAAAATAATCTCAACATTTATTTGTATAAGTAATATAATCAGTAATCAAAGAAGAGGGCAATGTTAACTTTCATTGAAGACAGTTTTTTTTTCTTTTTATATGTTTATATAAACATATACACACGCACACACACAAACATATGCATCTATGAACTACATATATAAATCTATAAAGTTTATATATTATATCTACATATATTTCAAAATAATTAGATAAGAAGGGATATACATAATTCTCGACAAAAGTGAGAAGAATTATTCCAGGAGTAGAAAGAATTTATTGGTATGACATCCACATAAATATCCAGGTAGAAAGACGGTACAATACAGCTTCCAAAATGGTAGACAAGCTAAAATCTTTAAGAAGGTGACTTAGAATAATTATTTGGCCTTCATTCTTTAGAAACAGAAGCTTGTGGATTATATTACTGATTATAATGAGATACTAATGTAACATAATGAAGTAAAGAGTACACTAATGTAGGCCAAATGAAATAGATATGACAAAAGCAAAGGAAGATTTCAGTGGGGAGAAAAGTCAAGAAGCAATGTTGAGAAGGAGGAGATCACTGTGCTCTTCAGCCTTGATCAAGGGATCTCTTAAAATGCTAGTAGCTTATGTTTATTTTTATGGCTGCATAGTGTTCTATGGAGTATACATACCACATTTTCTTTATCCAGTCAACTGTTGGTGGACACTGAGGTTGTTTCCGTGACTTTGTTATTGTAAACTGTGCTGCAATAAATATGTGCTGGTATCATTTTTATATAATGATTTATTTTCCTTTGGGTAAATACCCACAACATGGATGGAGCTGAGGGGCATTATTCTAAGTAAAAGAACTCAGAAGCAAAAAATAACATACCACATATTTTCACTTGTAAGTGGGAGCTGATTGATGGCATATTAGTCTGTTTTCCCACGGCTTTAAAGGACTACCTGAGATTGGATAATTTATGAAGAAAAAGGTTTAATTGACTCACAGTTCCACAGGCTTAACGCGAAGCATGACTGGGAGGCCTCAGGAAACTTACAATCAGTTGAAAGGTGAAAAGGAAGGAAGGACTTTCTTCACATTGTGGCAAGAGAGAGACACAGAGCGAAGGTGGAAGTACCACACACTTCTAAACCATTAGATCTTGTGAGAACTCACTATCATGAGAAGACCAAGAGGGAATCCGACCCACAATCCAGTCACCTCCCACCAGTCTCCTTCTCCAATTCGATTTGAGATTTGGGCAGGGACACAAATCCAAACCATATCAGATGGGTACACATGGTCATAAAGATGAGGAAAATATACCCTGGGGACTCCAAAAGGGGAGAGGGTTGGAAAAGGATGAGAGGTAAAAAATTACCTATGGGATATAAAGTCCAAAATTTGGGTGACAGGCACACCAGAAGTCCAGCTTCCACCATTACACATTATAATACCCAGGTAACACACACATGTACCCCCTAAATCTAATTTTTTAATTAAAGAATTAGGGTACTTTAGATTTTTTTTTTCCTATTTGTTACTTAGGATGGTGACCAATATCATCTGTGATGGTTGGGAAATTCTATCTGATTAAATTTGATTATAACTCGGTGATCTGAGCCTTATGTTTTATAAGCACAAGTGCTTAGCTTATGCTTAATGTCTACTGTCCAAATTTCAGTTTTAAAATTTTTAAGTACTATAAAAGACTCTGGAAGGTTGTTCATAGATAAAGCTCAATTTTCTACTAATATGGAGCTTACTGTGAGCATTTTTTGTGAGGGTATTTTTCATGCTATGTCTCCTAAAATCAAGTGCTGAAATGGAGTGGATTATTTTAATAACTTGGGGGGTAAGCAGGAAAAACTTCCATGCCTGGAATTCCTCTGTTCACCATCAGAATGTGCTTTAACAAATATATTATTATATCCTATTTTAAAGATATTTGGAGCACAAATATTTATTTCTGTGAAAATTTACAATTGTAGTAGGTTGAAGTTGATGACTGTTATTCTGAATAGTAATGGGGGAGTAGGTTTTCTAAATATTAGAGAAATGGCCCTTCACGTCCTACTCAGTTGGATTAGAAATGGAGTCATTTGGTTTGCTTTGAGATTATTGGCTATGGTTTATTCTGGAAGAACAACAGTCAGTAGTTGTTTAAAATAATCTAAATACTTAAATTGCAATAATATGATATTTTATGATTATCTTTAAAAATGCTGTTGATTCAAACATGAACTGAAAAATGCTTTAGATAGGAATCTAAATGTCTTCATTTGGAAAGCAATTTGATGCTTGAAGTGTTTTAAAATTGTTATCAGTTTTGTTACAACAGCCTTAACCCTAATTTTTCTTTTTAAAAATCAAATTATTGATATATAATTAATATAAAATATATTGCACATATTTAAATTGTACATTTGATAAGCTTTGACACACATCATCTGTCACACTCACACACATCTGCACATGTGGAAACCATCACCAAAATTGAGATAATTATGTATTCATCACCCCAAAAGTCTCCTCATACACCTTTGAATCTCTCACTCTAGCACACACACGCTACCCTCAGGTAACTGTTCATCTCCTTTCAGTCATGAAAGTTTAGTATGCATTTTCTAGACTGTAGTATACTCTTTTTGTCTAGTTTCTTTCATTAGCATCATTATTTTATTCTTGTTTATATATTTACCTAATTTTGTTTATCCATTCATCATTGATGGGTACTTACGGTGATTACATACCTTGGCTCTTGTGAGTAATGCTGCAGTGAACATGAGAATAGTTATCTTTTTGACATTTTGACTTCAGTTACTTTGGATCTATACCCCAAATTGAGATTGCTGGATCATACGGTAATACTATTTTCAGTTTTTGGGGAAACCTCTACGCTGTTTTCCGTAGTGACAATACTAATTAACATTCCGACCAACAGCATATAAGAGTTCCTTTTTTTCACATTAAATGATATCTCATTATGGTTTTAATTTGCAATTCCCCAATAACTGTGACGTTGAGCATCTTTCCATATATCAGCTGGCCATTTCTATGTCTTTTTTGTTAAATATTTATTCAGGTTCTTCAGCCAGTTTTTAATCAGCTCATTTATTTTCTTGCTATTCAGTTATTTGAATTCCTTATATATTCTGGATAGTAACTCCTTATCAAATGTGTTGTTACACATTTTCTCCTGACACATGGGTTGTTTCTTCACTCTGGTAGTTGTTTCTTTTGCTATCCAGAAGCTTTTTAGTTTGATGTATCCCATCTTTTAATTTTTTATTTTGTTGAGTGTACTTTGGGGTCAAATTCTAAAAGAAAAGAAGAGTACAATGAGCCAATATTACTGACGAACATGAATGCAATAATCTTAAGAAAAAAAATTCCGGCATACCAAATTCAACACTACATGAAATGGATAATTTGCCATGATAAAGTAGGATTTATCCCTGGGATGTGAGGATGCTTTAACATACACAAGTTAATAAATGTGGCATACTACAATAAAATTAAGGACAAAATCTTGTGATTATCTCAATGAATGCAAAAGAAGGCATTTGACAAAATTCGACATTGTTTTACAACAAAAACTCAACAAATTAGGTATAGAAGAAATATACTTCAAAAAGAAGTCCTATACAACAAATACACAGCTAACATTATGGTAAAAATTTGAAAGCTTTTTCTCTAAGATTGGGAATCAGACAAGGATGCCTACTTTTGCCACTTCTACTCAACATAGTAATGGAAGTCCTAGCCAGAGCACTTAGGCAAGAAAAAGAAATAAAAGACACCCAAATAGGTGGGAAAGAAGTGACATTTTCTGTTTGCTGATGACATAATTTTATACATAGAAAACTCTAGAACACCCCCAAATATATGTTAGAATTGGTAAACAAATTCAATAAAGTTGCGGTATAAAACATATAAAAATCAGTAGTAATTCTATATGGAAAAGAAAGTAAGAAAATCTCATTTACAATAGATCATTTTTTGTAGTATGGACATTTTGAAAATATTGATTCTTCTGATCCATGAACATAAAATATTTTTCCATTAATTTTTTTTTTTAATTTGTTTCATCAGTGTTTTGTAGTTTTCAGAGTACACATATTTCACCTCCTTGGTTATATTTATTTCTGAGTATTTTATTTCTTTTCTGTTGCTGTTTTAAATGGAATTATTTTCTTTTTTTTTTTTTTTTTTTTTTTTTGAGACAGAGTCTCGCTCTGTCGCCCAGGCTGGAGTACAGTGGCGCAATCTCGGCTCACTGCAAGCTCCACTTCCCAGGTTCATGCCATTCTCCTGCCTCAGCCTCTCTGAGTAGCTGGGACCACAGGTGCCCGCCACCATGCCCGGCTAATTTTTTTGTATTTTTAGTAGAGACGGGGTTTCACCATGGTCTCGATCTCCTGACCTTGTGATCCGCCCGCCTCGGCCTCCCAAAGTGCTGGCATTACAAGCGTGAGCCACCGCACCCGGCCTAAATGGAATTATTTTCTTGATTTTGTGGGTGTGTTCTATGTTACAGCATTCAGACAGAAAATCAGTAAGGAACATTGGAATTGAAGTACACTTTAGGTCAAATGGACCTAACAGACATGTACAGAACATTGCATCCAACAGATACGTATTCTTCTCAAGTGCACATGAAACATTTTCTGAGGGAGATCATATGTTAGACCCAAAACAAGTCTTAAAAAATTTAAGAAGAATGAAATCATATCAAATATTGTTCTTGGTCACAATGGTATGATACTAGAAATAGCAGGAGAAAAACTGGGAAATTTATGAATATTTGGAAATTATTAAACATTCTCCTAAAAAACAGTGCATCAAATAAAAAATCAAAAGGTAAATATCTTGAGACAAAAATGAAAACACAACATAATTTTATTTATGACATGCAGCAAAGGTGTTCCCAGAGACTTTATACCAATAAACAAGTAAAAAAAAAAAGATTTCAAATAAATCAACCTAACTTTAGATCTCAACAAAAATAGAACAATTAATACTTTATTTTTTTATCTATGAAATAAATCTATATTGTTGCTACCTCTCTCACAATTGATGTTTCTAATTTGTTACTTCCTTCCTTCTTTCCGGATAGTCTGGTTTAGAAATTTGTTTGATCTTTGCAAGGAACCAGTAAAAATAGGCAAAAACAGATAGAACTGTAAGGAGAAATAGACAACTGCAAATCTAGACAGATTTCAATGTATTTATTTCAAGAATAGGACAAGTAGTCAGAAGGTAGTCATTGGATTTATTGAAGCATTGAACAACACTGTAGGTGAAATTGACCAAACTGATCAAAAGAGTTCTTATTGTCAATATGAAACACGACAGCCCACAACTGAATCCACAATCTTTTCATATATACAGGAAACATCTTTTAAAATATGTCATATTAGAGCCATAAAAACAAGTTGAACGCTTTTAAGTGTATTTAAACTATATTAAGATTGCTCCTTAACCCTAATGGAATTAAATTAGAATTCAATAGCAGAGGTATATCTCAAAAATCTCCCAATATTTGGAACATACTACATAGCATACATCTGAATAATTCATGGGTCAAGGAAGAAACAAAAGAGAAATTTTAAGGTGCTTTGAAATAAATAAAAATGTAAAAATATATCAAGTACATGGCAATCAAATCTGTATTTAGAGGTAAATTTAATGCACTAAATAGCTATGTAAGAAATGCAGAATGATCCCAAGTCAATTACCACAGAATATCCACCATAAATACTAGTAGAGGGAGAGCAAATTAATGCAAACAGTAAAAGAATGGAGATGACAAATGAGTGGGAATCAGTAAAACAGAAAATCAGGGACACCAACACTCTTGCTTTGTTATGATTACAAGTTATTTCTCTTTTTCACTTTTTAAATTTTAACTCTAATATTTAGTGTGTGCACTAGGATTTATAAAATGTGTTTTTTACTTATCATAATTTATCTTCAAGTGATATACAAGTTGATGTATAGTATAACCTTGAAACAGTATCATTTCTCTTTCCTCTTGTCCTCTGTTCTATTATTTTCATAAATTATGCATGTGACATAAACTCTGTAACACATTACTTTTATCTTTGTTTAAAACTGTAATTTCTCTTTTGGACCTTTGATAATGTAAAGAATATATATTTTACCCATGTAGTCACCATTTCTGGTTCTTTTTATTATATTGTATTATTTATTATATTAATATTATATTATATATTATATTATATCAATACAGATATTGATTTCCACTCACGTCATTTTCGTTCTTCAGTAAATATTTTGTCTAACATTTCTTGGACTTTGCATTTGCTGGTGATGAATTATTTCAGTCTCTGAATTTTTTTAGATAAATACAAATTGTTTTTATTCATTTATAAATTTACTTCTGTAATACATTTTTTAAATGGCTAGGCTGCAAACCCTGTTTCCATATAAAAATTTGTAATAGGCACATAACAATTGTACATATTTATGGGGTACAATGTCATATTTTGATACATGTATATTATGAATTGATCAAATCAGAGTAATTAACATATCTATCACCTCAACCATTTATCATTTTGTGGTGAGAATGTTAAAAATCTTTCTAGTTATTTTGAAATACACATTATTAACTATAATCACAATACCATGCAATAGAACACCAAAAATTATTTCTTCTATCTAATTGTAACTTTGTACCCCTTGACTAACCTCTTGCCATCCTTCCTCTCCATACCCTCCCAGTCTCTAATAACCACTGCTCTATTTTCTGCTTTTATGAAATCAGCTTTTTTAGATTCCATATAGGAGTGTGATCATCCAGTATTTGTCTTTCTGTTCTGACTTATTTCACAATATAATGTCCTCCAGATTCATCCATGTTTTTCACAGATAGCAAAATTTCATTAATTTTTTATGGCTGAATAGTATTCTATTTTATTCCATAGCATTCTATACCATGTCATTAGTATTTCATAGATTTCATTCCATCCCACATTTTCTTTATCCATTCATTAATTGTTGAACACATAGGTTGATTTCATATCTTGACTATTGTGAATAGTCCTTCAATAAACATAGGAGTGCAGATATCTCTGACACAGCAATTTCGTTTCCTTTAGATATACTCAGTAGTGGGATTACTGGATCACATAGTAGTTCTGTTTTTAATTTTTGAGGAATCTTCATGCTGTTTTCCACAATGGTCCTACTAATTTATATTCCCACCAAGAGCATATGAGGGTTCCTTTTTGTTTACATCCTTGCCAATACATGTTATTTTTTGTCTTTTTGATAGCCATTCTAATTGGTGAGGTAATACTTCATTGCGGTTTTATTTGATTTCTCTAATGATTAGTGATGTTGAAAATTTTTTCATGTACCCATTGGCTATTTGTTGTCTTTTGAGAAGTGTCTACTTAGGTCTTAAGCCCATTTTAAAAATTAAATTGTTTTCTTTTTATTTTGCTATTGAGTTGTTTGGATTCCTATATATTCTGGATATTAAACCTTTGTCAGATGTATACTTTACAAACATTTTCTCCCTTTTTGTAGGTTGTCTCTTCACTTTGTTGATTGTTTTCTTTGCTGTGCAGAAGTTTTTTAATTTGATGTAAGTATTTTTGCTTTTGTTGCCTATTTTTACTTTCATTGTCCATATTTTTGAGGTCTTTAAAAAAAGTTCTTGCCTAGTCCAATGTCATTAAGCATTCCCCCGTGTTTTCTTGTACTAGTATCATTGTTTTGTGTCTTACATTTGTCATTAATCCATTTTTAGTTGATTATTGTTTCTTTTGAGACGGAGTCTCTCTCTGTTGATTATTTTTAATATAGTGAGACAGAGGTTTCTAGTCTCATTCTTCTGCATGTGGGTATCCAATTTCCCAGCACTATTTATTGAATAGATTGTTCCTTTTCCAATGTGTTTTGGTACTTTTTAAAAAAATCAATTGGCTGTAGATGTGTGGATTTATTTCTGGGTTCTCTATCCTTTTCCATTGTTCCATGTGTCTGTTTTTTAGCTTTGTTCTTTTTTCCTCATTATTGCTTTGGTTATTTGGTGACTTTTGTGGTTCCATATGACATTTAGTATTGTTTTTCTATTTCTTTGAAGAATATCATTCATATTTTTATAGGAATTGCACTGAATCCATAGATCACTTTAGATAGTATGATTTTTTAACAATATTAATTCACTCAATCTTTTAACATGGAATATCAGTTTCTTCCATGAATGTTTTATAGTTCTCAAGGAAAAGGTCTTTCACTTTTTTCATTGAATTTATTCCTAGGTGTCTTAATATTTATACCTCTTGTAAATGGGATTCTTTTCTTGATTTCATTTTCAGATAGTTCCTATTAATCATGTAGAAATGCTACTGATATTTGTACATTGATTTTGTATCCTGCAACTTTGTTGAATCTGTTTGTTAATTCTAACAGTTATTGTGGTGTCTTCAGGATTTTCTGTCTGTAAGCTCATGTCATCTGCAAAAGAGACAATTCGGCTTCCTTCTTTCCAGTTTGAATGCCTCTCATTTCTTTATGTTTCCTAATTGCTTTTGCTAGGAATTCCAGTGCTATGTTGAATGGTATTAAATGTTTTCAATATTAATATGTGTTCAAACTTTAGTTTATTAAATATAAGACATTTTTATAACAATTGTTTTTATATTGTTATTGATTGCTTTGATAATCTGCATCATTTTAAGTTAATTTTAATTGATTTTTCTACTCATGAGATATATTATCTTGCTTATTTCCGTATCTTATAGTTTTTTAGTTAAATATTAACACTTTACTTTTTTGGGTACTATTTCTATTCCTAGAAATAATCTGGGGCTTTTTTTCTGGGAGGCATATTAAATTATTTTTAAGTAGTGTGAGAATCTGGGTCTTGCTCTTTAAATTTGTTATATGAGAGGAGCAGTGTTAAGTCTAGGGCTAATTTTGTTTCACTGCTCATGTAAACTTTTGACTTTTCTAATCAATGCTTCCTGAATTATTTGCTCTTCCACTCTCATTGGTGGTAATAGGAACTACTGTTGGTCTTAACTTTGGAAATTACTCTTTTAATATTTTTGTGTGATTCTTCTCTTATCCTTGTGTAGTTTCTTCATGTGAATGCACAAATATAGAATCGTTTCAAAGCTGGAGGGGGACTTCTCAGTTTAGCTTTATCTTTTCTCATACTCTTAAATCCATAATTTAGTCTCCACAGACACCCAGTGATGTTTCCTCAATTCAGGGAGACTGTTGAACTGTCTGTATTACCTCTCCCTTCATTAAACTTAAAAACTTTTTCTAGGCCTTACGATTGGATTACATACAGGGCATAGTTTGTTTCCTTTCATTCAGAGAACTGTCCTTCTTTGCCTGATGTCTTGAGATTAGTTGTTTCAGATATTTTGTCCTAATTTTTTGTAGCTTCTATAAGGAGGGCTAGTTCACTCCCTGTCACTCTCGGTTGGTAGGAACTGGAAATATTCTAGTAACATATTCTTTTAAAATGTTTTGAAAAGAAGGCAAAGGCTATATAGCAATTAATTGATCTAAAAGGAAAATGTATGCATGTACAATTGCAAAAGCAAAAACAAGAGGAAAATAATCTATTATCTTAAGGATATAATGTTAAGGATATTAAGTAGTTTATGCTATCTCCTTTTAACAAAGTATTTTGTAGAGAGTATTGTCTACGTGTAGGAAGGCAAAGATAGACTTTGATGTCAGTTAGATCTTAATTTTATTCCTGGCTTTGTAAAATATGGGTAAAAATTTGTAGCCAAAAAGTTTTTGTAAGATACACATTTCTTATCGCAATATTTGGCATATGACAAATGATCACAACATTACTATTAAATGTTACACAAGTTCTGCTTTGGTTTGGATGTTTGTCTGCCAAATCTAATGTTAAATTTGGTTCCCAATGTTGGAAACAGGGCTAATGGGAGATGTTTGATTCATGGGGGTAAATGCCCCATGAACAGCTTGGTATCATACTTGAAGTAATGAGTGAGTTCTCGCTCTGTTGGTTTCTATGAAGGCTGGTTGTTAAAAAGAGCCTGGCACCTCTCTTCTATCTCACTTCCTCCTCTCGTTGTGAACATTCAGGCTTTCTTTCATTTTCCACCGTAAGTGGAAGCAGCCTGAAGCTCTCACTAGATGCAGATCTGGTACCATGCTTTTTGCACAGCCCGCAGAATTGCGAGCAAAGTAACCCCCTTTTTAAAATAAATTACCCAGCCTCAGTTACTCCTCTACAGCAAGACTAAATGGACTGCAGCAAATACCTTCTTGGATCTACCTGGGATATGTAAGACTCTTAAGAAAGATGCTTAGAGTTCCTTAGGAACATAGGGGAACAGGATTTAAGCAGATCAAAGCAAATTTTCTTCCACAGCGGATTTTATGTCTTCTTTTCAATTTACCTGTGTGCCATTATTTCAGTGTTTCATCCTTGCCTTATAAACAGTACAACCCATATTACTTTGGGTAAATGTGATTCTCACTCTTTACTAAAGTAGCAACTAAGCAACTATTTCCCATCTATATCCTCTCTAAACAACATATTCATAATCCCTAAATCTCTACTGCTTCCCCTCATGCCTTAATCAGAAACCAATTATTGTTGATCTTTGACAGTACATACTTGCCAAAAAGCATTGTAAGATGGTCACTTAGATAAACTTTATTTTTTTAAAAATACAAAAGCACATAAATATAATGTTCTTCTCCCATATTAACCTATCAAATCTAAAGTATCCAATGGTTCCTTAATAAAATTCCTACAGTGACAGTCATATGATGCTCTTTATTGGGAAAAAAATCTTTCCCAGGGTATGAAACCATGTTAAAAGATGTCTGTTGGAAAGGTAAACAAATTTGTCACTCCCACTGTCAATATTTCCTACACTAAGTTTTTCCACACTTCTGGTTCTCTGTAGGAATAAAAATAGAAATGTAAGAGGGGATATTAAGGCTATTCTTGAGTTAGCTCTGAGTTGATTATAAGTTACAAGCCATGGAATTATAACTCTCCTTTTTCTTCCAAGATAGTAACAGCAGTAATGACTATGACAACAACAATAACTTAATACCTTCCACTTACATGTAGTCTTTTACCCGAATTTTGGAAACAGTAATTACAATTTTCAATGCTTTTGAAAATTTTATATTGGGTTAGTCATTAAGTCCTGTATAAAGAAGAACAAAAAAAAGATGTAGTGACCTATGCTTTTTATTCTTTCTGCATTGTAGCCAGGTCAATAAACTGAATAAAAACAAAGAAACTGATGATCTATGAAAACAAGTGAAGTATCTATTAATAGTGGATTTTTCTAAGCATGATTACTAGGAAAGTTGGTTTGAAGTGATAAAATGTAAAGGTTACTTTTATAACTAGTAAATCAGACAGTTTAATGCTATCGTTTTCTTTTGTTGTTGTTGTTGTTGTTTTGTTTTGAGGTGGATTTTTGCTCTTGTTGCCCAGGCTGGAGTGCAATGGCACGATCTCGGCTCACCACAACCTCCACCTCTCAGGTTCAAGTGATTCTCCTGCCTCAGCCTCCTGAGTAGCTGGGATTACAGTCATGCACCACTGTGCCCGGCTAATCTTGTATTTTTAATAGAGATGGGGTTTCTCCATGTTGGTCAGGCTGATCTCGAACTCCTGACCTCAGGTGATCCACCAGCTTCGGCCCCCCAAAGTGCTGGGATTACAGGCTATCGTTTCCTTTAAATCTTTTCTAGCAAGTCAACTTTTGGTCTTACCCAGTCCCTAGAAAATCAAGAAGAGAATTTTAAAAATTTATGATTTTCAGTCTGATTTGTTTGAATGCTGAAAAACATACTGTTTTCTTTTTTTTTTTTTTTTTGTACTTTAGGTTTTAGGGTACATGTGCACAATGTGCAGGTTTGTTGCATATGTATCCATGTGCCATGTTGATTTCCCGCACCCAGTAAGTCGTCATTTAGCATTAGGTATATCTCCTAATGCTGTCCCTCCCTCCTCCCCCAACCCCACAACAGTCCCTGGAATGTTCCCCTTCCTGTGTCCATGAGTTCTCATTGTTCAATTCCCACCTATGAGTGAGAACATGCGGTGTTTGGTTTTTTGTCCTTGTGATAGTTTACTGAGAATGATGTTTTCCAGTTTCATCCATGTCCCTACAAAGGACACGAACTCATCATTTTTTATGGCTGCATAGTATTCCATGGTGTATATGTGCCACATTTTCTTAATCCAGTCTATCGTTGTTGGACATTTGGGTTGGTTCCAACTCTTTGCTATTGTGAATAGTGCCGCAATAAACATACGTGTGCATGTGTCTTTACAGCAGCATGATTTATAATCCTTTGGGTATATACCCAGTAATGGGATGGCTGGGTCAAATGGTATTTCTAGTTCGAGATCCCTGAGGAATCGCCACACTGACTTCCACAATGGTTGAACTAGTTTACAGTCCCACCAACAGTGTAAAAGTGTTCCTATTTCTCCACATCCTCTCCAGCACCTGTTGTTTCCTGTTTTTTTTAATGATGGCCATTCTAACTGGTGTGAGATGGTATCTCACTGTGGTTTTGATTTGCATTTCTCTGATGGCCAGTGATGATGAGCATTTCTTCATGTGTTTTTTGGCTGCATAAATGTCTTCTTTTGAGAAGTGTCTGTTCATGTCCTTTGACCACCTTTTGATGGGGTTGTTTGTTTTTTTCTTGTAAATTTGTTTGAGTTCCTTGTAGATTCTGGATATTAGCCCTTTGTGAGATGAGTAGGTTGCAAAAATTTTCTCCTATTCTGTAGGTTGCCTGTTCACTCTGATGGTAGTTTCTTTTGCTGTGCAGAAGCTCTTTAGTTTAATTAGATCCCATTTGTCGATTTTGGCTTTTGTTGCCATTGCTTTTGGTGTTTTAGACATGAAGTCCTTGCCCATGACTATGTCCTGAATGGTATTGCCTAGGTTTTCTTGTAGGATTTTAATGGTTTTAGGTCTAACATGTAAGTCTTTAATCCATCTTGAATTAATTTTTGTATAAGGTGTAAGGAAGGGATCCAGTTTCAGCTTTCTACATATGGCTAGGCAGTTTTCCCAGCACCATTTATTAAATAGGGAATCCTTTCCCCATTTCTTGTTTTTGTCAGGTTTGTCAAAGATCAGATAGTTGTAGATATGCGGCATCATTTCTGAGGGCTCTGTTCTGTTCCATTGATCTATATCTCTGTTGTGGTACCAGTACCATGCTGTTTTGGTTACTGTAGCCTTGTAGTATAGTTTGAAGTCAGGTAGCGTGATGCCTCCAGCTTTGTTCTTTTGGCTTAGGATTGACTTGGCGATGCAGGCTCTTTTTTGGTTCCATATGAACTTTAAAGTAGTTTTTTCCAATTCTGTGAAGAAAGTCATTGGTAGCTTGATGGGGATGGCATTGAATCTATAAATTACTTTGGGCAGTATGGCCATTTTCACGATATTGATTCTTCCAACCCATGAGCATGGAATGTTCTTCCATTTGTTTGTATCCTCTTTTATTTCATTGAGCAGTGGTTTGTAGTTCTCCTTGAAGAGGTCCTTCACATCCCTTGTAAGTTGGATTCCTAGGTATTTTATTCTCTTTGAAGCAATTGTGAATGGGAGTTCACTCATGATTTGGCTCTCTGTTTGTCTGTGATTGGGGTACAAGAATGCTTGTGATTTTTGTACATTGATTTTGTATCCTGAGACTTTGCTGAAGTTGCTAATCAGCTTAAGGAGATTTTGGGCTGAGACAATGGGATTTTCTAGATATACAATCATGTCATCTGCAAACAGGGACAGTTTGACTTCCTCCTTTCCTAATTGAATACCCTTTATTTCCTTCTCCTGCCTGATTGCTCTGGCCAGAACTTCCAGCCCTATGTTGAATAGGAGCGGTGAGAGAGGGCATCCCTGTCTTGTGCCAGTTTTCAGAGGGAATGCTTCCAGTTTTTGCCCATTCAGTATGATATTGGCTGTGGGTTTGTCGTATATAGCTCTTATTATTTTGAGATACGTCCCATCAATACCTAATTTATTGAGAGTTTTTAGCATGAAGGGTTGTTGAATTTTATCAAAGGCCTTTTCTGCATCTATTGAGATAATCATGTGGTTTTTGTCTTTGGTTCTGTTTATATGCTGGATTACATTTATTGATTTGCATATGTTGAACCAGCCTTGCATCCCAGGGATGAAGCCCACTTGATCATGCTGTATAAGCTTTTTGATGTGCTGCTGGATTCGGTTTGCCAGTATTTTATTGAGGATTTTTGCATCAATGTTCATCAAGGATATTGGTCTAAAATTCTCTTTTTTTGTTGTGTCTCTGCCTGGCTTTTGTATCAGGACGATGCTGGCTTCATAAAATGTGTTAGGGAGGATTCCCTCTTTTTCTATCGATTGGAATAGTTTCAGAAGGAATGGTACCAGTTCCTCCTTGTACCTCTGGTAGAATTCGGCTGTGAATCCATCAGGTCCTGGACTCTTTTTGGTTGGTAAGCTATTGATTATTGCCACAATTTCAGAACCTGTTATTGGTCTATTCAGAGATTCGACTTCTTCCTGATTTAGTCTTGGGCGGGTGTATTTGTTGAGGAATTTATCCATGTCTTCTAGATTTTCTAGTTTATTTGCATAGAGGTGTTTGTAGTATTCTCTGACATACTGTTTTCTTATCCATGTTTTATGTTGCTCTCATTTAATAATTTTTTGAACTAGATGGTAAATTTCTTTTTTAATGACCAAGCTATTTTAAACTGTGTATATGTTAGATGATTATTTGATTAGCACTTCACCAAATATTTACTGACTGCCAAAGAACTTTAAGAAATTCTAGAACACTGAGCTTGAAAAATAACTTTGGGCATTATTTGATTAGTATACTCCATTTATCCAGCAATTTCAAAGAATGAAGGAAGTTCATAAATGTATTTTATATAGTTGAAAATTTCTCCATTATAGAGCAAATCTTTAAGAGAAACCATATTTGATGAATCACAAAATTGGATACGTATTCTGGAGTGTCAAGCTAACTGAGAATGTCCAGATAATTAGACGTATCTTCTTTAGAAAGCAAAAGATTTAGTGTGGCCTTGGCAGCCTCATGGCATGCAGCCGACCTATAAAATGGAAAGAGCCTGAGACCCTGAATCACTTCTTGAAAGTATAAAAATGGATTGTTAACTTGAGCAAGAAATGAAAAGTTTAGTCTTATTCTACTAAAAGTTTGGAATTTGCTTGTTCCTGCAAGTAGCATTACTCTACTACATAATCTGTTCATGCATATTTTGAATTGACTTTTTTTTTGCCATGATTATGAGTCCTTTTAAATGAAATAGAATAAATATATGTTGTTAGGCCTTTAGTCACTCTGTAATTATTTCATGCATGCTTTGAAATAGGAAAGTAATTGTATATTATTGCAATAGATACCCAGTTTTTCCCACGCCACTTATTAAATTGTCCAATATTTTTCTACTAATTTGAAATGGCACTGTAATACTATCCATATCTGTGATATGCTATTTCTAGGTGGCCTATTTTTTTTCACCATGGATTTTGTTATCTGTTCCTATTCTGCTGCCACAATATTTTAATCATTATATCTTTTTAAATGTTCTTAAATCTGGCAAGTCATCTGCTTTTTAAAAGTCTTACTTTTAATAAGCTGCTTAGATATTATATTACATTTATTTTTATATGTGTATTATAGAATCACATAGTCAAATTCCCTAAAATTACTGATAACACTGTCGCTGGGGTTGAAAAATTTATATTTGTGGGCAACTGAAATCTTTAAAATACTTACATTTTTCCATTCAAATATTTAGTATATCTCTCATCAATAAATTCTTTAAAATTTCTGGATTAATGTTATACTGTTTTTAGTTATACATGTTGCTCGGTTGTTATTTTCATCTACTTTTTATCTCTGAAGGGTAACATTTATTTTTTAAAACAACCTTAATTCAAATACATCAAGAATTCACAAATAACAAAATGGAGTTTTCAAGATCCTATGTTTTTTTAAGTTTTAATTGTTATTTGACTTATATATGTTACTTTGGCTGGAATAAGAATTCGGTTTTCAAATTTATTCTATTTCATCTCTTTGAAGATATTTCTTCACTTTTGCATCAGTTTTGCTGAGGGATAATTTTTTTTCTGTTGCCTATTCTGTGAAGGTTTTTTGTTTCTGGAATATTTTAGGATTCTATTTTTTTACTGGTGTTCTTAAACGTCACTGCCATACATTGAAGCATATATATATATATGCATATGTGTGGCATCCTTTGTGGTACTTGGTGAGCCCTTTCAATATGGAAATTATTCTTTGAGTTGTTTTAGTATTTAAAAAAATATTTTCTGTATCATGGCTATTTCTTATTTGTAAACTACTAGAATGTTTTTATACAGGTAAGAAACTTCAGGATGTGCTCTCCATGTCCCTTGATTTTCATCCTGCACTTACCATCATATTATACAATTTTAACATTCTGAGATCTTTTGAATTTTATATCCTAATCTATTTGTATTCAATTCTGATATTCCTATATCTTCTCACAGAAATTTGTGAGCTTTTAATCCATGGAATTCATAATTCTAGTTATATCATGTCCTTTTTATAACTGAACTTGAACAAGAACATCTTCACCTCAAATTAATCTCAAATATTATATAGAATGTCATATAATCTGATAATATGTCATATATTCTGAGAATAAAGTACAAAGGACAGAAATATCCCAGTAAATTATTTGGCTTTGTGTGTTCACCATAGTAATTCAATTCTATCTCTATTCTTAAAACACTGTGTTGGCCTATTCTTAATAATGCTACATTCTTATAAAGAGGGAGAGAGTTACATGCATGAGGCAGGGAAGAGTAATTGCAATCCCAAAAGGATGAGGGAGTATAACAGGGTGGTTTTTGGTGAGCAAAGTACCTATAAATAGGGAAGATGCCAGTAAGATCCAAGATTGGTAGTAGAGAGAGAGTGAGCCTCAGGTTATTAAGCAAATGTGAAAATGAGACTAAATTAGAAAATTGGGAAAAAAAAGTACAGAATTAAATCTGAAATTTCAGGGCAGGCTGCCCTAGAAAAAGCAGAAGCTTGATAAAATGTAATTTCAACAAAACTGCTTAGCCAAAAGTAGGTTTTAAAAGTGATGGATGTTCTTTAAAGATAGAATAATGAGCTACGTGAGTGGTAGTATATTGTAGTGGTTCAGAGTTTGGGAACTGCTGTCAGGAAACTAAACTGCCAGAGTGTGAATCGCATCTCCATAAATGACTAGTTTCTCTGTGCCTCAGGTTCCTTGTATATAAATAGTGCTTAATACCCGCTACCTCCTTTTAGGATGTTTGTATAGATTAAATTAATTAATGCTCATGCAACACTGCGAATAATGCCATAATAGCTTTTTAATAAATACCAGGCATTATAATACAGTAAGCACTTGGAAAATCATGTTAACGTTTATTCATATTAAGGTGAAAGAACAATATGATGATGATTAACTTCCATTGATCACATTCTGTAATTGAGGTATGTGCCTAACCTAATTTAATCCTCCAGTGACCTCATAAATTAGGTATTGTTATGATTCTTTCATTGGGTAAGTAATCTGAGCCTTTGAGTAATGAGTATTTTTCCAAATTTATGAAGATAGTAAGTCTAAGAATTGGGATTTGATTGGGTCCAGGGCCTTAAGCTCTTGCCGTTATGCTAGGATTGTTTAATTACTTTATCAGTTGTTTGTATAGGGTCTTAGAAGAGGTAGATGTTTCTTTGGCTGTGTCTTTTAACTTTTAATTTAAATAATAATTTACTTTTATAATCAACAACGAAGTTTTAACAGTCCACTATTCAGAGCTATTGAAGCAGAGATTTTTTACTCTTGGAGAGGCATAGTGGGATTAAGTGAAGGTATTAGGAAAATATCTGTTGTGCAAGAGGAGCTCTACATCACATCTAAAAGGTCCCCAGAATGATTCTGATGCTTGACTTCCCAGCTCCTTTCTGTCTGCAGTTTATTACTATGAACGGAGTATAAAAAGAAGGATAATATTTGATACTTCCTAGAGCTAAGGGATTTGAAAAGTGCTAGAGAGCAAGATATGTTACCAGCCTTTGAAAATAAACCGAGCATTCTCAATAAAGACTGGAGGAGCAGTCACTGCATTCATGATGTGTTCTTTAAATGACATAATTGCCTTTTACGCATTAAGGCAGAAGACTGTGATTAGAAAACAAAGTTGATGGTCAGTTTGCAGCATAAAAGGTAACAACAAAAAGCCATAATAGCAAAGAGCTTGTGTTAGTCTATTTTGTGTTGGTATAAAGGAATACCTGAGACCGAGTAATTGATAAAGAAACAAGTTTTATTTGGCTCATAGTTCTGCAGACTGTACAGGAAGTATGGTGCCAGCATCTACTTCTGTGAGCATCTCAGGAAGCTTTTAATCACAGAAGGCGAATGAAGTGCAGGCATGTCATATGATGAGACAGGGAGTAAGAGAAAGGGAGAAAGGGGGGGTCCCTAGATCTTGGATGAACTAATAAAGTAAGAACTCACTTATTATAGGGAGAGGGCACCAAGTCATTCAAGAGAGATCTGTCCCTATGACCCAAACACCTCCCACTATATGCCACATTCAACATTGGTTGGTCATATTTCAACATGAGATTTAAAAGGAGCAAATATCCAAATTATATCAGATCTGTATTGAGAATTTGGATTTTATTATACTCTGTGCTATTTATACTGTGATATCAATTATGGATGCAAATCTTACTGTAGTAAACACACATATAAACACTTACATAATGTAGTATGTCAGCTACATGCAGTCTACTCCTCTTTATTTTCACGTATCCTTGTATGATAATGCCAGAAATCCCACCATTTTGTTGTCTTTTAGAATCACTTTCTCTGTCGCCTTCTTCCTCTATCTGTCTTTACCTCTCCAATGTGGATTGAATCTTTTTCTTTACAAATTTATGTGTGTATGTATCATATATGTTTCCGTTATGTTAAATAATGCAAAAGAAGACAAGATAATAAAACAATAAATCTCCACCACTACCTCACCTCCAATCCTACTCCCAATGCCTGTAAGTCTTTCCAGTATTGTCAGTATGGTGGACATCCTTCTCTTTCCGTGCTAATACAGACTTTTTGTGTATCACAATCCCAAAAGGATATACATACACACACACACACATGCAAAGTTTGAAAGTGGAATTATGGTAATTTTTACACATCTCCATATATCTAACACACTTACTTTAATATCAATGTAATATACACATGTGGATGTATTATAATTTATTCAATTACTCCCATTTTTATGTACTCCTATTGCACTGCTGCAATAAAAAGTTTGGTACATATATTAGTATGACTTATGTTTGTATTTTTTAGTCCTCTGCAGCCATCCTTTCTTAAAATACACATTTGTTTTGATTGATTCTTTAATGTGCACATGCAAACAAGATTTATCAGATCAGCTTCCTTGTGTAATGTAGCATTAGAGATTTCCTTCTGTGGAACAATAAGGTTGGAGTTATCTGTGTACAGATGTTAGATGTAAGAGAAAGTCACAAAGGTCACATCCCTGAATTATAATTCCCAAGCAGGCTTGTGCATCTAGGTATATACTAATTTAAAATATATATACATTTATATGTTGTCATAAGTCAAGATTTAAATTGAGATTTGTGATAGTTAAAATGGCACAAATATTGCCTCTTAATATGATAAATATAAATTTGCATTATATATTCCTTTAAATATTATAAAATTTTACAATTTGCAATCTATTAGAATCATATTTGTTTTAATAGATACCGTTCATCCTCCCAAAATAGTAGCATACATGTAAGAGTTGTATCAATTCTATATAATATGAAATCCAGAGGTAGTTTGCATTTGAGGATGATATAGCAATTCAAAGATCCAGTGTGGAAACCTCACCTTTTTCTTCTGTCTTCATGGTCACAATCAGCTGCAGCACTCCCAGGTATTATTCCTTTGTTTCTGGCAAAAAGAGGAAATGACAAAAAGTGAAATGTGGATGCTAATGAGTCTGTTCTTTTTAAAAGTGCTTTTCCAGAAGAACTAAACTGTGACTTGTATTTACAGTCTATCTCTGGGCTCCACATCAGCAGATTCAGCCAACTAGCAGGTGGAAAATATTCAGAAGAAAAAACAATAAGACAGTTAGACATAATACAAATCTGAAAACAATACAGTGTAACTACTTAAGCATTTACATTGTATTCGGTAGTTTAAGTACTCTACTGATGATCAAAGAATAAAGGAAGATATGCATAGGTTATAAGCAAATAACATTAAAAGCAATGTCAAATACTACTTTTGCTCCAACCTAATACACCATTTTTTGTATCAGGTACATCAGTATTGGTGGATTTTGATGTTGCATTGGTCCTGGAATCATTCTCTCACAGATATCAGGCATTGACTATACATCCCATTAGAGAGAACTGTCATAGGGCATCTGTCTACAAAGAATGCTGGAGGGCATTTTGTCTGAATATTAATATTGCCATTTTAAATGAAAAAGTGAAATAGCAAATTATGAGATCCATGTTTGCCACAATTGTATGTGTATTTATATACATTAATGAACACCATGAGCATCAATCCTAGTGTGATACAACTTTATACCGCACCTTTCACAACATGGGTGCCACTTGAGCCTTGCTCGATGAACGTGTGTTAATTAACATATGGTATTTACTAGATCATTTTTGTCTTGGTTTGAAGTAATATATTAGCTTATGCATTATAACACAGTATTTCCAAATAACCAAAAAGCTAAAATGCTCTTTTACTTATGTTCCCCATTATGAAAAATGTATACAGAACAAAATTGGCATGAAATGTGTCTATTCCCGTGACATAGAGTATAATGGAAAATTATCCAAGCCTAGCCTAGCCTTACGATTTTAATCTTGTTATCCTCTTCATATGTCATACTGTAGTGCATGGATTACATCTAGTACATTTGATTTAAAACTATTTCCAGAAAAATAGATTTTTTTTTAAGCTTACTAATCAGCTTTCCTCAGCAGGCACATTTTTCTCTTCACAAAATATCACTATTTCTTCTTAGCACAGCTGAAAGATAATGTTTGTAATTCGTGGCTTTGATAAAGAATTCCCGAAGTAGTTCTTTACTGAGTATATACATGCTCAGAAAGAAATGTGAAGATTTGGGAAATTATCTGGATAAGTCAGAAAAATAAAATAGTTTTTGTTAATGGTAAAAGGGTAATGGGGTATTTTAGCTCCAGTTAACTGAGAATTATGAATGTCAGAATGCGAATTTGTTATATGAGAATGCAGTCTATCTCTAGCTATATCTAGATTTATGTCTGTATCTATATATCTTCTTCTCAAATGCCATAGTTCAAACAATTAGTTTGAAGAGCTTAATTGTCTAGACTGTTTTCCCAACTTTACAGTTGCCTAGTTTCTCTTATTGATTCTTGAAACATTTTTTATATTAGGGAAAATTTCAAGTATACAAAAAAATAGAAAGTGAACAGGCAACCTACAGAATGGGAGAAAATTTTTGCAACTTACTCATCTGACAAAGGGCTAATATCCAGAATCTACAATGAACTCAAACAAATTTGCAAGAAAAAAACAAACAACCCCATCAAAAAGTGGGCAAAGGACATGAACAGACACTTCTCAAAAGAAGGCATTTATGCAGCCAAAAAACACATGCAAAAATGTTCATCATCACTGGCCATCAGAGAAATGCAAACCAAAACCACAATGAGATACCGTCTTACACTTGTTAGAATGGCCATCATTAAAAAGTCAGAAAACAACAGGTGCTGGAGAGGATGTGGAGAAATAGGAACACTTTTACACTGTTGGTGGGACTGTAAACTAGTTCAACCATTGTGGAAGTCAGTGTGGTGATTCCTCAGGGACCTAGAACTAGAAATACCATTTGACCCAGCCATCCCATTACTGGGTATATACCCAAAGGACTATAAATCATGCTGCTATAAAGACACATGCACACGTATGTTTATTGCGGCACTATTCACAATAGCAAAGAGTTGGAACCAACCCAAATGTCCAACAACAATAGACTGGATTAAGAAAATGTGGCACATATACACCATGGAATACTATGCAGCCATAAAAAATGATGAGTTCATGTCCTTTGTAGGGACATGGGTGAAACTGGAAATCATCATTCTCAGTAAACTATCACAAAGACAAAAAACCAAACACCACATGTTCTCACTCATAGGTGGGAATTGAACAATGAGAACACATGGACACAGGAAGGGGAACATCACACTCTGGGGACTGTTGTGGGGTCGGGGGAGAGGGGAGGGATAGCATTAGGAGATATACCTAATGCTAAATGACGACTTACTGGGCACAGCACACCAACATGGCACATGGATACATATGTAACAAACCTGCACATTGTGCACAGGTACCCTAAAACTTAAAGTACAATAATAAAAAAATAAAACAACATGTCCATATTTAACCATTATCACATCTAAAAATCAAATATTCTGAAATATCCGGTCAGTATTCAAATTTCTAACTATCTCCTTTATGTTTTATTGTAAACAGTTTTTTTTTTTTTTTTTTTTTTTGAGACAGAATCTTGCTCTGTTGCCCAGGCTGGAGTACAGTGGCATGATGTCAGCTCACTGCAACCTCTGCTTCCCAGGTTCAAGCAATTCTCATGTCTCAAGCCTCCCACTTAGCTCAGACTACAGGCATGCGCCACCATGTCTGGCTAATTTTTGTATTTTTAGTAGAGATGGGTTTTTGCCATGTTGGCCAGTTTGGTCTCAAACTGCTGACCTCAAGTGATCTGCCCACCTCGGCCACTCAAACTGTTGGAATTACAGGAGTGAGCCACCACACCCAGCCTTACTGTAAACAAGTATTTTTGTTTTGAGTTAATTAGGATCAAAACTAGGTCCATATGTGGATATTGGTTGATAGTTCTCATGAGCCTCTCCTAATATGTGATCTCTCTCTCACTCTTTTTCTCTTTTACTTTTTCTTTTTCACTTTCTTCTTGCTGGAAATACTGGGTGGTTTATCTTGACATTTCTCCACAGTCTAGATTACACTGACTGTACCTCTTTCATGTTGTTTGTCATGTTCTTCTGTTCCTCTTTGTTTCCTGAAATTTAATTACTGGAATTAGAGTGTGATTGCATTTAAATCTGATTTTTTTTGCAAGTCCATTTATGCATGGTATTGTGTTCTTCAATGGATTTTGTAAGTTTATATGTAGTGTGGGCTGAGATAAATGGTTTTCAAAGTTGTGTTATTTTATAATTTAGTTACTTTCTGTAATAGTCACATTATTAGATATTTAATATTAAGATTAAATATTTATCACTAAATATTGTGGTTTTGCTTCTAAATAACAGAAGCAAACACTCTAAATTCAGTTTGGAAATACTAGTGGTACCAATCTATGTGCCATTCTAGGATGTTAAGGCTATCATATTAGAAAATAAACAATTTAAAGATATTGGCTGGGTATGGTGGCTCACGCCTGTAATCCCAGCACTTTGGGAGGCTGAGGCAGGGGGAAATCCTTGAGGTCAGGAGTTCGAGACCAGCCTGGCCATCATGGTGAAGCCCCACCTCTACTAAAAATACAAAAATTAGCGGGGCATGGTGGTGCATGCCTATAATCCCAGCTACTCAGGAGGCAGAGGCAGGAGAATCACTTGAACCCCAGAGGCAGAGGTTACGGTGAGCCAAGATCCACCCTTGTACTCCAGCCTGGGCAACAGAGCAAGACACTATCTCCAAAAACAAAAAAAAGATATTAACAGTAGCTAAAAATTTTGGCATGTATTGTCTGATTTAATTATCCAAACTAAATTGCAACATGTTTGTAGTTTTCATTATACAGAAAATGAGACTGAGGGTCACAGTAATTTTGCCTAAAAACACACAGTGATGGCATGGGGTTTTGCCAACAGGCAACCTGACTCCTTAGTGTTCACTTTTAACCGTTATGCTATACTGTCTTGAAGACAGTAATAATTCAACATAGTAGTAGTCTTCACTATCAACAGATTTTAATACTTCTGAAGATGCCAAGCTGTATTCAAATTCACAGAATAAGATTGAAACTGATTTGATACAAATTATAATTGTACTATAGTATCTATGCTGATGTGTGTGCGGCATGTAGTGGGTATATGGTACAGAAATGCTAAAAGGATTGTTGTAAACTAAGGAAATTTTCTCTATAAGATATGCTAAAAATTCCTACAATTAGGAAAAAAGCAAGAAATGGCATCTGCTTATACACTTTGAGAGCTATTTCACTTGCATATGAATCACTTCAATGCTGGGTAGCTCTAACTTAATTTTTTTAAAAATTGGGTTTGAAATCAATTTTCTTATAACTTGTACCTATTTTGACAATAAATTTTCAGAGTAGAAACAAATATTTCTACCCTCAGTCATTAAATGTAACTTCTAAACATCAACTCTTCAAGTATCTTAAAGCACTGGTTTATCCACACTCAATCTCTCTATACAACTACATTCCATTTCTTCAATTACCCACATGACAAAAGTTTTGTTTGTTTGTTTTCGGCCTAGTGATATGGGAGGGGGGCAGAGAAGTGCTGGGTAGAGAAAGGCGGGTCCCTGGCTAGGGCTCCACCCCCACAGATGTAGGTGAGGACATGCATTTCTGCCTTCATACCAAAATGTTGCATTTTCCAAGACCATCCTGGCCTGCCATGTCCCCATCCTGAGCCTATAAAAACCCACTATCCGGCCGGGCATGGTGGCTCATGCCTGCAATCCCAGCACTTTGGGAGGCCCAGGCGGGTGGATCACAAGATCAGGAGATTGAGACCATCCTGGCTAACACGATGAAACTCTGTCTCTACTAAAAATACAAAAATTATCCGGGCGTGGTGGCGGGCCCCTGTAGTCCCAGCTACTCGAGAGGCTGAGGCAGGAGAATAGCGTGAACCTGGGAGGCGGAGCTTACAGTGAGCCGAGATTGCACCACTGCACTCCAGCCTGGGCGACAGAGCCTCCATTTCAAAAACAAACAAAAAGCCCGAGACCCTAGCAAGGCAGAGACATAAAGCAGTTGGATGTCATGAAGAGCACATCTGCAGAAGAAGACACAAGTGACTGGTCATCCAGAGCACGCCGGCGGAAGAGCACGCTGACAGGCCGTAGCAGGCCATCAGGCCATCAACCTGCAGAATAACGTGGTGTTTGCCTGGGGCAGTCAGAGAAGAGCCCGGGCCACCAAGCAGCCCGCCTCCAGGGGAAAACCATCTCCCTTCTGATTCTCCCATGTGCTGAGACCTACTTCCACTCAATAAAACCTTGCATTCCTTCTCGAAGCCCACTTGTGATTCGATTCTTCCTGTACATCAAGGCAAGAAACCCCGGGATACAGAAAGCCCTCTGTCCTGGAGACAAGATAGTTGATCTAATCGAGCTGACTAACACAAGCTGCCTCTAGGAGGCAAACTTAAAGAGCACCCTCTAACACGTGCCTACCGATCCTTCAGGAGTTGTAAACATTCACTCGTATGCACTGCTGTGGGGTCGGTGCCCCGCAGCCTGCCCATCTATATGCTCCCCTAGAGGTTTGAGCAGCGGGGCACGGAAGAAGTGAGTCACACCCCTATCACATGCCCTGCGACGGGGATGAGGGAACCTTTCACTATTTTCAGTAGTGCTTAAAGTGTCCTTCCCTGAAACTCCTATTAAAGCAGTTTTCTCTGAGATTTATTTTTAGAACGCATATTGCGTTTGTAGTTACATTGTTATTCGTTTTATGTGTTTAATATCCATTTTTCTATGCTGTATGCTTCATGATAAGAGCAGGGACTACATCTCTTTGCTGTATGACTGAAAATTCAGAAGATTAAAATATTAGAGTCTTTTACAAAGAAAGCATTCGATGCATAAATGTAAATTTGTAAATACATTAATTATTTTCCTGATTCCTTCTCATCTAGTCTTTTGATGAATCAGGGTCTTTCTGAACCTTGGAAGAACTCACACATGAACAGTAATCACTAATATGAAACCGATGCTATATTTAAGATATAACTTAACCAGTGTAAGATTCAGTGAACTGTTCAATCCCTTGATGTGTATAGTTGTATTGATGTCAATTACCTAGGCACATAGTAGATTTTCAGTACTCTTTTGTTCTTTCTTTTAACACCTATAACAATGTCATTTTGTTGTTTTATCAGATCATTTCAACTATCTGGGTCTTTTTTAGCATGTCGATTCTCTTACTCTGTACTGACTATCATTCCCATTTTCACCTTTGACAATTGAGCAGGCAATTCTCTATTTTAATTAAATTTCTAGATTAAAGTGTATTTAATAATGTTGCTAAACAGATTAAAATAGAAAGCATGAGCCTCACCACTTAAATATTTTTTCAGTTCAGAGATAATATAATTTTTATATTATTATTCATCTATCCAAAAAATATCTGCAAGACTGTACCATCATCTGTCCTATCATTTTCTTACTTTCTTGTCTTTGGAGGAACATGACCTTGTTACATATCTTTTCGAGATCATAATCAATCTCTTACCGAGTATTTCTTTTTCTACCAATATTATCAAATTTTAAAAAGTGGCAATGTGCTAAAATAAGCACTACATATTCTTATTTAATCTACATGCCAAATACTTAACCTAAATATCTATCTAGTGACCCACAATCTAGTGAGGGAAACAGTTGAGAAGCTTACACCATACAATGAATGTGAGTAAAATACCAAGAGGTTTTGAGATGGGTAAAGTTAATTCTGGATGTGGGGAAGGAATTTAGGGTTAAGTTTTACAAAATGAATGTTTTGATATGGTACTTGAATATAATATAAGATGTAGAGGTACAGTTCTGGCCAATGCTAACAGTACGCATAAAGGTACTGATGTTTCAAAGACTATAACAGATTGAGATTCATATGCAGTGGGGGATGGCTGAACGAGTAAGAAACAGAAGACATACTTGGAAGTCACAATTACTGAAATCTCAGATTGGGTTCAGTACCCAGTAGACTGCCAGGAATAAAGACATATTTAAAGTATATCTGTTTAATAAGCTTCATGGGAATGTCAGAAGTTATTACACATACAGAAACACGCAAACACACAAATGGGTCTAGAGGTTATGTTTAGGAAACTGGGTTTAGATAAAATTAAGCATAGTTCTTTATTATTGGTCTTTTCAAAGCTTTTGATGGGAATTATGACACTTAATATGTAGGATTTCTTACATTTTAATACTGAATTTTGTGCCAGATATCTTGTGGGATTCTTATTTTATGTAATTTATACGATGATGTGGTAGAATATAGTGCATATGTAGGTAGAGTAGAGATAAATAAAACCTTACTGAATGTATTTTAATGTATCAAACAGTACAGTTTCAACCAATATGTCACTTAAGTGAAAGGCTGGGACAAAATTAGAAAATCCCTCAGTGGCAGCCCAAATAATTTACTTTTTATAAATTTTATCCTAGAGGTTTTGTTTTCCTTTTTTTTTTTTTTTTGGTATGGAGTCTCAGTCTGTCGCCCAGGCTGCAGTGCAGTGGCATGATCTCTACTCACTTCAAGCTCCACCTCCCGGGTTCACGCCGTTCTCTTGCCTCAGCCTCCCAAGTAGCTGGGTCTACAGGCGCCCACCACCATGCCCGGCTAATTTTTTGTATTTTCAGTAGAGAAGGGGTTTCACTGTGTTAGCCAGGATGGTCTTGATGTTCCGACCTTGTGATCCACCTGCCTTGGCCTCCCAAAGTGCTGGGATTACAGGCGTGAGCCACTGCGCCCAGCCAGGTTTTGTTTTCTAAATATAAATCCTAGTATGAGGAGGAACATGCATGAAATAGATTCCATAAGGTTATTTTCCAATGGGTCTGTCAGACACACACACATCTAGAATCAAATGTGACTTGCAACAAAAAAGTAAGACTGATTTGGCACAAGTACTTCTGAATAATATGTGAATTGCCCATTGCAATGAAATTGTGTTTTTCATGAAACTATAAATATCTCTTCATATTCCTATGCATTTGATTCAGTGAGGGTCGTCTTACTCTCTTAAGAATGGCGTAGATCACTAAATGGCTTCATTGCTGGAGTCAGGCTTACGTATCTTTTGATGAGCATGTACTCTGTCTCAAACGATGATAGTAGCTGTCAGGACTAAAATAAAGATATGTAAGACAAAACTCTTGGCCTAAAAATATTGTCCTATAGATGGAAAGATGAAGTCTATGCATCTGATAAATAGTGGCAGCAGTTATTATATAGCATATTATAAATGCTGAAATGAGTTTTAGAAGCCATTGCTGTTATAATAGTTGGCTGTGTCCTCAACCTCCAGGGAGATGCGTCCTGAGAGCCTCTGAGCTAATCAAATGTGTCCATGTTTATAGAAATGTGAAGCTGTTTGGAAATTATGGGAGATATGTTGGTACAGGGTTATGTATACCACCTCTTCCTGTTCCATATTATGTTACAATTATATAAAGTTTGTAAATTTTTTAAAATCTGACTTAAACCACACTTCTATCTTCGACCCACAAAGAGCAACCTTCCACATTCACTGGTGTTCACAGAAATTGTTCTGTAAATTTCTAGGTTAAGCTATGTTTTGATTTCACTACAGTGTTCTTCAATATTTTCTTTTTTATTTGACGAAGGAGGTAGGAGTTAAAGATGGGAAAACAGAGCATGAAGATGGAAGTGAAGAAGTAAAAACGAATAGTCTTTTATGTTAAAAATTTAAGGAAAAGGATAGGGATGGAGGAAGAGAAGCAAAAGTAAAGAAAAGAAAAGGTGAAGAAAGAAGAAAAGGAAGAAGAGAGGAGAAGGAAAAAACTTTGATGAAACTAGAAAAATTGAAGTCTGATCGTGCTCAGTACTACAGTGTCAGTGTATGACCCTAAAGAGATCAGTTTATCTCTATGGTCCTCATTTTATGTATCTGCATATTGTGAAGGCTGCACAATGATTTTCAATTACATAATTCTCTGACTTTTATAGGTCATATATAAGGCCCTGGGGATTTTACAGTTCTTTAGATCCCAGAAGTAAATCTCTTGAGAAAGTAGCTTGTTATGTACTAAAGACTTATCCAAGAAGCAGATTACCATATTCTTTTGGTCTGTCTTGAAGGGTACTTTTTATATAATTATTTATATGTCTACTTAATGAAAAGCCACACCCAAGTAATTATATTTCCAGTTGTAATTATGTCTTAAGCCCATGGAAATATTTGGCCAGCAATAGAGATTTTTTAATATAATTTATATATTAACATTTGCTCTTTAATGCTTCAAAGAAAAAGAGTGATTAAGAATGGAATACATATCCATTGAATGGGCTGCCCATTCATGACTCAGCTCATGGAACTAACAATGGATTAAGCATTAGTATGAAGACCTTATTCCCTTTCAGATTCCCATTTCTTTCTTCTAAGATGCTAATGAAGAAAATTCACCGTTGTTAAAATTCTAACTACCCTAAATATATTTCTTCAGAGATTCAATAGAATTCAGTGGCATTGGCTTCATCATTGTAACTATAAATATTAATATTTTGTCTTTCAAGTTTGCTGAGCATGTATAATCTAGTGAAATGTAAGTGATTTTTAAAAATTATTATTGATTTTTGAGAAGGCAGCTGAGCTTTGCCACCAGCAATGCAATCTTACTGCATTTGTTAACACATACAATAAGATGTAAGTAATGTATATATGAAACATTTCAAAGAAATGAATAGCTAGTATCCCACTAAGCTTCTGCTTGTCACAATTTGTTTCCAGAAGGGTTATAAATGTTAGCAATAAGAAAGCTAACTGTTTCTATGTCCTCAGTAACACATTCTAGTCTATCACACAACATATGAGCAAAGAATCAGCAGAGATGGATGATGAATGATCAAATTAAAATCCTTCACACTCTTAGAGCAAATATTTCTCATGCTGACCATTTATCCATTTACTATTCTTTTGCAAAAACTACTGTACCCTAGAAGTCTGAATCCAAATTTGCAAAAAATTTACAAGCTTAGAAAATGATTTTTATCTCTCGTTTATTCCCAAAGTCTACAGAAAAATAGATAAATTTTAAAGTCTTATTAGTAACTTCATGGATGTTCTCTAGAATCAGTCATGAGCTAATTTGAACACATACACACACACACACACACACACACACACACACACACGTTTTGTTATGATGAATGTAACATGAGACCAGAAAATATAGATAACATGGGCCGGGCGCGGTGGCTCACGCTTGTAATCCCAGCACTTTGGGAGGCCGAGGCGGGTGGATCACGATGTCAGGAGATCGAGACCACGGTGAAACCCCGTTTCTACTAAAAATACAAAAAATTAGCCGGGTGTGGTGGCGGGCGCCTGTAGTCCCAGCTACTCGGAGAGGCTGAGGCAGGAGAATGGCGTGAACCCGGGAGGCGGAGCTTGCAGTGAGCCGAGATTGCGCCACTGCACTCCAGCCTGGGCGACACAGCGAGACTCCATCTCAAAAAATAAATAAATAAATGAATAAATAAATAAATAAATATATATAGATAACATAATCAGTCTCTCACAAATGGATTAAGAATTTACGTGTAATGGGATCTCATGCATTTCCAGGCAAGAGGTCAGGTACAGCTAAAAACATAGGTTTGTTGAGAGTAGACAGATACCTATTGATACTGATATTCTGAAACATAAATTGGTACAGGGAATATAGCATTTTCATCTTATTCAACATGAGATCACCTGTATTAATTTAGTTAGCTTTTCGGGCATCTCGACATTATATTTAAAATTGATAAAGGTATGATATTATGGATACAAATAAGTCTCCTAGTACACCTTACTTCCTGAAGGTCTAGCATAACCTAAATAAAGGTAGAAAACGAAAATATGAGGTAGCAAAAGTACTGTTACTGCATACATCAAATCAGATGACTGCTTGGGGAAAAGTACCACAATGTCTCAAGCTCATTTGAAAGGAGCAGCTTTTGAGCCATTTTTATGTCAACTACAGACACTCAATTTATATCATCAAGGAAATATTAAAATTCTTGTTTTTTAAGTTACATTTTTGTTATAAAATTATTTTCACTTTTAACTAGCGTTAAAAAGCTTGTGTAAGGTCTGTGTAAACATTTCACAGAATAATCCAATGAGCAGTCATTCAATTATTGACAATATAAAGAACAGAAATTCACTGCAGTCTTTAAAGTATCCTGTGTATGCCTCTTGCATTCTATCCACAATCCTTTTCCCTGTATTAATACTAGCCTCAGTCACTTACATGTTGAAAACACTTTTGTCTAAATTTGTATTTTCCACCCTTCCCTTGTTGTATTTTTAAATCAAAAGATGTTAATTCTTCTAAATTTGAATTATTTTTTAGAGTATATATGTATTATAGCTTGTTAGATCATTCCTTACACTAAAAATATGAAAATACTCTTCCTAAATTTTCTTTGAAATGTTTACATATTTGCCTTTGAATGGATTTGAAATTTATTTTTAAGTATGGTGTGAGAAAGACACCTGTTTTAACTTTTTTCTTATGAATAACCAAGTGTCACAGCATTATTTACTCAATACCTTTTTAGAACACCACCTTCATCATATATTGGGTTTGAATGTAGGCACATATTTATTTATAGCTTCTCTGTTTTGCTCTACTTTTCTATTTTTTTCTAATCCTATACCAACACATTGCTGTTTTAATTACTGTACCTAAATATTTTGAAACAGGGTAGAGTAATACTCTCAACTTGGTTCTTCATCCTTAAGAGTGTCTTTGCCATTCTTGTTGTTTTACACTTCCATGTAAACTTTAAAATTTAAAAAAATGAAGACTGCCTAAGATTTGAGTGGAATTTGGGGAAGTATACAAATTATCTTCTGGAACATTTACCTTTGTTATAATATAGTATTGGGGGATGTTAATATTAAATGACCTGTTTATATTTATTCAAATACCATTGACCCCAAGACAAATAGCCACCCTTAAACAATAAAAATGAATAAATACATATCTTGTTACTCAGAGTTGTCATGTCTATGAATTTTTTCCTAACAAATATTTTTAGTAAAAAGAGAAACTATTACTTTTTAGAAGAGGCACCATATATGACATACAGTGTTGTCATCTAATCCTCACAATAACTCTGAAAATACGTATTATTGAGTACCAGTTACAGAGGAAACATTTGAATGTCAATACAGGCATTCAGGTGATATTCTCAGAGGCAGTGAACGAATAAGTGATGTGGTGTCATAATTTGAGTATGGAATACATACTAAAGGCCATTCTGGTCCCATATCTAAATCAGAAGTTCTTTACAGCTTTCAGATTAACAGAATCAGTTACCTATTAATTGTTAAGAATAGTGAAAGGCCAGTCCTTAATTTTTCCTTCTAGTGTGTTATTGTTTACAAGTCTAAATATAACTTTTCTGGATGTATATTAATATTGTTTATTACATGCAGTATTAATATACAGATATTGATTCATATGTTTAATATGCTTTCCTAATTCTATGTTAATATTGATATCTAAAATTAATTAACAGAAACTATGTATTTCAAGAAGCCAAGAACACTTTGCTAAAGTGAAATGCCTTTTGTGTAGCGTACTCCCTTCTGACAGAAAGAGAAGCAGCTAAAGAAACAGTATGTTTGGGAAAATATATTTTGTGGTTCTTTTCCAGTGTTTATATTTTATCAGTCCATGACAGAATACCAGGCTACAAAGAAAGGTAATTTTTTAAAACTCCGTTAGACAATGATTTTCAAATTATTTTCTTAAAACTCATCATTGTAATATATAGGATACTGTACATCTTTGATTCCATAGTTGATTTAGGTTTTTGCCTAAATGAATATATTATGTAGTATAAGAAGTTGGTAATTATTACAGGTGAAAAATTTCTTCCCATCAAAAATGGGCTAGGGTGTAGCTGGTATCATTTATCAATCTAGTGAATAACTTTGTAGATAGTTTCACCACAATTTTAGAAGCTGGTAGACTGCCCATCATAATTCTAAAATTCATGAAAAATATTACAAACCAACATACCAAAAATTCAAGAATTGTCACTAAGTACCTGGTGGTCACTAAGTACCATTTATCAGCAACCTATGTTTTTGTTCTCCCCACGCATTTCAACTAATTAGATTATCCAAAAAAAGCCTTGTTTCTGAAAGAAATGTGTGGAATATTGTTTAATATCAGAGGCAAAAAAGAACAGAGGAAAAAAATAACAGAGGTTACTTCCCTTGTTTTTGACTCACAGCAGAGTGTCATGGCTGCACTAGAGGGCAATTAGGTAGAAAGATGATGCAGTTATCATACGAGACAAACTTTTAAGCCTCGTCTTATCTAGCATTGAATCTTCTCTGAAACCCATCTCAAATATCACAGAAAGGATAGAACCTTAATATTAGAGGGAAATTTTTATTAGATCTAAGTGTTTTTTAAGAAATTGTCAAGAAAGGCTTTCAAATATATCCTAACCTGGTCTTAGATTCCAGCATGACCCCTGGTAGAAGAAGTAAACTGTGAAGCACTGTTTATAGATGAGTGCTCAGTGGTGAACTACTAGAATGGGCATACATTGCTTCCATGTATTTATAAGTAGGAATGTGGCATGTTACTCTAAAAAGTAAATAACATTTAAAAATATCATTTAGCTTAAAGATTATATACATCATGATATAATATGTATATGTGTATGTATATAAATATTATGTAAATCTTTGATGTTATGTTTTTTATATAATGTGTTCAAAGCTCAGATAAATTTGAATAGACCAAAGAAGATTCAAAACTTTATCCCTAACAACTGAAGATAACAACTGCTGATAATTTTATATATATCTTACAGCCTTTTTTATACCTTTCGTCAGTTATTGGTAAATCATAAGCAAATTAGAGGAGAGTTCTTTGATCAAATAATTTGCTGTATGTATCCTGCCACATAAATTATCCAGAGAAAAATAGTAAGCTGCTGTTTGGCAATTTTCTTAGGAATGCATTCTCCAGTGTCTAATGTCCCCATCCCTTACATGAGTAGATTCTTCACATAGAACTTGATTGTCTTACAGTTTATGAGGGCTCTGTATCTGCATCCCTCATTTGAGGACAGACTCTTCAGCCATGTTTATGTCAGGTGATCTCACCAGTGGGTGACCAGGCTTGGAATGGGAGGATTCTTCAAAGTTGGGCCAGAATCTCTTTCTCATTAATTTAAACACAAAAGAATCAGAGAAAGAAAGGGAGAAAAATAACAGTTTCCATGACACATAATTAAGTGTTTTATCACCCACTATGTCCTGCCTTACAGTGTAGGGATCAAAAAAAGATCACCTCAAGAGAAGATTGAAGCAGGTGAGTAAATAGACACAGCAATGATGGATGGAAGTAAGATGCCGGAGTTTATAGAATCTTTCTAATTTTGAGATAGAGGTAACCCAGTTCTACACTTCTAATGTATCAGTTGAAATATAAGCTCTATTTTGTTTCATATAATCAAATTTAACTTAATATCCCTATAAATCCCATCTTCTGATGCTATCTATATCTCTGCTGAGATTATGGTGATTCCACAAAGACGAACTATCACTCTTGAAAAACATTTAAGTGACTAGCTAGTCTAGCGTGTCCTGTCTCTCATTAAGAAAAAGTAAAAAAAAAAAAAAAAGAAATTGCTATCTTAGTATCATAATACCAGCCTATATTTCACTTACCCTGTATCTATTTATGATGGATATCATTTATCAACTAGCCTATTTTTTTTTCTTTTATGATTTTAGTCTGATTTGTTAGAAATGTGTTCTGGTTGAATGTAACACGGGGTTCATTCTACTATTCTTCTAAGCCTTGGCTCTCTGCCCATTTCTATCTGGCTATGGTGTTTCACTTGTGTGTGTTTGATTTTTTTTAACTAATTGGAAAGTTATTAGTATGAGTGATAGAAGGAGGAAGCAGAATCACATCTGTCAAGGAAGTCACATATTTATTACATTTCAGAATATTTAATTTGGTATTTTTGTGGAATGTTGCAAATTTTTATTTTAATTGTTCACAAAATCCAATAGAAGTCAAAATACCTGTTCTTTATCAAGCCAAAATTTTACTTGAATAACTTCAGTTATTTTAAGATAGTGGGACGAAAATGGGATCAAGAATAGAACAAACAGGACAAGTAGCTGTACCACTTGTTACCTCTTTGGCCTTAGATGGTTACTATCATTCTTGACCATCAGTTCCTCATCTATACCTTTTAAGGTTCTTGTGAGAATCTGAAGGATCCTTAAAGTTCTGGCATATAATGGAATGTATTAATCTGTGGCAATTATTCCAATAAATATTCTATATTAGTATATCAGTCAAAACCTTCTGAGTTAGTCACTGTCTTCTAGCAAAAATTTTCTTTATCTTCTTTTATATATGAAAAGTGGATCCAAATAACAGTTGTTCCACTACAATGTTCTTTTGAGCCATTTCAGTACCCATCATATCTATGTTATTACCACGCTAGAAGCTACGTAGTGAGGACTTCTCTCTAGACATTTGAGAATTTTACAAAACTGTACAATTTTAAAAGATTTATATAACACCATAAACCAACTTGTCACCTTAAAAAGCTAGAAGACATTTTTTAGTTTACCTTTCCCATCTCTGGTAACTTTTGCAAAAGTGTTTAGAATATGAATTGAACAATTATAAATGATACAAAAGTTTAAAACTGTCAGATTTTACTCTGAAAGTAATGTCGGGAAGTAATTTAATAAATTAATCAAGTTAACAATGTTATGTGCTATTGCCTACATACACTGTACTAACCAAGAGACGTAAGGCTACAGAAATGAAAGCTATTACAATTGAGTTAATTGCCAAAGATAGGTCATCTATACTATATGTAAAAGGTGTGGCAATGGTAAGTTCTGCAGAAATTCCCACAGTGATCCTGGGGTGCTGCTGGTTAGAGAAGACTGGCCATACAGCCAGGGGACATGGAGTGATAAAAAATTTGGTTTGGAGAAAGTTATGAGCATTATGCTAGTACGTGCACAACAGTGACATAATTTAAGGGTCGTGGATGGAAATGGACAAAGTATAAATGCAAGATTCTATGAAATGGAATTGAGGTATTGGACCAAACTTGTAGACTAGAAGGTATGGGTTATCATGAAATGGCAAAAACCTTAGGCCACGCACGGTGGCTTAGGCCTGTAATCCCAGCACTTTGGGAGGCCGAGGCGGGTGGATCACGAGGTCAGGAGATCGAGACCATCCTGGCTAACACAGTGAAAACCTGTCTCTACTAAAAAAAAACACAGAACCAAAATTAGCCGGGCGTGGTGGCGGGCACCAGTATTCCCAGCTACTTGGGAGGCTGAGGCAGAACAGCGTGAACCCGGGGGGTGGAGCTTGCAGCAAGCCGATATCGCGCCATTGCACTCCAGCTTGGGTGACAGAGCAAGACTGCGTCTTAAAAAAAAAAAAAAAAAAAAAAAGCTTTTATGAACACAGCCAATGATAGCTGTTACGAATGAAGATAGGTTAATTTATGTGTAAGCATGCGTATAGGGGGATAATAAAGCAGTTTCTATATATCACAATACAGTCTCCGTATGTGTCATGAACTTGCTGATTAATACTTGCATTATGGGATGGTATTAAATGAAGGAATGTGTCACTGATTGAAAATGAGCTGTTGTGGGGGGCCCACGTACTCACTTTTAAGAGTTTACTCACTTTTAAGAGTCTACTCACTTTTTCTTTTCTGATTATGAAATGTAAGCCACAGGCAGTTTGGACTATCAAGATATGAGCAGCTGAAGATGATGACAGGAAAAAGAAATGAGAGAAAAAGCACTCTACGAAGGTCAGCTTGCTGTCTCATTTGCAGCAAAGTTTTAAAAGAAAAATATTAGAGCTTCGTTTATTAAAAAGAAAAACTCTTATAAGAACAACTTAACTAGATCAAGCAAAATTTTTCTTCAAAACATATATTACCAACATTGACAGGCAATTCAACATATTTAAAAGAAGGGAGATGGAAAAATTTACTGGAGGCAAATGTAAAGCAATAATGAGATGTTCTTGCATAATGCAATAAAAACCCTTTTATAGAAACTTAGAAATTACCATCTTTGAAATAATACAGAAATTTCTCTAAAACTTGACAGCACTGTCATTATCTCAGAAAAATATATAGAAACTTCTTTAAGAATAATGATGTTTAAAAACCATGGAAGAGAGACTTTTGAAACTTGGACGCTATTGTGTAGTGATTTGTAGACTATTAACAATGCACTGAGTGACATTTTTATCTGTCCAATCATGTCATCAGAAGCTAAGATGTCTGAACTAGCAAATCTCCAGTGTTATTGGGAAAGGTAACTGACTATGATATGAAGTGGATGACTTTTTTTGTTTGTGAAACTTGTAAACTATTTCCCTGTTTATAACTGCTGATTCTTTCTTCGTGCCTCCTCCTTACCTTTCTCCTTCCTTTAAACAGCCTATAAGTTCCTCCAATTTTGTTATTAACAATAACAAACAAGTGAGTATTCATATATAATCTCGGAATCACTTAGAGGGAATATATAAAAGGTAAAAATGGGGCAGTAAACGTAAAGGTTTTCACTTTGCAATATTTCAAAACTGTCACCTTTTAGTTGTTTTAAGACTGATGGCTTTTTCACATAGTTACAACAAAGCAAAACCACATAATCATTCACTTAAAAACTTAGGACTTTTGTCCTCCTTCACTAGCCCACATTTATGCTTAGGATAAATTTAAAGACAATCAATTGAATATTGAAGAAAATTTTTAAAAATGCAAATTAACCGGGATTCCTGTGTACTAGAATGTTTTGAAGCCATAGTTCTCAACCAAAAACGAAACATTAAATTCATCTGCTGAGATTTTTCAAACTACACATGGTCCCCTTTATTTACTCTGCTTAAGTGCTAAGCTCCCTTTTTGTATTATTTGTTAACGTTTTTGAGAGGGGAAAAAAATGGAAGTTTTGGATTATCAATATGTATATTAAATATTTTCTTAAAAATACAAGTTTGCAGCAGAATGTTTACATTGTAGAAGATGTTGGCTCAGGGCATAATGTAACATACATGAAAATAAGACCAAATATAATTGAGGTGTACTTTTGCAGTAGTGGAGTGGGCATTTCTAGATCAAGTTGTAGTAGAAAAAAAAAAGTTCACTAAAATTAGTAAGTTAAAATAAATCAATCTTTTGTACAGAGCAAAAAGGCAAAGTACTAGGCCTGGTAGCCTGGCAGCTGTCCAATTAATATGTGGGGTAGTTTTCAGCCTAAAAAAATTATGATAGAGTTTAGGGTGTCATGTGTTGAATCACAAGACAATAACCAATTATGCTAAAATATGCAGTATAGATTGATGTAATATCTAAGTGATTTTTAATCACTATATATATGTAAGTTGTGTGTAATTCTCTCACTTTTTGGAAGCTTTATATTGAGGAAGCTAATGAACAATTAAGCATTACCTCAGAGGAGAAAAGAGGCAAATTTATGTCTTGGAAAAGGAGCTGATATTGAAAGGTGAGTTCAAATATTGTTGCTGAACAAGAAGATATACGATTTCTAAATTTCAAATTTCAACTATTCTTATCCAAAACAATTAGGATTATTTATTTTTAAGTGGATTAATTATATTATTAATGTGGATTAATACTATTCACAGAAATCTGAGGATTGTTTCTCATAATTCGCATCTATCCATACATTAAAATCTAAAATTTTATTTTAATAGAGATCGGATATATAGCAATGTGGTTTTAGTACAGTGCAAACTTCTTTTATTTCAAAATGAGAGACTTTTGAACTAGACACATAAAGACTCTTAGCAGCATCAAGTTATTTGAATAAAAATTCAGAGACGAGCATATGGCAAACTTAGATGTGACAAATGGTAAGAGTGACTGAAGAGGTATCATATAAATACTTCTTAGAAAGAATGTTACAATCAAACCTTACTTCTCTCAAAGACATTGACCAAAATTAGGAAGATAAGAAATTCCATCTTTAGTGACAGATGTTAAGTTTGACAAGAATATCTAAAAAGGGCAAATAAGAATGATGAATATGTGACTACCCTGTTTCCTTCTCACTAGCATGTTTCTATCTGTAACACAGTGAAAAAATAATAATATATAACCACTAGAACTAGAGAGTCCTTGAAACAAAAACTGTGTAAATTTGGAAGAAGGAAAATGAGTACGAGCATATATTTAGAAGACATAACCATGGTAACTTGACCTTAGGATTGTTCTATTTTCCATTTCCCTTGTTGCCAAGTCTGTGATCAGCATTGAGTATTGCTGGATTTACCCACATACCTTCCTGTCCTGAGGAAAATCTTAGAACAACTTCTACAGTGGGTCAAGAAGATAAAAACCAACATCAGAACTTTTACTTGCCCAATAATAATAAGATATTCAAAACTGTTTCTATTGTTTGAAGGGCAGTAACAGGTATAAAATGATCAGATTCCATACACTATATTATAACTGGAAACTATTGAATAAAACATATTCTATATCTGATGCCAGAAAACTAAAGTCACCCAAAAGAAAAAATGAAGGAAAAAAATTCATTATTAAGATTCAATCCACATATTCCATTAGCATACTCCCTGCTTCTCTGAAGAAGAAAGAAATTGGTCTAGAAAGAATAACCTAGAAATTAGGAACCAAGTCATGCTGGGACATCCTTAAACTCACCCCTCAATGATTCTATAGTTGAGTCATGATCTCTTAGTAAAGGGATGGTTAGCTTGAATCACAGACAAAAATATAGAGCTCTTAGTTTCTCTAGTTGCTAATTTATCCGTTAGCCTGTGTGAGAGTTTCAGAAATAGCACAAACAACAATTAGAAGCTTAAAATAGTCTGCATATTATGATGCAATATTACAAATAGAAAACATATAGAGGCCCTTGTTCTCTTTCTCTTCAGCCCTCATATTAGAATTAAGATTCATAAAAATGGAGCTCTGCAGGTTCAGGTTCCTTGGTCTCTGATCCACAAACAGTGGATACAAAAGAATTCGCAGACAGAATTCTGTGACCCTTCATGGCCATCTTCCTTCAAATAAAACATCAAGAGAATTGGCTCACAGATCATGTTTCTGGAATATATAGAAAATATCTACAACGGCATCTTATTTGTGTGGGAAACTTTTCTTATAGAGGTTTTGCTTTTTGATATATGGAATTATATTTATTACTTGATTCATTTCATATTAGCATATAATCCCAATGCTTCTTCATTCAACAATTATCTGTGGGATGTTTTTTAAGGTACAAAGTTTCAGATGTGAAGGTTAACAAGCACGAGCCCATTCTCCTAACCTTTATATTTTAGTGGGAGGGAGATAGAGACAATTATATTTTTAAAAAACAGGGAAACAAAATAATGACAGATGACAAGCCTTGCTGTGTTGGTAACAAAAGGATGTTTGCTGTGATAGAGAGTGAAAGGGGGTGGAAAGCTAATTAGAATATGATGCTATTTAGGGAAAGCCTCTGGGGAGGTGATATGTAAGTTGACACCTGAAAGCTGAGAAGGGAGGAATAAGTTCAAGTATATTGAGAAAAGGTTTCAAAAAAAGGTAATAGGAAGTACAGAGTTCCTGAGGCAGAAAACTAAAGGCCAGTGTGGATGAGTAGCTTCTGAAGCCATATGCTGAAATCAAAATTTAGATAATCTTTTGTCTTCAGATTATTTTCCTGCTCTGTTTATGCTTGCCCACAAAGATCTATGGAGACTTGATAGATAGATAGATAGATAGATAGATAGATAGATAGATAGATAGATAAATTTTTATTCCTGATCATTCATCTCTATTATCCATATCTGAAAATTGTAAATTTCATTTTGTCTCAATAGACATCTGACCAGACTCTCTACAGCAATGTGGTCTTAAAACTTCATAAACACTGCTTAGTTCATAGTTGCACATAATTTAACTTACAAGGCCAAATAATGAAAATAAAAAAAAAATTGAAGAAACTATAAACCATAAAGCATAACGGATGGACATATATTTATGTTTTTAAATCTCATTGGTGTGTAATGGACATATAAAGACAAGGGGATGCCATGGGGAAAGTAGCAACCTTGACTGTCATCAGTCTCTCTCTTTCCAGTGCTAATCAAAATAAAGACTCCGTTGCCAGACAACATTTCTCCAAAATGTCACTCATTTCAGCACAGATTGGAGTAAGAAATATATACCACAAACATTGCCTATGACTTTTGACCTTAGAACTTCCCATCAGTGACTGATGCAAATTCAACAACCTGTCCCAAACGTGCAATATAGTCATAGAGCTATAAGAGACTTAAGAGAGCCCCTGATTTTTTTTAAAAAGAAACAACAAAAATAAACCAGGATATTAAACCAGCTAAAACAATTGCCAAGTTCTTTAACTCTTCCCTTGTGATTTCTAAACTTGAAACAATTCCTCCTGAAAATTCACTATCTTTCTTTTGAATGTCGTCAGTTCTTCTTTTCATGATCAGTTCCTGAGCCAAGATTTTTCTGCAATAAAGATACTTGCAATGACGTATGCAACACAAAAAGACATCCTCAAACCACTCAATTTGTTCAGTTAAAAACTCAATTTTTAAGGATCAAAACAAGGGACTAAATCTTTTCCTCTCTCAGATAACCGTCATGTCCTTTTCTACAAATCATGGCAACTCAGGAACATAATGAGGAAATAATACATATTCAAATGTCAGTCTTAAAAGGACAGTAATTATCCACATAGTATTTTTTAGAACGCACATACTTTTTAAGGTACAGATCTAAGGGTGGTTAACACCGATTCCTTTGTAGTATTATATTCACTTGATCCCATACTGATTGCTGTTTTAGGATGAAGGTTTCTTTGAAAAATATACACGGGAACACTAGAAAGTAATCAAGGCTTTCATTTCTTCTTTCTTTTGTTTTTATTTTTTAGCTTCTCTGTTAAAATCAGCCTGAATGGTAGATAGGCTGCCCTTGTTCTTGTTTCGTGCCTTATTACCACCTCTAGAATAGTACCCGAATGTCTGTCTTCGAATTGTTTCTCTCTTTCACTCTCTCTGTTCCCTGTCATGTCTCAGGAAGGCCAGGGTGGAAAACCGTTTTACTTCTAACAGACTAGGAAGATGTTAGATAGATATGCATTAGTTCTTCAAATGTCTGATAAATTGCTGCTCATTCATTCATGTGTTATCCATCCTGTTAAAGACAACGCCATTAATTTTGGGCTATTTGACAGAACATTAGAATTTATTAATTCATTTAATCATTTTCTTAAGAAAGACTGATCTTTGAAAGTCGCTGCCTAGGTAAGCCAAGCAAACGCTTTTCATTACTATAGAGAGGGCATCCTTTACAAGAAAGGAGTGAAAACTAGTTGCATGAATAAGTAAAAGTAGAAGAATTTTTCCAACAGCCTGAGATATTTGAGAGAAAACACAATTAGAAAAAGTAAGGCATTCTTGGAAATAACATTAAGCAGATTTGAACAATATAGTGATAGCTCTGTAATTTATCCTAATTATCTGATCACTGAGAGGAGGTAAATAACTTATTGTATCGCCATTAGAGGGAAATAGAGGAGCCACAAAACCAAGCTTGGTAAGTTACAGTGTTTTGATGTGTTAAAGCCCGCTGCCTTCCTCGATAAAATAAAGCATGATACCCAGGACCAGCACAGGAGAGACAATCATCATATAGAAAAGGACAGTTGAGTCTAGCACTGCCAAACAATTACTTCCCATTGAGGCTGTAGCCTCTACTGATTACTATTTATTTGACTTTGAATAAGTTACTTTATTTTCTGTGCCTGAGTTTCTCATCTATTAAGACTTACTAGTAATACTAACAAACGTCATTGTTGAGAAAATACAGGGTAGAACTTAAAAAGAATGTCTGAAATATTTTAACTATTACTATTAATGCTGCCACTACCACATGGGCCTTAGGGGTTACTCTTGCTCCTTTGATGTTCCTTCTAAGTGATTACTTAAACATTTTTCCCAAGCAATCTATAGCTGAGATAAATTAGAAAGGATCACTTAAACAATATGTTACTAAAGAGTCAGAACAAGCACAAGAGAAATGAACACTGAGCTGTAACACACAATTAGATCATTTGGCTTAGAAAATATAGATCTCTCATCGTCAGCTTGGACTGGCCTTAAATACCTCCCCAAACCCAGCTGTTGGTCATGACACCTGGTGGAAGCTTTCATAAATTCATTTCTTTTTGAAAATATTTTCAGTTCCAGGGTGTATGTGCAGGATATGCAGGTTTGTTACATAGGTAAACGTGGGCCATGGTGGTTTACTGCTCCCGTTAACCCGTCACCTAAGTATTAAGCCTAGCATGTATTAGCTATTTTTATTGATGCTCTCCTTCCCCCTGCAACCCCCACAGGTCCCAGTGTGTGTTGTTCCCCTCCCTGTGTCCATGTGTTCTCATGGTTCAGCTCTCACTTATGAGTGAGAACATGCAGTGTTTGGTTTTCTGTTCATGTGTTAGTTTGCTGAGGATAATGGCTTCCAGCTCCATCCATGTCCCTGCAAATGACATGATCTCATTCTTTTTGATGGCTGCATAGTATTCCATGGTGTATATGTACTATATTTCCTTTATCCGGCCTATCATTTATGAGCATTTGAGTTGATTCCATTTCTTTGCTATTATGAATAGTGCTGCAATGAACATATGCATGCATGTATCTTTGCAATAGAATGATTTATATTTCCTTGGGTATATACCCAGTAATGCATTGCTGATCAAATAGTATTTCTGGTTCTAGGTCTTTGAAGAATTGTCACACTGTCTGCCACAGTGGTTGAACTAATTTACATTGCCACCAACCGTGTAAAATGTTCCTGTCTCTCCACAGCCTTACCTGCATCTGTTGTTACTTTTTAATAGTAGCCATTCTGACCATGATGAGATAATATCTCATTGTAATTTGATTTGCAGTTCTCAGTGATGTTGAGCTTATTTTCATATGTTTGTTGGCTGCATAAATGTTTTCTTTAGAGAAATGTCTGTCCTTTCCCACTTTTTAATTAGGTTTTCTGTTTTCTTTCTTGTAAATTTGTTTAAGTTCCGTTTAGATGCTGGGTATTAGACCTTTGTCAGATGCACAGTTTGCAAGTATTTTCTCCCATTTTGTAGATTGTCTGTTTACTCTGATGATAGATTCTTTTGCTCTTCAGAAGCTCTTTAGATTAACTAGAGTCCGTTTGTCAATTTTTGCTTTTGTTGTCATTGCTTTGGGTGTTTTTGTCATGAAATCTTTGCTCATACCTATGTCCTGAATGGTGTTGCCTAGATTTTCTTCTAGGGATTTCACAGTTGTGGGTTTTACGTTTAAGTCTTTAATCCATATTGAGTTAACTTTTGTATAAGCTGTAAGGAAGGGGTCCAGTTTCAGTTTTCTGCATATGGCTAGCTGGTTCTCCCAGCACCAATCCCTCCCCCATTGCTTGTTTTTGTCAGGTTTGTTGAAGATCAGATGGCTGTGGAAGTGTGGTCATATTTCTGAGTTCTCTATTCTGTTCCATTGGTCTATGTGTCTGTTTTTGTACTAGTACCATGCTGTTTTGGTTAATGTAGCCTTGTAGTATAGTTTGAATTTAGGTAGTGAGATGCCTTCAGCAGCTTTGTTCTTTTTGCTTAGGATTGTCTTGGCTATATGGGCTCTTTTGTGGTTCCATATGAATTTTAAAATAGTTTTTTCTAATTAATTTTGTGAAGAATGTCGATGGTAATTTGATAGAAATAGCATTGAATCTATAAATTACTTTGGGCAGTATGGTCATTTTCACAAAATTGATTATTTGTATCAATGAGCATGGGAAGTTTTTCTACTTGTTTGTGTCCTCTTTGATTTCCTCGAGCCATGGTTTATAGTTCTCTTTGAAGAGGTCCTTCACTTCCCTTGTTAGCTGTATTCCTACGTATTTTATTCTCTTCATAGCAATTATGACTTGAGAGTTCATTCACGATTTGGCTCTCTGCTTGTCGGTTGTTGGTATATAGGAATGCTTGTGACTTTTGCGCATTGATTTTGTATCTTGAGATTTTACTGAAGTTGCTTATCAGTTTAAGAAGCTTTTGGGCTGCGAAGATGGGGTTTTCTAGATACGGGATTATGTCATCTACAAACAAAGACAATTTGACTTACTCTCTTCCTATTTGAATACCCTTTATTTCTTTCTCTTGCCTGATTGCCCTGGTCAGAACTTCCAATACTTTGTTGAATAGGTGTGGTGTGAGAGAACATCCTTGTCTTGCTCTTGTTTTCAAGGGGAGTGCTTCCAGCTTTATCCCATTTAGTATGATACTGGCTGTGGGTTTGTCATAAATGGCTCTTATTATTTGGGGGCATGTTCCTTTAATTCCTAGTTTATTGAGAGTTTTTAACATGAAGGGATGTTGAATTTTATTGAAGGACTTTTCTGTGTCTATTGAGATAATCATGTTCTGTTTGTGTGATGAATTACATTTATTGATTTGTGTATATTGAAGCAGCCTTGCATCTCAGGGATGAACCTGACTTGATCATGGTGGATAAGCTTTTTGATGTGCTGCTGGATTTGTTTTGCCAGTATTTAATAAAGGATTTTTGCATCGATGTTCAGCAGGGATATTTGCCTCAGTTTTCTTTTTTTCTTGTATCTCTGCCAGGTTTTGGTATCAGGATGACGCTGGCCTTATAAAATGAGCTAGAGATGAGTTCCTTCTTTTCAATTGTTTGGAATAATTTCAGGAGAAATGGAACCAGCTCGTCTTTGTACCTTTGGTACAATTCAGCTGTAAATCTGTCTGGTCCCTGCTTTTTTTTTGGTTGATAGGCTATTTATTACTGCTTCAATTTCAGAACTCATTATTGGTTTCTTCAGGGATTCACCTTCTTCCTGGTTCAGAATTCTGAGGTGTATGTTTCAGGGATTTATGCATTTCTTCTAGTTTTCTTTTTTTTAGTTGTGTAGAGGTGTTTATAGTATTGTCATATGGTTGTTTGTATTTCTGTGAGGCCAGTGGTGATATCCTCTTTATCATTTGTTACTTTGTCTATTTGATTATTCTTTCTTCTTCTTTATTAGCTGTCCATTTTATTAAGTTTTTCAAAAAACCAGCTCCTGGAATTCAATGATTAAGTGTTTTCTGTGTCTCTGTCTCTTTCAGTTCTGCTCTGATCTTGGTTATTTCTTGTCTTCTGCTAGCTTTGAGGTTTGTTTGCTCTTGGTCCTCTAGTTCTTTCAGTTGAGATGTTAGGATGTCAATTTGAGATCTTTCTAGCTTTTTGATGTGGGCATTTAGTATTATAAATTTCCCTCTTAACACTGCTTTAGTTGCATCCCAGAGATTCTGGTACATTGTCTCTTCTCATTATTTTCAAAAAACTTCTTGATTTCTGCCCTAATTTCATTATTTACCCAGGGGTCATTCGGGTTATGGTGTTCAATTTCATGTACTTGTGTGATTTTGAGTGAGTTTCTTAATCTTGAGTTCTAGTTTAGTTGTGGTCTGAGAGACTGTTTGTTATGATTTTAGTTCTTTTGCATTTGCTGAGGAGTGTTTTTCTTCCAATTATGTGATCAATTTTAGTGTAAGTGCCATGTGGTGCCGAGAAGAATGTATATTCTGTTGTTTTTGGGTGGAGTTGTTTTTGTGAGAATGTATATTCTGTTGTTTTGGGGAGAGTTATGTCGATATCTATCAGGTCCACTGTATTCAGAGCTGAATTCAATTCCTGAATATCCTTGTTAATTTTCTTTCTCAGTAATCTAATATTGACAGTGAGGTGTTAAAGTCTCCCAATATTATTTTGTGGGAGTGTAAATCTCTTGGTAGGTCTTTAAAAACGTGTTTTATGAATCTTGGTGCTCCTATATTGGGTGTATATATTTTTAGGATAGTTAGTTCTTCTTGTTGAATTGAACCCTTTATCATTATGCAATGTCCTTCCTTGTCTTTTTTGATCTTTGTTGGTTTAAAGTCTGAATTGCAACCTCCACTTTTTTCTGCTTTCCATTTACTTGGTAAATTTTCCTTCATCGTTTTATTTTGAGCCTATGTCTATCTTAGCACATGAGATGGGTCTCTTGAATATAGCACACCAGTGGGTCTTGACTCTTTATCCAACTTGCCATTCTGTGTCTTTTTATTGCAGCATTTAGCCCATTTATTTATTAACCGTATTTAAGGTTAATATTGTTATGTGTGAATTTGATCCTGTAATGATGATGCTGGCTGGTTATTTTGCAGATTTGTTAATGTAGTTGGTTCATAGTGTCAGTGGTCTGTGTACTTCAGTGTATTTTGAAGTGGTTGGTTTTTCCTTTCCATATTTAGTGATTCCATCAGAAGCTCTTTCATGGCAGGCCTGGTGGTGTCAAATTCCCTCAGCATTTTCTTATCTGAAAAGGATTTTATTTGTCCTTTACTTATGAAGCTTAGTTTGGTCAGATATGAAATTCTGAGTTGGAAATTCTTTAAGAATATTGAATATTGGCCCCTAAGCTCTTCTGGCTTGTAGGGTTTCTGCTGAGAGTTCTGCTGTTAGTCTGATGGGCTTCCTTTGTAGGTGAACTGGCCTTACTCTGAATTTTCTGAATTTGAATGTTGGCCTGTCTTGCTAGGTTGGGGAAGTTCTCCTGAATGATATCCTGAAATGTATTTTCCAACTTGGTTTTGTTCTCCCTGTCTCTTTCAGGTGCCCCAGTCAGTCATAGACTTGGTCTGTTTACATAATCCCATAGTTCTCAGAGGTTTTGTTTGTCACTTTTCATTCTGTTTTATCTAATCTTGTCTTCCTGTTTTATTCCGGCAAGATAGTCTTCAAGCTCTGAGACTCTCTCCTCTACTAGGTCTACTCAGCTATTCTTACCTGTGGTTGCATTGTGAAGTTCTTCTGTTGTGTTTTTCAGCTCCATTGGGTCATTTGTGTTCCTCTCTAAAGTGGTTATTCTTGTTAACAGCTCCTGTAGTGTTCTATCATGGTTCTTAGTTGCTTTGCTTTGGGTTAAAACATGCTCCTTTAACTCAGCGAAGTTCATTATTACCCACCTTCTGAAGCTTACTTCGGTAATTCATCCATCTCAGCCTCAGCCCAGTTCTGTGCCCTTGCTGGAGAGGTGTTACAGTCATTTGGAGGAGAAAAGGCACTCTGGGCTTTTAAATTTTCACCATTTTTGTGTTGATTTTTTCTCATGTTTGTGGGTTTATCTATCTTCCTTCAATCTTTGAGGCTGCTGAACTTCAGATGGGTTTTTTTGGTATTTTTGTTGTTGTTAGTCTTCTTGTTGTTGTTGCTGTTTGTTTCTTTTTGCAATAGTCAGGCCGCTCTTCTATAGGGTGCCTGTGGTGGATGGGAGGTTCACTGAAGACCATTTTCACCTGTGTCCCCCACCCGACGACTGGAGTTGTCACCATTGGAGGCTGCAGAAGAGCAAAGATGTCTGTCTGCTCCTTCCTCTGGGAGCTCCCTCCTAGAGAGGCAGTGATCTGATGCCACCAGAACTCTCCTTTATGAGGTGTCTGGTGACTTCTGTTCGGAGGTCTCACCCAGTCAGGTAGCACAGGATCAGGCACCCACCTGAAGAAGCAGTCTGGCTTCTTGGCAGAGTGGGTGCACTGCACTGGGGGCAATCCCACTTGTCTGGACTGCTTGGACTTGGGAAAGACTAAGTCAAGTCCCCTGAGCTCAGGACTGTGGCTGCTCTTCTCCTCAGTGGCTCCTTGCCGGGGAGATCAGAGTTCTGTCCCTAAACCCCTGGCTGGAGTTGCTTAAATTCCTGCAAGGAGATTCTGCCCCATTAGGAGGGATGGATCCAGGCCCATCTAAAGAAGCATTCTGGCCATGATGTGCCACAGCCACTGCACCACGCTGTGGGGAATTCCTCCCGGTCCAAATTGCCCAGTTTCCCTGGCACTGGCAGGGGAAAACGGCCGACTGGAGCCACAGTGATGGTGGCCGCCCCTCCCCCGGGGAACTCAGTCATCTTAGGCATTCTCCAGCCTGCTGTTGCTAGTTATAACCCGAGCGGCCACTGAGAGTCTGCACAGTTTTGCTCTTGGGACCAAGTGCAGTGGTTGTGTGAGCTCACGAGGGGATCTCCTAATCCACAGGTTGCACAGATCCATGGCAAAAGCGTGGATCTCCCTGGTGGGTTAGCACATTCACTCACTGCCTCCATTGGCTGGGGCAGGAGTTCTTCTTACTCCATGTGGCTCCTGGGTGGGCCATTATTCCACCCTGATTTTCCTTGCTCTCTGTGGGTCATGCCAACTACCTAGCCAGTCCCGAGGAGGGAACCCGGATACCTCAGCTGAAGGTGCAGGATTCACTTGCAGTTTTCATTCTTCTTGGTGGTAGCCACTGACGAGCTGCTTCTAATTGGCCATCTTGGTCCCTCCCCTTAAATTCATTTTCTTAATCATCTGTAAAAGGGTTTCAAGTCCTCAAAAAATCAGATCCAAGGACATGGTTTACAAATGGAGATGAATATTTTCTGTTAAAGTCTTCTTTACATGTTTCCTTTTTAAGACAGCCCTCTTCCATAGATGAAATAGAAAATGTCCTTCATCCTGTTCAAGAAACAGCCCACCATTAACCTATGTGCCAGGTCTTCATGGAGCTGCTTTGTCAGAATGCGAAAATGACACAGCTGACACCAGTGCAATGGGAGGCACCATCATGACCTCCCTTCACAGAGTAACCAAGAGGGATAGGATTTGTACAGTGAAGAAAACCACAATGGAAAATCATTGAAATACAAACTAAAAGTTAATTCAGGAAAAAAGATTTCCCCTCACTAACAGGTTGAAGTGTCCAGAAATTTGTAATATTCACATTTCTTTATTAACGTTTTATACTAAAGTGCAAAAGCTGCTTGATCGACAATGCATTATTCTGACTTCAACCATTTGTGCACTGATTTTAATGCATGTTAGTTCCTTAGATAAGACAGTAACAGAAATAGTTGGATGGGAAGATGAGATAGGAAAAGGCTTCTGGACTATGAACTGTCCAGAACTCAAAGCAAGGGGTTCATGGGGAAGGGTTTAGGCAAGGCAGTTAAGCATTGAGAGAATAAAATGCAGAGCTCTAGTTATTTTGTGTGTGTGTGTGTGTGTGTGTGTGTGTGTTTTTATTATACTTTAGGTTTTAGGGTACATGTGCACAATGTGCAGGTTTGTTACATATGTATCCATGTGCCATGTTGATTTCCTGCACCCATTAACTCGTCATTTAGCATTAGGTATATCTCCTAATGCTGTTCCTCCCCCTCCCCCCACGCCACAACAGTCCCCGGAATGTGATATTCCCCTTCCTGTGTCCATGAGTTCTCACTGTTCAATTCCCACCTATGAGTGAGAACATGCGGTGTTTGGTTTTTTGTCCTTGGGATAGTTTACTGAGAATGATGTTTTCCAGTTTCATCCATGTCCCTACAAAGGACACGAACTCATCATTTTTTATGGCTGCATAGTATTCCATGGTGTATATGTACCACATTTTCTTAATCCAGCCTATCGTTGTTGGACATTTGGGTTGGTTCCAACTCTTTGCTATTGTGAATAGTGCCATAATAAACATACGTGTGCATGTGTCTTTATAGCAGCATGATTTATAGTCCTTTGGGTATATACCCAGTAATGGGATGGCTGGGTCAAATGGTATTTCTAGTTCGAGATCCCTGAGGAATTGCCACACTGACTTCCACAATGGTTGAACTAGTTTCCAGTCCCACCAACAGTGTAAAAGTGTTCCTATTTCTCCACATCCTCTCCAGCACCTGTTGTTTCCTGCTTTTTTAATGATGGCCATTCTAACTGGTGTGAGATGATATCTCACTGTGGTTTTGATTTGCATTTCTCTGATAGCCAGTGATGATGAGCATTTCTTCATGTGTTTTTTGGCTGCATACATGTCTTCTTTTGAGAAGTGTCTGTTCATGTCCTTTGCCCACTTTTTGATGGGGTTGTTTGTTTTTTTCTTGTAAATTTGTTTGAGTTCCTTGTAGATTCTGGATATTAGCCCTTTGTCAGACGAGTAGGTTGCAAAAGTTTTCTCCCATTCTCTAGGTTGCCTGTTCACTCTGATGGTAGTTTCTTTTGCTGTGCAGAAGCTCTTTAGTTTAATTAGATCTGATTTGTCAATTTTGGCTTTTGTTGCCATTGCTTTTGGTGTTTTAGACATGAAGTCCTTGCCCACGCCTATGTCCTGAATGGTATTGCCTAGGTTTTCTTGTAGGATTTTAATGGTTTTAGGTCTAACATTTAAGTCTTTAATCCATCTTGAATTAATTTTTGTATAAGGTGTAAGGAAGGGATCCAGTTTCAGCTTTCTACATATGGCTAGGCAGTTTTCCCAGCACCATTTATTAAATAGGGAATCCTTTCCCCATTTCTTGTTTTTGTCAGGTTTGTCAAAGATCAGATAGTTGTAGATATGCGGCATCATTTCTGAGGGCTCTGTTCTGTTCCATTGATCTATATCTCTGTTGTGGTACCAGTACCATGCTGTTTTGGTTACTGTAGCCTTGTAGTATAGTTTGAAGTCAGGTAGCGTGATGCCTCCATCTTTGTTCTTTTGGCTTAGGATTGACTTGGCGATGCGGGCTCTTTTTTGGTTCCATATGAACTTTAAAGTAGTTTTTTCCAATTCTGTGAAGAAAGTCATTGGTAGCTTGATGGGGATGGCATTGAATCTATAAATTACTTTGGGCAGTATGGCCATTTTCACGATATTGATTCTTCCCACCCATGAGCATGGAATGTTCTTCCATTTGTTTGTATCCTCTTTTATTTCATTGAGCAGTGGTTTGTAGTTCTCCTTGAAGAGGTCCTTCACATCCCTTGTAAGTTGGATTCCTAGGTATTTTATTCTCTTTGAAGCAATTGTGAATGGGAGTTCACTCATGATTTGGCTCTCTGTTTGTCTGTGATTGGTGTACAAGAATGCTTGTGATTTTTGTAAATTGATTTTGTATCCTGAGACTTTGCTGAAGTTGGTAATCAGCTTAAGGAGATTTTGGGCTGAGACAATGGGATTTTCTAGATATACAATCATGTCATCTGCAAACAGGGACAGTTTGACTTACTATTTTCCTAATTGAATACCCTTTATTTCCTTCTCCTGCCTGATTGCTCTGGCCAGAACTTCCAGCACTATGGTGAATAGGAGCAGTGAGAGAGGGCATCCCTGTCTTGTGCCGGTTTTCAGAGGGAATGCTTCCAGTTTTTGCCCATTCAGTATGATGTTGGCCATCGGTTTGTCATAGATAGCTCTTATTATTTTGAGATACGTCCCATGAATACCTAATTTATTGAGAGTTTTTAGCATGAAGGGTTGTTGAATTTTGTCAAAGGCCTTTTCTGCATCTATTGAGATAATCATGTGGTTTTTGTCTTTGGTTCTGTTTATATGCTGGATTACATTTATTGATTTGCGTATGTTGAACCAGCCTTGCATCCCAGGGATGAAGCCCATTTGATCATGGTGGATAAGCTTTTAGATGTGCTGCTGGATTTGGTTTGCCAGTATTTTATTGAGGAATTTTGCATCAATGTTCATCAAGGATATTGGTCTAAAATTCTCTTTTTTGGTTGTGTCTCTGCCTGGCTTTGGTATCAGGATGATGCTGGCTTCATAAAATGTGTTAGGGAGGATTCCCTCTTTTTCTATTGATTGGAATAGTTTCAGAAGGAATGGTACCAGTTCCTCCTTGTACCTCTGGTAGAATTCAGCTCTGAATCCATCAGGTCCTGGACTCTTTTTGGTTGGTAAGATATTGATTATTGCCACAATTTCAGAACCTGTTATTGGTCTATTCAAAGATTCCACTTCTTCCTGATTTAGTCTTGGGAGAGTGTATTTGTCGAGGAATTTATCCATGTCTTCTAGATTTTCTAGTTTATTTGCATAGAGGTGTTTGTAGTATTCTCTGATGGTAGATTGTATTTCTGTGGGATCAGTGGTGATATCCCCTTTTTCATTTTTTATTGCATCTATTTGATTCTTCTCTCTTTTCTTCTTTATTAGTCTTGCTAGCGGTCTATCAATTTTGTTGATCTTCTCAAAAAACCAGCTCCTGGATTCATTAATATTTTGAGGGGTTTTTTGTGTCTCTATTTCCTTCAGTTCTGCTCTGATTTTAGTTATTTCTAGCCTTCTGCTAGCTTTTGAATGTGTTTGCTCTTGGTTTTCAAGTTCTTTTAATTGTGATGTTAGGGTGTCAATTTTGGATCTTTCCTGCTTTCTCTTGTGGGCATTTAGTGCTATAAATTTCCCTCTACACACTGCTTTGAATGTGTCCCAGAGATTCTGGTATGTTGCGTCTTTGTTCTCGTTGGTTTCAAAGAACATCTTTATTTCTGCCTTCATTTCATTATGTACCCAATAGTCGTTCAGGAGCAGGTTGTTCAGTTTCCATGTAGTTGAGCAGTTTTGAGTGAGTTTTTTAATCCTGAGTTCTAGTTTGATTGCACTGTGGTCTGAGAGACAGTTTGTTATAATTTCTGTTCTTTTCCATTTGCTGAGGAGAGCTTTACTTCCAACTATGTGGTCAATTTTGGAATAGGTGTGGTGTGGTGCTGAAAAAAATGTATATTCTGTTGATTTGGGGTGGAGAGTTCTGTAGATGTCTATTAGGTCCACTTTGTGTAGAGCTGAGTTCAATTCCTGGATATCCTTGTTAACTTTCTGTCTTGAAGATCTGTCTAACGTTGACAGTGGGGTGTTAAAATCTCCCATTATTATTGTGTGGGAGTTTAAGTCCCTTTGTAGGTCACTCAGGACTTGCTTTATGAATCTGGGTGCTCCTGGGTTGGGTGCATATATATTTAGGATAGTTAGCTCTTCTTGTTGAATTGATCCCTTTACCATTATGTAATGGCCTTCTTTGTCTCTTTCGATCTTTGTTGGTTTAAAGTCTATTTTATCAGAGACTAGGATTGCAACCCCTGCCTTTTTTTGTTTTCCATTTGCTTGATAGATCTTCCTCCATCCCTTTATTTTGAGTCTATGTGTGTCTCTGCACGTGAGATGGGTTTCCTGAATACGGCACACTGATGGGTCCTGAGTCTTTATCCAGTTTGCCAGTCTGTGTCTTTTAATTGGAGCATTTAGCCCATTTACATTTAACGTTAATATTGTTATGTGTGAATCTGATCCTGTCATTATGATGTTAGTTGGTTATTTTGCTCATTAGTTGATGCAGTTTCTTCCTAGCCTCAATGGTCTTTACAATTTGTCATGTTTTTGCAGTGGCTGGTACCGGTTGTTCCTTTCCATGTTTAGTGCTTCCTTCAGGAGCTCTTTTAGGGCAGGCCTGCTGCTGACAAAATCACTCAGCGTTTGCTTGTCTGTAAAGTATTTTATCTCTCCTTCACTTATGAAGCTTAGTTTGGCTGGATAGGAAATTCTGGGTTGAAAATTCTTTTCTTTAAGAATGTTGAATATCGGCCCCCACTCTCTTCTGGCTTGTAGAGTTTCTGCTGAGAGATCAGCTGTTAGTCTGATGGGCTTCCCTTTGTGGGTAACCCGACCTTTCTCTCTGGCTGCCCTTAACAGTTTTTCCTTCATTTCAACTTTGGTGAATCTGACAATTATGTGTCTTGGAGTTGCTCTTCTTGAGGAGTATCTTTGTGGCATTCTCTGTATTTCCTGAATCTGAATGTTGGCCTGCCTTGCTAGATTGGGGAAGTTCTCCTGGATAATATCCTACAGAGTGTTTTCCAACTTGGCTCCATTCTCCCCATCATTTTCAGGTACACCAATCAGAAGTAGGTTTGGTCGTTTCATGTAGTCCCAAATTTCTTGGAGGCTTTGTTCATTTCTTTTTATTCTTTTCTCTCTAGACTTCCCTTCTCGCTTCATTTCATTCATTTCATCTTCCATCACTGATACCTTTTCTTCCAGTTGATCGCATCTGCTACTGAGGCTTCTGCAATCTTCGCGTAGTTCTCGAAACTTGGCTTTCAGCTCCATCAGCTCCTTTAAGCCCTTCTCTCCATTGGTTATTCTAGTTATCCATTCTTCTAATTTTTTTTCAAAGTTTTTAACTTCTTTGCTATTGTTTTGAATTTCCTCCCGTAGCTCAGAGTAGTTTGATCATCTGAAGCCTTCTTCTCTCAACTCGTCAAAGTCATCCTCCATCCAGCTTTGTTCCGTTGCTGGTGAGGAACTGTGTTCCTTTGGAGGAGGAGAGGTGCTCTGCTTTTTAGAGTTTCCAGTTTTTCTGCTCTGTTTTTTCCCCATCTTTGTGGTTTTATCTACTTTTGGTCTTTGATGATGGTGATGTACAGATGGGTTTTTGGTGTGGATGTCCTTTCTGTTTGTTAGTTTTCCTTCTACCAGACAGGACCCTCAGCTGCAGGTCTGTTGGAGTTTACTAGAGGTCCACTCCAGACCCTGTTTGGCTGGGTGTCAGCAGCGGTGGCTGCAGAACAGCGGATTTTCGTGAGACCACAAATTCAGCTGTCTGAGAGTTCCTCTGGAAGTTTTGTCTCAGAGGAGTACCCGGCCGAGTGAGGTGTCAGTCTGTCCCTACTGGGGGGGTGCCTCCCAGTTAGGCTGCTCAGGGGTGAGGGACCCACTTTAGGAGGCAGTCTGTCCGTTCTCAGATCTCCAGCTGCGTGCTGGGAGAACCACTACTCTCTTCAAAGCTGTCAGTCAGACAGGGACATTTAAGTCTCTGGAGGATCCTGCTGAGTTTTTGTTTGTCTGTGCCCTGCCCCCAGAGGTGGAGCCTACAGAGGCAGACAGGCCTCCTTGAGCTGTGGTGGGCTCCACCCAGTTCGAGCTTCCTGGCTGCTTTGTTTACCTAAGCAAGCCTGGGCAATGGCGGGCGCCCCTCCCCCATCCTCGCTGCCGCCTTGCAGCTTGATCTCAGACTGCTGTGCTAGCAATCAGCGAGACTCCGTGGGCATAGGACCCTCCGAGCCAGGCGCGGGACACAATCTCCTAGTGTGCCGTTTTCCAGGCCCGTTGGGAAAGCGCAGTATGAGGGTGGGACTGACCCGATTTTCCAGGTGCCGTCTGTTACCCCTTTCTTTGACTAGGAAAGGGAACTCCCTGACCCCTTGTGCTTCCCGAGTGAGGCAGTGCCTCGCCCTGCTTCGGCTCGCGCACAGTGCACTTCACCGACTGTCCTGCACCCACTGTTTGGCACTCCCTAGTGAGATGAAACCGGTACCTCAAGCAGAAATGCAGAAATCACCCGTCTTCTGTGTCGCTCAGGCTGGGAGCTGGAGACCGGAGCTGTTCCTATTCGGCCATCTTGGCTCCACCCTCCGCAGAGCTCTAGTTCTTAATAATTAATATATGATTAACTGAGACTATGAACAGACAGATGGCAAAATTGATACAGCTAGACATAGTTTAAGAGATCAAACATTTTGAGCATTACTGCCTAAAATTCTTGGACAGATCAAAGAGTGGTCATACATATAGAATTCAAAACACTAGAGATTTGGACAGTAGAAGAAATGTGTAACAGGAAAAAGAATCTCAAGTGTGGTAATTTTTTTTTCTTTATCATCTCTGTTCAGAAAATAATATAAAAATGATCACTAGGGAGATGAAGCAGGAGAGCGTCCTCTGTGGCCAAAAGCATTTATCAATAACCTTTAGAGATCACAGTGATGTTATGGCAGGGTCAGGAAGAGCAATAGTCCTTTTAATATGATGATATTCAAGAGAAACTGCTGGGACTGTCGCCTGGCTAGCACTTAAGTATCTGTAGTGAACTTAGTCATTTACCATTGAAAATGAGTAATAGGCTTGTGTTAAAAAGATAACTCTGCTATACATTTAATATATAAAAGGGGGTAATGAAATTACATCCTTGTCCACCTTATCTGGATTTTGCTTGCCTCAAATTCAGGCAATGACCTTGAAAGTAAATGTCATACCCAAATAAGACTAGGTCTAAAATGCACCTGAGAAGTTTCTAGGGTCAAAGGGTCACCTTCAAAGGCATGGAACTGGATAGATACACAGTGTCTACCATTGTCCTTCTCTCTTTTGGTCTTACAAAATATTATCACAGCCATTAAGATAAAAAGCTTTAGATTTTGAAATGAAGGGAAAGGTTAGGACCGTTTAGTTTTGTCTATTCCATCTTTGCCTCCACCTGACTATATGGCTGATGAACTCAATTCATCTCTCTGGGGTCGGCGTGCTGCTTTAAAGGAGGTACTGGAGTTAATATGTTATGAAATAGCTTATTTTTTCTAAGACTTCAGGGTTCAGTGGGAGGCATGGCTAATGGCCACTTTTTATGGCTCTTTTTATCTTCCTAGGCCCTGGTTCTTAGACATACCATGTGACTAATTATCAGTTGAAGTGACAGGGTTCATTTCCAGGCAGAAACATAGAAAACCAAGGAGCAACAAAACCAAGCCCCCACAAACCAGGGTCGGAAAACCAGGAGTGCTCATACTTTGCCACAGGGACCAAGGAGGTAGTGCATTCCGCATGATGCAGTCTCAGGTGGTGGTCCCTCTATTGGCCTAGGTCTCGAGTGATATAGCAAATTTCATCTTCCAAACCGTATTAGACATGCGTGAATGAGAAATAAATCTATCATAAGCCACTGAGATATCAGGATTGTTTCCACAGAATAATCTAGACAATCTTAAGTAGTAAATGTTCTTTAAAATGATTTCTAAATACGACATGTTGTCTCATTCCTTTATTTCTGTATCCAAGGGTGTCATTTTGAAATTGTGACTACTGATAGTTTGTAAGAGCAACTTATAGAGATTGCATACTGAAAAGGGAAATAGTAATGCTTTTAAAAATATTTTATAGTTCCATGGGATCATACAACTGGAAGGAATGTTTGAGAAACATTCATTTAAATTTTATTTTAAAGATAGAGAAATTATGGCCAAAAGACAAAAGATAAAGGCACAGATAAGAGCTAATGTCACTTTAAAATTATCCATATAAGACAAGTATTAATTAGAGTTCAATCTCTATGATTTTTCTAGAAAATAATGCAACATATCAGGCTGTAGATATGTTTCCACATGTATAAGTCTAAGACACCTTAAATTTTTAAAATATTTTTAATTTTCTGAGATAGATACTTTGGTAATTTTCTAATACTTCCCCTATTTTATTTGGAAAAAAAGTTATTAAAGTACGTAATTATTTCCTCTTCTCAAGCTTAAAAAAGTTAGCTAAAAAAAAGAAAAAAAGTCAACTGGTCCTTCTAATAGGGGAGTAGAAATAAATGATGGACCCCCTGAAGCCATGATATAACCATAAATCGTTTTCAAGATGAAAATTAACAAACAAAAATTTAAAAGCTCATTGAATCTAGATATTCCCATTTTAAATTGGGACGTATTAGGTGACGTTTTCTTGGTTATATAACAAGTTAGTAGCAGAACTAAAACTAACTCTCTCTATATATATATTTTCTGTTTGTTTGTTTGTTTTGAGACAGAGTTTCGCTCTTGCCACCCAGGCTGGAGTGCAATGGCACAATCTCAGCTCATTGCAGCCTCTGCCTCCCGAGTTCAAGTGATTCTCCAGCCTAAGCCTCTCAAGTAGCTGGGATTACAGGCATCTACCACCACACCCTGCTAATTTTGTATTTTTAATAGAGACAGGGTTTTACTACAGTGGCCAGGCTGGTCTTGAACTCCTGACCTCAGGTGATCCGCCCACCTCGGCCTCCCAAAGTGCTGGGATTACAGGTATGAGCCACCATGCCCGGCCTATATATTTAAAAAAATTTTTTTTCCCCATTTAAACCTACCCACTGCTATGAGAATGTGTGGGCAAACTCTATTCATGTTCATGACCTCTCATTCATGAATGTCTTCTTTCTTTAATCTACTATATTGGGGTAGGTTCCCCCATTGCTTTATAACATAGTACTTTTCTGTCTTTGAACTTTTTGTAAGCTAAAATGCTTATAATTAGAGATTTTTAGTTAAGTAACTTATTTTCACATGAAATTTCTCTCCTCTGCTGCTGTATTCTGTTTTATCTTGCTCAATCTGTTGATAAAATTGATTTTTATAAGAATTTATGATTAAGCTCACTTTTATTTGATACTAATTTTCTGAGTAATTCAGAGACAAGTGAAAAGATAAACTTATCTTCAATATTAGTTTAAGATGCAACTTTTTCTTCAAAGGCATGTTGCCTTATAGCAAGCAACAAAAGTGGTTAATAACTACAGTAGAGAGGGATAGTAACTTTGAGGCAAGATGGCCCACTAGACACAGCTCAGAGACCCTTCTGCTAAGAGTATCCAAAATATCCGTAAATCATCACACTTGAAATAGATGTTTTGAGAGAAAGCACTGAAAGTTGATAGAGAGGCAACAGACACCATGGTTGAAGACTGAGAAAGCTGGGAAGCCTTTTTGGAGTCCTTGGGCACAAGGACTGGCCTTCGTCCCAAACCTGACCTAAGGGGCTAAGAGCCTGTGTGCTGGCTCATACTCTTAAGTGCAACCTACTGGACTGTACCCTAAATTATACCACCAAACAAAAAGGCATTGTTTCAACACACACCACCTGGGAAACCCACCACAGGAACCTATCTACAGCCAAGAAATTCACACAGAGCTTTGGCCTGCTAAAAGCACCCAGAAATAAAGCCAATTGACTATATACAGCATATATCGCAGTCAAGTCTTCAAGGGAAAAAATAATGTAAAAACAAAAATCCCTATCCAGTGACAGCATGTTCAAAAAGAAAAAGACATGCTGGCTCCCTCAGATGATGAGGAATAAGTAAAAGAACCCTGACAGTTCAAAAAGTGAGTGTTTTGTTACTTCCAAGGGATTGCAATAGCTCCCTAGCTGTAGACCCTAACCAGATTGAAAGGTCTGAAATGATAGACACAGAATTCTGAATCTGGATAGTGAAGAAGCTCAATGAGATCTAAGCTATGTTGAAATTCAATCTGAGGAAGCCAGAGAAATAATACAAGATTTGAAAGATGGCATAGCTATATTAAGAACAACCAAATTGAACTTCTGAAATTGAAAATTCACTACAAGAATTTCAAAGTACATTTGCAAGCCTTAACAACAGACTAGACCAAACATAGGGAAGAATTTCAGAGTGTGAAGACTGTTCCTTCAAATCAACTCAGAGAAAAATGAAGAAATTAAAATGATGAACAAACCCTCCAAACTACCTGCAATTAGGTAAAGCAACAAAACCCATGATGAACTGGCATTCCTAAGATAGGAGAAGAGAAAGTAAGCATCTTGGAAAACATATTAGAGAAGATAATCCTTGAAAATTTCCCTCTGTCTTCCTAGAGAGGTCAACATGCAAATATAAAAAATTCTGATAACCCCTGTAACATATTATACAAGATAACAATCCCCAGTGCACGTAGTAATCAGTCTTTCCAAGGTCAGTGTGAGAAAAAAATCTTAAAAGCAGCTAGAGAAAAGGGCCACACCATCTATGATGAGAAACTGATCAGGCTAACAGCAGACATCTCAACAGAAACCTTACAAGGTAGAAGAGATTGGAAGCCTATTTTTATCATTCTTAAGGAAAAGATATTCTAAAAAGAATTTCATGTCTGCCAAACTAAATTTCATAAATAAGTGATGGTGAAATAAAATCTTTCCCAGACAAGCCCTAGCTAAGAGGATTTGTTAGCAATAGACTAACCTTACAAGAGCTGTTTAATGATGTTCTAAACATAGAAATGAAAGAACAATAATTCCCACAAAACACATACATAGACCAAGGACCTAGTGTGTTAGGGTTCTCCTTTTTAAAAATTTTTTTATTATTATTATTTTGAGACAGAGTCTCACTCTGTCACTCAGGCTGGAGTGCAGTGGCATGATCTTGGCTCACTGCAACCTCCAATTCCCAGGTTCAAGCAATTCTCCTGTCTCAGCCTCCCAAGTAGCTGGGACTACAGGTACATACCACCCAGCTAATTTTTGTATTTTTAGTAGAGATCAGGTTTCACCATATTGGTCTGGCTGGTCTTGAACTCCTGACCTCAGGTGAATCACCTGCCTTGGCCTACCGAAGTGTTGGGATTACAGGTGAGCCACCATGCCCAGCCTATTCAGGGTTTTTTAGAGGGACAGAACTAATAAGGTATATTATTTAGGGGAGTTTATTAAGTATTAACTTACACAATCACAGGGTCCCACAACAGGCAGTCTGCACGCTGAGAAGCAAGGAAAGCCAGTTTCAGTCCCAAAACTGAAGAACTTGGAGGTCGATGTTCAAGGGCAGCAAGTATCTAGCACAGGAGGAAGATATAGGCTGGGAGGCTAGGCCAGTCTAGTCTAGTCCCATTTCTCACCTACTTTGTATTCTAGCCACACTGGCAGCTGATTAGATGGTGCCCACCCAGATTAAGGTTGGGTCTGCCTTTCTTAGTCCACTGACTCAAATGTTAATCACCTTTGGCAACACCGTTGCAGACACAACCAGGATCAATACTTTGCATCCTTCAATCAAGTTGACATGCAGTATTAACCATCACAGGTCCACTCCTTGTCAACTTGAACCCATACACATCTCCTGAGATCCTATGTGATCTTCAAATAAAGAAAATAATAAGGCCGTAATTACACCTAACATAATACAGCTATCCTTAATACAACTAGAAACATACCAATCCCCAACTCAAATACTATTACACAAAGTTAACAATACTTAAATGTTGATATGAAGTCAATAAATCTTATGTCACATAATAAAGGAGAAAGGAAATAAAATGAAGATATTTTTGTAGTACAAGTGTACACATGCACAAACATGTTCTTAACAAAAGAAAGGAAATACTCATGAAAATTACAGTCCCCATTTCTGCAGCTGGTCACTGGTTGTAGCTGGTATTGATTCTTTGCTTAAGAAATGAAACCACATTTGGTATAGCAGCTGCAATTGGAGTCACCACTTGGTTAAACTTACAATAATCCACTTTCACTTTCCAAGATCCATCTATCTTCTGCACAGGCCAAATGGGAGAGTTGAATGGGGATGTGGTGGGAATAACCACCCTGTATCTTTCAAGTCGCTGATGGTGGCACTAATCTCTGCAGTCTCTCCACGGATGCGACAATGTTTTTTATTTACTATTTTTCTAGGTAGTGGCAGTAATGTCTTCCATTTTACCTTTCCCACCATAATAGTCCTCACCTACCAGTCAGGAAGCCAATGTGGAGGTTCTGCCATCTGCTAATATGTCTATGCCAAGTATATATTCTGGCACTGGGGAAATGACCACAGGATGAGTTCAAGGACCTACTGTAAGTAAGGCCTGGGAACTCTATTACTTACCTGACTCTATAAGCGCCTACTTTAACTGGAGGACCACAGTGATGTTTTGGGTCCCCTGGAATAAATGTCAGCTCAGAGCCAGTGTCCAGTAGTCCCTGAAATGTCTGATCATTTCCCTTTTTCCAATACACAGTTACCCTGGTAAAAGGCCAGAGGTCTTCTTGGGGAAGGGTGGGAGGAAGATTAACAGCATACATTGTCGGTAGTATACTGGGGCCCTTCCTCAAGGGGATCCAGCCTCCCTTTCATTCAAGGGGTTCTGCATCTGTAAAGTGGCTCAAGTCTGGAAATTGATTGAGGGGCCATGATTCTCTGGTTTTATATTTCAAATAAGTCTTTTGTCCATTCGGCCTAGAAGTTTTCTGCTTATATAAATTAAGTAGGAACGCAGTAGGCTTCCTATCCATTTCAATTCTAGGAACACAGTGATTTATTAGCCAATGCCAGAGCTCTACACAAGTCAGACTATTTTGATTGCTGCTTTACGTCTGCTGTCAATTACTGTAGGTATTCCCACCTTACCTTTGATGGTTGAGTGTTGCCACTTGGTCCCTGCCACCTCAGGACCCAATTATTTCCATTGTATTTAAATTTTGTAGTTGAGTGACTGCAGTTCCCACTATTAGATCTGACATACAGAGAAGAACAATTACAGGGCCTTTAAAAGATGGAGGTGCTGCCCTCACAAATATATTTCACAAGGCACTGGTCAAAGGTATATCTCCTGGATCCTCCCAGCTGGGATGAGTAGGTCTAAAGTGACTAATCCACTCCACCATCCCAATCTCCCTGAGCCTTTAGATTCCTTCCTCTACATAAAACCAAGGAAGATCAGGCATTTCCAGCTCACTCACAGTGGGCCATCTTTTAATCCATATTTCTGCTAACCAAGCAAATAAACTATTAGAATCCTTTTTAACTCCCTGAGCTGCAACATTAAATGCAGAGTCACTACCTGGTGGGTCCAAATCAATAAATTCAGCCTAATCCAATTCTATGTTTCTTTCACCATTATCTCATATCCTTAATATCCATTCCCATGCCTGTTCTTGAGATTTCTGCTTATATAAATAAGAAAACCAGTTATTTTCAAGTGTAGTGCACCTCCTCATGGGTCACTCTCAACCTCACCTCTAGGGACCTGCCAGGACTTTAGTCTAGTTACAGGTCTAGAAGCAAAAAGGGGTGTTTGGGGTGGCTCCTAAGGAGAATCAACATTATCTTTTCTGGTAACTGCCTCAGGGGAGGCCATCTCTGTTGCCTCAGGCAACAGAGGGTTTACCTCCTCAGACAAAGGTGGAAAGGCTAATGACAGCATGGGTCTGGGAGGGGATGTTGATAGGGAAGCTGTTTCTTCTGGCAAAATAAGGTTCATCAGAGTTTACAAATACAGTGTCCTCAGCTTCGTTGGAGTCCTCTCACAAATCCCCATTCCAAATTGCAGGGTGTCATTCTTTTCCAATCCGTGCCCTCACCTTAACAGTGACATCTGGCAAGGCTGTGCATGCACCTTTTGTTGCAGGTCAAGAAAGTCTTATTTCATTCCAGCATTAACCCAAAAGTCCAAGAGCAAAGTCTCATCTGGGACAAGGCAAGTCCCTTCTGTCAATGAGGCTATAAAATCAGAAGCAGGTTAGTTACTTCCTAGATGCCATGAAAGTACAGGCATGTGGTAAATACATCAGCTCCAAATGGGAAAAATTGGTCTAAAAAGGGGGGCTACAGGCCCCACGCAAGTCCACAATCCAAGAGGACAGTCAAATCTTAGTTTTGAAATGATCTCCTTTAGGTCTCATATCCAGGTCATGCTGATGCAAAGGTGGGATCTCACAGCCTTAGGGAATTCCACCATGTTGCTTTGCAGAGTATATCCCTTCTTCTGGCTGCTTTCATGGGCTGGCGTTGAGTGTCTGTTGCTTTTCCGGGAGCATGGTACAAGGTGTTGGTGGATCTGCCATTCTGGGGTCTGAAGGATGATGGTCCTCTTCTCATAGCTCCACTAGGTGGTGCCCCAGTGGGGACTCTGTGTGTGGGATCCAACCCCACATTTCCCTTCTGTCATACCCTAGCAGAGGTTCTTCATGAGGGCTCCAATGATGTAGAAAACTTCTGCCTGGACATCCTGGTGTTTCCTTACATTCTCTGAAATCTAGGTGGGAGTTTTGAATCCTCAGTTCCTGAATTCTGTGCATCCACAGGCCCAACATCACTTTTAGGTTACCAAGGTTTGGGGCTTGCACCTGCTGAAGCAATGGCCTGAGTTGTACATTGAGCCCTTTTAGCCACAGCTGGTATGCAGGGCACCTAGTCACTGCATACCAGGCCACACAAAGCACCAAGGCCCTGGGCCCACCCCATGAAACCATTTTTTTCCTCCTCAGCTTCTGGGCCTGTGATGGGAGGGGATGCCATGAAGATTTTTGAGATGCCTGGAGACATTTTCCCCATTGTCTTGGTTCCTTGTCACTTTTGTTTCCTTGTTACTTATGCAAATTTACATTTTGGTTCCTTCTTACATTTGGTTCCTTGTTACTTATGCAAATTTACATTTTGGTTCCTTGTTACATTTGGTTCCTTGTTACTTATGCAAATTTCTTCAGCCAGCTTGAATTTCTCCTCAGAAAATGGATTTTTTTTTTCTGTTGTATTGTTCAGGCTGCAACTTTTCCAAACTTTTATGCTCTGCTTCCCTTTTAAATATAACTTCAAATTCCAGATAATCTCTTTGTGAATGAATAAAACTGAATGCTTTTAAGGGCACCCAAGGCACGTCTTGAATGCTTTGCTGCTTAGAAAATTCTTTGGTAAGATACCCTAAATCATCACCCTCAAGTTCAAAATTTCACAGATTTCTAGGGCAGGGGCAAAATGCCACCAGTCTCTTAGCTAAAACGTAGCAAGAGTCACCATTATTCTAGCTCCTAACAAGTTTCTCATCTCCATCTGAGACCATCTCAGTCTGGACTTCAGTGTCCATATCACTATCAGTGTTTTGGTCAAAGTCATTAAACAAATCTCTAGGAAGTTCCAAACTTTCCCACATTGTCCTCTCATCTTCTGAGACCTCCAAACTTTTAAAACCTCTTTCTGTTACCCATTTCCAAAGTCACTTCCACATTTTATCTTTATAGCAGCACCCCACTGTCTGTGGTAACAATTTGCTGTATTACTCTAATGTCGTACTGTGAAAGAGAACTTCCCAAGAGCTGGGTAATTTATAAAAGAAACTGGTTTAATCGACTCACAGTTCTGCATGGCTGCAGAGGCCTCAGGAAACTTACAATCATGGCATAAGCCACCTTCTTCACAAGGCAGCAGACAGAAGTGCAAAGCAAAGGGTAAACAGTCCCATATAAAACCATCATATCTCATGGGAACTTAGTGAGAACTTATTCACTATCATGAGAACAGCATGGGAAAAAAACACCCCCATGATTCCATTACCTCCACCTGGTCTCACCCTTGAAACGTGGGGATGATGGAGGTTACAATTCAAGATGAGATTTGGGTGGGGACACAAATCCTAACCATATCAATACAGAACCCAGAAACACACACACACACACACACACACACACGCACACATCTATAAGCAACAGATCTTTTACAAGGTTGAGAAAAATAAGTAATGGGAAATGGTTTTCCTATTTTAAAAAAATGGTGCTAGGAAAACTGGCTACCCATAGGCAGAAGAATGAAACTACACTCAGACCTTTCACCATGTACAAAAATTAACTTGTCTGGTCATGGTGGTTCACACCTATAATCCCAGCACTTTGGGAGGCCAAGGCAGGATGATCACTTGAGACCAGTACTTTCAAACCAGCCTGAGCAACATCATGAAATTCCATCGCTACAAATAATACAAAAATTAGCCAAGTGTGGTGGTGTATACCTATAATCACCAGCTACTTTGGAGACTGAGGTGGAAGGACCACTTGAGCCCAGGAGGTTGAGGTTGCAATGAGCATGATCATGCCACTGCACTCCAGCAGAGGTGACAGAGTGATACCTTATTTCAAAAAAAAAAAAATTACATCAAGATTGATTCAAATTAAATGTAAGACCTCAAACTATAAAAATCCTAAAAACCTAGAAAGTACCCTTCTGGATATTAGCCTAGACACAGAATTTATGACTAAGTCCTCAAAAGCAATTGCAACAAAAATAAAAATAGACAAGTGGCACCTAATTCAACGAAAGCACTTCTATACAGCAAAAGAAACTATCAGCAGAGTAAAAAGACAACCTACAGAATGGGTTAATATATTTACAAACTATGCATCCAACAAAGGACTAATATCCAGAATCTATAAGCAACTTCAACAAATAAACATACAAAAAAACATTAAAAATTGGGCAAAGACCTGAACACTTTTCAAAAGAAGATATACAAGCAGGCATACAAGATCTCTGCTTGTCAGCTACAATTTCAAATTTCAGAATCACCTTCTCTGAAGGCAATATTGCCAGTTTTCTTTTTCTATCCATTAACCTTCCAAGACAGTGTACCTAGTTTTATCTTTTTCTAACATATATTTGGTCCTGTCACTTCTCTGTTTAAAACTCTTCAAGATCTACTCTGTGACTGTAGGGAAAATCTAAACTTCGCAGAGTAGCATTTATTTCTCTCCAAAATTGATAACAAATCTACTCTTCCAATTACATTTCTTACTTTTCCTGTGAACCTATGTCCCTCACACCTCCCACATCTCTGTGACTCCACCTTTACTCAGATTACTTTCTTTTCTTTGTATGCCCCTCTCTTGTTCTTAGTTTGTCTTCAGGTTACTTGATTTTCCATTTTATTTTATTTTTCTAGGTTAGCTTTAAATTATGTGCTCAAACATTACCTCCCGATAAGTCTTTTCTTTTTTTTGAGACAGAGTCTCACTCTGTCGCCCAGGCTGGAGTGCAATGGTGAGATCTCAGCTCACTGCAACCTCTGCCTCCTGGATTCAAGCGATTCTCCTGCCTCAGCCTCCAAGTAGCTGTGATTACAGGCACACACCACCATGCCCGGTTAATTTTTGTATTTTTAGTAGAGACGGGGTTTCACCATGTTGGCCAGGCTGGTCTTGAACTTCTGACCTCGTGATCCACCCACCTCGGCCTCCCAAAGTGCTGGGATTACAGGCATGAACCACCGAGCCTGGCCATTTGTTTTTTAATGATTAGTAGCCAAAAATAATATAACCCCAGCCTAATCATGCACCTTCATTTGAATTTTTCAAACATTTTAACTGTAGTATGTATTTAGGCTTCCAATTTTGGGTTCTCACAATGCTTGGGACATGTGCTTTTCACATTTCTAATGCTGTATAATGTGTAATAAAAGCATAAAGCATGACTGAAACCTTCAAAAAAATTAGCATCAGATGTATTGAGAGTGGAAATTAATGAAACACATAATAATAACGTATTAAAATCTATTCAGCAAATGATCAGTTTGGAGATTGTGAAGTTTTATCAAGTTATCAAGCAGGATTTCAATATAAGCAAACTGAAATGGAAAAACATTTTTCTCCAGTTACCATTAGTAAGTATGGTAAAGGAAAAAAATAGTTTATTATATGATCTGTCACAATTTTTTTTTTGAGGGAGAGTTTCGCTCTTGTTGCCCAGGATGGAATGCAGTGGCACAATCTCGGCTTGCTGCAACCTCTGCCTCCCAGGTTCTAGCAATTCTCCCGCCTCAGCCTCCTGAGTAGCTGGGATTACAGACACAGACCACCTCACCCACCTAATTTTTGCATTTTTAGTAGCGACCAGGTTTCACAATGTTGGCCAGGCTGGTCTCGAACTCCTGACCTAATCCCAAATGGCTGGGATTACATGAGCCACCACACTCGACCTATCTATCAATTTTTATCTTTCGTAAATGATAGCATTATAAATTTAAAGTCTCACTAGATGGAGAAATATGTGCAGAAATTGAAGGTAGAAACTGTACTGTTTCTTGACAGATTAAAAACTATAACTTAGAAATTCTGTTTTTCAGCTAAATCTCTGATATTTTTATAATTTTCTCTTTCTTCCAAAGTAGAATAATTGGGCTCTCTTTAACAAATTTCAATCTAACCAGGATTTTACAATTAATTAGGTTGTCATGGCTTTTTCCATTTTTCCAATAGTAACTTGTAAAAGCCTCTCCATGGAAGGCCTGTAAAACACTGAGTGTCTTAACTTTTATCGGACAATCCAGAAAAAATCATATTTGGGAACACCGATAATGAATTGGCAGAGAAATAGCTGAGAAAGACATTTTTTCTTTTAAAAAATGATCATAATTTAAAAAAAGAGGAATTTGGGGAAGTATTTAAATGAACACATATAGTAGAATTTAGTTTCCCTTAGCACAGCTCTGATGGTTTAGCTTCTTTCAGGAATGGTAAAAATGAATACTAATGAGTTTTAGCTTTACAAGCCAGCATTAATTTAGACAAATATCGAATATTTTGCTCTATTCTTTGATTATTTTGTTTGATAATTTTTCTTTAATTATGAATGCATAATTAATAATTTAATTATCCATATTAGTTTCCCCGTGTACTTTTAACTATAGCTTTTGGCAAAACTAACTTCAAAAAAAAGGAGAGACTGGCTTCCCAGCTTCAGGGAATTTCTGTGATGAGAGTCAAGGAAGCTTGGTTACCACACTCTTGAGTCACACAGGCAATATCCCCTTGATCTATCCTTTCATATTTTGGGCCGACTCTTCAAAATATGAAACTCTGGAGATGAAACATTGAGGCAAAAAAAAGGTTTATAGTCCTTGAGATTCAATATCCGCACATTTCCATCTCTCTCAATGCCTCTTTTCATTGATGTCAGAGTATCGGCTTAATTTGCAGAGCTGAGGACATCATTAACTGCAGCTTCAGATAAAGCATTTCAAAAAAATGTTCTAAAGCAGAAAACTTATAACACTCTAATACTTGAAACTTTTAACTTTTCCCATCATTATTCCAAAGTTAAAAGTCAAAAGTGAAGTCAAACTTAAAAAAAAAAAGTTTGTCTATTCATAGAACATCATTTCCCACAAATATCTCCTTAATTATTATAAGTTGCATCATTCATCGGGCAGGATGCCATTAGAAAAATATTTGGGGAATTTACTTGCACCGTCTATTAAACTTGAGGCTTACAAGCACATTTTATTTCTGAGCCTGTGTTCTAAACTCATATAAACTCATAATTGTATATATGATGATGAATTCCATTATATTGCAGGTACTTGCTTATATAATACCCACTCAGTGGAGTATTGCAGTTTTCTTATTGATAATAAAAATATTAATTATCGGCTGGGCACAGTGGCTCACACTTGTAATCCCAGCACTTTGGGAGGCTGAGGCGGGCGGATCACGAGGTCAGGAGTTCGAGACCAGCATGACCAACATGGTGAAACCTTGTCTCTACTAAAAATACAAAAATTAGCCAGGCATGGTGGTGGGCACCTGTAATCCCAGCTATTTGGGAGGCTGAAGCAGGAGAATCGCTTGAACCTGGGAGGCAGAGGTTGCAGTGAGCTGAGATCGCGCCATTGCACTCCAGCCTAGGTGACAAGAGCAAGACTCCATCTCAAAAAAAATATTAATTATCATATATTCAAATTTAAATCTGTCCATTTCTTTCAGTGCTCAGTGTTACTACTTTGTTCAGGTAATCAGCATTTCTTGGGCACAAAGCTTCCCAAGTCTTGGGAATCTATTATATATTATCTGTCCTGAATTCAGAGTGAATTCCTACAATACAAATTTAATTATGTCATCCCCTTGCTTAAAACTCTCTGATACCTACCTGTTGCTAGGATACTCTCCAAACTCATTAAAAAGGCCAAATCCTTAATAAGATGCTCCCATTGTAAATGCCTTTAGGTCAAGGACTGTCATTCGACCAGTGTTATATCTAGTGTCTAGCAAGGTGTCTGGTAATCCTAAGCACATGCTTAGGATGCATTGAACATTTGTGGAATAACTGTTGAATGAGTCATGATAGTAAGGTCATTTCATTTCCTAAATTTCTAAGTATACTGTCTTCCATTATTTTTTTAAAAAAACAACCCTCTGGCAACTTAATTATATCTGTCTCTTCAAATCTACATTTTTTCAAATGAAGGTTTTTCTCTGCTTTCTTATATACTAACTCCTTTGAATTTATTAAGGTGTTTTTTCTGTTGCATTTTTGCTACATATATATTCTATGGTATTTTATTACTTTTCTGAATATTTTAACATATATAACTTAGTAAAGTCCAAAGTTAACAGTTTAAATATCAAACAATATAAAGATGCAAAAACACCTTAATTTATCTCCCTGGAGCTGGTTTATATACTTTTGTTGTTCCGTATTTTGGATTTATCTTGTTTGTTTTTAATACCACAAATTTGATATGCTTATGGGTTAAACAATCAATATTAGTTTAAATTTACATGTAGTTACAAAATTCTGTACTTGCTATCTCATCTTGTATATTAATTGTGAAATTATATTCCTTCCTGAAGTACACTAATTAACAATCTCATTAATAAAGTTCTGTTGGGATAAAAATCTGTCAGTTATTATATCTATAAAAATGCATATTTTGGCCTTTTTTGGAAAGATATTCATAATGGAAAAATAATTTGAGATTGGCAGTTTTTCTTCTCAGCTCATTGAAGATATTAATCAACTATCTTCTGGATTCCATGGTTGCTGTTAAGAAAAACATCAGTTAAATTGGCATTTGGTTGAGGGAGAGCGTCCTTTGTTCTTGGCTGATTTTAGAATTTCTTATTTTTTTATTTTTTATAATTTTTTTTACATTTTCAACAAATTAAATGTAATTATTTTCTATTTTGTGATTATTATTTTTTTTTCAGTCTTTTAATTTTTTTTTTTTTTTACCTTTAGGGTCTTTTTTATTTATTTATTTATTTTATTTTGTTTTTATTTTTATTATTATACTTTAGGTTTTAGGGTACATGTGCACAATGTGCAGGTTTGTTACATATGTATCCATGTGCCATGTTGATTTCCTGCACCCATTAACTCGTCATTAGGAGATTATTTCAATATTTAACGTCTTTGTTGGTTTGTTTCTCTTTTTTGCAGTTACTGCTGGCTCTTGTTCATTCTGCATTCTATTTCTATGTATTTCAGTTATTTTTTATGGTCTCAAATTCCTTGGAATTTCATTTGTGGCAATTCTTTGATGACTGGGTTAAAAAGATAGTCTTCTCCAAAACAGATTTGTATTTGAATCTGCCAGATACTTGAGGGCATCCAAAATCTCAGATCCCTTTTTCACCTTAAGGAGTTTCAGGTTACATAATAGGCCAAATACAATGTTTCCTTAGAAATTCAGATTATGCATTCAAATTTCAATGGACAATTTTTTTCCTTATTTCCTTTTTCCCCAGACCCAGGGCCAAAATAGTCATTATCTTTTTCCTATATGTATTAGTCCATTTTCATGCTGCTGATAAAGACATATCCTTACAGTTCTACATGACTGGGGAGACCTCACAATCATGGCAGAAGGCAAAGAGGAGCAATTCACATCTTACATGAATGGTAGTGGGCAAAGAGAGAGCTTGTGTAGAGAAACTCCCATTTTTAAAGCCTTCAGATCTTGTGAGACCCATTCACTCTCATGAGAACAGCACAAGAAAGACCTGCACCCATGATTCAGTCATCTCCCACTGGGCCCATCCCACAACACGTGGGAATTGTGGGAGCTACAACGTGAGATTTGGGCGGGGACACAAAACCAAACCGTATCACTATATGTTTAGTTTGTTTCTAGTTCATATTTCGGAAGCACTGTGTTGCATGGAATCTCCTGTTAGATTTTACGCTCACCTTTGTCTCTCTGTCCTGTGACATCATTAATAAGAATTTCATTAGTAACTAGAGTTTGTAAGAACCCCAAGGTCAAAAACCCACCTCAGGACAAGCTTCTTTATCTGAACTTATTTTACTTGGTTTTAAGGCCTCTGAATATTTATTTTAATTTTTTTTCTTAGTCCAGCAGAAGTTTTAGTATGACTTGTTTTAATACATTTTAACATTTTTTATTGCTTTTACCATGTTTATTCAGGTTATCTGTTTAGTTATACAGCAGGAAACAAAATTTTCTTTTTTATTCATTCCTATCTAGATTTTATGCCATTATTTTGAAGTTTCAAGATCAATACTTTCTTTAGATAATGAACATTTTTTTAAAAATCCAGATTTCTTTTTTAAAAATCTAGAATTTCTCTCTATACTTCTATAGCTGACCAAAAAAATCTTTACATCTTGATTTCTTGGGCTTCCACCCTGTGACTCTCTCATTACCTTTTATAATTATAACTCATACTTCTCAGCCTTTTTTTTTTTTTAACAAAATCATCTTCTGCCTATTCCTTCAGTTTTGTTGTTCTCAGTTGTGATAATTAATTTTGTGGGTCAGCTTGGCTGAGCTATAGTGCCTAATTGCTTGGTGAAGCACAAGTCAAGATGTTGTTGTGAAGATTTTCTTTTTTAGATGTGATTAACATTTAGATTTGTGGAATTCGAATGAAGCAGATTACCCTCCATAATGTCTGTGGGCCTCACACAATCAGTTGAAGGCCTTAATGGAAAACTCTGAGGTTCTTGGAAGAGGAGAGAGTTCAGCTTCCAGATTGCATTTAGACTCAAGGCTGCAACGTAAACTCCTGCTGGAATTTTCAGCCTGCTGTTCGACTTTGAAAAAACAAAGAGTAATTTTAAGGAATTGGCTTATACAATTGTGGGAGCTAGCTAGTTTCGTGTGTGTGTGTGTGTGTGTGTGTGTGTTTTTCCCCTGTATATGTGAATTTCCAGCCTCCAGAACTGTGTGACAATAAATTTCTGTTGTTTAAGCCGTTCTGTTTCTAGTACTTTGTTACAGCAGCCCTAGAAAACTAACAGAGTCCATCCCTAGTCCCCTTCTTTTCTTTCATTATTCAATCTTTTAAGAGCTTGTTTGGTCTCAAGCCTTAGGACATATGAGTTTATTATACTATGCCTAACATTGTCAACATATACATCTGTTTCACCTTCCAGTTTTTTCAATGCTTCTTTAGCATTTCTACCTACATGACTGAGCAACATGTACCTGAAAAAAGTATTCCTCACACTCATCATTTTCTTATATAATCCATCTTGATTAAACACCTTCTATTTATTCCTGGCATCACTTTCACACTAAATATTTCCCTCTGCATCTACTGTGTTTAATTGATCCAGACAAATCTCACAATTCTATATCCATTCCTCTTGCCATTCTTAATTTATGCCCTCAACGTATCCTTTTTATAGTGTCTCAAATAGGGAAGGGGCATACGATAGCATCATTTAGCAGTACATTTCAATCTCAGGTTCCAGGGGAATTACTTAAACTTCCTTGAGTCTCTGTTTCCTCACTGATACACATAATTTGGTAAAATTCAGTTCTGATCATTTCAGTTTTCCTAATAATTAAAATTAAAATTAATCTTTAAAAAAATTCTAAATCTCTATGAAAATCTACAAATGTTTTAAATTACCAAAATCTTTTCTTTTCAAAATTGTTAACTCCTGTTTATTCCTCTAGACTCCCTACTTTTGGCTTATGTTCTGTGTACTACTAACATATAGCTATTTCTATTTTTTGAAAAAAAAAAAAGCCCCTGTATTTTATGTCTTTTTTTTTTTTTCTTTTGAGACAGAGTTTTGCTCTTGTTGCCTAGGCTGGAGTGCAATGGCGTGATCTCAGCTCACTGCAACTTCCGCCTCCCGGGTTCAAGCAATTCTCCTGCCTCAGCCTCCCTGGTAGCTGGAGTTACAGGTGTGTGCCATGATGCCTGACTGATTTTCTATTTTTAGTAGAGACGGGGTCTCTCCATGTTGGTCAGGCTGGTCTTGAACTCCTGACCTCAGGTGATCCACATGCCCCGGCTTCCCAAAATGCTGGGAATACAGGCTGAGTCACCATGCCTGGCCTATTTTATGTCTTTATGTATTTTCTCTGCTCACATTGTCTCTCTGCTGCCTGGCAAAACTCTTGTTACTTTTTAAGGTCAAAGACAGAGATCTTTTCTTCTGGAAAGTAGCTCATGAATGGCTATACTTATTCGCTTTCACTGTTCTGTGTAAGCAATGGCCCATGTCTGTAAGAACACACATCTTAATGTGCTGTAATTATTTTTGTACATGTGTTATCTTATTAGAAAATGGAAATTTCTAGAGTGTAAGAATAATGTCATTTTCATCTGTATTCCAAAAAGCATGGGCATTGTTTGCTGTGGTTCAGAGTCAGTAATTCCTCACGGCATTAGTGAATAACAACATCTGGCATTCTTTCAGAGCATGTGATTACATACAAACTAGACGACTCAGGTTAGGTCCTACCACATGAAAAGTCTTGTGCAGGACACAAGACTTTTGGGTAAAGTAGAGCTTGCTGTTATTTCTTGCTAAGGATAACATATTTTTGTAAGACTCTAAGTGAAATTTAAATCATAATCCTTTGTGTGACGATTACTTACAGATCAAGCCATCAATATAAACATAGTTCTGTGTTAGCTATGATTAAAAACATTTACTCCTCAATGATACCGAGAAAATTACTAGGGATTTCTCAATCTACTGGTTTGTACATATGTCCCACAAGCATATACCATAATAACTTATAACTTATTGTTCAGGCTTGCTGACACAGAAAAGATGTTTTTTACATGATGACCTGTGGTTGGAATCATTTTGTCTTGATTTTAAAATTTATTGTAATTCCTCGCTTCCTAGTGAGGGAGTTCTTTCTTACAACTGCAAAGCATAGCAACCTGAGCAACACTGTTCTGCTATCAACTAAATGTAAACCTTAAATAATTCACATCGCTTCTAGTTTCCTAATTTATAAAATGAGAATAACAGTGTTCACATACCCTACCTCCCAAGTTAGTTGTGAAGCATAATTAGACAATCAATATTGTTGAAACACCAGAAATGTGAGAAAGCACTTTAAAACGTTACAAGTATCTCATAAGACTGTGTTTTTCCCTCCAAGGGGAGCATGTTGTGCTTTCCTTTGATTATTTCTAAATAAGAAATCTTCTTTATTATCATTGTTTTGACCACAACATGTCCTATAAGCAGGTATGAAGGTTGAAGACAGGAACTGAAATCCATCAAAATCTGTCTTCTTTAACTTTCCAGACAGTCATATGATATTAAATTAACAGGTGAATTTCAAAATTCTGTTGTTGTTGTGCTGACATCTATGATAATGAGAAGATACTTTTATGGAACTGCTACGAAGGTGTGTTCACGAAGGTCTGAAATAATGTGTTATACCTTAGGTGAGTCCCCATATAAATTATTCTTATGTTAAATAGTTGTCTAACACCTTTTGCCTTGTAGACCGTTCTGCATGTCAAATCAAACCTTTCTTCACAAAGCATAGAGTTGTTCCAGGTAGAAAGATCCGTTCTAGAATCGAGATATTTTCTACTGCCTGGTAACAGGTGTAGGAAGGTTCCTGAAGCTTGCTAAATACTATCATCTTCAATTACTCTCCAGTTATTAGAGTTTCTTAAGAAAACCTGATACTTTCTTATTCTACAAGCACATGAACCAGTACCAGAGTCATAGATGGACAGTGTCAATGTATTTTCTTCTTCTTGGTTGGACTCTATTTGGTCAGTGCGAGCCGTCAGCTTAGATATAATTCCTTCTGCATTTCTGCACATGTGGAGCAGAAGTCAAGTCCCTGAGTACATTTCATATCTGCCAGTTCGGCCTTGATGTTTTAAGGAGGAGTTTTCTTTTCTGCCAAGAGGAGGAATTAGGATGGTAAAGATCATCATGGTTCCTACATTGCTTATTCTTCACAATATTTCAATTGGCTCTAAAAGAAATCATATCTATCATATGGTTGGTAGAACAATGCTCACTTACCGTACAATTTTGTTAACAAACATCTTTGAAACATCTGCTCATTCACAATCAGACCACTAATTAGTTACTAGCTGAATTTGGCTGAGATTGATCTTTTGTCTATGTTCATTGCTCGGATTACAAAGAAAATGATGATTTGAAATGCAGTATTTAGAACTTGGAATCAAATACTAACTGAAAAATTCCTTTTGTGTATTTTCAACTAACCATGATGTTGAATCCATTGATCTCTTGTTTTTAATGTAATTGTTTACAAAGCATATTTATAGTCACAATCATTTCTACTTTCAATTTATTTTGTAAATTATGAAAAAATATACATATATTTTGGTTAGAAATTCATGCTGAGGGCTTGCTAATCCTTTACTGCTACCTATAAGCACAGTCAAAGGTATGCTTGTAAAGGTAAATTCAGAAAACTTATTGAAGATTTTTAGCTCCTAAGTAAGGATCTTAGATTTTAATAAGATTAAATAATGTAAAAATAATGTAAAACCATCAGAGATGTTCGTTGAAAGTGAAAATTGAAAAATAAGGGCTTTAAAAAAAGTTGATAATGGGTATGTACATATTGACTTAATTGAATTGCTTGCACACGATCAGTTTCACAAACATGCTGGCAAGACAAACAAGTTCCTTATAGCACACGAAGGGAGCGGTTCAAGTGGTCACGGCAGGCATATTTAGCACCTAGTGGAGCCTTGGACACAGTCTGGGATTTCTTCAATTTTATGGGTCCAAAATCAATGCAGAAACTGTAGACTGGTTGAGAATCCCTATGGATGTCAGCAAGTCTTGACAGATGTGAGGAGTTCCTTAAGAGAGGTTGATATATATATATACATATATATATATATCACTAACTATTTTTTAAAAATACGAACTAGTATAATTTCTGGTGCCACTTAAATAGACAACTATGTTGAAAATAAATGAAATTATATATATATATATTTAGTAGATTGTGATGCTCAGGAGGTTTCAAATCATGAAGAAAATAACATGATTAGATACTATTTTGAATGAAAACAATACTATGTAAATTTTGAAACAGTGTTACGCTATATTTAAATTACAATATTATGAATTAGATATGACTTTTTCTCAATTATTTATGACCTATTAACTGCTGTTGTCAAAAGCATGCGAGTACGTGTGTGTGTGTGTGTGTGTGTGTGTGTGTGTATTTACAGTGAATGTGCTATACTTTAAGTACAAAAGGCATGGTGATATTTTCCAATAAAAGTACTCAGAATTCTTTTTCCAGAAGATATAAAGCTGTAATACTAAAGAACTGATAATGTGATATTATAGATGACCTCATTGCCAATATGAAAAATATTAGTAATCTGTATTTTTAAAATATATTCATATTTACTTTTTCTCCATTATTTATGTGTAGCTCACAGATCCAGAGGTATACCAAATGTAACATGAATCCTGTAGTCCTGTCTAATGTTCAATCATTACTTTTTTTGTGGGGGGAGGTGGGGGGATAGAGTCTCACTCTGAAACCAGGCTGGAGTACAGTGGTGGGATCTTGGCTCACTGAAATTTCCGCCTCCTGGCTTCAAGTGATTCTACTGCCTCAGGCTCCTGAGTAGCTGGGAAAACTGGTACACGCCACCACGCCCAGCTAATTTTTGTATTTTTAGTAGAGATGGGGTTTCACCACCTTGGCCGGGACAGTCTCGATCTCTTGACCTCATGATCCATTTGCCTTGGCCTCCCAAAGTGCTGAGATTACAGGCATGAGCCACCACGCCCAGCCTGTGTTCAATCATTTCATAACAAATATACAAATAGAAAAATATGTATTTAATAACCATTTCTACCACAAACTTGAACATATCCTAAATCTTAAATTTTATTCATGCTTTGCTAATTTGTATTAATTTGCATGACTATTATTTGTTTGTATCTTCAAATGCTGCTACATTTTTGTAAATTATATTCTTCATATTTTAAATATGTATTTATTATATCCCATCCCCAGCGTCTTCTTGTAAATAAGATATTTCAATGTTACTTTCACTTTATTATTTTATATTAACAAATCCAACCAGAAAAAATTTCTTTATTTTTCAATCTGCTCCATAACGTGAAGAAATGCCTTATAAGGTAAGATTGCCAGAAGATAGTGATCTTAATGAGTGGCCATTTTCAGGAAGCGGTAATAATCATTAGACACAGGTTCCCTGGAAACCCAGGGAAATGACATTCACCTGGAAAATAACACAGTTTAATTATAAACAAAGTTTCTGAATGTAAAAGCATTAATTTCCCATTTTCATACTTTCCATTGCCATTTTGAACTCATCATCGCTTTATTGCCGCTCTAGCTTTGCCAACTTACCATATCCAAACCTGTTTTCACAAGCAGCAGGAACATCTGTGAAAACAGGAACTAAGAGTCCCCTAGGAGAGATCTTGTTGTATCATTATAATTTTAATACAAACTACATGATGGGGCAATATTAGTACTACGATAGAAGATGCTACATTCCTTTGATTAAAAAGATGACATAAAATAAATGTAGGAAACATGGGGTCTTGATGGATATATTAAAGCAGTGAAAAAATTACTAAACTTATTTTTAATGTCTTAATATGGACAGTTTGAACAATCTACATTTAAAATAAGTCTATATGCATACACAAGGCTAAAACAGAGTTTAAGCAAATCAATACAGACTCCAAATGCATGTTTTTCTCATCACTTAAAATATTATTTGCTTTCTCTTGATTCTGGTAACCAAAGCATATCTGGGAATCTTTATTGATTTTAAGTTTTATTTTAAGTTGCCTTCTCCAAAAGAGTCTTAAGAGAGACTCATTTTGATAGTAAGTTTCCTGGGAACGAAGCCACACAGAATTACCCTTGTGCATATCACACTGTGCTCATAGCATAGACAAAATATTCAGATGGTTGTTTATATAGCACGCAACAGTTGGACATTTAGGAGAATCTATGCATGGATTTATCTTACTTTTTTAGGACATAGTTGGCATTGTATAAATATAGCTGCAATGCAGAAGAAATGGATGAAATTAATACCTGCTTATAGGAAAGCAATAGAAAACCTATATCTTGACCCACTCAAATTTAGCAGAACCTGAGTGCGATAAATTCTCATCCTAACAGACTCAATATGCTCCCTAACCTCAGTGATGCAATGCAGCTTATTTTAAATCAAAACACTAATCTTGAGATGGCACATCACTTCTCATTTTACAAAAGGTTTACCAAAAGTCTGAAAAACACTAACTTTTAATATCATTATTTCTTTCCAAAGCTTGTTTGAATGCATCCTGTAGAATTAAATCGTATATTCAAAGTTTAAATTCTAGTGGAAAAGCAAATAAATAATTAGAAAATAAATGTCAGTTTGATGCTTGAGCTTATTAAATTGTTAAGAGATGTCTGGCGGCTTCATTCAATTTTAAGTTCTGTGTGTAATGTGTCAAAGAAAATCCATCGGACAAATTAAGCAGGCAAAAAAGATTTTATTCAAGACTATTGCTGTAGGGACAGAGATTAAACTCAAGTCTGCAGAAACAAAACATGAGTTTTTTAAAGCACTGGGTGAACTAGTGAAAATGTACTGAAGCATGTTGGACTTCTGGCAACGTGAGAGGCCCCCAGTGTTTGCTAATTGAAGTTAGCCTCCTACTTTCTCACAGAAACTGGGAGATAAGGGCATTATTTATTTTTTTTCGAGGATTACATTTCAAAGAATGGCTCCCTGGTCCTTGAGAAGGATACTCCTGGTTGTAAAACTAGCAAAAGGCTTGGAAAAGATTTAATTCTCAAAGGGGTGAGGAAAGAATTTACCTTTGAAAGATTTCTAAAGTTTTCTAAGAAAAAAGGTCCAGGCCTGTAGTCATGAAGAAATATGTTTAAAGTTTAATCAAGCTGAGGGATACATTAAAACCATCTTGGTCGGATCACAAGGTCAAGAGATCGAGACCATCCTGACCAACAGTGTAAAACCCTGTCTCTACTAAAAAAAAAAATGAGCCAGGCATGGTGGCATGCGCCTGTAGTCCCAGCTACTCAGGAGGCTGAGGTAGGAGAATCACTTGAACCCGGGAGGCGGAGGTTGCAGTGAGCCAAGATCACGCCACTGCACTCCAGCCTGGTGACAGAGCAAGACTCCGTCAAAAAAACAAAAACAAAAAAACATAAAACCATCTTGGTCAAATGTTAAATACAGCAGTTGAAATGTATTCTCCTTAGTATTTAGTGATAATTGAAAGGAATCTTGCACTATGCCCATTTTCACTTTTATGAAGAAAAAAACCACTTTTGGTCTCTGTAATAAAATATGTGCTATCGACTTTACTGGTACAAACAATGGCCTGTTTACATAGTAGCACTTAGTTTACTTAAGCATAATATGGGACTAATAGCATTCCCACATGATTGGTTATAACTGAGATTACATGAAACTATAGGTAAAGTTGTTATCACAGGCCCAGGTCATAGACGCCCTGAAATAGAAAATAGTTATTGCATGTCATTAATGAACATAAAATCTCTAGATCCTATTTGAAATTATTATATGATTCAGTGATATAGATTATTATAATATTTTGGCGCTGCTTTCTCTTTAAAGTGTCTATTAAAACAACTTTTATATTCAGTATGTGTAACTTTACTTTGACTTGGGAAATATAAATTTTTACTTTGTTCTAAGCCCATAGTACCTGTCTCTTTATAGTAGTTTTCCTCTAGGCCAAATGAGCCAAAGAGAATGACCAAAGCAGAGGGAAAGGCCGTCTGAGAGGCTTTCATCCTTCTTTCTTCTTGGCTACCCGCTGGCTTCTGTTTGTTTCTCAATGGCTAGCAGCTATTGAGTTTCCTAGATGCCATTCTATCTTCCTAGCAATCTTTGGGCCTCAGGGTTATCTGCTGCTTTCCTTCTCTAACTGCAGCTCTGCTCTCTTTGTTTACCTTAGCTCTTCTCTCTCTCTTCTTGTTACTTGTTTTGCTTCTTCCAGTCTACTTGTACAGTGGTTAAAACTTTGCTCCTTCCATATAGTAGTTAAAACTCTAGCAGTCTTCTAATAGTCTTATTTATTTCTCCCGCCTCGTAACTCTACTTATTTCATCTTGCTTCAATGCCAGCAACTAAATATCCTAGATAATTTCATATTCAAACCTCCTAAGAAATATAATATCACTTGGTCATTAACCATCAGGAGTACTCATTTTACATGAGTATATTGTGTTGAGAAGTTTTGACTTCATCTTGGCCCTGATTTCTGATACTCTTATTTCTGTCAAAGAGCAGATACTTGAGATCACTGGTCAAGAAACAAGTTATTCGAAGAGGTGATCTGTGGAGATAGTAGACCCTTTTATGGAAGTCTTCTCTATGACCATCCCAAAGTAAAGAAAATGTGATTGACTAAAAAATCTATAGTTGATGCTATTAAGGAGTATAACGTGGGTAAAAATGTCCAACTTCCCATGTACATTTCACATGTAGAAGTCATAGAGAATAGCACTTCCCATGAAGTGGCAACTTTCTTTTTGCTTTTATGATTCCTAATTTATTGTTGCTGTTGCTAATAAAGCTATCTGATTAGGGCAAGAATAATCAAATTCTTCAGGAAGCAATCTTTGTTATTCTGCTGGTAGATTTTCTGTGTTTTCACTCTTTCCTGATTTTTCTGAGGATCGTAATTGTAATAACTATCTGCCCACTAGTGCGAGGTACAGGAACAACCTCAGCATGCAACTGAGTGCTTACTGAAAGCTTAAATCCGTATCAGTTTGCCATGTGAACCACATTTCAAGTACGTCCAAGTCTTATACCTCCCTGAAGTCTGTTTCTGCATTTCTCCACTACATAGGTTGCTTAAGGGGACTCAGCCAGTATCCGTGTTCAAAATGACCCTTCCCAAAGTCCACAAACTAATTTTCCAAAAAAAAGCCTGGATTACACAACTCACTCTTTTCTCAGGCTGAATTCTTGATCGCCCACAGTACGTCCCTTCCCTAAGTTTCCTGACCCCTTTTTATTGAGACTTGTGTCTTCATTCCCTTACAGTGTTTAAATCTGGAAGTCTTTTTCGCCATTCTCAAAAAAGGCCTACAGGGTCCTACTGAAAAGGAGTCACTGTTTATCCACCTTGATAGTCTTGTGCTCAGAAAATAGTAATGAAACTAAGAAACCAATTCTTTCTCTGCATCATATTTGTTCTAAAACTTGTTTTTTATGGTACTTAAATACAACTATTATACTAATTCACAAATGTTATTACAGGCAATGTTGCAAGTGGTCTGTGTTTGACTTTTTTGATTAGTAATCAAGATTAAAAAAGATAAAAGGTGGAAAGAGCAGAGACTTGAACTCAGATCTTCTGTTCCCAGTAGGTATTCTCTTTCCATAAGAAGATAAAAGTTATATTCTGGTGATATTTCAGCAAAACTGGCGAGCACAGGTGGGGTAGAGCAGTTATTTTCAGAAGCAGTCAGGGGTGATAGAAATTCCAAGTTTTCTAGGTATTATCTATGCAATATTTTCCCCAACATTTAAATAAAAGTATTGTAGCAGAAAAGTAACTTAATATCCGTATATCCACCACCTAAGTATTGTCATTAATATTTTACCACATGTAAAATGCATATATTGAAATCTAGCTATGGAATATAGACAAGTTGTTGTCATTTTCTTTCCTCACTGTGGTAGTTTCCCAGTGAGAAAAATAAATGTAAATAAATATCACCTATCTCATAGAATTCTTTGGGCATCACCCAACAGAGCATTTATAACAGATGATCAAAATACTTACAATATGATGAATCATAAAATTAATGAAAATGTTCTCTATGTGATTAGTTCTCTTTCCATTCAAGGGAAAAGGATCTACTCTGAAAATTCTCCAAGTAGTTGCAAGTTAAATTTATCATCAGAGACCAAACTTTCCCTAAGAAAATATTTTGATGTGAGTAGCTCTAGATTTCTGTAAGATTCCTTGAGTTAACAAAAAACTCACTTTAACTTCCTGAGATCCTTTGAAGTAAACATAATGTAGTGGCTGTCTTCCAGTCATCAAGGATCCATCAACCCCAATATTGAATATTTAGACATTGTTTAGTCTGCAATGAATTTATGCAATTATTGCAGTACTGTGTGGTTCTGGTCAGAATTGGTTGTTGGATACACACTTTTAAAATTAGCATTTCATAGGCCAGATGTTAATTCTGTTTGGCTTCTCATCCTAACTAATGATACTTTATGCTATTTCCTTTCCTCAAGAGGCACCAAGAGATATCACACCCAAGAACATTTATTAAGGAAAACATTTACTTTTAAAGCTGTTGGTTGAAAATAGTCTAAATGCATTTGTAGGTCTAAAAGCACAGCAAAGGTCTTTAAGTAGAGATAACATTAAAGTACACTAAGGTACTGTTGATTAGAGAAGTGTATTCAAAAAAAGAGTTTGTAAAGAAAGAAACGGGCTAATAAGGAAGCAAAAGAGGTCTCGAAAGATATATCAGAAAATATGAGTCTCACCTCTAGAATTGAACTCTATGATGTTTGTTTTTCTAATCTGTAAAATTAAAATGTTGTTAAAACATTATCTCCAATTTAAATATTAGCTTTGCAACTAGATAAAGGAAAGCTTGATGCTTTAAATAGAACTATATCAGAAGACTTTGATTAATAGAAAAGCATACTATTTTCTCCTATTTTATAGGTGATATGTGAAAAAAACTGAATTAGATGTGGAAAAACCAATATAGGAAGGATTTAGAGAAACAAGTATTATTATGCAATTTTGATTAACATGTACATTTATATAATTTTTGGCAGAATTTTGATGTTTGTAATAAGTTGAAGAAGTTGCAGACATATATATGACATGACTTACATACCTAAAGAAGGCAGGCAGGTTAGGTGGGCCTTCTATGTGTGTTTTTTTGTCTGTTTATTTATATAAAACACAACTGGAAGGAATATACAGTAAGCAGTTACCTTGGCTATTCTAGGAAAGCATAATAGGAAAATAATGATAGGAAATAGAAGAATGTTTATGTTCATCTAGGAAAACCCTTAGTTTTAAAGTTTTCTCTTGTTTTGAATTTTAATGTATTTAATAGAAATCCATTAAAGCTTTTTCTAATCAGAAGTAACTTTAAGGCAAGTCAATTGTTAAAACTTTCCCTTTATTAAGATATTTTGTGAATTTCCGTTAACATGATGGACTAAACCACAGTAGAAAAATTTCCACTTTTACTTTAAACATTATAATGGAACGCCTATAGATTCAACCAGTGTGAAACATTTACTCTCCAAGAAATACAGAGGATCACAGTCTTGGGGAATTTAAAATGAGTGTACTTAAAAATGTTCAAAAATATAAATAATAAAAATTATATAACATGAATGAGAATGGATGAATTTATTTTCAAAGTGAATAAATAGCTAGTCATTGAAATTAAAAGAAAAATGGGTAAGAATAATAGTCAACTAGTTAGAACAAGACAGAGAATTAATGAATGGAATATAAAAAGGAAAGTTACTAACTCTGCATCAGACCGGAATAAAAATGTGGAAAATGAAAACCTTAGATTTGGGAGAACAGAATGAAATGATGTCACAATAGGAGAGAATGAAAGAAGTCAATATAAGAAGAGAAAATAACCTAAAAATTTCTATAATTAAATAAAGTCACATTCTCAAAATAATATCACAAAGAGATTCTAAACAAAACAAAAAAAACAAATTTGTAACTACATACCACCTGGTAAGATTGCAGTGCATGTCCAGTGATATATTTTTGACCTAGTGTGGGTGAAATATCTTTACTTCAATGATTTTTAGATTGAACTATATTAAAGTTAAGGATTTGTTTTTAACAAATAATCCAATAGTAGTTGATAAACAGGGGAGAAAGAGTTTTCCTTTACAAAATTTGACGAGATTAACATTTAGAAGACACAAAGAACTTGTGCATGACAACCACAAGAGACCAAAAAAAAAATAAAATAAAAGGAAGGGCGGCAATATGGTCAAATTATATCAATAGTCAATCACATAAGATTAAAAGACTAAGGTATGACAGAAATCAGAAAACGGCGAATTATGTAATAAAATATCTATTTGTGCCATTAAAACGTTATTATTGGGAGGCTGTATAAATATAATATGTACACAGAAGACTATTCCTGGAGACTGCTGGCAAAGAATTGAATCTTAGAAACCATTCAGGAAAGTAATCTGGCAGAGTTTAAAGATACTCATATTTGTATATCCTATCATATTATCACATTTGTTGGCATATTTCCCAGAAGGACTTTTTTTGCATAACAAAAAGGGACACTCATATATTGTAAATTTAGTTATTGTTTGTCCTCACAAGAGACTAGTAGAAAGTCACTGTCCATGATTAAGGAGATATGATTAGAAATATGTAGAGAAATTATGCTGTGTATATATTATGCAATAATTGAGTACAATAAAATGCAGCTAAATGGGTGGATCATCAAAACAAGTTTGAGTAAAAAGAAGTAAAAAAATAGAATAATATTTAGGTGACATATCTATTAAAAGTAAACACCCACAAATACACAATCCATGCATGCACATATAAGGAACTGTATCAACCTTTATTAAAATATCTATGAGGGTGAGGGCTAGGGCAGTGGGAATCAGACAGGAGGAGAAAAGCATATATGAAATAAAATGATAAAACATGAATTTAAAAAATGATAATTTATTGTGAACGGACATTATGATTAACTCAATTCTGTGTGTTCCACAGATAAATGAGGAAAAACCTTGATCAATATAGTAGAAGCCTCGAGAAATGGGGACAAAGAACTAAGGGCTAAGGAAAAGATAATAAATGGAAAACACAAAATTAGATGGCAGAGACTTCCATTTGTGACAATGACAGAGTACCAGACACCAGATATACCTCCCAGCCTAAAACAACTAAGAAACTTTGGGAGAATGTTTGAAAATAAAAATATTTTCAGGCAATGGACAGCAGGCAGCACAATACAGAGATCCCTGAGGGTTGAGAAACAAATAAGGTGAATTCTAAATTATCCGAACTTACTGATTGGAAAGTGTTTCCAGGTTGCAGTAGATGCCCCACAGTCACAGTAAATCTAAACAAAACCTGGCACATTTTCTGAATTGAGGAAAAGGAGATAAATACTTGGTAGGCTAAAGTGGCTAGAATTTTTAGGAGGATGTACCTGGGATTAGAAGGCTTAAAAAAAGAGGGGGATGAAATTGGAGACACCTTTAATGAAGATCTCCTAAAATTTCCAGCTGCACATTAATAAACACATATGTAAGGAAACTGCCTGAGGCTGGTAAAAGATCCAGTAGAAAGGAGAAGGCAGAACAATCAACAGGGTTTCCATAGTGCTGGAAATAGTCCAAGATCCAGCAGCAGAGTGGAGAAATTTTGAAATACACAGGGCATTGGATTCAGTATTAAGAATGGTATTTCGTCAATGTGGGGACGCATTAGCCACAGACTAAAGCCTGCTCTAACCCCACCTAACCAAGCTCAAAAGCAAGACTGGGGCAGGGAAGAGGGAGTATGCAAAATTTCTTCTCAGGGAATATATCTTCCTCCCAGAACGAAACTCTAAAATAATTAAAAGAACATGCACTCAAAAGAAAACAGCTACCAAACTTTTAAAATTCAAAATGCCTAGCATCCAATAAACAATTATCTGGAATGAAAAAATATGTATTTTTTATAATGTGGAAAAATATAAATACCCCCAAATTACACTGATGACAGAATTTGTTAAATAATACATTAAGTAGTCATAAATAAATGTTCATATATTCATGAATGTAGAGAAAAGCGTAAATACATTAAAGAGAAAAAAGATATGTTTTTAAAAGACTCAAACTTCTGGAGATGAAAAACACAATGTCTGATAGGAAAAATACTGACTCCTAAGGGAGAATTATTTGCAGATTAGACATTATGGCAGACAAGATTATTGAACTTAAAGACATAGCAACAGAAACTGTCTAAAATGAAAAATTAATAAGGCATCAGAGAACTATGAAATACTTCAACACACATGGAACTAATATACATGTAATTCAAGTGTCCAAAGAAAGGGGGTTGTAGAACATATATTTGAAAATTTAATGGCCAAAAATGTTTCAAGTTAAATAAAAATTTTACCAAAATACAAAAAACTTCTAGCACATGAAAGATTCAGTAAACTTTATCATGATACATCGTAATGAAAACTGTTAAAAACAATAATGATGAGAGGTTTTAAAAAGCAACCAGAAAAAGAAGCATATTGTATAACGAAGCTTAGAAATAAGAATGACAGAATATATCTCATCAGAAGCAACACAAACAAAATGTTTAAAGAGCCAAAGATGAAAACTGTCAACCTAAAATTTTATTTGCAGTAAAAGTATAAAAATATCTGTGAAGAACAAAAAAGAAAAGATACATTTTCAGACCTAAAAATGCTGAATAAATTTATTACTAGCACAAGCTCTTTGTAAATGTTGTAACCAAGTGAGTAACAAAAGGAAACCTATATCTTCACAAAGGAAGGAATATCACTAGAACTATTAATAATAAAAGTATATGATACATAACCTTATTTTTGAAATTTCTTTAAAAGATTCAGCAAAATAACGATGCATTATACAGATTTTAACCTGTATAGAAGTAAAATACAAATGAAAATACCATTTTGAGAGAAGGTATGTGTAAGTTTACTGTTATAAGATTCTCATTTACAATGTGAAATTGGGGAATGATATAATGTTATTCTAACACAGAGTGTGCTAAGGTAAAGATGTATCCTGTAAACTTGGAAGGCAGCCACTTATTAATAAACAAGTGTAGCTAATATGTCAATAAAGATGATAAAGTAAATCATAAAAAAATCTAAAAGGAAAGAAGAGAGAAGGAGTAAAAAGAACAAATGAATGATTTATTTTCTCTTGGATATATACCCAGTAATGAGATCACCTGATCAAATGGTATCTCCTTTTAAGTTATTTGAGAAATCTCCAGACTGGTTTCTGCAGTAGCTGGACTAATTTACATTCTCGCCAACAGTGTATTGGCATTTCCTTTTCTCTGCAGCCTCACCAGCATCTGTTGTTGTTGTTTTTGAGTTTTTATTAACAGCCTTTCCGACTGATGTGAGATGGATCCCATTTTGTATCTAAAATATAAGTTGAAACATTTTTAAAAAAGAATAAATGAGACAAAAGAAATATAAATAGCAAGATTAAATATCTAAACCCCAACATATGAATAATATATTAAATGTAAATGCTGTAAAATTTCAATCAAAAAGAAGAGACTGTCATACTAAAAGTAACAGCCATCTATGTTTTCCAAAAAGAAATACACTTGAAAAATAAAATTGTACATAAGTTAGATAAACAACAGTTTATCTAGAGGTGAAGCATCTACACAACATGAAAAGTAAACTTTTATTGACTGTTTATGATTCTTTGCCATAGTGTGAATTAAATTTTATGAAGTTGAGCCATAAGAAAGTATATCAAGTGGGGTTTCTGGAGTATATCTTTCTTTTTTTTCTTACCACATTTTTATTATACTTTAAGTTCTGGGATACATGTGCAGAACATGCAGGTTTGTTACATAGGTATACATGTGCCATGGTGGTTTGCTGCACCCATCAACATGTCATCTACATTAGGTATTTCTCCTAATGCTATCCCTCCCGTAGCCTCCCACCCTGCAACAGGCTCTGGTGTGTGATATTCCCTTCCCTGTGTCCATGTCTTCTCATTGTTCAGCTCCCACTTATGAGCAAGAACATGCAGTGTTTGATTTTCTGTTCTTGTGTTAGTTTGCTGAGAATGATGGTTTCCAGCTTCATCCATGTCCCTGCAAAGGACATGAACTCATCCTTTTTTATGACTGCATAGTATTCCATGGTGTATATGTGCCACATTTTCTTTATCCAGTCTATCATTGATGGGCATTTAGGTTGGTTCCCAAGTCTTTGCTGTGCTGACTAGTGCTGCAATAAACATAGTGTGCATGTGTCTTTATAGTAGAATGACTTATATACCCAGTAGTGGGATTGATGGGTTAAATGTTATTGCTGGTTCTAGATCCTTGAAGAATCGCCACACTGTCTTCCACAATGGTTGGACTAATTTACACTCCCACCAACAGTGTAAAAGTGTTCCTCTTTCTCCCCATCCTCTCCAGCATCTGTTGTTTCCTGACTTTTTAATGATTGCCATTCTAACTGGCGTGAGATGGTATCTCATTGTGGTTTTGATTTGTATTTCTCTAATGACCAATGATGATGAGCTTTTTGTCATATGTTTCTTGGCCACATAAATGTCTTCTTTTGAGAAGTGTCTGTTCATATTCTTTGCCCACTTTTTGATAGGGTTGTTTTTTTCTTGTACATTTGTTTATGTTCCTTGTAGGTTCTGGATAGTAGCCCTTTGTCAGATGGATAGATTGCAAAAATGCTATTGGGAAAACTGGCTAGCCATACGCAGAAAACTGAAACTGGACTCCTTCCTTACACCTTATACAAAAATTAACTCAAGATGGATTACATACTTAAACATAAGACCTAAAACTAAAAACCCTAGAAGAAAACCTAGGCAATACCATTCAGGACATAGGCACAGGCAAAGACTTCATGACTAAAACACCAAAAGCAATGTCAACAAAAGCCAAAATTGACAAATGGGATCTAATTGAAGAGCTTGTGCACAGCAAAAGAAACTATCATCAGAGAGGAGTATATCTTATAGACTTAAAACCCCTCCCCAACAAATTGTTAGTTATAACTCCTTTGGCAAGTCACTTGAACCTCTCCAAATATCGTGCTTCTCAACTATAAAATCATAGCAATAATAACTTATTTCAGATAATTGTGGTGGTAAATTATATAGACTATTTGCCTTTTTGGTATGAAATAAATATTGTAAGGTTATTACACGTTTTTCTTTGTGGAAAGTGGTCTTATATTTAAAGAAACTTCTATGATGTTTATTGGAGAAACTGAAGACATTTAACTACAAATAATTCTTGATTAGAAAGCATAAGCGTGCATAAAATACAAAGAAGAATTTTGAATTCTGCCCTGGCTTAGATCTCTGATGTCTTAGAAGATCACCACATAATTAATAAAGATATAGCCCTAAGACATATTCATTTGTACATTTATAGGAATTTCCTTTACTTTTGACTCTTCTCATTTAAATTCTAAATAAAAATCTGCATGAACAAAATGAAGCCAAATTAGCATTCTAATTATATACTTTGTTATGGACTTAATGTTGGTGTTTCCTCAAAATTTATATGTTGAACCCTAACCGATGGTGATGCTATATTTAAAGATGGGTCCTCTAGGAAGTAATTAAGGTTAAATGAAGTCATAAGGGAGGGGACCTGAACTGATAGGATTAGTATTTTTGTAAGAAGAGATACCAGAGAGCCCTTTCTCTTTCTTTGCATGCACATGCACCAAGGAAAGGCCATGTGAGAACACAGTAAAAAGTACGCTGTCTGTAAGCCAGGAAAAATACCCTTGCCAGAAACTGAATTGGTCAGAACCTTGATCTGTACCTTCTAGCATCTATAATTGAGAGAAAACAAATTTCCGTTTTTTAAGCTATCCAGTCCACAGTCTTTTGTTTTTGCAGCCTGGGCTGGATAATAAATACTTAGTTATTTTAAAATTGGCAATACTGACAAATTATGAGGAGTAATATTGAAGCTATTTTCAGAAAAATCAGAGTTATAGGAGTCAATTGTTTTCTTCATTTTATTATGCTTATATTTTGCTCTAGGAATTATAATGTATAGAGCATATTATCTTTGCTCTAGGTTTTATTTTTCTACATCTATAAGGTATTATCTCCCTATTGTAAGTTATACCAACTTCCCTGAAGTTATTATACAAAGAAGAATGCAAGAAGAGCAAATTCAACAACACAGGTGTCAGTTCTTGTACATCAGTGAATCAAGCTATAAACAATGATTAAGCCCTGACTATTGTCTCAGGTTTAGGTTAGGCTGATATATAAATGGATTATGTAAGAAGGCTGCCTTAGGAAAAATAATTTAGTTGAAATAGTAAGAGTTGCATATATGCTATAGTATTATAAGCAAACATACATAAGAAGCATACGCTATTAATATCAGTGTTTTAATCATAGCCAAAGGACAATAAACTTGCAGCGACATGTGGACCTTTGTGTGAGAGAAAATTAAAATCTCCTTTGTACTTGAAGGTAACAGAGAGCTTGTAAGGCAACTAGGACTTGAGGAAATACAATTTCAAGAAAATGGGAGTTGTGCTGGAATTTGGTATGACATTTTGCAGCAGCTATTTCCCTCATAATATTTTCCAATTCTGAGAACAGAGTAAAAAGTTGAGAATCTCAGCAACACTTGAGAAATGGTGTTATACTAAGAAGCCTGGAAAAAGAGATCTTGTAGCCATCTTTAACACCAAAGACCACAGATACTCAAGGCCCTTGAATTACAGTGCAGCTTGAATGCAGATCAGTTACAGACCAACCCAGGTTCGCAGCTGGAACCTCTTGAAGTCTGTGCTCTAGAACCATGGTGAACCAAAGAGTGGAGACTTAACTCAAAATGTAGTCTAACTTTTAGTCATGATGACGCCAAATTCGATTAAGGTGATTAGTGGTTCCATCTTTCAAGCAAAGATATAGGTGAACTCTCTAGGTAAGAGGAAAAAAAAATCACCCAGAGACTACAAAATTCCATACTTAAGGCCTGATAGTCAATGAAAATCATTCTACCCCTTACATGAGAGAACAACTGATCGAAACTCAACTGAAAACAAACATTGGTTTTATAACCTGAGACTTGACTGAATTCATTTATCAAATATAGGATTCCGTTAGAGGAGTCTTTAGGATTTTCTTTATGTATCATTATATCATTGGCAAACAGAGATAGTTTGACTTCCCTTTTTCCAATTTGGATGTCCTTTACTTCTTTCTCTTGCCTGATTTTTCTGGCTAGGACATCCAATACTATGTGGAATACAAGGGGTGAACATGGGCCTCCTTTGTCTTGTTCCAGTTCTTTCAACTTTTCCCCATTCAGTATGATGTTGGCTGTAGGTTTGTCATGTATGACTTTTATTATTTTAATGTATATTCTTTCTATGCGTGGTTTGTTGAGAGTTTTTATTATAAAGGGATGCTGGATATTATTGAAGGCTTATTTATGTCTTTTAAGATGATCATATGGTTTTTGTTTTTAATTCTGTTTATGTGATGAATCACATTTATTTACTTGCATATTTTGAACTACCCTTGCATCCCTGGGATGAAATCTACACGATTATGGTGGGTTATCTTTTCGATATCTTTTTGGATTTGGTTTGCTACTATTTTGTTGAGGATTTTTGCATCTATATTCATTAGGAATGTTGGTCTATAATTGTTTTCTTTTCCTTTCTTTTTTGGTTATTTCATTTCTTTCTCAATCTTTTGGTATAGTTTAAGTAGTACTGGTACCAATTCTTCATTTAATGTCTAGTATAAATTAGTATCACTGCTATACAACAATAGTGACCAAGCTAAGAATCAAAGAACTCAGTCTCTTTTACATGAGCTGCACATAAAATAAAATAAAATAAAATAAAATACCTAGGAATATACTGAAGTAAAGAAGTGAAAATCTCTACAAGAACTACAGAACACTGCTGAAAGAAATCATAGATGACACAAATGAATGATAACGTATCCCATGCTAATGTATTAGAAGAACCAATATCATTAAAATAACCACAGTACCCGAAACAATCGATATATTTAATACAATTTCTATCAAAATACCAACATCAGTTTTCACAGAATTAGAAAAGACAATCCAAAATTCATATAGAACAAAGAAAGAGCCAGAATAGCCAAAATATTCTAAGCAAAAAGAACAAATCCGAAGGTAACACATTACTCAACTTCAACGTATACAACAAATCTATAGAAACCAAAACCGCATAGTACTGGTGTAAAAGTAGATACATAGACCAATGGAACAGGATAGAGAAAGCAGAAACAGAGTAAAATACTTACAGTCAACTGATCTTTGACAAAGCATACAAAAACACATATTCATGAAAGGGCACCCTGTTCAATAAATGGTGCTGGGAAAATTGGATAACCACATGCAGAAAGAATGAAACTAAATCCCTATCTCTCACCATATACAAAAATAAACTGAAGATGGATTAAAGACTTAAATCTAAGACCTGAAACCATAAACATTCTAGAAGAAAACCTAGGAAAAACTCTTCTAGACATTGACCTAGGCAAAGAAGTTATGACTAAGACCCCAAAAGCAAATGCAACAGAAACAAAAATAAATAAAAGAAAATGAAATGGAAAAGCTTCTTCACAGCTAAAGAAACAATCAACAGATTGTTGTGAGCTATTAGTTATTTAATATTATGTTGTTTAATTTCCACATAGCAGCAAATATTCCAAATTTTCTTTTACTATTCTAAATTTATTCCATTGTGATCAAAGAATATGCTTTGTATGACTTCAAATTTTAATTTATTGAGGCTTGTTTAATTGCCTAATATGGTCTATTCTGAAGAATATGCCACATGCACTAAAGAAAACCATGTAATCTGTTGTTAGGTGGATAGTTCTAAAGATGTCTAACAGATCTGATTGGTGTATAGTGTTTTTATGCTTTCTATTTCCTTGGTGATTTATCTTGTTTTATTCACTAATAAAAGTGGAATGTTAAAGTCTTCAACAATCTTTATTTAAATATATATTTCTCCAAATCAGTTACGTTTTGTTTCATGTATTTTGGGGCTCCATTGAAATGTGCATATATTCCTATAATTTTATACTGTCTTAATGGATACACACTTTTATTATTATTTACTGTCTTCCTTTGTCTCTCATCAGTTTTGTCTTAAGGTTTATATTGCTACACATTAGCATAGCCTTTCCAAATTGTTTTGTGTTACTGTTTGCGTGGAATATCTTTTTTTATACTTTTACTTTCACCTTATTTGCATCTTTGAATCTGAAATGAGTCTCTTGTTGATGGCATATAGTTGGATAAGGTTGGTGTGTGTGTGTGTGTGTGTGTGTGTATGTGTGTTCCTTTCAATCTCTTCTTTTTAATTGTATAGTATATTATTGTTTAATATAGTTACTGGAAACAAATGACTTACTTCTACCATTTAGTAATTTGTTTTCTATATGTCTTATATTTTTTGTCATTCCTCAGATCTGCTATTACTGACTTTTTTTGTGTCAAATAGATATTTTCTAGTGTGCCATGTTAATTGCCTTAGCATTTCTTTCACTATACATATTTGAGTAATTTTCTTAGTATTTGCTTTTAGAATTATAATTAACATAATTTATAATAATTCATTTCACATTAGTAACAATTTAGTTTCATTAGTATATGAAAACATAGCCCTATCCCCTCAATATGTTGTTGTCACAAGTATCATCTTTATACACTGTGTTTTTATCTACACAGATTTATAATACTGTTTTTTGTACTTGCCTTTTAAATAATAAGGAAATAAGAGGAGTTTCAAACAAAAGATATATCTATCCTGACATGCATATCTGCTTATGAAGTTGCCATTACTGGTGTTCTTTTCTTCGTATGTATTCAGATTATTAATTTGCTTTTATTTCAGCCTAAAGGACATTCTTTAACATTTCTGGTAGGAAAGGTCTACTAATGACAAACTATCTCAATTTTTATTTATCTGTAACGCCTCCTTCATTTTGCAAGAAGAGTTTTACCAAATACAGAATTCTTGGTTAAGAGTTTTGTCTTTAGCAATTTAAATATCGTTCCCCTACGTGCTGGCTTCTATAATTTCTGATACAAATTAGTTATTATTATAATTGAGAATCTCTTGTATGTGGCAAGCTGATTCTCTCTCAATGCTTCTAAGATTTTCTTTTTTTCTTTGTCCTCCTAAAGTTTGATTATAACATGTCTGGTGTGGATCTCTTTGAGTTTATTCTATTTGGAATTCATTGTGCTTTTCAGCTGTATAGATTAATGTTTTTCATTAAATTTAGGAAGCTGTCAACTATTATTTATTCAAATATTCTTTCTGTCCCCCTTTTCCTCTTCTTTTCTGCTGGAACTCTATTATGTAGATATTGGTAACACATCATAGTGTCCCAGGACTCTTAGTATCTATTTATTTTGTCTCATATTTTTTATTTATATTCTCAGATCAAATAATCTCAATTAACGTATCTTTATATTTGCTTTATTCTTTCTTCTGCCTACTCAGATCGGCCAGTGAAACTCTCTAGTGTTTTTCTTTTTCCATTTCAGTTTTGTAATTTTTGTCTCCAGAATTTGTTTCATTTTTATAAATTATGTATCTTTATTCATTTTCCTTACTTGGTATGAAAGTTTCCTCATGGTAATTTTGGGTTATTTGCACATCTTTTGAGCATTTTTAAAATAGTTGGTTTAAAGTCTTAATTTAGTAACTGCAGTATCTGATCTTTCTCAGGAAGAGTTTTTATAGTTTTTGAATTTTCCCATGTAGCAACCATACTACTTTTTGTGTGTTTCTTATAAATTTTGTTGAAAATAGAATATTATGTATATTCGAATATACTAATTTTTGGAAAACATTATCTTTCAGGTTTTGTAGTTGTTGCTTCTTGTAGATCTGCCTTTTTAGTAACTTTACTGAACTAATTTTGTGTGTATATATTTTTTGATATGGGTGGCTATTGAAGAATCTGTTTCATTAGCTCTGTTGTTAGCTAGGGTTGGCCAGAAGTTTTCTTAAGTGTCTGGGACTGAAAAATACATGTTCCAATTTCTGAACATAGGCTTTTTGAGTGGTCACACATGCCTTTGAGACACAGCTAGGTAGTTTACAAGTCTGTCTGAGCCCTTATTTCTGATTTCCACTAAGCTTAAATGCCACCCCGACATAAGAGCTTAGAGCATTTTCAGAACTTTCCTAAGCATGTGCATATCTTTATGTGTTCATGGCTTTCTAGAGTCCCATAAACGTTTTGGAGATTTTCAAAGCCCTAGTCCCCAAGTAATTGTATTCCCCAGCTTTCCTTCAAGATTTTTGTTTAGTCTATTGTTTTTCCCCACAATTAGCCACTGTCCCAGGCAATAATGGCTAATACATTTGCCTCTTAAAGGCTTTAAACAAATGTGTCCTGAGCAGCTGCTGCAGCACTGAGACTGTTCTGAGGTAGACCAAGCACACTAGCACAATTCTTGGCAGGTAAGTTTCATTCTGCAACTTTGTGCACCAGTACCTGAACCAGGAATATCGTTGTTATCTTCAAGGTAACCAATGAATTGAGAGTGGGAATGGGAACAGGGTAAGTTAAATGTCACAAAACTCTTTTTTCTTACTGAGATTTTCATAATTTATTTATGGATTAATTTATTTATTGAGGTTTTTTTTTGGTTATGCATTCCCATGGCTGCTGTAAGTTTTAGTTTCTAGAGTTCCAAAAATTTTGACTTAAGCAGGATTTCCGGTTTATTTTTTGCTTTTGTGGAGAAATAGATTTTGGAATATTGTAATACATACATACATGAAATTATCAAAAGATGGCTGTCTTGCTGGAAGCTAAATTTCAGTATACTCCCACCGTTTTTCAATCTCAAATCTGTTTCCCATTTCTGTTTCCGACACCTGGCTGAAAACTTTGGTGTCAGTTTTGCAGGGATTGTCTTTCTTTATACCTTACAGTTAGTAAATTGTCAGTAAATTGTCAGCACCCCATTTCTCTACACCATCTCCTTACATGAAATTCTCAGGATCTTTAAACAAATCCACTGCGATAGCTTCCTAGCTAAAAGTTATGCCTCTAGACTCTTCTCCACCTAGTGTTCTAAAAGTAAACTTTTCTCTCTTTTATTCCGATGTCACCCAAATTCTTTTAGGCAACAAAATAGAACTATTTGTTGATTCTCAAATATTGTGTATGTGTCCATGTCTATGTCAAATGTCTTTTTGTTACCAATAAAATCTAAGTTATTGATATTATTTATCCGATTACAAATACCACATATTTGGGGGAACTCTTCCTCCCACAATAGAGGTTTAATCTCTGTTTTTACTAATGTTACTTTATCCTGTCATTATTTTATTGTAGTCTTTGTATGTATATATGCATTATACTTCTTGGAAAGTCTTCTGAGGGCAGAGATTGGTCTTTTTATTTTTGTATCTAGTACCTTTCTACGCGTTTTTGCATGAATTTTCTACTCAGAAAATATGTGTTGAATTGAGCGAAATACTTAATGTAATTTGCTGATCAAAATTTGGCAACATGTAATTCATTAAATATACATGTTTCATGTGTGTACCAACCATCGAATCTAATAATTATGAATATCCCCCAGATATTGTTATTCTGTTGCAGAAAAGAGTCAAATAGCAGTTATGTTAGAAGAAGATTAAATATATATGTTTTTTGTAGAAATGCCAGAGGAAGTCCTCATGAGCAAATCTTCAATATAAGCTGGAAAATATAGCAATTGCACTTTTTACTTTTATGCAAAGAAAGTCTATATTTATAGATCAGCTGGCTATACTTTCATAGAAATCTTTTAAAATATTTGCATACCTTGAGGATTAAAGATAACTCCTTTATAAAAGATCACTGAGAAGTTATATTATAATTAAAATTTTATTTACTGTATGATCAAAGTTGTTTTGTGACTTTTCCTTGTCTTCCAAATCACAATAAATAGGTATTTATCTCCTTGCTTTTAGTCAAATGATTGTAAATGGGCATTGAGGGAATATTTTTCTTCAGATCTGTTGACTGAATTTTTGTAAGGCTGTGAGCCAAGCTATTCTTACCTCTTTAATATTCTTAGTAATTACTCCACACAGTGCTACTATTGCTCATTCTGTTCTTCATTTACAATAAGGACAGACACTGATTAATTACCTCTGATTCTGTTGGCCAGGTTTCATTACCGATACAAAATATATTAGTAGTCTTGGAGGGTGGATATTTTTAAGGGTTTTTCATCAAAGTTTCTCATTGTGCATCCTCGGTGTGATCATCTTTCTGTTGTCCTCTTCATTGAATGGAAAGAAGGCTCAGCCTCTGTTGACATTTCCATCATGTCTTGACTGTGCGGCATTATCTTAACTTTTATCACCAAATTTTGAATTTTCTCAAAAACTTTTATAGGTATTATGCTAATCATTTGATTCTCAGCACACTCAAGAAGGGAAATGAAAGTGAATGTAACTGTGCCTATTTACATATGAGAAAACTGAAATCCAGAAAGGTTACATGAGTTAAGTTTAATGGCCAAAACCAGTTCTGCTGAGAACTAGCTCATTTCTATTTTTATAAAGTTATGCTGCTGTCACTGATTGATTATAATCTTCCTGGACAAAAATGTTTTCCATGTAATTATTTTTATGCTATCTCAGAGGGATTTTGGTAAAGAAAACTTATTTTACCAATCTTGAGAAATGCAGAAGAAAATAACGTTATTTAAGCTTGTATAGTTTCTATGTCATGTTTTTTTTTTTTTTTTTTTTCTTAAGGGCTAGAATCAGTGTAGTGTACTAAGATATTAGTAATTCTTTTTATTAGTAGTATTTATCACGTTTCAGTAGAACCTTCAATGAAACATATGTATCAAAAATGGCACCAAGAATATTGAAGAACTAGTGAAAAAGAAAACCTGATAGCATAGTCTACATATGCAAATTTTCCTTCATTGGTCCCATTAACCAACTTATGATAAACTTTAAATAAACTATTTATTTTTAACTAAAGGAAAGCTACCTTCCATACTGTGAAAGGAGCAAAAGTTACATGTGATATTCAAACCCACTTCCTGGTATTGTGGCATACCTGAGTGTATATATATATATATATATATGTTTTAAAGACTTTTATGACATATTTTAGTTCTAAAATTCTGATAATTTTAAAGGCTGATGAGAAAAACTAAATATATGAAAATATAATCCAAATAGTTATGAATTTTGAGTTTAGCATTTTGTCATATATCTCAGAACTTAACAGAAACAAGGTTCTATTTTGGGACATATATTGATGAATAGAGTACCTCATTTTAGTTTTATACCATATAAACCACTTTCTACCCATAGGAGAAACCTTGCTGCAAGATACAACCACAGGGAGATTAAGGGAGGTGGTGCTTCCTAATAGTGAAGAGTAAGTAGCTAATAGATATCTGGCTAGAATATTTAATCTCATGAATTTTGTTACTCTCTCATGAAGAGAGTTTAACAAATTAGAATTAACTTTTATATGTAACACTTTGTCAGGTAAACCTCATCTGAGGTTGATGATGTTTCATAAGCAATCCCCATCCAGAGAACAGGTTGGAATTTAGTGTTACTGCTGTATTTTTTAAACTCTCTCATCACCTTTACATTGTGTTGAAATGATCTTTATACATAATTTTGTCTCTTTATAGGTATTTCATAGGATAGACAATAGCAATATCATCACAGATGTTTCTTCATGGGGAGAGACAGCTGTGTTCACCTACAGGTAGTATGTACTATGAAGAACTTAATTCAAACAGATGCTATCTAATTAAAACATTATAAGATGCATCGCTTCCCCTTCCCACCCCTATACAGAAACACATCTCAGAGATTAGTAGAAAGAAAGTTCTATATTAGCTGCAGTTTTTACATGTTTATCTTTACTCATAAGTCAATATATTTATAGATTATATCAAAGGTATTTCTTTATTATAAATTTTAAAGATAGAGAATTTATGTATTTCTTTTCATAGTGATCTTCTTCTGCTTCTCCAAATCTTCATTTGAACCAAAATTCTGACCTCTTTAAGTTCAATACGTTTGGATGATTTTCTGTGGGGAACAACAAGGCTACCGGATACTGCTTATCAGGAAGCCTGATTCCCCTCCCTCTCACACAATCCCCATAATGCTCTTTTTGCCTAAATTTTGATTGGCTACTTATTGGCTTTCCAGGAAAATTTCCTATTATCTCATTAAGGCATACATACATTGCTTACATCTATTTGAATGATTCTAATCACTTGCCTATTTACAAATTTTGATTTTTTTTCACTTTGCTATTGTTCTTCATTCACTTGTGTGCATTGTCTCAGACCTCCAGCAGTACTATCTTGCTAGAAGTGGAGAGAGTGGTTATCCTCGTCTTGTCCCTGATTGTAGAGGGAAATATTTCAATTTTTCACAGTTGAGTATGATCGTAACTGTAAACTTGTGATATGTGGTCTTTATTGTGTTCAGATACATTATATCTAATTTGTTGGGTTTTTATTATGAAAGAATGTTGAATTTTTTCAATGTTTTCTCTGCATCTATTGACATGAGCATATGACCTGAAAGTGTGAAACTCCTAGAAGAAAACGTAAAAAAAAAAAAAAAAAAAAAAAAAAAAAAAAAAAAAAAAAAAAAAAATCTCCTTGACACTAGTCTTAGCAATGATTATTTTGAATATCACACAAAATCATAGATAATAAAAAACAAAATAAACAAGTGGATCTATACCAAACTATAAAGCTTCTGCACAGCAAGGGATACAATTCACAAAATGAAAATGCAAAACATGAAATGGGATAAAATATTTGCAAAACATATAGCTGATAAGGAGTTAATATCCAAAATATATTAAGAACTCACTCACTTAACAATAAGAGACTTACACTGAATAGACATTTTTCCAGAGAAGACATGAAAATTGCTAGTGAATATATGAAAAGATTCTCAACAATATGAATCATCAGAGAAATGCAAATTAAAACCACAAGGAGATATCTCTTCATATCTGCTAAGATGACTATTATCAAAAAGTCAAAAAATACAAGTATTCATGAGGGTTTGAAGAAAAGAGAACTCTTGTACACTGTTGGTGGGAATGTACTTTGGGATAGCTATTGTGGAAAAGAGTATGGAGTTTTCTCAAATATTAAAAATGGAACTACCATATGATCCAGCAATTCCACTTCTGGGTATATGTCTAAAGGAAATAAAATCAGTATCTTGAAGAGAGAGCTATACTTCCAGGTTTATTGCAGAATTTTAAAAATAGCTAAGACATGAAAGCAACCTAAGTGTCTGTTGATGGCTGAATGAATAAAAGAAGTAGTATACATATAAAAATGCACACACATACACACACACACACACGAATGTCATTCAGCCATAAAACAACAACAAGGAAATCCTGCTATTAGTGAGAACTTGGATGAACCTGGAATATATTTTGCTAATTGAAATAAGCCAGACACAGAAATACAAATACTGTATGATCTCACTTGTGTGTAGAATCTAAAGCATATAAGCAGAGAGGAGAACAGTGGTTGTCAGGAGCTAGAGGAATGGGGAAGATGGGGGGATGCTGGTCAAGGGTACAAAACTTACAGTTATAAGATGAATAAGTTCTAGAGGTCTAATAGACAGTATGATCACTGTAGTTAATAATACTGTATTGCTTACTTGAAATTGAATTAAAGATCAGATTTTAAATGCCTTACCTCACTTCCAGTGCACACACACACACATACACATTGATTTATTTGTCTTCATCCACACCTATAGTCTCCTACTGAGTTCTCTCTAACTACATCACCGAGGAAGAAAATATCTGCATGATATTCTGACAGATATGAAAGGGTATTGTTTTATTATTTCCATGGCAATTTGAGATGATACTGAAAGATGGTAAAAGGAAATTCTTGAACTGGGTAGGTATTTTCTACTACATCTTGGCTACTTTGCTTAGATGAAGAGATGGCCAGAGGTGCAAGTCTGTATTAAATTTGAGGCAGTGGCTTATGGTTTGGGGAGGTAGTCAAAATGTGGGAAGAATGTGATTAGAATATGCCAAAGAAGTTTAAAGAAGAGACACGTGGATGTATCTTTCACAATGAGTATAAAGTATAGAATATCAGTGTCCCATGTATCTTGTCTCTAGACAGTGCTCATTGCCGAGACGGGGCTCAGAAATTTTCCTTGAGCTAAGCAAGATGGGCTTCTCCTGATTGGGGCTAATTTATTTCCTGCCACTGCTTTGTGTCCAACCAACCAACAACAGGAAAATACCATGAGTCCTCAGTGTATAACTATTCTTAGTAAGGACTAGCCAAGCACTTGAAAGCAGCTTGTCATATCAAGACTTTTTCAATCATGAAGGAAGGAGAAGGTTGTTCTTACTCGTATAGATACTAATTCTTGCTATGGATTTGCCTCTTCTCCTACAGACACTTCTGCCAGCAGTGCTATTTGGGGACTTACGGAGTGCTGTAAAATATACTCAGTGAATGATATCCTTCACATCTTTTTTCTGGACAAATAGTTGACTTTCAAAAAAATAGCTGTAGCCATAGGCTCATTGCTACAGAACATAATGTTCTCATCAAGTAATTCATTACCCAGAAGCAGTTGGTCTTACCAAATGTTCAAAAGGTCAGTCAGAGCCCTTCTTATATTTTGTTTTCAATTCCCCATTACCTCCAACACTATTATCAATATTAAGACAACCAAACAAGTTGGTATTTTCACTAAAATTCCTGCAATACATTTAACTGTAAACCTCTTGGAGAATCAGTCAAGGCATACATAATTAAAATATCTTGTATTTTCTTTGATATATCCAAATACGTTCTTATTTGTATTTGTAGTGTATTTTACTAAAAACAATACAATTTTCTGGGAATTATGGGTTTTGTAGGTTAATCAATGTGGTGGCAAGATGAATTTATACAATATCAAGAGGTTGAAACAAAGAGACTAACAAGTGAATAATTACCAAGCTTGTATCAAAACCCTACTAATGTTTCAGACCATGGACACCTAAAGACAGTTAATTATAGATTTATTAACAGGTGTTCTTCACTTTTATGTGATAAATTAAAAGCAGCATGTTAGCAGACCTTGTCTTAAAAATCATTGTGCAAAAACTTCTTCAGAATATATAGAGAGTGAATATAAAATAATTTCATCCAAAGTAGGTGGGTTTCCTCACACAAAAGATTTAAAAACTTAATTTTAGACTTAAAACTACTTAAATAAAAGAGAATGCTATAAGCAGAAGTTAAAATTCTTAATAATTTCTACCCTTCACAGCAATGAAAACCACTGATTAATAAATACTCTGCTTACAGCAACTAGCTATATAAAATGACTACATTTCAGGAGTCAGGGTCCTGATGTTTTAATCAGTGTTTGATTACTCTTAATCAGTGTTTGAGTTACTCCCAAGGTAGTGTGCCTGTGTCAGTAAGATAGATTATATGATCAGCAGCTGCTTTACCAAGGTAGAGAAATTGAAAATCTGGGATTATAGGCATCAGGATATGAATATTTGGAGACATCTTAATACTTCAAGTTGATGATTTAAAAAATCTTAGGTGAAAAATTTAAAGTATTATGTCTACTTCATCCAAATGTGGGCTTTGGTACCAAGCAACAGAAGTTGAAGGGTCCAAAGCCTAACATGCCAACTAGTTAAGCCAGATGCATCATTGGTGTGCAAAACATTTTTTATGGGAGAATTTCCAAATAATAGGACATTGACTTTAGTGGCCATAGCTCATGATTTCGTACAAAATATACATCACCATGCATGTGTTGTACAGTAACTCCTGTATGTGACACAACCTCCTTTAAATTGCACTATCCTTTGCCTTAAATTGCTGAAAGTCAATGCAGCCGTCAAAATCACAGTGGTAGTAAGTCTACCACCTGTTCAATTTCTAGGCTATGCTGAAAATAAATGGTAATCCAATCATGTTATACTTTCTACAAAGGATTTTCATAGAAATGGTTGATTTCTGAGTTAGTATAAAGGTTTCTTATGAGGAAGGATACAATCCAAAGCACTCTGTCTCTAGCTTTGGTATTTTATTATGCAAAATGAGAATGATTTTTAACTCATCTATTTAACATACATGAACTTAATTAGATACTTGCCTAGTAATATAAAGTCAAGGGTAGTTTTCAAATGGCACCTTATTTTGCCGCTTCTTAGTACTGACCTTTGCTTTGGGTTCACTTAGATCTGTTTTTCCATGCACTATATAAAAATAATTAAAGTTAGGTTCTACACCCTCCTTGTAGTTTACCTTCTCACCTAAGATGTTCTGTATCCCCCGTTATAAACCTGAGAAAATAGGCTATTGAAAATCTCATAATTCAGTCGGGCACGGTGGCTCATGCCTGTAATCCCAGCACTTTGGGAGGCTGAGGTGGGTGTATCACCTGAGGTCAGGAGTTTGAGACCAGCCTGGCCAACAAGGTGAAACCCTGTCTCTACTAAAAATAATAAAAATTAGCTGGGCATGGTGGCACATGTCTGTAATTCCAGCTGCTCGGGAGGCAGACAGGAGAATTGCTTAAACCTGGGAGGTGGAGGTTGCATTGAGCCAAGATTGTGCCACTGCACTCCAGCTTGGGCAACAGAGTGAGACTCCATCTCAAAAATAAATACATAAATAAATAAATAAATAAATAAATAAATAAATAGAAAATCTCATAATTTTCTAATTGGGAGGAGTAGACTTTTACTTTAGGGATAATAGTACTCTCAAAATCATTAACATAAATAAGATCAGTTATTCACTATCTTTCCTCCTAACTCTTCCAATTTAGTTGAATTCCCTTGACTTCTATTCTATCTTGCTTTAAAAATGGTGGCAAAATTGCAGACTGTTTCTCGTAGCAATAAGGAGTCAGGTACTCGGTTCTGGCTTTATTGCTACTTGATTTGTCATATTGGTCAAATTACCAAAGTATGATTCATGGGCAATATTTATTCTCTGTTAGATATGAAGTAGTATTCATATTCCCCTCTTTCAGGGATATAATAGAAATGCAAGTGTTCGTATTATGCAAAAAAAAGTCACCATATTTTCAGCATTGTATATTGAAAAAATGACTTTTGAAGAGTCTTGTTTCCCAAATTTATCTACAAGCAAGCAAGTCTCTCAGATCTAATTTTAGTTAAAAAGTTTCCTGAATAGATCCTGGGATTACGAGACAATAAATCACTTTATTGTGTAGTATTACTGTGGACTGAATTCTGTCCCCTCTGAGTTTGTAAGTTGAAACCCTTATCCCTAATGTGATGGTATTTGGAGATAGGGCCTTTGGAAAGGTCATTAAGGTAAAATGAGATCATAAAGATGGGACCCAAATTCAACATGATTCGTGTTCTTATAAGAAGAGGAGAGATTCCAGAAACCTTTCTTGCTCCACTAATGCACATAGAAAAGGCCATGTGAGGACGTCCTAAGAAGGTGGCCATATGCAAGCCAGAAAGAGAGCCTTCACCAGTTCCCAACCCCGATGGCATGTTAATCTGCGACTTATAGCTTCCAAAGTTGTGAGAAAGGAAATTTCTGTTGGTTAAGCAACTCAGTCTGTTGGTATTTTTTCATGGCACCCTGAACAGACTAATAGAAGAATAAAATATTTAAATGCATGAAGAAATTGACAAAACAGAACAAACTCAACAGTCACATAAAATACATCTAAAGTTTTATTAAATAGAATGATATGCAACATTTATAGTTTATTCATCTATAATTTTATTTTATTAATATTTTAACACATATTACACAATGGTTTGCATGAATATCTGGAAATCCAGGAGGTGGTATGGCAGATAATTTAGCCACATCACAGAATCATCTTTTTTTAAAAAAGAGAGACTTAGACAATTCCATTTTGCTACCTACTACTCAAGGCAAATGGATATAAATAACTTTGGCATCATTAATTTCTTTCTGCTTTTATATAGAGCATTTTTCTGTCGAGCTACATTTTATCAGAAAAAAAGCATTATTTCTTTAATATGCAATTAGCACTGTTTTTTTAAACCATATTTTTGTTTTCTTTAAATTCCCCACTGTTGCCTTAAAGGTCAACAATATCTCAGATTTTTGCTTTAGTGATGACCAAACATAACTGACATATCCTGCATTTGATACCACGTCCTCTTTCTATATATGAATATATATGAATTTATAATATATATAAAATGAATATATAAAAATATGAATATATGAATATATATAAATATATATGAATATATATATAGTGAATTGTAACCACCACCCAGCTTCTGCACATTTCATTTACCAATAACTTTTAAAGAATGAAATAATGCATTGAGACTGAACTTACTCTCATTTGAATTTAAATATCAAAACAAATACTTTGCAAAATAGAATAATTAGAAAGCAACACTTTTTCCTCAGGTGATGTTGCATTGTTTCAAATAATTTGGGGGCTTACTTTTAGAGTTGTTTTCAGAGACAATATACTAGTCGTACATAAATATTTATCTCATTTATTTTTCTTCCTTTCTTCTGTTTTTTTTTCAGTATCTTTATTTTACCTTCCCTTCATTTTTGTTTTCTTTTGACATTGACTTGGAATTGAAAAAAAGGTGGAAAATATCAGATTATAGAAAGAGTAATTTTGATGTCATCTTAAGGCTGGGCATCCAATGAAATCCTGATAATAGAATATATTAAGAAGTAGGCAAACATGAGTTTCCATCTTAGCTCTTGTCTGGAATAAAGATTGTAGCCATTAGTAAATCAGATCAGGCAATCTAACCTATTTGCTAAAGAAAGCAGGCATGCCTCTTATACCAAAAAATTGAAATGGAAACTTAGATGAGTCATAATAATTTGGCAAAAGGGAGAATTTGGAAGAGAATTTCTGTTGTCTCAAATAGATATTGAATCTCCATTTGCAATAGGTTCTAACACTAACTACAAGGAGTTAGACTAAACTTTACAGTTAAGGACTTAGTCCTACACGTGCTTGCCCTTACTTTAGATAGCACCCACCAGTTTGGATGTCTCTAGACCACTCTCACTTCTCACAAGCTAGCTACAGATTCGGGATGTTTCACTATTCCCTCAGATTTTACAAAATGTAGGAAAGTACTCTACTTATGATCACAGTATTATTAGAACAAAATGATACAAATAAAAACAGGCCAAAGGGATAGACACATAAGGCGAGGTCTGGCAACATCCCCAAAATGATCCATAATTCTCAGGGTCATATTACCCTCCTGGCACATAAACTTACAACAATATGCAGAGAACTGCCAACCAGGGGAGCCTATCCAAGGTTCTTTGTCCAGAGATTTTATTGCAGCTTTGATATGTACTCATGATTAAATCATTTGCCATGTGGTTCTACTTAATTTTCAGCCTCCCTCCCCTTCTGAAAGGTAGGCTGATATCATGAAGCTGAAAGCCCCAGCCTTCCATTCCCATGAAGGGTTTTTCCTGGGTAACCAACCGCCATTCGGAGTCAGCTCATTAGCATAAACTATCAGGTATGCTCCTAGGGATCCACCCTGAGTAACAAAAGATACTGCTACCACTTGAAAAATTCCAAAGATTTAGAGGTTATCACCCAGGAATGGGAAATAAAGCTCAGCAGAATTGTTTATTACATGCCATCTCATTGCCTTTTACTGTGGCAGAATTAATTATATTTAATCATTTTTAGTTTTCAGGATAGAATTAAAAAAATCTTGACAGATTTGGCAAACAAACAAACAAAATGAATTAACAATAACAATTATGGTGTTCACAGCTAGTGGAAATAAGTAAATTTACTGAATGCTTTTCAGGAAATATATATAATTCTAATCTTTTAAGTATAATAACCTAATAGAAATCTTTTTTTACAGTAGTATATAAAGTAAGATACTAAATACTAAATGCTACAGTAAAATACTGAAGTATGAATTTGCCATTATTCTGATTTTAATTCTGGAAGTTATTTTATTGTTGTATCTTCTCTTCTTATAGTCAATGGATTTTAAAGTAGAAAAAAATGCTTTTTCCTCTTGAAAACAACAACAGCAGCTATATTTTGGATTATGCAAAATAAGTATTCTTCAAGGATTATTCAATTCGATTCATACATTCACTATGCCTGGCTTTGATGTGAAGCCTATACACGTGCAAAATGTTTGAAATGTGAGCACTGCTTAATGGCTGTTTCACAACACATGTGAAGAAGTAGTTAATTTCTATAGATATATGTTAAAGATTAGAAGCTTAAGTAATTATTATTCTTTATTTTACTAATGCTAGTGAAAAGTTTATCTTTCTCCAATCCGCATATCAAATTTGAATAAATCATGTTAAAGCACCATGGAAATAAAAAGTCTTTCACTATCCGTTGTTACTTATTTAAAAAAAAATCGGGTCCACAGAACTGAGCAATCAAAAATTATTTCTAACTTTTCTCATGTTCTGAGCCATGCATTCTTGGTAAAAGGAATGAAAGCAGTCCCTTTACTTATCATTTACCATATCTTAAAACTAACTCTGAAACTGAGAGAAGAATGATTCATTCTTTATAAGGTTATTCCTACTTACTTCAAACCAAATAAAATCTTTTAGACAAGTGATTGATTTGCTAAAGTCAATATTTAGTAAACTAAAAGAGCAGATCTTTCAAAATTTGTTATGTCCCAATACAGTAATAACAAGAGCTCTTTATCTCTGTGGCATGATAGTCCTATATCAGCTGAATTTCAGCTTAAAAATAAATTATATATTATTTTATGAATATAAAATATATAATCATTACAGAAATCTTGAAGAATTGAAATACATACACAGACACACACACACACACACATACATATATAGTATACAGTACAAAATATAAACCACCTGTAGAATAACCTGTTGGAAAAACCAAGTAACTTTCTTAATCATCTTAGGTTTATGGCTAAGGCACCTTTAGCAAAAGACAAATTAACAAGAGAAAACTATACATATCTATTTAATGTAAGTTTTACGTGACACATGAACGTTTATAAGAAAATGAAGACCTGAAGACATGGGTAGACCTGTATGTTTTTTATGCTAGGTTTGATGATGAAGTATATAGTACTGGGGAAATATAATTGGATAAAAAACATGTTCAAGGATAATAAATGATAGGAAACCAAGCAAGGCCTGTTTGTTGAAATTCTTCTCTGTTCCTTTCCTTTGGGTATAGGGAAGGCGCTTCCCAAATGAAGGTCTTATGACTTCCTTCAGGAGAATGTCAGAGAATTCTTCCTAGGTTTTATGACCTGCTTCAGGGAAGAAAGGCAGGGAGAAAGTCAGAGAGACCTTGCTGCTTCTGTGGTTTTCTCAAATGTCAAGGTGCCACATTTTGGGGTAGCATGTCTTGAATCCCATCAAATCAATATTTAAAGTCAGCTCTGTTAAATATTGATGTGTTTCCTTTCTTTTTCCCTCCTAAGGTATATTGACAAGTAGGTATATAAATAGATAAATTTTACTTAATAGATATCTCAGCATAGATGTGCATAAATATTAGCAAATTATGCATTGATATAAGCCAGAATAGTCAGCTCCAAAATATGCCTCTTTAGCATGTGAATTATTTTGAGCTAAAGGCCCTTAGCAACCAGCATACTAGGAAAAGCTCTAAAAACAGAGTACAAATTTTCCTCTTGTATAGAAAATGTACATTTAAAAAGGAAATTTCCATTCATAGAGGTGTCTCTCTCCTCCCTATCAGGAGGAGGAGGACACAACTTGTTAGTGGAGAAAGTACTAACTTAAATCTGCATAACGAACCTTACTAAGCGACCCTTGTTTGCAAAGCTTTTTCTAATCACCCTCACAAAACATACCTCCCTGGTAAGAAGCCCCAAACCCCCTTTCCTTTAACCTAAAACATTATGTAAGCCTAACTTCTAAAAGTTCCTTTCATTTACTAATCTCTAGGTTCTCCCCTGAGTTACCCATGCAATGCACATGTTAATAATCTGTGTTTCTTTTGTTAATCTGTCTTTGGCCCACCTATTTTCCAGCGTTCCAACTGGAGAACTTTAAAGAAGTAGAGGAAGAGTTTTTTTTCCGCTCCTACAGTGTATAAATGTCTATCTCTCTTTCTCTGTGTGTGTGTGTGTGGATATGTGTGTATAAATCCATATAAATATGTATAAATATACTAATTTACTAAATTAGTCTATGCCTCTTTCAATATTTGAATTCTAATTTTGTTTTTTTGAAAAATTTGAACATGAATTATGAAAAAGAAAAACTATGGGACTCGATAATGGCAGCCAAGTAATAAACATAGATAACGTTTATTTTTATCCTTGCTACGTGCATGGCTTTGCGGGAATTTACTGCATAAGCTCTGGGGATACTCATGGTAATATATCTTCACTGGAAGACTTTCTGTGGGTATCATGTAAGCCACACATCTTCTATGAAAAACCGTGAACATCTCATGCTGATACAATTTATACTTTTATTTATAAATTGAGAGTGCAGCTTAAGTCACAACTGCTGAAATACGAAGGGTTTATCTCTAGATTAGTTTAATATGAATACTAACTTAAATCTATAATAATACTTTCTTATGTACATGCTTATAATAATCATACTAGCCCTTTACGATAGGTAGGGCAGATACTCAAATCCTCAGTTTTTAAAGGCTGAATTGAGATTTTAATTCAAAAGTAAATAAATTTTTAAATGAAATATTTGGAGAAAGTAAACATGAGTTAGCCACATATATTTACATCCCCTTTCTCCCTAGATTTCATTCAAATGGTAGAAAATAAACAAAATATAAATAAGAGTATCCAATTTGGATGAAAAAGAATAAAAGAATCAGAGTGAAAAAGAATTCCAAATGAAAAAACATAATGCCAGGCCCAGAAGAAACTTCACAGGTAACTGTATTTAATAGCCTAAGGAGGATAAGAATATAGTTTGTACTGAAACCACCATTGCAAAATTATAACTGAGACAGTGAAACAGATCTGACCTAAGCAACTCCATCTTGCTTCTAACCTCCTAATTGTCTTTGTTGATTCCTGGGTGTAAGCTGAACTAACTTTGGGAATTACTTAGTTTATAGTTTAGAACAAAGACTATAACAGCCCTTTCCCAAAACAAACCTTCTTTTTGCCTGGGGACTAACCTGCCTTTGTAGGACTAACAAATTAGCCACAATATTAAAAATTACAGTTTAGGAGTCATGCAGCTGGAGGCTACAAGATTCTGCCCCTCCCTAAACTGCTGCTAAGATCAGTGCTTAAGATATTTTGCAGACCCTCCACTTGATAGATCAGGCAGGCACCACCCGGATTGATAAATGGCACATCTGATCTTGTGGCTCCTACTCAGGAACTGACTCAGTGGAAGAGGACAGCTTCAATTTCCTGATTTTATCTCTGACCCAACCAATCATCCCTCTTGACTCACTTACCTTCCTCCACCACTAAATTATCCTTAAAAACTGTGATTCCCAAAGGAGAGGCTAAGTTGAGTAATAATAAAACTCCGGTCTCCCACACAGCCAGCTCTGGGTGAATTACTCTTTGTTGAAATTCCCCCGTCTTGATAAATTGGCTCTGTTTAGGCAGCAGGTATGGTGAACTCATTGGGCAGTTACAGTACAAACAAAAAAGAAAGCATAGGATGTTATGGAAAGGATCAGAGAGCTCTTGGAAATAAGAGAGATAGCTGAAACAACAACAATGGCAACAACAAAATGAGAGAATATTTGCAAAATAAAGTAAAAATCTTAGAGCAGAATGATGATAATCTGTTTTTTTTTTTTTTTTTTTTTTTTGGAAACAGAGTCTCACTCTGTCACCCAAGCTGGAGTGCGGTGGCGCAATTTCGGCTCACTGCAGCCTCTGCTTTCCAGGTTCAAGCAATTGTCCTGCCTAAGCCTCCTGAGTGGCTGGGACTACAAGGAGCACGCCACCATGCCCGGCTAATTTTTTTTTTTTTTTTTTTTTTTTTTTTTTTTCTGAGATGGAGTTTCGCTGTTGTTGCCCAGACTGGAGTGCAATGGCATGTGACCTCAGCTCACTGCAAACTTCGTCTCCTGGGTTCAAGTGATTCTTCTGCCTGAGCCTCCTGAGTAGATGGGGGTAGGCACCCGCCACCATGCCTGGCTAATTCTTTTGTATCTTTAGTAGAAACAGGGTTTCACCATGTTGGCCAGGCTGGTCTTGAACTCCTGACCTCAGGTGATCCACCCACCTCGGCCTCCCAAAGTGCTAATTTTTGTGTTTTTATTAGAGACGGAGTTTCACCATGTTGGCCAGGTTGGTCTCGATCTCTTGACCTCGTGATCCGCACACCTCGGCCTCCCAAAGTCCTGGCATTACAGGCATGAGCCACTGTGCCCGGCCCATGATGATTACCTTTGGTCTTTTAAAATAGCTGCCAAATTGCAACTAGAGATAAATAAATTTAAGGTTCAGTAAATCTGTTCTTCAAACTTTTTATTCTTTCTTGCTATTAGCTTGGTGCAAGAGTAATAGTGGTTTTTAATATTAATTTTAGGTTTCATCATCCACCTAATTTTCCAAGATTATTCCTCTATACTTAGTCCCTTGTTCAGGAACCAAACTGTTCTTTTAATACTAATGAAAATCCACAAGTTTAGGATTATGTGAAAGATCTTAATTCTGCTAAAATGTAGGCATAGTTAAATCATAACCAGCCATTTTTCCTTAGCTTGCCTTTCTGTAATCATTTACTGCTCCCGAGGTCACATGATTTGTAACTTCCCCAATTGCTCCTATAGATTACATCGCTACTGTCAAAACCTAAGATTGGTCTTTGAGGTATTTTTCAGACTTGTATTCTGGAGACTCACTGACTTCACCCAGACTCATGTCTTATACCAAGGAACCAGCTCAAGAAGGTCCTGAGAACCCCACCAAGAAACTAAGCCTGCAGAGATAATTTGGACATTCCCATGATTTTCTCCCCAACCAGTCAGCAGTACCCATTCCCTAGCCTCCTGCTTGCCAAATTATTTCTAAAAACCCCAGCCTCAGAGCTGTCCAGGTGACAACTTTGAGAACTGTCTCTTATCTTGTTGTCTTTCTGAGATAGGTTGCTTGATAATATTTAGTCTACCCTTCAATTTCAAGCCAAGTTCCAAAACCTTTTTAGATAGTCTTCTCTATGGCATCAGTAATACTTTAATAAGAAAAAACAAGTAATGTGTTTTTTCTTACTATTTTGTAAGGAGTTTTAATTCAGCCACCATAATTAATCAAAATACTGCTTTTACATTGTAATTACTTTGTTAAGTGGAACATTTCCTTCTTAGTTTTATAATTTACATTAATATAATCTTCAATTAGTTTCAGTAAATATTAATGGGAGGAAGAATAGCAGAAAATAATAATTCAACTCTTCCAATTAATTGAGCTCTCAAAATTGATGAAATATACTATAGGAGGCATTGAATTTTGGTAAGATGAACCAAATTGTTTAGAAATGTAATGGTAATTGATTTCATCAGATATTACAATTAAATCTTAATAGAATTTTTTTTTTTAAGAGAGAACTCAATACAAAAATATACAGAGGAGGAAGTGAGAATGTTCTAGCTGGCTAAATTCTTAGTTGCTGTGTTAAAAAAAATGAGAAATAGAGTTGGTCCCATATGTAATTTATCTGTACCAAAAATCTAGAAAAGTTTAAGTTTTGTATGTGTTTAAAATGTATATACTACTATATGTGTTTTAAATCGACATTGGAATTACTTTTGAGAAGAAACTGTTTTTATATGGGTAAAAATTGTGATCAAATTTTAGATGAGAAAACAGAACAAAGTTGAGAGGAGAAATCAAGAAAAAGAGTCATTTTATACATTGAAAGGACTGATAGCAATTTTACCTTGCTTGCAGTTATTATACTTCCACATCTGAAGAAATGGGCAGAGTGGAGGGAAGGAAAATGGCCTAACAAATGTGCAGGAGTCTAAAGGCCTACTTGTTAATAGACAAGGGAATGATTAATTTGTGGTTATAAGTATTTGCATTTTAAAAAGCTAAAGCTCCTCAATTATGCCAAATTTTCTAGTACTTACACAGGAATGTTATGCTATGTAGTCTTTTAACATTTTTTAAAAATATGCAACTGTGCATTGCAGTTATGAAAAAGGGAAGGGCTGAAAAATGTTCAGATAAGCCTGAGTCAAACAGAAACAGTATAGAAATTATAAAAAGTACATGCATTTATCAAGAGCCAGAATTTATAGCCAAATTTAACTATTATTATTATTATTTTTGTAGAGAGAGAATCTCTCTATGTTGCTCAGGGTGGTCTCAAACTCCTGGACTCAAAGGATCCTCCCAACTCAGCCTCCCAAAGTGCTGGTATTACAAGCCTGAGTCACTGAGCCCAGCCAGGTTTAATTCAAAAATTGTAAACATTTCTACCCTCATTTCCTGGAGTTTCTGAAGAAATAGAAATTTATAAAATGATAATCAATGTATTTTGGGAAAAGATTGGTCAAATGATTTGAGCCTCATGTAATGATGAAGATGATAACAGTAGTTGTAGAGCATCAACAACATCAATAACATTCAGTAAATTTTAAATAGAGGCAGGATTAGATTGTGTTTTTTTTTATCAAGTATGTTTTCTTTCTTTAGTCATGGTAACAATGACAATGAAACTTCCACAAGAGGCAGCATTTATTTAGGTTTTAAAATTTGGTTCCTAATAGCATCTAGGACCAAGGTTCTGTGATTTTGAAATGACCATAAGAGTATAATTGGGTACTATAGTAGATTAGTTGAGTAAGAGTATTGTGATAAAAACTATATATGTATTAAAACAAATACTTATTTCATATATGTTCCCCAAATCTAATTTCACCTTTGAAATAATCCATGAAACTTATTTTTCATGGAAAGCTAGTGTTTTGAGTATAAGAGGGCAAGGTGCATAAGGTTCTGGAGATAGATTATAGTAGTTCAATTCAGAGGTTGCCTTTGTGCAGAATTAGGACACAGCCTTGGAGACAGAGAAAGTCCGATTCTTTAAAAAACCATTTTAAAGTCAATACTACTTACTCAAAGAAACTATTTAATTACACATATAAATACTGTAAAATTTAAAATAAATTTATAATAAGCATAATAATCCTAAATTTCCCTATAAATTTTTTCAGACAAATTATCTACATTTTTCTATACTAATCTATAGTTCTCTTCCTGGAATGATCTGATTTTCTTGAGAGGAAGTTAAGTGTTAGCAAGATGCTTTCTTTTTTTTTTTTTTCTACTGTGATAAAAAAAGTATTTTTTCGGAAATAGCAGAGAAAGGAAAGTTGGCAGTAATTCCTACTGGCTCCTTGTTACTTGGGAGACAGCAGATACATATTTGTTCTCTGGACAAATGTGAGAGTTTGTAGGTTAGTGTTGGGAAAATTTTTAAGCAGAATACAAATTGAAAAGGTCATTTAAGATTAAAAGAATCACTATTTTGTAGCTATATTTACTTTTTTGGTATCTTTTTCTCACACTTGGTTATTCTTTCTATCTCTCATTCCCCAGGCTTCTCCCCTTTATCTTCCAACCCAAGTTTGCTTCATGTGCCGCAGAAGCCAGTTAGAAAAACATAGTTGTAATGCAAATGTGAAAGGCCAAATTTTGATAAAGTCCATTTCTTTTAACTGTTTTATTTATCGAAAATAGGTTGTTTTTTTTTTTAAAAAAAAAAAATCCTAGCATTTTGAACAGGATTAGTAATACCCAGTTTAATCTTTTAATATTTTTTAGCGGCATAAATAGTTTCGGTCATGAAAATAAAAAGTGAATATAAAAACAACTGGATACCTTGTCTAAAAATAATCTTTGTCATTATTTCATTTATGAATAAGATAAAAGAAATCTGGAGAAACTATACCAATCTATTTCAAATCTTTTTTTTTTTTTTTTTGAGACAATTTCACTCTTGTCGCCCAGGCTGGAGTGCAATGGCACGATCTCGGCTCACTGCAACCTCCACCTCCCAGGTTCAAGTGATTCTCCTGTCTCAGCTTCTAAGTAACTGGGATTACAGGCGCCTGCCACTACGCCTGGATAATTTTTGGTATTTTTAGTAGAGGCGGGTTTTCACCATGTTAGCCAGGCTGGTCTCAAACCTCTTGACCTCAGGTGATCTACCCGCCTCGGCCTCCCAAAGTGCTGGGATTACAGGCATGAGACACTGCGCCCAGCCTAATTCAAATCTTAATATAAAACTATACTGATCAATTGGTCAAGTAAAGGATCATTGATCACTGGAATAGAATACATGACCCAATAATAGATCCCCACAGATATTATCAACTGATTTTTGTCAAAGTTGCAGGTATAATTAAGAAATCAGTTTTCGGCCGGGCGCGGTGGCTCACGTCTGTAATCCTAGCACTTTGGGAGGCCGAGGCGGGCGGATCACAAGGTCAGGAGATGGAGACCATCCTGGCTAACACGGTGAAACCCCGTCTCTACTAAAAATACAAAAAAAAATTAGCCAGGTGTGGTGGCGGTCGCCTGTAGTCCCAGCTACTTGGGAGGCTGAGGCAGGAGAATGGCATGAACCCGGGAGGCAGAGCTCACGCCGCTGCACTCCAGCCTGGGTGACAGGGCGAGACTCTGCCTCAAAAAAAAAAAAAAAAAAAAAAAGAGAAATCAGTTTTCAACAAATGGTGTTTGACAAATGCATCTCAATTCACATAAAAATTGACTTAAAATGAATTGTAGACCTAAATATGAAATGCAAACATATAATTTCTAGAAAAAAATAGTAGAAAAGCTCATGATCTTGGGTTTTACAGTGAGTTTTTATATGTGACACCAAAAACATGATCTATAAAAGAAAAAAGAATAGTTGATAATTTGGACATTATTACACTTAAAACTTTTTGTTTTGTGATACTTTAAGTTATTGAAAAGCAGGCCACAGTTAGGGGACAATATTCATGTATTATATATCTGATATGAACTTTTATCCAGAATATAAAATAAACTCTTAAAACTTCACAAGAAGAAAACAGTTCAATTATACAGTGGGCAAAATATTTGATCAGGAACTTTAAGGATACAGGTATTAAAACCATTCTGGAAAAATCTCTGAATACTGCAATGGCTAGGAAAAATAAAATTGCAATATCAAATGCTGTTAAGAAGGCAGAGTCCCAAGAACATTTTCTTTGCTTGTGACAATGGTACAGCAACTTTGGAAAAACAATTTGGTAGTTTATTATAAGGGTAAACATACTTTTACAATATAATCTAGCAATTGTAATATTCATTATTACTCAGGACCATTAATTTATGCTAATACAAAAACGTATTTACAGGTATTTAAATCATCTCTGTGAACACCAAAATTTAGAAGCAACTCATACATCCTTCAACAGATCAATGGAATTTAAAAAGAAAATCTATGGTACATTCATACAGAGGAATGAACAATTTATTCACATAAAAATGAATCTTAAATGCATTTTTAAGGAAAATAATTTAGACCCAAAAGGCTACATATTTTGTGATTGTGTTTATATGATATTCTGCAAATGGCAAAATTTTTGAAACAGAATAAAAGAACTGTTGTTGTCAGGGGTTAGGAGAAGAAGGAGCAATTGACTATAAATTGGTTGCTTAAAAAAATGTCTAGGGTGGTGAAATTGTTCTGTATAATATCGTGGTGGTAGATATGTTACTCTATGCGTATGATTGACTTTTACTGTATGTATTTTTTAATGAAGATGTAGGAACTGAATATAGAAAGCATATGGTGAGAAATAAATCTAACTAAATTAAAATGTATGACAATCTTTATTGAAGGCAGTGAGAAAAAAAAAAGTGGGAAAATGTGTAGATACTATAAGGCTAAAGACAAAAAGAACATCAGTAGAAAAGCTGGAGAAATGTGAATAAAGTACTTACTTCAGGCAATTATAGTGAACCAATGTCAACTTCTGAAATTTGATAAAGAAACCATTGTCTTGCAAGTTGCTAACTTTTTGGGAAGTGGGAGGATTGGAATATAGTAACTGTATAATCTTTGCAAGTCTCCAGTAAATCTAAAATTATTTTTATGGAAATAATACATAGTAGTGATTCTTTTTTAACATATAAAATGTAGGTCAGTTGATCCGTCTTAAAAATCTGCTGAGACTTTTTGATAAGAATTGCATTAAATGTGTAGGTCAGTTTGGGGTGCATTGCCATTTATTATTGTAAGTCATCTATCCTTTGGCATAGTATATCTCTCTGTTCATTCAGGCCTTCTTTAATTTCTATCAGCAGTGTTTCATAACTTTCATTTTATAGGTCTTATGCAACTTTTGTTAATTTATTTAAAAATATTTTATTTTTAAAACTTTTTAAATGGAATCGTTAAAGTCTTTCATCCTTACTAATTTTCCATCTACATGTTCCATTAATCATTGCTTCTTTTTTTTGCCACCTCATATCTGTTCAGGAGTCCATCTGTTATTTATCTTCATTTCAATTATTGTACTTCTCAGATGTAACTTTTACTTCTTTTTCATAACTGTATTAGTAGCTTCAAAAATCAGTGTCTGATAAATCCAATATCTGGGCTCACTTGAAGCTAGTTTTTATTGGCTGCCATTGCTATTTGGTGCTATATTCTCACATTTTCCTGTTTATTTTCATGTTTAATAGTTTTTTGGTTAAAACTAAACATTTTAGTTAATATAGTAATTCTGAATTGTCTTTTATTTTTCTGAAGTTCATGATTGTTTTTATAAATGTTATCACCCAATAGGTTCTTTTTGTTCCCTACTAGTCTATATAAAACTTTTGCCTTCTGCTGAGCTAGCTGTTTATACATAAAGAAATGCATTGAAATTCTCAGACAGTTATCAATTTCTCTTAGATTTTACATGACTCTTTCAGGTCATGACCATGAGTTTATACATATAAAACTATAGAATGTGTAGTTATCTAGATATGGGTTTAGAACTTCTTTCAACTCTTCTATGAGTCTGTCACTTCTGGGTCTCACTATTAAAATCCTGCTTTGTCTTTGGCCCTTTAAGAACTAAGAATACAATCCTGAACGAGAATACCTGTCAAATTTCTCCATCTTTTTCAAACTGCAGTCTGCCAATTTTAGTTGGCAAAGTTATGGGCTTATCCCCTGTTCCCACACCAAATCCAGCCTGCCACCCACAACAGTAAAGCTGCTGGGTTTACCATAAACCTAAAGCCAGTAAAGCTATAGTTTTCCATGACCAAGCAAGGAGTGGAGCAGAAGGGGGCAGAAACAGCTCCAGGCAAGGTGGTGATAGATTCAGCCTGTATTTTCTCAATCTTTTAGCAGCTTTTAAACAGCAAATGCTTCTCAATTTTTTGTCTCACTGGTCAATATTTAGTGCCTCTAAGTCATTATTTTCAGTGTTGTCGTTTCCTATGTGTTTTCAGTAAAGGGGAATCGCCCTATACCCTCTCTTCACCATTATGTGAAGTACTCTAGTTAATTCCGTTTAAATTCTAATGAAAATGAAATTGACTTAAGGAGAAAGTCTAACCTGGGTGCTAGTATGCCTTTAGTACTTCTCTAACATTTTTACTTTGACTCATTTTTTATGGACTGAGGAAGACTTCAGTTTCAGAACTTAGGAGGTTATAGAAAAGATTTTATTTGCATTTTTTATTTGTAGTTTTATTTATACGTGGCATTAGATTAACATTTAATTGCAGTGATATAAAATATTATTTTAAAAACACAAGTCACAGTGGTAAAAAGTTAAAGAAAAAAACATTAAACTATTAATAGTACAAGTTCCTGAGTAATATACTATAATGGTTAATTTTATATATGAACTTGTCTAGGATAGGATACCCAGATATTTGATCAAATATTATTCTAGATATTTTTATGAGGGTATTTTTGGGTGAGATTTGCTTTTGCAATGGTAAGCTTCAAGTAAAGCAGATTGCCCTCCGTAATATGGGTGGGCCTTATACAATCAACTAAAGGCCTAAATAGAGCAAAAGGCTGACTTCCCATCAGCAAGAGAGAATTCCCTAGAAGTCTGCCTTCATACTTCATCTGCACCTTGTTCTTTAGCAGACTGCTTATAGATTCTAACTGAAACTCTCTCTCGAATCTTGAATATGCCACCCTCCCCCATCAAATTTTGCAGTCAAAAGCTTCCACAATCATGAGTCAAGTTCTTAAAATCTCTCTCTTTCTGTCTCTGCAGAACCCTGACATACATACATATATATATATGTGTGTGTGTATATATATATGTGTGTATATATATTTGTGTGTGTATATATATATATATGCATACATACACACAAATCACGAAATTGGTGTAGATTTTTTTGTTTTGTTCTGTTATTTTATCAGAAAGATATAGCTATTTTGATAGTTGAACACATGTCACTGAATTTAATCTAAACCATGCTAAATTATGATACACACAAACAAAGATTAATTTGGCTACAACCTGACATTCTATAGTTTCCTGTTTTTATCAATTCTCATCAAATTATTTTATATTCACTTTGTAATACTAGGGAGAGATACAGTTAGAGATAATAAGAGACTCAGAACTGCCTGCCCTGTCAAAAAGTAGACAGACATAGGGAGCATATGTACTTCTAGACTGTGTGATATCTAACATCAACTGTACTCAAAAAAGATGGCGAATTTGCTTTTAGAAAAGTTAGAATTTGGGGAGGATTTAAATAATAAAACTTAATCAATTATAATATGAATACAGAACTGAGATTAAAAGTTTTATCTATCCTCTTTATACTGCTAACAGAATTGGAAACACGAGTAGTCAATAAATATTAATTAATTTTATTTAAATGATGAATAATAGAAGTAAAAATGGAATTAGATATTGGAACTGCCTGGTCTGTCTTACCGTTGAATAAAAATAAAAGCCAGCCTAATTGGTTTTTTTTGTTTATGATTTTCAAATCATAAATGACCAAATAGGACATCAATGTTGGTCATTTTTTTCATACTGTGTAAAGCCATTCTTGACAATGCAATAGCCAGTTATTTTTTAAAACTTACAGGATTTTAAATATAGGACATGCAATAGCCAGTTATTTTTTAAAATTTCTGATTTCCCATCAAAAAGAAAAAGAAAAGGAATTGAATTGTTTACTTTGACATTGAGCACGCAAATTTATTTGGTTTGTTTTCTCAATAAACTTGCCACCAACTGTATAAAATTAGCTTATATTTTGATAAAGAATTGCTGATACTTATAGCAATATTAAAATCAAGCAGTTTATTCTCAAATGGGTTGAGATTATCTTGATTTTTACCATGCCCACCCTTTTGCTGCTACCCCCCTCCTCAGTCTACATACATTTTTTCGTACTCTAGGCAGATATTATATTTTAATTTTGAAAAAAGAAATGCTTGTAAAGTAAGAAAATGCAATTTCTTATCTGTCAATTCAGCATTCTCCCAAAAGATTTATTTAGTTCTTCTATATTAGCATTTACAGAGCACTTGATATTTGCAAAATATTTCAGTTGTTTTAATTGCTTACTACAAATATAAATGTCCTGAATTACTATTTTGGTATAATCACAAAAAACTCACAGGAATAAACCTGCTTAATGTTTTTAAAGTGCTAAAGTGGTACTCAGATTACATTTTATAAATTAAAAATAAGAAACATCATAATACTTTCTATTATACAATGAACTTCTATTTAATTATTTGTTCGTTAGTTTATTTGATTACATCCTACTGGTATGTTAAGTCTTAGGAGGCAAGAAATACTAAGTTTGCATTATGTACGACGATAAATTAGTCTTTCAGTTAATCACACTCTTTAGCCCTGAAAGAAGCTACTAATATTGTCCTGGGCATGAAGGACAAACGAAGATGCACCTCCCAAGATTCCTTCACCTTCCAAAATAGGGGTCAGTAACTTTTCTGAAGTAGAACTGTGAAGGGAGTAAAGGCTGCTTTACAAGCAGGGATAAAGATGGAATATGAGCATCTCCACTGAACTTGGAATAAAATGAGATTGCCTAGTCATTTTAAAAGCCCACCCAAGTAAACCTAGGCTGATCTGGGAAAGTATCCTGGGTCCCCAGAGATCAGGATGAAAGAGACCATTGCAAAGAGAGAAGAGCGGTTGGAAAGTCACCTCCTTAAAGCCTGTATCCTGGGAAATGAGTGCCTCTACAGGCTCAGTAAAAACGAGGCCAGGAAAGTAACCTGCTGTGTACCCTTTGAGACCTACCTTCTGCTGCCTGCAGTGAACTTGCCTGTAGGCAAAGAGAATTCTGTGGCTATTTTAACTGTATCTAGTTTACTTTTGGGAGTATTTAGTGCCTGGAACAAAAATAAGTAGAACAAAGAAATACTCTAGGAGTGTGATCACAACAGCAAGCTGCCTGCCACATCCTGGGCCATACACTTATTAGCCTTGGCATAATAAATGATGTAGTGTGACGGGGAGTTTTAGAGCATCAGATTGAAAGGACTGCCATTCCAGAGCTCTAAGCATTTTTCTTGTACCCTTTCTGAATGGATAGAAGTAGGTCTTTACCTGAGTAAAATATGAATGTGAATAATGTGCCACTGCAAATTAATAAGGATATATCAAGGATATAGTGGAAATAAAAGAAAGGCTATTCTATGTAGGACTGTAATATAACGTGCTTCAAAGCTTGGTTTTTTAAAAGAATCAAACAAAATCTCACTTAGAGTTTATTTTCAAAATTTAGTTATAATTCTAAAAAATGTGATTTTTGTATGTTCATTATTCACACTAGTGTGGGAGCTCATTAGAAGAGAAGCTTGATCTAACAGGTAAAACAATTGAGAGCCAAGTGGGTGATGAAAATCGATAAGAAGCAATGGCATTTGCAGGAAGCATGTGCATTCAGTGTAGGGACAGGCAGTCCTTTATGCCTCTAACATTCTGAAGTACTGTATCACATAACAACACTGAGTTTTGTTAGTAGTTTACATTCATGGGATATGTTTTCTCTTGATAAAATGAAGGAACCGTGCAGAATATTAAAACAGTTTCTTTCAATGCAATAACAACAACAACTCATTTTCATACTAAAATGTCATTAGAAAAAAATTATTCAGTGGCAGAATTATTGACAATATCAATGAATAAGTAAAAAGAGGTAGTGATTCATATCTTGAATTAAACATTTAATTATATATTGCATTTAGAAAAAAAATGATGCAGATTTTGGCAGCCAAAAACATATCTGTAATAAAAATTCTGATGAGATACTGTGATATGCACTATAAGGAAATATAGCTTAAAATCTTCACCATCATTATCAATGTGCTTTTTAGATTGACAGCCTTTGGTAGAGTATACACATGCATATAGTTAGTATAATCCCTTTCTCCCACATTACCTCCTTACATATGTGTGTAGGTAGTATCTGTCTCCAACTCTTCACAGAACTTTGAAAATTGTATATTGGTATTTTAGTTTTCAATTTTTTTTAAATCTCTTCATTGTTTAAGTTTCCAATTCAAATCTCTACTTGTATTGACAAATGTCTCCTCTGTTCTTAATTCAAGTAACATAGTTATATAATGGACTTCAAGACTGAAGCAGACTTATCCTGCACATATCAAGTTTAAATTATAAAACATTGTTTAAATGTTTTTATTAAAAATACAATATTTTTGAAATGCTGTTTGCATGTATCATATATATATATATATATATATATATATATACACAATTCTTCTGTGTCTTTATCCATCAATGTACGAAAAACAGAGGAAAATGGGAACTAAGGTAATAAAAACCAGGACAAACAGATAAGGATGTAAAAATCACTCTACAAATTCAGAAGCCACGAACTAATAACAGAGCTTTTAGCTTTCTTAACAAAACAAAAGAAAACATTGAAATCTATCTCTGTTCCTCTCTCCCCATCACTGTCTCTTTCTTTCACACGCATGGCTTTGAATATAAATGTTTCCATAATAATTTAAATCAATATAGACTTAAATTAATGAAATGTAGGTGTGATTTGTGGCTGCTAGTTTTATGTGTGCTCATGACTTCTAAGCCGCTGCTGTGAGACATAAAAGACAGATCAAATAGTGTGAGAAAGACAGATTTTTGAGAACCAGGGCAGGGTATTAGCTATGAAGCACTAGATGTCTGATAAAAATATGCCCTGAGGGCCCAGCCCAATTAAATACATTTAAGGAAATGAGGTATTTCAGATTGGTTTTGCAGAGATGCTGACAATTTCCTTCAAGTAGTTAACCAAATTCAGCTGAATTGCATCGCCATAGACAAATACTTAATCTCCTGCTTCTGGCCTGATAGACTAAAGAGACTGTGTTGATGCATTAAAAGCTTCTTGAATAAATTTTTATTTATCTCCCCTTTTAATTGCTGACCTCTCAACAGGCAAAGTAAATTTTTTAGGATACAAAATAAATCATACACTATAAGAGATGTCTTCAACCCTAGGTATGCCTACTCTCAAGAAATAAAAAGATGTTCCAAAGAATATGTAGCGCTGATACTTTAATGAAAATTTTGTTCCAGATCTTTAACTTCCTAATATATTTCTGTCTATAACTGATGTGATTGAAAGTTCTGAAGTTTAGATTTACCAATGGTTCTGAAGTTTCTTTTCCATTTTGCACAATTGCCTTTTTTTCCCCAAGCTTCCAAAGAAGGACAAATTGATCAACCTCATGGAGTCCTATCCACAGTCCCATCTATATTTGTGGGCACCAATCAAAAGGACAAAAAAAAATGCATAGCTCCTGAGGAAGGGTATATTGACAGCAAAGCAACATGACCTGGTTAAAAAATAACTGAGAATCAGTAACAGTCTCATCATAGAGCTCTGTGTGCCGTATCTATCTCCCTGTCTCTTGTCCTGACAATCTCTCTCCCTTTCTCTCTCTCTCTCTCTGCCTTTCTCTCTCTCCCCATCTTTATCTTCATTCTATTAGCCATCTATCTATCATCTGTCTTAGAATTTGAATTCAGAAAGGAGATGTGATTGGACTTGTATTAGCACAGTCATTTTAAAGTGAATCCCACTATGAAATGTTAAATGTAATGAAGTCAGGCTTTTTCTGACAGAAAGTAAACTTATTTGGCTGGTCATTTGCCCTGGAGAAATGCAGGGCAAACGGATTTGACACTGACTGTTTTTCATAAGTTGAATGAAAAACTTTCTAAACAAATGTTCATAATAAAATAACAATAACAACAGCAACAATCGTGATAATATTTACAGCACATATCCCAAAATGCTAGAAATCCATCTTTCTAATTAAAGTTAATGGCAAAAAATGCAGCAATCACTTTAAACGTGCAGGTCATGTACATTACTGAAAATTTTTGAGGAGCTCAGGAGCCAAAATTTATGTGGAATGCTTTTTTCTCATTTGGTTCTTGAACGGACTTGGTTTCTGACACTATTTTAAAGTTAATTAATTAATTTTAGATGAGTACATCATTACTCAAAGAAAGAATAGAAATCACGGGATTTGCGCTGGAACATACACTACAGGGAACACATTAATTTGTAAATTGCTATGAAATCCAAATACATGACACACTATTTTAGACTCATAGTACATTCGTTTAGAAAAGAACTTAGAAATATAATCCAACCCTCTTTTTTAGTGGGCAAGAAAACTGAGGCCGATAGGGAAGTCAGCTACCCATAGCCACATGTACTGTTGGTGGCAGAGTAGGGACTTCAGCTCTGGATTTCTGACTAATTTTCTTCTTTCCACTGCACCAAACTTCCCCTCTTTATACAGGAAGTTTATTACCCACTTTAAGAATTACAGGTTAAGAATTCAATAAATGGATATGCCAAACTAGTGGAGAGCTGCACCTCATAATTGTGCCTAGAAGTTATTTTATCAATAGAAATGAAGAATACTTAGCACTATGGCCGCCATTTGTTCGTAATTAGTGGAAGCAGTCATCATTACTTTCTTACTGACTAGCTTTGTTGCATCAGGCTTCTAATACATTCAGTTGCTGTATTTCAAAGGGGCACAAGGTAAGTAGTTGTGTCTTGTAGAATCTTAAGCGTTTATATTTGGAAACCATCTTATTGGAAATAAAATCTACCTACTGATTCAGTCCTATTGTGTTCTGTGATTATTGTTGTATTCCTACTGAAACATTTTATTGGGATAATATCAGTAACTTTACGTGAAATTTTCATTTCATGATTTGCTGATTGCACTAACAAGAGGTCTAAGTTCTTGCAGCCCATGACTGCCCATTTCGTTGTTGATTTGCTTACATTATGCTTAAATCTGTAGATTCTCCCCTAATTTCAATAAACTAATTTTTATTAGAAATTTAACTGTCCTCTTTAATTAGGATATGTCATAGACCAGACTACGTTTCCTTGTCATGTCACAATTAAAAATTGTACTCGACTTTCTAAAACAAGCCTTGAAAATGCTTACATATGATTCAAATACATTGCTAAATTTGAGCTGTGTATATACAAATATCAGTATAACTTACTGTTTAAGAGGACAGGTTTTTAAGTCAGACTTTTTGACTTTAATTCTAGTTCAACTATTGAATCACTACCTGTCATTAGGCAAGTCAAATACTTCTCTAAGCCACAGTTTCCTCATTTTTAAAAGTGGAGAAAATAATTGTAACTAGCCAACCTATTTGTTTTGAGGATTAGATGAGATAGTCTATGCAAAGTTTTAGTATATTTCCTAGCTATGAGTAAGCATTCTATAAGTGTTCCTTATCATTATTATTGATTTATTCTTTGATCTAGCAAAGAACAAATGTGTTCCATTTCTTAAAAATCAGTACAAGGCCCACATTTTCTTATGTCTTCTCTAAATATTTAGCCCATATTGATTTTCGCCTTTCCTGAATTGCAATTAGGTTTTCTACCCTATTAATATATCATGAAATGTTATGTATTTTTAAAGGCATAAGCTGTGTCACTCTTAATGGAATATAAGTTCCTTGAGGCCAGGTTCCAAAATGCTAAATACCTAGTAGCCAATTAACTCAAAATCCCTGTTTTGCTGTTTAAACTTTAGAATGAGTATGAAAGCTCTTGTTTTAATGGCAAAGCATATAATTTCTTTAAATATAATTTTACCACAACTATAAAAAGGAAAAATATTCAAGGGCAGATATAATGAGAAAAGAGATGCCAGCAAAACAATCTTGAAATTTGCAAATCAGGTACCTAAATAGTAGCAGACTGAGAAGTCAGAGGAAATGGAAAATTATGCCAGAAGTGGAGGAAGCTCGTAAGCAAGACTATATGTATCATGGAATCCCAAAGAGGCTCAGGCATTTGGGGTATGAAATATACATGGAAAAAAAAGGCAATAGTCTGAGAATCTCAAAAGAAAACTGTTGGAAGTTGAAGGAGAAGTTAGATCCCAAGATCCCATGGAGAAGACTAGAGATTTATTTCCTGGAAAGTTTGAATAAAAAGGGACTTAGGGATCCTGGGCATATTTCAAGAGGATTTTCATAATAAAAACAGTATTGTCATCAAATATTTCTTTTTGCCATTTACTTCTAAAAATGTTACAGAAATTAACCAGTTCAAAGGAAAATTCATAATGTCCCAGCCACCTTCACTCTACAGAAAAATCCATAAGTTAACAATGCAGAGAGTTTATCCTATTTTCTAGAGCCTATTCATGTGAAGATAGTTCCTGACATGAATGACACAAAAGAAAACAAATAAAATACTCTGAAGAAATATACCGTTCAGAAAACAGAAAACAACCTAAATAAAATAAACACATTGCAATAAATATGCTTAAAGAGGATATGTACATATATAAGTAAACAAATTTCTATAAAAACACATTTAGATTTTAAAATTCCTCTTTGAAATTAAAGATATCATAAAATAAAATAGAAAAGAAAAGCATTGAACAATTAAAATGAGAAAAGCTTCCCCTATTTAGAATACAAACACACAAGTTGAAAAATAATAGAGCAATCATGGGAGACCTAGAGGATCGGCCCAGGAGGTAAACTGAATTGAAAGAGAATAAAGAACAAAGTAATAGCCAAAGAAGCAGGCAGGATATTCGGCAAAGAAATAATTTTAAAATGTTCAAAATCGAAAAGACCTGAGTTCCTTGATAGATACACCCTGCCAAATATTCACCACAGTGGAGAAAGTCCAAATCACATACATGCATCATCATCAAATACCAGAATGCTAGGCACAAAGAGAAGAATCCAAAAGCTTACAGAGAGAAAAATAACATGCAAAAGTTCAGATATTAGAACAGCATTGAATTTCTTAGCAATAATACTGGATGCTAGGAAACAATGGAATAATGTTTTTAGATTTTCCAACTAGAAATTTATTCCCATCACAATTATTCAAATACAAAGTTAGAAAAAAAAAACACTTTTATATTCTTTTCGAAGAAGATTACTATGCATTTCAAGAATTCCTGGAGAATGCACTATACCAGAAGAAGGCAAAGCAGGAAAAGAAGAAACAGAATGACTATCCCGACACCAGAAAGTGGACAAGCAATCCACATGAGAAGAGTGTTAGGAGATTTCAGGAATATACTTGTACCTCAAGTTGAGAGAACAACTAGTTCAGATTACATCAGGAAGTAGGCATGGGAAAAATATCTCTACAAAAACAATGAAACTGGTAGACTATCTGATATGTTTGAATATATTGAGAGGAGATTTATACTTTCTACAGGAGGAACATAGAAAGTCAAGCAATTATTTTAAAAGGTAATTATTAACTCCAGAGAAGACAAAATTGTATATGAGAAGTGATATATAATCAAAATGTTCTATATCATTAAATTGTTGATAAAAATTACATGTCAAAACACCACAAATACTGAGATTAATGTCATAACCAAAGTATAATATAGTTATGATAGACTTGAAGAATAAGACAATATAAAGCATTTGTGTCTAATGTGTTAGAGGACATGATAATTCTAATTTTGTTTTTAAGGAAGACAATGGTAATACTTGAAAGACATTCAGTAACTATCTACATGATCATTTTATTTAAAATTATTAAGATATATATCCAGCACATTCCACTAAAATGTAAGTGGTTGCCTTGATAGAATAAAAATACAGGAAGTGGAGGTGTAATACAGGAACTGCTGTTTTTAATTTTTAAAGCCTAACAGGATTATTGACTTTAAAAGCTTTATACAAATACACCCTTAAAAATAAATAAATAATAAAGATGCACATATATAAAGTAATATAAACTCTAATAAACATAAGTGAAAATTATGGTAATAAGTGAAGGAAATTATGGATTTTGTCAGGAAGAAGTGAAAACATTTCTAGAAAAAATTTGCATATGAGTGGGGTTTGACTAGCACACCTAACAGCATACAATTCTGCATTTGAGCCTTCTCCATACAGTTGGTCAATTGTTATTGCCATGTGACCCCAATGAAATCCATATATCCCAAAGGATGATAATTAAATTAATCTATACATGTATATTGAGGTAGTTGGATGAATGCTTCAGGGATTTGCTCCAAATACAAATCATAATTATGTCTTCTGATACTACTGTTAGAATTTTCTGCCTGTGAAAACTTCCTTCCTACCAACTGTATTTCTTTCCTCATGCCTCAGGAAAGTTACTTTTCTCCCACTAATATTCCGCACTAGAGAGGAGCAGTAGGCTTTAATTGCAGCACATATGTTTGAAGACGAAACATTGAATTCTAAGTGTTTTATGTAGACCTGCAGCATGCTGTTTGCTAGAAATTGAGAGTCTGGTAAGTGAGTCTTTCAACATTTCAGAGTTAACTTCCTTTTGCCTAAAACAAAATGGCTTTTCACTTCTCACTACGACACATTGTTTATTGCAAACTAAAATTTTTGTCTACCTATTTCAGACCGCCTCCAGCAGAGGAACTAACAAAGCTATTGAACATTCAAAGTAATATGGAATTCTGACAGTGATTTTGGCAGCCTCTTTTGTGAGCTTTATTTTCTAGGTTGTGTTTGTAGTTCTGTCTGGAAAAGGAAAATAGGAATGTAAGCAACTATCTGTGGGAAAGAATGTAAGAACACATAAGGAAGGCATATAGTGATGGGCAGACTTTAAGGTGTGTAGATTTAATGTAAAGAGGACAGAAGATTTGCTAATAAGTTTTCCACTCTTCAGAGCTATGATTTCTAATTCTAAAATCAGTTTGCTAATATTATCACTGAGCCTGATAACAGAATTGAAGGATTTGAAAAAACAGTGTATAAAATGAATAGTTTATAAGTAAATATGAAGTTGAATAATCAGAATTATTTGGTTCTTTATTAAAGCTGCAGAGCTAGAAGGACATGAATGATCATCATTACACTCAGTTTCTTCATGTTTTCTCTGCAGTCATTAGCACAGTTATATATGTGACAGATATATATATATTCTAATAAAGAAAATGTATTTATCTTTTTAATAACAATTTTTGCTTTGTCAGGATGAAAATGAAGGTAGACGGAATACTATGTAAGATGTTATTTTGTAGCTAGCAATAGAGAAACTAAAGATTCAGGACAAGCACAGAAACAGGAACCATATCCTTAAGCCAAAGAATCTCTTGTTAAACCAAAGCACTCAGGGAAACTGGAATACAGTTTTTGTTTGTTTGTTTTATTTTTATTTTTTTATTGCTGAAACTTAGTAGAAAAAAGATAGCAGGATCATCCTGATGGCTCAGAAATAGCTTTGATAGCCTAATCCTTACTCTTTTCTAGTCCTCAAGATATATACTGAGCAATAAAAATAAAATTAACAGAGGACCCAACAGGCCACAGCTAGTTTTATCCTCCACGAAAAAGAACTGGAGCCTCTTGGAACTTCTTGTTTGACGATAGATAAGTTTGCTTTATTGGTCTAGGAACAAGGAACAAATGAAAATGTACCGGATTTCAGAAAACTGGTAAGGCAACTTGCCTGCTGTAGGTTCTGATTCTTGTGTATCAAGTCCCTCAAGAATGATTCCTAAATTTGCATGTGGTGTTGGCAGCTTGGCCTTGAACATAACTATATTTGCAAATATCCTAGTGTTGACTTCATTGCTTCTACACAGAAAGTTAGAAAGGGGGTGGATAAGAATTTATTGAATCATTATTAAAAAATAATTAAGAATGTCCTCAGCAGAGCTTGCAGTGAGGCAAGATCACGCCACTGCACTCCAGGATGGCTGATAGAGCGAGACTCCGTCTCAAAAAAAAAAAAAAAAAATGTCCTCAGGACACTGGGGAGGCCTGGGATGAAAGAAATAATCAAATATTAAACTATTAATATTGGAAGTAAATTTTGAGAAATTTATTCAGCTCTTTTTTTTTAATTTGAGAAATGATACTAGAGACATTATAGTGATATTAACTTTCTTATGATGAATCTCTCTTCTTATTTTAAACAAATAAAAATGTTAGACAAAAATATAAAGAAAAAACTAAACAATGAACTTTCAATGTTGGAGCAAAAGTCCTTGCAAGAGAAATCTTCAGATATGTTAAACAAAAAAGAAAAAGTTGGAGTGGCCCACAGGAGAAACGACATGTACCTTGAAGGCTGATGTTCTAACAGGAGACAAGGCTTTAGGTCTCATTCTCAGAGGGGACCTGGGACAATAACCCTTGCCTAAAACTAAGAGTGTGAAAAGCCGCACACACTAGCTTGATGATTTGGCATAAAAGCATCAGGTTGCCCTGATACATGAGTGGAATACACTCTTATCTTTGGAAATCATAATCCATATACAATGCTATGGATGGATGCTGGGTGAAATATGTGCAATACCAAAGTAATGAAGCAGGCTAAGCTGAAAATCAAAGAGCTGATCTGAATCTGTTGAGTTCTATGGGACTCTGGTCAAGGAACCCGAAAACCTGTCCTATACAGAAACCTCTAAAACCCAGGGAATATGTAGAACACAGAAAAGATAAAAAATAGATCTAATTCCAAAACTGGTATAAATACTGTTCCTATATTGATTCATTCAATTCAAGAAAGCTATTTCAAGATATCCAGGATTAAGAGTTTGAAACTCACTGAATATTGCTGAAAGAACTGCTAAAAGATTTAATTAGCAAGACGGAAAATAAAGCCAGAAGTTAAGACTGATACAAAGATAGTGATGGTGAGCAAGGAAAATTATAAAACTTATAGAAGATAAATAATTAGGTATTAAATACTGAATAAAATAACAAATATGAGGGATTATAATATGTTAATAATACAATGTTGATACTGTAATTAAAATGTTGAATAGGTAAGGGAGCATTTAGGGAAGACTCCAAGATTCTTTAAGTATTAGCAAAAGGTGCAGAGACAATGATTGCATTTAGGCTTTGCTTTGCAAAATATAAGGTTATTTGTTTTAATCAGAATCAGTTATATTAAGTGCTGCTACAGACAAAACTGGCAATAGCAGTGGCTTAATAATAAGAATTTATTTCTAACTTATGCAAAGTCTAATGGGAGTCAAGCAGCTTTCTTCCATCTTAAATCTATCTTCTGTGGCAAATGTGTCCTACAAGGATATTGCGGCAGTGAAAAAGAGGTACACTGCCTTTTAATCCTTTCATCTTGAAAATAAACTAATCACTTCTTCTAATTGTCCGCTAGCTCAAATGCCTCCACTGTAATGACAAGGGAAGCTGGGAATGTGTGCGAAGGATAATTTGTGAGTCAAAAGTACATATAAATATTTGCCAGAGAATAGAAATAGAATATGCAGCATTTAAACAAAGAAAGGATAAATGTAAATAAAGAAAGTATAGTAAAATCAATATGGTGAAGAAAGGAAATGTAACAAAACTAAGGGAAATCGTTAAATACAAGCGATGAAATAAGGCTATATAACTCCAAACATATCAGATATCCAAATAAAGTAAAATGTATTAAATTCTCATCAATAGAGAATCACATTCAAAATATCAATCTGCTTCTTGCTAGGGACATATCTAAAATATAATATTACAGAGATTGAAAATGCTCAAAATGAGGGTATAAACATTAAATAAAATTTAAGTTAATGTAGCATATAATAATAGAAATATCATTACTAGTAGAATATAATATGTAAACAATGAAGCTAAAATGGACATATCTTAAGACAATGCACAATAAATTTATAATAATTATGCCCTAAATAATAAAATTAGCATCAAGATTTATGAAATAAAATTTGAGATAACTGTAAACAAAAATGACAAATCTAAATAATAGAGTGAGATTTTAAAATACATTTCTTAGAAATATATAGATGAGAAAGAAAATATTGAGTAAGGATGTAGAAAATAATATAAAGAAGTAGGTGTCACCAACAACACAGACAGCTTACTTGAGAACAAAACTACCAGAAGAGGCTGATAAAGGAAAAAAGAAACCACACTGTATGTTTATGTAATTAAAAAAGGGAAAGTATCTCATTCAGATTTTAAATAGCATAAGATACTATTATTCTCAGTAATTTTAAGAACATATATATATATATATGGACAATACAAAAAAGTATGTGCATTTGCCACAAAGGATAATACAAAATAATTATTAAGGAAAATAAAACAGAAATCAAAAACATCCTTTATAAAAGCTCCAGAAGGTTAGCAGTTGACTTCCACCCCTGCAGCTTTATCGAGGTATGTTTGGCAAATAGAAATTGTATATATTTAAGGTATATGACGTTGTTTTGATATATGTATACACTGTGAAATAATTCCCATAATAAAACTAAGACATTCCTCACCTCACCTAATTACTTTTTGTGTTTGGTAAAAACACTTGATATTTGATAGCTACTGTTTTAGGAAATTTCAGGTATACAAAATGTCATGATTAACTGTAATCACATCCTTACATTAAGTATCCTTAACTTATTCATCTCTCCGCTTCTGCTTCCCCCAGCCCCTGGTAACCAGTCTTCTACTCTCTGTTACTATGAGTTTGACTTTCTTTTAGATTCCAGATATAAGTGAAATTGTAGTATTTGTTTTTCTGTGCGTGGCTTATTTAACTTAACATAATGTCCTCCAGGTTCATTTATGTTGTTGCAATTGACAGGATTTTCTTCTTTTCAAAGGTTGAATAGTATTCCATTGTGTATAATATCATGTTTTCATTTTCCATTCATCTGTTGATGAACACTTAGATTTATTCCACATGTTGGCTAGTGTAAATAATTTTGCAATGAACGTAGAAGGGGAGATATCTCTTAGACTAGACGTATTGTTTTCGTTTTCTTTAAACATATACCTTAAAGTGTGATTGCTGGATCATGTCGTAATTCTATTTTTAGGGCTTTTTGTTGTTGTTGTTTTTGTTTGTTTGTTTTCTTTTGGAACTGCCATATTGTTTTTCATAATGGCTAAGCCAATTTACATTCCCATCATCAGTGTACAAGTGTTCCCTTTGTTCCACATTCTTACTAAAATTTGTTATCTTTTAGCTTTTTTATAATGGCTATTCTGACAGGTGTGAAGTGGTATCATTATGGTTTTGATTTGTTTTTTCCTGATAATTAGCGATGCTGGGCTTCTTTTAATATATCTGTTGGTCATTTGTATGTGTTCTTTGGGAAAACATCGATTAAGGTCCTTTGCCCATTTTTTAATTGTTTTCAGTTGTTTTTGTTAGTTTGTTTTTGCTTTGCTTTGCTGTTGCATTGCATGAGTTCTTTATATATTTTGGATATAAAATCCTAATCAATTACTTGGTTTGCAAATACTTTCTCGCATTTAGTAGGCTGACTTTTCATTTTGTTGTGTGTTTTCTTTGCTGTGCAGAAATATGAAAAAGAAATTAAGGGCATCCAGATCATAAAGGAGTAAGTAAGTCTTTGTTTACAGATGACATTATATTCAGAAAACCCTAAAGGCTCCACCAAAAATATTGTTAAAACTAATAAACAATTAAAGTTGCAGATACAAAATCAACTTTAAAAAGTCAGTTTTGTTTCTATACACTAAGAAAAAACTATGTCAAAGAGAAATTAAGAAAATGATCCCATTTGCAATAGCACCAAAAGAATAAAATACTTACAAAGAAACTTAATTGACTTGGTAAAAGATCTGTACACTGAAAACTACAAAACATTGATGAAAGAATTGAAGAAGACACCAATAAATGGAAAGATATTCTCTGTTTGTGGATTAGAAGACTCAATATTTTTAAAAGTTTCATACTACCTAACATCATGAGCAGATTTCATTCAAACTGTATCAAAATTCTAATGACATTTTTCACTGAAATGGAAAAAAAATAGAAAAATTTGTGTGGAACCATGAAAAAAGTTGCTAAGACAATCTTGAGAAAGAATAAAGCTAAAGAAATCACAGATTTGAAATCACAGATTTGAAATCCTGATTTCAAACTATATTACAAAGCTATAGTATTCAAAACCATATGGTACTGGCATAAAACAGTCACATCGACCAAATGAACGAACAGAGAACCTAGAAATACACCTATGCATAGATGACTAGCTAATTTTTGACAAAGGCACCAAGAACGCACAATGGGGGAATTGTTGAACCTGAAATATTTTCCAATCACCCATGAGGGGAAAAAGACAGAAACTTCAAAGAAGCAAAATAAGACAAAAATCTTACTTCTTAGCAGAAATTGTAGAAGCCAAAAGTCAATGGAAAGTGCTAAAAAAAACCCATAAATGTACAATTTTACAACCAGCCAAACCATCTTTAAAAATGAAGGCAAATAGACATATTTCTAATATAAACAAAAATTGCAGAATTCAAAGGCAACAATTCTGTACTAAAATTTGAAAAGAAAACTTGAGGACTTCCAGGCAAAAAAAAAATCACAAAATCATCATTATGCTAGACACACACACTCACAGAAAGGGCAAATATGAGGGTAAACTAAAGTTTTATGAGTTTTTAAGCTTCTGTAAGGCCAACAACTTGGGAAGCCAGATGGTAGGATTGCTTAAGGCCAGGAGTTTAAAACCAGCCTGAGCAACATAGAGAGATCCTGTCTCTTAAAAAAAAGTTTTATGGGTTTTTAAACATTAAATACTGTAATATATGTGACACAAGTATTTAATTCATCTGAAGTGATAAAGATAACATGTGATGAGGTCTGGCATTGTCCAGGAAAATGCAACTTTACTATTTTAAGGTACCTTTTGAGAAAATAAGGATTCATAATCTCTCTATTAAGGAGGAAAAAAAAGATATTGACTAACAAGTTCCCCAAGAAGAAACAAATGACAAAAAAAAAAAAACAATTAATCAAAATCAAGGCAAAAAGGAGAAAGTAAAAAAAATAGCAAGTAGAATAATTAGGAAATAAATAGCAAGTTGCTGGTCTTAAATCCAAGTATCTTGGCGATTTCATTAAGATGAAAATTTAATACTCAATGTTAAAGACAAAATTTAATGGGCTTGAAAGAGAAAGAGAAATTTTGTGCTGCAAATAAGAGCCAAATATTCAACACAAGATTGCAGAAAGACTAAAAAAAAAAAAGAATGTGAGATGATATATTGCTCAAATACTTTTCAAAAAACTATTCATCTTTAAAGTAAGAAGTATTATCACAGACGAAAATGATAGTCTATAATGTTAATCAATATAATAGGAAGATATATCAACCCAAACTGCTTATATGCCTAACTAAATACTAATAGACCTACAGATAAAAATACACCTACAATTATTTTTGAAGATTTTAAGGTAACTTCCTCAGTACCTGAAAGAACAAACAGATTTAAAAAAGTAGAGGTACCAATGATTCGAAAAATGCACATGAGAAACTTAAACTAATTGAAACCTTGGGAATGCTGAAGCCAACACATGCACAATTCTCATTATTTTCAAGATCACAAGTAACATTTATCAAAATTGATTGCATAATGGGCCATAAGCCAAGTATCAGCGAATTTCAACAGCTAAAACCATACAGAATGTATCTCTCCACGTTGGAATTAGCAAAGAAATCACTCCAAAAATGAAACGCAGCAAATATAAGCTGTTTGGACATTATGAAATAATCTAAAAATCCTGTGAGTCAAGGAAGAAATAACATAAAATTTAGAATATATTTAAGCTGAATAATAATGACAATGCAATAAATCAAAATTAGTGCAAGTTAAGTGCAGTACTTAAAAAGTAATTTAGAGCCATAAATGCATTCAGTAGTAAAGATAAAGGGCTGAAAATCAATAAGATATCCTACTCAAATTAAAAAAAAACTTTGTATAAATTAATCCCTCCAAAATAAAAGACAAAAATCATAACAATATGAGCAAATATTAAGGAATGAGAGATCAAATATAATTTTCTATAAAAATTAACAGTTATACATTGTTTCTTTGATAAAATTAACAAAGTTAGTAAATGCGTTAACACAAAAAACAAGAAAAAAGAAAGTAAGCACAAATTCCTGACTCAGATATCAAAAAATACATTATTAAAGATTCCTTAGATAGTTAAAAGAGATAGTATGAACATTTTTTTTCAAAAAGAGACAATTTCAATAGAGTCCTTGATAATCACAGCTTATCAAACCATATACAAGAGAAAAAGAACAGATAAATTAATTCTATATCTATCTTTAAAATGCTGATCTCAAACAATCCCATCTAGAAAACATATCTAGAAAGAATATGTTATTCTTGCCAACACATTTATGAGGCCAGCAAAGCATTGATTTAGACAGCTTTCAAGGACATTACAACAAAACAAAATTATAGGTAAATGTCTTTTTTGAATATAGATACAAAACACTTAAACCACATAAAGGATAACACATCACAGCCAAGAGAATTTTATTTCACAAATGCAAGTATGATTTGACATTCAAAAATTAAACAATGTAATTCACCACATTAGTAGAATCAGGCTGAAAAATTTCAGAAGCAGAAAAAACATTTGATCGAGTTTAATACCACTTTATTATTAAAACTTCTCAGGACACAATTTTAAAAAACTTTAGCAAACATTAGAAAGTAAGTAAAAATATACACACTAATAGCACCAACAAATATTAATAACATAAAACCACGTAATTAGGGGAAAAATAACACCATGGATATAAAGCAGTAAGAACTTTGGTACAAGATTGGTCAAAATGTAAATTGGTACAATTTCTTTAGAGTTTGGCACAACTCACTAAAAGTAATTATATGAATAACCTTTGTTCTAGAAATGGAATTTCTAGCAATGTATTATAAGAGAAATATAAACTTAGGTGAATACAAAGACATAAAAATGTTATTAATAATTTTATTCATAGTAGCCACATACTGAAAATAAGGTCAATGTTTAGCAACAAAAAATTGATAGCACAGTATTTTTTTTTAAATAAAATATTATAAAGCAATAAAAATCATGAATTCTGCCACACGTAACAACACAAACAAATCTCATTGATGTGATGTAGACTGAAAGGAGCTAGACTTTTAAGAGTACACATAATACACAATTATATTTCTGCTATGTTCAAAAGCAGGCAAAACTATCTGTCTTTAGTGAGAGACTTACTGAGTTAAAAGATAGGTTGGTCATAGCTTCATATCAATGAAAGCCACGAGGTTATGTATATATTGATAAAACATTAATACATACAGTAAGATTTGTGAACTGTATGTGAACTAAACCTCAATCATAGTTAAAAGAAAAGGTTAGCTTACAATATTTGCACAGAAAATGTCCAAAGTCCAATTAAAATTTATGAAAGAAGAGTAAGGTACTATTCAAAATGTGATCAAAATTATACATTAGTTACAAATACACTTAGCAAAAGTTTACATTTTTTTTTTCTTTTGAGACAGTCTCACTTTGTTGCCCAGGCTGGAGTGCAGTGGCACAATCTTGGCTCACTGCAACCTCTGCCTCCTGAGTTCAGGTGATTGTCTTGCTTCAGCTTCCCAAGTAGTTGGGATTACAGTCACGTGCCACCACACCCGGCTAATTTTTGTAATTTTAGTAGAGACAGGGTTTCACCATGTTGCCCAGGCTAGTCTCGAACTCCTGACCTCAAGCACTTGAGAGACCTCGGCCTCTCAAAGTGCTGAAATTACAGGCGTGAACCATCGGGCACGGCCAGAAGTGTACAAAATCGTATAGAGAAAATTAATAGAGAATGTAGTAAACGTTGTTTGACTACCCAAGGGCTTTCCAAATTCATTTCTAATTTATGTTTATGTGTATACTATTTTATACCCATTAGATTGGCAAAAATCAAATTGAATAAAAATACTCAATGAACATTTGGAAGGCCTCAAATCACATCAACATTTTATGGACGTTTAAATATAGTTAGCCACATTAGAGAGCAAATCAGGAATTTTGAGTACTTTAAAAATATACATATGTTATGATTCCAAAATTAAAAATTTTAAATGTATAGCCTAAAGAAGTTCTTGCAAATATGCCTATGAGAAATGTAAAATGTTTGCTTATGGTAGCATCATTTAAAATTATGCTATTTGAGAGCATGTACGAAATTTATCCATGGATAACTGGATAAATAAAATGTAGAGCATTATAAAATAAATATTTCAGGTAAAATCAATAAACCAGACATACATGTATTGTCGTGGGTAACCTGCAAATAATGTTTAATGATAAAAATGCATGTTAAAGAATGGCTCTTCCAGTATATTATTATTCATATTATACTATATATTGTTTGACAATACATATATCAGAAATAGTAGTATATTTAAAAATGATAAAACATTATCCTTCATATCACTGTAATTGCAATTGCCTAATTTTATTTTTTTAACATTAGGAAATAACAAAGTTTCAGGAGAAACCACATATATATATATATATGTATATATATATATAAAACCACCATTATATATATATATCACCATAGATTATGATGTCATATATATATATATATAAAAACCACCATTAGTGTTATATATATATATATGACACTATACATATGTTAGCATCATATATATATATATATGACTAATGCTGGTTTATATATATATGACATCATAATCTAAATATATATATATGACATCTAAACTATGGCATCTTGATTAATCTTGTGAATGTGCTTATTTTGGAACCCATATTTTAATAAATGTAAACTATCATTTTATTATTAGTTCTATACCATCTCTTAGCAGATTCTGGAGAAGTAGTATGAAAAAGGAAATTTACAGAGTATCGATTTTTTTTAGGAAGTCTGTACTATATTTTGTGAAGGCTGTATATTAAATACAGGTATCACTCGTGACAGGCCATTCTTGTATTGCTATAAAGAAATACCTGAGAGTGGATAATTTATAAGAAAAGAGGTTTAACTGGCTCACAGTTCTGCAGGCTGTGCAGGAAGTGTAACACCAGCATCTGCAAGGTGGGGGTTCGGGGGAACAGGTACCACATGCTTTTAAACAACCAGATCTCATGAGAACGAACTCACTATTGCACAAACAGTGCCAAGTGAATGGTACTTAACCATTCATGAGAAACTGCCCCCCGATCCAATCACTTCCCATCAGACCCCGCCTCCAACATTGGGGATTACAATTCAACACAATATTTGGGTGGGGACACAAATCCAAACAATATCAGACATACTCTGGTGATTTTGGAAGAGAAATGTAAACTGTCTTCGACTTAGTGTTTTTGTGAATTCATTTTTCTGTACTATATACATAGTATATTATCCAGAAATCTAAACTCTATTTGTTTACTCTCATGAATTTCTAGCAAATGTACAAAAGAGTGGTATATACATTATGCTGATAGTAGCATTGTTTAAAATAGGAAAAATATGGCAAATGTGTTTAATATACATGATAGGTAATAATGGGCAAAATCTCTTAGTTGTAGGATGAGTTGATAGTATTTTTAAAGGTTATATTTACCTCATATTCAACTCTATTAATCTGCATTATAAAATTTTTACGTATTTATTTTTTAATTTATAATTGACAGATAATAATTGTACATATTTCTGGGGTACATTGTGCTGTTTCAATGCTTGTATGCGTTGCATAATGATCAATTCAGGGTAATTAACATATCCATCACTTTACAAATTTATCATTCTTTTGTGGTGGTAATATTCAAAATCCTCTCTTCTAACTATCTTGAAATATGCCCTGCATTGTTGTTAGCTATAGTCACCCTACTATGTAATGGAACACAATCATTTATTCTTCCTAACTATAGCTTTCTCCCCATTGGCCAACCTCTTTTTATCTCTCCCTCGCCATTACCTTATCCAGTTCTGGTAATGGCTATTCTACTCTTTACTTCTATGAGATCACCTGCTTTCATTCCATATGTGAGTGAGATCATGTGGTGTTAGTCTTTCTGTTCTTGGCTTATTTCACTTCACATTATGTTCTCCAAGTCCATCCATGTTGTTGTTATACAATGAATGCATACCTATTTAAGTTTAAGAATTTCTGTACAAGAAATTTCACACTCTGTGGTGTGTAGCTCTATAAATCTTTGCCAATCCACACAGTAGTGTATTCACAAACAAAATCAAGACACATAATATACCCAACACTCCGGAAATATTTATCCTGATGGCCTACTGTAGTCATATCTCCCCAGTCCCTAAACCGTGGCTCCCTGGGGATATGTTCTGTGTCCCTGCAGTATGCCTTTTCCAAAATGTCATATAAATGGAATTACAGAGTATGTAGCCTTTGGAACCAGCCTCTTCAATTAAAAAAATACATACATTGGAGATTGAAGATGTTGTGTGACTCAATAGTTTATTTTTTTATTGCTGACCACTATTCAATTGTATAGATTTGACAGAGTTTATCCATACACTGTTACACTAAAAGCTGTTATAAATATTTGCATATGAGTTTTCAGATGAGAATGTTGAAGTCTACAACAGTAATGATGGATTTGTCTACTTCTCCTTCAATCCTGTCAGTCTTGCTTCATTCATTTCGAATCTGTTGATACTTGCACTGTTCTGCCTCTTGTGCATATATTTTGGTTGCTCAAAAAAGGCAGTTTATATTTTATTACATTTCTTAATTATTAAAATATCCCAGAATTAAACCTCTTAAATTTTCTATGGCTTTATAGCAAAACTTATTTTTATAAATATCCAGCAATGTTTTTAGTGTTATTTTAATAACAAATGTATTTTAATTTGTGCCATACGACTTTATGTTGTTTTATCCATTTTTACATAGAACAAAAAACAAAGCACTTACCAATAATATGTAGCTTTTGCCTTTCATTAAGAAAGAAACTTCATTTTAACAGTATTGATTCTTCCTATCCATGAACAAGAAATGTTTTTCATTTGTTGGTGTCATCTCTAATTTATTTGAGCAGTGTTTTGTAATTCTCATTGGAGAGATTTTTCACCTCCCTCGTTAGTGGAATTCCTGGGTATTTTATTCTTTTTGTGACTATTTTGAATGGGACTGTGTTCTTGATTTGGGTCTCGGATTGGATGTTGTTGGTGTATATGAACATTAAAGATTTCTGTACATTGATTTTGCGTTCTGAAACTTTGCTGAAGTTATTTATCAGATAAAGGAGGTTTGGGGCAGAGATTATGAGGTTTTCTCGGTATAGAATCATATTGTATAAAAATAGGGATAACTTCCCCTCTTCCTATTTGGATGACTTTTATTTCTTTCTCTTGCCTGATTGTTCTGGCCAGGACTTCCAGTACTGTGCTGAATAGATGTGGGGAGAGAGGACATCCTTATCATGTGCCAGTTTTCAAGGGAAATGCTTCCAGCTTTTACCCATTCAGTATGATGGTGGCTGTGGTTGTGTCATAGACAGCTCTTATTATTTTGAACTATGTGATTGGACAATTCCTGGAAGATCTTGAAACAGAATTACTATTCCATTCAGCAATCCATTATAGATTATATGCCCAAAGGAATATAAGTCGTTCTACCATGAAAACAGTATTCACAATAGCAGAGACATGGAATCAAGCTGAATGCCCAGCAATGGTAGATTAGAAAAAGAAAATTTGGTACGTATATACTATGGAATACTATGCATCCATAAAATGAATGATATCATGTCCTTTACAGCAACATGGATGGAGCTGGAGCCCATTATCCTAAGCAAACTAACACAGGAAGAGAAAACCAAATACCACATGTTCTCCCTCATAAGGGGAAGCTAAATGTCGAGTATACATGAACACAAAGAAGAGAACACAGCACCAGAGCTTCTTGAGAGTGGAGGGTGGGAGGAGGGTGAGGATAAATAAAACTGCCTATCAGGTGCTATGCTTATTACCTTGATGATGAAATAATATGTACACCAAACCCCCCATGACACTCAATTTACTTAATTAACAAACTTGCACATGTATTCCTAAACCTAAAATAACAGCCTTTTAAAAAAGAAAAGAGTAAAACTTTAACAGAGTTTTCTAAATTGTTATTACCAAGTTTGGACTGAGTGTTACATTATCTTAAATATAAATGAAAAGCATGTAATGTTTATGGATTGATGTTTAGCTTTCATATGTAGACTGCTAAACATGATTGTTCCACAAAATTCTTAGTTAATAGTATCTCAAGACAGTTTCTTCTTATCTGAAATTCTCTGTTAACTTTGCAGAGTAGAGATTAAATCATCTTGTTTTACCTCATAATATGGCTGCCAGGGCTTATAATTATGGTAGTAGTGCAGGCTTTACCAACTCCTTAGTTTTTGCTTTTGTTTGTGTTATTATTATTATGATCACTCTGGTATTTATTTTTAGGTATTTTTAAAGCCACTGTTTCTTATAGTGAAAGTTAGATAAGTTAAAACTGGATATTGTATATCCTTAAGTAATTTAATTAGAACAGACTGTTGTTAGTCAAAATATGTTGAAAGCCAGCAAAGCAGTGGATGACCTCATTTTGCAAATTTCTGCGTTGTGTACATTTCATGATGCACTGCCAATACTTCATTTAAAATTTATAATACATGATATGTAGACTGAGTTGGGCACTCAGGGGAAATACATATATTAAATATTAGTTATACTATTACTGACTCTTTAAAATAATAATAAGGCCAGGCTCACACCTGTAATCCCAGCACTTTGGGAGGCCAAAGCAGGTGGATCACCTGAGGTCAAGAGTTTGAGACAAGCCTGGCCAACATGGTAAAACCCTGTCACTACTAAAAATACATAAAATTAGCCAGGAGTGGTGGCACACTCCTGTAGTTCCAGCTACTCAGGAGGCTGAGGCAGGAGAATTGCTTGAACCTGGGAGGCGGAGGTTGCAGTGAGCCAAGATTATGCCACTGCACTCCAACCTGGGTGATAGAACAAGACTCTGTCTCAAAAACATAAAATAATAAAATAAAAATAAATAAATAGAATTAGAAATTCTAACATGTTCTCTCAGTACCACAATAAATTATTTGGAGAACCCACTAGAATACACACATCTTGCTTGAGGAACCACTGGCCTCAGGACATAGGCTTAAAGTAAATCAACAACAATTAACTACATACATATAAGCATATCTTCCTAATTTTTGCATTGCCTGACCTAACTGTAATCTATAGCACATCTTTCCATGCCCAGATCTATTTCCGAACTGTTATATGACATCTCCACACAGTTCATACTTACTTTGACCATGACCTAAATTCCTGGCCCGTTCCCTGGATAGTTTCTCAATAGTGCAGGACTGTAAATACACACTCACTGTGTGTACAAGTTATATGGGAATAAAACAAGTTATGTGTTAAGTTATTTAGAAATAAAACTTATAAACAATTTGTACCAATACTATAATTTTTATGTTATACCACATAGTGACATGAAAAACAAATATAATAATGGCTTAATTATAAAGTATATAATAATAGTTTATCTGATTTGACCCTCCATATACTGTATGAGGGCCTTAAACCTCTTTCATGATACTTTCCATCTAATTATGGCTATTGTCATGGTGTGTCTGATGTATGCCTCAGGAAACATCCTCAGTCACCAGCCAGCATTAATAATTTCTGTCTCTCTGTTCTGACTCTTTTCATAATATTTGGAATTATGTCTTCCACTACCTGTACAAGGGCAAGGCAACTTATCTGTTATTAAGAGTTAACTTGGCCGGGCGCGGTGGCTCATACCTGTAATCCTGGCACTTTGGGAGGCCAAGGCGGGGGGATCACGAGGTCAGGAGATCAAGACCATCGTGGCCAACATGGTGAAACCCTGTCTCTATTAAAAATAAAAAATTAGCTGGGCGGGGTGGCAGTTACCTGTAATCCCAGCTACTTGGGAGGCTGAGGCAGGAGAATAGCTTGAACCAGGGAGTCGGAGGTTGCAGTGAGCCGAGATCACGCCACTGTACTCCAGCCTGGGCGACAGAGTGAGACTCTGTCTCAAAAAAAAGATACAGTTAACTTGAATTTCTTTAAATCATAAATTGGAATTTTACCATTAAACCATGATACAATATTTTTATTACTCTGTTTAGAGTAATATACCAGAGTAAGTACCATTTTATAATCTTCTATAGTTCAATGGCATCTCCATGAAACTTATATAAGTAGCTTTTAATTAAAAATTAAAGGTTTTTTTTTCCAGAAAGAATTTTTTTTGTTAATTGGTCAATCAATATCCATTTATTGATTTCTTATGGCATGTTCAGCTTTATTCATAAAATAGGCATCATATAAAAGAATTGTAAGCATGAATTCCTTTTCAGTGTGTGGGCAGTGTAGTTGGAGAGACAAGAGAAATACACAGGAAATTACTGATGCCAAAAATACATAAAATGTAATACAGAAAATAGAATTGGAAACTCTTCTTGATATACTATCTTTTTTCATACGGAATCACATGGCTCACTGTCAGTTCAAATAGGAATTTTTAAGGAAGTCCTTTATGGATTTCACCTCACTCCAGTGGGTCCACACTCAGTGCTTTCTCAGAATAAAGAAACTCAATTCTATTACATAGTTTTGTAAATTGTTTTCTTTTTCTTTGCCCACCATGTTCTCATAAAGACACCTTAAGCTCCTCAAAAGCACAAAATACAAATTCTATTTCTTTGTTAACCCTCTCTCTAGCAAAGTTCTAGGTCAAGAATAAATGCATGACTGATTGTTTTAATGAGAGCTAATGGGTGTTGTTAAATCCCTTACTATCGGAGGAGATCCTTGCTTATGGCAGCCCCTGTGATTTTAAAAGCTCCTCCATGTTGGAATAAAGGCAAAATACAGTGATTTCAAAGAATTGGGGAGAGAAATTTTAAGATTTCCTTTTGGGAAAAGTTCAAGCAAAAAATTGCATCTTATAATCCATTCCAGGTTTTTATTGTATGATTACCCCATTTACAATTGATGTTGAAATTAATATTATCTCCCTTGCCACAGCCTCTTCTTTGCGTTCTCTCACCCTCAGCTATTATGTATTAGCTCAGTACCTGAATTCTTTACAGGAACTGAAAAACAGGGCTGAAGATTATAAAATTTCACATTTGCTGACTTTTATGCAGGTTAAATGAAAGAGTTTTATAATTGTTTCTGCCAACCAGTAGGTTCAAAATGTTTATTAAAAGTAAATTCTGGATAAATTATGATTAATGTCCTTCTGGTTGGTTTTGCTTGAGCCTACACACACACACACACACACACACACACACACACACACATATACACACACATATATATATAACTTTATATAAAACTATACTAGGAACTAGCACTAGAACTGTACTTTTCACTGCAGTATCAGTAAAAAAAAAATTTAAGAGTTTTTATGATAGATTTTACATTTAAACCTAAAGGAAAAATAATCAGGAACAACACAGAGGTTTTTTTTTTAAATGAGTTAGTAAAGAAAATACCAAAGGCTCAAAGCTGACAAAAGCATTGAGAATACCAGAAAAGAAATTTTAACCTTTAAATTTAATTGAAACATGGTATTTGTCTCTTTTGAAACATTTCTTTCTCTACAAAAATCTGTTCCTTCAGAACCTGTTCACGCAATACTATTATATCATTTTTTTTACTGGTCAATGTATTTATTTGTAGTTGTGCTGAAATTGTTTCCTGCAAGGTTTTCTATTACTCAAACTGTCTTCGTACACATAATTTTCCTTTCATGTTATTTATGAACAATTTTTTATTTCTATGGTCGATAGAGAATGACTGCATAATTCATTTCTGAATAAGTGAAATAATTTAAAAACATTTTAAAGTGGGTGTATCTACTTGCTTGGAGCTTTGTCGAATCATGTTTCTTATTTGGAGCCTCTGGAGGAATGCTGACTTACCATGGTAAAAATTAACTGGTGAAACTCTAAAGAAAACACAGACTCTACACACAGTCTTGTCCGAAACTTACTCATCCTGAAACCAATGAATTTCAAAGACCTAGATACTTCTTTCTGTGATGTCCCCTGAGATCAGAGAATGAAAGAAAAATCCCTCATAAATATACATCACGTACAGCTGTTTGATTTATGCATTATGCAGAAACTAAGAAAACAGAGTTATGTGTAACCTTGCAATGAAAAGTGCACCCACCAAAAAAAAATCCCGAAACATTGTTTCAAAAAGAAGTGGTATGAAGCATTTTAGTGTTTCATGAATATTGAAGAATAGCGCAATTATTGAAATTTGGCATTTAAAAAATCTTTTTAAATTATTAGGAGGCTACCGTGACCTGTTTACTAAATCCTCAATTCTTTCTCTCCCAGTTTTTCTTACTATAAAATTTACTTTTCTAGCCAGAGAATTTTTCTTTCTGACAAGATGTAGATCTATATTGTGCTGTCAAGATGCAGCTTCTGCACCTCTGCTGCCATGTGGATAGAATCACTTTCTTTCCTCAAGAAGTGGACAAGCCCTCATAGGGACTGATTTTCTATGAAGTAGTGAGACTTAATCTTTGGGACCCTCACTTACATCACTTAAATAGGACCTTTCAATACTCAGGGAGGGCTCTTGGCAATTAATTCTTCTGACAATATATCTTGTGCTGAATGGTGGTGTTAGCTTTCAAAATTTGTAATTATTTTGGTAATTTCTGTCATCCTAGAAAAATGTGTATAGTGTATTTGTTCCTAATTTCATATTCATTATTTATATATTTTTTAATGAACACCGCCAGCATAGTATAATTTTATACCTCTAAAATCTGAATCACCTGCTTGGCCCATGCATAGGACTAGGTCTTATCATCCTCAGTGAGAGATTATAGGCTCTTACTAGGAATTTACGGTAACAGGGGCTCCTAAAAGTCATGATTTTTATAACATGATTGCCTATGTATATAAAGTACACTGGCTGAACAAGTATTTTCCATCAAATCAGGAAGGAAAAAAAAACACGAAGCAGATTGATTCTCTTCTAAAAGCTGTCACATCAGTAACCCGTCATATTCTCATTTACTTATATTCTGAGTAGGTAGTCACCTTTGATTCATATCTCTCAGAAGTTCAGAAGTTTTTGAAAGTAATTTGTGATACAAAATATAAGGAAATTCAGAATGAGATTCTTTTGGCTTGTCCTCATTTTTCTTTTTTCTTCTTCTTCTTTTTTTTTAATTTGTTGAACTCGAATCCAGAAATTGGGGAGGTTACTAGAACTCTTAAGTCACAGACTTATAAGTACTGAAAAAGTAGTCAGTAAAGAAAACATACAATAAGAGACTAGGTTAATTTTCCTATAGTTCACTGATGTTTCCACTATTACTGCCCCTGATTTTTGACTTTAGTTTTCCTTAGATTGTTGGAGTAACATCTGTACCTTAAAAATTAACTGTGGAAAAAGTGGATGAACTTTTTACACATTTTCCTACTTGTATAAAATTCCTACTAGCTATATTTTCCCAAAAGTGCTTAACAATAGAGTCTGGTGCTAAAAAGCAGAGTAGGCTAAATTTAGATCAATGTGAAATGCCCTACTTATTTCCTATGAACTTAATTGATTGAGCTCATTTTGGGGGTGTCTTTCTGATCGACCAGAAACTTGACTCATTAGACCAACTCACAAAGTGACCTTTTAAAAGAAAGAGTTTCCAGTACATTTGTTCATGTTCCATTCCACTGAGAATGGTGCTATTTAAAACTAAATACAATAATTTTAGATATTGTACAGCAGGTATAATTTTAAATATAATACATGGGACTTCGATTTTAGGCACTGTTTATAAGGCATTTCTCCTTACATTATTCTAGACTTAAATATAACAAATTTCATGCAGAGGTTTCTTTCAAAAGTCACTTCAGCCACATTTAGACTCAAATATTCCCTAATTTTTTAGTTTAGCTGAAGTCCTAATATACTTGTGTTTCTTTTAAATTAAGTCCCACATGTTAACTTTACAACAGAAAGTCCATGTATTGTATTATTAGTCTAAATCTTCATTCTACAGTGTAGTTAACACAGACATTCGTTTAACACACTGTGTTTAATTTCCCATTGAGTTTTGGCTTATTGCAGTCTAATAAATAATGATTAAACAGTGCCCCACTTAATGGAGGTTGAGAAATAAGTGAACCTATGCCATGGAAAAATATTACAATAAGCGAAAAATATTACAATAAAGGAAAAAATAATGGAAGAATATCAGTATTTGATGCTATTATACATGACCATATTGTTTAGCAAATTACTTCAAAAATGAAATTAGGAATTTCAGATAATCATTTTATTCTCATCTCAGAATGCTTGGAAAAGTGAGGGCTAAATGTATTTGTTATTTGACTGTGTGCATTATGCCCATGGAATAGCGTTTTGGAAGACCCAACATGAAGCTAGCTTCACATAACAGACAATGAGTATGTCATATTAACTTATGATACATTTCAATCCTGGCTTGACTCTGGTAGCTGTGTGACTATAGTCTTTCAGGCCTCCATTTACTTATCCAGAAAGTGGAAATAATAATAAGTAATTAATAGATGCCTGGTGAATATTAAGCTCATTAATATTTGTCAACTATTTTTCACAGACTTTTCATTTAGTGAGTACACAATAATAAGTAAACACTCATATGTGAATGTGTGTACATATTTATCATAAACAGATCCTCAGTAATTAGTGTAGAAATAAATGTTCTAGACAATCCAAAGTTACTTAAAGTTTTTCAGAAAGCTACCCTTCTATCATCTGGGGTAATTTTTTTGTCATTTTGGCAAATATGTAGAGAATATATGTGAGTCTTCCTATTAGTTTGAACTAAGCAAAACTATAAAGGCACATTTATCAAGGTGGAATGTGAAAAACAACAATCATTTTAAAGTAAATCTGTGATGCTTTGGTCTCTTCCAGTGTCCAGTTAACTTATGCCATAACTTTGTTAATAATACAGTTATTATTATTATCTTTGTTAATAATACAGTGTGTTTTATACCTGTGGGCACTAACATTTTGTTACTATTTGTAATAATGTTACTGCTACTACTATGTATCCATGAATGTCCTGGAGTGAAAAAAAATCTCATATATACCTAACTGATGTACTTGACATATAGTAAGTTCTCCATAAGTCTTTGCTGGTAGATTTACTTATTTTTTAAAAAAACGACTTGGAAAGTTTTCTGTGTGCTTTTATATTAGAACTTGACCTGTGAAGTACCTCCAGGAAATTTTGAAAAGAGTGCTGGCATATGACAATGTGTAAGTTTATATTTCATGTCCATGCATGCCATTAAAATTATAATAATGTAGTTGACAGAGCCTTTCTTCTGCCTTAAGCACTAAATTTGTGGCTTGCTCTAGGTTGTCCCACCTAGCACAAGCTAGGTGAAATTTCAGGTCTAGCCAACTTTTTTTTTTTTTACAAGTATTAAAAACATTTTCATATATGTTCCCTGTATTATTTCACCTATTTTTTTGTGTGTGTTTCTATCACACTGCCACGTCAAAATCCTCTTCTTGAACTACTATAGTATAGTGGTTAATAGTTCAGTCTCTAGATCAAGACCACCTATGGACATATCTTGGCTCTACTGTTACGAGCTGTACAATCCTGAAGAATCTGTTCAAGAGAATTGTGCCTCAGTTGCTTCTCTCTAAAGTGGTAGTAGCTATAGAACCTGTTCCGTAGATGTGGATTAGAACACTGCATGACATTTAGAAAATGTTTAATAGATGATGTTGCTGTACTTGTTGCTGTTATCGTTGCTCTGTCATGTTAGGAAAACTCTCATTTACCCTAGTGTTCTCTCAAAGTGAAATACAGATCATTACCTCTTGAAATCATGTCCAAGTAACTTCAGAATTATTTAGAAATCATTTTATCTAAATAATTCAGAGCATTTCTTGATATAATTTAAAGTTGATCGTATTTGAAAGTGCATATGTCAATCGAGTATGAGATAATCTCAAGGAAATAAAAATGTATAGGTCTAATTTACATTTTTATATGGAAGGAGATAATTACTTTCTATCACAAATGATGAGGCCTGACATTTGTTTCTTTTTACTTTTAATTTTCACTTATATTTTGTTTATTATGAATATTTGCTTTTTAAAAGGTGGGAAGAAATCAACCAATCAAACATTAAAAAGCAATATGGAGGAGGGTGATATAATGCCCACTTATATTTCTCTTATAATTTTAAATATTTTCATAATTAACAGAATAATTAGCACTGGTAATATTAAAATACCATCAAAAGAATCTAAATATATGTGCTTTCTGTTGCAGCCTTGTTAGATGTTTCAGTGGATTCAAAGTGTTGTTATAAGAAAATGTGATTTATCAAGACTTTCATGTGTAAAACACAAGGCATTTTCAATGACTGCTTGGCCAAGCTTTCAGATTGCAATGCCAAGATGTTGTGTTTTGATATTGCAGTTTTCTAACAACAACAAAGATTAGTGGACTTCTGGAACTAAAACTTAAATATTCAGAACTAATTATCACCACTCCATTTCTTACAGAGCATTTAAGGAACACATATATGCATATATCCTTGCACTTTGTGCTACAGGTTGTGAGCCAGGGTTACTTCCTTCTGACCATGCGGGTTCATAATGAAGACCTAACCTTAATGTACCCAGGGCTTAGAGATCGAATTTGTCCTTAGGATACTTTGGAAATCTATCTTGTCGCACAGGTGACCCAGCAGCAATCAATCTTTCTGCCATCCCTAGTTTTACTTCAGGACCCAGAAAAGTTGTAACTTGTTTCTTTTCCTGTGATCAAGCTTTTGTTTTCTCTTTTTTTCTCTACCTTTTGTAGCTTTTTAATTTGTTTCTCTGTTGATTACTAGCCCAGTGCCTGAGCATCTTCCCCTTAAGACAAAGCCTCTGTATTTCTTCAGCTCCTGAAATGACTGGCATGCTGAAAATGAGCTCAGGGCATTAGTCTTTGTTACTAAGCCACTACAGATTCCATTCCCTTTCTTCCTGAGTGTGCACACACCGCTTGTTCACAGACTCCAAATTAGTTATTAAGCTACATCTGTATGCAGTTTGCACACTGCTCCCGTTGACCTGCTGGTCCCAGAAGTTATTCACCATATTCTACCTTGACCATATTTTCTACTTGTCAATGTGCATGTCAATTAAGAACCTTTAACATTTATTGACTATTTCTTATATACTAGTCACTCTTTTAATGGATTTATGAATAATTAACCTAATCATCATATAAGCATAGTAGGGTACAATTAGTTCCCCAACTTTATATATGAACAAATGGACTTTCAGAAAGGTAAGGCAAAATATCCACAGTAAGAAAGGCTGCATATGTGGAACTGGGAATTGAACCCATATGTCTGACCAGAGGGTCCATACACTTAACCATTATGCTGTCAGGTTTTCCACAGCCTGCTTTTCGGCTTCTCTCTCTCTCTTTCCTGATCTCTGTTGCAATTCCTACCTTTCAACTCCCTTCTCACCATGGACAGTTTGCAAAATGCCAGAGGTACATCTCAAAGAAGCTTCAAATAGGAGCGTGTACTACCATTAAGTCAGCTCCTCAGTTGTCTTCTTTGGATTGAGAAGCACTTCATCACTTTTTACACAGGTTTAATTATCAAATATGACTTTTCTAGTACTAGAGCTAATATATGTCAATGTCAAAGTGTTAACAGAATACTAGGCATATATTAAATTATACATATGAGCTTTCTCTTTACTCCTTTTTATGTTCATTAGCAAACAGATAAAGCCATAATAGATTTTTTAAGGAATATTTTGTTTTGTTTTGTTTTGGACTTATACATCTATTAACAATAAACCAAACATTGCAGATTAGAGCAAATCTTCCAATTATGTTTTACAAACACTATCTTCTGAAGGGTTCCTGGGCACAAGATACTGTTGTAGTAATATTTCACAGCTTTTTTTTTTTTATTTTAGAGAAAATATTCTAAGCCTCCAAAGTTAGATAGTATTTGGTCAGTGTCTTAGTCAGTTTGAGCTAATATAACAAATTATCATAGAATAAGTGTCTCAAGCAACAGAAATGTGTATTTTACAATCTGGAGGCTGCAAAGTCCAGAATCAAGATGCTGGCAGATCTGGTGTCTGATGAGGACCCACCTTCTTCTTTGCGAATGATCATTTTTGTTGTGTCCTCACATAACAAAGAGCAGAGAGAGCAAGCCTTCTTGTGTATCTTCTTATACAGGCACCAGTTTCATCAAGAAAGTTCTACTTTCATGTCCTAATTAACTCTCAAATACCCCATCTTTAAATACCACCACATTTGGGGATTAGGATTTCAACATACGCGTTTTGGTGGGATACAAACATACAGTTCATAGCCACCAATACCTTTGTTGTATTTTCACAAAAATGATGTCTAAACAATAAATGTTCAATTACTCATGCAAGCTAAACAAAGGGTTACTATTAGGAAAATGAGTTAATTCCTTAGAAATTTTTATTTCAGAGATTATTGGAGATGTGAGGTGATGAAGTATAAGTGACTTGGTGTTATTAGGAAAGATACCCCTGCAGGAGATAATATCCCTTAGTTCTAGTACCTATTTTACCAAAAATCCTTTAGTTCTAATATTTATTCTGTCATTGACAGAACAATTGTGTCTAATATCACCAAAGTTCTTTAACAACTATGAAATGTGACAATAGAACTGAATAATTTCAGAATGCTTTTCCAGAACAAATTATATTTTCTTGATAGCATAAATAGCAGAGAACAATTTTAATTATAACACAGTCAATATCATTGTGTTCTTTGTTAGGAAAAATGTTGACTATTAACATGACTTCTCTGTACTTGCCTTAGGAATGTTTCCAAATAAAATATGCCTCATATTGGTATTTAAATATCTTTGTCAATTATTTTATTTCAAAAGCAAGAACTTGTGTCCTTACTCTTCAGAAAGTTTTATGTTTTCAATTTAATCTCCTACTGCTTAATATTTTCAGATCAAATGCTCCCTGGCTTTAGAAATCATTCGTTAAATACAGGGGACAAGTGGCATTAGAGGGCAGATTGTGTTGTGATTGTTTTACTTTTGATTTCTTCTTTTAGCCTCCTAAGAAAGACCCTGTAGCCCATGGCTTCTGTTAATACTACATAGCAAGAGTCAGTTTTTGCGTCATTGGTGTTAGTGATGAGTGATACATCTAACAAAGGTTAGGATGCTTTTAGAACCATTTGACAGCAATGACCACTGAAGATAGAAGTGGTTTTCCACTAATTTTTCTGGAAATAGAGCAGTGATATCTTTGTTGAAGAGTTTACATTTGACTTAGAAGGGCTTTATCCCATTTGTGTCTGTCAATAGTTTACTTATTTTCTGAAATGTTGTATAAATAGTATTCTTTCCCTTTCAAATTTCTCCAGTTGGAATTAAAATCTTCTTTTGTGTGTGGGATTAAAGGAAAAAAAAACTATAGCAGCCATTCAATTGTAGTCCTATGAGAGTAAATTCTGTAATATATTTTTGACTTATGCTTGTATAAATTCTTGTCTTATCTCCGCTTGTCAGTAAAGGAGGGCTGTCAGCAGGAGTTATAGATTGATGGATTCTATATCCCTAAAATGCCTAGAGCAGTGCAATTAGTATGATGTTAACTTATTCAGTATGAGTTAGATTGGATTGAAATGATTAAGGGAATGGAACACTGAGTCAAGAGCCATTTTAGTTCAACATTTGCCACCCACCCTCTGCCTGTATATCTATGTTTATAATCTTCATTAATTGTAGTTCAAATTTGCTGACAGAGGATTTTGTTGCTCTTAACTCCCCTAAATTTCTCATCCTATTTTAGTTCATCTTCTACCTCTAGAACTTAGAAAAGGAAAAAGCAATTGATGTACTACATAACTCACTGTTTTTGAGTGAACAGTTGACAGTCAAAAATGTACTGATTTTTACTAACAACAAATTGCTGCTCTGTATCTTATGGAAAAGCACAGCTTCTTTCAAGAATTTACCATTAAGTGGTAGGAATATGGTGGAAGAGAAAGACTTAATAGACATAAAAGTTAAAATTGTTTCAGTGATTATTATGTCAAAGTTATCAAAATAATTATGGAGATCATTACATAAATGTGTAATTCGCTGCACTACAATTAGAAATTATATATACAGGAAATACAATTTTTAATGCAGGTAAGATACAAAGACCATTTAGAATTTCAAAATAAAGTGAGGTGGCTGTGGGTTAGGTTGAAAGAGAATGAGAAGTGATTTGAGGTTGGCCTTGAATTACAGATAAGAATTAGGTGATTAGGCTGGGGGAGTATAGGTTGATACAGACATTTAGATAAAGAGGAACTGCAATTAAAGGTGTTAAAAAAAACCTGTGGATAAACATCATTTGAACATACAAAAATATGAAGCAGACCATGTTACAACTATCTCTGAAAAAAGCATAAGTCAAGCACTGAAGGGAATTTGAGAAAGGAGAGTGATATAAGCTAGATTGGATGAGAATGAAAAGATCCCATCCATGAACAGTACATAACTTAGATAGAAACACATTGGTAGTGCTAGAGTCAAATGATACTCAGCAGTTTGCGGCTGACTGGACACCCTGTTCAATCTATCTCCATAGAGACACAGACATGTTGCACTGATTAACTGAGCGGGGTGTCATATTTCTATGATTTAGATCCTCCAAAAGTATACTCTCGAGTTCGGGGATTTATGCAGCATTTCATTCTAAATGGCCCATTCAGAAGTAGAAAAAACAAATGAGCATCAATTTAACTGAGAAATTTAACCAGAATAACTGTGAAAAATCACCAAGTGGCAGCTCTGAAATTCTGTAATTCTAATATTCGCTTTAAGGAGAAGAATATAGAAGTATACCAATAAGATGAAAGTAATCTGGGAACACAGGGTTAGGTAAAAAATGTAGATATGGACATTTATATTAGAGTGAAAATATCAAGCATCAATAGAGAATTACAGTTTTTGTGGAAAGTAAATTTCAAGATTAATGTGAAAAAATCTGATTTTGATATGTAACAGGCTTTGTACAGTTGCTGTAAGGGGCAGATGGTTCCACAGTTTTTTTTTTTTAGCAATGATGCTCGCAAATCAAAATGCAGATAAAACTCCAAGGCCGTTTTTGACACCCTATTCTTCTAAATCTTAATTAGACATAAATTCAGTGGTTATAACTTGTGGATTAATTTGTAGATGTTGTGATCATCCTTTGGGAACTTTATGGAAGGACATGTGGAACATCCAGTATTAAAGCTTTAACAACACTCTGATATGATTATGCCACTGAAATCCAGTTAAAATTTTGGGATATAATATCTAACATCAAGAAATAAACTTTCAAGTACGAGACGAGTTAGTGAGTCATATGATGAAAGGAGCCACTAAATTGCATTTTCAGATTATTTCAGATTTTCAGGTGCAAAAAAATGACTCCTAATGTTCAATGATATTATTATTTTACATCCACTAACAAATAAAATTTACATCATTTTTGAAGAACAGAGACACAATGCTGTGTTTATTTGTTCAGCATGACAGGGCTGTGGTTCAAACCAGAGATTTTATTTGGAAATTCCGTAATATGTTTACTTTCCATCTTATTGCAGAACTTCTCTCTTACAAATCCATTATTTAAAATATGCATGTCTACTCTGAAAATTTCCATAATATCTTAAATGTTAATCTTTTTTATCCTTAGGGTGGAATGACTAGAGTTGATGACCTGCCTTACCTTTTATCATTACTTATGGTTGGGGAAATAAGTTAGTCTCTGTGTGAACACTAGTATTTTATTTCAGAAAACGTGAATCAGTCAGCGGAAAGTATAAGGGTAAGAGTTTTCTAGGTAAAGGGAGTGGCTTGGGCAAAGACCCAATAGAAAGAAATGTCATCCCAAGTTCATTTACATAGAATTCAAAGTTCCAACTGGGGAATGAAAAGAGATGCTCCTGGAAGAGGAACAAAGAAAATCAAATCCTTCCCCTCCCCTCCCCTCCCCTCCCCTCCCCTTCCCTCCCCTCCCCTTCCCTTCGCTTCTTTCTCTCTCTTTTCTTTTGTTTTCTATTTTTTCTCTACTTTTCTTTTCTTTTCTTTCTTTCTTTCTCTTTCTTTTTCTTTCTTTCTTTCTCTTTCTTTTTCTTTCTTTCTTTCTCTCTTTTTCTTTCTTTCTTTCTTTCCTTTCTTTCTTTCTGTTTTCTTTTTTCTCTCTCCTTCCTTTTTCTCCTATTTTCTTTCCCTCCTTCCTTCTTTTTCTCCTTTTTGCCTTCTTCCCTCTTCTTATACTTCCCTATCCTTCTTCCATTCAATATTGTTTGTTTTGCAAATTAACAAGCATCCCTACCAAACCCTAGCTTGAAGTCAAATAATTAGCTCTCATCTTTATCTTTGTGGGATCATGGGATCCCCTAAGATCCTTATTAATGAAATTGCTTATCATTTTATTCTTTGCCTGCTCTCTTGCTCTTTCACCTAAGTGTGATTTATATACAGAAAAGTAATTGAAAACTATCTGGTCTTGGTCAATTTGAAAAGAGTTTTTCTGTATTTTATGAGATATTTGCAGTTGACCAAGCTTCTTCTATTAGCAAGTTCTCAAGTCATTTTCCTGTAGATGGGATTTAGTTCTGTTCTGTAACAATGCACACTGAATTTCTCATTTTCCCTTAAGCTCCTTGGCTCAGTGACATACCACTTTAAGTTTAATCAGACAAAAAAATCACAAAAGCTCCCAGCCTCGAGTGACCACTGACCTTTTGTCCTGAAAGCATGAAGAGAAGAAATTTTCCTTTTTTGTGAAGTTTGTATGAGACTCTCTACATACCTGTGTGCTGTGTTTATTTCAAATTCATTGTGACCCAAGTTAACGCTGTCTCTGTCAGTAGGAAAACCAGCACTATGCTTTGTTGTCACTATAAACAATCCTTTCTAGTAGCTACCTCCCTGAGTGTACAATTTTCATCACAATTTTTTTGAGCAGAGGCAAAGAAGATATGATGAAGACTCAGATAACTGCTTACTAGGGCTTGACTAAAGAACTTATTTATTAAGGCCGTTGTTCTTTAGCAACAAGTGTTTTTAAGACAAGGCAGCAAACTTCTACTCTCATGGGGACATGGAAACCACTGTGTCCTACCACTCACATTAGCCCACCTGCATGTGATTGATCTTTTCAGTTCATAATACAACACCCCTAAAGACGGGCTAACTTTTTCTAATGTTTACGTTGGTTAGATGAAATCATGTGAAAATTTAGAACCATGTCTTTTTTTTTTTTTTTTGAGACAGTCTTGCTCTGTCACCCAAACTAGACTGCAGTGGCACAATCTCAGCTTACTGCAACCTGCCTCCCAGGTTCAAGCAATTCTTGTGCCTCAGCCTCCCAAGTAGCTGGGATCACAGACGTGCACCATCACACTCAGCTAACTTTTGTATTTTAGTAGAGATGGGGTTTCACTATGTTGGCCAGGCTGGTCTCGAACTCCTGATGTCAAATGATCTGCCCGCCTCAGCCTCCAAAAGTGCTGGGATTACAGGTGTGAGCCACTGCACCCAGCCTAGGATCATGTATTATTAATATGTAGTTTCTTTTTATCTCTTCTGATGTTGCACCCAAAATACTTTTGATTTTCTGAAGTTAGTGCACAGAGAAGCTACTCTCTGTATGATTACACAGAGCCCAAGTATAGAACGTATGATGGGCAGTGAGACATTATCAAAGTTTTCTGCTTTGAGTAGCTGTAAGAATATAAAATGCATAGAAAGTCACCTTTTCCAATCTAGACCTTTTTCTGAGCATTGGTGATTTTGTATTTTTAAATGTTTAACCGTGCTTCTGTGACATTTCAAATATATTTTTGCTCAAGAATATTCACTGGTTAAACACTGAGTATCTTTCAGTTTGCTCTTAAAAATAAGTTCCCTTCTAATAATAACAATTTATTGAAGCTGAATACACATGTTTGGGTCGCACAAATTAGATTAGCCTTCTGAGAGATGCAGTACTTGAAAAAAAATGGCAGCTGTGGAGAAAGAAACAGACTAAAATTTTTGCACAGAGAGATAAGAGTTTTTACTTTTTGTTTAAAGTGTTAGTTGGGTTTCAGAGATTCTGGGAAGAAGATGTAGCGTATAATCTTAGCCAATAGACTGCAGGGTGGAGTGCTAAAAATGTGTACACATGGATGTAGAGTAGAATGAGAGACAATGGAGACTCAGAAGGGTGAGGGATGGGGTGCAGGAACAGAAGATGAGAAATTACATAGTGGGTAGAGTGCACATTATTCCGGTGATGGACTCCCTAAAAGCCCAAACTTGACCATTTTGCAGTCTCTGCATGTAACAAAATTATACTTGTACTCCATAAACTTATATAAATTTCAAGAAAGAAGTAGTGTAAACAAAGCCACTAGATGGTGGGTGGGTGGGAAGAGCCTGTCCTCTCTGAATACATTGCACTGTTGTGCAGTAAAAGATAGACTTTGCTCAAGAAAACTTTAGCGTCTGTCCAGCTCCTGGAGGTAAACCCTTAGCCCTTGGAATGTTCTGCTTGATAAGACTATCTATACTTACCTGCAAGCCTTGGGTCCTCCCAGGTAGTCTGCGCTAACCATGTGATTTCTAGTGGGAACTTTGGGCCATGCAGTAGCAGTGTGACCTCTAGTGACCTCTGGAGGGGCTGCAGACTGAAGACTAGCCACATAGGTAGTTAGCCATGTCTACGTGACTACCCGTTTCCTTCTTCCCAAGAACACAAATTCTTGGTGAGCTTCCCTGAGTGGCAAGATTCTGGGCGCATTGGCATATATTGACGTGGAGAGATGAAATCCCTCTCCCTCCAACTCCCCTAGGAAAGGATGGTTGAAAAATTGCACCTGAAACTCTCCTGGGCCCTACCCTATGTACCTCTTCTTATTTCTAATTTTCACCTGTGTCCTTTTGCTGTATTAAAGTTTAACCATGAGTTAAATGCTTTTGCTGAATTCTATGAGTCCTTCTAGAAATTCATTGAAATTGAGACTAGGTTGAGGAAACCCAGAAACTACAGCTGCACTTTATAAAATTAGGAGCTTTTTCTGTGTTCCCTCTAGGACCTTGCCATTGTTCCTAGCATAGCACTTGTCATGCTGTATTCTAATGGCTTATCTATTTGTTAGTTTCCTTCAATACTGTGCAATTCATAAAGCTAGGATTGTTTCTCCTGTTTCTATTTCTTTTTGCTTTTTTGTAGATCTTTTTTTACTTACTTGCAACATTTTGATTTGTGTTTAATAACATGAAGAAGTATTTAACATCCTTTGATAAATGAAAAAGTTACAAAATTATTCCAGGTGAATTACTTAGTACTATCTTAGCAATCGTAGATTCCCTCTTCAAATATGTTTACTCAGAAAATTATCCTGTTTATTGAATTATTTCAAATTTAAATAACAATATTTTTCTCCATGATTTCTCATTTTAAATTTCTGTTTTTTAAATTTACACATAATAATTGTATACATGTATTAGGGTACACAATGATGTTTTGATACACATAATGTATAGTGTTAAGATAGAGTTAATTAGCATATCCAACATCTAAAACATTTATCACTTTTTTGTGTTGAGAACACCCAATATACTCTTTCTAGCTGTTTGAAACTATATATTATTGTTCACTGTAACCATCTTACAGTGGTAGAACTTATTCCTATGTAGCTATAATTTTGTATCTTTTAACAAATCTCTCGCTTTTCCTCCCCTATTCTACCCAGGCTCTAGTATCCTCTGTTATACTTTTTACTTCTATGAGATCAACATTTTTTAGCTTCCACATAAGAGTGAGAAGAACATGCAGTGTTTAAGTCTGTTCCTAGCTTATTTCACTGAACATAACGCCCTTTAAGTCCATCCTTGTTGCCTTGAATAACAAAATTGTATTCTTTCTTATGGCCGCATGGTTTTCCATTGTGAATATATACCACATTTTCTTTATTCATTTATCTATTGTTGGACACCTAGGCTAATTCCATATCTTGGCTATTAGAAATAGTACTGCAGTGAACATGGGGATGAAGATGTCTCTTTGAAATACTTATTTTCTTTTTCTGGGATAAATTCTCAGTAGTGGGATTGCTACATCATATAGTGGTTCTATTTGTGTTTTTTTTTTTTTTTAGGAATTTTTACATTGTTCTCTATAGTGGCTGTACTAGTTTACATTGCCACCAACAGTATATAAGAGTATGCTTCTCTCTGCATTCTTGCCAGCATTTGTTATTTATTGTCTTTGATAATAGCCATCCCAACTGGGATGAAACAATAACACATTGTGATTCTCATTTCCATTTACCTAATTATTAGTGATGTTGAGCACTTTTTTATTTTTTTGCCATTTGTAGTATTCTTTTGAAAAATATATGTTCATATTTTGGCCCATTTTTGAAATTTTATTATATTTTATTTTTTAAGTCCCAGGGTACATGTGCAGGATGTGCAGGTTTGTTAAATAGGTAAACGTGTGCCGTGGTGGTTTACTGCATTTATCAACCCATCACCTAGGTATTAAGCCAAGCATGTATTAGCTCTTTTTCCTAATGCTCTCCCCACCCCACTGACCTTCCCCCACAGGCCCCAGTGTATGTTGTTCCCTTCCTTGTGTCCATGTGTTTTTTTTTCAGCTCCCACTTATAAGTGAGAACATGTGGTGTTTGGTTTTCTGTTCCTGCATTAGTTTGCTAAGGATAATGACTTCCAGCTTCATCTATGTCTCCGCAAAGGACATGATCTAGTTTCTTTTTATGGCTGCATAGCATTCCATGATGTATATACCATATTTTGTTTATCCAGTCCTTCGCTGATGGGCATTTAGGTTGATTCCATGTCTTTGCTATTGTGAATAATGCTGCAGTGAACATATACATTCATGTATCTTTATAATAGAATAATTTATATTCCTTTGGAATATAAATTGCTCATTGAACAAATGAACCCTTGATAGCAGTTACACCAGTAATGGAATTGCTGGGTCAAATAGTATTTCTGGTTCTAAATATTTGAGGAATTGCCATGCTGTCTTCCATAATGGCTGAACTAATTTATATTCCCACCAATAGTGTAAAAGTGTTCCTATTTCTCTGCAACCTCACCAGCATCTGTTGTTTCTTAATTTTTTAATAATTGCCATTCTGACTAGCATGAGATGGTATCTCATTGTGGTTTTGATTTGTATTTCTCTAATGCTCAGTGATGTTAAGCTTTTTTTCCATACGTTTGTCAGCTGCATGTATGTCTTCTTTTGAGAAGTGTCTGTTCATGACTTTTGCCCACTTTTTAATAGGATTGTTTGTTTTTTCTTGTAAATTTACATTCCATGCTCATGGATAGGAGGAATCAATATTATGAAAGTGGCCATACTGCCCTAATCAATTTATAGATTCAGTGCTATCACCATTAAACTACCATTGACAGTCTTCACAGAATTAGGAAAAACTATTTTAAAATTCATATGAAACCAAAAGAGAACTTGTATAGTCAGGGCAATCCTAAGCAAAAGAACAAAGCTGGAGGCAGCATGCTACCTAACTTAAAACTATACTACAAAGCTACAGTAACCAAAACAGCATGGTAGTGGTACAAAAATGAGCATAGACCAGTGAAACAGAATAGAGAACTCAGAAATAAAACCACACATCTATAACCATCTGATCATTGACAAACCTGACAAAAAAAAAAAAAAAAAACAAGGGGGGAAGAATCCCTATTTAAAAAATGGTGCTGAGAGAACAGGCTAGCCATAGGCAGAAAATTAAAACTGAACACCTTCCTTACACCTTATACAAAAATCAACCAAAGATGGATTAAAGACCTAAATTTAAAACCCAAAACTATAAAAACCCTAGGAGAAAATCTAGGCAATACCATTCAGGACATAGGTAAGGGCAAAGATTAACAAAAGCAAAAATTGACATTAAACTAATTAAACTAAAGAGATTTTTGCGTAGTTTTTAATCAGATGTTTTGTTTTGAGATTTTTTGTTGTTGAGATGTTTGTGTTCCTTGTATATTCTGTATATTAATTTCTTGTCAGATAAATTGTTTGCAAATATTTTTTTCTTTTCTATAGGTTGTCTTTTCACCCTGTTGACTGTTTTGATTGCTGTCCAGAAGCTTTTTCATTTGATATAATTCCACTTGTTTACTTTGCTTTTTTGCCTGTATTTTTGAGGCCTTATTCATAAAATCTCCCTAGACCAACGTCCTGCAGTGTTTCTCCTATGTATGTTTTCTTCCAATAATGTTATAATTTTAGGTCTTACATTTAGATCTTTAATGCATTTTGAATTGATTTTTGTATAGGTTGAGAAGTGGTTGGTTTTTTCATCTGAATATGAATATGCAGTTTTCCCCACACCGTTTATGGAAAAGACTGTCTTTTCTCTAATAAATGGTCTTGGCTTCTTTGTGAAAATAGAGTTCACTGTAGGTGTATGGATTTGTTTCTGGGCTGTCTATTCTGTTCCATTGGTCAATGTGCCTATTTTTATGCCAGTACAATGCTCTTCTGATTACTACAGCTTTGTAGTATATTTTAAGATGGGCAGTGTGATGGTTCCAGTTTGTTCTTTTTGCTCAGATTCCTTTGGCCATTCAAGGTGTTTCATGGTATCATACAAATTTTAACAATTGTTTTGCTTTTTCTGTGAAGAATGTCATTGGTTTTTTGATAGGGATTGGACTAAATCTGTATGTTGCTTTGGGTGGTATGGTCATTTTAGCAATATTAATTATTCCAATCCATGAACATAGATGTCTTTCCATTTGGTTGTAACCTCTTCAATTTCTTTTATCAGTGCTTTGTAGTTTTCCTTGTAGAGCTATTTTACCTGCTTGGTTAAAATTTATTCCTAGGTGGTTTTTTTTTTTTTTCTTTCTTTTTAAGCTGTTGTAAATGGGATTGCCTTTTTGAATTTTTTCAGCTAGTTTATTGTTCATGTATAGAAATGCACTAATTTTTCTGTGTTGATTTTGTATCCTGCAAAAACCTTTCAATTTCTTTTTCTTTTTTTTTAAGACAATCTCCCACTGTTGCCAGGCTGGAGTGCAGTGGTGCCATCTCAGCTCACTGCAACCTCCGCCTCCCCAGTTCAAGTGATTCTCCTGCCTCAGCCTCTTGAGTAGCTGGAACTATAGGTGCACACCACCATGCCCTGCTAATTTTTGTATTTAGATGGGGTTTCACCATGTTGGCTAGGATGGTCCCTATCTCTTGACATTGTGATCCAGCTGCCTCAGCCTCCCAAAGTGCTGGGATTACAGGCATGAGCCAATGCGCCCAGCCAAAACTTTCAATTTCTTATGCATAACACAAGTTCTGGTTCATAGTAGGCTTATCTCAATATGCAAATGTTGAGATATTGATCAAAAGCAAGAAGTGAAGAAAGAACTTTTCAATAGATCGTACAGAGTTAATTTCCTTAAAAAATGGATTATCCAGAAGGCAAATGTGATCAAATGCCTCGGACTACCTTCAGATTACAGCCCCAAAATGGCTATTGATAAAATGGGAATACTGCTCTTCCGTTAGCTTGACATAGATAAGAAAATTCAGTTTTCTTATGGCATAGTGCCTGTATTTGCTGTCCATGATTTCCATTAACAGAGGGTCTTGGACTGGGGGAAAGGTAAGATTATATTTTCATCTCAGTACCTAGGAGTAACACCTTATCAGATCAAGGTCAAAACTAAACAGATAGTGACAATGTAATGAATGTTGAAACTGAAGTTTAAGGTTACCCACTTAAAAATATTTAAGAGAGAGCTAATGATTTTTTTATCATTATAGACACAGAGATGTTTTATAAATGTGTGATTGAAGAGCCTGAGGAAGATATGAAATGAAGTCAAGATAAACTGAGATGAATATCAAGGAGGCATGATTAGATTGTGATTGTGACTAAGAAAGCTTAAATCTAATCACCATTACTGCAATCAAAACAAAAAGAATATTTTTCAATGGAATGAGAGTAAACTTCAAGAAATTTCTAGTACTTACCATATGAAGAGAGTATGCCAATTAGCTGATCTGGAGGACTAGTCCATTTAGAAGGTTTACACCTGTCATAGAGATGGCTGTCTTGAGTTTAAATATTTTGAAGCCATTGGCCATTAATATTTCTCTGTTTTTTATTTTATTTGAATCACATTGTTTCCCCATAAAATTTCTATATGTCTGGACTATATAATCATTCTACACATGAAGCATCTGGACAGAGAGAGAAAAATTAAATTTGTGCATTTAGAGCTAAAGACAAGACCCAGGCATGTGTTACACACAAAGTAGAGCCAAGCTATTTGCTTTGTTTAGGCAGGGAGGGGAATTTCCTTGGATTATACCTCCAGTAATGGAGCAAGGCTCTTCAACTTCGAGATGAGATATAGATATAGATATAGATATAGATATAGATATAGATATAGATATATGTGTGTGTGTGTGTATATATATATATATATATATATATATAGTGAGAGACAGAGAAAGCAGAAAAGGGTTAGATAATTTAGAAGAGAAAAATTAGTTAAGGAACACATAATATTTAATACAATCACTATGTCGGGTATTGCTTCCTCATTTAAATTTGTGAGCAGTGCCTCTATCTTGTTGCCACAATCAATGCTAATGGAATGTAAAGAATGTATATTGCTAGCTATAATTCACACAGGCAGCCAGTCTGGCTATTTGGGTCACCTTGGGCTCCTCTCATCTTCCAATCCTGAGCAGTGTGTGTACATGTTTGGCATTGTGTGTATATGTGTGTGCTACCGTGTGTGTGCCTGTGTGTGCGATTACATTTATATGATCAAACCTTTTGTGAAATAGGATATAAAGTAGGAAATCTAGGAGATGCTCCATGTTTTCGGTCCCAAAACACATGCACAATTCAAAGAAGAGTTAAGTTTCTAAATATACACAGACATACTAACACACTTTTTTTTTTTAACCGAACAGAAAAAAATCAACAATGATTACACATAAGAGGGCATTCACGGGAAGGAATATAGAATTATCCAAGGACTCATTTCTTCCACAATTCTTGCCCAGGAAAACTCTCCTAACACCTACAAATACATTTTCTAAATAGGGAGCAATTATCTTAAATTTATTACTTTGTCCCTCTGGGTAATCTCATACCTTTCCTTTGCTCAACCATCTTCCATATATGGCTAGGTGAAACCTTGTCTCTGGAGATGGACATGGGGATTCATTAGAGAAGAAGAAGTGGAAGACATTATCTCTTTATGTAACCCAGTCTTATGAGACTGTGGTCAGAGTTCAAGTTAATAACAGTTTGGTTTAATGGTCATTGGAGAGTGATAAGAAGAATGCTTCAGAGAGGCATATATTCCAGAACACAGCTTTCCACCTGGATTATTCTTTTATTGAGGCTATGAAAGGATTCTGTCTTTATGAGTCGCTGTGTGTACAAATCTCATCTCACAGATTCTGAAGAGCCTGAATGTCAGTGGTGATTCATTTCCACACTACCATCTTAATGGTCAGACTGTTTATGTGACTGGAAAGGATTCACAAAGAAACAATGACTCATGAGAAGCTAGTAAATGTGAACAAGCTTATGGTGTATTTTTAGTTTATGGACTAAAAATTTGAGATTTAAGTTTTAAGTTGACGAAAGAGATGTTTAGAAATTGAGGATGTATTATTTTCGCTTAAAAACACAGTCGGCCCCTGTATTCATAGCTTCTGCACCTGTGGATTCAATAAATCAGTGCCAAAAATATTTCTAAAAATCAATGACAATAAAAATAATAATACAACAATAAAATAATACGAAATAAAAACTCAACACAGTATAACAACTATTTACAAAACATTTACGTTGCTGTGGTTATTATAAGTAATCTAGAGATGATTTAAAGTACGTGAGAGGATATATGTAGGTTACATGCAAATATTATGCCTTTTTATACAAGGCACCTGAGCACTGACAGATTTTGTTACCTGAATGGGTTCTTGGAATCAATCCCCCACAGATACTGAGGGAGGGAATAAATTAGGACTAATTTACCCCTAAAGTCTGTTCTAGATTTATAATTGTTTTACTATTTAATTGCTAAATTATCATCCTGCTAAAATTAACATGAAATTTCAATCTTAATTCCTTGGAATATCAGGTGATCAGATAAATAAATATGATATACACATCAAACAATTCTACTTATATTTTTTAAAAAATGTTGTAAAGTTAAAAATATGGTAGACAACTGAAATTCTTGTAATGACCTGCAAAAGAATCCTCTTATTTTTAGTACTACTTACAGATTCCTGTTAAATGTTATATGGAGCCATTGGCTCATAAGTGTGTATGTTTTTTAGCCTACTCTATTTGTTCAGCTCTATTGTTACCTTTAAAATCCTTATCCACTTGGGACTACTGTGAGTGTACTAGGCTCTACCTCAAAATATGACCCCCAGGTCTTTTGCTTGCAAGTTTTTGTCTTATTTGTTATAATACATCATTAGATGGGAAAAAGGCTTACACAAAAACACAGAGGAAATTGCATATCATGAGGTTATTTTTGACAAACCACAGAATATATGCATAACCTCTAAATTAAAAAGCCATGTGATAATAAAAACAAATATTCTGAGAACTTGACATAAACTATTCTGATTTCTTGGGCCTAATTTAATGCACTTTCTTCCTTTACTCTCTTTTTTTTGGGTTTCTTTTCTATTTTCTTTTTTCTTTCTTTCCAAATTTTATTTTAGGTTAGAGGGGTACATATACAGGTTTGTTACATGGGTAAACAGCATGTTGCAGGTGTTTCATATACAAATAATTTCAACTACTCAGAATTTGGGGGGGAGAGGTTAAATCCAGAAGTCTTCCCTTTCCCTATGCCTTTTCTGTATAATCTCTATGCTCTGAGAGAAGTGTCATGTTATTGTTCTGATTTTAGGCAACATTTGTTAGTGTGCAGGATTCCAGTACACTAACAGATTCTGTACATAACAATAATGCTTTTGCTAGGATCCTCTTCCAAATTGGTAAGAGCAGTTAGTTACCCCACTTAAGGCCTGTTCACACTAGTTCCTCTTGCATCACACAAGAAGTTTAAACAAAGGTTTTCATATGACTTTGTACTTCAGGCTGGCTGGTCCTCAGAGTTGTGTTTGAGTTTGAGGTTGAAATGTTAGAGCTACTTCTTACTCACTTAGTGACATACTTTTAACCAGAGAGACCTGAATCCAGATTTTAAGTACTAGCTCAAATCTTAGTAAACAGGACTTTAATATTTGTGTTTGCCATTGCTTGGTTATTGTCCTTTGTGTATAATTATCCCTTCAGTATCATGGTATAAGAAATGCAGAGGCCAGAGTAAAAAAAGAAATTACGAAAATTTAAATATTCAGGATACATGTGAAGGTGAAAAGAAGAGTCTCAAGAACTATACAGAGAATGGCAAGACCAACACTCCAAATTCTTAAAAGTCATTAAGAAACCATGGGATGGCAAATGACCTTCTTCAGTAAAGGAGGCAATGAATATACTGTATGTGGATTGTCTCCAAAGAATGTAGAAATAATGTAGTACAATTCATTGTTTTGATGAAATATTTCTCTTAACTGATTTTACATTCACCTATTATGAACCAGCTGGAACAGCTTAATTAGCTTCTTGGCAAAGCTAAAGCTAATTTTTTCATTTTTATTATTTTCTGCTTTTCCCTCATAAGCAAACCTTTCCTCCATCTTCAACTCACTGCCTGTAATACACTTTCGTTACTCAAATTGCACTACATAAACCAGCAGCACTGACATCAGCTGGAAACTTATGAGAAATGGTGAATGCAGGACCCACACGACAGCTACTGGACCAACCTGTTTTTTTAAACATCAACCTGGGTAAGAAGTGGCACAATAGAAAAATAAGTGGTGCAATAGCAGTGTGATGCTGCTATGATCTTTGCCTGCAGTGGTAATAGTGAATCTTGATTGTGATATTTATTGGATGCTAATATGTTATTTTTTTGTTTAGAATAATTAATGATAAAAGTAGATAATTTGGGCCTCATTTTGTCAACCTGATTTTGTATGTGTCCTTCTAACAAGTTTTGGAATTTGACAAGTGTGCTATCTGAATGAGAATGACATAAAAAACTGAAAACAACTTTGAAGATGCTAGGGAAGTTATTTATGTTCTAGTAGAAGATGGCCCAAACTCTAGCACTTTAAAAAAAAAAGAAAACTTCTCTTGTATCCTGAATGATGACTGGAACTCAGCTGCTTAAGAAAATTTGGAAAGATCATTAATTTTTGTCTTATTTCTCCAATTGGAAAAGAGATAGTTTTGTTTGACAACTTTCAGTGTGGGAACTTGATGATAGAAAACGTTTCATATTATTCTCAAATAGTATGCTGTATATTACTGGCATTATATTTCTTTTAGCAGAAAAGAAATGTCTTACACTCTGTCTTTTCTAGAATCTAGTTTGTACATTTTAAGTCTATAATATACAATGATTCAAGGTACAAGATTAACAGGAAATAGATTTTTATCCTAGCAGATAATGTGATCTTTACGTCCATTTTGTTCCCATTTTATTATACCACCCTTTGAAATTTATACCAATGAGAAACAACAACAACAAAAAACAAAGAAACCCTCCATGAGATATTGAATTTCCACTTCATAAGACCTAGATGAATACATGGGGACACTTCCAGAAAAGTCCTCCCCCAAAGAGAAGAGCCCAAAATTAGCAGTTAAAAATCAACACAGCTCTTTGGCCTCTGATTCTTCAGAGAGAACGATTGCATGGGAACATTGATTAGGGAACACACACACACAAAAAAAAGGGTCACTTTCATTACTTTCTGTTTTCTTAATTGGCCTTCATTTTCTGTAGGAGCTAGAGAATAGACTCACTAGATACTAGAAGTCTCATTGGACCATGCTTATTAGAGAACTGTGAAGTAAACACAGCCTGGTGTTTCATGTAGGACATGTGATGAAATTTCACCTAATTTGAACTAAAATGATACAGCGATTGCATGTTCAAAGCCTTAAGTATCACAATATGAATTTTACTTTCATTTGTTAATAGAGAGACCTTGAATAATTCTATATCTTAAAGTTTCCTAATCTGTTTCAGTGGTTGGAAGTAGAATAATTTCGGAGTAAGCATCTCTGGAAACAGGCAAAGTAGGTCAGAATTTATTAAATAGCTAGTGTAAAATGATAACATTGAATTAGGAATGATGACTGCGAGCAGGAAGTAAAGATTGTAGATGCCATTTTCATCCGAAAAAAGGAATGATATGGGCTTCATCTTGGAGCAATTTCCTAATGATGAGGCACTGATGGTACTGCTAAGAAAACTGGTGGAGGACAGTGAAGAAGTTCAGTCCTTAGGCTGTGGATGTGTCAATGGTTAAAGAGGTAAAAACGCCCAGTAGAACTGGGGTTAAGTTACAATGATAAAAATTAGATAATTTAATTATATGGAAGTGATTAGTTAAAGGAAATTGGAAAATAATTTAGAATAGAGGGGCAACAGGAGAGTAGGGGAGGGAATGGAAAGGGAAGGGGCAGAAAGAAAGAGAGGAAAGGGAATAAAGAAGGAGGGGAAAGAAAGAAAGAAAAGAAAGGAAAGAGAAGTGGTATGAGAAAACCTATGAAGTGATAAGAAGAGATTAATCTCAGTTTGGGGACATACAAAGTTGAGAGATGAAAAAGGAAAAAGAAAGCAGGATTTTTTAGATGCTCTTGATAATCTAAAGAGTATCAAGATCAAGGGTCACAAAAAACATAAAAGGAGAAAAATTTTAGAAAAATCGAACAAAAATCTGGTAGTGTCAAATTCTGCCAACAGATTAGAGAAGATGTAGATGGAGAAAGGCCCACAGGATTTGGGAATTTGGCAATTTGATCTGTACTGATTGAATGAGAGAGAATATGCAGTAGAATGATGAGGAAGACAGATTACTGGGCATGAGGATATCATCAATAGTGATTATTTAGAAGAGACAAGAAAGAATAAACTTAAGTTGGAAAAATAGGATATTGTAAGAAAGAAAAAAGTACATAGTGTATGACATATGAAGAGCTTTGAGCTAAATAGCCATGTGCCTTGGAAGGATAGAACCTATAAGATAAAATCTTTGTCCTGAAAAACCTTACATTCTACTAGGTTGGTGACATGAGTCTCTACATTGCAATATAAGTGTATGATAAATAACAAGAGGCTTCATTTCCTTGCATGCTCTCTTACTCCTTCCATGCCTACTGTGTAAACATAGCTCTCCATATTTATTGCTTGTATTATTGCAATAGACTTTTAACTTATTTTAGTGTCATGCCATTCTCTAACCTGATTGACAATTATGGAGCACTTTATATACCCACATAGATCTTTTTGCTTTTCAAATTAGTAAGTGGATGTCAAGGGTGCCAGATGCGGCAATGCATGGAGCAATCCTACACAACTAAGACTTGTCCTGTATGCCTCAAGATTTGCAAATGTCCAAACAGGCTAAAACCATAGCAAATGCAGACTGGTATGACTATAGAACGTAATAATCTGAGAGAGCTGTTAGCAGGAGTTATATAAAAAGCTCAGTAGTTTAGAGAATGTTGTTTTGGAAAGTGAACTTGTATAGAAAAAAAGGCTTGTTAAAATTTATTGAATAGAATATGTATTTATTCTATTTTTTGGGGTATTATACCATCTCCAGTCACACCTTTAATTGAAAAGATTTTCTGTACAGTACAGAAGTGCAATTAGTATAAACTCAGTGAAACCAATTGCAAATTCATAACAGTAGAGGTTTTTAAACTCCTTTTGACAGATTTTTAAATGTGTTATAAATCAGTAAAGATACAGGAAAATAAGGTATTCCAAAATTTTGTTTATAAAGGTTGTTTAAAAAATAATGCATATTATTGCATTCCTATTAATATATTTAGAAATTTGTAATGAAATAAGTAACGGGATTTATAAAAATTGAATATGGAAGAATTTGATTTAATATAACCTCATTTGTTATCTTTCTCTGATATTATCTCCAAAAGTCTCTCATATACCTCTTCTACGGTTTTTGGTATTTACTGTTTTTCTTCTTGTTTCATCTATTATTCTTTGTTGTTTAGAGAAAGATATAGTCTCCAATGTCTTTTTAAGCAGTAGAGACTTAAAGCATGCCCTGATGTGAGGAGGACTTTTAAGACAGATTGTAATGCTCCATCATCGCCCTAACCCATGTCGTGAACATGGAGAATTATTTTGACACTATGTTTATCTATAAATTAGTCGTAACTCATTTGACAGAGTATTTTTTTTTTTTTTTTTTTTTTTGAGACGGAGTCTTGCTCTATCGCCCAGGCTGGAGTGCAGTGGCATGATCTCGGCTCACTGCAAGCTCCGCCTCCCGGGTTCACGCCATTCTCCTGCTTCAGCCTCTCCCAGTAGCTGGGACTACAGGTGCCCGCCACCATGCCCGGCTAATTTTTTGTATTTTTAGTAGAGATGGGGTTTCACCGTGGTCCACCCGCCTCGGCCTCCCAAAGTGCTGGGATTACACGGCCCATTTGACAGAATATTATATGTATTAGTTTTCTTCACTCTGACTGTGATTTGTGTGTGTGTGTGTGTGTGTGTGACTCCATCTATAGTGTTCTGTGTCTATTTCTCTCTCTTATTACCACTTTGGTTGTAACTTTGGTTTCTGATATACTGCCATTATTTTATTTTCATATTCATTGAGCACATACTATGTGCCATAAACATGTGAGATACTAACTATATAACCCAAACAAAAAAGGCAAATGTCTCTTCTCACAGAGCATGCATTCTAGCATGGGAGAAAGAACATAAATAGATTAATGGGTTGAAATGTGTGTAAGTGGTAACCATTGCTGAGGAGAAAAATAAAACAAGGCCAAAGGAACTCGGAATGGCTTAGTAAAAGAAATGTTCACATTTTATACAGGGTGATTAGGGAAGCTCTTGCTGATATTTGAGCTTAATTAAGAGGGAATGAGAAAGAGAAATATGTGGTTATCAGGGCCAGGCAATAGCAATTTCACAGCCTTGAGGCAGGAAGGCAGCTGACATCTTCATAAAAACCACAGGAAGAGAGAAAAACTGGAACAAAATATGTTAAATGAGAAAGAAGGTTGGAGAATTGCCAGAGACACAGGATGAAGGATTTGAAAACCACTGTAAGAACTTCAGTTTAATGTTCGGCATAAAATGAGAAGTCAAGGACAGAATTGTAGTAGAGTGGCATAATCTGACTCAACATTTTTAAAGGATCACTCTGGCTTCTATTTTGAAAACTGTCTTAAAGCTAGGGTATAAGGAGAGAGACCAGGTACATGGCTATACCAATATATATCACAAGAAAAATAATAGGTTGGGTATTTATTATTTAAAATGTTTGGAACCAGAAATATTTCGGATTTTGATTTTTTTTTATTTTGGAATATTTGCATATGAATAATTACATATCTTGGGGTTGGGACCCAAGTCTAAACACAAAATTTATTTATGTTTCACATACACCCTGTACACATAGCCTGAAGGTAACTTTATACAATATTTTAAATAATTTTGTGCATGAAACAAAGTTTTAACTGCATTTTGACTACATTCCGACATATGAGGTCAGGTGTGGAATTTTCTACTTGTGGCATCAGATTGGCATTTGAAAAGTATCAAATTTTAGAGCATTTCAGATTTCAAATGTTTGGAGTAGGGATGCTCAACCTGTAATACATAATTAGGAATGTTCTCCACTTACTTTCAGATGAAGTTTTGTGAGTGTTTACTAACTGAATGTCTAATGATGACTTCTGTGTTTTAAATTCAAGCAGTAATTGGCTAGACAGTAGTACCTTGCTATCTTTGCTTATAGCAACTATTATTTCATTAAATATTTATTGGAGACTTGAAATGTGCCAGATACTGTGCTGGGCACTAAAGATAAAATGGCAAGTAAAACTTGCACACTCTCTATATCCATGGACCTTATATTCTAACAGATAAATTGCTTTAGTTTGTACTCACCATTTCTCTTATTTTCCATATTCTTTTCCTCCTCCCCTAAATTGCATATCCCTTTGAAAATGGATTATGCATCTAATTATGTAATGTGGATTCATTCATTTATATAATAATTGAGAGCCTGTGTGCCATGTACTGAGCAACTCGTCTCACTCCAATAAGTTGGACCTTGCTGAGACTAAGTGAATGTTCAATAAAGTCTTTCAGAGTTGAATTGATTCGAATATTTAAAACAATAAACAGCCAGGAAGACAGGTAAAGAGTTAAGAAGCTGTATCACAAAATATAGGCAGGGAGCATGCAAATTATGTTCCCTCTGTGCTGGAGTTGCTGACCCTAATGGCTTTTGCTTATCATTTGCAAGCCTTTCTTATTCTCAGTTTACTTCAGTCACCTTCACTGTCAAAGCAGGACAGTAATACTTGCTGACCTTTCAGGGATGGAAGAAAGAGCCAAAAAAACCATGCAAATGATTGCATACAAATGATCAGGCTGAGAGTGGCACAATATAAATGCTAACTAGAAAAGGATGCAATTCACTTCATGCTATAATTTCAGTGCAGAAGGAGACGTCGGACCATCGATTATCCCTCTTATATGTGAAAAATAGATAAAAAGAAATTTAGCATTCACAACTATAACAAAACATTTTTTCAAAGCTCTTGTTTAGTAAGTCTTTAAGAACCAAATGTTTATTTTAAAAACATAGTCATGAAGTAAATAGAAAATGTGTATAACCATCATAATTTTCTAGGAATAGAATAGAGAGGTAGACTTTACCATTTGAATCAAACAATTTCTTCTCCCTTGATCATTCAAATAGAAGGGTGAAAACCCACTGTGAAATTATAAACCCAGGTGAAAACTTTTAGCTGCATTTTTTACTCTTTACTCCAGATTTCCATCTTTAATATAAATAAGGTTATAAATGGTTGGTTCTGTTAGCTTATGTAACACGTTTTAATTTTTTTGTATGCTTTTCTACTACATATTGCTACAGATATTAAGTTTGATTTATACATTATTATATAATACATGGTTTTTCACTAAAGTAGATATGACATCAGTGATCTTGAGCAGACAAGACACAAGGGTAGATGTAGAAAAATATTATCTTGAATTTCTATTCAACATGCTTATTTCATTTAATACCATACAGACTAGGTGGAAAAACTCCATTTTAATCAATGTATTGATTCGAACCCCAACAACTTCTTTCCTAACTTTTCTTCTCTTACTTTTTTTCTTACTTTCATTATAATAATATATTTGAAGTGTCAAATCCAGTTAATTTGTAGAATGTCACAAAGCGTACATAATTTGACTCTTTCCTCATTATTGGATTCATGCCACACAACTTTAGCTCAAAATAGGCAACAGTTTTAAATGTATCACATTAGAAAGCACATAATATCAGGTTTATTTCTCCATTATTAATCCTTTGGTTAAGTTGATATCTGCCAGAATGCTCCACTAAAAAGTTAAGCATTCTGCTTTATAACTGCAATCTGTGGAAGGTCATTTGAGGCCATTGAATATCCTGTTCCACAGCAAAATTTATTCCCTTGTTTTAACATCCAAATATAAATCTATAATTACATTGGTTATTGCAAGAGGGTGATTTTCTAGTTCTTTTCTCCTTTCTATACTTATTAGTTGTCACTATCTGTAATGAAAAATACCACCCTACTGCTGTGAGCATTGCACGATCACCTTGATTTATTATTTTTACTATTAATTAATGTGTTATAATCCATTACTCTTATAAATATTGTAATACTTAAATTGTCACAAGCTTAGCCAGTAGCAACTTCTTCAAGGTAGATATTATGTCAATTTTTTAAAAAATTATCAAATTATAACATATGTACAGAAAAGTATACACAACATAAAGGCAGCATGAAAAATTTGACAAATGAAGCACACATATGTAACCAGCACCCAAATATAAAAAAAGTGAATGTTATCAGAACCACAATTATTTCATAGACACCTCTAATCAATATTCTCATCAATAGTCTCATCAACATTCTCCAACAAAGATAATCATTTTCCTAACTTTAAACATCATGGATTTGATTATTACATCTTTAAATTTTACACTAATGGAATTGTACAAAACTTAATTTTGTTTCTGGCTTCAACTCATAAATTCATGAGATTCATAATGTTCAATGCAGTAGTATACTTATTTTTATTGATATATATCATTGTATTTTATAAATTTAAACAATTTATCTACGCATTATATTTTAAATGGGCAAGTGAATTATTCCATTTGGAGCCTTATAAATGATGTTTTTAAGAACATTTTATCAAATGCCTTTTTTAAAAAACACAACTGTACATTTCTATTGGCTACATACCTCTGGGTAGAAATGATGGACCAAAGGGTAGACGTGTTATGCTTTAGTGGATATTGCCAAACATTTTCATAAATTTTTAACACTAATGCACATTGTCACCAACAACTGTATTTTTTTTTTAACCCCAGAAATTCTGATGGGTGTATTTTATGCTTTTAGTTCATGTTTACATTTAGAACTTTCTTTTACATTTAATTCGGATGGTGTTGATCAATTTGAATAGACTTGCCATTGTAATAACACTGGGTCTTCTGGTCCATGAACAAGTATATTTACCTATTTATATCTTCTTTCATTTCTCACTGCAATGTTTTATACTTTTTCATATACAAAATATACCTTTTTATGTCCATCATTCTACACCTTAATCCCTAGTTCATATTTAAGGATGCTACTGCTTCTGATATTTCAAAAATGTTAAGTTTGAAATATTTGTTGTTGCTATATAAAGTAGAGTTGATTTTTGCATATTGATCTTATATACTACCATCTAGCTAAACCTGTTTACTAGTTCTAGCAGCTTTGGGGCATATTTTATAGGATTTTCTATATTATATATATATATATATGTACGTTCATGATAATCACAAATAAAAGCAATATTATTTTCAATCTCAAGGCTCTTTCTTTTCCTTGCCATATTATACAGCTAGAACTACATTGTGAATGTAAGTTGTGAGAACAGATGTCGTATCTACGTCCTTAACTTTGAGGAAAAGTAGTCATTCACCACTGTGACAGAAGCTGTAGGTTTTTCTCAGATTCACTTTATAATTTTAGGAATTATCCTTCTATTTCTCGTTTCCCAAGAGTTTAAACAGAAATAGATATTATATTAGTTATCTTTGTGAATCTATTAGTAGAATCACATGGTTTTTCTTTGTCATTATTATTATTATTATTATTAATTATTTTGAGATGGAGTTTCGCTCTGTCGCCCAGGCTGGAGTGCAGTGGCGCGATCTCGGCTCACTACAACCTCTGCCTCCCAGGTTCAAGCAGTTTTCCTGTCTCAGCCTCCCGAGTAGCTGGGACTACCAGCACCCACCACCACACCCAGCTAATTTTTGTAATTTTAGTAGAGACAGGGTTTCACCATGTTAGCCAGGATGGTCTCGATCTCCTGACCTCGTGATCTGCCTGCCTCGGCCTCCTAAAGTGCTGAGATTACAGACATGAGCCACCGTGCCCAGCTGTCCATATTATTAATATTGCAAATTATATTGATTTTCAAATGTTATAGTAGCCTTATCCTTGAGATTACTCACACTTTACCTTGGCATATTATGATTGGCTTTCATATACTCCTTTGATTTGAGAAATATCTGTCTGTCCTTTATCTTTTCTTGTAATTTCTTTGCCTGAGTTTTGATATTAATGTTGGTCTCAAAAATTCTGTCTTCTGTTGTTCATAGTCTGCTTTTTATACATTTCTAATGTATTTTAAATTTTAGATATTATATTTCTTAGTTATTAAATGTCAATTTGGCTTCAGAGATTAAATGTATTTGTTGATTTATTATTCTAGATGTATTGTTGAACTATTATATTTTCTTAGATATAAGAACAAAAATTGTATTTATAACTAGTCAACCAACATCCATATCTAAATTACCTATAGGTCACTCTCTCTTTTATTTTCTAGATGATGTTTTTAGAGATGTTTTCTTATCTTTTTGGTGGACCTTTAAAATTGTTATTAAATACTCAATACTGTGTATATAAATTTTAGGGACTCCAGATGATTTCATATCTCCTTCAGTTTATCATTTCCTGCACTTGGCAGAAAGGATAGCATCTGATCCCATTTTTAAATTCTTTTATCAAGTATAGTGCTAGTTGGAAGTTGATTGTCCAGTATCTTTTACACTATCTTTTACCAACACAACCTCATTCTTCTTTTTAAAGAAGGTGAGTAATTATTAAATAAGCATATTCACTTTCTTCTTATTAAATAAAAAGTGAAAAATTTGTCTCTTTGTTCAAGTTGATTTTAATGTGCCTTAAGAAAACAAGATAGACATATTCAGAAGGTCAGAAATGTCTAAATATTAAGATAGATATTAATGTGAGACATTAATATTTGGGAATATTAAAAGAGTTGGAATAGTCTTGGAGAGCTGGGTCAAAATGATCAGAGAAAAGGTGAAGATTGGAACTCTGCAGAATATCAATAGTATGTCACCTCAGTGAATGTCTATATGACTCTTCAATCTATCTAAGGCATAGTAATAGCTTAATACCTAATAAATGATTAGTACCTTGTATGATTATTAAATTAAGTGAGGTTACTTACTCTAAGTGTTAGTTCTTTCTTGTGTTCTATTGCATTACTTGTACATATCCAGAGAGGTATTTTATATTAGAAATGCAGGTAAATTGCACCATCAGGGCATTAAATAAAAACTTGTTGGTTTATAAATATGTGTGTATATTACAAAGTGTCTAAAATTTCTCATTGGTAACACCTGAGAGATATAGCATCATGGCCAATGTATATATCTTTCAATGAAAAGTGAGATTTATAAAGTTTTAAGTGCTTTAAATGAAAGTTCCATTTATATATATCAGGTTACTATATGTAGCAACTGTCAATTAGCCATTTCTGATTACTTTTTATAAAACTATGTCATATATAAACCTTAGGCATATTTTAATGAAAAATAAATATAAAAGTAGTGGATCTTTTATCATCACTATAATTTGTCAGTGTTTGGGCTACACTGATAATTATGTCACTTAAAATATCAATTTAGAAAATTTACACAGTAAATCAAAGAAATAATTGAATATCAAGGATGTTTTGATTTTGTTTTAGATAACCCATGTTGCTTTACATAGCTTTTTTCATTTGTAATACAAGATTTCCTTATATTTCCTTCCAAAATTTAAAATAAGTTTGTTACAGTAAAACTTGTGTCTGTTCACTCATTACCTAATTAATAACATCTCTAATATATTTCACTGATTAGTAAGTTACTTAATCAAATAGTATATTATATAATATCACATACACTGAGCGATGACATTAATGTCAAAACCTCTTCATTTTCATTTACAAAATATGCTTAAACATTTTCCATTTCTTATTATATCTATAAAGATAAGCATATGTTTATGAAAATTATACACACAAATTATTTCTCACCTGCTAGGAAGTTTTGATTCATTCAGCAAATATGATGCCGAAATTATTGCAAAGTGAGCATCAATAGTTATACTGATTTGAATCCAAAGAAACTAAAGAAAATGTTGTGAAATATATCATTTTGTGACATGAACTACTGAGCCCATCAGACCCATAAATAGTGAAGTGCTATATAACAATGATAATATATATGCACAAATAACATTTTTCCATTAACTTATGCGTACAAATTTTTACCAAACAGATAAAGCAGTCAGTTTAAAATAATAAAAGCTTAGAACTATTTTTGTGTGTGTGTGTCAGTTTTGGAAAAAGGCAGGCGCTTGCTTCACATCATCTAAGACAAGACAGTTTTGACTGACTGTAATTCAGCGTACTTTTTCCACTACGCATTAATCAGTTTATACTGATTAATCCAACTCTTAACTATTACTGCAAGATCATACTAGCCTTCTGCATTGCATCTGTCACCTCTCGCTCCCATGGTGAGAAACCTGGTACCTAACATCTATCATCCATTTCCTTAATCGTTCAGTGCCAGTATACATCCACAGTGGTATCAGGATTGTTAAGCTGTACCAGGGTGGGGAAAATCTTTCTTAACTAGAGTACGGTGCTTATGTACAATATCTTTTGTCAACAATTTTATGGAGTCTACTAATTTCCAAAGTTACTTACGTCAACAGCTTGTCCCTCTACCCCCTTCTCAGTGTGGTTGGTTCATACATTTGCAGTACAGATAGATTCTCTGGCCAGAGTCTGCATTTCTTTCTGGAATTATGTAGCCTGCTAAATAGTTTTTGAAAATTTACATACATTAAGATTCAACAAATAATTTTTAAGGAAGCATCCCTTTGACAAGTAAATTAACTACCCTTAGATAAATGTAAGATACATAGAAAACACAATTTTCTACGCTTACTTTGGTTAACATGGAACACATATCTGTAGTAGCTGTTTGACAGAATTATGTTCAAATTGCTTGAGGCAATGTTTACACGTTCGCATAGTTAGTCATTTTCATTTCTTTTATTTTTTTTCTGAGACGGAGTCTCGCTCTGTCGCCTAGGCTGGAGTGCAGTGGCACGATCTCGGCTCACTGCAAGCTCCGCCTCCCGGGTTCACGCCATTCTCCTGCCTCAGCCTGCCGAGTAGCTGGGACTACAGGCGCCCGCCACTACGCCACGCTAATTTTTTGTATTTTTAATAGAGACGGGGTTTCACCGTGTTAGCCAGGATGGTCTCGATCTCCTGACCTCGTGATCCGCCCGCCTCGGCCTTCCAAAGTGCTGGGATTACAGGCGTGAGCCACTGCGTCCGGCCTGCAAAGTTAATCATTAAAATATAAAATTAATACTTTTATTTCTTTTTTTAAAAAATACTGTTTTTCAACATTATCCTCAGCCTATCACCCAAACCTGTATATATCCCTTACTTCCCCAACCAGCCTGAAGGTTTTTGGAAGTATAGTGGTATGTTCTGGTGATTGACTTGTATGGAAACATTATAAATTGGAACAATAGGGCCACGGATGGAAAGTGAGGAAAAATTTAAATTGGAGTGAAAATATAAGAGGATAAAAATGAGATTTCTGATGCATCTATTTAACTCAATCTAACATTTCAAGAAGGCTCTCACTGGTCACAGTGGCTGGGCTAGAGGCAAACATTAAATGGTGGTATGTACCAAATATCCCTCTGTGCAGTATCTGATAGCAATCCAGTAGAAACGAGACGAAGAAAGATGATTGCTTAGCTGAAATAAATAAGGCTTCCGTTAATTAGAAACCAGTTTCATGCAAGGCAGAAAAGGGGAAACACTTCCTTCCTCAATTTTCACTATTAACTTGAGAAAAAGAAAACAGATCTGGGCTATATAAATCAAAATGTGTTCTTCCTTCCCATTTAAAAATATTTACTTTTTCCTGTGATGTAAAAATAATTGTCACAGAACCAGTAGAATTCTAGCATTGTTTATTTTATATGTGGTGAGCAGGAACATACTTAGAAACCAGCCACAAGGCAGTAAAATTGATTTCTGGTTTATCTGGTATAGCTTTGAGTCCCTCACTGAGCCGGGGAGTAATTGATTGCTGCAAGCCTTGTAGCAGTGGTTAAAAATTGATAAATGCTAAAGAGAGCACGGTGGTTTATAGCTTCTTAAAGGTTGTGGAACCTCTATATTTCTCTCTCATCACTAGCTCTAGATCATGAGGTAAAATTTAAAAGGCTTTTTGTCTTTTTCTTTGTAAATTATGTTCAGCCACTCAGGAATCCTGTAGCTGAGAGGACCATGGGAACCTTTTAGTTAAATAAGCAGACGTGTGATTTATAAATGCAGGTTATATATTGAGTAGTATTTTATTGCTTTGTAGTAGCCACACTAATAAAAAAAAAAAGACAACTTTGACAATATCTTTCAAAGTGGCTAACTAATGTTTGGACTTTAAAAATGAGTAGAATACTAAAAAAGTATTAAAATTTCTGCAGTGTTTCTCTGATTCAGCAATTTATAATTGTAGCTTTTAGAACTGGAAGAGAACTCAAGCACAGCATACTGCTTTTATTAGTCATTTATTATTATTCCCATGTTATATAGAAGCTACAATGTTTTCAAAGTTGAAAGATTTAATAAAATTCTCTAATTGCATCTTTCTCTAGTTAAATGTGTAACCTCTAGAAACATTAATTTTCAAATTCCTTAATAATTTTAAACTAGTCCAAATAATTTTTCCATTCTTTTATTAGATTAAGGTAAAATTTCTAAAAGTTTGAAAAATATTTTATATGACACATGAAAATATATGAGAGGTTTATACCAAAAAAGTACATTAAAACCTTTCATAGACTAACAGAACTAGGAAATATCTTCTGTATTAAATTATCAAGTTAAATTAAATTTTATATTAATTATCAAGTATTTTCTGTCAACTCAAACCTTACGAAACTCATGGTTAGCAATAATATAAATGATTTGAAAATTACATTACAGTTTTTACAATTTTTAATGTTTATTATAAATCTACGTTAAAAGAATAATTTTCTAATCATTACTTTAAAAGAACACTTTATAAAAGCTTAAGTGTGTTTTCTGGGCCTACATTGAAGAGTTTTACTACATTTACCTTTTCTACCTTTTTAAAAGTAAAAGTAATTTATAAGATAAAGTAGGAACAGATAAAAAAAAAGCCACACACACACACACACGCACACTTTACATTCATAACCCCTTTCCTTGGATGATTTTGGTGGAGAGGGGAATTACATACCAATTACGAACTGAATTAGGTTATTATTCCTGAACACTGCATACACCATCCTGACATGCCCAGCCTCCACTGGGCATTAATAATTTTTAAAATACACCACTTGGGAAATTTATTTTAATGGATAAATGCAGAAACAATAGTGTGAAAACCTCCCTGAGGTAACAGGGCATTGATGGCATGGCATTCTGTAGATTCTAGAAGGCAAGGAAAAAAACTTTTAGAACCTAGAGACATACAAAATATATTCTAGTCTGTTCTAAATCCCTTAAGCTCATTAGGTTATTAAAAACTTAAACATGATTTAAGTATATTTTATTCAGTAAGTGAGAAAAGCAGTAAAAATGGTTGTTATTATCATAAATTTAAAGAGTTCATCTAAAAATACTCTGCAAATTATCAACGGACACATATAATAACAAGTGAACTAGCCCATTGGATGAGGTTCAAATTAGTAACCAGGTTCCACCGACACAGCTTAGAAATTTACAATTGTTTTACCATCCTAGCTGATTCTAAATGCATTTTGCCAGCATAGCTATTTCAAACTCTTCTAATTAAGGTTTGCTAAAATATTAATTAAAAAGTTTTAAGGACTTTAGGTCTACTCTTCAGTCTTCGCTGTACTCTGAGTTTAATTTGAGCCACACTAGCTGAAGGCCTGGAGCATAAAAGGGATTGTGCAATCTATGTTGCTTAGTAGAATTCAAAGATGACTAAGTTACAACATCCATTTATAGAATACGGCCATTTGTAGGGAAGAGTGCTTTGCAAATGTTTCTCTTAAGGTAGTGACAACAGAAAGAAAAGACTATGGGTCACTACAAGTTATAGCACTGTGTGAAGAAAGCATTCGTATTTGCTTGAGCAGATCTTACATAAAAGGAATGTTTTTCCGAGAAGTTTGAGCCAATGTATAAGGGAAAAAAATGAACGGTAAAATATAAGAAATGTTATCAGAATGCTAGAATTGACCACAGTAAGTAAAAGAAAGTAAATACTTATATGCGCATGTATAAAATAATTAGAAATCTACCAAAATGTTAGTGGCTTTCTATAATTGTTGAAGTTGGTTGTAATTCTCAATTCTTTGCTTTAAACATCCGTGCATTTTCTAAATCATCTACAATGAATTTTTGTATAAATTAACGTTATATACTTATATGTAGAAGGACTACCTTGCTACAGAAATTATTTGAATTTAAATATTATAATAAATTATAATTAGAAAAAATAAATATTTTGTAATCTTAAATATACAAGTCTTCTTTTGTGCTCTTTATATAGGCAGTATGGCACAGGGAAAAGAAAACTGCCATTTTTGAAGCCAGGCTGAGTCAAATCCTCGATAGAAGCACTCAAGTGTAGATAGGAAAAAATTACTTAAAACCTAGCTGGGAGAAATTATTTAATCTCTGCATATCATATTTTCTTTATATGTAATATGAAGACAATAATAGGACATACTTCATCAGGCTGCTGTGAAGTTTAAGTGAATTAATATTTGGAAAAAACTTAAGAAAATATCTAGCAGAGTGACTCTCAATGAGTTTTAATGTCAGTAATAAAATGCAATATATTCTCTCCTTCTCTAATGTCTCTTAGTTGTGAAAGATACACGGTTGAGGGAGCTCAACCATATATCTGAAATTATCACCTGAAATTATCATTATCCACAGAAGGGTTTCATATTAACTAATTTCTACTTAGGTGCCAATGGCTAAACCTACTTCTCTTGTATCATTGAGGAAAGAGCAAAAAAGGGCTGAGCTGCTAGGAATAAGTAGAAAATGAGAAAACAGTATAGAAGTAGGGAAGGAGAGTGCAAAGAAAAAGAGATAGATGCAAATTAAAAAAATGTTTTTCCAATGGCTGACAATGATGCTTGTTTCCAAAATTTAAATGTGAAATGCTTCTTTTTCAATGATTTTTCCTGCAAATAAGATCTACCAGAAATATTATTATTACTTTTGTTTTAAAATGTAGAGTTGTTTTTTAAGGAAATACATACAAAGTACATTCCTTTAGGAAGTACATTCTTTAGGAAGGTCCACACTAATGTGAATGAGGAAGCATCTATTAACTGTCTTATATGTATCCTGGTGTGTCGGGTACTTTGGTTTAATATATTCTTATAGTTTATAAGAGAAAACATATGGTCTCTGAGAAATTATATGACATAAAACTTTTAGATATAGATCCCCCCAAATTGCTTTCTTTTATGTGGTAATTGAAATTGTCTATTTATCTCTCTTTTTCTTTACCATCAAGAAATAAGTCATGAGGAGACATCATAGCAGCAGAACTTTTCCCCTACTTCGTGTATTCATTTTTTAAAAATCAATTTCCTTTATTTATTTACTTTAGTTCATTATGGCTTAGCTCAGTCTCGTCCAGTTACATGAGCTGTTCATAATGGTGTCTTACTTCAGCAGTCCAGCCAGCTGTGATTGAAGTCAGACAGGAATGCCGACTACAGATCAGAACACCTGTGAGATTATCTGTTCCATATGGAATGTCAGACGTATTCTAAACTAGAGTAATTGACTTGGCCAGGGTGAGGGGTCAGGAGTGTCATTAAAAATATATAGCTTGGTATGATTAGCTGCAGAGAAGAACATTCAAGAGCTAGGGGCCCTTGAATCTCCGTCAACTTCACAGGTTTAGGTGCTTGGAAATGGATTTTGGAGTGATTGCCGTGATCTTTGACAAACTTAATGTATCATTCCTTAGGCTGTCACTCAGCATACCTTCTGTGAAGATAGATTCATCACAAAAGGCCATGACATTAAAGCTTTATACAACTCTTGAACAGAGTCAAAAAAAAAAACTGGATCTTTATGACTTCCTGAGTGTTCTCTTTTACAAAATCAGGACCACAGACATGTGCATGCCTGCATGCAAATGTACACAAACACACACATTCACAAACGCACATTCTCACAAACATACACCTTGTCGTAGAAAATAGTATAAAGTCACAGCCTGATTCTGGCAATTATCTAAGATCCAACAGCATGTGTTTTACATATTTATACTCACTATTGATTTAAATTTTGTTATTCACTCCCTTTTCCTATTATCTTATTTTCTTCCTTAACATATTTTTATATGTCCTATTTTAGCCATTTTAAATTCTTTCTGGAACCACGTTGGCACAAATCAAAATTAAATCTTATAAAGTGCTCTATGGTCATAGGCAAAATGGAATCTGTAGATAATCAAGTTCCCGAAGGGATGTGAAACCAACTGCTACAGGGATGAGCTAGAAGAATCAGAGATTTTTGGCCTGGAGCATACACAGAAGACTACTTTTAAAGGGGTCTGATGTCACTAACTTCTTGAGATTGCTGCCATGTTTAACATACAGCTAGCTGGATAGAAGAAGACAGTCTCAGATAAATGACAGTTCAGGCCACCAATGACTCCTTCCAAAAAGGCCTGTACTGCTGTACATGCCAAGGGCTAGAGATTTGGGGGCCAACTTTTTCCAACATGTCTTGTATCCTTCAATAAGTTGGTTACTTTGCAAAACATTAGTCCACTTAATAATCAGTTTCCTTCATGGATTCACTCATAGTTTGTCCTCATATTATTCTGGACTCCTTTCTCTTGATTTTATTTCTCCAAGTGATTCAATTGTGTCTTTTGGGACACTTATAAGTAAACATTTCCACATCCTCAGCTTTATCACAGAATTTTCACTTCTTCGCCTTAAGTGTCCTTGGAGGTTGCTGATCTTAAAGTAAATGTCTGGAGATGGGGTTGACAGCTCTTGAATGCAGGGCCATTATGAAATCAATCCTAGTCTAAGTAGACATTTTGGGTACTATACCTTCTTATCTACGTTTGGCCTATGAGCATCCAGTCATTTTATTTTACTGTACAACTAGAGAGAACTTCTTAAAGCATTAAGTATATCATTCCCTGGTTTAAAGACCTTTAACTGTTAACTATTGCTCTGAATATAAAATCTTAACTTTTGCCATAACTAACAGGGACCTTCTTGATCTAATTCCATCTCAGATCTCAATGTTATCTACCTGCTTTGTCTTAGGTTTACTGAGTTGCTGGCATTTCCTAAAACATGCCTTGTTCTCTTACTTTTGGGCCTTCTGGACACCAGCTTTGCTGTCTTGGCCCCACTGGGAGGGCTTATTTTGTAGACGTTGTTATTTTTGGAGAGCCTTCTGTGAACTACCACCCTTTCTGCAAATTAGGTACTTTTTCTTTGTGTGCTCCTCCTCCTTGATCTTATCCTACTGCAACAAAATAATTCTTGTAATTGTATGTGGCCACAAATACACTATACATTTTCTATGAATGGAGATTATATCGGCAGCATTCAGTAGCATAACAGAGACTCAATAAATATGTATTGAAATCAATTAAATTTAATAGCTGATTACAAATAACTGGCTCTAACATAAAAGTAGAGATAAGTTGGCTTTCATTCACATAAAGTAGCAGATGTGAAACCAATGAGGGAGCATTATTGGGGGCATATTTTAATCAAAACTACTAAAAAAACTGAAAGAATTATCTAAAGATAAAGTATGCTATCTTGAGATTTGGTGAGTTTTTCACCAGAAGAATGACTAAAATTTGCCTTAGATCATTAGTCCCAAGACCTTCCTTCTTGTGTACAGACTTCTATTAGTTTTATTTTTCTTCTTTTTAAGTAGATATATTTCTATAGCCAAAAAATATAGATTTGTTTCAGTTATACAAATGTGCTATTGTGCTTGTATGTTATAATAATCATGAAGCCTGCTATAATAAATAAAATAGACTACTTAGAAAATAAATATAAAAAATTTTCTAGTACTTTTTCCTGTGTCTTTATGCATTGCTTTGTGTACCACCCTGGGTCCTTGCTCTACATTTTGAAATAATTGTAAGACCATGATTAAATTTTAAACGTGATAATATTTTTAATGATTATAGTATAGATTTTTGCCTTGAAATTCTTATTTTGAAAACAATATTGAATTTAGGCCAAAGAAAAATGTACTTACTTTGTTATCCCTTTTAGCAAAATCAAATTGCTAATGGCGGTATTTAGTGTTTTCTATATGTTGATGACTATGCTTCAGTGGCGTAAAATGTAATGCAATAAATCAGCATTTACTAGTTGTGGCATAATACAAGAAAGCATCATTTTGCTAAGGGCCATCTAGGGATTACTAGTTCTCTCTCTTTCTGGTTAGATTTAGTCCTAAACTCCATAAGGCATTTACTAACATCTACTTTCAAATCATGAACAATTGTCCTGATCAAAGGAAGATGAAAACACAAAATTCTTTATTCTGGAAAACACATCTCCCTAGAGTGTCTCAGCTGCACACTGTTCTGCCTTGCATATTTATATATTTGGACACCAGAAAATTCACGTGAAAGGAGCCTCCACTTTACCAATTATCAGAAATACGCAAGTGAATTTAATATCCCTAATATTTGGCATGTCAATGATTAGATAATCTATTTGAAATGCTTATTCTATAAGGTTGTATTTTAACCAACAGTTTTATGAAGAGTGTTCAGTCCTCATTAAATCATCTCAGTTCCCATTTGTGCACTCAGAAACTTACCACTGTGTTCTGTTTTTATCTTTATAACCTATATTTAACAATTGCATTGTATCTTCCCTGGTCTCTAGCTCAAAGAAAATCAATACTCTTCTTCTTTCTTTCTTCTTGTATATAAATGATTACAGAGAATGGGACAGAGAGAGAAAATGAAGAGACATAGTCAGAGAGATACAGAGGCACAGAGAGAGAGAAAGAGGAAGAAGAAGAAAAGGAGAAGAGAGAGAGGAGAGAGAATGCAGAGAATTTACAAATACTATAGAAAATGTGCACATTTTTCGTAATAAAAATGACTACTTTTATGATATTACTATCACAGATTGATGCTCTGACACAGATTTCATGCCCTCTACCTGGGTCTCTACACAACATACTTGAGTTAGATGTAATGTAGAGGCATGTTTCCACATTGCCCTTCTTGGGGAAGGTGAGCCAGTTCTGAGGTGCCTGGTTGTAGTTGTCACAGATGCAGTTATTTCACACTAGGCTGCCTGCCAGCCTGGATTTGTCTTCCTTTTTTTCTTTTTTTTTTCAGTCTCCCTGGGCTTGCGTCATTACATCAACACATTCTGAAACATCTGTCAGAATCCTTGCCAGTTCAAATTTACAAAAGTGTAATAATATTCTATCTCCCCATCACCACCGAATCTTGCTAAAATAAAATCATATATTTATTTATAAAAATTTGTCGTTAAGAAAAAAACTGAAAACATTATGAAGGTCTGAGAGAAATAAAGTGGAATTTAAAAATATTGTATCCATGTCATATGACATATAAAAGTATGTAATCATTAAAGATGATGAGTAATATATGGTGAGGAATATTTGGAAAACTTTCAGTGTTAAAAAAGAAAAAGAAGAGTCAAATTGTATTGCCTCAGTTTTATTAAACACTTATGTGTTTTACATAATATTTAAAAAATTTAGCCAGGTGTGGTGGTGCGTGCTTGTAATCCCAGCTACTCGGGAGGCTGAGGCAGGACAATCACTTGAACCTGGGAGGTGGAGTTTGCAGTGAGTGGAAATTGTGCCACTGAACTCCAGCCTGGGGGATAGGGCAAGATTCTGTCTCAAAAAAAAAAGGAAAAAAAATTTTTAATTCTGAATAGTTCACTAGTGCCAAATGTTTACAGTTTTGAATCTGAATGCTTTCGTAACATTTTATTTTTAGCATATTTTTAAGTTTCCCTATTCCAATGTTGCTGCAACAAGTATGTAATGTTTATAATCAGAAAAGCATTGTTAAATAACCCCTGCAAAAACTCTTTAATCTCCCTAATCTAGGGATACGGAATTATTTTATCTGTAATTTCAATTCTAATTATTAGAGTGTGGCTGCCTGGAGCACTGACTTGAAAATAAATCTGAAACTCATCAGGAAAAAATAATGTCAATTAACATTGGTTGTCATTTGCTCAAGAGGAAAAAGTCGGAGCATGATACCCCATATTTGCCATGCATTCTGAAGTGTTTTCTTTTGTCTTTTACTTTAAAAAAAGATGGATGATTTTATTTATGTATTAGAACACATGATCTATATTTTCAACTCTGCTCCAATAAGTCTCTTATTCATTTGGTTAAAGCACCAATTACACTTATGCAGTAGCTTCTGATTTTTGACAGGACATTAGTAGAAAGACCATACATTTAAGGGCAATGAAAATGAAATGTCTAAGATGAAGTGATTATTATAACTTTGCAATATGGATTGAACCTGGACTAAGTACTAGTGCTATATCAGGAAGCTGGATCAATTTGACACCTACTGAAAGTGACACATGGGCCTTGCTAAAGAAAGAGTTTAAATCTGGTGGTGCTTCAGAATTTTTATTTCAGTGAGGTTCTGTAAAATTAAATTCATCTGGCATTGTGGGAAAAAGTTGTATTATATATGAACCAATTTCTTAAATAAGTGCAACTTAATCTTCTAAGAAACTTTAAAATATTTAATCTTGTTGGGTATCTTTTTTTCCATTTTTTTCTTGCTATTTCTTTAGGGAAAAAAACAGAATATGTAACACTCTTCATTAGTATGGAACACACATACTATTTTATTTCCTATTTTAAAACTTAATTACTCAAATACTCCATGAATTTATTAGCAATTGATCCAAGATTTCCCTCTTTAATGTCAACTGCTGCTCCCTTTTCCTTATGCATAGTACATGAATCCTCAGGATTCACTTATGCAGTCCACAGAGCAGTGGCCAATGACACTTTTAATGTGAGAAAGAGTGAGAGAAAGGAAAACAGAAATTATTTCATACCAAAAGAGCCCCTGATTTTTCACTGTAACTGCTTCTTTTGTTATTCACACACAGGAGGATATGTTCCTAATCACTTTTATGATGTGAACATGCCTGCACAGTTGCCACTGCTGCATCATGTTGGGGTTCCCAAATTTAGACCTTTTTCCATTTACACTTTGTTCTCAACCACCGTGCCCTCAAAATGACCACTAGTCCAGCATGTCTGAGGTTAAGAGGGAGCTTCTAGCCTGAGACACAAAGTGTGCCCAGAACTAGCATTCTGCTTCTAATACTCAAACTCTGGTGTTCTGTTGGAGTCACCAGCCCAGACCTCTTCCTTTGTAATGAGTTTCCATTTGGGATCAGCAATGGCCCTTTCTGGAACCATCTCAAGCCATCAGTGAGGTTTGACTAACTTTGAAAGATGGGGGCCTTGATATTTTATTTTCTGAAGATTCCTGGCACACTGTGCTAATATACTCATATTCCTTCCTCGTACCTAGCTTTGTAAATGAAGAAGTCAAACTTTTAAGAAGCCACTCTCCACAGGAAGTGGATATCTCTTTCCCAACATAAGTGAGGCCACAGATTAGCACAGACAATTAAAAAGGTAAAATCTGCCAAAAGTTTTTTTTATTCTAGCTTAGAAATGATTGGCAAGACTTAAGTTTTTTCCAATATAACTTTTAACTTATCTCTATTATAAATATACAGACACAATTATTAATTATTAGTTTTCATTGATACCTAATAATTGTACTTTTTTATAGAGCTCACAGGATGTTCTGTACACGTATACAATTTGTAACGATCCAATCAAGGTATTTAGGTTATTCATCATCTCAAACATCTATAATTTTTTGTGTTGAGTATGTCTCCAATCTTCCTTCTACCTCTTCTGAAATATACAATAAACTCTATTTTTAACTACAGTCACCCTACTTGTCTCATATGGCACCAAACTAGATCGTTGTTGTCTTGATAACGCAGCATTATCATTATAGCTGTAATACATAATGCTGTACCTCCTCTCCTAACCCTGAAGTTGCAATTCATCCTTCAATGCTCAGCTGAAAGGATTATTGTCTCTAAAGTTTTAGCAAATACTGAAGCAGAATTTCACCGTTTAATGGGTTCACAAGCTGCTGCCTTTATAGCTTATGGTACATATGTTTGCCAATATAAATGATCCACTTGAGCTAAATTGCCACAGCTGCCACAACACCTCTTTACCTATTTTTGGAGCAAAATTGAAAATCAGAACAGTAACTTTTTCAAAATAATGAAAAATTTCTCTCCAACCCTCTCCCTCTATAAATGTTTTCTCTCCATCATTATACATTAACAGGAAAAGAAAGGGCAAAGACAAGGTTACAAATGTGAAAGGGTTATTTTTTTCTATTCTGATAGAAATAAGTTTCGAGCACCTGCATGAACAACTCGTATTGAACAACAATGCAAGGGACTGCATACCAAAAAGAAGAATCTCTTAGTGACAAGAACCGTGTTCACCATGCAACACTATTAGCAAGTTTATTTTCATTCTTTATGTAGATGTCCGGGATATGTAGCAAAAATACATTTTTATGTGAAACAGAGTAGATGCTTGCAAAAACAGACTGTGATAACTATCTATTTGCAAAAGTCAATACAGATATGATTATCTCAGCATTAGATTGGCTGACGTAAAATGGAAATCATGAAAATTAAGTCACCACACAATAAAATGACAATATGTTCCTAAATCAATCATGAAAAATTTTCCCAATGAAGAAGGGACAACATAAAATTTTCCTTTGAGAAAGTCACAGTAATATTTGCTTAATATGCTGATAGGTTTATCAAGCTTCTTGAAAAAAACTGATTTACAATACAGTGGGGATTATTTTTAAGTTGGAAAGGAAAGAAGGTTTGATGTGAGAGTGCTTTGAAATGTAGAGTTTTCCTAAGCATTACTCCCACAAGAGCATAGTCTTGAAATTAAATTAGGCCTTTAGAATATTAGACAAAATAAATGGATTGTAATTCATTTCACTAGCTGAATGCTTATTATTTTTAAAAGGATTAATTGAGATGTATAATTCTTTATATAAGTAAAAGAAATTTTCTAACTTTCAGAAACATAATCTAAACTTAGTTTTCCACTAAGTTGTCTCTAACTCAACCCTCTTTTCACTTTTTTTATTATTTTAGAGCAGTAACATTTACTTCTGGAAAATCATCCAAATAAAACCAATTTACTTTCATAAAATCTAGACTTTTTGGATGTTAGAAGCATGATTTACCATCTCCTATTGGGACCTTAATCCAGGGATGATTTGCTCTTTCATTTGCTAATTGCATGATGAGTAGAATCTGGACCCAAGACCTTTTTAATGCATATAATTAAATATTTCAAACGTCTTACACTTTTGATCTTCTGGTATCATATATTCAATTAATAGCATAATTCATATTCCCCCACATACCATGAAAATACCTTTTTCCTGATTATATTAATCTATACTACACATAAAAAAGGAAATGATATAAAATAATATTAGGACAATCACTTGAAATTTTACACCGAGGGACAACTAATAAAAATATTTCAGTGACATCTGATATAACATTATCTGCACATAGATATATTCACTTATAAAACATTTCTACATATGTGGTAATAATTACAAAAGTGAGCACAATTTTAAAAATAGCTTTTTCTTCACTCTTTCAACTTAACTCTTTATTTCTCTTCTGCTGTTCTAGTCCCACATTTCTCATTTTCAGTGGCCAATATTAAGGGGCTTTGTGCTATCTTTCTACACTTTAAAAATTTTTTATCAAATTTCATACGTACTTTTACAGTTTCAGAAGTCTTATTGTTTTTTACATGACTGAGATCACAAGATTCTATACTTAGTTTTAAAAAAAATTTCTCCTTCAACAAATATAACTGGAATACCTGTGAGTCAACCAAAATGGTTTTAACTAACTCTTCATAATGGCTAGCTAAATGGAATTCTATGGTAATACAAATTATTCTAAAATTCCAATATTTACACCCATTTTTTTCCACTCATAAAAGCATTGCAATAAGCAACTTTTATAGATATTCTTAGGTACTATTAGGTGCTTTTCTTTTGGTGGAATGAAACCCGAGGAGTGAGACTGTGGGTTCAAAGATATGTGTATTTCTTTAATAGATAACTGTCAGAATATTTTTATTAAAAACTTTAGTATTTCACATACTTGAAGCACTATATGTGAATATCCTTTCTCCACATTCCCACTGGCAATGGCTGGTTGGTTTTTGATAGCATGAAATTTGATTTTTGGCATGATATCATTTAGGAATACAATTTTATTTTCATAGGAATAAGCAAAATCCCATGACAGTTTATTGAAAAATATGTCAGTTCCCACTGATATACTGGGAAACTTCAGTCTTATATCAAATGTCCATATGTACATGCATCTATTTTTGGACTTTATCTTTTGTTGCATTTGCCTACTCCAGGACCTACCCCATTATCGTACAATGACTATTACTTGGCTTCTATCCAACTGTGGTATCTGATAGAACAAATCCCTACACCTATTCTTAAAGATGATGTGGACTGATCCGGACTTTTCTTTTCCATATAACTTTCAGTATTAGTTTGTTAATTCCACATAACCCAGTTTGGATATTTGTAGGAATTGTATGAAATATACATCAATTTGAGGAAAATTGACCTTTTAATATACAGTCTTTTGGTATCCACAGGGGAATGGTTTCATCCACCCACCACAACACTCCCCAACCTATGGATACTGAAATCCTAAATCCTGGGATGCTCAAGTCTCCTATATAAAGTGGTGTACTACTTGAATATAACCTACAGCAATTTCCCCATATACTTTAAGTAATCTCTAGATTATCTTTATAATACCTACCACAACGTAGGTGCTAGGTAAATAGTTGTTATACTGTATTGGTTTTGTAAATTGTATTATTTTTTGTTGTATTGTTGTTTTTATTTTTATTTTTTCTAATGTTTTCCATTTGTACTTGGTTGAATTCATGGATGGAGACCCTACAGATACAGAGGAATAATTGTGATAAGACATGTATCTTTTTTATTTTTCTACTTATTTAAAACTTCTTTAATATCTTGTTTTAAATTTCAGTCAGTTTTGGGGGAACAGATGCGTTTGGATACATGGATAAGTTCTTTAATAGTGATTTCTGAGATTTTGGTTCACCTGTTACCCAAGGGGTGCACACTGTACTCAATGTGTCTTTTATCCCTCAACCCCTCCTACCCTTTCCCACGAGTCCCCAAAGTCCATTGTATCATTCTTATGCTTTTGTGTCTTCATAGCTCAGCTCCTGCTTATAAGTGAAAACATATAATTAAAATCTCTTTGATATATTTTAATAATGCTTTAAAATACTTCCCCACAAAGGTCTTCCACATATTTTGATAGACTTGTTACTATTACTTTATTGTAAATATTTTGTTTTATTTTGTCATGTTGATATTCTATATTTGTATTATGATGTGTGAAGCATTTTTTTTTAAATTCGCCATGAATGTTTTTGTGTTTTTTTACTGTATTTAAGTACTATGTGTTTCATTAATTCTAGTTAGTTATCAGACAAAATATCTTCAGATACTGCCTTTCCCCATTTTACTGTATGGTTCTCTAGAAATTCCTTTTCATAGGTTCTGTTTTGTTTTAAAGGTTACTCTATCTTCCTTATGTCAACTTCATGCTTTTCTTTTTTATCCCTCTGGAATAATATCTTCAGATTTATTTTCCAGTTAAATAATTTTATCTTCAAGCATGTTTTATCTGACATTTGTCCTATCTATTAAGTTTATAATTGTCCTTACTTTATTTTTCATTTCCAGAAGGGGTGTTTTGTTCTGTTTCAAGACTGTTTTACAGGATTTTAACAGAATTTTAATGCTTTTTTATTTTTAAAAAACAATTGAATAATCATTGCATACTTTGTGTCTGGATTTAACATACCTGAAAAGCAAAAGTTAGCTTTGTGGTGATAGATTTGTGCTTTTTATAAAAGAAATATTTCTGGATTCTTTTTCTCTTGAGCTATTTTAAATGCCTTTATTATTATTAATATTTATTAGTATTATTACAAGTGCAGAATGCGCAGGTTTGTTGCATAGGTATACATGTGCCATGGTGGTTCACTGTACCCATCAGCCCATCATCTATATTGGGTATTTCTCCTAATGCTACCCCTCCCCTAACCCCCCACCCCCGACAGGCCCCAGTGTGTGATGTTCCCCTCCCTGTGTCCATGTGTTCTCATTGTACAACTCCCACTTATGAGTGAGAAAATGCGGTGTTTGGTTTTCTGTTCTTGTGTTAGTTTGTTTAGAATGATGGTTTCTAGCTTCATCCATGTCCCTGTAAAAGACATGAACTCATCCTTTTTTGTGGCTGCATAGTATTCCATGATGTATATGTGCCATATTTTCTTTATCTAATGTATTATTGATGGGCATTTGGGTTGGTTCCAAGTCTTTGCTATTGTGAACAGTGCTGCAATAAACATATGTGTGTATGTGTCTTTATAATAGAATGATTTATAATCCTTTGGGTATATGCTCAGTAATGGGATTCCTGGGTCAAATGGTATTTCTGGTTCTAGATCCTTGAGGAATTGCCACACTGTCTTCCACAGTGGTTGAAATAACTTACACCCCCACCAGCAGTGTAAAAGTGTTCCTATTTCTCCTCATCCTCTCCAGCATCTGTTGTTTCCTGACTTTTTAATGATCGCCATTCTAACTGGCATGAGATGGTATCTCATTGTGATTTTGATTTGTATTTCTCTAATGACCAGTGATGATGAGCTTTTTATCATATGTTTTTGGCCACATAAATGGCTTCTTTTGAGAATCGTCTGTTCGTATCCTTCGCCCACTTTTTCATGGAGTTGTTTTTTCTTGTAAATTTGTTTAAGTTCTTTGTTGATTCTGGATATTAGCCCTTTATCAGATAGATAGATTGTGAAAATTTTCTGTCATTCCGTAGGTTGCCCGATCACTCTGATGATAGTCTCTGTTGCTATGCAGAAGCTCTTTAGTTTAATTAGATCCCATTTGTCAATTTTGGCTTTTGTTCCCATTGCTTTTGGTGTTTTAGTCATAAAGTCTTTGCCCATGCCCATGTCCTGTATGGTATTGCCCAGGTTTTCTTCTAGGGTTTTATGGTTTTAGGTCTTACGTTTAAGTCTTTATTTCAGGGATCATTTCTATAGTTGGTTACTGTTTCTGGATTCTTAAGGCTTTATGAACTTTCAACTCTGCCCTGATTTGAAATAACGTTTTTAAAGCGGTTAACACAGCATTTTTAGTTGTCCTCCTTCAAGAATGTTTTTCTGGACATGTAGTCTACCAAACTGCTGGTAAGAAGGGCTGGAATTTTAAACACTGAAATCATAGATTTTTAATTTCAGAAAGTATGATTCATGCTGAAGTATTTTTCCTTCTTCCTTTGGTGAATTTTCTCTTATTTGAGATCCATCTTCTCTGATAGCTTGATTTCTCTAGAAGCTTGCTGTTTCTAAATAATATGCCTATTTTTACACACTAATTTCTCTATTCTCTTAAGAGCATTTTTAGATTCCTTGGCCAGCCTGTGGCTCTATATTGCATAGATTTCAGGTAAGGCTGTTAAGGTCTTTCAAGTAGATATTCCACAAATTGTGGTAGATACAATGGCTTCTAGTTCTTAAAAGTTATTTGTTCACAATTACCAACGCATCTCTTCTCAAATAAAACAAGAAGAAGAAGTTTCTGGTCTGAGTTCTTCATGGCAACAGTTTATGTTATTGGATCTCAGGAACAGGCAAATATTCAGTTCACCTGTTCACCTTCATCAAAGCTCTTCTCAAGCCAGAGAGATTCAATACATTTTACCTTATCTTTTCTTTGTACTTGAGTCTTGAAGGAAAAGCTGTCTAGAAAGAAGTTTGTCTTTCATTAAAACTGGTCTCCTAGTAATGGTCAGGCTCAATCAGGGGGAAGTACTACACGTGACCTATTCTTTTTGCGTAGGATGATTTATAAAATTCACAACTCTCTGGAACTTGTCTTCCAAACTGCCCACTTAATGTTCCACACAGAAGTGGAAGTGGATTAAAAATAGTAGAAGGCATTGGACATATGTTTGGGTTACCATGTTCCCAGAATACCTTCTCAATGATTTGTCAGATTAATTATTGAGTTTCCTGCAAAATTAAACTGCTATTTGTATAAAGACTCCATTAATCTCTTTTTAAAAAGTCCCTTGTTCAATCTAAAAAATTTTTTCATTATTCATTTACTTTTCAATATTTTAATTTTGTTGACCACCTGGTTGAAAATGATTCTGCTCATCCAGCTGTTATTTCTAATTACTTTTCTTCAAAAAAATTCAATCACTAACTGACTCTGCTGAAAAAATAGAATTATTGTTCCTTAGAATATAATCAGCTACATCTTCCTTGTCGCTTGCGCTCATCTTCACCTGTATGAGCCATCTGTGATTTCAGCCACAGTTGGGTTTATTATTACAATTATGAGCTGATGTCATAAGAAAAGGAAATCGATTTAGCTGGAGTAGATAGACTCTTCTTAAAAAATTATTTAAGAAAATACATTTAGAAATATAAGAAGGACGTTGAAAGATTGTACTAAACAAGTCATTATATCTAAATTTTAAACATTATTCTATAAAGGAGCAGTAGAATACAATACTTAAAAGCACTAAGCCACATTGCTTAGGTTCAAATATTTTTCTTAAAAAAATCTATTTATTGGCTTTGTAATCTTGAATGAATTATTTAATTGCCACTGCCTAAATTTTATATGTATAAAGTAAGAATAACAGCTTTTACCTATTTCATAGGGTTGTCATATGCAAGAAAGCACTATTAAATATAACTATTATTAGGGAAATGAGCTGTATTGAAATGAGTTTATTTCAGAATCCATTAAAGGAAATAGAATAACTCAATATAGGGAGTCAGTATAGAGCAAGATTCACCTGCCTTGACATACTGACACCATAACATAGTATCAATGAGACCTTGGGCAAGCAAGCCCATTAATTGCTCTGTCCCTAAATTATTTCTTTGTAAAACTGAGGTAATAATATCATCCTAATAGGATTGTTTTCAATATTAGAACCACAAATGTACTATTAGTGTTATGCAATCCAGTACAAAATAGCTTTTGACTAAGTTTGATCTGCATTTATTTGTTACTGTCCTTGTTAAAACTATGTGGGTAAAATATGAATATAAAAATGCCCACTTCCTTAATCTGATCCCACAGAAATGAATCAAATAAAACAGGAGAAAGTTTTACTTCCATGATTTCTGACATGAAATGAAATTGTTAAGAAAATACTAATTCTTGAATAAGGTAGTTCAATACCTTTAATGCTTCTTCACTTACTCTGAATCATGTTTTTTTAAATTTCTGAATGGGAGGAGAGAGAGAAAGAGAGACAGAGGAAAGGAAAGAGAGAGACAGACAGACAGAAAGAAAGAGAAGGAAAGAAGAAAAGAATAAGGAAGGAAGGAGGGAAGAAGAAGGAAGAAAGAAAGGGAAAGGAAGGAAGGAAAGAGAGGGAGAGATGGAGAGGGCGAGGGAGAAAGTAAGAAAATAGATTGATATTCATTATACCATTTTTTTTTACAGTAAGAAACTGGAAGCTAATTAAATGTCCATCAATAGAAGAAAATTCATTACCCCATTTTTGACAGTAAGAAGAAAGTGGAAACTACTTAAATATCCATCAATAGCGAACAGGGAATTGGTTACATATATTACGATGCATGGTAAATACTCAGCTTTACTCAAATATTGTGACTGAGGATACAGTGTCAATCCAATAATTAGAATGTCCAGCACCAGCTCAAGCATGATTTGAACTGGAATTCTGTAGTGGGAAAGGCAGAGATAGAGGATGCCTCCTTCTCCTGATTTCCTCTCTCCCTCTGCCAGCTGCTAGCAGGCTGATTCTCTCCCAAGGAGCTTTCACAGGTATTTGGATGTTCCCTTGACCAAGGAAATTATCGCAAATGATGCACTGAGCTACTTTCTTAAATCCTGGGCATCTGATAACACAGCTCCAACCTCTAATTTTTTTATCTAAGAGTTTCTTGTCTTTGTGCTAGTTTTACTGGACACTCAAAATGGCCCCTTCACTCTTCTATAGTTCATGTCTGGTACCGGTAAAGAAAATCACACATCTCTTGATTCAACAAAATGTAGAGTACCGAATAGAAACATTACAGCAAATAGTCACCTCTTCTCTTTCCACGGTTCACTGTCTATTTTAGCTCTCTTGGGAATGGATCTGGCACCAGTCCTCTGTGTTTTCCAGTTATATGGACTATATTTCAAAGCTTTCTAATGGTCTCAAAGGGGCTTGAGGCTTCTTAACCACAGCATTATTGATATTTTAGCTGGAAAATTCTTTTTTGTCACGGACTGTCCTATATGTTGTAGGATGGTTAGCAGTACCCTTGGTTTTTACTTACTAGATTCCATGAGCACTTTCTTAATTGTGAAAACTGAAAATGTCTCCAAACATTGCCAAATATTTTGTGGACAGTAAAACTGCCCACAAGTTAAGACCACTGGTTAGAAGGTAGCATCCTAATGTGCCCATAGGAAGAAAATTCGGTGAGACAGCAGAGTAGCAATTCTCCAGATGCTGTTTGGATCTGCACCTTGCCCAAATCTTATGTAGAATTATAATCCTCAATGTTGGAGGTGGTGCCTGGTGGGAGCTGATTGGATCATGGGGGCAGATTTCCCCCTTTGGTGCTGCTCTAGTGAAAGAGTTCTTGCAATATATGGTTGTTTAGAAGTATGCAACACCTCTAACCTAGCTCTCTCTTCCTCCTGCTCTGGCGTCCAGGTAAGATGTGCCTGCTTCTCCTTTTCTTTCTGCCATGATGGGAAGCATCCTGAGGCCTCCTCAGAAGCAGAAGCTTATGCTTCCTGAACAGCCTGCAAAGCCATGAGCCACTTAAACCCCTTTTCTTTAAAAATTACCCTCTCTCAGGCACTTCTTTATAGCAACCTGAGAAGGCACTAATACATATCCTTAAGTAAGTCTCTCTAGCAACCTCTTCTCTCCTGCTCTCTTCACCATTTTATCTTCCAAGTGGAGCAGGCTTTTAAAAATCATGGAACATATTTATCTAATTACTACGGAAATTCAGGTGTGCTTCACATTTATTTAGATACCATGATATCAATGGAAGCAGGAGAAGTCTAACATTCTATATTATGTGCAATATATATATGTGTTCATATGTATCTCAATAGACTAATTTTTAAATATTTCCTAAAAAAGAATGACATAGAGCCATATTTACCTACATGGAAAGGTATATAAGACATACTTTAAACAAAAAAAAAATCAGAATTTAAACATTAATTATATGAGCCACTTTTAAAATTTTTATTGTTTTAATTGACAAGTAAAAATTGTGTAGGTTTATGGTATACAACTTGATGTTTCCGTATGTGCACACAGTGTGGAATGGCTAAATTTAGCTATTTAATAAATTCAAGACCACACATACTTAACAATTTTTGTGTTGAGAACACTTAAAATCTACTCTCTTAGCAAGGTTCAAGTATACATTTGAATGAAAATAGTAATTTTCTTTTTTAAAGGAATATATATCCATACTTACAGATATACATATGACTTGGAGTAACAGAGATAAAATATTAATAATTTTTTCCAGGGCAGTTTAATATTTATATAATGTAATTACTAATGCTATTCAAAAAATAAATATTTAAATGTGGTAATTTACTGCCTTAAAAATCCCCAAAATGTATTTACAAAATAATATGGGTGGTTGTTTTTTCCCAAAATTAAAAATCAGAAGAGAAACTTGAGAAATGTCTAGCGACTACTGTTCAGTTGAGAAAGCATGGGAGAAAGAGGTCAATAGGTTATCAGTAAATAGATGTATCCGTTATATCCATACACCACTTACAAGAGATTTATAAGAACAACTGAATTCTAAGGAAAGCTTGTTGAAGGTTTCAAATAAGTGGCATTAATAATTAGAAGAACAAAAAAATTTAAATTTTATTTTTAATGGACAAGCAGTATGAAAAAATCATGAATCCAGGCTGTAAAAAGCACTGAAGTTAAAACTAGAAAGAATAATATCATCAATCAGTATAAAACAAGAAGGCACTTCCTAATAATTGTCAATAAATTTACAATTCCATATCTTTGTTAAAATTCTATTTGAAATGAAATCGTTACATTTTAAAATGCAGTATTTTATGCAATTTTCAATAAATACTTCCTACCTCATTTATTAAGTTCATTTATTTCTTCAACTTTTAAATAAACTTTTCTATGACCTTTGGCACACACATTCTATCTACCTGTTTGTATTTTTCCTGATCTCTGGGCTATAATATAGGAAATAAATCGATAGATTTCACTTTGCCAAATGTCAATTTTTAAGTCTGGAGAACTCGTTATTAAATTCTCATCTGCTTACACTTCAGCACCCAGTGGATTTAATCTCTTTTTGTCCTTCAACTAATATGTATTATTCCTGCTTAAGTCTTTCCAGACTTCCTTGTGTAGCGTTTACCACTCCTCTCTTTCTTTCTCTGTACCCACTGGATTTATGCATACTTCTATGAAATGCTCATGACAATATCACTTTCACTAATAAGTGAACTCATTCAGAGGAAGAACCTGGAGATACCTCAAGGCAAAGTTTGGAGTTTTAAGAACATTCTGATTTAAGGCTACTGTATGAACTTTAGCGCCTGAAGGACGAATTTTATTTTATTTTATTTTATTTTTTTATTTTTATTTATTTATTTATTTTTAAGGTTGGAGAATTTCAATCTTTACTTTTTTTAAGCACATAGAGGAATTATACTGCCTCTTTCAATAAGAATCAGCAATGCACAGATCACCAGCACATGCATCAGAGAGAGTCCATTGTAGGGGCTCAACATATATTCACTGAGCTAAACCCAAATGCATTTGAATTTCTGCCTAGTAGCTTGTCAAAGGACACCCTGAGTCACTCTAACAGAGGATCAATCATAAGAGATGAAAAGGAAAAGATATAAGATTATGAAAACAACATTGCACATCTAGTCTGGACTTCTCTAATCTGCCCAGTGGTGAATCCAGGCAGCAGGTTATGAAGATGCTGGGAGATTTCCTGTGTAGAGTTGTTGAGCCGAACTAGGTTTCTCAACTGTTCATGTTAATGTGTCATCAATCTTGGAACTTTCTTTTACTGACAGGTTGTATCTATTTCTCCTATTCTGTTTTTGTGGACTCAACTTAAAACATCATCCAGGAAGATTCCAGAAAGACTCCAGGCTTCTTGGTGAGGTGTTATCCAAATGGCTTGATTCTTTGGATTTGGCACTAGAAAGAGACATGTTTTTTATGTATGATTTAAACTCAAATTCCATTTTGAAATCAATGAATGTGCTTCACCCAACCACCTCAAATCTCAGAGACATGGCCCACTTGAAATAACGGTTAACAATCTTCAAGTTTAATTCCAAAGTTTTTCTGATATCATTTTCCCAATTATAGATTGCATCATTTTTTTCTTCCCTATGTAAACAAGCAAGTCTGGGCTGAAGTTAAAACACACAAGCAAGAATTAGCAAGGCTTTCTTTAAAAAAATTAGGCCATATATCTTCCAAGAAATCTCTATGAAGAGATGTGTGTTTATACCGTACCAGGAAGCAGCTGTGGTACAAGAGTGGGAACTTCAACTCTTAAAAGCTGTTTCTAATCTCAACTAAGCCACTTCACCAGTTAACCTCTCGGATTTTGTCATCTCATCTGTAAAATGGAAATTAATTGTGCCTTCCCCACAGGGCTATTATGAGGATAAAATAAGGCAATCACCAGGAAACTGCTTGGCAAATTGTAAAGCGCAGTATAAATGTAAGAGATATTAACTACAAACGGTCATATGGGAGGTTTTTGAGCACGAAACAGTAAGCTAGACAAAATTCTGAGGCGGTGCAAATTCGGAAAGGAAATTGTAAAAGTAGGTAGAACCATCCTAAGAATTGTGACAATGTAATTTCAGAATATTGGTGAGTTACAACATACACCACATTTAAGTGTTTACAAGTGTTAATGTTTCTTAAACTTCATAAACCAACCTCTTTACCTTTCAACTTTTCCTCTGCAGCTTCCTCAACTCCCTCAGCCTTTACAGAATCGAAGAGAGTTAGAGCCCTGCTCTGGATTAGGCTTTGGCTTAAGGGAATGTTGTGGCTGGTTTGATCTTCTATCCAGACCACTAAAACGTACTCGATATCAGCAATACGGCTGGTTCACTTTCCTATCGTTTGTGTGTTCAGTAGAGTAGAACTTTTTATTTTATTCAAAAACTCTTCGTTGGCATTCACAACTTGGCTACCTGGTTGGCACAAGAGGCCTAGCTTTCAGCCTGTCTCAGTTTTAACATGGCCTTCCTCACTCAGCTTAGTCATTTCTAGCTTTTAATTTAAAGTGAGAGATGTGTGCCTCTGCTTTTCACTTGAATACTTAGAAGCCATGGCAGGGTTATTAATTGGCCCAATTTCCCTAATTTCAGGAAATAGGAAGGGCTGAGGAAAGAGCTTCCCTATTTCCAGTTTGTTTGTAACCCCCAAAACAATTACAATAGTAACATCAAAGAGTACTGATCACAGATCATCATAACAGATATAACAATAATGAAAAAGTTTGAAATATTGCGAGAATTACCAAAATGTGGCATAGAGACTTGAAATGAGCACGTGCTTTTGGAAAAAATGGTACTAATAAACTCACTGGATGCAGGCTTGCCACAAACCTTCAGTTTGTAAAAAGTTAAAGCTTCTTACAAATTGCAATACCTCTGAAGCACAATAAAGTGAAGCACATTAAAACCAAGCATGCCTGTATATGCACTTAACCAAATATTTCCAGTACTGTAAAATATTCTAAAATTCTACTCTGCCTATATATTATATACGCACATTTATGTAGATATTATGCATTTAAATAAACATTAATGCAAAGGAACATATGCATAAAATGATTCATAATATAAATTATGGACAATTTAAAGATTTTTAAGGGTAGATTTCTGACTGTAAATAAACTTACTACTTTCACACTCAACCCCCGCAGAAGATGGGAACTGGCACTATAGTCTAATTACTTAAGTAGGAGTGGTGGATATCATTGTGTTATTTCAGAGCATATTTTTCATCTTTTCTTTCTTTTTTTTTTTTAATTGTACTTTAAGTTTTAAGGTGCATGTGCACAATATGCAGGTTTGTTACATATTTATCCATGTGCCATGTTGATGTGCTGCACCCATTAACTCATCGTTTCCATTAGGTGTATCTCCTAATGCTATCCCTCCCCCCTCCCCCCACCCCAGAACAGTCCCTAGAGTGTGATGTTCCCCTTCCTGTGTCCATGTGTTCTCATTGTTCAATTCCCACCTATGAGTGAGAACATGCGGTGTTTGGTTTTTTGTCCTTGCGATAGTTTACTGAGAATGATGATTTCCAGTTTCATCCATGTCCCTACAAAGGACATGAACTCATCATTTATTATGGCTGCATAGTATTCCATGGTGTATATGTGCCACATTTTCTTAATCCAGTCTATCGTTGTTGGACATTTGGGTTGGTTCCAAGTCTTTGCTATTGTGAATAGTGCCGCAATAAACATACATGTGCATGTGTCTTTATAGCAGCATGATTTATAATCCTCTGGGTATATACCCAGTAATGGGATGGCTGGGTCAAATGGTATTTCTAGTTCTAGATCCCTGAGGAATCACCACACTGGACTTCCACAATGGTTGAACTAGTTTACAGTCCCACCAACAGTGTAAAAGTGTTCCTATTTCTCCACATCCTCTCCAGCACCTGTTGTTTCCTGACTTTTTAATGATGGCCATTCTAACTGGTGTGAGATGGTATCTCATTGTGGTTTTGATTTGCATTTCTCTGATGGCCAGTGATGATGAGCATTTTTTCATGTGTTTTTTGGCTACATAAATGTCTTCTTTTGAGAAGTGTCTGTTCATGTCCTTCGCCCACTTTTTGATGGGGTTGTTTGTTTTTTTCTTGTAAATTTGTTTGAGTTCATTGTAGATTCTGGATATTAGCCCTTTGTCAGATGAGTAGGTTGCAAAAATTTTCTCCCATTCTGTAGGTTGCCTGTTCACTCTGATGGTAGTTTCTTTTGCTGTGCAGAAGATCTTTAGTTTAATTAGATCCCATTCGTCAATTTTGGCTTTTGTTGCCATTGCTTTTGGTGTTTTCCACATGAAGTCCTTGCCCATGCCTGTCCTGAATGGTAATGCCTAGGTTTTCTTCTAGGGTTTTTATGGTTTTAGGCCTAACATGTAAGTCTTTAATCCTTCTTGAATTAATTTTTGTATAAGGTGTAAGGAAGGGATCCAGTTTCCTTAATCCTTCTTGAATTAATGTTTGTATAAGGTGTAAGGAAGGGATCCAGTTTCAGCTTTCTACATATGGCTAGCCAGTTTTCCCAGCACCATTTATTAAATAGGGAATCCTTTCCCCATTGCTTGTTTTTGTCAGGTTTGTCAAAGATCAGATAGTTGCAGATATGCGGCATTATTTCTGAGGGCTCTGTTCTGATGCATTGATCTGTATCTCTGTTTTGGTACCAGTACCATGCTGTTTTGGTTACTGTAGCCTTGTAGTATAGTTTGAAGTCAGGTAGCGTGATGCCTCCAGCTTTGTTCTTTTGGGTTAAGATTGACTTGGTGATGCAGGCTCTTTTTTGGTTCCATATGAACTTCAAAGTAGTTTTTTCCAGTTCTGTGAAGAAAGTCATTGGTAGCTTGATGGGGATGGCATTGAATCTATAAATTACCTTGGGCAGTATGGCCATTTTCATGATATTGATTCTTCCAACCCATGAGCATGCAATGTTCTTTCATTTGTTTGTATCCTTCTTTTATTTCATTGAGCAGTGGTTTGTAGTTCTCCTTGAAGAGGTCCTTCACATCCCTTGTAAGTTGGATTCCTAGGTATTTTATTCTCTTTGAAGCAATTGTGAATGGGAGTTCACTCATGATTGGGCTCTCTGTCTGTTATTGGTGTATAAGAATTCTTGTGATTTTTGTACATTGATTTTGTATCCTGAGACTTTGCTGAAGTTGCTTATCAGCTTAAGGAAATTTTGGGCTGAGACAATGGGGTTTTCTAGTTATACAGTCATGTCATCTGCAAACAGGGACAATTGGACTTCCTCTTTTCCTAATTGAATACCCTTTATTTCCTTCTCCTGCCTAATTGCCTTGGCCAGAACTTCCAACACTATGTTGAATAGGAGTGGTGAGAGAGGGCATCCCTGTCTTGTGCCAGTTTTCAAAGGGAATGCTTCCAGTTTTTGCCCATTCAGTATGATATTGGCTGTGGGTTTGTCATAGATAGCTCTTATTATTTTCAGACACATCCCATCAATACCTAATTTATTGAGAGTTTTTAGCATGAAGGGTTGTTGAATTTTGTCAAAGGCCTTTTCTGCATCTATTGAGATAATCATGTGGTTTTTTCTTTGGTTCTGTTTATATGCTGTATTACATTTATTGATTTGCATATGTTGAACCAGCCTTGCATCCCAGGGATGAAGCCCACTTGATCATGTTGTATAAGCTTTTTGATGTGCTGCTGGATTCAGTTTGCCAGTATTTTATTGAGGATTTTTTCATCAATGTTCATCAAGGATATTGGTCTGAAATTCTCTTTTTTGGTTGTGTCTCTGCCTGGCTTTGGTATCAGGACGATGCTGGCCTCATAAAATGTGTTAGGGAGGATTCCCTCTTTTTCTATCGATTGGAATAGTTTCAGAAGGAATGGTACCAGTTCCTCCTTGTACCTCTGGTAGAATTCGGCTGTGAATCCATCAGGTCCTGGACTCTTTTTGGTTGGTAAGCTATTAATTATTGCCACAATTTCAGGGCCTGTTATTGGTCTATTCAGAGATTCCACTTCTTCCTGGTTTAGTCTTGGGAGGGTGTATTTGTCGAGGAATTTGTCCATTTCTTCTAGATTTTCTAGTTTATATGCATAGAGGTGTTTGTAGTATTCTCTGATTGTAGTTTGTGTTTCTGTGGGATCAGTGGTGATATCCCCTTTATCATTTTTTGTTGCATCTATTTGATTCTTCTCTCTTTTCTTCTTTATTAGTCTTGCTAGCAGTCTATCAATTTTGTTGATCTTTTCAAAAAACCAGCTCCTGGATTCATTAATTTTTCGAAGGGTTTTTTGTGTCTCTATTTCCTTCAGTTCTGCTCTGATTTTAGTTATTTCTAGCCTTCTGCTAGCTTTTGAATGTGTTTGCTCTTGCTTTTCTAGTTCTTTTAATTGTGATGTTAGGGTGTTAATTTTGGATCTTTCCTGCTTTCTCTTGTGGGCATTCAGTGCTATAAATTTCCCTCTACACACTGCTTTGAATGTGTCCCGGAGATTCTGGTATGATGTGTCTTTGTTCTCATTAGTTTCAAAGAACATCTTTATTTCTGCCTTCATTTCGCTATGTACCCAGTAGTCATTCAGGAGCAGGTTGTTCAGTTTCCATGTAGTTGAGCGGTTTTGAGTGAGTTTCTTAATCCTGAGTTCTAGTTTGATTGCACTGTGGTCTGAGAGACAGTTTGTTATAATTTCTGTTCTTTTACATTGTCTGAGGAGAGCTTTACTTCCAACTATGTGGTCAATTTTTGAATAGGTGTGGTGTGGTGCTGAAAAAAATGTATATTCTGTTGATTTGGGGTGGAGAGTTCTGTAGATGTCTATTAGGTCCGCTTGGTGCAGAGCTGAGTTCAATTCCTGGGTATCCTTGTTAACTTTCTGTCTGACTGATCTGTCTAATGTTGACAGTGGGGTGTTAAAGTCTCCCATTATTATTGTGTGGGAGTCTAAGTCTCTTTGTAGGTCACTCATAACTTGCTTTATGAATCTGGGTGCTCCTGTATTGAGTGCATATATATTTAGGATAGTTAGTTCTTCTTGTTGAATTGATCCCTTTACCATTATTTAATGGCCTTCTTTGTCTCTTTTGATCTTTGTTGGTTTAAAGTCTGTTTTATCAGAGACTAGGATTGCAAATCCTGCCTTTTTTTGTTTTCCATTTGCTTGGTAGATCTTCCTCCATCCTTTGATTTTGAGCCTATGTGTGTCTCCGCACGTGAGATGGGTTTCCTGAATACAGCACACTGATGGGTCTTGACTCTTTATCCAATTTGCCAGTCTGTGTCTTTTAATTGGGGCATTTAGTCCATTTACATTTAAAGTTAATATTGTTATGTGTGAGTTTGATCCTGTCATTATGATGTTAGTTTGTTATTTTGCTCATTAGTTGATGCAGTTTTTTCCTAGCCTCGATGGTCTTTACAGTTTGGCACGATTTTGCAGTGGCTGATACCAGTTGTTCCTTTCCATGTTTAGTGCTTCCTTCAGGAGCTCTTGAAAGGCAGGCCTGATGGTGACAAAATCTCTCAGCATTTGCTTGTCTGTAAAGTATTTTATTTCTCCTTCACTTATGAAGCTTAGTTTGGCTGGATATGAAATTCTGGGTTGAAAACGCTTTTCTTTAAGAATGTTGAACATTGGCCCCCACTCTCTTCTGGCTTGTAGAGTTTCTGCCGAGAGATCTGCTGTTAGTCTGATGGGCTTCCCTTTATGGGTGACCCGACCTTTGTCTCTGGCTGCTCTTAACATTTTTTGCTTTATTTCAATTTTGGTGAATCTGACAATTATGTGTCTTGGAGTTGCTCTTCTCGAAGAGTATCTTTGTGGCATTCTCTGTATTTCCTGAATCTGGATGTTGGCCTGCCTTGCTAGATTGGGGAAGTTCTCCTGGATAATATCCTACAGAGTGTTTTCCAACTTGGTTCCAGTCTCCCCGTCACTTTCAGGTACACCAATCAGACGTAGATTTGGTTTTTTCACATAGCCCCATATTTCTTGGAGGCTTTGTTCGTTTCTTTTTATTCTTATTTCTCTAGGCTTCCCTTCTCGCTTCATTTCATTCCTTTCATCTTCCATCACTGATACCCTTTCTTCCAGTTGATCACATTGGCTCCTGAGGCTTCTGCATTCTTCATGTAGTTCTCGAGCCTTGGCTTTCAGCTCCATTAGCTCCTTTAATCACTTCTCTGTATTGATTATTCTAGTCCTATATTCATCTAATTCTTTTTCAAAGTTTTTAACTTCTTTGCCTTTGGCTTGAATTTCCTCCTGTAGCTCGGAATAGTTTGATCATCTGAAGCCTTCTTCCCTCCACTCATCAGAGTCATTCTCCATCCAGCTTTGGTCCGTTACTGGTGAGGAACTGCGTTCCTTTGGAGGCAGAGAGGCCCTCTGCTTTTTTTTTTTTTTTTTTTCTTTATTGGGAAAAATTAAATCCACTGAAATAGTGGATTTGCTTTTATTTTATTTTTATTTTTTTATTTTTATTATACTTTAGGTTTTAGAGTACATGTGCACAATGTGCTGGTTTGTTACATATGTATCCATGTGCCATGTTGATTTCCTGCACCCATTAACTCGTCATTTAGCATTAGGTATATCTCCTAATGCTGTCCCTCCCCCTTCCCCCCACCCAGCCCTCTGCTTTTTTAGAGTTTCCAGTTCTTCTGCTCTGTTTTTTCTCCATCTTTGTGGTTTTATCTACTTTTGGTCTTTGATGATGGTGACGTACAGATGGGTTTTTGGTGTGGATGTCCTTTCTGTTTGTTGGTTTTCCTTCTAGCAGACAGGACCCTCAGCTGCAGGTCTGTTGGAGTTTGTTAGAGGTCCACTCCAGACTCTGTTTGGCTGGCTGTCAGCAGCAGTGGCTGCAGAACCGCAGATTTTTGTGAACCGCGAATGCTGCTGCCTGATCGTTCCTCTGGAAGTTTTGTCTCAGAGAAGTACCCAGCCGTGTGAAGTGTCAGTCTGCCCCTACCTGGGGGTGCCTCCCAGTTAGGCTGCTCGGGGGGTCAGGGACCCACTTTAGGAGGCATTCTGCCTGTTCTCAGATTTCCAGCTGCATGCTGGGAGAACCACTACTCTCTTCAAAGCTGTCAGACAGGGACATTTAAGTCTGCAGAGGTTACTGCTGTCTTTTTGTTTGTCTGTGCCCTGCCCCTAGAGGTGGAGCCTACAGAGGCAGGCAGGCCTCCTTGAGCTGTGGTGGGCTCCACCCAGTTCGAGGTTCCCAGCTGCTTTGTTTACATAATCAAGCCTAGGCAATGGCAGGCACCCCTCCCCCAGCCTTGGTGCCACCTTGCAGTTTACTCTCAGACTGCTGTGCTAGCAATCAGCGAGACTCCGTGGGACCCTCCGAGCCAGATGCGGGATATAATCTCCTGGTGTGCCATTTTTTAAGCCTGTCAGAAAAGCGCAGTATTAGAGTGGGAGTGACCCGATTTTCCAGGTGCCGTCTGTCACCCCTGTCTTTGACTAGGAAAGGGACCTCCGTGACCCCTTGCACTTCCCGAGTGAGGCAATGCCTTGCCCTGCTTCGGCTCGCGCAGGGTGCGACTCACCCAGTGTCCTGCGCCCACTGTCTGGCACTCCCTGGTGAGATGAACCCGGTACCTCAGATGGAGATGGAGAAATCACCCGTCTTCTGCGTCGCTCACACTGGGAGCTGTAGACCAGAGCTGTTCCTATTCGGCCATCTTGGCTCCACCTTTCCTGAAGGATGAATTTTAATTTTACTGTTCTTTATTAGTATGAAGAAACTGTAATATTTGTACGTATGCTTTCATCTTTCCCATAGCAAATCACTTTCTCTATTTGCTTATTCTTTTGTCTCAATACCTCTGTTTGGTGATGATAAATTCTCTAGTTTTTCAATATCACTTTAATCTCCCACAATTAATTTTCTGTTTTAAATTTCTGGGAGAGAAAACTGATTTGTCTCACTCATTTGTTGTTGTTATTGTTATGTCCCATTAGTTACAGGACAGTGGGCTATCCATAGATGATATTCTTTGTAGTAGGTTACCACCCTTTATCCAATTAGAGTGCTTAGAATGGAGGCTGTATTGTACACTACAGAATATTGCTTTCTCCATTACCACTATTTCTTTGCCAGTTTTTTAAGGTAAAGGAAGTTTTACAGGCAATGAATGAAAACTCCTGTGAAACATGATCTAAAAGGTTTTATAAATATCATTAATTTCCAAGCATTTCCAAGATCCCACATCAGTGTTAATAATCTATTTTCAATTTCTAATCTTTACAACAAAGATAACGTGTATGAATTTTATAGAGCCCCATGGGAAGTCCCATTTTTGTGTCTTTGTATTCTTATCTCTAGCTCTAGGACAACTACTCAATCAAAGGTATTTTTTCAAGTTCTAGATGTTTCAGCTTCTGTTGTCAGCAATGCTGATTCATAGAGAACGAATTAAACAAAGTGGAGTAGTGTTGTAAATGCGCACAAAAAAATCAATATTGCTGAATTGAGGAGAAGAAATCAATAAAGGAAGGTATGTTATTGTCAAACTTCTAAAAGGATTTTGCCAACAGTGGAGAGTAGACAAAATTCCTAAAACATATATCAGCTCAACTGTCCTTTAGGGTATTACACTAAGGAAGTAGAAAAGGTAAATAAACAAACAAATGACATTGTGAATGTATATTAAGGAGATTAAAGTAAATGTAAGCTAAAGAGCCCCAAGTGTGGTTTTTGAAAATGATGGTTCTTAAAGACTAATATCTCTCTGAAAGTAGATTTATTTTTGTTAGTTGTTTGGTGTTGAGTGATGTATGTATTTTGTCTTAGTTCTTGACCTCTGAGAAAAGAACATTTTTATATGGATATATTATGCCCTTTTGTTCAATAAAAAATACCATAAGTCAAGATGTCCTTACGTAGCTTAAGATGTCATATTAACTCTTAATAGATCCAGGCCTTCCAAGAAGCTGATACACTCTCATCAATACAAGATGTCAAATTCATGATAAATAGCCTTTTAAAAATGAGATTTGGGTTAAAAAATTCATAAAGAGCCATAACATTTAACCATCATAAAAATGAATCTGCCTTGACATTTATTTCATAAATTAAGATGTTTTAAAATTCTATGAGGCCAAAGGCTAGTACTTAGTAAGATAATCCCCTGTTCTCTAGACACAGTAAAACACTTGCTATCAAATCCTAATACTAGTGCTGGTTAGCATTTTACAGTGTTTTCTGTTTTTCAATGAAATTTTTCAAATATACTTGGTTTTATCCTCAAAGCAATCCTGTGACATAAGTAAAGACATACTGGGCCTATTTTACAGATGAAGAAATAGTGATGCAGAAAGAATTAAATGGTTTAACCAAAGTTACAAAACAAGTTGGGAATTGCAATTCCACTTACTGATTATTCTAGAAGTGCTTTTTCTGCTCTTTTATACGTATTCTCCATGGGAGGAATAACTGTCCTGCTTCCATATGGAATAATAAAAAGTAATTCAATTTAGAAATAAAGCCTGCTACTGCACTGATGTCTACACTAACAGACTATTATTGTATTGTCTGAGGCAATATTTAGGACAGCATAAGGAAATAAAAAATACAGAAATAAAAAAAAATGTTTCTGGCATTTTATAAGGTACCACATACGTATTAAGTACCGTCATTTAAATAGAGCATTAGTAGAGTAGAATCCTGGAATGCCGTAGATGGGTAGGAATACTGAGTGTAAACACTTGTAGCACATTTACCGTGTGCCTAACATTGTTGTGTTTGATCCTATGAGTTATAAATTATGCATCGTTTTAAATTTTACAATAGAGGAAATTGAGTTATGGAAGGGTAATGATTTGTTCCAGACCACATAGCTCATTCATATTTTCAGTAGCAAATAACTTTGAAAGGCAGTATTCAGTTTCTCAGTAAAGGTATGTTTCCCATGAAATGATCTGAATGATTTGCTAGAAAGTGGTAGTGAGTCAAGATTAAAATAGCCTGGTTATTTTATGAAGGATGATATTTGGAGATACAAAAACATAGGAAGCTACAGCAAAGATGTTCTCTTATTCTGTCAATGAACCTTTTATGAAACGTAAGAAATGACGGCTGGATGTCAGAAAACTAACAAGAATTATTGAGCTAAATATGTGACTTTTGATTAGAAAATATTAAAGTGCTCATCAGGAATGATTTTTTATAAAAATGACTAAACATGCCAGTCAAGTGTTGTTTGTTATACTAAGACACTCCTGAACCTCAAAAAAAAAAAATGGCTCAATTTCCTAGACAAGTATTTGAATAAAAATCGTTCAGTTTTATATTGAAAAAATAAACTGTATACCTAATAATAATCATTGTTTAAAGCATTAAACTAGGGTAGCAAGTTCAAGTACTCCTTTAAATATAGAGACAGAAAAACACATTAGTTTTGAGAGTGAAATCTAGAATCAGATCAGAGTCCATATCTTCTAAATCCAGTGTTTTCTGTAATGTTTCCCCCAAAGAGTGAGGATGTTATAAAGTAAATGTGTGATTAAAAAATAATGTTTGAATTTGGGGAATATTTTTCTTGAATTTTTTTCTATTCTTTTAGAAACACAAATCTATTATGAGCCAATGGCATGTTTTCTGTATGTAATTTAAAACATGTTATGTTATATTTCAGTTTGTTTAACTGTACCAAGAATTCTATTTGGAGGGGGGGTTAATTACTTTTCTAACTTATTTATGATGTTTTCTACATATTTTATCATGATGTTTCCACTAGTCCCACTTTTGGATAACTTCTAAACTTCTATAACTTTTGATAACTTTGTGCCTCAGCAACATTAGACTCACTTATATAAATTTAATTACTGTAAATCTTGGAAATTCTAAACCACATGCCGTGGGGATTCAGGAGGCAGTCATGCAGAAAAAATAGATTATTTTAAAGCAAATAGACTTTAGAACATGCCAGTCAACATTGTAACATCCAGCTCAGTTTGAAAAAAATATGTGAAATTCATAGTATCTATCATGCTTACTCTACAAAGTTTGTTCCCAGTATCACTGCATTGTTACCTTAATAGTTACAAAAAAAAAAAATTGCAACATTTGATGTTTCAAATTCCGTAATAATTTACACTGAAACTGAAACATACATTACAATTAAGTGTGCATTGAACATACTTGAGCAGAATGGATATATTAAAAGCGTATGTTAAATGTACAATGCAAATATTTTATATTTTGTTTCATGTTGCTTTCAGTGATACAGCAACAGACTCATGCATAAGCTCATTTTATCATTTTATACAGAACTATGAGGTATTATATATATATATCAGGATATATTATACATAATATATTATATATAATTATATTTATATTATGTATTATATAATTATTTTATATTATAAAATATATGATATATATATTTATATAATATATAAATATATATTCTATATCAACATGATATATGATATATTTTTGTTATATTTTATAATATATTTTATTGTGTATTCTGTAATATATATCCTTATTTATAAAAATTAATATAAATAAATATGAATCATATTCCTAAACAACTACTACAATATTAGTTTCATTTAGCCTGTTAGGTATTACTTGCATTTCAGTATTTTTATTACAACTTCTCATTAGTAAGTGGAAATAAAATTTTATGAAAATCAAATATTTTGCAGGAAATGACTGTGTTAGTAATTACCCACACTACACAGCTGAGGATATTTCCAAGATTAATTATTTTGCTTAGAAAAATCTAGAAACGCCAATCCAATATAGCATAGCCTGATATTAGCTTTACTTCAGTAGCCTTATTGATGTTTAATTTAGTGAAGCAATAAATTTATTTAAAAATGTGTTTCTGCCTGTATTTATTTCCAGGGTCTATTTTGTGAAAATCTATTTATAGAATTTTTAAAAATCACATAGTAAAGCATGCATTAGGTTGCACATTACCAATAATTTATAGGGAGGAAGATTACTTCAATAGTTGTTAACACAAGAAAGACAGGCTAATTGCCACAAAACATGTCAATGTAATTATTATTAATAGTTCACATCCAATGTAAAAATAACTTGAATGTAGACTATGCATATAAAATATAGTTACAATCTTCTTGGCAAGGATGCATATTTGAATACTACATTGCCAGCTTTTTCTTATTAAATTAGCATGTTCTTAGTGACAAATAAAATGAAAGGGGGAGTGTGAATAAGAAAATATGTAAATATGTAGACTGGGGGATTATCGCTTGTTTTGCTTTAATACTATGTATTTCTATTTTGTCTTGAATTCATTAGGAGAGCAAAGTGAATTGTGTGATTTGCTTAGAGAACAATGCTGCTACAAAAACCTGCTCCACTCCAAGGCCAACTGCGGTTTTGAGGTAAGTTATTAATAAATGAAATAAAAAGACAGAAGAGAACCTAATTTAAAAATTAAGAATCATAGGGATAGAGGGAAATGTGTATATTTGAGTTCAATTTGTCAGCTTGCCATTTGTCATAATCCTCTTACCATACTTTACTAGTGTCCAGCAAATAAATGTATAGAATTAATTAACTCACAGATTTTATTTTTTATCCTGATGCCCTTTCTGAACAACTCAAGAAATAAAATCTCAAATACTTAGAGGGGAAGGTAGAGCTAGGGTGTAAGTTCTTAAGTGGATCATTTGTTTTTTATAAGCGCAACTTTACAACATTTTATGAGAAACTTTTATACCAAATTCATAACTAATTTCATTCAATTATAAATTGCAGCTATCATTACAGAAAAATGTTTCTTATTAAAATAAATTCACTTTCTATTTTGAGGAAATTATTTTATTTTATTTGAATTAATGTATCAGTAGAGATTTTCATGAATTAAAAAACAATATTTCTTTTATCTACTTAGACTGAATAGTAAAATTTATTATATAAAGCCCTGCAACTTATTACCGACCATTGGTGTACTTGAAGTTATACTCCTCCACAGAAGTTTTGGTAATAATTCACAAGAGTGTAATGAGTAAGAATTGTTTCCTAGAAATAGACTGAGAGTTAGGCAATTGACATATTGATAGCAATGATTTAGTTAAACTTGTTTTGCTTTATTGTATTAAAAGAAGGAACGCTTTACTACATGGCTCCTGGATAGAACTGCTTTTTAGGTTTTCCTATGTACTTAGAAATACAAAGCAAAGTTTAAAAGTAACCCTAGAAAGCAACAGCAATGGAGTTAAAGTTTTAAAGATAAAGAAGATGAATATAGCAGAAGCCTATTTTGTAGGACCGGTCCACTTAATAGGGAGGAATTTGTCTAAAACACAAAAGTTTAAGTGGTGACTAGGTTTTGAAAGGGCTTATCAATTTTGACTGGTGAAAACTTAAATACTCACTTGTTACTTTCTAATATGTGAGTCACCTTTCATTCAAGTAATATTTATTAACTGTTATATACCACATTCTAATTAAGGCATTAGGATAAAACAGTAGACATAAAAAGTCCCAACTATCAAGGAGTATCCTATGAGGTAGACAGGGTACATGACTAAATTAAATAATGGTAACAATAATAATACAATATGATAACCAACGTTTTGGCCTAAGCACAAAACACATATCAAATTATTTTACCTTCATACCAATACTATGAGGCAATTACTAGTAGGATTTCTATTGTATAAATATGGAAACTGAAATATTCTGCTAAGTAATTTGCCCAAAATCACACGCTAGTAAAATACAGAACTGGTAAAGAGAAATATCACCACTGAAGGATATAGAGGTATCACATAAGTACATGAAAAGACGTTCAACTCCATTAGTTATTTAGATAATTAAAAACACAATGAGATAACACCATCCGGGAATGTAAAATGATACAGCCATTCTCAAAAACAACTTAGCAGTTTCTTAAAAACGAAACACATAATTGGTGTAAAACCCAGCAATTGCACTCCTGGTAATTTATCCCAGAGAAATGAACATCTGTACATGAATGTTGATAAGAGTTTTATTAGTAATAGACAAAAACTGGAGACAACCCAGATGCTCTTCAACTGATTAATTGTAAACAAATTGTGACACATCCGTACCATGAAATACTATTTGGCAATAAAAAGAAACAAAGTAGTGATTCAGCAACCTGGATAAATCCCTGGTGAATTACGTTGAGTTACAAAGATCAATTCCATAGGGTTACCTACTGCGTGGTTTTGTTTACGTAACATTCATGAAATAACAAAGTTATAATGATGGAGAACAGATTAATGGTTGCCGGGATGTAAGAATGGTGTGGAATAGTAAGAAATAGGATGTGGTTATAAAGGGTAACGTGAGAGATCCTAGTTTTGATGGAAATGTTCTGTATCTTGACTATATCAATGACTATATCCTGGCACAGTGTTGCAATTAGGAGATATCAATTAAAGGATTTATATAATCTGTATTATTTTCTACAATTTAACACGAATATTACAATTATCTCAAAATAAAAAGTTTAAAATAGTAAAAGGATATAAAATATATACCATGTTAAACTAATCAAAAGTAAGTCTGAATAGTTTTTTAAATGAATGTCAGAAACTTAATTTAATAGTCAAAAAAATGTTACCAGAGATAGAGAATATCATTTCATAAACATAAAATGGCTCATTCATCAAAAGGGCATAAAAATTCTAAACATTTATGTACCTAATGGCATTAAGTTAATAATATGAAGAAGAACTTTTGAAACTAAAAGGAGAAAAAAGCACATCAAAATTATTGTCAGCGATTTCAACACTCTCAATAACTGATAAAACAGGTAGACAGAAAATCAGTAAGACTGTAGAAAATTCAATCAATAGTCTAAAAACAACAAACATGTCTATTGATACTTAAAAACCATACCACCTAACAACAGAATACGACAGTAGAGTACAGATTATTTTCCCATTATTTTCAAATGCCTTTATAATATTTATCAAGATAGAACATCTTCTTGGACATAAAACAAGACTACATAAATGTAAAAGAGTTCGAGTGATACAAAATAATAATTAGAAATCAAGAAGAGAAAGATAACTATAAGAGCTCTAAATATTTGGAATTTAAATAAACTTTTAAATGTAAGTCAAAGATGAAATTAAAACTAAATATCTAAGGTATTTTGAACTAAATATAAAAACACAACATGTCAAATTTTGTGGAATACCACTAGATCACTATTTAGAGCTGTATGTAGAGCAGTCAATACCCAATAATATATAAAAATAAAGGTCTTAAATCAGTGCATAGTACTGACATAAAGATACAAATAAAAAAGATAAACAGAAAAGAACAGAGAGTCCACAAACAGATCCACGTATATATGAACAACTGATTTATAACTCAGGTAAAAAAAAACAATTCAATGGAGATTGTATTTTGTTTTCAACAAATAATGACAGAAATAAATTATTTATCCATAAGCATAAAAATAAAATACCTCACACCATTGATTAAAAACTAAAAAATCATAGACCTAGATTTAAAACCTAAAATTACATCTAGAAGAACACACAGGAAAATAACCTCTGTAACCTTAAAATAAGAACTATTTTTGATACAATAATATAAGTATGATTCATATTAGAGCAAACTCATAAATCTATCTTCAATTTCATTCTTAAAGTTAGGAGAATAAAAGGCCAGCCACAGAGCAAGAAGAACTATTTCCACTATATATATCTGGTGAAGGAATAATAATTAGAATATGCCTGGAACTCTTAAAATACATTGATAGTAAGCTAACAACCCAATTAAAAGACAAGGGCAAAAAACCTGAACAGCCACATTACCAGAGAAGGTGTACTTATTTGATCCAAACAAGCATGTGAAAAGACGTAAATACACATTAGTTATTAGAACAAGGCAAACGACAACCACAATGAGATACCATTATAACGACTACACATCTATTAAAATGGCTAAAGTTAAAGAGACTGACTATATCAATGGTTGACAAGGGTGTGGAATGACGGAAACTCAAACATTGCTCCTAGGTATGTAAAAAGGAACAACAAATTTGGGAAACAGTTTGACAGTTTCTGAAAACGTTAACCCACACCTGCCATATGATTCACATACACCATACCAAATACTTATTACAAATATATTATTGTAATCATAAGTTTCATTTCTCTGAAATAATTATTTGGTATGGAATATGTAAATCATAAGGTTTATTCATAATTGTCTTGAAGACAACTCAAATGTTTATTAACAAGTGAAATTGTGGTACATTCATGAAATCAAAAGATACCCAGCACAAACTTAAAAAAGAATAAAATATTGATACAAACTACAACATGGATGAACCTGAAAAGAGTTATGTTGAGTGAAATAATCCAGACAAAAAAGAGAATATATTGCATGATTTCATTATGTAATATTCTAGTAACTGCAAAGTTATCGGTATTGCCAGAAAGTTGGTCAGTGATTTTCTGGAGATGAAAGTGAGTGTAGGAAAAACTGAGAAAGAGAGATTAAAAAGAGGCAAGAAGAAAATATCAAAAATATATAAAAAATCCAAACAATTCAACAGTAAGAAAACAAATAACCAACTTTTTAAATGGGCAAAGGAAATAGATAGATATTTTTCAAAAGACTACATGGAAATGATTGACAGGTATATGAAAAAAATATTCACCATCACTAATCATCAGGGAAATGCAAGTTGAAGCAACAGTGAGATGTCACTGCACAGCTGTTAGAATGGCTACTATCAAAAAGATTTTAAAAATAAATGCTGGCATGGATGTGGAGCCCTTGTATACTGTTAGTGGGAAAGTAAGTCAGTAAAGCCATTATAGAAAATATATGGAGATTCCTCAAAAAATTAATATCGTCCAGCAATTCTCCACTGCTGGTTATATCAAAAGATATGAAGTCAGTATGTCAACAAGGTGTCTGTACTCCCATGTTCATTGCAGCATTATTCACAACAGCCAAGACATTAAATCAGTCTATGTCTATCAATGGATGAGGTATGAAGTACACACACACACACACACACACACACACACACACACACACACACTACTATTCCGCTTTTAAAAAGCTTTTTATATTTGTCTATGTCATTTACAACTACATAGACAAATATAGAGAAAATTATGCTAAGTAAAATAAGACACAGAAAGAGAAATACTGTAAAATCTAACTTATACAGAGGATCTAAAGCAGTCAAACTTGTAGAAGCAGAGTAGACAAATGGTGACAAGAAGCTGGGGAAAGAAAGAACTGGGGAGACGTTGGTCAAAGGATACAAAACTTCAGTTCAACAGAAGGAATAGATTCATGAAGTCTTTTGTACATCATGGAGATGATTATTAAAAACAATATATTGTCAATCTAAAACTTTCTAAGATAGTATGTTTTAAGTGTTCTCACCACAAAAAAATCATAAGTATAGGAGGTACTGTATATGTTAATTAGCTTGATTTCATAAGCCATTCTACAGTATATACATTTATCAGAACATGTTGTCTACCAAAAATATATAGAATTTTTTATTTGTGAATTTTTTTTTAAATAAAAAGAATAGGCAAGAGGAATCTTGTTCCTTATCTTTATTGTGTGATTGTTTCATATATATTTATATATTTTAAAACTTGTAAATTGTATACTTGAAATGCATGCAATTTGTTGCACATTAATTATGTATTCATAAATCAGTTAACAAGACTGATCTAGTTTTAGACACATTTTCTAAATATGAAATAGGCATTTTGAACGTAGACGTTTTTTCTTTCACTGTGCTTTATTGAGAAACATATAAAGCCTAAACTGTAGAGTGTATGTTTCCAAGGGAATTCAGGTGTACATTCCCTTGCTTCCAGTAGCTTGAATGTTTAAACCTCCCAGAACAGATGGCATTAAGCTCTCTGAATTGAAACCTCTAGAGCTAAAACTCCTCAAATTTTCTTGCTCTGAAGGTCAGCATTGTGTACTTACATCTCTTCTTGTTTGTCTTATGCTCATTTCTTATATCTCAGTTCTCATTTTTTTAACTTCTGTATGAACTATTTAATTTTGCATGATAATAATTAAGCCAGCCTTTATTGTTCTTTACTTCTGGCTTATTTTTAACCTGAGTCACATTCAATTTTGCACAAGTCATAAAATCAATCATGTCACTAAAACAAATAGTTTTAACATAGTAATGCATCAATTTGGAAATGTGGGAAAGTGTTAGGTTTCTGAACTGTCAAAATTTCTGGTTTTCTTATTTTAACATTATATTCATTTAAGTTTTTTACTTGAGTAAAATTTTTATTATTTTTAATTGAGGTAAACACATTATTTCCTTATAGCATAAGTAATCTTTTTATTATAGTGTTTGCTGAGACTATAAGGTAGGCATCTTTCTTTGTCTGTGTTGCTATAAAGGAATAATATTCAAGGCTGGGTAATTTATAAAGAAGACAGGTTTATTTGGCTCATAGCTCTACTGGCTGTACAAAAAAGCATGGCACTGATAACTGCTTGTGCTGAGTGACACAGGCTTCTTCCACTCATGGCAGTAGGCAAAAAGGAGAATGTGTGTGCACAGATTACATGGCAAGAGAGGAAACAAAAGTTAGAGTAGAGGTTCTAGTCTCTTTTTAACAACCAGCTCTAATGGGAACTAACAGGGCAAGAACTGACTGACATCCTTTCCAGGGAGGGCATTAATCTACCATAAGGGATCCATTCCCATGACCCAAACAACTCCTATGAGGCCCCACCTGCAACAATGGAAATCAAATTTCAACTTGAGGTTTGAGGGAACAAACATCCAGCTACAGCAGTAAGCATTTATATTTTGGGTAACTCGTATTTCAAATAGTTTTCACAGAATCAAGTGCAAATCATTATTTATGTACCATGATACATATAGCTATATAATGAAGAGAGAAGAGTGATAGAAGTAAAAGTCTATAGTAACTTTATAAACAAGATAATATTTGACATTAATGTCTTCTGAAATATATCAATGCAGGTCTAAAGGAATGCAAGCTATAATATTCCACTTAAATATATTTATAAACAATAATTTTATTTTATTGTGAATTGTATAAAATTATGTATTTAAAATTATTTAACATTCCTAGTATTAGTACAATATTACGGTTTTTAACCTTGTCCTTATTTATAAATTATTTAATTCAGTAATATTTTCTGAATTTGACTTACTTCCTTCTCAAAATCCTCTAGATAAATATGCACAATAAAAAGGTTAACTAAGACTATCAACTTGAGTTTTTTTTTTCACTTTTTTTTTTTCATTTTTATACTTTAAGTTCTAGGGTACATGTGCACAATGGGCAGGTTTGTTACATATGTATACATGTGCCATGTTGGTGTGCTGCACCCATTAACTCATTATTTACATTAGGTATTTCTCCTAACACTATCCCTTCCCACTCCCCACGCCCCACGACAGGCACTAGTCTGTGATATTCCCCGCCCTTTGTCCAAGTGTTCTCATTGTTCAGTTCCCACCTATGAGTGAGAATATGTGGTGTTTGGTTTTCTGTTCTTGCGATAGTTTGCTCAGAATGATGGTTCCCAGCTTCATCCATGTCACTACAAAGGACAAGAACTCATCCTTTTTTATGGCTGCATAGTATTCCGTGGCGTATGTGTGCCATATTTTCTTAATCCAGTCTATCACTGATGGACATTTGGGTTGATTCCAAATCTTTGCTATTGAGAATGGTGCCACAGTAAACAAAAGTGTGCCTGTGACTTTATAGCAGCATGATTTATAATCCTTTGGGTATATACCCAGTAATGGGATGGCTGGGTCAAATGGTATTTCTAGTTCTAGATCCTTGAGGGATCACCACAGTGTCTTCCACAATGGTTGAACTAGTTTACAGTCCCATCAACAGTGTAAAAGCATTCCTATTTCTCCACATCCTCTCCAGCACCTGTTATTTCCTGACTTTTTAATGATGGCCATGCTAACTGCTGTGAGACGGTATCTCATTGTGGTTTTGATTTGCATTTCTCTGATGGCCAGTGATGATGAGCATTTTTTCATGTGTCTTTTGGCTGCATAAATGTCTTCTTTTGAGAAATGTCTGTTCATATCCTTCACCCAATTTTTGATGGAGTTCTTTGCTTTTTTCTTGTAAATTTGTTTCAGTTTCTTGTAGATTCTGGCTATTAGCCCTTTGTCAGGTGGGTAGATCGCAAAAATTTTCTCCCATTCTGTAGGTTGCCTGTTCACTCTGATGGTAGTTTCTTTTCCTGTGCAGAAGCTCTTTAGTTTAATTAGCTCCCATTTGTCTATTTTGGCTTTTGTTGCCATTGCTTTTGGTGTTTTAGACATGAAGTCCTTGCCTACGCCTATGTCCTGAATGGTATTGCCTAGGTTTTCTTCTAGGGTTTTTATGGTTTTAGGTCTAACATTTAAGTCTTTAATCCATCTTGAATTAATGTTTGTGTAAGGTGTAAGGAAGGGATCCAGTTTCAGCTTTCTACATATGGCTAGCCAGTTTTCCAGCACCATTTATTAAATAGGGAATCCTTTCCCCATTTCTTGTTTTTTTTTTCTGATTTTTTAAAGATCAGATGGTTGTAGATGTGTGGTATTATTTCTGAGGGCTCTGTTCTGTTCCATTGGTCTAGATCTCTGTTTTGGTACCAGCATCATGCTGTTTTGGTTACTGTAGCCTTGTAGTATAGTTTGAAGTCAGGTAGCATGATGCCTCTTGCTTTGTGCTTTTTGCTTAGGATTGTCTTGGCATTGCAGGGCTCTTTTTTTGGTTCCATATGAACTTTAAAGTAGTTTTTTTCCAATTCTGTGAAGAAAGTCATTGGTATTTTGGTGGGGATGGCATTGAATCTATAAATTACCTTGGGCAGTATGGCCATTTTTACGATATTGATTCTTCCAATACATGAGCATGGAATGTTCTTCCAGTTGTTTGTGTCTTCTTTTATTTCCTTGAGCAGTGGTTTGCTGTTCTCCTTGAAGAGGTCCTTCATATCCTTTGTAAGTTGGATTCCTAGGTATTTTATTCTCTTTGAAGCAATCGTGAATGGGAGTTCATTCATGATTTGGCTGTTTGTCTGTTATTGGTGTATAGGAATGCTTGTGATTTTTGCACATTGATTTTGTATCCTGAGACTTTGCTGAAGTTGCTTATCAGCTTAAGGAGATTTTGGGCTGAGACAATGAGGTTTTCTTTTTTTTAATTATTATTATACTTTAGGTTTTAGGGTACATGTGCACAATGTGCAGGTTTGTTACATGTATCCATGTGCCATGTTGTTTTGCTGCACCCATTAACTCATCATTTAGCATTAGGTATATCTCCTAATGCTGTCCCTCCCCCCTCCCCCCACCCCACAACAGTCCCCAGAGTGTGATGTTCCCCTTCCTGTGTCCATGAGTTCTCATTATTCAATTCCCACCTATGAGTGAGAACATGTGGTGTTTGATTTTTTGTCCTTGTGATAGTTTACTGAGAATGATGTTTTCCAGTTTCATCCATGTCCCTACAAAGGACATGAACTCATCATTTTTTATGGCTGCATAGTATTCCATGGTGTATATGTGCCACATTTTCTTAATCCAGTCTATCGTTGTTGGACATTTGGGTTGGTTCCAAGTCTTTGCTATTGTGAATAGTGCTGGAATAAACATACGTGTGCATGTGTCTTTATAGCAGCATGATTTATAGTCCTTTGGGTATATACCCAGTAATGGGATGGCTGGGTCAAAAGGTATTTCTAGTTCTAGATCCCTGAGGAATCGCCACACTGACTTCCACAATGGTTGAACTAGTTTCTAGTCCCACCAACAGGGTAAAAGTGTTCCTATTTCTCCACATCCTCTCCAGCACCTGTTGTTTCCTGACTTTTTAATGACAGCCATTCTAACTGGTGTGAGATGGTATCTCATTGTGGTTTTGATTTGCATTTCTCTGATGGCCAGTGATGATGAGCATTTTTTCATGTGTTTTTTGGCTACATAAATGTCTTTTTTTGAGAAGTGTCTGTTCATGTCCTTCGCCCACTTTTTGATGGGGTTGTTTGTTTTTTTCTTGTAAATTTGTTGGTGTTCATTGTAGGTTCTGGATATGAGCCCTTTGTCAGATGAGTAGGTTGCAAAAATTTTCTCCCATTCTGTAGGTTGCCTGTTCACTCTGATGATAGTTTCTTTTGCTGTGCAGAAGCTCTTTTGTTTAATTAGATCCCATTTGTCAATTTTGGCTTTTGTTGCCATTGCTTTTGATATTTTAGACATGAAGTCCTTGCCCACGCCTATGTCCTGAATGGTATTGCCTAGGTTTTCTTGTAGGATTTTAATGGTTTTAGGTCTAACATTTCAGTCTTTAATCCATCTTGAATTAATTTTTGTATAAGGTGTAAGGAAGGGATCCAGTTTCAGCTTTCTACATATGGCTAGCCAGTTTTCCCAGCACCATTTATTAAATAGGGAATCCTTTCCCCATTTCTTGTTTTTGTCAGGTTTGTCAAAGATCAGATAGTTGTAGATATGCAGCATTATTTCTGAGGGCTCTGTTCTGTTCCATTGATCTATGTCTCTGTTGTGGTACCAGTACCATGCTGTTTTGGTTACCGTAGCCTTGTAGTATAGTTTGAAGTCAGGTAGCGTGATGCCTCCAGCTTTGTTCTTTTGGCTTAGGATTGACTTGGCGATGCAGGCTCTTTTTTGGTTCCATATGAACTTTAAAGTAGTTTTTTCCAATTCTGTGAAGAAAGTCATTGGTAGCTTGATGGGGATGGCATTGAATCTATAAATTACCTTGGGCAGTATGGCCATTTTCACGATATTGATTCTTCCAACCCGTGAGCATGGAATGTTCTTTCATTTGTTTGTATCCTTCTTTTATTTCATTGAGCAGTGGTTTGTAGTTCTCCTTGAAGAGGTCCTTCACATCCCTTGTAAGTTGGATTCCTAGGTATTTTATTCTCTTTGAAGCAATTATGAATGGGAGTTCACTCATGATTTGGCTCTCTGTCTGTGATTGAAGTACAAGAATGCTTGCGATTTTTGTACATTGATTTTGTATCCTGAGACTTTGCTGAAGTTGCTAATCAGCTTAAGGAGATTTTGGGCTGAGACAATGGGGTTTTCTAGATATACAATCATGTCATCTGCAAACAGGGACAATTTGACTTCCTCTTTTCCTAATTGAATACCATTTATTTCCTTCTCCTGACTGATTGCCCTGGCCAGAACTTCCAGCACTATGTTGAATAGGTGTGGTGAGAGAGGGCATCCCTGTCTTGTGCCAGTTTTCAAAGGGAATGCTTCCAGTTTTTGCCAATTCAGTATGATATTGGCTGTGGGTTTGTCATAGACAGCTCTTATTATTTTGAGATACGTCCCATCAATACCTAACTTATTGAGAGTTTTTAGCATGAAGGGTTGTTGAATTTTGTCAAAGGCCTTTTCTGCATCTATTGAGATAATCATGTGGTTTTTGTCTTTGGTTCTGTTTATATGCTGGATTACATTTATTGATTTGCGTATGTTGAACCAGCCTTGCATCCCAGGGATGAAGCCCACTTGATCAGGGTGAAGAAGCTTTTTGATGTGCTGCTGGATTCAGTTTGCCAGTATTTTATTGAGGATTTTTGCATCAATGTTCATCAAGGATATTGGTCTAAAATTCTCTTTTTTGGGTATGTCTCGGCCAGGCTTTGGTATCAGGACGATGCTGGCCTCATAAAATGTGTTAGGGAGGATTCCCTCTTTTTCTATCGATTGGAATAGTTTCAGAAGGAATGGTACCAGTTCCTCCTTGTACCTCTGGTAGAATTTGGCTGTGAATCCATCAGGTCCTGGACTCTTTTTGGTTGGTAAGCTATTGATTATTGCCACAATTTCAGAGCCTGTTATTGGTCTATTCAGAGATTCAACTTCTTCCTGATTTAGTCTTGGGAAGGTGTATTTGTCGAGGAATTTATCCATTTCTTCTAGATTTTCTAGTTTATTTGCATAGAGGTGTTTGTAGTATTCTCTGATGGTAGATTGTATTTCTGTGGGATCGGTGGTGATAGCCCCTTTTTCATTTTTTGTTGCATCTATTTGATTCTTCTCTCTTTTCTTCTTATTAGTCTTGCTAGCAGTCTATCAATTTTGTTGATCTTTTCAAAAAACCAGTTCCTGGATTCATTAATTTTTTGAAGGGTTTTTTGTGTCTCTATTTCCTTCAGTTCTGCTCTGATTTTAGTTATTTCTTGCCTTCTGCTAGCTTTTGAATGTGTTTGCTCTTGGTTTTCTAGTTCTTTTAATTGTGATGTTAGGGAGTCAATTTTGGATCTTTCCTGCTTTCTCTTGTGGGCATTTAGTGCTATAAATTTCCCTCTACACACTGCTTTAAATGTGTCCCAGAGATTCTGGTATGTTGTGTCTTTGTTCTCGTTGGTTTCAAAGAACATCTTTATTTCTGCCTTCATTTCATTATGTACCCAATAGTCATTCAGGAGCAGGTTGTTCAGTTTCCATGTAGTTGAGCAGTTTTGAGTGAGTTTCTTAATTCTGAGTTCTAGTTTGATTGCACTGTGGTCTGAGAGACAGTTTGTTACAATTTCTGTTCTTTTCCATTTGCTGAGGAGAGCTTTACTTCCAACTATGTGGTCAATTTTGGAATAGGTGTGGTGTGGTGCTGAAAAAAATGTATATTCTGTTGATTTGGGGTGGAGAGTTCTGTAGATGTCTATTAGGTCCACTTTGTTTAGAGCTGAGTTCAGTTCCTCGATAGCCTTGTTAACTCTCTGTCCTGTTGATCTGTCTAATGTTGACAGTGGGGTGTTAAAATCACGCATTATTATCGTGTGGGAGTTTATCTCCCTTTGTAGGTCACTCAGGACTTGCTTTATGAATCTGGGTGCTCCTGGGTTGGATGTATATATATTTAGGATAGTTAGCTCTTCTTGTTTAATTGATCCCTTTACCATTATGTAATGGCCTTCTTTGTCTCTTTTGATCTTTGTTGGTTTAAAGTCTGTTTTATCAGAGACTAGGATTGCAACCCCTGCCTTTTTTTGTTTTCCATTTGCTTGATAGATCTTCCTCCATCCCTTTATTTTGAGTCTGTGTGTGTCTCTGCACGTGAGATGGGTTTCCTGAATACAGCACACTGATGGGTCTTGACTCCTTATCCAATTTGCCGGTCTGTTTCTTTTAATTGGAGCATTTAGCCCATTTACACTTAAAGTTAATATTGTTATGTGTGAATCTGATCCTGTCATTATGATGTTAGTTGGTTATTTTGCTCGTTAGTTGATGCAGTTTCTTCCTAGCCTCGATGGTCTTTACAATTTGGCATGTTTTTGCAGTGGCTGGTACCAGTTGTTCCTTTCCATGTTTAGTGCTTCCTTCAGGAGCTCTTTTAAGGCAGGCCTGGTGGTGACAAAATCACTCAGCATTTGCTTGTCTGTAAAATATTTTATTTCTCCTTCACTTATGAAGCTTAGTTTGGCTGGATATGAAATTCTGGGTTGAAAATTCTTTTCTTTAAGAATGTTGAATATCGGCCCCTACTCTCTTCTGGCTTGTAGAGTTTCTGCCAAGAGATCAGCTGTTAGTCTGATGGGCTTCCCTTTGTGGGTAACCCAATCTTTCTCTCTGGCTGCCCTTAACATTTTTTCCTTCATTTCAACTTTGGTGAATCCGACAATCATGTGTCTTGGAGTTGCTCTTCTCGAGGAGTATCTTTGTGGCGTTCTCTATTTCCTGAATCTGAATGTTGTCCTGCCTTGCTAAATTGGGGAAGTTCTCCTGGATAATATCTTGCAGAGTGTTTTCCAACTTGGTTCCATTCTCCCCATCATTTTCAGGTACACCAATCAGACGTAGGTTTCATCTTTTCACATAGTCCCAAATTTCTTGGAGGCTTTGTTCATTTCTTTTTATTCTTTTTTCTCTAAACTTCCCTTCTCGCTTCATTTCATTCATTTCATCTTCCATCACGATACCCTTTCTTCCAGTTGATTGCATCGGCTACCAAGGCTTCTGCAATCTTTGCGTAGTTCTCGAAACTTGGCTTTCAGCTCCATCAGCTCCTTTAAGCCCTTCTCTCCATTGGTTATTCTTGTTATCCATTCTTCTAATTTTTTTTCAAAGTTTTTAACTTCTTTGCTATTGTTTTGAATTTCCTCCCGTAGCTCGGAGTAGTTTGATCATCTGAAGCCTTCTTATTTCAACTCGTCAAAGACATTCTCCATCCAGCTTTGTTCCATTGCTGGTGAGGAACTGCGTTCCTTTGGAGGAGGAGAGGTGCTCTGCTTTTTAGAGTTTCCAGTTTTTCTGCTCTGTTTTTTCCCCATCTTTGTGGTTTTATCTACTTTTGGTCTTTGATGATGGTGATGTACAGATGGGTTTTTGGTGTGGATGTCCTTTCTGTTTGTTAGTTTTCCTTCTCCCAGACAGGACCCTCAGCTGCAGGTCTGTTGGAGTTTACTAGAGGTCCACTCCAGACCCTGTTTGGCTGGGTGTCAGCAGCAGTGGCTGCTGAACAGCAGATTTTCGTGAGACCACAAATTCAGCTGTCTGAGAGTTCCTCTGGAAGTTTTGTCTCAGAGGAGTACCCGGCCGATTGAGATGTCAGTCTGTCCCTACTGGGGGATGCCTCCCATTTAGGCTGCTCGGAGGTCAGGGACCCACTTTAGGAGGCAGTCTGTCCGTTCTCAGATCTCCAGCTGCCTGCTGGGAGAACCACTACTCTCTTCAAAGCTGTCAGTCAGACAGGGACATTTAAGTCTGCAGAGGTTCCTGCTGAATTTTTGTTTGTCTGTGCCCTGCCCCCAGAGGTGGAGCCTACAGAGGCAGGCAAGCCTCCTTGAGCTGTGGTGGGCTCCACCCAGTTTGAGCTTCCTGGCTGCTTTGTTTACCTAAGCAAGCCTGGGCAATGGCGGACACCCCGCTCCCAGCCTCGCTGCCGCCTTGCAGTTTGATCTCAGACTGCTGTGCTAGCAGTCAGCAAGAATCCGTGGGCATAGGACCCTCCGAGCCAGGTGCAGGACACAATCTCCTGGTGTGCCGTTTTCCAGGCCCATTGGAAAAGCGCAGTATTAGGGTGGGACTGACCCGATTTTCCAGGTGCCGTCTGTTACCCCTTTCTTTGACTAGGAAGGGGAACTCCCTGACCCCTTGCACTTCCCAAGTAAGGCAAAGCCTCGCCCTTCTTCGGCTCACACACAGTGCTCTGCACCGACTGTCCTGCACCCACTGTTTGGCACTCCCTAGTGAGGTGAACCCGGTACCTCAAACGGAACATCTTCTGTGTTGCTCAGGCTGGGAGCTGTAGACCGGAGCTGTTCCTATTCGGCCATCTTTGCTCCACCCCCCGACAATGAGGTTTTCTAAATATACAATCATGTCATCTGCAAACAGGGACAATTTGACTTCCTCTTTTCCTAATTGAATACCATTTATTTCTTTCTCCTGCCTGATTGCCCTGGCCAGAACTTCCAACACTATGTTGAATAGGAGTGGTAAGAGAGGGCATCCCTGTCTTGTGCCAGTTTTCAAAGGGAATGCTTCCAGTTTTTGCCCATTCAGCATGATATTGGCTGTGGGTTTGTCATAAATAGTTCTTATTATTTTGAGACACATCCCATTGATATCTAGTTTATTGAGAGTTTTTAGCATGAAGGGCTGTTGAATTTTGTCAAAGGCCTTTTCTACACCTATTGAGATAACCATGTGGTTTTTGTCTTTGGTTCTGTTTATATGCTGGATTACATTTATTGATTTGCATATGTTGAACCAGCCTTGCATCCCAGGGATGAAGCCCACTTGATCATGGTGGATAAATTTTTTGATGTTCTGCTGGATTCGGTTTGCCAGTATTTTATAAAGAATTTTTGCATTGATATTCATCAGGGATATTGGTCTAGAATTCTCTTTTTTGGTTGTGTCTCTGCCCGGCTTTGGTATCAGAATGATGCTGGCCTCGTAAAATGAGTTAGGGAGGATTCTGTCTTTTTCTATCAATTGGAATAGTTTCAGAAGGAATGGTGCCAACTCCTCCTTGTACCTCTGGTAGAATTTGGCTGTGAATCCATCTGGTCCTGGACTTTTTTTGGTTGGTGGGCTATTAATTATTGCCTAAATTTCACAGCCTGTTATTGCTCTATTCAGGGATTCAAATTCTTCCTGGTTTAGTCTTGGGAGGGTGTATGTGTTGAGGAATTTATCCATTTCTTCTAGATTTTCTAGGTTATTTGTGTATAGGTGTTTATCGTATTGTCTGATGGTAGTTTGTATTTCTGTGGGATCGGTGGTGATATCCCCTTTATCATTTTTTATTGTGTCTATTTGATTCTTCTCTTTTCTTCTTTATTAGTTTTGCTAGCAGTCTATCAATTTTGTTGATCTTTAAAAAAAAAACCAGCTCCTGGATTCATTGATATTTTGAAGGGCTTTTTGTGTCTCTATCTCCTTCAGTTCTGCTCTGACTTTAGTTATTTCTTGCCTTCTGCTAGCTTTTGAATGTGTTTGCTCTTCTTTCTCTAGTTCTTTTAATTGTGATGTTAGGGTGTCAATTTTGGATCTTTCCTGCTTTCTCTTGTGGGCATTTAGTGCTATAAATTTCCCTCTACACACTGCTTTAAATGTGTCCCGGTGATTCTGGTATGTTGTGTTTTTGTTCTCATTGGTTTCATTGAACATCTTTATTTCTGTCTTCATTTCATTATGTACCCAGTAATCATTCAGGAGCAGGTTGTTCAGTTTTCATGTAGTTGAGCGGTTTTGAGTGAGCTTCTTAAAAGTGAGTTCTAGTTTGATTGCACTGTTTTCTGAGAGACAGTTTGTTATGATTTCTGTTATTGTACATTTGCTGAGGCATGCTTTACTTCCAACTATGTGGTCAATTTTGGAATAAGTGTGATGTGGTGCTGAGAAGATTGTATATTCTGTTGATTTGGGGTGGAGAGTTCTGTAGATGTATCTTAGGTCCACTGGGTGCAGAGCTGAGTTCAAGTCCTGGATATCCTTGTTAACTTCCTGTCTCATTGCTCTGTCTCATGTTGACAGTGGGGTGTTAAAAGTTTCCCATTATTATTATGTGAGAGTCTAAGTCTCTTTGTAGGTCTCTAAGGAGTTGCTTTATGAATCTGGGTGCTCCTGTATTGGGTGCATATATATTTAGGTTAGTTGGCTCTTCTTGTTGAATTGATTCCTTTACCATTACGTAGTGGCCTTCTCTCTTTTGATATTTGTTGATTTAAAGTCTGTTTTATCAGAGACCAGGTTTGCAACCCCTGCCTTTTTTGTTTTCCATTTGTTGTTTGATCTTCCTCCATCCCTTTATTTTGAGCCTATATGTGTGTCTGTGTGTGAGATGGGTTTCCTGAATACAGCACACTGATGGGTCTTGACTCTTTATCCAATTTTTCCAGTTTATGTCTTTTAATTGGAGCATTTAGCCCATTTACATTTAAGGTTAGTATTGTTATGTGTGAATTTGATCCTGTCATTATGATGTTAGCTGGTTATTTTGCTTATTAGTTGATGCAGTTTCTTCCTAGCGTCAATGGTCTTTACAATTTGGCATGTTTTTGCAGTGGCTGGTACTGGTTGTTCCTTTCCATGTTTAGTCCTTCCTTCTGGAGCTCTTGAAAGGCAGGCCCAGTGGTGACAACATCTCTCAGTATTTGCTTGTCTATAAAGGATTATATTTCTCCTTCACTTATGAAGCTTAGTTTGGCTGGATATGAAATTCTGGGATGAAAATTCTTTTCTTTAAGAATGTTGAATATCAGCCCCCACTCTCTTCTGGCTTGTAGAGTTTCTGCCGAGAGATCAGCTGTTAGTCTGATGGGCTTCCTTTTGTGGTTAACCCAACCTTTCTCTCTGGCTGCCCTTAACATTTTTTCCTTCATTTCAACCTTGATGAATCTGACAGTTATGTGTCTTGGGGTTGCTCTTCTCAAGGAGTATCTTTGTGGCGTTCTCTGTATTTCCTGAATTTGAATGTTGGTCTGCCTTGCTAGGTTGGGGAAGTTCTCCTGGATGATATCCTGCAGAGTGTTTTCCAACTTGGTTCCATTCTCCCCATCACTTTCAAGTACACCAATCAAACATGGATTTGGTCTTTTCATATAGTCCCATATTTCTCAGAGGCTTTGCTCATTTCTTTTTACTCTTTTTTCTCTAAACTTGTCTTCTCACTTCATTTCATTCATTTGATCTTCAATCACTGATACCCTTTCTTCCACTTGATTGAACTGGCTACTGAAGCTTGTGCCTGCCTCACGTAGTTCTCTTGACATGGTTTTCAGGTCCATCATGTTATTGAAGGTCTTCTCTATGCCGTTTATTCTAGTTAGCCATTCATCTAATCTTTTTTCAAGGTTTTTATCTTCTTTGTGTTGGGTTCAAACATCTTCCTTTAGCTCGGAGAAGTTTGTTATTACTGATCTTCTGAGGCCTTCTCTCAACTTGCCAAAGTCATTCTCCATCCAACTTTGTTCCGTTGCTGGTGAAGAGCTATGATCCTTTGGATGAGAAGAGGTGCTCTGATTTTTAGAATTTTCAGCTCTTCTGTTCTGGTTTCTCCCCATCTATGTGGTTTTATTTACCTTTGGTGTTTCATGATGGTGACCTACAAATGGGGTTTTGATTTGGATGTCCTTTTTTTTTACATTGATGCTATTCCTTCCTGTTTGTTAGTTTTCCTTCTAATAGTCAGAACCCTCAGCTGCAGATCTGTTGGAGTTTGCTATAGGCCCACTCCAGACCCTGTTTTCCTGGATATCACCAGCAGTGGCTGTAGAACAGCAAATATTGCAGAACATCAAATGTTGCTGCCTTATCCTTCCTCTGGGAGCTTTGTCTCAGAGGGGCACCTGGCTGTATGAGGGGTCAGTCTGCCCCTACTGGGAGGTTTCTCCCAGTTAGCCTACTCAGGAGTCAGGGAGCCACTTGATGAGGCAGTCTGTGTATACTTTGATCTCAAACTTCATACTGGGAGAACCACTACTCTCTTGAAAGCTGTCAGACAGGGACATTTAAGTCTGCAGAAGTTTCGGCTGCCTTTTGTTCAGCTATGCCCTGCCCCCAGAGGTGGAGTCTACAGAAGCAGGCAGGCCTGGTTGAGCTGTGGTGGGCTCCACCCAGTTCCAGCTTCCTGGCTGTTTTGTGTACCTAGTCAAGCCTCAGCAATGGCGGACGTCCCTCCCCCATCCTCGCTGCTGCCTAGCAGTTCAATCTCAGACTGCTGCACTAGCAGTGAGCAAGGCTCTGTGGGCATGTGACCCACTGAGCCAGGGGCAGGATATAATCTCCTGGTGTGCCATTTGCTAAGACCGTTGGAAAAGCACAGTATTAGGGCAGGAATATCCCGAGTTTCCAGGTACCATGTGTCATGGCTTCCCTTGGCTAGGAAAGGGAATTCCCTGACCCCTTGCACTTCCCAGATCAGGCGATGCCCCACCCTGCTTCGGCTCACACTCTATGGGCTGCATCCACTGTCCAGCAATTCCCAGTGAGATGAACTCAGTAACTCAGCTGGAAACGCAGAAATCACCCGTCTTCTGCATCACTCATGCTGGGAGCTGTAGACTGGAGCTTTTCCTATTCGGCTGTCTTGGAACTGAGAGAAAGCAATTCTTTTTGAGGTTTAAATGACTGCTAGTAAAGTGTATCTTACAGTGTGGGGGATGAGGCGGCAGGAGCAGACTGAGTCGCTGAGGCCCATTCACTGTTGGTGGTTGGCATAGTCACCGTGGCACAGAAAGTACTGGGGACCCGAGTAGTTGGGCTGCTTATACAGCATCCAGTAGCCACTGTCCACCTCAACTTGAGTTTTTAACATGAACTTCCTAACTATCAAAGTAAGGTATTTCTCAAGTAAACAAATAAATGAGGAAATGGGTCAATGGGTCAGTAAGAGAATGCTAAAATGATACTAATCAGAATGCAGAAAAACAGGTTTGGGTATGAAACAATTGAAATTCTCATACATTGCTGGTGTGAATATAAAATGGTATGGCCATTTTAATACAGATACAATTATGGTTTTGTATTTTTCCTTATTTATAAATGATTGATTTCAACAGTAGTCATTTTCAGATTTTTTATTAGATTCTAGCTGCACTCCTCTAGATAAATAAAAATTCATTAAAAGGGCAACTAAAGGTATCATTTTGAATCTTTAAGTGTTCAAATCATCCTAGGGTATTTTTCAAGTAAAAACAAAAACAAATAGCAAGAAGAAGCTAGTAAAAATGCAATCAGACCCTAGTAGTGATCACTTAAAAGTCATATTGTTCATGGTCACTTATTATTCTATCATAAAACTTCATGATATTATCATTGCCCAATTTATTCTCATTGAGGTCAGCAAATAGTCTTGAAAATTTATGAGGTAGAATTTGCAAATCTGGGCTGCTGACGTTTGTGGTGATCAGTGGGTTACAGGATTCCCTTGACAGATTTGTCCTTGTAAAGGAGCTAGGGCTTCCTAAGCAATCCATATTTTCTCAGTTTTACTCATCCAATTTGACCCTGAAAAGACAGAGCTATATTATTATTTTCTGTTTATGGGAGGAGTCAAGTGGTACAAATAATTAGGGAGGCATGAGACTTCAGTCAAATACATTTAAATATATTTAAGAAATACATTGATTTGGTCCAGAAAGGTGGGACAATTCTAAGCCAGTGGGGCAGGTAGTTGGGGGAGTTACTGTACAGGCTATAGGTAAATTTAAACATTTTCTAGTTGACAATAGGTTGAGTTTGTCTAAAGACCTGGGATCAATAAGCAACGTCTGGGTTGCTATAAGAGGTTATGGAGACCAAAGTTTTATTACACAGGTGAAGCCTCCAGGTATCAGGTTTCAGAGAGAATAGTATATAAAATGTTTCCTATCAGACTTAAAGTCTGTGTTGATGGTAATGTCTTCCTGTTATAGCCTGAAGCAGTCCTTCAGGTTAATTTTTAAAAGAGTTCTGGCTCAGGAGAAAGTCTATTCAGATAGTTGAGGGGCCTTAGAATTTAATTTTTGGTTTACACAGATAAGAACTCTGAAGCATTTAATAATAAGAAAACGACCTGGTAACTACAAAATTGGACACTGAGGGTTTGCAGTATATCACCCAATCCTTCTTCAACTCACTTGTGAGCATCTAGACCTGTGCCTATGGCCCATCATCTGGAAGAAACTGGCTTGACGGCTTCTTTTCTGACATACCTAATCTCTCTGCTGGTGGGGACGGCAGGAAGCCTGGAATATCTGAGGAATGTGGTGAAAGTGGAAAGAAACCATGTGTTGAACACATTCATTGTGTGGACTACAAATTTTAAAAGAGAAATTTATTTCCTTTTTGAAAAATTAATGATGTTTCTTATTTAAAAAAAAAAAGCCATGCTGAAAATCATAATGATTGACATGTATTGGGTATCAATTTTGTGACATGCTTCATTCCAAATGATTTTCATGTAATAATTCCTTTCATCCTATCAACAACCCACTTACATTGTTATTATCTTCATTTTAAAGACGAGAGAGCTAATTAATGAGACCAAGTTTCAGAGTAGGAATTTGAATTATGACTTTGAACCTAGTCTGGCTCTGCACAGTATACTCTTAAGCAGTAGCTTAGGAAAGAAAGCAAAAAAAAATAAGTAAACATCTAAGATGATTTTTTCACTTTAAATATTATATGTTTAAATATTTTACAAAATAGTGATTCACAAAAAACTCATTTTGTTATGACCAAAACAGTTTATGAAAAATTCCTGATATCTAATTAATGTATAGTAATAATTAAATTTTGTGGCATCTTTTTAACCTGTATTCATTCACAATTTCGGGTACAGGCAAACTTAAATTAAGCATTTGCAATGTTCTTATAATATCAGTGAAGTACTTTGCGTTGGTATTATATCTATGATTTATATGCTACAAGCTGTGAGACAAAATGAGTACTATTTTATACCTTAGTTTTGCTTTTTATTCCACAAACAAAAAGCTGAAGATGTTTCCTTTCTGGTGATAACATTGAAAGGGCCTCTTAGAGGTGATAAATCTTAAAGAAAAATGTGCGTCCAAGAGCATATTAATTCATTCATTCAATGCATATTTGTTGCGGCCTACTACAGTCTAGGTCCTGGGGGCATAGTGACAAATAAAACTGACAGTGTTTCCTCCTAAAGGGAACTGTAACCTCTACTCTAACCTAAAGGATATGTAACTTCTACTTTTTCTCATAAAGCTCAAAATCTTTCTTAGTAGGGGAAAATGGAGTAAACCAAGGCAAAAGGGCATTTATTAAAAATTCAATCACTGCCTATTATTAATAAATCAATTTCAAAAAAAAAATCCTCAATATTACCTTGCAAGCGAGGATTCACTAAAAGGAAAATTAAATGTTTTGTTCAAGGTCACAAATTTGTGTAAGGGTCACAGCAACAAAGGAGATTGGTCTCCTGATTCTAAGATCAATTCTTTTTTTGCTAGACTAGCCTACTACTTAGTGAACCTGAAAAGATTTTTAAAATTATTTTTAATATTACTCCAACAAGTTTAATGCCCAGTGGAATTCATAATTTACATTTCCGGGGATACCTTTTTAAAGTAATTTTTAAAAACTGATTCATCCTAAATAGACGAGTGTCCAAAGAAACAAACTCCCAGAATATGTATAAAAGGAGATATTTTTCACTTTTTTATGACCCCAACTTTATACCTGGTTCCTTAGCAGTAAGAGTCATGTGAGCAAAGATATCTGCTTATTTAATGGTAACAAATATTAATGAGTTCTAAAGATTATTATTCTTTTTTAATGCAATTTTGCATTGCCAAGATTAAAAGCAAGAAACCAAAATGAAACTTGACCAATTGCCCAAACTTTAGAATTGATTAAAGTTAATGGAATAGAAATTTCCTTACTGGTATATTTTTATTTCTGTCTCCAGAGTGAGTAATTGTTCTAGGAATCAGAGGTAAGGGCAAACGGTAGAAGCTGGGAGGAGATGAGGCCCTGGAGTGTAAAAAGGTTCCTGCAGTTGGATTCAAAATGCAGTTGGACTCAAAATGAGGCTGAGGCAGGCCAAGTCAGATGTTCCCCTGGACACAGAATTAAGACTATGCTGGGACTTCAGAGTGCAAATCGTGTTCAGTCTCAGACAGTCCCCTTTGTTTCACTGTCCCTTCCCTCCTGAATAGTGACCTGAAGTCACGATTTGTTTTTTGTTTTGAAGGCAGGATCTCACTATGTTTCCCAGGCTTGTCTCAAACTCCTAGGCTGAAATGGTCCTCTCACTTCAGCCTCCTTAGTAGCTGAGACTACAAGCTTGTGCCATTGTGGGCTGAAGTCACTTCCTATCAAACTGCTTGTCATCAGTTCAAATCTGTCCCCAAGGCAGCTCCTATATTTTATTCTTTAATTAAATGTAAAGATTGAGAAAATAAAATGCTTAGAAATTTAGATCCCAAGTGTGTGAAAGGATATCTTACCTATTGTGTCCGGAATTGGTGGGTTCTTGGTCTCACTGACTTCAAGAATGAAGCCACGGACCCTCGCAGTGAGTGGTACAGCTCTTAGGTTTGCGCGTCTGGAGTTTGTTCCTTCTGATGTTCGGATGTGTTTGGAGTTTCTTCCTTCTGGTGGGTTTGTGGTCTCGCTGGCTCAGGAGTGAAGCTGTGGACTTTCACGGTGAGTGTTACAGCCCTTAAGGCGGCGTGTCTTGAGTTGTTCATTCCTCCCGGTGGGTTAGTGGTCTCAGTGGCTTTAGGCGTGAAGCTGCAGACCTTCATGGTGAGTGTTACAGCCCATAAAGGCAGTGTGGACCCAAAGAGTGAGCAGCAGCAAGATTTATTGCAAAGAGTGAAAGAACAAAGCTTCCACAGTGTGGAAGGGGACAAGTGGGTTGCCACTGCTGGCTCGGGCAGCCTGCTTTTATTGTCTTATCTGGCCCCACCCACATCCTGCTGATTGATAGAGCCAAGTGGTCTGTTTTGACAGGGTGCTGATTGGTGCATTTACAATCCCTGAGCTAGACACAAAGGTTCTCCACCTCCCCACTAGATTAGCTAGATACAGAGTGTCCACACAAAGGTTCTCCAAGTCCCTACCAGAGTAGTTAGATAGAGGGTGTCGACTGGTGCATTCACAAACCCTGAGCTAGATGCAGGGTGCTGATTGGTGTGTTTACAAATCTTGAGCTAGATACAGAGTGCCGATTGGTGTATTTACAATCCCTGAGCTAGACACAAAAGTTCTCCACGTCCCCATTAGGCTTGGGAGCCCAGCTGGCTTCACCCAGTGGATCCTGCACCAGGGCTGCAGGTGTAGCTGCCTGCCAGTCCCCCACCATGTGCCCACACTCCGCAGCCCTTGGGTGGTGGATGGGACTGGGAGCGGAGGCGGCGCTCACCAGGGAGGCTCTGGCTGTGCAGGAGCCCCTGGCACAGAGGGGAGGTTCAGGCATGGCGGGCTGCAGGTCCTGAGCCCTGCCCCATGGGGAGGCAGCTAAGGCCCGGCAAGAAATCGAGTGCAGCGCCGGTGGGCCGGCACTGCTGGGGGACCCAGCACACCCTCCACAGCCACTGGCCTGGGTGCTAAGCCCCTCATTACCCGGGGCCAGCAGGGCCAGCTGGCCACTCCGAGTGCAGAGCCCACCAAGCCCATGCCCATCTGGAACTCCAGCTGGCCCACAAGCACTGCACACAGCCCCGGTTCCCACTCACACTTCTCTCTCCGCACCTCCCTGCGAGATGAGGAAGCTGGCTCCGGCCTTGGCCAGCCCAGAAAGGGGCTCCCACAGTGCAGCGGCGGGCTGAAGGGCTCCTCAAGTGCCGCCAAAGTGGGAGCCCAGGCAGAGGAGGCGCTGAGGATGAGTGAGGGCTGTGAGGGCTGCCAGCACACTGTCACCTGTTACTATGATTGAAAGTAATTGAATTTTTGAATTTGTGTATCTGACAATGTCAAAACTTTTCTATGTCAGAATTCAGTGTCTCTGACTTCAAAATGCATTTAAATGAAAGCAAAGGGTCACAATGTGTTCGTATTTGTTTTTTCTTTATTTTCAGTTCATATTTGGGTAATAGGCATGGCTCAATTTGCCTTCATAGTTAATTTTTAAACACACACATTTTGGTATTTTTCCACTAGTCATCCTGGGCAGGGCATAGTTTCAAGTACTGATTTAACTCATGGATTTCTTATAATAGACTCTTCATTTTCCCAGTTTTAATTAATATTCTCATTTGGAATAGAGAAGGCTTTCTGGCATTTGGATACTGTTTTGAGTCTGGGATTTGTAAAGTATGATGATTTTGGAAAAATATAGCATGGCATATATTTCTAAAATAAATTAAAAGTCTTCATTGTAGTCAATTGACATTTGTGGGGAAATTGTTCAGTTTAATTGATGATAGATGAGAAATCCTAAAATTTACTGAAGTTTATTACCCATTTGTTATTGTTAAATCATTTTAAGTGTCTCTGGATATATGGAGCTGTAGAGAAAATGAATAAAAACTGATAGAGCTCTATAGTTGGATTTTGTTGCTAACATCAATAGCACCAAATTTTTAAAGATGAATTTTGCCCAAAAGTAAGGGAGAAAAATGATTTACACTGTTTTATTACATCATTTTTCCTTTATAAATATTTTTTGTGAAATCAAAGAATGAAAGTAGGCAAAGTGGAAAAAATGGGTAAGAAAAGAAACAAAAGGATAAATAAAAATTTCAAAAGCATTGGTAAAAAACTGGAAAGAGGAGGCTGTCTCCTCCTCACTTCATCAAGATAAGGCGAGAAGCTTGAGACTCAAAGGAAAAACCAAATAGTGGATTCTAAAAAAATAGAAGGCCTAGCTGCCTACCTTGCATGCTTAGTGACTAATTTAGGCGTTAGAAACCACTGAATGAATCAGCCTGCAGGATATTAATGAAATCAGGCATCTTCTACTCTGATTCCCAGAGAAATGACTCTCCCTTCAATGCTTCTTTCCCTCTGGCTTCACCAGGTGGTAATGGTGGAGGTGTTGGTAGCACCTCAGTATGTTGTCTTGAAGGGGAGTGAGGAAGTAGAAAGCAGGAGCTGGAATGAGAATCCTAAACCACCACAACTAGATGAAGTTATAGTTAAGAGATTCCTTCTGTTTCTTACTCCTGTTAACAAGTCAGCCTAGTCTGCCCACCCTCCCTACCTCCAGAATTAGGATTGGTAGAAGGAATCTGCAGAAGAGATTGGACTGAAAAATAGAATGGCAAGAGTTGACTAAATTTAAAACTCTTGCTTCCCAAGAGATACAGATGGCAAGTTTGTTATAGTTAGCTCATCACTGGAGGTCTTTAAATAGCCCTAGTTGAGAAATAACTTATGTACATGTAGCCATTAAAATGCAATAAATCTCAACACAATAAATATGCAGTGAGCAAGAACTATAAAAGGTAACTTCACATTCTACTTTAACAATAAGCTCAGATAGGTTTGACTTTAATGAGGTTTTGGAGAATTGTGTGTTTAAATTGTGTATTTACATGTGTGTACTCTAAAGAGGAAAATAAACCAGGAATTGTACAATAAATAAGGGCTTTTCCTTTTTATAAACCTGCTCAACTTATTGTTTGGGATGTTAGAGGCATATGTTTAATGCAGCACTAGTTTTAGTTTCCCTTACCAAAAAAAAAAAAAAATTAAAATAAACCAAATCAGGTGAAAAAAATGACCAAACGTTCAAACCAATTTATATGCAGGATTAATTAATGTCCACTACCTTTTTGGGTTTTTTTGTATTTTTTCCTTCGCCAATACATGTTATTAGCTAAAAAGCCTTTTTGCAACAGAAATGTGTGTGTTTTTTTTAATTTTTTCTAAGAAAAAAAAAAGGGATACATGTGCAGAATGTGCAGGTTTGTTGCATAGAGAAAGATGTTTTTTGAGGAGATTAACAATGATGTAATATTAGGAATTCAGTATTATGCATTATTACTCTTCAGTCCTCCACGGAGAGTGTGGCTTTTTGAAAAGGGTCTGACTGAGAAGGCTTTGGTATGAAAATGCTGAAATGGCACATCATAGCCTGACTCGCCCTGGGTGAGTCATCTTTACCTGGTGGTACTGGAGCAGCTTTCTGAGAGCCCAACCGGTGCACTTCTCTCCTGTTGGCATTACTATATTTAGAATGCATAGCTAGAGAGCTCAGGGCTCCTCGGAATGATATTTTTAAATGTGTCATCACTCTAGACATGCTCTCCCTCCCTCTCCAGCTGCTCCAGCCTCCCTTATACTTTCACACATCCAAATGGAACAGAATCAAGAAAAATCACACTCCAAAGGAACCTGTGACAGTAGTCTCGTCCCGAACGTTAAGCTCTGGACTTAGAAGCATGCTAATAGCTCCCTTGGCTCTTGTGCTTAGCGAAGTTTGAATTCTTCTAGCAGCTCAGGGGTGTGATGTACAGTGCTGTATTGAGTTCAGTGTTCAATGTAAGCCTCAGGGAAGAATATAGAAAAGTCCAGTGGATACTTTTTTCTTCATTTTTTAGAACAAGCTTTACAAAGGTTTGCATACTGGAATGGGAAATTCTGGCAATTGCTAGCTGTGACTCTGCTCCATGATATATTAATTAATGATGAAGCAATCACGGGGAAACCTGGGCCTTTGTTCTAACTGCAAACATCTGTAGTGAAGTCAGCAGAGGCAGGGAATAGAGAAACAATCTATACATGGAGTATACATGTAAGTAAAACGTTACTAGCATGTCATTCAAATGAGAAATCTTTGTGAATAAAGGAAAAATCTTCCTCTGTAAATTGTTTGATTTAGATATCTAGAGTCTACTTCATAAGCCATCACTATTTTATATCCTTGTAAATGTACATGACCCTGAGACATAGAACAGATGCAATGTTGAGGGAACTGATTGATTAGCAGCTTTGTTAATTTATTTAACATCAACTTTCTTATCTTGCACCTGCTTTGCAAATTTTTGTATCATATGTTCCTATATTCAGTGGATATGAGAAAAAAATTGCATACATGTGGCCTAATATTTAGGTAGGGAAACAATTATATGTATGGCAAGTAAACCTCCAAAATAAGACTTAATAATAACTTGACATAACCAAGAGTTGCATAATTAAATGCAGTGGATGGGACAGTGGTTTCCATGCAAGCTTACATAATAATAAAATATTCAACAGTAGGAAATTTAAACTGGTAGAAATGGCATCAGCAAATATAAAGGGAATTTCAGAAGAAAAAGGTGCTCACTTGGAGCAAAGGAAGTACAGGGGCAATGAGATAAAATGGAGAGTCCTGAAATAGAAGGGAAACAGCGAAGGCTGCTGTGATAACACGAAGAGGACCATGAAGGAAAGTGTCAAAATAACATCTAGAAAGTTGGATGTTTTCCTGAGGGTGAGATAATGCCATTGTATGTTTTGGAACACAGCAGTGATATTTTAGAAATGGTTTTTGGACAAATGAATATGGCAGCGATTTCTGAATAAATAGAGATAAAGAAATCCTGGAAGCAATGTTATTAGCTAGGAAGTATTTTTTCTAGCTCAGCACAAGTCTAAGGAGGGCTTAAACTTGATTGTGACCAACCTTATGGAAGGAGACTGAGAAATATTACTATGAATAAAATGAAACCTAATGTAGGTGGTAAGACAGAAGCATTGTTCTCCACTTACCCAAGAAAATCTTTAAGGTATCTGAATTCTCAATGGCAAGTGAAAAGCAAAGAAATGACCCAACACATGAGTAGGATTAAAACTACACTTTTAGCTAAAATAGCAATAATAATTTATTGATTTCTTAACAAATGACAATCAGTGTGCTGTAAACTTTGTATGCATGTCCTTATTCAACTGCAACTCTCCATGAGGAAATTAATATTATTTTCCACAACTCAAAAATGAGAAATCGGGTTTATAAAGGTTAAGTAAATTTGCCAAAGGTCACCCATTCAATATTTCAAATTATGTCTGACTTTCCCACAAAGCTAGAGAACTTCTTGTTTCTCATCATATTTCACCTTATAATAAATTCCCGTGTTCTATGTACTCTTCTTCCTTAATTATATACCCCAAGATTGTATTATTTCTTTATTCTATTGTCCTTTCAGACACCTCACACAGTACATCTCTTTATGAATAATTGATTCACATCCTACCTCCCCTGTCTTGAGATGTAGTTTGTTTTGGAAAACTATATATTATTGGTTCGTTTATTTAAAATAACAGTTGGCCAATTGTTGTATATTTTTAAATTGTTTACGTTATGCTGCCTTAAGTATTAATGATCTGTCCACTATAGTTTAATTTCACTTTCACACTTGAAGTATATTGTATGTCTCATTTATGTTACTAATGTAAAAACAAGTTGAGAGCATAAAACTATGACATATAGTTGGGCGATACTGACCCATTAGTCAACAGTTTCTAGGACACATTTGCAAAGTAGTTATGCATCCATTTACCTTATCTAACATTCTCTGTTTTGCCTATTTTATATATAATACAGTTTGTCTGGCTTCACTTGCTCTAGTGGATTCCTGTCTGCTTTAAATGGTTGTTACACTTTTTCTAAAAGTGTAATACAGCTTTTATTGGTTATACAACACTGTAGCTTAAATAATACAATTTTTGCTTTTTAAAATTTTATTTTAAAAAATCAGAATGGCATTTTCTTATACACCTATTGTAGCAACCTCTCCCCAGTTCTCAAAGATTATTGATGTTAAGCATTTTCATCCAAAAGTTTTCTTTAAATTCAGGAATAGAACGTATCTGGTCCAGGAAAACTAAATGTAGTTCGTCTATAGATCTCTTGAAAATCCCTCCATAATATTTAAATTAAAAATCTTTTTATCATTATTCATTAAACCCTTTCTAGTCCCAAATCAGGGATTTCTTATCAAGAGGAACCCACACAGAACTAAACAAGTGCTTCTTTATTAAACCTTTTAACATTCACTGGTTTGTCTCTATTGCTCTTATTCCAATAGAGCTCAAAATTCCTGTTTGGGTTTGTCCACACTGGGAGGTGAAATGTCATCCTGAGCACCTAACAGTAGTGTTATTCACTTAACTTGAGATTACTTTTACCTGTAGCAAAAATGGACCGCCCGGGTTCTTTTTTGTTATTGCCAGAGCGACTTCTGTTGACAAATAACACATTAGAATAAGCTGGTTTAAAATGGTTAGATGTGTAGTATCGGCAATAGAACAGAATTTTGTTTGCTTTTCTATTTTAATCCAAGTATTATTACTGAAATTAAACCTGATACCTTGGAATTATTAACACCACAGTCTAACCATTTGAACTAATTGTGCAAAGGTCAGCTGAACTGGTAATACCATCTTTACAAACTATACGCAAGGCTATTTTCAGCCTTGATGAGAGAGGGCCAAGGATTAACAATTTAGTGATAATACTAAATTAAAGATAAAATTATGTAATTGCTTCTTGTAATTTACCAGTGAAAAGGTTCTTGGCTCTGGCACCGTAGAAGAAGAAAAGTACTTAGGTTTATGGAAGGCCTGCTAAATGTCAGGTGTTTTTGCAAATACTATGTATTTGAGTCCAAAAATAGACCTTTGAATCATTATTGTCAATCTGTTTTATGGAACAGAACACGAAAGTTCAAGGAGTTTATGGTACATACCAAATATAAAGAAAACTTTAAAATGTGTATGTTAATTCACTTGTTGGGTAGACAAAGATAATTGCCCTAGGGAATTTTTATAGGTAGAGTTGTTATTTCATCAATAAGTAGGTAAATAAATTACTAAATACATAGATTTGCAGAATAACTTTTAAAATCTCAAACGTTTGTTTTCCTGATGGAAATTACCACTTCAATGAGCTTTGGCATAAATTCTTCATATCCTAGCATCACTACTGGGCTATAATTTTCTAGGATTCTGACTGTACTTTTATCATTCATGCTCCTTTCTCTAGATTTACTCAAGCAAAGCCAATGAATGAAGGTTTCCTCTGATAGGCAATCTGTTCTGCTAGCATCAAAGAGCATCTAGGACACATATCCTTGTGAACCTTCAGTACTACTGTGCAGTCTGGCATGAGTGGAGCAAGGACACGCTTGTGTATGACCCCATGCTAGCCCATATCTCACAGTCTGTCAGCCTGTAACCTCCATCTGTTCCCTCACCCAGGCCACCCTTGGCCTTTTGTGGTCAAAGTCTATAATGTCTAAATAAGAATAATAATAAAAGTAATGGAAAACAAAATATTGGATATCAGGTTTAAAGAGATCAGTACAAAGCCAATGCAGGCATTTCAGGTTCTCAGGGATCATTTTCACAAATTTCCTCCCACAGGACTATATCCCAAGGAAATGACTGACTCTCAAACAAGGTGATTTGACACAACCTGAGTTATAGCAGAAATGTATTACTGTTACTACTGGTATGACTACAATTTAAACTACAGTGACAACTTCTATGACTGCTACTATTTCCATTACTTTGGCTGCCATCAAACAAGTGTAGGGCATTTAGTACTTTCCAGAAACTGCACCAAAATTTTGCATGGATCATATATTTAGCCTGTGAAAAATTATATTGGAGAAGGTACTGTTTTTTTTTTATTTTTCATATGGGGAAAGAGAGATTTAGAAATTTTCAGCAAATTGCCCCAATTCACACAACTCGTAACTTCTCAGTTGGACTGACATCATGATAGTTCTCTGGCTGTTTCTACTCTTCTTACTGCTGGTATTAGCACACTGAGCTGAAAGTCATATCTGTCTAATCAAAAAACTATGGTCTTAATTATTTACATCATGTTGTTCAATGCAGTACTAATAATTAAATATTAAAAGTTGAATATTATCTCTAAATATTCATTAAATAAAGAATTAAAGAAAGAAAGAAAACTCCCCAGCCAACATGACTTCCATAGAGTGAGGTGTGATACTGGTAAAAACTCTTCACTTCTGGGAGAATAAGTGTTTAAAAATACAATTGACTAAAAATTAATATGCTAAATTTTATAATATCACTCAATGAAGCAAAAATATTTATTGTATAGAGTCTAAGAAATTATCATTTTAAAATTTCTCCCCATTTTTATTGAGGTATAACTAACAAATTAAGTTGTATATATTTAATGTATACCTATAATATTTTCAAAATCAGTTTTGTTGCCAATTTTTCTGGTTTGATTTCTTCCCTCCTCTGAAACACACCTAAAATTTAATTTCAAATAAATAGCACTGGGAGGTGGGGCTTTGTAGGGTAATGAGGTCATTAGAGCTCTGTCCTCATGAATGGATTAATGCCATTAGCATGAGAGTGGGTTCTCTATTGTGGGAGTGCACTCCTGGTAAAAAGATGAGTTTGTGGTCCAATTTTCTCTTTCTGTCTTCACTGTTCACTTCTGCCTTCTGCCTTCTGCCTTCTACCTTCTGCTAGGAGATATCCCTGGCAGATGCCACACCATACTCTTGGACTTCCCACCCTCCAAAAACACGAACCAAATAAACTGCTAATGCTTATAAATTATACAGGATGTAGTCTTCCATTATAGCAGCAGAAAACAGACTAAGATAGAAAATTGGTACTAAGAAGTGAGATTGTTGCTATAACAAATATCTGATAATATGAAAGCAACTTTGAAACTGGATAATAGGTAGAGGCTAGAAGAATTTGGAGGAGTAAGCTAGTAAAGCCTGGATTGCCATGAATGTAGCAGTATGGGCAATCCTGGTGAGAGTTCAGGAAAAAAGGATACACTTAAATAAAGTTTGAATTTCCTTAGAGATTACTTAAATGATTGTGATTAGAATATTAATAGGAATATGGACAATAAAGGTCATTCTGCTAAGGTCTCAGGCAGAATAAAAAAGTCCTATTTGAAACTGAAGTATAGACTATTCTTGTTATAAAGTGGCAACAATGTTGGCAGAATTATGTCCATGTCCTAAGACTTCACGAGACCTGAAATTTAAGAACAGTGGGCTAGGATATCTAGTGAAAGAAATATCAAAGCAGCAAAGCATTCAGGCTGCTGCATGATTACTTTAAACCACATACACTGAGATATGAGAGCAAAAAGATGACCTCAAATTAGAATTTAAAATTAAAAGGAAAATAGAAAAGAATTAGAAAATTCACAGCCTAATTATGTAGAGAATAAAAAAGCATGTTTGGGAGAGATTGCTAAAGGCTTGGGCAAATGACTACTTGCTAAGGAGATTAGCACAGATAGAAGGGATCATCAAGACAATGGGAGAATGACCCCAAAGTTTCCAGAGATCTTCAAGGCTGCCCCTCCCATCATAGACCCAGAGTTCTAGTGGGGCTGAATGGTTTTATGGGATGGGCCCAGGGCATCCTCCACGGGTTCACTGCCCAGACCCACCTCAGGTCTCTGCTTCCCAAATTCTGGTGCAGTGCTCCTAGGTCACCCTAGTCATGGCTTAAGTGGGCCCAGGTGCTGCCGCTCAACCTACTGCTCCAGAAGGTACAGCGATAAAACTTGGCAGTGTCCACATAGCTCTAATTCTGCAGACGCAAAGAATGCAAGAGCTACAGGGGAAACAATTACTCCTCCCAGGTCTCACAGGATGTCATGGGCAGCCGGGGGGCCATGGCAGAAATCTGTTGTAGAGAGGTAGAACCACAGAACAGAGCACCCACTAGGACATTGCCAAGGAGAAATGTGGACTTGGAACTGATACAGAGTCCCTGCTAGGGCAATGCCTAATGAAGAGTGGCTACTAATGGAGTGAGGCTACTCCCAAGACCCCTGAACTGTAGAACTACCAGCTTACAACCAAAACTCACGTAGAAATTTAATTGCCAGTGTCACAGAATTGGAAAGTAAGGCCTTTAAGAGGTGATTAAGTCATGAGGATTTTGCCCTCATTAATGAATTAATTCTATTATTGTGAGAGTGGGTTAATTATTGCAGGAGTGGGCTCCTGATAAAAGAATGAGTTTAGCTCAAAAACCTCTCTGTGTCTTGAGTGCTTGCTGCACCCTTCAGCCTTCTGCCTTCTGCTATGAGATGACCCTGGCCAGATGCTAGCACCATACTCTTGGACTTTCTAGCTTCCAAAACCATGAATCAAATAAACTTCTGTTGTCAATAAAGTACCCAGTCTGTGGTACTTTTTACATCAGCAGAAAATGGTCTGAAACACCAATGATTCATTGAGAGTAAATAAAGCAATAGAGATGCATTCAGTGTTCTAAGCATTGCAAATGGGAGCCTGTGACACATAAAGTGTCATCTGTTATGTGTGATATAATGGTAACAAAGTTGAAAACCACTCTCCAGAGGATTGAGGGCCCCAGCAACTTGGCTGTTAAAAGATATTTCTGAATAAGTGGTAGAACACATCGATTACATCTCTCTCCCTCTCTCTTTCCTCCCACTTTCTCTCTTACTGTTGTTCTTTGTTTCATTTTCTTTGACTTCCTTCCTCTAAATATGTATACATAGGATCCCCAAGTTTGGCATTTTCTAAAAATAGAATCAGAATGCTATATAGAGATGCACAAGAGCAACCACTGTGTAAATTCCAGTTATTCATTTATTTATTTTATTTGAAACAACTAGTAGGTATATTTAGAATTATAATTATAATATGTATAGTGTGTGAAGTAAAGGTAGTGTATATAAACATATACTTATCATTTACAGCTTCATAATTATGTGATCAGCGAGGTTTAAAGTTAGCCGTAGCACATGGCAAGTCCTACTACCCAGAAAAGATGGTTGCCTAAGTTCTCCCACCAAATTTAATAATGACTTGGCTTTGTAGCGTAATGTTTTATCTTATCTCGTATTACTTCATAATTACATTTGTCTCTTCTTTCAGTAATTGATAGAACAAAAGTCAGAAAATCAATAAGATATATAACCTTTGGGCCAGGCACGGTGGCTCACGCCTGTAATCCCAGCACTTTGGGAGACCAAGGCAGGCGGATCATGAGGTCAGGAGATTGAGACCATCCTGGCTAACACAGTGAAACCCTGTCTCTACTAAAAATACAAAAAATTAGCTGGGCGAGGTGGCAGGCGCCTGCAGTCCCAGCTAAGTGGGAGGCTGAGGCAGGGGAATGGTGTGAACCCCGGGGGGCGGAGCCTGCAGTGAGCCGAGATCGCGCCACTGCATTCCAGCCTGGGCGACAGTGAGACTCTGTCTCAAAAAAAAAAAAAAAAAAAAAAAAAAGATATATAACCTTTGAATGCCACTTTCAATCAACCTGACCTAAATGACATTTATAAAACATATCACCCAGCAACAGCAGAATACAGATTTATTTTCACTATACATAGAACATTTACCTAGATAGAGCATATGCTAGGACATTAAACAAAACTAAAATTAAAGCAGATTAAAGTCGTATAGAGTATATTCTTTGACCAAAACATAATAAATTAGAAATAACAAAAATATGCTGACAAGTCACAAAAGTTTTAAAAATTAAACAGTAGACTTTTTTTTTTTTTTTTTTGAGATGGAGTGTCTGTTACTCTGTTGCTGAGGCTGGAGTTTAGTGGTGCTATCTTGGCTCATTACAACCTCTGCCTTTGGGTTCAAGTGATTTTCCTGCCTCAGCCTCAGACTCCCTAGTAGCTGGGACTACAGGTGCCCACCACTATGCCCGGCTAATTTTTGTATTTTTAGTAGATACGGGGTTTCACCATATTGGCCAGGCTGGTCTCAAAGTGCTGACCTTGTGATCCGCCCACCTCAGCCTCCCAAAGTGCTGGGATTACAGGCGTGAGCCACCATGCCTGGCCTAAACAATACACTTCTAAGTAATTTTCGGCTCAAAGAAGACATCACAAAAAGAATTAACATTTTGAATTGAAAGAAAATGAAAACATATAAACATTTGTGAGATGCAGCTAAAGCAGTCTTCAGAGAAAAAATTATAGTATTAAATGTTTATGTTTGAAAAACATGAAAGATCAAACTATGATCTTGGAGAAGGCAAAACAAGGTGGCTGAATAGAACCCTCCAGTGATTGTTATCCCTGCAGGAACACCACATTGAACAAATATCCACACGAGAAAGCACTTTTCATGAGAACCAGTTGGGTGAGTAACCACAGCATTGGTTTTAACATCATATTTAAAAAGGAGGCACTGAAGAGAGTAGGAAAGACCATTTGAATTACCAACGCCACCCCTCCCTCATCTCCTGGCAGTAGTCACATGGCACGTAGAAAGAATCTGTGTGCATAGGGAAAGGGAGTGTAGTGATTGTGGGACTTTGCATTAAAACTCAATGCTGCCCTGTCACAGAGAAAAGCAACATGGGACAGAATTCAGCCAGTGTCCATGGAGGGAGCATTGAGACCAGCCCTAGCCAAATGGGAATTGCCCATCTTAGTGGTTAGAACCTGAGTTCCAGCTAACCCTATCACCACATGCTAAAGCGCTCTTGGGCCTTAATAAACGATAAAGGCAGTCTAGGACACAAGGACTGCAATTTCTGGGCAAGTCCACATGCTATGCTGGGCTCAGAGCCAGTGGACTTGGAGTGCACATGATCTAGTGAGACACTGGCCAGGGTGGCCAAGGGACTTCTTTCTTCACTCCTCCCCCAACCCTAGGCAGTGTAACATACACTTCGAGGAGAGACCCCTTCCTTCCACGTGAGGGGTGAAGACGGGAAAGTAAAGAGGACTTTGTCCTCCAACTTGGATGGCAGCTCAGCCACAGTAGAATAGGGCCAGGTGGAGTCATGTGGCCCCCTTTCCAGGCCCCAGGTCCTGGATGACATTTCTAGGCAGAGCCTGGGCCAGAAGGAAGACTGCTGCATTGAAGGGAAGGACCTGGGCCTGGAAGAATTCATTACTTGATGACCGAAGGGCCCTTGGACCTTGAATAAACAGCAATTGCACCCAGGCAGTACTTGCCACAGACCCAGGATGAGACCCAGGGCTGTGCTGACTTCAGGTGTGACCAAGCACATTTCCAGCTGTGGCAGCCATGGAAGGAGACTCCTTTTGCTTAAGAAGACAAACAAACAACAAAAACCATTAGTAAAAGGGTATTGTCTAGCAGCTTGGGCACCAACGTAGCCATAGCAGTTGTATTAAGCTGTTCTTGAATTTCTATTAAGAAATACCTGAGTCTGGGTAATTTATTGTTAAGAGTTTTCACAGTTCTGAAGGCTTTACAGGAAGCATGATGCTGGCATCTGCTCTGCTTCTGGGGAGGCCTCAGGAAACTTACAATTATGACGGAAGGTGAAGGTTCAGCAAGCACATTAAATGGCCAGAGCAGGAACAAGAGAGAGACAGAAGGAAGGTGCTATACAGTTTTAAATAATCACATCTCATGAGAACTCAGTCACTCTTGCAGGGACAATAACAAGGAGATGATGCTACACCAGTCATGAGAAATCTACCCCCATGACCTAATCACCTTCCATCAGGCCCTACCTCCAACATTGGCGACTACATTTCAACATGAGATTTTGGTGGGACTTCATTGTGCTTCAGACCCCCAAATCTCATGTACTTCTTGCATTGCGAAATGCAAGCATGTCTTCCCAATCGTCCCTTAAAGTCTTAACTCATTCCATCGTTAACTCTAGAGTTCAAAGTCCAAAGTCTCATCTAACACAAGGCAAGTTCCTCCCAACTATGAGTCTGTAAAATCAAAAACATCAGTTTATTCAAAGATACAACAGGTTGTAGGCATTGGGTAAACATTACCCTTCAAAAAAGGCAAAATCAGCCAAAAGAAAGGGGCCTCACACATGTTTGAAAACCAGAAGGACAGTCATTAAATATTAAAATTCAAACATAATCTTCTTTGACTCACATCTATGACACATTGCTGTGAAAATGTAGACTTGCAAGGCCTTGAGCAGCTCTGCTCCCAAGTCTTTGCAGTGTTCAGTGCCTGCAGCTGCTCTCACAGGTTGTAGTTGGATGCATCCAGCTTTTTTCATGTTCAGGATGCAAGCTGCCAATTGACCTAGCATTCTGGAGTCCAGAGAGTGGTGGCCCTCTTCTCATAGCTCTACTAGGCAGGACCCAGTGAGGACTCTGGGCTCCAACCCCACATTTCACCTCCACACTATCTCAGTATAGGTTCCCAATTAGTGTTTCTAAAACTTATATGGAACCAAAAAAGACCCAGAATAGTCAAATGCATCTTGAGAAAACAAAACAAAACAAAACAAAACAAACTGGAGTAATTACATTTCCTGACACCAAATGTTACTATAGAGCTATAGTAACAAAAACAGCATGGTACTGCCATAAAAACAGAGACATAGACCAAAGGAAAAGAACAAAACACAGAGATCCATAGATCTACAGTAAACTAATATTCAAAAAAGGTGCCAAAAACATACATTGGGAAATGGATTTTCTCTGCAATAAATGGTGCTGGGAAAACCGGATATCCATATGCAGAAGAATAGAGCTAGACCCATATCTCCTGCCACATACAAAAATAAAATCAAAATGGATTAAAGACTTAAATCTGTGAAACTTCTAACTATGAAACTACTAAAAGAAAACCTTAAGGAAATTCTCTGGGACATTGGCCCGGGCAAAGATTTTCTTGGATACAACCCCATAAGTACAGACAACCAAATCAAAAATAGACAAATGGGAGCACAGCAAGTTAAAAAGCTTCTGCACAGCTAAATAAACAATCAATTAAGTGAAAGGAAAACACAAAAAATGGGTGAAAATATTTGCAAACTATCCATCTAACTTACTCCTTAATGATTGCTGGGTTAACAATGAAACCAAGAAGAAAATTAGAAAAATCTTTGAACTGAATAATAGTGACACAAGCTATCCAAAAGAGCACAAATAGACAATCGAAGGTCATACCTCAAAGAACTAGAGAAACAAGAAAAAAAAAACTCCAAACCAAACAGAAAAAAGAAATAACAAAAATCAGAGCAGAAGTAAATGAAATTGAAACAAAAAACATACAAATAATAAATGAAAAAAGCTGTTTTTTTTGAAAAAATAAAATTGATAGGCTATCAACAAGATTTAGTAACAAAAGAAAAATTGCCAACAAAAAATGTCCAGGACTAGGCAGATTCACAGCTAAATTCTATCAGACAATCAGTGAAGAATTGTTACCAATCCTATTGACACTTCCAAAAGATAGAGAAACAGGGACCCTCTGTAAATCATTCTATGATGGCAGTGCCACCCTAAAACCAGGAAAGGGCATCACAAGGAAAGAAAACTACAGGCCAATATTCTTGATGAACATAGATGCATACTATTCTAAGAAATACTAAATAACCAAATCCAACAGCATATCAAAATGTCATTCACCATGTTCAGGTGGGTTTTATACCAGAAGTGAGGGATGATTTAACATATGCAAGTCAATAAATAAGATATACCATGTAAACAAACTTATGAACAAAAATTATATGATCATGTCAATAGATACAGAAAAAGCATTTGACAAAATCCCACATCCCTTTATGATTAAACCCTCAGCAAAATGAGCATAGAAGGGACACAACTTAAGATAATAAAAGCCATCTATGACAAACCACAGACAACATTATATTGAATGGGGAAAGTTGAAAGTATTCCCCTGAGAACTAGAAAAAGACAAGAATGCCCACTTTCTCCACAGCTATTGAACATACGACTGGAAGTGCTAACGAGCAATCAGACAAGCTCAAGAAATAAAGGGAATCCAAACTGGTAACGAGGAAGTCAAACTGTTGCTGTTCGCCAATGATATAATCATATATCTAGAAAGCCCCAAACACTCATCCAAACAGCTCGTAGAACTGATTAATGAATTCAGTAAAGTTTCAAAATACAAAATTAATATACACAAATCAGTAGCACTGCTACACACCAACAGCAAACAAGCTGAATATCAAACCAAGAGCTCAATTCATTTTATAATAGCTGCAAACAAAAACAAAAGCAAAAAATCTAGGAATATATCTAAACCAGGGGGTGAAAGACCTCTACAAGGAAAACAACAAAAACACTGCTGAAAGAAATCATAGATGACACAAACAAATGAAAACACTTCCCGTGTTAATGGATAGGTAGAAACAATATTGTCAACATGACCATACTTCCAAAAGCATTCTAAAAATTCAATGCAATTTCCATAAAAATGTCACCATTATCCTTCACAGAACTAGAAAAAAAATCCTAAAATTTAAATGGAACCCAAAATTACCCACATAGCCAAAGCAAGACTAAGGAAAAAAAAAATCTGGAGGCATCACATTAGCTGACTTCACACTATACTGTAAGGCTATAGTCACCAAAACAGCATGGTACTAGTATAAAAATAGGCACATAGACCAATGGAACAGGATAGAGAACCCAGAAAAAAACCCAAATACTTACAGCCAACTGTTCTTTGACAAAGCAAACAAAAACATAAATTTTTTTATGAGAAAAGGACACCCTATTTAACAAATGATGCTGGGATAATTGGCAAGCCACACATAGAAGAATGATATGGGGTCCTCATCTCTCACATTATACAAAAATCAACTTAAGATGGATCAAATACCTAAATCTAAGACCTGAAACCATAAAAAAAATCTAGACGATAACATTGGAAAAACCTTTCCAGACATTGGCTTAGGAAAAGACTTTATGACCAAGAACCCAAAAGTAAATTCAACAAAAACAAAGATAAATAGATGGGTCTTAATTAAACTGAAAAGCTTCTGCACAACAAAGGAAACAATCAGGAGAGAAAACAGACAACCCACAGAGTGGGAGAAAATCTTTGCAAACTATGCATCCGACAAAGTACTAATATCCAAAATCTACAAGAACTCACACAAATCAGCAAGAAAGAAACAATCGTTCAAAAAGTAGGCTAAGACATGAATAGACAGTTCTCAAAAACAGATATGTGAATGGCCAACAAACATGATAAAATCCTCAACATCACTAATTATCAGGGAAATACAAATCAAAACCACTATACAATACCATCTTACTCTTACAAAAATGGTCATAATAAAAAAATAGATCTTGGCATGAATGTGATGAGAAGGGAACACTTTTACACTGCTGGTGGGAATGTGAACTAGTATAACCACTATGGAAAACTGTTTGGAGATTCCTTAGATAAATAAAAGTAGATCCATCATTTGATCCAGCAATCCTACCACTGGGTATCCACCCAGGGAAAAAGAAGTCATTATCTCCCCAGAGGAATGTAAGTCATTCCTCGAAAAAGACACTTGCGTGTGCAAGTTAATAGCACAATTCACAATTGCAAAAATATGCCACCAGCACAAATGCCCTCAATCGATGTGTGGATAAACAAAATGTGGTATGTATGTATGTGGTATGTGTATATAATGGAATACTACTCAGCCATAAAAAGGAATGAAATAATGGCACTGGGAGCAACCTGGATGGAATTGGAGACCATTATTCTAAGTGAAGTAACTCAGAAATAGAAAACCAAACATCATATAAGCTGTGAGGACTTAAAGGCATAAGAATGATATACTGGACTTTGGAGACTCAGGAGAAAGAGTGGAAGGGGGTGAGGGACAAAAGACTACACATTGGGTTTAGTGTACACTGCTTGGGTGATGGGTGTACCAAAATCTCAGAAATCACCACTTAAGATCTTATCCATGTAACCAAATACCACCTGTTCCCCCAAAACCTATTGAAATTGAAAATAAAAATGAAAAGAAGAAGAAAAAAAACACATTGAGATATTATGTCACCTCATTGAAAATGGCTTTTATCCAAAAGTCAGGCAATAAGAAATCCTGGTGAGGATAAAAAGGGAATGAAAAGAGAGGCCCTGTGCACTGTTGGTAGGAACATAAATTAGTACAGCCCTATAGAGAACAGTATGGAGGTTCCTAAAAAAAATAAAAATAAAGCTGCCCTATGATTCAGGAATCCTACCGTTTGGGTATTTGTCAAGGTAAATGAAATCTCTATGTCAAAGAGGTATCTTCACTTCCATGTTTATTGCAGCACTATTTACAGTAACTAAGATTCAAAAGCAACCTAAATGCCTATCAACAGACCAATGAATAAAGAAAATGTGGTACATATATACAGTGTAGTACTATTCAGCCATAAAAAAGAATGTGATCCTGTCATTTGCAATAACACAGATAAAAATTAAAAATAAGGTGAAAGGAGAGCAGGCATGTCATATGGTGAGAGAGGGAGCACGAGAAAAAGGAGGAGTTGCCAGGCTCTTTATACAACCAGCTCTTGCATTAACTAATAGAGTGAGAACTCATTCATTACTGCAGGAATAGTACCAAGTCCTTCATGAGGATCCATCCCCATGACCGAAACAACTTCCACTAGGCCTGACCCCCAACACTGTGTGGATGATATTTCAATGTAAGAACTGGAGGCGACAAATATTCAGATTATATATATCATACTTTCTATTTTGGTTCCTCTTTGTGGAAGAGGCACATACTAGCTGCATCTAATCAGCCATCTTGAACCTCACCTCTGTTTTGTTTTGCTCTTTTACATCACCATTTATATTACTGGTTTCCTTCTTGTTTATTATACTAGGAGTGAAATTCAAGGCTTTCAAACACGTTCTTAAGATTTGATTTATCCACTTTGTAGTTTTTCTGATTTTATGAACATCTCATGGTAGTATTAGAGTGAATGGAGAATATGGGGGACTGCTCGAAGTATAGAAGAGTTTATTGTTATTTTATCTCATACACAATTCCTGTGGGGGTTATAATTGCATCTTCCCTATTTTGAGATTGTATAGTATCTGGATTTTGAGTTGAGAATAGAAATTGTGGTTGGAGGCATTCTATTCTTTCTTACATATTTTTGGCTGAATATTACATGAAAAAAACATTTCCGTATGGAGTATTTTATGAACTGACCTCTGCGCTGACTTTTCTTAATTCTCTTCTATTTGAAACCATATTACCTGGAATCAAACTGATTTCCCACTTACCAGTTCTGTAATATTTGGCAAATGACTTTATCTATCTGTGCCTCAACTTTGTCATTGATTAAAAGGGGGTAAAAATAACTGAACCTACCTCATCGTGTTGTTATAATAATTAAATCAATTGATATATAAAGCAATTACAATGGATAAATGATTTAGAGAAAGGACTATACATCTGTTTGCCATTAGTTTTCTATACCTATAATCAATGTTTATTTCTCAGGCACTTACATCTAAATTCTATTATTAGATTATCTGCCAGTCCTAGTTTTACCTCTCTCCATTTAGCAAAATGTTAGAGAGCCCATCTTAATTGCTACTAACCAGATGTCATTTTGAAGAAGGCATGCCAATAAGAGGCCAGCAATAAGATGTTTCACAGTGGAATATAAAACTCCTCCCATTAGCAAATTTGTGGGGGAAAAATTAAAATCCAAATATTACATGTCCTTATTAACTAATGTTCACATATCTAAATACTTTGAAGGTTTAAGTTAAGAGAAATTCAGACTCAGAATTCTTCCTTCAAATTTCTTAGTCTATTCACTTGCAATTAGGGACTTCCAAAAGATTCTTAAATTCATCAGCTGGAGCCTGGTCTGTACTACTTTATGGGTGTATTCTTTTCAAAGTCTCAGAATTCAAAACAAATTTTCTGATTTGCATCACTTTTCAAGGAATCCAAAGATTTAACATCATACAAAAGCTTATCATAGCATTGATCTAATATGAGCAGATCAAATTCTGGTCTTAGCATTACCAAGATATCAATAGATTTATAGTAGTTATCTGGAGACCATGAACCATGAACTCAAATCACTTTGAAGAACTAGCCCATTCTGGTAATAATTTTAAACTATGAATCACTTTCTCTCTTCTCAGAAAGTGGTACTGGAGGCCCTTTTTTGTAAAATTATCTATTTTTCATCAATGGCTCTTACTTTAGGAAGCTTTCCTACATATACAAATTTATTATTATACTTTGGCTTTGAATTCTGAGTTATTTACTACTAATTGATGCATTGAGCGTAGAGCCGAAGTTTCTGTGCTCTCTTTGCAGCGTTTGTGGTTCTTGCCATTGTCCCTTGCTAGGAAAATGCTCAGACCAAAAAAAGTGTTCTATTTCTTCCATATTTTTGAGGGACTGAGCAAACTTGGATGAGTTTTTAACATGCCAATCTGTTTCTTGTGTTTTTTCTTCCTTATATACATAATTAGTTTTTGTTGCTAGATTTGACTGTATTTTTCATTATTCTTTTTATTCCCTTCTGGCATATTTATTTTCCTAATATAACTCTAAATTTTGTGCTGTGAATTTTTCTATGGGCCATATGAGCTCAATGAATTCTGAGTTGGCCAAAAGCATCGTCCTGGATTCCTGGTCTTCCTCACTGCTAAGTTGAATAATCCCATGCTTGAGATATCCTTCCCCCTCCATGTAATTTTTTAACCATGGTGTAAAACAGGCTAGCCATACTCTCAACTAATATAAATACAGAGAAAGCAGCAAGCATCTGTCCAGCCTGTCCTATAACGACCATCTTCAGACAAATCAAAGAACTGGTGATAAAAAATTTCCCTTTAAAGAAGAATCACAGCTAATAAATTCAAGGGGAATGAATGATACTCAGATGAAAGAGAATGGATCAAATCAAGGACAATCAATGTCTGCTAATCCATTAGGTACAAGATTATTTGAACTTTAAGACAGAGATCTGAGACTGACACAACTTGAACCTGTGGTTCAACCTTTACTAAGACTATACAAATGGAAATACTTGAAACTATTTAAATGTATTAAGTTTTTGTACCTGAATCTAAATGTATCTCTACATGTACCCATCCTCCAACTTATGAGATATTCAGGAGATAGAGGAACATGTTAAATAGTATTACATTTTACAGAATGTGAAAAATTACACCAGAGAGATGACCTGGTTTCTACAACATATAAATGGAGAAAAAAGAAGTGTAAGAAAGAACTGCTCCAGATAAAAAGAGATCTCAGAGAATATCAATCCAATTCAGTGTGTGACTTATTAAAATGAACAATTTTTGGAAAACTTTTAGGCAAAGTAAAATGTGACCTGTGTGTTTGATGCTAATAAGAATTTTATATTAATAATCAATGATTGAATAAATATTTAAAAAAGAGCCATTTATTTATTTAAAATAATTAACTTTGAATGTGTTCATGGTATTTTTGTTAAGTTTACAAAATCCATATGTGTTACAAATACTAATATGTTTATATTTGACGTGATTGGATTCTTAAGAGTTACTTCATAATGCTCTAAAAGAAAGGGTGGTGCTGGGGTTGGATTGGGGGCCAAATTAAACAAGTGTTGTTGGTTTTGGGTCCCAGAATGTTTATTCCACTACTGTCTCTATTTTTGTGTATGTGAAAACTTCCACTGTGGAACATTAATTTACAGAGATACAGTGTATAATCCACATGAATCCAGGCAGTTATCCTCTCCTTGTACAGTTTCCTATATGAGTCCTAAATGCAGTTCAAATATCAAAAGGAACTGAATTTTGGGGAGCCTATTGATACTGCAAACCTAGGCTTTTCATTAATAATTTAAAACCGATACCTTAGTGTTCAATACATTGGCTGACTGCATACTATATCATCCAGGCAACACATATTAAAAATAGGATGGAACAGGAAGCCAACACATAAAAGAGGGAACATCCCAGGCAACCAGTCACATAAGGATACATTACTGATACGCAGTTTAAAGGAGCTGCTTACAGATTCAGCTGGAAAAAAAAAAAAATACCCTTATTCTTAACAAGATTTAGTCAGTATCAGGTTTTTTTTGTTGTTGTTGTGGTGGTGGTGGTGGTTTGTAACTACCGGCCATTCTGCAACTGTGCAATTCAAGAACAGATGTTTGTAACTTGTATGTGATGACTGTTGTGATTGTGAAGCTCACCTGGCTTCAGGGTCACATGCACCTGTGCACCTTTCCATCTCCCTACATGCTCAGTCCTTGCCTGGTGTTTGGCTAAGGCATACTTAGTCTTGAATGTATATAAACAGACACTCCCAAATGGAGAAAGCTGCCATGAGCTACAGAAGTCAAAATATCATGTCACCTCAGGCTTTAAGTTGCTTGGGCAGGATGCAGCAAGTTGTCAGGGTAAAAATAGCCATGCCTGGATACACAAAATGCTTAAACTTTAAGTGTGGTTTTGCATCCAAATTCCACTTATGTTTACTTTCCAAGGTTTGTAGGCCAAGGTACCTAGATCTAATATGCCTTTTAATTGAATTTGTCTCAAACCTACACCCACCTCTAAGATAATCATCAATTGCAAAGATAGATCTTTTACCCGTTGGTGAAAGACACATATGCTTGTGTTCTGCAGCCATATCCAAAGAGGGAAAAGCAGAGACTGATTTAAACTGGCCTATGTACTATCCCAAACTCACCAATCAAATAAGTCATTTCCTCCCCCTAGGAGAGGGGAACCAAGGATGTCCTTCCACATGAAAATGTCAGAAAGAGAAAGAGAAGAAAAGGAAAATGTTGAAGAATCTAGGAATGTTTGAAAGAGGAAGAGACTGCATTGGGATCCCCGGATCAATGGTTGATAAGCTGAAGTCCTCACACCATTAAGAGACACAGTGGAAAATCACATGACAGGCGTCACAGGAAGTTAAAGTGTATAAACAGAGAGACCGGTGCCTAGTTTTTTGTTTTTTTTTTTTGAGACGGAGTCTCACTCTGTCGCCCAGGCTGGAGTGCAGTGGTACGATCTCGGCTCACTGCAAGCTCCGCCTTCCAGGTTCACGCCATTCTCCTGCCTCAGCCTCCTGAGTAGCTGGGACTACAGGTGCCCGCCACCACGCCCAGCTAATTTTTTGTATTTTTAGTAGCGAGAGGGTTTCACCGTGGTCTCCATCTCCTGACCTCATGATCTGCCCTCCTTGGCCTCCCAAAGTGCTGGGATTACAGGCGTGAGCCACTGCACCTGGCCAACAGTAAAAAAGGATGAGGTGAACTGCCTTGGTCAAGCTCTGAGAAATACTCACAGTTCCTCCTTCCTCCCGGCCAAGTCCTTGAAGAATCAAAGCAGCAAATAAACAAGGTGGAACAAGAGTGAAAATGAGAATGCATTCATCTTCTCCACTGAATGTCCCCAAGTCCTGTGTCAGGGCTGAGGTAAGGGGAGATGAGAATCTTTCAGCTGAATGTGTGATTGAATTTTTTATTTAAACTAGCTGGAACTCTTGAATACTAAAATTCAATCTCAGGTATTAAAATTTGTATTTTCTCATAATAAAAATTAACTATAAATCTGTGGGATCTGTTGAGGGCACAGAACACCTCCAACAAAGTATATTTGAGAGCAACGTAAGTGAGAAAAATAGACATGTTTTGTTTGTACACCTGAAGTCCAGTCTGTCAATAAGTTGGCTACATATTTTCATTATCACAAAATTTTATCTACCAATTCTACCCACCTATTTTAGTAAGGCTTTAGATTTTATGACCTATCATTGCTTTCTCTTATAAAAATACAAAATTAAGACTACTCCATAAGGTTTTTTTTTTTTTTTTTTTTTTTTTGGTTTTTATATCCCAACCACTCATGCCAGAACATAGGCGCTTTGGTTCTCTTTTCTTTTTTTTAGACAGGGTCTCATTCCTGTTGTTGAGGCTGGAGTGCAGTGGCATGACCTTTGTGGTTCACTATAGTCTCCACTTCCTAAGCTTAGGTGATCCTCCCACTTCAGCATCCTGAGTAGCTGGGACCACGAGCAACCATGGCCACACCCAGCAGTCAGTTCTTTACAGTTTCATTCTCTATTCTTACTAACAGACAATTCTTAATCACTATGGCCAGGTAGCTGTAATAAAGACAGTACCAAAATTCCCAATCAATCTACCCTATATTTCTCCCCTTCTTCATTTTCTCTTCATTCCGTACCATCTGAGTCATTTTCTTTAACCCTAAATCGAAAAAGAAGCATGCTCAAGACTAGGTCTTGATTCATGCCTATGTTTTTATTTCCTCTTTCCCCTCACACTGCTGATAAACAGATATTGTCAGTAGCTAGTGTTAGACAATACAGACAGATATCATTCACCACAATCACATAACAAAAGGAGTATGGCCTCATGTTGACCAATTTAAGAAGCAGCCAAGGAAAGAGGCAGAAGGTTCTGTCACAATGTGGCTTTAACTTCCCCCCACTTTAGAATTTGTGGGTGATCATGGATCCTGAGGATCCTTAGACACACGTTGATTTGGAGAGAAATGGAGAGAGTGATCATGCGTATCTCTCTTCCTACTGGCAAGAGGATGGTATGTGAGGTGAGAAGTAAGAACAAAAAGCTCTGCTGGGGAGAAATAAGTGAAATTAATGATACCAACAATAGAAAATTATTCTTTCTGATAGAAACATGGGATTCAAGGTTCTCCAAAAATAAGGAACATATTTGAATTCATGAGACTTGCCCCCATAAAAGCAGAATGAGCAGACATCACTAGGATAAAGGATCCCTTCCCATAAGAGATAAATAAGCATTTACTACAATTTTCTTCATTTGGGATAAGGAGAACTATCCTCCTCTACCTGTCTCACCAACTTACTATTATGCCGCAAAGAAGATAATCAAATAACATACCTAAGTCCTCAATCCACAGTGTAATGAAATAAATAATAACCGTACATCATGCTAACAAGTAAATAAAGGAACCTACCCTATGCGTTAAGAAAATCTGGACTGAGTTGCTAGCATTAAGCATTATCAATAGTAAAGAAAAAGGCACAACAACTCAGTACAGATTTTACAAGAAAAAAGTAAATACCTATTTTAAAAAGAAACACTACCTCAGTTAAAAATATAGCCCTAGGGACAAAATGCATTTTCCCATGCATGAAAACTTAATAAATGTCATGAATTATTACAAATAAAACTCAAAGATGAGATAATATTAAAATAAAATAATATAAAAAGGATATTATAGAGATAGAAATAAAGTAAAAACCCAAAATAACACTGATTATAGGACACTGAATAATTTAGAAACATCAAGAGACAACAAAGGGTTAGATTAAAGTCAAATTATAATATAAGGGGAAGTTTGAGAAAATCATACTGAATTCAGGATAAAATGACAGAAAGATTAAAGCAGTAAAAATGAAGGTGATAATCTTAAATATCAGACAGAAATGATCCAAAATAATTTTTGTCCTTGAAGTAGAACCCCAAAAGTGAGACAGAATCTAGCATTAGAATGTACAATAGAAAGAAAGAAAGGTAAAATTTAAAATACATTATAAAATATTTCAGAAAAGTAGTAGTTAATGGGCAACTGGCAATGCTAAATGACTAATTTACTGAACGTCAAATATGAAGAAAGCATTTTTCAGGTAATTGGGCAGAATAAAATATGTCACCTATAGTGGAAAAATAAAAATTCAGTCTTGCCTTGAATTTCTCTACAGCAACATTAAATATCAAAATATAATGGTGCAATAGCTACAAAGTTCCAAGGAAAAATGAAAACCGAAGCCAAGATTTTATACATAATCAAATTGTCCTTCAAGTATAATAAAACAGGACAAAATAATAGAAAATGAGTTACTTCCAGGCATGCAGAAACTCAAGGAATAGAGTATTTATGGGCCATTTTTGAAAGAAAAAAATAAGCAAACTTGATAAATAACTCCAGTCAACTAAGTGATGAAGCAAAACAAAATAAAATGTGAAATGGAAAACTTGTCTTAAAAGTACTGGCTGACAACACTGAATCCATTTAAAAATAGAATAATTACCAAACATCTCTGGAATTGAAGGTTGTAAAACGGAATACGAATTTTATCAACTTCAACAATATATAAATAATGTAACTTACAAAAGTTGGCAAGTGAGGGAGAGCAGAGGGAAAAAGAAGAGGCTATCTAGCTAATCATTTTAAGCATGGATCATAAACCATTCTCTAAAATTGAAACTGGCAGTTGAAAAATATACTTCCATCTATGAAAGATTTAAGGTAGCCCAATAACCTTTAGTAACCGTACATATTTCTTTTAGGTGAAAAAGCTCACTTAAACTATATTAATTTATTGAATGAAAATTTTGTTTCATTAAAAATAACAATATAGCATGATGCAATTTATATGAAATTTTTTTATCTCATTAAATTTATTCAAATAGAGACATAGAGAAAGCCATGTCTATAATGAGGTTTTTCTAAAGTTAACAATGGCAGTGGATGGAGTTTGGGAACATTTTATACTTTCCCTTTAACATTTGTGCTTTTCTGTATTACTTAAATTTTTATATTGATTTTTTGTATTCAAATGAATTGTTTTCAAAAACAATGAAGTCATTTAACTTAGAAAGTGTGTAGAGTGATTTTTACGTGTTTATAGCTACTTCCAGCTATAAACATAAGCCAGAATGTGTGCCTGGTTAAAATGTTTATAATCCAAATATACATGTTTATTCTTTTGGCCCTTTGTTCCTTCAGGTCTCCTTTTTCTTTATAAGTACAGACAAAATTAAAGAAAAGCTCTGCCCAGGCATTATAGACTTCCTGTTATTTAGCCCCTTTCTGCCTTGTTTTCCCTCAGGCAAATTCTCTATTCTTGTTGAAGTGACTGCTTTTTGTGCCTGAACCCCATCCTCCCTAGCCCTTTCTTACTACATGGAGTAAGGCGGCTGCCTCGAGTGTGAGTTCCCGGTGCCTCCTTTCACCTCACTTCAGCCTATGCCCTCCGAATGGGTCACTCCAGCGCTCAAACTTTTTACTTGTCAAAGTCCTGTTTCTTTATAGTTTCCAAATGTCATATCCACTAAAAAGTTTTCTTGCTTAATTCTAGCACATCAATTTTTATCTTTTTTTCTGAATTCCAATATAAACTATTTGATATTTAGAATAGAAAACCTTTTATCTCTGTCTATCTATAGAGAGGCCTGTTGTAGACATACGTATTTGTTGCTGCCCTGCATAGATTTTGAATCCCTCAAATGCAGGGAACATATTTTATATATCTCTGGCCTTCGAATTGTGGACAATGCACTTTACATTGTACATATTTAGGAAGAGTTTATTTAAAATCGTTAGGATGCTCATTTGAATCATGTCTTTACTCGTCAGGCTTCACTATGTTTCCAGATTGGCCCTGTCAAAGGCAGTACAGAATGAAATGTGTGTATGTCTGATGTGTAGTTTACTATATCCCTTCTTTCTATATTTATGACTTAGAAGAATTGTGACAGGTACTACATTTTCTCAGATGCTAGTGCTTAAATTTCCACAAATCAGCACCGATTTTAAAGTGTTTATTCTATTAGTATGTGCACATGAACTCACACACAACGTCCCCTTTAGGATGAAATAAATTGTATAAATACTGTTGAAAACAATCCCCAAATTAGATATTTCAGACATCCTGATGCAATTCCTGACTTTTCTTACCCAAATTTCTCTGGGTCTCTGCATTTTGATGTTATTTCGAGTTTGGAGAAACATCCTAATATTTCTTTTGCCTGGGGTTGAACATGGTGAGTGACAATAAAATGAGGTGAGGTCATAACTTCATATTGACATAGACTGTTTAAGCCAAGAAGGGAGAGAAACATAAATGATCACTTGTTTATTTATTGTGGAGTTGATTTTGTGAGCTCGCTAATAATAAGTTGCATGCCTGGATCCTTAAGTGTTCCAGTAGATGTGTGACATTGTTTTTATCTGACGACTTACTAGCCCTAGACTAAAACTATCATAAATATAATTAATTAAGATATTAAATTTAAGCCAACAGTAAAAACACTGGTTATCAACCTGATGGCATAGCAGTTGTATGCTTTTGCCTAGAAATTCACACCCCAAAAAAAACAGTTGACTTCTTTATTTCTTAAGTCTACCTATATAGTAACTTGTCAGATAAGTCTATAGTTATTTCCGATGTTGCTGAATAGGTAAAAATTGAAAAAAAGAGAGTTATATACATAATGATTCCTCACACTCAAATTTACATAGAAGCAGAAAAAGTGTTTTTATAAGGGATGTGTGTGTTGTGTGCAGAAAACAAATGACCTGAGAGTATTACCACCAGAGAAAAACTATTTTCTCAATTCAGACAAAATTTTGCAGTTTCAATTTGCTTTATCCCCACAGTGCTAAAGGCTCATTTTTGGTGAAGAGACTTCTAGCAGAGAAAAGATGCAGATGCTGTAAACAGAATAGATTTCAAAGCAAGAAAAGGTAAATTGAAGGGAAATATAGTGTATTAGTCCTGTTAAAAAATACTGCGCTGCAGGAAAAAGAAAGAGAGAGAGAGACAGGGGGAAAAGGAGGAAGACAGGAGTCAGAGAATCTTGAATCTCATTACTTCACATAACAAAATTTTATTTCTTGCTCTCATAACATGTGTTAGGAAGGCAACTTTCTAGGGCAGAAACTTTATCAAGAATGACTTGATTGTGTCTCTGAGTGTCAACCATCTCAATTCGAGGCATCTTTAATTGCTTGAGTAGAGGAAAGGATTGACTGGAAAATTGTGCAAAAACTTGGAAGTAGCACATGTCATTTTTGCATGCATTTATTTGGACAGAACTATCCACATGGCCAGCCATGCACACAACAAAAAGAATATGGGAAGTATAGTTTTCCATAAACCTGAGAAAGAGAAATATGAAACTGGATATGATGAGCACATAGCATTGTTTCCACCACATTCATGCTCAGTAAGGTGTCCTAGAGCAAATCAAAAGATAAACCATCTATAAACAACTGAACATTCATCAGGAGCCTTTCATCTCTCCAAAAATCCAAGTTGTTTTCCTAGTACAGAGATTCGTGTGTGTGTGTGTGTGTGTGTGTGTGTGTGTGTTTTCTAGGCATACAGTTGTATGTTTAATTCAAAACTTACACATTTTCAAACAGAAAATGATAGAAAACCTGAATCTTCTCCTTTTAAATACAAAAGAGATGATTCACCATTCTATCACAATCTTTCTCCAAGTAACCTCATTGTGTGTTTGTCATTCATTATGTTAGTCATTAGTGCTCACATGCTGTCTCTATAAAATTATGCATATGATCCTCAGTTTTTGATTACATATGTTTTATCTTCCTGAATTAGGAGGTTAAATTCTTAGAATAGTATGTACCTAAAAATTATTTTGCCATCAGCAATACCTTACGAATGCCTTCATATCATTCACATAGCATATACATCTTAAATAAATTATCCTATAGCATTTTAATGCAAAAATGAAATATAAGATCCTAAAAAGAGCAAGTGAAAGAAAAAGTTATATATGTAGGCTACATATTTACACTCAGCATTAGCTAAAGATTACTGATCTTTCACTAGTTGCAGAAACAACTGTACCCAATGCATGGTGTGGAATCATGTATGCAACCACACAGGATCTCAGGAGAGGGTACTTAATTGTTCAGAAAGTTGATGTTTATGCAGACTGAGAAGCAAGATAACAAGACACAATAAATTTGATTAACTTTTTATCTTTCTGCTTTGGTGCAAAATATATGTGCAAGGAGTGAAGATAAAAAACTCAGAATCAAATTAATGTATGAGTTTGGGAAGTAAAGCAAAAACTGAAATAAGCCATTTCTTTTAGTTTTTTTTTTTAATGGGGACAATTTGAAGGCATTAATAAAATTCAAGAATATTTAATTATTTCATCTACCAGTAATGTACTATATCTCACTATTAGCCAGTGTTATATTACAGCTGCTCTTGGAGACACAAAGATGACTACTCATGTCTGATTTCCAGGAAGTGACAAAGCATTAGGAAGGAAAAATAAAAGCATTTCACATGTAATTGTGGTAATAAGTTACATGCAGCAAGCCAGTAACATTATTAAAACTTATTTTTTAAGAAATTACTTACAAAGCATCATGGTGAATATATAGGAAAGTGGAATTCTAGGCAAATAAAACACATATAAGTCTATTGCAATAATCCTGACAAAAGATGGTAAAGACAGTGATATTAGAGAAAGAAGGTATGGTTTAGAGATATCTTTAAAAGGAGGTACCCTCCCGAATGTCAGGATAAGAGAAAATAAGGATGTGGATTTTCTCCGATTTCTGTTCTGAATGAAGAAATATGTAGTGAAGGAAAAGGGGCAAGAAACTGTGGTAATTTCATTTTGCGCAGGCTAAAATTCTTAGTAAAGTCCACAAGGCACCCTTTGACCTGACCCCGCAACTCCTCTCCAGTGTCAGGTCCTCCTTCTCCGTCACACTCCAGGCTAAACAAGTACTCTTCCTTTCCAAAAATATATCATACTATTTCATTCCTATGAGAGATCACCCTCACTCGTGCACCTAGAGAAGTCACAGCTATCCTCACAACTCAGTCTGAAAGTTACTTTATTCAATAGTCTTCTCTGAACTTTCAATATTAGGAAATATATCATACCTTAAATTTCTTTGTTTATATGTCTATCCTCTCAAAATAGAATGCTTTACAGGAGTAAGGTTTGGTTTTTATTCATTTTAGTATCCCTAATCTCTTGTATAATTGTATCCACAAATATTTTTGAGTTGATATGGCTGATTAAATGAATTCTTTAAGATAGGTTGGACAACTGAAAAAAAAAAATTTAGACAATAAGAGAGGTACAGATGAGCTCATAAGAGGTCAATTTAGAGAGCTTCCCATGGCTGCTGGGAATAATCATGAATGGTTTCCTGGAGGATCTTGTTAGTAAGTTGGTAGTGCCTGGTAAAATTTTTCGGATGATTACTTCACCTAGAGGAAAAGGACGAAGCAAGTATGAATACTAAAATACTCAAAGAAATACAGGACAATGATACAGGCTTTTGATATTTACAAATTTTGCGTCTGATATCTGAAATGTAAGAATCTCATAATTTTCTAATTTATTATATACATCAGGCTAATGAAGATTTGAAACATTATCACTATGCAATAAAGAGAGTAAACTCAACTTATGTCTCCATATAAACTGTGTGCATGTGTGTATGTATAAAGTATTATTTACATAATATTAACTTTAATATAAATATATTTTTTAAAAAACTGTAAGTATACAGTGCTAGGTTTTTGTTTTGATAGTAATCTGAAGAGACATTTGAAGCATGTTGAACTTGTTCCAATATTGTTTGGGTTATTCATATCTGTATCTATTGTGTGCTTGTGTGGGTGGGTGGGAGAGGGTAGATTAGTTTATATTTCCTTAATTTCCAAGTTCTAGAAAAAAGCTCTTTAATGTGCTTTCGGAACAGTACAGATGAGGCAGAGCAGAGCCTAACAAAACAATCAATTTCCCAGATGACTTTGTGAAAGAGGAAATAATGTTTCATAACCAACACTAAATTAACAAAGTGCATGAGGCCTTTGAGTCTAAAACTTTTAATGAGGAGGCTGATTTACAAGAATGTTGAAGTTGGTCAAGATATTATCTCTGATCTCCTTTGAATTACAGATTAAAACAATAATTAAATGCTTCTGAAAAGTGCTTAATTAGCTGTCCTAAAATTCTAAAATATTTCAGTTATTGACTAGAAAATTGTGTTTATCAAGGATCGCAGCTGCAGATTCAGTGGACCTGAACTCCTTTCTCTGGCTTTCTCAGGGCACAGTTTTTCCCCCCTTTGGTTGGTATCATATACCTATTCAAGATTACAAACAGCTAAAATAGTGACATTAACATATCAACGTGTAGACTGAAAATACGCTATAATATATTGCTTCATTAGGCTATACAGACCTTGTTGAAATTACTATGTCTAGGAAACAAAATTTTAAGAATATGAGAAATCAAAGCCCAGTGATGTTTTAAGATAATTACCTCATTGTTGTCATTATAGCAATCCCTTATTTAATTAATTTATTTATTTGTTTATTTTTGAGACGGAGTCTTGCCATCTTGGCTCACTGCAAACTCCACCTCCCAGGTTCAAGCAATTCTCCTGACTCAGCCTCCCGAGTAGCTGGGAAAACAGGCGTGCACCACAACGCCCAACTAATTTTATTTTTAGTAGAGACTGTGTTTCACCGTGTTGGCCAGGATGGTCTCGATCTCTTGACCTCGTGTTCTGCCTGCTTCAGCCTCCCAAAGTGCTGGAATTACAGGCGTGAGCCGCCACACCCGGCCACCTTATTTACTTTTAGAAACATAATGTATGATAAGCTAAGCTAAGGAAAAAGGCATACGTGCATACTCAGTTTTTCCAATGTCACAGTTAATGCTAGATTGTACATTGCATGAAAACGATACAGGATCTGCCATTTAACCACTAGGCACTAATGCCTTTCTCTCTTGACAAATATTTGTTGAATAAAGGTATAACTAAACTATAATTTACTAAGTTGTTAACAAAAATGAACTCTTAGAAACATGTAATATCTATTATATACAATTATGTTAACTTAGAATAGATGAGAAAGTGGTATTTGAAAAACAAATCATAAACCAATTTGATTTATCTTTTTTTTACCAACACGTTTCTTTTTTATTGTTGGGTATGTGTGTGGGTGCGTATGATGTGCTAAACCTTTGTTATGTATAATATTGAACCATTTCTTTATATAACATGGTATATTGAAAACAATCTTGGCCAGGCGTGGTGGCTCACTCTTGTAATCCCAGCACTTTGGGAGGCTGAGGCGGGCGGATCACGAGATCAGGAGATCGAGACCACGGTGAAACCCCATCTCTACTAAAAATACAAAAAATTAGCTGGGTGTGGTGGTGGGCGCCTGTAGTCCCAGCTACTCGGAGAGGCTGAGGCAGGAGAATGGCGTGAACCCGGGAGGCGGAGCTTGCAGTGAGCCGAGATTGCGCCACTGCACTCCAGCCTGGGCAACAGAGTGAGACTCTGTCTCAAAAAAAAAAAAAGAAAACAATCTTAACTATGCAACTATGCTGCTTTTATACTAATTATATGTCGTATTTCAGAGAAAAGATTTTTTCTCCAAAATTCATTGTTATTTTGGTTCAAAAAAAAATGAGTACTTAAAACTGGCACACAAACTACATTTGCCACATTTGAATGTTCTGCATTAACAGCATAGCTTAGTATTTCCACTGCATGTTAAAAGATAGCAGCAATAAGCCCACCAGGGGTTGAGAGAAGCTTGTTGAGGATAACAGTCCTTCTCCAAACTCACACAGGTTTACTTCGAAATTTTAAGTGACAGTAATTTGTAATTTATGCCTCATTAACAAACATATGATAATTAAATGAATTTTAGAAAATACTAGTAAAACAGCATTAATTCTTAAATGGGAGTCATTTTGATGTTTAATGTTTGTTTGCTATATGACCTTATGTAAGCTGGTCAAATGAGCTAAAGTCCATTTCTTTCATTTATTCAATCATCCATTTATTTTTCGATTATTTAAGTAGTCACACAACCTTTAATATGCACTAGGCACTGGGCTGAGCTCTGAAGATACAAAAAGGATTCACACCCTAGATGGCTCACCATCAAATAAAGCAAAATTAGTATTTGGTAATGGAAGTCTGAATAGTCATTACTGCTGTGAACAAAATAGACAGATTATAACAGAGTATAGAATATAGAGCAGGTACTGAATTCATGACCAACTTTGTATATCTAGATAGATAAGTTTTTCTCTCTGACATGCAAATTTTCTGGGCCAAGAGGAAGTGGATTTTTGGCAACATGGTCAGATTTGGGAACTACATGATTGATACAGGTAAGGATCAGATTATAAAGTAATTTTGACCTACCACATAGATTTTTAATTTTAACATGTGGGCAAGATAGCACCATTAAAAATATAAGGGGTGAAGTCAGGTGATTAAATTTGCATTTTAGGAAAATAACAGGCAGCTGAAATTCCTGACAAGGAAAAGGCAAACTCTCTGTTGAACAGAAGGTGTAAAACATGCAGTGGACCTACTTCTTGGGTTTCGGTCGTTTCCACTGATATGGACTGTAATCTCTCTGGAAAGCAGGAAGTCAACCAGAATGCTTATAAAGAAGATCAGTATGTGAGTACTGACTGATACTTAGCTGTGCAGGTAGACAAGAAGCAGTTTACCAAACTGACAAAATTTGACCCTAACCTCAGAAGTGTTTCAGTAGCTCAATATTAAATATTAAATATTTAATAGCTCAAGCTCAGTATTGTATTGTTACTATTATTTCAACTATCACAAGTCACCAAGTGTAACTTCATTAAAGTGATAGAAATTTATGTTAACTGTACCTTCAAAAAATAAATCTCAATTTGAGGGTGATACCTTGCATGAAATTAAACTAACCTGTCCTTTTAAGACAAGTTGAAATTTACAACTCCCATAGGCACAACAGTGACCAGGTGCCACACAACTGTTTGCCAATTTTTTTGCCTCCCTTTTTTTTCTAGCCCATTGTTGCCCAATCTCAGAATCCTAAATTATTATAGCCCTTTATTTTTATTGCTCCCTCTTTTTGTGCCAACTTAAGTCTGGTCTTTTTTTTTTTTTTTTTTTTGAGATTGAATAACATTGTACATCAAAACCTAGTCATGGAGTCGACAAAATTAGTTAGGGGGAAAGTAGGAAGTAAATAAAAGAAAGGACCTAGAATATACCTTTAAAAATTTAAACATCTTTGTGGCTGCTGGAGATGACTAAGCCCAAAAGAAGAAACAGGAAAAGAAAGAAGGGAACACACATAACTTATATGCCTTAAAAATCAAGGAATGAGAGGATTTTATGATGGAACAAATAGTCATCAGTGTCAGAAACCTTTGCCAATATAAATTTAAAGATAAATTTTAAAAATATCATTATACTTAGCAACATGAAGTTGAAAGGATGACCTTATTGATAACTGTTTTGGTAGAACAATTGGGCTTAAAATTGACAAAATGTGAGGAAATAGAAACAGACACATATAAAGGGAAACAGTTAGGTGGGACTATAGCAAAAGATGAATGAGAAGTCTAATATAATTTTTTTAGCTTTTGTTATTTAAAAAAGGGCAAAATATAAAAGGATGAGATTAAATATGGAAGAAAGAAAAGGTATAATCACAAATATAAGTTTACTGTAAAGGGCAAAAGAGAAAGAAATTAATATCGTGTTTGAATGCATACATTTTAGGGAATAGAAGGAACAGAAATTTGGATAGTGAGGATTTAGATATATGAAATTGCAGTATTAGTTATAGTATAGTTGATAAAATTTTGACTGATGGTATATACTTTTTCTTTAGAATAAAATAGGAGTTAAGCTCATCAAATGATAGAATGTGTGGGAGGAATGAAAAGAAATTTCTATGCAGAAATTTTAAAATTGCTGTTTTTGCAGAGTGGGAGATAAGTTTCATTTTATTTTATGCTAGACACACATTAGAATCATATCATCCAGGGAATTATTGAGTTAATATTTACACAGAATACAATGCACATACTTTAGCATATATACTTCAAAGGAACATAACCAATACTCCAACTACGATACACAACCATTTTGTTACCTTAAGTTTTCTCATTTCGCTTTCTGGTCTATCTCCCTGTCACTAGGCAATCAATATTTTTATGTTCATCACCATAGCTAATTTTTGTCTGTTCTGTGACTTTATGTAAGTGGTGTCATACATATATTATTTTATTCCTGTTTTTGCTTAATTGATATACAATTTTGGAAATCCTTTCATCATGGTCCATGGATCAGTAATTCTTTTTTTATTGCTGAGTAATATTCCATTATGTGAACATTCCACAGTCAGATTGTCTGTTCAGCTCTTGATAGACATTTGGATTGTTTCCAGCTTTGGTCCATTATAAATAAAGCTGCTATGAGTACACAGAAACTTTTATGTATCACTTGTAAATGCTCATATTTTTAAGCTAAGCCAGTTATTTATAATATTTTATGTTTATTTTATCCAAAATAGTTACATATTTGTAATGTGAGAATTTTCAAGATGTGTTAGGCTACCTTCTGGATAAAATCACAAGCTTTTTTTTTTTCTGTAAATTTACATTTTTTTTCTAAATGAACTATGTTTTAAAATATTTTCCACAACATTTTCTAAAAACTAGAAAGGATACATTACTTAAAACATGACAATGTCTGTTTTACAAACATAACTCAAAAATTAATATATATTAAACATCTTTCATGTGAGATAAAAATGATTTTAGAAAAGTAGTTTGTGTTTATTTGCTCCTGCCTCTTACCTTCTAAATTTTTTAAAAATGTGATTAAATGTGTAAGTTATTAAGCCTCCAGGTTCATGATTAAATAATTTTAACATCTTTTTGCATGCTCTATTTCAATGATTATTAATGAAGCTAGCATTCTATTTTGTAATATTATTTTCATGTATTTAGAATTAATTCCATTTACAGGTTTCAGTGGTCAATGCTATCCATTAATTTCATTTTTCTAAGGCTAAAGTTCTAGAATTATTTGTACTCTGGAAGGTTTAATCATAGTTTTATTGCTTTCTTCTAGGACTAAAATTCAAAATGTATTTTATTGCTCCTTAAATCTGTCTTTTTCCCAGTGTATTTCTGCATTAACCATAACTTGACTGAGCAAAACATTATTGTCTTATAATCTTTTCCTATTTCTGTCTTAACCCCCTCTTTTTTCTGAATGTTTACTGGTTGTCAATATGTTGTAGAATCTAGAATTTCAGTAAAGAAAGCAGAAACCTGTCTTATGTATCCTTCTGCGTTTGCAACTCCTTGTGGTTTTTTGTTCATGTTTGTTTAATGTTCCCTCCTTTTGTAATTTTTGAAATTTTTGGGGGGATTCATAAAATTTATAATTTTATCAGGCTATGCTTATTTTTTTTCTTTTCCTTGAATTTTAATGTGAGGTCTTTACAATCTATAAATCTAATTTTCCTTCAACCAAAGGAAAGATATTCTGTCATTTTTTTGTAAATTGTCAATATCAAACATCAACATGTTGCAAATATGTTCTGTCCTTCATATTTATTCATATATCATCACATTTGCTTCTATATTTTTAACTCTTTATTTTAAGAGTTCTTGTTTTTCTTTTATCTCAGTTAACAATTTACCCTTCTGTTTTAACTGATTATATTACAGTTTTTAAATTTATAACTTATGTGTATTTATCCTTAGATTTTTTTTTCTTCCAGGTCTCATATGGTTCCTTGTGATTGAATCTAGGTGTTCATCTCTTGATTCAGTCTATACTTTCTTGAATTTTACTAAATTTACGTATCTAATTCTATCCAAATTGTATTTCTAATTTATATTTTTATAACATTTTACTTCAAAGATTTTCTTCTGTACATTATCATTTTCTCACCCTTGTTTTGTGTGTATTTTATTACTATTGTTATTGCCAAAGAAGGGGAGAGGGGAAAAGAGAGAGAGAAAAAAAGGAAAGCTATCAGTACTTTTATAGAGCAATTTGCAGGGATTGTATTTGTAATAATCACCATCTACGTTAAATATGTTTAGTTTTTTGTTTTTTGTTTTTTTTTTTAAGGTGGCCAGATAGATTAACAGGCTATATATAAAAGAGTCAGGATATCATTCCAGTAGAAACTCACCTTATTTCATTCTCTTAGCCATACATACTTTATAGCTACATAGTATTTGATATATGGAATGTGATCTATAATGTGTGGTATAACTATGTCTCCTCTTTTTTCTGAACTTGCTTCTTATCTCATCAGGTAAAGACATGTGAGTTAAGAAGCCCCACGCATACAACCTTGCATTCTCTGGGCTTCCCTTTTAGATGTTTTGTTCAGCCTTGCATCCCCAGTGCTTAAAAAGTTTCCATTGGATTTGTGCTATTTGTGTCACTGTCTTTCTTCTTTCCAGGTATTGCTTCTCCTAAGCAAGTTTTGTTTATAGGGCCTTGTCCAGCTCTGCTCTACTTGTTTTCTTTGTAGTTAAAAAACGAAAAGGTAGGAGGAAATGGTTTGCACTGGAGAGTTACAAATCCCTGAATTATAGTCTGTGTTTTGCACGCTTATTTATTTACTGAGAAGATATGTAAGCCAGAGCAAGATACCGAACTTCTCTGTGCTTCAATTTCACATGACCAATTCCATTCTAAACAAGAATATAAACAAGCTATATTAAAATAATGTGGAAAATCTAAGGTTTAGAATATGACCTTATTCATGTTTTACAGAGCAGCCAGGTTTTTCTTTCTCTTTTCCTTACTATCACTGTATCTTTTTTCTTTTTGCTCTCTTTTTTTTTTTTTTTTTTTTTTTTTTGAGACGGAGTCTCGCTCTGTCACCCAGGCTATATAGTGCAGTGGTGTGATCTCTGCTCACTGCAAGCTCCACCTCCCGGGTTCACAACATCCTCCTGCCTCAGCCAAGCTCCGCCTCCCAGGTTCACGCCATTCTCCTGCCTTGGTCTCCCGAGTAGCTGGGATTACAGGCACCGGCCACCACGCCCAGCTAATTTTGCTTTTGTATTTTTAGTAGAGACCGGGTTTCACTGTGTTAGCCAGAATGGTCTCGATCTCCTGACCTCGTGATCCGCCCGCCTTGGCCTCCCAAAGTGCTGGGATTACAAGCGTGAGCCACCGTGCCTGGCTCTATCACTGTATCTTACACCCTGGATCTTGCAAGGATTTCTTTACAAAACCCTATTATTTTAATCCTGGGCTTTGATCCAGTGAAACTGACACTCAGAGGAAATAGCAGCATAAATAGCTCCACAAAAGAATTCCAGATAGACACCAGGGTACTAACAAAAGCTAAGATTTGCTGCACGTAAACTAGCGTTGCTCCAGAGAGAAATGGGGGCCACAGCTCTCTTACTAACCTTCCTGCTTTCCAGCTTATTGTCTTCTTTACTTTTTTCAGAATAGTATTCAATATCTGGAATTGTTGTGGTTACTTCTTTATCCTCTGTTTACTCAGTAAGCCTTCTGAGAATAAGGACTTTTTCCTCTTGTTCACTGTGAAATTTTTAGCACTTACATCTCTCAAATTTTAGATGCTCATTAAATATTTGTTGAACGAATGAATGGATTTTAACACATTATTCCCCAGAGATCAAACATGAGTGAACTTGCGCTGAGTATTATCTTTGTGGTACATGTACAACTTAAAACAGTAAAACCATTTGTTTCATGTATTTTGCCACTAAGTCCTCATAAAAATACAAAATAAAAATGAAAAAATCTGGGTAGATGACTGGAAATCTCTGTGTAGTCTGTATGGAAAACAATCGTCAAATTTTGTAATGCCACTAACATTAGAAAGCTAATGTATTTGCAATAGTAAAGGAAGACAACTCAAATAGACTTTTAAAAGTATTGGCTGAGGCAGAAAGTTTTACAAGGTCAAACTATAAGAATGTCACACATGACACAATAAGCTTAGAAAAGAATTTCACATATAAAGCAGAGATACACAGAAGAAAAGGAGATTCCTCTCTCTGTACATGGTTTGATCGTCTCCTGCAGAAATGATAGCAATTGTTAAACAACGAAGGGCAAAGAACAGTATTTCTCACTGTGACTTCATAATCGCCTACACCAGTGATTCTCAAATGTTGATGTGCATGTGAATCAAAGGGAAATCTTAAAATGCAATTTCTATCACAGTAGGTGTTGGAAGTAGGATTAGGACCTGAGAGTCTACTTTTTTAACAAGCTCTCAGGTGATGTCCTTGAACTACACTTTGCATAGCATGGAACCAGTCTAGCGAATCTATTAGTGCCTTTGACACAGACTTCTACATATGTACACATAAACTATGCTAAATCTAGCTCAATATTAAACTGTTGAAGTTAGGTGAGGAACAAGAAGCAGGCCTAAATCAAGGACTTCTCCCATAGACACCGAGGTGTTCAGATATATAATCAAGAGTCTACTAACTGATGACTGAAAATAGAAGCTTTCTGGATGAAATCAAGTTCTGTTTATTTAATTCAACCAGCAGTGGAAATGGAAAAATTGAAGGACTTTGAATCTCAAAGACTTGACACACTGATGGATATTCTCTGACTATGGAATAATGAAGTCATTGCAAAACACCTATCTAGGAAATACAAATGCATTTTTGGTGAAATTGGTAAGGCAACTTTGAAGAACAACTTGGCAATATTTATCAGGAGCCACAAAATGCATTCCTACTATTATTTGGGGGATTCTATTCTCATGAAATTATCTTTTTACATATTTGCAAGTTCCAAATTGAAAATTCCATTTATTAAAATTGTTCAGTAAAAAATTATTGATAATAGGAGAAATTGGTAAAATCATGGATGTTAAATAAATAAATGTTTAAAACAATTATAAAATATACTTTCTATTTACTATTACTTATTCATTGGGAAAAATAGAGGCATACATCGCAGACACTGTGTTTTTTACAGTTTGAAGGCTTGTTTCAACCCTGCCTCAAGCAAGTCTATTAGCACCCATTTTCCAAATGCACATGCTCACTTTATGTCTCCATGTCACATTTTGGTAATTCTCACAATATTTTAAACATTTTTACTGTTGTAGCTGTTATGGTGATCTGTGATTAGTAATCTTTGATGGTAGTTTTGTAATTATTTGGGGCACCATGAACCTTGCCCATATGAGCCAGTGAACTTAATAGATAAATATTGTATATGTTTTGATTGCTCCACCAAATGGCTGTTTTCTCTTCTCTCTCTGCCCTTGGGCCACCCTATTCCCTAAGTCAGAATAATATTGAAGTTAGGCCAGTTAATAACTCTAAAATGGCTTTTAAGTATTAAAGTGAAAAAAGAGTTGCACGACTCTCACTTTAAACCAAAAGCTAGAAATGATTAAGCTTAGTGAGGAATGCTTGTCAAAAGCCAAGAAAGGCCAAAAGCTAGGCCTCCTGCACTAGTTACCCAAGTTGTGAATGCATGGGAAAAGTTCCTGAGGGAAATTAAAAATACTACTCCAGTGGACATGTGAATTATAAGAAAGGAAACAGCCTGACTGCTGATAATAGAGAAAGTTTTAGTGGTCTGGATCAAAGATCAAATCAGCCATAATATTTCTTTAAGCCAAAGCCTAAGCCAGAGCAAGTCTCTAGCTCTCTTTAATTCTAGCAAGGCTAGGAGAGGTGAGGAAGCTGCAGAAGAAAAGTTTAATGCTAGAAGAGGTTGCGTCATGAAATTGAAGAAAAAAGCCATCTCCATAACATAAAAGTGCAAGGCGAAGCAGCAAATGCTGATGTAGAAGTTGCAGCAAGTTTTCCAGAAGATCTAGAGAGAAGTCAATGCCTGGCTTCAAAGTTTCAAAGCACAGCCTGACTCATTTGTCAGGGGCCAATGCAGCTAGTGACTCTAAGTTGAAAGCAATGCCCATTTACCATTCTAAAAATCCTAGGACTCGTAAGACCAATGCTAAATCTATGCCTGTGTTCTATAAATGCAAGAACAAAGCCTTGATGACAGCCTGTCTGCTTATAGCATGCTTTACTGAATATTTAAGCCTACCATTGAAAACTAATACTTGGAAAACAAAAAAACTTCGAAAATATGACTGCTCATTGACAACGCTGCTAGTCACCCAAGAACTCTGGTATAGATATACGAGGAGATTGATGTTTTTTTCATACCTACTAAGAAGAGTCTATCAATGCAGCAAGTTGGTTGTTGTTATTTTATGAAATTGCCACAGCCACCTCAAACTTCAGCAGCCTTCACCCTGATCAGTGTCCATCGGCACCAAGGCAAGACCCTATACCATCAAAAATATCGTGGCTCATTAAAGGCTGAGATGATCCTTAGCATTTTTTGGCAATAAAGTATTTTTAATTAAGGTCTATACATTTTTTAGACATAATGTTATTGCACATTTAATAGACTATAGTATGGTGCAAACATAAAATTTTTATATATCCTGGGGACCCGTAAAATTCATATGAATTGCTTTATTAATATTCACTTAATCGTGGTGGTCTGGAACCAAACTTGCAATATCTCTGAGGCATGCCTGTATCTAATTCAGCATCTCATCCAACTCTTCCTATAAACATTTGATTTCTGTGAGTTGAAGTTCTTCACTTTTGTACACTGGATGCTTTTCTAAGCCAACACAAATTGTGAGATATCATCAATTACAATACATGCTCTAAATTCAGAGCCATTTAATGCGAAAAAAATGTATTTTTTAAAGATTGATTTGTTTAATAGAATGTAGAAAGAACAAAGCTAAGATCCCAAGTTTGCCTATATCTCAGCCAAAGCATTTGTTTTTTTAATTACAAATAACAGTTATCTCTATATATGTGTGTACGTGTGTGTGTGTGTGTGTGTGTGTATAGTGTAGAACATGTTTTGAATTACATATATACATTGTGGAATGGCTAAGTCAAGCTAATTAATATATGCATGTATCTTAAAATTAATAAAGTACACCATATGATAAGGTATAGGCAATAGCTACTACGAGAATTCAGATGAGAAAATGCGGCTATTGTGGGACTTGGCATTCATGCAAGGCTTTACAGAGAAAGGAAAAGGAAGGAAAAATTTGGTGATCACTGAAACATATGAAACACAGAATTATTGAAGGAAGAGTGTTGAGTAAGTTATAGTCTGATTGGCAAAAAGGATTATTGAAAGGGATTTGAAGGAAAGTTTAAGCTGGAAGAAAAGCCTTGCAGAAAAACAGGTGATACCTCTTATCAGGTAAGCCCTGTACTTATGCAAGACCTTCCTGAAAAGAAAAAGGGAAATGATTCGTGCTTCTCTATGTATTTTGCTAATTTATAAACTGTCATTGAAATAAGACTAACAATCATTTATTAGTTTTTCCTATGAGCTGTGTATTTGAAATGGTGTTTCATTGATTCCCTTTTAAGTACTCCTCACAATACCTTGCAAGGCAAACATCTTGTAGGTTCTGCTGTGTCCTTTGCCTGGCTCTTGAATCAATTAGAGGAACTCATGTTCTCTGCCTTCTATTCAAAAATTGCACTATCAATGATTTAAATGTTAACTGCAACCTTATTATTCTAATGAAGCTTCTCTGGTCCATAAGATTGACTTAGCCTGGATCCTTTGTATCTTCATTGTACTTTGTCCTCTCAAAGCACACGGAGTAGTTCAGTCAGAGGATAGCAGCAAAGATAGAGAAATTCCTTGAAGATTTCTAACTGGAGCAGGAGAGGCAAAAGTCTTTCCTTTGCAGGTAGTAAAATAAACTGGCTGGAAAGAGAAGACTAGGAAGACAAGGTGCAGACAGAGCAAAATTTGTCACAGGGAGAGTATAAAATTCTTTTCAATTTTTATGCTATAGCTTTGGATCTTCCCTGATTTTTGTCTCCAGGTGGCTTAGTGTCTTACAACCCTATGGTGACACAGCTATCCCAGGATTACTCAAGGTATCACTAAATAGAGGTCTTATCAATTCATTCTAAAAATTCCAAGTCAATGTCACACTTAATAGATGAAATAAAATGACCTTGTTACAATCACCCAGCTAGTGATATTGAAGCTGAGGGTTGAAATCAGGTTTGATTGACTATGTTCTCTCCTATCTTCCAGCAGCATCCAAAATAAATGTTTACACTACCCAGTGTGATATTCACAAGCTACGTGTAGCTACTGAGCACATGGTATATGAACAATATAAAAAACACCTAGATTTTTAATATTATTTCATTGTAATTAATTTATATTTAAAGTCTAAAAAGCCACATATGATTAGTGGCTATCATATTAGACAGCACATCTCTCCCAACTATTATTGAGTTTCTATTTTATGCCAGATATTGTACAAGCTACATTCCGCTGGACACTGCACAAACTACTCTTTTCAAGTAAACCCCCATCATAATTCAAATAGACATTAGAGATAGATAATTATGTATATGTATTTGACATAATACATATAATTCTATCACATATAATACTAAAAGTTATAATGACTGGCAAAATGATAGAGCAAGGATTCTTAATTAGGATGATCATATTCCAAATCTTTGACTCTTTCAACTACCCAGTATTAGTATAGGATCCCAAAATAAAGAGTAACAAGAACTAGTTTGGTTCATTCTCCTTACTTGAACTCACTTGAATATAAATACGATTGTAAACTTCACATACAGTTTCTTGACTAGCTTTAGTCATGGTTTACCTTCACAAGACAGAATCATTCACTTTTGGTACAAGAGGAAGTTAACATTTCAAGACTACAGAACATAGGCTTCCCTCATCCTACTTTGAAATAAAATGGGGTTTTATAAAAGATGAGGTATTTCTGTTTGTTGAAGAGAAGGCAGCACAGGGTGTATGTAGAATAAGTGCTATGAATGATTATAAAACCAAAACAATAGAGAGAAAAAGGGCAACTGCATACTAGGATTAAAGACTAAGCCAATAAATTAATATTCAGCTGATGACAAATAATATTATTAGAAGGAAGGAAGGTCATTAGTGATGAGGAATTGGTATCAATAGTCAAAGTTAAAACTGAGATTAGGTTCGAAAAACGGTGGCTGCCGTTACATCCCAGGGCATAAAAGATAATGCAGAAGAATCCATTATATTGCTCCATCTGTATTTGTAAATACCAAGTGTTTTTTATATTGAACTGAAACCAAGAAATACATTGGCGGCCTCAACAAGGAGGACAGTCCAGGTATAATGTGAAGAATTTGAATTTTAGAAACTTCTGTAGGAAGAAAAAACACCTGAAGAAAATCCTGCTGTGTCTCTGTGTAGATGTAACAAATGGAAATTTATCAGGTATGATATGTGAGAGACCATCTGAGTTTCTAAAAGGCCCCATTATCACTGAAGCAAAAAAGTAGGTTGACAGAGCAAATGGTTTGCTTCACCTAATAAAATAGTATTCCTTCACCTTGATAGATCCTCATCATTCCCTGTTGTACCCATTTCAGGGTCATTCCACAAAAGAAAAGCTCGGGCTTGTTACTGTGACATAAAGTGCATTGCTCACAAAATGTCATTCCTTATATTCACGGATGACTTCAGCAAAGACCTGGAACAATTTGATAGAGCAACTGAAACCAAAAATGTGTGCTTTATAAATATAGAGTGATTCACATATATCTGAATCTGAATCTGAAAGCTTCAGGAAAAATGTGTGAAAAATAAAAATCAGTAACCTATCGTTATGCTTTCATGGGTGTTGTCAAATCAATTCGTTTTTCGGGCTAAAGAAATAGTTGAGAAATGTTGCTAATATAAGACGTCTTTTCACTTTTGCTGGACAGATTTACCTGGTTCTAGACAGGAAATCACACACTGGAACAAAAATGGAATTTTGATCAAAGTGGGCAGAAAGATAATATATAGATCAGTTAATCTATTTGTATAATTATGGTTATACAAATATATATGTGTATAGTTTATATCCAAGAAATGTATACAACTTTTAATCTTTGAAGTTGCTATGTGTATTTTCAAGTCATTCCAACGTATTTCTCTTCTGATTCTTACCACTGTAAATTTAACCCCTAAGAATTTAAATAGTCATAAACTAAGTGTTTACATTCAAAACATCTACTCTTGGAGAAGACATACTGAAAATCACCAGCAGTTTTAGGTCATATTAAATTAGTTTACACATATATACACACACACACTAGATAGATAGTTCAATCAACTTATCAATAGATAGATAGAAGACAGATAAATATAGATGTAAATATGTAGTTATATTTCTGTGTAAATCCATTGACAGCAGTCTAGGTGAAAATGGCATATTATGGCACTTTTGGTACATTATCAGTGGACAATGCCTTGCCAATATTGAAATAAAATTGTAACTGTTGTGAATCATTTCATTAGAAAGTTTAAGTCACCTTGGTACAGTGGCTTATATCTGCACCTATAATCCCAGCATTTGGGGAGGCCAAGAGGGGAGGATTGCTTGAGGCCAGGAACTCAAGACCATTCTGGACAACATAGTGAGACCCAGTCTTTATAAAAAAAGAAAAAACAAAAAAACCTTTAGGTATCTAGATATCCATAATAATTTGCCACATCCCCAAGATTTGGTAGGTGAGCAGTATTGAAATATTCATCTGAAGACTAAAAATACCAAGGACTATTTTTGTAAGCAGATAGCATTTAAAAAAATGCAATAAAATGCAATAGAATTCTGTCTAAGAATGGAGACAGGATTCTTCAATATGTATGATTACAAGAGAATAAAAACACTCATTGACCACATATGGTCTAGCATGGTTAAAAACATCTGGATTAAGCATTTACTTTTGCTTCTTGATTCCAATAAATATTAGTAGAAAGTGATTAAGGAATAGTAAAAGTACCAAATGGAATAAAAGATAGGAGCCTGAAGTGTAAAAATTTTCTCTGTGCTTAGTAATTTATAGGTATTAATGAGATCATATTAACAATGACAAAACAAATCCTTCCTCCCCCCCTCCCCTCCCCTCCCCTCCCCTTCTCTTCCTTTCCCTTCCCCTCCCCTCCCCTTCCCTCCCCTCACTTCCCCTCCCCTCTTCTCTTCTCCTTTTCTTTTTTCTTTTCTTTTCTTCTCTCTTCTTTCTTTCTTTCTCAGGGTCTCACTCTGTTGCTCTAGCTGGACACAGGACAACAAACAGCAGCTATCTGGCTTAACAATTCTCAGAGTGGTGATGGAGATTATTTGAATACATGAGAGAATTTTCTCATTGCTCCCAAAGAACAATGAGATTTCTCATCACAGGAGTCGGAGGTGTTGCATAAGCAAAAGAGGCATACAAGTCAGAAACAAAGTCAGATCTCTGCTGAAGTCATCCGTGAATATAAGGAATGACATTTTGTGAGCAATGCACTTTATATCACATTAACAAGCCTGAGCTTTTCTTTTATTGAATGACCCTGAAATGGATACAACAGGGAATTATGAGGATCTATCAAGGTGAAGAAGTACAACGGTGTGATCATAGCTCACTGCAGTCTCAAAGTCCTGGGCTCAAGATCCTCCCACCTCAGCCTCCTCAGCAGCTTGGGGTTTAAGCAAGGTCCACCACACCTGTCTAGTATTTTATTTTTTGTAAATGTTTCTGAATTGTATACCCTTTTGCTTATGCAAGACCTCAGACTCCTGTAATGATAAATCTCAGTGCTTTGGGGGAACAAGAAGGAAAGTCTCACATGTGTTCAAACAATCTCTATCACTAATCCAAGAATTGTTATGCCAGATAGATGCTGTTTGTCCCGTGTCCAGCGAAGACTCTGGAGCCCCTCAGATGCAAAAGCTGCTGAGTGTTCTGTTAAATCCTATTATTTTCCATATGGTAGAATATAGAGTGGTCTGTTTTAAATAAATTTGACTATTTTAATCCAAAAAAAGTAATAAATTAAAATTAATACACTTGGTTACTTAATTTAATTAGACAAAATATATATAAGCAGCTCAATGGTCTTCACTTTTAACTGATGGTCTCCAGAGAAATGATAAAATTTTCACATCATTTTAATAAAAACACAAAATAGAAACGGGAATGAAAACCATTACTTTGAAATTCTTCATGAGATTTAAGACAGACAAAGATGTGTTGTGGCCTTGGATAGTAAATAATTTAAAGGTATATTATTTCCCTTCAAGCAAATGCATTTATGTCCTTAAAATATTCCTCTTTACTTTTTAGTCAAAAACTTAGTTTAGTGGTTGAGATCAAATCTAGGATGGCTAGACAATCTGTCACTTTTAAGTGAGTACAAATGACTTTTTTTTTTTTTAAAGAAGAGCCTGTGTCATTCATACAGTAAACATTTATTAGAGGCTTGTGAGCATGATAATCTTCTGTGTATGTTGAGATAACAATTAAAAAATCAGATTTGGATACTAAACTTGAAAATTGTGTAATCTGATAGAAAACATATCATCAAAATGAGATCTTTTAAAGTGAAGCCCTTTAACTAAACCTGTATATACATAATAACAACAATGGCAAATAAAGTGTTCGCTGTGCACAGGTATTCTTTTTCTTTTAATGTATTTGTTTATTTATTTGCTTGTTTGTTAGAGAGGGAGTCTCACTCTGCCACCCAGACTGGAGTGCAGTGGTATTACCATAGCTCACTGCAGCCTCAGATTTCTGGGCTCAAGACATTGTCCTGTCTCAGCCTCCTGAGTTGCTGGGATTACAGGCATGAGCCCCTGTGCCTGGCTCTTGTATTCTTTTATGTTCTTTACATTTGTTAACTCAATGAGTCCTAATAAAACTCATTTAGTTAGGTGCTATTATTATCCTCATTTTCCATGATTCCACTAAAGTTTGAGTAAGTTTCAAGTTCACAGAGCTAGCAAATATTAGAGACAGATTTTGAACCGACACAGATTTGCTTAAAAGTTTTTATTATTAAACACTATTTCATAGTGTAATTCAGATTAAGGAATTACAATTAGCTCAGAAGTGTATTCAGGAATACATATGTGATATACAAAGAATGATAGTTATTCAGTATTGATACTAAAAAGCATAAACATTGTATAGAAATCATTAGGGATGATTATAATATGGAGTTTTTGGAATAACCACTTCAAGATGTGAGATTATTTTCCAACTTGGTAAGAAAATTATGTCTTCTTGAGGAGAAAAATGGGGACATCTGACATACACAATCATAAGATAAAACTCATAGCAATGTTTACTTTGAGTTAAAGGAAGGGGTACACTGGAAGAAGTGAGAGCAGTTAGCATTTTCAAAAAATTTTCTTTCGTTATTAAACTATATTACTTGATTTCTAGTTCATTCATAATTTTCATTTATTATTCATTTTATTAAATTATTGATTTTGTTATTTTTCTAGATTCTTGAGTTGGAAATCATATTTTATCTTTAATAGCCCATGTTATGGCAGACAAAATTGGTCACCCATAGTGCAGCCATTTTCATGATCATTGTATCAAGAGTGATGGCTTTGCTCAGTTGGTCATCTTGTATTTAAAGAAAGCATAAGAAACAATCAGTTGTGTTCTGTCCTTTGTTCTGATTTTACTGTTTTCTATGTGTAGTCTCCAGTGTGGAATTGGTTTCTTAAAATACTCTCACAAGCAAATTTATACATATTTCTATGATATTCCTTATGTAATACTGTCCATAATTTAATCTTCAACATGTTAACTTAAGTTTGCTATATGTATACTTAAAACATAAGTTCTTCCACGGTAGAATGTATTCCTGAAATCAGAGAAAAACCAGTGTGTCACTGAAGGAAGTAATGAAGTCAATAGAGACAGAGAACAATATTTGTAGATGTATTAACAAAGGCTAATTCTTGAGCTGCTATTATCGTGGTTTTTTTTAAAACTTATTTTAAATTTTTATTTACCCTTTCATCCAAAGTAAATAAATATGTTGATTAATAGTAATACAATTTCTGTTACAAATGTTTTGTTATTTTCTTAAATGTACTCTCAAGGCAATTTCCCAATGAGTATTTTCTGCTGTGAAGCATATACTAATTATTTAATCAAAGAAAAGTAGTCTATAATAACTTTCTCTCACTCTACTCTTTCTCTCCCTCTATTTTCTCTTTCTCTCTCCCCCTCTTTTCTCTTTCTCTCTCCCCTTCATTAATCATTTATGCACTAGGGAAATTTTTAAGCTTTCCATTAAATTTATCCTAGATAAACTAGATGCAATGTTTCATTAAAAACTTTGTTAATAACGAATTAACTTCTCTGTGAACTAAAACATTACAGAAAACAAAATCGTCAGTTTCAGAATTTATTAAATAAAAATGGCAATTGTTTTTCTTTTCCGAAATAATATCTTAAGAATGAATGCTAAATATACAAACTGACAATTTCAATTTGTTAAAAGAAATTATAAAAATAGGCAAAAATAATGAATAGTATAATAAATGCCCCTTTTCCACCATTAAGATTCAAGAATTATCCTCATTCAGCCAATCTTGTTTTATCCCTATTTTCTCTACTGCTTTTTTGTTTTAGTTAGAGCATTGAAATGCAAATTCCAAGTTTAACATTTCACTCATAAATATTTCCATATAGATAATGAACAGATAAGGGTCCTTTAAATCATAATCAAAATACCATTATCACATGTCACCAAATTTGTAATATTTCCTCAATAATATCCAATACAGCCCATGTTCAATTATCTCAAAGTGTATTTTTGTAGTTCATTTTATTGGGTTGCAGACAAGGTCCACATATTGGTTTATTTGACCTACCTTTTAATTTTTTTAAAACTTAAAACAAAATTCTCACTTTAAACCGGCTCATTTTACTTGTAGAATTTCGTGATTGCTTCCTCATTTTCTTAACTGATAAAACGAGAGGCTTGATTAGATTAGTGTTCATTTGTTAGGGATGGCAATATTTCTTTATAGGTGATATATTCCTTTTTGTACCATATCAGGAGGTTCATAATGTCTGCTTGTCCCTATAACTGAGAAGATTGAAAAGTAGGTTCAAGTGTTTTTAACCTGATCCATCCATTGTTAAGTTTCCCATTAACCTTCTGCCTAATGGTTTTAGCATCCACTGATGATCATAGCCTCAATATATTATTTAAAAGGGGTTTCAAAGTAGTAATTTTCTAATTGCATCATTCCTTTTGCATCTGCTAGTGCAATTATCTGACAAAAGGCAAAAGATGATTTTCCTTATCAAATATTAGGATATTCTGAGTTTGTTCAGAAAAGGAAGAATAATTAAATGCTTATTTTTCCCCACTTTTATTAATTTTGAGAAAAAATATATGATGCTTTAGAAACTTTCATAGTTGAATAATAAATATATTTTAGTATCATTATGAACTCATATTTTTATATATTTGAAAAGTTTTGGCCTCTCGCCCTCATAAGATGTTCAACTCTAATGAGTGGAAGCCCTTTCAGGGGCTCCTGTTTCCTTTTGGCATGATCTCCGCATTTGATACACTCTCTACTTTGTCACATCGCCTTGTCTCAGGCTTACTCAGTGCTGTTCACAAGACCTGGAAGTGGCTGTTTCTCTAAGAAACTGTAATTATTGTAATTACTTTAATGGGAAGTAGTCTTAAAAATCACATTATGGATTCTAATGGTACTTATTGTAAAAAAAAATTTTAGTTTTCTGAGTTAGAAAATATATATTGATTAAAAAGAAGAAACAAAATATCAGTTTATACTGGTTATTTCAAATTTATATTCAGGGTCACATTTTTTTAACCTATACACTTATGTATGTTGTTATGCTGAAAAAGATCTTGGTTTCTAACATAGTAAAATAATTAGTTGTTTAGTTGCTTTATCCAAAAATATGCACATAATCATTTCTATATCTCTCTCTATATATATCACTGTTACTAGGAACTAGAAGACGACTGAATGCAGCTTGGGATTGTTTTAATCCTTTTCATGTGTCTTACCAGAAATATGCAGTCAAAAGATTATACTTTACTATCACTTGAAATAGTTTTCTGTTATGCTCCAAATGGATATACATATTTAAGTACAGTTGTTTCAGTTTCCTTTCAGTTTTCAGGAATTTCTTTTTTAGTTTTTTATGATTTGTGACTATTATTATTAAATAAAACACTATTTAGTTCCAAATTCAACATTATAAAATAAGCTTATTAAAAGAGAGTTTATTAAGAGAAGCCTAACTCTCGTCTCCATCACTTCCATTCCTTTCTTCCTCATACCCTTTCTCCTTAAGTAAGTTTTAAGTTTATTCTCTCATATTTCCTTTATTAAAATATGAGTGAATATGTATGAACACACCTACACATATTTACTTCCCCTACCTTTTATGTTATGATGGCATACTATAAGACTTCATCATGTAAATAATTATAGTGTTTTATTATACATAATAAAATGTATGGTTCTGTACATTTTCTCCCCAACCCCCATAAACATATATTCATGGAATAGGTCTATATTAATATTTAGTTGCCTTTCTCATAATCTTTATAGTCAATTTTTACTCTCCTTTAGGTAAAGCCACCATAGTTTATTCAACTGGTGCATACTGATGGATATAGCTGCATGTATTTGTCAAAGATATTGCTATTCAAACATAAATATTAGATCTTGTGAGTACAAGCATTCTTTATTAAAAAAACTTTTTTTATGTACAAGAAACAAGTATAAGAGACTCCTTTTTAAATGATTAATATTCGTTAGAATAAAAATATAAGGATTGAAAGCAAAAGCAGGTTAAGAAAAAGAAAGAAAGAAAGAAGTGAAGAAAGTAGGAAACAAATCACAATAGTAATAGATTCTGCAAATCAAAAATATTTAAGGCATTTTAATTTTCACAGAAAATCAAGAATAAAATAATACTTTCTATAGGATAATAAACAAGACAGTAGATATGAAGAAGGGATAGGTTGGTGTTCCAAAATAAAAAAATAATACAAATAGAATAAAATATAATAAAAATATGCAATAAATGAAGATCTGATTTTTATGTTAAAAAAACTAAACTGATATTTGCAAAGTAGAAAATTTCTGTTTTTTTTTTAACTTAAAACTTAAGGAAAATACACTTCAAATATTTAGAGAGAAGTTACATTTGAATTTTGATAAATAAAATAATATTTTCACTATTTTTTCACTATTGTTTTAGATTTCAAAAGCTAAAGGATTATTATTTAGGGAGAACTGCTTTACAAAAAGTCGTGACTAGGACAAAGCAGGAAAGATCTAAAATCAACACCCTGACATCACCATTAAAAGAACTAGAGAAGCAAGAGCAAACACATTCAAAAGCTAGCAGAAGACAAGAAATAACTAAGAACAGAGCAGAACTGAAGGTGATAGAGACACAAAAGACCCTTCAAAAAATCAATGAATCCAGAAGCTGGTTTTTTGAAAAGATTAAGAAAATAGATAGATCACTAACAAGACTAATAAAAAAGAAAAGAGAGAAGAATAAAATAAACACAATGAAAAACGATAAAGGGGAAATCACCAGTGATCCCACAGAAATACAAACTACCATCAGAGAATAATATAAACACCTCTACACAAATAAACTAGAAAATCTAGAAGAAATGGAAAAATTCCTGGACACATACACCCTCCCAAGACTAAACCAGGAAGAAGTCGAATCCCTGGATAGACCAATAACAAGTTCTGAAAATGAGTCAGTAATTAATAGCCTACCAACGAAAAAAAGCCCAGTATCAGACAGATTCCCACCCCAATTCTAGCAGAGGTACAAAGAGGAGCTGGTACCATGCCTTCTGAAACTATTCCAAGCAATAAAAGAGGGACTCCTCCCTAACTCATATTATGAGGCCAGCATCATCCTAATACCAAAACCTGGCACAGACACAACAAAAAAAGGAAATTTCAGGCCAATATCCATGATGAACATCTATGCGAAAATACTTAATAAAATGCGGGCAAACAAAATTCAGCAGCACATTAAAAAGCTTTTCCACCATGATCAAGTGGGCTTCATCTCTGGGATGCAAGGCTGGTTCAACATATGCAAATCAATAAATGTAATCCATCACATGAACAGAACCAATGACAAAAACCACATGATTATCTCAATAGATACAGAAAAGGCCTTTGATAAAATTTAACACCCCTTCATCCTAAAAACTCTCAATAAACTAGGTATTGATGGAATATATCTCAAAATAATAAGAGCTATTTATGACAAACCCACAGCCAATATCATACTGAATGGACAAAAGCTGAAGCATTCCCTCTGAAAAAAGGCACAAGACAAGGATGCCTTCTTTCACCACTCTTATTCAATACAGTATTGGAAGTTCTGGCCAGGGCAATTAGGAAAGAAAAAGAAATAAAGTGAATTCAAATAGGAAGAGAGGAAGTCAAATTGTCTCTGTTTGCAGATAATATGATTGTATATTTAGAAAACCCCATCGTCTCAGCCCAAAATCTGTTTAAGCTGATAAGCAACTTCAGCAAAGTCTCAGGATATGAAATCAATGTGCACAAATCACAAGCATTCCTGTACATCATTAATAGACAGCCAACTCATGAGTGAACTCCCATTCAACTTCAAAAAAGATAATTTATATATGAAAACACTCAGAATGTATGCATCTTATACCTAATATCTAATAAAATGTAAAGCATCTGAATGATCAAGTCACTTTAGTCCTGAAACAAATACTGTTATTTAAATGAAGCAATTTTAATTTTAAAAGATTAGCAGGACTATGTATAGATAAACATAAAATTGTTCTATTCCTTGCAAACATAATTATAGTAATTCCATTAAAACATATATACTATAATAATTATTTAATGAAGCAGAAAACTTTCAAAATCTATAAAACGATGAAAATGAAGTGAAAAGATATCTATAGTTAGTAAAGGTGAAGTATAAATCCAGAGTTTATGTATAAGAAGTAATATATATAATATGATATATATTTTTAATGGGGATTTAGTTTTTGTATAACCTTTTTTATTTGGAAGTTAACAGATTCTTACATGAAATTTATTCAAACATGTGATAATCAACATAGTAGGTCTAAAAGATTGTTCGATAAGCCCAAAAATCTAGGGGAGGATATCAGGTTGGTGAGAAATCAAGGAAACAGCATAAAAGAAATTATTACCAAAAATAAAAGAAGCAATACGAGAAACAGAAAACAAAATAAAGGGACAGAAGATGAAAGGAAGTTATGGTGTTGTAAGGAAATGCAAAATAAACTAAATTAGTTTATTTTTTAAAAGGAAGACAACGAAACAGCAAACAAATGAAAGCAGAAGTACCCCTAAGAAAATGAATACATAAGCACCAGTATTTTAATATCAGCATCACAGTCATAGACAAGCAAAGTTATCGACATTAAAAGCCAATCAATTGAAGACATCAATATAATTAGAAATTCTAGGCAAGAATACATCATTGCTATAGAATATAGCAAGAAGTATTTGGAAATAGAAAGTTAACTTTTCAGAAACATATATGAAGTTGCTACAAATATATACATCTTTATGTAAAAAAGTGCCACAATGCAAAACCACAACATAATGCCACTTCTCACTCACAATAAATAGTAAAAGCATGTTGAATTGTGCACGTTAAATGGGTAAATTACATAGTACATAAATTATATTCCAATAAAGCTGTTAAAAAAATACAGCAGAGAGTATCGAAGAATAAAAGACAAACTGGGAAAGCAAGCTCTGTAACGCAAAGATATAAACACTTATTATTTGTAATTTTATAAATAATGCCTATTAATCGGTGAAAAATTAAAATGGATGAAGGATAGAGTCATTTTACAAAGATATACAAATAGCCAGCTAATAAATAGTTGAAAAAATAATTTCACCACTAACCTAAGAAATGAAATTAGAATCATCAATCAGATTTACTTTTATGAAAATAATTGCTGCTAAGTTTGGCATGGCTTAAAACAGTAATAACATCAACACTTGTCATAATGCGGAACAAAACTCTCTGTCATAAATGTGTTACCAGTTATTTAAATTGGTAAACTATTAGAAATACATACATGTCAGTATGATACCATCAATTATGCAAACTAGAAAATGGCATTTATACTACAAAATCTTTATTTTTAATGTTTTACTAAGGTGTAAATTGCATGTAGTAAAATACACTAATTTAATGTTTACAACTCAGTAAGCACAAGTATCTGTAAGAGTGTAACAACCATATCAGATGAGAATAGTGTATTTCTGGAACCCAGAGAAGCCACCTGTATGTCAGATCACAGTAAACCATCCAAAGAGTAATATTTATTTTTATTTTTATAAACATTGATTATTCAATAGAATGTCTGTGAAATTCATCTATGCAGTGTGTATCAGTCTACTGTTCTTTTTTATTGCAATGTATTTTACATTTAATATAACACCATGTATTTACTCATTCTGTTGTTGAGAGGACTATAATTGTTCATAATTGTCTCTTTTGATCTTGTTTATTTGTGTTGCATGGGTTGTAATGTCTCTCCTTTCCTTTCTGATTTTATTTATTTGAGTCCTCTCTTTTTTTCTTGGTCTAGCTAAAGATTTGTCAATTTTGTTTATCTTTTCAAAAACTTGTTAGTGTTGATTTTTTTCTTATTACTTTTATAATCTCAATTTTATTTATTTCTACTCTGATCTTTATTTCCTTCCTTCCGCTAACTTTGGATTACTTTTTTTTTTCTAGTCCTTTGAGGTATAACATTTGCTTGTTTATTTGAGATCTTTCTTCTTTTTTGGTAAAGGTGTTCATTGCTATAATTTTTTCTTCTTGGAACTGCTTTTGCTATATCCTTTAAGTTTTGGTATGTTGTATTTTTATTTTCATTTGTCTCAAGATTTTTTTTAATCTTTCTTTTGATTTCTTTGATTCGTGGGTTGTTTAGGATTATGTGTTAATGTGTATAGGTTATTGCTAAGACTTCCAGTAAACATTAGACTACTAGTAGTTAGTTTTTGGCAAGTCAAAATTTCTATTCAAGTTTTCAAGTGTACTGGGGGGTTGGCACCCCTAATCCATATGTTGGTCAAGGATCAACTGTATTTATATTCTGTACCTATTAATATATTTTTAGTGATAGTTATTTTTAATATTTTTGTCTTTTAACTTTTATATTAGAATTAAAAGTGATTTCCCCAATGCTATTACGTAGTACAGTACGCTGTATTTTTCTATATATTTATCTTTACAACAACTTTTATACTTTGCCTCTGACTTTTAACAATTTGATTATGTGTCGGGCTGAGCATGATGGCTCATGCCTATAATACTAACAAATTGAAAGGCTGAGGCAGAAGGATTGCTTGAACACTGAAGTTTAGAACTAGCATGGGCAATATAGTAAGACTTGGTCACGATAAAAAAAATTTAAAAATAGTTTATCCAGGTGTGGTGGAGCATGTGTGTTTATAGTCCTAGCTACTTGGGAGGTTGAGGTGGGAGGATTACTTGAGCCTGGGAGTTTGAGGCTACAGTGAGATATGATCACATCAGCCTGCACTCCAGGAGTGGGTCCTAGAGTAAGAGTATGTATACATACCCACATACTGTATCTCAGTATGGATTTTTCTTTGCATTTATGTTATTCAAAATCTTTTGGGCTTCCAGGATCTAAATATTTCTTTCCCCAGGTTTGAGAAGTTTTCAGTCATTTTATTTATTATTTATTTATTTATTTATTTATTATCTTTTGCATTTTTAGTGAAGATGGGGTTTCACTGTATTGCCCAGGCTGGTCTCAAACTCCTGGGCTTAAATGATCCACCTGCCTCAACCTCCCAAAGTGCTGGGATTACAACATGAGCCACCACACCCAGCCAATCATTATACTTTAATCAACTTTCTGATTCTTTCTCTCTTTTCCTTCTGAGACTCATATAATGCCTATATTGGTCCACTCGATGATGTCTTATAGGACTGTTAACCTATCTGCACTCTTGTCTTTTTCATTTTTTTTTTAACTCCTCCTCTGACTGGATAATTTCAAATGACTTGTCTTCATCTTCTCTGTCCTTTCTTCTGCTTGCTCTAATCTGCTGTTGTACACCTCTATCAAAAATTTTAGTTCACTTATTACATTCTTCAACTCCTAGGTTTCTGTTTGGTTCATTTAAAAGTTTTGTATCTCTTTGTTAAAATTCTCTTTTAGTTCATGCATTGCTCTCTCGAGCTCATTGAACATTTTTATGACAATTATTTTCAATTCTCTGTCAGTAAATCACATAGCTCCATTTTATTAGGATTTGTTTTTGGAGTTTTATCTTGTTTTTTTGTCTGTTTGTTTGTTTCGATTTTGTGTTCCTGTTTCTTACATTTCCTTGGCTCTTTTTGTTGGTGTTCATGCAAATAGGAAAATAAAACAAACTTTTATTTCTCCCAGTCTTTATGTATTGGTCTTGTAGAATATAAGACCTTTACTAATCTAACAGGTCACAGTTTCCCTGAGCCTCTCAGACCTTTGTGCTAGTCCAAACTGGTGTGCTTGTTCTATGTGGACCCCAGTTATCTACATAACACCAGGTTTCCTCAGCACTCTGAGAGAGAGAGGACAGAAGTCAGTTTCCCAGGTAGCCCCCAGATGAGTTAGAACACTTTATATGCGGTTTAATCTTTTCCCTCCCAGGAAAAAGCTGGGAGCTTTTTTTTGTTTGTTTGTTTGTTCATGTTCTTGTTCTTGTTTTTGTTCGTTTGTTTTTGTCTGTTAGTTTCATGTTGAACTGAAGGGTGTAGGGAAAAGCTGTGGTGATTGTTCTCACACTTGTTCAAACCACCACTTTGTTCTCTGTAGCCCTCAGGGGACTAGCTTATTATCTGGCCCAACATCACTCCAACACAGACAATATGGAACCCTCTTGGATAGCACCCAGAAAAATCTGGATGCTAGATGTGTGGTTCGAAGCCTTCACTCCTCAGGGAAAGATTGGGAGCTGGAAGTTCCCTTTCAATCATATAGTACTGTACCAGGGGTGGGAATTATGGACAGAAAATGTCTCTGATTTTCTTACAAGTTTTACTGTGTGGTTGGTTTTGTACTAGCTTGGATGTAAGAGCCTCTGAAATAGTTTTGAGACTTTTCACAAAGAATATTAATCCATGTGTTGCAGTTGAATCAGTGTGTCTTTTGTGGAAGGAAAGTCCAGAGCTTTGTATTTCATGATCTTAGTGATGTTACTCCCTAAAACATGTCTTTACTTTGGCTGTATAAGTCTTCCTATTTTAAATGTCTTTTGCAAGACTGTTTTGTCTATTTTATAGTTGTTGCATCTCCAAAATTTTGCTTGAACATTGATTGATATTCAAGTGAATGTTTAGCATAATTAAATCAATTTAGGGAGAACAGAAACGTTAATACCAAGTCACCATATGAGCATTTATTGAAGTATTTTCTAATTTTTCTCAGCAATACGTTAAGAGTTTCCAGTGTGGAAATCTTTCCCAAATTTAATTTCATAAATCCTAGGTATTTTATGTGATTTGATGCAATTTTAAATAATAATATTTTATATAATTTGCAATTATACACAGATAAAATGTTTGTATATCAATTTTGTGTGCATTGACTTTACTGATTCACTTATTCTAAATTTTTATTTATTCTTCTAGAATTTTAAAGTAATAATGACATTCTGAAAATAATAGTTTCACTTCTTCCTTGTCAATTTTTTTTATACCTCTTAGTTCTTTTTTTTAAAATTTATTGCATAGGCTGTAGGCTAATACCTCTAGTAAAATGTTGATTAGAACAATAATAGTAGACATCTTTGATTTTTGCCCAAGGTATAAGAAAAACATTCAATAATTTCTCATTAAGTATGTTGTTAGTTACAGGCTTTCTTTGTAAATAGCTCAGATTATAAAAGCCTGTTTCTATTCTTAGCTAGCTAAAGTTTTTGTTTTGTTTTGTTTTTTTATTATTTTGTTTTTAAATAAATGAGTATCATAATTTATCAATGAACTTCATACCTCTATTAAGATGAAAATGATTTTTGATTGGCAAAATGTTAAACCAACCTTGCATTCTTGGAATAAAGCCCATTTTTAAAATTTTTTATTTTATTTTTATTTTTTATTTTTTTGAGACAGAGTTTCACTGTTGTTGCCCAGGCTGGAGTGCAATGGCATGATCTCAGCTCACTGCAACATCTGCCTCCTGGGTTCAAGCGATTCTCCTACCTCAGCCTCCTGAGTAGCTGGGAATACAGGCATGTGCCACCAAGCCTGGCTAATTTTGTATTTTTGGTAGAGGTGAGGTTTCTCCATGTTGGTCAGGCTGGTCTCGAACTCCCGACCTCAGGTGATCCACCAGCTTCAGCCTCCCAAAATGCCGGGATTACAGGCATGAACCACCCTGCCAGGCCTGTAAAGGTGTTTTTTTCTTTGTTTCTGTTTGTTTGTTTGTTTACCATGTGTGTTTATTGCTACCCGTATATGCTAATGAAAGATTTTCACCTGTAATCTTGCTGTCTTATGACTTTTGATGTCAGGGTTGTGCTAGCCCCATTAAACAGTTTAAAAAGTAGTCTCTCATTTTATTTTTTAGATAAATGTGTATAACATTGGTATTATTTATCCCTTTAACATTTGAAGAAACTCATCAGCAAAGCCATCTGGGGGTGGGTTATCTTTCCTTCTTTCCTTATTTGCTTCTTTCTTGCCTCCCTGTCTTCTGCCTTTCTCTCTCTTTTTTGGAAATTTTTGGAATACAGATTCACTTACATTAACAGTTATTAAATTACTCAGCTGTCATAATAATTTTTTGCAGTAGTCTTAATGCCTGCTACTCTATAATGACCACATTGAAGCAGCGTAAATTCTTTTCTAAATGAATGAAATGTTGTTAATGTATTTCTGTACATAAATATAAAATATTATAGAACATTTTTAATTGAGGCAGTTTTAAACTCTGGCTAGTGATTTAGTGATCATTCACTTTTGTCTTTGTATTCTTGTGTGTTTTATAATTTATTTTCTGAATAGAGTACATGTATCACAGTGAGAAAAGCAATGGGATTTATTCCTTTAAAAAAGTTCTGACAAAAAAAGATAAAGATATTTGTTACTGTTACTCAGTTAGAGTAATATTTTAGTTAAAATAATAGCAGAGACGATAAGCATGAGGATGAATTTTAATAGAAGTTGAAAAGATTTTCTTTGTTTCCTCTTTGTGACAATCAATGTGAGCCCCTTGGAAATAGAAACTGTGTGAATCCTAAACACTGTAGTATAGCAGCATACTATGATTGTTAACAATTCCTATGATATCTATTACTGTAATAATCTCAGTCATTATCTTGATTTCTCAATTCCTGTGTATAGATGACAAATTTGATGGAGAATTCATTTTTCTATTTTATATGTCTATGCATGCTTGGAGGCAGAATTTAATGAACAGATCAGTAAAGATTCTTTGGGTGAATAAACAGGATAAGAAAACAAAATCCATTTTATCTATCTCTAGGAATGGAGAGATTATCTTTGTTATTCTGAAGCACAGGTAGCTAACAGAAGCAGCTGTTTATCCCTTTAAAATACACATCTGTTTATCCCTTTAAAATATACAGATATATTCACCAATATTCTCATTCAGCGGGTCTAAGGAAGGGTCCTGGAATGCATGGTTCTCAAAACCTTCATATGTACTTCTTATCATATCTTATCAAGTATGGGAACTACTGTTATTCTATTTATTACTTTTGCTTTAAAATACCTACAAAGATTATAGAGGGGCAAATCTGCATATTTATTGTTGTCAGGATGGCGTTTCTCTAGCACTATTGACATTTTGGGATAGCTAATTTTTGTTGTAAGGGGCTTTCCTGTGCATTATACATTTTTAAGCAATATCCCTAGCCTCTACCCACTAAATTCCAGTTGCATACTCTACTCTAATTGTGAAAATAAAATGCTACCAGTTGAGAACACTGGGTTAAAACAATTGCCCTTTATATGAAATAAGGAAAGCAGCTCTACAATTTGTGTAAATGGCTAAATTATCATGTAAATAAGAAAGCAATAAAACTCAGGAGCAGAGCAATGAATATGTCAGAGCTGCATAGCTTTTTTAATTCAGCAGGTGTGTCCTTCATTTCAGATACTCAGTATCACAGCCAGCCTCCAACACCCTTCCATGTTCAAGGTCCAGATTCCTTCATACTGACCATTTTTATATTAACTTCTTTTTTGCCCCGAGACATCATGTCTTTTTTGTTTATATCTGTACATCCTTTTTAAAACATATTTGGCAAATGAATCCCATTTCTTATACGTGGTTCTTGATTTCTGATAACAAGATCCCTTCCTTGACCAATACTTGAACTAATCATCTTAATTTTACTCCCTCTAGTTTCTTGAGTGAAACACAGTATCTTATCCAGACCCCATGCTCCCTACATATCTAGCACAGGTAATCACAGCTGTTGACTTTGAAGATTCGTCCTAGTTCTATACACATTTTCCAGTCACTTTGCTACATGGACAGGAATCACAGGGTCCTCCCTCTCATAGGAGCTGAAAGAGTAATGTATCAGGCTTTGTTTAAGACTGATGCCAGGGAGCCCCTGGACTGGAGAAGGCCTCTATTATTTGGAAGTGTAGATTAGGTAAGTTCTTAGAACCTCATGTATAGTTCACAGTTCTTAATTAGGACCTGATATGATTTGGCTCTATTATCATCTTGAATTGTAATCCCCACGTGTTGAGAAAGAAACCTGGTGGGAGGTGACAGGATCATGGGGGCATTTCCCCCCATGCTGTTCTCATGATAGTGAGTGAGTTCTCATGAGATCTGATCAAGTGGCAGTTCCCCCTGCACTCTTTGTCACCTGCTGCCGTGTAACATGTGCCTTGCTTCCCCTTGGCCTTCCACCATGATTGTTAAATTTTCTGAGGCCTCCCCAGCCATGGGGAACTGTGAGTCGATTAAACCTCCTTTCTTTGTAAATTACGAAGTCTCGGATAGTATCTTTATAGCAGTGTGAGATCAGACTAGTACAAGACTTTAAAATTAAGTCTGAGTGAACAGGGAGATAATGTGCTGGTTACATGGTTAAGATGTTAATGAAGATCATACCTGCCTTGATTTGAAGTGAATAAAAGCCTTAGAATGGGGACACTTAGAACCACTTCCTTGTGGATTCTGCTGTATACTGTTCATACAAACCCAATGACCCAAAGCACAACTGAGTGAATGATAAGGAAGGTACAGAGGATGTACATCCATTTTATTGCTAGATGCACCTGTGCAGACACTAAATGGGTGACAGTAAAGGGAAAGATTTAATACTGTTTCCTTGCAAGGTTAATAATCAGCATGTTATGCAGAACACTCAGCCTTTCTGGGATTGAAAAAATGCTGAGTAGACCAGAAACAAAAAATGTAAGCGATCTTTGTTTCTAATAACTTTTTTCCCGCTTCCATGTGACTTTCTAATTTTCTCTCATTAAGTGCCGTGAAAAACAATCATTTCACTTCTGATAAGGTTTTAGTGCCTCAATAATTTCTATTTTCAACCACTGGAAAGACAGTCTCTAGAATCTCTGTTCTTGTATTTTGGAAATAATGGGGAAATTTATTGACTAAAGTTCCAACAGACTCTAAACTCTGGAAAAGGTAGAAAGATATATATGCACAAAGAAATGCTTCACAGATTATCAAGGAGATAAAAAACTAATAGACTCTTTCCATGGTAAGACCCAAAAAGAAGAGCTTTTCTCTAACAAGAAACAATACTCAATAATCTTTTTGTATGATAACAAGAATTCACAAAAATCTACTTTTGGCTGGTGCATAATGGGAAAAAAATAATAGCAAAAAATTGAGCTTTGTATGTGACCAGTTAGGTCAGTTTGTTAAGATGTGGCATTAAGTGAGATCAGATCACATCATTTCATTTTTAGAAATGACTTTTACAATTATCAACTTAAACCATTTCATTATAAAAATGAGAAAAATGAGCCTCATAAAGGTCAAGTAAGTTTTCCAAGAAAGGACTTTTGATTAGTGCTCTCCTACACATAAGTTCTATGTTATTTTCTCTATTTCATGCAGTTTCTACATGAGTTATGTCCTTTGCCCTATGCTGTTCTTTAGCACACAGATTTCTATTTTTTTGTATCAACTATATGCATGACATTATGTTTCATAAAATGGATTTATTATTTTAAACAGTGAATATTTCACAATTAGTATTCATAGTTCATCCTCATTTTATAGCTGAAGAAACTGAGTCTCAGGGGAGTCATGTGGATTCCTGAACATTACAAAGTTAGTAAGTGTCATGGTTAAAATTCAAATCCAATAGGTTCATATCAGCCAAGTCCATAGTCATTTTAGCAGACAGTGATGATTTTCCAGTTTTAGGTCTGCTAAAGAATAAAGAAAAAAGTGAAGAAATTTAAATCAGCAAATCTTACTTATTTCAGTAAATGTTAATTTCACTACTGTGTAATAGCTATATTTATTAAATTATATATGTAGGCAAAAACAAGCAAACTAAAAGAAAACAAAAACACAACTATATCACTTGGAAACAAGTTTTAGTATCATTTGGTCTTTTGTAATCTTTCAATAGGCTTATAAAAGTGAATGTATGTAGACTTCCACTTCAGTCCAGGAGGATTAACAGGTATTTGATTTGCCCTCATGTCTTAACTAGAAACCAGACAACTATATGAAACAATGGTTTTCAGTTATTGTACAGCAGGCAGTGCAGAACTGTGATCCCAGAGAGAAGGAAAATAAATGAGATAATTCCTATAATTGCAATAGTTTAGTTTCTAGAAGTAGTTTCCAGGTAACAACAGAAGAGAAACAAACTCAGAAATCTCTGTGAGTGGAGAAAAAAAAGGGGTTAGTGTTCGGGGATACTGAGGTGCTCATAATTTGTGGGACAGACCACTAGAGAAAAAGAAGCTTAACTAGGTATAAGAACAGACCTTGAAAGGTTGTAACTGATCCCCAGTAACTCCACTGCATACCAGAACAAAGAGGGCAATATTATTTTAAAACTACCATACAGAAACAAATAATGAAAAATACAAAATGTACAGCATACAATGAAAATCACCAGGCATGTAAAGAAGCAGAAAGATAAGACCAACAATAAAGATAAAATTTAAGAAATGTAAACAAATCTAGAAATCACCATTGCAGTTAGCAGAGGACATAATAGCAGTGACTATAAATATGTTCCAGAAGTTCAAAGAAGTAAGTGAAAATAGGAACATGGTGAAGAGAGAAATAGAATAGATAAAAAATAAAAAATTGAAGTTTTAGATATAATAATGCAATATCTTTTAAAAGTATATTTGTGATATTAAGAACAGATTAAATTATGTATTTCAAAAGAAAAAGTGGTAAACATGAAGTCATAGGAAAAAAGAAAACTATCCAACATAAAACATAAAGAGAATAGAACACCAAAAACTTGTGGGACAATTTCAAGTATAATTAGATCTACAGAATAAAGGGAGAGAGTCAGAAAAAAAATGTTTAAAGAAATAATTGCCAAATTTTTTTTCAAATTTAATAAAATTTATAAACCCGTGAATTCAAAAGCTCAACAAATTTGAAGCAGAAAAAAGAAGAAAAAGAAAACACTACTATGGCACATCCTGATTAAGTTGGTGAAAACCAGAGTTAAACAAAAGCCAAATCTACTCAGTCCAGAATTTTACATAACATGGCATATAGCTTGCAAACAAACACAGCATAGCTTGACTCCTAAATAAACATATGGCATTAGATGTCATTTAATGATCACCCTTTAAAAAAAATTGCTGTAACTTCAGTAAAGAGCATCTTTACTGAATACATACATGCTTAATATGAAGCAGATGTATGTATCAGTGTAACTATCACCCTTAAATTGAATATACATCATTCCAGAAGGTTCTTTAAAAATTTTTTTTTTATATTTACATAGTAGGTGTGTATATTTTGGGGGTACATCAGATGTTATGATACAGGCGTGCAGTGTGAAATAAGCACACCATGGAGAATGGGGTATCTAAACCCTCAAACATTTATCCTTTGAGGTACAAACAATGCAATTACATCTTTAAGCTATTTAAAAATATACAATTAAAGTATTATTGACTATAGTTACCCTATTGTTCTATCAAATAGTAGGTCCTATTCATTCTTTCTATTCTTTGTGCCCATTAACCATCTCCACCTTCCTCCCAACCCCTGGTAACCATCCTTCTACTCTCTATGTCCATGGGTTCCTTCATATCAAATCAATCAAAGCATGATTTGATTTTTAGATCCCATAAATGAGTGAAAACATGCAATGTTTGCCTTTCTGTGCCTATTTCACTTAACGCAATGACATCATTTCCATCCATGTTGTTGAAAATGACTAGATCTCTTTCTTTTTATGACTGAATACTGCTCCATTATGTTTATATACCACATTTTCTTTATCTATTCATCTGTTAATGGACACCTAGGTTGCTTTCAAATCTTAGCTATTTATTGTAAACAGTGCTGCAACAAACATAGGAGTACAGATTTCTCTTTGATATACTGGTTTCCTTTCTTTTGGGTCTATATCCAGCAGTGAGATTGCTAGATCATATGGTAGCTCATTTTTCAGTTATTTCAGGAACCTCCAATCTGTTTTCCATAGTGGTGATACTAATTTATATTCCCACCAACAGTGTACGAGGGTTCCCTTTTCTCCACATTCTCTCCAGCATTTTTATTGCTTGTCTTTTGGATAAAAGACATTTTAACTGGGGTGAGATTATATCTCATTGAAGTTTTGATTTGCATTTCTCTGATGATCATTGATGTTCAGCACCATTTCATATGCCTGTTTGTCATTTGCATGTCTTCTCTTCAGAAATGTCTATTCAAATCTTTTGTCCATTTTTTGATTGGATTATTAGATTTTTTTCCTATAGAGTTGTTTGAGCTTCTTATATCATCTGGTTATTAATCCCTTGTCAGATGGGTAGTTTGCAAATATTTTTTCCCATTCTGTGGGTTGTCTCTTTACTTTGTTGGCTGTGTTCTTTGCTATGCAGAAGCTTTTTATCTTGATGTGATCCCATGTGTCCAGGTTTGCTTTGGTTGTCTGTGCTTGTGGGGTGTTGTTCAAGAAGTCTTTGTCCAGACCAATGTCCTGGAGATTATCTCCAATGTTTTCTTGTAGTAGTTTCATAGTTTGAGATCTTAAGTGTTTAATCCATTTAGATTTGATTTTTTATATGATGAGAGATAGGGGTGTAGTTTCATTCATTTGCATATGACTATCCAGTTTTCCCAGCAGCATTTATTGAAGAGACTGTCTTTTTACTAGTGTATGTTCTTGGCACCTTTGTCAAAAATGAGTTTCCTGTAGGTGTGTTGATTTGTTTCTGGGTTCTCTCTTCTGTTCCGTTAGTCTATGTGTCTGTGTTTATGCCAGTACCATGCTGTTTTGGTTAATATATGTCTGTAGTATAATTTGAAGTCAGCTAATGTGATTCCTCCAGTTTTGTTCCTTTTGCTTAGGATAGCTCTGTCTATTCTGGGCCTTTTATGGTTCCATATATATTTTAGAATTTTTTTATTTCTTTGAAGATTGTCTTTGATATTTTGTGAGGGATTGCATAGAATCTGTAGGTTGCTTTGGGTAATATGGACATTTTAACAATATTGATTCTTCCAATTCATGAACATGAAATATGTTTCCATATTTTGGTGTCCTCAATTTCCTTCATCAGTGTTTCATAGTTTATAGAGATCTTTCATATCTTTGATTAAGTCAACTCCTAGGTGTTTAATTTTACCTGTGGCTATTGTAAATGGGATTACTTTTTAAATTTCTTTTTCACATTGTTCACTGTTGGCATATAGAAATGCTACTGATTTTTGTATGTTAATTTTGTGTCCTGTAACTTTATTAAATTTATCAGTTCCTGTAGTTTTCTTTTTGAGTCTTTAGGTTTCTCCAAATATAACATCATATCATCAGCAAACAGGAATAATTTGACTTCTTCCTTTCCAATTTAGATGCCCTTTATATCTTTCTCCTGTTTAACTGTTCTAGCTAGGACTTCCAGTACTATGTTGGATAACAGAAGGTTCTCTTATAATCCTTCTCAGAGATAATAATTCTGCTTTCAAAAATTAAAGATTAAATTTTGTCTAGTCTCAAACATCATATGAATTAAATCATATTATAATAACTTGTGTGTCTGTCTTCTTTCATTCAACATATTATCTGTGAGAATTATCTATGATTTTGCATTTTTCAGGAATACTTTTTGTTGATTTTATAAATGCACTAAAATTCATCCATTCTCTTTTTTGTAGATGTTTGAGTTGCTCCCAGTTTTATGCTACCATGAATGAGGTCAGTAGAAATATTTTTATACATACTTTTGGCTAATGTAGTCAATTATGTTTTTGTGATGTATACCTAAACATGGCATTGTTGGATCATAAGGTAGAAGTCTGCCTAGGCTTAATAGACATTGTCAAGAGTTACTCACAGTAATTGAAGTAATTTATATTTCTACCAACACTACATGAGAGTTTCGGTTTCTTCACTTTCTCACCAACAGTTGACATTGTCTGTCTTCTTAATTTTAGTTTTTGTTTTTCTCTTGGAGTAAGTTGATAAATCATTGAGATTTTACTTTGTGTTTTCTTGATGCATAATCATGTTGAGCATATTTTATATGCTTATTGGCCATTTAGTTATCTACCTTTTGCTTGTTCAAGTTTCCCGTTTTTAAAGTGTATCTTTGGTCATTTAATTATGAATTTGTAGGATTCATTTATAACTTGGATATGTATTCTTTGTTAGATATATTTTTTTATGTATCTTCTTCCAGTTTTTTTTTGTACTTACCAATTTCAACGAACAAAAGATCTTGACTTCAAAGAAGTCCAATTTATCAATATTTTGGTTTTGGAGTGAGCGTATTTCTGCTCTGTTTAACAAATATTTGTTACCCAAGTTCTCGGAATTATTTTCCTATATATTCTTGAAGATTTATTGTTTTACCTTCCATAAACCTGTAGATCTATTTTCCATTTCAGATTAATTTTTACATATGGCATAAGGAATGAGTAAAAAATTATTTGATTTTCTATAAGGTTATCTAATTGTTCCAGCACTATTTACTTAAAAGATTATTTTTACAATATTCAGCTGATGTTACCCCTATTTTATAAATCGTGTGAATATATATTTATACAGTAGTCCCCCCTTATCTGCAGGATATCTGTGAAGGATTTTTAATTTTTTCCTAATATATAGAAATAAAATTGAATTCTGGATATTTACTTCTAATCTAATGACTATAGTAATTTGACTCAGGGATAGACTGTTTGGATTTAGATCAATTGACATTTGCTGAACTTCTCAAATCCACAAAGTCATGTCTTTGATCAAATTAGATATTATTTAGTCAATATTTTTAAAATGTGGTTTCTGCCCTATTCTCTCTGTTATCCCATTATTAAACTCCAATTATAAGTAGGTTAGATATTTTGGCTGTATGGTATTATTTTTCTCATATTTTAAATATTTTTCTTACTTTTCTTTACACTTTTTTTCTGTGATATAGTGTGCTTGCGGAGACTTTGCATTATCATGTTCCTGTAAAGATTGTTGAGTTTCTATTTTGGTTTGTAGGGTTTTGACTTCTTTTATTTTAAAATTGAAATATGAGGGTTTCATCTTGATTCTATTGGTGCTTTGTTAGAGGCTATTGAGGCTATGTTAGACTGGTTCTGTTTTAGTTTTGCCTTTACATCTAAGGCACAATCATTTAGAGGTCACAACTGAATACCTATTGTCTTTTGTATTGCATGTAAATTCTACTGGACCTGGATTCCAACATATACCATGTCTTGTGCAACCTCTCTCCTTTGCTAGGTCTTCTAGCTGTCTGTTTTATGTGTGTGAAGCTTAGGAGTCAATCAAGGTTGGGAGAGAATTTTTTACACAGGTTTTTAGAGAATTTTTCTCTGCTACTCTCTCCTGCATATCAAGTTCCAGCCGCATTGGCAAGCCAGAACTATGAAAAATGTATTTAAAAATGCAGTTAAAGAGAAATTCAATGTGAATATTAATCTCCTCTTGTGTGCTTCGTTTGTATTAATTACTGGTGCTTTCTGATGGTAACAAAAGTTTGGTTTGGTCCAGCTTTCGTAATTGCCCGGGATGGAGGAGTCAGTCTGATAGAGCTACTTTTTCATGGCCCATATTAGTTTTTCAAAGGATACAAAACATACTGCAAATAATTGCAAACAACACACTCATGCTAAGCTAATTGACATTTGTCTAACTTGTAGAAACAGTAAGAGGTTTCAGTATTTATTGCAAACACTTTATATCAAATACCTCAGTGATTGCTGAATCTCAAGACTAAAACCACCAATAAAAGTAAACATTTTGTATTTCAGAATTAAGACCCAAACCTATATGCTCATACTCACCTTAAGTAATCAATATTAATTAATTTTTTCATTCCTTGTTAAATTAATATTTGTTGATAAACTACCAGTTGCCAAGTAATCTTCAAAAGTGTGTGAAACAACTAGAAAAGAGAGATCAAATTGATAAACTGCATCATAGTTAAGTTTAATTCTACTGTGCGAGATGTCTTATCATTATAGATGTCAAAAATAAATGTATCCTTATGTTTTAGAGCAAGAATTAACCCTCAAAAAAGTAAATAGGTGAAAGATTAAGTAATAAGAAACTGCAGAATACTCTAGCAAATAGGAAATTTTTTAAATATTATAATGTCATACATTGTTAGAAATGTAACAATATATACACACAGATGAGAAGCTAAATCTTTATTTCAAGAAAATAGTAGGCTGGGCGTGGTGGCTCCTGCCTGTAATCCCAGCACTTTGGGAGGCCCAGGCGGGCAGATCAAGGGATCAGGAGTTCGAGACCAGCCTGAACAACTTGGTGAAATCTCGTCTCTACTAAAAATACAAAAATTAGCTGGTTGTGATGTCACATGGCTGTAATCCCAGTTACCCAGGAGGCTGAGGCAGGAGAATTGCTTGAACCTGGGAAGTGGAGGTTGCAGAGAGCGGAGGTCATACCACTGCACTCCAGCCTGGGTGACAACAAAACATAATATGAGTACAGTTGTTCTCAAGGAAAATCAGGCAATATACATATCCACATTTTAATAATATTTATAGCCTTTGAAATGATAATTTCATTTTCAAGAATTATCTTAAAAACTATCTGATGTGTACAAATATACATACAAAATCATGTTCATCTGACCATTATTTATAATGATAAAAATAAAAAGCCACCTAATAAATATTTTCAAGGGACTAGCTATGTGATAAGACTATTTGTATGTATTCTCAAAATACAGCTAAGATTATGAGAACATTCTGGACATAGAATGTAAAGTAAAATAAGGTATCAAAAAATATTTTCACTATTGTTGTCATTCCTATATTTATATTTTAACAAAAAAATTTGTTAAAAAGTGTGTTTGATTACCCCCACCCCCACCTTATATTAGGAATGTTCACTATATGATGATGTAATAAGTAATTTTTATTATGTAATAAGTAATGTAATAAGTAATGATGTAATTTTTATGATTTTTTTTTCATTTTTTTTTTACTTCAATAGGTTTTTGGGGAACAGGTGGCTTTTGGTTACATGAATAAGTTCTTTAGTGTACACCGTACCCAATGTGTAGTCTTCTATCCTTTCCCACCACTCGCGCTTTTCCCCTGGGTCCCCAAAGTCCAATATATCATTCTTATGCCTTTGAGTCCTCATAGCTTAGCTTCCACATATGAATGAAAGCATATGATGCTTGTTTTTCATTTCTGAATTACTTCACTTAGAATAGTAGTCTCCAGTTTCATCCAGATTGCTGTAAATGACATTATTTCACTCCTTTTATGACTGAATAGTATTCCATGATATTTATATATGTGTGTGTATGTGTATATGCACCACATTTTCTTCATCCACTCGTTGATTGATGGACATTTGAACTGGTTTCATACTTTTGCAATTCCAAATTATGCTGTTATAAGCATGTGTGTGCAAGTATCTTTTTTGTGTAATGACTTCTTTTCATCTGGGTAGATATCTAGTAGTGGGATTACTGGATGAAATGGTAGATCTACTTTTAGTAAGAATCTCCACACTCTTTTCCACAGTGGTCATACTAGTTTACATTCCCTCCAACAGTGTAAAATTGTTCCCTTTTCACCTCATCCACACCAGCATCTATTTTTTTTTAAATTTGTTGATTATGGCCTTTTTTGTAGAAGCGAGGTGGTATCACACTGTGATTTGGGTTTGCATTTCCCTGATAATTAGTGATGCTGAGCATTTTTCTATGTGCTTCTTAGCCATTTGTATATCTTCTTTTGAGAATTGTCTATTCATGATGGGATTTTTTTTTCTTACTGGTTTGTTTGATTTCCTTGTAGATTTTGGATATTAGTCCTTTGTTGGATGTATAAATTGTGAAGATTTTCTCCTACTCTGTGGGTTGTCTGTTAACTCTGCTGATTATTTTTTTTTTTTTTTTACTATGTAGAAGCTTTTTTGTTTAATTCAGTCCCATCTATTTATGTTTGCGTTTGTTCCATTTGCTTTTGAGTTCTTGGTCATGAAGCCTTTACCAAAGCCAATGTACACAAGGGTTTTTCCAATGTTATCTTCTAGAATCTTTATGGCTTCAGGTCTTAGATTTATGTCTTTGATCCATTTTGAGTTGAGTTTTGTATAAGGTGAGAAATGAGGATCCAACTTTATTCTTCTACATGTGGCTTGCCAATTATCCCAGCACCATTTGTTGAACACAGTGTTTTTTCCCAACTTTATGTTTTTGTATACTTTGTTGAAGATCAGTTGGCTGTAAGTATTTGGGTTTATTTCTGAGTTCTCTATTCTGTTCTATTTGTCTATGTGCTTATTTTTATACCAGTACCATACTGTTTTGGTGACTACGGCCTTATAGTATAGTTTCATGTCAGGTAATGTGATGCCTCCGGATTTTTTTTTTTTTTTTTTTTTTTGCTTAATCTTGCTTTGGCTATGTGGGCTCTTTTTTGGTTCCGTATGAATTATAGGATTGTTTTTTCTAATTCTGTGATGAATGATGGTGGCATGTTGATGGGAATTGCATTGAATTTACAGATTGCTTTTGGCGGTGTGGTCATTTTCACAATATTGATTGTACTCATCCATGAACATGGGGTGTGTGTTTCTTTTGTTTGTATTGCATATGATTTCTTTCAGCAGTGTTTTCTAGTTTGTGCAAGTAGAGTTCTTGCACATCCTTGGTTAGGTATATTCCTAAGTATTCTTTTTTTTTTTTTTTTTTGCCGCCATTGTTAAAGGGGTTGAGTTCTTGATTTGAGTCTCAGCTTGGTCACTGTAGGTGTATAGCAGAGCTACTGATTTGTGGACATTAATTTTGTATCCTAAAACTTCAATGAATTCATTTACCAGTTTTTTTAATAGTTACATTTTATTGTTATCTCTGCTAAATTTATATTTTTGTATATTTTTAAAGCAGCAACATATTTAGTTAAGAAGTTCAAAAGTATAAATCAGTCATGGAGGTCTAAATGGATTTTTAGTTGTGGAAATACATATTTGTTTGGTTACCAAAGAGATACTTTATTGAATTCTGCATTTTAAAGGTAGTGACAAGATTCTGCCTACCTTCCAAAATGTTAAAGTAAGGGCTCAGGTTTTAAGAAACCTTATTATTCATTCTACAGCTTCCACTCACAAAGGTATTATCTACTATCTTTCTATCTATGCTTCACCTATTGATTGGTTCATAAATTTATATTGATGAAAATAGAAATGGTTAAAACTAAATCTCCTTTGACAATTACGTGTTGGAAGACGATTAAAGACTTCAACCCATGATTGCGTATGCTTTATTATACATGAGTTAAACACACAGCAAACAACCTGGCATGTGACAGACACTTCAACTGTTTGTGAAATAAGTGGATGCACTAAACTTACTAAGGTATTTTCTAAGAATTTTCATGTGACAACATATTTGGGCAGCAGTTATGTCACTCAGAATCTTTTTAGGTTTTCCTTCCAAGGTCACCATTTCTATAGCTTCTGACCAGAAAGCCCCACTTCCTTGTTGCTATAGAACGTTGCCTTGCACTCTGGTTTTTTTTAGATAATTCTTATTTTTCAGAAGACATTAATTATTGCCCAATTTTTAAATTCTAACGTCAGGCTTTAAGTAGTTTAGGTACTATCACTGACATCAGAACCTCAGGTTACCTGAAAATACAACTTTGTTTCTTGCTGACAATGTAGATCTTTCAAAATACAGTGTTATCAACTGAAAGCTAAAGAGAACATTATGACTCTTGATAATACTTGACAGAGAAGGTTCTGCATCTTAATGTGTCATTTTTTCAATGAACACTTTGGTGTGCTGCAGTTAATATGATGTTATATGTAAACATATATATATATATATATATAATATATTCATACAGAGAATACAGTAAGGTTAAATATGACAAGGTAATTTTATTTTATGTGCTTTGTGCCCTTTATTTCACTTACATGCTTGTTAAGAGAAGGATCATAGAAACTGAAACCCCAGAATCAGTTATTGCATTTAGGATTTCAAAAACTGAAAATGAAATATCGAGTTCCCACCACCTAATAAGAGCATTCCATAAATGGAAGGCAAATAATCCCTTTCAATTGCCTAATTTAAGAGAGGTTCTTTGGGGAGAAGACTATTGCAAATAGAATGCATTGTTGAAAAACAAGCATTTTATTTGCTAGATCTATTTGCTTAAATAGAACAAGGCTTTCATAGCACTGGAAAGTGTGAAAAGCTTATATAGACATTAGTAGTATCCTAATTTTATTTTAAATTGAGAAAGTGTTTAGAATATGCAATTTTAGACATATACAATGTCTTTATAGGTCATCAATTCAAAACTTCATTTTAATTGATTAGGAAATGATGCCTGGAACAATGAAGCTCATCTCTGGCAGCATAGCTAACCAGTGACTACGACAGTACTAAAGCTAAAATCTACATTGATCCTACCACGGCACAGAAATCTACATTTTTTAACCCAGTGCTTCTACTGCCACATTAAACTCCTGCATTGTGAAAGAAAGAAATATTTGGTTGAATGAAGCACTTTATGATAAAAATGAAGAGATCGAAGGAAGATTGATACAGTATTGCAAGATAGTGGCAGAACTTGGAATCAGAAACAGCAGGGTGATACTCCTGTACAACATTATTTTCTCATAGCCTGACACTTAAAAATGCCATTTTAACTACAGCACACCAAATGTCCATTAAAAAAATTACAAGTCAATTATACATATGCAAGGTTTACTCTAAAACTAGTAACAGCCAACATTTTTGAAAGCCTACTATGTAAGAAATGGATGATACATGCAATAAATGTGTTCAAGGAAAAACTACAAATTAAATTTAGTAGAGTGTATTTGAGCAAAGAAATGGTTTATGAACGAGGCACTACCCTGAACCAGTATTTAGAAAGTCCCACCCAGCAATGTGCACAGGCAGTATTTATCCACAGGGGGAAGAGAAAAGTAACATAAATAGCCTGATTGGTTATAGCCTGATGTTTGCTTTATTTGGACCCGTCTGAGCAATTTGCAGTCTGTGATTGGCTGAAAGCTTGGGTGTTATGATTGGCCAAGACCCAGTTACTTGTTACAAGAATATACTTCAGTTAGGTGAGGTAGTAGTTTTATTTTTCTGGATTTGTTTTTCTAGTAGAATTATCCTTTCATTTTGTATGTATGTATTTATTTTTTTGAAGATGGCATTTAATAAAATTTAAGTAATGCCTAAGTACTTGAGCTCTGCTAGTTTACTAATACATTTTTTTAATTATACTTTAAGTTCAGGGGTACATGTGCAGAACGTGCAGTTTTGTTACATAGGTATACACGAGCCACGGTGGTTTGCTGCATCCTCAACCCATCACCTACATTAGGTATTTCTCCTAATGTTATCCCTCCCCTAGCCCCCCACCCCCTGACAGGCCCCGGTGTGTGATGTTCCCCTCCCTATGTCCATGTGTTCTCATTGTTCAACTCCCACTTATGAATGAGAACATGCAGTGTTTGGTTTTCTGTTCTTGTGGTAGTTTGCTGAGAATGATGGTTTCGAGCTTCATCCATGTCCCTGCAAAGGACATGAACTCATCCTTTTTATGGCTGTATAGTATTCCATGGTGTATGTGTGCCACATTTTCTTTATCCAGTCTATTATTGATGGACATTTGGGTTGATTCCAAGTCTTTGCTGTTGTGAATAGTGCCACAGTAAACATACGTGTGCACGTGTCTTTATAGTAGAATGATTTCTAATCCTTTAGGTATAAACCCAGTAATGGGATTGCTGTGACAAGTGGTATTTCTAGTTCTAGATCCTAGAGGAATCACCATACTGTCTTCCACAATAGTTGAACTAATTTATACACCCACCAATAGTGTAAAATCATCTCTATTTCTCCACATCGTCTCCAGCATCTGTTGTTTCCTGACTTTTTAATGATCGCCATTCTAACTGGCGTGAGATGGTATCTCATTGTGGTTTTGATTTGCATTTCTGTAATGACCAGTGATGATGATGAGCATTTTTTCATATTTCTGTTGGCTGCATAAATGTCTTCTTTTGAGAAGTGTCTCTCTGTTCACATCGTTTGCCCACTCTTTGATAGGGTTGTTTGTTTTTTCTTGTAAATTTGTTTAAGTTCTTTGTAGATTCTGGATATTAGCCCTTTGTCAGATGGATAGATTGCAAAAATTTTCTCCCATTCTGTAGGTTGCCTGTTCACTCTGATAATAATTTCTTTTGCTGTGCAGAAGCTCTTTAGTTTAATTAATTTAGTTTAATTGTCGATTTTGGCTTTTGTTGCAATTGCTTTTGGTGTTTTAGTCATGAAGTCTTTGCCCATGCCTATGTCCTGAATATGTAGCCGTGAGGAAATATACTTATAATTACCATCTCTAGCTTAAGTAAAGCTAAAGGAGAAAATATGATTATAAGTATTTGTAAGTATTTTGGTATGATGCTAGTTGTTTTTTAATGTCTTCTCTGCCTTGCTATAGCTAACCAAAAAAGCTAAATCTTGTCATTTAAATAGGTGGCCTTAGTTATATAGCATGGCATTTAGCTTAATAATTTCAATTTCCTTCATTCATTCTACTAAATTGCTCCAACTGTAATATTACTACACTGTACTTTACATGAGGAGCAATATTATAACATTCAAAACAAGTATTTACTCTGTTTTATCATTCATGGGTTTTTCAAAAAAGAACACAACTTATTAACAAGTAGTCAAACGTAACATGCAAATGCTTTTTTTCATCATGATTTTTAAGTATGTTCTGGCTCCCAATATGACAATTTTGCCTACTGAAATTTTCATTCCAGCCTAAGGTATTTGGTAGAAAGATGCTTAAAACTTACTTCTGAGTGACATTAGCTCAATTGCCCAGTTTTCAGGAGACAACCAAAGCTAACCTTTATTATCATGTTTTACCGTTTATAAAATGCTTCATGTGTGGTCCTATTTGATTCCAGGATATTTTTTTTTTTTTTTTTTTTTTTTTTTTTGGAGACAGAGTCTCGTTCTGTCAACAAGGTTGGAGTGCAGTGGCGCGATCTCGGCTCACTGCAAGCTCCACCTCCCGGGTTCACGCCATTCTCCTGCCTCAGCCTCCCGAGTAGCTGGGACTACAGGCACCTGCCACCACGCCCGGCTAATTTTTTTGTATATTTTTAGCAGAGACAGGGTTTCGCCGTGTTAGCCAGGATGGTCTCGATCTCCTGACCTCGTGATCCACCCGCCTCGGACTCCCAAAGTGCTGGGATTACAGGTGTGAGCCACTGCACCCATCCTGATTCCAGGATCTTAAATCCCATTTCACAGAAAAGAGGTAGTGACAAAAATTTATCTGTGCATACAATTAATTAGTGAGAGGACAGGGACTTGAATCTGTGTTTTCAAAACTCAGTCTCCTGTTTTTGTATTAGTCAATCCACTTTACCCTGCAGTCTTATAGCCTATGCCCTTGTCATAAAACTCCTTTGCCTGACTACGTTTACTGTGTATGTATGTAAAGAAGCTGGTATCAAATCCTCCCATTACGAGCATGGTAAAAATCCCAGCACTTTCAAATGTTCAGTGTTCATAAATATTCATTAATTGGAAACTACTACCAAAACATGCTGGATTTTATTAGGCTCTGAAGTATAAAGAGGAGAGAGAATTCAGATGCATGAGGAAAATTGCCTTTCTGAAAATGCTACAAGTAACTGTAATTCCTTAGACAGTAACAGTTTCCAAGTTTATCTACGTGGAACTCTACAATCCCAGAATGAACATGTTCCTATAAAATGAAGTGTCCCAAAAGCAAAGAAAAAGAGGAAAATGATTCTGGCACTGGTGGGTTGGTTATAACCCTAAAGAGGTGCAATTGACCTAGAGAAAACTTTGATATGGAAAATAGCTCAGATTTATCCCAATGCCTCTCACAATTAGCTCTTTTACTAAATGGGCCTATTTATCTCAATATTTCCAGGATAATTGTGGCTCAGTGATAAATAGTAAGGCACCATCTGCGCATAAAATCTTTTTATGTTCAGATTCTCTTATTATTGTATCTTGATGCTAACGCTATTCTTAAGGCCATGTATGCACTGGTAAAGAAGTAGGTGCATATTTCTTGTTGACTTTTGGTTAAATTTACAACACTAAAAGTATATTTCCTAATTTTACCTCTTGTGGGAAATTCATCTTCCGGGAAAATTAACAAAAAGTAAGGATCTGTGGTCTGCTACAAGTAGCAGCTCCAGTTTACTTGTACTGGGGTTGTATACGTAATTTAGACAGTATAGATAGTTAAATGATTTAGGCGGCAGAATACTAAAGATGTAACTTATAGGTAACTTGTTTGTAAAATTGTGTAGTACTTTCAAGTAATTTTGAATTGCGTGACACTGACAGTCAGGGAAAAGAAAATGCATGAATGTGATAAACCGTTTTCATGTTACTTAGGACCAAATGGGGAATTTAACCGTTGTGATATTCCACCAAAATAACTCAGCGCATTGATAACCATAGTGTATTTTATTTCTTATTATGAAGGAGGAACAGTATTTCATGCTAAATTTTGTTAATACTGAGCTCAAATGTGTTATCAGTCTAATTCATATCCTTCTACGGGGCAATGACTTTCAACACACGGCTGAGGGTACATACATTGTCATAAATCTTGTATATCTTTGTTGAAGTATCTGAATTTCCATTTCGCAAAAAAGTACAGATGTGCAGATGCATTGATCAACTTATTAAAGATTTTTTTGTTGTTGTTTTATGTCTGTATTGACTTTTCTCTCATGCTTAAAGGTTACTATTCTATACGTTTATAGAATGGGAGGCCATACTTCACTATTTATTATCTCCTGTTCCTCATTTTTTTGTGTGGGTATTTGCTAAATGGAAACAGCTTGGGCATTACCTTCATAAACTTTCTTTTCATGTGCCATTAGGCTTCAGCATCATTCATGCGTTAATTCATTCATTTATTTTAAAAGAAATCTCCTAAGTATATTCTGTACTATGTATGTTGATAAGCAGATACCCTTCTCTGTAAAAAATTCTTAAGACCTTGCGCTATAAATATAACTTCTGTTTTACAAAACAGAAGGGAGGACCAGAAAACTTAAGTAATTTGCCCAGAGACACATTTCCCGTGAATGAGAAAGAATCAACTAGAAAGTTAATCTTCCAAAATTAAGACTAGGTTTCTTTTAATCATTTCCAGTTGCTTCAAATGAATGCTACAACTGTATTCAGACATTTCTTTATGATGGGAGAATTAAAAGTGAATGCTTAAGGTCTTAGAATACAGAAAATAGGTAGAAAAATATTCTTCGAATTTTAGTGGGCAGCAGTAACTACTACAGACCTAGCTAGAGCACAAATTCCAGAGAAATGGCATCAGTGAAATGGCATCAGTAAAATGGCAAAGAGGTGGCTCCAAGCCCTTGTGCCCTTATAGAAAAATAGATATAAAATATATGTATATACACATATATATATGTATACACACACACACACACACACACACACACACAAAGGCAGAAATGTCAGTATCAACGTCGTCAGAACTTTGGAAAATATTCAAAGGTTTACAAAAACCTTGCCTTATTTAATAAAGAAAATGCCAACTTGAAAACAGTAGGAAAGCTTTCCCGTATTCAAACATTCCCTTGCCTCACTGTTTCCCTAGAATGTTAGCAATCTGGAAGCAATGATAGCCCATGTTTCCAGTGTGGAATTCTGGTCCAGGTTCTGGACCAAGAAGAGCAGATCTTATTTGTTCTTGTCTGTTCTAACATGTCTGGAGCCACCTAAAGCATTGACGCAAGTGCTCACCTTTGTTTTGCCTGTATCAGAACTCAGGCCAGAAAAGTGGTGTGCTTAGGTAGAAAATGCTGCAAGGTGAAATAACCTGAAAATGACTGAGACAAAAGATTATGGTTGAGAAATACACTAGATTAAAGAAAAAGAAAGCGTTGGAGGAAAAGCTGGGAAGATTTTTTGAGAAATTAGGGCATTCCAAAGCCCCAGTGTATACAGGAGAAATTAGAAAGCTATGTATACCAAACAACAGAACCCCATAATATGTAACACAAAAGAGCCAGCATTATAGGGAGAAATTGAACAGGCAGATCTATAATTATATTTGGAGATCTCAATATACCACTTCCAATAATTAATAATCCTTCTATGGGCCAATAGTTAATAAACTATCTAGATAAAAGAGCAATAAGGAAATAAAGGACTTTACCAACACTATAAACAATGTAGATCTAGTGGACATATATGGAATACTCTCCCCAATGACAGCAGAATACACTTTCTTGTCAAGTGGATCTGAAACATTCTCCAGAATAGATGATACACAAGTTAGGCCACAGAGAAGTCTCACTAAATTTAAAAAGATTAAAATCATACCGAGTATCTTCTGTAATAACAATGGGATAAAGCTAGACATAAATAACAGAAATAAAAGTGAAACATTTACAAATATGTAGAAATTAACTCTCTTAAACAACCAGTGGGTTGAAGAAGAAATCAAAGAAAATTAGAAAATACATAAAGACAAATAAAAATTAAAACATAACATACCAAATCTTATGGGATACAGTGAAAGCAGTGCTCAGAGGGAAAATGGTAGCTGTAAACAGTTATATTAAAAAAGAAAGATCTCAAATCTATAATATTATACTTTGAGGAACAAGAAAGAGATGAGCAAACTAAACTGAACATTAGCAGAAATAAGGGAATAATAGGGATTAGAGGAGAGTTAAGAAAAATGGAAAATGGAAAAACAGTATTGTGGACAGGGCAAGATGGTGCAACAGAAGCCTACACCATTGATCTTCCCAGCAGTAACACAACATTTTAACAACTATCTGCACGTAGAAAAGCACTGTCACAAGTACCAAAAATCAGGTGAGAATTATAGTACCTGATTTTAGTTTTATATCTCTGAAAAAGGCATAGAAGACAGTTGGAGAGACAGTCTTGTACAGCCGAAGCCACCCCTTCCCCGTCCCCTGGCAGCAGCTGTGTGGCATGGAAAAAGAACCTATTCTTTTGTGGGAGAGACGGTACAGTGGCTGGGGGACTTTACATTGAACTCAGTACTGCCCTGTCACAGTGGAAAGCAAAGTCCAACACCCATGCCCAGAAGGAGCATTTGGGCCAGACCTGGCCAGAGGGGAATCAATCACCCATCCCAGCAGTCAGGGCTCGAGTTTCTTGGGAAGTCTTGCTACCATGGGCCAAAGTGCTCTATGATCCTACATAAACTTGAAAGGCAGCCTAGGCCACAAAGACTGCAACTCCTAGAAAATCCTAGTGCTGGGCTGTGCTCCGACCGGGTGAACTAGGATGGCATGTGACCTAGAGAGACAACAGCTTAGGTGGCTGGTGGAAGGCTTGTGCCACCCCTCCTCTAACCTCAGGCAGTGAAGCTCACAGCAGCAAAAGTTTTGCCGTTTTGCCTTCTTTCTGCTTACAAGGAGGAGAGTGAAGAGTAAAGAGAACTTTTTTCTTGTATCTTGGATACCAGCTCAGCCACAGTAGGATAAGGCACCAGGCAGAGTCACTAGGCCCCCCATTCTAATCCCTAGCTTCTGGATGACATGTCTAGGTACATACACTGTGGGCCAAAAGGGAACTCACTGCCTTAAGGGAAGGACCCAGTTCTGGCAGGACTCATCACCTGATGTCTAAAGAGTCCTGAATTACCAGCAGTGATACCAAGTGTTGGCTTTGGGTTCTGAGGTGTGCTGACTTCAGATATGACCCAGCACATTTCCAGCTGTGGTGGCTATGGTGAAAGACCCCTTCTGTTAGAGGAAAGCAGAGGGAAAATTAAAGGGGACTTTGTCTTACACCTCAGGTATCAGCTTGACCACAGTAGAGTAGAGCATCAAGCAGGCTCGTGGTGTCCCCAGGCCCAGGCCTATGCTCTTAGACAGCATTTCTGAACTGGCCCTAGTTCAGAGGGGAGACCACTACCCTGGAGGGTGAACCCTAGACCTGGCAGTATTCACCACAAGCTGACTAAAGAGCCCTTGGGTCCTAAGTGAACATCATTGGTGGCCTGGCAGAATCCCTGGTGGGCCAGTGATTGTGCTGGCTGCAGAGAGAGGCTCCTCTGCCTATGGAAAAAGGAAGGAAAAATGTGAAGGACTTTGTATTATGTTTTGAGTGCCAGCTTAGCCACAGTAGAATGGAATATTAGGTAAAATTCTACGATTGTTTATTCCAATCCCAGGTTACCAGACAGCATCTCTGAACCCGCCCAGGGCCTGAGGAAACTAAACACCCTGAGGGAGAGGAAACAAACCTGGCTGGCTTCACTACCTGCTGATCTAGGACCTTGAGTGAATCTAGATGGTAACCAGGTAGTGGTTGGAGAGGGCCTTGAGTGAGATCCAGTGCTGTGCTGACCCAGAGCAGTCCCAGGGGTGCTTACATCACCATACCTCCAGTTCTGGGCAGCTTAACGCAGAAAGAAAGACTGTGTTTGTTTGGAGAAAGCAAGGGAAAAGAACAAGAGTCTCTGCTTGGTAATCCAGAGCATACTTCTGGATCTTATCCAAGGCTACCAAGGTGGAACCTCTATAAGTCTGCATAAATCAGTGTTATTAGGCTGGGGTCCAAGCCCCTTCAAATATCTGGAAGGTCTTCTCAAGAAGGAAAGGCACAAACAAGCCCAGACTGTAAAGAATAGAATAAATAACAATTCACTGCCCAGACACTGACAAACATCCACAAGCATCAAGATTATCCAGGAAAACATAACCTCAGCAATGAAACTAGATAAAGTATCAGAGACCAAGCTTGGAAAAACAGAGATAGGTGATCTGATCTTTCAGACAGATAATTCAAAAATAGCTGTTTTGAGGAAACTCAGAGAAACTCAAGATAACACAGAGAAGGAATTTAGAATTCTATCATATAAATTCAACAAAGAGATTGAGATAATTAAAAAGAATCAAGCAGAAATGCTAGAGTTGAAAAATGTAACTGGTATGTTGAAGAATGCATGAGTCTCTTAATAGTAGGATTGCACAAGCAGAAGAAAGAACTAGTGAGCTAGAAGACAGGCTGTTTAAAAATACACAGTCAGAGAAGACTAAAGAATGAAAGAATAACATTGATACATGCCTACTAGATCTAGGAAATAGTCTCAAAAGGGCAAATGTAGGAGTTATTGGCCTTACAGAGGAAGTAAAGATGTAGGGGTAGAAAGTTTATTCAAAAGGATAATAACAGAGAACTTTTTTTTTTTTTAAGACAGAGCCTCGCTTTTCTTGTTTATTTGTTTGTTCGGTTTTTGTTTTTTTTTTAGACAGAGTCTCACCGTGTTGCCTTGCCCAGGCTGGAGTGCAATGGAGCAGTCTTGGCTCACTGCCACTTCCACGTCCCAAATTCAAGCCACTCTTGTGCCTCAGCCTCCAGAGTAGCTAAGACTACAGGCATGTGCCATTGCACTCAGCTAATTTTTGTTTTTTAATAGAGACACAGTTTCACTATGTTGGCCAGGCTGGTCCTGAACTCCTAGCCTCAAGCAATCCACCCACCTTGGCCTCCCACAGTGCTGGGATTACAGGTGTGAGCCACTGCGCCCAGCCAGAACTTTCAAACCTAGAGAAAAATATCAGCATTTGAGTACAAGAAAGTTATAGAACACCACATTTAACTCCCAAAAAAAACTACGTCAAGGCATTTAATAATCAAATTCCCAAAGGTCAAGGATTTAAAAAGCGTCCTAAAAGCAGCAAGAGAAAATAAACAAGTAACATACAATGGAGCTCCAATACATCTGACAGCAAACTTTTCAGTGGAAACCTTAAAGACTAGATGAGAGTGGCATGACATATTTAAAGTGCTGAAAGAAAAAGTCCTTTACCTTAGAATAATATATAAGGTGAAAATATCTTTGAAGTATAAAAGAGAAATAAAGACTTTCCCAGACAAACAGAAGCTGAGGGATTTTGTAAACACCAGATCTGTCCTACAAGAAATGCTAAGGCAGTTATTTTATCTGAAAGAAAAGAATTTTAGTGAGCAAGAAGATATCATTTAAAGTTAGAAAACTCACAGGTGATAGTAAGCATATGGAAAAATACGGAATATTTTGTAATCCCAGCACTTTGGGAGGCCGAGGCGAGTGGATCACAAGGTCAGGAGATCGAGACCATGGTGAAACCCCGTCTCTACTAAAAATACAAAAAATTAGCCGGGCAAGGTGGTGGGCGCCTGTAGTCCCAGCTACTCGGAGAGGCTGAGGCAGGAGAATGGCGTGAACCCGGGAGGCGGAGATTGCAGTGAGCCGAGATCGCGCCACTGCACTCCAGCCTGGGCGACAGAGCGAACTCCGTCTCAAAAAAAAAAAAAAAAAAAAAAAAATACAGAATATTATAACACTGTAATTGCAGTGTGTAAACTCCTCTTTTCTTAAGTGGAAGAAGTAAATGGTGGACTAAAAAAAGGCTACAACCACTTTTCAAGACATAGACATTACAGTAAGACACAAAGAGAACTGAGAAACTATAAAATATTAAAAAGCAGAGGTATGAAATTGAAGTGCAGAGTTTTTATTAGTTTTCTTTCTGTTTGTTTCTTTGCTTATGCAATCAGTGTTATCGATTTCAAATAATGGGTTGTAGGATTATATTTGCAATTCTCATGGCTACCTCAAATTGAAAAACATAATGGATAAATAAAAAATAAAAGGCAAATAATTAAATTATGCCACCACAGAAAATCACCTTCACTAAAAGGAAGACAGGAAGGACTGAAAGAAAAAAGAGAAGACCACAAAACAACCAGAAACTCAGTAACAAAATAGCAGGAGTAGCTCCCTACTTACCAATAATAACATTAAATGTAAGTGGACTAAACTCTCAAATAAAAACACAAGAGTCGCTAAACAGATGAAACAAAAAAGATGCAATGATCAGCTGCCTACGAGAAATAATCCATCTATAAATATACACAAATAAAGAGATTGAAAAATATATTACATGACAATGGAAACAGAAGAAAGCAGGAGTAGCTATGTTTATATCAGACAAAATAGACTTCAAGACAAAAACTGTAACAAGAGGCATTATATCATTTATATAATAATAAAAGCTTCAATTGAGCAAAAGGACATAACAGTTATAAATATGCATGCACCTGACACTGGAGCATGCAGATATATAAAGCAAGTATTATTATAACCAAAGAGGGAGATAGACTCCAATACAGTAATAGATGGAGTCTTCAACAGCTCACTTTCATTATTGAACAGATTATCTAGACAGAATATCAACTAAGAAACATCAGACTTAATCTATTCTATACAACAAATGTACCTAATAGATATTTATGGAACATTTTAATCTATAGCTGCAGAATATATATTCTTCTCCACAGCACATGGATCATTCTCAAAAATAGACCATATGTTAGGTGAAAAAAACAGGTCTTAAAAGCTGTATATGACTGACACACAGCTAAAATCATGTTGAATGGGGGAAACTTGAAAACCATTTCTCTGAGATGTAGAACATCACAAAGAAGCCCACTTTCACCACTGTTATATTACAGTACTAGAAGTCCTTGCTAGAGCAATCAGACAAGAGAAGGAAATAATAGGCATGCAAATTGGAAAGGAAAAAGAAATATTAGTCTTTTTTTGCAGATTATATGATCATATATTTGAAAACACCTAAAGACTCCACACACACACACACACAAAACAAACTTATTAGAACTGATAAACAAATTCAGTAAAATTGCATGAAACAAAATAAACATATAAAAATCAGTAGCATTTCTGAATGGCAACAACAAACAATCTGAAAAAATAAGAAAATAATCTCATTTACAATAACTACAAATAAATTTAAATATCTAGAAATTAACCAATGTGAACAATCTCTACAATGAAAACTATATAACACTGATGAAATAAATTGAAGACACCAAAAAATGAAAAGCAATTCCAGGTTCATTAATTGGAAGAATCAATATTGTTAAAATGCTCATACTGCCCAAAGCAATCTACAGCTTTATTGCAAAACTTATCAGAGTAACGACATTCTTCAGAGAAAAAAAATCCTAAAATTTATATGAAACCATAAAAAAACCAGAATAGCCAAAGCTATCCTAAGCAAAAAGAGTAAAACTGGAGGAATCACATTAGCTGACTTCAAATTATACTACAGACATATAGTAAGCAAAACAGCATGCTACTGTCATAAAAAACAGACACATAGACAAATGGAACAGAATAGAGAATCCAGAAACAAATCAACACACTTAACAGAGAACTCATTTTTTACAAAGAGGCCAATAACATCCCCTGGTAAAGAGACAGTCTCTTCAAAAATGGTACTGAGAAAACTGGAGATTAAGAGAAAGTAGAAGAAAACTAGACTCTATCTCTTGCCATCTACAAAAACTAAATCTAAATGGATTAAAGACTTAAATCTAAATTCTCACAAACTATGAAACTACTACAAGAATACATAGGGGAAACTCTTTGGGACTTTGGTCTGTGCAAAGACTTCTTGAGCAATACCCCCCAAGCACAGGCAACCAAAGCAAACATGGACACATGGAATCACATCAAGTTAAAAAGCTTCTACACAGCATAGGTAATAATCAACAGAGTGAAGACACAACTAACAGAATGGGAGAAAATATTTTCAAACTACCCATCTGACAAGGGATTAAGAACTAGAATATATAAGGGGCTCAAACAACTCGACAGGAAAAAAAAATCTAATTATCTGATTTTAAAATGGGCAAAAAATTTGAATATATATTTCTAAAAGAAGACATATGAATGACAAACAGGCATATAAAAAAGTGCTCAGTATTATTGATCATTAGGGAAATGTAAATCAAAACTACAATGAGAGATATCATCTCAATCTAGTTAAAATGGCTTTACTCAAGAGACAGGCAATAAATAATAAATGCTGGAGAGGATATTGACAAAAAAGAACCCTCATACACTGTTGGTGCGAATGTAAATTAGTACAACCACCATGGAAAACAGTTTGAAGTTTCCTCAAATAATTAAAAATAGAGCTAGCATATGATCCAATAATTTCACTGCTGGGTGAAAGGGAATCAGTATGTTGCAGAGATCTGCACCCTCATGTTGATTGCAGCATTGTTCACAACAGTCAAGATTTGGAAGCAACTTAAAGGTCCATCAAGAGATGAACAGATAAAGGAAATGTGGTACTTATGCACAATGGAGCCATAAGGAGAATGAGATTCTGTCATTTACAACAACATGGATGGAACTGAAGGTCGTTATGTCAAGTGAAATAAAACAGGCAGACAAACGTCACATGTTCTCACTTATTTGTGAGACATAAAATACAAAATAGACATTCTTCTGGATGTTACCAGAGGCTGGGAAGGATGGTGGGTATGTGTGGGGGGCAGTTAGGATGGTTAATGGGTTCAAAAAATAGTTATTAAGAATGATTAAGGCCTAGTTTTTGATAGCACAACATAGTCACTATATTCAATAATAATTGTACACTTAAAAATAACTAAAAGACTGTGAATGGATTGTTTGTAACACAAAGGATAAATGCCTGTGGGGATGTATAGACTCCGTTTTCCATGATGTGATTATTGTGAATTCTATGCTTGTTTCAAAATCTCTAATGTACCCCATAAATATATAAATTTATATGTACCCACAAAAATTAAAAATTAAAGAAATACAATGTAGAAAACCAATGAAAAAAACCTTTTTTTTCACTTTTAGTTTCAGTGGCACATGTGTAGATTTGTTATATAGATACAATGCATGTCATGTGAGTTTGATGTACACATTATTTTCTCACCCAGGTAATAAGCACAGTACTCAATAGGTAGGTTTTTGATCCACACACTCCTCCCACCCTCCACTCTCCAGTAGGCCTCAGTGTCTACTGTTCCCTCCACTGTGTTCATGTGTATTCGATGTTTAGCTCCCACTTACAAGGGAGAAGTACAATATTTGGTTTTCTATTCCTGTGTTCACTCAGAAAAATGGCTGTCAGCTGCATCCATGGTGCTGAAAAGAGCATCATCTCATTTTTTTATGGTTGCAGAGTATTCCATGGTGTTTATGGGATTTTTATTTATGCAGTCTACCATTGGTGGGCATTTAGGTTGACCCCATGTCTTTTCTATTGTGAATAGTGCTGCAATGAACAGATGCATGTTTGTGTCTTTATGGTGGAACAATTTATATTCCTTTGGGTATATACCCAACAATGGGATTACTGTGCTGAATGGTAGTTCTAAGTTATTCGAGAAATTGCTAAACTGCATTCCACAGTGACTACACTAATTTAAATTCCCACCAGCAGTGTTAAGTACTCCTTTACAATCTCACCAACATCTGTTATTTTTTGACTTTTTAATAATAGCTATTCTGAATAGTGTGAGACGGTATCCCATTGTGGTTTTGATTTGCATTTATTTAATTATCAGTGATATTGAGCTTTCTTCATATGCTTCTTGGCCATGTGTATGTCTTCTTTTGAAAAGTATCTGTTCATGTCCTTTGCCCACATTATAATGAGGGTTTTTTTGTTTGTTTGTTTTTAGCTTGTTGCAGTATTTAAGTTTCTTTTTCTTTTTTTTTGTTTGTTTTTTGTTTTTGTTTTTGTTTTTTGTGATGGAGTCTTGCTCTATCACCCAGGCTGGAGTGCAGTGCCATGATCTTGGCTCACTGCAACCTCTGCCTCCTGGGTTTAAGCCATTCTCCTGCCTCAGCCTCCCCAGTGGCTGGGATTACAGGCAGGTACCACCATGCCCAGCTAATTTTTGTATTTTTAGTAGAAACGGGGTTTCACCATGTTGGCCAGGCTGGCTTTGAACTCCTGACCTTGTGATCTGCCCACCTTGGCCTCCCAAAGGGATTACAAGCTACAGCCACCATGCCCGGCCTTAAGGTTCTTATAGATTCTAGACATTAGACTTTTGTCAGATGTATATTTTGCAAATATTTTCTCCCCTTCTGTGGGTTTGTTATTTACTCTGTTGATAATATCATTTTCTGTGCAGAAGCTGTTTAGTTTAATTAGGTCCCATTTGTCAATTTTTGTTTTTATTGCAATTGCTTTTGTCATCTTCATCATGAAACCTTGGCTGAAACCTATGCCCACACTGGTATTTCCTAGGTTGATTTCAAGTGTTTCTATAGTTTTAGTTTTCACATTTAAGTCACTAATCCATCTTGAGTTGATTTTTGTATATGGTGTAAGGAAGAGATCCAATTTCAATGTTTTGCATACAGCTAGCCAGTTATCTCAGCACCATATATTGAACAGGGAGTCCTTTCCCCTTGTTTGTTTATGTCAACTTTCTTGAAGATCACATGGCTGTACCTGTGCAGCTTTATTTCTGGGCTCTGTATGAAATTCCTTTGATATGTGTCTTTTTGTACCAGTGGCGTGCTGTTTTGGTTATCGTAGCCTTATTCTATAGTTTGAAGTCAGGTAATATCATGCTTCCAAATTTGTTGTTTTTGCTTAGGAATGATTTGGCCATTTGAGCTCTTTTTGTGTTCCATATAAATTTTAGAAGAGTGTTAGCTAATTTTGTGAAGAATGTCATTGGTATTTTGATAGGAATAGCATTGAATCTGTAAATTGCTTTTGGCACTATGGCCATTTTAACAATATTGATTCTTCCTATCCATGAGCACAGATTGAGTTTCTACTTGTTTGTGTCATCTCTGATTTTCTTCGGCAGTGTTTTGTAATTTTCATTATAGAGATTTTTCACCTTCTTGGTTAGCTGTACTTTGAGGTATTTTTTTTGTGTGTGACTATTTTGTATGACTTGATATAGCACTCAGCTTGGACAATATTACTGTATAGAAATACTGGTTTTTGTACATTGATTTTGTATCTTGCAACTTTGCTGAAGTTGTTAATTAGATCTAGGAGCTTTTGGTCACGGACAATGGGGTTTTGTATGTATTGAATTATATCATCTGAAAGCAAAGTTAGTTTGATTTCCTCTCTTCTTATTTAGACGCCTTTATTTCTTTCTCTTGCCTGATTGCTCTGGCTAGGGCTTTCAGTACTATGTTTAAGAGGAGTGGTGAGAGTGGACATCCTTGTCTTGTTCTGGTACTCAAAGGGAGTACTTCCAGCTTTTGCCCATTCGGTATGATGCTGGCTGTGGGTTTGTCATAGATGGCTCTTATTATTTGGAGGTATGTATCTCCAATGCTTAGGTTGTTAGTGTTTTTAACATGAAGAAATGTTGAATGTTATCAAAAGCTGTTTCTGCATCTTTTGTGGTGATCGTGTGGTTTTGGTTTTAGTGTTGTCAATTGTGTATGTTGAACCAACCTTGCAGCCAAGGGATAAAGCCTACTTGATTTTGGTGAATTAGCTTTTTGATGTGCTGCTGGATATGGATGGTTAGTATTCTGTTGACGATTTTTGCATCTATGTTCATCAAGAATATTAGCCTGAAGTTTTCTTTTTCTTGTGTCTCTGTCAGGTTTTGGTATCAAAATGATGATGGCCTCACAGTGTGAGTTAGAGAGGAGATTCTCCTTCTCAGTTTGTTTGAAATAGTTTCACTGGGAATAGTACCAGTTATCTTCTCTGTATGCCTGGTAGAATTCAGCTGTGAATCTAATTTATACTGGGCTTTTTCTGGTGGGTAGCATTTTTATTACTGATTTAATTTCAGAACTCACTATTGGTCCATAGAGGGTTTCAATTTCTTTCTGGTTCAATCTTGGGAGGTTGTTTGTTTCCAGGTATTTCTCCATTACTTGCAAGTTTTCTAGTTTGTGTGCATATGGATGTTCATAAGTTCAAAGTTTATGAGGGTTTTTAAAAAATATTTCTGTAGGGTCAGTGGTAATGTCACCTTCATTATTTCTGATTGTGTTTATTTGGACCTCTCTCTTTTTTTTCTTTATTAGTCTAACTAGTGGCCCATCAATCTTATTTATTTTTTTTAAATATCCCTAAATAAAAATGTCATCTCAGATTTTTTTTTTCCCTAGTGTTTATTGATCATTCTTGGGTGTTTCTCAGAGAGGGGGATGTGGCAGGGTCATAGGATAATAGTGGAGAGAAGGTCAGCAGATAAACACGTGAACAGAGGTCTCTGGCTTTCCTAGGCAGAGGTCCCTGTGGCCTTCCTCAGTGTTTGTGTCCCTGGGTACTTGAGATTAGGGAGTGGTGATGACTCTTAAGGAGCATGCTGCCTTCAAGCATCTGTTTAACAAAGCACATCTTGCACAGCCCTTAATCCATTTAACCCTGAGTTGACACAGCACATGTTTCAGAGAGCGTGGGGTGGGGGTTAAGGTTATAGATTAACAGCATCCCAAGGCAGAAGAATTTTTCTTAGTACAGAACAAAATGGAGTCTCCTACGTCTACTTCTTTCTACACAGACATAATAACAATCTGATCTCTCTTTCTTTTCCCCACATTTCCCCCTTTTCTTTTCGACAAAACTGCCATCATCATCATGGCCCATTCTCGATGGCCACTGTCTCTTCGGAGCTGTTGGGTACACCTGCAGAAAGGCTGTCACTTCACACTTGGAAGGTTACACAGCGGCCAGGCAGAGGTGCTCCTCACTTCCCAGACAGGGTGGCGGCGGGGCAGAGGCGCTCCTCACATCCCAGACGGGGCAGCCGGGCAGAGGCGCTCCTCACTTCCCAGACGAAGGGCGGCTGGGCAGAGATGCTCCTCACTTCCCAGATGGAGTGGCCGGGCAGAGGCGCTCCTCACTTCCCAGACGATGGGCGGCCAGGCAGAGGCGCTCCTCACATCCCAGATGGGGCGGCCGGGCAGAGGCAATCCTCACATCCCAGATGGGGCGGCCAAGCAGAGGCGCTCCTCACTTCCCACACAGGGTGGCGGCCGGGCAGAGGCGCTCCTCACTTCCCAGACAGGGCAGCCAGGCAGAGACACTCCTCACATCCCAGACGGGGTGGCGGCTGGGCAGAGGCACTCCTCACTTCCTAGATGGGGTGGCAGCCAGGCAGAGGCGCTCCTCACTTCCCAGATGGGGCGGCCAGGCAGAGGCGCTCCTCACTTCCAGATGGGGTGGCGGCCGGCAGAGGCCTCCTCATTTCCTAGACAGGGCGGCCGGGCAGAGGCGCTCCTCACTTCCTAGATGGGTGGCGCCAGGCAGAGGCGCTCCTCACTTCCCAGATGGGGCGGCCAGGCAGAGGCACTCCTTACTTCCCAGATGGGGTGGCGGCCGGGCAGAGGCGCTCCTCATTTCCTAGACAGGGCGGCCGGGCAGAGGCGCTCCTCACTTCCCAGATGGGGCGGCCGGGCAGAGGGGCTCCTCACATCCCAGACGATGGGCGGCCAGGCAGAGACGCTCCTCACTTCCTAGATGGGTGGTGGCCGGGCAGAGGCTGTAATCTTAGCACTTTGGGAGGCCAAGGCAGGCGGCTGGGAGGTGAAGGTTGTAGCCAGCCGAGATCACACCACTGCATTCCAGCCTGGGCAGCATTGAGCATTGAGTGAGGGAGACTCCGTCTGTAATCCCAGCACTTCGGGAGGCCGAGGCGGGCAGATCACTCGAGGTCAGGAGTTGGAGACCAGCCTGGCCTACACGGCGAAACCCTGTCTCTCCCAAAAATACAAAAACCAGCCAGGCGTGGTGGTGCGTGCCTGCAATCCCAGGCACTTGGCAGGCTGAGGCAGGAGAATCACGGGAGCCCGAGGGAGGTTGCAGTGAGCCGAGATCAGGCCACTACACTCCAGCCTGGGCAACAGAGGGAGACCGTCTCAAAACAGAAAGAAAGAAAGAAAGGAAGAAAGGAAGGAAGGAAGGAAGGCTCAAAATTTTAAAAAATAATTTTTTTCAGGTGGACTGGCATTTCATAATAAATTAATGATTTATATCTATATTTTAAAGTGATAAAATATATATCAATTTTCTCTTCAAGATTAATTTATAATTTATGAACTGATGTATAGTATGCATAAATTAAAATTAAAAACAAACATTCTACTCAAAATGCTAGGTTTCTTGGATACCTGTAACTCATTAGTTAAAAATAAATAAATAAATAAACCAACTAACTAGGCCAGAAAAGGGCAGACAGGGAGGAAGTAGGAAAGAGGAGACAGAGAGAAGGAAGGAAGGACAGGAAGAAGAAAGGATTGATCTGCAAGTGTTGAATAATTATAAGCATGAAATAGGCTTCTCCCGAAATAAGTTTGATAAATAAAATGTATGTAGTTTATGTAAGTCCTGTGTTCTTTCACATTTACATCTTCAGTGAATGTCTTTGAAAACAGTATCAAGAACATCAATGGAGAAAATAGCTTGTCTTCAATTGCATATCCTTGGAAATTTAAGGGCAATCGAACAATTTTTGTATTTGGTCCAGAAACTAATTTGGGGCAAGTTAAACAATATCTTAACAGGGTTGCAGAAGGTACAGTAGCTCCTCTTTTCAGTACCCAGTGCCCTAATTGCTAACTTCTGAATACATGTGTCATGGCTTTCAATAGGGGACTTGAAAAGCTTATAAAACTAGTAAAACTGAAGGGAAAAATACTTAAATCTTTATCTTCACAGAACTTGTTTTCAAATACAAGCATAATATAAGATGTACATCTTTTTATCTGTCCAGACTATCTAAAGTAGCCTGTCTTTTAAAATATCTTCACCACTGTTTATTTCTCTAAACTGTTTCTGTGTAAATCTTCGTTACGCTTCCTACATCTGAAATTATTTTGTATGTATCAACTGTGTGTCAAAAGTATGACGTCCCTTAATTGAATGTAAAGTGAATGAAGACTTCGTCTTTTTCCATATCACTGGCAACCTGGGATAAGACTTAGAACACAGCAAGTCTCAAGAGATATTTTTAAATAAATGGTAAAGGAAAATGTTATTACCCCCATCATTCTACATACTGAGACTTTTTTTTAAAACCACAAACCTATCTACCTGGCTCACACTTATTGACTTTTCTCTTTGTTCTATTTCTTTCTCACACATTCCAGGCATTTTAGAGACTTCCCATCTGATTTTGGTTATTGATAGTTTTCCCATTCTTAAATGTGCTAGATATTCCCAATGATTAACTTTTAAATAACTATATGGTCCTGACCATGACATTGCTATGCTCAATATCATGCCAATAAAATAAAATATTCAAGGCCTCCACAATTGGCTCCATTATGCGTTTCTAAACACATCATCAGTTTCCCTAAAACTTTGGCTCAGGTACATAGAGTTTTCATTGTTTTCTTAATTGCAGCAAGAATAGCAACTTCAGTCCCACGAGTGCTCCCTATGCACCAGGGACTATGCTAAGCATTTTTAAATCCATTATCTCATATAATCTTCATAACATTCTTGTAATTTAGTTACCATTGTTTTATTCACAGTACAGGAACTTTGTCACAGAGCCAAGGAGTATCAAAGCCAGATTCAAGCTCCCATAACTCTAACTTCACATTCTGTTCTTCATGCCACTGTTTCTCTGCTCACAGAATTTTTCCCATCCTTGTTTTCTTGCTATCCCTGTTTTTACTGTTTCTCTTTTCCTGTGCATAGAATTTCTTGTATGCCCAGCTCTCCAGTTGTTTACATTGAATCAATCAGCTTCAAAGCCTAATTCACATACTAATTTCAGCTTGAAGCCCGAGTTTTAATTAAAATTTTGTACTGTTTTCATATCTCTTTATACTTCTTATATATCAATGACTGTATTCTTTGTTGTGCTATTGTAAGGCCTATGTAGTCCTGCTTTTATAATGCCAAGTATATTTGTATCCCCATTGATGTCTGGTTTCCAATACATCCATTAAAAATCTCTGAAATGATTCTCTTAAGAATGTGAACAACAAACAGAAAAAAGATCTCAAATATTTCAGTAACATTTTCTCAATTTCTTTTGTTTGAAAAAATTAAAGATGCATATAATGAAATGTCAGAACTTAAGGAGAATAGCAAGAGGGAATTGTCCAACTCCATTTCTAATAGCCTTAGCTGGAATCCCAGGGAGGCAAAAAGGCAATTTGCAAGTTAAATCACTAATAAGTCCAAACCCAATTTTGTAATCACTTTTCCAGAGCTGATAAGCTGAGGGTTCACGAGGGAGCATTGCCTATTTCCTGGGAGACAACAGACAATGTGCAAACTCTTGTCATTCTGTTCCTGACTAAATATGCTAAAAGAAGGAGAGGAGATTCATACAGGAAGGATGGTAGGAAAGAAGAAAGTGATAGGAAGAAAAAGGGGGGAGAAACATTGGGAATTTTAAATGCATAATGTTTTAAATGTATAATTTTAAATGAATAATAAAATGTATAAATGAAGCATGAGAAAAATTATATTAATTTTTTTCTTATCTTTCTTTTTATGTACCAGTTAAGTTTCAGTAATTTACACAGTGTCTATATTAGTCTGTTCCCACACTGCTAATAAAGACATACTTGAGACTGGGTAATTTATAAAGGAAAGAGGTTTAATTCACTCACAGTTTAGCATGGCTGGGGAGGCCTCAGGAAACTTGTACTAATGGAGGAAGGGGACGCAAACATGTACTTCTTCACATGGCGACAGCAAGGACAAGTGCCAAGTCAAAGGGGTAAAAGCCCCTTATAAAACCATCAGATCTCATGAAACTCACTCACTACCACAAAAACAGCATGAGAGTAACCTCCCCCATGATTTAATTACCTCACATCAGATCCCTCCCATGACACGTGAGGATTATGGGAACTACAATTTAAGATGAGATTTGGGTGGGGACATAGCCAAACCATATCAGTGTCTTAATCCCTTTGGAGTGCTGCAACAGAATACCATAGACCAGGTGGGTTATAAATAAAACAAATATATATTTCACAGCTCTGGAGGCTGAAAAATACAATATCATGGCTCAGGCATATTTGATGTCTGGTTGGGGCTGGTTTTCCAGTTCCTGGTTAGATAGCTATCTACTTACTGCAACTTCACAGGGTGGAAAGGCAAAGGAGTATGCTGGAACCTCTTTTATAAGGGCACTAATTTCATTCATAAGGTCTCACCCTCATGACCTAATCACTTCCTTAAGGTCCCACTTCTTAATATCATCACATTGGGGCTAAGATTTAATCTATGTTTTAAGAGAACACAATCATTCATTTTGTAGCACACAGAATGTTATAAAATCATGGTGCTAGAGTGATATCAAGTATGAGATACTCACGTGGTATACAGAACTGAACAAAATCCAAATTAGAAGAATAGGAAGAATGGTCTCACTCTGCTCACCACCCCCTACCTTTACTGCACGTCAGCACAATGCCAGACTAGACAGTATTTTCCTGGGCTTCCAGGGAGAAAAGGCAACCAGAAGTGTCATCCAGCTTCCCTAGCATTCTGAAACACTTCCCAAGAAGCCCAATCCAGTCTCACCTCACAGGGAGTACTAAGGGAAATAGCACAGCTTGACCCTCCACCTACTTCCTCTGTCTCCCCTCCCCCTCCCCCGGGGTGGGGGGTTGGGGGCGGTTAGGTAGAAATAAAGAAAGTGAATAATGCATGCATTCTGATTGAACCTCTGTGTTCCTGTGATCAATCAGAGGTATCAAACAAGCTCATATGGTACCACAAAGCTGAGCTGGTTGACTTTGGAAGCATTGTGGGAAGTGAAATCTAGCTTGAGCCCCTAGACTGCTAGTCTCCCTGCCCAGCCTCAGAGCCCACCGTAATGACCTGCACAGTCAGAGAGATTTCCACCTCTGTTGATTCCAGAGATTCAGAGGGGCTGATCCAGTTTGACCCAAGAAGGAAAGCATTCCATTGTATACTATTAAACTGTAAGAACAAAACAAAACAAAACAAAACAAGAAATTCTGCCATTTGAGACAACATGGATTAACCTAGAGGACATTATAAGTGCAACAAGACAGGCACGGAAAGACAAAAACCATATGATCTCACTCATATGTTAAATCTGAAAAGTTCAACATGTAGAAATAGAGCATAGAATGGTGGTTTCCAGAGGCTGGGGCATGGGGGAAGAGAAAGGGGTAGAAGGAGAATCAGAAGACATTGGTCACAGGGTACAAAGTTACAGTTATTTAGGAGGATAAAGTTCTGCTGTTCTATTGCATAGTAGAGGGATTATAGTTAATAATAATGTATATGTTAAAATAGCTAGATGAGAAGATTTTGAATATTTTCCCAACAAATAAATGATAAATGTTTGAGGTGCAAATATGACAATTACTCTTATTTGTGAATTACAAAATGTATACATGTGTCAAAACATCACCTTGTACACCATATGTACAATTATTACTTATCAATTAAATTTTTTTTAAAAATTGTAGTAGTTTTCACAATACATAAAACAGAGTATCTCTAGACGTGTGAACTAGTTCAAACAGGTATTTTCCAAATTCATTGTGTAAAACACTTGTCCCAAGTTATATGCATTGAAAAAGATATTTCTAAGGCATAGTCAGAAAATACAGCATTTTATATTCTGCATGTGCACTTTAATGAAGGACATTAAATATTTTAATAATTCTGCATAAAGCCCTTGTTTAATTCTGGTTAATCATGAGTTTCTCAAATTTACTCGACAAAGTTAACCAACCCCATATCTTTTTTTTTTTTTTTTCCTTTTTCCATTTGAAATACACCAGCAGGGTTGGAAGGAGAATAGGGAATCACTCTCTTGGTTACCACCCCAGAATATTGCCACATGACCCAAAAAGCCTTAAAAAAAAGTATTCTGTTAGTGGTAAAAATGTTAGAGGACACTTCAAATAAATTTGTTCTACAATTTGTACCTTGATTTTGCCCTTCATATTTAGAGTTTTACTACCAGACAATAAACCAAACACAAAAGCTTTCATTTCAATGTTCTGATGATATATTTGATCTTCTGTTAGCCTTGAAAAGCCACTCTGGAGAAAAAAACACTATCTCATGATTTTTAAATGCCATTTACCCCACTACTACTTATAAATGATTGCACCATCAGGGTCCTTATAATTGGGATAAAGATTGTGTGTTAACTGGCTCATTCTTATATGTGTGATCAATGAGAACAGGGGCTGGACCATTGCCTGAAAATTATTTTCAGTTACTATTTTTTTCATAGAAGAAAAGAGAAACAATAAAAGAGGAAGTGGTCAGAGAAAGTGAACTTAAAAGAATATTTTGTGTGTGTATATTTTAGTGTCGCCCTTCTGTGAATTTCAAGGTTAAGAATTTGAAATTATAATCAGTAAAGTGTAGATTTTTCCTAAGAAAAAAATCTATCCCTATCCGGAGGAAAGTCTCTTTATTAGGATACTGTCATCCATTTCTTAAAGACAGAGAATTTTTAGTACAATAAAGATGTAACTATTCTTAGATTGCTAAAGCATTATCAGTAAAGCATTGGGCTTTATTAAAGGCCTTGTTCAGTATTTAGCATTTTGATATATTTTATATATTTAATATCCCTGCATTCCTGAGGTAAACCTACTTACTTATGGCATACTATGTTGCAACTCTTCTATGAATTTCAAACTGGTGGCATTTCATTATGTAGTTTTGCACCTATACACAGAAATAAGACTGGTTGTGAGTTTGCAATCCTGGTCCACATTAGATATATGACAGTTGTGGAGTATGCATAGAATATTTTTCCTTTCTTTTAATATTTAAAAATGTTTCTCAATTTAGATAATTCACTGATTAAAAACATCTGCACTCATATTCAATTTGGGAAATATCATTATAATATTTTATTAATCTCTTATTTGGAAATTGACAAATTCTTTTTTATTGGACATTCTCAAGTTAATATTGATTCTTTATGCTTTTTAATAAGCTAAATATTTTATGGAGTTTTTCCAAATAAGCAGAATTGTACAGTATCCAATTATAATTTAACTCTATTTCTCTTGTTCTTGTTAATTTATCTCTTCTTGTTTTGATTAAACCTCACAAATTTGTGTGTATATTTATTATTATTTTAAAAAGAGCTGCTTATAAGCCCCTGAATGGGGTTGCTGCCTTTCTTTCAAAGATGCCCTGCCCAGAGAGGAGGAACCTAGAGAGGCAGTCTGGCTACAGCAGCTTTGCTGAGCTGTGGTGAGCTCTACCCAGTTCGAAATTCCTGGCAGCTTTGTTTACAGTGTTAGGGAAAAACCGCCTACTCAAGCCTCAGTAATGGTGGATGCCCCTCCCCTCACCAAGCCCAAGTGTCCCAGGTTGACTTCAGACTGCTGTGCTGGTAGCGAGAATTTCAAGCCAGTGGATCTTAGTTTGCTGGGCTCCGTGGGGGTGGGATCCACTGAGCTAGACCACTTGGCTCTCTGGCTTCAGCCCTATTTCCAGGGGAGTGAATGGTACTGTCTTGCTGGTGTCCCAGGCATCACTGAGTATTAAAAAGCAGCTCAGTGTCTGCCCAAAGGGCCACCCAGTTTTGTGTTTAAAACCCAGGGCCCTGGTGGTATAGGCACTGGAGGGAATCTCCTGGTCTATGGGTTGTGAAGACCATGGAAAAAGCATAGTATCTGGGCCAGAATGCACCATTCCTCATGGGACATTCCCTCACAACTTCCCTTGGCTAGGGGAGGGAGTTCCCTGACGCCTTGCACTTCCTGGATGAGCCAACACCCCTCCCTGCTTCGGCTCACCCTCCGTGGGCTGCACCCACTGTCTAACCAGTCCCACTGAGATGAGCTGGGTCCTCAGTTGGAAATGCAGAAATCACCTGCCTTCTCCATTGATCTCACTGGGAGCTGCAGACCAAAGCTGTTCCTACTCAGCCATCTTGCCAACCAACTTCCATCTCCCTGGGATAGAGCACATCTGGGAAGGTGCGGCTGTGGGCTCAGCTTCCACAGACTTAAAGATTCCTGCCTGCCGGCTCTGAAGAGAGCAGCAGATCTCCCAGCACAATGCTCGAGCTCTGCTAAGGGACAGACTGCCTCCTTAAGTGGGTCCCTGACCCCCGTGCCTCATGACTGGGAGACACCTCCCAGCAGGGGCCAACAAACGCCTCATACAGGAGGGCTCTGGCTGGCATCCAGTGGGTGCCCCTCTGGGATGAAGCTTCCAGAGGAAGAAACAGGCAGCAATCTTTGCTGTTCTGCAACCTCCGCTGGTGATACCCAGGCAAACAGGGTCTGGAGTGGACCTCCAGCAAACTCCAACATACCTGGAGCAGAGGGGCCTGACTGTTAGAAGGAAAACTAACAAACAGAAAAGAATAGCATCAACATCAACAAAAAGCACATCCATACAAAAAGCCCATCCAAAGGTCACCAACATCAAAGACCAAAGGTAGATAAATCCACGAAGATGAGGAAAAACCAGCACAAAAAGGCTGAAACTTCCACAAACCAGTATGCCTCTTCAAAAGATTACAACTCCTCACCAGCAAGGGAAAAGAACTGGACAGGGAATGAGTTTGACAAATTGACAGAAGTAGGGTTCAGGAGGGGGTGGGTAATAAAAAACTCCTCCGAGCTAAAGGAGCATGTTAGAACCCAATGCAAGGAAGCTAAGAACCTTGAAAAAAGGCTAGACGAATAGCTAACTAGAATAACCAGGTAAGAGAAGAACATAAATGACCCAACGGAGCTGAAAAACACAGCATGAGAACTTCGTGAAGCATACAGAAGTATCAATAGCTGAATCAATCAAGCAGAAGAAAAGATATCAGAGATTGAAGAACAACTTAATCAAATAAAGCATGAAGACAAGATTAGAGAAAAAAGAATGAAAAAGGAACGAACAAAGCCTCCAAGAAATATGGGACTATGTGAAAGACGAAACCTATGTTTGATTAGTGGACCTGAAAGTGACAGGGAGAATGGAACCAAGTTGGAAAACATTCTTCAGGATATTATCCAGGAGAACTTCCCCAACCTAGCAAGACAGGCCAACATTCAAATTCAGGAAATACAGAGAACACCACAGAGATACTCCTCGAGAAGAGCAACCCCGAGACACATAATCATCAGATTCACCAAGATTGAAATGAAGAAAAAAAATGTTAAGGGAAGCCAGAGAGAAAGGTCGGGTTACCCACAAAGGGAAGCCCATCATACTAACAGAGGATCTCTCTGCAGAAACCCTATAAGCTAGAAGAGAGTGGGGGCCAATATTTAACATTCTAAAAGAATTTTCAACCCAGAATTCCATATCCAGCCAACTAAGCTTTATAAGCGAAGGAGAAATAAAATCCTTTACAAACAAGAAAATCCTGAGAGATGTTGTCGCTACCAGTTCTGAATTACAAGAGCTCTTGAAGCACTAAATATGGGAAGGAAAAACTGGTACCAGCCACTGCAAAATCATACCAAGTTGTAAAGTCCATTGACACCATAAAAAAAGTGCATCAACTAATGGGCAAAATAACCAGCTAGCAACATAATGACAGGATCAAATTCACACATAATAATACTAACCTTAAATGTAAATGGGCTAAGTGCCCCAGTTAAAAGACACAGACTGGCAAATTGGATAAAGAGTCAAGACCCGTTGGTGTGCTGTATTAAGGAGACCCATATCATGTGCAAAGACACACATGGGCTCAAAATAAAACGATGGAGGAATATTTACCAAACAAATGGAAAGCAAAAAATAGCAGGGGTTGCAATCCTAGTCTCTGATAAAACAGACTTTAAACCAAAAAAAGATCAAAAAAGACAAAAAAGGGCATCACATGATGGTAAAGGGATCAATGCCACAAGAAGAGCTAACTATCCTAAATATATATGCACCCAATACAGGAGCACCCAGACTCATAAAGCAAGTTCTTAGAGACCTGCAAAGAGACTTAGACTCCCACACAATAATAGTAGGAAACTTTAACACACGACTGTCAATATTAGAGAGATCACTGGGCAGAAAATTAACAAGGATATTCAGGACTTGAACTCAGCTCTGGACCAAGCAGACCTAATAGACATCTACAGAACTCTCCACCCCAAATCAACAGAATATACATTCGTCTCAGCACCACATCACACTTATTCTAAAATTGTCTACATAATTGGAAGTAAAACACTCCTCAGCAAATGCAAAAGAATGGAAATAATGACAGTCTCTCAGACCAAAGTGCAATCAAATTAGAACTCAGGATTAAGAAATTCACTCAAAACCGCTCAACTACATGGAAACTGAGCAACCTGCTCCTGAATGACTACTGGGTAAATAACAAAATTAAGGCAGAGGTAAATAAGTTATTTGAAACCAATGAGAACAAAGACACAACGTATGAGAATCTCTGGGACACAGCTAAATCAGTGTTTAGAGGGAAATGTATAGCACTAAATGCCCACAGGGGAAAGTGGGAAAGATCTAAAATCAACACCCTAACATCACAATTAAAAGAACTAGAGACACAATAGCAAACAAATTCAAAGCTAGCAGAAGATAGGAAAAAACTAAGATCAGAGCAGAACTGAAGGAGATAGAGACACAAAAAACCCTTCAAAAAAATCAGTGAATCCAGGAGCTGGTTTTTTAAAAGATTAACAAAACACATAGACCACTAGCCAGGCTAATAAAGAAAAAAAGAGAGAAGTATTAAATAGACACAATAAAAAATGATAAAGGGGAGATCACTACTGATCCCACAGAAATACAAATACCATTAGAGAATACTGTAAACACCTCTATGCAAATAAACTAGAAAATCTAGAAGAAACAGGTAAATTCCTGGACACATACATCCTCCCAAGACTAAACCAGGGTGAAGTTGAATCCCTGAATCGACAAATAACAAGTTCTGAAATTGAGGCAGTAATTAATAGCCTACCAACCAATAAAAGCTCAGGACCAGACAGATTCACAGTCAAATTCTACCAGAGGTACAACAAGGAGCTGGTACCATTCCTTCTGAAACTATTCCAAACAATAGAAAAAGAGGGACTCCTCTCTAACTCATTTTATGATGCTAGCCTCATCCTGATGCCAAAACCCGGCAGAGACACAACAAAAAAAGAAAATTTCAGGCCAATATCCCTGATGAACATCAATGCAAGAATCCTCAATAAAATACTGGCAAACTGGATCCAGCAGCACATCAAAAAGCTCATCTACTATGATCAAGTCGGCTTCATCCCTGGGATGCAAGGCTGGATTCAACATATGCAAATCAATAAACATAATCCATCACATAAACAGAACCCATGACAAAAACCACATGATTATCCCAATAGATGCAGAAAAGGCCTTTGATAAAATTCAACACCTCTTCATGCTAAAAGCTCTCAATAAACTACTTATTGATGGAACGTATCTCAAAATAATAAGAGCTATTTATGACAAATCCACAGCCAATATCCTACTGAATGGGCAAAAGCTGGAAGCATTCCCTTTGAAAAGTGGCACAAGACAAGGATGCCCTCTCACACCACTCCTATTCAACACAGTATTGGAAATTCTGGCCAGGGCAATCAGGCAAGAGAAATAAATAAAGGTATTCAAACAAGAAGAGAGGAAGTCAAATTGTCTCTGTTTGCAGATGACATGATTGTATATTTAGAAAATCCCTTTGTCTCATCTGAAAATCTCCTTATGCTGATAAGCACCTTCAGTAAAGTCTTAGGATACAAAGTCAATGTGCAAAAACCACAAGCATTCCTATACACCAATAATAGACAAAGAGCCAAATCATGAGTGATCTCTCATTCACAATTTCTATAAAAAGAATAAAATACCTACGAATACAGCTTCACAGGGTCCTTCACAGGGATGCGAAGGACCTCTTCAAGGAGAACTACAAACCACTGCTCAAGGAAATAAGAGAGGGCACAAACAAATGGAAAAATATTCCATGCTCATGGATAGGAAGAATCAGTATTGTGAAAATGGCCATACTGCCCAAAGTAATTTATAGATTTAATGCTATCCCCATCAAGCTACCATTGACTTTCTTCACAGAATTACAAAAAACTACTTTAAATTTCATACATAACCAAAAAATAGCTCGTATAGCCAAGATAATCCTAAGCAAAAAGAACAAAGTTGGAGGCATCACACTACCTGACTTCAAACTACCTTTAGGATATTGTCTAGCATATTTTTCTCATTTCCAGTTCATTAATATTGATATATGTCTTTATTATTACCCTTCTTTAGGCTTTATTTTGCACACTTATTTCTGAAATTAAATCCATTGCTTTTTTTCTCATTCATAAAATAATGCATAATTGAACTTTATGTATTTACTGTTAAATACGGCTTGAAAATATACCATAGATTTTCATACATATGGTTCCTATCTTACTAGTTCATTGGTAATTTGTAACTTATGTGTGTATATTGACCTGAGAATTACATAAGGTATTTCTTAAATTAAAAGGTACTTTGTTTTCCTTCTTAAAATTTGCATATGTTATTAATGAAAATAAGCCTTTTTGAATTAACTTTTATAATGATATATTAATTTCACTTGTAATTTCTTGTATTTATCTAAATATAAATACTAAAAATATATGCATTATATTTATATAAAATGATTAATGTAATAAATACTATTAGGTGTATTTATTGATCTAACTTTAATTTTTTGTTATTAAACTTCATACATCACTATGATTTAAATATTATTTTTATGAATATCAAAGGATTGGACATCAACTTTTAGCCCAAACTTAAAAGTGTTTTTATTTGGAAGTGATTTTAGTTTATTTCCAATTATAGGGGATCACATAACATTTTATATTTGGATTTATTTTTTTTTGCTTATTACAATTTCGTTTTATTTTTTGTGCTGACTGCTTACCTTTTCATTTCCCTAAATATTTGGTATTTTTACTTTACAACTTTTAAAATAATTGTGTTTACTCAGAAGTTTTTGACAAATTACTTTGAATAAGGTTTACCGTATTATTTCTGTAAAAACAGAAAGTATATGTTAGTTCGCTCACAGTATGAAATGGAAAATATATCTTGCATCTTTCTCAAAAATCTTACATTATGGTTTAATTTTCTATAATCTGTCATTTAAGAATCAAGTTTTGATAAATAGGCATTGACATAACATTTGGTTTTATTTTAAAAAGTGAATATTTATAATATGTGTGTATAATCCTTATAATGTTAATAATCATTTATATATATATTTATATACCTATGTGTATATGTACATATGTATGTTTCCCATACACTTGCCTGCAGAGTATTGGTCTGCTTTAATTTTTAAATTAAAATTGAGTATTTTCTTGTAGAAATTAATTATATATGATTAAATACAAAGTTATAATGTTTTGTATGTTGATATTATATTTCAGTATGTGATAAAATTATTATTGCATGTATAATGTTAACAAGTATTTTAATATGTTTTATAGATAATTATCTGTATTTTTCGTATCACCATATTACAGAGAATTATCCATGTCCATATTTCTAATTAATTATTTGGATTGCTAAAAGTATACTTCAAGTACAGAATGGACATAGCATGTTTAATTTCATCAAGACCTATTAGTAGATATAAAGGGTTTTAACAAAAAATTAAATAATTTTTTAATGGATATTCTTATGTATCCCACCTACATAGTTGCAAGTTACTCTGGATGATGGAGTAGAACTAATGTGTTGCAGCATGTATATATTTTTAGGTTTATGGGGCTGCCAAATGAACTTTTGATATAGCATTGCTCTTTAATGCTTCTACAGGCGTCGTGTCTGAATACCTATATCTTCACATCTTGGGCAATTCAATAATATTCTTTTTAAGCATGGGTTTACTCTAATGAAATATAAATTTTAAAAAGGGAATGATTATCAATTAGTTACCAATCTGGAGGAACTCTTTAAAAAACTATTGGTTGTTTTAAATTCTCTCCAGTGAAATGTTCCATAAATTTTCTCACACAGAACATGTCTGTATACCCAGTAACCAGATCAAGAAAGGGAACACGACCAGCACGTCAGAAAACCCTTTCATGCTCCCAGTTCTTTAACCACTCCCAGTAAGGGTAACTAACTACTATCCCAATTCCTAAAGGCGTACGTTAGTATAGTCTATTTTTTGTACTTTACATAAACGGAATTATGGAATATAAACTCCTCCATTTTGCTTATTTGGTTCAACCTTGTGTGTTTGAAATAATCCACACTGTTCTGTGAAGTAGTTAGTTCATTCTCATCCCTATATAAAGCATTCTCTTGTGTGACTATATCAAAATATGTTTACCTATTATATGTTCATTGGTGTTTAATAATTTCCATATTGTGTGATTATAACACAGTACGTTTACCTGTTCTTTGTTGATGGGTGTTTGAATGGTTTCCAGTTTGAGGCTGTTAGGAGTAGTTATGCAACGATTATTCTTTTTTATTTTTGGTGAATATATGTACACATTTCTGTTGAAAATATACTCATGAGTACAGTTACTGTGTCATTAGATATATTTAGTTGTAGTAAATATTATAAACACTTTTCCAAAGTAGTTTTACAAATTTAACATCCAAATAATTTCTTTACAAGGCTGCCAGTATTTGGTATTTTCTCTTTTTTATCTCACGCATTATTCTGGATATATAATGATATCTAATAATTTTAATTTGTTTTTTCCTGATCAGTGATAAACTTTCACATGTTTATTGACCATCTGGATAATTTTAGCTCATTTTTGCTATTGAGTTGTCTTTTTAAAAAATGTCAATTTATAGTTCTTATTAAGAAGGTCTTTTATATGCCACATATCTTCTCATACTCCCATGATTTTCTTATATTTTACATGATCTCTTTCTCTCTAGATAGCTGAAAATTATTCTCATCTTAATTTGCATGTTTTAGCTACTACCTAGGACAAACATTTCTATGTTTATTGGCTATTTTATTTTCTCTCCAGTGAAATGTCTTGTAATATTTGCATGATGTTCTTAGGCCATTTCTCTTTTACTTATTTATTTTCAGTAATTTAAAAGTTGGGCCTGGATATTAGGTTTATTTTTTTCAGTTTCCAACATTTCCCAGTCCATGCTTATCATTTAACATATTTAAATTCCTTCATAGCAAATGTATAAAGTCCTAACTTTATAGTGTTTGCGTTTGAATATTGGTTAACATGGCCTTAAATGTCTTTCTCAATAACATAAACATTTTATTTTTGTACAAAAAATTGGTTACTCCTATTTATTTACTTTTTGATTGCTAAGATTGTATAGAATTTGCTGTTATGAAGATATTTGATGAATAATTTTTCTGTAAATATTATTATTTTTCTCTTTTAATTAAATGTAGTGATTTACATGGGTTACGTTTAGATAGTACAGGAAGAGATACAGTATAACAGATTGTCTCACACTATTATGGAGCCAGAGAAACCCCATGATCTGCTCTCTATAAGTGATAGGGCCAGAAAAGCTGGTGGTGTAATTCCAGCTTCAAAGTCTGAAGGCCTGAGAATAGGGTGTTGGAGGGTAGGAAAAAGTGAGGTCAATTGTGTAATTCTTTGATTTCCAGTCCTAGACCAAAGGGCTGAGAATTAAAAAACAAATGTCTAAGGGTAGAAGATGGATGTCCTATTCTAAAGTGAATCTCTTCTAGAAATACCCTCGTAGACACAGGTATCTGAGGATATGTTAGCCTATTCAGGTTGACATGTAAAATTACAATAATTCCCCTTTGTTTGCAGTATGGTTTTCCAGGGCTTCAGTTACTCACGTGGTCAAGCAAAATCTGAAAATATCAAATAAAAATTCCTGAAATAAGCAAGCTATAAGTTTTAAATTGTGTGCTCTTCTGAGTAGCCTGATGAAATGTTGTGCCATTCCTCTCTGTCCTGGCTGGGATGTAAATCACCCCTTCATCCAGCATATTTATGAGGTGTTATGCTGCCCACCCTTTAGTTACCTAGTAGCTATCAACTATCACAGAATCTCAGTGCTTGTGTTCAAGCAATCCCTATTTTACTTAATAATGGCCCCAAAGCACAAGACTGGTAATGCCGGCAATTCAGATATGCCAAAGAGGGAAGCTTTAAAGTGCTTTCTTTAGGGAAAAGGTGAAAGTTTCTCACTCAACAAGAAAAAAAAATCTTATGCTGAGGGTACTAAGACCTATAGTAACAATCTTCTTATCTATGAAATGGTGATTAAGGAAAAAGAAATTTGTGCTGATTTTGCTGTTGAATCTCAAACTGCAAAAGTTATAACCACAGTGCATGATAAGTGCTTAGTTAAGATGGGAAGGACACTAAATCTCCAGATGAAAGACATAAACAGAATGTGTTCCAACTGATGGCAATCAGATTTGGTATTATCTGTAGCTTCAGGCATCCACCAAGGGTCTTGAAACATACACTCAATGCATAATGGGGACTACTGTAGTCATCAGGAAAATAATAAAATTTTTTAAATAGGCAAAATAATTAAACAAACATCTCTCCAAAGATATATGGATTACAATAAAGCACATGAAAAGATAGTGAACATTATAAATTAAGCAGGTTGATGCAAATTGCAATTTGACACTGCAATGAGATACTATTACATACCTATCAGAATGCCTGAAATTCAAAAGCCTTCATAATAATAACAAGTGTTGAGAACATGTAGTGACTCTTGAAAACTGCTGGTGGGAAAATAAAACAGTGCACTTGCTTGGGAAAATAGCCTGGCAGCTTTGTAAAAGATTAAATTTATGCTTAATATGTGACACAACTATTCTTCTTCTAGATGCTTTACTCAAGGAAAATGACTGAATCTATCCATTCAATATTTTTAAAATAAATATTTAGAGTACCTTTATACTGCTAGCCAAAAACTAGAAATCAAGAAAATGTTCAAAATACATTAATAGACCAAGCAACTCTAGTATAAATGGAGTTTAACTCAGTAATATAAAAGAATAAACTATCAATGCATGCAGTAACCTAAGCAAATATCAAAATTATCATGCTGTTTGAAAGAAGGATATTGACAGTATCAAAATCATACTATATGATTTCATGTATGTAAAACTCTAGAAAATGCAAACTGATCTGTCATTTTATTACCTGGACATGGCAGGTAGAATCAAGCAGGAGGGGGTTAAAAGAGTTACACAGAAAGTTTGGGAATTGATATATTATCTTGAAGATAGTGATGGTTTCATGGGTGTATGCATTATGTCAAAACTTATCAAATGATACACTTTAAATATGTGAAGTTTACTTCTTGTCAATTACATCTAAATAATGACGTTTACAAAAAGATATGAAGAGTTAACGAGAGAAAGGGAGCATCAGACACTGTATACCACTATCTCATGCCTTTATTTAACCTGAGTTAAATTGAGCTTCTGGGGCTAGTTGCCTATTTTATTTGCAGGAAATACAGAAGGCAAAAGACCATGTTGAACGATACCGTGAGCGTGTATCAGCAAAATTTTAAATGTTTTCAAATCTATGGGTTAAATGTATGGCTATGATGGGATTTGGTTCAGGGATGTGATTAACTTTGTATCTTAACCTGGATGGTGTTTATAAGATATATTGCCTCTGCAATTTATTAAGATAAATATTTATTTTATATGGGTTGTGGTTTTCATTTTTAACCATAGAAGTGTTTTAAAAATGTAATTTACCATAGGAATGAATTTACTAAAAGATCTATTAAAATGGTCTTCACCTCTATTATAATTTCCATCCTAATAATCCATTATCCACAGGTGCCGGTTCTCCAGAGATGAATTTTAAGACTCTTTTCTCTCATACCAAGTTAGAACTGCAACTCCCAGACAACAAACAACCATTTTGTTTGTTTTTGCATATTGCTTTCCACCTATAACTTTAAACTTTCTGTTACTATGGTCACTAAAATCTCTTTATCTGCTAAATCCAATGAGTGCTAATAAGTTTCATCCTACCAAAGTTACATGGGATGTGGCAGGCTTAAAACTGGCCTGAAAAGATATCCAGGATTAAATCCCCAGAATCTGTAGATATCACCTTATTGAGTAACAGGTTCTTTTCAGATGTGATAAAGTAAAGGCGAGATGAGGAGGCTATTTTTGATTATCTGAGTGGGTCCTAAATGCAATCACAAGTATCCTTATAAGAAAGAGACAGAGAGAAATTTGATACACACAGAGGAGGAGGTGATATAAAGACAGAGCAGAGAGAGAGAGTTAAAGTTGCTGACCTTGAAGATTGGAGTCAAGTGGGCACAAGCCAAAGAATGCCAGCAGCCACCAGGTGCAGGAAGCAGGGGATGGATTGTCTCTAGAGCCTTTAGAAGGAGTGAAATCCTGCCTTGATTTCAGCCCAAGTTACTAATTTTGAACTTTTGGCCTTTAGAATTCTGAGAAGATACATTTGTTTTGTTTAAGCTATCAGTCTGTAGTAATTTGTTCAGCATCCACAATAAACTCACACACGTGGCATACAGACTTACTGCTCCACTATTAGATTGTTTTCTTTCTTTAATTTCCAGACATTCATGTTTTCCTCCTGCTTCTCTGAGCACTCAACAGCTCTGCATTTTTTTTTTTTTTTTGAGATGGAGTCTTGCTCTGTAGCCCAGGCTGGAGTGCAGTGGTGCCATCTCGGCTCACTGCAAGCTCCACCTCCCGGGTTCATGCCATTTTCCTGCCTCAGCCTCTCTGAGTAGCTGGGACTACAGGCAAATTTCCTTTCTTTCCTCAATTTTCCCTGATTTTATATATATATATATTTTATATATATATATATATATATATTTAACACTCTTCTCAATCCACTTAAGGATTCTTATCCAACCCGTATTTTTCTCTTCTACTTATGGTAAGATGATCTTCAAATTCCTAAACCAAGTCTAGCCATTTCTGAGTCAAAATCCATAAACCTAACTTTCTTTGGACATCTTCACTTGGATATCACATAGCCACCAACTCATACTCAATGTAGAGAATCTCCACTCATATTTTCCTCACAAAAATTTTTTGCTGTTCTACCCTCTATAAAAAACAGTCAGTCATCTCAGGGAAGACACTACATACTCATAAATTCTTCATTTCCCTTGTCTCATGTAAACAATCATTTCCAAATGACTGTTTCCAGTTCATATTAATGGGAAAACAAAGTTGGCAGGGCACGTTAGTTTTTCTGTTTTAAATTATCACAATTAAATTACTATTTTAAATTTCATTTGTAAAAATTATTGCTGACTGGGTGCGGTGGCTCACACCTATAATCCCAGCACTTTGGGAGGCCGAGGCGGGTGGATCGCAAGGTCAGGAGATCGAGACCATCCTGGCTAACATGTCTGTACTAACCCCATCTGTACTAAAAATACAAAAAATTAGCTGGGCGTGGTGGCAGACACCTGTAGTCCCAGGTACTCGGGAGGCTGAGGCAGGAGAATGGTGTGAACCTGGGAGGCGGGGCTTGCAGTGACAGGGATTGGGCCACTGTACTCCAGCCTGGGTGACAGAGCAAGACTCTGTCTCAAAAAAAAAAAAAAAAAATTATTGCTAAATTACTACAAAATAAAACTCTTGATTTCATAACAATTGGCATTGATATGTACTGGCAGGAAGTCTTCATCAATCTCAAACTTAGAACTCTTTGTAGTTTTGCCTTTGACCTTTACAAGCAGTTCTGGGAATACTTCATGGGAATAGAACATTGATGGATAGAAGGCATGAAAAATATTCTAGAGGACTCTAGGATAAAAGCAAAGCAGCAAGAATTCCTGGATACGTATACCCACCTAGACAGCAATTGCACTGGCAAAATTAGTCTGATGTAAGTATTTGGGAGTTCTAGAGTCTATTCCAAGGATTGCAACTTCCAGGGGAAGATTTGCAAGGTAAATTTCGGTTAATGTAAGCCTATTTCAGCTGCTAGCAGTGTAGCAGCTATCCATTCCCTAGAATCCATGGCAGGCAACTGTGTACATGTTCCTGGAAAGGCTGAACATAGCTTGTGAGAGCCAGAGTAGACAAAAAGATGCTGTCCACCAAAAATTGGGGATTTATTTTCTAATGGTTGATTGCTTCTTTTGGTCTTGGAGGCATAGATACATAAGTGAGCAGCAATTGCTGTACTTCTTGCTCTAATGTTGCAAGCCCCTCCCACTTTGATGAAGCAACTTCCAGGAAATTTAAAGGGCCAGAGCCTTTTTTTTCTGGCCATCTTCATTTTTCTCTTTTTACCCATTTAGGAATCAGACAGTAAAACCCTAGAATATTCGAAAGAAAACCAAATATATGGGGGAATTAGAAAGCTATTATGTACAACCAGTGATAGTCACAGGCTTAAAAAGGCCCTCAGAAGATCTAAAGTTTACATCTCTAATTTCTCGCACAGAGACAGTCTACAGCAAAAAAAAACAAAAAAAAAACAAAAAAAACAACAAAAAAAAAACACACCCCACAAAAATCAACAAAGCTTGGGGTAGGGACAGAATCTGATGTTTAGAGTTATTAGCTTCAAAAGTTCTGCTTTTATCAATAAAAAAAATCACAAAATGTACCAATAAATGGTAAAGTATGGCCTATTCAAAGGTAAAAAAGTAATCCAAGAGAAACCATCCTGAGAAGGACCAGCTGGCAAACTTGCTAGTCAAAGACATTAAAACAATTGTTTTAAATATGTTCAAAGAAGTAAAGAAAGATGTGGAGAAAGTTAAGAAAACAATGTATGAACAAAATTAAAATGTCAATAAAGAGATATAAAACATAAAAGTAATTATGAAATTTTACAGTACAATTACTGCAATGAAAAACTTGCTGGAGGGAATCAAAGTTAGATTTTAGCAGTAAGAAGAAAGAATGAGTGAACTCGAAGATAGGAAAATTGAAATTATTGAGTTTGAGGAACAGAAAGAAAAAGCACTGAAGAAAAGTGGACAGAGCCCAAAGGACTTGTAGGTTACCAGCAAGAAGACTAAAATACATATTGAAGTTCCAGAAGGAGAAGACAGAGACAAAGGGGTAAAGAAATTTTTCAAAGAAAGAATGACCAGAATTTGCCAAATTTGATGAAAGACGTGGATGTAAACATTCAAGAAGCTGCATTAACTCCAAGTCAGATAAACTCAGAGACCTATATTGACACATTATAATCAAAGTATGAAATGCCAAGGACAAAGAGTAAAAGTTGAAAGCTGCGAGAAAGAAGTAAAGCAGCATGTAAAAAGGATTCTCAGAGAATGTCAGCAGATTTCTCCTCAGAAATTTTGGAGGGCAAAAGGTAGTGAGCCAATTTATTTAAAGTAATATAAAAAAATGAAAGACTTTCAACAAAGAATCCTACATTCAGGATAACTGTCCTTCAAAAATGAGAGACATTAAAACATTCCCAGATAAGCAAAAACTGATGCAGCTTGTTACTACTAGACCTGCCCTGCTAAGTACTATAAGAAATACTGTGAGTTGACATGAAAGGAGACTAAACAGTAAAACTTACAAAGGTGTATAAAGAAGTAAACATTCCAGTAAAGGTAAATACATGGGTAATTATATAAGCCAGCATTATTTTAACATTGATTTGTAATTTCACTTTTTGTATTCTACATTACTTAAGAGACTAATACATTTTCTAAAACTATTGTTAGTTTAAAAGTTAGTATTCTTGTAACTTTACTTTGTAACTCCACATTTGGTTTTCCATATAATTTAAGATAATACATAAGACATATTTATATTTTTGGAAACATGTAAAGATGTAATTTTGTGACATCAACAAATGAAAAGGATCAGGATAAAGCTGTTTAGGAAAAGAGTTTTTATATGTTATTGTAAGTTAAACTGGTGGAAACTCAAATTATAATGCTATAACATTAGGATGTTAAATGTAATCCCCATGGTAACCACAAAGAATCTAGTTATAGAATATACATCATGAACAAAAGGTAATGAGAAGGGAATGAAAAGCATTCACTGCAAAAAAAATAGACTAAACACAGAAGAAATGTCAGAAGTAATGTCAGAAATGAGATATAAAATTAATGTAATGCATAGAGAACATAAATAACAAAATAAAACAAGTCTCTCTTTTGTAATTACTTAAATGTAAAGTCGTTAAGCTCTCTAAATGAAAAGACAGAGATAAGCAGAATGGGTATAAAAACATACTCCAACTAGAATGGTGTGAACCCGGGAGGTGGAGCTTGCAGTGAGCCGAGATTGTGCCACTGCACTCCAGCCTGGGGAACAGAGAGAGACTCAGTCTCAAAAAACAAAACAAAACAAGCAAAAAAAACCGTACTCCAACTATATACTATCTACAAGCAACTCACTTAGATTTAGTGACACAAATATGTTAAAAATGAAATATTGAAAAAAGACTTTTCATGCAAATAGTAACCAGAAGAGAGCAGGGTTAACAATAATTAAGCCAGTCACAAAAAGAAATATACTATATGATTTATATGACTTATATGATTTATGTGACTTATATGAGGTGCCTACAGTAGTCAAATTTACAGATAGAGAAAGTAGAATGGTAGTTGCCAGGGTCTGGGGGCAAAGGGGTATGGGTAGTCATTCTTTAATGGATACAGAATTTCAGTTTTTCAATGAAAGGACCTCTAAAGATGGATTATTTCGATGGTAGAAAAACAACATGAATACACTTGATATTACTAAACTGTACACTTAAGAATGATTACATTTTAAATTTTATTTTATATTTATTTTATTACAATAAAAATGTTATTTGAATAAAAATAGTATTTCAGTCTCATTTCATGCACAAAGGGTCACTTTACAGATGTACGATATTAGGATTTCATTGTATTTGACAAAAGATCCACTCAAATATATCATTTTTAAAAATTATGCTATTTTAAAGAATGAAGAATTTTGTAATATAATAATGCCTTTTTAAAATATGGCATTTAGGAAATGTATTGACCCTGTACTTCAGCCTTTTTTTATATCATTTGAATGCCTCTGTTTATCTCAATCTTAAATGCCACTGCCTTCATTCAAGTTCTAATTTCTTTCTTGAATAATTGAAAATGATCATAATATCTAACTTCCAGCCTTGATTTTTTGCTTATATCTCTTTCTACAATATCTACCCAATTATGCAGCTACCTCGTTTAAATATTTCTTTCCCTTCCTACTTGCTTTGAGGTAAAATAAAATATTTTACCTACAGGCAAAGACAGCCTTTAGAATCTAACTGATCTGACTCTCCACTTTCTCTTCTCATTAGCTTCCTTCTTGCAATTTATGCTTAACATGTTACTTTGAATATCTCAAAGACACCATGCATTTTCATGCCTTGTATGACTTTAAATTGCAGATCTTCCTGGAATGCCCATTTTTCCCCTTCATCTTGACAATTACTATTTTTCTTTCAAGAGTAGTTGAGCCATATCATTTACCATCCAAACCAGGGCAGTTTGACAGTGAAAAATAATACAATTAATAATTATGTCAGGACAAAAAAGCATAATCCAGGATTTTCCCAGAGAAAACAGCTGTATGGTGATGTTATTTATAGAGACAGTTTCATGACTTTTTGTGTAACCATACAGTGGTATCTTTCTTTTTGTCTTGTTATGTATGTCTTCTTGTTTAACAAACTATAATCTCAAACAGAGTGAAAACTTAAATACACACTACTTACCCTAGGGATTGACACATACTGAGTATACAGTACACTTTTTAAAAAATTAGAGCTCTCTAGAAAGTGCCTGGAATATACTACTTCTATAGACATTTTGAGTTTATTTTCTTATTCTTTTGATTTGTGTTATGTCTGTTCTACTTACCTGCCTATATTCTTGTTTACTAATATTAAGCTCAGAGTCACAGATGAATTTGCAACACGAAAAGCCTACCAGTTTCTATGGAGCTGTTTTCAAGAAGCATAATGATATCTTCAATTTGAAGTAAAAGTATCTGAACTGAAAAATATTTTTCAGAAGGCTGTAATGAAAACATTTCTAATTTATCTCAAAGGAATTTGGAACTGCCCTCACTGGTGTAAAATGTAAAATCCTTGACCATAATCAGTGCATTTCTCTGTACTTGGACATGCTTCCTGGATCCAAAGTCTTTGGTGACCAAAGTGAAAAAGAAGCAAAGACTAAAAGCAAAATCTTCTTAATAAAATAGAAATTTTGAAGTTTAATATGTAGTCCTATTATTTTAGAAGTTGTGTGCCCAGGAAAAATCAGAAAGCATGTTTTCCTCTAAAAAGAGATAATGTGTATTTCTTATCGTTTAAGAACATAATTTTACTAGACAATTAAGAAATGAATGATAGTGCTTATCTTATTTTAAATGAGTAAACAGGGTTTCCAATGTAAAGAATGCTTCACTTAACTAAATGTGTAGTTTCTTTTGAATCCCTCCTTTAAGAGGATGTAGCAGAAATGTACTAACAATTTTAACTCTCTATATCAGCTTCTCTGATTTAACACATTTGTTTTAATCTTATAGAGCTACATTGCTTTGAATTGGATGTCATTTGCTATCAGAACAAAAAAGACATAGAATTGGAGGATATTAAAAATCCATTTATTCCTTATAACTGTAGGGATAAAGCAGTTAGACCTTTGTTACAAGTAAAATTCAAATTTGTCAAATTCTTAAATCAATGTTTATTTTCAAATGAAGCGGTTAACATATGAGGAAAGGATTTGCCTTCAATTGTAGTTGATCTGAAAATAACATAGCAGTTTTAAACATTAATTTATTATGTCACCTGAATTTATATTCGGCCAATATTTATGTCTGAGTGTGGAAATAGTGAATTATGTACATAAGAACTAAAACTTTTACAGGGTGATTACACAAGTTAGATAAACCTTACCTGTTAAAATAAAATTCCCCTAAAATGAAAAATAAAATTTCAAGTGAAATAATGTGGATTTATTCTTCTGCAAGGAAAATAATTTATGCTTAAGATCTAAGGAATCTTTAATGTTCCAAATCTAAATAATACAAGTCTTGATTTAAGAGGGTGTATTCATAATGCAACAGTCATACAAATAGAGATACAATGCTACTTTTAAAACCACTAAATCTTAAAACCTATATACACATAAAAATAAGTAAAATAACAAAGTTATAATGCTCACGTTTGTTTTTATGATAACCATAACTTTTCACTTTGGGCAAATCTAAGGTGTGTAGGCTAGAGAGGTGATGTAGAACTATAAAGCAGGAAAACTATCTGTTCCTGTGTCTTACCTTTTCTAGTTGTTTATCATTGAACTTTAGCTTCATCTGAAAAACAGACTGCATGGATGGTAGCATTTGCTCTATCTCAGGCATTCCTAATCACATCACATTCTTGTGATTAGCTTGGATTATGTTCTACAAGCAAGGTCCATGGCAGAAAAAAAGAACACGCTTTCTGATGTAGATTAAAATATCTGCCCTCAGTTTGGGTCACAATGTTATTCAGTAGACATAGTTTTAGAAACATTCTAGCCCTAACTCCACCTTGCAGAAAGAGAGCTTAGTAGAGAATGGGAAGGCAGCAGATTTTGTTTTGTGTTCTGGTTCATAGACAAAAGTGATGTTCCTGATTGATTATATGTAGGACCTACACTCTGAAATGGTTTGGGGTTTTTTATGTTATTTTATTACCTTTATTATTGTCACTGTTGTTTATTTCCTTTATTATTGTTTTTCATGAATATGTAGGGAATTGTGCAGATTACGCATTTTCATTTGATTTCTAATAGGGTCACATTCAGAAAAGAAGATAATGTGTCTATTTTTGTGTCTATAGACTCAGTGGAAAACCACATTAACAATGTAAACCTGCCCATAGAAAGGAAGTGAGAAAGAGAAGTGGTTTAACTTTTTATCCTAGAACTCTTCATGGACCCCACAGTTATTCTTTTCCATCCATTACAAAAAGAAATTTTATTTACCATTGCTATTTTCAGAGAAACTCCACCTGTTTCTATCCACCAGTATTGTAAATAGGTGAGAATCTCTGATATAATAAAAGAAAAATATATCCACAGCTATCTGCATGAATGATATAGTATATATGTATATATGTATAAATTATATGTGAAAGTGTTCTTTTAAAACATTTTTTATATTTTAAAGTATTTTCATCATGTTTTAAAGCACATAGCTGTAGATAATTATTTTTCTTTCTTTGGAATTTCAGAAAATATGCTTTGGGTAGATAAATTCTAAAGATCTTGCAACATCAACACATTATTTTTGCCTGATACACCCTTCTCCTAGTTTAATGTTTTTCTAGAATATAGTCTCAAAGATTCTTGAATTTCCTCTTTTATTGGAGCTGACAGAAGTTCAAGGATGCATAGAAAAATTTACTCTGAAAAAAATAGTTTTAGTGTATAAAACTCACTGAAACATACTGAGAACTTAGCATGAATATCACCTTGACCACAAACGGAGAGGAGTCTTAATAGATTTCACAGAGTGGCTCGTTACATTAGTAGATATCAATGGTCAAAACTGAAGGGTTTATTTTGCTTCAGTATGTTATGATCATCCAGGTTAAATTTTGTGCAATATTATCATCAATAAATACTTTGAGGACACTAATTGTGTTACACAATCTAAATCATATTATCTATACCCTTAGTATATGGGAGTACATTATATAGCTGTAATTAATAGATAGCCTCTTTCATCCCAAAAGTTTCAGAATAATGGTTCTTCATCCAGAAATGAATGCATTAATTTTCATAGCATCTTTGCTGGTTTGAAAAGAAAATGTTAATACCATTATGTAAAAAATTATCTATGCATATTCAGGGAAAACAAATTGAGAGATGATAAATAATTTTCCAAAGATCACACAGAATGTCAATAGTATTAACTGCTATGTATTCAGTGTGGTCTGTGTATCATTCACTTAAGCTATTTACACACAGTATTACACTCAATTGTTAAGGGAGCCTTCATGTTAGGTACTATTATGTCCACTATAAAAATGAGGAAACTTTGAAGGAAGGAAATACAAAACTTTCAATTAACTTGTGAAACATAGCTTGTATTGTAGGGAAGACATCAGCTCAGTGTTGCTAAAGTTTATCAAATGCTCTGCCTCCTTAAAGATGAGATTTGTTATTATTTCACACTTTCTGTGACATTCCACTATAATATTATCTTTAATTTCATAACTTTAAAATGATATTTTTCTTAGTCTTCCATCTATATTGTCTCTTAATTTCCACATATTTTCTACCAACTTCAAAGGCTTCAGATGATCTATTTTTACATGTTTCTGTGTTGTAAGAGTAGCAATTCTCCTACAAGATATAACAACCTGGATTTCTTTCTTTTTTTTTTTTTTGAGGCGGAGACTCACTCTGTTGCCCAGGCTGGAGTGCAGTGGTGCGATCTCAGCTCACTGTAAGCTCCGCCTCCCAGGTTCACGCCATTCTCCTGCCTCAGCCTCCCAAGTAGCTGGGACTACAGGCGCCCGCCACCACACCCGGCTAATTTTTTGTATTTTTAGTAGAGATGGGGTTTCACTGTGTTAGCCAGTATGGTCTTGATCTCCTGACCTCGTGATCTGCCCTCCTCGGCCTTCCAAAGTGCTGGGATTACAGGCATGAGCCACCACGCCCCGCCAACAACCTGGATTTCTAAGTAGCAGAAGAATTCCAAATCCAGGTTTGAATCAGAGATGTTAAATTAATGAATTACTAGGAATAGAAATTAAATATTAGCTGATAAATGGACGTCTCACCCTGAATGAAGCAGATAATGACCCTCTTCCCTGATGATCTCTCTCCAAATAAAACCGCTACTTCAAATATTTTAAAAGTTACTATATTTTAATGTGTATAAGATTATAAATGTAAATTAAGATAAAAGGAAGCCAAGGGGGAAAGTGATATAAAATTGTTTTGACTATTCATGAAATGACCACACACCCTTATTAACACAACAAATATTTATGTAAGACCTATGTCTACTGCACAGGTCAGACTAAGGCTATCACTGGCACTACCACTAAGCAGGGATTTGATTAAAGATGAATTATTCATGCTAGATTTTGCTTTAGTTCTTAAATAGAGGTGCTAGATTTATGAAAACTCATTTTGTTATTAGGCTTCATCCCATAGATATGCTACATATGTACTCTTGCATTTATCAGATACTATGTTTAGCAATATATATTTATAAAAATGAATTATTCATTGACGCCTGAGGCCAGTCTATCACTTTATAAATGACAGTGCGGAAGCATAAATTGTCGGGTAAATAATTTAGATTGAAAACCTGAGCATTTCTTTCTAAGATACTCAGGAAAGTGAGAATAATTTGAATAAAGAAGTTGTTGGTTTCTTCCTTGACTTCCACTTAGGCATGGAGGAGAGTCCAACCCATGACAATCTCTCTCTTCATGGCGGATATTGTATGATTAGAACGGTGAGGAAGGCTTGTGATTCTCAGTGCCCGTCTTGGAATATCCTCTTCTATGGAAACAGGTTATATGATTTCCCTCTGCTTAAAATGCTGTTCTCTCACCCTGTTGTTCTGGTCATAACCCATTAAACTCAAATCTTCCACTGACCCAAATACATTTATAGACCTGATATAAAAGGTGTTTTGTGTAAAGAGTCTTCTCAGTAAGAACATTTCACGTTAAATTACAACTCAAGTAGATCTTTGCTCATGAAGAAATTTGAAATAAAGCAGTTTAAGGACAGGAGAACAGAGACTGTGGACATACAGATGTGGCAGTCATCACAGCAGAAAAATTAAAAGAGCCAAGTTTATTTAAAGGCAGGTGGAGACAAAGATAAGATGGACCCTGAGTGAGTCATCATTAGAATAGAAATAAATGGGAGCCCACTTTTGAAAGGACATCAACAGACTACAACTTGAGAGCTTCCCATGCATCTCAGTGAGTTATAAGGTGCTCTGTTGCCAAGAATTCTTTACTCTCTTTTTCTGTCAGTTTGATTGTTTTAGATTTCACATATAAGTGAGATTATGCGGCATATATGTGGCTGCTGAGGCACTCTCTTGGTGTTCACTAATAAATCCTTATCACCTATAGTAACTTGGATGTGTTGCTGATCCTTGTAACCTAAAAGTACCAAACTAATACCACAGTTCATAGGACAAATGACTTTCATATTTTGAAGAAACTACAGAGACAGATTATTTTGCCAGTTCCATATTGAAAGCTTAAATTCCCTCTATAATTTCTCATAAGTGTTCTTTCAACTACTTTGCCCATTCTGTGATGGCCAACTCCCTGCCTCTCAATTGCAGCAAAGTTCAAAAACTAAAAAGTTGGCCATTGCGGTGGCTCACACATGAAATCCCAGCACTTTGGGAGGCCGAGTGGGCGGATCACAAGGTTAGGAGATTGAGACCATCCTGGCTAACCCAGTGAAACCCTGTCTGTACTAAAAATACAAAAAATTAGCTGGGAGTGGTGGCGGGTGCCTGTAATCCCAGCTACTCTGGAGGCTGAGGCAAGAGAATCGCTTGAAACTGGGAAGTTCAAGCCAGTACTAGCCAATGCAAAAACACACCAAAATATAAAGACCAATTACACTATGAAGAAACTGCATCAAGTAGTGTGCAAAATAACCAGATAGCATCAAGATGACAGTATCAAATTCAAGCATAACAATATTAACCTTAAACGTAAATGCGAATGCCCCAATGAAAAGATACACACTGACAAATTGGATAAAGAGTGATTATGGTGTGCTGTATTCAGGAGATTCATCTCATGGGGAAAGGAACACATAGGCTCAAAATAAAGGAAGGGAGGAAAATTTACCAAGGAAATGGAAAACAAACAAACAAATAAATAAATAAATAAATGCAAGAGTTGCAAACCTAGTCTCTGACAAAACGGACTTTTAACCAACAAAGATCAAGAAAGACAAAGGAGGCCGTTGCATAATGGTAAACGGAACAATTGAACAAAAAGAGCTAACTATTCTAAATATTTATGCACTCAATAGAGGACTACCCAGATTCATAAAACAAGTTCTTTTTTTTTTTTTTTTGAGACGGAGTCTTGCTCTGTCGCCCAGGCTGGAGTGCAGTGGCGCAATGTCGGCTCACTGCAAGCTCTGCCTCCCAGGTTCATGCCATTCTCCTGCCTCAGCCTCTCCGAGTAGCTGGGACTACAGGCGCCCACCACCACACCCAGCTAATTTTTTGTATTTTTAGTAGAGAGGGGGTTTCACTGTGGTCTCGATCTCCTGACCTCGTGATCCACCCGCCTCAGCCTCCCAAAGTGCTGGGATTACAAGCGTGAGCCACCGTGTCCAGCCAGTTCTTTTAGACAAAGAAAGAGGCTTAGAGTCCCACACAATAATAGTGGGGGACTTTAACACCCCACTGTCAATATTAGACAGATCAACAAGACAGATAATTAAGAGGGATATTCAGGACTTGAACTCAGATCTGGATCAAGTAGACCTAACAGACATATACAGAACCCTCCACGCCAAATCAACAGAATATACATTCTTCTCAGTGCCACGTGGCACTTATTCTAAATTGAACACGTATTTGGAAGTAAAACACTCCTCAGCAAATGCAAAAGAACTGAAATAATAACAGTCTCTCAGACAACAGTGCAATCAAATTAGAACTCAGGATGAAGAAACTCACTCAAAACCACACAATTAAGTGAAAATTGAACAACCTGCTCCCAAATGACTCCTGGGTAAACAATGAAATTAAGGCAGAAATCAAGAAGTTCTTTGAAACCAATGAGAACAAAGAGACAACATACCAGAATCTCTGGGACATGTTAAAGCAGTGTTTAGAGGAAAATTTATAGCACTAAATGCCCACATCAGAAAGTTAGAAAGATCTTAAATGGACACCCTAACATGACAATTAAAAGAGCTAGAGAGGCAAGAGCAAACTAATCCAAAAGCTAGTAGAAGACAAGAAATAACTAAGATCACAGCACAACTGAAGGAGATAGAGACAAAAAAATCCTCCAAAAAATCAATGAATCCAGGAGCTGATTTTTTGAAAAAATAAAATAGATGGCTAACTAGACTAATGAAGAAGAAAAGAGAGAAGAATTAAATAGACACGATAAAAAATGATAAAGAGGATATCACCACTGACCCCACAGAAATACAAACTACCATCAGAGAATACTATAAACATCTCTATGCAAATAAACTAGAAAATCTAGAAGAAATGGATGAATTTCTGGACACATACACCCTCCCAAGACTAAACTAGGAAGAAGTCAAGTCCTTGAATAGACCAATAACAAGTTCTGAAATTGAGGCAGTAATTAATAGCTTACCAACCAAACAAAAGCCCAGGATCAGACGAATTCACAGCCGAATTCTACAACAGGTACAAAGAGGAGCGGGGACCATTCCTTCTGAAACTATTCCAAACAATTGAAAAGGAAGGACTCCTCCCTACTCATTTTATGAAGCCAGCATCATCCTGATACCAAAACTGGAAAGAGACATAACAGAAAAAGAAGACTTCAGGCCAACATCCCTGATGAACATCAATGTGAAAATTCTGAATAAAATACTGGCAAACCGAATCCAGCAGCATATCACACAACTTATCCACCACAAGCAAGTCACCATCATCCCTGGGATGCAAGGCTGGTTCAACATATGCAAATCAATAAATGTAATCCATCACATAAACAGAACCAAAGACAAAAAGTAACATGATTATCTCAATAGATGCAGAAAAGACCTTTGATAAAATTCAACATCCCTTCATGTTAAAAACTCCCAATAAACTAGGTGTTGATGGAACATATTCCAAAATAACAAGAGCTATTTATGACAAACCCACAACCAATATCATATTGAACGGGCAAAAGCTGGAAGCATTCCCTTTGAAAACCAGTACAGGGAAGGACTCCCTCTCTCACCATTTCTATTCAATGTACTATTGGAAGATATGGCCAGGACAATTAGGCAAGAGAAAGAAAGAAAGGGTATTCAAATAGGAAAAGAGGAAGTAAAATTGTGCAAACAACATGATTCTTTATTTAGAAAACTCCAGTCTCTCATCCCAAAAACTCTTTAATCAGATAAGCAACTTCAGCAAAGACTCAGGTTACAAAATCCATGCGAAAAATTACAAGCATTCCTTTACACCAACAATAGACAAGCAGAGAGCCAAATCATGAATGAACTCCCATTTACAATTGCTACAAACAGAATAACATACCTAAGAATACAGCTTACAGAGGATGTGAAGGACCTCTTCAAGGAAAACTATAAACCACTGCTCAAGGAAATAAGAGAGGACACAAACAAATGAAAACATATTTCATCTTCATGGATGGGAAGAATCAATATTGTGAAAATGGCCATACTGCCCAAAGTAATTTATAGATTCAATGCTATCCACATCAAACTACAATTGACATTCTTCACAGAATTAGAAAAAACTACTTTACATTTCATATGGAATCAAAGAAGAACCCATATAGTCAAGATAGTCCTAAGCAGAAAGAACAAAGCTGGAGGCATCACACTACCTGATTTCAAACTATACTATAAGGCTACAGTAACTAAAACAGCATGGTACTGATAACAAAACAGACATATGGACCAAGGGAACAGAACAGAGACCTCAGAAATAACACCACACATCTACAACCATCTGATCTTTGACAAACCTGACAAAAACAAGCAATGGGGAAAGGATTCCCTATTTAGTAAATGTTGTTGGGAAAACTGGCTAGACATATGCAGAAAACTGAAACTGGACCCCTTCCCTACACCTTATACAAAAATTAACTCAAGATGGATTAAAGACTTAAACATAAGACCTAAAACCATAAAAACCTTAGAAGAAAACATAGGCAGTACCATTCAGGACATAGGCATGGGCAAAGACTTCATGACAAAAACACCAGAGCAATGGCAACAAAAGTCAAAATTGACAAATGAGATCTAGTTAAACTAAAGAAGTTTTGCATAGCAAAAGAAACTATCATCAGAGTGAACAGGCAGCCTACAGAATGGGAGAAAATGCTTGCAGTCTACCCATCTGACAGAGGTCTAATATCCAGAATTTACAAGGAACTTCAAAAAAATTTATAAGAAAAAAACAACCCTACTGGAGAGTGGGCAAAGGATATGAACAGACACTTCTCAGAAGAACACACTTATGTGGCCAACAGACATAGGAAGAAAATGTGATACATATACATCACTGATAATTAAACATATGCAAATAAAAACCACAATGAGATATGATCTCACTCCAGTCAGAATGGCGGTTATTAGAAAGTCAAGAAACAACAGATGCTGGCTAGGCTGTAGAGAAATAGAAACACTTTTGCACTGTTGGTGGGAATGTAAATTAGTTCAACCATTGTGGAAGACAGTATGCAATTCCTCAAGGATCTAGAAACAGAAATACCATGTGACCCAGCAATGCCATTACTGGGTATATCCCAAAGGAATATAAATCATTCTACTATAAAAACACATGCACACATATGTTTATTGCAGCACTATTTACAACAGCAAAGTCATGGAAGCAGCTCAAGGGCCCATCAGTGATAGACTGGATAAATAAAATGTGATACATATACACCATGGAATACCATGCAGCCAGAAAAAGGAATGAGATCATGTCCTTTGCAGGGACATGGATGAAGCTGGAAGCCATCATCCTCAGCAAAGTAACACAGGAATAGAAAACCAAACACTACATGTTCTCACTCATAAGTGGGAATTGAACAATGAGAGCACATGGACACAGGGAAGGGAACAACATACACCAGGGTCTGTTGGGGGCCGGGGAATGAGGGGACAGAACTTAGAGGATGGGTCAATAGGTGCAGCAAACCACCATGGCACATGTACGCCTATGTAACAAACCTGCACATTCTGCACATGTATCCTGGAACTTAATGTAAAATAAAAAATAATTGAGGAAAAAATCCTCTTATCGAATCTTTTGAAAATTTATATGAATAATAGCATAATCATCAGTTTTCTAAAAGCAAGCAGAACCAAAATGACTCTGCAAAGTAAAATATCACTATGTATAAGAAAGAGCACCATTTGAGCTGAGAAATATTTAACCACAAGATATTCTCCTGAGAAGTGGCAAGTCTAGTTAATAATCATCAATACTACCAAGAAGCATTGATCAAACATTTACTGAAGCATAAAACTGTTTATGACACATACAGTATTGCTACTTCTTCCATGAAAGAGAAATTTTTTTGGTCCTGGAAGAAAGAATTATCATCCTTTAATTCTTTCCCATGGGAAGAAGAACAGAAAATAGATAATCTTCCTCAGAGCAAAAAAAAATACTGAAATGTATTGAAGCTTTCTGCAACTACAGGGATTAGAGAAAGTCTTCTGAAAATAAGACTGCAAAAAATAAGGAGACCATTAGCTATTCTTTATGTTCTTATATAAAATACATGGACTTAAACTAAAAATTGTATTGCACATTCTTGCGTAGTAAAGTTGAACCAATTGTCTACTGTCTGAGGCTAAAAAGTTGGAACCAGAAACATAGGTTACATATGTCCATATTTGCACAATTGTGTTAGAGTAGTTGAGAATAACTTTATTTTAGATAGTCTGCAAAATACGTTACAATAACATTTATAATACTCCTGCAAGATAGTATTAGCTTCCCCTGTAATAAAACACCAAAAAGTGAATTAGTATGTTCAAAGGCACAGAAGTAGTGAGCGGCAGAACTTAAATGGGAACTTGCATAAGACATGTTGTAAATCCTGTGTGCTTACCACTTTCCTACAATAAAAAAAAGTGTGAGTAAGAAGCTTTTATAATTTGGAAGTTGCAACATGAAAGCCAGAAACACTGTGACCAAAGGCGTTTCAAATTTCACACAGGACATCTGACTGGAGCATGCGAGTCTGAAAACAAGACATTTTGCTATCCAGACTCTTGATATCACTAAAATGAAATCCAAGTGGATACTTACCACCAGTCCACCAAATCCACTAAATTTTCTTCTCAGTGTCTTTCAACAGCATATATTAGGTTGATTCAGAAACAATTGTGGTTTTTGCCATTGAAAATAAAGGCAGAACTGCGATTACTTTTGCACCAAACTAATAGAACAAAAATGAATGTTACTCATGTTATGCAAAGTAAAAATATTCAAAATATTACTAAGAATAAAAAATAGAATTATACAGATGTGAAAATATTTATATGATATATGATTAACTGAGAAGAAAGAAAATGGAATTGATGATAAAAACCTTAATTTTGGGGAAAAAAAGTTTATACATAATTATGTTGTATTAATACAAAAGTCTCAGACATTCCCATACTAGAATGCTAACCCTGATACCTCTGAGGAATGATGGGTGAGACAGATATTTTTACTTATAGCTCATATTTCAAAAATGCAAACACCAATAAAATCACTTAAATAAATTTGTATTTTATAAAGCCATCTTGGACAATTTGGTACACTTTCCATTGTGATGCTAGAGAAAAAGAATCAATTTTTTTCACTTTTTATTTTTTACCTCTTGGTGAGAAAGTCTTTCAAATTAAAAAGAATTTAAATTGAAAATAGGAGTGGGAAAACTAAAACCATACTGAATTAATTAGATCACTTGACATCCCAGAAGACAGCTTTTAAAGGTCTTTTTCAAGATAATTTAGGATATGGCAAGATTTAGAATCACAAATTTGGTAGTGGTGATTTTTGACAATTGTTAAATTTAGAGTCATATTTATGTCGATCATTTTTATTCAAAAAAGCAGACTATTATTATTATAATTCTTTCTTTCCTGTAACTCATATAGCTTTGCATACATAATTTATGCAATTTAGTATCTTGTCTGTAGTTTTTACAACAGCTTATTGAGAAGCTATGTAGATTAGGAAAAGATGTAAGATAATCATGTGCCATCTATACCAATTTTTGTTCTATTTTTAAATCCTTAATTGTTTTAACTAAGAAAAGAAGCTATTAAATTGTCATATGCTTTTTACATTGAATTTAAAGAGTAAAGTACATTTAATAATAGAATTCATATTTGGCTACACTCAGTGTAACATTCTCATTGTATGATTCATTTAAAATGTTGCAACAGTGCATTCATGTTAGAGACATTTTCATTCAGTTGGAAGTTATGATGACTAATTTGTTAGGTAATGACATTCAGATATTTTAGAAAAACCTTTGTACACTTTTGCGTCTTCTCAAAAGTTAGCTTTTAGTTACTTTGTTTTCAAGTCTGGCTAAACTTAAGCATATCACTAAAATGTGATACATGGAATTTGAAATAATAGTCATGACGGTATTTTTCTTCATAACTATATTAAATTCATTTCCTTTTTAGAGTAATTCTTAACTACATAGTGTTTTCTTTAATATTTTTATTAAATGTTGTGACTATTATAGATAATAAAAATGAAAGAGGAAAAAACACTCTCAACTCACTTGAATCCTAAAAATTTCACTGAGATAGCATGCCCTCAAATTTTGGGTTGCTTTATCTCCTACTTTTTGCCCGTAATTGTCTTCCCAATGTGTCTGTCCTGAGTAAATTTCAACTTCCTTCTCAATTGGTCCATTGGTGTGATATAATCAATGACATGGGCCAGCATTATATCCTGTTTAGGGGAAAGGCAAGTCCCTGCTATGTAGACCTAACATAGAGCTGGAAAGGATATATTCCCCCTAATTAATACTGTGAATGTATATTGCAGGCCTTGTCTTTTGAAAGCAAATTGCTCCACTTGCTCTTCATTATCAGATACCTAGAAAACTAAAGCATTTGCCAGATCAATAGCCATATACTAGAGAATTTGTTGAGTTTTCTCCAAGAAAACCATAATTTGAATAACAGTTGCAATTGGAATAACAATTGGATTTTTTATAATTCTGTACTTTTTTCCTTGGTCCATTTATTCTTTGCCAAGGCCAAAAGATTAGTTAAAGGGGATATAGTAAAAGTCACCATCTCTGCATCTTCCAAATGCTTAATGGTAGGAGGCAGCATTACTGTTGGTCTATTTTGCTCCAGGGATGCAGCATTACTTTTGATCTACTTCACTGATAAATGCAATTCTAGTGGTTTGCATTTGGCTTCTCCTACCATAATCATCCTCATTTCATGGGTCAAAGAAATAGTGTGAGAATTCTCCCAATGCTGAATATGTTTATTCGAATTGTATATTCTGGAATTGAAGAAATAACCACAGGGCGATTTTGTCCAAACACTACGTACGCTGTGAAACATAACTAAGCCAAAGTTCCACTGATTATCTGAACTCCATAAGCTCCTACCCTGTGGGACCACGGTGAAGTTTTATGTCCCTAGATATTTGGGTCAAAGCGTTTAGTTACTGTCTTTGGTTAGTCTCCCCTGTTCTGAATTTTTCCTCTTCTGAATGCACAGTCACCTGGGGAAGATTAACAGTATACATTTCCTCAAGGTGACTGAACTTCATTCAAGGGGCTCAGGGTCTGCGAACTGACTCAGTTCTTAACTTTGCAGAGGACCTGTGACTTTCTGTTTTGGTGGTTAAAGTCAGACTTCTGTTCTTTCGCCCTAGAGCTCTTCTGCTTATACAAATCAAGTAAGACTTCAGTAGGCTGTCTATCTATTTTAGTCATAAAGATATGATCAGCTAACCAATGCCAAAGATACCTGCAAGTCAAACTATTCTGATACGACTTTGTTTCACTCCCTATTATAATAAACACTCCATTACAGTAACTACATCTACCTTTTCTTGGAAGATTGACAACACTTCGTCCCTACTTCCCTGGGAGCCTATTATTTCCATTGAACTTATGGATCTCAGTTTGATGCCATCAATCCCCCTGTCATTCTGATCTATACAGAAAGAAAGAAGAAGAAGAAAAAGAACAGGGGTTGGGTGGGGAGAAAGAAAGAAAGCTCTTCTAACATTATGGAGCTCCTCTTATAAATTTATTTCTTGCAGCTGTGATTAAAAGAGTGTCTTCTAGAATCTATGCAATGTGTAAGCAGGTCTTACATAAAAAATCCACTCTATTATTTCAATCTCCATAAGCTTCTGGATAGCTTCCTTTGTAGTACACTAAGAAAATTTTGGTATTTAATCTTTACTTAATATAGGCCAACTCTGCGTCTATATTTCAGTCAACCAAAAAGCATATTGTTAGGACCATGCCTATCTATTTGTTCTAAAATGCTGTATCTAAAATCCCTGCTTAGTAAACCCATATAAACAAATTTGGTATAATCCAAATTCATATTCTTCTATTTGATCCCTTGATTGTAAGATGTATTTCCACATGATTCTCTAGATGTCTGTCATATAAATCAGCAAAATAAAACAATTATTTGGCTGGATATTACATCTTCTTTTGGGTCACATTTTATACATTGCCCTTTTGGGCCTACTAGGGAATAAGTCTCGTTATGTAGGCCTAGAAGCATGGAGAGATTGTGGGGTAGGTCCTGATGAGAATCAGGCAGTGCCTTGTAAGACAGGTATTAATATTTTAGGAGAGACCATTACAGGTTTTTCAGGAAGGGAAGGCTGACCTTCTCAGACAGGGGCGGAAGAGCTGCTTCAACTAGCAAAGATGGCTTCGTGGACATTGCAGACTTAAGGCCTCAGCTTTATAAGAATCTGCCATATTTGCAGTGCCTAGGTAACTCACAGGTAGTAAGTTAATTCCCCTGGAAACTTGTATTAATGTTTTTAGGCATCATTAACTTTATTTTCCAGAGAGTTATTAACAAGGACTGCACTGTTTTATTGACGTGGCAAGTTACTCATCAAAAATGATCAGATTCAATGTAACTATTAGACATTTCCTACACATAATTAGACTCCAGATTTATATATAGTGTATATAATTCTATAGTGAGTAAAATTAGTGAAAAATATTTATTTTCTGTCCTTGAATCTAGATAGTAAAACTATTACTACAGTTACTAAAAGATGATAGAATTTAAGTATTCAAGGGATAGTAATTTGGTTAATTTTTAGGATAAAATAAAATAATCTATATAAATATATAAATTTCAATTTTTAAATATAATTTATCTTTAAAAGATTGAAAAATGAGATTTTAATCACATTGAAATTATGGGATTCAATCACCTGTATAACATCCCCCTAAATAATTTCCAAAAAGGCATGTTTGTGTCTAAGGCAAAATTCTAGCCTTATCCTGATTACCTCAGAAATACAAAAAAAAAAAAAAATAGGAAAGTCTCATAGTAAAATCAAGAACTTATAATGCAAAATAGTTTTTAATAGAACATATTTAATTTCCAAGTCTATACACTTAAATAAATTCTATTACACAAGTTCTGTTCTTTAACTCTTGTTGTCACTCAGTGAAAAGTGCTTTCTTCTTAGGCTGGTATTGATGTTAGTTAGGATCATGTCCTGTGAACAGTAGCTAAGGTACCATAAGGCTGTTCAGTAAGATTCAAGGTCTGGGCGTTAGTTATATTTCAGGAAATTTTGGCATTCCCTGAAGTATTAAGGAGCTTTTGTCTCTAGTAATGACTTAGAACTTTTGAAAACAATTCAGTTACTGAAAAAGTAACTATATTAGTATAGTAGTAATATAAACTGCATTTTCATATGTACAGTATATGTACACATATATAGTAGTATAAAAGTAATATGATAGTGTTCTTTTGTTAGTAAGATTAATGAAGACATTTCTTAAATGGAAACTTGGTCACTATTTTTAAAAAGGGTCTTATGGAAAAAACTATTTTTATTATTTTCTAAAGGAGAATGTTTATTTCATTTTTTAAAAAAGCTTTATACATACCATACAATTCACCCACTTAAAGCATACAATTCAGTGGCTTTTAGCATATACACAGATCTCTGCAACCACCACCACAGTCACTTTTAGAACATTTTCATTATCCCAAAATAGCTTTTATTTTAGTAAGAGTCTGCTGGTGACAGAATCCTTGGCTTTGTTTGTCCAAAAACATCTTATAAGATATTTTTCCCTGTGTGTGCAATTGTAAGTTGACAATTTTCTTTCATTCCAGTTAACACTGATTGTAGTTGAGACATCTGCTGCTGTGTTGCTCCTTCAAAGGTAATGGTGTCTTTTCTCTCTAATTTTAAGATCTTTTCTTGGTCTTTGTGTTCTGCAATTTTATTACAATGTGACTAGGTATGTGATAATTTTAAAATAAGTCTACAAATTCTTAGACAGCCCTTTCTTCATGAAATGGAACCTAATTCTTCTCCGAGTGTGGGCTGAACTTAATGACTTCATTCTAACTACAGAATTTGGCAAAATATTACTTCCAAAACCAGGCCAATATTCTTTTCTGCTTTCTCCCTTGGATTGCCACTCTGGGAAAGACAGCTGTCATGTCATGAGCACACTCAAGCAAGCCCTGTGGAGGGGTCCGTGTGGCAAGGCACAGAGGCCTCCAATAAACAGCCATATGTGTAAGCCATCTTGGAAGCAGATACTCCAGCCCCAGTCCAGCCTTCAGATGCCTACAAACTCACAAGTGACCCCAAGCTAGACCTACTAAGCTAAGCCACTAATGATTCCTGACCCATAGCAACTGTAAGATATTAATAAGTATTTGTTATTTTAAGCCTGTGAGTTCTGGGTAATTTGTATATAGAAATTGATTAATACAAGTTGTAAAAATGTTTAAATAAGTTTGCTTATTGAGGTAGAATAAACATAAAAAGAGTGCATAAAATATGTGATATGGTTTGGATATACGTCCCCTCCAAATCTCATGTGGAAATGTAATGCCCAATGTTGGAGGTTTGGCCTAGGGGGAGGTGTTTGGGTAATGGGGATAGATCCTTCATGAATGTCTTGGTACCATCCCTTTGGTGATAAATGAGTTCTCACTTTTTCAATTCATCTTAGAGCTAGTTGTTTAAAAGAGCCTGACTTCCCGCTCATTCTTTCTTTCTCCCTCTCTCTCCATGTGATACACCTGTTTCCCCTTCATCTTCCACATTAAGTAGAAGCTTCCTGAGACCTAACCAGAAGCCAAGCATATGCTGGTGTTATCCTTGTACAGCCTGAAGAACCATGAGCCAAATAAACCTCTTTTCTTTATAAATTGCCCAGTCTCATCTATTCCTTTATAGCAACACAAAATGGACTAATACAATATATATACAGTTCAACAAATATTCATAAAGTAAAAATATCTAATTAATCACCACCCAGATCAAGAAACAGAACAATTGGATATATATTTCTTTCTTTTTAGTAACCTGTTTGAGATTTGCTTGCCTTCTTGAATCTGTGGATTGATTTTCAAAAGTTCTGGAAGGTTCTCAGACATTGTCTTTTAATATTATCTCTGCTCCATTTTTACTCTTTTTTTTCTCCTAGAACTTCAATCATGGGTTATGTTAAATCTTCTCATTCTGTCCTCCATATCCCTCAGCCTCTTGCTTTATATTATTGATATGTTAATCTCCCTAGGCTACATTTGGGAAAACTTCTTGAGATCTAGCTTCCTATTTACTAATTGTCTGTGCAGCTTTATCTAATTCACGTATACAAGGTTTTTCATTGCTATAATACTGTAGTCACTCTTTATCCATGAGAGATATGTTCCAAGACCCCCAGTGGATGCCTGAAACTGTGAGTAGTAATGACTCCTGCATATACAATGTTTTCTCCTATGCATACAGAACTATGATAAAGTTTAATTTATAAATTAGGCAAAGTAATAAACAATAATGACTACCGATAAAATGGAACAATTATTAACATATACCAAAATAAGAGTTATTTGAATGTGGTCTCTCTCTCAAAATATCTTATAGTATATAATATTTTCAGACTGCAGTTGACTGCAGGTAACTGAAACCACAGAAAGTGAAACTGTGGGTAAGGGGAGACCCTGCGTTTTACATATCTAGAACATCAGTTTGGTTCTTTTGTAAATCTGCTTCTATTTCCACATCTTAGTTCTTAAATCATTTTAAAATATTTAAAATGTATGACTGATAATTCTGATGTCTGAAGTCTTTGCAAGTCTGATTCTACCAAGTCATTTTTAATGTCCTTTGTTCTTGATGCTTTATTCCTTCCTGTCTGGAAAGTTTTCCTGTAAGCTTTTCATTTTTCCTTTTTCATTTTATAATTTGAAGCTCTTGACTCATAATTTATTGCCCTCTTCTTTTGTTCTTTTGTTGCTCATTTCCCACAATGCCATCCTCCTGCATAGGGTCAGGGTCCTAGTTGCACTGGTGGGAGGAGTAGATGCTATGCTCATTGTATTCATTGGTGGTGAGGAAGCACAGCATAGACTGGCCCAGGCCATGTTTGGAAATGACCTTCCAGGGCCTTCATTAATCCTGGGTCACTAAGTAGGTCCCAAGCTGCTCATTTTTCTTGAAAACCTATCAGTGAGAATTATTTGAAAACTGAGATGAATAAGTTCGTCCAATGCCACAGACAAGCATTCTGCCTCCAGCAGCAATCTCAGGAGATGCAAAGAGCCTTTACATCCTTTATTCCTAGGAAAGGAAGCCCAGCTCCAGTCCTGCCAACTGTGCAGAGGGAGCCTGGCTCTAGTCCTGACAACTCTGGGCATGTTTGTTTCCAGTCCATTGTGGGAGTCAGAGTCCCAGCCTTGTCTCACTGCTCAGTGCTCAATGAGCTCTGACTGGTGCAATAGAGAGAGGGGCTGCCTGGGGCTGGGCAGAGTGAGGAAAAGCAGTGCTAGGGGCCTCAAATCTGAAGTGGCCTCAAATTGGGTCTTGGCAAGGCCCAGTGTTCCTTCTTTTTCTTATACTGTGAAGGAGTCCACACAGAACCAGGATGGGAGCCTCTTCAGCTGTCCCTCAGACTACTGAAAAGCCTGGACCTGGGGGAAGTCTTAAAAGAACTCTCATACCCTGTCTCTGTCACCCAAGGGTTTTGAGATGACCACCACTGACCTTGGACTGGACCAGAACTTGGACCCAAAAGGTCAGCCCTGTGCCTTTCCCACCCCTCCAGCTTCAACATGGCAAGCCCTAAACAGGGATTATTCATATTAAGCACCACCTCTGAAACCACCCTGTCTTGGACCCCAAACCCACAGCACTGCTTGACCTAGGAAATATTTTACAGATTTCTGCCACACTGGGGAGTTTACTTGTCTTTATTTCTAGAGATTAAAAAAAGTTCAAATAGATACATATGTACAGACAAAGGCACATTCAGAGAAATGTTGCTGGCTCTCCCCACTGCCCCTCCCCAAGAATGGTAGAGACCACTCAGGAGACAAGAAGCTGACTTCACTCATGGAAATGTCAGAAATTAGGGAGCAGGGAGTCACTGCTCAGAAGCCAAACTGGAGGTGATGGCAACCCAGCCCCCATCCCTGCCCAAGACCATCCACCTACAGGACAGGCCTAATGGGAGCAAGGCAGAGACAGGACACACCTCAGTTGTCACAGGCCTCTTGTTCAGTGGTGGCTTCCACTGCAGAGAATAGGCTGTCATTTGGGCCTTTTAGCCTCCCACGGATAAGCTCGGCAATGGCCCTCCGAGTGTTTTTGTTTAGTTTCTCCAGGTTCTTGCCCACATCTCTCTTAGGTCCCAATCAGGCTTCTAGAGTACAAGGTTGGCCAAGTCCATCTCCTCAATGACAGGCTGTGCCTTGGCAGCCTACAGCTTCTCCTTCATCTTCTCCTCCACTGCAACTGGTTTGGCCTGGAAACCCTCCTCCTTTTCAGGTCTTCATCCTCTGGGACATGGTTCTGCAGCCTGAATTCTCTGAGCTTCTTGCTTTTCTCCTCCTCTTCTCTGAGTTGCTTGGTCTTTGGCTCCCCATTTTCCTTGTCCCTGTACCTGGTTTCCTCTAGGGGCTTCAGCTGTTCTTTTGCCACAGAGTGTCTTCCTAGCCAGTCCAGGTCCACAGCTGCCTTCTGCCACCTTTTGCCACCTTCCTTCTGCTGCCTTCCTTCTGCCATCACCATCTTGCCCACAGACCCCTCGTTTTCTCTCATCTTGTATTGCCCAGGCCCGAGGAGAGTAGACAAACAAAGCGCTATTATTTTTTATTTATTTACTTTATTTTATTTTATTTATTTTTTTTGAGATGGAGTCTTTGCTGTGTTGCCCAGGTTGGAGTGCAGTGGCATGATCCCGGCTCATCTCAACCTCCACCTCCCAGGTTCAAGCAATTCTCCTGCCTCAGCCTCCCAAGTAGCTGGAATTATAGGCACATGCCACCACACCTGGCTAATTTTTGTATTTTTAGTAGAGACAGGGTCTCCCTATGTTGGCAGGCTAGTCTTGAACTCCTGACTTCAAGTGACCACCCGCCTCAGCCTCCCAAAGTGCTGGGATTACAGGTGTGAGCCACCATGCCCAGCCACAAAGGGCTATTTTTAAAGTTATATTTTGCACCTTGTTGATGAAGAACATTACAAAAAAACAAATGGCTAGTGAACTCTCCCTTTTAACACTTCAATCCCTTTTTATTATATTCTAAATTTCTCAATGTCAATTCAATTAGGAGGAAGAATTATGACTCCATTTTAATGAATAAATGAGAAGACATGTTTTAAAGAATAAATATAGCACAAAAATATGATGTTTAAAACAACCTTGTAGCTAAGATGTTAAATCGTTCTTTCAAATTGGCAGAACTTGAGAATAGAGTTAAGGACTTTAGGAATTTAGAAATTAAATGGAAATATTACCTGGTCCAACCCAATTTTTGTAAAGATATGATGAACCTTCAGCTAAATCTCTTTTTTCTTTACGCTTCTAAACCTTTGGACCAAGGTTTTGCAAACTATAGCCCACACACCAGCTGTCTGTATTTCTAAGTAAAATTTTGTTGGCCTATATCCACACCCATTTGTTTAAATATGTCTGCTTTGGCACTGCAAGGGCAGAGTTAAAAAATTTTGACAGAGACCTTATGGTCTACAAAGCCTGAAATATGTTTCTTACCTTTCAAGAAAACATTATTAGATCCCTGTTCTAGATTCAAGGTTTGCGGGCTTTTGTATTTAAATGAGTGTTCATCACCAGAGATCACCACTGCTAACTTCACTGGTATTTCAAACCAAATACCAGCAATCTTTAGGACGCTTATTCTAAAACTATCTGGTCTAAGATATCTCAGCTTGCATTATAACAAAGGATTCATAACTAGTCTTAATGAAATTCTATATGTGTTAAGTGTTTTATAATTTTTTTATTTCTATATGAAAGTGTTAACATCAAACTATAATAATTAGATGTTAAATTTTGTTTATCGGTCACATCATTATAAAACTGAACAAACATTCAAGATTTTTCTTGGAAGGTTGAGAAGTTTAAGTATTTCCAAGGTAATCGTATGCATTATTAGTATTTATTGACAAATCTCTTTTTTAGCATATATTGTACAACACAGACCTATGAACAGCCTTCTAAAGTGTTTTCAAATTTGACTTCCACTAAAGAAAATTTCCTATAATCACTTTGTTATTTTTCTTCCAAGGATCTTAGAAAGTTGCATATGTTCGTATGAGTACTTTGTTATACTTCAGTTTCTCTGTATTAGTTAAGTGTGTTTGTTTTCACATGAAATCAGGGGTACACAGACTAGGCTGTATGGTTAAGGTCAAATAGCAATACATAGTAGAGCTTAGAACAGGTTAGCTTTATAATTTTTCCAAATGATAACATCCGTTTTGTCAATACAATTCTCATTTTTTCCGATGTGCATAATAAAGGTAAAATTTAGTATTTTCGAGTATAAATTGACATTGTCAAGAATATAAATTAATGTTATAGCTAGAATTTTATAGCAACTCATCTTTTACTGTATCCTAATGTTTTTGCAATCTTTATTTCCTAGAATTATGTCACAGCTAATAAATTGAATTGAGGCAGAATTCATAGTATAAAGCCATTTGCCCTGTCACAAATGACAATGAATTCCTAAATCAACAGTCCTTAAACTCAATTCAGAAAATAGACTAATGAAAGTAAAGTCATTACAAGATGAACCATTAAGTTAAAGCATTAGAATGATCTCACCTACTTCTGGTTTTTTGAAGATTCAAGTCCACGTGTGTAAATGGACATTTTGCTTCCCAGGCCATGAATATGAAATAGTGCAGAAGAAACTGCCTCACTGGGTTAGATCATATCTAATAATATCACTAACAGAATGTGGGGCAGAAAAGTTGCCATTTAGAATGGTGATTCAAAAGATCAAAAGCAGAAATGATTATTTAAAACTCTCAATCTGTTGGAATTTTGAGTCAGAACAGGTCTTGCGAATATAAGTTCCATATGTTTACTACCTACTGTGAAAAATAAGTGGTTACTCTATAGAGTTACAAAACCACTACTTTCAATTCTAGGAGGTCCCCTCTAATATTAGGGGCTTAATAAAAAAATAGATGTTTACTCTACCCTTTCATTCATTTTTCATATTTCAGAGCTAAAATTCCATTTGGAGACACTCAGATTAATTCCTCTTAATTTTCAGAAAAAACTTAGTCCCATAGAAGTCAGTGACTTTGTCTAAGTATCAGAGAATAGTGATATATTTGTCCTCCACTAAAATATTCTTATAACTCTTAAGCCTGCCTACTCATGTTTCAAATTGCTTCTCAAGGATTTCCTTGACTTATAACTTATTCAATAACAAATATGTGTTGAAAATGTAGTAGTTGCTTTTACGGAGTTTGTGTTTTAGGAAGGAATAACAAAGAATAAACTATAAAACTAACAAATAATATGAATTATATATGTATAATACACATAATTGTACAGTATGTATATATAGTATGTAAAGAAACATATATATGTAATTTGTATATTATATAAAGAGATGATAAATTCTATGCAAGAACTGCTATAGGGTAAAGAATATGTACAATTGATTAGTTTGGTGCAAACGCAATTGCGGTTTTTGCCATTGCTTTCAATGACAAGGATTTGAACACAGTAGTTACATGACCTACCTGACTTATATTTTCAAAGGTTCACTCTGGCTGCAGCATTGAGAACAGACTATAGACTGTAGAAAGTAAAATCAGAAGCAGAAAGACCTTTTAGGAGCTTACTGCAATAGTACAGGAGAGACATAATGGTGACAAGGATTGTAGACATTTTTTAAATGTTTTTAATGTTAAGAACAGATAAGAGCAATAACAGTGTATTCGGTCGTTCAAATGATACTTAAATCTTTATCAGCAAAGCTTAGTGGCCATAATGATTAACATTTAGATTCTAAGATCAGGCATTCTTGGGTTTACCGTCTGGATGATTGTGTGACCTTGAACACACTGACTTCTGTGTATCTTGGTTTTTACATTCCTGAAATTGGGATGCTACGATATAATACTTTTGTGAATCTGCCTTTTCAATTCTGGTCTGTCCTTTAAGTTCTAGTTCTGTATTTCTAAAATTCTTATTGACTCCTGAAATTGTTTATACTACAAAAGTTGAAGGTCTACAAAAGTTTATACTACAAAAGTTGAAGATCTATATGTGCAAATTTAAAAAGCACATACTATGAAAAATAGTGGAAAAGATAGACCTAATGTCCTAATAGAAAAGAAACACAAAATAGAAAAGAAAAATTATTTGGACTACAAGAAAGCAAGAAAGTGACATGATTAAAAAAATCATGAAAGCTTTCTATTTCTCAGAGGCTTCCTGGAGGGACCAGGAAGATGAGAGTCACTGACATGTGGAACAAATGTTAACAAATGAGAGACAGGAGGTCGCTCAGATCCAGTAGATAAATTGATTCCTACTCTTATTCCAGAGGTTACTGCAGACTCAATGACTTCTTGGGAAAGTCCTAAGAGACCAGGGAAGTAGAAGTGTTTTATTATATAGCCAGAGCCAGCTCACTTACAGACACTTCAAATTGGCTTTATCTATTTTCCTTCCTTCCTTATGCTTTTCCTTCCTTCTTCCTTCTTTTAGATTATAATCCCCCCCAAAAATTGGTAAATAAGATTATTTCAGGCTCTAAGAAATTCGGACTATTAATACACTGACCATTGAAACATTTAATTGTTTCTTATTTTAATGAGCACAAACACTGGAATCTTAAACGTGACTCTGTAGTCATGTAATGCCTGGCATCTGCTACTCATTTTGAGTCACCCTTCTCCTTGTTCTTAAAGTTCTGGGTAGTCTGATTTTTTCTTTCTTCTTTTTTTTTTTTTTTTTTTTTTTTTTTGAGACTGAGTCTCGCTCTTTCGCCCAGGCTGGAGTGCAGTGGCGTGATCTCGGCTCACTGCAAGCTCCGCCTCCCGGGTTCACGCCATTCTCCGACATCAACCTCCGGAGTAGCTGGGACTACAGGCACCCGCCACCACGCCCAGCTATTTTTTTTGTATTTTTAGCAGAGATGGGGTTTCACCGTGTTAGCCAGGATGGTCTCGATCTCCTGACCTCATGGTCCGCCCGTCTGGGCCTCCCAAAGTGCTGGGATTATAGGCGTGAGCCATCGCTCCCAGTCTTTTCTTTTTTTTACTATTTCAAGTTCTTTCAAACCCCAGAAGCTTTATAGCAATTTCTGTGCGCTGCTTACCCGACTTTGACCTTCCTACCTCTATAATTTATATTCATTCTTCAGGTCTCAGCTTAAATTTCACTTGTTGAGGGTTTCCTTATCCTCCATGTCTAGATAAAATTTCCTTGATATACTCTCATATTATTCTGTACATATCATTCACAAATCTCCATCTAATTGTAAATAAATAATCTGTGATGCAAATATTCATCTGTTTACTGTCTGGTACCCAACTCACCCAAATGTAAACTCTATGAAGGAAGATATAATATCTTTTTTTCCTTTTTCAGTAGTAAACCCAGTGTTTACCAAAGTCTAACAAGTAGTATCCATTCCATGAATATTTACTAAGTGAACAAGTGAGTAAATAAAACTAAAACAAAAAACTAAAAATATCTTCTTCATATTTTAAAAGTGATGTGACTTGACAAATTATTTAATGACGATGGTGCTTGAAGTGTTATGCAGTAAAAAAGCACAAGAAAATAGACCTCTGTAAGAAGTGTGGCATAACTTCGAGAAAGTGTCTGTTTAAAGGTCTGTTAATGCTTCAATAATTGGGCCCAAAGGGATATTACTCTACTGGTTTTATCATTTCTTAATTAGAAAATAAAGCTTTTCTTTCCAAATTCATTAAAGCAATACAGATTTATGTATCTTAGATGAGTTTGTGAAACATACATGCAAAGTTATGTACCACATAATGATGTTTCAGTCAATAATGGACCACATATACACTGGTGGTCTCAAGATTATAACAGCATAGTTTCACTGTGCCCTTTTTATGCTTAAATATGTTTAGATACACAAATGCTTACTATCGTGTTACAATTTCCTATAGTATTCAATACGTAACATGTTGCACAGGTTTGCAGCCTAGGAGCAATGGGCCGCACCATATAGCGTAGGTGTGTAGTAGGCTACACCATCTAGGTTTGTATAAATCAACTCTATGATGTTTGCACAATGAGAAAATTGCCTAATGATGCCTTTCTCAAAATATTGATGCATGCATTAAGTGATGCATGACTGTATTTAACATATATCTTGACTTTTGTCTCATATGCCAAATCTGAAATATTTGTTAATTCAATTATAGTTTTAAAAAATAGTGAGTGTTTTACACACAAGAATTAGGAAATAATTTTTCAGGTTAGTAACAAATTTTGCTTGGGTTTTCTCCATCAATTTTCAAAAAGAAGAATTGAAAGAAACATACAATAAACAATATCAGTGATTATAGGAAGGGAGATCGAATATCTGAGAAAAAAAGTGATTTGTAAAAAATCAATATTTTGGCTCCTATTTTCAATTTTTATTTTATTTTTGATAGGCAGGTTTTCACTTTGTCACCTGGATGAGAATACTGGGATAACTTGGCAAGGAAAATATTGCTGTAGATTAAAAAAAATAATGTGATCAATATACAATAGAACAACAGTATGATGGGTGGAATTTTAAAATGATCACCAATCACCCTCACCCTTTTATACTCCCCTCTCGGAACCTGTGGAGAGAACCTGTGAAAATACTGTGTTATCACTATCAGGATTATATATTTGCAGATGTAATCAATGTACCAAATCAGTTGATTTGGGAATCAATAAAAAGGGTGATTCTGACCTAATCAGATAAGCCTTTTAAGCAGATGGGTTGTTTTTGTTTCTATTTGTATGTCCAGCTCAACTCAGAAGAGAAAAGCAAACAGTCATATTGCAAACAACCTACTCAGAGAGGTGGCCTCTAGTTTCTGAGTGAAGTCTCCAGCAGAGGGCTAGCAATAAAACAAGGAACTCAGTCATACAACCACAATGACTAATGAACCTGAAAGAGGACGTAGGGCCTCAGATGAAAATTGTATCCCCAGCTAGCCAAAACATTGATTACAGCCTTGAGAATTCTGAGAGAGAAAGAATTGTTTCCAACTAAGATATGTCTAAATTCCTAATTCGTGGAGACTGTAAGATAATAAATGCATGTTGCTTTTCCTTCCTGTGTTTATAGTGGTGTGCAGCAGTATAAAGTAATATAGGTAGTATACTCTATTTTCTTTTGTCTTTTACTGTTTTCCTAACAAGCAAGCAATATTTTAAGTATTTCAAGCTAATTAACATCTTATGCCATGGGCATATACTTTGCATATCAGAAAATATAGTAGGCAATGACAAAAGCCAGCTGAAGAAATGAGAACGTATTCTGTAGATTTCTTCCTCGGTGCCATGAATACAGTTTATTGTTCTTATTTGCCACTTTATTTAAGAACATTTTCTGAGAATCTATGACGTATCAAGTGGTAAGCAGAGAATTGGGGGAAAAAATTTAAAGTCATGGTCATTATCCTCAATTTCTTAAAGTTCAACAGAAAAAGATGGAAAAATTAACCAGGGTTGCAGAAAGATTTGCAGATTAGCTTGAGAAATTCTTTAACAACCTACATCATTCAATGAAACTGAACACTCAAGGGATTAAGTATTTTAAAAGAGAAAACAATCTTCCTTCGTTTGTATTATAAAAATTATTTAGAAATATGAAATTGGGCCATCATTCCATCTTTCAAGTCTCTTTTTCAATGTCACACATCCTCAAAAATCTGAGATTTTCCTCTCAGGATGAGTATAATTGGTGATTAATATGGTGTTAACTATTCATCTTCATTCATGACTCAGCTGCTGAATGCTACGTTTTAGGAGCCTGGACTGTTCTCACAGGAAATAGTCTTGGAGATAGAGATGTATCTTAAAGCATCACATGAGCACCCTCAGAAGGCCCACCCACAAGAAAAGGCCAATCCTTTCACTGTGGCTCAGCAGAAGCAAACCTACTTCTAACTAGTTCATTCTTCTGCAAACTATTCCATCAGCTAGTCAGAGGATTATCTTTCAGAGTTGGTTCCCCCAATACACAATCAGCAGTAGTAGGATTTTAATGATTGTTTAGACAGTACAAGCAGTTAATTTGTATTACTGAATATTCTTGAGGCTATCTTTTGCTGTCCCATCAAGCTATCTCAGATTTATTGTACACCAAAACATTCTTGCTGTATACATTAAACCTAGTCCATGTGATTTTAATTCCTTTAATTTCTCAAGAAATGATATTTATAACAGTATTGTTTGGAAATGATCCTGTACAGTATAAATCCATGTTTTTCTCATCTCTTCATGATGCCTGGCAGAGGTGGTTAAAAAAGAAATGGAGTTATACAGGCCTGTCGGTATCCTATGAGGACATCAACTTTCAGTGAGACAGTACTCCCTTTTGTAATAAGCTTTAAAGTAGATAGCTCACTTATGCAAAAGATAAAAAAAACTTTTCTGAAATCATATCCCACCACTCATCAGGTTCAGTGCTTGTGTAGCAAAAGAAATGTGGGCCAGATTTTAGGACATACCTGCACTAGTCTTGGTGGAAGCCCTAGACAGAGAAGAAATCAAAAACACTTCATAGAGAAGATGGTATTTTAATTTAGTCAAGAAAGTTAAGTAGTAATTTGGATGAGGAAAATAGAAAACCCGTGGTCTAGAAAAAGAAAAAAAAAAGTCCAAATGTTTGGAGGTTTGAGAGAGTTAATTACATTCTTAAACTTGGGAAAATGTTAGTTGACTCTGGCTAGAACAGATGATTTTTCTGGGGTAATGGTAAGATACGAGGTAAGACGCATGCGGCAGGGTCATAGCTTGTGCAAATCTGTCACTTGGGACATACATATATATATATATGTCAGTAAACATACAGATATTCTGGATAGTCATACAATAACAGCTAATTTGCATATATAATCAGAGTATCTCCTGTGGTACAGTGAGAAGGAACACTAAGGAAGGAAGGAATTCCAAGTACTAATTTCAACAATCAGAATGGACAGACAATTTTTAATAGAACATGTTTACAGTTACACTAATTGTTGATGCCTGAATCCCAAAGAGAGGGATTATGGTATGAAACATGAAAAAAAAACTAAACTAGGCACATATAGAATTAGTAGACTTAGCATCACTGCAACTGGCAAGAATAGGATTTCATAATCCTTTTCAAGATTATGAGCCTTAAGAGGAAATATCCCAACATGGAGGGAGAGAAGTGGAATATGTTAGATACCACATGGGAATTGATGGGAGTATGTTCAAGAGAATAAGGGAAGTGTGGTTTGGGGACTCTGGGAAGTAGTTATCAGAGATAGATCCCTATGAGAAAGCTGAGATCTAGTCAAAGAAATTCTAGTTTGTAACTGTGGTCATGATTGCACCTGCAAATCACTATGGCCCGGGGAAACACATGCCTGATTTGGACCAGAAAGTTCTTCAGAATCTCCAAGTATTTCATATTAGCTGTAATATATTCCAGGTACTGGAGGTTCTTCAGATAATATATAAATAATATATTCATTTTTAGGTTTTTCAAATCAAAATATGAGAACTTTATTAAGGAATATTAAGGAGATAGGATAAGATTTTGTGTCAAGGTCATGATGTTAATAGAAACTGTAGTCTTATAGAATATGAGCAAATTTATTATGAGCTCTTTTATGCCATGTATTGACAATTTTGTTTAGTATCAGATGTTGAACAGAATAGAAATACAGCTAGTATTCCTGTGGTAGATGTAATAGGTCATGTCTTTAGTCTTAGGCAAAAATGATGCATTTCCTCAAGACTGACATTGCTTATTGAATTATACGATACAGGTTTTCAGCCTACCTATATCACAGTCATCTAAGTTGCATACTAAATTATAGATTTCTGCTTCACAAACCAGTCTACGTGAATTAGACGTGCTGGGAATAGTTTCAGAAAATCGTGTTTTAAACAATCCCCTCAAGTAATTTTTTTTAATGAGCATAAATTTGAACCATAAAGCTAAGCTAAAAATTCCATGCAAGTTGGAAAGGGAATGTCATGTCTCTCAGGTTTACTAGTGTTTCTCTAAATACTAGCATATGCTGTCTATTCAAACATATTTGTTCAGGGAATTCGTACAATCAATAGAACAAGAAAAGTAAGTGATATCTTTTTGCCTAGACTCTTTCCAAATATACAGAGTAAGACTTGGAAGACCTACAGATATACAAATGCACAAATTCGTTTCTTCATACCAACTTTGTATTTTTCAAGGCCACTGCTATATCTTCCTAGTTATAAAAGAAAAACTTTGAAATGGCAACAAGATGTTAGATTTTAGAAATGGGCAAAACTTAAAATGAAACAGTTTTCAGTGAGTTTCCGAGAAAACCCTTCTTTCTTACGTGGTTATTCCAAAGGGCAATCTGGAAATATTAATCAAAAGTGAAAAAATGCATATCCTTTGAATTACTTATTCCATTTATGGAAATTAGACATAATTGAACAAGTATTCAAAGGTCTAGATATAAGGATTCCAGTGCATAATTGTCTATAATAGGAACAAAATCAGAAATAACCTAAATTCCTAATAAGGGTGTATTGGAGAAACGGATAAGGATACATTCATAATTCTGAAAAGTTTAGAGTTATTAGAAAAATAGCCGATTGTATTCTGATATATATATATATAATAAGTATTCATTTTTTGGTAAAAATGTTACCGACTGGTATGTATAGCATAATACAATGTACAAAATATATATTTTGAATGTTCATGGTTTTTATATTTACAGAAAATACCTGAAAGCCTACAATAAATCTGGTAATAACAGTTATCTCTGTTAAATGTGATTGCTAGTGACCAAGATAGGTACATTTACATTTTACTACTTTTATAATTATTTGATTTTTTTATTTTCAGACGTATATTCTTTTTATAGTAGCAAATTAATACATTGTTTTGATGATGTATACCAATATGTACAGGAACCCCAACATTTTACCAAAGATAGCTTTCAGATGTGGAAAGAGATTTATAATAAAAATAATTCCCTATATAACACTGTGAAAAAAGTAAGGTAAAAAAACAGCCTTTTTTCCTATGTCTAAGATATGAGTATGTGAATATAAGTGATGGTATAGAAAACTATTGATAAATATATGCAAAATATTAATAGCAATTTATTTTGGGTAATGGGGTGCCAGTAATTTTCACTTTGTTTATATTTCTTTTGATTCCCAAATCTATGAAGATAAATTAATAGGACATTCTCATTTTGTTTTAAATAACTGATTTAAAGCATTTGTATATTTATAATACTCTTCACTTCTAAATTGATCTAGTCTATTTTCATAAGGACAAAAAATTCATCTTCTGTTCTATTTTAAAACTCCAGGTACAGTTAGATGAATATTAAATTTACATCAATTAAAACTTAAGCTATTAATTGAAATCCAGTTAAATTTACTTGTTATTTTTAGAAATTAAATATATTTCATAGAATTTATATCCTAAATTAATATTAACAAAAATGCGTAACATTTTCTATTACTCAATTTTAATATTATTTATCAATTAGATTTATTTCTGTCATAATCATTAAAAGTTAATGCATTTTAGTATTCTAATAGGATTTTGTGTCAAGCCAATGCTGAAATGCACAATTGATTCTCTCACTGGTTTTCTCATCATTCAGTGGGTCAAATAGTTAACTAGAGTAGAATCACTTTTAATTACTATCATCTGTCAGTAGTTAACCCTCCCAGATTTTCCAAGGCTACGGTCAGATTACTGAATTAAAAGAGAACACCAGTGACTAATCAATTATTGTTTAAGCAGCCATCAAATATTCTAAGACCGGAAGAAGCAAGCAATTTAGGAAACAAAATTAAAAAGAATCATGATATGTTATTGCTCATATAAGATAATTTTCATAGGGCTAACACTTAGAATACGAGTATGCCATTAGTGATATAGATCATACCAATTTCAATAAAAAGTATCATTGGTCTTCTAATATATATATATATAGTTATTTTATTTTCTAAATCAAAAATGTTCATCTACATAAAAAGTCAATTTTCTTTTCTTTAGTTGTTTTACAAAAATATTAATGAAAAATCTTTAGGCAATGTTTTAGAACCTTGCCAAAATGTGGGGTGGCTTTTCTTCAGTATCATACTTTGAACCCTTTAACTGCAAAGATATGCAACTTTCAAGAACTAAGAGAATACCAATCAAAGGTTTTCTCCTGTCTAGTTTTTGGTTTTCCAAGACAGTCCCAACAACACAGTATTCTTTAAAATGTGTGACAATCCAGGACCCCAAGCCACTGTACTCACTCCTACAAAAAGGCAGAGGCTAAGAGCTCATAGCCAAGTTCTCAAAGTGTGACTGAACTTATGCTACAAGGATGTGAATCCTTTTATGGCTACCCTATTGGAACATTCAATCATGATTCTCTTATACCATGCAAAGTATATACGAGAATGATATCCCTTCACAACCTTTGATCTCTTCCACTTACTAGAAACTATGTGACTCTATTATCTCATGGAAACGTTACAGATGAGGTGAGGATAAATTTTGTGCAAAAATAAGTTTCCACACTAAATTTGAAAACATATTTTTCTTCTCTTTAGGCAGTTCACATAATTTGTTCTCTTGGAATAGTTATACAGATTTTAGAAGGGTTATTTTAAAGAGAAAAAAGGGTTTTATTTTCATGAATATGTTTTTTAAACGTGTTAGGTTGGTGCAAAGTTATTGTGGTAATTAAAAGTAATGGTTAAAAAACGCAGTTACTTTTGCACCAACCTAATATATTCACTGTATGATGAGTATTAGGAAGCTCTTTAAGTACCATAAGTGGAGAATTGATCAAGGATTCTTGATAGCTGTTAGATATTTAACAAATTGCATTTACTGAAAAAAACAAAAAATAGTAAATTAATTAACATGGTCCATAATCATTCCAAATGTATTTTGGCTATGCAAATGGCAGCTGGAAACAACATTGAGGCTGTAAAATGGTGTAGTTGTTGGTGTTGGCCTTTAGAATGTGATGGTTAAGAACATAGATTTGTGTTTCATAAAGTAACTGGGAAAAGTTGTATGTACATCAGAGGTAGGGATTTTGGGGGCCATTTTCAAATTCTACCTATAACACATATATTATCTAATTTAGCTGTCATAATGACTATTCAAGCAAGCCATTAGTATATCTTTTTATTATGTAGAAAATAGGCTCACTGCATGTTTTAACATTTTGTAAGGTTTTATGAGCATGGTTTTGGCTAGAGTCCTGCTTAAATACACCATTACTAAATTTCGAGATAGTGGAGACTTAACAAAGACCTGGGGATTAGATAGACCTATAAAAACTGGAAGTATTTAATTACACAGGGAAAGATGATGGCATTCCAGGTGAAAGAAAAAGCATAAGCAATAGGACAAGGATAATAAAAACCAGGATTATTTTATAAGAATGAATAGCCTTCCAACTGTAGAAAAGAAGTCATGTATGGATAAAATAGTGAGTGACATTAGAGGGGTTTGAAGCCAAATATAAATGGTCTCCCATTCTAGACTAAAGAGTTTGCCCTTTGTCCTGAGAACAGGGTTTTAGGGATTCTACCAATGATGATGAACAATGGAGCCCAATTTCCCCTTTAATTAATTACAGTTACCCAAAAGAGATCAAGAGCCAGAACAGGCCACTAGCATGACCACATCCAGAGTTATGCACCCAACTTCAGTTATGATAAAGAATTCTCTGCTTCTGCCTATCATGTAGTTACACCAGGGCTAGTTTGTTTGTATTTTATAATTACTTAGATTCTCTCACTTTGGGTTCTTAAAACATACATGTAGTCATTCGTTTATTTAAATAACATTTACTAAGCAACTTGTCTACGCCAAGCACTGATGAATGTTTTATCTTTGGCCTTCAAGATTTACAAAAGTGTATAGAATGTGGTACGTACTCTTTTACACAATATATGAATATAGTAACTGGGACTTATTCTGTACTTATATGATATCTGTATCCATACCAGTTGTTAGGGGAAAACATGGTTCATGCCCTTGGATAACTGGAGAAATATTACAAACACACAGGAAATAACTAAGAAGAGTTTAACCTGTGAGGTACTAAAAGTATGACATATAATATTATATGAATAATATATGAAAAGGAGGAGCTGAATTGGGCAGGATTTACCAGCAAAGGCTCCAACAGGGTTAACACTTAAATTGGGATCTTAAAGATGAATAAAATGTAGTTCAATCATCAAGAGCAATTCAAAAATCCATTTAGGAAGGGGAAATCAGTGACACAAAATTGTGTGTTACTGAGGATAACCTAGTCTGTCTTAATATCAGATATTTAAATAAATATTTTCCATGATTGCAGGATTTAAAAATCAGAATGATAGGAAGGTGCCAATCTCATCTTAAATTATAGTTTTCTGGGCTGTCTTTGACAGCATTAATTTATATGCAGCACATATTAATCCTGCCTCTAGAATGCCATGTGATATGTTTTGGCTGTGTCCCCACCCAAAATCTTATCTTGAATTGTAATCCGAATTGTGATCCCCATGTGTTGCGAGAGGGACATCATCAGAAATGATTAGATAATGGGGGCAGTTTCCCCAAGCTGTTCTCATGATAGTGAGTGAGTTCTCATGAAATCTGATGATTCTATAAGGGGCTTTTCCCCACTTTACTCTGCACTTCTCTCTCCTGCCACCATGTGAAGAAGAATGTGTTTGCTTCTCATTCTGTCATGATTGTAAGTTTCCTGAGGCTTCCCCAGCCATAGAAACTGTGAGTCATTTAAACCTCTTTTATTTAAAAATTACCCAGTGTCAGGCAGTTATTTATAGCAGCCTGAGAACAGACTAATACAGTAAATTTGTACTGAGGTAGGGAAATGCTGCTGTAAAGATACCCAGATGTGAGGAAGTGACTTTGGAACTGGGTAACAGGCAGAGGTTGGAACAGTTTGGAGGACTGAGAGAAGACAGAAAGATGTAGGAAAGTTTGGATCTTCCTAGAGATTTGTTGAATGATTTTGACGAAAATGCTGATAGTGATAGGGACAATAAAGTCCAGGCTAAGGTGGTCTCAAATAGAGATGAGGAAATTCTTGTGAACTGGAGCAAAGGTGACTCTTGTTATGCTTTAGCAAAGAGACTGGTGACACTTTGCCCTTGCCCTAGAGATCTGTAAAACTTTGAAATTGAGAAAGATAATTTAAGGTACCTGGTGGAAGAAATTTCTAAGCTGTGAAGTGTTCAAGAGAAAGCAGCATAAAAGTTTGGAAAATTTACAGCCTGATGATGCAATCGAAAAGAAAATTCTCCCCTTTGTCTGGGGAGAAATTCCAGCCAGCTGCAGACATATGCATAAGTAATGAGGAGCTGTATTTTAATTACTAAGACAATGGCGAAATGTTTCCAGGTCATGTCAGAGACCTTTACAGCAGATCCTCCATTCACAGGCCTGGAGGCCTAGGAGGGAATAATGGTTTTGTGGTCCAGGCCCAGACACCCCTGATATGTAAAACCCCAGGACATGGTGCCCTGTATCCCAGCTGCTTCAGCTTCAGCCATGGCTAAAAGGGGCCCAGGTACAGCTCTGGCCATTACTTCAGAGGGTGCAAGCCCCAAGCCTTGGAAGCTTTCATGTGGCATTAACCCTGTAGGTGCGCAAATGAGAAGAACTGAGGTTTGGGAACCTCCAGCTGCATTTCAGAGGATGTAAGGAAATGCCTGGATGTCCAGGCAGAAGTTGGCTGCAGGGGCAGAACCCTCATGGAGAACTTCTGCTAGGGCAGTGCAGAAGGTAACTGTTGGTGCCCCCACAAAGAGTCTAGACTGGGACACTGCCTAGTGGAGCTTTGAGAAGAGGCCCACAGTCCTCCAGACCCTAGAATGGTAGATCCACTGACATCTTACACCACGTACCTGGAAAAGCCACAGACACTCAATGATAGACTGTGAAATCAGTCAGGAGGCCAGCTGTACTCTGCAAGGCCACAGAGAAGAGCTGCCCAAGATCACAGGAATCCACCTCTTGTATCAGTATGACTTGGATGTGATAAATGGAGTCAAAGGAGATCATTTTGGAACTTTAAGGTTTAATGACTGCCCTATTGGATTTCAGACTTGCATAGGGCCTGTAGCCCCTTCATTTTGGCCAATTTCTCCCATTTGGAACAGGTATATTTACCCAATGCCTGTACTCTCATTGTATCTTGAAAGTAACTAGCTAGCTTTTGCTTTTGCAGGCTGTAGGTGGAAGGGAGACTTTGGACTTAGACTTTTGAGTTAATGATGAAATGAGTTAAGAATTTGGGGGGTTGTTGGATAGGCATGACTGTGTTTTGAAATGTGAAGACATGAGATTTGGGAGGAGTCGGGGCAGAATTACATGGTTTGGCTCTGCGTCCCCACCCAAATCTCACCTTGAATTGTAATCCCCATAATCTCTACTTGTCAAGGGTGGGACTAGGTGGAGGTAACTGAATCTTGGGGGTAGTTTTCCTCGTGCTCTTCTCATGATAATGAGTAAGTTTCATGAGATCTGATGGTTTTATAAGCATCTGGCACTTCCCCCTCTGCTTGTACTCATTCTCTCCCCTGCCACCCTGGGAAGAGGTGCCTTCTTCCATGATTGTAAGTTTCCTGAGGCCTCCCCAGCCATGTGAAATTGTGAGTCAATTAAACCTCTTTCCTTTATAAGTTACCCGATCTCAGGCAGTTCTTTATAGAGAAGTGAGAAAAAACTGATACAACATGAGAAGTCTTTTCAACAATGGAATTAAAGAAAAATAAAATTTAAGAACTGCAAAATTAGTGTGATAATTATACTACTTTATTATTTTGATTTTATTTTCAGTATTTCATGTGAGCTCTTATCTAGACTACTAATTTACATCCTATAAATTCACATAGCCAGTCACATTTATTAATAGGAAAATAGTTGAGGAAATACAGCTGACATTTTTCTCTTAAAAAAATGTCGTGAAATAAAATGTTTTCTGGGAAAATATAAATTAGGTCATTTATATTGCTTACTTGTTTGGAAAAGAAAGGCCAACCAAAAAACAAAACAAAGCTATTAATTACATATAAGGGAAAAAAATCAAGTAATCCTTACATTTCTCATAGCTATATTTAATGGTTAAAAAATGATGGGAAATTTTATGAGATCCTCAGAAAAACCAATCTATTAAACCTAGTAACTGCATAACCAATCAAGTTGGTAAAATTTAACAAATCAAACAAACTGAAAACATTATATTAAGTGAAATAAGCCAGGCACAGAAATATAAATACTGTGCAATATCACTTATATGTGGTATCTAAAAGAAGTGATCTCTTAGAAGTAGAGAGTAGAATGGTGGTTTTCAGAAATAGGGTGTTGGTGAGAAGGGGTTGGGGAGATGTAAGTCAAAGGCAATAAAATTTTAGTTAGATAGAATGAGTAAGTTTAAGAGATCTGTAGTACAACATGGTGACTATAGTCAATAACAATATATTTTATTCTCAAAAAATTCGGAGTGGATAGATATTTATTGTTCTCACCACAGTAATGACCACTATGTAAGGTAATGCATAAGTTACTTAGCTTGATTTAGCCATTTCACAATGTATATTCATTTCAAAGGATCATATTATGTATTATAAATATATACAATTTTATCAATTTAAAAAAATTGAAAAAATACACAAACTCTAGAGAAAATATACCTTTGAAATTTTTAAAATAAGCTATTGGGTGTTGAAATTCTACAAACCAAAATATAAAGAAGTCATAACAAACATTGAATCTTTTTAGATATAAAAATAAGGTTAATAATTGGAAGTTAGGAATACAGAAAAATGTAAAAGTTACAAATATTGATAATAGAGCTATTAAGAGTATAGAAAATGTAAATTTTACAAATTTTGGTAATGTAGCTGTCTATTAATAAAAATTGAGAGGAAGAAGGAGAAATATGGGAGAAACATAAGGATGCTGTTCTTCTCATTATATATAATTGAGTACTAAAGGTATTATTACAGATTATAAATCCAGAAATAATAGTTTACACATATAAACATGTAGAAGTAACCAGTAGTGTGAAAGTAATATTGTTTTATTTTTGTAGCAATATTTATATACAACACTTTTATGATACCATTTATATATGTAAGAACAAAAACTTGAATAATGATAGTGTATTAGGGTTCTCAAGAGGGGCACAATGAATAGGATCTATGTATATAAGAAAGGGAGTTTATTAATGAAAATTGACTCACACAATCACAAGGTAAAGTTCCAAGATATGCCATCTGCAAGTCGAGGTGCAAGGAAGCCAGTGGTGGATTAGCCTGAGTCTCAAAACCTCAAAAGTAGGGAAGCCTTCAGTCTGTGTCCAAAGGCCCTAGAGCTCCTGGAAAACCACTGAAGTAAGTCCAAGAGTCCAAAAGCTGAAGAACTCGCAGTCTGATGTTCGAGGGCAGGAAACATCCAGCATGGGAAAAAGATGAAGGCTGAAGACTCAGCAAGTCAAGTCCTTCCACTTTCTTCTGCCTGCTTTATTCTAGCCACACTGACAGCGGATTAGATGGTGCCCACCCAGATAAAGGGTGAGTCTGCCTCTCCCAATCCACTGACTCAAATGCTAATCTCCTTTGGTGACACCCTTACAGACACACACAGGAACAACACTTTGCATCCTTCAATTCAATCAGTTGACACTCGATATTAACCATGACAAGTCCATCCCTTGTCAATTTGAACCCATGCACATCTCTTAAAATCATAAATAATCTTTAAATAAAGACAATAATATGGTTGTAATTACACCTAACATAATACAGCTATCCTTCATACAACTGGAAGTGCACTATTTCTTAACCTAAATGTTATTACATAGAGTTAACGACACTTAACTGCTGATATGAAGTCAATAAATCTTATATCACATGATAAAGGAAAAAGAAAGAAAACAAAATGAAGATATTTTCTTAGTACACATGTATACAGGAATAAACATGTTCATAACAAAATAAGGAGGAAATACTCATGAAAATTACAGTTCTTGTTTCTGCAACTGGTCACATGGTTGTAGCTGGTGTTAATGACTACCTTCTTCTACACCTATTCTGTATTCCCTTTGCCTTCAGCAAGCACCTCAGCAGGTCATCATTTTTTACCTGGTGGAGTGGCCCAAACTTTCATTCCTGAAGGGTCTGGGCCATTTGTAGTCCTGTCTTGATTGGGCTGTTGTAGTTTCCCATTGACCTTAATCACAGAACACGGTAATACTAAAAGATGCTGTAAGGGATCTCCTGTATTCCACACATACTCTTCCTTACCTCCATTGTGGAGTAGTAGACTGATTGCATCTTTAAAGTCTGGGTCAATCACCCCAGCCAACACTGTAACTCCCTTCTTAGCCTGTTGATTTAGAGGTAGGAGGAGCCCAAAGTGGCCAGGTGGCAATCTTAACTACCAGTTTAATGGAATCATTCTTGTGTCTTCTGGTGGTAGCATTCCTCCCTCTGGAACTAAGACCTCTAGGTCCGCAGAATTTAATGTTGAAGGAACAGGAAGCAAAAATTTTGTAGTTGGTCACTAGGGGTGATGGCAGGTGCTGGCACTTCCACTTCCACCCCTTGATTCATGGACCCGCGAATCCTGGCTATGTGAGAAACAGTGCCATTTATTGAATGCTAATTCAGAGCATACATAGCCTTCTGAAGAACTTTGCCCCACCACTGCAAAGTATTGTCACCTAGTTTGTGTTGTAATTGTGACCACAAAAAGCCATTCTGCCATTCTGTGAATCCAGCTGCTGCAGTATTATGGGGAACATAGTAAGACCAGTGAATTCCATGAACGTGAGCCCACTGCCACACTTCTTTAGACATAAAAGTGAGTGGCTTGGTCAGGGGCAATGCCATGTGGAATATCATGACAGTGCATAAGGCATTCTGTGAGTCTTGGCAGAAGCATTGCATGCTAGTTGGTCAACCCATATCCAGAGTAAGTGTCTAATCCAGTGAGGACAAACCATTGCCCTTTCCATGATGGAAGAGGTCAAATATAATCAACCTGCCAACAAGTAGTTGGATAATCACCCTGAGGAATGGTGCCATATCGAGGTCTGTGTTGGTCTCTGCTGCTGGCAAATTGGGCACTCAGGGGTGGCCATGTCCAGGTCAGCTCTGGTGAGTGAAAGTCCTTGTTGGTGAGTCCACGTGTAACCTCCATCCCTGCCACGATGGCCACTTTGTTCATGGGCCCATTGGGTGATGGCAGGGATGATAATCTCATCTTAAGTTGTAGTTCCAATAATCCCCACATATCATGGATGGGATCCAGTGGGAGGTAATTGAATCATGGGGACAGCTACCTCCATGATGTTCTCATGAGTTCTGGTGAGTCAGTTCTCATGAGATCTGATGGTTTTACAAGGGGGCTTTTCCCTGACTTCACTCTACACTTCTCCTTCCTGCCACCATGTGGATAAGGACGTGTTTGCTTCCCCTTCTGCCATGATTGGACATTTTCTGAGGCCTTCCCAGCCATGCTGAACAGTGACTCAACTAAACCTCTTTCCTTTATAAATTACCCAGTCTAGGGTATGTCTTTATTAGTAGCGTGAGAACAGACTAATTCACCAAGCTTATGAAGTAACTATTCAACAAAAATGTTGGTTAAATAGAAATCATTTTTTTTTCTGCTCTAACAAAATGTCACAGATTGGGTAATTTATAATAAACAGAAATTCATTGTCTCATGGTTTTGTAGGCTGAGAAGTCCACAAGGGGCTGGCATTTGTCAAAGGCCTGCTTTCAGAAGGGCAGATAGAGGGTTAGATAGACAGTGAGAGGGCAAAAATCCGCTTCTCTGATAAGCAATCTACTACTGGGATAAGTAGTAATTGATAGTCCATTTATGAGGGTTGAGCCCTCATGACCTAAACACCTCTTAAACGTCTCGTCTTGTAATACTGTTAACAATTGCAATTACATATTTATATGAGTTAAGAGAGAACAAATACTTAAACTGTAGCAATCTATAATCATAAAATAGAGTATACATCTCCTATTTTAATTACACAATATTCACATAAATCTATGGAAAGAAAAGATACATTTACAAAATAAATGTATAAACCATTTTTCTTGATGACATGATGACAATGCAGTAAAATAAAAACAGTAACTACTAAAGGGTGTCTTTTTATTAAAATATTTTAATAAAAACCACAGAAAACCTTATTATGTAAAAAATCAATACCAAACAGAAATGTACATATACAATAAGTCTAAGAAAAAAGAAAACAAAATAATAACTATGCATGATAAATACACAATGTAACTGAATATTATACACAGTTTTCAACAAGTAAACTTGGAGTTCTTAATGAAATTCATAATTATTCTTAGTAAATAGAAACATTAATTCCACTAAGAGTAGTGGAAATTAAATTTTCACCCCCCTATCTATGCACCTATCTCAAATAATTTTGTGGGTTAAATCTACCAGTCTATAAATAAAAATAATTCTTACAACATTTATTTCAAAGCATAACAAAAATTAAAAGAATTTGAGTTAATCCATACCAAAATTAGATAAAGAACAAACTGTAATGATATGTGTGCAAATTTTTATGTATATGCAAACATTCTGAATAAACTTAAAATCTTAGAATTTCAAAATCTCTTTTACCTAGCAAATGGAAATCTATCAGCTATAAAATTCTATTTGTGTTGTTGCAAAACATTTTCTGCTTTTTAAAAATTTGAAACATTATTTTTAATTGGCAAAAATTGTATGTATTTATTGCATGTAATGTGATGTTTTGATATATGTATGCATCATGAAATAATTAAATCAAGCTAATTAACATTTTAGTCCTCTCACATACTTAGCATTGTTTTGTGTTGAGAACATTTTAAACTACTCTCTTAGTAATTATCAAGTACATAATAGATTGTTAACCATAGACATGCTGTACAATTGCTCTGCAAAATATGTAAGTGAAATCATGTGATATTTGTCTTTTTTGTCCTGGCATAGGTCACTTACCATATTGTCCTCCAGGTTAACCCATGTTGTTCAAAATGGCAGTTTTCCTTCTTCTTTAGGCTGAATAGCATTCCATTGGACATGTATAACACATTTTCTTTATCCACTTATTATTGATGGACATTTAGGTTGATTCCATATCTTGGCTATTATGACTAGTAATGAACATGAGAGTGCAGAAACCTATTTGACACACTGATTTTACTTTATTTGAATACATATCTGAAAGCGGAATTGCTGGATCATATGATAGTTCTATTTTTAATTTTCTGAGAAATCTCCATACTTTTTTTTATAATGATTGTACTCATTTACATTACAATAGTATGCAAGAATTACCTTTCTTCCATGTCCTTCCCAACATTTGTTGTCTTTTGTCTTTTTGATACTAGTCATTCTAACAGAAGTGAGAAGATATGTCATTGTGGTTTTAATTTGCATTTCTCTGACAAACTATGTTTAACATTTTAAAAATATAACTGTTGGCCATTTGTATTTCCTCTTTGGAAAAATGTCTATTCAGTTCTTCTGCCCATTTTAAAATCAGATTATTTGTTTTCTACTATTGAGTTGTTCACTTCTTTGGTGTCTAAACTGTAAATCCATAGCGTACACACTCAAACCTTGTATTAGTCTGTTCTCATGCCGCTAATAAAGACATACCTGAGACTGGGTAATTTATAAGAAAAGAGGTTTAATTGACTCACAGTTCCACATGGCTTGGGAGGCCTCAGAATCATGGCAGAAGAGCAAGGGATGTATTACATGGCTGTAGATGAGAGACAGCCTGTATAGAGGAATTCCTGTTTATAAAACCATCAGATATTCTGATACTTATTCACTATCATGAAAACAATAAGGAAAATGCCTGCTCCCATGATTCACTTATCTCCCACAGGGTCCCTCCAATGACATATGGGAATTATGGGAACTACAATTCAAGATGAGATCTGGGTAAGGACAGAGTCAAACTATATCAGGCCTTGATGACTACAGCAACTTCAATGATTGGTCTCTTTGCTTCTAGTCTTTCATATCTCCAATCTCTCCTACACATTCCTTTCTGAACAACCTTATTGAAATAGTTTTCTTTTTCACTCTTTTCTCACTTGTGCTCAAAAATTTTTCTTATCTCTTCACCAATTGGCACTTAAAATGTCATTCAGTTTGCTATGACTTATAATTACAGCTTTATTTCTAAGGTCCCTTCCAGACAACTGTAAACTCAAGTGCTTTTTACTCTTCTCTGAAAAGTTATTGAATAGTCTGAGCACTGTGGATTTGTTTAGCTTAGTGGCATCACCTGGAATGCTTTATTTCTTTCTCTCTGTCTTTTCAAACCCTTCTGACAGTTAATGATTTACCTTAAATCCTCTAACTTATGAAAAAAATCCCCCAATCCCCTCAGTTGTTGTATTAGCCCATTCTCACACTGCAAATAAAGACATACATGAGGCTGGGTAATTTATAAGGAAAAAATGTTTAGTGGACTCACAGTACCACATGGCTGCGGAAGCCTCACCATCACAGGAGAAGGTGAAGGAGGAGCAAAATGCACATCTTACATAGCAGCAGGCAAGTGAGCATATGCAGGGGAACTGCCCTTTATAAAACCATTGGATCTTATGAGACATTCACTATCACAAGAATAGTTGGGAAAACCCACCCCTGTGATTCAATTACCTCTCATTGGTCCCTCCCAGAAAACATGGGGATTGTAAGAGCTACAATTCAAGATAAGATTTAGATGGAGACACAGCCAAACCATATCATTTTGCCCCTGGCAGCTCCAACATTTCATGGCCTCATATTTCACAACCAATCATGCCCTCCCAACAGACTCTTAATGAATTTCAGCATTAACTCAAAAGTCCAAGTTTGAAATCCCATCTGAGACAAGGCAAGTACCTTTCACCTATGAGCCTGTAAAATCAAAAGCAAATTAGTTAATTCCTAGATATAATGGGGTAAAGGCATTGGGTAAATATACCCATTCCAAATGGGAGAAATTGGCCAAATGAAGGGGCTACAGGCCCTATGCAAGTCCAAAATCTGATAGGGCAGTCATTAAACCTTAAAGCTCCAAAATGATCTACGTTGACTCCATGTCTCACATCCAGATCATGCTGATGCAAGAGGTGGGTTCCCATGGTCTTGGACAGCTCCACCCCTGTGGCTTTGCAGGGTACCTCCTAGTCCTAGCTGCTTTCACAGGCTGATGTTGAATGTCTGCAGCTTTTCCAGGTGCATGGCTTAAGCTGTTGGTGGATCTACCATTCTGGGGTCTGGAGGATATTGGGCCTCTTCTGAAAGCTCCAATAGGCAGTGCCCAAGTGGGTCTCTGTGTGGGGACTCCCACCCCACATTTCCCTTCTGCACTGCCCTAGCAGAGATTCTCCATGAGGGCTCCACCCCTGCAGCAGACCTCTGCCTGGACATTCAGGTGTTTTCATACATCCTCTGCAATGTAGGTGGAGGTTTCCAAACCTCATTTTTTTTCTTTTGCATACCCACAGGACCAACACCACACGGAATCTACCAAGGCTTGGGGCTTGCACCCTCTGAAGCAACAGCTTGATCTGTACCTTGGCCCATTTTAGCCATGTCTGGAACAGCTGCGACGCAGGGCTCCAAGTCTTGAGGTTGCACACAGCAAGGGGGCCCTGGACCCAGCCCAAGAAAGCATTTTTCTTTCCTAGGCCTCTGGGCCTGTGATGAAAGGGGCTGCCATGAAGTTCTCTGACATGGCCTGGAGACATTTTCCCCATTTTTTTGGTGATTAACATTTGGCTCCTCATTAATTATGCAAATTTTTGCAGCTAGCTTGAATTTCTCCCCAGAAATGGGCTTCTTTCTATTGCTCTGCTTTTTCTTGAACACTTTGCTACTTAGAAATTTATTCTGTTAGATACCCTAAATCATCTCTCTCAAGTTCAAAGTTCCACTGATCTCTATGGCAGGAGCAAAATGCCACCAGTCTCATTGCTAAAGCATCACGAGAGTCACCTTTTCTCCAACTGACAAGAATTTCCTCATCTCCATCTCAGAGCACCTCAACCTTGACTTTATTGTCTATATCACTATCAGCACTTTAGTCAAAGCCATTTAACAACTCTAGAAGTTCCGAACTTTCCCACATCTTCCTATCTTCTGAGCCCTCAAAGTCTCTAGGAATTTCCAAACTTTCCCACTTATTCTGTCTTCTTCTGAGCCCTCCAAACCATTCCAACTGCTGCCTGTTTTCCAGTTCCAAAGTCACTTCCAAATTTTTAGTATCTTTACAGCAGTTCCCCACTCCCATTACCAATGTACTATATTAGTTTATTCTCATGCTGCATATAAAGACTTACCTGAGGTTGGGTAATTTATAAAGAAAAAGAGGTTTGATGGACTCACAGTTCCACATGGTTGGGGAGGCCTCACAATCATGACGCAAAGCGAAGGAGTGGCGATGGCACATCTTACATGCAGCAGGCAAGAGAGTGTGTGGAAGAGAAGGGCCCTTTACAAAAACATCAGATCTTGTGAGACTTACTCACTATTGTGAGAACAGCATGGGAAAACCCACCTCCATGATTCTATTACCTCCTGCTGGGACCCTCCTACCACATGTAGGGATTGTGGGAGCTACGTTTCGAGATGAGAGTTGGGTGGGGACACAGTGAAACCATATCAGTTATACACTATTTATTTATCTCCCTAATTTACATACAACCTACTTTCTTTCTGTATTATGGTGCTTTCTGTATTATGGTGCTGTATTATGGTATGAAAGTAGGTTACATACAACTTACTTTCTGTATTATGGTGCTTTTTTCATTCCTTTATGCAAAAGTCATTTTAATATGCAGCTTCTGCCTTGTACCAGGAATTCCTGAGGAGTAGTGGTCATGCCTTAATTATCTCTGTAGATTCCAAAGCAACATGATTCCACAGAAAAATATTTTTAAAATGAAAGTATCCATGCTTACCACAAATCAGTCTGAAATATTTATTCTTAAGAAAATCTGACAGCTATAACATTAGTAGAACTAATGTATTTAAAAATTGGGCTAGTAAGAGGAAGGTGGGATGTTGTATGTTTCAGGTTTCTCTCTTCACATCCATATGAACCTTGTTAATACTAAACATTTTCAAGGAGATTTAAGGAATATACGTCTCTAATTTTTCAATTAGACAATTTCCTTGAAAATTTATGTATCATTTTCTTTCATATTCAAGGATGGCATTTTATTCCATTCTATAATTTGATGTTTTCTGCATAATATTGGACTCATTTCATGTATGATATTTATTTCATTGATCTTGCTAACAATTTGTATTTTTATTGTGAACTATGTTTCTCATTTATTTAGCAAGTATTTGCAAAGCAAATACTAGATGGCAGGAACTGTGCCTCTATTATTCAGAGAACTTCAAACAGAATATTTGGTGTTGTATGGGAAAATATGATTAATTAAGCTGTTTATACAACTTTAAATGTTAGTCAGATGCTGAAAAAACAAAAGTCATTGTAATTTACACAAGTTATTTGTTTCTCTTCACATGAAAGCTGCTGCTATGCCTTCCTTGGCACATGTTATTTACCCTATGTATCAGTCTGCAGCCACATTGAGCAAGAAGTCACATAGTGATCAAAACAGGGAAAGCTTAATATATGAAACTATTCATTATAACTGGATGGGAATAACAATATATGAGCTAGTAAGAAATAAAGATGCCTGAACATAATAATACGGCAATAGCAGAGATAATATAATGTCCTAGGACATGATACCGTATGACATAGCCACTGCACTAGGCTGAGCATTGAAGGAAGACCCTCTGCCACAACCTCCCCCAAACAAGGATGTGATCCAGATCTTGTTGGAGACAGCAAGGCTATAGCCCACACAATGGAAGGTAAGTCACTGTGACGCTGCTCTGGCAGAAATCTCTGGAAGTATACTCTCTGAAACTTACAGAAAATCACCCTTCCTGGGTGCCAGAGAAAGTTATTCACAGAAAAGTATCTCATCAGAGACCACTCGGCTACAAAACTACCTGAACGAGGATCCTGGGGAACTCGATGGCAGGTGGGTAGTGCTGGCTACCCTGCTGTAGTCAGGCACTGGAGAAGTGGCAAGAGCTTCTTAGGGCTTAAAGGCTGGAATTTTTGATCACCTCACAGGAGCCCAGTGCTAGGGAAACTAGGAGCCTGCAAAAGTATCCTAGTACAAGAAGCAAACCCTTTCCTTTTGCAATCTCTCTTCAGCATTCCATTAAGAAAGCTTAACATTGTGTCAGTTGAAAAAAATGAAAATACTTAAAAGGAACCAGCCAATTTTCAAAGAGTAGGAAAAGAAATGTGAATTTGGAACTAAGAGGCAATATATTGGTAACCAGCACACCCTATTACCCAAAGTTGCAACTTCATCTAAATCATTGTGATCTTTTTCAAGACAACAGAATGGAAGAAAGCACAAAAATAAGGTTAACCCTTTCTTTAATTATAAATCCTGGAATTCACATATAACCCTTCTGTTTTTGTCCCATTGGTCAAAACTAGTCACATGTCCACACTTAAAAGCAGATTGGAAGTTAGTTTAGTTTTAAGCAGTGCAGCTAAAATTATTAACTTAAATATTAAGGAAGTAGTTAGTAATCCATATTAATGAAAACCATCAGCTTCTGCCACATTTGAATTTTTATTTTTCATCTGGATTTGGTTTGTGTTATATGAGATAAATACAGTTAATTACTCATCACATAATAATCAGTATATTTGTTGATCTATTATAAGAGTCATCTCTTTTCTTCACCAATAGTGATCTATTCTTTGCCCTATTTTTCCCAGCTTATAGTTTGCACCTTCACTCAGATATCACAGTTCATTGCCCTAACTCCCTGACACTTAGAAAAGCTGCTGATATCCACTTAGCAATGGTATATGGCAAGTGATTCCTGTTTTCTCAACTATTACTGCAAACAGGCACTTCTTAAAAATTCAGACATATTAGTGACTTAAATATAATGATGTTGACTGAAAAAATCTTATGAAATTGGAATGTCACTGGAAGATTCAGTGATATATAACATAATGAACATCTGACTTAAAAGTGGGAGACAATAGAATTGTTTACAAGTACAGAGATAGCACTGACATCAAAAGACTTCAGATCCATTTGGGATATTTCACACTGTTCTGAATTGACTTTGTAATAGTCTTCATATTCAATTCTAACCAAATATTGAGGCTTCACAATGGGCCCAAACAGTGTTTTTGATGTAAGATACACATCAACGGGAAAAACAAACAAACAGAAAACAACAAAAAAGTTCCTTCTTTCACAGAGCTTATATTGCAGTGGGCTTGAGTGGTACTGCAGAAAAATTAAACAAACATATTGGATGCCACTAAAAAGAACAAGAATAATGAACTTCAAAATAGCACAAAGAGGAGAGGTTTTGTATTTACATTGGAAGACTAAGGTGATATATGTGCAGAGATAGAGGAAATGACTGAGCAAGCCATGTGGCCATCTGGAGAAAAAGGATTCCAGAAAAATTATGGAGCATTTACAAATGCTGTGAAGTGTATTTAAGAACCAAGAAGAAAGCCTGTGTTGGTGAAGAAGTAAGTTATGAGGAATATAGTAGAAGATGCTGTCAAGAGGACGGCAGAAACCTCATCATAGAGTCTTATTAGCCATGGTAAGAATGGACATTTCTGACACACGTAAAAGACATACAGTAGCAAGAATTACTCTCAATTTCCAACTACGTTTCTGATTATTTGAAACTTATCCTCTCTTAAATATCTGCCTTTCGTGCTTATAAACTCAGATAACTATTTTAGAAAACAGGGCTGGATTAACAAGGGCAATTGGGTTGGCTATCAAATCAGAAAGGGCTGTCTATATCCTGGATCTCCAAGCTCCTTTCTGAAAATATCTTTCGAATAAGTGGTACTCTTAGACAGTACCTGACTGGTAAGCTATACTAAATTCAAATATTTAGGTGAAATAATTATTTTGTTTATTTAATCTGAAAATCTTATATTTAATATGAAGTAATTATTAAAACACTCATGCACAGTGTAATTAAATTATTTCATGGACACTCCCTTTCTCAGCTGGCTGTAGATCATATTTTTCATGCATCTTTAGATGAGGTTTGAAATGTAAATTTTGTTACGTTTTAGTCAGATAAGGTTAAAAGTAAGAGATAATAAAGTGCTATACATTTAGCTATATACCGTGTATGAAATATAGAAATTTCATTTAAAAAGGGACAATCTGGAGATAACATTAGACCTAAAAGGAAACTGCATAATGTATGAAGATGCTGTAAGTCTGCACTACTGAACTTTACAAAATTGACTTTCAATAAGAAAAAAGTCATCTGTATAAAAAGAAATTTATAAATTTTTGTTGCATTTTGTATTATTGTAATTTTACTATATACACATTAAAATATATTTTATCTGAAATAATACTTTTTTCTGAAAGTGCTGATTTCTAATTCTCAAAATGTCATATTATCAAAATGTAAGTCTAAAAACCTACAAAAGCAAATGTATGAGCCTAAAAACATACAAAAATGAAAAGCTAAGCTTCAGAGAAAAAATGCTATCCAACCTACTTCTATTATCCCCAATACTGTTTTTGAAAAGAAATAACTGTTCTCACAAACCAGCAAAATGTGGGACTAGAATGCACTGCTTTGAATTATGCCCCGTGTTGATAATGCCTTGTAGTCTTGTTTATTGTTATGTTTATAGATCTCCACACTCAAGCTTTTTTGGGGGGGTTTTCCAGTCTTCCTGGCAGCTCCAAGCCACTTTTAGAGAGGGGATAATTTGATACTGCAATTCTGTCCTTTAGGGGGATCTATTTCTCCATTTTAGATTATCAACCATCACCTTTTATCACTAAGGCATACTTACGAGGTGATAATATTTTTCTTAGTTTTGATCTATTCCTAAGTGTCAGGATATAACCCCTTATTTTGTAGCTGAAGCTTTTGGGATCCTACAGAAAAAAAAGGGCTAGGTTCATGACAATCATCCCATTTTCCTCATTTACTCACCCAGTTTATAATAATCTCTTTATATCCAAGTTATGTTTAAAAATCTGCTTTATCACTGTATCTCCAATGTCAAAATAGTTTCTCACATATAGTAACAGTCTAGTAATATATTTTTGCATTAATTTTTATCATATTGTGTTCAAATGGGATATTTTATTATTCTCATGACATTTATTCCCTTAATATAACATTATGGTTTTCCCAATTGCAATAACTTTTCATTATGAACATTGACCATACCTTATTATGAGAGGAGAGGGGAAGTGGGTCAGTGGGATAAGGGGGCAACAACACTAGTAGACATAATGAATTACCTGCAACTTTGATCCCAAGAGAGAGAGACAAAGAAAGAGACAGAGAGAGAGGGAGAGAGAAAGTGAAAGAGAGCTATAGCAACTAATGCTATTTAGCATTTTTCCAAAAGCACTGAAAAAATCTAGCTTCACCAGATAGAATTTTGACTGTATATATATATACATATATATATATGTATATATGCATATATATATATGCATTGCTTCTCTTTTCTTTCTACCTCTTAGTATCTGGTTTCCTGAAGATGTTTGCCCATAGGTATTTCTCTTCTCCCACTCTTTCCTTTGAATTTTGTACACTATGGTTTTATCTGACAGTCATTTCTAAATGTCTATTTCTATGGTTAATTTTCTTCTATCCTTCAGGTTCATTTTTCTAACATCTTTCAACTAGATATTTCTAAATGACTATTCTATAGATTTTAAGAAAAATCTATTAGAAGCTAACATTATGTCTGTGGTCCACAAAATTTATCTTTTATTGGTGTTTTATGACCAGAATGCGCAGTTACATTCTCTAACAGAGAGTATAATGGATTTAAAGGAGTGTCATTCTGTTTAAATTAGTGATGTCCTCCCCAGCTCTGCTGTCCTCCACTCCACTATTTCCTGACCCTGATGGTACCCTCAGAGTTCCTCTAGTGCCTAGAATATCATCTAATGTGAATGGGTATTGCTTGTTGAATCTTGGGTTATGTATCTAAAGCCTAGGCATGGAATCACTGAATGCAGGAGGATCTTCTCCACTCTGAACTAGAGCTTACATCCCTATAAGAAAACGGAGTAAAAATAAACAGATAATTAAACTGATTTCATTTTTAAATGGGGAGTTTTACATAAAGATCATGAATACTTAAAGAGATAGTTTAAATCACAAATTTGAGCCACTGATAAGTATTTAAAGTACAAAAGGCTGATTTAAGCAATCAAGAAACACTCTATAACTTACACCAAAAAAATTATCATTCTATTAAGTATCTGTGTTGAAAAGTTATTATTATTTATTTTACCTTATGTCAACATATGGAGCAGTTCTTAAGTGACTGAAAATTGGTCGTCCAAGGTCAACACATACCCTATTAGCCATTCAATAGTTTTCTTTACTAATGCCTGAGTAATCCTCAAGAATTGAAGTAAATGCCAGACAATTTACCATTAAATATTCTGAGATACTATCATTTGTTTTCACAGAAAGTAAATGGTGAAACATCAAATACATCCACATAATAGTCACTGTGAGTGTCATAAGTATAAATATATATTTTTAATAAAGCATTGGTACATTTATTTATACAGTAAGCAAATATAGAAGGAAACTCAGATAAGGAAAATTAGATAGATACATGTGTCACCCATGGCATTTACTATAATAACTTGGGTAAAAATCTCTCCTAAGAAGCTTTTATTGGCCAATAGAAGCATTTTAAATATCTAGTAATGCCTATAGAAATTTACCGTGAATCAACGCATAGTTAGGCTGCTCACATCTTGTTTAACAAAGTGTCTGTCTGAGCAAAGCTGTGGCTTCAATGCTTCTGGAAAGTGGGGTTGTGAAGCACATTTTTTCACAAATATGTACTTAAATGAGTTGCATACATAGGAACATTTTTAGTCCAAGTTAATTTTCTTGGACTACAAGAGGGAGATGCAGTGAATCTACAAGTGCCCCCTCCATAGCTTCTGTGTGTTTTTGCTTCTAACATCATACACCTGAGGAACATTATAAATACTGGAGCCATTTTGCTCATATCCTCAGAAGTTCACATCACACGTACACAACTCTTAGCCAATGACAGACAGCTGCAGGGATGTGAAAACTCCCCTTGTTTAGCCTTAGCAGGGAAAAACACTGAGGCAAAATTTATACCCTAGAGCTCCCCTGTGGAACCATGATGAGGGTGGCTAAAATTGAACACTTGCTTGGTTTCTTCCTCTTCCTTCTCTTGTTTCCCTGATATTTTTATAATTATCAGTTTAGAACACTTGCCTGATAAATCTTTTACATACTAATCTTCATTTCAAGAATATCTTCTGATATGTATGTGAGTATACATTTATTTTAGGGCAGATGCAACTGATGTGCAAGAAAACAGAGAGAATCCTAGAGAGCACGGGATGTTAATTCTCCCTACCTATGCTGTTGGACTGATTTGGAACCCAAAAAGACTTCAGCTTCTGGAAGAAGACACTAATTTATGAGCTACTTTTTGATTCAGAGTAATGTCCATGGTGTTTTCAGAATAAGATGGCAAATTACAGGACAAGGTTTAGGGAGAGGAGCATTGTCCACATTCTTGTGAAAAATTCAGTAATGCTTGGGCACCTCAAGTACTGTTGGCTTTAAAGCAACTGGGGAGAATAACCTCACTGGCATTGACTAGAGAGTTTTGGCAGTAGAGGCAGTGATGAGGCACCAGGAAGAGGAGGAAACATGGAAAAACGTGTGCAGACTTGTTTCTGAGCACATGAGACACCACCTCAGGGAGATTCCATAAAGAACTGTGGGAGCTTATGGAAGAACCATGGAGAATATGAATCTTATTGTCACTGAACTGTGATACATTCAGGTTATATTCATGAACTGTATATTTCTGAGAGACCTTCTATTTCTTTTCTAACTCAGTAATGCCAAGTATGTTGAGTGAAAAGGTGATAAAACTAATAGCTCACACTGCACCTGGTTTCTCAAAGCACTTAATTCTTGAATCTATTAGCAAATCTCCTGTGTATGTGGGTTTCACATCATTTTCACCATTATTTAGGAGATAAAATGAGACTGAGACATGTTTAAATTCATATAGCTGTTACATAGCAGGAAATGTGTTTAAGCCCATGTCATTTAATTTCAAATCTCGTTCTATAGTTTCATAACACTGTACTATGAACAGTTTAAGCTCTTCAAAGAAAAGTGAAAAATGTGTCATATCTCTTATGTACCCTCACATAGAACTACTTTTAACTGTATACCTTTTCACCATACCATAAATGTCAATTTTCAAATGTAATTGCATGTGTAGAATTTCCAAAACAAGTTACAGCTGTAATCCCAGCACTTTGGGAAGCCAAGGCGGGCAGATCACCTGAGGTCAGGAGTTCAAGACCAGCCTGACCAACATGGAGAAACCCTGTCTCTACTAACAATACAAAAAATTAGCTGGGTGTGGCAGCCCATGCCTGTAATCCCAGCTGTTTGGGAGGCTGAGGCAGAGGAATCACTTGAACCTGGGAGGCGGAGGTTGCGGTGAGCTCAAATCACACCATCGCACTCCAGCCTGGGCAATGACAACAAAACTCCATCTCAAAAAAAAAAAAAAAAAAAAGAAGAGTTACAGCTGCTAGTCTGGCAGAAAATAAGCCAATGGAAACTAATAAATACACAGAATTTAATTAAATCAACCTATCCAGATAAGTGTCCTTTGAAACTAGTAAGAATACAGTATATCTAGGGATTTTCCACTTGGCTTGGATAACTTGGAGGTCTGGATTTCTTCCCATATGATTTGATTTAAACTTATTTTGTGTGAGTTATTTGGTTGGATAATAGGCACATTAAAAATTCTAGTTGTCTTTAAACTGACTTATTTTCTTCTATTGTATTTTCAGTAGTAGTCAAATTTTGGATACAATAATTTCAAAGATCTTGGAATTCTGTGTGTATGTGGACATGCATGCATTCTTCTGTGACAAATGATAAATTCAAGGTTCAGAGGGAGAAAGTATTGTTAACAAAAAATTATCATAAATAAGATTCATAAGAAATTATTATCTTGATATGGATTCTCCTTGAAATAGCAATGCCAAAGTGCTTTGCTCCTAACCTTATTTAGTTACTCATAGTATGTGTTTCTTACATCTATAAAATGGGCATGAGAACAAATTGCTATGAAGAAGTCTGATTTGAGGATCTAATTATATCTTATATGTGAATCCACCTTTTAATAGCAATTTATGGTTCCATAGCTTAAAAATGAAATTTTCAGATGCATACCTAAGACTAAGGGGAAAAACTATGAGCATCTATATTAAAGCACTACAGAACAAAAACTCAAGAAATGATTGTGCTCCTACAAGGCCACTAACTTATTGTATTATTTTGAACAATTCACTCAATATTTGTAAACATCAGTTTGTTCATAAGTAATATGAATTGCAAACATGTGGTACCTAAAACTTAACATCATAAATCTCACAACAGCCTGATGAGGCAGGCTCTATTAATAGCATAGTTTTATGGATTAAAAAAGAACTTAGACACAGAAAAGTAAAAGAACTTACAAATGGTGTTCAGATGTTTAGTGGTGGAGCTACAAATTGAACCAAATCAATGTGCTTAGTCATTATGCTATGCCACTTCTTTACTTCAAGATATGAGAATTGGATTAGATGACTTACTAAATCCTTTCAAAATATAAAACGCTATAATTTGATAAAGCATATAATCCTCTCCTAATTTAAGACACTTCATACAGTTTCTGAAATACCTAAATATGTGTTCAGTCTTTAGTTACAATGTGCATTCTTTGTCCACTAAAAAAAGTGGAAAGTATTTAAGTAAGAAATATCTTCTAATCAAGCAGCTTCTCCTTCTTGTGACAATGTCCAGCATTCAATGATATCAGATCAGTCTTCTAAACTTAGATAAGCTCTTTGCTTTGTATTTTACAATTTGTATTACATGATACAATTTATTTATAGTTAAGAATTGAGACAGTATGAGCTCACGTTTCTCAAATGTACCCCAACCCTAATGCAATCACTATTTTAGTAAGCAGGAACTGGCTATCAATCTTTCATTTATTCATCCATGCACCTGTTTGTCCAGCAAATTTACAAAGACTAATCTTATTTAAGTGCTAGGTATCAAAAGATGAATAAATCGTGATGTACTTTCTCTGAAAAGCTCATGTTTTAGCTTGATACAAAGGGATAAGTTAATCAACTTGAGTAAATTCTGGATGGAAACATGTACAAAGCACAATAAAAGTAGAGTGAAGGGATAGATTTTGTACTAGGGGTGAAGTGGTGGAGGGTAGTTGTAGAAAACACACCTGAAAAGGACCATGACAGATAAGCACCAGTGTTTAACAGAGGTCAAAGAAATCCGGTTTTATTCTGGGGATGGGAGGCCCAGTGAAGTAACCCAGGATTAAGGAAGGAAGTCATCAAAGCATCATAAAGGATGTATCAGAAAGGGGAAAGCGTGGGGGCACGGCAGCCATGTGGAAAACATTGCAGCAGGTCAGGCAGGAGATGATGATGCCCTAAATGATGATGAGTATCAGGGGGAGAAGAGAATTAAGTTGATCATGCATCACACATTCTTTTCTTGGGTTAGAACTCAATTCCCAAGTGACCATTTGAGAATAAAGTATTTCAACAAGACATCTTATGTATACTAAGAATTTTTATTGTAATTTTTTTAACTTGATTTCATACTATTTTAAATAACAAGAGTTCAATTACTTTTGGCAAATACTTAAATTCTCTGAATTCAAATACTTCTGGGTATTTTGGACTAAATTATGCAAAATACTTTATGGTTTGGCTATTCCGTGGTTGTAGGGATTCGTAGAAGAGTAACTATGAAAACAAATCTATGTGACAAATCCTAAATGAGTTTCAATTCAAAAATATTTACTAGGTGTTCTGTGAGTGGATTGAATTTCAGGTAGTATACACCTGGTTTCTACAATTTAGATGGACACACACACACACACACACACACACAGAGGAACAGAGACAGAGACAGGGAAAGACTAACAAAAGAGAGAAATAATCAGAATGAAAGTTGCAGTAAGCCTGATAAACAAAAGTTGTAGGAGATCAAAGAGATATATTATATCCCAATATAAGTAGCAGTGAGTATGTGCTAAGAGACATTCTACCACACTGCGATAGACATTAAGTTAAGCAACCACACTGAGCTGACCTGTTTTACAAAATAGGGGTAAATGAAATATCTCTGCTGTTTATCAAATTGTGCAGATTTGGTCACCATTGTGCATTGCTTATGATTAATTAGTTGGCCATTCCCCAGACAATAAGTAAATAAATAAATGACTAAATGCACTCAATATTAAATAGGGTCAGTGTATTTTCATTACATCTTCAGTTTTTCCTGTTACATAATTTTTGTGCTAATGAAGGAAAAGGTGAATGAAAGAAAGAAATGCCAATTCTTTGTAGAATAAAAACAATTTTCTTATCATCCAAAGTAGTGAACTTGGGATGATAAAAATATAAAACTAAATTATTTTCTAGATTCTTTTGTTAGATGTGGTAGAAATCTTAACCTTCAGTTAGCCTTTCCATTGCAGCTCTGTTAGGCCCTTTTTGGAGAAGGGAAGAGTAAAGAATTCATTCAAGAGTGAAGAGTTCTCTGATGACACCCATGTACAAAAGGGCTATGGGTTTGGATCTAAGAATAGGACAAAGTCATAAGGTCCCACGGCACTTGCCTGGAGGTTGATTAATCGGTATTAGTACTCATCTTCCCAACTATATTTTTACTTGCTACCAATAGGCTGAGCAGATGGTAAGGACCAGAAAGCTGGCACATCTTGAAAAATAATCAGATCTCAACTCAATTCGTTTTGGAAACTACATTAGAAATTCATTGCTGACTTAAGGAGAAACAGCTTCCTATTAATGTTTGTTCTGGGAACAAGCTTCCTACTGAAAACAATTTTTCTCTGGTTAATCACCAGCACCCTCTGCCACCCACCCCCCACCCCACAATCTACCCCACTGCACAACACACAAACTCCTTGTTTCCATTATCCAGTGAAATGCATGAATATTTTTTCCTCTAAATAAAAATATTTAATGAGCTAGGATAGACTATGGCTAGGAGAAGCCACCCAAAACTGACTCCTTTCCCTTTGGCTCACTCCAGTGACTTAGAACAATCTATTGTCCCTTTAAAGAAACTCATACACGTAGACACAGAAGAAAAAATAAATCCCAAATCAGTGAAGAAGAATAAAGAAAAAACATACGGTATGTTCTACAAAGGAGCCAAATAGTCTCCTGCCAGCAAACCTGAGATGATTAATTGCCTGCTCCACAGAAGTTGGAAAGTTTTAAAACAAGAAAAGAAAAAATAGCGTGAGAAAAAAATTCTAAACGTTAAACAATTTAGCTCTCTCTCAAATTATTTGATAATAAATTAAGAAAAAAAAGAGAACATTGAAGTTAAATCCAATAATGCCTTTCTGGTAGCAGGCACAGATCTGGTCATAAGATTACCAGAACTCCCTCTTAAAGATAGCTAATATCATTATATTACTTAGCACAAAGGTGCAAAGATACTAAAGAAAATTAAGGCAATACCAAAATTTTAACTATGTATAAAAAATACAAAGATCGGCCGGACACAGTGGCTCATGCCTGTAATCCCAGCACTTTGGGAGGCCGAGGTGGGCAGATCACGAGGTCAAGAGATTGAGACCTTCCTGGCCAACATGGTGAAGCCTCATCTCTATTAAAAATACAAAAACTAGCTGGATGTGGTGGCAGGAGCCTATAGTCCCAGCTACTCAGGAGGAGAGAATCGATTGAACCTGGGAGGCGGAGCTTGCAGTGAGTCGAGATCGCACCACTACACTCCAGCCTGGGCAACAGAGCAAGACTCCGTCTCAAAAAAAAAAAAAAAATCAATGGCATATTTTGGCTTCAAGTTAAATAATTTTTGTTTTTGTTCTTTTGTTTTAGAGAGCAGTCTTTCATTTATTCATTTGTATTAATATAATAAATATATATGAATATATGTGTATATTATATATAGGTATGTATGTATGCATATGTATATGTCAATTTTTTGAAAGCCTTGATATGTTAGGCAGTATTGTAGGAACCGAGGGAAAAAAGTGAACAAAAATGAACTAAAATCCCAGCTTTTGTAGGGCTTACTTTTTACTGAAATAGCAGATATTAAACATCAACTTTAAATAAACTATACAATATTATAAGGTGACCACTACCTTGGAGAAAAATAAGGCAAAGATGAGGGATAGGAAGTGTTGGGATAGGATGGTTTTAACTTAATATTGGGTGGTTAGGGGAGGCTTTGTTGAAAAGAGACCTTTGAGCCAGGATCCAAAGGAGTTAAGGGAGAGAGCTACTTGAGGAAGAGGAAACGGTAGATAAGAAGGCAGCATGTGCCTAGCATTTTTGAGTTATAACAGAACCTCTAGGTTACAGAGAGCAAGTGGAGAGTAGCAGGAGATAAAGGAAAACAGATAAATGAGGCCAGATGATGCAATGCTCCGTAGGTAATAGTAAGTGAAGTGACATGGTAAGACCTTGGAAAGTTTTGAGCTGAAAAATGACATATTCTGATATGTCATTTATATATATAGACATATATATATATAGACATATATATATATAGACATATATATATATATATATAGACATATATATATATATATATATATTTTTTTTTTTTTTGAGACAGAGTCTCACTCTGTCACCTGGGCTGGAGTGCAGTGGTGCAATCTCCACTCACTGCAACCTCCACCTCCCAGGTTCAAGCAATTCTCCGCCTCAGCCTCCCGAGTAGCTGGGGTTACAGGCGCCCACCACCACACCCAGCTAATTTTTTTCGTATTTGTAGTAAAGACAAGGTTTCACCATATTGGCCAGGCTGGTCTTGAACTCCTGACCTCATGATCCACCCTCCTCGGCCTCCCAAACTGCTGGGATTACAGGCATGAGCCACCGCAAGCACCCGGCCCTGAGTTATATTTTATGAGGGTATTTCAGGCTTCTTCCCATGAAAATAAATTGATGTAGGCAAAAAGCTGAGGCAGGAAGGCTATTGAAATAATCTAGGCTTCAAATATAAATTGTGGTGTTGTAGAAAATGTGGGCATTGATAACACCTGACAATCTTTGGTTATGAAGTGGTCATCCAGGTCCTGCTTCATTTTTTTCCTTTTTTTTTTTTTTATATAGGTAATCACCAACATTGAAATACTTGTTTAAAAACTCTTTGAATCTTGAAAATAAGTTCAAAGACCTCTAACAGAAGTGAGAAGTGAATAGTTCTGTTGCATACATTTAATTTTGCAGTTACATTTTTTCGTTGTTTTTAAATAAAAACACTCAAAAAGCCTGAAAAATCACCCCATCTCAGTCATGCATGGCCATCACCTAAGAGAGTGCCAGAAATGTAGAATCTGATGCTCCACCCAAGACACCCCCAATTTGTATGCATGTTGAAGTTGGAGCCGTACAGCTCTATTCCATATTAAATTTATAGACAAAAAAATGGACTTCAGATAGCAAGAGAACAAAGACTCCCTAGATTCTTTACGTTCATTTGTGTCTCTGGTTGTTTTAAATAAGTTTTTCCCTCTCTTTGTAACAAGGTAATAACCATTCAGTGGCAAATTTCTCATCACAGAAAGGTGTAATATTGTAAAATTTCTTGTAAAAGGGAGATGGGGGCTTGACTTTGCTCATTGCTGTGTCTGAAGCAACTAGAATAGTGCCTTGACCAAAGTGGGTATTTGCCAATTTTGAATAAATTAACATACAGATTTGTATGCATACCTCTCATTCTTACTGAAAATGCAAACAAGCCAAACACAAGAATAGACAAATAAATGTAAATCTAAAATATAATTAATCAAAACAGGCATCTGCTTGCTTTTGAAGGTTTTGTAAGAAAGGGGTGGCAATGTAAGAGTAAGATCAGATTAAATGAGCAAAATAGAATTATACTACATAAAGTCCAGTTTCTTTCTTCATTAAAAAAATTATCTAGAAAAGATTATTTATTTTCTCAGTAATCTAATTTCTATTGGATGTGAGGCCACAATTAGCAGTAAAGATAAGAACATAGGTATAATCATTGGTAAGGTGGTAAGACTTTTTCCTACTTTCAATTTGAAAAGTCATGCAATTTCTGTGTCACTATTCATCTAGCTAACATTTATTATGCTCTTATTATCAACCTCTTCTATTAAATTATTTTATCCTATATTTGACTGGTTCTTACTAGTGATATTTAACTTGTAACTATAATAAGTAGGAGGTAGGAGGGAGGGAGAGAGAGAAAAAAAGAGTAAGGGAAAGGCTCTTGCCTTTACCTTATCAGGTAGAAATACAGTTCTTTATGCTAGGTTTGTAGTACTGAGCAAGACTCTATTAAACGTAAGGAGGAAGGAAAAGGAAGATTGCTTTTAAAATTAATTCAAAACGAATCATAGCTCTAAAGCTCTGTAGGAAGATGCAAAAGAAAATCTACATATCTTCTGGATAGGCAAATATTTCTTAGAGTATACACCATAAAAGATAGATGACATATTATAAAAGTTTGATTAATTAAAATTTATCAAAATTAAGAAGTCTGCTGATTAAAAGATCTGATAAGAAAATAAAAAGGCAAGCCACAGACTGGATCTACATTGACATGGAAATCACATAGCTTTTCAAATTGAAGTTATGAAAAAACCTTAATATTCTATCTAATGATTATACCAATGTGCTTATCTTTATGGAAAAAGAAACTTTAGAGTTTATAGAGTCTATAGTCTATTTTGCCCAATTAATCTGGTCTTATCCTTATATTACCAAGCCTTTCTTATAAACCTTTTAAGAACAAGAAAATTGACACAATGTATTTCTGACAGATAACTTATATCCAGATTACATAAATAATAAAAGTTTTGAACAGATGTTTTCTAATAGATGATAGACAGATGGCCAAGAAATATGCAAAGATTCTCAACTAAATAAATAGCAAGAAATTTCAAGGTAAAATCACAATGAGCTACTATTTTACATTCACTACAATAGTTAAAATTAAAAAGATGGGCAACACCAAGTATTAGAAAACATTGTATCAGTTTCTCATAAGGTTATACCTACACTTATCATGACTCAGCAATTCTTCTGCTATGCATTTACCCAAGAAATATGAAAATCTATGTCTACACAAAGACTTGCACACCAATTCATGGTACCTTTATTTAGAATAGCCAAAAACTACAAGTAATCTGTGCCATTTGTCAGTTTATTACCTCTCAACTATGAATACACTGTTCATTCGCTGCTCGGTGAAAATAGAGCTGTGTGCTTTAAATATTTCTCTTTTGAATAATAATGCAATATTAAGGTTTATCATAGAAGATGCCAGAAGAAAGTGCAAGGTGAAAGGACACTTCTTGTTTTCAGCATGCCCCTCTTACCAAGCTCCTTCTACTTGCAGTTTCACTAGTGATGGGCACACGGAGAGTCTAGCTTTTCCAGTGTCCAGCCTCTGCTGCATATATTTCCCCCAGTGCCCAGCCCGCAGAGTTAAGGGCTTCTCCAGACATGACTTCTTATAATGACTGACAGCCATCAGGGACTCAAATCTCCCACCATACCTCTTACCTGGGTTGGTGGACTGATATCAATAGAGTACCTCCCCAATGAACATCTTCACCTATACCCCATCAGTAGGTTGGTAGTGAGTTCCAAACGTAGCATCTTTCTTGGCATGGCTTCTCCCAGCACCAGAGAGGGCATATTTTCAGCAAGTTCCATTGGTACCTCACTGTCTTCTCTATCATTCAGTGAACCACATCTATTTCTTCTCCAGTAAAGTCTGGATCTCAACTTTTGATGAAAAAATTCCTCTTCCTTGGGTACTCCATTATTTTGGGATAGTATGATTTTTCCACTGTTTTTGGTTCTTATATTCATTTGAGGTCCCTCTACTTCTTGCTAGCCAATCACATGTTAGTTCTATTTTTTGTTATAGTTAATATTTTTTCATACTAAAACTTACTCTGTTTAAATTACTGTTTTTTTCTCCTAGTTGGACCCTGACTGAAAACAACTAAATTTTCTACCAATTTAACAAGTTAATAGGCAAATACATAATGGTATGTATCTAAAAGTGACTACTACTCAACCATAAAAAAAGAACAATGAGGTAACATGCAACAATCTGAAAAATATCTCAAAAACATATTGAATGAAAGAAACCAAACACAAAAGAATTCTTACCATAAAATTCCATTTCTATAACATTTTAGAATAGGCAAAGCTAATACATAGGGAGAGAAAGCAGGTCCATGGTTGCTTGAGGCCATATATAAGGGTAGGGGGAATTAACTGTAAAAGAGCACAAGGTTACTGTGTAGGGTGATTAAAATAATGTATTTTTTATTATGTTGGTAGTTGCATGAGCATATGCATTTGTCGAAAGTCATCAAATTGAAGCAGGTGCATTTTATTTTCTCTAAATTATACCTCAATAATTTGTTTAAAAATTAAAACAAAAATCATTATTGCACTAGTAAATATTCACTTACAGTGTTATATTAAGTAAGATTGAAAGTCATGGTGATTGACTCTTCTACATCCATTTTGCCCCAGATAATTAGACTAAGGTCTTTGCATTTTGCCATCGATTTGTTAGGGAATGGGCATATGATGCAGGACTGGTCAATGAATCATGAGTTGAATTATTCCAGAAGAGAGAGTTTATGGAGAGAGTTTTCTAGCTCCTGAAAAAGTGATAGAAGAAACATAATCTTTCTTTTCTATGTTCTCATGTCTGGAAATGGATTCTGTGAATGGCTATAAACATCTGGTGGGATAAACAACCACAAATCTAACTCTCAGACAGCTAGAAGTATGTATTGCTCATGCAAATGGGGCAATTGGCAAGGCAGCTCTGTTAATGTTGGCTAGACTTGGTTATATATCTGAGGATTGACTGGGCTATTGGTTGATCCAGACATGCCTTGCTTAAGATGTCTGGGGTGACTCCATGTGTCTCTCATCCGCCAGCAGGCTGGCCCAATCATATTCTCAAGGCGTAAAAGCAAGTCCTTTTTTAAAAAAAATCTTACTTTATTTACTTCTGGGATACATGTGTGGTACGTGCAGGTCTTTTACATAGGTAAATGTATGCCATGGTGGTTTACTGCACCTATTAACCCATCACTTAGGTATTAAGCTCTGCATGCGTTAGGTACATGACATATGCTAACAATTTGCCAAAGCAAGTTGCACATCCAAATCAACATCAAGGTGCATATGCATAGAGTCCGTCTCTTGATTAAGAAACTGAAATGTAACTTGATAAATGATGTAAAGAAAGGATGAGACAAAAATTTAAGCTTTTATTCCAGTTTATCTGCCAATTTAATTTATGCCTATCCTGTTCTAGATCTGTGCTTGTCTCATGCAAAGCTGATACACATCTATCTCAGTCTCAAAATTTCCATCAAAACTTCCATGCCCTGCTCTAATATCCTTGTCATGAATACATCTCTGATCTTCCCAGCAGGAATTAATCTTTCCCTGTCCTTTGTGTCTCCACATTTCTTTCTACATATCTATAATTCAGCACTCCTTCTTGTACATCATTTTACTTATTTGGGCCTCTTTTCTCCCACCATCTCAACCACTATACATTGCAAAATCTGATAGGTTGCCAAGATATTAAAAAATACTAATAGACATCTAACAGAATGGAATTCTCTAAATTATTACAGAAAAGAGAAAGAGGGATGACATATGTTTATGATTTCTATCCTTCCTCTCTGATTTTAGAAGTCCTTATGAAAATTTTATTTTCACTAATTTACTTTGAAAGCAGCCTCTCAAATCAAGGGTTACCAACCCATGGGTAGTTGCACAAACTCTGTGCAATTTCTAATTTTGGCTCACCTTGATTTCCCAAGGTGCTACTGTGTGACAGTTTGCATTTTCCCTCCTCCCCTTCTATCAGTTTTCCAAGCATCCTTAGCATTGGGATAAACTAAAACTCATTTTCTTGTAATTAAATGCATTCAAAATGTAGTTCACCAAGCATAAAAACTCTCCTAATCTTCTGTCAACAAAAGCCCAATAATGCAATCTGTATGAATGAGTTCTTTTTTTTTTTTTTTTTTTTTGAGACGGAGTCTCGCTCTGTCACCCAGGCTGGAGTGCAGTGGCGCAATCTCGGCTCACTGCAAGCCCCGCCTCCCAGGTTCATACCATTCTCCTGCCTCAGCCTCCCCCCGTAGCTGGGACTACAGGCACCCGCCACCACGCCCGGCTAATTTTTTTGTATTTTTAGTAGAGATGGGGTTTCACTGTGGTCTCGATCTCCTGACCTCGTGATCCGCCCTCCTCGGCCTCCCAAAGTGCTGGGATTACAAGGATGAGCCACCGCACCCGGCCCTGAATGAGTTCTTAAGTTTAAACTCCACAGGTCAGGTGAGTGGGCTTCACAATTAGTTTTAAAATCGCTGAAGTAGGAGACATTTTACATACTATTAAAACATAGAAAATTATTTGTGAAAGTGAAATCATGTAAAAGTCTGACTTAAGGACATAAGTCATCATTAATGGCAGTAGGTACTTATGAAGCACCTACTGTGGGTTGGCACTGAGGTAGAGATGATAGGAAAGCTGAAAATGAACATGCATCCAATTAGCCACATATGCTATGTTCAGTGATGAGATGTGGATGAACACTTTACATTATCACAAAGGTGACTATAATCATTAATTTATCTGTTAGCTTTATTCCTCAACTTCTGAAAGCCACTTGTGATCCTCTGTGAACATACATCTTTCTTTTTTACTGAGAAGATGCCAACAACGATTGATAACATCCCATTCCATAAAGATGCTCCTTCTTAAATGACATGATCAGAGTGATTCAGGGTATTTAAATGAATTGGTCCCAACCAAGACAAAATATGGATTTTACCACTGATAGAATTAAACACAAGTTACTCTGGTTCTAGAATACACTTTTTCTATTACTGTGTGTATTAGTCTGTTCTCACACTACTACAAAGAAGTACCTGAAACTGGGTAATTTGTAAAGAAAATATGTTTAATTGGCTCACCGTTCTGTAGGCTGTACAGGAAGAACGGCTGGGGAGGTTTCAGAAAACTTTTGATCATGGCAGAAGGGGAAGCAGGCACATCTTACATGGCCAGAGTAGAAGGAAGAGAGCAAAGGGGAGGTGCTACACACTTTTAAACAACCAGATGTCACGAGAATCCACTCACTGTTATGAGAACAGCAAGGAGCAAATTTGCCCCCCGTGATGTAATCACCTCCCACTAGGACTCTCCTCCAACATTGGGGATTACAATTCAACATGAGATTTGAGCGGGGACACAAATCCAAACCATATCACTGTGCATTCTGAGGTTCAATTTAGAATTTGATTTATTATTATTTTTTAAAGAGACAACTGCTGCCTTTCAAAGGATCATTTTTTTACGTTACAATTTTGGTACAAGAACACAGAGCAGTAGTGTGGATAGACGCTACTATACTGGATTATCCCCAAATTAGAGATGAACAGAAGGACAAGGATTTACTTGATAAGCCCAAGTTCATATTGGTACGCCTGGGAATAAAAGTGAGAGTTTCTAACTTTATGCTCAATGCCCTTTTCAGTACAAAAGAGCTCTGGTTACTTTTATCAAAGCAGAACACCTGAGAATCTAACTATGCGCTAAAGGTCTCAGACAGATGTGCTCTTTTCTTATATTTTGAAATTAAATCATCTCTGGATTTTATGGCAAAATATCATTATCAAACACTAATATTGTGTATACAGTGTACATATTTTATTTGTTTTGTGGCTACCTTAGTCTCAACATCTTTAGCGAAGTTCTATTTTCACTATATTGGCATTTTCACAAATAAATTAGTTAACTTGTGAACCTGAAGAAAATGACTGGATATAGAACCAAAAAACAATTCAGACAGAATAACGAAATGCTAATTGTTTGATTATGGTGATAAATTTATGATAATGATTTTCTGTGATCAAGGACAATGCATCTGAAAACTGGCAGTCATAGTTCAGTCTAATGTTGCTTTTTATTAGGTGTGGCTTGGGCTAAGTTATTAAACCTTCTTTATGTCTTAGTGTACTACTTTATAAAATGATGACAAAAGTAATACCTACCTCATAAGCTTGTAGTAGATTAGATGAGCTAATATATGTAAAGCACTTAGAATCATGTCAAGCATATAAATAAGTACTCAATAATAGTTGGGTATTTTCATGGCCCTAGTATGAAAGCCCATAGGAATTAATTATAGTTATTTTTTAAACTACAACTGGGATGTTCTTTTTCCATATATGTTTTACAAGCTGTCCTATGTCTTTTTATCAATATTCTTTTACTCTCAGAATTTATGAAGATAAAAACAGGCTTACAGAAAATTATGCAGCCCTTTTTTAATGAAAGATTGTGAAAAAAAATTCTAGAGGAATAACCATTATTTAATGTTAAATGTCAGAACTTTGAAAATCTAATAAACTCCAAGTTATGGAGAGTAGAGGTGAGTTGTTATAGCTTTACTCTTTAATGTGGGACCTGCAAAAGTGTTTAAAGATAAAGAACAGATGCAGAACTGTGAAAAGTGGTTGATGAGTTAATTAGATTTTCAAGGAGCTAAGAGGTGCTATACACTGTGACCCATATCTAAGGAAATGGAGAATTAACCAAAGGGTTTACAACTGGTTCATCATAATCAAACCTTCATTTATCTTCTCTAATTGTCCTTTTCATTCTCTTCTTTTCCTTTTCATTCTTATGTAGTCATCTTTCCTTCCCATTCTTTAATCCCCTCTTTTAATTACATTCCTCATTTTTCATTTTATTCCCTTTAATATATTTATCTCATCACCTTCCTTCTATATCATTTTGGTATACTCTAATGTCCTAGAGAATAATAAAAGGTAGGTATTATTATTCTTAAATAAGTGCATATTTCTTTTTCTTATTTTTTATAATCTGTATACTACTGAGTATATGTCTCTTACAAATGATTCCATATTTCTATTTGACTCTTGGCTATGTCAAAAGAACCTATAAAACTTTGCTGTAAATAACCTCCCAAAAAGGTAAAGTCTAATTCGCACTTAGGATGAAAGTAATCTTGATTTTACTAGTTTTCTCAGCTTTTCTAATTCCTACTCCCACTTTTATATTAAAGAACTGCCATGATGTTCATTTGGCATTTGCTCTTCCCTTGAAAGCCTAGGAGGTAACGCTTATAAAGTAAATGATAATTTCCTGTTTCTCTGCTACTGTGTGATCCTGTTCCTTGGGGGTCAGTAAAACACATGGTCAGCTTGATTTTTTGAGGCCCCCAAATCTAAAGTCTTTGTGATATTTCAGATAATCCTTTGATGCCATTGTGGTTTGTGAAAGCTAAATGGTATTTTTGATCTATGCCAGTACTCATGCCTAGTCAGAATGTCATTAACTTCCTCCTTTGCTGAAAACTTTCATAGAAAGCCACATGGAGGTGATACATCAATTTGGAAATAGTTAATTAGCAGCCTGCTACTCTTTGCAGTTCTCTCCAACAAGGTCATACACATTAACAGACATATTTTGTGGCACTAAGTCGCTATAAAATTTAGTTTGACAATTTTATTTCAGTATGGATATTGGTCTTTTTCTTAGTATGTTCAAAACAAAAAAAAAGGTGTATAAAGATGTCAAATATTCAGCACATTAATAGAAGAGTAAGGTACATGCTTTAGAAATCTGAAAAATATACCAAAATGCTCTTTCACTCCTTCTACATTAAAAATACTAACTTGAGGGAAAAAGTCATGTTTTTATAAAAGATGGTTTAAAAAATTAAAATATATGTGATATGGTTTCAAAAATGGCTATGGCATAATATTTAACCCGTAAGTAATGGAATTTTAAACGTAGATGTGTGTGCTTTATTGAAAAATCAAGAAGAATTCTCTCATGCACTTGTCATTAAGGAGTGTATAAAGTTGACACAATCAACACAGACAATAACCAGTAGTGATAACAAGCAGTGTTCCATACAATGACATATACAACTATCATTACTGAGAATAATGACAAAAATTATGGTGATACACAGATTCTCAAGAGTCTGAGGAATTTAATATTTTGCCACATACCAGATATCTTACTCTAGTTCTCTTTAATTAACTTAAAACAATCTAACATTTCTCAAATTTTGGTTAGCTTTTTATTATGTTTGTTGACACAAGAGAGGTACATGAAATGAATTCATGAACATATCTATCAGAGGAAATTACGCTCACATGATGGGAAAAAATATGATGAGCACAAATGAGCGATGAAATGGGGATTATTGCCAACATTCTTGGTGCTGAGACTTTATCATTTTAACAATCAGTTGCTGGTGCCAAGTGAAATAGGTTAGATACAAAAGGAAAATTAGGAAATTGCCCATGTCTTCAATATTCTCAGCATCTATTTGGAGGAAAAATATAGAAATGAGACTACTTCTAAATTGCATGATTTATTAGAGGCAAAATCGGATTACAGAAAAGTGAAGGTGTGACTAGGGTAAGGTAGATGAAAAGATTAATATGAGTGGTGAAACTTTCTAAGCAATGGTAATGTATTGCTAGGTTTCACCTAGATAGAGAAGTAGAATGATTCCATATTAGGGGAAAAGAATGCTAGATGCAATAAGAAAAAGTGAGAATAACTGTGGTACATTCTGGGTATCTTAAAAGAAGTTCCAGTTTTATCCAAGGGAGATTTTGATTCATAGAAGAGAAAGGATGAAATTTGGAATTCAAAAGGCCTCATTTGAATTTTTTTTCTGCTTCTTACCACCTGTATGACTTGAGCAAGTTAATTGATATCATTTAGTCTTCATTTTTCTCATCTGCAAATTAGAAGAACTAGTAAATAATTTAAAAGTATTTATAGGGATTATATGAGGTAACTAATATAAAAGTCCATAACAATATCTGAAAATATAATAGGAAATTCATAAATTTTTCTAATGATCCAAACTTGAATGAGTGGACAAAAATGTCAAAAACTGTGCTTATGCTGTGGTTATAGATTGGGAGATTCAACGTAGTAAAAATGTCAGTGGTCCTCAAATAAATATAAAGGTTTAACATAATTTTCATCACATTCCCAGTAAGCAGATATAGATTATTCTAAAATTTATATAGAAAGGCAAAGAGGCCAAAATAGCTCAAAAAAGAGAAGAAGAAAGTGAGAGAAATCAGTGTAACCAATTTCAACCTTTATTATGTACTACAGTAATCAAGGCTTTGGTAGTGCAAGAGGGACAGACACATTGATCTATTGGAATAAAATAGGTATTCTGGAAATCAGCCCAAAAAATTTGTCACAGAAATATGCCCAACATATTTTTGACAAAGGTTCAAAAGCAATACAGGAGAGGAAGAATAGCATTTTCAACAAAACAGTACTGGAGCAATTCAACATCAATAGGTAGAAAACTTAAACTTTTTAAATTTAAAACTTATATTAAGTGTTATGTGTTATACAAAAAATAACTTAAAATGGATCAATGACTGCTGAGGTTTAAATGTGTCCCCCAAAGTTCATGTGTTGGAACTTACTCCCCGATGCAACAGTGTTAGGAGGTAGATCCCAATGGGAGGAACTTTGAGCCAAATAAATCTCTATTGTTTATAAATTGCCCAATTTCAGTTATTTTGTTACAGCAACACAAAATAAACTAAGACAATGACTTGAATGTAAGATACAAATTCATGAAAAATTTAGAAATTATATAGGAGAAAATCTTCAGAATTTGGGATAAACAGGAAGTTAGAATTTATACCAAAAGCATAAAAGGAAACATTGATAAATTTAACTTCATCAAAATTTAAAACTTTAGCTCACCAACAACCTGGTTAAGAGATAAAAAGACAAGCTATAGATTGAGCCAAATAGTTGCAAACCACATATCCAACAAAGGACTTTTACCTAGAATACCTAAAGGATTCTCAAAACTCAACAGTAACACGAAACAAAACAACAACAAAAAAAATTCAATAAGAAAATTTCCAAAAGACTTACACAGATATTTCACAGAAGTGGATACACAGATTTGTATAGGGAGCAAATTAACACATGAAAAGATATTCAACACCATTAGTCAAAAGATAAATTAAAATTAAAACCACAAGAAATTACTACATATCTATTGTAAAGGCTAAACTTTTCTAAAAGTCACAATGCCAAGTTCTTGCAAATATATGGAGAAACTATAATAGATAGTCATAAATTGTTAGTGGGAATATAGCATTGCAGCTATTTTTGAAAAATAGTTTCCACTGTGTAAAAAAACACAAAAACAAAAAACACTAAACATGCAGCTAACATGCAACCAAGCAATTACACCACTGGGCATTTATCCTAGACAAAAAGTTACGATCACACAAGAACTTACACATGGAAATTTATGGAAGTTTAATTCATAATACTCCCCACATGGAAACAACTCAGATGTCCTTCAAAGGATAAATGGTCAAAAACAAGCAAGCAAATAAACAAAGGAAAATAACTTAGGTACATCTATATAGTGGAACAGTATGCAACAAAGAAAAGAAGCAAACTATTGATATGTGTACCAATGTAGGTGAGTTTCTAAACAATAATGCTGAGTGAAAAAAACAAATCCAAAAAGGCTACATAATGTATTATTGCATTTACGTAACATTCTTGAAGTTACAAATCATAGAAATAGAGAATGGATTAAGTGATTTCCTGGAGTTAAGTACTGGGAATTGAGGGTTGAGGGGTACGTGGTATGGTGAAAATAAGTTCAGTGTGGCTATAATAGGTCAACAGTCAGAATGCTCCTGGTGATAGACTGTTTTGTATATTGACTGTCAGTGTTAATATCGTGATTGTGATACTATAAGCAGAATCTTACTGTATAATTGTTTATAACTGCGTGTGAATCTACAACTGTGTTAAAATTTGGAAGTTTAATTTGATTACAAATATATTACAAGAGTTATTTAATTTGTTGTTTTCTATTTCATCTAAAAGTTTGGCCATTTCAGTTTGCAGAGTAGCTCTAATACAAAAGTTTACTCAGTTATCCAGTTCCTTTTCATTTTTTGTTGTCTCATACCTGATCTTTAATTCCTTTTCATATTCCTTCTCTGCATAGCAAAAGCTTGATTGCTGCAATATTCACATTCTAACACTGACAACAAGGAAGTGAGGAAGATAAAGTGAAAAATTTCTGCTTGAGCAAGTGTGGTAGATTTTCTTATTTAATGATGATTATTTGTTACCTCTTGCCTCTTATATGTTTCCATGTTTCCCTGTAGGTGTTGTGTATTCTTCAGCCACTTTTACTTTAGACTTAGCTCTGTGCCTTTCTTTGGTCAATGTAACGTAGCCTCAGCTTGCATTCATTCCTTACCTCATATTCCATCCACCCACTTGAGAATTTTATGTCCCAGATAGTGTCAGCTCCTCTAGACTTGGTTCCTATAATGAGAAGACAAAAGGTGGTCATCTTTAGCTGATCCATAGCTCTTTTGAGATATGATCAGAAATAAAAGAATCATGAGATATCCAGACAGTTTGTTACCATGAACAAATTGTGTTGTTTCTTAGCTGAGTGACATAAGTAAGATGGATGTTGCTTGCCTATTTCCACTGAGGATCAAACTAAGCTACAAGAGGGGCTGAGAAATAAGTTTCGGAAAAGAATTCACATACTCAGGAGTAACTAAATCTAGTGGAAAATAAGGAGTCTTCTAGTAACCAATAGTCATACTGTACTTTTGCTCCACTAATCCGTCTCCAAATTATATGAGACCTTTTTTTAAGTATGTTCTAGAAGTGCTATTATTCCTGTAGCCAAATTCTTTTAAATGTTCATAGTAGCAGGCAGAATTCAAAATTAGGGCAGATAAAAGAAAAATGATGAAATTATGTGAATTATTGAATAATTATATGAATAATGTTTGAATAAGCTCTTATGATAAAAAATGAAGAACTGCATGTATGAGAAATGCAAAACACTTTTAAAGCTTGTATTTACAATAGTGATTTGAGAAATAATTTATTTATGTTTATTCTAACAGCCAACAAGTAAAATGCTCTGCCATGTATCTACTTAACAGGAAAAGCTTTTCAGTTGTTGACAAAGAATGTAAATCAGCCAAGTTAACTCAGGCTTCTAGAAAGCTAAACTAAAATCTCAGAAGTCAAATTTTGTTTAAACTTTAAATTGGCAGAGTATATGAAATCTTTTCCCTTTCTCTGAGAGGTGATGCTGCTTATATTAGATGAAAATGCAAAAAGAAGTAGATGTTGCCAAGTGTTATAGGCATAAGAGTGCAAGAACACAAATGCTAGAAACAATATCACAGCTCATTTTTTTGATAGAATATAAGTGGAAAATTATTAGCAGGTTATTCTTCAATTTAAGGCAACAAAATCAAATATATATAAGGCTTTTCAATCAGTCCTGAAATAAATGTCATTTTAAAGGTTGTAACATTTAATTTTTTAAGAAAAGAAACAAGTTTTTTAAAATCTTAGTGAAAGAGGTAATCTTAAAAGTGGATAAACGGTAGGTAAATAAAAATGCTTTTGCTTTCTGTCTGCAGCTACAACTCCACACTGAAAACAGTCTTAAAAAAGAGGCATAATGAGAAACATTCTAAAGAATATGAAAAATACACACACATGCACATAACGAACACACACACAAGTGAAATACTCTGCTATCATCTACTTATCGGAGATACACTTTATAGTAGTTTAAGATAAATAGATTTGTATGGTCTTTCATTAATTTAGATTTTAAACTAAGTTGGTGCTGCACCCATCCTAAAAGAGAAAAAAACAAATATTGGTATATTGAATTAAAACAATATAATTGCAATGAGAAATAAAAAATATAAATACAACAGGATGGTTTACTTATATAATTGGCAGAATATAGTGAATTTAAACACAGAAGTGTACTAATAGAAAAGCTTAGGAAATCTTTTTAAAGACGAATTTTAGAGATTATTATATTATTTACACATCAATTTTAAGCATAAAGACAAAAATAGAAAATCAACCTTTAGAATGTCATAACAGCAACTCCAAAGAAGAGATCAATAATAGATTTAGTGAAGTACTCCCTCAAATGTGTTACAGTTGTTAAAACTAATTGAAGATTAAAATTTAGCTCTAGCATTCAGTCAAATGCAGAACATTTTAACTAAAGGTAATAGAATATTATACATCTAGTCTTGGATCTAACTCTGTCATTTCTGAGTATATGATAAAAGTGATGAGCAAATGCCAGTGAAACATCATGTTTATGAAAAGTTTTTAAAGAGCAATAAAATAATGTTTACAATGTTATGGTCATTATAGAGTGCTGATATGTAACACATTTTATATTTCAAAATCTTACTGGAAATGTTAAATAAGAATAGTTTTGTATCGCATTGCTTGGCAGAAATCCCATTCAAGACAGCATATGTTAGGACTCTGCCATGACTCAGCATTCATATGTTTCTTCTTAAATCATAAAAAATAAGATGAGAGGTGTGAGATAAATCATCTTGTTTTCTGTTTATTCCTCATTTTTATGTGAAAAATAATCAAATACTTGTTGAGGAAACATGCACAGCTTTATACTAAAATTTTATACAGCATATAAAAATGACTGAAACTTTTTCCTAGCCTTTAGTTACTTTATATATAATAGAAGGCATAAAGACAAACAACACATATGAAATAAAATTTATAAAAAAAACCAAGCATTTCCTTGATTAAGTCAAGGACTATACCTTTTTAATCTTTGTTTTCTTGGTACACAATGTAAGACATTTATTCAATATGTGTTTGTTAAATAAACTAATGAAAATAATACTTGGATGTAGACTTTCGATTTCTCAATTACTGGTTGAGGGAGTATCTATTTAGTAGCTGAAATATTTCTGCAAATAATCTTTACTACTTCTCCAATTTTTTTATTCAATTATTTGTATCATCGTGAACTTATTTTTTTTCTTATTTACATTGGGTTATAATCTATGACTGTCCTGTTAATTTTGTTGTTCAAATTTTTCCAGACTAGCCATTGTGAGTTCTTCCAAATTGATTCTTATATCCCTTTAACATTCCCCTACCATCTTATCTTTTTATTTTTTAAAGCACATCTTTATTTGCTTCAGGCCCATCTTATATTTTCCTTTTTCCAGCCATGGAATCAGCCATTTATCCAAGAACCCCTTGGTTCCTTGTAGTAAATCAAAAATAAGACAAAATAAAAAATTTTTTAAAGTTACGCATAGGCAAAAATATGACCTGATACTTCTCAAAAGAATATGCACTAGTAAAAGAAATGCAAATCATTATCACTACACACATATAAGAAAAGCTAAAACAAAAAATGACAGAGCACATACCAAGTTTTGGTTAGGATGTGTAGCAACTGTAATTTCAGATACATTGCTAGAATAAATGAAAAATTAAACAGCCACTGTGGAAAACAGTATGGCACTATCTCATGAGGTTTTACATGCACTTATCATACTACTCAGAAATTTCATTTTTGAGTACCAACTCATGAAAAATAAACACAAAGGCATACATAAAGACGTGTACACTGAATGTTCATGATTTTATACTAGGTAAAACAACCCAATATACATCATCTAGTGAATAAACAAATTTTGAGATACTCCTACAATGCTATGGTTACTAGCAACAGAAAAATAACAAACTATTGGTCCGGGTGTGGTGGCTCATGCCTGTAATCCCAGGACTTTGGGAAGCCAAGGCAGGTGGTTCACCTGAGGTCAGGAGTTCAAGACCAGCCTGACCAACATGGAGAAACCTCTTCTCTACTAAAAAATGCAAAAATTAGCCAAGCATGGTGGCAGGTGCCTGTAATCCCAGCTACTTGGGAGGCTGAGGCAGGAGAATCGCTTGAACCCGGGAGGCGGAGGTTGCAGTGAGCCAAGATCGCACCATTGCACTCCAGCCTGGGCAATGGAGCAAGACTCCATCTCAAAAAAGAAGAGAGGAGAGAAGAGAAGAGGAGAGGAGAGGATTAATACATGCAACAGCATGGATGATACTCAAAAATATTATGCCAAGTGAAAGAAGTCAAACACAAGTGACACATGCTGCATGGTTCCATTATGTGACTTTCAAGACAAACTACAGTGACAGAAACAGATTAGTGGTTGTCTGTAGTTGAATACTGGAGAAGGGATTGATTGCAATGAGACATAAGTCAACTTCTTAGGGTGATGAAACTATTTGATATTTTCATTATGTTAGTGGCTAGATAATTTTATATAATTACAAAAATTTACCTGATTCTAGAATGTTTTCTACTTTATCTACATTTTAAGTGTAGATTATGTTTATTGCATATAAATATGTCAGTAAAAATAAAAGAAGTTAGCTGTAGCTGCTCAATAATAAAATTATGTTACTATCTTAAGAAAATATACTCTGGATATCACTTTACTTATATTCCTAAAATTTAATCTTTCAAATACCTTTTGGAAAGAGGAAGAGAGAACTTTTTTAAGCTGTCACATTCTATTTATCTGCTATTCTTTATAGTCAAACTTTTCAAAAGATGTGTATTCATACACTTTTCACTCCATGTTTTTCTCTTATTCCCATTTTAATCTACTGCCATTTGGCTACACTTCAATGAAATTCCACTTATCAGTGTTACCAAAAACCCAAATGTTTAGGGACAATTCCAATGGACTCAAACTCTCATCTGTATTCAACTGTCGGTTGCCCCTTATGCCTTGAAACATTCTCTGTCTTTGTTTCCATGACACTGTAGAATCCTGATTTCTCCCCACCTGATGGCTAATCTTTACAATTGTCTTCCAAAGATCCATATTTACCGTCTAAGTGCTGAAGGGCTTAAGGACTCAGTACAAGGCCCTCTTCTCATCATATATTTCACCTTTGGTCATTTCAAATTAGAATCTCTGACATAGACCCCTCCTAGCTTCAAATCCAAATATCAAGTTATCTCCTTAATATTCTTGACATGGATATAACATTCTCAAAATTAACAGTTGCACAGCTTAATTCTTTATTCTCTTCCCACCCTTTTCCTCACCACCCCTCTTTTCTATCACCATATTAATTTATCCCATGCACTTCCATCTAAGCAAAAGCAACACCATATACTTTAGTAATCAAGCCCCATCCTTACTTTCACCATTTCCTAGTGCCTCATAATCAGACTATCAACAAATTTATTTTTATATCATTATAAAATATATCCCAAATCCCTTTAGTTTTCACGCTTTCACTGCTACAAGCAAAGTACAAACAAGCTATTGAAACAATGGATTCATAATCAGTTTTTCTGCTTCTACTCTTGATCTGCTTCATTTCATTCCCCAGAAAGTGGCCAAATTAATATTTAAAATACATAAATGAAATTAATGTCATTTACTATCTTACTTATCACCTACAATAAAGTTAAAACCTCTTACAGGCCTATGATGCACAGCATGAGCTGGCTTTTGCCTTTCTCTCCAATCTCATCTCATCTCACAGCCTACCTTGTTCGGTACACTTCAGTCACACTGGCTTTTTCTCAGTTCATGTGCTATGATCAGGTTTTCCCTTCTTCAAGTGTGTTGCTTTGTTTGAAATATAAACCCTGCTACTGTTTACAGAGGTTTCTCTATCTCAGCCTTCCATTTTCAGCTTATATTCCATCTTTAGAGAAAAAAACTCTGAATTTTTCCTTTCTTTCACACCATGCTGCTTATTTCCTTCAGACCACGTCATACAATAAATAAAACTTTATTTGTGTCTTATATATTATTAACAAGTCTTGCTAGACTATAGGCTGCGTGAGAGCATGTATATGTATGTATGTATGTATATGTATCTTGTTTTCCACCATGTAGTAATCATCTAACATTGGGCATGGTCATATTAGCTACTCAGTAAAGATTTGTTCATTGGGAAGTTTTGCATAAATTTAAAGAAAAAATGTTTCTAGACAGTACTATATATATTTTCATTGTAACCATTGGGAGTATTGGAACCTTTTTTTCCAAATATAATAGTGATATTGTATATTATGACCCAAATTCATTTTTCTAAAATAAAATGTAATTTTCTGTTTTACCTTTTACAAACTCAATGAATGATTTTTATATTATATTCAGTGGATTATTTCAAGTCTCCAAAATCCCATGAGAATGCAGATGGGAAATATATAAGTAAGAAAGAATAGAGGGATTGTACAAGAAAGAAAAGAAAGACAAAATGAAGAAGGAAGTATAGAAGAAGGCAAAAGGAAAGACAAGGAAAAGATGCTACTTAATTATAGAGGGTTAAAATGTGAACATTTTTAAAATTAGAAAAACAAAACTTGGTTATCTAATATACATGTTCTCTAGTGCCAGTTGGATTTGCTCAACATTTTCCCAAAATAACCAAAGGAAAGTTTAAAAGTAATATAAACTTTAAAAATAATGGCTCTATTTTTGGAAAGGGCAAAGACAAAGAACTGTTAATGTTGTCACAGTATTGAGATTCTTTGGACATGTACCAATTTTTTTAGGGTACTTGACAAGAAAAGCTACTTATATGCATATAATTACCCAAATTTCATGTGAAAGACCTGAAAATATGACCGCTTGTAAAAGTGCACATTTTTAGACCAATGGACCTGTGATCAAAACCATCATTATGCAAGCTATAATCACATTTCTTTTGCAGCGGATGCAAATTATCCTTAAAGGTTCTTGGCAATGCATTTATTTGGAACAGGGACAAACTCAGACTTTCAAACATAGGTTTTTCTCTTGTGCATTCCCCTCAGTTCCCCATCATTTGTCTTCTATTTTCTCTTATAAATAGATCAGGAAAGAATTCCAAATCTTATTTTTTTAAAAATATGTGTAAGAATCCTTGTCTACAATTGTCTGGAGATAACCATGATTCCCCTGCTTCCCTGCCCAAGAAGAGCAGCTTTTGTTTTTTTAGAAGAAAAAATCATTTTTGAAATCTTTTTTTTTAAGATAATAAGCTGAAATAATGTTACAGGCCTCTTCACAAATGTTGGCCAGGCTATATTATTATAAAACGATTATTCATCTCTTTAGTATAATGAAGTATAATAGTATACTTAGAGCATATTATTATAAAATGATTATACATCTCTTTACTAAATATATACCCTATATATAGTAGGGTATACATTTAGTACTGTGTTGAAGCACTATCATATTTTCCTCACTAATAATTTGAGAATCCATGAAAAGCATTATTAAAGTAGCAACTAGTACTCAGTGGGTGTTAACAGAGCAAGACCTGTTTCCCCTAGTTGCTACTGAATTAGTAAGATATTTAATCTATCTCCAAAAACAGATGAAAATCTATAAAATTTTGACTTGATGATCCCCCAAATATGTCTGTTTTGGCACTATCAATGTCCAATGAGACTTCTTAGCACTTAGGAGCCCCAGGACACACTAACTGAGGCTATTTTGCCTGTCTTCAGATTTCAGTCTAACACTCTCCCCTGCTACAGGAAATCCTGACGAAAAGGGAAGATGTCTCCAGTGATGATTAATATCACTGACATGAATTCCTGAAGCTAATTGCTGCTGAAAGAGTGGCCAGGAGTAACCTCTCTAGTGTAAAAGCAATAGTGTATTCATATTCCAATCTTTAAGTTAATGTTCATTTGGAAGTAATATTCCCAAAAAAGGATCAGTTAGTCATTCACCGCCACTGTTGGTTTTAATAATAAATGCAGCATAATGAGAATAAATTACTACTATTTTGAAGCACTGTCACATTTTCCTCAGTAATAATTTGAGAATTCACTGAAAATGCTATTAAATAAGCTATAACTATTGCTTAATTGACAATAATACTTCATTTATCCATTATTACTTAAAAATACTGTATTCCACTAAAGATTTGTCAAGTAACTGAGGCTTAGCCTTCTAATCAGCCAATGTCATTGGTAATAGACATCTTTTTGAAGTGAAAAGAAGAGTTGTCTGACATCTTGAACCACAGAAGCAACCTTCTTTGATGAAGGAACAGGTTTATCTTCCCTATTATCACAGCAGCAGTTTTGTTGGATGCTGCATAGTGAGACATGGAGGTCCTGTGGAGCTGTGCAATCATTCCTGCTTCTGCACTATGTCACTCTAGATGTTTCTGGCTATTGGCTTTCAATGACTGCTTTTGTACAAAAATTTACTTTTTCATCTATTTTAATGTCTATGATGAGATACTGATAATACCTTTATATAACCTGAGGGATGTTGTATTAGTCTGTTTTCACACTGCTATAAAGAAATATCTGAGACTGGGCAATTTATAAAGAAAAGAGGTTTAATTGACTCACAGGTTCACATGGCTGGGGATGCCTCAGGAAACATACAATCATAACGGAAGGGGAAGCAGTCAGCTTTTTCACAAGGTGACAGGAGAGAGAAGAGCAAAAGAGGAGCTTCCAAACATTTATAAAACCATGAGATCTCCTGAGAACTCACTCACTCTCATGAGAACAGTATGGGGAAAACCACACCCATGATCCAATCACCTGCCTCCCTCAACACGTGGAGATTACTGGTCCTTCCCTTGACACATGGGAATTACAATTTGGATGAGATTTGGGTGGGGACACAGAGCTAAACTACATCAGATATGTCACAACAAGAGTAAAATTCCAATCCTTTCTGGCTTTCTAGTTGTGAGAAAGTTATTTTTCAACATGAGTGAGTTTGGGCAGGAAGATCTGGTATCTTTGCAGCTAAAAATGTGTGTATGTATGTTAATAGAGGTATAAAAAAGAGTAGTATGACATCAGAAAGATTTTTAGCATCATTCAAAGCAGTAATAGGGAGCTAGGTGAGAGGCAGGATCAGACAGGCAATCATCAACAACATACTCTGAATTTAAGAATGAGAACCACACAGTAAGAGAACTGGAATTTGGAGGAAAACTTCAGCTCTGTGAGTTCTGTGTCTCCCTGATAAACCTACCCTACTCCTCAGCAAACACACAAATGAATTAAAACATAAATAAATGTAGTGCCTTAGACAAGAACTCTGGAAGCCACGGATTATATAATCAGAATTTTTTTCAATTGTTCATATGAATTCAGAATCCATTTCTAAGATAGAATCTTATTTAGGGGACAAATTTAAATATATTGTAGTTTTTTTTTTTTTTTTTCTTGAGACAGAGTCTCGCTCTGTTGCTTAGGCTGGAGTGCAGTGGCACAAATTTCGGCTCACTGCAACCTCCACCTCCCAGGTTCAAGCAATTCTCTGCCTCAGCCTCCCGAGTAGCTGGGATTTCAGGCACCCGCTATCAAGCCTGGTTAATTTTTTTGTAATTTTAATAGCGAAGAGGTTTCAACATCTTGGCCAGGCTGCTCTTGAACTCCTGACCTCATTATCCACCCGCCTCGGCCTCACAAAGTGCTGCGATTACAGGCGAGAGCCACCGCACCCGGCCTATTGTAGATTTTTGAAACCACAGAAGATCCTATTGTGTTTTAGTCCAGGACTGGATAAGGGAGGTGAGAATCCACAGCAATTTTTGTGAATAGTGTTTTCTTGATCAGAAGTGTCAGAGAGCTTATTTTGGAAAACATGATTTTTGAAAGAGATGAGACTAAAGAGAAAAATGGGTGATAAAATATCAATTTTAATTTGCTTTTTAATTTTTTAATGTTTTAAATATTGAATTACAAATAATTTATTAGAAATGTGTTCCTATTTTAGTATCCCAGCTAGTCTTGGCCAGTCAATTTTTGCTTTTGTAGTAATAGAGATATAAAGAATCAAAAGTACCCTACTATTTGTATAAATGTGTTTTATAGATTATTGGTATAAGAAATAACTAATATGCTACTTAAAAATGTTTATATTTCTGCCTGTCTCCCATAGATTTGTATTCAGTAGCTGGGTAATAACCCAAAAATGTATGTGTTTAATCAACAACCCGGTGTGATTTTTGTGGATTGAATACAGTCACTTAACTGTGTTTTGTAATTGGCGATATTTAACTGAACCAGATGAAGAATTTATTCTTACCATCTCAGAGAAGAGTTTTAATATGTAATTATATGATGCAGATAGGTAACAAGAAAGTATTTTAATTTCCTTAGGAAATTTTCGATTGGATATTTTAGCACCATTTAAATAGAAAATGGATGCTGTTAATTTCAAATAGGTCTCATCTAGTTATTGAAGTTGATCCAGCTGAATCTCTAATTATAAAATGCTTGATAGCAGTTAATTAAACTGACTGTGTAAAAGAAATAAAATGGTATATATTTGGAATTTATAAATCATAATTGTCATGATTTAAGAGTCAAATTTTTCCAAATCTGTTCTAATTAATAAGATTATAAAATATGAGAAAACTCCCTCCAATATGTTCCCTTTATCTAAAGACTTCAAGGCATCAAATTTTACACATAATATATATAAAATTTACATCATATCAATTTTAATATAACTTAATTTCTATGTATATTTTAGTTTTACATCTCAGCATGAATCCAAATGTCTTATTCTCCTTCTGTAGTATAAAGTCAGGTTTTTAAAAATATATATATTTAATGCATTTAATATGTTATTCTTGTGGTGTTACTGAAGATAATTTAAAAGACAATAGGGGAAATTATCCCTGAGTAATTACTATATAATATTTTCTTATCTGCCATAAATAGAGAAAAATGGCGGGGGGGGAGATTCAAAACCTCAAAAACTCAAAATTAGAGTAGATGTATGGCAAGATATTTTGTGTAACTATTTTGTGTATTTCATATAATTGATTATTACATTCACACTCACATGAAATAAAACATTCCTTACTGATGAATTCATGAATTTCTGTAGAAGCATGTAAAAAAATCAGGAAAGAAAAAGAAAGAATAAAAGCTACATTTAAAGACTTGCACATTTATTGTAGTTTTATGTTTGTTTCTATACATTTGTGTCAAGTTTCACCAAGGTTTGGTAAGGGAAACAAAAAAATACATTAAGCATTTCAACAGAAGACACTTTATATAAGGTATCTAATACCTTTTTTGTAAAATATGGCTCAAACCTTTATTGATAGGGCTTGGTAAGGCTGTTGCTGGTACCTGGCTGGGAGTAGTGGGGGTGAGGGATAGGTTGTTGATGAGACTTTTTATAGGAATTCTTAAAAAGGCTAACATCTACAACCAGCTGTCTCTGCTAGGTGAAGTGTAGTTGGCTGAAACAAACTTCTACTAGTGAGAGAAACTCTCCCTGCAGATGCTATGCTGAAGAGAAAGTACAGTTGCTTCTTCCTGCCTGCCTTCCAGTCCTCTATATCCTCTGTTGGCAAAAATTAACTGGAAGCCAAATGGCAAAGGTATCTGGGGAATGTAGTTCGCAGAGTTCAGTCACAGCACCATAGATCACAAAAGAGTGAGTTTGAAACTAAAGGAAAGTAAATAGTAGCTAATGGATGTTGTCTCCACAAATGTTCAAAAGGACACTATTATATATTTGTGATCATCCTTATGTAAGTGTCCTGAGATAAAAAAATAAATAAAAGGCCAGTTAGAGACAGAGGAACATGTAGAAGATTTTATACTTCCTGCAAAAGGACAAGAATAAATTGTTACTGTAACACTGGCCACATTTTTCCTTACGGTTACCTGACTGCACCCTTACCCCACATTAAAATGCGAGTTTTCTATGTGACCTTAATATTCCTGGTGCATAGCATGTTTGGGATTCGTTAAGTGTCAGGAAATGTTGAATGAAATGAGGACATGGATTAACTCAGAATGTCATCTCAGATTTGAAGATAATAATAGCATATCTTTTCATAACACCAAAGGAATGAAATTTTCTGCTGTTCCTTCCTAGCTTCTACTTTTAACTAAAATGAAAAGAACACTCTTCCAATTAAATATTAAACGAATTCAAAAATATTGCAAGTAACGTTTAGCCAAAATGAGAGGACTAAGGATAAAAATGTAGAAACTTTTTGTGCTCATTACTTTTGATTATATAACATTGAAAACAAATTGCTTATTTTAAATTTAGTAACGGAATTATTTATATCTGCATGTCCACCTATATGCAAAATGTGGTGTTTATTGTGCGGGTTAATTAGCTCTTTGTTCCTTTTCTCCCAAGAAGTCACAGTCCCATTTTTTTCTTTTCCATTACATTTGACTCCTAAGTCACTCTGCAAAGAAAACTTTATGCCTCCTCCCACAATTTTCACATTGAAACAATCTTCACTACCACCATTTTTTTCTTTATTTTTTTTCTTACTGTGACTTGACTCTACAGTAAGCATGAACTCATCCAGTTTGAGTTTGAAACCAGTGACTTGTCTTGAACTTTAGAGCTCTATGCTCTAACTAGGTACCATAGAATCTCAATTGGGAATTCTGTTTGCATCTTTTTGACTAAAGTTGACAGGCATAAAGGAAACAATATTAAATAAGTTGATAAATCTATCCTGCCTCTGTTGTCCTAGTTATTTGTCTTTCTGATGTTATGGTCAAACATTATTAAGGCATATAAAGAACATAGATAAATGGGTTTTAAATATATTTTGCTTAAGATTGATCCTTACCTTTGCTCATATAGAATATTTGAGGTAGCACTGAAACTTTCAGTTACTATGGCTGCAAAGTTACTCTAGAACTGAGTAGCATACAACAAGTACTCATTAGGTTCACAGATTCTGTGGGTCAAGTGTTTAGGTATCCACATCAGGGAAAGATGTCCCTGATTTACAAGATCTGTAACCTCAGTTGGTATACACAAACTACCGGGCCTGTAAGAGCTAAAGTCTGAGGGCATCTTTCTCTTTCTTTATATAGGCTTTCCAAGTGATCTCTCCAGTATGGCAACAACTAGAAGCCATATGTTTTATATAACCTAATTTCATATGCCCTGCGTACAAGCATAGATTCTACCTCTTAATGGAAAAGTGTCAACATCATATTTTAGTAGGTCCCATGGTTTCAGTATCCCCTCCAAAACTCATGTTGAGACTTAATTGTCCATGAGGCATTATTGAGAGGTGTGACCTTTAAGAGATGTTTAAATTGTGTGGGCTTTACCCTCATGAATAGATCAATCCATTCATGGATTAATGATTAACAGGTCTGTGAATTAACAGGTTATCATGAGAGAAGAACTGTGAAATATTTTCTCATCTACGGACTTGGTGCCCTGTGTCCCGGCTGCTCCAGCCATGGCTGAAAGGGGCCAACATAGAGCTCAATCCGTGGCTTCAGAGAGTGCAAGCCTCAAACCTTGGCAGCTTTTACATAATGTTGAATCTGTGCATGAACAGAAGTCAGGAATTGCGGTTTGGAAACCCCCATCTAGATTTCAGAAGATATATGAAAATGCCTGGATGCGCAGGCAGAAGTTTGCTATAGGGGCAGGGTCCTCATGGAGAACCTCTGCTACAGCAGTGCAGAAGATAAATGTGGGGTTGGAGCCCCCCTCCCCCCTGCTCCTACTGGGGCACTGCCTAGTGGAGCTGTGAGAAGAGGGCCACCACACTCCAGACCCCAGAATAGTAGACCAACTGACACCTTGCACCATGCGCCTGGAAAAGCTGCAGACACTCAACCCCAGCTCATGAGCTGCCCAATACTATGGGAACCAACCTCTTGCATCAGCGTGACCTGGGTGTGAGACATGGAATCAAAAAAGATCATTTTGGAACTTTAAGATTTGACAGGATGCTGGATTTCAGACTTGCATGGGGCCTGTAGCCCCTTTGTTTTGGCCAATTTCTCCCATATGGAATGGCCGTATTTACCCAACGCCTGTATCCCCATTGTATCTATGAAGTAACTAATTTGCTTTTGATTTTATAGGCTCATAGGTGGAAAGGACTTACCTTGTCTTGGATGAGACTTTGGAGTGTGGACCTTTGAGTTAATGACTTTGGGGGACTGTTGGGAAGGCGTGATTGGTTTTGAAATGTGAAGATATGAGATTTGGGAGGGGCCAGGGTTGGAATGATATGGTTTGGCTCTGTGTCCCCACCCAAATCTCATCTTATAGCTCCCATGATTCCCACATTTGTGAGAAAGACCTGGTGGGAGATGATTGAATTACAGAGGTGGGTCTTTGCCATGCTGTTCTCATGATATGAATGGGCCTAATGAGAACTGATAGTTTTAAAACAAGGGAGTAGCCCTGCACAAGCACTGTCTTTGTCTGCCACACTCTGCATGAGATGTGACTTGCTTCTCCTTGCCTTCTGCCATGATTGTGAGGCATCCTCAGCCACGTGGAACTCTGAGTCCAGTTAAACCTATTTCTTTTTAAATTTCCCAGTCTTGGGTATGTCTTTATCAGCAGTGTGAAACAGACTAATACAGTACCCTTACACATAAGGGTACCACACATTCCTTCCAGTAATAAATCTTTTGTTTCTGTGGTTTATGAATTACATTTAGGTATAGTTTTCTGTAAGCACTTTTGCTAATGTTAATATGAAATGACTACACAATTTATTGTAACTCAATTTTCAATTTTCCCAACTGAATGAGGCAAATAATTGAATGTTTACAAATATTTTCATTTTGCATTCTATAACTGTGCTAAATATTCACCTGTAGTATCCTAATTAGAAGATATTATTTCAGGAACTAATACTACAAGTTTAAAAATAATTACTGCTATTCTTGTGTCTCACTTATTCAGTTTATAAAATATTCAAAGGCATTTGATCACATAGAATTATATTCTGCCAAACTTGTGCTTCTCAGAAACTCACTTGGAGACAAATAAATATTATTTCTAAGATAGGTGTAGTTTGAGTTTTACCATTTGCTAACAATTTATCCAGCATTAAAATGGGGATCTACCTCATGGCTACCACATTGAAAGAAGGGGAAATCTATCTGTACCATCTTGATTGTCCTGGTCCGTGTTAAGCATCTCTTGAGTGTGGAATGATAAGATTGTTACTTGCTCACAGAGTTTACGAGGGAACAAACAGGTTTTTCTCAGGGATCAATTAACATCCTTCCTTTTTCAGAGTTTGGGCCTCTAATAATGAGGATATCTGGGGAAAACTACAGGAAGGTCCTGATGCCTGGATGTAACTTCCTTATCATTATTTTGTTATCCTTTTGAGATTTTAGATCATCTCTCACTGTCCTTTCACACATAAGTTAATTTAGTGTGCTTTAGGTATAAATAACTGTCTGTTACATGACAGCAATGAATAAACTATCTTAGAGACTCAGATTTCCATACCTCAGTGTCAAACAATGCATAATTCAAGATTATAGATATTTATGTTTCCAAAATGCTTTGTAAAGTTATTTTAAATGTAAGCATTAAGTAATAAAAAACTAATTAAACTATTATTGTATATCAGTGTCATATAAATCATTGAAATGTGATTTCTGATTTCATGCAACTTTGACATATAATATTTCAAAAATAACCTTGTTCTGAATGCTGAACTCAAAAATAGTGAAAACATAAAATAATCTCTAAGAGGGGCTATTTTTCTTCTTTCTTTGCCTTCTCCCCAGTATTCAGTTTATCAGCAAGTCATTCTGACCGGGAAATATAGATTTTCTGACTCCCTAAGTTTGTCAGACTCATTTTATTTGTGAAGCCTTCACAAGTGTGAAGTCAAATTTTTTAAATGTGTAAATGTTTGCTAAAACCAGAAACACCAGGATATGGTGAAATTGAGTAAAATATAACTTGCCGGAAATAAGAAGTGAGGCATAATGTCAAGCAAGAACCAGGAAATACTTCCATGAATACCTAAGGAAATGCAGTACAAATAAGCTATGTTTTACTTAAAGGTAGCAGAGCACTGAAAAGTAACCAAGTGAACAACGCAATACTTAAGCAAGATATTTATGATACTCTCTGAACTGATTTTTCAAACAATTGTTTACATTGTAATTCCTTTCAGTTTGACACACAAAATTCCATTATTCAAATGTGCATCTCAAGCACTTAAAGGTCGAGTACTGGTATTATATAAGCATGAAATCTAACTGGAGAACCAGTAAATATTTTAGCAACAATACAAGGCATTGGTTTTAAGTTGCAAAGTGGAAGATACCAATTGAAGCTGGAAATGTAGAAAAAGGCAGATCAATGTAGGTTGCTCTTATTTTGTTTGTTCTTCAAAATACTGTAATGTAGTGATAATTGAATACATTTTTTAAGGAATTGATTAATATGAAAACATTTTCGTTGGTAACAATGAGAATAAAAGGCATTTCTGTGTAGAATAATGTGGCAAAGGCTTGGTTTTAAGCCTCAGAGTCACACTGGATGGCAGTGAATATACGTATGATTTAATATAAAAAAAAGTGAAAGCACAGAACCAGAAGCCATATTGAGAGACAGGACTAGATGGATTTGCTAGGCCAACTAAGAATTCTTCAGCCTAGCTGGTGAAGGTGACCTCACCTACCTTTAAACACGGGGCTTGTAACTCAGATCACACCCGACCAATCAGGTAGTAAGGAGGGCTCACTAAAATACAAATTAGGCTAAAAGCAGGAGGTGAAGGAATAGTCAAATCATATATCACCTGAGAGCCCAGTGGGAGGGACAATGATCATGATATAAATCCAGGCATTCGAGCAGGGAGCGGCAACCCCCTTTGGGTCCCCTCCCATTGTATGGGAGCTCTGGTTTCACTCTATTAAATCTTGCAACTGCACACTCTTCTGGTCCGTGTTTGTTAAGGCTCAAGCTGAGCTTTCGCTCATTGTCCACCACTGCTGTTTGCCGCCCTTGCAGACCTGTCGCTGACTTCCACCCCTCCAGATCTGGCAGGGTGTCCACCCCACCGCGCTCCTGATCCAGCAAGGTGCCCATTGCCGCTCCCGATTGGGCTAAAGGCTCACCATTGTTCCTGCATGGCTAAGTGCCCAGGTTCATCCTAATCGAGCTGAACACTAGTCACTGGTTCCACGGTTCCCTACTGTGACCCACGGCTTCTAATAGAGCTGTAACACTCACTGCATGGCCCAAGGTTCCATTCCTTGGAATCCATGAGGCCAAGAACCCCAGGTCAGAGAACAAAAGGCTTGCTGCCATCTTGGAAGCGGCCACCACCATCTTGGGAGCTCTGAGAACAAAGACCCACCAGTAACAATATGGAAAATAGAAAAAAAAGACATAAATAGACATATATAGTGTGTGTATGTGTGTGTATTATCAGCCCTTACACATATGAAAAGATGCTCCAATTCAATCACAAATCCTGGAATTTTAAAAAGTAAGACACTAAGAAACTATTTTTTCTCTCATCAGATTGCTGAAAATCAGCAATTATTTGAAAGATTGATTTACATTCCCTCTAGGACTTAGTATTTTTAGAATGCTTCAATTTTGTCGATTGATAAGTATAAAATAGCAACTTCTTTTGGTCTTTTTTCTGATTGCTTTTGACATTGAATCTTTTTCTTATTTTTATTAGCCATACATATTTCCTCTTTAATGACTGTTCATGACTTTTGACGATTTTTATTCTTTTCCTTATGTATTTATAAGCATTTACTAGAACACTAAACTTTCGAGCGTTATATCCATTGAAAGTATCCCCTTCCACTTTCTAGCTCTATTTCTTCACTCTAGCTCAAGTGTTCATGGTCAATTCCTACATTTAAAATATTCAGATTTGTTAATCTTTTAAGGTTAGTGCTTTTTGTGTGTGGTTTAAGAAAACTTCCCAATGTCTAAATTAAAAACATATAAAATTTATTGTGTTTTAATATTTTTATTTTGACATTTAAGTAGAGTGGTTGGGTAAAATACAGGACATGAGTTATATTTGATTTCAGATAAATGACAAAGAGCTTTTTAGTGTAATTTTGACCCAACTATTACTTGGAAAATGCCCATACAAAAAGTGTATCTGAAATTCAAATTTAACTACTACAGTCTATTTTTGCTTACTAATACTGTCAATTCTACATTTAAATTCTGAATTCCTCTCTCCCTCTGTGTCTTTCTCTCTGTCTTCTGTTTCTGTGTGTGTGTTTGTGTAATATAAGGTAGAGTCTGATTTTCATTTTTTCACCTTTGTATACTATTTTTCCTGCTTTATTTGTCATCAGTTCCCTTTTCTCTAGTTGTATGACATGCTAAATTTGAAGTCAATACTAGTTCTTATGTTAGTCTATTTTTGCATTGTAATAAAGAAATAGCTGAGGCTAAGCAATTTACTTAAAAAAAGTTTAGTTGGCTCACAGTTCTGCAAGCTGTACAGGAAGCATGGTGCTGCCATTTGCATCTGGTGAGAGCCTCAGGGAGCTTACAATAATGCCAGAAGGCAAAAGAGGAGCCAGCACATCACATGGCGAGAGGCAAGCAAGAGAAGAGAAGGGGCGGTCTGGACTTTTGTAAACAGCCAGAACTTGCATAATCTAACTGAGCAAGAGAACTCATTCATCAGCAGGGGGATGGCACTATGCCATTCATGAGAAATCCACCCCCATGATTCAGTACCTCCCACTAGGCCTCATCTTCACATTGTGGATCACATTTCAACATGAGATTTGGAGGGGACAAATATCCAAACCATATCAGTTCCACATATTTTAATTTAACAATACAGAGGTAGATTGTTTAGGCTGGTGGGGATGTTACCATCCTCAACTCTTGTCTTCATATTTTCTCCAAATGACTGGTCCAACTCTTTGTAAAGTCTGTACCTAGAGTGGCAGGAATGAAGAAAAAAAGGGAAAGTATATCCACATTCATTTTAAGACCATGCATTCGAGGGGAAACACATCATTTCTATTAATATACTGCTTCCCAGCATGTAATCACATGACCACATCTGGACAGAAAAGAGGCCATGAAACATTAGCTGTACAGTCAATCTTTATTCAACTCTATCATGTAGAAGTAGGGGAAAATGATTTTTGGAAAAGGGTAATAATCTCAATCACAGTCTTCTTTTTACGGTATCTTTTGTGACACAAAGGAATACCTGTAAGCCCATATTTCACTTAAAAATCTATTATCTCGGATTCAAGAAACACACTCTCATATCAGCATGGCATTTATACCTTGTAACCTCTGGGTAAGTAATCATTTCAGAAACATTTCACATCTTAAAGTTAACTGAGGTAAGAAGCAGCATCCATAATCTGGCCCTTAAAACTGTACATGCATGATTCTCCCTAGAACTTTGCCTCTTACATTTTTTTAAATGTATAATGTTTCCAGATCAGACACTCCAACGACAGCTGATAATTAGATTTCTAAATACTTTAATTTTATCTCATGCTGAGCTCTATCTTATCAATGTAAATTATTTGCAAAGCTGGTGTACCTAATCTCATTAAATAAAAAGTATCTTTATTATTGAAGCAAATAAAAACTTAGATGTTTATAAAAGCTCTCTTATAGAGTTTGAAACAAAATACAACATGGGTTTCAAACAAGATGTATTTTGTTTGAAACCTACTTAACTGTATTCATTCCACGGCCAAAATTACTCCTTAGAATCAGGGATTTTTCCCTCTGTGATTGAATTTATCAACTGATAACAGCTCAAAGAACTTAATGAAATGACTTCTTCTGAACACTTAAATCTGAGGCTTACATGCTCAAATGAACACATTTTAAATGTCATCATTTTCACTTTTAAGTATTTACTACAAAGATGATACTGTACTAGACATCATGATAAATATGGAAATGACTCTTACATCATACCAAATATCAAAGTTACTCATGTGAAATCAATAGGTTTCAGATGGCCAACTATTATAAGAGAGGTAGTAATTGCAATGTGGTGAGAGTGAGAGATTATTTGTGGCTTTGAAGGTATCTTGGGGAAAATGCAATTTGAAGAGGGTGTTGCATGATTGATGTATGGGATGTGATATGGAAAATGTTCATGACCTTCTAAATCAGAATTTTATAAAATCTCTTCCGTGCCCTAGTAATTAAAAAAGCAGATAATGCCTAGACAAGTTATCAAAATGAGGTAAAGAAATCCTCACCCACCAACCATCACATCATGGGATTCATTTTATTTTGGCATTGGAAATGTTATTTTACACAGATTCTTGGTATGTATACAAAATTTAAATTACTATCAAAAACGTTGAAGAAAATTGAATACATATTGAAGGGTTAACTTATTTGGATAATCTTGCATCATAATTGACAATGTAATAGTATTAAAAGTATCCATCTTTAGAGGATTATTTTATTTTGAAAATATCTTTATTTCATCTTTATGTTTGAAAGACATTTCATTAGATTTAGAATTCTAGAATAACAGAGTTTTTTTTTTTCTTTTAGACCTTTAAAGATGTCATTCCCTTGCTCTGTGGCCTCTATTACTTCTGACAGATATTTGTCTGTTTGCTTATTTACTTATTTATTTATTTATTTATTTGGTTACATGAGTAAGTTCTTTAGTGGTGATTTGTGAGACTTTGGTGCACCCAACACCCACGTAGTATACATTATACTGTAGTTTTAGTTGTTTATCCCTTGTCCCCCTCCCACTCTTTCCCCAAGTCCCCAAAGTGCATTGTATCATTCTTATGCCTTGTTGTCCTCATAGCTTAGCTCCCACATGTCAGTGAGAACATATGATGTTTGCTTTTCCATTCCTGAGTTGCTTACTTCACTTAGAATAATAGTATTCAATCTCATCCAGGTCACTACAAATGTCATTAATTCATTCCTTTTTATGGTTGCATAGTATTCCATTGTACAACTATACCACAGTTTCTTTATCCACTCATTGATTGATGGGCATTTCAGTTGGTTCCATGATTTTGCAATTACCAGTTGTGCTGCTATGAGTATGGAAGGATCTTTTTCGTATAATGACTTATTTTCCTCTGGGTGGATACCTAGAAGTGGGATTGCTGGATCATATGGTAGTTCTACTTCTAGTTCTTTAAGGAATTTCCACACTGTTTTCCATAGAGGTTTTACTAGTTTATATTCCCACCAGCAGTGTAGAAGTGTTCTGTGATTACCACATCCACGCCAAAATCTACTGTTTCTTGACATTTTGATTATTGCCATTCTTACAGGAGTCAGGTGGTCTCATTGTGGTTTTGATTTGCATTTCCCTAATCATTAGCGATGTGGATCATTTTTTCATGGTTTTTGGACATTTGTACATCTTCTTTTGAGAATCATCTATTCATGTCCTCAGCAAACTTTTTGATAGGATTGTCTGTTTTTTTCTTACTGATTTGTTTGAGTTTGTTGCAGATTCTGGATATTAGTCCTTTGTCAAATGTATATGTTGGGAAGATTTTCTCCCACTCTGTGGGTTGTCTGTTTACTCTGCTGACTGTTCCTTTTGCCAAGAAAAGCTCTTTAGTTTAATTAAGTCCCAACTATATATTTTTGCTTTTGTTTTGTTTTTTTTTGGTTTGGTTTGGTTTTTTTGAGATAGTGCTATCTCAGCTCACTGCAAGCTCTGCCTCCTGGGTTCAAGCAATTCTCCTGCCTCAGTCTCCCAAGTAGCTGGGATTACAAGCACATGCCAGTATGCCCAGCTAATTTTTGTATTTTTAGTAGAGATGAGGTTTCACCATGTTGGCTAGGCTGGTCTCAAACTCCTGACCTCAAGTGATCCCCCTGCCTTGGCCTCCCAAAGTGCTGGGATTACAGGGTGAGCCACTGCACCTAGCCTATCTTTCTTTTTATTGCATTTTCTTTCAGGTTATTGGTCATTAAATAAATCCTTGCCTAAGTCAATGTCTAGAAAGGTTTTACCAATGTTATCTTCTAGAGTGTTTTTAGTTTCACATCTTAGGTTTAAGTCTTTGATCCATCTTGAGTTGATTTTTATATAAGGTGAGGGATGAGGATCCAGTTTCATTCTCCTCCATATGGCTAGCCAATTATCCCAGCACCATTTGTTGAAAAGGGTGTCCTTTTCCCATTCTGTGTTTTCGTTTGGTTTGTCAAAGATCAGTTGGCTGTAAGTATTTGGCTTTATTTCTGGGTTCTCTATTCTGTTCCATTGGTTTATGTGCCTATTTTTATACCAGTACCACACTGTTTTGGTGACTGTGGCCTTGTAGTATAGTTTGAAATCAAGTAGTGTGATGCCTCCAGATTTGCTCTTTTTGCTTACTCTTGCTTTGGCTACAAGGGTTCTTTTTTGGTTTCATATAAATTTTAGAATTTTTTTTCTAACTCTGTGAAGAATGATGGAGGTATTTTGATGGGAATTGCATTGAATTTGTAGACTGCTTTTAGCAGTATGGTTATTTTCACAATATTGATTCTACCCATCCATAAGCATGGCTTGTGTTTCCATTTGTTGTGTCATCTATTTCTTTCAGCAGTGTTTTGTAGTTTTCCTCATAGAGGTCTTTCAACTCCTTGGTTAGGTATATTCCTAAGTAATTAATTTTTTTTTGCAGCTATTATAAAAAGGGTTGATCTGTTTATTTGTTTCTCCACTTGGTCACTGTTAGTGTATAGAAAAGCTACTGATTTGTGTACATTAATCTTGTATCCAGAAACTTTGATGAGTTCTTTTATCAGCTCTAGGAGCTTTCCAGAGGAGTCCTTATGGTTTTCAAGGTAAACAATCATAGCATCAGCAAACAGGAACAGTTTGACTTCCTCTTTACCGATTTGGAGGTCCTTTATTTCTTTCTCTTGTCTGACTGCTCTGGCTAGGACTTCAGTAATATGTTGAAGAGGAATGGTGAAAATGGTCATTCTTGTCTTGTTCCAGCTCTCAGAGGGAATGCTTTCAACTTTTCCTCATTCAGTATTATGTTGGCTGTGGGTTTGTTATAGATGGTTTTTATTACATTGAAGTATGTCCCTTGTATGCCAATTTTGCAGAGAGTTTTAATCAGAAAGTGATACTGGATTTTGTTGAATGTTTTTTCTGCATCTATTGAGATGCTCATGTGATTTTTGTTTTTAATTCTGTTTATGTGGTGTATCACATTTATTGACTTGCCTATGTTAAACCATCCCTGGATCCCTGGTATGAAACCTACTTGATCGTGGTGGATTATCTTTTTGATATGTTGTTGGATTAGGTTAGCTAGTGTTTTGTTAAGGATTTTAGCATCTATATTCATCAAGAATATGAGTCTGTAGTTTTCTTTTCTGGTTATGTCCTTTCCTGATTTCGGTATTAGGGTGATGCTGGCTTCATAGAATAAATTAGGTAGTGTTCCTTCTTTCTTTATCTTGTATAATAATTTCAAAAGCATTGGTACCAATTCTTCTTTGAATGCCTCATAGATTTCTGCTGTGAATCCATCTGGTCCTGGGCTTTATTTTGTTCGTAATTTTTTAACTACCATTTCAATCTTGGTGCTTGTTACTGGTATTTTCAGGGTATCTAATTCTTTCTGATTTAAGCTAGGAGGGTTGTATTTTTCCAGGAATTTATCCATCTCTTCTAGGTTTTATAATTTATGTGCATAAAGATGTTCATAGTAGCCTCGAATGATCTTTTGTATTTCAGTGATGTCAGTTGTAATATCTCCTGTTTCTTTTCTTAATGAGATTATTTGTATTTTCTCTCTTATTTTCTTGGTTAATCTTGCTAATGTCTATCAATTTTATTTATCTTTTCGAAGAACTAGCTTTTTGTTTCATTTATCCTTTGTATTGATTTTGTTTTCAATTTCATTTAGTTCTGCTCTGATCTTGGTTATTTCCTGTCTTCTGCTGCGCTTGGATTTGGTTTGTTCTTGTTTCTCCAGTTCCTTGAGGTGTGACCTTAACATGTTAGTTTGTGCTCTTTCAGTCTTTTTGATGTAGGCATTCAGGGCTATGAACTTTCCTCTTAGCACTGCCTTTGCTGTATCCCAGAGGTTTTGATAGGTTGTGTCATTATTATTGTTCAGTATAAAGTTTTTAATTTCCATCTTGACTTTGTTTTTGACCCAATGCTCATTCAGGAGCAATTTAATTTCCATGTATTTTCATGGTTTTGAAAGTTCCTTTTGGAATTGATTTCCAGTTTTATTCCACTGTGGTCTGAGAGACTGCTTGATACAATTTCAATTTTCTTAAATTTATTGAGGCTCGTTTTATGGCCTATTGTATGGTCTGTCTTGAAGGAAGTTCCATGCACTGTTGAATAGAATGTGTATTTTGTGGTTGTTGGGTGAACTGTTCTGTATATATCTGTTAAGTCTATTTGTTCCAAGGTATAGTTTAAATCCATTTTTTATTTGTTGACTTTCTGTCTTGATCACTATCTAGTGCCGTCAGTGGAATACTGAATTTCCCCACTATTACTGTGTTGCTGTCTATCTCATTTATTAGGTCTATTAGCAATTGTTTTATAAATTGGGGAGCTCCAGTGTTAGGTGCATATATATTTAGGTTTGTGATAGTTTCCTGTTGGACAAGTCCTTTTACCATTATATAACGTTCCTCTTCCTCTCTTTTAAGTGCTATTTGTTTTGTCTGATATGAGAATAGCTACACCTGATCGCTTTTGGTGTTCATTTGCATGAAATACCTTTTTCTACCCCTTTACTTTAAGTTTATGTGAGTCCCTATGTGTTAGGTTAGTCTCCCCAAGGCAGAAGAAAACTGGTTGGTGAGTTCTTATGTATTCTGCATTTCTGTATCTTCAAGTGGAGCATTTAGGCCATTTACATTCAATGTTAATATTGAGATGTGAGGTACTATTGCATTCGTTGTGCTATCTGTTGCCTGTGTACCTTGGTTTTTTGGGGTTTTGTTTATGCTTTTGAACTTCTGTTTTTGTTTTATAGGTCCTGTGTGATTTATGTTTTAAAGGGGTTCAATTTGTTGTGTTTCCAGGATTCATTTCAAGATTTAGAGCTCCTTTTAGCAGTTCTTGTAATGGTGGCTTGGTAGTGGCTAATTCTCTCAGCATTTGTTTGTACCGAAAAGATCAGTATCTTTTCTTAATATATGATGTTTAGTTTCACTGGATACAAAATTCTTGGCTGATAATTATTTTGTTTGAGGAGGCTGAAGATAGGACCCCAATCCCTTCTAGCTTGTAGGGTTTCTACTGAGAAATCTGCTGTTAATCTGATAGGTTTTCATTTATAGGTTACCTGGTGCTTCTATCTCATAGCTCTTAAGATTCTTTCCTTCATCTTAACTTTAGATAACCTGATGACAATGTGCCTAGGCAACGACCTTTTTGTGATGAATTTCCCAGGTGTTCTTTGTGCTTCTTGTAGTTGGATGTCTAGATCTCTAGCAAGGCTGGGGACATTTCCTCAATTATTCCCCCAAATATGTTTTTCAAACTTTTAGATTTCTTTTCTTCCTCAGAAACACTTATTATTCTTAGGTTTGGTTGTTTAACATAATCCCAGACTTCTTGGAGTCTTTGTTTATATTTTCTTATTCTTTTCTCTTTGTCTTTGTTGGATTGAGTTAATTCGAAGAACTTGTCTTTGAGCTCTGAATTTCTTTTTTCTACTTGTTCAATTCTATTGCTGAGACTTTCCAGAGCATTTTGCATTTCTGTAAGTGTGTCCGATGTTTCCTGAATTTTTTATCATTTTTTCTTTAAGCTATCTATTTCCTTGAATATTTTATTCCTTCACTTCTTGTATCATTTTTTGAATTTCCTTGCATTGGGCTTCACTTTTCTCTGATGCCTCCATGATTAGCTTAATAAGTAACCTCTTGAATTCTTTTTCAGTTAAATCAGGGATTTCTTCTTGGTTGGAATCCATTGCTAGTGAACTAGTGTGGTTTTTGAGGGGTGTTAAAGAGCCCTGTTTTATTATATTACCAGAGTTGGTTTTCTGGTTCCTTCTCATTTGCATAGGTTCTGTCAGAGGGAAGGTCTAGGGCTGAATGCCATTGTTCAGATTCTTTTGTCCCACGGGTTGTTCCCTTGATGTAGTACTCTCCCCCTTTTCCTATGGATGTAGCTTCCTGTGAGCCAAACTGCAGTGATTGTTGTCTCTCTTCTGGGTCTAGCCACCCAGCAAGTCTACCTGGCTCGGGGCTGGTACTGGGGGTTGTCTGCACAGGGTCCTGTGATGTGAACCATCTATGGGTCTCTCAGCTGTGGATACCAGCACCTGTTCCAGTGGAGGTGGCAGAGGGTGGTGGATGGACTCTTTGAGGGTTCTTAGTGTTGGTGATTTAATGATCTATTTTTATGCCGGTTGGCCTCCTGCCAGGAAGTGGCACTTTCCAGAAGCATCAGCTCTGGCAGTATGGAGGGGAACCAATGGTGGGCTGGGCCCTAGAATTCCCAAGATTATATGACCTTTGTCTTCAGCTACCAGGGTGGGTAGGGAAGGACTATCAGGTGGGGGCGAGGGTAGGCATGACTGAGCTCAGACTCTGCTTGGACAGGTCCTCCTGGGGCTGCTATGGGAGATGGGGGTGGGGTTCCCAGGTCAATGGACTTGTGTACCTAGGAGGATTATGGCTGTCTCTGCTGAGTTATGCAGGTTGGAGCGAGGCGGGGTGGGGGAAGCTGCAAGTGACAGACTTCACCCGGTTCCCATGCAAACCGAAGAGCCAGTTTCATTCCCACTCATGTCCCTCACTAACAGCCCTAAGTCTATTTCGAGGCTGTGGGCGAGCTGGTCTTGAGAATTTGCCTCAGGCTACCTGCCTCCCAGCTGTGAAAGAAAAGGGCTTGTTTCTTCCCCTGCAAATTTGCTCCCTCCCCTGAGTTCTGGCCAGGAGGCTTCTCGCCCCATTCAAATTGTTACGAAGTTCAGCTGGAGATTTCCTTCTCCCTGTAGTGTTCCCCACCCCCCAGCTCATCTGGCCACCCTCCCGATGGATCCCTGTGGTGCCAGGCAGGAATGATCTGCTTGGGGATGCAGCGAGCTCCCAGGACCTTACCCACTGCTTCCTCTACCCAGGTATTTCAATCGGCTCCCCAAATTGACTCAGCTCCAGGTAAGGTCAGAAACTTCTCTCTCAAGCAGACCTTCAGTTTCTCCAGTGGGCGTATGTGTTTGAGAGAGGAGGACCTCCCTTTCCCTCTTCTGCAGTTGGGGCACTCACAGTATTTGTGGGGGTGGTCTCCCGGGTCCTGCACGAGCAGTCTGCTTCCTTCAGAAGGTTTGTGGGTCCTCTCAGGATTGCTGGTTTGTTCTTACAGTTGATCTGGAGCTAAAATTCACATGCAAGCCTCTGCAAGCTGCTCTGTTTTTCCGAGTCAGAGCTGCAATCCAGTCTTGTCTCCTGTCCCCCATGATCATCTAGAGGAGAAATTTATCCAGAATCCAAACAAAAAGGAGCAGGATTCTCATTTATAAATTTATAAATCGTTTATAAATTCACATGGCAGGTTTTCTTCTAAGAAATGCTCAGGATTAGGCTTATTTTATTGGTCTTCCAAAATGAGGGAATTTTTTCAAGCCGTCTTATTCTAGTATCCATGTAACATAAAGGCAAAGGCTAAAGAGGGATTCTATGCCAAAACGCAGTAAAATAAGAGCCTTTAAATTTAGAAAGACAGCTTCAGTCAAAAAGTTAAAACATAAAGGAACACAAAAAACTACAATTAATAAGACCACCAATTTGATCATAATCTTCTATAAAAAGTTGTATCCACATCCCCCTCTGGTGTACATATTGCATTTACATTTCCGTCAGCACCCTACAGTAAAACATTATCTACCGTATCAGTAACCATCAACTGCCTTGTCAGAGAATTTTTTGTCTGACTTTTTGTTAGGTTCAGAGGGTACATGTGTAGGTTTGTTACATGAGAAAATTGAAAGTCACTGAGGTTGGGGGCATAAATGATCCTGTCACCCAGGTAGCGAGCACAGTATCTGATGGGTAGTTTTTCAACCTATGCCCACTTCCCACCCTCCAGATCATTCTTTCAAAAAGACACACTCATTGGTATGCTCATTGCAGCACTATTTTCAGTAGCAAAGACGTGGAATCAACCTAGATGCCTATCAACAGTGGAATGGATAAAGAAAATGTGATACATATACGCCAGGGAGTACTATGCAGCCCTAAAAATAAATGAAATCATGTCGTTTGCAGCAACATGGATGCAGCTGAAGGCCATTTTCCAAAGTGAATTAACATAGGATCGGTGAATTTTAATGACAAGGAAAAAATACGTTGACTTTTTTATGTGACTTTCAGTAGGAATGGCATTCCTCCTCAGCGAAGGCTGCTATGTTCTGCCCATTCCTTTTTATGCTAGACTTGTAGAAGTTAAGAATTTGTTTTACAAGGCTATAATTTTCATATAAAGCTGTGTCACCTGACCCAAGCCTTAGAGGTGAGGGCCAGCAGGGAGAGAAAGGAAAAAGTAACTTCCCCAGTAGTTAGAGCCAGAATACAAATGGAAATGGAAGAATTAACTTTAGGAAAAGCAAAGTCAAAATGAAAGGGGCTAAGATTGGATGCAGATGCCAATATAATGTTCAGGTGAAAGTAAGCAGAAAGTTTTAGCAAATCTCACCTGACAGTCCCTATTTTCTCTGTGAAATAGAAGCAAGGATATCTCAGCATGAAGGTAGAGAAGATGGAGGAAACAGAACAGGACCTGCTTGTAAAAGTCATTGTGGGAACTAAGAGGGAGAATGAATAGCATGATTTGTATAACTGTATGATCTAGGATTGAGTGATTTTTCCAAGAAGAAGTATCAATGTGAGACAAAAACATGAGAGACAATGCGTTTTGGAGTCATACTGCTCTGGTCTCAGATATCTGCTTTTCCTTCTAGCTATGTTTTCTTTGGCAAGTTACTTATTATGTAAACTCCACGTTCTCTGTTGGTACTAGTGGAATAAGAGTGCCTAGGTTACAGGGTTATGTGAGGATTAAGTAAAGGAATGCAAAGTGCTTGGCATATTGTAGATATTGAATAACAAAAGCCACTATAAAAGGGAAATCAATGGTCCATAATAAAAGTGTAAATTTGTGAGTATTCACCGGATTTAGAAGAACAAAAATACAAGATGAAAGTTAAAATACTAAATGAAAATGAATTAAAATAATCATTTGACATTGAGATAATTGGGTTGATAGGCAAGACTAGTAGTTTGTTGCCATGATATAACAGCTGATTTTATTCTATCAGTTAATTTCAAGTAAAGTCATAAGTTTAGTTTTAAAAAACATAATTTCATTTTTAAAGAGCTTTTTATTTGTAAAATATGAATGAAGTAAAAATATCTCATTATTTAAATTTTATATAAAGTAAATAATTAAAAATTCATTTTCTTCACTCCCCAAACTCTTTTTGCTGAACTCATTTAAGTCTTCATTGCAAAGGAAAACCAATTTTCTTTTCTCTTTCTCTCTCTTTTTTCTCTCTCAATGTATCTTTTACCAACAATTATATCTAAAAATTTAGTGTTTTTTTGAATCATTCTCCTCTATACTGAGGGCTGGCAAATGACCACCTGTAGGCTAAATGTAGTTTTTATAAATAAAGCTTTATTAGAACACAGTGACCCTCACTCATTTACATATTGCCTATGGCGGCCTTCATGATATGACAAGGTTGAGTAGTTTTGACTAACCACAGGGTTGTGAAGCCTAAAAAATTTACTGTCTGGCTCTTTACAGAAAATCTTTGCTTACCCAGGTTTACTTTGGCCCAATCTGTTGCTTACTTTTCTTTACTTAACTCAGTGCTATGGTTGTCTCTCTAGGTCAATATATAGGTGTGTTTTATTTATTTAAAGTATTTCAGATTATACTCTGAAATTATTCATGTTAATTTGTTTAATCACCACTGGAAGTTTAAATCATCTTTAGTTTTGAAGATATACTAAAGTCACATTTACTAAGTACATATTAACAATTGCTAGAGTATGGTATATATTTTTTAGAATGTTATAAGAAAGTAACAGCTTTCTGTAACATATTTAGAGATACTATGTTCCATGAATATTCCAGTTCATTATAAAATAAAAACTAATGAAACCATGAGGAAAATTCAAGTGAGCAAAAATAATATTATGAAAATGACTATTAAAAAACCTAAAATAAAGTTAAATAATGACTCCCAAATTTGAAAGGTATTATATCATAGAGCATAGCAAAATTAGTGATTACTAGTTATTTTCTCAATAGAAGCCCTGCTCCCCTTTTATTCTTATGGATAGAACTCCAATTTAGCCATGTTCCAGTTAAACATACCCAGGCCTCAAGGCAGCTATGGGTGGCCTTGTAATACTGCTTTCCAAGTAATTATGTAAAGAAATGCAGACATGACACCTACGGTTCCAGCAACCATCTGATAACCTTGATTTGAGAAGCATTGTTTTAAAGGCTTATATTCTGACATATGATGGAGTGGGAAGCTAGAAAATCATGTGTCCCGATCATGCCCTTGAGCCATAATATTAGCCTTCAATTGACTTGTCCCTAACATTTTGTGATATGGGGCAATTTAGCCCCTACCTTTTAAAAGCACAATAGGAGAACTTTCTGTTATTTGAAACAGATGCAGTCCTAACAAGCAACCAGCAATCTGTAATGTGCTACAATAAGTTCCATTTAGTCCAGAATTAACTTTCTACGTAAGCATGTTATTTTCCCCCCAATTACTGTACGAACATTGAACCCAGGAAGTTTTTATAAAGTAGGTATGTAATACATATATCCACAGCTTTAAATCCTATTTATACTTCACCACTTCCAAAATTTCTATTTCTCAACCGAAATTATCTTTGCAGATCAAGCTTTACATAACCAACAGATTTTTGTCATTTGGATGTCTGACACAAATTTCAAATTTAACACATGCAAAACTCAGTGCTTAATCTTACCTGCCAAATCTCTCTCCTCCTTCAGTCTTCAAAGTCCCCATCTACTCTGTTACTTAGTAGAAACTTAGGTCACTTCCTCTTCACACCCATCATTACCAAAATTCAGTATGCCATCAGGGTCTCTGAAGTCAGCTTCCAAAATCTTTCTCATCCCTCCATTTTCAGCATCCATAGACTGTGCCGTCATCCCCCACCACTGCGTCTGCAATTCTCTCCCTGAATGACACATTCTGCTTTTCCTTTCTATTCCCTCCATTATATTTTCTATACTGCCATGATCTTTTAAAAATATAAGTAGAATGTTACTACCCTACTTTCAAAGGTTTTCTATTATACTAAGAAAATGGGATCTAAAAATGCCCTGCATGATCAACTCCTGACAACCTCTCCAACCTCATCTTGTATCATTTTCATGCTTGTTCATTACATTCACAGCATCCTGTGTTCTTTCAGTTCCTAAAATACTCTACGTTCTTTTTTACTCATGAGACTCTATACATGCTGAACCCCTTCATTAAATGTCTCCCTAGATAATTTTTACTTTTTCTTTAGGTCCCTTTAGTTTTATAGAAAGATGTACTAAATTCACCTTAATTAAGTACATATTAACAATTTCCAGAGTATGGTATATATCTTTTAGAATGTTACAAGAAAGCAACAGATTTCTGTAACACATTCACAGATATTCTGTTCCATGAATATTCCAGTTCATTATAAAATAAAAAGTTATGAAACCATAAGGAAAATTCAAATGCATAAAAATAATATTATGAAAATGGGCTGTACCCTGTAGCATTCTGAGGACAAGCCTGAATTCTGAGAAGGGAAAGTGGTAAAAGTATTGTCCAGTCCTTTTTAAGTTGGTGGCTGAGCTTGGTGAGGTGTGTTTTTAAAAGACTTATAGTTTGTTCTACCTTTCCTGAAGACTGAGGACCGTAAGGGATATAAAGGTTTCACTGCATACTAAGAGCCTGAAAAACTGCTTGGCTGATTTGACTAATAAAGGCCGGTCTGCTATCCGACTTTATAGAGGTGGGAAGGCCAAACCGAGGAATTATGCCCTCTGACAGAAGGGAAGAAATGACCATGGTGGCCTTCTTAGACCTTGTGGGAAAGGCCTTTACCCATCCAGTGAAAGTGTCTACCCAGACCAAGAGGTATTTTAGTTTCCTGAATCGGGGCATGTTGAGTAAAGTCAATTTGCCAGTTCTGGGCGGGGGCAAATCTCTGAGCTTGATGTGTGGGGAAGGGAGGGGGCCTGAATAATCCTTGAGAAGTAGTAGAATAGCAGATGGAACACTGAGAAGTTATTTCCTTGAGGATAGATTTCCACGATGGAAAGGAAATGAGAGGTTCTAAGTGGCGGGATAGCAGCTTGTACTATAGCATAGCCTGCCTTTGCTGGTGTGTGGCGATTAGGCCTGGTGGAACTGCCATCAAACCAAGTGTGATCAGGGTGAGGAACAGGAAAGAAGGAAATACGGGGAAATGGGGTGAATGTCAGGTGGATCAGAGAGATATAGTCATGGGGGTCAGGTGTGGTATCAGGAATACTGTGGGAGGCCGGATTGGAGTCCAGGCCAGGAACAATGGTAATTGTGGGAGACTCAACAAAGAGTGAGTACAGCTGAAGGAGCCAGGGAGCAGAAAGTATATGTGTCAGGTGTGAGGAAGAAAATAGATTTTGGAAGTTATGAGGACTGTAGAGAGTGAGTTGAGCATAGTTTGTGATGTTAAGGGCCTCTAAAAGTATTAGGGCAGTGGCGGTTGCCACACGCAGACTTGAGGGCTAGGCAAAACAGTAAGGTCAAGTTGTTTGGGTAAAAAGGCTACAGGGCGCAGTCCTGGTTCTTCTGCACACCGGACACATATACTTTCTGCTCCCCGGCTCCTTCAGCTGTACTCAGTCTTTGTTGAGTCTCCCACAATTACCATTGTTCCTGGCCCGGACTTCAATCCGACCTCCCACATTATTCCTGATACCACACCTGACCCCCATGACTTGTGTAAGAGTGCTGACTGCACAGCCCTGCACTTCAGCTGTTGGTAATGAAAAGGGTTGGGATCAGTCAAAGCTTGGGTAGGGGCAGTCTCTAAAGCTGTCTTCAAGGAATGGAAAGAGGAGTGGGGAAGGGATTTAGGATCTATGGGGTCAGCTAGGTTTCCTTTTGTGAGTTTATATAATGGTTTTGTTAGGATGGCAAAACCAGGTATCTAAAGTCAAAAGTATCTAACCATGCCTAGGAAGGAAAGGAGTTGTTTTGTAGAAGGTACTGGGGTTTGAGAGATCAGTCAGACACGATCAGCAGGGAGAGCACGTGTGTTTTTATGAAAATTATGCCGAGATAGGTAACAGATGACAAAGAAATTTGGACTGACTGAAGTAATCGGGGCTGTCTGTGAAGATTTGTGGCAGTACAGCCCAGGTAATTTGCTGAGGCTGATGGGTGTCAGGGACAGTCCAAGTGAAAGCAAAGAGAGGCTAGGATGAAGGGTGCAAAGGAATAGTAAAGAAAGCATGTTTGAGATCCAGAACAGAATAATGGATTGTGGAAGGAGGTTTTGAGGATAGGAGAGTATATGGGTTTGGCACCACAGGGTGGATAGGCAAAACAATTTTGTTGATAAGGCGCAGATCCTAAATCAACCTGTAAGCCTTGTCTGCTTTTAGGACAGGTGAAATGGGGGAATTGTAAGGGGAGTTTATACGCTTTAAAAGGCCATGCTATAACAGGCAAGTGATAACAGGCTTTAATCTTTTTAAAGCGTGCTGTGGGATGGGATATTGGCATTGAGCAGGGTAAGGGTGATTAGGTTTTAATGAGGTGGTAAGGGGTGCATGATTGGTCGCCAAGGAGGGAGTAGAGGTGTCCTATACTTGTGGGCTAAGGTGGGGAGATACAAGGGGAGGATGTGAAGGAGGCTTTGAACTGGGGGAAAAGGTGGCAAAGAGGCATGGCTGTAGCCTAGGAATAGTCAGGGAAGCAGAAAATTTAAAGTGTCATGGCCTAATAAGGGAACTGGGCACGTGGGGATAACTAAAAAGGAGCGCTTAAAAGAGTATTGTCTAAGTTGGCACCAGAGTTGGGGAGTTATAAGAGGTTTAGAAGCCTGGCTGTCAACATGCACAACAGTTATGGAGGCAAGGGAAACAGGCCTTTGAAAAGAAGGTAATGTGGACTGGGTAGCCTCCGTATAAATTAAGAAGGGGATGGACTTACCCTCCACTGTGAGAGTTACCCAGAGTATCTGTGATGGTCCTATAGGCTTCCGAGGCGATTGGGCAGTGTCAGTCTTCAGCTGCTAAGCTGAGAAGATCTGGGAAGGAGTCAGTCAGGGAGCCTTGGGCCAGAGTTCCAGGGGCTCTGGGAGTGGCTGCCAGATGAGTTGGACAGTCCGATTTCCAGTGGGGTCCCACACAGATGGGACATGGCTTAGGAGGAATCCCAGGCTGCGGGCATTCCTTGGACTGGTGGCCAGATTTCTGGCACTGGTAGCAAGCTCCTGGGGGAGGCTGTCCTGGAGGAATGCCTGGCCACTGCGGTTCAGGCGTTTGGAAGTTCTTGTGTGCTGGAGATGTGGCTGGGGTTTCTCTCACAGTGGAGGCAAGGAATTGCAACTCAGAAATACATTGTTACTTGGCTGCCTCTACTCTTTTATTGTACACCTTGAAGGTGAGGTTAATTAAGTCCTGTTGTGGGGTTTGATGGCCAGAATTTAATTTTTGGAGTTTTATTTAATGTCAGAAGCACATTTGGTAATAAAATGTATGTTGAGAATAAGATGGCCTTTTGACCTTTTAGTGTCTAGGACTGTAAAGTGTCTCAGGGTTGCTGCCGAACGAGCCATTAACTGGGCTGAGTTTTTCATATTTGATGAAAGAGCCTAAACACTAACTGATTTGGAAGAGGTCCGATAAAGAAAACGGAGCATTAACCTTGACTCTGCCTTTAGCTCCAGCCACCTTTTTAAGAGGGAATTGCTGGGCACGTGGGGGAGGGCTAGTCACCGAATGAAACTGTAAGCCGGACCGGGTGTGAGGAGGGGAGGTGATAAAAGGATTATAGGGTGGAGGAGCATAGGCTGGGGGAAGAATTGGGACCTAGCTTGGCCTGGCAAGGAGGGGAGAGGTCAGATAGGTCTGTAGAAAAGGAAGATTAGAAAGACTTAGCTACACTTGGGGTTGGGACTGAGGGGACAGGCGGGAGGGAAGGAAGATTTGGGACGAGTTGCATTGGGAACAGAGGCTAGGAAGGGACCAATGTGTAAAAGAATGCCTGGACGCCAGGTATCTCAGACTATTTGCCCATTTTACGACAAGAATTATTTAGGTCTTGTAGGATGGAGATAATCGAAAGTGCCATTTTCTGGCCTTTTAGAGCCATTGTCAAATTTGTACTGGGGACAAGCGGTGTTGCAGAAGAAAATAAGGCGTGTAGATTTTAGGTCAAGCAAGAGTTGAAGAGGTTTTAAGTTCTTAAGAACATAGGCTAAGGGAGAAGAAGGAGGAATGGAGGGTGGATGTTTGCCTATAGTGAAGGAGGCAAGTTTAAAGAGAAGGGTAGAGACATGGAGAAGGGGGTGAGGAGCAGCCCTGGGCTGCAACATGGGTGAGCAGCCAAAGCAGGCATCCCTTTAATTGACTTGCCACCAAGGGAACATGGGTGAATGATCAAGCCAGGCATCCCCATGGAGATCAGACACCAATGGAACGTGGGTGAATAATCAGAGAGGCGACCCCACAATGATTAAACACCAAGGGAAGGCTGCCTTCCCGTGTCCATGACTGGTGCCAGAGATTTGGGTCCACGGATAAAATGTGTCTCCTTTGTCTCTACCAGAAAATGAAAGGAATTGAAATTAAGAGAAGGGAGAGATTGAAGTGTGGCGCCAAGATTGAAAGGAGGAAGAGGTTGAGGGATAGTGAGGGAGGTTGGAGAAGAGAGTAAAAAGAGGCCATTTACCGGATTTGAAATTGGTGAGATGTTCCTTGGGCTGGTTGGTCTGAGGACCTGAGGTCGTATGTGGATCTTTCTCACGGAGCAAAGAACAGGACAGGGGATTGATCTCCCAAGGGAAGTCCCCCGATCCGAGACACGGCACCAAATTTCACTCGCGTCCATGTGAAGAGACCACCAAACAGGCTTTGTGTAAGCAATAAAGCTTTTAATCACCTAGGTGCAGGTGGGCTGAGTCCGAAAAGAGAGTCAGCGAAGGGAGACAGGGGTGGGGCCATTTTATAGGATTTGGGTAGATAAAGGAAAATTACAGTCAAAGGGGGCTTGTTCTCTGGCGGGCAGGAGTAGGGGTCACAAGGTGCTCAGTAGGGGAGCTTTTGAGCCAGGATGAGCCAGGAGAAGGAATTTCACAAGATAATGTCATCAGTTAAGGCAGGAACAGGCCATTTTCACTTCTTTTGTGGTGGAATGTCATCAGCTAAGGCAGGAACCAGCCTTCTGGATGTGTACATGCAGGTCACAGGGGATATGATGGCTTAGCTTGGGCTCAGAGGCCTCACAAGTATGTTTTGTTCTAAAGAGAGTCGTTGAGAGATATTTTCATGTTTGCAGAAACTATGGCTTCAAAGTAGACGGGAACATTTGGCTTAGACCTCAGTGATGAAAGTACGATTATCGTCAGAGGACTATAAACCTAATACATCAGTAATTGCAGCTTTTGTTTGGTTTATGCTCAATAAAACCACTTTGAGATATAAAATATTTCCTTTTTAACCATGTTATTGAGGAAAAATATAAATAAAAAGGTTGTACTTATTTCATATATACTACTGGATGAGTTTTGAGGTGAGTACACACCAATGAGATCATCACTATAATCCATGTCATAAATATATTCATCAACTCCAGAAGTTTCTTTCTTCTTCTTTTTTTTTTGTTTTTTTTTTGAGATGGAGTTTTGCCCTTGTCACTCATGCTGGAGTGCATTGGTGCCACCTTGGCTCGCTACAACCTCCACCTCCCAAGTTCAACAGATTCTCCTGCCTCAGCCTCCCAAATAGTTGGAATTATAGGCACCCACCACCATGCCCAGCTAATTTTTGTATTTTCAGTAGAGATGGGGTCTAACCATGTTAGCCAGGCTGGTCTCGAACTCCTGACCTCAGGTGATCCACCCACCTTGGCCTCCCAAAATGTTGGGATTACAGGCATGAACCACTGTGCCTGACCTCTTTCTTTTTTATTTATACTATCACTTTTTTATGATAAAAAACACTTAACATAAGATTTACCCTCTTAGCAATTTTTTTAACTATAACATTGTTAACTGAAACATTGTGTTGTAAAGTAGATCTCTAGAACATACTTATGTTGGATAACTGAAACTTTCTATTCTTTGATTAATACCTCCCATTTCCCCCCCTCTCCATAAGTACATTTTCATTAGTATTCTTACAAGATATTCATTTTCTCTGTTGTATTGTATTCCACTTTATGACCATTAAAAAATATCAATTTTTCTAGTGAAAGCAAGGTAAATGTTTTCTAAGATGTTCAGTTACACATAATGCTACCATGAAACCTCTTGTATGTGTTTCTTGGAGCATATAAGCAAGACATTCTCTGAAGTTTTAAGAGTCATAAGTTGTATATATTTTCATTCATATGGTAACACTATATTTTTTCCAAAGTGATTATTTCAGTCACTTCTACCAGCAGTGAACAGTTTCCAATACTCTCCAACTTGACAAACATCTGAGCTAATTCACTAATTTAATTTTCTTTTATATTTTTGACAAATTATTTTCTATTTTATCTCTTTTTGGTTGTAATTTGCATTTTCTTGATTACTAACAAGGTTGATCTTATCATCTTTTTAGTGCATATTTGTGTTCATGATTCCTGAATTATCTGTTTATTTTTCATTTTTGCCTACTTTTGTCTTTTTTTATTTGTATAATTTCAATTTATCCAATCTAAATTTACTAGTTTATAGTTTCAAATATTTTTACCCAGTTTGTAACTTTTCTTTGTACCGTTTTTTGTTGTCACATCTTTTAATGAACAAAAAAAAGTATAATTTTACTTTGCTGAATTTTTTAAGCATTTATTTTGTAATTTATAGTTTGTTTTTTCTCTTAAGAACTTTTCTACATGGTAGTCATACAAATATTATCCCTTATACTCTTTTAAAAGTCTTAAAATTCTGTTTTACATTTGGATCTTTAGTCAACCTGAAATTAATCTTTGATTAAGATGTGAGTTAGAAATACTAAAGTACTATTTTTTCTATTTGGATAATAAATTATGTTAGGCCTTCTTTTGGGTAATTTTTTTTCTTTTTTTTTTTGTTTTTTTTTGTTTATTACTATTAATGCTTTGTGATATTTCCTTCCTGTTTTTTACCCATCTCTTTAAAAAAATACGTTTACATAGATAACATAATACTATGGCATAGACAGTATTATGGATTATTTTTGCATAACCATATAATGTAAGCATTTCTTTATGGCTTCACAAAGTCTTAAAAATTCAGTTTTAATTGCCTTAAAAAAGCACATCATAAAGATATTTCAAAATTGTATTACCTTTCATTTTCTTGCTATTAGGTATTGAGACTATCTCACATTTGCTCTTTTTATTACACATATTTAAGGTGTACAATATGATGTTTACATATACGTAGTAAAGTGATTACTAAAGTCAAGTAAATTATCATTTTCATCTCTTCACATTTTTTTTCTTGTTTTTGGTAGTGAGAGCACCTGAAATCTATTTTCTTGGGAAGATTTTAGTGTATAATACAGCATTATTTAACTCTAAACATCATACTATACAGAAGCCTTGTACGGTGTTTGTGAAAAATTAGTACAGCAACTATGAAAAACATTATAGAGATCCTATAAAAAGTTTAAAATAGAAATATCACTTGTCTAGCAATTTCTTTTCTGGTATATGCCTAAAGGAGTTGAAATCAGTACCTCAAAGAGATGTCTGTGCTTCTGTGTTCTTTGTAACATTTTTCACAATATCCAAGATATGGAAACAACCTAAGTGTACATCAAAGGATGGTGAATAGTCTCTCCACCTTGAAGAGTGACAGGAAGTTCCATTTTGAATTATTAGAGCAAGGATCCTTTTCCCTTTTTTCTTTAGCTCTGCCATATTCACAATAATTTTTTTATATTTCAAGAAAAGAGATATACATATTTAGTATAAGATAGCAGTTGAGCCAGGAGAATAAATGAGTTCACTCAAAAAAGTGTTATAATTTAAATATAATATTGGAGTAATAAATTTCATTAATTTTGTTGAATATGGAAAGGTTCCCCAGAAAGAAAGAGAGTCTGGATCATTTGCTAACCCATCAGTGTCATAAGTTAGAAAAAGAACATGTGGAGCTAGATAGGCTATGATTGAAATGTGGTCTTTCTGAACTTCAGTTGGGAACTAGAGGAAAATAACAAAAGATTACTGTGTTCATTGAAAAAAAATTCTAGTTAACATGGCATATAATGCATATAACGTGGCATATAATGCATATAATATAGCATATAAGCTTTGGTAGACATCTATTGTTTTAACTTCCATCTAAGACCTTCAAACCATTTTAAATGCTGATTCCAGATCTTGTAGTAAATATTCAATTACTTTCCAATACCCATTAAATTAAAAACAGGTAGACATTCAAATTCCCTCACAGTATTGAAAGGAACATGTTTTTCAATTTCTTAGATATTTGCTTGTGCCAGGCCTTTCTTACAGCTAAAATACATCTTCCAATTTTTGCCTGAAAAAAAATCCCACCTAATCCTTAGCAGTAGCATTCCTGAACTCCATAAATGTGGGATATAGCACCACCTTCTAGATATCTGTATCTCTCTGTCACTTTAACTATTTTCTCCCTGATTGTCTGTTAGTTTTGTCACCAAAATAGAGTAAGCTAATTGAGAGCAGGAAATAATACCTTTTTTTTTTTTTTTTGAGACCGAGTCTTGCTCTCTTGCCCAGGCTGGAGTGCAGTGGCACGATCTCAGCTCACTGCAAGCTCCACCTCCCGGGTTCACGCCACTCTCCTGCCTCAGCCTCCCAAGTAGCTGGGACTACGGGCGCCCGCCACCACGCCCGGCTAATTTTCTTTTTTGTATTTTTCAGTAGAGACGGGGTTTCACCGTGTTAGCCAGGATGGTCTCAATCTCCTGACCTGGTGATCCACCCGTCTCGGCCTCCCAAAGTGCTGGGATTACAGGCATGAGCCACCGCGCCCGGCCAATAATTTTTAATTGATACTCTATTGTATTAGTCAGAGTTCTCTTGGAGGGACAGAACTAATAGATATATATATATATCTCCTATTGTGTATATATATATTATATATAATATATTATATATATTATTTTATGTATATATGTTTTATATATATATTATTATATATATATATATATAGATATAAAACAGACAAGGTCCCACAATAGACTGTCTGCAAGCTGAGGAGCAAGGAGAGCCAGTCCAAGTCCCAAAACTGAAGAACTTGGTGTCTGATGTTCAAGGGTAGGAAGCATTCTGCATGGGAGAAAGATGTAGGCTGGGAGGCTAGGCCCATCTCTCCTTTTCATATTTTTCTGCCTGCTTTATATTTGTCAGAAGCTGATTAGATTATGCCCACCAGATTAGGGGTGGGTCTGCCTTCCCCAGCCCACTGACTCAACTGTTAATCTCTTTTGGCAACACCCACACAGACACACCCAGGATTAATACTTTGTATCCCTCAGTCCAGTCAAGTTGACACTCAGTATTAACCATCACATCTATACTTATATGTATTTATCTGTAAACTCTCTATAGATAGATATTTATCTATCAATAGGAAGAATGTGTGAGAGAGAAAGAAGAGTGAGAGCCAGAAGAGAAAGAGTCAACTGTGTACCAGCATTCAACTAAGTGCTACACACATACACACACAAACAATATTTAAAGGTAAATTTTTGCTATTCAGTTAGTGTCATTAGGCTACACTACCCTATTAATTAAAATTCATAAAATCTTACATCAGAGCGATAAAAGGGCATCAGGAGTCATCTCGTCTAGGGGGTTCAGGAATAGCAATTGTGGAATTTAAACCTGTACATTTACGGCCCCAGTAACAGAAGTTCTAATTCAGTAGTGTTGTGGTGAAGGCCTAACACTTGCATTTTGTTTAATTCTAAAAGCTGATGGTGATGCATACTCTTACTTGAGAAATTCTGATCTCTTTGACCATCCCCTTCCTACCCTTCTTATAAATTAAACTACTATCATGAGCAGTAACATACCAGGTCACTGAAAATTTTGATGATGGAAGTAGAAGTTAGATGTCTTGTGACATCTTGAAGTGATCTTTCTTTCCTTTCCACTGATATTAGCTTCGTAGTACAGGAAACTAACAGCACTCTGATATTTCTTGATTTCTTCCTATTTTGCTGCTAACTTTGTAATTTTCCACAGGCAATGCCATTTTTTTTAACTGCAGCCTTGAGGTTTTGAGGCTATGAAAATCACCAGGCAAGAACAGTGGCTCTGTGGCAAAAGTAGATTCTGGAGATGATGCTTCGATTAAGCCTGAGGGACAATCCATGGTTTTTTTCCATTGAGATATGGGGTTGTGCTAGCATTTTCTTCTGTCTCAACTCAGATGAAAATATGAAGACAAGCAAGATAAACTCACTGTTTCACAGACAGAATATACATATGTATGTCTTCTAAATGGGTACTCTACCCATGGGAAAAAGGAAACACTGAAATCTGTAGTATAGCTGGAATGACTCCAATCTCATTAGATGTTGTCACCTTTGATTAATTTTCACTATTTTCTAAAATTATTAAATATGTAAATTATTCCATAAACTCATCTTTAGCAGAATCAGGGTAAGATCTGCTTAATTAATAATGGTTATAATGCATTTCAGATATAGACTCTGTAATTGAATATATATATATTTGTGAATTGTTTCTTTTATTTTGAAACAGCAAATCACAAGAAATATCTAATTCTACCCACATCTTATTTAACTCCCTGAAAGTGAATATTCTGATTGTAATTATTGAAGAATTTGATATCTACAAACCTGATCCTGGCACCTATGAAGGTACCTTGAAAGGAGAGATAGGACACAGATTAATGCATAGAGCCAAGATAACTACCTCAAAATTTCCAAGGGGAACAGATTCTTCCTGTAAAGTTAATAATCCTAGAAAGAGAGCTCAATCCCTAATGGAAAAGTTAAAAGAAGATACTTGTAAGCTTTCATGTTTAAAGTTAAAATTCACCATGGATTCTTTAATAATTTTATCCAAAAATAGAAGGAAGTATTAATTTTATTATTACTAAATTATTATTAAACTTGGGGCACTCAATGATTTAAATCAAGCTGGGCTAATTGAGAGTGAATTATCATCATCCTCTGTGAGAATATTGCTGATAAATTATCTCTGAAGTCCAAAGAATTATTATGCATTTATTCTTATAAATTATGGCTCCATGGTAAAATGGATGAGATTTTAATATTTTAGCATTCATTAGGTTGTGAAGGCTTAGAGCCAGCAGAGTGATCAGCAAGCCTGTTTTGTCCTGTAATGAGAATAATTCTGTTACAGTTAATTGCTATAATTATCACAAATTTATATAAATTCAGATTAACCTATAGAATTGAAGTTAATATTTAAACTGCTTATTTTATCTTAGAATTAAAGGGTATATAGGTTTGGTTTCTGCACTTAAACACTTAGTATAAAGAACTTTAACATGTGCAATGTGGATAATCATTTTATTTTAGACTTAGCATGCAAAGTACATAATTAAAAGCTAACTTACATAAGCTTATGGACGCTTATCTGAACTGTTACTTGATCTGTGTCGTTATGTGCTCATTTGTGTTTTTACACTTGTAACTAGTAATTAATTCTGCTGAATGACCGCAGTAACTGGAGGAAAGGGCAGCTTCTTTAGAGGCAAAAAGACTTGAAGAGGATGAAGGGAAACCTCATGTAGATGAAGTGCACATCTAGGCAAAGAGAGAACATAGAATTGTCTCTCATGTAGTCTACAAGTCATTTATTTACTTATTTAACAAGTATTTATTACTAATTAACTTTATTTAACAAGTATTTATTACTAATCTACTCTTTGGTTGGTATTTCAAAACCAGTAGATGAAGGAGACTAATGTTTGCTTTCTGTCCTCACAGATATCCTAGTCTAGGAAGAAGTATTCATAATCAGTCACTTGTTATAACTGTCTGTTAGAAATTACAGATAGTGCTATGGTTTGAATGTGTCCCCCAAAGTTCACGTGTGAGAAACTTAATTACCAATGCAATTATATTCAGAGTAAAACCTTTAAAAGGTAATTAGATCATGAGGGCTGTGCCCTCATGAATAGACTGTTATTATCACAAGAGTGGATTAGTTATCACAGGAGTGGGTTCGTGATAAAAGGATAAGTTTTCCCCCTTCCTCTCTCATGCCTGTGCACACTCTCTTGCCCCTTTACCTTCCATTGTGGGACGTCACAGTCCAAAACATCCTTCTTGACCTTGGACTTCCCAGCCTTCAGCACTGGGAGCCAAATAAATTTCTGTAATTATAAATTATCCGGTATGTGATATTCTGTTATAACAACACAAAACAGATATGGAAGTAAATACTAAGTTGAGATCCCAATAGTGAATAGGCATTATCTATATGAAGAGAACAGAGGAGAATTTGTATGCTTTGTAGAATGACAGACATTAGTCTGGAGAGACTTTGCCAATTTTAAAGTTCTTTTTGGTGGACAATATATTAGGGCACAGAAAGAATGAAGATGGTTATCCCAGGCTGAAAAGCCAGCAATGGCTGGAAAGGGTGGAGCTTTGTGAACCATGTTAACGATTAGGTCACATGAGAAATGAAAGCAGCTTGGGGCTGTGGTGTAGACATTCAAACTAAAAAGCATGTAAAAAGATGTGAAATCAAAGGGTACCAGAATGTGCACTCCAAAATATGCCACTTTATATTCTCTAAGGAATAAAAATTTATTTTTCCTTCTACCCTTCTAAGGTATGCCACATAAGGATGATTTTGAGCTAAAGGCAATTGAGAATCAGAAGACACACAAAAAGCTCTTTAGCTCCCCCTAACCAACTAAACGTCAAGTTCAAATTTCTCCTTTAGTAAAGTAAATTGACATTTATAAAGGAAATTTTTATTTGTACAGCTGTCTCCCCTACACTAATGGGGCTAGTCCAGGAGGCAGGCTTATCTCCTGGGAGACCCTTACTTGCATAACAAGAGAATTCTTATTTACTATCAGTCTCTTCCCCTCAGCTTCCCATGGTTTACCTCCCTGACCCAGAAGTTCAAAATCCATTTTCTTTCAGTTAGCCTAAAACGTATATAAGCCTCAATCACCTGGCCACTTCTTTAAGCCACAATTATTTTCTGAAGTACCATGCTTATATTTATAATAAAGTTGTTTTCTTTCTTGTTAATCTGTCTTTTATCAGTTTAAGTTATGGACCCCAGTCATTGAATCTAGAGGGGTAGAAGAAAAAAGACTTTTTCACTCCTTGAGAATACAATTAGTAAATACAGTAGTAGAGTTTAGTCATCTTTTACTCCATGCTCAGAAAAGTCCAGTTTGGCAAATGTAAGGTTTGGAGTTTGTTCAAATTCACTCAAAATGTCTCAGAATAAAATTAAAATCCAGGTATTTGAGTACAGTGCCTGAGAGTGTGTTCATGTGTGTGCACTACAAGTTACATATCATGATAAATAAAAAGCACATATTGAATTTAGCACCTTGACAGTTACTGACCCTTGGGAATGTCATTGCTTTGTTTGTTTTGGTTCTGTCTGTTGAAGTATGTATGTACCAGAGTCAGACATTTTTGGTTTGAATCCTGGCTTTGACATCTAGCAACTATGTGACCTAAGGAATGTAATTGAACTCTTTGTTTCTTCACCTATAAAAATTGCATAACCTTAATTCCTAGGTTATCAGGAAGTTAGGAGTATTAAATAAGTTAGAAATTGTAAATCACTGTCTGGCATACACTATATGTTCAGTATATGTTGTGGCAGTGATGATGCTGGAGATGACTATGATGGTGGTGGTGATGAAGGCTGATAAGCTAGCTTTTATAGGTTTTAAGGGTAAAAGAAAGATAAATAAATACAAATTGTAAGTATAGGTAACTCTTTTTATAACTAAATTTTTGAAGTGGTGCATGCGATAGGGCTCTAGTTCATAAAAATAATCTGACCTTCCCCAAAGAAAGATATCTGCTGTTTGCCGTCAGCTTCTTGGAGTTAATTCTTGTTTGCCTAGAGGACTTCGGGTAGCCAGACAGAAACAATGTGATTTAGGGTGAGGACTGGCCATGCCTGACAGTCTTAGGGCGGAGCTGGCAAGCTAGAAAAAGTAACCAAGTCATTAGGGTGGGAGCTTTGAGTCATGTGCCATCAATTGACTTGAAATTCAACCATGGGGGGAATCCATCAATCATATCTATGTAAGGATGTCCCAATAAAAAAACCTGGACAATGAGTCATATGTGAAGTTCCTTCAGTTGGCAGTACTCTGTGCATATTGTCACACATCAGTTGCAGAAGAGGTAACATGTCTCAGAAACACAGTAAAAGCTTTGAATCTGAGTGTTATTTGGGATACACCCCAACCACATTCTCTACTGAATTTGCACGTCATGTCAAAAGTGAGTGTGGTCTTGTGTGGACTCTTCTCCCTAACTTTCTAATTAGACTCCAGCATTTTGAGGTTGGTTTCTGAAGCCTAGAGAAGACTTGCCCGCTTGGATGACTGTGCCTTTAAAGCATGACATTGGGCTAATATGAGGTAGTCTCTAGCTGAAGGAGATTTTGTGGTTTAGAGAGTGCTTCAATTATGTTAACATAATTACTTCATTACCGTTATCAAATATGGAAAGCACCACAAGAATAAAATATATTGACAAAAGGAAAAAGAAAAATCACCCCCAAACTTACTACTAGGGGACACCCGTTGTAACACCTGGCACGCCTGGTTTCATAAATATGTTAATGATCTTTATCAATTTATCTATAGCTAGAAAAGTAATTGAGGATATGTTTTTATAAGAAAAGCATCATTCTATATATGTGGTATATTTTGTCTTGAATTTAAAGGAAGAAAAATAAAAACAAAGTAAACTAGAATCATTGAAACATTTCAAATAATTTAAGTGCAAGTGGAAACCATAAATAAAATTCTAAGCCTTCCAACCAACTGACAGTGTTAACCAAAGTTAACCTGAAAACCTAGATCAGGCTATGATGGGAAGTAGGTGTCTGACATGTCTCCTTATACCTTCCTCCTGCTGGAATTCGGGCATAGCTGACCAGCATTAACATTAAAATAGAGAGCTTAAAACTAATAGAACAGACTCTTTAAGTCTGATAAGAAACACTCCCTTCTATAGATTCTATCTTCACAATGGGAACCTTGGTCTCCAGAATTCTTTATCTTAACCCAACTTTATGCCGAAGGTTGCAAATGTTTTTTGTGAAAAATCAGAACTTGGCAGTGACCTTGAACAACAGGATACAAATAACTCCCACAAGCTTAGCGTTCCAATAATGGAACACTAGGCATAAATAAGCTAAACCAGATATTCCCTTCTATTGATTCTAGATCTTTAGACAGTAACTGAACTCTTTAAACCAGTTGCCAATTAGCAAATTTTGAATCCACCTGTGACCTGGAAAACCCCCCCACTTCAAGTTATTCCACTTTTCTGGACTGAAACAATGTACATCTCACCTGTATCAAATGCTGTCTATGTCTCCCTAAAATGTATATAACCAAGCTGTAGCCCCACCACCTTGATCACACGGTTCTCAGAATCTCTTGGGGCTATGTCACAGGCCATTGGTCACTCAAATTTGGCTCAGAATAAATCTCTTCAAATATGTTACAGAGTTTGACTATTTCCATTGACACAAGTCATCATCTTTTCTCAAGAAAAAACTCACTAAATTTAGAAAGAATTACGAGAACTATTGAAAATTGAAGTACTTTAAAAACTATTGTTTCAATATATTCGGCTTTGCTATACTCCTTTAAATTACAAAGAGATTATGAAAAAAATTACAAAGAAATTTGTGTATTTAGAAATACTCCCAAACACTCTGCTCTTACATCCTGATTATGTGCTTAAATTACTTTTATTTTAAAGGTAACCACCGTTCTCCAGATTTCTAAACTCAGCCTTAAGTCTAAGTAGTTTCCTCTCAAAATTATTCATTTTCAATGGCTTCCTCGTTTCTGAATTTTTTATTTTACACATTTCTTGGTTGACTGAATTTATCATTGATTTTCTTCAATAATGTCCGTGAAAGGAAAATCTTGGGGGCCAAAAATTACTAAGCTAAAGAAAAAAGTCAAGCTGGGAACTACTCAGAGCAAACCTGCCTCCCATTCCATTCAAACTTCTCCCTCTGCTCATTGAGATAGATGCATATCTGATTGCCTCTTTTGGAAAGGTTAATCAGAAACTCAAAAGAATGCAACCATTTGTTCTCACCTACCTATGACCTGGATGCCCCCTCCCTGCTTTGAGTTGTCCCACTCTTTCTGGACTGAACCAATGTAGTTGTTATATATATTGATTGGTGTCTCATGTCTCCCTAAAATGTATAGAACCAAGCTGTGTTCCGACCACCTTGGGTACATGTTGTGAGGACTTCCAGAGGCTGTGTCAGGGGTTCACGTCCTCAACCTTGGCAAAATAAACTTTCTAAATTAACTGAAACCTGTTTCAGATGTTTGGAGTTCACACGTCTAATAAATGCAACCATCCAATAAAATGTCTTCTGATTTACTTCATTCACAATTTGCTGATATAATAACCTAAGATTATAATTTATTTTCTCATAGTTATGGTAATAATATTTTCATCTAGGCTTAAAGGTTGTGCTTAATACAATGCCAGTCTTATCCTCTAAAGTAAAAATTATTTGATAAACATATTTTTAACAGATAATTTATTCATTTCAAATAGAAAAAAGTTAGGTAATTTTCAGACTTTAAAGGGATGAAGTTGAATGTAATACTCCTCATTGATCTCTAGCTAACAAATTTCAGAATTTCAACTATCAGAAGTAAGGAATAAACTATTAGGAGGAATTAAAAATTTATTTTCAATAAGAATTAGAAACAGTAGCAGCAAAAAGCACAGGAGTAGTCTTTCACTCATTCAGCTGTGTCAGCATCAGGTTTATGCTTGACAATTTCTCAAATAAGGTGTGTGTTAGCCAGAATGATGTCAGTCAGGTAAAGGTCTCAAAGCTGAGAGACAACTTGCATGGGAAAAGATCAACAGAAAAATCTGAAACATCGCATACCTTTACTCTAGTTTCCTTTCAAACAGCATTAGAACTTCAATTACCCCCACAACTTCATAGTCATTACCACTCAGAAAATAAATTTTAAATGTATGATAGTTATGGTCAACAAAACTAAAAATCAAATCAAAACAAAAACATGAAGGCACTTCCTAGCATTCCTTAATAAGCAATAGTCAAAATTTAAATGACTTATCTTTGATTTCTTGCTCTTTTAGTAAATAGCCCTAATAATTTAGGTCACTTAATCTTTTTCTCTACTCTTAATTTTTCTTATCTACTACACAACAGATTCAAGGTTTTTTGAATTGCATTCTACTCATACCTAGGCTTTTTTCTGTTTTTGTTTTTTTTAATTGAGACAGAGTCTCACTGTGTCACCCAGGCTGGAGTGCAGAGGCACAATCTCAGCTTACTGCAACCTCTGCCACTGAGATTCAAGTTATTCTCCTGCCTCAGCCTCCCAACATACCTAAGTATTTTGCTGAATTGCTCTGGGTGCTGGACTGAGCAAAGTTAATAAAATAAATTAGTATGGATTCAATCACTTTTTACATTTTCATTAGTTTTGTAGTTTTAGTCCTGCTTGTTGTCTATTCAAAGGAGAATATAAGGTCTAGTAATAAATATAAAGTGCAAGATTCATTTTAGCATTAAATTTAATTATGTTATATAATGTTTTTTTCTTATAATACAGAATACAATTTTAGCAGAGAAAAGATATGGAATATACAATTACTTCTCAATCAGCCATTTGTAATACATTTTCTTTTCACTCTCCATACTTTCCTGATTACTGGCCTCAAATCCATTTTTCTTTAATAGGTGACATCTTCAGGAGATATCATGGTTTTTTTTCAGATTTTACTTAATGTAGTACTTGTCTCAATGAGAAGGCCTTTAAGGTCAAATACTGCATCTGCATTTTTGTGGTGGTCAATGCATGAACGATACAAACCATACAAAGTGGAAGACTGAGATTAATCACTGAATCAAAAAATATAATGAAGAAAAGCCATGAATTCATGTCCACTGGCTTCATGAGTCAATATGAAGCAAGAATTAATTCTCTCCTGATCTAAAACTTGAGCTGAAATCATGTGTGAAAAACATGCACTGTGGAAAAATATCGTGCTGACTCCTTTGCCTCTTGATTATTATTATTTTTATATTAGTAGTAGTGCAAACTAATTATTGCCTTTATATTCTGAAAGACCAGGGTATGAGAAATAGAATTTATTAGTTCTAATTATGCATATTAAAGCTGATTAGATTACCAAAATATATTCAGGTGATGTAGTAGGTATTCCTCAATAGCTGAAAAGTTTACTACTTCATTTTTGAGGAAGCTGAAGATTACAGAAAAGCTCTTCTTCTCAGAATGTTGTTAATTGCAATTGTGGTACAAATTTTTTATTTCTCCTATGTCCATCAACTTTACAATGTAACCTCACAGTCCATTAGAACTGGGATCAAGTTGACATGGCCCACCACTTTACACTGGACTATACAATGTGACTTGACTATACGGTGTGACTATTCCATTCTCCAATGGTGTGTTAGATTGTGTACTGGGTTTTGCTCTCTTGTGTCTCTGTCATCACCATGAAATCATGCCCAGACTAATCTACTGAAAGATGAAAGACATGTGTAGCATAGCCAAATTATCAAAGTAGCCCTAGCCAAAACCAATGTAAATCGGCAAACATTTAGCTGTTTTAAGTGAGCCTGCAACATAAGACTGAGGCTACAATATGGGAGTGAGCAAAATTAGATCAGAAAACCTGACCAGCTGATTATAGCCTAGATTGTCAACATGGGGACTAGTGGTTTAAGTAACTGCTGAAGTGCTAAGCCACTGAATTTGAGTAATAGATAACATGGGCATAAAAGTCCTAATGTTTAATTACAAATCTTTGCAAAAAGTGAGATGTATTTCCCAACACTGCATCTTTTTACCTTGGGAAGTAATTATAATATTTGTTTTAAAATTTAAAGTAATACGATTTAAAACATAAAATCAGTCTTGTGTTTAAATAAAAGATACTTAATTTAATAAAGAGCATTTTTTATATTGATCCTAAAGGCAATTTCATTTTTAAATGAAAAGAGCATTTTAAAAGGAGCATTTTTTGTATTGATCCTAAAGGCAATTTCATTTTTAAGGGAAAACTATTACACTACAATGAGAATAAAGCAAAAAGGAGTCCTAGAATTTTATTCTAGGTCAAGAAAGCTCCAAGTCCTCATTTCCCCATGTACACATAAAATTAAAAACTACAGATGACTAAAATAACTTTATAGGACCTCTGGAAACCAAATACCTACAGCAATCAAGGAAATACCCAATCAAGGAAAAGCCATATTCAAAATGGTAGGAGATTTCATGGTATTTCTACCTATTCTTGTTCCACCATTCCCCAGCGTGCAAGGTATAAGTGCAAACAGCCTAATATCCAGTTCTCTGTCAGGATGGAAGAAACAGAGCAAAACTTGATTGAAATGTTCTGGCCTGTCTGTGGGTTGCCCTATTGACTGGTTTCCCTCTCACCTAACCTGGAGGCTCAGACAGTGAATGAGGGCATCATTTGGATCTCAGGCTGGAAACTGCAAAGAGCCGTGATGGTCACTGAGGTGCATAAAAACTGCAGGAAAACTTCAAACCTGCAGCTATCTGGGAGTAAGACATTACAGGTAGAAGTATACAATAAAGTATCTAAGGCCCTTGGAAGAGACTGAGATGAGATTTTTTTGGGGAATTAAGACATTTAAAAGCAGTAAGGGAAATAAAAATGAATACATAGATACATAAATAAAGCACATGCACAGGCCCAGACAGAACCCAGGCCCGAAAGACCCAGTAAAATTTTAAGCATTTACCCCAAGCTGATCTTCAGACTCAGGGACCTGTTTATTACTGAAGGTCTTCTATGCCACTCTACAAAGGCAAGGAGAGGTAGCTATTTTTTTTAAATGGTCAGTTTTCAACAAAAGACCACAGCAGAAAGAAAGAGGGAAATACAGGCTATTCAAAGGAACAAAATAAATCTCCATTAAAAGCCCTAGAAGAAACACCACCATAATACTGATTTTAAAAAATGAATTTTAAATAACTGTCTTAAATATGTTCAAAGAACTAAAGGAAAACAGCGACAGAGATCTAATATCAAAAAATATGTGGAAATCATAAAAAGAGGAGCCTGATAGAAATTCAAGAGCTGAAAAAAATGGTAGAAAGAAATCACTAGCAAGATTCAATGACAGAAATAAGCAAAAGAAATAATCAACAAATTTGAAGACAGGTCATTCTAAAACTATAAATCTGAAGAACAAAAGAAAACTTATTAAGAAACTAATAAAGCCCAAGGGGCTTATAGGATATCATCAAGTGTACCAAATTTATATTAGGTGAGTACAAATATATTTGCAGTTTTTACATTATTGGAGTCTGAGGAAAAGAAGAGAGAAAGGGAACTAAAGAACATTTGAAGAAATAATGGCTGAAAACTTCCCAAATTTGACATAAGACATGGATATGCAAATTCAAGAAAATAAACTTCAAAATAGATCTAAGGAAAATCACACTGAGTCACATAAACTGTTGAAAGAAAAAGACAGAGAATCTTGAAGGAAACAAGAGAAAATGATGGGTTACTTATAAGGGATATTCAATAAGCCTATCAGCAGATTTCTCAGCAGAAACTCAAAGGCCAGAGGCAATGTGATGATCCATTTAAAGTACTGAAAGAACAAAAAAATTCAGCTGAGAATTCCATTGCTGACAAAGCTGTCCTTCAAAAATTAGGGAGAACTTAAGAAATTCCAAGATAAACAAAAGCTGAGGGAGTTTATTACTAACTAGCCTTTCCCTACAAGAAATATAAAAGTGATTTTTTCAAGTTTAAATAAGAGGGAAAGGGGCAAAACAGTAACTCCAAGATATGTGAAAGCCTAAAGTTCTTCAGTCAAGTTAAATACATGGGCAGGTATTAAAGTCCTACTGCAATTTTGGTTTATAACTCAACCTTTTGCTTTTTTACAAGATTCAAAAAGCAAATTCACCAAAAATGATTACATATCTATGTTGATTGATACACAATTTATAAATATGCAATTTGTGACATCAGTAAATAAAGTGTTGGTAAAGGGATAGAGCTGGGAGGAAATAGAGATTTGGCTGTAACTGAAGTTGAGTTGGTATCACTTTAAAATTGATGATCATAATTTTAGGATGTTACATGCAATCCCCATGGTAACTACAAAAAAGAATATATAAAATTATACACAAAGGGAAATAAGAAGCAAATAAAAGTATTTCACTGCAGTGAATCAATACAAAGGAAGGCAAGGGAGGAAATGAGGGACAAAATGGCTGTAAGACATACAGAAAACAGAACATAATGGCAAAAGCATATACTTCCATATTAGTAGTTACTTTAAATGAAAATGGGTTTCATGTCCAAATTAAATATCATAGGTTGGCAAAATAAAGGATCCAACTCTATTTTGTTTACAACAGATTTACTTAGATGTGAGAACATAGCTGTAAAGTGGAAGAATGAAAGAGGTATTTCATACAAATAGTAACCAAGATAGAGCAGGAGTAGATGTTGTAATATAACACAAAATAGACTTTAAGTCAAAAACTTCTACAAGAGACAAAGAAGAACAGTATTGTGTTAATTCGTTAAAGTGCTAATTCATCAAGAAAATATAAACATATAGGCACCAAATATCAGAGCTCCAAAATATATTAAACAGCACTGATAAAATTGAGCAAAACAGATAGTTCTACTAGTAGGAGACTTTAATACTTCACTTTCAATAATGGATAGAACAACTAGACAGAACATCAATGAGAGAAAAAGAACCTGAACAATACTACAGACCAATAGGAACCAACAGAAATATATAGAATACTCCACTCAACAAAATAATTTATGTTTTTCTCAAGTGTTTTGTCCCTTATGCTTCAACACAAAAAGTCTTCATACAGAGTCTGTTGCGGGAAGTAAGGGACCCCGAACGGAGGGACTGGCTGAAGCCATGGCAGAAGAACATGGATTGTGAAGATTTCATGGACACTTATTAGTTCCCCAAATTAATACTTTTATAATTTCTTATGCCTGTCTTTACTGCACTCTCTAAACATAAATTGTGAAGATTTCATGGACGCTTGTCACTTCCCCAGTCAATACCCTTGTGATTTCCTATGCCTGTCTTTACTTTAATCTCTTAATCCTGTCATCTCATAAGCTGAGGAGGATGTATGTCGCCTCAGGACCCTCTGATGATTGCATTAACTGCACAAATTGTAGAGCATGTGTGTTTGAACAATATGAAATCTGGGCACCTTGAAAAAAGAACAGGATAACAGCAATGTTCAGGGAACAAGAGAGATAACCTTAAACTCTGACCGCCAGTGAGCTAGGCAGAACAGAGACGTATTTCTCTTCTTTCAAAAGCAAATGGGAGAAATATCACTGAATTTTCTCAGCAAGGAACATCCCTGAGAAAAAGAATGCGCCCCTGAGGGTAGGCCTCTAAAATGGCCCCCTTGGGTGTGGCTGTCTTCTATGGTTGAGCTGTAGGGATGAAATAAGCTCCAGTCTCCCATAGCGCTCCCAGGCTTATTAGGACGAGGAAATTCCCACCTAATAAATTTTGGTCAGACGGGTTGCTCTCAAACCCTGTCTCCTGATAAGATGTTATGGATGACAATGGTGCCCGAAACTTCATTAGCAATTTTAATTTCGCCCTGGTCCTCTGGTCCTGTGATCTCGCCCTGCCTCCATTTGCCTTATGATATTCTATTAACTTGTGAAGCACGTGATCTCTGTGACCCACACCCTATTCATACACTCCCTCCCCTTTGAAAATCACTAATAAAAACTTGCTGGTTTTGCGGCTTGTGGGGCATCATGGAAGCTACTGACATGTGATGTCTTCCCCAGATGCCCAGCTTTAAATTTTCTCTCTTTTGTACTCTGTCCCTTTATTTCTCAACCTGGCTGATGCTTAGGGAAAATAGAAAAGAACCTACATAACTATTGGGGGCAGGTTCCCTGATAAGAGTCTACTAACTGTGTATGCCTCCCCACTCTCCCCCACCTCTGCCTATCTAACTCTTTCCTTCTTGCAGAGTCCCTTGAGCAGGTAAATTAAAGCAGAGTCCTCTGACTGCTAAATTAAAAGTAGTAATAATGAGGCTGGGTAAGCTGTAATATATTATTTGTCTGAAAGAATGACACTCCTATCAGAAAATGATCTTCAGTTCTATTCAAAAAACTTAGCAGTAGTAAGAAATCAAATTAACAGCTTTGTGGATGCTTTGCTACTGGGAGAGCATACATTAATGAAAAGCAGAAAGGTTTGACATATTTAATATGGATTTTATATCTGAAGTCCTTATTTCCCTTCATGGCTGCAGTTTTACACCTGGTCCATAAAGCCCATGCCAGTGATGTGTACCTTAAACACTACACATCACATTACTATTAGTGCAGTTTCCAAGAGCTTACGTATGTAACTTTGTCTGCAATGAAGTTACCTTAACATAAACATTAGCATATTTATATACAATACCAAGATTTGGGGCAAAAAATGTATAAAGTTAAAGAAAATGCACATAAAAAAAGCTTTCAAATAACAAGTGATTGATTCTTTTCTAAAGAACAAAGCTTTTCCCAACAAATTGGAACAGGGATGTTAGTAAAGCTTGGTTTGACCAGAAATGAACATCTGTCACTATACTGCAATGGTCAGTAATCTCTCATGCTTTTAGTTGAGACTTCAGGGAACAGAAATTATCTTTTTAAATTAACAAATAATAATTTTACATATTCATGGGGTACATAGGATGTTTTGACATATATAAAGTATAGCAAACAGATCAGGGCAGAATTGATCTTTAACCAGTATCACATGTTAAAAGCGTAAGCCCAGCTGGGCACAGTGGCTCACGCCTGTAATCCCAGCACTTTGGGAGGCTGAGGCGGGTGGATCACGAGGTTAGGAGATCAAAACCATCCTGGCTAACACGGTGAAACGCTGTCTGTAATAAAAATACAAAAAAATTAGCCGGTCATGGTGGTGGGTGCCTGTAGTCTCAGCTGCTGGGGAGGCTGAAGCAGGAGAATGGCGTGAACCCAGGAGGTGGAGCTTGCAGTCGGTCAGCTGAGATTGCGCCAGTGCACTCTAGCCTGGGCGACAGAGCGAGACTCTGTCTCAAAAAAAAAAGTAAGCCCATGGCCTTTTTCAATAAGCAAGCAAAATATTTCCAGTTGCTCAGAAATCTACTTTTGCAAATCCTTTTGTTTAGCACTTGTTCTTAATTTATCATGCCACTTACACATCTCATATACTTGGTTCACACCAATATATCTATTAGAGTTTTGTAGTTTAGGAGAATCTTTGTTTGCTTATAGTGACTTGATTTCTGACAAAAACTCTATAGAAGTAGCGCATAAATGATAAATTTCGATGCTTTTGTTATCAGTTTTCTTCAATTTTATCAACTGTTGAATTTTGCCTCATATTGAATTCACACCTTTGTGTGTGTGTGTGTGTGTGTGTGTGTGTGTTTTAGCTGTGACCATGGCTAAACAATAGAAACACTTAAGGAAGGGGACTAAAGGTTAAAATGAACATTTAAAAAATATTGCATTGGTGGTAAATAATTTTTCACATTTGTCAATGCTTAAAAAACTGCACACTGAAAAGAGAACCTTTTACTGCAAGTCAATTACACATCAATTAAAAATAACTAAACAAAAAAAGAAACCAGATTTTTTAGTAGATATTGAGCTAAATGGTCAATTTCTCATTCAAATTTTTTTTACTATAAATATGCATGTGTGTGTTAATTGTATGTGTGTGTGTCGACTATGTTTGAAAATAACAGTCACCCTCCAGGTAGCTAACTTGACAATATATGGAAAGTTTTTATGGAGTCTCAGTCTGTACCCACATACTCCTTTTCTACCAGGCCCCAGTGGATTTGATAACTGCTTATTTGTTCAATTTGTGTACAGTTGGCTGGCTGTACTTGGATGTAAAGAGCCTTTGTAGATTCAAATAACTAGGTCAAAAATATTTGAGAAAAAATACAGTAACTAGACAACAATAAAAATAATACAAATAAAAACAGTATATCAATGTTTTACATAGCATTTACATTTTATTAGCTATTATAAGTAATCTCTAGATGATTCAAATTGTATGCAAGAAGGTGCATAAGTTATATGCAAATACTACACCATTTTATGCAAGAAACATGAACATCTGTAAGTTTTGGTATCTGCATGGGTCCTGAAATCAATCCTCTGCTGATACCAAGGGACAACTGCATTTTCAACTGTGAAATCTAGATTGTAGTTCTCCTCTTTTTACACCAAACAATCCACAAATAACCAGTTGCTCTTCTTAAGCTTTTATCTCCCTCACAACTGCAAGCTCCTTGAGGAAAGAATCTGAATTTCATTGCTGTTTTTCTAGGGTTTAACACCAGGCTTGTGAATAAATGCTTAATACATGTTTGATAAATAGCTTTACACACAAATGAAAGAAAAGGGTACGGAATTATGGAGACTATTATAAATCTCATAATTTTTCTTCTTTTGCATTACCCTCAATTTGTACTTGTAAACTATTTTTTATATAAAGTGACACCTTAGTTGTTAGTATAGCATAATTATTGCAAGGAAGTACCTCAGATTTACATATAACTGAGTTTATATTCTAGATCTGCTTAAAGGTATGTGGGTATTTAGTGTCTATAAACATTGGTTTCCCCACCTGGAAATAATTATTGTCATAAAAGTAAATGTACTAATAAAATGAATCTCTTAAGTAAAGTTAATGATAAAAATGAATCTCCTAAGCACACTGCCAGGCACTTAGCAAATGCTTGATTCAAGACAGACATTGTTATTTCTCTCATGAAATCCACTAAAAAACATATTTCTATATAACTAAAGTTTTATAAAAATAGAATGTAGTATATTTTTCCCTTCATATTTTTTTCTATAGTGGCTTACATTTTCATTCAAAATCTTAACAGAAGTTAATATTCACATAAAGAAGAGTTATCAGCAATCTGGTGTTTGACATATAGATATCTTAATGATAGTGAATATCTGCCATTTATTTCAGTTGCTACGTGTTTATAATTAAATACATTTTGAATTAGATTTTCAAGCCTCAGGCTGGTATTAATTGCTAATCATTTCATGCATTTGTTTAGATAGAATCAATTCTTGAAAAGTACAGTTGAAATTCAAGGAGCAGATAGATCCTTATCTATTAAAGAAAAGTGGATCATGCTTCTTTGTTATCTTAGTTACCATAAAAGTAAAAAATTCCTAGCAGGATATCTGCCTTTGGAGGAGGCAAATGAAGAATGTGAGAAGGAGAGCATCTGGGTAAAAGGTACAGAACTTGTGACACTTTATGTGAATATGGAAATTAGACCTTTAGCTTTATATCAAGCATTTAATATTCTCATACAACTCCCAATTTCTCATTATGAGAAAGAAGAAATTCAGAATCTGGAGCATTGGTTCTTAATATTGGCAGCATTTTAGAATTATTTAGGAAACTTTAAAAACTGCTGATTTTGTATGTCCTGTCTCTGGAGATTCTGATTTAATTCACATGAGGTGTGGCCTGGGCACTGGGCTTGCTACAAGCTCCTTGAGTGATTCTTAAATGCATTAAAGTTTGAGAACCACTGACCTAAAGAAAAGGGAATGAGGCCGAGTTCAAGTAAATACTACAAAGCTTCTTCCCCAGTACCAGTTTGGAATAAGAAAAGAAGTAGTAAAATATGGTGATTCCCATGTGAGTAGCTAACTTTAGTTTACATAGTATGTTTCTTGATGATGTAACTTGACACCTTTCATCAATAAAGTTGTGACAAATTTTCTAAAAACCTTATTTAGCTCACTCAGATTTTTCCTTTTCTAAATTAACCTATTCCAAAACATATTAGTCTCCAGTGTGACTATAATTTGGGCAATTTAAAGAAAAATGTTTTCTGTCGTAAGTAGTGGACACCAGAGGGGAAATTATGATATTCAAATTATAACTTCATCTCTACAATAAGACAGCATAGCTAATCTTTCACCTTTAAAAAATTCAAATATTCTTGACAACATACTAAATAATATAGTATGAAGTGGATCTACTTATATTTCTTTCCTGATGTCGGAAAAAATTGTCTGTTTTACAAGTGATATTCATGGTAAAAATTCCAAATGTATGGGAATCATTACAATTCTTGTTCTCCACACCTCTGATTTCTGTATTAAAGTCCATTAAAAAGCATGAAGGTGATGTATAGTGTGCCCTCAAAGCTTTCAGAGTGAATAATATCCAGCTTTTCTGGTGCTTAACACACTGTCTAGTGATAACGGTAATGATGAATTTCTATGCAGACTCCCTCAGATATTAGGAAAATTGTTTCCCTTAACTCACATTAGATGCTCAAGTTTTACATCAGTTGGCTGTCTCTGAGAAATACCTCTTAAGAGCCAAAAATATTACTTCACTTAGACAACTGTAGGTATTTTGCAAACAACACACCATGACTGGGAATTGCAAATAAAAGGTAAAATAAATAAATGTGCTCCTTGTAGGTCTGGGCTTTATGTTAGGCAGGGAAATACTAACACGGTTTAAACTAGAGCTGTATCTCAATTTTATGAGCACCTGATTTTGTAGCCACAGTAAAGTGTTTGAGAGATTTGTATCCACACTACTTACAAAAATATTCCATACTCTGAGCTTGCCAATAAAAGAGAGTCTTTATTTGAATAGTTCAGACTAAAATTGGGATGGATAAAAGAAGTAGAATAATGCCAACATAAAGAACAACAAAATAATTGCAATGTGTTCAATATATCTAACAACTAGTAGCTCAATTTTGTTATTTTACTCAGGGAGATACAAAACACACCAAGATCCTTTATGGTCACCCATCTTATAATCTATGTCATTTCCTTTCACCTCTGCTGAAATGACCATAGTGCATTCTTAACATTTTGACATACCAAATACTACCATAAGGATGTCATTCTTCCTGCCTCTTTATTCACAATCATCTTGTATGCCACCGTTAGATTTTAAATCATATACATTATTCATCTCACCTATTTAATTAAAAATACTTTTATTAAACATTAAGTTCTATACACTATATGAAATATATAGAATATAATGGTGGGAAATAAATGACAGTTTTACTGCCTTCAATGTCTTTGTAGTCTCAACATAAAAACTTGGTTAAAAAAGAAAGTACTACAAACTTAATTTCAGAACTCTGTTACTGCTCATTGGAACCATTTATTTTAATATTGCCCAGTTACAGTTTTCAGTTAGGAAATGCGGAAACTAATATTATTTCCAATAGGATTAACGAGAGCATTGAGAAGATTACTTTTGGAAAGTATCTGGCACATTGGAGTGCTCTGAAGGTGGCATTTGACTATGATGTATGCTTTCAAGTACACCTATTTTCTACTGGATAAAGTCATATAAGAGCATGTCAGCAATACATTTTTCACACAGGACTTTATCATTTCCCTATAAATATCTTCAATTTTAGTCTGGTCTAATGTCCATCATCTTAAATATACTTGTACATTTTTTCCTTTTTTAGTTTTGTTTATGTTATCTTCCCAAAGTATAACTGTTTCCATCTTCTGTGAGATTCTTCTCCATAACTTGATGTAAACTCTGTTCTTTCTTTGATCTGAAAGTCTGTATAATTACTTTTCTGCACCCGTTCCTTCTCAAATCATATATTTGATAATGTCATGATGGATCCTGCTACACTATCCAAATGCTAACCTATTCTAGAGCAGAAACAAGCACCTCTCTGCACTGCACCTCTTTTACTACTGTATATATGGAAGGAATTATGAGGTATCTGTTGATTGACCCATTTTGACACACAAAATAATGATTAAAATAAAATAGTGAATCTGCTTTGTAACCTGATGTGATATGGTATAGAGTGAAGAAAAACATACTAGGTTGCACAATAAAAAATGCATTGAAGTTGAAATGAACGGTCTGGGTCTAGAGGTCTATGTCTATTTTTAATAGCATGACATCGTCTAGATGTTTGCCCCTCCAAATCTCATGTTGGAATGTAATCCTTGATATTGTAGGTGGGGCAGGGAGGGAGGTGTTTGGGTCATAAGAGTGAATCCCTCATGAATGACCTGGTGCTGTCCTTACGATACTGAGTGAGTTCTCATGAGATCTAGTTGTTTAAAAGTGTGTGGCACCTCCCCACTCTCCCTCTTGCTCCTGCTTTTCCTATGTAACATGCTGGCTCCCTGTGGCCTTCTGCCATGATTGTAAGCTTCCTGAAGCCTCACCAGAAGCAGATCCCAGCACCATGCTACTTATAAAGCCTGCAGAACTATAAGCCAATTAAACGTTTTTTTCTTTATAATTTACCCAGCCTCAGGTATTTCTTTATAGTAATAAAATGGCCTAACACAGAATATTGGTACTCAGGGGTGGGACATTGCTATAAAGATACCTGAAAATGTGGAAGTGGCTTTGGAAGTGGGTAATGGGAAAAGGTTTGAAGAGTTTGGAGGGATCAGAAGAAGACAGGAAGATAAGGGAAAGTTTGGAACTTCTTAGAGACTTGTTGAATGGTTGTAACCAAAATGTTCATAGAAATATGGACAGTGAAGTCCAGGCTGATGAGGTCTCAGATGGAAAAAAGAAAGTTATTGGAAACTAGAGTAAAGATCACCCATGTTACACCTTAGCAAAGAGCTTGGCACATGGTGTTTATGCTCTAGGGATCTATGGAAGTTTGAATTTAAGAATGATGTCCTACAGTATCTGGTGGAAGAAATTTCTAAGAAATGTGTTCAAGATACGGCTTGGCTGCTTCTAACAGCCTATGACCAAATACAGGAGCAAATACATGACCTAAATTTGGAACATCTATTTAAAAGGGACACAATATCAGTTTGGAAAATTTGCAGCCTGGCAGTATGGTAGAGAAAAAATCTAAACAGGCTGTGGAGCAACCACTTGTTAAAGAGATTAATATGACTAAAAGTGCTAATATCCAAGACAATAGCAAAAAGGCCTCAAAGATATTTCAGAAATCTTCTAGGTTGTCCCTGTCATCACAGGCCCAGAGGCCTAGGAGGAAAGAATGGTTTCAAGGTCTAGGTCCATGGCACCAATGACCTGTGCCACCTTGGGAGGATGCTCTTCACATCTTGACTGCTACAGCTACAGCTGTGGCTCGAAGGCCCCAGGTACAGCTCAGGCTGACACTGGAGGGCATACCCATAAGGCTTAGTGGCTTTCATGTGATATTAAGCTTGTGGGTGCAGAGAATGCAAAAATGAAGGAGGCTTGGTGGCTTCCACTTAGATTTCAGAGGATGTGTGAGATAGCCTGGGTGCCCAGGCAGACTCTTGCTGCAAGAGTAGAGCCCTCACAGATAATCTCTACTAGGGCAATGACTAGAGAAAATATGGGTTGGCATTCCCACACAGAGTCCCCACTGGGGCACTGCCTAGTGGAGTTGTGAGAAGGAGGCTGCAGCCCAAGTTAGAATGGTAGGTATACCAGCAGCTTGCACCCTGCACCTCAAAAAGCCACAGACACTTAATTCCAACCTGTGAGGACAGCTGTGGGGGCTACAGCCTACAAAGCCACAGGGGCTGAGCTGTCCAAGACCTTGGGAGCCCATCCCTTGCAGTAATGTGCTCTAGATGTTGGCCATGGAGTCAAAAGAGATTGTTTTGGAACTTTAACATTTAGTGATATTCCTGCTAGGTTTCAAACTTGCATGGAGCCTATTGCCCCTTTCTTTTGGCCAATTTCTTCCCTTTGGAATGGTAATGTTTACCCAAGGCGTGAACTACCACTGTATCTTGGGAGTACATAACTTGTTTTAATTTTGCAGGTTCATAGGTAAACGGAAGTGTGTCTCAGGTGTAACTTAGGACCTTAGACTTGATGCTGGAATGGGTTAAGACTTTTGGGGACTATTGGCAGCGGATGATTATATTTTTCAATGTGAAGAGGACATAATATTTGGGGGCCAGCAGTGGAATAATATGGTTTGCATGTTGGTTCTTCTGCCCAAATCTCATGATGAAATGTAATTCCCAGTGGTGGAGGTGGGGCCTGGAAGGAGTGGGGCCTGGAAGGAGATGGGTCATGTGGGCAGACTACTCCTGAATTTCTTGGTGCTATCCTTATGATAGTGAGTTTGTTCTTGTGAGATCTGGTTGTTTGAAAGTGTGTGGCACCTCCCCACTTTTTCTCTCTTACTCCTTCTCTCGCCATGCTGGCTTTCTGTGGCCTTCTGCCATGATTGTACGCTTCCTGAGGCCTCACCAGAAGCAGACGCCAGCACCATGTTTCCTATATAGCCTTCAGAACCATGAGCCAATTAAAACTTTTTTTGTTTATAAATTATGCAGTCTCAGGTGTTTCTTTATAGCAATGCAAGAATGGCCTAATACAAAAAAACAACAAAGAGATGTAAAATAAGGCATAGTTGAAGAGAAGGGATCATTAATGATGCTTTGGAGAAGATAATCATGTTGTGTGTTCCTTTCTTGGAACATTTGTATACCTGCCAAAGTACAGTGATATGAATATGTTTCATATGGACATGCCAAACTTCTTAATGACAAAGGACTTGTTTTCTTTTTCCCTTACATCTTTTATTCTCTTTCCCCTTCTCTCAACAATGCACACTCTTCCTTTCTGTCTGCCTGTTATATAGTAAAGTATCTGGCATGTGACAGTTGTTCAATTGGCTCAAGAATTAAGTAGCTAATGATTGAGGAGTACATGAGAAGAATAAAAATTTTTTTTCTTTTTTTTTTTTTTCTTTTTAGAGTCTCACTCTATCACCCAGGCTGGAGTGCAGTGGCATGATCTTGGCTCACTGCAACCTCCACCTCTTGGGTTCAAGTGATTCTGGTGCCTCAGTCCCCCAAATAGCTGGGAGTACAGGCATGGTGATGCCCGGCTTTTTTTGTATTTTTAGTAGAGACTGGGTTTCACCACATTGGCCAGGCTGGTCTTGAACTCCTGCCGTAAGTGATTCTCCTGCCTCGACCTCCTAAAATGCTGGGATTACAGGCATGAGCCACCACATCCAGCCAAATCTTTCTAGATTGAAACATTAAAACCCAAACCACTGTTATTCTGATCCTCATTACAAATGTTAATTTCAAGCTAAGAAGTTTGCCTGAAACTCTCATGTGGGGGTTATTTTCATTACAGATATTGAACTTTTAATTTTTCTCTCAAATTCCAGAAGAACTTTCCTCATGTCTTTTTAACTTGCTTGTTGACAAGGTGCAATGCTTGTCATTATATCTAATAGATTATTTGGGATATCTTACTTTTGCTTACCTCATTTGACTTCTTATTTTGAAAGACTTCTAAAACTAAAAAGAATACTTTGCTATCTGTAAAATGAGACATGAAAAGTGCTCCTTCAGTTCAAGATCAAATCCCATGTTCTGTCTGTAACCAGTAAACTGCTAAACACACTAACCCCACCAAGATGTTGAGCATTTACAGGTCTATTAAGTATTTCGGGACAAAAATATTTGTTATGTTATTTTAAAAGTAGTTGTGGCAGTATCCACAGGTCTTCTAAGCTTGCCTCTTCCAGTGTGATACCACTTCCTATGAGCCAGAGATAGGGCTTCTTGGTCTATAGTATTCTCAATGGCATTGGATCCAAGGTAGAGCCTCCATCCCAAAATTGGGACAGAAGAAGAAAGCATCTACTTCTGTGCTGCATTTGCCTGGAATGTAATCTTACCAATAAATTGCTGGGGACAGTATGAGAAATGGTGGCACCTTGATCATACTAGTAGAAAGCCGTCCTCCCGAGAGCTGGAGAGAGAGAAAACTCTGCGTTCTTCACCACACCCGATTGGAGTACAGTTTCTGTATTGCTGAGTTGGGAGCACAAAGAAAGTAGGTCTCAATTTACATACTACAGATTCTCACTGTTCTTACCAAGTTTTACCTGATTTTCTTGTATGGATGTTTCTTCATTTGCTGCATGCACATAAGACCATTTCCCGAGACTTTAAAATGTTTGTTTTTGTTGTTTTGTTATTTTTAATTTCTACTAGTTTCACTGGGAAGTATGTCCATGGAGCTCCTCATGCTGTCACGGTGGAAGTGAAAGCCTTGAATCTAAATATGAAATTAAAAGTAACAATTACGGATGGTTATTTTAAAAGCATTTTCTATAGAAATTACTGTAATCATAGGGCAATAAAATTGAATCTCTGCATGATACTTTATGTGAAGAATAAGATTAATTCCTACTATGAAATGAAAAAAAGGTGCTGAGATTTTAAACATCTGAGCTGCATTTTTAATTTCTCCTTCTAAATCAATGTCTTTTACCATTCATAAAAGCAATTAAAAATTTTCACTTTACTAAATTAAGTTACCACATTATTTCCAAAATTAAAAAAAGACATTTTTAAGTTTGCAATGCAAATTATAAATCAATTCATCTTTTAAGACTGGTTTGTCAAGGAGCTCCAAGCAAGGAAATTTCTTGAAAAATAAGAGAAAAGAGCATTCTATATACTTCATGGCCTGGAGAAACTTAACTGCTTTGATTGAACAATTTAAGAAACATAAAATCATACAAATGATGTTACTTTAGGTGATCTAATATAACTTTCAAATTTTAAAAGATGAGAATACTGTTTTCAAGTATGTGAAATTGTGGGTTGTTATATACAAATCTATAAATATGTTATTAACAGAATGTTAATATGTTAATATATAAATGTCCTTCATTAGCAGAATGAAGGACAAAAACCATATAATAAAGGGCACGTATGAAAAACCCACAGGTAACATTATAATCAACAGTAGAAAACTGAAATTTTTTCCTCAAGACCAGGAGGAAGACAAGCATTCCCACTTTCACCATTTCTATTCACTATAGTACCAAAAGTTTAAACAAGCAATTAGGCAAGAGAAAGAAATAAAAGGCATCTATATTAGAAAAAAGTTTTATTGTCTGTGTTAGCTGATGACATAATCACCCTAAAGAGTCCATCAGAAAATAGTAAGAACTAATAAGCAAATTCAGTAAAATTTCAGCATATAAAGTCATAGAAAAATCGGTAGTATTTCTATACACTATCAGTGAACTATCAAAAAATAAATCTAGAAAAAAATCTCATTTACAATAGAAAAAAAATGTAAAAATGAATTTTAAGTGGAAGTAAAATATCTATACACTTAAGTTTATAAAACATTGATAAAAGATATTGAAGACACAACTAAATAGAGATCTCCCATGTTCATGAATGAGAATATTGCTAAAATTTTCATACTACCCAAAGCAATTCCTGTTAAAATTCTAATTTGTTTAGAACCACAAAAGAATCCAAATAGCCAAAGCAATCTTGAGAAAAAAAATAAACTGAAGGCATCACACTACCTGATTTTGAAATAAACATAAATTTATAATAACCAACACACCATTGTACAGTCATAAAGAAAAACAAGTAGACTAGTGGAAGAGAATGGAGAACCCAGAAATAAATTCATCTATTTATAATCAATTAGTTTTTGACAAGATGCCAAGGACACACAATAAGGAAGACATAGTTTCTTTAAAAAATGGTGTTGATAAAACTGGACATCCTCATCCAAAATAATAAAATTAGACTCATCTCACAGCATATACAAAAATCAACTCAGAATGGATTAAGTCTCAGTTACAAGACCTAAAACTGTAATACTGCTAATAGAAAACAAAGAAAAAGCTTCATGATATTGATCTGGGCAATCATTTTTTGACTATGGCCCAAAAAGCACAAGCGGCAGAAACAAACAGAAAAGACAAATGTGAGTATATGAAATAAGACGCTTTTGCACAGAAAAAGATACAATCAACAGAGTGAAGAGACAAGCTACAAAACCGGAGAAAATATTTTTAAACCATACATCTGACAAGGACTTAATATAAATTATGTGAGAAACTCAAACAACTCAACAGCAAGAAAACAAATAAAACAGTTAAAAGATGGGCAAAGGACCTGAACAGACATTTCTCAAAAGAAGGCCTACAAATGACAAACAGGTAGATTTAAAAATTCTCAATATCACCAATCATCAGAGAAATGAAAATGAAAGCCACAATGAGATACCTTAAACTTGTTACAATGGCTGTTATCAAAAAGACAAAAGAAAAGTGTTGACAAGGATTGGAGAAAAGGGAATATTGGCATGCTGTTGGCGTGTATGTAAATTAGTACAGCCATTATGGAAAACAGTATGGCAACTCCTCAAAAATTTAAAATAGAACTACCATATGATTCAGCCAACTCCACTACGTGGTACATATGCAAAGGAAATAAAGCCTGTATATTGAAGAGATATCTGCATTCCCATTTCATTCAGGCATTATTCACTATAGTCAATGTAATAATTGATCAAAAGATTAATAAGAAAATGTTATATATATACATACATACACACACACAGTAGAATACTGTTCAGCTTTAAAACAGAAGTCTATCCTGTGATTTGTAACATGGATCTGGAGAAAATTAAGTGAATAAGCCAGGCACAGAAAGACAAATACCGTGTGATCTCACTTTTTTTTTTTTTTTAGGTATTTTTTTTTATTATTATTATACTTTAGGTTTTAGGGTACATGTGCACAATGTGCAGGTTTGTTACATATGTATCCATGTGCCATGTTGATTTCCTGCACCCATTAACTCGTCATTTAGCATTAGGTATATCTCCTAATGCTCTCCCTCCCCCCTCCCCCAACCCCACAACAGTCCCCGGAGTGTGATGTTCCCCTTCCTGTGTCCATGAGTTCTCATTGTTCAATTCCCACCTATGAATGAGAACATGTGGTGTTTGGTTTTTTGTCCTTGGGATAGTTTACTGAGAATGATGTTTTCCAGTTTCATCCATGTCCCGACAAAGGACACGAACTCATCATTTTTTATGGCTGCATAGTATTCCATGGTGTATATGTGCCACATTTTCTTAATCCAGTCTATCGTTGTTGGACATTTGGGTTGGTTCCAACTCTTTGCTATTGTGAATAGTGCCGCAATAAACATATGTGTGCATGTGTCTTTATAGCAACATGATTTATAGTCCTTTGGGTATATACCCAGTAATGGGATGGCTGGGTCAAATGGTATTTCTAGTTCTAGATCCCTGAGGAATCGCCACACTGACTTCCACAATGGTTGAAGTAGTTTACAGTCCCAACAACAGTGGAAAAGTATTCCTATTTCTCCACATCCTCTCCAGCACCTGTTGTTTCCTGCTTTTTTAATGATGGCCATACTAACTGGTGTGAGATGGTATCTCACTGTGGTTTTAATTTGCATTTCTCTGATGGCCAGTGATGATGAGCATTTCTTCATGTGTTTTTTGGCTGCATAAATGTCTTCTTTTGAGAAGTGTCTGTTCATGTCCTTTGCCCACTTTTTGATGGGATTGTTTGTTTTTTCTTGTAAATTTGTTTGAGTTCATTTTAGATTCTGGATATTAGCCCTTTGTCAGATGAGTAGGTTGCAAAAATTTTCTCCCATTCTGTAGGTTGCCTGTTCACTCTGATGGTAGTTTCTTTTGCTGTGCAGAAACTCTTTAGTTTAATTAGATCCCATTTGTCCATTTTGGCTTTTGTTGCCATTGCTTTTGGTGTTTTAGACATGAAGTCCTTGCCCACGCCTATGTCCTGAATGGTATTGCCTAGGTTTTCTTGTAGGATTTTAATGGTTTTAGGTCTAACATTTCAGTCTTTAATCCATCTTGAATGAATTTTTGTATAAGGTGTAAGGAAGGGATCCAGTTTCAGCTTTCTACATATGGCTAGCCAGTTTTCCCAGCACCATTTATTAAATAGGGAATCCTTTCCCCATTTCTTGTTTTTGTCAGGTTTGTCAAAGATCAGATAGTTGTAGATATGCAGCATCATTTCTGAGGACTCTGTTCTGTTCCATTGATCTATGTCTCTCTTGTGGTACCAGTACCATGATGTTTTGGTTACTGTAGCCTTGTAGTATAGTTTAAAGTCAGGTAGCATGATGCCTCCAGCTTTGTTCTTTTGGCTTAGTATTGACTTGGCGATGCAGGCTCTTTTTTGGTTCCATATGAACTTGAAAGTAGTTTTTTCCAAATCTGTGAAGAAAGTCATTGGTAGCTTGATGGGGATGGCATTGAATCTATAAATTACCTTGGGCAGTATGGCCATTTTCACGATATTGATTCTTCCAACCCATGAGCATGGAATGTTCTTCCATTTGTTTGTATCCTCTTTTATTTCATTGAGCAGTGGTTTGTAGTTCTCCTTGAAGAAGTCCTTCACATCCCTTGTAAGTTGGATTCCTAGGTATTTTATTCTCTTTGAAGCAATTGTGAATGGGAGTTCACTCATGATTTGGCTCTCTGTTTGTCTGTGATTGGTGTACAAGAATGCTTGTGATTTTTGTAAATTGATTTTGTATCCTGAGACTTTGCTGAAGTTGCTTATCAGCTTAAGGAGATTTTGGGCTGAGGCAACGGGGTTTTCTAGATATATCATCATGTTGTCTGCAAACAGGGACAGTTTGACTTCCTCTTTTCCTAATAGAATACCCTTTATTTCCTTCTCCTGCCTGATTGCCCTGGCCAGAACTTCCAACACTATGTTGAATAGGTGTGGTGAGAGAGGGCATCCCTGTCTTGTGCCAGTTTTCAAAGGGAATGCTTCCAGTTTTTGCCCATTCAGTATGATATTGGCTGTGGGTTTGTCATAGATAGCTCTTATTATTTTGAGATATGTCCCATCAATACCTAATTTATTGAGAGTTTTTAGCATGAAGAGTTGTTGAATTTTGTCAAAGGCCTTTTCTGCATCTATTGAGATAATCATGTGGTTTTTTCTTTGGTTCTGTTTATATGCTGGATTACATTTATTGATTTCCATATGTTGAACCAGCCTTGCATCCCAGGGATGAAGCCCACTTGATCATGGTGGATAAGCTTTTTGATGTGCTGCTGGATTCGGTTTGCCAGTATTTTATTGAGGATTTTTGCATCAATGTTCATCAAGGATATTGGTCTGAAATTCTCTTTTTTGGTTGTGTCTCTGCCAGGCTTTGGTATCAGGATGATGCTGGCCTCATAAAATGTGTTAGGGAGGATTCCCTCTTTTTCTATTGATTGGAATAGTTTCAGAAGTAATGGTACCAGTTCCTCCTTTTACCTCTGGTAGAATTCGGCTGTGAATCCATCTGGTCCTGGACTCTTTTTGGTTGGTAAGCCATTGATTATTGCCACAATTTCAGAGCCTGTTATTGGTCTATTCACAGATTCAACTTCTTCCTGGTTTGGTCTTGGGAGGGTGTATTTGTCGAGGAATTTATCCATTTCTTCTAGATTTTCTAGTTTATTTGCATAGAGGTGTTTGTAGTATTCTCTGATGGTAGTTTGTATTTCTGTGGGCTCTGTGGTGATATCTCCTTTATCATTTTTTATTGTGTCTATTTGATTCTTCTCTCTTTTCTTCTTTATTAGTCTTGCTAGCAGTCTATCAGTTTTGTTGATCTTTTAAAAAACAGCTCCTGGATTCATTGATTTTTTGAAGGGCTTTCTGTGTCTCTATTTCCTTCAGTTCTGCTCTGATTTTAGTTATTTCTTGCCTTCTGCTAGCTTTTGAATGTGTTTGCTCTTGCTTTTCTAGTTCTTTTAATTGTGATGTTAGGGAGTCAATTTTGGATCTTTCCTGCTTTCTCTTGTGGGCATTTAGTGCTATAAATTTCCCTCTACACACTGCTTTGAATGTGTCCCAGAGATTCTGGTATGTTGTGTCTTTGTTCTCATTGGTTTCAAAGAACATCTTTATTTCTGCCTTCATTTCGTTATGTACCCAGTAGTCATTCAGGAGCAGGTTGTTCAGTTTCCATGCAGTTGAGCGGTTTTGAGTGAGTTTCTTAATCCTGAGTTCTAGTTTGATTGCACTGTGGTCTTTGTTATAATTTCTGTTCTTTTACATTTTCTGAGGAGAGCTTTACTTCCAAGTATGTGGTCAATTTTGGAATAGGTGTCATGTGGTGCTGAAAAAAAATGTATATTCTGTTGATTTGGGGTGGAGAGTTCTGTAGATGTCTATTAGGTCCACTTTGTGCAGAGCTGAGTTCAATTCCTGGGTGTCTTTGTTAACTTTCTGTCTCGTTGATCTGTCTAATGTTGACAGTGGGGTGTTAAAGTCTCCCATTATTATTGTGTGGGAGTCTAAGTCTCTTTGTAGGCCACTCAGGACTTGCTTTATGAATCTGGGTGCTCCTGTATTGGGTACATATATATTTAGGATAGTTAGCTCTTCTTGTTGAATTGATCCCTTTATCATTATGTAATGGCTTTCTTTGTCTCTTTTGATCATTGTTGGTTTAAAGTCTATTTTATCAGAGACTAGGATTGCAACCCCTGCCTTGTTGTTTCCCATTTGCTTGTTAGATCTTCCTCCATCCTTTTATTTTGAGTCTATGTGTGTCTCTGCACGTGAGATGGGTTTCCTGAATACAGCACACTGATGGGTCTTGACTCTTTATCCAGTTTGCCAGTCTGTGTCTTTTAATTGGTGCATTTAGTCCATTTACATTTAAAGTTAATATTGTTGTGTGTGAATTTGATCCTGTCACTACGATGTTAGCTGGTTATTTTGCTCGTTAGTTGATGCAGTTTCCTCCTAGCCTCCATGATCTTTACAATTTGGCATGATTTTGCAGTGGCTGGTACTGTTTGTTCCTTTCCATGTTTAGTGCTTCCTTCAGGAGTCTTTTAGGGCAGGCCTGGTGGTGACAAAATCTCTCAGCATTTGCTTGTCTGTAAAGTATTTTATTTCTCCTTTACTTATGAAGCTTAGTTTGGCTGGATATGAAATTCTGGGTTGAAAATTCTTTTCTTTAAGAATGTTGAATATCGGCCCCCACTCTCTTCTGGCTTGTAGAGTTTCTGCCGAGAGAGCAGCTGTTAGTCTGATGGGCTTCCCTTTGTGGGTAACCTGAACTTTCTCTCTGGCTGCTCTTAACATTTTTTCCTTCCTTTCAACTTTGGTGAATCTGACAATTATGTGTCTTGAAGTTGCTCTTCTCGAGGAGTATCTTTGTGGCATTCTTTGTATTTCCTGAATCTGAATGTTGGCTTGCCTTGCTAGATTGGGGAATTTCTCCTGGACAATATCTTGCAGAGTGTTTTCCAACTTGGTTCCATTCTCCCCGTCATTTTCAGGTACACCAATCAGACGTAGGTTTGGTCTTTTCACATAGTTCCAAATTTCTTGGAGGCTTTGTTCGTTTCTTTTTATTCTTTTTTCTCTAAACTTCCCTTCTCACTTCATTTCATTCATTTCATCTTCCATCACTGATACCCTTTCTTCCAGTTGATCGCATCAGCTACTGAGGCTTCTGCAATCTTTCTGTAGTTCTTGATACTTGGCTTTCAGCTCCATCAGCTACTTTAAGCCCTTCTCTCCTTTGGTTATTCTAATTATCCATTCGTCTAATTTTTTTTCAAAGTTTTTAACTTCTTTGCTATTGTTTTGAATTTCCTCCCATAGCTCGGAGTAGTTTGATCGTCTGAAGCCTTCTTCTCTCAACTCGTCAAAGTTGTTCTCCATCCAGCTTTGTTCCATTGCTGGTGAGGAACTGTGTTCCTTTGGAGGAGGAGAGGTGCTCTGCTTTTTAGAGTTTCCAGTTTTTCTGCTCTGTTTTTTCCCCATCTTTGTGGTTTTATCTACTTTTTGTCTTTGATGATGGTGATGTACAGATGGGTTTTTGGTGTGGATGTCCTTTCTGTTTGTTAGTTTTCCTTCTACCAGACAGGACCCTCAGCTGCAGGTCTGTTGGAGTTTACTAGAGGTCCACTCCAGACCCTGTTTGGCTGGGTGTCAGCAGCGGTGGCTGCAGAACAGCGGATTTTTGTGAGACCACAAATTCAGCTGTCTGATAGTTCCTCTGGAAGTTTTATCTCAGAGGAGTACCTGGCCGAGTGAGGTGTCAGTCTGTCCCTACTGGGGTGTGCCTCCCAGTTAGGCTGCTTGGGGGTGAGGGACCCACTTTAGGAGGCAGTCTGTCCGTTCTCAGATCTCCAGCTGCGTGCTGGGAGAACCACTACTCTCTTCAAAGCTGTCAGTCAGACAGGGACATTTAAGTCTGTGGAGGTTCCTGCTGAATTTTTGTCTGTGCCCTGCCCCCAGAGGTGGAGCCTACAGAGGCAGGCAGGCCTCCTTGAGCTGTGGTGGGCTCCACCCAGTTCGAGCTTCCTGGCTGCTTTGTTTACCTAAGCAAGCCTGGGCAATGGCGGGCGCCCCTCCCCTGCCTCGCTGCCGCCTTGCAGTTTGATCTCAGACTGCTGTGCTAGCTATCAGCGAGACTCCCTGGGCATAGGACCCTCTGAGCCAGGTGCAGGACACAATCTCCTAGTGTGCTGTTTTCCAGGCCCGTTGGAAAAGCACAGTATTAGGGTGGGACTGACCTGATTTTCCAGGTGCCGTCTGTTACCCCTTTCTTTGACTATGAAAGGGAACTCCCTGACCCCTTGCACTTCCCGAGGCAGGCAATGCCTCGCCCTGCTTCGGCTCGCGCACAGTGCACTGCACCAAGTGTCCTGCACCCACTGTTTGGCACTCCCTAGTGAGATGAACCCGGTACCTCAGACGGAAATGCAGAAATCACCCATCTTCAGTGTCACTCAGGCTGGGAGCTGTAGACCGGAGCTGTTCCTATTTGGCCATCTTGGCTCCACCCCCACCTTTTTTAGTTTAATTACTTTATTTTTATAGCTTATTTTCCTTCCTCATGTTCAGCATTTCTTTTAATAAAAATATGTGATAAATTTATCAATTTATATTCAAAGTGGTAAATTGTCAAAGAAGCTTTATCCTACTGGTTTTGTTACATTATATTTTCATTTTACATCATTCTGAGTATTTTATTTCACAAAATGAGCTTTCTTTTGACCTAAGATTTATCTACATTTTAAAAATATTTTCAAACATATGTCTTTTTACAATTTTTTTTATAATTATTTCATACATTTCAATCAATAATTATACATTTAATATCTCTACAGTCAAATTTCTCTTAGGAATATTTCCAGGCTTGTTTGAGAATATACTTCTCTGGAAGGGCTTTGTTTTACTTCTGTCAGACTCCCCAAATTACTGACAATTTATTACCATATTTTTTATTTCTCAGCTTGAATTATCACACACATCATAAATTCATTTTCAAAATCTATTTGTGGGCTCTTCTATGGATATAATTATTAGAGGATGTTATTTTTACCATAAAAAAGCGTAACTTTTTTTTTCATTTCATTAAAAATGAAATCTTTCCCCAGCAAAGGGAGGCTACATGAAATTATTTCTTTCAAAGTTTTTTCTTTAGAGAAGTAGTCCCCAGGATCTTGGCTTCCCATGGGAGCTGGAGCTCAGCTCTCCTCCTAGTTCCTGCCAAAACTCTGGCTTCCCTGTTTAAAGTAGACAGCTCTAGGCTCTAGGTCTGATGAATAGGCAAAAGTCCTTGAGGCAACTCAATTTTGGAATCTTGCTAGCATTCTGATTTTCATCTTTTCCCTCTTTTGTTTTGGTCCTTATGTGTTTCCTTTATTTTTTTATGAATATAACTACATTCTCCGAAGGCTATTGGCCATATTTTACCCATTTTCCTAGGATTAATTATTACCTTGAGGAAATTTCAGAATATTCACTGTTAAGAGAAGTGGAAGGCATTGCCTTGTTTGTGATTACAAGTATTCCTGAAAATCCAGTTGTTGACCATATATACCCAACCATTTTAACCTTAATTCTAACAGACACCTCAGTTCTCACCCTTCTCCTCTTATTTGCTGGATGGCTATCTTGTTTTACCTGTCCTCCTTTCCAGTCTCTGCAGTTTCCCAGTGATTCATTCCATCTTAATAAATGCAGGCAGCATGTCTTAAACAGCCCTCTCTGTGTCCTCCATCTGCCTAGTATAATATTTTGACTAGAGTACAACTTTCAAGACATCTTAATTGATTTTAAAATTTATACCAAAGAATCCATCTGAAACAAAACAATTTATATGATGTAAGTTTGTTAGTGAATTAGATTTAGGTATTTTTAATATAAGTAAATGTACATTCACTCTGCTACTAGCCAGACACTGCATGACATATGAGAGCCATTTTCTCTTTAGGTTAACCCTCTTTATTATACTACTACTTTCTGTTCATAACCTACACTGTTTCTGACTGCTCTTGGAATTCCAGGGTACTCTCACTAGCTCTCTGTTAATTTGGACTTTAACAAGGTCATCATGTAAATGAAGAGTACTAAATGGTTTTATTTATATATTTATTTATTTATTTTTGATGCAGGCTCTGAGTTAGGCGAGGGGCATGTAAATTTTGAGTTAAATTCAGAGACACTGGAAATACCAAAGAGATACCCACTGTTATTTTTCACAAATGCGTTGGGCTGACAGGTTGTTTAATATCAACAGAATAATGTGTGCCCTGACATTTTCAAATTGTCTAGGAACTTTTAGAACTGAATACTTCATCATGCATTTAGTTCTTCAGTGTTCTTTTCAGAAAACTCTTCCTGCCTGAAATAAGTGTATGACATTAGATTTCCTTCTAAGAAGAGCACAAATAAGTCTCCCCTTTTAAGAATGATTTCCAGTATTCAAATCAGATAGAAATTTTAGGCAGACCTGAATATACATTTATATTTATATCAATTTAACATTTATATGTATCAGATAATTGCTTTGATAAGACGAGAATGAAAGTTAACTAAATTTTGCAGGGGATGGAAACAAACTATTTCCAACAACCACCTTACTTGTTTGTAATGTTTAGTTTCATGAAAGCACTTGTATCAAGTATACAGAACAGCTTTACTTTAGGAAACAAAATAAATGAGCTTTACTTAAGAAATGAGAGAACAATTTTTAAAAGAATGAATAGTATTTGGTTTACTGTTTTCTCAAAGTATAAATGTATTAAACAAATGCCACCTTACCATTGTATATAGTAATTAATACTGAGTGTAATTAAACACAAACAAACACAGTCATTTTTAAATAATTACTTGTTGTATCTGTTATTTTCTTACAGCTTCATCCATAGCATCTGCAACAATTATAGGTCTAATACTGTGCCAATTCAGTTACATTGTATTAGCTGGACAGCTGTTTAAGGATTTATGAAAATATTCATGCTATCATCACAGCAGTAGCTGATATATTTAATTTTTATGATATGTAAAATTACCAGATACTCCCTGAAAATCGGTATGGAACAATTAAACTCTTAGACATTCTGGGCCATGGGTGCTGAAGAAGACAGTAAGGAAGAAAAAGGCAAAATCAAATATTAGGCTTTCATTCCCTAACTTCATTCAAAAAAATAATAATAATAATAAGCCCAGTCTTCATGGATCTTAACAAAGAAGTTCTAGCATGATCATAAGGTCCAACATTGCACAGTGACCTGCCTTTAAAATGTAAGACACCCGACTGGACAAGTTTTCTATACCTCTCTTCTCTGTAGTGCTGACTTAGCACTTCACTCACCCTGGCTTGGTTATCAGCCACCTTTTCACTTATAAAGGTTTGCTTCTCAATTTGCCTATGATTTCCACTGTGACAGCCTTTTATCTTTTTGTAATCTCCACAGTTCATAGAATGAGATCTTCAGTGTCTTAATTTTAGTAACTATTTGTTGATTGATTTTATGTTGGTGTATAGTGTGGGGAATATATAGTAGGCCCTCTGAGATAAATAAGAAAAAAAAATCTTTAGAATAAAAATTTGGTCTCTGCAATATGGACCCAAAGTGTAATGGTCATTCTGGGAAATGAACAAAATAAGATTCTATGAGCAGAGTATCCTCAAAAGGGCAATACTAGTGGGTTGAGAGAGGGAGTAAGCGGCACGTAAGGAATTCTGAAACATTGAGACGAGTATTAATTATGATTCATCTGTCCTTATTCCACTCCTGGCTTCCTGAAAGAAAATGGTTTTATTTTTGAGTTGTCAAGAGTGTCCTTTATTATTGGTGTGGGCTGATATGATAAAATCAAAACAGAAAAATCCCACGACAACAATATTAACAGCTGTTTAGGGCTAGATTGAAACAAAACAAAAATGTAAGCCTAAAATAATATAATTAAAAGCTCATATTTCCTATTTCAGGTAATCGTGATATTGGCATTGCTTTGGATATTTGTTCCTGACTGCACGAGATGGGTGAATGTTTTCCATAAAGGATAAGATAGTAGATATTTTAGGCTTTTTCAGCCACATGTTATCATTATCACTTATTCCTGTCTTTTAAAAAAAACCAATTTAACAATGTAAAAATAATCCTTAGCTCAAGGGCCATTAAAATACTTCCAGGATATAGTATGCCAACCCTTGCTTATTACTGTTATAAACTACAGCATGTAAATATTAAAGATTTTAACAAATGCCTTTTATTCCTCTAAGTATATAGTCTAGTTACTAAGGGAACTTTTCATTGCAACCATCTTATTTCTTAAAGATAAGCAGAGTTACGGCAGGGTAGAAATTCAGCTATATAACATAGGCATTACCCTGGATAACAGTCTCCTTTCTTTGAGTGTAGGCTAGAACTAGTGACTCACTTTTAATAAGTAAATAAAGCGATAGTGACAGTGTGTGACTGGGATACTTGGTAGGCCATTATAAAGCAGTATGGCTTTGCATTCTATATCTTAGACCACTTGCGCTGGAAAAAGCCAGCTGTTATGTCATGAGCAATTATATAGAGAAGCCCATGAAGCAAGTAACTGAAGCCTCCAGCTAATAGCCATTTAAGTGGACTTAGAGTCAGAACCCCCAGCTCTAGTCAAGCCTCACCTGATTGAAGGTTTGACTGAAATCTTTGTTGTAGTTATGTGAGATACCTTAGGTTGAACCATAAAAAACTAATGCAGAAATAAATTACTGCTAATTTAGAGATTTGTAACTAAAGTATAGTCATATTTAGAGACATGCACACCAGGTTTAGGAAAATATTTTTGAGAAGCATTCCTTAATAATAGATCTTCATATTTAGTTAATACATCAAATATCTCTGTTAATGACTCCTAAATTTATAAAGACTTATTTCCCAGACACTACTAATATTCTTTTATAGTCATCTTAATGCCAGTTTACTTAGTAAATATTTGAAATAAGTTAGTATGAGTAGCATTTTGCTCATTGTTTCTTTACATATCAAAGTCTGACACTGATTTCTTACAGTAATTATATTTATCCTTAAATTATATCAGGTTAATTATATTAGTTTACCATATCTTAGCTCTTTCTATCTTTTGGTGCTATTCAGCAGAATGATCTGAATAGGTAAGTCAATTTTAAGGAACTAAAAGATAAAGAGGACCCGTGTACTTTACCTATAAGGATAATGAGTTAACAGTCACCTATATGCATTAGAAACAGATGAAATAGAAATCCTGACCTCAAAATAAATTTCTAATTTCTAAATAGAACACTTGGAGGAAGCAGTGGACATAGGCTAGAAGAAAAGTTATCAAACTTATTGTTAAATTAGTTATAAATTAGGCATTTAAAATATAATACTTTTTTGACTTTAAATATATAATATAGTCTCCAAGGGACAGCATAGTATATTTATAGTGGTCTTCCCTCTAGCTAATTGAAATAGCAAATGTTTACCCTGGATCAACTCATGACAGTGCCACAGTTGAACAGATTAAGATTTACAGATTGTCAATGCTAATGGCTGCAGCTGCACTATTTTGGTGGCCCCGGAAGTGCGCTTGGCCAGGCAAGCACTGCATCTGCATGCTTAATGTTAACACTCAGGCCTTTTACAGATTTAATAAAATTGAAAATTTATGCACAGATATGCCAGAATCTAGAGCCAAGGAAGACAAAATCACTAAGGTTGAGGGGTAAAAATTCAAGCTGCCTGCCAGAAGCATGTGCAGCTGTATTAGAAACAGGAAGAAGGTTCCATAGACACACCTGCTAGGGATGCCTACTTTGCAAAATTTCTGCTTTTTTCCTCCAGTACGCAACTGTAGCACTGAGGTTATTATTGTTTACCTGTCTCTCCAGGTGAGATTCACAGTCAGGGATTGTGCTATTGATTTAATTTATTCAACAGGAGATACAACCCACTTGAAATTAAGTTACTTTGCCCACTGTTTTCAAAACTCAGGAAGACATTATATATGTGTGGTATATCATCCTCGTCTTTCTCAATCCCACTTCTTCAGCAAAGCAAAGCTTTGTTGTTGGAAAATATATGCAAATGGGAAGCTAGCAGCCAGTCCTTAAATTTCTAGATCTTTCTTTGCTATTTTGAACCTTTCACATCTTAATGCCTTGTGGGAAGTTAGTCTGCAGTGGTACCTTTTTTTGTGATCTAAGAGAAGGCCCCAGTATATCTGAGAAATGCTGAGTGCCTGAATTCAAGCCATCACATTTGATTCAATGAAGTCAGTCCAATCTTATCATTTACAGAATGTGATAATAAGGGCAGACATTTCTTCCCAACACACTATGTTTCTGTCGGGTAGAGAAAACTCATTAGCATATTAAATCTGGTTTTTTAAATAATTTGGCATAAGAAAGTGACCATGTATTGCTCCATCTCTTTCTTTCCTTTTTTGGAGTTTGTTTTTACTCAGGGAGTACATGCAGTTTGGTGGATAAATCTTTCTAATTTCATTTCAATATAAAGAAATCTATTTGCTCAGAAATATAAACCATTGTCAGATTTCAGAAAATGGTCTCTACCTAGAACTTTGTCTATTAGTCTAAAATCAGAAAGGAGAAAAGAGTGACTCTCTCAAACCTGAACAGTTATATTTTTGAGAGTTTGAAGCAAGAATAGATATACATCATAAACAATGTGGTAAAGTATTCACTGTTTCCGGTTCCTGTCTAATACATGAAGGAACTCAACTGGAGAGGAAGGCTGTGAATGTAAGGAATGTGGGAAAGCATTGAGACATTTTTGTTCTTTTAAAACACACAAAAGGACTCATACTGGAAAAAGACCCTATAAGTGTACCAAATGTGATAAAGCCTTCAGTTATTCCACTTGCCTTCATTATTGTCAGGCCTCTGAGCCCAAGCTAAGCCATCATATCCCCCGTGACCTGCATGAATACATCCAGATGGCCTGAAGCAAGTGAAGAATCACCAAAGAAGTGAAAATGGCCGGTTCCTGCCTTAACTGATGACATTCCACCATTGTGATTTGTTCCTGCCCCACCTTAACTAAGCAATTAACTTATGAAATTCCTTCTCCTGGCTCAGAAGCTCCCCCACTGAGCACCTTGTGACCCCCGCCCCTGCCCTCAAGAAAAAACCCCCTTTGACTGTAATTTTCCACTACCTACCCAAATCCTATAAAACGGCCCCACCCCTATCTCCCTTCGCTGACTCTCTTTTGGACTCAGCTCGCCTGCACCCAGGTGATTAAAAAGCTTTATTGCTCACACACAGCCTGTTTGGTAGTCTCTTCACATGGACGTGTGTGACAGTTACCATAGAAGCATTTATACTGGAGAGAGACCCTATGAATGTAAAAAATGTGGTAAAGCCTTTAGTCGTTTCCGTTCCCTTTGTAACCATAGAAGTACTCATACTGGAGAGAAACTCTATGAATGTAGAAAAATGTGATAAAGCCTTCAGTTGTCTCAGTTCCCTTCACCTCCATGAAATAATTCATACTGGGAGAAAACCCCATGAATGTAAGACCTGTGGTAAAGCCTACACCCATTCCAGTCACCTTACTTGCCATAAAAGAAGTCATGCTGGAGAGGCTGGTACAGTGGCTTACACCTGCAATCCCAGCACTTTGGGAGGCCAAGGTTTGTGGATTGCTTGAGCCTAGGCATTCACAACCAGCCTGGTCAACATGGTGAAACCCTATCTCTGCGAAAAATAAAATAATTAGCTGGGCATGGCGGCACAGGCCTGTAGTCCCAGCTACTTGAGAGACTGAGATGGGAGGATCACTTGAGCCTGGGAGGTCCAGGCTGCAGTGAGCTAAGATCCTGCTGCTGCACTCCAGCCTCCTGGGTGACAGAGTGAAACCCTGCCTTAAAAAAAGAAAAAAGAAAGCTGGGTGTGATGGCTCATACCTGTAATCCTAGCGCTTTGAGAAGCCGAAGTACGCAGATCACTTGAGGTAAGGAGTTCGAGACCAGCCTGCCCAACATGGCAAAACCCATCTCTACTAAAAATAAAATAATTAGCCAGTCATGGTGGCACATGCCTGTAGTTCCAGCTACTTGAGAGACTGAGATGGGAGGATCACTGGAGCCGGGAAGGTCGAGGCTGCAGCAAGCTGAGATCCTGCTACTGTAGTCCAGCCTGGACAATAGAGTGAGACCCTGTCTCAAAAAAAAGAAGAAGAAGAAGAAAAGTTATACTGGAGAAAACCTTTATGAATTGTGGAAAAGCATTCAGTTGTCTTAGTTCTTTTTCAAAGACATAAAAAGCCACAGGGGAAAAAAAAGAAAAAAAAAAACGCCCTATGCGTGTAAGAAATGTGGGAAAGCACTTACTCTCTCCATTTTCCTCATAAACATGAAAGAGCTCACACTGGAGAGAAACCTTAAAAACATGAGAAATGTGGTAAAGACTTCTGATTTTCTTTTTTTTGTTTGTTTGTTTTTTGAAGGCTTGGGAGGACTCACGGTGAAGAAAAGTCTTTTGAATTTAACTTTGTGGTAAGGCTTTCAGTTCTGTTCCATTTGAAGACAAGAACTCGTTTCCGAGAAAAGCCTTATGAATATCTAGAATGTGAGAATGCTTTCATTTCTCTCATATCCATTCAAGGACATATGAAAATGCACACTATAGCTGGATCTTGTAAATATAAGAAAGTACATGGGATTCAAACTCTAATAGGCTGGAAACTACAAGAAAGTTTTCAGTTTTAACATTTACTTCAAAAGTCATGTGAAAATTCCCACTGGAAAGAAGTTCTATAATGAAGTTTTTCTAATTTGGAAAGCCTGATACAAATTAATTATTGTACAGTGCTTGAAAAGAATGCACATGGATGAAATGTTATGTTAATTTTAAATATATTGTTTTTATCATGGCTTGTCCTTCAAAAAGAGTCTGGGGTATGCATTTCGACTTATACTGGAGGAAAACATTGAGGTGAGAGTTCTGTAAATGCTCTTTAACCAGCAGTACTTGAATTTAATAGGAAATGATATTTTCTTAAGTTTGTTGGTAGAATTTTTTTGTCTGTTCATTTGATAATGTGCTGGATTCAGGGTTGAATTTTGATGTTTTTCTAATATGTAGATGTTTAGTTTTTATGTATTGTCCTTTGATTAATGGATCAATGAGTAATGAATGTTAATTGTTGGGATTTTCTTAATAGTCTTAGTTGGCAAATTTTGGTTGTCCCTTGTCCATTATACACATTCCACCTTTTTTTAGTTAAGCGAAAATCTACTCTTGGTGTAAAGATGTTTATTTTCTGCTAATAATGACTTGGTATTAATTCTTAAGTACATAAAATTTATAGAATATCAAAAAAAGAATAGATCTACATTAGAAAGAGAACTAAATATTGTTCAAAATAGAATTTGAACATTATAGACTTGATCACATTTTAATTTCATATCATAAGTTTCTGACATGAGGTAACTATGAGGAGGAACAATATAGGAAGTAACACAGAGAAAACATTTCTTATTATCCCAGCTCACAGTTGATCACTTCTAAATGCATTGTGTATTCACTATTCAGATTTAAAAAGAAAACAGTCTATCATTTTTTGGAATGACCTAGTAGTTCAAATGAGAAAGTAGTCATAGAAAATAAACAAGAAGTCAATGCTTTGGACAGGAAGAAAGCAAAACTGAAGTTTCTCATGGGTCATGGTGTATGATTTCTGCCAAGGACATCATGGTACAGTCTGAGTGAAAAGCTAGGTGGGGCTATTATTCAGCCCAACATGCCAGAAAATTCTTTGCAATAAGACAACCCTATTTAGAAAATAAGTTTGAAAAATTTTAAGTATCCTGAGATCTTTATTTCTAAATATTTTGGGTATATCTGCATGCAGTTACTTGCTTTGTTGAAGCCACTATAGCCCTTCGTAGACACTCACAGCAAAATTATCCCCATTTATCTCAAAATATTTGGTTTTCCACGTATGATCAAACAGCTCTTTTAGAACATGGTGTCTTTATTTTATCAGTTAGAGTGTTAATTGTGCACTCTTTATTCTCTTATATAAATTATAGTTTTATGAAGCTAATTCACATAAAAATTGAATAAATAAAAGTATTTTTTAAATAATCATTGCAGCAACAAATACTGATTATTTTCATTTACAACTGGTCCTTCTGTATTCTTCCAATCTGCCTTCATATTTTTAGAGTTTTTTTTGTTTAATCCATCCTACATCAACAAAACAATAGTTTGGATGATAATCATTCTTCTTTTATGTATACTTAGTGGCAGGAAATGGTTGCAACAAACAGAGTGATATTATAAAATAATGGGGCTACATACTTGTGCTCACCACTGAATTGAATAAATTAAATTGAAGGCACGTGGAAATGGAGATAACTAACCTCTCATTAAGTAAACAAATGCTGAAAAATCCACTGTTGTTAGGGAGACTGTGGATAAAAAATGCTCTTTTTTCTTCTCAATTACAAGCTATCTCCACAGAACCATAACACACACACACACGTACACACACACACACATTTATTTTTCTAATGATAGTATTGAACCAAAATAGGGGAAATTATTCTGTGAAGAATTGAGGCTAGTATAAAATTTTCCTCTCTCTACTAAGAAATGAACGTAAAAGGCTTACTCATATTTTATCATTGTAAGGTTTAAAGTAATAAACATATGAATGTGCCAGAATAAATGATACTTCAAATCTGTGGAGAGAGTAATTTGTTCTATTTGAAGGTATGGAAGTAGTATAAATAGCTTGAGTGATCCTACAAGATTAATGTGGTTTAAGATACAGATACAGACAAACTCTGATAAAAAAATTGACTATTGAAATAGGTTTTAAGAGTAATTCATCAGATATTCATCATGTATACTTAATGTGTAGTATATTCAGCATCTATGCATTTATAAATATAGAGAAACATCTTTGTTGCCTTCGTCCCAAGACTGACTGTGGACGTTCTGTGCTTGTCACTGTAGTCTTTTTGTCATATTACACAATAGACATTTTAGAGATAATTTTTGCACAGGCTTACCTGGGGGTCTTCTGTCAGTCCTTTGAGTCTCCTCTGTCTGTGCTATCAAGAGTGCCAGAATAGGCCGGGCACGGTGGCTCACGCCTGTAATCCCAGCACTTTGGGAGGCCGAGGCGGGTGGATCACGAGTTCAGGAGATCGAGACCATCCTGGCTAACATGGTGAAACCCCGTCTCTACTAAAAATACAAAAAATTAGCCAGGTGTGGTGGCAGGTGCCTGTAGTCCCAGCTACTCCGGAGGCTGAGGCAGGAGAATGGCGTGAACCTAGGAGGTGGAGCTTGCAGTGAGCCGAGATCACGCCACTGCACTCCAGCCTGGGTGACAGAGCAAGACTCCATCTCAAAAAAAAGAAAAAAAAAAAAAGAGTGCCAGAATAAAACGCTTGCTGGAATGGATCAGTGTCATAGATGTCATCTGAAAGCATGGAAGTAAAAATTTTCATCTTTGATACAGAAAATAGAAGTTAATATTATTAAAATCAAACTTTGCAAATAAATTTTCAAGCCTACCAGACCTAAATTGAATTCACTTTCATTCTTTGCTAGCTTTGTTTTGCAGGTCTTTATTGTTTTGTTTTGCCCTTCTCTTCCATACACAAGGTAGGAAAAGTCTGCCATTACTGAATATATTCAATACTATCCTGAGAGAAGAAATGAGGTGCTCACGGGAAAAAAGTCAAATATATGATTGTTGCTTAATTTAAGCTTGGTGGTCGTTTTCATAGCCAGTATAAACTGACAGAGCCTCAGTATTTCAAACAAGACTGTACCTTTTTTTTCTTCCCATGACTTCTAACGATATCGGAAACTAACTCTGCCGTGGAAAAGGTATGCTTACAAATATTTTTTCTTGAGTTTTAGGCAAAGTTTGAGTATCTTTTATCCTAAAGATACTATTATATTTTCACACAGAAATTAGCAAATTTCACATGCAAAATACCAAATAGTCATTGGAGAAAAAGTGAATATGAGAGAAGATAGCATCTAGAATAATCCCTAGTTTAAAGAAAAGGTAAATGTAATGGCACATATTTAAAATGTCTATTTACATGTGTCATCAACGTTACAAAATGAAGATGCAACTCAAAAACCTGCATTCCTAATGTTTTTTACATAGTCAACATAACTGATAACCCATCTCTCCTGAGTTTGGAAATAAGGAAACAATATGAGTGTTTTCCCAACTCCCCATTCTAAAAGTATCATTTGATGTGATAGACTTCACTTTTAAAATACAAATACCCTGAAGATGTTATGCCATTACTTATCAGCAATTTCTGTGGCCACATTAATTGATAATTTGTTTGTTTTGCTTTGAGCTTCAAAAAGTAGCATCAATCAAAGGGCAAGACTAATGCTTGAAGGAGGCGTAGGGCAAGAGGGGAAAACCAGGACTTAAAGGAAGACTGTTACGGGACACAATAGTCAGCTGTGGATACTTTGCACATGGCATGAGGATATTAGCCACCTAGAGATTAAGACAAGAATGATGTCAGAAAGTGAAAGAGCAGAAAGAAACAGGGCACACCCCAAGAAGTTACTTTGTTACTTTTGTAAATACAACTGAACCAGTTAGAGCCACTATCCAGATTTATTATATATCCATAGCAGTAAAAATAAAAACAAAAAGTAATAAATATTGGATCAACACATCATATTTATGTATGTACTTATTTATCAATATCTGTGTATAATCCTTCCTATCATGAATAATTTGGAATTCAGTGGCTTTGGGGATTGGCTAAGGAGTCAGAGAACATTTAAAAATCCTAGCTCTAATTATTTGTAGCATGTGTTCTTGTATGAGATATACAATCTTTTTAAACCTAAGTTTTAAAAAATTTATCATGTAAAATGAGGATAATAATGGTACCTAAATTATAGAATAGCTGAAAGATGAAATGGCATATCCCATGCAAACTGCTTAGCACATGATTTGCTCTGTATAAATATTCAGTGAAGGCTGCCTATTTTGTTATGGATCAGCAAGAGTTCTGCTTGCCTCTGGAATACATTGGTAATGACTGAAAACATGCTTAAAAGTATAGTTATTAAGACAGAGTTGGTCTTTGCCTTTCCCATACACGCTGTTACCACCACCACACAAACCACTACAATTCTAAAAGGAGAAAGCAAAAAAAAGCAAGTCCCATCAGATTTTCTGTTCTATTTTTCTAACTCATAATTACCAGGGATTAAGCCCATGTAATTTATTTGCATTGTTTCACTGTTTGACACTATGTTTAGTTCCTTTTCTGTTAATTTATTGTTTGCTGCTGGTCCCCATGGAACCCTTAGGACACACTTCAAAATGAAATATTTTTTATCCCTTTTAAAATATTTTAATGAATTAAAATCCTGAAAGTGCTTGATGATGACTAGCAGCACTATCTTACACAACGGAAAAGAGTTTTCTTAGAGGGCACAAAACTGTGACAAAGAAACAGTAAAAATGATACCCTAGCTCATATATTTTAGAGGAGATGATCGTAACATCAGGAAATATAACATAATAAATTAATATCTATGCCTGAGAATATTATCTTGCTTATCCACTCCCTTTATATATGGATGCAGGCAGGCTTTTAAAATTAGTGTTTTTATTTTGTCTTAAGAGAGGCTGGTGCATTTGCAGCATGTCTCCCCAGAGTCTCTTTTTCATTAATACCAAATATTATGCTTGCTAAATTTGTATTGTGAACACAAACTTGTACCCCATCTACTGTAACGTAGAACTCCATTAAAAAGTAAAGGTTTTATAGAGGGTTTATATCACTCTCTTACTAGTACCCCAAATTAAATATAAAATATTTTAATAACTATCATAGGCTTTAGTCCAAACAAGGCCAAGAACTAGAGATCACCTCTCACAGTCTAGAAAGTACAATCAGGAGAGAGTCTGGCCCATAAAACCATTACCCCTTTACCACTGAAGTTCTCCTGAGGAGGGACTTTTTACATTAAGGATATATTTAGCCAATCTCTTTCCAAAACTTTCTTCACTCATTCAATTAGAAAATGTATGGGAAAACCTGGGCATCTAGGCTCAGCCCCAGACTGTCCTCCTCTGTAATTTATTTTCCTCTAGCAGCAGCCATCCCCACCTGGTTGCCTAGTACTGAAGTTCAGTGTTAGGAAGTCCATTGATCTCTTACCTAAACCTGTACTCTCTAACATCTGTTTAATCCATGTGAAATTTGATATTTTCACCTTATTTTACTTCCTAAATTCTTCAGAACTTAGGCAAGAAGTGTGCTCTTTAGCAGCTCCATTGGAGACCTCAAAAAATCTAGTGAGGTGTAGTGAGAGAGATGAGGCACTGGGGCACAGAGGGACTGGTGAGTGAAGCTTATGATGGAGCACAAGAAATGAGGCCAAAGAACAAAAGAGAAGCAAAGCTGCTGGAATTATAATGCACAGTTGGAGCCTGGTCAAAAGAAAGTTAGGACACTTATCACTGCATCATGAAATTAGTGTATTAAGTTAGAGTGGATCATCAAGAAGATTGACAACACAATGAGCAAAATGGCCATTTTAATGATAACCATTAACACACCCACTAACACTAGCACTTATTGAACAATTAGTGTGTGTGGAGCACTAGGTTAAGAACTTTAATGCATTAATACATTTAATCCTTAAACCACCCTGATAGTTAGGTACTTAGCTCTTAGCCATTACTGATCAAGGATATCTTAAATTAGCCCAGGTCAGAGCAGAGCTAGCTGAGAATCTAGAATAATGTTAAACATACAGGTAGGAGGTAAGTGGCCATAATTTTAAAGGTTACAAGGGTGACTCATTATAGTTAATAGTTCTTTGCGGACTACAAAAGTTAGAAGGCTTTGTGAGTTATAGAACCACACATCCTAAATTCTGAAGAGACCTCGTGTGATCTTCTGACTTACTCTTTGATCTTTAGACATCATCTCCACTTTGCAGAGGAAAAAATCTGAGGCACAGAGAGGTTAAGCGACTAGTTGAAGATCATACAGTTACACTGATAGAAAACTATAAAATCACACCTTATTAAGTCTTGGAAACCTATTGGTAACCTTTTGAATAACAACTGTTTGAAGAGCCAAATTAATCTTTTCTAGAACGTGCACTATTCATGGGTTTTTCCTTTCCCCTACTAGAGTTCAGACACTTGGAGCTTGCTGCTTAAAATAACTACCTCCCACCCCCACCCTCTTCAGCATGGTGACTGCTGGGTCCATTTGCAGTCCGTATTTCCCTGGGAGGTGCTAACTCCTGCAGCTTTCCTCTCTGTGAACTGAAGTCTCCATCTATACAATTTCACTGCTCATAAAGACGTGCAAAAAGGAGAGCACAAACAAATCCAATTTACCCATTTTTTGGTATCTAGAATACATGTGGAGGCAAAATTGGTGGTTTGCCTCAGCTCTACTTGCTAGGATAATTTGGGGTGATATTGTAACTAAACATTATGTTTAAACCATACCAGTCACACTGCATTTTAAAGACCACAATACAAATCTCATTACCTTTCTAACATATCTGAGAGTATAAGTAAATTTCAAAGAAAAATGGCTTCCATGAATATAAAACTATGTCACCCTTAATTACACATTGTTATTCAAGGTACAGAGAAGCTGCATTTGTTTCACCTTCCTTCTACTTTGAGATGATTTTCACCGAGGATGAAGTTTTTCAAATGCATTTGTTTCAAAAGTTGTTTGTCTTGCTCTTTGTGCTTATGTATAAACATACTAACATACTTTTTCAATCCCTAAAATGTATATTGTTGATCTGTGTTTCTAATTTTCCTGTCTTTAAAATTAAATATATTATCAAGTCCTGGACACCTTTAGTCACAAAATAATATAGACTTTTCTCGTGTGTGTGTGTGTGTGTGTGGTTTTTAAAAAATTTTCTCAGCAGTATTATTTGCCTCAATTTGAATGGCTGCTGACTGATCAGGGAGGTGGTTGTTGACTGATCAGGGAGGTGGTTGTTGAAGGTTGGGGTGTCTGTGACAATTTCTGAAAATAGGACAACAATGAAGTTTGCCCTATCGATTGACTCTGCCTTTCATTACAGATTTCACTATAACATGCAATGCTGTTTGATAGCATTTTATTCACAGGAAAACTTCTTTTAAAATTGGAGTCCATTTTCTGAACCCATGCTGCTGTTTTATCAACTAAGTTTAAGTAATATTTTAAATTATTTGTTGTCCTTTCAACAATGTTCACAGAATCTTCACTAAGAATAGATTTTGTCTCAAGGAACCACTTTCTTTGTTTATCCATAAGAAGCAACTACTCGTCTGTTCAAGTTTTATCATGAGATTGCAACAATTCAGTCACACCTTCAGCCTCTACTTCTAATTAAAATTCTTCCGCTATTTTCACCACATCTACAGTTACTTCCTCCTTTGAGGTTTTGAACCCCTCAAAGTCCCGCAAGAGGGTTGCAATGAACTTCTTCCAAACTCCTGGTAATGTTGCTATTTTGACTTCCTTCCATGAATCATGAATGCTCTTAATGACATCTAGAATGGTGGATTCTTTCCAGAAAGATTTCAAGTGACTTTACCTAGATCCATTAGAGAAATCACTATCTCTGGCAGCTATAGCCTTACAAAATGTCTTTCTTAAATAGTGAGACTTGAAAGTCAAAATTACTCCTTTCTCCATGGGCTAAAGAATGGATATAGTGTTAGCCGGCATGGAACAACATTCAATTTGTACATCTCCATCAGAGCTCTGGGGTGACCAGGTGCAATTTCAGTATGCAGTAATATTTTGAAAGGAAACTTTGTTGCTGAGCAGTAGATCTCAAGAGTGGATTAAAATTATTCAGTAAACCATAATATAAACATATATGCTGTCAACCAGACTTCATTGTTCCATTTATAGAGCACAGAAAGAGTGGGTTTAGCGTAATTATTAAGGGCCCTAAGATTTTTGGATTAGTAAATGCAAATGGGTTTATTTAAAATCACTTAAATAACTCAATAAACTTAAAGTCACCAGCTACATTAGCACCTAACCAGTGAGTCAGCTTGTTCTTTGAAGCTTTGAAACCATGCACCTCTTCTCTCTAGCTATGAATCCTGGATGGCGGCGTCTTTCCATACAGGGCTGTTTCATCTACACTGAAAATTTGTTTAATGTAGCCTTCTTCATCAATGATCTTAACTAGATCTTCTGGATAACTTGCTTTAATTTCTACATGAGCACTTGCTGTTTCACTTTGCACTTTTATATTATGAAAACAGTTTATTTCCTTAAGCTTCATGAACCAACCTATGTTAGCTTCAAACTTTTCTTCTGCAGTTTCCTCACCACTCTCAGCCTTTATATAATTGAAGTGTTAGGATCTTGGTCTGGATTGTCCTTTGGCTTAAGGGAATGTTGTGGCTGGCTACATCTTCTATCCATATCACTAAAACTTTCTACATGTCAGCAATAAAGCTGTTTCACTTTCTTGTCATTCACATATTCACTGAAGTAACACTTTTAATTTTCTTCAAGAACTTTTTCTTTGCATTCATAATGTGGCTGTTTGGTGTAGGAGGCCTAGCTTTGGGCCTATCTGGGCTTTCAAGATGCATTTCTCACTAAGCTTAATCATTTGTAGCTTTTGATTTAAAGTGGAATGTATGCAACTCTTCCTTTTGCTTGAACACTTGCAGGCCATTGTAGAGTTATTAACTATGTAATTTCAGTATTGTTGTATCTCAGGAAATAGGAAAGCCCAAGGACAGGGAAGGAGGTGGGGAAATGGCTGGTCAGAGGAGCAGTGACAACACATATCATGTTTATTAATTAAACGTGCTGTCTAATATGGGTACAGTTTGTGGCACCCCACAATTATAGTAGTACTATCAAAATCTCTGGTCACAACCAGAAAAGATGAAATAATAATGAAAAGTAATGAAATATTGCAAGTATTACTCAAGTGTGACACAGAAACATGAAGTTAACACATGGAGTTGGAAAAATTTGCTGATAGGTATGTTTGATGCCGGGTTGCTACAAACCTTTAATTTGTTAAAAAAAAAAAAAAAAAAAAAAAAAAAAAGACCGTATCTGCAAAGCACAATAAAGCAAAATGCAATAAAACAATTGTGTATACATAGTTAGCATTTGTTAATATTTTTATTTGACTTTTTTAAAGAGTCTATTCTCTGTTATTTATGGTGCCAAATACAAATCTATTAACCTACTAATTAACAATGGAGGCTTCTCAGACTATCATAGTCCATGTGGTCTTTCTTAACTAAATGCCAGAGGTTTTTTATATTTTGTTCTGTTTTCTCTGCTCCTAATAAATGCTATCTCTTGGCTGTTTCTTGTGCCTTCTCTCTCGTAATATAGAAATAGTGAGTTTGCAACAAATACACATGGGGAAGATGACATAAGCAAGGAATAAAACTTAGATATATTGAATTGCTAATATTTGACCTTTATTTTTTATTGTAGCATATTTATCACTTTCTGAATTATACACATACCTCCCAGTCACTGAAAATGTTTCACAAAATTCAAAACCACTAAGTGTTTTCTTATTACAATACTAACCCCTTCTTTTTCCTTCTAGTACATTATATCTTGTTCTTCATAATTTTGCATCATTCATTTACCCAGTTAAACTGCCAGTGAAACTTTATTGTATGCATACTCATCCTGGTATTATGTTATTTACCAATGAAGTCATATTAACAAAAAATATTTTATTGATATTTAAACTATGATTTTGGCTGTGGGAAATAATTTACTGAATTCCAAATAAATTGAAGAATTTACATTTTTTCTCTAAATTTGTACCTATATTTGCTTATTTTACACTACTTTTGGGAACACTCTTGGATCATATTTGCATTCTGCTTCATTTCTCTTATCCTTTCCAGTTCCAGGAAGACCGATAATAAACAGGAAGTTTAATATTTTTTCTTTCCAAATACTGGACGCATGTAGACTCCACAAATTTTTATAGGAAACAGAATTTATTCAAACTACCCAAAAGTTTTTATTATATATCTTTGTAAAAATCGAAATATTGAAGGGCTGTTCTGCTTTAATAATAGTTTAATAACAAGTAAATACAATAGAAGTGAAAAATAATGGAAAATTATCGATTGTTTTCTAAATTGACCCATGTTGCTATTATGCTAATCTCTGGAGTAAAAGAGTATTACTATGAAAGCCGAGAAATGTTTGGCTAAATCTAAAAACTCTTTTTTAAATAATACATATTTTTAAGATTCTTAAGGTCAATAGAAATGAGAATACTACTGAATAAATGTTTTAAAATTATGCCTATTCCTGAGTTTTGTCCTCTTACAATACATTGTCATAATGGAAGATGTAAAGCTAAGATATTTAATCCCAAAAGATTTCATGGAAAACTTAGAAGTTGAATGCATTTCTAAATATAAATACATTTCTAAATATGTTGTAAATAATAGTCTGATATACCTGTACAGAAAATAAAATGCTGCTAAAATACATTCAACTTAATACTTTTGGTAAATATTATTTACTGCTAATAAAAAGGTTAGATACAAGGCACATTTGGTGTGCTTCAGTCTTGATTCGATTAATTGATGAGCTTCTACAATAACAAATTTATTTTATTGTGTCCACTGTATTTTATATAGAATGTGTCATTCTGCCTATGATAACAAACTACATTAGCAGGTACAAAGATAAATGATTTGATATTAAGAGATAGGCTATGCAAAAAAATATTAAAAAGCTAACTTAAAAAAATATTTTTTGACAAGCTAAATGTAAATTTTTTACTTAATAGGTGTCTTGAATAAAGAGCTAGATTGTGGTGACACTATCACTATGAAACTGTTGGCATTTTTCTTATTAACCCTATTTTTAAAATGACATTATATTTTTACTTCAAAAATATTTAAATTACTTTGGATAAATTTGAGCTGACTTAAAAACATTCTTGGTTATTTTATTTTACCAAAGAAGGCATAAAAACAATATTCTTTCTCAGAAACAAAAAAAATGAAAGATAACTTTCAATAACTCAAGTATGAGAGTATCACCTAATTGTGTCAATAACAGTAATACAAATATACACAACTCCTGGAAGGCATACAGACAAGCACAGCCTACCACACCAACTAAAGCTATAGACACATGAGCCTGTACAGTACAGTGAAGGTCACATAAAGGACACAGGGAAGCAAAGGGAAGGCTTCTAGATTCAGAAGATTAGGACTCTAGTCCTGCCAATCAAAATCTTAAGGTCAGTTATAACAAACTTCTTAAACTTCTCTTTAAGTCAGGATTTATTAAACTGCAAAATAAGGGTTTAAACTGGAAGACTTTATTGGTTCCTTTTAACCCAGAAATTCTCTGATGCCCTATAATATCTTCAGTTTTATCTGCCTCTTTTTTTCTAGCTACCTCTTATAAAAAGCAAAATAACATATATCAATTATCCAGCTCTTGCAAGTGATGATTATCTACCACTTTAAAATAGAATGGAGTAATTTGTGATATGTGACTGCTTTTGTCAAGAAAAAAGTAGATTAAGTAAAAAATCATAGTTAAAATAGAAAAAGAAAACCCTGTTTAAAGAAATCAGAGCATTTTTGAAGCAAAAAGCCTTTGATAGATAAAAGATTATGGAGTGAAGGAACAAGAGAGTGGTGAATTTACAATTTGAAGACATAGTTTATCCTATAAATATTCTAGGAGTGTCTGGACTTTTCCTGGGGCAAAAGGCCACACTAAGTGTTACAGAAACTAGCAGAAGTTTTGGTAGTCTTATATACTAGAGCAGAAAATGGTGTATTTAAAAAAAAAAAAATACCTTAAAAGAGGTCCCTTACCTCTGTTAAGGAACACAGGTAAACATTTTCAGCTTTGCAGTTATATAGTCTCTGTGTCAGCTATTCAATTCTGCCATTGTAGTGAAGTTTGTCCTAGATAGTATGTAAGTGAATGAGTGTGTTTATGTTCCAATAAAACTAGTGAAATTTAAGTATCATAAAATTTCACATTTTATGAAATATTTTATCCCTGAACTATTTAAAATGTAAAATAATTCTTAGTCCATACGCTGTCGAAAAAGTCAGTAGGCCAAAGAAACAGACACCCCGTACAAAAGAGACAACTTTGGAGACTTGTATGGTTTCAGTCAATTTCTCTTTTAAGACATTAGCCAAATTCTGAAGCTGTATGAGTTGGGATTAACAAGTTTAGCTGAACATTCTGAAAAGAAGAAAAGAGTTTTCCAAAGTACCCTGGTGGTGGTGGTAAGACACGGGAGCAGTCCTGGTGAATTCACTGAATTCTAAATTTGAAATTTTAAGATCTATGTCTAAGGATTAGAGTAAGAAGTAGACTAAATCTTCATAAAACTGCAACACTGCCTCCACTAAACTCCATCCAAGAATGGAATAAGTTGATTTGTTTGCCAGTCTATCCACCTAGAAAAGGAAAAAGTAAACTTCCCCTGGTTGAAAAACAGCATCAGCTGGAGGCTCTACATTTTGTATAGAACATGACTAGAAAAAAAAAAAATGGAGGCATGTTGAGAGTAATGAGACTAAGAAAAAAAATCAAGAGAGTCATCAGATGATAGCTCCATACCCACCTGCACGTGATCTAGATAATGGACTTCACTGACTATGACTTTGATATAATTATTATTAAAATATTCAAGTAAAAAGACAAAAGATAGAACTACATGAGAAAAAAATTAATGATTCTGGTTAGATTTTAGTTTCAACCTTACACAGATCTCTTAAAATTACTACACACACACACACATACACATAAAATCAGGATGACTATTATAAGTTTGGCTTGATTTCTTTCTTAAATGTTTGAAAGACTTTTCTAGTGAAGCAATCTTTTTTCTGGGGAGGGTTTCAATAATAGATTGTATGTTTAGAAATATTTGTAGGGCTCTTCAGATTTTCTTTTCATGTGTCAGTCTTGGAATATACTATTCAAGGAGTTATTTTCTTAAAATTGTTAATATATTAGTAAAAGTGTCAGTAATCTTTGTTTCCATTTTCGTGTCTTCAGGGATAAAAATATGACATATGGAGTGATATTTCTTCATATTTCTGATGTCGGTAACTTGTAAATGTTCTATGTTTTCCTTGATCGCTCTTGCTAGCATTTGACTAAGATAATTCATATTTTCAAAGAATCACCTCTTTCTTGTTTTAATGTACTCTTTTGTGCATTTTCTCTTTCATTAAGTTATCTTACCTCTATTATTTTCTTCTGTTTACCTTTGTTTATTTGATTTGCTATACATTTCCTAGCATCTTGAGATGGAAGCTTAAATCATTAATTTTCAATTTTTGTTCTTTCCTAATATATGCATGTAAGAATATAAATTTCTCCCCAGACATTGATGTTGCTATTTCCCACAAATATTCATATGCTGTGTCCTCATTATCTTTCTGCTTAAAATATTTTCCAATTTCTATTGTGATTTCTTCTTTGACCCATGGGTTGTTTGGGATTATGTTGCTTAATTTCCAACAGTTGGAGACTTTCTAATTATCTTTTCCTCATTTATTTCTAGTTTAATTTTCTACAGTCAGAAAACATCTAAATATGATTTTTATTCTTTGAATTTTTGTTTAGATTTGCTGCATGATCTAAGACACATAAAAATACATCTTCTATACTCATTAAATAAATACTTTTGTCTTTTTGGACTAGATGTTTTATGTGATTGTATGTGACTGTATGTAGTTGTTATTTTTGATTGGTTCACCATTTAGTCTTTCTACTTAGGATCAGAGTAGTTCATACACCACAGTTATAATGTTATAATACTTTGTGTTTCTCTGTGTACTTACTATTGTCAATGAGGTTTATACCTTTAAGTGATTTGTTATTGCTCATTAATGCCCTATTCTTTCTGATTGAATTACTCCCTTTATTGTTTACTTAGAACAGGTCTAGCATGGATGAAACCTCTCAGCTTTTGTTTTTCTGGGAGATCTTTATTTCTCTTTCATGGTCGAAGAAATTTTCACCAGATACACTATTCTAGGGCAATTTTTTTTTTTTCTGCAGCACTTTAGATATGTCCTGCTACTCTCTCCCGGCCTGTAAGTTTCCCACTGAAAAGTCTGTGCCAGACATATTGGAGCTGCATTGAATGTTATTTGTTTCTTCTCTCTTGCTGCCTTTAGAATCCTTTCTTTATGTTTGACCTTTGGGAGTTTGATTGTTAAATGCATTGTGGCAGGCTTCTTTGGGTTACATCTGCTTGATGTTCCATAACCTTCTTGTACTTGGAAACTGATAACTTCCTCTAGTTTTGGGAAGTTCTCTGTTATTATCCCTTTATATAAACTTTTACTTCTATTTATTTCTGGACCTTCTCTTTAAGGCTAATGACTCTTAGATTTGCTTTTTGAGGCTACTTTCTAGATCCTATAGGCAGAATTCATTGTCTTTTATTCTCTCTTCTTTTGTCTCATCTGACTGTATGTTTTCAAATACCCTGTCTTCACACATACTAGTTCTTCCTTTTGCTTGATTAATTCTGCTATTAGACGACTCTGATGCATTCTTCATATGCCAGTTGCATTTTTCAGCTCCAGAATTTTTGTGTGAATCTTTTTAATTATTTCGGTCTCTTTTTGAAAACAAGTCTTCTCTGTGTTATCTTGAAATTCTTTGAATTTACTCAACGCAGCTACTTTCGTTTATCTGTCTGAAAGGTTACATATCTCTGTTTCTCCAGAATTGGTCCCTGATGCCTTATTTAGTTCATTTGGTCAGGTCATGTTTTCCTGAATTGTGTTGATGCTAGGAGGTGTTCTTCTGTGTCTGGGCATTGAGGAGTTAGTTATTTATTGTAGTCTCCACAGTCTGGGTTTATTTGTATCCGTTCTTCTCAGGAAGGCTTTCTGGGAAAGGACTTTGGTGTTGTAATCTAAGCTGTATCTGTTTTTAGGGGGCACCCCAAGTCCAGAAATGCTCTAGTTCTTGCACTCATAGAGGTACTACCTTGATGGTCTTGGACAAGATCCAGGATAATTCTTTGGATTATCAGGCAGAGATTCTTATTCTTTTCCCTTACTTTCTCTAAAATAAAGTCTCTTTCTCTCTTCCAAGCCACCTTAGGCTGGGGGTGGAGTGATACAAGTACCCCTGTGGCCACCACCACTATAACCGTTCTGGGTCAGGCCTGTAGCCAGGACAGCTGTGAGTCTCACCCAAGGCTGACTGTAACCTCTCCCTGGATACGGCCTGTGTTTGCTCAAGGCCCTGGGGCTCTGCAATCAGCCACTGGCAAAGCCAACCAGGCTTGTCTTCTTCCCTTCGGGTGGCAAGGTCTCCCAGGCCCCAGGTGGATCTAGAGGTGCCATCAGGGAGTCAGGGACTAGAGTCAAAAACCTTAGAAGTCTATCTGGTGTTCTATTGTACTGCGACTGAGCTGGCACTCAAACCACAAGATACAGTCCTTCTCACTCTTTCCTCCCATTTTCAAAAGCAGAGGAGCCTGACCCCATAGCCACCACCCCATGGCCATGAGGAGTACTGCCAGATTACTGCTGATATTACCTTAAGGTCCAAAAGCTCTTAAGTCACCTTGTGGTGAATGCTGCCTGGCCTGGTACTCGCCCTTCGGGCAGTAGGCTGCCCTCTAGCCCAGGAAATGTCCAGAAATACTAAGATTCAAGTCCTGGAATCAGGAAGCCCAAGAGCCTGACTGATGTTCTATCCCACCGTGGCTATTGCGGTACCTAAGGTGCAAGGCAAAGTCCCCATTACATTTCCCTTTGCTGCTCTCAAGAAGAAATGGTTTTTCCTCTAGCCACCACAACGGGTAATGTGCTGAGTCTCATCCGAAGCCAGCAATTCTCAGAGGCTCACCAAAGGCCCTCAATACAATTCCTGGGTATTGTTACTGGTTATTCAGGGCCCAAGGGCTCTTCAGTTAGCAGATGAATGCTGCTAGGACTGGATCCTTTCCTTCAAGGCAGTGGGTTCTCTTCTGGCCCACGGTGGTGTCTAGAAATGTCACCTGGGACTAGGGTTTGGAATGGGGGCCTTGTGGTTCTGACTGGTGTTCTATGCTGCTGTGACTGAGGTGGTATCCAAGGTATAAGACAAAGTCCTCCCCATGCTTCCCTCTTCTCTCCTCAAATGGAAGGAAGGGGTGTCTCTTGGAGATCTAAACTGTGTAGCCTGGGGTTAGGGGAAGGGTGATGCCAGCACTTCCTTGGCTGCCCCAGCTGGTGTCTCAGTATGTCACATGCCTCCCCAGTCCGCTGTCTCTAGGCCTAGTTCAGCACTAGGACATGTGTAAGAGTTGCAGTTCCTGTGGCCTAGACTTCCTTTCAAGTTTACTTAGAGACACAGAGCAATCCAGTTCTCAATGGCAAGATTGGCAGGGACTCAAGTTCTGACCACTGGGATCTGCAATTCCCCTCTGGCTGTGGCTGGTTTAAATGTTCACTTTGTGGGCAGGCATCATCTGAGTTTGGTCTGGTTTTCCTTTCCACTCTAAGAGGACAATGCTGAGTTTAATGACTCACAACTGCTGTGTTATTCCTCCCTCAGTTCCCAGAGATGCTCTCGGCACCATGACAGTGCTGCGGGGAGGATAGGGGAGTGGGCAGGAGTATGTCAGCTATTCAAGACTGTTTTCTCTGTCTCTTTAGTGCCTCTTTCAGTGATACGGAGTTAAAACCAGGTACTGCGAGTGCTGATTTTTTGCTATTATGAAGGTGTTTTTCTTCTGTGTAGATAGTTGTTAAATTGGTGTCCTTGTGGGGCGATGATTGGTGGAGCTTTCTATTCCACCACTTTGCTCTGCCTCCTTCAAAATACAACTGTTTTACATTAATATTCACAGTGTTATTTTACTATTTTAAAGGTTAAAAATACATATTTGACATAATTATGTACAATTTTATTCATAATGTCTATGAAAATACTAAAGCTTTGAACATTTTGCTCCAATTACTTCTGAAATTTTATGTAACATTTTTATTTTATACATTTTTATCCGTAAGCTACTGTAATGGTTGATTGGTAAGACAATCTGGATCACATTCACTAATATCTTTCCTGTGTTTATGTGATTATTTTTATTTTGTCTATAGTAATTCCTTTTGTATATCTAACAGTGAATGCATGTATTGATGGTACATTCATTCCCTCCTTTTTGTTTTTCAGCGTGAATAGTTTATTTCTCTTTATTTTATAAGGATATTTGTTTCTCAGCATAAACTTCTAAATTGGCAATTTACTTTTTAATTTTAGAGTGGTCTTACTCCGTGTTATTCTCACTTTCATAATTTCAGGCATTAGTCTTTTTATTAAGAGAGTAATGCGTGTCTTTTCAGGAGTCTTATTTTGTTTTGTTTTGCTTTTAGTAGTTTTATTATGTTTGCTTATTTGTAGTCATTGTTATATGCTTATTGTTGGGATTCTTATAACTTTGAATCTGTGGGCTGGTGTATTTATTGAATTTTGAACATTGGTTCTTCAAATATTATCGATGACTATCTTTTTCTTCTGTTCTTCCTCCAACAATTACACATATATTAGGCTGTTTTACTCTGACCCATATATTCGTAGTGTTGTTTTATATATTTTCCATTTATTTTCCTTGTTTTGCTCAATTTAAAAACTATGTTTTGATATTTCTCCCAGTTTACTTGTTCTTTCTTTTGCTGTGTTTAACATGCTATGAAACCTGTATAAAAAGTTCTTAACTCATAAACTGTATTTTTCAGCTTCAGAGTCTTTATTTTATTATATAATATAGATTTGGACTCTTTGGTGCAATTGTCTATGTTTTAGTCTATTTTTTATGCCTTTTCCTTCGTATCTGTGACATATTAATTCTTGGTCAGCGAACTCCACTCTATTTGTAAGTGTGTTTCTATTGTCTACTTTCACATTGGTTTCTAGTCCCATGATCTTATTTTTTTGTGTTTGATTTTTATTGTCTAATAGAGTATAAAAATAGAGGATTTATATGATGGTATTTTTAAATTCACAGTATTCAGAAAATATTGATATTCCTTAAAAATGTAACTTTCTGAAAGTAGGCACCCATGAGAAATAAGGGTAGTTATTGTAAAATTTCAATTTCATTAAATATACTTAGCCTATTTTACTTCACATCGCCATTAATAAGTTAGTAAGTTAAAAATCCCGATGTACCTAACCAGCGTACATTTTACAGGAGCCTCATGAGTGTATGTGGTAGGGACCTATAATATAAAGGGACCAATGACCAGAATCTAGAAATTGATTCTTTTATTGGCTAGTAACTTACATTATAATATCGCAAGGCTTGACTTGGGCTTGAATGTTTATAAAGGAGGGTGTGTTAACCACCTTGTTTTGGTAGAGTATTACTGCATTCGTCTTTTAGTATGTCTTAGATGAGCTAGGTATCAGTGTCTTGTGCTGTATTTTTATTCTATTTGAAGCCATAATCAAATGGTATTTTGATTTATAAGAGACAAAGCTTAAACACTAGATAAAGGTAATTAGATAGATTAAATGTATACTAATGATGAATTAAATTCTCAATTGCAATAATAAAAATAATTCACTTGTGAATTAGAAACCTGGAGATAATAAATTGAGGATTACATTATTCATAGTCTTCAATATTGTGTTCTCCTCTTCCTTGTGATTGAGTGAAGCCTCGTGTCTAGTATTGTCCAATGAGCAATGAGCAGAATAGACATTCTGGACTGAGGGAATAGAAAATCCATGCATAGTTGTCTACCATAGCAAAAGCACATGGATGGATGGGTAATAATTGAGCAATATGATGATGGCACCCTCAGAAGTTTGGATATCTGACTCTAAGTATAGAAGATAGTTATTTTAGAAAATCATTCAGATATGCAGCAGGCTCTGTACAAGTGAGAAATAAATCTTTATTTCATGAGTTCAATGACATTTTTGGATTGATTTGTTAGCACAGGAAAAATTAACCTATCCTAATTTATATAGAAACTTGGAGAATGTCATTGAGACTAAAGGACCTGAATGAGAGTAGAAGAAATGGTGTTTAGGTGCTCTCTGGGGAACCAGATACTAGGCTGACATTACCAAGACCAATCATACATCTCTCCTACTCCTATTGACTCTCCCATCTCTCTCGGTCTAAATTAATGCAGATGAAGTTAACAGTCTTGTAATTAAATAGATTTTTAGGAGACAGGTTAATCGAACATTATCATAGGTTGAACAGAGCTTACAGAAGATTCTTATAAATATCTTATTAGTACTTCAAAAATCACGATATGGTTAGTTTTTTCTTGGTTAAATGTATAGTTTTACTCATCCATATTTTGATGAAATTATATTTATAATTAAATACAGATGATATTTATTTCTAGCATACAAACCAATTAGCACAGTAGTTATCCTTTCTAACTACAGATTAGAATGCCATAGGGAGGTTTAATAATTTAATTGCCCAACCCCAGAGATTCTAATTTAGTTTTTCTAGGGTGGAGCCAAGCCAATATCTTGATACTTTTCTAAGTGGTTCTAATATTTGGTAAAAACAGCTACCATATATGGTAAAAGCAGACTGCAACGTGACTAAATAAAATCATTTTTTGCCAGAACCTTTCATCATTCTTGGTCTTTTCCAGAATACTTCCTATAATAGAGTCCTTCAAATAATTTAATTACCTTTGCATACATGTCTGATTAAGGAAGACATCACCCATGCCGAAATAGAATAAAATCTAATAGTATTGGATAAACACAGAACGTTGAGGCTGATGCCACGAGTTGCCTGAGACTCTGCCCCAAATTACGCAACTACAGGCCTTTCTGACTTTGACTTCAGTTTGACTAATCAAATTTTTGGTAAGGGCTACACACACCTCATCCTGTGCTTATTGCTGAAGACATAAAAATACCTAAGAATAAGTTTTGACTCTTAAGGTAAGTAAAGCCTGTTACAAAAACAAAGGAAAACTAAAATAATATCACTATCACATAATACTTTGGGTTTCTGCTCAGAGACACAGTAAGCTGAAAAGTTATATCTAGACCCATACAACAACAAAACAGATGGACAAATAGCAAAGATTAATGTATCTGAGAGATGATTCTCAGAGCAATCAAATAGACTAAGATCTAAGGAGACACAGGTGTTTGCAAGGAGCAACAGGATATGAGCACGTGCTTACCTGAGGAAGATGCAATGGGACATGGGACACCAGCATGAAAACTCAGAACAGGTAAAAATTGGTGAAAACTGAATGTGGGATGGTGAAAGAGTTTGTTAGCTCCAGGGACCACATGGGCGTGGCTTCATACTCTTTTGAAAGCTTGTTCATAAATGTGTGTTTATTTATGGACACTAAATTGCATTACATCAATCTATATTTCCACACTTCTACCAACACCACATTGTTTTGATTAATGAATTTTGAAATTGGGAAGTTCTCCAAATTGTCTTTTTCATTTCAAGATTGTTTTGCTGTTCTTGCTTGCTTGCATATCCATAGAAAATTTTAAGATAGGCTTGCCAATTTCTGCAAAAAATAAATCTAGGGTTTTGCATGAATTGAATCTGTAATTTATTAAGTATTGCCATTAATGTCTTTCCTTTTTTTTTTTTTTTTTTTTTTTTTTTGAGATAGAATCTTGCACTGTTACCCAAGCTGGAGTGCAGTGGTGCCATCTTGGCTCACTGCAACCTCTGCTTCCTGGGTTCAAGTGATTCTCCTGCCTCAGCCTTCCAAGTAGCTGGGATTATAGGTGCACGCCACAATGCCCGGCTAAATTTTTGAATTTTTAGTAGACACAGGGGTCTCGCTATGTTGACCAGGCTAGTCTTGAACTCCAGACCTCAAGTGATTCACTCACTTCAGCCTCCCAAAGTGCTGGGATTACAGGTATGAGCCACCATGCCTGGCCATGTCTTTCATTTTAGTTATATGTTCTATATGTATTTTTCAACAATGTTTTGTAGTTTTCAGAGTATAAGTTTTATGCTTCTTTTAAATTTATTTCTAAGTATTTTTTTCATTTTACTCATAATTCCATGATAAGTGGAATTTTCTCAATTTTATCATAGTTCATGCATTGCTACTTTATAGAAATATAATTAATTTTTGCATTATTTTATATCTTTAAATATTTCTGAATTTATTTATTAGTGCTAACAGTTTGTTTATCTTATAAACTCCTTAGTATTTTCTATTATATACAGGATACGTAATCTACAGCTAGAGATAGTTTTGCTTCTTCCCTTCGAATCTGGCTGCCTTTTATTTCATTTCCTTGATTTATTTCTCTGACTAGAACCACCAAAAAATGTTGAATTAAATTTGGAAACAAATACTTGTCCTCTCCTGATTTTAGAGAGAAAGCATGTCTTGTTTTCACTTTTAAGTAAAGTGTTAGCAGTGTTTTTTTTTTGTAGATGTCCTTCATCACACTGATGAAGTTCTGCTTCTCTTCCATTCTTAATTTGTTGAGGACTTTTATCAAGAAAGAGTGCAGTATCTTGTCAATTGCTTTTTCTATGTCTGTTTTTATGATGACGTGAGTTATATCCATTATTTTATTGACGTGGTATATTACATTAATTGATTTTCACGTGTTAAACTGACCTTGCTCTTTTTTTTTTTTTGAGACAGAGTCTGGCTCTGTTGCCCAGGCTGGAGTGCAATGGCATGATCTCGGCTTACTGCAAGCTCTGCCTCCTGGGTTGACACCATTCTCCTGCCTCAGCCTCCCGAGTAGCTGGGACTATAGGAGCCCGCCAGCACACCCGGCTAATTTTTTTATATTTTTAGTAGAGACGGGGTTTCACCGTGTTAGCCAGGATGGTCTCGATCTCCTGACCTGGTGATCTACCCACCTCGGCCTCCCAAAGTGCTGGGATTACAAGCATGAGCCACCGCGCCCGGCCTGACTTTGCATTTCTAATACAAATCCCATTTGATCATTATATATAATTCTTTTTATATATTGCTAGATTTTACTTGCTATACGTTAGTTGAGAATTTTTGGATTTATATTCAAAAAGATATTGGTCAATAGCTTTTGTTTCTTCTGAATAATTTGTCTGGTTCTTGTCTCAGGCTAATACTGGCTTTTTAAAATAAGCCGGAAGTGTTATGTGTTCTATCTTTTGAAAGACCTTTTGAAGTACTGGTATTAATTCTTCTTTAAATATTTGGTAGGCTCCTCAGAGAAGGCTTCTCGTCATAGAATTGTGTTGTTATTGGAAATATTATGGATGTAAATTATAACATTTTTCTTGTGATATATCTGTTCAGATTTTCTATATCTTGCTGGGCCAGTAGTTTTTTTGTTTAGAGACAAGATCTCAATCACCAAGGCTGAAGTACAGTGGCATAATCACAGATTACTGAAACCTCAAGCTCCTGAGTACAAACAATTGTCCCCCCTCAGCCTCTTGGGTAGCTAGGACTATAGGCATGCACCACATCTGGATAATTTTATTTTGTACAGATAAGGTCACACTATGTTGCGGAGGCTGGTCTTGAACCCTTGGCCTCAAGTGATCCTCCCACCCTGTCCTCCAAAAGTCTTGGGATTACAGGCACGAACCATGGTATCCACCCAAGATCAGCTTTGATAGTTGTGTCTTTCTAGGAAATCTAAGTTATCTAATTTGTTGTCATATACTTATTCATATTTCTCAAATTTTTTTCTCTTCTCTAAGATCTTAGTATGTCTTCTCATTCATTTCTGATTTGAGTAATGTGAGTCTTCTATTTTTTCTTTGTCAGTCTGACTAAAGGTTTCTCAATTGTATTGATCTTTTCAAATAATCAACTGTTAGTTTCCTAGATTGTTTCCACTGTTATCTAATCAAATCTCTATTAATTTCCACTGAAGATTTTATTACCTACTTCTTTCTTTTCTTTTTGAGTTTCATTGACTTTTCTTTTTCTAGTGTCTTATGATGAAAGTATAGGTCATTTATATATATATATGTATACACACACAGTCTTTTAAATATATATATAAATATATATGTATATATATATATATATATATATATATCTTAGAGCAATTTTAGGTTCACACAAAAATTGGGCAGAAAATAAGAACTTACAGAGATTTTCCATGTTCTCCATGCCCCAAAACATGCATTGCCTCTCCCATTATGAACATCGCCCACCACAGTGGTACCTCTGTTACAACTGACGAACCTGAATTGACATCATATTAATCATTCAAAGTCCATAGTTTACATTTGTCCATAGTTTACATTACAATTTATAATTGACACATACTCACCATTACAGTATTATACAGAGTATTGTGACTGCCCTAAAAATCCTCTGTGCTCTGTCTGTTCATCCCTTTCTCTTCCCAGTCCATGGCAACCATTGATCTTTTTACTGTTTCCATAGTTCTGCCTTCTCCAGGATGCCATATAGTTGGAATCACGTAATACACAGCCTTTTCAGACTAGCTTATTTTACTTGAGAATATATGTTTGTGACTCCTCCATGTGTCTTCATGGCTTTATATCTCAGTTTCTTGTAGTCCTAGGTAATATTTCATTGTGCTAATGTACCACAGTTTATTTATCCATTCACCTTCTGAAGGACATCTTGTTGCTTCTAATTTTGGCATTTATTAAGAAAGCTGCTATACACTTCTGTGTGAACATTTCTATGTGAATTTATTTTTAACTTCTATGGGTTAATACCAAGGAACACAGTTACTGGATCATATGTCAGGAGTATGTTTAGTTTTGAGAGAAACCACCAAACTCCTACAAAGTGGCTATGCAATTTTGCATTCCCACTAGCGATAAATGAAAATCCTTGCTGTTCCATATCCTGACCAGAATTTGGTGTCAGTTTTCCGGATTTTGATCTTTCAAGCATGCATTTTCCTGATGACATATAATGTGGAACACCATTTTATATGATTATTTGTCATGCGAACATTTTCTCTGGTGAGATATTTGTTAAGCTCTTTGGTACATTTTTAAATAGGAATGTTTCTTTTCTTACTGTTGAGTTTTAAGTGTCCCTTGAATATTTTGGATTATGTTTTGCAAATATTTTCTCCCAGTCTCTTGCTTTTATAATTCTCTTCGTAATGTGTTTCACAGAGTAGAATTTTTTAATATCCATGAATTCCAGCTTCTTGGCTTCCTGTTTCTTTTATGGTTCATTCTTATATGTTATATATGTGTGTAAAGAATCATTACCAATCTCTTGGTTGTGTAGATTTTCACCTATATTATGTTCTAGGAGTTTTACAATTTGGTATTTGACAAATAAGTTTTAATCTATTTTGAGTTAATTTTTGTAAAAAATGTATGATCTTTGTCTAGATTCATTTTTTTTTGCATGTGGATGTTCAGTTGTTCCAGCATCACTTAATCAAAATATTATATTTTCTCCATTGCATTGCCTTTGTTCCACTGTCAAACATCACATGTCTATAGTCATGTGGGTCTATTTCTGGACTCTGTTCTGTTTTATTGATCTACTTGTCTATTCTTTTGCCAATACCACATTGTCTTGATTATTCTAGCATTATAGTAAGTTTTGAGATTGGGCAGTGTCAGTCTTCCAACTTTGTTCTTCTCCTTCAAATTGTGTTAGCTATTGTATTAGTCCATTTTCATGCTGCTAATAAAGACATACCTGATCCTGGGCAATTCACAAAAGAAAGAGGTTTATTGGACTTACAGTTCCACATGGCTAAGGGGGTCTCACAATCATGGTGGAAGGTGGAAGGCATGTCTCACATGGTGGTGGCAAGAGAGAGAATGGGAGCAAGTGAAACAGGTTTCCCCATATCAAACCATCAGGTCTCCTGAGACTTTTCACTACTACAAACAATATGGGGGAAACCGCCCCCAAGATTCAGTTATCTCCAGCCACATCCCTCCTATAACATATGGGAGAGATTTGAGTGGGACACAGAGCCAAACAGTATCAGCTGTCCTGGGTCTTTTGCCTGTCTAAATAATCTTTAGAATCAGTTTGTCAATATTTATAAAATAACTTATGGAGATTTTGATTGGAATTACATTGAATCTATAAATTAAGTTCAGAAGAATTTACTTTCTAAGAATATAGAGATTTTCTGTCCATAAACGTGCAATGTCTATTTTATAAGTTCTTTGATTTTTTTATTAGAACATTGTAGTTTTCCTCATATAGACCTTATACATATTTTCATAGACATACACTTTAAATTTTTAATTTTGGGCTGCTAATGTAAACAGTGTGTTTTAGAATTAAATTTTCACTGTCTGTTCTTGGTAAATAGAAAAGTAATTGACTTTTGTGTATTAACATTTTATCCTGCAAACTTGCTGTAATTATAATTAGGTTCAAGAGCTTCTTTGTTGATTCCTTCAGATTTTCTATGTAGATTATTTTTCATTTGTAAGAAAAATCAGTTTAATTTCTTTCTTTCCAATCCGTATACCATTTATTTACTTTTTATCGCATCATTGCATTAACTTGGATTTCAGGTGGTTGTAAAAATCAGTAGTGAGGGGGAATCCTTTGCTTCATTCCTGATCGTATTGGAAAAACTTGTAGTTTTCTCCGTTGTGATATTAGTTGTAGGTTTTTTTTTTTTTCCTATTCTTTAACTAGTTGAGGAACTTTTCCTCTATTCCTAGTTTACTATGAGATTTTATTCTGAATGAGCATTGGATTTTTTCCAATTTTTTTTCTGTATCTATTGATATGGTCATGTGATTTTTCTTCTTTAGCCTGTTGATGTGATGTATTACATTAATTGATTTCTGCCTTGCATACCTGTAATAAATCCCCCTTGGTCATGATTTATAATTCCTTTTAAACTTTTTTCATTCACTTTGCTAGTGTTTCATTGAGGATATTAAATTTATCTTCATTGGAGAGCTGCTCTTCAGTTTCATTTTCTTGTATCATTTTTCTGTGTTTTGGTATTAGGGTGGTATTGGTCTCATAGAACAAATTAGAAAATATTTTCTTTGCTTCTAACTTCTGAAAAATGTGGTAGAGAACTGATACAATTTCTTCCTTAAATATGTGGTAAAATTTACTAGTGTACTCACCTGGGCCTTGGGCTTCCTGGTTTTGAAGATTATTAATGATTCCTTTTTTTTTTTTTTTTGCTAGACCTAGGCCTATTCAGATTATCTATTTCTTCTCGTGCGAATATTGTCAGATTGTGTCTTTCAAGGAATTTGCCAACTTCATCTAGGTTATCAAAGTTGTGAGTATAGAGTTATTCATAATATTCCTTTATTATCCTTTTAATGTCTACAGTATCTATAGTAATGCTCCCTCTTTTGTTGCTGACATTAGGAATCTGTACCCTCTTTTTTCTTCTTTGCTAGTCTTGCTAGAGTTTTATTGATTTTATTCATCTTTTCAAAGAACAGATTTTTGTTTTATTGATTTTCCCTATTGATTTCATATTTTCAATTTTTTTGAATTCTGCTCTGATTTTTATCACTTATTTTCCTCTACTTACTTTGAATTTAATGGCTATTTTTTCCTAGTATTATGAGGTGGAAGCTTATCTTGATTTTAAATCTTTCTTATTTTCTATTATATGCATTCAAGGTTATATAAATTTCCCTGTAAACACTGCCTTAACTGTAGTCCACACATTTTGATAAGTTGTGTTTTTGTTTTCATTTAGTTCAAAATACGTATTTTTTTAATTTTGGGATTTATTTATTCACCCAAGTGTTAGTTTTACTGCTGCTGTCATTGATACTACTTACACATATACATACATAAGTACATATACATACATACATACATACATTGTGAAATACAGTGCAATTATTATTCAAAATGAACCATTATGTGTTAAATCAACTAAGAATAAGAAAGATTACAGTTATTCTACCTTCAGTTATTCTTTTTCTAATGTTTTTCTTTTCTTTGTGTAGATCAAAGTTTCTGGCATACATTATTTTTCTTGTCTCTAAAGAAGAACTTTCACGCAGAAAACTAATAAAGAAATTCTTGACTTAAACTTGACACTTGCCCAGTTGGTCTTAATAGACATCTAAAGAATACTCCACCCAACAACTACAGAATATATATTCTTCTCATCTGCAGACACAACATACTTTTAAAATGACTGCACGTTTGGTCAGAGAGTCTCAACAAATTTCGAAAAATTAAAATTATACCCAACATATTCTCAGGTCTCAGTGAAATGCAAATAGAAATTAATACCAAGAGAAATTCTCAAAACCACAAATATGTGGAAATTAAACACATTGATCCTGAATGACCTTTGTAAAGCAAGAAAATTAAGGCAAAAATCAAAAAATTATTTGAAACAAACAAAAATTGTGACACAATGTAACAAAACCTCTGCGATATTGCAAAAGAAGTGATAACATTTGTAGCACTAAATGCCTACATCAAGAAAATAGAAATATCTTGTTAACAACTTAACATTATACCTAAAGAAATAGAGAAAGAAGAACTGAATTCTAAATGAAGAACCCAGTTCCAGCAGAAGAAAAGAAAGAATTAAAATCAGAACAGAACTAAGTGAAACTGAGATAAAGAAAACTATTCAAAGGATCGACAAAATGAAAAGTTTGTTTTTTGAAAGGATAAACAAAATTGATAGACTGCTAGATAGATTAACAAAGGAAAAAAAGAAGATCCAAATAAGCACAATCAGATATGACAAAGGTAACATTTCAACTGATCTCACAGAAATATGAAAGATCCTCAGAGATTACTATGAACATCTCTATGCGCACAACTAGAAAATCTAGAGGAAACAGATAAATTCTTGGAAATATACAACCTCCCAAGATTGAATCTGGAAGAAAAAGACACCCTAAAGAGACCAATAATGAGTCACAAAATTGAATAAGCAATCATAAAAAAACCTACTAACCAGAAAAGCACTGGACCAGATGGATTTACAGCCAAATTATACCAGATGTACAAAGAAGGTGTGGTATCAATCCTATTGAAACTATTCAAAAAAAAAAAAAAAGAAACTGAGGAGGGATTCCTCCCTATTCAATTACTCATTATTCAATTCAATTATTCAATTACTCATTCTATGGAACCAGTATCATCCTCATATCAAAACCTTCCAAAGACACAATAGGCCAGGAATGGTTGCTCACGCCTGTAATCCTAGCAACACACAAAAAAAGTATTTTAACATTTTGCAAGGCATATTTACATGCAAACCAATTCCTTAAATATTTCTTTGAGAAAGTTTTTATTTCCTCTTCACTTGTGAAGGGTAACTTTGAAGGGTACAGAATTCTGGATTGGTGAGATTTTTATTTCAACACTTTAAACATTTCACTCCACTCTCTTCTGCTTTTTTGCTTCTGAAGAGAAGATGGGTGTAATTATTATCTTTGCTCCTCTATAGATATGGCATTTTTCCCTATCTCTGTCTTCTTCCAGGAATTTATTTTTTATTCTTGATTTTTATAGTTTGACAATAATATGCATAGGTATAGTTTTTTTTTGACACTTTTCCAGATTGCTGCTCTCCAAGTTTCTTGGATCTGTGGTTTGGTGTCTGACATTAATTTGGGGAAATTTTCTGTTGTTAATGTTTCAAATACTTTTTCTATTTCTTTCTCTCTTCTTCTAATATTCTCACTAGTTTATGATCTATATTCTGTAGTTATGCCACATCTTCTGTAGTTATGCCACAGTTTGTGGATATCTGTGGCTTTTTTTGCCTTTTTTTTTTTTTTGGTTTGCTTTTTAATTTTGGAATTTTATATTGAGATATCCTCAAACTCAGAGATCATTTCCTCAGCCATGTCCAGTCTTCTAATGATCTAATCATAGGCATTCTTTATTTCTGTTATAGTTTCTGATCTCTAGCATTTATTTTTGGTTCTTTTAAAACTGTTTTTATCTCTTTATCCATCTGTTCTTATATGCTTGGATTTTTTTATCCATCTGTTCTCGTATGTGGTCTTCTTTAGTTCATAGTTGTTTCAATTCCTAGTCTGATAATTTCTACATTCAGCAATACCTAAGTTGGTTTTTGAAACTTTCTGTGTCTTTTTCAATTAGGGATTCTTTTTCTTTTTTTTCCTTCTTTTAAAACGTGTGTGGTGGCGGTAACGGACATGTTCTCTAGTCTTATTGTTAGATAAATGACTTTTAGTGAGCCTGTGCTTCTGGAGTGTGAGTTTCATATGTGCTTCTGAGTTTCTCATCACCCCCACACCATGCCCCTTGGTTGGGACAGGATGGCTACAGTGGTCTGGAGTTGGGTGTTCTTATTCCTTGTGGAATGCTAGATGGATCTGCAATTATTTCCCTTTCTCCAGGTCAGTTAGGTTCTGATGAAACCTCAGCACCTCAGGCTCTGGTTAAGTCACTTCTCCTGAGGGCAGATCTTGTTAAAAAGAACAGAGTGCCCTGGCATATCTGAAAATTATTCCTTTTCTTTCCCCCCTGCTGGAAGCATAAAAATATTATTTTCACAATATTCACTGTAAGAACCTAGTAGAGCTCCTGGAGATGAAGCTGACAAATGTGCCCCCAGTCCCCATAATTCATTCTCACTGAAGTTTTTAATTCCCAGAGCTCTTCACACAACTTTCAGCATTTGTCAATTGTTTCTAGTAAATTTTGTTTGTTTTAAGTTATTTTGTCTGATAATAGTTTAGTTTAAACTTTAATACTTAACTTTCTTAAAGTTAATACTTTAGCTTTCTTATGGTTGCTCTTTGAATCATGTATTGCTTTCTATATTTTATTTTTAATCTGTTTGCATCTTTAAAGTTTGCTAAATCATGTGTATTAATCTGTTCTCACACTGGTATGAAGAAATACCCAAGACTGAGTAATTTACAAAGGAAAGAGGTTTAATTGACTCACAGTTTCACATAGCTGGGGAGGCCTCACGAAACTTACAGTTATGATGCAAGGCAAAGGTGAAGCAGTGACTTTCTTCACAGGGCGGAAGGATAGAGTGAGTGCAAGCAGGGGAAATGCCAGATGCTTATAAAACCATCAGATCTCATGAGAGTCACTATCATGAGAACAGCATAGGGTAAACTGCCTTCATCATCCAATTACCTCTACCTTTTCCTGCACTTGACACATGGGCATTATGGGGATTATGGATATTACAATTCAAGATGAGATTTCAGGTGGCAGTACAGCCAAACCATATCATCATGTTTTTTTCTTATTTTTTAAAAATTATTTATAACGATTCTTTTATTCTTTTCTCTGTTAATTTTACTCAGCCCCTCTACTTACATTTTTTTGTAGCTTAATTTTTTTCTGTGTATGAGTCACACAATTCTATTTCCTTATGGATTATCAACTTTTTTGTTAAAAATGAAAAATTTAAATAATATACTGTAACAACTCTGGATACTAATTTATCCCCTATTCTCTTGGCTCATTTTTATTGTTTTTGCTACTTGTTTTTTGATTTCCCTAAACAATTTTATTAAATTCTATTTCCCTCATAGTGTGACATCTTTGGTGTTACCTCTCAGAGGGTGCAGCCTTTGGCATACACACAGTTACCCTAGAAGGACAATGGTTTTAGCAGGATTTTTTGAGTGTCTCTTTTTATGATCTACCAATAAAGCTATATATCAAAATTGATAGTACACCATGCACACTAAGCTCTGCTAATTACCAGCTGATTGCTTTATTTTCTACAATACACCAGGGTATAAATTTTTCAGCAGTATGATAAAATTATGTTTGGACAGGGATAGTTTTTAAAACCGGTCTTTGAATTTGTTCTGTCCTCAAGAGGGCTCTTTTTCACTGGCTCTTCCCCTAGTTCTCTCTGGTTAACTAGCTGGCATACGGTTTACCTGATTACTTTTACAAAACAAGGGGTATTGTTTTTGAGAACATGCCTAGACTTGAACTTCCCACAGCATGTTTCAACACTATGTTTCAACACTAATCAAGTCATATAGGAAAAACCTTGACATTCCCTTTGCTTATGAACTGCTTTTCTCTCTGGTAACCTCTCTGAAACACTATTCTGGTCCCTAAGCAGTAAGATACCCTCTGATCTTCTCATTTTGCCTCTTAGGGTGTTGGACCTCCACTCTAAGAGCAACCTGGAGTGATGGACACCACGACTCCAAGATTTTCAGTCCACTCTAATTGGGATAGATTCTATACTCTGTGGTTAGAAGCTGGGTAGAGGAAGGTAGCCTTCAACCTCTTGATCACATTCACTAGGAATGTGGCCTCTTCAATATGGAATTGAAGGGACGAGGAATATTGATAACCCATCCCACCCAGTGAGATACAGTAAGCTTTCCTAAGGGCTGAGAGGGAAGAGAGCCCCCATCTTCTTGATTATTTCCACTTACTTGGAGGCTTTATCAAGCCAGACAGGGAAAGTCAGGGAGAATAGGTCATGGCTCGTGCATTCTCATTGTTCTTACTGATACTTAGCAGAGTTTCTGGAAATAATGTGTCTTTATTTGGATCATGCTTTTAAAACATTTCCGGAGACTTTAAATTGTTAGTTTTTTATAAAGTAGTATTCACCAGTTTTGCTTGTTTTACTGGAAAGTGGGTCAGGGGAGTTCTTCATGCCTGTTATCTTGAATGTTAATCTTTTTTAAAAAATATAAATATATAAAGCCAAATTTTTCTTCTCTAAGCAGTACTTTAATTCTGTTACAAAAAAGTGTTGCGTTTTCATTTTCATCCTATTTTCTAATTTTCCTTCTCTTCAAGATTTTATTTAATTTTCAAATACTTGCAGGTTTCTATATATTTTACTGTTAATATTTTCTATTTAATTCCAGTGTTATGAGAGATTACATTATGTATTATTTTAATTATTTTAAATTGATCAATATTCATTTTGTGGCCTAGAAAACATTTTTTCTTACAGAAAAATCAATGTGAATGTAAACAATTTGGTTTTCTCCATAGTTGGTTGAAGTGCTCAATAAATGTGAATTGGCTATGGCAGATGATATACTGTAAAACATTTCTATTTATTATTAACTTACCTGCTCATTCTATCAGTTGTTGAAATATAAATATCAATGTGTTCAACTGTGTTTGTAGATTTCTCTATTTTGTTATTAGATTTTATTCATTTTTGTTTTATATATTTTAAAATGTTTGCATTGGCTGCAAAAATATATAGAATTGGTATTCTATTTAAACCAACTTTCTTGAAGATGACATATAGTTATTATTTCTCTTTGTCCAGTGTCAGGTCTATGCCTTTAATTGTAAGCTTAATATCACTAATAAGTAACAATGATGTAGTGTAATATTATTTTCTTTAATAATTATTAAGATTAGCCTTTAACTTACACTCTAATTATACAATGTTATAAACTAAATTGGTATTCCTGAAAATTTACGTGTTGAAGCCACAGCCTCCAATGTGACTGAATCTGGAAACTGAAAGTAAAGAGCTGGCCGGGCGCGGTGGCTCACGCCCATAATCCCAGCACTTTGGGAGGCCCAAGCAGGCAGATCATGAGGTCAGGAGATCGAGACCATCCTGGCTAACACGGTGAAATCCCTGTCTCTGCTAAAAATACAAAAAAATAAAATAAAATAAAATAAATAGCCATGTGTGGTGGTGGGCGCCTGTAGTCCCAGCTACTTGGGAGGCTGAGGCAGGACAATGGCGTGAACCCAGGAGGCGGAGCTTGCAGCAAGCCGAGACTGCGCCACTGCACTCCAGCCTGGGCGACACGGTGAGAAAAGAGCTAATTAAGATTAAGTGATGTCATAGGTTGAGGCCCTAATCCAATAGGGTTGGTGTTCTCATAAGAAGAGGAAGAGACACTCAGTCCATGCACACACAAAGAAAAGGCAATGTGAGGACATAGCAAGAGGGTGGCCATACGTAAGCCACAGAGAGAGGCCTCAGAAGCAACCAATTCTGCTGGCCCCTTCTTTTTGAAGTTTCAGCCTCTAGAATTACAAGAATATATATTTCTGTTGTTTAAGTCACCTAGTCTGTGGTGTTTATTATGGCAGTCCTAGCAAATTAATACATGTGCTGTTTTCCCCATCTGTCCTTTTCTGTTTTTCCTTTCTCTATGATTTTCAAAAAGATACTCAGCATATTGAAAAATTTCATTTTATGTCAACTATTGTCTTATAAATTATATTTCTCTATTTTTAGGTGGAAATTGTCATTGCATATACTACGTTTATCTTTTTTTATTCTTTATTCATTTGTTAATATCCACATTTATATTTAGTATCATTTTCCATTGATTGAAGAACTTCCTTTAACATATTTTTAGCATAGGTCTACTGGTTATAAATTATTTCATCTTCTTTTGTAAAAATTTGTTTTACCTTTGTTTTTGAATAATTTGGCTGTGTATAGAATTACATTTTTATAATTATACTCTGTCAACTTACTATAAATTTTTTATTTGTTTTTGTTTACCTTAAACATCTTTAAAGATGTTTTTCAATAATCCGGACTACAGAAATTTCATTTTTGTTCTGCAGTATAAAATGTTTCTTTCTTCTCTTAGTGCTTTATGATTTTTTTAAAAAATTACAGATATTCATCTATTTTACTATTGTGTGTTTTTTGTTATTTTCTTAGCATTTAGTCAGTAGAGCTCAATGAGGTCCTGAATCTCTGGGATAACAGTTCACATACAAATTTGGAAGGGCCAGGTGCGGTGGCTCACGCCTGTAATCCCAGCACTTTGGGAGGCTAAGGTGGGCGGATCACGAGGTCAGGAGATCGAGACCATCCTGGCTAACATGGTGAAACCCCGTCTCTACTAAAAATACAAAAAATTAGCCGGGCATGGTGGCAGGCGCCTGTAGTCCCAACTACTCAGGAGGCTGAGGCAGGAGAATGGCATGAACCCGGGAGGTGGAGCTTGCAGTGAGCCGAGATCGCGCCACTGCGCTCCTGCCTGGGCAACAGAGCGAGACTCCGTCTCAAAAAAAAAAAAAAAAATTGGAAAATATTTGGCAACTATTTTTTCAAAAATTTCTCTACTCCCTATGTCATTCACAGATTTTATTTGCACATATATTAGAGTGCTGGACATTTATTTATGTAGAGTGTCTATTGTGCTTTTAATTCAAACCAGCTATTTAAGGTTTTAGTTTTCATATTGAGAGGTCCTTTTAGCTTTTTTTTTATATCTTCCATATTTCTTCTCATTATTTGCCTTTAAACACTTGAAGTTATAATTACTACCATAACATCTTTGTCTGCTAATCCTGTCATCATAAGATCTGGTTTTATTGAATAGTTTTTCTCTTGGCAGTGAGTCAAGTTTTCTTGCTTTTTGGAATGCCTGGTAATTTTTTGTGTATATTTCATATTTAGAACTTTATCTTCTTGAATATCTGGGTTTTATTTACTTCATTCTAAGAGTTTCAATTTTATCCTGGCAGGCTGTCAAGCTATATGGGACTCATTCTGCTTTTGAAGTCTGTTTTTAAACTCTGTTAGGGGCCAGGTGTGGTGGCTCATGCCTGTAATCCCAGCACTTTCTGACGCCAAAACAGGCAAATCGCTTGAGCCCAGGAGTTTGAGACCAGCCTGGGCAACATGGTGAAACCCCATCTCCACAAAAAATATAAAAAATGAGCCAGGTGTGGTGGTACACGACTGTAGTTCCAGCTACTTGAGAGGCTGAGTTGGGAAGATCACTTGAACCTGGGAAGTTGAGGCTGCAGTGAGCTGAGAGCGTGCCACTACACTCCAACCTGGGCAACAAAGCAAGGCCCTATCTAAAAACAGAAACAAAAACAAACAACAACAACGACCAAAAAAACCCAACAACCAAAAGCTCTGTAAAGGCAATTCTTTAGTGGTAGTTAAGCTCCACCACCGTGGTGGTTTCCTTCTGTAGTGTGGATTACACAAGCCTGATGATCAACAAAAACTCTCTGGTCTGGATGATTGAAAATTTAACGTTTCCCAACTGTGGGTAAAATTTAGAAACCATTCAGCATAATATTTGCTGGTCATTGTTTATCCAACCCAATTGAGTTTCCCTTGGCACATTGTAGTATTCAGCAATACTCTAGGGCTTAATGTCTGCATAGCTTCCTCTTCTCCTAACACTGTTCTACAAATCATAGACTCCTCAAATACCCTAATCACTATCTCCACAACCCTGTGGGTTCATTCTGTGCTTGGAGAATTCTACCCTCATCAGAGATCCAGAATGTGCAATGCCAGGGCAATACAGGGACTCAACTTGTGTGTTTCCTTTCTCTCAACATGAGAAAGCAGTGCTGCCCAATATCTGAAATTATTTTCTAGTTTTCTGGATGTTTTGTATCTGAAAATATTTGTCCAGTTTTCTAGATGTTTGGCAAGATGTTCCTTCTACAACTTGTTTACCCTTCAGTTTTAGCAGATGAAGCTGCTTAAAAATTTTAAAAAATAAAATCTTTCATATTATTCTCTCATACATTTCTTCAAATTCAATCTGAAAAACAATATCTCTGATGACACCTGTTCTACTTTTCCAAGGGAATGATATTTTTGTTCTTTCTAGTCATAGTCCTTCCACATATGCCATGGATCCAATGTCTTCACATGCTTTTAGAATGCCTCATTAATCGTGTCTTTCCAATATTCATTTTTTATCTGCCTTCTGGATCTTTTTCCTAGGTCAACAAACACAATTGTAAAAAAGTCTTTAGCAATGATGCTTTTCCTTGAAGCATTTTATTTTCTTTAGCCAAATATCTTGACATAGTACTCTACCATAATTTCCATTTAGTATTTAGTATCCCACTAATGGCTATTTTATTTTCTACCTCAGTATGCCAAAAAATGGCTATAAATGAGGCTGCTAAACTACAATTAAAATGACATGTGCTTAAATCTCATCCTAGTAAATGTATTTGAATTTTCTTACAGTAGCTGTTCAAAATTCAATTCTCTCTTAACCTCCTTAAAACCACATTTTTTTTTTGTTTTTGGTTCTATCATTCCAATAGTTCATTTTTGTTTCTTTTACTGGTCTCATTCACTAGTCTCAGAGCAGAGATGTGCTATTTACCATAAATCTGTGTGTTTACGTGTGTGTGGTGGATAGTAACAGAAGAAAATGTCAGTATAGAAAATGACTCATCTGACCAAAGTATACTACTAACACATTTTGGGCCACTGACCAACAATATCTTGTCAGTCAGCCATGCTGTTGTACAATGTTAACAAGATTATAAAATGTATGACAGGAATTCAATGCCCAAGAGCCAGAAAATAATCTTTTTGTTGCACTTGGCATACTGCTATACTTATTGGAGTATGAAGTCTCTTATAATTTGTACATACTAAAAAAATTTGAAAAAATTAGAAACTAGTGAAATAGTAGCAATGCTGATATTTAAATAGTGTGAAGAAGACTGAATAGCTTGACTTTAGTTTATTTTAGAAGACAATAAGTGATATAGTCTTTAGGTATGTTGAATTATAAAATTAGAGTATGTGCATTAGCTACAAGTATTTGTTAAGTATCCCAAATCTGTAAGGCATGATCTTGGGGACTATAAGATGTAGCATTCTCATCATTTTTGTCAATAAGTTTATCATCTAGTTAGACAATCTTTATAAACATAAAATATTAAGCACATTTATAAGAACACTTAATTATGGTTTACTATAACAATGCAAGCAGTATCATAAAGCAGAACAAAATAAGTGGAGATAAACCTGTTCAGAGAATAATGATGCTCTTTTATTCTCCAGCATCATCAGAGTAAGAATAAGGCAAAATGGTTCGAGGTTTCTCCTCTCTTCCAAGGAACTGGAATAATTGACTTTCACAATCTCCCTGATTTGAAAAACCGTATTGTAACTTGGATAGGTGATTTAAAAGGACAATCATCTGAACTGGGATGTGAGATTCTGAGTTACTCTTTAAGTATGCTAGATAGCTTCTTATCAACATTAGGATAATAAATTTGCTAACATAATTAAAAAAACAGACCTAGGTAAATATGTCTTGAGGTCAACAAGTTATGTGTGTATAAGTTTCAGATTTAATGAGTCACATAAAAGAAATGAAAACAAGTAAGCCTAGGTATGAGACAGTTAGAATGGCAAATTTGAGACTCCAATAGAATACAAGATCCTGGAACAGCAATCACTTTCAGTGGCATATAAAGTAGTATATACCTCTGAGGAAGAGTGTTAGAAAACTTCTCGTTTCAGTTTTGGCTGTGTACAGAAGCAGAGCAAGAGATGTCATAGGAAGACATACGATCAACAAGAGCAAGAAAATAAATGGCACAAAAAACCCAAATTGGCTGCAAATATTAAAATGATCAGATTCAAATCTTAGGCTTATTAGTTTTTGAAAAAATAAAAAGTAGAGGATGAGGACATTTTTCATGCAGAGCAAAATTTTAAAAAGACTATCACAAAAAAGCAAGCATATTTATAAAATAATCCATTAGAAATGCAATGTTTTACTTTGAAGTTATAATCATAATTGAATTATACGTTTTATATGAAAGTTAACATTTTAATTGAAGCATTTTTTTAAATTGCAACCCACAATAAGTAATAAAGGAATATACAAATAAATGATAGAATTGAATTTTTTAAAATTAGAATATCAGTAGTTTTTCTCAATTGGACTAAACTATCCTGTCAGAAGATATAGATTGACAAGACTGCAAATGGCAATATTATAATTATTATCTTAACATGTGTTTCTGCCAGACACAGAATGAAATATAGTGGTCTAGAAAAGCTACAAGCAGGGAAAAATTAACAACAACAAAAACAATGGTGGAACAATACAAATAGATAAGTTGACACTGAAGAACAAAAGTATTATTAGAGAAGAAGAGAGTAACTTCCTCACAATAAAAAGTTTAAACCCCATTTTATAGTAAGTTATAACAATTCTATAGTTATATGCAGCCAATTTACAAAATATATAAAATTGTATGCCTATATTTACATTAAATCAATTGTCTCACTAATTGATAGATTCTTCAGGGAGAAACAATCGGTAGGAATACAGAAGTGACTTTCTGATATTTAACTTTGTAGTTTTGTTGAGGTGTAAAATTAGGGGTTTATACAAGTGTTTTCAAGGGCTAACCAACCACGTTGTGAATCTAATCATTTAGAAAATGAAACACATATATTATGCACACATTTTGCAAAATCTGCTGTATGTATCCATATTACTAAGTAAAATCAAGTTTACTCTAAAGCTAAGAAGAGAGTCATCCACTTAGTGTAACCTTCTAGTAAGTGGTTTGATAAAGTAAGAAATCTTTTATGAGCTGATTCATCATCTCCTAATTTATGCTTTAGGAGTTTGGATTTATTTAGAATGAGTTTCATTAAAATTAGCTAAAATCACAGTTCAATCCATTAGAAAGTATTCCCACCATAGTAACTGACATCAAGTATACTTTAATGAAACAGGATCTCTATCACAGATTAAATAGACAGTGCTTAAGTTTTTCCAGATTCTGCCACAGAAATGACTGTATAGCATTGAGATATTCAGTAATTCAGGGAAAATTGCTTTATCATAATTATTTCTTGCATTGCTCTGAAAAAGTGTGTCTGGTTGTCAAGCTGAATATTTTTTTAGCACACCTGGAGGCCATCAATCAAAATTTTTGCTCTTCTGTGACAAGAGCATGGAGGTTAAGGTAGTGCTTTCTATAAGCAGACTGTCATTTTACTCCTTTCTGGTTGTTTGACATTGGATATACATCTTAACCCCTCTATGTTTTGTTCCTAACCCCTATATAACACATAGTTTTTTCTCCAAAGCAAAGCTGATAATAATCTTGCTGTTATAATATAAAAGATGAATAAATAAATAATAGATAAATAAAATGAAATGAAAGAGATGTAATAAAAAAAGAGATGAAACATTAAAAAAACTAACAATGTGCCTTGTAAAAATGTATGCTAAAGTTGTACCCGTTTTTACTTTCATTATTGTCATCAGAATAATAATATAGGTCAGTGTACCACAGTAGATACTAAAAGCACATTACATACGTCATCAAACTTTGACCTTCATTGTCCTCTGAAGGGGCAATTTCTGTATTTTTAAAGATTCTTAAGATGTCAAAATTACAGACAAATGAGTCAGCCACCAAGGGAACAAAAGATCAATGCCATACTTTGGTGCTTAGTGGCCTCAAAGCATAGTGGTTTCCATCCGAATGTGGAGAGTTGATGAATTATTTAATATCTTAGTATGAATACATTATTTTAGTTGAATCTATAGATTTTTTAATAAGTCAAATGATGCAAATCCTAGAATACATTCTGGATTTTTCTATTTCAGACCAGTGAGTTAATTCAATTAAGTTCAAATGAGCAAGTTCAGATTTACAATAATCAGTTTTGTTGTTAGATCTGGGTATCTGCAAAAGCCCATTTCTGCTTTCTTGTGTCAGCAGAAGAACCCACTGTTTGCAAAAAAAACGGTAATAAACAATTTTGGTTTAAGACAGTTGACTGAATCAACCAAGTTATTTCTAAATAATAAACACAATGGAGAGTAGACAATTTTCTCTTAAACTTTTTGTGAACTTTGATTTGTAAACTAGGCAGAATGTTTGATATTTAAAAGTCCCGGAAGCAAATTCTCATACATGCAGAATCACAACATGCCCAGGCTACGCTTGGGGATATTGACTAGCATGCTTAAAGAACTCTTGAGAAACAATTTTTCATGACTCTCTTATGTCTTTCTCCAGAACTTGGAAGAGAGGCACTGGCTGCCTATAGTTGAGTGATATTTTAAAATACTTTAGTATATTTGTATAGTAAACAGTCTTAGAAGACAGAAATAATGTATTTCTCCAAAGCTAAAGCCAGATTTGATTACAGTCTTGGAAGATGGAGATGGTATCTCCCTCTGGGGCAAAGGGCAGGTATGCTTACTGCCCATTATAAAAGTTTTGATTTCTTAATCTTGGGATTCGTCTTCTATAATTTAACTCATTGCATGTGTAGGTGTCGTTTGTCCCTCTCTGAGTTGCCTTGTGAGAATTAGGGCATGGGAAACTGGCACAAAAATACTGATACTCAGGCTGATGCAATTTCTATGATTGATATTCTCTCCTTCATCTCTGACTCATGGTTCTTTTGAAAGCCTGTTGCAGGCTAACTTGTTAGCTTGTAAGTAGGGTAAAGTCTCAGCCTTTTCACAGTTCTTAACAAGAACAAGCTGGTTATGTTCTTGAAAAATTATAAAAAGGAAGCTATTCCTTAGCTTAAAGTTTGAAAAAAGATAAATTCCAACTTCTTATCACATAATAATATGCAACATATTTTAAGCTATACGCTAGTAAAATTCAAAATAAGCCATTTCTAAAGTTGAATAATATAGATAGCATTAAAATAACAAAAAAGATTTATTAAAAACATAAAGAAGAAGAAACAGAATTAGTTCTTGGTAAACTTTATTTTAATTAGAGAAAGTTATAGTATAATATTTAATTATGCCAAATTCTGTTGGAGGGAGAAAGAAAGTAACTCAATAGAATTTTTACCAGATAAAACCTATAGTACTTTTGCTCTTTCATTCAACAAGCATCTATGAATTGATTAATTCACTCAACCTTTTCCTTTCTTAGTGCACAAAAAGTGTCATACACATATTGAAGCCTGGCAGTAGAAGAGATACTGTAGCTCACACGTGGTTTTATATTAGTTTTTCCCATGAAGAATAACTACTACTAATACTACATATAATGATACAAAAATTTACCACCTGCTATCAACACCTCTGGAGGTACTGATATTTCCAAATACAAACATTTATGAGAAGTTAACATACAAATACAATTTCATAAATTCAAAAATTCCAAGCATGTATAGATAAGATCAATAACATCATAATAGTTATTCAAGTGGCTCATGAAGCCTTTGCCAAAGTAGATCAGAAAAAATTAGCATTTTACAATAAGTGAGAACAATGGTGAAGAAAGTATAATATCAACAATCTATCCAACTGATGCTTTTTAAGCTCCTACTAAGCACATTTTATACAAACTCTCTTTTAATAAAATATAATAAATCACAAACTGTAACAGTATATAGCTATATAGTGTAGACATAAAAATAAAATCAGACCCAAGTAACTTTTGTTTGCAAAGTAATTATGCATTGTAATAGAGAAACGTTGAGGATTTATGATAAAATTTATTCATTCAACAAGAATATTTGAGACCTACTGTTTGTAAAGTACAGCTTTCAGCTTTGGGAAATACATTAATAAATGAAACAAGTAAATTCCCTTCCCTCATTTATCTACATTCTAGTGTAGAAGACTGGTAATAAACAAATTACTTTAGAAAAGTGTATGTCATATATGGTCATATATCCCTGTCATACCAGACAGTAATAATGAAAGAAGGAAAAAAATAGCATTAAGAAATGGGATAAAGAATGAAGTTTTGAGGAAAGGTGCTATTTCATACCAGTCAATTACAGACATCTGATAAAGGGACATTAGAAGATAGAACTGACTAACAAGGGTGAGAAACCCATGTAAATAATAGGGAAGGGGGTGCTAGTGAAGTAAACCAAGCCAAATGATGTATACATAAGGCAATGGTTTTGATTTTATTTAGCATGGCATGAAAGGATGAATAATGAACAAAGACTGTCAACTGGCCAACATGGAAAAATTGTTGTCCCTTGTTGACAAGGGATTCATTGGATTTATGAGAAGGAAACTCCAAGTAAGCCTATAAAAATGCCTACAGGGGTTCCATATAATGCTAATCATTTCAATGTCACATTCTTTAAGATTATTTGACATCTCTCCCTTTCTGAAAACCTCCAGTATTTCTTCTACTCTCTTCAACACTGCTGTTTATCTGCATAGGACCTCAACGTAACTAACATTGTACATCTGTCAGCCAACCCGAATCTGAACGCACACATTTTAACCTTGTCTCTGTTTAAATGAAGAAGCCTTGTCATGCAACTATCTAGAATCCAATCCTCCATTTTGCAGCAGGATCTGTAGATAGGATCTATCCACTCTTGTCTTCTCCATGACCTTGTTCCTCCCTCATCTTACCCTTAGTGTAATTCTTCTACTTTCTACTTTATTATTCTCATTAATATTAAACACAGTATATAGAGTCCCAACATTTAAAATAAAGATCTCATAATCTCATTCTAGTCTCACTAATTTGCTCACCTTTACAGAATAACTCTTCATAAGAGTTGTCAATACTTACTCTTTCCTTTTCTCTCTACCCATTGTCTCTTGTATCTACTCTCATCAGTGTATTATCAATTTTATATTTTTGTAAATATAACATATACAGAAGAGTAGAAAAAAATATTGTTATTGTAAAATATGTTTATGAGTTTTAATACCAAATCTAAGAATAAAAACCTATTTAGATAAAAGTTGAGAAGAAAAAAAAAACCTATTTAGAAAAAAAGGAGAAACACTTTCATTATTGAAGCAAACTGAAGACAAGCAAACAAAAAAATTGTTCATCAAGGTATCAGCTTTACACAGAGATAATTTCCCTAATAATAGTCACCACTTATCTATTTTATATAATATTTTTTCAAAACCAAGGTTTTCAAAATGGTGATCATCTCATTTTTAATATGAACAGAGGACACAGAATGTAAACCTGAATGTTCAGCTTGTCTTTTTTCCTATTCCAATGCTTCCTTTTTTATCACCCTCAAATTAACGAACAATAGAGTAGACTAAAGCAAGAGGTAAGTTCTCATTATTTTAAATTTATGCATTTGCATAATGACTGTAATTGCTGAATGAATATATTCACTTCATTGTTAATTATTTTTCTAAATGAAAGTAAAAAATTGACATGTAAAGATCTTTCAGAGAAGTAGGCAGAGAAAGATTTCTTTTCTGTTTCAGACCTGCTCATCAAATGACTTTCTCCATACAGGCTCCAGCTGAACTGCCTGTTTTCTACTAGGTCAAAACTCTCTCCAAAGGCCACATTTGACAGTGTGACTGCTAATGCCAAGTCAAGACAAGAAAATCAGGAAGGCTTTCTCTCTTTCTTGTAGACTGATGACCTTTTTGAATCCTAATACAAAATAGGATGCATTGAAGGAAGCATCTGGGGATTGCTCAGCATATATTTTGAAGCATTCACTTGATTTATGCAGTAAGCAAGGGAAAATGTTATAGATTTTGCAGATATGCTGTTTTCAACTTGGGGAAATATTATAATAAAATCTGAAAAATTAAAAAGTAGTAACAGTATGACATTGTTGATTTATTTACTTTCTAAACAGACAGGTTCAGTTGATTTTGATTTGACTTTTGATTACCAAAGGAAGGTTCTACTGGAACAAAAAGTATTGATAGCAGAAATATGGGGTTTACCAAGCACTTTTCTTGAAATGCCATTTTGTTTATACAATTTTATTTTTCTTTAGTAAGATCAGTAAGAACATAGATGCACCTTGGAATCAGCAAAGTGTTGTATAAGGCAAAGTTTAGGAAATATTTTGCCTTTATTTTGTCTAAAGCAAATCTAATATTTTTTAAAAGTTCAGCTAAACATAAAGAAACAAATTATCTAATATTTCTCTAACAGCAGTTACATGTATTACATGTGGGTATATATGTGCAAATCTAATTTATTCTTTTTACTATTTCATGGTGGTCTATAGGGAGAGAAATTATAAAGTGGTATATGAAGTATGATGATCAAAGGCCACATTTGACAGTGTGACATGTGGTATGAACAATTTCTGAGGGAATTTATTATAAATACAAACATATTTTGATTTTCACAATCTTTACTTACTAAAAAATAAAATAAATTGGATTGAATTTAAATCAATTAAATTAAATTTGAAATTCCATTTCTTAAATTCATTAGCTATATTTCAGTGACTCAATAATCCCCAATGGCTAGCAGCTAGCATATTGAACAGTGCTTACTATACAACATTTACATCATTGCAGGAAGTTAGTTCTATTGGATAGCACTAATCTTTATTTGAAACAGACCTTTTGATAAACTTTGCATTTATTTTTCTCCCTGCTGTTCTTTAACCTATAAGGGCACACTGCTGCGAGGTATACAAATGTCATATTTTTATTTAATTGAATATGTTTTCATAATATAACCTTTCAAAACACTAGATATAAAAGCAAAATTTCCAAATCACATAAAAGACCTCTGTGAAAAAGTCACAGCTATAAGATATTTAATACTGAACTGTTCAATGCGATCCAAACTAAGATTTTGAATTTTGTTGAAAATATTTTTGAATCTTTTGAGATGATCACTTGGTATTTCAACTTCATTTTGTTATTATGGGGAATCACTCGGATTATTTTGAATGTTAAATTAAACTTATATTCCTGAAATTAACCTCATTTTGTCATGATGTCTTGTTCTTGTTTCTTTTACATATAACTCCACTTGATATGATAATATTGTTTAAGGATTAAGGAATCTATTTATATTAATGGTATTGGTCTATAATGTTATTTAATTTTTTTTTTTTTTTTTTTTTTTTTGAGACGGAATCTCGCTCTGTGGCCCAGGCTGGAGTGCAGTAGCGCGATCTCGGCTCACTGCAAACTCCGCCTCCTGGGTTCACGCCATTCTCCTGCCTCAGCCGCTCCGAGTAGCTGGGACTACAGGCGCCCGCCACCACGCCCGGCTATTTTTTTGTATTTTTAGTAGAGACGGGGTTTCACCGTGTTATCCAGGATGGTCTTGATCTCCTGACCTCGTGATCCACCAGCCTCGGCCTCCCAAAATGCTGGGATTATAGGCGTGAGCCACCGCGCCCGACCAATGTTATTTAATTTTATAGTCAAGTTTGATACCAGGGTTGTTAGCCTCATAAAATAAATTGTGAAGTGTTACCTCCTTTATTTTCTAACAGATGCTGCACAGTATTATTATATTCTCATTAAAAGTTTGATAAAATTCTCCAGTGAATCCATCTGAAGTTTTCTTTATAATAAAGTTTTTAATTATGAATTTAATTTACTCAGTAAATTAGGGCTATTCATATTTTATGTTTCTTCTGTCAGCTTTAGTAAAGTGTATCTTTCAAGGAATTATGTTTTCAATCTATTGGTATAACTTTAGTGTTTTACATTTATTATTATAAACTTGTTTATGATATTGGTTTTTTATCCTTTTAATATCCCTAGGCTATTTAGCGATAGCCCCTATTTAAGTCCTCATAACAGTATTTGTATTCATGCTGTCTCTCTCTCTCTCTCTCTTTCTTTCTCTCTCTGTCCTCTCTCTGTCGCCTCCCATCTCATTTTACTGTAAAATGTCCATTGAATATTTTGTCAGTTTTATTAATCTTTTAAAACATCAGCCTTTGGATTGTTTTTGATTGATTTTCTTTTGTTTTTGCATTCATTGTTTTTCTCTTGTATTTATTATGGTTTCCTTCTACTTATTTTGAATTAATTTTTCTTCTCTTAGCTTCTTAACATTAAAATGTAGATCAGTTTTTTATTAATTTCATTCATGTTAACATACAGTAAGTCGCTTTTTGAGGTAAATTCTTATGATTTTGAAAAAGGCATATAGTGACATAACTACCACAATAATCAAGATATAAAGCAGTTCCATCACCCCTCAAAATTCTCTCATATCACTGTAGTGACTCATCCCCATCCCCCATCCCTTGCAATAACTGACCTTTAAATGTTCTATAATTATAATTATTTTTAGAGTCTCTTATACACGGAATCAGACAGAATGTAATCTTTGATTCTTACTTCTGTTTCTTAGCGTAATGCATTTCATAATCACTTTGCCTATTGTAGTAGTTTGTGCATTTGTATTGCTGAGTACTAATCTGTTGCATGCATCTATCAGAAATCCATTTAACTGATAAAAGACATTTGGATGGTTTCTAGTTTGGGCAACTTTGAATAAAATTACTGTGAACATATACATAAAGTTTTTTTTAAAAAGAAAACGTAAGTTTTCATTTATTTTGGGTAAATAACTGGGAATGGAATTGCTAAGCTATTAGTAGCTGTACGTTTAAATCTAAAACATTGCCAAACCCTTTTTCAAAGTGGCGATAAGATGTTGTTTACCCAACAGCAATTAATAATAGTTACGTTTGCTCTACAGCCTTGCCAGCACTTGATATTGTTAGGTTTTATTTTATGCTATTTATATTCATAATGAAAATCTTACTTCTCATCAGAATAGCTTTTTGGTGAAATATCTGCTCAACTGTTTTGTCTATTTTTTAATAGAGATATTTTATTAACATGAAGTTTTCAATATTCTAATTTTCTGGATAAGAGTTACCTAGCAGGTAAATGTTTGCAAATATCTTCTCCTGTTTTATGGCTTGTCACAGAACAAAAATATTTATCAACTTTTGATTTATCAGCTTTTAATAGATTGTGATTCAGTCATTGCCTAACTCTAATTCCAGTTTACAAAGATTTTATCCTTTATTTCCTTCTAGAAGTTTTATAACTTTACAACTTATATTTAGGATTTACACTTAACTCATTTTGAGTTAAGTTTGAGATGCAGTGTGAATTATGAAATGAGGTTCATTTTTATGATATGGATGCCCTATTTTTTCAGCAACATTTGTTGAAAAGACTATCCTGTCTCCATTGATTTAGCTTTGCAACTTTGTCAAAATTCATTTGACAATATAAGCATGAACCTATTTCTGGGCTGTATTCTATACCATTGACCAATATATCTTTTCTTTCCCCAATGTTATCTTGTCTTGATTGTTGTAATTTTTTATTAAGTATTAAAATAGAGTAATATAAATCCTTCAGCTTTATTCTCCTTTTCAATTTATTTTAGCTATTCTATTCCCTTTGTTACATTAATCTTAGAATAAGCTTATTAATATCTACATGATATTCTGCTACAATTTTGATTGGGATTTGGTTGATTCTTCTGATCCAGGATATCTCTTTTCTTATTTGGTCATTCCTTGCTTTTTCTCATCGTAGTTTGTAGTTTTCAGCCTACAGATCCTACACAGATTTGTTATATTTTCACATAAGTATTTTGTGTTTGGTGGGTTAAATTATAATTATAATAATTATTACATTAGATAATTAAATATATATATGTATATGTGTGTATGTATGTAGATAGATAGACAGACAGTTGGGACTCAGACAATAATATCTGAAAATATGGTGCTCTGACAGGCTGAACTAAAGAAGAAACCTCAAAGTCTCTCTCCAACCTTCCCCCAGCTCCTTGTCTTTCTGTTCCTCTTGTTTGCCAAAGCACTGGGAGGGGCTGCTTCTGGAAGTTTTCTTATTTGACTGAGAAAATTCCTAAAAGAAATACAATTGTCTTATAACTCCCTCCCTAGAAATCTCATTAAATAACCAGGAAAGATTTACCACAGGACAAAAGACTAAAAGTCTCTATGCGCAGGACACCATACCCAGACAGACTTCTCTTCTAGTCTTCTGAGTATGAGAGATAACCTGGAAGACTGTATGTACATAATAAGACAACCTCTGTTCTCAGTGTACCTGTCTCTCACCTATAATTTGTCCACAAGCTATTGTCTGTCCTTGCAAGCCATTCATTGTCCAAAAGGGATCATTTGCAAACCACTGTCTGGTATTCAGGCTCACTGATTTATAGCACCCCCTCCCCACTTTCTTCTTCCCAGTGAAGAGGTAACTAAGTATCAACCATCTGGCCCTTTTTGAGTTTTCATATTTCTTGTATGGCTCCTGTGGTTATGCATATTAGTAAATTTGTTATGCTTTTCTCTTGTTAACCTGTCTTTTGTTATACGGGTGTTGGCCATAGTCTTTATAATGAGGAAAGGGATCATCTTTCTACCCCATGCATATGTATGCATATACCCACACACATTTACATTGACATTTCCAGTTGTCCAGTGCAAGGATATAAAAATACAAAGCATTTTGTAATATTAGCCTTGTATTCTACACAATTTGTATTCTACAAAATTAATCTAATCTAGTAGTTATTTTTATAAATTTCTCTATGTAGACAATAATATATTTGTAGAGCCAATTATATCCTTTCCTTTTCAATCTTGATGCTTTTATTTCTTTTTTGTGCCTTAGTCTACTTGCTAAAACTTCCATATGAGGTTGAATACAAATAAAGAGAGGGCATTCTTATTTCTGAACTCGGGGAGAAAGTATTTCATTCTTTTATCTTTAAGATGAGCCACAAGTTTATTTTATAGACACACTTTATCAATTTGAGAGCATTCAATTCCTAGTTGAGGGAATTTAGTTTCTAGTTCATTGAAAAATTTTGCTTCGAATGTATCTTAAATAAAATAGTTTTCTTCATCTATTGAGATGAACGTTTTGGTCTTCTACTTTAGCCTTTTAATAAGATAATTTATGGTGATAGATTATTGAATATTAAACCAGCCTTATATTTCTGAGATAAACCTTACTTTGTCATGGTGTATGATTCTTTTACATATTGCTGTAGTTGTTTTACTAATGAAGTGGTCTTGTTGTCTGGAGTAAATACCTGGGGTTCATCATCTCAAGCCAAGAAGATTAAAGGACAAGGACACACACAGGGAGTGAGTTTAGGAGCGGAGGTGTAATAGGCAAAAGAAAGAGAAAAGAGGACATCTCTCTCCTTTCCAAGGGAGAAGGGGTTCCAAAAGGAAAGTCTAGCCCAAAGCAAAGTGCACCAGATTTTATAGTCAGGCTTGAGGCAGTGTCTGATTTACTTAGGGCCCACAGATTGGTTGGACCAGGTGTGACCTTTCTATAGTGTGCGGGAAGCTTGCCACCCCACCCTAACCTTATTATGCAAATGGGCTTTTCACTTGGCTGATGCTTTGTTGTCTGCTCCTTACTGTATACGTGGCTGACAAGGAGAAGGGAAGATGGAGCCACCATTTTGAACATGCCTAGACCCAGGTAGCCTTTTCCTATTGGCATGGCTGCTGGCATTACCCATGCAAGCTTCCAGCTATTCTTGTCTATGTCTACAGCTTGATTTTACAGGCTGCTCTTCGATAGGAAAAAAAAAAAAAGATTTTTGAGCTGCTTTTTACTAAAAGGAAAACCTTACCAAGGACTCTCGTACCCTATCTGCCAAAGTAATTTCTTCTTAACTCTTACATCACTAATATTTTGTGAAAGTAGTTATTTGTTTGCTCATAGACATACTGATCAGTAGTTTTCTTGTGATGGGCTTGACTGGTTTACTATGAGGATAATGCTGATGTGAAAGGAAAATAAATCTTGGGGCCCCAAAATCACTAAGCTGAAGGGAAAAGTCAAACTGGGAATGGCTTAGGGCAAAACTGCTTCCAATTCTTTTTAAAGTCCCCCCTCTGCTCACCGAGATAAATGCATATCTGATTGCTTCCCTTGGAGAGGCTAATCAGAAACTCAAAAGAATCCAACAATTTGTCTCTTACCTACCTATAACCTGGAAGCCCCTCCCTGCTTCAAGATGCCCCACCTCTCCTTGAAGTTTTCCTGCCTTTCCGGACCTAACCAGTGTTCATCTCACATATGTTGATTAATGTCTCATGTCTTCCTAAAGTGTATAAAACCAAACTGTGCTCTGACCACCTTGGTCACATGTCTTCAGGACATCCCGAGGCTTTCACAGGCATGCATCCTCAACCTTGGCAAAATAAGCTTTCTAAGTTACCGGAGATCTGTCTCAGATATTCAGGGTTCACATTTTCAGGGTTCACATTTTGGTAACCATGGAGGGATTCTGAGTGGAGGTGCCCCTGACCTTTCAAAAATCTCCTATCGGTGCTTGGTAGCAGCATGAACTAGCTTTTATGGCTCAAACCAATAGGAAAGTTTGCTGAGGTCTGGGAGCATCCCCTCCAGAAAATCCTGATCTCCCAAAATTTAGTTGAGATTTAAAGTTTATTTTGCTGTCACCTTGCTTTTTTTTTTTTGGAGTTTTGCTTGCTTCCAACAAGGAAGGCAAGATTTCCTGCTTCCATGTAGATGGAAGGCAGGTAACTCCTTTATAAAGTTTGAGCTTGCTCCCAGCAGGGAAGATGAGTTTGAATTTTTTCCTGCCTCTAGGATGGTAGAGAGCAGCCTTCAGCCTGAGACCGATTCCTACGTAAATAGTTGAATTGGGGTTTGGTCGTGGCTAAAGTTTAACAACCAGCTGATTTTTATTTCTCCTTACCTTTAGAGTGCTCAGTGATCACATTGTTGGAATTTGTTTTTGTTGTCTGTTCCGGTCTTTTTTTCTAGTTCTACTTGATTTGGTCAAATCCAAGTGAGAATTCCAAATTATGGATAACGAAGGTTCTCTAATTCGGCTAAAGCTTCTCACAGCTGCAAAAGAGGAAAAAAGGAAAAACGAACCTTGTGCTTGGTTTCTGTGTTTTCTGCCTTAAAAAAAAATATTGTTCTGTTTACTTTTTTTCCGCTCTATACCTTCTTCCCGCTTTGCCATCTGCAGTACCAAAAAACCTAGAGAAGGGTTCTAATGACTTGAACCCCTTTAAAGAATTCAGAACAAAGGCACCACTCACCCCTTTTGAGGTGTTCTGTTTTCTTTGTGGAGTTTCAAGAATCATAGGCAGATTCTTCTTAGGTCTAAAGCTCTGTTTTCTTTACTGCATGACCTGACCCCTTTGGTTTTGAGGGTAGCAGAGATCACCTTGTACTGTGAGAGGATTTGACCTTGGTGTGTGTAATGGTGGATGAGAGCTACAGAGTTAGGTGTGGCTGAGCATGGTTTACAGGAGCACAGTTTACAGGAAGTTTACTTGGCTATTTTTTTTTCCTCCTAGGAATTTCCTATTTAAGGATCCTAATTCTAGTTCAGAGATGCATTCTAAAGGGTCTTCTCAATTGGAGAAACTGATTATTTTACCCAGACTTTCACTTGAATCGTGTGCTTTTCTTTAAAGCATCAAACTTGACTTATGGAGCCAATAAAAGCCCCTTAGGATAACCATCTTCATACCTTGTCTACACAGTCCCTGTACAGGATTCCTGACTTGTGTTAAGTAAAGAATGTCACTTTCTGACAGGCCCAGTAGGCCCAAGTTTATCTTGGGACCTCAAGAGGAGAAGAATTTACCCAACTCATAGTTATTTGATGGTACAAATCCATGGCTGAGCTCAGATTTTTAAAAGTCTTATCTGAGATTCCTTCTAAAGAACAAAATTACATCAAAGCCAATTTAAAAGCCTATGTAAAAAATAATTATTCTTCTTTCTACATATACAAATAATCAGGCCTAGTATGATGAAGCAAATCAGTCCTGCCATGATTTGTCTTTAGTAAAAATGGGAAACTGGAGAGAGAAGTATTATGTTTCAAAAGCTATAATACACCTGTAAGTTATTAGGTTGGTTCAAAAGTAATTGCATTTTTCATCATTAAAAGTAAGTAAATTCTTAAAGCCCTGTGAACTGAAGCTAGAAAACTTAAACTTTAGAAGAGAATAACAACAACCTATTTACATGCATAAGCCACTTTCGTACCCGCCTACTGATGTATGAACTTCAGAGTAATGTGGCCTTTACTGGTTTTTGAGGATTATTCTTTTGTTTGTTGTCTTTTTCTCCCTTCCTCCTTCTCTTCATAGGACATAAGACTTAACAACCTGCTAAAATGAGCTGTCCTAATAACTCAGGACCTACCTGCCTAGTAATAAACCATCCTAGCCATGAGAGATCAGATGAAACATGAGATCAGAGACTCATTTTCTTCTAAAATGCTTTCTCCAAAAGATTTTATAAAAGAATACAGGGGAAATGTGAAAGGAAAATAATCTTGAGGTCCCCAAATCACTAAGCTAAAGAAAAAAGTCAAACTGGGAACTGCTTAGGGAAAACCTGCCTCCCATTCTATTCAAAGTTACCCCTCTGCTCACTGAGATGAATGCATATCTGATTGCCTCCTTTGGAGAGACTAATCAGAAACTCAAAAGAATGCAACCATTTGTCTCTTATCTACCTATGACCTGGAAGCCCCCTCCCTGCTTCAAGTTGTCCTGCCTTTGCTTCGGGTTGTCCTGTCTTTCTGGACTGAACCAATGTTAATCTTACATATGTTGATCGATGTCTCATGTCTCCCTAAAATGTATAAAACTAAACTGTGCTCTTAACACGTTGGGTACATGTTGTCAGGACCTCCTAAGGCTGTGTCACTGGCAAACGTCCTCATCCTTCGCAAAATAAACTGTCTAAATCAACTGAGTCCTGTCTCAGATATTTGGGGTTCACGCTGGTCTCATAAAACACACAGGAAATTGATCCCTCAACTCCTATTTTGTAGAGTATTTATTACTTATCCCTTAAATGAGTGGTGGAACTTGTGAATAAATACATCTAGGTCTGGGGTTTTACTTTATTGAAAGATTTTAAGCTTAAATTTTAATTTACTTAACAGATTTGGAATATTCCAGTTATTTTCTTGTTGAGTTAGTTTTGGCAGTTTATCTTTTAAGGAATTGATCTATTTCATCTAAGTTGTCATAAGAAGATATAAGTTGTAATATTTTCTTATACCTCAACATATGTAAGGTATCCTTCATTCTTTATGCTCATAATTTTGTGTCTTCTACCTTATTTTTCTCATCCTTTTACTAAGAAAAACAACTTTTAATTTATTTTCTCTATTATTTTTGTTTTTAATTCTATTGATCTCTTCTATTCTCTTTATTATTTCTTCTATCTACTTTATTTGAGTTGAATTTACACTTCTATGTTTCAGTTTCTTAAAGCTTAAAGTTAGACTATTGATTGAAGAATTTTGAGAGAAGGACTGACTTTAAGTCAAGGCTAGAGGAAAAAAGTAAAAATCAATTTAAAAAAAGAGACACTCCCCCATTACCTTTTCTATTTAATAAATTTCTTTTCCAGATTCCTCTGGCCAAAGAAATGTGATTCCTCTTGAAGTTTCATCTGATCATTCTTTCATCACAGCTCTCTGAGGTGCCTGCCCTCAGCTCAAAGCCACAATAGAATATTGAATAAATAAAACTAAATGGATAACTCACCCCTGTTATCCATTTCTTCATGTATTCACTTCCCTTCTGAAGGCATCTGCTTATTATTTACTTTTCAGAGGCCTCAGATGGTTCTCCTTGTATTTTGTGCAGATGTTTTAATTTTGATCATTGGGAAGGAAAGATTTTCATTGGACTTACTCTAACCCAGCTGGGTTTAAGGGGTTAATCTCTTTTTTAAAAGATATCAAAAGGAAAAAAATACAGAGATATATTTATATTTGAGGATATATTTTCCATACTCACTGCTCTTTATTTCTTTGTGTAGATTCTACTTTCCATTTGCTTTTATCCTAGAGAATGTCCTTTAGGATTTTCTAGTTTGGACATTTTGACATTGAATTCCTTTAGCTTCCATTTATCACCATTTAAAAAATTATTTTAATACATTTGTAAAGATAGCATCTCTAGATATATAACTTAGGATTGATAGGTCTTTTTATTTCTTTCTTTGGCTTTTCGAAGATTTCTTCTCTTGTATTTTGGCCTTCATTGTCTTTGAAAATAAATCAGCTAGCATTTGCATCATAGCTTTCCTCTTTAAAGTATTCTTCTCTGATTTTTGAATTTTTCTTTGACTTTGCTTTTCAGCACCATAATTCTGATATTCTTATGCATGCTTTTCTTTGTATTCGTCGTGCTGCAGGTGCAGTAAGGTTCATGAATCTCTAGGTTGTAAATAATTTTTACCATATTTCAGAATTTTTTTATTCATAAGTTTCTTGAATATTTTTTTCTGCTCTAATATGTATTCCTCTTTTTCTGAGACTCCAATTTCATGTAACTGTACTGTCTGACAATGTCCGACTGTCCCAACTGTCATGGTGGCTCTGTTTATTTGTTTTTCAGTTTATTTTTTATGCTATTCATATTATATAGCTTTCATTGATTTGTTTTATAGACCACTGACCCTTTACTCTGGTGTCTCCAATTCCATGTTAAGTTCATCCAGTGAGTTTTTCATTTCCCATATTTTATATTTCAGTTCTCAAATTTCAATTTAGTACATTTAAAATAGTTTTCATTTCTCTGCTGAGATTCCCCATATGTTCACTCAATATGACCACCCTTTTTCTTACGTCCTTGAACATATTTATAATATATGTTTAAATTCCTTCTGCTAATTTCAACATCTGGGTAATTTTGACATCTGTTTCTATTGGTTCCTTCTCTTTTTTTTACTATTGGTCACATTTTGCTGCTTTTACTCATGTTTTTATGTTTATGCTCCACATGGTTGATAATACATCATAGTGAGTTATAAAATGTATTTCCTTACTTTAAAAATGTTGATTTTTTTAAGTTGATAAGTTATTTTGGGATCTTTATACTTATTCAAGCAGTTTTACTCTTTGTAAGGATAGACCTATTTTAATTACACTACAGCACAGGGGGGCCAACTATGGCCAGATGGCAAAATTCAGTGCCCATTTTTGCATAGCTCAGAGCTAAGAATATTTTTTATATTTATAAAGGCTTGTAAAAAAAAAGATGAATATGTGACAGACACAGGTAAAACTGTTTGTTATCTGGCCCTTTACAGAAAATATTTTCCAAATCGTGTTCTAAGGAATAATATTTTCCCCACCAACAATGTCTGGCTCTTTTATTGTTGTATCTGAATACTGAAGAGGCTCAGCAAGATTCCTCCACCTGATTGGCTAGAAGTTACATGACCTCTGCTCTCAGCTCCTTAGCATCTTCTCTCTGCAAGGCCTGTGGAGTCTTATCCAGTGTATACAAAGCTCAGCCCTCTGCCATAAATCTGTCACTGAATTCCACATGAAGATTCCTAGGTCACCCCTCCACCTTTCCTCACCCGCTGTGCAGATATCTCTTCTTGTCTCTCATGCTCTTCAGCCCCTTCAGCAGTCCTGTTGTATGATCTCTGCTTTCTCAGCTCTGCAAGATGGCCAGCCTGCGTGGGCCCCACCTCCCTCCTTGCACTGGGGAAAAGAGCCCCAGCCTGGCATCCTAGGTGAGCGCAGGACACAGCCTGCTTCCCAACAACTGGATGTATTTACTGTATAGAGTTTGTCCAGTGTATAGTTGTGTACAATAGGAGGGCAAGTCTGGTACCAGTTGCTGCATTGTTATGGACAGTAACAGGCATTCTCCCTGTATTTTATATATCCCTTCTCTTATTCCACTCTCCCAGGCTCACTGCTTTTTATCTACCTGTTACATGAAACTTTTCTATTACAGGAAACATCAAACTCATTCTCACACCGGAGACTGTTTTGCTTACTCTTTTCTCTACCTGAAATGTATTTCCTTTAATCCTCAGGAGGCTAGCACTTCTTATATCCCAGCTTAGCTAACACTGTCTTAAAGAAGTCTTCCTTAAATATTCTACCAGAATTGGCTTGCTTAACCCCTCCATCCCTTCAGACCTAGCCTTAACCTAGTCTATTACACCAAACTTCACATTATCTGAAGTACTTGTAGATAATATTCTTGTTGTTTGATTATTAGTTTCCTTGCTTATTATCTGCCCATCCTTCCATGTGAATGTAGGCTTTATTTGATCAAAGTATTTTTCAACCTTGTTCACTGATAAGCTCTTACTGTCTAAAACATTACCTGAAACATAATAATCAAAAGCAGAACAATAATAAGAATGAATATTTATATAATACTTAAAATCTACCAGGTATGTAACTACAGGCACTTTTACACATAGTAACTTATTTAATTCTTGCCAAGATACCATGAGGTAGGTACAGCTACTTCCTCTGTTTAAATACGAACAAACTGAGACAGAGAGAGGTTAAGAAATTTGCTGAGTCATAAAATGTCTGATGATGAAATTGGAATTCAATTTGAGGAATGTGAAAGATACTAAAAACTGTATGCTTTATAAATAAATCTCCAAATTGTTTTATTAAATAATTATATGTATGCAATTTTTTCCCTTTGCATAAAATTAGAAATAAAAATAGATGTTTTCTTTTACTTAGGAGAGGGTAAAAAGTGATTGGGGCGATAAATGCTTATTTCGTATTATGTACTTTACTATGTGCTTTTTCTAATTTTTTATAAGCACTATTGTGTATAGCTTATGAATTAATTTCTATATTTTTAAACTTCTTTATTAATACAAACCTCATAAACTAATTTCTTGTATTCCTGCTGCCTCCAACCAGAAGATATACTCATTTCTCTTCTAAATAAAATGAAATGTAACTGGCCATTAAAACTGCCAGTGAAAAGGAAAACTGCCAGGAAAAATTGGATTAAGCAAAAACTAATTGAAACCAGAAAAGAAAGGTTGGTTGAAAAATAGGCCCATTATATCTTTTTATCATTACTCTCAAATATTTTCAAAATGGCAGGTGTCCTATCCAAAATGCTCCTTTTAAAATACAACTGTATTGTGATATCAAATATGGAAACTTTTCACAGTATCATAAGTAGAATCCAATCACCTTTACCTTCCCTTATTCCAAGTCCTTCTCCCCAAAGTCTACCAGTGTTACTATTAGGAAATGACAAAAGAAAACTTTCATCATTAAATTTTAAAACATTTTAAAGTCAGAGGTGTTTCCACTTATAGATAGGGTCAAATAACTGGAGACAAGTGTTCCTATCAGACTAACAAGAGAAGCAGGAAAGAAAGAAAGAAACAAAAACCAGAAATAATTTATTAATGTATTTGAAGCTTCAGAGGCATGCTGAGAAAGCAGGGGTTTAAGACTTCAGAGTGAATAAACTAAAAGAAATAAAATGACTTCTGCAGCCACATTTTCCCAATGGTATTTGACAGAAGAAGGATATACCTCATTCTTGAAGTGTTCAGGATTAGGGCTCAGAGAAACTAACAGATTTTTTGGCAGAACTAGGGGCCTTAAATTTGTACTGTTTCCCATAGGACAATTGTCAAATTCAAAAGCAGGATAAAAAGGCAGAACAAAACAGACAGATTTAAAAAATATCTAAATGAAAATGCTTTGAAAAGTTAATTTTATCTATTTCCATTTTACCTAATATATCAATTTTCCAAAAATATTTCTTTTTAACTGTTCATAAAATTTAGAGAAAATGTGTCAGATGAAACACTTTTAGCTGTTAGAAGATTTTTCTGAAGTTTTAATTTACTGGTTTTTATTTTGTCTTTAGAGATACATTATAAAACCATGCAATTTAATTAAAAACTAAGATTTCTGGGTATTTTTTATTGCTCTTTACTGGATTTTCAAAGTTTAATTTGCTTACAATGTTTTTCCTAATTTTTCTAATAGTATATTTTGCACAGTTATATATGTCCAATAGTAGAAACATCAGTGTGGTGAAAGTTGTTATAGTCATTATTACTGCTGTGACAAATTACAGCAAACTTAGTGGCTTAAACAACACAAATGTATTATCTTACGTTTCTCTAATGTTGTAAGTCTAATACAGGTCTCACCAGGCTAAAATTAAGGGCTGTATTTCTTTCCAGAGGTTCGAAGAGGGAATTTGTTTGTTTGCCCCTTTCATCTTCTAGTGGCTTACCATATTCCTTGTCCTATTGTGCCCTCTCCCCACACCTCTTCCAAACAAGTAAAGTTACATCCCTTCTGACCATTCACTCTTGGAACATCTCTTCACTTGTAAGGATCCTTATAATTAGATCAGGCCCACACAGATAATACAGGATAAGCCCCCTAATTTAGGTCAGTTGATTAGCAAGCTTAATTCCATCTACAAACTTAATTTCCCTTTGTCATATAATCTGTCATAATCATAGGTTCTTGGGATTAAGATGTGGATACCTGCAGAGGTTGGAGATGGAGTCATTATTTCACAGTTATTGAAATGTATATCTATACAACTAGAGAACATAATGTATTTGAGACATTGGTGTAAGAATAGTAAAAATAGTTAAAAACTAGAGGAATATAAAAATTGGTCTTCAAAATTATGTAAAAAATTAAAAGTAGCTCAAACAATCTCACCTTTAGTAAAATACTTAAGTATTTGATTTTCTTTCTTTGGATTGTCCTGCTTCTTCACTATAGGTCTTATGGGCATGCAGAAAGGTACTTTGGATCAGATTTCCCCGAGTCTTTGGTCCTTGACTTGAATCCTAAGAGTTTACTAGGAGTTTTTTGGTCAGGGGAAAGGAGAAAATTCTGACCAGAGTCAACCAGGTGTGCAAAGCCAATTCATCATTTTATCTTTGGGGAATGACACATAGTTCACTATGACTGGAAGGCAGGCTAAGTATAATGCACTGACAGGGCATGAAGTTGGAAATATAGGCAGGAGTTTGATTACTTTTACCTAAGTTATGGTGATGTATTGCTTTTAGTGTATAGAATCCCCTTGAAGGATATTATAGTTGAGACTGACTTTAGAATGGAGGTGGTAGGAGGTAATCATGATGGCCAGTTCTAAGACCTGTGATTGTATGGGTGAAAATGATACATCAGAAAACTATCCATAGGTAAAAAGACTATGAAGAAAAACTGAGACATTTAGGAGTATAGTAAAAAATGACTTTCTCACAGATCGTAGATAGAGAGTAAAAGTGTCATGGTAATCCTCAAGGTTTTTAGCTATAATATTGCATTTCCTCAAATAGGAAATAAGAGAGGAGATAGTTTTGGAGGGATATGATGTCCCATTTGGACACACTGAATATGCAACATGCAAATAGAGATGTTCAGTAGAAGATCTGGAGGTCTTCAAGAAGACAGGGAAAAGACTCATGGATTGAGGATTCACGTCTACTTAGGTGGTACTAGAACCTATGGGAGTTGGTTAGGGAAAGAAGTGTAGGGATACTTAGCTTAAGATAAATGTGTCACTTGTGGTTATCAAAAGGTCTGATCACCCTAAACTGATGTAAAGAATTCTCTAGATATATGCATTATTTTGGGCAAAAACTCGTAACTTTCATGAGACTGTCAAAATGATCCACGGTCAGATTTATAAGATACTTGTAGGGACAGAACATTAATTTTTAAAATGTAGTAAAAAAATGGAAATGGTAACTATAGCCTCGTTTTTCAGGATGTTCCATAGAAATAAAAAACATATAACTAAGACAACAGCTAGAGATGTTTCAATGCCTGAGGTAGAAAGACATAGTAGAATTATGAGCTTCTCAGGCTGAGGAAAATGAGTACGTAGAGAGTGAGACTAAAGGCTCAGGAAAGGGAGACTGAGGATTGTGAAACAGAGTAAAATGTGATCAGGCCATGAGAAGACTGAGGGGATAGAAAGGACGTGGAAGAGAAATTACCTTTGCATGAGAAGTGGTGTACTTTTTTTTTCAAGGACACAGAAAAGCATGCAATGCTACAGATATGCAGTTTCTCAGTGAGCTTGTGTGTTTGTATTTGTGTATGTATGTGAGAATTTTGTTTCAGGAGGCCAGCAAGGTGCATGATCTACTGTGAATTTTGTAAAATTGGAAGCAGAGACATTTAAGAATAAGGAGAGCCAAAATTTTAATTTATATCAACTTAATAGAAAGTGAAGTTACCCAAGGTACTGCGACATAACTGCTAAGCAAAAATTACATCTATGTTTTCAAAGTAGAAAAAATAGAGTTGAGAAACAAATGCTTGTTTTTATGAAGCATTAAACTACATGTAAAAACATACAATATTTGCTCCCTATGTGTTTTTCTAAACATATCATTTTAGTTTCTCATTTATAGCAGTAAAAACACATACATGGTTTCTCTTTGCAAACTTGATGTTCACTGGGAAACAAACTGCAGATACAGGCATAGGGAATTAAATTGCTTTCACATAAAAAGTCCATGTTTCTGTTTTAATGAGAAATTTATGCAGCACCTTCTGCACTGGTATCATCTGCTCAGCACTCAAGCTGCCAGTTAAATATAATAGAGACTTCCCCAGAAATTCACTTCTACATAGAATCACATTTTCTAAAGTGGTTCTTGACATTGCATATAAAATCTCCATCTTCTACTTGTCTTATGTACAATTCCAAGTAGCTGCATAGGAAATATATGTGAAAGTAGCTTTTGTTGATTTAACTATTAATTCAGATGTCAACCTGTTTGCCTACTTGGGAAATACAAAATGTGTTTGTCACTAGAACTGTTGAGATAGTTAGCATATAATCAGAATCCCATAAGTAAACAGTTCTGGGAAGATACTAGGCTAGAATGCAGCTGTCTCTACCTAAAAGACATAGTATAATGCAGACAATATAGATAAGATTCCATTTAACATGCATCCATGGCTTGCATATTGGTGATAAAGTCTGTAAATATAGCACTTAAATATAACATTTGTGTCTCTATCACGTTTATACCAATAATACTATCAAAGTCAGGAATTGGTAGACTATGGCCTGTGGGTCTAATTATTGTTGTCTGATTTTGTCAAGAAGGTTTATTGGTTACTGGATTACAGCCACACGATTGTTTACATAATGTTTATGACTGCTTATGTGTTAGAGTTGAGTAGTTGGGACAGAGACTTGATGGTCCACAGAGCCTCAATATATAAATTATACAGACTAAGTTTGCCAACCCCTAGTCTAAGGAATGGGACAAACATGCACGTAAGCACATTGACGTACCCATGAGTGACGCATATGAATATAGATTAAGATAGGAGCAAACATTTGCAGAATACTTTATAAAAAGTTTTGAATAACCACTAGCATTGTTCATTCTTAAGAAAACTTATCAGGTATATATTATTGTTGTAACTGTTTCAAAGGTAAAGGCAAGTAGCCCACACCTGGAGTGCATGGTTTCTGCTACTGGTAGCAGAAGTGTTGAAGTGAAACAGTTCAGCTACACCACCAGGGTTTGAATCCAGGGTCCTGCAGTTACTAATTACATGGCCCTGGGCAAGTTTCTTAACATCTCTCTCATACAGAGTCTTCATCTGTAAACTGGGGATAACAAGCCTTATCAGGTGGTTTGCTATGATGTGAGTTGATAATGAGAAGCTCTTGGAAAGATAATTTGAGAATGAAATACTATATAGCAAATAATAGCTATTCTTAGGGTCAATCATCATATCTTTTAATACTCAAATGGCTACGTAGTCTTCCCAATACACCACATCTGCTTCTAAGCTCTGTATTTCAAGTTGTCTGACTCTCTGAGGTTGTTTTTGACACCAGATGTATTTTCTGCATGTACAGAAATATGTCTCAGTCATGTAAATAGGCAAAATCAAAACTTTGTTTTGGCCAAGTAGCAGTTGTTCATTAAACATCTGTGGTATTTAAACAAATATAAAATTTTCAACTTGATTTATTTCTATTGTCACACGAGAAATGAAACATGTACTAAATTCACTAAAATATTTAATTATATTATTTTAAACAAGACTTAAGAAATACATTTTTATTTGTCTGTGCTTTGGCAGACTTAAATAGCTATTTTATTCTTAACAAATAATATGAGTACAAGCCTAAGTCTCCAGTTGCATTTTAAAGAAAAAAACTGAGTATTTGCCTGTTTCACTGGCTTTACATATAGAAATTGCTAACTGCCTCTAAATCAGGATGATGCCTGTGCTTTCTCAGCATGAAAATATTAGATGATATGCAAATTAAGCTCAAAAGAGTCATAGCTTCATCTGTTTGCAATGCAGACAAGGACTTATCTTAGTAAAATGCCATGTCAAACTCTAGTAGTTTCTTTTGGTTCTAGAACTTGCGTTAAATTATATGCTAATGCATTCTTGAAAGTATTGGAGAGCTTAATATTGACACAGAGCAAGATTAGTCTGTTTCATAAATTACTTCACTAGTGACCCTCAGCGTCTTGGGGACTTTCCGTTGTGAAGGTAAGAGATGTTTTCTGTAATATTTAATACTTGAAAAAGAGAATTGGCTCAGATTAACAAACATTCAATATATATAACTAGAGACAAATCCTATCAGGAAAGGAAAAGAGAATGACCCTTTACTTAGCCTTTATCATAGGTAATTCTAGGGGAAATACCATAAAAACTAAGTAATCCATTTAAATGACTAGTCCTAGTTAATTAAAATGATCTGTAATATAATTAAATGTGTAGTGAAATTTTAATTGGAAATTAGAGCACTGTGTATTAAGCACAAAAAACCATTCAACTTACATAAAATTGATATTTTCTACAGTGCCATGTATAGAAATTGCATAGTGAATTTCAAATAAACACTATTTTGAATTACTATTCATAACATTATTTCCATGGAGAGTCACATGCAAAAAATATGTAAAATTTACTCTTCTTGTCAGAAAAATCACTTGATTATCCACCTAATCATTGTTGAACAAATACTATGTGTTTTTTTGCTGTGAAGAAAAAAATTGCTGGAAAACATAACATTTCACTTTAGAATGCCATCATTTCAGTTGGGAAATCAAGGCATCTATCCACATAAAGTATCCAGAACACACAACACTCTTAAATCAGTGACATGGCAGGGCATTCAATTTAATATTGTTCTACAGAGCATGATGTCTTTAGTCATTAATGTTTATTGAATACTTCCTAGTTTTAGAGATTATTCTGGGCACTTAAATAATTCCATCATGGAGAAGTGGGAAGTCCCAATGCTTAGGTTTATTCACATGTGCAGTGTAGGCTGCTGAGAACTAGTTGCCATCATAGTCAAGTCTTAGAAGTAACAATGGTTCGAAGTGAAGGCAATTATGTTGCTGTTTTAGTCTTATATTCTTCCCTATCCTAAATGCCAAGACTTAACTTTTGTGAACATTAATTTTTATGAACTCTTTGTAACTCTACTGAAGAGGTGAATAATCATGGCATAGAATGAGTCTTTATGTACTTTTTATTATAAGTAATAAAGAAGAAAGATTTTGCTTTGTTTTATTGACTGAGGAGTTATTTCCATTTCCCCTATAAAAAGTCCCTCTGTCCTTTAGAATATGCTATTAAGTAGTGTGTCAATTTGATGATTTAACTTTAAATACATTATAAGGATAAAACAACTAAAAGGACTGCTAAAATGCTGCGTTTTCATTTACAAATTTTTACCAATTACTTTACAACCCTAACTTACATATTTACAGAACTGACTAGAGTTCAATGTATCTCTCTTTTTATTATTCAAGAAATCTGTCAAAGAAAGGTAATAATGCTGGATAGTATCTTACAACTTTAAAATTGAAATTATATTTTTGATGGATAATTTTGTTCATTATCGATCCACAATTAATTAAGATTACTAATACTCACTAAAAAGTCAGTTATTTTCTTTTGTTTATCTCACCTAGTGCTAGAAAAAAACAAAACACTAAGAAATGGCAACTCTAAATGCAGGGTTGAGAAAATACAGGACTTGTGAAATACATACAGATTACACACTTTTTGATGGAAAAAAGTGTAGTTGTTATAGACTCCCAGGAAAGAATATTCATTACAGTAGAAATTTGATGAATGGGTCAAATATTTGTAGAGCATTCTAAAATTTAAGGTCAATATTGTAAAGGCCTTGAAAATTTGCATTATCTAGGCTATACAAAAACTGAATTGAAAATGAAAACAGCAGTATATTCCATTAGAATAATGAACTCCTTCCCAAGGCTTGTTTTGATAACCTTCTCTGGTCATTCCCACCGTCCATTGTGTAGAATAAATGGTAATTTACTAAAGCAGAGAGCTTTTCTTGGCATTCTTTGACTCTAAAGATGTCCTAAGCAAGAAACAAAGCTTGTCACGATACGGTACACATCAGCCTCCCTGTAGACTGGCCAGGCTACCACCATTGCAAATATGTCTTGTGCTGCTTTCTAAGAAATTGAGACCCTTTGTAGATCATATAGATTTTTTCATTTTTTGCCTTCTTTGGGGCTAAGTGAAAGACTAGCTAAGCAAACTAACCTATATATGTAAGTATGACTGAACAGTTGAAAATCTATTAATAATACAATTCAGCAGAACAATGCTAAGAAAGAAACTACATATTATCATCAATTATCATGTTCATAAATCAATCAAGCACTGGATACAATTAAATAGTCATTTCTATTTTTAAAAGTTAATAATAAATACACAGATGTTTTTCTAAACATATTTTACTGTAGAGGACAAGGGAAAGTTTTTCCTCTGCCCCCAAAGGCTCACTGAAAATGAATTGACAACAGGCAGATTCATAGGTAAAAAAAGCACACAAATTGGTTTAACATACATAAGCATTGGAGAATCACAGGAGAGTGATTACTAAATAATTCAATGAGGTACGGATGTTTATACATCTTTCTTCATAAAGGAAGAAAGATGGGAAATTGTGACCATTCTGAAGGGTAGTAAATGACGTGCAGGGGGAATGTTTGAGGCCCAATACTTAGACAATATTTAGTAAATGATTCTCTCTGGGAATTGAATAGGAGTGGAGAACAGACTACAGTATGGGGGAAAGATTGTGTGGTCTGTACGTGTAGTATTTAATTTTCAGTCTCTTCCTCTGTGGTGTGAATTTTAATTGCCTCTGGCTAATGACATTTCAGGGAAAGAATAGAAGGCAACTGTATTCTTTGGCAGGTCCAGTTTCTAGGTTGATAAGGGAGCTTCAGAGAAGAGTCTCATCCTGTGCTTTGAGAGAAACAAAGATTGAGAGAGGGCAGGGGGCAAGGTCAAAAAGACTTCGAAGCTGCTTCTTTAGTTCAGCATGTCAAGGGACCATATTTTGGGGTATCATTTCCCAAGCACCAATAATGCATATACCTCTATATGCACATACATATACATACACACACACACACACACACCCCTCTAAAAATGTGACCATCAGTATTGATAGTTGAATGCTAAAGCATGTATCTGTAGTAATGTTTGAATGTAAAGGCATAAATCTTTAAAATCAGAACAAATTTTTTTAACTCTACTTCTGAGGCAGGAGAATGGGGCCTGGGGGCAGGGAACCTAAGAACTTTCTAGATGAAATCAAACAGAAAAACCTCAACTTCCTAAGACCAAGTAAATAACTTTGTAACTCTATTTCAGCTATGACAGGAAACATCCAGTTCATTTTCATAGGGTGTACCTCAAGTAAATAACTATGCAACTTTGTAGCCTCTTCATTTACATAGGACATACGTCAAATAACCAATGGGGAGTCTCTGGAGGATATTTAAACCCCAGAAAATTCTGTGACTGGGCCCTTGAGCCGCTTGCTTGACCTGCTGCCACCCTGTGGTGTGTCCTTTCATTTTCAGTAAATCTCTGCTTTTGTTGCTTCATTCTTCCCTTGTTTGTGGGTCTTGTCCAATTCTTTGTTCAAAACGCCAAGAGCCTGAACACCCTCAACTGGTAACACTTTTACAGTAGGAAAAGTTTAAGTGCATCATATTTGATAGGCACATTAACTTTAATGTAAATTATTTTGTGGGTATGTATTGAATAGTAGTCTTTGATAATCCAGAGACTTTACAAATAATGACTCTCCAAGGGGTTTTTTAGATTCTGACCTAGATACATTGATCAGCCAAGCAGATAACAGTAGTATTTCACTTTCAGTGGAAATTTTTAAATAAATGAACACTCTCTCTCATGTCCTATGCTATTTACAAATTGTGCATTAGCTTAAGTAGTCACTGGATGTCAGCATTGTTGTACTAAAATTTGCTTGCCAGTATTATTTTTGACTTGCAAGTTTATAATTCTTAAGTCTTACCAAAAGTAATTTTCTCTATTGTTTTGATCTGAGAAACAAAGGAAAAATGCATATGATAAAACACAAAGGCCTCTTAGAAAATGAATAAGTTATCTTTACATATAGTCAAATATCTATTATGTACGATTTATGACATTTGAGGCAAAACAAATATCTATTGATAAAAAAAAAAAACTAATCCTTTTTGTCACCAATATGCCACAGCTTGACCAGGACAGACCTCCTCATAGGAAAGATGGAAGAAAAAAGTCTCTCTCTCTCTTTCTCTTTTAGAGAAGTGGAAAGGTAGCTTTATTCTTAGCATATGCAATGATATTTTAATAAATTTTTAATTGCAGCTTACCATAGTTTTTATTTTAAAACATAAAAGTACTTTTAAAATGGTCGCATTGAGTTAGTTGTTTTACACATATAAACTATACGGGAATCAGGATGAACTGATTCGACAGAGATTCTGTTAGTTATTTTGGATTATATATGACTCACAGCATCCAGGTTTCATCCATGCCTTCATTATGCAGTGAGAAATTTGTCTTCATTTCACTGTAATATGTACAGAAATCTCCTCAACGAAAGGAAATAAACACCCTGATGCACCACATGACCTCCCATCTACAATCCCCTTTATTTGCTGCATTTGGCAGGAGAATGCTGAGAGAAAAGGTGCCTGTGGGCACATAGAACATGTTCAAAGCAGAGCTCTTACCCAAAGCAAGAGAGAAAGACCGCAGCAGGTAACATCACAGCCACTGGCAGAACCTGTGATCCCTGCTTGTGGACCACCACATCATTCTATGAAAGTGACATTTGAAGATAATACCTTGATCAAACACTAAAATGCAAAGAACCAGTAATAATTACCCTGAAACATAAAGATGTTATGGATCAGGGCAATATGCCATTCATAGCAGAAGAGCAGAGTGGATCTGGGCGATTTTCACATCAGCATTGGTTAAAGGTTTATTAATATCTTATTGAAGGAAACCAAAGTCCAATTTGAGAAATCACTGCATTCCCTTTGAAATGAATTACACATATATACATTAAAAAACAGTATCTCACAAGTTTGTTTATTATTATCTTAATTATCTGCCCTTTGGATTTAAGATATTGATGCTAAAGTGAGAAAAACCAGTGACATAGAGGACACGTAAAGCAATGGTTCCCAAACCTTTTTGTCTAAGAATATTTAAACTCTTAAAAAAAATTAAGGACCCTAAAGAGCTTATGTGTGCATGAATTTTAGCTATCAATATTTGCCAATTTAGAAATTAAAACAAAATATTAAAATAAATAATTTATTAATTTAACACTAACAATAAATTCATTACATTTTAACATAAAACATGTTTTAAATAAATATATTTTCCAAAATCAAAAAATCAGTAAGAAGTGTCATTTCTTACATTTTTGGAAATCTCTGTTTTAGCTGGCTTAATAGAGGACAGCAAGATTCTTCTATCTGCTGCTTCATTCAATCAGTTGTGGCATGTCATATCGGTTGGTATATGTGCTGAAAATCCTTTATCACACAGACATGTAATTAGAAAAGGGAGGAACATTTTAATAGCCATCTCAGATAATTATGAATATTCTTCTTTTGTATGACATCAAAACTTGAACAAATTGTAGTTCTTAAAAGGCAGTTTCAATACAGAATTCAGAACTGTATAGATACAGTTTTTCTACTTTTTTGGGGTCTTGTACTAAAATTCATTTGAATCTATCTTACACAATGAATGGATATTTTACTCATGATGATTTTGTAACATGCATTGGACATTTAGGAAATACTTGTTCGGCCGGGCGTGGTGGCTCACGCTTGTAATCCCAGCACTTTGAGAGACCAAGGCGGGCGGATCACGAGGTCAGGAGATTGAGACCACGGTGAAACCCCGTCTCTACTAAAAATACAAAAAAATTAGCCAGGCGTGGTGGCGGGCGCCTGTAGTCCCAGCTACTCGGAGAGGCTGAGGCAGGAGAATGGCGTGAACCCGGGAGGCGGAGCTTGCAGTGAGCCGAGATTGCGCCACTGCACTCCAGCCTGGGTGACAGAGCGAGACTCCGTCTCAAAAAAAAAAAAAAAAAGGAAATACTTGTTCAATGAGTTATGCAGCTTTTCCAAATATTGATACACTTTAAATAATATCAAAAATCGTATTTGTTAATAAAAGCACAGACCTCATTAGAAAACCCTTTATGCATTGGGAACCTATCAAGCTTATGGTGGCAGATATGTTTTCCATAATTCTACAGCATATACAGATTAGAATATCTCAGCTTTTATCATTAGCCATTTTCTAGTGTTTTTTTATTTTTATTTTTTAATTAAACTTTAAGTTCTGGGATACATGTGTAGAACTTGCAGGTTTGTTACATATGTATACACGTGCCATGGTGGTTTTCTGCACCCATCAACCCGTCATCTACATTAGGTATTTCTCCTAATGCTATCCATCCCCTAGTCTCCCATACCCTGACAGGCCCTATTGTGTGATGTTCCCTTCCCTGTGTCCATGTGTTCTTATTGTTCAACTCCCACTTATGAGTGAGAACTTGCAGTGTTTGGTTTACTGTTCCTGTGTTAATTTGCTGAGAATGATGGTTTCCAGCTTCATCCATGTCCTTGCAAAGGACATGAGCTCATCTTTTTTTATATCTGCATAGTATTCCATGGTGTATATGTGCCATGTTTTCTTTATCCAGTCTACCATTGATGGTCATTTGGGTTGGTTCCAAGTCTTTGCTATTGTGAACAGTGCTGCAATAAACATACATGTGCATGTATCTTTATAGTAGAATGATTATAATTCTTTGGGTATATACCCAGTAATGGGATTGCTGGATCAAATGGTATTGCTGATTCTAGATCCTTGAGGAAGTCAGGAAACAACAGATGGTAGAGAGGATATGGAAAAATAGGAACTCTTTTACCCTGTTGGTGGGAGTGTAAATTAGTTCAACCAGTGTAGAAGACAGTGTGGTGATCATTAGCCTTTTTTTATTTTTTTTATTTTTTTTGTTGTTTTTTATTATACTTTAGGTTTTAAGGTACATGTGCACAATGTGCAGGTTTGTTACATATGTATCCATGTTCCATGTTGATTTCCTGCACCCATTAACTCGTCATTTAGCATTAGGTATATCTCCTAATGCTGTCCCTCCCTCCTCCCCCAACCCCACAACAGTCCCTGGAGTGTGATGTTCCCCTTCCTGTGTCCATGAGTTCTCATTGTTCAATTCCCACCTATGAGTGAGAACATGCGGTGTTTGGTTTTTTGTCCTTGCGATAGTTTACTGAGAATGATGTTTTCCAGTTTCATCCATGTCCCTACAAAGGACATGAACTCATCATTTTTTATGGCTGCATAGTATTCCATGGTGTATATGTGCCACATTTTCTTAATCCAGTCTATCGTTGTTGGACATTTGGGTTGGTTCCAAGTCTTTGCTATTGTGAATAGTGCCGCAACAAACATACGTGTGCATGTGTCTTTATAGCAGCATGATTTATAGTCCTTTGGGTATATACCCAGTAATGGGATGGCTGGGTCAAATGGTATTTCTAGTTCTAGATCCCTGAGGAATCGCCACACTGACTTCCACAATTGTGGAGATCATTAGCCATTTTTAAGTAAAGTGTTCACATTATTCATTTCTGAAATAATACCCACCAAATACCCAATACTGAATAGCCATAATTTGTGTATGTCATTCTTTCAATTTAAATAAGGTTCTAAAAGAACATTTAATTGCTTACAACTGAAATGATTATATAGATTTTTAATTTTTGTTATTGTTCCTTTGAAACAACTGTCTCACATTGGTATGCAGCAGAAGAGCTTGATGTAGACTGCTTTGTTAGCCATCTAGGGGTTCTCCTCTGAGCCCATGTGACTCAAAATTGGACCTTGTCCATTGGATGATTTCTGCAAAAACAGCAGAATAAATAGCTCCAAGAGGTTGTCTCTCCACAGAAATATCAAAAATCAGAGATTCTATGACCTTCAAAGCCTAAGGTAATCATGATTTGGTTTTCACAGAAAATGTTGCTGACCTCTGAATTTGATCATTAGACTCACAGACATGATGCAGCTTAACAATGTAACATGGCTTAGTTCAAAATGCCCAAGGGAAGTAGATTTGAAATAACTTCATGGTATTTATCCAGTCTCACTCTGTCACCCAGGCTGGAGTACACTGGCGTGATCTCAGCTCACTCCAACCTCCAACTCCTGGGCTCAAGCAACTCTCCCACCTCAGCCTCCTGAGTAGCTGGGATTACAGGCATCCACCATCATGCCCGGCTGATTTTTTTGTATTTTTGTGAGACGAGGTTTCACCATGTTGGCCAGGCTGGTCTCGAACTCCTGACTTCAGGTGAGCTGCTTGCCCTGGCCTCCCAAAGTGCTGGGATTACAGGTGTTAGCCACCGCACCCAGCTGAACCTTTTGCTTTTAACATGATAGTAAAATTCTGGTCACTTTTACAATGCCTGCACACCATTCTATAGCCTAAAAAAATTGTGATTTCTAATCCAGTTAACCTCATTCCTGATAATAATTAAAAATTTGAGAAATCACTATATGTATATATTTAGTAACTGTCTGTAACATTTAGTAACTGTCAAGCACTAAGTAATCATTATGAGTGATCCATCAAGGCAACTGTTGAACAGCCCATCCTGTTGACTGCAGGCACATTTCTTACTAATAAAGTAATGAAAATCCAGACTTTCCTGAGTTTACACACAGCAAATGTTGCAAGCATAGATCCAATCTTTGAGCTGTCTACTGAGGGCACAGAAAATGAAATAGATTATTCCTACTCATTTTAAAACTTCAGGTTCATTTCGTTTTGAAAATGCAAACAAACAAAAACAGAAAAACAAAAATCTTATTTGACTGTGATGTTAAAAAAGGTAAACACATGTATGAAGAAATTCCTATAGTTTTTGTGCTTGGCCAGCCTCAGCTCTGTTTTATTATAATCTGCATATGCTCTTTAATTACTTTAAGCTCTATCTGAGTGTTAAGGAGTGAAATTTGTGTCCCCCAAATATTCACATACTGAAATACTAACCACCACTGTGATGGTATTAGAAAGTGGGGCTTTTGAGAGGTAATTAGACTGTGAGGTAGAGCTATCATGAATGGGATTAGCACCCTTATTAGATGAAATAAGATAGTTTTCTCTTTCTTTTCTCTGCCATGTGAGGATACAGCAAGAAGACATCCCTTTGAAAATGAGGAATGTCCCCACCAGACACTTGATCTGCCAGGGCTCTTGTCTTGGCTTTTCTAGCCTCCAGAACTGTGAGAAAGTCATTTCAACTTTTTAAGCCACCCATTCTGTGGTATTCTGTTGTAGCAGTCTGAGCTAAGACACTGACAAAGAAACTAAAGCACAGACTCTTCGAGTTCTGAGCTTTCTGCCCCTCCATAGTTAAATTATCTATATTCCTGACAGCTTTCCTGGTCAGAGCTTTCTTTTATAATGGATTTTAAAATGAATTGCTGCTAGTAGAGCAGACTATCAATTTAAATACATCTATAGGTACTATGAAATACAGCTCTTACTTGGTTTGTCAAGATACCTTCATATAGACAGGAAACAGCATATGATATAATTAATAGATAATTTGTTTTGTGGACAATTTAGTCAGTAATCTTTCTCCCTGTATTTACTAAACCTAAACAGTAGGCCAAAACATTGCAACGTAGGTAGAAACAAATTATTCTAAGGGATAATTAAATATCTTCTTCTGTATATAATCATTAAATAACTTATATTGTATAGAGGAAATATTAATGTAGGAAATATTTGCAAGGCTTTTGTTTTTCAATTTAGAAATTTTATGCTCCAGGACACTGCTAATAGAATTTTAAACTTCATCTTTACAATTTCCTAAATAACATAGAATAGAAAGATGCTAATATATATGATAGCTCATTATCTTTTGAAATAAATTATATTTCTTTAAGTACCTGAAATAAGAATGGATAATGATCATTATGGAGCAAATTCTAAAAACAAAAAAAAAAAAAGTAGGATAAAGAACACTGCAAATTATATCAACTTGAACTTCAAATATTGTATGTAATGAAGCAACTTTAATTTACAGTTCGATAAATGGGTCTTTCTGCCATTACATAAAATTTACAACACCCAACCTGTGGATGTGTAAGCTAGAGTGTGAAGCGTGTATTAAATGGTTTAATATTTCATTTATCAATGTCATTCTTGGCAATACTTCACTGCTGAAGAATCATCAATACAGTGTTACAAAAGCATAAATTATATTTATAATGAACTTAAGGCTTTATCTAAAACATCTTAGACACAAGTATATATTAATTTTAAAAATCGGCCGGGCGCGGTGGCTCACGCTTGTAATCCCAACACTTTGGGAGGCCGAGGCGGGTGGATCACGAGGTCAGGAGATCGAGACCACGGTGAAACCCCGTCTCTACTAAAAAGTACAAAAAATTAGCCGGGCGTGGTGGCGGGCGCCTGTAGTCCCAGCTGCTCGGAGAGGCTGAGGCAGGAGAATGGCGTGAACCCGGGAGGCAGAGCTTGCAGTGAGCCGAGATCGCGCCACTGCACTCCAGCCTGGGCGAGAGAGCGAGACTCCGTCTCAAAAATATAAATAAATAAATAAAAAATAAATTTAAAAAAAATCTTCAGAAGAGATAATTCTATATATTCCTTTCCCAACTTCTAGATTATAGACTCCTCATTCTGCATAAATTAATTGTATTAAGTTTTACTTTATGTATTAGTCTGTTCTCATGCTGCTAATAAAGACATATCCAAGATTGGGTAATTTATAAAGGAAAGAGGCTTAATTGACTCACAGTTCTGTAGGGCTGGGAAGCGTCAGGAAAATTTCATTCATGGCAGAAGATGAAGCAAACACATAGCAGCATCAAGGAGAAGTGCACAGCAAGGCGGGGGAAAGCCCCTTATAAAACCACCAGATCTTACGAGAACTGACTCGCTATCATGAGAACAGCATGGAGCTAACCACCCCCATGAGTCAATTACCTTCCACTGGGTTCTTCTCGTGACACATGGTGATTATGGGAGCTATGGTTCAATAGGAGATTTGGGTGGGGACACAGACAAATCATATCAATTTATCTGTATGACCTGCGGTATCCTGTTATTCTGTCCTCAGAGAAATAGAGGTATTGGTCAGAAGAGATCAATATTTAATAGGAAGTCATAACATGTTTCCCTATAAAATTTAAGTTATAATTCTAAGAATTTCACTTAGCTTATCTCCCTCATCTACCTCAAATGTCGTCTTGTCTGTAATATCCACTGTAAATATTTTGTCTTTACCATGCAATTATAAACAGATTATTTTGGTGTCCTGCCCAGTTATTTCATGTCTGTCTTTACTTGTAATACCAGTGAAGGACTATTTTGGTAGCACTTATGTACTTGCAAGGAAAATATATCAAACTAGTTGTCATGTTTAAAATATAGATTTTTAAAATAAAATCATCAAAGCAGCAGGCTACAAAGTTAACACATAATAATCAGTTACATTTTAATACACTAACAATGAAAGAAATTAAGAAAGCAATGGCATTTACAATAGTATCAAAAAGAATAGAATACTTAGGAATTAAGCAAGGAATTGGAAAACTCATACACTAAAAATTACAAAACGTTGCTGAAACAAATTGAAGAAGACATAGTGGAAAGACATTCAAATTCATGAAGTAGAAGACAATATTGTAAGATGTCAGTGCTACCCAAAATGTTCTAAAATTCAATACAACCCCTATTAAAAATCCCAATTATGTCATTTGCAGAAATTGGAACGAAAATACTAAAATTTTATGAAATCTCAAGCTATTCTGGTCTAACATGTAAGTCTTTAATCCATCTTGAATTAATTTTTGTATAAGGTGTAAGGAAGGGATCCAGTTTCAGTTTTCTACATATGGCTAGCCAAGCTTTCTACATATGGCTAGCCAAGTAAAATAAATGTTCAATATAAAAACACTGGAATATTATTCAACCTTAAAAAGGAAGGAAATTCTGACATTATGCACCAAAGTGGATGAATCTTGAGGATATTATGCTAAGTGAATAAAGCCAGTCACAAAAAGACAAATACTGTATAATTCTACTTATATTAGGTATTTAAAGTAGTCAAAATCAAAAACAGAAGGTAGAATTATGGTTTCCTGATGCTGGTGGGAAGGAGAAATGAGTTTGTTATTTCTGGGGTATAGAATTCCAGTTTTACAAGAAGAAAACAGTTCTGAAGATGAATCATGGTGATAATTGTACAATACAAAGGTATTCAATGCCACTGAATTGTGCACTACAAATACTGAAGATGGAAATTTCATATTTTGTGTATTTTACCATAGTAAAAAAAATGGAAGGAAAAGAAAGTCAATCCCACATATTAATATCATTAACTATTTATCTAAAGCAATGGTTATCAAACTTCAATGTACATCAAAATTACTTGGAGGGCTTTTCATAAAACATTGCTTGGTCTAACCTGGAGAGTTTCTGATTCAGAAGGTGAGGGTAAAAACCTCAAAATTGGTGCTTCTAACAAGTGTTCAGGTGAAGCTGGTGCTGCTGGTCAAAGGACCGTGGATCTAAATAAATGAAACATTCTAGAAGAAATTCCAGTTTAAAAATATAATTTAATAGTGTCAGGAAGTAAACATTTTAATGTTTCTGCATGGATAGGTCTTTCTGAGGATAGAAAACTGGAACCTGGGCTTATGAGAGGAATTTGAAGCTAATAGTAATTAGACCATCAGAGCAAATACACCTGCTCAGGGGGATACGCTTACTTTTCAGAGAAAAAAAACTGGAGTTGTGAAGGTATTCCAGGAGTCATAAATTCAGAGAGGCTTGACTTATTTTTCCCTGGAAATATTGATTTTATATTTGAAAGGATAAGAATCCTGGATCTTTCTGTTTTTTATCCTAAGGGGTAATTTTTTTATCTTAGGAAGATAAGTTTCTCTCTCTCTCTCTCAAGAGGGAAGTATGACTGTTGCATTAGTTGTCCTGTATAACCATCGGTGTTCTTCACCCGTGGTATAGACTCTAGTATATATATATGGGATCCCATCTGATTCTCATGGTGTTTCCCCCAGAAAGGGAAAATTGGAGTGTGGGGAAAAAGTGTGCCTCTTGCTGTAAATAAATGATAGTAAATCTCTGCCTGTCTCAGAAAACTCATGTCATATCTTACAGGAAAAAAATATTGATATAAATACATTATCATATGTACAGTTTTTGAAGTCAGTCTTTTCTACAATCAGGCATCTCACTTTCTGGTATTTACCCAAATGAATACAAAATTTATGTCTGTACAAAAAACTCCACATAAATGTTTATGGAAGCTCTATTTATAATTGCCAAAACTTGGAAGCATGCAAGATGTCCTTTAATAGGCAAATAGAACAGCAAACTGTTGTACATTTGTACAGTGAGATATCATTCTGTGATTAAAAAATGAGTTATTAATTACAAAAAGACATTGAGGAGAGTTAAATGCACATTGCTAAGCAAAAGAAGCCTACCTGAAAAGGATTTTTACCATATTGTCTGACTATATGACATTCTGAAAAAGACAAAATTATTGAGTACATAAAAAAGAAACCAGTGCTTGTCAGGAGTTTGAAGGATGGAGGGAAGATAAAATAATGGAACACAGCAGATTTCTAGGACAGATAAACTATTCTGTATAATCCTGTAATGGTGGTACATGTCATTATACATTAGGCAAAATGAGTAGAATGTCCAATAGGAGTGAATCCTAGTATGTTATGGACTTACTTAATAATGTATCAATTTGGCTTATCAGTTGTAGTAAATGCATCACAATAATGTCAGATGTTAATAACAGAGGAAACTGGAGTGTTGTGGGTGGAGGTTAGGGGGAAAAAAGAGTGGAGGTATATGGGAACTCTGAACTTTCCACTGAGTTTTTCTGTAAACATAAAAATACTCCAACAAAACAAACAAAACAACTCCAACGAAGTTTATTGATTTAAAAATGAAAATACAACCGATTTTTTTTGGTGATTTTTTTAAATTATTATTATACTTTAAGTTTTAGGGTACATGTGCACAATGTGCAGGTTTGTTACATATGTATCCATGTGCCATGTTGGTGTGCTGCACCCATTAACTCGTCATTTAGCATTAGGTATATCTCGTAATGCTGTCCCTCCCCCCTCCCCCCACTCCACAACGGTCCCCAGAGTGTGATGTTCCCCTTCCTGTGTCCATGAGTTCTCATTGTTCAATTCCCACCTATGAGTGAGAACATGTGGTGTTTGGTTTTTTATCCTTGCGATAGTTTACTGAGAATGATGTTTTCCAGTTTCATCCATGTCCCTACAAAGGACATGAACTCATCGTTTTTTATGGCTGCATAGTATTCCATGGTGTATATGTGCCACGTTTTCTTAATCCAGTCTATTGTTGTTGGACATTTGGGTTGGTTCCAAGTCTTTGCTATTGTGAATAGTGCTGCAATAAACATACGTGTGCATGTGTCTTTATAGCAGCATGATTTATAGTCCTTTGGGTATATACCCAGTAATGGGATGGCTGGGTCAAATGGTATTTCTAGTTCTAGATCCCTGAGGAATCGCCACACTGACTTCCACAATGGTTGAACTAGTTTACAGTCCCACCACCAGTGTAAAAGTGTTCCTATTTCTCCACATCCTCTCCAGCACCTGTTGTTTCCTTTTTTTTTTTTTTTTTTTTTTTTTTGAGACAGAGTCTCGCTCTGTCACCCAGGCTGGAGTGCAGTGGCGCGATCTCGGCTCACTGCAATCTCCGCCTCCTGGTTTCACGCCATTCTCCTGCCTCAGCCTCTCCAAGTAGCTGGGACTACAGGCGCCCGCCACCATGCCTGGCTAATTTTTTTGTATTTTTAGTAGAGGCAGGGTTTCACTGTGGTCTCGATCTCCTGACCTTGTGATCCACCTGCCTCGGCCTCCCAAAGTGCTGGGATTACAAGCATGAGCCACTGCGCCCGGCCTGTTTCCTGACTTTTTAATGATCGCCATTCTAACTGGTATGAGATGGTATCTCATTGTGGTTTTGATTTGCATTTATCTGATGGCCAGTGATGATGAGCATTTTTTCATGTGTTTTTTGGCTGCATAAATGTCTTCTTTTGAGAAGTGTCTGTTCATGTCCTTCGCCCACTTTTTGATGGGGTTGTTTGTTTTTTTCTTGTAAATTTGTTTGAGTTCATTGTAGATTCTGGATATTAGCCCTTTGTCAGAGGAGTAGGTTGCGAAAATTTTCTCCCATTTTGTAGGTTGCCTGTTCACTCTGATGGTAGTTTCTTTTGCTGTGCAGAAGCTCTTTAGTTTAATTAGATCCCATTTGTCAATTTTGGCTTTTGTTCCCATTGCTTTTGGTGTTTTAGACATGAAGTCCTTGCCCATGCCTATGTCCTGAATGGTATTGCCTAGGTTTTCTTCTAGAGTTTTTATGGTTTTAGGTCTAACCTGTAAGTCTTTAATCCATCTTGAATTAATTTTTGTATAAGGTGTAAGGAAGGGATCCAGTTTCAGCTTTCTACATATGGCTAGCCAGTTTTCCCAGCACCATTTATTAAATAGGGAATCCTTTTCCCATTGCTTGTTTTTGTCAGGTTTGTCAAAGATCAGATAGTTGTAAATATGTGGCATTATTTCTGAGGGCTCTGTTCTGATCCATTGATCTATGCCTCTGTTGTGGTACCAGTACCATGCTGTTTTGGTTACTGTAGCCTTGTAGTATAGTTTGAAGTCAGGTAGCGTGATGCCTCCAGCTTCTAATTAAAAATCATTTTAAATTGGAATAAAAGCCACCATGAATAACAGTTTTTTAGTTTTTTTGTTTGTATATTCTGGCTTCTCAGTCCTTTGAAAATATTTCTTCCTCTGTCAGAATTTTTTTTGGCTCCAATCACTTTTGTGTTCTGTTTTGATTTTTCCAATAACAATAAAACAATCAAACTTCTATGTTTCTCCTTCTTTTCTAATACCATTGTCAAGAGCAGTTGGATTAATTTATTTGTATATTATATGTACATTGATTTATAAGTATATATTTTTAAAATAATTATATTTAATTATACTATATTATAAAATGATTATATTTAATAATATAATTATATTTAATTATATATGTATATAATATACGTATGTATTATATACATATATAATTTATATATATAAATTATAAGGACTCACAACTTCTGCTTTTGGTTTAGCAGTTAAAAGCCAACAACAGAAGTGAAAATAAACCTCTTGGCACAATACAAGTCAGTGAATACTATTAAAGTAAAAAATCAGTGTGGTCCCTAATTGCTAATGCCTAAGGCCTGAATAAGTGTGTTTTATGCATATCAAAAATCCTTTTTCCCTCTGTTTTGTTTCCTAAGTTCAATGTTTGGGAATACGTAATACAGTACCTAATGCTTTTCTCTTCTCAACTTTCTAAATTAATTTAAAGATAGACACAAGATACCGACAAACGGTAGTTTTTAAAAATCACCTTTATTATTGATGACAAATGTTGGAGGGTATAACTTAGGGATGTGTATTCAGAAAAGTGCATAAGACTTTCTTACGCTATCATTCAAGGTCTCAAAAGGAAATAAAATTTGCCACATGTGGTTCAAATGAAAATACTTTTATAAGTGACTTCTTAAACGGAGATGTAGAGTTAAAAGGACAAATGATATTGATAAACCTAGGGACAAAAATGTGTTGATAGTAATTGCCAACATTTGGGGTGAAGAAGCCGAGGGAAGAAATAGTGAAGCTGGAGCTCAATGGGAGTTAGAGCCACAGGGAAAGTTTTCCTGGTGGGACCTGTAGTCACAGAGCAATGACTCTATGGCCAGAGATGGACTTTCCCCCTGAAGCCCACATGTATCTCTTCTCTACAAGGGTTTTCTCAACCACCACACCCAGGAGCTTGCTGAGGCAGACAGACATGGCTCTGAATAAAGTCAGGAACTGGGAAAGGGAACACAGAGTTATGTAATCAAAGCCAGCTTAAACGTAACAGAAAAGGGAGTCAGTATTTGTGTCCTCTGAGGAAAGGATTTTTACACATGTTCCATATGGTTTCTCAAGGTTGATTCTTTCTTGCTTCTGGTGGCACTACACCTGAATTGCCAGATTAAGTAAATAAAAATACAGGGTGTCCACTTAAAATTGAATTTTAGACATACAGTAAATAATTTTTAGGTTAATATGTCCCTTGCAAAATTTGGCATGTACTTATATGTAAAAAAGTATTTACTGTTTATTTAAAATTTAAATTTCCCTGCGTGCCCTGCATTTTATCTGGCAAGCCTCTACCACACTCAATAACCCTTCTCCCATAATCCAATATGTGCATCCTGAGTTCACCTTTCAAATAAATAGGTACTCAATTCATCATTTCAAGGTTTGGTTTTGGGAAAATGTTTTGCATGTGAACCTGATACAGCAAATGAAGCATTAGAAAAATTAGGAAAAATATTACAGTAACACTTGGAGGAAGAAGAGATCAGTTAAAACTAGGTTAATACCTTTGGTGACTATTTTCCATATGAAATAAAGAAGCAAACTAATGATGAGCAATTCCCCAGGGAGCTGATGCTGCCTTACCATTCATTGATTAGAGGAATGAAAGTATTCTCTGACTGTAAAGATTGCTGGTTTAACAAAGACTCATTGGTACCATTCTACCCAATTTTGATAATTAAAGAGAGCAAGAGCAAAGACTTGGAAACAGAAATCACAGTAGAGAGTAGACTTTCAAACTTCCTGTACAGGGAAAATAATCCTGGAAGAGGGGTAAAAATAGCAACTGGTGGCAGGGCACGTAATCTCACAAAACCTCCTAGGAGAGATTTGAAGCCATCTGCTGATTTCATGCTATAATGGCTCACGGTGGTAAGCAATGGATTCTTTTGAGTATTTGTTTTTGTTTCTTTCAGTTTTAAATATTGGGGCTCAATTTGCACTATTTCTTAGATGCTTTAACAAAAATATTCCATAATATTTTTGGCAGAATAAGAGCAGACATTTATAAAAGGGGAAAAAAGTTGTGGCAATATAAATATTGGTATTGTTATATATGTTTTGTGAGATATGATATTTATTCTCATGTCAGAATGCATCAGTGGTATAACCATTAGGAAAAGGAAACCCAGCCATTACTGCTGAAGTGACTAAAGTACAGCAAAATACACACTTAACCAAGTTCTAATTGAACCTGCTAACTAGGAACCTCTAGAGTTACTGAAGTAGAGAACTGTGATAAAATTCAAATAGCTCTGACTCCCTGGAGAACAAGAGGATATTAGATTTTTTCATTAAAGAAATGATGCATGCAGGTGTATAGATACCTTCAAACTCTTCACATAATATGTCTGTCCTGTAAAATCAACAACTGATAGGACTTGGTGACTCAATGCTCAAGAAAGTCATTTTCTAATTGCATCATTGTCACAGTCACTATGGGAGAATAAATTCAGTAAGGTGGAGGGAAGTTGCACAAGCTACTCTCTCACTAATACTTTCTTTTCCATTCACTTTTTTCAGCAATATTTATATCCATAAATAAATTGTTTTATATAAGAAGAAATGAAATATATTTTTGCCATGATTTCCCACAATATGTTAATGCCCCTGCTTTTTGTCCTAATGTAATAAAAAATTACTGTAAAATTACTACAGGTAAAATTAATTACATTGATTTACCATTGTATTAAACAATTTTTAAGGAAGAGTGCATTCTTAATTAGAGAAGATGTTATTAAACATGATGTCCCTATGTTGGCTGATAAATAATTGTATCAGCCAGAAAATACTACAGAAAAGTTTAATTTCTATATTTTTGTGAGATAATGGTATTGGCTAACGAGAGCTCTGTTGTTTCGGTTTTCTGGCATGATCCAGAAGATTAGCATTTGCAGTAAGGGACACAATTGACTAACATATCTCACTGCTTGCCTTACAAATGACAATTATCTCAACTTTGCCATTTATTGGCTCTGAGATCATGGGAAAGTTATTTTCCTCTTTGTGCTTTAGTTTCTTCATGCATAAAATGAGGATAATATAGTCACTGAGTTTGTTATGACCAACACCTAATTTATACATTTAAAGAGTCGAAAAGTGACTGGTGGCTAAGAAATGCTTACTAAATATCATCTAATTCTAGTTCTTTTTCAGATTGTATAAATCTTTTGCCTTTTACTAAAGAAATGTTCAGCAAATATTAGCTACTGCATTGCTTTGGGGTACTGGTCAACACTGAGCTCACCAAAGAGAGTTGTTAAATAACTGAAAAGAAAGATTCCAGTAAAATACTATGTCAAGAAGGAGCAAGAGAGAGAAAGAGACAGAGAGAGAGAGAGAGAGAGAGAGATCCTACTAATAAAGGAGAAGCTAAAAAAATTTTACCGATTCAATATAAATATGTAAATTATACACTCAGGAACAGGAAAAATGAATAAGGCTGGATGTGAACATATCCCTAAATTCACAGGTAAGACACAGATGCTTCCCTAGTCTGACTAAATCTCTAGACAATTTATCTCCAGAAATAATGTATGAGGACCATGATTTTAAAAAATGCATTTTAGGTGGGGGAGGATGAGTAGAAAGTCAGTTTGATTGAAATGTAATTTATATACAATAACATTCTTCATTTTTCAATATGTAATTTAATAAGTTTAACAAATATATACAGATGTGTAACTACTATCACATACAAGATACAGGATATTCCCATCATGCAGAAAGTCAATCACTTGTTATTAGTCATTTCTCCTCCCCTTGGTCCCTAGCAACTACTGATACACTTTTTATTATCACACAGATTTGCCTTTTCCAGAATGTCTTTTTCTTTTTTGTGTGTTTAAATTGTTTATTTTTAATTTTTGTGGGTATACAATAAATGTATATATTTATGGGGTATATGAGATGTTTTGATACAGGCATGCAATGTGTAATAATCACATCATGGAAGATGGGGTACCCATCCCCTCAAGGATTTATCCTGTGTGTTACAAACAATCCAAATATATCTTATACTCTTATTTTATCTTATTAATTTATTTTATTATTATTATTTTTATTTTTGAGATGGAGTTTCACTCTTGTTGCCCAGGCTAGAGAGCAGTGGCACCATCTTGGCTCACTGCCACCTCTGCCTCTTGGGTTCAACCGATTCTCCTGCCTCAGCCTCCCAAGTAGCTGGGATTACAGGTGCGTGCCACCATGTCCGGCTAATTTTTGTATTTTTAGTAGAGACAGGGTTTCGCCATGTTAGCCGAGCTGGTCTCAAACTCTTGACCTCAGGTGATCTGCCTGCCTCAGCCTCCCAAAGTGCTGGGATTACAGGAATGAACCACATGCCTGACCAGCTCTTAGTTATTTTAAAATGTACAATTAAATTATCATTGACTATAATCACCCTGTTGTGTTATCAAATACTAGGCCTTACTCATTCATTTTATTTTTTGTATCCATTAATCACCCGTACTTCTCCCCTACCTGCTACTACCCTTTCCAGCCTCTGTTGACTGTCCTTCTCCTCTCTATATGCATGGGTTCAACTGTTTTGATTTTTAGTTCCCACAGATAAGTGAGAACATGTGATATTTGCCTTTCTGTGCCTGGCTTATTTCACTTAACATAAAAAGATCTCCAGTTCCATCCATGTTGTTGTAAAGAATGGAATCTCATTCTTTTGCTGTGGTTGAATAGTCTTACATTGTTTATACATACCACATTTCCTTTATCCATCCATCTGTTGATGGACACTGAAGTTGCTTCCAAATCTTGGCTATTGTGAACAGTGGGAATATGGGAAAGGAGATATCTCTTTGATACACTGATTTTCTTTCTTTTGGGTATATACTTAGCAGTAAGATTGCTGGATCACATGGTAGCTCTATTTTCAGTTTTTTGAGGAACATCCAACTGTTCTCAATAGTGATTGTACTAATTTACATTTCCACCAACAGTATATGAGGGTTCCCTTTTCTCCACATCCTCGCCAGCATTTGTTATTGCCTGTCTTTTGGATATAAGCCATTTTAACTGGGGAGGGATGATACTTCATTATAGTTTTGATTGGCATTTCTCTGATGGTCAGTGATGTTGAGCAACTTTTCATATATCTCTTTGCCATGTCTTTTTTTTTGAGGAATCTTTATTCACATCTTTTGCACATTTTTAATTGTTCTATTAGATTTTTTTCTATAGAGTTGTTTGAGCTCCTTATATATTCTGCTTATTCATCTCTTGTCAGGTGAATAGTTTGCAAATATTTACTACTATTCTATAGGTTTTCTCTTAACTTTGTTGATTCTTTTGCTGTGCTTCAAAGTTTTCACTTGTTATGATTTCATAAGTCCATTTTTTCTTCGGTTGCCTTTGCTTTAAGGTATTACTCAAGAAATCTTTGCCTAGACCGATATTCTGGAGTGCTTCCCCCAAAGTTTTACTGTAGTAGTTTCATAGTTTGAAGTCTTACATTTAATTCTTTAATCCATTTTGATTTGATTTTTGTATATGATGAGAGATAAGGTTCTAGTTTCATTCTTCTGCCTGTCTATATCCAGTTTGCCCAGCACCATTTATTGAAGAAATTGTCTTTTCCCCAGCATATATTCTTGGCACATAGAATTTTGTATAATCTGAATCATACAGAATAAATCTTAATTTCTGGCTCTTTTATCTTAGTACACTATTTCTTAGATGCATTCGTGTTAGTGCATATAATAGGTTATTCCATTGTATTGCCAAATAGTAAGAATTTCATTGTATAGATACACTATTTTTTTCTTTACCCATTATTGTTTTAATGGTCATTAATTTGTTTCTAGGTTGGGATAATTGTTTAAGCCTCCTTCAACTATTGCATACAATTCTTTGTATGAACAAATATTTCATTTCTCTTGGATAAATACCTTGATTGTATCTTTAACTTTGTCAGAAACTGCTGAACTATTTTCCAATTGGCTATACTATTTTCCATACATTCTACCAGCAATGTATCAAAGTTCCACTAGTTATATCATATCCTCACCAGTACCTACTATTGTCAGTATTTTCAATTTTAGCCATTCTGGTGGGTGTAAAGTGGCATCTCATTATTGTTTTAATTGGCACTTTTCTATTGACTAACGATGTTCAGCACTTTTTGACATACTTATTTGCAATCTGCACCTTTTCTTGGTAAAATGCCATCACTGTATGAATCTTTAAATTTACAGACATGGAAACGAGTCTGGTTTACTTATTGTAGTGCCCTCTGAACTGAGAAGGGCTCTGTCTTAAAGATTGTAAACACACATCTAACCAAGGTAAATATTCTCATAGAAGTAAGAAACACTAGGTTAATTCATTGTATTACCTTATTTTGGCTTCCAGCTCATACAAAAATGAAAACTCCCTAATCTTATTCACCCACAGACACGTAGTGTGAAATTGGTGAGTGGCCTGTATAAGCAAGCTAATCACAGAGGTATGTGTTGTTAAATGTATCCATTTCACGAATATCTTAATAGGAAAAAAGTCTGGGACTTCCAATGTCTGCTTTTCAAAAATGGAGAAATGTTTTTCTTTTTTTTTTTTTAATTATACTTTAGGTTTTAGGGTACATGTGCACAATGTGCAGGTTTGTTACATATGTATCCATGTGCCATGTTGGTTTGCTGCACCCATTAACTCGTCATTTAGCATTAGGTATATCTCCTAATGCTGTCCCTCCCCGCTCCCCCGACCTCACAACAGTCCCCGGAGTGCGATGTTCCCCTTCCTGTGTCCATGAGTTCTCATTGTTCAGTTCCCACCTATGAGTGAGAACATGCAGTGTTTGGTTTTTTGTCCTTGCGATAGTTTACTGAGAATGATGTTTTCCAGTTTCATCCATGTCCCTACAAAGGACATGAACTCATCATTTTTTATGGCTGCATAGTATTCCATGGTGTATATGTGCCACATTTTCTTAATCCAGTCTATCGTTGTTGGACATTTGGGTTGGTTCCAACTCTTTGCTATTGTGAATAGTGCCGCAGTAAACATACGTGTGCGTGTGTCTTTATAGCAGCATGATTTATAGTCCTTTGGGTATATACCCAGTAATGGGATGGCCGGGTCAAATGGTATTTCTAGTTCTAGATCCCTGAGGAATCGCCACACTGACTTCCACAATGGTTGAACTAGTTTCCAGTCCCACCAACAGTGTAAAAGTGTTCCTATTTCTCCACATCCTCTCCAGCACCTGTTGTTTCCTGCTTTTTTAATGATGGCCATTCTAACTGGTGTGAGATGGTATCTCACTGTGGTTTTGATTTGCATTTCTCTGGTGGCCAGTGATGATGAGCATTTCTTCATGTGTTTTTTGGCTGCATAAATGTCTTCTTTTGAGAAGTGTCTGTTCATGTCCTTCGCCCACTTTTTGATGGAGTTGTTTGTTTTTTTCTTGTAAATTTGTTTGAGTTCATTGTAGATTCTGGATATTAGCCCTTTGTCAGATGAGTAGGTTGCAAAAATTTTCTCCCATTCTGTAGGTTGCCTGTTCACTCTGATGGTAGTTTCTTTTGCTGTGCAGAAGCTCTTTAGTTTAACTAGATCCCATTTGTCAATTTTGGCTTTTGTTGCCATTGCTTTTGGTGTTTTAGACATGAAGTCCTTGCCCACGCCTATGTCCTGAATGGTATTGCCTAGGTTTTCTTGTAGGATTTTAATGGTTTTAGGTCTAACATGTAAGTCTTTAATCCATCTTGAATTAATTTTTGTATAAGGTGTAAGGAAGGGATCCAGTTTCAGCTTTCTACATATGGCTAGCCAGTTTTCCCAGCACCATCAAAAATGGAGAAATCTTACAGAGGTTACAGAAAACTCTTCACCAAATTAGCAGGCATTCTACTCTTCTGGGCATAAATCCTCAGCACCATGAGGTTTTAGGTAGGTCATAAATGGCATTAACACATTTTTTAGTTTTTGTTTTGGCTACTCGTCTAAGAGACCTTGACAGAGACTGAGACTGAAGAATGGAAACTCTGGAACACATGTCTGATTTACATATCAACAGATTAGGGAATCAACATTTCAAAGCAGGAATGACATAAGCCAGATATATTGTATGAAAAGTGTTTCATAACCTGTGTCATCTGAAAAAAAAGCATTTTGATTAAAAATCAGAAAGGATAATTGAAGTAATTTTTATATAAAACGTGGGTGACAAGGAATGTTTGTCTGGCTTTTCAGGTATAGGGAGTATAGTTGCAAGGCTTTGTTGCCATCTAAATGTATCCTAAAAGATTAAGTCAGAAATGCCAAAGTGAGAATGAATACATTCAATTAACTTTTTGACATTTTTAACAAAACCTCTTTACTGGGACCAGGGCTTAGATCGGTCATTTCCAAGGTCAGTATAGTAGACTTCAGAAAATGATGCCAAGTAATTTAAATGGGAGAAGACTGATATATAGACATTCATCTTTTCTAGAGAAGAATAATTTCCACATTAATGTTTATATATTTTTAACACTTGAAAATGATTTGGGAGTTTTTTTTTAATTTAATAATGTTACACCGACACCCGTCCTTTGTAATGTGGAAGCAGATGAGAGTATCAAATTGTCTCCTGTTTCAGTACAAGGGTCTGACTTAGGGTGGCTACCATAGGAGAACAACTTGAAGTGAGGCATAAGGGTCTAGAAGGAACTATTGAGTTACTGCATAAGGTGCTCATATTTTGACATTTTACCCTTAAGGACAGTTGAGAGCAAGAAAGTTATCTTTTTGTAATCTTTATAGCCATTTCAGTGCTCACTTCAATAGGCATCAAAGCAAGGCTCTGGCCTTAATCCAAATAAACCAAACCATGTCAAAAGCAATACAATTCATGGAATTTGTATATATTGCAGTAGATTAATCTGGATAGGCAATGATGAACTGATATCACTGAAGTAGCAATTTGTATCCATTTCAGAAACATCTTAATAGGAAAAAAAAGTCTGGGCCTTTTATTACTGATAAAAAGTACTACTGATGTAGCAATTCGAATATTACTAATGTAGCAATTCATATATATTTTTATATTGGATTAGGATAACTAGGATGTTAAATAGTGTTTCATTTTATTTTGTTCCTATCTGCATTAGGACACCAATGAAAATGATACCAAATTATTTATTTTTATCTTCCCCCAACTAAAAAAAGCAAAAGCAGGAAGAAAAATGAAATAAAATAGAAAAACAAATCATATAAAGGGATATTAAGCTATTACTAGGTATATGAATCAACCAGAATGATTTCACGATCCTTCACTGCTGGGTTCCACAGAAAGGAGGTGGCAAGAACTTATCTGAGATGTATAACCATACATTGCACATAAACATAAGGACAGTTGCTTAAGTAAACAGAATCTGAAAGTGATCAAATTAAACAAAGATCTATATGGTTATAAGATACATGTAGAAACAATATGGTTTCAGGATGTCAAGTAATTATATTTTATAGAGATTAAACACATGAGAATAATTATGTTCTATCTATAAACACATCTTTACCACTGCTGATATTATTCATTACTTTGTGTAACCACAAATTTCCCTCTGGTATTGTTGCTTTTTTCTGAAAACATTTCTCTATCATTTCTTGATATAAAGGTCTAAAGGCAAAGGATTATTTTAGCTTCCAATTCTTTGAAAGAGTCTTGTCTTTGAGGAAAGGAAATACACTTGGTTATATTATTCTAGGCTGAATATATTCTTTCTTCTTTCAGGATTTTGAAGACGTTGTTTTACTATCTTCTGTTTTGCATAGTTTCTAAGGAAAACTATGCTTTAACTTTATTCTTTATGAGTAATGTTTCTTCTCCCTGACTGCTTTTAAGATTTTCTCTTTGATCACTAGTTTTTAGCAATTTGTGCCTTTTATTCTTATTTTACTTGTGATTTATTTAACATTTTGGGTATGTGGTTTTAAATATTTTATCAAATTTGGAAAATTTCAGCCATTCCTTTTTCAAGTACCAGCCTGCCACAACACACACCACCCCATGGTAGATCGCTGAATGTAGTCTCACAGGCTATGAATGTTCATAATATATAATTCATAATATATACCATATATATTACATATATATGTAGAGAGAGAGAAATTAGATAGATAGATAGATAGATCTATATATACACAGAAATACAATGTGATTGTCACTCTGCCAAATATTATATACAATTACTCATGTGTAGGGGAAATTTGGGGGACAGTAATGTACAAATTTTTCCAGTCATTTCCCTTTCTTTGGCTCATTTTTAATAGCTTATATTCCTATGTCTTAATGGTAATGTTTATTCTACACAGTGGAATCTGTTGTTAATTCCATCAGATTATTTTTCATTTCAGATATTGTACATTATATCTCCAAAATTTTCATTTGTGTCTTTTAAAAAATATTCCCTTCTTCCTTTATGATCTCAGTTTCCTTTGCATTCTGAAAATATTCACAATTTACAACAGCTGTTTTAAGGATATTGTTTACTAATTCTTTCATTTCAGTGTCTTTCTTAGTTGATTTATCCCCCTTCCACCCCCACAACCCCACACAGTTACATCTCATATTTTTTTGCTCCTTTTTTTGTCTGGTAATTTTTATTAAATATAAGACATTGTGATTTACACTGCTGCACACTGGATTTTGTTGTATTACTTCAAAGAATGTTGGACTTGCTTATGCATGCAGTTATTTTACTTGTGAATAAATTTGATCTTTCCAACACTTAACTGAAAGTTTTTTTAAACCAATTCCAGAGCAGCATTTGCTTTGGGGATAAATTAGTTCTACTACTCACTGAAAGTCTCAATACTTTCTATATGAAACTAGCTTCTCTCTGGCACTCTGGCCCACAAATTCTAGACATCTTCAACTTTATAAGCTCTAATATATATCTTTTCAACTTAGACTGCTCAGCTCCATTTGGACTTCCCCTCCCTGCTCTGCAGCCAGAAAGAATGCAGTAAGCTCAGAAAATTACGGCAATTTTCTCATTTGTTTCTTTCCAACATTGCCTATTGTCTACTATCTGAAAACACTTGTCCGGTTTTCTAATTTCATGCAGCAGGAAGCCAATCCTCATAGCAGTTAATTCCGCATTGGCAGAAGTAAAAGGCAAAACACTGTTTTCTAAACGCTTTAGTTTTTTCTGTATTAACCAGACTAAAGCTAGTCCTAGCTTTTAACTACTCAGAGTACAAAACAAAACAAAACAAAAAAAACTCACCTTATATCCACACGATTTTTGTGCGATGCTTTAATTTTGAAATATTGTAATTACGAGTGTATAATTCACAGAGATATTACCAATTGACAAGACTTCCAAAATAATGGTAATATATATATAAAAGCTTTATTTGCAGAGTAAATTCTGGTCACTGTCAAAGCAGCACAGAAGCAAATTAATCTTAGGAGGATTTAGTAGGTATAAAAATGTTAAATGTATATAAACAATTAAAAATTATAATGTATCTTACATCATTTAATAAGTAAATAAGAAAGGCATGAATTAAATTTTGAAAACTAGCTTGGTATGATAGCACACAACTATAGTCCCAGCTACTCTACTTGGAGGGCTGAGGTGGGAGAGTCACTTAAGTGGAGGAGTTCAAGGCTGTAGTGAGCTGTGATGATACCACGGCATTCCAGCCTGGGTGACAAATCAAAGCCCTGTCTCAAAAAAATAAAACAGAAAAAATTAGAAAAAAATTACTAATGAAATTAGAAACTATAATTATGTGATGACATACACATATTTTATGTATTATTACTTGCATATATATTGAACATTATACAATGTGGAGGAAAACCATTTAAGTGAGGTGGTCTTCAGCATATATTTCGATAAACCTGCATACACAAATACTTTGGCTGTGTGTGTATCATATGCTTTAGGCTTGGCTTGTGGAATTTTATATATATATACATATATATATACACACACTATATTTACATATATAAAATATACATATGATATGGTATATATAAAATGAATATGATCTATATCTACCATATGTATGTAGAGAGAAAGATTAATTAGATAGATAGATAGATCTATATATACATACAGAAATGCAATGTGATTGTCACCCTGCCAAATATTATCATATACAATTACACATGTGTAGGGGAAATTTGGGGGCCAGTAATGTATAACTTCTGTCTCAGCAAATTTTGCTGATTTCCGTGCTGTATGACCCAAGTGGTGACTTATTTTTATGTCTTGTGCATAAGTAAATGCTGCTGACTTAACTGCACATAGGTATTCTAGATTCAAAGGATCCGTCTCTATTGCTGATTACTTATGTTAATTCTCAGTTTCACTATCTCTAATGTGGAGTATTGTGCTAGATTTTGCAGGATAAATTTTAATGGCCATTTGGACTCTACTTTCTTTCTGTTTCATGAGTACTATAATATTAAAATGTTTTCACTTTTTCCTTAGGATATATAATACATATACAGAAAGCACACAAAACATAAATAAACAGCTCTGTGAATTATCACAAAGCAAATACCCACATAGCTGTCAACCCCAGATCAAATATAGGAGATCGTCAGAAACTAGACATCTCCTTATAATCCTTCCCAATTTTGTCCTGTTCCTTCCTCCCACAAAAAGGAAATATTGGTCCTAGTTTTAATAGTATACTACATGGAATAATATAGCAAGCATGCTTTTGTGTTCAGCATATTTTGCTCAGCGTTGTGTTTGTAAGATTTATCCATGTTCCTCTTTTCACTCACAAAATTTCCCAAATATACTTCTATTGTTATCAGTCCAGGAATTTAAAATTATTTTGCTGTGTTAAAAAGTGTTGCTCTTCTATCCAATTTAGTTTAACACTAAGTAATCATCATCAAGTTATATACTAACATATTTTAACATCTGTAAGGCAACATCCATTGTAAACAGCTTCATTATGCTATATGTCATTAAGAAAAGCTGTTAACTAAACTATAAAATATTGATTTCAAATTGCTTAAAATTTTCATGATACATATGTAAAATCTCTTGTAGATATATTCATACTGTGAAGTTTTATTATATATCATCTGTGCAAACATAAAAAGGAAATTATAAGTATAATGAAGAGATTCGAACTTCTTAATATACATGATTTAATGCTTCTTAATTATTAATTGTTTTCTTGGAGTTGGCAGTGTCTAAAAGTTTTTATGCAGGATCAAAGGCTGTGTTGTCTGAGGCATTTTGAATACAGCTTTTCTGCATTGTGCCACTTTCACTATTCTGCAAATTTAGATGCTGATATTTTCTTGATCTCCTAAGTGTCAGGAAAGGTACTTGGAGAACAACCAAGATTCATATTTTTCTATAAGTGGTCTTTAAATAGTTTTAAAACTTAAAAAGATGTGTTTTGGTTTTTCTGCTATATCATGTGCCATATGATCAAGTTTGCACATGTGCTTACAGTAGTAACTGTAATATCTATCTCCTGACCAGTTATAGGGAGCAAACTGATTTCCTAAAGTGAAAAAAGTGCATCTAAGAATCAATAAAATATAAGTTAACTGACTTTATGTATATGGAAATAGATGGGTACTCATGTCATAATTTTAGGGTTTTTCAAGTATCTTTAACCTTGAAATGTGCTCCCGGGTTATTTACAATGACTCCAATTCTGTAACAATTGTTAGCTGAAGGCTTTGCATTGTCCAATCTCTGGAAATTAAGTTTAAAACCTCTGTTAAAAAAAATACAATTTAAGCTTTTATCATGTTTGACTAAAGAGGTAATTAATCATGCACTAAAATGTGATAAAGAGTAATGTACCAGAAAGCAGTGAACTTGATTTCCAGTGCTAGAGTCTTCTACATTTAAAAACATTTGTTTTCTTCAACCAGATTCATTTGTAAAATAAGAAAAGCAATAAATTTACCTTATAACATTAAGATAATAAAATGGAACAATTAATGTAAAGAGTTTAACCTACAGAAAATACTTATTAAGCATTCACTGTTATTAGATATTATGAGATTTACAAGATTTATAATCTTGAACAAATCACTTCATTTCTCTGAACCTTAACATTTTTTTTGCAAAGCATAGAGAAGCTCATTTCTAAGTTACTTTCACGATTTTTAAATTTTTTGTGACTCTAATTTTTAGGTAGCTTTTCGTTTCATAGTGCTGGTGGCGGTGGTTATTGCTATAAAATGCCGAACAATCTATAGAAACTTGCAGGTAACAAGAAAATATTGGATGCTTCAAAATAATCTTTTCTCTTATGACAGCTTTGAGGAGTAACTCTGTGAAGGGTGGAGGGTACTGTGTTGACTATTTACAAGGAGCAGTACATGAGAGAATGATTGTATACTTGTAGGCTGCTCAGAAACTGGGTGGCTCCTTCTGAAATTGGCCAATGCAGCAAATAAAAATAAAAATCTAACCTGAAATGTTGAAATTTAGAGACATGTAAAAATGTTTTACATGTTTGTCTAAATTTCAAAGTTACACTTTTAGTATTTTAAGAAATACACCAAGAATGTAGGCTGGTAGGACTTTGCTAAATAAATTCGTACCATATTTAACTGGCGGAAGGATTCACTTACCTGACCCCTGCTAATTAATTAATTAATTGGGAAGGCAAAATTTTTCTAAATACTAACCACATATTTACCTTATCTTTATTATCTTTTTATGCTAATCTCCAATGCAAATTCAGGGTCATACTATTTATCAACCCAATCCATCTTCAGCTGATAGAATTATAAAAATAATTTTTTGATGTCAGAGAGAGAAGCTTCAATGGAAAATAAATAGAAATTTTGATCTCTTAAGAATTCATTATAAACTTTTCATTTAAACTTAATTCCAAATTTGAAGTGAGCCAGAGTAGGTATTTCAATTGGAAACACAGTAATATCTTTGATCTAGCATCATATATAAGCTGTTTTAAGAAATTAATTTTCCATATACCTGAAGCTTATTGGCTTAAGAACCAACACCTTTAGATTTCATAGTTTTGTATGAAAATATTTTATATTGCATTATATGCTTGCCTGCTTTTAAAGATATTATATGGACTATCATTCTACCTTTTCTTAATGACTCCAGTAACTATAATGACTTACTCCTTTTTATTTTCAATCACATGATAGGCATTTTCTTTGGACTTTTGTTTATTTTACCTCCTCCTCTCATCAGTGGCTCTGCTGTGTGTGCCTAACTAACTATGTTGTTGTACTGCTTTTAGTTAGGTGTGACCTGTGAAAACAAGCAATCAAGCTTGTTGTGGTCTTATGTTAAATTAACTTGGACAATAATATGCAAATTACTAAGGTCAGTTTGGGGTGGTTACTGAAGATAAGCAAGACATACTACCTGAGTCACTCATCTCTATGATCTATGCTATGATTTTCTTTCTTTTTTTTTTTTTTTGTATGTTGTGATAAAAGAAAAACTTCAGCCAAGTTAAATGTAAAGGCCTTTTATTGACCAAGAGACAAACCTTCAAAATCAAACAAATCATGAATCACTGAATTTTTATTTAAAGCAACTAAAAATTTTCATTAAAAGAGCATAACTACATACTTTGGGATTCTATATAACTGTATAAATTGTTTATACATTTACCTATAGTAATGTGCCAAAATAAGAATAATATGCCCTAAAATATAATTAGGAAAAACAATGATTTATAATTAGATAAGATACAGGTCAGTCAGATGCAATTTCACTGACATGACAAGTTTCTCTATTAAATCATATAATATGGTAATGGACAGAATTCTAGATCTGAATACTATCTATTAATAAATTTATCATAAATACTGTACTCTGCATCAACAATAATAATTTTAACCAAGAAACTGCAAATAGTCTGGGCGCAGTGGCTCACACATGTAATTCCAGCACTTTGGGAGGCCGAGGTGGGTGGATCACTTGAGGTCAGGAGTTCGAGACCAGCCTGGCCGACATGGTGAAACCCCGTCTCTACCAAAAATACAAAAAATTAGCTGGGCATGGTGTCGAATGTCTGTAGTCCCAGCTACTTGGGAGGCTGAGGCAGGGGAATGGCTTGAACCCTGGAGGCAGAGGTTGCAGTGAGCCAAGATTGTACCACTGCACTGCAGCCTGGGCTACAGAGCAAGACTCTGTCTCAAAAAAACAAAAAAGAAAGAAACTGCAAATAATTTTGTTCATACTGTAATTTTACAGTGTCTTTCTGCTTCTTCCTGCTATTCCAATATCTAAGTTCCTTTTTATAATACTTTGAAATATACTAAACCTAAATATTTTAAACAAGTTTCTCCTTCAAAACAGACCTTCTACCAGAAAACTTTTATGAAATACTTGCCCAATAAATAACTCAAGTTCATTAAGGGTTGGATACAATGTTAGGAAAAATAGCTAAAAAGATTCTTTAAGAGAGGTGATAATGAGAAAAAATTAAGAAACATTGACATATAATAGAAAAACTGAAATTGTCAGCTTCTTAACCTTGCCAAAATTTTTATAAAACAGAACTGACTGCATTTTACATCATAAACTAACTCAACATGCAGTTAGTTATTCAATGCCTGTGGTGCGCTATATACTGGGAATATAGCTTGGAAAAAAATGGTAAAGGTTCTTCTGCAGCTTACAATTTAGTAGTAAGACAAAAATTTATACATAAATACAAAATTTATGTAATATCAGATATTTATAGGGGCCGTTAACATGTGAAAAGCTACTTTAAAGATTCTGAGTTCATAGTATTTATTTAATTAAACAATGTTATTGGGCACTTTCTGTGTGTCAAACACTGAACTAGATAATATGTAAACACAAGAGTTACGTTTCTGCCTTAATGGAGCTTACAATTTAGTAGAAGACAGACAATAACTTTAGCAAGGCTGCCATTTGTCTTCCACTGTTTATTCTCCCCTTCTTCTTTACCTTTGAGTTATCTTGGCATGGGGCCACCAAGCTAGACTACTCTTCCCAGCCTTTTTCTCAGCTAGCTGTGACCACAGTTCAGTTTTAGCCAATGGGATGCAAGTAGAAATAGTGTCTATAGCTTCCAGTATTAAACTGTTTGCCTCCACCTACTTATTTTCCCCTTGACTGACAGCAGGATATTGGTGAAAAATGAAACTGTCTTGAATTCCAAGATTAAAAACTACATAAGAAAGTTTGTAGATCCTCTGCTCCAGATCAAAATCATTTACCTCTGGTTTGTTTTGTGAATGAGAAATCAAATTCTATCTCTTTCAAGCTACTGAATGGCGGGGTCAAGTTTTTGTTATTGCTTGTTTTTTAATAGTAACTATGCTTGTATCCTAATACACACAACTCTAAATTGTGTTAAATGTTATAAAGAAGAGAACATGGTGATTGAGAGAAAAACAGTAGGAGGTAACTACTTAAGATTAGGGAATTAGTGAGGCCCCTCTAAGAAAGTAAATTTAACTTGACATTTAAAGAATAGGAGTTAGTATAGGAGGGCAGGTATGCAAAGTTCACACAGTAGAAGGGATTAGGGACATTTTAGGAATCTCTGAAAGTTCAAAATGGGTACAACTAAGAAATAATGTGCCAGGCAGGTGAAGGACAAGGCTGGAGATAGACCATGTACATCTTAAAAAGTGTTCTCATTTACTCAAAGTGTCAGGGGCAAGAAGTAAAATGTCATGATTTTGTTGCCATTTTTTAAAGAGCTACCTGACTTTTGAATTATAGAATGCGCATTGCTTGGATCCAAAGTGGAAGTGAGAAGATCAGTTAGTTAGGAGAGTTTTTTGATCTAGTTCAGAGATGTTGGTGTGTATTAATTAGTCTGTTCTCATGCTGCCAATAAAGACATACCTGAGACTGGGTAATTTATAAAGGAAAGAAGTTTAATTGACTCACAGTTCCACATGGTTGGTGAGGCCTCACAGTCGTGGCAGAAGGCAAAGGAGGAGCCAAGTCACATATTGCATGGCGGCAAGCAAGAGAGAAAGCATGTGCAGGGGAGCTCCCCTTTATAAAACCATAAGATCTTGTGAGACTTATTAACTATCATGAGAACAGTATGGGAAAGACTTGCCCCCAGAATTCAATTACCTTCCACTGGGTTCCTCCCATGACGCATGGGAATTACAAGAGCTACAATTCAAGATTTGGGTGAGGATAGAGCTAAACCATATTATGGTGCCTTTGAAAGCACTTTTATACCATATTATATATGAAAAGTCTACTTTTGGGAGGCTTGAATCTTTTTAAAATACTAAAAAATAAATTGGCAGACTCACCAAAAAATTTGATCTTGCTTCTCTTTAGATCAGTTGTAAATGCTACTACATGTGTCTTCACTCGCTGATGATACATGACTCCCCTTTGGTAGTTCCCTGACATTACCAATATTATACTATAACATTGCTGTTCTGACTTATAATAATTAAGCTTCTGGTTTTTCCTATTTGTTTTTCCAAATTGAATCGCCTTTCAAGGCAATCAGAAACTCTTTCTATTAAACCATCGCTGTATACAAAAAACAAACATGCACGAAGAGCATGTAAGAATGGAAGTGCTTCTAGAGTTCCCATATTATATTTTAGAGAATGTGACATTCCATAATAATCAAAAGGATTTAAAAATCTCATTTATTTTGTATTTATGTGCTAGTTTTCCTTAATTTTTTTTCCAGTCTAATCTATCTAGGAGAGATCATTGTGGAAAAACATATCCAAAGCTTTTTAACTAAATGTTCCAGTGATATTACACTCTATTTAAAAGTTTTCCTAGGAATGGTATCTAGGTCTGTAAAGAACTTATGGGTGAGAATATTTTATTCTGTAATCTATTCAGTTTTAAATTAGCTCCTTTGACTTTGATTCCAAAGATAGCCCATATTGTCCCACAGCAAATTGATTGTCTAGAGGTCCCAAACTGTCAAATTCAGAGAATTGCAATAAAACTGAGGGTATTTTCTGTAGTTCACCAATCTAATTAACATGATCAGTCAGCTGAGCAAACTGTCACACTAGCAAGTCAATTGTTAGGGTCATTTCAGGTATTTTTAGATTAATGTCTTTAATAACACAGGAAACAGTGATGCTGATCTTTAAGGAAAGGTAATAAAGAATTGTAACTGAAGAAGAATAGTCCTGTCAGTTTCCCTTCTACAGTCTATATATGATAAATTTAATCTAGAGTGTGATCAAATACATTAAAGGAACTTTAGCTTCTCAATACTTAGGCTCAGCAGGATTTTTTCCTGAACTTTCTCAGGGAATTATATGACTAGTATTAATGAAACTATTTTGGTAAATATACTTTTAACATTCAAGTTTGTTATATGTGAGACAAATTTAAGTGGATATGGAACAGTACTAAATATACAAATATTTATTGCAAAGTTTAAGTCTTTGGAGATCTGAACTATTATTTCATCAGTTCCTGTTAGCTCTATGGTGAATGTATACATGGCTACTATTTCTACACTCACTGAAATGGGGTAGGTGAGTGTTGTTAAAGGAAACTAAATATGGCCTGAGAAGGACTCCGTACTTCTATATTTGAGTGCTGGTGGATGAATTGTAACCTAGCTTAATAGGCAGACAAGATTGAAAACCTAATTTAGGATTATGTGCCTGTAACAATAGCTGAGTCTTGGCCAATCCCAGTGGCCACACTTCAACCACTCATAGACTCGTAAGTGTTCAAACTGTGTTCAAATAAGCCAAACACCAACCTGTAACCCATTCAGTTTTTTCTGTACCTCACTTTCGATTTCTCTGTGCCATTTACCTTTTATTGTCTATAAATTTGTTCTGACCACAGGCATCTCTGCAGTTTCTCTGAATCTGATGAGATTCTAGGGGCTGCCCAATTCGTGAATTGTTCATTGCTCAATTAAACTCCTTTAAATTTAATTTGGCTAAAGTTTTTCTTTTAACAGATGGTGTCAGAAGTGCGTTCTGAAGTAGATGGTCTAGAATCCCCGGGAGCACTGAGTGAACAAGCAAGATACCTGCTGGACCCACTGTGTCCTTTGGTCTCCGAGTAGCTGGGGATCATAATTAAGTTCTCTCTCTGATTTCAGAGCTCTACAGATTTGTATTTTGAGCTCTCTGAGTTTATTTGGGTAAATTTCTATTCCAAACTGGGTTTGGAAGTTGCAACAGAAACTAGACTGGGCCCAGGATGAGATTTGATTTGATAATTAACTGGATTGGATCCACAGGCATCTTACATCTGACTGGGTGAGAAAGAAACTGGTAGTAAACTATAATACTGCAGTGTTTGTAAAATTTCGCTTTTGGAAAGTCATGGGGATTTTTGTGTTCTACCTCTTTGTTTCATTTTTCTTGCATGCTTAGGTAGGAAAAAAAAATCATAGGCTAAGTTAATCAAGGGAACCTGAGAGCAAAGCCAATATTTTAGGTAAAAATCAATTCTTAATTTCTGAAAAACTGAGATCCTGGCAGCTTATACACTAGGCCCTGGCGGCAGCAAAGTCTTACAGAAATGGTGAAATCTTACTAAAGATAACTTACAGTAGAACATTCCAAATGGACAACAATGCACGGAAATGCATTTAAAAAAAGCAAAGATTTTCTTTTGAGCTGTGGCTTGGACCCCAGGGCTATAGTGTGGTGAGCAGTGTTACTAGGGTCCCTCAGGGAAAAGAACCCAGAAGCCTGCTATGCCAGCAAAAGGGTAAGAATCTCAGACTTCTGGCCTCTCTCTCTCTGTTCAAACCAGTTGAATGAATGGTAAAAATAACTATATCCTCTCTAAAGTTTTAATTAATGGAAGATAAGAATTCTGAGGCTAGTCTTAAGCTATAGTGAGTCTGGTGTATTTTGTGCTGTGAATTTGTTTTCCTGTGTTGGGGGTACCTTAGGGTAGAACATGGGTTTATGACCCCATAAGACTGCTGCTCAAGACAGCTCAGCTAGCTGGTCCATAACTAATTTCTGCAGGTCCATGAAATGAAAAAAAAAAAACCTGAATGAGATCTCCATCTTGTATTATGTCCTTGGGAGCTTAACCTTATACTCTGTGGTGGTAATTTCTCTTCATCTCTGCTTTCCAGGGAACCAGAATTTTAGGGCTCATGTTACAGTTAGCTCTAAAAATTATCTTGAGTAGGTAAAAACCTTTGTAACCTCAGAATTAACTACTCTAGACTCCTTCTGGGAAGGGCAACAGATACTGCCCAGTGCTGTTTCTCAGTAGCTAGCCTTTTGTCCTTTCACAGTAGCGGCCTGGGTTCGATCTTGGCTTAGGGAATGAGTCCTTTGGTTTAATACCTGTGTGACCTTTACCATTTGTAAAGGTCTCTTCCCCTCCATGAAAAACTTCGAGTTTCCCTTCTTAAATCTTCCTTTCAGCTGCCTTTAAAGATTCTAGATATTGTAAAAACAGATTATCACTTATTTGAAAAAACCTCATACACTCATGGTTAAGTAAGTCATAACCTTAGTTGAGGCTTGTTGGTTTCACCTGTGAAGTAACTTTTGGTAAAGTTTAAAAGCCAGAAATATTGGCTGTGGCTAAAATTGTTTATTTATTTATTTTTTTAAGGGAGTGCTATGGTTAAAACTCAGCTTAATTAAAAGCGGATATCCAAGCTACAGGTACATTTCAAAGGCGTTTATGTCTTTTCTCTCCATTGATCTTGTTTTGCTGGAAAAAAGGTTTTTTTCTTCTCAGTCGACTGAAGTACTTTTCTCCATTTTGTCTTGCCACTCTTAATGCACACATGAGAGGCCCTAAAATAACTTCTGATAGCCTGGGACTCCTTGGGAAAACAGACAAGGCTCCATTGACCCCATTTTGGAAAAAACAAACTAACAACAACAAAAAAACCACTTCTGTTTTCCTCATGGAACCCCAAGAATTAAAAGTGGATAGATCCCTGTCATAATCTGTTTTGCCTTCCAGCTGTGCCTGCTTATTAGGCTTTAGAAACTGTATGTTGTTTTCCTAGTCATTTCTTGAAGGGCTCCATGCTAAAGCCAGTAATCCAATTAAGAATCTTAGAAACTGTTAAATGAAAAAATCTTACAACTACTGGATCTTTGTCTGTCTGTCTGTAGTAATATATGTGTTGTGTGTGTAATATTTATATAAAAGAGCTCTAATTAATTGGCTTAAAGAAAAGTGCAAAAATCATATGTTTTTTAAAAAATAGAAATTAATGTCTTTTAGTTCATGTAACTTTAGTAACTTGGGAAATACAAACAGCTTTAAAGATAATTGGCAAAATAAAAATATTTGGTTTGAGTTACACACGTCAGGTATTAGGTTTGCTCAATGCTTTAAGATCATAAACTTCTTCTTTGACTTTAAAAAATTGTTTAATTTATTTTGGAGAATTAGATTTGAATAAGGCCTGAGGACATGTGGAATTAGCTATGCCCCCTAGCTATGGAAAGCAGGTTATAAAGAAAAAAAGGGATTTTATATGAGAAAGTATCTTGTATGATAAATTCTTGTTCTAAAGTAAAATAACCAGTTGTTTAAAAAGAGGGATGCTTAGGTCAAGTCAGAAAGTCCAAGCATGTTATACATGGTCTAATTTGTGAAAGGATATTTATGTACCAAAACTAAAAGTTTCTAAGAGATACCATTATAACATATAATTGAGACTACTGAAAACACATTTTCAATGGAAGGTATGTGAGGGAAGTTAAATATGTTTTGGTAAAAGATTATAAGAATGCATGGGAATGTACACTTTTGCCTGGTTTAGAAAAGTAAAAAAGATTGTTTAAAATTAATAAGATAAAGCTAAACGTTTGCACAAGTTGTGGAAGGTGTGTAAAAAATTAATCTTGGAAAAAGAAATTCTGTGTGGACATTGGTTAATGTTAAAGGGGTATTAATTTTCTTTTAATAAATTGAACATTGGAATAAAAGCACAACAGGTTTTTTTTTAGAGCACTGGCCTGCTCTTTCACAAAAACTGAAAAGGGTTATAAAAGGTTTATGAGAATCTCACCCTTATGGTCAAACCAATGAAGATTGATACATTTGTCTATAAGGTTTTATTAAAAATTGGCTTGATGTTACAAGAACATTAATGCAAGGGTGAAATTTGGTTTCATCTATCTGTTGAAGAAGATTTTCATGTAATATTTATTAAAAGATAATGAAAGATTTTTGTTTGCCTTTTTAATAAATTACTGAAAAAAGAAAGGAAAGACAAGAGATAGATTATTTGGAAAGCTAAGTCTTCCCTCTATCAATCAGTAAAGGTTTTTGCCTTTAAAAATTTTTTGAGTCATCATTTTGGTGAAATGAATGACTTATGGTAATCTGGAATTCTATTTCATAATATCAAGTGTTTTAAACCTTTAACCTATTTGATAGCCTTCCCAAAATCAAATTTCAGCTTCAAAATTGTCTTTTCTAACCTGTAACTTTGAGATGCTATAAGACGGTCCCTGAAGCATTCAAAAGAAAAGTAAACAGGATTATTTGATATGTTTAGTTACATGGGAAGAATTGCCAAAATTTAAAATAATGTTAATCTTAGGGTTATATTTTAGTGAATGATATTAATATATGTTCCCAAATTGTATGGGATTTCTAAAATTCTAAATATGTCTGAGTAAATACTATCAATGATAATTAAGGATATTATGTTAAATATTATCAATGATAATTAAAGATATTATGTTAAGTACCAGAGATCACTGAAATAACCAAATTGCCTTGTCAATTGTGTCTATAACTATGACTAAAGTCGTTTCCACAGTTGCAGTTTCTGAAACGTTCACAATCACACAAAATCCTAGAATATGGTGTCTTTTAGGAGGTTCATGAAAGGATGGAAAGAACCTTGAAAAGTACTCTTGAATACAATTTTCTAATAACTTTAAATTCATATCATTTGCACTCAGTGATAATTCCAGAAGCTTTAATAAAAAGACTGTCTGGTTAATAAAACTGAGAATCTCGGTAGAACAAAAATAAACTGAATACCAAGAAAATACTTTACCAGATTGTCATGTTAAGCCAGCTGATACTAAAATTGTTTAAATATGCAATTTGAATGAACTCCATGGCGTAAGTCAAATTACCTATGATAACCCATTAGTTATCAGTGCTATGCACATACATTTTAGAAATACTTTTATGCAAAAGCACGTAAGTCCAATGTTAAGCATGAAATCACGAGAACCAGAATGGCTACCTTGTTCTTCCTGACTCCTTAAAGCTTCTGTTTTTAAAGGTTCTGCATTGCATGACTCACCATAGAGAAGATAAAATGATCCAAATTGAATACATATTGGTGTGGTGACTTAAACTTGCTAAAATAGTTTATAACCAATGTTTGGTTTGTTAAATCCATATTCCCGGGAAGACAATCAAAGCTTCAAGTACATTTTGCTGCCTGATGGGCCACTTAAACATTTACAAATGGATCTCATTCAATTGTCATTATCAATACATGTTTTCTGGTTGTATTAAAGCTTTCCCATGCAAAAGGGCTGATGTTATAACAGTAGATTATTATGCTACAGTGTATTTTCACCAGGTAAAGAAAGCTTTTTATGGTTCACTGACTGAGGACAACCCCTTCACAATATACAACCCAAAGACTGGATCTTCTGAGAACATCAGAGAAAGACCATCCTTGCCATCCACACTACAGCAAAACTTTGGGACTTGAATTTTAGGCTCATAATCTCACAACCGAGAAGGGTCCCCTCCACACCTTTGTAACTGTACAGCTACTTGAACCCTTAAGGTAAAGCTAACCAGGAAAGTTTCTCCCTAGAAGAAGATGGCATCCTTGGGCATCTTCTTCCAAAATAACAAATCAAGACTTCTCTACTATCATTAGACTCTTATCTTTGAATATTTTTTCCCTTGGTTATAACTTTATGAACAATAGAATTGAAAAGGGGGTCTGTTATGTGCACTTATGGGATACACTTTTATTTGTGAAGGATTTTGCAGCCAGCCTTGTACATGGTGAGAAACAGAACATTGGTTCACTCCTCTTAACCCACATCACAGGTTAAAGAGAGCATTGCCAGAAAGCCTTCACTCTTCTGAAAGGCATCATTTATTAGGTTATTTTTCCATGATTTGAAATAAAAGAGACAATGATTAGAAATGTATTCTTCATGATAGTCCCTACAGAAGATTCTACCATAAAGGCTATGGTTACACAACAGACTTTAAATTATTTTGTGAAAGTTATGATAAATAGTAGAATTAGATAAACAGAGAAATATTTGTGCAGCTGCTGGCACTTGTGGCCTATGGAGAAATACACTGGGTATTACAGAAATCCAGCTGTAGGGATTAACGAAAAGATGACTTAGTTAAGTGAGTAGATGCTGTAGCTCATTCTTTGATCTATTTGATTTTAGGTGGTTTGGTTTATGGGTACCCTAGGTAAAGAGCATACTCCAACCTCTTGGTATTATTCTGCCGATTGTTGTAATAGTAGTTGCTCCAGTGAGCTGTATTCACTAAAAGGTTTTAAATGTTTGTATGCAGCCATCTCTAGAATGTCAAATGGTCTCTCTTCAATTGGAATGACAAAAGCTCAAAGAAATGTGTGACCATGAGGACACTGTAACCTATGAATGACATGCTGAGACTGGAAACCCAAAGTGATGATAACTGAGAGTGGCCATAAGGCCCTAAGTTTCGGTCACACTCTCATCTAAGTAAGAATCTGGCCAAGAAAGGGGAATTTTGTTTTTAACAAAATTACGGGAGGCCCTTGTTTTGCACTACACCCCAGCAGACCAAACAAAGCCAAATTAGAGTCACTAGTGCTAAATATGACCTAGTTTGACAGTTTGGGACCTTCAGACAATCACTTAGCTGTTGGACAAGATGGCCTATCTTTGGATTCAAAGTCAAAGGAGCTAATGTAAAACTGAATAGATTACACACAAAATATTCTCACCTATAGAGTTCTTTACAGACCTAGATACCACTTCTAGGAAAACTTTTAAATGGAGTGTAATATCACTGGAACCATTAGTTCAAAAGCTTTGGCAATATTACAGTCACTAGTCACCAAATTAGAGTCACTAGCGCTAAATGTGACATAATCAAACTAAGACTTTAAGAAAACGCATAGATCTTAGAACATACCAGGTTTTGTTTTTCTCCTGAAATTTACAATGGTAATAGTGACATCAATGAGAAAGTTTTGGTCAATCTCTCAAAATTGAGAACATGACCAAAAGGGGGGAATTGTTAAAGCAAACTAAACATGGCCTGAGAAGGACTTTGCACTTCTATATTTGAGTCCTTCTAGATGAACTGTAACCTAGCTTAATAGGCAGACAAGATTGAAAACCCAACTTAGGAGCATACACATATAAGAAGAGCTGAGTTTTGGACAATCCCAATAGCCATACATCAACCACTAATAGACTCATAAGTGTTCAAACTGTGTTCAAATAAGGAAAACACCAACTTGTAACCAATCCATCTGTTTCTGTACATCACTTCCAATTTCTGTACACCACTTCCCTTTTTTTGTCTATAAATTTGTTCTGACCACAAGGCATCCCTGGAGTCTCTCTGAATCTGCTGTGATCCTGGGGGATGCATGATTTGAGAATTTTTCATTCCTCAATTAAACTCCTTTAAATTTAATTCCGCTAAAGTTTTTCTTTTAACATGAGTAACTGAGAATTATTAGGGTAACACTCAAGGGGTTATCATGAACGTATTAGGATATATAAACAGAGTCAACTTGAATGTGCATAGGTTGCAAAAACAGAGCTTATAGAGAATTAATTATGATAGACCATTGTTGGAATTTGACTATTTTCCTCCTATGTCCTTCTATCAAACCCATTTTGTCGTCTTGAAAAAGTGTCTATTTTCTGGGATCCTAGTGTAAGTAAGTTCCTATCTTGACCATGCTTCTGTAGAGCTCCCATATTTTAGAGAATGTAACATTCCATAATAATCAAAAGAAGGATAAAAAAATCTAATTATTTTGTAATTATGTGCTGGTTTTCCTTTATTTTTTCCCAGTCTAAACTATATAGCAGAAAGCATTCTAGGAAAATATATCCAAAGCTTTTGAACTAATGGTTCCAGTAATATTACACTCCATTTAAAAGTTTTCCTAGAAATGGTATCCACGTCTATAAAGAACTCTACAGATGAGAATATTTTGTGTGTAATCTATTCAGTGTTACATTAGCTCCTTTGACTTTGATTCCAAAGATAGGCCATCTTGTCTAACAAACAGTTAAGTGACCGTCTGAAGGTCCCAAACTGTCACATTCAGAGTATCACAATAAAACTTATTTCCTGTAGTTCACCAATCTAATTAACATAACCAATCAATCAGCTTTATAAACTATCAATAAACGATATAGAATATCCAAGATCTTTTTGCCTGAGAACATTCTCAACTTCAGCTGTTTGTCCAAGCTTGCCTTCGCTTGGCTTTGGCGAAGCCTCAATTTCATCAAATCTTTTATATTTGTACTTAGTGAAGGTTTCTTTTTCTAGCAACCAAAAATATGATTCTTCAATACATAACTAGATTTTAAGTTATAGCAAAAGCACAACCATCTAGAGTCTCAAGTCAAAAGGATGGTTCAGTACTTCTTTTAACTCATATTTGTGTGTGTGTGTATATATATATATATGTAATATTAGTATAGTGAGACCTGCATTTAGTTAATAGAAAATAGATGCAAATGAAGAATGTACTGGGTTATTTATAAAATAAATGTATAAAAATATTGTAAGTAAGTTCAGGATATAGAGAAGAAGAAATAATAACACATTTAAAAATAAAGTGAAATGCAGGTTAAAAAACTCACTTTTCCTCTAATATCTTTCTTTTACTAACTGTTGACTGTTTTTCTTGTATAGGATTTTGTATGGTTTTCTTAATAAATACTTTTCTTTACAGTTTATATTTGTGGTCCTGTATCCCTAGTAATATTCTATATCATTTGAGAACAGGACATTTATTCTATCCTTCTCGGTTTAAAACTTAAACATTTGGATGTTTGTACCACAATTATTAACTGAATACAGAACAGAATAGTTGTTACAATGCAATAGAAACAGCCTAAAACTCTTACTGGCTCACAAGAACAGATGTTTAATTCTAGATCCCACTATACATTCATTCTGGGTGAACTGTGAATTTGTTCCATGTAGATATTGCATAAGAGAGAAGTTGTGCATGGGAAACCTTCTGCAGGCTCTTTTTCTTCATAAGTAACACTTGTTACTGACTCTCACATTTCATTAGATTAATCAAGACAAATGGCCAGATGTGGTGTCAATGTGTCTAGAAAGTACAATTTACTCATATCAAGGAAAATAGAAGAGAGAAAAATAAAGATTTTGAGAAACATACAATCTACCACAAATTATATTAGCTGAAACTATTTACTTAATTCCTCCAATTCGCAGAGAATCTATTAGACAGAAATGCAAGTAGCCACATATGTGTAAACATCTATCACAATATTTGACATATTGTGGACACTCAATAAAGTTATTTTCCCTTCTACATTTACTATTCTAAAATAATTTACCTTCCATGTGGTAGGTGCTCAAAACTATTTTATGTGAAGACAATAATTATGAAGTTACCTCCATTTCATACATACACACTCATCTACATATGCCAGAATAAATCACAGTCTTTGTTGTTGAATGAGTCCTATCTGATGGCAGAAATAAATTTATAGTTTCTCACTTATGCTATTACATTTCTATAGTTATAACTCGCAGTCATGTATTTTCCCCCAAAAAGCAGAGCCTTAGGCAAAAGCCTGTATTTTGCCACTCTATTGAGGAATGCAACTCCTAGAAGTCAAAAGTGTGAGGAAAGGAGAATGAGTCAAGAAGAAAATGTAAGCATGTGTGTTTATTAGTGGCTGACTACGACTTAGAATCAATTCACATGAGGACTTTATATTACAGAACTTCCTTCTTTGAGACTTTTAAGAAATGCTATACCACAGGAAGTCCAGCCTAAATGATAAAAAAGATAGATGCGATTCAAAACTAATATATTGAATTAGAAATGCACACAGTTCATTCCTAGTTGTTATTTAAGTTTTAATTCTCTAGGTGTTTAAATCAGGCAGTGCTACCTTAGCTATGTAATTAATTATAGAGTCATAATTCCAAACCCTAATGAATTATTTTTCTTACCTTAGTGCTTGTTGTTCCTTGAATTAAGAATTTTTTTGGCTGAGTGCGGTGGCTCATACCTGTAATCCCAGCACTTTGGGAGGCCGAGGCGGGCGGATCACCTGAGGTCAGGAGTTGGAGACCAGTCTGGCCAATATGGCAAAACCCCATTTCTACTAAAAATATAAAAATTAGCCAGGCATGGTGGCAGGCGCCTGTAGTTCCAGCTACTCGGGAGGCTGAGGCATGAGAACTGCTTGAACCTGGGAGGTGGAGGTTGCAGTGAGCCAAGATTGAGCCATTGCACTCTAACCTGGGTGACAGAGTGAGACTCCGCCTCAAAAAAAAAAAAAAAATTTTTCATTTATCCCTATAAACTCATTTTCTCTTTGAAATCTGCAATTGCTAAAATAATTAGCCATTTATAAATTATGATAATTTTTGTATGGGATAATGATATAGAACTATTTATATGGCTTTTACTGGTAAATGTACATTGTTGACATACCTCTCAAATTAAATACCACAAAAGAGTGGTAGGTAGTGAAAATTTATTTCACAAGTATTCAAAGGGCTTGATTTTAGTCCCAATACTGTCATTAGCACTGTAACAAAGTATAAGTAAGTCACTTAAGATGTCTGGACATCCGTATCTTGTTAATTTAACAGAAGATTAAGAATATATTCAGTCTATGCTATGCAGAATCATAGGAGTTCTACGTAATACTTTAATAATAAATATTTTGGATGGAAGTCATAATGAATGAATAATTTAATCTAATCTATAACTTTACACATTTAAGGGTTTTTACCAAAACTTCTCATTTTTATCTGATTTACTGATTCGGTATCTGAAAATACTTTCATTTAGAAAGCATCTCACTTGCTTAGAAAACCTGTGGATCAAAATCTATGAAAATACTTGACGCTATGCAACTTGACTTTGCAACACTCAAACTAAAAATTGAAGTACCCTCCATAGTAATCTCTTGAGAGTAGCCAAGATATATGGTCATATTGATGAACGGATTCAATTATCAGTGACAGAAACTTGCACTGAAAATTAATATAAGTAAAATGAAGGGTATTGATCACTGTCAGCTCACCAGGAGGGAACAAAAACAGAAAAAAAGAGGTCAGCATATTTGGAAAGATAAGATAATTGAAAAATGGAACATAGTATCTGCTTGATAGTTTCTCATGTCAGTTATTACAGTTATCAAGCCTTCAGAGGAAGCCAGAGAGAGCCAGGTAGCATTTAAATTAATGTGGAAATATAAGTTTAAGCACAGACAACTGTTTTCTTTTTATCAAATCTATCAAATAATTGTATATGAAGCTATCAAATTCTATTTTAAAAACCTATCAACATAAAACTCAAATTATTCTCAATTAAAAATTATGATAGTGTTTCAAACATGGTATGTATGTGTGTGTTTTTATGTACAACACCAGGGTGGGGCACAGAAATAAGAAGGAAGAGGGTAAGAAGGGCAGTTTTACATTAACCATGACACCACTCCCCCAAACCTCCACAGCCTATTGCAGAGAGAGATACTGTCTGCACTGTGAAAGGGGAGTCAAGTGATAACGCAACTTTGCTACAGACTCCAGGACCAGTTCTGCCTCAGTGAACCCTGCCAACAAACCATTCCTCTCAGACACAGTCTCCGAGCCAGCCCTAACAAACAGCCTCAGGTTCCAGGCCTGCCTCTGTGCCAGGTCAGTGCCCACAGCCCTAGGTTCCAGGGTAGCCCCCATGGATTCAGCACACAGGTCCACTATCGTAGACTCAGATTTCCAATCCCCACCCTGCAACACCCATCCAGGAAACAATAAAGAAAACAATCTTACTTACAATCACATAAAAAATACTTACGGATAAATTTAACCAAGGAGGTAAAAATATCCAAACATGAAAAAGTATGTAACATTGATTAAAAAAATTTAAGATGACACAAATAAATGAAAGATATTCCATGTTCAAGAACTGGAAGAAGTTAATATTAAAATATCCATAGTATCCAAAGCAATCTACCTATTCAGTGCAATTCCTATCAAAACTCTGAAGATATTTTTCCCAGAAATAGAAGAAAAAAATTCTAAAATTGTTATGAAACCAACAAGGATCTCGAAAGCAAGGCAATCTCCAGTAAAAATAACAAAGGTGAAGGTATCAAAGTATCTGATTTCAAAATATATGACAAAGGTTTAGTAAAGCAGAATGGCACTACCATAAAAACAGCCACATACATTAATGAAACAAAATAGAAAGCCCAGAAATAAATTCATGCATTTACAGTCAATTCATCTTTGATAAAGTTTTCAGTAACATTCAATGAGGAAAAGACAATCTCTTGAATAGTGTCAGAAAAATCAGATATCCACATGCATAAGAATAAAATTGGATCTTTCTTTCTTTATATTGTACAACACACCGAAATAAACTCAAAATGAATGAAAGACATATAAGATTTGAAATTATAAAACTCCTGAAAGAAAATACAGAGAAAAAGCTTCTTGAGATTAGTCTAGGCAATGATTTTTCAATATGACTCCAAAAGCAGAGGCAACTAAAGCAACAATAAACAAATGGGATTGCATCAGATAAAAAGCTTCTGCACAGCAAAAGACAATCAACAAAATGAAGAGACAACTTACAGAATGGGAGAATACATTTGCAAAGCATACATCTAATAAAAAGTTAACATCCAACATATGCAAGGAATTCAAGCAACTCAATAGAAAAAAAACAAAACAAATATTTTGATTTAAAAATGGGAAAAACATCTGAATAGACATCTCCTAAAAGAAGACAAATAATCAGCCAACAAACATATGAAAAAATGTTTAACATCTCTAATTATAATGAAAATACAAGTTAAAACTGGAATGAGGTATCACTTCACACCTGATACAATGGTTATAACCAAAAAGAAAAATGATAACTAACAAGTATTGGCTTAAGATATAGAGAAAAAATAATCTTTGTACATTGTTAATGGGAATGTAAATTAGTATATAAATTATAAGAAATAATTGAAAATTGAACTGGTATATAATTCATCAATGCCACTTCCAGCTACCTATTCAAAGGTAATAAAATCAATATCTCAAAGACATATCTGCAATTTCATGTTTATTACAGCATTACTCACAATAGCCAAAATGTGGAATTAGGATGTGTATTGTCACACGGTGATAATGAGTAATGCACTGATATTGTTGGAAACCAATGTTCTTACTGTTGTAAAGGGAAACTGGAGAGAAGCAAGGAAGTAATGCAGTGATAAAATTTAATCCATATAAACTGATAATTTTTAAATGATTATATTTCTTTTTTAGTTTTCATACCAAATGGGTATCCAAATCAATAATAGCTAATTCACAATGGACTTATGTAATGTCTGTATCTGGGTTTTGAATACGAACACCATTTTCTACTAAAAGGGACCAGGACTCCTTTGTGAGTTGGCTGATTCCAGGTTGTGTAGAAAATACAAGGTAATCCTGGAATGTCATGTTAGGTCTATAAACAAGAAAATATTTAGAGCAAAAATAAACAACTCATTAGAAGAGATAGAAAACAAAATTTAAAACAGTACAGGAAAAAAAAAGAATGTATACGGGAAATCATAACATGGAGACACATCAAAATAACGCAGGTACTAACTTGAAAGAATTACTGCTAGCTGAATTTGGGATAATTTGAACATCAAAAGAGATAATGACTGTACTGATTTTAAGCTTAAAACCAGTACTGAAGAGACAGATTGACAAATTATGGCACACTTACACACTGAAGTACCATACAACTCTGTAAAAATAAGAAAAATCTTTATGGATTTGAGGCTTAAAACCAGTACAGTAATTACTATACTTAAGAAGTGCAAGAATAAACAATTCCACAGTGGTAATATTTAAAGGAGTTATCATTTTTTTCTAAAGAATCCAGCTAATAATATAGAATGAATATCATGATTTTACAATCACTTTGCAATTGATGATTCAGGCAAAGAAAAAAATACCCACAGATTCTTGAAGTTACCCCACAGAAAACAGAAGAAAGGTGATTTCATAATGGAGAAATCTGATAGACAATAACTTGACCAAGCAATTAAACAACATTATAAATAATGGAATTAAACTGATACAGAATACATTCTGTGTCTCTTGATGTAATTCATTGGAAAGGCAGAGTATCTCTATGCAGAACTTTGCTAAAAATATTTAGCCTGAATTTAGTAATTAGAAAATAGTAACAGACCAGGCACAGTGGCTCATACCTGTAATTTGGGAAGCCGAGGCAGGAGGATCATTTGAGGCCAGGAGTTCGAGGGCAACATAGCAAGACCTTGTCTCTAAAAATATAAGATAAAATAAAATTAGCTGAGCATGGTGGTGTGCACCTATAGGTCCAGCTACTTGGAAGGCTGAGGCAGGAGGATCACTTGAGCCCAGGAGGTCAAAGCTGCAGTAAGTCGTGATCATGCCACTGCATTCTAGCCCAGTTGACAGAGAAAGACTATGTCTCAAAAAAAAAAAAAAAGACACACGAGAACTAAATGCAATATGTGTTCTTGATTGAATCCTGAATTTTTAAATAAATCTATAACATATACTTCTGAAATGCTTAGAATAAGCCTCCAATTTTAATATGGACCTTAAAATAGATATTATTTTCAACAACAAAGGAAAAAATTAACAAAATGAAGAGACAACCTATGGACTGGAAGAAAATATTTGCAAACCATACATCTGATAAGGGGTTAATATCCAAAGTATGTCAAGCAAGCAAAAAACATGAGAAGGCCCAAAAAGATTTAAAAATGGGTAGAAGATCTGAATAGAAATTTCTCAAAAAAAAAATAAAATAAAATTGACCAAAAGATAGAAGAAAAGAAGTTCAATATCACTAATTATTAGGGAAATACACTTTACTATCCAAAGGAGATAGCCCTTTCACACCTGTTTGAATGGTTATTATCAAAAAGATAGATAACAAGTGGTGTCAAGGATGTGGAGAAAGGGTAACTCAGAAAGTAAACTAGTATATCCACTATGAAAAACAATATAAAGGCTCCTTAATAAACTAAAAATAAAATTGCCATATGATCCAGGAATTCCATTTCTGGGTATTTACTCAAAAGTTTTAAAATCAATATATCAAAGAGATATCTGCACTCCCATGTTCACTGCAGCACTATTCACAATTACCAAGATACAGAAGCAACTGAAATGTTCATTAGCAGAGGAATGGACAAAAAAATGTGGTATATATATACACACATCAGAATACTACTTAGACTTAAAAAGTTTAAAAAAAAAACTTATCATTTGTGGTAACATGAATGAAATTACAGAACATTATGCTAAGTAAAATAAGTCAGGCACAGAAAGACAAATATGTTCTCATTTATAAGGAGAATCTAAAACAATAGAATTCAAAGAAGCAGAGCGTAGAATAATGGTTATCAGAGGCTGAGGGGTTGGGAACAATGGTAAGATCATGGTCAAAGGCTCCTAAGCTTCAATTAGGAGGATTGCTTTTTTGGGGGGGGATATATTGCACAGCCTCATGAATATAGTGAATTGAAATGTATTATATATATATTTACATTTCAGAATCTCCAAGAGAGTGAACTGCAAATGTTCTCACCACAAAAGATAAGCACTTGCTGTGATGAATATGTTAATTAGATTGATTTAATTATTCCACGTTGTATTCCTCAATCATTGCATTGCTTTTTACCCGATACATAGATACAACTATAATCTGTCCAATTATAATTAAAATATAAAAATTAAAATTTTTTCTGGTTGTAAAATAGTATTTTTTTGCCAGGGAGAAGTACAGATGATGGCGCTCCCAAACCAAGGGCATCCTATAAAATAATTGACCAGTACTCTTCAAAAGTGTTAGGGATATAAAAGGAGAAAAAACTAATGTGTTGTCACAGATTTGAGAAGTCTAAGAAGACATGATGAATAAATTAAACCTTGGACTAGGAAAATGTTATTTCAGTATAAAATTATTTCAAAATAGAAAGTATAAAAACATTAAAAATACCAATGAATTACAACTCAGAGTCATTTCCTACTGATTACTTGGAATTTTAGTATCAGTCTTCAATGTACTTTTTTTTCTGTCTTTTTTTCTGAGACAGAGTCTCACTCCGTTGCCCAGGCTGGAGTGCAATGGTGCAATCTCGGCTCACTGCAACCTTCATCTCCAGGGTTCAAGCGATTCTTGTGCCTTGGCCTAATGAGTAGCTGGGGTTACAGGTGCCCGCCACCATACCCGGCTAATTTTTGTATTTCTACTAGAGATGGGGGTTTCGCCATGTTGGCCAGGCTGGTCTTGAACTCCTGGACTCCAGTGATACCCCCTGACTTTGTTTCCCAAAATGTTAGAATTATAGGCGTGAGCCACTGGGCCCGGCCTTGAATATTTAAAAAAATCATCATGTACCATGTTTCAGTGTTTAAAGTGAATGAAGTTAAAAAAATACCTAACATGTCTGAAATTATCGATAGGAGAATTAAGCAATTGACAAGACTGTTGTTGAATTACAAATGGTACATAAAAGTTAAGCAACTGAAAAAAAATTATTAATGCCAGATAAAATTTAAAGATAATTCTCCTGTAACATAAATTTAACTGTATTATAAGGTATGGCTCTGTTGTAAATAATATTTACATATGTAATAACATAATCACTTGATGTGTTTATATTATGTAACCAAAATTAGGATTCAGCTATATGAAGAGAATGAATGAACTTGTGATGTTGTGTGAAGTACAGGAGATAAAGTACTAAATCTCCATCTAGTATACTGGAAAATTAATAGATACCAAAATAGTCCAAAATGGAAAAGCAAAATATAGGGTTCAAAACATGTTATATAGAGATCTTCAATAAATACCAGAGGAATCAGATTAGGAGTTTAAAGTGATTGCCTTAGAGCAGACCCTGGAAATTTTGGGAGTGAGCATTGGTATTGTTTATTATAAGAAGCTTAATATTAATAATATCACTTGACTCATTAAAAATTCACTGTATTCACTTATTTTTGGTTGGTTGCTCTCAAGTCCTGGAGCACAGCTGTTATCTTAATATCTTTCTGCACTGTATTCCTGTGAGTTCCCAGGAGTCATTTTTGTTTTAAATATTCTGTTTCTTGGACCCCATATCTTGCTTGGTTTACTTTCTCATTTTGGTAGAAACATCATCGAGTAGATTCCTGAAAAAATTTAACATTTTGATACATTCAGAAAAAAATCAATACTCTAATTTCACATTTGATTGATACTAAATTCTAAATTAGAAATTATACTTCTTCAGAATTTCACAGGCATTATTCTCTTGATTTCTAACTTCTAGTAGTGATGCTGAGAAAAACTCATCCTAATTTCTAACCATCTGTATATCAGTTGTATGTTTCTTTTTTTCTTTCTGAAAGCTTGTTTTTATCTCTTGTGTTTTGAAATTTCACGATATAATGTGGAGTGAGGCTATTTTCATCCAATGCTCTGGGCAATCAGCAGCACCTTTCAAGATGAAAATTTATGTTCTTTAGCTCTAGGAAAGGTATTGGATGCTTTTTTTATGTCGTTTTTCTCACTTTTGTTTTCTCTATTAGATCTTACAGAAAATTCTATTATTTGGATATTAGATCTCCTGGCCTGATGTACTAATTGCCTTATCTTTTTCTGTTATGTTTTCCCATATATATTCCCTTTTCTCTACTTTGTTTATCTTTTCTAGTGAGTTGTTTACTTTTGCTGTAATATTTTTAATTCTCAAGACTCCTTTTACTCAAAAAGTTTTTAAAAATAGTATTCTGTCTTGTTTACTGAAATGACTTATTTTTTTACTTCTCAGATTATTAATGATACTTTTTATTTTAGAGCTTGTTTGTTTAATCTGTTTCCTTGCAGATGCTTTATATTTATTGTACTGTTTTCAACTCTCTCTGGTGATTCTTAGTTGCATGTTCAAGATTCCTAGTCGCGTGTTCAAGAGCAAGAGGCTGACAATCTGTTTGAATCTATGAAAACATACAGGAGACTAGCCAATCTTGGACTTCACTCTGATGTAATTTAGCCAAGCTGTTTCCTTGAGGGAACTTGATATTAATATCTTTACATCTTCCCTTTTCTGTAGGCTACCTTTCGAAGAAAGATATGTTCTAATCTTGCTCCCAGTCTCTTTCAATCTAGAGTCCCTCTGGTAAATATCCACAAGACAATAAACTTCTGATCTGCTAGAGCGAGTGAGGGGCAACTGCACATCTGTCTATAGGACGGAAAGGAATCTGGGGCCTATTTATTCCAAAATGTCTAGAAAATCACCTGGATTTTAGTCTGAGTTTCAACTTTGAGAGTTACCTATAGATACCATTTCCTTAGTCTTTTGCTATTTCTGCAGGATGGATTGCTTTGTGGATTTCCTTAGTGAAAACTAAGCTCTGATTTTTTATCTTGCCCAAATTCCTACCTAAGGGGTCTAGGGAGTCATGCCCTACAAACTATAAATTCTCATCATATGGGTTTTATTTGACCCTATATATTATGACTTACTTTTCAGTCTGACTCTGGCATAACATTACGAGACAAGGAAAGAAATATTTAGCCCCAAAATACATTTTCTTACTATACCTTGCAATTGCCCTGCAAAGTCCCTTGTGGGAAAAATCCACATTCTATAGAAAATCTTCTTTCCCATTTGTTTTCCTTCATCTCTTCCCAGATCTAGGAGATAATCAACTAAAAGCCAGGCACCCTTTTAAGTCAGATAAGAAACAATTTACAACCTGCCCTCTCTGAAGTCTACTATCCATCTGAGAGCTTCCTCTGCACAGTAAAACTTGGTCTCCACAATCCTTTATCTTTAACCTGAACATTCCTTTCTGTGAATACCTGGTCTTTAAACAAACTCAATCGATTGTCAACCAGAAAATGTTTAAACTTTCCTATAGCCTGGAAGCCCCCGCTTTGAGTTGTCTGTCCTGCCTTTCTGAATGAAACCAATGGATTTCTTAAGTGTATTTGATTGACGTCTCATGCTTCCTGGAGCTATAAAAAACCAATCTGTGCCCCAACCACCTTGCACATGTTCTCAGGACCTCCTAAGGGCTGTGTCATGGGCCATGGTCACTCATATTTTGCTCAGAATAAATCTCCTAAAATATTTACAGAGTTTGACTCTTTTCATCAACATTAGCATTGACTGAAGATTTCGCTTCCATGGGTTTGCTAAATTGCTTATTACTTGACCTTCTATTAAGCAGCTTTTCAATTGCTACTGCTGTTAGTAATTGTAACTGCTGTTACTTTCTAATGCAATTTGTCACTATGTGTTCATGCCTTTTAAAAAATTTTCTTAATTATTGTTATTTAAGTCAGTGTAAAAGAATGTACAAGTGAATTCACGTAAACAGCCATATTTATCTGAAATTCTTAGAAAGTTTCTTGAGGCCTGAATTAGTTGTCATTATAACTCATGATTTTCTCTTATCCTCAGGTCAGTCAGCCTCATGTGCATGAGTCCTCAGGAATCAAGCAGGCAAAGAAATTAGATTGTTAGGGCCCTTCAGAGAACACAAAGATGTTTTATGACTTCGGGAAAAAGGTAATTATAGTATGGAAATAAATACGTGAAAGGACTTACAGATCTTAACAATCCCAAGGTGAGAATGATATGACTTCTGTGGAACTGATTACTGCTATCTGGCCATATTAATGGTACTTAGTGAAGCAATTGACAATTCCTCAACTACTCTATTGAAAGGCAGAAGTGGAAGGCAATACTGCTTGTGGGCGGAAATACATAGGCACACTCACCTTCATACTCATGCACACAAAACGAGGTTTAGTTAACGAGAGACCAAATGTACAAGGAAGCTCTCATAAAATTAAAATGGAGCTAAAAAATTCCTATTGACTAGTGACGTCATAGCCATTGTAGTGTTGTAGCACAGTGCACTAACTTTTCCTGACAACCATTAGAGTAATATAAAGTTTATAAAAGTTCCAATAAAATGCCAATATCTCATCAGTTTCACTTCCTCCTTCCTTACAATGATTTACAAATAAAAGATACAGTGATTAAAAGACAGTCATGAGTGGTTTAACAACGGGGATTCTTTCCGAGAAATGCATCATTTGGTGATTTTGTCATTGTGTGATCATAGAGGATACCTACATAAACCTACATGGTAGAGCCTACTACATACCTGGGCCATGTGGTGCTGTTTATTGCTCCTAGGCTATAAACCTGTATGGTATGTTACTGTACTTAATACTGTGGGTGATTGTATCACAATGGTAAGTATTTATGTATCAAAACATATCTAAACATAGAAAGGGTACAGTAAAAATGCAGTATGAAAGATTAAAAATGCCACACCTCTGTAAGGCACTTACCATGAATGAAGCTTGCAATAAAGCAAGTTGTTCTGGGTGAGTCAGTGAGTGAGTGGTGAGTGAATATGAAGACGTGGGATGTTACTGTACACTACTGAAGACTTTATAAACACTGTACACTTAGGCTACATGAAATTTATAAAAAGATATTTTTCTGTGTTCAATAATAATCGCAGCTTACTGTAATTTTTTTATTTTATAAGCTTTTTTTAACTTTTTGACTCTTTCATAATAACTTACCTTAAAACGCAAACATATTGTACAGTTGTAAGAAATATTTTCTTTCTTTATATCCTCACTTTATAAGCTTTTTCTGTTTTTAAATTTTGAATTCTTTTGTTCTTTACTTTTCAAACTTTTTTGTTAAAAACCAAGACAAAACATACATACTAGCCTAGGCCTACACAAGGTCAGGATAATCAATATCACTGTCTTCCACCTCCATATCTTGTCCCATTGGAAGGTATGCAAGGGGAATAACAAGCATAGAGCTGTCATCTCTTATGATAAAAATGCTCTTTTCTGGAACACCTCCTGAAGAATCTGCGTGAGGCTGTTTTATATTTACCTTTTGTAAATAAGTAGGAGTACTCTCTAAAATAACAATTTAAAAGTATAGTATAATAGATACATAAACCACTAACATAGTCATTTATTATTATTATGTACTGTACATAATTATATGTGCTACAGTTTTTTAACTTTTATTTTAGGTTGGAGGTACATGTGCAGGTTTGTTACATAGGTAAATTTATGTCACATGGGATTGTCGTACACATTATTTTGTTGTCCAGGTACTAAGCCTAGTTAGTACCCTATAGTAAATTTTTATGCTCCTCCACTCTCCACCCTCAAGGAGGCTCCTTTGTCTGTTGTTCCTTTCTCTGTGTTCTTTAGTTCTCACCATTTAGCTCCCACTTAAGAGTGAGAACATGTGGATGGAGCTAGAGGCCATTATCCTTAGCAAACTAACACAGGAATAGAAAACCAAATACTGTATGTGCTATAGTTTTATATGGCTGGCAGCACAATAAGTTTACACCAGAATTACAAAAAATATGTACATTGCACTATGACTTTATGACAGCTACATCATTAGGCAATAAGAATTTTTCAGCTCCACTATGATCTTGTAAAACCACCATTGTATATGTAGTCCATCACTGACCATAACTTTGTTATGAGACGCGTGATTACATATACATACATATAAATACCCTACCACACATATATATACACACACAAACACGTACAAATGTATATTTGCATGAATAATATATGAGCACATATATGTGTATGTATAAGCCATATATTTGTATGTATGTACATGATTTGTTTTAAACAGTTGGCTCACAAAATTATGAAGGCTGACAAGTTTGAAATATACAGGACAGGCCAGCAAGCTGAAAACTCAGGCAGGTGTTGATATTACAATCTTGAGTCCAGATTTTTTTGCGTGAGCCAGCAAGTAGCAAACTCAGAAGGACTTTGTTGTAGTCTGGAGTTTGAAAACTGAAGGGAATGCTGGAAGGCTGGAAACTCAGAAGGGATTTCTATTTTGAAATACTGAGGCAGAATTTCTTTGCCCTGGGAAACAAGAGATTATGCTCTTAAGGTCTTCCATTGGTTGGATGAGTTCCTTTCATTATTGAGGGTAATCTACTTTACTTAAAGTCAACTTATTGTAGACTAGTCACACCTACAAAATGTCTTCACACCAACATCTTAGCTGTGTTTGAGCAAATTACAGGGCATAGCCTAATCAAATTGACACATATAGTTAACCATTACATATCCTGTCCTTCAAAATGTCTGCCTTTTGATGATCAGTTCTGCTAAATGTAATAAGAAATCAATCAAATCTCAATGACATTTTTAAAGATATTGATTTAGGTCATAAAAAATAAAGACATAAAACATTTCCTATATGCAGAAAAAAAATGATTGTCACTGTAGATAATCCAAAGAATCTACGAAAAAGTCTCCAAAACCCAGAACTAAAACCTAGCATGGTCACAGGCTACAAGGTAAATGAACAACAATCGATTGTAATTCTACATACAAACAGTAAAACATTTGGGTATAATACCAACAAAACAGGTGTGAGACATGTATAAAGAAACTAGAAAATTTTGATCAAAGATATTAAAAATGATCTGAATTAACTGAAACAGATACAATGTTTATGAATTAGTACACTCAATACAGTAAATATGTCGATACTCAAATTGATATACAGGTCCAATGCAGTTCCTGTCAAAATTCCAGCAAAATTTATATTCAGGTAGACAATGTTGCTCTAAAATTTATATGAAAAGACAGAGGAACTTGTAAAACTAAAATAATTTTGAAAAACAAGAATAAGGTGAGAAGAATTAGTCTACTCAAGTTTAAGACATGTTTAGCTGTAGCCATCAAGAATATGTAGTATTGTTTGAGGGATAGATACATAGTCAATGGAACAGAATAAAGAACCCAGAAATAGACCTACACAAATATATAAACTAATAGTGGAGAACAATGAAGAAGCAATTCAATGGACAAAAGATAACCCTTCAACAAATACTGCAGGAGCAACTGGATATTCATAGGCACAAAATTAACTTTAGTCAAAGGCCCACACATTATATAAATATTAACTCAAAATGGGTCTTGGATTTAAATGTAGAATGTAAAACTGTGGGAGATCAGTCAGAGTGGCAGACGAAATTATAGGAATAGAAAAAGCAAACCTTCTTGGAAGGCCAGGGAGTTTTGAATAGCTTCAGATAGTTTGGATGAAGGCAGCCATAGTCTCCTTGCATATCTCCAAACATAGGGGATAATCTTTCATATATATGGGAAGGCAAAAAGTTATTTGACATAATACCAAAAGTATGATTCATGAAGGAATAAATTGCTAAATTGTACTTAATCAATATTAAGATTATTTGCTCTGTTCAAGATCCCATCAAGAGGTGCAAAAACAAGCTATGATTTGCTGACATATCTATCAAAGGACTAATGTCTAGAATATATATTGCAGTGTAAAATGATGCAACATTTCTGGAAAGCAGGTTGGTGATTTTTCAAAAAGCTAAACGTACAACCACCATACAAGTCTGCAGTTTCGCTCATGGACACTTATTCCAAAAAATAATAAAATAATAAAATAATGCTAACACAAAAGCTTGTACATGAATGCTTGTAGCAGAGTCTTTCACAACAGTCAAAAGCTGGAAACAACTCAAATGTCCTTCAGTAGGTAAATTATTTAACAAACTGTGGTGTGTACATACAATGAAACACTGTTTGGCAATAAAAATAAATAAGCCTGATGAATCCTCACAGAATTATCTCAAGTGAAATAAAGATAATCCCAAAGTTTACATACTGCATAATTCCATTTAAATAATGTTCTTGAAATTATAATATTATTTCAAGATATTATAGAAATTAGTATATTTGATAATGTAGATAAAATTATAGATATTATTATCTGAAAATATTAAGAAATGATAATGTAGAAATGGGGAACAGATTACTTCTTCATTCATATAATTATAAATAATTTTATAATGATAACAGTATTATAGAAATTATGATAACATTATAGAAATGGAGAACAAATTGGTGATTGCCACAGAATAAAGGCATGGAATTGGGATAGGAGGGAAGTGAGTGTGGTTTTAAAAGGGCTACATGAGGAATCACATCATGGTGGAACTGTTCAGCGCCCTGACCCTATCAATGCTAATAATGCATTTGTGATACTGTACTATAGTTTTGCAAGATATACTATGAAGAGAATTGGGTAAAAGACACACAAGATCTCTGCATTATTCTTTACAACTGTTTGCAAATTTACAATTATATCAAAATTAACAGTTTAACTTTAAAAAATGAAAGATCTTTGATGATAAAAATCAAGGAAAACCAAACAAACTGGAGATATGAAAGCTATACATTTAGATTCAATATGAATAAATTTCAACATTTCCAAATTAATTTTTAGATTAAATGCACTTCCAATTATAATTTCAGCCCGTTTGTTTGTTTTTATAAAGGCAGGCTAATTGTAAAATCTATGTGAAAATGAAAGGTATCTAGAATATTTTAAGCAATTTTCATAAGTAGAACAAAGATTGAGGCCTTATACCACATCCCTTTTAGACCTAATCTAAAGCTACAATAATTAAGACTGTGCAGAAGACTAGCACACATTAATAGATCACGGAAACAAACAACAACCAGAAATATTTATTCAGTTCTTTTATTTTTAATAACATTACCAAAACAATCTAGTAAGAAAGAAATATTTACCATAAGGATGCTATAACCAAATGTCTGCAAGGAAAAAAAGGTAACTCAACCACTATCCAATATCATATACATAATTTAATTTGAGATAGACCATAGATTTCAAAATAAAAATAATAAACTTTCTACAAGAAAACATGATGTGGTATATTTATATGTGATATATAAAATGTGATATATTTATGTAATAGGATACTGTTAATAAATGAAGGGGACAGTTGCTTATAACAAAAAGAAAGATGAATTGCAGAAGCAGTATGCTAAATAACGCAAGTTCTATATGAAAGAGTACACACTGATTTCATTTATATGAAAGTTTCTGAACTGGCAAAACTAATCTATAAAAAAATCAGAGAAGTCATTGCCTCTGGTATCAGGGTCATTAAAAATGCCAATAAATGGCATTATAAAATTTTCAGAAATAAGGGTATTGTATCATATTTTGATAAAGATTTGAGTTTCACAGGTGTATATACTTGCTTAAGCTCACTTAGCTGTGTGCTGGAGTTTGTATAATTACCTATATGTAATTATGTTTTCTAAAAAATAGCTAGCTAAAAAACATCCATAAAAGAGTGATGCCACAAGATGGCCAGGTAGAGGCATCTGGAGCTTGTACCCTTCAATAAGAAAGGAACAAATTAAAATAGAAATGAAACATACAAAAGCCTATTAGGTATAGCCAATTGCTTCACTACTGGGCATAGTGAAGCAGTATTAAGAGGCAAGTGTATAGCAATAAATATATTCATCAAAAAAGTAGAAAGATTTCAAATAAATGACATCATGATGTATTTCAAGAACTAGAAAAGCAAGAAAAAATTGAAACCCAAAATTAGTAGAAGGAAATAAATCATAAAAATCAGAGCAGAAATAACCAAAATTGGGACCACAAAAAAGTAGAAAAGACCAATGAAACAAAAAGTTGGTTTTCTGAAAAGAAAAGAAAATTAACAAACCATTAGCTAGGCTAAGGAGAAAAGAGAGAGGAGACAAATATAATCAGAAACCAAAAAGGAGACCTCACAACTGATACAACAGAAATACAAAGGATTATTAGAGAATATTATGAACAATACACCAATAAATTTGAAAAGCTGGAGGAAATGGATCAATTCCTAGACACATGCAACCTATCAAGATGGAACCCAAAAGAAGTAGAAAACTTGAACAGACCAATCACAAGTAATGCGTTTGAATCAGTAACGTCTCCCAATAAGAAAAAGTCCAGGAAGGGATGAAGTCACTGCTGAGTTTCACTACGGTTTTGAAGATCTAATACTAATTATTCTCAAACTATTTCAAAAAATTGAAGAGAAGGGAATTCTTCCAAACTCATTGTACAAGACCAGCATAATCTTGATAACAAAAACAAGGACACGAGAAAAACAAACAAAACAAACAAAACCCTATAGTCCAATATTCCTGATGAACTTAGATAAAAAAGTGCTCCGCAACATATGAGCAAAACAAATCCAATAGCACATTAAAAAGATCACTGCATCAGTCTATTTACATTGCTATAAAGAAATACCTGAGGCTGAGTAATTTACAAACAAAAGAGGTTTATTTAGGCCCATGATTCTGCAGTCTGTGGTGTAGAAGTGTGGTGCTATTTGTTTCTGATGAAGGCTTCAGGAAGCTTACAGTCATAATGGAAGGAGACAGGGGAGCAGGCATATCTCATAGTGAAAGCAGTAGCAGAGTCAAGGAGGTGCCCCTGCTACTCTCTTAAACAACCAGATCTCATGTGAACTATGAGTGAGAGTTCACTTATTACCACGAGGAGGGCAACAAGACATTCATGAGGGATCTACTCCCATGACCCAAACACCTCCCACTAGGCTCCACCTCTAACATTGGAGATAACACTTCAACATGAGATTTGGAGGAGACAAATATCCAAACCATATCAATCATACGCCACAATCAAGTGGAATTTGTAACAAGGATGTTCAACATACTCAAATCAATAAACAGGATACAGCCTATTAACATAATGAAGGACTAAAACCATATGATTATATGAAGAGTTTCAGAAAAAGCATTGAAAAATATTCAACATCCCTTCATGAATAAAAATCTCAATAAATTATGTATCAAAGGAATGTACTTCAAAAAAAATAATGGCCACATATGACAAACACAAAGCTAATATCATACTGAACAGGGGAAAGCTGGAAGTATTTTTTTTTCCTAAGAACTGGACCAAGACAAGCATGCCCATTCTCACCACTCTTGTTCAACGTAGTACTGGAAGCCCTAGCCAGAGCAAATAAGGAAAAGAAAGAAACTAAGAGCATCCAAATTGGAAAAGAAGAAATAAAATTATCCCTGTTTGCAGATGAAATGATCTTATATATAAAAAGCCTAAAGACTCTACCAAAAAACTCTTACAAGTGATGAATAAATTTGGTAATGTTGTTGCAGGATACAAAATCAACCTACAAAAATCAATAGCATTTCTATACACGAACGACAAACTGGCTGAAAAATAAATTAAGAACGCAATCATTTACAATAGTTTATAAAAAAAAGCAGTAAAATACTTAGAAATAAATTTGACTAAGGAGGTGAAAAATCTCTGCAAGAAAAACTACAAAACATTGAAAAAAGAAATAGAAAAAGACAGAAAAACTGCAAAGACATATTACATTAATTGACTGGAAAAATTAATAATGTTAAAATGACCATACTATTGAAAGTGATCTAGAGATTCAATGAAATGCCTATCAAAATGCCAGTGAAATTTTTCATAGAAATAGAAAAAAAATCCTAAAATTCATATGGAACTACAAAAGACCTACAATAGCTAAAGCAATCCTGAGGAAAAAAGATCAAAGCTGGAAACATCTCACTACTAGATTGCAAAATATTCTTCAAGTTTATACTAACCAAAACAGCATGTATTGACATAAAAACTGCCACATAAACCCACGGAATTAAATAGAGAGCCCATAACTAATCCACATGTCTACAGTTGGCTGATTTTTGACAAACGCACCAAGAATATTCACTAGGGTAAGGACGGCCTCTTCAGTAATTGGTGCTAAAAAAACTAAATATCCATATGCGGAAGGAAACTAGACCCCCACCTCTCACCTTATACAAAAGCCAACTCAAAATGGATTAAAGACCTAATTTTAAAACCCAAAACTACAAAACTACTAGAAAAAAACACAGGGGAGATACCTCAGGACACTGATCTGGGAGAAGGTTTTATGAATAAGATTTCAAAAGCACAGGCAACAAAAGCAAAAATAAACAAATAGGATTATATAAAACTAAAGGCTTCTTCACAGCAAAGGGAAATAATCAACAGAGTAAAAATATTACCTACAGAATGGGAGAAAATATTTTCAGACTATTCATCTGACAAGGAATTAATTTCCAGAATATACTAGAAACTCAAACATTTCAACAGCAAGACAAATAAACAATTTGATTTTAAAAAATCGGTAAATAGTACCATTCACAATATGAAATCAACCCAATTGGTTGGATATGGTGGCTCATGCCTGTAGTCCTAGCATTTTGGGAGGCTGAGATAGGCAGATTGCCAGAGATCAGGAGTTCAAGACCAGCCTGGGCAACATGGTGAAAACCCATCTCTACTAAAAGACAAAAAAATAATAGCTGGGCATGTTGGCACATGCCTGTAGTTCCAGCTACTCAGGAGACTGACGCATGAGAATTGCTTCAACTTGGAAGGCAGAGGTTGCAGTGAGCCAAGATCATGCCACTGCACTCCAACCTGGGCGACAGAGCAAGACTCTGTCTCAAAAAACAAAGAAACAAACAAAAACAAAAACAAATCAACCCAAGTGTCCATTAACAAACAAACGGATAAAGAAAATGTGGTATGTATACCACATTTTTTAATGGTCAAATGGAATACTATTTGGCCATAATAAAAGAACAAAATCATGTCATTTGCAAAGAAAAAAAGGGCAAGTAATCTCAGCAGACATTTGTCTAAAGAAGACATACAAATGGCCAACAAATATGTGAAAAATGCTTAACATCACTAATCATCAGGAAAATGCAAATCAAAACCACAATGAACTATCATATCATCTCATCCCAGTTAGAATGGCTACTATGTAAAAGACCAAAAAAACAAACAAACAAACAAACATACTGGCAAGGATGGGGAGGAAATTGAAATCTAATATACTGTTGGTGGGGATGTTAACAGTACAGGTATTATGGACAATGGTATGAAGGTTCCCCAAAAAAACTACAAATAGAACTGTCATATATTAATAATTCAGCAACCTCTCTGTTGAGTATTTATCCAAAGAAAAGGAAATCTGTGTATTGAAGCAAAATCTTCACCCTCCTGTTTATTGCAGCATGATTCACAATAGCCAGAAAATGGAATCAACCAAAGTTTCCAACAACGGATGAATGGATAAAGAAAACATGAAATGTACACACAATGGAATACTATTTAGCCATAACAAAGAATGAAATCCTGGCATTTACAACAACACGAATGAGTCTGGACAACATAAGTGAAATAAGTGAAGAAAAGAAAGTTAAATACCGCATGTTCTTACTCATATGCAGAAGTTGATCTCATAGAAGTAAGAGTAGAACGAAGGTTATTAGAAGCTGGGAAGATTAAAGGGAAGGGGAGAATAGGCAGAGATTTATTAAAGGATACAGAATTATAGCTAGATAGGAGAAATACGTTCTAGTGTTCTATAGCACTGTAGGATGACTATAGCTAACAATAACATATATCTTCAAATTGCTGCAGAGAAGATCACTATGTATCTCATAAACATGTACAGTTATCTCTATTAAAGAATAATTTAAAAAAAAAACCCGTAACCTAATATTGCATTTCAGCTTATTATATACTTAAATGTTTATTGTTGAGGTGTATAGATACCGTCCTTTTATTTGACATGCATCCTAATAAGATGAATTAATAAATGGATAGATGCATAGGAATGTAAAATAAATATCGGAGAATATTAATAATGGTGGAATATTGGCAATATAATGTATTTTTCTAGGGTTGCCATTAACAAACTGGATGTCTTAACCAAGAGAAATTTGTTGTCTTCCAGTTCCGGAGTCTAGAAATCCAAGATTAAGATGTCAGTAAGTTTGTTTTCTTCTGAGGGCTGTAAGAATCAGTTTGATGCCTGTTACCTAGATTCTGGTAGTTTGCTGGCAAACTTTGACATTCCTTGGTTTAAAAGCATCACTCTGGTCTCTGTCTTCTCTTCACATGGAGTACTCCTTGCACATGTGTCTGTTTAAATTTTCCCTTTTCATAAGAACACCAGTCATAATGGCTTAGGTCCTACTCTAAAGACCTCATCTTAACCACTTATGTCTGTGACAACTCTATTTTCAAATAACCTTACATTCTGAGTTACTCAGGGTTAGGACTTCAATGTAAAAATTTTAGGGGACCCACTTCAACCCACAACACATACACATATAATGCTTTAGTGTGAATTTTTCTTGTTAACAATAACTGTACATGAAATTTAGGATTTAGAGGTTTTCACTTTCTATGCCACACATTTTTGCATTGTTCATGTTCTTACAGAGTACATGCATGCATACTTATCCAGAAGAAATTTTTCATGGATGATAAATCAAAAGCAATTCAGATATCCAGGAAATATGCTTTCCCCATTAGGCTGTTAATATATTCTGCTTATTTTCATTATTATCATTATTAACTAAGATTATTAAGAATAAACTTATTCTTTGGGTTAAAGGTGTTTGCTAATAAGAGCATCTGGGATCTCATTTACTCATTCACTCAATTTTAATATAAAATCTAATTTTTATTCTATTTATGGGTTGATTTTTCATTTTTTAAATTATTTTAATAAAAGAGAGATTTTGTTATAGGGCCTTGCTTTCCTTTTTTTTTTTCAATTAGTGTATTTGGAGCATTCATTCACATAAGTACAAATATTTCTACTTAAGGAAGCACTGTAGTTTATTTACCCATCATTTAAATTTTGAGTTATTACCAATGCCTCCTAATTCCACACAATCGGTGGAGAATATGCTTGGTGCATTTCAGTAATCTTATAGGATGAATTTCCCATAAATAAACTGAAAAATCCAAAGATAACCACATAAACATTTTAACAAATACAAATTCTTAACTCAAATTTTAAAAACATCTACTTGTTTATTTCTTCACCAGCAGCTCAAAATCCAAAAATCTTAATATAGATTGATATTAATGCCTAACTTTATAAAGATTTTGTATTCATAGAGAAAAGAAACAGCTTTCCTACATAGCTAATTCTTACTCTATAAATACAAGTTTTATTATTTTATTGTTGGAAATATACATAAATCAAAGTATTTTTAATTGATCTAAGATTCAGTGGCATTATTTCAAGAAGAAACACATGCTGTCTGTTCACATTATTATTGCTAACGTCACACCAATGGTTTCATTATAAGCAGTTTCTAAATTTATAGAAATGTATAGCTAAAATATACATTTGTATTCTAAACTCTACATCATGGTTCCAGGATGTCTTTATTAAAATAATGAAGGCGTGAGTGATAAGACTGCAGGAATACCAAGACAGAATAAAGGTGTTATCTGTAATTAGATTACATTTTTGCCTTCATGCATCAAAATGTTTTATAATTTAAATCAAAATTGGCAAGCATTTAAATATCATGATGAGGTACTCACTTTTTACTTAAATACATAAATTAGCATATGCAACCCAATTTGCTAGTTTGATTATCAGGCACATATTCTGCATTATAAAATGCAGTAAAATCTGTCATTACACATTGAGTTGAATGAGAAAATGATTTAGAAGTTTCAAAGTAAAATTATAATCACCTACTATTTATTCGTATAGAACTTTTTTCCAATGATGTGTATTACTGATATATATCACATCATAGATATATGATGTGTATACACATATATTGTACATTTACCTCTAAAAATTCCTTTTCACTTCATCCTTGTACATCAGGATATGATTTTATCTCACTACAGCAAAAAGAATAGCAACTATGGAGGAATTTTTTAGTGAGTCAATGTTAAAAATATTCATTGGTAGCCAATCTCAACATATTTTAAATGCTGGAGTAACTCACTTTCTCACCATCCTATATACATAATAAATTTTAAACAACACACATAATATGATTTTTAATCCACAATTCAATTTTAAATGTGTAAAGAGAGTGTCATTTTGGAAAACATAAATAACCTATATAAATATTTGTGATTTTTCCTTCTTAAAAAATTTATTAAACATGAGAAATATAGAGGATATTTAGATTATCACCCATTTATTCACCACAAAAAATTAACAAAGATTACCATTTTGCTATTTCAGCTATATCTTTTTATAAAGAAAGTATTGCTATTTTTGCAGCTGACTCTGCCTTACTTTCCCCTACAAGTTAAATCACTCTTCTGAAGCCAGTTGTATATTCCTTCTATCCATGTTTATATATTTTTACTTCATATTTGTATATTCATAAACAATGTTAGCATTTTTAAATATTGTAACTTTTATATAAAAGGTATTATATTATATGTACTTGGTAATTCCTTACATTTGACCCTTCAATATTCTTAATATTTTTATATTGATATGTATAGCTTTAACTCATGTATTTCATTGCCATATATTTTTTCATTAAATATGTGTACTAAAATCAACTTATCTATTTCCAATTGAAGAATTTCTTTTTCCTTTTAAAAATTATTACAAGCAATTGTGTAATGAACATTTTGTTAACATTTTCCTGTGTACATGTGCAAATGCTTCTTCTCGTTACAAACTTAAATAAAATAATTTCAAGGTTGTATTAGACTACGCCTATCTTAATTTTTCTGGGTTTGCTAGTCCCCTTTCCAAATTGGTAAAATTGTAATACAAAATTAAAACAATTTTGTATAGTTGGTACAAAATTGTACCAACTCTACTGCTATAGTTAGTACAAGGAGATTTATTTTTTTTCCATGTCTCTGCTAATATGAGGTATGGGAATAATTTTTTTAAATGTTTTTCAATTTGATGGATTTTAAATAGAACATGAATGTTTACATTTCCATCTCAGTGCTATGGAAGATAAAGATATTCTGAAAATTCCACATAGCCTTCTCCTAGTGTGAATTTCTAGCACTGTATCCACAAAAAAAGTTGAAAATCTCTAGTTCCAAATAAATGTAAGAAATTTGCCACATATAAATATTGTGAATATATTTGAGATAGTTTGCTTGTGGATAGCAAACTGTCCCCAAATCTTTCACTGAATAATCAATTTATTAATTCTAATATGTGTAGTCCATTCTTTAACATATTTAGTGCCAGTCTTCTGATATATCTAGTTTCATACACGTGTGGATTAATTTCTGCATTCTGTTTTTAATTTGACTCTTTATATCCTGTGTCATATTTTACTCTTTATATTGCTATTGCATTATAATTAGTTCCAATATCTGAAGAAAATCCTCCCAGCCCCTCTTGCTCTTAATATTTTATTTTATTACTGTCTTGGCTCTTTATTTTTTCGTATGAAATTTTTGTTAGTTTGTCAAATTTCTCATAATAAGTCTTCCCATCCAAAACATGATTAGCCACTCTATTTTGTTAAATTTTTACCTGAATCATATTTTGTTTTTTCTCCGTATAGATTTTACATGTATATATTTCAAAGATTATACCTAGACAACTTTAAATGTTGTTACTATTGTAAAGAGATATTCATTATAGATTCACAATTATTAATTTTCCAGTTTTTATATTCAGATATATAGGAAATCTGTTGTTGCCTATGTCAATCACATGTTTAGCAGTTTAACGGACTATTAATTCTAAACAATTGTCTTATAGTCTCTTGAGGTTCTATATAGACAACGATAAGTTTTACTAATCTTGCCACTTTTCTTTCTCTCTTTGTGATCCTCATTTTTGTCTTACTGTGCTGGCCAGAATTCCACTGCAAATATAAATAGAAGTGCAAGAGTAAACATATGTTTTGTGATTTTCAAAACAAAGTATCTAATATTTCACTAATATTGTCTATGTCACAGTTTGGGAAAAATGTTATTTCAAAGAACTATTAATTTTGTTCCATATTTTAATATAATATTTATTATATTCATTGCTTTTTTTTTTTGCAGCTGTTGGGGTGAATATTGGTTTCTCTTTTTTCTTAAGGTGTTGAATTATGTTAGTAGATGTATTTACTTTAAATGTATTTGCAAGCCTCTTATCCTTTTTGATTATGATACATTTTATATATTGCTTGACATTTTTACTATTATTTATAATTTTGGCAAATACCTGCATTAGGGAGATTCACCTCTGATTTTCCTTTTCCTTTCTATTTTTGTCAAATTTTATTATTAACATTATAGAAATTTCCTTAAAGGGCTGTAGGATAATTTTTTAAATTGTCTGAAATAATTTGCATGAAGATAAGATTAAATCCCTCTTAGGTTTTAGTCAAATTTGACTAAAATTCTTTGAACATTGTACATGTATTTTGTGTAGGATTTTTTTTCTCATTCAGCTTCCTGAGGGAATGTAAGTGTATTTAAGTTCTAAATTTTTTAAGGAAAATTTTAGCAAATTGCATTATTCTGGTAAATTCCCTTCTCATCTAACTTTTCAATTATATTTATGTACATTTATTTAGAATATTCTCCTGTGATATTCTAACCTCTATTTTATATGAATTTATATTCGACTTTTTCCATTTAATATTGAAATGCCTTCTCCATGTTTTCCTTCTAAATCACAGATCATTTGCATTGTGAGTCTTCAGGTTTTGATAAATTCTCACCGTTTTTTTTTTTTCATTTTATTAATTTGTATATTTTAAGCTTTTATGTATGTAAATTTTTAAAAGGATGACATGGCATTTGTTTTCTGAAATTGTTTCTACTTTAATATAAAGTTCTTTAAATTTATATTAAATTTCTATTATATGCTTTTCTGTTATATGTTTTTAAGGTCAGAAAATTATATATTTTTGGTAAAATACAAAAGGTACATATGAAATATACTTTGTCTTTACTTCTAAATATTTTATAAATTTTATGGCAATTTCATCTGTGACACATGAAATATTTAGTAGTTTTCTCTTCTTGCGTTGTAGAGGATGCTTATATATGAGTGATTTTTCATAAAGGTAATTATAATGACCTTCCTTTTCTTGCTGTGTAGGTATGATATCTGCATCTCATATAACAGGAGCTCCCCAGGTTCACACCATGTAACAATAAGGTACATCCTATTATTGCCCATTAATATTTGCATAAAATAGCTCTACCTTGAGGTACAAATACAGATTAAAATAAGAAATAAAGGTAGAGTACTTATAATGTGGTAAAAATTTCTCAACAATATGACACGTTCATCAAACTTAAAAGGAACATTTATTTAGTCATTTGCCAATGAACCTCTTTCAAATATATTATTTTAGAGATTTTACACTTAGACAATAAACTCAAATAACATACACAAATGGGACTTCAGTAACCACATTTCTTTGTTGAATAATTTTTTCTAATGTAAAAGAGACATCAAAATAATACCTACCTCACTGACATGTACACAGTGAATAAATATGTGAAAGAGTTTACAACGTCTGGCACATAGTAATAAGCAATAAATAAGAGTTACTTAAATAAAAAGCATATATATATAATATTTACCATTTCCTCTACGAAAAGCTTGTAGTAAAGCTGAGTTGACTGTTTTCTTTTGTAAAAAATTAAACTAAACATAATGTCAAAGTGATTTTTCAATACAAGAAAATTTTTCACAGAAAAATAGGTATTTCGCTCTTACAGAAACCAGAATTTTAAGCAATTTCTGAACTCGTGGAAATAAATAATTGCTATGAAAACGGAGTCAAACATGATAAAATACCTGCATAAAACAAAATGTGCTCTTCAAAACTATTGCTTGTCATCAATCAATCATAAGCTTATTTGTTGACAGTTTCTAAGTCTTACCTATGTGTCATAAACCAGGGAAATGAAACTGGGAATTCACAAAAAGAGAATATTCTTTCTGCGAATCAGACCAACGTCAGACTATCTCAAGAGTGTGGAAACTCCTTTCTGTCTTCTGTCCTCTCCTGTGAACTCTCATTTATTACATTGTACATTGATAGACCTGCATGATAAAATAATCTTGAACTCAAAATGATTGAAGACAAAAATAAACACAGAATTGAAGAAAATAAAACAGAATTTTGTAATCTTCAAGAGAAGAAGAACACTGACAGATAACTGAAATTAGGAAAGCCAAATGGTTTTTAAGAGCATCTGCAATGTTTCTAAGCTCCTAAACACACATCAGTATATTCTAATAAAGCCGTATGGAGTCAAGCCATATTTTTAAGAAAAAACATTGCTACAAACCCCAATAGTGCAACTTGGAGGTAATGAATTAGAGGAATGCGGTACAGATATTTAAAGGATACAGATTCAACGTAAGCATTCTGGAAAGTAGGGCTCATGTCAAATCATTATTTCACCTTGAAATCTATCCTCTTTCTTATCTTTCTTTCAAGTACAGATATCATCATACAAATTTTGACACATAAGGAAAGTAGGTTGCTAGTAACTGTTCATGAGTCATGTGATTTAATAGAACAATACTTATGTATACAGATATCAAGATTGTTGTAGTTTATTAGCACATGCACATACTCTCTCCTTGTCTCTTTCTGCTTCTCGCTCTCTCTCCTCTTTCTGCTGCTTCCTTCCTTCTCTTTCTCCTTTTTCTTAAGAAGGCATTTTGCAGTTTACTATAATTTCCTATCTGTAAGTGAGAAACTTAGATTTTTTGTTGTTAAAACATTCTGTGATTCAGCAGTTCACACCCACACTTTATTTACTGAAGTGAGGTGAGATATACCAAAATAATAATAATAATAATAATAATAATAATAATTAATAATAGTAATACAATGGGAATAAAAAGTATATTATTTTATTATTCTAACTTGTTTATCCACTCTTTGGAGAATCATTTGATGTACTATGACCTTAATTTATTTTTTTTTGTATCATGAGATAACTCTCATATAGCTCCACTAAACAGAGGTCACTTTCTTTTAAATATATTGTGATTAGTTGGGGAATATCCAAGGATAGCCCTGAATAAAGCTCAAAACAGAGATTTAAAAAATATAATTATATAACTATGCATAATTACTCAAAAAACTGCCTTAAAGAAACAGAGCAATACATCTAACTGTTGAGGTCATGTTATCATTTATACAACCTGAGATTGTTATTTTGTTCTGATTTTTGCTTGTTGCTCATATTATCCATCAATTGTTGCCTTTTGTGTTTATATGATAAACTTTCTGTACAAGCACATAGGGTTATAAGAACTAGTGAAGACTGTGTTTCTATGAAGATATCAACTCTACATGAAGATTAAATGTATCAACTTTTTTATCTTTTTTTATATTTTAATCTAAGATGTCTGCTTCTGGTACAATGAAAAGAATTGTCTTTTATTAACTCAAAACACTGTGCCCTAAATCTAACTCTGATGCTTATAACGTGTGTGGTGTAGGACCTATGAAAGAATATGTCTGAACACAGTTTCTTTTTCCATAAAATAAATAGCTCAATCTAAATGATCGTTTTGATTCCTTAGCAATAGGAATTTTTGATTTCATAAAAATAGTTTTTATTATACCTTTAAAAATAATCTTATAATGATCGCATCTTGGCCCAATTGTAGATTTCAGTTAGGTTTTGGAGAATTATATTTCTCTTGAATAATGCTGTCCAGTTCTTCTTTTCCATATATTTTACTTGGAGAGTGAGATTAAAATCCCAATGGATTTTAAACTGCATGATGATTTTTAATTTCCTGGCATATTTTTGGACATTAAAGTTAGCCAGGTGTACATGATTATAATTTTAGGCTTAACACAAATATCTGTGTCTTAAATCTCCATATGTAAGCATCATTTAGCACTGTAACTGTAAACCCAACCAACAGTAACTTAAACGTGAGAAAGGTTTATTTTCTAAGAGAAGTGAAGTCCAGAGGTGGGTAGTACAAAAACTAACATGGATGCTTCATGGTGCTGTCATGGATCTATGCTATTTTTAGATTTCTCCTCTTCCATTCTTTTCTTATACACCGCAGTTAGTTGGATGCCACAAAGCCACCAATTATATCCAGGCCCAGGCTGTGGAAGGAGATAGGACTTAGGGCAAAATGAGCACATGTGACAAATAATTTTGTCTTCCTTTAGAACTTGTCTAGGTATAATCCATATGGTTATCTTTATATCTTAATAAATATGTGGGCTTTCACTTTACTCTTGGAGCTACAGAAAGCTAAAGAAGCTCTCCTTTATAACAACAGAAAGAGCTGGCAAACCTAAAATTTCCTGACTTTTTGTGAACTCATTTAGAACTGCTGCCTCAGGGTGTCCAAGTACTCCAAAATCTAAGGAAAGAAAGAGAGTAATCTGTAGAAATGGGACACAAGCATTTGCTAACCTGAAAAAGACACATGCAGACACCATTGAGAAATCAACTAAAAAAGTTAACCAAGTGGTGGTAACAATTACAAATATTTTTAACCAATGTAAACAAAGGCGTATCAAAAGAATGCCATCCTGAGAGGGAAAATGATAGTATTATATGTTCGTATTTAGAAAGAAAAAAAACTGATCCAAAATCAGTTACCTAAGCTTCCACCTTAAGAAACTAAAGAAAAGAAAATTCAACCCAACTAAGCAGAGGAAGGAAATAATAAAAATAAGAGCAGAAATCAATGAAATTTAAACAGAGAACAATAGAGAGAAAATCTATGAGACAGGCAGGTTATCTGAAAAGTTCAATAAAATTGACACCCCTCTCAGCAGACATACTAGCCAAGAGAATAAGAGAAAATTTACAAATGTTACGAATAAAAGAGGAGAAATCACTACTGACCTTAGAGATATTAAAAGAACAAGTAAACAAAACAATATCCACTCATAAATTTAACTTAGATGAAATGCACCAATGCCCTGAATGACACAAGTTGTCAATGCACACTAAATATCAAACAGAAAATCTGAATAGTCCTACGTCTATTAGAAATATTGAACCCAGACTGAAAACTGCCTTCCAATGAAAACTCTATGCCTAAAATATTTCACAGTTGAAGTCTCCTAAACACTTGAGAAAGAATCAACTGTACAAAAATTGTCCATAAAACAACTCAGAAAGAAACAGTCCTGTGAGGGTAACATTATCCTAAGAGAAAAATTTTTAAAAATCATCAAAAGAAAAACACTACAGACCAGTATCTTTCATGATCATAGATACAAAAATCCTTCAAAGAGATATCACAAATGAAATCCAGGAATATATTAAGGGCAACGCAGCATCAGAACCAAGTTGGATTTATCCATGGAATATAATACTCATTCAACATGTAAAAATTAATTCATCATATTAACAGATTATGAAGAAAAATCTTATGATCATCTCAGTAGCTGCATACACTTAAAACTGGCAAATGAACATGTTCATAATTAAATAGAACCAAATGGAAATTTCAGATATAGACACACATATACGGTCAGTTGATTTTGACAGAGGGAGACAATTTCATGGAAAATGGATGGTCTTTTCAACAAATTTAACTCCAATAATTATACACTATAGACAATAAATGAACTTCAACCTGAATCTTAAAACTTACAGAAACAAAACAGAACAAAAACAAAACAAAAAAACCCAAAATACCCTTAAAATGGATTCTAGACATAAATGTAAAATATATAAGTAGAAAATATAAAGAAATGAGATACCACCACATGTATATTGGAATGGCTATTAAGCATGCACTTACACATACACACACTTCCAAGTGGTAACAGTGATTCAAAACAACTGGAACTCTCATACATTGCTGGTAGGAATGCAAAATGGTACAGCCACTTTGGAAAATAATTAGGCAGTTTCTTACAATTTAAATATACACACTTACCATATGACCCATAAATAACACTCCAAGGAATTGTTCCAAGAGAAATAATAACTTATATAAAAAACAAATAAAAACTGCATGTGAATATTTATAACAGCTCTATTCATAATCACCAAAAACTGGAAAACAGTTAAACTGGTTTCAGTGAATAAATGGATACATATACTATGATCTATAGTATACATAAAATGAAATACTACATAAAAACAAAAAATGGAATGAACTGATTGATTATGCAACACTTGTCTAAGTGAAAGAAGTCACACCAAGAAGAATTTCTGTTTTATAATTTCATTTATATGACAGTATGAAAAAAGCAAAAAATATTCTGGAAAGAAAGACAAAACACAAACATAGAAGGCAAATCAGTGGTTGGAGGTAGAATATTGTGTGTGGAGAGGGAGGTTTTTCACAAATGGGAGCACAAGGAAACTTTTGGGATGATGGAAATGTTCTTTATGTCAACTGTGTGTGGTAGGAGTCAGAGTACTCTATGAATTGCGTAAACCCACAAAACTGTACACGATAGAGATGGAATTTTATAGTCTGTAAATTTTACAAAGTAAATAACCAGAATGAAGGAAAAATTCAAAATGGAATACGAACTATAACAAATAAATCTACTACTTATAAATTTGGAGAATGATATTTTGCTATTACATCATAAGGCAAAAGACAAAAGGACTATACACAATTACTGTAGTCTAGTTAGTATTTTTTTTTTTACCCACAGGCAAACTCACAGGTTTGCAAATCTGAAACTACTTTCAGAAAATACTATGGTTGAAAACGATCCACTATTGTGGATAATGAGGGCAGTTTTTTCACTGTCATAGAATGAGGTTATATAAGAAGACTAGAAGGAATCCTATGGTGTGGACTAATACTGAGGAATTAGCATGAGCACACAGTTTTTCAAAATATATACAGTTGACCCTCCTCATCCATGGATTCCACATCTATGGATTCAACCAATCATAGATGGAAAATATTCAGGAAAAAATGTACTGAACATATACAGACTTTTAAATTGTCATTATTCTGTAAACAAGAAACCAGAGCTTATTGGAAGAGTCATTGATTCAAAGGATGGAACAGACAAAAACAAAATGTGGAAAATTTTGTGATCCTAGAATATAAGGAGGTTTGGAAGGCAGGATGTAGGGAAGAAGACTGAATTACATAGGAACCAAGCTGAAAGAGCTCTCCCTGACCAAAGCTGAAACAATTTGAAAAATAAAATAAATAATCATATTACTGGAATAAAACCCAAAGAGTAAATAGCTTTTATACTGACATAATTAATTGAAACAAATAAATAAAGACAAGAGAAGAGATAGCTCTTCACTAAAGAGGAATTCCAATCTGTAACTGTTAAAGGAATATAGAAAATAATAATTCCAGTTTGAATACCAAAGTAATAATTTTCTCATTCAAGGTTCACTGGTGGTTTTTAAAATTAGCTAGTGTAAGTTTGAGGCAAAACAAGATATTTGCATAGTCTCAAAATATCTTTCCCAAAATGTGCCTTAATGGTGCAGGGAAAAATAGTAACTATAGAATTAAAAAAAAAAAAACCATCAGGTACAACCTAAACCAAGTGATCAAGGTTAACATCACCAGTAATACCATATTTTGATATCATATATCTACTGATTTGACACACTGAAGGGTACAGGGATGTTAGGATGTTATATTTTTGAGAAAAAAATCATTACCTTAAGGGAATCATAAAGAAACACAAATCAAGGAACATTCTACGAAGTGATTGATCAGTACTCTTCCAAGTGTCGAGGTCATAAAAATAAGTGGAGACTGAGGAACTATTACAACTTGGGAAAGACTAAGAAGACATGACAACTATATGCAATTTGAGGCTCCAGATTAGATCTTGTAACAGGAAAATAATAATAGCAGAAAAATTGGTGATATCCAAAAAGGGTCTGAGGTTTAGTTAATAGTAGACTATAAATATTAATTGCTTAATTTTAATAATTGAACTATGGTTATGTATGATGTTAACATTACAAGAAGCAGGATGGAGATATATAAGAAAACTATGCATTAAGATTATTTCAACAATAAAAAGCTTTTAAAATGAAGAGGTGCTTTCTGAGTCAGAGATTCTCTATGTACATGGCTAAACCCAGCATCAGAGTTTATACTTTTCTCAACAGGTTAGTGGAGGTTTTAAGAAATCACACACAAATTATCGTCATCCTTATATCTCTTAATCCCTATTTTTTTCCTAAAGTAGTGCCCAGAAAGTATTCTTCATTGGGTACATCAACCATATTCAAGAAATTATAGCCAGTAGTTCAGTTTAATGCTCCCAAACCGGAAATAAAAAATGGGTCAGAGACTCTCACTGGCTTACTCTGCCTCATTCTCATTGCCTGTCTACATTCCTCTGATAATTTCTTACAACTTCTTTTCTGGTCTTCAGAAATGTATTTCTAAATCTCTTCTGTGAATGCAAGGATGAGAATATACCCAGTAAGAAAGGTTTAGTCCATGAACTGATGGAATAATAAGAAATCTGAGGAAAGTATTACAAGAGCCATGGAGTCATGCTGAATCCCAGTGCATCTAATGCTTAACAATTCAAGAAAGTATAGAAAACTCAAACTAGTGTCTCAATCTTGTTCAGAAAATAGAATAGGTGTATTGGCTTGAGAGTTCTGGTGTTGTAATACCCTAAAACGCATCCTTCCATCCCATTGTTCAAGTATTCATACCTCTTACCTAAAGTGCTATCATTACTTCCTACCTGTTCTGCATTTTATTCAGCCTGTCTTCCCTGTAATCAGTTCACACACACATTGCAGTTGGCATGTTTCCAAATACTTCAAATGCTTCCTGTTATTAAAATAAAAACAAAATTGTCTAACATACTCTATAAGCCTTTGCATAGTTTGGCCTCATTTTCCTCACCACACACAGTCTCACACCATTTGAGCTTCACTGCTCATCTTTCAGTCACTTGAATCTACCCTTCTTCCTCCCAGCCTAGTCTTTAAATATATTTCTTCTACCTGGAATGCTCTTTCCTCTGTCTTAACACTTACTAATTTTTCATTCTTCAAATTTAGTTCCTTTATTCAGGGAAAACTTTCTTAACCTCCTTGACAAAACTAAATCTATGTGTAATAAATTCTAAATACCACGAACCTCTGTCAGTATGATTAAAACTCCTTTATGTTTACATTGCTTTGCCCCGTCATCTGAATGATGTCCATTTTCTTTAAAAACCTCTGAGGCCGCTGAGGTCAAGGATCATGTGAGTTTTTGCTCTGCCACTGGCACAGCACTTGATACAGCACACATCATCAACTCACATGAAGGAATGAATAATATCATTGAGGAGAAAGTGCCCATTGTTTCTTCTATGCTTCTCATCCCAATGTGCATTTCCCTTTCATACTCCACTAGAAAAGGTAGAATTAGGTAAATTTGTCAGCCACCAATATGATTTCCCACTATTAAGAATATCCTTGAAATAATTCCTTTCCTAGACAAGGAACGACTTACCTTACCAAATTCTGCTATTGGCTAATAGGTTACTCCCTAGCACTTTCTGTTGTAGACAGGGTAATAGATACCTTGTCATAGGCCATTCATGTTTATACACATCCTCTTTCTGTAATAACTTTCTTTAGACAGCATTGGAGGCATGGCAGGCAGTTGGAGATGTTATGGACCATCCATTATACCTGCAATAAAAGTTTTGCCTTTGACCTCAGTTAGCCAACTGTGAGATATTAGTAGGTCGTGCCACTTCTCTGAGGTTTCATGGTCTCGTCTTTTATAAGAAGTGGTTGGTCTACATAGTGTCACAGATCTTCACCAAAATATTCTGTGCCAGATGCTAATGAGCTGTAAGAAATTGTCAGTAAGTTGTTTGTCCCTCAAAACATTGTAATTAGACTGCTAAATTATTCACTGTAAAGCACTTGGGGCTTTATAAAAAAAGAACTATTCTAGTAATGCAAAGTAGTTCTGTGGTTGTAAAAATTTTATTATTATTGTAAAAGTGAAAGTGCTGGTTTATAGAGTATTGGTATATATCCTAACATAAAAACAAAACTGAATTTTGAAATAAAATTATTTCAATAATATAAAATTTTATTACTTTTTTACTTATTATCCTATCAAAAGTATCTCTCATTTGTTGATGGTTACAACATTATTCCATAACCACAAATATAGAGCCTACTATGTACCAGGTATTATGATGGACACTAGGAATTCACGAAGGAATGAGACTTTTCCTCTGCACTCAGAGCTAACTTATAAGCTAATAAAGACAAATCGGCATATTATACATGCTGATTCAGGTAAACATACAGTATTATGAAAGCATGCAGGAGCAGAAAACAGCACAAGTTCAGAAGTTAGTAAAGGTCAACGAAGGCTTTTCACAAGAAGTGATATCAAATTGCATTCTCAATAACAAGCCAGATTCTGATCCATAGTTTTTGTTTTCCAGATCCACTTTTATGTCTTCATCCATTTGGGGAAAAATTACATATATATGAGAGAATTTTACATTCAGCTGACAATAATTACTATACAAAGAATTCTAGAGTATAATCTATGTTCTCATTGATGTCACAAATAATGAGGGCAGAGAGCTGAAATATAAAATAAAGAAAAATAGAACATGTCACTAATGAAAGTTGATAACTAGAACACTAATTTCTGTATATATAAACTGTTGTGGGTACTAGAAGATTTCTATGATTATTTAGGGTATCTTAAGCCATGGTGAGTAAAACAAGAAAGAATTCTCAATGGATGTTCACCAGTCAATAATAGAAAGTGAAAGGTGTGTGTGCAAATGCCCCTCTTTGCCACAGTGAGATGATGCCATGTTACATGACATAAGCAAGCTCCCATTAATTAATGACCTAGATATTTTTAATCCACAAAAGTGTGAAATGTCTCAGTATTTCATTAGCCTTTGGGGTTAGTGGGAAAGAGATTATGAAATAGGTAGAAAAGTTGATTTCCTTCTATATGGCATCTCAAAAGGCATGACATTATCATTCTCATGGATAAAAGGGAAGAATTGATATCAATATTTAAACAATACACATATGACTTCTTATTGTTATTTGAATGAAATCTGACTATGAGATACATACTTTATTAAAGCAATAACTTAGATTTAACCACTGATAATTTGCCTAAAAATAATTTTCTTACGTTGGCTTTTTCCTTATATCATTTCTGCAAGTAATATTTTTAACTCTCCTGCATAAAAAAGCATGAAAAATATAAAATAACTCAGAAATTAAAGAAGTGGTAATAATGTGCAAATGAATGTTACCTGTCACCCACCCCAACTTCTTCTGCTTGAGGAAGGGATTGCTACTCAATTATGGCATTATTTATTGAACCCTGATACGGTCTAAATACTTTCAACATAAAAGTGTACCATCAGTTGATAATAATTGGTAAAAAAGATCATTTTTTATTCTTGGTCAAGTTGGGGTTAAATGGCATATCCTGGAGAAGAAAATTCCCCTTTGCATAGTGTTTTTCTAAATGGCTTCAGTTTAACCATCAAACAAATACTTCACAGGAACCTTATAACAGTTCTGATACTAAGCTAGGCCCCAGGGATTACAGAACACTCAAGAGATATAAATCTAGTTTGAGACAGAAGATAACCTTCATGGAATAATTAGAACTAAGTGCTACAATGTGGGGCACATATTACTAAACTTATGTTCAGAAAGAGTAATCAGTTGGGCTAAACTGATCCAAAAAGACATCAGGAAAATGGTGGAGCTTCAATAAGGCATGTAAACAAGGTAGGTTTCAGAAGGTATTCAAATGTGAAAAATGCGTGAACATGTTAAAGCCATATTACTAAAATACAGGGCAACTCTAAGAAATCCTTGCACTCAAGAAGGGGCAAAAACTGCTCTTAAGAAGCTTCCCGTGATTTCTACTGCCAATTAACATTCCATAAGGCTCATTTGCAGAACCAAAATAAAAGGAGGCTCACAGATTTTTTATAGCTACATAAATCAAATTTAAGATTAATATCTTTTAGGAAGAGCCTCATAACGAGGCTGTACTGAATGTTTACAAAAAATGTAAAAAAATGCCTATTTATGAAAAGAACACTAGCTTTATGGCAATTTCTAAAAAGTGTGTTTGGAAAAATCTCAAAACCAAATTTATCAGACAGATTGCTTATATGCTAAGATAATTTGTACAATAACGTTACATAATAGAGAATATGGCAAAGCTTTATTTTTATTTTTAGTTAGAGAACAGTAAAGAAAAACAAAAGCCCAATAACAAACACTAGATGAAACCAACAACTTATTGAAAAAGACAAGTTTACCTATTCAGTGCCTTCAGTTTTCTATTTCCGAACACACTTATTACTCTGAATCCATAAACAGCAGGTGGAGAACAAAAGGAAAAATAAGAAAATCTACTCTATGCCTAGCATTTTGTGTGACACTTTAAATGTACTTTCTTGTTTCATTGTAAAGTTAAAGATATATTTTGTGTCTTAGTCCATTTGTGTTGCTATAAAGGAATACCCAAAGCTGAGTAATTTATAAATAGAGGTTTATTTGGCTTATGGTTCTGCAATCTATACAAGAAGCATGGCACCAGCATTTCTTCTGGTGAGGGCCTCAGGCTGCTTCCACTCATGGCAGAAAGTGAAGATGAGCTGGTGTGTACAAAGTTCACATAGAGAGAAAAAGGAAAAGAGCTGCTAGGGAAGTACCAGAATCTTGGCAGGGTCTCACTCTATCCCCCAGGCTAGAGTGCAATGATGTGTTCTCAGCTCACTGCAACCTCCACCTCCCAGATTCAAGCAATTCCCCTGCCTCAGCCTCCTGAGTAGCTGGGACTACAGGAGTGGGCCACCAGGCCTGGCTAATTTTTAGTAGGGATGGGGTTTCACCATGTTGGCCAGGCTGGTCTCGAACTCCTGACCTCAAGTGATCCACATGCCTCTGCCTCCCAAAGTGCTGGGATGACAGGGGTGAGCCACTGCGCCCAGGTGGAAGTACCAGACTCTTAACCAGCTTTTCAGAGATCTAATAGAGCAAGAAGAACTCACTCATTATGGCTAAGACAAGGACAGCACCTAGCCATTCGTGAGGGATCCACCCCCATGACCCAAGCATCTCCCATTAGGCTCCATCTCCAACCCTGGGAATCAAATTTCAACATGACATTTGGAGGGATCAAATATTCAAACCACCGCAATTCTACAGTAAGTGAAATTGAAATTCTACAATGTTAATTATGTAAAATCCACTCTTTTTTTATTCTATCCTAGGTGAGCTATTTAAAAATTTAAATTTAGCACTTCACAAGGTTTGAATAGGATGAAATTCACAGGCAAAGCACCACCCCAGCTACTAACAAATAATAACTCCTACTTTGGCAGCCAACACCAGCATACTGATAATAGTTGGCAGGGAGATACTGCAAAGAGGAGACAGAAAAGGGGTCACAAACAAGTAGCAGCTTAGAAAAAATGAAAAGTTTGTTAAACACGGACCAATAAACTTTGGAAGGTTATATAATATTCCTGAAAAGTAGAAGTCTGTGGCATTAACCATCCCTAACATTTCAGGCTAGCTTTGCCATATACTAGTTGTTTTCACTGGGCAAGGTAATTAACCTCTCTCAATCTTAATGTTCTTATTCATAAAACTCATGAAATAAAAGTAAGTATCAGCAACCTCAGAGGGTTAGTGTGAGAATTAAAGGAGATAACTCTTATAAAGCTACCAGCATAGTGTTTAATATGTAAGCACCTCTCAATAAACATTAGTTATCTCTCCTCCTTGTTACATGGTGTAAGGAAGTTAAAGCAGTGTAATGGAAATATTTTTTAAAGGTTAGATACCTGAATTCTTTTCCATGTTTAATCACTGATTTGCTGTGTATCATGTTTTGTGCTGTCCAAAATGGGAATTGTAGTACTCCCCTTCTATATCTCAGGGGGTCATTATGGAGATTAAAATTGGAAAGCATCCAGTAGATAAATGCTTTAAAAGTATAAAGAGCTATGCTGATATACAGGGCTATAACAATGTAAAGTTTGAGGATCATTTTCACTTTATGGTTTTGCCAAATTAATTTAAACGAATACAAAACAATTGCGATTTTCATTCACTCTTTCTGTTTCCTTATCTGTAGGAGTTCTTCCACAATTATACAGTTGGAATCACTCATTCGATTTTGTGGCCAGTACAAACTTTTTAAACTAAAAAAGTATAAATAAAGGAAATAATTTGTTTCAAAGGCATTGGATCTTTTTTTGTAATATGTTATCAATAACGACCAAAGTCCATGTGCCCAAACAGATCACCAAACTCTGATCCCATCTGGTGATCAGCATGTAGTCCAGCAAAACCACTAGTCATTTGATACATTAATGGTCTTGTCTCCCTTTTGCACACATGATAGACATAAGTAGTTCATTACAGTACTCCTATAGAGTGTAAATGCAGCCTCAAGACGCCTCTTATGATGCACTCGTGGCAGCAACTCCTCAGCAACTTCAATATGCACAGAACTTTTAACTTTATTTTCTAGAACACAGCTAATGTCTTTGGAGGTCCTGACAGAATCTTAAGCAAGGAGTTTCAGGAGAGAAGACCTCAAATATTAAACATAAAATAAACAATTAGCACTTACTCCCTCTTTCCTAATTAATATTACCGAGCCAATTATATACTCTGTATCATCCCCTTTGGAAAGAATGTTCAGGGAGAAATACCTGATTACTAATGTGAAAGTAGTTTTGCCTAAATGATGTTGTTCCTGGAGAGGGGACAAATAGGTTACACTTGGTATCATTAGAAATGAAACTGACAATGAAATATTGTAAAAGTCTGACATCATCAGTATTCCCTTCTTTCAAACAAAAAGTCCCAGGAATGTCCTTTTCATTTCAGTTCAGCTTGAAATGCTTTTACAGGATATTATCTGTTTCTGAATATTACCTTTCTAGCTCCTTAGTGGTGTACAGAAAGCTCAATGTGCCTTGAAATAGACTTTGCACAGACAATATTTTGGTGAAAAGGGGAAACATTGGGAATATATGCCATAGGTATTTATTGGATGCAAATACCTAAAAAAAAAAAAAAAAACCTGTACCAAGTACAATCATATACAAGCATGAAAGAGGGACATAAACAGGCCTTCTGGGTAAATGAGTGAGCAGAAAAGCTGGGTCCAGATGAAGGACAGCAAGGGAAACTTTGGGGTTAGAACATAAAGAGGATCTCAAGCATGATACAAATGGTGAATAAGTGAAAGTATCATAGCACCCAGTTTGAGATTTTGTCTATGGCTGGCATCGTCCAAATTTATAATTTCTCTGAAAATTTTTCCAAAGAATATGATAGCTATTAAAATTAATAACTATGTAACAGATTTTAATCAGAGCCAAATAAATTACACAAGGATTATTCACATCTGCCACAGGTTAGTTTTAGCTGGTATTTGGGAAAAAAAAATGATACCATATAGTCTGGTTTTATTCTTCCTTCTGTAATTAACCAGTGCTAATATGGAATAAAAACATGAGGCTTGTAGGAATCTCTAATGAACCTGAAATCAATCAGCAAAGGATATCACAAAAGTTATCAAAACAAGAACTAAATATATTAGGTGGAAATAAAATTAAACATTAGGGTTTCAGTAAATGAAATCACCATCAAGGTAGTCCAAATAATTGCTTTACTAATAACTCTTGTTTCCTCCACAGAAGTCCTATTTGTTATCCCTTGCAACTACCATTACAGTAAAAAGGGGTCTGTAAGCAATAATAATATCTTAGATTTTATTTTCTGCAAAGCTGATGAAATTTCTCAATATCAAATATAGAAACCCTTTCCTGGCCATCAACGTGGGAAAGCGGTTAGGAAGTTTATTTGTGTTTATGTGAATATATGTGTATATATGCAACTCATAAGTATTTTGCCACGTAAGCTTACAGTTAAAGAATTACTTCCTTCTGACACACCTTTCATCTTTAGGATTTCCAGACCAAGAAGAAGTCTGGTTTCTGTTTATATATGCAAGAATATAACGAGGCAGAGAAATATTCAATAAGGAAATAACTCAGTAAATGTTCTAAGAAATGATAAGATATGGGAAAAACTACATAACATAATATTAGAAGACTCTTTCTTTAGAAGCCTCAGATATCCAGACCATTTAAATTTTTAGGTTTGAAATGGAAAAAGCATGCAGACAAAATTATTAGTAGGAAAGAATAAATTTATGTCTTTTTTTTTCTGATACTTTATTCACAGGGCCAGCAATGCTAGAACTTAAAGGTGATTTAATCTGGCCGGGCATTGTGGCTCACACCTGTAATCCCAGCACTTTGGGAGGCCAAGGCAGGCGGATCACGAGGTCAAGAGATCTAGACCATCCTGGCCAACATGGTGAAACCCCGCCTCCACTAAAAATACAAAAATTAGCTGGGTGTGGTGGCACGCGCCTGTAGTCCCAGCTACTCAGGAGGCTGAGGCAGGAGAATCGGGCAAGAGAGCAAGATTCCGTCTCAAAAAAAGGAAAAAGAAAAAAGGTGATTTAATCCATATATCCTATTAAATTAATCTTAAACCTTGGCTTTCTCACAGAAACTGTGTAGGTGATATGTGTCACAGCTAAGTTCTGGCACACTAATTAATTAAATAGTCATCCTGAGCTTTACCCACAAGCCCATCTTTTCACACATTGGTTCAGAATATAAATCTTTAGAGAACTCTGAACACATATTTTTATTTTGTGTACAGTAATGTACTTTCTCATCTTCCAGCTCTGAAGACAGAGGGGAAAAATAAAACATATATTGCTGTATCCCCGAAATGATAGCTTCAGTTTGATGTCACATCCCCTTTGATTATAAGAAAAGATTTTTACAAGTAGTTTTTATAGTCACAGCAATATTCCCCAAACCTCTTACCATCTGTGCCTCTTGAGGAAAATTTAGAAATGTAAGGTTGGTTAAATATTAGAAAATATATTAATGAAATTCAGCACATAAGGTAGATTAATGTGGAGAATTATGTGATTGCCAAAATTAATGTAGGAAGAAAACACATACAAAATCCAACATCAGTTGAATGTTCAACATTCAACATCCAGTTTTACATTTCGTGGTCACTTACTATATGCCAGTTAATCTTTTAAGTGCTGAAAAAATACCAATGAGCAAAATAGACAATTAAAAATTTCTACCTTCTGGAGCTTACATTCTCAATTAAAAATAAAAATAAGCAAACAAAATAAACCCTATTAGCAACCTATAAAGAAGAAAGAAGTTTCTATACTACCTAAAGGATATTTACTAAGAACTACTAAAAGCCCAATAATTAGTTTGAATGTTGAAAATATTTTCTTTAAAAAGAGAAAAAAGATGATGAAGTCCACTAACACTATTTCTATTTCACACTCTACAGAATATCCAGATGAGTCCAATAAGGCAAGAATGAAAAACAAAGCTATAAAAAAACAGAGAAAGAAAAAAAATCTGTCAGTATCCTCAGATGATATGATATGTATGTAGAAAATTCAAAAGAAACCATTTACCACAACTAAAATTAGAATTTTATGGGTACAAAAGGAATAAACAAAACTCAATTACATTTCTATATATCAATTATAAACATTTAGAAAATAAAATTCAAAGAGACTCTTTTAATTGCATTAAAAATGCAAAGTAACTGTGAATAAATCTAAATATGTACAAGATCTTATAGACTATCATAATTTGTATTAAAATATACAATGGAAGATCTATATTGATAAATATATATGTATTTATGTGTAGTGTTTAAGTAATTAAAGTTTTACTAGTCTAAACATTTCTTTCCTTCTAAATGAAATTATTTAATGCCACTTGAATATGAATCTCAATATGTTTTTGGGTGGATAGGTAAGGAGACTTGGCAAGATGTATCTAAAATTTGTATAGAAGAGAAAGAAACAGATCAGCTAACACACTGCTGGAGAATCAAGACCAGATAGGAAAATTTGCTAATTATTATTATAACTTATGGTTATTAATTTTGTTATTAGCATAGGAATAGACAAATAGATCAAGGTAACAAAAGAGAACTCAATAAAAAACACACATATATATGGAAAGTTGAATTTCATAGGCTTGATATTTCAGATCCCCTAGGAAACAAACAACTTGGGTAACTGGTTATCAATACAGATATGTAGGTAGACAGATAGCTATAGATGAATAGATATTGTCATGGATATGTACAATTTAATTAGGAAGTCAGTTTTGCAATTCATATTTATATCACAACAGGATTCTTAATGAGACATTGGTAATAAATCCTAAAGTAAAATATTGATCAATGATAAATTTGGTTTATTTAATATAAAGAATTTATAATCATGAAATGACACCAAATGAAATGGATGAAAATAAAATTTAAAATGAAAATGCAGGCCACAAACCAGGGACAATAGTTGCAAAACATATTATTGACCATTCGTTAGCACCCAGAAAAGATAAAGAATTCTGAGGAATTATTTAGAACAAAAATATAGGAAAATAGGCAAAATAAACAAGCAGAAATGTAAAATGTTGACAAGAATGCTAAGCTCCCATGACAGATAATAAGTATTAGTAGAAATTAAAAATGTTTTAAAAATTCAGCCAATAGAGAAAGGCTATTGCCGTATTTAGTAATGTTCTTTGCATGCTTAAAATTGTCCTAACAATCCTACTTCTATCAGAAATGCTCTAGATGAACTTGAACACATGCAGTAGGAGACATGTAAAAGACTCATTATGGCAGCATTTTCACACAAACAAAAAAACTGAAAATTAAACAAATGAATAAACGCAATTGTTACCAGATACAATCTCTTGAGTGTGAGTTGTCCAAGTTCCTGGCATGTTGAACAAGGAATTAAACAAAACACACAAAACAACAAAAGAATGAGACAGTGAAAGCAGAGGTTTACTGAAGTGAGAATACGCTCCACAGGGTGCAAGCAGTGGATCAAGTGGCTCAAGAGCCCTGGTTGCAAAATTTTCTGGTGTTTAAGTACCTTTTAGAGGTTTCCTATTGGTTATACTCCTATGTGAATGAAGATTTGGTCTGTGGCCAATGAGAGGCCAAAGTGGATTGGCCCCTGGCCAACCAGAGGTTGGAGTGAGTCCACTGGCCTTATGAAGATAAAGGAACAGCCTTCTTGGCCCACGGCAAACCAAAGGCTGGAGTGAATTGGCACCTTACACAAATGAAGGAGTGGCCCACCTTGGCCCGTGCCCAATCAGAGGAACTTTACATTTTACATTTGTGAGGCAGCGGAAGGTGGGTGCTGTAGGAGGAGTAGCCTCTCATCCTTTGTTACCTGGGTGTGGAAAGGTGGGATTTTCCTTTTGATCAGTCCTAGAAAGTCAGCATGAATTGGGCTTAGGTTCCCCACCTCCAGAGCTTATTCTCCTGCCTCACAATGGACGAGTAAATTATGATGCATTCAGACAATAGAATACAATAAAGCAGTAAAAATGAATAAACTGTAGCTACATTTATTGATATGGACAGATCCCAAGTTTAATATGGATTTTGAATATTATACTAAAACTGATTAATTGATGTTTCATTAATTTGGATTTCAAATTAATTGGAATTTATGTATTATTTAGAGATACATCAATTAAGTTTAAAGAGTAGTAAAATAATAACAAAAATTCAGGTCAGTGGTGTTGAGAGACAATCTCTATGCATCTGGCTTGTTTCTGCATATCTTCTGAAAATAAACGTTGACAACTTTTGTTCTGAAATGTGTTTTCAAGGATGTCTGTGTAGACACCAGCCTTGAACGACAGAGTATCTCCCTCTGGGGAAGAGGAATATTCTGCTTGGTATCAAGAATGATAAAGATTGTCTTCCTCTGGGGCAAAGACGGGGAAGATCTCCTTGAAGTCCCCTCAAAATATTGTGGTTTTTTTTTTTTTTTTTGAGACGGAGTCTTGCTCTGTCGCCCAGGCTGGAGTGCAGTGGCGCAATCTCGGCTCACTGCAAGCTCCGCCTCCCAGGTTCACTCCATTCTCCTGCCTCAGCCTCTCCGAGTAGCTGGGACTACAGGCGCCCGCCACCACGCCCGGCTAACTTTTTGTATTTTTTAGTAGAGACGGGGTTTCACCGTGGTCTCGATCTCCTGACCTCGTGATCCGCCCGCCTCGGCCTCCCAAAGTGCTGGGATTACAAGCGTGAGCCACCGCGCCCGGCCAATATTGTGGTTTTCTAACCTGGAGTTACTCAACTGAAAGGCAAGCCATCTGTACATAAAATTTCTCTCCAGTATTCACATCATCTTCATGGGACTTAAGGAATAGGTCAACAGGCCGAGGAATGGAAATATGAAATTTATGCTGTCTACTCTGGCGTAAGTAATACAGACCTTTGCCTCTGTCCTAGGAATGCTGTGTCTTCTACCAGCATCCACAAAGCTATAATAGGCTAATTAAGCTTGCAGGCAGAGTAACATCTTTGACCCTTCATAGTTCTTGACAAATGGAAAAGTCTAGTAGGAAACAGAAGAATGCAATTATGAGTCTCACATGTAGGACTTCTTTTTGGGGGAAATGTTTCATTTATTGCCTTGGGTGGTAAATTCGTATAAATATATGTACATTATCGTAAAATGCATAACATAAAGGCAAATAGATGAAAATTAAAATTATTAATAACCCAGTTTCATTAGAGTCACTGCTGCAAATATTTTAGAGTCAAATAATTCCAGGGCCTTTCTTTCAGAAAAAAAAATTTATATTTTATATATGATTTAAATAAAGTTAATATTTTACTGTCATATTGATTTAAATAACATTTTAGATGTCTATTTTTCATCTTAAATATATTGCTTTTTATATTGTAGTTCTTAATGATTGTAGATTGTTATATGGATTTACCATAATTTATTTAGTGAATTTTCTATTGTTGAACACATATTTGGTTTTGTCTTTCATCCATGGCTTCTAATTCATTCAATGAAATTCATACTAAAGTAGCCTTCTCCATGTGCAGCTGCAGAGATGTACACCAGTTCTGGGAATGCGTTAACACATAGCGTTAAATATAGCTCAATGGTGACTCACAGTATAATAACACAGGTCAGGGAATGCTGGGTACTAGAGAGTTTAAATATAACTGCTCTAATGACAACAGTCTCCATTTCAAAGAACATATTTGGAAAGAAATTCTCGATGGAATGAATATATATTGTTTTACTCCTAAGAGGATGACGATAGATACGTATGACAAGTATGGTGTCTATATACATCATTCATACTTTGATATATCACTTCCTTTGGCACATGGGATATTCATGTGCCCAAGCAAAGTAAGAACAAGACAAATCATTGGGAGGACATGGAATGAAGCTTTACATTTTCTGAGCAAGGAATACACTTTGGGTTTAATTTTGACATGTGAGAAAAAGAAGAGTGACAGGTTTTTTGTTTGTTTGTTTTAATGGAAGAACTGACAATTGACAAGCTCCTTGGAGAACTGCTAGATGCTATTAACTATGGAAAATCAACTTTACATTAGTTGTAATCAGAGAATGGTGTGAATGTATACAACTACTGGATATTTTAATACATTTACACAAGTAGAATTTAATCTCCTGTTGTTCATAACAGATGACTTTTGGGGGCAGGAAACATGGGACAGACCAGTAAGCAAAGAAGTTATAAGTTGAAATTTTTCTCATTTTAATGACACTGGTTATTTCTCTCAATTAATTCTATAAAGTCTAGTTATAATAGTATGATTACTCGTAGATGATTTATCGAAAATATTTAGAGCCAAATATGTTAGAAGTATGTGGAATTCTTCATATTTTAAACAGGAAATATGGTGCACAGATCTTATATTATATATTCACAATAGTATTGACACAGCACTCCATAATCAAACTCTATAATATAGCTGTAGTGAAATACATGAACGTTCACTAAACTCTACACTAAAGAGAAATAAAGACTATAAAGAACCATATATCTTTCAAGTTTTGCTCTCAAATGAATTTGCTGCATAATTACATACAAATTTTGGTTTATGGGGCTTTTTAGGATTTTGGAATTGTGTATGAAGCAGTGTATTTCAGTGTGCTGTGACACAAATTAGCACAGCATAGCACAACAGAGTATATAATACTTTTCATATATTGAATAATTAATATCATATATGATAGTTGCAGACATCTCAAATATGATCAGTCTGTCAAAAATATTTATATGCCATTTGGATCTTAGCTTTATTTTACATACTATACAAGACACATTACAAAACATCAGATAAGATACATGCATCTGCATGCTATTAAATTGAAAGTGGCCATGTTTACAATTTAGTAACATTATATCGTAATATATATTTAGCTATACAAAACATATTATTTCTGGCTCCATAAAATGAAGAAAACTTGGCAAGTTATGGTTTATACTGCTACTTATTTTCTGTGCTTAATTTCTGGCAAGCCAGAACATATTCATGGATAAAAACAACACGCTAGGGAACTAATACACAGAAAACTATGTTCTGAAGCAGGTTGTGGTGTTGCATGCCTGCAGACTCAGGTATTTGGGAGACCAAAGCGGAACGACTGCTTGAGCCCAGGAGTTCCAGGCTGTAGTGTGCATAATTCCATCTGTGAGTACCTACTGCACTCCAGCCTGGGCAACATAGTGAGACTCAGTATTTAAAAGAAGTAAAAACAAAGTAAATTTAAAAATAGAAATTTTAGTTATTTTAAGCAAAGAAAACTATATTCTGTATCAATGAAACCAACATCCTCAGATGCATGTCTAGATTGGTTAATGTCATGCATTCTGCTGCAGGTGCTATCTTTCACTATCAGATTAGATGCTAAAACCATTGCACACAAGACCCAGATAACTTATAAAGTTGAACTTTTCTATGATGTTGCTTGATACCATGAAATACAGAAGCACTATTTTCAGCTGCAAAATCTTTCTTACCTTAAAATATTTTTTGCAAGAATTCAAGTACAATAATAATACTAGCTGCCAAAAATTATTGAGCATCGCCTTTGCATTAATCATTATTCTTGATTCTTTACTTGTAATATTAGATTTAATGCTTACTACATCTTCGTGTAGAATATTATTAGTATCTACGTACTATTCACAAGGGATCTTGCCTAGAAAAGCAAAGACCTTTACCCAAGGCTGTGCAGATAAAAAGGGATATACCCAGTTTGGAATGAGGTTCTGTGTGACCACAGACATTTGCTCTAGAACACTCAATTGTTTTTATCTCTTTACTATGGTGATATTAAACCTTGGGTGTTTGTTAGTTAACAAGAGAATATCACCAAAACACATACATGATTGCTCTATTTGTTCATTTCACGGTAACTACTAGCTTTTCACAGCATTTCATGTGTTCAGAATGATGCTAAAGGCAAATTCAATTTTTAAAATAATTTATTTGGGGCGTTATTTAAACCAGTAAAAGGAATTAACTTAAAAAGGTATTCAGAAGTATTCAGAGTGATTATTAAGGCAGTTAATAAACATCCTTTCGTAAAGCAATAAAACAACAGGAACCTGAGGATGCTGGCTATTCACTATCTAAGCTGAATTATCAAAGCAATAAATGAAAAGTGCTGCAGTAAGCAGCCTCAGCAAACAAGAAATTAAGCATTTTTAAAATAAAAATAAAGAATTCTATGACAAGAGATCAAGAAGAAAGAATAAAAACTGTGGAGCTCCAAATTCTATGCTCTTCCTCTGTTAACTAATCCATATAATACTTCACAGGTAGGTAAATATTAATCTCCCCAATTTGTAGTTAAGAGAACTGTGAGATTCTGTGAAATCACGTTATTTGTTCAAACCTTCAGCTTAAGTCTGTTGATAGACCAGAATCTCTAGGCAAATACCACAAGATCACACAGTGACTAAGTTCATCCTTTGTGTGAACAGATAATATGGACTGAATTTTCACAGGGATTGAAATAAGTAACACAATTTTACATACATACATACATATATACACACACATATACACAAAATCCAATTCTTAAGTATCTCAATGGGTACTACTGATATAACTGAATACATTTTTAAGAGATTTTGTGTAACTGACCTCTTCCTGTTAAAGAAAGAGCGGGGGGTGGGGAGAGAGAGAGAGAGAGAGAGAGAGAGAGATTGATTTAGGTGGATTAAAGTAAAATGACTTGAATAAAAAAACCGCTGATTATTTAAAGAACTAGAACACAGGTTTTTTATTCCTTGTCCAGAACTCCTAGATTTTTTTTTTCATTTGGAAGGTATCTTCAAGTTCTCATCAACTCTGTCACCAGGGCTTTATCTTCAAAATATTCTTCAGAGATTAATTTCATTAGAAAAAATTGCAAAGTAATATAATATTTTGCTTTTGTACAAATATTTCAGTTTAGCAGTAACATATTTCCTCTAAATGCAAATAAAACTCTCAATGGCACAATATGTTTTGTTAATTTAGAAAAAATTTTCTACTTATTAGTTGGTTGTCATTGGAACAAAGAAAAACAAAAACAAAACAACAACAACAACAAAAATCCATCAGCACAGATCTAATGATTTGAAAGCCTCTTGATGATATGAACACTGCAATTTAGGTTCATATGAAGAACAAAATGCACTGATAAATAAATAATGGATAATAACATAGAAAATAAACTCGAGTTTAAAAATCATTTAATTGATTCAAAATATTCATACTGACTGAGATTCCTCCATGTCCAAACATGGCATTAATATAGAGACAAGGACACCATATCCAACTCATGTTCTATAGTTACTTCCAATCCTATGGAAATCTTTGTCAAGAGCCTACTATGTGCTATTATCCTTGGAAGCTTCCTTATATTTCATATTCAAAAAGAGGTAAAAGTAGAGAAAACCATATTTTGTTCACCAAGTTTCCTGAAACCTACAATTAAAAGAGTGAAAATAAATGGTAGCTTTCAGAAATCTTTGAGTATTCACCAAGTTGACTGTCCTCTTGTGATGGCATCACAAAGGGTGATGATGAGCAGGTCTAAAAGAACGGAAAAGGTCTGGTAGATGCAATGACTGAGTAGTAGAGATAGAGACAGGGTTTGAAGAATGAATCAGGAATATGTAGTTGTGCAGACAAGAGGTTACTTAACAAATTGACAAATTGTTTTATGTCATGTCCATAGAAGTCAGGTTGTGTCCTGAGGGCACAGATCCAAGAGAAAAAAGAAAATGAAGACTTCGGCTATGAAAGATAAAAGTAGGTAGATTTGGTTTCTAGGCAATAGGTTGTCATTTTCATTTTTAAAATATTTTCCTTGACTGTGACTACATGTGCGACATAGATGAGCAGAAGAAAACAAAGATTCAGCTTGATTACAATCCCAGTTTGGAACAAATGAAACAATTCTCAATTATCTCATATTGGGTATGGAGAATAAAATTTGAAGTTAGTAATGAACTCTTATACACTCTTATTTCTGAGTGTTATTACACATGAGGAGTACTGAAGTTAATAGTTTGACCTCCAGACCCATTCAAGTCACAGCTGAGCTGCTTAGTAACACAGGATTTAGAGAGTTACATAACTTCTCTGAACATCACTTTCTGATTTCTAGTGTTGAAATCTCATTTGATTGCAATAATTATTAATGGGGGAAATTCAGATAAAATACAGAGCCATATAAAGCTGATAGTAAAAGCTTAATAAAAATTTAGCTATTACTGTAATTAAAATTAATCAGTAATTGATAATGGTTACAAGTTTGGGTTGGATTTTTTTGGACAAGACTCCAGATCCATGGAATAAATCAACAAATAATGGTTAATAAGCAAGTAGAGTTTTTGATTGCATCTTTAAACAGTAACTTATAATAATTTCCCCAGGAAACTATCTACAACATAACTCATGACCCTGTTTATACCTATCAGTATATTTAAAAAGTGACACAGCATAATGAAAATAGCAGTTGTCTCTCTTGAAAACTGATGTACCTGAATTGGAACCCTAATCTCCTGCTACCTTAATAGTTTGATTGAATTTCTTATATCATCAGTTTTGTCATCAGCAAAATGGCAGTTACGGTAATTCCTACTTAAAAGAGTCATTATAAGGATTATGCTAGATGAAATAAATTAATATTTTCAGAAACACTTAAAACAGCACATGTTACATAGTGTTACGTAAGTGGTTTTCAAGTGAATTATGCCAACACTATTCTTTTTTTTTTTTTTAATTTATAAAGAAAAAGAAGTTTAATGGACTCACAGTTCCACGTGGCTGGGGAGGCCTCACAATCATGGCAGAAGGAGGAGCAAAGGCATGTCTTTTTTTTTTTTTTATTATACTTTAGGTTTTAGGGTACATGTGCACAATGTGCAGGTTTGTTACATATGTATCCATGTGCCATGTTGGTTTGCTGCACCCATTAACTCGTCATTTAGCATTAGGTATATCTCCTAATGCTGTCCCTCCCCATCCCCCCACCCCACAACAGTCCCCAGAGTGTGATGTTCCCCTTCCTGTGTCCATGAGTTCTCATTGTTCAATTCCCACCTATGAGTGAGAACATGCGGTGTTTGGTTTTTTGTCCTTGCGATAGTTTACTGAGAATGATGTTTTCCAGTTTCATCCATGTCCCTACAAAGGATATGAACTCATCATTTTTTATGGCTGCATAGTATTCCATGGTGTATATGTGCCACATTTTCTTAATCCAGTCTATCGTTGTTGGACATTTGGGTTGGTTCCAATCTTTGCTATTGTGAAGAGTGCCACAACAAACATACGTGTGCATGTGTCTTTATAGCAGCATGATTTATAGTCCTTTGGGTATATACCCAGTAATGGGATGGCTGGGTCAAATGGTATTTCTAATTCTAGAACCCTGAGGAATCGCCACACTGACTTCCACAATGGTTGAACTAGTTTACAGTCCCACCAACAGTGTAAAAGTGTTCCTATTTCTCCACATCCTCTCCAGCACCTGTTGTTTCCTGACTTTTTAATGATGGCCATTCTAACTGGTGTGAGATGGCATCTCACTGTGGTTTTGATTTGCGTTTCTCTGATGGCCAGTGATGATGAGCATTTTTTCATGTGTTTTTTGGCTGCATAAATGTCTTCTTTTGAGAAGTGTCTGTTCATGTCCTTTGCCCACTTTTTGATGGGGTTATTTTTTTCTTGTAAATTTGTTTGAGTTCATTGTAGATTCTGGATATTAGCCCTTTGTCAGATGAGTAGGTTGCAAAAATTTTCTCCCATTCTGTAGGTTGCCTGTGCACTCTGATGGTAGTTTCTTTTGCTGTGCAGAAGCTCTTTAGTTTAATTAGATCCCATTTGTCAGTTTTGGCTTTTGTTGCCATTGCTTTTGGTGTTTTAGACATGAAATCCTTGCCCACGCCTATGTCCTGAATGGTATTGCCTAGGTTTTCTTGTAGGATTTTAATGGTTTTAGGTCTAACATGTAAGTCTTTAATCCATCTTGAATTAATTTTTGTATAAGGTGTAAGGAAGGGATCCAGTTTCAGCTTTCTACATATGGCTAGCCAGTTTTCCCAGCACCATTTATTAAATAGGGAATCCTTTCTCCATTTCTTGTTTTTGTCAGGTTTGTCAAAGATCAGATAGTTGTAGATATGTGGCATCATTTCTGAGGATTCTGTTCTGTTCCACTGATCTATGTCTCTGTTGTGGTACCAGTACCATGCTGTTTTGGTTACTGTAGCCTTGTAGTATAGTTTGAAGTCAGGTAGCATGATGCCTCCAGCTTTGTTCTTTTGGCTTAGGATTGACTTGGCAATGTGGGCTCTTTTTTGGTTCCATACGAACTTTAAAGTAGTTTTTTCCAATTCTGTGAAGAAAGTCATTGGTAGCTTGATGGGGATGGCATTGAATCTATAAATTACCTTGGGCAGTATGACCATTTTCATGATATTGATTCTTCCAACCCATGAGCATGGAATGTTCTTCCATTTGTTTGTATCCTCTTTTATTTCATTGAGCAGTGGTTTGTAGTTCTCCTTGAAGAGGTCCTTCACATCCCTTGTAAGTTGGATTCCTAGATATTTTATTCTTTTTGAAGCAATTGTGAATGAGAGTTCACTCATGATTTGGCTCTCTGTTTGTCTGTGATTGGTGTACAAGAATGCTTGTGATTTTTGCCAACACTATTCTTACATAGATCTTATTCAAGAGAGAGAGCAAAAGCAGGAATCAGAGAGAGCAAAGCAAAACATGCACGTGCACGCATGCACACACACAAACACACCCCCACACAGAGATCACAATTCAGGAAACAGGATGCTATTGTATCATTTAGATGTGTTATTAGTTTTTAAACTTCTCATATTGTTTATTGTTAAAAGGCTTTTGGGTAGGCAATATCTCTGCTAAATTACAGTCACAATAATTATGTTATTTCTCTCAAAGAACAACTGATAAGTTCTTTTTTAAAAAGTGTTAAGGATAATCACAGTTAAGTTTAAGATGATGAACATCTTAGGTCAATCAATGCTATCAATACCTTAAGATTCCTACTTCTATTGTTTAGGATGGCAAAGATAACAGCTAAGCAGTTGCACTATTAAAATTGTAGAGTTTAGGGACACTGCAATTCCATTCCTCTTTGCTGGGTAGACAAAAGTGAACTACAACAATTCACTTTATTAGATTCAGACAGGTTAATATGAACTCAATATTCAAAACCATCTAATATAGGGCCACAGAATTAACTATGTCTTCCCTTACAAGATCACTTAGAATTCAAATACTAGAATAATAACAAAAATCACGGTTAGAAAAGTAACTACTTTAATATAACTGTATATCTGGCTTGCATGGTTAATTGTGCACAGCACAATTTTGGGGCTGTGCCTATCTTTAATTTTAGAGAAGCTTGTGATTTCTTCAAGTAATTTTAAAGTTCAAGTAATAAACCTTTTTTAAGTTAGTATTTTTTTCCTCTCTACTTACCTTCATGACCTAATTTAAATTCAAAATTTACTGAGGCATACAAGAAGAGCTGTTATTTTGCATATGGGACTGGAAAATGAAATGGCGGTATCCCTGTTATATGAGAAAATGAGATAAATCCAAGTTGCTTTGCATTCATAAAGTAGCAATGAGCTAAAAATCCCACAGTCAGATTCACACAGACACATTTATGCAAAAAAATTTAAATCACATTCTACAGTAAGAAGCCACTTTGGGGAATATTTTTTATCTATTCACCATTTTTTCAACAGTCTCTCTCCCTCCCTCCTTCTCTCTCTCTCTCTCCCATCCTTCTCATTCACTCTCTTTCCTTTTTAAAATTTCCATGACAGTTTCTAATGTTCATCATCTTAGACTTAACTGTGATTATCCTTAACAATTTTTAAAAGAGAACTTATCAGTTGTTATTTAAGAGAAATAATATAATTATTGTGATTGTAATTTAGCAGAGCTATTACCTACTCAAAAGCCTTTTAACAATAAACAAAATGAGAAGTTTAAAAACTAATAACACATGTAAATGATACAGTGAGACAATATTCTGGCCAAAATATACCCCAGATTTATTATAGAAAACAAAAATAGACTAGGGATCTGCTCTACATTTCCAGCAATTGAAAAAGAAGAGAAAAACAAGAAGAAACAGCAACCAACTGTTTACTGGATATGGGTCATGAAGGTATATGCAAACTAACAGCCTATTGCCTTCATCAGCTTTGCAACCTTACCGAAGCTTTGGAAGGTATCAGAGCATATTCTTGGCATATATTATTCTCTCCTCCAAGACCTTGCTAAATCTTTACTTACCCTATGTGATTTAAACATTCCACAGGAGTGGCAATATCCATACATTAATATGGTTGCTTTTCTATATAAGCATGTCACTATTAAACCAGCATAATTGAGGTAAATGTGTTACATTACTTTTCATTATTGGATTTAGTTGTGTTGGAAAATTCTTATTCTTTTATCCAGATTTCTTCTGATTAAAAGCTTACATATTTAAGACAACATATTGCAACAGATACTTCTATAATCTATAGCTATGAAAAAGAATGTAAATTGTACATAAATCTCACTCTAATATTAATTTCATTCAAATAATATTGAAAGCAGAAGTGGGATAATGCTTCCAAAGTTTAGGCCACTCTGGTAACATATTCTAACATTGCTTTTTCTTTTATATAGTCTGCAAATTTTGTTGACATGTCTTAGAGAATTCCACATAAAAATGTGGAAGGGAAAGCCACATTCCCAACAAATCCCTTCCAAAACTCTAATGAAAAGATACCTTTCTGACAAGATGCACTAAAAATTACATCATGTAATTAGCATTTATGACTCACATGCACATTAATAATCTTCATCATTATGTTATATTTGGAGCATATCACCATTTACAAAGTTTTTATTATTCATTGGAACTTCACAAGGTGCCAAGCAGATCCAGTTAATCAATGAGTCATATAAATATATCTCCCCACCAACCCATACAGAGGTGCATGCGTGCGTGCATGCGCGCGCACACACACACACACACACACACACACACACACACACGCTCTTTGCTTCCTCTGTATTCTCACTGCTAATGCAGTATCTTTCTTTCCTTGGTCAATAAACTTCCAAATGATAGCTGGTTTCCAGATGTTCTCTGGTTAGCTCCTCCTCTACACTACACCTATATTAGTTTTCTAGAAGACAGTTTTATAAAGACATTCTTAGTGATTCTTCTTTGGTTAAAAGACAAATCTCAATTTCTGAACAGACAAGACTTGCAAGAATCTTTAATGACCTCCAAACTTGCTATTCAGCATCTCCTGCTTCCCCTTCTCCATTCATGTGCTGGTTGCTCCAGCTAAAAGCAAACTGCTTACTATTGCCCGTATTCTTTACTATTCCCACTCTTTTGGACCTGCAATGTTTAGCAGACATTATGCCATCACCCTAGAGTGATTTTTCTCATGAAAACTTACTAGGTATTACTTTTCTAGTTTATCCATAACCTTGTCTAGAGATACATGTACAAGAAAATACCTGAGATTTCTTTCTGAGACTCCTGGTGGAGTAAGTTGTCCTCATAAGAAGTCAAATTTTATTTGTTTTCAATTTTATACCATGTTTTATATTATAGCATGACCAAATACATACTTGAGACTCCTGTCAAAAATGTAGATTTGTGGAAAGGACAGTTAATTTCCTAAGCTATAGCTACATTGACTGCTTCTGATCAGGGTGCATAATATCTGTTATAAATGACATACAAAATACCATTCTTTATTCACATTTGCATTTATTTATTCTAACATTGAGAGGAGCAATTTTATCTTCTCTTTCAAATTTTGAATGCTTTAATCTTTAATGACTTCACTAGCTGGGATTTGGTAAAAGAACAGGTTGAAAATGAGGTTTCACAAAGAACTCATCTTTGAAAATCTTTCTGAATCTTTAATAAACTCTCAAGGTTGTTCAAAATGACACCAGGGTCATAAAATATTATTAGGTTTTACAACTGCACATCTTGGGTGGGAACTAGTTGGCCAGAGCTTGGAGGGGAGATAAGCGGTTCCGTTAAATTCTCTTTTATATAATACCTGGTGCTGCAAGGGAACCTTGTGGGTATCTAGTATTATTTCAAGATAATGAATATATAAAAAAGCACTATGGCAGGCAAAATTTTTAATCTTACTTTGTTCTCTTCCTATGTCACAGAGAGTTCTGAGCAGCACAGTGCTGCTTGATTGCAATGCTAGGGAAAATTCACTCAAGCATGTTCTTAGGGGTCAATTTTTAAATTATAAAATGAAGTTTGATCAACGTTTGCAATAGCCTGTTGTTTAAAGTCCATTTGCTGTAATGATCATTGCTTAATGTTGTCTCTGTCTTTTCTACTCAAAGCTTAATTCATGGTCTGGCGGCTTTACCAGCATCACCTGAGAATTCATTAGAACTCCAGAGTTTCAGATCCCATGTCAGATACACTGAAGTAAAATCTGCATTTTAACAGGATCTTCAGTTGACTAAGTGCAGCTTAAAGTTTGAGAGGCACTAAGCCATCAAGGAGCATAATTTTCTGGATTCTATTAGTTTGATACAACCTAAGACAATAAGACTTAGAATGTAAAATTGAAATATTAAATTATTCATTCATAACACACTAAGAGAGAAAATGTTTGCTGCCTATTTCTAGAGTGTTGTTGACCAACAAATCATATTTATCTTAATAGTCTCCTCTTATGAGTTGAGCAATTTTATGTGTAGCACTTTTGATCACATTTTATACTTTGTATTTTAGTTATGTATGTGCAAGCTTCATTTATTAAGGAGTTATTTGAAATAACTGAATATAGGAACTTATTTTATACCTCATAGGACCTGGAAAACAAGCTTCCTAACATTCAGAAGTTATTATTATTCCATAGCATAGATCGATTCTTCACTGAAAAATAAATATTAGTTTAAAAACTATTTTTAAAACTATTTAAAAATTCATAAGGAACCAAAGTGTCTGAATAGCCAAGTAAATCCTAAGCCAAAAGAACAAAGCTGGAGGCATCACATTATCTGACTTCAAACTACACTACAAGGCTCCAGTAACCAAAACAGCATGGTACTGGTACCAAAACAGCATGGTACTGGTACAAAAACAGGCATATAGACCAATGAAACAGAATAGAGAGCCCAGAAATAATGTCAAACACCTAAAACCATCTGATCTTTGACAAAGCTGACAAAAACAAGGATTGGGGAAAAGACTCCCTATTCAATAAATGCTGCTGGAATAATTGGCTAGCCATATGCAGAAGAATGAATTTGGACCCTTTCTTTACACCATATACAAAAATTAACTCAAGATGAATTAAAGACTTAAATGTAAAACCTGAAACTATAAGGCTGGGTGCTGTGGCTCAGGCCTGTAATCCCAGCACTTTGGGAGGCCGAGGCAGGCGGATCACAAGGTGAGATCGAGACCATCCTGGCTAACAGGGTGAAACCCCGTCTCTACTAAAAATACAAAAATTAGCCGGGCGTGGCAGGGTGCGCCTGTAGTCCCAGCTACTTGGGAGGCTGAGGCAGGAGAATGGCGTGAACTCAGGAGGCGGAGCTTGCAGTGAGCGGAGATCACGCCACTGCACTCCAGCCTGGGTGACAGAGCAAGACTCTGTCTCAAAAAAAAAAAAAAAAAAAAAAACCTGAAACTATAAAAACCATGAAAGACAACCTAGGCAATACCATCCTGGACATAGGAAAAGGCAAGTATTGCATGACAAAAACACCAAAAGCAATCACAAAAAAAGCAAAAACTGACAAGTGGGATCTAATTAAGCTTAAGAGCTTCTGCACAGCAGAAGAAACTATCAACAAACAGAAAATCTACAGAATAGGAGAAAATATTTACAAACTGTGTAATATTATCTGACAAAAGTCTAATGTCCAGCATCTATAAAGAACTTAAATAAATTTACAAGAGAAAAACGGGCTCATTAAAAAGTGGGCAAAGTACACGAAGAGACAGTTTTCAAAAGAATACATTCATGTGGCCAACAAGCATATGAAAAAAACTCAACATCACTGATCACTAGAGAAATGCAAATCAAAACCACAATGAGATACTATCTCACACCAGTCAGAATGGCTATTATTAAAAAGCCAAAAAATAACAGATGCTGGTGAGGTTGCTGAATAAAGGGAACACTTATACACTGTTGGTGGGAGACTAAATTAGTTCAACCACTGTGGAAGACAGTGTGATAATTCCTCAGAGAGCTAAAAGCAGGGCTACCATTTGACCTAACAATCCCATTACTGGGTATATACCCAGAGGAATATAAATCATTCTACCATAAAGACACATGAACACGAATGTTCATTGCAGCACTGTTCACAATAGCAAAGACACGGAATCAACTTAAATGCCCATCAGTGACAGACTGGATAAAGAAAATGTGGTATATATACACCATGGAATACTATGCAGCCATAACAAATAACAAGATTATGTCTTTTGTGGGAACATGAATGGAGCTGGAAGCTATTTTCCTTAGAAAACTAATGCAGAAACAGAAAAACAAATGCCAAGTGTTCTCACTTATACTAGGAGCAAAATGATGAGAACTCATGAACACAGAAACGGAAACAACAGGCACTGCGGTGTTGAGGGTGGGAGGAGGAAGAGAAGCAGGAAAGATAACTATTGGGTACCAGGCTTAATACTTGTTGATGAAATAATTTGTACAACAAACCTCGTTGACACAAGTTTACCTATGTAAAAAACCTTCACATACACCCGCAAAAGTAAAATAAAAGCTAAAAAAAAAAGAAAAAAGAAATATTAGTTTATCTTCGGATATTTATTTTACATATTATGTATTTTAATATCTTTTTATAATTTTTTATGTTGAGTGCTCATATTATCTAAATATATATTAGTAACATTTATAGTTTTATTAATCTGATTTATGCACATATTTTAAAAATATATATTAATTATCTACTTTATGCCAGGCTATGTTCTATATGGTTGGGAAGCTGTGGTGAACAAGAGAGCCAAAACTTCCTCTTCTTGTGTAGATAACATTTTAGTGGGGAAAACAAAAAACAAATAAAAATCAAATTATGGCTGGGCACAGGGGCTCACGCCTTTATTCCCAGCACTTTGGGAGGCCAAGGCAGGTGGATCACCTGAGGTCAAGAGGTCGAGACCAACCTGGCCAACATGGTGAAACCCCATCTCTACTCAAAATACAAAAATTATCTGAGAGTGGTGGCTCACACCTGTAGTCCCAGCTACTCGGGAAGCTGAGGCAGGAGAATTGCTTGAACCTGGGAGGTGGAGGTTGCAGTGAGCTGAGATCGCACCCCTGCACTCCAGCCTGTGCACAGAGTGAGACTCTGTCACAAAAATAAATAAATAAATAAATAAATAAATAAATAAATAAATACTTGGCAATATTTGTTTTAGAGAAAAATAAACCAGGAATTTTAATAAGGGATGCAGAAATAATAGAAAAGGGGATGGATGTGGTCCCACCGAGCTTTATAGGGACTAGAATGTAGGACTGAAGATAAATCTTAGATGCTCCAGTTTTTATGATGATTGATAGAAATGGGAGAAAAAAAAGACATAAAGAAATTAATTTGGATAATCTTGATACAGATAATGATGGAAGACTTATGAGTATTGGGAAGTGGTCAGAGAGAGTAGGGTCTTACTAGGATGACAAAGCCCTGTTTTCATTCTTAGCAAGATGACTGAGAGGCTAGGAATAGGTTGGTTTATCGGGCACATGCAGATTTCTAGGGTTTCATTTGAATCATATTTCTAAAAGCAAGTCTTGTCTAGGTCTCATCTGATCCTCACTTAAACATATGATTCAGAAATTACTATCCTTAATTCATAATGAACAAACAAAAAGCCAGAGATTAATTACTTTTAGTTGGCAACACAGGTTTGCTAACACCAAGGCAAGCAACAGACCACACTGTCTACTGTGACATAAAATAAATAACATTTACACTGATATAAAATTTAGATTTTTCTGATGACCAGTGATGATGAGCATTTTTTCATGTGTCTGTTGGCGGCATACATGTCTTCTTTTGAAAAGTGTCTGTTCATATCCTTTGCCCAGTTTCTGATTGGGTTGTTTGATTTTTTCTTGTAAATTTGTTTAAGTTCTTTGTAGATTCTGGATATTAGCCCTTTGTCAGATGGGTATGTTGCAAAAATTTTCTCCTATTCTGTAGGTTGCCTGTTCACTCTGATGGTAGTTTCTTTGGCTATGTAGAAGCTCTTTAGTTTAATTAAATGTGCAAATCAAAACCACAATGAGATACCATCTCACACCAGTTAGAATGGCCATCATTAAAAAGTCTGGAAACAACAGGTGCTGGAGAGGATGTGGAGAAATAGGAATGCTTTTACACTGTTGGTGGGACTGTAAACTAGTTCAACCATTGTGGAAGACACTGTGGCGATTCCTCAGGGATCTAGAACTAGAAATACCATTTGACCCAGCCATCCCATTACTGGGTATATACCCAAAGGATTATAAATCATGCTGCTATAAAGACACATGCACACATATGTTTATTGCGGCACTATTCACAGTAGCAAAGACTTGGAACCAACCCAAATGTCCATCAATGGTAGACTGGATTAAGAAAATGTGGCACCTATACACCATGGAATACTATGCAGCCATAAAAAATGATGAGTTCATGTCCTTTGTAGGGACATGGATGAAGCTGGAAACCATTCTAAGCAAAACGTCGTGAGGACAAAAAACCAAACACTGCATGTTCTCATAGGTGGCAACTGAACAATGAGAACACTTGGACACAGGGTGGGGAACATCACACACTGGGGCCTGTCATGGGGTAGGGGGCTGGGGGAGGTATAGCATTAGGAGAAATACCTAATGTAAATGACGAGTTAATGGGTGCAGCAAACCAACACGGCACGTGTATACATATGTAACAAACCTGCACGTTGTACCCTAGAAGTTAAAGTATAATAAAAAAATTAGATATCACCCCAAACATATCATTAATTCACACCAGTAAAACAGAGACAATGTAAGAAACAGAAGCATCCTTTCTGCTGCCATAGTCCATGAACCAAAAGCTTTCTGGGTCTGCCTTCAAGGTTTTACAAGGCCATTTGTTAGAATACTATAGTGATTCACGATTCCCACTCTTAGAAATCTTTCCCGGTTTGTGAGATCTAAACCAAAATCAATTTTACTAGGCAGGAATGTTAGGCAGAGGAGAAATGATAAAGTAAAGCAGAAATCCCTTGTCAGGAGAACAGTTTGAGTTATCTGGAATGTCCAAAATGGCTTACTCATATACATTCACATCTTCACACTATAAACAAGTTATGCTTCTTTCCAGTGCTTTAGCTTCAAGGCAGTCAGGCCTAGTGAGATGTTAAACTGAAATGGCAGGGAGGCTAACACAGTGTCACAAAGGAAGCAGTTCGCCTCACTATTTCTAAATAAGGGCACTCATCCTTGAGACCACTAGCTTCTCTGCATGAAGTAGAAGTTTCTGCTTCCTTGTACTTCTGCTCACATATCAAACATTTAAAATAGCCTCAAGTAATGAAAGCCTGGAAAGCTTTTGAAAGTGAACATATACTAGCTGGCAAATCTTGGCTTTTCATATTCTCCAGGTAAAGTGTTCAGCTTCTGCCCTCTTTAACACTGCATTGTAGTGGTCATTTTCAACATTATCTTGTGTAATGGCTCTGATCCCTCAAGAATGATGGATGCCTGCCTTTCCTGTAAATGGTTTAACACCACTAATGTAAAAGGGAATAAGGACTGTCAGTACCGGACATTGCTGAAAAGCAACTGATTATCTGGCTTTTCAGCTCCCAGTTCTATGGAAATCACCCTCAGTCAGATAGCCATGTGGTTATTATCTGCTTCTGAAACTTTTAATATTATTCTGTGATGGCTTTGTAAGTCTCAGGTTAAATTTAAATAACATTTCAACTCCCCTAATTATTCCCAAAGCCTGCATTTATTATCTAATTAATCAATAATCATTTGTAGCCCAACTTTTATTTCAATGAAAACTACTTGGGGACCCATGGAGGAAAAAAATGTGGTCTCTGTAATTTGTATCTTATTAGGTGTATGGTTGTACAGCTGAAACCAGAAAAACATTTTTAACAAAATAAAAATAGACCCAAGAAATAACTACTTCTTCCTCTGACTTCTGCTGAGTCTTCAGAGCAAGACTATCTATCTATCTATTTATCTATCTATCTATCTATCTATCTATCACTTATTTATCTATCTATATCTATCTATCTATCTGGATATGTACCTGTGTGACTATCTATCTATATATTTTTATCTCTCTATCTCCCTGTCATCTATAATCCATTTACATAACTATTTGTTAACAGTATGGAATTGATAAAGAAAGAAAAAACTAAAATTAATAAGGAACTACTAAATACCAGACATTTTGCCTACCATAACATATTCTGTGTTTACTCAGTAATCCTTTGTAATGGGAATTACCCCAATTCATAGATGCTCACTGGAGAAAGTTGCCTAAAATTAGTTGTCTGACAAACACCAGAACTGTTATTTGAATTTAAGAATTTTTAATTCAAATGTTTGCATCCTTTCTGTCATATCATTCTGCTTCAGGGCCAGGAATTTGATGGAATCCTAAACTTAGGCAGGGACACAGTTTTATTTTTCAGTTGACAGTGTCTCCAAGCAGAGGTTATCACACCTTGCTATAAGGCTTTTGGAGGACAAATGGGTCAGAAATGAATGAGACAGAAGAATTCTGGCTGTAGTCATGATGGCATCTGAACCAAGTATACTCTTATTGGTACTCATGCCTTTCCCCTTGTTGTTGAGGCCACTTGTTTTCCATGATCTCACAGAGTATATGGCAGTCTATATTGTTGTGTTCTTTGTTCTACACTCCCACCTCTACATATGGTATAATGGTTATTAGCATTAATTGATTTTACTTCAATTATTTCAGGGATAAATTTCACTGTGGTGATTTACATGCTGATGGGATCATATATAGTTTGAGTATCCCTCTTCTAAAATGCTTGGGGCCAGAACTGTTTCAATTTTTTTTTTTATTTTCGAACATTTCCGTATACATAATGAGATACATTGAGAATAGGATCTAAATCTAAAGAAAAAATTCATTTATGTTGTTCATATACACTTTATACACATAACCTGAAAGTAATCTTATACAATATTTTAAATGATTTTGTGCATGAAACAAAATTTTGACCCTGTTTTGACTGTGCCCCATCACAAAATTCACAGGTGTGAAATTTTCCACTTGCGGAATTATGTTGGCATTCAAAAAATTGGGGATTTTGGAGAATTTCAGATTTCAAATTTTCAGATTAGAGGTGTTCAGCCTGTACCTAAAATTAAAAAGGTGACTTCAGATCTTGAAGTTTCAATTCTTCTCATTCATCCTCCAGCATCACAATCAATTGTACTTTTTCTTTTCAGAGTTAAGAATTTGAAAATAAATTTTCCATATAATAAAACTTAATCAGATGAACAAATCATGCTTGCTAATTTTGATTATTACCAATAAAATGATGTTGAAATTAAAGTTTGAGAGATTTTCTTTTCCTTTAAGATTGGAGCTATCAAGAGAACACTTTCCAGGCATGTATTCATTACATTAAAGATTGATTAATATCTCTACAAATTAAACCACACGTTATAAGACTCATAAAATGAAAGACACATTAGAGATTGTCATTATTCACTTAAAAGAATGAGATCCAGGCCACTTTTGTGATTAACTCTGTAAGAGATAACTTCCAGCCCACAATGTCTGAATTCCCACCAACATTTCTCAAAACATGTATTTGCTTCACTTTCCCCCCACCCCATTTTCTTGACTTATCCATATTTTAAAAAAGCAAATTTTTATTTTGCTTTTATTTCCTACCATCGTAGATCTAAAAATAGACTGAGGTGACAAGGTGCCTTACAGCTGGTTTGCTCAACTGTGATACGTGCCTTGATTTTCAATGCATGGTGAAGACATCCTGCAGCCAGACACCTGCAGGCAATCAACCATATTCCTCTGCTGCACCTCAGGGCCACAGTTCCTGGCAAGCACATCACAGCAGCAGTCATCTATTGCACTGAGCAGTTAGAAGGGCACCTGAACAGGAAGAGTGACAGACTCAGGAAGGCCTAGCCTCACCTTGGCTCTCAACAATGCCCTGTCAGAAGTAAGGTGCTGTTTTAATGAGAATCAACAATTTCTTGATCACTTATTCTCCCAGTTTTTGCCAGCGGACTCAGATGGCCACTACCTTGCTGGGAAAAGACAGTTAAACTCCAAATCCTATAATCTAGCTTTGACACAAAAGCCTGGTTTATCTAGTATTGAAGCATCATGTAATGTAACATTTGTATTAGAGAAAGATTTTGAAAATGAATCCACCTTGTAAATCTATTAGGTTATTTTGTACGAGTTTATTTATATCCTCAGGTAAAAAAAAAACAGATATATTTCTAAGATTTCAGGTAGATATACCAAGCACACTGAATCTGAAACACAGTGGCATTTTTTTCTCCTATGGTCCCAAATTTTGCCTGGCTATTTTTATCATACAATAATCACACACCAAGTTTTAAAGGGCAGTACAATTTTTTTTAAAAAAACAGTATTTTCTTATGATCTGAGCTAATATTATCTTCAATTTTTCCATTTTTAAAATTAAGATATTGTTTAAAAAGGAATAGGTGATCAAGACAACAAATAAACATAAAAATTCACAAAAGGAAGAAATCAACCAAATAACTCACACATAATGTCTTTGAAAATATTTGTATGTATTTGTGTGTGTACATTTCTTTTATGAAAATGGAAGTATCATGTACAAAACCTAGTTTTCCCATTTAGGAATTTATAGTGAGTATTTTTTCACATCTAAAACCATAATTTTATAGCATTTTAGAAGGCTTCAAAGTATGCCATTAAAATGCAATAATTCATTTTGGCAATTCTCTATTATTGGATAGATTATTTCTGAGTTTCCACTATTTTAAAGTTTATTGAATATAACATTTACCCTTGCACAGCATAGAATAAATTGCCATGAATGAGTAGCAAGTCAAAGGATATACTCACTTTACTTTCAACAATGTTATACCATCTTATACTCCTATTACTCGAGGGCTCTTGTTTATTTGTTCACTTAAAAAAAAAGTTTAATAGATGTCAACTTCGTGCCAGGCACTATCCTGGGTACTGGGGGAATGGGTAAGGAAAACAGACCTAGTTGTAGCGTGTAGATGGAAACAGCCTAATTTAAGAGATAGGTGATTAATCAAATAATTATACTCTATTATGTTCTATGAAAACAGTGTAGGACAATATAAGATCATTTAGCAGAGAGACCTTACCTAGTTAAGGGATGAGAACATTTTCCTGAAGAACTGATGATCAAGCCAACATCCGAAGTGAATAGAATTTAGTATGAGAAAGGGCTACAGAGGAAGAATTCTACAAGAGGGGCACTCACACTTTTGCTAATGCCTAAGATGTTTTATGTCAGGAAACATGACAATACCATTAACTAAAAAGTTAACATCATCCCACCACTCAAAGAATTGGAGGATTGTGAAAAAAAAGAGTCAGTTATGAAAAAGAAAGAAACTGTATTTTCTATTATGTTCACATTTTTAACCCTACTACAGTGTACATGAGTTTTTATTTTTTCTACTCTCTTTGACTAATTGTATAATTTAGTCTTTGTCATTTATAAGTTATCTGAGAATGCTCTATGCCCATTATGTTATCAATATGGATTTTTAAAATAATTTTCATATTCAAATGAGTAATTTGTATAAGTATGTTGACCTTTTGTCAGCCCTTATAAGTATTCTTCCTCTAGATTATAAACCAAGAGTATACTATTTTGACATAAAGAAGTTTTATTTCATGTAGACAAATATATTAGACATTTTCTTTATGCTTTATGACTTCAGTGTCATCCTTAGAAAGGCCTTTTTCCTAATAAGATTACACAAACAATCCTAGCCTTTCTGAATTTATTGCTAGAAGGACATTGACCTGCTAAGCGGAATTTACACTTTTCAGAAGGAGAGTGAATCTTAGGTCATAAATACTTAGGCTTTATCAGCCTTATGGTCTCATATTACAGATTATAATCTGTTTTATTGAATGAATTATAACCACACATGTTGAAAATGGCCTTAAAACCCCCACCATGTAAGTGTATAGAAATAGCCTAGGGTTGATGTTCACATACTGGCATATACTTCCATGTAGCCATCCATGCTCAGTGTTGGTGGAGGATTTGCATGAAGAATCTATTGTATTATAATAACAAGATATGAAGTTCCCTGCCAAGTATTTTGGGTTGTCTCAAGTCTTCGTCAACATAGTAATATATTAGGTACGAGTTTGACTTCTGAGCTCCTAATTAAAATAAGTCATTACCTATTATAAGAATTATACTACATCAACTACTTAATTAAACCTTATTTAAAGATTTTTTTTGACATCTACTCTGCAAGCCTCACAAACATGTACATGTACTAAGACAAAATTCATATACTGGAGAAACACGGTAAGGCTTTAAAAGAATCATTTGCATCAAAGTTTGTTAAGAATCATATGAGGGATGTGCTCACAAAGTACAGGAAGCACAGATAAGGAGTATCTGGCTCAGACAGTGAGAACCAGGGAAATCTTTCCGGAAGGGCTGGTGCCTTTCCAGGAGAGGAGGCTGAGTTCTACAAAAAGGGCTACACAGACTCTTGGAGAGTAATGGTGTTTCTAGGCAACATACTGCTGTAAGAGATAGCATACTGTTTTAGAATAGCAAATAAATCCCTATGGATAGAGAAGAGGGGCAGGGTATGCCAAGAGGTAGTAGAACCTGACTTTGTATGACAGTTAGGTAATTTGGACTCTAAAGGCTATGGAGAATGGTTGAACATTTTTAGCTGCCAAATCACATGATCAGAAGGACCAAGACGAAAATATTTTCAAAAATAAAAAGAACATACACATAACAGTTATTAATGTCTTAGGCACAAAATATAGAGATGTTGATGAGCATCGAGCAAAATAGCCTGACCCAAAAAGAATTTTAAAAATCCACGATGTAAGTAGTAACGTTTTAATAGTTATATTTAAACACAATCTGGCTTCTAAAATTGTTATGCAAATTCTACTGTACTCATTAAAAAAATAAATAAGAAAGAATATTCAAGAGAACTCTGAAAAATAAATTATAATAATTAAAAGTTATAATTACAAATGCATTAATACATATAGGACCAAAGGAAAAGAAGAAAAAGGCTGGGAATAACCCAAATGCATATGGAAATTTTGTAGGTAATAAAGGCAATTACCTCAAATTTGTAGAGTTAAGATGGACTTGTGAATAAATGATTTTGAGCCAACTGGGTTAGAGAATTTAGATACATATCTCATGACATATAATCTCCAAATTAACAAAACATATGTGTAAAAAAAAAAAACTACACAACCGCTCAAAGAAAATATAGGTGAATAAATTTATCAACTTGTAATAAGGAAGAACTTTCCAATGACTGAGAACCTAAAAATCATCAAATTATAAAAAGATAAAACCAACCATAATTACATTAAAACTTATGGCAAAGACTATCATTGCAAAGTCAAAATAAGAATAAAAATCTTTCAAAATGCTTTGTGTCACAAAAAAAAAATTAATATTCCTATATAGATAGATTTCCAAGAAATCAATAAGAAAAAGACCAATAGTTCTTAAGCAGATAAAAAGAGATTTAACTACACTTAAATTAAGAGAAATACAAATATCTAAAAGATTGATCTCAGAGTCTTTTCATAGGACAATGGGGAAAAGAAATTTTCATAAATTTTTGGCAAGAGTATGAAGATGAACAGCTTCTATAAAGGAAAATTTAGTAACACCTCTTGAAATTACAAATACATCATTTATTGATTCTGCAATTCCACTCTTGGGTAACTATTCTGTAGATATTCATGAACACATGCAAAATAAGAATATAACGGTAGTCATTGCAGCATTTTTGTCTCTGCAGCATATTTACATACTCTAGAGTTTAAAATCAAACTAAAATTTAGGGTACAACTACACACCAAAATATAATGCAGCACTTAAGAAAACAAATTATCTCTGTCCTAATAGTAAATGATCTCTAGAATGCATTCTTAAACTAAATAAAAACATTTCAGGAGAGTATGTAATACAGGTGGGAAAGAATACATATTTGTATTTCTTATAATTTGCATAAAGAAACAATGAGAGAACATATAAGAAACCAACTAAATAGGTTTATATAGGGAATGGGTACAATTGAACAAGACAAAGATTAGAACCAAGAGTTCTCATTGTATACCTTTTTATACTGCTTTCATTTTTTACATGAATTATTTATTCAAAATATAAAATTAAAATAATAAAATATGACAAATAGAAATTCTATTGTACATACGTAATTTTACAGAATACATAAACAACCACAGTAAATAAACAGTACACAAAACAGAAAGAAGTTTTATAACTTACAAAAACAGAAAGAAGTTCCATAATTTATTTTTTATACTTATCTAAGAAAATGTTTCATAATGGAAGAACTACAGACATTAACTATCATCATAAAATAATGTAAACAGATGCCCTCTCTATTATCTTAGTCACTAGTTTTTTGGGGTATAGTTGGATGATGAAGCATAATATATATATTAACAATAATTTAAAAAGGCACTTCTTCACTTTGGGAGGCCGAGGCGGGTGGATCATGAGGTCAGGAGATCGAGACCGTACTGGCTAACAGGGTGAAACCCCGTCTCTACTAAAAAACACAAAAAATTAGCTGGGGGTGGTGGCGGGTGCCTGTAGTCCCAGCTAGTTGGGAGGCTGAGGCAGAAGAATGGCGTGAACCCGGCAGGCGGAGCTGGCAGTGTGCCAAGATCGCGCCACTGCACTCCAGCCTAGGCGACAGAGCAAGACTCCGTCTCAAAAAAAAAAAAAAAAAAAAAAAGAAAAAAAAAAGGCACTTCTTAGGTTGCTTAGGTTAGAAATTGAAAATACCTGTTCATCCTCTGCATATCACTAATTTGAGGTTCTAGGAAGTTTAATTCATTTGTATAATATTAATATAGTAGCAATGGAAGGTGTCAGTCGCTGCATAGTTTATTAAAAACACTATTGTTCCTCTGCTACGTTTATTTTGGTTTCCTTTCATACAGTTGATGAGGGTAGTAAAGTTCCATATAGAAAACCAACCAAGGCTAAAAAGCAATACCGTCATCAGTCAATTGCTACTTCTCAGGCTCAGTGTGTGGTTCTGTAGCATTGGAGGATGTACCTGTGGAAAACGGGGCTTTAACCTTGGAGGTTTGAGCAATTGAACACGAAAATAGATTTGACTACTTTAGAAAAAGTTTCAAAAGCCTTCAAGATTCTTCTGGTAACAAAATTATTTACTCCTACAAAGCTTCAACTCTGAACTGAATGAAAATGACAGACTTGGACAGAAACCATCAGGAAAATGTACAGTGAAAGTTTGTCCACATATAGATCGCAGGCAACCACAAAGAGACAATAAAACAACCATGCCTGTGACTATTATTCAGGTAGGGGTGATGGATATTTAAGAGAGAGAAACAAATTCTGCCTAATATTACCTCTGTTTTTTTATGGAGAAAGTATTTAATGCCAAAAACAAGAAAATAGAAAACATTAAATTATTTAAATCAGCAAGAGATGACAAAGGAAGTAAGAGGTGGGAACAGTAATTATTTAGTATGTATTCAAATGATACATCGAGCTTTCCAGCACAAATAGAGCTGATTGTTTGTAGAAGAGGATCCAGGTTTCAATCAAATAGCCACATTACCTTTCATTTGGCTTCATAATTTTCTTCTTAAACAAGTCTCACTCTGTCACCCAGGCTGGCTTGCAGTGGCATGATCTCAGCTCAGTGCAACACTTTCCTCCCGGGTTCAAGCGATTCTCCTGCCTCAGCCTGCCGAGTAGCTGGGACTATGGGTGCATGCCACCATGCCTAGCTAATTTTTTGAATTTTTAGTAGAGAGAGGGTTTCACCGTGTTAGCCAGGATGGTCTCAATCTCCTGACCTTGTGATCCACCTGCCTTGGCCTCCCAAAGTGCTGGGATTACAGGCCTGAGCCACCGCGCCTGGCCTAAACAAGTCTTTTTTAATGGGTGGGGTAGTGATACTACAGACTTGGCAGAGAAGACCAGTAATTTAAAGCTTGATTTACCAGCAAGTAATGGAGGCTGAAGGATTCTATAAAATAGCTGCAAGTTGCCATCTTACACAGTGGTAGGGGTTCTGATCAGCAGTTAGACTTGTCAGTTTCATTTCATTGGACCTATATTTTGTTGTTGTTGTTTCTTTGCTTGGTTGCCAGTAAAGGATCAAGGAACAACATTTCTTGGAAAAACATTAATAAATTAGTAGTTTATAATAATTACTTTTAGCATTTTTTAAATGTTTTTAAGTGTTATTAGGCAGCTGAAGGAAGATTTTGGCATACAGTCATCATGTTAGAATTTAAAATTAAATCAATGACACTAAGGTGACAGATGGAACTTCAATTGTTCACAGAAGGAGGTCTGAGGGTTCTCAGTGCACTGAATTTTAAATTTAGTGATTATAAAAAACTATGAATTGAAAAGCTGTCTTGGAAATTACTCATTTCTTTTTTTAAAGATGAATGATTACAAAACTACATGGCTTGAGTAGATTTTAAAATTCAAGGCAGTCCTAATTCATACTGGATACAAATATAAAAAGTTGAATTCTCTTTAGAATCTTAATATAAATAACAATGTACCCCACCACAGCAGTCATTCTCTCTGCCATTGTGCCCTGATATTTTTAGTTCACACCGTGTATTAAAATTAGCCCTGGTAGGTTTATGTGTGTGTTTACATGTTCATTGTCTCTCTTTCCCTGTAGACTAAAAGCTTCATGATGGTAAGGATCACCTATTTTTTTATTTTATTTTTTTTTTTAACTATTGAAGATCTAGCATAGAGTAAGTGCTCAGTAAATGTCTGTTGAACTAACAAGTTGAACAATCAAGGAATCTAACAATCAAAATAGAACGTTTTTATCTTCTGTTTGGGACCAAGGTATGAGATCACATAGCTGATGATTTGGAGGCAAGCTTGCCCCCAGAATTTGGTCATTAAAATTTTTATTTTTGTCTCACTTGACAGTCTACAAACATTCTCTCATTTGTGGATTCTTCAGAGTAGTATATGTATTTCCCTGGCACACGGAGGAGCACATGGTATACCACACCTAACAAGTTCTTTAAAGATTTTCGATATCTTTTCTAGACTCTAGACTCTTAGTTTACTATAAAACAGTTAACCGTCATCTAAAATACATGGTGATTCTTCTAGAAAAGATTATCCTGCCAGGCCCATTGTTTCGAAGGCTGAAATTATCACTTGCCCAAGAGATGACACTAGTATGTATTTTCATACCTGAGGGAAGGTACTTTCTTTTTATGTCACATTTTATTTTTTATATACTACTATTTTAAAGCCCTTTACAGGCATCTTTCTAAAAACTATAATTGTTGGCTAGGCATTACTATCAACATTCCAAAACGAGTAAATGAAGGCTCTGAGAGGTTAAATACTTTGCTTGAAGTTTCTCAGCTGGTAACTGATGGAGCTAAGATTCAAAACCAGGTGATCAAACGGTGAACAAAGCTTATGCTCTTAGCCACTATCTTACCAATTATAGCTCAGTCTAGGATGTCTTTTTTGTTTCTGAGATAGGCTCAGGAGTTATATTGCAACCCAGGGTTTTCATAGAGCAGAGTGATGAACTGGCCCCATTTCATGAGGAATATAGAGAAATGGCCACAGATGGGTATTTGGCTTCACAAAAAAATTGTGGAGAAAAAAAAATACCTCTGTTCTCCCTACATGTCCTTTTGCATTATGTTTCTAATCTTAATAAAATTTCTGCCTAGAAAACAGTAATCTTGATTCAAATTGAGCAGAGCTATACCAGCCTTGGCCAATAATATGACACTGTGGACATAGGGAGGTAATAGCCTCATTAAGCGTAATTACAATGAAATTCACAGACACAGGATCTCTAACAAGGACCTTGGCCATCCTTTCAATTAGTTCTTAGGACACTTAATGTTGGTTAACTGCTACTTGGGTGAGAGGATGTTTTAGACATGAAATCACTGCTGAGTTCTTCAGCCTAAATGTAAGAGACTCCATTTGGGTCATGCGATAGAGGTGAGTCTTTCTCTCTGCTAGCACAAATAATCTGGAATTTATATAATTGGCCAATATAAAGCACTAACCTCATAAAAGAAACGCAATTACCTAAGTCAAAAGATGCAAAGGTGAGCAGCTCATTTTTAAATTTTTTAAAAAGTATTGTTTAATTAGAAACAGAACTCATTTTCAGGATTATAATTTGAGTAGTATAGAAGGGAATAAATCTCTCTAAAATAAAAATTTCTCTATCTTGCCACCCTTGACACAGTGTCATTCCCTGAAATACAATTAACAAGTACTTTACAATTTTTCCAAAAAATGCTTTGGCATGTATGTGCTGTGTATAAATATACATACATATTTATATACATATACACATATACATATATATTTAAAATAAACCTATGTTGTGTACATTAGACCAAAGTATAATAATAATATAACATGATAATGTTCTGCATCATTTCTCACTTAACGTATTAAACAATGTATCTTTAGATACTCCAAAACAGTGCAGAGATTAGAATAAAACCAAATAGACAAATTGATATGGTTTGCCTGTGTCCCCACCCAAATCTCATTTTGAATTGTAGTTCCCATAATCCCCACATGTCATGGGAGGGAACGGGTGGAGATAACTGAATCATGGGGGTGGTTTCCACCATGCTGTTCTGATGACAGTAAGTTCTGACAAGATCTGATTGTTTTATAAGGGTTTTTCCCCTTCACTCAGCTCTCATTCTTCTCTCTCCTGCCACCTTGTGAAGGACAAGTTTGCCTCCCCTTCCACCATAATTATAAGTTTCCTGAGGCCTCCCCAACCCCTGCAGAGCTGTGAGTCAATTAAACTTATTTTCTTTATAAATTACCCAGTCTCAGATATGTCCTTATAGCAGCATGAGAATGGACAAATACACCAATGAATGGCTATACCAAAGCAACTTAACCAGTTTCTGCTGAAGGATATTTATGTCCTTTACAACAACACTGTAGGGAATATTCCCATTTATACTTTGTACTTTCATACAAAAAATATTTGTATGATGAATTTCCATTAGAGGAATTACTGGGTCAAAGAGTATCTGTGTTCTAACTGGAAAAGTTATTATTAAACTGCCTACCAAATATGTTTTACCAGTTATGCTATTTATGTGCAAAAATGGTTGGCAAGCAACTATATAAAAAGCTTTTTAATAACAAAAATAAAATATGTGCATTATTAAAAATATTGAATAATACAGAAGAGTTCACAATGAAAACAAACTTTTTTAGAACTACATTTGCAGTCCTCTCCAAAGAGGAATTAAATTTTAATTCTTTTAATTTTGTCTGTTCTAAATTATTCTGGCAAATTCCTCCATATCTCTAAATTATATTTTACTAATATCATTGACTAATTAATTTTAGGTATTATGCAATTCACTTCTGCTATAGCAAATGGGAATTTGGCTCAGTCCCATGATTACCAACTTCTCCTCAATTAGTTTCTTGCAACATTGAATGATTGTAACATGTGCTTCTGTAACTTTATGTTGTATACACAAAACCTTATTTATAGTTTCATGAAATATAGACAATTTCTCTTGAAGTCTCCCTATCAGATTGAAGACACTTCCTTCTTCCTCTCTTTCTAGCCCATCTACTGCCCATACATCGGATTTTTAATTTTATCTTCATATTAAGATACATAACGTGGATACTCTATTCTGTAATTAATTTAAGCCTTCTATATTTTATTCACAGGCTAATTTTAATGTTGAAAATTAACAAATGCTTTATATTACTGTGAATATGAAGATATGGTTTACTATACAAAGAGTATATTAAGATTATATTTCCTTTTGTATTGATTTTACTTTATTTTCTCTTTATTATATCGTGTGTTTTTTTTCTAAACTTTTGCCCTTTCTTTCTATACATTTTTAGAGTACATGACACTTCAGTCAAAATATCCAAAAGAAAACACAAAAATAGCACATACAAATAAAAATACAAAAGCAACAATCTAGATGCTCAGGGATATTTAAATAGAGTAATTATGTGTGCGTGTGTATGTGTGTGTGTGTCCGTGTGTGCAAACTATAAAATACTGTACAGAAGTCAATAATAAAATTAACCAGTCTTACACACATGCACATATTATTTACACATTTATATAATACTTATGACTAGTCACCACCCATGTCAAAGTTTAAAGCATATGCAACACCCCTCACAGCCCTTCTCATTCAATAATATCCCTCAGTATCCTCTTTTATTGTCTTAGACTAGCTTTGCCTGTCTTGAATTTCCAAGAAAAAAATCTTGTACTATGATCATTATGCATCTAGCTACTTTTACTCATTATTATGGCCATAACATGTATCTATGTTGCTATATATAACTATAGTTTGTTCTTTTTATCTGTAAGTATTATCCCATTGTTTTTATTTACTTATTAGTTTGTTTATTTTATTTTTTAGAGTCAGGGTCTTTTTCGGTTGCTCATGCTGGAGTGCAGTGGCATACAGGCTTGAGCTCCTGGGCTGAAACAATTCTCCTACGTCAATCTCCCAAAGCTCTGGGATTACGGGCCTGAGCTACTGTACTTGGCCTATTTCATTGTTTTTAAATTGCAGAATGTATCCACTCACTCTGATGAACTTTTCGGTTCTTTGTAGTGTTTCCCTATCATAAATAATGCTGTTAGGAACATTCTTGTACATGTTCTTTTGTAGATGTAGGGATATTCCTGGGAGTATGATTGGTAGATTATAAATTACTTATGTCTTTATCTTACTGTAATAGATATTATCAAACTTTTATGCAAATAATCCCATCAGCTGTGTACGAAACTTCCAGTTGTTGCAGTTTCAGCTACAGCTGATATTGGCAGACTTTTTAATTTTAGCCATTCTAGTAGATGTAAAGTGTTATATTTGTGTTTTAATTTGAATTTTCCTTATAGGTAGATATTCTAAGTGTCTATTGATTATTGGTATACTCTCTGTTTTTTGCTTATTTTAAATGAGGTTGCTGACCTTTTACTTTTTGACTTATAAGAGGACTTTTATATTCTGAATATAGGTCTTTTGTTAGATAATTGTAGTCTAAATATTGTATTGTTCTGCTTGCACTGCCATAACAGAAAACCACAGACTTGGTGGCTTAAACAGCAGAAATTTATTTTCTCATGGTGCTGGAGGCCTGAAGTCTAAGGTCAAGGTTCAGGGAAGCCTTGTTCCTTTCTTCCTGGCTTACAGATATCACCTTCTCACTAGGTGCTCACACAGCATTTTATCTGTGCAAGCACACTCTTGCTGTCCTACTTTCTACATGGATACTAGTTCTATCGTATTGGGGCTCAACCCTGATGACCTCATTTAATCTTAATTTTCTCTTCAAAGACCCTGTTTCCAAGTGCAGTCATATAGAGGTTAAGACTTCAATTCATGAATTTTGGGAAGATCCAATTTTATCCATAACAATTATTTTCAAGTCCATGTTTTGAATTTTTTACCTGGTTAATGGTGTCTTTAATAGGATTTCTGAATTTTAACTAAGTTTAAGTTAATCATTTTTAATTATTGGTGTTATTTGTATTTTGTTTAAATAATCTTTGCCTTCCCAAATCTCCTTAAGATATTACTCACTGTTTCTTCTAAACTTTTATTGTCTTACCGTTCACATTTAGTCTACCATCTATATTAAATTTATTTTTTACTATAGTGTAAAGTGGAGGTTATTTGTATACGTATAAATAACCAATTAATAAAGCATCAGTTATTGAAAAGGCTATTCTTTCCCTTATAGATTCACAACGCTGCCTTAGACAAAAAATTAATTTTTTTTCTAGTTTTATACCTATGTCTTATGCCATATATTAAATCAAAATAAAATTACTTTAAAAATCCATGTCTCCATTTATCATCATAGAAAAATATCCAATCTTTTGTATCAAAAGATTAAAGAGAAGACTAAAATAAACAGCATTGTATCACCTATATAAATGGGAAAGTCACTTCACTAAATAATGGCACAGATAATTCATCATTAATCATGTTTTATACACACACACACGTGTAAAAAATAACACAAGCATTCCAAGAAAGGGATACAATTGAAACATAAGACTGACTGTATTTAAATATTCAATGTACAGAGAAATGAGCTTATGATAAAAATCAACAATAAAATATGTAAAATAACAATATACATGATTATGATGAACTTTAAATTGAGAATGTGATTGATACTTAGTAAATTCTGTCTTGGAGAATCCTAAGCAGAAATGATTTCTTTAAAAATTTGTATGGAATATCGAGAGTTGTTGCACATCATAAAATATATTAATTATACACTCATATGTGTGTGAAAATTTTGAGTGGGTATAGAATTGAATGTTGAATAATGGTTTTCTATAGTACTGTGAGGGGATTAATCTACTGACTTCTAGCATCTGATGTTGCAGGTAATGTGTTTATACTGGCCGGATTCTTTTTCTCTTATAGACTGTGTTTCAGTTGAGTTATTTCATTTGTTTTGTTTGTTTGATTGTTGGTAACTTTTTCATTTGCTTGCTTGCTGGTTTAAGTTCTAGATGTTTTGGTTTTCAAAATGATACATCTAGAGGTGGCCTTTTTCAATACTGTCTGGGGACTTCAATTGTCCTTTAACGCTTGAACATTATCTTATATCTGTCAATTTTCTTCTCAATATTCTATCTCTCTCTTATTTCAGAACTCAGATTTGTGATTTGGGACTTTAAGAACTGATGCAGTCTCTTTTTCTCAAACTGTGTATCTATTTTTTTTTTTTTTTCTGAGTAATGGTAAATGCTTCCTTTACCTTTCTGCTAATAATGCTATCAATATCCCAAAAGCCTTTTCTTATTCTTTGAAAACTCACACAGGGGCAATGCTTGTATTCTCTTTTTTGTTCCATTTTGTCTTACTATGTTTTCTGCTGATATGACCACATTTTCTATGTAATCATAATTAATAGAGTTAATATATGTGACTCAAATGATACAGGTTAGGCACCCAAAGTTAGTTGAATTTCTGAACAAAGATATGCATGCTACATTTAACAATTCTTCACATTTTGTGTATGTATATAAACCTATTTGTCTCTAAAGTAGTTCCAAAATAATGTTAAAGTTTATCAATGTTTTACAAGTATATATGTATATATAGATAGAGATACAGAGAGAGAGAGAGAATTGGTATGATTAAACGCATATATACGTACACATGCCACTAAAGGATGGTACAGTACCAGTATATAATTTCCCTGTACTTTAATTGTAATCTTATACTGAGCCAATTACAGCTAACCCAGTAGACTGTACTGTAAACTCTCAGTCATTGGGTACCAATAATCGCCTCTGTCTACAAGCTGTTTACCATGATATCCTATTTGAGTATATACTATAAAATACATGTGTGGTTTATTCCATTGTAAGCTCTCATTCTGCCACATATTCAGCGTCCTAGCAAAGACTTTGACCCATTAAGATTGACAAAGCACATAAAAAGAAACCCGGAAAGAGTATTGTTCCTGATTTTCAAATGCAAATATTAAAGCACTTTAAGTGAAAGAACAAAGAAGCTACAGATTAAATGAGAGCTAAGTAGGATTGTGGGAAGAAATTTAATGTTATAAAGACAGCCATAAACTTCTCTGGAACCTAAAAGGGATGTCCAATTCCTGTGTGAATCACAGTCAGAAATAGCTTTGGCTGGTTCTCAAAAAATAATTTTTAAAATGCAAGGATAACTGTCAATATATGAAGTCAGAAATACACCTCTAGAGAAGCCATGCATATCTTTGATTCGGTTAGTTCTCTCAGTACCAGTATCCCTTCTCCATTTGCAAAGCAGAGTGTATGTGAAAGAATCCTAGTAGAAAAGCCAAAATACACTGTACTTAATATCTAGGGCTATTATTCATGAACTGTAAGCTTAGGCATCTGATTCTTGGACATGTGCTAGGTAATACAAAGTCTTCATAATTTATATCTCTCCATGTTACACACATGCACACATACCCTGTATACCACATAGGTCTTTTTCTCTATCTGTGGATGCTATTCTATCAAGCAATTTAGCATTTAACTTAAATATAAAAGTTGTGGCCGAGTGAGGTGGCTCATGCCTCTAATCCCAGCACTTTGGGAGGCCGAGGCAGGCAGATCACAAGGTCAGGAGTTCGAGGCCAGTCTGACAACATAGTGAAACCCCATCTCTACTAAAAATACAAAAAATTAGCCGAGTGTGGTGGTGTGACCTGTAATCCCAGGTACTCGAGAGGCTGAGGTAGGAGAATCACGTGAACCCAGGAGGCAGAAGTTGAAATGAGCTGAGATTGTGCCACTGCACTCCAGCCCAGACGATGGTGTGAGACTCCGTCTCAAAAAAGAAATAATAAAATAAAATAAAATAAAAAGTTGTGAGCTGGATTATGCATGTGCTAATGAGCAAAGGGTAAACGCCAATGTGCTCAACTAGTAAAAAAGTATAAAGTTATAGGGATTAAATAGGGTAGAATCTACGATAATGGCAAGGGGGCATTTACAATAATAGAATTCAAAGTAATCCTAGAAATCACAGAGTCCAGTGGCAAAATATTAAATATAAAAATGAGCAGTTTTTCTGAAGAGATGCGAAAATTAGCTAATTTTTTAAAGTCCATGTTTCACAGGAAATAAGAAAACAAAAACTGGAGACAGTATAAGAATCTATGAAAGCAAGGCTGGCAAAGAAAATGAAGTTTACAGAATTGGAAAGAAATGAAAAAATAACTACTGACGAGAACTCATCAGGGAATACTTTTTAAAGAATGTGAACATACATAAACCAGCAGGACCAAAGAAAATGGATCCTTCAGTGTTGAGGGAATTGAGTAATGAATTCCCCAGAACAGTCACAATTGTAGCTGGAAAGTCATGGAGCACTACAGAGAGCCAGAAAATTGGAAAACAACAAGAAATGTGGCATCATTTACTGAAAATGGGGAAGCATTGTTCTATCATGTACCTTCCAATAAGCTGAATGCCCACACTTTAAAAAACAAAGTAGACTATTAAAGCTGCCCTACTTGCGTTCCTCCAGGGCAAGCACTTTAGTGTGCGTGGTATATGACTCAATTTGCAGGGCAAGGGGAAACTCCATAAATAGTATTTGCTGAAGAGTATAGTTGAGTCACATTCAACATAACCTACTTGGCAAATCTGGGTGCTTCTCCCACAAAATCGTAGAGCAGATGTATAACAGATATTAAAAGCTCCGTGGTTAAACATTCTTGATATTGACAGTATAGAATAATTCAGCAAGAAAAAGGTTGATTTTTCAATGAAGATGGATAGAGGAAATGGATTTAATTTCATTTTTCCATAGAGCTCCCCCAGGATTAGGTGGGAGACAGGACTGGATTTGAATCCGAGATCCCCCAGTTTATTTTTTGACTAGAGAAATTGATAGAATCTGAGTCGCAGGTGTTCATCTAGAAAATGCCTAACAATACAGAATATTGATGTATTTATACGTGATTTTTTTGGTAAAATAAATAAGACAGCCACTGTGAAAATTAAAATGTAATAACATGAAAACAAACCAATTACACAGAACAAAACCTGTGAAAACAGCAGGGCTTCGACACAATTTAGCTTCATTCCCTATTTCCGATGTAACATCCTTCAACTCTCTTTAGCATAGCAGTTAAATTTTGAAAATTAATGGATAGGAGATACCTAATTTTCTATATTCATATTCATTAGATTAAAACAAGGATCTCTACAGGAAAATAAAAGTTTAGCCTCTTGGTAAAACATTACATAAACTTTGAATTTGAATACGTCTTTTATTCACCAGGGAGAAACCTAAATTTCTAAATGTGGGGTTTTTGTTCTTTTGTTTACTTCTTTTATAGAATTAGACTTGAGAGAGATTAGAAGACTGTATTAGTCCGTTTTCATGCTCCTGATAAAGACATAGCCGAGACTGGGCAGAAAAAGAGGTTTAACTGGACTTACAGTTCTACATGGCTGGGGAGGCCTCAGAATCACGGTGGCAGGTGAAAGGCACTTCTTACATGGCGGTGGCAAGAGAAAATGAGGAGAAAGCAAAAGCAGAAACCCCTGATCAACCCATCAGATCTTCTGAGACTTATTCACTATCATGATTATAATGGCGGAGGAAGGACCAGTCCCCCCATGATTCAATTACCTCCCCCTGGGTCCCTCCCACAACATGTGAGAATTCTGGGAGATACAACTAAACTTGAGATTTGGTCAGAACACAGCCAAATCATATCATTACACCCCTAGCCCCTCCAAATCGCATGTCCTCATATTTCAACACCAACCATGTCTTCCCAATAGTCCCACAAAGTCTTAACTCACTTCAGCATTAACCCCAAAGTCCACAGTCCAAAGTCTCATCTGAGACAAGGCAAGTCACTTCTGCCTATCAGCCTGGAAAATCAAAAGCAAGCTAATTACTTCTTAGACACAATGGATGTATAGGCATTGGGTACAGCTGTTCCAAATGGGAGACAATGGCCAAAACAAAGGGGTTACAGGGACCACGCAGGTCCAAAATCCAGAGGAGTAGGCACACTTTAAAGCTCCAAAATGATCTCCCTTAACTCCAGCTCTCACATCCAGGTTTTGCTGATACAACAGGTAAGTTATCACGGTCTTGGGCAGCTCTGCCCCTGTGGCTTTCCAGGATACAGCCTCCCCCCTGGCTGCTTTCATGGGCTGACATTGAGTGTCTGCAGCTTTTCCAGGTGCATGGTTCAAACTTTTGGTGGATCTACTATTCTGGGGTCTGGAGGATAGTAGCCCTCTTCTCACAGCTCCACTAGGCAGCACCCTACTAGAGACTCTGTGTGGGGGCTCCAGCCCCACGTTTCCCTTCTGCACAGCCTTAGCAGAGGTTCTTCATAAGGCCCCTATTCCTAAAGCAAACTTTTGCCTGGGCATCCAGGCATTTCCATACATTTTCTGAAATCTACGTGGAGGTTAACAAACCCCAATTCTTGACTTCTATGCACCCATAGCCTCAACATCACATGAAAGCTGCCAAGGCTTGGGGCTTCCACCTTGTGAAGCCACAGCTTGGGCTGTACATTGGCCCCTTTCAGCCATGGCTGGAGCAGCTGGGACACAGGGCACCAAGTCCCTAGGCTGCAAACAGCATGGGGACCCTGGGCCCAGCCCACTAAACCACTTTTTCCTCCTGGGCCTCCGGGCCTGCAATGGGCCTCCTGGGCCATAGAGGTCCCTGGCATGGCCTGCAGACATTTTCTCCACGGTCTTGGAGATTAACATTAGGCTCCTTGCTACTTATGCAAGTTTCTGCAGCCGGCTTTAATTTCTTCCCAGAAAATGGGTTTTTCTTTTCTATCACATAGCCAGACTGCAAATTTTCTGAACTTTTATGCTCTGTTTCCCTTTTAAAACTGAATGTCTTTAAAAGTACCCAAGTCACCTCTTGAATGCTTTGCTGCTTAGGAATTTCTTTCGCCAGATACCCTAAATCATCTATCTCAAGTTCAAAGTTCTACAGATCTCTAGGGCAGGGGCAAAATGCCACCAGTCTCTTTGTTAACACATAACAAGAGTCACCTTTGCTCCAGTTTGGGAACTGGTGTTGGGAACAAGTTCCTCATCTCCATGTGAGACCACCTCAGTCTGGATTTTATTGTCCATATGGCTATCAGCATTTTGGGCAAAGCCATTCCGCAAGTCTGTAGAAAATTCCAAACTTTCCCACATTTTCCTGCCTTCTTCTGAGCCCTTCAAACTGTTCCAACCTCTGCCTGTTATCCAGTTCCAAAGTCACTTCCACATTTTTGGGTATCTTTTCAGCAACGCTGCACTCTACTGGTACCAATTTACTGTATTAATCCATTTTCATGCTGCTGATAAAGACATAGCAGAGACGGGGAAGAAAAAGAAGTTTAATTGAAGGTACAGTCCTACATGGCAGGGGAGGCCTCAGAATCATGGTGGGAGGTGAAAGGCACTTTTTACATCATGATGGCAAGAGAAAATGAGAAGGAAGCAACAGCCAAAACCCCTGAAAAATCTATTGGATCTTGTAAGACTTATTCACTATCAGGAGAATAGCACAGGGAAGACCAGCCCCCATGATTCAATTACCTCCCCCTGGGTCCCTCCCACAACATGTGGGAATTCTGGGAGATACAATTCAAGTTGAGATGTGGTGGAGATATGGCCAAACCATATCAAAGAATAATATATTTTCATGGAAGCAGAAAAACACAATGATGGGCTGTTTATTACTGCTAAATCATTAAAATTATTGTGCAATCTTTTTTATTCTCTGTAAAAAATATGGCAACTTAAATTTGGTCTCTTTGAAATAACGTAAAATTGTTACAATTAACTTATAGCATGGATAGACTATATAGAGATAATTGAAACTGGGGTATTTATGTGGCTCCCACACAGAAGTTGTGTTTACTATCCTCATTTCTCCACAACTAACCTGAAATTTCTTGTTCTCTACTGTAATTTTCAATTAATGTACTAGATATAGGAGATGGAAAGTTTGCATTTCTAATTATTCAAATGTGTATTTTTTGTTGTGTTCGAGAATAAAACATTTCAACTCTACAACAGAAATATGAATTAATATTTGGCCTTAATGAGAGCAAACCTCCAAAAGTGATTTAAAAACCCTCCCAATCAGCTATTGAGAATTGTAATAGCCAATGATTGACTGTCCCACAGTTCTGACTGTGGCAGCCATAATCCTGTAACCGAGGCTAAAGGTCATCCAATCCCTAAACATTCCTGCTAGTGAAAACCTACCAATTTCTGATAAAATGTTTCCCAAATCCCACATATAAAAGATAAGTAATATTCTTTGTTCAGAGATATTGTGTACTATCTCAGCAAAACTCTCCATTGCTGAGCAAAAAATAAATAGGTTTTTATTTCCAACTTTGCATGGCAATTTCTTCCTTCCGCATCTTTAGACAACAATCAGAAAAATCGAAATTACATCTCGAGTCATTTGTAAACAATTCCAATGCCTTTTGAGTCATATTTTGCTATATTCTATTTATATTAACAATTTCAGAGACTGAATCAAAGAAGACTATCTCTCCTGAGAGACATAGGTAATTTTATAATGTATTTCTTGCTTAAACCTCAAAGAAATATTTTGTAGACTACTGGTGAGTTCACATCTACTTGCATTCAAAAGATAATCTATAATACAATAATTATAGTTTTTTACTATTTTATAAAACGGAACAGGAAGTTAATTTGTTCAGAAAGGAGTTTTATATGTATGGTACTGGTGCATTCTTGGGTTTATCTCCTAACTCTACCTGTATGAAGGTAAATACCAGCATCTAATCTCGTTTTCTTAAAACTGTATATGCTAAATAGCATTGTCAATTCTCCTAAGGTAATTATGAAAGCATTTGTCATTATTCAAGCTACTGACAATATCTACATCATAAGATTTATTGTTTACTCAACTAATTTATATAGAAACTTTTATGCTGGTGGTTGTTCCATATGACAGAAAAGCAAACACAGACCACCAAAAAATTCCTTTACGACATAATTATGGTATTCTATTAAACTGTCTTAGTGGCACTCTGAGTCCTGAAGAACAATTTACCAATCATTAAAATATTTTAAATCCAGACTGTTCTACTTCTGTCTGTCACATTCTGAGATTCTACATGTTCTCTTAAATTGTGGTGGTGGGGAAAACTGAGACATACTGGTTTTTATGAATGGACAAATTCAAGAAAGCCCATTTGAGTCTATTACCATCCATTCCAAATAAATCAAACAGTGTCAATTAAGGTACTGCTCCTTTAATATAAGCAAGTATTCCTTATTTCAAAATTCTGAAGACTGTTTTTTAAATGAAATGCAGTGTAGCTCTTGTTAATAGAAGAAATATGATTCATTTAAATAATACTAGATAGAATTTTCTTTAGAAAGAAATAAAATTCTTTCTAAGAATTATGGTGAGCAACTCTTAAGGAAATGGGCCTCAGATCCCACTAGGACCATCTGCCCTCTTTCCCTGCCTTCCCTAAAGAAACTACAGCTCACTCCTCAACACTTTGTATCCGGGAAAACCTGGACTGCAGGAAATCTATTCTTCTTCACCTGGCTCAGTGTAAGGCAATAGAGTTTGCAAAGCACAGAGACCAAGGGCCTGCACTGTATTCTCATGCAAAGAATAATAGAATTTCCCGGGGGAAGAAGTTGAGACATTTTATTGAAGGGGCTGGCAGAGAGACCAAGGCAAAATTATAAGGGTTATAATCATATACATGTAAGGATAAAGGAAAAAGCCTCAAAGGATATACTCCAAAGGCTTAAACATTATAAGATTACGGCCGGGCGCAGTGGCTTATGCCTGTAATCCCAGCACTTTGGGAGGCCGACGCAGGCAGATCACCTGAGATCGGGAGTTCGAGACTAGCCTGACCAACATGGAGAAACCCCAACTCTACTAAAAATACAAAATTAGCTGGGCACGGTGGCGCATGCCTGTAATCCCAGCTACTCGGGAGGTTGAGGCAGGAGAATCATTTAAAACCAGGAGCAGAGGGTGCAGTCAGCCAAGATTGCGCCATTGCACTCCAGCCTAGGCAACAAGAGCGAAACTCTGTCTTCAAAAAAAAAAAAAAAAAAAAATTATAAGATTACTTTCTCTTCAGCATGTGCTTCCCCATCTAACTTGTGTTTCAAATAAAGTGAGATTGTAAGGAAAAAAATTAAATTTTTATATATCTGTAATATATTGATTTTGTGACCTTTCATCATTTGAGCTTTATTTTCTTTTTTGAAATATAAAATAGTTCAACTATCTGGAATATTTCTGTGAATGGCATAACAAAAAACCCACCCTTATTAAAAATATAAAAGATATTACAGATAAAATTGAAGTCCACAACCATTCTTGCCCTGCCCACCATCAGATTCACCAACTCTCCATCTCTGAGGAGATACTACCATTCTAAAATTAAGGCATCATATTAAGTCCATGATTTTTTACTTTTACTCTAACTGTATAAGAGTCTGTATGTATGTGTGTGTCAATATATATTTGGATATGTTATATATATATGATAATATGATAAATATACATATACACATAAGCAGTGTATATGTTAATTTCTTATTTTAAAAAAATACATATTTTATAAATCCTATAGTATCTTTTATGTCTTAAGTAATATATTTAGAATCTACCCCTTTTAAACAGGTAGATCTCGTATATTAATTTTAACTGATGAACAATATTTCTTTAGATAAATGTATTATATTTCCCTATTCATTCACCTGCTATTAGATAACTATGCTATTTTCATTTTTTCCCTTTGACACAGTTCCATTAAATCCTTTAGATGTCTCCTGGTGAATATTTATGAGATGGAATTGTTGAGTGTTATACATAAACAGCACTAACCAGTCTCTATTACTTCATCAAAATATCTTTTGTTTTTGAGACAGAGCTTATAAAATCATTGTATGAATTTATATCAAAGTGTAAAATAATTTTTATTTGCCCTCATTTTCAATAACACTACATATTGTCAGACTTCTTGATTTTTTACAAATTTTTTGTCAAATTATAATTGTTTTGATTTGCGTGTCTCAGATTACTAACAAAGTTGAGCAGCTTCTGAATTTAATATAAATTCTCATTTTGTCTTTCCTATTCACCTGATTTGTCTATTTTTCTAATAAATAATTCTTCTTATCGATTAGCAGAAGAATTTATTTATATTTTGAATGGTAATTTTGTCTTAAATATATAGTTTATTTATGTACTCTCATATAGGGTTTAACAGTGAGTTTTAGTCACCTAATATCTTGTTAGCAGGTTTAATTACAATGTAATAAAATATATTTATCTTTATTTAGGATTTGTACTTACTTCTGGTATTAAAAAATATATCTATATTCATCTCTCCAATAAGAGTATTTAAGTTTAGATATATCACTTCGCTGGAGGGGAATTTCACTTTTTATAGGTTCTAAATTACTTTACTTTTTATAAATGGTATATATCTTTCCCCCCAGCATTTTTAACATGAAAAAAACATAGTTATTTTTAATGTTTCTTTTGTTACATTTAATATTGGGTTAATATCTCAGTGTATTTCTATTTTTTTTACTACTATAAGGTTTCCTGCTCTATTATATGTCTAATTTTTTTAATGGAAGTGTATATTGTGTATGCTATGTTGTAGTGGCTTTGGATGTTGCTAATCCTCTCTAAAGAGTTTTAAATTTTGTTAAGCAGTTTTCTTTGTTTGTTTTGTTAAGCAGTTCTTGGGTAATTTGGATTCATGCCTGGCAGGTGGGTTAATTTTAGTTGCAGCCTTTCTGTTAGAGCATTGCAATATTTTAGATTTCAACTAAAAGTCCAAGCTTTGCTAGTTTTTCTGTTTTATAGAAAAGTCTGTGCTTGTCTGTTCTCTCTGATCCTAAAAGTTATACTCTGCTAGGCCTCTCTGAGTTTCTTTGTATATGTGCTGATTGAGAGTTGGTCAAGAACTCGAGAACCAGGAGATTCCTCATGGGCACCCTATTTCTAACACCCTGTCCCTCAAGTCCCAGCTTCCTGGTAGCCCTAATTCCAGTCATTATTTTCTCTACCCACCAAGATGCTTGCTCTCTACATGGGCTCAACTTCATGAAGCAACTTGAAAAAAATTCCTCAGAGAGAAGACTAAGGTGATTGTTGGGTTCAATTTATGGTGAATTCAAGGATTACAGGCCACTATTGATTGTGGTTCAATGGCTGCAAAGAACTGTGCTACATATTTTGACTAGATTTTATAAATTTTTACAGCAGGAAAGTGAATCCAACATCAGCTAAACAATTATGGTCAGAAATAGTGGAAATATTAATTTCACATATATATTAAACTAAATATTTTATTGATACTTTTAATTTGTGAGTATGCATTAGTTGCCAATATTATTTTAATTTATCCCATATTACCGTGTTTTCATTTCTTTTAGCAATGTTTTTATTGAAAGTCTAATGGGAACAAGTTCTCATAGTTTTATTTGTTTGCTTCCTAATGTGTTGTTTAAATTTTTTAAGTTTAATTTTAGGTTTGAAGAATAATTCTATGAGGCATTGTGACACATAAGGCAGTTATTTTCTATCATTTAAAATGTTATTTCATTACTTTCTAGCTCGCATTTTTTCATTTGAGTGTTCATATTTTCATCTTTATCTTACTCTCATACAGTATCCCATTTTTCTGACTGCTTTAAATCTTTTCTTATCTTTTGTATTCAAAGTCTGATTAAGGCATACCCTTCTGTATTTTCTTCCTAATAGTCTTGTTCAAGACCCAGCAAGCTTCATAACTCTATGGCTGAAAGAGTATGTCTTCAAATATGTGTTTGTTTTCTTTCCAACTAACTCTCTTTTCTCCTTTGGGGAACTTCTATTATATACATGTTAATCTTCTCACCATGTCATGTCATATAGGCTTTACTGAATTTTTCTCTTCTTTTTTTCCTTTTTTGTGTTTCATTTAAGATATATTTACTGGCCTACTTTCAGGGGATTTTTAAATATTAACACAGTCTACTGAATTCCTAATTTTTGTATTTTTATATTTTTAAAAATTTAATGAAATTAATTACCGTATTTTTAGTTTTAGAATAGCTATTTGATTTTTTATCAGTTCTAACATTTTCTTATTTGCAGTAATTATAGATTTCTAGTCTGCCAGTGAAAAATTTGTATTGTCATTCGTTAGTTTATGTCATTTTTCTCTTGATTCTGATGCATTTGGTCCTGTTACTTGTAATGCCTAATGTGTAAATTATCAGTCCATAGCCTCTCAGCTTCAAATGTGCTTTTCATTGTTCTGCTTGTGATACTGAAAAATTTCTTATTTTCCAGGTGGCATAATTTTAAGCTTTTTAAGTAGAGGGCATTAAAGGTATACAAACTTCTTTCGTGTGTGTGTGTGTGTGTGTGTGTGTGTGTGTGTCTCACCCTGCCATCCAGGCTGGAATGGGTTGCAGTGGCGTGATCTCAGCTCACTGCAACCTCTATCTCCCCAGCTCGAGCAATTCTCATGCCTCAGCCTCCTGAATAGCTGGGATTATAGGCGCATGCCACCGTGCCCGGCTAATTTTTGTTCTTTTACTAGAGATGGGGTTTCACTATGTTGGCCATCTGATCTCGAGCTCCTGGCCTTAAGTGATCTGCCCAACTCAGCCTCCCAAAGTTCTGGGATTACAGGCATGAGCCACTGTGCCTGGCCTGAAAACTTCTTACTATTTCCTCGTGAAAGGCTCCTGCAGCAAGCAGCAGTCATTAGTGTATGGAACATTTCCAAGGGCAACATTTCCTCAAACCCTCAAATTCCCAGAGAGAATCTTCCAAGTGTACTACTTGTGATAGGTGATTATCAGTAAGCCTCGTGTATGTATATAAATTTTTCCACAAACAACTCCTCCCAGCACTCCAGTGGTTTCTTTTGGACTCCAGATACAGCATCTCCCAACTGATGGCTTTGTTTTGCACTCCAGAGGACAGATTCCTAGCCACTTTCACAGCACAGAATTTTTATGTGGTTGGCCTTCCTGAACCACCAAAGGAATGAATTCCTAGAGATGTCTACCAGTGTGATAACTCAAAAATGGCTCCACTGCTTAGTGGATCATAGCAGTGCGCGTTCTCAGAAGTTCTAGAGATGAGGAGTACTCTTTCAGATTTCCTGCTTAAATTTGTGCTCTGCTTTATCCCTAAGGGTAGTGATTCTCTTTATAACTGATATCCCTCAATTCTTCAGAGTCTTCTTTCCCCTTGGTTGCTAATATACTATTACTATGATCCCCTATTGTTGTTAACAACTTTTTATAATAATCTTTCCTCATTCAAATTGCTCTGCAGTTTATGAATCCTGATTGGCCCATAGTTAGGTCCTAAATTGGTACCAGGAGTGATACTGTGGCAGGCCAGATCTCATAACAACTGTTTGAGTGCTGGTGGTTAAGTTAAATTCTAAAAGCTGTAAGAGCCAACGCCCTTATACAAAGGCTGGAATGTAACAAAAGTCCACGAAGAGTTTTGCCTAGGCCTTTCCTGGACCTTAAAGCATGACAAAATAATGAAGGAATTTTTACAGGAACTGTTTAGGATTAAACAAGTTTTATTGGGGGTTTGAAGAGACTCCCCAGGCCTCTACAAACAATTTTATTGGGGGTCTGAAGGAACTCCTCAAAACTCCATGATTTATCAGGAGACAAGATAAGGGTAGTCAACCCAGCACCTAGACCCATTTAGATTAAGTAAATTTACTGAGGCTCCAGAGGAAGGTCTTCAGGACTCTGACCTTAGTTATAGATTAAAGGAAGTTAATCACTTATGTCTTTAGATGAAGACACACTTAAACGCAGGCATATAGCTTAGAAGGTATAATAAGCCCTGGAAAACGCTGTAATTTTGAGCTGGTCTGGCGATTATTTCCAGGCCTTCTCCTTGTAACTGGCTACAGAAATAAAAACTCTCTTCCTCTCCAGTTCATCTGCATCTTGTTACTGGACAGCGAGAAACAGCCTGACCTTCAGTTTGGTCGGGGAACAAAAGTTGGCGAGCCAGCCAGGAGGGAATAGGATGGTGCTGCATTCAATGGCCAGCAGCTTGCGACTAGAGAATCTTCGGGAGAATCCAGCAGCTGCTGGGTGAGATTTTCCCAGGGACCCTCCCAAGGGCTGTCCCGTGTGCAAAATCACATGTCCCTTTTACTACTGGGAAGAACGGAGATTAGGAGCAGGTGCACTTGAAGTGTGAGTTAACCGAATCGTATGCCGGGAGCCTATTGTTTCCCTCTCTGGGCTCATTAAGCCATTTGTGTGGTACTGCCAGGGTAGCAATAGGGCTGGCTCACACACCTGTTTTGCATTTTAGTTAAGATCAGGCTTTGAGTTGCTTTTGAGTCTGTTCTGCCTGACTGTACTCCCCCTTGTGTTTGTCTGAAATCTGTCTCTACTTGTTTGTGTTATCTGTCTTGTCCCTTTTGATACTGTGTAAACTTGAAAATGAGAAGTATTGGGTCCATTTCTGCTGAGAGACCTCTGGGAAGGAAAAAGATTTTTTTAGGAGCTCAATGCTTAAAAGTCAGCTTAATTAAAAGCTAACATTTAAGATGTGTATGTATGCATGTATTTGTGTGTTTGTATTTAAAAGGCCTTCATGTCTTGTTTTTATTTATTTCTCTCCTAGGACTTTGTGTTTCAGAGCAAAAATTTTTTCCTTCTCACTTTACTGAATTCCATTTTCTTCATTAATAGCTGTTGAAACAGAAGTCACTCTGGGGTTTTTAAGAAAAATTCCAGTTTACATACTTAGAAATGTCTTGTTTGGCAAAAATGTTTTAAGCACACTGTAAAAGCATCACATGGTTTAGCCTTATAATAATTCTCCCTTTTAAACAAAACAGAATTCAGTGTGGGTATCTTATAAAATCCAATGACAGATTTCTATATATTATGTTTGATCTGGCATCCATCTTTAATCTACCTCTAGCACCACCAGACTTTTTATCTGTGTACCTTGAGATGTAAATTTTGCTATCTGATTTTTCACCTAAGAGTGGTTGCCTTCAATATGCAGATTTAAGGATATTTAGCTGACAATTTCCAGGGTAAGAAACCAGCTTATGAAGAGCTTGCAACTCTAAGATAGAAAAAAAGGAGGCCTTATGAATCTATATAATGTACTTCTATTGGCATGCCTAATACAGCTGTGTATTATGTGTCGTGTACACAGTATCTCACTACTGAAAAAATAAAAAGAGCTCTAATTAATTGGCTTAAAGAAAATAAAAGCACTTAAATCAAATACTTTAACAGAAAAAAGAAAAGACTGGTCAAATGCTTTTTCAAGTTTACGTGACTTAAGTAAAATATTTAATAAATTAGCTAGCTTTAAAATTATTGGTAAAGTAATATTAGAAATATCTTAAGAATTAAAAGCATACATTTTTTGTTTGCATTTATTGATTAAGCAATTTCATACTTATCACAACCAAATACTATAAAGTATCAAAATTTGGCATAGAGGCTACAAAACTATAAACTCAGCCGAAAACAGAATCTTTGCTAATGTAACTTTTAATGAATAAAATATTAATATTGGTTAAATGAAAATAGCTACATCTTGAATTCCTTAGTAAAATACTATAAATTGTAATCATGTGGCTTGAGGCAATCCAGTCCACAGGCATGAAAAAAGTTTGTTCTGAGAAAGGACTGTTACCATCTTTGTTTTAAAGCTACACTATAAACTAAATTAATAAACAAGAATAGCTTGGAGGTTAGAAGCAAGTTCAGATCTTTTTCACTGTCTCAGTTATAATTTTGCAATGGTGGTTTCATCACTTTAAATAAAAACTATCACCTTTTTAACAAATAATCTAGATAAATAATTAAAATAATTAGGTAAACGTAATGGGATAAACAAAAACAAGCTTGTCATAATTTAGAATCTAAAGTTATATTAAACAATAGATATTTTATTATTTAGGTATTTTCCAATAAAAATATATTGAAGAAAGACATTCTTTCTAAAAATTGTGTCCTTTTTAAAGGGTAATTGATTTTTGTCTAATTCAAAGCTGATTTAAAGGTTATATATAAAACAAGGTAAAAGGAACCAGGAAATAAGAGGGATATAAAGTTATAAAAATAAAGAGGTATTTTTGGTTAAAAAAAAAAAGCTTACAGAAAAGAGATTTTATATAGGAAACGATCTTGTATGGTAAATTCTTGTCGTAAAGTAAAATAACTGTTTAAAAAGAGGGAATGTTTAGGACAAGTCAGAAAGTCAAATATGTCAGATTGTTTAAGCTGTGAAATAATTTCTAAAGGTGAATTTACACAAGAAATGCTGTATAGTTTAAAAGTGTTTAGGCCTCCTAAATGCTTCATAAAATGCCACTCCAACTCTTAATTCTACAACTCACCTATTTACAGCTAAGGCAGGCCTGGGACCTGTGAAGTTAGATGCTGAAAAAAGTCAGACCTTATCTGCACTCCTTAATTTTACATAATTAAAATCCCAAACTTACTAAGGTTTTTACCAAAAGTAAAAGCTACCAAGAGTTGACAGTGCAGTATGTATTTGAGACTACTGAAGAAACAGTTTTACATGCAAAGTATGCAAGGAAAGTAGAATATACTTTTGGTAAAAAAATTATAAGAAGGCATGGGAATGTGTTTCTTTTTTTTATTTTTTACTTTTTTTGCCTAAGTTAAAAGGTATAAGGATTGTTTTAAGTTACAAAGAATAAAGCTGAAGGTTTAAGCAAGTTGTAGAAGACTGATTGTAAAGAAAATTCTGTGTGTAAACATATTGGCTAAAGTTAAAGGGGTATTATTCAGTTTTTCTGTAAATTAAACATTGAAATAAAAGCACAACAGGTTTCTCTTAACAGCACTAATCTGCTCTTCAACAAAAACTATAAAGGTATAAAGGTTTATGACAATCGTAACTTATGGTCAAACATTAAAATTGGATAAATATGTCTATAAGGCTTTATTAAGAATTAGATTTAACATTAATAGTACACTAATATAAAGATGAAATTTGGCTTATTTGGTACAAAAATCATACAAGAAACACTGTCAAATATAAAATGGGGTTTGGCCAGGCGTGGTGGCTCACACCTGTAATTCCAGCACTTTGGGAGACTGAGGAGGGCAGATCATGAGGTCATGAGTTCAAGACCAGCCTGGCCAAGATGGTGAAACCCCATCTCTACTAAAAATACAAAAATTAGCCGGGCAGTAGTGGTGTGCACCTGTAACCCCAGCTACTCAGGAGGCTGAGGCAGGAGAATCGCTTGAACCGGGGAGGCAGAAGTTGTAGTGAGCTGAGATCATGCCACTGTACTCCACACTGGGCAACAGCGTGAGATCCTGCCCCCGACAAAACAAATAATAAAATGGGGTTTGCCTTTCTTTGGGTTATGGTTGTATAAATATATTATTAGTATGTGTTCCAAAATTATGGACAACTTCTATAATTCTGATACATCTTAGTTACATTATCAGTAATCATTATAATTGTTACATTAAATAATTGCGTGCCACAGAGGTAACAGATTTCTTTGTCAATTGTATCTTTGATTTGTTTCCTTTGTTTGAATATCTGTGGTAACATTACCTGGGACAGATGACTACCCTATCCTCCATTTAACTCACCAATTTAATCTTTCAGATCTCACAGAATGACTGTGAGCTATTCAGCATTTAATCTAACAATGACTTCAATTGCAGCTACTCTTCCAGATGTAGCATCCTTACTGGAACAAATCAAGATGGCTCCTAGAATTTAGTGTGTAGCTGTTCACATAGTTAATGCCTTTTCCTCCTATACCATTGTTCAAGAACTATTGAAAGCAATTTGTTTTTATCTGATGAGACCAAGAACAGACTTTCAAAGTCTTGCCCCTGGACTGTGTCAATTCTCTTGTTCTATGCCATGGTATAGTTAACAGTGGTCTTGATTTTGTCATTCCATAAAACATCACACAGGTGCTCTAACCCTATTACGCCGATTGATTTTTGACGAGCAGGAAGTAACAAGTATTGTAAATTACTTACTAAGACATGCAGATTTGAGGGTGCATAATCATACAAAAATTTAGGAAACCACCATCTCAGTGAAGTGTTCCACAACCTCACATCATTGTCTCCCATTTGAATGTTTAGCAGTCTAGAGCTTCTGAATATATACCTTACACTGTAAATGCTAAACTTCTTCTCTTTATAGCACCTACCATAAAAACAGGCAAACATTTGGATTTTGGGAACAACATATACCACATTTGAATATGATACTTAGATCAACATAGAGTCACATAAACAATCGTCAATTTCAAGTAAGGACTAGAGCAACAAGATACTCAGAAATAAGTTCAGACCACACTTCTAACCACTCTACCATTTGGGTCTTACAATCCAGAAGATTCAAATGATAATTAAAGTGTCTTTCAGATAAACTGAAATATTATATTAAACTAGTGGCCAGCACAAATAAGAGAATCTATGACTAAGCAGCAGATCAGGCATGTCCGGATGGTACACTTAATATAAACAAGAAGGTAATTTGGACCCTTTTGATATCAAATCTTTGGCATTTCCTCCTCTTCCTCAATCTATGTGTCCAGAGGCTTTTATGGTTTGGGTGTTCCCTAATACCCGTTGACTAAGGAAGAAAAACCTAAATCCTGGCTTAGAGATAGCTCTATATGACATGCACATATTAGCCAAAAATGTATAGATAAGGTGCCATAGACCCATGCAGAAGTAATTCTGAACAAATGTGATATAAAATATTCTAAATAGACAAAACTTCAAGCAGTACATTGACATTTGATTGCTCACTTTGGTGTCAGAGATATTCAGAAGCACGAATCTGCACTAATTCATGGGGAGTTATTAATTGGTTGGCTGGATGGTCAGAGACTTGGAAAATAGCAGAAGTTAAGGACTGCTGATCAAGAAATTTGTGGAAGAGGTATGGATGGACCTTTCAGAATTGGCACAGACTGAAGAAATTTGATTTCCATGTGAATGTCTACAAAAAGTATTTCCTGTAGAGTAGGCTGTTCATAATCAGAAGGACAAAAATGAAACACTCTGAGTATCAAAAGGCTTTTCCCCAGCCACCTTATTGCTTAGAAAATAAATCTGTGAACAAAGTAGCCATGCTGGCAGAAATAGAAGCTATTTATGGGCTCAAAACAATGTACAGGCGTGCCTGAGAGACATTGCAAGTTTGATTCTGAAGGACCACAATAAAGTGAATTTCACAATAAAGCATGACACACAATTTTTTTGGTTTCCCAGAACACATAAAACTTATGTTTAGAGTATACTGTAGTCTATTATGTGTGCAAAGGTATTTGTCTAAAAACACAATGTACATACCTTAGTTGAAAATACCTTAAGACTAGGTGCAGTGGCTCACATCTGTAATCCAAACATTTCTGGAGGCTGAGGCAGAGGAATTGCTTGAGACCAGGAGTTCAAGACCACATGCCTGTGGTCCCAGCTACTTAGGAAGCTGATGTGGGAGGATCTCTTGAGGCCAGGAGGTCAAGGCTGCAGTGAGCTGTTTTTGTGCCACTGCACTCCAGCCTGGAAAACAGAGAAAGATCCTGTCTCAATCAAAATAAAAATACTTTATTGCTAAAACATGCTAGCAACCTCTAGAGCCTTCAGTAAGTCATAATCTTTTTGTTGGTGGGGAGTTTTGCTTCAGTGTGCATGACTGCTGACTGATCAGGGTGGTGGTTGCTGAAGGATGTGGTGGCTGTAATTATTCTTTAAAATAAGGTGGATATGAAGTTTGCTACATCTACTGACTTCTTTGCACAAAATATTGCTCTGTAGCATGTGATGCTATTTGACAGCATTTTACTGGAGGTAAAACTTCTTTCAAAACTAAGGTCAGTCTTCTTGAAGCCCTGCCAAGGTTATGCAATAAACTTTGTCAACTAAGTATGTGTAACTAAGTTTTGTAATACTCCAGATCTTTTGCTATAATTTCAGCAATGTTCACAACATCTTCAGCAGGAGTAGATTCCATCTCAAGAAATCACTTTCTTTGCTCATCCATAAGAAACAACTTCTCCTCCATTGAAATTTTATCAGTCCCATCTTCAGATCCCACTTCTAATTCTAGTTCTCTTGCTATTTTTACCATATCTACAGTCACTTTCTACATTAAAGTTTTGGGCTCGTAAAAGTCACCTGTGAGGTTGAAACCAACTTCTTCCAAACTCCTGATGATGTTGATTTTTGGACCTCCTTCCATGGATCATGAATATTCTTACTGGCATGTAGAATAGTAAATCTTTTCCAGAAAGTTCTCAGTTGATTTTGCCCAGATTCATTAGAGAAATCACTGTCTATGGCAGCTATAGTCTTGTGAAATGTATTTCTTAAATAATAAGACTTGAAATTGAAATTTGAAATTATTTCTTGCTCCATGGGCTACCAAATTTACAGGGTGCTAACATGAAAGCAACATTAATCTCCTTGAATGAACATCTCCACCAGTGCTCTTGAGCAACTGGGTACATTGCCAATTGGCAGTAATATTTATAAGATTTTTTTTTCCAAACAGGTCTCAACAGTGTGCTTAAAATATTCATTTTACAATGCTGTAAACAGATTTACTGTCAGCCAGGTTTTGCTATTCCATTTGTAAAGATTTAACGTAATTCTTAAGGACCCTAGGATTTTCACAATGGCAAATAAGCACTGGCCTTACTAAAATCACCAGCTGCATTAGCTCCCAAAGACAGAGTTAACTTGTCTTTTGAAGTATTGAAGCCATGCATTGACTTCTCCTCTCTAGCTATGAAAGCCCTAGAAGGTATCTTTTTTCCAGTTTAGGGCTGTGCCATCTATGTTGAAAATCTGTTGTTTAGTATAGCCATCTTCAGCAATGATATCAGCTAGATCTTCTGGATAACTCACTGTAGCTTTTACATCAGCACTTGCTGCTTCACCTTGCACTTTTTTGTCATGGTGCATAAAATCTCATGAACCAATCTCTTCTAGCTTCAGCCTTTTCTTTTACACCTTTCTGACCTCTGTCAGCTTCACAGAATTGAAGACAGGATTAGGGCCTTGCTCTGAATTAGGATTTAGCTTATAGAAATGTTGTGGCTGGTTTGATCTTCTATCTAGACAACTAAAACTTTCTTCCTATTAGCAATAAGGCTGTTGTATTTTTTTATTATCTGTGTGCTCACTGGAGTAACACTTTTAATTTTCTTCAAAAACTTTTCTTTTGCATTCTACATCTTGGCTAATTGTTTGGGATAAGTGGCCTAGCTTTCAACCTATTTTGGCTTTCAACAGACCTTCCCCACCCTCACTAAACTTAATTATTTCTAGTTTTTAACTTAAAGTGACAGATGTGGGACACTTCCTTTCTCTTTAACACTTAGAGGTCACTGTAGGTTTATTAACTGGCTTAATTTCAATATTCTCATGTCTCATGAAATAGTGAGGTCCCAGAAGAAGGAGAGACATGGGCAAACAGTAGGTTGGTGGAGCAGACAGAACACACAGAACATTTATTAAGTTTCCCAGGTTATATGGGTGTGGTTTGTAGAACTCCAAAACAATTACAACAGTAACAATGACAACTGTTTGTCATTGATCAGTCATTGATCACCATGTGTCTAGGCAATGTGATGAGATCCCATCTCCACCAAAAGAATTAAAAATTGGCCAGATATGGTAGCATGTGCTTGTATTCTCAGCTACTCAGGTGGCTGAGGTGGGAGGACTACTGGAGACCAGGACTTCAAGGCTGCATGCAGTGACCTGTGATTGTGATTGCACCACTGCACTCCAGCCTGGGACACAGAAGGAGACCTTGTCTCAAAAATATATATATCATTGATCAAAGATTACCTTAATGAATAATAATAAAACAGTTTGAAATATTTTGAGAAATTCTATAAGGTGATACAGAGACATGAAGTGAGCATAGGTTGTTTGAAAAATAGCAGCTATGTATGTGATTGATGCAGGTTGCCACAAACCTTCAACTTGTGAAAAAACAAAGAAGCAATACCTGCAAAGCACAATAAAGTAAAGCACAATAAAATGAGGCATATCTCTATACCTGTATTTTCTTTTAACCAAGAGTGGCCTGGCTAATTATAATGCTGAGTGTCTAATTTTCCAATAGTTGAGGGGAACACTGAGCCCTAAATTTGTCACCACTGCTTGGATGTAAAAACCAGCAACCTTATGGCAATTACATTACATCACATCAGACTTATTTCATCAAGGAATGAGAAGATATTCATCCTCACTGTTACACACACATATTCTGGATGTGGATTTTTTCTTCCCTGCCTGTAACATTTCTGGTAGAAGAGCCACCATCTACAGAAGCAAAACTCAGAGAATTACAACAGATATTTAAAAGAGGGTTGAGTGGTATACACCAGGCAATATGATTATATCCAAATTTGGACTGTTATGAAACATGTCTGTTATTTTTGGGTTCTACTACAATTTGCATTGAAATCTCTCTAAAAGTTATTTTCAGAATTGAGTACAAAAAGTATTTTTTACATTTACTTTATAATCTGAGATTACCACTATTAAATTTACATAAACTATATGCTATGATTTATGAATGATGCCATTTGGTGACTATATTAGTACAGTATCTGGCCTCAGATTTTCTTTTTTTGTTGTTTTTGAGATAAGGTCTCACTGTGTCACCCAGGCTGAGTGCAGTGGTATGATCACAGCTCACTACAGCCTCAACCTCCTGGGCTCAATGGATTCTCCCACCTTAGCCACCCTAGTAGCTGGGACTACAGGTGTGCACTACCATGCCCAGCTAATTTTTGTATTTTTGTAGACACAGTTTTCACCATGTTGCCCAGGATCACTTGAACTCCTGGCTCAAGTGATCCACCTGCCTTGGCCTCCTAGAATTTTGGGATTATAGGTAGGAGCCACCATGCCTGCTCAAATTTTTAAATTTTTTTAAATTACATTATTATTTCCACATTTGTCATTTTAGTCTTCTCCTTCTCTATAAATGTCAGGTTTTTCTTTTTGTTGCTCAAGCTAAGTTCATCATTATTAGGCTCCCTCTTTGCTTAGTTTGTACCTGCTAGGTTTTCTGAGGCTGAGAAGCTAATAATAAATAGTTAAGTTTTCTTTAGATCTAAATAAAAGCATTTTGACAGATGTCTTAGGTATTCAGTATCCCATTTCTCTTTTGTAGATTAACTGGTATAGTTTTCTCCTCTGTCTTTGTTTGTTTGTTAAACTGGATTCATGAGAAAAATAAGACTTCTATTAACTTATATAATTCAAGTTTTTATTCTATTAGTTGTTTTGTCTTAAAATAATACAAAAAGAGGGAATCTTCCCTAACTCATTTTATGAGGCCAGGGTCATCCTGATACCAAAACCTAGCAGAGACACAAAAAAAAAGAGAATTTTAGACCAACATCCCTGATGAACATCGATGCAAAAATCCTCAATAAAATATTGGCAAACCGAATCCAACAGTACATCAAAAAGCTTATCCACCATGATCAAGTGGGCTTCATCCCTGGGATGCAAGGCTGGTTCAACATATGCAAATCAGTAAACGTAATCCATCATGTAAACAGAACCAAAGACAAAAACCACGATTATCTCAACAGATGCAGAAAAGGCCTTCGACAAAATTCAACAGCCTTTCATACTAAAAACTCTCAATAAGTTAGGTATTGATGGGACATATATCAAAATAATAAGAGCTATTTATGACAAACCCACAGCCAAGCTACCAATGACTTTCTTCACAGAATTGGAAAAAACTGCTTTAAAGTTTATGTGGAACCAAAAAAGAGCCCACATTGCCAAGTCAATCCTAAGCCAAATGAACAAAGACGGAGACATCAACTACCTGACTTCAAACTATACTACAAGGCTACAGTAACCAAAACAGCATAGTACTGGCACAAAAACAGAGACATACACCAATGGAACAGAACAGAGCCCTGAGAAATAATATCACACATCTACAACCATCTCATCTTTGACAAACCTGACAAAAACAAGAAATCGGGAAAGGATTCCCTATTTAATAAATGGTGCTGGGAAAACTGCCTAGCCATATGTAGGAAGCTGAAACTGGATCCCTTCCTTACACCTTATACAAAAATTAATTCAAGATGGATTAAAGACTTACATGTTAGACCTAAAACCATAAAAACCCTAGAAGAAAACCTAGGCAATATCATTCAGGACAGAGGCATCGGCAGGGACGTCATGTCTAAACACCAAAAGCAATGGCAACAAAAGCCAAAATCAACAAATGGGATCTAATTAAACTAAAGAGCTTCTGCACAGCAAAAGAAACTACTATCAGAGTGAACAGGCAACCTACAGAATGGGAGAAAATTCTTGCAATCTACCCATCTGACAAAAGGCTAATATCCAGAATCTACAAAGAACTTAAATAAATATACAAGACAAAAACAAACAACCCCATCAAAAAGTGGGTGAAGGATATGAACAGACATTTCTCAAAAGAAGACATTTATGCAGCCAGCAGACACATGAAAAAATGCTCATCATCACTGGCCATCAGAGAAATGCAAATCAAAACCACAATGAGATACCATCTCACACCAGTTAGAATGGCCATCATTAAAAAGTCAAGAAACAACAAGTGCTGGAGAGGATGTGGAGAAATAGGAACACTTTTACACTGTTGGTGGGACTGCAAACTAGTTCAACCATTGTGGAAGTCAGTGTGGCGATTCCTCAGGGATCTAGAACTAGAAATACCATTTGACCCAGCCATCCCATTACTGGGTATATACCCAAAGGATTATAAATCATGCTGCTATAAAGACACATGCACACCTATGTTTACTGTGGCACTATTCACAATAGCAAAGACTTGGAACCAACCCAAATGTCCAACAACGATAGACTGGATTAAGAAAATGTGGCACATACACACCATGGAATACTATGCAGCCATAAAAAATGATGAGTTCATGTCCTTTGTAGGGACATGGATGAAGCTGGAAAACATCATTCTGAGCCAACTATTGCAAGGACAGAAAACCAAACACCACACGTTCTCACTCATAGGTGGGAATTGAACAATGAGAACACCTGGACACAGGATGGGGAACATCACACACTGGGGCCTGTCGTGGAGTTGGGGGAGGGGGGTGAGGGATAGCATTAGGAGATCTACCTAATGTAAATGATGAGTTAATGGGTGGAGCACACCAACATGGCACATGTATACATATGTAACACGCCTGCACATTGTGCATGTGTACCCTAGAACTTAAAGTATAATAATAAAAAAAGTTATATTTTTGTAATACGTCTTACTTCATTTTTTGGTATTTTTCTCTGCCTAACACTGCCATCCTTCATGAACACATACACACCTACACATTCATAAGTCACAGTCAATTTACCCCTGCAAATAATGTGTGTGTATATATATATATATATATATATATATATATATATATATATATATTTCAAGTAAGGTTAGTATTATTAAAACTATTTATACAAAGCACTATATCCATTCATTATTTCATGACTGAATATATCAAAATTGTTTAGTCCAGGAAAATAATAATTTTCTATTATCCACCATATACAGAAAAAAATAGTTTCCCATAGCTCCAACCCAAGCAGAATAACACCAGAACCTCATATTTATAAAATGCTTTTAGAAACATTATTACCTTTATTCATAACAACAGGCCTGAGAAGTGAATTATTAGAAAAGTTAAGTTACTTGCCCATATTCACGCCCTTACTTACTGAATGAGATTGCCAGCATTCAAAGACAGGTTTTGTGTCACAGAGGTCAACATTTCATTAGGTAGTTTTTACTTACAGTACCATCTCTTTAAAATGAAGGTTAATTTAATTTAGTTCACTATTCAGTATTCCAATTCTCATATGCCAGGTATAAATTCAGTGCACTTCTAACCAAAGTTACATCTCTAAATTTTCTTAAAGGAATGTATTCTTTGCACAGCCTCTTTTTAAATAGCGGCAACCTCTTTTATTTGATTCACAAAAGTAAGGTGTCACAGAAATGTAAAGCATTGACTTTTTGCAATTTTTTTTTTTTTTAGGAAAAATTTTATTTTTTCACATACTTTCAGTAGTTTGAACATTTATTCATATCTGATATATACTATCCTGTTTTCTACTTCAGTAAATTCTATTTTCAACAAGTGCCAAGATATTATATGAACCAAACCTTAAAATAATGGCTGTGGGGTTAGGTTTCTCAGTAAGAAAAATCTACACCTATCTCTCTACATTCACCAAGACCACCAGAAATTAAAAAAAAAAAAAAATCTAATGTAAAATAGAACAAAACAGTCTTTCAACTAGAGGAGGATGATTTTTCTCAATCATTTTAGGGTTCCTAGATGGGCCTGAAAATAAAACTGACAAAGACAGATTAACACGAGAAAAGCATGCAAATTTATTTAAGAAGTTTTGTATGACATGAGAGTCCTCATAAATAAATGATGATCCAAAGAAACAGGGAAATCTGTGTATGTTTTATGCTAAATCTAATGAAGAAGTGGAGAGTTGTAGAGAAATATGATCGGACAAAAAATGGTAAGATGTAATGTTAATCAACTGGGAAAAACTCAGTAAGGTCCGTTAGTCCATATCCTTCTCTGTGTTCTATGGCTTCAGGGATAAAGGGCATTCCTTCCTTCTGGGTAGAGAAAGAACACATTTGGGATGAGGGTGTTACTTCAGATGGGATTTATGGCTCGCTTCAGGGGAGAAAGGATAAGGGAAATTTCAGTTTCTATAGCCTGCTTCCGGAGAGAGAGAGGTAGGAGAATTTCAAAAAACCGCTTCCGGAGAGAGAGAGGTAGGAGAATTTCAAAAAAACCTTCCTCCTTCTGTGGTTTTCTTAGTTTCCTTCAGCTCAAAATACTCAGTATGCTGTGATGTCTTATTCTGGGGTATCAACTTCAAAGCCCCAACACAACTAACCCCATTTTAATCCTTTTGAAATTCATCTGCATGTATTGAAAATGTATAAAAGCAAAATTAGGCAGTCTTAGAATTTATTGACTCTAAAAAATACATTCTCGGCATCTATTTAAATTTATGATTTAAAAAACTATAGGCAAATCTAAAAATGTATAAGAAGATATAAATTTTAAAACACTCTTCTAAGGGTATTTGATCAGACTTGTTAAAGGTAGCCACCTTTCAATACTATATGTTGATTTTTCCTGTCCAGGAAAAGCAGGTAGAATGAAAGGTGTGATTATTTTCTCTTCCCCATTAGCAAAGTCTGCTATTTGAAATAAAGGAGGAAAATAAATAGATACATATAGTTCTTTCATAAATCATCATTTGGCTAAAAGGAATATGTGTTTCATTTTTACATTTCAATAAAATAAAAGAGGTTGTTATTGGAAATACTCATGGATGTACAATACCTGCCTTTAATGAATAAGTCAAAGTGATAAGAAAACTGGCCCAGGCCTCAAAAGAGAATTAACTACAAGGCACTAGGAACTCCCCTGTGAATCGCTTCTCTAGACAGACACAGGGCAAGAATAACCAATAAAAGTTTGCATTTGCATTTACCAGTGAGCATTGCTTCAGAGAAAACTTTTTACCTGTCAGCAGTCTTCAGTGTTCTAGAATTTCCCTCTCTGTTTATTCAATTTATCCCAAAATACTTGAAATATACAAGACATGCAAAGAAAAATATAACAAATTCCCATGTGCCTGTCAACCAGATTTAAATAATGTTAACATTGTGCTGTATTTGTATTTTATTTATACAGAAATAAAAAATTAACTGATGCAGATTATACCTACTTTATCCTCCTACCCAAACATTCCCTTATCTTTCTCTTCAGATAGAGTTGGTGAATATTTATATGTATTATACTTTCACTGCATATGTACATAAGCATATACCTATAAAATCTAAGGTATTTTGGGTACTTTTAGGCTTTGGATGAATTAAATAATCCTGTGTGATGTCTTCCCCAATTCTCCCCCTTTAACAGTATGCATTTAAGAATTGTTTTAAAATAGGCATACTCTAGTTGTTATTTTATTTCTTGAGTATTACACCATTTTATGAATTAACAAACCACAATTTTATTTATTCTTTCTTCTTTGTAGACACTTAAGATCTCCTTCCCTTGCTTTTCTATTTATTTAGTTTTGGTATTACAAATTTGTTGAAATGAATGCCACCGTCAATAAAAGCAAACCCAGAGTTGAAAAGGAAAGGTTTTATTCAGAAGAAAGACTATAGGGAGAACACTCTAATCTCAGAAATCTTAAAGTGTCTCAAAATTAAACAGAAAAAGATTTCCATTTTATTGAGTAAAATGTAAGTAGAATGTTTTAAAGGTAATTTGATCAGGCAAAAGAAAATGGCCAATGGGGTCTGACAAAGAAACAGTCTCACTATGGCCAGTAGATTCCCAGCAGAAGCTGATGAGAAAGCACATTCTACTTTTTTGGTCCTTGCTCAGACTTGTGGGCATGAGGAATATAAGGTCATGGAGAAAGGAGAGAAACCTTACTAATATTTAGTCAAGATAAAGCAGAAGGTAAAAAATGGCAATTGTGAACACTTAGTTAGTCTTCTCTGTTATTTAAGACATGAAGTCTTTTCTTAAACACTATTAGAGATGGAATAAGAATCACTGTGAAGTTGAGGCTGATCCAAATAGTTTACAAAGGTAAGGAACCCTTCACATTCTTATTGGCCGTGAAGCACTACCCGCGGTACCAAATGTGGAACATGCTGTCAAACTGATAGCTGTTTCACGGTCTTAGAGATTGGGCTGTTAAAGTGAGGCCTATTGGGCAAGTTACTGAATCTGGGGAAAATAATAATGATAATGAGGCATATCTGGGAATAAAATAGAAAGACTAGCTGTTAAAGGATGAACACATGATTAAAACCAAGATCTGAGGTTTGAAGAAAGCCAGTTGAAATTCAAAGAGCTAAAACATGCCTAAAATATCTTCATTCAGATGGTAGAGTGAAGACAGCAGTGGCAATCTGATAAATTTCCATTTGTGGTCTGAATATTTTTGGTGATGGCACAGACATCAGAGAGGATTCTGGGAAAAGATTTACAACAATGCCTTCCAACCACTGTGAAAGTGGCCATTCCAGAATCCAGAATCATGCCCAATGCCAGAGGATTTTGAAGGACTGTATTCCTGTAGCTCTCTAGCAATGATACCAGTAGTTTTGGTAAGATTGTCCAGAGTCATGGATGTTTCCTGGAGCACAGCAAGGAAGATGGAGGAGTGCCAGTAAAATTCCTGAGTGGCCCACACAGCAGCAAGTCCAGGCACAAAGGTTGCCCATACATGATCTACTGCAGCAGTCAAGTCTTTTTGGTTACTCCCAATATTTTAGCTTTTAGTCCCAAGTCTTCTTGAGAACTTGATGAAAAAGGAAGGTCACAGCCTTCTTCCAGGCCTGGGATTGTGTGCCTAATTTTGTATTTGTAACACATATTTGTAGACCTTTTGGGTAGTCTAGCTCCCAATAAACTTAAATCATGCAGAAAAGTAGTTACAAGAAAAAAATTAAAAAAGGTAGTCTGGTTAGAAATTTAATAAGGGCTAATTAGGTTAACTAGATAACAGGATCCAGTTCAATTAGCAGATAGATATCAATAGGCATGGCTGCCACAAATAAAATATACCTTATTAGGGATTATTTAGGATTCAAAGAAATAATTGTTCCATGGTTTTGCATCTTGGAATTCAAATTAGTTCTTTTGATAGAGATGCTGTTCTATCCAATTGGGAAGGGTAACATGATCATGTTGTTGCTTCTAGAACAGACGGTTCCAAGCACACCTGGTAAGATTATGTTTAGGATTATCTAAGTCTAGTAGATTGATATGACAGCAAGAGTTATTTGCTGTTGCCTTCTATGGTAATAGTGTAGGTATTTGTATTGGTGGCAACATAGTTGTAATCGTAAATACTTAGGCTCATGAAAGAGAGCTTAGTTATGTTATGATACAAGCAATTTCCCTTTTTAGAAAAGCAATGATACTGAAAGAGGTTGTTTTTGAAGAATAGAGTAGAAGTATTAATAAAAAGGTTCCTTTGTGACAATACAATGGATACCCTTAAATTTGATAAAGGTTAGGATTTAGGGGAAACCAGAGGCTTTCAAAGAAAAAGAAATTCATAGTCAACAATCAAAAATAAAGTTGGGAGATTATGCTAGAAATTAAGTGAAGGAATGTAATAGTCTTTGGGGTCCTTTCACGGGTGGAGAAATTATTAAAGTGCTCATTCCATATAACTGGGATGATAGAGATAATGCCATTTGGAGGATAAGAGAAGAAAAACTTCAATTTTTTGGATGAAATTACCAGGGTCCATTGATCATTTGAAAGAACTAGTGGAATTCCCTATGTAGAGAGTTCTACATAGGGAATTTGTTCTAACAAAAGTTTATCAGCAGCAGAGACAGTGGCCCTTTTACAAGTTCTCATAGTCCATTCAGGCTGCTATGAAAAAGTACCATATACTAAGTAGCTTATAAACAGCAGAAATTTATTTCTCCTAGTTGTGGAGGCTGGAAAGTCCAAGATCAAGGCACTGGCAGACTTTGTGCCTGGTGAGGACCTGTTTCATGGATCACAGATGGCACCTTCTTGCTGTGTTCTCAGATGGAGAAAGGGATGAACAAGCACCGATGGACCTATTTTATAAGGGCACTAATCCCATTTATGAGGGCTTCATTCCCATGACCTAATCACCTCTCAAAAGGCCTGACTTCCTAATATCATCATCTTTGGGGTTAGGAATTCAACACATGAATTTGGGAGGGACACAAAAATTAAGTCTATTGCACAAGAGAAAGTGTCAAGCTAATTAGAGAACACACGAATTATAGTGATATAGTTTGTCTCTATGTCCCCACCCAAATCTCATGTTGAATTGTAATCCCCAATGTTGGAGGAGGGACCTGGTGGGAGGTAATTGGATCATGGGAATGGATTGTCTCCTTACTGTTTTCATGATAGTGAGTTCTCATGAAATCTGGTTGTTTAAAAGTGTGTAGGACTTCCACTTTGCTCTCTCTCCTCCTGGCCATGTGAAGACGTGCTTGCTAACCCTTTGCCTTCTGCCATGATTGAAAGTTTCCTGAGGCCACCCCAGCCATGCTTCCTGTATAGCCTGCAGAACCATGCATCAATTAAACCTCTTCTCTTTATAAATTACTCAGTCTCAGGTAGTTCTTTATAGCAGCATGAGAACAGATAATATGGATAGTAAGGACATATTAACAACAATGAGATTTAGAGAATTGAATAAATTGAATTGCTAGTGAAGAAAAGGTCTTGCTGGAGTAGTTTTCTTTCTTGCCCTACCTTTCCAGCTTTACTAAGGTTATGTTTTTGACAAATGGGGCAAGGAGCCAGCACTTGTCCTAGGTAGGGGGTAAAGGTTTTTCAGCAATGGTAGCAGAGGAGCTGGTTTTGTTGCTTGTTTCCATAACAAGTGATTTTATAAAGGCCAGAGACTAAATTTTAGTTCAAGATGTGAGGAGAATCCAAGTGGCTATCTGGATGTTTCCAAAGTCCATCTGGTTGGATAAAATATCTGACTTGTTTCTAACCGGCCTTTTCATTCAAAACCAGAGGTTTGGAAATGGAAGATTTTAAGTACCTGAATTACAGAATCAGGGATAATCAGATTATATTTAAGATCTTATCTGACTGTGGTGAGAGTGAGAAAGCTTAATGAGCTATTGGTATAGCATATCTATCAGCCAGATAATTTTCCTTTTCTTCTGGGATTTTATTACCCATATAAGCTTCTGCCCTTAGATATATCTATTTTCTTTGACAATAACAAAACTTCTAAGAGGTCAGACACCAGTTTTCCATTTTTATTTGGTGCCCCAACTGTTGCCTTAAATCCTGTGGTTTTTCAAAACATAACAAAATCATGTATTACTACCTTGAAATCATACCAACTGTCTGTAGAGATGTTAGGTCTCTTGATTTCAGCCATAGAGCTGGCTCTTGTGAAAGCCACAATGTCAGAAAACTGAGCTGACTTTGTACCAGGTAGAGACTTATATCATATGGGATTTTAGAAATCTGTAGCAGCATATCCTACCTGAAAACTTCATTCTGAAGTGTGAAGATAGGCACCACCAACAAAGAGGGTCAGGTCATGATTTGCAAGAGGGATTTCTAAAAGATCTGGGTGGGGATAAATTGAAAATAGAAAGGCCATAATACCACCATGCAGTTATCCTTTATCTGGTAAAGGTAGGAGAGGGGCATGATAGATATTCTTGACATGGATTGATATTGACATAAAAAGAAAAGAGCAGAAGAATTTTAAAAGAGGTAAACTGGTGTTGGCTACATACATAAGGTATAAAAATGTATTGGGTACTGCACAAGCTACATAAATCCTCATGGTATGACCTGGCAGAAGGACAGCTGTGTCTTGAACTTTGCAGTTGCCTCAGATGAAAAGATTAACATTCCAATTGGAAAGTAGATCTTTACCTAATAGATGATCTAAATTGTATAAGTTAATAAAAAGGTATGTTGGGCATCACGAGGTCCAAGAGGCATAGAAAAGGTTTAAAAGGCAGAACGTGAGAAAAATTATCTAATAGCACCACAGACATTACATACTGTGAGGATTTGTGGTGGAGAATTATGAAGTGTCAGCGTAGAGCAGGTGGCTACACTGTCTACTGGAAAGTAGTGGGGTGTCAATTCACTGGGATAATTATTTCCCCTAGAATGTTTAAGACCATTTGGGGAAAGAAAAGAGTAGATCCTTCAGAGAGGAGTCACTGAGACTGAGATTTATGGTTATCTTTCAGCTCTGGGGCATTCTTTAGCCCAGTATCATTTTCCAGCAATATCCACAGAGATCTCTATTAAAGACTTTGGTAAAGTTGAAGTCTGCCCTAAGGTTTTAGATTTATTTTCCTCAGGTTGTTTAAGTAGAAGAACCATGAACTTGTATCGTGCAAATTTAGGTTTATCAGCCTGTATATCCTCATCGTGCTGTGCTAAAAATGGATTTGAAAGAGGGAAGTGTTTTGCCAATTAATGTGATTTTTTAAACAACCTTTCTTAGTTCTACATAGAGTCCATTAATAAAGCTGGCAACCAAGGCAAATGCCATGTGGTCAAGTAGACTTAGACTTCAAAAATGTTTCTAGACATTTGCTAGGAGTGTAAGAGCTTTTCTCCAATTTCCTTAACTCTGCTATACGCCTCAGGGATATTTTGGTTTATTTTTAAATCCTCTTTAACGCTAACCAAATCCCCTTTTTCAAGGCCTACAAGGAGTTGAACCAATTGTTAGAGGCATAGGAGTCCCAGAGAGTATTGCCCTAAAATTAACCTAAACTGTGTAGAAAATTTCTCTCTATTTTTATCTGGGTTAGGGAAATTCTCAATTGTAGCATGCAGATCAGATTGGGACCAAAATTCAAAGATAATTCTCTGGGGAGGGGATATTGTACCCCTTCAGTCCCTTGTCCTTGGTGTCCCAATCCTGGAGAAGCAAGACTGAGGTCACAGGTCACCATGAAGAATTGAGAAGTTGGAAGAGCCAGGGTGGAGTCAGGGAGTGAAGGATAAACACAAGGTGGGCCAGAGCAAGGTTGTAGGAAAGACTGGAACAAACTTGGACAAGCAGAAGGGAAGGAAGAGGGGAAGTGTTGAGGACAAGGGTATCTTAGAGTCAGGGATAAAAGTGAAATTGGCCCAATTGTCCCAGGAAAACATTATTTACAGATTTTTGAATAAACATAGAAAATGAACCTCCCAGACTTAAACCTTGAAACTTACATTTGTGTCATCTGAGTTCCTTCCTCAGGAAACCAAACCTCAGCAAGGAACTGAGACTCATCAGATCACCACATTCAGGCAGTGAGATTCCAGACCCCTCATTCATCATGATCATTTCTTTGCCTTTTCCCACCTTCCCTGCTACATAAGCCCACAAATTTTAGTAATTTGGTAGAATGGATTTTTTTTCCCCTCACTTTCCTCAGTAGCAGTACTCGATTAAAGCCTTCTTGTCTGACAATACTCATTATATCAGTGATTGGCATTCTGTGCAGTGAACAGCAGAACTAAGACCAAACCCCTGGCATTTCGGTAAGAAAAGAAAGAGTAGCACTGGAGGCAACACATGGTCCTTAAAAGAATGAGTAGAACAGCTTTCAAAAAGTTAGGCTGAGAACATTGAAGGACCTGACTGGGATGTGAATGAGGAAGAAGTTTTTCAGCTTCTTTCACAACAAAAATAATAATAATAAAACAGACCATTGTTAAGAAGACATTCTGAACTCCTAGGATTTAAGAGCTACCTGAGGTGGACTAAATCAAGAGGTCCCCAAAGTCTTAGAGTGGCTGTAGCAATTCCAAGTTATCCTTTGTAATACTTTGTGATTTTAAAAGGCATTGGACCAAATTAATGCCACAGTGGTGAAGCATATAGTCAGGTGGAGTTAATCTACTTTTAGTCCCAGGAGATTGAGAGTTACTCATGAGAGGAACAGTAAAGAAAGGAGACATGTAGCAACAAATCAGTTCCATGCCCAATCCTCATTTGTGAGCCAAAGGGGGTCTGTATTAGTCCATTTTCTATAAGGAACTACCCAAGACAAGTCAATTTATAAAGAAAGGGGTTTAATTGATTCACAGTTATGCAGGCTGTACAGGAAGCATGACTGGGGAGGCCTCAAGAAACTTACAATCCTGTCAAAAGGCAAACGAGAAGCAGGTACTTCTTACATGGCTGGGGCAGGAGAGAGAGTGAAGTGGGGGGAGTACTACAAACTTTTAAACAACCAGATCTCATGAGAACTCATTCACTATCCTGAGAACAGCAAAACAGAAGTCTTCCCCATAATACAACCACCTCCCACCAGGCCCCTCCTTCAACAATGAGGATTACAATTCAACAAGAGATCTGTGTGGGGATACAGAGCCAAACCATATCGTTCCACCCCTGGCTCCTCCCAAATCTTATGTTCTTCTCACATTTTAAAACACAATTATGCTTTCCCTAGAGTCTCTCAAACTCTTAACTCATTTCAGCATTAATTTCAAAGTCAAAGTCTCATCTGAGAAAAGGCAAGTTCCTTTCATCTATGAGAAAGCAAAAACAAGTTAGTTACTTCCAGGACTCAATAGGGGTATAGGCAGTGGGTAAATGCTTTTATTCTGAAATTGAGACATTGGCTAAAACAAGGAGGGTATAGACCCTGTGCAAGTCTGAACTCCAGTAGGGCAGTTATTAAATCTTAAAGCTCCAAAATAATCTCCTTTAACATTATGTCTCACATCCACACCTCACTGATGCAAGGAGTGTGCTCCCAAAGCCTTGGGAAGGTCCACTTCCATGGCTTTATAGGATTCAGCCCCTAACACTGCTCACAAGGGCTGGTGTTAAGTGCCTGTAGCTTTTCCAGGTGCATGGTGCAAGCTGCTGGTAGATCTACCATTCTGGGGTCTGGAGGATGGTGACCCTCTTCTCACAGCTAAACTAGAAAGTGCCAAATTGGGGACTCTGTGTGGGGGCTCCAAACCCACATTTTGCCTCTGCACTAACCTAGCAGAGGTTCTCCATGAGAGCTTCACCCTTGCAGCAGACTTAGACTTTTGCCTAGACACCCAGGCATTTCCATACAACCTCTGAAATCTAGGTGGAGGCTCCCAAACTTCAACTTTTACCCTGTGTGTATCCACAGGCTTAACGTCACATGGAAGCCACCAAGGTTTGCAGGTTATAGCCTCTGGGGCACCAGCCTGAGACATCTCTGGGACCCTTGTAGCCATGGCTGGAGCTGGAGTGCCTGGGATAAAAGAAGCAGTGTCCCAAGGTTGTGCAGGGCAGCAGGGCCCTGAGCCTAGCCTGCAAAACTATTCTTCCCTCATAGGTGTCCAGACCTGCAAAGGAAAGGGCGGCCATGAAGGTCTCTGAAAGCATTTTCTCCACTGTCTGGCTATTAAAATTTGGCTCTTCTTTACTTATGCAAATTTATGCAACCAGCTAGAATTCCTCCCCAGAAAATGTGTTTTACTTTTCTACAGCATGGTCAGGCTACAAATTTTCTTAAATTTTATGATCTGCCTTCCTTTGAAATACAAGTTCCAGTTTCAGTTCACTCTTTGCTCACACATATGACCATATGCTGTTAGAAGAAGCCAGGCTACATCTTGAATGTTTTCATGCTTAGAAAATTTTTTCTGCCAGATACCCTAAACCATCTATCTCCAGTTCACAGTTTCACAGATTCCCAGGGCAGGGGCACAATGCCTCCAACCTCTTTGCTAATGCATAACAAAAGTGACCTTTGCTCCATTTCCCAGTAAGTTCCTCATCTCCATCTGAGACCATCTCATCCTGGACTCAATTGTCCATATCACTATCAGCATTTTGGTCACAACAAATTTAAAAATCTCTAGAAAGTTCCAAACTTTTCCTCATCTTTCTGTCTTCTTCTGAGCTCTCCAAACTATTCCAACCTCTGTCCATTGCCTCATTCCAAAGATGCTTCCACATTTTCAGGTATCTTTATATCAATGCCCCCCACTCTCAGTACCGATTTTTTGTATTTGTCCATTCTTGCATTGCTATAAAGGACTACTGAGACTGGGTTAAAGAAAAGAGGTTTCATTGGCTCACAGTTCCAAAGACTGTATAGAAGCATGTCTGGGGAGGCCACAGGAATCTTACAGTCATGGCAGCAGGCAAAAAGAAAGCAGGTGGCCAGGCGTGGTGGCTCATGCCTATAATCCCAGCACTTTGGGAGGCTGATGTGGGCGGATCATGAGGTCAGGAGATCAAGACCATCCTGGCTAACACAGTGAAACCCCATCTCTACTAAAAAAATACAAAAAATCAGCCAGGCGTGGTGGGGAGGTCCTGTAGGCCCAGCTACTCTGGAGGCTGAAGCATGAGAATGGCGTGAACCTGAGAGGCAGAGCTTGCAGTGAGCCGAGATCGCACCACTGCACTCCAGCCTGGGTGACAGAGCTTTTTTTTTCTGTCTCAAAAAAAAAAAAAAAAAAAAAAAGAAAGGAGGCACATGCTACATGGCTAGAGCAGTAAAAAGAGTGAAGAGCAAAGGGGGAAGTGCTACACACTTGTAAACAACCAGATCTTATGAGAACTCACTATCATGAGCATCACAAGAACAGCATGGGAGATGTCCACCCCCACAATCCAATCATCTCCTGCCAGGCCCCTCCTCCAACATTGAATACTACAGTTCAACATAGATTTGGGGACACAGAGGCAAACCATATCAGAGTCTTTCACGCAATTTTTGCTGAGAAGCAAAGGGGTCGCTCTGTACAATCCCTAAATAAGAAATTATGAAAAGCAATGAGGCCTCACAAAAGAGCAGAGAATTTCCTACTGGAGGGTCATGTTGTAAATTCCCACTCAAAAAATACAAGAAAATGTCCATCTTCTGGAAGGAAGATGATTTTCTCTTGACCATAAAATTGACCAGAAAATGGCCAGCAGTGTCCAGTTCAATAGAAAAAATCAGGGATTAAATCCCCATTTAAAAGGCCAAAAGGGCTTCCTTCCAATAATACTCTTGCTAGAACAGAAAAAAGCTAGGAAAAGTCCTACTCAAGCAGCAAAGAACCAGGAAGAGCCCAATTTAATAGAATTAAAGCAACTCACTATCATGCTATTATAGAAAAATGTGCAAAGCACTGGATTAAGACTTGTAAGTCACCACCATGGATCACATTTTCTCCAGCCAGAAATAACACAGAGTTTAAGAAGCCAGCATGAATGACTGGGAAAGACAATAAGGTCTAAGGGCACATCAGGAATCAGGACTCTATTTAAGTCATGGCACCAGAAACTGTCAAATAAATGCAAATCCGGACTTAGAGAGTGAGAAGCTTTACTCAGAAAAAAGACTATTGCAATAGGAAAAATATTCCAATCTCAGAAATCTAAAAGCATCTTAAAATCAAACAGTAGAAGACTTTTTCATTTATAGGTTAGAGAGAGGCAAGCAAACATAAGCAGAGTCTATTTTAAGGGAGAAATTTGACACAAGGCAAAATCAACAGTGGGTTCTGACAAGGTCTTTCTGTAGTCAGTTGCCTTTCAGGAGAAGCTGATAGTGGGGGCAGAAGTATTCCATTATTTTTGGTGCTTTCTCAGGCTTGGGGATAAGCAGAGTTCAGGAACCTGTAGGAAGGAGTGAAGACTGACTAAAGTTTGGTCAAGATAAAGCAGAGAGAAAGAAATGGCCATTGTGAACACTTGGTCACCTATAAAAATATTCCTTATGTTTATGTGTGAGGTTTCTATATGACAAGGATCAGAAAACATTTTTTGGTAAAGAAAGGATAATAAATAATTTACCCTTTGTGACCATTTGGTCTCTGTCACAACTACTCAACTATTCTACTGTAGCTTGGAAACAGTCACAGATAAGCCTAAAGGAATAGATGGGATTCTGTTCTAGTGTAACTTTGTTCCTGGACCAAACTAAGGGTTGGGCTGCTATTTGTCATGGCCCAATAATGAGATGCAGATGTACTGGGGAGGAAGAGAGTTTTTATTTCTGTAACCAGTTACAGGGAGAAGGCCTGGAAATTATCACCAGACCAACTCAAAATTACAAAGTTTCCCAGAGCTTATATACTTTGTAAGCAACATGTCTATGTGTAAGTATACATTCATCTAAAGACATAAGCGATTAACTTCTCGTAATCTATAACTAAGGTCTCAGTTTGGAACACCTTCCTCTGGAGCCCCAGTAAATTTACTTAATCTAAATGGGTCCAGGTTCTGGCGTGATTACCCTTACCATGTCTCCTGATAAGTCACCGAGGTTTGGGGAGTTCCTTCAAACCCCCAATAAACTTGTTTGTGGAGGCCTGGGGAGTTTCTTCGGACCCCAATAAATTTGTTTAATCTTAAATGGGTCCTGTTAAGAATTACTTCCTTATTTTGTCATGCTTTAAGGCCCAGGGAAGGCCTAGGCAAAACTCTGGATGGGCTTTTGTTACATTCCAGCCTTTGTATAAGGGCACTGACTTTTTTAGCTTTGAATATTCAACTTAACCACTCAGTCAGTACTGAAACAATTGTTATGGAGGCCTATGTTAATGAGATCTGCCTTCCACCATCCCCACTGTCAATTTGCGCATGATTTCTATCATGCTTGTATATTTATTTATCACTAGAATCATAGGGAGATGGAGCATTGTAATCTTTCTGGCCACTTCCTGCTGAGAGGGTTCATCATTATGGGGCACCAAACGCAGTGCTGGAGTGGAAGAGGTCAATTTGTTCCCAGCAGCACTCTCTATTTCAGGGGCTTAGAGGCAGCATCTGCTGAAACATAATAGTATGCAACAGCAACACATATAAATACACTGCTGCTGTTTTCTTCTGAAGTTTAAGTTGTTTAGTCTTCAGTTTGCAGGGCTTTGAGAAACTACATCTTAGGTTTCAGTAATTTCCAATTAGGATGAATGGGGAAAAAGGAAAAGAAAGAGGAAAAAATTGAAAACATTATTTTGGAGTCTTGTAGCCAGAAAAATTAGAATTTAATCCAATCTGTAGAAAATAATAAAAACTGAAAAACATCAGGCAAGACTAGAATTTAACAACAGGTGTACTAGTTTTTGAAACATAATTTTTCTGTCTCCAGTATCCCATTTTTATTAAAAGACAAATAATGGAATGACTGGTTTCCTTTATCACAATTGGCTTAATTATTTGTATACGGTTCAGCAAGAATAATTATTTTTCACATAGGCCTTTTAAATTGGCTTTGATGGAATGTTGCTCCATAGAAGGACTCTGAGATAAAACATTTTAAGGCCGAGCCCAGCCATGGATTTGTACCATCAAATACCTATGAGTTGGCTGAATTCCTCTCCTCTTGAGGTTCCAAGATAATTTGGGGTTCCTGGCCTGTCAGAAAGTGACATTCTTTAGTTACCACAGATCAGAAACCCTGTACATGGACTGTGTACACAAAATATGATGCCAGTTTCCAAGGGCTTTATTGCCTCCATAAGTCAAGTTTGATTCCTAAAAGGAGAGCACACCATTCCATTCAAAGCCTTGGTAAAACAACCAGTTTTTCCTATTGTGTCCTGTTATAAAAGAAAACAGAATCTTATTGCAGTTATGCAAATAATTATATTGACTCACAAATCATTTCAAAATTCTGGAGAAATCAGGTAGAGAGAAACAAAGATGCTCAAAATTGTGTTTATATGAGTAAACTTTATGTAATTGTTAAAAAGCTGTTACTACCTCAAAATAAAGGTTCCTTCACTCTGAAAAGCAAAACAAAGGATTAGCAACATTTTAAGCAGAAAGTCAAAAAGATCACTTCAGTCTCCTATTTTAGCTCAGTTCATGCAGTTAACTCCTGTCCTGCTTGATATTAGTGAACATTTTAGCTCTTTAAGAGTCCTAAAAGTTTTTCCTCTATTCTGATTTCACAATCTCTAGTTATCAGAAACCTGAATTCAAGAGCACCTGTTAGAGCTTTATAGCTGATTATAAAACCATCTTCCAAAGAGGACCAAAATAAGACAAGAATTGTTTATGGGTAACAAAAAGTTTTAGGGTAGCCTTACTTAAAGACACAATTGACAAGGAAATCTGTTACCTCTATGGCACACAATAATTTAGCATAACAATTATAATTATTACTGATCATGTACACTAAGATATATCAGAATTACAGGAGTCTCCCATAACTGTGGAACACATACCAATCACATATTTATACAAATTTACCCCAAAGAAAGCCAAACACATGTTACACTGTTAACTCTTAGCAACCTTTACTTTTGGTGAAAACCTTGGTAAGTTTGGGATTTTAATTATGTACTAGGTGTGGAGCCTAGGACCTAGACAGAAGTGCAGATAAGGTCTGACTTCCTCAAGCATCTAACTCCATGCGTCCCAGGCCTTACCTAGCTGTAAAGCAGGCAAGTTTTACAGCTAAGAGTCATAGTAGCATTTTATAAAGCACTTATGAGGCCTAATCGCCTTTAAATTGTGTAACATATCTTGCATAAATTCCTTTGCATAAATTCTTTCATGACTTACACAGACAAACTATGACATGCCTTGACTTTCTGACTTGTTCTAAACATCCCTCTTTTTAAACAACCAGTTATTTTACTTTAGGACAAGAATTTAACATACCAGGTCCTTTCTTATATAGAATCTCTTTTCTTTAATAGCTAGGGGCATAGCTCTTTTTGCATAGCTAGGGGCATGACTAACTTCATAAGTCCTTAGGCCTTATCTAGAATTTAGCGCTCCAAAACATATTGAACAATTTTTAAGTCAAAGAAGCAGTTTATGACCTAAAGCATTTAGCAAATATTTGACCTGCATAATTTAGACCAAATGTTTACATTTTCCATGATATTTTTATTTTACGAATAATCTTTAAAATTCTCTGTATTTTTCTAACTTTCTTTATATCTCTCTTATTTCCTGGTTTCTTTTACCTTGTTTTATATGTAACCTTTAAATAAACTGAATTAGACAAAAATTAGTTACCATTTAAAAAGGACACAATTTTTAGAAGGAATGTTTTCCTACAATATATTTTTATTGGAAAATACCCAAATAATGAAATATCGGTTGTTTAATATAACTTTAGATTCTAAATTGTGACAAGTTTGCTTATAAGTATTTATCCCATTACATTTATCTAATTATTTATTTTAATTATTTACATAGATTGTTTCTGAACAATAGATAGTCATCATTTAAAGTTATGAAACTTTATATGGTAGTCATCATTTAAAGTTATGAAAGCCATTGCAAAATTATAGCTGAGACAGTGAAAATGATCTGACCTGATTCCATCTTGCTTCTAATGTCCAAGCTATACTTTTTCATTAATTTAGTTTATAGTTTAGCTTTGAAACAAAGATGATAACAGTCTTTTCCCCGACAAACTTCCTTCATATCTGTGGACTAGACTACTTAAGGCCACAAGATTAAAAGTTAGGGTATATTGCTAAATAATGCATGATGTAGCCATCTTCATCAAACCAATATTAATGTTTCACTTATTAAAAATTAAAAAAGCAAAGATCATTCTGTTTTGGGCTGAGTTATAGTTTTATAGCCTCTGTGCCAAATTGTGACACCTTATAGTATGTGGCAGAGATAGGTAGGAAACTGTTTGATAAATAAATGCAAACAAAAATGTATGCTAGCAACTCTTAAGACATTTCTAATATTACTTCACCAGTAATTTTTAAAGCTAGCTTATTTATTAAAGATTTTACTTAAGTCACAGAAAGTTTAAAAAGCATTTAACTAGTTTTTCATTTTTTTCTGTTAAAGTATGTACGTGCTTTATTTTTCTTTGAGCCAATTAATTAGAACTCTTTTATATATTTTTAGTAGTAAAACATGGTGTACACAAGACATAAATACTCAGACATATTAGGCATGTCAATAGAAGTACATTTTATAGATTCATAAGACCTCCCTTTTCCTAACTTTAAACTGGATCTTTGAGCTCTGGGAAGAGACCACATTTAATCCTGGGTTTTCGAAAAGGGAGAATTATTGTGAGGCTAGACCAAGTGATGCTTTTACAGTGCTCTTAAAAATAATTTTTTTTCCAAACAAAGACATTTCTAAGTGTCTAAGTTACACTTTTTCTTAAAAAACCTAGAGTAACTTCTGTGGCAATAGCTACTAATGAAGAAAACAAAATTCAGTCAACTGAGAAGAAAAAATTTCATCACACTCCGGGGACTGTTGTGGGGTGGGGGGAGGGGGGAGGGACAGCATTAGGAGATACACCTAATGCTAAATGACGAGTTAATGGGTGCAGGAAATCAACATGGCACATGGATACATATGTAACAAACCTGCACATTGTGCACATGTACCCTAAAACCCTAAAGTATAATAAAAAAAAAAAAAAAAAAAAAAAAAAAAGTGGAGGAAACCTTTTTCCATCGAAACCTTCACGGCAAGACAAAGCGAGCCACTGGAAATGTTTTAGATGATGTCCTATGGTAAATCACATTCCACAGAACCACCACCTACCAAGCTCCTGTTCTAGAGGTTGCAAATGTGCGTAAAGAAGTATGAAGTATGCTTGTATTATAAGCAAACCAGCTCCCATGAATCTTTATGTCCCACTCCAGGAGCCAAGGCCTCAAAGAGTGCCTTCAGGTCAATGGGACCAACTAACACTCTTAGTCATAACTGTAAACAAACAAGCAAAAAACATCATTACATCCTGGCCACAAATACAATCACCGCCCTTCCACTTTCTCCATACCCAGGCAAATAGTAAATGAACAAAAACTCAGCCTACCGCTTCGGAAAAGTTATTGGTCTATTTTCAGTGTCATTTACCTTATTATGGCATTATCTTTAGCTTCATTTGGGGGTAGAAAATGGTGACTCATTGTTACTGTAACTGAATTTGAAATTCTTATTTAATATTGCAGAACTAATAACAGACTGTGTGATAGTGAATCACAATTGTTAAACCAGTCCAATTCCTTCCCCATCTCTGCATCAGCTCCTGTTCTGTTGGGGCAGCCAGCAAATTTTGCTTTGTAAGTTCTTTTTTCTCTGTCTCTCAGCTATGACCAGAAACACCTTTAACCATGTGATGGCATGCTATTTGAGGTCATTAACCTCTGCTGCTTTTTCTACTCTTTCTGCCTGCCCCACCCTTGCTCCTGTGTGTGAAGTCAGCCGTGGTTGCCTCAGGAAAGGGATGATACAGGCAACTAGGCAGTCAAAGTTTTGAGTTCCAAAAGCCCAGGCTGGGCGTGATACAAAGACCTGGAAGAAAACATCGTCAAGCAGGTACAGTTGCGCCATGCTCAAGCCTAGAGAAGATTCTCTGGGATGTGTGGGATAAAGAGAGAGAAATGGGAAATGAAAATCCTTTAGATGCCAGTGGGTCCCTGAGCAGGCCTGTGCCCTTGACAAGGCCAAGTCAGGGCAGAGAGGAGGAAATAATGGAAGACCAGCCTAGCTTTGAGGATCTGAATGCAAGGGGAACTTATGCTCTGTCCATGGCTAAAGCTCAAGTGGGCAGAAAGACCCTAGGGTTCCCTGTACCCAGCGTACTGTGGGAGCAAAAGGCACATCCATTTTGTTGTGCCTGCAGGAAGTTTAAGAGAATCTCCAAGAGTCTCTCAGACCCCTGAGATGGCCAAGAACAGCAGATGTTTCCCTGGTACCAGAAAGTGGTAGTCACTAGCACTGCAGGTAACGTGAAGCTCTTTTCAGAAGCTCTTTAGAAGCAATAGAATCTGCCATTAAGATTGAAGATCACAAATACACACACAATGAATGTAAAAACCATGGCTGAGAATTGAATGCTCAGTGGTCCCCAGAGACAAGTGGCTTTATCTCAAAACAACTTAGATAAAAACAAGGATGGTGGAAACCTGGAAGATGCCTGTAGATGGTTCCAGAAGTGCTTCCCAGAATAGTGTTGGAAGATGCATGTGGAGAATCTGAATAAAATATCTTTCACAAAATGTGAGCAGGGGAAAAGTAATGTTATATATTGCATGTTACTTAATAAGGGGTTCCCAACAGGAGGCGATTTCACCCCACAGAGGACATTTGGCAATGTCTGGAGACATTTTTTGTTGTCAGAACTTTGGCAAGGATGGGAAAGTGCTACTGGAATCTAGTGGGTAAAGGCCAGGGTGTTGCTAAATGAGCTTCTGCTCTCATTTGTGTTCCTACACCCAATAACACTAAGCCTTGACAATGAAAAAAAAAAAAAAAAAGAAAAAATCTTTTGCTCAAAAAGACAAGGTCCTAGGAGAGATATAAACCTGAAGGCCTTTTCAATACAAACATGCACACATGCACACATAAACATACGCATCTTGGATGTTAGCTTTAAATTAAGGTGACTGTTAACCACTGAGCTCCTAAAAAATAATAATAATATTTTCCTTCCAGAGGCCTCTCATAAAGAATGGACCCAATACCTCCCATTTCAAGTTTACATGGTATCAAAAGGAACAAGACAGATACACAAACAAGTGGAGACAAATTTTGGACAACACAAGTGGGAGTGCACTTGGGCAAAACAGACTCAAAACCAACTCAAAACCTGATCTCAACCAAAACGTAAAGCAAGTGTATGAGTGAGCTCGATTGCTTCACTTGGTAAAACTCTTGATGGGCTTCTGTTACATTCCAGCCTTTATAAGGGCACTATTTTTAAGCTTTTAATATTTAACTTATCCACTCAGTCAGTACCAAAAACAGTTGTTATGGAGGCCTGTGTTAGTGAGATCAGGCCTGCCATAACTTTATTTATAAAACAGATGCCTGGCCAGAAGTGGACCATGGACCTTATTTTGCCACCCTGTGCTCTATAGTATCTCATCAGTTAGAAATTAAATTTACTGAAATGTGAGAAAAAACACAAATAAACATTACTCAAACTTCCTTCCTAATAATATCAGTCTGTTTCTCATTGACCAATCTGTTTCAAAAAGCCACACTTATCCTTAAGAAAGTTTGGAAAACAGATATCGAAAAAGGCACATGATCCCCAAATAAATTGTTACTTGTGATTAAGGAAGAAATACAACCAATTTCTTATTCGAGTTTTTTTTTTTTTCTTATTCTAGGACATCTTTGATGTAAAGGATAAAAATGAGAATTTAGAATTTGAGAGTTGACCCAGATTTCATAATGACCTGTTCATTTAACTCAAGTTTATATAAGAATAGGGGACAATCTCATCTAAAAGTAGAAACAAGATATTCCTAGAATGTTTTTATTTTTCTTTACTCAGTACAGCATTTGACAGAAGATCTGAGAATTCTTGACTTAATGATTTACAAAAAACAGAAATAAAAAAACTAGTCTTTCCCAAATTACAGTGATAAAATACAAGTAGGCCTAAAATATAAAGGGAGTTTCAAATTCTGAAGATTTCACATGAAATGTCTGAACCAAGAGGGCTAGCACTAATAAATTGCTTTTCAAATCTATTTGCAAAAAGAGGACATTTAGGGGCTCCATGGAATCATAACTCATGGTATGAAAAGGGGAATATATGTCTGTTTTCTTCACTGTCAGTTAAGCTGTTTGGAATTTCATTGGTTCATTTCCTAAAGGCTTCTCCTTTGCTCATTTACAGATTCCTGCATAGAAACAATTCATTCTTTGGATGCAAAAGCCTCTCATTCTTAGCTAGTTTAGCCATTTGTATGCTGGTCTGTGTCAGAGTGAGAAAAATCCCCCTTGAGCACTCCTATAGTCTTTTTAAGGCCAATCTTATCTTTACAAACATTTCTGAAGCTGCTTTATCATCCTACCCTGGAGAACATGGACTATGTATATATATATATATATATACACATACACATTTTAAGTTAAACATTTTGCTTGTTTTAACATAGCACACTAAGATAATGTTACATTATTTAATCCTTTGTTCTTTTTACAGTCTTTTATTCCTTTGAGATCTTTGTCATTTTAATTTTTTGTATTGCCGCATTTCCTAACTTATTTCCCATATAGCTCTTTATTAAAAATACTTTGCATTTAGATCAAATGTATCAGTAATTTAGGAGACCTGTTTTGAACTAACTTTTAAAAGGATTCAACACTATGAGCAGTTTTTCATTTTAATAATAATATCTATTTCATTTGATGAGCATGTAAATAACTAATTTATTTCACTTCCCAACCCTCAGTTTGGTCCGAGAACACCATCTCATGTCTGATTGTTTCTAATAACCTATTTAAACTACTATTTTAACAAAACAATATATAGTATCCCTTAAGGGGCCAATAATTTATTGCCTCATGGCTTCTTCTGGGTTCTTTTTGTCCATTGCACAGAAAAAAACAACTCACCAAGAGCATGGTATTACAGCAGAGACAGAAATTAATTAATGCAGTTAGCCAAGAGGTGGGACTGGAGTTGTTACTTAGGTCAGTCTTCCTAAGAACTCAGAGGCTAGGATTTTTATGAATAATTTGGTGGGCAGGGGCCTGCGGTGCTGCTTATTGGTCTGGGATGAAATTATAATTTCAAAGTGGAGGTGTCAAAAATGGTCCTCCTGCACTGAGTCTGTTCTCTGGGTGGAGGACACAGGACCAGTAGAGTCATGAATTGCAGGTCCAGGTGGAGTCAGTTGATTGCCAGAATGCAAAAGTCTAAAAATCATCTCAAAAGATCAACCTTAGGTTTTACAATAGTGATGATATCTATAGGCATAAGTAAGGAAGTCACAAATCTTGTGAGCTTTGGCCTCATGATTCCTGAGCATCAAGGGAATATAGAAAGGCAAGCTTAGGGGACAATGGCTGTTTATCAGTTAACTACACTTACATCTTAGAAGAACTCAGGCCCTTCCCATTAGGATTATAGCCTTTTATTAGTCTTACAAATGGGGTTTAGGTTCCTGAGCAAGGAGGAGATTTATTTCAGGTAGGGACTCTTATCATCCTCTTTTCAAAGTTAAACTATCAACTAAATTCCTCCTGTGGTTAGTTTGGCCTACGCCCAGGAATGAGTGAGGACAGTCAGCCTGTGAGGCTAGAAGCAAGATGGAGTTGGTCATGGTAGATTTAACTCACTGTCATTGTCTTTGCAAAGGCAGGTTAAATAAAAAGGGCAAATTTTCACTGGGATGCTGTTGAGGCTGAAAAACTTCTTTTAGCCATCATCTAAAATTAAGATAAATAACTAAATGTAGACACTGAGCTGCAGCATTTAATATGTGTCCACACTCTTGATCTGTCTTGGTTGCCTAGTTTTCTTCATCTCCTATATATGTTATTGAGGCTCAGAAACCAATACACTAAAATATAGTGTTTTGACATGATGAACTAAAGAAAAGCCTCAAGGTTTCTCTGACCTTCTCCCCGCCCTACTCTTTCTCCCAAAAAAGCTGAAGTTCTTTCATCTGCCCATGATACAGACCCACCAAGGAGAAAAATTGTTTTTTTCTCTCACTCCCTGTTATCTCACTATCTATTGCAGAAAACAAGACGAAGAATGCAATCACATCTGAACAGACCCTTTCACGTATTTACAAGTTAATCTTTGTTCCTGATCTGTTTACTCTTTCTAATAATCCCCTCAACACAAGTCCTTTTCTCTAATTTTCCATAAACTGTTGCGTCAGGATAGCATATAAACTCTTGAACCTCACTGGGTGTTTAGGTGTTCATTCTGAAGATACATGTTAAATAAATTTGTTTGCCTTTTCTCCTATTAATCTGCCTTATTTCAGTGATTTTTTTCAATGAAACTTCAGAGGGCAAAAGGAAATTTTCCCCTTGGCTTCTCTACAAATTTATGTATAAAAAAAATTATTATTGTTGACATTTCTAGAACTTCATATTTCCATTAGCATTATATTTCATCAAGGACTGCAAAAACAGAAAAATTCAAATTTTGAACAGACAACAATAACAGAAAATACTCGTATATTTTTATTTACTAGCATGCTCTGTTTTCTGCATAATGTCATCAAAAAATAAAATACTAATTTATTTAAACACTTGTATAACATGATCCAAAAGTTTTCCAAAGCATATCTTCTCACATCTAATCTATATTTCAATTTTCTTATACATAACGAATAATATATCTGAAGAGAAATGAAAATAAAATCAGGAAACATGTGGTAACCAAGTATTTGATTTTCAAATACTATTAGTGCTCTTTTTTTTAGTAATTTTATAAAATTACTCTAAATGGAAATATTACACATATATGCATGCTTATTGAATGATATGTATCACCTTATTCATTTTGGTATTGGTAGAATGCGGTCTTGAAAGCTATTATTTTGAATCTTCAAAGCTCACCTGAATACATGGAGATTTAAAATAAGTTTCCATGAAATTTGGGACCAATGTGGTATTTTATTTTTAAATGACAAAGAGGCTCATAATTGCTTATAGGGTTTCTTTTGTGTCTTTCTCTACATTCTATGCATTTTCTATTCTTTACTAAGATATTTTTAAAAATTATTTGGCTAACACTTTTTCATCATAATACCTAGCTATGTTTATTCAATCTTTGCATGTCTTCAATCTGCAATGCATTCTTCTTTAGTTTCTGCCTTTCTCTCCTATACCCAAATGTTTTCTTGATCTTAAAATACTTTCCAATCCACCCCCAAGCCCCTTTCATCACTATTAGAAAACTATTTTATTCTAGCTAGGTTTTGCATAGTTTGCTAGTCAAAGAATGGAAATCTCCCAGCCCTTCTTAATTTAGTCTCCCAAAATTCTTAACAAAACAATAATTGAGTAATACATCTACATTGCCAAAAAAAAAGGTAAAATCTAGTTGGGAGAGATGATACGCATTAAACAGTTTGTGGAGAAGTATATAATACAATTGTTAAAGGGACTGTTTCCAGGACCACCCACAGATGCCAAAATCAACCCATGCTAAAGTTCTAAAGTAAAATGGCATAGCATTTGGTTATAACCTACACACATCCTCTCAAATACTTTAATTATCCCTGAATTACTTACAATACCTAATATAATACAACGTAATACTACGTAATAGCAGTTATACTGTACTGGTGTTTTTATTTGTATAATTTTATATAATTATATTATTTTTGTGTTTTTTTCCAAATATTTTTGATCTGTGATTGGTTGAATTTGTGTATGTGAACCACACAGATATGGAGGGCCAACTGTATATTGTAAATTACATACTTTGGAATATAGTCTATGTGACGATAAATACAAATCAAAGGAGAAAAAACCTCTGGTACAAAAGGGGAAAGACACTCCTCTCATCTCTTTTCTGATAAATTTTACTTTAAAAAACATGTCATTGTAAGTTATTTCTCTGCCTCTTTGAAATGTATTTAAATATTTTGAAAAAGCAAAATAAGCTTCTTGCCAGCTTTTAGAGCAAGTCATATCTTTCTCAAGAACCTGGGAACAATCTCTTTGAAATATAATCTTCAAAAATTGAAGCATCCCAACCTCCCAGTTTTTGTAAGAAGGTAGAAGCCTAATTTAAATGAGCACCTTCCTCCAAATTGCAAAATGAACTCCTGTCATCACAGTATAAGAAGTTTCTTCTTCCTTTGGATAAAAACAATTTACTAATACAAATAGTCACCCCAGATCCAGGTAAATTTAGAATAAATCATATGTGACAAATGGTACTTTTGAGTTATTTTACCTGAGGACTAGTTATTATTTATCTTGAAAACATGTATGTAATAGGTTGTATCTGCTCAGTTATCAAAGGGTGAGATTTCTTTTCTGCAATCTCTAGCGGGTTGCTTGTGGTTTGCATCACATTCTGTTTTAATATTTATTTAATAACAAAACTATTTTCTTTCTCACATACCATTGTGTACAAGTTTTCTGTTTCCTGGAGTGACAGAAGTTTTGTTTCAAATGATATTCTTCTAACAACCATTGGGAGCTATTTAATAAGGTACAAACCATAGTGCAAATACAGTTTGAGAAAGGAGATCACTTATCTCTCTCTTTATCTAATATATAGATTATTAATGAAAAATATAACATGTATTGGACATTAATATACTGTTAAATATTGGTATTTAAGATATTAGCATATATTAATGTTAATGTGTTAATATATTATGCATATAAGATGTAATATAGGTAGGCATACCTTCTTTAATTGTGCCTTGTTTTATTGCATTTGACCGATACTGCATTTTCTACAAATTGTGGCAACCCTGCATACAGCAAGTCTATCAAAACCATTTTTCCAAAAGCATGTACTCACTTTATGTCTCTGTGTCACATTTTGATAATCCTGTCAATATTTCAAACTTTTTCATATTGGTCACAGATGACCATATACATGTTATGGTCATCTGTGGTCAGTGCTACTTGATGTTACTATTGTAATAGTTTTTGGGGCTCCACAAACCACATCCATATAAGATGCCAAATTTAATCAATGAATATTGTGTGTACTGACTGCTCCACCACTGGGTACTTATCCAAGTCTCTTCATCTTCCCAGGCCTCTCTATTCCCTAAGCCATAAAAATATTGAAATTAGGCCAATTTGTAACCTTACAATGGCCTCTAAGTGTTCAAGCGAAAGAAAAAATATCATGTCCCTCACTTTAAATCAAAAGCTAGAAATTATTCAGCTTAATAAAAAGGGCATGCTGCAAACAGAGAATGGCTGAAAGCTAGGATTCTTGCATCAAACCATCAGCTATGTTGTCAATGGAAAAGAAAAGTACTTGAAAGAAATTAAACGGTAACTTTGGCTGGTCCAAGTGTGCCGGTGTCTATAACTAATTGATCACAACTAGTTACAAATGTCTTTGTTCTTTCTCCACTGTCACTGTTTCAATTAACTAGCTTAAAAAAAGAAAAGTGCTATACCAGTGAACACGCAAATGATAAGATGGTAAAACAGCCTTATTGCTGATCTGGAGAAAGTTTTAGTGATCTGGATAGAAAATCAAACCAGACATTATAGTTCCTTAAGCCAAAGCATAATCCAGAGCAAGGATCTAACTCTCTTCAATTCAGTGAAGGCTGACAGAGGTAAGGAAGTTGCAAAAGAGAAGTTGGAAGCTAGCAGAGGTTAGGTCATAAGATTTAAGAAAAGAAGCCACCTCCATAATACAAAATTACAAGGTGAGTCAACAATTGCAGATGTACGAGATGCAAAAAGTTATCCAGAAGATCTAGCTAATATTACTGATGAAGATGGCCACAGTAAACAACAGATTTTCAACATAGATGAAGCAGCCTTCCATTGGAAGAAAATGCCATCTAGGACTTTTATAGCTAGAGGTAATAAGTCAATGCTTGACTTCAAAGTTTTAAGGACAAGCTGACTCTCTTAGTAGGGGCTGTATTAGTCTGTTCTCATGCTGCTAATAAAGATATATCTGTAATTGGGTAATTTATAAAGGAAAGAGGTTTAAATGATACACAGTTTCACATGGCCGGGGAGGCCTCACAATTATGGCAGAAGGTGAATGAGGAGCAAAGTCATGTCTTACATGGCAGCCAGCAAGAGAGTTTGTGCAGGGGATCTCCCATTTATAAAACCATCAGATCTCTTGAGACTTATTTATTAACATGAGAACAGTGTTGGGGAAACTGCCTCCATGATTCAATTATCTCCACCTGGCCCTGCCCTTGACACATGAGGATTATTACAATTCAAGGTGAGATTTGGGTGGGGACAGAGCCAAACCATATCAGGAGCCAATGTATTAATAGCTGGTGACTTCAAGTTAAGCCAATGCATATTTACCATTCTGAAAATAACAGGATACTTAAGAATTGTGATAAACCTATTCTGCTGTGCTCTATAAATATAACAACAAAGCATGGATAACAGCACCTCTTTTTACAGTGTGGTTTCATGAATATTTAAAGCCCACTGTTGAGACCTACTGCTCAGAAAAAAAGATTCATTTTAAACAGTACTGCACACTGACAACGCATTTAGTCACCCAAGAGCTCTGATAAAGCAAAAGTATTAACATTGTTTTCATGCCTGTGGACAAATAATCCATTCTGCAGTCCATGGATCAAGGAGTAATTCTGGCTTTCAAGTCTTATTATTTAAGAAACACATTTTCTAAGACTGTAGCTGCCATAGATTCCTCTGATAAATCCAGGCATTCAATCGATAATTTTTTGGAAAAGATTCATCATTCCAGATACCATTAAGAACATAACTGATATTATGGAAGGTGGTTAAAATATCATCATTACCAGCAATTTGGAAGAAGATTCTGACCCTCATGGATGACTTTGAGGGGTTCAAGATATCAGTAGAGCAAATAACTGCAGATGTGGTAGAAACAGCAAGAGAACTGGAAATAGAAGTGGAGTCTGAAGATAGGACTGAATTGCTGCAATTTCTTGACAAAAGTTAAACTAATGAGTTTTTTTTTTATAGATAAGGCAAGAAATTAGATTTCTTGAGAGGAGATCTTTTCCTGATAAGGATGCTGTGAACATTGTTGAAATGGCAACCAAATGTTTAGAAAAGCAGTTGCTTCTCAACTGATAAAGCAGTAGCAGGATTTGAAAGGACATATCTCAATTTTGAAAGAAGTTGTACTGTATGTACTGTGAGTAAAGTGCTTTCAAACAGTATTGCATACTACAGAGAAATCTGTCATGAAAGAGTCAATAGATGCAGCAAACTTCATTGTTTTCTTATTTTAAGCAATTGCCACAGCCACTCCATCTTTCAGCAACCACCACTTTGATCAGTCAGCAGTTATCAACATCAAACCAAGACTTGCCAGCAGCAAAAATATTTTGACTCACTGGAGGCTCAGATAATCCGTATTTTAGCAATAAATTATTTTTAATTAAGGTATACACACTGTGCTTTTTAGACCTAATGTTTTTGTACACAATAGACTACAGGGCAAGATATGTATGTGTGTGTATATATATATATAAAACTTTTATATGCACTGGGAAACCAAAACATTTTTGTGATGTGCTTTCTTGCAATATTTGCTTTATTGAGGTGGTCTGCAACCAAACCCACTATATCTTCAAGGTAGGCCTGTATTATACGGAGTGAGAGGAGAGAAAGATAAGTGAGATCTTTTTTCTCAAACTAATTTTCTGTTTCTTATTACATAAAAGGCGATAATGTTTATTCTTACCTAATTGGATTCTTGTGTAAATTAAAGATTATATATGTGAAGTGTTAAACAGTGAATTCTTATATTACAGTCAGTGCATAGCAATGGGATGACTTATATCACAGCAGTCACATCAATACTGCAAGGTTTGTAGAATCAGACGGAACTCCATCTCTACTTTTTGCAAGCTCTGGGGCTAGGAGACAAACCTCAACGAATTTTTTGTTCCTCAATTGTATGAGGAAGAATGAGAAGACTTACTATTTAAGTATGAATACTATATAAGGTATTATAGTAATAGTTCTGTGAATACTTGTCCTTATTTTAAAAATGTTTTCATGCAAAGAGGAAGAGAAAGAGGTAAGGAATATCAGGCAAGGGGAAGAAAAGGAACCCCAAGACCAACAATAAAAGAAGCATACTGAGCAGGGTGTTGAGAAGACTCGTATCTCAGCAAATCATTTTATATTTGTAGGAGAAACATATTGTCTATAACTCATAGAATATGGTGCCAGATGATCAGAGAATTTAAAAGCATCATTAACACTTCAATGTAAATATATAGTTGGCAATTGGACATATCTTCTCTTCATTCTGAAAATTCTGCATTAAGTGTTATTTGACGACTTTTGTCTATTTTTCTACTAGACTTTCTTTCTGTTTTAATTGATTTATAAGACTTATAGAATAACTGTAATTCCTGGTGTAGGAATTACAAATACATATAATGCAAATGTCTTCTCTTAGTCTGCAGCTTGCTTTTTTATTATATTAATGGAATCTATGATGAACAAGATTTCTTCATGTTAACACTGTCCTCTGTATCTTTTTTTTCTGCCATAGATAACACTTTAATGCAACCTGTTGAAGAAAGCTCTGCTTATCTTCTCTTATGCTTTCAAAAGCTTTATGGTTTATATTTTACATTTGAGTGGAAAAATCCAGTAAGAATTTATCTTTGCATGTGATGTGAAGTAGTCCAGACAGCTATTTTTTCTTTTATGGATTTCTATTCAACCCAGCACCATATATTAAAAGTTTTCCCTTAATTTTACTTTTTAAAATTAAATCAAATGAATATAGATGTATGAGTCTGTTTCTATAATGTACTCTGTTCCAAGGCTTAATTCATTTAACCTTGTGTCAGTAGTAAAATGTTCGCATTCCTATGGCTTTACAGTAGATCCTTGATATATGGCAGTGTAAATTTCCTACCTTTGTTCTTCAAAATTGACTTGGCTATGCTTGGCTTTGCATTTCCATATAAATTTTAGAACCAAATTATAAATTTCCATGCAGCAGAAAATCTGCAGAGATTTTTATTGGAATTCTGCTTTTCTAGAGATCAATTAGTGAGACTTGGAATTGCACTATTGACTCTTCCAGTAAATAAGCATAAGATAACCTAGTTTACATAGGTGTTGCTTAATTGTTCTCAATAAAATTTTATAATTTTCTAGGTTGAATCCTCACACAAGGTCTCGATTTATATAAAGGTGTTTGAATTTTTCTGCTATTTTTAATGGTATTGTTATTAATTGTCCACAGGATAGTTCTAAAAAACTACACACTGATTTCTAGCAAAATTAAAAGGAAATTATACTAAGGTGATTAACAATGACCTAACCCACAGCTTTGAGGCATAAATTTTAATATTTTTGAAATTCCTTTTTTTCATAGTTTATCTTTTTGGTATTATTTTTCTATAATCTCATCTTTCTATATAACCCAACACATAGAAATCTTCCTGACATTTCTTATGGAGTAAAAAACCTGCTACAATATCAAACCTTCCTAAGAAAACTAGAAAAAAAATTCTCTAAATGTACTTATCGTGGAGAAATTTGATGTGTTTTTAAGAATAAAATAGATGGAATATCTGTTGAATAATTACATTAATGATATACCTATTTTTCATTTCTAGGACAAATTCATGAAATAACGACGCTAATACCCCCTCCTCTCTTTCTGTCTCATATATAAAATATATAATAAATATAAAAAATAATGTATTATAATTATCAAATTGTATATAATAATACACATTATACTATATATATCATAAAACTTATTATATAATACATAATAAAGTCTATGAGATATATGAATTTTTACTGTGCACCCAATGCATACACAAACACATGCAAGCACCCCAAGAAGATGTAGAATATTTCCAGCACTTCATACATTTCCACTGTGAGTCTTGCCAGTTCATATTCCCTCAGAGGTCACTAATGTGACTTCTATGAATATCTACTAGTTTTGTTGCTTCTTGAAATTCATATAACTGGGATCATACAGTTTGTGTTCTATTTGTCTGGTTTATTTCAGTGAATATATTAGTGGTGAAATAGAACATGTTGTTGCAGGCACCAGTATTTGTTCCTTCTTTTTTTCTTTTAATTGCTGTTTCATAGAATGAATACTACTGTTTTACAAGAATGAACCACTATTTGTTTTACCTTTCACCTGTTGATGGCATTTGGTTGTTTCTAGTTGGGACTTTCATGAATAAAGCTGCTAAGAACACTGCTTTTCAACTTTTTTTCTGGAAAAACTCACTTATGTATCTTAGGTATATACTTCGGAGTTTAATTATTGGATCATAGTGTAAGCATTACTTAATTTTAGTGCAAACTGTCACATTCACATACTCCCCAGCAACGTAAAAGAAATTCATCTATTGCCCCACCAATACTTGGTATTGTCAATTGCTGTTAAAAGTGTAGTCATTTTAGTTGGGGTGTATTAGTACCTCATTGTGTTTTTCATTTGCATTTCCCATAAAGAATAAGTTAAGCACATATATATCAGCAATTTAGGGTAAATGTTGTTTTGTGAAGTTCATGTTCTAGTCTTGGAACAGTTTTTTTTTTTAATTACATGGCCTATATACATGTATATTTTTGTCTTTCTAGGTTTTTTGCTCGTTTCTTCAGAGCTGTATTCCCATTGCCTACAACACTGCTTGATCCTAGAAAGGCATTCATTAAATGATTATTGAATAGAAGAGTAAATGCATGAATTAGTTTACCACACACCCCAATATCTTGTTTTATTGTATTGTGTTTCCCCTTCACCTCTCAATGTCATTGCTATTACAGTCCCTTCACTGCTCAAATATATTAATAAATTTCTTAGAAATATATTTTTCCTGAAAAGAGCTTTATTCTCTGCATTTTTTATTAAAAATGGTGTTTTTTAATGAACACCATGTTTTTAATATCTTCTGTGTTTAATATTTAATATTGCTACACTTATATCAAAACATTAACATCAGTATATTAAAACTGATTGCTGTATAGTGTCCAATTACACATATTCCTCAGACTATGCTCATCCACATTCTGAATTGTGCCCAAATCCCTGATGGTACAAATAGTGCTACAGTGAACATGCTTATACATATTCTTATTTTTATGTTCATTAATGATATGGTTTGGCTGTGTCCCCACCCAAATCTCATCTTGAATTGTAGTTCCCATAATCCCCACGTGTCATGGGAGGGACCTAGTGGAAGGTAACTGAATCATGGGGGTGCTTACCTCCATGCTGTTCTGTGATACTGAGTGAGTTCTCACAAGATCTAATGGTTTTATAAAGGGCTTTCTCCTCCTTCACTCTGCACTTCTCCTTGCTGCCACCATGTGAAGAAGTACATGTTTGCTTCCCCTTCCACCACGATTGTAAGTTTCTTGAGGACTCCCCAGCCATGCTAAACTGTGAGTCACTTAAACCTCTTTCCTTTATAAATTATCCAATCTCAGGTATGTTTTTATTAGCAGCAGGAGAATGGACTAATACAGTATTGGTACTGGGAGTGGGTCGCTGCTGTAAAGATACCCAAAAATGTGGAAACGACTTTAAAACTGGGTAATAGGCAGAGGGTGGAAAAGTTTGGAGGGCTCAGAAGAAGACAGGAAAATGTGGGAAAGTTTGGAACTTCGTAGATACTTGTTAAATGGCTTGGACCAAAATACTGATAGTGATACGGAAAATAAAGTCCAGGCTGAGGTGGTCACATATAGAGATGAGGAACTTTTTGGGAACTGGAGCAAAGGTGACTCTTTATAATCATGTATTTTAGGAAAGAGACTGGCAGCATTTTGCCTCTGCCCTAGAGATCTGTGGCACTTGGAACATGAGAGAGATGATTTAGGGTATCTGGTGGAAGTCAGTTCTGAACAGCAAAGCATTCAAGAAGTGACTTGGGTGCTCTTAAAAGCATTCAGTTTTATTCATTCACAAAGAGATGGTTTGAAATTGGAACTCATGTTTAAAAGGAAAGCAGAGCATAAAAGTTTGGAAAATTTGCAGCCTGAGGATGCAATAGAAAAGAAAAACCCTTTTTCTGAAGAGAAATTCAAGTCTGCTGCAGAAATTTGCATAAGTAATGAGGAGCCAAATATATATAATCACCAAGACAATGGGGAAAATGTCTCCAGGACATGTCAGAGGTCTTCCAGCAGCCCCTCCAATCACAGGCCCAGAGACCTAGGAGGAAATAATGGTTTTGTAGGCATGGCCCAGGGCCTTGGTGTTTTGTGCCATCTCAAGACTTGGTGCTCTGTGTTCCAGCCATGGCTAAAAGAGACCAAGGTACAGCTAGGGCCATGGCTTCACAAGGTGCAAGCCCCAATCCTTGGCAGCTTCCTCATGGTATTGAGCCTGTGGGTTCACAGATGCCAAGAATTGAGGATTGGGAACCTCTTCCTAGATTTCAAAGGACGTAGGGAAATTCCTGGATGTCCAGGCAAAAGTCTGCTGCAGGGGCAGGGCCCTCATGAAGAACCTCTGCTAGGGTAGTATGGAAACAAAGTGTAGGGTTGGAGCCCCCACACAGTTTCCACTGGGACACTGCCTAGTGGAGCTCTGAGAAGAGGGCCACCTTCCTCCAGACCCCAGAATGGTAGATCCACTGACAGCTGGCACCATGCACCTGGGAAAGCTGCAGACACTCAACAGCAGCCTGTGATAGCAGCCAGGAAGAGGGCTGTACCCTGCAAAGCCACAGGGGCAGAGCTGCTGAAGGCTGTGGGCACCCACCTCTTACATCAGCATGACCTGGATGTGAGACATGGAGTCAAAGGAGATCATTTCAGAGCTTTAAGATTGACTGCCCTGTTGGATTTTGAAATTGCATGGGGCCTGGAGCTCCCTTGTTTTGGTCAATTTCTCCCATTTGGAATGGGTGTATTTACCAAATGCCTGCACCTCCATTGTACCTAGGAAGTAACTAACTAGGCTCATAGGCAGACGGCACTTTCCTTGTCTCAGATGTGACTTTGGACTTGGACTTTTGGGTTAATGCTGGAATGAGCTAAGACTTTGGTGGACTATTGGAAAAGCCTGATTGTGTTTTGCAATGTGAGGACATGAGATTTGGGAGGGGCCAAGGATAGAATGATGTGGTATGGCTCTGTCCCCACCCAATTCTCATCTTGAATTGTAGTTCTCATAATCCCCACATGTTGTGGAAGGGACCCAGCAGAAGGTAACTGAATCATGAGGGCAGTTACCTACATTCTGTTCTTGTTACAGTGAGTGAGTTCTTATGAGATCTGACGGTTTTACATGGGGCATTTCCCCTTTCACTTGGTGCTTCTCTATCCTGCCATCATGTAAAGAAGGATATGTTTGCTTCCCATTCCACCACCACTGTAAGTTTCTGGAGGCCTCCCCAGCCATGCTGAACTGTGAGTCAATTAAACCTGTTTTCTTTATAAGTTACCCAGTCTCAGGTATGTCTGCATTAGCAGTGTGAGAATGGAGTAATACAATAAGTTTTTTTGACTATTCATCTATATCTAATGATCTATTGATTTATGTATCTATATTGGGATTGCTGATGTCTAGGACATAAATGTACTCAATTTCACTAACCATTTGATGATTGTTTTTTTTGGTGGCTATCTCAATCAACAATCCCATCAGCAGTACATGAGGTTTCACATTTGTACTCAGTCTCTCCATTTTCTCAGATTTTCTATTTCTCAGTCTCTCTATTTCTCAGATTTTCTATTGTCTGCCATTCTGATTGCCAAAACAGCCATAGCATTCTTTTAATTTGCATTTCTCTGCTTATAAAATAGTCCAAGAGCCTTATAATATACATTCTGGACATCAAAATTTCTTTTTATAATAATAGCATACTATATCAGTTACCTGCTTTCTAAATGGTTTCCTTCACTTTTCTCATTGATTTTCAAACATTCATTACATAATCTAAATATCAATTCAACAGTCATAGGTACAGGGGAAAACGTGTTTTAATCTGAAAAAAGTACTTTAACATCATGACTGCTGAATTGTATGATGAGTATAATATTTAGTCTTGTAAGAAACTGCCAAACCCTTTGTTTTAAGCGGCTGTATGATTTTTCATTCCTATCAGCAATGAATAAGAATTCCTGTTGTTACACATTCTCACTATGTATAATGCTCCCACATTATTGTTTTAATATGCAATTTCTTATTCATATATGATGCTGAGCATTTCTTTATATGCTTATTTGGCATTTGTATATCTTATTTGTTGAAGTGTTTGTTTAGATCATTTGCCCATTTTTTAAATTGGGTTGTTTTCTTATTAAGTTTTAAGAAGTCTTTTATATTTGGGATACAAGTTTCCTATTAGATATACATTTTGAAAAATTTTCTTTCCGTCCATAACTTGTCTTTTCATTTACTTAAAAGTAACTTCTAAAAGTTTGATAATGTTGAGTTGTATATTTACATCTCTGATCCATATTTAGTTAATTATTGTGGGAACTACCAGATCTCTGTCTAGCTTCAAATTTTAGCATGAGAATGTTCAATTGTTTCACACCATTTGTTGAAATAGTTGTCCTTTATCCTTTGTATTGCCTTTGCTCCTTTGTCAAAGATCAATTGAGTGAATTTGTGTGACTCTATTTCTGGACTCTCTCTTCTGTACCATTGATCTATTTGTCTATTATTTTATAAATACCATGCTATCTTGATTACTATAGCTTTATATTAAGTCTTAAAGTCAGGTAGGGTCAGTCCTATGTCTTTGTTGTTCTTCAATGTTATTTTTGCTATTTTAGGTCTTTTACTATTCCCTAAAAACATCAGAATCAGTTTGCTGATATCCACAAAATAACTTGCAGAGATTTTAATGGGTATTGCATTGAATCCATAAGTCACATTGGAAAAATCTGGCAATCTAATAATACTGAGTTTTTCTATCCATGAATACAAAATATTAACCAATTTATTTATATCTTCTTGATTTCTTTAATCAGATTTTTCTAGATTTCCTCATATAGGGGAAATATATGTGTTATATAGTTTGTGATATTTATACTAAGTATTTTATTTTTGTTGCTAATGTAAATATATTGTGTTTTTCATTTCATTTTACATTTTTTCATTGCTGGTTTGTAAGAAAGCAATTTAATTCTGTATATTAACTTTGTATCATGAAACCTTACTACAACCACTTACTAATTCCAGGAAAGCTGCCAATTACTTGAGATTGTCTACATAGACAATAATGTCTTATATGAAGAAGACAGTTTTATGTCTTCCGTTACAAAATGTATACCTTTTGTTTCCTTTTATTGTTTTATTGCATTAGCTAAAACTTCTAGTATGGTATTGAATAGGAGTCATGAGGGGGCACACACTTGCCTTGTTCCTGATAATAAATGGAAAGTGTAATTGCCCAACATGTTCTTCCGGCTTGCTGCACAGATAAAACCAGTTCATTGACACCACAGTATTGCAGCAGACAGAGTTTAATTATGCAGAGCTAGTCAAGTAGTAGCTTGGGGTAATCACTCTATGCTTATATATTAGTTCCAACATCTAATTTGCCTTGGGTTTTGTCTTCATTGATTACTTGTCTTTTGTGAATACTCAAGTTTTTCTGTTTTACATATGTTGAGAAATTTTGGATTGCATCCTGTGCATTGTGTATAACATGTCTTAGAAATTGAATTCTATTAGGTTCTTCTAAAGAGTATTTTCTTAATGATGAGAAGGGACTCAAAACAGTTTTTGTGTTGTGATTTCTGTTTGTTTTTTCTAAGCTTACCTGTGCTACTTGGAGCCATCTGCAGGCATTTACGGTTCGTGAATTAACCAATAGTTTGAGCAAAATTATATCAAGAATTGAGGCTTCCCTTATCTGTCTCTCTTCTTTCTTGGATTTCACGGCCTCTGTTTATAGCTGCTGTTGCAATGATTTCTACAACCTAGACCTTCTCATCAAACCAGTACATTTACTATTGAAATTCTATACTCTGTCCTTACACTAAAAGCTGTAAGCATAGGGAAACTCTTTCAATGCCATTTCCTTCCTAAGAGTGTAAGTTCCCTTCTTCCCCTTAGTATCTGCCTGCTACTCCCAGTGCCTTCTAGGCATCTTTTTAATTTTTTGTTTGCTGTTTTTAGTTATAAGGACAAGTTGGTCTGGTAGGGGGTATGTAGCCATATTGGAAATAATACCCTTGGAACACAGTGAACTTTTGAACTTTTATTTTGGATAGGCTAACTGCTGAATTTATAGGACTATGTATATTTATATATGTACGCTGTTATGATGTCTTTTATAAGCAAAATAAATCAAGAAATCATTATTAATTGGATCCTATACCTCTATTTCTTATTTCCTCTGACTTAATGCTTCATCTAGAAGTTTCAGTATATTGTAAGAAGTAGTGGTAATAACGCACATCCTTTTTTTTTTAGTTGAAATATTTTGAGACATTTTTTCTTTTAAGTAGGCTGTAAGTAAGATGACTTGCCACAAAAGTTCTGTAAGGAGTAAAAACAAACTTTTTCCAACTAATACTGAAAAAATTTCAGTAAATCTCCAACAGCATTTTATGATGAAAACACTCAAAACTAAGCAACTTACTTTGTTAAATTTAGCTACCAAAGGGGTGTGTGTGTGCATGCACATGTCATCTTACTAGATTTTATGACATTATATCATGCCAGCATTCTAGGAATAAACCATTTTGGAACTTAATAAATTTAAAAACACTTTACATTTTTTTCTATTTTTAAATTTTTATTTCAATACAAATTTAAATTTGTTTTTTGTTTGAGAGTCTCACTCTGTTGCCCAGGCTGGAGTGCAGTGGTGCAATCTCAGCTCACTGCAACCTCCGCCTTCCAGGCTCAAGTGATTCTCATGTCTCAGCCTCCTGAGTAGCTGGGACTACAAAGCCAATTTTGAATCAATTTCTATGTTTATATCATCCTATTGGTTCTGTTTCTCTGAAGAATCAGTAAAACTCTTTTCTGTGTAATGAGTGAGAGAAAGGGATTATATATTTTAGAGAGTTTGCAAAGACTAATCTATAAAAACATCTCAACCTGGAATTATTTCAGGGGTTCAGTATTTTATTATCATCCATTTTGTCTTTTGGCTATTACTGTATTTAAATTTTTACATAATATTTTCATTTGGTTATTTCTTTTGACTGCTCACTTCTTTTTCATAGTCCCAATATTTTTAATGATATGTTTCAGATATTTCTAATGCTTAATTTTGATTTGGCAAGGGAAGTCTGTCCAATTATTTATACTTTTTGTCCTATTTTTTCTTCCTTCCTTTTCTATTATTATTAGTAGTTTTATACAAAATTAGAAATCTAAAATTTCCTAATTTTACTCTTTGAGTTAATAATCTCTCAGGAATAACAGCTACATTGGCTGGGAATATATAGCCCAGAAAATTGGTACCATCCAGACTCTGAATTATATATTTCAAGATGAATTCAGAAAGTGGGTGTGGAAAATGTTCCTCGATGTAGAGAAGCTCTTTTGTTACTATCTGAGCACATCAACTCAATCCATTTTCCTGCCTCAACACATACTCAGCCAGAAGACTTTTACTTCACTGGGCATTGCTCGCACCCAGGGAGTTCTCCTCCGGGTTTTAAGCACTGGGACAACTGAGGGCACAGGGAATAAAGACAAGGACAGAAATCACAAAGCCTGATCACTCTATCTCTACCTTTTCTTCTTCTTCATCACAGCCAGTTTACTAATCCCACACCTTCTCCTCCCTTCTACTTTGCTTATTATTCTTTTTTTTTTTTTAAATATTATAAGTAATGGGACAGGTGCAGAGTGATACCATCAGGCAATCTGGAGAAAAGGAAAAAGGAACAACAACAATGCTCTTCTTCTGTCTGTCCTTGTGACTCTGGCCTTCTTCTAATCTGACATCAGAACTTACCACCTTCTGCCTCTCTAGGGGCTCCTCTAGGTTTCAGCGTTCTGAGATCTGTCAACTCATTTCTTGCTTTTGTGGCATCTCCCAGGTTAAGATCTGGGAAAAAAAAGCCAGCTTCCTAAGCTCATCCTGTCAGAAGCCAAGAGTCGGAATTGTTTTTTTCTGTATTATTTTAATTCAAATGCCCCACCCACTTCTTCCACTGAGGCAATTTAAAAATTAGACATAAAAAATTAGAACAATTAGAATTAAAAATAAATGGAACTTTTGAACAGGTATGGGAAGATAAATCCTCCCCATTTTGAGGGAGCTAATAAATATGCCTTAGAACAAAATTTGAATCTCTATTTTCCATAAGTTAATGAAAACTGCAAAGCTGGCCCTTATTCATGGACATACACAAATCCATTTGCAGGGACATTTTTTTCCTAGAGAGTCTCTGAATTTCCCTAGCACTTAACTCCTGATTGTAACCACTGGAATAGGTCTTTTCTTCCTGGAGATTCTAAATATTCTGAGTAGGCTAATCTAAGGTTTCTTATGGGCTGTCACTGGGTTGAGGCATTAACTGTTATTTATTCCCAAATGGAAAGTACTTGTTCTAGACTTTCTAGGATTTTCTAAATCTCTCATTTCTTTCCCCACTATTTGCTTTCTTTGCCTTCTGACGGCTCACTGAAAAATCAGCTCTGTGAACCACAGTGATTACCGTCACCTCTCAAAGGGGTACAGAAACTTATATACCACCTTGAGATTACAGAAAAAATGGGGGCATCAGAGCATGGGCAAAAACAGGTTATAGAGATAAATCAGGTGATAGTGGCAAGACAGGTTATGGCAAGTGGGGAAAGAGGAGGCTTACCTAGCAAAGGTGTTCTTGATGTATACATGAAGCTTCACAGCTAGCAGCCTTCAAAGAAAACAAACAGTAAATGTTTCTTTCAGACCTTTAAATATACCAGATGCTCAGGAAACCTTTCCTAGATCTAGACAAAGAAAGGCCTGGTGGCCTCAATGCAGATTCTTTACAGATGCAAATCCCTCCCACAAAAGACAGCTTTGGTGGGCTACTGCTGTTTACTTACTGGCTCTCTGAACGGCCATCTCAAAACATGCCAAGGAAGTGTATTTTAAAATGAAATATTTGTATTTCCTTCATATATGTTGCATAAACCTGTCATTTTCAAGCTTAAAGTTTCTCCACAAATGTAGGTGTTCTCAACCTAGGTGTAAAACGGGGTATAGTGTCACCTGCCTGATGATGAAAGTCACAAATGATCTGTTCAAAGAAAAATATAATTATGCGTATTTTTTTTTTATCTTAAGAGCTTAAGTGTCTTTGGGAAATAAGGTCTAAATCAAAGAAAATGTAGTTATCCTCACTAAAGTCTAATATGTATGTCTAATCACAAAGGAAATAAGTCAGCTTTTTATCTAACATTGAGCTTTACCCTGTATATGTAAAACTATACTATAGAAACTATAAAAATATATGTAGAAAATACACATTCCCCTCAGATAGTTCTTAAATGCTCCTGCCTAAGGCACCAAATAATAATTCATACTGTGAGTTTAGTCAGTGCAGAACACTGGAGCCAGTAATGAGCAGAACAGCAATCAGTGAATGATTGAAGGCACTACACTTCCAACGCAGCTGAATAAAGGATCTGTTTCCTGAGAGAACATGCCATTCAAAAAAATGCACCAAGGTCAACGTAGTAAAACTCAAAATATAATTCTGTTTTGTTTTTATTTTAAAAAATGAACAAATTCAGAAGCTATCTGGTAAGTGATAAGGCTAGTGTTTCTTTAAGAATAGAGAACAGGAGATACCTTAATATTAAGATTTGGCCGGGCGCGGTGGCTCACGCCTGTAATCCCAGCACTTTGGGAGGCCGAGGCGGGCGGATCACGAGGTCAGGATCGAGACCATCCTGGCTAACACAGTGAAACCCCCTCTCTACTAAAAATACAAAAAAAATTAGCCGGGCGAGATGGCAGGCGCCTGTAGTCCCAGCTACTCAGGAGGCTGACGCAGGAGAATGGCGTGAACCCCGGGGGGTGGAGCCTGCAGTGAGCCGAGATCGTGCCACTGCACTCCAGCCTGGGCGACGGAGAGACTCTGTCTCAAAAAAAAAAAAAAAAAAAAAAAAAAAGAAAGTTGATTTTAAGCAACTATCTTCTTTGCTGTTAGCCTGCCTACAATTCTTTCATAATCCTGAGAAATGTGACTGTCAGCTATTTCCACCCCCCAGCCCTATTTTTCCTCTTATTATGCTATACTTTGCATGCCCTCATTACACTTTACTATACTTTACTAAGTTGTCTTAATTTAGTAGACTACAAATTACTTCAAGAAAGGGACCTTATTATTTTCTTCACTGTCTACCTGATAGTTATCACAGTTCCCAGATCATAATAGATGCTTATCAAATGTTTGAAATTAAATAAGGTATAAAAAATGTATGATATACCACAATGTTAGGTGTACAGAATCTGATAAATGAAAGTCAAAGCCCATGTGAATTATATTTTGCTCCTAACAAAACATGATCAAATCACATGCAAACTCAAAGGAAAATATAAGTTCTTTAAGGTTTATCTCCAGGGCATTTGATGGTCTAGAAAAATATTGTCCAATATAAACATCATGGGAACTACATATGTTATTTTAAGTGTTATGGTCACCACATTAACTAAGAAGGAAGAGATGAAATTAATTTTAATAACATATTTTATTAACTCAACATATACAAAATATCATTTGATCAAAAGAAAAATCTTACTGAGACATTACATATATATATATTTTTTTCATTCTAAGTCTTAGAAATCTGGTGTATATTTTACCCTTAATAGCAAGTCTCAATTCTGAGAGCAACATTTTACGTTCTTGAAACTATATATGACTATTGGCTGCCACTTTGGACAGTATAGGTCTAAAGCAGCGAATTTCAAATTTTAATGTGCACAAGACACACTGGGGATATTACTAAAGTACAAATAATTTTCAAATATAATTGTTTTTCATCTTTATTCTCCAAGTGCTTTGGAACTTTTGCTCACTGACTAGACCACCTCCAGTTTCTGGAGGAGGTGAGCATGGCAACTGCAGTCATGTAGTTGGGAGGAGGGGAGCATCTTCTCATGACTTGCCATATGGGAAAAGAGGGATGGAGGGAAAGAAAAAAAATTAAATTAATATATAATGTTGCTGCTGGGTAGCTATGTTAGGGTAAACTGTTACAGCAAATATTCCTGAACCTCAGTGTCTTATTAAAACAAAAGATTCTCTCTCATTCTGTAAATCAGCTAGAACTACCTCACCAAGGCCCAGCAAGTCATGGGGAGATGAGTAATAGAAAGAACAATATTTTATCAGTATTTTTTGTCATGAGGAAATATTTGTCATTTCTTTCTTTCTTTCTTTCTTTTTTTTTCCCCAAGACAGAGTCTTGCGCTGTCACCCAGGCTGGAGTGTAGCGGCACGGTATCGGCTCACTGCAACCTCCGCCTCCTGGGTTCAAGTAATTCTCCTGCCTTAGCATCCCGAGTAGCTAGGATTATAGGTGCCTGCCACCATGCTTGGCTAATTTTTATATTTGTAGCAGAGACAGGGTTTCACCATATTGACCAGGTGAGTCTCAAACTCCTGACCTCGTGATCCACTCACCTCGGCCTCCCAAAGTGTGGGGATTACAGGCGTGAGCCACTGCATCTGGCCTAATATTTGTCATTTCTTAAAGGACTGCAATAGCTTTTAGATGAACTGTCTAATTGAGAGTGTTAGAATATTTAAATGAAATTTAAATTAGAAAATTGGAAATCGTGGCCTTGAGCTGGTGTATTTAATTTTCTTGCTGATTGCTCTGTGTGCCTTTTTATTGCTTAGGGTTTTCCAGTTGTCCAAAATATTCATATTACTCATATTTTGTTGACATGTAGATGAATTTAAGAACCCATTTGTCGACAAACCTTTCAGAGAGAATACCTTTTATTCGATTACTATTTTTTCCTCCATCATCATGTTTTAGTTAAACTCTATCTACTGCAGACAACTAATGCAGAGAGGTTCAAATCAGACCCTCTGGCTCTCATGGGTATGCTCTTGTTCACCTGTATGTTTTTCCTTGGGAGGTAAAACAGTATAATAACATAAGTGAAAATAAGGATAAGCTTATCAAAGACATAAACAGGATGTTTAGAATGTTGGAACCATTTTCTTTACCATAGATAGCTTTCTATTGCTCTTCTTCTTTAGTTTCTTTCCTCCCAATCCTCTAACAGCTCAATATTCTTAAATCTATCCTTCTCATTCTACAGATCTTGAGTTATTCCACATTTTAAGACGTTACAACACTTAAGAACTGTATCTTAATTATCTAGATTTATCCCCACTACTTTAGAATAGGGACTATGCAACAATTTCTTCAAAGATTATTTGTATAAGCCTGACTCTCTACTTAGTACCTCACTGTTTCCTTTGTCTGGAATGGTTTTCTCCTCTCACAACCATTATTTATTTATATAATGATCAATCATAAAAGTTCCGATATAGGAAGTTTTTCCTGATCAGACTGATTCAATACAACTCTTGACCTCTTAAAGCATTTATTGCCTTTTTTTTTTTGGTAGAAATTTACTGTGTTAACACACAGTAAATTATTCTTTTAACTTTTCTCTATATAGGTTTCATGTCACTTTTAACTAGATCTGTGAACTCCATAAAGTCAGAAATCATGTCATGAATTTATTTGCATTCTGATTAGTATAGTATCTTGCATATAAGAATTGCCACATAAATGTTTATTGTTGAAGCTATGATAAGAATCATGAGAAAGATTCTAACCCTTCTACTCTCCTGGAATAAGAGTACAAACTTAGAGAAAATATTACAGCTAGAAATGAAAAATATAGAAATGATTAATCACATGCACTTCTAAGAGTATTATAAAATCTATTAGCCTGCACTTGAGAGAAGAAATATAGTAAAAATTTTTTTCAGTTTCAAAATCCAGGAGATTGAAAAATTCTTGTATTCCTACAAGAGAGTGAATGGATGATCAATCAGATTAATAACTCCTACAGCACAACAAACACATGAGAACCTGATCTAAGAAATATTATATAGCCAGAAGCCATTCACAGTATACTATGATTTATTTTTCAGAGGATGGATCCAATATTCAAATGGTCTTGGGTCCGCATCTTAGTTCGGCCACTGGATAGCTGTGCAATTGTAAGCAATTTACTCTCAGTTAATGCTATTAAAGTGGTATAAATATAATAACTGTTATATCTACCTCATAATATAATTTTGAAGATTACATGAGGTGATCTAAAAAAGTGATTAGGATAGTACTAATACCTAGAAACTACTTAATTGCTGATATTAATTGTCCTCTTGCCAAGGAAATGATCTAAATCTTTCTATAGTAAAGTAATAAAGGATAGTCTAGAAGCTCTGTCACATAGTCAGATCACATGATTTGTGAGGAATGTTGCAAATAATATGTAATAATTACAACATAAAGTATAAGAGATTCCTATTGTCTCTGCACCTAAAGTTAATAATAATGACAGATATGAAACTCCATATTCTAAAGAAAACTGTTTGATAATACTAGATGGCAAAGCTGAACTAACCTTTTCACTCTCTTCTACCTTATTTAAAAAACAGGTAAAAATTTATTAGAGAGGGTAGATGTTTTTGGAAGAAATATGCAAGCATGGAGAGAACTGTAATATTTTCTCTCCCATCCCCATTGGGTAAGGGAGGAGGGGACATTCTCACCTATGCCAAATAAGAGGGGTTCCTAAGAGATCTCCTGGGCATAATTAGGGAACCTCCCTCCTATTCACCAGCTGCATTCAATGACCTGCAGAAATTCTAGACCAGCCTGTGCTGATACCCAAGTAGTGTGTGATATAATCCTTTGAAAAGCTTGACAGCAATTCTCTAGAGTTTAGAAAGATTGAGGCTGATGGCTGCCTCTTGAAGGAAACTAAAAATATTTCACCCCAAAATATACTGTTTTGACATATTTTGAGATGGATGTTCAGAGGTCTTGCAGACAGAAGTAGCCCTGCAAAGCTGTCTTTCGTGAGAGAGATTTGTACCTATAGAGGAAATAAAGTGAAGTAAACAACAGATGCAAATAGTCTGTCTCTGAAGCTCCTTCTTGTCTGGATCTAGGAAAGATTAACTGAGAGTCTGACACCCATCTATTCTTTCTGAGAGCTGCTACTGTGTGGTTTCATCTACCTAACAAGACCAACTTGGCCAGTCAATCCTTTCCTCCGTTTTCCCTCCCATAACCTGTCTTGCCATCACAACTTATTTGGCCATGCCTCAAGCCCGTATTTTTTCTGTAACTTCAAAATGTTATGAAACAGCCTGGGCAACATAGTAAGACCCCATCTCTACAAAAAGTTTAAAAATTGGCTGGGTGTGGTGGTGGTTGCCTATAGTTCCATGTACTCAGGAGGCAGAGGTGGGAGGATCACTTGAACCTGAGTGATGGAGGCTGCAGTAAGCCATGATCTGTACTCCAGCCTGGGCCACAGAGTGAGATCCTGAAAGAAAAGAAAGAAAAGGAGGTAGGGAAGGGAGGAAGGGAAGAATGGAGGAAGGGAGGAAGGGAAGAATGGAGGGAGGGAGGGAGGGAGGGAAGGGTATCAACCATCTGGCCATTGCATAGAGTTTTTCATATTTGTATGACTCTCATCGTGTATGGATGTTAATAAAATTTGTATGCCTTTTTTCCTGTTAATCTGGCTATTAATTTGTTTTATAGACTCAAATTATCCAATCTTCCGGGGAAAAATTTAAACGTTCCTATGCTCTCAACTAAAAAAGTCTTGAGGCAGGAGGCAATCTAGGTACAAGGGCAATAGCAGGGCAAGGTTTAGAGGGAATAGCTATAGAATCAAGTGCAATTCCATCTTATTTTTTTATTATTATTATACTTTAAGTTTTAGGGTACATGTGCACAACGTGCAGGTTTGCTACATATGTATCCATGTGCCATGTTGGTGTGCTGCACCCATTAACTCGTCATTTAGCATTAGGTATATCTCCTAATGCTGTCCCTCCCCCCTCCCCCCACCCCACAACAGTCCTCGGAGTGTGATGTTCCCCTTCCTGTGTCCATGTGTTCTCATTGTTCAATTCCCACCTATGAGTGAGAACATGCGGTGTTTGGATGTTTGTCCTTGCGATAGTTTACTGAGAATGATGGTTTCCAGTTTCATCCATGTCCCTACAAAGGACATGAACTCATCATTTTTTATGGCTGCATAGTATTCCATGGTGTATATGTCCACCTTATTTTTTAATCTACCTCAAATAATTTTACTGTGTGGTGTGGAGGTAATCTCAGAAATCTCAGAAAAACAAAACAATAATATTTCCCTAAATGAGCCAGCATTGAAATGCTTGTCATGAAGCAGGACATTTCACCAAGTGACAAGTGTAAATATTACTAGCTAAGTCTCATCCTTTCTCCCTGCCACAGCCTAGTGTCTTGAGTGGCGAGGAATAGTTAGAGGAGTAAGTGAGGAGAGGAAGTTGAGCAGGGAGAGAGAAACAAAAGGACAAATACTACAAGAACCCTCTCTAAGTTTCTAAAGTAATTGGGCAAACAATAATTATTATGCTGGTATATTAAATACCTAAAAATAATAGGTCTGTTATAGTCTCAAGCGATCGGAAAACTATGAAATCCGCCAGAGATATTTCCATTGGGTTGCAAAAGGAAATACAAAAGAACAGGTTTGAGGACCAAAAGTAGAATAAGAAGCTGCTTTCTGATATTACTGCTTTACTTTTTTGTTTGTTTGTTTGTTTGTTTTGAGACAGGGTCTCACTCTGTCACCCAGACTGGAGTGCAGTGACACAATCACAGCTCACTGCAACCTCCAACTCCTGGGTTCATGTGATCTTCCTGCCTCAGCTTCCCAAGAAGCTGGGGTTACAAAGAAACATGCCACCACGCCTGGATAACTTATATATATTTATATATAATTTTTTTTTTCTGGAGAGATAGGGTCTCCCTCTGTTGCCCAAGCCAGTCTCAAACTGCTAAGCTTAAGTGATCCTCCTGCCACAGCCTCCCAAAATGCAGGGATTACAGGAGTGAGCCAACACGCCAAACTCCACTTTACTATTTTAATGCAGCCTATTAAATACATCCATCACAGTTTACTTCATGCAATATTATGTATAAAAGAAAAATATAGTTACTGGTTCTGACTAAAAGTTATTCTATAACACTGCTCTCATTCAACTGCATTTTAATATGTTTCCTGATTGTGAGAAATGAAGGGAGATTTTGGTTCACCATCTGAGAATTGTGCGTATTTGTGTGCATACATCTATTCATTTAAAAATAATTAGGTAAGAGTCTATAAGTGAGTCACCTAGGTAGGTTGCACTACACATGGGAAAATTATCTACTGTGTGTGTTGTACTAGAACACAGGCTGAAAACCCCCAACTGATACCTGTGAAGCCAATAAGATATCTGGGATTACTTCAAAACAATTCAAAGTAGGGAAGGTGGGTCATATATAACTAAAACAAGATTGGTACTGAGTTAAAGATAATTTCAGAAGCTGGAAGACAGTTGCATAGTGTTTACTATATTACTCTTTTTTCTTGTATACATATATTTGAAATTTCCCTTAATAAGATGATGATAAAGAAACAAAAAGGCCAAGTACCCTGAGTAAACTTCTCATGGTAAAATGCATTGGTGGGTTTCGAAGAATTAAGGAAAATATTCAAAAATATTATATAAAAACTGCATAGACTGTCAATAGAGGTACTTACTAATGGACCTAGTAGCAAAGTGGAGGAAGATTAAACTGACACTCTTTCATTTTAACTGAGTTCTTCTAAGGGAGTGGTCCAAGCCCAGGGGAAAATAGAAACAAAATAACAAAATATAATAAAAAATAAAATAAATGTCTGATATCTAGCAGAAGCCAATGTACACTCTCTCTACAGACAATATTCCCAAGTTGAGTCATCTACCTCATATCTAGCCTTATAGACATGAAGATCAAGCAAAAATTAGCTCATAGTCAAAGATCAACAAGGGCACTTAAATTAAGTTTATCACTTAAATGCACCCTGCCTGGCGCTGCTCTCTTCAAATTAAACAGAGGATAGTTTATCATTCTGTCTAGCCCACCCCTCTGTTTGTGACTTTCCTTCAGAAAACCCTACTTTACAGTTACACTGCATGATGCTAATTTTGTGCCCATGCCCTACATCAGCAATGATATACTAGGCTTATTGGTAATTCCTTACTTAAAAGGAAACATTTCCAAATTTTCCTTATTATGAATATATTTTGCAGATATCCTTAAACAGTTAATCAAGTTTTCTTCTACTCCTGGTTGACTCGGAATCTTTTTTAAAAAATCATAAACAGTATGAAATTTTATAAAATAATCTTCCTGCATCAATTGAAATAATTATATGACTTTCTTATCTAATTTGTTAAATGTGGAAAGTTACATTAAACCACCTTTACATTCTTTGGACACAACTAGTTTGGTGATAATAGTTGTATATTAAAAAAATAAAATATTAGAATACAGAATAAAACAATACAATTTTGAGCATAAACTTTTCAGTGATTTTAAGAAGTTCTTTTATTTCACATATTAAATTTAGCATGTACTAGCTTAGCAAGTATTTCCTACATTTTTTTAAATGACCAAAGAATTATGAAAAATCACACAGCCTAAAAAACCAGCACTTCAGAATTTCAGATACCTCACTGAATGAATTTTAAAATATTGTAAATATTTTAAAACACACACATTGGGGGAATACAAACAATACAAAATAAATGTATAGTGTCTAAAATATTTTTCCATAACAATTAAAATAAATAAATACAAAGAATTTGGAAAATATACTAAGGCAAAATTTTAAAGAGTGTGGAACATACATTTAAGGACTAACACCACATGATTGTACTGGATGATCTTTAGTAAAATCATTCAATCATTTTTCCCCTCTGCTCCCCGCCACAAACAACACACACACACACACACACACACACACACACACTCTCTCTCTCTCTCTCTCTCTTTCTCTCTCTCAGATGCTTGTATCTTAAATGCAGATAACTCTTTAGTTTCTAATGCCATCATGATAGGTGAAGGAGTCTCACAGGTTGTGTGAGGCTACCCAGTAAGGACGGTAAATTCTGCATCCGTGCATTCAGAATACTGTCACACAGACTCTGGATTACTCAGTGACTACCTGGAGATGACAGGTACCTCGACATGAAAGTACACATGACTTATGGCTTTTTGGAGGGGACTTTGCTGACAAGATATGGGAGACAGGGAGGAGTGGGGGTTACACTTCTCACTTACTGTCTGTTTGAACTTAGACAAGTCACATAATTACTATAAGCCTCATTTGTAATAACATCTATCATTAAGGTAGTTATGAGAACTAAATGTATTGATTTCTGTAAAGTGCTTGGAGGACTAACTGACCTACAGTACAGAATCATTTATGGCTATTATTATCATGGGCCAAGTGGGAGATGACATTCTCCCTTCCTTTTTCCTGGCTGCCATATTGCTTAAAGTTTCCAAAGATGCCTTCCAAAACCAAGAATTAGTCTTGCTGAGTACTAAGCTGAAACTGTTCAAGAACATATGCCCTTATATTTATTATCTCTCCTTCCCTGCCTCATTTTATGCTTTCATTGAGCCCTGCCACCCAGGGATTGCACGATCCAATAACATGATACCAACAGTACATTTTAGACTCATGCATTGTTTTCTAGATCACAGAGCTAAGACTACGACAAAGTAAGAATGTAGCCATATTGGAAATAATACTCTTGGAAGAGGGTATTATTATCCCAGAATTTTCCTGGGATAATTACAAATTAGGAAATATATTGAAAATGTTTGATATATTCATAAATCATGGAGAAGGAAAAAGTCCATAACAACCTCTCAGTAGATAACAAACACAAATTCAGTAGGAGTCAACATACATTTTTGAATAATGAGGCCAGGCATGGTGGCTGACACATGTGTGATCCCAGCACTTTGGGAGACTGAGGCAGGGGGGTGGCTTGAGTGCAGGAGTTTAAGACCAGCCTGGGCAACGTGGTGAAACCCCATCTCTACAGAAAATACAAAAATTAACCAGGTGCGGTGGCTCACACCTGTAGTCCCAGTTATTCTGGAGGCTGAGGTGAAAGGATTGCTTGAGCTGGGGAGGTGAAGGTTGCAGTGAGTCATGATTGTACCACTGCACTCCAGCCTGGGCAAGAGAGTGAGACCCTGTCTCAAAAAAAAAAAAAAAGTAAAAGCAAAAAAAAGAAAGAAAGAATAATGAGTTATATAAATAATTCAAAATCCTATCAAATAAGAGTTTTATTTCTACAAGATAAAATATATTTTTTTCTTCCAAATCATCTGCCAACCTGATTTCAAACCCAGTCCACATTAAATTATTCTCATTAAAATTATAATCACCACTGGAATGCCAGTCATGTATGACTATGTAGCATTATTATGTATGTTCTATCTAACAAAGTGATAAAGGAAAACCAAATGAGTTATGCTGGAAAGATCATATAATTTACTCTCTTTATTATATTTACCAAATAGCACTTAATTTATGTAGTTGTTTTACATAGCAATTCTGTGCTCAGGAATTTATCATTTAGATATACATGTACTTGTTGCTAAAGATGCACGGGTCAATTGATTTTACACTCCAGAAAGGCAGGGATTATGAGTGTTTTGTGTTTATGATTGCATACACAACACCTAGCCCAGCACTTGGCCCATGATAATGAGAGTCATAAATGATTCTGTCCTATAGGTCAGTTTGTCCTCCAAGCACTTTACAGAAATCAATACATTTGATTCTCACAACCACCTTAATGATAGATGTTATTACAAATGAGGCTTGTAGTGATTATGTGACTTGTCTAAGGTCAAACAAACAGTAAGTAATGAGACAAGAATTTGAACCTCAACATTCTGATTCCAGAACTACTTTTGATCATTCTGATATTTAAGGCTTTTCATATGTAGACATCACATACTGTTACACAAAAAATTACTTTTTGACTATTCCATGTAGAATGAGTAAAAAGATGAAAAAGATGTACAAATAAATTATTGAATGACAATGCCAATTGTTACCAATTTATAAAAATAAAAACAAGAAAATAATAAATATAGCAAGAGCCAAAAAATAAAACAGTCTGATAAAATAAAAATTGGTTAATTCATCTAAAGGAATCTACAAAATCATTAAGAACAGTGATAAATCTCAATGTAAACAAGTATGGGAAGACATGGTGCTATGTGAAAAGCAAATATCAAGTGTGATACACAGAATAATGACCCCTCAAAAACATCCGTGTTCTAATTCCCAGAACATGTGAATATATTACATGGCAATGGGAAAATTAAGGTCACAGATAGAATTAAGGTTGCTAATCAGCTGACCTTGAGATGAAAGGATCCTGGATTAGTCAAATGAACTCCATGTAATTACAAGGGTTCTTGTGAATGAAAGAGCGAGGCAGGAGGATCACTTTCAGAGTCAAAGAGAGATGTGAAGATGCTACACTGCTGACTTTGAACATGGAAGGGAGTCACAAGCTAGTGAATGTGGGGAGCTTATATATGCTAGAAAAGGCAAGTCAATAAATTTTCCCCTAACGCTTCCAGAAAGAATGCAGCTCTGCCAGTACCTTGATTTTAGCCTTGTGAGATTCATTTCAGATTTGGGGCCTCTAGAATTGTAAGAAAATAATTTGCATTGTTTTAAGACACCAAATTTGTGGTAATTTGTTGCAGCAGCAATAGGACAAACATATACCAAGTTGGAGAAGTATATTTCATTTTTATATACAAAAGCATATATAATTAGGGTAATATTACACGCAGTTTAAAAACCTTATCTTCTTTGGATTTGTATTTTCTCACTTTGCAGAACATTTGTAATTATTACATATATATTGCTATATAATACGATGTCAGGAAATAATAATATGTAAAATATTTAGATAGAGCAATATTTAAATAGGGAAAAATACACACACATGAAGATGAGTTTAAAGATGTATAATAATGAACCACGTTATTTGTTGTATTTTCACATAAATTGCACTTTTCAGTTGCAAATAACTATTTTCTTAAGCTTTCAAATTTTTTTTTTTTTTTGAAACAGGTTCTCACTCTGTCATCCAGGCTGGAGCGCAGTCTCACAATCATAGCTCTATGCAATCTTGAACTCTGGTGCTCAAGTGATCCTCTTGCCTCAGCCTTCAAAGTAGCTAGGACTATAGGTGCATACCATTACACCCAGCTGTTTTTTTTTTTTTTTTGACAGAGGTTCTCACTTTGTCACCCAGGCTGGAGTGCAGTGGCACAATCTTGGCTTACTGCAGCCTCTAACTCCCAGGCTCAAACAATCCTCCTGCCTCAGCCCCCTAAGTAGCTGGGACTATAGGCACACCACCATGCCCAGCTAATTTTTAAAAAATTTTTCATAGAGACAGGGTCTTGCTATGTTGCCCAGGCTGGTCTTGAATCCTGGACTCAAGCAGTCCACCCACCTCGGCCTCCCAAAGTGGTGGGGTTAAGGTTTGAGCCACTGTGCCTGGCCCCAGCTAATTTTTTAATCTCACTATGTTGCCCAGGCTGGTCCCAAGCTCCAGGCCTCAAGTGATCCTCCCACTTCAGCCTCCCAAAGTGCTGGGATTACAGATGTCAGCCACTGTACCTGGCAATTTCCAAAATTTCTACAATATGCCTGTAATACATGTAAAATTCTCAGAAAAAGCAACAAACTTTATTTTTATTTATTTATTAATGTTTTTGGAGACGGAATTTCGCTCTTTTTGCCCAGGCTGGAGTGCAATGGCATGATTTCGGCTCACTGCAATCTCTGCCTGCCAGGTTCAAGCAATTCTCCAGCCCCAGCCTCTCGAGTAGGTAGGATTACAGACGTGCATCACCATGCCCAGCTAATTTTTGTATTTTTAGTAAAGACAGGGTTTCACCATGTTGGCCAGGATGGTCTCGATCTCCTGACCTCGTTATCCACCTGCCTCGGGCTCCCAAAGTGCTGGGATTACAGGCTTGAGCCACTGTGCCCAGCCATTATTTTTATTTTAAATCTAACTTGGATTTTACACACTGTTCATGGAAGGTGACACAAGAGACATTAATAAACCAGTTACCTTTTAAAATCAAAGGTTGGTGTCTGAAAATTGATGTTCCCAAATTCACCAAAGCAGAAAGGTGAACAAAATATTTCAGCTCATTATCATAAATGTCCAACATATTTTTATCTAAATGTAAAAAAAACCATGCACATCTTATAAGAAAACACGGCAAAAATAACTTCACAGCTTGAGTCAAAGAAAAAGTGGGTATTGACGAAACTGTGTGTATATATTCTAAATACAATTTGAAAGTCAGGCACGTAAATGTTGGTAACACCTTCATCATTTTTATGCTAACAGGGCTGAAAGGAAAAGAATTAATTACAACCAATCATTGAAGCCTCCAGGCAGTAGTGAAGTTTTTTTTATATTTTTCTAGACTCATCTTCCATTTTTTCACTAAGCGCTTATATTAGTTTCCTATTGCTGTATAACAAATTGCCACAAACTTAGTGGCTTAAAACAATATACATTTATTATCTCAAAGTTTCCAAGAGTCAGAAGTCTGGATACAAGCCTGTTGGTTTCTCTGATTAGCTTTTCACCAGGCTGAAATCATTAGCTTGTTCACCAGGCTGGACAGCCAAGGCCATGATGTCACAGAAGGTTGGAAGTCATCTTCCAAGCTCACTGGTTATTGTCAGAATTCACTCCCTTGTAAACATCGGAATGAAGTTGTCATTTACTTGCTGACTGCCTGTCTAGGACTGCTCTTGGCTCATAGAGATCCCTCTCAGCTCTTCACAGCAGTTCATAGCTTGCTTGTCTGCTTCTTCAAAGCTAGCAAGTGAACAATTTCTGCTGCTTAGAACCTCTCTGACTTCTTTCAAGTATTGACCTGATTAGGTTGGGTATACCTCAGATAATCTTCCTTTTGATTAATCTAAAGTCAACTATTCAGGATTTAATTACATCTGCAAAATCCTTTTGCAGCAACATCTGGATCAGTGTTTGATTAAAAACTGGGCACATATATGTACACCAGGGCTCGGGAGTCCTGGGAAACATTGAGAATTCTACATACTTCATACTCTAACTATTAAACTATTGACTCTTTCACTAAAGGTCCTGGACTTTTTCACCTCTGTTCTGCATTTCTCATGTCATCTTCCTTATTGGAATGCCCCTATCATGTTTCAGTAGGATAATTTTTAAAATTTTATTTTTTAACACCCTTATTGAGATATAATTCACATACCAAATAATTCAGTCATGTAACATGTACAATTCAGTGATTTTCACTGTATTCAAAGAGTTGTGTAACTTTCACCACAATTCATTAAAAAACATTTTTACTACCTCAAAAAAATAAAAAAATTAAAAACCCAGACTGACAGCAGCGAGATGACTGACTAGAATTGCCTGGCGCTTATCCTCCCCACAAAAAAGGACCAAAAGAACAAATAAACAACTATAATACAATCAGAGCCTGTGAAGAAGCGTGATGGAGTACAGCAAGGGAGTGGCGAAGTCCCTGTGGATCACAGAAACTCAGGATAGCAGCAGAGAGAGAAGAGCAAGGCACCCTACCTCTGCTGCCCCATCTCTTCTGCCAGGATCAGATGAGCTCAGAGTCAGGAGGGATTTCCCTTTGTGAGGAAAACGTAAGCAGGAGGCCCCCAACACCCCACATTACTACCACAGACACCTGCAGTTTTTGCTACGGAAGAATCCACCAGTCCTCACAGGCCCTGAGCCCAGTTTGGGGAGCTGCTTAGAATTCAGGTGGCTACACTGTTCCAGAGGAGGAGATTACATTGTGCACTGCCTCCTGACACATGACCCAAGCTGTTACAGCATACTGCCATTCTGAAACCAGAGTCACTGCTGGAGTGTGTCCTACTCTGGGGGCCAGTAGGCTCTGCATCTGTCCTGTCCTAAGGGTCTGCCATCATTCCACCGTGCTCACATAGGTGGCTGCAATGCAATGATCCTACCTGCTCAGAGTGAAGCCACAAATAGGTGTGACTCCAGTGCCCAGGCCCATGTGATGTCCTGCCCCTCAAGGAACAGGTGGTTCTGCATAGTGTGAAAACCAACCTTGTGTGGGCCAGGCAAACTGCCATGCACTAGAGCTCCCAGCAGGAGAAAAAGTTTCAGTGACCTGCCCCTGGAAGCCCTACCCTCAATCTGGCTGAACTGCTGTGGGCCTGCACCCTCTCCAGAGAAACAGCCTGGCTGCCACACTCCGAAACTAACCAAACCAGCATGTTCCTGCATCCTTGGCTGAAGAAACAAACCAGCAAAACTTTCTCTGGGAAACCTGCCCTAGAGTTAGCAGAACTGTTTGCTGTGCACCTGCACCCTCAGCCTGAAAAAGAGACTAAGGACCCTGTTTCCAGTGATTTTGGCTTCTGACTGGCCAACCTGATACACCATGCCCCCAGCCTGAGAACTAATTCAGTGAGGCTATCTCTGACAAAACTGTGCCACCACTGCCACCATAATCTCCTTCAGCCTAGGCAGCGAAGGCATTGGCAGACATCTCTGACATGGATTATAGGAGAATAAACTGCATGGAAATTATACTACTGCATTTATCCAGAATAAAAACTAATGCACACCATCGAACTGACTCCCTAGGACCCATCTACAGGAATAATTCTCTGCCTACAAAAGCTGCTCCACAAAATTGAAAAAGGTAGGCTGTTCTACCAGATGTTCAGATATCAACATATGGACACAAGGAACATGAAAAAGCAAGGAAACATGACACCTTTAAAGGAATACAATATTTCTCCAGTAACAGATCCCAAAGGAAAAAAATATATATATAATGCTTGAAAAAGAATTAAAAATAATAATCTTAAGAAAACTCAGTGAAAAATAAGGATTATAAATAAACAATTCAATAAAATCAGTAAAACAATTTACTATCTGAATAGAGAAATTCCACAGAGATAAATATAAGAAAAAAACATCTTGGAGCTGAAGAACTCAATAAATGAAACAAAAAGTACAACTGAGACCTTAAACAACAGAATAGATCAAGAAGAAAAAATAATTTCTGAGCCTGGGTATGATGGCTCATGCCTATTATCCCAGCACTTTGGGAGGCCAATGGGGGAGGCTAGCTTTAGCCCAGGAGCTCGAGACCAGCCTGGGCAACACAGGAAGACCCCCATCTCTACAAAAAATAAATAAATAAACTTAGACTTGAGTGGTGGCATGCACCTGCTATTCCAGCTACGCAGAAGGCTGAGGTGGGAAAATTGCTTGAGCCCAGGAGGTTGAGGCTACAGTGAGCCATGATCACATCTCTGCACTTCAGCCTGGGCAACAGAGTAAGACTCTATCTCAAATAAATAAATAAATAAAATTCTGAATTCAAAGATCTTTTGAAATAACAAATTTAATAAAGTTACAGGATACACAACATAAAAATCAGTAGCATTTCTATATGCTAATATATGCTATATGTAGTAGTATTTCTATATGTTAGTAATGAACTATCTGAAGGAGAAATCAAGAAAACTTTCCCATTAAGAGTAGCTATTAAAAAATAAGTTACCTGGAAATAAATTGAACCAAGGTGGTGAAGCTCTCTTCACTGAGAATGATAAAATATTGTTTAAAAAAATTGAAGAGTATGAAACTAAATGGAAAGATATCCCCTGTTCAGGGATTATAATTAATATTGTTAAAATGTCCATGCTGGCTGGGCGCAGTGGCTTGTGCCTGTAATCCCAGCACTTTGGGTGGCTCAGGCGGGCAGATCACGAGGTCAGGAGTTTGAGACCAGCCTGGCCAATATGGTGAAACCCCATCTCTTCTAAAAATACAAAAATTAGCTGGGTGTGGTTGCACGTGCCTGTAGTTCCAGCCACTCAGGAGGCTGAGGCAGGAGAATCATTTCAATCGGGAGGCAGAGGTTGCAGTGAGCCAAGATCATACCACTGCACTATAGCCTGGGTGACAGAGCTAGACTCCATCTCAAAAGACAAACAAACAAACAAAAATGTCCATGCTATCCAAAGTAAACATTCAATGGAATCTCTAACAAAATACCAATGACATTCTCCACGGAAATAAAAAAAAAATCCTCAAATTCATGTAGAACGACAAAAGACCCTGAATAGCCAAAGAAATCTTGAGGAGAAAATAAACAAACCAAACCAAACAAAAAAACAAAACAAAAAAACCCAACACAAACAATACAACAACAACAACAAAGCTGGAGGCATCACACTGGCTGATTTCAAAACATGCTTCAAAGCTAGAATAACCAAAACAGTATAGTATTACTACAAGAACACAGATACATATACCAGTGGAACAGATAGAGCCTAGAAATAAATCCACAAATCTCCAGCTAACTGACTTTCAATAAAGGTGCCAAGAAAACCAGATTATGGAAAAAGAATAATCATTTTAATAAATGGTACTAGAAAAATTGGATAACCATATGCAGAAGAATAAAACCAGACCCTTATGTTTTACCATATTTAAAAATCAACTGTAAATGGATTGAAGATTTAAATGCAAGACCTGAAACTATTAAACTACTAGAAAAAAACATATAGGGGAAATGATTCATGACACTGGACTATGCAAATATTTTTTGGATAAGAGCTCAAAAGCATAATCAACAAAAGCAAAAATAGATAAATGGGATTACACTAAACTTAAAAAAGCTTCTGCACAGAAAAGGAAACAATAAACAGAATGAAGAGACAACCTAAAGAATGAGACAAAATATTTCCAACCTTTATATCTGACAAAGGTTACTATCCAGAGTATATAAGAAATTCGAAGAATTCGAAAGCCAATAATAATACTAATAATAGTATCCTGATTTAAAAACTGCGCAAAACACCTTAGCAGACGTTTTTCCAAAGAATATACACAAAAGACCAACAAGTATATGAAAAAATGCTATCACTAATTATCAGGAAAATGCAAATCAAAATCACAATGAGATTATCACCTCACCCCAAGTTAGAATGCCTATTATCAAAAAGACAAAAGATGACAAGTCTTGGTGAGGATATGAAGAAAAGGGAACCCTTACACATTATTCATTGAAATGTTAAGTTAATACAGTGGTTATGGCAAATACTATAGAGATTCCTCAAATTATTACAAATATGACTGTCATGTGACCCAGCAATCCCACTACTGGGAATATATATAAAGGAAAGGAAATTAAAGAGATATCTGCACTTCCATGTTGGCAGCACTATTCAAAATTGCCAAGATAAGGAATCAACCTCAGTGTTCAACAACAGATGAATAGATTAAGAAAACTGTGGTATACATACTCAATGGAATACTATTTGTTCATTTTAAAAAAAAGAACAAAACCTTATTTTACATGAATGAATCTGGAAGACATTATGGTAAGTAAAATAAGTTAGACCCAGAAAAACAAATAGCACATTCTCACTCATATGCAGCATCTAAAAAAATTGATCTCACAGAAGTAGAGAACACTGGTTAGCAGAGACTGGGTAGGTAGGAGGGAGGAGAAAATAGTGGAGAGGATGGTCAATGGGTACAAAGTTATAATTAGAAAGAAAGAATAAGTTCTGATGTCCTATACTGCACGGTAGGGTTACTCTAGTCAGCAATAAGTTATTATATATCTCAAAAGAGCTAAAAGAGAGGATTTTGCATGTTCCTACCCTAAAGAAATAATACATATTTGAGAAGTTGAATGTGCTAATTACTCTGATTACTGCATAAAGTACACAGGTATCAAAACATCACATTGTATCCCATAAATATGTATAATAATTATGTGTCAATTAAAAATAAAAAAGAAACCCATATCCATTAGCAGTTAATCTCAATTTCCCCCAGCTATCCTCCCCCATCCTAGCCCTAAACTACTATTTTTTCTCTAAAGATTTGCCTATTCTGGGTATTTCATATAAATAGGATATATAATATGCCATCTTTTTGTTTTTTTTTTTTTTTTTTTTGAGACAGAGTCTTGCTCTGTCGCCAGGCTGAAGTGCAGTGGTGTGATCTCGGCTCACTGCAATCTCCACCTCCGAGGTTCAAGGGATTCTCCTGCCTCAGCCTCCCAAGTAGCTGGGACTACAGGCACGTGCCACCATGGCCAGCTAATTTTTGTATTTTTAGTAGAGACGGGGTTTCACCACGTTGGCCAGGATGGTCTCAATCTCTTGACTTCGTGATCTACCCGCCTCGGCCTCCCAAAGTATGCCATGTTTTATGACCGATTTCTTTCACTTAGAATGCCTTCAAGTTTCATCCATGTTGTAGCATATATTGGTATTTCATTCCTTTTTATTGCTAAGTAAAATTTCATTGTATGTACAGACAACATTGTATTTACTCATTCATCAGCTGATGGACATTTGAGTTGTTTCTACTTTTTGCCTGCTATGAACATGCTGTTAGGAACATTTTTGTACATCTTTTTGTGGACGTATGTTTTTGTCTCTGTAACCTGGGAGTGGAATTGCTAGGTTATGGTGAATCTATGTATTGAAGAACTTCAAGATTACTTTCCAAAAGAGAATTCATTTCCATTTAATTTTGCATTCCTGTCAATATTGTATAGGAGTCCAATTATTCACATCATTGTCAAAACTTGCTATTATATAACTATTTTACTATAGCCATCCTCGTTGGTATGAAGTTTGTACTTTTGATTTCCACTTCTTTAATGGCTGATGTTGCTGAGCATCATCTAAAGTACTTAGTGACCATTTGTATATTTTCTTGGGCCTCTTGATCTTTGAGGTTCATCTAAAAGATCCCCTCCTACCTGAAGCTTTCTCTAATTCTGCTAGCCAGTTGTGATTTGTTCTCCTCTGATTCATAATTGCACTCTTGTGTTGAACTTAATTATTGATCACTCTGTATAAGATACCATACCAAGAACAATTGAAAATACATTTGTGAAGCAGATATTGATTGATATTTGGTCCTCAAGAAGTGTACAACCATGTTAAAGAGATAAAACATATGTGTTCAGGTCACATGGCATGCTTGCTTTCTTCCTTCTAGTTTGTAAAATTGATAGCATGAGATTGCTATCTTATGGCCCAGTGTTATAAATAAAGCCAATAAATATTAATTGAATTGAACTGTAATTTCAGCCTAAATTATGTCTAATTTGGGGATAAACTTAAGAAAACATCTAAAGTAACAAAACACTTCACTTAAAATTATTGTTAGTTTATTTTCCCTCTTGAAATCTTCCAACTTTCAGGTGTAAGTTTCTTAAAACACAGCCAAATTAGCTCAAACCACCTGACCACTGAAGTCTTTCTCTGTAATGTATAAAATCATATTATAAAATTTTGAAAGAGAGTTATCTCAAATGGCCTCATTTATTTCCTATAAAAAATGCAAATCTCTAAACATTTAATTCCATTTGAATATTATATTCATCTTTCAAAATCAAGCTGAAATGCCTCTTCTTTTATAGTCTTATTCTGTTTTTGTAAGGCAATTACTTGATCTCTCTTTCTCTATTCTTCCTATTTTATGTTTTAGGTCCTTAATAGCAATTGTCATGTTGAATTGTGGTTAGCTATTTATGCCCAGCTCTCTCCATAACTGTTTATGCTGTAGACCATAGTGGGTTTCTCCATAAATTCAATTTTTTAGCTCCTATTATTGTTGCTGTAAAATCCATTTGATTAGATGTTGTCAATTTTAGATAATTCAGTGAGCATTATTGAATCTATTACCAATAGAATCTATTACCAATAGAAAGCAAGAGGTTTTTGCTATTTATAAAAGTTTTCTATAGACTGGAAAGGCAGCAGTGGCAAGCATATTTAAAGTCTATTGTTTATTTTATGCTTTCCTCATAGAAAATAATATTATATTAATTATTTGATATACAGTATCCTAGTTCCTTTATTTGGGCTAAAATAATATGTTTCTTCACCATTAAAAATTATACTTGAGGATTTAACAAATGATTAATTTTGTTTCTCTTTTTATTTTTTGAGATGGAGTTTCGCTCTCGTTGCCCAGGCTGGAGTGCAGTGGTGCGATTTCAGCTCACTGCAACCTCTGCCTCCTGAGTTCAAACTATTCTCCTACCTCAGCCTCCAGAGTAGCTGGGACTATAGCTGCCTGCCACCACACCCAGCTAATTTTTGTATTTTTAGTGGAGACAGGGTTTCACCATGTTGGCCAGGCTGGTCTCAAACTCCTGATCTCAGGTGATCCGCCCTGCTCGGCCTCCCAGAGTGCTGGGATTACAGACGTGAGCCACCGCGCTCCGCCTTGTTTCTCATTTTTCAAGAATTATTTAAAATTAGCTATGTTATCAAAAAATTTTCAACAGCAGAAAGAAATATTAAGTAGCCAAACTTAGCACAAACCAAAGGGGTTATGCAAGTCAACATAAACACTTTGAGATAAATGCAATTATCAAGAGAACATATTTTAAAATACTATACAGAATTTATAACAGAGAAAAGTTGGTGACATAATTTATTTTGCAATCTAATCATTTTTTTTTTGTTGTTGTTGCCAGAGTTTGATGGTTTTCTAAAATAATCTTTTAGGGAGAAAGAACTTCCCATTTGAATTGATATTTGTAGTTAATAAGATTTGAAAAATTTGAAGGACAACATTTAAATCTCTTTGTCACTGCTATGGCTTACACTAAAATGAATGCCCATCCCTATAGGAAATTTGTTTTAAGCCCACAATAAACACGTCACTTAACCACTCTAGGACTCAACATTTTTTTCTTGAAAAATAGGGAGCAAATGTTTTTAATGCCCCTCCCAGATCTAACATTGTACGATCCTTCTGCTAATTTTAAAATCATTTTATAGGGAAAAACTTGATAGGTACTCTTTTATGTTAGATTATGTTAGAAAAGGAACAAAGAGAAATAAATAGCTCTATTCTAAAGTAATATCTACTTTGTGCTGTTTTTAAATATATTTTACTTTATATTTCCAATGATGTTGTAAGACATTTATAGTTCTGTATTAAAGATAAAAATGAACAGATCATCAAATTTAAAATAAGACAAAACAAACTTTGTTCCAGATCACATGGTTAGTAGATAACCCAGCTGAGATTTAACCCCAAGGCTCTCTCTGTTTATATATCTCATTAAGTATACCTTGTATGTTATTTTTACAATCTATTCAAAACAGTGTCTCAGTTTAATACAGACATGTAATATACACTAGATTTGGCTCTAGATTATTAATGGCAACCTTCTCATCCCCATTTCCTCCCACTCAATGTCAAACACAAGGTTACTTTTAGCAAAGTATACCTATAGGGGAGAAAAACTTTCTCACCCATTGCAAGGGTCATTGCTGAGGCCCCTATAACAGAAGACAAATTAAGAGAAAATGCACATTTACCAAATGCAAGTTTTCATGACATAGAAGGCTTCCTAAAAGAGAATCCGAAGAAACAAGAGAAACTATATTTTTATGGTAAAGCATATCAGAGGCATTCGAACGAGAGTGACTACCTTGAATAGCAGCTGGGCAATATTAGGCTGAGACCTGCTGGGCTTGCATTCCCAGGAAGTTAGGCATTTTTAGTCACAGGATGAAATAGGAAGTTGGCACAAGATACATTGTCATAAAGACCTCGCTGATAAAACAGGATGTAGTAAAGAAGCCAGCCAAAACTCATCAGAACCAAGATGGTGATAAAAGTGACCTTTGGTCTTCATCACTGCCCATTATATGCTAATTATAATGCACTAGCATGCTAAAAGACACTTCCACCAGTGCCATGACCATTTACAAACGCCATGGCAACATCAGGAAGTTACCTTATATGGAAGGGGTCCCTAGCCTGCGGGCTGTGGACCAGTACTCATCCATGGGCTATTACGAATCACGCCGCACAGCCACAGATGAGTAGCAGGCGAGTGAGAATTACCACCTGAGCTCTGCCTCCTGTCAGATCAGCGGTTGCATTAGATTCTCATAGAAGTGCAAACCCTATTGTGAACTGCACATGCGAGGGATCTAGGTTGCACACTCCTTATGAGATTGTAACTAATGCCTGATGATCTGAGGTGGAACAGTTTCATCTCAAAACCACACCGTACACTGCCACCCTCTAACAGAAATTGGTCCCTGGTGCCAAAAAGGTTGGGGACCACCTCTATAAGGTCTAAAAAGGGGAGGAACCCTCAGTTCTGGGAATTGCCCACCCCTTTCCCGGAAAACTCATAAACAACCCCTTGTTTAGCATACAATCAAGAAATAACTGTAAGTATACTCAGTCGAGCATCCCACGCCGCTGCTCTGCCTATGGAGTAGCCATTCTTTCAGTAATTTTGTTTCTTAATAAACATGCTTGCACTTTACTCTGTGGACTACACCTGAATTATTTCCTGCACAAGGTCCAATAATCCTCTTTTGCAGTCTGGATCGAGACCCTTTTCTGATAATAGTCATGCAAGTGTGTAATTAGAGGACAAAAGCTATGGTAATAAACTAGGGTCAATTTAGCAACGTCTATTAGTGCAGATTCTTCTCCGTGCTCCTGTATGGTATTCTTTTCCTCTAGGTATAGGGTGGACACATCTGGAATGAAGGTTCCATGACCTACCTTAGAGAGAGGGCAGCAAATTCTCTTAAAGCCTCCTTCAAGGGAAAAGGGTGAGGGAAAGGTGAGAGTGAACTTCCTGCTTCAGTTCCTTCCTGCTTCTGCTCCTTCCTCAAATGCCAAGGTGCTATATTTTGGGGTAGCATGTCCTGAACCCCATTTCACCTAAGGCTTACCCAAGAGTTTTATTTTAAATTGTCCCTCTATTATCACATCAGGAACACTCTTGGAGTTAACATTTAAATGAAAATGCATATTTAGATAATTAATATATTTCAACACAATCAGAGATGCCAAGATCATACAAGCAGTTGCTGGCAGACCTTTAAAAAGTGTTAAATTCCATTGGCTGTTTTTACATGTAACTTGTTAGAAGCAGCATTTCACTCTCAACTAATGGGGGGGAGAAACAATTATATAGTGAAAGCCAAAATAATGACTGCATTCCACCATCCTGTGTTACTGAAGTCTGCTAATTGCTTTATTTTGAATCCCTGTGGCTTGGTTAATCTAGGTGATTGAAGTTCTTTGAAAACCTCCACTCTTGCCAAACTTAGCTTTTGATGAGTCACTTTGAAGTGACTTGGGTGCCTTGGTGAAAGGTAGACAAATACAGTCCCACCCCACCAGGTGTCCTTGCCTTGTAAGGCTTACTAACTCCCCAGGTCCAGGAGCTAAATTCTATTTGGCTGCTTCTAAGGAGAATCCTGAAGTCAGGATACAATAATATTGTGCAATACTGAATGTTTAAAACTACCTCCCAAGTCATTCTGAATTTCATTATGCAATAGAAATGGCCAATTCTAGCATGCTTATATTCCAGAATATCCTCACATAAAAGTTGACTTGGAAAAAAATAAAAATTACAAATTGAAGTAGAAGGTTATTTGAGCTTTGACTGAATATAATTGTTTTGTCACACTTCTCACTTTCTAAAGTAAATGTATGTGAGTACTGAGTAATATTAATTCAGGAATGGCAATGCTTGAAAAGTAGGAATTGAGTTGATAATAAGGAAATTTTCCAGATGGTTTTAAATTATAATTCAGCTCAGAACCCAGGTTTCTGTCAACATTTTTTGCCCAAAAATTAAATGATAAATTTTAACATTAAATCCTAACATGTTAAGGATAACTCATTAATGTAGTAGAATAATATTTCTCAATATAATCTAACAAGAGGATCCTTTTAAATATGAAAAATATTGGGAAACATACAAATGATAATAATCATGCAAACTGGGAAATTCATTGCTTTTTCATGGACTTAAAAAAGTATTTAAAAACTACTGTTAAATCAATAGTGGTAAATTATTTAATAGGAATTATATCAATGAAACCACCTTTGAAAAATTGTAACTGAGGAAATTATGATGGGGAAAGAGAGAGAGGGCAGAACTAACCAACCCCATCTTGCTTCTAACCTCTAAGCTGTCCTAGTTCATTCCCAATTAACCTTGGGAAGGAATTTAGTTTACAGTTTAACTTTGAAACAAAAATAATGATAGCTCTTCCCCAGAAAAAAACAAAACAAAACAAACAAACAAAAAAAACCCTTTGTGCCTGGGGACCAGTCTGCCTTTGCAGGACTAACAAATTAGCTACAAGATTAGAAATTACAATTTAGGGGCCACGGAGCAAGAGTCTGAATTTCCCCAAATTGCTCCTGGGAATAGTACCACTGTTGTAAAAACCTAAGATCAGTGCTTCAGATATTTTGCAAACCCTGTGTTCCAGTGCACCAGCTGACACTGCCCAGACCAGTAATCTGACTCAACCAAATCTGTGATTCCATCCAGAAACAGAAGACAGCAAGAGCTCACTTCAGCCCCCTATGATTTCATCTCCGACCCGACCAATCGGCACTCCCCACTTCCTGAGCCCCTACCTACCAAATTATCTTGGAAAACTTCGATTCCCCAGTTTTCAGGGAGACTGATTTGAGTAATAATAAAACTCCAGTCTCCCTCACAGAATGCTCTGAATGAATTACTCTTTCTCTATTGCAATTTCCCTGTCTAAACTGGCTTTGTCTAGGCAGTAGGCAAGCTGAACACATTGGCAGTCATACCAATATCTACATTTATTAAAAATATGTATTTAAATAAAGTTTATTATTCAAACCTCAATAAGGTTTGTTGTACATTTAGATTAACAGGCAACTTGCAACAAATCTATGACTCTCCAGAATTATTCTGCCTTATGTTTGGTATCCAGTGTTGGAAAAAACAGAAAAAAAAAAAAAAAAGAATTGGTTTCTAGCCCGTGTCAGGCCTCTGAGCCCAAGCTAAGCCATCATATCCCCTGTGACCTGCACGTATACATCCAGATGGCCTGAAGTAACTGAAGAATCACAAAAGAAGTGAAAATGGCCAGTCCCTGCCTTAACTGATGACATCACCTTGTGAAATTCCTTCTCCTGGCTCATCCTGGCTCAAAAGCTCTCCCACTGAGCACCTTGTGACCCCCGCCCCTGCCCGCCAGAGAACAACCCCCTTTGACTGTAATTTTCCACTACGCACCCAAATCTTATAAAATGGCCCCACCTCTATCTCCCTTCGCTGACTCTCTTTTCCGACTCAGCCTGCCTGCACCCAGGTGATTAAAAAGCTTTATTGTTCACACAAAGCCTGTTTGGTGGTCTCTTCACACAGACGCGAGTGAAAGCCCGAATTTTGAAAATAATTATTTTCAGAACTTATGTAAGTAAACTGACATCTTGGTAATGCACTTTATTCTCTAGGCTTAATTTTCTTCCCTACCAAAATCAAGGGCTGAATTTTATGATTTTCATGATCCCTTTTAGCATTTCCTTCTGATACATTAATCCATTTTTATGAATTTTAAAAAGTGTGATTTTTCTTGTTATTATGGCAGTGTTATGACATACAGATTGAATAACTGAGTATTAATTCACATTCTTGGATCAATTTCTGTCTACAGCAAAACATATTTTGCTTAATTATTTGCATATTTTAAGTAAAAATATTGTGTGACCTGAGGTATCAAGATCATTGCTTTAATAAACCACTTTAACCACCTTTTTTTTTTTTTTTTTTCAGAATAGCTAGTGTTTCCTAGTAATTAATTTTCTAAAAACATAAAGATCCCCAGAAGCATGATACAAGGCACTCTTTTTCACTGCCACAACCTTTGTTCCATATGTTTGAAATTTCCCATATGCTTTGTTGAACTCCGAATATCTTTTCACAACTTATGTAAGTAAATTAACATCTTGGTAATGCACTTTAACTGAGACAGGTCTCAGTTAATTTAGAAAGTTGAGTTTGCCATGGTTGAGATGGCCACCTACAACACAGCCTCAGGAGGTCTTGATGACATGTGCCCGAGGTGGTCAGAGCACAGTTTGGTTTTATACATTTTGGGGAGACTTGAGACATAGATCAACATATATAAGATGAACACTGGTTCTGTCTGGAAAGACAGGACAACTCGAAGCAAAGGTGGGACAACTGGAAGCAGGGAGGGGGCTTCCAGTTCACAGGTAGATAAGAGACAAACAGTTGCATTCTTTTGAGTTTCTGATTAGCGTCTCCAAAGGAGGCAATCAGATACGCATTTATCTCAGTGAGCAGAGGGGTGACTTTTAATAGAATGGGAGGCAGGTTTGGCCTAAGCAGCTGCCAGCTTGACTTTTAGCTTAGTGATTCTGGGGCCTTAAGATTTATTTTTCTTTCACAGCTTCAATTCTAACAAAGGTGTCAGTAGTCAGAACTGTTGTGGATATTTAGCAATATTCGCTGCATTAAAATTGTATTCATTCCTGTCTTCCTTTTTGTGCTTCAGAAATATCAGACATGGAACGGATTTTACTTCAGATAATTAAGAATTGGCTCTTTGATCTTGGTTCCAGGCAAATTACCTCTGAGTTTGTGACAACAGAAAATGTAACTTTGTAATTTCTTACTACAATTCACTACTGATTTTTAAGTGTCTTGAAAACTCATTGTATCAATGTCAATTGTGACTTTTACATAATGCTAAATTTTATGAAAATATCATTACAGTTAATGCTTAAGGATACATAAATTCCATAAAGAAATACCAACTACTATTAATAATATCAGACAAAATAATGGAAAGGATACTATAATAGAAGTCAGAAAGCCTAAGTTACATTTCTAGCTCTTATAGGAATTGATAATAGGTAATTTAATTTGGCAGGTAATTTAATTTTTTAAGGGTTGTCTGATCCTTAATATGCAAAGGGAGGGGGCTGGACCATGTAATCTCTAAATGCAGTCCAGTAACTGAAACAGAAAAAAGAAGGAAAGAAAGGAGGAAGAGAGAAAGGAAGGAAGGAAGGGAGGGAGGGAAAAGGATAAAGGAAAATGAGCAGAACTGATAAAATCATTCTTCATGCTGCTATGTGTAAGGAATTAGATGTACTAGCAGAACTCACTTGTTTCTTCTACTTCTTTCTCCATGCCTACAATGCCAAATCAGTATCTTATTTTGCTTTTTTTGAACAAAGAACATAAGGTGAAAATGTTGTCAGTGTTTGAGAAATGTACTGCCTTAGGTTCTGCCCCTTTCTCCTCTGCTCTCCTTTTGCTCTTCTTGGTTTGTTGGTTTATTTCAATCCCCTAGTCACCATTTCCCTTCTCTATTTCTTCCAACATAAATAGAAAGAGAACTCCTGAACACATGTTTTTATGTTCTCTCTTCTTCCCACATAAAAGAGGATCGAAAGGAGCAGGCTGTGGTTGGTGAATGATGAGTGGTTTTGCTCATCAACATGCATACTGGTATGTCTCTTTAGCTCTTTGCACACTAAATGCTGCTTATCACATGGGCATTGAGTGAGCTCATAAAAGCCCATGGAAGCAGGCAACATCAATCCTCTGGCTTCCAGCTCCCTCCTCTGTTGCAGTGAGGCCACATTTGGCTGCTGCACTTGAGAGAATCAGTTTTTATTGGCTAAAATTGCTTTTTGCTTCAGAGCTCTCAAAACTGCCTTAGGAAAAACAAAACAACAACAAAAAACGTGGTCTGTTTTTCCCTTTCATGCAGCTTTTGGGATAGCCCAACATTACTGGCTTGTGTGTGTGTGTATGTACATATATACATATATATATATATTTTTTTTTTAGAAGAGCTAGTTAAAAAATTACCTTTATAGATACTAGAAAGTTATTTGTTACTTAAAAAATAAAGGAAAAAAATGAATTGAAAATATGTCAGATCATTCATAGTGCATTCATCAACAGCAGCAGCTCCCTACCCTTAGAATCAATGTACTAGTGATAGGCCACTATATCAATTTTAAACTATCAGAAGAAGAAAAGGAGTAAAGAGGACCTCAGTAACCTGATTAAGTATTGCAGGTGAGAGAGAGCAGATCAACATAAACAGCAATTCCATTTTGATTCAGTGCCCTTTTTCATCTGAAGAAGTGAAGTATTTCAAAATATTTGAAACTCCCTCCTGGTAGAAAGTTGCTTAGTGAAAGATGCTGACTCATTTCTGTGAATGACGATATTGGATATTGTAATCTGCATTATTTAGCCCGTTGTGTGATATTAATCCATATTTTAAAAAGAAAAGAGAGGAGATGAGAGAGAAGGGAAGAGCAGAGAGGAGAAATGGAGACACAGAAGTGAAGGAAGGCTATATGCCTCAGGTGGAGTAACTCAGAAGCTTGCAGCATAACCAGAAACGTATGCTATTTCCAGATTTCTCATGCAAAACACAAGTTATAAAAATAGGATTTTATTCACCAGGATGAATATGCAGATTGCCAGAAAAGCAATATTGCCAGAAAAGCAATGGCTTTATTGAAAGCCATTGCTATGGATGAAAGCTCCTCATCTAGTTCTCTTATTTTTTCACTGGGATGCATTGACATCTACATGAAAACCCATTCAACAGACACTGTTAACATTTGGGAATTGAACTCAGCTCTACATAAAGTGGACCTAATAGACATCTACAGAACTCTCCACCCCAAGTCAACAGAATATACATTTTTTTCAGCACCACACCACACCTATTCCAAAATTGACCACATAGTTGGAAGTAAAGCTCTCCTCAGCAAATGTAAAAGAACAGAAATTATAACAAACTGTCTCTCAGACCACAGTGCAATCAAACTAGAACTCAGGATTAAGAAACTCACTCAAAACTGCTCTACTACATGGAAACTGAACAACCTGCTCCTGAATGACTATTGGGTACATAATGAAATGAAGGCAGAAATAAAGATGTTCTTTGAAACCAACGAGAACAAAGACACAACATACCAGAATCTCTGGGACACATTCAAAGCAGTGTGTAGAGGGAAATTTATAGCACTAAATGCCCACAAGAGAAAGCAGGAAAGATCCAAAATTGACTCCCTAACATCACAATTAAAAGAACTAGAAAAGCAAGAGCAAACACATTCAAAAGCTAGCAGAAGGCTAGAAATAACTAAAATCAGAGCAGAACTGAAGGAAATAGAGACACAAAAAAACCTTCAAAAAATTAATGAATCCAGGAGCTGGTTTTTTGAAAAGATCAACAAAATTGATGGACCGCTAGCAAGACTAATAAAGAAGAAAAGAGAGAAGAATCAAATAGATGCAATAAAAAACGAAAAAGGGGATATCACCACCGATCCCACAGAAATACAATCTACCATCAGAGAATACTACAAACACCTCTATGCAAATAAACTAGAAAATCTAGAAGAAATGGATAAATTCCTCGACAAATACACCCTCCCAAGACTAAACCAGGAAGAAGTTGAATCTCTGAATAGACCAATAACAGGTTCTGAAATTGTGGCAATAATCAATAGCTTACCAACCAAAAAGAGTCCAGGACCTGATGGATTCACAGCTGAATTCTACCAGAGGTACAAGGAGGAACTGGTACCATTCCTTCTGAAACTATTCCAATCGATAGAAAAAGAGGGAATCCTCCCTAACACATTTTATGAAGCCAGCATCGTCCTGATACCAAAACCTGGCAGAGACATAACCAAAAAAGAGAATTTCAGACCAATATCCTTGATGAACATTGATGCAAAAATCCTCAGTAAAATACTGGCAAACCGAATCCAGCAGCACATCAAAAAGCTTATCCACCATGATCAAGTGGGCTTCATCCCTGGGATGCAAGGCTGGTTCAACATACGCAAATCAATAAATGTAATCCAGCATATAAACAGAACCAAAGACAAAAACCACATGATTATCTCAATAGATGCAGAAAAGGCCTTTGACAAAATTCAACAACCCTTCATGCTAAAAACTCTCAATAAATTAGGTATTGATAGGACATATCTCAAAATAATAAGAGCTATCTACGACAAACCCACAGCCAATATCATACTGAATGGGCAAAAACTGGAAGCATTCCCTCTGAAAACTGGCACAAGACAGGGATGCCCTCTCTCACCGCTCCTGTTCAACATAGTGCTGGAAGTTCTGGCCAGAGCAATCAGGCAGGAGAAGGAAATAAAAGGTATTCAATTAGGAAAAGAGGAAGTCAAATTGTCCCTGTTTGCAGATGACATGATTGTATATCTAGAAAACCCCATTGTCTCAGCCCAAAATCTCCTTAAGCTGATTAGCAACTTCAGCAAAGTCTCAGGATACAAAATTAATGTACAAAAATCACAAGCATTCTTGTACACCAATAACAGACAAACAGAGAGCCAAATCATGAGTGAACTCTCATTCACAATTGCTTCAAAGAGAATAAAATGCCTAGGAATCCAACTTACAAGGGATGTGAAGGACCTCTTCAAGGAGAACTACAAACCACTGCTCAATGAAATAAAAGAGGATACAAACAAATGGAAGAACATTCCATGCTCATGGGTTGGAAGAATCAATATCGTGAAAATGGCCATACTGCCCAAGGTAATTTATAGATTCAATGCCATCCCCATCAAGCTACCAATGACTTTCTTCACAGAATTGGAAAAAACTACTTTAAAGTTCATATGGAACCAAAAAAGAGCCCGCATCACCAAGTCAGTCCTAAGCCAAAAGAACAAAGCTGGAGGCATCACGCTACCTGACTTTAAACTATACTACAAGGCTACAGTAACCAAAACAGCATGGTACTGGTACCAAAACAGAGACATAGATCAATGGAACAGAACAGAGCCCTCAGAAATGATGCTGCATAGCTACAACTATCTGATCTTTGACAAACCTGACAAAAACAAGAAATGGAGAAAGGATTCCCTATTTAATAAATGGTGCTGGGAAAACTGGCTAGCCATATGTAGAAAGCTGCAACTGGATCCCTTCCTTACACCTTATACAAAAATTAATTCAAGATGGATTAAAGACTTATATGTTAGACCTAAAACCATTAAAATCCTACAAGAAAACCTAGGCAATACCATTCAGGACATAGGCGTGGGCAAGGACTTCATGTCTAAAACACCAAAAGCAATGGCAACAAAAGCCAAAATCGACAAATGGGATCTCATTAAACTAAAGAGCTTCTGCACAGCAAAAGAAACTATCATCAGAATGAACAGGCAACCTACAGAATGGGAGAAAATTTTTGCAACCTACTCATCTGACAAAGGGCTAATATCCAGAATCTACAATGAACTCAAACAAATTTACAAGAAAAAAACAAACAACCCCATCAAAAAGTGGGCAGAGGACATGAACAGACACTTCTCAAAAGAAGACATTTATGCAGCCAGAAAACACATGAAGAAATGCTCATCATCACTGGCCATCAGAGAAATGCAAATCAAAACCACAGTGAGATACCATCTCACACCAGTTAGAATGGCCATCATTAAAAAATCAGGAAACAACAGGTGCTGGAGAGGATGTGGAGAAATAGGAACACTTTTACACTGTTGGTGGGACTGTAAACTAGTTCAACCATTGTGGAAGTCAGTGTGGCGATTCCTCAGGGATCTCGAACTAGAAATACCATTTGACCCAGCCATCCCATTACTGGGTATATACCCAAAGGACTATAAATCACGCTGCTATAAAGACACATGCACACGTATGTTTATTGCGGCACTATTCACAATAGCAAAGAGTTGGAACCAACCCAAATGTCCAACAACGATAGACTGGATTAAGAAAATGTGGCACATATACACCATGGAATACTATGCAGCCACAAAAAATGATGAGTTCGTGTCCTTTGTAGGGACATGGATGAAACTGGAAAACATCATTCTCAGTAAACTATCGCAAGGACAAAAAACCAAACACCGCATGTTCTCTCTCATAGGTGGGAATTTAACAATGAGAACTCATGGACACAGGAAGGGGAACATCACACTCCGGGGACTGTTGTGGGGTGGCGGGAGGGGGGAGGGACAGCATTAGGAGATACACCTAATGCTAAATGACGAGTTAATGGGTGCAGGAAATCAACATGGCACATGGATACATATGTAACAAACCTGCACATTGTGCACATGTACCCTAAAACCCTAAAGTATAAAAAAATAAAAAAAATAAAAAATAAAAAATAAAAAACATTTATATATTCTGAAAAGCAAGAACATGGGCATCATACTCTTAGTTTCTAAAAGAGTTCCATACCCTAAAGTCATGTAAGTCCAAAATAAATCAAGACCAGAACTGAGAATGTTATGGTCCAGATTCCTTTGGCCTATTTCCTGAATGAATTAAGCTTAGTGCATTTGTATGAAGTGTTCTGTCAATCTTCATTTGTTCAAATTTTGTGCCAAGAAATATTTTAGTGTTGAACAACTGTATGGTACTGAATAAGGCATATCTCTCTCCCCTTTGAGCTTGCAATCAAGTGGGTACAAACAAAAACAAATCATAAACATATAAATAAATAAGATCCATACATTAATTGGGCAGTGTTTCGTGCAGTTAAGAAAAACACTCTAGATACTTTAAACAGAAGAGTTTGAAACAGAAAGTTAAATGTTCAAAAGCCCTCCAGTGTCGTGTAATCACATTCAAAGAGATAGTGTTGAGCCACAGTTGCCTCTAGCATCCATGAAACTAGAGAGAATACACTGAAACACAAAACAGCGTCTTGGTCTTCTTATCTCAACAACCTTGTTTGTCAGTGTAAGCAAGACAATAGCCTGTACTTCACTTCTGTTTTTCAAAAGTTACTTAAAACTTAATTTTGATTGAGAATTCTAGTGCAAAGAAGTCTGGTAAGTGTAGATTTTTTAGCTCACCAGTGTCTGTGGTATAGAAAGGCAGTTTAGAGGGAGGGTAGAGTGGAGGTTGAGTGGATCAATTCACATAATCTATCATACTGCAGATTAAGATAAATAATATAAGGAAGTAATATAAATGATGTGACAGAAAATAAAACGTCAGTGGTAGCAGCTTACTATGATAGGCTGGTCAGAGAGGGCTCTTTGAGTAGCTGACATTTGATTGTAGACCTGAAGAAAGGCACTGATGTTAGCCATCTGAAGAGCTAGAGGAAAAAAAACCCGCAAAGTAATGAGCAAGGAGAAAGACAGCGTATTGCGAAGGGGCTTGATGCATCTGAGGAAGAGAAAGAAGCCAAGTGTGGCTCAATTGCAATGAAGTGAGAGAGTGGGTCTTGAAGGTATAACATGAAGAGAGGAAGCCAAGTAAAACTAGAATCATGCTGGATGTTACAAATCATAAGATAAATGAACAACTACTAAAAAGTTTCAAGCAGAACAGCAATATGATCTGATTCGCCTTCTAAACCAACTATTGAGTCTATGTGCTACATAGACTGTGGATTGACATGATTCAACACAGAAGCTGGAAAATAAGTTAGGGACTCTTGTGAGAATCTCTTACGGCTTAGACTCACAGGCATTGTAAGTCTGCTGCAGGAAAACAATGGAATTTGAGGCATAGCTGAGGTAGACCTGACAGATCGTATGTCCCATGGAACACCGCAAGGGTATATTAGAAAGAGAAGATCAAAGGATGGGTGGAAAAATTCATTGCACTTCCAAGTCTTTTCCTTACCATTGCTCCTGACACTGTAGCTTTTATTTTTTTCCACTTCTTGAACTTGACATTTGATATTTCCTTTAATTCTGACTTTAGTTCTCCTTCAGGACTGCAGTTGTACTTACCCTTTGGATTGAGACTGCTTCTAACATATGACAAGAACAACCTAATTCAATACAGTCTTATCCACTGTTTGTTTGAGCTAACACGAGCAGCCAGTTTGGCCAAAAACTTTGCTGATGACTTTGGGGGAGTGATGGTAAGTGCATAACTTAAAAGATTATTTTCACTTTCCCAATTCTTGAAGAACATAGATCTCAAAAATAAGTAAAATAAGTTTCACAACATTTATTTAATACATTCTTTACAAAATACCTTGACCAATAAATGCATTACTTCAGGATTACTTGATCTGGGAGTGGGTGACCAAGAACTTTTGCCCTCCTTTTTCCAGACTGACAACAAAAATACTTATGTTTACTGTGTCAAATGTCACTGCTGAATTTTTTTTGGAAATAAATGGCATTTGCAGAGTTTGAAAACAGCAGAACTTGAGGAATTTTTGTTGATTACTCAGTCAGGTACAGTTTTCTAACCAGGCTGTGGCAAGCAAACAACTTGAAAGAAAATTGACAGGAGACAAGTAGCTCTAGGTCAAAGAAAATGCTCTTAGATGACAGAATGAATTAAGGCACAGGCAAATACCTCAGAAATAAAGGTGATAGCAAAGTTGAGGAAAACAGATGTTATGTTGACCTCAGTTCGTTGGAATCAAATAACTAATTTGCTTACCATCCTCTAATACTTTGAAATGGTCCCTGAGGAAGCCAGGAGTAGCAATGAATTTGTAAACTGGATACTTCCACATTTTGGTGAGGTGCAGTTTGTGAGAACAAAAGCAATCCCTGTTGGAATGCAAACACAATGCTGCAATAACATTAGCATAATGTAAGGTCCCAGCTGACAGCATTGGAGGCAGCAACCTGAAATATGGGGGAAATAACCACATCGGTTTTCTCTCCATTTCACTGCTTGATTGAAACACATAGCCAAGCATAACTCAGCTGACAGGCGAGAGGGACCCTCCAGCACAATGGGACACTATCAGTAACACCTTCAGTATATTCAGTCTCAGTCAGAAGCTGAAAGTCTGAGTTGATTCTCTTTCAAAAGGTCTAGAGCCTTTCTCTCAAACCTGTATCAGTTTCAAGTAGCTATTCATAGTATTCAGGTCTAAAAATATATTAAATTACCTGTTGACAGCTAGAAGTCAAGATGCCTGGTTTTTTGTGACCTTGGTTCTATTCCTTAAAATTTCTGAGTTTCAATTACCTGTTTTGTTAAAGACATATAGATATATAGCGAACCACATATTTAAGACAGGTCTCAATCAATTTAGAAAGTTTATTTTGCCAAGGTTAAAAACGCACCTGTGACACAGCCTCAAGAGGTCCTGAGGCTGAGGCTGAAGAATCACTTGAGCTCAACAGTTTGAGGCTGCAGTGAGCTATGATTGTGCCACTGCACACCAGCTTGGGTGAAGGAACAAGATACTGTTTTGAAAAAAACAAAACAAAAAACAGCATACTAGGGGCCAGAACATAGGCAAATTATTTGAAATATTTAGCCTCAATTTCCTTATGTGGAAAAGAAAAATAATTGTAACTTCTGAGCTATTATATCACAGAGATAGTTTAAGTATTAGACAGTCTATATAAAACAGCGTAGTACCTAAATAAGCATCCCATTCATGTTTATTAGAGGAATTAATACATGAATGAGTTAATGATATTATTATTTCAATTGGAATTCAAATACTAGTTATCTGAATCAGTTTGATCAATTCTACTCAATACATTTATATTGTCACCTCTCAATCTCAGCTTTTATCTATAAAATGCACTACTTGATTACATCAACAATTTTCAAACACTCATGCATAAAAGAAGCATTCAGAGACTTCATTAAAAATTAAGATTCCTTGGTCCCATACCAAAGCAGTCTTAATTAGAAGATCTACGGTGAGGCCTGTGAATCTGTATTTTCAAAAGCATCACAGTTGATTATGGTTCACTTGGACAAAACACATTTTTTTTAAAAGTCTGGGCTAAGATCTCTCCGGGCTCTAAAGTTTTCTTCATTCTCATTACAACAAACTATTTCAAAAAAATCCACCTGCTACAATTTGAGGTTACTGACTCATTAATAAAAGAATCCCATGATCATATATATGTATGTACAAGCACATGCACAGATGCACACATACATACACACACACAAACATACTCAGCTGAACACTCACAGAAATTCCACTCTTACATCATCTGTACTGCTGATTAAAGTACTTGATTTTGAATGATGGGAGAAGTAACCATGATGCAGGGCTGCCATGTTGTAAAATTCCTGGAGGTATCTTAATCACATTGATCAGCTAAGTCAGCCAGCTCAGATAAGAAATCTCCTATTCAAAATGCCTAAAAGATATTCTCAAAGTCAGAGTGAAACTGAGACTAAAACAAAAATTGCAGCACTCCTGACCTCATTATACTTCCTACTTCCCGAATAGCAATGCCCAAATACTAAATCTCTACATGAGCAACCTGACACTCAAAGTCCTGTCACGTTCCCCCTTGCGTCTCTAGAACCAGCCCAGGTTTGTGGTTGGAGAGAAGGAATGTAACTACAGGAACATTTTCTCATCTCTTTTAAATAGCCTCAAATTTCTTCTATAGGAAGGCAGACACCTGGTAATCTCAAATTGAAGCCAAAGCACAAAGATAACTGGGAGAAGACACCAATCACTTCACAAACAGAGCATGAAAAATTTCATCACCCTAACAGCAGATCTGCTTTACTCCTTGTACATTTTTCTATAGAGTCATTTTGTGAATAAATCTTCCCCCTTGGAGGAGCATATTCCATTAGCTGCCAAGGTTGAGGAATGAGAGGAATCGGTGCTCTGTGAAGAGCAGCTCAGTTCACACAGCCTCAGTGCTGGCACCTTCTCAGTCTTTCTTAATGGTGCCTTTTGGGAAAAGTGCCTTCCTTTTATATCGAAACAGAAGTACATTCAATTTCCCATATGGGTATGACCCTAGGAAGAGTAGGAAGAAATAGAAAAACTAGACACTCAAATGTATTTAAGTGAGTAGCATGAAAAAACAGGAGTATTAGGTTCTCTTGTCCAGTTTTATAGTTGAATTCAGGGTAATCTCCAGCCTCTACAGTTATTGGAGGCAAAATCTAATCTGACGTCAATAGATGAATAACACAAACTTAGACACGGGAGTATATGTGTACATGTGTGGTGATCATGAGAATATGCCTCTCAAATCTCCAACTGCAGTAAGTGTAACTGACCAAGAGTCCCAGCTGCAACCCCTAAAACCCACTGCTGTGTTTGCGAAGAGGACACATTTCCTATGGCAGCTCTCAGTCAATGACAAAACATGGTAGAGATACTAAGGAAGTCTAGTGCTGGAGAAGCTAGCCTCTTCTAATGGATGACTTTGGCTTGCTAAATTTTCCATAAAATGGCAAGTGTAGTCTAAGATGCTTCCATTCAAACTTTTTTCCTGCCTTCCCTTTCTCCTTCACTCTGGTTCAGACTTGTATCATGGGCTGATGGTGCTCTCAGACTCTCCTGTCTCCCTCCCCATTTTCTCCCACAGTTTTTTTAAACAATAAATTTCTGAATATTTAATCTCCTTTTGGTGAGCTTATCAGAAAACTCAGACTAACACAAAGTACTTCTGTATATTTTTTAATTAAATGTTTCAGTAAATTATTAATCAGGGTTGTAATACTTAAAAAGGTGGGATAAGAGCATGGTTTTAGTAGGGGAAGGACCAAATAAGTTTAATTTTGTTCTAAGCATTAGATCTACTTACTCTGTGCAAATAGTACTTCAAGTTGTTCATATCTAGCCCAGTTTATCAGAAGAAGATTGTGAAATTTAGCAGTAAAGCTCATTAGTAATAGTGTTTACTTGTGCTTAATTTAATCTTTGTAGACGGCAGTTCCTCCAGTTACCCTAGGACAAAGTGTCAAATAGATTTATTTTATTGAAGTCTTCATAAAAATGGTACTATTTGTTGAGAGTGAATAGTCTCATATCACTGAATATGAGACTAGTTGGTAAACATCTTTTGATCAGTGATGTCTGACAACAATGTTCTTGCCTGGAGACCACAGTGATGTCAGAAAGCTGACTGAGCACTTTACTGTTTGGGGACCTGAGTCTTGGATGGATATCATCTCTCTAATTCAGTTTTTTGTATGTTTAAATAAAATACAAATATTCTTTGAAATGAAATATCAAACAGGACTTTAACAAAATAAGTTAAAACAAGATAATTATGATTAAAATTGGGACTAGCCTTCCTTAAAGCCCCTGATTCAGTCCCTGGTATGCTCCCTCACCAACTTAGGACCCACTATAAGGAACTGAAACTAACACTCAAATGAGGTCTTACTATTCTCTCTTCAACACTAAATTAATGCCCCCAATCTTTATAAAAAGAAAATTCATATATCTAACATTATTAATCATGAAAGATAATTCACTGAAGGTGATTTATCATAAAAATTCCCCACTGAACTTCTCACAAGTTCATATTTTTCTTCATGATGAAAAATATATGTGGCTTGCAGAGGATTCCTATATACAGAAAATCATTTCCTATAGCTTATATGTCTGACACTACAGTGGTACTCAAATGTGAAAGCACTTTGAAAACAAATGATGCCTTATTTTAAAGCACCCATTCCCTCCTCCCAAGATTTACTAAATGAGAGTGTTCAAAGGTTAAGACCAGAGATTCTGTCTCCAGTCAAAGCAAAATGACACCCCAGAAGTGATTTCGATATACAGGTAAATTTGGGAACATTATTTCCACAAGAAATAAGGAATCTAAATTATATGGATTAAGGGCTGACAATTAGTCAATTTCTAATTAAAATTTCCAGGAAGATCCAGGTCTTAATTAAAACTTTGCAGAATATTTTATGATAGTAGGTGGGTTTCTAAATACAGTTAAACTTTACTTTTTCTCATCTATAAATTAGAGAATATAAAAACACCCATTTCCTGTACAATTTTTATGAGAACATTTTCTTTGAAATATGAAGGCTTAAGTGTTCCTAACATTGGTTTTAAATAAGCATTATTCACCAGTATACACATTGCATATTGTATATGAATTACCTGTGTCCTTATCTAAGGTCAGCCCCTCTACCTGATCACTAGATCCTTCTCCTTCTTGTCTACTCAGGAACATCATTCAGACATTCCTTGTCTCTATTCGGCATCATGATTGTTATCGACTTTATCGAATACTCTCATGAACACACTCATGTGCTATAGTACCTCTGAATAAATTATCTTAACTACATATCCTTTCTTAGCTGCATCCCATTTCCTGCTTCCCTTAAAAATAAAATTTCTTTATATAGTTATCTATATTTTTATCTCCAAATTTTCTCTTCCAGATTCCTCATACCTAACATTCCATCAAACACTCATCTCCATGTAGGTTATACCTGTAATTATATAACTTAGTAAATTAGTCCTGCGACTTGTCTTAATGGAAACAGTGTTCACTCTCTGTGAAATATCTTCTCTTGGCTTCCAGGGCATGACAGTCTTGGTTCCTGCCTTACTACACTGACCATTCCTTCTTAGTTCCCTTTACTTGCTTTTCCTCATGTTTTCAATGTTTTAATGCTGGGATTCTTCAAAGTTCAGTCCATGGCCCTCCTCTCTTCTCTGTCTGTTTACAGGATAATCTTACCTAGTCTCATGGCATTATGCAGATGACTTCCAAATTTAAATGTCCAACTTGAACCTGCCACATGAATTCCAGACGTGTCAATCCAACTCTCTAACTGACCTCTCCATTTGATGTCTAATAATCATCTCAGATTTGACTTGTCCTGAACCAAGTTCTTGATACTTCTCCCAAAATTTTGCTCCTCCCACAGTCCTCCAGATCCTAGCAAACAATAACTCTGTTTTTTTTTTTTTTGAGACGGAGTCTTGCTCTGTCGCCCAGGCTGGAGTGCAGTGGCGTGATCTCGGCTCACTACAACTTCTGCCTCCTGGGTTCAAGCGATTCTCCTGCCTTAGCCTCCTGAGCAGCTAGAACTACAAGCGTGTGCCCCCACGCCCAGCTAATTTTTTTGTATTTTTATTAGAGGCGGGGTTTCACCATGTTAGCCAGAATGGTCTCGATTGTTCTGGAGTCTTTCTCTAATACACTACATACAATCTATAGGCAAATTCTGTTGGCGTCACCTTCGAAATCTACCCCAAATCTTACTATTTTTACAGCACTTCAACCACTAGTACCTTATCAAAAACCACTTCTATATTTTTTGTAAATTATTGGAACAGCCCTTTACCTGGTCTTCCTGTTTCTGCCTTTTGCATCCCTTCTTCCTTCCTTTCCTCCACACATACCACTAAAATCACAACATTGCAACTACAGTAATAAATACATCACTTCTCTGCACAAAAGCTTCTGGTGGCTTCCCCCCTCACTCAGGAAGTCTTTATAGTACTCCACAAGATCACTTTCTGGCCTTTCCTGTTGGACTCATTTTCTATTTCTACCTTGCCCACTCTGTTGCAGCCACACTCTCCTCCCTGCTGATTCGTGAACACACTGACCATGCTCTTGCTTCAAGAACACTTACATTGCTGTTCCCTCTGCCGGGAGGACAGTTCCTCTAGTATCCACTCATCTCATTCAGTTTCTGCACAAATGTCACTTTTACAATAAAGTCATCCCTAAAGAACTAATTTAAAATTGTACCCTACTAAATAGCAATCCCCTTACCTCACTTAGAACACTCTAAAAGTGCTCTAAAGGACTAAATTAGCAATTTAGCCCTTTAGTACCCCACTGATTAGCAATCCCCTTACCCCACTTAGAGAGTGCTCTACTAGTACTTTAGATAGTAGCATCTAAACAGTGATGCTACTGTCACACTAAAAGTCACCATCATAGGTAGGTACATACGTTTAAATCAAATAAACTTAATCACCTAATTAGAACATTATATTTCATCTACAATATCCACGTATTCAACAGGTATTTATTGACCATGTTGTACAATTTTCTAGGTACAGAAGATACATCACTTAACAAAGCAGATCACTACACTTGGTTACTTGGAGTTTATATTTGAATTGGTAAAATATATGGCAGAAACTAAAAGTGCTGAAAAGTACTAAATTAGTAATGAGTAATTTGCTGATTAGCAATCCTCTTACCCCACTTATAGAGTGCTCTTCTAGTTCTTTAGATAGCAGCATCTAAACAGTAGCATCTAAACCCCCTGGGATTGCTAATTACCCTACTTTAGGAGGTAATTACATGAGGAGGGCGAAGCCCTTATGGAAGGAATTAGAGTCCTTATAAAAGCACTTGAGACAGTGGGTCCACTCTCTTTTGCTCTTCCACCATGTGAGGACACAGCATTCAAAGCACCACCTTGGAAGCAGAAACAAGGCTCTCACCAGACACCAAACCTGCCTGCCCCTTGATCTTGGACATCCAGCCTTCAGAACTGTGAGAAGTACATTTCTATTATTTATGAATTACCCAGTCCAGTATTTTACTATAGCAGCATAAAGAGACTGTGATAGAAGGTATGAATTTTTGTTCTAAATGAGGACTGGGGGTGGTAGGAATTTGAAAACAACGCTAATACAACAAATCAGTTAGATTGCTTCTAGCTATTTTATTCTTCTTTCATTAATTAGTAATTCCAATCCACCTCTGGGTCTGAAGTTTTGCAGGTAAAACAAGTTCCTTTTAGATATTTTCCTCTGAAAAGAATTGGGGAAATGTTGAAAAGTAAAAGGAAAAGGGAAAGGAGTGATCCTGACATTTATGAATTTGTGATATTATGTACTGAAATGATAAGCTGATTGTATATTTCTGCCTAGTCTGCATATAGGGAGGTTACTCAGGTAAACTACTACTGTTGCTTATTGAATTATCCCAGTGTCACTTCTCCCTACAACATACGTGGCATCATAATGACATGATGGTGTCACTCTGCCATCTCGAATAAGTAATCAAAGAAACTAGGATGTGAGTTATAATGAGATTGTTGCCAAAGTATGGAATTTCTTATGAGTAATATGTTTTTTGTTTGTTTGTTTAAATTTGATTTGGGGGGAAAATTATATATTCTGCATTGATAAGTTAAACAAATTATGTTTTTTATCCTATTATAATAAATATTAATATTTATTATCTTAAAGATTGCTTTTTTATAAGATAAAATAACAATTGTAACTCAAATAATTTAGTTTTAAGTATCTAAGCTTTTTATTAATGTAGAAGAATCAGAGATAAATAGATAAGGAAAGGGGATTGTCCCCCAGATTTTTTTTTTTTTTTCTGTGATCTTGGCTCACTGCAACCACTGCCTCCTGGGTTCAAGCGATTCTCCTGCCTAAGCCTCCTGAGTAGCTGGGATTACAGGCTTCCGCCACCACACCCAGTGGATTTTTGTATTTTTAGTAGAGACGGAGTTTCACCACGTTGGCCCGGCTGGTCTCCAACTCCTGACCTCATGATCTGCCTGCCTCGGCCTCCTAAAGTGCTGGGATTATAGGCGTGAGCCATCGCGCCCAGCCAGGATTATATATTTGTTTTTTTTTAGAAAAATAGACAATACCTATCACACAGGATAGGATTATTATAAGAAGGCAATGATGTAACATTTGAAAAGAATTTTGTAAATGTATTATTACTATACTGTGAATGTTTGATAGAAAAAGAAAGAACAAATGAAAGAAAGAAAACTATTACTAGAATAATAGTTGTTCCTTATGTACACCATCCAGAAAGTTTCTGTAACACAGTGAGAACTTCAGTGTCATTTTAGTTACTAAATCATGGAGACAATTCAAAACCACACCAAACATACTCATTTAAATATCATGATCTCTTGGTTTTAAAAGTTTGTAAGATAACTCAAATTAGCCAATTTTAAGTTTAAACTAAAATAATATATATAATTGTTTTAATCTAATATAATTTCTAAAATTTTAGGAAGTATAGTAAAATCCATGGAATTGGATGTTAAGTTTATTAGTATATTTTAAAGGAAAATCTGCAGAGCAGAAAAATACACAAAGACTAGTTAATCTTTTGTAAACTTCTACTGCCACTTCTTGAATATAAATTAAATTTTTAAAAAATTTTGTTTAGAAAGTGTCAAAAATTGTTAATAAGAAAAGTCACTAATAGGATTGGAACATGTTACTTATGTTAATAGTGCATACTTTAATGCTTAACATCAGGTTGCTATAATTTAAACACGTCCCTCAAAGTTCATGTGTGGAAAACTTAATCCCCAATGCAACAGCATTGGGAGGAGGATCCCAATAAGGGGTGATTAGGTCATAAGGGCTTTGCCCTTATGAATGCATTAATGTTATTATTGCTAGAGTGGGTTAATTATCTTGAGGGTAGGCTTGTTAAAAGGAAGTTAAAACCCCTCTTTATCTCTTGCTTTCCCAAATTCTCTCTAGCCCTTCCACCTTCTGCCATGGGATGGCACAGCAAGAAGGCCCTCATCAGATACAGGCACCCCAGCCTTGGTTTTCCAGTCATTAGAACTGTAAGAAATAAATGTCTTTTCCTTATAAATTACCTAATCTGTGGTATTCAGTTATAGCAACACAAAATGGACAAAGACACAGGTGTTACTTTTCTGCATTATTTTTGGATCTCATCCTGACGTAAGATAGCAATAGCTGTATCATTAGTGAGTCAACTCAGTTCGCTAACAGCATGACAGTAAGAAATAAAACCACTCATCACAACAAAATGGGTAATCTCACTTGTGAAGAAGCTAACTCTCCCAAAGTGGTAAGGAAAATAAAGCTTCTGTGCAACTAGATAACATCCAAATATAGACAAAATGAGAAAAATGTGGTTGGTAGAAAATTCAAATTAAAGTGATTTTTCAAATATTCTAAGATGCAATGTAATTTTATTTCTGTAATATCATTTTTTGAAACACAGTAGTGCATACTCTGCCAAGGGTGAGACAAGCAGATGCTCTTTATCTAGCTTATCTAAATAACCTATATATAATAGCTTATGATATAATGTAATATAAATAACCCAATATATAACCTATGATAATTATAACCCAGAATAATTAAAACTGTTGACTTTTTCAAACCAAGAAATTCATACAGGAGTTTTAAAATACTATATCATAATTACACGTTGAACATGAAATGTGCAGAGCTGTTTATTCATTGTAAAATTTTGTATTAATTTATTTTTCTATGGTAGTTTGAGAAATTCATTGTAAATATAGGCTTCAAATTATATTAATTTTCAAGTTCTCTTCTAAAAAATACTTTCTTCTACATAAATCTTTATTAAATGTATGCAGCTTTGTGATAAACACTGTAGGAAGTATGTAAGAGTTGCTTTTGTCACCAGGAACTTTCAGTCTAGTAAAAAAAAAAAAAAAAAAAGCAAACATGAAGGATGTGGGTTAGTAAATAAATAACAATAAAGTAAATAAAACTCAGCTCAAACAGGCACACTAAGCCCAATTCAAGGATCCAGGAGTCATAATATATATTTGTCACAGTGGCTTTTCTATAGGAGTTCACCTGCTATTGGGGGAGATAGATTGATAATACAGATCATTCTAGTGTAAAGCAGTAATTTACAAAACAGAGGTGAGCACAAGGTAATAAATCCTTCATTTACAGAGTGTTTTCTGAGAATTTATGAAGATATGCTTTCAAGTTATACACTAACATTTGTGATCATTTTTTAATGAAAGCATATGAATTAGCCATGGATGATGTTACAAGCTTTGGCCTTGGTGGGAGAAAATACAATTTCTGTTAATTTCAGTAATTTCACCAAGTTTTATGATATTGAGCCAGTTCCTGTAACCTCTTCATCATTTCCTTCTACATAAAAACAAAGGTTTTGCTTGACTGGGGTTCTAAATATGGGATCCACTGACAGGAAGAAGTCTGTGGGTAGAGTTCACAGGGTCTATAAATTGGAATGGAGCAACAAAATCATATTCACTAACTTCTAATAGACATTTAGCATTTCCTTTCATTATGAATGTGCATGGCTAATCATAGAAGGATATGCAGCACCTCCAAATTTGACACCATGAGACGTCAAAGTCACAGGTATTTTCATATGACATTATAGAATTGCAGATACTTCAAAATGTTAATGAGATAACATTATTTTACCCTGTTATACAATATTTTAATATGTAACAATATGTATTGTAATATCACAAATTAGGTTTTTAAAGAATATTTTGATAATTATATTTCAGTGTTGTTGGATTATTTATAATTCCATGTATACATTTTATGCATGTAAGAACACTATTTTGAAAAACGGGTTCACCAGACTTCCAAAAGGGTCAAAAAAAAAGGAAGTCAAAAATTCCTGCTGTATACAATCTTGAGGACTCAGTACAAATATATAATATTTTCAGCACTAATTATTATCTAGGGCATTTACACTTTTCTATTCTCACCATGCAATAATTTCTAAGAGTGTTAAGGCAAAACAGAGGGGGGCCTGAGGTATTATATAGTCTTGATTCTGGAAACATAGAAGTCTTGGAAGTAATTCTACTCTTAACTAGTAGTTCTCTGTCTATGGATTGGTGTTTTTCTAGAATGATGTTTCAATGGTAAAATTTATAGTAATTTAAATCTGTTCTTTGGGAGAGTTGTGAAAGGTTTTTTATTTTACCGTGTTGTTAGAATGTTAGTCCTTTTCTTTCTTGTAAGATGAATACTACAGACATTGTTTACATGGCACTTCCTAGCCTGTTTAAGGCTGTAAAGACTGGAATATATGATGAATTTTTACGGCTTTTAGCATATTCTAGGGGTGTAAAGCATCTGAACATGAAAATTGAAAACAACAGCAAGGAAAACTGACAAGCAATGCAGCCACATTTTGTAGAATTTCTGTGTGCATTTTTTTTGAAGAACGCCTGTTGTTAGTTTAGACACTCATGTGTCTAATCCATTTTGGTTTTCTGACTTCTTGGCCTGGCTTCACCAATGTTCCTGTGACCAGTCACCTAATTTCGCCTTCTGGATCACCTCTTCCTGACACTAGATATCAAGCAGCCTGACAAAAAACTTTAGAAAATACTTAGGAAAGCTTCTTAGTTAGAGAGTTTTATAGTGGATAAAGACTTTAGTGAAGCCTCTGAGAAATTATAATACTTGGAAAATTAGAGGATGCAGTTGAGGATTTCCCAGGACTTAAATGTTCAATGACTGCCCTGCTGGATTTCAGACTTGCATGGGCTTGTAGTCCCTTTTATTTGGCTAATTTCTACCACTTGGAATGAGTGTATTTACCCAATGCCTGTACCTCTATTGTATCTAGGAAGTAACTAACTTGCTTTTGATTTTGTAAGCTCACAGGCAGAACGGTCTTGCCTTGTCTCAGATGAGACTATGGACTTGGACTTTTCTGTTAATGCTAAAATTGATGTAGAAAATTTCTTGATCACTTTGCCAGCCAGGACCTCCAGCTGGCGACATCCACCCCCACCCCCTGCCTGGGCCTCACTTGGCCCTGGGCCTGCAGCTGGAGGCACCTTGCCCACTCATCTCCCCTTGGCTAATATTGGCTGGCAACCAGCTCAGTCTGAGGATGGGCTGGGAACACCTCAGCCCACATATATTATACCTTGTACCCACATATGTTGGTTCCTGAGCTCTTGTCCCATGTCCAAGAAGACTGAGGATATGCTGACAGCTGAAGGGTTAGTATGGGTGGAGAAGAATTTTATTGAGTGATAGAGCAGTTCTCAGCAGAGAGGAGAAGCAGCAGGGGGTGGTGCCCCACCCCTGCAGTTGGGTGGTTTTGTTTTCTCATTGTGGCTGGGTCTGGAGCTTTTCATAAACTCTGAATGGCAAGTGTGTGCTAATTGGTTTGTGAGTATGCAAAAAAGGTTAAAGTGAAGACATCACTCAAAGGAGGGCAAGACAGTGTAGAAAACCAATTAGGAAAGAGTAGGTTTATATAAAATAGGTGAAGGGTGGGGATCAATCAGAGCAAAGTATGCCAAGTGGGAAGACAGGTTCTCAACACGGTCTGAGGATTTAGCTTGGCTTTCAGGCTTTAAACTGTCTTCAGCTTGGAGGTGGGGATTCACTGGGGACCTACCCCTATCTGCCTAGGCATTTGACTGCCTCCTGTTACTATCAAAATGAGTTAAGATTTTGGGGAACTGTTGGGAAGGCATGATTGTGTTTTGAAATGTGAGGACATGAAATTTGGAAGGGGCCAGAGACAGAATGATATGGTTTGGCTGTGTCCTCTCCAAAATCTCATCTTGAATTGTAGTTCTCATAATCCCCACATGTCATGGGAAGAACCAGATGTAAGGTAATTTAATCATGGGGACAGTTACCTTCATGCTGTTCTAGTGACAGTAAGTGAGTTCTCAAGAGGTCTGATGGTTTTATAAGGGGCTTTTTCCTCTTTTGCTCAGCACTTCTCCTTGCTGCTGCCATGTGAAGATGGACATGTTTGCTTCCCCTTTCACCATGATTGTAAGTTTTCTGAGGCCTCCCCAGCCATGCTGAACTGTGAGTCAATTAAACTTCTTTCCTTTCTTTTATAAATTACCCAGTCTCAGGTATGTCTTTATTAGGCACATGATAATGGACTAATACAACTATTTTATTAATAAGTAATCAAGTAATCTCTTTTTGAGACAAGGTCTTGCTCTGTCAACTGGGCTGGTGTGATCACAGCTCTCATGCAACCTCCACTTCTGGGGCTCAAGCAATCCTCCCACTTCAGCCTCTTGAGCACCTGGGACTAGAGGCTTGCACCACCACACCCAGGTAATTCTTCTTTATTTATTTTTATTTTTTTTGTAGAGGTGTGATTTCTCCACGTTTTTTAGGCTGGTCCTGAACTTCTGGGGTCTAGTGTTCTGCCTGCCTCGACGTCTCAGTGCTGGAATTACAGGCCTGAGCCACTGCAACTAGCCTAGCTTGTAGTCTCTTGAAGTACAGAATTGAAACTGGCAAAACAAATTGGCTACAGGTTTTTAGACTGGATTAAATTAATATATATTATTAAAAAGATCACACTGTCCCATTATTAAAAATTATTTGAAAATAAAGTCAACCATAATCCCAAACCACTGATGACCCATTTACTTCTTAAATTATTATTTTCACTTTCTGATTTTTAGTCAAGGATGTTTTTGCACAGTTTATTTATTTATTTTCATCATTTAGGTATCAGAGCAAGTATTTCAATCTTCACAGGGTTTACCTCTACCTTAGCTAAAGAGTAAATCTCTGTTACTCTCTCATTGTCATGCTTCCTTATATTTCCTTTTGTTTGTTTTCCTTTATAAGACCTTTAGTATATAAAATAATTACTATTTTATGGTTGCTATTTCCTCAGTTGACATTATCTCTATGACAGCAGGAATGTTGCTTATGTTTCCAGATATAGTAATAGAAATAATGCCTATCCTATAATATATAATAAATAAATTACTGAGTGAATGAATGAAAAAATCAGAAAAGCTATCATAAATTAAGGGCTGATACTAAAGGTATAAGCTAGCAATTCATATAGCAGTAAAGACTGAAGTCCTTAGATTTCCAATGATTAGAAAAAATATCTATACTCCAAGGACAATTCTTAGAAAATACCCACCTTTCTTTGAAGGATGGAAGTATATTTTTATTGTTTAATGTTATCACATTGTATAAAATGTACTACAATTTGCTAATTTATTGTTTCAATGATGACCATTTGGCACAGTTCCAATTTGAGATTATTTATGAATAAGACTGCTATGAATATACATACATTTATAAACGTTTGTGTGAATATTTTATGAACATACTGTTTTGAAGGATAAATGCCAAGGAGTTGAATGCTAGCTTATAGTGTTGGTGTACCCTCACCTTTGTAAGAAACTGCCATATATTTATCCAGAATAATTGTACCATTTTACATTCCCTGTAGAGTATGAAATTTCCAGTTGTTCCACATCCTCACCAATACTTGACACTGCAACATTTCTTTAACTATTTGTGTGGATAAAAGCTATTATCTCTTTATGAAATAATATCTCTCTGAGGAATAATGATGTCAAACACTTTTTTATGGGTTGATTATTTTTATGTAGTAATTTGAGAAGTATCGAATAAAATATTTTTTCTATTGTATTTTTGTTGTTTTTTAAAATTATTAATTTATATAAGTTTTTGTATATTCTGGATGCAAACATTTATCAGTATATATATAATATATAATACATAATATATAAATTATATATATACACACACATATACTGAGAATAGAATGTTTTCTTCCAGTATGTGCATTGCCTGCTTATTTTTTTACTGTGTGTCTCTTTAAGGATAGATATATTCAATTCTGATGAATTTAAATTTACCCTTTCCTTATAATAAGGATAGTGCTTTTTGTCCTATATAAGAAATTTTTATTTAACCTACAGTTGTAAAGTTACTCTTATTTTTTATAGAAGGATTATGACCTTAACTATGATTCTTTTAACTCTATTATCCATCTCAAATTAAATTTTGTCTATCAAGTAAAATAGAGTTCAAAGTTCATTTTTTTCCATATGGATATCCATTTGTTACAGCAGCATTTGTTGAAAAGACTTTCCTTTTCTCACTGAATTACACTGGCTCCTTTGTCAAAAATCAGTTGACTATATATGTGTGATTTCTATCCCTGTTTCTGATTTTAAGGAGAAAGGATACATGCTAGCATTAAGGGTAATGTTATCTATAGATTTTTTTTTTCATAGATGTCTTTTCTAAAATAGAAGAAGATATTGTCTATTCCTAGTTTACTAAAAGATCATTATAGTGAATGGCTGCTGAATTTTGTCAATTGCTTTTTCTGCTTTTAGTGATTAATCATATGATTTTCCCCTTTATTCTATAATGTGATGATTTAAACATTAATTAATTTTGGAACCTAGGATTTTGTGAAGAATTTTTGTGTCTATGCTGGTCTTGTTTTTGTTTTGCTATTATAATGCATTCTCTAGTTTTCTTATTAGAGTCATCATGGATCATAAAATGAATAAACAAATGTTACTTTTTCCTTTTTCATTTTCTGAAATCATTTGTATAAGATTGATGTTGTATCCTACGTTAATGTATGATGGAATTGACTGGTCAAGGGAAATGGGGCCAGAGTTATTTTAAGTTTTTTTTTTTTTATGAAAAATTCTATTTTTTAACAAGAAACTTTTCCATTTCTTCTTGGTATTAAATACATTGCTATAAAGTTGTCTCTTATGTTTTTCTTCCTTTTGATGTCTGTGGAATCTGTGGAAATGTCCTTTCTTTCATTCTTAATATTGCCATTTGTGCTCTTTTTATTATTTGATTAGCTTTGCAAGGGCTATGACAATTGTATTAATATTTTTTGTTTACTTTGTGATCTTTTTATTTATTTCCTATCTGCTATTGTATTGATTTCTACATTCAAGTTTATTTTTCCTTTCTTCTGTTTACTTTGGACTTAATATTCTTTGTTTCTCCAGCTTTTTAAGTTGGAAGCTTAGAATTTTGTATTTAAAATATTTAATATACCCATTACATATTATAATTATTTCTATAAATATTGCTTTATCTAACAAATTTTTACATGTTTTGTTTTAATCCTCATTCAGTGCTAAATATTTTCTTCTTTCCCATGTAAACTTTTAGTTCATAACAAATGTAGAAATGTGTTTGTTAATTTTCAAGTATTTGGATATTTTATAAATATTATTGAATTTTACTTATTATTGGGTTATTAAAAAACACACTCTGCCTGATTGTAAGCCTTTGAAATTTCCTGAGACTTCTAGTATGGCCCAATTTGTTCATCTTGGTCAGTGTTCCATGTGAAATTGAAAATAACGTGTATTCTGATGTTGATGGGTGTAGAGCTCTGTAAATTTCATGAAGTGAACTCTTTATTTCTGATATAATTTTTTCAATTCTGAAATTTCCATTGAAGTCTTTTTTATCATTTACTCTTCTCTGTTGAAATTACCTGTTTATGCATTAGTCCACCTGTAACACTAGATGCTTTAATATACCTACCATTGTTATCTTACAATTTTTCCTTTCTAATTCTAACATCTGGACCATCTATGGATCACATTGTATTGACTATTTTACTTTTGATAAGTCTCTTTTTCCTACTTCATTGTGTCTCTCAAAAGGTACATATTTGCCAAACTTTATCTTTACATCTTGTGATGGTTAATACTGAGTGTCAACTTGATTGGATGCTAAGTATTGATCCTGGGTGTGTCTGAGGTTGCTGCCAAAGGAGATTAATTTAACATTTGAGTCCGTGAGCTGGGTGAAACAGACTCATCCTTAATCTGGGTGGGCACCATCTAATCAGCTGCCAGCACAGCTTTGATAAAAGCAGGTAGAACAACATGAAAAGGCTAGACTGGCTTAGCCTCCCAGGCTACACCTTTCTCCCAGCGTGGATGCTTCCTGCTCTTGAACATCAGACTCTAGGTTCTTCAGTTTTGGACTCGGACTGGCTTTCTTGCTCCTCAGACTGCAGACAGCCTATTGTAAAACCTTATGATTGTGTGAGTTATTACTCCTTAATAAACTCCACTTTTTATATACATGTATCCTATTAGTTCTGTCTCTCTGGAGAACCCTGATTAATATACATCTTAAAACAATGAGTAGAAACGGAAATGAATGAACTATTTCCCCCAGAAAAGAGCATATCTCTTGCTCTCTCAGGCTGCTAATGAAGGAGGATGAGCCACTTTAATTGGTGATTTTGCTCAGCCTTGGATTTATTGCACCATTAGATCGATTCAGTTTACCTCTGTCCTTATATTTAAAAGGTGTGGTATTAAGACATTTTATTTGTTAGGTTTTGGGTTGTGAGCCCTAGTGAGATTTTCAGATTTCTTGATGCTTTATAACCTAATTAGCAGTTTACTGATTTGTCAAAGATCTCTCTCTCTCTCTCTCTGTCTTTCTCTCTGTCTCTCTCTCCTTTATATTACAACCAATAGTTTTTTGACTTGCTGGGGAATTCTCTTTACTTTCCAGCCCTTTCTGTTCCTCAGGAAATACAGTCTTTTGTTATCTCTGCAGTACACTCTGTGAATATTTGATGCATTTTAGGGTTATTTCTCTGCCCTTCTTTCCTACTCCCAGCGATTAGCAGGATTATGCTTTGTTACTTGGTGAAAGTGGTATGTATTTTGAGGCATCGCTCTTTTCCTGTCCTAACAGTTTTCAGCATTCCCCTTGCTATCACTGTATACTGTAGGCTCACAGTAAAAAGTCAGTGTATAAAAGTACACTTATTTTGTTACTAGAGATCCCTGGGATTCTAGGCCATCATGGCAGTCACAATGTTATTACTTCCCATTTAATAGAGACTATTATAATCCTTTAATGCTAGAAGAATCTGTCCACTGTCATTGGAAGTTGTTACCCTACAGTGAAATCTGAAAGCTTGTATTTATCGACAGAAAATGACAGTAAATTGGGATACCTGAGCTTGGACTTTAAGTATACTGTCTTACAAATTCTGATGAAGTCTATGAATGCTATGTATTTACAATTAGGCACAAAATGTGAGGGGGTGATGCCCTGCTAAGAAAAATAGCAATAGAATTTATATTTTGATTATTTCTCAGGTACAGGAACGAGAGTGATGCACACACTTGTTTTCTTTTCCTTTCTTCTCTTTTCTTTTCAAGGATACAATACATTTTATTAACTGTAATCACCACGCTGTGCTTTAGGTCTCCAGAACCTGTTCATCTTATAACTGAAAGTTGATACCATACAGCAATCATCTCTCCCCTTCCCTCACCTTCCAGCCCCTAGTAACCACTATTTGCTCCTTTTGGTGTGAGTTTGACTTTTTAAATTAATTTAATTTTATTTTATTTTAAGTTCTGGGATACATGTGAAGGACACGCAGGTTTGTTACATAGGTAAACGTGTGGAACGGTGGGCAAACACTTCTTTCCTAAATTCTAAAGGTCAGTGTTTTGAGACTTTACATGCATTGTCCTAGAAGCTGAGCAGATGTTTCTGTGGGCTAAAATACATAAGAGAGACCTATAGGAAATAAGAGCTGAACTGGGAGACAGTGGTATTGATAGAGGCTGAAAACAAAAATGAACCAATATTTTAATAAGTCATCTCTCTGAAGAGCAAGACAATGAAGGGATTTGCTTATAAGCAGTGAGATGGAAACCAGGGATTGCAAATAAAGCAGTATGTTTAAAACAGAGGATATGGACAGAAACCACAAATGAGAACAAAGACTGCCCTGATAGCTGTAGCAGTTATTTTTTTATTTTTTAAATAGGTTTCCTGTAGTCTTAGGCACTGGGAAGAATGCCAATATTATTTGCCATGCCCCCATGGTCTATGAATGTACCATGATCTTTCTATCGTAGTGTCTTTGCTTTTTCTGCCTAACATAGTTTCTCATCTTCCTTAACCTTTAACCTGACCAACTTCTTTTCAACCACTGGGATTCAGCTTAGATGATGTCTCCTGAAATGAAGCCCCACTTAATTTGATGATTCTTATTTATTCTCCTTCTGGTCTCAGATTCTTCTAAGTTGCCTGATCAGGAATAAAAAACTGTAGAGCAAAGTCCGCATCATATTTGTTATCTGTCTCCCTCGCCATTGGCAAAGCCCCTGATACATAGTGAGTGCTTAGTGATAATTAAACGCTGTAGATAGTAAATGGGTATTTGTATTTTTTTTTCTCTTTTTGAGACAAGGTCTCACTCTGTTGCCCAGACTGGAGCATAGTAGTGTGATCTGAGCTCACTGCAGCCTCCTCCTCCCAAGCTTAAGCAATCCTCTCCCCTCAGCTTCCATAGGAGCTGGCACTATAGATGCATATCACCTGGCTAATTTTTAAATTTTTTGTAGAGATGAGGTCTCACCATGTTGCCCAGACTGGTCTCAAACTCCTGGGCTCAAGTGATCCACCTGCCTTGGCCTCTCAAAGTGCTGGGATTACAGGTGTGAGGCACCCCACCCAGCCATATTTTTTATCTCAGGGAAGTCTTTTTAGAAGGGAAGAATGCTGCGAAGAAACCTCTTTTTCAGAAAGAAGTGAGAAGTTTGAAGCAAAGTGAGCTACTTGGGAGATGCTTGGTTGTGTAGTCCCTGCCTGACAAGCCTTTCTCCCCAATACCCATCCTCAGATCAGTTTGCTGTGATATGCAGTGCTAGGCATCCCCACCATGAAGATGACAGGGTACACTGAATCCAGACGAAAGGAAGACCCCACATTCTCTTATATTCTTCCTATACTTTATAGAGAGGAACTTTAATGCAGCCAAGCAACTGTCTTACTACTAATTATCTGATGACTCTCCCATAGTTAAAGTCACATGAGACGTTTTGTGCCTCTTTTTGCATCAGCCAATAGTCTATACTTGAGAATTGCCTAATTTTCTCAAGGATTTTAGACTGTTTTTCCTCATCACGTTATTTTGATACTTTTCAAACTATGATACAGAAAAGTATCACAGAGATGAGGGCTTTAGGTGTGCATATCTGAGGCAATGTGCATATTTGAGGGAAATATAGAGTCAGTTTGGAAAAAAATTAAGTTTGCAAGGGTTATCACTACTGACATTGAAAATAACTGCAGAATGTGATATATTTCACTGCTTATTTCCAGTTGAGCAGGGAAAAAAATTCTGTATTACAATGAAAAACTTTAAAAAAGATCTTAAACCATGTAGGTATTTAAAAAAAAAAACTTGGCAAAATTAGAGTTCCAGACACTAAACTACAAAAACTTGGATTATAGAATAATCAAATAATGGTAATGAATATGGTTAAAAAAAAATGTTCCCAATAACTTTGCATTTCCTAATATCAATATTCATGACAAATCTGAAGAATAATTATTATCCTTACTTTTTATATAAGAAATCTAAATAAGTTGTACAATATATATTCTGCTGAGTTAACAACTCAGCAGAATATATATTTATATTCAGTTAATTTGCTTTTAATACCCATTTTCCATGTTAAATATTCCTTTCCAACTGCTCTCTGTGTTACCCCAATAGTATCACATAAATGTTTTGCATTTTAGTACTGAATAGTGAAGGGGGCAGCACAGGAAGTTAAAGATATTTGTATATCAAAAAGCATTTTCAACAGGAGAAACAAGAAAAAGGTAAACCTAAGCACAAAGCAAGACAGTCCTTCCTGGAAAGAGAGTTAGCTGCCTCATCGCTGCATTAAGAGATTTTACTTTATACACAATAGACAAATAGTAAATATTATTATAAGCTTACCAAAATATTTTTTTCCACTTCATAAGATCTCTGAGTCAAGTATTGGAATACCTCAGTTCTTACATTTGGAATGCTCTAGGGATCAGTCCTCAAGTCTTTTCTATTTGTACTCACACTCCTGGTAGTGTCATGCAAACTCATGGCTTTAATATCCTCTATATGACAACTAATTGTGAATTACATTTTCAGTTTAGGCCTCCCTCCAAAATTCCAGGCTTACGTATCTGACATCTCCTCAACAGGTCCTTTGGAACATGTAATTAAAAACCTGTCCAAAACCAAACTTCTTATCTGCCAAAAAGCACGCTCCAGTTACAGCCATCCTTGTACAAGGAAAAAAAAAACAGAATTTTTACACGGATCAGTTTAGGTCAAAATCATTAAATTGTTCTCTGTAATTTTTGTTTTTCTCTCCTATCTCACTTTATATTTTTTACTGAATCCTGTAGATTTTGATGTTAAAATATTTTCAGAGCCCATCTGTTCCTTGCCCTCTTTACTGCTAGTAACTGAAGCTACCATGTTCTCTTGCTTGGATCATAAAATGGCCTCTGAAATGTTCTCTAACTTTTTGCTCTTGACCTTTTGTATCCATTGTAAACACATAAGACCAAATGACCCTTACGATATCATGCCATAGCATGTCACTACTCTGCTCAAAACCTTGCCATTGTCAAAGTCCATGCAAGGCCTTGCAGGACCTGGCCTCCTGGCCTCCTGGCCTCTCTGACCTTACCATTCTGCTCCAGCCACACTGGACCCCTCAACCATGCCAGGTTTGTTATAGTTTTATTAAGCCTCTTGTTCTAACTATTTCTTCCAAGAGGGAAAGTTTGTCAAGATACATACAATGGCTAATTCCTCATATCTATAAGATTTTCCTTCAAATCTCTCTACCCAATGACCACTTTATTTAACGTTGAAACTTACTCGCCCTTATTCAACTCTGTTTCTCCTTATTCTGTTTATTTTTTTATTTTTAAAATAACACCTAACTACCTTCAAATATGTTGCGTAACTTACTTCTCTATTATACTCAATTTCATTAAATTATCTAATTATATATAAATTATTATATTTAATATATATTAAATTTCTCTATTATATGTAATTTCATTATCTGCCCTTACTCCAAAATATGAGCTCCACAGTGACGTACTTTCTCAATTTTGTTCATTACTATATTCCATGTACACAGAACTCTGCCTAGCACACAGGCGGACACAAAATAAGTATTTGCTGAATTAATATTGCATCGCCTCAGGCCTCTAACGGTGTGACATTCCACGGATGATTAAAGATATAACTGTAAGCCTCAGCCTTTATGAATCAAATTTCTGCTTTTGAAAAAATTCTAAGTTAGCCTACAGATGCTAAGAATGAACCAGTCCAATTGCAAAACTAAAGTTAGAAGAAAAAACAGGATAATGTATTTATTTTACTCTTATGCACATCAGAGTTCAACTACAACATGTGAAATTATTTCAGGGTCTGGCCAGTTTCCTTGACTTAAACACATTGCTTCAAATATTTTTTGAAATTGGTATCTGTAGAAATACATAACTATAACAATGTCTTGTCTTTACAAAGATTTATAGCAATGTTATTTGCTCTAATAGATTTTAAACTCCATCTGTAGTAGATAGACTGTCTTATTTCAGGTCTGACTGATAGTCACATGTACTCACCTATCTTCAGATATACAATACCAATTGCTTCTTATATGTCCATCATTTCCACTTACATTGATAAACTATTTGTCTCAACAAAAATAACATTCCATCCTGAACTTCTACAAAATCCAAAGCCAGGAGAACTAAATTCTAATTATGATGGTGCTGTGTCACCTTGGGCAAGCCAAACAACTTTTTTAACAAAAATAAAACATGTATTATATGCGTGTTGCCATACCCTTTATGGACCCTGGTGAGTCTCTGAGGGTAGACATAATGTCAGTATTGTTTTGAATGCAAGATCCCAGGCAGTTTCTACCAGTCCTTGTTACATAAGATAAAACTCACTAAACACTTCTTGAAATAATATCTATTATTAACATTACTAAAAAACACTGTTTTTTAATTAGCTGCCATGTGTCAGACACAATTTTATTCTCTAATATGCATTATCTTAATCATAATATCACTGTAAAGCAAGGATTGTTAGTGATATTTTATCAAAAATAAAACTGAAGATTAAGAAGTTATTAATTTTCCCAGTCATGAAGCTAGTAAAAGATTAATATGTGCCTTGACCTCAGGTTTCTTTGCCTCTGAGCCTTGACTTTATTTTATACCTACTTCCTAGCGCTTTGGTTAAAAATATCATATTATATCTCCAATAAGAATTTTTTTTTGAAAATTCAAAAACCAGGATTTCTTTTTCTACCAATCAACTTAATATGGTTGAAAGCATTGACAGTAGAATCAGTGGCCATTTTCCGTAAAGGTCATAAACAAAGAGAATGTAGCACGTCTAAGAGCAGTGTTGTTTACTTCAGACTTCTGCTTATCAATTTTGCATCATTCCCAAGGACATACTGATTTGTAACCATGTTGTAGGTATTCTTTTCTAATCTTTAAAAAATGAAGTAGTAAAAATAATTTCAGACCATTAGGCACAAAAGATTTAGAATACCACTCAGAGAAGGCATGAAAGTAGAATATCAGAAAATCCATTTGGGGCTGGGTGCGGTGGCTCACTCCTGTAATCCCAGCACTTTGGGAGGCTGAGGCGGTTGGATCACAAGGTCAGGAGTTTGAGACCAGCCTGGCCAACATGGTGAAACCCTGTCTCTACTAAAGATAAAAAAAAAAATTCGCCAGGCATGGTGGTGCATGCCTGTAATCCCAGCCACTAGGGAGGCTGAGGCAGGAGAATCTCTTGAACCCGGGAGGTGGAGGTTGCAGGTTGCAGTGAGCTGAGATCACACCGTTGCACTCCAACCTGGGTGACAGGGCGAGACTCTGTCTCAAACAAAACAAAACAAAACAAAACAAAACAAAACAAAACAAAACACCAAAGAAAATCCATCTAGGTCAATATAAGCTCCTAAATAATTGACCATTATGAAGAGGAAATGTGGGTTATAATGTTAAACATTTCAAGTATTAGGGAAATCAAATAACTATATTGTTCATAACATTTGCTTTGACAAGTCAATACAACTTCATGATATGTTCTTATATGTTCTTTTATGTAATAATCTATGAAATTGTCTGCCTCCTCCTTTATTGTCAATGTACTTTGCATTTACCATACACTACTCATTTTAAGTTTCTTCCTATTTGCCTAGTATCATATATTTTTATCTCTGAATCTCAGTCATCATCATCTGACACTATATGCCTTCCCACCTTTAATTTTAACTTGAAAAAATTTATTTATGTGTGTTTGTATGTCATTTACCCTGTTTACATAATATCAAAAAAGGTAATTTCAACCAAAACTAAACCAGTCTTATAGCATCTTGAGAATAATGTACTTAGATAATCAGTTGAATTTTTTTTTCACATTTAAACAAGTATTTTTGGTTTCATGTAGACTCAGCCAAGAAGTCATAATTCTGCAATTGGAAACTATGTTTGTTTAATCTTTAATATTTCTGGGTGCCATTTATGTTCATTTTCTTAAGATCGTTTAATTACTATTACAATTTTTACTTGTCTGTTCTTCAGAAAAAGGATATATTGGTTAGTAGGATAATTTTCTGAGCTGTTTTAAAAGTCTTTGCCGAGATGCAAATACAAGTATCTACTCTGTGTGTGTGTGTGTGTGTGTGTGTGTGTTTTCTTTTGTAGAGATGGGGTCTTGCTATGTGATCCAGGCTGGTTTTGAACTCCTGGCCTCAACTGATCTTCCTGCTTCAGCCTCCCAAAGCATTGGGATTACAGGCATGAGCCACTGTACCCAGTCACAATCTACAATTTAAAAAAAGTGTGTGGGTACTATCTATATTTTTAAAGAATCTCATGGCAATTCTTGACTTTTAAAAAACTTTAGGCACAAAATAACTGTTCAAACTGAATTATACTTACTTTAGATTTTTCCACTCAGGTCTGTCATTGTACTAATATTTTTTCTTGCATCTCTTTTGAATAACTAGGAAATTGATTCTTATTTAGAAACATTAACTCTGTAGGCCCCAACAGGCTTTCGTACTCTGGAAGAAATCATGGTTTGCTAAACAGAATTCATATTGCTCTCACACTTTCCATAAATATAGTAATTTATTCCATACACAAGGAAAGGAAGGATCATTTACCAAAGAGCAATATATTTCTTTATCAAAATATTTGCATTTAATTACATAATGAAATACTATTATTTGCAAGATACTGTGATAGGCTATGTCAGGCTGTGGAGAGGTAAGGAAAAGCCAAGAAAATTCTAGTTTAGCACATAGGAGTAAAAGGAGAGACACAAAGTACTTTGTTGATTTAGCAAATTGCAAACAATCAGAAAAAAAAACATTATGAATGCTACTTTTCTGGAATGTAACTTAGAGGGTTCGATTTTCTACATTTCTACTGATCTATTGTGTGCTGAGATATATAAAGAGTTGAATAAGGGCCTGGTACTGTCCTTGGCATTAACAAACCCAAATAGGCCTAGGTAGAGGAAGGCAATTAGGTCTGGAAGGTGTTGAGGAGGTTCTGGGAAGACAGATTCCAGATGGATTTGCATGAGTACACGTTTGAAAGGAAAAAAAGTGAAAGGTATGTTTGGGCCCCAAAAATTAGTCCAAATGAGTAGGGGCCTAAAGAATACATGGTGAGATATTGCTATAGAATTTTAGAAAGGTAGATTAGGGCCATGAGCTGGGTGTGGGCACATGATGCAGGTAAGTCTGCTGCCGCTGCTGACTTTGTTATATCCCAGGAATTATGATTAACTCTATGGATAAAACATGTATTAGATTTCAAGTAAAAAAAAAAATTCCATACTAAGTTTTACTTTTCTCTCCTAGAGAAATATAGCTACCTGCCTCTAAAATACATGTCAAGTTACATAATCTGCTAAGGTGAGAGAGCATCCTAAGATATCACTATAATAGTGAAAAAGTATTCATAAATATTTTACTGATTTTTATTGATTGATTGAGAAGTAGAAACCACTGGTACATAAAAAAATAGTCTGATTGGTCACTGTATAATAAGCACTCAAATTTATGTATTTCTGTGTCAGTGAAGTGTAATATGATGAAGAGAAAATGAAATTGCTATGGGAAGCAGGAGGACATACCTAGACCTAGAGGACAGGGAAGACTTCCTTTAGGAAGCAACATTCAATAGAGATCTGAAGCATGAGCAGGAATTAGTTATAAAAAGTGGGGTGTGTGAGAATTGAGGGAGGGATTATACAGCATTCTGAACAATGCCTCAGAGGGGAAAGAGAAAGAGATTAAACAGCTAATAGTGGGAACCTCAAACAGGGGAGATGGTTGTTCAAGTTGAAGCTGAAGATGTAGGATGGGAATGTTTAAACTTCACCTGGAGGTGCGATGCCACATCACTGAAAATGCACCGAGGTAGGAAACAACACTTAACTTATTGACTCATAAAACTGAGAATCGAGGTACCTAAAATTTCAAATAAAAGCAAAATACCAAGAATAAATTATTAGATTAGATTAAACAGATTAGAAATCAAAAAAATGTCTTTGCCTCATTTTCAGTACATTTAAGATGGAATTTTCTATAAATTGGAAGTAATTGAAAAGATTAGCTGCTCTTAATAAATGAAGCACACCTCACAGAAGAGTTTGGAAAAACATACCACCAGAGTTCCACATATCTAAGTGTATCTAATTCAGGAAAAAGAGATCAAGGCCTGAATATTTAGATTTTTTTTTAAGTTTTCTAGTTATTGTGATATGTAACTCTATTGACAACCATCCAACACTGTGAGAGCCTTTAACTCTCTGGACTGCAAAAAATTCAAGACCCAAGGTAACCTCAGTTATGGCATATAGGGTTCAGTTGCATTTAATCCAAGTTCCTTCACACTTATATCTATAGCTGTAACAGCCTATAAAAATTGATGTTTACAAACATAAGCCCTATCACTATGAGATCATAAGAAACTCACCAAATATTATAGATTTTGTATTATGCTTTCTTAGAAAAAGAAATGTGGGCCGAGCACGGTGGCTCATGCCTGTAATCCCAGCACTTTGGGAGGCTGAGGCTGGTGGATCATGAGGTCAGGAGTTCGAGAACAGCCTAACCAACATAGTGAAACCCTGTCTTTACTAAAAATACAAAAATTAGCTGGGTGTTGTGGTGCACACCTGTAATCCAGCTACTCAGGAGGCTGAGACATGAGAATCACCTGAACCTGGGAGGCAGAGGCTGCAGTGAGCTGAGATCGCACCACTGCACTCCAGCCTGGGTAACAGAGCAAGACTCTGTCTCAAAAAAAAAAAAAGAATTTTAATCTTTTTTGTAACAGCCAAAGGGAATTTTAGACTAACTGTAATTAACAAGACAACTTAGATAATCAAAAGCCCTCTGTTCTGTCTTTGAGTTACCTGATGATTTTCTCTATTAGAATGCCCTTACATTGAGGGATTTGGCATTATTTTATCATAGATTGCTTTTCTTCATCCTCTATTTTACATTCCTCTCCAATAGCTCATATCTACCTCTTATATTAGGCCAGCTAATTGGAAGCTTAATTGCTTACATAATTAATACAGGGCAAAAATTAGATATAGAAAATCTTTGAGAATGTGGAAATATGTATGTGCACACATTGCACACAAATATATATACATGTTTTAAGAAAGTGTAATTCTATTTTTTAATTTAATGATTTGTCATGAGCATCCTCTAGGAAAAGACGCATATATTCTCCTTTTAATAGTTGCGTAAAATTCTATTGTGAGGATCTAGAGACCTTTAACAAGACTGTTCTTTCTCTCTGCCTCTAGTCTAACAACAAATAGCCATTTTATTTTTCTAGAAAATGTTTCTACCAGAAATAACTATTTTAACTGACAAAAAACCAATTGTATACCATTAATTATATAACTATGTTCATGTTAATGGAAGTGTTTATTTCAGATTTAACAAATATAAGTAATGGTGCAATAACCAACTCCCTGTATGTGGCTACTTATATCTTAGTGTGTTATTATTTATTTGTTTAAATTTATGGAGTACACATGCAATTCTGATACACGCATAATGGTCAAGTCTGGGCTTTTAGGGTATCCATCACCCGAATAACTTACATTGTAAGCATTATATCTTAGTGTTTTCAACATAGGATAGTTTAAATAAAGTAGGAGTACATGGTGAAGAATATGTGTATTTTTAAAAGTACCAAGTTGCTACTACTTTCGTTTCCCTCAGGTACTTACTACCATCAGCAATGTACGAAAGTGCTTGTATGCACACCAGTAGTGAACTTAATTTTTGTTTTGAAATGTATTTGAACTGATGAGAAAAAAAAATAGTACCTAGTTCGGTTTATTTTCATTTCCTTCAGTGCTAGGAAGCCTGAGCAAATTTATAAAGTATCTATTGATGACTCATTTTCACCCTTTATTGTCTTGACTGGACCTTTTGCTAAGTTTCTACTAGGAAGTTTCTTTTAAATATGTAGAATTTTTATATAAGTAAACTATTTACCCTTTAATTTTTTTACTTAAAAATATTTTTTTCAAGGCTATACTTTTAGATTCTGGATATTAGTCCTTTGTTGAATGCATTTGCAAAAATGTTCTCCCATTCTATATGTTGTCTATTTATTCTGTTGATTGTTTCTCTTGCTGTGCAGAAGCTCTTTAGTTTAACTAAGTCCCACTTGTCTTTGGTCTTGTTGCATTTGCTTTTGTGGTCTTAGTCATAAATTCTTTGCATAGGCTAATATTCAGAAGAGTTTTTCCTAGGTTTTGTTCTAGGATTTTTATAACTACAGGTCTTACATTTAAATCTTTAATTCATCTTGAGTTAATTTTTGCACATGGTGAGAGGGAGAGGTCCAGTTTCATTCTTCTGCATGTGGGTTAGCCAGTTTTCCTAACACCAATTATTGATTAGGGTGTTCTTTCCTCACTGTTTATTTTTGTTGACTTTTTCAGAAATCAGTTAGTTGTAAATGTGTGGCATTATTTCTGGATTCTCAATTCTGTTCCATTGATATATGTGTCTATTTTTGTACCAGTACCAGGCTATTTTGATTACTATAGCTTTGTATTATAATTTGAGTTTGGGTAATATGATATCTCCAGCTCTGTTCTATTGCTGAAAATTACTTTGCTTATTTCAGGGTTATTTTATTCCACATTAAATTTAGAATTTATTTTTCTAATTCTGTGAAAAATGATCATAGGAATTTGATAAGAATCTTTAGTATTGAATCTTTAGATTGCTTCAGCAGTATAGTCGTTTTAATGATATTGATTCTTCCTTTCCATGAACATGGAATATACTTCCATTTGTTTGTGTCATCTGCAACTTATTTAATTGGTGTTTTGTAATTTTCCTTGTAAACGTCTTTCACCTCCTTGGTTAAATATATTCCTAGCTATTTTATTTGCATGTGTGGCAATTATAAATGAGACTGAGTTCTTAATTTGGCTCTCAGCTTGAGCATTGTTGCTATACAGAAATGCAAGTGATTTTTGTGCATTAATATTGTATCATGAAATTCTACTGAAGTCATTTATCAGGTCTAAGAGTCTTTTGGAGGAATCTTTGTGTTTACTAAGTATATGGCCATGTCATCAGCAAACAGAGGTATTTGACTTCTCCTTTTTCTATTTGGATGCTTTGTATTTCTTTATTTTGCTTAACTGACCCGGCTAGGGCTTTCAGTACTATGCTGAATAGGAGTGGTGAGAGTGGACATCCTCATCTTATTCCAGTTCTTAGGAAGAATTCTTTAAACTTTTCGCCATTAAGTGTGATGTTGGCTGTGGGTTTGACATATAGAGCTCTTATTATTTTTAGGTATGTTTCTTTGATGCCTAGTTTGTTGAGGGTTTTTATCATGATGGGATGTTGTGTTTTATCAAAAGATTTTTTTGCCTCTATCGAAGTAATCATATGGTTTTTGTTTTTAATTATGTTTATGTGGCAAATCACATTTATTTCCATATATTGAACGATTCTTGCATCCCTGCAATGAAGTCCTTCAATTGATTGGAATGGATTATATTTTTGATGTGCTGCTGGATCCTGTTTGCTAGTATTTTGTTGAAGATTTTTGCATCTATGTTCATCAGGGGTATTGGCCTGTAGTTTCCTGTTGTGTTCTTGCCAGATTTTTATATCAGGATGATATTGGTCTTAAGGAATGAATTGGAGAGGAATCCCTTATCTTTAATTTTTTGTAATATTTTCAGTAAGATTAGTACCAGATCATCTTTGTACATCTAGTAGAATTTGGCTACGAATCCATCTGATCATGGGCTTTTTTGCTGTTGTTCTTGACAGATTTTTTATTACTGATTCAATTTCATAACTCATCATTGGTCTTTTCAGGATTTCAATTTCTTCCTGGTTTAATCTTGGGAGACTGTATGTTTCCAGGAATTTATCCATTTCCTCTAGATTTTCTAGTCTGTGTGCATAGAGATGTTCATGGTAGTCTCCTGAGGATCTTTTTTATTTCTGTGTTATCAAAAATAACACTGATGGCACTTGTTTGAATCTTATTTTTTTGATTTATTGGTTAATCTAGCTCACAGTCTATCAATTTCAGTTATCCATTCAAAGAACCAACTTTTCATTTCACCGATCCTTTGTATGATTTTTTAAAATCTCAATTTCATTTATTTATATTTTAATCTTTGTTTCTCTTTTTTTCTGTTGGCTTTGGGTTCTTATTTTTCTAGTTCCTTTAGGTTTGATGTTATGTTATTAATTTTAGATCTTTCTATGCTTTCCATGTAATCATTTAGCACTATAAACTTTCCTCTTAATACACTTTTGCTGTATTCCAGAAGTTTGGGTATATTGTGTCTCTATTTTCACTTGTTTCAATTTTTAAATTTCTGCTTTAATTTATTATTTGCCCAAAAGTCATTCAGAAGAAAGTTTTTTAGTTTCCATGGGACTTTTGTGTTTTTGAGGGCTCCTCTTGTTATTGATATCTAATTATATTTAACTGCGGTCTGAGAAGATGCTTGATATGATTTCATTTCTTTTGAATTTATTGATATTTTCTTCATGGCCAAGCTTATGGCAAATTTTGGAGAATTTTTCATGAACAGATAAGAAAAAGATCAAAAGTCCAATTTGAGTCCTGAGTTTCTTTGTTGGTTTTCCGCCTTGATCTGTCTACTGCTGTGAGTGGGCTAAGTCCCCCACTGCTATTGTATAGCTGTCTACCTCTTCTTAGGTCTAGTACTATTTGTTTTATAAATATGTGTGCTCTGGTGATCAGTGCCTACGTGTTTAGGAAAGTTAAATCTTCTTGTTTATTTCCCTTTATCACTATATAATGCCTTTCTTTGCCTTTTTCTACTGTTGTTGGTTTAAAGTCTGTTTTATCTAATAGTCTTGGTTGACTTTGTTTTGTGTTAAGAAGGCTAAAATAGGCCCCCAATCTCGTCTGGCCTGTAAGGTTTCTGCTGAGAAGTGTGCTGTTAGTCTTATGGGATTACCTTTATATGACAGGTAATTTGGTTCTTTTCTCTAGCTGCCTTTAAGATTTGTGTGTGTGTGTGTGTGTGTTTGTGTTGACTTTGGATAGTCTGATGACTATATAAGTTGGTGATGGTTGTTTTGTATAGCATTTAGCATGTGTTTTCTGAATCTCTTGTATCTAGATATTGACTTCTCTAGCAAGATTAGAGAAACTTTCCTGAATTATTTCCTCAAATATGTTTTCCAAGCAGCTAACGTTTTATTCTTCTCTCTTAAGAATGCCAGTAAGTCATAGGTTTTGTCACTGTACATAATTGCATATTTCTTAAAGATTTCGTTTTAGAATTTTTAAAAAATTTTTGTCTGACTGTGTTAATTCAAAAGAATGCTATTCAAGCTCTGAAATTCTTTCTTCTCCTTGGTCTAGTCTATTGTTAATGCTTTTAATTGTTTATTGAAATTATTTTAGTGAATTGTTCAATTTGAGAAGTTATATACTACATATGTCATATATACAGTCATGTTATATACATAAGTATATTTATTAATACAGTTATATATGTTATACAGTTATATATATATAAGTATATATTATATATGTGTGTTTAAAATATATCTATCTAATCTTTCATATTCTGAATTGTTTTTCTGGTTTCTTTGTGTTGATTTTCAACTCTTTCTTGGATCTCATTGAATTTCTTTATAATCCATATTTTGAATTCTTTATCTGTCTTTTCAGAGTTTGCTTTAGGTTAGTAACCATTGTTAGAGAGTTATGTTCATATAGAGGTGTTGAGACACTCTGTCATTTTGTACTGCCAGAGTTCTTGCACTGATTCTTATCTGAGGGAGCTATTACTTCTTATTTTTAATTTTATTATCATTTGGATGGGATTCTTTTATTTATTATTTTCTTCAGGGTGTGGCTGCGTTGAATGCTGTGTATAATCCTTTAATTTTGTTTATCTGTTTCTGAGTGCTTTCAGGGAGCCCAAGGCTCTGTATGGGTTCCTTGGTTATGGATAGTTTCTGTGTGGTAGCTTTCTCAGATGCTTCTTGTTGTAGCGGTGTATTGGACATTTAAGCTGACACTCTGTCTCTTGAGGGGCTGAGTGTGGGGATGTTTTAGCAAGCTTGTCTCATGCACTAACACTATGCCATTTTGGCAGCAGGTTTTTTTTTCATTTGGCGTTGCAATTCAGGCTTCAGTCTCCAGTAATTGGCACTCTAGAGTAAGAGCCAGCTCTCCTTTGTGTAGACTGATGATCACTGGTCACACCCTCCCTGACAGTGGGAGAAGGGTTGCAAGGCGGGATCATGTTGGGGTGCACTGAAGTTTCAGGGGAAAGAGTTAGTGGGTGTGCACCAGTTCCTCATCCTGAGCAGGCAGGAACCTAATTGTATCCCTGGTGCAGGGCCCATGACCTTTAGTTCAAATAGACTTTATCCTTCGGCTCCTGGCCACAGTGCAGCTTCAGCCCATGGACACACGTTTCTCCTTGGCTACCACCAACATGGGCTCAGGTTGGAGCCTCTTTCTCCAGTGCAGGGTGGACAATCCTGTGGTTTGCCCACCATCCTTTGCTGGGAGGCTGCCACTCTGTGTAGGGAGTGGGAGTTGGACTCCACCCTTTGTGTAAGTCCAAGCAGTGCAGGCTCACTTTCGACGGAGGTGGAACTACCACAAAAAGCACGAAAAGCACTTTCTCCACGCATTGGCCCCCAGCAGGGAAAACCTCTACTGTGTTCACAACAGTGCACTGGTTGGGGGAGATGACCCCTCTGTGTCCATTCTTGGCTGGCGGTGCCACCCTCTTCAGTGATTGGCAGTGCACTTGTCTCTCCTTTGTCCCCAGGGAAGGTTTGTCAGGCTGTGTTTCCAGCTCTCTTAGGGGCGACCCACACCTAAGGTTAGGTTTGGGAGTTTGCAGTTTCCCGGGAACCTGCCGATCCCCTGTGATTGCCAAAGTTAGAAGAGGTTGTGGCGTATGTTTGGGTGTGTGAAGGGGGGTCTCATGATGCCACGACTCAAAGGCAAAGCAGAGTAGAGGTCCACCACAGGTGGTACGCAAACAATATGGTGTTTGCTGTTTTAGTGCAGGCCTGAGGAGTGTGGGCATAACTATGAGTACTGGTCAGCTGTTTCTCTGTCACTGGGAAGTCCCAAATTGCGAATGACAGTGTTGCCCAGGGTCATGAGGGCAGAGGGGCTCCCCAACAGTTTGGCAGTTAGCAGATAGTCAAAGGGGTAAGGGAAGCAGAGAAGCACCCCCACCTTCCCTTCCTTCTGCGCTCCACATTCCTTGGAGGTCAATCACTGTCATACTCTTGCTTTCTTTTTCTGCACTTCAGCTTCTTCCCATAGGCACTCTGACAGGTCCTGGCTCTCTTTCCTCAGTTTTCCATTTGGAACGTGTGCATTCCCCAGTAACTTTTATCTTCTTTCTGAGGAGAATTGTCACCCAGTGTTCCTACTAATCCATCTTAAAAAATAAAGGCTTAGTTAAATATTTCTGGTTTTATTAGATACAATCAGAATGTGGGATATAATATAGTTTTTTATTTTATATTAAGCTTTTCTATATGAAGGTGTGCACACGTGCACACACACATATACATACACATACCATTTTGTAGATAAAAGAGGTAAAATATGTTATTTGTTGCCAGTATAAATAGCTTTACATTAAAGACACTCTATTTTCCAATTCTGAATATTTGGTATATTAAGATTAATCTTAAAACCATCCTGCCACAGACATTTAGAAATAATGGATAAAGTATGCTTTATCCAGTTATAATCATTTCAATACCTTGCTGAGCTTGCAAGTAAGAAATCCCCAATCACCCTAACTGGAAACAATGTAAACTGAATAGTATAGTAGTGGATACATAAATTCACTCCGGAACTGATCTGGGTGTTAGAGGAGGAATCAGTCCTTGTAAGTAAGGAATTGAGAGAAAAACAATGTCCTTGGGATCCTATTAGGTCTGAGCTCACAGTAAATAGGTAGACTAAAAACAAATCTGCATCACTGGAAAAATTCTGGACTATAGTATACTCTCCTTAACCACAGGGGATTTCAACACCCATGGTGGATGCCTAAAACTGTAGGTGGTACTGAACCCTGTACATACTATGTTTTTCCTAAACATGTATGATAAAGTTTAATGTATAAATTAGGCACTGTAAGAGATTAACAAAAGTAACCAATAGTAAAATAGAATTATAACAATATACTGTAATAAAAGTTATGTGAATGAGTTATCTCACCCTCTCTTAAAATATCTATTGTACCATGATCGCCTTTCTTCTTATGATGATGTGAGATGATAAAATGCCTGTGGGATGAGATGAAGTCAGGTGAAATGCATAGGCACTGTGACACAGAGTTAGGTGACTACTGACCTTCTGATAATATGTTGGAAAGAGGGTCATCTGCTCTGGGTTATTCTGGATCATCTAGCAATGACAACATCAGTGGTTGGATGTCAAGAAGAGACAATGTTGATGCATAAAAAGTGGGTAGTGTCTACAGCATGAATATGTTGGACAAAGGGATGATTCATGTCCTGGGTAGGACAGAGCAGAATGGCATGAGAGTTCATGATGTTACTCAGAATAGCACACATTTTAAAACTTATGAATTGTTTGTTTCCAGAATTTTTCATTTAATAATTTTAGACTGGTTAACTGCAGGTGTCTAAAACAGAAAGCAAAGCTCTGGATAAGCAGGTACTACTCTTTTCATTTCTTCCAGGTCTCAAAAAAGAAGAATGAAATTCTCCTGTGCAATTTAAAAAATCAGGTTCTGAGTCCTGCACTAACATGGAGATTGCATTACTCTGGAGGAATAGTCAAGTTCTTCCCTTTCCAAGATGCTACCTTTAAAAGGGTGGTAAAACTCCAAGGGCCCTGGCAGAAGCAAATCTCATGCTATTTTGGATGAGCAGTTCTCACCCAAGTCACAAAGAATTAAATAGATATGAGGCCGCTCAAAAGTTGAATGTGTACTTTAAAAATTACAAACCCATTCACCGAGAAAAAATCTACCTGGAACAAGAGAAAAAAGACACACGTAGAAGAATTAGAAACCCCCAAACATGAACTGATCCTTAACAAATGAAGGAGCACATTAATTGAGTATGTTAAATTATTTAAATACATTAAATAAGACATCAAACTAGGTACTGTGAAACACTAGGCCTCTCACATATCTTGTGATATGATTTATTCTGAAAAATAGCATATATGTGTTATCAATGAGTAAGTCAAAGAGAAAATAGAAAATTGTGATGTCAGGATGATAGATCTGAGGAAATTACAGAAATGAAAAGTTCTAAATATTTAATTAAAAAGGGTTTTAAGTGGTTATAATAGAAGGAGCCAAAAATAAAAGAGGCAATATTTGAAAAGATAGTGACTTTGATTTTTTTTCAAAAGTTGATAAAGACACTAATCTTCAGAATCAAAAAACACAGTGAGAGTCAAGAAGTTAAACAAATCCACACATGGATACTATAATAAAACTGCATAATACAATTTAAAAACACACAAAAGACTCATAGCAATTAAAGAGAAGGGAATGTTTACTTATACAAGAACAAATTGAATGTCATTTAATTTCTCAAAAAAAACAGTAGAAGCCTGGAAAGAAACAAAAAAAGGAAAGAGAAGGAAGGAAGGAAAAAGGAAAGAAAGAAGGACGGAAGTGATGAAGAGATGTAAAGGAAGGGGAGGGAAGAGGAGGGGTGAGGAGGGCTTGTGGGGGGAGGGAAGAGGAAAAGAAAAAGAAGAGAATAAAATAAAATGAATATCCTGAAGAAAAGTATCTGTTACCCTGTAGTTCTATAGCTGTATAATATTGAAAACTCCAAAAACAATTTTAGACATAGGCCAGTTTCCTACTCCTAAAACGTTATTACAATCCTAAATGTGCATGGTAAGCATATTATTATTAATGCTTCAACCTCTCTCTGTTATCAAATTATATTGCAGTTTCCTCCACTACAGGTGAGATATGCTTCCATGTCCAGGAACTTCGAGGTTACCCATGTGACTAGCTTTGGCCAATGACAAGTGACATAATGCAAGCAGAGGTTTTAAATGTTCTTGTGTGATTTGGCTTGCCTCTCATGCTCCTGCTAACACCATGAGGAATATAAGCTCCAGGTTTTCTCCTCCTTTAACCTGGGCCCAGTAATGATACATATGGAACATACTTGACGAGAAACAGAGTAAAGCCCATCTCATTCACACTCTGAAGCAAAGATGCCCCGATTGACCCAGGTTCAGGAATTAGAAAAGTAAATATTGTTGTAGGACATTGAAGTTATTGGAGAAATTGCTGATTAACACACCGTGTTTCAGGAAGATGGAAAGGGACCTTGAACACAATAAAAGGAGTGGGATGAAGAAATGATGGTGAGCAAATATTTGGTGAATATTTGAGAAAATTCAAACAAACATGAACTTCATAAGACAACAAAATAATTTGTTATAATTTGTTATGATTTGACAACAATATTATTTGTGTCATATGAGAAGGGGATAGAAATGCAATTCCATGTAGGCCAAGCCACAAAGGCTGGTTTTAAATTAATAGTAATAAAATATTGGATATTACCAAGTTTACCTGCAAACCAGCAAGAATACAACCTAATATTATGCACACATGAGAATATTCCTGGACAGCGGTGCACATGGGATTAACTTCCTGGTACATTCTTTATTGCTCTCAAAGTCATGGCCAAAGCTCAGTGTCTATGCTGCCTATATCTAAACTGGGATTCAAGGAATTAGAGGCACAGAGAAGCACGTGCTTACAGCCTTTTATTTGAGGTAGTGAGGTAGGCTTATTTAAGTATTTAAGGATTCATATGATTAGAAGATATTTTTGCTGCAACATAGTAACATTACACATTTTTTGCACTATATTTTCTGCTGAATTACCTGGCTTATGTGAAGTTTGAGGACAGCTGGTCTAGTCAGAGTCTACTTCTAAATCAATCCTGACATTCTCAGGATATGAAATTTAAGGCAGCTAATAATTAATGAAAAGACATACACTTACATTTGTTCCTTTTAATTTATGGTTAAAATTGAGGCTTTCTCACTTGGATTTATTGCTTCTTATTTGCCAATTTTGTCCTTTTTTAGCTTTATCATGATTATGTTTGTTTTCTTACAAATTCTTGTTAATTTAGCTGTCTATTCAGTCTGGTGATGATTTTCTCCTTTTCCCCAAAGTTATAATTAAATTATATTTCTGTATTAATGTACCAACATTAAATTATGACTGTATACCACTCTCACTCTAAAGCAAGGCATTATGATTCCAGACTCAGTTCCCTACAAGATGAGAACTTAAGATAACTGTACATCCATTCCAAACCCTGAGTTTACTTGATATAATTTAGTTATTTGGTTCCAGTTACAAAACGTTTCATCTGTTTCAAATAATCTTATAAAGACATAAAAATTTCTAAGTCATATTTTCATCATACATTTATATTTCACTATGTATAATTAAATTAAAATTGAGTATATTTATTATTGACTACAAATTAGAATATATTTTATAGTATGAATTTGTGTACCTTTTCTTAGAGTACATTCACAGTGCATTCTTGTCTTCTATGGTTTCCCCTCAACAAAGAATGACACGTTTTAACCTGTACAGAATATTTTAAAATTCATTTATTTTCTTTAAGCAGTCTTTATTTATTATTTTATCATTTTCAAGCTTGCAGTGCTGCACATGAGAAATGTAATTTTTTTTCTGGATTCTTGCTTCTTTGCATATAATGCGTTCTTTCTGTAAGTAATCTTATCTAATTTTTTTTTTATTCTTGGGGCCCAAAAGTTTCTCTAGGATATGGAGACCAGTACTGTTTAGATCAGTACTGTTTAGTTGCAGTGCTATTTAGATTCAGTAAATTTCAGTACTGTTTAGATTCAGTAAACCATTTCTATACTGAAGTTTGAACCTCAAATTACTTTTCAAGTTAAAAATATACTATTTATATTCCCTTCTGTCTGGAATTTTTATTATTTACATTACTGGTTTCCTTGATTTATTCATAAGTTTTCATTTGTGAAATTATTTTCTTTTTTCAGACCTCTGCTATAAGGTAAAAGTTTTCTTCATGTGATATGCTAGAATTTTAATTTGTCCTCAGCAATGTTTTTTTTCCGTCCTCATTTGTTAAATGTTTATATTTGAAAGTCATATATTTAGATCTATAAATTAATTTTTGTGTTCTTATTGTATCACTTTGACATTTCATTTTTTTTTGGTTAAAATTTTTGTTTTTCACTTTTATTGTTTAAGCTCCATAGGTGTAACCTGTCCTAGTTGTTCATCTTGATCTGTATGCTTCACATGGCTGAAGCTTGTTAGGATTATATAATGTATTTAAATCTGCTCTTGGTTATGTATTTCATCAGCAGGTATAGAGATCAGATTCTTCAGTGTCATGTCTTGTGGTACCAAATGGAGGCTACACCTATGGTTATAGTTGTCTGTTGGTTTTTCTTTGGAATTAATTAAGTAATTATTCATTTAGTGGATCTGTGAACCTTTTGCTAAGGCATTAGGGACAGACTTCTTCTCTTTTCTAGGTTTTTCTACACATACTCAGGGAAGAGGCATTCCCATCCTAACCTCATGAATCAGGACCAGTGCATTTCATATGAGCAGTTCCTCTGCAGATCTAGTAGCGTTAGCCCAGTCAGGCAGGTTTTCCAAGTGCCTCCTACAAGACAGCTGGTGAAGCCTCTCTCTGGGCAAATTCAATAGCCCTTGCCATCTGCGCTCTTTAGAGCCATGAATTCCCTATTTGTACCCCACAGGAAAAGAAAGAATTTTCCTCTGCTGCTAGTCCCATACCTCCCATCCAGCACCCCAAAGATAAGACCTCACAATAGAAACGCAGAAGGAAATACTGCTCTGTTGGCCGTGTAGTCTGAAAAAATATTAACACAGCTTCAGTTACATACCATTTGGAACACACCATATGCTGAACCATGATAATTAGCCCAACTTGGATACTGAAAAATCTGAAGCTCTGTAAATTTTGGATCATGTCAAGAAAAGGGAGAGGAAAGAGGAAACAAAACCAGAAAACATATGCTAGCAAAGCACTAGAAAGTTGAATGATGGAAGGCCAAGACCATGTTCAAAATTATTCTGAAGAGAGAATGTTTGCCTTTTCTCGATGAATATTTTTTAAATTTACAGATTGTACTAGGTTTTAATTTTAGAAGTTACACCTGCTGCATAAAATATTTTGCTTTTACTTGTTTCAGTACCCTATTTTAGGAAATCAAAAGTTCAAAGGAATTTCATTTCACTGGGGATAAAATACAACTAATGGAGGAACAAAAGATCAACATCTCACCCCTATTCTTCCGTTTTTTTTTCTGTTTATGCAATTAAAATGAAATTAAAATGTGTCTAATAGTATTCACCTGTTCATATAGTCATAACTTGGTCTCTTTTACACACATGCCTGATGAGTTATTATAGAAAAATTAATATGCCCAAACTGTTTAAAATGATTTCTTTGCCCATATAGGAGGACATCTAGTCTTTAGTCCAAAACAGGCCAAATCTTATATATGAGGCTTTAGATTACTGTTTGAAAACATAAATGTAAACAATGTAAAAACATCAATTTACAGATTTTGAAATTCAATACCAAAACAAATATAGATATCTTTCAAAAAGTTAGTGTTTTGTAATACAATTCATACGTGCTTTGAATTTAGACAGTCTAGAGCTAAAGAATTCCTTCTTTACATAGAGATTGGCTGCATGGTTCTGCTGAATGCAGGTCCCGGGCCCTTAGCACCAGCCACATGTATTCTGATTTAGTTCATCTAGAATATGATACAGATGGTTCATGGAGGGGTGACCACACAATTTATTGTTTGAACTGAGTCATTTTTCAAAGTCAAGGGAGAGATATTAACATTTATAAGGCAAATCATGGTAAATCACACTGCATGGTCATACACAGACTACAAACTGAGAAACCTTGCTTTACTCAAGGTGTGGTAAAGTGACTTCTAGTGTGTTATGGAAATCAAATACAGAAACTAAATTGAAAAATATAATGCTGTGGAGTAGTGTTTCAAGGTATTTCTTGTTCCTTTTCCCTTTCTTGCACTAGAATAAGCAGAAGGACTCATTGAGTGCCAACCTTGTGCCTACACAAAACGAGGCTGCTCCAGCTGGATGCTGCAGCTCTTCGCCTGTCCTGTTATGAGTACCCACCTTACTACTCACAGCTGCCTCTTCTCTAGAGGAGCATTATACTGCCTTAAAACTCTTTTCTGATTTCTTCCCAAAGTTTAAAAAATGTTGACTTTTCACATACTGCTGTGATACCATCAGTACTCACTGACTCAAGAGATACTCTTTGGTCCATACAGAAATAGTGAGAGTGCCCCTTTCCCGGCCTCTGGGCCCCAAAATAACCTCATCTATGTCCTCATCATCAGCAAGTCTCCACATTTCATTCCAGCCTGGAATTCCTGGGCTCAAGCAATCCTCTTGCCTCAGCCTCCCAAATAGCTGGGACCACAGGCACATGCTACCATGTGCAGCTACAGTTTTTTAGTTTTTTTTTACTGTAGAGACTGGGTCTTGCTACTTTGCTCAGACTAGTTTCAAACTTCTGGCCTCAACTGATCCTCTTGCCTTGGCTTCCCAAACTTCTGGGATTACAGGCATGAGCTACTGCACCCAGCCACATTTTAAAGCTAAGTAGGGTTCAGTTTATTCCCTCAAGACATTAATATTTTACTAGAAAAATATTTTAAAACAAATAAAAACAATACAAAATTGAATAGGAGAAAAGTAACAAAGTTTTATGAGGTTTTTATAGAAAACAATGCATCTTCAGCTGAAGGGTGAGGATAAGAAAAGTACTTAGAAATACTAGGTTGTTGTTTTTTTTTTGTTTTTTTTTTTTGTTTTTTTTTTGAGATAAGAGTCTTCCTCTGTGGCCCAAGCTGAAGTGCAGTGGTGTGATCTCGGCTCACTGCAACCTCTGCCTCCTCCCGGGTTCAAGCAATTCTCCTGCCTCAGTCTCCAGAGTAGCTGGGATTACAGGCGCCCACCACCATGCCCAGCTAATTTTTGTATTTTTAGTAGAGACGGGGTTTTACCATGTTGGCCAGGCTGGTCTTGAACTCCTGATCCACCCACCTGGGCTTCCCAAAGTGCTGGGATTACAGGCGTGAGCCACCACACCTGGTCTAATACTAGGATATTTAATATAAGTTATGAAAGATGGGTTAGATGCTGGGAGGATGGCCGTGCTAAACAGAAAAATAAAACAAAGAACTGTCATGGAGAAGTAAGTTGAGGTTTCTCTTCAGGTAATAACAACTAGTATTAATTTGTACTCACTAAAGCATCAAGCTGATTACTGAGCAGTAAACAGATTATGCAAGAGTAGCTTTGAATGAGTAAAGACAGCCACATATTGGTGCACAGGTTTATTGTTTTTCAAAGTGTTTTCTGCCACCTTGTATACTTGGCTTTCTGTTTATACTTTCAGAAAAAAAGTATATTTTTAGTAAAATTCTATTTTGCAGTGTGAATCTTTTTGTTTGTTTTCCTTTCCAAGTTTGGAAGCAGAAGAGAGACAAGGGAGTAGGCAGATGGAAAAACAAATATTGACTTTATTACTAAATAAATCTGGTATGGGAATAGGATTCCTAAAGCTGAGTCCCAAAATTAGACTGATTTGCTGTTCTAACAGAAACCAGAAGATTCAGTGAGAAGCGTCAGAAGCACCTCCCTAACATGAGAAATGAAACTTTTGAAAACATCACCAAAGTTGTTCCTGTCTTATGCTACAGGCCTCTCTCTACTAACTCGAGATCTCAGGAGAAATCATGACTCCTCTCCCCTCAACTGGCTAAACCACCTGGATGTCTTTCCATCATTCTGTCTATTATTACCCTATATAATGACCTTCTTCCTTATATGTGTTCAGGAACTGCAAAAAAAAAAACTCCTAGATGTATATTATTTCTCTCTTTTTAAAAATTGTAAGTACTCAGAACAATACCAAGAAAAATACAAAAGTAAAGCTTCTTTATAGCTAACTAGAAACTTCCCTGCAATTCTGAAGTGTATGTGATATTGTGCATTGTTTACCTTGTGGTGCTATATATGAATTTGTGTATGAAGCTATTCTTTACATTTTAATAAAATGTCATCAATATATAGAGAAAATAATTTTCCTACGTATCACTGGAGATTCAAAATTTACCTCATATGAATACATTATTTTAGGGGACAATATTTATGCAGCCAGATAGAAAATAAATTGGCTAGAAAGATTGGGATGAGCAGGCATTAAACGTCACATTCAGCTCTTAGTGCCCGAATTTCAGACTGTTTTCAGGGACGGCATTACTAAAGGACTATTTCAGAAGAATAAGAGACTATGCCAGAAATGGAAAAGAAAGCTTGCTTTTTTTTTTCCCCAGCATAAGCTTTTATCCTACCTATAATCTGATTAAGCATCAATGTTACCTAAGGAGTTGTTGATACAGTATTTATGTTGAAGCCTCATTCCTGACCTAGTAAATGATTTTTTTTTCCTGCAAGTGGGAGTATTCAGAAGGAGAAATTACAGTCTTGCCTAGTTAGGTTTGAAGATTTTAACTTGTGTGCTCAGTCTCAAAACATATAGAAACTATTGAAACACTTCTCGTATTCCCTAATCCAAAGTGAACTTCCTGCCTGGATTTCTATAACTACATCCAAACCTTCTTAACCCTGAGTAAACTCATTGTATTCACATGTATATATTTTTCTCTCATCTTTTTAAGAGTCATCAGTTAATACCACCATTGTTTTATTTAAAAATGAGACTCCCACTATGTTCTTTATGAGTAGTTCATACTCTTGATTTAATCCCCAAATCCTCTGGCATCTTTCCCTGCAATCTGAAGTTGGAGAAAACTGTAGTTACTGAGTCACATTAAAGCTATCATAGTTCAGATTTGATTTTCACCTCATTTTATAGATGCACAGCCTGAGAACTATCTAGTAATTCTGAATCCATTGCATCTTCTATGGGCAATTCAAAATACTCTGACTTGGGCATAGTTAGTGAATCATGTTTGGACATTTGAGAGGAACACCACATGCTAACATATCATTCAGCAAGATCCATTTGAAGTTTCCTTTTAGGTGTTAATGACTTGGAGTTGTAATTTTACCAGCCACTCTCTTCAGCCCAATGTTGGGAGATGAAGTGGGTGTTTTATGAAACAAATTATGTTTGTTTATTTCTTAAAAAGTTATACTTCTTTGCCTGTCTTTCATCATTCCCCTGAAAAGAATTATGAAGTTCTCTTTTGTAGAATTTTCCAGGATGTTGCTATGAAATTAGAAAATGCTGTCACATCTTGAAGATTCTATACAGACTATGCATGCAAATACATTATTTGCTGTTGTCTGTCTACTCTGAAATGTCGGTTTTGATCACGCAAGTTTTTCTTAGCCTGACCTATATAAATCAGAAACAATATAATTCTCTCTCAAACCTCAGAAAATATGCGCATGTGTATCTCTAGATAATTTGGATAATCAAAGTAATGACTAATGGTGGAATGTACAAAAAACATGATTATGAAGAATGCATCGATTTGACTGTTCCTTTGCTTCTTTATCATGCTTCTGCAAATTTACAATATCTATGGTTCTTGTTTCTCTTTTATCAAGATAGTTACCAGCATTTAATAAAGTAAGTCTCATGCTGAGAGAACTTCTTGTGTGTATACGTGTGTGTGTGTGAAACAAAGTGATGATCTGCAAAATCCCTATGACACTTGGCACTGAGGATGCTGTCCATATGTTTCTGTTTTGTTTGCTAAAGTCTCTGTGCAAACCTGAGGACATCTTTCCTAAATATACTCCCTGGTGATTTCCTGTTACCAAGAAATTCTGAAATCAGAAGGAATTCAACATAGCCTTTTCATGAAGCTAAATATATCTCACAATTTTGAGATTCTTTGTGAATCCATTTAACAGTGAACTGATTCTTCAGTTGCCGAAGTCTGAATGGTCTCTCTGAAAGTCAGAACAGGAGCAGTGGTGCACAAATCTCTGCACTGTTATTCCTTTTATTTTACCTTCTGGGAAGGCAGCATTCTTGCTGACATACTTAAAATGCCAAATCAAAAGTGTTTCCTTCTTTTGTCTTCTTTGGTCATGTAAAAATACATTTTAAATTAAAAGATAGCATTTTAAGTTCCTATTCTGTGATGTGGTCAATGTATGTATATGAAATCTTTAAAATACATTGAAATAAAGGAAAATTTGTTTTCCTCTCTTTTATGATTATGTAGAACATATTCTAAAGAAAACTTACCAGGAGCCCTCCTGGAATATTTATTAATGTTCATTTTCTTTATGGAAATTTGTAGGAGTCAATGTGTCTAAGAGGGACTTATTTATAATGATTAATGACTATACTATTAATGGATTATTCAATGGTACTACTTGGTTCTTAGCCATTACATCACCATACAAACAGCAACTTCTTATTAAACTTATTAGAAATGAACTCTTTTAGTAAAGAAATCCCAGATAAATATATTGTACTGTATCTAGTAAAGAAATCTCAGATTATTACATATCAGTTATATATATATGTATGTGGTTGGGGAGTGGTGCAAGGGCAGAAATTTCTGAAACTAAATGTTGTTCAGGAGTTTTTCCAAAAGTAAGTGTATTTCTGTATTCCTGTATTCCATTCTCATGCTGCTAATAAAAACATACCAGAGCCTGGGTAATTTATACAAGAAAGAGTTTTAATTGACAAAGTTCAGCATGGTTGGAGGCTTCAGGAAACTTTCAATCATGGTGGAAGGCAGAGCAAAAACATCCTTCTTCCCATGGCAGCAACCAAAAGAAGTGCCAAGCAAAGGGGAAAACATCCTTATAAAACCATCAGATCTTGTGAGAACTCAGTCACTATCATGAGAACAGCAGCATGAGGGTAACTCCCTCAATTATTCAATTACCTCCCACCATGTCCGTCTCATGACATGTGGGATTATAAGAACCACAATTAAAGATGAGTTATGGGTAAGGACACAGCCAAACCATATCGTTCTGCCTCTTGCCCCTCCCAAACATCATGTCCTCACATTTCAAAACACAATCATGCCCTTCCAACAGTCCCTGAAGTCTTAACACATTCCAGCATTAACTCAAAAGTGCAAATCCAAAGTCTCATCTGGGACAAGGCAAGTCCCTTCTACTTATGAGCCTGTAAAATCAAAAGCAAGTTAGTTACTTCCTCGATAAATGCAGGTATAGACACTGGGTAAATACATTCATTCCAAATGGGAGAAATTGGTCAAAACAAAGGAGCTATAGGCCCCACACAAATCTGATATGCAATAGGGTCAAAACAAAGGGGCTACAGGCTTCATGCAAGTCTGATATGCAATAGGGCAGTGATTAAACCTTAAAGTTCCAAATGACCTTCTTTGACTCCATGTCTCACATCCAGGGCATGCTGATGAAAGAGGTTCATTCCCATGGCCTCAGGAAGCTCCTCCCCTGTAGCTCTGCAGGGTACTACAGTCCCCCTCCCAGCTGCTTTCAAGGGCTGGTGCTGAGCGTCTGTGCCTTTTTCAGGCACACAGTGCAAGCTGTCGGTGGATCTACCATTCTGGGGTCTGGAGGATGGTGGCCCTCTTCGCACAGCTCCACTAGGCAGTGCCCCAATGGGGATTCTGTGTGGGGGCTCTGAACCCACATTTCCCCTCCATACTGTGCTAGCAGAGGTTTTCCATGAGGACCCCACCCCTGCAGCAGACTTTTATGCTCTCCTTCCTCTTGAACACTTTGCCGCTTAGAAATTTCTTCCACCAGATAGCCTAAATACTCTTTCTCAAGTTCAAAGTTCCATAGATCTCTAGGGCAGGGTCAAAATGCCCTCAGTCCCTTTGCATAGCAAGAGTAACCTTTACTCCTGTTCCCCAAAAGTTCCTCCTCTCCATCTGAAACCACCTCAGCCTGAACTTCATTGTTCATATCACTATCAGCATTTTGCTCAAAGCCATTCAACAAGTCTCCAGAAAGTTCCAAACTTTCCTACATCTTCCTGTTCTATAAGCCTTGTAAGTCTCTAGGAAGTTCCAAATTTTCACACATTTTCCTGTCTTCTTCTGAGCCCTCCAAACTGTTCCAGCCTCTGCCTGTTATCCATTTCCAAAGTCACTTCCACATTTTTGGGTGTCTTTGCAGCGGCACCCCAACCCTCTACAGAACCAACTTACTGAATTAGTCCACTCTCATGCTGCTAATAGAGACATACCTGAGACTGGACAATTTATAAAGAAAAGAGGTCTAATTGACTCACCATTCAGCGTTACTGGGGAAGCCTCAGGAAACTTACAATCATAGCAGAAGGGGAAGCAAACATGAAGGACTCCCAAGAAAAAGGGGGAAAGCCCATTATAAAACCATTAGATCTCGCGAGAACTCAGTCACTATAATGAGAGCAGCAGCATGGGGGTAACTGCCCCCATGATTCTATCATCTCCCACTGGTTCTCTCCCATGATGCATAGAGATTATGGGAACTAAATTCAAGACAAGATTTTAGGTGGAGAAACAGCCAGACCATTTTAGTTCCTAAACTCATCAAGTAATCACTTCTTGATGAGTCAGGTCCACATTTCTCTACATGATCTAAACAAATGATACACTCACAGGTTAATGAATTATGAATAATTTTTGTATGCTAATTAATACTATGTTAGATTTCTTTTTTTATTCATCTAGTTATTTCTGCTTCTGTTATATTGTTTCCTTAGGCATTTATCTCACTTTTGATATTTTTTCTTTGTTTTACATTTGATTTGATAATCAGATAGCCCCAAATTAGAATATTTGTAAGAATTGTGTAAATAGGCATGAAGTAAGCACTTATACTTTTAAGAAACAGTTTTACATATGTTTTTACAGTTGACAAATTATTTTTTACTTACTTTTTGGAAGATAGTTGAATATGCCAGAGATATGACATAGCAGCCATTCAGGCTGTCCACAAACACTACAGTTCTTCTAGGCATAGTAATATTGTGCCTCCTCAACACCTGAAGTTACATGTGTTTGTGAGACAGTTGGCTAACAAAATGTAAGCAGTAGAAATATATGTCACTTTCAGGCCAAAGTTCTAAGAGACAGTGTGAGAACACATTCTCTTACCACTTACTGTGGTTGATCATGGAGGTAGGTGTCAAGATGAGGTCACTGGGTCTTTTGAGTGACTCTAATAAGCACAGTCTCCAACAAAACTATGGTCGACATGGAATACAACCAACAAATAAACCTTTGCTTTTATAAGGAACTGAGACTTGAGTTGTATGTTACCAATAAATTGAAAATAAATTATAAATTAAACATTAGTATGAGAAGCCATTTATTCATAGCTGTTGCCTTCTTAACAGTAAGGAATAGAGATAAATGAGAAAGTCCCAAACTCAATTATTAGGTTCCCCCAAAATTTCATAATAAATGTATAAATGGTTGAGGAATTCACTAGGAAAATAAAAGAATTACAAGAAGGAAAATCATGAGTGTATTTACATAAGTCATTATAAACATTTTTCAAAATGTTTTCTGAAATAAAATTGCTTATTATCAATAGATTTTAAAGCAAAAAGTAAAGCAGTAATAACTGCAAATAACCAACTAATTTTCATTAGCTAATTCAGCTCCGTAATGAATATCTGATAACAATAATGCATTGCTGGTGAAAGTAGTGATAATGGCAGTGTGGGATGGAAGAAGAAGAGTTGGACTGTTATTAGGAAGAGGAGCCCTCTGACATCAAGGTTGCTAGCATCAACACCAAGATCACTGTTTCTCATTACATTCAACACCACTAGAAAAATTTTCTATATTTGCAAAATTGTTGAAATTATTGCTACTTCATTGTCTCATGGAAAATAGATTATAATCTTTTAATTAACATTTATAAATATTTTGTTATTGTTATTGTTCTGTCTTTTCATCATAGAACTCAGTGGAGAGATGACGGTAGAGTTTTTCAGTGGTTGAACTTTTGGATAAGCCGAATAAAATCTACACAGGCTGAACTCATTTTTATTCCATTTTGTTGTTAAAACAAATGAAAAAGAAAAGCTTCTGTGCCAGCATTCTCTCTTCTTTCAGGTGGAGTCATTTCCTAAGAGGCTCCTTATCCCTTAAAGTAGACTTCTGGCAGATACACCATGGTATCATTTTAATTATTTTTAAGCAAGCTTGGGGATGGTAGTCATTTAAATCACAAGACATGTACAATATTTTCAACAATTTCATTAAGTCACTCCTAATACTGAAACTAAAGATTTTCTCCCTTTCCAATATTATGCAAATTACAGATTACTAACACCAAATAAACACCTAGCAATATCATTACATTTATTCTAAGAAACACTAACATAGGAGACTTGGTTTCTTCTAAAGACATCATTTTAGGTATAATTGGAAATATAAAAACGTTTCATTTTAATAAGGGGAAAATTAGGCAATACAAATAAATTAATTTAATTTAAAAAATGAATGATTTTATGAATTAACAGAACTCATTAGATGTACTTAAAACAATATCTGAATAAAGGTTTTGATGAGGAAAGAAAGCGCTCTTAAAATTAATATATAAATTTAAATGAGATTTTACGTGAGATTGCTAATCAGGGTCAGTTTTTTTAATTGTTTAAAATAACCTTAAAGTTTACGTGGCAATAAATAAACGGAGTCTGAAAATAGCAAAGATTATGAAACATAAAATTGTATCATGTATTATAAATCTTTTGCCTGTAAATTTTAAAGACAGGTTATCAGTTTTATCAGCAAAGATGGCTAGAGTGCTGATTGGAGTCGTGTTGGATTTATAGATCACTTACAGTAAAATTGACATACAAAATATATTAAGTATTCTCATCCATAACATGGTATACTGCTAAAATTATTTTTATCTTCATGATTTTCAAGCTTAAACAGGCAGATTAAAACTCTGCCTTAATCTTCCTTTCCTGATTTTACAGAATTGCAACATCAATTGGAAGGAAGGACTTTGGACTGTTTCAGGTCTTTCCCGGTCATCCACACAACCCTGTAGACGCTTGGTCTTTTGGCTTCTCAGTAACATGTTAGGGCTTTCCAAAGTTTTCTTTGGACATTTCCTTCCCCAGCTTTAGTCAGCTTCTTGTTTGCTCCAACTGTTATCAACACCTCTTGTAAGCTGCCATATTATTAAACTTTTTAAAGTTAACTAATGTCCATAAAAATTATTTTCTCAATGATCCAAATCAAGTCAGCTCTGACTAAAGTCAAATACATACAAGGCCTGTGAGAGAAGGTTTTCAGATAACTGCAGAGGGATCAGATAACGTCAATTTTCTGTGAATAAGGTTTAACCTGAGTTCCAAGCCCATTCTCTCTCCACCAGTGAGTAGCTGGTAAGCTACTGTTCTTCATGAATACTGTGATAGTGAGTTTTGGGCTTTCATGTTTACCACATACCTGGGAGAAGGGAGTGTGACTACAATGAGTTTAAACACCACAAAGTTCGTAACTCTTACTGAGATAGTCATTTTTCTTGAATAAATACTCCTCAGAATGTTGCGTGCTTTATTTAATTTTCAAAGTTCTGAAAAAGTTGATATTGGCAATTTTTGCCAAAATTTTTATTGATTTTATAGAGGGGCAGATTTTTGGAGTCCCTGACTCTGCCATTTCTACTGGTAATTATCCTTTAACATTCTTTCTTTCTTCCTTCCTTTCTTTTTTTCCTTATTAAACTGTCTAGGACTGCATTAAAATAATGAATATAAGTAATGAGAGCAATATCTTTGCCTTAAACTTGAGAATTAACTACAACCTTTTGTCATTGAGTGTGATGTAGGGTTTTTTTCAACTATATACTTTATTATATTGAGAGAGTTGTCTCCAGTCCTAGTTTGCTGAAAGGTTTTAGTTGTTGTTGGGTTTTCTTATTTTTATTTTTATTTTTTTTTTAGTTTTGCAAAATGTTTCTCCTGCATTCTGAATGTATTGGGGTAATCATATGGTTTTTTTTGTCTGTTAATATGAAATACATTGATTTTCAAATAGTAACTATATTCATTCATGTTGTTTTATACTGTTTCTATATTTCTAGATTTAATTTGCTATTATTTTGTTAAGTTTTTTTGGTTCATGAGAAAATTAGGTTGATAAATGTTTTCTATTCTTTTGACTACTCATTTAGTCAGCTAAGAAAAAAGTTTTAACTATCTCAATCATATTTGTAGATTTGTAAGTTTTGCATTTCAATTGTATTTTTCCCCATGCATTTTGAAGCTTTTTTATTAGGTGCTTGTACACTTAGGATTGTTATATCCTTATATCCTTTTTTTTTTCTTTTCTCTTTTTTTTGAGACAAGGTCTTGCTCTGTCACCCAGGCTGGAGTGCAGTAGTACAATCAGAGCTCACTGTAGCCTCGACCTGTCAAATTCAAGCCATCCTCTCACTTCAGCCTCTCAAGTACAGGTCTCACTATGTTGCCAAGGCTGGTCTCAAACTCCTGGCTTCAAGCATATCCTCCTGTTGAATTGACCTCTCTATCATTATAGAATGCCTCTCTTTTCCCTGGTGATATCCCTAGCTTGAAACCTACTTTGTCTGATATTAGTTTATTCAACTCAGCTTCCTTTGCTTAGTGTTTTCACAATATCTTTTAAAATCTTCTACTTTTAGCCTATTGGTATATTAATATTTAAAATTCATTTCTTATATAACACATATAGCTAGATCTTTTTAGTCAGCTTGATCTCTGTCAATAGATTGTGCTTTTAGATTATTCCAATTAGACTGAATATAACTAACAATATGGTTGGTTTTGAATCTGCCAACTTTTAGTTTGTTTTCTAGTTGTTCCATTTTTCTGCATTCCTTTTTTCCTGTCTTCTTTTGAGTTAAATGAAAACTTTTTACAATTCCACTTTCTCTTCAATATTGGTTTCTTCCTCATCTCTTAGTTTAAATTTTCAGTAGATCCTCCAGGGTTCACAATATACATCTTTAACTTATCACAGTTTATTTTCAAATATAATGCTACTTTGTATATATCTTGAAAGAAGATAATAAGATTTTATATCTGTTTCTCTCCTCATGTGCTATTGATGTTATTATTTTTATTTCTATATGATGTAATATACACATTTGTATTTTTGTTCACATAATTGTTTTAAAATAGATTTAAATATGAGAATAAAAAACTTTTACATTTGGTTTATGATTATAATTGAATGGCATTTGTCATTCATCTTTCTAAATTTAAATTTCTATCTTATATTATTTGTTCTCTGCCTGAAGAACATTCTTTAATATTTTTTGTAGTTCCAATCTGCGAGTGATGAAATATCTCAATTGTTATTTGTCTAAATAATTTTTCTTTCACTTCATTTTTGAAAAATCTTTTGCCAAGCAGAGAACAACCAGATTGACAGCTTTGGATTTTGTTTCCTCACAGTACTTTAAAGATATTACTATATATTCTTCTTGCTTGCATACATTTTGCCAAGAATGCTTTGTCACTTTTATGCTTGTTCCTTTGTACATCATACATCATTTTTTCTTCCCTCTCTAGCAGCTTTTAAGATTTTTGTCTGCATTACTGGTTTTACCAATTTGATTTTGATATGCCATAGTATTGCTTTTTGTGTGTTTATTCTGATTGGGGTTTGCTTAACTTCTTGGATGTGTTGATTTACAGTTTTCATCGTATATAAAATTCTCTATTCTTACTCTAGATACTACCCTTTCCTTCCACTCCCAACCTTAGCCTTCCGCCTTCCTCCTTCTGGATCTAATTACGCTTGTTAGAATACAGTTATCACTGTGGCTGTGGCTGTTTTTATTTTCCTGTGTTCTTTTTTTTGTTTGTGTTTTTTTAGATGTCTGTTCTCATTTCCTTCCGATGACTTCATTTTTACTGATCTCTTCTTCTGCAGTCTAATCTGCTGTTAATTCTCTACAGTGTACTTTTTATTTTAGTGTTTTTTCTTTATAGATTTTTATTTGGTAATGCTTTATATTTCTTATTTCTCTCTTTATCATTGTCACATTTTTAATTGGGCACATATAAGCATAAGGCACATATTTATAATCCTTTTCGTATTTATAAACGTCCTTCACTGCCAATTCTGTCATCTTTCTTATTTATGAGTGTCACTATTGATTACATTTGCTTGTGATTTTGAGGCAGATTTTCCAGCTTCACTGATTAGATACCTAACATTGTGAATATTTTGTTGCTGAATGCTGGATTTTGATGTATTTCTTTAAATCGTGTTGTAACCTGTTCTGGTGAACAATTAAGTTCTTGGAAACAGTTAAATGCTTGCTTTTAAGTTTTTCAGAGTGTGTCTTGACCAACTTTTAATTGAGGGCTAATTTAGACCTTCTACTAAGGTGTCACCCTTCTGAGATTTCTCCATGTCTTAAAAGTCTTCAACTCTGGCTCATGGGAAGAATTGCTATTCCCAGCTGTGTGTAGAGTGTGTGAGTGGTTGCACTTCCTAATTTCCAGCGGTTCTTTCTCTGCTCATGTGGTTTCCTCTCACATGGGTGAAGATTAGATTGAGTATGTCCCTAGGTAGATTCTAAAGCTTGCTCTTTCTTTCCCTCTCTCTCAGCTCCCCTTTCACTGGTAGTCTGTTGTACAAATTCTAGCCACTCAGACCTCTTTAACCTTTAATCTCTGTCTTCCTATATCTGCATGATGGCTTGGTTCTGCTTGGATTTTCCTTCTTTATGCCGCAGCACAGGGACTACTTCTAGGCCAATGGTTTTCAAACCGAAATGATTTTGTTCCATAGTAGACATTTGCAATGTCTGATTGCAATTTCGGTTGTTACAACTAGGGTAGTGCTACTACATCAGCACCAAAGCCAAGGATGCTGCTAAACTTTCTACAATGTACAGGACAGCTCCCTACAACAAAGAATTATCCAGCCCAAAATGTCAACAGTGTACAAGGTTGAAAATCTTTTCCCTAGGCAGTTTCTCGGGAATATTATCATTCTCTCAGGTATCATAATCCCACATGGCTTAATGCCTCAAAGCTGTATTTTGTTATATTTTGTTCAGTTTTCTAGTTATCTGAGTTGGAAATACAAATCCAGTCTTTCTTAGTGCATCATGGCCCAAAGTGGAAATCTTTTTTGCCTCTTGATAATAATATTTGCATTCTATTCATCCTCCTAACTTGCTCATGTACTTAAATTTTATAGATTCCTTGAATGTGTAGACTCTTAGTTTAAATTTCCCTCTAATATTGCTTGTACTCACTATATGTTAAGGTATGGGCTATGATTAACTTATAATTGAGGATGCTTACTTTGTACAAAGGAAGGGTATTACAACACAGAGAATAACTTATGCCTCATTTTTATCTCCAAATCCGCTCTCAAAACTCACAAACTATAAAATATCTTTGTCAAGTTTTCTGAAGTATGCCTGCCTGATAACTCCAGGTTTTGATGGGGAGAGGAGGCAGAGAAATTCTAGGCCGACAGGGGTGGGTCCCTGGTGAAGCCCCACCCTCAAGCTGAAAAGCCTAAGACTGTGGCCCAAAGTGAAAATTTACATCCTTGTTTTCCCAGTTGAATGCTGCGTTTTCAAAAACCACCTGTGGCCTGCCCCAACCCCCAATCCTGTGCCCATAAAGACTCCAGACTCAGCAAGCAAAGAGGAGAAAGCTGGACATCAGAGACTATGGCTCAACATCAGAGAGAACCAGCTTGACTTTAGAGGAACAGCTTGATGGCTAACTTTGGAGAAGAATCCAGCTGGAGATGGCCGGACTTCAGGGGAAGATTACTTTCTCACCCTATCCTTTTCTCAGCTCCTCTTCCACTAAAAGCCACTTTCATTGGCAATAAAATCCCCCAAATTTATCATCTTTTAATTTATTTGTGCAACCTTATTTCTCCTGGATGCCAGACAAGAGTTTGGGTGCCATGAGTGCAAACACTAAAGGCTGTCACACTGGCCTTTCACCCTCACTGGCAGAGGGCAGCCGCCTCATGTGAAAAGTCAGAAGGCCCACTGAGCTGTTAACACTTAAGCCATCTGCAGATGGCAGAGCTAAAAGAGCACTATAACATTCTCCCTCTGAGGCTTCAGGGGTCGCAGGCATCTCCCCAGATGTTGCCATGAGGCCTGCACAGAGTTTGCTCCTGCCAGCACCCAAAAGCACTCACCCTGACTCCTACACCTGCTCAACCATGCACTCCATCCCACAAGGAGTGGACTGCTGCAGGTCTGAGTGAATGGAGCTCACTCCTGCCAGTGCTGAAGCAGCCAGCTGGTTCCAGGGTTCGTGCACTCCACTTCCTGCCTTATATGCTTGTATGCTCCCTCTTACTAGGAATTGAAAACTGCAGGCTTGGTAAATGAGGCACACCTCTCACGAATCCCACGAAGGGGTTGGGAAAATATTCTGCTTCACTTCCATTTCTTCAGAGCTTTTAGCCCGATTCCATTAGGCTGTGGCATGTTTCCACCACATCTAGAGAGTTACCAGCGAATTTGCAGAAAAAGGAAATCACAGAGAGAAAAGCCCAGAGAGAAGGCCTTCCTTTGTGGGCTTAATCTGTGGCACATCTTTCAAGTTCCTGATTTGAGTCCCTGATTCTTCAGTTCTTCCTAGGATGGGTTGACATCAGGGATGATTAGCCCTGTGAGTGAAAACTCAAATCTTACTATAGCACAGCTATACCTATGAGACATTAGTACATGTCCCAAAATGTGGTTTATTGTATGACCTTTATTAAACTGAGACCAGTTCTTGATCACGTATTCCCCACAGTAAAATGAAGAGCATGTCAAATATATTTTAGTTTTTCTGATCTTTCAGAGACAGCTATTAAAGCACAAGCAAAATAAGCTTATATCTGACCAAAAGCATGGTTAATTACGCAGACTGAAACCAAATGAATTCATTTTGAATCTTACTTTGACACTGAGCTTTGTGACCTTAAAGAAGCTAATGTAATGTCTCAGTGTTCTCATCTGAGGTCTTGGATATGTCATCTTGGGATAATACCTTAATTCCTTAAATGGTAATAATTCTATTGTTGATATGTGAAAACATGTTGCACTTACTTTAACTTAACCATAACAGTTCAGCAATGGGTTTAAAACACACACACACACACACACACACACACACACGTACACACGTACTAATAAAATTACAGCTTAATTCAACAAGTTTCAGCTTCAACATTTTATTTTCTAAATGCAAAAGAAAGTGGGTGCATGAAATATGACTGCTATTGGTATCTGTAGTAAAGGACAGACACCTAGAATAGGTAAAAGATATAATCCGCAGTAAAGAAAGTGAAAAAAAATAAAAGCAAGGAAGGGAAAGTGGGAAGGAATTGTTTCTTTTGAGAACTAGGTGACTCTATCATGTATGTTAACCCCTTCAATTCTTGAAATTGGACTACAGAGTAGTTATGCTTGTCACCCCATTACATAGGAATATGAAGTTGAGAGAAGTTCAGAAATACATTTTAGAATGCTTGTTCTGTAAGCAGGGTACCAGAATTTGAACACAGGCCTGCTAAATCTAATATGCTTTGCTAAAGAAAAGCACCCTATTGCAACTCATTTCCCTCAGGAAAAAGACAGGTGAGATGATGCCCAATGATCTTTTGTTTTTCTGCTTCTTCACTTCAATGTCGTAAAAAAGTCATCATACTGGGGCAGAAAATTAAACTATTACCACTCAAACACAGTACCCAGATAGCCTAAGACTTCTTTATATTACTCCCAAATACACTAAATCTCCCAGCTCACGAACTTCCCACTAACCACTAATTTATCTAACAAAGGCTATCAAAACTGATTTGGTATAACAGGCCGTAGCACATTTTTTAAATGCCTAATATGAATGGACTATGATTGTTGCTACATTTTTAAACTCATTTTTGAATATCATTTTATATTGTACCAATGTTTAAGTCCAAAAATACATAAGGCTCTGTTTTAAAGATTTTATTTTCAAGAACATCTATTTATCCTCCTTTGAGGGAAGTGACATTTATTGTAGAGTTCAGGATTACCCTATCGGCTCATTGCATGACCTCGTGCAATCTCAGTTCATTTACTCTGTTAAGGTAGTTCCCAAGGCAAAAGGAAAAACTGTTTACTACATATCCAGCTATAAATTGCTGTGAGTACTAGTGTTTTCAAATTATGGAATCAAAGATAATATTCATGTTGCAAATGTGATCAGTCCTGCAGTAGCTGTAAAAGAATATACAGTTGATGACGTGGTTGGAATTTACCCAGTGTGAGTGTATGATTCAAGCCTATAATAATTGTTTATTTTTGGCCATTATATGAACCAGAATAAAGGTTGAAGCAAGCATAAATCTACCAACCAGAAATCATTCATCAAACTAAATGCATACTTCTGTGCTATTTTCATATTGCATTAATACTCACTTTCACTATTTCTTTAAGCAAAGTCACACATCTTCATTCCTCTCTCTACCAGATGATATTAAAAGATATTTTATTAGGAAAGAAGCAAATATGAATGAATTCAAACATCATGTCTGGTACATCTTCCTTGATATTAAGAAGTAAATCAAACTTCAACTCTCATTACAAAAATGCGTATTAGCATCTGGTAGTCACAAGTTCACGTTATTTCCTCTTTTTAAGAATGAGGTACAGTGGAAGTGGTGGTTATTTGAGCGTTTTATTGAGGTATTTGTTTTAGTCTTAATCAATAGTCTTGAACAGTCTTAAAATCAGAGATACAGTCAATAATCATGGGTGGTTACTTTTACGAGAAAAAATCTGCTGTGTTGTCTATTTCCTACCTACTTCTGTTATAGTACTGTGGGGCTAGTGTTACTATTAGCCCCATTTTATAAATGATGCAAGTGAGACTTACAGTGACTTACTCAAGGTTATAGAGTTAGAAGCTGTCAAAATAGAATCAAACTCAGGCAAGCTAACTTTTAAGTGTCAGAAACAAAATCACTTTACCATACTGCCCAATGTTAATGACTATGAGAAAGGAAATCATTTAAATCCTGTTACACACTGAAGAAACATGCTTACTGCCAACAGTTCTCAAAATGTGGTCCAAATTAATTTCAGAAGAGAAAGTGAAAGAGGAAGAGGAAAAATTGCCTTTTTTCTCTCATTTTCTCAAGATAACACAGTAGAATTTTCTAGAGGCTATGTGATGTGTGATATCACAACCAACTAAAGGCCGAAAAAAAAAATTTAAGAATCAAGCTGTCTTCTATTCAACCAGACATTAAAAGAGACTTGTAAAACTGTAAAACATTGACACTCATCTCACTAAATTATTTTCATTTTTGAAAATAAAACTGTTTTTCTAAAATATATGTTAATTATTTTAAGACATAATGTGTTTATTTTTAAATAAACAACTAAAGACAAAAAATCTCTAGGTTTAATTTTAATGAAATGTTGACATATATAACTCATATAAATAGCAGTACTTTGATGATAGTCTAATACTTTTTAAGAAACCGAAGGGGTTCTGAGACCAAAATATTTGAGAAACACAGCTATAAGGCATTTTAATTACATACTATTTCCTTTGCCTAGGTCAGGTTAGCTAAATCTTCAGAAAGTCTAGGTGCTTTAAAACAATGTATCTGCAGCCGGGCACGGTGGCTCATGCCTGTAATCCCAGCACTTTGGGAGGCCGAGGCAGGCAGATCACGAGGTCAGGAGATCAAGACCATCCTGGCTAACACGGTGAAACCCCGTCTCTACTAAAAATACAAAAAATTAGCCGGGCAAGGTGGCGGGTGCCTGTAGTTCCAGCTACTAGGGAGGCTGAGGAAGGAGAATGGTGTGAACCCCGGGGGGCAGAGCCTGCGGTGAACCGAGATCACGCCACTGCACTCCAACCTGGGCGACAGCAAGACTCTGTCTCCAAAAAAAAAAAAAAAAAAAAAAAAAATGTATCTGCTTGGGTAGATTTATGGCCTAAGCTTATCACCATTCTATAACATCCTTCTCAAATTTCATTTTGAAAAATATTCTTTTAAACTATCGTATAAAGTTAGATTTTGTATGCCCATGGTTTGAAAAGGTCATTAGTTCAAAATCAATGGAGTGGTTTTTCATTCCTTTTAATGTAGGATCAAGTTCATTTTGATTTGGTACTCAGTACGTTGTAATAACCAACTGAGTGCATGAAACTAAATGAGAGAAACTGTATTGCCCGAGTGGCACTCTTGAAGTTTTCATAACTTTGTGTTGCTAGGAAACAACTTTACTATCAGCTCAGAGTTTAACTTGGAGCATCTGCTTCATTTAAAGTCTGGCTTCCAGGCAGTATAGATTGCACTGAGCATTGGGAGGGGGATAAAAAGCAAAAGCAAAACCAATTACTTTCTAAAAACAACAATGTTAAAAGTCTTGAAAGCTGAGGGTCTTACGCTATATTTGTAATTATATCCTTTGGAACTGTTGCTAGAGGGGCTGTCTTTCTGCTAACTCATAAACCTGAAGTCCAGAGTAGAAATCGGAATCACTCAGTTTCAAAAGTTCTAAGAAATGTACAGTGAGAATTGAATGACGGCATCTCAGCCTTTGAGGAGGGAGTGAGAGGGGAAAATATACTCTATGTCGTTGACTTGCATTTAACATATTCTTCTCAGGCAAAATTGCTACTTTAAGGAAATGTTTTATGATGCATGCAGGCCATATATTCTACCCTTCCTTCTGCCCTTTTCCTTATTGTTTCATACTTCAGCATGTTATAAGTCTGGACCAGGATAGAGAAACAGCATATACTGTATTGGCCAATTATTTGTCCTTTTCATACAAATTGATGCAGTAGCCTAGCACCATTTTTTCAAGGCATACCTGCTTAAATAAATTAATACTAACATTTCTACCATTTCATAAGGGAGAAAAGTAAATTTATATCCCAATGAATGGAATATCACATGACCTTTACCCAACAAAAGCAAGTTGTGTTACTATTTTCATGTTAACAAGTCCAAGTCCTAAAAATTGAACAATTTCTTCTGTTTCACAGCATTGCCATCTATATTTTCACTCCTGAGAAGTTTGAAAATTAAAGAAAAAAAAAAAAAGATCATCAAGAATAAGGGATGAACCACAAAAAGAAAGAAAGCCTGGAAGAGGATTTTACAGATTTTTAAGAAATATAACTCATTTGCCTGAGCATTCTTTCAGCATCCTCATTTTAAGGTTACTTCTAAAAAGAAGAAATGATTTTTAATATTTCCTTCATCTGCAGAAATAACTGTCGCTGTTCGGTATTCACAGACTTCCTGCTGAGGACTACTATCACAATAAACTCTGGTCTCACGATAGGCAGCCATGATGAGAAAGGGCCCCTGCATAGAGATGGTTTGAATTGTGTGGCTCCCTCCTGCCCCATATAACCATCGTGAGAAGAATGTAACAGTGGCCCTCCATTAGTGAACCTTCTACCAAGATTCCCGAGTCATGACCCTGACCCACCTTGAAATCTATTGCTGGCATTTTCTCGTCATTGGTTTGACACATGAATTAGCAATTTAAGACTTTGCCTCCCTACCAACACCAACATCTTATTTGTATGGCTCTGGCGCTAGTTCCTGCCTCCTTAACCTCTAACTCTTATCCCAGTTATCATCCTTAATTCAGTATGCTATTGGATCGCTGGTTAAATCTCTTAGAACTTTCCATTCAAAATAGCATACTTTATATTTCAGAGCCACCCTTAGGTTTGATAATTCTACTATGTCCATGAATTGAATATTTGCATCTGTTTCTCTATATATGTATTTTTCATTTTAAATATTTGTTCTTAAGTCGTATAATTTACCTGGTTAAAGACCATACAACACTACTTGCATGTAGTCTCCCTATAATTGATGAACGTGCATGTTTCTTTTCTCCGATAAATTTTATGTCAATTTTACTACATTATTGAAATTCCCCCAGCATAATGTGATAAAATTTATCAACTAGCTTTTATACTGCTGTTTTAAATGAAACAGAGTTGAATTAAGGTCTAATGCATTCCCATAAAAATTGCCTAGGTTTCTTTTTTGAAATCTTATTTTATACAGGCAGCCAAGATATTCAAAGTTGGTTGTACGGATAAAAATTTCACTCAAAAAAGTACTCAAATCTATCTCTGGTTTATAGGACAAGATTTTAGAATCTGGATTTAAATATTAGAGGTTGGCTTTGTAGTTAGTTAGTAGCTAGTGTTAATAGCATGGACATAGATAAAATGTTACACCCACATGAACAAATCTCATCCTTTGCTTTTGATAGGCTTAGAAAATGATTGAAATTAATGTGACTGAACTATTCTTTTTCCTAAAATAATTTTTGAGAACTGTTTGAAAAAGGTTGTGATAATTTTTTAATGTCTGGCTCAAAACTGATCTCCTGCAGTAAGCCTTCCCAGATAGTCTATTATTAAAGACCTCTATTTTTATATTTTACTTTTTATTTCCACTGTATAATGCTTTGCTTTCTTATTAATTGCTTTGGTAATCTTTCTTAGCTGCTGTCATGCTTACAAGCCCTCAGAGAATTCTCCTTTCTTGGATCATGAAAATAAGGATCTCTCTGTCAGTGATATTACTCTTTAGCCTGAACAATTCATTCTGTATAAAGTAGGTGTTCAATTAGGGATGGGATTATGGGAATATAGGATTATGTTTTTATTAGTCAAAAGGCAAGCTATCCTGAGAAAGTTGCTGTCAAAAACCGTGAAAACATATTTTAAAATTTTATTGATTACTTATAAGTAATATTTTTAGAGGAGTGGACTGGGGAAAAGAGTAAGTGAATCTCAAACGACATTTTAAAATTTCTTTTCTGCTAACTTAAATATTTTAGTTTCATTTAAAGGTTTAGTATTATAATTGAGAGCAGAAAAGGAAATTATGTTCATTCAGATTCTTTAGCCCATGCACACAATTATCTTTCTTTATACAGTTATAGAGAGTTTAAATTGCCAATTGGGGGTATAAAATAAACTCTTCATATTACCTACTAAATCTCATGAATTATAGCTACCTGCTTTTCACTTTTGCTTAAGTAATGCAAGGCCCTTTCCCTTTTTACTTATATTGTTGAATCCCGTAATATATAATCTGCTAACTTTTCCTTTATTTCCCCTTCATTTCTCCATTTCTTAAAATATGTGATGTAGCCAATTACCAGTTGAGGACATACCTTTTCTAAATGTATGGGGTTCATATTTGAAGACAATTAAAAATCTTGGACAATGTTTTTCCCTTGTTAAAAAGAGTATTACTAGGTTTTACTCCAAATCTTTTTTTACAAATTCAAATCTGGCACCATTGCTATATTTATCTCCTTAATTTTACCTGAGCAATGTGTGATTCAAGAAGACTGACGATTTTTTTAATTAGAAAATTGATGTTGAAACTATTCCTTTCTGTTTGTTAGTTTTCCTTCTAACAGTCAGACCCCTCTGCTGCAGGTCTGCTGGAGCTGGCTGGAGGTCCACTCTAGACCCTGTTTGCCTGGGTATCACCAGCAGAGGGTGCAGAACAGCAAAGATTGCTGCCTGTTCCTTCCTCTGGAAGCTTTGTCCCAGAAGGGCACCAGCCATATGCCAGTCAGAGCTCTCCTGTATGAGGTGTCTGTCAGCCCCTACTGGGAGGTGTCTCCCAGTCAGGATACACGGTGGGGCAGGGGGTGGGGGGAACAGTGTCAGAGACCCACTTGAAGAGGTAGTCTGTCCCTTATCAGAGCTCAAACGCTATGCTGGGAGAACCACTGCTCTCTTCAGAGCTGCTGAAGCTGTGTCCACAGCCACCCCTTCCCCCAGATATTCTGTCCCAGGGAGATGGGGGTTTTATCTATAAGTCCCTAAGTGGGGCTGCTGCCTGTTTTTCAGAGATGCCCTACCCAGAGAAGAGGAATCTAGAGAGGCAGTTTGAGTGGCCTTGCTGAGCTGCAGTGGGCTCCACCCAGTTTGAACTTCCTGGGGGCTTTGTTTACACCGTGAGAGGGAAACTGCCTACTCAAGCATCAGCAATGGTGGAGGCCCCTCCTCCCACCAAGCTTGAGCATCCCAGGTCAACCTCGGACTGCTCTACAATAACCAAAACAGCATGGTGCTGGTAACAAAACGGATATATAGACCAATGGAACAGAACGGAGGCCTCAGAAATAACACCACACACCTACAACCATCTGATCTTTGACCAATCTGACAAAAAAAGCAATGGGGAAAGGATTTCCTATTTAATAAATGGTGTGGGGAACACTGGCTAACCATATGCAGAAAGCTGAAACTGGATTCCTTCATTACACCTTATATAAAAATTAACTCAAGATGGATTAAAGACTTAAATGTAAGACCTAAAACCATAAAAACCCTAGAAGAAAACCTGGGCAATACCATTCAGGACATAGGCATGAGCAAAGACTTCATGACTGAAACACCAAAAGCAATGGCAACAAAAGCCAAAATTGACAAATGGGATCTAATTAAACTAAAGAACTTCTGCAGAGCAAAAGAAACTATTATCAGAGTGACAAGGCAACCTACAGAATGGGAGAAAATTTTTGCAGTCTATCCATCTGACAAAGGGCTAACATCTAGAACTACAAAGAACTTAAATTGATAAGAAACAAACAAACAAACTCATCATAAATTGGGCAAAGGATATGAAAAGACACTTCTCAAAAGAAGACATTTATGCAGCCAACAAACATATGAAAAAAAGCTCATAATCACTAGTCATTAGAGAAATGCAAATCAAAACCACAATGAGATACCATCTCATGCCAGTTAGAATGGCAATCATTAAAAAGTCAGGCAACAACAGATGCTGGAGAGGATGTGGAGAAATAGGAACACTTTTACACTGTTGGTGGGAGTGTAAATTAGTTCAACCATTGTGGAAGACAGTTGGCGATTCCTCAAGGATCTAGAACTAGAAATACCATTTGATCCAGGAATCCCATTACTGGGTATATACCCAAAGGATTATAAATCATGCTGCTATAAAGACACATGCACACGTATGTATATTGTGGCACTGTTCACAATAGCAAAGACTTGGAACCAACCCAAATGCCCCTCAATGATAGACTGGTTAAAGAAAACGTGGCACATATACACCATGGAACACTATGGAGCCATAAAAAAGGATGAGTGCATGTCCTTTGCAGGGACATGGATGAAGCTGGAAACCATCATTCTCAGCAAACTAACATAAGAACAGAAAACCAAACACCGCATGTTCTCACTCATAAGTGGGAGGTGAACAATGAGAACACATGGATACAGGGAGGGGAATATCACAGGGAGGGATAGCATTAGGAGAAATACCTAATATAGATGACATGTTGATGGGTGCAGCAAATCACCATGGCATGTGTATACCTATGTAACAAACTTGCACACTTTCTGCACCTCTTCCCCAGAACTTAAAGTATAATAATACAATAAAAACAAGATCCAAGTAGATATGACTTAGTTCAGTGCAAAAAAAGAAAATTTAACAAAATTCTGTTGCATTATAATCAAGTATAGGCACTGTGTTAAGCTCTTTTCATATTCATGATTACTCAGTCCTATAGAAAATAACCCTGATTCCAAAATCTGCTATTGCTTTTGTAATTACTAGGTTAAACTTATTTTGTAACCATCAGACTCGTTATTTTCACACAATAGTTATTCCGTGGTTTAATTTCTTCTTCATATTTTGTGGTTTGATTTACTTCTTTTTAAATATTCTCCCTTTTACTTATTTTTTAATGTAGATATATCTTATGATCAACATCATTTTTCTGCCTCAAGAAAATCTTTCAACATTTCTGGTAGGGTAGGTGTTAAATTATGTCCCCAGCTGACAGACAAAATGGACTCCCCGTAGCTAACTAAGTACTCAAAGTTAAAACAGAACCAGGCAACCATGGCTGGGTGAAGGTGCAATCACATACTGTATTCTTGAAAAAATATTTGCTATGGTTTGGATCTGTTTCCCCACCATATCTCATGTCGAATTACAATCCCCAGTGTTGGAGGTGGGACCTGGTGGAAGGTGGTTGGATCATAGAGGTGAAGTTCCCACGAATGTTTTAGCACCATCCCCCTTGGTACTGTCGTTATGATAGTAAGTTCTCATGAGATCCAGTTGTTTAAAAGTGTGTGGCACCTCCCCCATCGCTCTATTGTTCCTGCTCTTGCCATATAAGATGTATCTGCTCCCCCTTTGCCTTCCACCATAATTGTAAATTTCCTGAGACCTCCTCAGAAGCCAAGCAGATGCCAGCCTCATGCTTCCTGTACAACCTACAGAACTGTGAGCCAATTAAACCTCCTTTCTTTATAAATTACCCAGTCTCAGTTATTTCTTTATAGTAGTGTGAGAACAAACTAATAAAATATTGAAAAGGTATCACAGGACCTGCCTTTCTGCAATCAGGCCAAACCAGCTCCTGTCCTTGGTACCAAGATAGACCGCAGCTAGAAATTCCTCAACTAACCACCCATAGACTACCTGAAGCCAGCCAGACACAAGCAAAGCATGTAATGTCTTGCTTAAATGCCATCCAATTCAGACCCTGCACCTCATTGCCTCCAATCTTACAGCTTTTGCCTTTATAATATTTTCTAATGTTTTACCCTTGAACTCCTCCTCAGAGTGTACTTTCCTTTTGCACTTAAGGCTGTATCTGCCCAATCTGCAGACTTCTTTTAGAAAATAAAGTTCTCCTATTGCCTTTGCAGATTTCATTTGTCTTTTGTTAACATGAGTCAGCTGGCAATGAAGTTCTTCAACTTTTTGTTTCTCTAAGAAGGTCTTTCTTTCACTTTTATAGGATAATTTTACTATATATTAAACTTTAGGTTAGTGGGTATATTTTTAAATTTTGATAATTGAAGTATCTTATTCCAGTTTCTTCTTGCTTTCATGGTTTCTGGCGAGAAGTCTATTTTACTTCTTTTATTTATTCCTCAATAGGTCATGATGCTTCTTTCTCTGGCTTCTGTTAAGATTTTCACTTTGCCTTTGGTTTCTGCGATTTGCAAATGATATACTTATGTGTAGTTTTTAGTATTTTTTTCCACTCAGTGTACCCTGAGTTTCCTAGATTTGTGGCTTAGTGTCTGTCATTAATTCTGAAATGTTCTTGGCCATCATCTCATCTATTAGCCATTTTTACTTCAAGATTCTATTATCATTTCACATATTTTGCCCCGTTCTTTCTGCTTTTTCTAGCATTCCAGTTATGTATACGTGACATCTGTTGAAATTTTCTTACAGTTCTAGGATGCCCTGCTTTTTTATTCATTTTTATATTTTGGGAAGTTCTATTGACCTATCATATACTCATCACTGATTCTTTCTTCAGCTGTGTCTGCTGATGAGCCCATGAACAAAAGACATTCTGTTACATTATTTGTGAGTTCTAGCTATAAAAAAAAAAAAAAAAACCTCTGTGTTAGGTCTGCCTCTCTCTGCCTGTATTACCCATCTGTTCTTGAATGTTGTCCTCTTTTTCATTAGGTTACTTATTAGTCATTTTAAATCTCCTGAGAATTCCAGCACCTGTGTCATAGCTGAGTCTGGTTGCGATGCTTGCTTTGTCTCTTCAGACTGTGTTTTTTCCTTGCCTTATGGCATGCCTGGCAATTTTTTGTTGAAAGCCAGACATAATTTATCAGATAATAAGAAATGAGGTGAACAGGTCTCTGGTGTGAGGATGTGAGTTAATCTGGCTAGGAATTGGTCTTTGTTTAATGTTTGCCATAGCTATAGGTGTCAGAAGCTTCAAATTCCTCCAGTGTCCTTGTTTTTGTCTGTCCCCTGACTTTGGGTTTCCTAATGTACTCCTCCTTAGAGAGAGTCTATATCATGCTGCTGTCTCAGCAAGAATGCAGTATTAGGACAGTGCAGTCCTGTTGGTGTGGTGGTAAAGTGTTGGGAAGAGGAATTGTTCAATAATCTCTCATTTCAATCTCCATCTTTTAGTGGGCCTGTGACTTTCACAACTATTTCTTCTTGTATAGCTTCTCCACCTCTAGCCCATTAGATAAGACAGGAAAGCTATGGGCAACTGGAGCAAGAATGCCTTTCCCCCATACCTCTAGGACAAGGCTCTGGTAAGGTCTTTCCCCCATGGAGAGCATTCCTTTGCTATAGAAAAAGCCCTGGGCATATCTCACAAGGGTTACTTTTCTCCTCCACTGACAGAGTATCCAGGGGGTCTTTCTCAAATATTCACAGTAAGAACCTGGTAGAGTTCCTGGAGGTAAAACCCACAAAAGTATGGGGTTCCCCTAAAACCACAGCTCTCAGGGTTTTCTCACTCTTACACTAATCCACACTCAGCCTCTGGCAAATCACCAAAAATACTGTTTAAGTGATCTTACGAGTTTGTGACACCAATGGTTTCTGTTCCAGGGAAGCACATCTCAGCTATGACTCTAGATTGTCCCATCTCTTCAGATGTCAAGATGACTCTTTTCTTGCAACCTCAGTTCACTGATGAATCCAATAAAACACATTCATTTTTACTTTGCCAAGCTTTTATTTGTTGTTGTAAGAAAGAATGGGGATGATGTCTCTCGAACCTTTTACATGAAAGCCTTATTGATTTTTAGCAAAACACATTTATTCAAAAATTGATTAATCTGCTCAGCAAACAATTATTGAGCATCTAAGATATGCCAGGCACTGTATGAAGTGTCACAGCCATCAAGAGGAGCCAATCAGGATGTGTCTCTGCAGCCTCTTTCCGCTGGTAAACCAGATGCAGATGTTTTGCGGTCCTAATTATTGAAGGAGTTCCAAGATTCTCTAAAATAAAATCTATCTTTTTTCCATTTCAGCTGACACACTGTCAGATGTGCAAATTCCATGCGGAGGTATTTGTTTCCTCCCCCTGGTGTCAGGCTGTTGAGTGTGATTTGTACTTCTTGCTGCTTTGCTGCAGGCAAAGGAGGAGGTGACAGCTTCAAGCTGAATAATTAGACTAACTGCAGTACACACCCGAGGTTCTTAAGGAAAGCGCAAATATAGAAAATCAATTTTATAGTATTATTATCCAATTTCACAGTGTGTAATAATATATTTATGAAGCATCAGCTTCAAAAATAGAAATAAAGACGATGAACATAAACAAAAATAAAACCAAACTAGGCTCTATGCCCAGAAATCAAGACCAATAAACTAAGAGCAGCAGGAAAATATTGCCTAAAAGGAAGAGTTTTCAGAGACACAAAAAAGTGCCCTGAAAATGCTTTCTTCCAGATTGAAAGAGGATTCAGCATCTTAGCTGTGTTAGGAAAATACAAGTTTTCACACAAAGAGACCATACAGAATGTGTTTATCAACTCTCTTAATTTAGCAGTTAGGAAATTAATCATCAGAAGTGATATCATACTTGTGGGAGCTCAAAGTCTGACTTAGAACTCAAGTCTCCTGAATGCCAGTTCATGGTTTCATCAACAGAGACAAGAACTTTCTCTATGACTTTACGTTCTTCATTGATTAGCTGTATGCATAATTCATTGGCAGGATTTAAACAAAATAAACTAGAAAAAATTGGAGACATCAATAGAAGAAATTAACGTAGATTCATGAGAGCAATAAACAGGCTTCAGAAAGCTACCGATACATAGGCATCTTGTTTTATCATTGTACTTTACTATATCTGAAGTAAAAGTGAGTTTCATAAATTTTGTACAGATAGGGGTCTCCATTAAGTCAAAATTTTTAAAAAAATTCTGAACATTGAAAGAAAAAAATTTACAAATCAATAAAAAAACTCTTTTCTCCCTATCACTTTTTTTAATGGAATGATTTGTAGTTTGATGTGTAGATTATTAACAGATGTTGATAAATAGCTTTGACTCAATTTGTGCTTTTGCTTCACTCCAGATAGTACTGCTCTTTCGGGTTTTGAAAACATCAGAGACAGAAGCATGAAGCATGTATGCACAAACAACATTGACTTTATGAATTTATATCTAACAGTATCACCGTTATAATCTGAGATGGTTCTTTGTTTTAAACATTATTTCTCATTTGGTCTTTAAGAAGATTATGATTGTATCTCTGCTTCTGAAGTGGCAATTTAAAATCCTTGTTATGACAAAGAATCCTATTTTTCTAAAAATCGTTAGGTACACCTAAAATTGTTAGGTATGAAAATAAACGCAGGTTTAAAAATAGCAATTATATGTGTTTTTCTTTTTCTGATTATGACATAAATATTTCGATAGGTTTGAACATAATAAAAAATTTGTATCTTTTATGGGCCAAGAAGGCAAATCAAATTAAGCACGCTTGCGTGTTGTAGGGGTGGGGAAAGCATGGAGAGCCAGGGGATAAGGAAAGAAAGCCAAGAGAAGCCAGCAAGACATGAGATGAGAAGCAGACAGTGGCTATGAACCCCAAGGGTGGATAAGGTAATTGATCAGTGAACCAAAGCATCAAGTGAAAGACAAGAGAATTATAACAAGTGAATGGACGCATGCAATTTTTGTAAATGGGAGATTAATGTGATGACTAGGGGCTTCAGGAGTGGAAGGGGAGACCTGTCAAAGAGTCACTGTAGAGGAAATTGATACAAAGCTGACCAGCAGAGGGTGTATTTATCCATGTCTTCGAAAATGTAAATCACCTGGGGTCTTGAAAGAATGCATATTTATAATCTCTAAATCTGGGTTGGAGCCTGAAATGTTCTAACAAGCTGATGCGATGTCCATATCCAGGTGATGTCCATGATGCTGGTCTATGGAGTACATGTTGTGTAGCAGGGTTCTAAGACATTCATTTTATTTTAGCTCTAGCAAAATTCACTAAGACGTGAAAAAACTTCCCATGTTACTGAGCTGAGCTAGTTATCATAATTCACTGTAAATGTAAATAGTGTTAAAAGCTAAAATGTACTAATTTAATTCATAGAGAAGTGAAATACTTCTGTTACCTTAGCAAGAAAAATGATACGAAGAATCCTAAAAATCAAAGGTTTTTTCCCCCTTGTCATTTGGTAGTTTTTGTTTGTATAACGGTATTTAGTTTGCTTTTATATAGTCACCAATTATGTAGGAAAAGCAGCTTCGGTGAGCATGAGTGGTCTGGTAATGTTCTGTGGCTTACTAGATCCAATTGGCTAGATCACAGTATATAGGATTTGTTTTCTTAGATATAAAGGGCAAGTGAATAGGCTTAAATGGTTTTATTTCATCTAGACGGCAGTGCCTCTTATAAAATTTTATTTTGAAATGTGCCAGTCTTCTGATAGAGGGTATTTATTTAAATTAAATAATTTTTTGAAATAGGGTTTTCTGAAACAAAAGAAGCCCACTCATCATATTCCCCGAAGGTAAGAAAGTTAATGTTTAAAAAATGTAATTTAAATTGGCCAAAATCATAATAAAAATATTCTTTCTAGGAAAATGATATTCTATTTATCATCTTTATAAATTTAGAATCTAAAGAATATGGCATGTATAAAGGCTGATACATGATTACTATATATACATAATGTGTGTGTATATACATATATATAACATGCATACAAAATCAGATTATTCTGTGCCTATTGTTCATTTTTATACATTCAGTCAACATATCACCTAACTCCCTTTCATAGAAAGCAGATTAGTGTTATTTACTGAAGAATTGTTAAATTACCCTCTTCTAGTTTGCTGATTACTTAGCTCCTCCTTAAATAGGGGTATAGACCTCATATTATAAAAGCTGCACAAGAAAGTGTAGTTTAACTATTCATATGACTTTGTGCAAGTCACTCAACCCCTGGGACTTTCTCTTTAAGGATAAAACGTAGCAGTGTTACAGAGTGGGAAAGAAGTTCAAGTCAGAATATCATAGGCATCTTGGCTTCCTTATGAAATTAAAATGTCAATTAAAATATTATAAATAAAAATTATCACTTGAAAAGTAAGCATAAGCTAATGTATCTCAAAAAAATTTTCTAAAATGACCTAAACAATTGCATGAGATACTAATTTTAGTGACTAAATTAGGGGCAGAAATATGTAACTATTTTTTAATTACATAGTCAATGTTGACTGTTTATGAGCTATTGAATGATTACCATGGAATGCCAAGATAATTACTCAAAGCCTGATTCAGTCTCAAAATGTCTCCGCAGCTGTAGAGGCTGCTGAGGCCTATGGATTTTCCTCTGAATTGCCAGCTGCACAGACTTTCCACCAGTTATGAAGCCATAAGCCTGATTCTGCTCATACTCTGCCACCTACAATCCCATACAGTGTTTGGTGCATAAGGGCACTTAAACGATTTCATGTCAAATCTTGGCTTCACGGAAGGAAACTGACAATATAATTCTTGATACTCCTAGAAATGAGTTATTTGGCACTCTCTCATTTGCCCCTGAAGTGCCCTCTCTTCTCAGTGTTGTACTTCTGTTTCATTGACGCATAAGCAACCATCTGTGGAAAGGTTTGTGTTCTCTGGTGCCTCAGCCCTCTCTCTCTCAAGACGGTCTTTCCAAAGTGTAATTGTTCTGGGTTACTCTGTCCAGAAACTCCTGTCACTCATTAAAATTTATCTTCCACATAGAAATGATAAGATTAATTCAATCTTAGCAGTTTGTTAAATAACAAAATTGTATAATGTTTAACTAAAGAAAAAGGTCGAGGAGGATGTTTTACATTTCATCACTTTCCAAAAGTCCACTGAGGTATAGGACTGGTGAATAGCACATGACTTAATAGAAAGTAATAGAAAAATAAACAAACATTTTAAAAGGCCAATGAAAATTAGGTCAGAAGTAAACTATTGATTGTGTTGCTCTCACTTTGATAAACTAAATAACCTAGAAACTCTATAAAACACCCAGAAAGACATATAGAAGTTACACATTTACAATAATAGCTCATTTTTCAAGACAGCAGGAAAAATTTATAGGGTAAAAAAAAAAATCACCTGTAAAAGAAAGTAAACTTGTGAGTCTGTCTGGATGATGATGTCACTGTTAGGGACATTGCCTAAAAAAAAAAAAAAAGTTTTCTTTGAGAATTTGCACTCAAAGGCTTTCCCTCTTCAGGCTTTGAACTCCAAATATATACAAAATGGTCCAGGGACGCCCATCAAAAGAAACAGCCTAAAGGTTAGTCTTGAGTTGGTAAAACTCTTGAGATATATTAAAGAAGCAAAAAAAAAAAAAATTATCTAAAGGGCTGAATCTTCAACACTGGCCACAGATGACTGTAGGTCAAGCTATGGTTATGAATCACAGGGGAAAACAGGCCAGTGTTGAATGATAGGCAGCAGAAAGACATCAACAGAATATGATGCTTATGCCTTTCAAATGCTCAGCTAGAAAAATATTAAGACAAATGCTTTACAGTATTAAAACGTCATTGTCTTAATAGTAACACTTAAAAAATAATAAACCAAGCAGATTTGCAAAACAATAAAATAAAATGTGGTAAGTGCATAGAAAAGAGCATCATCAAAATTTAATAGAGGGACTAATCAGTGGATTAAACAGCACTCAAAAGAAAATTAGGTAAATCAACATAACAAATCTCAAAGAGTACCAAAAAATAATATATTACAAAAGAGTAAAATTTCCAAAAAGTTACATTTAGGTTTGCAGTTATTAAAATACAATACCTTTTTCACATCTAAATGTAATATAGTTTGCAGATAAAATATTATACAAAATGTGCAAGTATGATTATTCCAAGTTTATAAGTTTCAAAGTTGAGCACTGTATCAAACTAATTTGTTAAATTAAGAAATTTAAGGTGGAGCCAAGAAGGCCAAATAGGAAGAGCTCCAGTCTACAGCTCCCAGAATGAGCAATGCAGAAGACCGGTGATTTCTGCATTTCCAACTGAGGTACCGGGTTCATCTCACTGGGGAGTGTTGGACAGTGGGTGCAGGATAGTGGGTGCAGTGCACCGAGTGTGAGCTGAAGCAGGGCAAGGCATCGCCTCACCCACGAAGCGCAAGGGGTCAGGGAATTCTCTTTCCTAGTCAAAGAAAGGGGTGACAGACGGCACCTGGAAAATTGGGTCACTCCCACCCTAATACTGTGCTTTTCCAATGGTCTTAGCAAACGGCACACCAGGAGATTAAATCCCGCGCCTGGCTCAGAGGGTCCTACACCCACGGAGCCTCGCTCATTGCTAGCACAGCAGTCTGAGATCAAACTGCAAGGTGGCAGTCAGGCTGGGGGAGGGGCGCCCGCCATTGCTGAGGCTTGAGTAGGTAAACAAAGCGTCCAGGAAGCTCGAACTGGATGTAGCCCACCGCAGCTCAAGGAGACCTGCCTGCCTCTATAGACTCCACATCTGGGGGCAGGGCATAGCCAAACAAAAGGCAGCAGAAACCTCTGCAGACTTAAATGTCCCTGTCAGACAGCTTTGAAAAGAGTAGTGGTTCTCCCAGCACGCAGCTTGAGATCTGAGAATGGGCAAACTGCCTCCTCAAGAGGGTCCCTGACCCCCGAGTAGCCTAACTGGGAGGCTCCCTCCAGTAGAGGCAGTCTGACACCTCACACTACCAGGTACTCCTCCAAGACAAAACTTCCAGAGGAACTATCAGACAGCAACATTTGCTATTCAGCAACATCAGCTGTTCTGCAGCCTCCACTGCTTATACCCAGGCAAACAGGGTCTGGAGTGGACCTCCAGCTAACTCCAACAGACCTGCAGCTGAGGGTCCTGACTGTTAGAAGGAAAACTAATAAACAGAAAGGACATCCACACCAAAAACGCATCTGTACGTCACCATCATCAAAGACCAAAGGTAGATAAAGCCACAAAGATGGAGAAAAAACAGAGCAGAAAAACTGGAAACTCTAAAAATCACAGCGCCTCTCCTCCTCCAAAGGAATGCAGCTCCTCACCAGCAATGGAACAAAGCTGGATGGAGAATGACTTTGATGAGTTGAGAGAAGAAGGCTTCAGATGATCAAACTACTCCGAGCTAAAGGAGGAAGTTCGAACCCATGGCAAAGAAGTTAAAAACCTTCAAAAAAATTACACAAATAGTTAACTAGAATAACCAATGCAGAGAAGTCCGTAAAGTACCTGATGAAGCTGAAAACCATGGCACGAGAGCTATGTGACGAATGCACAAGCTTCAGTAGCTGATTCGATCAACTGGAAGAAAGGGTATCAGTGGTGGAAGATCAAATGTATGAAATGAAGTGAGCAGAGAAGTTTAGAGAAAAAAGAGTAAACAGAAATGAACAAAGCCTCCAAGAAATATGGGACTATGTGAAAAGACCAAATCTACGTCTGATTGGTGTACCTGAAAGTTATAGGGAGAATGGAACCAAGTTGGAAAACACTCTACAGGATATTATCCAGGAGAACTTCCCCAATCTACCAAGGCAGGCCAACATTCAGATTCAGGAAATACAGAGAATGCCACAAAGATACTCCTCGAGAAGGGCAACTCCAAGACACATAATTGTCAGATTCACCAAAGTTGAAATGAAGGAAAAAATGTTAAGGGCGGCCGGAGAGAAAGGTCAGGTTACCCACAAAGGGAAGCCCATCAGACTAATAGCTGATCTCTTGGCAGAAACTCTACAAGCCAAAAGAGAGTGGGGGCCAATATTCAACATTCTTAAAGAAAAGAACTTTCAACCCAGAATTTCATATCCAGCCAAACTAAGCTTCATAAGTGAAGGAGAAATAAAATACTTTACAGACAAGCAAATGCTGAGAGATTTTGTCACCACCAGGCCTGCCCTAAAAGTGCTCCTGAAGGAAGCACTAAACATGGAAAGGAACAACTGGTACCAGCCACGGCAAAATCATGCCAAATTGTAAAGACCGTCAAGGCTAGGAAGAAACTGCATCAACTAACGAGCAAAATAACCAGCTAACATCATAATGACAGGATCAAATTCACACATAACAATATTAACCTTAAATGTAAATGGGCTAAATGCTCCAATTAAAAGACACAGACTGGCAAATTGGATAAAGAGTCAAGATCCATCAGTGTGCTGTATTCAGGAAACCCATCTCACATGCAGAGATGCACATAGGCTCAAAATAAAGGGACAGAGGAAGATCTACCAGGCAAATGGAAAATTAAAAAAGGCAGGAGTTGCAATCCTAGTCTCTGAGAAAACAAACTTTAAACCAACAAAGATCAAAAGAGACAAAGAAGGCCATTACATAATGGTAAAGGGATCAATTCAACAAGAAGAGCTAACTATCCTAAATATATATGCACCCAATACAGGAGCACCCAGATTCATAAAGCAAGTCCTTAGAGACCTACAAAGAGACTTAGACTCGCACACAATAATAATGGGAGACTTTAACATCCCACTGTCAACATTAGACAAATCAACGAGACAGAAAGTTAACAAGGATATCCAGGAATTGAACTCAGCTCTGCACTAAGCAGACCTAATAGACATCTACAGAACCCTCCACCCCAAATCAACAGAATATACATTCTTTTCAGCACCCCACCACACCTATTCCAAAACTGACCACATAGTTGGAAGTAAAGCACTCCTTAGCAAATGTAAAAGAACAGAAATTATAACAAACTGTCTCTCAGATCACAGTGCAATCAAACTAGAACTCAGGATTAAGAAACTCACTCAAAACCACTCAACTACATGGAAACTGAACAACCTAGTCCTGAATGACTATGGGGTACATAACGAAATAAAGGCAGAAATAAAGATGTTCTTTGAAACCAATGAGAACAAAGACACAACATACCAGAATCTCTGGGACACATTCAAAGCCGTGTGTAGAGGGAAATTTATAGCACTAAATGCCCACAAGAAAAAGCGGGAAAGATCTAAAATTGACACCCTAACATCACAATTAAAAGAACTAGAGAAGCAAGAGCAAACATATTCAAAAGCTAGCAGAAGGCAAGAAATAACTAAGATCAGAGCAGAACTGAAGGAAATAGAGACACAAAAGAAACCCTTCAAAAAATCAATAAATCCAGGAGCCGGTTTTTTGAACAGATCAACAAAATTGATACACCACTAGCAAGACTAATAAAGAAGAAAAGAGAGAAGAATCAAACAGACACAATAAAAAATGAAAAAGGGGATATCACCACCAATCCCACAGAAATACAAACTTCCATCAGAGAATACTACAAACACCTCTATGCAAATAAACTAGAAAATCTAGAAGAAATGGATAAATTCCTCGACACATACACTCTCCCAAGACTAAACCAGGAAGAAGTTGAATCTCTGAAGAGACCAATAACAGGCTCTGAAATTGTGGCAATAATTAATAGCTTACCAACCAAGAAGAGTCCAGGACCAGATAGATTCAAGGTGAATACTACCAGAGGTACAAAGAGGAGATGGTACCATTCCTTCTGAAACTATTCCAATCAATAGAAAAAGAGGGAATCCTCCCTAACTCATTTTATGAGGCCAGCATCGTCCTGGTACCAAAACCTGGCAGAGACACAACAAAAAAAGAGACCTACAAAGAGACTTAGACTCCCACACAATAATAATGGGAGACTTCAACATCCTATTATTTTAGACCAATATCCCTGATAAACATCAATGCAAAAATCCTCAATAAAATACTGGCAAACCGAATCCAGCAGAACATCAAAAAGCTTTTCCACCATGATCAACTGGGCTTCATCCCTGGGATGCAAGGCTGGTTCAACATATGCAAATCAATAAATGTAATCCAGCATATAAACAGAACCAACGACAAAAACCACATGATTATCTCAATAGATGCAGAAAAGGCCTTTGACAAAATTCAACAACCTTTATGCTAAAAACTCTCAGTAAATTAGGTATTGATGGGACATATCTGAAAATAGTTAGAGCTATCTATGACAAACCCACAGCCAATATCATACTGAATGGGCAAAAACTGGAAGCATTCCCTTTGAAAACGGGCACAAGACAGGGATGCCCTCACTCACCACTCCTATTCAACATAGTGTTGGAAGTTCTGGCCAGGGCAATTAGGCAGGAGAAGGAAATAAAGGGTATTCAATCAGGAAAAGAGGAAGTCAAATTGTCCCTGTTTGCAGATGACATGATTGTATATCTCGTCTCAGCCCAAAATCTCCTCAAGCTGATAGGCAACTTCAGCAAAGTCTCAGCGTACAAAATCAATGTGCAAAAACCACAGGCATACTTATACACCAATAACAGACAAACAGAGAGCCAAATCGTGAGTGAACTCCCATTCACAATTGCTTCAAAGAGAATAAAATACCTAGAATACAGCTTATAAGGGACCTGAAGGACCTCTTCAAGGAGAACTACAAACCACTGCTCAATGAAATAAAAGAGGATACAGACAAATGGAAGAACATCCCATCCCATGCTCATGGGTAGGAAGAATCAATATCGTGAAAATGGCCATACTGCCCAAGGTAATTTATCGATTCAATGCCATCCCCATCAAGCTACCAACGACTTTCTTCACAGAATTGGAAAAAAACTACTTTAAAGTTCATATGGAACTGAAAAAGATCCCGCATTGTCAAGTCAATCCTAAGCCAAAAGAACAAAGCTGGAGGCATCACATTACCTGACTTCAAACTATACTACAAGGCTACAGTAACCAAAACAGCATGGTACTGGTACCAAAACAGAGATATAGACCAATGGAACAGAACAGAGGCCTCAGAAATAATGCCGCATATCTACAACTATCTGATCTTTGACAAACCTGACAAAAACAACCAATGGGGAAGGATTCCCTATTTAATAAATGGTGCTGGGAAAACTGGCTAGCCATGTGTAGAAAGCTGAAACTGGATCCCTTCCTTACACCTTATACAAAAATTAATTCAAGATGGATTAAAGGCTTCCATGTTAGACCTAAAACCATAAAAACCCTAGAAGAAAACCTAGGCATTACCATTCAGGACATAGGCATGGGTGAGGACTTCATGTCTAAAACACCAAAAGCAATGGCAACAAAAGCCAAAATTGACAAATGGGATCTCATTAAACTAAAGAGTTTCTGCACAGCAAAAGAAACTACCATCAGAGTGAACAGGCAACCTACAAAATGGGAGAAAATTTTTGCAATCTACTCATCTGACAAAGGGCTAATATCCAGAATCTACAATGAACTCAAAAAAATTTACAAGAAAAAAACAACCCCCTCAAAAAGTGGGTGAAGGATTTGAACAGACACTTCTTAAAAGAAGACATTTATGCAGCCAAAAGACACATGAAAAAATTCTCATCGTCACTGGCCATCAGAGAAATGCAAATCAAAACCACAATGAGATACCATCTCACACCTGTTAGAGTGGCGATCATTAAAAAGTCAGGAAACAACAGGTGCTGGAGAGAATGTGGAGAAACAGGAATACTTTTACACTGCTGGTGGGACTGGAAACTAGTTCAACTATTGTGGAAGGCAGTGTGGTGATTCCTCAGGGATCTAGAACTAGAAACACCTTTTGACCCAGCCATCCCATTACTGGGTATATACCCAAAGGATTATAAATCATGCTGCCATAAAGACACATGCACATGTATGTTTATTGTGGCACTATTCAGAATAGCAAAGACTGGGAACCAACCCAAATGTCCAACAATGATAGACTGGATTAAGAAAATGTGGCACATATACACCATAGAATACAATGCAGCCCTAAAAAAATGATGAGTTCATGTCCTTCGTAGGTATATGGATGAAGCTGGAAACCATCATTCTCAGCAAAATATTGCAAGGACAAAAAACCAAACACCACATGTTCCCACTCATACGTGGGAACTGAACAATGAGAACACATGAACACGAGAAGGGGAACATCACACACCGGGCCTGTTGTGGGGTGGGGGCAGCAGGGAGGGACAGCATTAGGAGATATACCTAATGCTGAATGACAAGTTAATGGGTGCAGCATACCAATATGGCACATGTATACATACGTAACAAACCTGAACGTTGTGCACATTTACCCTAAAACTTAAAGTATAATAATAAAAAAAGAAGAAATTTAAAGAGAAACATCACTTAATAAATGTCAAGACATTTGCTAAAATTTGATTGCCTGTCCATAATTACAAGAATAAAAAGAAATTTCAACAATGAGATATATTTTTCTAGAAACCAAAAACCAAATATACATTAATTTTGAAATGCTATAAAATTTCTTGTTAAATTCAAAAGCAGAGCAGAAAGTAAAGTCATTGTCATTCACTATTTGAATGTAATACACAAAGAAAGCAAAATAAATACAAACATTGGACAAACAGATAAAATGCTATTAATTTAAACAAGGTTGACTTCCAGAAGTTCAGCAAAATGTTATAAGAACAATAATTTTAGCAGGGTTTCTCTTTCATTTTTGGTTAATATTATTATGGAGTGCTGGGAGTAAAAAATGCTAAAGAATAAATATGAAGTAAACAGGAAGTATAAATATGTGGGAATTAGATATTATGAAAAGAAAGAAGAAAGTCAATTTGAGGATGCTCTTTCAATGCAATGTCTTTTGTCTTACTCTAAAGTTGCTGTAATTAGAATAAGTGACATAAACAACAATAATGAATATATATATATAAAATTAAATTTTGTGTCCAGAAGCAGACTCTCATATAAGAACATTAAAACATAATAAAGCTGGCCACTCCAAATCAATATAAAAAATGTTTTGAAAATAAATAACAATGCAATGATTTTCTAACCATGTAGAATAAAATATAAGCAGATCTCCTCTCTTTCCATTATAAAGAACGAGTGATGTACTAAAGTCTAATTGTATTTTATAAAATCAAATAAGTCCTAAAAGAAAATATGACATTTTAAAATAATAATCTATAGTAGATTGAAGTCTCCCCAGTAAAGGAAAAACCAAAACAAACAAAAAAAAGCAAGCAAGTAAAACACACAGAGGCCAGATAAAGAGAAAAAAAGATGTTTTGGCCATGTAGGAAGTTATTGTTTTTTCCTATTTCAAGACACACTGCAGAGTTTAAGTCAAATGAGAATGTGACAATATTTGCAAATCAAGAGAAGAGGTTAATAATATATTTTCTGTAAGTTAATGACACTAATAAATGTTCTTCAAAACAAAAGCAAAAACACTACACAACTTAAAAATAGCAGATCTTAATAACCACATAAGATGCATCTAATCTTTCTCATTCTCATGAAAATATTCATTTTAAGATAATTATTTTTAATGTTAAGATATTAATTTTAAGATATTTGATTGGCAAGTTACATACCTGTCTAGCTTTTAGCAAATACATATTATCTATGCTACCTATCATATAGGTAATCTTTAAAATTTTGAAAGTTACTACAATAATCTTTTAGTTTTCTTTAACTCAACATTTCCCAAAGGTATTTTGCCATTTAATCCATCCTGTCTGAATATTATATTAACTTTCTAAGAAACATCTAATTTAAAAACCAGAACGGCTATATAATTTTAAATTTTATACAACATAAATCTTCATTTTTATAAATATAAATTTGGAATTACCGGAAAGGAAAGGCAACACAAACTATTTATTGATATAATTTGGAATTCCTTTCCCTTGCCCTTCTATTAGGAAAGGCATGCAAACGTGCATTAGTCCATTATGCAAAATGTTGACAATTCCAATGCTATTGCATATTGCATCAAGTAAAAAGCAAAATACAGCATTAATAAAATAAAAATAAAATTAGAATCAACTACACTAGCAAATGATAGCTTCTGCTTTTTTTTTACCCTATTACCTCTTTCATGCCCGATTTTATTTAGCTTTCAGAGGGTATTTGTTGGCTAGTTCACACACTGCACACATTAATTAATAAAATGTGCATGGTGATCTTGTTCTTCTGAACTTTTCAAGGGAGTTGACTCTCACATTTTTCTACCAGACATTTTGCATTGTCGGTAGACAAATGTATTTACCAAGTGTTTGTGTGAGACTCAATTACATGGATATGATGTAACAAAATCCCATTATAGAAGATAATCACAGTTAAAGTAATTTTAAAAGAATGTCAGATATCCTTCCTCCTGCCAAGTAAGTATTGTTTTCTTTTTAAATTACAGCTAACCTAAAGTTATATCAGATTTAAGACTGTGCAAAATCAAATGTTAGAATCAATCTATTCTCCACTGGTGAAATTATTTGCCTTAATTCAAAATGACATGCTATTTCTTCTAACACTGCACTTAATTTTTAGCACATTTCCCAATAGAACTTTTCTGCTCTATCTTATTGGTACCTGACAATTCTAGAATATGTTGCTGAACTTGACCTCTGTATTCATTTACAGATTATAACATTTAGAAATCCCTCTTGACATAAATCAGATATTTGGAACATGATCAGACAAATGGTGTTCACTAGTGGTACAGTATTTTTAGGTCATCATAAAAGTCCTTGGACCTAATAAATTAACTGCCCCTTAACTTCCTATCACCCGCCCCTGCAACAAAATGTGTTTTTGTCATGCAGATACTGTGCTTCAGCAGAGGGTTGCCTCTGCGGTAAAAAGATCATTGCCTCACACCCATAGTAACTCTGGTTGTTCCTTTATTTGCTGGGACTAGATATTATTATAAGATATCTGGATAGGCTAACTGATCCCTAGGAGGTAGGCATAGGAGAGCAGGTCTCACTCTTTGACTGGGTTGTTTACCTACTTCCTTAACTAGATCATAAATTCCTAAATTTATCTGGTTCCTTAACTAGACCATAAATTCCTAAGGGTAAAGACCCTATTCCATTCACCTCTATACTAAATCAGCAGTATGCCAGACTTAGTATGTGAACTGATGAATGAAATAATTTCTCTTTAGTATGATCTGAACTATTGCAGTGCCTTGGAAATAAAGACCATGGTTAAGGAAGAAACGATGGTAATGTGGTGTCTGCTAAAATCAATGTTAATCACTGCTTATTAAAAGTGCACAGACCCTTTAGTCCCATTTGGGTTTTAATGAGGTAAATGGTGCGTTATTCTAATATGTATATTATATTTCTGGATGTCTGTGAATAGGAAAGGATCTATGGCTATAGAAATGAAGCAATACAAACTAGCAAAAGAAAAGAGAAAAGGAAGGAAGGAAGGAGGGAGGGAGAGAGAGAGAGAGAAAGAAAAGAAAGGAAGAACGAAAGGAGGGAGGCAGTGAGGGAAGAAGGGAGGGAAAGAAAGAAAGAAAGAGAGAGAGAGAGAGAGCAAGAAAGAAAGGGAGAAAAAGAGAGAACAAGAGAAAAGAAAAGAAGAGACGAAGAGGAGGAGGAGGAGGGGAAGGAAGGAAGGAGAGAAAGAAAGAAAAGAAAAAGAAAAAAGGGAGAAAGAAAGAAAAGACAGAAAGAAAGAAAAAGAAAGAAAAAGAGAAAAGAAAAGAAAGAGAAAACAAAAGAAAAGAGGAGGGCAAGGAAGGAAGGAAAGAGGGAAGAAGTGGGGAGGGAAGGAAACAGGGAAGGAAGGGAAGGAGGGAGGGAAAAAAGAAAAAATAATAATCGTTTCATTTGATTTGCCAAAGGGCATATTAAGAACCACTCTTTATATTTTGAGTTTACACTTTTTTATTTTGCTGATCCCCTAACTAGGCTGGTTGAATACTGAGTACTTCTTTAGAGGCTTTATCAGTTTGGAACTCTGTATTAGCCACCTAACATTCAAGCTCTACCACTCTTTCACTTTTTACCTTTTCGCCTCAGCTTCTAATATTTGCAGTAACTTAGTTGTTCTGATTGAGTTTGTCTGCAAATTCTAGTGCCTACCACCTAGAGCATTCAGGTAAAGAGAAAGACAATAGGTGAGCATTTGGGGCTTCACGGACTCTCTAAAATTATATATATATAATGTTTTACCCTGGAAAGCATGTCCATAGCTCTTTATTACCCTTGCAATGGAATCTGTGACTGCTCCCAAACAATTTAGAATCATTTTTACCTTACTGTCTGTACTATCACTGTTATGTGCTCTCAAAGTACCCACTTTTATTCTTTTTAAAAATCACCACATGACCAAATTCTAGGCTCTAATCCAATCTTGTGTCTATAAAAATTTATCCACAGCTGTATTAATAATCTCTGAACACCTAAAGCACTTGATATTTACCCATAAGGTCTTGTATTGTTCATAAATTTTTGTGTAGACGTCTCTCCAATTAGATATCAGGTTTTGTGTTTATTTTTTAAAAACTCTTTCGAAGGTATATAGTAATTTTTTACTGTTGTAGAACACTATTAATTTATACTAATTATTAGGTGTATAGAAACTAGCACTTAAGCCTATAAAAATTGATTGGGTTCATAGAAGAAAGAGTTGTACAATCTATAAAGAAAATAGCTGGGAACAGATATTTACAAATATTTATGCGAGAACAAAACAGCCAAAAAATACATGCATATTTGAACTAGAAGAGCTTGAGGATCTCACTATTTCATTCAAGGTTTAGAAAGAGTCAAAAGTGAACATATTCTTATTTCATAATTTTAGCAAGCCTTTTTGGTTCAAAAATTTTTAATAATTACTTTAACAGTGTTTCTTTGGAACATTTCCATTATGACCCACTGAAAATGTGTGCAGCTTCGTATCAGCTGGAGGTAAACCCTCATAGTGAACTGTGAAAACAACAAGTTACATATGTATAGTGAGTAGGCAGCTAGGGGAAGACAAAACATAATGGTATGTTAATGAAAGTAATAAATATCTTATAAATCAAAACTCTCAATTTATTATGGCTTTATGCTATTCCTTTACTTTATGGTTTTGATTTAGTAAAAAGACAGGCGGGCAGGCAGGAAGTAAGGAAAGAATGAAGGAAGTAGAGAAGGAACCAAGGAACCAAGTAATGAAGGAAGTCTATGTAAAATATAGACATTGTTGCAGGTATAAAACAATGTGCTTATCATAATTTCTCCTGCTTACTTTTAAAAACAAGTGTTCATTTCTTGATTAGTCAAGAGCTCTTGCATGCAAAATCCATAGGTGAAAACTGAACAAATGTTGGTACATCAGTTTCCTCCAGTTGACACAGCCCACAGAAGTGGAAATGTAATTAATTAGACATCCTTGACAGTTTTGCACCCAAAGTGATTCTGTAAACTAATATTTTCAGATTGATTGTCTGCACTGATTGACTTAACTGAATATCTCACCACTTTCTCACCAAAGTGGAAAATGAATTTGCACAACCAATGTAGTCAAGGCTGCATGAAGGAGTAATCATGTGCCTAAAATTAATATCTGGTGTGTATTTGTTTAAGGAATGTGACTATCAAATCCCGTAACACATATCTCAGGGTCATTAAGTGTCACAGAATGAATATAAAAATCCCTTAAATTTCTATTTCATTAAGCACATGTGAAAATTATTTGAATTTTTATTTCAAAACTGTCACAAACATAGAGAAAATGTATAAGAAAAGTACAAAGAATATTTTTTCTCAACCATTTGAGCATAAGTTGCTAACATGATGTTCCACCATCTTTAAATACCTAAGGATGTATTTTCTGTAAACATGGACATTCTTCTATACAGCCATCAAAATGAGAAAATTAATGTTGACACATTATCACCATCTACTCGGCAGCCATTATTCAATTGTTCTAATAATGTTCTTTAAGGAAAAAACAACCAAGCCAAGATCATGTATTGCATTTAGCTGCCAGGTATTTTTAGTCTTCTTCAATCTTTCCTTGACTTTCATTACCTTAATAGTTTTGAAAATTACAGGAAAATTCTTTGGTAGAATGGCTCAATTTGACTTTCTTCTATCTTCATGAAGACATTCCAAAATTGATACGTTCTAATTTTATCCATTTAGCAGACAATTTCATTTTTTTCTATTATTGATAAAGTTAATTTTGATCACTTGGGTCAGGTAGGATCTGTACATTTCTCCACTCTGAAGTTATTCTTTTCTTCCACATTTTAAATAATAAGTAACTTAAAAGACTACTCTGTAACAGTTTGTAAATTTCTTATTGTGTTTTTGAAAATGTATTTATTGATTTATTTAGGTCAATATGAGGTCATAGATTACTATTACACTCAATGATTTATAATCCGTTGTTATCATTATTTACTTTGACGCTCAAATCATTTAAGATTTGGCTGCTGGTAGTTTCTTTAAGTTAGATTCTGTATCTGTCAGATATGTTGTCATCATTGTTTAGGTGTTTCCTTGCTTTCTAGCACAAAAATACGTTCCTGGCTCATCTTATACTTTCTTTGCCCCAGCCCCACAAATAAGCATTTCTCCCTGAAGCTGTGGTTCTTTTGAGAGTGACATTTGGAATCTAAAGTCTGGGTTAGGTGTGCTGATGCTCCTAGGCCCAAAAAACAAAGCTAGCAAATATAGGGGCATGAGTGTGTGTGTATACACACATTATTATACACATGCATTTAGACATGTTTATGTGTGCATATATTTACACACATTTACAACTATATACATACACATTTATACAAATATGTATATATACACATTTCTATCAGACAGATAGATAGATAATTCTACTTTTACACTGACATCAGCATACCAAATCCAACATCACAGGTTAATTCTAGTTTCATACCTTTCCATGTTTGCAACGTTTTTTCTTTGACAGTGAGAAGTTTAGAGTCCATTAGCCTCAACTTTTTTACCTGTTTGAGCTCTACTCTCCTATGTGTAACCCATCATCTTTTGCTACCTGTGTTCTACCCAACCTCCTACCCACTATGGAGATTCCCTTCTCACCCCACTCTGAATCCAGCACCCATCCTGAGTCCCCACTGCCACTTCCCTCTCGCATGGGTGCGCTTCTCACTCCACCTGGGCACCAAAACCCTGCACTAGGCTGCTGCCATTGCCACCAAAGGTGTGACCTTCCTCACTTTGTTCTGTCTGCCTACCTAAGCTAGCACTCTCTTTAACCTGCTCAGGCTCCAATGCTCCAGGCTGGAGCACTAACACTGCTGCCTCCATTCTGCTTGGCTGTGGGGGTCCTCCCCCTCCCACATGCATACCTACTTCGCCCAGTCCACCTAGTAGCTTGTAGCCTGATTTGTTGAGGAAGGAAAATGAAGGAAAGACAAAAGAAAGCAAGAAAAGAAAAAAAGAAAGAGAGAATAGAGGATATAGAGGGGAGGAGGAAGAAGAGAAAATAAAATGACAATAGATTTTTGAAAGCATACCACCAACGCATGCTTAAAAGCAAAACAAAACAAAATAAATATGCCTGTCAAGGGCTCTCACTGCTTTCAAATTCCTAAAATCTCATACATTGTTGGGGTCAGCATTTTCTGTTACATTGAGTAGTAGGGCCAGTGAACATTTACAAATAGATTTAGAGGATCAAGAACCACCCAGAAAGAGTATACACAAAGGTTTTCAACAGGATGTTCATCTCTAGGTTCTGCTTTGGTTCAATTCAAGAAGCACTAAATAATCACTTACAACATGAGACCAGACTTCAGCAGCATGTATTAAAAATAATTTGTGGGAAAAAAGTTGTAGATAGAAACACAGATGTTACCAGATTTATCAATGAATCAGACTTGGAATTTAAGGCAGGTTGGAACAATATGGTAGATAAGAATATGGACTCTGCAGCCAAATGTCTTGGTTTAAATCTTGGTTCAGATACTGACTGTATGATCATGAGTAATTAGAATATCTATTTCAATTTTGTTTGCTATAAAATGGGGATAACAACAGTAACTACATGAGGTTGTTGCGAGGATTAAATGAAATAAATTTTCTAAATGATGGAAGAGATACATTATTGACTATGTAAGTGCTTACAGTTATTACTGAGGTGGGGTGGGGATAGTGGCTACTTGCTAAGTGTCTGCTAGTTTTAGAAAGGGAAGGGTGTCAGCCTAAAAGGAGAAGCAGTCTAAATAGGAAAAACAAGTTCTTAGAAGACTAGATCTGTGAGTGTAGATAAACAGAAGTCTGGAAGCTAGGTCAGAGGAAAAGCTATGGTGAGCTAATTTATATGGGAAAGTTGAAATGGCATTAAAAAATGGTGACAGAAATTTTATTCATGTCTGCTTATGTAGGTAAAGAAGTGAAAAGTCAGGGGGAGTTTTATGTGGGTTTGTCAGGGTAAGCATATTATAGGCACTTGAAACTATATTTTCTAACATTGAATGAACTGTAATTATCAGCACTTATGATCCAATCAAGTAGCTTTGTGATACTTTTCTGGCACAGAATTACTCTTATTTTTACTTTCCAATTTCAAAGTGAAGTATAAGCTAATTTTTTAGGTTTAAAGTCAAAACAGAGGAAAATTATATCCTGATTTCTCAATATTATGGCTGATATTCAAGAAAGAATTGTTTATGACCTCGGCATTCCTCCTACCCTGACCAACAAATTACTTACCTGGAGTTCGGAATGGTAAAAACATAATGTGGAGAGAAACTGTTGGACTTACCCAGAATCTGATTCACTATTTCACTTACGTGTGTGTCACTTTGAGTAAATCACGTCTGAGTTACATTTTTGCAATTTCATCTACTACATAATGTTCTCTGAGAGCAATAGAGATAAAATATCTCTGACATTGCACAATGCCTGGCCCATGTTAAGTAACGAAGCATAACACTGAGGCAGAAGCAATGTCTCTTATAAAAAAAAAAAGACATTGATGTTCAAGAACTATACCTCAAAACCCACGTAAAATAGATCAGATCACTGGAGAGGTAACACTTTTGTGCAATTTGCCTACAGGAAGAGAGCAGTCAGATCAACATATATATTTAGTTTAGTTACATGTGTTACTCTCCCAATTATTATGCTTCATTTGATTTGTATGTTTTATTCTTTTTGATTATTGAGTCTCCATTTCTAAATCTAAACAATATGGATTTTCAAAGGATGCAAGATGGCTAGCAAGACCGTCATTAGCAGAAAAGCCTGCAATGTAAAAGCTGTAAGCATTGTGAAGCTTTTTAAGGCTTGATATTCCAAATACATTTATTTTTGAATTTCAGGAGACAGACAAAATATATTTGTTTAATTTGAAGACAGTCACAGTGGAACAAAAATATCATCTAAACCAAAAACATCATTTAGGTTTTTCTGGAGGAAAAAAATATTACCCAAGAGGTTGACCTTTTCCATTAATTTCTACTAGGAGCAGCAATAAGATTTCTTGCATGATAATCTTTGTTTGCAAGGCATATGGCTACCATCCAGATTTTAACACACCAAAGTGTTAAACACAACTGAGAAAGTCACAAATCATACCCAGTAGGACATTCTCAGGTGGGACTTAATGTGTCTTGGCTTCAGAGTGGGGAGAGACAACTGAGGCAAACATTCTGTGAGCCCCACATTCCTCAGGTGCTTTCTAATGTCCATCAGAGAATGAAGACATACTCTCTTCACTGAAGGTATTTGCAGTTGCCCTTCATGGAGTAAAAAACGAACAAATGATTCTCACTATATATATTGAAAATATAGCCAGTTACTGAATACATAATGAGGAGAGAGGCCATTTGTCTTACTGTCTCCTGTCTCTGAAGAGAAGGAGGAAGTAAAAGCTGAAAATCAACAAAAATGAAGTCAGTGGCAAGACCAATTGGTGCCACTGACCAGGCCTGAGGGTAAAGATTAACCGCCCCCTCACTCTAACCACATGTGCTCTCAATCTATCACAACCCTCTCACATGGACCCCTTAGAGTTGTAAGCTCTTAAAAGGGCCAAGAACTGTTTCTTCAGGGAGCTCGTTTCTTGAAATGCAAGTCTGCCGACACTCCCAGCCAAATAAAGCTTCTTCCTTCTTTAACCCGGTGTCTGAGGGGTTTTGTCTGTGGCTCGCCCTGCTATATTTCTTGGTTCCCAGACCGGGAATCGAGGTGATTAACGGACAGTCGTAGGCGGCTTAGGCCTGCCCTGCGGAGCATCCCTGAGGGGACTCAGGCCAGCTTGAGCAACGCGGATCCTGAGAGTGCTCCCAGGTAGGCACTTGCCCCGGTGGTGGAATGCCTCACCAGAGAGGTGCACAGCAGGCCCCTGCAGAGGATCAATGCAGCGGCTGAACACTGGGAAGGAACTGGCGCTTGGAGTCCGGACATCTGGAATATGGTAGGACGGGTCCTGGGAACTTGCCCATTCCATTTGAGTAGAAGCATGGCCTGATTGCCCACGATGTGCCTTTATCGGCACTTTGGTCTCAGTATTGATTTTGATTTGGCTTGACTTGTTTACAAAAAGGAAAGTGAAAGTGAGTGAGTGCTTGAGTTTGAGACGGTCGAGGTGAGTGAGTGACCCCTTTACCCTTTCCTTCTTGTGGTGTGAGTGTTTTGTATCGGGAGGAAGATGGGTGGAACACAAAGTAAGCCCACTCTGCTAGGAACTATGTTGAAAAATTTCAAGAAAGGATTTAATGGAGACTATGGAGCTACTATGACTATGGAGCTCCAAGAAAACTTAGAACTCTGTGTGAGGTAGACTGGCCGGCATTAAAAGTGGGTTGGCCATCAGAAGGAAGCCTAGACAGGTCCCTTGTTTCCTTCCACAGACACTTGGTTACAGCTGGTTTTAGACCCCCCACAGTGGTTAAGAGATCAGACAGCAGTAGTACTAGTGGCAAAGGGACAGACAGCCAAGGAAGAATCCCTCCCCACCCGCCAAAGGGAGTTGGCTCCTAAAGTCCTGTCCAACCCAACATCAGAGGATTCATGGCAAGAAATGGTGCCAGTGTCCCCCCACCTTTCACCAAGGAGGAAGGCCTCCCACTCCTGAGCCCACTGTGCTTCCACAAGGCCTACATACCCTTAGGCCACCCAGAGTAGAAAAAGGATGCAAGACCTCGGGAGAAGAAACCCCTCCCTTGGCAGCCCATTTGAGGCCTAGAACTGGGATAGAAATGCCCCTGAGGCAGCAATGGTATGCTGGGGTAGACAAGGATGGGCATATGGTAGAAAGGCATGCCTTTGTATACCAACCCTTCACCCCTGCAGATTTCCTCAATTGGAAAAACAATACCCCATCCTATACAGAGAAGCCTCAAGCTATAAGTGATTTGCTCCAAACTATTATCCAGACCCACAACCCCACCTGGGCTGATTGCCACCAGTTGCTCATGTACCTCTTTAACACAGATGAAGGGAGGGTAGTGCTGCAAGCAGCAACTAAGTGGCTGGAAGAACATGTTCCAGCTGATTACCAAAACCCCCAAGAGTATGTGAGGATCCAATTACTAGGAACAGACCCCCAGTGGGACCTAAATGAAAGACAGGGTATGCAAAGGCTAAACCGGCATAGGGAAGCACTTCTGAAAGGGTTAAAGAAGGGAGCTCAGAAGGCCACAAAAGTTAACAAAGTCTCTGAGGTCATTCAAGGAAAAGATGAGAGCCTGGCACAATTCTATGAGAGACTATGTGAGGCCTATCGTATGTATACTCCCTTTGATCCTGATAGCCCTGCAAATCAGGACATGATTAACATGGCTTTAGTTAGTCAAAGCACAGAAGACATTAGAAGAAAATTGCAGAAACAGGCTGGATTTGCAGGCACGAATACTTCACAGTTATTGCAGACAGCCAACCAGGTGTTTGTGAATAGAGATGCGGCCAGCCGCAGAGAGAAGTGCAGAGACAGTGAACACCAAACCCAGCAAATGCCTTCCACACTTGTAGCATAACCAGTGTGCTTACTGTAAGGAAATAGGACATTGGAAGGACAAGTGCCCCAGATGAAAGGAAAACAAGGTGACTCTGAGGAGGAGGCCTCAGACAAGGACAAAGGAAGGGGCCTTGTTCAATCTGGCAGAAGGGTTACTGGACTGAGGGGCACCAGGCTCATGTGCCCCCAAAGAGCCCATGGTCAGGATGACAGTCGGGGGCAAGGACATTTTCTTGTCGATACTGGTGCTGAACATTCAGTAGTGACCACCCCTGTCACCCCTTATCCAAAAAGACTATTGATATAATCGGAGCCACAGGGTTTTAGGCAAAGAAAGCTTTCTATTTGCCCTGGACCTGCACTGTGGGTGGGGGCGGGGGGCATGAAGTGATTCACTAGTTTCTGTACATGTGTGACTGCCCCTTGCCTTTGCTAGGAAGGGACCTACTTAGCAAGATGAGAGCCACCATCTCTTTCACAAAGCACGGCTCTTTACAGCTAAAGCTACCTGGAACGGGAATCATCAAGCTACCTGGAACAGGAATCATCATGGCCCTTACGGTTTCTCAGGAGGAGGAATGGAGACTCTTCTTAACTAAGCCAGGCCAAGAGATTGAACCAGCTCTGGCTAAGCGGTGGCCAAAAGTGTGGGCAGAAGACAACCCTCCAGGCCCCCATACTCACAGAAGTTAAGCCTGGGACCCAGCCAGTCAGGCAAAAATACTACCCAGTCCCCAGAGAAGCTCTTGAAGGTATTCAGGTCCATCTCAAGTGCCTGAGGGCCTTTGGAATTATAGTCCCTTGTCAGTCTCCATGGAACACTCCCCTCCTGCCTGTTCCCAAGCCAGGGACCAAGGACTACAGGCCAGTACAGGATTTGTGCTTGGTCAACCAACCTACAGTGACTTTGCGCCCAACAGTACCTGACCCGTACACATTGATGGGGTTGCTGCCAGCTGAGGATAGCTGGTTTACCTACCTGGACCTGAAGGACGCTTTTTTTTTTAGCATCAGACTAGCTCCTGAGAGCCAGAAACTATTTGCCTTTCAGTGGGAGGATCCAGGGTCAGGTGTCACCACTCAGTATGCTTGGACCTGGCTTCCCCAAGGGTTCAAGAACTCCCCGACTATCTTCGGGGAAGCACTGGCTCAAGACCTCCAGAAGTTTCCCACCAGAGACCTAGGCTGTGTGTTGCTCCAGTATGTCAACAACCTCCTGCTGGGACACCCCACGGCAGTTAGGTGCGCCATGGGAAAGGATACCCTCATCTGGCACCTGGAGGACTCTGGGTATAAGGTGTCCAAGAAGAAAGCTCAGATCTGCAGACAGCAGGTACATTATCTGGGATTTACTATCTGACACGGGGAGCACAGCCTGGGATCAGAAAGAAAGCAGATCATTTGCAACCTACCAGAGCCTAATACCAGAAGGCAGGTGAGAGAATTCTTAGGAGCTGTGGGGTTCTGCAGGTTATGGATCCCAAACTTTGCAGTACTGGCCAAGCCTCTGTACGGAGTCACAAAGGGGGATGACAAGGAATCTTTCGAATGGGGGTCCCAACAGCAATAAGCTTTGCGTGAGTTAAAAGAGAAACTCATGATGGCCCTAGCCGTGGGGCTGCCTGATCTGACAAAGTTATTTACACTATATGTGTCAGAGAGAGAAAAGATGGCGGTTGGAGTTTTCACCCAGACTGTGGGGCCCTGGCTGAGGCCAGTGGTCTACCTCTCTAAACAAACAGACGGTGTTTCCACAGGTTGGCCCCCGTGTTTGAGGGCCTTGGCAGCAACTGCCCTGCTAGCACAACAAGCAGATAAAATAACCCTTGGGCAAACCTGAACATAAAGGCCCCCCATGCTGTGGTGACTTTAATGAATACCAAAGGACATCATTGGCTAACGAATGCTAGACTAACTAGGTGCCAAAGCTTACTCTGTGAAAATCCCTGCATAACCATTGAAGTTTGCAACACTTTGAACCCTGCCACCTTACTCCCGGTATCAGAGCCCAGTTGAACACAACTGTGTAGAGGTGTTGGACTCAGTTTATTCTAGCAGGCCTGACCTCGGAGACCATCCCTGGACATCAGTAGACTGGGAGCTGTACAGGGACTGGAGCAGCTTTGTCAACGCACAAGAAGAGAGGTGTGCGGGATATGCAGTGGTAACCTTGGATGCTGTCATTGAAGCCAAATCATTGCCCCAGGGTACTTCAGCCCAGAAGGCCAAACTCGTTGCTTTAATTCAGGCCTTAAAGCTAAGTGAAGGTAAGACTGTAAACATTTACACTGACTCTCGGTATGCCTTCTTAACCCTCCAAGTGCAGGGGCATTATATAAAGAAAAAGGCCTTTTGAACTCTGGGGAAAAGACATAAAGTATCAGTGAGAGGTCCTGCAATTATTAGAGGCAGTGTGGAAGCCCCAAAAGGTGACAGTCATGTACTGCAGAGGACACCAGCGAGCTTCCACCTCGATTGCCTTGGAGAACTCCTGAGCTGACTCAGAGGCTCGAAAAGCAGCATCTGCCCACTACTGGGCATCAATCACAGCCCACCCCCTGCTCCCTCAGGCACCTGACCTTGCACCTACTTATTCTAAAGAAGAGAAGGACTTTCTCCAGGCAGAGGGAGGGCAGGTGATAGAAGAGGGATGATTCCAGGTATTGGACAGAAGAACAGTTGTGCCACAGCTGCTAGGAGTCAGAGTTGTACTGGCTGTGCATGAGACCACCCACCTAGGCCAAGAGTTGTTAGGCCGGTGCTTCCACATCTCGCGTCTGTCAGCCCTTGCCAAAACAGTGGTGCGACAGTCTGCCACCTGCTGGCAGCACAATGCTAGGCAAGGTCCAACTGTCCTGCCTGGCATGCAAACTTATGGGGCAGCTCCCTTTGAAGATCTCCAAGTAGACTTCACCGAGATGACCAAATGTGGAGGTAACAAGCATTTGCTAGTTCTAGTGTGTACATACTCTGGGTGGGTGGAGGCCTATCTAGCACGAACTGGGTAAATGAGAGGTGCCCCGTCAGTTTATTCTCCCCAGTTCACCCTTTCTCCCCAGGTGATCGGGTGTGGATCAAAGATTGGAACATAGCCCCCTTGCGGCCATGGTGGAAAGGACCCCAGACCATCGTCTCGACCACTCCCACAGCCATAAAGATAGAGGGAATCCCAGCCTGGATCCACCACAGCCGCATAAAACCTGCAGCACCTGAGACCTGGGAGGTGAGGCCAAGTGCAGAAACCCCTGCAAAGTGACTTTGAAGAAGATGACAAGCCCTGCTTCAGTCACACCCGGAAGCTGACTGGTCCACACACAGCCGAAGCAGGAGGAAACTCATCGTGGGACTCATTTTTCTGAAATTTTGGACTTGTACAGTAAGGACTTCAACTGACAGCTTCCTCTAACTGAGGACTGTTCTCAATGCATACATCAAGTTACTGAGGCAGGGCAAAAAGTTAAAACAGTCTTTCTGTTGTCTAGTTATTATGAATGTATTGGAACTCTAAAAGGGACATGAAGCTCATCCCACCCAGTACAAGGTATGCAGCCCAAGAAGTGACCAGATGTGCTATAACCCATCTGAGCCCCCTATGACTACAGTTTTTGAAATAAGATTCAGGACTGGCAACTGGAGAAAAGCTGATACAAGTAAAGTAATAATTAGAACAGAAGAAAAAGGAGTCCCCAAACAAATTATCTTAAAATTTGACGCCTGTGCGGCATCCAACAGTGACCTGTATGGAAATAGAGAAAGATGTGGCTCTCTAGATTGGGAAAGGGGCTATATAGTAGAAAATAAGTACGTTTGTCATGAATTAGGACTGTGTAGTGAAGATGAGAGTGAGAACTCCCACTAGTGCGTGAGGTTGTCAAAGTGGGGAACATAGAAGCCATCTCTCTTACTGTCTCCTGTCTCTGAAGAGAAGGAGGAAGTAAAAGCTGAAAATCAACAGGAATGAAGTCAGTGTCAAGGACAATCGGTGCCACTGACCAGGCCTGAGGGTAAAGATTAATCCCCCTACTCTAACCATATGTGCTCTCCATCTATCACAACCCTTTCACGTGGACCCCTTAGATTTGTAAGCCCTTCTTTCTTTGGGGAGTTTGGTTCTTGAGATGCAAGTCTGCCGACACTCCTAGCCAAATAAAGCCTCTCCCTTCTTTAACCTGGTGTCTGATGGGTTTTGTCTGTGGCTTGCCCTGCTACAATAACAAGGACTAAAATGGGCCAAACTTTACTGGAACAGGGACCCTTAGGTTGAAACTTATAACTGTATATACAAAAGATTTTCTAACTAATTTAAAAAATTATATTCTGTGTAACAAAATTCCATTAGTACTAAAAATTCCCACTATATTATTTGAACTTTTGCTATCCATGGATAGATGGATCAATAGTACTCTACTTAATTAAAGACATAAACAGTATTAATCAATTTTGCTACTATTAGGTTAGTGCAAACATAATTGCAGTTTTGGCCATTACTTCTTTTTTTTTTTTTTTTTTGAGACAGAGTCTCACTCTGTCCTCCCGGCTGGAGTGCAGTGGTGCGATCTCAGCTCACTGCCAGCTCTATCTCCCAGGTTCACGCCATTCTCCTGCCTCAGCCTCCCGAGTAGTTGGGACTACAGGCGCCCACCACCACGCCCAGCTAATTTTTTGTATTTTTAGAAGAGACGGGGTTTCACCATGTTAGCCAGGATGGTCTCGATCTCCTGACCTCATGATCTGCCTGCCTCGGCCTCCCAAAGTGCTGGGATTACAGGCATGAGCCACTGCACTCAGCCAGTTTTTGCCATTACTTCTAATTAGAAGTAATGGCAAAAACCACAATAACTTTTGCACCAACCCAATACACTAAGCAATTCCACAATCTCAGGGGATTACAAAATCCGATTTGTGTTTATATTAATTACATGTTGGCTGTAATTCAGCTGCTCCAAGTCTTTTAATTCCAAAATCTAAAGGCAGACTCTTGTAATATCTTCACACTATAGGAATATTTTGGAACAAAATAGCATAGAAAGATAAGCAAGTGTATTGGTAGAAAACATAATATGTTTTAAAGCTCCTGCTCAGATGTGGCACATGTCTCCTTCATACTTCTTTAGCTAAAACCAGCCAGCTGGAAAAGTGCAACAACATCATGGAGATACGACTACGCCACTGAAGATGCTGCAAATCAAAAGGCGAAAGTGGAAATGTATAAGCCTTTTGACAACAAAGAAGTTGGGAACAATAATTTAGAACACATACTCAAGATATATTATTTAAATATAATGGGTGTCAACCTTGCCAAAAACTCATCATTTCTCAAAATCAGAACCGGATAAGCAGTTTGAGATCAGTTTTTATATTGTGATCAGATTGTTTGAGTAGAACAGAAAAAAATCAGTTGATCAAATATACGAAGACAGAATTTTTCCAGTATATAAATATAAATGAGTAAGATCTACCTTATAGGTTGTTAAAAAAGTTGAAATAACATAAGTAAAACTCCAAAATATTTGATACAGAATGCCATGTATATCAGTAAATTTTATTATCCACCTGGTTTCTTACTAAGAATCAGTTAAATGAAAATTTCTAGTCTTCAAAATATTCAATATAAATCTGATATGCAGTATGCAACAAATGAAATACTTGAATACATTTTATGGGGCTGTAACAGTGGAGATAAAGCCTGAAATAACATAATGTCTTAAAAATTCATATATGCAGACTTTCATCTTTTTTCGTAAAACACAAGAGAATAATGAAAAAAGGAGAGAGGGAACATGTAACACTAAAGGCTAGATTGAGTAGTTTTATGTCATATTATATGATCTAATTTTTAATTAAAGGATTTAAATTCCTGGTCAATATGTAAAAACTGCATTCAGCATAATATTATTACCAAAGGGTTGACAAAAGAAATATTGCACAATAATATTGATTTTTGACATGTTTTTTACTTCTGTAGCTTCATAAAAATATTATTTTATAAACTTTATTCCCAAAAAGAATTCTTACCAGGATTTCTTTAGAACATAGCATTTAAAAATGTCTAAACAAAAATACTAAGATCTGTTCAATTGTTCACATTATTGTTTGGTACACGTATTTTACTCCAAACTTTTGTGGAAAAGAATCAATATAGAGATTAGGAAAAAAAAATCTGATCCTAGTAGTGATGAGTTAAATTATTATGCAAAGAATTGTATTGTACTTTATGAAAGATAGTGATCAAGATGGACTTAACATTCTCTTCAGCTTGACTAAACTATAGACAGCCTTCCACAGCACTATAAGCTCCTCATCTCCCTTGTCCTAGAGCATTTACTTTAGAAAACTTGCAATTGTAGATCCTTTCTCTGCCCCTTTGAGATGTAAATCTTCCCCCAAATTCTTGCCAGCTGTAATACCTAGGAATGCCTTCAAAGATCAGTGAGCCATTCCTTTGAAATGTAGTCACCCACGAAAGATAAGACATCTCTGTCTTTATGAAAGGCTAGAATTCTAACTTTGATAAGTACCAATTAGCAAACACAAATGGTCCAATAGCATTGACCAACTTTCCTTCCTTAAAGTCCTCCAACACATGTCCACTAGCTCATCCCAGTGCTTAAAACTCTCCAGGCTTTTGTTTCAGGAGAGTTGAGTTTAAATTCTTTTCCCTATTGCAATAACCTTGACCTATTTCAATAGTCTTGAATAAAGTCTTCCATGCTTATTTGACTCCATCTAGTGCATATTTTGACAATAGAAATAACTCCTTCCTAGATTCATTTACATACAGCCCTAATTAAAGGAAAGAAAATACATTAAAGCATTTCTTGAAGGTTTTAAATTTCTTGAACGGGGAAACACAAAGCAAAATGACTTTTAAGATCATTGGTTATTTCAGAAGGTGATACCTGCTCCATAGTTTTAACACAGTCATGGGGCCTTTAATTTACATCCCCCAAAAAACAAACTTTGAAAGTGACATCATTTGCTCAAGAGTAACCAACTCCACAAAGTAGCCAAAGAAAATTAAATTTACTTGCAGCCATCCAAACGCTGTTTCACTGAACTGCTGTGTGGCAGAAATAATACTAAGACGTAAATCCATTTTCCAATTTAGAAAGACAAGGCTTCGGTGACGAAATGGAGTGCAGAGAGCAGTATTATCATATATTATCATTGAAATATATTTCCCTGGTGGTTTTGCCCAAAAAAGTATGAAATTGAGATAGAAAATAAAACAGGTGATGCTGTAGGCAGAGGGTTGGTGAGTATGCATCATCTAAAATGTGTGACTTGCTTAACACACTGTTGATTTTTTGATTGATGGGAATTCAGATTATGTCTTTGAAAGACCCACAGTGAAGGTGATGATGGCCTGAGTGCATAAAAAGACTCATTTAAGCTTTACTGTTCCAATCTATAAGCAAGATAGAATGCAATAAGTACATAGCGACAGTTAGGGTCTTGCTACTGCTGGTCTAACTAATGGTCCTATAGGTGAGAGGGAACAGAGTGGGAGGTGAGCAAACCTTTCTCATGTCTGTAAGGAAACTGCAAACTCTGTGAGACTATGTAGATTGCTTTGAGGTTGTTGAGGAACCCACTGGGGTTGAGGAGACATGCTTAGTACCCACATTATCTTTTGCTTGTTCAAAGCATAAATAAATAATCTTTCCAAATTATATACACAAATTTTAAAAGGTATTTAACTTTTGACTGTTTATTTAGCTTTTCAAAAATGGAAGATATTAAGTTTAGGGTTTCAGTTTAGTGTTATTCTCAGTAAAAAGAGGAACTACAGAAATAGAGTAACATTGTGTTTCAGTCTTCTAGTCTGATAAATTAAGGGAAAACTTCATTTAAAAAATCTGTGTATCGTCATCCCTGTCTTGATCCATTGATCTATTCTCCTATTATATGTCTATGATGTACTTATCATCATAGCATAGAATACAGTTATTTAGTAACCATCACAGTTTCTGACACCTAACAGATATATACACATACAAACAGAACTTATGGTTCAACCCAAAATTGATTTTCACTTTGTCTCTTGTCATTGCCAAATATAATGATTTACTGGATCTTAAATAATATTTTGCTCATCTTCTCAAAAATGGTACAACAGAATGAGAGTGTAATATGTGAGGGGAACCTGGATTCTTGCTATAGAAGCAAAGCATGGGTATTTGTGGCCACATGCAAGTTCTTTAGCTATGAGCACAAGGACTGGGTAAACTCTATCTGAGAAAACATTTATATTAAGTTTTCATCATCTCATTTCCATAAGAAAACTTAGATCATTTTTAACAAAAGAAAACAAGAATATGAAAAACTTTAGTTTTTATATGTTGCACTGGTTCATTAAGAATTAAAATATTAATTATTAATTAAATATTTATTTTAGGAGAACTAAAGATGAACACTTTTTAGGTACCTTAAATACAAAGAAAAATCATGATCAAGTTGTTATCTTTACTATATAAAAATGAATATGTTGTCTCAAGAAATTAAAGTAGTAATCAGGATTTTTCTACAAAACTTGACCATTACAAATCTCTCTTCTTTTTTTCTATTTTTCTATATAAGGCTCATATCTTCTTGAACTTCATTCCCAAAAAGGTGACAAAATCAGTGAGAGAAATTGCTTAAGATAATGTTAAGTAGAAAATAGCAGAACTATATTTTAAAGACCAAAACAAATGTTGGGTGCAGTGGCTGACACCTTGTAATCCCAGCATTTTGGGAGGCCAAGGCAGGAAGATCACTTGAGCCCAGTAGTTCGAGACCAGCCTGGAAAACATAGTGAGACTCTCTCTCCATTAAAAAAAAAATTAAAATTAAAATTAAAATAAAAACCTGCTAAAAACAAACAAAACTCTGACTGATGTTTCTCCAGAGAAGCTGGATATTTCATTTATTGCCTGATTCTAACATCCTCTTCATTGATTTTTGTCAAGATGAGTCAGAAACCTTCTCTAATCTCAAAATAAAATGGAACATCTAAATTATCTACATACGTAGCTCACATATACTCATATTGCTACCAAGATGGGCTCACAAAAGATGACCTGCCATAGTGCATGAGCTGTTATAATAAACAATTCTTTCTGAGCACCTGTTCAGATAAAGGCAGCCATAGGCCATTACCTTGTATACAATTTGCTTTCTATACTATGTTTATTCATTCAACAAGTAATTTCTAGGATTCTGCTATGTATGAAACATACCACCAGACACTAAGGATATAAAGATGAGAAAGATGAGTCTAATGGAAAAAGTCCCTGACATCCTGAATAATACAGAACCCTAACCTACCTCACTAAAAACTGCTAAATGGAATTAGTGTCTCAACCTAAGACAACTGTCTGTGGACTATTCAATGGCTAATATAGTGGTCAGATGAGGCAAGTTTGCTCATTTGGGGAGCTCTATATCATTTTTGGCTAGCAGAACAAATTAGATACTTCTCTGAGAGGGTAAGTTCTCTGTTTGGCAGAGCACCCTAGGATTGTGTCTACTGTAGGAACCCCTGTGTCACATCTATTATTATTTAGAATCATTGGGTCGCGTAATATGAATATTAATTCATTTATTAAGCATGCATTTGTTGAAAAGTTACAAGATGCCGGGCACTACGCTAAGAGTGAAGAAATTAATCAAATGAAACTCACTTTATTTCTGTGTTTTAGGAATTTACAGAAATTCCAAGTAGATTATATTTGTACAGAATGAAAACATGAAGATTAGGAGACAGCAGAGAAAAAATGATACTGGAATTCAGAAATGAGAGGCCTGGATTTGAAGATCTGAGGAATGATGCAAGAAGAGAGTAAGCTTATGTAGGATTTGAGTGTAGAAATTAAGGCAATGGTATTCCAGGCAGAAAATATCACCGTAAGAGAACACAAGTTTGGCAGGAGTAAATTGTATGTGACCAAGAGTCTTGGGAAATGAGACTTGTTGACAGTTTAGATGGGGATAGATTCAAAAGAATTTTGCTTGACCACTGTAATGCTGTTTTTCTGTGTATAATGGCTGCATTGAGATAAAATTCACGATATACAATTCACTCATTTTAAATGTACAAATCAATGGTTTTTAGTATATTTACAGTTGTGCAGCCACCAATACAATTGGTTGTAGAACATTTTCTTCACTCCTAAAGGAAACCTCATACCGTACCATTAGTAGTCACTTCCCATTTACCTCCAGTTCATTCCCCTGTTGGGTCTCACAACCTAAATCTACTTCTGTCTCTATGTATTTGCATATCTGTATATTTTATTTTAATGGAATCATACACTACGTGGCATTTTGTGTCTAGCTTTTTTCACTTAGCAAAAAATTTTCAAGTTGCCAGTGGTGCAGCATGTATCAGCACTTCATAGAATCTGATTTTTTTTATTTTTTTTTTGAGGCAGAGTCTCACTCTGTTGCCTGGGCTGGAGTGCATTCATGTGATCTCAACTCACTGCAACCTCCATTTCCTGGGCTTAAGCGACCCTCCTGCCTCAGCGTTCCCACTCTATGTTTAACCCATTGAGGACATGAAAATCTGTCTTCCAAAGTGGCTCCAGCATTTTATATTTCGAGCAGCTATGTATGAGGACTAATATTTCTTCACATCCTCACCAACACTTGTTATTAAGCATGTTCTAGATGATAGACATGCTAGCCATGTTAGTGAGTGTGAAGTGTATCCCATTGTGGTTTTCAATTTATTTCCCTAATTTGAGCATTGTTTCATGTGCTTACTGAACACTTGTTAATTTTCTCTGGAGAAATGTCTCCTCAGATCCTGTATCCATTTTGGAAATGGTTTATGTATCTTTTTTATTGTTGCGTTTTTATACATTCAAGCTGTTTTATACATTCTAGATACTGGTCTCTTTTCAACTATATGATTTGTAAATATTTTCTCCCATTCTTTCTGTTCCCTTTTCATTTTCTACATGATGTCCTTTGAAGCACAACAGTTTTCAATTTGATGACATTTAGGGTATCTACATTGTTGCTTTTGCTTTTGGTATCATAGCTAATAAAATTTCTAACTAAAGATCATGAGGATTTACTCCTATTTTTCTTGAACCAGGCATGTAGGTTTAGCTCTTACATTTAGGTCTATTATCCATTTCCAGTATATATATGTATATATACACACATTTTGAGATAACAGGCACAACTGTATTCTTTTCCATGAAGGTAAATAGCCATTCTGTACTAGTGGTTGAAAATATATTCTTCCCCATTGAATTGTCTTAACACACTTGTCAAAAATCAATTAACCAATAAATGTGGGGGTTTTCTTCTACACAACCAATTGTACTTCATGAATCTGTATTTCTATCCGTATTCTAGTGCCCTACTGTCTTGATAACTTTATCTTTGAAGTTTGAAATCAGAAAGTTATACACATTTAACTCTGTTTTTCTAAAAGATTTAGACTACTACTTTTCATTTACATTTTTACATAAATTTTAAGATAAACTTGTCAATTTCTCCAAGCTCACAGATGAGCCTTTTAGAGTGATGTATTGAATGTGTAGATTATTTTGAGGAATATTGCCATATTAACAATATTAAGTCCTACCATCCACAAACAGAAGGTATCTTTCAATTTAGGATTTCTTTCAACTATGTTTAAGAGGATTCAGAGTGCAAGTTTTGCACGTTTTTGGTTAAATTTATTTTTAGGCTTTTTTTTATTTTATGCTACTTTAAGTGGAATTGTTTTCCCAAGTCCATTTATGCATAGTTGATTCCCAGTGTGAAAAAATATTATGGATTTTTGTACTTTGATCTTGTACCCTGCAATGTTGCTGAATTCATGTTAGGTCTAGTACTATTTAGTGAATTCCTTAGAATTCTGCAAACATAAATAGCTTTATTTCTTGCTTTTCAATATGGATGCCTTTTACTTCTTTTGCTTGCCGAATTGTACTAGCTAGAACTTCCAGTACAATATTGGACAGAAATAGCTAGAGCAGACATTCTTGTCTTATTCTTCATCTGAAGGGGAAAGCTTTCAGCCTTCCAGTATTAAGTGCTATGCTTGCGGCGGTTTTTTATACATTTCATTTATCAGGTTGAGGAGGTTTCCTTTTATTCTAGCTTTACTTATTTGTATTTTGATGAAAGAATGTTGGGTTTCTTTGAAAAGTTTTTACTGTGTCTACTGAGATTTTTTTCTTCTTTATCCTATAGACCTGGTATATTAATATTAATGAATTTTTGAATGTTAAACTACCCTTATATTCCTGAGATAAATTCCAATTGGTGATAATATTATCATTTTTCTATGTTATTGGAGTCAGTATGCTAATATTTTGTTGAGGATTTTTGCATATGTAAATATAAACTCTATACTGTTCATTTCTTGTAATGTCTTTGTTGGGTTGTGGTATCAGAGTGGTATTGGCCTCACAGAATGAATTATGACATATTACCTTTTCTCATTTTTTGGAAGAGTTTGTTAAGAATTATTATTAATTATTTTCAGAATATTTGTTAGAATTTATCACTGAAGCTACCTGGTTCTGAGATTTTCTTTGTAGAAAGGTTTCTAAATTACTAATTCAATTTCTTACATGTTGTAGCCATTTTTGGATTTTTGTTATCTTTTTCACTCAGTTTTGGCATTTGTGTCTTTCTCAGGATATGGAAATGTATCGAAGTTATCTAAGGCATTGGTATATAATTGTTCAGAATATTGCTTTATAATCCTGATCATGACTGTGTTAATAGTGATGTCTCCGATTTCATTCCTGACTACAATAATGAGAGTCTTTCTTTTTTTCTACCTAGGTAAAGGTCTGTAAATCCTGTTGATCTTTTCAAGAAAGCAAACTTGATTTTGTTTTCTCTTGCATTGCTTTTCTACACCATAAATCGTTAACTTCTGTTTTATGCTTTTCTTTTTTTCTGTTTGTTCCAGGCTTGGTTTGTTCTTTTTTCCAGTATATTGATGTAGACAGTTAACTTATTGATTTGATTTTTTTAAATTATATGCATTAATTCTACAAATTTCTTCTAAATACTGTTTTAGGTGCATCTCATAAACTGACATGTTTCATTTTATTTTCATACTACTCAAATCATAATCTAATTTTTCTTGGGATTTTGTTGTTCACTCATTAATTATGCAGATTATGTTGTTAAATTTCCACATATTTGCCAACTCCCCAAATTTACTTCTGTTGTTGATTTATAATTCAATAGAAATTAGAACAATGGAAGTAACTGCAGAACATACTACGTATGATTGTGATTCCTTTAAATTTATTGGGGCTTACTTTACAGGCTAACTTATGGTGTATCCAGGATAATGTTTCATATGCACTTGATGAGAAAGTGTATACCACTCTTGTTGGTGGAATGTTCTGCAGAAGTCTTCCAAGTCTAGTTGGTTTAGACAGTTGTTCAAATGTTTATTTATTTGTTCATTTTAAACTTAGTGGCTCTTTCTATATTTGAAAGTGTGTTATTAAACTCTCCAACTATTTTTGTTGAATTGTCTATTTTTCCCTCTAATTATGTCAGAGCAGACTCCATGAATTTTGGAGTTCTTTTTGGGTGAATATGGAATTACTTTATTTCTAGATTTACTGGTAAGTGTATCATTATAAAGTGTTACTTTTTTGTAGGAACATTTTTATCTTAAACTCCATTTTGTCTGATGTTTGTACAGCTGTTCTTGCTTCCTTATGTTTGCTTTTTGTATGATATATAATTTTCTATCCTTTTGCTTTTAGCCTATTTATATCTTTAAAACTAAATTGTGTCTCTATATATTTGGAATCTTTTTTTTTTAAATTCAGTTTTCCAATCTCTATCTACCTTTTGATTAAATTGTTTAATATGTTCACTGTATTAGTTTGTTCTCATAGGATTTATAAAGACATACCTGAGGCCGGGCGTGGTGGCTCACGCCTGTAATCCCTGCACTTTGGGAGGCCGAGGCAGGCGGATCACGAGGTCAGGAGATCGAGACTGCCCTGGCTAACACGGTGAAACCCCGTCTCTACTAAAAATACAAAAAATTAGCCGGGCTTGGTTGCAGGCGCCTGTAATCCCAGCTACTTGGGAGGCTCAGGCAGGAGAATGGCCTGAACCCAGGAGGCCAAGCTTGCAGTGAGCTGAGATCGCACCACTGCACTCCCACCTGGGTGACAGAACAAGACTCAGTCTCAAAAAAAAAAAAAAAAAAAAAAAAAATACCTGAGAATGGAAAATTTATAATGGAAAGAGGTTTAACTGACTTACAGTTCCACATGGCTGGGGAGACATGACAATCATGGTGGAAAGCAAAGAGAAGCAAAGTCATATCTTACATGGTGGCTGGCAAGAGAGCACGTGCAGGGAAACTCCCCTTTATAAAACCATCAGATCTCATGAGACTTATTTGCAATCATGAGAACAGCAAGGGAAAAGCTATCCCCATGATTCAATTACCTCCTACCGGGTCCCTCCCATGACACATGGGAATTATGGTAGCTACAATTCAAGATAAGATTTGAGTGGGGAGAATAGCCAAACCACATTATGCACATTTAATGCTATTGATATAGTTGATTTTATCCGCCATTGAAGTTTTGGTTTTCTATATATCTCATGTATATTTTATTCCTCATTTCTCTTTTAACCTCTTTTCCATGTGGTGACTCCAATATGACCTTTTTTTTTAGCCATTCTAAAGTTAGTTGGGTTATGTTCTGCCTAACCCTGTTGAGTAGTTGATTATCGTTATGTTACAATTACTTGTTTAGGCCAACAGTTTGCTAACCAAAATTTCCAACAGAGTATATATAAATCCCTAAGAGTTGAATCAAAATAATGCATGAGGGCCGGGCGCGGTGGCTCACACCTGTAATCCCAGCACTTTGGGAGGCCGAGGCAGGTGGATCATGAGGTCAGGAGATCGAGACCATCCTGGCCAATATGCTGAAACCCTGTCTCTACTAAAAATACAAAAAAAATTAGCCAGGCATGGTGGCAGGTGCCTGTAGTCCCAGCTACTCGGGAGGCTGAGGCAGGAGAATGGCGTGAACCCGGGAGGCGGAGCTTGCAGTGAGCCGAGATCGCGCCACTGCACTCCAGCCTGGGCGACAGAGAGAAACTCTCTGTCTCAAAATAGTAGTAGTAATAATAATAATAATAATGCGTGATTCAGAATGTCACCATTCAAAAACCCATTTTATACAAGATTTTACATATATTTCATTATGCATAGATAACAATAAGATTATTTATTGTGTTGTCATATTTTATTTAGTACTTCCCTCATTTTCTTTTTTTTTCTTTTTTTTTTTTTTTGAGACAAAGTCTCACTCTAGATAACCCAGGCTGAAGTGCAGTGGCACAATCTAGGCCTACTGCAACCTCCACCTCCCAGGTTTAAGCAATTCTCGTGCCTTAGCCTCTTGAGTAGCTGGGACTACAGGCATGAGCCACCACGCCCAGCTAACTTTTTTTTTTTTTTTTTTTTGAGACGGAGTCTTACTCTGACCCCAGGCTGGAGTGCAGTGGCATGATCTCACCTCACTGCAAGCTCCATCTCCCGGGTTCACGCCATTCTCCCGCCCCAGCCTCCCGAGTAGCTGAAACTATAGGCACCCACCACCATGCCTGGCTAATTTCTTTTGTATTTTTAGTAGAAACAGGGTTTCACCATGTTGGCCAGTATGGTCTCGATCTCCTGACCTCGTGATCCACCTACCTCGGCCTCCCAAAGTGTTGGGATTACAGGCGTAAGCCAACGTGCCTGGCCACTTTTTGTATTTTTAGTAGAGACAGGGTTTCACGATGATGACCAGGCTGGTGTCAAACTCCTGGCTCAAGTGATCTGCCTGCCTTAGCCTCCCAAAGTGCCAGGATGACAGGCGTGAGCCACCATGCCCGGCCAGTACTTTCCTCATTGTCATAGAGTGCATCTTAAAAGACAAACATAAACAAATATCTAGTAATAATAGTGGTTATAATTTTTATTTATTACAGTACTTAGAATATTCTATGCACAATAAGAAAAGATTTCCTCTGGGTCCAATTAGTTGATTACATCTTGCATTTGAATTAGAGTGATGTATTAATTATAGTTTGATTCCATGAATATTTACCTTGTCCCAGATACTAAATTTTGATTTACTTGGATTTCAAAAATACATAACCTCATTGTAATTTCATTTTTAAAAATAAAATGCAAACTCAGTTTATCAGAATTTTAAAAATTGAATTTTCAAGCATTTTGTTCTTATGCTATAAAAAAAGTGTACAAACACAACCCACATGTAAAGACATTAGCAGTCTATCATTTCTAAGGTCACATGTTTCTCCTCTTTTCAGTTACATATACAAAACAGTTGGAAAATTAAGCTTTTTGGAATGTTATTGCCCCTACCATCTTAGCAATGAGATTATTATAAATTCACCTCTAATGGGAGTGGAACTGATATAACAAAAAGATGTTAACCAGCTGTTATTTTTACGTCAATATCTTTCTGTAGGCTACACAAATAAGCTGTCTTTTGAAATCTGATGAACAGCAGATACTTACAGAGAAACATAAAATATAATGAATTTCATTATATGCTGTGGATTTTCAGTTGAAGAAAAGATCTTTAAGATTTTAACATTTTATGACGTTATGCTTTTTGTTAGTGTTTTACTGCAGAAATACATTATTATTTGCAGATTTCCTGCTCTAAAATTATAAAAACATATTGTAATAAATAATATTCTGAGCAATTGATCAATGTGTCTGAACTTTTTAAAATGAATTTTCATAAAGTGTGATACAAAATATTTTTAAATGTTATTTAGTGAAGTATAGACCTTTAAAAAATAGGTCTGGCAATTTTCTTGTTAAGTCTAGTTTTTGATATGTTATTTTTCTTTGAATATTATAAATGTAATCTTTCTGCCATTACATTTATAACTGCTTATGGTCATATAAAATGTTTTTAATTCTACGTTTTAGTTATGTTAACAGTCATCTTATTGAATGTTCTTATGATTTGCAATACGTTGTCTGTTGTTTTGATTGGATGTGCTAGGTGTGCAATGACATTAACAGCACACATAGATACATATTTTCCCTCTTTGAGAATACCTAATTCTTTTATTTTGATTTAATGTCTTCATACACTGTCTAAAACTTCCTGAAGGAAATGTTAATCATAGTGGTAGAAATTCCCTTGTCTTCTTCCTAATTTATTTTAGAACAATTTTATATTTCACAACAAATCAAGAACTTAGGTATTATGTTCATTAAGAGTTCTCATGTTCCTATTTTGCTTCCAGATTAATTTTTAGTTATAAATAATTTTAGTTTTCATGAAATGGTTTTTGTGGGTACTGTCAAAGTGGATATATATATATATATATACATATATATAGTTCTTTATTAATCTGTTGAATTAAATTAGATTGTCTTAATTTTGCTCTTTTTATTCCTGGAATAATACCACTTTATTACACTACTACTGAAATTTATTTTACTTAGCTTCTTAAAAATTCTATTTAAGTACTTTTTTTAAGTATGTTTTATTGGTATTTTTCTTTCCATTTGTGAGGTAGTGGTTTAAAGAGTGCATGTCTATATTTTCTTCTTAAATGTTTGAAACAACACATAAAATCACTTCATCCTTCACCCTCCACCTTTTTATTGTAAAAGTTAAATATATACACATACACACGGAGTAAGAGAAATAATGTAACACTTATTTTCTGACCATGCAAAATAGATATTTTGCGTTCACTAATATTTGGCAATTTTATCTCTTTAACTTTGGCCTTAGATTTTTTAAAAACATTATAACAAATTATTTTTGATTTGGCAGTGAAGTATTTGGATTTTTAAAGTACACAGACATCATTTCTTTCTGAAAATGATTTTTTTTAACCCATATGCCCTTTGTGTATTCTTTCTAGGTTTCCTTCTTTTGCTAGACCACCAGTACAGTATCAACAAATACTGATGATAGAAGTATTTTTCTCTAGTTTCTAGTCAAAATGCTAGTAATGTTTCACCATTAGTTTTATATTTTGTTCAATATAAGTTTTTAATATATTTTATTGTGGTTAAAAACATATGTGATATTTACTATTTTAAACATTTGTAAATACACAGTTCAATGGCGTTGAGTACATTCACCATGTTGTGCAAGCATCACCACTGTCTAATTCTAGAACCTTTTCATCACCCTATCAGAAACTCTGTGGATACTGAGTCTGAGCTGGAAGTAACTTTTAGTGAAGGGCAACATGGACTGGTGTATACTAGCTATATGTGCAAAGTGTTATGGTAACAAGAGCAAGAAGCAAATGAATTTGATTGACTGGTTTGAGAAAATACCAGAGGAGATGTGAAATAAGTTTTGTCTTTGAAATGTGAGCAGACTAGCAATAGGTGAAGAAAATGGCAAAGCATATTACAGGTCATAGAAACATTAGAAACAAAGTCCAAAAGGAACTGAAGCCAATGCTAAGTTTATGAAACTGGATGCAATCCAGTCAACAATGGGGGAGGAGAGTAGATAAAATTGCAAGAAGTGAGATCTTAGAGGATTTTGAAAACCATATGAGAGTTAGATTTTATTCTGTTGGTCCCAGGAAGTTTATTTGTTATTTTTCACCTGTTGCATGAGGCCAAAGTACCTCTGTTTTTGGAGGCCATTACCGCAGCATTGTAGGGACAGAAAGGAGGTAAAGAGACAAGTGGGACCAATGTCACCATTGGGAAGCACTGACACCCGGCCGTGGCAGTAGAAATGGAAAGAATGACACAGAGGGTATTTTAGAATCAGACTCAATGCACCTGGACATCTCCTTTGCCCCTCACAGTCCCTCACTCACCTTTCTTCCTCACCTGCCTTGCCAGTCCTCTTGCAAACTGCTGCTCTCCTCATTCCTCCAGTCATTGAAGCAAAACCTCCCTATAGCCCAATGTTGATCATACTATTCTCATACTTGAAAGTACTGCTGTCGCTCCTCCGTAACAGAGAAATATAATCTTATTTTTTAAACTTATTCAAGAGTCATAATGATCTAACTCTATTACCTTTGCAGACTTGTCACATTTCTAAATGTATCTTGTTTCAATAAAAGTAGACTCTAGCTCTAGGACTACTCTTCATTTTCTGCTTTCTGTTGCCTTTGTTCCACAAAATAAAGTCCTACTAATACTTAAAACCTCAACTCAAATATTACCTCTTTAATAAACGTGCATGAAAAGTATTCAGTTAGGTATACACTCTTCTAAATTCTTATGGTGTTCTGCTCTCTTTTTTTTCTCATGCGAATAGTTACTGTATATATGGTATCCCATATAGGATTTCCATATGACATCTATGTCTTAATTTCAAAGCCAAGTCTCTCATAGAATAGATGCTTACAAACATTTAACAAATTAAAGAATTAGTACACCTGTTTGTGTTCCATTATATTCAGTGTAAAGTCCAGATTACAGCAGCCTAAAATGCCATGCCTGACCTGGGCTTCCTATCTCTCCAACCTCATCTACCACCAATTACATTTTTATTGGGCATCCACACCAAGTTTGTGCCCACATTAGGACTTTTATATTCACTACTTCCTCTGTAGGATGCTCAGCTACTAGGAGGATCCTCACAACTCTTTTAATTATTCAGACCTCGCCTTCCTCACTGAGGCCTTCCTTGACTGCCCCAATTACACTCAATCACATCAGGTCTTTCTTTTCATTTTTTAAATTATCACTACCTAAATTGTCTTTTAAACTTTTAAAGTATTATTAATTTTCCCTCTACCTTTTCTGAAATCTAAGCTCTGCTAGAGCAGAGATTGTGTTTTTCATGGCCACCTATGTATTATTGGGTCTGTAATAGTTTTTAATCCTCAGTACTCTATACGTTTGTTGAATTAATTACATGTATCACACCTTTCAAATTCTTCTTCTAACTAAATCTAAAATGAGTAGTAAGCTGGAAATGGGAGTTTAAAAAGTGAGAATAATTTTCTCCTGACTAACTTAGTTTCTCCTAATCCTACTGCAGGGGATCAGTTGATCAAATTATTTTAGAGGAAATTTTGTTTAAGGGTTCATGACATATCCAATGGCCATAGTGACTGAATCAGACATTCCCAGTTGTAATTCACCAGTGAGCTGAAATTCTATAATTAATTATCTTTCCATTTGAGAGAACATGTTACCATTACATGAAGGTCAGTCCCAGGAACTGGTTTTCAAGGCAGGTTTAACTTGCATACATTGGCCAGATGCAGTGGCTCACACCTGTAATCTCAGCACTTTGGGAGGCCAAGGTGGGCGGATCACCTGAGCTCAGGAGTTCGGGACCAGCCTGGGCAACATGGTGAAACCCCATGTTTTGTATTTTGTAAAAATACAAAAATTAGCCAGGCGTGGTGGCATGAGCTTGTACTCCAGGAGAATCACTTGAACCAGGAGGCGGAGGTTGCAGTGAGCCCAGATCAGGCCACTGCACTCCAGCCTGGGCAACAGAGTGAGACTCTGTCTGAAATAAATAAATAAACTACATTATATATAATACGTTTCTGCAATAGTGCTACTTCTTTCCCATTTCCAACTCTTCTATTATCCTTTTTGTTTGGTTTTAAACATAACAATTCTTTATCTTCTACAAATAAATATTTTAATTTTATAATCTCTTAGTTTTTTATTAGTTATAATCAGTTAGGGATATTACAAGTCACATAGAAAGTTTGTTCACACTTAAATGATAATACCTGTGATCAATGAATCTTAGAGCAAAAGATGAGGAAAATCACATTATCTTTTTAGCCCCTCTGAAAGTTTCCTCTGTGAAAGCAATAGTGAATATGTCCTTTATCCTTATCTATTTTAAACCAACAAAAATTCAGTATAAATCAGAGGTGTCCAACCATCACATTAACAACCCAAAGGTTAATACTTAATAACAACAGGTGTATACAATGAGCACTAACAATGCTAGACACTTTGCACACTTTCTTTCATTTAATTTTCATAACATCCCAGTGAGTTTATATTACAAACATCCTATTTTAAAATAAGAAAACTAAAGTATTGTGAAGGTTAAAAAATTACAAAGGTAATTTGGCAATCTTTTTAAAGATAGTCTCTTGTTTAAATTCATGTTCTTAAATGTTAAGCCACACTGTAATTTTATTACAACCATGCCAGCAAAAAGGAGTGCGACAACATTTTCAAAGGTCAACCAGTGGTTATCCACAGTTCTAGTTATTGGGTAATATTCTAAACATGCCAAAAGTGACCTGCAAGATTATGCCCCAGAATTAGGACTCAAAATTTTCATTATTCAAACACATATTTCTGTTAATACACAGTATGTGCCTATGTTATGAACTACATACATTCCCTTGCAATCCTTGATATAAGACCATAAAATTTTCATTAATTTCCAGTTTTACCCAGAGTACCACAACACCTCAATGCTAACTAACTAGTAAGGAATGTGGGATGTAGAGGAGGGAATTACTGTATGCCAGCTCACACTGAAATATACATCAACTCACATATATGCATACATGCACATATACATATATACATATACACATTTAAAATAGATGACAAAATGAAATTAAGATATTATCCATTTTACGCAGATAAGCAAGAAATAGTCACAATAACATAGGCCTTCAACAAAGGGCCAAATAAAAGAGAAGCAGATAATAAATAATTCATAGAAGGATAGGAAGTAACTGCCCTACACTGGGGTGAACAGAGAAGTCCCCCTCTGTGTGCGGTAATTTAGCTGGGTCTGCTAAGGCCATTTCAGAGGCAAGCGCAGTTGTAAAAGCAGGTGCAAAAAGTGGGGGGGAAGTACTAAAGTAATATCATGTAATTAGTTGCCCAAGAAAAGGCAATAGCACAGTTAAACACAACTGACAAAGAGGATCTGCTTTGCCTTTTAATTCCTTTTGATCTTTTCTTTTTAGCTGTTTTTCAAAAAAAAGAGATTCAGTATTTTTCAGATTTGACATTTATAAACTAAAATATCAATTTCATTTTAGGTTATTCAATATCATCCTTCACCTGAAATTCATCTTCTTATAGATTTTAAATAATTAAAACAAAACTGTATATTAGTATTGACTCCCCAAGGTGTCCCACTTCTGTCTTTTTCCTTTTAATTCCTGGAATAATCAAGAGATTTGAAAAACAGTGTTATGAAACAGGGTGATTATAAATTTTCTACTACGTTTAGGAGAAAAATAAGCTGATTAATAGTTTATGTCTGTCATTTTATATAGCAGCTTGGGATAGCATTTTCCCTGAATTATTAACAACAAATATAAGCTTGACAAGTCAAATAAATAATTAAACAAGAACCATCTGAGATACATTTGATGCTAAATTGGATAGAGGTACTGTGGTGTAATTAAAACTGCAAATATTATAGTAGTAAGGGAAACTCAACTTAACTGACTCCATCTTGCTTCTACCAGTCTAGATTGCTTTTGCTCATTCCTGTGAAAGCCATAATAGTCCTTTCCTGTTCCCTTCCTTGTTGAAAAATTGAAACTGCATTTGAAAGGTTAACAAAAGGTCACAAGGTTAGAATTATGGCAGGCGCTGAACTTTCCTAAAGAATGGGCATGGTTAAACAGTAACTATTCATTGCTTATTTAGCTTGCTTTTCTACAAGTTGCTTTCAGCTCCAGAGTCACGTAACCAGAGGTCACAAGATTTATTACTTCCCCAACTGCTCCTATAGATAACATTACTATTGTGAAACCTAAAGAACTGGTCTTTGAGATATTTTTCAGATTAAGCTTTTTGGCAAACCAAGACACACTGCCTAGTCCTGAGACCCCCCCATCTCAGGAGCTGACTCAGACAATTGAGGCATCCCTGTGATTTCATCTCTAGTCAATAGTTTCAGTTCCCCAGCCCTCTGCAGGCCAAAGTATCCTTAAAATCCCCGGCCTCTGAATTCTCAGGGAAGTGGATTTGAGAAATTTCTCCCATTCTCCTTGCCTGGCTGGCCCTGTGATAATTAAACTCTATCTTTCTTGCAACACCTGCTGTTCTCAGTGCATTGATTTTTTTCATGGAAGGCAGATAAGAAGAACCCATTGGGCTATGACATAATGAGAAATATATCTGGTTTTTGTCCTTAATTCCCAGCCCAGAGCTCCTAAAATCCTTAGAATTTCCCTGAGTGGTAGGAGTGTCTTTTGTTATTCATAAGGAGCCCCTTTTGATCACATCAGAGTTTATGCTAATGAGATTTACTTAGGATGGGACACTTAGATATCCTCAGGATGAAAGGGTTGCAAATGATTAAAGGGTTGGAACTTTCAGCCCTACCCAGGAACCTTGGGGAAGCAGGGCTAGGGAGACTGGAAATAAAGTTCTATAAAAACTCTCCAACAACAATATCGGATGAACTTCTAGATTGGTAAGCACGTTGAAATACTTGGAGGGTGGCACTCCTGGAGAGGGCATAAAGAAGATATAAGACTATCTTGATTTGCAGATTACATGTTTGCCTATATAGAAAATCCCAAAATAGCTATCAAAAAAAATTATTGAACCAATAAATGAGTTCAGCAATATAATGGGATATAGAATAAAATGCAATAACATTTATAATTACCTCATATAGGATAAATACTTATGTATAAATCTAAAAATACATGTACAAATCTATATAATTTAAATTACAAAATGCTGATTAAAAGTTGATATGCCTGTAATCCCAGCACTTTGGGAGGCCGAGGCAGGCAGATCACGAGGTCAGGAGTTTGAAACCAGCCTTACCAACATGGTGAAACCCCGTCTCTACTAAAAATACAAAAATTAGCTGGGCGTGGTGGCGCATGCCTGTAATCCCAGCTACTCAAGAGGCTGAGGCAGAACTGCTTGAACCAGGAGGCGGAAGTTGCAGTGAGCTGGGATCATGCCATTGTACTCCAGCCTGGGCGACAGAGCCAGATTCTGTCTCAAAAAAAAAAAAAGTAAAAATAAAAATAAAAGTTGATATGTCTACAGTGGTCACAACAGGTGAACCAGATAGGCCAGCCCATTCCCCACACCGCATATTCTGATATCCTGCTCACGATAGCAAAGTAAATCCTAGGACAGGACTCATCTCCTACTCCACAGATTACATGCCTAGAATTACAGTCCTATTCTGCTGCAGTGTCAGCATACTCACGGTCAGCATGAGCAAGGTCTCTACCTGCAACAGTGAGTGGGCCAACCACCCAGAGTTGCAGTATCGAAAGAGTCTGGCAGGATCCACTCCCAGCTAGTTCCCACTGGGAAACCTAACTGACCTGCAGGCAGCACAGAGACGTAAAGCACAGCAGAATATAACTGCCAAGGTTCTGAGAACTAAACTGTCTTTGAAACTAAAACTTACAAAACTAATACAGGACCTACATGTAAGCCTAATAATGTGACCCCCTGCTAAAATAGAAGTTTTAAATAGGATCATGAGTATCCCATGAAAATGTGCAAAATGTAAAGGACAGAACTGAAAATCTCTTGTAGTACCAAGAACTAAGAAAAGCACAACTTGACAGAGAAAAAAAATCTATCAACATCAACTCTGAGATTATTCACATGTTGAATGATATGACCAGGATTTCAAAGCAGTCATCACTAAATTGCTTTAGGAAGCAGTTACAAATTGTCTTGAAACACATGAAGAAAAATTGAAAATCTTATAAAAGAAATAGAGTTATAAAAAATAAATGAATGAAAATGTTAGAACTGAAAAATATAATAGCCAAATAAAAACCCATCTAGATGTTCTCAAAAGTAATGATGACACAGGATAAAATCAGTTAACTTGAGGAAAGATCAATAGGTTACTCAACCTGAGCAGTCATATTACCATTAGATTTGCAATTCTAATACTCTTCCTCCCCAGAAATCTCTAGGCTTAGATGTTTTCACCAGCAAATTTAAAGAATTAACAAATTTGCTCACTCTTTCAGTACACAGAAAATAAAGGAATGCTTCTCACTCATTTTGAGGCCAATATTGCCGGTTAAACAAACCATACAAAAAAACAGTAGGAAAAAATACTACAGACTAATATCTCTCATGAACTTAGATGTCAAACCTCTCAACAAAATATTACAAATTGAATTTATGAAGTATAACCATCATGACCAAATGGGATTGGTTTCAAGTATGTGAGAGTGATTGCATATCTGAAAATCAATCAATGCAATTCAACATAACAGACTGAGGAAGAAGAATCATACAAGCATATCAACTAATATAAAAAATTTTGAAAAAATCCAATACCCATTTATGGTAAAAATTCTCAGCAAACTAGGGATAAAATAAAACTTGCTCAACTTGATAAACATCATCTACAAAAATACCTACAACAAAACATTATACCTAATGAGCTTATACTAAGACCAAGGCATGAATTTCTGCTATCACTACTCTTGTTCAATTTAAGATTGGAAGCTCCAGCCATTACAATAAAGCAAGAAAAGGAAACAAAAAGTACCCTGATTGGAAAGGAAGAAATAAAACTGTCTCTATTTATAGATTACATGTTTGCCTATATCGAAAATCCCAAAACATCTATCAAAATATTACTGAACCAATAAAAGAGTTCAGCAAGATAGTGAAATACAAAATAAAATGCAATACCATTTACATTTGCCTCATATAAGATAAATACTTAGGTATAAATCTAAAAATACATGTACAACTCTATATGCTTTAAGTTATAAAATGCTGATTAAAGAACTCAAAGAAGACAGAAATAACTGGAGATACTTACCATGTTTATATATTGAAAGACAGCATAATAAAGATCTCAATTGTCCCCAAAGATGTAGAGGTTTAATGTATTCCCATCAAAAACGCAGCAATTATTTTTTGGATATAGAAAAGCCTATTCTAGAATTTATACGGAAAGGGATTAGCCTTATAACAGCTGAAATGATTTTGAAAAAAAAAGAATAATGTGAGAGGAATAACTCCTACTAATGTCAAAACTTGCCACATACCTATAGTAAAACAGACAGTGTAGTACTACTAAAGAAATGCTCACAGAAATCACTGGGACAGAATAGAGAACCCAGAAATAGACTCGCACAAATATGCACAATAGATTAATGACAAAGGTGCAAAAGAAACTCAGTGAAGGAGGGATACCATTCTAACAAATGATACTGGAACAATTAGACATTCTTAGTCAAAAAAACAAAACAAGCAAACAAAAAACACTTGACCTAACTCTTGCACCTTATAGAAAACTTAACTGGAAATGGATATCAGGCTTAAATGCAAAATGCAAATGCCAGGTGTTTGAAAAAAATAACTAAAACTCTTTGGGACTCAGCCAGGCAAAGAGATTTTATATTTGATACTAAAAGCACAATTCTTTTAAAAAATTATAAATTTGGACTTTACTAGAGGAAAACATTTAATTTTTTATTTAATGTTCTATTTATTAAATGAAAATTACAAATTGGACCTTAATAAAATTAAAAACTTGCATATTGTGAAAACCCATGTAAAGAGGATGAAAACAAGAGTCACAGACTGGGAGAAAATATTTGCTAACCACTTATACATAAAAGGACTATTGTCTATAATTTACGAGCACTCACAAAGGTTGACATTAAAAAAAAAGATAATTCAATCAGAAGAATGGGCAAAAACATACTAGTGGGAATTATAGAAATTATATTATTGAAGACATTACACTATATTTTTATCTGCAAGATATAACAGTTTCTTTTAAAATTAAAAATAGGCTTACCATACAACTTGGCAATTGTGCCCTTGGGTATTTTTCCCAGAAAAACAAAAACTATGTTCACACAGAAATGTGTCCGTGAAAGTTTATAGCAATATTACTAATCATAGCAAAAAATTAGAAACTACATACATATCACCTCTTGAGGTGGGAATGTTTAAAGAAACTGTGATACACATCTGTACCATGAAATAATACTCAGCAATAAAAAGGAATGAACTATGGATACACACAAAAACTTGCATAAACCTCTAATAAGTTATACTGAATGACAAAAGCCAACATCAAAAGTTTAACACTAAGAATATGATCTGACTTACATAGGGCTCTTGAAATAACACAGTTATAGAGATGGAAAGCAAGACTAATGGTTGTCAGCATTTAGAGTGGGAGAGCCTGGGGGTGTGGCTACCAAGGAGCTTATGGTGGTAGTTACAGCTTCCTTCACACCATGTCCTCCAGGCCACTGGTGATAAAATTGTGATAAAATTGTATCCAATTGTATCACAAATGAATGCATTTATAAATGGTAAAATCTGAGCAAGCTCTGTGAATACTCCCAATGTCAGTCACTGGGATTTGATATTATACTATAGTTACACAAGGTGTTAACATAGGGAGAAGTTGGGAAAAGGGTGCAAGGGACTACCCTGTACATTTGTTTGAAACTTCCAGTGAATCTAGAAGTCATTCAAATTTAAAAATAACAAAAAAAAGCTAATTGTACTATAAGCTACATAGAATCAACTTTTCACGGTAAAGGTTTAATCAACTTTGAATTGCTTTATTGTCTTCACTGAATCCTAATAGAACATCTTTATTAGGTCCTATTATCTGTCAGACACCTACAGTCTCTAAATTAATCCTTCCAAAAAATATTGCTCCATCCTATATGAGGAATGATGTAAAAATCAAAGTATTCTGATGTAATGGAATGATATTTTCTTCTAATTTTTAAACTCATGCTTTCATATCTATAAATATGTTTATCTCTGTGAATTTTTACTCTTTTAAAACATCTCAAGTTGTGATCTTTATTTTCTCATTTTAAAAGCAAAGTGATTATAATTCTAAGGATCTTTTAAACACTATGGTTACATGTAACATGAAGAAGTGTCAGTGGTAAGAGCTGAAGGAGAAAAATGTTTGAACGGCATATATGTTGTGGAGGAGAAATGAGTAGTTACGAATACTTGTCTCCTGCAGGAGCAAACTAAATTATCTAACTCAAAGTTTCCATCTTCCATCTTTTCAAATATGAGCATATTTCTTTTGCCCTGAAATAACAGTCTCAGGTCAATCTGAAAATAAAAAAAGAAGTTTACTGCTGATGTGTCACATTATTCTTTGAGTACAGGATGAGAACTGAGGAAGTGCTAGGGGCTTGGCAGCTGGCTTCTCGTCAGCAAGCCATCTCTTGCTTGGTTGGCAAGATTAAAAATGGTTATTGCCTTAGGAAGTAAGGAGTAGCCTGGAGGAAATGGCCTGAAGGAAGCTAAAATGTAGCACTGTAAAATCAATAATATGGCAGAAAGAAGGTTATTTAGTCAACAGAGGACCTTTGAAACCTCTTTCTGTTCAGAGGGTGCTGTAGCAGCAGTGACAAGTTATAAAGTAAACAAGCTCACCAAAATTTTTGGAATTATTTTAAAAGTCAGTGCTTGTTTTCTGTGTTGTCTCATTACAGCATCCTCAGAGAGAAAGACTTGGGCCTTTCTTCATTTTGTGAGTTCATTTTGTGAGCTTCATTTTGTGAGAGGATGGTTGTGTCACACTAACTAGCATATTACACCTATTTGTTTAATTTAAACCTGAATTTGAGATGATATAATTAAAAATGCAAAGCTAGAGATAAAAGGGCAATAGTGAAGAAAGGTTTTCTTTCACTAGAGAAACTACAGTAAAAAATTATTTTACGTAAACATATACATCCGTGAATGTAGATGGGTGAAACATTGGGACTATCCAATAAGGGAAAGGGTACGAATGTAGGGACTAGTAAGTGGGAATTCCATTTGAACTGAGTAGTAGTATTTTCTGATTAATAGGAGGCCTCATTTGAAGACCACATGTAAAGGGATAGCTACCCATAGAAAAATATCAGGGAAGGCATTATGCAATCTAAGTAATGCTGGGAAAATAAAGCCTTGTAAAGAATGAGATAAATGAACTCAAATTTTCCCAACTATAATGGCTGAGTGATGCCTTCAGAATAACCATTAGCACAGGATGAGCAACTAGAAGAAACCAGTTGATCAGTATGAAAACAAAACACAACTAAACAATAAGCAAGAACTTAACTAGTTAGATCTGTTGATGTCAGAGGGGCAAGGGGAGAAAGACCAATGACATCCAAGCTGTATTGCTGTACCCTAGAGTCAAGGGATCCATTACTAGCTACTAAATTATATAAAAAGGAGAAACAAAAAAGCAGATATATGTGAATGGGTTGATATAAACTCATTAGCCTGCTTTAGAGTCATCTCCAGGACCAAATGTGAGCCTTTCTTAAAAAGGAGAGATTTTTAAACAGGATGTGTATTTATGATGAATATACAGAAGTTGAATATATAGATATAAATTATTAGATGTAAGAAATAAAGGCTTTTTTGATTGCAATGAGATATAGAATATTTATTTCCCTTGCAATCTTTATAGTCTTTGCCTTTATCAGCCTAAATAACAGAGAGAGCCTCTGTAAAGGAGAAGATACGTATTTGGGTATATAGAGCATTGCGATGGGAATATGCATGCTATAGTAAACTATGTGTGTATGCAGAGAGGTAAAGGAAGACAAATGTTTCTAAAGGAAAATAAATGAGGAAGATTACATAATTGTTTTCAAATAATTGTTCTTGGCTACAAAAATCAATAACAAGGGTGCTATGAGTTCAAGGTTGGACAGGCAGTTGCTGGGCAGATGTCCTTGTAGAAATATTTTTTGTTTAAGGTTGCAATGACCTGTGTGTAAGGTTGTGGGTTTTTTTCAGCCTTTTGTGATAGTTTTTGTTATCAGGCACACAAGCATGAGAACACTGTTTTCATGGCCTTCTCCAGCTCTATTTGTCTATTTTTGTTGTTGTTGTTGTTGTTGCTTTTCTTAACATTAGTAACACCATTTTGATTCTGACAACTTTCACACCTTGATGAAGTTTAGTGACAGGCCCTTCAAGAGATAGAAGAAGAGGAAAATTCATTTCTGGGGACTGTAATTCTCCAGTGCTCTAGTCTCCATAAGAGATTTTGTGATTATGCAAAGTGTCAGGGACTTAATGTTAGAGTTAGGGCTTTTTACGGGTCTTATATGGAGGAGTAATTATACTGCAAAGAAAGGACAGCTGTTGTTCCCACCTTTATTCTAACATTCACTTACTACTGTTCATTTCAAACACAAGAAATAAATACCAAAAGGAGACTGAACTCACCCAGTAACTGGGTTCAGAATATTCACTGATGCGTCACTAGTGACACTAATCACAACTAATCTTGGCACTATGTGATAATTCTTAATACATAAGAAAAATCTGTATAAGAAAAATCTGCAGCCAGTCATTTTGTTTTGCAAACCATATATCTGAAGAGGAACTTCTATTTGAAATATATACAAACTCTAACACATCAATAGTAAAACGCAAATAATCCAATTTAAAATATGGACAAAGAAACCAAAGAGGCAGTTCTCCAAGAAAGACATCTAAATGGCCAATAAGCATATAGAAAGAATGCTCAACTTCATTAACCAGAGAAATGCAAATCAGAACCACAATGAGATACCACTTTATGCTCACTACAAAAGCTGTAATAAAAAATTACACAGAATGACTATTAATGAGGATATAGATAAATCAGAACACACATACAGTGCTAGTGGAAATGTAAAATGGTGGAGCCACTTTGGAAACTAGTGTGGCAGTTCTTCAAAATGTCAAATATAGAGTTAGCATATGACCCAAAAGTTCTACTTCTACATACATACCCATGAGAAATTAAACATAATTCCACCAAAAGTATATAAAAATGTATGTAGAAAATATTATTCATAATTGTCAAAAGGTAGAAACTACCCAAATGTCAATCAACTGCCAAATGAATAAAGAAAATATAGTATATCCACACAATGGAATATTAGTTCACCATTAAAACAAACAAAGTAGTAATACATGCTACAATGTAGATAAACCTTAAAAATACTATGCTAAGTGAAAGAAGCCAGTCACAAAAGACCATGTATTATATGAGTCTAGTCATGTGAAATGTCTGGAATAATCTATACAGGCAGAAAGTAGATTAATGTTTGCTTAGGGATAGGGGTTAGGGATGAGGGTAAGGGATGGGATGGGGAAATATGAGAGTGAGAGCTAAAGGATATGGAGTTTGTTTATTTATTTATTTATCTGAGACAGGGTCTTGCCCAGGCTGGAGTGCAGTGGCACAATTATGGCTCACTGTAGCCTTGACCTCCTGGGATCAAGTGGTCCTCTTGCCTCAGCCTGCCAAGTAGCTAGGACTACTAAAAAAGTTATCCATTATTCCTGGCTATTTTTTTAGTGTTTTTTTGTTTGTTTGTTTGTTTTGGTAGACACAGGGGTCTCCCTATGTTGCCCAGGCTGGTCTCAAACTCCTTCTGTTTCTGCCTCCCAAAGAGCTGGGATTATAGACATGAGCCATTGGGTATGCCTGGAATTTTGTTTTGTTTTTTGAGGGGATGAAAATCAGCCAAACTTGATCGTGGTGATGGTAGCACATATCTGTGAATATAGTAAAAACCACTGAACTGTGTGCTCTAAATGAATTGCAGTGTGTATGAATTGTATCTCCATAAAGTTGTTAAAAACAAAAGAAAAACCTATAGCCACTCGGTTAATTCTTAACATTTTCAAAATATTTGGCAAGACAGGGGTGGGATGGGAAAACAAAAATATATCCTGCCCAGCTAAGCAAATGCATTAAAACACAGCAATGAAAACAAGTAAAAGACCTCATGCTTTAGAAATTAAAAATGACTCATGACAAGAGCTAATGTGATATGCCTTCATGTCAGATAATAAGAGACAGGAAAGAAATAGGATGTACAGTATCTAATAAAGCATTGAACTCTAAAATATGGAAAGATTTCAGCGAGGGGGTTTGCGACAAGCATCAGAGATACAAAATGCAGAAAAATGTTGGATGCTACTAGATCCATCTTGATTCAGTAAACAGCTTCAGTCAATTGAATTCACTTGTGATGCTACACTAATTTTTTGTTTTGATTCATTTAAAAATATGTTTTCTACACTCTCAATTAGGTTTTCGATGGATATATAACTAAGTAAGAAGTCTAAGACCAGAAATTGTTTTTAAAAAATTAAATGGGTTAATTCCCAGTTAATTACCAATAGAGGTATAACAATTTATTGGTAGAGTAGATAATATAAATGATGAAACATAATGAATACTTCTCTGAACTTCATTAGGCTTTCATATACTCATTTCTATTTAATTATAACGAAATCACCACCATTTATTGCCAAGTTGGAAACACTTTCAAATAATAGCCTGGTTAATACTGAATTAAAGTGCAATCTTATGGAAGTTCCTACACAAAAACAAATGAACTAACTAGGAATAAATTTGTCACTATAAGTACTAGCAGAGTTATTATAATTATATCATTATTGCAACAATGATATGTAGAAACATTTTAGGAATTGAAGGCTCAAAACAAAAAAGATATATTTAAAAAGTTAATTTTGCTGTCTTAATGGTTTCTCATATCAGTAAAATATTTTGCTCTGGATCATTTGTCATTTGAGCCATTTTATACTGGATTCTCCAGGGCCCTGACTGAAAGATATTTCAAGAGTTATAGATGAAAATGAAGCATAACTAATTTAAAATAATTGGATTAAAAACATTCATCTCCATAATGAAAATCACAGTATGCCATACTGGGCTGAAGAAACTTTGATTTCAATTTTCCCTGATAAAAAATTTTACATTTGTGATAGATTTGTTGCTTCAAGATTCTAAGTTTCTGAAAAATACATGAATAAAAAAGTGATAGTGAATTGTTTCATTATGATTTTTTAAAATGTGGTATCTTTTGTAGTACAACAAACTTACTGTAGTGTATCCAACACATCGCTGATCTCCAAGACTTACATTTTATGTAATTATCCTTCCTTAATATTTTCAGAAGCATTTTTGCAAATTGGCCAAAATTTGCAGCTAGTGCATGCATTTGAACACAAACGGTATAGAATGAATTTTTGGCCTTTGTTTTTAATCCGTGCTGACATCTTAGCACAGTGTTGGGCACACTGTAAAATCTAAAACTTAATCTGTCACTTAACTGACCCTCAGTCATTAACAAGTGGAGCTTGGAAACAAACTGGTGCAGTTTCAAACTTGGCTGAAATGCCTGGGAAGCAGCAAAGCCTTTTTTCACTCAAAGGCCTTTCAGAGACTTAGATGTCATAATCAGTACTAGGATTTCTCTATCTTCTTTGGCCTCTAGCAGCTGGAAACTTCTACTTTGTCATCTCTGTCTTGTGAGGTAGATATTCTTTCCTATTTTTCTAGATGGCATCCAGCTTGCTGTCCCAGTTAACTTCCCATTTTGTATCGGAATGTGAGTGTTGCTGAGATCCTGACCCGCTAAGCTCCTTTCCTGTTTTCTGAGTTGGAATCCCCTGTTTAAAGACCCACTGCATCCCTCAGGTTAAGAGTCCTTTCTGCTGCCATCATCCTACTCCATCTCTTCAGTGTCTACTCAGCATTAAGCCAGGCTCCAACATACCAGCCAAAGGCAGAGTTACTACCTCTCCTCTCCTCTACACTCTAACACTGCACTTCTGAATCAAAGCAAGCCCATTTACACAATGTTGTTAATATATACTTACACATGAATACTCTCAACTAGACTGTGAGGTCCTCTGGGCTCCTGGTTTTTGTGTTTGGTCATTTAGCACTATCAGGCAATTTTAATTGAGCCTGAGTTTAATATAGAAGGGGAAAAAAAGCAGGCAGAACATTTGACAGGCTTGGAAAAATGCAAAGATGCAGGTAGAACGATTCTGAAAGTTTGCTTTTGTTAAGTATGTTTGATAGAATTCAGTAGAGTAAATGCAAAGGAGAGAAAGAGGTGTAGGAGCCAAATGAACTATTCTTATACTCTCTGAAGGTTTAATCGTCTCGGAAATAAACCTGACAGTAGACAGATTAACAGGAGAAAAGGCGCACAAATTTATTTTGTGCCTATGCACGGGAGTCCCACAAAATGTAAGACTCAAAGAAGGACCAGATGGTTGAAGCTTAAATAGGACTTTGAGCTACAGAAAGAAAGAGACGCTTGAAGGGTCCTGCAGGGTAGTGGTGATGAGGTATGGGAGGGTGAGGCGAGGAACCACACTGCAAACCCAAGTTCCCTTATTAAATGCAGATAAAGTCTGTTAGAATAATAGGTAAAAAGCCTGTTTGGTCATGGTATTCTGGGCATGGAGGCCCTTAGTTTCCTCTCCTGCAATGCAAGTTAATGTTCTCTGGTTAATGCAGATTCCACGGAGAGTGTTCATGGCAATCACATTCCTTCTGGAGAAGTTTCTTTAATCAGATAAGGGAAATCTCAGAGAAAGCCCCTCTCCTTTGCAAGAAGAAGAAACTTTAATGACAAGTGTGCAGGGGAATGTCAGAGAGACCTTGGCTCTGAGGTTGCTTCTTTAGTTCAAAGAACTCAGCATGTCAAAGCCCCATAATTTGGGATATCGTTTTCCAAACCCTAACAGGCACATGGGAAGCACTAAACAAATATTAAATAAATGTGTTAATAATGAAGGAATGAAGTAATTCATTTTAATTACAGAATGATTCCTTCACATTGTAATCTAAAAAAAATCCAAAATATAGTACAAAGCAATTATAATTGTTAACAACATGTGTGGATGTTTGTATTGCCTCCCTGGCAACAACCTTCAATTATTGGTCTTGTTTTATCTTTCTAGTAATTTCTATAACTTTCATAAATGGTTGTCTTTTTTCCTCTAACCTTCTCTTATTTTTGATTAAATAGATCTTTCTACCAATATGCACCTTTAGTTTTATATGATACTTATGTTTTTAGCTATTACAACATTTTTTCTCTTCAGATATAAATAAGGAATTGATGTCCAGTTGTGGAATTGATCACTCCCTTATCCCTACACAGATGATAGGAGATTCAGTAAGAAAAATAGAAAGAACAGATTTATAGTGTGCCATTTAAAGGTAGTTCTCTATGTATCTTGAGGCATTGATGGCACCATTTGCATGTATACTACCTAAAACTTAGCAATTTGGATATCTCAGGTGTACATATTATTGCCTTTCTTCTTTGACAAAAAATAAAACACAACATTCAGAATATAACCATCAGTTTGCTACCATCCATGCTTCTAGGTCCTTTGGTTTTCCAAATTTCCTCAGCAGAATTTTGAGATAAACCTACTAAATAATGTATTTCACCTAATCTCAACCCCTTTTGTCTATTGGATGTATAAATTATTTTTGCTGTCTTAAAAAAGGATTCTATGATAGTGGAAAAAAAAGAACTGATTCTAAGAGAAAACAAAGGGTGAAGCATTATAATTATGAGCTGGAACTTTAGAATTCAATTCTTCTTTCCATCATTCTAGTTCAGTGACCTATGGAAAATTATTTCACCTCTTTTGGACCTCTTCTCATAGAATGAAAATAATAATACCTGTATCAAAAAGTTGTGGGAATTACATAATGCAAATAAAGAGAGCACTGTGAAAGCTATGTGGTAAGCCCTCATTGAATGTTAGTTATTATTTTCCTATTCTGAATGGCTCTCAGGGAGAGGCAACTGCCCCAGTGTCACCTCATTTGCTGCTAAAAAAAAATATTAAGAGCTAGAAAACAGGCTAGGGAATATTAACCACATTTCATTTATGAAAACATATTTGTTGGAATTTATTTTGATATAATTTCAAACTCACAGGTTGTGGTTTGGTTCTGTGTCCCCACCCAAATCTCACCTTGAATTGTAATAATCCCCTGTGCCAAGGGCCAGACTAGGTAGAAGTAATTAGATCATGGGGGCAGTTTCCCTCGTGCTGGTCTTGTGACAATAAATGAGTCTCATGAAATCTGAGGGTTTTATAAGCGTCTGGCATGTCCCCCATTTGTACTCATTCTCTCTCCTGACATGCTGTGAAGAGGTGCCTTCCACCATGATTATGTTTCCAGAGGCCTCCTCAGCCATACAAAATGGTGAGTCAATTAAACCTCTTTTCTATATAAATTACCCTGTCTCAGGTATTTCTTCATAACAGTGTGAGAGCAGACTAATACAATAAATTGGTACTCATCCCACAGAGAGTGGGATGCTGCTATAAGGATATCCAAAAATATGGAAGTGACTCTGGGACTCAGTAACAGGAGGAGGCTGGAACAGTTTGGAGGGCTCAGAATAAGAGTGGAAAATGTAGGAAAGCTTGGAATTTGTAGAGACTTGTTGAATGGCTTTGACCAAAATGCCGATAGTGATATGGACAACGAAGCCCAAGCTGAGGTGGTCTCAGATGGAGATGAGGAATTTCTTGGGAACTGGAGTAAAGGTCACTCTTGTTATGCTTTAGCAAAGAGACTGGCAGCATTTTGCCCCTGCCCTAGAGATCTGTGGAACTTTGAATTTGAGAGAGATGATTTAAGGTATCTGGCAGAAGAAATTTCTAAGTGGCAAAGCATTCAAGAGGAAGTTTGAAAAAATAAAATTTGGAAAAATTTGCAGCCTGAAGATGCAATAGAAAAGAAAAATCCATTTTCTGGGGAAAAATTCAAGGCTGCTGCAGAAATTTGCATAAGTAACGGGGAGCCAAGTGTTAATCACCAAGACAATGGGGAAAATGTCTCCAGGCAAGGTCAGAGACCTTTGCAGCAGCTACTCTTATCACAGGCCCAGAGGCCTAGGAGGAAAAAAAATGGCTTTGTGGGCTGCGCCCAGGCCCACCCTGCTGTGTGCAGTCTAAGGACTTGGTGCTCTGCATCCCAGCCATTCCAGTCATGGCTAAAAGGGGTCAAGGTACAGCTCAGGCTGTGGCTTCAGAGGGTGCAAGCCCCAAGCCTTGGCAGCTTCCACATGGTGTTGAGCCTGAGAGTGAACAGACGTCAAGAATTGTAATTGGGTAACTTCTGCCTAGATTTCAGAAAATGTTTAGAAACACCCGTATGTCCAGGGAGAAGTTTCCTGCAGGTGTGGGGCCCTCATGGAGAACCTCTGCTATGGCAGTGCAGAAGGGAAATGTGGGGATGGAGCCCCCATACAGAGTCCTCACAGGAACACTGCCTAGTGGAGCTATGAGAAGAGGGTCACCATCCTCCAGACTCCAGAATGATAGTTCCACTGACAGCTTGTACTGTGCACCTGGAAAAGCCACAGACACAATGCCTGCCATGAAAGCAGCCAGGAGGGGAGCTATACCCTGCAAAGCTACAAGAGTAGAGCTTCTCAAGACTGTGGGGGCCCACCCTTTGCATTAACATCATCTGGATGTGAGACATGAAGTCAGTAGAACTTTAATGTTTAGTGACTGCCCTATTTAGTTTCGGACTTGCATGGGGCCTGTAGCACCTTAGTGTTGGCCAATTTCTTCCATTTGAAACAAGTGTATTTACTCAATGCCTGTACCTTCATTGTATCTAGGAAGTAAGTAACTTGCTTTTGATTTTATAGGTTCATAGGCAGAAGGGACTTGCCTTATCTCAGATGAGACTCTGAACTTGGAATTTTAGGTTAATACTGGAATGAGTTAAGGCTACGAGACTGCTGGAAGGGCATGAAATGTGAGGACATAAGATTTGGGAGGGTCCAGAGGTGGAAATGATATGGTTTGGCTCTGTGTCCCTACCCAAGTCTCACCTTGAATTGTAATAATTTCCACGTGTTAAGGGTGGCACTAGGTAGAGTAGCTGGATCATCTGGGGGCAGTTTTTCCCAGGCTGTTCTCATGATAGTGAGTGAGTCTCATGAGACCTGATGGTTTTATAAGCATCTGGCATTTTCCTTGCTTGTACTCATTCTCTCTTCTGCTGCCCTGTGATGACCTGCCTTCTGCCATGATTGCAAGTTTGCTGAGGCCTCCCTAGCCATGCAAAACTGTGAGTCAATTAAACCTCGTTTCTTTATAAATTGCCCAGTCTCGGGTATTGCTTCATAGCAGCATGGGAATAGCCTAATAAAGTGGTAATTTGCAAGAACAGCACAAAGCACCGTCATATGTTTTGCCAAAATTTGTCAATTGTATATTTTTCCCCAATAATTATGATTCTTTCTGTTTGTGTGTGTGTATCTCTCTGTCTCTCTCTCTCTATATATATATATCTATACACACACATTTATAAGGAAGTAATTATACAGAATATATATTTACATATTTGCATAGTTATATAATGATAGTTTAGAAAATATGTAATATATTACTTCCAAACATTTTGAGAGTAAGTTGCTTACATTGTGATACATTATCTCAAAAAGCTGTAATGTGTGTATCCTAGGCATCTGATTTTTTTATAACCACAATATAATTATTAAAATCATGTTCTTTACCAATTACACAATGCTATTATCAACTCACAATCTGTATTCAGATTTTATCCAATATCCCAATAATGCCCATTATAGTATTTTAAATCTTTTTTTCTTCAATACCTCAGCCTCTTCATTTTTTATTTGTTTATAATGACATTGACATTTTTAAAGAGCAAAGACTAGTTATTTCGTAGAATGTCATGCAATTTGTTTTCTGCAATTTTCCTATAATTAAATTAATGTTATGCAATTTTGCATAGAATACCAGAGAAGTGATGCTATTCCTTTTTTAGCGCATAATATCAAGAGGTACCTGATGTGAGTAGATTTCATTATTGATTATGTTAACTTCGATCACTAAGGCAAGTTGCTGTCTGCCAGGATCCTTCACTCTGCTATATTTAGCAAGTAATTTGTGGGCAAATAGTTTGAAACTTTCTTGTTCCTCATCCAACTTTCTCCTGTTAGTATTAGCACCCATTTATGATTCTTGCTGAGATAAATAATTATTCTGATAACTGCAAAACTGTTCTTTTGTAATCTATGTCATTTCTTCTACCCTTACTGGAAGAGCTTTTCATTCTTCTCCATGTCGTTAATCCTTGTTTTATTTATATATTTATATGAATATGGCATATATATTATTATTTTATTAAATGAATTATTAATTACACTCAGCATTAATTTTGATTGTCTGAAATTTGGTCAATATGAGTCTCTTCAGGCTGGCTTCTGTTACTTTTTAACATGTTCTCACATTATTTGAGCATTTCTTTTCATTCTGAATAAGAAAGATGTTTCTGCCTTATCTTACACTTTTCAATCCCAGTTCTAGAATCAGCAATTTTTCCAAGGCAATCAGATTTCTTTTACGATAAATATTTTGGGACTAAGATCAGGGCTTTTGGTAATTATTACTGGAGTTTTATTTTGTCTAGGCACTCTTAATAGCAGGGCTAGGAAGTAGTATCTGTGTGTGAATGTAGATGTATTCATGTATCTGTATCCTCTATATCTATTTGTATACTAAAACCACAAACCGCAACCGATACCTCCAATTCTAATTTAATACCATAAGGTGTGTTAGGATGTAGAGAACAATACCCCAAAATGCAGTGCTGTGGCATATTGAGTACTTTTGTATTAAAAGAAGTTAAAAAACCTTAGAAGTAGCCCTTAGAACCAAAAACTTTGTTTTTGTAAACCACAAATACATTTATTCCTCTAGAAAGAGTATGCCATCTCTTCAATTTTAAAATATTATTATCAACTGCCTTTGGAGACTGCTTACTCTTCCTAAGCTGATTTTTAGAAATCTCACCCTGAGCAGACCAAGTCACCAGCACCATCGTCCCGCAAGCTATAAATCTATCCTTTGCTAGAGCAAGAAGACACTTAAGATCTATTCAACAAAACAGCTTTAAGTGTTTACACAAGGGGTACTCACAGCCATTTGTCACACATTCCAGAGCTTCATAACCCCCTTTTAAATGGTCTAACTCCTAACCCAGTTTCTTTTTATAGTCTGTAAACGAGGAATCACCCAAGTGAGATATTCCTTCAGAGCACTGTTGAAAATGGATCAAACATGGAGAAAACCCAGATCCTCGTTCTCAAGTGTTGAAAATATTTTATATTAGCAAATAGAACATCCTTAGATATGTTCTGTTATGTTCTAATGAGTTTGTATTCCCCCTTTTTGATAACGTCTTTAATTTGTTCTAAGACCTTTCTTTTATATCAATATGGTTCCATTATATCAATATGGTCATTTCGTTCTATTGCTTTTAACTACTTTTGATACTCCAGTGGCAAACTCTTCTTTTGTACCCAGGCAAATAACCTTTTTATACTGTAGTGATGGAGGTGCACTCTCGTACTTTCTCCTCCGGTAATTTTGACAGGTTATTTCTCTTCTTTGTTGAGTTAAAACTTTATCTTCTACTACAAAAGCTGTTTCGCTATTAACTTTTCCTTGCCTGCATGCCAAGTTTGACTAGTTTGGCCTTGGGAATTGCCAAAGTCGAGCTTAAAATCCTGCAGGTAGGCCATGCAGAAGAATGCCACTGAGGTTGCTGCTGTAGGTGAAGTATAGAAAGCTCTCCTCATCCTGGCCTGAGACACCCTCATAGCCTGCATGGGAGTCAAGAGTAGGGCTGTGAGGAGTGAACAGAGAGCACTGTGCAGTGGCCAATGACACCAGCCCAGTGACCACCACGCCACCAACTCAAGGTTAGTGGACTCTAGAACCAAGGACTTTGTAATCTTGTCATGTTTCTCCCTCTTCATCCTCTACAAGGGCAGGGAGAGGTTTGCTCTGGAAATTCTCTTCTCTGATGGCAACTTACAAAAGAAATGCAATTGTCTTAAACAATCTCCTCTCTAGGAATCTCATCTCACTGATATGTGGGAGCTAAGCTATGAGGACGCAAAGCCATAAGAATAATACAATAGACTTTGGGAACTTGGGGGGAAGAGTTGGATGACGGTGAGGGATAAAAGACAACAAATATGGTACAGTGTATACTGCTTGAGTGATGGGTGCACCAGGCTCTCACAAAACTCCACTAAAGAACTTATTCAGGTAACCAAATACCATCTGTACCCCAATAAGTTATGGAAAGATAAAATTTTCAAAATAGTAATAATCAGGAAAGATAAACCCCTGAGAAGAGAATAAACTAAAAGTTGTTACCACACCCAGAGATACTTTTTATCTATTCTTCTGAGGACAGCTCCAAATCATTTCTGAAGAGACTTTATCTGCACAAGAAGACAACCTTTGTTCACAGTGCAATTTCACCCCTCACCTTTCTATAACTTGTTGCTCTCATTCAGCTTCCAAAGACAATAATTTACAAACTATTGCCTGCTCTTTGGGCCCATTCAATTCTCCTAAAAATTATTTACAACACCTCAAATTTTTCTATATTTCCCCCCACCTCCCTCTTCCCTCTGAATAGGGTATATGAGCTTTAACCACCTGGCCTTTCTTTGAGACTCATTTCAAGTATTTGAAAAGGAAATAACAGCAACAAAATATAAACAGTTTTAAAAAGCATAATATTTTTCTTGACATGCCTCTATTCTAATTATCATAGTTATATTTAAATAAATGACCCAGACACCTGAACAATCAAGCTAACTTTTAAAGTTATCTTATTTAATACTTTCATCAGAGTATTTTGGATGGTCTTGTATCACAGGCAAATTAAAATGGCTAAAACATTTGTAAAACATAAGAAAATATGAGTCAGAAAATTATGAAATGCATATATATATATAAATATTTCTGCCATTTTCCACATTTTAAAAAGCTAAATTGATGAGCTTAAATTTCTGAATTTCTGCTTTCTCTCTCTATCCCCAATCACTTCATGTTATTTCAGGAAGGATTCAGAAACTGTTAAAATAAAATTACATGTTTACAGGTAATCGTGTAATAACAACCACAGCTGTTCTTGACTCTTGGACAACTTTCTAGTCATTTTGCTATGATGTAATCGTAGAAGTGCTGACTACCATAGAGGTAGTTAAGTTACAGTGGTGTTTACTGACGTATTTATAGATGCAATCTACTCAGTTTTGAAACCACAGCAGAATTAACCAAACAGAAAGACAGAGGTCACCACAAAACACTTTAATTTTCTCCAAAGAGAAAATTAAATGGCTCTTATCAATTACCTTTATCAACTAATTGGTCTAAATATCTGTAAGCAGACCTGAAGTCATCGATAAGGTCTGTGATTTGAGGGGGAAGTAGGGAAGGTGATCCATTAGCTGTATCATTAGTATTTTCCGAGTACACGTTTCTATAGAAGCACATTCTGGTACTGTCCACCCACAGACTGGGAACAAGCATAATACATCAGAGCAAGACTGCCTTTGAAACATTTTTCACTTAATTTTTCCTATATTACATCATTACTTTTTTCTTACAAAGGAAACTAAAATACTTTTTAACCTTCCTAACCAGCTTGACTTCCTCACTTCCTATGTATGTTATCTTGCTGAGTGCATCCTCTCAGACCTCTTTCTGTGCATTATATATGCACATACATGTCCACGCCAATATTCTTGCCATTATCCAGGTCGCCTAAAGAATGAACAGCCTTGGGCAATTCAAATTTTGCACCCAGCCACATATCTTATTTTATCTAAGTTTATTTAAGTGAAACATAACACACAGTTCAATGAGAAAGAAAATAAGCTACAGAGAGGTACCCTGTAGTTTGCAATGTGAAGAGTGTGGAAAGAGTGTTGCACTTTATCTTTCCAATGGTGAGGGCGGTTGAGGTAGAAATGAGAGAGGTTGACATCCTTCCTCCTTTTTTTTTTTTTTTTTTTTTTTTTTTTTCAGTTTCTTTTCTCTATTTTTATAAAACTCTAGTAGGGAACAACTTCAGAAAGCCAGGCTAGTACATCAATTTGAAACATTCTATGGATAAAAATGCTTCCAAAATAGATGGTAGATAGCAGTGTTTTCTGTCCCTCTTGATACTTGGTATTATTATTATTATTATAAATAGAATACTATTCTCCACAGATGACAGCTAGCAATCCTGTCCAAATTTATTGTGAGCACAACAACTTGTAGTAAAATACTTGAACTCAAAGTTACATTATAAAACCCCCAGTGCCTGCATATATGTCCAAATACATAGAGCATTTGCTAGTGAGTGATCAAATTTATCCTGGAGTTGTAGACGCACACTTCAAATAATAAAATAGGAGGATACCAGAAATTACATAAGATTTGAGTTGAGATTGTAACACCTGCCTTCATCTCACGGACACAGCAGCCCCAGAGATGCATGGCTCATGTTCAAGCTTCAGTTAGTGTCTTCCACACAGGCTATCTGAAGTGACAGCTGAGATCCTGGTAAAATGCAGCTTCTAATCACTTTGGCTTCTTTTGTTCACATTGGCACTGCATGATTAAAGCTATTTTGTATTTCATTTAGAAAAAAAAAAGATAAAGACATTTCCAGAAGGCCCAGGTGCTCAAGGGCAGGGGAAGGTGCCTGAATCCACAGAGGGCTTGGCATAGCTCTCTTCTGCTACAATTGGCCTAGAACAACACAGATGGGTTGTGTGCGAGGTGATAAAATGCTTGGGAAGGTGAAATGACTCCTGAGGAGAGGAGCCAGCAATAGCAAATAAGGCATTAAATTGGCAAAGGAAGAGAAAATTTAAACTCACAAACTCTAACAGGAACCACTGAGTATATACAACTCCCAAGTGCCCAACAATTTTAGATGAGTTAAATGGTTTTAGGAGTTTACAAAAAGAGGCAAATGTACTTACATGGATCAGTACTTAAATAACTTTCCTTTACTATTTTTAGTTTATTTTACTAAAGGTAATTTTATTTATAACCCTCAATTTGTATAAAATAAAAACAAAAGACACCACCACAGAACACCAAACGACTATGGTTAACATGCAATATATTTTTAAATTAAAATTTGTTTGGAGATAATTGTAGATTTAAATACAGCTGCAAGAAATAATCTGGAGAAATCTTGTGTATCTCTTACCAGTTTACCCAATGATAACATTTTATAAAATGATAGTACAATATCATAACCAAGATATTGACATTGATGCTTTTAAGATACAGAAGAGTTCCATTACCACCAGGTTCCTAGATCATGTCATGCATTTTATTTTATTATTATTATAATACGTTAAGTTCTAGGGTACATGTGCACAACATGCAGGTTTGTTACATAGGTATGTATGTGCCATGTTGGTTTGCTGCACCCATCAACTCGTCATTAACATTAGGTATTGATCCTAATGCTATCCCTCCCCCAGTCCCCCACCCCACAACAGGCCCAGGTGTGTGATGTTCTCCACTCTGTGTCCAAGCGTTCGCATTGTTCAATTCCCACCTATGAGTGAGAACATGTGGTGTCTGGTTTTCTGAACTTCTGATAGTTTGCTCAGAATGATGGTTTCCAGCTTCACCCATGTCCCTGCAAAGGACATGAACTCACCCTTTTTTAAGGCTGCCATGCGTTTTAAATCCCTAGATTAGCATATCTAAGTGTTAGCTTAATACATTAAATAAAAAGCATGGTGCTGGGACCCATATAGATTATATTTGCTGTTTTTAAGGAATTAAAAATACAATTGGGTAGAAGGTACATAAATTTGCCAAGAGTTGACAATATCTGGCACTGAGAGTTATGGCAAGAACTAGTATTTATTTAGTATGATTTAAGTATCAAACACTCTTAACATTTAATCTTCACAACTTTTTGAAATAAGTATAATTATTATTGCCATTGCATGGATGAAAGAAATGAAGTTCTTCAGTTAGGAATACATGGAGCTAGAATTTAAAGCTGTCTAGACAATGTGTCAAATGAGTTTGAGGAGGCAGAGATCTCTGGGGAACCCTCAAGATGGATACCCAGAAATTGTGAAACTTGGATTCCACTCAAACTGTAATTAGAACCTAGTTAAGCAAGGAGTATCAAAATGTGCTTAACAAAAGGAAAAAGACGAAGATGTGCAAGAATAATAATCAATAGTAGTGACTAGAAGAATTTGTCTAGGGGCTTGAGCAGATTGGTAGAGTTGGGAGAAAAAGAAATAAAGTAACTATTCATGTTGATTCTATGAGCTTAATTAGAAAAGCCATTATATTAAAATGATGGTAATGCAATAAATAAATCAAGTAATAATTTTATTAATGTTGTGACAGACCACATTCTTGGCACTTTATGTGTATTACTCCATTTATATTGCATGATAACCCTTTTCCTAATTTCCTCAAAAATGTTTACTGCCAGAACTATTGCTATTACAATAAGTAAACTATGTACTTTGGTTTAATTTAAATAGGCATATAGTGAATGAAGCACAAAACAAAACAGATTCAACTATCAGTCTTAGTTCATTCAGGCTGCTATAACAAAATACCATCAACTAGGAGGCTTATAAATGACAGACATTTATTTTTCACAGTTCTGGAGGCTGGAAGTCTGAGATCAGGGAGCCAGTACAGTCAGGTTTTGGTTAGGGTCCTCTCCCTGGTTCATAGATGGCAGTTGATATGGTATAGCTGTGTCCCCACCCAAATCTCATCTTGAATTTTAGTTCCCATAATCCCCAAGTGTCATGAAAGGGACCCAGTGGGAGGTAATTGAATCATGAGGACATTACCCCCATGCTGTTCTCATGTTAGTGAATGAGTTCTCATGAGATCTGATGGTTTTGTCAAGGACTTTTCACCCTTTGCTCAGCACTTCTTCTTTCTGCTGCCCTGTGAAGAAGGTACCTTTCTTCCCCTTTACCTTCCACCATGATTGTAAGTTGCCTGAGGTTTCTCAGCTATGCAGAACTATGAGTCAATTAAACATCTTTTCTTTATAAATTACTCGGTCTTGGATATTTCTTCATAGCAGCGTGAGAACAGACTAATATAGCAGTCTTCTTGTGTCCACTCTTGGCAGAAGAAATGAGGGCGCTCTCTGTGGTCTCTTTTGTAAAGGTACTAATCCTTTCAGTAACCCTCATGACCTAATGACCTTCCAAAGGCCACACCTTCAAATACCATCACATTGGGGATTAGGTTTGAACATATGAATATTTAGGGGACATAAACATTCAGTCTATTGTGCTCAGTTATTCAAGATCTGATATTTCAGGTATTCTTGGCTCCAAACCCATTGCACTGCTCACTTGCACTATCCCCAAATGAGTGGGAATTTTGAGATGGGGGTAAGAGGAGACCATTATGTAAATATGCTTGTGGTCATTGCTAGGACTAACATGTAAGAATTTTATTTTTTACTTGCTCCCTCTGCACTACCATATTTCTTGCAAGCTATTTAGTAATGTTTGGTTTATCAATGCAATTGTTTTTCTTATAATAGATATGTTGGCGCAATTACTTAATATTACAAAAGGTGTCAAAGGAAAGTTTATAGACCACTAAGTCACAACTACCACCTGGCAGCAGACAATTTTAAGACTTCATAGATTTTAAGATACACCTGAATTTAGGAAAGGTTTGAGTGTGGGGAAAAAAATCTATCTTGGCATCAATACAAGTAATTAAGGGCTAATAACTATTAAGCACTTATACCTTTGCTTTTATATTCATTTTGTCTCTCATCTAATTATAGAAATTTAGGAACTAATCCTCCCCCAAACCACAAAAATGGTTTTGGTATGCACTTTCTTGAATGCCTGACCTGTCCTCTCACCTCCTTCTCCCCAGACTTTTCTTCCTCCATCCTTAAATCATTTCTCCTAAAATTCACATTCACACGTATCTTTTTGGACCAACTTTAAGCTAGTTTCTAAAAGTTCAATTCCCTGAACTACTGCTTCTGTTCTGGTGTGTCTTTAAAGTTGCTCATGCATTCTAAACTTTGCTCTGTTCATGGAATATAGCCTCAGGGGCAAGTTGTACTATTTCCCTGAGTCAAACTCTGCCCTTCAACAAAAGTCAACAGGTACCTACAAACTCCTCAGGATACACTTTAGCAGCTAAATTTTTTTCTACCACTTTATAGGTAGCTGTAATTCCAGTTTGCAAGCCATGCTTTTTCATATAAAAGTGTTATTAGAAAAGAACAGAATTTAGGAAATAAAGTTAGTAAACAGCTTTTTCAATGACCCAAGACAGGGCCAAGGTGGTGAATTTGAGGGTTGCCAGAAGAAATCACCTGGGGCAAAAAAAAAAGTTTTCCCCACTCAAAAGAAAATGTCTGAAAGCATTTGATTACAGAATTGAAATAACCATTACTAAGGCTCATTAAGGCCCCTTTCTTTTATGGGAGGGTTGTCAGGTAAAAAACAAGATGGCCAGTTAAATTTAAATTTCAGATAAACAATGGACAATTTTTAGTATAGGTGAATTATTGTTGTTTATATGAAATTCAAATTCAGCTTGATGATCTGCATATTTTTTGCTAAATCTGACAACCCTACCCTAGATATAAGAATGATATATTCTCCAGCCCCAGAAAACAATAGGTCAGGTGACAAATATTGGCCAGAAAAATGCCAACAGAAGTAGTATGTCAACTCCAGACTGACGTTGTGAAAAGCTCCTAGAAAATCTCCCAGCCCTTTCTTCCTCTTCCATGGCAAACACAAAGGTTTCATATCATATCTTATGATAAAAAAATTATATTTATTAACTGTTATCCTCTCTTTGCATGCCTTAAATATATATACATCTTAAAATAAATGAAAAATGCTCAACTTATCTAATTTTTACCTTCTATTTGTCTGACTTATCTTTAATACCTTGAATTTTCTTCTCTGAATTCCCACTTGTAGGCACTGACCCACTGGCCCAATGTTGGTCTAGCAGTATAGATCATTACAGATTTCCTATCTCAAAGCCAGGGAAACAGGGAAAGACTTATTCATTAAAACCAATGGGTCTGATTAACAACATCCATCAAATCCACAGAAGCCCTCTCCTCAGAGTGATGTAAACTTAAGTTTCTTTTTTGCTTATCAAGTATGTTTAATATGAAGTTTGATATAAAATATTAGTCATTCAGAGCAAAGCAGTACTTTAGTTATAAGACAAAAGTAGTACAAAATAAATAAAACTAAAGAAGTCATACTTGGCATGGAATACATAAAGTATTATTTGTTGACTAAATACCTGACTATATTAATGAATCAACAGTGAAGAAATAAAATAAAATAAGCCTACCTCGTAGAATTAACTTTTTCAGGCCTGATTTCTTATGCCCATTACAAAAAAAAAAAAAAAATTAACCCATAGAGGCAAAGGGTAGAAGGATGGTTACCAGAGACTGAGAAGGGTATTGAGAGGTTGAAGAGGAGGTAGGGATGGTTAATGTGTACAAAAAAATAGAATGAATAAATAAGTCCTAGTTATTTGATAGCAAAACAGGGTGACTATAGTCCATCATAATTTAATTGTACATTTTAAAATAACTAAAAGAGTATAATTGGCATGTTTGTAATACAAAGGATAAATGCTTGGGGGGCATGGATACCCCATCTTCCATGATGTGATTATTACGCATTGCATGCCTGTATCAAAACATCTCACATACCCCAAAAATATATATACCTACAATGTACCCACAAAAATTAAAAATTAAAAATATATTTTAAGCTAATACTATATATTCAAGCTTTATTGAGCTACTGTAGAGCAAAGGCTGGGATTATGGAATAATAATTAAAAACTAGTAACTTGAAATAACACCAATCTTAAGCTTTCCCCTGATTAAGGCTGAATAGAAATATTGTGAACTTTGGAGAGCTTAGCAAAGAAGTAGTTTGTTTTATAGTTAGAATTGCATCAGTTGTGATGGACAATACTTTCTTTCATACTCAGTACCAGGACTTGAAGCATGACCCATTCCTGAAAAGCTGATATGGCTTGGTGGTTAATCTAGGGGCATATGTTAAATACTACACAACGGCTCTAAAAAGGAATTTCTGAGAATTTACGTTTGATTTCCAGCCTAAAGATCAGATCTATAACTTGAAAACACAAATTGGAGTGAAGTAAGGGCAAAAAATTGAAGTTAAAAACTAAGCATTACGAGAGCCAGGCTGCCAAGTCCAGCGTAAAAGCAGAAAAGATGAGGCAGAGCTGTGGTTCAGACTCATAGGCCAAAAGAAGGCACGGCCCCAACTGGGATAAAAGGGTCTCTGGTTTCCTGTGCTGATGGTTTCTGTGCCAATCTAACTCTGTCTCCTCCGTGTATGGCTGCCTGCCTTTTTGATGAGCTTTAATAGAAGTAAGTTACATTTTAAAAAGATGGCCATGGCAGAGCTATACTAGAGCCCTTGGCAATGTTTCTATTCTAAACATAGAACATATATTGAGTTCAGAGTCACACTGTGACATAGAGTGGCATATTTGCCTTCATGTACTGCTTCCTGTATTTATAATCACATTAATATATAGAATATATGAATACCATATTTTAAAGCATTTTCTTCAATATAAACCTTCAGTTTTTCTGAAAAAACTAAAAAGAAATTGAAATACTTTCAAAGACTCCTAAGTATATTGTGGGTTCACAAAATAGCACCTCCTAAGCCTGACGGACATCAGCCCTGATTGTTATTCCCTGAATGCACTGCTCTTCTTTAGGATATTCATCTAAACCAGGAAATTATTTTTCCTTGCAAAGACCCAATCAAATAGTAAGTTTCTTTAACATATCTAGAAGGGCGATTGGTGATGCCAGTGTGTTAGGGGTGGAAAGGATGAATGTCTTTGGCAGGAAATTCACTGTGTTTAATGAGTCTGCTTTCTAATTGGAGATCGAGACTTATGCACAGACATATATTCAAGACAGTGGTGAATCACTAAATTTGTAAAAAAATATGGAAATGTGATTCTCTAAATATCTTTCATGCTGACCACAATATGATTATTATAATTTCAAAATATGCTGGGTTATTGGAAGTTAGAAATTTCATATAAAAGGCCTCTAATCCTTTAAATTTTACTTGATGTTGAGTCTCGGTACTCTACCTAGAAAGGTTAATCTCCAATGCTGTAAGCAAATGTTTACTGGCTTCTTCCACATGAGTTGAAGAGAGGCACAAGGAATACAACTGGCATTGACCTTCCAGTATAAAGTGGAGGTCCCCTGTCTAGGATTGTGATTAGGATTATCTTTGACCTGGGTCCTTATCTCTCACCACAGGCTCTTCTTAAATGGGAAACTCAACTATCTGGAGGACTACTCAAGTCATTACTCAAAATTTGTTGTCCAGCCCTGGGTAATTCCCTGATTAGACAATTGGTCGAGCGCCAGCTGTTTTTGACATGAGTTTATTTGAGAATTTATTCTTTCCTCATAATCTTTCAGAGTATTATTTGACATAGCTTGGTAGGTTACATATGCTAATGGTTCTTAGGTTTAGATTTGGGGACTAGTAGCAGATATATTTTTGTAGTATTTTTTAGAGTTCTTCTCTGATCCAAACCACTGCTGTGCACCCAGCAAATAATGAGATGGGAATTGGTGAAAAGGAGTCCAGTATTTATTAATACATTGGCAAGGTGCTTTACACTACAACACTTCACATCTTAACGATATTTTTATGAGGTAGTTACCTCTATCCTACTGAGAGTACTGAGTTTGAGTGTATTCATGAACTTTGCTCCAATTAATATAGCAAATAAATGGGAGAGTTGGACATCAATCTAAATTTAAGAGTTAAGAGCACACACTCTAAGCCACACTGGCTTCAAATTTAGCTCCATCATTGATTTGCTTTTCTATTATTTTCGCATTACTCATTCTTTCTAGCTACACTGGCGTCTTTGCTGCTTATGACTCCTGTCTTCCCTTTTTGCGCTTTCTGTTCCCTCCTTCTGGAACACGTTCTCAGTAGATATCCTCATGATTTATTCTCTTACCACATTTATGTCTTTGCTCAACTGTCAGCTTCATTTTGTCTACCAATAAATATTTATGGAGCATTACTATGAATTGAGCATGGTTCTAGGAACTTCAAATAAAACAAAACAAAACAAAAATGTTCCCGTCTTGATAAAGCTTACCTGTTAGCAGCAAAGGGGAAACAATGGTTGATTAAAAAATAAGTCAATTATATTATATTAGAAGATGAGCATGCTGTGAGAAAAGAGAGACTGTGGGAGGTCAGGAAAATTCAGTATCAAATCAGGCAATAATAATGGGACTTGTGGAGATATCAACAGAGATTGGATAGGGGGTTTGAGGGAAATCACACTAGGATTTAGGACGTCAAAGGTTTTGGGCAAATTAATGGAATTATGAAATTTTCAATAATTTATCTTGGTTTCTATAGTTTTTCAAGCCCATAAGACCTCACCAGCCATGCCACCAAGGCTCTGAACTTTTCCGGAGAGGAAGTTCAGATACCCTTTAATCTAAGGTTACAAAGTCTTAAACTATGTATAATAGAAATTAGCTTACGTATGGTTTGATTCCCTTCCACTCAGAAAAATTAAGGGAGCAATGAAAATAATCTTGTTTAAGTAAGTTGCAAATGTTTAAAAACTACCCACAATCCAGCAGTTAAGACATTTTTTCCCATATGAGGTGAGCAATAAGCACTGCTCATGATAATACACATTTAATGTGAGCTGTCTACTGCTATGAGGGCACATTTCATATGTAGGTGTACTTGTGTGTAACGATAGAGCAAGGAAGCAAAAATTAAATAGACTGTGACACTAAAGATATTTCTGGAGTCATATATTGGTAAGAATTAAAGTACAGTAATTCTTGCAAAAACGAGTTAATGCTTTTCTAAGTAATTTGTTCTCAAATGAACATGAAGACCTAACATTCAGTATCTGCAACCAATTTTGGCTAAAAACACATTTTTGAATGTGTAATCCAGTATACCTATATCATGTTCTGCTTGAAGAGTTTCATTCTACTGTGATATAGGCAGGGATACCAAGAAAATAATTAAAAGTAGAGGAAAAGTATAAAAAATTACTCAGGGCAGGGTATGATATCTCACACCTGTAATCCCAGCACTTTGGGAGGCTGAGGTGGGTTGATCACCTGAGGTCAGGAGTTCGAGACTAGCCTGGCCAACATGGTGAAACTCCCTCTCTACTAAAAAATACAAAAAATTATCTAGGTGTGGTGATGGGTGCCTGTAATCTCAGCTAATTGGGAGGCTGACACAGGAGAAATGCTTGAACCCAGGAGACAGAGGTCGCAGTGAGCTGAGATAAAACTGTCTAAAAAAAATTACTCACCACATTTAGCTTATCTTTCACATTTTAGTAGTTAGTTCTTTGTAAATGATTTTCTACTGTAAATTTTTCTTCAGTAACTGTATCACAATAGAAACAGCAAAAGACTCACTATTACATGCCCCTTATAACCTGTACCATAATTCTGAACAGATGTATTGTAAATTCTGTCTTATAATATCCTTTCAATATGTGTTAATTCCATCGTCCTTAATAATTCCGTCATCCTTATTCCTCTACTTGAGAGTGCTGTATTGGCAGCCTGGCCCACACTCAGATGAGACCATTAAACGGCAGGATTCTGTTTCGCTCTGCCCCCAACTCTGTGCTCCCCTCCCTAGTACCCTTACCCAATCTCAATCAACCAGTCCAAAAATCAGAGGTACTTTTTGTACATAATGCCAAATATTGAAATAGGTTTTTTATTGATTTGTCAGGCATTAGGTAATTTTCTAGGACACTGAGCTTACGAAGTATTTAAGCTTTGTCTATATCATTTCAAAGAATATATGGGAATAGATGTTTTTGACTAAATTAATTAGATATTTGGGCAAATTATATGAGGGATTGTCTGAAAACTCCTATGGGTATTTTTCTTTCTAGAGATTTGCTCTGGACAGCAGTCTATCTGTGCCCCACTAAAAACAGCAAAATTTTTTTCATATTGCAAGTTTCCAAAGACTGTTTCTGGAGATATTTTGTTAGAGGAATATTCTCCCTCATTGCATTGACATAATATTTTGCTCACATATTTATTGTAGTCTATTGGACATAATTTAAGACCATTGGAGTCAGAATGAAATATTTTATATTCATATCACCAGTGACTCTGGAAGTGCATGTCACATAGTAGGAATGCAAAAAATGGCTATTAAAATAAATTGGTATTTTTATGAACTCTATCCAAATATTTTATAAGTTTCATAGTGATGTCCATTACTGGAAAGACAAAATCAATGCAATGCTCACACAAGCAAATCAGTATTGAGTGGTGAGAGAAGACTGGTTTCCTCTCAGCTCTTTGGGACCCAAATTGATCCTCTCTCTTGGAAAACCACTATGTTTTGGATTTCTGTTTGTTTGTTTGTTTGTTGTTTTGCTGTTTTTGCCTTTTTTGTCCAGCTTTTAAGTTCTGGGGTACATGGGCAGGGTGTGCAGGTTTGTTGCATCAGTAAACGTGTACCAGGGTTTGCTGCACAGATCATCTCATCACATCGGTATTATGCCTATTATCTATTAGTTATTCTTGATGCTCTCCCTTTGCTTCCTGACAGGCCCCAGCGTATGTTCTTCCTTGCCATGTATCTCTGTGTTCTCATCATGCAGTTTCTACTTACAAGTGAGAACATGCAGTATTTAGTTTTCTGTTCCTGCATTAGTTTGCTGACAATAATGGCGTCCAGCTCCATCTATGTCCCTGCAAAGGACATGATCTCGTTCACTTTTATGGCTGTGTAGTATTCCATGGCATATGTGTAACACATTTTATTTATTCAGTCTATCATTGATAATCATGTGGATTGATTCCATGTCTTTGCTATTGTGAATAATGCTGCATTGAACATACACAGACATGTATCTGCATTATAGAATAACTTATATTCCTTTGGGTATATACCCTGTAACAGGATCACTGGGTCAAATGTTATTTCTAGGTATTTGAGGAATCACCACACTGTATTCCGTGATAGTTAAATTAATTTACACTCCCACCAACAGGGTAAAAGCCTACCTTTTCCTCTGCAACATCACCAGCATCTGTTGTTTCTTGACATTTTAATAACTGCCATTCTGACTGGTGTGAGATGGTATCTCATTGTGGTTTTGATTTGGATTTCTCTAATGATAACTGATGTTGAGCTTATGTTTGTTGGCCACAAGAGTGTCTTCTTTTAAGAAGTGTCTGTTCATGTCCTTTGCCCGCTTCTTAATGGGATTTGTTTTATCCTTGTATATTTTGTTTAAGTTTCTTGTAGATGCTGGATATTAAACTTTTTTCAGATGGATAGATTGCAAAAATTTTCTCCCGTTCTGTAGGTTGTCTGTTCACTCTTATGATAGTTCAATTTTCATGTAATTGTGTGGTCTTGTATTTTTTGCTGTGCAGGTCTTCAGTTTAATTAGATCACATTTGTCAATTTTTGCTTTTGTTGCAATTCCTTTTAGCATTTTTGCCATGAAATCTTTGCCCATGCTTATGTCCTGAATGGTATTGCCTAGATTTTCTTCTACGGCTTTTATAGTTTTGGGTTTTATATTTAAGTCTTTCTTCTATCTTATTTTTTCTATAAAGTGTAAGGAAGGGGCCCAGTTTTAATTTTCTGCATATTGCTAGCCTATTTATTAATAAGGAGTCCTTATTAAGTAGGGAGTCTTTTCCTCGTTGCTTGCTTTTGTCAGGCTTGTTGAAGTTCAGATGGTTGTAGGTGTGCAGTCTTATTTACAAGTTCTCTATTCTGTTCCATTGGTATATGTGTTTGTTTCTGTACCAGTACCATGCTATTTTGGCCACTGTAGCCTTATAGTATAGTTTGAAGTCAGGTAGTGTGATGCCTCCAGCTTTTTTTTTTTTTTTTTTGCTTAGGATTGTCTTGGCTATTTGGTTTTTTTTTGTTTGTTTCCATATGAATGTTGAAATAGTTTTTTCTAATTCTGTCAAGAATGTCAATGGCAGTTTAATAGGAATAGCACTGAATCTATAAATCACTTTGGGAAGTATGGGCATTTTCACAATATTTATTCCGTCCATGAGCATGAAATATTTTTCCATTTGTTTGTGTCCTCTCTGATTTCCTTGAGTATTGGTTTGTAGTTATCTTTAAAGAAGTCCTTCACATCCCTGGTTAGCTGTATTTCTAGGTATTCTATTCTATTTGTAGCAGTTGTGAATGGTAATGCATTTACAATTTGCCTCTCTACTTGCCTGTTGTTGGTATATAGGAATGCTAACAATTTTTGCACATTGATTTTTTATCCTGACACTTTGCTGAAGTTGCTTATCAGCTTAAGGGTGAGATGATGGGGTTTTCTAGATACAGCATCATGTCATCTACAAATTAAGATAATTTGACTCCCTCTTTTCCTATTTGCATATGCTTTATTTCTTTCTCTTGCCTAATTTCCCTGGCCAGAACTTCCATTACTATGTTGAATAGGAGTGGTGAGAGAGGGTATCCTCTTCTTGTGCCAGTTTTCAAGGGGAATGCTTCCAGCTTTGCCCATTCAGTATGATATTGACTGTAGGTTTGTCATATACGGCTCTTATTATTTCGAGGTTTGTTTCAATACCTAGTTTATGAGAGTTTTTAGCATGAAGGGATGTTGAATTTTATTGAAGGCCTTTTCTACATCAACTGAGATAGTCATATTCATTTTGTCTTTAATTCTTTTTATGTGATGGATTATGTTTCCTGATTTGTATATATTAAACCAACTTTGCATCCTGGGAATGAAGCCAAATTGATTATGGTGGGTAAGTTTTTGATGTGTTGCTGGATTCAGTTTGCCAGTATTTTATTAAGGATTTTTCATCGATGTTCATCAGGGATATTGGCCTGAAGTTGTCTTTTTTGTTGTATTTCTGCCAAGTTTTGATATCAGGATGATGCTGGCTTCCTAAAATGAGTTAGGGAGGAGTCTCTCCTTTTTGATTGTTTGGAATTGCTTAAGTAGACAAGGTACCACCTCTTCTTTATACCTCTGGTAGAATTTAGCTGTGAATCCATCTGTTCCTGAGCTTTATTTTGGTTGATAGGCTATTTATTACTGCCTGAATTTCAGAACTCATTATTGGTCTATTCAGGGATTCAATTTCTTCATAGGTTCAGTCTTAGGAGAGTGTATACTTCCAGAAATTTATCCATTTCTTTTAGATGTTCTAGTTTATGTGCATAGATGTGTTTATAGTATTCTCTGATGGTTGTATTTCTGTGGGGTCAGTGGTAATATTCCCCTTATCATTTCTTATTGTGTCTATTTGACGCTTCTCTCTTTTCTTCTTTATTAGTCTAGCTGTCTATTTTATTTATTTTTTTTCAAAAAGCCAGCTCCAGGATTCATTTATTAAAAACAAGAGGTTTTTGTGTTTCTATATCCTTCAGTTCCACTATGATCTTGGTTATTTCTTGCCTTCTGCTAGCTTTGGGGTTTGTTTGCTCTTGGCTCTCTAGTTCCTTTAGTTGTGATGTTAGGTTATTGATTTCAGATCTTTCTACCTTTTTGATGAAGGCATTTAGTGCTATAAATTTCCCTCTTAACACTGCTTTAGCTGCATCCCAGAGATTCTGGTATGTTTTCTCTTTACTCTCATTAGTTTCAATGAAAGTCTCGATTTTGGCCTTAATTTCATTATGTACTCAGGAGTCATTCAGAAGCAGGTTGATCGTTCAATTTTCATGCAGTTGTGTGGTTTTGAGTGAATTTCTTAATCTTGAGTTCTAATTTGATTGTGCTACTGTCTGAGAGACTGTTATAATTTCAGTTCTTTTGCATTTGCTGACTAGCGTTTTACTTCAGATTATGTAATCAATTTTGGCATAAGTCACATGTGGCACTGAGAAGAATGTATATTCTGTTGTTTTGGGTAGAGATTTCTGTAAATGTCTATCAGGTCCGCTTGATCCAGAGCTGAGTTTAAGTCCTGAATATCTTTGTTAATTTTCTGTCTCAATGATCTGTCCAATATTGTCAGTGGGGTGTTAAAGTCTCCCACTATTACTGTGTGGGAGTCTAAATATCTTTGTAGGTCTCCAAGATCTTGCTTTATGAATCTGGGTGCTCCCGTGTTGTTTGAATATATATTTAAAATAGTTAGCTCTTCTTGTTGAATTGAACCCTTTACCATTATGTAATGCCCTTCTTTGTCTTTTTTTATCTTTGTTGGTTTAAAGTCTGTTTTGTCAGAAACTGAGACTGCAACTCCTGCTTTTTTCTGTTTTCCACTTGTTTGGTAAATTTTCCTCCGTCTCTTTATTTTGAGCCTATATGTGTCTTTGAATGTGAGATGGATCTCTTGAAGACAGCATACCAAAGGGTCTTGACTCTTTATCCAGCTTGCCATTCTGCATTTTTTAATTGGGACATTTAGCCCATTTACATTTAAGGTTAATATTGCTATGTGTAAATTTGGTTCTGTCATCATGATGCTAGCTGGTTATTTTGCAGACTTGTTTATGTGGTTGCTTCATAGTGTCACTGGTCTGTGCACTTCCATGTGTTTCTGTAGCGGCTTGTAACAGTTTTTACTTTCCATATTTAGTGCTTCCTTCAGTAACTTGCAAGGCAGGCCTGGTGGTGACACATTTCTTCAGCATTTGCTTATCTGAAAAGGATCTTATTTCTCCTACACTTATGAAGCTTAGCTGGGTTGGATATGAAATTCTGGGTTAGAAAATCTTTTCTTGAAGAATGTTGAACATTAGCCTCTACTCTCTTCTGGATTGTAGGGTTTCTGCTGCAAAGTCTGCTGTTAACCCAAAAGGCTTCCATTTGTCAGTTACCTGGCCTTTCTCTCTTGGCTGCCCCTAATGTTTTTTCTTCATTTCAACCTTGGAGAATCTGAGGGGTAGGTGTCTTGGGGTTAATCTTCTCATGGACTATCTTACTGGGGTTCTCTGGATTTCCTGAATTTGAATGTTGGCCTGTCTTTCTCGGTTGGGGAAGTTCTCCTGGATGACACCCTGAGGTATGTTTTCCACATTGGTTTTGTTCTCCCCATCTCTTTCATGTACCCTAGTCAATTGTAGGTATGGTCTTTTTACATTATCCCATATTTCTCAGAGGTTTTATTTCTTCCTTTTTATTCTTGTCTGCCTGTTTTATTTCAGAAAGATAGTCTTCAAGCTCTGAGATTTTCTCCTCTGCTTGGTCTAATCTGCTATTGATATTTGTGATTGCATTGTGAAGTTCTTGTGCTGTGTTTTTCAGCTCTATGCAGTCAGTTATGCTCTTCTCTAAACTGGCTATTCTGGTTATCAGTTCCTGTATTGCTTTATTATGATTGTTAACATCTTTGTATTGGGTTAGAACATGCTCCTTTAGCTCAGGAAAGTTTATTATTACCCACTTTCTGAAGCCTACTTTTGTCAGTTCAGCCATCTCAGCCTCAGCACAGTTGTGTACTCTTGCTGGAGAGGTGTTGTGGCCATTTGGAGGAGAAGAGACACTCTGGCTTTCTAAGTTTTTAGTGATTTTGCATTGACTTTTTCTCATCTTTGTGGGCTTATCTAGCTTTGATCTCTGTGGTAGCTGACCTTTGAATGGGGTTTTTGTGGGGTCATTTTTGTCAATGTTGTTGTTGCTTTTTGTTTTTCTTTTAACAGCCAGGCCACTCTTCCATAGGACTGCTGCAGTTTGCTGGGGGTCTGCTCCAGACTCTAGTTGCCTTGGTCCCTCCCGTACCTGGAGGTATCACCAGTGCAGCCTGTAAAACAGCAAAGACGGCAGCCTGTGGACTGCAGCTGCTTCTAATCAGTCATCTTGGCTAACCATCACTGTATTTTTTCAGTTTTAGAGAGGTCTATGCCTTTATTTCAGACTTAGCCATATATCTCAACCTATATTTTTATTTAGATTTCAGGGAAAATGCTAACAAATGATTTTGAATAAGTGTGAAATAGTAGAGATAGTAAAAAAATATAAATTAAGGGTACTGCATAATCAAATACATGATTTTGACAAAGCCAACCCTTACAAGCATTTTGTCATCACAAAGCATATTTCCATGGTCTCTGGGTCCACCTTCCTCTCTCAGAACTCATTGCTTCAGGTTTGCAGGGCTCTAATAGTGTGTTCCAAAGATATTGAAATATTGGAAACTATAGTTTTCCAATACTCAAATTGTTCATGATCTTTCAAAACAGACAATTTTGGACTTCAGTGACATCAGGTCCTATTTTTTGTTTTTTTTGCATACTAAAAATTTTTATTTTAATTTTTTTAGAAACAGAAAAGCTTAGAAACTAAGAGAAAAGAGTAAATAGTAAACAATTCCATGTTATTTCCTTCCACTTCAGATTTATTAGTGATTGGATTTGAAAATTATTTACTATGATGTAGGAGGAAAGTCAGACATATTTGGAAGGCTGCTTTTAAAACATAGAAAACTATATAAGGAAGCAAAATGGGAGAAGATTTGTTAAGTCATCCCAACTTGTCAATGATTGTTCAGCATAAACAAACAAAAAATAAATAAGCTTAGATTTAGCCACTTTCCTGCTCTTGGGCATTAAATGTCAGTCATTTTTCACTGAGTTGTAGTCAACAATAGGTAAGTCACACCAGCTGCATACATCTAGCTATGGCACTTATTTTCAGAGTCTAATTAGTCAAATTCTGATGGATTTCCTGAGTGCTATGGGTAACACAGAAACTCAGGTAAGAAAGACAGGCTATGTGCATGCTTGTTTGTTTGTTTGTTTCTTTTAATTGGCATGGTATGGCAAAACATCAAATAAACTCACCCATAATTTTAGTTAAATGCTTTTTACCATACCTCTTTCTAACATAAATCTGCATGTTCTGCTTAGTAATGCAAATAAAAGCACCCATAATTCTAGTTAAAAGCTTTTTAGTGTACCTCCTCCTACTACATATTACTTAATATTCTTTAGTATAATTAAAATCTAATTCTCTTTGAAAATTTTGGACTACTTTATTACTTCCTTGTCCATTTCGTTCTCCAAGGTGAAATAATATTGGAAAATTATTTTCCAAAATCTCTTCCTCCAAAAGGAGAGAAAAAATTATTTCATTGTTGAGGATGCAAAAAGGCTCTTTCTGGTTCTGCTTCCCCGCAGCCCTCAGTTTACCCGGCCCCTCTAATGGAAACATGCTTGGATAGGCATTCACTATTCTCTACACATCCCAAGGCAGGCAGCAGTCCCAAAATTAAAGCTAAGGAACTACATTAAGAAATATAGTTTAGACACAGATTTAAACCACATCATTCAATGCGGAGTTTTTTTCTTTTTTAGTTGAAGCTGGTAATATAAAATTTGTGTCATGTTCTCGGTTGGTTAGGAACACAGGGGGCTAAGAAGGGATGTTTGTAATTATTACCCACAAACCACAACAGAAATTGAAAAAAAGTAATCCCATAGGCATATAACTTAAAAATCACAGAATAAAATCATATGTGTACCACCCTTGCAAAGAAAAGGCATCACATGTTTTTATTTATTTATTTATTTATTTATTTGGATAGAACTGCATTGTTCAATATAGTAACCTCTAGCCACAAGTGGCTACTGAGCATTTCAAACATGAATGCTACAAATTGAGATGTGCTGACAGGGTAACATACACCAGATTATAAAAACTTGGTTAATAAAAAGTAAAATAGCTCAATAATTTTTATATTGATTACATACTGAAATGGCAATATTTTAGATATGTCAGATTAAATAAAATCTATTATTAAAGTTTACCTGTTTCTTTTTTCTTCTATATTGTAGCTGCTAGAAAATTAAAAATTCAAAATGTAGCTTACATTTTATTTCCATTAGACAGCCTGAATTACAACAATGGAGAAAATGCAATTTCTTTCCATTTGTGTATAATGTCAATATCTGGGCGGTCTTGAGCAAATGTAATTAAAATAAAATTAAGAGGGCAAAACAAAGACAATCATAACCAGTGGCACCATTATGCAATAACCATAACTGATTTCTATACTGAAGTTTCTGTTTGGGGTCAAGTTATTACTTTATTTGCACTGTATTCTACGTGACTATACATACAGTTTCCCGAAAAGTTTCAGTCTCAAAAAACAAACAAAAAGCCAGGAACCTATGTTCTTCTTGTTTGTTGTTGTTGAGGCTCAAGTAATTAAACCATATTAGATTATTTACTGTAAAAATAAAAATAAGTTTCTCTGTTATAAAGGGCAAATAGAGCAATTTATCTCATTCTTTTTCCAGAGGATTTCCTTGGAAACAGTATATTTGAAGTAAATTCTTCAGGGATTAAGCCTAATCTTTGGTTTTTATAGTGTTGGGATACCTCTAAAGTGGTGGGCAAAATACTGTGTAGATAAATATAAGAATTCACCTTGGCCAGGCGTGGTGGCTCACGCCTGTAATCCCAGCACTTTGGGAGGCAAAGGTGGGCGGATCACGAGATCAGGAGATCAAGACCATTCTGGCCAACATGATGAAACTTGGTCGCTACTAAAAATACAAAAATTAGCTAGGTGCGCTGGTGCATGCCTGTAATCCCAGCTACTGGGAAGCCTGAGGCAGGAGAATCACTTGAACCAGGGAGTTAGAGGGTGCAGTGAGCTGAGATCACGCCATTGCACTCCAGCCTGGCAAAAGAGTTAGACCCCGTAGAAAAAAAAAAAAAAAAAAAAAGAGAGAGAGAGAGAGAAAAGAAAAAACAATTTATCTTTTAAAACAGTTTTGGAGTTCCCCATGAGATACAGGGAACAGGAGGTGCAGCTTTTGGTTTATCAAGGGAATATGAGAATTCTTTTCTCTTTCTTCTTCTTTGCTATATAAAATGTGTGAGATTTTGTCCTAAATTCATAATAATCCCTCCCTTATAATGTAAATGTTAATGTTCACACACTAATACGTTGTGTTTTTGCTCTCTCTTCTGTTGATATGAAGGAATATTTTTATTGATGGGATTGTTTTAATTCCTAACATTATTTAACCTATAATCTCAGTCAGAGTACATACAAATCCCAACTAAATATAAATGCCAAACCAGCACTAAGGAATTATCATGTAATGAGACAAAGCTAAAGTGGTTACCTTTTGAAATAATGAAAGGATGTTCCAAAAGCTGTCATCACCATAGTTGCTGGTGATACATTATAGAAAAACCTGTGCCAAGACACATTCAATGTTAAACAACTGAAGCTGGAAATTATTCAGGATTTCACTGAAACCAGTAATTTATTTTAAAGTTAAGCATTAGTACAGAGAGAGCTAAAGTTACTTAAGGACACATTCTATGTAAAGTAGCAAAGTTGGAACTAGAATCCAGGGGTCAAAGCCTTGTAAAGTGCTATAGTGATTTTTTTTTCTTTGATTCAGTCCTACTTTGTTTTAACTTGTCTCATCTCCCTGGTGATAATCAATAAATTAAAACCTGGGCTTTGTCCCAACATGGATGCTTAACACAGATGGGCCATGAAGTAAAAATGATTGTTGCTCCCCAGGTATGGTCAGCAATCACCACTAGGCAACACAAATAACATTTTCACCTGCCAGTTCACATTGCACTACTATTCTTTTAAAATAACATTTCTAAATTCCTTTTGTGCTCTTTCTGCATTGATAGATTATTCTTCCTAATTAACTTCCTTTATGACAACCTTTAAAGATACTATTACTGGATGAATAAAAATCTACAATTATTTTCTCTCCGTCTGGACTTTGTCTCATTATTTAAGTATTTTTAGCTTGACTCTTTTCCTGCTTCTCCTAACTCTCATCTCAACAACACTCTTGGTTAAGGAGAAGAAAATAGCTTCCTCAGTAAAATTTCTTAGAAAATTGAGACACAGAATTGACCATTCCCTGCATTCCAATCTTGTGGGACTGTAATCTATTCCAAGGGAACGTTTAGAGCATTATAACCAAGTGGCTTAGAATAAAAATCACATTACATTTGGAAACAATGGATATTATTTACAAATACAGTTTTATAAATATTCTCAAGTGACCCTTAATGAAAAGATACAAAGTAGGATATATTTATTCAAAAACATGGGATTCTCCAGCTCAAAGAAACTGTCTGACATTCTTTGATATTCAAGATATATCATTCTTAGGCCACTAACTTCATTGGAATTCACCACAAAATGTTTGAGAAGACAGAAATGATTATTTTAAAAAAGGATAGGGAATATATTTTCAACATACTTGGAGACTACAAAAAAAAATTGAATAGCCATATAGATACATTTCTCCCAGGACACAATCTCTACTTTTTTGAAAGTATTAAAGGAAGATGTCTACTCTGTAAGTTAAAATTTCTAAGCTGCATCATAAGCCAACTGGCCCTATGTTAGGTCAGTTTTAAATATCTATTTTCATGAGTAGAAGCCTCTCTATTCCTGGGACCCAAAAGGACCTAAAGGAATTGGTGTCCACATGCAAATGTTATTACCTTTTTATCCACCTTTTGTAGCAAGAACTTATTTCACATAACCTCAGTCTTGACGGTTTATTTACAGAAGTAGGGACACATTTGTTCGAGAAAGACATTAAGAAATAGAATTTTGTTATTTTACATATCTTCAATTTACTAATAGATACTGACTTACAAATACTTCATACTTATCACATAGTACTAGATTCATTTAAAATGGGCTGTGTTTCTATTATGACTTCATTAAGGCAACAATTTATGGGTTGATTCATTTAAGCAGTCTTCAATAAAACATCAAAATTTTCCTGGAATATAAATTAATTTAATAATGTCCTGACATCATAAACCTCAGGAAAACGCTTTTTTTTTTTCCACCTCCATCACCTTGGGTCACTATCTTGTTATCAACCTATTTATTACCTGTGCCAAATTAATAGCCCATTGCCAGAACCTGGCCCTCAGAGCAGATGGTGAGCATTTCAATTATTTTAATGACTTAAAGAAAGCTTTAAATTCCATTCATAGTAGTGTAAACTAAGCAAAATGACCCTATTTAAAACAATTATGTTTTTCAAAGCAAGATTTCGGCTTTTTCCTCATTTTTTGTTTGTTTTTTTCTGGTTTTTTGTCACAGTAAGTATTTGCCGTCCTAAATGTTTCTGTAGATGCTCTAGACACACATACAAGAACACACAAAAGAATCTACCATGCTCTGACAGTTAATTTTATTTGTAAACTTACTGGCTGACAGGGGGCTAGATATTTGTTAAACATTGTTTCTAACTGAGTGCATCTGTGAGAGTGTTTCTGGATTAGATGAGCATTTGAATTGTTTGAGCAAAGCAGATTGCTCTGCCTAGCCTGGATGAAATTCATCCAATCCACTGAAGGTCTGAATGGAACAAAAAGGCAGAGAAAAGGAGAATTCATTCTCTCTCTGCCTCACTGACTGCTTGAGCTAGACATCAGTCATCTGCCCATGGACTGAATCTTACACCATCAGCCTTCTAGTTCTCAGGCCTTTGGACTTGAACTAGAACTTATACCATCAGCTTTTATGATCTGCAGGCCTTATGACTTTGACTGTAACTATACCACCAATTCCCCAGGTCTCTAGCTTACTGCCTGCACTCTGTGGGATGTCAGTCTCTATAATAATATAAGCTAATCCCTTATAATACAGTCTGTTTCTCTGGAGAACTCTGATTAATAATCATTTTGTGGGCTGCTGTGAAAGCTATCTGAATGCATGGGAGCAGCTTTGGAACTGAGTAATGGGCAGAACCTCAAGAGTTTTAAAAGGCATTCTAGAAATATAGACATTAAAAGTGAATCTGGTGAGGTCTCAGACAGATATAAGGAACATGGTACTGGAACCTGGAGGGAAGGTTATCCTTATTATAATGTGACAAAGAACTTGGCTGTTCTTTATCCACGTTCTAGTGTTTTATGGTAGGTAAAACTTGCAAGTGATGGAAGTGGATATTTAGCTAAGGAAGTTACTAAGCAAAGTGTTGAAGGAACAGCTTGGTCGCTACTGTTTGTAGTAAAATGCAATAAGAGAACAATGAATTGAAGGAGGAATTGTTAAGAAAAGAGAAACAGAACTTAAGGATTTGAAAAATTCTCAGTCTATCTATATTGCAGAGAACTCAGAAACTAAACAACCATTTGATAAGGAGATAAATATGGGTATTATCCATGGATATTATAAGCCAACCCTGAAGAAACATTGCCAATTTGAACTAAAGAAGGTGGAGATAAAACAAAAATCAAGGGATGCTGTCAGACTTCTTAGATTCTACAAGACAGGAAGACAAAGTTATTTGGCTGCGAACACATGCTATTCTTTAAGAAAAGGAGATGATGACACTGCAGGTAACTTAAAGATCATCAAAACTGCCACTCCCATTGGAGGCACAGGGGCGGAATAGGTCTCAAAGGGCATGTGTGCCCCTGTACTTTTGGTGGCCCGGGTGACTCTGCCCAGTTCATCAGGGTGGAGTCACCCTCTCTGAGAGCCATGTAGTAAGTGGTCCCATGCTAGGTCAAAGGGGCAGGGCCACCCCCTAGAACAGGTGGGGTTTGCATAGCTGATGAATATCAATGACATAAACTGAGACAGAGAACACAAGGAACAGAATCAGTCTGAAATGGAGGGAACAATATGTTCTTAATATATTAATTATAACATTCATTTAAAACATCCTAATAGAGATTTTCCTCAGACAGTTAAATACTGGCTCAAAGAAAGAACCTTGGCTCAAAATTAATTGATTATTATATAGATTGTAACACACTTGCATAATTGTAATTTTAAACAAAGAGAGAATATAGTAAGAAGTAAAGAGTGCCTATAATGAAACTTTGAAAAACTCGTGAATAAAGAAGAGCTGAAGAGAGTTCAAAGAGTACAAAAACAAGTATTCTATGTATTCTATGTGTCAGAGGAGGCAAAGTAGTTAAAGTAGTTAAGAGTTTGGGTTTTGAATCTAGTGTTATCAAGTTCAAATCTCATTGCTTCCTCTTACTGTATGAGCTTAGAAAAATTACCTATTATTTCTGGGCCACTATCCTCTTATACAAAATTGAAGAAACATAGTAACAATATCACAGGTAGCTTTCAGAATTTAATACAAGATATTTTAACTGTGGCAAGTATGTACCAAGTGCTTATTAGATGATTCTATTTATCCTGATAAATCTTTACTACTGACCAATATTTCTTGAAAATCCATCATGACAATCTACTTTGAATTAAAGCTTTAATTTCTGACAAATACTATTTCTACCATAAACATAACTAACAATGTAAGTTATTACATTATGAATTTTTATCTGAACACGAATTTGGAAAAATAATACACACTGTTATAAATATTAAAGTGGATGTGCTCTGTGTATATAAGAATATATAGAGGGAAAATTATACTCAAGAAAAATTTTAAAAAATTATTCCTTCAAGCTACAATTTGAATTGTACCACCTATATGAGTTTCTTCTCTTTGAAACGGGGTATCTTTGGGATCACAGGCATCAATTCTATATACTTTGGCCCACAGGAGGGAAAAAAAAAAAAAAAGTGGAGTGCAAAGATGTGAACCAAAAATCTTAAATATTACTTTTTCACATATCAAAGTGGTTGGAACTTAGTCACATGCCCACATGAAGGTGGCTATGTGATATGGTTTGGATTTTTGTGCCTGCCCAATTCTCATGTTGAATTGTAACCCCCAGTGTTGAAGAAGGAGCGTGGTAGAAGGTGATTGGATCACGAGGGTGAACTTCTCCCTTTCTAGTCTCACGAGAGTGAACGAGTTCTCATGAGACCTGGTTGTTTAGAAGTGTGTATCACCTCCCCATCCTCTCTCTTCCTCCTGTTCCAGCCATGTAAGACATACCTGCTTCCCCTTCCCCTTTGGCTATGTTTGTGTTTCCAGAGGCCTCCCCAGCCATGCTTCCTGTGCTGTCTGCAGAACCATGAGGAAATTATATGTCTTTTATTTATAAATCACACAGTCACAGAAAGTTCTTTATAGCACTGCAGGAACAAACTAATACAGAAAATTGGTACCAGGAGTGGGGCATTGCTATACAGATACCTGAAAATGTGGAAGCAATGTCAGAACTGGGTAAAAGGCAGAGGTTGGAAGAGTGTGGTGAGCTCTGAAGAAGAGAGAAAGATGAGGAAAAGTTTGGAATTTCCTAGAGACTTGTTAAATTGTTGTGACCAAAATGCTGATGGTGATATGGACAATAAAGTCCAGGCTAAAGAGGTCTCAGATGGAGATGAGGAACTTATTGGGAACTAGAGCAAAGGTCACTTTCGTTATATGTTAGCAAAGAGGTTCAGGCATTGTACCCCTGGCCTAGGGATCTGCAGAACTTTTAACTTGAGAGTGATGAGTTAGAGTATCTTGTGGAAAAAATTCCTAAGCAGCAAAGTGTTCATGATGTGGCCTGGCTGCTTCTAACATCCTATGCTCATATTAGTGAGCAAAGAAATAACCTGAGACTGGAACTTATATTTAAAAGGGAAGCACAGCATAACAGTTAAATAATTTGCAGCCTGGCCATGTGGTAGTAAAGAAAAAACCCATTTTCAGGGGAGTTATTCAAGCCTGCTGCAGAAATTTGCATAAATATTAATAGAAAGGAGCTGAACATTAACAGCCAAGACAATGGGAAAAATCTTTGAAGGCCTTTCAGAGACCTTCAAAGCAGCCCTTCCCATCACAGGCCTGGAGGCCTAGGAAAGAAGAATAATTTTGTGGGCTAGGCCCATGACCCCTCTGCCCTAGACAACTTTGGGACACTGCTTCCTGTGTCCCAGCCACTCCAGCTCTGGGACCCAGATGCATCTCAAGATCCTGGTCCAAAGGGTGCAAATGGAAAGCCTTGGCAGCTTCCACATGGTGTAAATCCTGCAGGTGCACAGAAGGCAAGAGCTGAGGCTTGGAAGGGTCCATCTAGATTTCATAGGATGTGTAGAAATGACTGGTGTCCAGGCAGAAGTCTACTGCAGAGGTGAAGCCCTCACGGAGAACCTCTACTAGGGCAGTGCAGAGGGAAAATGTGGGGATGGAGGCCCCACACAAAGTCCCTACCAGGGAACTGCCTGGAGCTATGTGAAGAAGGCCACCATCCTCCTGACCCCCGCATGGTAGATCACCAACAGCTTGTACCATGGTCTTAGAAAAGCCACAGGCACTCAACGCCAGCCTGTGAAAGGAGTTGCAGGGGTTATACCAATGGGATATGAACAGGGGCAGAGCTTCCCAATGCCTTCAGAGCCCATCTCTTGCATCAGTGTTACCTGGATGTGAGACAAGGAGCCAAAGGAGATTATTTTGGAGCTTTAAGATTTAATAACTGCCCTGCTGGGTTTTGAACTTGCACTAGGACTGGAGCCCCTTTGTTTTGGCCAACTTCTCCTTTTTGGAACAGGAGTATTTAGCCAATGGCTGTACCTCCATTGCATCTTGGAAGTAACTAACTTGTTTTTTATTTTACAGTCTCACAGGTGGAAGGCATTTGCCTTGTCACAGATGAGACTTTGGACTGTGGACTTTTGAGTTAATGATGAAATGAGTCAATGCTTGGGGGACCGTTGAGAAAGGATTATTGTATCCTACAATATGAGAAGGGCATGAGTTTTGGGAGGGGCCAGGAGTAGAACAATATGGTTTGGATATCTGTCCTTGCCCAAATTTCATGTCAAATTATAATCCCCAATGTTGGAGAAAAGGCCTGGTGCAAGGTGAATGGACCATGAGAGTGGACTTCCCCCTTGCTTTTCTAATGGTAATGAGTTCTCACAAGATCTGGTTGTTTTAAAGTGTGTAGCACCTCCCTGTGCTCTCTCTTCCTCCTGTTCTAGCCATGTAAGATGTGCCTGCTTCCCCTCTACCTTCCACCTTGATTCTGAGTTTCCTGAGACCTTCCCAGGCATGATTCCAGTACAGCCTTCAGAGCTGTGAGCTAGTTAAACCTCTTTTCTTTATAAATTACCCAGTCTCTGGTAGTCCTTTATAGCAATGCAAGAACAAATTAATACACCATGTGTTCAGCCCAAACTCAGGAAGTTTAATCACTAAAAGACAAAGACAGAAAATTAATATCAACAAAAAATGGGATATAATAATATTGCCAATATATAATAATTCTAATATTGTGTGGTATGAGTACAGTTGGAATGCTAAGGATGGAGAGACAAAAGTTAGAAATATAAAGAAGGGAGAAGGAAGGAAGTAAGGGAGGGAGAGAAGGAGCGAGGGAGGGAGGGGAGGATGGAGGGAATAAATAAAGGGTATGTTTTTCAGGTATTACCTGAAATTTTTTCTATTGATAGCTCAGAGTGAGAACATCGATTATGGATTAAACTGTAAACAACAACAAAAACCTACGCAAGAAATAGAAATTGTCTGGGAACTGACACTTGGGTAAGGTTTGGAAGAATCATGGGAACATCAATATAGCTATAATGGAAGATAGATATCTCAAGTAGTGCTAGGGAATTTATGCTTAACATGGAATGTATTGGGAAGGAAATAAGAAATTGTTTTTTTCTTAAGAGAGTAACTTAATAAGATTTTATTAAGAAGATTCCATAGCAAGCAAACGTGGGATTGATTTCGAGAGGACAAGAATAGAATCAGCAAGTAAGGTGAGCAGTCTCATGATGAGCAATGAAAATAAGGCAAGGAGAGAGGAATGGAAAAGAAGGGATTAAACAAGGAAAGCTTCTAAGGAGGAACTGGCAACAGCTGATAGTTACCAGGGTGTGGACACCACATATTTTGAAATTAAAGACCTACTGGGCACATAAAGAATTGGGTCTAAGGAAGAGTGGACAGAAACCCAAAATCCTAGGAGATTATGAGTGCCAAAAAAATGTTTCCTTCCTGAAATTTTACTAAGGAAAATTACAATCCGAAACTTTTACTTTAATGGCACTTTCTCCTAACTGAGGAATATTATCTTAGTTTCTAATAACAAGACTGAGTCTGAGAACCACTGAAATTTTATTAAAGAAGTGGCTTGCTTCCTTAATAATAATAGCGTCTTCATTGAAATTCAGGCTTTTATAAGCCCCAAAATAATGATAATAAAATGTGTTTGCTCTTCTTTAAAAAAATTAATCAAATATTTCAAATTCCAAGTAAATTAAAATATAAAGTTAACCTCTTAAATCATTCAGTGAGAATTTTATTTCAGTGTTATAAACTGAGCATCAACTAAAATTTAAAATACAACATGTCATTTATTTATAATAAAATACTATTTTTTGTTTGAGAAGAAAAGATTCTAAATATATTCTGGATGTTAAAGTGCCTCTGTCATAAAAATGCATTAATAAAAGTTAATTATTATATTTTTTAAAAATATACAATTATAGCATTTTTAATCCTTGAAGCTTTAGGCACTTCACCACTTTTAGAATTAAAGTTAATTAGGAAGCTAAAATTGAATTGCTACATTAATAGAGGTTACATTATTTTTGAAAGGAGAATTCTTAGATCTTTTACTGATATTGCTACTTTTGAATAACATACCAGCCTAAATTACTTTTACTCTGAGATATTTTCAAGCCAACTAATGACTTCAATTTGTCTTGGATTTTTAACTATTTGATGACCAAAAGAGAAAGAAATACATTTAGAAATAAAGAGAAAGAAAAGAAGGAAAAATAAAGAAAAAAATAAAGTTATTTGGATAATTTCAAATCAAAGGGAGGTGAAAAAATAGTCAGGCAAACAACTCACTAGAAGAAGAAACGCCAAGACATCAGACATGGGAAAGGCAAACGTGAAAAAGGCAACAAATTCACTTTACTGGAAACAGTGTTTACATTAATGTAGAAATGTAAAATAGTGAGACTCCCAGGTATCTTCTACTACTTGTCTCTCAGAATGCTGGCTGTCAGAGAAAGTGGGCCAAAGGGTAGAAAACAAACATAGAGATTAAAATTTGGTAGTCAGCCAAAAAGCAGCTGAGTCTTATCTAATTACTATAAAGTCTGACATTCAAAAGTCAAACTTTCATGTATTAATAGAACTTCTAGTCACCTCTGTATGCTTCATTTTAAATGTGAATGAACATTCCAAGATCACCATGGTTCAGAGTAATGAGCAAGAACTGCACACATAGACCCAAGAACACTTGTAAATAAAAGAAGATGGCATGGATCAAGAGAATATCCATGATGATGTCAGTTATGTTAGCCAGTAAATAGGGTAAATCAGCTTGCCTTGCTGCAGTAGAAAAGAGGGGTCTACACATGCAGTTTATAATAAAATAATAAAATTTCCATGTTTGTTCATGTTCAGATTACATGCACAATTCTGTCACAGAGTTTGAAAAACAAATATTTGAATAGAAACTTAGTAAATAATTACATAAGTAAAAATAAAGCAACTTTCTAACTCTGGAAGAGAAAAATTGTCAAAATAATAAAATACAATTATAGCTCCCTATATACCCTTCTCAGATGTATATGTATACAAAATTACAACAGGCTAAACATAATTCATTGAATCAAATTAGATTATACTATACTGACTCCTAAGGAGTGGGGAGTGGGAGTTAAAAATGTGGTGGTGTTGAAGCTCTGAGAGCTAAATCTGTACTTTTCCCAGAGCCAATAGTGTCTTAAATACTACAAATTTAATAGGTATAATCTAAATTTTAAAACTAAAAATAACATTCTAAGTGAGTAATTCAGAAGAATGGAGTTAAAGTCAAGAAGAAACATTTTAAAGAGCAAAAAATTGTTTTCTCAGGGAATTGAAAATCTAGAGAGTTCAGAGGCAAGAGGATGGAAGAGCGAACTGCTGGTTTTCACTACAAGCCTTATAGTCTCATTTGACTATTTTAACATGTATATGTATTTTTTCAATTTTTAAAAATAATGACTATAGACTTCTGGTTTCCAGTGCAGCATGCAAGGAGCTTAGAGGTCATCATTCCATCCAAGCAACAAGGAAAGAACTGAACAGACTGAAAAAACCAACTCTTCTTAGATCCGTGAGAGAAGTGAGGTCATAGGGCAAGCTGCTGTGCCCCAAATTGGAGAAACAGTAAGGCAAGTACAAGAATCACAACTGATTGCAGTGCAAAGCCTTGAGCAGAAACCTCTGTGGGTACCCGGTATTGGGAAAGAAAAACCTAACCTGTAACTGACAAATCGCTAGAAGCTCAGGGTGAACAGGTCTGAGAGTTAAAAACCCCAGAGAGGGCCAGTCCTAGTGGGCAGGGCACACCCACACTTGTGAGCTTTACCTTCATGAGCTCTACCAGGTTCTTACAGTTGAAGATGGGAGAAAAATCTCCTCCTGTTTCTGGCAGAAAAAGGGCAGATGTATGTGTGTTTGAATATTCCAGAACCTTCTGCTCTTTATAAGGCCTGCCCTCAAAAGAAACTATTTTACCAGAGCATAGCCTATTGGAGTATTATCAGAGTCTAACCCACTGTGAGCTGAGACAGGGGATACCCAACTCTGGCCCACTCTAACCATCCTGTCCCACCTAAGGAGGCGAAAAACACAGGAGCACTTTGTGGAGTTTCACAGCCCAGGGGCACAGACTGAAACCTAATCTCAGGTCTAGAGAACACTTTCCCTTTTACCACCACAGAACTAAAGGCCTATTTGCTGAAGTTCCTTTTATCCAGTACATCATGCACAGCTTTCCACAAAAATTACAATGAATATCAAAAGACAAGAAGTAATGAATAGATTACTTTGACCAAAATAGCTGGACACAGCCTTTTTTCAGGCACAGTTTTAGAGCTAACGACATTTATCTAATAATCCAGCAATGCCAGGGTAAAGTAAAACAAGACATCTGGTCAATTTGGTATTTATTGCATCGTAAAAAAAGATAGCAACTGTTTAACCAGCAATGTAACAGGGAATTAACAAAGACAGTGAATCACCAAGTCATTTTCACTTGTTCATGATATTTGACCCAATGTCAGATAAATATTTGTCTCTAGTCAATATTATATAATTGCAGTGTATGAGGGAAAAATCACAGAGCAATATCATCTACTTAAAATCTTTAATCAAAGATATTTAAAAGTAGCAATTCTTTTGCCAAATTTCCACAAGGAATACAGCGTATGAGGAGCGTGTTTATTTTTCACAGAAAAAAACATTTAAGATTTGAAAAATGTTAATAAGTACAACTCTTTGCCACAATCCTATTTAAGTATTAGAAACTGAAATCCGAACATAGCAAAAGGGATACTTTGGAATATGAACCACCAAAAAGAATTAATATTTTCTCCCCAGCCATTTTCAGACTCACAATGTTATAAGTCATCCAGGCCTTGGCCAGGTTAGATGTATGTTAGTATGAATCATTTACAGTTCCAAAACACAGGTTATCTCTAACTTTTCCCATTTCCATCTTTAAGACATTGCGCCTTGCAAATCTGGAATTAATTATATAAAAGATTGTCAAGCTACCTCATGTCCTTTTGGAAATGTGAGTGACATGTTTTTCTCCTGTCTGAAAACAGATGAGAACCGCGTACACCATCTTCATAGGGCATTTTGCTCCTTGTAAAATGGCTTTCAATCCAATATTCTGTTTATAGTGATCGATTTAAAAAAATCTTACTATCACCAGCTCAATCTAAGGTCCCACCTACATGTTTCTTTCACACAGGAATGGAAGTCTTGTATTCAGTGGAGCTTTTAGCAGAATTTTTGGAGCTTAATAAATATTAAATACCATAATTCCCCAGAGATTAAAGTCATCATGATTTTAGATTTGACAATGTTTATTACTAAGCAAAAATTAATATTTGAAAAATAACTTTTTTATCAACAATTACAACCCAAATAGCTAACATTTACTGAGCTTACTATGTAACATTAAGTGCTTTATTTACACTATTTCATTTTCTCACAGCCCTGATATTGGAAAGTTTCTAGTAATACTGCCATTCTAAAACTGAGGAAAATGCAACTTCAATATCATCTAACTAGTAAGAGGCTGAATTAGAATTCAAACACAGTCCTTCTCACTCTATAGCCTGTTATTTTTTAATAAATTTTATCTTATTGTGGTAAGCACACTAAACATAAGAACTACTTTCTTAACAAAATTTTATATATACAATATAGTTCTGTTAGCTATAGGGATAATGTTGTACAGCAGATATCTAGAACTTAGCAGTCTTACATCTTGGATAATTAAGACTTTATGCCCAAGCTTTTAGCCATTATACTACAGAATATTTAGGAAGATACAGACAATTACAGAAACAAAATGAAAATCATTCTTAAATTTGTCACCTAACAATAACAACAGTGACATGTTGGTGGATTTTTCTTCTCATCTTTATTTGTGCTTCTGTATATCTCTGAAAATTGGAATCAAACTAATAGAGTTTTAACATTATTCTTTTCATTTCAAAAAATACAGTATTTCCCATGCCATTAAATGATCTTTGAAAATAGAATTTAAAAGCTACAAAAGAAAAACATTTTTACTTAAATGATGCAAAGAATTGTCACAATTCTTTATGTCACTCAGCCTGTGTAGATTTGGTCAAAATGACATTTGTTTTCATTTCAGGGACTTTTAATTTCCTCCTAAGTTATCAAAATGTATCAGTGGAGTTGCATTTTTTCTTTGCATTCCATATGTAGCCTTTCATCTGAAGCAGTTCTAAAGCAAGATGAAAGAATTTAACTCAAATGAGGGATCTAACATCACCTACAGCCTAACGGGTAGCCCTTCCTTGTCAAAACAAGCCAGCTGGAGACTAACTAGAGAACTTCACTAGGGATTACCTAAGTGGACAATGGAATTTTTCTTCAAATGTAGTGAGATTTTTAAATTCATTCTTCCAGCTTTAAAAGTACAGAAAGTTCTCACTTTACATTGTCGATAGGCTCATGAAAACTGAGACATTAAGTGAAAAGATAGAATAACATCCTTTTGTTTAATGTCATTTAGTTACGACATTGATGAGAAAAAAAAAAATTGCAGATCCCAATAACGTATCTGTGAAATTAAGTGAAGATCATTTGATTAACTTTTGTCCATTCATACTCCACATGGAAAGGTAGAACACTGGAGACCATGGTAGATATAGGACCAGAGAAGAGAAAAGTTGCTTCATTTAACACCAAAGAAGTTTTGGTTGACATGCTTTTGTCTAGAAAAAATGAAGACTAGAGTCTCTAAATCTGAGTTCTTTTTGAACACTTAACGTTTTATTCATTTCCTTGCTCAATACATCCTCCCTGGGGCTACTTAGATCTCTATGGGAATGGTGTAAAGAATACAATCAAAATCATGAATTTATTTTGATTTTCTGTTTACTCTTTTATTCCACTGTGCTGAAGAAAAATGGTACTTTATACGGATTTCAGTAAAAATAATCCATTAACAGATCACTGGAGGAAAGAAAGCTAAATTATGCTCTCTGTATGTAGAATACTATGGCAGTTGGTTAAGAATATCCATGGGGCATTCCTAAAAATGCACATGAAACAGGCTGGAGGTGGGGAGTTTTAAAGACTAAACAGTGAGATGGGGAAAAGCAATATGCTGGATGTTCAAAAGTACACAACTGGGCAACCTAATTTAATGTATAGATTTAGTTAAAACCCACATCAGTTTGTTGTGTAGTGTGAAGTATAAGCAAACTTCAGTAAAAGCAATACATCCTCTCCATGTTGGCATGTTCATAGGTATAATAAAACAAATTGCCAGGAAGGAGAAGACAATTACTTTACATTCTTACAAAATACTATGGATATAAGTTGAATCAGTGTTCTGTTTCTCTGATTGTCCCTGAGATGGCTGTGTTTTACTACAATTTGCTTTCCTTTCCCCTATCAAATATTCAAATGGGAATGGCCATCTTTTTACATGAGCCTACCTTCCTGGCTGTCACCTTGGACTCAATGAATAGATTCTATCTATTCATGACTCAATGAATAAATTCTATCTATTAATGACTACAGCCAGTTAGTCACAGAACTCTTCTTCTGGGGATTGTTTAGTCCACCTCTGTGAAGCATATAAACCATTATTTGCAGTTGGTGTTTGTTCTCAATATTGTCTTATTTGAGCTGTTGATAGAGAATTGTTTTCTTTCTGGTGATGAAGCTTTTAAGAATTGAGCTGTTAGTAGCCATACTTCCAGGTACCTTAAGATACCAATCAGAAATAACGAGGTCAACATACAGAAAGAAGCAGAGATAAAGACGGAAAGAATTCCGACTTTTTAGAGAACTAGTGAAAATCCAATGAATATATTTTAACTTGTTTGAAAGGGTTTTTTTGTGAATTTTGTGATGAAATAAGATACTTTCTTGTAATAGAAATGAATCTGAGTCTAAATGCAGAGCATTTAGTTGTGTTTGACAATATGGCATTGTCTCTTTTGGGTGGGGGGAATTTAAGAAAATAAAGTCTAATTTTCTGCTTTTTTTAATTTTTCTTTTCATTTAGTTAAAATTTATGCTGAAGAATATAATTTCCACCATATATAAAATCGTGAGATCATTTCAATAATTAGCTGTTGGCATGTGTTGAAATATATACTTTTGATAATCTCTGATTTGGAACTTTGGCTTATGACAGTTAAGAAACAAACAGTGAGATGGGGAAAAGCAATCAGCTTTTCATCTTATTTATGGGAAGAACTGTATTCTTCTAGAAAAGTTTATAAAATTTATATATGAATCTAGAATGGCTCTAAAGTCTATTAAAATTTTAAAGAGAAAAACCTATGCAAATTCTCCCTTGTAGTCACTAACAGTCTGATTAAGTTATTCGAATTGAGTTTATTTGATCCATAGACATCATTTATTAACCCAGGAAAGTATTGTTTCTATGAAGGAAGCATGTTAGTGTGATGTAGGTAACTATCATGTGGCAGATTCAAATCTCATAGAAATTGTAGCTAGCACTGGCCACTATATACCAGATTGACTGACCTTCAGTTGTTTCCTTTGAAATTTCAACAATCGATGGGAGATAAAATCAGTGAAAAAGCAGTTGACAGGCCTGTGTTGCATACTGATGCCTTAGGGATATAATTTATTCCCTGAAATTATTTTGGGTATATATTCAGATTTAGTCTACTAGTATAACATGATAGAAATGTTCCCTTAGATTTTAAACGGGAGCTGGGAGAGAACTCAGAAAAAAAAAAAAAAAACTTAATGAATTTTCTATCTGGAAGAAAACTATTTTTGATTTAAAAAACAGTGAAATATCTTATAATTTATTTTTAAAAATCTAAGTTGCAAAAATGTCGTAAGTCCAAGTCTTTGATCTCCATGTAAGTTCTACACTAAAAATTATGTCAAAATTCCTGTCCTTTCATATACTAAGCAGTCTATATGACCTTACAACACTATACTGAACCCTGAGTTTTATGCACTGAGTGTATATTTTTGGGGGGGGATTTTAAAAGCAAAGACTAGAAATATGAAGGAAATAGAAAAGATAATCTAATGATAATTATAATTTATTTGTTAATTAAAAAATATGTGCTGACCAAAAAAAAGAACAAGATATATTTAGGTAAAATATTATGTGAGAAACAATCCAAGCATGGGAATTATAGGAATATATATTAGTCTTTTATTCTTAAATAGCTGTGTGATCTTGGGCAAAACAATGAACTGTGGCCTTCATTTTCTTATCAGGTGTGATTTTCAGTACATGGTATTTGAGATCACAGAGGATCAAAGATGTTATAAATTCATGATGTTCGTGGCAGGTGAGAGAAGGGAGAATTTATAGTGAAGAGAGCACAGGTTAACTATGAAGGGCTTCCATGGAGAGGTATTTTAGAAAGCATGGAGTAGCAGGAAAGAGGGATTTTGAAGATGACAAAAAAGGACTACATGCAAAGAAATCCTAAATAATTAGACATTCAGCCAAAAATGAGTCTTTAGAATAGATATGTCCAAATGTTTTCACATTTATATGCATAGTTGTGAAAATATGGCAGGTCAGTCCAAGAACAGCTCTGGACTCCAATTCATAGCAGCTGAATCAAGACTGTTTTCACTAACTAGATTTTTGATTTGGGCAAACCACTTTAATTTTCATCTGATTCAATTTCTTCAGGAAAATTGGGAATAATAACACCTTATTAGAATCAGCTGTTGGCTTCAAAAATGTATGAGGGACTTTGGGTCTGGTACATAGGTTTTACTCAGTAGAATATACTGGCTGACATTGTTATCATTTTGTATAGCCAATGCTCATGTTGTTCAAGTCAAATGTTTTGTTCTTAAAAAATGGAGACGAGAGCAAAGTGGAGTGACTCACACTTGAAATCCCAGTGACTAGGGAGGCTGAGGCAGAAGGATCACTTGGGGTCAGGAGTTCAAGGTTGCAGTGAGCTATGTGACCTTGCCACTGTACTCCAGCCTGGGCAACAGAGTGAGACCTTAGCTCTTCAAAAAAAGCATTGGGGGAGAACCTCTTTAAAACTTCCATTTTGTATAATCGGTAGGATTCTATCTTTAAAATGTCATTTTGTGATTTAAGATATTCTTTTAAGACTTTGACAGGTTTAAGAACCATTTATTGTATACTTACTCTGTAACAGACACTGTCCTAGAAGTGCAAACATTAAATAAAAATTATAACATAATGTAGAAGGAATCTAATAGTAGTTAAGAAGAGCAGCTCTGGAAGCAAACAGCCTAGATTGAAATGTTGCCTGTAACTCTTCCTTAAGGTTTGGCTTAGGAAGTCACCACCTTTTTGTTTCTATTGTTTTTTCTGTAAAGTTTAAATAATAACTATATCTAGTATTATTTTGAAATTAAGATAAAATTTAAGGAACTTATAAGAGTTTTGGCTATAGCAAAAGTTTAAAAGATGCTTAGTGTTATTATGGCTTGAACTCTGAAAAGAATAACCAAAAGGTAGTATTGGTTATTAATAATTTGCCTTACTAAGTATATTTTTAGTTCCTTAGAAAATAAAGGTATGTAGTTATGCTGATATTAGAACTCATTCATCATTTGCAAATCAGCAAATTATTATACCTACTTAACAATCTTGGTCCCAGCCTCTTCCCTTTCTCGATTATATCCTGGCTTTGTCTCACAAAGTTCTTTTGTTTGTAGTGGACTCAGGGGAGCTGAATTTTTCCCTATATTTCCTAACAACACAATCATATGTTACATTGTCTTGCCGAGGGTCACTCTGCATGTAGGCTCACTTTGCATGTTACACCATGATATGCTTGGTTCTTCAACACACTCCTTTACTTATGCTGATTTGGGGTAGGCTTTCTTATTTAACTGATTTCTTTAAGGGCTGGAGTCACGTAGGCTTTCCCAGCCTCCACAGACCTTCAGCCTTGATTATATGGCCACAAAGTGAGTCAACTTTCTTGTCATTTCTGTTTTTCAGCACTTGCTAACTATTGATGCTTGAATACTGCCAAATTACCAGATAGCAGTCAGGCCAGCTTCAGAAACAACGTTGGTAAATCTACAAAAACTCGTTTTTTGATGCTGCAAGGTTAATCACTAGATATGCACTCTGGCTATTATATGTGGTTAAGTTTAAATTAAATTAAATCAAACAATTTTAAATGTAGCTCCCTGGTCATATCAAACCCATTCCAAGTGTTTGACTCATGCTTGTTTTTAGATAACAAAGACTAGAATAATTGTATCATTGCAGAAAGTTCTATTGGATGGTTCTAGATCTAGAACATGGTAAATACAATAAAGTACCAGCCAACCTGAAAAATCTTTCTGTTTAGACAATTGGCCATTCTCTCCTATCAACATATTACCATCTAGCAAGTTTCTTGCCTAATATTGCATTCCACTAAGTGACATGTTATAAAGAAGTGTTGAATTGCATGTGTCAGTATTTTAATGTATAGGCCCTTGCAAGCACATGGGTCAAAAACTATTGCAAAGGAAACAAGAAGTATAATGATTCCAAAAGTTTCTGTTATAAGCTATTCATGGTAAAAATAACGAAGCCATCAGTAATTTACTTGGTATTTAAAAAGCCAAATTTCACACTATAGACAAAAGTGCAAGGATTGTTCGAACTGGTATCCTGGATGGCCTGATAAAAGTGCAAAAATATCAAGTAAGTGAAGAAGAGTAAAGCACGCAACATTTAGTTGTAGGTTAAAAAGCTAGGTTTTTAGGTACCAAAAAAGCAAAAATACATAAGTAAATAACATTTCCTTAAAATGCTAGGAACAGAGAAACTAAAAATGTTCTTGTATAAGACATGGCAAATGAAACCAGTATTTATTCCCCTTTATTAATTTGAAATTTATAAAATTACATTGATATTCTACTTATCTAATGTGCTACATATTTTTTAACTTAGCACACAAGCGTGACAGGAAAAAAACAAATATTTAGCATCCTTTATTATTAAGATTTGTAACATGGCACTAATTTCTTAATGTAATATGCTATTTTAAAATCTTAGCATAAAATGTCTATAACCCTATTTAAATAGTCTCTTATGTTTTGGGACTTTGAATTATCTTCCAAACAGTTATTTATTTATTTAATCATTTATACATTTATTTGCTCAACAAATACTTCTGATTCCCTAACATGAGTCATGCTCTGCTGGGCCCTGAGTGGACAACAGTGTACAAGTCAGATCCACTAGGAGTGACTAACATTAATCAAATAACCACTGGTGAATTTATAGTTACAAAACAGTGAAAACAATCAATTTTAGGGTACATCAAAAGGAAACTGAGTTAAAGGAAAGATTTTCCTGAGAAAAGAATTCTTTAAATCAGTACTGAAGCTTGTGGAACAATGTTCTTACTGAAGAAAGACATGATCTGAATGAAAGCTGGGGTCATGGCAGTGAAGGAAGACATAGGTGGTACCAGTTGACACCAAGAAGACAGAAGTTGATCAGATTATACACGCCTCTTAGGTCCTGTTGAAACTTGAGCACAATGTGAAATCATGAAAATGGCTTAAACCAATAGGAAAATGAAATCAACGGAGGCACATTTTGATAAGATCGGTTTTGCTGCAGTATGGAGACTCAGTGACAGGATGGCAGAGTAGATATGGGAGAAAATTATGGAAAGCATTTTAGCAGTCCAGATGAGAGAGGACAATACCTTGGACAAAGCTTCAGGCAGTGAAAATAAAGAGAAGTGGATAAAATTTAGAGATTCAGAAAGTTATAAAGAAACTTGCAATGAATTAGAGTTTAAAGGAAACAGAGACAGCAGAGATGACTAATTCATAGAAGTAAATTTTCATAGAATTAAAAGCATAGATTCACAAAAGTGAATGCATAGGGATCCAATTATTAAGATAGGAGACTATGAAATGATTTTAGGGGAAGGTATGAGTTTAAATTGAGCATAATAATTTTAAGGATGGATGTGGACCTGGGATGACTATAGGTCATATATATGTGTGTGTGTGTGTGTGTGTGTGTATATATATGTATATATATGTATAATTTATATAATGGTACTCTGTGTCTTGTCTTAAAAGGAAGAAATTAGAGAAATCAGAAAATATAGTTAGTAAATAAGAAGTCCACGTTGGCATATCAGTCTGCTACAACATCTTTTAAAAAGAGCCTCTTATGAAATCATTCTGAAGGTCAGACTAATACCTGTTGCTTTCTTAGAGTCTGTGTTTCTGAAATTCTTTGTTATGTACCAAGGCCAGCCACTCCCGATCTATTACTTTCCACATCTGGTATTACAACACGCAAATTATCAAGTAAGGTTTGCCAGTTGGCCTTGGCTGACCATTTCCCACTTTGCATATTATATTCTTTTACAATCTAATTAATAATATATTAAACCTGAGCATTTGCAAGACACACCAGTACCATTTTAACTTTTCTAGATCCTGACAATGGAGTTTTATTAATAATTCACAACAGTGTGCTAAATAATGAAAGCTCTGCCAAAGTGTCTGTCATGTCATCCAGCCCAGACCCTTCCTGAGACTTGGCCTTGTTTGTTGTACACAAATGCTATTGGCAGAACTCCACAGGAAAACATGTTTCTGCCAATCAAATCCCAGGAGGTGGGAGCTACCTGCTGATGAATCCACACTGCTGATTCAATTCGGCAAAACATAAAACTCCATAATAAATGTTTTCTAAAACAAAACATGGTACCTGAATGTTGAAATGTAAATAAAAATGAATTAACTGTACAGCCATGAGTGTTTAAAAAGAAGGGTGAAAACTTTATTTGAAGAAAAGGAGAGCTTATAGAGAAAATGTGCATTACCCACTAGGCTCAGGAATATACAGTGCATTATTATAGTGCGTTATTTTATGATCCTTAATATATTCAGAACACTGGTAGCTGACTAGGAGAAAAGATTAAAAACAGAAACAGAGAGTGACATCAGCAAGATGATGGAATGGGAGATCCTAGCTCCCAGTCCCATGCAAAAACACTGATTTTTATAACCACCTATGGGCAAGAATACCTTTGTGAGAGTATTCAAGTCTGCCTGAGGTTCCAGCACCTAAGTGCAGTAAAAAAATCCAAGAGTGGACACATTAAGAAGGTAGGAATCAGCTTCACTTTATCTGCATCATTCCTCCCTCAAGACAGCACAACTCTGTGTCAAGAGAGGCCCACTTGGCTCACCGTTACTTCTACAGTGGAAAGTGAGAGAAATGCAATAATTCTGCTTCCCCAGACTTGCAGGATATTGCCCAGGAGACCTACTTTTGTCTCTCCCGACCCAAAACACTGAGGGGATTTGCACTGCTGAATCATCAGGAACATCTAGAAGCAAGGTGACAGTGAAAGAGTGCACAGCAGCTAGTCCCTTGCTCTCAATAACCTGCTGTCATTCCTGCTAACCAGCTCATGGGCTCCTCCAACAGTCCAGACTACTAAGAAAAGATAAAGCTGACAAACCCCTAGCTAGACTAAGAAAAAAAGATAGAGGAATCAAATGAACATAATTATAAACTAAAGCGGAGACATTACAACTGATACCACAGGAAAAAAAAAGATTGTAAGACTATTATGAACAATTATGTGCCAACACATTGTATAACCTAGAAGTGGAAAAATTTCTAGAAATATACAACCTACAAAAACTAAACAAGAAATAGAATATCTAAACAGTATAATATCAAGTAACAAGATTGCATCAATAATCAAAACTTTTCCCCAAAGTAAAGTTCATGACAAATGGTTTCACTGGTGAATTCTACCAAATGTTTAAAAAAGAATTAATGTCAATCTTTCTCAGACTTTTCCCAAAAAATGAGGAGGGAACACTTCCAAATTCATTCTGAGGCTAGCAAAAAACACTACAAGAAAAGGAAATTACAGGCCAATATTCCTGATGAACGTAGATGCAAAATGTTTTGACAAAATACAGCAAACAAAATTCAAAATCACCCTTGAAGGATTATACACCATGATCAAGCACAACTTATTCTGGGAATACAAGGATGGTTTCACATATGCAAATCAATAAGTGTGCTACATCACATTAATGGAATGAAGGACAAAACCATATGATTATTTCAACAGATGCAGAAAAAAACATATGACAAAATTCATCATTCTTTTATGATAAAAACTCAACCAATTAGGTATAGAAGGGCTGTACCTCAATATAATAACGTGCCTAAGTGGCAAGCCCACAGCTAACAACATAATTAATGGTGAAAAGCTGAAAGGTTTTTCTCTAAGATCAGGAATAAGAGAAAGGATGCTTACTCTTACCACTTTTACTTATCATGTATTGGAAGCTCAGCCATAGAAATTAGGCAAGAAAAATAAATAAAAGTCATCCAGATACTTCATGTCTAAAACACCAAAAGCAATGGCAACAAAAGCCAAAATTGACAAATCGGATCTAATTAAACTAAAAAGCTTCTGCACAGCAAAAGAAACTACCATCAGAGTGAACAGGCAGCCTACAGAATGGGAGAAAATTTTTGCAACCTACTCATCTGACAAAGGGCTAATATCCAGAATCTACAAGGAACTCAAACAAATTTACAAGAAAAAAACAAACAACCCCATCAAAAAGTGGGCGAAGGACATGAACAGACACTTCTCAAAAGAAGACATTTATGCAGCCAAAAAACACATGAAAAAATGCTCATCATCACTGGCCATCAGAGAAATGCAAATCAAAACCACAATGAGATACCATCTCACACCAGTTAGAATGGCCATCATTAAAAAGTCAGGAAACAACAGGTGCTGGAGAGGATGTGGAGAAATAGGAACACTTTTACACTGTTGGTGGGACTGTAAACTAGTTCAACCATTGTGCAAGTCAGTGTGGCGATTCCTCAGGGATCTAGAACTAGAAATACCATTTGACCCAGCCATCTCATTACTGGGTATATACCCAAAGGACTATAAATCATGCTGCTATAAAGACACATGCACATGTATGTTTATTGTGGCACTATTCACAATAGCAAAGAGTTGGAACCAACCCAAATGTCCAGCAATGATAGACTGGATTAAGAAAATGTGGCACATATATACCATGGAATACTATGCAGCCATAAAAAATGATGAGTTCATGTCCTTTGTAGGGACATGGATGAAACTGGAAAACATCATTCTCAGTAAACTATCACAAAGACAAAAAACCAAACACCGCATGTTCTCACTCATAGGTGGGAATTGAACAATGAGAACTCATGGACACAGGAAGGGGAACATCACACTCCGGGGACTGTCGTGGGGTGGGGGGAGGGGGGAGGGACAGCATTAGGAGATATACCTAAAAATAAACGACGAGTTAATGGGTGCAGCAAACCAACATGGCACATGGATACATATGTAACAAACCTGCACATTGTGCACATGTACCCTAAAACCTAAAGTATAATAATAAAAATAAATACAAAAAAAGAGCATAAAAATAGTATCACCTTAAAAAAAAAGAAAATGAAGAAGTGAAAATATGTTTTCTGATGGCATAACCATATATATAGAAAATCCAAAAGACTCTACCAAAAAACTGTTAGAATAGATAAATCCCATAAAGTTTCAGAATACAGTATCAATATATAAAAATCAGTTATGTTTTATACCCTAACAATGAACTACCTGAAAAAAATTAAGAAAATAATCCCATTTATAATAGCATCAAAAAGAATAAAATACTTAGGCATAAATTTAAAGTAGTTGATAAAAGACTTGTGCATGGAAAGCTGTAAAACACTGATAAAAAAATTAAAGTACACACAAATAAATGGAAACATATCTTATGTCCGTGGGTTGGGAGAATTAATATTGTTGAAATGTCCATACTGCCCAAAGCAACCTAGAGATCTAATGCAATACGGTTCAGGACATACTACCCCAAAATATGGCACGTTGGCATTTGAAGAAACAGAAGAAGAAGAAAAGTCTCTGTGACCTTGTTGCATTGTTTCCGCCTGAAGTTGGCCACATAAGAATTCTTTAACCCTTTTCTAAAGTAGGTCATAAGACTGTCTTTTTAGAGGGGTCCTCCCTATACCTGGAGAAAAGGAATGAAGGCATAGAAACAGCAAGAAGAATCTTAAGAGAAAGGCCTTTTTGAGTTCCCTTCAGTTTGTTACCATTAGATCATATTATTTTGCTCTCTAATTATACTTCTGCATGACTGTTTGCAAAAATACATAGTTCTCCCTGTTACCTTTCCAAAGCCTCCCGTGTCACATAAAACTTTTATTAAATATATTTGTTATGCTTTTCTCTTGTTAATCTACCTTTTGTTACAAGGATCTCAGTCATGAACCTAGTAATGGATGAGGAAAGAAATCTCTTCTCCTAAACAAATGTGATCCCTATAAAAATTCCAATGAGATTTTTTATTGAAGAAGTAAAAGTAATTCTAAAATTCATATGGTATTACAAAAGTCCCAAATAGTCAAAGTGATATTGAGCAAGAAGAACCAAGGTGGAGGCGTCACACTTCCTGATTTCAAATTATATTACAAAGCCATAATAAATGAACAGTATAGTCTGACACAAAAACAGACATACAGACCAATGTAACAATAAAAAACCCAGAAATAAACTTACATTTATATACTCAACTAATTTTTGACAAAGATACCAAGAATACACAATGGAGAAAGGATAGTTTCTTTAGTAAGTGGTGTTGAGAAAACTGAGTATCTACGTGCAAAAACATTAAAATTGGACCCTTATCTTACATCATATACAGAAATCAACTAAAAGTAGAATAAATATGTAGATATAAAGTCTGCAACCATAAAACTACTAGAACACAACATAAAAGAAAAGCTCCTTGACATTGGTTTTGGAAATTTTTTTTTTATATGACACAAGAAACACAGGCAATATAACCAAAATAAACAAGTAGGATTATATCAAAATAAAAAGCTTCTGCCCAGGAGACAAAACATTCAACAAAATGAAAAGGCAACTTATGGAAGTAAAGATTTGCAAACCACATATCTATCTGATAAGGGTTACTATACAAAATACATAAGAAACTCATACAACTGAATAGCAAAACAGAACCAAACAAAAACCAAATAACCTTAACAAAAATGTGCAAAGACCTGAGTAATTTGTCTAAAAAAGACATACAAATATGTAACAGATATATTAAGAAGTGCTCATCATTGCTAATCATCAGGAAAATCCAAATCAAACTGCAATTATTTATCATCTCACAACTGTTAACATGGGCTATTAATTTACAAAAAAAAAAAAAGAGAGAGAGAGAGATAACAAATTTGGTGAGAATGTGGGCAAAAGCGAGTCCTTACACATTGTTGGTGGGAATGTAAACTGGTAAAGCCATTATGGAAAACATAATGGAATATGCTGAGGAAACATGCAGGGTTTATGAAAGAGTTAAAGCTAGAACAACTGTATGACCCAGCAATCCCAATGTTGTGTATATATTCAAAGGAATTGAAAGAAGAATCTTGAAATATCTGCATCCCCATGTTCATTGCAAAATTATTTACCATATCCAAGATAAGTCAACCTTAAATGTTCATTGATAGATGAATAGATTAAGAAAGTGTCATATATTCTTACAATTGAATATTATTCAGCCTTTTAAAAAAGGAAATTCTATCATTTGCAACAACATAATGCCTAGAGGACATTATGTTAAGTGAAGTAAGCCAGGCACAGAGAGTATTTGTCTCTTACTTACATGAGAGTTTTAGTCTGTTCAGGTTGCTATAATAAAGTATCATAGACTCGGTATCTTATAAACAATATAAATTTCTATTTCTCATAGTTTTGGAGGCTGGAAAGTCGAAGATCAAGACATAGGCAGTTTCCATGTCTTGTGAGGGTCTACTTTCTATTTATAGATGGCACATTCTCATTGTGTCCTCACTTGGTAGAAGGGACTACACCTAGCTTCTAGGATCTCTTATAAGAGCACAAATCCCAATACTGAGGGCCTTGCTATAATCTAATTACCTCTCAAAGGCCCCACCTCCTAAAACCATCACCTGTGGGGTCAGGATTCAACATATGAATTTAAGGAGTGGGAACAAATGTTTAGACCATAGAAATGTACAATCTAAAATAGTCAGACTTAGGGAAGCAAAGTAGCATCGTGGCTGCCAAGGGCTTGGGTGAGGAGAAAATGAGGAGGTGATTTTTAAAGGGTATGAAGTTTCTGTTACACAAGATAAGCAAGTTTTATAGATCTACTATACAGCATAGTGCCTATAACTAACAATACTGTACTGCTATATTTTATACTTAAAATTTGCTAACATGATAGATCTTATGTTAAGTGTTCTTACCAAAATGTACCCCCAAACCACAGATTGTTTATAATAAACGGGGTGGGAGGAAGCTTTCGGAGGTGATGAATATGTTTATGTCCTCTATAGTGGTGGTGGTTTCACAGGTGTATGCTGCTACCCAAGCTCATGATGTATATATTAAATATGTACAGATTTTTATGTGTCGATTATACTTCAATAAAGTGGTCAAATAAATAAATTCCCCTTAAAATAATAAAAGCAGGAAGGGAGTATATAATTTTCCAAAATGGCAGTTCCTTAAAGCTGTGGTTTTCAACTTTGCTTATTCAATCGTTTGTTGCTTAATGAGGATATATTCTGAGAAATTCATCATTAGGCAATTTCTTCATTGCACAAACATCACAGAGTATACTCACACAAATCTAGATGGTATAGCTTACTACACACCTAGGGCTATATGGTATAACTTATTGCTTCTAGGCTACAAATCTGTTCAGTGTGTGACTACACTGAATACTGTAGGCAACTGTAGCACAATGGTAAGTATTTGTGTAAATAAATATATCTAAACATAGATGAGGTACAATAAAAACCAGTATAAAAGATAAAAATGGCACACCATTTGGTAGGATAACTACCATTAATGGAGCATGAAGGACTGAAAGTTGCTTTGGGTGAGTGAGTGATGAGTGAATGTGAAGCCCTAGAATACTATTCTATACTACTGTAGACTTTATAAACACTGCAAACTTAGCCTTTCCTAAATTTATTTAAATTTTTTCAATAATACATTAACTTTAGCTTACTGTAACCTTACTTTAAAGCATTTTTATATTTTAAAATTTTTGACTCTTAAAAAACACTTAGCTAAAAATGCACATTGTATAGCTGTACAAAAATATTTTCTATACCCTTATTCTGTAAGTTTGTTGCTATTTTTATTTTTTTCTTTTACTTTTTAAACAATTTTGTTAAAAACTAAGGCACAAACACACACATTAGCCTAGGCCCACACAGGTCATAATCATCAGTATCACCATTGTCCATCTCTGTATCTTATCCCACTGGAATGTCTTCAAGGGAAATAACAAGCATGGAGCTGTCATCTCCTATGATGAGAATGCCTTCTGGAATACCCCCGAAGGAACTACCTGAGGTTGTTTTACAGATAACTTTTAAAAATACATAAGTAGAAGGAGTACACTCTAAAATAATAAAACATATGGCATAGTAAATGCATAAACTAGTAACATAGTTGTTGATTATCAAATATTATGTACTATATATAATTGCATAGGCTATACTGTTATATGACCGGCAGCACAGTAGGTTTGTTTACACCAGCATTACCATAAACATGTAAATAATGCATAATTTTACAACTTTACGATGTATACTACAATGTCACTAGGCAATAGAACTTTTTCAGCTCCATTATAATCTTATGGGACCCCCATCATATATGCAATCTGTATTGACCAAAAAGTCTTTAGACAGGTCACAACTATATCAGTAACCTCTGGGGAACATTTAAAAATTTCCAATGTCCTAACATCATCAGCCAAGCTTCTGATTTAATGAATATGAGATGTGATCTGGCCATCAGATTTTTTTCTTTTTATTTCATCTAATGTAATCCAAAGATGATTGACACCACTGCATTAGAGTCGTCTTCTCAACAATGTGGATTAAAGAGGCAAACAAACCATAGGAGGACTTGTGCCTTCCTGAACCAAATCTACGTTAAGTGTTTGACTTGGATATTTATCTAAATAAATGAGGGCAAGCTACAATTGCTAATTGAGAAGTAAAGGCTAAGACACTGACTAATACAGGTGGGTTTCTCTCACTGATTGGATTAAAAGTTCTCACCTCATGAAAGTACAATAGAGTGTGTAAACTTGGATTTTCAATTAGAAAGTAACTCTGTTTCATCTAAGCAAATTTCATGTTTCCAGTTCTTACAGATTTAATCCTTAAAGCCAGAATATATATGAATAAGAACACTGCAATTTTCACTTTTTATTCTAAAATGAACAAACTTGATAGTAATCTCAGCCTCTTTTCAGATTTTAAGTAATTAGATGCCAAATAACATTTCCCTACCACCCTAAGGAATTAAGCACCAAGTTTTTCCCTATCAAGGACTCCCTTCAGTGGAGATGTACATCCTCTGAGTTGTCAATTCTTGAGTCATAATAGCGGCTCTCATGTTCTTTTAGATTTTCAAGATAGAACACTCATATTTGGTTATATCATCCTGTTTACTTCCCACAAGTGATCTGTCATGAAATCTCATATTTTCCTGAGAAGTATCTCTTAGATTCTCCAGTTGCTTCTTGTTACCAAGACTTCATCTAGAACATCCTCACTACTTTTTGGGACAAGTGTTTTATAGGATGAGTCAACACTTTAAAATACAAATTTTACCAAAATCTCTTTGTCAAGAGTATATAATTGTTCTATGTCATTGATAAGGTGATATGGTTTGGCTGTGTCCCCATCCAGATCTCATCCTGAATTATAGTTCCCATAATCCCCACATGCCATGGGAGGGACGTCGTGGGAGGCACCCAGTGGGAGGTAACTGAATCATGGGGCAGTTACCCCGATGCTGCTGTTCTCATGATAGTGAATGAGCTCTCACGAGATCTGATGATTTTATAAGGGGCTTTACCCCCTTTTGCTGGGCACATCTCCTTGCTGCCACAATGTGAAGAAGCACGTGTTTGCTTCCTCTTCCTCTATGAATGGTAAGTTTCCTGAGGCCTCCCCAGCCATGGTGAACTGTGAGTCAATTAACCCTCTTTCCTTTATAAATTATCCAGTCTTGGGTATGTCTGTATTAGCAGCATGAGAATGGACTAATACGTAGGCAAACTCCAAACTCCAGAATGCTTTCCTTTTTAACAAATAAAAGTTAAACAGTGTCTTAACTTCTTCCACTAACATTTACTTACTGTACTTGAAAATTACCCAAAGGAAAACAAACTCTTTTAGTTATGTGAAAGTTGAAGTCTCTGTCTTATACTTTATTCTATAATATTACAGTGTGGACAGTAGGAAGGACAAGGGTGTTAAAGTGAAATACAACTGGATTCAAATGTTTACTTTGTTGATTACTGTTTGCTGATGAGCAAGATTTTAAGACTTTTTATATTCAGTTTATTTATTGTGAAGTGGGGTTTAATAAATGTCAACCTATTGAGTTGTTATGAGTTCTCTAGAAAAAATACCTATCATCTATCTTTCTGTCAATCTTTCTATCTCTATCATCTATATTGATAGCTCTATGCCATATGTTTTGAACAGTTATCCTCAATAAACAGAAGGTCTTGCTGCGATTTCTTTCTTTCCTTTCTTTCTGTTTTTAATAACATAGTATTTCTCTACAATGAAAAACCTGTACTGGGAAGAAAATGGCAGTCCTTCTTCAAAGGGGTTAATTTTCTTTTGTAAGATTCAGGAACTGATGGCTGAGGTGTTATTTTTTTCTTGTTTACAGCATAAGTTTAAACAACAGAAAACATCAAAACCTAGCCTGGCTTTGTTTAGTATGTGTCATAACTTGGAGATTCAAAGGATCTTTGCTTTTTAGCTTCCAAGTGAAAGGGCTTGTTTATGGTGTCTACAAAAATAAGAACAAAATTTGCTAATTAGAAATTGAAAAACTTAGTCAATCAAAAGGCCTTTGTTGTTAGGTTTTGATCATGGCAAAAGCAGGAGTTTTGCATTTGCCTAGACGCATACAAAAGGCAATTTGTTAAAATAGCAAAAGAGCAGCAAAGGCTGTCTGTTTCTCTGCTTACTCTGAATATACTACAAGTAGAAAGCACAGGCTGTTTACCAGCTCACCAGTAATCACATTTTTGGTACAAAAGGGGACTCTGCAAAGGCAAACTTATTTAGGCTTAAAAATTATTCATGTTCTTCCTCCCAATCAAATACCACCTGGCACAAATATTTGGCTCTCAATAGGAGAGAACCTGTAGTGGGAACAGAATCTTGTAAATGAGAGGAGGAAAACTTATTCGCTACTGTGACCCTTTTCCTTTTCCTTATGGCCTTTTCTCTGTGTGAGAAATCAGGAAAGTCTGCACAGCTGACAGGCAAGGGAGGAGAAACCGCAGGGGCAAGGTGCACAATGTGGATATAAAATTCTACTCTAAGAGAACGTGGAGGGAAGCCACATTTGAATTGATAACATTATTTTATTCCTCTTAATATAAGAAGACACTTTATGTCATTTAAATTGATTTGGTTAAAAGAAGACATAGATGAAACAGAAATACGAGAGGAAAGGACATTTTTCTGTCTCGGAAACTGTGTGCAGGAGTTTGAAAATGCGGGATAGATGGATGTCCCAGGAGGATGATCGAGGAGGAGCACGTGATCCTGCAGCAGTAAACGCAAGCATGAGGCATCTTTCTAGTTTATACATTAGAGTTCTTTCAACTCATATGTGATTTAAAAGAATATTGAAATACTACCAACAGTGTTTTCTCTTTTCCTGTGAAATGCTTATTTTCAATCTCAAATTAACTTCCATATTCTTTAAAAACTTTCCATTCCACTCACAGACACAGGATTTTCTCCCTTCTCTGACATATGATCTTTCTTTGTGGAGAAAGGGTCTTTTATACTCTGGTGGTGCCAGCATTACCCAGGGCGGCAAACTTTCAGCAAGGCAATTTGAAATGTATCTGAAAAAATGTAAGTGTATATACCAGGAATTTATATAAAGAAAATGCATGGGATATGTTTAGAGGATATTAATTGCAAGGTTAATTATAAATTAAGAAAAAAAGAAACAATTCTAATGTCCTATGACATAGGATCAGTTAAATAAGTTATGGAAGATAAAAAATGGATAGTATGCAATAGTTCATATAAAAATATGTATTTATATTTACTTATGTAGAAATGAATTTGAGGTACAAATGTAAACTACATAATGGTATGTGTTAGATGATTTTATATATATATATATATAAAATATATATATATATATATATATATAACTGCAAGATAATTGCACCAAATTTGTTAACAGTGGTTGTATCTTCTTGAATAAAGTTTGACTAATTTAAATTTTTTTCCTAAATTTTTAACATTATTTTACAATGATTGTGTCGTCCAATGAGAAAAAAAGCATTGTTATAGTCTGGTACACTTCCTAATATATACTTTTGATCTTTCTAACTATACTATAAGTTCCATAATGGTGGGGATCTTTTATGTCTTGGTAACATCCCAGCCCCCTTTATCCCCACATTGTGAGTGATCACTCCATACACCTGCATCATTGTCATAATGATTTGGGGTTATTTCTTACAAAGAATATTTATTCCCAGGCCATCCCTCCAATTCTTATCTAAAGTCTCAAGAGAAGTAATTCTAGGAACATTGAAGAGTCTTCAAATCGCACAAGGGTAAAATCAGTAAGCTCCCCAAAGCTGAAATTCTAATTCTAAAGTTACTCTGGTTCTTAGAATAGGCACTGGGAGCTCTGGGGACTGTCTCCTTGACTGTCCTGCATTTTGTCAGATTCTCAGAGGAAGCCTATAAAACAAATATTCATTGAGCATCTAATCCAGTCTATGAGCCTTGCCTGAAGGAGATGGGAAAAAAATGACACGGCTTTAACCTCAGTGGGTCTACAGAAAAGGTGAGGGAATAAAACTTATTAATAAAAGTAAAACTTAGGCAATAGTTTCTGGAATATTTATGTCAAGGATTAGGGTTGCCAGATTTTGCAAATAAAAGTACAGAACACCGACTTAAATTTGAATTTCAAAGAGACGATGAATCATCTTTTTATATATTTCATGAGGCATGGTTGTACTAAAAAGTTATTTGCTGTTAATCTGGAATTTAAGTTTAACTGGCTCTTCAGTATTCTACCTGACAACCCTACCAAGGCACAATTTTTAAACCACTGCTAAGTTAGAATTAAAGAGTATAGAATAGTGATTGATAGAAAAAACAGGAAAGAAATGCAAGATCCACTCAGGTTACAAAGATAATAATTTAGTCCATTAAAAATGGGTAAGAGAAACTGGGTGGATGTGAAACTAATTCCATATAAAATCTTGGTTTAGAATTCCTACTTGACATAGTAGTCAGAATTCTGTTACAAAAGGAACTGACTATATTCATATATGCTGAAGGAGAATCCAGTATGCAATATCTAGACAGAGGTCCTCAATGAAATCCTTTTGACTTCGAGATAACACTGCAGCTGTCCCAATTTGCCACCCTGTAACTTCAGCCTGCTCAATTTAGTAAAATTGCTCCTTTTAAAGTCAATGAGTGACTACAAATCAAACACGGTTATAAACAGTATAGAGACAATGAAGTAAATAAAACCAATAGCATTCACATTTTTGGATAACTGATCAATGTCATTTACTCATCTACTTATTTTTAAAATATTAATATTTTTCTTAAAATGATTTTAGACTTTCAAGTTTAATTTTGCAGCTGTAAAAGAATTTGATTATGTGGGTTAACTGTACTTAACAAAATAAGAGGAACTGATCTATCTATCAGATTGATTAATTAGCTTCACAAGGGTTGCTTAAGACCTAGGGAGAACTTGCACGTGAGGTTATTACGTCTGCCTGTGAGCCATTTGAAATGCTTTTACAAAATTCAAACATATTAAATCCAGTAAATCATACTTGTTTTTAATCTGTTTAATTTCAGAAATTAAGCATTTATCAAAGAATAAATAAAAGGTATTTTTCCATTTTTATGCAAAATTGACTGTATCCATGAATGGAACAAAATGCTAATAAATTAAATTTAAATATTGATATTAATAAGTTAAAATATTGATAAGTTAAACTCAAAGCTTAAGGCCATTTAAATTATAACAAATTTATTCCATGTAATTTAAACTGAAGCATTTTAATAGTTCTTTCTACATACATACCGTGGACAGTAAAGCCTAAGATGATAACAAGCAGATATTTAAATTCCCGGGAGTCTTACCTTCTTACAATTCTTATAATTACCAGTTCTTACAGTATTTTGAAAATAATAAATCTCCTAGTCAGAGTTCAGTAGTTAAGGGGAACTCTGAACACTCTGATTAACATCCTTTGCTTTTTAATATTGAGAAGAATATGGGATAAATTAGACTTAATATTGTAATAATAAAAGCTTCTTAAATTCAACTGTTACTGATATAGTTAATTCCATTTCTCTGAAATCACTTACTGTACATGCCTGTTTTAGTAATGATAGCAACAGGAGACAGAGAAATTCTAGGCAGACAGGGGAGGGTCCCCGGGAAAACCTTACCTTCAAGCCGAAAAGCATGAAACCCATGGCCCTGTGTGAGAACTTTCATCCCTATGTGCCGGCTCTCTCCCAGTTTGTTCTTTGTGAATACTGCCTTTTGACCAATCGAATGTTGCATTTTCCAAAACTACTAGCAGCCTACCCTGCCCCCATCCTATGCCTATAAAGATCCCAGCCAGCAGAGGATAGAAGCAGCTGGATGTCAGGAAGAATCATCTGGATGTTGGAGGAAGCAGCTTGACTCCAGAGATGGCAACTGGACATCAAAGAGAGGCAGTCTGACTTCAGGGGAGAGCGACCTTCCCTTCCCATCCCCTTTTCAGCTCCCCTCTCTGCTGAGAGTTGTCTTCATCACTCAGTAAAATTCTCCACATTCACCATCCTCCAATTTATCCATGTGACCTCATTCCTCTCAGCCACTGGACAAGAATTTGGGATGCACTAGGTGGTGGTACCCAAAAAGGTTGTCACACTGGTCCTTTGCCCTCACTGGCAGATGGCAGCCAGCCCACATGATGAGACAAAGGGCCCACTCAACTGATAACACACCACTGTCTGCAGATGGCAGAGCTAAAAGAGTACTGTAACACACCCTCTGCGGCCTTGGGGTCACAGGCACCCTGTCTGCAGGACCCACATGGAGTTTGCTCCTGCTGGCGTGCCAAAGCAACTGGTTCCTGCACTTGCTCACTCCTGTTCCTGCACTCATTTGCTCACAAACTCTCTTCCACAAGGGGTTGAACAGGTGGGCTGAGTAAATGAGACATTCTTGTCATGACTCCCACAAAGGGGTCAAGAAAATATCCTGCATCAATAACGTACCACAAACAACATTATAGCCACATAGCAATGAATAAGTATCATTTTAGTGCAACAGAAAGAGCAGTACATGGCTTCTGCAGATAAGCCAAGTCTTTAGTTTTTTTCTTTTTAATTTTATTTTTTAATTGACAAATAATAGTCCTACATATTTATGGTGTACAATCTGATGTTCTGATACATGTATACACTGTGAAATGATCAAATCAGGGTAATTAGTATAGCTATCACCTCAAATATTTAACATTTCTTTGTGGTAAGAACATTTAATATCCTCTTTAGCCTCTCCTGACACAGGGGGACCCAATCTCTAAAAAAATTAAAAAATGAGCCAGACATGGTGGCACACACCTATGGTCCCAGTTACTTAAGAGGCTGAGGTAGGAGGATCATTTCAGAGGTTGAGGCTGCAGTGAGCCATGATAATGCCACTGTACTCCAGCCTGGGTGACAGAGTGAAACCTTGTCTCAATAAAAAGAAATCCTCTCTTTCACCTATTTTGAAATATACAACACATTATTCTTAATGATAGTCAACTTGCTATGCAATAGAACACCAAAACTTAATCCTCTTATCTAACTGTAACTGTTGACCAATCCTCTTTCCTTGTCCACTTTCCCCCAACCCTCACCTCCACCCCCACCTATCTCTGGCAACTACCATTGTACTCACTTCTTTCATAAGTTTGACATTTTAAACTCCACATATAAGTAAGATCATACAATATTTGTCTCAGAGACAAATATGCTTTATTCCTGGCTAATTTCATTTAACATAATGTCCTCTAGGTTCATCCATGTCATAAAAAATAATAGGATTAATAAAGTTAGGTTACTAGATTTGATATATAATTCCTTCACCAATATTTACTGGGAAACTGTTTAAAATTACAGATTCCTAGGCCCCTTCTCCACTGTTTCAATAATTTAGAGGGGTGCGCAGGAATCTGAATACTCTAAAGTCTCTCTGGTTAATTCTAAAAATTAGGCAGGTAGATATGGAGAACATTGGCCTACAACGTCCTTTGCTATTCTAAAATTTCATAATGACAATCTTAAAGACTGAACATAGCCCTTTAAAAAAGAAATCATAACTGAATAAAAACTTAATGAAGTGTTTTTTAATACTCATTTGAAATAATGCCTATTAAAATGCATATTTTATTATAGATAGAGTCACATATTTTTGCCATGACAACTCAGAGTATCCCCTGGCTTCTCACTGAAGTTAAGTCATTATACATATTTATCTTATGCCTATGAGACATTTAGGAGAAAGAACTTGGGGTCTTTAATAAACAGTATTCATCCATATTGACCTTTTCTATTATTTCAAGAAAATTTGGCAAGTATTTGGAAATTTAATATTCATTTATTGCATGGGATCATTTCAGGAAGTTTCCCTTGATTTAGGCAAAGACAAAGAACCTATCCACAATGGTTACTTCTCAAATCTGTTTTTCTTTTAACCAAAATATTGCAGACAAATGAAATGGAATGAAGCCATTCCTGCACAAAGATGTCCAGAGCAAAGAAAAACACATATTTCGTAACACAGCTGATTCTCAAAGTCAACATTACATGGTGTTGCCTACAATTCTATGTAAACAGTATATGGGAGTAGACAGCAGCAAGAGAACCTGGTTAGTTTGCAATCTAGTATCTTGGTCCTAATATTTTAGAAACTTGGTTGTTCTCAATGCCTAACTGATGCCTAATTGGTAACAACAGCCTCATTTCAGTTGTTGTTACTGTTTTTCTTCCCTGAGTGGAAAATGGATCAGTGCTTTGGGGCAGCTGAGCTGATTTCTTTTTGAATTGAAAACGGATCCACTTTACACAAAAAAATAATTAGAAACTTCCATATCACACACTATCATGTGCTAACAGCCTGGAAGACTTGCCTAGTGAAAACAACTGAAAGTGTTGGTTTGGATGTTTTACACACACACACATGCATGCATAGATGCCCTGATGTGTGCTGGCAAGTTAGTAAGATCTATTCAGAGGCTAAAAGTCCGAGGAGAAATCCAGAGCAAAAACTGATCTTTATGGTAGAAAACTGGAGCTGTGGTTTTTATTTCCTTTTGGGCAGCAGAAAACAAAAACAAAAAAACAAACAAAAAACTAGCCAAAGCACAGGACATTCTAAAATAGGTCTCTCAGTAAATAAGATCTAAAGAATGAACATAGAAGAAACCAATGACCTTCCCCAAATGAGGAAATCCCTGCCTTGGTTCTCAACAGTTACAAAAAAGGAATTTCCTTTGAAAAATTATAACTATAATCTCACCTTCAAAGATATTATAGTCCATTTAAATATTATCTAGATGGCCTGAGGGGGCTTCAGGCAGAGAATTAAGTTGGAGGCGATCTTCATCTAGTGGTCACCAAGGCAGAAGGCGACATGCCCACTACATATGAAGACCTCAGGTAATTTCCACAAGATTAAACAAACATGAAATTATGATAAAAGTCACAATACACAAGGAAATAAGACACCCTGACTGAGAGAAACTACAAACAGCATTTTCAGTCCTATAAACACTATCCATAATGAAAGACTATCCATATTGAAATTATTAGATAAATACCATAAAATCTATGTTTAATATGCTTAACACAATATGACAGCATGGAAAATATAAACAAATTGCAAGAAATCATTTTTAAATGACCAAGCTGACTAAAAATAAACCTAAATCGAACTTCTAAAAATAAAAATTACAGTAATTTATATTTAAAGTTTAATAGAACATTGAGTGAACAAAATAAGCTAAATAATTGATAATCTGGAAGATAAATCTGCAGTAACTATGCATCAAGCAGCCCAAAAAGATAAAGAGATGGGAAATATGAAGAAGTTAAGAGACATGGAAAATAGAGAAAAATAAATAAATAAAATATAAACAATTACAGAAAGATGAAAGAAAATTGATTGGAAGTAATATTTGATGTCAATGTTTTGGAACTGTTGAATGCCACCAACCACAGAATCAGGAAACCAATCAAAATGTAAATAAAAATAAATATATAAATAAACAAAGAAATAACAAAAATCCACAGTCAGATATAGTGAAACTATAAATTTCCAATTGAATATGTGGATAACTCTGAACAAATATTTGTGTACAAAGTAATAAGAACAACACAAACAATGTCTCACTGAGTTTTAAAATGATTTAGCTTTTATAATTACGTATGGTAAATTTTTAAATGTCATTTCTAAAAATATGGAAACAGAGTGTGTAATTTCCAGTGAAGTTGAGAGGGTAAAGGATGTAATAAGAAAAATGAGTTGAGGGAAACAAAAAGGAGAGAAACAGAAACATAAGAAGACAGAAAATAAAACATATAAGTCCTTTAAGAAACAGATGCCAAAATGGGATTAGAGGTGCAAACAGAATGGGGAGAAAATGTCCATGAAAGATAAAGAAGAGAGAGCAAGAAAAGGTGAAATGAGCCATGATGATTGCTGATACAATTGAAGGAACAAGGAAAAGAAAGAAAATTGCATAGGAAAAGTCTTAGATTTAAGTGTAGTTATTTAAAAAAAAAAAAAGATTTTGCCAGGCCAAAGAGGAGTCCCTGATTCAAGTCTCCCATTAGCTATATCTGTGTCTAACAAAAATAGGCTGGCAGGAGCACCCCAGCCATATTCTCTCTTTGGCTGGGAGGAGCCCCGGAGAAGTGTGACTTCTTGAAACAAGAGAGTAAATCCAGAAAGGAAGCACCAAGGGCCATAAGTCAACTAATGTTAAATCTTTCAATTCATCATGTCTATATATATGAACATTATACATATGAAGAAAAGCTCAACGTCACTGATCATTAGAGAAATACAAATCAATACCACGAGATACCATCTCACACCAGTCAGAATGGCTATTATTAAAAATTCAAAAAGCCACAGATGCTGGTGAGGTTGTAAAGAAAAAGGAACACTTTTACATTGTTGGTGGGAGTGTAAATCAGTTCAACCATTGTGGAAGACAGTGTGGTGATTCCTCAAAGACCTATAGGCAGAAATACGATTTGACCCAGCAATCCCATTACTGGCTCTATATCCAAAGGAATATAAATCATTCTATTATAAAGATACATGCCCACGTTTGTTCAATGCAGCACTATTCACAATAGCAAAGGCATGGAATCAACCTAAATGTCCATCAATGATAGACTAGATAAAGAAAATGTGATACATATATACCGTGGAATACAACGCAGCCGTAAAAAGAAACGAGATCATGTCCTTTTCAGGGACATGGAGGGAGCTGGAAGGCACTGTCCTCATCAAACTAATGCAGGAACAGAAAACCAAACCCCTCATGTTCTCACTTTATAAAGTGGGAGCTGAATGATGAGAACACGTGGAGGGGAACAACATACACGCAGGCCTTTTGGAGGGTGAGGGTTGGGAGGAGGGAGAACGTCAGGAAGAATAGTTAATGGATGCTGGGCTTAATACCTAGGCAATGGGATGATTTGTGCAGCAAACAATCATGGCACACATTTACCTATGGGGCAAACCTTCACATACTCCACATGTACCCAAGAGCTTAAAATAAAAGCTGGAAATAAAAAAAAAAGAAAGTGCTAAACTGTCTTACAAAGTGGCTGTACCATTTTGCGTTCCACCAGCATAAACAAGTGTTTCTATTGCTCCACTTCTTCATCAGCAGTTCATATTACCACTTTTTAAAAATTTTTGCTTTGCTAATTAGTACGTATTATTTTCTCATTTTTTCCTTTCTTTTTTTTTTCTTTTTTTTCAGACAGGGTCTCATTCTGTTGCCCAGGTTGGAGTGCAGTGGCACAATCAGGGCCCACTGCAGCCTCGACCTCCCTGGCTCAGGTGACACTCTCACCTCCGCCTCCTGAGTAGCTGGGACTAGTTTTTCTAGTCTGGCTAGTTTTTCTTTTTTCTTTCTTATGTATGTATGTATGTATGCATTTATTTATTATTTGTGGAGATGGGGTTTTGCTATGTTGCCTAGGCTGGTCTCCAACTCAAGCAATCTGCCACCTTGGCCTCCCAAAGTGCTGAGATTATAGGTATGAGCCACTGTGCCCAGCAGCTCATTGTTTTCTTTTTTGTTTTTTCTTTTCCTTTTTTTTGTTGAGACGGAGTCTCACTCTGTTGCCCAGGCTGGGGTGCAGTGGTATGATCTCGGCTCACTGCAGCCTCTGCCTTCCAGATTAAGCAATTCTCCTGCCTCAGCCTCCCGAATAGCTGGGATTACAAGCATATGCCACTACACCCAGCTAATTTTTATATTTTTAGTAGAGATATGTCTCACCATGTTGGCCAGGCTGGTCTCAAACTCCTGACCTCAAATTATTCGCCCTCCTCAGCCTCCCAAAGTGCTGGGATTAGAGGCGTGAGCCACCGCTCACGGCCCCATTGTTTTCTTAATTTTCATTTTCCCAGTGACAAATTGCAAAAGACAAAAGTCTGTGGCTTGTCTTCATTTTCTTAACAGTAACTTTTGTGGAGAGGTTTTTAAGTTTAATAACATTCAACTTAGCAATTTTTTCATCTATCATGCTTTTGATGTTATATCTAAAAATTCATCATCAAACCCATGTTACCTAGATGTTCTGGTTTTTGTTTTAAGTTTTGTACTTTTGTGCTTTGAACCACTTTTGTGTGTGTGTGTGAAAGGTGTAAGATTTGTGACTATCGCTTCTCGACCTTTTGGCTAAGATCAGGTGAAGATTTGTGTCTGGGCCCCTCTTTTGTGCATGTGCATCTCCAGTTCCCCTAGCAAAAATCGTTCAAAGACTATTATTTCGCTATTGAATTGCCTACCAAATATCAGTTTATTATTTAGAGTGGTTCTATTTTTTAGCTGTCTATTTTGTTCCATTGGTCTATGTTTCCATTACCTCACCAATACCACGATGTGCTAATTGCAGAAACTTTCATAAACCTTGACATTAGGTATTACAGTGCTTCAACTTTGTTCTTTCTCAGGACTAAGAAGTAGAATTTATTCAGGGAAGTGGTTATTGCTGATGGAGAAGGGATACACAAATGACTTTAAAGTAATGGTAATTTATTATATATTTAAATTAGGTCATAAATAGGTGTTCTTCCTACTTTGTGTATGTTTTATAAGTGTTTATTTGTATATTCTTAGCATTACATAACAATTTAAAAATATTTTAGCTTGAATGCAACTTTGTGCATCTATGAACACTTGCATTGCACAAAGGACTCACCAAACCCTTGTGGAAGGAGGAAGCATGTGGGATGAAGGCATTTTTTGGCCGCTTGTTGACTCAAACAGCACTGAAATCTCACCAACTGGATAGAGCTTAGAGATGGCTAACAGTTTAAAACAATTATATTTAAACAATTATTTCTCTAAATGTTGCAATAGGAAAAAATAAATTTGTGTAGGAATGTTGAACAGAAACAGGAAGACTGTCAAGAAGAGTGACACTGGCATTTGGTCCTTAATTAAAATTCAATTATCCAAATCTGAATATATTACTCTCCTTTTTCATTGCTAACCATTGCATAGTAAATAAAGCCATGCTCTTTATCACATATAATATTAATGTTACTCATAAACACATGTTAAAAATTAATAACATTAAGTGTTTACTATGTTCCAAGTTTCTTTCTAAACGCTGCATGCAGGAGCTCATTTCATCCTCACAGCAAGCCTATGAAGTATTATCAACATTTAAGCAGTTAGAAAAGTAGGGCAGTTCTTTGAATCCAGGAGACTTGTATTCTACTTACTAAATGCATTTGATGTTGACAATGATAATACACATTTTATATCCATCTATTATCTAAATACCACTGGCCAATGCTGTGAGGATAAAAGAGTCAATGAAACAGACTTTTCACTAAAGCAAACCAAACCTCTAACAGAATGTAATGAAGTAAACTTACATGGACTAACTAGAAAACAATGCAGACAGAAAATTCTACACCCATTCTCGGAGATTTACTACTGTGCATAGATGTTTACAGAATTTAGAAAATGAAACAAAAATGAAACAAAACTGGATTTGGGAGGACAGAGAGGATTGATCTCTATGAGCTGAAAATTCCTAAAAATCAATAAAGACATTTTAGTTACCTTACTACTATTAGACAAAAATTATGGGAAGTCATTGTTTTAGGCTGAGGTCCTGTACTAAGCCCCAACAGACCAGACCAAATCAAAAAGGGGTCACTCATGCTAAATGCCACATAACCAAACAGAAACTTTAAGGAAGCAAATAGATCCCAAAACAGATAGTTTGTCACTTCTGCTTTAGCTTTGACAAAAAACCTGATGTTATCCAATCCATTTTTTTCTATTGTTTCTTAGTGTCTAACTTATAAAATGCATTCTTCTGCTATTGACCAGGGAACACTTTCATCTTATTTTGTAGAATGGATGCTGCTTCAATCATGAATTTTGAATAAAAGCCACTTATCTTTATAACTAAATTTGCTATAATGTTGTCTTGTGACATTATCTTGCTTTCACTTTTCTTTGCACACAGTAGGTGTTCAATACATAGCTAAAGAATTAAAAAACAACACAAAAGAAAAAATAATGGAGGAATTGAATTTTAGTTGGTGCTTAAAAGAGTGAGCTTTCTTGTGCAGAAGAGAAGATCTAATAAGAGTAACTGAATGAGAAATATAATGTTGAAACACTGGAATAAAATGTAATGTGTGACCCATTTGATCCCTCATACTGTAGTACTTATTCCTTTGTTAAATGTTTATCCTTGTCTCACGGTGACACCACAGCTTCTTTAGGGCAGGGGCCACATATTTTACTTGTTGCAGCACTTCTCATAGTACTCCTTATAAGTTACAATTCAGTAAACACTGACTGTCTTTCTGGAGACTCAGAATTTCTCTCTCTTTTCTTATTGCCTTTGTTCCTGAGAATTACATTGCCTCATAGAAGACTAACACATGAAATCAATTATCTTCTCATTTATATTATTCTATTTATAGTTTTTTTCTAATTTCATGGGACCATACAAAAATTTCTCAAGAAAATCATTCAGTTATGAACTACTAGAAAATTCCTGCATGAAATATTGAAGAGAATAATTTATCATCTTTGCAAGTTTTTAAAAAAGTATAGCTGTTATAACCCAAAACAAAAGGACCAAGGCTCTCTAGAGAAGTGGCTCATTCCAGGGCTGGGACAGGGAAAATCCTGGAGTATACTGCAGTGCTAGAAAGTAAAGAAAGGCCAAAAATTTAAAACTGGAGTATGTTGAAAGACACAGGAGCCAACCTGAAAAAGTTCCCAATGGCCAAAGGTGGAACCATTTGAATAATAAAATAAATGTTGATAGTTCTAATTTTAACTAAAATATTCATAAATAACTGAATGAATAAATATGTGAGAAAGTGTAGTCCTTAGAGGAGAATTATAATGAACACATGTAGAACGAATTATGGAAATAGAAAATCACCATCAGAAATCCTCAATGGGCCAGGCGCGGTGGCTCACGCTTGTAATCCCAGCACTTTGGGAGGCCGAGGCGGGCAGATCACGAGGTCAGGAGATCGAGACCACGGTGAAACCCCATCTCTACTAAAAAAAATACAAAAAATTAGCCGGGTGTGGTGGTGGGCGCCTGTAGTGCCAGCTACTCGGAGAGGCTGAGGCAGGAGAATGGCGTGAATCTGGGAGGCGGAGCTTGCAGTGAGCCGAGATTGCGCCACTGCACTCTAGTCTGGGTGACAGAGCAAGACTCCTTCTCAAAAAAAAAAAAAAAAAAAAAAAAAAAAAAGAAATCCTCAATGATGATGGCTGCAGGCAAGATCTACCAATGAATGCCAAAAATAGTGGGTTAAAATTGAATGAGAAGCAGGATATTTGCATAGACTCAAAGTAGCTCTCTTAAAATATTTATCTTTCTAATTATAGAGAGCAATACTTACCATACAGTGAAGAAACTTGGCAAATACCACTGTAGACAAATGATCAAGGTTAATATCACCAGTAAGAAAATCATTATGCACTTTCTCATATAATGAACTGAAGTCATATCACTACTGTGGTATTCTTTCCAATAAGGAGATACTGTGCATAGGTGTAGAGTTAATCATGAGAAAATATTAACCAATCCCAAACTGAGGGACATTCTACAATACTAGACCAGTACTCTTCAAAAGTATCAAGGTTAGGAAAGACAAGGAAAGACTGAGGAATTGTCATAGACTGGAGGAGACTAAGGAGCCACCATACCTAGATGCAATGTGAGATCCTAAATTGGATCCTGAAATAGGTAAGGAGTATCAGTTAAAAAAAAAAAAAGCTGATAAAATCTAAGTCTATAACTTCATTTTTTGGTTATTATTGTTTTAAGGTGATTATTGTTATGCTGTTGTTTTGTAATATAATAATTATTCTGTATATATAAATTTTGATTTTTCAGTGGATTGAATTTCTCATGAATGGGAGAATAAATCTGTATAATAATAGTAATTAAGGAGTTTCTCACCAATTTCATGTCCTGAGCAAAATTATTTGTGAAAAATATTTTTTCCAGTCTTTTATTGAAGGGAACTAGAGATAAATAACTTCGTAATGTCTGCAGGTAAGTTTGCTTTTGGCAAGATTTGCAGCCAGCAGTGTGAACATTCTCAGCAGCTGTTCAAGTGTTCATGCCTTCTGTGTGCTCAGTCATGTCACAGCATGGGTATGACTCATTCTACCAAGACACTCTTCATACTGGCTATACTCAGATTCCCCTTTATAAAGTAAATATTCATTTATTTATTTTACAAAACCTGTATTATTCTATATTATAATGCAAAAGTTTAGTCAGGGTTAGAGGTTCTTTTGTCTGCCTTATGATTGCTGGGAGGATGTAGAATTTCTCCTCAGCCCTCTTAGGTTGGAACAGACCTCTACAGCAGAAAACAGATTAACAAGAGAAAGACAATCAAGTTTATTAATGTTTGCAGTGCACATCTCGTGGGAGAAACTGCAATGAAAAGTAACTCAAACCAGTGGTTTTAGAACTTTGGCTTATATAGCATCTCCAACAAAGAACAGTAATTTTAGAGAAGTGGCAAGACAAAGGAAAGCAGTTTTCAGGCTCACAGAGGTGAGAAACTGTGGGAAGATAAACATATGGGAAGAAATTAATGGAGTAATGTTTGTAGATTCCTCTAGTACCATCTCTGAGCTGATAAGAGTTATTTTCTCATCTTAGTACAAGAGAGCCATCCTTCCCACAAGAATTTTTATGGCTTGCTGCATGTAGGAAAGGGCAGGTAAGATAGCTCCTTCTGCAACTGCTGTTTTTCCAGTGCCTTCAGTTCAAAATGATCAGTATGCCAAATCAGCATATTTTGGGGTGGCATGTTCTGGTTTCCTTCACTGTATACTATTTCTCTGGCATCATGTAAATGCTGCAAAATCTGTAAATTACTAAATATACTAAAATACAGTACAATCAAAATATTGCAATGATTATAGACATTCAGTGATTTACGGCTTTGGAAAATTCCAAAGAAAGGAAAATGAGGAAAAGTCCAAAACAACAAAATAGAAAAGCTCTTTCACACACACAGACACACACACACACACGTACACACATTGCACACTTCATGATGTTAAGAATACATTACTGTTATTAATAGATCATGTTTATAAAACAAGATAAAATTATGACCTTAATACAACTATTAGGTGAATGAATACACGTCTAAGATGTTATCTAACATATTAATTAGTGACAAAACCGATAAGATGCTAAAACCAAGTCAAAGGAAAATCCAAAAAAATGTATATGTGTAGGCAATATATACTGTAGTCAATTTAGACAATCGACAATGTTGACATGAATTTACAAACAGATGCTAAACTGATCAATATCCACAGGACAAATTTTATTTGTTTTTATATGGATAAGAAATCATTCGCATTACGATTGGTTTCCAGCACAGAATTACAAAATATCTTTAAGACAATGAAAAGTGCACATAAACAAGAAGAGTATGTTAGATAGGACATCAGTAATCTTTAGGCTCAGTTTCAACATCCTTCACAATATATACTAATACTGAGTACACCAATGAAAATCTTCCTCTACCTTTCACTGACTAGCCCAATTAGTCATTCATTTTATTTCATAAATAAAATATATTTATTAAACTTTTACTACATGTCATGCACTATCCCAAGCCCTGAGCTTATAAAGTTAAATACTGTGAAGGTTCTGAGTTTTATCCTGCTGGCAAGGTAACTAGTTAGTCTTCCACAGTTTTATAAACATATGCTGCAGAATAAACCCTCGGTCAGAAACGCAGTTTTTGTTTGTTTTTGGTTTTGTTTTTTGAGGCGGAGTCTCGCTCTGTTGCCCAGGCTGGAGTGCAGTGGCACGATCTCGGCTCACTGTAAGCTCCTCCTCCTGGGTTCACGCCATTCTCCTGCCTCAGCCTCCCAAGTAGCTGGGACTACAGGCACCCGCCACCACGCCCAGCTTATTTTTTGTATTTTTAGTAGAGACAGGGTTTGACCATGTTGGCCAGGATGGTCTCGATCTCCTGACCTCGTGATCCGCCCGCCTTGGCCTCCCAAAGTGCTGGGATTACAGGTGTGGGCCACGGTGCCCCACCGAAACACCGTTTTTTACAGTAAAAATCAGCAGCAAGAACAATGTCTTAGTCCGAGTTCCCAATGCTGCTATCCCCATAGGGCAATGGGATGAAGGCAGATGTTAACCTGTGGATGTAGTAAGTTTACATCACAGGGGAGGGACCCTAAAATTTAGAGCCTCTTAGTTATAGCCTGCTGACACACATGACCATCTTCCTCTCTAAAGACAGAGATTACTCATTAAATACACTTCATGGGGGAAAGAGAAACAGCATCTCTATAGAAAGAGATTTTATCTTTAGGAGGACACAATTTCTAGATTCCAAGGCTTTCTGGTATGCAAAATTCTTAACAGCACCCTTTGCTCAGAAGGCCTGGACCATGCAGGAATATGATATAACCATAATGAATTATCTCACCACATAAACGACTAAAAGTAAGATCTTCAGTTTTAGTATATTATATTAAAATAATCACAATACAGGATGTTTACTTGGGATATTTATTTGCACTAAGACTGTGGAAGCAAAGAAGAAAAGAAATACCTAATCTGTTTGAGGGAGTCAAGAGAATATTCCAAACAGGTCAAAATTTTAATATTGAAATGAAATGGGCTAAAATGAAAAGAATGTCTAAGAAATGCCTGAGCTTGTTGATATGGAAAGCATTTCAAGAGGAAAAAATAGTATGCCCATTGGAAAGGAATTTGGAAAGAGAGTGTTATTTGCTGAAGAGAAGCAGTTTAACATTCTTCAGTTATGAAGTACCAGGAGACAGAATAAACACAGATGTAGAATCTATACTGTGAAGAGCATTTAATATAAAAATTAGTTGGATGTAATATGTTTTTGGCAATGTGTAAACACAGAAAAATGTTGGTCGAAAAAAAGGATTATGTTTTTAGGTGTGGAAGAATTTTCTGGCAAAACATTGTTGAGCCTGGGGAAGTAAGGCGAGAAGCAAAAAGGCAACAAATTCTTCTTTTAACCCACGATCTTAAAAAATATACAGTAAACTGACACTTTGATTGATTTGATATTGTTATATACACACATTATCTTTACACAAATACCAAACATTCGTAGCTATAAACCTGCTTTGATGGGACCAGAACAATTCTTATGCTCTTATTGTACACTATGCCAAGTTCTGGAATTACAATTTGAGATTCTGATATCTTGAAAAATAAATTATATGTGTAATTATCTCACACTTTAGTTGAAATAAATTTACATAGCAAACTCAAGAGTTTTGTCATCTAACATAAATCTGATCATAGTTTGTCCACTTTGAGAAAAAACTGGAACTTTTTACTCCACAACATATTCCTATTTTAAAGCTGACTGGAACATTAGATTAAAAGCCTTCCTTTACACTGTATGTTTTACCTAAAATTACTAAAACAGGTATTTACATTTTGTGTGTAGAGGAAGATTCCCTAGAGAATAACAAGTTGGACTGATGGTCTTTATGTTTTTCATTGTAGACAATAACCTGAGGTTCAGGTCAAAGCCAAGGTGAAAATCCAGGAAATGTTAGACAGAGAGGGCAAACTGCATCTTTTACTTAGTCATTTTTGAGATAATTTAAAATTTTTTGTCCAAAGCATTAATCATTTATTAAGTACTAATTTTTATGTTAAATACAGGGGACATATATAAAAAATTTTTTAAAAAAACCTTTTGGCCGGGCGTGGTGGCTCATGTCTGTAATCACAGCACTTTGGGACGCCAGGGCGGGCGAATCGTGAAGTCAGGAGATCGAGACCATCCTGGCCAACATGGTGAAACACTGTCTCTACTAAAAATACAAAAATTAGCTGGGCGTGGTAGTGCATGCCTGTAATCCCGGCAACTCGGGAGGCTGAGGCAGGAGAATCGCTTCAACCAGGGAGTAGAAGGTTGCAGTGAGCCGAGATCACGCCACTGCACTCCAGCCTGGCAACAGAGTGAGACTCCATCACAAAAAAACAAATCAAAACAAAACATAACAAAAAACAACTTTTAAGGAGTATCTCTGCCCTCATTACATTTACAGTTGTAAGAATCTAAGTTGTAAATATTAAAAATTCAGAGCAGAGACAGATGTTGAGGAAAGGGTGGATAGGGAATAAACATGGGGGTATTAGAATTGTGATAACACTCAGAGCACCTAACTCTCTGCCTGCTATTCAAAGCTCATAAGATCTCTGTGTTGGTCATCTCCTTATTCTTTCAGGCATTTATTAATCCTTATGTGCCATATGAAAAATGATGCTCAAAACCAATGTAGGGAGAAAGGCAGCAAACTCTTATAAGAGTTGTAATATAATATATAATAATATAAGATCCAACAGGTGTATCCCAGGCCTTCATTCCACTCTCCACTCCCCCACAATAATTTACTTGAGAAGTTGTTTCAGTTCTTTCTAAATTCTGGTCCCTTGTCTGTCAGTCTATTCTCTAGGTAAAATTCCACGTGTGTGCCACCTCTTAATAAATCCACACATCTAGACACTGGGATCAACCCTGAAGCATGGGTTTCAGTTCCTCCAATTTCTTCTCCTTGCTCAAATGCCAATTGTGTTTTTCATTTCCAGGCTTTAAACATTGCTGTTTATCCAAAATTTATCTTATTCATAAAAAGGACCCTCTACTCCAAATTCTAATCTTTATTTCTATTTGAACACACCCTTTCTTACTATATTGTTATAACAACATAATAATATTAACTATATTACTGATAAAAATGTATAAGCAATAAAATATTATTTTCTGATGATAATATACTATCTGCTTAGGATAATTTCTAGTAATTATTCTTTTAGCCTTTACTGCTGTCTAACAGGCTAGATGTAGTTAGAATATAAGGCTTTATCTCTATCAGAAAAATGTTTAAATCTACCCTTCCATTGGGGTGATGCAATTTATGCAAAGAGGGAGTTTTATGTCAGTGCTTGTCTCTCTTGAGTGAGAATAGACTCAATATGCAATGAGAGCAAGATGGCAGAACAGAAGGCTCCAACAATCATCTCCTCCCATCACTCCCACCCCACAAACACTAGTCTAACAACTGTCTACACAAAAAAAAAGCATCTTCATAAGAACCAAAAATCAGGTGAGCAGTCACAGTACCTGGTTTTAACTTTGCATCACTGAAAGAGACACTGCAAAGGTCAAAAACCAGTCTTGAAGAGCCAATGCCACCCTTCCCCAACTCGCAACAGCAGCAACGGGCTTCAGAGAGCATTTCATGTGCTGCGGGAGAGACAGCATAGCAATTTTGAGGCATCAAATTCAGTGCTATTCTAGCATAGCAGAAAAGAAATCCAGAAAAATCTCAGCTGACGCCCATCCACGGAAGGAGCATTTAAACCAGTCCTAGTTAGAGGAGAATCGTGGATCCCGGTGGCCTGAACTTGAGTTCCCACAAGCCTCGCCACTGTGGGCTAAGGTGCTGTAGGGCTCTAAACATGAAAGGCAGTCTAGGCCACAAGGACTGCAAGACTTAGGTGAGTCCTAGTGCCAAACTGGACCCAGAGCGAGTGGACAGGGGGGCACATGACCTAGTGAGGCACCGGCTGGAGCTGCTAAGAGAGTGCTGGCATCGTCACTTCCCTAACTCTAGGCTGCACGGTTTGCAGCTCTGAAAGAGACCCCTTCCTTTTGCTTGAGAAGACAAAAGGGAAAAGCAGGGAGGACTTTGTCTTGCATATTGGCTACCAGCTCAGCCACGGCAAGACAGGGTAACAATCGGAGACCTGGGGCCCCTGTTCCAGACTCTAGCTCCTGAACAACATTTCTAAACATACCCTGGGCCAGAATGGAACCTACTGCCTTGAAAGGATGGGCCCAGTCCTGGCAGCATTCATCACCTGCTTTCTGAAGAACCCTTGAACTCTGAATAACCAGCAGGGATATCCTCGTACTACATTGAGAGCTTTGGGTGAGAGTCTGAGACTTGCTGGTGTCAGGTGATACTCAGTACATTCCCAGCTGTGGTGGCTATGGGGCAAGACTCCTGCCTGAGAAAAGCCGGAGAAATAAAAGGGACTTTCTCTTGCATCTTAGGTACCAGTTTGGCCACCGGGGGATAGAGCACCAAGTGAGCTCTTGGGGTCCCTGATTCCAGGACTTGGATCTTGGAAGGCATTTCTTTTTTAAAAGTTTTTATTTAAAATTTTTTGTGGGTACATAGTAGGTGTATATATATTTACAGGGTACATAAGATGTTTTGACACAGCCATGCAATGTGAAATAAGCACATCGTGGAGAAGAGGGTATCTATCCCCTCGAGCATTTAGCCCTTGAGTTACAAATAATCCAATTACAGTATTTATTTTAAAATATACAATAAAGTTATTATTCACTATAGTTACCCTATTGTGCTATCAAATAGTAGGTCTTACTAATTATTTCTATTTTTTCTACCCATTAATCATTCGCACCTTCCCCAAAATCCCCCACTACCCTTCCTAGCCTCAGGTAAGCATTCTTATACACTCTATGCCCATGAGTTCAATTAATTTGATTTTGACACCCCACAGATAAGTGAGAATATGTGATGTTTGACTTTCAGTGCCTGGCTTAGTTCACTTAACATAATGATTTCTAGTTCCATCCATGTTGTTGCAAATGACTGCATCTCATTCTCTGTTATGAGTGAATAGTACTCTATTAAATATATGTACAACACTTTTGTATCCATTCATCTGTTGAGGGACACTTAGGTTGCTTCCCAATCTTACAGACTGTGAAAAGTGCAGCATCAAAAATAGGAGTGCAGATTTCTCTTTGATATATTGATTTCATTTCTTCTGGATATATACTCAGCAGTGAGATTGCTAGATCATATGATAGCTCAATTTTTAGTATTTTGAGGAACCTGCAAACTGTTCTTCATAGTGTTTATGCTAAATTACATTCCCACCAACAGTATTTCTTTTTCTCCACATCCCCTCCACATCCTCACGAGCATTTGGTATTGCCTGTCTTTTGAATATAAGCCATTTTATCTGAGGTGAGACAGTATCTCATTGTAGTTTTGATTTGCATTTCTCTGGTTATCAGTAATATTGAGCACCTTTTCATATGTCTGCCATTTGTACATTATCTTTTGAGAAATGTCTCTTCAAACCTTTTGCCCATTTTTTATCAGATTATTAGATTTTTTTCCCTATAGAGTTGTTTGAGCTCCTTATATATTCTGGTTATTAATCCCTTGTCAGAGGGGTTGTTTGCAAATATTGTCTCCCATTGTCAGGGTTCTCTCTTCACTTTGTTGATTGTATCCTTTGTGTTCAGAAGCTTTTTAACTTGATGTGATCCTGTTTGTCCCTGTTTACCTTGTTTGTCTGTGCTTGTAGTGTACTGCTTAAGAAGTCTTTGCCCTGATCAATGTCCTGGTAATTTTCCCCAATTTTTTCTTGTAGTAGTTTCATAGGCTGATGTCTTAGATTTAAGCCTTTAATCCATTTTGATTTGATTTTTATATATTGTGAAAGATAGGGTTCTAGTTTCATTCTTTTGCATATGGATATCAACTTTTTCTAGCATCATTTATGGAAGAAACTGTCTTTTCTCCAATGTATGTTCTTGGCACCTTAGTCAAAAATGAGTTCACTCTAGGTGTGTGGATTTGTTTCTGGGTTCTCTATTCTGTCCCATTGGTCTATGTGTCTTTTTTTTATGTCAGTAGCATGTTGTTTTAGTTACTATGGCTCTGTAGTATAATTTGAAATCAGGTAATGTGATTACTCCAGTTGTGTTCTTTTTTGCTTAGGATAGCTTTGGCTATTCTGGGTCTTTTGTGATTCTATATAAGTTTTAGGATTGTTTTTCTATTTATGTAAAGAATGCCATTGGTATTTTCATAGACATTGCATTGAATCTGTAGATTGCTTCAGGGAGTATGAACATTTTAACAATACTAATTTTTCCAATCCATAAACATGGAATATTTTTCTATTTTTTTGGTGTCCTCTTCAATTTTCTTTATCAGTGTTTTATAGTTTTCATTATAGAGATCTCTCACTTCTTTGTTAATTTTTAGGTAATTTTATGTGTGGCTATTGTAAATGGGATTACTTTTTATTTCTTTTTCACACTGTTCACTGTTGGTCTATAGAAATGCTATTCACTTTTGTATGTTCAGTTTATATCCTGTAACTGTACTGAATTTGTTTATCAGTTCTAATACATTTCTTGTGGTGTCTTTAGGTTTCTCCAAATATAAGATCACATTGACAGGGGGTAGAGAAATTCTAGGCAGAAAAGGGCAGGTCCCTGGTGAAGCCTGACCTTCAAGCCAAAAAGCCTAAAACCCATGGCCCAAAGTGAGAATTTCTATCCCTGTTTTCCAGCTCAAATGTTGCCTTTTTTCTAAACCACCCATGGCCCTGCCCCACCCCATCCTGTGTCTATAAATACCCCAGACTCAGCCAGCAGAAGGAAGAAGCAGCTGGACATCAGCGACTATGGCTGGATGTCAGAGAGAAGCAGCTGGACTTCAGAGGGACAGCTTGATGGCATAACTTCAGGGAAAAATCTGGCTGGAGATGGTCAGTCTTCAGGAGAAGATTGCCTACCCCCTCCCCTGTCCCCTTTTCAGCTCCCCTTCCCACTGAGAGCCACTTTCATTGGCAATAAAATCCCACACATTTACAATCCTTCAATTTGTTTGTGCAACCTCATTTCTCCTGGATGCTGGACAAGAGCTCAGGAGCCAAGAGCACAGATACAAAAGGCTGTAACACTAGCCCTTTGCCCTCAATGGCAGAGGGCAGTTGCCTCAGCAAAAGGGCAGAGGACCCACTGAGCTGTAAACACTTAAGCTGTCTGCAGATGACAAAGCTAAACGAGCAGTGTAACATGGCCCCTGGGGCTTTGGGAGTCACAAGCACCCCACCTGGATGCTGCCGGAGAGCCTGCATAGAGTTTGCTCCTGATGGCATCCAAAAGTGCTTGCTCTGGCTCCTGCACCCACTCATCTGCATGCTCCCTCCTGTGAGGGGTGAAACGCAGTGGGTCCAAGTGAATGGAGTTTGATCCCACTGGCACCGAGGCAGCAGGCTGATTCCAGCACTGATGCACCGGTATTCCAGTCTTGCCTGCTCATGTGCTCCCTCCGAGAAGGAGTTGAAAGTGGCAGGCTGAGTAAACAAGGCACCTCTGTTACAAGTCCTGCAAAGACATCAGGGAAATAACCTGCTTCAATATCATCTGCAAACAAGAATAATTTAACTTATTTCTTTTCAGTCTGGATGCCCTTTATATCTTTCTCTTGTCTAATTTCTCTAGCTAGGACTTGCGGTACCATGATGAATATCAGTGGTGACAGTGGGCATCTGTGTCATATTCCAGATCTTAGAGGAAAGGCTTTCAGTTGCTCCCTAGTCACTATGATAGTAGCTGTGGGTCTGTCATGCACAGCTTTTATTATGTTCATGTATATTCCTTCTATATCCAGTTTTTTGAGAGGTTTTCTTATGAAGAGATGTTGAATTTAATCCAATGCTTTTCAAGTATCAGCTGAAATCATCACATGGTTCTTATCCTTCATTGTGTTGATATGATGTATCGCATTGATTGATTTTCATATGTTGAACTATCCTTGCATCCCAAAGATAAATCCAACTGGGTCACAATGAATGATCTTTCTAATGTACTGTTGAATTTAATATGCTAGTATTCTGTTGAGGACTTTTGTATCAATATTCATCAGAGATATTGGCTTGTGGTTTTTTATTTCATATGTCTTTGGTCTTGGTATCAGGGTAATAATGGCCTCACGGAATGAGTTTTGAAGTATTCCCTCCTCCTCTATTTTTCTGAATAGTTTGAATAGGATTGGTATTAGTTTTCTTTAAATGTTTTGTAGAATTCAGCGGTGAAGCCATCAGGTCCTAGGTTTTTCTTTACTGGGAGATTTTTTTATTATGGCTTCGATCTCGCTACTTATTATTGGTCTGTCCAGGATTTAGGTTCCTTCCTGGTTCAATCTTGGTAGACTGTATGTATCTAGAAGTTTGTTCATTTCTTTTGGATTTTCCAATTAATTGGCATATAGTTGCTCACTAATGATCCTTTTAATTTCTGCAGTATTATAGTAATGTCTCCTTTTGCATTTCTGATTTTATTTATTTGGATCTTCTTTTTTTCTTAGTTTGTCTGGCTAAAACTTTGTCAATTTTTGTTTATTTCAAAAACCACATTTTTGTTTAATTTATATTTTGTGTGATGTTCATTTCAATTTTGTTTATTTCTTCTCCAATCTTTATTATTTCTTTTCTCCTACTAAATTTGGGGTTGATTTGCTGTTGCTTTTCCAGTTCTTTAAGAAGTATTATTAGATTATTTGAAGTTTATTCCCCTTATTGAGGTAAACACTTATAAATTTCCCTCTTATAAATAAAAGCATCCTAAGAGGGATGCTTTTGCTGTATCACATAGGGTTTGGTATGTTGTGTTTCCATTTTATTTGTTTCACGAAATGTTTCAGTTTCCTTTTTAATTTCTTCATTGACCCACTGGTTACTCAGGATCATATTGATTAATTTCCATATATTTGTACAGTTTCCAAAATTCTACTTGTCATTAATTTCTAGATTTATTCTATTGTGGTCAGGGAAAATGACTGATACCATTTCAATGTTTTTGAATGTTTTAAGACTTGTTTTGTGACCTAACATATGTTCTATCCTTGAGAATACATGTGCTGAGAAAAAGAATGTCTATTCTGTAGGTCTTGGATGAAATACTCTGTAAGTATCTATTGGGTCCATTTGGTCTATGGTGCAGGGGTTTTTGTTTGTTTGTTTGTTTTGAGATGGAGTCTTGCTCTGTCACCCAGGCTGGAGCACAGTGGCATGATCTTGGCTCACTGCAACCTCTGCCCCTTGGGTTCAAGTGATTCTCCTGCCTCAGCCTTCTGAGTAGCTGAGATTACAGGTGCACACCACCATGCCTAGATACTTTTTCTTTTTTTAGTAGAGACGAGCTTTTACCATGTTGGCCAGGTTGGTCTTGAACTCCTGGCCTCATGTGATCCACCCACCTCAACCTCCCAAAGTGCTGGGATTACAGGTGTGAGCCACTGCACCTGGCCAATAGTGCAAATTAAGTCTGATGTTTCTCTGTTGATTTTCTGTCTGGAAAATGTGTCCAATTCTGAATGCTGGGTATTGAAGTCTCTAGCTATTATTGTATCAGGGCCTATTTCTGTCTTTAGCTCTAATAATATTTCCTTTATCTCAGTGTTCCAGTGTTGGGTGTGTATATATTTTAAACGATTACATTCTCTTGCTGAATTGATCCCTTTAGCATTATATAGTGACTTTCCTTGTCTATTTTTCTAGTTTTTGTCTTTAAATCTATTTTGTCTTGTATATTGAATTCTGTTTCTGTTTTTTGGTTGCCATTACCATGGAATATCTTTTCTCATCCATTTATTTTCAATCTGTGTGATTCTTTATAGGTGAAATGTATTTCTTGTAGGCAACAGATCAATGGGTCTTGTTTTTTCATCCATTCAGCCAGTCTATAACTTTTGATTTGAGTTTAGTCCACTCAATATTATTATTGATAGGTAAGGACTTACTCTTGACATTATGTTATTTGTTTTCTGGTTTTGTAATCATCTATTCCCTCTTTCTTTCCTTCCTATTTTCCTCTAGTGAAGGTGATTGCTTGAAAGCATTTCTGGACCTGCCCTGGGCCAGAGGACAACACACTGCTCTGAAGGGTGAGTCCAGGCCAGGCAGCATTTACCACAAAGTGACTGAAGAGACCTGGGCTTTAAGAAAAACCTGGCACTGGGCAGTAATCTGGCAGTACTCCCCATGGGCTTGTGGTGGTGGTGGCCATAGAGTGAGACTCTTCTGCCTTTGAAAAGGGAAGGAAAGAGTAGGAAGAACTGCATCTAGTGGTCAGAGTGCCAGCTCAGCTGCAGTACAATAGAACACCATGTACACTTCTAAGGTTTTTAATCTAGCTCCTGGATGGCACCTCTGGACCTGCCTGGGTTCTGGGGGAAGTCACCACTCCAAAGAGAAAGATACAGGCCTGGCTAGCCTCACTACCTGCTTGACTGTAGAGTCCTAGGCCCTTGAGCAAACACAGGCAGTAGCAAGGGAGTGATTACAGCAGGTCCTGGGTGTGACTCAGTGCTGTGCTGGTTTCAGATCTAACTCAGTGCAGTTATACTGGTGGTGGCCTCAGTGGTGCTTGTGTTACTCCACACCCAGCTTCAAATGGCTCAGAACAGAGATATTTGTTTGGGAGAAGCAAAAGAAGATAATCAGAGTCTCTGCCTGGTAGTCCAGAGAATTCTCCCAGATCTTGTCCAAGACCATCAAGGTGATACCACTCTGAGTCTGCAAGAACCATGGTTTTACTGGGCTTGGGGTGCTCCCTAAAGCAGATACACTTTAAATCACAATACCCAAGTCTTTTTGAATATATGGAAAGCCTTTCCAAGAAGCATGGCTACAAACAAGCCCAGACTACAAAGACTACCATAGATACTTAACTCTTCAAAAAGCAGACACAGATGAACATCTAGAAGTATCAAGACAATCCAGGAAATCATTACCTCACCAAAAGAACTAAATAAGGCACCAGGGACCAATTCTGGAGAAACAGAGATATGTGACCTTTCAAGCAGATAATTCAAAATAGCTATTTCGAGGAAACACAAAGAAATTCAAGATAACACAGAAAATGGATTCAGAATTCTATCAGATAAATTTAACAAAAAGATTGGTACAATTAAAAAGAATCAGGCAGGAATTCTGGAGCTGAAAAAATACATTAGGCATAATGAGGAATGCATCAGACTCTGTAACAGAATTGGGCAAGAAAAAGAAAGAACTAGTGAGTTTGAAGACAAGCTATATGAAAATGCACAGTCAGAGGAGGGAAAATAAAAAAAAGAATTAAAAAAAGTGAACCACACCTATAGGATCTAGAAAATAATCTTGAAAGGGAAAATCTAAGAGTTATTAGCCTTAAAGACGAGGTAGAGAAAGAGATAGGGGTAGAAAGTTTACTTAAAGGGATATTAACAGAGAACTTCCCAAAACTACAGAAAGATATCAATATCCAAGTACGAGGAGGTTAAAGAACATCAAGCAGATTTAACACAAAGAAGACTAACTCAAGGTATTTAATAATCAAACTCCCAAAGGTCAAGGATAAAAAAGAATCCTAAAAACAGCAAGAGAAAAGAAACAAATAACAAACAATGGAGCTCCAGTGCATCTGGCAGCAGACTTTTCAGCAGAAACCTTACAGAAAAGGAGCAAATGGTATGACATATTTAAAGTACTGAAGGAAAAAAAAAAAAAACAACAACTTTTACCCTAGAATAGTATAGCTGGTGAAAATATCTTTCAAACATGAAAAGAAAACAAGATTTTCCTGGACAAGCAAAAGCTGAGGGGTTTCATGAACACCAGACGTGTCTTAGAAAAAATAATAGAGTATTTCAGTTGAAGAAAAGGACGTTAATGAGCAATAAGTCATCATCCGAAGGTACAAAACTCATTGGTTATAGTAAGTACACAGAAAAGCACAGAATACTACGACACTGTTACTGTAGTGTGTATACTACTCTTATACTACACAGAAATACTAAATCATGAACCAATCAAAAATAATAACTGCCACAACTTATCAAGACATAGACAGTACCATATGATATAAATAGAAACAACAAAAAGTTTACAAGATGGAGAATGAATTAAGGTGTAGTTTTTATTTGTTTTATTTTTGATTGTTTATGCAAACAGTGTTAAATTGTTATCAGCTTAAAATAATGACTTAAGGATTGGATGTGCAAGCCTCACAGTAACAAACCAAAAAAAGAAAAATACAACTGCTACAAAAAAAAAATAAAAAGCAAGAAACTAAATCATTTCACCAGAGAGAATTACCTACACAAAAAAAGAAGAGAGGAAGGAAAAAAAGAATGAAGAGAAGACCAGAAAACAAATAAAAAATGGCAGAAGTCCTTACTTATCAATAACATTGAGTGTAAAAGCACTATATTCTCTAATCAAAGACACAGACTGGCTGAATGAATAAAAATTCAAACCCATTTATCTGTTGCCTACAAGAAACACACTTAACCTATAAAGACACACATAGACTGAAAATAAAGGGATAGAAAAAGATATTCTATGCCAATGGAAACCAAAAAAGAGCAGGAGTCACTACACTTATATCAGAAAAAATAGATTTCAAGACAAAAACTATAATAAAGGACAAAGGAGGACATTATATAGTGATAAAAGAGTCAATTCAGGAAGGAGATATAAAAACTTTAAGTATATATACACCAAACACTGAACAGCCAAAAAGAGAGATAGACCCTATACAATAATAGTTGGAGACTTCAACAGCCCACTTTCATAAATGGACAGATCTTCCAGATGGAAAATCAACAAAGAAATATCAGATTTAATACCTATATTCCAAAGGGACCTAATAGATATTTATAGAACATACCCTCTAATGGTTGCAGAATACACATTCTTTTCTTCAGCACATGGATTATTCTCAAGACTAAATCATATGTTAGGTTATAAAACAAGTCTTAAACATTCAAAAGTATTGAAATATTATGAAGCATCTTCTCTGACCACAATGAAATAGAACTATAAATTAATAATAAAAGGAATTTTGGAAACCATACAAATACATGGAATTAAACTACATAATCCTGAATGACCACTGAGTCAATAAAGGAATTAAGAAGGAAATTAAAACATCTTGTGAAACAAATGATAATGGAAACAAAATATATTAAACCCTATGAGATACAACAAAAGCAGTATTAAGAGGGAAGTTTATAGCTGTAAGTGCCTACATAAAAAAGGAAAAAAACTTCAAATAATCTAACAGTGCATCTTAAACAATTAGAAAAGCAAGAGCAAACCAAACCCAAAACTAGAAGAAAAGAAATAATAAATATCAGAGAAGAAAGAAATGTTAATTGAAATGAAGAAAACAATACAAAAGATCAATAAAACAAAATGATGTTCTTTTGAAATATTAAACAAAAATTGACAAAGCTTTAGCCAGACAAACTAAGGGAAAAAAGAGAGAAGACCCAAATAAAATAAATCAGAAATTCAAAAGGAGACATTACAATTGATAGAGCAGAAATTCAAAGAATTATTATGTCTACTGTGAGCAACTATAAGCCAATAAATTGGAAGTTTTAGAAAAAAATGGACAAATTTCTATACACCTATATAACCTACCAAAACCAAGCCATAAAAAAATCCAAAATCTGAACAGACAACAAGTAACAATACTGAAGCTGTAATAAAAAGACTCGATAAATGGTTTTGGGAAAACTGGATATCCATATGCAGAAGAATGAACCTGGATGCCTATCTCTCACCATACAAAAAAAAAATCAAATTTGAATGGATTAAAGACTTAAACCTAAGACCTCAAACTATAAAACTACTACAAAAATTGGGGAAAACATCTAGGCATTTATCTGTGCAAAAATTTATTGAGCAATACCCCATAAGTACAGGCAGCAAAAACAAAAATGAACAAATTACATCATGACTGTTAAAATGCTTCTGCATAGTGAAGTAAACAATTAACGAAGTGAAGAGACAGCCCACAGAATGGGAGGCATATTTGCAAACTACCCTTCTAACAAGAGATTAATAACCATAATATGTAAAAAGCTCAAACAAATCTATGGGAAAATAATCTAATAATACAATCAAGAAATGGGTAAAAGATTTGAAAAGACATTCCTCAAAAGAAGATATACAAATGCCAACAGGCATATGAAAAAGTACTCAACATGAATGATAATTAGATAAATGTAAATCAAAACTGCAATGAGATATCATCTCGCCCCAGTTAAAATGGCTTATATCCAAAAGATAGGCAATAACAAATGCTGGTGAAAATGTGGAAAAAAGGAAACACTTGTACACTGTTGGTGGGAATGTAAATTAGTACAACCACTATGGAGAACAGTCTGCAGGTTCCTCAAAATACTAAAAATTGAGCTACCATATAACCCAGCAATCCTACTGCTGGGTATATACCTAAAAGAAAGGAAATCAGTATATTGAAGCAGTATCTGCACTCTCATGTTATTGCTGCGCTGTTCACAATATTTAAGATTTGGAAGCAACCTAAGTGTCCATCAACAGATGAATGAATAAAGAAAATGTAGTACATATATGCAATGGAATACTATTCAGCCATGAAAAAGAATGAAATCCTGTCATTTGCAACAACATGGATGGAACCAGAGATCATTATGTTAAGTGAAATAAGCTAGACACAGAAAGACAAAAATTACATGTTCTCCCTTATTTGTGGGATCTAGAAATCAAAACAATTGCGCTCATAAACATAGGGAGTAGGATAGTTCATAGAGGCTAGGAAGGGTAGTGGGGGAGTGGGGAAGAGGTGGGGATTGTTCATGTATTCCAAAAAAATAGAATAAAAAGAGCTACTAATTTATAGCACAACAGGGTGACTATAGTCAATAATAATTTAATTGTATGTCTTAAAATTACTAAAAGAGTACAATTCGATTATTTGTAAAACAAAGAATAACTGCTTGAGGGAATGGATATCTGATTTTCCATGATGTGACTGTTATACATAGCATGACTGTACCAAAAACTCTCATTTACCCCATAAATATATACACCTAATATATACGCACAAAATTTAATAAAATTTTAAAAATTTAAAATAAAATGAAATAAGCAATGAGCAAGTTTCATCAAGTCAGAATCACAAGATTTTTGCTTCTAGAGAGGAACTAAACACTATTTAGTTCAATTTATTCCTTTCACAAATGAAAAATCCTATACTTAAATCCGAGTCTGTAAAACTATGGGCCATGGGCTGAATCAAGCCAGCTATGTTTTTATAAATAACACTTTTTTGAAACACAGCCTTGTCTACTTATTTGCACATTTTCTAGGACTTTTGTGCTACAGTGGTAATGTTAAGTAGTTTCAATAAAGACCATATAATCCACAAAGCCTAAAATATTTGTTTACTCTCTGGCCTCTTCAGGAATGTTTGCCAACTGATTTAGATAGCATGTATAATTTGCCCACAATCACACTTTAAATTAGTGGCAAAATTTGTCTAAAATCTATCTTTACTTAGTGATATGCTCTTTCTATTCTACCATATTGCCTCACTGTATCCAATATTTTAGTGCTAAAATTAAAGACCAAATTCAAAAGTGGTAAGAAGGAAGACAATAATTACAATTAAAATGGAAATTACCCAGTGCCACTATACGTTAAGAGCTACTAGTTCAACTTAACTACTCAGTCTTCTGCATGCCCTCCAGAGAAAATGTCACAGGTCACATACATTTTTATGAATATTTACCCAATGTCACAAATTTATCAAGCTGTAATTATTTTAGTGGCAATAAATTAAAATAAAATAGCAATAATTAGTAGTCTATACTAGTGTAGGTGACATCTATACTAGAAAATAATAAAATAACTCTGTAGCTGGAACTCTCATGAAAATATTTGTCTTTTAATATAAACACCAAAACTCATTATTCAATAATATCCAAGTGGCTGAGTACCCTCAAAGAGACAATATACTGAGAAAAATTATTAAAATTCAAAAACTGTAAATTAGAGATTCCCAATATATAGTCCCTGGACCAGGAATGTCAGCATCATCAAGGCAGCTTGTTTAAAACGCAAATTCTGGGGACCTACCTCAGACCTACTAAATCAGAAATTCTGGGAATGGGATGTAGTATTCTGTGTTTTAACAACATTTCCAGGTGATTTTTAGTCATGCCTAAAGTTTGAAAAACACTGCTCTATATCAACATAGGTAATAAAGAAACACCCTAAGGTATAAAAAGAAAATAATTAAAACAGGCAAATAAGCATCATTATAGATAATAACTTGCACATCATTTATTTCTAGTCCCTAAGCCATGTTAACACTCTATCTTACAAAAAAGTCACTTCTAGTCAACAACTAATAAGAGTTCTAGAAACTTTGCCAAGTATAATCAGTAAGTTAAGACCAAATATTCATAAAGAACAGAATTAAAATAGTCTGCCTCCAATTTGACTGCTGAAGCTTTTAAGCTATAACCATCCCTCTTCCCTTATTGCCTTAAACTTGGACAAATTGATAAGAAAGCCCAGTGCTCCTTCTGTTGGCACTGATAAGAAATTTAAACCACATAAATCCTGCTAAGACAAACCTTGCCCCAGTCCACCTACCTTTACCATCATAAAAACCCCAAGCCAATCTCTTTTATCTGCTCTTTCAAGCCATTCTGTATCCATTTAAGAGCCACTCTATTCTCTGAAAAAAGTTCATTTCCTGAGTACTAAGCCTTTTCATATCTTCTTGGTGCATGTATGGCATGACCAGTATTGAAATCTGAACCAAATTTTGGATGCGGAGAGTCTATCCTGTTTTTACATGGTAATCACAACACAAATTCAAAATTTTTTTTTCTCGTCTACTGAAAATATATTCCAAAAGAAAACCTGAGAAGTCCTGTTATAAAATGTAAGCTTCCTCTGTTGTAGCTTTCAGGCACGATGTTATATAGATAACTTATGCCTTTATTTTAGGAACATGATCAGAAGCTATACTTTTTCAGCAATAAAATTCTACCACCCCAAGATCATTGTATTAAATATTTGTGCCACAGGGATTGAGATATTGCTACATATACACTATAAAAGAAGAAGTAATTGTTCTGATATTCACGACACTAAGAAACAACTGGGAGAAAAGTAGCTTCAGGGACAATATTCAGTAGCTAATTGTTCAACTCGCTAGTTCACATTGCTTGTAGACACTGAGTCTAGTTATGGGGTAAATCAAAGCGAATAAAACTCAGCTGGAACTTTGACACCAGCAGTGTTTTTCTTTGGTGTTGCTTCCTGGAAAAAAAAGTTAAAAACAATGCAAAATCTACAAAATGTCAAGGGAAAGGCAAGATAGCAAAATGGAAACTACAGACAACACAAATTATTGTAGAGCAACTCATGCTTTGGATATTTTGGATGAAATTTTTAACTGTTCATTTTAATTGACCATAAAATCCAAAACTTCAGAAGAGAAATCGAGTAAAAACTGATACTCTGATGAGAATTAGACAATAACTTCAGGCTTTAAAGATAATAAAAATTATTTTCCTTACTTCTTTCATTGTTTTTAAAAATACATCTGCTTTGCAATTAATGACTGTATGTTAGATTCAAGGTGAAGTACTTTCATTCTTTCTGATGAGGTAGCTGTTCAAGTTTTGGCCATAAACACCAAATTGTGATTACTAAGCCCCAGGGTGATTGAGTGCTATAAAACATAGCAGAACACAAAGCCCAGACTCTTCAGACAGATAATATACACTTCTATGAACACCCAGCAGCCATGACAGTTGGCCAGCAACTTCATATTTGAACAGCATAACCATTTATCATGGAAGAATTTAATCTAAACATTAAATTATTGTTTTACTCTTTGATTAAATGAAATCACAAAAATAAATACAGTTTGATTAAAGATAATTCAACCAAGTGCCTAATAAGATGAATTCACTGTCAATGAGCTAGATGTGACAAAATTTAGTTATAAAATTATAATAGCTGAGGCTTATATATTTAAAATCGGCAGAATCACTGGGAATCATTGGTTAATTCAGGCTTGTTTCTAAATTATCCAGAAACCTGGGGAAAGGATCAGAGAATGAGATCTGTACTGTGTATGTCACTCATGAAGTTTCTAACAGACAAACTTTGTGACGTTGTGAACACATATACAACTTAACAGTATTTAAACTGTAATTTGTTCTAAAATATTCCATCAAAAATCAGGCTGTGAAGAATTATTAAACAGAAAATTGAGAATGTGAAGTTAAAGAGGTCTGAGGTAGGCCAGGTGCGGTGGCTCAAGCCTGTAATCCCAGCACTTTGGGAGGCCGAGGCTCGCGGATCACGAGATCAGGAGATCAAGAACATCCTGGCTAACGCTGTGAAACCCGTCTCTACTAAAAACACAAAAAATTAGCCAGGCATGGTGGCTGGTGCCTGTAGTCCCAGCTACTCAGGAGGCTGAGGCAGGAGAATGGTGTGAACCTGGGAGGCGGAGCTTGCAGTGAGCCGAGATGGTGCCGCTGCGCTCCAGCCTGGGCGACAGAGCTAGACTCTGTCTCAAAAATAAATAATAATAATAAAATAAAATAAAATAAAGTGGTCTGAGTACAGACGGCACAGTCAAAAACACAGAGGACTTTTTTTTCTTAACAAGAAAAAGAAAACAAGAGAAGCTGCTTCAAAGGACTCAGGATATTGTTTACGAGAATACTAGAGTTTTGCTTTAGAAGGAAGCTCTTAGCAGAATTAAATGAGACCCTTAACAACTGCTTGATGTCTAGTTATAAAAGAAAATACATAGCAGGCCTAATTTAACCAAAATGAAAGAGAAGTAATTTACCTCTCATTTACTTGATAAGCTAACAAAGATATTATTTGAGCATTGCTGTTGTTGCAGTTCAGACAATTATGGCTAGATGAGACCAAAAAATTACCCTATTTCTTAATTCTTTTAAATATAACAATCTATATACAAATGAGTATGTATAGGAATAACTTACTTTGATGTTTTATTCTGCTTTCTATATTGCTTCTGAAGCAATTATTTCTTTGTTTTACCAATTTCTTTACTGGTATCTGACTTTTATGCTGGAGACTTCCCTCAAAATGTCAAGTTCTTCTTTGCCTTTTAATTTATTCTTAAGAAATTAAGGTACTGAGGAAATTACTGGAAGCTTTCTTTGCAGATAATTTCACTGAGAATCACTGGGCAAATAAATTACTATTTCATTGGAGAATCTCTAGGTGTCATTGTTCTTTTATGATAAGTTAATTCAAAGAGGAATCTTTTACTTCTCTTCCAGATGCTGAGTGACAGAATGCCAGTAATCTGGGAGCTAAACTGGGGAAGGTCACTGTGTTAGGCCATTTGCATTGCTATAAAGAAGTACCTGAGACTTGGTAATTTAGAAATAAAAGGAGTGTATTTGGCTTATGATAGAGGCAGCATCTGCCTCTTTTGAGGGCTTCAAGAAGTTTCTATGCATGGCAGAAGGGGAAAGGGAGCCAGTGTGTGCAGATAACATGGTGAAAGAGAAATAAGAGAGGGCAGAGGGTAGTGCCAGACTCTTTTTAACAATGAGATCTTACAGAAACTAATAGAGTGAAAAGGCTCATTACCACCAAAATGGCATCAAGCCGTGCATGAGGGATCTAGCCCGACGACCCAAATAGCTTTCCTCAGGCCCCACCTTCAGTTTTGCAGCTCAACTTTCAACAGGAGATTTAGAGAGGACAAATGTTCAAATTAGGTTAGTCACAGTTTAATTGGGCTCTTTAGAGAATCCCCTTATTAACTGTGCGATTGTTCCCTCTATTGTGTGGCATTCACGAGTATGGAGCATCCTTTCTTGGATAGCTCCAGGAGGTAAAATCCCCAGGGTCCCCTCCACCTCAGGTAAGAGAGGGCTTTGTGAGGGTATCTGGGGCGCCTTACTCCTCCTTACAAAATTTAATCCAGTACTCTAGTGTTAAGTTGCTCTCATCAAGGTACTTGGTGCCTCCAGTTCTCTCTATAGCATTAGTTAGCTTGTTTCTTTTTTCCTAAGACTTGCACTCTGCCAATTCTGATTTTATTTATCCATCTATTCTGCATTTTTCAAAAGTTCTCAATTGCTCTCTCTTCCTCCATTTATTTTGTTTTTGTGAGTTTAGACTTTTTTAATTTATCTAGTTACAATGCAGTGGGTTTTAAGAAACAATATAGGTAAAGACACACGTTCAACCTTCCAAGTTAAGTAGAAATTACCATATTCCCTCTATTCCTTAGCTTTTGTCTCCCACCCATTGGTGTCATTCTTCAGTCACTTTGCCAAACTCCCTAAACCGAAACCACTTTCCATCTCTTTTTACTTATTTTATTTCTTTCAACTTCACTCAGTGAAGGTCTTTTTCCCTTTGGAACGGTATTTCTTCACATGCATTATTATTCTGTTCACACTTCAAAGCAAAATCATATCTAATACTTAGTGAAAGTCACTCATCTGCCCATCTTGAATTATTTTCTCCTTCTCCTGTATTTGTATCATCTCCAATTTTGCTTGTTATAAAATCAATATTATTCTGCCTCGACTTAAGCTCCCTTTTCCCCCAGATTTTATTCTACTTAAAAGTTAAGACTTACTCATCTCAGTCACCTCCATATAGTCTGAATAGCATAACGTCTGTAGTACAGTTATTTAAAAGCATATTTGTTGAATTAAAACAAATCGAACTCTAACACTTTATGAGAAGGTGCTATATTTCTTCTGCTCCTTCATTTTTATGTCTTTTTACTTCTTTCTAGGAGCTAAAAGTTTAAACACTGTTATCCAGTATTAGAACTGAGAATCACACATCCATTTCACTCTCTCTTTCTCTCTCTGTCTCTGTGTGCATTTAAATATTTTTTTCAATGGTTTTTGGGGTAGAAGTGATTTTTGTTGTATGGATGAATTACATAGTGGTGAATTATTAGATTTTAGTGCACCCATCACCCAGGTAGTATACATCGTACCTAATGGGTAGTTTTTTTATTCATAGCCTTCTCCTACCCTCCCCCTTCTGAGTCTCTAAGGCCCATCATATCACCTGTACGCCTTTGCATACTCATAGCTTAGCTCCCACCTGTGAGAATATATGGTTTTGGGTTTTCCACTCCTGTGTTACTTCACTTAGAATAATGGCCTCCAGCTCCATCCAAATTGCCGCAAAAGACATTATTTCATTCCTTTTAATGGCTGAGTAGTATTCCACTGTGTGTGTGTGTGTGTGTGTATGTATATATGTATATATGTCACATTTTTATTATTCACTCATTAGTCAATGGGCACTTAAGTTGGTTCAACATCTTTTCACTGTGAATTGTACTGCCATAAACATATGTGTGTCAATGTCTTTTTCACATAATGACATATTTTTCTTTGGGTAGATACCCAGTAGTGGGATTGATGGATCAAATGATAGATCTTTTTTTAGCTTTTTAAGGAATCGCCATACTGTTTACCATAGAGGCTGTACTAATTTACATTAATTTACATTCCCACAAGCAGTGTATAACCATTACCTTTTCCCCACATCCATGCCAACATCTATCATCTTTTGACTTAATAACGACCATTCTTGTAGGAATAAGATATTATTTCTTTTTTTTTTTTTTTTTTTTTTTTCTGAGACGGAGACTCGCTCTGTCGTCCAGGCTGGAGTGCAGTGGCGCAATCTCGGCTCACTGCAAGCTCCGCCTCCCGGGTTCACGCCATTCTCCTGCCTCAGCCTCTCCGAGTAGCTGGGACTATAGGCGCCCGCCGCCACGCCCGGCTAATTTTTTTGGATTTTTAGTAGAGACGGGGTTTCACCGTGGTCTCGATCTCCTGACCTCGTGATCCGCCCGCCTCGGCCTCCCAAAGTGCTGGGATTACAAGCGTGAGCCACCGCGCCCAGCCGATATTATTTCATTGTGGTTTTAATTTGCACTTCCCTGTTGATTACTGATATTGAGCATTTTTTCATGTTTGTTTGCCATTTGTTTATCAACTTTTAAGAACTGTCTATTCATGTCCTTTCTCCACTTTTTAAAGGGATTTTTTCTTGCTGATTTGTTTGAATCCCTTGTATATTCTGGACACTAGTCTTTTGTCAGATGCATAGTTTGCAAATATTTTCTCCCATTCTGTGGATGGTCTGTTTACTCTGCTGATTATTTCTTTTGCTGTGCAGAGCATTTTAGCTTAATTAGGTCCCATTTATTTATTTTTGTTTTTGTTGCATTTGCTTGGGGATCTTAGTATACAGTGAGAAATAGGGATTCTGTTTCCTCCTTCTACATGTGGCTTGACAGTTTTCCCAGCACCATTAAATAGGGTGTCCATTTCCAATATGCGTTTTGTATGCTTTGTTGAAGATCAATTGGTTATACATATGTGGCTTTATTTCTGGGTTCTTTATTCTGTTGCACTGGTCTATGTGCCTACTTTTATACCAGTGCCATGCTCTTTTGGTAACTATAGCCTTGTAATATAATTTGAAGTCAGGTAATGTGATACCTCCAGATTTGTTCTTTTTGCTTAGAATTGCTTGGGCTATTCATGCTCTGTTTTGGTTCCATATGAATTTTAGGATTTTTTTTCTAATTCTGTTAAAAAGTGATGGTATTTTGATGGGAATTGCATTGAATCTATAGATTGCTTTTGGCAGTATGGTCATTTTCACAATATTGGTTCTTCCAATCCATGAGCATGGAATGTATTTCCATTTGTTTGTTTCATCTATGATTTCTTTCAGCAGTGTTGTGTAGTTCTCCTTGTAGAGATCTTTCACCTCCTTGGTTAAATACATTCCTAGGTAATTAAGCTTTTACTAATAAACAAAAGTAACCTAACTTGTGCATTGCACTCTTTGGAGTTGAGAAAGCCACATAATTAGTGTAGTTTTAAAGCTGGCTTTAACTGACAGCATAATTGGGGAAATAAGACTTAAACACATGAAACAATTTATAATTCAAGGCAGTATAAAATAAAGAATTAGATTGTGGGTTCTGTGATGGCCCAGGTAAACAGTGCAAATCATATGGGTATAATCCTTTTTGCAGGATGGGTAAGAATCTAAAGGAAATAGAAGAAAAAAGGGAAAATGTAAGTGAAAACAAAGTATTTGAAAACCTAGAAAAACTCTGGGACTTTATAGAGAGATTAGTCTGACTTAAGTTAACAGTAGGCCAGTTTTGGAGAGTTGTGGAGAAATGTGAACCTGCTAAGAATATAAATATGAATAGCTTGAGAACAGAGGCATCATAAAAAAGGAGACAGGAGAGCCTCTAATCAGGCAAGTATGACATTGAAATTAGAAAATTTACATCAAGGCTCCTAAATAATGGCTATGATGGGGGGATGGTAACTGGAAACCAGAATCAGTCCAGAAATTCCAGATTATAGATTCTTAATCCCAGAAAGACAATATTGATGGGACAATCAAGAGCAGGAATGAGAGGGAAAGTCTTCTAGGTAGTGTTCAGTTTATCTCTGGTTTTCAATTGCTTTTTTCAACTCGTTTTGTTGTTGTTGCTGTCGTTGTTAAGAGGCCATATGCTCAAGCTGCTTGCTGAAGTTGTGATGAGGTTCTTTCTACAGGATGTGCTCAACAAGGTAAGTTTAAGGATGGTTAAAGGAACATAACTCTCAAGTGATAAAATACTAGGTACTAATTCTAAATGAAAAGAGGAGATGGCTTCTCAGGTGAGAACACACTTCCAGTGTTAGAAGAAGTACTAGTTAAGAGACAAGATGGGATAATCTCTTGTGCTTAAATTCTATTTTTTAAAAAATTTACTTTCTTTTTGCCCTTTTTTAATTTAATATTTTTAATTTCCAAATTAAATGGTATATATTTAATGTGAAATTTTATCAAATTTAGACTATTAGGAATCCAGAGACACAGGTCTTAATCAATCTTCATATCTTATTAACAAGAGTAATTTTTTTTCCTTAACATACATTGCCTTATAAATGAGTGATTAGCCCATGGGAAGAAGCCAGGTAGGTGCTGACTATAGCATATGTCTCTCATATGCTTGCTGCTTCTTGAAATTCTAGAAGCTCAGATATTTTCCCAGTTTTAAGGCATTACCTTTTGTTTCAGTGAAGATGGTCTGGGAGATGAAGTACATTTCAATCTGACTTTTACTGGAAATGTCTAAGGGTAGGTCTTTTTAGAGTGCAAGTTTTGATAGGAGAATGATGATGAAAGAAAACGAAAGTGGCTGGGGGCTTGGGAGTTGGAAAATGCATTTAAAGGAGGAAAAAACACTACATTAAGTAGAATGACAGCAATATTTCTGCCAAAGACCAACTTTCTTCAATTTGCAATTCCATATAGGTTCAGTCAGAGGTAAATTACAAACCCAGCTATTAGCCTAGGATGATTGGCAGCATTTTTATAAGGACATATCTTGAAACAGAAAATTCACAACTATTATTTTTATCATTTTTTTTCTTTCTTATCGCTCTTGACTTCAATTTGATAATAGTCATGTAAGCATTCCAGGAGCTACTGGGCTAAAGTACCTCCTGATAACATCCCCACTGTCTCAGGGATTAGTGGTCATGGGTGACCCGTTAAGAATGAGACATTGTGTCATTTCCAAAGTTCAAGTAGAGCTTCACCTCTAAATCTATTTTAGATAATTCTTTTGATAGTTGGAATATAATATATCTTGAGATCACTGCTTTTAATTAATGATTACCCCCTCTGCCTTTATCTTAATTCCCTTTATCTTCCTCAGTGAAAGAGTCACACTGTGGCAATGAGGGTTGTATGACTTCTGCTTCGTAGGCATTTTATTACCGATTTAACTTTGGAACTCATTATTTGTCTGTTCAGGGATTCAATTTCTTCCTGGTTCAATCTTGAAGGTTGTTATGTTTCCAGGAATTTATTTAATTCTTGTAGCTTTTCTAGTTTGTGTGCATAGTGGTGTCTGTGGTAGCCTTTGAGTTTCTGTAATTCCCTTAGTCATTTTTGATTGTGTTCATTTGGATATTCTCTCTTTTCTGCTTTATTAGTCTAGCTGTCTACCAATCTTACTTATTCTTTCAAATAACCAACTCCTGGATACTTTGGTCTTTTGTATGGTTTTTCGCATTTCAATTTTCTTCAGTTCAGCTCTGATTTTGGTTATTTCTTCCTCTACCTTTGGGGCTGGTTTTCTCTTTGTTTTCTAGTTCTTCTAAGTGTAATTTTAGATTATTAATTTGAGATCTTTTTTCATTTTTAATGTGGTACTTTCTTAACACTGCTTTAACTGTGTCCCAGAGATTCTTCTATGTTGTATCTTCGTCTTCATTCATTAAAAAAAAAAAATTAATTTCTGCTTTAATTTCATTGTTTACTCAATAGTCATTCAGAAGCATGTTGCTTAATTCATGTGATTGTATAGTTTTGAGCGTTTTCTTAGTATAGATTTCTATTTTTATTGTGCTGTGATCTGACAGTGTGTTTGGTATCATCTTGTTTTTTTCCAATTTGCTGAGGATGGTTTTAGGTCTAATCGTCTGGTCAGTTTTAGAGTATGTATTATGTGCAGATGAGACAAATGTATACTCTGCTGTTTTGTGGTAGAGAGTTCAGTAGATACCTGTTAGGCCCGTTTAGTCAAGCATCAAGTTCAAGTCCTATTTATCTCTGTTGGTTTTCTGCCTCAATAATATGTATAGTATTGTCAGTGGAGTGTTGAAGTCTCCCACTATTATTGTATGGTTATCTAAGTCTCTTCGGAGATCTCTAAAAACTTGCTCTACAAATCTGGATGCTCCCGTGTTGGGTGCATATATATTTAAGATCGTTAGGTCCTCTTGTTCAATGGATCCCTTTACCATTATGTAATGCCCTTTTTGTCTTTTTAAAATCTTTGGGCTAAAGTGTAATTTTTTCTGACATTAGAGTAGCAACTCTGGCATTTTTCTTTTTCTTTTCATATGTATATTCAGCGAGAAGGTCACACTGCACAATGAGAAACAGGCGAAGGATACGGCGGCCTTCAAGGAGGCCATGAAAGGTCTGAGCCTGATGGGGCCCCACGGCTCCAGCTCCAGAAATCCCAGTACCTGCAACTGGGCCCAAGCGCGGCCAGTACTATGCCGGGTCCCTGCTCAACGTGAACCAGATCGGGAGTGGCACCATGGACCTGCCCTTCCGGACCCCCTTCCAATCCTTGGGCCTGGACACCAGCCTGACTACCAGGCACCACGGGCTGGTGAACAGGGTGTACCGGGAGCGTGGCCGACTAGGCTCCCCGCACTGCCTGCACCTGTAAAGGGACAAACACGGACAGCAGGCCAACAGCTGCCCATACGGCACCATGTACCTCTCGCCACCCACGGACACCAGCTGGAGAAGGACCAATTCTGACTCGCCCTGCACCAGAGCACAATGACGCCCATGCAGCCAGAATCCTTTACTAGTGGGTCCCAGGACGTGCACCAGAAAAAAAATCTTACTGTTAACAGTCCCAGGAATGGAAGAGACCACATCAGAGGCAGACAAAAACCTTTCTAAGCAAGCATGGGAAACCAAGAAGACGGGATCCAGGACCAAGTCCTGCGCGGAATCATCTTCCCGTCTGCCAGCCAGGAAAACACTACAGCCCTGATCTCCGCCAGTCACAATACTGGGGGCTCCCTGCACCGCCTGACCAACATCCACTTCCCCTCCCCGCTCGACTCCGAGGAGCCCACCTTCCCCGCACTGAGTAGCTCCAGCAGAACCCACAACCTCTCAGCCAACCTGATGCACCTGGGAATCAGCGGCGCCGGCCAGGGGATGAGCACACTTGGCTCCCCTCGCAGCACCGTCCAGCCAGCATCAGCCCCCTGTCCCTGAGCACAGAGATGAGGCATCAGCAGTCATCGCCCACCCTGTCCCCGCTGTCATACATCACTCAGACCGTGGCCTTGAATGCCCTGTCTCTGGAGCAGCAGCTACCCTACGCCTTCTTCACCCAGACGGACTCCCAGCAGCCGCTGCCGCAGCCCCAGCCTCCGCCACCTCCTCAGCCTGCGTCTCAGCAGCCGCCAACCCCTCCGCCCCCACAGGCGCCCGTCCGCCTGGCCCTCCGGCAGCCCCCTGTTGCCCAGCACCAACCTGACTCGTGGGCCACAGCCGCCCCCGCTCGCGGTCACGGTACCGTCCTCTCTCTTCCAGTCCCGGAGAATCCCGGCCAGCTGTCGATGGGGATCGACATCGCCTCGGCGCCGCCTCTGCAGCAGTAGCGGCACTAGCCCCGGCTCCTCGGCCAACCAGTCTCCCACATCGCCAGTCTCCAATCAAGGCTTCTCCCCAGGGAGCTCCCCGCAACACACTTCCACCCTGGGCAGCGTGTTTGGGAACAAGTACTATGAGCAGCAGATGGCGGTCAGGCAGGCCAATGTTCTTTCCCATCAGCTGGAGCAGTTCAACATGATGGAGAACGCCATCAGCTCCCGGTACAGCACAGGCTCCACGCTCAACTACTCGCAGGCCGTCGTGATAGGCCTCACCCACAGCCACGGGAGCCTGCTGAACTCGCAGCAGCTGGGCTACGCCAGCCACAGTGGCATCCCCAACATCATCCTCATAGTGGCAGGACAGTCTCCCCCGGCCCCCCAGCCTCTTTAAAGAACTGACCAGCTCTCTGGTCAGGGTCGGCGACCTCAGCTTCGACTCCAACAGCCAGTTTCCCCTGGATGAACTCAAGATCGACCTCCTGACCCTGGACGGACTGCACATGCTCAGTGACCCCGACGTGGTTCTGGCGGACCCAGCCACCAAGAACACCTTCCGGATGGACCGCCTGTGAGCGGGCAGGCCGGCACCCTGCCGCTCAGCCATCTCGACAGCGCCTCCCCAGCTCAGGGACAGCCACGCTCGGTCCCTCGCCAATAGCCGAGCTTGTGATTCTGAGCTTGCAATGCCGCCAAGCACCCCCGGCCCGCCCCCGGTTGTCCACCTCCCGCGAAGCCCAATCGCTAGGCCGCGCGCCGGGCGTCCACCCACTTGCCGGCCCAGGCTGGGCTGGGATCGGAGGCTGTGAGGCCCCCGCCCCCGCAGACCCTCCCTGCACCGACTCCCTAGCCCGCAGCCCTCCCCGGGGCCTAAGCCGTCCGCTGTAAGATGCGGGAAGTATCAGCTCCAAGCCTGGCAAGCAGGCTCACGGGAGGGGCGCGCATGGTCCGCCACCGTGCATTTTCCGACTGTTTGTCCAGCTCTCACTGCCTTCCTCGGTTCCCGGTCCCCCAACCCATCTGCCACCCCCAGCCCGTGGTCAGGTAGAGATTGAGCCCCAAGCCACCCCAGGGAGGAGGCGCCAGAAGGCGGGGCAGACGCAAAGTGAAATAAACACAATTTTGACGGCAAAATTATATATACACATATATGTATATATATGTGTGTGTGTGTATATATATACATATATATGCTGAATATACACCCCCTATCTCTTCTGGCTTGTAGGGTTTGTGCTGAAAGTTCCATTGTTAGCCTGATGAGTTTCCCTTTGTAGGTGACCTGCCCCTTCTCTCTAACTGGCTTCAATTTTTTTTTTCCTTCGTGTCTGTCTTGGAAATCTAATCATCGTGTGCCTTGGGAATGGTCATCTTGTATAGTATTTTGCAGGAGTCCTCTGCATTTTTTAATTTAAAGTTGGCCTCGCTAGTGGGGTTGAGGAAAATTTTCATAGATAATATCCTCAAATATGTTTTCCAAGTTGCTTCTTTTTTCTCCCTCTCTTTCAAGGATGCTAATGTTGTAGAGTTGTAGATTTGGTCTCTTTACATAATCCTATATTTCTCAGAATTTTTGTTCATTCTTTTTCTTCCTTTATTTTCATCTGCTGAGTTAGCCTAGAGAACTAGTCTTTGAGCTCTGAGATTCTTTCCTCAACTTGATCTATTCTACTGTTTTTGTTTTGTTTTGTTTTGTTTTGTTTTTGAGATGGAGTCTCACTCTGTTGCCAAGCTGGAGTGCAGTGGCGCCATCTCAGCTCACTGCAAACTGCGCCTCCTGGGTTCAAGTGATTCTCCTGCCTCAGCCTCCTGATTAGCTGGGATTACAGGCACGCACCACCAGGCCTGGCTAATTTTTGTATTTTTTGTACAGACTGGGTTTCACTATGTTCGTCAGGATGGTCTCGATCCCTTGACCTCGTGATCCACCGGCCTCGGCCTCCCAAAGCACTGGGATTACAGGCGTGAGCCACTGCGCCTGGCCTATTCTACTGTTAATATTTGTGATTATATTATAAAATTATTGTAGGGTATTTTTCAGCTCTATCAGATCAGTTTGCCTCTTGCTTACAATGGCAATTCTGTCTTTCAGGTCCTGTATTATTTTACTGTAATCCTAGATTCCTTGGATTAAATTTTGACTTTCTCCTGAATCTCAATGATCTTTATCCTTATCAGTATTCTGAATTCTATGTCTGTCATTTCAACCTGCTTAAGATCCTTACTGGAGAACTAGTGTGGTCATTTGGAGGATAAAAGACACTCTGGCTTTTTGAGTTTCCAGAGTTCCTGCACTGGTTATTTCTCATCTGTGTGAGCTAATGTTCTTTTAACTGTATTACAATTTGAGTACAATCAGTTGCTTCCTTTTCTGGATGTTTTCAGAGGGCTGAGGCTTTGTGCAGGGCCTATATTTGTAGCTGAATTCGTTCACAGAGGCATATATTTGCAAAGACTTTACCAAATTTTTTTCAATTATTCATTAATGGACGCAAGTTGATTCTATAATTTTTCTATTGTACATAGTGCTGCTATGAACAAATGACTGCAACTGTCTTTTTTACATGATGATTTATTTCTCTTTGGGTAGATTCCAATAGTGGGGTTGCTTGGATCAAAGATTAGTTCTATTTTTACTTCTTTGAGAAATCTCCATACTGTTTTCCAAAGAGGTGGTACTCATTTACGTTCCCATCAACAGTGTATAAACTTTCCCTTTTCTCCACATCCTTGCCAGCATCTGCTGTTTCTTCACTTTTTAGTAATAGTCATTCTAGTTAAGATGGTATCTCACTGTGGTTCTAATATCCATTTCTCTTACGATTAGCAATGCTGAGCATTTTTCGTATGTGTATTGGCTGCTTTTATGTCATCTTTTGAACAATATCTGTTCATGTCCTTTGCCTACTTTTTGATAGTTTTTTTTTTCTCATTTGTTGAGTTCCTTGTAGATTCTGGGAATTAGTACTTTCTCAGATGCATAGTTTGCAAATATTTTCTCCCATTCTGTAGATAGTCTGTTTACTCAGTTGATTACTTCTTTTATAATTTTCTGCTGTGCAGAAGATTTTTAGTTTGAGTCCCATTTGCCTATTTTTGTTTTTGTTGCATTTTCTTTTGAAAATTCAGTCCTAAATTATTTGCCTAGAACAATGGGCAAAAGATCTTCTTGGGTTTTTATAACTTCAAGTCTAACATTTAATCCGTATGAGTTAATTTTTGCATATGATGAGAGATACAGGTCTAGTTTTATTTACCTGCATATGGCTCAGTAGTTATCCCAGCCCCACTTACTGAATTAGGTTTCCTTTCCCCAGTATATATTTTTGCTGGCTTTGTAAAAGATCATTTGGTTTTAGATATGTGGCTTTATTTCTGGGTTCTCTACTCTGTTCCATTTATCTGTGTGTCTATTTTTATACTAGTATCATGATGTTTTGGTTACTATAGCTTTGTAGTATAATTTGATGTCAGGTAATGTGATACCTGTAGCTTTATTCTTTTTGCTTAGGATAGCTATGGCTGTTTGGACCCTTTTTAATTTTCATGTAAATTTAATTTTTTTCTATTTATCAAAGAATGATAGTAGTTTGACAGAAATTGCATTGAATCTATTGATTGCTTTGAGCAGTATGGTCACTTTAATGATACTGATTCTTCCAATCCATGAGCATCACTGTTTTTCCATTTGTGTCATCTATCGTTTTTTTTTTTATCAGTGTTTTATAGTTCTCCTTGTAGAGATCTTTCACCTCCCTAGTTAAATGCACTCCTACTCATTTTGTATTTGTTTTGTGTAGCTATTGTAAATGGGATAGAGTTCTTGATTTGGTTCCCAGCTTGATGATTATTGGCATATAGAAACACAACTGATTTTTGTAAGTTGATTTTGTAGCCTGATTCTTTACTGAAGTCACTTATAAAATCTAGGAAGCATTTGGAGGAGTCTTTAGGGTTTCTAGGTATAAAATCGTATCATCAGTGAACAGAGATAATTTGACTTCCTCTTTGCCTATTTAGATGTCTTTTATTTCTTTCTTTTGTCTGATTACTCTGACTAGGACTTCAAGTACTATGTTGAATAAGACTGAAGAGAGTGGACATCCTTGTCCTTTTCTCAGTTCTTAAGACGAATGCTTTTAACTTTTCCCATTCCAGTATCATGTTGTCTATGGGTTTGTCATATATGGCTTTTATTATTTTGAGTTATGTTCTTTCTGTGCCTAGCATAGCAAAGGTTTTTCATCAGGAAGTGATGCTGAATTTTATCAAATGCTTTTTTTGTATCTATTTATATAATCATATGCTTTTGTTTTTAATTATGTTTATGTGGTGAATCATATTTATTAATATGCATATGTAAAACCAAACTTTCATCCCTATGATAAAACCCACTTAGTAACAGTATATTATCTTTTTGATGTGTTGTTGGTTTCGGTTTACTAGTATTTTGTTGAGGATTTTCGCATCTTTGTTCACCAAAGATATTGGTCTGTAGTTTTCCCTGTTTTGTAGTGTCTTTGCCTGGCATTAGTATCAAGGCAATGCTGGCTTTATAAAATGAGTTAGGGAAGATTTCCTCTCCTCAATTTTTGGGAACAGTTTTAGCAAGTTTAGTATCAGTACTTCATTGTGTATCTGGTAGAATTTGTCTCTGAAACTACCTGGTCCTAGGCTTTTTTTATTATTAAGATTTTTTTATTAGCAATTTACTTTCACTACTCATTATTGGTCTGTTTAGGATGTCTACGTCTTCCTGATTCAATCTTGGGAGGTTGTATGTTTCCAGGAATTTATCCATTTTCTCTAGACTTTCCAGTTTGTGTACATAGAGATGCTCATAGTAGTCTCTGATCTTTTATATTTTTGTTGTATCAGTTGTAATGACATCTTTATCATTTCTGATTGTGCTTATTTGAATCTTCTCTCTTTATTTCTTGGTTAATCTAGCTAGTGGTCTATCAGTTTTATCTTTTCAAAGAACATATTTTTCATTTCATTGATTTTTTTTTGGTCTCCATTTCGTTTAGTTCAGCTCTGATCTTTGTTATTTCATTTCTTCTGCTAGCTTTGAATATGGTTTGTTCTTGTTTACTTCATTAACATGCAACATTAGGTTGTTAATTTGAGTTAGTTCTATATTTTTGATGTAGACATTTAAGGGTATAAATTTCCCTCTTAGCACTGCTTTAGCTGTATCCCAGAAGTTTTTGAATATTGTGTCTGTATTTTTATTTGTTTCCAAAAACATTTTGGTGTCCACTTTAATGTCATCATTGACTCAACAATTATTCAGGAGCAGATTATTTAATTTTCATGTATTCGTATGGTTTTCAGTGTTCCTCTTGGTGTTGACTTCTAGTTTTATTCCATTGTGGTAAGATAATGTACTTGATACAATTTCTATTTTTTCAAATTTATCAAGACTTGCCTTGTGGCATAGTATATGGTCAATTTTTGAGAATGTCCTATGCACATACAAGAAGAATGTATATTCTCAGGTTGTTGGGTAGAATATTCTGTAAATGTCTTTTAGGTTCATTTGTTCTAGAGTCCAGTTTAAATCCAGAGTTTCTTTGTTACTTTTCTACATGGATAATCTGTCTAATGTTGTCAGTGGAATATTCAAATCCTCCACTATTATTGTGTTAGTGTCTATCACTTTTCTTAAGTCCAGTAGTATTTGGTTTATGAATATGAATGCATATATATTTAGAATTGTTATATATTCTTATTGAATTGATCCCTTTATCATTATATGATTACCTTCTTCATCTTTTTTTTTTTTACTGTTGTTAATTTAAAGTCTATTTTATCTAAGTATAGTTACGCCTGTCACTTAGGGTTTCTCTTTGCATGAAATATATTTTTGCACCCTTTTACTTTGAGTCTGTAAATATCTTAGGTGGGTTTTTTTTAATGCAACATAGGATTGGGTATTGGCCTTTATCCATTCTGTATATCCAGCATATATCTTTTAAGTGAAGCATTTAGTCAATTTATGTTTAAGGTTACTATTGATATGTGACCTTTTGTCACACAATGTTAATGTTCACACTGTTCATTTTTCATAATGTCAATTTTTTATCTAATTACTTTTCAATCTTGATTGTGTAATTGATTTATAAGACCTGGGAGTTTTATACTTTTGTATGTTTTTTGATGACAAGTATTACTATTTTGTCCATGTTTAGAACTCCTTTGAGCATTTCTTGTAGTTTCAGTTTAGTGGTGACAAATTCTCTAAGTGTTTGCTTGTCTGGAAAAGACTCTTTTTTTATTTTTGAAGCTTAGTTTGACAAGATACTAAATTATTGGGTAGCATTTTTTTTTTCTTTAAGAAGACTGAAAATAAGACCCAGTCTTTTCTGGCTTGTAAGGTTTTACCTGAGAATTCTTCTATTAGTGTGTTGGGATTCCCTTTATAGGTGATTAGATGCTTCTCTCTTGCCACTTTTATAATTTTTTTCTTCACATCAACTTTGGATAATCTGTTGACTATATGCCTCCATGAGGTTCTTATTGCAATGCTTTTTTCAGGAGTTCACTGAATTTCTTATACCTGGATAACTAGATCTCTAGTAAGAGCTGGGAACTTTTCCTGAATTCATCTCTCAAACAGTGTTTCATACTTTATACTTTTCCTTCTTCTCCCTCTAGAATAGCTTAACTTGTAGTTCTTGGTGCTTTACATAATCCCGTATTTCTCCGAGACTTCATTCATTTTTAAAAATTCTTATTTTTATTTTTGTCTTACGAGGTTAATTTGAAGAACTGTGTTCCAGCTCTAAAGTTCATTATTCTTCTTGGTCAGGGCTATTTTTAAAGTTTTTAACTGTATTTTGTAATTCCCTCAATGAATTTTTCACTTGCAGAACTTCTATTTTATTATTTAAAATAATAACTGTCTCTTCTATATCCCAAATTTTTTTTTCTAATTCATATGTGTTGTTTTTCAACTTTCTCTTTTATATCATTGAGCTTCTTTAAAGTTAATATTTTGAATTCTTTATCTGGTATTTCAAAAATTTAATTGTGGTTAGGATTCATTGCAGGAAAGTTAGTGTGATCTTAAGAGGGTGTTGTGACAGTCTGTTTTTCCTACTGTCAGAATTGTTTCTCTGGTTTCCTCTCATTTAAATAAGCTGTCTCTCCTTATTTTTGAATTTATTTTCTTTTGGATGGTATTTCTCCCCTCCCTGGCCCCAAGGATGTGACTAAAATGTGTGTTGTATAGGGACCTTTAGCTTTGGTTCTGGGTGCTTTCAGTAGCAAAGACTATCTATAGGTTCCTTGGTTATATGTGGCATTTGTATAGTGTCTTTCTCAGATGCTGGTTGTAGTAGCAATATACTAGATGTGTGAGTGGGCTCACTGCCTCCTGTAGGCCAGAATGGCAGAGGTGTCTGGAAGCTTATTTCTCAGTGTTGTGCACTTGTGCCAGCAGATTTTGTATTGGGTTGTGCAGTTCATTCTCTAGGCCAATGGGTGCTGCAGATGGATAAGAGCCAGCTGTGGCCAATGCAGATCGGTATATACTTGATCTTTGTTTACTGTGAGATGCTCTCTGTTGCCTCAAGCAATTAGCTATCCTATAGAATTCACAGTCATCCGTGCTCCCTGCTCATTCCCGGAGAGAGAAAACAAGCTGGATGGTACTAGACTGGGCAAGCCCATCTATACATCCCCTAATGGCAGGTATAAGCACTAGCTTTGTGGGGATGTCTGGAAGGCAGCAGTGAAGTGGCAAGAGATGTCCCTGAGCATGGAGTAGAGAAATCCCCACTTCTTCAAGTTCTCTGCCTTGAAATGGATGGGCAGCCCAGACTCCTAATCTAAGATATGGGTGCTTCAAATGCCTGGAGATACATTCATTCATGGAGCAGAGGGGGCGCTGCCACACCAGAATCTTTGCACCTGAAAGGAGGGGTGGCTCAGGCTGAGCAGGTGCACTGAATGCCTGGAAATATGCCCTGGTGTGAAGTGTAGAGGTTGCTGCTGCATCAGGATCTCCGCATGAGAAATTAGGGGTGGGTCAGGCTCCTATATCAGGTAACTGTGACAAAGGTCTGAAAATATGCCTGGGTATGGGGTAGAAACAGTGCAACTGTGTCAAAATTTCTGCACAGGAAAGGAGGGGTGACTCAGATTCATAATCCAGGCAAGGGAGTGGGCTGAATGCTCAGAATTATGCCCATTTATGAAGCAGCAAACACAGTGAAGACACCACTGCATCAAGATCTCTCTGCAGCAAAGGAAGGGCAACTCAGGCTCCTATCCACATGAGTGGATGTATTGAATGCTTGTAATTATGCCTGGGAGTGAGGTGGAGAGGGCAAAGCTGCACCACGGTCTCTGCACAGAAAGAGAGGCATGGCTCAGGTCCCCATTCTAGGCCACTTGGTAGGCCAAATGCTGGAAATACGTCCCCCAGAAAGAATCAGGGTAATTTTTGTGAAGCAGAGTAACTGCTGCTGCAACAGGGTCTTTGCAGGTGAAGGGAAGGTAATCTCAGGGGTTGGGTCTGCCTCCCTCCCACTTCTCAAAACTTGTAGGGCACACTCTCCTGACTGACCAATGGAGCCAACTACCCAGCAATGACACTAGTCCCAGACTGCAAAGCTCTTCCTGGCCACACAAATCATGCCACCCAGAGAAGCAGTGGCTTCAGCAATTCTTCTGCTCCAGTCACAGTGCCTACTGCTGGCGTGCAGTCTACACTCATCACTGAGTTCTGATTGTGGGTACCCTTCCCCTGCTCCAGAGTAAGTGCTCCAATCTCCAGCCAGAGTCTAAAGTCCCTGTGGCAACTGCCCCTGCTGGGTCACCAAAAATTACTGACTTTGTATGAAACTAGATTGAAAACAGTGTCCCCTCAGTCCAAGTCTGGGAAAATGTCCGCAGCTTTTCCTGGCATCTTTCCCTCATACCCTCTCCCAGCCTCTCCCCAAGTTAGCTCTAGGGCTTGGGAGAAACAACGTACTCTCCCATGGCCTTGGTTGGACGATTCTCTAGTTAAAAAGTGAATCATAGATGAAGACTGCCTCTTTTATGCACTGAGGCTTCACTCACTTTTATCAGTCAAATGCTGTCACACAGGCTGCTTGTAAACCTTCTCTTCCCCAGTATCTGGAGTGTCCTTCACTTTCAGGTGAATTCTATATTCCTTCTTGAGTAAAAGCTCACAATGTTGCTCTTTATGCACCATTTGGCTATTTCCAAGTGAATGAAGCATGCTAAAATCCTCTAATCCACCATCTTGGGGAAGAAAAAAAACAAGAAGAGCTTTAATAAAAAAGGATTGGTTGGCCAGTCGCGGTGGCTCACGCCTGTAATCCAAGCACTTTGGGAGGCCGAGGCGGACAGATCATGAGGTCAGGAGATGGACACCATCCTAGCTAACACGGTTAAACCCCGTCTCTACTGAAAATACAAAAAAAATTAGCTGGGCATGGTGTCAGGCACCTGTAGTCCCAGCTACTTGGTCCTACTGAGGCAGGAGAATGGCATGAACCCAGGAGGTGGAGCTTGCAGTGAGCCGAGATCGCGCCACTGTACTCCAGCCTGGGTGACAGCGCGAGATTCCATCTCAAAAAAAAAAAAAAAAAAGATTGGTCAAGTTATGGTATAAGATTCCTTGCAGGCCGGGCGAAGTGGCTCACGCCTGTAATCCCAGCACTTTGGGCGGCCAAGGCAGGCAGATCACAAGGTCAGGAGTTGGAGACCAGCCTGGCTAACATGGTGAAACCCTGTCTCTACTAAAAATACAAAAATTAGCTGGGCGTGGTGGCATGCATCTGTAATCTCAGCTACTAGGGAGGCTGAGGAAGGAGAATCACTTGAACCCAGGAGGCGGAGGTTACGGTGAGCCAAGGTTGCGCCATTGCACTCCAGCCTGGGCAACAAGAGCAAGTCTCCACAAAAAAAAAAAAAAAAAAAAAAAGCTGGGCGTGATGGTGCGTGCCTGTAGTCCCAGCTACTTGGGAGGCTGAGGCAGGGCAATGCTTGAACCCAGGAGGCTGAGGTTGCAGTGAGCCCAGATCGTTCCACTGCACTCCAGCCTGGGTGACAAAGCGAGACCCAGTCTCCAAAAAAAATATATATATATTCCTTGCTGTCATAACATGCACTGCCCCTTCTGGATATCTTCACACTGTTTTCCTAGATCATACAAAGTATAATTATCTCAAACGAATATTAGTACAGGTGTTCATTATTTAAGCATTGATTACTTAATGGAAAGTGGTGAATGATCACATAACCACCTTGATTAAATCTAAAATTGATTGATATTTATAGAGATATAGATTCTAAGATCATCTTTGAACTCACCTCTAGTGTTCATTTGCTATTGCATTGTCACAGACATAATGTCAATCCAGCGGCTCTTTTTTTATTGTGTTTTTGGCAGATCTTCAAATGCCTTACTTATACCTGCTATTAAGGGAGGTATAGATGGACTTGCCCGATCCAGCCCCACCCAGCTTGTTTTCACCCAGTTCAACCCCACCCAGCTTGTTTTCCCTCTCTGGAACCAAGCAGGGAGCACAGAACACTGTGCATTCTGTAGGACAGCTCATTGCCTGAGGCAATAGAGAGCATCTCACAGTAAACAAAGATCACTGCTTACATGGTGGCAGCAGGCAAAGAGAGGGCTTGTGCAGAGAAACTCCCATTTTTAAAACTCAGATCTCATGAGGCAGATTCATTATTACAAGAACAGCATGGAAAAGACCCAACCCCAGAATTCAATCATTTTTCACCCGGTCCCTCCCACAACATGTGGGAATTATGGGAGCTAGAAGGTGAGATTTGGGTGGGAACTCAGAACCAAGCCATATCACTGACTTCAAAAAAAAATCAACCCTAAGGCCTTGTATGCCACTTCTCTATATATGACTTCTAACAATAACACAATCCTTCATACTTCTTATTCCTCTTGACAAACAAATATTACATCACAGAAGATGAAGAACATTTTTAGCAATCCACCAACATTCTTATTTTCTTTTTCTCTCATTTATACTTCTTTCTTTGTCACTGACAACTAAGAGAATTTCCTTCTGTATTATTCTGTTCTCACACCACTATAAAGATACTACCTGAGACTGGGCAATGTATAAATAAAAGAGGTTTAATTGACTCACAGTTCTGCATGGCTGGGGAAGCCTCAGGAAACTTAAAATCATGGCGGAGGGTGAAGAGGAAGCAAGGCATGTCTTACCTGGTGGCAGGAGAGAGAGAGCATGCAGGGGAAACTGCCACTTTAAAATAATCAGAACTCGTGAGAACTCCCTCACTATCAGAAGAACAGCATAGGTGAACCAACCCATGATCCAATCACCTACCACCAGGTTCCCTCCCTTCACACGTGGGGATTACATTTTGAAATGAGATTTGGGTAGGGACACAAACCAAACCTTCTGCTTCTTTTTGAAGAAACTCCTTTTAAACAGTAGACAACAGATATGTAAACATTTTGAGGGCTCTACCTCATTTAATACTTTTCTCCAAGTTACTTAGAAGCTAAAGTCCCACTGAAATACTCTGAAGAAGGCAGGTAAAGCATAGATTTTTTAAAATTAAGCCCCATATAAACAGGATATTCAAATGGTCGATTTCCTAGCTCTTCTGGTTTGTTGTCTTTTTATTCCAAAATATTGATATTCAAACACCTTGTCTTTGGCTTATCCCTCATCCCACCCTCTTTTCTTGACTTTGATTTGACTTTAGAGTATACTGAAAAATAAATTCTATAGTTTCCATTGGTAAGAAATTACAATCCATACATTATGTTCAAAGTTATAGAGAAAATTATTCTCTAGAGAGATAAACCACTATTTAAAGAACCTGGATGCCTAAGGACAATCACAATTATATATTTCTCCCAATTCATTAACTCATATGTCAGAATTATTTCTGGAAAATCAGACTCCATGGGAGAAATATTCTGAATGTCAAGATAGTGATTTTAAAAGGCAATGTATGTAATAAAAGGCAGAAGTAAGTCACTTTATTTCACACACACACACACACACACACACACACACACTGCTTCTACATGTAAAGAAGTGGGGTTTGATTATAGAAAATTTGAACACTTGACCAAATTATCATTTACCCAATATCATCAAGGAATAAAGTAGAGCTTAATAGTCCAGCATGGATAGAAGGTTTGCAAAAGAGGAACCATATTACGAGAAAGCTGGTGGGTCCACCCTATACTGCACATTCACCAGCCCAGTGAGCTCTCAGAAGATATGAAGAGCTAGTAGCACCAGCTGGCCAGAGGCCTTTTACTTCCCTTTTTTTTTCTTTGAGACATAGTCTCACTCTGTCACCCAAGCTGGAGTGAAGTGGTGCAATCTTGGCTCACTGCAACCACCACCTCCCGGGTTCAAGTGATTATCCTCCTCAGCCTCCAGAGTAGCTGGGACTACAGGCATGTGCCACCACGCACAGCTAATTTTTGTATTTTTAGTAGAGACAGGGTTTCACCATGTTGGTCAGGCTGGTCTTGAACTCCTGCCCTCAGGTGATCCACCAGCCTCGGCCTCCCAAAGTGCTGGGATTACAGGCATGAGCCACCATGCCCGGCCGAGGCCTTTTACTTCTATTCAGAGGACAAAGTTCATCTGAAGACAATTGTGTAAAATGGTCTAACTGCTAAAGAATTATGAAGGGAAATTTACTAATACTAGAAGTTTAAAGGGAAAAACTATCAGAGCATATTCAGACTTTAAGCAAGTCTATACCTATACAAAGATTTCAACTGTCTTTCAGATAAGCAGGGGCAAATACTTATGCTTCTCAGAGCCATTATTTCTTCATTTGGGAAATCAGAAAAATATCATCTATTTTGGTGGGTGTATTTAATGAAACAATATATGTTAAATACGTGTCCAGTTCTAGGGGCGAAAGAATGGTAGATTTTATCATGAATATAGCAATACAAATATTAAGATTTTGTCATCATTAACAATGAAAACATTTTAAAGGTATATTAAATACTTTATTGCATTCTTAAACCAAAGATGCTGGATGAAATAGAACTTTCTTGGTGACTTGATATCATTGGTATTACATGTTCTAAGAGCGAAACCACTAGATTTTTAAAAATCCTGTGTGGCTTTTTGCCTAACATCTTGGTTCACAGCTCTGTCTGTCTAGAAGTTTAAAATTGAAAGAAACTTCCAAATTGAATAACCCTAAATTTTTTTATTAGCGCTGATGTTACTTTTAGAAATTGATGAGAAAAATAGTTTCCATTCAAAGGCCTAAATAGCAGAATATATTTTATTCTGATAACTTCAGTACAAAGTAAAAAAAAAAAAAAAAAAAAAAAGTGACCTGCACTGGGAATAGAGAAACCATCATGTTGAAATAATTATAGTTGAAAAAAGAATTCTCAAATCCTGACTTGTAATAAAAATGTGGATCAACCTGGGAAATAAGAGATAGCCAGGAGCAAGTAATATTTTTCCCCATTTAAGGTTAACTGAAAAAAAAAAAGGAGGTCATAGGCAAAGCATCTGAGTTACTGGCAGATGATTTCACCCCTCTAGAAAGGCTTTCAGATAAGAAATTAATAGCTAGAGAGACAATGTATCAAAGGAATATTAAGTTCATTCTGGACTCAAAAGATAAAGCCCTCCTAAATATGTATTTTGAGGTAAAGCTTGACAAACTTATTAGTTTGGGGGAAAAATTTAACAGAAGTGGTCGAGACAACATCAGAATTAAATGAGATATCACACAAAATTTAAAAAGAATTAACCCTGGAGTCAAGTTTCACAAAGATACCTGGCAGGGGTTTCCTTTTACTGCTGAATGCCAAGATAATAGAGCCATGAGGAAATGCGTGAATGAAGTTCACATTTCAGTTGGAAGCAGGAAATTAAAAGCAGCACAAAGAGTTTTGTGTTTCCTGTTAGGGAAGAGGGCAGGTGGATTCAGGACAAGGTGAAATTGGAGAACCATTCTCCATAGATTGCTGCAATAGGGTAATGCTCTCTGATTTACCTATCAAGAATAATGTTTTGAATTATTTTTGGAAGCTGGTGGCAAAATAACTGTTGTTATAAATAATGGACTATGCCAGACTAATCTAGAGTTTTGTATTAAATATAACTTGTACTAAAACAGTTATGTATTAAAAACAACTTAAAGAAATCATTTAAAATAATCAAAATTAGCATATATGTTACAATGGGTGCTTGGATGTGGATGTAGAAAACAGCAGCAAGCAAATGCTTGATTGGATTTCAAGTTGAGTGGGAAATGAAATCTAGAATGGTCTAAATGTTCAAGGCCATAATTTATAATAATTAGAAGGCAAACTCATGGTGGTTAGAGTATATTCATCTTCAATCTGTACTGTTTTTTTTAAAAAAATAATTTAGCTTCTCATTGGTAAACTCTTTTACATTTTTCAGGAAATATTCTTTATCAAGCAACAGTATTTCTAAAATAATGCTTATGTGCCTAGTATCAAGATAAATAATATGAGCTGTGTGCAGTGGCTCACACCTGCAATCCCAGCAACTTGGGAGGCTGAGGCAGGAGGATCGCTTGATATCAGGAATTCAAGACCAGCTTGGGCAACACAGGGAGACTCGATCTCTACAAAAATAAAAAATTTACCTGAGTATGGTGTTGTGCACCTGTAGTCCCAGATACTTGGGAGGCTGAGGTGGGAGGATTGCTTGAGCGAGTTCAGGGCTGCGGTGTGCTGTGATCTTACCACTGCACCCCACACTGGGCAACAGAATAAGACCTCATCTCTAAATAATAATAACATAAAATGGAAAGGACAACTGTGAGATAAACACCTCTGCCTTTGATTCAAAGTTGATATTACAAAATTATTGGAATGTGCTAAATGATTACAAACAAACTGGTGTGTAACAGCTTATAAAACCAGAAGGAAGGAGAAACATGGAGTGCTCAGAGAAGCTAAGGGTAGCTAAGGGAGAGGATACTTGCCTCTATTGAAGAGGTACATTTTGACTTGAGTGTTGTCAGCAGAAATGTTCTAGGAGAAGTTTCTGCAAATACCGTGTAGAGAGAGATGACATGTTGAAAAGCCCATAGGCAAAATAGGAAGATAAGTTGGCTGGAAATACTGTGTGGAGAGAGGTGACATGTGAAAGAGGCCATGAGCAAATCAGGAATGTTATGAAAATGGAATATATTGGAAAATGGGCCCCATTCTGCTACAGAAATCATTAGAAAGACATGCACTATTTTTTAGTATTAAAAATCAATGCATTATTAAAATGTAGTGGAGGACAGTAATGTGTCCAAAGCAGACATTCTCCAAAATCTCCATGTCATCTTCATTTTACACTAGTTTTCTTAAGTCAGGAGAGAGTGGTTCATTCTAATGCTGAGTGTCATAATGAAGACTGTTTCTAAAAATTGTCCCCTTGTGATATATAGGGAGGACTTCTGGACCATTGCCTTTTCCAGTTCTGTGAGTTGAGTCTACTTTCAAACGATAAACTGACAGATTCTTTGATAACATGTTCCTCTCTTTCTCTATCTCATCCTCTGGTCAGTTCAACCCCCTCTAGAGCTCCCTCTATTTTTTTTTTTAAATTTTACTCTAAGTTCTGGGATACATGTACAGAACGTGCAGGTTTACTACATAGGAATACATGTGCCATGGTGGTTTAGTACACCTATCTACACCTAACTTACATCATCTAGGTTCTAAGTCCTGCATGCATTAGGTGTTTGTCCTAATGCTCTCTCTCCCCTTGACCCCCACTCCGGACAGGCCCCAGTGTGTGCTGTTCCACTCCCTGTGTCCATGTGTTCTCATTGTTCAATTCCCACTTAGAAGTGAGAACGTGAGGTGTTTGGTTTTCTGTTCCTGTGTTAGTTTCCTGAGGATGATGGCTTCCAGCTTCATCCATGTCCCTGCAAAGGAGATGAACTCATTCCTTTTTATGGCTGCATAGTATTCCATGGTGTATATGTGCCACATTTTCTTTATCCAGTCTATCATTGATGGGCATTTGGGTGGGTTCCAAGTCTTTGCTATTGTAAATAGTGTTGCAATAAACATACGTTGGCATATGTCTTTATAGAAGAATGATTTATAATCCTTTGCATATATACCCAGTCATGGGATTGCTGGGTCAAGTGGTATTCCTGTTTCTAGACACTTGAATTGCCACACTGTCTTCCACAATGGTTGAACTAATTTACACTCCCACCAACAGTGTAAAAGCATTCCTATTTCTCCACAGCCTTGCCACCATCTGATGTTTCCTGACTTTTTAATAACCACTATTCTAACTGGTATGAGATGGTATCTCATTGTGGTTTTGATTTGCATTTCTCAAATGACCAGTGATGATGGGCTTGTTTTCGTATGTTTGTTAGCTGCATAAATATCTTCTTTTGAGAAGCATCTGTTCAGATCCTTTGCCCATTTTTTGATGGGTTTTTTTTTTCTTGTAAATTTGTTTAAATTCCTTGTAGATTCTGGATATTAGACCTTTGTCAGATGGGTAGCTTGCAGAAATTTTCTCCCATTCTGTAGGTTGCCTGTTCACTCTGGTGATAGTTTATTTTGCTGTGCAGAAGCTCTTTAGTTTAATTAGATCCCATTTGTCAATTTTGACTTTTGTTGCAATTGCTTTCAGTGTTTTAGTCATGAAGTCTTTGCCCATGCCTATGTCCTAAATGGTATTGCCAAGTTTTCTTCTAGGGTTTTTATAGTTTTGGGTTTTACATTTAAGTCTTTAATCCATCTTGAGTTAATTTTTGTATAAGGCATAACGAAGGGGTCCCAGCAGTTTTTGTTTTCTGCATATGGCTAGCCAGGTTTCCCCAGCACCATTTATTAAATATGGAATCCTTTCCCCATGGCTTGTTTTTGTCAGGTTTTTTGAAGATCAGATAGTTGTAGATGTGTGATGTTATTTCTGAGGTCTCTGTTCTCTTCCATTTGTGTATATATCTGTTTTGGTACTAGTACCATGCTGTTTTGGTTACTGTAGGCTTGTAGTATAGTTTGAAGTCAGGTAGCATGATGCCTCCAGGTTTGTTCTTTTTGCTTAGGATTGTTTTGGCTGTGTGGGCTCTTTTTTTGTTCCATATGGAATTTAAAGTAGTTTTTTTCTAATTCTGCAAAGAAAGTCACTGGTAGCTTGATGGGAATAGCATTGACTCTATAAATTACTTTGGGTAGTATGGCCATTTTCATGATATTGATTCTTCTTATCCATGAGCATGGAATGTTTTTCCATTTGTGTTTGTCCTATTTTATTTCCTTGAGAAGTGATTTGTAGTTCTCCTTGAAGAGGTCCTCCCTTGTAAGTTGTATTCCTAATTATTTTATTCTCTTTGTAGCATTTGTGAATGGGAGTTCACTCATGATTTGGCTGTCTGCTCTCTGGTGAATAGAAATGCTTATAATTTTTGTACATTGATTTTTTATTCTGAGACTTTGCTGAAGTTGCTTATCAGCTTAAGGAGTTTTTGACCTGAAACGATGGGGTTTTCTAAATATACAGTCATATCGTCTGCAAACAGAGACAATTTGACTTCCTTTCTTCTTGTTTTAATACGCTTTATTTCTTTGTCTTGCCTTATTGCCCTGGCCAGAACTTCCAATACTATGTTGAATAGGAGTGATGAGAAAGGGCATCCTTGTCTTGTGCCGGTTTTCAAAGGGAATGCTTCCAGCTTTTGGCCATTCAGTATGATATTGGCTATAGATTTGTCATAAACAGCTCTTATTATTTTGATATACGTTCCATCAATACCTAGTTTATTGAGAGTTGTTTAGCATGAACGGAGGTTGAATTTTTCGAAGGCCTTTTCTGCATCTATTGAGATAATCGTGGTTTTTGTCATTGGTTCTGTTTATGTGATGGATTATATTTATTGATTTGTGTATGTGGAACCAGCCTTGCATCCCAGGGATGAAGTTGAATTGATCATGGTGGATAAGCTTTTCGATGTACTGCTAGATTCAGTTTGCCAGTATTTTATTGAGGATTTTTGCATCAACATTCATCAGGGATATTGGCCTGAAATTTTCTTTTTCTGTTATGTCTCTGCCAGGTTTGGGTATCAGGACGATGCTGGCCTCATAAAATTAGTTAGGGAGGAGTCCCTCTTTTTCTATTGTTTGGAATAGTTTCAGAAGGAATGGTACCAGCTCCTCTTTGTACCTCTGGTAGAATGAGGCTATGAATCCATCTGGTCCTGGGCTTTTTTTTAGTTGGTAGGCTATTAATTACTGCCTCAATTTCAGAACTTGTTTTTGCTCTATTCAGGGATTCGACTTCTTCCTGGTTTAGTCTTGGGAGGGTGTATGTGTCCAGGAATTTATCCACTTCTTGTAGATTTTCTAGTTTATTTGCATAGAGGAGTTTATAGTATTCTCTGATGGAAGTTTGTATTTCTGTGGGATCAGGGGTGATATTCCCTTTATCATTTTTTATTGTGTCTATTCGATTCTTCCCTCTTATCTTCTTTATTAGTCTTGCTAGTGGTCCATCTATTTTGCTAATCTTTTCAAGAAACCACCTCCTGGATTCATTGTTTTTTTTAACATTTTTCATGTCTCTATCTCCTTCAGTTCTGCTCTGATCTTAGTTATTTCTTGTCTCCTGCTAGCTTTTGAATTTGTTTGCTCTTGCTTCTCTAGTTCTTTTAATTGTGATGTTAGGGTGTCAATTTGAGATTTTTTCCAGCTTTCTGATGTGGGCATTTAGTGCTATAAATTTCCCTCTTAACACTGCTTTAGCTGTGTCCTACAGATGCTGGTATGTTGTCTCTTTGTTCTTATTGGTTTCAAACAACTTTTTTATTTTGGCCTTAATTTTGTTATTTACCCAGGAGTCATTCAGGAACATGTTGTTCAATTTCCATATAGTTGTGCGGTCTTGAGTGAGTTTCTTTTTTTTCTTTTTCTATTTTTTTTTTTTGAGATGGAGTCTTGCTCTGTCGCCCAGACTGGAGTGCAGTGGCGTGACCTCAGCTCACTGCAAGCTCTGCCTCCCGGGTTTACACCATTCTACTGCCTCAGCCTCCCAAGTAGCTGGGACTACAGGTGCCTGCCACCATGCCTGGCTAATTTTTTTTTATTTTTAATAGAGATGTGGTTTCACTGTGTTAGCCAGGATGGTCTCAATCTCCTGACCTCATGATCCTCCCACCTCAGCCTCCCAAAGTGCTGGGATTACAGGCATGAGCCATCGCACCCGGCCTTGAGTGAGTTTCTTAATCCTATGTTCTAATTTGACTGCACTGTGGTCTGAAAGACTTTTTGTTATGATTTCTGTTCTTTTGCATCTGCTGAGGAGTGTTTGACTTCCAATTATGCGGTGAATTTTAGAATACATGCTATGTGGTGCTGGGAAGAATGTATATTCTGTTGATTTGGGGTAGAGAGTTCTGTAGATGTCTATTAGGTCCATTTGATTCAGAGCTGAGTTCAAAGTCCTGAATATCCTTGTTTTCTGTCTCGTTGATGTGTGTAATATTGACAGTGGGGTGTTAAAGTCTCTCACTGTTATTGTGTGGGAGTCTAAGTCTCTTTGTCAGTCTCTAAGAACTTGCTTTATGAATCTTGGTGCTCCTGTATTGGGTGCATATATATTTAGGATAGTTTGCTGTTCCTGTTGCATCGATCCCTTTACCATTATGTAATGCCCTTCTTTGTCTCTTTTTATCCTTGTTGGTTTAAAGTCTGTTTTATCAGATACTAGGATTGCAACTCCTTTTTTTTTGTTTGTTTGTTTCCATTTGCTTGGTAAATATTCCTCCGTCCCTTTATTTTGAACCTATGTGTGTCTTTGCATGTGAGATGGGTCTCCTGAATACAGCACACTGATGGGTCTTGACTCTTTATCCAATTGGCCAGTCTGTGTCTTTTAATTGGAGCTTTAGCCTATTTACATTTAAGGTTGACATTGTTTTGTGTGAATTTGATCCTGTCATCATGAGATTAGCTGGTTATTTTGCACATTAGTTGACGCAGTTTCTTCATGGTGTCATTTGTCTTTATATTTTGGTGTGTTTTTGCTGTGGCTGGTACCAGTTTTTCCTTTCCATATTTAGTGCTTCCTTCAGGTAGCGCTCCCTCTTTCTTAGCTTCCAGAAGATTTTCCTGGTTTCAGTTAACTATGTATTACATACTTTATCTGAGATTCCTTAGCCTGTTTTCAATTCACATTTTAACAGTTCTCCATTGTCTTCTCCCCACAGAGCCCAGCTCTGTTTTTGCACAATATAAGCAGGAAGAGGCACTGGAATTTTACCATTTTCAGTCTTTTAATTGGGTATTTTGATCCTCTCTACTGTGTAGCCAAGGCTGTTGTCCCATCTCAAACAGTCCTGTGAAATATATCTTGGTTGTCCAGGCATGGTGAATCCTAATCAAATAAGAGACATAATATGACAGAGAGGAGGAGGGAGAGGGAGAAGGAAGAAAGAGAGAGAGGAAGAGGGAGCAGATCTCAATTGCTCAACTGAGCAATTTCAGAAAGTGTGTGGAGACCAGACTGTTGAGGAAGCTATGTGCTTTATGGCCATCTCTGCTACATCAGAGAGCTCAGAGAATGACACAACTCTTCATTTGCAATTTAACACTTGGAATCAGATATGTAAAAATACTCAATTTTTGGTAAATATTTTAATAAGAAGAATACTTTTTAAAAAGGAACTATTCATAAACTTCCAAATTATTGTACATTTGATTATATGCAAATCCATAAGAAATTAGTAAAAATGGTACAGGAAGCAACTGAAAACAATCTTTATTTAGATTATATCTGTGTAGCATGAATTTTTTTCTGGAGAAGAAATATTTTCTTGTGTCAGAAATTCAAATTTTCAAGGATTTCTGAGACATTTTTATTCAAAAGGCCAATGTTATTTTGGCTTAGGAACTCCACCAGTTTGGTATGGATTTGACATAGGAAAAAAACTGTTCTTTGTCATTCCTCCTCTACCAGCCATTTTCAGAGAATTCCACTAATGTCTATAAAACTAGATTCTACCTTTCTCAAGTTGATAAAGTCTTTATTTCACAAATATTTAGAACATTTATGCCGCTTCACAATCATGACTTTATTGGCATTACAGATGTCATGAAATTCAATGTGGCCAGGTCAAAGTAGTTTCCTGGCATAGTGGGCCTCAGCCCTACAGAATTTATTCCCAGCTCTATCACAGAATAGCATGTAGTCTTGGAAAAACTACCTGTATTCTTGGAGTCTGTTTCCATAGTAATATGCAGAGTTACATGGCACTAGGAAAAATATAGTATGTAACATTTAAAAAATGAATTTAATATTTCCATTAAAGTAAATTAACAACTTAATGTTATACCATTTGTTGGAAATAAATTCAGCTCTGAATGCATAATGTTGCCCATAAAATTCATCCACTGATAAAAACTAACATATAAAACATCCTAATATTTTTGTACTTATAAGCACAAAGGAACATCGAAACTTTCTTTTGAAGTGGAAATACCTACTGCACTACACTTGATATTTGTTCAGAGTGCTTGTAAGAAATCTCGTAAAGTAATGAAGTGTAGAGGAAAGCTTTTTAAAAATGTTTAGGAAAATTGTGTTTTACATTAAGTTTTGAGGACTGTAAATCTCAACTATTTACCAAAATGGATTAAAAAAAATCTGGCAACAATGAGCAGTATATAAGTCAAAATATTGAAACAAGGAGATTAAAAGCTAGAGGGAAAGGAAAGTCTAAATCAAGACAGAATAATATTAGTTTCATAACAGAGGTAAATTTGGGGCAAAAGAAAAATACATTAATTTAAGATGAGCATTTGAATAACTTTGCAAAATTCCAGATCTGATTTGGCTTTCAAGTATGGACAGAATATTAATATATAAGAAGAAAGGGCATTCCAAAAGGAGAAACCACCTTCTGGTTGAGGGTGGGAAAAGAAGGATGAACAAAAATGACTTGGTAAATAATTCCTATTTTTCCTCAAGGTGTAGGCCCAATGTACATGAATACCTCTATATTTAACAATGAAAAATCATATGGCTTGGAAGTGGTCATGTGCTCTGGATGATCGCAGCAGAAATAAAGAATTGTGTTGAGCCCCCTGCTTCACATTCTTCCTCTAGCACAGAAGAACACAGGGACCTCCTGAAGTGCTGCCAGAGTAAACAAGGGAAGACAAAAATTGTTCTGTGATCCATAAAAAGTAAAGTAGAGAGAAAACTAGAGTTTCCTGTGCTTTTGTTTTCTTCCTTTCACTTAATTTAACGCTGTGACTTACCAGGAAACCATTTAGTGCTCTCAGGCTAAATGGAATATTCAAGCCTGAGAGCTGATAAATAAAGTTCACTGTTTCAGATAAGTAAAGGCATTCTTTAGGGGCCATTTTATGTCTTGGCCTAGCAAGTTTACTGCTTTGAGACTTGTCCTAGGAACAGGAGTAGGGCGGTGGAGTGGATTGACTAAGATTTTGGCCCCTGGCTTTTAACAAAATCCACAATCCACAATCCACAAGTAGTTCTCTCCTTGAGGACTCACTAACCTAAATTTCTTTGCTTTAATGAGTTTGAAGCCACATATTAATAGTATTGTGATGATTTTCTTCATGGGGTTTAATGCACCATTAGTTTCATATTAGATACCTTTAACTAAATGTATCTGCCAATAATTGTTTTAAAGGATAACCAATTGTTTTGACAACTATAGGGCAAGGCTTTCAATAGCTAGTGCAGGATTAAATTAAAGGTTTGTAAAACTACCAGAATTGGGCTTTGAAAGTGCATATAGTGTTCAGGTCTACCACTGAAATGCTCTCATGCTAAGTGGCTTATTATTTCCACTACTGTAGATACAGGGATCAGATGGTCTCTTGGTTTATACCCTCATTATAATGGCATCATCTAGCCCTACCATGGCTAATTTCCAAGGCTTATCTCTCTCTGAGCACTGTAGGAGTTTCTGTGGAAAATGCCATTTCTCTTAGAAAATGTGGCACTTATGAATATATTCATCTCTAGACTCTCATGCAAATGCTTTCAATGAAATAGATAAAAATCACCTCTGTGGAAAAGATATCTCATGCTTATGACACTTCAGAGGATATCTGTGCTAACATGACCAACAGAGCAATTCCTCTGTTATATGCCCCCTAACGATGCATTGTTAGATATTCTGAGCTGAAAGTAACAGATGGAATTCTACAGATGGCATCTAGAAAGAATGATCACTCCTGCTCTTTCTGTGTTCCCTTCATGTAGGACAACACTTGCCCTGACTTTTGTAGTCTTTTTTTTTTTTTTTTTTTTTGAGACAGAGTCTCGCTCTGTCACCCAGGCTGGAGTGCAGTGGCGCAATCTCGGCTCACTGCAAGCTCTGCCTCCCGGGTTCATGCCATTCTCCTGCCTCAGCCTCTCTGAGTAGCTGGGACTACAGGCGCCCGCCACCACGCCCGGCTAATATTTTTTGTATTTTTAGTAGAGACGGGGTTTCACCGTGGTCTCGATCTCCTGACCTCAAGATCCGCCCGCCTCGGCCTCCCAAAGTGCTGGGATTACAAGCGTGAGCCACCGCGCCTGGCCGACTTCTGTAGTCTTATAAAGGGAGTACTTACACTTCACTCCTAGCAACCAAGGGCAGACATGCTGTGGAACCCAGTTTTTTCTTTAACTGGGTCAGAATCTTGGCCAATCTAGGGTGGTATGTGCTTAGGATAGAGCCAATGTTATCTCCTTTCCTGCAGCTTTTTGCACAGGCTTTGAAGCAAGGAGGCACCCTTAAAGCTTCCTCTGTCTGCTATTTATTGGAAAAATAATAATAACAGTAACAACAATGGGAGTAGTGAAAACAACAGCTATTATGGGGTTGGGTGTGTCACGGACTGATTGTTTGTGTCATCTTCAAATCCGTATGTTGAAGACGTAATCCTCCAGGTAGTGGTATTTGATGATGGGTCTTTCAGGGGTAATTAGGGTTAAATTAGGTCATGAAGGCAAGGTCCTTATGATGGGATTACTGAGTGGCTTTACAAGAAGAGGAAGATCTCATTAATGCACTGAGGAAAGGCCATGTGAGGACACAGAAAGAAGGCAGCTGTATGCAAGCCAGAAAGAGAGCTCTCACTAGGGACAAAATAGGCTGGCACCTTGATCTTGGACTTGCCAGCCTCTAGAACTGTCAGAAATAAATGTCGGTGGTTTAAATCACTTAGTCTATGGTAATTTGTTATAGCAGCCCAAGTAAACTAAGACAAGGGAAGAGGAATCTGGCATTCCTTTTCCATTGGAGGAACATCATCTGATACTTGTGGTCTTTCTCTCCAACTCTCTCTTAGTCCTCCTCAGAAAAAGATAATAGTCTTATCTGATTGGAGAGTTTGAAAAAAGGATCTGAGCTGGTTGACTAAGAGCCATCTGGGTTTCCTTTTTCAGAGCCTGCCTGTTGACAGAACACACAGGAGACTGTCCCTGGAGGAGATATTTGTTGTGCATAGTTCCAGGTGGAGAATTAAGTTAATTCAGGAATAAAATGTTACCACTTAGCTGCAGCTCTGAAACCACATTTCCAATCAGTGTATTAATAATAATTAGATCCGTACCTGACCCTTCCACTTACTTTGTATTGATTCTGAACTCAGTGGGAGAACAGGGGTATTATTTATTAACCCCCTAAATAATCTTTAGATGTACCAGTGATAGCATATAAGTCTCACATTTATGGGCCATTTACTATATCCTGGATATTATACTGAAAACTCAGTATCGTAGCACAAGGGTGCTACAGGGGGACTCTAAAAACAGAAGGCCTGGGTTCAGATCACATCTATGTCATACATTCTGTAATTTGAGATTACTTACTTAACCTCTCTGACCTTCACTTTACTCACTTGAAAAAATCAGAATTATACTAGCTCCTACCTCACAAAACTATTGTAAAGTTCAATGGATTACATATTATATGCTTAGAAAATATCCAGCACACACTACATGCATAAAGGTTATCTAGCATTCCTTACTACAACCAATAAAGTACCACATTTGTCTCAATTGTATAGATGAGTGAACTGAGACTCAGAAAAGTTGAATATATTTTTCAGGAAGTTCCCATAGTTAGCAAATTGCAGAGTTCCGATTTAAAGCTAGATCTCGCCAACTGTATTTTTTTCCCAGGAGGGATGTTTATCAAGACAGAACTCTATCAAATTAGAGTAAAAGGTGGAGGGTAAGCTAAGTTTCCTTCATCTATCTGATTTGTCCATAAAAGGAAGGAATATCCATTCTTTCACATTGCAACAATCTTCCTTGCATACCTTTTAATGAATGCTGTCCTTTCTTACCATCTGTGTAAAATCAAATATTCACAACCGTGTTTTAAGAGTTTCTCACTTCAAGGCTATCACTATACTTACATCGAAGCTATCATTCAGATATTTGTAAGAAGTTTCCATTCTTAAAGACCCTTATAACCCACATTTTGTCAATATGAGAAAAATTATAAAGATATTCTTTATGGTTGGAAATTTTTGTGTATGAAATTGCTATTTTTTAAACAAATCTGCTAAGTCATTTAAAACAAGTCTTGGTGAACCATTTATTTAATTTTTCCTATAGATTCCAAGTCCCAGTGGGGTCAGATTCCTTGGCAATCAGAACACTTTTCTACTCAGCTTTACTTCCTGATGGAACATTATTTCCAGTTTAGTGGTACACTTTAAGGATGAAGATGGTCCATAGTGAAGGAAAATGCCACAGGAGTATAGAAAAGAGTTTTACACAGAGGCAAGAACTCTCACTATATACTCCCTGTTCCCAGCCCTGTTCCCAGCCCTGATTCACAATGAATGTTCCCAATTTATGCACTATCAACCTATTGAACTGTAGCAGCAAGAAAGAGTATTATGAAAGTCTGGATGATAGCCAGCAGCAAATTCATCATCCAGCAGTCAGGGAAAAATATCTAGGCTAGCCTGATGAAGAAAATATAGGTCCACTTGAAACTGAAGAAGACTCTGAAGGACCAGGTATAAACAGTATGGTCAAATCAACTCAAAAAACGGAGATGCCAGCAACCCAGAGTCCCATTTAGTTGCTTGAGATATTTCTGAGGAAACCTTGACAAATTATACATTATTTACTCCATTTCTGGTGTGATTTTTGCCAACTCATATACCAATGCATGTAAGAGATGTTATTTCCTCTATGGTATTCCTAATAGTTTATAAGTAGCCCTCTCCAAAACACAGAGAATGGGGCCGACAATATTGCTTTCCTAAGGCAGAGCTCAGCAAGAAGCAGCAGCTCTCCTAACTTGATGCCGCTGGTTTTTACTCACAGGGAAACTTGAGCCTCTGACTCCGAAGCTGGAAATAGAAGGTTGTCACCAAAAGTAGACAGGTGGATTGCCCAAGGTTATTAAATATGTCTATAAATGACAGTAATTGTTCCTATTATTTATCCCTACCTGAATGAAAGGACTTCTTAATTAGTGCCTGAGAAAGTAAATGAGGATGTAACTGACAGAAACAGTAAGGACAGTTTTGGCATAATGAAGCCAGTCGTGTAATGAAGCATAAGTCAGTTTATCACCCTACTCAAAAGGAAACTCCTACATTGCCACTGTATATCCTTTAAGAATTTTACCCTTCACCATTATGAAAATTGTGGGACATCAGCATGCATATGATACATGAAATTTTCTTGACATTCCCTAATTTCAGCTTGTGCATTTTTAAATGAAGTTTTATACAAGCATAAGGCTGAAAAACCTCAATGAGGCTGGGCACGGTGGCTCACCCCTGTAATCCCAGTACTTTGGGAGGCCTAGGTGGGGAGATCACCTGAGGTCAGGAGTTCAACACCAGCCTGGCCAACATGGTGAAACCCCATCTCTACTTAAAATGCAAAAATTAGCCAGGCATGGTGGCAGGTGCCTGTAATCCCAGCTACTCAGGAGGCTGAGGCAGGAGAATTGCTTGAACCTGGGAGGCGGAGGTTGCAGTGAGCTGAAATCGTGCCACTGCACTCCAGCCTGGGGAACGAAGCAAAACTTTGTCAAAAACAAACAAACAAACAAAGAAACAAACAAAAAAACACCTCAATGAATAAGGAGAAATTGGTATTCTGCATGTAAAAGGATTATAGTTTTTACTTAAGGAAATGACTTAAGTCATTCTGGAAAGCTATGAAAGACTAGCCATGTTTATAAGAAAGTAAGGGGAAATTAAAGAAACCAAAAAAGAAGACAATGGAGAAAGATAAATATTTAAGGAAAAGAGTAACACTGAGGATTTGTTTTTTTCCCCAATTCCACGAGGCTTTCCTTTCTCTAAGAGAATTCTCTTCTCTCAACTTATTGTTAGAAGGCAGATTATCTTTGGCAGAGTCTCACAAACTCTGCCTCTTTCATCTTCAGTTCTCTAAGTGCCAAAGAATGTGATGGGAGCCTTCTCTTTTGTTCCTTCTGGATGAAGTGGAAAAAAAAAATCATATGTTTTGTGAGATTCTCAATGAAGTGTCATTTCTACAGAAAAAATTTTTTTTAAGAACAACTACTTGTTAACATTAGAATTGGCCAAAACGTATCCCATATGTATTCCTGAATGAGTTTCACTGAGATATATCATAAAGATAACAAACATAAAAAGCACCCATTTTTTTTCCAAGATCTACTCCTAAGGCTCAATAGGCATCCACTCTTGAGTAGACCAGGAAATGTTTATATCTCCTTTTTCCACTTATTGATTGCATTAACCTCATACACTATCGTGTTCTCTCACCTATATCATAATACAGAATACTATTGTTAACTTTATTGTTTTATTTATGGTTCTTCTATGCAAATTTATTATGAATTATTTGTAGGGAAATTCATATTATGGTGCATTTCTTTTGTGCTGCCAAATATATAGGAGCCCATAAGTCTATTAAAACACAGGTACTTATTTAATACATTTATGTATTAACATACATGTACATTAATGTCTTGCTTAAAAATCTAGAACTAAAGGATCACACCATATCTGCCTTACAGAAGGTTGATATTTCTCTCATTCCAAGCGCTGCTAATGTAAATAACAAAATATTTGATGCAATTGAATCTAAACAGATCCAAATGCTTTCCTAAGATAATAATTTTTAGAATTTTAGGCTTAGAAGGCACCTTGCAAACTGTTCGAACTAGTTAGCTTAGTTTTCTTTTATTTCATATGAAAAGTCGGAAGATCATAGATATTTAATGATTTGATCATGGGGGCAGATTTTTAGCAGCAGATCCAGAATTAATATCCAAACTTTCTTATTGTTTATTGCTAATATGAAGCTCTGTCTTCTTAGTCTAATATTCCTCCCACATTACAAAAGGTATTATACTTATTTTTTAAAACTAGAGATTTAAAAATATATTTTTAAAATAAAGTTAGTTGGCAATAATCACATCTCTCCTAAAAAATCAATATTTTTGACATATAGCTCCAGCATTTATATATTATAGCTTAATGTTCAAGTGAATATCTCTCTTCTTATTTGCATGGTTTTGATTGTCTTTGCTGTGGGAATATTAAGGGTAAAAGGAAGATTCTGGTTATTGTAATGGGCCTAAAGTTATTTTTAACAGAAATACATTGCATAAGAATATTTAAATAATATTAAGCCATGTAGCTTTTTCTTACACAGAAACCCAAAATATTCCACAGGTTTAAGAAATGCTTCAATCAGAGCAGAAATAGGAAACTTTGACCTTCACCCATTGTCTCCTCTCACACTGAGCTTCAAAAACGTCTTAAGAGTAACTCTGGAGCTGTGGGAACTTGGTTTAAAAGCCATTACCACAGGGGGGTCTGTAGCTGATGCATGTTGATGATGCTTTCAGTCTTCGTTCTGACCCTTTTATAAAAGTTCTGCTCTTTCACTACACTCACTTTGCACGGAAAGGTGATGCTGAAGCTGAGCTTGACCTATAGCCATGGACAGCTTTCTGTTGCCAAGGTCATTGAGGTAGTTTCTTCTTCAGCGTATGTGGGAGATACAGAACAGAAAGAAAAAGGATTCTGTAGTAGCAAATTCTTCTTACATCAAAACTGGCAGATTTGATAATTTTACCTAAAATATGTTGCCATGACATTTCCAGTAAGACTAATAAAACCACATGAAGTGTTTCACACCCACTTCTTCTTGGCCTTAAAAATGATGTAGACCTAAATGATATAAATCATATAACAAAGTTTTAAATTATATCATTAATTTATTATATCTTAAAGCAACTGTTTTAATAGGTGGAATTTGCCCTTCTTAGGGGTATTTAGAATATTTTTAAAAACCAATAAAATATATTAAACAATAATTAAAGCCTGCTTTCTTGTTCCAATATCTAATTATTACTTCAACACCTCTTCCATGAATTACTCGTCGTTTACATGAACTACTGCCTGAAAAATACTCTTGAAACTGCATGTAGTTATAAAGAAAGCAATAGTACAAGTCTAGGGCAGCAAGTTCCTGCATATTCATGGGTATTAATCAATTTAAAACTAAAGACATTGATAATTAAATATGTAAAAATTAAAAACATTTAAAACTCTATTAAGAATATGTATGCTACAGATTTGAAAGGTAAATAAAAATATTTATCCATGGGACCAATCAGTCTCTTTAGGTCAGCCACAGAGTTTCTCTATCTCAGGATGAAGGCACATAATTTTATGTAGCATCTAGGTTAGGAAATAAAGAAAAAAGAAGTGTCCTGTAAAGATTTAGTAGCCAACTAATCCTATGTACTGATAGTATGACTTTTTCCTGGGAAACGAAACATATTGCTAACTTTACCTCAAATTCACCACCAGATCAGAGAGGAAAGATGCCTCTTAGATGAAGAAACTAGTCCCTGATAAGATTCTAGAATAAAAACCATACATTCTAAACTCCAATTAATTCTTCATACTTCTTCACACTGTTATCAAAACACCAAGGGGTTCAGTCTAGGCCCTGCTGCTCACTGCACAGAAATCCAATGACTGAGACAGTGAGTGAAACAATGAGTAGTGCCAAGGAACAAAGTGTTAATCAAGTGCTGCAGCCAGTCTCAAATCCATCTCTGTGGGGGACTAAAACTTGGGGCTTATACAGCAGAGAAGAAATGAAACAATGTGTAAGAAAACAGGAACTAGGGAGGGGAAAGGAAGTAATCATCATGAATGAAGTGTTCAACATCATTGTCCGGATATGGTGATCTGTTGAGTTTCAGTTCTTTGATACTTTATTGAAAAGTCTGAAGGTCATTTCCTAAGAAAGAAACTCAGATAAAACAAATATCTTTCAAGTTTTAAGACCGTAATTGTCCATTTCTATGTTTATCCAATAAAACTATCTATGAGACTATTATTGACTTGGTTTCAACATCACCAAAGCCATCTAAACCATTTGAATTAAAAAAATTATTAAAAAGCAGTGGGTTCAAAACAACGAGATACCACTTTTCTAACAGTATTTATTTCATTTTAAACAATGGCTTAGTTTTGAAAATTTGGAAATTTTTTTAATGTAAAAAAATAAATTACTGGTAATCACACCCTCTATAATGACTATAATCAAAATGAGAGTAATAAGAAGTGTTGACAAGTTCACGGATAAATGTGAACCCTTATATACTGGAAACGTAAAATGGTATGACTACTGTCGTAATCAGTTCCTTTAAATGGAAGGCATAAAATTAGCAGAAGAATAAACAATTTCATTTATTGTACAGAAACAAAACAAAACACTGAATTGTACATTTAGAATGCGTGAATTCTATGGTACATAACTTATATCTCAAGCTTTATTGAGTAAAAAGTAGTTGATGTTAGCAAAGTAAATGCCCATTTCTTCCACATATTTTAACTTACTGGGAAAACAACAAACTCAGAAGTGATTAACTACATCATTGAAATCAAACTATAAATTGAAAAGTTACATTTTCTTGAAATGGTCTCCAGTTAATACCAAATCACCTGGAATTAAAAGTCAAAAATATGTTACCAACAACTCAAACTGATCCACAAAGTAAGATGTTATCATGATGAAGACAGAATGGAGAAGAAAACTAAGAGATTGCATGGATAGCCCCATATATTCCAGAAATTGGATCTCTGTTACTTAGGGAATTAACATGGCTGTTTTGGGAAGATTTTAATCTGGATTTTTGGTTCCAGCATAACATCAGAATCTGACATTTTTTATGTGCTATACAATGATTTGGAGATTTTTTTTTTCTCCCAAAGTTCTTTAAAGGAAAACAAATAGGAAGGAGTACAGAGTTACTTTTTAGATGCCTGGTTGATTTGTTTCATCATAACCTTTAGGCCATCTCCAAGGATACACACTTGCTATATAAAGGCCAAGTGATTTTTATGATCAAAAAACCAAGTTTCCACCCAGGATTGACATATCTACACCCCATTGCCAATTTACTTTAGAAAATTGGAATATTAGAATTCATTAGGATTTCTTCAAAAGGAATTATTACCAAAGTCCTTTCAGAAAATATTTGATTATGGGTTGAAAATACACGAAAACAACACGTTTTGCAGGTTGTGTCTGAATACTTTAAATGCACAAGTGTCTTTCTTCAGCCTGATTTTGAAAGTTAGCTACAGGTAAAAATACACGTAATTGGTCAGGTGTGGTGGCTCACGCCTGTAATCCCAGCACTTTGGGAGGCCGAGGCAGGCAGATCATTTGAGGTCAGGAGTTTGAGACCAGCCTGGCCAACATGGTGAAATCCCGTCTCTACTAAAAATTAAAAAAAAATTACCCAGGTGTCACGGTGGGCTCTTGTAATCCCAGCTACTCAGGAGGCTGAGGCAGGAGAATCTCTTGAACCTGGGAGACAGAGGCTGCAGTGAGCAGACATCACACCACTGCACTCCAGAATGGGTGACAGAGTAAGACTCTGTCTCAAAATAAAAATAAAAATAAATACATGTAATTTTTCTGTTGTACTGAATAAAATAAATCAATGGACTTTTTGAGAGAGAGTAAGTTTTATATTTAAAAATACACTAAGAGATCTAAAAACCACAGAATTTGAATACCAATTTTTACCTACGTGGTTTTGGACAAAGTATTTAATCTTTATCCCAATCCTCACCTGAAAAAATAGGATTAATAGTATTACCTTACACACATTTGAAAAACAATGCCAAACGAATCTAAACAATCAACATTAAGCCCTTTCTAAAGGTCACTGAAATGAGTCAAGCCTCCACTCCAATTATACTAATAGTATTTGAAAACAATAGTTTCTTTTCTCTTCGTACCAACAGCATATGTATGATAATTCTTCTAGAGTAATAAAGATGCTCTTAATCATATGATACTAATATGAAAATGTAAGGCTTGCAACATTTATATAAATATTGATCAAAGATTAGATGGAATCCATTGGCAGTTCAAAAAGATTTAAACCCTACTTAATCTTTTGAGTGTCACTTCAAATGGCAGCTTAGTTATAAAAGGGGGACTTGTGGTCAGAGAGAATGAACCTTAATGAAAATTAATTTCAAAGTCAAGATTGGTATTAAATAGATCCACTCAAAACAATGAATGAGGCCTCATACTGGTATTCACTTCTATTAATAAGTATCAACATTCTCATTATAGAGAGAAAGCTTTAGAAAATATTGTTGATGATCAACATGTAAAAAAAAAGGATAAAATTCCAAGGTATAAATTATTTCCCCTTCCATACAATTCTCAAGTACATTTTTACTGAGGAAGATGTCAAATGATACTTGGTAAATATGAAAACCCCTTCTCACAACGTCATCATTAAAATGACATTCCAGATCAGATTGTAGAGTTATATTTTCTAAATAAGAAGTAGCTAGATTAAAACATAGATATGTATCACTTGATCTAAATGTGGGTAAAAATATCTCTAAGCAATAAAACAAAGGGAAAAATTATTTTAAACAACAGAAAAAAGTGACTATACTAACTTATAATTTTTAAAACTATAAAATAATAGTCAAATAAAAATGTGCAGAAAATTATTTTAAATCTGTCACATAAAATGAGTTGAAAATTTAATTCAACTGAAAAATTGAATAGAACATTTATTGAGGTTTTATTTTATTTTATTTATTTATCTATTTATTTATTTTTTTGAGACGGAGTCTCACTCTGTCACCCAGGCTGGAGTGCAGTGGCGCAATCTCGGCTCACTGCAAGCTCCGCCTCCCGGGTTCACGCCATTCTCCTGCCTCAGCCTCTCCGAGTAGCTGGGACTACAGGCGCCCGCCACCAAGCCCGGCTAATTTTTTGTATTTTTAGTAGAGACGGGGTTTCACCATGGTCTCGATCTCCTGACCTCGTGATCTGCCCGCCTCGGCCTCCCAAAGTGCTGGGATTACAAGCGTGAGCCACTGCACCCGGCCACTTATTGAGGTTTTAAAAGTCAATTAAAGTGATGGAAAAACAGATAAAGAAGAAAATCAAAGAATATACAAATGGCCGATACACTTATAAAATATTTAAGCTAATTGATCATGTTAAAGTCTTAAAGTTTACGCTGCAATTAGTAAAGAGAGATTTTACATAAAAATGCAAAGAATTAAAAATGTGAGAAGAGAAAAATTACCCATGGACCAGGTACAATGCTAATTTTTAATAGTTCTATAGAGATATGATTCATATTTCATACAATTCACTTAAAGTGTATAACATTTTAAATGGTTAAATTGTTTTTAAAATATTCAGAGATATGTGCAGCCACCACCACAGCCAATTTTAGAACATTTTAATCACTTCTGAAAGAAATCCCATACTCTTTAACTACAACCCTCAGATTTCCCCATCCCCACCCTCCAGCCTTAATCAACCACTAATCTATGATCTATCTCTATAGATTGTACCCATTCTGGACTTTCATATGAATGGAATCATGTAGTTTGTGGTCTTTTGTGACTGGCTTCTTTCAGTTAGCAAAATGTTTTCAAGGTTCACCATGTTGTTGTATCTGTCAGTACATTATTCCTGTTTATGGTTGAATAATATTCTGTTCTATGAATATATACCATATTTTGTTATCCATTCATCTATTGGTAAATGTTTTTTAAATTTATTTCTAATTTTTAATTTTGGTGGATACATAGTAAGTACATATGTTTATGGGATACATGAGATATTATGATGCAGGCATACAATGCATAATAATCACATCAGAATATATGGGGTATCCATCATCTCAAGCCTTTATCCTTTGTTTATATTACAAACAATACAATTATACTCTTTTAGTGGTTTTAAAATGTACAATAAATTATAGTTGACTATAGTCACCCTGTTGTGCTGTCAAACACTAGATATTATTCATTCTCTTTAACCATAGTTTTGTATAGTTTTGTATATGGTTAACCATTCTCATTCCCTCTCACCATTACCCTTCCCAGCCTCTGTTAACCATCATTCTACTTTCTATCTCTATGAGCAATTGTTTTAATTTTTTACTCCCACAGGTCTTTCTGTACCTGGCTTTTTTCACTTAACATAATAACCTCCAGCTCCATTCATGTTGTTGCAAATTACAGGATCTCATCATTTTTTATGGCTGAATAGTACTCCATTGTGTATACTACATTTTCTTTATCCATTTGTCTATTGATGAATACTTAGGTTACTTCTAAATCTGGGCCATTCTGAATAGTTTTAATTAACAGCAGCATGCAGATATCTCTTTGATACATTGATTTCCTTTCTTTTTAGTATGTATCTGGCAGTCGAATTGCTGTATCATATTGCTGTTCTATTTTTAGTTTTTCTGAGGAATCTCCGAACTGTTCTCCATAGTGGCTGTACTAATTTGCATTCCCACCAACATTGTATGAGGGTTCACTTTTCTCCACATCCTCTCCAGCATATAAGCCATTTTAATTGGGGTGAGATGGTATCTCATTATAATTTTGATTTGCGTTTCTCTGATGATCAATGATGTTGAGCACCTTTTCTTGTACCTGCTTGCTATTTGTATGTATTCTTTTGAGAAATGTCTGTTCACTTCTTTCACCCATTTTTAATCAAATTATTTGTTGTTTTTTTTTCCTATAAAGTTGTTTGAGCTCCTTCTATATTCTGGTTACTAATCTCTTGTCAGATGGGTAGTTTGCATGAATTTTCTCCCATTCTGTGTGTTGTCTCTTAACTTTGTTGGTTGTATCCTTTGCTGTGCAGGAGCGTTTTAATTTGATGTGATTCCATTTGTCCATTTTTGCTTAGGCTGCCTACGCTTGTAGGATATTACTTAAGAAATATTTGCCCTGAACAATGTCCTGGGGAGTTTCCCCAGTATTTTCTTTCGGTAATTCTATAGATTGAGGTCTTAGATTTTAATCCATTTTTATTTTATTTTTGTATATGGGAGAGACAGGGCTGTAGTTTTTATTCTTCTGCATATGGTTTTCTTCATATCTTCTGCATATCCAGTTTTCTCAGCACCGTGTATTGAAGAGGTTGTCTTTTCCCCAGTGTATGTTCTGTTGCTAAATGTTTTTCATGTATTATCTCCCTTAATTCTATTCAGAATCCTATGATATTCCATTTTACTTGAAAAATTGAAGTTAACTTGGTATATTACAATGGATTAGTTGGTGGAGTCGATGAGATTTAAATGTGTACTGCCTGCCTATCTCTAGAGCCCATATTCTGCAACACTAGGTTCCACCTCCTTAAACATGTTTATCATAAGTTGACCAATAATTCCACTTCCAGGAATTTTTAAGAAGAAAATACTTACAGAAATACTGGTATACAATTATTATATAGAAGATCATTTTTAGAAATGAAAATTTGAGCATAATTTTATCATATAATGACTGTGGACTTGTTAAATTAAGGCACGTCAATACCATGAAATATCATGCAGTTATAAAAATAATTTTCCAAAAAATAATAAAATAGAAAATTGAAGAGATCATAGGTTAAATGTAAAGAAACATTGTGCAATACTATACATAACTATGTACAGCAGAATCAATAGTTCACATGTTCATCATTTATAAAATAGATATAATTTTGACTTCATGAGGATGTTGAGATTAAATATGTTTATATACGCAATGTGCTACAGTAGTATATGTACACCTTATATAACTGTTGGGCACACATGCACAGACACAAACACCAAAAGACACACAGATAAACACAAAAATTCAGAGCAGAAAGATTGTGGGTGATCTTGATACTCTTTCATATTTTTCTATGTTTTCCACATATTCAAAAGAAATCCAAAAAGATCCAAGTATGTGTAAAGAAATGTTTTAACATAAAGTAGTGGCACAACAAAACAAAGAATTGTTCCACGGATTTGGGCATTTTAGCTAAAGTAACCACCTCAGGTTTATCATGGAACATGAGGGTAGAGAGATAAAAATCATTCCCAAACTCTCTCTAACCTATATCCCTAAGTGTGAAAAAGTGATTTCTGCTTATAGACCTGGGCCTGTTTTGAAAAGTAGATAATCAAAATGATCCCAATTAGAAACAGATGCTTAGCAATCTTGAAATGAGCGGTAGGATATGTGGCAGAATTCTTTGCCATTGTCAGATGTTGCTTATTAACCCCCCACCTAGCTAAGCATGCCATTACACTACAGCAGAGTCTGCAAAACTACTGTCTTCCCAAGAAACAAGTTGTTGACATGTCAGTTGCAGAAGATAGTTTTCTAAAATCACTCATACAGTCTTCTTTTTAATAGCCCATACTTAATTAACACTCTTTGTCCTTCCATTTTATGCAATATAAGACAATTGTCATGAACCGATTTAACTTGCTCTAAATAGCATTTCACTAGAAACTAAAAGCTTTTATATCACTTTTGCATCATGCAGATACACAAAAAGAAAAAAGGAGTCTCCTAAGAGGAATTCATTTTCATATAACCACCTGCCTATCAACTGACATGCCAACATTAGCACAGGAGGCACTTTCATGGTTGAGACTTAGAAAATGACACATTCCACTTCTTTTGCTTTTCTTTTTTTTTTTTTTTTTAAAAGACGGAGTTTCACTCCTGTTGCCCAGGCTGGAGTGCAGTAGCGTGATCTCGGCTCACTGCAAACTCTGCCTCCGAGGTTCAAGTGATTCTTCTGCCTCAGCCTCCTAAGTAGCTGGGATTATAGGCGCCCGCCACCATGCCTGGCTAATTTTTGTATTTTTAGTACAGATGGGGTTTCACCACGTTGGCCAGGCTGGTGTTGAACTCCTGACCTCAGGTGATCTGCCTGCCTAGACCTCTCAAAGTACTGGGATTACAGGTGTGAGTCACCACACCCAGCCCCACTTCTTTTTCTAAATAAATTTTTTGCAGTACATGATTCTTTGATTATAAAATCAAAGATTTTATAAATTGTATGCCTCGATACAGGCATACAATTTCTTATTTCAAATCCAAAAAGTGATCAATCGACCTTTGAAAATAAAGATTTTGCCACAACTCATTGTGAAAAAAGCTGACCTGAACTGAGTTACCATAAAGCTGTATTAACATCACTTATTGTGTATATTGACACATTTTGCTGCAAAATATCAATATGCTTGTTTACAGAAGATTGTCTCAGACCCCACTGAAGGTGTAACCTAACATGAAATGTACATATCAGAAAATCACCCTAAAATTTAACAATTTCTCAATTCCAAAACATATTTGGTTAGATTGGTTTTCAAAAAGGGAATGTAGACCTGTATATTCTCATCACAAAAACATTATACAAAAAAGTATAAGAATTAAAGTGAAGGTAAGTCTTACGCCACTACTCAGAGCTGACAAATATGAATAATTTTGGTGAACATTTTTTACTGGTTTTTCCTATCGTTACATATGCCTAAAGGATGAATAAGCATGCACCTTTTTGTCATTTATTTTTACTGCATTTAATACTGTATCATTAACTTCTTTCACTGTAAATATAGATTATGTCATTAAAATAAAATATTGTGTACATGTACTATAATGCATGTAAACAAATCTCTGTTTTTTAAAGATATTTAGGTTGTTTTAAAGTCACCACTATAAACAACACTGTGATAAATATCCTTATACATACACACCATTATTTCCGTAGGATTCGTTTTAGGCCCAGGTTGGTAAGTAGGATAGCATGACTATATTAAATTTTGACACTTATTTTTCAAATCGCCTTGCAAAAGGACAGCACCAATTTACATCTCCATATACAGTATAAACAGTGCTCATTTTCTCACACCGTCATCAGCATTGGGTATTAACAATCTTTTAAATTAAATATTTTGCACAAGCCAAGTACGAGACAAAAAAAATCATCTTTTACTATATAATAACCTAGAGGGCTTAAATATGTCAGACAATAGAGTAACTTAGGGAAAGAAATCTAAGGAGAGGACAACATGGCTTGTTCCCTATTTACAATTTTTGAAAAAGTCTGTTTTAATTGATTATTAAGTGATACATTATTTTCTATTGGATTTTTAAAATGAGGGAAGCATTGGTGAATATCTGTGGGACTAAATTCCTTCAATATCCAGATCTCAAAATGAATTAATATATGAGAAGTTGTATCAGATACACTAAAAAACTACTTCCAAGTTGTACAACAAAATTCATTCATTTTTTAAGAAAGTTTAACAAACTTCTCAGGAAAAGTAGTATATTTGTGTGCTGGGGTTGATTAGCTGTGGTAGATTGAAAGGAGGGGTGACAATAGGATGAGAGAAATTGACTGAAGATGTCTGTTTCTTAATTTACCTACTATTTGATCTTGATGAAAAAGACAGACTTTTTCTTTGTCTCAGAGATTTTACAGGTGAAATGAGAACAATTTTTTAACCAATATTTCAAGATACAGTGAGAATAAATTAGCTTGACTTTTTCTGTGTCTTAGACAATTTATAGGTGAAGAGAATAATTTAACCAATATCACAAGGTATTGTGAGGTTTAAATGAGTTATCATATATTACAATGATCAGTATAGTCCTAAAAATAATAGTGCATAACTATTAGTTTAATTTTAATAAAAGTGGGTTCTCATAATTTCATTCATTCATTCAACACGTTTCATGTGTACATTTATTACTGTTTTAGTATTAATCTCATTTGACTCTATTATGCAAAACCATTGGGGGAAATACAGATTCTGTTCAAATTGCAGTTCTGCTCCTTAATAATCTGTCCACTCTTTAAGTTTCTCACCTCTAAAATGGTAATTTTCATTCTTGTTTCAAAGAGTAGTTTTAAGAATTAAATGAAGTAACGCATCTAAAGAACTGAGTGTGATGCACATAGTCAGTGCTCAATCATCTTGGTGGTGTTGGGGGTGGGTAGTCAAAGTCCCATCCCATTGCCTCCCACAGAGCTGGAGCCATTCAATGTCCATTTACTTCCTTCTTACTTTTTCTCTTTGGTTCATAGTCAAAGGTTATACCATATACCTGGCAAGCCATTACAGGAATAGAGGACCCACCAGAACACCTAAATGACATGGTGAGAATTAATGAGCTAGAAAAGTTGCCAACCAAAAAAAAAAAAAAAAAAAATATGTATTTTTCTGAGTACAACCCATTATTTATTAACATACATGATGAACATATAGGAAAATAATAAAATATAAATAGACTATGAGAGAATGTGCCATGATTACCAGAAAACCCCAAATAAAAATTTCATTGAAAGTAATAATTATTTTTAAAATAGTTACTCCTCTCAACACCGCAAAAAAAAAAAAAAATAAACCTACACTTTCACTATAGTACTTTGCCCTTTAAGGAAAATATAAGAGTCATAAGTAAGTAATTATAATTTTTGAAAGGCATAATCTATTCTAAGTTCAAATCCATTAATTTCAAAATAACAATTCTTTTAGTTTTATGTATCTTATTCACAATGACAACATATTTGACAACCATTATTTTATACTCTAAAACCACAGTCACTGATATTTAAAAGCCATGACTGCATCATCAAATAAAGTACACATTTGCTCAATTACCTGGTAAGCTTGAGTGCACAATGACATTCAATCTAAATCATTATAGCAAAAGAACAGTAAAGTGATTCCAGAATTCAAATGTCTTTAAAGTTTGGATTAGCTGTCTTCAAGGAAGAAAACAAAGCCCCAATTTATTTATGGAAATATTGCCTTTACAAAGGTCAAGGGTGAATCCCCAGGGAATCAGTTGCTCAGCTAGCCCCATAAATTGTTTTTACCCTTTTAACTTTCTCATTCTGAGCCACAATGGGACTGGGTCATAGGACAAAAAGGCACTAACGAGGACTGTCTCTATAGTTTCAGTACAAGAAGAGAGACGGATGACTTGGCAGGGCAGCTGTGACATTATGAGCATTGGCCAAACAACTTTGTGGACTGTTTTTAGGAGAGGAAGAGGTACAGTTCTCTGGAAATAAAAACCTCAGATTTGCCTGAGTATACGTGGTCTCACCTGCTTTCTCCTGACATTCTAGCATTTGGATTTGTTCATGCAGCAGTAATATGATTGTCAGTTATGTGAAAAATGCATTCTGAATAATTGCTGGGTGTGAAAAACAGTTTCAGTATTTTAAGACTCTTAAGGTGGAAATACTCAATTCTTTCATCTAAGAGACTGATATGCTAAGGGAGGAGACCACCCCTCATATTGTCTTATGCCCAATTTCTGCCTCCAAAGAAAGAAGAAGTAAAAACTAAAAGGCAGAAATGGAATCCACAGGCAGATAGCTCAGCACCGCGCCCTGGGCCTGGTAGTTAAAAAACATCTCCTGACCTAACTGCTTGTGTTATCTACAGATTTCAGACATTGTATGGAAAAGCATCGTGAAAATCCCTGTCCTGTTCTGTTCCATTCTGATTACCGGTGCATGCAGCCCCCAGTCATGTACCCCCTGCTTGCTCAATCGATCACGACCCTCTCACGTGGACCCCCTTAGAGTTGTAAGCCCTTAAAAGGGACAGGAATTGCTGACTCACTCAGACGGCTCAGTTTTTGGAGACGTGAGTCCGCGGATGCTCCCAGCTGAATAAAACCCTTTCCTTCTACAACTCAGTGTCTGAGGGGTTCTTGTCTGTGGCTGGTCCTGCTACAATGCAAGTTACTACTATGTAGTTCTCATCTTCAGTAAAATGGATGGTGGCTAAATAATATATTTGTTTTATGAATTTGACTTCTACATCAAAACCTTGTCCCAATTTTTGTAAAGGAATTTTGAAGCATGTCATCAATTTAATAACTCAGGAAACATTTGAGTGATTATTAATAATAATCTTGATAAATCATAAATGGAGTTTAGACATAGAAATGCTACATAATATTAAAAATTTTTTCCCCTAATGTGAATTTAGGGAGATTCAGCCCTATCTTCTTTCACTTGAGATCATAGACTTATTCATAGCATCTAAACTATTAGGAATTCAGATTAGGTTTTTTTTTTTTTTTTGAGGCGGAGTCTCGCTCTGTCACCCAGGCTGGAGTGCAGTGGCGCAATCTCGGCTCACTGCAAGCTCCTCCTCCCAGGTTCACGCCATTCTCCTGCCTCAGCCTCTCCGAGTAGCTGGGACTACAGGCGCCCGCCACCACGCCCGGCTAATTTTTTGTATTTTTAGTAGAGGCGGGGTTTCACCGTGGTCTCGATCTCCTGACCTCGTGATCCACCCGCCTCGGCCTCCCAAAGTGCTGGGATTACAAGCGTGAGCCACCGCGCCCGGCTCCGGTTAGGTTTAAGGGAGTTTACTCTACTTCCCCTCATACTGTTCCCTTGATAAACTATAGATAGAAATCAGGACAAGGAAATGGGCTGCAATGTCAAATCAGCTTCAGAGGCTGTTGACTGAGCACACGGAATCAGCGTGGGTGAGAGCTGGTAATTTCCATAGGAGGAAAGGCAGGCAGAGGTCAAGGACTGAGCTAAAAGATCTTAACACCACCTAGTTGGTGAGGATAGTTTAGCACCCTGATAGTAGGGGATGGGGAAGATAAAATTTAATCCTCAAAGACAAAACACGCTCTGTTAAGTAGAAAAGGCCTCCCCTCTTTGTTGTGCAGTAGAAATGAATAATCTTTACTCTCCTAGAGTTTTCTGAAAAACCTAAAAATTTACATTTCTCTTTCTTTGGGGCTTTGTGGCTTATTCTCATTCTTAGGAGTCCCAACATACTATTTGGGGAAAGGATTAATCTTTCTTTTTACCTTCAGATCGATTTTCTAAGAGATTTTCTCCTCAGTCCATGGGCAGAAGTGTATTTCAGAGCCAGAACCCTGTTTTACCTAGACAAACCTGCCATAAAATAGTAGACCTTTTTATAATACAATAAGGGACTAAATATCAGGAGAAAACTAAGAAAGTGCATTCCAGTATAAGTCACTAACCATATCCCTTCTTTCAAGATTCTACCTCTTATGAGCTATCAAAATCAAAAGTAACTGTCTTAAACACCTGTTACTAAAATAAGAGGAACTTCATTACTTCCAACTGAAAATATACTTAAGGCCGGGCGCAGTGGCTCACGCTTGTAATCCCAGCACTTTGGGAGGCCGAGGCGGGCAGATCACGAGGTCAGGAGATCGAGACCACAGTGAAACCCCATCTCTACTAAAAATACAAAAAATTAGCCGGGCGTGGTGGCAGGCGCCTGTAGTCCCAGCTACTCGGACAGGCTGAGGCAGGAGAATGGCGTGAACCCAGGAGGCGGAGCTTGCAGTGAGCCGAGATTGCGCCACTGCACTCCAGCCTGGGCGACAGAGCGAGACTCCGTCTCAAAAAAAAAAAAAAAAAAGAAAATATACTTAATAAAAAAGAAACAATATATTAAACAGTAAAGATAGGTACTGGTTTATAGTTGTTGAAAGATTCTCCCCGGGGCCCGAAAGCTTGAAGGGATGAGTAACTCCTCCCTCCTCAGGCCCAGTCCCAAGGTGCAAGGCCACTTGCGCCAGCAGCGTGCGTCAGCAAGACAGCAAAAGCAGGAAGACAGCCGTCCAGAAGACACCTACCCTGGCCGAAAGACACGTACCCCTGAAGATAGAGAAAGAGGCCATCCAGGTACTAGGTAGCAGTCATGTCAGACTGGGACACTTCCTGTTTACAGGAGACTACAAAAGCCCTGCCCTGTCCTCATTTGGGCCTAACGCCAGTTTAGGCCTCAGCCCGCCTGCACCCAGGCGCTCATTAAAACAGCTTGTGGCTCCACACTGCCTCATGTTGTCTATTGGCATGCTCTCGGGGTTTGAACCGATACAAGAACCTTTTAGTTGTGTCATGAGATGGCCAGCTTTTCTACTTACATTCCCCCTTTCTACCATTCCAGGCAGTAGTTAAAGGTCTGACTTCTGGACCTTGGAATAGAGTCAAAAAGGTGCTGAATTCATGAGGCAATACACATCTAAAAACCTGACCGTAGCAATTGATTTCTTTGGATCAGTGTTATAATTTTTATAGAATGAAAGAATTCCCCCAACCTTCAACTCCTTTGGTCAAATATTTACTCTTCACTCCAAGCACATAAGAACTGTTTTGCCCTCTGGAACAGAGTGGTAAGGTCAGTTACTTGTTAGATCACAAGCAAAAGCAGCTACTGCAACTATTAGCAACATCAGCTGATGTTAGGGGGCCAATTAATGTAGGCAGGCAGTTAGAATAACCAGAAAGAGAATGGTCTTGGATGAGCAAAAAATCGATTTTTGTAAGACATATACACTGAGAATCAGGGCCATTTATCTGCTGTTGGCTGTATCTTCCTAGTCACTTAAAATGAACAAATGAGAAACTCTTGTTTTTGTGTGGCTTTATGTATAAGCTAATTGTTTAAGAGACCATGATAAAGCAATGATTGTCAAATTCGAATGATTATTAGAATTTAAGGATTACCAAAGTTTTATATGATCCTTTGATAATTTTCTCATAATTTTTTTTTCTGGATGAATATAACAATGCATAGAAAGTGTTATATCTCACTAGCAGCAATCACTTTGCTTCTGGTTCTCTTTTCACTCATTTCACTGATCACATATCACAGTCTCCCATTGGGAACACAGATGCAGACGGCAGGCAGAGAAATACTAGGTAAAATAAGGGCAGGGTCCCTGGCGAGGGCTCCACCCTCAAGCCTGGACCCACAGCCCTAAGTAAGAATTCCTGTTTCCCTACCTAAATGTTGCTTTTATCGAAACCACCCTGGCTTGCCCCACCCCACACTGTGCCTATAAAAACCCCAGGTTCCATTGGCAGAGAGGTGGCAGAGCAGTAGAGTGGTACAGACGAGAAGAGGCATCTGAACGTCAGGAGGAGGAGAAGCAGCTGGACATTGGGGATTATGGTGGCAGAGGGGTTTGGTGGGAGATGGTCAGAGAGGGATTCGGTCATGAACAGCAGAATTCCAGGGAAAGACCACCTTCCTACTCCATCCCCTCTCCTGCTTCCCATCCCACTGAGAGCCATTTCCACTGCTCAGTAAAATCCTCCACACTCACCACCCTCCAATCTGTTCATGCGACCTCATTCCTCCTGGACGCTGGACAAGCACCCAAGTGTGGGTGCAAGAGGCTGCCACACTGACCCCCCACTGAGCTGTTTAACACTTAAGCCATCCACGGGTGGAAAAGCTAAAGGAATGCACTGTAATACACACCGTCTGGGGCTCTGGGGGTTGTGGGCAACCTCCAGACACTGCCACGGGGCCATGCAGACTTCTACTGGCACCCAGAAGCACTCGTCCTGGCCTCTGCAGCCACTCATCCACATGCTCCCCCTCCAACAAGGGGTTTGAGAGCTGCGGACTGAGTAAGCGAACCACCCCTTCACGAAGTCAAGGGAACTATCCCATCTCAACACTATATACTTCCTTTGCCAAAATGTAGGTCAGACACTCCTAGCCTGGGCAGCTAACATTGTAATGTCAAGATCCTTTTTTGCCTATAATCCTTACCTTTCTTCTTATAATTTCTCATTAACCAGTTTATCTGATATTTCTAACTCATTATTCCTCAATTTGTTTGCTTAGGATATATTAATATAATAGATGTCTACTTACTTAGGTTGTCTCATGAAATTTGCCTGAGCTTTCTGATACAGTCTAGTTACCTTTGCTTCTACATTCAAAGAAATTCAAGATTTATTTTACTGATGTAAGAATAAAAAAAAGAGGTTTATCAAACAGCATCTTCCCATTATCTAGTTCCATTAGATTTCCAGGCATTCGCTACAGGAATAAAATTGAGCATGTAGATTTTAAGTAGACCTGGGTGGGAGAACATTAGCTTAGATATTGCTGATATATCTCAACCGAACCCCAGAAGTTGCAGAAAATAGACAGTAACGAATACTTGAAACAGCCTATAGCTTTTATACCTTCATATAACATGATTATCTAGTCCATCAATCAGATTATATGAGTAAAGCAGAGAATATTACTTGATTCTCTATTGTTACCACTTTCTCAAAAAAAATTGAAATGGAGAGTAATAAAAATCATACTGAACAGAACTCAAGCACTCTTTAAGGATTTTTGATTAAAAAGAAAAACATCTCACTGGGATTTAGGTAAAAAAAAAAAAAAAAGAACACTTGAGGAGGAATTAAAACAAAATATTTTTTTCTTCTCTTTTAAACAAAATAATTGTTTAACACTCACACACCTACAGATACCCACATTTTTTTCCATTTTAAGATAGACATTGAGATTCTTTCATGTAACCATGTTTCCACTTAATATTCACACTTCAGACCCAGCCTTTTCCAGTGGAGTTTCTGTATACCACAGAATTCTCATAGCACTATAGACCATTGATCTGAATCCTCAGAAAATGTAGAACTCTGACACCAGATAGAACTCTCTTAGGCTTTTGAAAGGAGTATGGTGAAGTATACTTTGAAATGGCGTCTGAATCTATTATCCCAGAGCCCGGAGCCATCAGATGAATCTGGTTTGAATGTCAGTGTTTTCTGTCATAATCACCTGTTATCTTCACCTAGGTTCCCATTTGTTCCCTCAACGTGTTTTCTTTTCATTAAGCTTTTGCCATCTTTTGGTGGGGGCAAAGGCCTTTTAAAATCCTTTTTGAGAGTTTTACTTACACATATATTTTCCTTCTTGATTACATATTAGGTAAAAAACAAAGTATATGCAAATCATTTTGTACCCTCAAGTCATTATGTAACCTCATTTATATAAGACAGTATAAGGCAACACAGGATATCAACTGGCACAAAGGTGATTATATAAACTTCTCACAAACACAAAGTTCTCAGAACCATATCTAAATTAAAATCCAGAAGCAGTAAGTTTACACCCTGGCTGGAAGCCAGATATTCCTTTAAATAATCGGGGCTTCTAGAGATTTTATAGGAACATGTTTTTTATTCCAAAATCACCTATTTTCCTCTCCTTCAAAACCGCTTTGCTCCACACTTCATAGATCCTCTTTCTTTTAAGAATAGCATCATTCTCCCAATCACCCAGTATCAAAACTACAGGCTCAAATTTGACTGCTAGTTTCTTGCTTCTCAGTAGGTTGTCAAATTAATCAATGCTACTTATACAAAACAGCTTCTTGCCATCTCTTCTTCTACTTTCACTACCCTATTTTGGGTCTCCCCAAATCTTCACAGTATGTCTAAAATCTAAGTGGCATTCAAAGTTTTCTTTTCTGTCTCTCAGTCCTGTATTGCCAATCTATTCAGCAAGGAAACTACTGTCGTTCCTTTCATCGGGGCCTTTGTTATTTTTTTGTGCCCAGAATAAACACCTCCTTCATTTCCATTTGTCTGTCTCTCATCGATCTTTCAGATGGCAGAACAAATACCATTACGCTGGAAAGCCTTCCCCAATTTCCACAAATGACAGTCATCACTCACTGCTCTGAATTCCTTTGCACTTAATTATCATAGACCCCACTCTCTCTCATTATAATTATTCATGCATTTCTTTTTCTGGTAGACTGTAACACCCTTGAAGGCAGAAACAATGATAAATCCAATTTGTTTCTTCCATTATCTTTTTGAACATAAATGAATATTCAACACATTTAGGTAAAAATATATATGCAACATTTTAGTGCTAACATTTTAATAGATAAATTGGTCCTTGGTGCTGTCTAGGTAACAAATGGATTCGCATGAGCAGGGAATGAATCAGCACAGGCATTTGATGGGATTTTACCCTGCTTTACATTACCTGGTCACCTTTGTCATAAATGCTCTTTGCCATTACCTGTTACCTAGTCACCTTCGTCATAAATGCTCTTGGCTCTAATTCGAATGGATCAGAAAGATGTAAAATCCCTCCATTTAAAAGGGACCTTAAAAAAAATCTTTTCGGGTATAAAATTCAAATAGAGTAAGGTGACAAGAAAGGAAGCTTATTTCTTGTTCCACAAGTCTAGTCAATATGACAGTCTCATTAATGCAGTAAAGTTAGCCTGAAACTGCTTTTTCAAGTGGAATGCTATTCACCGTGGACTTTCATAATCAGTATTCTAGTGGCTTTTTCACACACCTGTTTCACACCTGATACAACTTTTTTGTCCTTCAGAAAGACCAGCAAATCCAGCAGAGAATTAATAAACTAAAAATTCCTTTTAACAGATTTTTATCTTAATTTGCAAGTTCAACGACAACTGAAAAATCAACTGCAAAAGAATAATTTAAATAAAAATTGGGGGGAAAGTGAAGAATATGAAGTGGCATGTTCCTAATTAAATATAACACAAAAACAGTGTGAAAATTTACAAAAACAAACCCTATTCACCTGGCAGGAGCTGCTCTTCTGGTAGCCCCGTATTTTCCATCAGAAAAGTGCCAATGGCCATCTGAAAAAGAAAAACAGAAAACAGACCTTCTTTCACAAGAAAAAATAAGCGCAGTTTATTAAGGAATGTCATTTCCAGATGACTCCCTTGTACAGAGTAATGAAAATCATTTTAAAAAATTAAATAGAGCACTTGGACACAAATACAACATTTCTGTGGAGGCAGGGTATAAGAACTAGGATTCACCTTCAATCAAGGATATGAATGGGAGGAAAATAAAAACCACAGAAGAAAGAATATCAAAACCCAATGAAATTCAGTGGCACACACAAAAACTGGAAATACGTTTACTTTTTGAATGCATAAATAATGATTTCTGAGTCTTCCTTATATTAATACACTTTTGTTGCCATCCTGCACCACAACTATCAATTCAGATAAAAAATATACTCAGAAAAATATTTTTATTTTCTTCAAAGCTAAACAGCAACAAAGAGAAAGAAATCAAGAGAGGGAGAGAGAACGAAAGAGAGAGAAAACCTGTAGAGTTAACAGAAACTGAACATTCTTTTATAAAAAAAAAAATAAAGATCTGCTTGCAAATAAGAATAGAGTGCTAAGTTAGTATCTGTTGGAAGGACTGAGGCAACTTCAAGTCAAATAAGTATAACCCAGTGCTATTAGAGTAAATTGTGACCCCTCCTGTGTGTGTGTGTGTGTGTGTGTGTGTGTGTGTGTGTGTGAGAGAGTTCTGAAGCTCTAGCCATCAATGTGACTGTATTTGGAGATAGGGCATATGAGGAGGTGATGAAGGTTAAATGAGGTCATAACCATAGACCCTTAATCCAACAGGATTGTTGACTGTGCTGCTTAATTTTATGTGTCAACTTCACTGGACTAAGAGATTACCAGGAAGCTGGTAAAACATTATTTCTGGATATGTCTGTGAGGGTGTTTCCAGAAGATACTAGCATTTGAATTGATGAACTGAGTAAAGTAGATAGCTCACCCCAGTGTGGGTACCATTCAATCTGTTGAGGGTCCAAATAGAACAAAAAGGCAGAAGAAGGGTGAATTATCATTCTGTGTTTGAAAGATACCAATCTTCTCCTGCCCTCAGACACCTCCAGGACTTTCACCACACCCACCCTCCACTCCCACCCCTACCCCTACCCCTACCCTTACCCCTAGTCCTCAAACCTTTGTCCAGGAACTGGTATTTATACTATTAGCTACCCTGATTCGCAGGCCTTTGGGCTCAGACTGAATTACACTATTAACTTTCCTGGTCCTCCAGCTTGCAGACAGCAGATCATGGGACTTTTTATCCTCCATAATCATATGAGCCAATTCCCATTATATAGATCTCTATTAATATATCTATCTATCCATCTATCTATCTTTCTATCTATCCACATACTTCTTTTTGATTATGTTTCTCTGGAAAGCCACAACTATGATATGGTATTATACTGGCCTTACTTTTTGTTGTTTATTTATTTATTTTTCTTTATACTGGCCTTAGAAGAAGAGAGCTCCCTCTTCCTCTCTTACGCTCTGTTATGTGAGGACACAGTGAGAAGCTGTAGAACTTTGAGAAATAAATTTCTATTATTTAAGCCACCCAGTCTATGATATTTTTTATAGCAACTCGAGTCACACACACAGATAAACTGTCAAACTGATTGTAGCCTTAAGAGGGAGAAATTAGAGATTCTTCCATCCATGCAATAAATAAATACCTACCAAGTCTACTAGTTGTCTGTCATTCTGCTAGGTGCTGAGATTTAAATATAAACCAAAGTGCCAGGTTCCCTATCTTCAGGAGCTCACAGTCTAGTTGGGGAAAGAATATTATTTAAATATTCACAGAAATATATAGTTACCAGTTACAGTATATGCTTTGAGGAAGAATTAAAAGGAGATTATAGGCAGGAAAAGCAGTGGGGACAAATCCATTCTGAGTGTCCTGGGCAGTCTTCCCTGAGGAAGTAACCTTTCAGCTGAGACAAACAATCAGTGTGAGTTGATATGGCAAAGGAAAGAGGGAAGGGAGAGAGCAGGAAAGATGGGGGAAATGCCCTATGCGAAGTCCCTGTGGAGGGGGTGATGCATTTGAGCCATCTTGTCCTCACAGATTTTATAACTTAGTATTGTTAATCAAAGTATGGGAAACAAAAGCTTCTGAGAAAGTAAAAATATTTCCCATATCAGGAAAAACAAAGTGCCCTTTCTTACTGGGCAAGGAAATAAAAAGATCTCAAAATTCATCACAGATATCCTGAGGACTCAGGGACAGTGTGACGTATAAGGCAGTGAGTATCATCTGGAAATGATACCAAATGGGACAAAAACAAAATGGATCCTCTCAAGTTTCACTGCTCTTTTGAGCTCTTAACCCAAGTGGCCTGTGTTGTTGTCATGGGAATGAATCTCAGCAAAACAAATCAATGAGTTAAAAATAAGAGTGAGAGCAATGATAAACTTAATTTGCCTCAGTGTCTGACCTCTCTTGAACATGAAAGTATTGCTAGAGGAAGTGAGAAAAGGGATGAAGGTTCCTCCCAAAAAAGGAATCTGTTTGGCCCAACTCATTCTAGGATGCCAGGCGATGCAATGTGATTACTGTCAAGCTTTATCATAAAAGAGGTCTTGGATCATTTCCTTCCAGGTTCCAACATGATTACAGGGATTGGAGTGGGATTCTGCAATTGTTCCTGCAGTTAATGAGTAAGATTTCATTAGAAGAAGCTGTCAGGAAAAGCAATGATTCAAATCTAATACAGTTTTGCACAAAGGCAGTCACACACGATTTTAGGGACCTTTTAATTCTGTCAAATAATAAATAAAAACACAGCTCTAAATGTACCACAAAACATCATTAATTTAGCCTGAGGGGATTATCTATTTAAGTTCAGATTTAAGTACATATGCTCCTTTTTACGAATAATATTGAAAGTTTGATCAATCATTTAAATCTTAATATGAGATAGTTTCTTAGATCTTTCCTTGAAAAGAGATTTTGAAAGGAGTAGGGTAATGTGTAGGTCTTGTTGTTGAAGTTTAAAGATATAAAATAAAAGAAGGCTGAAGAGGTGTAGATTGTCTTTACACACTAAATAATTATGAATAGAAGGAGGACTGATTCCATCCCCTAATATCCTCATCTTCTCTTATTCTTGGTCTTCCTGATATATTCTTTAAAAAGCAATCACAAAGTTTTTGCAGCAGATGTTTTGTTCAGAGACCTACTTTAGAATGTTAACTTCCTTTATTTTCAGGAGCAGAACTACAGTTCCTTTTTTAAAAGTCAAAACAATCCTCATTGGAAACTCTAGTCCCTCTGAATCTGAAGCATCCACAGAAAAAAAGTACTCTGGGAGAGAAATCAGGTTTCAGCAGTTTTATTTGCAGCTTATTGATTAACAGAAAAAAACAGAAGTAGAATGGGGCTCTGTCTCTGAAAATGAAAAGTCCAAGAAAAGCCAAGTGGCTGAGCCCGTGTTCAATAATGCAGAGCAGCAGCAGCGCATGGAAAATCTGTTCCACATCCTACGCTTCTCTGCCTGTGCACTACAGAATCAGAAAATGAACATTTTGTCTCAACCCAGTGGCCAAAAGATATTCACAAAGGCCTCTGCATTAGCATCAATGTATTAGCTACTTGAAAAATAGGTCACTAAGCTAAAGCAAATCACCATACAGGATGACATGGCAACCGCAAATGAAAAGTAAGAATTTAATACATCTTGGGCCTGACTCCTTATTAGTACTAAAATAATTCACTTCCAAGAAGGGCTCAGCAAGCCTACTGGATCAGAATTAAGGAGAATAACCAGATCTTTTTATGTGGCATAAGCCCTGATGCCATTCTACCCTCTGAAGCCAATTCCCCTACCCCCTGCCTTGTATTCAGGAAAGAGAAAGGCAGGTGGCTAAAATCAAGCAGGCAACTAAGCATTCCTTGCTACATGGGTTACTGAGCTTCCTCTGTTATCCTCTTAGAATATCACTACATTCACCCTTTAACAGTGGTACTTCATTAAAGCCTGGCTAATTCCTGTCATACTAACTGTATCTGTGCCATTTAGGAAAAATCATTCTGAACCTGTAAGCTTCAGTATTTTTACCTAAAATAAAAATGGTATATATATAATGTGTAAATGTCCTTGAACTCTATAACCATGTAAGGAAAACATATCTATTCAACCATAATAAAAGGCTGACTGTGGTAAGTGCAGAAGCAGCTAGCATTAACAGAGTTATTGCTGGGTCACTGCCACAACTGTATGAGAGGGGTCTCCTTATCATCGTGATTTGACAGATGAGGGCATGAGGTTTACAGATGTCAAGTGAACTTATTCAAAGTCATACTATTGGTCAGAGGAAGAACTAGAATATTATTTGTTTTGGTCTACTTCCACTGCCCACATTCCTGTAGGATAATAAGGAACAACTTAACGAAATTAGGGCTTGACTAGAAAAAATAAATTAGGATTTAGTCATGCAGAGATGGATAGAGGAACTGTTCCTAGTGCTCATCAACTTAACACGATGGAAAGCAAATTTGCTTTGGAAATAGGAATCCTTCTTTCAAGTTGTAGCTTTGCATGAAGCTATCTAGGAAAGGTAGAAGAAGAGAGAAAGGAAAATGGATTTTATTTTAGTTTCACAAAACAATTAATGCAGGATATAGGAAACTAATGTTGTGTAGGCATTGGAATAAGCCCTTGAGTGTTGTGGAAAAATATAGTATTCAAACAATCAATGTCTAGAGTTTGTTCTTTACAATGAAGCATCATCAACTTACTTGCCTTTGAGTAAAGGCAAGAAGGGGATGGTAGGTAGATGGTGTTAAGGGTCCAGTGTGTGGTTGCCTAAGGTATTCTGTGCACAGGTATAGTTCTTACTGTCAGAATCTACTCTGGGCCAAGCCACAATTCGTTTGAATGTTTACCACTGTCTCAAATGCATTATTTATGTTTGGTGTAATTTATTTTATTTCATTTTATTTTTGAACAGAGATAAACATTCACTTACACTAACCCTACAGAAGATACCACTGGAATCACATTTTGAATCCTTCTACGAATGCCATTAATATTGGTAGTTATCTCAGTATTCCTCTTTGATTTATCTGATTTTGACAATACGAGGGAAAAAAAGAAAGTATAGACAGCTACAGAGTATGGACACTTCTTTTATTTACTTTCCAGAAAAATATATTACCAGGATAGAAAAGTATTTACACATTAAAAATAGAATTATTGTTCTAGAAAGAGTGTGATGAGATCCTGTTTAAGTATGCCTCATTTTTCTGTCAAAGAGGAAAGATATTTGATGGCATGTAGGAAGCAAGGGGAAAAAAGAGAAATTGTTTTTCATTATCCCTTTTAAAACAAGTTAATTTGGACATATAAGGGAGATTCTACAGTATTCAGGTTAAAAGAAGACACATAAATCTTATTTTAAAACTATGAATGCCCCAGATATGGCTCATCTAGAGCAAGCACATGGCATCTTGTCTTTCCTACTGAATGCAACCATCTGAGGACTTTGGAAACGGTAGCAAGTAAATTGGGGAAAGAAGTTAAAACTCAATGTACAAATGATCTGATCGTGAGCGTGTATTTTTCCCTTCCTCTCATATTTCCCAGCTTATATGTACTTAAAGGCAGTGCACATCTCAGAACTATGCATGAAGTGTAGACAGAAATAGCTCCAAAGTAATCCCCTATCCTTCTGGTATGAGGAGTAGAAAGGAGGCCATAAAGTGTAGGAAAAATTCTTGTTATGTTTTTTTATTTTATTTTTATTTAGCTCCTCTTATGGAAAATACAGAGCAGAGTGAGGAGGCTGGTCAGTTTTCTATACAAAGGACCATGAAGGAAGAGGAAGATGTGTATGTAGATGTAATTCATGACAACTAAAACTTAAAGGGGGTGGGAAGGTAAAGAAACATATGACTTTAAGTATCTACATTCCATTTGAAATGGTAAAATATTCGTTCTAAATAAACTCTGAAAAGTTGAAGTATGAAGCTAGAGAGTGTTGAAAAAAGAGCAGAGAAGAGGATACTTCAGAAAGGTATCTTGTAAAGATGTAGGTGAATTCATAGGCTCCCCCTGAGCTGCACATGCGTGGATCTGACCTCAAAAAAAATATCATACAGGTAGCTTTGAGAAAAAAATCATGGAATAGATTACCATTTATATCTAAGACTGTCCTCTGGGCTGCATACATTTTGAGACAGATGCAAATTGCACTGCAAACAGTTTTGAAAACAACTAAGGGAATCAATGCAGTATGGCACTCCTGGCCTCAACCTAACTGGGCCAATGGTTTACTATAAAAATACTAACTACATTCTCCATAGGATTTAAAAAAGACCCACATCTCATAACACAATATTGAAAGTGTATGAAATACAATCAATATCTAATTAATATTCAAAGAACCCAGAAATTCTGACAAAATCTCATGAGAAAAGACAATTGACAAAGCAATCCCAAATAGATCCTGATGTTAAATTTAAGAGACAAAGAATTTAAAATGTTTCTGTAAGAACAAAGGGCATATACTTCGGAAGCAAATGAAAAATAGAAAGTCTCTGCAGTGAAGTAAGATAATAAAAAGAGTGATCATTTTGGAACTGGAAATTTTAGAATTGGAAAACACAATAAACAATTAAAAATCCACTAGATGGGCTCAATAGCAAAATTAATATGTCAATGAACTTGAAGACAGATCAATAAAAATGACCTAATCTGACCAAGAGATTTTTTAAAAATTGAAAAGAGAGCACTTCTGATACCTCTAGGACAAGATAACAAGGTCTAAATTTGGTGTCCTATAGGTTGCAGAAGACCATGAGAAAGAATGTAGTTTCAGAAAAATTTTAAAGAAATTTAGGCAGAAATCATCTCAAATTGGTAAAAACATAACTTTAGAGATTCAAGAGGCTCAGCAAAGCCCAACCAGGAAAATTTCAAAGAAAATGCTGTAATTAAATTGTAATTGAAATGCTGAAAACCAAAGACAAAAAAAAGCTTAAAAAGAGGCAAGGAAAAATGACTCTTCAAAGTATTACTGATTTCTTAGAGGGAACTATAGAGAGCAGAAGGTAATGGAACATTTGTTAAGTGCTAAAATAAAAGAATGGTCAACACAGAATACATAAAGTGTAAACATTCTTTAGGAATGAAGACAAATTACAAACATCCTCATTCTTAAATGAAAAAAACTAAGAGAAGTTTTCACCAGCAGATGTAATCCAAAAGAATGTTAAAGGAAGTTATTTTGGCAAAAGGAAGTGATACCACAGGGAAACTTGGAACATGGGGGTTGCAGGCAAAGCAACAGAGATGCTAAATATTTCATTAGATATATAAGCCCATTTCTCTCCTTTTTAATTCTTTAAAATAAACATAACAGTAGAAAACAAAAAGTACTGCTTAGTGTAGGATATCCAATACATGTAGATGTAATTCATGACAACTAAAACTTAAAGGGGGTGGGGAGGTAAAAAAAACCATGATTTTAAGGTATCTACATTCCATTTGAAATGGTAAAATAGTCATTCTAAGTAGACTGTGAAAAGCATATTTGTTGTAATCCCTTGAGCAATCCCCTAAAAAAATAAAATTACATTCAAAAATCTAGTAGATAAACAATACACATATACAAAGTTACTTTTATGGCATGTTATTATAATTTCATTGTAAATCAATGCATGTGTATACACACATACACAGATGTTTTGTGCCCCAAGGAGATTTTAGGTTGAGGAAAATGATCTGTATTTTGAATGTGGTAGTAGTTACATGGGTTAGAATTCAAAACTCATCAAAGTGTTCACTCAAATGGGTCTTTTTATTATATGCTAATTATACCTCAATAAAGTTGATGTTATTATAAAAGCAAAACAGTGTGTACCTTGAGAAAGGTACCTGTGGCTCTAAACAGCTTATTAGATTCAGATATGTGAAAAATAATATCTAAAATTATTCTCATTTCTGAATTATTTCTTATTCAAATTTTAGGCATAATTTCAGTTATAGATACATTACATATTACAAAATAGTTCTGAGAAGAAGAACTGTGGCTAAGGGCAAGTATGCAAAATTTTCCAGAATGACAGAAGAGGATTGGTAGCATTCTTTGCGCTTAGCAAAGGGAATTAAAACAATAGCATTCAATTCAGCCAAACATATTCCATGTGCTTAAAAATTGAAGATTATGTACCATCAGTTAAAGGTGATGACAAAGAATAAAAAAATTAAAAAAATTTTTTACTGGATTTTATTCTGTTTGTTACTACAGAATCTCAAGGTCTGAAGAGATCCTATTTGTTGAGTATTTTCTGAAAAAACGCCCTTTCCTAATGCTATAATGCATAATGCAAGGGATGGAGTTTAATTTGGCTTTCTTTTACTCTCATCTGCTACAAAAGAATTCCACAATATTAGCAAATGAATAAGTATTTAATGTAAATGTACACACCTGTCCTCAGAGTGATGTTGACACTTTCATGTATTGTGAATCTCCATGGATATCTCCAGCCCATAAAGTTTCTTATTGTTTTTTCTTAATTGACACAGCCTCTTCAGCCCTCAGGTTACTAAAGAAAAACTATTGCTTGTTTTTAAATTTTAATAATAATAAATGAAATGGAGTTGTTGTGGGAGAAGACCCTTCGCCCCACCCCACCCCACAAAAATATTCGTATCTTTCTTTAACAGTTTCTGAACATCAGTAAAACAGAATGACATATGAAGAGTGAAATACTATTTCTTTTACTTTTTTTTTTTTTTTTTTTTTTTTTTTGAGGCGAGTCTTACTCTGTCACCCAGGCGGGAGTGCAGTGGTGCAATCTTAGCTCACTGCAAGCTTTGCCTCCTGGGTTCACACCATTCTCCTGCCTCAGCCTCCCCAGCAGCTGGGACTACAGGCGCACGCTGCCGCGCCCGGCTAATTTTTTGTATTTTTAGTAGAGACGGGGTTTCAGCGTGTTAGCCAGGATGGTCTCGATCTCCTGACCTCGTGATCCACCTGCCTCGGCCTCCCAAAGTGCTGGGATTACAGGCGTGGGCCACCTCGCCTGGCTACTTCTTTTACTTTAAATGCTAAATTAAAGGTTACAGCTTAGTTGTGAGAACCAAACAGACACCTAACACTGAACCCAAGCATTAGACAAACTTACCCACCCAGTCCCTCTCATGGTCAGAGGTAGCAGAAAGCAGGCAGTACCTCTAGAAAAGCTGAACAACTTGTGTGCTTAGTAGGCAGCTTACTTCAAATCTAAGAGTTTGAAGAAGCGATAGATCTAAGCAAGCAAGTTTATTTTTTACTTCCTCCCAATTTTACCAGTCATATGTCACTCCCCTGCCCTGGGTTGAAGTGAGTAAAGGGACAAACAGATTCATTTACAGGGAGAAAACAGAGTGAGAATTAAGTATTCCCCATACCTTCCTATTTTTATTCAAAACCCATTAAGCTTTTTCACAAATCCTGTAGTCAAGCAAGAATATGGCTGTCCTCTTTGGAAGATGGAATCAGTGGTCCATCAGGAAAATCCTACTGGACCTTATTAGGCTGCATATCCATTACCAACCACTGCTTTTTGGGAATCATCCTGGAACCACTGGTAGTCACTTTAGATTTCGCTAAAATGGATAGGAACGATGTATTATCTAAATCAGCTCCAAAGCCTCTCTGTACCAGAGTAAAAATCTACTTCCTAACCAATTTGCCATCCCAAATTACAAGCAACCATATTACCCACATAGCATTCCAGAAATTCACAATGACATTAAAACATTCTAACAATAAAAATGCCCACAATAGTAAAGACAACCATTCGAGGAAGGAAACACTCTCCGGTTATCAAATTCCAAGGGAGAATGGTTAAGTCCTCCCGCAAGATAATGCCCAAAAATTCAAATGCCAACTGGACTCGAATTAATTTGCCCTCTTGAGTTAAAAGTCCATATCCTCAATATTTATTTATTTATTTATTTATTGAGACAGAGTCACTTGCTCCGTCACCCAGGCTGGACTGCAATGGCACGAGCTCGGTTCACTGCAACCTCTGCCTCCCAGGTTCAAGCGTTTCTCCTGCCTTGGCCTCCCAAGCAGCTGGGGCTACAGGCGTGCATCACCACGCCCAGTTAATTTTTTGTATTTTTAGTAGAGATGGGGTTTCACTATAATTGGTCAGGCTGGTCTCGAACACCTGACCTCAAGTGATCCGCCCGTCTCGGCCTCCCAAAAGGCTGGGATTACAGGCATGAGCCACCGTGCCCGGCCCCAAGTCCTCAAATTTTTAAGTTAAAGACCAAACCATCTTTTTTAGCAAAATCTTCGTGGTGTGGAACAGGGTTTTTTTAAAGTCTCAGAAAGGGGGATAGTTTCTTTGGGATCAGAAATTGCAATGCCAAGTCTGATATATTTCAATTTGAAACATCCCAATGATAAGACATGCATGACTATTAAGCACTGGCCTCACAATCGCCGAAGTGAAAAAGAAAGCCAACATCCAGGCCCCAGAGCCATTATGTCAGGCAACACCGTGCTCCCCGTACTTAGTGCTGAAAAGGCCACAGTAAAGGGTGATAAGGCTTTGATGGCTTCAGCCTTGCCAAGATAGGTCGATGTCCACATATTTAGAATCCCCAAATGAAGAACGTAAAAAGGAGGGGAGAGCTCAGACTTTCCTTGCAGAGAGAGGCCGGGTGTCCTGCTTCATATAGCTTGGGCGGAATGGGCGCTCAGAGCCAGCCGCCCACAAATTCGCAGAGCCCCGCAGGGGACCGGCCACCACCGCCATTATCGCCTGCGTCTGCGCCAGGGCTCGGCTCCGTGGCGCCACCAACCGCCGGTCCGCGGGAGCCTTCGGTCTTCCTGTGTGTGACCTACTACTTCGACCACGACGCGGTGACTTGGAGGAACTTTCCCAAGTATTTTCTTCACCAGTATCACGAGGAGAGGAAACAAGCTGAAAAACTCGTAAAGCTACGGAACGGCCCGGGCAGCGCTTCGGGAGATGGAGGAAGCCCAGAGCCCGGCCTGCCCCGGCGGGAGGGCAGCAGAGCCGCTCACACTTGGAAAACGGTGTGAACTCGTCACTACCGGAACTGCGCAGTCTGGCTGCCGCCAAAAACGACACTCACAGGAGTGCCCTCTTTGAGATTTATGACCTGAAGGAATAGGTAGGTGAAAGCCATGCAAGAATTGGGTGCGCGAGACGACGGAAGTGCCCCTCCCTGCTGGGGTGGTCCTCCTAGTCCCCTTCCCTGTCCCCGCCCCGCCCCCAGCTGTGCCAAGTGTCTGTGACAAGTTCATCCCAGGAGACAGTGATGACTTAGAGCTGAGCCTGGATTGGCTTCCCCATGGCCATGGGGCCGATACATATTTACCCTGTCAGTTGTACCAGATCATCTATTACTGTCATTTGTACCATTCCTTCAAATGAAATAATTTGGTACCCTTCCCTGTCAAAGATAAAATGAACTGAGAAAAATCTCCCAGAATGGGATTCATTTTGCACCTATGTATATATAATATTTGGGGGAACAAGAAGGACGGGGGAGCCTTTCTCTCCCATGCAGTCTGTATGTTTTAAACATTTTTCCTTTTTTTTTGGAGATAAAGTCTTGCTTTTGTCCCCCAGGCTGTAGGGCGATGGCACGATCTCGGCTCACTGCAAGCTCCACCTCCCGGGTTCACTCATGCCATTCTCCTGCCTCAGCCTCCCGAGTAGCTGGGACTACAGGTGTGCCCGCCACCACACCCAGCGAATTTTTTGTATTTTTAGTGGAGACAGGGTTTCACCATGTTAGCCAGGATGGTCTCGATCTCCTGACCCGATCTCCTGATCGGCCCGCCTTGGCCTCCCAAAGTGCTGGGATTACAGGCGTGAGCCACCGGGCCCGGCCCTAATTTTTGTATTTTTAGTAGAGATGGGGTTTCACCATGTTGGCCAGGCTGATCTCGAACTCACGACCTCCAGTAATCCGCCCGCCTGAGCCTCCCAAAGTGTTGGGATTACAGGTGTGAGCCACCATAACTGTACATTTCCTCTTAGAGTCACATGATTTTTGAATCCTGCTACTTGAATACAAACTCTGTTAACATGCTGAGTTTTTATTTCCTTTCTTTTCTGTCTTTTATTTGTTTGTTTGTTTTCTTTCATTTATAGTGCCTGTCATTACTTTTTGTGATAGATTCTTTGGTCTAAGGCTTTCGCCTCATTTGACGTCACTGCAAATCATGCTTAGCAAATTACAGACATTGCTATGGTTGCTTCTGAAGCTTGTGCCTAGGAAAATGGTTCTCAAGTGTGGGCTCCAGACAAAAACATAAGCATTACTAGGATTTGATAGAAATGCAAATTATTGGACTTGCATCTGAAACTTTGGAGATAGGCCTCCTAATAGGTAAGTTAACAAGCCTGCTGGATAATTCTGATGCATGTTCAAGTTTGATAATTATAACCCACCTCTAAGAGCTGACAAAGTTTTTTTCTATGAAAAGCCAGTGGACATTATGGTTTTTGTCACAACTATGAACCTCTGCCCCTGTGGAGAGAAAGTGGATTTAGACAAATGGCTGTAGTGGTGTTCCAAGAAAGTTTTATTTACCAAAATAGCTGGTTTGCTGACCGCCACCCTAGAGGATTAGAATACAATAATAATTTGCCTATGTCCCTCAAGACACTGTCTTTCTTCCACTTTTCAATCAATTCCATACACTTTTTTTTTTTTTTTTTTTTTTTGAGACCGAGTTTCACTCTTGTCGCCCAACTGGAGTGCAATGGCTCAATCTCGACTCACTGCACCCTCTGCTTCCTGGGTTCAAGCAATTCTCGCCCAAGCAGCTGGGATTACAGGCCTGCGTCACTATGCCCAGATAATTTTTCTTTTTTCTTTTTTTTTTTCAGATGGAGTCTCGCTCTGTTGCCCAGGCTGGAGTGCAGTGGCACGATCTCGGCTAACTGCAACCTCTGCCTCTGGGGTTCATGCCATTCTCCTGCCTCAGCCTCCCAAGTAGCTGAGACTACAGCTGCCCACTGCCACGCCTGGCTAAATTTTTTGTGTTTTTAGTAGAGATGGGGTTTCACTGTGTTAGCCAGGATGGTCTCGATCTCCTGACCTTGTGATCTGCCCACCTCGGCCTCCCAAAGTGCTGGGATTACAGGTGTGAGCCACCGCTCCCGGCCAATTTTTCTATTTTTAATAAAGCTGGGGTTTCACCATGTTGGCCAGGCTGGTCTCGAACTCCTGACATCAGGTGATCCACCTTTCCCGGCCTCCCAAAGTGTTGGAATTACAGGTGTGAGCCACCGCGCCTGGCCCAATCCCATATAATTTTGAAACATGTTCTTTCAGGGCACAAGCATGCCACCAAGAGTAGCTCGATCATCTTGAAATATTCCCACTAGCTCTTTAAGAATTATTCATTCTTATTCATGAAAAAGCTACATTAGAGATAATTCTTTCATCAATTTCTCCTCAGCTCTGAATATGTGATAGAATTTGGAACAGTCATCTGGCAATGCCTAACTATGCCTGGCACTAAGACTTTAAACTAGATTCTGTGAACCGTAAATCATAGAACTATGAGATCTTGGCTCTTTTAATGTTTAAATGCAGCAAATATTTTATGCTTATCAATACAAAAGAAGCATATATTCTCTTTTTCCTATAGTACAATCTTTGCCACAGAAATATCTGTTAGCAAAACCTCAGTTTATGAATTAAGCTTTGGTCACATACAACTGTTAGAAGCACATCCGGGCTCTCTATACTGCAGCTAAGAAGCTTTGTGATTCGTGTGCACCTTTGCTGAGGCCACCCATCTGAGCCATGTACCACTGCTGGTGCCCTCTTGCTTTTCCCAGACTCTTTGGTGTCCTTGCCTAAGGCCTGGGCAGCCTTATAAAACTGGGCTGGCCTTATTTTAGCCTGCAGTGTGAAGCGAAGTTGTAGCAGCTGAAGATTGGTCATTGACTATAAGTCTGTAAAAAACCTCCAAGATCACAAAACCATGGTGACACATAAAAGTCCAGTATCCAAAGATAGAGCTGTGATCCCATCAAAATCTTCCTAATGTACTTTTTTCACTCCAAAATTTTACTCCTTTCTAAATATTCATTGCCTGTAGCCAACGTACCAAATGTTGAGGCCCCTTAGAAGATTTAATAAATAGCTCCCTTCTCCCATATCCAAGTTCTAAATGCATTGAAAACTAATATAGAGGCTAGTTGTCATCAACTTTATTGCTTATAAATTGTGAGTGAGAGAAAACAGCTTGGGTATAAGGACCTAAAGGGCTTTCTAACACGAGCCCCAGAATTGACAGGCATTATACAGTTTTGATACCTAAAGACCTTCCTATCCTAGTTTGCTGCAGAAATAGAGCCTGACCTTGTTTGGGCAGCAGGGTATGTGCTCCCTCTGGAAAGCTCCTTTAAAAAGATAACTGCTGAGTTAAGTACGGCCTGTCTATTCTTCTCAAACTTACCCAACAACTAAATCACTTCCTGCCTTTGGGGTACAGTGAGTAAAACAGTAGAGAGTACAAAGGGATAATATCAATTGAGCTTCTTCCACCTGGAAAAATACATATTGGGTGCAGAAAGTAATTAATTATACCATTTAACAGAGACTACTGACCATTTGTAAATTTTGCCATGTGAATGGTCTGCTCAAGTCCTTGGCTCACTATAATTAGATTTTCTTATTGTTGATTTGTAGCAATCATTTATATATTCTGCAAATGAGTTATTTGACAATTATATCCATTGAGAATATGTTCTCCCAGCTTACGACCAATCTGTTTCTTTCTTAATGGTTTTTTTTTTTCTGATGAGCAGAAGTTTTAAATTTTGATCATTATTATTTAATCAGTTTGTTCTTCTTATAATTATTACTCTCTGCTTTCTTCTATTTAAGAAACATTTTTTTAACCAAAGACTATAAAAATATCATCCTGTGTTTTCTTCCAGTCTTAGTATTTTTAATTTATTCATTTGGGTCATTCATTTATCTTATATTAATTTTTGTGCCTGGTGCAAGGTAGACGTCATATGAATACAGACATGCAGTTGTTCCGGAAAGATTTCCCTTTCCTTCCCACATATAACCGTTACACCTTTTTCAAAAATCAATGGACTGAATACGTGTGATTTTATAAATGATTCCTTTTATCCATTTGTCTGTTCTTGTATTAATAACAAACAATCCTAATTAGTGTTAATTTGTAAGTCCTGAAATCAGCTAATGTAGATACTCTGACTTGGATTTTTATTTTCAAACTTGTTTTGTTTTTTCAAGTAATTTGCATTTCTGTATAAATTTTAGAATCAGCTGACTGATTTCTATCAAAATGTTCTAGGTATCCTACTGGGATTGAATAATATCTGTAAATCTATTTGGAAAAAATGACTTTTTAACGGTTTTGAGGATTACAAACTATAAACATGGGATGTATCGCCGTTTGTTTAGGTCTTATTTAATTTCTCTTGGAAGCAGTGTTTTGTAGTTTTCAGTGTAGAAATTTGAAAACCTCACATTAAATTTATCTACACATTTTGTTATTTTTCCATGCTGGTATAAATCATATCTATTTCATCATTTTAACCGTTTGTTACTCATACACAAAAGTTTAATTGATCTTTGCTATTGGCATTTCTTCCATTAATCTATGAAATGTATTTATTAGTTCTAGTATTTTTTGGCAAATTACTTAAGATTTTTCACACAATCATGCTGTCTACATATAAAATTGTTTGAATTTTCCACTTGTAATCTCTATGACTTTTATTTACTTTACTTACATTGTACCTCTAGTACAATGATGAATAAAAGTGATGAGAGTGTGCAAATCTTGCACATTTCCAAATGTATTAACTTTAGAGAAAAGACTTAAGTTTTCCACCATTAATTTTGATGTTAGCTCCAAGTTTTCCATAAATACCATATTTCATTTTGTGGAAATTCACTTTCATTTCCCATTTGCTGAGAGTATATATGAAAAATGTTGATTTTTTAAAATGCTTATTTTGATTCTATTAAGATACACTTTTTAAAAAATGTTAAATAAATACTTCTGTTAGAATAGATGCGAGGAAAACAAATTCAGCTTTAGTATTGTCTGTCGTATTTCAGTAGGTTTTCTTTTTCCAAATTGAATTTTGAGACCTCTTACATTTAAATGGAACGGGATTGATAAATTAAAAGTCTTATACTTGGTAGAGTAGCTAAACAAAATTATAATGAATAAAGCAAAATAGTGAAGTATTTACAACAATTTCAATGGAACAAGTGACTAATCTTAAACAGCCTGTATTGTCAATTTCAAGTTGGATTCACCAATGGTCATTCATTCCTTTATTCATGGTTTTATTTACAAAAAATCTATCAAGTACTTATTACATTTTAGTAATAAATAAATGTGCATACATATAAAGGAAAGATTGCTGGAAGGTTTATCAAAGTGATAACTATAGTTATCACTAGGTAGTGTGAGTAGGCCTGGCTTATTTTCTTCTCTAAATAACTGTATTTAATGAATTATCTTCAAAAGCAATATTTTATTTTTATAAATTGAAAAAAGTTACTTTTAAAAATTGTTCTGAGATGAAAACAGTATAACCTCTCAATCTCAACATCAGTTACCTAGGACAGGAATTCATATGGTAGAGACTGGCAAATTGCCATGTACAGACATATAGCCTCTGTAGCCCCTAGTTTACTGTGATCCGGAACAGCATCCATCATGTTTGTGCTAGATATCTGATATGGTTTGGCTGTGTCCTCCCAACCAAATCTCATCTTGAAATGTAGCATAATCCCCATGTGTCAAAGGAGGGAATTTGTAGGAGGTAATTGAATCACGGGGGCAGCTGTCCCCTATGGGCTGCTGTTCTCGTGATAGTGAGTGGGTCTCACAAGATCTGATGGCTTTATAAAGCACAGTTCCCCTGCACATGATCTCTTTTCAGCTGCCATGTAAGATGTGCCTTTGCTCCTCCTTCACCTTCCACCCTGATTGTGAGGCCTCCCCAGCCATGTGAAACTTGAATCCATTAAACCTCTTTTTTTTTATAAATTACCCAGTGTTGGGTATTTTTTTTATAACAGTATGAAAATGGACTAATACAATATCACACAACAACTTCTTCCCCTTTATTCCATTATACCTGGTAGTAAATTAAATGTTTAGCATATGACAAAAACAGGACAAAGGGAATGGAGAATCTATTTCTAATGCCCAAGCCCAGGTTCAATGCATACTTTTCCTGAAGTGCATCTAATTTTATATACTTTTAAGCCAAATAGACTTTCAGTAGGGAAAGTCATAATGTCTCTTTATTCATGCCTGATTTTTCTAAACTGATTCTATCTATTCCTTAGAGCCCTGCTCATTATTAGCTCAGTCCATTGGATCTATGAAGGTATCAGAGGCATCAAGAATGTAGGAGAGGCATTCTCTCCTTCAACAAGGACTTAATGTCTTCCTGGAAATATCCTAAGTATTGAGAATATACAGATGAACAGCACAGAGAAGACTCCTGCTTCCATAGGGTTTCTATTCTAGTGAAAAGTGGGAGATAGAAAATAAAGGAATAGGCCAGGCATGGTGGCTGATGCCTGTAATCCCAGCACTTTGAGAGGTTGAGGTGGGCGGATCACATGAGGTCAAGAGTTCCAACACTAGCCGGGCCAACAAGGTGAAACCCTGTCTCTACCAAATAAAAATTAGCTGGGCTTGGTGGGATATGCCTGTAATCCCAGCTATTTGGGAGGCTGAGGCACGAGAATCACTTGAACCCAGAAGGAAGAGGTTGTAATTCATTATGCATAAAAACGAAAACAAACAAACATACCAGAAACTATTAAAGTACTATATCCACTCTAGAAGTGCTGATCAGAAAAGGCCTGAGTAGTGACATTTAAGCTAAACGATAAGAAAAAGTCAGTCATGAAAAAATCTAGGTGACAGCATTCCGCGCATAAGGAACATAAGCATGTAAGCACTGGGACAGAGAAGAGCTCACTGTGTCAAGACATAGAAAGAAGGCTGGTGAGACTGAAATACAATGGACAGGGAAATGCGGTTTAAGAGGTAGACAAGGGTGGTCCCTGTATGATTTCCAAAATTACTACAGATCATGACAAACTATTCATTTTCCTTTCTAGCTTTTTAGTTTCTTTACAGAAATGACCTCACTCGTACCTTATAAATGTATCTCATAACACTAATTGTGGGAATAATTATCCAGCAGTAGAAAAAAATGACAGATAGTTGTATCCATTCTGCAGTAACTTACAATAGAAGAGCAAATGATATTCAAGATTCCAAATGTTTGTTTCATTTTTTCCTGCTCTCAATTTTACACTGTTGTATGTCATCTCTACTGGTTCATGAATGTGAGTTATTGAAGCTCTTTACCCTTAATTTGCTGATACGTTAAATGTGTATAATAATAGTTTCTATAATAGCAACTGGGTAGTCATGATATGAGATTTTAGTGAGATAACAGATGTGAAAAAAACTTTAAAGAGCTGGAAGCACTAAGCTGACAGTGAGAAACTGGTATTAAAGTGGAAGATGGTAACCTATAAAAGATCTCTTGCAAAATAGAAACTAGGGTTTTTTTCTTCCTCTTCCCATTGGTTAGGAGACTGTTGTAACTATCAATGAAATCACCACCTTGATTAGCTTCCTACTGCTGCTATAGAAGATTATAACAAACCTAGTGGCTTAAAAGAACACTAATTTATAATCTATTCTGGAAGTCAAAAGTTAGAAGGGTCTCAATGAGCTAAAATCAAGATGTTGACAGGGCCACACTTTTTCTGGAAGCTTTAGAGAACTTCTTTCCTTGCTTTTTCTAGCTTCTAATGGCTGCTCACATTCTTTGATTCTGGGACTATTCCTCCATCTTTAAAGCCAACTTAGTCCATTGAATCTAATGGGACTGGGTGTTTCCCATGCTGTCATATCTGTAGTTCTCTCCCTTCTTCCTTCTTCTTCCACTTATAAGTATTCTTGTGATACTGGCTTCACTCAGATAATCCAGGATTAACTTCCCATCTCAGGACTGGCTGATTAACAACCGTAATTCTAGCTTTAGCATTAATTCCTCCTTGCTATGTAATCTATTTACAAGTTCCAGGAATTAGAATGTAGACATTTTGTGGAGCTGTTATTTGGCATCTCACACCACATTAGAGTGGTTTATTGTGGAAGTCTAATGTAGACAGTCATGGATAACACAGTGACGGTTTTGAAGTAGGCTAAGATTGCACTGAGGTTTCGGTGCTTAGATGAAGAGATAGTCCGTATCAGTCTGAGGTAGACACACAGAGAACAAAAAACTGTCTCAAGGGGAGAAGGAAGCAGTCAGTCAGTTCTCCATTAGTAGTAGCTCAATCTATATGAAGAATAGCACAAACCTTCTGGTACTTAGGCCCTCATGACAAAGAACACATGTGATGGTTAATATTGAGTGTCAACTTGATTGGATTGAAGGATGCAAAGTATTGATCCAGGGTGTGTCTGTGAGAATGTTGCCAAAGGAGATTAACATATGAGTCAGTGGGCTGGGAAAGGCAGACCCACCCTTAATCTAGGTGAGCACCATCTCATCAGCTGCTAGTGTGGCTAGAATATAAGCAAGCAGAAACATGTGAAAAGAGAGACTGGCCTACCCTCCCAGCCTACATCTTTCTCCCCTGCTGGACGCTTCCTGGCCTCAAACATCGGACTCCAAGAACTCCATTAGCTCTGTCCCTCTAGAGAACCCTGACTATGATGACACATGAGGTGAGATTTTTAAAAAATCTAAACTCCACCAATCAGAGGTCCCTTTTTATAGCGTTTTCAGTCCCTGTTTCTTTTTCTCATGCAACAGTCTTCCAATCTGAACCCAATCAAGCTTTGCTGTTTTTGTAAGTATCTTCTCGTTCGGCCAATAATTCTTTTGGTTGGCTTTTAATTTAGGAGTTGGTTAATTATAAGAAAAATTACTTTGGACCAAAATGTTTATAGTTACTTTGCCTATGCTAACATATAGGCAAAGCAACTATAACATGACAAATACAAATTCTCCCTAACGCCAAGGCTGTGACAAACCAGGAACTTAAGTGTAACATATGATCTGTACATAACTAAAACTTATTAAAATCATCAGCATCAAATATTAATCATGAGCACACTACCTACAGGGCTTTCCATATCAGGCAATGAAGATAAATAGTTATGAGATATGGTTTCTGCTCTTAAGAGGCCTGTCAAGCTCTTTGGTGTGACAGGATTCATACATAAAATAAGCAAAAATGTAAGGCAAAATGCCAAGAGAGGGGCTGAGACAATGAGTACTACAGAATTTCAGAGAACAAAAAAAAATCACTGAAAGAACATTTATGGCAGGATATATGGAGCTTAGTTCAGTTAGTCTTGAACAAGTATAAAGGAACAAATAGATTATTCCAGGCAAAGAGAATACCTTGATGGGTACAAAGGTACATAGGTAAAATCACATGATTGTTCTGAGGGACAATGAAGAGTCCATTTTGACTAACACAGGAGATGTGTGTCAAGAATACAAGGAGTTCACCTTGACACATGACTGTGTAAGACTATATCAAGGTAATTCATTTGATCCTTAGGTTTACCCAAAAGGAAAGAGCTATGAGTAAGGGAATACCAGTGTGAAGAGCCAGTTCAGGAAGAAAATCTAATGGAATGTATTAGTGAGAGGATATTATTATAATGATGAGTCTCTGATTAAATCATCATCTATTTCATTATCTCCATCTGTATTTCTATATCTGTACAGTCATGTACTACATAACGACATTTTGGTCAATGACGAACTGCATGTGCTACAGTGGTCCCACAAGATTAAAATGAAGCTGAAAAATTCCTGTGGCCTAGTAATGTCATAAGCATCAAAATGTGGTAATGCAATGCATTTTCACATGTTTGTGGTAATGCTGGTGTAAACAAACCTACTGTGCTGCCACTCAAAGTATAGCACATAATACTTGGTAATGACAGTAAGTGACTATGTAACTGGTTTATGTATTTACTATACTTTTTATTATTATTTTAGAGGATAGTCCTTCTATGTTTATAAAAAAAAGAATTAACTGTATAACAGCCTCAGGTAGGTCCTTCAGGAGGCTTTCCAGAAGAAGGCATTGTTACCATGGGAGATGACAGTTCCATGCATGTCCCAAAGACCTTTCAGTGGGACGAGATGTGGAGGTGAAAGAGAATCACACTGATTATCCTGACCCTGTGTAGGCCTAGGCTAATGTATGTGTTTGTGTTTAAGTTTTTAACAAAAAGTTTAAAAAAGTAAAAAATAAATTAAAAATACAAAAACAGAAAAAGTTTGTAGAATAAGGATACAAGGAAAATATTTTTGTATAGCTGTACAATGTGTTTGTATTTTAAACTAAGTTTTATCACAAGAGTCAAAGTTAAAAAAGTTTATAAAGTAAAAAGAGATTCCAGTATGCTAAAGTTAATTTATTATTAAAGAAAGAAAAATATATTTTTAAAATTTATTATATCCTAAGTATGAAGTGTTTATGAAGTCTAGAGTAGTGTAATGATTTAGGCCTTTACATTCACTCACCATTCACTCACCAGCTCACCCAGGGCAACTTCTAGTCCTTCATGCCCCATTCTTGGGACGTGCCTAATACAGGTGCACCATTTAAAAAATAAATCTTTTATACTGTATTTTAAATATACCTTTTCGATATCTAAATATACAAATATTTACCATTTTGTCACACTTACCTATAGTATTTAGTATAGTAACATGTTGTACAGGTTTGTTGCCTAGGAACAAAAGACTACACCATATAACCTAGGTTTGTAGAAGGCTATACCATGTATATTTGTGTAAGTACACTCCATGATGTGCATACAATAGTGAAATTTCCTAATGATACATTTCTCAGAACGTATCCTTGTCACTAAGTAATACATGGCAATATGTGAATTTACAAGCTTCTATCTATATTTATTTACTTATTTATAGTTTGACCTATTTTTCCCATTAAATAATAACTTCCTTGGTCCAAAAGATGATGCTGTTTTATTTTTATGAAGCTGAACCATAGCTTTCTTAGTAGCAAGGAGGTACCAAGAAAAAATATTGGCCTTTAACATGTGAGTATATTGTCTAATATTGCTGCAGTTGAAAACTGTAATAACGATGCCTTCTAAAGCTGACTGCCCTCCTGAAAGCAGAAATACTCCTCTGGTAAATATATTTTAGTGAACAAGTCTCCTGGGAACAAGCAGAAAAATCATACTCTCAGTACCAGGTTTCAAGTGGCTACCTGACACTCTCCACTCCTTTAAATTTGCTCCTTGCCATCTTTCTAAAACTGAAGGAGTTGGGTGGGTATGTGAATGTGGATCTTAACTAAAAATGCCTTCAGCTTTGGTGGTTTAGCTCTAGAAAAGACAGTGATATGGCTTAAAGGAGATGAATTCACTAAGAATCAAGCTAATACACAGTAGTGGTTGAAAAAACAACCTGAAAGTTAACGGATTTTGTGAATAAACAAGCAATGGAAAATAAAGCATTACCAATGTCTCTGAATTTTTATAAACCTTCAAATTTGGGGAGCATTATTTTGTTCTTACGTGTGGCTTCTTTTCCTAATAATGGCAAAATAGTACACAAAATTAAAGGAACAGTAAGTGCATTAATAAAAATATTTAAAAAGAGGCATAACTTTTTCCATTCAAGACAAAAATTCGTATGCCTTATAAGATATAATTTCAAATAGTGTCAAAATTTACATAGATAGATAGATAGCTAGATAATCGCAGATATTAAGCTATGCAGGGTACTTTATACATGCCTAAGATCATCAAACTAACCCTGCAGATTAGACAACAAAGATTTTATGAGTTTTGTTTTATGAATGAGAAAAACTTTTACAGAGAGTCAATGACTCACCAAGGTCGTATAGTCAGTTAATAAAATTATACTTACATATGTAAGCACAGGCTTTTCGTTCTAATATATCCTGGGTAGGAATCCTTTCTCAGTCCCTTTCTATTAATAACTGAGAAATGTTCTAACAGAAACTCCCTGAGTTTCACTTTCTTCATATCTAAAGTGAGACTACTATCTAATATATAAATTTTGGTGAAGATTAAATGAGATAAGAAATATAAAGTTTCCAGCACAGTATCTGGCACATAATGAGAGCTCAATAAATGCAGATATTTTGGTTTATTGTTTCTGCATAACAAAACACCCAAGATTCAGTAGCTTATAACAACGAAAATTGTTTATTATCCCTTGAGAGTCTGTGACCTGACAGTGTTCGATTAGATTCTTCTGCCACAGGCTTGCTGAGCTTTGGCTGGTGGACGATCCAAAATGGCTTGCTCATATGACTGACAGTTAAGGCTGGTGTGTTAGCGTGGGGCTCAGCTGGGGCTGTAGCCAGATCACCTCGGTTTTACTCTATCTTGTCTCTGTGTGACGTGAGCTTCTATCGACATGGTCAAAGAGAGAGTATTCCCAGTGCACAAAAGCAGAAGCTGATGATCTCTTCAGGCTCAGTCCTTGAAACTATATAGAATCATTTTCTTCATAGTCTGTTGATCAAACAAAGGTATAAATTCAGCCTAGATTTAGGAGGAAAAGGAATAAGCTATACCTTCCATGAAGAGGTGTGGCAAAGAATTTATAGCTACTTTTAATCTACCATAGCCCTCCCTATGACCAAAAATTATTTACATTCTTCCCACAGGCAAAAATACACACACCCTGTGTCAGTTTTCTAGGGCTGACATATCAAACTGCCTCCAAATGGGTGCCTTAAAGCAAATATTTACTGTCTCTCAGTTTCAAAGGTGGAAGTGAGAAGTCAAGACATCCACAGGGCCATGCTCCCTTGGAAACCTGGAGAAGAGCACAGTTTCTTTCCTTTTCTAAATTTTGAGTTTGTCCGAAATCCTGGTTGTTTCTTGGCTTGTAGGTGTTTCATTCCAGTCTCTGCCACTATAATCACATGGCCGTCTTCTTTGTGTGTCTCCTTTTTTCTTAAAGCATATCAGTCCTACTGGATTAAACGTTTCACCCACCCTACTCCTTATGACCTTATCTCCTTATAAGCTCCTATGACCTTATCTTAACTAGTTACATTTACAATGACCTTATTTCCAAATAAGGTCACATTTTGAGGTATTAGCGGCTAGGGCTTTAACACACGTTTTAGGGAACACAATTCAACTAAAGCATACCACTTCCCAATTCCCTCCAAAGTCTGATTCCATTACAATATCAGACTCTGGCTCAGCATCAAGGATTACATATATATACATACATACATACATATATCTATACACACACATACATACATACGTATATATATACATACATACATATATATACACACACATACATACATATATATATATAAATATGTATATTATATAAATACAGTCCAGAATTTCTTGGTTCATATTCTTAGGTGCCACTCCATGAATATAGTTATTTTCATTTGGAAGACATGGAAACTAAATGGATGAGTTATTCCACCTCAGGACAGTTCTCCAGGTGACTTTGACTAACGCAGTTCTCCCTCATTTCTTGCCTATAGTTCTCAAGAATAACTGTAGAATATGCTGGTAATGCAATATCCTGAGATAATGGAGTTATCTCTTATTAGGTTTTGTTCCAGTCACTCACTTCCCATCAGCAACAGGATGTCATCCTTCAATGCTTTAGCTCATTCAGTCACGTGACCCTGAGGTATATAACCCAAGAAGGTAAGTTTATTTTCCAGGTTCATCATCTGTGGTGCAAGTGGGGCACATGCAGTCAAGACCCCATCTGCCCCAGACAGCTTTCTGTCTTGGCAGACGAGCTCACCATAAATCTTAGCCTTCTGTTGTCCCTTGCTGTCTATCTGTAAATAATAAATCCATTTTATGCAACTTGCTGCATATAAGTGGGTGGTATCTCACTGGACTCAGATGAATTGGTAACCAGGGCACAGTTGACCTGCTTCACACCACACACCCCTCAACAGACAAAGCACACAGGTAAAATGAAGTTAGGATTATTACAATAAACACTCCTGTTAAAATAAGAGTAAATGAGAGGCACAGGACAGTCACTGGTTCACATCAATTGTGGTGTCCAATTGGATACTTTCTTTCAATTCCTCCTGCTCTGGGGGAAGGAAATGTTCCATATTAATGCTGTTTTGTTCACTAATAGCTTTTCTCTCTTGCTCATGGCTCTAACTTCTGAGTCACGTTTGTAACCAGGTTTCTCAGCCTTATTCCTTTTATTTTGAGTTTTCTTCTGTCACTTTTCATCCAAGCTGGTACAATCCCTTTAAAAACTCTGTGGGTTTTCTATGCACAAACTTATGAACCACTCCATTAGGCAAAGCCACACCTACAAAAATCCCCTTCAAATCAGGCTCAAGTCTAGTTTTGGATGTGAGTCAGAAAACTATGGGAAGACATTGCCAAGAGTCTTAGATGCCTTTTTGTTTAGCTGAAAGGGACTAAGAGGCTTTGCTGTAAATATTGCTAAAAAGGCACCCTGGATTTGATCCTGATCTTGGGCCACGTTTTACTGACACTGCCCTGAACTGGACCCTTGTCCTGGGGCATTTTTTTACATTGAGAAACTTGGTGGCTAGAGATACAGTCCTGAGCCCTCTATAGTTCTTTTATAATCTGCCTGAAAATTTTCTAATGTTTTCTTGTGCTTACCATAGGTAGCTTTAAAAATCCAGTTGTGACTTTCAAGATTCTGCCTCAAAATCTTCTTAACCAGATCCAAAGTTGGTTAGGTACATTTTCTATCCTCCCCATGGGAATATAGAACATTTTTTTCATCAGTATATAACTATTTCATTATGCAAAGATAATAGAAAAGTAAAATAATTATCTATTTAGCATGTCATTATGAGTTAATATGGGAAAATAATGGGTTTGTAATCTAATGTCCATTTTTTAAATAAAGCATGTCTAGTAAGATTCCTCCTCATCTACAAACTGATATGTAATCTGCATCATTGTATTTAAATTATCCTTAACTTGTTTAAAAATAAATTTGGAGCTAGTGATTTAATGAGGTACTTTATAATATTTATTCCAAATCTACAGTTATGATTTTGGTGGTCTATAATAATATAATTGGATATTTTTAATCCTAATCCCAAAGAAATTACATATATACTGTTAAGGTTTGGGTATAACATTCCCTCAACATATACTTATAAAATAATGATGATAATGGTAGTAACAATAATAATAATAATTGACGTAAGTGCATACTATGCTCCAGACACTGTTCCTTGATCTTTGCCCTAATTAATACATTTAATCTTCAATACAACCTAAGAGGTAGGTAGTCACTATTATTATCCTCTACATTTTACTGATAAGTAAACTGAGGCACAGGAGTGTTAAGAAATTTGTTCAAGGTCACACAAATAAGAAAAAGCAAGTCAGGATTTCAACACAGATAATTTAGGTACAGGGTTCACAATTGTAACTACTTGTATTGAATGAACTTTATATGCTAGCAAGCACTTTGCCAAAATTAGTAATGAGAAAGAATGATTAAACAGATCCTCAACTCCCTAGGTGTTTATATTCAGAAAGAGGTTATATACATGATGCCAATTATAATTCAGTATTATGCTTGAGGAAATAAAGGTAGGTATACACAGAGTTACAAGAGTGAGGAAAAGATATGCCAAACTCTGCTGGAAGAATGAGCTGGAGTTTGGGATTCAGATAAATTTTATGTTAAATAAATTATGTTTGAATTCAGTCTTAAAGAATACGTAGAAATCACAAGACCCACAGAGGTAATGAGAACATCTCAACCAAAAATACGTGAAGCACATACTAATAATGCTATTTCAAGAGTGAAATATTAAGTATCACCAAATATCGATGAGCATGCATCCATTCAAAAGCAGTTTAAGTAACAAATTTAAATTATGAACCCAAGCCTAAGAAACTCGATTAAAAATAGATATGTTCAGTAATTTTTTTAAAAGGCAGGATGTAAAGTTATATATTCATTGATTACGAAATAAAAAACAATTTCATGGGAAAATGAATGGAAAGAATCATAAAGTGCAGCAAGGGACTTAATTTGCTTTTTTGTTTAAAAATGTAATATTGTAATGAGATTTGCAAGGCAAAATATGCATGCTATAAAAATAGTAACGGGCATGGAGAAAGATAGTTATATTCCTCTCTTAAAAGGCAATGTTTCTCATTTATTGCAGTACATATAAACTTAAAATATCACGGATATTAAATGCTGTTATAAAACAAAAGTTTCACAGATGGTGTGATGATGTGGATGACTAGAAGAAAAGATTATCATAGAAAGTTATAAATAGACTCCATGTTATAAAAATATAGTATATGATAAATGAAGCATCACAAAATAATGTGACAAAACAAGATTTCTGTAAAATAAATGAAAGCCAAGGGAAAGATGACTTTATACACATGTGTTAAATCATATTTACATTACCTTTTATGAGAAGCAGTGGATATACATAAAATTAATTCGTTAGAATATTAGAGATTATAGAAGCTAGTGTGAACAGAAATAGTATGTGACTATTTTCCTAGAAGGATCAAGATAAACTCAGGTTATTGTTGTCAAATCAATTATACACCTCACAATCATTGAATTTATTCTAATATCTAGGACATATAAATTTAAAAGTGTATGTCTGAGACTTGTTCTTTGTATTAATTCATTCTCACACTCATAAAGTATCTCATAAAGATACTAACCAAAACTGGATAATTTATTAACAAAGGAGCTTTACTTGATGCATAGTTTCAGAGGCTAAACAGGAAGCATGGCTAGGAGGCCTCAAGAAACTTACAGTCATGGTGGAAGGCAAGGGGGAAGCAGGCACCCTCTTCACAAGTTGTTTGGAGGGAGTATGTGTAAGAACAAGGAAGTGCCACGCTTTAAAAAAATCAGGACTAATAAGAACTCACTCACTATCATGAAAGAGCATGGGGAAACTGCCCCCCATGATTCAATCACCTCCCACTGGGCACCTCCTGGGACACATAAGGATTATGGGGATTACAATTCAAGATGAGATTTGAATGGGTAAACAGCCAAATCATATCATTCCACCCCTGGCCCTTCCCAAATCTCATGTCCTCACATTTCAAAACAAAATTATTTCTTCCTAATAGTCTCCCAAAGTCTTAACTCAGTCCAGCATTAATCCAAAAGTCCAAGTCCGAAGTCTCATCTGAGACAAGGCAAGCCCATTCCACCTAGAAGCCTATAAAATAAAAAGCAAGTTAGTTACTTCTAAGATACAATGAGGGTACAGGCATTGAATAAATGCTCCCATTCCAAATGGGAGAAATTGGCCAAAACAAAGGGACTACAGGCCCCATGCACGTTCAAAATCCAGCAGGGCAGTCATTAAATCTTAAAGCTCCAAAATAATCTCCTTTGACTCCATGCCTCACATCCAGGGCACACTGATGCAAGGGGTGGGGTCTCAAGGCTTTGGGCAGCCCTTCACTGGCTGGCATTGAGTGCCTGAGGCTTTTCCATATGCATAGGGTAAGCTGTCGATGGATCTATCATTCTGGGGACTGGAGGACAGTTGTCTTCTTTTCACAGCTCCACTATGCAGTGCCCCAGTGGGGACTCTGTGTGGGGGCCACACCCCACTCTTTCCTTTCACACTGTCCTAGCAGAGTTTCTCCATGTGGGCTCCACTCCTGAAGCAGACTTCTACCTGGACATCCAGGCATTTCCATACATCCTCTGAAATCTAGGCAGAAGTTCCCAAACCTCAATTCTTGACTTTTATGCACCTGCAGGTCCAACACCATGTGGAGGCCAGCAAGGCTTGTGGCTTGCACCCTCTGAAACAACAGTCTGAGCTGTACCTTGACCCCTTTTAGTCATGGCTGGGACACAGGGGGCCAAATTCTAAGGCTGCACAGAGCAGCACTGGGGCCCTGGGCCCAGCCCATGAAACCATTTTTCCCTCCTAGGTTCTGGGTCTGTGATGAGAGGAGCTGCTGTGAAGGTCTCTGACATGCCCTGGAGACACCTTCTTCATTGTCTTGGTGATTAACAGTGGGGTTCTAGTGACTTATGAAAATTTCTGCAGCTGACTTGAAGAAAATGGGTTTTTCTTTTCTACCATATGGTGAGGCTGCAAATTTTCCAAACCTTTATGCTCTGCTTCCCTTTAAAACAGAAGTTCCAAGTTCAAGCCATCTCTTTGTAAGTGCATATAACTGAATGTTTTTCAGAGCACCCAGGTCAAATTTTGAATGCTTTCCTGCCTAGAATTTTTTTTTTCTGCCAGATACCCTAAATCCTCTCTCAGGTTCAAAGTTCCATAGATCTCTAGGGCAGGGGCAAAATGCTGCCAGTATCTTTGCTAAAGCATAGCATATATTACCTTTACTCCAGTTCCCAATATGTTCCCCATGAAGTTTGCCTCAGCCTGCACTTCATTGTTCACATCACTATCAGCATTTTGGTCAAAACTATTCAACATGTCTCTAGGAAGGGCCAAACTTTCCTACATCTTCCTATCTTCTTCTGAGCCCTTCAAACTGTTCTAACCTCTGCTTGTTACCCAGTTCCAAAGTCACTTCCACATTCTTAAGTATCTTTATAACAGTGCCCCACTAGCTCAGTACCAATTTACTGTATTAGTCCATTCTCACATTGCAATAAAGATATTCCCCAAAATATAAACAAAGAAGGTTTAATTGACTCATAGTTTCACAGGCTTAACAGGAAGCATGGCTAGGAGGTCTCAGGAAACTCACAATCATGGTGGAAGGTGAGGGGGAAGCAGACCCCTTCTTCACCAGGCAGCAATAGGGAGTGTGTGCAAGAATGAGGAAGTGCCACACATTAAAATCATCACCTCTTTTGAGAACTCACTATCATAGGAACAGCATGAAGGAAACTGCCACCATGATCCAATCACCTCCCACCAGATCCCTCCCTGGATACATGGGGATTATGGGCATTATAATTTGTATTAGGGTTCTCTAGAGGGGCAGAACTAATAGGGTAGGTATATATACGAAAGGGAGTTTATTAAGTAGTATTAACTCATACAATCACAAGGTCCTACAATAGGTCATCTACAAGTTGAGGAGCAAGGAAGCCAGTCGCAGTTCCAAAGCTGAAGAACTTGAAGTCTGACGTATGAGGGCAGGAAGCATCCAGCATGAAAGACAGATGTAGGCTGGGAGGCTAAGCCAGTCTATTGTTTTCACGTTTTCCTGCCTGCTTTACATCCTGGCCATGCTGGTGGCTAATTAGATGGTGCTAATCCAGATTAAGTGTGAGTCTGCCTTTCCCAGTCCACTGAATCAAATGTTAATCTCCTTTGGCAACACCCTCATAGACAAACCCAAGATCAATAGTTTGCATCTTTCAATCCAATCAAGTTGACACTCAGTATTAACCATCACAAGTCCACCCCTTTTCAACTTGAACCCATACACATCTCCTGAGATCATACATAATCTTCAAATAAAGACAATAATAAGGTCATAATTATGCCTAACATAATGCAACTAACCTTCATACAACCAGAAATGCACCAATCCCCTACCCAAATTCTATTACATAAAGCTAATAACACTTAAATGCTGATAGGAAGTCAATAAATCTTATGTCACATGATAAATGAAGATATTTTCTTAGTACTAGTTTATACCTGCACAAACATGTTTTTAACAAAAGGAGGAGGAAATACTCATGACAATTACAGTCCCCATTTCTGCAACTGATCACATGGTCATAGCTGGTATCGATGACTAACTTCTACGACACATTGTGTGTTCCCTTTGCCTTCAGCAAGCACCTCAGCAGGTTATGGCTTTTTTTGTTGCTGTTGTTCCTGGTGGAGTGACCCAAACCTTCATTCCTGAAGGGTCCTCACCATTTGTAATTCTGCCTGGATTGGGCTGTTGTGGTTTCCCATTGACATTAATCACAGGGCATGGTAATACTAAGAGATGCCCCAATGGATCTCCTATATTTAATGCATACTCTTCCTTACCTCCGTTGTGGAGTAGTAGGCTGATTTCATTTTGATAGTCCAGGTCAATCGCCCCAGCCAACACTATAACTCCCTTCTTAGCCTGTTGACTTATAGGTAGGAGGAGCCCAAAGTGTCCAGGTGGCAACCTTAACTTCCAGTTTAATGGAATCATTGCTGTGTCTCCTGGTGGCAGCATTCCTCCCTCTGGAACTAAGACTTCTAGGTCCACAGAATGTAATGTTGAAGGAACAGGAAGCAAAAATTTTGCTAGTGGATCAGTAGGGGTGATGGTGAGTGGTGTCACTTCCACCCCCAGCCCTTGATTATTCCTGAACCTGTGAATCCCAGCTATGGAAGAAATGGTACCATACACTGGAGGCTGATTCAGAACATGCATGGCCTTCTGGAGAACTTTGTCCCAGACCTGCAAAGTATTGTCACCTAGTTGACATTCTAATTGTGACTTCAAAAGGCCATTCCACTTTTCTATCAATCCAGCTGCTCCAGGATGATGGGGAACATGGCAAGACTGGTGAATTTCATGAGCATGAGCCCACTGCCACACTTTTTTAGCCATAAAGTGAGTGCCTTGGTCAGATGCAATACTGTGTGGAATACCATGATGGTGTAGGAAACATTCTGAGTCCACAGACGGTAGTCATGGCAGAAGCATTGCGTGCAGGATAGGCAAACCGATATCTGGAGTAACTGTCTATTCCAGTGAGGACAAACCTCTGCCCTTTCCATGATGGAAGAGGTCCAATATAATTAACCTGCCACCAGATAGCTGGCTGATTACCCCAAGGAATGGTACCATAACTAAGGTGTTCGTCTCTGCTGCTGACAAATTGGGTGCTCAGCAGTGGCTGTAGCCAGGTTAGCCTTGATGAGTGGAAGTCCATGTTGCTGAGACCATGTGTAACCTCCATTCCTGCCACCATGGCCACTTTGTTCATGGGCCATTGGAGCGATGACAGGGGGGCTGGGGAAAGAGGCTAAGTGGTGTCCACAGAACGGATCATTCTATGCACTTGATCATTAAAACACTTCTCTGCTGAGATCAAACATTGGTGTGCACTCACATAAGATACAAATATTTTCAGTTTTTGACCACTCAGAAAGGTCCATCTACATATCTCTTCCCCAAATTTCTTCATCACCAATTTTCCAATCATGTTTCTTCCAAGTTCCTGACCATCCAGCTAAACCATTGGCTATAGCCAATGAATCAGTATATAATTGCACATCTGGCTATTTCTCCTTCCATGCAAACTTCACAGCCAAGTGCACTGCTTAAAGATCTGCCCACTGGGAAGATTTCCCCTCACCACTCCCCTTCAGGGATGTCCTAGAAAGGTGCTGTAATGCTGCGCTGTCCATTTTTGTGTAGCGCCTGCATATTGTGCAGAACCATCTGTGAACCAGGTCCTAGTCTTCTCATCTGTCAACTAATCTTGGGAACTCCCCATGAGGCCACCAGTGCAGGTTGGCGGAGAGAAGGCAGGGTAGCAGGAGTGGAGACCATGGGCATTTGAGCCACTTCATCATGTAATTTACTTATGCCTTCAGGACCTGCTCAAGCCCGATCACATATATACCACTTCCATTTAATGCTGGAATGCTGCTGTGCATGAGCCACTTTATGGCTAGATGTGTCAGAAAGCAATCAGTTCATGATAGGCAGTTCAGGTCGCATGGGGACTTGATGACCCATAGTGAAACATTTAGTTTCCACCAAAGCTTAGTAACAGGCCAAGAGTTGTCTCTCAAAAGGAGAGTAGTTATCTGCAGAAGACAGCAGAGCCTTGCTCCCAAATCTTAGAGGCCTCCACCGTGATTCACCTACAGGGGCCTGCCAGAGGCTCCAAATAGCATCCCTATTTGCCACTGACACCTCAAGCACCATTGGAACTGCTGGGTCATATGGCCCAAGTGGCAGAGCAGCTTGCACAGCAGCCTGGACCTGTTGCAGAGCTTTTTCCTGTTCTGGACCCCACTCAAAACTAGCAGCCTTTTGGGTCACGCAGTAAATGGGCTGGAGTAACACACCCAAATAAGGAATGTGTTGCCTCCAAAATCCAAATAGGCCCACTAGGTGTTGTGCCTTTTTCTTGGTTGTAGGAGGGACCTAATGCAGCAACTTATCCTTTGCCTTAGAAGGAATATCTTGACAGGCCCCACACCACTGAACCTCTAGAAAATTTACTGAGGTAGAAGGTCCATGAATTTTAGACGGATTTATTTTTCATCCTCTGGCACACAAATGTCTCACCAATAAGTCCAGTGTGTTTGCTACTTCTTGCTCATTGGATCCAATCAGCATAATGTCATAAATGTAATGGATCAGTGTGATATCTTGTGGAAACAAAAAGCAATTAAGTTCTGTCCGGATAAGATTAAGACACAAAGCTGGAGAGTTGATATATCCCTGAGGCAAGACAGTGAAGGTATATTGCCGGCCTCGCCAGCTGAAGGCAAATTGCTTCCGGTGGGCTTTATGGACAGGAATGGAGAAAAAGGCTTTTGCCAAGTCAGTGGCTGCATACCAGATACCAGATGTGTTGATTTGCTCAAGCAATGAAACCACATCTGGTACAGCAGCTGCAATTGGAGTCATCACTTGGTTAAGCTTATGATAATCCACTGTCATTTTCCAAGATCCATTTGTCTTCTGCACAGGCCAACTAGGAGAGTTGAATGGGGGTAGAGTGGGAATGCCTATCACTGCACCTTTCAAGTCCTTGATGGTGGCACTAATCTCCACAATCCATCCAGGGATGCAATGCTGTTTTTGATTTACTATCTTTCTAGGCAGAGGCAGCTCTAATGGCTTCAATTTGTCCTTTGCCACCATAATAGTCCTCACCCTACCAGTCAGGGAGCCAATGTGGGGGTTCTGCCAGCCACTAAGTATGTCTATGCCAATTATGCATTCTGACACTGGGGAAGTGACCACAGGATGAGTCCGGGGACCCACTGGACCCACTTTAAGTTGGCCCTGAACTAAAACTTCATTAATTACCTGACTTCCATAAGCCCCTACTTTAACTGCAGGACCACAGTGACATTTTGGGTACCCTGGAATCAATGTCAGCTCAGAGCCAGTGTCCAGTAGTCTCCAAAATTTCTGATTATTTCCCTTTCCCTAATGCACAGTTAATCTGGTAAAAGGCCAAAGGTCTTCTTGGGGAAGAATGGGAGAAGGATTAACAGAATAAACTGTCAGTGATTTAGTGGAATCTTTCCTCCAGGTGACCCACCTTCACCTTCATTCAGTGGGTTCTGGGTCTGTAAAGTAGCTCAAGTCTGGAAATTGATTGAGGGACCATGATTCTCTGTTTTTATAATTCAAATTAGTCTTTTTCTACTCAACCTGGAATTTTTCTGCTTATATAAATTAAGTAGGAATGCAGTAGGTTTCCTATAAATTTCACTTCTAGGAACACAGTGATTAATTAGCCAATGCCAGAGCTTTACAAGAATCAGACTATTCTGATTGCTGTTTTGCCTCTGCTGTCTAATATGGTAGCTATGTCCACGTTGCCTTTGAGGAGTGCCACCACTTGACCCCTGCCACCTTGGGATTCAATTATTCCCACTGTATTTACATTTTGTAGTTGAGTGACTGCAGTTCCCACTATTAGATCTGACATACAGAGAAGAGCAATTACAGGACTCTTAAAAAATGCAGGTGCTGCCCTCACAAATCTATTTCTCAAAGCATTCATCAAGGGTATATCTTCTGGACCCTCCCAGCTGGTATGAGTAGGTCTAAAGTGACTAATCCACTCCACCATCCCAATCTCCCTAAGCCTTTGGATCCCTTCCTCTACATTAAACCAAGGAAGATCAGGCATTTCCAGTTCACTCACAGTAGGCCATCCTTTAATCCACGTTACAACTAACCAAGTAACCAAGCAAATAACCTATTAGAAACTTTTTAAACTCCCTGAGCTGCAACATTAAATGCAGAATCCCTATTAGTGGGCCCGAATCAATAAATTCAGCCTGATCCAACTCTATGTTCCTTCCAACATTATCCCACTCCCTTCATATCCATTCCCATGCAAGTTCTCCAGATTTCTGCTTATATAAATAAGAAAAGTTAAGCAGTTCTTTTTGAGTGTAGTGCACCCCGTCATAGGTCACACTCAGAACCTCACCTCTAGGGGCCCACTAGGACTTTGGTTATAGGCCTAGAATCAAACAGGGGTGTTGGAAATGGCTCCTGAGGAGAATCAACATTATCTTGCCTGGCAACTTCCTCAGGGGAGGCCATCACTATTGCCTCAGGCAGCACAGGGTTTAATCTCCTCAGAAAAATGTGGGAAGGCTGATGGAAGCATGGGTTGGAGAGAGGGTGTTGCCATTACTGGGGATGGGGAAATTATTTCTTCTGCCAAAAAAAGGTTCATCAGAGTTTACAAGCCCAGTGTCCCCACCTTCATCAGGGTCCTCCCACATGTCCCCATTCTAAGTTACAGGGTCCTTTTCTTTTCCAATCAATGCCCTCACTTTAACAGTAGACACCTGGTGAGGCTGTGCATGCACTTTTCATTTCAGGTCAGCTGCTCACTTGATAAGAGCTTGTGTCTGTTTTTCCACAATTTAAACTCCTTCTCTACAGGAGGTAAGACTCACTCAGGGAAATCTTAGCAGATTTGTGTCTCAGTATCTGCTTCTGAAACTGGGAGAGAGAATCCCTGACTTCATCATTTTCTTTCATCACTTTGTCCAGTGAACTTAGGAGCAACCAACCAACTTCATTATTTTCCTTGGTTCTCCACATATAGTCAAAGGTATTATGTATAGAGTCACTAAACTCCTTGGATCTTACAAGCAGTGAATCAGGAGTGTCAAGTGCATTTATTTTGCATAACTCTCTAAACAGTTCATACCAAGAACTATCAGTGTTCTCCACACTATTAAAAGTAGAATCCTTAGCAATTTGGGGTCTAATCATATTAAGCAGCCAACCCCAGAAATCCCAAAACTAATGAAAGAGCTCCATCCTTACTATTCTCTTTCTCTAGAACCACTCCTGGTATCAAAATCTGTATTAGAGTTCTCTAGAGGGACAGAACTAATGATATATATATATATATATATATATATAATATATATATAAAGAAGTATTAACTCACACAATCACAAGGTCCCACAATAGTCCTTCTGTAAGCTGAGAAGAAAGGAAGCCAGTCTGAATCCCAAAGCTTAAGAACTTGGAGTCTGATGTTCAAGGGCAGGAAGCATCCAGCATGAAAGAAAAATGTAGGCTGGGAGGCTAAGCCAGTCTAGCCTTTTCACGTTTTCCTGCCTGCTTTACATCCTGGCCATGCTAGCAGCTGATTAGATGGTACCCGCCCAGATTAGCTCTCGGTCTGCCTTTCCCAGCCCAATGACTCAAATGTTAATCTACTTTGGCAACATCCTCACAGACACACCCAGGATCAATACTTTGCATCCTTCAATCCAATCAAGTTGACAATATTACCCATCACACAATTCAAGATGAGATTTGGGTGAGGACACAGCCAAACCATATCACTCTTTGAAACATTTCCCAGCAATATATGGACAATGACTGCTTAAAGGGAACTCAGTCAACACAGGAAAGATAGCCTTAGAACAATTTGGAGAACTGGTCTTGAACACAGAATCTTACAACTGAATTTATTCCATTTAAATAGTACTTTTTAGAGTCTAAATTGTACATGGGACTATACATACAGTATTCAGCTATGTAGTTACTATTAAATGAAATTAAGTCAGATTCTGGGAATTTTGGGAACAATATGTAAAACAGAGTATATATCCTAGAGGAAGTTATAATATGGAAAGACATGGGAAAATAGACACGGATATGTGGTGAATGATACAGAAAACAAATACTATAATCCAAATGTTGAAGAAGTCACATGAAAGCACACATTAGGGAGCATTTGTTTCTGCCTATTAAAATGCCAGAAGTGCTATGCCAAATAAGGCTATATAATAGGTCCACATGTTAGCTAGAATTTTAAGAAAAATGCAAGTTTGGTAAGCAATGAAATGTATTATAAAGTCTTTCCAGGATGATAAAATTTCAAAAGCAAATCTATGGGATCTTATAACAATATGTCACATGGATTAGTTTCTTGTAGCTGTTGTAACAAATTGTCACAAACTTAGTGGCTGAATACAACATAAATGTATTACCTTACGTTCTGTGGGCCAGAAGTCCAAAATCAGTATCACTGGACTGGAGTGAAGTGTTGGCTGGGCCATGCTGTCTTTGGGGACTAAAGGATGAATCCATTCCTTGCCTTGTCCAGCTTCTGGTCACAGCCAACATTACTTGGCTTGTGGCTGCCTCACTCCAATATATGCCCAGGGGATCACACTGCCTTCTTCTCTTCTTCCTCTTCTTCTGTGTGTCTCAAATCTCCCTTTCTCTCCTTCCTATAAGAATACATGTAATTCATAGTGAGCCCACCAAGAAAATCTGCGAATGCCTTCACCTCAAAATTCTTTTCTTCATTACATCTGTAAAAACACTTTCTCAAATAAGGTAACATTTACACGTTCCATGGATTAGGACTGGATATCATTGGGGGCCATTATTCAGTTTATTACACTATGTTTAGCAAGTCTTATGATCAGGCAGAATGTCCCGATTTCTGTACTGTTGTATTACATTGAGATCTAGATAATTTTTATAGCAATTATTAAAACGCTTCATCAAGTGATCAATAAATTATATCACCAAATATTTCTTAAATGCATGACTGTGACTTTCAAGGTTTATTATTTAGCAATTGGAACATTCTATAGCTGTGCAACAATCAATTCCTGAATATTTGACTTTGCTAATTTGGCAGCTAGATTTCTACTGGAGAAAGAGAGAGAAAAGTGAAAGATTCAGGAGACGACAAAATGGGGCATAATATATGAGGAGCAAAGCTGGGCAAGAAGAGCAGTGAGAAAGAAACAGAAGGGGGAAAGGGGAAAAAAGAGAATGGGGAGTCAAATTGTTTTGAATATAAAATTAATTTTCTAATTAATACAACAACATATCTATTCTAAAAAATAATATACTACATGAAAATCGAATCAGGCATAATTATTCTTAATATTTTAATAAATATTCTTTCAAACGTGCTAAACAAAGGAGATTTTCCACACACACCCACCCACACACACACACACACATACGAAGCCTGTTTTGCATGAATGGGATCATTTATTGTTTTCTGTTTTCTTTCTTCAGCTCTTTGTTGTACAGACCTTCACATGTTAATAAACATGAATACATGTATAATTAATTATAATAGCATAGTGCTTTAATATCATTTAAGTTTTGTACAGTTTATTACAAAAGCAGATAATTCTTAAATAAGTATCTTTTCATGAATATTCTTACATTATTCTAAAGGTAGAATTGCTAGTTGAAGACAATGCTTGGTACTTTCAATGTTTTTAATTATTCCCAATATAAAATGTGAAATATTTAGTTTGTATTTGTGGTTGCCAGCAACATGAAACATCTGATTCATTGGTTATTGCACATTTCAATATCTTCTGTAAATTGCATGTTTCTACAGTAACATTTTATATATTTCTTATTGATTCATTAACCAGCTCTCTATATTAGAAATACTAGCCCAACAATATATATTTTGTGATAATTTTACAAGTTTGTTGTTTTTTATAATTGTATTTATAGTATACACATGCTTTTAATTATTACAACACAATCATTACAAAATATATACAGTAGATGTGCATTTTCAATACTTAAGTATAGGGTGATTCTCAGAAGACGGTAGTAGTGGCAACATAGTATTATACTTTTGCTAAGTCTCTCAATATAAACACATAGAACAATAGGATAGTGCAGGGTGCAGAGGTAGTCTATGAGACCACCCTTCCTTTTAACACCAATTGCAAGTTTGTAGGTTCCCAAAAACGTCTTCAGTTGTGATAATTCACTAGGAGGAGTAATTCACAAGGAGGACTCACAAAAAACACTGAAAGCAGTTACACTCATGGTTGTGATTCATTACGTGAAATAATGTAAATTAAAATCAGTCAAGAGAAGAAATGAATGGGAAGGAGTCCAGGAATGAACCACATGTGGAGCTTTCGGTTGTCCTCTTCCAGGAGAGTTACTGATAGCATTAAATTATTGCAGAATAATATGTGACAATATACTTGGAATATTGCCAATTGGGAAAGCTAGCTTGAACCTTGGGTCAGAGATTTGATTGGGGTTGGTCAAACACGTGGTTGACTGTGCACATGACTCAGTATAAGTCTGCAGCTTCTCTGGGAGTCGAGCTGATACCACATGACTCAAAGCCCCCATGAATGAACCACATAGTTATATTGTGGGTTTGGTTCAAGGCTCTCAAGTAAGCAAAAACACTCCTGTAAGACAGGACATTCCAAGGGTTTAGCCATCACCTCTCAGGAGCCAAGAGTAAAGGATGGAGCTAACTTTTGTGAGGTCAATATTTTACTACACAGATAGCAAAACTAAAATCCCAAAGCAAATATTACCAAAATGTCTAAGTAACAAGATATCACCATGAATCTGTCTCTGTGCAGGAGAAAACAAAGGGAAGCAAGGGAATATGTGACAATCCTGAAAACTATAAAATTACTAATGGGTACTCATTTGAAAGCCAACCTAAGGACAGCAGATGATATTGGAAGGAATTTCAGTTTCCCAATAGCAGTCAAGTATAGTTAATCCAAAAATATAGATCAGTATGGAATGCTTAACATTTTCACAGAAGCACATACTTGGACGTCTTAGAGAATTAGATTCAGAAAGCCAGAAATGACCAGAGACACATTGTTATAAAGATATAAAAACACACATTCCATAAAGAGTATAAAAATGAGACCACATGCCAAAAATCTTTTAACTATTTTCAGTTATTATTTTAGTGCTAGTAATGGTGTTGTTACTCTGAAGTTACTTTTGTAATGCAAGATAAAAAAAAACAGGTAATTATATGATATACAAATTCTGTGAATAAAGATATCTGTGAGACTTATTCTCTCTGTGGGAGAAAAACAAAACAGACATAGATAGAGGAAGCTAAATAAATATCCAATAATCACATCTGAATTGAAAACAGTGACTGAATCAGAACCAATGTGCATACCTAACATCCAGATCATGGCTTTGGTATATACATTCCTACGAAGTGGAAAATGGAAAAATGTTGGATTCCAGACTGAAGCAAGAAAAGTACAAAATATGCCTAGAGTATCTGTAATATTTGATAGCAAAAGACTATCAAAGACTAATAGAGTTATATTTAAAGTATAATCGTCCCTCAGTAGAGATGGGGAATATGTGAAAAATTGGTTCCAGGATGCCATGCACGCCAAAATCCCCACATACTCAAATCCATCAGTTGGTTCTATGGAACTGGCTGATTTGAAAAGTCAGCACTCCACTAAGCAAGTTTCACATCCCCAAAATACTGTATTTTCCATCTGAGTTTTCATGAAAAAAATCTGTGTATAACTTTTCCATCCCCAAAATACTGTATTTTCCACCTGTGTTTGGACCTGCACTGTTCAAACTCATGTTCCTTAAAGGTCAACTGTATATTGTTGCTAAATTAAAGAAACTACAATGGCCACAGAGTAGCAAATTGAGCCCCAATACATAAAACCTCTGCAAATGATCAAAACACATAAAATATGTTTAAATCTATCAATTCATAAGGATACTAAAACTCTAACTAGTTAATTTGGAGGATGCAAGGGAACCATCTTTTTATTTTCAGAACAGGTAACTAAAGAAAATAGTTTTTTAAAAATTACCCTGACACTCCTATCCAAGCTTCACCACTAGGTAACCACATAAAAGATAAGGTAATGTTTCTCCTTAAAAGTGCATTTCAACAAATAAATAATGAAAGAATGATAGAACTGGAATATCATTATTTGGCTACTTTTATTAAATTAATAGATTGAGTCATTAAGACTCAGTGTCTTCCGACATCACATGAAGGAAGAGATAATCAGACATCATGAGTTAGCTTTGTCCAGAAGAAATAAAATGCAGGTGCACATATGTAATTTTAAATTTTCTAGTAACCTCATTTTAAAAATGTACTAGTCCTCAAAATCCAGTGTATATCCTACATTAATCATATGCTTCAATTTATATATGAGCTCCCATTTCAAGGGTTCAATAGCCGCATGTAATAGTAGCTACTATATTGGATGGAGCCATCATGTGCTTCATAATACAAAAAAGTAAAGCACTTAAAAAGAAGCATTATCAAGATAAATTGAACTGCAATCTGAGCTTCTATATCAATATATATAGAAACTATATATTTATGAAAGGAACACTAGAGTGGCACCACGTAAATGAACTCACTAACATGCAGACTGTGAGAAACCCCACAGAACAAGTAATGTGGTTGCTTTAAGAGATGAACTGAGGCTGTAGACGGTGGCTCACACCTGTAATCCCAGCACTTTGGGAGGCCAAGGTGGGCAGATCACGAGGTCAGGAGTTCAAGACCAGCCTGGCCAACATGGCAAAACCCTGTCTCTACCAAAAATACAAAAATTAGCTGGGCATGGTGGCGCTTTCCTGTAATTCCAGCTACTCAGGAGGCTGAGGCAGGAGAGCTGCTTGAACAGGGACCTGGGAGGCAGAGGTTGCAGTGAGCTGAGATTGCACCACTGCACTCCAGCCTGGGCTACAGAGCGAGACTCCATCTCAAAAAAAAAAAAAAAAAAAAAGAAAAAGAGAAAGAGAGAGAGAGAGAGAGAGAGAGAGAAATTGCAAGGGGAATAATATGGCATAGAGAAGTAATTATTAAAAATGAGACTTAAAAGACATTACAAACAGGCAAAATTAAAGACTTCTGGAAAAGATGGAACCATATTTACCCTTTCACCTGAAACTCTCGAACAAACAAACAATAGTTTTTAAGATGCTAGTCATTAGGGAAAAAAAGGCAGTGATTCTTAAGAGAAGGGCAACATAAGGTAAGCTCAACTATTGAAAAAAAAAAAAAAGGAAAGATACACAGGTTGCCAAAAACAGGAATGGAAGAGGTGACATCAATACAGAGTCTACAGATTTTAAGAGAAGATATGAAAATATCATAAACAACTTATGCCAATAAGTTTGACAAATACTTTGAAAAAAATATCGAACTTCACTCAGGAAGCAATAGCTTATATAGACCAATAATCTATTAAAAATGAATGTATAGTTAAAAACCTTCCCACAAAGAAAACTCCAGGCCTATATGGCTTCACTGACAAACTTGGCTAAAAATTTATGGAAGAAATAATACCAATTTTACACAAACGCTTCAAGAAAATTGAAGAGTAGGAAATATTTTAAAACTCACTCTATGACGCCAGAATTTTATATCAAAATGACAAAAAGACATTACAAGAAAACAGTAGATTCATAATCCTCATAAGCATAGATGTAAACATTCTTAACAAAATGTTAGCAATATTTTAAAAAATGGCACATAAGCAAATGGGGCTTACCGGAAATTCAAGGTTGATTTAACATTTGAAAAAAATTAATGTTAATATAGTCTCCATTACTTAACAAATTAAAGTATAACCATATAATCATCTTGATAGACACAGAAGAAGCATTTGTTGAAATTCAACAAATAGTTCTGATTTTTTGAAAACAATACAAAGCAAAAAACTTCTCTGAAAACTAGGAACTTCCTCTGCTTGATAAAGGACGTCTACGAAAAGCTTCAGCTAAGATTATACTTTATGATGAAAGATGAAATGCTTTTCCCCCAGGAAAATGGCAAAGATATCTGATCATTCCAGTTTTATTCAATATTGTGGTGATGGTTTTATCTAGTAGAATAAGGAAATAAAATAAAATAAAGAGCATCCATAAAGGAAGAAAAACATCAAAGTGTTTTAGTTAGCAGATAACATGATTACATATAAAGAAAATCATATGGAAGCTAAAAAAAAGTTACTAGAACTATTGGTAGGCAAGTTTAGCAATTCAGCAGAATATAAGATAAAGAACAATAATTGATTTTATTTCTATATACTTCAGTGAACAATCAGAAATTTAAAATGTTAAAGGCCACTTACAATAGCATCAAAATATGATACATTTAAAGTTAATCTAGCTAAAGATGTATTATCTTTCCTCGCTGAGAAACATTCAAGATCTAAAAAAAATGTACTTTGTTCACAGATTAGGGACTCAAAATATTTAAGATTTCAGTTACCCCAAAATTTATCTATAGATTCAACACATTCTCAATCAAAATTCCAGCAGCTTTCTTTTTGGTAGAAATTGACAAGATGATTCTAACACTCAGATGAAAATGCAAAAGGATATTGAATAGCCAAGATATCTTTGAAAATAAACATTTGGAGGACTAACATTACCTGACTTTAAAGCTTCTTATAAGCTACAGTTATCAAAACCATGACAAATTTTCTTCAAGATAAGGGACAGATAGGTCAATGGAACATAGAGGGTATAGAAATAGATTTATATATATATTTAATTGAGTTTTGGTAAAGGTACAAAGGCAATTCAATAGGAAAAATAAGAAGATTCTTTTCAATAAAATAGTGTTATAATAATTAAATATCCATAAGTTAAAAAGTGAACTTCAATCCATATATCACACCATATACAAAAACTAACTCAAGATGGATTACAGGCCTAAATTTAACACCTAAAACCATAACTGTTCTGGGAGAATACAGAGGATAAAATCCTTGTGACCTTGGATAAGGCAAAGATTTCTTAGGTATGACACCAAATACATGATGCTTATAAGAAGATACTGATAAATTGGACTTCACCAAAATTAACATCCTTTTCTTTTCTAATAACTTAGTGAGAAAGTAAAAAGAAAAGCCACCACTTTGAAAAAATATTTTTGATTCTTATACCTGATAAAGGCCTTTATTCTAGAATAAATTAAAAACTCTCAAAATGTAGTGATAGAAAACAGGCCGGGCACAGTGGCTTACGCCTGTAATCCCAGCACTTTGGGAGGCTGAGGCGGGTGGATCACGAGGTCAGGAGATCAAGACCATCCTGGCTAACAAGGTGAAAACCCATCTCTACTAAAAATACAAAAAATTAGCCGGGCGTGGTGGCAGGCGCCTGTAGTCCCAGCTACTCGGGAGGATGAGGCAGGAGAATGGTGTGAACTTGGGAGTTGGATCTTGCAGTGAGCGGAGATCATGCCACTGCACTTCAGCCTGGGCGACAGAGCAAGACTCTGTCTCAAAACAAAACAAAACAAAAAACTTAGTAATAGAAGACAAATAGCTCAAATTATTAAATAGGAAAAAAACCCAGATTCTTCACTAAAGAAGATATGTGCTTGACAACATAAGCACATGAAATAAGGTAAACATCATTAGTCATTCAGAAAAGGCAAATTAAAACTGAAATGTGATACAACAACACACTTATTAGAATTATTAAAATTGAAAAGACCAACAATACGAAGTGCTGGCAAGAACAGAGAGAAAATGAAATTCACACATTCTGCTGGTGAGAATGTAAAATGCTACCATCACTTTGAAAACAGTTCAGCAATTCCTTAAAAAGCTAAACATACACCTACATGTGATCCAGGCTTTCCACTCCGAGATATTTATCACAGCAAATAAAAGCATATGCCCATATGAAATCTTTTACATGAATGTTCATAGCAGCTATATTTGTAACAGCCAAAGACTGGAAACAATTCAAATGTCCATAAATACATAATAATTATATATTGATAAACAATATGATAAACAAAGTATATGCATACAGTGCAAAACTACTCAACAATAAAACAAATAAACTTGATGCATGCAAAAACATCAGTGAAGATCAAAATTATCATGCTGAGTGAAAGAAACCAGACAAAAAGCATACCCACATACTGTATGACTCCATTTATATAAAATTCTAGAAAATGTAAGCTACTTTATAGTGATGGAAAGAAGATCAGTAGTTGCCAGGAAGTATGGGTGGCAGTGAAGGGTGTGGAGGCAAAGAAATCAAAGAGACATAATGAAAATTTTGGTGCTGATAGATATATTTATTATCTTGATTGTGGGATGCTTTCATAGTTATAATTACATGTAAAAAAATCAAATTGCACTGTTCAAATATGTGTCATGGATTATATATCAATTATACCTAAAAGAAACTGTTAAAAAATAAGCTACAGATTAGATATGCACATTTGGGTGATGAAACTACAAAGACAGTTAGATGATTTCCATAGAAATCAGGATGCTGATTATCCTTAGGGACAGAGAAGACGCTATTTTTTTGGGAAGGGCACATTGAGGGCTTCTGGAGTTGCTGATAAGGTTGTATTTCCTGACATGGTCATGGCTATTCAGGTGTTATATTTATCTTAATGCATTCAGCTCCCTACTTTTTTATATAGTTTGGATATTTCTCCCCAGCAAATATCATGTTGAAAGGTGATAAAATGTTGGAGGTAGGGCCTGATTGGGGGTGTTTGGGTTATGGGGGCAGATCCCTCTACCTCATGAATGGCTTAGTACCCTTCCCAAGATAATGAGTGAAGTCTTGCTCTATTAGTTCCCATGAGATCGGATTATTAAAAAGAGCCTGGCACCACCTTTCCCTTTCGCTCTTGCTCTTTCTCTCTCCATATGACTTTTCTTAATTTAGAAAACTTTTTCCAACTAGATAATTTGATATTTAAAAACTACACAAAGCATCATTTTCAGAAATATTCATAATAAAATATTTCTTTCTTTGTAATTTCCAAACTGTCTACAAACAGTATGACAATAAGATTTCATAAACTCACTGAAGATGAACAACATGAAATATTGAATAACTACCAACTGCTAACTAAAAGTTGTATCTGTGCTACAGTGCCAACTGTATAAAATAACATATGGAAATAGACAAGGTCTAAAAGGAAATATTTTGAGTAAGAATGCTTTTGTCCCAGAATTGGTGACTAGTGCTTAAAAGGTAGGAACAAGGAAAGATAAATTCCCCCCAATCTAAAACTCACTCAAATTTCTCTCAGCTTGTTAATAAGTTTCCCAACAGGTTCTCTGTATCAGCCCATTTTCAGACTGCTATAATAGAACTTCCTGAGACTGGGTAATTTATAAACAAAAGAGGTTTAATTGACTCACAGCTCTGCATGCCTGGGGAGGCCTCAGGAAACTTACAATCATGGTGGAAGGGAAAGCAGGCACATCTTACATGGTGGCAGGCAAGAGAGAGCATGTGTGAAGGAGGAACTTGCCAAACATTTATAAACTCATCAGATCTTGTGAGAACTCACTCATTGTCATAAGAACAGCATGGCAGAAATCATCCTCATGATCCAAGCACCTCCATCCCTTGACACAGGGGATTATAGGGATTACCATTCAAGATGCAATTTGGGTTGGACACAGAGTAAAACCATATAATTCCACCCCTGGCTCCTTCCAAATCTCACATCCTTTTTACATATGAGTGATCCGCACTGCCCTAGCAGAGGTTCTCCATGAGGGCTTAGCCCCTGCAGCAGACTTCTGTCTGGACGTCCAGGCATTTCTATACCTCCTCTGAAATCTAGGCAGAAGTTCCCCAACCTCAGTTCTTGACTTCTGTGAATCCGTATGCCCAGTACCACATGGAAGCCACCAACGCTTGTGGCTTGCACCCTCTGAAGCAACAGTTCAAGCTATACCTTGGCCCCTTCTAGCCACAAGGGAAGCTGGGGTGGCTAGGATGCAGAACACCAAGTCCCCAGGCTGCACAGAACAGTGGGACCCTAGGCCCAACCCACGAAACCATTTTTCCCTCCTAGGCCTCTGGGTCTGCGATGGGGGAGGCTGCCTTAAAGATCTCTGACATGCCCTGGAGACATTTTCTCCATTGTCCTGGTGAATAATATTTGACTCTGCATTGCTTATGCAAATTTCTGCAGCTAGCTTGAATTTCTTCCTAGAAATTGGGGTTTTATTTTCTATTTCATTGTCAGGCTGCAAATTTTCCAAACTTTTATGCTATGCTTTTTCCCTTTTAAAAATGAGTTGCAATCTCAGATCATCTCTCTCAAGTTTGAAGTTTCACAGATCTTTAGTGAAGGGGCAAAATGTCACCAGTCTCTTTGATAAATCATAGGAAGGGTGACCTTTGCTCCAGTTCCCAGTAAGTTCCTCATCTCCATCTGAGACCATCTTGGCCTGGACTTCATTGTTCACATCACTATCAGCATTTTGGTCCAAACTATTAAACAAGTCTCTAGGAAGTTCCAGACTTTCCCACATCTTCCTGTCTTATTCTGAGCCCTCCAAACTGTTCCAACTTCTGCCTGTTACCCAGTTCCAAAGTTGCTTCCACATTTTAAGGTATCCTTATAGGAGTACTCCACTTACTTGGTACGACTTTATTGTATTAGTCCATTTTCACACAGTTAGAAAGAAATACCCAAGACTGGGTAATTTATAAAGGAAAGAGGTTCAACTGACTCACAGGTCAGCATACCTGAGGATGCCTCAGGAAACTTACAATCATGGCAGAAGGGGAAGGAGGCATGTATTACATGGTGGCAGGCAAGAGAGTGAAAAATCCAGGGGAAACTGCCATTTATAAAACCATCAGATCTCGTGAGAACTCACTCATTATCATGAAAATAGCATGGGGGAAACCACCCCCATGATCCAATTGCCACCCACCCTTGTCACATGGGGATTATGGGGATTACAATTCAAAATGAGATTTGGGTGGAAAAATAAAGCCAAACCATATCACTCTGTAACCCCAATCATCACCCTAGCCAGTCCTTGCCTGATGGCTCCTAAAATACTAGAAGGCAGAAAGAGAGGAACTGATGATGATGATGATGTTGTAAGAGATATCATCTTTATTAAGAGAATCACCACACCCACCACCATCACAAAACTAACTGAGAGGAATCTTCAAGAGAAAAAGTTGTACAGGTTGGAGACACTTTGAAAATGAGGAGATGGGCTGACTACACCTGACAGACAGGTCACTGAGCTGAAATTAGCAGACCCACCCTGAAGTCTGTCTTGGTGCAGCCATAGGGGCACACCGGGGTATAGTGATAGCCTTGTCAAGAACTTGACAAATGTTCCCAGAGTGTTAGGGACATATATGGAGGTAGAATGTGGAACCTATCACTCACCTGGAGATTTCTTAAGATGAAAGGTTTGAGGAAGTAACCCTCTGCCTAGGGCTAAAAAAGAACTGTAGTAGAATGGGCTCAGAGTAAAATGTCCCTCATGTCCCTTGGAGGGCATGAAAGAGGAACCTAGTGTTTTTCATGGTTCCCTATAAAGAAGCACAGAGTTTGAAGAGATGAAGATGACATAGAAGACACCCTTAGATATCCAGGAAAGTATGCATCCCTTTAGTCCAACAGCGTAGAGTTGAGGCTGGGATATGGATAATATCTCATCACTGGATTTTCTAATACCCTTTGCACACAGGCAGATAACTAAGGTCTTGTCAAGAAAATGTAAATCACAGTGATGTGTGCAATTTCTGCCTCACTTTCTTAAGAGGAAGTTTCTGAGATTAGTCCTTCATTCTGTTCTCCTCCCTAATGGCCAAATAGCAGTAACCATAGAAAGCTTATATCCTGTATAGAGACATATAAATCCATGTGTATAAGTAACTGTGGAGCTGTATTGGAACACACACTGCACCACTATGCAAGAAGGAATAACCTTTTGTTTTGTTTGAACTACTGAATTTTGAAAATTCTTTATTATAGCTCTTTTGAGTATGTACTCTCTCTAATCCAGACAGCTTAAGTTATGGGCCAAAACTCAGATAGGATAATTGGACTACTGGCAGGATGCAAAGAAGTTGTAAATGCCTGCTCAGAATGATACATACTTTGGTATTTCTAGCAAAGTGAGTCCAATTATGGAATCAAACTACTGAGATACACATTTTCTTTTGAATATTCAAATATTATTTTGCTTCCAATTGGCAAATCATTATAAAATATCTCAGACACTTTACAGCAAACATATACTAAGTGCTAACTTGGTTTGCCCCACAAGGTTATAGAGAATTCCAGGGGGATAGTAGGGAGGAGAATAAAAATCTCCAGGGAGGATACCAATCATTAAACTGCGTTTTTGTGTTTGCAGAGCCAAGACATAGCTATGGGGGAATACCACTGAGGAGCATTAAAGAAACATCAGGCTGACTAATAATAAGAATTTCCATCCAAATCCATCTACCAAATCAAGTGAATCTTCAATAAATATAAATCCACATGCAGTAGTGTCTCTCTGGGGAAATCTAACATTTTCCCACCAGACAGGATTGTTCTGCATAGCAACCATTTTATGGGGAGGATGACTGTCTTTACCTATTGAGATCAGATCAGAATGTCAGCTATGCTACCAATCAAGACTGCTCTTCAGGCTAAAGGTAGTGCCAATTTGCCAAAAGGGAACATTCTCTTAGCCATACCACCAATCGGCAGGACATTACGAATAAGTTCAGCCAATATAAATGCAATGAAATCTCTTAATACATTTATAGAAAACGTCTTAAATTCAAAGTTCAGAAAAAAAGGCACACGATTTAAAGATGTTCTTTAGTAACAGGATACCCTCAGTAGGATTAGTGATTTCTTCAAGAATAATTTGTTTTATTATTATTTAGAGATAGTGAGCAGGAAATGGAGCTGTAACTAATTTTCTGAAGCCTTGCAGCTTTGAAATATTTTGTATTTTTAGCCAGGAAGCTCTTTTAGTAAAAAATAATAATAGCAATTATTTCAATGTTTTGAGGATCAGTTGGTATTGAAATGAAGATGAATGGTTCATTTGGTTCTTTATATTATTCATACCTACAGAAGAGTTTCTCCTTTGTGATTATCTAGAATAATATATTTTAAGTTTTCTAGACTCACCATTATAATGAAGCATTGATACTGTTGTCATATGCTGTGTGTCAACATGCAAATGGCTTGGTTTTTGTTCAATGCCAGTGAATAAAATAAAACAATTAATACAAAAAACTTTCTCTGGAAATCTCTCTCATCCTACTTACACCATGAGCACAATTAAAGTATTCAGTTAGGAGGAAACTAAATTGCACTGATGTGTTTCCTACAACACTGTTACAAAAATATGGTTCTATGTAGATTCTTAGTTAACTTGCCAGACAGAAGCATACAACCCAATGTGAACTTGAATTAGCATTTGAATTCACTTTTTGTTTTTCTTTTTGAGTTTTTGGCTTGTGTTTGTTTTTCACAACCTTGGTGGTACATTTATCTTATGTAAGAGCAGATGTCACTCACCTTCAAATAATAGAAAGTATTCCATAATATGCATCTTTCTATATGTAACATTATGAAGGAAAAATATTTTTACAAAGATATTGGGCTCATTGTGTACTGAGAACTCATTAATTTTCCCAAACATTTAGTTATGTTTTTATTGATTAAGTGAGGATGTGGGCAAAAGGTTAGACCTCAAGCAGAGGCACAGCACAGCAGAGATTACTTATAAGGAAAACTAAATTGTATTCTGGAGGAATTTATCAGCACATATCAGGGTGCTGTGACACAAAGGTGTCAGCTAATGGAAGCAGTAATATTCACAACGTGATTTCATATTTCTAAAATTTGTAGTGGTATTACTAAACAATATAAGGAGCAGAATGACACTTTCTCAAAATTGGAACGAGAAGTTAAGAAGATTATTTGACTGTTAATTATACTATAATATTTTATATGCACTAATATTATCACCAGGTGTATATATCCTCCTTATCTGCCACCTGATAATATTAAAACCTTTAGGGTCATTGAATTGTGAATACTAAAAAGTGAGAATGAGTAAAAACAATTTTAGGCAACAGCAGAACAACGAAAAGAAATAGGAGCTTCAAAATTGCATGAATTTTGTCCTCACACAAAATTTTCCAAATGTAAATGCAACTAAGCATTTTTGTTCTTAATGCTTCATCTCTATAAAGCTTCCAGAAAAACCTTCATACATGACATGAGTTTACATATTTTAAAGTTTTTTTTCCTTTTTAAACTGAAATAAAATTTGTTCATTTGAAAATACTTAAAAGTGCAAATAAGCAATATATAAATTGAAAACCATCTCAAATCTCATCACCCACTTTGTTCAAGAAGATGTATGCTTGAACTCTCAGTTAGAAAGAAACCCTTTCTTCCACTCCTGGTTTTCTGGATGAATGACTCACCCATCACACACCTCTGTCCTCTATCTAAGCCTTCCTTCACTCAGTCTCTTAGGAGCGGAGTGACTGACAAATAAGAAAAAGTTGCCATGTTTATCTCAAATCCTCCTACCTCCAAGCTCTGAGGCCCTTCTGGTAGGGTGAGGGGAGTCACCGCCCTGGTCCAGTGCATACATCTACCTAATCTTGGGGTTTAATTCACAGGGCCAATAAGTCTGACACAAGCCACACCCTCCCATTGGACCATAATCAATACTGAAAGGTGATCCTAGAGTTACTTCTCTTAATTTTGTTTCTCAGCTTACTCAGAGCCCAGGAATACTAATAGAAGTGCCATTTAATTGACTCCCTAAGAGATTGAACTCTTATCTACCTTTTTATAATGATAGAAGTGAGTTTATAAATAACATAAAAACTTATAAACTGGTCATTACAGGCTAGAGAAGTTTTATAATTAGCCGTGCTCTGTAACCGTAGTTAAATAACAGAAACTCTACAGGCTTCTGACTCTTAATACAGGAGTTGGCAGACTTTTTTTTTATAAAGAGCCAAATAATATACATTTTAGATTTTTTGCACTATTGAGTTTTTGTCACAACTACTTATCTCTGTCTTTTTAGTGAGGAAACCTCCACAGACAATACTTAAACCAATGGGTGTGGCTGTGAGCCAGTAAAATTTAATTTACATAAATAAGTGGCCTACAGATTTGGCCTGCAGAAAGTAAACGGTTTGCCGGTTTGCCAACCTCTGAATATGAACTGAGAGAACAGAAAGACATGAGCACTAAAGACTCTGCCCAATACAATGTGGCATTCTATTTTAACTCCTGAATAAACTGATTGTTATTCTGTCCCTGGATTTTTCATTTTCCCTTTTACTTTATATTTTTTTTAGGGAAGTAGCTGAGTGAAATGTGACATTTGGGGTCTAAGAAATTAAATTGTAGCATATTGGATCCTGTCATTTCAAGAGAAATGAAATAACTTGGGCAATGCTGTAAAGCTGTCCTGTAAATAGTTCTGGGTCTAGCTGAGAAATTTAAACCCATGAAATGGTTTGTTGTCTGCTCCGTCTATGGGATGATTTGGGCCATAGGATGGCTGACATTTCGATGGCAGGGTCATTAATTTCAGAAATCTCCCAGTTAGTTGGCACTCACTCTTAGCAGATTGGACCTGGTAACACTGATGAAACAAGTCAGCTCTCCACTTCCCTGCTTTCATAGATAGGCTATTTAAGTCCAGTGACATCTTCCACTTCGTATCCTGTTTCCAGTCTCTGTAGAATAAACCTTTAGCTCACCCTAGTTTAATGTAGGGGTTGAGAAAAAGCAGGAGATATCAAAGAAAAATTGCATGGAACAAACTCAAACAGGGGAAAAAGACTTTATTCAAGACTACTGCAATAGGGGAAAGCGAATGAAGTTAGTTCCACTGAAACAGAGGACAGGAGGGTTTTTAAGCACTGAGATGAACTAGTGGAAAAATATTGGAGAACATCAGTATGAAAGGTTAACCAATAAAATGTGTTGAACACATTGTGTTATTCCTGAGTTTGCCAATGTTTTTCTCTATTATGAGGCCGTCTGTGTTTCCTAATGGGTACCCATTGAAGTTAGGCTCCTATCTTCCCCACAGAAACTGAGAGATAGAGGTGTTATCTTCCTTCAAAGGGATGATTCCCTGGTCTTTGAGAAACACATTCCTGGTTGTAAAACTAACAAGATGCAGGGAAAATATTTACATGCATTTCAAAGAGGCTTAAAAAGAATTTGCAATTACAAGTTTTCTGAGGTAAATGTTTTAAGAAAACAGAGGTACTACAGTTACAGCTAGAGTTAGAAAGGAGCCTATTTAAAGTCCAGTCAAGTGAGGAGAACATTAAGATTGTCTTGACCAGAGCCAATCAACTAAATTTAAACTTCCATAACCTTGGGAGAGTTATTTAAAAGCTTTACTATATATGTAACTGCCCATGTGTGAGATTTTTATATTTGTTTCTTGTTTATGTAAACAAATAAATAGTGAAACAAGTACATTTCTGTTTATTTTCACAACAGTTCATTGGTTGGTACTATCATCTCCATTTTTTAAAGAAAGAAATGAGAAAGAATAAGGTATATCCCAAGACTATAGCACTAATAAGTATAAAAAATCAAAATTTTATCCCACATATAATTCCATATCTTCTCTCATCACTGCACCAAGCTGTTTCTCAAAGAAAAAAATCATCCTGGGATTCTTCTAGAACATAAAGAAAAATAACAATCATGATACTGTAAAATCAATATTTCCCAGGTCTTCTGAAGATAATATAGAGCTGTTATAGAAATCATAGTTCTGTTTTACAGGCGGGTTTCTCAACCATGGCACTATTGGCATTTTGAGTCAAATAATTCTATGTCATGTGGAGGCTGCCCTTGTCCTGTATACTGTAGAATGTTTCACAGATTCCTGACCTCTACCAAATAGATTCCAGTAGCACCCCCGAGTAGGGACAACCAAAAAAAAAAAAAAAGTCTCTAGATATTGTCAATGTCTCTTGAGGGTAAGATATCTCCTACTGAGAGCCATTGCTTTAGAGGAATGTTCTTCTATAGTATTTTCAGTGATGGAACCCTTCAAACAAAGAAATATTTTACAGAACACAGATATTTAAAAATTAAACAAAGTAAAGAAGATGCCCTAGAAGACAGAGCTCTACTCAATTCATTTTGTTCTCCCCTTCTCTCACCAACCTTCTGAGATCCTTATACCAACATGACTCTAGAAACGGCTGCTCAAACAGAACTTACACCCTTCTCTTGAGATGTTGCCAGACATAGTTCTACAATACATTCTATCTACCTTTCGCCTCATCAAAGATAGATTTGCCGTTAGTACTTTTGGCAGGGTAGGTAAACAGAGCTATTATCAGATTGTTTTTGTTTTTAAAACCTTATCCAGTCCAGCAAAAGGATTCCAACTGTTCAAGAAAATGGCTGTTATATTCACTTGGGTGAATCTAGTAACTCATTTGCCACAGAGCTATTTCCAACGGTGATGCTCCCAGCATGCAATGGATCTGGCTCAGATTTCATTAAGGGCAAGATGGATCCTTGGCTCAGCTGGTCCCAAACTTAGTCTGCAGTTTATAAGCATTTTAGATGGAAATCTCCATTTTCTTTGTGGTTATTGTTTGATAATGGCTTTTTCTTTCATTACAATTTAAATATTCTACAACTACCTGTTTTACAAGGTGAAAAATCCATAGAGTAGGTGAGTTCTTATAGAGAGAATGTTTTACACTTCACCAGTCTTCAGAAATACTGGAATACATTAAATTTCACGCTGACTGGCTAAATCCAAAAAGGTCAATAGTGTTTAGTATTTGGTTATTTTTGTCCAAAGCTTATTCACATTACTAGACCCACACTGAATGCTCCTGTTGTAAAAATCATGTATTTTAAAGTACCTCATACAGACCAGAAAGTGAATATTGTGAGTAAAGACAAGACAGTGGTACTGCTTAGCAAAACGTGCAGTTTATGGGGTATAATCTGATGTAATGAAGTGTCCACGTTGACCCCCCAAAAGAGTTGATGCTAAACTGCCATGGTACCTGAAGTCATTAAAAGTTTAATTCCTGGAAGGGACAATGCCTTTAGCCACCAATAATTCAAAGTGAATGAATACACTCATTTTCAGTTTTTTCACTTATCAAATACTTGATAAAATATAACAAAGTTTGAAACAGGTGAATTATTTGTTTTGAGAGAAAAGGGACATTTATTAAGTTCCCACAGAAGTCCCAAACACATATCTTGAATAAAATTGAAAGTACCAGAACCTTTTCTTCTAAAGTTAGCACAATTAAGGGAAGACTTTCATTTATTTTCCTTTATTTTTTGAATGAAAAACTCTTAAAACAAATATCAAGTGGTCCAAGTTTGAGCCACTTTAAGAATTCTCAAGTATTATTCTATCATTGTTGTTATCCTAGAATAGGAACACTGAGTTGAAAGAGTGAAAGAAATAGAGGCTAATGTTCATCATAATTCATGACTAAAGCACAAAATATAAATTTGCTTTTGATAAATTTGATATGACTATTTTTCTGTAGCTACTTCCTTTTCTAAAGGTTTGTTGGAAGTTTTTCTTATTGTTTTTATCTATTTAAGTCCCAGATTTGAAACTATCAGTGAAACATCTCCTACTCATAACTCATAAAATCAATTATTCTTTTATTCACAATAATAAAGCTCACTCCTAGTGAGACCAATTCAGGCATACAATCAAGTCAAAATCTTAATTTTCCTATTAACCTCTACATCATCTTCCAACTATAAAAAATAACTTAGGCTATAATCATGACTCTCACACAACTATAAAATTAACTCATGTCAAAGGTTCTGTTTAACTTATTAAAGAGTCAATCAGAACAATGTCATAACTGGTTCAAAGAAAAATTCAAAGTCACATATACTGGCAGATAAGAAATGCTAAAATAAACTTACCATAGATGGAAAACTGAAATATTACACAGTGGGGGAAGGAGAATTGTCCATTGTAATTCCACCAAACAAAATGTATTAGTATGCCTATGAATAGGAATTATCTGCATCCCTATCAAAGTTGCAAAATAGCTCAAAGATAATGAAAGGCGCAGAGACCTATAGAATCAGATAACCTGGAAGAGTGTTCCTGGACAATACCGTATTTTCCACAGAAGAAAACTGGCAATCTTTTTGGTTCCTATTAAGTTCTTCCACAATATTTTCCTATACAAATATCTTTTTTCCTTTTCCAGACCAGCATAATAAAATCTGAATTGAGTATTCTCCTTTATTATGTTTTTAATGAAGGAACTAGGACTTGAGTTAAACAATTCAATGCTTTGCTGGCAACTGATATGAAAAGAGATTAGACAAGGTAAGAAATACTCCTTTTTCATCCGGACACAGTGAAAGAATTTATAATTTTGTCAATGACTCTTTTCCATTTCCTACTTAGCCACAAAGCAGACATACAGTTTTTGTATTTTAAAATGATGATTAATAAGTGTTGGCCTCAAAGTGCAGTCAAGTATATGAGTTATTGGTGTAAAATATTTGTGGAAATCAAATTCCTGATTTTGTCACATAGCTTTGGATCTAGAGGTAACCACATGATCCAGTTCTGCTTAATAAGATACAACGTCAATTATTTTAAGAGAATAATTCTGAAAAAGCTGTTGATTTTCTCCTAAAGCACACCACACATGGTGGGCCTTATTATTTAGTCTTTTTTTAACTACCCTAAATGAATATGTAATGGCTAAAGAGCTGGTAGCCATCTTGCCACTGTGATGAGACAAGCACAAGGATAAAAACTAATCTAAGGTAAGCATGACACAGCATGACACAGCAGAAAAATAGAATCAGCAGCCCTGATAGAATTGTTCAATAGCTGAGTCAATGCTGGAAGCAACTGCCAACATACAGATTTTTTCTAAAAGCAATTGTTTCTTTAAGCCACATTTATTTTGAATTTAAACTACTGTTATCTGCAGCTGAAAGCATCGCTTGGTGATACGTGTTGTCTTCCACAATGCATGGCTTTCTGTACTCATTCTACATAATAAAATCAAAATATTTCTTTCTGTACTCATTCCTACATAATAAAATCAAAATCTGCAACACAGCAATTGCGACTCATAACATTCTTAAAATTTGGTCTCTCTCTCTCTTGCCCTCTCTTCTTCTTCTTCTTCTCTCTCTCTCTCTCTCCATATATATATATATATATATATACACTCACACATAGAAAAATCATATTGATAAATCGGACTTTAAACATTATCTTGCAACTTGTTTTTACCTATTTTCTTTATAGTCTATAATTCTAAATTCTAAAATGTAAAAAACAACTTGTTTTTACCTATTTTCTTTATAGTCTATAATTCTAAATTCTAAAATGCCTACTATTCTATTAGATGGATGGATTTTCATGAGATTAGCCAATCTGCTATAGAAGCTTTGTTTCAATTTATTGTTAGCCATTTTAGTATAAGGCCAATCTTATATTTAATCTTTATAAGCATCTGTAAGTCTTTTCTTAGAATAAAGTTTTAGAAATGTAATTACTAGAAGAAAAAATAGGCAGGATTTTGAACCTATTAATACTTGTTATGAAATTGAGTCCCAAAAAGTTAAGGATGATTCTATAGGAGACTTCCATATCCTCTTCATTCTTACCAATAATGAATAATATAATGTTGTCATGTTACAATTAAATTCTCATTCTATTATATCCTTTAAAAAATCTGACATAACAAAAATCCCCATTTATTTATTACAATTCATTTAAAATCAGTGAATGTGAATATGATTTACATTTTTACAACATTTAATCCAAATGAAATCCAAGAACATATCTATTTTTGTTGTTGTTTTCATTCCATAGATCTAAAACATATTTTCTTTTGTTCATTCTTTGGAATTTTGTTATTTTTTCTTATTTCATACTTTAGCCTAAATTCTGTTTGGATATAAGCGATGATTTTTTTTGAAGAAATGGCCTGTTTGCCCTCTCACTGTCAACCTAGGTATTAATCTGATTATCTTCTCAGATTATAATTGAGAGGATTGATAGTATAAATTCAAAACCACCCTGCTCTCTGATAGCATTTGAAGTCCATATAGCCTCAGCAGAGTAACTTTTACCACTATATGCTCCATGCTTTGCCTGCCCCTTCTCCTGTGTATAATGAAACTATTATCTTGAAAATATCTTTGTTTGACCTCTGCTAAAGCATCTATAGTCCTAAGGGTGTATCCGTACTCTGACCTCTATAACGATCAGGAGTGAAGGATGGCATCTGAGTTATGTTTTTAGAAATATAAGGGTAAGGTCTAACACTAGAAGTTGAGTTGAAAGTATTTGTTGATTCATTTTGTTCCACTCTTAAGTTTTTAAAAACTTGCTTATCTCAAGACTCAACCCTCTGTGATCTTTAGACATGATAGGTAGTTTTCTTATAATTTATGTATTATCTTTAACATTACTGTTGGAAGTGCTCTCTCAAACCGAATCCTCATGAATATTTAGCATGGCTTCACTTATGATAAAAATTGGCTCCTATGCTTTGTTATTGACTTATTAGGACTCACTTTAGGGCATTCCTCTAAGTAAATAGTTCTTTATTAGCATAATAATAGAGCATTTGTATTGATCTCTTTAAATTTTTTTAAAATTTTTCTGACTTTGGATTTGATACCAAAGCAAACATGGCTAGGCAATGCTAGGTATCAGTCATTGTATATTCCCATCTTTGATCTTCCTCTTTCTATTAACTGGTGAATTTCAATCACCAGCTAACACAGAGCAAACACAGGGGCATGATAGCTGGGAAATAATTCAGCTTTTGGCCTTTTCCCCATTCTCTCCTGTAAATCAAAATAGTAAAATATCATGGTGATAATTAATTGTCCGTAAACACCTGTACATTGAGTCATCTACTAGAAACTTAATAGAGGAGTGTTTATAAGAAACCACTCCTCTTTGGAGAGATTTCCTTTATTTAAACACAGTAGTTTTTCAGCTCTAGGTGGTGTAGGCAACAAACTGCAGCCTAAGATAGATATTTATAATCTATGCTAAAGCAAATTGAAAGGAAGCCGGTATTAGCCAAGCTTTATAGATACTTATTGGCTAATTATTGGTTAAGATATTTACTGATTGTCACTTACAGGGGTTAGCAGGCTATCCTCCCACATACACTGGGATACAGGGGCCCTATCTTTCTTTATGATTACATTTCAAAAGGATAGGTCTCAGGTCCTTGAGAAAGACATTTTTGGTTTGAGAGAATTTATATCTCAAAGGAACAGAGAAAAGCTTTACAATCCCTTACAAGTTTTCTATAGTAAATACTCCCAGAAAAGAGAGGGGGCCTATATTAGGAACAAAGACATTAAAGTTTATTCAAGCTGAGGAAAATGTTAAGCCTGTCTTGGTCACCCTATGATTGCTATGGTTCACTCTGGTCTTATTTCTGACCAAATTAGAGATGGCAATGGCAATAGAGAAGTTCAGAGGGAAAATATATTAGCATTCAGAAACAAAAATGGGAATAAGGCAGTTAGAGTTCATATTAATATTCCCAAGCTCAGGACCCAAAAAAGCATGAATAAATATGGCAAAGATGAAGATTCAGATAACTAGTGGGAAATGACTTACCTGATAAAAACAGGCATCTCTTTTTACTGACATTAAAACCTTGCTTCAAGTTGATAGCCCCTTCAGGATTTATCCAGTAATGTATAAGGTGACTCTAGCCTGTTTCCTTGCTAATTACAAACAAATGACTCATAATTTCTGAATGAGTTTATTACAGACATTAATGGTTTAGTTTTATTATATGGAAAATGGCAACAATAATAATCCCTCTCCCATAGCCATTTTGTAATTAGCCCCTCAAATACATGAATGCCATCTCTCTAGCAAAATCACCTCAACTAATAAATAATTTATTGAAGACCTACCATGTACAAGTTACTATGTTGTGCAAGTTGCTATATTGTTAGGAGCAGAAAAGATAAAAAGTTTTATTAACACTCCTCAAATAATCTACAGTCTTATAGGAGAGATTGTACATATTACCAAGCTGGGGTAGTATGCAATATATGCCATAAATGTTTCCTCCCTGGAATCGGGGTGGGAGAAGAGAGGCCCTCTGTGTTGACTAGAAAGAAAGTCATGGAGAACATCATATTTAAGCTAGACTTTAAGAAAAAAATTCAAGGACATGAATAATGGCCAATAATCAGAGAGCTCATGTTATGTTTAAGTAACATCAGAGTCAAATTTCCTGAACTGTAGCACTGGGTATCATTTTAGTTAGTTCTGGCTGCTATGACAGAATGCCACAGACTAGGTGATTAAATGATAGAAATTTATTTCTAACTGTTCTGGTAACTTGGAAATCCAAAGTTAAGGTGTCAGTAGATCTGGAGTCTGATGAGGGCTCTCTTCCTGATTTGCAGATAGCATATATATATTGTTGTTTTTTTTTATACACACACACTACACACACAATATATATATATATATATTTAGGCTTCAACATATGAATTTTGAAATTCACAAACATTCCATTCAAAGCAGGTGTACATAAAAGGGATGCAGAGGCTAAAACCAGAAAAACACTTGGAGCAAAAATGTTAAAAGCCTGCCATGTTAAGAGGGATTTTGGTTTGTTTGCTTTTGTGTGTGTGTGTGTGTGTGTGTGTGAGAGAGAGAGAGGAGAGAGAGAGAGAGAGAGAGAGGGTGTTCAAGTTACAGGGAGTTTTTAAAGGTTTCTGAGCAATATTGTTGACTTCATCAATAGCATACACTGTAAAGTATTTATATTTTTAAAGTATGGAAGAGGGAGGAGCTTCAAAATAGCTGACTAGATGCATCTGGTGCTACCCTTTGCCAGGGAGAGGAACCAAAATAGTAAATAAATAATCACAACTTGAAGAGATTATTTAAGATGAAACAGTGGAATTCAACAGAGAAGTGACAGGAAGCACATAAAGCAAGGAAAGAGAGGAAAGTGAGGTAGCCTGTTCCTCAGGGATTGGTGGGGGGTGTGGAAAGGCTCCCAATTGCAAGGAAAGGACAGGGAGAGACCTCTCCAGTGATCCACATTCCTGCCACAGACTCCTATAATCCTATCCATGGAAGAGCCCTAGACCCTGGTGGGCCTGAAGACTAACATGTGGAGTTCATTGGAAACCACACAAAGGCATTGTTCTAGAGAGAAAGCTCATGCTGAGTCCCCTAGATCCCCAAGACGTAAGTGGTGGTAACATGGGGCCTTTTTTCTTTTTTTTTTAGAGTGAGACCGAGTCTCGCTCTGTTGCCCAGGCTGGAGTGCAGTGGCACAGTCTTGGCTCACGGCTCACTGCAACCTCCACCTCCCTGATTCAAGCAATTCCCCTGCTTTAGCCTCCCGAGTAGCTGGGATTACAGGTGCATGTCACCACACCCAGCTAATTTTTTTGCATTTTTAGTAGAGAAGGAGTTCCATAACATGGTGTCATTTTGAGAGCCCAGGTCACACAAAACTGTGTCCTGTTCTGCTGCTGGTGCTGAGGTGAAAGATGGAGGCAACAACGCCCACTGTGCAGCAGAGGGGCAGCCACATCCTAAGAACAAATTTCACTGCCCACAAGGTCTGCCACTGTTGACTGCTGTGGGCTAAGGTGCAAGCAAAGGCCACACCCTCTCAGCTGTGTGCCTATGCTTTTCCCAGGGAAAGCCACCCCACTTTTTCCAGTAGCAGGACCACACTGGTGCTGCTGCTCTCACCTGAGCATTATGTCAGTGGCCTGGAAACCACCCATCCTTGCCTATCATAGCCAGCCTCAGCATGCACCCCTTGCAGGCCTAAGGGGACCACCCAGCTTGGCTCCACACTCCTTAGTACCAAAGGACAGTATCCAAGGGTCTGAGAATTGCCCAGCCCAGTCCACCATGGTGGCACCTGAACACTCCTTCTGAGGTCAGAGGTCAGACACATTCAACCTGCCACTACTCCCACAGCTGGAGAACCCACTGTAAGTGCCACCTGTGGGTCTAGGGACAGACCCATCCACATCACAGCCACCACCAACAACAGTGCAAACCACTTGTATCCCAAAGCGTTGTTCCATCACTGCTACTGCAATCACTGATGCCACGCCTGCTGCCCAGGGACTTGAGAACCCACCCCTCCACCAAGCCCACTGCTGTCATTGCTGGCACCTGAGCAAGCTACCTGGAGGCCCAATAATTGGCCTGCCTGGACCTGCTAACATTGGTGCAAGTGTATGCTAACCTGGAGCCCAAGGACAGGTATGCTAAGCTCACCACAGACACCACTGGGGCCCTAAGACTGGCATACCTGGTCCTAGACCCTAACAAAACTTCACCACAGTCTTCATTAATAACAAAACCCTAAACTACCAGAGAAATCACAGATGCCACTGACACTGTTTACAGTATAAGAAATTATATAGAAACTCCACTACTGCACTCACCCAAAATCAAAAGCCAAAGTGCCCCACACAACAAACACCTCAGATACACCTTCACAAAAAAGTTCTCTCTTATGAAAGCGAGTTCAAAATATTGAAAGAGATGACCGTTACACTAGATGTGCATATATCAACATAAGGACACAAGAAACATGAAAAAGCAAAAAACAAACAAACAAAAGACTTGTCCAAAGGGACAAAATAATTCTTCAGCAACAGATTCTAAACAAAAATAAATTCAAAATATTGATATCAAAGATGCTCAGTAATATACAAGAGAATTATGAAAAAATAATGCAGAGATTTAAAAAATATCATGGCAGGAATGAGAAATGTACAGAAAAGATAGATATCAAAAGAATAACCAAGCAGAAGTAAATCTAGAAGTAAAAAATATATTGAACAAAAAACAAAATACAAGTGAAAGCTTCAACAGTAGACTAGATCAAGCAGAACAGAATCTCAGAAGTCAAAGACAGGTCTTTTGAAATAACCCAGTCAAACTAAAATGAAGAAAAAAGGAACAAAAAGAAATAGGCAAATTCTATGCAACATGTGAGAAAACATAAAGTGACCAAACATATGAATTATTGGTGTTCAATAAAGTGAAGAAAAAACTAAAGGATTACAAAACCTGCTTAATGAAATAATAGATGAAAACGTCTGAAGTCTAGCCAGAAATTTAAACATCTATTTACAGGAAGCTAAGAGATCGCCAAACAGATACAATGCACAAAAGTCTGCTTCATAGTACATTATAGACAAATTATCTAAAGTCACAGACAAAGAGGGAATTCTAAAAACAGCAAGAGAAAAGCATCTACTTACCTATAAGGGAACCTCCATCAGACTATTAGCAAACTTCTCAGCAGAAACCTTACAGGGAAGGAAAGGATGAAATGATATATTAAAAGTGCTGAAAGAAAAAACTTGCCAGCCAAAGATATTGTGTCCAGATACTATATCCAGCAAAAGTACAATTTATAAATGAAGAAAAAATAAAGTATTTCCTAGACAAGCAAAAGCTTAGGCAATTTAAACCTACCAGACCAGCTCTAGAAGAAATGCCAAAGGGAATCCTAAATCTGGAAGCAAAAGAACTACATCTAGCATCACAAAAACCCACAACAGTATAAAACTCACAGATAAAGCAAAAACACAAATCAGGCAAGGAAAGGACTCAAATGATACTATTATAGTATACCACCAAATCACAATGACAAACAATAAGAAAAGAAGAAAGGAATAAAGAATAACACAAAACAAAGTCCTGGAAACATACAACCTACCAAGAATGAATCAGGAATAAACACAAAAACCTGAACAGACTAATAACAAGAAATAAGATTGAATCAGTAATAAAGTCTTCCAAGAAAGAAAAACTCAAAATTGGATGGATTCACTGCTGCTAAAAGAAAAAAAAGGGGGGATTAGCTTCAATATTCCTCCAACTATTTTTTAAAAATTGAAGAGGAGAGAATATTTTCTAACTTGTTCTGTGAGGCCACTATAACTCTGATACCAAAACCAGACAAGGAAATGATTAAGAAAACTGTAGGCCAACACACTTGATGAATGTAGACACAAATATTCCCATGAAAATACTAGTAATTGGAGTTCAACAGCATATCGAAAAGATAATATACCATAATGAATTCAGATTTATACCAGTGATGCAAGGATGGTTCAATGTACACAAATCGATAAATGTGATATAACACATCAACAGAACGAAGGGCAAAAACCATATGATGATCTAAATGATGCAGATAAAGCATTCAATAAAATTCAACATCTATTTATGATAAAACCTCTCAACAAACTAGGCATAGAAGACACATGCCTCAAAATAATAAAGGTTATATGTGACCAACCCATAGGTAACATCAGAATGAACAAGGAAAACTTGAAAGCATTTCCTTTAATAACTTGAACAGGGTAAGGATGCCCACTTTCACCACACCTATTCAATAAACTATTGGAAGTCCTAGCCAGAACAATCAGGTCAGAGACTAAAATGAAAAAGTATCCAAAATGAGAAAGAAGAAGACAAAGTATCCCTCTTTGCAGATGGCATGATCTTATGTTTAGACAAACCAGAACACTCGACCAAAACCTCTTAGATCTAGTAAACAGATCCCATAAAGTCACAAGACACAAAATTAACATGTGAAAGTCAGTATCATTTGTATATACCAATAATAAAATAGTCAAAAAAATTATAAAGGCAATCTCATTTATAATAGCTACAAAAAAACCCACCTAGGGATAAATTTAACTAAGATGGTAAAAAATTTCTACAAGAAAAAGCACAAAATACTAATGAAAGAAAGTAAAGAGGACAGAAACAAATGAAAAACAATCTTATGCTCATGGATCAGAAGAATTAATATCACTAAAATAGCCACACTACCCAAAGCAATCTACAGATTCAATGCAATCCCTATAAAAATACTAATATCATTTTTTTCACAGAAATAGCAAAAAAGAATTCTAAAATTCTAATGGAATCAAAATAGTGTCTAAATAGCCAAAGAAATCCTGAGCAGAAAGGACAAAGTTGAGAGCATCACATTTCAAAATATATTATATGGCTACAGTAACCAAAAGAGTATGGTATTAGTACAAAAGCAGGCACATAGACTAATGAAATACAATAGAAAATCCAGCAGTAAATCCACATATTTACAGCCAACTAATCTTTAACAAAGCTGTCAGGAACATATGTTGGGGAAAGGATATGGTCTTCAATAAATGGTGCTGGGAAAACTGGATAACAACATGCAGAAGAAAAAAACTAGATTTCTATCTCTCATCATGTATAAAAATCTACTGAAGATAAATTAAAGACTTAAATGTAAGACTTGAAACTACACATCTACTAGAAGGAAACCTAGTGAAAACTCTTGGACATTGGTCTCTACAAAGATTTTATAGCTAAGACCTCAAAAACACAGACAACAACAATAAAATAGACAAATGAGACTATATTAAACTAAAAAACCTTCTGCACAGCAAAATAAAAAAGCAAGAGAGTGAAGAGACAACCTCTTCAGTGTGAGAAAATATTTGAAAATTCATCTCACTGGAAACTAATAGCGAGAATATATAAGAAACTCACACAACCTAACAGTAAAACAGAAATAAATCCATATTTCTCAAAAGAAGACATACAAATGACCAATAGGTGTATGAAAAAATGCTCAACATTACTAATCATCAGAGAAATGTAACCTGCAATAAGATATCATCTCACCTGTTAGAATGACAATTTTTTAAAAAGACAAAACTATAACAGATGTTGATGAGGATATGGAAAAAAGGGAACTCTTGTACACTATTGGTGGGAATATAAGTTAATATAACCATTATGAAAAACAGTATGGAGATATCTCAAAAACTAAAAGTAGAAGTGCCATATGTCCCAGCGATCCCACTACTGTTTATTCACCTATAGGAAAAGAAACCAATATATCAAGGGATACACTCCTATGTTTACTGTAGCACTGTTGACAAGTGTTGACAAGCCAAGATATGGCATCAACCCCAGTGTCCATCAACAGTTGAATAAAGAAAGCTCTTAGAACTAATAAACAGATTCCATAAAGTCACAGGACACAAAATTAACATGTGAAAGTCAGTAGCATTTGTATACACCAATAATAAAATAGTGAAAAAATTATACAGGCAACCTCATTTATAACAGCCACAAAAAAACTCACCTAGGAATAAATTTAACCAAGGTGGTAAAAAAATTCTACAAGAAAAAGCATAAAATACTAATGAAAGAAAGTAAAGAGGATGGAAACAAATAGTCTTCAACAAATCATACAAAATGTAAGTTAGGTAAAGGACACCATATTCAGTAAATAGTGCTAGGAAAATTTGATAGCTACATGTAGAAGAATGAAATTGGATCCCTATTTCTCACCAATACAAAAATTAACTCAGGATGGATTAAAGACTTAAATCTAAGACCTGAAACCATAAAAATTCTAGAAGAAAACCTAGGAAGAACTTTTCTGGACATGGCCTAAGCAAGCGATTTATGACCAAGACCCCAAAAGCAAATGCAACAATAACAAAAATAAATAAATAGGACCTAATTAAACTAAAAAGCTTCTGTACAGCAAAATAAAAAACATCAAAGTAAACATACAACCTATAGATTGGGAGAAAATATTTGCAAATTATGCATCCAACAAAACTAATATCTAAATTCCACAAGGAAATCAAATCAGCAAGGAAAAAACAAATAATGCCATTAAAAAGTGGGCAAATGACATGAACAGACATATCTCAAAAGAAGATATTCAAATGGCCAACAAATATATGAAAAAAATGCTCAACATCAGTAACGATCAGGGAAATGCAAATTGAAACCACAATGAGATACCACCTTTCCCCAGACATAATGGCCATTATTACAAAGTCAAAAAACAATAAATATTGGCATGGATCTGGTGAAAGGCAATGTTTTTACATTGCTGGTGGGCATGTAAATTAATACAACCTCTGTGGAAAACAGTGTGGAGATTTCCCTCAGAAATGAAAGTAGAGCTACCACTGCTGGGTATCTACCCAAAGGAAAAGATGTCACTACATCAAAAAGACACCTGCACACATGTTCATCTCAGCACAATTCACAATTGCAAAGATATGGAATCAAGCTAAGTGCCTATCAATCGATGAGTGGATAAAGAAATGTGGTGTATTTATAGCATGGACTGCTACTCAGCCATAAAAAAGAATTAAATAATGTATTTTGCATCCACTTGGATGAAATTGGAGGCAATCATTCTAACTGAAATAACTCAATAATCAAAAAACCAAATACCATATGATCTCGCTTACAAGCGGGAGCTAAGCCGTGAGTATGCAGAGGCATACAGAGTGGTATAATGGACACTGGAGTCTTAGAATGGGGGAGGGTAGGAAGGGAGTGAGGGATGAAAAACTAACTATTGGGCACATTGTACACTACTCAGGCGACTGGTATACTAAAATTCCAGACTTCACCTCTATACAGTTCATCCACGTAACCAAAAACCACTTATACCCTGAAAGCTACAGAAATAAAATTTTAAGAGAGAGAGAAAATGTGGTATATATATAAACAATGGAATACTACTCATTCAAAAACAAGAAAGATATCATCTTTTTTGTAGCAAAATGGATGGAACTGGAGTCATTATGTTAACTAAAATAAGCAAAGCACAGAAAGACAAATATCACATGTTCTTACTCATATGTGAACTAAAAAGTTGTTCACATGGAGACAGAGGTGGAATGACTAATACCAGAGACTGGGAAGGGTGTACAGGTGGTAGGAGAGCGTAATGAAGAGAGTTTGCTTAACTGGACAAACATTGAATTAGATAGAAGAAGTAAATTCTAATGTTTGATAGCAGAATTGGGTGGCTATAGTTAACAACAATGTATTGTATTTTTCAAAATAGCCAGCAGTGAGGACTTCAAATATACTCAACAGATAGAAATGATAAATACTTGGGTGATGAATACTTAAATAACCTGAACTGACCATTACAAATTCTATGCATATAACAAATTTCACATGTACCCCATTAACATCTACAAATACTATGTATCAAAAATATAAAATAATGAAATAATAAAGTATGAAAAATTGATTCTTTGAGGCAGTAATGACTTATAGTAGGCTAGTATCAGTGAAAATTTAAGGACGTAGTGGACTTAAGTTATTTGAAGGAATCCCCATGAAACAGGATAATCAGGTGGATGAGCTATCTTTGGCTCCACATAATAAAGTGTATTTTGTCACAAAAGTTGATATTAAAAGTTTCCATTAAGTCAAACTACTGTTTAATGTTCACATATCGAAACTTTGCATAACTGTTTCTATAACTTTGGGTCAGATAATTTTATGACAATCCTTTAAAATTCATGTATTTGGATTCAAAGCAGCTACTGCTTCTTTTCTATTGTTTTGGAAACATAAAAGAATTAAAATATAATTTTTTAAAAATATCGAGGGTTTTGTTTTTGTTGTTTTTGTTTTGTTATGTTTTGTTTTAGAGTCCGGGTTTGGGGTTTTGCTTTGTTGCCCAGGCTGGAATGCAGTGGCACAATCATGGCTTACTGTAGCTTTGAACTCCTGGGCCCAAGTGATCCTCCTGTATCAGCCTCAGAAGTAGTTGGGACTACAGGCATGTGCCACTATGCCCAGCTAAAAATACCAAGTTTTTAAATCATGAAAAAACAATCCATATTTCAAATTTGATGCTTCCGTATTTCAAAGACTTCTTTTTTTATTTTAAATGGTTCTATTTTAATACTGCCAATCTTCAGATTTTTGTATTTTGAAATTTTTCATACTTTGTACAGGAAACAGAAGTGAAAGTTTGAAAAATATAAATTTTAAGAAGAAAAATACAATGTTAAAGATTTCTGCCTTGTGCTCTGCTTAGTTCAACATACACAAAGATAAATATGAATGCATACTCTCTCTCTCTCTCTCTCTCTCTTCCCCACTCTCTCTGTCTTCATGCAAACACTTCCAAAATTCCAGTTAAGAGGGTGTTTCAAGGGAATACACGAGACGAGCTGACAGATCTACTAGAATATCCATTTCTAATAAATGTATACAAAGTGGTCTCCTGAGAAATATTTTCAGGATCCATTTGGCCTGGAATTACGAATTATTTTGATAAATATCTCTACTTAGTGAGATTCATTGAGTCAGTATGTTGCTTCAGCTTTTGTTATTTAAAATTAACCATTTTATTCCAAATTGCAGTCTAAAATTCTAAAATCATTCTAATGTAAAATTCAATTATTTTGGCTACCAGAAGTTTCAACAGTCTTACATTTAATTAAAATTTGTATACAGACACATGTATTTTCAGCGTAGCATACCACCTAACTGCTTGAAGGAATCTCAAGTAGCACTACCAATTACTTCATCAAATCAACTAATAATCTGCTGAAAACCAAAAATAACCATATAAGTAATGAGATAAATTGCAAAATTGGCCACAGTCTTTCTTCCCTTCCTTTGCACTGTGACTTCGGTGATCTATCTTCTCAAAAAGACATGGAGTCTATTTCTCACTCTTTGAATCTCATTGGGTGTGGGCACTTGCTTTGGTAATAAGAATGCGGCAGATTGCAAAAATTTTCTCCCACTCTGTAGACTGCCTGTTCGCTCTGATGATAGTTTCTTTTGCTGTGCAGAAGCTTTTTGGTTTAATTAGATCCCATTCGTCAATGTTTGCTTTTGTTGCAATTGCTTTTGGCATCTCTTTCATGAAACCTTTGCTGCAGCCTATGTCCAGAATGGTATTTCCTAGGTTGACTTCAAGGGTTTTATAGTTTATGGATTATCCTGTGTCATGGGGATTCCACCCTTCAAATAATTTAAGTCCACTAAATTTGTTGGAAACTATATTTTTCTGATCTTACTTACATAGCAAAATTTCTATTTAAAAACAAACTTTTTACTTCTCAATAGTGATCATTATTGTTCCTATCTGAGTAACTTACAAAGGATGTAATTATAAATTACATAAAAGATAGACCAATTGTTTTTATTTAAATGATGTCCACATTTTATAGAGAATGGCAATATTGTTTCTTCAGTTTAGATCACTCCATCTAATCAAATAGTACATAAACACACCGATGGGAATGATACAACAGGTTCTAATCCTAGTTCTAACAAGGACAGACTAAGATAATAGTCAATTTCTTTTCCTTCTGTTGTCTCATTCATGAAAGAAAGAGAATGAAGCCTCCTCACTAGTCTTTGAGGGTGGCTGTCAGGATAAGGTGAAATGGTACATCTTCAAGTACTTCAAAAAGCATAAAGGGCTATGTAAATGTAAGGTAACGTCATTATTACATCAGGAGAATAGACTCTCCTAGGCTGCATAAATAAACAGAGACAGGAGAGTTAGTCCCTACTTAAAAATTAATCACTTTAGTGTGATACAAAAAGCACTTTCTTGCTCTCCCTGGGAAGTTGAGGGGAGACCCTCTGGTGGGCCCTCCACGCATTTCACAATAAATCTTGCATTTGATTAATCAACTATGGGCATTTAAAAAGGCCACCTGTTTTCTAGTTGTTGCTTAAAATGAAAAATGCTGCCCTAGGTGACTACTTTCTGATTAATCTGGATATTTACTGCACTATTTCTCACATTATCATCAATCCACACAAATATGTAAAGTCAAAAGAGGCTTATAAAAATATTATGCTCAGTAAAGACAACAAGAGGGAATGGAGTGGCAGAGAGATAGAAGTAGAGGCATAGAAAACGATGAAGGGGAGATAAGTGTCTGGAGGAGTAGAATTTTCAAATGCATTTCTTCTGGCAAATCATGATTTTTTAGGAGAAAATCAGATAACCCCTTGTTAACTTTGTGAACTTCATAATGACTAGATCTGTTTATTATTCTTTGGTAGATCTACTTACCTCAGAATGAAGTCCTGATAAAATTAGAGTTTTAGGTATCATGTCCACATGGACCATTTTTCTTTGTCTTATAATATGGCTTCACACTGAGCAGGGCCTCTAACCCCAACTAGCTATGGCAAAAGTATGTGGTATGAGTCCCAGTGGACTCATAGTGGAATAATAAGGCCTATAGTGGAATAAGCAGTCACATAAAACAGCTATGAAGTTTGTAAGACCTGAAGGTTGTGCTGTCACATATATTCTCTCTCTTGTTCTCTCCTCCCTCCTCTCTCTTTTCCCTCCCTCCCCCCTCCCTTCCTTCCTTCCTTCCCTCCTTCCTTCCTTCCCTTCCCTCCCCTTCTCCTTCCTTCCTTCCTTCCTTCCTTCCCTTCCTTTTCTTTTCTTTCCTTTCTTTCTCTTTCTTTCCGTTTCTTTTCTTTTCCTTTCTTTCAGTCTTGCTCTGTCCCTCAGGCTGGAGTACAGGGGTGCAATCTGGGCTCACTGCAACCTCCCACTCCTGGGCTAGAGAAATTCTCCTGCCTCAGCCTCCCAAGTAGCTGGGACTACAGATGTGCGCCACCACACACAGCTAATTTTTGTATTTTTAGTACAGACAGGGTATCACTATGTTGGTCAGCATGTCTTTAACTCCTGACCTCAAGTGATCTGCCCACCTTGGCCTCCCGAAGTGCTGGGATTATAGGTGTGAGCCACTACACCTGGCCCCTCGCCTTTCTTCCCCTTCCTCCCAATCCCTTCCTCCCAGCTTACTAATGCTCAAGATTCCTTGATTCCCTTTACAGAGGCCAATCTTTTGGGACACAGTTAAAATAACACTTCAAATTAAACTGCCCCTGAGTAAGTTAACAGAAATTCATTCTAACAATTGTTTAAGTGATCACTAATAACTCCTTCCTGAAAGCAGGAGGCATACAGGAGATTGTTAGGTATCCTGATGGGGAATTGAGAGAAGGACAATGACAGTAAAAGAATGTCACCAATTTTTATTTCAAAGATGGACTTAAGAGACTTCACAGTTTGGGCAAGGAATTGCCCTACCTAGGCGGTGATATGGTTGGATCAAATAAAACAATTTCCAGTACAGGAACAGCAAGTTGAAGGGAGTATGCTCCCAATGGTGGATCTCTCTAGCCACTTTGGTAGACAGCACCATGTGAAGTTTAGCACCTTCTGGTAGGTGATTTACTGTCCAGTCATTGCATGGCATAGACTCAGCCCTCACCCTTCAAATCCAATTGATTAAAAGTTTGCCTTCAGTTACACAGAATACTTTCAATTCATTTCATGAAGGAATCAGAGCTGGAGAAAGGAAAAGTCAAATCCTAAATTGGTCTAAAAAGCCAAATCACCAGCAGAGGATTTAAAGAAGTAGAAGACAAGGTCCTCTGAGGACATTTGGTGTGAAATGATCTGGAGCAGATCTTCTTACTCACAATAACCAATTACTGGCTACACTGCACTCTTCCAGCAGATAGTATCAGCAATTGCAGTTACTACAGGATTCAATCATTTCAGCAGAGACACCAGGATGTGCAATGGGTGCTGATTATGGTTGGCATGTGAATGGAATATTCTTCTCACACATGACTAAAGATCAATTCCAAATTCAAGGTGTGGAGGTCCTTGGAAATAAATCAAAAGCAAGCAAAAACGTCCATCTTTGTTAAAATTTTGATAACTGGACCACATCTATCATTTCTTGTGGCAGCTCTGATAGCAGCCAATTAGAAGAAAACTCTTGCCTTCCTATTTAGTGCATCTGAGCAGTAATCTGAAGGGTAATTACACAAACCCTATGGTGAAAGTTTAGCTAACAAGCTTTTTCTGCAGAGTAAAAAATTTATTATTTTGCTTGTGGCAAGGTCTCAATATGAAATCCAAAAATTAATCCCATGTATTCTGTGGTTGAATTAATATTACCATTTGAAACTGTAATTCTGCCTGTGAAAGAAATAGCCGCTTTTCATTCACGTCCTGTGATATTTTGCCATTTTTAAAATTTAGCTTCACACTACAACTTTATGTAAAGCAGAGACTTTGGAGTAATATATTGACTGTCACTGCACTTCAAAAAGGGAACGATTAAAATAGACCCCAAAGAATTAATCATCTCTGCCTGCAATAAAATCTTACGTATCATTTTTGGTGTATACTGACATACTTTGAACCACATCAGAAAGTTCACCTGACAGAAAATAAGCAATATTTCTCATTAGATAAGTTGTTTAAAAAGATTTTGGAGATAAAAATTTGTTTACTTCATCTTCAGTCACTTTGATTCTATTACTTATTCTTCTTTATAATTCACATAGAAAAATTGGCTTACCTTAAAACCTGATTTCATTTGACATATAGATAACATTGAGTATAAAAGGCACTTCGGTCTGATTGGAAAAGTAAGAAGTTAGAAGATAAACCTACATCCTAAAGTTGGAAAGTTTCAAAAGAAAATAATAGAATGTTCTTGGGCTTCAAATGCTTCATCTGAAAAATGAGAATAATAATACCAAAATTACTGTGGAAGGTAAATGACAAAAAATTTCAAAACACATTTTAAAGTTAAATGTGCAATATGAGTGCTGATAAGATTGTATTTTTATTATTTAATGAAAGAGTATTTTTATGAAAAATGCAAAAAAGTATTCTCGTTTGTATTTTATAACTGGAACATGCTTCATGCTGGAGTTTACTAGTTAACTATAATCAATAATAAAAACATGTACAGGCTCTGCATTTATATATTGTATAAGAAAGAATTCTTTTAACAATTTGCATGCCACAATTATAATCTGAAAAATTTTAAAAAACACAATTTTACCAAGCTGTTCATGTTTGAATTAGACAAAATATGGACACCTTAGCCAATGGCAGTAATCATTAAGTTTGCCAAAGGCCTATGGGAAATCTCACATTGGAATTGTTTCCATGGGAAGTTTCTCTATATTAGATATTAACAGACCCATCAATCCAATCTTGTAAAGAACTTGACATGACTTATGAAGAAATGGTCACAGAATGGTGACATGGAAGCTGAAATACCCACTAAATGATGTCCATAGAAGGAGGGAAGGAAGGGAAATAATGGGAAGGAAAGGGAAGGAAAGGAAGGGAGGGAGGAAGGAAGGAAGGAAGAAAGGAGGGAGGGAGGAAGGGAGGGAGGGAGGGAGGGAGGAAGAAGGAAAAAATAAAAAGAAGTTACCAGGCATAAGAAAGTTGAAGCCATAAGAAAGCAAAGCCAGAGTCTGAGAAAGGAGTGGAGAGTTTAGTGGTTGAGAGCGAGAGCATGAACCATGAGGAGGGTTTACTTATTCACAGAAAGAAAACAAGAAGCGGTAGAAGGAGAGATGGAGACTTCTCATCACAGTGTGACAGTGTAAGGAACTATAGATTCTTGGTGCTTGAGGGACAAGGTAACATACTTTTGAAAACTGCAGCATATCATAAACCGTATCTACTTAAATTAGACTGTATGGCCTTTGAGCTAATTCCTTGTTCTTCATCACTGTTTTTCCCTCAGCTTCACAATTAGGCAATAATCTCCATAAAATGAGGCAATGTCTCCTTTCTTCTCAACCTACAATAACTTAGCTTGGCAAGATGGACCCTTGACAATGAGATCAACATTTTTTTACCTCAAAGTTAGTCCATTCAGTTGCCTCAAAGTTAGAAAACGAGAGATTCAGACATCAGATTTTAGCTTTGCCAAGACTATTATTTACCTTCTTCTCAGTTAAATTTTAAAATGAAATAATTACAACCTCAAAATATCTAATAAATTCTGAGTTGACCATTCAGGTTATGGCCCTTGCTCTTATTTTCTTCATTTCTGTATAATCTGAAGTCGCACCACTACCTTTTAAATACTAGCAAAAACAAATCAAAAGAACTAAGTTTTAAACTCAATTCCTTGTACCATCAACATGGTAATTATTCAGAACCAGCCATTTCAGAGGGGGAAAACATGGATTTAGAGGAATATAATATCTCATATGTATAACCCATTATATTAAACACTTATGCATACACTTATACATACACATGCTATTTTAAACCTCATTTTTCAACCATAAACGTGGTCAGATTGGGTCGTCTTTACTATCCACTTGTCAAATAAAGCAGTACAAGAAGTTTAAATGCTTCATCCAGGACCCCAGAACAATTCAACAGAAGTGGAACTAAAAGACAAGTGTTCAACTCATAGTCTATTTCCCTTTGTTGGTACTACATTTCCAGTCACGTCTGTTGCAGCCAAGAGGACTTTGGAAGAATTTCAAATATTACTGGTGGCAAGATAGTAGACTTAAACATGCTTGAATTATTGAAGGCAAGTGAAGAGATACTAAAAAAGATACAGCTCTGTGTGGAGAGAGATACAAGGCTGTGTTCTTAGAAATTTCCATCCCTCTAGAATTGGAGAACATTACACTAAGTAAAATAAGTCAGGTGTAGTTTGTCAAATACTGCATGTTCTAACTTATATGTAAAATCTAAAACCATTGAAGTTCTAGAAGCAAAGAATAGAGTGGTGGTAACAGAGGTTGGGGATGGAGAGAACAGGGAAGTGATGGCCCAATGGTACAAAATAGATTAGGCAAGAGAAATATATGTTTTCTTCTTCTGAGTTACATCGCACAGTGTGGTGAATATGGTTAAGAATAAAGTATTATACATTTCAAAATTGAAGAGAGAGTAAATTTCAAATGTTGTCACCACAAAAAAGTTAAGCATTTGAGGTGATGGTTATGTTAACTAGTATGATTTAATTACTCCACATTCCATTCATAAATGTTGACATTATTTTGTACCCTGTATAATTATAAGTTGTCTATTTACAACTAAAAAAGAAATTCCCATCTCTCTACTCTTTATATAACACCTATTGTGCTGTGAGCTGCACGTTCTTTAATAGATTAACCATCTCTGTCTCATAGGTTGTGGTCTTAATCCCAAGGCAGTCAATTTTAGGCCTGGGAACATTTTCTTAACTCTCTCTCAGGGCTTGCTTCCCAGGGGCAGGAAGAAAAAAGGATTTATTAATGAAAAGAGAATAGAGTGTTCTTTTCACAAAGATGTGACTGTGTAGGTATAGAACACAGCCCAGGAATCACAAATAACTACTGTGAACTGATGATGAGAAACCTTAGGGATCAAAATAAAAGGCTAAGCCACCATTCTAGGGAAAAAAATATCACAGAATAGTTTAAAAAGTAGACAGCAAGCATGAATTTTTCATTACTTTTGAAAGAAGCAGATGAATTCTATTGTGATAATTTCACTGTCTTTCAAACATATGAATGGATAAAATGGTTAATTTATTTTATGGGAGAATGATCAACTGTTATGAGATTGCTCTATGAACACTTCAATTTTAAAGATGCTAGATGTTTCTGAAATATTCCACCAAGTCAATCTGTGATGCACTGAACCTTCTTTGAACCATACTAGTCTTCAAATGCTTTGACCAGGATGGGTTGATTGCTCTCTAGTTGTGACACAAAACCGTTAACTTAGACCTTCTTTCATCAACAACTTGGAACTCACTTTCATCTCTCTGGTATTGGAAGCCCTGGTTTTTTTTTCTTTCTTGGATGCTTTCCTACTTTAGCTCAATAGCTTCCTGAAAAACATACATGGAAGGTAATTTTTAAAGATCTTTTATCACTAAAATATCTTTATTCTACCTTATACTAAGAATTGCTATCAGTTACCATAGGCTAGTCATGTTAAAGTGTTACATGACACCACACTTTATGTAGATATGAGTAATTCTGGTCTGAGTCTGTAATTCTCTTTCTCTTCTTTGCTTTTAACCAGTATTTTCTGGGAGACCCAAAACTTACTTTTTACGCTTTCTATTGAGTTTTTTATATTTTAAAATCATATTTCTATTCCCTACAGCTCTTGTTAATACTCTTTAATAGCAGCATAGCAACCTGTTCTGGCTTCATGGATGTATTTTATCTCTCTAAGAAAATTAATAATTTTCCAAGTTTTACAAATGCAATATCTGCATTTCTTTCAAATTGAATATTATTGTTTTGTTTGCTTTGATGTCTGACCTCAATATTAAAGGACTTTCTCAGTGTTTGGTGTTTCTTGGCTAACTACTGATATTTATGGATGGAAATTGAAAGTTAACTGAAAACCAGGAGTAGCCCATGAAGTCTGTTAATTGTAGGTCTTTCGAGAGGTGACTGAACTTTTATGCTGGAAAAACATGACTATACACATCTTTAGGTCCTTTCTCTTGGGCTAAGCTGATGCCAGGGCATAATAATAGCAATAAACACCTGGTATTTATTACATGCCAGAGTTCCAAGTACCTACAAGGTAATATTTTACTTAATCCCAACAAATTTATGAGAAAGGTACTGTTTTTATCCCAGTGTTATAAATGAGGATACTGAGATAAAGAGAAATTGAGTAACTTGTCCAAAGTCATACGGCTAACTACTAGCACGCAACCCAGCAGACTGGCTCCAGCATCTAGAACACCACATTGCCTCTTGTGTTCCCATTGAGAAGATATAAGCTCAGAGTTATATGGGTGAAAGGGCTAGGATTTCAACATTCTTTGTGTGGACAGTTTTTACTTAATCTCCCCGTGTTCCATAAACAGCCTTCAGCACTACTTGGTGTTGCCTCTTGTACTCATCCAGTACCGAATCTCTGTGTTTTACCCTTTCTAGAGGATAAATCTTGAGGCTTCTACAGGATCACAGAAAGTTGTCCCACTGCTTGGAGGGAAGATCTGAAGTCTAAAGACCTATTAAACAGATTTTTGACCAATCTTTTCATTATTACCACTATCTTCTCCTGACTTCCAGTGGATCTAGTGCCATGGATTCATGAGATGTGATGTGCGTGTGTGTGCAAATCATGGTACTTCACAGCTTTTACAATGGCCAGCTTAGAATTTAGATTTTCAGATTGGCCAAAGTATCTACCATATATTCTTTTGGTTTCCAGTTCCCCAAATTTTACCATCTCCTTTCCCATTTCTGAAAATCTTTTTTTTTTTTTTTTTTTTTTTTTTTTTTTTTTTGAGATGGAGTTTCGCTCTTTCTGCAGACTTGAGTGCAGTGGCACCATCTTAGCTCGCTGCAACCTCCGCCTCCCTGGTTCAAGCAATTCTCCTGCCTCAGCCTCCCATGTAGCTGGGATTACAGGTGCCCACCACCATGCCCTGCTAATTTTGTATTTTTAGCAGAGATGGCATTTCACCATGTTGGCCAGGCTGGTCTTGAACCTCTAATCTCAGGTGATCCGCCCACCTTGGCCTCCCAAAGTGCTGGGATTACAGGCATGAGACACCACACCCAGCCCTAAAATATATATATTTTAAAAATTCCGTTATTGTTTTAATGAGTTATTAGTAGGGAGCAGAGACAAACTTTATATCAAATAGCCTATTTCAACTGGAACTTAGTTATGTTTTTTCATTCAAAAACATATATTTTAGATGAACTACTCTCCCACGGCAAGCATTGGAACTTACCTTGTGTAAGCAAATTTACTTACAAGATATTACACCTGGAAGGGAGAATGATTATTTGCTGAGTAATCACCTGTACACCAGGCAATGGGAAAAGACAATTTAATTACCTTCACTTTTTAATGTATTCATTCAATAAATATTAATATGCCAGACTTTATGTATAAATTAAAATAAGCTGTGGGGAGATGCTGTCCTCAGGGGGCATTTGGCAATTGCCTGAAGACATTTTAGTTGTCACAACTGGGTGGGGGGTGCTACTGGTATCTATTGAGCATAAGCCAGAGATGCTTCTAAACATTCCACAATCCACAGAATAGTCGCGACAGCAAAGAATCATCTTGCACAAGATGTCAATAGCACTAAGGTTACGACATTGTGAAATAAAGTCTTGTGAAAATAATAACCAGTTGAAATTGTAAAGACCTGGTTTCTCCTAGCAGCACTGCTTTAGCTCCTCTGATATTTGTATCTTGGTTGCCTTTGATTTTATTTCAAAAAGGGAGTCTCAGATTGCATTGCTGTTAGCCTGTTACTTCATCTACAGGATGCTTCGGCTCAAAGAGGGAACGTTTTCCCAAATCCTTTACTTCTGCTTTTATCGGAATGAAGTAGAAGACTGCTCTCCTATAGCAAAAAATCTTCTACAGCAACAGCAATGAAAATCCAAAAGGGTGACGACCTAAAACAATCTGCCCCCAGCCTTGAGAATACTGGCTGGAAAGTGTGGGGAAGAAGTGACTTTGGCAAGAGTACTTCTGCTCACAGACAAAACAGGAAACAGCTTCCTCCCCTAAAGAAAGCCAGCTCTTCCAGGGAGTGTGAAAGCCTACATTACCTTTTGTGAATTGAAGAATTGGTCTCATTGTGCCAAAAACTTAAAATAGATTCCACAACTGAAGATTTCTAAAGTTGCTATACTTTTTGAAGAACATCTCATGGGAAAAAGTTTATTTAGGCAAAAAACAGACAGTTTTCTCCAGTCATAAAAGATTTACTGTGTGAGGGATTTGCTATACCAGAGACTGGAGATACTGTAACAAAATTCATCTGACACAAAAATGTACAACTACTTTCAAAGATAATGAAAAATTCATAGCTCAGTTTTTTCTTTAACAGAGTTGGTATCATTTTCAACTAGAGTAAGAAGGCATATGTTCTACATTATCTTCAGTTTTAATGTGGAAAAGAAAAGCGCTTTATTTTTCTGTGAAACTAGATGATAGTTCATTTCCCCATAATGACTTAATACTTCATCACTCTGTCCTGACCAACCTTTCCCTCCATTTTACCTGAGACTTTAAGGGAGTCCACATCTTTCCTATTCTGACCTCCTGGATGGGGTCTTCATCACTAGTTGTGTGCGTGCGTGCACATGTGTGTGCACGTGTGTCCTGGAGTGGGGAAGAGGCATGCATTATTTCTAGAATTCTAAAAGAACAAGTAACCAAGTGCTTTAAATTTATAGCTTTGTCCATGTTGCCCTGTTTCTCTCGGATTTTAAAATACGGGCTCATTATATTGACCAATTTTCACAATACTAACAGCAATTTTGAAAGTTGTACGGTCACTTTTTTTTCTAAGGAAAACTCAATTAAGGTAAATACTTCTATAATTATGTCATTTACACTTCACTTATTTTCTAACTTAACTATAAAAATGAATATAAAATTACCTTCTACTATCTTGTCTAAATCTTTATCTTTCTCTCCTAAATATACTATCAATATTGTGAGGGCCATTGCCCATTAGAATATGATAAGCAGTCGATTTTCTTCCCACAGAACAGATATTTGAAACAACACAGTGGGTTCTTAAGCAAAGTCTATTATTTTCTCCAAGCTGAACTTGAAAGTTGCCAGACCAAGCAGGAAACAGATTGGTGGTGTTTCAGTAAAGGCAAAGTGGTATAGAGAAAATAATACAGTCTTTGAAGTCACACAAGCCTGATTTCAAATCCCAGCTCTGCCATTTACAAGCTGGGTGGTCCTGGATAAATTACTTAACCTCTGTGGTCTTCAGTTTCCTCCCAACTTTGTAGGGTTATTGTGAGCAATTGAATTATACCAAGTTATAAGTGCATAGGTATTCAATCAGTGTTCATTCCCTTCTGTATCAAAGATTTATAATGGACTTTTCATGGAATTGTCTCTACCTATAATTATGTGACTGTGCCTTCAGATTATCAAAATTATATGAATTGTTCATGTGCCCTTGGTTTTGAATGTTCAACTCTGTATTGCAGGAATGCCTACTCAGTTGCTTGAATGGGTCTTTGGAGTTAATAAAATGGCTGTAGAATTGAAAAAAAAAATACTTAAATACTTAATCACTTCAAAATTTTAGCTAACCCTTTGAAAAAGAAATGAATTTTCTGGGATCTTTTATAATTCAAGTAATATACCTTTTCTTAAGATCTTTTGCTACTTAAGTGAACATGAACATTTTCCTAAGACATACTAAACAAATAAATATGCACATAAAATTGAAATATATAATTGTATTTTATGACAGTGTTGATATAAAGATGAAAATATAAGTATATATTCAAGCGTTTTCTTAAAACAAAAAAATTCATTTTTTTCTGATTTAAAAAATGAAAATATTTTCATGGGCCCCTAACAGTATCACAAGCCCTAGGCACTGAGCTAGCTTTGTCTGGTAGATAAGTTGGCTCTGACTTCTGCCATACTCTGTTGGTCAATGCAATCACAGGGCTTACTAGATTCAATGGGATGGAAAATCCAGCTCTACTTTTTGGTGGGTTAAAATCAAGGAAACATTTCAGAAGAGTATGTGGATGGGAGATACTGTACAATCATCTCTGGAAAATAAAATCTGTCAAAATGAATGTCCTTCTGAGAAACATGTGCCCTTTTGCTTTCTTTCTTGGAATATACATATATAATAACTGAAGATCTACTATTCCCAAAATCATTGAGAGGGCTTAAGGTAATATTTCCTGGTACTCAAGATTTTCAGGGAAATGTAAATCAGCCATACTCTTTTCAAAATTTTGCTATACAAATATAAAGATATATTGTATGCTCAGGAAATTGTTGCTGAAACAATTATAACTTTATAGATATTTTCAAAAAATCTAAGTGTGTTTATGAGAAAATAATTTCATAGGCAAGTCAAACATGATACTAAGGAAACTGATGTTACGTTGCTTCAATTTCAATGCAAAGTAAAAGCCTAATCAAGTAAACATGTATCCATACTATATCCTCAAATGAATAAAAGAGTTAGTATAACCCTTTTATTTTATTTTATTTTATTCATCAAATGAATAAAAGAGTGAGTATCCATGTTGGTTTAATGGACCTGACTGTTTTGGATGTATCTTGGTGCAATGTCCTGAGAAATTTAAGTCTCTCTCGTTCTCTGTCTCTGTCTCTCTCTCTCTCTCTCTCTCAGGCATGAGCACACATACACACAATCTATTATGTCCAGTTTAACAGAAAAAATAATTCTAAATAACAGAAATACCACATGTAGGTGACAAAGTGGAAATTCAGTATATTAAAGATTACCCTGGGTATTTTTCTCCCTCTTCCGTAGAAATACAGGGCTATTTTTATTAATGCATGGTAAAATACTAGACTGTGGTTGTATAAGTCCACATACTCAAGGCTATTTCAAAATACCAATTATAGCAGCACTGGGTTAGCTTGGAAGGCTGGAATGAACAGATTGTCTGGTCTGTGGAAAATTGATTTTACATGTATAAGACAAAAACTATTTAAGTCAAAATGGAGAGCGACACAATATCATACAAAATAATCATTTCAAGAACAGAACGTGTAAGAATAGACTAGATTCCTATACAATTTTTAAAACATCACAAAATATAAACTAATGTTTAAAGAGGTAACAATAATTTAGACACTAATTTTGGTATTTCAAATGTAGAAAAAAATTAGTCTTTTATCCATCCAGCACTCATTCTTTTGGAAATTTCACCCCACCACTGTTTGGAGAAATCACCAACCCTACTCACTCCCAGAATATGTTTTAAATTTAAGGTTCCATCTCATAGCCTTACCTCTACTGCCACAGAATTGATCTGCTGTGGAGCTTTAATACAATTGATTTTACTCAGGTATTTTATAAAATAATTCTCAGAAACTGATAATTACAATAAACAGCTACCAAGTACTGTATTATGTACCAAGTACTTTTGCCTATGTTAGCTTATCTAATTTTTTCAGTAGCCCTAAGAAGAGATAATGTTATTAGTCACACTTTACAGATGAGAAAACGGAGGCACAGAGAACTTACATACTTGATTGGGGTTACACAGCCAGTAAGTACAGTATTTAAACCAAGATTAAAACTCAGGCAGTCTAACAGCAGAGCATGTGTCCTTAGCTATTATGTTATTTTATCTTTAGGGCAGCAAATTTGGAAAGAGTAAACATGGCTACAGGAAAACTCCAGGGAAAATATTAATAATGATTACTTGTAATTTGTCTAAAGGGGTTAAGCTGATTACAAAGTTTCAAAAACAATGCTTATTATGATTAAATCCTTATAATTACAGATATAAACTGTAAAGTTCAAAGTTTCAAATACTTAAAGAACATAAATTACACTCTTTTTGAAGCTATTATGATATACATATCTGTCTTAGTCCATTTTGTGCTGCTATACAGGAATACTTGAAACTGGGTAATTCATAAAGAAAAAAGGTTTAATGGGTTAATGACTCTGACAACTAGAAAGTCCAATATTGGGCATTGGGTGAGAAATGCCCAGTCATAAACCTCCTAGTTTTCAGAGTCGCAAACCAATTAAACATTGAGCTTCTTCCACTCATGGCAGAAGGCAAAGGGAAGCTAGAGTGTGCAGAGACATGGCAAGGGAGGAAGCCAGAGAGAGAGGATGTACCAGGGTCTTTTTAACAACCAGCTCTCAGGGAGCTAATAGAACGAGAACTACTTTACCCCTGAGGGAGGGCACTAATCTATATATGAGGAATGTGCCCCCATGACCCAAACACCCACCATCAGGCTTCACTTGCAACCTTGAGATCAAATTTCAACATGAGGTTTGGAGGGGACAAACACCGAAGCCCTAGCAACACCATATGAGCTTTTTTATTGGGAACTTATCCACGAAAAAGCACCTTTTCATTTTACTGGAATTAAGGTAGAAATTAGTTTCTCAGCTGATTAGAAAAACTGTGTCTCACTGCTATAAAAGTAGCATAGAAATCTTCACTGTTCATTAATGGCAGATCTGTGTCTGATTACAGCCCTCACTAGGCTCTAAGATTTGGAGAACAGACATACTCACTTGTCCTCAAGGTTATCCAGAATAGAAACAAACTCTGGTTTCTAAAGGTGTCACTTTGAGAGTGGCCAGAAGCCTACACTTGTTTTGTCAATAAATCAAAAGCTTTGGTCTCCTGGGCTGTTTGCCCTATCCCTTTCTTGCTACTTTATTCTTCCTAAACAATAAATCAATAGGCCAATCCTACCCAATCCTAAAATGTTTCAGCAGGACAAAGAGCAGTGCATTTTTTGGTGCTAAACTTTGTGCTTCTTGCATGCTCTCTGGATACAAATAATAGAGCTCTCACTTTAATGTGTGGGGTTAAGAGAGAATACTTTCTAACTATATATGACACATCAGAGTCTATAAACTAAAGTTGCTTCTTTCCTTGAAATTGATCCTGAAACTCAAGTTGTGAAGTCATAGTGTAAAATAGTCTGTAAGTAGTGAATAACCCAAATTTGGTGCCTCCTGTGATCTTTTTATTCTGGAATGCTGCTTATATTATGTGTCTCACCTCCCACTTCCACCAGGGTCAAACTTTTTATTCTCAGGTGAGCTCCAAAATCCAGACTAAATAAAGCAATGAGAGGATTGATTTTTTTCCCCTGTGAATACTCTCTGAAGGGAGGAAGCCAGGAACTGCTCTTCATTGTTATACTTGAAAGGAATTAAAAATGATTCTCTTAGAATAACTCTAAGAGACATTTTCCAGGCTAGCTTTTTGTTTTTTTTTTTTTTTTTGACAGAGTCTTGCTCTGTCGCCAAGGCTGGAGTGCAGTGGCGTGATCTCTGCTCACTGCAACCTCCACCTCCAGGGTTCAAGCAATTCTCCTTCCTCAGCCTCCTGAGTAGCTGGGACTAGCTTCCTTTCTAAATGTCCAATACCTTTCTGATTGTAACATGTAGAATTAAATACTCAAACCACCATAGGACATACCACTGTACTTCTAGAGTCCTAGCATCCAAACATCAGCTTCTTTCATCAGTATCTTAACTTTCAATTTACTAACATAACTACAGTTCTATGCTAACATTTATTTTTCCTGCTCTGTCTTTATATCACTCTCTCAAGCATCACTGTAAAATTTCTACCTTCTGTTGACACTCCTTTACTAGTTCCAACTTTCAGTTCATTTTTAAATTATTTGCATGGAGTAATTGATTTCTTATTGTTTATATTTTTTGTTTTCTGTATATTGTGATGTTTTGACATCTCAAAAGTCTTTCTGGCTAGGGAAATACAACTTCTCCCAAGGACAGCTAAGAGGTAGTGAAGGATAAAGCCAGAGCATGCTTTGGTTATGCAAACTAACCAATCTACAGCCATTCCCTTCTCTGTCTGGCCCTACTCTCTAAGCAGCACTGTTTCTCACCTTAATCATCCCAGTACCAGATAGCAGGCAAATAGGCACCATTGTAACATCTTCGGCCCTGCTGAAATTATTCAAACCAGCCAATTCAAAACTGTTTACTCTGCCCTGCCTTGCCTTTTCTGTGGAAACAATAAAGGCTTGTTTTGTTTTCATAAATGAAGTCCAGATACTGTCAGGTGTTGGAAGTGGTCCTGTTTGTTATTCAGTGATGCCTATGGAGATACAGGCTCTTTTCATCTTTTGAATCCACTCTCCTTATTATGTTTGTCTTTGGCCTTAAGATTAAAATCTTGAGAACTATATGAGAACTATAGCTCCATGTAATTTGACTCTTTTCAAAGCAGGAAGAAGGCAAAATATGTTTAGGAATGGGCATCTGGAAAAGGGCAGCCTCAGTATGTTTCACAAAATAATATATTGGGGAGATTGTATACATAAGTTATTCATTAAGTATCCAAGTGAGTAATATGCTTCTCGGAATAGGTTTCCAGCATAGAGAATGGTATTGATGATTAGAGACATGGCAATAGATGACATCGATTAGACTGAGATTCTGAGACAAAGGAGAAACGGGAGAATAGGGGATATATCAATATATAAGATACTTAAGATACTTAATTAGAAAAAGAACCCAGGTGTATTCATCTTTTCTCATGCTGCTAATAAAGACATATCCAAACTGGGTAATTTGTAAAGAAAAGGATGTTTAATGGACTCATAGTTCCACATGGCTCAGGAGGCCTCACAATCATGGTGGAAGGTGAAGTAGGAGCAAAGGCATGTCTTACATGGTGGCAGGCAAGAGAGTGTGTGCAGGGGAAATGTCCTTTGTAGAACCATCAGATTTCATGAGACTTACTCACTTATCACGAGAACAGTATGGGAAAAACCTACCCCCATGATTCAGTAACCTCCCACCGGGTTCTTCCCACTACATGTGGGTATTATGGGATCTAAAATTCAAGATGAGATTTGACTGGGGACACAGCCAAACCATATCACCAGGTCTGAGAACCAACAATGAAAGTATAAGAAGGAGAACTAGAAAAGGGGGTATTAAAAAAAAAACTAAAGCAAAATTTTCTTAGGATGTACCACAGCCTACAAGGGGGAAAAATAAGAGAAGGAATAAGAGCTATGTGGCAGTTAGATGGACTTTTGTAACTTTTATAAGAATAGTTTTCATTGAGAGTGAAAATAATTGCTAGCCTACTGTATACTGAGGCATGAATCAGAAGCATTAAATCAAAATGGGCTGTAGACAACAACCTCCAAAAGTTTGGTAGTAAGGAGAAAGGAGGAGAAATTCAGAATCAACAAGACATTTTTTTTTTTAATGGAACAAAAACTGTTGTTAGTGTTTGGAAGATTAGAGAACACCTGCAGGCTGAAGTGGGAAAAGAGTGAAGAAAATGATTGAAACGAGAAAAGAGAGTAATTTATCCAAGTCCCACAAGAATTGTGAGCAGTTGGGTCAAGAGTACAGGTAAGGTTCTGAGATTCAGAGAAAGCTCAGTTTCCTTTTTTGTAATTTTTGTATTCCTTAAGTTTTCAGAAATAATCACATATCACAAATATAATAAAAAGTAAAACAAATTATCTTTATGTTCAGCTCATGTTGAACCTGGATTCAAGTAGACAGGATGCATGCAGGGAGCCCCATGCACTGCCTGGCATCTGTTCACATAGTTCTGTTTCCTTCTTCTACTGAGTTAAGAGTGAACAGTAGATAATCAACGCATAAAGATTTAGATACTCTTAGAAATGGGCACAAGGAAATTTAATGAAATTCAACAGCTATGGTTTTTCTATATCTTAAATGATGCTAGGCTTAGAATATCTTTAGGCAAAAAGCAGTAACAAATTAATACATTCTCTGATCCCTTTGAAGAAAGGATTCATCTATTTCTGTATGGTAGCTATTAAAGTAATGCTTATGATTTAGATCTTATGAAAGTACAATTCAGTTCATTAAACTAAGGAGCTGGAATTCCTGGATACATGGCTGCAGTTCTGACCTTTTCATCAGAGCTCTTCAGCCCCCAGTTTTGGGAGCTCAAATCCTATCACTTGAGAGAAATGCCAAAGGCAGACTGCCTTATTTATTGTTTTTTTAATGCTGTAACTAAAAATAACCAAAATAATACTAAAATGGTTCTCATTTAGTAGTATCAGTTTCCCTGGGGGTCAGAGAGGTAACATCTTGGATTCTTGAGAGGGAACAAATAACTTCCAAATTTCCTATCTGTAGGCTTATTAAATTCTAAAAGCAAACTTACACAAAAGATTCCAGGCCATAAAGAATGTTATCACAGATGTAGTGCAAAATCCAGCCCAACCATTTCAAAATGCCTCAATATCCTTCCATTATACTTTACACTTTGGACTCCAATTACCTTTTCATGGCTGCATGGGATAAGATAAGTGTCCATTTACTTGAGAGGTATGATACTTCTACATCATCCACATAATGCTATCTATTGAGTGTGCTACAGGATTGCTAGCTGAAAATAGCTTTCTTTTAGAAAAAGAGGGGATAGCATTTCTTTTATTTTTTCCAACTTTGTGGGTACCTATTAAATAGACCAGGGAGGAAGATACAATCTTTGTTTTAACCATTTGCTATATCACATCTGTAGAGTACCTGCTCTTTGTTGCTGAAGTGAGAGCAATCAATAATAACAAAACCCAAATATAATCCCATTGCTCCTCTTGAGAGGATATCCTTCATATGCTAGAGTGAACTACCCCATACTTCCAACTTCCCTTCACTCTTTGTATATTTCATAATTAAATGATCTTTATGTTCTCATATAGAACTAAATTAAGCAACTGACCAAGGCATTTTAAACTTTCAACATGACCAATGTACATGTGGTGAAACTGATCATAAAGACCCCACCTATAGGCTCTGTTCCAGCACTCTGTATTTACAATTAATTAGGAAATACAACAGCAATAATGAGCTCTACTTGAAAGAATTTCTTAAGATACAGAACCATAAAATGAAGAATCACCTTTACTAGAAACTTTTGCATAACTTTTAAAATTGTTAATATAACTGATATATCCTGGTTTAAGCATACGTAGAAAATAAGTAAGCAGGTTGACATTATTTCTTTCTTTTTGCCTGCTACCGGGAGAAGAGAAGTAGGTACCTTTTAAATGATACAATTAAACTCTTTTGCAGGTACAATTTTGCTCTTTCAGGATGTAAGCATTAATAGAATAAAAAATGCAAAGATATTAGAAAAAGATTATTAGATAAAAATGTACACACAGTTTTTAGACTGTATCAGCCATTTATGGCAGCCCCCAACTTTTGACATCCCTTCCCCATTCTGGTGGTTCACCAATATCACGAATCTAGCCTTCCCTAAATAGAATTCCTAAATTATTATTCTCAGGCTCCATTGACTGGAGTGTAAACATTGGACCAACTTCCTCAATATTAGGTGTAAACATATGACCAGCTTCCTTTCTCTCTTTCTGGCAGACAGGAAAGACAAATGTGAATATTGCGTGACTGAGGAGTTCTGGCAAGCTTAGCCTCATTGAGTTGTTGGGTTTGCTGCAACAGCCATAGAAAAAGTGCCAGCTATTGATTCCTGACTTCATGGACTCAAGTAACTAGTAGAACCAGCAATCGGATTTCCATTAAATTAGTTTAGGGGTGTGATGGGTATTGCTCCTGTTTTAGGCTCTGTAGCATTCACGTTTGATACCTGGTCCTCTCGGACATTCTGTAAGATACCAAATAATTTTTAGAAGTACTTGCCTCATGGAAGCAGTGCCACCTACAGAGGTCCTTTACTATTTCAGAACCTACAAATTTGACCCAAAAATGCTATTTTTTGTCAATCTTATTTTTATGTCATTTGATTTTCCAATCACAAAGGGACATTTCTTCATAATAAAATACTGTATTAACATAAATATGATAAAAATATGTGATTTTTCCATATATGACCCACTTCTCCCACAGATGTATTCTCTCAGAATAAATTATTATTATTTTATGTTTAAAGATTTTCAAATATTACTATATCTATTTCTATAATGACTTTATCATACCTAGAAAATACCCATATCCTGAGTCTCTATGAGTAGGTTCACAGGACTTCATTTATAACATCATGCTACCATCAAGTGAAATTGAGTGTCACAGGTGATAACCCCTTCAGTAGCTCCATATGCCCCAAAGGAAAAAATCACAAGGGAAAAAAAAACAGACGTGTCCAAATTACCTGCTTTACTACTTCTAATACCCTATGATTTATTAATTATTATGTTTAATATTTAATTTCTGCCCCACCAGAATGTATGATTTGTCATAAGAGCAGGAGTTTTTGTTTTGATCATTGATGTAACCCAAGCCCCTAAAATAGTATTGGAACACCTTTGGAAGAATATTTATTGAATGAAAACAGTTGGCTGCTTTGAGCCTTTAGATAAGTGGGGAGCTACTATGTCTATGGCTTACTTTTAGGTCACAATCCTCTGCTTGATAAATCTTATTCAAAACTGATCCCTGATATGTATTCCATGAACAATACTGAGTTTTCTCCCATTTTTACTAGTCTTTGACTTCCAAAAGGGTCAAAATAGTAGTTGAATATGGAGTATCTTTTTTGAACTTTTTAAAAACATTTTTAAACTTTTTCTTATATTCTGAAAAATTATAATTCAGTTTAACATAAAAAAACAAGTAAAATGAAAATAAATTTACATACTCTATGAGCATTTCTGGATATTTATGTCAATTTTATGGAAGTTTGAGTTGAGAAATTTTTCTTCCTAGTGTCAGGTTTTCCCCCCTCTACTATTCAGTGTGGTGTACTATAATCATTGCTTGGTTTCAAGGCAAACTGTGGCAGAGACAGGAGAATGGGGGTCGATTTTTAAGTACAGTCATACTTCTGACTTCCAGTGAAATGTTGTTACAAAAAACCTGAATGTAATACACTTAAAAAAGAACAGTGACAAACAGTGTCTCATACTATACACTTTTATATACATTCGTTTATTTAGTGCTTACAAGAGCCTATTGGCATAGGTATTATAAGCCAAACTTTTAAAGATATAAATGGTAGCCTATCCTTTACTTTTACACAGCTTTTAAACATATATCCTAACACATAAGATTTTAGTATTAATATGGTATTTCATTTACTCCAAATTTGAAGTAATATTAACACTGTCTGGATTTGTAATCGTAACGCCATAGGGCAATTCACAACATGTCAGCTGCTTTCATCAGAGTGATCCAACTAGAAGAACCAGAGAGACAGAATTCCAGCCAAACTAATGAAAGTCTCAGTCTTTTGTAACCTAATGGTGGAAGTGATATTTCATCCCTTTGCCATATTCTGTTTATTAGAAACAAGACATTAGGTCCAGCCCACACTCAAGAGAAGATTCTGAAGGGTGTGTATATCACGAGGTAGGGATCAGTGGGAGTTATTTTGAGTCCTGAGATACTTGTGAAGGAGTATGTCAGACATTCCTTTCTTTTTTTTTTTATGAAACTGATGTTTATTTTCCATCAACCTTATTTCCATGTTGCTTAAGAGTCTGTGCAAGAGTAGCTTAAGACCATTCAGTGGCCTGAGCAGACATTCCTTTCTTTAAAGACCTGCCTCAACTTCCTTCCTCTCAAGGGGAAATGTAAGAGATGAGCACAAATATGATGCTTCCCATCACAGGTCCTGTCATGTTCTCATGACATAACACCAATATAAGCCTATTGCTCATATTTACTGTCCATCTCATCACTCCACATTTTCTTTTTTTTTTTTTTTTTTTTTGAGACAGAGTCTCGCTCTGTCGCCCAGGCTGGAGTGCAGTGGCTCAATCTCGGCTCACTGCAAGCTCCGCCTCCCGGGTTCACGCCATTCTCCTGCCTCAGCCTCTCCGAGTAGCTGGGACTACAGGCGCCCACCACCACGCCCGGCTAATTTTTTGTATTTTTAGTAGAGATGGGGTTTCACCGTGGTCTCGATCTCCTGACCTCGTGATCCGCCCGCCTCGGCCTCCCAAAGTGCTGGGATTACAAGTGTGAGCCACCGCACCCGGCCCATCACTCCACATTTTCTCAGCTTTATGGTTCTTATGCTAGTAGATGCTTCTACCTAGTAGCTCAGTATCTACCTGCCTTAGGCCACTTCTTGTCTCTCATATAGTAGACTCTATTAAGGAATTGAGTCACAAAAAAAGGCACACACTCAAACTTTTACTCAGTGCTTTGGGTACGTTCTGGGCTTTGGACATATCTAACTTCAAATGCATAATGCCTGAAGGAGGAGGGATCATTTTCATTTTAGAGATAAGTAAAATAAAACTTGTAAAAGGTAGGTGCATGTCAACATCAGGCAGCTAGTGAGTGAAAAACTTGGATTCAATCACAGATGTATGGGAATTCAAACCCAGGCCCTTCACCTCTGCCTTGTTAGTAAATCTTGCCCTTGACATCATTTTCATATGCTTTTATTACATCTTACATACTGGCAAATATAATTTAATTCTTTTGTATGAAAAACATTTCCACTTTGATAATAATTGCTTAATAACTGTACTGAGTTTAGGGTAATCCTCTATTTCTGACCATTTGTGTTATATCTGGGGTTATAAAAATCTTCACTTACAAATGAGGGGGAAAAAGACACAGAGGGATAAATAATTTGCCCTTTCTCACACTGTTACTTTTGCATAAATTGTTAGTTCTCCCTCACTTTAACCTATTTGCTCTTTGCACTAATATATGCTGTCTTTTGATCAGCTTCTTCTTGCCTGTGAAATACCAGCATGATTAAGTGACATATGATAACTCTGGCAACTTTGATGTGTCACCTTCCAGTCTATCCTTCATTCATTACCTCTTTAATTGGCTAAGCAATCACATATTTGCACTTACAATGTGGCAGCATAATTCATGCCAACTTCTCTCCTTAGGGCTGGTGTGACCTCAGTGCCTAATACAGCCTCCATCTGTTCCATTTCATCCACTATTCTCTATTATAAAACCTCCTCAGCTATTACTGGCTGACCTCAGGGTCCCTCACACTGGCCATTTGCCATATGCAGTGCCTTTCAGTTACTCGCAAAGTCAGGATTTGAAATGCATTTCCATTACCATCCTTCCCTACACTCTACCACAGCATTACCCCTGCCTGCTAGCCAGAGACTGTTTTCTTATCTCTGAAATGTGAATGTCCTGGGGAGAGGGCAAACCATGCCACTCCATTTTAACTAGCCTTCTGGGGCCCAGTTCCCAGTCCTTAAACACCTCGGCTTCATCTGTTGAATCTATTAGGCATAAGGCACTGTGAGAGTCTTTAGAGAGCATCTCACATTGACTCATTTGCTACCCAGGCAGCCAAAGAACCAGGGCAAAGTTAAATATTGTCATGGCATTTGTTAAGCCTGATTCTGTCCTCAGTGTGCAGGGGAGTATCACTTATAGTTAAGAATACCCCAAAGTTGCCATTTGTCTTACCCTTTCTCTAAGAACTCTCAGTGCTTCTGCTTGAGTTTTGTGGAATTGCTACACTCTTTAAAAATTATTCTCTATCCTACCTCTCCATTTTTCCCTTCTGTGTCCACTCTGTTATTCACCGATGGAAACTGCACCCAACACAATCAGGGCATCTGAGAAATACAGCTGATACCAAATGTTTTATCCTTCACCTATCCATGTGAGTCTGACAATTGATTCATTGTCCTCTTATTTCTCTAGTCTCCAAACATATGGCTTCATATGTTAATAAAATTGACTCTACCTGTTCAGGTTACAGCTTGCATGGGTGCACTTTTGTTTTTATTTTCAAATACTTTAAAAAGAGCTGCACCTCTCCATGACAATTTCCTAGGATAATAAGCAGAACTTTTTAAGGAAAAGGCTTCAATTTGCCTCCATAAAAGAGAATACAATGCAATCATTATAATTTTCATCTGGCAAATCAAACTGCAACATCTCTCTAAGGGTTAGCATGGAGTAACTGTGTGAGTGGTAGATGTATGGCTATCTTACAAAGAATAGCTTGTTCACATTACTATACACTATTAATTTCTATCAAGTTTATCAACTGAATTTATTTCATTTTCTTTTGATTTCTTGTCTTCTTATTGAGGAAATGACCCTAATTAGCATAGATCAATGCAGCCTCCAAGGTGGAAGAATACACGAGCTAAAACTGTACATTTCTGGAATGGACTCTCCGACTTTTTGCTAGAGGCCACGGGTAAGTTGACTACCTTTTCTGAGCCTCAATTTGCCCATGTAAGAAAAGGGAATAATGGTACACATTATTCTTGTGAAGATTAAATAAGCTAAATTAAACAAAGTGCCAATTACAATCTCTACCACAAGAAAGTGTCCCAATATATGCTTCCCTTTTTTTTTTTTGAGAGGGAGTCTCATTGTGTCACCCAGGCTGGAGTGCAGTGGCACAGTCTCAGCTCACTGCAACCTCCACCTCCTGGGTTCAAGCGATTCTCCTGCCTCAGCCTCCCAAGTAGCTGGGATTACAGATGTGTGCCAACACACCTAGCTAATTTTTGTATGATTAGTAGAGACAAGGTATCACAATGTTGGCCAGGCTAGTCTCAAATTCCTGACCTCAAGGGATCCACCTGCCTTGGCCTCCCAAAGTGCTGGGATTCAAGGCATGAGCCACCATGCTCAGCCAGTTGTTATTTTTATAAGAGAGACAAGAGAAACCAGGGAAAGCCTTTCACTCCCCTAAAATCTCTATCAGAGCTACATTATGCTTCTGAGGAAGTATTGAGAACATCTCTGCCTGTAGCGGCCTGTAGACCTGTTCTGGATAATGCCAAACAGTGTCTGTGTCCCCCGGGTCCTATATTTTGGAGCACTGGGCTGATCAGATTACTCTAGGCTGCAGTGGACTCTGCCAGCAGGTTCCCACTGGCAGGAGTAACCTGATCTGAACAACCTCCCCAGTAGATTCAAACTTATTAAATCATTCTAACAGATACATTATATTATTGCCTTTCTTCCCACAGCAGAATAGGAACAAAACACACTATTTTAGCCAACCCTGACAGTAACCATATGCCAAGCCTCTTGATGAGACCCACATAACATATGATTCTACATCTTGCAAAGCTCACTAGGTGGACTTCATGAACTTTATTCACTGGAAAGCTGTAAGTACCCTTGACATCAAAGGCAATCTGTACCCCCTCAAAAGACCATCTGAATACAGGTCAAGAAGCAGGAGCTATATCTATGACTCCAGAAGCAGAGATATTATATATCCCTAACTAAGAGTCACAAGGGATTTATTGAACTAAAATGAAAGAAAACAGGACAAGATGAAAAGCACTGGGCCACGGCCCAGCTTAGCCACTAACCATGTACATGACCTGGAGCACTCACAAGATCTCCAAGCTTCAATGATCTTAGCTGTAGCATGAGAAGATTGGGCTAAATAAACATTTTCAAAGTGTGTTCCACAGAGCAACAACCCAAAAGGGATTAATCATAAAAAAAAGCAGGTTCTTTGGTTTAGTTAGTTTGGGAAATGCTCCATATCAAGTAACTTTGGAAAAAGCTATTTTAGGAAAGCTACAGTGTCTCTTAGGGCACAATCCTTTAAACTGTTTAACCTTGTATAAACCAGCATTTTTCTAGCCTGCTTGAACACTGTACTAATTGTCAACATTTTTTATAGCTGATGCTCCATGGAACATGCATGATAGACATAAGTCACCTCAAAAGTATCCAACCATGATTCCAAATCAGTTCCTGCTGTAAGAGATTTCTAATTTTGATTTGAACTAATATCCAGGGCAGAAGGTATGTCACTGAAGCAGGTATAGTCAATACTCTGACACTCATCTCTAACTGCCCAAAGGCTGCTTATTAGGAACACCTCAGATTCTCTGACTAAAGACTTTTTTTTTCAGCTGTGGAAAGAGACTCAAAGGAGAGAGCAAGCCTGGAGAGGCAGAGTTAATATCCCTGGAATTAGCTCATGACAAATGACAGACGGAGATTTGGTGAATAAATGTTCCAGCTTTGTCCCCCTTAGGTGAAATAGCTCTGAGGCATGATCTGCACTGACCCCCAGAATTCCCCAGTGGGATTAAGCTCCAGCTGTCCTCAGTAGTAACTTTGTGGATGAAAAATGATATCATATCATGCTTTGTTTCACTTATCTTCTCCCCTAACGGCGTTTCCTGGGATCACCTCCTAAACGAACTATTGAACTAGAATCGTTGTCATCAGTGTCTGCTACTGGGGAAAACCGAATAGACAACCACCCTCCCTGATGAATAATGTCCCCAGAATGAAGTGCTCTATTGATAAAGGTATGCAAAACATGTCAGCAATAGTTTGAGATTATAAAGTAAGTTCAAAAGTCAGAGTCTATAAGCAGCCAAGATCATTAGCATTACACACCAAATAGAAGTTAGTACAGAGTGAATGTCTTTGGAAGATTTTTAAACATCCTATTAAGCTGGTGGGCCCTAAGAGAGTATATGTAACAACGCCCTGAGACTGCCACGTGTTTGACACTTCTGCTTCTCGTGAGTGTCTACAGACATTGGAAGGGGGATTATAGAGTGAATTACAAGGGAAGCTTTAGTTATAAAGGACTTTCTGATCAGAGGGGAAGACAAAAAGACTTGGAGGCAATGGAATAAAGATGAGGATAAACAACTGTCTCATTTTTTTTTTAAAGATAACTTTACTGAAGAAAGTTACTAACATCACTTATATCTAACTAATATTAACAATAACCTGATATCAAGAAGCATTGCTTTTACCAACAAGTAATTATTACAAGTAATCTACCTAAATAATTTTTTATAAGATAAGGAGATAGAAGCAGCATAACCATTTCCAGGTCACTAAGTTTACATGGCACAAAGGTAACAATATTGGAAACGATATCATTGCTGGAAAAGTCATTAATTTTCTATTCATTAATTCATTAAGAAATTCATTAATTTTCTCTTTTGAGGTCTCGATATTTGGATTATTTTATTATTTTTCTTGACAGATGTCATGATCAATCTCCATCTTCACACAGGTACCCTGGGATGTTGTGTCAGGACACAAAGATCAGGATGGGTTATGGCTTTTGAGATTGAGTTTTCCCCTGGAACCTGAAAAGCAACATTCCAAATGGGTGAAAGAGAGATGGGTCCTTCTTGGGTTCATATTGAGGCTCCAAGAGCCTTTTGAGGAAAATAGTGATATTTTTGAGGAGAATAATGACTGAATAATGAAGATCTGCACACTCTTTGTTAAGCAATTAAGTTTGGTAACAGGTAAAAATCATTACTTCTCCATCTACCCTTATTTTATTAGGTGGTAAAATGCCAAAGATGTCACCTTACTCTACTGTCTTCGAGTAACTTCTGCTTGCCTTAAGTCCACTAGACCAAGCATGTGCTTAGTGAAATAACAAATGATGGTCACCAAAAATTGTTTTGAAGTGATATGCAAATATGTGCCATTTTTCAACTGAAAAGTAAGCATAAAAAAGGCTAAAATCTTGAATATTCTTTCTTCGTAGGTCTGGAATTGGGTGTGGACTTTTTTTTTCAAAAAAGATCTCCAGATTATCCTAATGTACATGAGAGTTTAAGAATCACAATGTTTTTCAATTAGCTTTCAGTTTGTTTTGTTTCAGTTTTCAGCCAAGTCTACTTCTCCCTATGATTCAGATGCTTTGCCACAAACGATTCTTTTTGTTATTCCCCAGAAGGGAAAATTTTCTCCCTTTTTAAACTGGATTAAATAAGAGAGAGTATAGTAAAGGGATACAGATGTTATAACAACGGGGTAGAGAATGATAAGGGAGCTATTGATAAAAGATATTTCAACATATTTTTAGACAATAAAGATAAAAATGGGGAAATGTAACTGCTGAAGGAGGCGGAGGAAGATGCAGCCTAGACAGTATCCCAAAGGGGAGTCAGTGAGAGAGACAATCAGATTGCTAAAACCATGGAGATCACCAACACTCATTAGTGTAAGAAGGTACTCTGGAAAACTGGAGTGAGAACAGTGCTTCACCAAAACAAGAGCTGACTATTGAAACTGAAAATAGGATTTGCTGTTAATTTAACCACAGTTAAATTGCTTAACCCTTCAGACACAGTTTTTCACAGCTGTCTTATCATAAGCAAAAAGAAGAAAAAAGCTTAAAGAAATATGAATTGGCGTAGAAAGAAAAGAAAGACCTTCATAATCTAGCACCATAGAGACACACAAGATGAATGGTTTCTTGCTCACGCATGCTGTGGCAACCCCATCAGTGTCCAAGAACTGCAAATGGTACATACATTTCTCACTCAGCTTCTTTTTTACTGCTTTCTTTTAAAATATAATCAGATAAGCAACTATCCCCTGATATTTGATGAAAACCTACACTTTAAAACATATTTAACATCAACAAAAAAGAATGACTCCTCCCTAAACAGACACATTAAGGAACACAGAGAGCTTAGAAAAAAAAATCCATTTGAGAGTGGCATGATCCAAGAAGATATTTTATCCATAAATTAAAATGATTCTGCCACGTGAAATAAACCGAAGGAAACCGAAGGGCTTCTGAAAAAATAAAAATAATCACCAGAATAACAAATTAATCAGAACAAAGAATTAAATCAAGTTAATTACCTTAAAAGTTTGGGAAATGGGATTTTTTTTAAAGGAATACATAGCATTCTAAGAGTTACAACTTCTAACAGGAATTCTAGAAAAGGAGAACAAAGGAATGGAGAGAATTATACTGTGAAATAATGAAAGAAAAGGCATTCTTCTCCAGATTGAATGATGCAACCAAGTGCCAAACATAATTAATAAATAGACCTACGTGGATAACTCTCAAATTTCAGGACATCTAAGGACAGGAGAATCTCTTAACCTTAGAGGTAGAGAAGGCTGTGGGCGGGTGGACATTTCCTAAAGAAGAATAAAAATGGGAGCAGTAATACTGCATACTAGAAGACAGTGGAATAATTTCTTCAAAGGACAAAGGGAAAAATATTCTCAACCTATAACTTTATACCCAATTAAATCATTACTCAGATGCAGTGTTATGAGATTTAGGAGTCAGTGGATTCAGTGTCTAAGAAGGCAGGGAAAGGAAGCTCCAGGAACAGCGCTGTGTCGAAGGTGTAGAGAGAAAGCATCCCAGACTGCAGAAGGAGAATTCATAGTTCTAGGTAGAGGTCTCCTGAATAAAGAAAAAGCAGTAACACACCCGATCAACTGTTTGAGTGAAGAGACTAAGGATACAATAAAAGAAAAAATAAAAGCCTATGGAAAACCTAAGAAAAACAAAAACTTGTACAAAAAGAAAGGAAAGAAAAAAGCATGATACACAACTTATTTCTGAAGTGAACCAGACAATTACATACATAATAATAATACCGTATTCTACTCTTGGTCTGCTGATTTAACTAAATAGGGATATAATTTTATCGGAACATAGGGTAGGAAATATAAGATGTGGTGTAAAAAGGTGAAAGTAATCTGTTTATCATGGAAGAAAGCCAAAAGATCTTGTCTAAAATTTTAACCTAAATATTCTTAAAGACATAGTATTTAGGGGTAAGAAAGGACTGTCTAGTAAATTTCTATAGGAGTCCAAATGAATGCATTTAAAGACGAAGGCTAGGGAATGGCTGAAGCTGAGACAGGAGAAGCTTACTTTCCATAAAAAATAATTAGTAGTCATTGATTTGTTTTAATCATGTGCATTTTAGTCACAATTTGAAAGCTACATTATGAAAATATTAATTGCATATGACAACTCTGAAAGAGTGGAGGTGTGAAAAGGCTTCCAGAAGCTACTGCAGTGTACTGGGTAGCAATGGCTTTTGACATGAATCTATGACAGATTTGAAACATCATTCAGATGATATATCGAAAAAAATTTAGATATATTTACTCAAGTTATATACTGCAAAACTTCTTTACCAATGAAATTTGCCTTATTCTTTCATTCTATACTTATTTGGAAACAATTGTAGATATACAAAAACAAAAAAAATTAATAGTACGAAGTGTTCCCATTATATACTTCATCCAGCTTCTTTTAATGTTAGCATCTTAGACAACCATAGTACAATTAAAGTATAGAAAATTAACATTGATTCAATAAATATAATCTACAAACTGTGATCTGAGAGACTAAAATAGACTTCCCTTTGTCAATCAGGGCAGACCCTTCCATTAAGACAACAAAAGTTACCTACAGGTCAAGGGTTTGGGGCTTGGCTAGCATGGCAAATCTCTAAAATCCTATGGCTACAGGAAAAACCACATCCTTGCTACACTCCCTAACAATAGGTTATCAGGTAAATTGTGAAACCCTTCCTAACTCTGATTTATAACCCAGGTCACTACAACTCTAACTGGACAAAGGACAGGACTTACAAAACACTCTTTCTTTCTCTCTATTTTTTTTTTTAGACGGAATCTTGCTCTGTTGCCCAGTCTGGGGTGCAGTAATGTGATCTTGGTTCACTGCAACCTCCACCTCTGAAGTTCAAGCAATTTCTCTGCCTCAGCCTCCTACATAGCTGGGATTACAGATGTTGCCACCAAGTCTGGCTAATTTTTTTTTGAGATGGAGTCTCGCTCTGTTGCCCAGGCTGGAGTGCAGTGGTATGATCTCAGCTCACTGCTACCTCCACCTCCCGGGTTCAAGTGATTCACCTGCCTCAGCCTCCTGAGTAGCTGGGATTACAGGCGTGCGCCACCATGCCAGGCTAATTTTTGTATTTTTAGTAGAGACAGGGTTTCACCATGTTGGCCTGGATGGTTCCGAACTCTAGACCTGAAGTGATATGCCCATCTTGGCCTCCCAAAGTGCTTTACAGGAGTGAGCGACTGCACTCAGCCACAAACATTCTTTTTTTGATAAGTAACTGTAATCTTCAAGCCAGTTTCAGTCAGCTTATAGGGACTGTGAACAAACTGTCTTTGTGTCTTATAGTTCACCTTTTGATGTAAAGAGCCAAATCTGATTTCATTTTAATGCTAAAACCCCACCTCAAACTGAACATGGGATGTACATTACATATATGTTTACCCATTGCCCATGCGCTTGATTCCCCTCATAAGTATGTATAGCTTTTCCCCCAAAACCGCTGAATATATATGACTGTATTGTGTTATACAGGGCATGTGAGGCATAAAACTCAACCTACGCTTTCTCTTTGTGAAGAGAGAGCCTATTTGATCCACACTAGAGACTGTCTCTTCTTAGTCTGCCAACTGATATAATCAATAAAACTCTCTTTTCTACTATTAAGGCATCCTGTTGGTCTTTGTGATGATGAAACCTTACTTGAATTTAACCAATATTCCCACTAATATGCTTTTTTCTAGTTCAGGATCCATCCAGGGTCGCAATTTCACTGGACTGTCATGGTTCCTTGCTCTTCCTTATTCTTCTTTTGTCAGTCTTCCTTTGCATTTCATGAAGTTGATGCTCTTTTAAGAGCCAGGGATTCTACAGAATGGCCCTAAATTTGGGTTTGTCTGATGTCTTCTCATGACTAGACTGAGGTTATGCATTTTGGGCAAGAGTTTCACCAAAGTTATATTGTTTCCTTCTCAGTATATCATATTGGGAGGAATATGGTCCAAGTATCTCCAAACTGATGATTTTACTTGGTTGAAGTGGTGTGTGCTGAGTTTTTCCAAAATGAAGTTATGACTATTGCCTGTGTAATTAACAAGTATTTTGTAGGAGGAGGTCCTCAGCCTTTCTTAAATCTATCATTTTATCTGTCATTAAAAGTGCAGTGCATAAAAATTACAGTTATTTAACTGTCTCTATTATTTGAAGCCTTCTGCAATGCTTCCTCAAAATTTATTCATTTATTCATTCCACAAGTATCTTTTTAATTATTTAAGACACTCTGCATCAAATCTTACCTTCAGGCTGGTGGTCATTTATGCTATTGACTGTAGTTGTGCCCAGGCTGATAGAAATTTGACCCCATCCTGTATAATATCTGTAGATAGGAACAGTTGTTCCAAACAGATCTTTTGGCCTGGCCTATGATAATGATATGGGGATATAGATGATTCTCTCAGCTTTTCAGTGGTGATTGCTATGGGGCTGAGGTGGGCATTTGGCTACCCTCTGTGTGAGTTCCACATTATGAAATTCATGCATGATGAAGCAGATCAGAGATATGCAAATTTTCCTTAGACAGAATATTCTCAGATGAGCTTTTCTTGGCTGTAAATCGATTAAATGCATTAACCTACTTAAGGAAAGAATGTGTCAATCAGAAAGCGACCAACTAGTCTTTGGAAGCACAGAGAAGAGTCACTTTACAAACCTTAGCAGCATATACTCAAATAGGATCTAAAGGAGAAAGTTTTAGTCTCCTTTATGAAGGTTTCATTCAGGCTTGTTGCAGTCAAAACTCTAAGGACTAAAATTAACTTCTCTTCTTTGGAGCCCAGCAGAAAAATTGTGTATTTTGGATACCAACAAATCAAATTGCCAAAAGAAAAAAAATAGTTTTAAAAGAATATGATATTTGATATTTCAATGAAGTTTTAAAAGTACTCATCACAAAAAAGAAAGATTTTGTTGTACTACTTTCAGATCTTTGTAGATTTTATTGTTTATATTTTGAATAACATAAGGGAAGTTGGGAGGCACACTAAAATGCTTGTGGCCTCTAAAGGTCTTCATCTTGCCCTGTTTTGATCACATGCTCAGCAAGCAATCTTTGTGTTGTAATTTAGCTTCTCATGTAGGAGTTGTTATATGGTTTCCTGGAATGGAATGTTGACATTAGTATTCCAGTCCGTGTAACAGCTATTTTTCTCATCATAAATCAATAAATCGGCATTCTGGTTTTATGTATTGGTCTGTGAGCTTGTGTAATTTGAGTCAGCCACTGAGGTATGGGATACTCTAACTGAATGGCAATGTCAGGTATCCAGGTCTGTCCATCTAAAACTAAGAGTCTAGTCAATGAAAAAAACAAAGGAAGCCCTTGCAGAAGCGTTACTTACTTCCTCTTGGAGACAACATTTGACTTAATTTCTATTCACTAACATCCACCTACCTTTGAGGATTAATTCTTCAAAATAGAAACTTTTTCTCAAGAAAGTACTATATGTTCATGTTTGAGAAGATAGAAGAAATATTAGCACCTAGCAAGAAAAAACAATGTGGATTCCAGGTCTTTACCTGCAGGGTTGGAAACCTCTTAACTAACCTCTTAGGAGCAAGCTAAATTAGGAAAGCAAACAAAAACAAACACTGAAGTTGTGGAAGTTAAGGCCCAAAAAGAATAATTCTTCCAATACCACTATGTAGTGTTTTGTTGTTGTGGTGGTGGTTAATCTCTCATTTCAAGGAGTTTAATATTAGAGAACAAGGTAGCTACACATGCAAAACTCATCACAGAGATATTTTCATATCTGTAATGAAATACAGGCTGGGAGGAGCTAGTTTCATGTAAAATAAATCCCTTGAGAAGAGCATAGACATACAGTAGAGTCAAGGTTTTTGAAGAAGGAGAGTTCAGTTAGGAAAAACGACATGACAGATTCAGAAATACTCCTCAACAGTTTGGAAACAGGGTTGAGATGTACAAATGATCAAATGAAATTCAATACGTGTGAAAGCAAGAGATGGCAAACCTGACAGCAATCCACAGGTGGATAATGAATGGTCTTGAAGTCAGGTTTGTGATCTTGGCATTTCACAGCAGAAGCAAATGGGAGCCCTATAATTTTCTAGGTAATGGATGCTTGATGTATCATAAATACTCTCTTCTTTTCCCACAAAAGACAATAGTTTCTGTTAAGTATCAAAACACAGAGAAGGAGGTTCTGAAGGCAGAAAGGCAGACTAAAGTGTGGTGGTTTTTTTTTTTTTTTTTTAAAGTACAATAAACATTAGGTTTTTTTTTTTTTTTTCTGAGTGAATGCCCAAAAGTTTTTTTTAAAATTTTTTCTTAAAGGGAAATGTATTCCAGAAAGCAATGCTAATCAATCTGCAAACTTATATTGAGAACCTATTATCTGGGCAATTAGTCAAGATGTAGAGGGGAAATTAGGAATTGATAAAATGGGAGTCAGCCTTTAATTTATTTACTATCTAGTTGGGGAGTAAAGATTTATACACATAAAAGGTTAACTAGAAATATAAGGCAGAATGTTAAAAATCCTCAGCAAGTGATTTCATCTCTCTGGGCCTTATTTTCTTGATCTAGAAACACAAAGCCTGTTTAAAAGTTCTAGGATGCTGAAACGCCAAAGGAAATCCTCACACAATTAGGAGTTCAGAGAAGGGAGGAAAGTGTAAGGTGGGATAACCAGGGGACAGTTTTGGGGTCTGAGTCCTGAAGACTAGGTAGAGTGAGTTTGCGGGAAAATGTGAAGGACAGAATCGTGTTTGAGACGATGCATGAAAATAATCTTTCTCTTTCTAAAATACAAAACATAATAGCTTTTAACATACTACACCTACCTTGACCGTAGTTGCCTCTCAAACACCCATTTAAAAATGAACATATATCCACTATCTATTGTTCAAAACCAGACAGGTCTTTGGAGTTCCCTATGTGATTTCTCTAACCTTCTGCCACTATTCCCCTTGACTTCCTCTGCTCCTGCCATACCTAACTGCTCATTCTGCCTTGAACTCCAGATGTTCCTCCTGCCTTAAGCTCTTGCTTTGTGCTTCAAATCTCTTCCCAGGTCACCTTGCTTGCCTGGCAAATGCCTTCCTAATCATCCTTCAGGCAACCAGCAGAAGACACCTCTTTCTTTATGAAGTCTTTTCTACCTTTTTAGTCCCCTCTTGGAGAGTTGATTGCTTCTTCCTTTTGTCATGACTGTTGGTGCACCTACATACCTTTGTTGTAACCTCATCTCATGCCTCAACTCAATGGCTTACTTCAGTCTACCTTTATGTGTTCGGAACCTCCTTCTCTCTGCTTCAACACTTAGCAGAAATTACTGCCTTTGGGGAGGAAGAGAAGAGAGTATGGTACATCAAGCATCTATTACCTAAAAAATTACAGGGCTCCCACTTGCTTCTGCTATGAGAATAGTTTCCCTATTTTTCTGTGAGTTATCTTACATTAAGTGTTATATGTTTAATTTGTCATTTTCTTCTCAGTCTGTGGCAGTGTGCCTAGTTTATAATAGATGCTCATTGAGATAAGTACATGTGAATAAGTTAACTAAGTCCTTTGGGTGACTGTTACTTAACCCTGTCTTTTTTACCTTCAAAATTTAGACCCCTACGAGTCATGTAAAGAATAAATTAGAGATAAGTTGTTGCTATTCTTCTTTGGACATATTTAAGTGTCTTGATACTAGGAGTATTTGGCTTCAAAACCATGTTTCAACAATAGATTGCTAAGTAGGCATAAATGAAAGTAAAACGAGAGCTCTGTGAAACCATGGCTTTTTTACAAGAAACAAATTTTATGAATCATTGCCATTTTGAATTTTTACCCCAGTATTTTGTCCTAAGGGCTCTTATTCACTAATGACTTGGACAAAAAACTGCAAAGAGAAAGTTATCAGATCTATCAATTATGCTTACCACTAAAGCTATTGTCATTTTTTCTCCTCACAAATGTTAAATAAAGGCCAAGTCAGATTATAATTTAGCTAACATTTTTTCCTTTCAGGATAAGCAAAATAGACGCCAACTAGAGCAGAAAGTATTGCTTTTTCCCATTCTTTAATGGTTTGATGACTGCCTGGGAGGGCCTAACTAGCTTTCTGGAATCAGACAACTTTCTCACTGCCCAGGACATGTCAGGCTTGATGCCATCCCTGCCATTTGAGGATAATGAAACATCATCCACTGTCAGAAATAAGAACTTACTTAATGAATAGGAAAGCTGGCAATCATAAACAAGAAAAGTGCTTCAGCAGCATTTCACATCATTAAAACACATCCAACTTGATTCCTTTTTGTCCTTTTGTTACATTCTTGCTATTGCTCTAAAGTTCGTAACAGATGCTTCTTATTTCAGTAAAATTTGTATCTTTTTTTTTTTCAAGAGCACAAATCCACGTTTATTTATTGATTTTTCGTTAGTTTAAATCCTTGAGGGGTACAGCATCACTCGGATTCTGTGTCCAATGGCCTTAGCAGGAAGATTGCTTCGGAATTTGGCACGAACCATGCCACTGTTTCCATGGGCCGGAGTTACCTTTCCCCAGATGACTCTGGTTTTGTTTGGTTTGCCGCCAGGAGTCACTGTGTTGTTCTTTGCTTTGTATACATAAGCGCATCTCTTGCCCAAATAGAATTCTGTTTCATCTCGGGCGTAAACACCTTCAATCTTAAGAAGAGCTGTGTGCTCCCTTTGGTTCCGGAGACCCCGCTTATAGCCAGCAAAAATGGCCTTGGACCACAGCCTTCCAGACATAGCTCCTTTTAGAAGTCCTCTCCCCAGCAGGCCTCCACAGGAGCCAAGATGGCGGGAAGAGCAAAATTTGTATCTTTTGCCCACCTCCAACATGTTCTCTCTTATTCTTTTTTAATCCTCCAACCATTATAAAGTTTACAATTACGTGCCTACCCAGAGTAGAGTGTTACAAATATTGGATCAATGGCCATTTTAATCTTTCCTCTCTGGTTCTTTGAAATAATCTTAAAACTACTTTGAAAACAGTATTTTAAGATTGTTTTACATAGAAATTCTATCATCCCTCAAGAAGCAGTATGGCTCCAATATTCAGATTTCACTGTGAGGCTCTTACCTATCTAATTCATATCTATTTTCAGATTTTGTTAAAATAAATTTTACAGAGGCTACTCACTCATATTTGGAAGAAAAACATAATCTAAGAAACAAAAGAAATGTGTGTGGAGAGGAGAAATAGGTATATAACCACTTAAAGGGTATGAATTGCTAATTTTTAGTATGATTTTATGTAACACTTTTTGCAAGATTTAAATAGATGCATTGCAACCATTTATAAACTTCTATATGAGCAGTGTACAAGGACATTCCTAGAATACAGAAAGCACTGAAATCAAATCCCAGTTTCACTTACTTCTAGGAAGACTCCCTAAGGTTTAGTTTATTCATCCAAGATACAGAGCAAAAGCTTTTCAGCCAGACAGCCAAGGATTAACTCCCAGTTCAATGTGGACTAACTCTTTGGGTAATATATTAAGCATACTGGGCTTCAGTTTTCTTCCTGTAAAATGAAGATTATAGCTGTAACTACATCATAAGGTTGTTGTGAAATGAGATAATGCATTTATAGCACTTCTAACAGGACATGGTATGCGTGATGTAAGCTTTTTTGATTATCGCCTGCACGATGAGCATATTAATTCATACCCCATGCAATTTTTATGTGGCATAAATTAAATTACAACTAGGATTTTTGTGGGGAGTTTTAGTTTTCAAATCACTTTTCATGTGTACATCAAGAACATATTGAACATGTTCATATCCCTTATCAATAATATATTATGTGAAAATTGAAAAAAATATGTTTGACTCTTTACAGAATGACCTATAAAAATCTGTGCTATAAAATGCAAATAAATATTGTTTAAAATATGCTACAAAAACAATACTTATAATACTTAACATTTATATGTCCATCACTATGATAAGTGCTTTATTGGCACTGCCTCATCTAATCATCATATAAGCTTTTGAGGAAGGTACTGTTAGCAGTATAAAAAGCTAAGTAAATGACTCAGTGCTATTCAGCTAGTTAATCATGGATAAGGCTTTGAACCCAGGCACTTTGAATCCAGTTCTGATGTGAATAACATACCAACTTACTTTTCAGTGGTCAGGAAGTGCCATTCAAACTATGTGTGAAGAAAAGATACTTACTCATTTGAGTCAACTCATTGCTACTTCTTGTTTCTCTTACCTTTGATATTCTGGCTGCCTTTAAGATTATATTTTTTATCTTTGGTTTTCTGTAGCTGTATATTATGATATGCCTAGGTATGGATTTCTGTTTACTTATCTTAAGATTCTTGGGTCTCCTTAAAGCCATAAAGTGGTGCCTTTCATTTCTTTTAGAAAATTCTCAGCCATGTTCATTTCAAATAATGTCTGTATCCTATTTTCTTTCTGGGACTCAAATATCTATTAGGCCTTGTCTCTGTGTCCTCCATGTATTTGACCCTATCTTCTGTATTTCCTATCATTGTGTCCCTTTATGACACCTTTTAGATTAATGCTTTTTACACTTAAATATGCATATAAATCACCTACAATCTTGTAAAGTGCAAGTTCTGACTTAAGTGTAAGTCACTTAAAGTGACTTAAAGTGTAAATTCTTTTTTTTTTGTATTATACTTCAGGTTTTAGGGTACATGTGCACAATGTGCAGGTTTGTTACATATGTATCCATGCGCCATGTTGGTTTGCTGCACCCATTAACTCGTCATTTAGCATTAGGTATATCTCCTAATGCTGTCCCTCCCCCCTCCCCCCACCCCACAACAGTCCCCAGAGTGTGATGTGTCCATGAGTTCTCATTGTTCAATTCCCACCTATGAGTGAGAACATGAGGTGTTTGGTTTTTTGTCCTTGCCATAGTTTACTGAGAATGATGGTTTCCAGTTTCATCCATGTTCCTACAAAGGACATGAACTCATTTTTTATGGCTGCATAGTATTCCATGGTGTATATGTGCCACATTTTCATAATCCAGTCCATCATTTTTGGACATTTGGGTTGGTTCCAAGTCTTTGCTGTTGTGAATAGTGCCACAATAAACATACGTGTGCATGTGTCTTTATAGCAGCATGATTTATAGTCCTTTGGGTATATACCCAGTAATGGGATGGCTGTGTCAAATGGTATTTCTAGTTCTAGATCCCTGAGGAATCGCCACACTGACTTCCACAATGGTTGAACTAGTTTCCAGTCCCACCAACAGTGTAAAATTGTTCCTGTTTCTCCACATCATCTCCAGCACCTGTTGTTTCCTATTTTTTAATGATGGCCATTCTAACTGGTGTGAGATGGTATCTCATTGTGGTTTTGATTTGCATTTCTCTAATGGCCAGTGATAATGAGCATTTTTTCATGTGTTTTTTGGCTGCATAAATGTCTTTTTTTGAGAAGTGTCTGTTCATGTCCTTCGCCCACTTTTTGATGGAAAAAAAAAAAGTGTAAATTCTGACTTAAGCCTGGGGTGAAACCTGAATTTCTACATTTCTAACATGGTCACTAGTTTGTCTGCTGGTCCATGGATTATACTTTGAGTAGAAAGATTCTATGTAACTTCTGACCTGTCTTTCTATTTACTAATGCTCTTTTTAGCAGTGTTTAATTTGGTCATCAACCCATCTATTGAGATCTCATTTTTTTCTTATTGCTTTTTTTTAGTTCTAAAACCTCTGTTTGGTTATTTTTCAAACCTAGTGCCACCCAGGTAATGAACATAGTACCCAGTAGGTAATTTTTCAACCCTTGCGCCCCTCCCTACCTCCTATTGTACTCTCCAGGGCCTATAGTTCCTATCTTTATGCCCATGCATACCCAATGTTTAGCTCCCACTTATAAGCAAGAACATGCAGTGTTTGGTTTTCTGTTCCTGTGTTAGTTCACTTAGTAGAATGGCCTCCAGCTGCATCCATGTTGCTGCAAAGGACATGATGATTTTGTTCTTTTTTATGGCTGTGTAGTATTCCATGGTATATATGTACCACATGTTCTTTAACCTGTCCACTGTGGATGACCACCTGGATTGATTCCATGTCTTTGTTACTGGGAATACTGCTGCAATGAACATATGGATGCAAATGTCTTTTGGGTAGAATGATTTATTTTCCTCTGCAATATAATTGCAATGATTTATTTTCCCAGCAATCCCGTTATGTACCCAGTAACGGGATTGCTGGGTCGAATGATAGTTCTATTTTCAGTTCTTTAAGAACTCTCCAAACTGCTTTCCACAATGGATTAACCAATTTACATTCCTACCAACAGTGTCCGTGTTCCCTTTTTTAAGCAGCCTCACTAGCATCTGTTATTTTTTGCTTTTTAATCATAACCATTTTGTCTGGTGTGAGGTGGTATCTCCTTGTGGTTTTGACTTGCATTTCTCTAATGATTCCTGATGATGAGCATTTTTTCATATGTTTGTTGGTCGCTTCCATGTCTTCTTTTGAGAAGTATCTGTTCATGTCCTTTACTGCTGTTTAACAGAGTTATTTGTTTTTTGCTTGTTGATTTAATTTTCTTATAGATTCTGGATATCAGACCATAGTCAGACGCATAGTTTGCAAATATTTTCTCCCATTTTGCAAACATAGTGAATAAGTTCATTTTTAAAATGTCTGATCATTCCAATCTGTTTTTGTTCTTTCTGCTGCTTCTTTCTAATTAATATTTTGTTTCTCTGTGTGCTCAGTTAACTTTGTGTTTGAAAAATTATCTATACGAGTAATTTGAGGCTTAGAAGAAGCCTTCATTCTTACTGATAGCACTGTTGTTTACTTCTGTCATTTGTCTAGAGCCCCTTACCTGTCTGAGAAGATTTTCCAATTGAGCATCTTGCTGCAAGTTCAGGTAAGACGTTTACTTGCAGTTGAAGACACCCATGAAAATATAGCTATTCAGAGGATCAGTTTAACACACAGACTCTCCACCTCAGGTGACACTGTTTAAGTTCCATCTTCATAGTTCCTTAAAACCATCAATATGAAAGCTCAATTGCTTTTTAAAAAACATATACAAATTTTATTTCTCAACATAAGCTCCATCAAGGTCAGGACACTTTTTAAAGCAATGACAGCAGCCATTTAATCCACCCCCAAGATGGTCCTGGGAATTTTCCAATGGGAGAATTCTATAGGCAAATTATCACTAAGACTTGAACCTACCTCTTTGAATTCTCATCTACTCCAGGATTTTAGCCTCAGAATTTCTTGTCTCTTTAAAAGTTGTTTGGTACTTTTTGGTTTGTCCTGGATAGAATAGTTTTTCAAAATTCTCTAGCCTGTAATTACTGGAATCAAAAATTCTAACTACATGTACTTTATCTCATATATCAATTTTTATTTTATCTTGAAGTTCAATGTTGTCTTTCCCTTGGTATCATATCAAATCTTCTTTAAATAAACATCTATTACTGACACTAATACCCACCCCCAGGAATTTATTAGAGATCACGGTTACAATCCAAACCCTGATTTCGTACTCCAAAGATGTAGCAAATAGCTCTTCAACATTTCTGTTCCTTGGCCTTTTTCTAGCTACACTTCTTCCAGGAAACCCTAGTATTCTTCCAAGTGAGGGAATTGAAGAGAGGCAATGGCTTCAAGGAGAAAGGGAACTAGGGGCCACATGATCTTTAAAATGATCTGTGTGAGTACTAATACTTTTAGGTGAACAGATAAAAATCATCTGTGTAACAGTATGTACCTAAATAATATGCCAATTCTCTGGCTACTAATTCTCTGGATTAAGGCCATCTGATTTCTGACTCAGTTCCATTCTTTAGACCTTTTATTCACTCCTCACTGACATGTTTCTCCTTGTGTGTTTGGGAGAAGGAAGTTTACATTATGGGGAAAACCCTGATACCTGAGGTTCACTTTTCACGCTAAAATTAGCAAACACTCAGGTTTTGACTCTGCCCAGTTCTGGAACAGAAGAACACTAGCAGAATTATTTTAACTTGCTTAGTTCACCAAAAGTTAGCCATTTTACCGTAAGTCTGTTTCATATTAGAGAATTTAATTTCCACTGACATTATTTTAAAATAATATATTTTTTATTTCATATACCAACCAATTTTTTTTAAATCTTTTTTTTATTATACTTTAAGTTTTAGGGTACATGTGCACAATGTGCAGGTTTGTTACATATGTATACATGTGCCATGTTGGTGTGCTGCACCCATTAACTCGTCATTTAGCATTAGGTATATCTCCTAATGCTATCCCTCCCCCCACCCCGCAACAGGTGTGTGATGTTTCCCTTCCCGTGTCCGCGTGTTCTCATTGTTCAGTTCCCACCTATGAGTGAGAACATGCGGCGTTTGGTTTTCTGTCCTTGCGATAGTTTGCTGAGAATGATGGTTTCCAGCCTCATCCATGTCCCTACGGAGGACATGAACTCATCATTTTTTATGGCTGCATAGTATTAAAGGAAACAGTAAACATAGGATTTCTATCTTTATCCTTGTTAGAATGATGATATATCTTTTTGAATTTTATTTAGCAACTGTTCATACTTACAATAAATTGCATATTACGTTATATAATTAGCACTGATTTAATTCATTGTCTGCTGATAAGCCCAAAACAGATTTAATGAGCAGCAAGCCAAATATATAAATACATATATATATAATTAAATTAGTGTTTGAGAAATATTGAACATACTATAAAATAACTCATCAATTAGTCACATTCACACACTTTTGACCTGTCCACACACTTTTGACCATGAGCATACTTAATACCATTTAATAAGGGATTTACTGGACCATTACATTGTGCTGAGAATGAATTATAAAACATGATTTCTGTCTTTAAAAGATGAAATATGTTTGACATCTTGAAAAACAATATACGCACACAAATTAAGTGAGAAGAGATGAAAGGTGGCAGAGGTAAGTAGCTACATTAGGGACAGCAGATTGAGGAAATAGGTGAGGTAAATATGAGTACAGTAAAAGCTTCTGCTGAAGAGCAGTGGGACAAATGCCTGGATGAAAAAGGAGATTTGAGGTTACTAAGAACTGAAAATTTTTACCTAAGGAATTTGTATTTGATCATCTATTTTGGGGGCATTCTAAATTTCCTGGATAAGAAAAAGCACAGTAAATAAGAGTTCACAGCCATCAGAGATTTTCCCAGTATTACTGATAGAAAGTAAAGAATGAATTAGTGTTTGGCAAATCTTGAAGTAAAAAAACAAAAAAAAAATCGTATCCTTTTAAAAGCCAATTTTAAAAATTAAACGCTTTTACTTAAATAGGCCATGTAAAAACAGCATGAAGATGTGTTCAGAAAACGATCACCAGGCCCAATTCCTAAATATTCAGATTTAGTAAGTCTGTGAATACCTGGGAATCAGATAAACAAGTCTGGAACACAGTAGTTGTAAGAAAAAATAAATGACTGGCGCAGAACAGTGACAGTAGAAGTAGAGATGAAATTTATCAAAAAGAGTTTCCCAAAAACAGCCTCATGAGTATTTGGATTCTGGACATGAAAAGCAAGAGAGAGAAATAACAAATCAAAGATAACTTTGAAACGAGCATGTAGTAGTACATAAAAAATGTTGATTGACTGAGTAACTGTTTTTAACAATGAAGTTCACCTTCAGTAGAATAATATAAAAACAAATGCATTCATACCATTAGTACTTAAAGATATAGTGAGAATGAGAAAAAGTAAAATTGCAACAGAATAACTAGCCCCTGATCTCCCCTGTGGTGATTGACTGGTAATTTAATTATCGCTGCTAATCAACCTCATAGAAACAAACAAACAAAAAACCTATAATCCAGAGAGGAACTGATCACATCTAATTTCCCTAGATACACAGTTTAGCAGAGCAGAAATACCCAGGCATTGTTACCAGGTAGAAATTATACCTGGCCTGATTTTGCAGAGATAATTATGTTCTTTCTAGAGGCAATCTTCAGTTGTGTTAATCTTTAAAATGGGTCACTTCTGGAAGCAATGAAGACAAACAGAAACTTTAGTGTGAAGCATATGACCATGAATCAGAACATTCCGGTTCTTTTATTAACTCCTACTGAGTGAATTCCTTTTTGGAACGAGGGAGGAATGTACAATCTCACAGGCTTACCTCAAGCAAGTCTCTTATTCTTCCTCAGCCTGTTTCCTATAAAGTAAGAAAATCGAATTAAATAGTCTCTAAACTTATTCTGGTTCTAACCTTGTTTTGAATTTTGTTATAGAGATGGTCAGTCAGGTGCAGCCAGAAGATAAGTCAGAGGAGAGGTTCAAGAAAACAAAATTTATAATACAGGTCCTAGAGATAGGAGGCAGATCATGCCATCTACAGTCACATGGGAAAGCATCTGGGTGGTCAGGAGGCAAAGGACTGGAGTGAGGGGCGTGTTTAGGGCAGAGCCTTTATGGGGGTTTCTGCAAGAAAGTCCAGGCAGGGCAGGGTGAACAGGTTAGGCTTGGCTAGTTTGAATAATTTCTGCAGGCTCTGCACTATAGTGGCGGTTACTGTTTGTCTGGTGCCTGGCATTGCTGTGATGAAGGCAAAGGAATATTGCCTCTTGGAGTGTAAGGGTCAGACAGAGGTGTGACTCTGGATTTATTAATTTGCATATTAAAAGCATGTTCCTGGCTGGGCCCTTGCTATAACTAAGAACTGGCTCTCTCTCTCCTGGGAGAGGCAGTCTCTCCCTAGACAGAAAGAGTTTTTAAGATGTCAAAACATCTTAATATACATATATACACACAAAGCACATATATTTTACTCATTTTAGTGTGTGTGCCACATGATCAGCCAGATATCCTATAGCGATTAATTTATATCTGAGAAATCCTTGAGAAAATTCAAGATTTACTTTTGCTAATAACATTCATATAACATTATTTTAAAAATAATAATGACAAATGCTGAATTGTCACACTCTTAAAAATTGTTGATGGCAATAATAATAACATCCTTTTTGCACTAATTAACATTAATTCGTGAAAAAAATAATTATCCTATTTCTCAGACTTCTTATGAGCCTCTCAAATTTCTTTAATTCTAATATAAACAATATATTTAGTAATTTAAGAATGTCAACCACTCAACTGATATTATTGAAACAGTTTTCAATAATGGCTAATCCTTTGGGTAAGACACTGAAATGGGTAAATTGTATTTTCGAGAGGGAAAAGATGAAAAATATAACTGACATAGTATTCTCACTTAAACATTTCTTAATTTCAATGAACTATGTATGTTCATACAAATGTGACACATAAATATGCATATGTCTTGCATCCACATGTTCAGTGTTACCGCTGCATGTCTATGCACAAAAGTGTCTCTACTGATAAAAAAAAAAAAAACAAAAAAAAAAAAAAAAAAAAAAAAAAAAAAAAAAAAAAAAAAAAAAAAAAAAAACTTTACATGTGGATTAAATAGTCAACACTGGAACAGTGGCGATTCTCAATCGAATAGAATACATGACCCAGCCATCCCATTACTGGGTATATACCCAAAGGTCTATAAATCATGCTGCTATAAAGACACATGCACACGTATGTTTATTGCGGCACTATTCACAATAGCAAAGAGTTGGAACCAACCCAAATGTCCAACAACGATAGACTGGATTAAGAAAATGTGGCACATATACACCATGGAATACTATGCAGCCATAAAAAATGATGAGTTCGTGTCCTTTGTAGGGACATGGATGAAACTGGAAAACATCATTCTCAGTAAACTATCGCAAGGACAAAAAACCAAACACCGCATGTTCTCTCTCATAGGTGGGAATTGAACAATGAGAACTCATGGACACAGGAAGGGGAACATCACACTCCGGGGACTGTTGTGGGGTGGGGGGAGGGGGGAGGGACAGCATTAGGAGATACACCTAATGCTAAATGACGAGTTAATGGGTGCAGGAAATCAACATGGCACATGGATACATATGTAACAAACCTGCACATTGTGCACATGTACCTAAACCTAAGTATAAAAAAAAAAAAAAAAAAAAAAGTTACTGATAGAAAGGAAAATAAAGGGATATTCCACATCTCCTGGCAGTTGCCTGTTCGCATAGATTTACCATTTCTTCCTCTTATTAGTTCTCCTGTAGGAAGTTGAGTCCTCACTTCCAATGGCCACCTATATTTTGATCTAATAGTCCATTAGAGAATGTGCTCACCTCTATCTTCCTTCCTTCTCTCTTTAGACTGCCTGTGTGCACAGGAAACAACACACATTCAGCCATAAATTGCTGGCTTTCAGGTCACTGGCCCTATTAGTTCTTTCCAGCCACTTTAGACAACACATAAAACATACACATATACATTTGTGAGAAAATTCATGGAACACATTATTTTTGCATCTTGAATCCTCTATATAACAAAATATTTTGCCTGAGCCAAAGGTCAGTCAGAAAGCTGCAGTTAGGTAATCCCTTAAGTTTTCTGTGTACTCTAGGCAGACTAATTTCCTAACTGCCAGAAACTTCAGGCTACTTCTCAACATCATGAAATGGTAAAGGATGCTGAAGTAGATGCCAGGGTCCTAGGAGATCAGTTAGAAAAACTATGAATCTATTCCATAAATATTTTTCTGAGTTGTACAGTCTAGTCTGATGGACTAAAGGACCCCCAAAGAGCCAGCTGAAGGAAAATACACAGGAGTCCTTAGGACTGAAGTGAAAAATAAAAAAAGTGTGGTGCAGAGAAGCAGATTGACAAAGCCTACCTGTCAGAGGCAGCAGGGTTTCCAAGTACTTTATTAGGCTGGGCTACATTTATCTTACCCTTGGCATGTGGCCTCTGAGAGGAAGAACCTTGTGCAATGAAGGAACGAACTATAATAGTAAGATTTAACAGCTATGCTGTCGGACTACTCTTAGAAAAAACTGGCCAAGTGATGATCCCTCCTGGGAAACTAAAGAAAGATTCAGTTCAGGAGTCTAGGAAAGGCAGGCAGTGATGGGCAGAGACAATGGTTTTAGGCTTAAGGTAGTAGAACCCCACACAGAGTGCTGACAACCCATCCCCTACTCCTGAGAGAACCCGTGGAGACACAGTTTTACAGCTATTAATATATATGTCATCTCTCAGTATTCCCTAGCACGGACATCGACATTATTGGAGAATGGTGGCCTTCCTGATATAAGGAGTTGCAAATTGGAGCATCGACATAAAGGTGTTGTGCCTCTCTGTACATACTGACAGATAAATCTCAAGGTATATTTGGTGGTACATACTCTATACCTAGCTCAGTCACAATAATATAACCTATTTTTTGAGATTTTATAAGGTTTCCAGTACTTTTCTAAGTAGTTTACATGAATTATCTACTGTAATACTCAAGATTAAATGTTCACACTTCTGTGTAGTTGGGATTATTCTCATTTTCTAGGTAAGAAACTTGAGATACAAAGAAGCGAAGTAATTTGCCTAAGATCACAAAGTTGATAAAGGTGGAAATGTGGATGCAAACCTAGAAATTCCAAATCCGTGGGTCATATTTTCAATCATAATATCATACTGTTTTTATAAGTAATCCATTATGATTTAACTGAAAGAGGAAATAAAAACTGTTTTCCTGCAACCACCACTTTTTGTCTCTGCAGATTGTACAGAGCAAGTAAATATGGTCAATTTTTTCCAAGTTCCTTTTCTCGTTGCTCTTGACTATTATGTCTGCTTCTCCAATGTACCATGAAAGTCACATCCCATTGCACAATTCAAATGGCCCAGGTAGCCAGTTCATTAGTGGAAAAAGTAAAAATACCATTATCTCATATGAGACATTTAAAGTTGTCCATCTTTAAAAAGTCCCCTATTTGCCCAGTGTCCATTATCATCCCAAGATATCTAGCAGATATGTTTAAGTCACAAATAAATGTCTTAATTGCTTTGACAAGACCTCTCGGGGACATGGAAGAGTATTGTCTCTTTTTGAGGTAATGTTCTTTTCAAATAGCAGTTGATTTAGGAAGCAGTAGGCTAGATACCTTTATTACACAACTTTCCTTAATACATAGACTGCTTGGCACAGTTGTCACTATCGCTACCATTGGAAAGTATAGAGTAGAGCCCAGCACCATGCGTTTTGGGAAATGACAGAACTTTCAAACATAGCTCTCTCGGACACCATTTATCCAAAGCCTGAGGCCTTGCAGTGAGGCTATCCATCACCTCAAGTCCCGGATACCACACGTGCCTTTGGTGAGGCCAGATGCAGCCAGCTTTGCTATTTTTGTATAGTCAGTTTCCTCTGGACTCATAAAGGCTACAACAGATAAACGTTTAGTTTTTACACCATATTTAAGTCTTACTGAGAAAAGAAGTCAAGGAAGCTGTTTTCAGTTTGTCTCTTCCATTTCTCATGAGTTAGCATTAATGTCCATAACATGTATAAATTTTTAACCAAGGTGAGTTAGTAGACTTCCACCTACTACGTTATGTTAAAAATCACCTCTCACTGAATGGGTATATCAACGATGTCTTGAACGAAAATAGTGAACTCCCTCTTTACTTCTAACAGGACAAAATTATAATGCCAGTTTGCAATTCAGAGCTGGTTTTGCTGTTGTCTGCTGCCCTATTCTTGACTGGCATTGATATATTAGAGAAAGAAGTTACTGAAGCCTTGTTTCAGGCACTTCTGTAGCCTTAGAGTGTGAGCTGAATATAAGAATCAGGAAAAATCTCTCCAACGAAAGGTAATAAAAAACACGATTTGTATTGTTTCACTTATGATCAGGAAAGGCAATAAGACTCTTGTACTCCATTCCTCCAAATCTTGTGTTAACTATTCCAAGTGTGTGTATTTTAGGTAAAAGCCTGTTTTTGTAATTTTCTTTTAAAATGAACAGCTACCTGCAAGGAATGGAACACAGAGATTTACATTTACCCAAAGGGGGAAGCTTTAAGTACAATAGTGAGGCTATAATCGGTAGAATGCAAATTGTGTACTCCAGGGGCCAGAAGGTGTAACTATAACACAAAGAGGTTTCCAAGTAAAGAAACAGAGCGGTTCATTTTCTAAGGTTTTCCAATAGTATTATGGCGAATTTGAAATAGCCTCTGATAGCACCAAATCCAGGTGGATGTCAAGTTGTAAATTATTAAAAAGGGTATTGGTACATTGCTTTAATTTTTAATATAGTGTTGCTATCCAGGAGGGGAAGATATAGTTCAGTATTGCTCTCAACAACACATTCCACTGTTCTTACTAAATTTACTCATTATATTTTATAGTATTTTGCCAGTGTTGTTTTCTCCTCTGTCTTTATTCTCCCCGAAAAAAATTCATTTGGAGTGAATGAATCTCATGGAGAAATTGAAATCCTTGTAATGAACGTGGACTAGAAATTGTTTTTATTGCATGTGGTGCAAGACAGTCTATCTTAGATATATGACACATGCTGAGTGACAAATAGTGTGCCAGGAGCTTTATATACATATTTAATTTTTGCAACCCTACTAAGTGAACGTTATTACCACACCCATTTCATAGATTAGGAAACTGAAGCATAGACCAATCAAATTACTCTTTCACACAGCTAGAAAATAAAAGGGCATGCATTACAACCTACAAAGTCTGGTGTCAGAGACTGCTTTTAACTAGGATGATATATAATTTATCATCCAAACTGAGATAATCTGGGATGTTAAAGGAGGCCTTATTCATAATTATGTCGGTGTACAGGTGGAAGCTGAGATCATTCCAGGCAAATCAGGATATATGGTTACTTTACTCTTAATCTTCATTCTGTGCTGCCCCATATTTACTATGTTGCCAGATAAGGCATATATGTTGTAGGTTAACTGCAGCCCTGTAGTCAATATAGGCTTTTCATCATTTACAAAAGCAGTATATAGACAATAAATGTTTTTATCAGTAATGAACCAATTTCTTAGTTTCCACTATAATGCAGAATATGAGCTGCTATTAAGCATGCCAGCTTAACTACACATTTTTAAGTGTCCCCAGCATCTCTCTTAGAGGAAATTAACTTCATTCCAGTTAACTTAGCAGAGATCTACTGCTGTGGAAATGAAGTCCAACTTCATAAATTCCTATGGCATAGTTGCCCATCACAATATAAAGCTAATGGTGACAAGTCAAAGCAAATTAGGCAGTGTGAGCATTGTTACCCTTCTGTAACACAACATTGTTTCCAGAATGCAGATCAGGCTAAATGATCTTTAAGGTAACATCACAATATGTTCTTGATGAAAATACATCTAAAATGTATTTCTAACTCATTGACGAGAGTTCCATTCCAACAGACTGATGGAGTTGTTTTTGAGGACACTGAGGATTTAACTGAGAAAATCTCATTTACAACAAATAAATAAACCTCTGTTGATGCCTGCAGAATTCAGCTACTCAGAGTCAAAGCATTTCTCACAAATGGGAAATTTTCTTTAAAAGATACATATGAAACAGCCATACATCAAATTCAGGGTCATTATGTGTGCAAATTAGCTCTCGTAATAAATTAGCTTAAAAACTCTGAGCTTTAAACAAACCAGTTGCAATAAATGGGCACATGAAGGAGCTTTAAGACTAATCAAAATGTAGATTCTACATTAATTCACAGGAAAGCCCCTGAAAAAACCCATGTATGCATAATCATCCTTTACTTTGGGCTTAGATGTCAAGACCTGGCCGGGTGCGGTGGCTCACTCTTGTAATCCCAGCACTTTGGCAGGCCAAAGTGGGCGGATCATGAGGTCAGGAGACCGAGACCACGGTGAAACCCCGTCTCTACTAAAAAACAAAATACAAAAAATTAGCAGAGCGTGGTGGCGGGCACCTGTAGTCCCAGCTACTCAGAGAGGCCGAGGCAGGGGAATGGCGTGAACCTGGGAGGCGGAGCTTGCATTGAGCCGAGAATGCGCCACTGCACTCCAGCCTGGGTGACAAAGTGAGACTCTGTCTCAAAAAAAAAAAAAAAAAAAAAGATGTCAAGACCTACTGTATGTCCTATATATCGTGCTATATATATCCTATATATCCTACTATATATATATATCTCGACTATATATCCTAGTTGAACTATAAGAGATTGTCATTCTAGTTACTTTGCCACTCAAAGAGAGAAAGGGGGAGAAATTCACTATTTGCCTAAGCAATATGGTACATAGACTTTTAGTTAAAGGTTAGAATATTGATTGTGAGAAGATGTCAGCTAGAATGGTGGAGTAAAGACGTAGGAAAATCTGTATCATAAAATAAACACCAGTAAAAACTGTCAAAATTCACCAGAGACTGAGATATCCATAAGGTCCCTTCTAAAGCTCTGAAACCTACTTGGGAATCTAGAGGGCCATGTACATAGGCAGAGCAATGTGTATGCTGAGGAAAGACCTAAGAAGGCCCTAAGATACCAACACTGGCTGACCTCAAAACCTGCGCAAGCAGGAAGTGAACGCTATGGCAGAATTATCACTGCTTGCTGGAGTGCTGAACGCATGCCCCAACCACCGTAGCTCCTATATAGCTCTCTTCTCTGCTTCCTTTATACTATTATTGTTACAAATCACAGCTATATAAATTATGCGCCTGTCAACACAGATTTATAATTGTTGCCTTCTGTAATTATCTTTTAAATGAGAAGAAGAGGAATTATAGAGAAAAAAAGTATATATACATATAGTCCTTTTTAGTCCAAATGACATTGATATAAACTAGATATTAATTGCAATCTTCTGCGCAATTGCCAAGAAAATAGTTTTTTAAATAGAGCAAAAGAAACAACAAAGAAATTAAATGGTACACTAAAAACTATCTACTTAAAAATAAAAAGGAATACAGAAAATAAAATGTATAAGACAACAAACAGCAAAATGAAAGATATAAATCCTACATATTAATCATTACTTTAAATAGAAATGAATTAAATATTTTATTCAAAAAGGAGAGATTAGAAGAAGGTTTTTAAAAAACTGATCTGACTGTAAAAGAATGGGAACTACATATCAAGCAAACAGTAAACAAAAAGAGCTGGACTAGCTATGATAATAACAGACAAAAGAAACTTTAAGACAAAAAATATTGCTAGAGAAAAAGAGACATTTCTTAATAAAAGTGTCAATCAATCAAGAATATATAACAATTATAACATATATAGACCTCACAACAGAGCTTCCAAATACACGCAGCAATATCTACCAGAATTGCAGGGAGAAAAATCTATTCAACAATAATAATTGGAGATGTCAATATCCCATATGTAAAATGGATAGAACACCTAGCCAGAAGATCATCAGCTTGAACAACAGTATAAACTAACTAGACTTAACAGACCTCTACAAAACGCTCCATACAACAGCAGCAGAATACATGAATTCTCAATTGCACAAGAAACACTATGGAAGATAGGCCATATATGATCCTATGAAATAAGCCTGAGTATATTTAAAATAATTGAAATAATACAGAGTATGTTCTTTGACCAAAATGGAAAGAGATTAGACATCAATATCAGAGACGAATTTGGACAAGTCAAAAAATTGTGGAAATTAAGCAACAAATTCCTAACTAACCAATTAATCAAAGAGAAAATCACTAAGAAAGTTAGGAAACACTGTTAGATGAATGAATATAAAAAGACAATGTACCACAGTTGTGAAATACTGCTAAAACATTCTTGCCCACATGGAGTTTTGATTGCAAAAGATAGAAACGGACAATAAGCATAATAAATGAATTATCATATCAAATAGTTATCTTAGAAGTCACTACTGTTGTAAAAACTATCTTCTATTTGTGCCACAATTTTGTATCACAGTTAAGGACAATTCAAAACCATCACATTGTCTGGTTAGAGGAATAGACTTTTTTGGGAAAGGAAACACAAAACTTCATCTACAGAAGAAGAGAAGCACTGGTTCTGCAGCCTCCCACCTAAAATTAGGCTGGGACAGACTATTCTGCTGGACATGCAAGATGCACCGTAATCTAGCGGAGAAATTCTTCCCCTTGGCAACCTCTTCTTTCATAGGCAAGTATGAGAAAAGCATCACTGTTAGTGGGGGAATACTCGGAACACTTTGGGCCAAGACATTCTGGCTTTTTGTGTCACCTGTTTAGAATTATTTTCTGGGAACCTAGAACCCTTGCCTGGTGTTGTACCCATGCTCCCAAACAATGGGGATTTATAGTGTGTCCACTCTCCTTTTCTCCATCTCCTATTTGATTGGGGGAACCCCTGAGCCATGGGAAACTGACAATAGTAGAAGGTCCAGGACTGGACCCTTCTAGCTCATTGTTCAGGCAACATGGTGAGTAATTGTATATATTTCCAAACCAGTTTTGAGTCAAGGGATTTAAGCTGTTAACCACATCAATATCCTTCATTTCAATTTTATTGTCTTTATTAATATGCTATTATTTTTAGCATATCTCAATGACTCTGAATATCATATTTTAAAAAGAGAAAAATATATAAAGGGGTGAACTATGGGACTAAGTAAACCTCCCTCCCATCCTGAAAGGAACGGATTGCCAGTGATGACGACCACATACTGACAGGCTAAACAGATTCCAGCCTCAGACTCTCACTCTCCCTGGAAACACAATTTTCATGGTACATTTAGCAAATGCTTTATTATAATTGAACGTCTATGAAACTACATATTATGCAAATTAATTATCATTTGTAGCATTACAATGGCTAGTAAATCAATTCATAATTATATGACACTTAAAATAAATAGAATAACACTCTTTAAATTTCCCTGCTAAGTGCTAATGCATAATATTCTCAGTCACACAGCAATAAAATAGTAAAAGGAGAAGCAATACCGTACACTCAATCACGACTACCTAGTGTAAAATGAAGCCATGGTGATTGCAAGCTTTGCTCTCTGTCCTTTTACATAAAAGCCTTTTGAATGCTCCAAATACCCTGAAGAAATACCTATAAATATATCAAATATACTTTTGTTCATAATCAGTAACCAACATCTGAGATCAGAACAGAGTATGTGTTGAAAATAAACCTTCTAAAAGTTCATCATTTTCTGATCTGGAATATTGTTTCCAAGATAAATTCTGCATCAAGGGAATTGCTTTGCCACACAAGAATAATTGATAAGGTAAAACTTAAAAAAATACAGTAATGGAAAACTCCTACCCTAAAGTTATACTTGCAAAACACACAGTTTGGACACAATACTGCTAGTGGTAACTCTCCTAAGCATTTCAATGGAGAAAGCCTCCCCAGGAATCAAAATACAATACAACTCTAAAGACAGACAGATGAATCTGGAGCCTTGAAAGACAGCGAGCATAAAGTATAAGAAATCATTTCTTCTTTTGTGTTCCTTAATTTTCTCATTGATACCTGAAGATCTTGTAATCCAAAGACTGCTTGCAATCTGAATGTCCAGGGAAGCATTTGACTTATCCCAGAAGGCTGTGCATTTAAAGACCTTCAATAGGTAAAGGAGGAAACTTGGCTAATTTTATTTTATTGCTACAATGGAAATTGTGCATGTACATGTACACTAGGAGCAACGCTCTGAAGAGCAAATGGAATGTACAATGAAATGTGGCTTTGACATGCTTCGTTGGCAATGTTTTCTCCATTCCATAGCAAATCATAAGAATGGCAGCAACATGCCGTCAGAATGTAAGATAAATAATAATTTTTCCAATTATTGCAAGTCCCAAGCACTCTAAACCTGAAGAAACCATGAGATGAAAACCGATTTAGAAGTAGCTTTATTTTGTGGAGTGTGACCCAAGAGCACAGTGCTAACCACAGGGGTTACAGACTCTCCAAAATGCTTAACTATGGCCTTGGAAAATTTATTTAAATCTTCCAATTATAAAATCTGTGAAATTTGAAGATTTGAAAATTAACTGATTCACTTCTGATAAAAGGTTATAAGCTTAAGATTAAATAATATTAAAATAATAGTAATTATTACCAATTTCTTAATGCACTACAATTGTGGTTAGAAATTTTGTTTACTGAAAGTCTGTGCCAAGCTCTGGGATGGTTGTTGAGAAAGATGTGAAGATGTATAGATTGCTCCCTGATAAAAAAAAAAAAAAACTTTAATAAGGTCTTATAAGACAAAATGGTAATTTAATGGCAATGGGACAAATTTCTCCTGGGCATGTCAGAGACCTTCACAGCAGCACCTCCCATCACAGGCCTTGAGGCCTAGGAGAAAAATATGGTTTTGTGGGCTGTGCCCAGGGCCCTTCTGCTCTGTGCAGCCTAGGGACTCGGTGCCTTGTGTCTCAGCTGCTCCGGCTGTGGCTAAAAGGGACCAAGGTAAGGCTTCGGCTGGGGCTTTAGAGTGTGCAAGCTCCATGTCTTGGCAGCTTCCACATCGTGTTGAGCCTGCGGTACACAAAAGTTAAGAACTGAGGTTTGGGAACCTCCATCTAGATTTCAGAGGATGTATGGAAATACCTGGATGTCCAGGCAAAAGGTTGCTGCAGGAATGGAGCCCTCATGTAGAACCTCTGTAAGGGCAGTGCTGAAGGAAAATGTAGGCTTGGAGCCCCACACAGAGTCCCCAGTGGGGCACTGCCTAGTGGAGCTGTGAGAAGAGGGCCACTATCTTCCAGACCACATAATGGTAGATCCACTGACAGCTTACACTGTGCACCTGGAAAAGCTGCAGACTCAACGCCAGCCAATGAAAGCAGCCAGGAAGGCTGTACCCTGCAAAGCCACAGGGGCAGAGCTGCTCAAAACTATGGGAATCCACCTCTTGCATCAGTGTGACCTGAATGTGAGACATGAAGTCAATGGAGATCATTTTGTAACTTTAAGGCTTAATGATTGGCCCATCGATTTTTGGACTTGGATGCGGTCTGTAGCTCCTCTGTTTTTACTCTCATTTACAGGCATTGGGTAAATACACCCACTGGGAGAGGGTATACTAATTCAATGCTTATACTCCCATTGTATCTAGGAAGTAAGTAACTTGCTTTCAATTTTACAGGCTCATAGACACAAGGAACTTGCCCTGTCTCAGATGAGACTTTGGACTTGGACTTTTGGGTTAATGCTGGAATGAGTTAAGACTTTAGGGGATTGTTGAGAAGGCAAGATTGTATTTTGAAATGTGAGGACATGAGATTTGAGAGGGGCCAGGGGAGAATGACATGGTTTGGCTGTGTCCCCACCCAAATCTCATCTTGAATCATAGTTTCCATAATCCCCAGGTATCATGAAGGGACTTGGTGGGATGTAATTGAATCATGGGGGCAGGTTTTTCTCATGCTGTTCTCAAGATAGTGAATAAGTCTCAAGTGAACTTATGGTTTTATAAAGGGCAGTTCCCCTGCACACATTCTCTTGCTTGCTGCCATGTAAGACAGGCCTTTGCTCCTCCTTTGCCTTCCACCATGATTGTGAGGTTTACCAGCCATGTGGAACTGTGAGTCCATTAAACCTCTTTTTCTTCATAAATTACCCAGTCTCGGGTATTTCTTCACAGCAATATGAAAATGGACTAATACAGCTAGCAAAATGAAAATGACCGAGGATCATGGGCCAATTATTGTGTGAAAAAAGGCAGAGTTTCCCAGGGGAGGGGGACAGTAGCTTTTTGCGTAGAAGGGCACAGGGTTTATGAGAAAATTTAAAAGATAAAAAGATGAAATATGATTGAGAATGTTGAGTGACAAAGCAGGGGATGTTCACATGAGGGACACTGAGGTCTTGTCATTCGTTGTAAAATATATATGAGCAAGTCAGTTGGACAAAGCCATAGGAGTCCCAAGGTATACCATGCTCTTTGTTGCTGTGGGATATTTAGTTGTATCTTGTGTGCAATCCAGAAAAGTTAGGTGTGACCATTTTTAGAAAGTTTGGGAATCTGCCTTCTGACCTTCAGGAGGCACATTGGGCAGAGATGAGCCTTAGAACGTCTCTAGCCCTCCTATGATAGAACATTGGATGAAGAGGTCAAAGAGCCAGCAGGCAATGGTTGGAGCATGATAGTGAGATTGATTGAAAGGTCAGCTCTTTTCATCTCTCCCTAGTAGCGTACTGAGGGACACCATTTATATTCCTGAAGAAACATTTTTCTGACACTGGGTTACCATGGGGAAGAATAATTTTCAAGGTTGGGGAAACATCATTCAAACTTATATCTCAGTAAAGGCTTGTGAAGGTCTTTTTATGTTTTTTTAAAGTATTGTAAAAGACTATGGCCTTTTTGAGAACATGTTCTAGGGAATTGTGTCCAGGAAAATCTGAGATAAGAGGCTAAAAAGGCTCACAAAGAGGAAAACTGGATTTAAAAGAGTAGCCTCAAAAGGCAGAAGTTCAGAGGGCTAAAAACCAAGAATCTGTAGAGGACAAGGAACCACCTGTGTTTAGTAACCTAGTCACCTTCGTGAGCAGTGGCAGAAGTTGGCAAGATGCCTAAAAAGAATAAGTAAAAAAGACCATATCTATGAAACAAAACGAGAGTTTCTGCACTCACAAGTACTGTCCCATTACCTAGATACCCATAGCAAAGTAATTTATGTGTATTGTATCTAATCAAAGTCATACACCAAGACAATTTTGTTTATTTGGTCTATGGTTTCTCATATCTGACAATATTTTTAAATTTTAACATTAAAAAAGTGATTAAAAGTTAGTTTAGAAATGTATGGACAAAGACCAAATAACAAAAAAAAGCTCCACTGTTTTGTGTGATAGGATGAAATCAACTTTGCAAATGGTAGCACCATGCTCTGTAACCTGATCCTAGAGCCCAAGGATATTAGCATTGCGGTAAAGTGCAAGACTCATGGGCGTACAAGTCAATTTGACATGAATTCAAAGCTCGTTCTAGCTTTATTAGTTGTGAGCAAGTTACCTCATGTCTTTGTCTTAATATTTACTTCTATAATTAAAATGGTTTGGTTCTGAGTCCCCACTCAAATCTCATCTTGAACTGTAATCCACACGTGTCAAGTGATGGGCCTGGTGGAAGATGATTTAATTATGGAGGCAGGCTTCCCCCTTGCTGTTTTCAAGATAGTAAGTTATTATGAGATCGGTTGGTTAAAAGTGTGCAGCAATTCCCCTTTCTCTCTCCTTTCTCTCTCTCTTTCTGTCTCCTGCCACCATGTGAAGAAGGTCCTTGCTTCCCCTTCCACCAAGATTGTAAGTTTCCTGAGGCCTCCTATACATGCTTCCTATTAAGCCTGCAGAACTGTGAGTCAGTTAAATCTCTTTTCTTCAGAAATTATCCAGTCTCAGGTAGTTCTTCATAGTAATGTGAGAATGGATTGATAAAATAATATAGTAAAAATTTGTTATTTTATATTACTGTAAGCCCGAGACTTGCACCTGTTGGTGTTTAATTATATGTTATTTTGTTTTTTTTTCTCTCCAGTAAGAATAACTTGTTAGATAAACTTCTGATGTTTTCCTCCATTTCTTTACAGTTTCAGACAAGAGCACTAGTGTTCATTCTGACTTGTAACATAGAAGACAGATGTAAATGCTAAAACCTGCGGGTAACTGGCTACTTGACAGTCATTCATGAGGGACAGTTACTGTCTACGCTTTTTCCTCCAGATGAATAGAACACAGTGAGCCCTTCATTTCTCAGGTTCTATATCTGTGGATTCACCTAACCACAGATCAAAAATATTTGGAGAAAAAGTAAAAAGTAACAACACAACAATTAAAAAATATACAAATAGAAACCAATACAAAATAACTATTTACGTAGCATTTACACTGTCTTAGTTATTATATATAACCTAGAGACGACTTAAAGAATACAGGAGGATATGCATAGGTCATATGCAAATACTATACAATTTTATATGAGGGACTGGAGCATCTCCAGATTTGTGTATTCTCCGGGGTCCTGCAACAAATCCCCTATGGCCACTGAGGGACAAGTATACTTAATGAACAAATATTGCCAAGCTTCTGTCTCAGTCGAACTCAAAAGCCCTTGAATATGCTCTCACTGTTTAACTTAGAGACCCCATTCATCCATTCTTGCTGTCTAGAGCAATTTAAAATGATTATGTTTTTTGTTGGTTTTATATGTTAATTCCCCTGGGAAGAAATGTAACATGACTAACTCCTGTTACTTTGATAATGATGGTTAGCATTCATTTCCCAACAAGCCACTGGACGTGGTCAAAAGAAATCAAGCAAACCACACAGCGAATATATTCAGGGCAAGTTATCCTTTCCACAGATGGACATGGACCTATCAATACAATAAACTTGCTGCTTAATGCAAGATAAATAAATAAATAAAGTGCAATAAATAATTAAGCAAACATGATGATATTTCAGAGAAAAATGCACACTATCTAGGAAACCTGCGAATATTCTCTCCTCCAGGGAGAAACCCTGATTAGGAACTGATACTCTAACTAAAATTCATTCATATGTGTCCTTCCATTTCCTTTTATTTCTGCTACTTTTTGCCTGGAAAATTAGTGGAAGCACCTCACAGTAGGAGAATAACGGATCCCCATGGATATCCACATCTTAATTTCTGGAACCATTAAGCACGTTACATTCCATAGAAAAGGAGAATTGAGGTTGCTGATGGGAGAAAAGATTGCCAATCATTTCAACTGGACATAATGAGCTTATCCAAGATGGTCAGGAGTAGGGGGAGGGTGACGTAATAATAAAGATCCTAAATTTAGAAGAAGGAATCAGAAGAGGAGATAAGAGTGATGTGATGTGAGATGAAATCGACTTTCTGGCTTCAAAAATGGAATAATGGGACCATCATTCAAGGACTGTGGGCAGCCTCTAAAAGCTGAAAAATGCATAGAAATAGATTACCCCTTAGAGCATTCAGAAAGGCACTCAACTCTACCAACAAATTTTAAATACTGAGACCTATTTCAGACTTTTGAACTACAGAGCTGTAACACTCAATCTGTGTTAGTTTAAGCCACTGTTGTTGTATTACAGTAGCCATAGAAAATTGACATACCCCTAGATGAGGATTTTCACTTATAGGTAAGTTGGCTTTTCCATTCAGTGCTGAGAAATTTGTATGGAGAGTTCAGAACTGGATACTAGTCACAGATATTTTTCTATATTCTACCAAACCTGTGGAAATTGCAAACATGTGTCTAATTGACTGACATTTTAAAATTTTCAGACCTTGTCTTTTATACAGTGTAAATTAGTACTTTCTATGTGTTCACTTATACCACTATTATTATTATTTACTAGGAGTTATTATTTTTTAACATATACAACTTTTATAATTTTTGTCACTCTTTGGTGGTGTTTTGACATTTCTGTTACTTTCACAGATGTAGAGGGGTGCTGAGGAGAATTAAGATCTGTCCCTCCACCCTGAGCAGAAACTTCAAGAGTGAAACAGAAAAGTGGATTTAGGTCACTAAAATATATTTCCACAGTATCCCTTCTGCTCCTCTCCCACTTTTTACCTGTTCTAGCTCTTTCTTCTAGTTCAGGCTAGTAGTGGGAACAAAACTCCAACTCTTCATGGTGCCTAGATGTAATTGGAGGGTGAGTTCATGGAGTCTGGGGAAAAGAAAAAAATGGTGAGCCTACAGGAGTGGATAAAAATTGGCTTGATTTTTTAAATTGAGGGGATAAAAAAACACAGCTGCCTGTGTGTGAACATGTTTATGTGCATGAGAGAGAGAGAACGCATTCTCCTCACCTAGGTGACAGGTTACACTGGAACCACTATCACAGACCAAATGAAGTTGGAACCCTTTAACAACTCAGGCACTGAGGAAATACCAGGCAGAACAGAAGTCCAAGATATGAGACACAGAATGCTTTTAAATTTCAGGAAGTCTTATGCTGACTTTTTGCACTAAAAGACACTAATGCAATTCTTTTTTAAAAAAATATTTCTATTTTAAGTTAGGGGTACAAGCGCAGGTTTGTTACATAGGTAAGCTTGCGTCATGGGGGTTTGTTGTACAGATTATTTCATCACACAGGCATTAAGCCTAGCATCCATTAGTTATTTTTTCCTGACCCTCTCCCTCCTCCCACTCTCCACCCTCTGAAAGGCCCCAGTGTGTGTTGCTTCCCTCTATGTATCCATGTGTTCTCATAATTTAGCTCCCACTTACAAGTGAGAACATGTGGCATTTGGTTTTGTTTCTGTGTTAGTTTGCTAAGGATAATGGCCTCCAGCTCCATCCATGTCCCTGCAAAGGACATGATCTCATTTCTTTTTATGGCTGCATAGTATTCCCCGTTATATATATATAAAAAGTGGAAAATGTTATATACATTATATACATATATAATGTGGAATGCTATATAAAATGTTATATATATTATATATATGTTATATATATAACGTGGAATACTATATAAAATGTTATATATATATATAACATTTTCCCTATCCACTCTATCATTGATGGGCATTTAGGTTGATTCCACGTCTGCTATTGTGAACAGTGCTGCAATAAACATGTGTTCATGTGTCTTTATAATAGAATAGTTTATATTCCTTTGAGTATATACCCAGCAATGGGATTGCTGGGTTGAATAGTATTTCTGTCTTTAGGTCTTTGAAGAATCACTACACTGTCTTCCACAATAGCTGAACTAATTTACATTTCCACCAACAGTGTTTAAATAAGTGTACCTTTTTCTCCACAATCTTGCCACCATCTGTTATTTTTTTACTTTTTTTTTTTTTTTTTTTTTTTTTTTGAGAAGGAGTCTCGCTCTTTCACCCAGGCTGGAGTGCAGTGGCGCGATCTCGGCCCACTGCAGGCTCCGCCCCCTGGGATTCACGCAATTCTCCTGCCTCAGCCTCCCGCGTAGCTGGGATTACAGGCGCCCGCCACCTCGCCCGGCTAATTTTTTGTATTTTTAATAGAGACGGGGTTTCACTGTGTTAGCCAGGATGGTCTCGATCTCCTGACCTCGTGATCCACCCGTCTCGGCCTCCCAAAGTGCTGGGATTACAGGCGTGAGCCACTGTGCCCGGCAATTTTTTTACTTTTTAATAAAAGCCACTCTAATGGGTGTTAGATGGTATTTCATTGTGGTTTTGATTTGCATTTCTCTAATGATCAGTGATTCTGAGCTTTCATTCATATGATTGCTGGCTGCATGTATGTCTTTTTTATTAAAGCGCTCATGTCTTTGCCCACTTTTTTTATGGGGTTGTTTGCTTTTTTCTTGTAAATTTGTTTAACTTCCTTACAGATGCTAGATAACTAAGGAAATTCTGTAGTTCTCAAGCCAATTGAGAAACCAAAACTGAGCTGAAGATACTCCTTGATGTTGCTAAAATTACTGATCCTCTCTGCTCTCTCCATTCAGAAAAAAAGACATGTCTGCAGTAAAACATTCTTGAACACACACACACACGTTATACAATTTGTTTTATTGACTCTTCTGCCTGCATTAGTTTTTTGTGACATTTACTCAATCTCTTTTCTATGTTGAAAAAAAAGGCATGAAGAAGTAACTATAAGAGCTATTTTACAAAACCATTTCCAAGTGATTGGGCCTGAAGTAGTGTAAGATAAAAACTTGAAGAAGGCATTCTCTACAGAAAAGCCAAAGTTTTTTGACCTCTTTTAAAAAGTTAAAACTAAATCCATTACTGCCATGCCTAAAATCCCCCGGTGGCTTCCTACCATTCTTAGAATAACAGTCTAAACCCTTGCCATATCCTGGATGCATGGCCTTGCCTGTAATGCTTCTTCTGCCTACCTTCTCATTCCCATTTTATACCCTAGGGACACTGCTTCCCTCTGTTTCTCAGACTTGCCAGGCACATTTAATCTCTTAAGGCTCTGCACATACTTCTTCTGCTTGGAATCTTCTTCCTTCAGATTATTCACATCCCTCTGATCTCAGATTAAAGGGCTTTTTTTCTGAGAGGCTTTCTCATTGCCCTTATATAAAGTGATCCACTTGAGTTATTCTGCTCATCGCTCAGTGAACTTCAAGGCATTCAACACAATCAATAATTAATGTGTATAATATGCATTTACACATTCCATTATCTTTATTTCTCATTAGGATATTGCCTCCATGAGATCAAAGATCTCATCCTTTTATTTACCACTGTGTCTGCAGTGCCTAGAATAAAGCTTAGCACATAGTATAAACAAACTCAATATTTGTTGGTTTAATGGAGTTTCCCTAAATTCTGCAATGTTTCTGGTACTGAATTCAATTCATCCAGGGATGTGTGCAAGTTGTAGAATTTTAGAATTAGAAGGCCTTTGCAAATCAGCCTTATTTTAGTAGGGATGAGACTGAGACTTGATGTAGATAAGAGCTTTGATTAAAGCTGTCTACATAACAACTACATAGTTATCCCGGAGCCTGCAGTTCTACTCCAACCACATTACCAAAGAAAATAAGCCTCCATGGACTTCTACTCAGTTTAATAGTCTGGTCAGTGTATTATTAATATTATTTTATTAATCTTACATTACCTATTTACAAAAGCTAAGCATGTTTTCAACATTAATCACCTAGATCAAAAATCAGTCTTGGGCCTGTATTCCTCCTAGAAATTGAAGAACTTTTTCTCAGTTAGTATCAACAATTAGTTAAGGAGGTCACATGTCTATTTTTGTCACCTTTGGAGAACTATCCAATAAACCACCACAGATTTCCACAGCAACTATGAAACAACAGAAACCTAGCTCTTTTCATAGGGCATGCATATCTACTATTTTCTACAAATTTTCTACATTTCTTATGTAGAACAAGGGTTATATAGAAGGGTTCTGTGTGTACAAAGCATATAATTCTGGGTGCAGGGACAGAGGATGGAGTTGTCATCACTCAAATGTAGTTACAGTTGCCATAAACACTCAAAGTTAGACATATTTATAATCTGTGGACATAGGACTAAACCTTTCAGTTGAATTCCTAACTTTTCTTAGGAATCCTGCTGGGAAAGAATAAATGAAAATGTCTTATGCTATCAATATGTATTTTATTCCATATTATTTATGGTTAAAATAATAGATGGTACAAAAATTAGAATCAAACCACATCAACATTACTGTATCACTAACACATTTAAGTCAAATATACCTTTAATTTTTCAACAATCTTCCTCTTCCCTCTGTTTTTAGAATTTATCATTTTTTAAACTTTTAAATTATACTTTCATAATGTATTTCTCAGCTCAAAACACTAGGAGGGATTTTGTTTATATTGACATCCAACAGGGAAAATATTATTATACAATCAAATATTTTATTGAAATTAAATTTATTCACTTTCTTCATCAAAATAACTATTTACTGCATAATGTAATTTCACTAATGCCATATCCAGCTGCATTATAAGACAAGCACAAATCAACAAAATGCCATCTAATTTGTGCAAATTAAAATAATTCTTGAGAAAATATTGAAATACTTAAAGCTATGAAAACACCATTAAGTTTGTTTTAGAAACTTACTGTTTCAGCAGAAAACAAATGTCTAGAGGTCAATTCACTCATCTGTTTTCCTCTAGGTAGAGTTCTAGAAAACACAACGCCCACCATCAAAATTTAAGAAACATGCCTGGAAACTTAAGGACAACACACAGGAAAGGAAGTCTGATACCTCACCCAGTATCCCACTAGAAGAGCAAAACCTCTGATTTTTAACTACACAGCCTCTCATTAAGGCCATGACTGCTGATTATTTTTAAAAGCTTCCCATTTCTAACATTACATCAAACTTGAAACCAGAGATAGGTAGAGAGTTCTAAAAGTCTGACTGCTGATTATTTTTAAAAGCTTCCCATTTCTAACATTACATCAAACTTGAAACCAGAAATAGGTAGAGAGTTGTAAAACTTCACATGTTAGAATAAAATAAGGGAGAGACTGAGTCACATGTGCTGTTGAGAAATAAAACTACCAACTGATTTTTCGAAAGAGAGATAGATTTCACCTAGTAAAGTGAGGAATTAATGAATCTAAACAGAAAAAGCAAATAAAGTACAGATGAGTTCTATGCACTTGGCTGGTGCCCAACAGCTGGTGTTCTAACCCACAGTTTGATATTCTATAAAACTGTCTCCACATGAATAAATATACTCAGTGACAGTCTTTCATACAGAGCAGGGCTTTGGAGAGGAATGAGCAATTAACACTACCAGTTAGTCATTGTCAAAAAAAATAGCTGACAGCCTTTTAAATATACACATATTAAATGCACAAAGTGGCAAATAAATTTACTTTTCATTGTTTTGATTTTAATTTGTGGAACATGTTACATTAATGATAGATACAAAATGTAAAAAATTGAACTATTCATGGCTTCCAATCTGTTTCTAGAACTCTAGAAAGGAAACAAGTCAGGGTAGACTATTACATTATTGAGACCGCTCAGAAAACCAAGCACCAAATAATTAAACCAAGCCCTGTTGATAACTGCTACATAAGTACAGATTTTATGGATTAAGATATTCATGTCTGTGGCAACATCTTTATTCAGGTCACAGAGAAAACCCCGCACTGCCATCTTGCACTGCCATCCTCAACCTGAAAGACTAATGGCTAGATTCTAGTCCTTCTCTTGATCATCAGAGTAACACCTTGACCTTTGTCTCCAATTAATCATAAAGTATTCTGTTTTGACTCATCTATCCATAACACAGCACTTAGCCTGAGATAAACATTTGGCCATAGTGTTATCACAAGGAGGGTGTACTAGATTCAGGTACACATAAATCTGCGCCCTTTCCAACATATTTCTAATAAGAAGAATGATGATAATACAAGATAGAGAATAATTATTGACATTCCTTATAAGACAAGGCATGAAAAAATGCATGAAAAGCTCAATGCTGAATTTCCACTTTAATGTGGATTCTATAGCTCTGGAAGAAATTTGGCTATCCAAATGAGATGAAAAGAATGATCTGCATTGGAAGAGATCTTCTGAAAAAATAGAAAATGTAGTGGTTCCAAGTATATTTTCAACTGCGAACTCACCATCACTCAGCTTCAAAATGAACAAGTTAGTGGAGAAACGTGGTTCCAGCCATTGGTTCATGAATAGAATAGAAGAACAAAACCAATTTTATATCTCCTAGAAAAAATTTAAGAGGCTTATACTCAAGAGCATTTATTGGTATAAAGTTGCATGCGTGGAGCTGGATTTCAGGAACTGATTCTGGGTTCTTCTCTTCTCTGGAGGCTTTTTACCTTCAATTCTTCACTTCCTACCTCAGAAATGCTAGCTCTCAATAGTCTGGTATCAGAAAGTCTCACTCATTAGCTTAGATTCCTATTTCCCCTCATTTTTCTTTTTATTGAATACTTCTTTCTAAAGAAATCCCTTTATTGTTATTCCTGTAATTCAATGGAATCTGTAAGATGTTCTTCAGGATACATATTTTCTCAAGGAGGCAGAAATGGATTTAAATGTGACACAAACCATTAGGCATTCTAGTGAATAATTATGCTCCCTGTGTGGTCAGTTTTGTCAAGATGCAGCTCAAAATGACAGTGCCAAAGAAAAGTATTGTTTTCACAGACACTGATTTAAAATTAGTGAAGTGATCGTTTCATTTATACCTGAAAGCCTGAAAAATGTCTTCCCTGTATGTGATTTTTAATAAATTCAAATACTCTATGCCATCCTCCTTTTCTTCCTAAAGTAAAAATTTTCTAAAAGAAGAGGAACTTCTTTCCTCTATCTCTTTGTGGTATCTTTCTCTTTTGAATTCCAGTATCACTTGCCTCTTGAGCCAATTAGCCCTGAGCATACACTATTTTACATAGTTTACCTTTTTCTTACTGTCCTTATTTTACTTTTTCAATTAAATTATAAATTGCTTGGGCTGGGCACGGTGGCTCATGCCTGTAATCCCAGCACTTTGGGAAGCCGAGGCAGGTGGACTGCCTGAGCTCAGGAGTTCGAGACCAGCCTGGGCAACATAGTAAAACCCCGTCTCTTCTAAAATACAAAAAATTAGCTGGGCTTGGTGGCAGGTGCCTGTAGTCCCAGCTACTCGGGAGGCTGAGGCAGGAGAATTTCTTGAACCCGGGAGGCAGAGGTTAGAGTAAGCCGAGATCATGCCACTGCACTCCAGCCTGGGACAGAGTGAGACTCCGTCTCCAAAAAGAAAAAAATAAAAGGATTTCTTGCTTGATGGTGGAGAGTTCATGTATTTCTCACAGCATCTTTCAGTATTAACCGAATAACTTTATTAATAAATGTTTATCAATTAATAGATTTATTAGTTGGTTTATGCCACTAAACTATTGTCTTACTCCTCTTCCAACTTAGACTAGATTCTCTTTGTGGTTGTGTCTTCTCCATTATAGCGTTTTACAAAAAATCAATGTGTAATATGGGATTCTCCTCCCTCAATTACAATCCTGCACTCTTATAGTAGACACAATCCTATAAATATAATTGGCTAGAGTCAATGTTTTGTTTTTTAATCTAAAATAATTTTTAAATAAATAATAAACTTTGTATATAATGATACTTTAAATATATTAAAAGTATCTTAATATAATGTCCATATTATCATGTGAAAAAGAACATGAATACTTTACCAATATTAAACTTCAACGTTGCTATGTTCTTGTGATAATTTATACTCTTGATTCTGTCTTTATTACACTAGAATAAAATAGAATTTTTGCAATAGAGATTATCTCCGAGAATCTGTGAGTTGGCATGTTTTGCAGAGGAAAAATGATGAAAAAAACGGTTCAATAATAGTCTCAATGGCAGAAGCATCTTCTCGAACACTCAGAAGGAGTTCGTATGACAGGGGCAATAAGGTAATACAGTAGCAATATTATATTACATTAGTATAAACAACAAAGTGGGTTGATCTTGTATCTAGAATAAGTGGGAAGAGGCTAACAGTAATTGAGGAAATGATCTAATTAAAACAGGATTTCTGTAAAGAAGTAGAATTTCTTTAATTAAACAATCGACTGACATGTTGGACAAACTGCATTAGAGTATAGCTTGTGTATCATCATTTTGGCAACCTATTGTGATAAAAAATAAGAATGCAGAGCACTAATCTGGCTTATAACATTCTGAGAAAGAGGTTCTAGAATAGAGTTCTGAAATAATTCCACACAGTTTTATCTCTGTCATTCATTTCCCATTGATTCTATGTAGGTCACATTAGTTCAAAAGCATTTCACTAAAACATAGTACTCTTCCCCTTTCCCCTGCTCAAAGTAAAATCCAATCTAAGAATTATTGGTGTCACTCTAGAGATTGAGAGCCAGAGACTCATATTCTACCACTTACTAAAGCAAAATCTCCATGGGGATGGTAAAGAGGGAGAAAATGCTTGTCTCATTATTTGTACTTCCATCCTCCCCTTCAGGGAATCTAGCACTTGTTGGTGCCCATTAAATTGTAGGTGTATAAAGTAAGACATTAATAATTGATTTCAAAAAAATAAATTTTCTTCCAGGGATTAAACATAAGCTTAACTAGAACAGCAAATATCAGACAAGGTAGGAAGGCTAATTTTTAATCTTCTATTTCCTGTTATGAGAAGGGATCAAAGAAAAGATCCAAAACAATTAGAAGTACTGTACTAGAAGTTTCAAGATTATCTTTACTCTGAGATTCTATAAGGTATGTTTTTCAAGGTAACTGCTACCCAAAATTCTGATAAATAAATTCACACCTTGCTCACAGAGTTTGGAGTCCAATTGCCAAATAAGCACAATGTTTACCCCCACTTGGGCTTGAGCAACAATATGACAAGTAGGAAACTGCCCAAAGTTTTGGGCTGTCTTTAAATGACGGCATTGTCCTGAAATCACCACATCTGCTGTCACTGATTAAGTGACCTATAAAGTTGTGAATTTTGTCCCCAGATCATTCTTAATTCAGTAAACACAAATTGAACTTCTACTATATTCTAACACGTTGTAAGAAATAGTAGGAATTTCAAAGGTAAACAGGACACGAATAACTCAAAATCCAGTGAAAAAGACATACATACATACAGCAACATGTAACACAGTGTGATTGGTTTTCTAGATTAACTGTTTCACAGTTTGGTCCTCAAGAGAATAAAATACCAGCTGGTAGTAATTCAATGACCAAGGCAGGGCTGAGGGTGAGGGCAGTGTTTTACCATCAACTGGCCAGGCATGTTAGAAGGAGACAAACTCACAGGCAAGCCCATTGTAAAAAGGAACTGCTGAAATAATCTGAAAAATTTATCGTTTCAGCTACAATTTTGCATGCTCTTACTCTTTTCGAATCCAAACTGCTGAAAGTGATGAAATTTTTTTAAAAAAGTGAAACTTAAAACAAAATTTTGGAGGGTCATGTCATGCCCTCAGCATTCAAATAATCGAAGTTTGTTTTTCGGGTCCTGAGGGAGACAGCTTCAAGTATCCTGCATAATTTAAAGAAATTCTGTTTCTTTGGTCCTGCTTATGGGAGTCCTAAAAAATGTATTTTAAAGACAAAGGTAAAAATTGGAGCAGAAATATTCGTTCTCTATTTGTAATGCCCTGATGTTTGAGAACAGCTCATATTTGTATGAACCTATGTCAGTCTCTATCATCTTAATGGTGACTAAATAAAGAGCAGTTTTCAAATTTTTCGAAAGTAGATAGGTCTTTCATTGATAGAGACAGATTTCTGTTGTATTTTATTTTCAACTCAGAGGCAAAGAAATAAGATGGCAGGATATAGTGAATGAAATAAAAACTATTGGTTGTTCATAAAATAAGCAATAATAATAGCATTCAGGACATAGGCATGGGCAAGGACTTCATGTCTAAAACACCAAAAGCAATGGCAACAAAAGCCAAAATTGACAAATGGGATCTAATTAAACTAAAGAGCTTCTGCACAGCAAAAGAAACTACCATCAGAGTGAACAGGCAACCTACAGAATGGGAGAAAATTTTCGCAACCTACTCATCTGACAAAGGGCTAATATCCAGAATCTACAATGAACTCAAACAAATTTACAAGAAAAAAACAAACAACCCCATCAAAAAGTGGGCAAAGGATATGAACAGACACTTCTCAAAAGAACACATTTATGCAGCCAAAACACACATGAAAAAATGCTCATCATCACTGGCCATCAGAGAAATGCAAATCAAAACCACAATGAGATACCATCTCATGCCAGTTAAAATGGTGATCATTAAAAAGTCAGGAAACAACAGGTGCTGGAGAGGATGTGGAGAAATAGGAACACTTTTACACTGTTGGTGGCACTGGAAACTAGTTCAACCATTGTGGAAGTCAGTGTGGCAATTCCTCAGGGATCTAGAACTAGAAATACCATTTGACCCAGCCATCCCATTACTGGGTATATACCCAAAGGATTATAAATCATGCTGCTATAAAGACACATGCACACGTATGTTTATTGCAGCACTATTCACAATAGCAGAGACTTGACCAACCCAAATGTCCGTCAATGATAGACTGGATTAAGAAAATGTGGCACATACACACCATGGAATACTATGCACCCATAAAAAATGATGAGTTCATGTCCTTTGTAGGGACATGGATGAAGCTGGAAACCATCATTCTCAGCAAACTACCGCAAGGACAAACAACCAAACACTGCATGTTCTCACTCACAGGTGGGAATTGAACAATGAGAACACATGGACACAGGAAGGGGAACGTCACACACTGGGGCCTGTTGTGGGGTGAGGGGAGGGGAGAGGGATAGCATTAGGAGATGTACCTAATGTTAAATGACGAGTTAATGGGTGCAGCACACCAACATGGCACATGTATACATATTTAACAAACCTGCATGTTGTGCACACGTACCCTAAAACTTAAAGTATAATAAAAAATAATTTAAAAAATAGGCAATAATGGAAATTAATGGACAATTTAAACTGTCTAAAGAAAATACATGTAATGTGATCTTAAAGAGCAATGCTATTTTGATATGGTGAGCATTACTTAGTTTTAATAGTTGATTTGTAAGGTTTATTTTAAGTGTGCTTGGATCATAATAATCCCAGATACTTAGAATTTAATGCCACTTGGACTTCATGACCAATCTCAAAGTGACTGTGACAGAAGGGAATACTACATAGAAACTTTGGCATGTCCTAAAAGACAATCACTGGAATGGCCTTGAGTATTTTAAAACAAAGTTATGCCTTTTTCTTTAAACAACTATTTGCTTTCAAGAAATAGCTCCTTCTTTAAAACTGAGGTAATACAGCACAGGGAGGTGTTAACAATGCAGTCTTTGGAGCCAGACTGTCTGAGTTTAAATCTTATAATATTCTCTTATTAGCTGTAGGACAATGGACAGGACACTTAAACTATCTGTGCCACATTTCCTTTCTGAAAAACAGGGGCAATAATAGTACTTACTTCATAGTTTCATTTTGATGATTACAGAAATTAATGTGCATAAAATGTTTATGAAAGTGTCTGACGTATAGTCAATACCTCATTCATATTTTCTATCATCATTACAACTCGATCCTGGTGCAAATGAAATGGCTGCCCTTGGAAAAACAAATAATTATGCAACCTGAGCTACTGTTGTAGGACTCTTTTCTTAGTTCGGCTAAAGACAGGGATCCTTGGCCAGTGTGGTGATTCACACCTGTAATCTCAGCAGTTTGGGAGGCCAAAGCAGGTGGATCGCCTAAGGTCAGGAGTTTGAGACCAGCCTGACCAACATGGTGAAACCCCATCTCTACTAAAAATACAAAAACTAGTTGGGTGCTGTGGCTAGTGCCTGTAATCCTAGCCACTCAGGAGGCTAAGGCAAGAGAATCGTTTGAACCCTGGAGGGGGAGGTTACAGTGAGCCAACATCGCACCATTGGCTTCTAGCCAGGGTAACAAGAGTGAAACTCCATCTCACGATTTGAAGGGTAAGGAGGGAGGGTAGGGTTTATTGGGTGAACAGGAAAACAGGGACTGGCCAGAGAGAGTCTTTTTAGTGTGCTTCCTGCCTTGTAGATTGAATCCTAGGTTCCACCCAGGAAGAGGAGGGGCCGGGCTCCTCCTCGCTCCAAATGGCGCACACTTCTGTGGCTTCACCCCAGTGTGCACTCTTCTCAGTGTGCAGGCCCGTTGAGGTTTTTCCAGGGACCCCTTCCTACCTGGCTGTCTCACTACCTGACATAAACTGGATGCTATCTGGTCTGCCAGATGCTAAAGGCTGTTCAATGGCATACCATCATCAAGTGGCTGTGTTACATACACAATAAGGCTGAATTAAGCCCTAAAGAAGTCACCCGCAAGTGTTGTGAATGGGTGGTTAAGACTTCCAGTGCACCTACGCTTGCTGCATTGCCACTTATTTCTCCACTCTCTATGAGAAGTTCCCCCAGAACTAGTGAACGAGGAAGAGCATATTTCAACCTGGTTTATAGACGACTCCTCCTGATATTCTGGCCCCAGCTACAAGTGGAGGGCTGCAATGCATCTCATTGTCTTGTTTGCCAAAGGTTTGACAGGGACTTGGAAATTATGAAATTGAAGACTTGAGAAAAGGAGAATATTGAAAAGAGTCTCGTGGATGAGCCTCGTAGAATGAGAACAGAGTGTAAGAACGTCTACATCCATTCTAAATGTTCATCAAAGCATACCTGCTTTAGAAGACACTCTCAGTAATCAGATAGGTAGGTGACCAATTCTGTGTCATAGTCTGTATATGCAAATTATGTATGTAAATCTCTTTACCTGGACACTTGTGTCCTTGCTCAAAGGCTCATAAACAAAGGGGTCAGAATGGTGGAAACAGAGGTTGTACAAGGATGCTATAAATTGCACTTTTCTACAACATGGCTGATCTAACTACTGTTACTGCTGGGTACCCAGTCTTCCAAAGCAGAGATCAGTCTTGAATCTGATGTGGCATCACAATTCAAAGGAATCTGATCATAGTTTGTTACTTTTTGACTCCGACTACTAAGGCTTGTCCTTCCTTGAGTAGCTACTTATTAAGGATATGAATATGCCTTCCCTGTTTACCATACTTCTGCTAGCAAAGTTCCTGCAGTGTTAAGGTATTTCAGTTAACACTGCCTCCTACCAGGGAATTTAATAATAAAAGAAGTAAGACAACGGGTATATACCCTGGGCATGTACAGATCTTAGCACATTCTCTATCATTCAAAAGCAGTGGTCCTTATAAACGAGCGGAAAGAGCCTATAGAAGACCCAGTCATGGTGCCAGCTAGAGAATAACATCTTGCATGTTTGAGTTCAGTCTCTCTGGAAGGAGAGATGAATACACATTTTTCATTGAACTTTAATCTCTAACAAAGAAGACAATTAAACTAAAAAATTATTAGAAAATTTTGATGTGGAGTTTTTACTCTGGTGACAATTACATCTCTGACATACCATATCACATTGTTTCCCAAAGTATGTTTCCCAATTGCTATGTTTCCAGGATATGTTAGTCATTGCTTTGTTGTTATTTTAGAAAATGTATATTTAAACAAGGTTAAATAGGTTTCATTATTGAACTTTTCAGAATCTAGAAGATGATAGTGTGCTTTGTGAATTTCCAAAAAGAGTACATAGCGTCAGCATATCCCTAATGTATTTGATCACGAAACCTTATTTTTTGTGTGTGAACTATTTATATTATTGTGCAACAGGGAAACATTCAGTGAAAAACTTAAGCATATGTTTTGACTAATGGTATCTGGCTAGTAATCAATCAAGTAAGTAGTAATGATAAAACTACTGCTATTAGGTTTATAAAGAAATAGGAAACTGTAATAGAAAAGCACTGCATGTGAGCCGAGATCACACCACTGCACTCTATTTAGCCTGGGCAACAGAGTGAGACTCTGTCAAAAAAAAAAAAATCAGTGCATAAATAGGTTGGTGGATTTGGTGTAAACATACTGTTCTGTAGAATTCTGTAAAATTCTGTTAGCTTCGGGAGAGCTAGTATCTAGAAGTGACAAATTATCAACCAAAGAGTAGTTATATTCCCACATTCCCAGTATCTCCATTTACTAGTATTGAGATCAAAGCGGTGAAACAGATGTTATACTCTGGATTCATGGACATTATTTAGTCAAGGAAACTTAACAGTTTCTAAGAAAATATTGGAGGTTTATTCTTTTTTAGAGCCAGATATTAGAATACTCAATTAATGTTCACAAAATCTAGAAATAAGTTGATCAACAACTTTGTCAAATACAGAAAGTACATGAATATCTACAAAGAAAGGCACAATTGTTTTTCTTTTTCTGAACATTTTGAAACCAAGAAAAGGCATTTAATTCTCAGGAACTGACAAGCTACTAAATAAAGAAATGAAATTGTCGATCTTCCACTGGTGTCTGAAGATACAAAAGTAACTAATGAATAATCCTGGTGACTTGGTTTGTTTTTGGTATTTCTAAGATTACAGAAAAATCTAGGAGGACCTAAGTGACAGGCATGGCATATTAACCTTTACGAATGAACAAGTACTTCAAATCCGTGCACTGAAGGGGCATGCAATTTTTGTCTTCAGAAGAATAAAATCATTAAACACTTACTAGTGCTATGTTAGAGCTCAAAAAGATCTGATATTTTTAATAAGTAATGCTGTGTAGCCTATCCTGTGACAAAAGTATCACTTATTTCAAACATCCATTCTCTCCTCTATTTGCCTTATAAATGTCTTTCTTTCCCAGATCAGGGTTATTTTAAGAGTAAATTATAAACTTCTTAGATTAAGTTTTCCCAAGTAGAATGGATATAAATATTTGAATTGGAAATCATGTTATTTAAAACAGGTCATCAGTTACTAGAAACAGTTATTTCAAACCCTAATGTTGTTGGCTGGTATGGGCTGTTACCATGGGATTTCTTGTGCCAATATTTTACTCAAGTTTTTTACCAATTTACAAGTGTTCATTTGACAATAGTTAATCAACAATATGGACCATGCTTAGCCAAAATTGAACAAATCATTTGCTCAATGAGCAGATCACAGTAAGGGGGTTAAAAACGCAATTTCTAAAGCTTAACTTTATATGTGTTACGTTAAAGAAAAGTATGCAATTACCTCTCTATTTAAATCATTATAAGGAGCAAAGCTAGAAATTTTAACACGGGGAAGGGGAAAGGTGGTTCATGTAGCCAGACAATATTACATACCTTATAAATTAGGGTTTTATCCTCTCTGGTTTATATAAACACTGTTATTTATCTAATTTGTTATAATTAAAAACTCAAGTTTTACCATTAGGTCTAAGGATTTGCATGTTGAGTTCTCTAATATGCTGTTGATTATAGAAACTGTGACATAAAAGAATGATACTCTCCTGGTCAAGATCATTGGGAACCAGAAATACATGTATACATGTATAAACACACACACACGTGTGTGTGTATACATATATATAATATCACCAGGACATATATATAAAACTGGGTGTGTATAACTGTGTGTGTGTTTGTGTGTGTTTATATATATAAAAACTGTGTGTAGGTATATATATATATATATATATACACACACACACATATATGTATAGATATAGATATAGGTATAGGTATACATAGTTTTTCTACCTTCAAGGTCAAAAACTCTTAAACCCTGAAATAGCTGAAAGTGTCAGACTGGCAGAATTTCTAGATTAAAATATTCATCCCTCAAAATAATAAGCATACATAACAAACCTTAGCTAAGATATTCAAAACATGTTAGTTTTTTGATGCTTAAAATAATTTTTAGTGAGTGATAAAATGCTTAAAGTTGATAACACATTAAGCTCCCTGGGCAGGGGGAGGACAGCACCCATTTTGATAGCTACAGGTAGCACTTTTCCCCTGCTGGAGCCAGGGAGGCTGGACAGCTTGGTTCCAAGGCTTGTCCCCATGGCCCAACACACCAGTTGTGGAAGTCTGCAGCCAGAGTGCCTCTTCAGGCATAAATCTGACCCATCCTTCCTCATTGGGTAGGGCTTCCCCGCAGGATCTCCAATAACTCCAACCGAAGTCTCAGGGACAGAATTCGGATCTCCCTGGGCCTGAGGCCCTAGAGGGAGGGGTGGCCACAGTCTCTGTGAACGAGCAGACTTAGCCTATCCTCCTTGTAGTTTTGAGGAATCTGGGCAGCACAGATGAGTGGGTTCCCCCTGAGTGAAGCACACTCTCTGTACCAGTGGACAAAGTGCTTCATTAAACAGGTCCTGCTCCCCATGCCACCCAACTGGGTGAGATCCTCCAACAGGGGTTGTCAGATACCCTATACAGGAATGATCCTACTGGCATCAGGTTGGTGCCCCTCGAGGTCAGAGTTCCCAGAAGAAGAAGAAAGCACTCATCTTTGCTTTTCTTCAGTCTCCTTGAGTGACATCTCTAGACACAGGAATGAATCAGATGAATAGGGCCTGAAGTGAACCTCCAGCAAACTGCAGGAATCCTACAGAAGAGGGACCTGACTATTGAAAGAAAAACAAAAAGCAGAAAGCAAGAAAAAAGGCCCCACAAAAACCCCATCAAAGGGTCAGCAGCCTCAAAGACCAAAACTAGACAAACTCATGATGATGAGAAAGAATCAACAAAAAATGCTGAAAACTCAAAAGGCCAGAGTGCCTCTTCTCCCTCAAATGATCACACTGTCTCTCCATCAAGGGCAGAGAAAAGTATGGAGGATCAGATAGATGAATTGACAGAAGTAGGCTAAAGAAGATGGGTAATAAAAAACTATGCTGAGCTAAAAGAGCATGTTCTGACCCAAGGCAAAGAAGCTCAGAACCTTGATAAAAGGTTAGAAGAATTGCTATCTAGAATAACCAGTTTCGAGAGGAACATAAATGACCTGATGGAGCCGAAAAACACAGCATGAGAACTTCATGAAGCATACACAAGTATCAACAGCCAAATTAACCAAGCAGAAGAAAAGATATCAGAATTTGAAGACCACCTTACTGAAGTAAGTCATGCAGACAAGAATACAGAAAAAAACAATGAAAAGGAATGAACAAAGCCTCCAAGAAATATGGGAGTTTTTAAAAAGACTGAACCTACAATTGACTGGAGTACCTGAAGGAGATGGGGAGAATGGAAAGTAGCTGGAAAACACGCTTTAGGATATTATCCAGGAGAACTTCCCCAACCTAGCAAGACAGGCCAAAATGCAAATTCAGGAAATACAAAGAACATTATTAAGATACTCTGCAAAATGATCACTCCCAAGACACATAATCATCAGATTCTCCAAGGTTGAAATGAAGGAAAAACTGTTAAGGGCAGCCAAAGAGAAAGGCCAGATCACCTAGAAAGGAAGGCCCTTCAGACTAATAGTGGGCTTCTCAGGAGAAACTCTACAAGCCAAAAGAGATTGGGGGCCAAATTTCAACATTCTTTTTTCTTTTTTTTGAGACAAAGTCTTGCTCTGTCACCTAGGCTAGAGTGCAATGGCGCAGTCTTGGCTCACTGCAACCTCTGCCTTCCAGGTTCAAGTGATTCTCCTGCCTTAGCTTCCTGCACATGCCACCATGCCCAGCTAATTTTTTGTATTTTTAGTAGAGATGGAGCTTTACTGTGTTAGCCAGGATGGTCTCAATCTCCTGACCTCGTGATCCACCCGCCTTGGCCTCCCAAAGTGCTGGGATTACAGACTTGAGACACCACACCTGGCCAACATCTTAAAGAAAAGAATTTTCAACCTAGAATATCATATCCAGCCAAGCTAAGCTTCATAAGTGATGGAGAAATGAAATCCTTTCCTGACAAGCAAATGCTGAGGGACTTCATTACCACCAGGCCTGCCATGCAAAAGCTCCTGAAAGAAGCACTAAATATGAAAAGGCAAAACCGGTACCAGCCACTGCAAAAACATACCAAAATGTAAAGACCAATGACACTAAGAAGAAACTGCATCAACTTGTGTGCAAAATAACCAAATAGCATCATGATGATGGATCAAGTTCACACATAACAATACCAATCTTAAATGTAACGGGCTAAATGCCCCAATTAAAAGACACAGACTGGCAAATTGGATAAGGAGTCAAGACCCATTGATTTGCTGTATTCAGGAGACCCATCTTATGTGCAAAGACACACACAGGCTCAAAATAAAGGCCAAAAATTTACCAAGAAAATGGAAAGAAAAACAAACAAATAAAAAAAAAAGCAGGGGTTGAAATCCTAGTCTCTGACAAAACAGACTTTAAACCAACAAAGATCAAAAAAGATGAGGAGCATTACCTAATGGTAAAGGGAGCAATTTAACAAGAAGAGCTAACTATTCTAAATATACATGCAGCCAATACAGGAGCACTCAGATTCATAAAACAAGTTCTTAGAGACATATAAAGAAACTTAGACTCCCACAAAATAATAGTGGGAGACTTTAAAACTCACTGCCAGGATGAGACAGATTAACAGGACAGAAAATTAACATGGATATTCAGGACTTGAACTCAGCTCTAGATCAAGTGGATATAGTAGATGTCTACAAAACTCTCTAATCTAAATCTACAGAATATACACTCTTCTCAGTGACACATGGCACTTATTCTAAAATTGACCACATAATTGGAAGTAAAACACTCCTCAGCAAATGCAAAATAACTGAAATCATAACAAGCAATCTTTCAGACCATAGTGCAATCAAATTATAACTCAGGATTAAGAAACTCACTCAAAACTACACAATTTCAAGGAAATTGAACAACCTGATCTGAGTGACTCCTGGGTAAATAATAAAATTAAGACAAAAATCAAGAATTTCTTTGAAAACAATGAGAACAAAGAGACAGGGTACCAGAATCACTGGGACAAAACTGAAACAATGTTAAGAGACAAATTTATAGCAGTAAATGTGCATATCAGAAAGCTAGAATGATCTCAAATCAACACTCCAACATCACAATTAAGAGAGCTAGAGAGGCAAGAACAAACTAATTTAAAAGCCAGCAGAAGACAAGAAATAACTAAGATCAGAGAAGAACTGAAGGAGATAGAGACACAAAAAGCCCTCCAAAAAATCAATGAATCCAGGAGCTGGTTTTTTGAAAAAATTAACAAAGCAGAATGACCACCGGCTAGACTAATAAAGGAGAAGGAGAGAAGAATTAAGTAGACACAATAAAAAATGATAAAGTGGGTATCACCACTGACCCCATCAGAGATACAAACTACCATCAGAGAATACTACAAACACCTCTACACAAATAAACTAGAAAATCTAGAAGAAATTGATAATTTCCTGGACACATCCACCATACCAAGACTAAACCAGGAAGAAGTCAAATCCCTGAAGAGACCAATACCAATTTCTGAAATTGAGGCAGGAATTAATAGCCTACCAACCAAAAATAAACCCAGGACCAGACAGATTCACAGCTGAATTATACTAGAAATACAAAGAGGAGCTGGTACCACTTCTTCAGAAACTATTCCAAACAATTGAAAAGGAGAGACTCCTCCCTAAATCATTTTATAAAGCCACCATCATCTTGATACCCAAACTGAGAAGATACACAGCAAAAAAAGAAAACTTCAGGACAATATCCCTGATCAATATTGATGCACAAATCCTCAATAAAATACTGGCAAACAAATTCAGCAGCACATCAAAAAACTTATCCACACTATCAAGTTGGCTTCATCCCTGGGATGAAGAGGTCCTGAAGGGAGTGCTAAATATGGAAAGAAAAGACTATTACTGGCCACTACAAAAACACACATAAGTACACAGAACAATGACACTATAAAGCAACCACACAAACAAATCTACATAATAACCAGCTAACAAAATGATGACAGGATCAAATCCATACATATTAATACTAACCTTGAATGTAAACAGGCTAAATACTCCAATTAAAAGGCACAGAATGGCAGGTTGGATAAAGAAACAAGATCCTATTGTATGCTGTCTTTAAGAGCCCCATCTCACATATAATGACACCTATAGGTTCAAAGTAAAGGGATGGGGGAAAATCTACCAAACAAACAGAAAACAGAAAAAAGCAGGGATTGCTATTCTAATTTCAGACAAAACAGGTGTTAAACCAACAAAGATCAAAACAGACAAAGACCATTACAAAATGGTAATGGCTCAGTTCAACAAGAAGACCTGACTATTCTAAATACATATGCACCCAACACAGGAGCATCCAGATTTTAATAAATAGGACTTAATAGACATCTACAGAAGTCTTCATCCAAAAACAACCAAATATACATTCTTCTCATCTATGCAAGACACATACTCTAAAATTAACCACACAAGTAGTTATAAAACAATCCTTAGCAAATTAGAAAAGGAAACCTGAAACATGAAATCACACCTAGTACATTCTCAGACCACAAAACAATTAAAATAGAAATAAATACTAGGAAAATTGCTCAAAACTATACAATTACATGTAAATCAAAAAACTTGCTCCTGAATAATTTTGGGGTTAATAATGAAATTAGGGCAGAAATCAAGAAATTCTTTAAAACTATTGAAAATAAAGATATAACATATCAGGATATCTGGGACACAGCTAAAACAGTGTGAAGAGGGACATTTATAGCACTAAACATTCACATCAAAAAGTTAGACAGATCTCAAATTAACAACCTAACATCACATGTGGAAGAGTCAGAGAAACAAGAGCAAACTAAGTCCAAAACAAAATAAAAGAAATGGCCAAAATCAGAGCTAAACCAAAAAAAAAAAATAATTGAGATGTGAAAAACCATACAAAAGATCAATGAACCCAGGGGATGGTTCTTTGAAATAATTAATAAGACACATGGATTGCTACCTAGACTAATAAAAAATGAAAGAAGATCCAAATAAACACAATCAGAAATAATGAAAGAGACATTACCACTGACCCCACAGAAATACAAAAACCTGCAGAGACTACTATGAATACCTCCATGCTCACAAGCTAGAACACCTAGAAGAAATGGATGAACTCCTGAAAACATACAACCTACCAAGATTGAACCAGGAAAAAACTGAATCTCTGATCAATAACAAGTTCTAAAATGGAATCAGTAATACATAGCTTCAAAAAGAAACCTAAGACCAGACAGATTCATAGCCAAATTCTACTAGACGTATAAAAAAGAGCTAGTATTGGCTGGGTGTGGTGGCTCACGCCTGTAATCCTAGCATTTTGGGAGTTGGGTGGGCAGATTGCCAGAGATCAGGAGTTTGAGACTAGCCTGGGCAACACGGTGAAACCCTGTCTCTACCAAAACACAAAAATTTAGCCAGATGTGGGAGCATGCACCTGCAGTCTCAGCTACTTGAGAGGCTGAGGCAAGAGAATTACTCGGGAGGTTGCAGCAAGCCAAGATCACACTACTGCACTCCAGCCTGAGTGACAGAGCAATATTCCATCTCCAAAAAAAAAAAAAGCTAGTATTATTCCTACTGACATAATTATTCCAAAAAATTGCAAAGGGGGGACTCTTCCATAACTCATACTATGAGTCAAGCATCATCCTGATACCAAAACCTGGCAGAAACACCACAAAAGGGGAAAATGTAAGGCCAATATCCTTGATGAACATCAATGCAAAAATCCCCCACAAAATACTAGCAAACCAAATCCAGCAGCAAAGCAAAAAGCTAATCCACTTGATTAAGGAAGCTTTATCTCTGGGATGCAAGGTTGGTTCAATAAACACAAATCAATACATATAATTCATCACATAAACAGAACTAAAGACAAAAACCACATGATTATCTTAATAGATGGGGAAAGGCTTTTGGTAAAATTCAACACTTTTTCATGTTAAAAACTCTCAACAAACTGAGCATTGAAGGAACTTCTGTCAAAATAATAACACCCAAAATAATAAGAGCCATTCATGATAAACCCACAGTCAACATCATAATAATTGGGAAAACACTGGAAGCAACCACCCTTGAAAACCAGAATAAAACAAGGTTGTACCATCTCACTGCTTCTAGTCATAGTACTGGAAGTCCTGGCCAGAGCAATCCGGCAAGAGTGGGAAATAAAAGGAAACCAAATAGAAAGATAGGAAGTCAAACTATCTCTGTTTACAGATTCCATATCTAGAAAATCCCATAGTGTCTGCCCACAGGCTCCTTAATTTGATACACAACTTCAGCAAAGTTTCAGGATACAAAAATCAATGTATAAAAATCAGTTGCTTTCCTACACACCAACATCCAAGATGAGGGCCAAATCAAGAACACAATCCCATTTACAGCATGCGCAAAGAGAATAAAATACATAGGAATACAGCAAACCAGGGAGGTGAAAGATCTATACAATGACAACTACAAAACACTCCTCAAAGAAATCAGAGATAATATATACAAATGAAAAAAGCACTCCATGTTCATGGATAGGAAAAATCAATATTGTTAAAATGGTGATACTGCCCAAAGCAATTTAATATTCACTGCTGTACCTATCAAACTACCAATGATATCCTTCACAGAATTAGAAGAAACTGTTTAAAAATTCATATGGAAGTCGAGCACAGTGGGTCACACCTGTGATCCAAGCACTTTGGAAGGCTGAGGCAAGTGGATCATTTGAGGTCAGGAGTTTGAGACCATCATGGCCAACATGATGAAACCATATTTCTACTAAAAATACAAAAATTAGCTGGGTGTGGTGGCATGTGCCTCTAATTCCAGCTACTCAGGAGGCCAAGGCAGGAGAATCACTTGAACAGGGAGGCAGAGGTTGCAGTGAACTGAGATCCTGCCACTGCACTTCAGCCTGGGTGACAGTGAGACTGTCAAAAAAAAAATAAAAATTTCATATGGAACCAAAAGAGCTTGAATAGCAGAAGTAATCCTAAGCAAAAAGAACAAAACTGAAAGCATCTCATTCCTGGACTTCTATACTGCAAGTCTACAGTGACCAAAACAGCATGGCACTGGCACAAAAACAGTAACATAGACCAACGGAACAGAATAGAAAGCCCAGAAGTAATGCCACACACCTACAACCATATGATCGTCCATAAAGTGGACAAAAGCAAGGAATTGGGAAAAGACTCCCTAATCAATAAATGGTGCTGGGATAACTGGCTAGCCATGTGCAAAAGATTGAAGCTGGGCTCCTTCCTTAAACCACATACAAAAATCAACTCAAGGTGGAATAAGGAATTAAATCTAAAACCAAAAACTACACACACTTTGCAATATAACCTAGGAATTGTTGACCATGTAAAGATTTCATGATGATGATGCCAAAAGCAATTGCAACAAAAACAAAAATTGACAAATGGGACCTAAAGAAGAACTTTTGCATAGCAAAAGAAATGATCCACAGAGTAAACAACCAACCTACAGAATGGTAGAAAATTTTTGCAACCTATGCATCTGACAAAGGTCTAATATCCAGAATCTATTAGGAACTTAAACCAATTTACAAGCAAAAAATAGCCCCATTAAAAAGTGGGCAAAGGACATGAATACAAACTTTTCAAAAGAAGACATACACATGTCCAAGAAGCATATGGAAAAAATGTTCATCATCACTATCATACAGAAATGCAAACAAAACCACAATGAGATATCATCTCAAATCTGTCAGAATGTCCATTATTAAAAAATCAAAAAATAACAGATGCTGGTGAGGTTGCAGAGAAAAGGGAATGCTTATACACTGTTGGTGGAAGTGTAAATGAGTTCAACCATTATGAAAAGGAGTTTGGTGATTTCTCAAAGAACTTGAAGCAGAATTACCATTCAACCCAGCAATCTTACTATTTCATATATGCCCAAACAAATATAAATTGTTTTAGCATTAAGATACGTGCATACATATGTTCATTGCAGAACTATTCACAATAGCAAAGACATGGAATTGACCTAAATGCCCATCAATGGTAGACTGAATAAAGAAAATGTAGTACATATACACCATGGAATACTATGCAGCCATAAAAAAGAATGAGATCATGCTCTTTGCAACCACATGGATGAAGCTGGAGGCTATTATCCTAAGTAAACTAACAGAAGCAGAAAACCAAATACCACATGTTCTCACTTATAAGTGGTAGCTAAACACTGAGTATATATGGACACAAAGAAGAAAACAGCAGAATCTGGGGCCTACCAGAGGGTCGAGGGAGGAAGTAGGGTGAGAACTGAAAAACTACCTGTCAGGTATTATGCTTATTACCTGGGTGACAAAATAATCTGTACACCAAACCCCTGTGACAAGCAATTTACCTACATAATAAACCAGCATGTGTTCCCCTGAACCTAAAATAAAAGTTAAAAAAATTATTTATGTATGTTTTATCACACACAGCATATATAAAAAGCCTTAAATGAAATTAGAAAATTGCCTTTTTCTTTCTTGTTTCTGCCACAGATCTACACAGTGCTCCCTTTTGTAGTTGTTACTTGCATGATAATTGAATTAAGGTGTGTTCCAAAAATATTTAAATCACAGTACAATTTCCTAGCTCATTAATGATGATAGAGACTTCAAAAATGTTATAGAGGAAATTCATTAACCATTTCCCTCTCTTTGCCTCCCATTTACCTTGAAATTTTATGGCTTCATTGAGTTATTAACTGACTGTGATTATAAATCAAAATTAAATGAACTGAAGAAGGGGTAAATTATACAGTAACCTATTAAAGATTTTTGATTAATTTAATTAGCTTATCTTATATTGTTTCTGTACTACCATTTTATTTTGTATTATTTCTGTACCTTCATAGGTTCATTCAAGGCAGTAAAAATTAATTCTTTTTCTTTTGTACTACAAAGCTTTCTAGTGCCATTCCACAGACCTTATCGCATTGTACTGGAGTCACCTGCATACTTTCCTGGTTTTCCAGTGGACTGTGAGCTCTTTGAAAGAAATACTTTATTGTACCTTTTTACTATCCTCAATACAAAATACTTAATGAATACATGAATTAATAAATCAAGGAATGAATGAATTTTTCTTTACTGCAGTAAATGCCAAATATAAAAAGATGACTTCTACATACAGTCTCAACTTTTGAAGACCTTATAATACACTGAAGAATAGATATAAAGAAACAATCACTAAAATATAATTATAGAGTTATACAAATAGAAATACAGAGAAAGAGCACCTAAGAAGAAGGAGGGATACTTGTGAAGTCTTGGCAGAGAGCTTTGGGAAAGATCTTACTGAAGAACGCCTGAGTTGGTCTCCATCAGAAGAAGGAGAGAGTGTGGGAAGAAAGAGTACACCAATTAGAGTAGAAAAAGGGAGCAAGTCATAAAGATGATAAATGGTGTGTTGTACATGATGAATTAAAAGTAGTTACATTTTATGGACCACTGGGGAGAGAGATGCTTAGAGATAAGGTTGGAGAGGTGGACCAGGCTGGGCTCTTGATTCAGGAGCTTGTGTTTTATCTTTTAGGTAATGAAAAATCATTGAAGGGCTTAAAGCTGAACAATGACATGGTCAAATATATTCTTTGCATGGGAAAAAAGTTGAATATAAAGGGACCAGATGCTATTTTCCTAATCCTAGTAAGAGAGTTGAGGGCTTAAACTAGGGTGGATGCAGGAAAGAAGAAGTGAAAAGTTGTATAAATGTAGAATTCTTTCTTCTCTGTGAAGAAAAATAGCCTTGTTGCTATCATTTTATAACACTTAGCACAATGCATTAGAGTCAACCACATTTAATTTGAGTCAAACTTGAAATTTGATCTGCTGTGGGAGATATGTGAATGGGAGAAGCCAAAAATGTATCCAAGGTTTCCACGTTGGTTTATTGGAAGGACAGTGGTGTTGAAATAGCAACGGAGAGATATAGGCAAATATGAACAAAGTAGAATTCAGAATTAGGCAATGCTTATTCATTTCTTGATAAATTGAGTTTTAGATTTCTGCAATATTTTAAGGTAAAGATCTTCCACAGATAGTTGATTGTGAAGCTGGATATGAATGTGAAGTACAGTCAACATACCTAGAATCAAGATAATGATATTAGCTTTGTCTGGATGTTGAAATTCTAGCAGATGCAAAAAAAAAAAAAAAAAAAAAAAAACCCAAGCAGAGAGTATAGAACAAGAAGAAAAACAGTCTGAGAAGACAGCCTTAAGAACTAGCTCTAGTTAATGGTGGACATAAAAGAACTCATGAAAATACACATGGTAAGACATGGTAAAGATAATATATACATGGTAAGATAAGATACACATAGTTCAGAGATGATATGGTAAGACATACAACAGAATAGAAAGTCGGTGTCTGAGGACCTAATGGAGTAGAAAATCTTAATGTTAAAGAATAAAAAGTTGTTTCAAATCCAATAGTATTTCAATAATGACATCTCAAAAGAACATGCCCCAGACTTGACAGGTTGGGAGCTACCGGTGGCCTTGCCAAGAACAGTTTCAGTAGAAAGTAGAGACAAGGGCCAGGTTGCCATTGTAAAGGAGAGAATCTCTCGAAGGTTCTTAGTATGCTCTGGGTCATCAAAGCTTCAAGAAGTACTGAATTGACAATTTGGCTTACATTTATTTATTTATTTATTTATTTTTAATCTGGTCCTTCACAATTTACAAGTCAATTTTTTTTTCAAGTAATCCAAATTAATAAAACAATGGTATCTGTGTTCATTAGAACCCACTTTTAGACAGATGAATCATAAGCTCTATGTATTTATATCTAAACCCAAACAAAATGACACATTGAAAGAAATCATCTTAAAGGGAGAGCAGAAGAGATTTGTAATGAGGAATAATGCTATAAATAATTCTAAAAATGTAAAAGTGACTATTTCTAAATATCCTCAATTTGTAAGAGAATACCAGTGTTCCTTGACATTTGGCCCAGCTGTATATAGACAAAGATATGCTGAAAAGAGGAATAACAATATTGCTTTTGGAGGGATTTTTATATTTATTCATCTAGATTTGAACAGAAATTAAATAATACCTTAGTATATTTTTCTGAGCCAGAGGTTAGTGAAAATGCTGATGTAAGAAGAGCAAAGCACTTTATCTATCACTCATACCCTCCAAACTTGTCAGAAACAGCTATTTTCTTTCTGATACAATTTCTTTTCCCAGACTGGAAAATATAATACCATCAAGTACCCAGGCACCTGTGTATTTAGAATCCATTATGATGGTATCCTGAGACTTCTCACACAAAGGTGCCTGGCCTACAGACACTTTTTAATATTATAATACATTCACATATGAAAAAAGTTAATAGCATATTGTTTGCTTTTTGTATCTTCTCTCTTTCCCTTGACTCTTTCAATTATAAGTTTATGTTTGAGTGTTTGTATGTGGGAGAGAGAAAGTCATTTTTACTTTTCTTCCGCAGGAATAAAATAATTTCCTTAGAAGTAAATGGAAAAATCTAACACAGACCAGAGCAAAATCATTGATATTAGGAACACCGACACCAAAGTGAATCCATCATCAAACGAGACACTTTAATATATACAGACACCACTGATTCTCCCTACACCACCATGGCCCATTTCATCTCAAAGAATTTTGAATCTAAATAATTCGCTATCTGTAACTCCAGGAAGAAACTGAAAACCAGTTAGGAATCTGTGAGCAAACACTTGATAGTTCTCCCCACTCATGTGCATTATCTGTTCTCTTGATGCTAACTGAATCTTTTCTGATGCACTGGCTCACAATTACAACCAGAAAACCGAATTAAAATATCAAATAATCACTGTGACAGAATATCCAATCTGAAATAGGGAAAATAGATTGTAGCAATCACAGAAAATCTGTTTTATGTTAATTATTTCTTTATCAAGTCACTACTAAGTAGTCCCTCTCATAAAAAAAGACAAGCAATTGAAAATTAATCAGCTACACCTATAAATACCTACTGCTCATCTGATCTGTGCAGATCCTTCACCAGGTGCTATGCGGGATAAAGGAATCATGTGATGATCCACACCTTCAAGAACTAAGCTAACTTAAGGCATGAATGCACAGATGTGCTTCTTGGAGTCATTTCCAAAATGGGGTTTTTCTCTGAAGCTCCATCTGTATAAGATGTTACTAAAAACGTTTAAGCTCTCACACTGTCTTCCTTCCTGCAATAGCTACCTCATAACCAACGTCACAATTTTGTAAGGCAGTAATACTATTCAATTATAGTGGACAAAAGGGCATGGGCAAAACAAACAAAAATGTACTTATTTCAGTGAAAAAGAAAAAAAAAAGCCCTGTTATTTCCTTAAAGGTAGTATCAGCAGAAATGACAGTGGTGATAAAAATGTTATAATTTCGTAAGCATTTGTTATCTGTCAGGCAGGAGACTTAGAGCTTTACGATCCTAATTCACTTAAGTCTGCCAACAACTGTTTAAAGCAGATAAAATCCTGATTTTACTAACACAGATAGCAAAGATAATAAATATTAAACAACTTGTCCAAAGTTACATAGTTGGGAAATAAGGAAACTAGAGTTCAAACCCATATCCTTAAACACTACACTATTCTGTCTTACGTATGCACGCCACTCTAGACTTTACAAAGTCTATATAACATATTTAAACAGACTCCTAAGCTGTCTTTTGTCCACTGAATCCTATAATGAGAGACCACCTTTATATACCCTCAGTTATTTTCATCAGTAAAGTAGGATCATATCACCTGTTGTGATACTGCATTTCTCAAAGGTTGCCAAATGTTGCACAAGTGCTTGTTAAAAATACAATTTTGGTCTTCTTCTATTGAGAAGTGTGGTCTGTATTTCACTTCCTTGAATATGGTAAGGTCTATAACTATGACACAACTGAATCTATGTGACATCCAAGACTAACTGATAAAAAGTTATTGAGCTTCCTCCTGGTTCTCCTGAGGCGCTCACCCAAGGAACCCAGGTGCCATGTTGTGGAGAAGTCAAGTAGCCACATGGAAAAACAATTTGTACGTGGTCTGGCTACAGCCTCAACTAAGGCAATGCCAGCTACCTTCTAGCATAAACCATCAGACAAATGAATGAGTATGCCTTTAGATTATTCCATTTTTTAGCATCTGAGCTGCCCCAAATTACGTGTTGTGGGACTGAGACAAACTCTGCACACTTAGCCCTGTTCAAATTTCAGATCCGTGAACAAAATAAATGTTGTCATTTACTTTAGGCCACTAAATTTTGGATCAGTAGGCTACACAGAAATACACAGCCACAACATCTGTCTTAATTCACAGTATAGTGTGTTCTAAACGAGATAATGCATACTAATATTGCAAATAACTGAGAAAATATGTGATTATTATTGCTTTTGCTTGTGTTATAATCATTCTATGGAGTCACTTCAAATAATTACATTTATTCTAATACCTTTTATTTCTCCTACTAAAAGTATGGTCCACAAATCAGCAGCATAAATGTAACCTGGGAGTTTGTTAGACATGCAGAATCGGGGATCCCACCCCAGATCTACTGAATCAGAATTCTGCACTTTGACAAGATCCCTCAGTGATTCCTATGCATATTAAGTTTTGTAAGTACCAGCAGAGACCACTTGAGCAGGTCAATAATTGTTGTGTAGGGTAGTTCCATGATTAATCACGTGTATTGGCAGCCTAAGAGAGCTACTACTTCTATGGATAGACACTAGCTCCTAGTCTTCTATAAATAGTAATGGTGATCCAATAAGAAAACCTCTGCATTTTCATCAGGAAATTCATGAGAAATAAAAACCTTCAAAAGCTCTCTCTTTCAAGATGTGCGGAAGGTTGACAGAAGCAACCCAGCATGCTCTGACAGATGGCATATGTCAGATGAATGAGTGGAAAAGAAGAAAAAGAGCCAGCCTTTCAAAGTATCTGATTATAGTTTTACCAAAGAGCTGCCTTTAGGCCAATTTTTCAGAGTCTAGTAGCTTCCAAATGTTTTGGATCAAGGGCTCACATTCCAATATTTTGTAGGTAACTGGCTAACTGGATTGGCAATTACCTACATGGATAAAAGTGAGCATTCCTGTCTGTGCTTTTTTTTAAAAAAAAAATTAAAACTAGTGGTTTGAGAAATGAATACAAATTGTTAATAAGGTACTGTGAGACCAGAGCCTCTTCAAGTTTAATTTAACCTGGTGTGTCCACTCCAAAATTTCTATCATATCTTAACTTTAAACACTCTTTGGCCCATATCCTTAATCTAAATATTAGTTTGTATATACTTATGTAAACAATAAATGTACAAGGCCCATACCATTACTTAGATGCTGTAAACATGGTTAAGGACTGCAGAAAAATAACTAGGACTCCAAGAAACAGCATATATGTCTGAAAATGGGAAAAAACCAAAGCCAAGCCGAATGTGTCTTAAAATGGATTTTAAAACATAGTATCTTTATTAACCATAATAGTAATAATAAATCTCATCATTATTATGTATTTGAAGCTTTCTAGTTGTCCCTGTCAATATCTCTGTGAGATTAGCAATCATCTATTTTCACATTTCCAATGAAGAAGGTAAAACACAATGAGCATAGGAGATTAATATAAGTTAGCTGTTTGTGGTTGAGAAAAAGAAACTACTATTCATATTTCCTAACTCCCTGTGGGAACTTATTGCTTTGGAAAATAAAAAAAGATACCTAAATTTTAGGTATGAGCTATAACTAAAAGACACACATATGGAACCGTAGTCTCCAGCACAACATTGTTCAATTTCAGTAAGACATTCTTCAACTATGGGAATGCTCTTTAGCTACACTGCCCCATATAGTAACCATTAGGCACGTGTGTCTAGTTGCATGAAATAATGGCTATTGTGACTAAAGAACAGAATTTTGGGGTTTATTCCATTTTAATTAATTTAAGTTAAATTTAATTTTGCTCCAAAGAATGGAAGCATGAAAGATTGAGAGCCAGGCTTTGGAAAACCCATCCTCCAGCAACGATTTCTAAGCATCTTGCACAAGACACCTGCAAAAACCACAGAACAAGAAAGAAAGGAAAATGATAGAGTGACTAGAGGCCAGCGAACTGGGAGTCTGGGAAATCAGATTAGAGTCTTGAACTCAGCTCTCTCATTTGCAAAATAAAGGCATTGAAGTCTATATGTTCTAAAGCATATTTCAGATACAAAATTATGTGATTTTAGCTAGATGACAATTGGTTTCTTCCTGCCCATTTCTCTACTTTCTTTGTCTTTAGCATCATCCTGAGGTTCCTTCTAACCTCACCAAATTCAAAAACACCATTTTCAATCTGCAATTTCATGTCTTCTCATAAGCAAATTAAGGATAATTTTCTTGTGGTTATCATTTTCCACTTTAAAAGAGCCAGGTAGCATACTCATCCAGCTGCTGAGATCCCACAAAAGCAATCAATTCAAAGCATGACTTTGTTCTTCCTATTCTCTCGTCCTTTCAGAGTCATGAATCACTGTTATTTGGACTTAGTACTTATTCTTAATTTGCCTTAGGATGTTCCAATTTTTTTTTAACAATGGTCTCTTCCACATCTACACTAAGAAATATGTTCTATGCCCTAGGCAACTCCTTTTTCTTACTTCACATTAAATGCAAAAGCGAAAAATGATATAAAATCCTCCATTTCCTGATAACTTCTCTTTAATTCTCTACTCTTCAATTTTACTAGAGTCACTTTGCTTTCATGTATGTTTCAAATACATTTGCAATATCTTTTCCTCAGTAAGAATCCTGTCTGAATGAAATATTTTTCTTTCCCAGTCCCTGTCCTTTTAACTTGTTTCTTCTATGCACTTTCAAACCATCTCTTTTCCTATCAAATTTCTTAGATTAAAAATAAAAGTTATTCATCAATTTCAATCAGATCGTTTTAGTTTCCTACGCTCTTCAGCTAACATTCAGATTGAACCCAATTTAAGAAAATTTGCATCTCTTCTAGTTGAAGAAATGTGTTTAGGGGTTTAAAGTGATTTTGAAGATATTTCACTTTTGAAAATAGATTTCCTACAAGGTATCAAATCCAGTGAAACACATTTAGGGCATTAATTTTTGGAAAGTCAGTATCAATCTATTTCCTACAATTCTTGGGTTTTTGCATTTTTAGAATATTGATATAAAACAGGACATGAATAAGAAAATATCCAAGATCCCAATCCTGTGTTTCTGATGGCTAGGAACAGGATAAAGAGCATCTAAATGTAATGCACTGCTATAGTCTGAATGTTTGTGTGCCTCCAAAATTCATTATGTTGAAACCCTAATGCAAGAATATTAAGCGGTGGGACTTTTGGGAGTTGATTAGGTCATAGAGGCTCCACCTTCATCAATGGAATTAGTCCCTTAGAAAAGAGGCCTGAGGAAGCATATTTGCCCCTTTGCCACGTGAGAACATAGTAACAAAGTGCCATCTATGAAGCAGATAGTAAGTTCTCACCAGACACCAGATCTGCCAGGGCCTTGATCTTGGATTTTCCAGGCTCCAGAACCGTGTGAAATAAAGTTCTGTTGTTTATAAACTACTCAGTCTTTGGAATTTTGTTACAGCAGTTCAAACGGACTAAGACAGACATGGAGTTTCAAAAGATTCAAATTGGCCTCATAATAAATCTCCAGTCTGGAGGACTCAGGAGAAATAAGATGAGTTTCAGAGATTTCTAGATGAAGATAGGCTGAGAAAGCCTCCTCAGAAAATATCCACACTGATTCAGGTCCCCAAGAATTTTGAACATAACCTAAAGCTGACTGAGAGAAACACTCTCTGTGGACCCAAACTGATTCTGGAAAGAGTGGGACAGTCAGGACAACTTTGCCCAAGCCTCCAGCTCTTCTAGTTTCCCGTTTTTTTCATGTGGAACTCAGTTCAAAGTATTGGGAAGTTCAGAATTCCCATGAATACCACTTTAAGCTTGAATAATCAATAGTTATGTTTCTATGGTCTGGTACCATAGAATTCCAGCAAGAATTCTAGCTCTATTGGGAATTTTCTCCATTCTCACTTATCAAGCTGTCTCCCATTCTTTCTGAATAATTAAGAAATCTGTGTGGCCTTGCTTTCTCTCAGAGTTAATCACAACAATATTTCCTTCTAAGCTACTGTTTCTTAAGGCATTGGAATGTCATTGGACTACCCTAGTGAAGGCAGCTATTTTTATTGTTTTTCCTCTGAACCACCTCTGCTTTACCAGTCAAAATATTTGCACTCTGTTTATTCTGTCCATTCAATATTATATTTCTCAAATGTTATTACCTGTGTACTCTCCATCATCCAGACAGAGCCTGAGGGAGCAGCCGACCTCTGCCACTGCATTTGGCTGAAGGAAAATGGCTGCCATCATCTCTGTGTACACAGGATTCTGAATCCACACTCCAGATGGGACTGTCCACTTCTCTCAGAGCTCCTCTAACCATTACCCCCATGCCTTGGCCTTGGCAACCTGTTTTCAACAGTCACCACCCAAGGGCCAACCTTCTCAGTCTTCCATTACTCTCCAAACTCTCATTCTATCCCAATTCTTATGACCCTAATCACAACCAGTCCCTAATGCTACCCCATCTCAGCCCCAAAGGCTCTATTGTATCTCTGCAACTCAGACTGTTGGATCAGTAGCTTTTAGTATATTTTCATGATTTTTTTTCTGAATTTAATGTTCATTATCAGCCCTTAACAGGTATTTATCTAGAACTTTTCAAAAATGTCTCCCCTGTGACCTTTTAGTTGAATGCTAGTTTTCTTTTCTAGTGGGTGGCAAGGTTTCCTCCTTTATTCCCACTTGGGAATCATTCTTCCTGACTCATGGCCCATCTGTGAAACATGATGCAACAAGCACAGGCTCCAAAGTCCAATGGTTCAAACCCCAACTCTACTCCTTACTAGCCCTGTAAGGATTGACAATTATTTGACCTCATTATGCCTCGTCTTACTCATTTTTCACATTTTAAAAATAAAATGACAAAAGCACCTTACTCAAAATGCTTTTAAGCCTTATAAAATAAAGATTAAGTAAACTGACATAAACACAGTACCATAAGCATTACTGATATAAAGTAGATCCACTTTCATTACTGAATTAAAGGTTCTGAGAAGAATCGAAATTAAATAAAATATAGTTTTCTTTTATTCAACTCTTCAAGGCATTTTAAAATTTAATTTTAAATCATTAAATAAAATTCCATATATTTAATCTATACGACATATTTTGAAATATTAAGCTAATTAACAAATACATTACTTTTTTTATGGTGAGGACACTTAGGTCTACTCTCTTAGCAATTTTTAAGAATACAATGTATTTTTATTAACTGTAGCCACCATTATGTCCAATGGATCTCTTGAACTTTTTCTTCCTAAATGAAATTTTGTATCCCTTGACCAACATCTTCAGTTGTATTTGATCTCAGAACACTCCATTCTCTTTTCCTAATGTAACTCATACGTTTTCTTGAAATTGTTATTGCACAGAATTCACTTGGAGAAATGCTGATTTTTAATTTTAAACAAAAACAAAAGCACAAGAAAGGTGAAATGAATTCAGTAAGATTATGGTGGTTAATAATAAGTACAAATTCGAAATTACAACCCACATATCCGAGTACTAGAGGATGCTAAAATTGGATTCATAAAAAGTGAACCATAAATAGTTGTTGTAAGGGTTAAATAAGCGTTCTTATTAAATAAGCCAATGTTTAATAAATGCTATTTCATATTATTATTCGAGAGAATGCTTTTCTTTCTCTGGTTTCAGTGTTTCTGTCTTTTCTTTGGTCTTGCAATTGATTAGTTAATTTTTCACAGTTGTTTAGGAGATGATATAAATAAACATATATATGTAGTAAATGCATAAATATTAAATGAGATCTGACAAACACATACATCTGTGAGCGTAACTCACATGTCTACCAGAATACAGAGCACGTTATTCACTCATACTACTTCCCAGTCAATTTCACCAACCCCGGAGAAGCAACGATTTTTACCTGACTTGTTTTCTTTACAATAGTTTAGTTTTGTCTCTTCTAGAACCTCATATAAATGGAATTATACAATATGTACTCATTTATGTTCTGTTTCATTCACTACAATAATGTGCAATGAATCCACAATGTTGCCAATATCAGCACTTTATTCCGTTTTATTACTCAGTAATAGTTCATTGTATAAATATGTCATTATTTAATTGTCCTTTCTTGTATGGGTAGGTTTTTGGATATTCTCTGTGTATTAGTTTAGGTTCTCCAGAGAAACAGAACCAACAGAATACAAATAGATTTATTATAAGCAACTATCTCATGCAGTTATGGAAGCTGAGGAGTTCCACAATCTTCAGTCAACAAGCTGGAGACCCAGGAGAATAACTGCTATGGTCTGAATGTTTGTAACCCCCCAAAATTCATATATTCAAATTCTAATCCCCAAGGTGATGGTATCAGGTGGTGGGGCCTTTTGGGAGGTGATTAGGTTATAAAGCTGGAGCCCTTATGAACACAATTGGTGACCTTGTGAAAGAGGCCTCAAAGGCAGGGCGCAGTGGCTCACAAATCCCAATACTTTGGGAGTCTGAGGCGGGCAGATTACGAGGTCAGCAGATTGAGACTATCCTGGCCAACGAGGTGAAACTCCATCTCTACTAAAAATACAAAAATTAGCTGGGCGTGGTGGTGCACGCTTGTAGTCCCAGCTACTCAGGAGGCTGAGGCAGGAGAATCACCTGAACCTGGGAGGCGGATGTTGCCAGCCGAGATCACGCCATTGTATTCCAGCCTGGCGACAGAACAAGACTCCGTCTCAAAAAAAAAACAAAAAAAAAAGAAGAAAGAAAGAAAGATGCCGCAGAGACGACTTACAAAAGAAGATGTGCCCATTTTACCATATAAGTGACCTCAAAAAAGAGGTCTTGCTTCTTGCTCACTTTACCACGTAAAGACACAAGTAGAAGGTGCCATCTTGGAACCACAGAGTGAGCGCCCACCACATACTGGGTCTACTGGTACTTGGATCTTGGACTTCTACCTTCTAGAACTGTGAGCCATAAATTTGTCTCGTTTATCAGCTACACAGTTTATGGTATTTTGTTATAGCAGCCCAAACTGACTTAAGACAGTGACAGTGACTCAAGACTGGCATAGTTCCAGTCTTAAGTCCAAAGGCCTGAGAACCAGGAGAGCTGATTATGTAAGCTCCAGTTTGCGTACAAGTCCAGTGGTAGAAGACTGATCTCCCAACCTGAATATAAAGGCAGGCAGAGAGTGAGTATTCCCTTTCTGATACTTTTGTTCTGTTCAGACCATCAATGGATTAGATGATGCCTTCCTACATTAGAGAGGGCAATCTAATTTATTTAGTCTACAGATTCAAATGCAAGTCTCATCTAAAAACACCACCATAGACACACCCAGGATATTGTTTAACCAAACACCTGGGCATGCCATGGCCCAGTCAAGTTGACACAAAATAAACCCACACTTCAGTTTGGGGATGTGTAAGTGAATTTGTAAATACACACTTTTATTTCTGTCTAGTAAATTCATAAAAGTGAAATTGTTAGGCTGCCTCATTTTCTAATTTTGGCTAGTCTAGTGGGTAAACACTATTACCTATTGTGGTTTTAATTTTCATTTTACTAAATTTTACTTTCTTGATGAAAAATATGGATGAGTGTCTTCTTATGTGTGAGTTGGCCTTCGAATATGTTCTTTTGTGCAATATTTCTTCTAGTCTTTACCCGTTTTTTTTGCTGGATTATTTGATTTTTTATTTTTGAGTTTCAGTTCTTTTTATAGTCTGGATACAAGAGCTTTTGAAAAATATATGTTTTGCATATATATTTTTCTAGCGTGTGTCTTGCCTTTCAATTTTTAATGATATCCTTTGCTGGACATATGTTTTTAACTTTGATGAAGTCTAATTTCCAATTTTTCTTCTGTAGTTACTTCTGAGTACTGCTTAAAAATGTTTGCCTACTCCCCAGTCATATATAAATATAAATAAATATTCATATAAATATAAATTAAAAAAAAAATATATATATATATATATATATATATTTGTTGTTGTTGTTCAATGACCTTTAGAGTTTAGCTTTTAAGTTTAGGTCTATGATACATATCAAATGAATTTTTCTATATGGGATGAAGCAGAGGTACGTGTTTCTTTTTTTCCATATAAATACCCCATTGTTTTACCAACATTTGTTGAAAATTATTTCATTCTCCACTGAATAACTTTTTACCTTTGTCACTTTTTGGTTCAACTGTGTACATGTGGATCAACTTCTGTTGATCCTGTTTTGTTCCATTGATCTATTTGCCATCATTATATCAACAACATATTGTCATGTTGATTACTGTCACTTTATAGTAATCTTAAAATCAGGTAATGTAAATATGACATTATTCTTTGTCAAGTTTGATGGTTTAGCTGTTTGTACATTTCCAAGTAAATGTAAGAATTAGCTTCTTAATTTTATTTTAAAATACTACTTTGATTATATCTGAAATTGCATTTAATCTATAAATCATTTTAAGGAGAATGTTTATACCTTATACTGAGTATTGTCTTTCATCCACAATCGTTAAATACTTCTTCCCTTATTTAGGCTTCTTTTCATTCCCTTCACCTATATTTTGTCACTTTCAGCATAGAAGTATTGCTTAATTTTTGTTACATTTATTACTAAGTACTTTGTGGTGTTGATATTATAGTAGATGGGCTTTGAAAAATTTTTTACTTTCCAATTGTTTCCTGTAATCATATGAAAATGATACTGCTTTTTGTATATTGACCTTCAATTTTGCTAAATCAATGTATCCAAGTGTGTTTTTTTCTGTGAGGGGAGTATAATTTTGTTATTTATAAATATTTTCTGTTTTATTTCCTTCTTTCCAATCTGTTCTTCACTCCCATCAGTTCAGTGATGGGTAAGGTTTCCAGAACAACACAATAAAATTTTGTGGTGGACATTCTTATTTCTGATCTCCAGGATTAAGTAAGTAACGATTAAAGAGTAAAGGATGATGGTAGCTACAGTTTCCAGATGTCATTTACAAAATTTAGGACATTCTCTTCTATTACAACTTTGCTGAAAAATTTTATTATTAATGAGTGATAAATTTTATAAAATGCCTTCTCTGCAGCTCTTGGTATGGCCATATGTTATTCATACTTTATTTTGTTAATATGAGTTACAGTGATTGATTTTTAAATGTAAAACCAACTTTTCATTCCTAGGATAAAAAGATCATTTAATCAAACCTGTATTATCATTTATATATATTGATAAATTCAATTTGGTAATTTGTTGATGCTTACTGTATCTCTGCTAATAAGAGATATTAGACTGAGGTTTTTTCTTTTCCTGCAATGTTTTGGTCAGATTTTTGCATCAAGTTCATTCAGACCTCATAAAGTAGGCAAGGAGAATTGTCTGCATAACTTTTCCAAATGAGGTTGGGTAAAACTGGTACTATTTTATCTTTAAATCTTGATATAATTCACCAGTGAACATTTTGAAATTGACTTTGTGAATTGTTTTTGATAATGAATTAATTCCTCTATGGGATGTAGGGCTATTCATTTTTTTTCTCTTCCATCCGGTTTCAATTTGGCAAGTTATATTTCTCAAAGAATTTCTCCATTTAATATAAATTGTTTAATACATTTGTAACAAGATTTTTATAATATATTCTTATCATTTTAAGCTTTTAAATTTCTTTTATGATATTCTCTCCTCTGTCTGATATGGTAAATAATTTGTGTTTATTCTCTTTTTGTCTGCATGAGTCTTTCTAGGGCTTTGTTAATTTTATTAGTTTTTGCAAAGATGGAGATTTGGGGTTTTATATTTTATTTATTTATTTATTTATTTATTATTCATTTATTTATTTATTTATTTATTTATTTGAGATGGAGCCTTGCTCTGTCACCCAGGCTGGAGTGCAGTGGCGCGATCTCGGCTCACTGCAAGCTCTACCTCCCGGGTTTGTGCCATTCTCCTGCCTCAGCCTCCCCAGCAGCTGGGACTACAGGCGCCCACCACCAAGCCAGGCTAATTTTTTGTATTTTTAGTAGAGACAGGGTTTCACCACGTTAGCCAGGATGGTTTTAATCTCCTGACCTCGTGATCTGCCTGCCTCGGCCTCCCAAAGTGCTGGGATTACTGGCATGAGCCACCGCGCCTGGCCTTTATTTTTTTAATTTTAGACTTCGGGGTACTTGAGCTTGTTTGTTATAAGGGCATTACACGCATAATGGTGAGAGTTGAGCTTCTAGTGAACCCATCACGCACATATTAGATATTGTACCCAGTAAGTATTTTGGTTTTAAAATTGTTCTCTAGTGTTTTGTTTTTTATTTCTTTGGTTGCTGCTTTTTCTAATTTTGTTTTTCTACTTATTTTGAATTCAATTTACTGGGTATTTTTTAGATTCTTAAGGTAGACATTTAGATCACTGATTTTAAAACCTTTTTCTTTTCTAATATAATAATTTAAAATGGCAAATATCCCTATAATTGCTGTACATGCATCTCACAAATTTTGATATATTAGGTAGTTATTATTATCCATTTAAAAATATTTTCTAAGATCATTTTTATATCTCTTTCCAAAAAGTGTTGTTTGTTTTCCAAATATGGGGGACTTTTCTAGAAATTGTACTATGATTTCATAATCAGAGGATGCACTATGTAATACTCCAATAGTCTGAAATTTATTGAGACTTGTTTTATGGTCAGCATATGAGCTAGTTTGGTGATTTTCAGTATTCATTTAAAAATAATGCATACTCATTCTGCAGCTTTTGATATCATTATAAATGGATGTGAATTAGGTCAGGGTGAGTAATAATCTTCATATCTTCTATACCATGAGTTTTTGTCTAATTGTTCTATCAACTGTGTGATAAAAGTGTGAAAATATTAATGTGTACTTGCGTATGTATCCATTTCTCTGCTTTTGTGTCACGCATTTTGAGGCTCTGTTATTAGGTGTATGCACATGTTTAATCTTTTTTTGTCTTTGTGATAGTTGTTTCTTTTAGCATTACAAAATACTCCTCTTTGTGGTAATACTCCTCATGTTGAAGATTATTTAATTGATGTGAATACTGTCAATTAGCTTTCTTATAACTAATTTTTGCATGGAATGTTTCATCCATTTACTTTCAATCAATGTGTGCCTTTATATGTAAAGTGTATCCTCTAAGTAATATAAAGTAATGTCTTGGGCTTTTTAAACCAGCCTAGTTTTCCTTTAATTTGGGGTGTGTAGTCTATTATTTGTATGTAGTGTATACGGTTGGGCTTAAGTCTATCATCTTGCCATGTGTTTTCCATTTTTCCCTTCTTTTCTTATTTTACAGTTGATCCTTCATTTTGCTTTTTCGGGGAGTGCATCAAATATTTTTAGTTTTCCATTTTATTTTTCTTTTGACTTTATAACACCTTCATTACTTTCTTTTCATGGTCACTATAGAAATTGCATTATGCATTCTTATATGTTATTACTTCATGTAAGACATTAAAATTTTGAAAATTACAGTTCCTTTTATTCATGTGTCTTGAGCTATTGCTAGTATTCCTTACGAGGAATACTAGTTCACAAAACACTCTTTATTATTACTATTATTATCAAAATTAAGGTCTTGTGAATCCAATTTTTCCTCCAGTACAGGTTTTCTCTATCAAGGGTAATTTCTTTTTCAGTATTTGTCTGTTTTTAGTTTTTCTCAAGTACCTTCAAAATAATTGTTTCTAAATATTTTTCCCAGAGTTTATTATTTTATATGTGGGAGGATAAATTTGATGTAGGATATTCTGCTGCTACTATAAGTAGAATAATTACTTTCTTTTCTTAAATAATAACCTGTGGTTAAAAATGTGAATTTTTCATGCTTTTACTTAAGAAATTAATAATAAATTATGATATGTTTCTCATCTCCTAACTTTACATTACAATGTTTGATAGTGAGTAGTACAAGAAGTACTACCAGCATTACCACTGAACAAAACTCCTGAGTTATCTGTCAGTGAGGATAGAGTTTGCTTAGAAAGAGTCCTAGGGGGCCGATGTATGCTGTCATTATTGATTCAGCAAATTATTCTATTACAAGGGGCAGTAAATCGTCTGAGCTACACTTTCATCAGTTTTCATTTTAATAAAGCTTCCTGATTACTCTCAGATGATTTAACTACAACAGAGATGTGACCGACTCTTTGGAATCCAAATGTATTACAGATATCCTTTAAGAGATCCCAATTGTCCAGTTATTTTTCCCTTTCAATTTGCAGCTTCTCGGTTTCCCTTTTAATATAATATTCTACTAAAATTTGTACTTATATCATGACTCTTGAAAGTTGATTAATAGCAAAATGAATCAAATCTTCTAGAGGCTATGAAAAAAGAATCACCATGTTACTAATCAGTGCTAAATAGCTTCACATCCCAGGCACAATTGTTTCTGATGCTTCTCTGAGTTGATTCCTTTACTTTTATTATTTAGCTCTGGAAACTTAGAGGCATTCTTACTGACTCACTTTATGAACTGTTGATATCTGGCCCTGTGAACTAGAAAACCATCATCTATTGAGTGTATCAGCTACTTCCCTGTATGCTCTTTTGCCCCTTTACATGTACTCTCCCACTTAATTGTATCGATCAATCAAAGTTTGTCACTCTTATATTCTGACCACTGGTATAAGCCTTCAAGAAAAACATGTCTTTTATGTGATGCTCACCCCAGAATGTACTTCTTGCTCTCTGGCCATATGCCTGAATATTGAACTTCCATAGTGATGCTGTGTCTTATTCTATAGAGAGACCTGCCCCAATGGCATTGGACATAACTATGCGATATTGTGAACGAGAAGTGTGTGATGTTTTCTCAGTCAACATATAGCCCACCAGAAATGACACAGAGACACTTCAGAAGTATTCAGTTAAACTGATACAGTTTAACTGATACGTTAAACATGTGAGGCCTCACTGTGTCCTCGCATGGTCTTTTCTCTGTGTGTGCATATTCCTAGTATCATTCTGTGTCCAAATTATCTTTTCATATGAGAACATCAACCAGATTAGATTAGGGCTCAACCTAAGGGTCTCATTTAATTTAATCATCTTTTTAAAGGCTCTCCCTTAACAGTCATATTTCAAGGAACTAAGGATCAGGGTATATTAGGCCATTCTCATGCTGCTATAAGAAATACCTGAAACTGGGTAGTTTATAAAGGAAAGAGGTTTAACTGGCGCATGGTTCTACAGGCTATACAGGTAGCATGGCTAAGGAGGTTTCAGAAAACTTCCAATCATGGCAGAAAGTGAAAGGGAAGAAGGCATATCTTACATGGCAGGAGCAGGAGAAAGAGTGAAGAGAGGTTAAACCAGATCTTGTGAGAACTCATTCACTATTAGAAGAACTCACTCACTATTATAAGAACACTATTATAAGTGGGGAGGGATGTCCACCCCATGATCCAATCACCTCCCACCTCCTCCAACATTGAGTATTACAATTTGAGATGAGATCCCGGTGGGGACCCAAATCCAAACCCTATCACAGAGTTTCAACGTATACTTTTAGTGAGGACGTGATTCAGTGCATAATGGATACCATCAAACTAACCAAAATATCAAGACATTCCCTTTAAGCCTTAACCAACTTGACTTAACTTCGTGTCAAGTCAAGAATGAAAAAACTTCTATGGGTGAGGGTGTAGGCAGGCAGTAGAAAATAGCAGCAGGCCCTAACTATGCTTACACATAAGAATCACATTTATGTTGCATTTATCCTTTTTGTTTAATAAAATAATCGGCTAAATGTTTAGATGCCCATTGACCAGAAGTGCAACACCTGTGTGTTCTTCATGGTTATATGCCTTTATGTGAAACATTTATCATCTTTTTTTTTGTGGCCCAGAATCTGAACACCATTCTTATGTTTGGAGAATCAATCCCTCACCATGTGAGTCATGGCAAAAAGCAGTGCTTGTCTTTAATCACAGGTGTTAAAGTGCCAGATGCTCATTTATTCATTTCCTTTGCATCAAAGGCATGAGCATGTAACCTAGAATGTATTACCTCTGACCTTGAGACTGGGAGGTAGTAAACAAGCAGGAGGATCCACCACGGAGAATACATTTTGATGCAGGTGACGGGAGCAGCAGCGGCAACAACAAGGAGTTTCCAGGGGCAGCAGTGGCAGCTTTTGGTATCAAGCATCAACATATGGCCACTTTGCAAGCTCCCTACAGGGTTAATCAGCAGCAGTGTGCACACTGGTTTTGTGACATGATTTTGCCTTTAGTTCTGGCTGCTGCATATCCCTATTATTTCCACCAGGTCTGTAAGTCAGGTTCAGCCACCTGTCTGGCAATTCTTTGTATAAATTTCTTTCCCTAAATCAACCAAAGTAAATTTTTATTGCTTAAAAATAAGAATTTTAACTCATTAAAGCTTAGTCTTAAGTGAGCCATTATATCTCTACAGTAGTGTGGGGGTGGGGTGTTGGGGGGAGATGGAGTTGGAGAGAAAAAGCCCATTATAAGGTTCCTGAATTTAGTCTTTAAGGTTCACATAAAACAAATCCAAATTCATCCATGTCACAAGAGACAGGATTTTCTTCATTATTAAGAATGCACAGTATTCCATTGTGTATGCATTACCACAATTTCTTTATCCATTGCTGGACACAGGTTGATTCCAGATCTTGGTTGTTGTGAATAATGCTGCAATGAACATGAGAGTGCAGATATCTCTTCAGCATATTGATTGTAGTACCTTTGGATACATACCAGAAGGGATATTACTGGGCAAGTACTGCATGATATAACTTATATGTGGAATCTAATAAATTTGAATTCACAGAAACAGGACATAGGATGATGGTTACCAGAGGCTTGAGAAGTGAGGAGAGATGGAATGAGGTGTTGTTGATCTAAGGGTATAAAATTTCAGATAGACAGGAGGAATAACTCTTGAGATCCAATGCAGAGCAGGGTGACTATAGTCAATTATAATGTGTTGTATATTTCAAAATAACTAAAAGTAAATTTCAAACATCTCACCATAAAAAATGATAGATAAGGGAGGTGATGTATGTTGTAATGAGCTTCATTTAAACAGTCCACATTTTATACATATATGAAAACATCACATTGTACCTCATAAATGTATAAAATTATGATGTGTCAATCAAAAGTATTAATAAAAATTATAAAAGATAAAAAATTAAACAATAAAAACAAATTATTGGTAAATAAAAAATAAAGATATTTGTGTTTAAGAATAAAAGTCTTAATTTAAATAAACAAGCCCAAGACTTTTTATTCCCTTTTGTAGTTCAGATCTGACTGAATTTATGTCCAACAGGACTCTTAAAATCAGCTGTACACGTATTTCTCAATGTATACAAAAATCTTTCCGGGGGTACATAAGAATTGATAGCATTAAGATAATTCATTATACACATATATATTTTTGAACCTTTACATACGTATATACTTTATATATACACATATAAACATATATAAAATGTATGTTGATTTCCAAAAGTAAGGCATTTTAGCCACAAATGTTTCCACTGTTCTCTCTCTTCACTTTGTCCCTCTTCCATTACAATTCTCTTTGCATGAGTTAGCGTAGCCACAGGTGTTTTTGTGATTTGGTTACTGGAAAGTTGAATAAAGATCTTTGAATTTAACAGGATGAATCTGTGTGGTTTGCAGTCCTTTCCTTATACGTACAGTAGTTATTGCTAGTCATTACATTGTAGTTTCCAAAGATAGTTCTCCAGAACTCTTGTAGCACACAGAGCCAACTCATTTGGCATTGCGACAAGGAGGTACAAGGCCAGAAGTCATTCTATACTATGAAGGCCATGAGAGTGTCTGGCAACAAAAGCATGCTGTTATTAGAGCAGAAAGATATTTTAAATTTATGAACTAGGGAGCTTGTCTTCCATGGAGAATTTTTCCCATTATTAGATGTATAAAACTATAAAGGGAGTGCCCACCCAGCATGCCTCATCAATTTCCAGTCAAAATTGAAATTCTCTTCTGTCAGAAATTTACTTGTAATGTAGCATAGGCGTGATACTCTACTACTCTTTTTTGTTTGTTTGTGATGGCAATAATGCAAAATAGAATTTGCCAGAATTCCCGCTTCAGTAAGTCACAAACATAGAAGCAGGGTAAAAGAGTAAACAGATCCACATGAGGTAATATTGAAAAAAACTGACATTTTTCCCCAAATTTGCCAATTAATCTAAAATTTGAGGATTCTTAGTCATGAGTTGTGAATTTAAAAGAAATTCTTCATAGTATCAGTAGAGTTGTTTGATTAACCATCCCAGAGAAAACACAAAGTTATCTTTCTATTCTCTCTAAAGAGTAACATATAAAATTATAGTCATATGGAAAGGAGATAAAAGAGTGTCAGCCAACAAATGTAGGAAAAAAGGTAAAGTGTGTCAGGCAGTTAAGAAATAAAAATATTCTGATGATTTTTTAAACTTAATAACTGAGCCTAATACACTACCCAAATAGAGTATAATATAAAATGTTAACAGTTTTGAAATAGTATATACCTATACAATAATCACCACAATCAAGATAACAAATATTTCTATGATGTCCCACATTTTCTTCATGGTAATTTAAATTCATTGCTTTTTTCCCATCTCTAGGCAATTACTAATGTACTTTCTATTACAGATTAGTTTACATTTTCTAGAATTTTATGAAACTACAATCATGCAGAATATACTTTTTTGCATAGCTTCTTTGGCCTAGTGTAATCATATTGAGCACGTACGTTATTACCTGAATCAATGGTTGGTTCTTTATTGTTGCTGAGTAGTAGTCTATTATATAGATGGGCCACACATTGTTTTACTGTGAATCCATTTACTTGTTAATGAACATTTAGGTTATTACAGTTTTTGGCTATTAAAAATAAAGCTATTATGAACATTTCTTTAAAATAATTCTTTGTTCAGGCAAATGTTTTCATTTCTATCAGGTAAATATTTAGGAGTAAGATGGCTGAACAATATGGAAGGTGTATGTTTGACTTTTTAAAAACTTGCTCAGGGTATTTGTACAATTTTTTTTTTTTTTTTTTTTTTTTTTTTGAGACAGTCTCCCTCTGTCGCCCAGGCTTGAGTGCAGTGGCACGATCTTGGCTCACTGCAAGCTCTGCCTCCCGGGTTCACGCCATTCTCCTGCCTCAGCCTCCTGAGTAGCTGGGACTACAGGTGCCCAACACCACGCCCAGCTAATTTTTTTCTGTATTTTTAGTAGAGATGGGGTTTCATCGTGTTAGCCAGGATGGTCTCGATCTCCTGACCTCATGATCTGCCTGCCTTAGCCTCCCAAAGTGCTGGGATGACAGGCGTGAGCCACCACACCCGGCCTATTTTATGTTCCCATCAGCAGTGTATGGGATGCTAGTCACTCTGTATCCTTAATGACACTTGATATGATCCATCTTTTTCAAATTTTAATGAACTTAATTGGTGTGTTGTATTATCTCATCATGGTTTTGTTTTGAATTTTCCTAAAGATTAGTGAAATTGAACATGGTTTCATGTGCTTATTGGCTACTTATATATTTTCTTTTGGAAGTGCCTATTCAGGTCTTTTGAGCATTTTTATTAAACTGTGTTGTTTTCATTTTAATTATTGAATTATGAGAGTTTTTAATATATTCTGAATACAAGTTTTTGTTTGACATATGAATACTGATTTTATGAATTGGTTTTCTACCTGTCTGTGAGACTCTTGTTATGTCCTGTAATGGGAGTGCTCCTCTTTTGGTAACTAGATTATCTAAATCTATATTGCTACACATCCTTCATAACCTGAGGGAGAGATTCTGCTACAACAGAGGTTAATACATGGGAATCTGAGCTACATGCATACTTATATAGCTTATTTGTTCCTTTTATCCCACTCATGTTTCATCCTGAATGCATCACTTTTATCTTAGAATAGATTTTTCCGGGACCCAATTGGCTTATGAATTACTGGTTCTGACAAAACCCAGTTTATGATAGACAGTTATGACTTCATGGTCTCTTGATGCATTACAGTCAGGCATTTCATCTCTACCAGGAATATAATTCTCCTCTGCAGACAGTAAAGAGTCTGTGTTATGATTCTCCTTTTCATAAACCTGTTCTAGGCTCTTTTCCACCACGGATATTACTAATATTATAGTATCTGCTGTATCTTCTGGCTCAGATAGCCAAGTTACTGCATCAAGAACTGGTCCTCTTGAGGAGTGCTTTCATTTTCTTGGCTTCAGTCAAAGATAATAGTTGAAACAATATTCCTAGGTGCAGAATATGCTACCTGCATAACAGAAGAAATCTACCAGACACTATACATTCTGGCAGGTAAAAGATATAATAATTTGTCCTTCACTTTAAATTCTCCAGCAAGCTCTTGAACACTGACTGCTAACAATATTACTATTTGTAGGCCAATAAAACTTATAAGGTTTGTCTCCCATCCTCTGATAGGCTATGGGTCTTATAAAGACCTTCAAAATGGTAAGTACCTCCTGAAAATTCCATCAGATTAATCAATATAGTGAATGCATGTTTTGTTCTGCAGGATACCTAGAGAGACTAAGCCTCTTTAGACTGTACTATGAAAGAGGGTAACAGAGTTGTAGCTCTGAGGGAAAACTGTGAATGTATACTATTGTCAGTTCCATGTGAATACAAATTACTTATGTTTCTTTTTTTTTCTGACAGAAAAGGAAAACATACATTCATCAAGTCAAAAATAGCATACCACATGCCTAAGGCTGTTACTAAGCTCAATCCAAGATAGCATATTTATTGCAGATGACATGATCCTATATCTAGAAAACCCCATGGTCTCGGCCCAAATGCTTCTTAAACTGATAAGCAACTTCAGCAAAGTCTCAGGATACAAAATCAATGTGCAAAAATCGCTAACATTCCTATACACCAACAATAGACAAGCAGAGAGCCACATCGTGAATGAACTTTCATTCACAATTGCCGCAAAAAGCATAAAATACCTGGGAATACAGCTAACAAGAGAAGTGAAGGAACCGTTCTAGGTGAACTACAAACCACTGCTCAAGGAAATAAGAGAGGACACAAACAAATGAAAACACATTCCATGTTCATGGATAGGAAGAATCAATATTGTGAAAATGGCCATACTGCCCAAAGTGATTTATAGATTTAGTGCTATTTCCATTAAACTACCACTGATATACTTCACAGAATTAGAAACAACTATTTTAAAATTCATATAGAACCAAAAAAGAGACTGGATAGCCAAGACAATGCTAAGCAAAAACAACAAAGCTGGAGGCATCATGCTACCCAACTTCAAACTACACTGTAGGGCTACTGTAAACAAAATAGCATGGTACTGGTAAAAAACAAACACATAACCCAATGGAACAGAATAAAGAACTCACAAATAAGACTGCACACCCACAACCATCTGGATCTTCAACAAATCTGACTAAAACAAGTAACAGGAAAAAGATTTTCTATTTAATAAATGGTACTGGGAGAAGTGGCTAGCCATAAGCAGAAAATTGAAACTGGACCTCTTCCATACACCTTCTACAAAAAATTAACTCAATATGGTTTAAAGACTTAAATGTAAAACCCAAAAGTATAAAAACCTTAAAAGAAAATCTGGCAGAACTGGCTAGCCATATGCAGAAAACTGAAACCGGACCCCTTCCTTATACCTTATGCAAAAATTAACTACATATGGATTAAAGACTTAAACGTAAAACCCAACACTATAAAAACCATAGAAAAAAATCTGGGAGAACTGGCTAGCCATGTGTGGAAAATTGAAAATGGACCCCTTCTTTATACCTTATACAAAAATTAACTAAAGATGGATTAAAGACTTAAATATAAAACTCAAAACTATAAAAACACTAGAAGAAAATCTAGGCAATATCATTCAGGACATAGCCATGGACAAATATTTCATGATTAAAACACCAAAAGCAATGGCAACAAATACCACAATTGGCAAATGGGATCTAATTAAACTAAAGAGCTTCTGCACAGCCAAAGAAACCATGATCAGAGTGAACAGACAACCTACAAAATGCAAGAAAATGTTTGCAATTTATCCAGCTGAGAAAGGTATCCAGAGTCTACAAGGAACTTAAACAAATTTATAAGAAAAACAACCTTAAAAAAGTGGGCAAAGTACATGAACAGACACTTCTCAAAAGAAGATATTCATGCAGCCAACAAAGATGAAAGAAAGCTCAACATCACTGATCATTAGAGAAATGTAAATCAAAACCACAATGAGATGCAATCTCATGCCAGTAAGAAAGGCTATGATAAAAAAGTCAAGAAACTACAGATGCTGATGAGGTTGCAGAGAAACGGGAACACTTATGCACTGTCTGGGGGAGTGTAAATTTGTTCAACCATTGTGTAAGACAGTGTGGTAATTCCTCGAAGATCTAGAATGAGAAATACCATTTGAACCAGCAATCCCATTACCAGGTATACATCCAAAGGAATATAAATCATTCATTATAAAGATATATGTGTGTGTATGTTCATTGCAACACCTTTCACAATAGCAAAGACATGGAATCGACCCAATTGCCTATCAATGATAGGATGGATAAAGAAAATGTGGTACATATATATATACACCATGGAATACTATGCAGCCATAAAAAGGAATGAGATCATGTCCTTTGCAGGGACATAGATGTAGCTGGAAGCCGTTATCCTCAGCAAAGTAACACAGGAACAGAAAACCAAATACCGCAGGTTCTCACTTGTAAGTGGGAGCTGAGTGATGAGACCATATGAACACTTGGGACAGAACAACACACACTGGGTCCTGTCAGGGATGGCGGCCAGGGAAGTGAGTACATCAGAAAGAATAGCTAATGGATACTGGGTTTAATACCTAATTGATGGGTTGATCTGTGTAAGCAAACCACCACGGCACATGTTTACCTATGTAAGAAACCTGCACATCCCGCACATGTAACCCTGAACTTAAAATAAAAGATGAAGAAAAAATAAAGATTGCATGGGGACTATAATTAAGGCCATTACTTGATTGAATTTGTGGTAATCTACTATTCTTCTCCAGGATCCATGTAGTTTTTGCAAGAGTCAGACTGGTAAATTGAATGCAGGTATGATGAACATCACCACACCTGCATCCTTTAGATCAATATGAGTGGCATTAATTTCTGACATCTTCCTTGGATAACTTAGCGCTTTTATTGTACTTTCCTGGCTTGGGATAAAAGGACAGGAGTAAGAGGCTTCCACGTGGACTTTGCTCCTATAGTAACTTTTGCTCCACAGCCCAAGGATCCTATGTGACGCTACGTCAACTACTAAATACGTCTATTTCCATTATACATTATACATTCAGAGAATAGATACATTGGCCAAAAATCCATTTATTATTTTTCTCCCATTTTTCCTTACTCTAATAGGGGGTCATAATAACACTTAAAACACACTCAGTGAACAAAATCTTACTTTTGTCAACTGCAAGATCTCTTCTGATACCCAATACTGCTTCTCTTTCCAGAAGAACTAATTACAAAATGGTTGTGTTTGATCGAAAGATCACAAAGAGTTTTCAACTCTAATCAAGTCCTAGAAATCTGAGACGGTAAATTAAAAATCTGGTCATAGGAAATGTAGTTTCTTTCAAGTGGCTATTCATCCCAGCTTGCACAGGAAAATCCTAGTTTCCATGGGGCTTAGAATTCATTAGAGTGACGAGAGAAAAATAATTTAAATTGGGATAAAGGATGAAAAATCTTGATTTACCGCAAGTTATTTAGTCTCAGTATGTCAAAATGCTGCAAATGTGCTTTCTGTTCTGAATGCCATGGTCAAGACTTGCTTAACAATTAACTGGCACTATTCCCATAGAGCACAAACAATGCTTTCCAGATTTTTCTGTAGCAAAGTGATCCTAAAATTAGTCATTTCAAACAGGACAGTGTGAAAAGTAATACCAATAACAATTGCACCAGGAAAATGCAAATGGAATAGGTATCTTAAATAAGTGTAGTTTAAAAATATTGAACATTGGCAGGGTGCGGTGGCTCGCACCAGCACTTTGGGAGGCCGAGCTGGGCTGATTACCTGAGGTCAGGAGTTCAAGAACAGCCTGGCCAACATAGCGAAACCGTTTCTACTAAAAATACAAAAATTTTCCAGACGTGGTGGTAGGTGCCTGTAATCCCAGCTACTTGGCAGGCTGAGACAGGAGAATCACTTGAACCTGGGAGGGAGAGCTTACAGTAAGCCGAGATCATGCCACTGCATTTCAGTCTGGGTGACAGAGCAAGACTCTGCCCCCGCCACCAAAAAAAAAAAAAAAACATAATCCTTTCTGTAATAGACCAAGTTTATATAGTGTGTTAATATATCTCAGTTAATCCTCACAACAACAGTACATTGTCAGTACTATTATTATTTCCATTTTACAAAGAGAAAACTGAAGATAAGAGATGTTAAAGAACTTGACTAAAATTACATAGCATATAAATAGTGGGTCTGTGATATAAATCTAGTATTTCTGATTCTGGAGCTTGTGTTTCTACTGTTATATTCTATTGTCACTCAAGATCTGCAGTATATCTCATTATTGGTTAAATTGCCAGTCACCTACAGGATGATTTCAGTGGTTTCACACAAAAACTACTAAAAACCCTTTTTTCCACCAGTTTAAAGTGATGCTACTAAACATCTTGCTTAGAATTATTAAAAGTTCTTGAATGAAGTAAAAATAACAGCAGCAACAAATGGAAATAAGAAGGAATGGAGGCACTTTCTCCAAAATGGTTTGACTAAAAGCATTAATTCATTTAAAAATCAATCTTCATTATTTACAGATTTCATATCTTCAAATTTGCCTACTTGCTAACATTTATTTATAATCCTAAAATCAATACTTGGGACACTTTTGTGGTCATTTGTGGACATGCTCAGAGCAATGAAGAATTTGTTGCCAGACTTGCACATTCCCAGCTGAGGTCAAATAAAGCAATGCGCTGTCTTCTTGCTTCCGCTGTTATACAGTATACTACAGTATACCACTATCCTTTTCTGTTCTATTTAATGTCACATTTCACAATTTTGTGCTTTATATTAGTGATATTGCTGTTTAAAATGGTCCCCAAGCATAATGCTGAAGGGCTGCCTACTGTTTCTACATGCAAGAAGGCTGCGATGTGCCTTATAGAGAAAGGATGTGAGTTAGATAAGCCTCGTTCAGGCATCAGAGTGCTAGTCGTGAGTTCAAAGTGAATGAATCAACACTATGTGTTAAATAAGGTGTCAATAAACAGAAACACAAATAAAGCAAGTTTATGTATTTCTTAGCTGTTGCACGTTGTGGCCAGAAGCTCAAAGGAACCTAACCCTATATTTCCCCTAGAAGCAATGGTCAAATATTCACTAACTCAGTGTTTGTGGTGACTTTATAGAACATAACTATCATGAATAATGATAATTGGCTGCATTTATTCATTTATTCATTCACCAGTTAGTGTTACTAAGAAAGAGAACAAGTCTCTTTCCACGTTTACATGACGTAATGAGAAATCTGACTATAGTTTTTGATATTTAACTGCTAACAGCTTTTAAGTCTTACTCCTCCTTCTCCCTTTTGTGCCTCACATGTGACAAGCTGATAAGAAAACCCAGATGCCTTCTTCTTTGGCACCAGTGGGAGATTCCAACCATGTAAGCTCCTGCTCATAAACCACAGTGAAAACTCAAGCCCGTCTCCTTTCCTTGCTCTCTTGCACCATTTCAAGCCTGCTTGAGAAGCCAGCTTTCCCCAGAGACTTGAATGATGAAAGCAATAATCCTTTTTATACCCTCCTGGTATGTTTGTGGTAGCTTCCATCCTAACACTGAAACCACATTTTGGGTGGGTGGTTCTATCTGCTTCAGCAGGTGACGGTAATATATTAATATGTGTTTATTTACAGTTTTAACGAAATTATGTAATATGTCACTTTATATTTCTAAGAGATCCTAACTTTGAGGGACAAGGTATACAAAAGATACCTTTCAGAGAAGGAATCAGAATGATGTGTGAAGAGGTAGGGCTCTGAGTCAAAGATAGCTCCATGGGGATGAGCAAGCAGAGGTGTATTTAACCAACATGAGAGCAAAACACTCCGTACATAGAATGCATTCAAATGATGGCTTGCGTTTTACTTGTTCTTATTTATGCTCTATATCCTTTCAGGTTCTGATTTTTTTTTCTTTTTCTTGTCATGACGGTAAATGGAATTTATGGACATTTTGCAAGTTTCCAAAACAATAAGAATTTGTCAAAATGATAACCTGACAAACATTCAGAGTTTCCCTCAAACCACAAAACATCCAAATCAGCAGGATTTAGAAAATAAACTATTGATCTAAACACACGTAGGTCTTTGCAGTGCTCTTCAAGTAACATATTGCTACCTAACCCTAGGCATGGATTTTACCAGGCCTAAAAACACAAACAGGGATACACAGAGGTATCAACTAATGTGAAACACTTTCCAGTTTATAGGTCAATCTTTTCTGTCCCTTCAGACCATTAAGGCAAGTATACCACTTAGAATTCATTCCAAATTACAAAACCCACCACTATAAGAACAGAACAGGTGCCAGGATCCAAAATGTGTGTAAATTCCTCAATATCACCCAGAAGAATTTCTAAACAGTTTCTGTTTTCATCAGAAAAAGCTGGTATATACTGCTGCCGCCACTTGAGAGGACAATTAAGAGTTTGTTAAATGAGGGCAAAAAAAAAAAAAAAAAAACCCTCTCTCCAGATGCATAATTTGAAACACTAGAATTAAGAGCATCATTATCTAAATTTTTCCAAAGAAAGATTGCTCAAGCCCAGTGATATTGCTCACAGAGGTAGTAGGAGCGGCTTCCGCTGCCTTCTTCCACATGGCTTGCTTCCTGGCTAGGAGCTATATTTTACCTAGAGAATTTACTTTGCAGGTATTACTCAAGTTGTTCTCTGAACCTAAAACACTTACACACTAGATTTGAACTTAGGCAGGAAGCCTGTTGTACATTTCTCCTTTTCCTGTTCCTCACATTTAGATGAATAAAGGCACATGTTTTCCCTAGGAGGTAAAGCAAAATGTGGAGACTGGCTTTCTTTGAAAGCATTTTGAATAAGATACTTAACAGGTCTAGGTTGGGTGAGAGGTATAAAACAGTATGAATTTTTTTTCTCCTTTTCCTTTGTATTATCAGAAGTGAAAATTATAAAAAGTTCCAGATATTTTTATCACCATAGTCTCATCTAAAGTACCTATAATAGTTACATTTTTGTAGCTGAGAGTATTATAGGTCAAAAAGTTTCTGGCAATCTCCAAATGTTGTCTCCCGAAAGCCACCTCCTTCCTTTATCTATGTTAACAGCACCCGCAAATTGTTCACCTATCCAGTAACTGTGCGTTTCAGGGGACACTAAGCCTGTCTTCAACAATTGTGGTATCATTTCCTTTGCTAGTGACTACGTACAAGGAATGTAATTTAGCCATGAGACATTGTGTAAAGTGTTCTGGGGTTAGTTTTATTTTTGGAAACTTGTATTTGTTCTTAAAAGGGAACCAAGGGAAAGGCAGCCTTTTTTCCAGCTTTTCGCATTGCTGTGTGAGAATGAAACCCTTGAGATGGTGCATGCATTTTATGATGGTGGGGGAGAGACAATCTGAAGACAAAACAAATAAAAAACTCTGAAAAGATGGCAAAATATTAAATCAAGAGAATCTGGAACATTTTGCTTCTGGATTATCTTTTCATCCTCTATTTGAAAATGTTATGTTAATTAATACATTTTCATTTTAGTTAAGCACATTTTTAGAAAGTGCTTCTGCTAGTTTTAGGATAGAGCATTCCTAAATAGCATCTGCAAATCCATAGCACACGTAATTTAGTGAACTCAAGATACAAAACCAGATTTTTCTGACTCCAGACTCTGTGGCCATTTTAATATTATAGTTACTTCTTGTCCCATGTTAGTGTGTAATAGCTAATTATTTAGAAGAAGGCAACATATTGAACTTAATTTCCTTACCAACATAAAAGTAGAATTCTGTAAAACATTAGAAAATAAGAAAAAAAGCTAGATGTGTCTGTTCATGTGATTACTATATGTCACATACTTATATTGCTCAATATTAATTGTGGATGAAGTTACTAAAATTTTAACAATTAACTATAAGTTATTTTAAAGATTTTCATTTAACACTCACTTCAGATTTCAAAATCTGGATTCTTAGCTCTTCTTTATGCCTGTCTCTCATTCTCAATTACAAGTTGTCTTGATTTCTTTCTGTCCTAAGTACAAATTTATCAGCCTTACATCATCACCACCATCATCATTATTTTCCTTTCACGGATGAGTGTAGTGAAGAAAGAAGTGTCTCTAGGGAAAGCTTCTTTGTCATCTATCACTTCCACCATATATGACCCAAATCCTATCCAACAATATTTTCTCCTTAAGAGAGGCATTGAAGTGAGATACTGACATCTTCAAACTGTGTCTACAGTCTCCTTTCCTCTTCAAGACATCGTTGGCACCAGGTCTCACCCCTAAGCACCTCTCCATGCCTGTTTGTTGCATACTATTATATTACAAATCACCTGCTCCACATAGACATTCCTGACCTCTTCAGGCTAGCAGGCACAATTCCATAATATACTGAGTATAGTTCCACCTATCTGAAGATTTCCAGTCCCCATTGTCTTTGTAAGCACATTTAGACAAATACTATTTGACATGCCTCTGTTTATCTCTTGCATTTGTTGATGTTCATTAAATATTTCATGATATGTATATATCTAAATATATATATGCCAGAAATCAAACCAAATTCAATGTAAATAGTATATGGTATAAATACTGTATGAATTTATACTGTATTCAGTATAAATATTGTCCTAAAAGCTTTAATTCTATTAATAATGAATAATCAAAATAACCTGTATAGCATAGGTAATTCATTTTACTATCCCCATTTTTATAGAGAAAGAAATCAAGGTTAAGTAACTTACCCAAAATCACACAACTAGGAATTTGTGAAGTAAGAATTTGAATGCAGGCAATCTTGCTTCAGAGTCCATGAAGCTACTATATTATGCTTCCTTCCTGTAAACATTCATCAGCTACCCATATGACTCAAGCTGTACTCCTTACTGACTTCATAGTGCTTGCTTTAATTAGAATCTAGTTCTCTTAGAAAGGAGATACGTCAAAAAACATTAATGATTATTGAGCATTGTAGAAGAGATTATCATCTGCAACCACAATGTATACTCCCTCTTCCTGAATATAGATTTGTTACTGGGGTAGTTATCTAGCAGTGATTACATTTCCCAGTCTTCTTGCATCTAGATGCATCCATCTATCTAAACTATTGTGAAAGAAAAAACTTGTGTCACTTTTAGGGAAACATTTTTGATCTCTTTTTCCTCTTACCAGCTAGACAAAGACAAGTATAAGGCCATACTAGAAAGTAAAGCTAAATAATAAAGGAGCATGAGTTCCTGTGGGTCCTTCTGGGAGGACAGTCACCAAATACTGGGAATATTCATATATAACTTTTAAGTAGGCACCAAAAATCATCTATTGTTCTGAGGCTTTATTCCATTTTGAAGACTGTCAGTAACTAACACAAACATGTTACAGATGCAGGAATGTTATAGATATTTGCCTACCTGACTCATACTATATTTTGTGAGGCAAATACTTTTATTTCTGTAAAAACTATGGTTCTGAGAGATTGATTAGATTGACAAAGGTGATACAGTTCAAGAGTGTCTGACTCCAACATCTATACCATGTTACAACAATGCAGTATTTATAACATTAGAACATGCATCTTGCTTCTGACTTTAAGTATTACAAATCATAACACTTTTTTGCTGTCATATGGTCACACCATCCTGAAAAAGAGAACTTTCTAATAGATATTAATCCTCTCGCTTCTTCCTGATTAATAAAACGCTGGTTGGTCTTGGTGCAGTCCTTTGTATTTGGCAATGTTAGAATAATGGGCTTCTCAATTTTGACATTCCCTTACTGTCCAAGTAACAAGTTTATCTGAGAGATTTTGAGAAAGCTTCTCTTCCCTTCTGAAGGAAAGCAAACAAATAACTGATTCTCCTTTTTCCTGCTTAAATATGGATAGAAACATGGGAGCTTCCCCATTCACTTGTAACCACAAAGAAAAGGCCAAGACCATTGCAGAGAGGTGTGAATCAACTCCAGTAACAACTCACAACTCAACTTTTTATACGAGAAAAAATTCCTGTATGTTTAAGGCATGGTGTTTTCTATTATTATTATTATTATTATTATTATTATTATTATTATTATTTTGAGACAAGAGTCTCGCTCCGTTGCCCAGGCTGGAGTGCAGTGGCGTGATCTCAGCTCACTGTAAGCTCCGCCTCTTGGGTTCATGCCATTCTCCTGCCTCAGCCTCCCAAGTAGCTGGGACTACAGGTGCCCGCCACCACGCCTGGCTAATTTTTTGTATTTTTAGTAGAGACGGAGTCTCACCATGTTCGCCAGGATAGTCTCGATGTCCTGACCTCGTGATCTGCCTGCCTTGGCCTCCCAAAGTGCTGGGATTACAGGCATGAGCCACCGCACCCAGCCAGTGTTTTCCATTATTTAGAGCTAAAAACAATCTTTACCAAGGAAACTATCATTCAGTAGTTTTTTTTTTTTTTCAATATAATCTTACCAATTTATACCAACATCCCATCAGGGTACACTATATCTTTATGACAGTCTAATGACTCTGTATCAATACTTGAAAATTTCATTTAAATTTACTATAAGGCAAGGCATTTATTTTCTATAGTATATCTTTATGGAAGAGATTAGTTTGTTAAATATAAAGGGTTTAACTTGTTAAATATGCATTCACACTAATTGTGTCTTTGTCAGTCATGGAAGATTGGGGAAAAGGAGAGGAGTGGGGAAATCTGTGAAGTAGGGAACACCAAATAAATATTTTGATATTTGATATTAAAAATATTGAATCAGATAAGTTATAGAATTCAAAGGAGTGACTGAGAATCCTTTTCTATTTTTTAGCTTTCTTTGCTGTGCAACCATGAGCAAGTTGATTTTCTATTCTAAGTTTTGACTTTCTCAGCTATAGGACAGTACTAAAGACAGTATGAAGTTTATTAATTGTTGTAAGTTTTCAATGTCATGCACAAGTGTTATACACATGGATAACCCTCAAAAACAAGCACTATTGTTTTCATTATCATCATTATCCAATATTGATATTGGTCCTGAAATGTCAAAATATCTCTAATAAAGACACTATGTGAGACCTTGAAGTAATTTAGGAGGATGGCTGTATGTTCTCTAATTTATTTTGCATGGAAACTATATAGTAACTTGAGAATTAGAATTTCATTCATTACAGTGAATGCATCATTGGATGCATTAATTTACCTGATTGCCTATTAGTTTTACAACTACCTTAACTTAAAACTACCTTTTAAATTTAATAAAAGAGACAAAAACCATGTGCAACTTATGGCACGAGCTAATGATATGGATATTAAGCAACTTTCTATTCTCTCCTGAAAGTTATTTTAAAGTATAGATAAACAATGCTGCTAAGAAGAAATTTTAGTGTAAGTTGGCAACTTTCAAAAGAAATTAGGGTCTGTAGAGAATATGTGTCCTTTGTATAAACTACTTTTAATTCAGTGCTTTATCCTTCTAGATTAAGGGTTATTTTAACCTCTATGAAGTATGAGAAAATTTAGATAGCCCTACAGTCTCTTTTAAATTATCTTTCTCTGCTTTTAAAATAATAGAAAAAAAATGGCCATTTAAATGGATAAGACATCAGGTTGGAACTTGATTAAGTACTTTGGACCATTAGAAACAGACTCTGTAAAGTCATTTGATCTTTATCTCTTTTGTAGTTTATTTTAACTCCAGGAAATATTTTACATGCCCTGCCTTCCAAATCAGGTAATTTTGCAAATTTAAAATTTTTGTGTGGCAATCCTTTCATTGCTTTGATATTAGGCTACTAAATATAATCTAGAAATAAGTTTATACCTAATTCTGAATCAAAATTTTCTGCACAATTTACTGGGCAAGCATTCAGAAATCCAGCTTCTATACCAGACAATGACACTCAACTCATCTTGTGTCATGTAGGAACCCATCTTCCTTCTTTTAGCCTTAATTTCCTCAAATATAAAAGCAAAATAATTGGATTAGAACTCTATGGCTACAGCTTCTTCGGTTATACAATTTTCCTTATTACAATGCTTACTACGGTCAGAGTTTTCTTGTTTAGTAATATAGAACATAAGAATCCTTACAGTTTTTAGGAAAAAGTAAATTTTTCCCATAGAAAATTAACAAACATTATGAACAGGCAATTTACAGAAGAAGAAACACATGAAACGTAGGCAGACTTGGCCGGGCGCACTGGCTCAGGCTTGTAATCCCAGCACTTTGGGAGGCCAAGGCGGGCGGATCACGAGGTCAGGAGATTGAGACCATCCTGGCTAACAGGGTGAAACCCTGTCTCTATTGAAAATACAAAAAATTAGCCAGGCGTGGTGGTGGGCGCCTGTAGTCCCAGCTACTTGGGAGGCTGAGGCAGGAGAATGGCGTGAACTCAAGAGGCGGAGCTTGCAGTGAGCCAAGATTGCGCCACTGCACTCCAGCCTAGTCGACAGAGCAAGACTCCGTCTCAAAAAAAAAAAAAAAAAAAAACAAAACTGGGCAGACTTATTAGTAATCAGGAAAAACAAATAAGAGATAATATAGATTTTTTTCACCCATCAGATTGTGACCAATTGGAAATTTTGATAATATTAAGTATTATTGATGCTGTGGGGATAGGTATCTCTCACGCATTGCTGGGAGGAGGACATATCAGTTTAGCTCCACCTGGTCTCTCCCTTGACACGTGGGGATTACGGGGACAATTCAAGATGAAATTTGGGTGGGGACACCAAGTCTAACCGTATCAGGCTTACATAGAACTACTTCCGTTTGCCACTTTGTAAAATATTCTCTATTGGAATAATGACAACCATAGTAACCCACATTTGTAAAATACTTCAGAATCCTATTTACTCTTGTATTATATGTAGGCAGGTATTATTATAATTATTCCACATCTGATAAAAATGAGAATTATTGAATAAACACTTTGAACAACTTTAAAAAATGAATATGTGGCAAAAAAGGAACTCAAAATAAGTTTTTAATCCAATTAAAATTCTATTTTCATTGTGATCTTACTAATGGAGTAATGTGCATGAAAATGGTTGAACACCAAACATTGAACACCATAGGAATGTTAGATTGTATTTACTGTCATTAATTTCATTATTAGGCATAAGATAATTAATGTACAATGCCAACCATGTTTCTGTAAAAAACTGCATATGTAGAAATTCCTCCCTGAAGCAGGGCTCAGGAGATACCCACAATGAGACTGTTTAATTAAACAAGTGCAAGTGAAATAAAGGGAAGTAGAATCAAAAAGATTTGATTCTATGAATTACATATGAATTGGTTTATAATAACTATATTAAGAAAACAATAGCTGGGCAACTGATGACTTAAGCTATTTGAATGGAGCCAATGTTTCAAATTACCTAGCTACTGAATATAAAGCATATTTAGCCCACAAACTCCTAAGAATACGGGACATTTTATACAATGGCACAATAAAGTACGAGCAAACTGAACATGCTTCCTCAAAGCCTTAAAAAGAGTTCTCATTTTTGACTGCATGAAATCTATATAATATAAAGTAAGTCACAGTAGTGTCTGTCTGCCCAAACCCCCTTTTAAGGAAGCTCTTGGTCAAAGATTCACATATTCCAAGGAAAGTCAATCTATATGCTGTTTTGTTATCTGGTGTTCCAGTTATCAATTGTATTGTCTACCACTTCCAAGTCCATTCTTCACTGCCAGATCTGCAATAACAGAGATGGGCCCTGTAAGTATTTATCCTTGGTCAACTGTTATGTTGTTAAGTGCTATCAGTAGAGGGCAATAGATAAACAGTACAAAAAGAAAGGGTTTTTCTTCTTGGATCTGAGCTGTTCCTCTTGCCAAGTTCCTGCAGTTCAGGTGGTTTCTGCAGAGCTCAGTAGTCAGTAGCTCTTTCCCAGACACCCTTGGAGATGAGGCACATTCCTATGAATGCTTCTCTTAGAGACTGTTGGGAGGCTTTGTAGCAAGTTATAAACACAGAAACTCCCAGTAGGCAATTTTTCTTGATGTCCCAAAGAGCAGAATTGACAAAAGTCCTGCTACAACATCTCAGTAACTTATCTACCATCCTTTATCCATAGTTGTTCCCTCTCCAAACAGGTCTGGATCTGGATGGGGGAGAGCTTTAACATTCTGTTTCTTCCTTGGTCACTAGATCTAACCTAGAGCCAAAGCCTACTCTATACGTGCCACTTCTTTACTCTGTAGAATTCTCCCTCTTTTTTTCTTACTACCTAATCCAATCACGTGTCATAATTAATAATGCTTTAAAATATTATTTTGTATTCAGATATAAATCACATACATTCATCAAGATCAACTTAAAGGGTACAATTCAATAGTTCTTTAGTATATTCACAAGATTTTGCAACAATGACCAACATCTAATTCCAAAACACTTTCAAAGGCCAAAAAGAAATCCTACACATATTAAGCAGCCACACCCCATTATTTCACCTGCCAACACCTTGGAACCATTAATCTACTTTTTATCTGTGGATTTCTTTCTCTATGCCTATTCTGAATGTTTCATATAAGTAAAGTCATACAATATGTAGCCTTTTGTGCCTCCTTTCACATAGCATAGTTTTCAAGTTTTATCCATGTTGTAGCATGTGGTAGTGCTTTCTTTTTGTGTGTAGCTGAGTAATATTCTATTCTATGAATATACCACATAGTGTTTTATCATCAGTTGATGAACATTTGAGTTGTGTCTGCTATTTGACTGTTACAAATAAGGCTACAGAGATTTAGGTACAAGTTTTTGTGTGAACATGTATTTTTAATTCTCTTGGTTATATACCTAGAAGTATAATTGCTGGCTTATATGGAAACTCAAGGTTTAACTTTTAAAGGAAAGACCAAACTGATTTCCACCATGGCTGTGCCATTTTACATTTATGGATACCGCCATGTATGAGGATTACAATTTCTCTACATTTTTGACAAGGCTGAGGAAGTTTCTGTAATTTCTAGTTTGTTAAATGTTTTTTAACTAAAAAATAGAGGTGTTGTATTTTGTCAAATGCATTTTTTCAATTATCCAGGTCATGTGTACTTCCCCTCCTCTCTCTTAATATGATGTGTCAAATTAATTAATTTTTATATGTTGAAAAAATTTGGGATTCCTAGGAAAAATCCCACTTGAGCATGGTGTATAATTCCCTCATATGTTGATGAATTCAGTTCATTTGTCTTTTGCTGTGATTTTTGCAAATATATTCTCAAGCTATATTGATCTGCAGTTTTATTTTCTATTGATCTTTTAATGTTTGGTAGGATTCACTGGTGAAATCGTCCAGTCCTGGGTTTTCGATTTTGTTGGCAATTTCTTATTACTAATTCAATCTCTTGATAAATCCATTGAGTTTTTCTATTTCTTCTTCATTTGGTTTTGATAGTTTGTATCTTTCCAAGAATTTGTCCATTTCATCGACGTTATCTAATTTGTTAGCATACAGCAGTTTGCAGTTTTAGAATCCTTTTCATTTTTTAGAGCTAATAGTAATGTCCCTTTTTTATTCCTGATTTTAGTAATTTGAGTTGTCTAATTTTTCTAGGTCAATCTTGCTAAAAAATTGATTTGGTTGTTGTTTGCAAACAACTTCTGATTGCATTGATTTTTCTCCATTGTCTTTTGCTCTTCTCTTCAATTCATTTATGTGCTAATCTTTGTTACTTCTTTCCTTAGGTTTGCTTTGGGCTTAATTTAATTTGGTATTTCAAATTTCTTAAAATGAAAGTTAGTTATTAATTTGAAACCTTCTTTTTCGGTGTCTAGAGCTATAAATTTCCCTTGAGTACTGCTTTGGTTGCATCCTATAGTTTTCTATATGTTGTTTTTACTTCTATAAATCTCAAAATATTTTCCAGTTTGCTCTGTGATTTATTATTTGACTAATTGGTTATTTAGGAGTATGTTGTTTACAGTTCACATATTTGTGGCTTTTTAAAATTTCCTCTTATTTTCAATTTTATTCCATTGGGATCAGAGAATTACTTTGTATGACTTCAATTACTATAAATATATTGAACCTTTTTTGATGGCCTGTTCTAGAGAATGTTTCACACGCAACTCAAGAAAATTCTATATTCTGCCATTTTGAGAATATCATTTATAGATATGTTTTACGTATAGTTTGTTTATAGTGCTTTTTATGTCTTCTGATTTCTTGCTGATATTCTCAGTAGTTAGTTGTTAGAGCCATTATTGAAAGTAGCGTATATAATTTTCCAATTATAGTTACTGAATTGTCTATTGTCCCTTCAATTTTATTACGTTTTTTGTCATACATTTTAGAACTCTTTGTTAGGTAAAAACATGTTTACAAATTTTATATCTTCTTAAGTTGATCTTTTCATTGTAACAAAATGTCCATCTTTGTATTTAGTAACATTTTTTGTCTTAAAGTCAATTTTATCTGATATTACTGAAGCTATCTCAAGCACTCTTTTTATGCTACTTGTATGGTCTGCCTTTTTCTATTCATTTATTTTGAACCTATTTGTGTCTTTTGTTTTTTGAGACAGAGTCTCAAAAAAGTTTTTTCTAGGTCTGTGAAAAATGACATTGGTAGTTTGATAGGAATAGCATTAAATCTGTCGATTACTTTGGGAAGAATGTCCATTTTAATGTTATTGATTCTTCCAATCAATGAGCATTAAATGGTTTTTCATTTGTTTGTGTCATCTGATTTCTTTTAGCATTGTTATAGTACTCCTTGTAGGATCTTTCACTTCCTTGGTTAACTGTATTCCTAGATATTTTAGTTTTTGTTTCCATGGCTTTTAAATAGGATTCCATTCTTGTTTTGGCTCTCAGCTTGAATCCTTTTGGTATATAGAAATGAAATGCTATTGATTTTTGTACCCTAAAAGCTTACTGGAAATTTTTATGAATTCTAGGACCTTTTTGGTGGAGTTTCTAGGGTTTTCTGAGTATAGCATCATATTGTTAGTGAAGAGAGATAATTTGACTTCCTCTTGTCCTATTTGGATGACTTTTATTTCTTTCTCTGGCCTGATTTCCCCTGCTAGGATATCCAGTACTGTGTTGAACAGGACTGGTGGGAGTGGGCATACTTGTCTTGTTCCTGTCCTTAAGGGGAATGCTTCTAGCTTTTGACCATTCAGTATGATGTTTTCTGTGGGTTTGTCCTAGATTACTCTTATTATTTTGAAGTATGTTCCTTTGAAGCCTAATTTGTTGAGGGTTTTTAACAGGAAGGGATGATGGATTTCATTGAACGCGTTTTCTGTGTCTATTGAAATGATCATATGGTTTCTGTTTTTAATTCTGTTTATGTGGTGAATCACATTTATTGATTTGCATATGTTGAACCAACTTCACATCCCAGAAATAAAGCCTAGTTGATTTGTTGTGAATGAACTTTTTGATGTGTTGCAGGATTTGGTTTGCTAATATTTTGTTGAGAATTTTTTTTTTTTTTTACCCTTTTGCTAATATTTTATTGATTGCTACCATATTTTAGTATATTAACAATGGAGAATTTGTTTTCTTAAAGTATTCAAAATACTACGTATTTGCAAAAATATTCTTAAAGCAAATTGCCACGATTCATTTCCTGCCAAATCCATTAGGTTTTATGTTTTGTACTTCATCCCAGTGAGATTTTAGTAACATAAGTCCGCGCTGCGAGAGAAAGTACAGTAAAATCCTACCATAATGCTATACATGTGATCCAAACATTCATTTGCATAAAATGCCAGATCAGATATTGAAAGATTAATGAAATGACCTAGTAAGCCTTCTGTAGAGAATAAGAACAAGTCTTCCATCAAATTACATCTAATGTCATATAGTTCTAGGGTGCACTACGTTATTACAAGTTTCACTGGAGTTTCCATTCTTATTCTGGGTTACCACTGTCTGACCACTTACCCTCGTGTCTATGTTCATCAAGGATATTGGCCTGTAGTTTTCTTTGTTGTCTTTACCAAGTTTCGGTGTTAAAGTGATGCTGGCTTCATAGAATAAGTTAGAAAGGAGTCTGTCCTCCTCGATTTTTTTTTCAGAATAGTTTTAATAGAACTCATAATAGCTCCTCTTTGTATGTCTGGTAGAATTAAGCTGTTAATCCATTTGGTCCAGGGCCTTTTCTGTTGTTTGGATTTACATTACTTATTCAATTTTGGAACTCAATACTTCAGAATACAGTTGTAAAAATCACAGCAAAAGACAAGTGAACTGAATTCATCAACATATGAAGGAATTATATACCATGCTCAAGTAGGAGTCATTGGAGTTACTGCCGATTCCTAGGAATCATTGCTGGAGGGCTAGTGTAATCCTTAGATGGTATCACAACATTCAGATTTTTCATGGTGCCAGATTCTCGTGCTGATTTATTCTCATCTGGAGATGGTGGCATTCCTAATTTTGTACATATATTAATGAAGATAGAATTGTTTTTTCTTTCACTTTCCTCACTCTTTACGTGATGTTACTATAGAGATTGTTGGGTAGGGTTTTTGTTTTTGACTTTATTTCTATATCCCTGTGTAATTCTGTTGGCAGGTTTTATATTGGGCTGTGTGGTTTGATCTACAGGCCTATAGATGGTACTTATAGGTAAGAGACAGCTATAGCCAATATGGATGGTCATATACTTGATCCTTGCTTACTGGACAAAGCTCTCTGTTGCATCAAGTAATGGACTTATCCATGGGGTACACAGTGGCTTGAAGTTTCTGCTCATCCTGGGGTGGGGGGCAAGATGGGCAGGTCTGGACCAGGCAGTCCTGCTTACAGATCCCCCAATGGCAAGTACAAGCACCAGAATGGAGGGGGACACAGTAGGTAGCAACCAAGTGCCCCAGAGGTGTGTTTAGGCCTGGAGCTGAAGAACACCTTGGCCCCAAGTTCTCTGCATGGTGGTGGGGATGCTCAACTCCTACTCCAGAAAAGTGTGTGCTCCAGATACCTGGAAATCTGCATAATTGTGGAGTGTAGAGGGCCCTACTACACTACAATCTCTTCAGAGCAAGGGTGGGGTGATTCAGCTGGTTATCCAGGTGAACAGGTACTCCAGATGCCTGGAGATCTTCCTGAGCATACAGTGGAGAGAACCGTGCTTCACCACATCTCTGCACAGGAAGGATGGGTGGCTCAGATCATCCAGGTGAGTAGGAGCTTTGACTGCCTAGAAATCTGCCTGGAAGTGGAATGTAGAGGGCTTCACTGTACCATGATCTAGAGAACATATATTTGAATCATGCTTTTTATTCCTTCTACTAATATCTGCCTTTTAACTTGAAATTTAAGCCATATATATATATAATGTAATTAGTTGTAAGGTAGGCTCTACATCTACCATATTGCTATTTGTTTTCTGCAGGTATTATGGATTTTTGTTGTCTTATCTTCCTCCATTATTGTCCTATTTTATGTTAGATAGATATTTTCTATTGTAACACTTTAATATTCTTATTTAATTTACTTTTTTTTAGTTTTTTACTTGTTGTCTTAGGGATTATAATCAACAACTTAATTTACAATAATCTAATTCAGGTTAATACCAACTTAATTGCAATAACATAAAAACGTATCTCCTCTATAGCTCCATTTTCTCTCTCCTTTAGAGTGTTATCACAAATTATATTCTACAACGTGCCCATTAACACAGATTAATAATTGATTTATGTAGGTGTCTTTTAAATCAGATAGAAGAAAACATGTAAGAACAAAAAATAAATTTATACTGTTTTATATTTACTTAAGAAGCTATTTTTGCTGGTGCCATTTAATTCTTTGTGTGAATTTAAATTACTTTCCAGCGTCCTTTCATTTCAGCTTGATGTACTCCTTTTGGCTTTCTTTCGGAGCAGGTCTGCAAGCAATAGACTATGTCAAGTTTTTTGTTTGTTGATTTTTAAATCTGGGAATATCTTAATTTCTTCTTCATTTTTGAAGAATAGGTTTTTTTATTTGAAATTTTTAGTTGACAAATTTTTGGTTTATTAGCACTGTAAATATTGTATCCCACTGCTATTTTGTGCCTGTGTTATTCTAGTGAGAAATCAGCTGTTAATCTTATTGATGATACTTTGAATGAGATTAGTTCCTTCTCTCTTGCTGCTTTCAACATTGTCTGTCCCTGACAGCTCCTGAAGCTCTGCTTATTTTTCTTCATTAATTTTTTCTTTATGATTCTCAGACTAGATCATCTCGATAAACCAATCTTCAAAATCACTGATTCTTTTTTCTGTTAAATTCTGCTCTTGATCCCCTCCAGTGAATTTTTATTTCATTTATTGTAGTTTTATCTTCAGAATTTATATTTGATTCATTTTTATAAATTATGTCTTTATTGAGACTATTCATTTGATGAGACATTGTTCTCTTACTTTGCTTTAGAACATGGTTTTGAGAACATGATTTCATTTAACTTTTAAATATATTTTATGTAGCTGATTTAAAGCACAATAAGTCCAGTATCTCAGCCTTATCAGGGACAGTTTCTATTGTTTTTTGTTTTTTTTTTCTGAGCGTTGGACATTTTTAAAAAAAATTTCTTTGCATGTCTTGTATTTTTTATTGAAATTAGATTTGGAATTTTGTTACACACACAACAACATTTTAAATATTCTAAAATGTGGCAATTCTGGAAATCAAGTCTGCTCCTCTTGAGAGTTTACTGTTGTTGCTCCTTGTTGTAGTAGTTGTTTGTTTACTGATTTCTCTAAACTACTAATTCTATAAATTATTTATTCTTTGGCATATGTGGTCATTGAAGTCTCTAACTGGTTATTTAGGAATCATCTAAATAATAAGTAGACAGAAATTTCCTTAATTCTTGCAACCAATATGGAGCATGCCTTGAACACTCAGCCTGATGGTTTACAACTCTGCCTTAGCTTTCACTTACTGCTTGGGCAGAGCAGGCAGGTCATTCTGAAGTGAGAGCCTAAGGGTCTTCTCAGGTCTTTCATGCACATATCCAAAGGCCTACACATTCACTCATGTACCTAGATTCTCAAGAATATGACAGAAATTTTAAAAATAAACACCGCCTGGTGCAAGCCTTTTATGATTTTCCAGAATTCTGAAAAAAATTTCCAACAACTCCTTAAGGTTTTTTTTTTAAATCTATGTAGGGTTAAACTTTCAACAGTTCTTTCTCCACTATTTTCACTGACATCAATCCATAGTTAATAATTCTTTATTTTAAATATTTTGTTTCTAATTACTGTGAGTTTTATCTCCTAATTTGAATCTGACTAATATGCTTGTGATACATTCTGTTATAAAATGATAACTGGAGTTAATGAAAATCACCCAGTAAACTGAATAGGAGATACTAACTTTTTAACCCCTTAGCAATGGATTGAATGGAAAGTTAATGATGTAGAAAGGTGTAGAATAGCCACAGTAACTCTTCAAGCTAAATTTATGAAGACTCTGCAGTTTGGCCAACCAAAATAAACTCATCATTAAACAGAAGAAAAATGGTTCTTAGAAAACTAGACAATTTAGTTAGTAAGGTGCCTATCATGGTCTTTTTCATGGCTGACTCTCTATCTCCAGACTATATAAATCCTTTTAACATATTATCTTCATTTTAAAACAGACTGAGTCAATCTGTGTTCCTTGAAATTAAGTCAATCAAGAACAAAAGCTAAACACTGCTTATCTTTCTATAAGCTGAACAACGTGGCCTTTCTTTCTCCATAAACACCCCATCACCACCCAACACCACTCATCAATGAATCTGTATGTCTTTGCTTATGTTACTCTCCCATGTGGAAAATTCTGTTACATTTTAATTGAAAAATCAAGTTTAGACGTAGAAATATTAAGTCAAAATCACAATATAATCTTATACTTTTGGTGCTAACTTTATTTTCCTCATTAATTAAAAAACCTATCTTGGATGAGTGTTATGATTAAATGATGTGATCTATGGAAAGTGATTGTTAGTATACTGAACACATTTGACATTCTCCATAATTGTTAATGCAACACTATTTCACCACTCTACCTGATCCAAGTCTTATCCACATAGACCCAAATAAAGTTAATCTTCCATATGAAAGTTTAAATAAACATATAATGTTCATGAAGACCAAATAAAACTATATTGTTCAAAATTAAATTAAACCACATTAATGGGCACAACCAATGTGTTCATTAATATGCTTTGAATTAATTCATTAATGACATATTCCATACTAGTTCAGATTTCAGTGATTCATTTCTGTCCATTATATTGTTAATATCGTTTAAGTGTACTAATTATTTTTCCTTTCCACATGAGGTCAGATAATATGTCTTCTCTTCTTTTGAACCCTTAAAGTAGCTGGCCCAGTGTAGGGAAAGAGGAAATACTCAATAAAACGCATATTAATTGAGTAAATATATTTTTACTTTCTTAGAATAAAAATGTTAGACTTAACATAAAACATTTAATAAACCCATCTCTCTTTTCTGGACATATCCTGCACATAATATGACACTTTTTGCTTTGTAAAAGTTAAACGATAATTCAATTTTTTCCTTTATGTCATCTTTCTGTACCTCCTTCTGAACTTCTGACATTAGCTGTCACTCACTGTCAGGGAGCTAACTCTAAGCATCAACCAATCTTTAAGCTAAGGATAAATGTGAGCTGAGTTGCACAGAGTAATGTCTCTCTACCTCTAAAAAGACTGTCTTTCCATGGGCTTGCCCTTCAGAAGAAAGGAGATTCCTCTGAATGAACACTGTTTGAACAGCCAACCCCATCTAGCATTTCAATTTTCAGTCCACTGATCATGGGAATGCCCATAGTCACAACAGAGAAACTAGTTCTCTTGGCATTTAAAATAGCACAGTAAAGAGCAAAGCAAAATTTCACAGCCTAACTTCTCATAAGAGAGAGGAGAAAAGGGAAGAGAAATAATTTTAAAGGAATACCTTAGGAGAAAGAGGAATTGGTGCAGAACTTGGGAAAGTATCATCATTTTAGAGTATACAAAGTTTGATTATATGTAGCCTCAACAACAGATTTTTCAGAATTGCCTGTGAAAGCCTGAAATTGATAAAGTATATCTTGAATACGTCTTTTTTATTTAGACAAGAAAAGCACAAGGCATAAATAAGTTGTCAGTCCTGAAAGTGATTGATTATAGCAAAGGATGTAAGAGATCGAATGAAATCCACATGCTACAGCTCCTCTGTGTTCTTTTCCCTTTGCATATTACACAATTGGTTCACAACCTCATCATTAGGATGCTGTTGCTAATCAGATACCTTTGGCCATCCCATTTGAATTTTGTCTGAAAAACCAACTGCAACCACCGGCAATAAAAACAAATCATTAAACCACTTAACTTTTGGTTTGAGAATTTCATAATTTCCCCTTTAGTGCTGAAAATCCCACCTGAATTGGGTAAATCTTGCTCACCTGGGCTAAAATAAACCATGGTGGTACACCTTCTCAGAAAAGAAGAAATTAGCGATTTTCTAGAATATTTCATGTGAGTCAAATGAGGTGTGTTGAACAGTTAGCCAGACGCAGGAAGATTGATTTCAGTCTTGTCTGGTGAAAGTGAAATTAGATTAGTCTCCACCTGAGAACTTGGACCCCCAGCTGGATAAGAGGTTGAAGGAAAATTACACAAGTCAGGATAATTAGTTTGTACATCTTGGGAAGCTGTCTCACACTTTACCTCACACCTCTTTTTATTGAAGAGATGCCCCTTGCTGTGTATTTCCCTGTGCAAAGTGAAAATACTTCTGCTTGATTTGCAATGGATCAAACAAGAACATTCAATTCTTCATTAACAGATGAACTAGTGCAGAAAATTAAGACTCCATCATGCTTTCTCTGCATGTGGATGATCAAGAGTTTAGCCCTATCTTAATATGAGCAAGGTCAATCTGAAACCTGGAGTACCCCCACAGGACAATATAAATCAAATGAGGCTCTTGTGGGGAGAAAATAGGGATTTTCTAGCTTCAGAAAAATGGAAGTTCTGCTAAGGACTTCATTTCTCCTGGCCTATGACCTCTGTGACCAGCTGCCAAGGACATGCTACATTTTCTAAATTTAGTGTACTCACTTTTATGGGAAACAAGTATAGACTATGACAGAGCTAGGTGGGAAAATGGGAGCGAGTTTAAGTGGAGGGGGAAAAGAGGGAAAGAAAATAGAAGTGTAGCACGAGAAAAAAAAACTGAATAAAGAACAGGAGAAGGGAGAAGAAAAAGAAACTTGGTATAACAGGGCAAAAAAAAAAAACTAGCATTTGGATGAGTAGAATTTAGACTAAATTAAACCACAGGCTCTCTGCTTCATAGTTTTTGGGAAACTTTAGAAATATAATTTAATATTGATTTCCTCTTGCAAAATGTAGAGAGGATAGCACCTACCTGACCAACTTCCAAAGATTGCTATAAGTCAAATGTGATCAAGTAGTAAAAGTAATCTATCCTCCATAAAACACCATAAACACATATGCTCCAAGTTTTAACTTCTATCACATTCAAGCTCTCTATCATAAGGTTGAGACTTGATTCCAGTTCCATAATCAATGTGGGTGTGAAAAAACATGCTAATAAATAAATATACTCAAAGTTAAATATAGGAGTGAATAAATTAATACAAAATAAGGTGGTGATAACTCCCAGGAAGGTTTCCTGGGAGTATATAGGAGGACTGAGGGGAGCTTAAGAAGATGTATTTCTGGAAGTTTACCATGATGAACCCCATGATGTGTCTGCCTTCCTTGAAGGGACGTCTCTCAAGAAATGACTTTTAGGGTGTAATTCTGATTCCCTTGAGTTAGAGACACAAACTGAAAGCCAATGGCACAATTTAATATGGAAATGACTATTTCAAAAATACCTGTAAAGTAAATGTGTAAGCAGCTATGTGTTTATCCAGTTGACACAGTCTCATTATTGAACTGCTTCATTCATTTATTGTGCATGCCTGAACTTCCAAAATAATCATTTTTGGATCCCAGTGAGAGGAATATTCCAAATCACTGTACTCTTCAACTGATCTGAACTTGAAGTACTAGTGTGATAATTGCTCATATGTTTGACCGACAAAAAAGTGAGAAGGCCTCACAGCACATTCTGCCCAGCTGTCTGCTGCCACCATGAACTTCAAAGCTATACTCCTTCTCTCTTCAGTTTACAAATGGCCATTGAGAAAATGTAAGTACCTCCATTTGGTACAGGAGACTGAGAGAATACAAACAGCTTGGAGAAAGTTGCGGTGAGGAGGAAAGAACAGTATATCAAATCTTCTCCTTATTCTATACCCTGTTTTTCAGGGGTCCCAAACCTGAAAAAGTACATGATGGATTATCTATGGTTTAAAGGGAAAAGAGAATTATGTCTACACATCTCCTCTCCTCATAATCTTCTGTTCTAAGTTCTGTCTTGGGCTTAATATCTTGAAATTATACGGCTTTTCAGAGCACATTTGTCTTTGTGCTCACAAACTTAAATAACTTAACAATAAAATATGGTAAAATCATTAGAATTCCACTAATTTGGATTTGAAATAACCCTGGCACATACAGAGATAGAAATATCATTAAGTATATGCAGTTCTGAATTTATTATGGTCTATTGACTGGGGAAACAATAATTTTAAAATAATTGGTATTTTTAAAATAATCAAAATGATTTTTAAAGATATTAAAGATATAAAAAATCTTGTTGTTTGCCTTTATTTTTTTATCTGGCAATTATTTCTCCAATGTTAAAGTGTTTTCATATTTTGAATTCATTATTATGTGAAGGTAGTCTATTTCAACTTGTTATTTTCTCATTAACTTATCTCCCTTATTAGTATACAAGTACATACGTGTTATCTACTTGAAAGTTACAAATTTTCATGTGTCAATAAATGTTTTAATCGGCAGCATTTTACTAGGCCATTCTAAGTTTCCCAGGCAATAAAGACACAAGTCTTCTGGTATATAATTTACTGGACTTATTGAGCACTGCCTTTACTCCTTTATATCACAGGAAAATACTTTAGGTCATTTTTCCCCACTGTATTAGAAATAACAGTTGTGCAATTAAATTCTCACTGGTTCTTGAACAGGACTAAGAGTTCTGACAACTCCATAGGTTTGCACAGCCTAATTCATGGGTCTAGAATACTCTTGCCAAACTCCTGACTCTTCCTGTAAAGTTGCAGCTATTTTTTCCCCTCCAGTGCCAGCAACGTTTTATATGAAACCTTTCCTAACTCTCTGAGAAAAAGCTGTCACAACTCTGGTCATCTACCATATGTCTTTATTATAGTAGTTTGTATGGGTACTTATAATTATTTTTCCTATCTGTCACCCACAAAAACTGTGAGCTCACCAAGATCAAACATAGAATCTCATTCATCTTTTTAATCTATGAGAAACAACAAAACAAAACCCGATTGTAGACTTTCAGGGACTACAATTCTGAGAATTTTTAACGAACCCCAATTTTCTGTATCATTCGTTACTCTAAAGTAAAAGTCACTAGTGAGAATGAATGTTGCATTTTTATTTTGCATTAAAAAAAGACTGTAAAAAAGAGTTCAAACGTAGTAGGGGGTTCTCATTAGTCCTTTCGGGAGTAGTTTTCTGAATTCTTCTAATGTCATCTCCACCACTGACAGCATTCAACAAAGAATTATTTGAAAAGACAGATTAGCAAGAATAATGGAAACTGGAGGTCAGAAGTGAAATAGCTAGAGGAAAAATGTACTGCATATAACTCTTTCCAAAGTTGGTATGCTTAGGAGAAAAACCTTTTGAAGTGGCATGGTTTAGAAGAGATGCAGGAAATAACTTGTGATGTGATAGATGATTGTGTTAGGAAGGAAAGAGACTATGTGAGATAGTTCAGAGGTCAATCATAAATGATATAACTCCTTCTACGAGCAATATGAGGAAATAAATAAACCTCAGAATTCTGATAATTAGGTGTAAATCAACAGAGATTCCAGCCCTTATATCACAAAAACCTCGTAAAAATTACTTAATATTTCTCTTTGGAGCATTACTTTTAGACAAGAATGGCTAAAGTTGTTTGGACAGGCTGAAAACCCTGAATTTCCAGACAGATTGCTACTGCAGAGTTTGTTTCTCATCACAGTCACACACATACACTCAAACACACCAACACATGCACATACCACTTTGGTTTTCCATCTCTTACTGTTGACGCTGTTTTCTTTGACTAGTCTCTCATTTTTTAATCAAAGTTAAAGTGGCACAGAAGTTCTGAAATTCAGCTTTCAAAACCATTATAGAGATAAAAACATATACACAGCTGGGCTGTCAAATTTCTTGAGAGGAATCTTTTATGCTTTGCAATGAAATGATGCTTGCTCGCCTCTCTCTCCCTTTTACTCCCACAGCTCATTGATGGAAATTTTGACTGATTCTAGATAGTAATATAATTGTATATTCACCATTCATCTATTCATTTGATAACCTAATCAGTCCTTGGGAAATGCTGACTTACTCATGATCCTGTTATACTGACTATGTACTACAATCCAATGATCGAACTACATGATATATTTGAAATAAGAAATTCATTAATTCTGTTCTTGATCATGGTTCTTTACAAATATGATAAGCATTACATCACATAGATAATTGGCTTTGAATTTTTAACTCTCAGCTTTCCTAAGATTTGTATAATTTATATTCAAAAACTAGTGAGAAAGGATAAACCACTGACATTAAAAAAACTGAAAAAAAAGACAAAAATTTGTCTAAAAGAGGAACCAGAAGCACAAATTAAAGGCAATTAAAGTACCTACAGTGGAAACAAAGAATGATTTCAGTGGTAAATTTAAAAGACTAAAGGTTAATATTTAAAAACATGAAATATGAAATTTTAATTTGTCTGATAGGGTTTTGTAACATTGAATTGGGAACATATAATTAAATATCAGTGAAGCTTTCAGAAACAATATATCATTTGTAATATAAGGCATGTTTGTATTAAGTATGAACAATAGAGAAATTAAGCTATTGACACACAATGAAGGTCAATCAACATATGTTGAAAACAGTTGCATTTATATAAATGCTCTGTAAAAACACTTGAGATAAACAATCATTTCTAGAAGAATGAATTTTCAGCATATAATAACAGGCGATGATGCCTTAAGTGTTTAAAGCAATGGAATAATAAGATGAAAGGAAATCCTACATTCAAGAGATGAATTTCTTCACTCAAAAACTTAATTTGACAAGTGCTTCAGTGAAAGTAAACCTTTCTGATTGGTTATCTTGAATGGGAGAAGAAAGGGGAAGTGTAAGAAGAACGATGGATCAGCAGCTGTATGCCAGTAGTGGAGTCAGGATGCTACTTGTATCTTCAGACACTTCTTCCATCATTCCTTTTCCATGTTATACTCCAGCCATATTATACGGGTTGTGGTTCACTGAACACGGCATGCTACTCTGTCTCCATGAGTTTTACATACTAGTTTATCTATTAATATCTGCCTTCCTGTCAGCTTTCCTTTGAATGGTTAGCATCTCTTTACTCTAATGCACACATCAGTCTCCATCTTTTACATTAATTTTTTTCCTGGGATCCTGAGAATTTAGTTATTCCTTTCATTGAGGTTTTTATCACACCACACTTCAACATTTGGTTCATGTGCCCATCGCTCGTATTAGACTGATATTTTGGGTAGCAGATTCCACGTTTTTTCAAATGCCTACCCCTAGACTCATTTAATGATATATATCCAAAAAATTGGTACACAAGAAAACCTCTGGGTGGTTTTCATTTTTGTGTGTCATCTCAGAGTCCCCAGAGCCAACCCTCAAGATCAGTGATTCGAACTATATTCGTCACCAAAATATCTGATCTCTGAAAACTATAGATTTTTTTAAAAATGTTGATCCAACAAAACAACATAACTTTGAACTGATAATGTTTATTTCCAGTATTGTAGTATAGTGTGGTATGACAACTAACAATCAAAATTAAAAGTTACGTCTTCCTTTTTAGCAGAAAAATAATAACAAGAGGATTCATTGTATGACAAGCTTTTTTCTAGGCCTCCTCACATACAATATCTCATTATTGAGCAAATATTGCTAAATTTTCCTCTAATCCTGCCACTGTCCTAGACACTTGGATTATATGTACAAGATATATGATGTCCTTGCCATCATGATGTTTACATTCACATGGACCAGACATATTTCAAGAAAGTAAGCATTTTTTAAAAAATGTGTTCTTGCTAGGTAACATTAAGAACACAAAGCAAGGTTGGGTGATAGTCACTAAGAGCTTCTTTTTTCAAATAATGTAGCCAAGAAAGACTCTCTAGATGAGCTGATATTTGAAGACACCCAAATCTGAGAAGGGGCTATTAGAGTGTATATATTAGTGAAGCATATGCCAGGCTGAGTGAGCCAATGTAATGACCCCTGAAGAGGACATGACCTCTCTGTGTTTGAGGAATAACAAAGAACAGAGTAACTAATACAATAACATGGGAGAAGCAGGTAGGGGCCAGATCATGAAGAACCTTATAGATAATTATATGGCATTTGATAAAATATAATTCATATTTTTCAAAGTCCATTCCTGCTATAGAGTGGAAAGCAGGATATATGGGGAAAAGGGAGGAAACAAGAAGATGATGAAGCTATTGCAGAACCAAAGAAAAGATGATGGAGGCAGTGATGAGGATGACAGAATTCAAGATATTTGAAAGATTATATTTGTAGGTATAGCTAACCTGTTACTGAGTTGGATAGGTGGGGTTGTATTAAAAGTGTTAGGAAACCAAGAATGACTCCTAAGGTTTGACCTGAGTAATTGGTTAAATGTGGTAATGTAAACTGAAATAAAAAACAAAGACAGAGAAGGTTGATGAGGAGGGCAACGAACAGAGTAGCTTAGATGCTTGAAGGATGATCAGTGCTAAATTACCAAGAATGATAATAGGAATCGTGGCAGAAAGGAAGAGATTAAATATTTGCTCATTATTGCAGTTGGACAGCAAATGACAGCAATAAGAAGGACTAGTATATAGCAGAGTCCAATCTTAGACCCTTCAAAAAAGCTGGGAATTTGAGGTATGTGGAAGAAAAATCATCAGAAAAAAGACATAGGGAGGCAGGGGCAATCCTATGCTACTAGCCCGATGGTAGATGATGTACATCTTTGCAATAAATAAACAAAAACATTTTCTATTTCAATGGGCTGTAGGAGAACCTGAGTCTTTGAGGGAGAGCTAGCATAAAGAGCATATTTTGAAAGTTAGTAGGGGAGTTTTCTGATGATGCTCGTGAGTTTCAAGGGGCACTATAAAAAGGTTTGGGAGTCAGCGAGGACTGAGAAATGGCATCAAATTAGGGAATGTACAAATTCATACAATGATAAAAAAATTGATTATAATAAATAGCCTGAGACGTGAACTTTTGGCATGACCCAGAATGGCCACTATTTTTATTTTTAAAATATTAAAATATGTTAATGTTTGATGAATAGTCATTACCCTGAGTTCTCACAGTGCCCTTCTCATAATCATGGTATTCTAGCCCCTTTTCCCAAGACTCTTGGCCTTTCTGTGATCTAGAAACCTATAAACAGGTATCACGAAGCACAACAAGGGGCTTTCAGAATGCTCTCCACTGCAGTGTCTAGCATCTGTTTGCATTTGTCTGTACAGGATACTTATGTAATATGTTGAATACCTCATTTTTTATGTGGTATACTCAGAATGATGCCTGGGTGATAATTCAGGTGAATTGCAGTATGAGGAATGATGGGATTAGTCCTAATATTCTAAGGAGAAGGAACAGTCTCGTCTCATCATAGTATCTAGCAAAAGCTTGTTCTTGTAGTGACAGTGATGAGGATAGAAGTGTGACAAACAAGGGTAAGGGCACCCTTGACAAAAGCATTTGAACAATTATATTTCTTCAGTGTATGGGGTCACACTGAGAGGAGTCACACTGCACAAAACCTAAATTCCAGTAAATAAAGTAGCTTCATCTAGATGCTCAATGTCTACTGCCAGGACCCCAAAAACAGATGTTATTATTCCCATATTACACACAAAGATGCATATTTAAAGTTTGCCCCAAAGCATAGTTTACTAAGGGATGGATGGAGAATTCTAATCCAAGTCTTTCATATTCAAAAACCTATGCATTTTCTTCAACCTTTAGAATGTACCCGTATGTGTGAAAATACAACATTATAATGCCATTTTAATGCTCACTACAAGTATAGAACTCAAAGGGGACTTAAAAATACCAACGATTAAAATCTAGTAAATAGTGGTGCACGTTGCAGTCTCTATGGCAGATAGATTGCAAACCAAAATTCGGGAACTAAAAGGAAGGGAAAAGAACTTTAATAAATTTTATAATGCACATGAACATTCAATATGATAAACACAAAGATTTATTAGCATGCTATGAAATAGTCAAAACAGATTTTAGGAGCTCAGGTTGTGTTTTTCTTGTTCCTTTCCTTTTTTTTTTTATAGGAGACACTTTTGAAAAACATTCTGATTTTGCAATATATGTCTTTGCATTAAACGAATTACCTAAATACTGGGATACAGCACAAAATAGAAATTTTATTAACTTGTTTTGCTGACTTGATTCAATTTGACATAAAATATTAAAAAAGGTGAAAACATCTGAATTAAATTCATGAAGAGATCCCAATACTTCGAGAGGTTTTTTTTTTTTTTTTTTTTAATGCTCTAACTGCACATTCTACAAGTTGAAATAGGTCTTTGAGGACCTGTAATGTGTTGGTCTCCTTAAAGCTATTTCAAGAGACTGGAATTGTTTTATATAGGTAACTTGAAGCATTAGGTAAAGTGGATCCCTCAAAATGAAATTAAATGGATCAAGTGGAGATTGGCCAAGATAGTTTCTATGGGAGGTTCCATTTAAGTCACAACACAACATGATTCTAAGCATGTCTTTACGGACTAATAAGAAACATTAGTTATGTAAAAGATAAATGCTTTTGTTATAGATGTTATGAAAAGTTCTATTTCTCATAGACAAAATATGCTTTGAAACTCTAAGTAACATCAAGCCTACCAGTTCAATCCTTATTACACTGTGTATATATCATAGCTACACGTGTTACAATTAAAGCAAGGTATGCTTGAGACAGTCCTGGTGGGTGTCTGTTTTATTTAATCTGTAGTAATGATGCTCTATTTTGCTCTCAAAATTGCTCTGGTTTGCAAGATAAAGTACATAAATAAGTCAATTGAAAATGATATGTGGATCACCTTGCCAATTAAAAGGAAATAATCAAATATTGAACACGGAAACTAAGATATCTCAAATGCCAAAAACACAGCATCATCAAGAGTTTAATGCGATTCTTTTGAAAATACTGTTACTTCCTAAAATAGAAGAAGGAAGCTAAAGTACATAAGCACGCTCTTAGCTTCCTTTCTTAAGGATGAAGTGATCTTCCACCTGCCTTATCCAAGTATGCTTGATTTGTGGTAGGTGGTGCATATTAGTGATTAAGGCATGAACATCAGCATCATGACAATCTAGGTTTAAATACAAACTTTGATATCACACAGCTGTGTGAACTTGGACACATTAACCTTTCTAAGCATCACTTTCTCATCTGAAAGTTGAGAATAGTATCTTCCCTCTAAAACTGCCTATAGATAGAATTCCATAAATGAGAGATGACACCATTATAATAGTCACAGGCATCACCATTACTGTCAGCATCATCTGATTCCCTCCAACACTTACAAAACTGTTTTCTTATCACTTTTTTTCTAAGTCAACTATTTTCCCATCATATCTTGCTCTTTGGTTACTTTCTATCTAAACCCAAACAAAGCAAACACAGAAAAAAATAAACCTAATCTAATGGACTTTAGTTATTCTCTATGACCAGCAAAACGACTTTAGAAGACAGTCTTCCCTTACTCCTCCTTTTTCTCAATTTTTTGTCCACTACAATTTGGTTTCCACTTTTTTTGCTACAATAAAACTGTTCTTCAAAGAGCAATTGAATTTCTTACAACATGCATAAGCTACAGTTCAAAATTCTTGGCATATCCTGCAAGGTGAGCTGCCACAGTTCAGAAAGTGCTTTTCTATAAATTAGAAAAAGCTGGCCTCCCTTAAATTAAAAAATAAGGATGTTCATATTGTACAACCTAACCAAGAATATGCAACCACTGTTAGGAATTAAGTGGAGCCACTGCTGTGTAAAACACCATCTTGGCTGGGCCAAGACCTGTCCAGGGGAGCGTTCCAGGGTCCTGAGAGGCAGCAGCCAAAACACACATACAAAGGTATCCATACACGCTCCTGTTTCCACACTCCTTGGAAGCCAAGAAGCATATCCCTCAGCAGCCCTAACATTCCATACCCACCACTATACCTTGCTCTACAGATGAGATAACCATGTCAAGTTTAGGTGTAGAGATAACAGGCCCTCCAAGAGTGGCAGTGGGAAAAAGAAAACTTAGTGGATGTCAGGGAAAAAACCCAGCATTATGCACATACGTGTGCCAGTGTATGTTTTCATGCATGTTTCTCTGAGCTTATGCATGACTAGCCTCAACTGCTCCAGGTTAGTATCTATCTGCTGTGTGAATGCAGTTTCTTAGATATGACACACTTATGTAATCAGCAACGTGAATAGCCATACAGAGTGGCCCCAAGGTTCTCCATAACCTGGGCTCTAATTATCATTCTATCCATTTTTCCCATCACCCACTGTCTTGAAATTTATGGTCTGGTATTACTACGCTGCTGTAACTTTAGTTTTTAATGAGAATTTAACAGTCCTATGTCTTCACTCATGCGTCTCCCTCCCTTAGCAATTCCTTCACTCCTTTTCTTTACATGCGTATGTTCTTCTTTATTTCAAAGATCAAACCCAGGAAGAATCTGCTCTAGAAACTCTTCTTTGAAGCTCACACATATACACTCACACACACTTAATGTAGCAGGCCAATTCCTTAGGTTCCTCTTCTATGCTGCATTGCATCTTGTTTCTATTTCTACATGATGTTTACTTTATTAATTTAAAATTATCTGTTTATGCATGCCTCCCCAAACTAGTTCTCATGCTATTTTGATAGTGAAAATGTCTTAGTTATTTTTATATTCTAGACTTCAGCACCGTTATTGTCACAGGGTAGATGATGAATAAGAATGTAATGATACAAACTAAAGAGACAGTATGGGATGATACTTCAAGTCCAGCTACTTTGTAAATTGATCTCAACTGATGAGTACTGGATGAAAAACTAATTGCAGGGTTTTAAAAAACACTGGGTACTGGATAAATGCTTTTTCTATTTTTTTGTAAACACTTTAAAAATAGAAGTCTAACATACATATAAAAAAGCACACAAATCTTAATTTGTAGAGTTTGATGCATTGCCACAGGTAAACTTGCCATGTACTTCACTACCAGATAAGGTTATAAAATATCACAAACACCATAGTATCCTCTTTCATGCCTACTTCCTATCTGTTCCTCCAACAGTAACCATTCTATTGACAACACAAGAGTTTAATTTTGGCTATTTTTTATTTCATATACATGGAATCATACAGTATATGTTATTTTGTGTCTGGCTTCCTTCACTCAACACTTTCTTTGTGGCATTTAGTCAGGTTGTGATCCACTCATTCTCATTGCTACACAGAATTCCACCCTATGATTATGCTACAATTTATCCATTGTATTCTTGATGTGAATTTTGTTTGTTGCCAATTTTCAGCTATTATGAATAGAACTGCTGTGGTTATTCTAGTATATGTCTTTTGATAAATATATGGTCCTCATTCCAATGAGTATATTCCTTGGAATTGAAATCCTTATTAGAGAGTATTCATATGTTGAGATTTAGTTGATGCTGCAAAACCATTTTCCAAAGCAGTGGTTCAGACTTACACTCCTATCAGCAGTAAATGAGAGTTATAGTATCTCTACATGCTCACTAATTCTTAAGATTGTCACTTGATTTTTTTAAGTAAATTTAATTTTTTTGAGAAGTTTTAGGTTCACAGAAAAATTGAGTGGAAGGTGTAGAGGTATCTTCTCTACCCATTACGACCACATATGAGCAGCCTCTCCTACTGTCAAAATCCTACGGAGTGGTAAGTGTTACAATTCATGTTGTCAGTTAATTTTTAATTTATTTGCTCTGTTGTGCATGTTTCTATTATTTAATTTGAATTTTTCTGATGATTATGTTGAGCACCATTTTATGTGTTTTTTTTCGTCACTGGATATCTTCTTTTTTGACATGCCTCTTCAAGTTTTTTGCTCACATTGTTCATTGGGTGATTGTTTTTTCCCCATATTTATTTGTAGAAATTATTCATGTAATTTGGATATGACCCTTTTTTGAATAAATGTACTGAAAATATTTTCTCCAATTTCCATGTATTTATTGTATAATCCAAAATATCTGGATTATCTGTAGGCTATTTCTGCTGTATGTGCTTTGTTGTCTTTTTTCCTACATCATTTGATCCTGCTTTCTTGTATAGCTAATCATTCTTTACTGAATGCTGTACACAACGTATAATATATTTTTATATATTTGAGACACTGGACAGCTGTTATCTTCCTCAAGGGAAGGTTTAATTTTCTTCTAAATAGCAGATAAAAAATAAGCAAATCACTTTGATTTTTAGAAAGCTGGTGTATTTCTGTTTTCCCTTTTACTCCTAGAGGATAGCTCTTCTGGGATTTTAATTGAATGCCTGGGGTGTTTACCAGAGCTATCTCCCTCAGCAGGCCCTCTGCTCCAATTTTTGTCTCCCCAGAACCATGAAACTGGTAAATTCTCTGCTTACATGTTTAGCCTCTTAGCAGTTGTTCCCTGCTTGGCTTCTCTGTGTCTTGTCCTAAGCATGTGTAACCAAGAAGTACAGCCTCGAGAAGAAATTGCATGCAGAACTTTGGCTCACCTTTTAGTTGTCCTCTTTTCTGTAGGATCTTGTCTTTTTTTTTTTTTTTTTTTTTTTTTTTTTTTTTTTTTTTGAGATGGAGTGTCACTCTTGTTGTCCGGGCTGGAGTGCAGTGGCGCGATCTGGGCTCACTGTGACGTCCGCCTTCCGGTTTCAAGCGATTCTCCTGCCTCAGCCTCCCAAAGAATCTTGTCTTTTTAAAAACCTAGCTATTTGGTAAACCTGCACTAATTTTTAATCTCCCTAGCCCAGTGAAACACCTGCAATTTCTAGGGCGCTACAGTCTGTTCAGCCTCTATGTCTCATGCAGCACATCAGCAAATACTCAAAGAGAAGACAGGGAGAAAATGGAGGACTCTCCTTATTATGTATGATACTTTGATGACGATTAAGAAGCTAAACAATACCTAATATTTGTATACATTAAAGACAAAGAAACTAAAACATAAAAGAAGGAGGTGCTTGATGTGTTTAAAATTGAAGCATAACAAAATATAAGTGAAAATTTTCTATCTAGTATGCCGTTTTCTTAACTCAGGCTGCCTAAATTCTTTCCAGCATTTAAGATTCATATCAAATGACAATTGTTCCATTATTTCATTCCAGATCCCACTAGGCAATTTTGGACATTCTATTCTTCCTGCCCATTATTATTCTATTTATAGCCTAGGAAACAAGGGTGACTCTCCTCAAGGTACACATATCCCCCACCTTCTAAATCATACTCTGCCTACTCTAGACCACAGAATTCTCAGCCCAAACACCCCCAGGTTATTCTAGGATTTGTGTGGGCCTTTAATATGAATCTGTCTCAATGGATGGGTATAAATAGCCATCAGAGTGTATGCCAGTGGATTCCAAATTTGGCCAATGGGTGAATGTTTGTAGGCAGGGTTGACATATTAAATACAGGATGACTAGCTAAATTTGAATTTTGGTTAAACAACAAAATATTGCAAGGAACATACTTATAATAAAAAATTTGTTTTGTGTCTGAAAATCATATTTTACTGGGAATCCTGTCTTTTTATTTGCTAAATCTGGTAATCTTATTTGCAAGGGATAACAACAATGACAGTTTTGTCTACCATGGGCACTGAAGGCCCCTTGTACTATAGGAGCAATATAGGAGTGGAAAGAAGAGTCGGCCAGGCTTGGAGCCAGGACTCAAGAGTGGAGACGTCAGGGACCGAGCACAGGGTCTTCCTGAGTACCCACGCTCTGAATCAAAGTCAAAGAAGTCTGAGCATTCTAACTCTGAATCTGGTGCTCAGGTTGTTAGAGAAATATGTCTGTCAGGATATGAGGCTACACCATATTTAAATTAGCTTGATTTATAAATTTTAAGCATAAAAACTCTAGATATGTGGTAGGTGAGCCTCCATTTGGTACTTTTGCCCAGGCCCTGGAAATGCTGGAGCAGGGCTCTTGCTTCTATTATAGGTCTTAATCCATATTAACTTTGTGTTAATTAATCTCCATATTCAGCTCAATTTTCCTTACTCAATCATATGGAAACATTAAGCTCCTTCAGGGCAGAAACTGGCACTCTCTTTTTCCTGTTTGCTGACATGCCTAGCATTTTACAAATAAGGACATTGAAGGCAGGAAAATAAAGTACTGAAACATACTGATCAAGTGTTAATGGCCTGATTTGAAGAGGAAAGCGTAAAGTAGATCCTAGAGTAATTTTATGCATCACTTCTGTGCCTCAGTTATCTGATCTGTAAAATCAGAATAATAAACAGAACCTCCTCATTGGCTATTAAAAAGATTAAATGGGTTAAAATATGTAAAGCAATGAGAAAGTTACTTGGACCTTATTTAGCAGAGGATGTTAGTTATTTTTGAATCTCTGGCCTTAGGAAGTCATACAGACCTCCTGCTGGGATAGTCCTGACCTGCCATGTAGCTTCTATTGTCAAAAATGTCGATAACTCAAATTCATTCTTGTTCTTTTCCATGTCTCTTTCTGGAGAAGCCTGGAATTCCTTACCTGGGACTCTTAAAATGACTGTTCACAAAGACGTCAAAAACATTTTTGTTTTGTTTTGTTTTTCACTTCTAGAGAAAGAATTGCCTGAAAGCAAGTTAGAGGCAGAAAGTGTCCCAGTAAGAAAAACAAAGAAGTTTGAAAAGTTTGCACCTCAGTGACATAGGTGGGGATTGCCACAAAGAAGAATGAAAATAGGAAATATGTCTGCTTTATAGAAGAAAATCATTTGCTACCCTAGGCTGTGTTCTTGCTTATAATAGCTGTACATGGATATCCTAATGGGTTTCTTTATACTTTAACTATAGCAGATGTCTAAACAGATAAAACACTTATTTAAAGAGACATATAGAAATTACTCTTCAATAGTTCACCCAAAAAAGACACTGTTTCAAAACCATTGGGTTGCTGCTCTCTGCCGTGGTCTGAGCCTCCTCACTTGGTTGGTGTCTAGAGAAACCCAAACTTTGTTCCTATCTAGTTTTCCGTCAATCAAGAGGGCTCTTTGACCCTGGTAACCATCAACCAAATTCCCTGAGGATGTACTATATTGAAGATTGGAGTTATACTGAGAACACTACCCCTAGGAAATTTTTCTTTTCTGAAGGCTGCTGCCCTCCTCATGCACAGCACCATGTTATATGTTGAGCAATGGGAATGGGAGATAAAAGAGGGTAAACAATCGTCTTTGCCCTCAAGGACATTATTGTCTAATTGAAGTCTTAAAATATTTATACCCGAAAACAATTTCAACTAAAGTAGAAGGTTTTGTGTAGTCAGTGTTCAGTGTCATAAAACAGTATAGAAAGTATTAACGATAATGATAATGATAGTAATACGTAACAAAGTTTAACATCTGAACATTTATAACATGCCAAGCATTTTGCATAGATCGTGTGAAAGAAAGGTGTGTTAGCTTCCTAGGGCTGCCATAACAAATTACCACAAACTGGATGGCTTAAAGCAACAAAAATGCATTTTTTTTCACAGGTCTGGGGGCAGACATCTGAAAATCAAGGAGCCAGTAGGCCCATGCTCCTGAGAGCTCTAGGAAAGAATTGTTTCTTGACTCTTCTCAGCTTCTGGTGACTCCTGCAACCCTTGGCATTCCCTGGCTTGTAGCTGCACCACTCCCATCTCTGCGTTAGATATTAGGCATCAGGCATCCTTTTCCTATGTGTCTGTGTGTCCTTTCCTCAGTCATGGCACTTAGGGCCCACCCTACTCTAGTATGACCTCATCCTAACTAATTACATCTGCAACGGCCCTATTTCCAAATAGGGGAATATTCTGAGGTTCCAGTTGAACATCAATCTTGTAGAGACACTATTCAACCCACTACAAGTTAAAAATAGCCTAATTAGGAGAAACATTATAACCTGGTTATGAAGATATAGATCTTGAAACATATAGGTAGAGGATTGTCTGGATATCCATCCAACAAGCACTTACTGAGCAAATACTTGGTGCCAGGCCCTGTGCCAGGAGCCAAGGAAAATTCAACACTCAGGCTGCATCAGTATGTATTAGGCTTGGCTTCATAAAAAGGAAAACCAACAAATATACCCAGGCTTAAATAGGACGGAAGTTTACTTTTTTCTCTCTTTTAAGTAAAAAACATTCTCAGAGTAGGCTGTTTAGAAAAGGAATAGGGGCTGTGCAGCTCCCTCATCTTCACAGGTGGAACAATCCAGAATGGCAGGAAGTTCCTGTAATCCAGAAGCAGAAAGGAGCAGGAGACAGAGGAGTCACTTTCTGAGCTAAGTCCATCTTCTTGCATACTTTTGCCATAACACTTCCCTTTTATAATTTAGTCACATCACCATATATAACTACAAAGAAAAGCTGGGTGCACTGCATTTCTGAAACATATACACCAGTATTCTGTTACTAAGAAGAAAGGGAAGAATGGATGTTAGAACTCTGCTTTTCAGTCTTGACCTCAAAAAACTCAAAAGTCCATTTAGGAAAGAAATAGATTAATAGATATGTTAGCTTTCTACTGCTGCTATAACAAATTATCACAAACTTTGTGTCTTGAGACAAATTTATTATCTTATAGTTCTGCAGGTCAGAATTCTGAAATGGATCTCATGGAGCTAAAATAAAGATGTCCACAGACCTGTGTTTTTCCTAAAGGCTCTAGGGGAGAATCTGTTTCATTTCCTTTTAGGTTTCTTGAAGCTGCCTGCATTCCTTGCCTCATGGCCCCTTCCTCAATCTTTGAAGCCAGCAAAGTTGCATCTCCCTGACCATTTTGTTGTCACATCTCCTTCTGACTCTGAATTCAAATGGAAAAGGTTTTTCTCTTTTAAGAATCCATATGATTAGATTGAGTTCACCTGGATTATGCAGACATTCTCCCCATCTCAAAGCACTTCTGCAAGGTGCATCTGCAAAGTCCCTTTTGCCATCTAAGGTAACGTATACACACATTCCAGGAATTAGAACATGGATATCTTTTTGGGGGGCACTTTTCATCACAATACACAGTTAAAATCTCATATGATATGTATAACAATAAAGTAAGCACAGGTTGATATACAAAAACAAAAAGGAGCCCTGTTTCATCAACGAGCATGATTTTTTTGGGGAGAAATATTCCATGTGCAGAACGAAGGCTTCACACAAGGATTCAGAAGAAATTTATACATAAAGGAAAGAGAAGGGAAAATTAAGTAGGTTCTTAAATGTCAGGCCTAGGCATTGGATTAACTTGTATGCAGTGGGAAAGTATAGGTAATTCTTGATTGAAGGAGTGACTTGACAAGACTGGTGATTTAGAAAAAAAAATCTGCTAACGTAAGTAAAAAAGAGAGCAGTAACAGATTAAGAGGTTGCTTCAAGGATTTATGTTTAAATGAGGAGATTTTTCATTTAGGCTAGAGATGGAAACGAATGGAGGCTTTTTTAAGAGAGGAGATAATAGATAAGAAACGTGAAGGCAAGTCAAAATTGATTCTGAGGTTTTCCACATGAGTGAGAAAGAGAATGGCAGAGATAAATAGTTTACAAGGTGGGGAAAGCAACTTGGTATATCAAATAAATGTGTTTTTTTAGTAAAATTAATCTTTGTCTACTAAGCTTTATATTAAAGGACAGTCAGATACCTTTGTAAGAAAAAGGCAAACCCTCCATTATGAGTTCAATTGAGAATAATTATGATATTTTGCATCTTTGTTATTTGGGCTTCTTTGGCTTAGGATATTGGGCTGTCTGCTTTATTGTTCCCTGAAAATGAGCCTTACCAACAAAAAAAGATATACCAAGGCCCTGTCAGCAGACATAGCCCATGAACATACTGAAACCCTCATTAGGTGCTCATGGAAAAAAATGCAAGGAAAGCCAAAAATAATTGCAAATCTGGCCTGTGAAATAAGATAATACATGGGTGGAATAATTGTCTAGGCTACCATTAAAATGGTTTCTCTTATTATCTACAGTGTATTCTTTAAAAAGTCAACTGCCAGGAGCATTTGCATCAGGGACCAATCACAAATTCTTTATTTGATAAGCTCTTGAGAAAAATCACTTGTTTTATACTACACTTTGTGAAATCTATGTATTATTTGTTATGCTTCCAGAAATAATTTTTGTACAATGAAATTTTAGTCATTTTGAAGTTGATATCTTCAGGATCATCCTAAAAACATACTGGGGCTGTTAGGCTTTAAAGTTCATGTGGGCTTCCAGACACAACACATTTAAGGGAACATGCCTAAGAATATCACTAAAAGTTGATACACAAAGATTGCTTTTAGGCTCTCTACCAACCACAGCATAAACCAGGACAGTGATTCTCTTAACAACCTCTCTTCTTCCCCAACATCATGGCAGATTAGCTTACGGCTTTGTTATTGGAAGGGCCCAGAGTGGTGCATAGGAAAACTGTTGAAAGAGCCAGAAAGGAGATGTTTGTGGTATAGAGGAAGGGAGTGAAATGCCTAGAGGAGGAAAAATGGAAACACCAAACCACCCAGGCATGTTGGTGAGTACATCTGAGACATTCATCAAGGACTTCTAAAATAATTGAGCAGCAGCTGGCATGTAACTAAAGTCAATTTATACAGATATAGTCATATGACCTATCACCTTTACTGTGAACTCATTTATACTCTTAGGCTAATGCACTATGAGAAAATTAAATATTTGTCCACAGATGACAATACACACACACAATAAATGGCAAAAATTATTTTGAATTCTGTGTTTAAGGAACGCTACTTATGGTCTTTTGAATGTGCAAGCCAAGCTCTCCTTTGCCTTCTTCCATACTTTAAAGTGAGGGCTCTAGGGGCAGACATTGTTGCTTCAACTATCAGCTTCTCTATTAGAAGCATAAATTTGGGCAGATTATTCAACTTCTCTAAGCCTCATTGTTTTTATTTTTTAAATAGAAATAATAAAAATATGAGACACACAAGGTTTTTGTGAGAATTTAAAGAGGTAAGACATGTAAAACATTTAATAGAGGCTTGAAAAATAGTACTCAACAAATTGTAAAAAATTATGACATAAAAACTTCAGACGAGGTTTACCAAAAAAGACTATTCCACCTACCCCACTCCCATTAAAGAGAGAGAGAGACACACACACACAGAAGTGGAGAGACAGAGACAAACATAAAAATACAAAGAATACATTTCCCTTTTCATATGGCCGCATTATTTAATTCAAATTAAATATACCCATCCTCAGCCAGAAGACCTCACATTCTAACAGTTCACCACCAAGATGAAAGCTGGGAGACTGCAGATTTGGAGCTCAGTGAAAAATGGGTTTGCTGTCAGTGCAAATGAATATTTACCAGCCAATGTCTCTGGTAGCCCTTTGGCAGGTGGCATACAGGGGGTAAATATTGGTTTTACCTTCTAAAACCAGAGACTCAAATTATAAACCAATAGTTCACATATTTTAAATGAGTAGATTAATTAATTATAAAGCCTCATTAGAAGTCAAGCTATCCATTAGTTTAAATTGCTATCATATGAACTCAATCTATTAGAGCTGAGAGATTCTAACAAGACTTTTTTTTTTTTTTTGAGGCACAATGAAGAGACTAATGACCACCTGAGGACAGATTATCCATTCTGGCTCTTAAATATTAGACAATTTCCCACTGGTCAAGAAGATGAGAGTGAGCATTTTATTTTTATGATTAGTGTCACATTCTGGATTCAGTGTTCTCTCAGTGTTGGGAACCACATAATCCCATTACAATAAATTACTTTCACTTTTAATGAAGCACTAAAAATTGGTACCTAATGATCAATGAACTATTCCAAAAAGTGAAGCCAAAGTCCTTTATCTTTGGTCATATAAAGAAATACTTTCACTGGAGGGATCCAAATGCAATGCTGTAAAGAGTTTGGAGATGCTAATGAGCTAAAACATGAGGGATTCACTATATGGAGGCATGGATTGAGGGCTGGTAAGAGTCTCAAAAAATTGCACAGTCCAGTTCCTGCCTTCAAGGAGGAAACCATCAAAGACTCACTCAACTTAGGGAAAACTCCAGTGTGATCTTGTAGGGCTGCTCCTTCTGTCTATTCTCAGGGAGTGAACTGTGATGAATCCTGGGGATAAGAAGAGGCATAAGAGATGAAAATAGTGCAAGACTCTCAATTATTCCCATGGGAAGAACCCTGGAGACACACCATCAAGCCATCAAGGTGTTTTGTCTTTTCTTTTTTTTTTTTTGGAGATGGACTTTTGCTCTGTCACCCAGGCTGGAGTGCAGGGGCACAGCCTCAGCCTCTCGAGTAGCTAGGACTACAGCCGTGCGCTACCATGCCCAGCTAATTTTTGTATTTTTAGTAGAGATGAGTTTTCACCATGTTGGCCAGGCTGGTCTTGAATGCCTGACCTCAAGTGATCCGCCTGCCTCGGCCTCACAAAGTGCTGGGATTACAGGCGTGAGCCACTGGCTCGGCCCTCAAGGTGCTTTTTCTGATTCAGAAAACGTGTAATTATAAAAGGATCTTTTCTCTTTTTTTTGCCCCTCTAACATCCAATCACACCTTTTTTCAGGTTGGCACTCTAATACCCCTTTCTGGTTGATTGACCATACATTCCTGTTACCCAGGGATCATTCAGGTTTAATCCTGTTGTTCTTGCAGTAAATATTAATAGTGTCCCTTTCACACTCAAAAGTGTACTTGTTTGAATAATAAATTATACAGTCACCCTATATTTATGGTACTTCACTATTTGTAGTCTCGTTGAAAGGGAAACATATCCCGGTGCCTTCTCACCCCTCGACGCCTCCTACTTATGGCTGCATTAAAACAGAGGTGGGAATGAAATACAAGCATAGATGATCAGACACGCACTCCCAGAATTCTGGATCTTGGTTGAGTGACACAAAGTTGTCACAGTCAGAACGAAGAAGTATAAGATCATAGTGGTGCTGAGCTGTAGCCTTGACTGTAATTCTGACAGCTTACCCTCTCAAGTTCACTGTGCTACTGCCTGTTATTCATATCTGGTCACACAGGTGTCAGTTCTGGAAGACCCTACTTCTTCTCCAATAACACCTCCACTCCACCCCATCCCTCACTTTTTTTTTTTTCCCTGAAACAGTTTATATTGCTTACAGAGTAGAATTTGCAGTTGCAGTCAGCTGGAAGGAGTCAAGAAAGTATTAGTCCCCACAAAGGTAGCTAAGAAAGCAAAGAATATATACAATGCTTGTCCTCGTACAGCTAACACATTGGAAGGAACAGGAAAGAATTCATATAATAAGTTTATATATTATATTAAAGTAGATAAGAGATTTGAAAAATACAGAAGATCAGAAGAGAGAAAAAAAGAAGGAAAGAACGGGAGGGAGAGAGAGGGAGAAAGAGGGAGGGAGAGAGGCAGAGACAGAGGAAGGGAGGGAGGGAAGGAGAGGAAAATCAGAGTAAAAAGATCGATGGGTAGAGTGAAGAAAGAATAGAATTATACTTGGGTGATCTGTGTTTTCCTTATTGGATAACATTGCATCCTTATATAAATGTAAATTGGCAGTTCCCTCAAAATTATGAAATGTAAACAATTATTTAATTACGATCATATATACTTTAATTTGTCTCTTGGATTTTCCTAGTTGTGTTATTGATTTGAGAACATTTTTTAATACTCCTAGGTAATATGATATTTTAAGGTTTCTTAACATCTGCTACCTCGATTATTTTGAAATAAAATTAATTTAATCAGTATGTAAATACTCATGAAGGCATGAGATGTCTAAACTAGAGCAACGCCTCATATTTTTATTTCTATTAAACATTATTTCTATTATATACTTACGGTGCCTCGGTGGGTAGGATGGTGAAAAGTTATACAGGGGACCTCTCTGAAGAAAATTACTTGTACTTAATTTAATATTTTGAATAGTTCATTTTTATACATTTAATGAAGTATAATTGACATAGAATAAATGAGAGGCATATGAAAGATTACGATTTATTGAGTTTTTGACATATGTATATAACTGTGAAACCATTACCAAAATCAAGATAATTAACTGATTCAAAATCCCCAGAAGTTTCCAAGTATTCCTTTGTCACTCATTCATCCCTTTATTCCACTCCTTCCCATCTGGAGGAAATCACTGAATTGCTTTCTGTCTCTACAGATTTGTTCACACATTTTAGAATTTTATTTAAATGGAATCATCTAATACGTACTCTCATTTTGTAAACAGCTTTCTTGAGGTGAAATGGACATACAATAATCCAGTGGTGTTTAAAGCAGTATACACTGTATTTTGCCTAGCTTCTATCACTCAGTATAATTATTTTGAAATTCACCTATGTTGATAAATGGATCAAAAATTTGTTCTTCTTTTGATAACTATTACTTAATTGTATGGATATGCCAAAATTTGTTTATCTGTTATCTTGTTTATTGACATTTCAGTTGTTTCCATTTCACGGCTATTGAAGATGCTATGAATGTTTGTGTACATGTTTTTGTATGGATATATGTTTTTATAAATATCTACCAGTGGATTAGCTGTTTTATTACAGGTGTATGATTTTCTTTTGAAGAAACTGACAAAATGTATTGCAAAATAACTGCATTCATTTACATTTTCACCAATGGTGTATAAGTGATCCAGTTCCAACATACCCTTGCCAATACTCAGTAAGTTAACTCTTTTTAACTTTTAACCATTCTAGTAGGTTTGTAATGGTATCTCATTGTGGTTCTGCTTTTTATTTACGTAATGGTTAAAATTGTTGAACAGTTTTTCATGCCCTTGTCTTTTATACATTTCCTTTAGCGAACTGTCCATTTTTTTGTTTTAATTGACTTATTCTTATTATTTTTTAAATGTTGTATATACTCTAGGTGAAGTCATTTCCTTGATATGTTTTGCAAATATTTTCTCCAAATCTGTGGCTTTTATTTTTTTATCAACAAATGTTCTTTGAAGAGCAAAGGCTTTTAATATTGATGATGTGCAATTTGTGATTTTTCACCTTTATTATTCATAATCTTTGGGTTCTATTTATGAAATACTGGCCTCATATAATATCACAATTTTTTCTTCTACTTTTTTTCTAAAAGTTTTATAGTTAAGGCACTAACATTTTAGTCTGAGTCATTTTGAATTATTATTTTTATATAATATAAGGTAAAAGTTTAGGTTAATTTTTCATATATGGCTATCTAATAGTTTCAGCAACACTTGTTGAAGAGATTGTGCCTTCTCCATTGACTTGTCTTGGCAGTGTTACTGAAAATAAATTGACCATAAATGTAAGGATCTTTTTCTAGACACTCTTTTCTAGACCATTAATCTATACTTTAAAGTTATAGCACACTGCCTTGATTTTTGTGGCTTTATAGTAAATTTTGAAATTAGGTAATATAAATTCTGCGACTGTTTTAAAAAACTGTTTTGTTTATTCTAAGTCTTTGGCATTTCCCTGTTACTAAAGTTAGCTTGCCAATTACTAAAAAAAATCAGCTGAAGTTCTGCCTGAGATTGTCTTTAATCTATATATCACTTTATGAAAAATTCACTTTATAACAACATTAAGTCTCTCAATCCATGAATATAGTGCATCTCTGTGTTTATTTGGGTCTCAATTTATTTCCACAATATTTAGTAATTTTCAGTGCAGAGAGCTTAAAGATCACTTATCACACTTTTCCTATGTATTTTATAATTTTAATACTATTGTTGATGGTATTTTTAAAATTTCAATTTGCAGTTGTTTATTGTTTGAGTAAAGAAAATACATTTATTTTGCTTGTGATTGGCGGCCTCTAAAATGGCTCCAGGTGATCTTGACTTTCAAGTTTTTAGACCTATTGTATCACCTGGTTATAGTCAAACATTTTAATACACAGAATGTGGAAAAATTAGTGAGATGTCATTTCCAAGATTATATTTCAAAAGGACTTTGATTTCCCTTTTATTCATCCTCTCTCAGAAAACCAGTTGCCACATTATGAGCTATATTTTGGAGAAATTCCCTCGGCAAGTAAAACAAAGGAAACCTCCAAATAACATCCAGCAAGAGATAAGAGCCTTCAGTACAACATCTCAAAAGGATTTGAATTATTTCAACAACCACGTGTAAATTTTTGAAAACAAATAACCCCTTCAGATGAGACCACAATCTAGGTCAATAGAATGATTGCATCCCTGTGAAAGACTGTGAAGAAGCCCTACCCAGATTCCTAATTCACTGTATGGTTAGATAAAAAATGCTTAATATTCAAACGATTACATTTTGAAATAATTTATTAAACAGTAATAGGTAAGTAATAAAAATGCTGATATACTGGTCTTTTAACCTACAACTTTGCTAAACTTGCTTATTAGTTCTAGTTATTTTGTAGATTCCTTATTATTTTCTATATACATGATGATGTCATTTACAAACATACACCATTTTATTTCTTCCTTTCCAAAATGTATGAGGTTTACTTTTCTCACCTTATTAGACTGAATATCACCTATGGTAAATTGTTACCTATAGGTTTTGTGAAGATTAAGTGTTTCAGAGTGACAGAGTTCCCATCCATTTCTAATTTGCTAATAGCTTTTTAAAATTATGATTTTAATTTTGTTATATCAAATTGATTTTACAAATTTTTATTTATTTGTACAAATATATCAGGTATACATGCAATTTTGTTACATGCACAGATTGCGTACTGGTCAAGTTAGGGCATTTAGGGTATCCAGTACTCAAATTAAATGCTTTTTATGCATCTATTAAAATAATCATTAGCAATGATTAATTTTTGAATGTCAATCTAACTTTGCATTTGCATGACAAACCCCATTTGGTTATATGTGCAGTGGCATTTACATATTGTTGAATTAAATTTGCTAAAATGTTGTTAAATATTTTTGCATGTACGTTCATGGAAAACATTGGTATAGAATTTTTTTCTTGTATACACTTTTAGGTTTTTGTTTTGTTTTGTTTTCAAGTAAAGATGTCATGGCCTCCAGAAATGAGTTGGTTGGTGTTTCCTTCATCATCAATTTTTCAAAAAGTATTTGTCTATAATTGGTATTATTTTTTCCTTAGATGTTTGGTAGAATTTATCAATGAAGTCATACATACCTGGGGTTTTTCTTGTGAGAAGTTTTGTTTTATTAAACAGCTTTATTAAAGTATATATTTCACAGAATGAACACCATTCTCCCATTTAATATGTATAATTTGATTTTTTTTTAGTTTATTTACAGATATATGAAACTATCACCACACTCAATTTTATAACTTTTTATCACTTCAGGAAGAAACCTCACGTCTTTTAGTTATTATTGTCCTTTTTCTGTGTCCCTCCTAGCCCCAAGCAACCACTAATCATCTTTCTATCTCTATAGATTTCCTTATTCTGAACTTCCCTAATGGAATTATATAGAACATGGTCTTTATCACTCTTCATTCTTCAATTATCATGTTTTCAAGGTTTATTCATGTTGTAGTATTTATCAGTACTTCATTTTTTTGTGGCTGAATAATATTCTACTTTAATAATTTACCAACTTTTGTTCATCCATTTATCTGTCATTGAACATTTGAGTAGTTTCCACCACTTGACTTTTATGAATAATGCTGCTATGAAATATTTGAGTACAAGTGTTTATGTAGACAAATGTTGTCAGTGATCTTCGGTGCATACTTAGGAGCAAAATTGTTGGGTCACATGGCAGCTCCACATTCAATAATTCAAGCAACTGATAAACAGCTTTCCAAATTGTGTGTACAATTTTGCATTCCCACCAGCAATGTATTATGCTTTTGATTTCTCTACATCCTTGACAAGACTTTTCACTTTCTTGATGGTGGCCTTTGAAGCACAAAAGATTTTATTTTTGATAAAGTCTAATTCGTCTGATTTCCTTTTATTACTTATGTGTTTGGTGCCATATTTTAAAATCTTTTGATGAATCCAAGGCAAAAATATTTCACCCCTATAATTTCTCTTGAGAGTTCTATAATTTTATTCCTATACTTAGGTCTTTGATTCTTTTTTAAATTTATTATTATTTTTTTTTACTGGAAGTTCTGGGATACATGTGTAGAACCTGCAAGTTTGTTACATAGGTATACACGTGCCATGGTGGTTTGCTGCACCTATCAAGCCATCACCTAGGTTTTAAGCCCCACATATATTAGCTATTTGTCTTGATGCTATCCTTGCCCTCACCCCACAATGTGACAGGCCCCGGTGTGTGTTGTTCCCCTCCCTGTGTCCATGTGTTCTCATTGTTTAACTCTCTCTTATGAGTGAGAACATATGGTGTTTGGTTTTCTGTTCCTGTGTTAGTTTGCTGAGGTTAATGGCTTCCAGCTTCACCCATGTCCCTGCAAACAACATAATCTCATTCCTTTTTGTGGCTGCATAGTATTCCATGGTGTATATGTACTACATTTTCTTTACCCAGTCTATCATTGATGGGCATTTGGGTTGGTTCCATGTCTTTGCCATTGTAAATAGTGCTGCAATAAACATACATGCACGTGTATCTTTATAATTGAATGTTTTATATTCCTTTTGGTATATACCCAGTAATGCAATTGCTGGGTCAAATGGTATTTCTGGTTCTAGGACTTTGAGGAATCACCACACTGTCTTCCACAATGGTTGAACTAATTTACATTCCCATCAACAATATAAAAGCATTCCTGTATCTCCACAGCCTCGCCAGCATCTCTTGTTTCTTGACGTTTTAATCTCCATTCTGATTGGTGTGAGATGGTATCTCATTGTAGTTTTGATTTGCATTTCTCTGATGATCGGTGATGTTGAGCTTTTTTTCATATGTTTATTGGCCACATAAATGTCTTCTTTTGAGAAGTGTCTGTTCATCTACTTTTCCCACTTTTTGATGGGGTTGTTTTTTCTTGAAAATTTGTTTAAGTTTCTTGTAAGTTCTGGATATTAGACCTTTGTCAGATGGGTAGATTGCAAAAATTTTCTCCCATTCTGCAGGTTGCCTGTTCACTCTGACAATAGTTTCTTTTGCTGTGCAGAAGCTCTTTAGTTTAGTTAGATCCCATTTATCAAATTTGGCTATTGTTGCAATTGTTTTTGGATTTTTTTGTCATGAACTCTTTGCACATTCCTATGTCCTGAGTGGTATTGCCTAGGTTTTCTTCTAGGGCTTTTATGGTTTTGGTTTTTATATTTAAGTCTTTAATCCATCTTGAGTTAATTTTGTATGAGGTGTAAGGAAGGGGTCCAGTTTCAGTTTTCTGCCTATGGCTAGCCAGTTTTCCCAGCACCATTTATTAAACAGGGGATATTTCTCTAGTCCTTGTTTTTGTCAGGTTTGTTGAAGATCTGATCCTTGTAGATGTGTGGTCTTCATTTCTGAGGTCTCTGTTTTGTTGCATTGGTCTATATGTCTGTTTTGGTACCAGTACCATGCTGTTTTGGTTATTGCAGGCTAGTAGAATAGAAGTCAGGTAGTCTGATGCCTCCAGCTTTGTTCTTTTTGCTTAGGATTTTCTTGGCTATGTGGGCTCTTTTTTGGTCCCATATGAATTTTAATTTAGTTTTTTTTCTAATTCTGTGAAGAATGTCAATGGTAGTGTGATGGAATAGCATTGAATCTATAAATTAATCTCTGCAGTATGACCATTTTCATAACACTGATTCTTCCTATCCATGAAATGTTTTTTTCATTTATTTGTGTATTCTTATTTCCTTGAGCAGTGGTTTGTATTTCTCCTTGAAGAGGTCCTTCATATCCCATGTTAGCTGTATTCCTAGGTATTTTATTCTCTTTGTAGCAATTGTGAATGGGAGTTCATTCATGATTTGGCTCTCTACTTGTCTATTGGTTGTGTATAGGAATGCTTGTGATTTTTGCACATGGATTTGTATCCTGAGACTTTGCTGAAGTTGCTTATCAGCTTAAGGAGTTTGGGGGTCGAGATGATGAGGTTTTCTAAATAAAGGATCATGTCATCTGCAATCAGAGACACTTTGACTTCCTCTCTTCCTATTTGCATACACTTTATTTCTTTCTCATGCCTGATTGTCCTAGCCAGAACATTTAATACTATGTTGAATAGGAGTGGTGAGAGAATGCATCCTTGTCCTGTGCTGGTTTTCAAAGGGAATGCTTCCAGCTTTTGCCCATTCAGTACAATATTGGCTGTTGGTTTGTCATAAATAGCTTTTAGGATATGTTTCATCAGTACCCAATTTATTGAGAATTTTTAGCATGAAGGGATGTTGAATTTTAGTGAAGGCCTTTTCTGCATCTATTGAAATCATCATATGGTTTTTGTCATGGTTCTGTTTATGTGATGGATTACGTTTATTGATTTGCATATGTTGAACCAGCCTTGCATCCCAGGGATGAAACCAACTCGATCATGTTGGATAAGCTTTTCAATGTGCTGCTGGATTTGGTTTGCCAGTGTTTTATTGAGAATTTGTGCATTGATGTTCATTAGGGATACTGGCCTGAAGTTTCTTTTTTTTTTGTTGCATCTCTGCCAGGTTTTGGTATCAGGATGATGCTGGTCTCATAAAATGAGCTAGGAAGGAGTCTCTTCTTTTCTATTGTTTGGAATAGTTTCAGAAGGAATGGTACTAGCTCCTCTTTGTACCTCTAGTAGAATTCGGCTGTAAGTCCATCAGGTCCTGGGTTTTTTTTTTCCTTGGGAGGCTATTAATTCCTGCCTCAGTTTCAGAACTTGTTATTATTCTATTCAGGGATTCAACTTCTTCCTGGTTTAGTCTTGGGAGGGTGTATGTGTCAAGGAATTTATCCATTTCTTCTAGATTTTCTAGTGTATTTGTGTAGAGGTGTTTACAGTATTCTCTGATGGCAGTTTGTATCTCAAAGAGGTCAGTGGTGATATCCCCTTTATCATTTGTTAATTATGTCTGTTTGATTCTTCTTTCTTTTTTCATCACTAGTCAAGCTAGTGGTCTACCGATTTTATTAATTTTTTCACAAAACAGCTCCTGGATTCATTGATGTTTGAAGGGTTTTTGATGTCTCTATCTTAGTTATTTTTTTGTCTTCTGCTACCTTTTGAATTTGCTCTTTCTTCTCTAGTTCTTTCAATTGTGATGTTAGCATATCAATTTGAGATCTTTCTAGCTTTCTGATGTTGGCATTTAGTGCTGTAAATTTCCCTCTTAACATTGCTTTAGCTGCATCCTAGAGATTCTGGTATGTTATCTCTTTGTTCTTATTGGTTTCAAAGAATTTCTTGATTTCTACCTTAATTTCATTATTTACCCAAGAGTAATTCAGGAGCGGATTGTTCAGTTTCCACGTAGTTGTGTTGTTTTGAATGAGTTTTTTTAATCCTGAGTTCTAATTTGATTGCACTGTGGTCTGAGAGACTGTCGTTATGATTTCAGTTCTTTTGCGTCTGCTGAGGAATGTTTTACTTCCAATTATGTGGCTGATTTTAGAGTAAGTGTTTTATGGCAGTGAGAAAAATGTATATTGTTGTTTTATGGTGGAGAGTTTTGTAGATATCTATTACGTCCACTTGATCCAGAGACGAATTCAAGTACTGAATATGCTTGTTAATTTTCTCTCTCATTGATCTGTCTAATATTGACAGTGGGGTGTTAAGGTCTTGCATTCTTATTGCATGGGAGACTAAGTTTCTTTGTAGATCTCCAAGAACTTGTTTTATGAATCTGGGTGCTCTTGTATTAGGTGCATATATATTTAGGGTAGTTTACTCTTCTTGTTGCATTGATCCCTTTACCTACCATTATGTAATACCCTTCTTTGTCTTTTTTGATCTTTGTTAGTTTAAAGACTGTTTTTTCAGAGACTAGGATTGCAACCCCTGCTTTCTTCTGCTTTCCATTTGCTTGGTAAATTTTCCTCCATCCCTTTATTTTGAACCTATGTGTGTCTTTGCATGGAAGATAGGTCACTTGAATACAGCACACCGATGTGTCTTGACTCTTTATCCAATTTTCCAGTCTGTGTCTTTTAACTGGGGAATTTAGCCCATTTACATTTAAGGTTAATATTCTTATGTGTGAATTTGATCCTGTCATAATGATGCTAGCTGGTTACTTTGCATACTAGTTGATGCTGTTTCTTCATAGTGTCACTGGTGTTCACATTTTCGTGTGTTTTGCAGTGGCTGGTCCCGGTTTTGTCTTTCCATATTTAGTGCTTCCTTCAGGAACTCTTTCAAGGCAGGCTTGGTGATGATGAATTCCCTCAGCATTTGCTTTTCTGGAAAGGATTTTATTTCTCCTTAGCTTAGGAAGCTTATTTTGGCTGGATATGAAATTCTGGGTTAAAAATTCTTTTCTTTAAGAATGTTGAATATTGGCTCCCACTCTCTTCTGGCTTGTAGGGTTTCTGCTGAGAGATCTGCTGTTAGTCTGATGGGCTTCCCTTTGTAGGTGACCTGGCCATTCTCTGTGGCTGTCCTTAACAATTTTTCCTTCATTTTCGCCTTGGAGAATCTGCTGAGTATGTGTCTTCGGGTTGATCTTCTCGTGGATTATCTTAGTAGGGTTCTCTCTAGTTCCTGAATTTGAATGTTGGCCTGTCTTGCTAGGTTGGGGAAGTTCTCCCAGATAAAGTCCTGAAGTGTGTTTTCTAACTTGATTCTGCTCTCCTCATCTCTTTCAGGTACTCCAATCAGTCATAGGTTCATTGTTTTATTATTTTTGTTTGTTTTTTGTTTTTGTTTTTGTTTTTAATATAGTCCCATATTTCTTGGAGGTTTTGCTTGCTCCCTTTCATTCTTTTTTCTCTGATCTTGTCTGCCGGCCTTATTTCAGCAAGATAGTCTTCTATATCTGATAGTCTTTCTTCCACATGATTGATTCAGCTATTGATACTTGTGTAGGTTTCATGAAGTTCTCGTGCTGTATTTTTCATCTACATCAGGTCATTTATGTTCTTCTCTAAACTGGTTATTCTAGTTAGCAGGTGCTGTAACCTTTTATCAAGGTTCTTAGCTTCTTTGCATTGGGTTAAAACATGGTCCTTTACCTCAGCAAAGTTTGTTATCACCCACCTTCTGAAGCCTACTTGTATCAATTTGTCCATCTAATCCTCCAAAGAGTTCTGCATCCTTGCTGGAGATGTGTTGCGATCATTTGGAAGAGAAGGGGCACTCTGGCCTTTTGGGTTGTCAGCGTTTCTTCATTGATTGTTTATCTTCATGAGTTTGTCTAGTTTTGATCTTTGAGGCTGCTAACCTCTTGGATGAGGTTTTAGTAGGGACGTTTTGTTGAAACTGTTGTTGTTGGTTTCTGTTTGTTTGTTTTTCTTTCAACAGTCAGGTCCCTCTTCTGTAGCACTGCTGCGGTTTGCTGGGGGTTGACTTCAGGCCCTATTCATATGGTTGACTCCTGCACCTGGAGATGTCACTCGAGGAGGCTGGAGATCAGCAAAGATAGGTGCCTGCTTCTTCATCTGGGGCACTGACCTGATGTCAGTAGGAACGCTCCTGTATAGGATGTCTGACAACCCCTGTTGGGGGAGGTCTCACCCAGTTGGGTGACACGAGAAGCAGGATCCATTTAGTGAGACACTTTGGCTGTCCCTTTTTGCAGGGGATGTGCTGTGCTGGGTGGAAACCCACTTGTCTGGGCTGCCCCGGTTTCTCAGAGCTAACAGGAGGACAGACTATGTCTGCTGTTCTTCAGAGACTACAGCCACTCCTCCTGCTAGGACCACAGGCCCAGGGAGATCAGAGTTCTGTCCCTGAGTCCCTGGCTAGAGTTGGAGTTCCTGCAGGGAGGCTCTGCAGCCACAGTATTGGCTGCTGCTCCTACCACAAGGAACTGAGGCAGCTTAGACCGCCAGCAGTGGTGATGGCCCCCCCTCCCCTCCGGAAACTGCAGGCCCAGGCCAAATCTAGCCAAGTGGATGTTGAGAATTTATGTGGCTCCATGGTTAGGGCCCAAGACCTGGGGTGGTGTGGGCTCCCATGTGGTATCTTCGGATCTGTAGGTTGCACAGTTCCGTGGAAAAAGCGCAGTTTCCCAGGCTGGGTAGCATGCTCACTCACCACATCCCTTGACTGGGGGTAGGGGCACCTCTGCCTTTTGTGGCTCTCAGGTGGACCACTGCACCACACTGTTCTTCCTTCCTCTCCCTGGGTCACACCAGCTGCCTAGTCAGTCCTAATGACAGAAACTGGATACCGTGGTTGCCGGTGCAGGATTCCCAAGCTGTTTTGGATCTTTTCGATGGGAGCCTCTGATTGCTGCTGCTTCTGGTGGGTCATCTTGGCCCCATTTCCTGATTCATTTTGAGTTAATATTTGTGCAGGGTATACAGTAAGGGTCTAACTTTATTCTTTTTTATACAGATTTGTAATTTAATTTTACTCCAGTCTCAGATAATATTTTTCATAATTTGAATCTTCTTAATATTAAGACTTTTATTTAGTTCAGAATACAGTCTATCTTAGTGAAAGTTCTGAATGTAGTTGAAATAAAAATGTGTATTCTGCTTTATGCATTGTATTATTTTTCCCCAGTCTTTATTTCTCTTTGCTTTTCAGTTTTGAGGTTTTATTGAAAAATCCTCAAGCTCAGTGATTGTTTGTTCAACCATGTCCAGTCCACTAATGAGCCTATTAAAAGCATTCTTTATTTCTGTAACAGCGTTTTTAATATCTAGCATTTCTTTGAGGTTTTCTTATAATTTTCATCTCTCTGCTTAGATTATTCATCTTTTCTTGCATGCTTCTATCTTATCCATTAGACCTCTTACCACATTGATTCCTAGTCTGATAATTCCCACATCTCTACCATATCTGAGTCTTCTTCTTCTGCTTGCCCTGTCTCTTCAAAGTGTAGTGTTTTGTTTTGTTTTTTGCTTCAGTATGCCTTGACATTTTTTCTTGACAGCCAGACATAATGCAGTAAGTAAAAAGAACAAGATACTGGTTCTTACACGAGGTGTGTACTCTGGTAAGTTATGATTCTCTATAGTTGCCTTTCTGTCTCTCCAATTTGGGAGGCAGCAGTTTGCAAAGAAAACTAATTTCTCAAATGGATCTAAGAATAATTGATTTTTCAGTTTGTTCAGCTTTTTACTTGCTAGAATGGTATAACAACTTCCAAGTTTTTTACATGCCAAACCATAAAGCAGAAGTTGGCCCCATTTATTTTGAAGCTCTGTCTTTAGGTAAACAAATATTTAAGATTATTTTGTATTTTTGATTGCTGGACATTTTTAGTATTTTTTTAAACCCTTCACTTACCTCTGGTAATAACTCTTGCCCTGAAATAAATATACTTTGTCTCATATTAGTATCGCTATTGCAATTTTTTTGATTCATGTTAGCATAGTATATCTTTTCATAGATATATGTAAAGTATGTACATTTCATTCTATATGTATCTATATATTTAAAGTAAGCTTCAGCTTCATGTTGACAACACATAGGTAGGTCTCACTTTTTAATCTAATCTTGACTATCTCTACATAGAATTAGGTATTTAAACAATTGCTTCTAAGGCACTTATTGATTCATATGAGTTTAAATTTTCCATCTTATTTATGTTCTATTGTTTTAGTCATAATTTTTTGCTTTCTTTTTCCTGTTTTTCTGCATTTCTGTGGATTGAGTATTTTTTGTGATTCCATTTCATCTTCTTTACTGAATTATTAACTATACTTTTATTTACTTTTTAGTGGTTGCATTTTGGTTTACAGTTTTTTTTTTTTTTTTTTTTTTTTTGAGATGGATTCTCGCTCTGTCGCCCAGGTCTCGAGTGTAGTGGCATGATCTCGGTCACTGCAAAGCTCCACCTCCCAGGTTCATGCCATTTTCCTGCCTCAGCCTCCCAAGTAGCTGGGACTACAGGCACCAGCCACCATGCCCAGCTAATTTTTTGTATTTTTAGTAGAGATTGGGTTTCACCATGTTAGCCAGGATGGTCTCGATATCCTGACCTCGTGATCTGCCCACCTTGGCCTCCCAAAGTGCTGGGATTACAGGCGTGAGCCTATCAAGTCTACTTTAAGTAGTAATATATACTTTCATATATACCTTTTAAGCTTAAAACAGTATACTTCCATTTTCCCTACTCTGGTCCTTGTACCACTGTTCTCATAATTTAACTTTTACATATATTATAAAACCCACAGTACATTGCAATTTTTATTTTAAATAATTATGTTTCAAAGAGATTATAAAAATAAGAAAAGGTGGTTTTTAATTTATACGTATGTTTACCATTTCTGTTAATTTTTATTTTTCTGTGTGTATGGATAGATACAGATTTTTGCTTGGTATAATTTTTTCCCTTCATGAAGCACTTCCTCTTATAATGCTTGTGGTCTGCTAATGATGCACTAATCACTGGAAGATTCAGTATTATATATTTGCAAAACATCTTTATAATCCAGGGATTGTGCTCTAGCTATTTACTCAGCTGGTATGAAAATGTATGCCTACACAAGAAACTGCATGTTAATGTTCATAGAAGCTTTACTTAGAATCACCAAAAACTGGAAGCAATCAATATGTCTTTTAATGGGTAAATGGATAAATAAGTTCTGGTAAGTACCTAAAATGGAACACTACCCAGCATAAATGAGCTCAGCCATGAAAAAAACATAGGTAAATCTTAAATGCATACTGTTGATTTAAAAAAAAAAGTATAAAAGGGGAACAAAGCATGTGATTCCAATTTTATGACATTCTGGAAAAGACATAGCTATAGAGATTGTAAACAGCTTAGTGATTATAAGAGGCTCATAGCGGAGAATTTAATAGGTGAAGCACAGAAGATTTTTTAGGAAAGTGAAACTATTCTATATGATATTATAATGGTAGATACATGAAATTATGCATTTGTCAAGCCCCCTAAAAATGTACATCCCTAATGACTCAAAATCTTTAAAAAATTATTTAGATGGTCAGGGTATATGACAAATAGGTCTAATTCTATCACAATTGTATGAATCAATTTTCCTTTAGAAGGTAGGGTTGGGGGAAGATGGTTGCCTAAAACCCAACTTTAAAAATAAGTAGAGTCTGTAAGACTAAAAGACAAATAAAAGCATGTAATAAATATCATAATGTAGTTGATAAAGTTGATGGATTGTGGGAGCCATGTTTCTCACTGTTGTAGTAGGAGGCTACAAACAAGCGATGGAAGTTTAATATAGAAACAGATAAACACATATAAAAATATTTGTAGATATATATACATAAACATATAATTAGTTTAGAATACACATAATTTCTTGCTATGTCAAATGAAACGGCCTACGACAAATGACATCCCAGTAGCTACAAGCACATCTAAAGTTCAGAACTTTTTCCTTGATACCATTCTCTAATCAAAAGAACCAGGCCTTCTTGTTGAAGTGGTTTATTCCAGGACTGGGGCAGGAACTATACAAAATGAACCAATAATCCTGGAACATTTCATGATACTAGAAATTAAGATAGCACCTTAAAAAAAACAAAGAAAAGACTAAAACCTGCAATGACAGGGACATGTCAGAGTAACACAAGGGCCAGCTGAATGGGCTCTCAATGACTAAAGCTGGAACAATTCGATAAGAAAAAAAAAACAATATTGCATTATAACTCAATGCACAAAATTAATATCCATGAGTCTGTACTTATTTAAGTGACTGAATATATAAGTATTCTTCTGTAGAGAAGTATGTATTAGTACAAAATAATTCCAAATAATCTTTCTATACAGAAGAATTGCAAATAATTTATAGAAATAATCTTTCCTTAAGAAGGTGGAGCAAAATTCTCTGCTTTTTAAGCATAGGCTAAGCATAGAAAATTTCTTCCTAAGAATACAATACAGAAAAGGGGATGGGGGAATAGCTTTATGGTATAGAAACCTGACAAAGCTACCTCAGCAAAGTGACAAAAGTCAATGTAAGTAGTGTAAATTATATTGAGTATATACCCTTGATATAATGTGATAAGTATGGCACTTTATCTTTGTGATCTTTCTCCCAAGAATACAAAACCTTAGTCCACACTTGTGAAAAACACCAAAGAAATACCACCTGTCAGTCATTCTATAAAACACCTGACTAGTATTCCTCAAAACTCACAAGGTCAATACTTGATTTAATCACCCCACAATGTATAAATATATCAAAACATCACATTGCATACCATAAATATATACAATTTTTAACTGTCAATTTCAAATATTTAAATTGAAATTTTAAAACTATCAAGGTAATCAAAAACAAAGACAGTTTGAGAAGCTTATAGCAGTTATAAGACAGTTATAGCAGGATAGAGAAAGGATATTTATTATATAAAATCTATGGGATTCTGAAAAAAGCATACATTTTGTTAATAATGACAGTATTGGTTTATGAATTGTTACAGATGCATAATGTATTAGTCCATTCTCACACTGCTATAAAGAACTACTTGAGACTGGGTAATTTATAAAGAAAAGAGGGTTAATTGACTCACAGTTCCACAAACTGTATAGGAGGCATGGCTGGGGAGACCTCCAGAAACTTACAATCATGGAAGAAGGCAAAGAAGAAGCAAGCACATCTTCAGATGGCCAGCAGGGGAGAGAGACCGAAGGGGAAAGTGCCACACACTTTCAAACAACCTGATCTTGTAAGTACTCACTATCATGAGAACAGCAAGGGGGAATCTGCCCCCATGATCAAATCACCTCCCACCAGATCCCTCCCCCAACACTGGGGATTACAATTCAACATGATATTTGGGCAGCGACATGGAGCCAAACCATATTACACAATAATAACTTCAGACATTAATAATAATAGGGGAAACTGAGCATGGCATACATGGGAATTCTTTATAGTATAGTTACAATTTTTATGTAACTCATAAACTATTATAAATTTTAGAAATTTATTAAGAGACCTTATTTCATTTTTATTTTGGAAAGACATTTTACTGGGTATAGCATTTAAGGTTGACAACTTTGAAGATTTCACTCTACAATCTTCTGTCTTGCATTGTTTCTGAGAAGTCTGCTGTCATTCATAGCTTTGTTTTATATATGTATTGTGTCATTTCTCTCTTGTTGTCTATTGCTGTTTTGTAAACAATTTTATTACAGTAAGCCTTGGCTTATTCATTATAAGACTGCCTCTGAATGTAACAGCAGATATTCACACTTAAATGCCCATCAACAATAGATTAGGCAAAGAAAATGTAGTACATATACACCATATACACCATGGAATACTACACAGCCATAAAAAATGAAATCATGCCCTTTGAAACAACATGGATGGAGCTGGAGGCCATTATCCTAAGCGAACAAACTGGAACAGAAAACCAAATACCACATGTTTGTACTTATACATGGGAGCTAAACTTTGGGTACTCATGGACACAAAGAAGGGAACAATAGACACCAGGGCCTACTTGAGGGTAGAGGTTGGAAGAAGAGTAAGGATAAAAAAACTACCTATCAAATGCTATGCATATTACCTAGGTGACAAAATAATCTGTACACCAAACCCCCACAACATGCAATTTACCTATATAAAAAACATGCATATGTACCCCTGAATCTAAAATAAAAGTGAAGAAAATAATAATAATGCAGAGATTTCCCAAAACCATAAATTTAAGTCTATAAACTAGAGCATGACACAAATTAACATGAGGGGAAACAGGAACCAAATGTATTTTTATATTCACTATGACCAACACATAAAATGGTAGCATTATTAGGCTAGAAAAGAAATTAAAATGCACATGGTCTCCTCCTTTTACAGATAAGGAAACTAAAGACCAAGGGTGACTTAAGCAATTTATTTTAAATCTCATGACAGTTTAACAGCAGAAAGGAAACTCAACTTATTTTCCTGTTGGTTACCGGTGAATACCCCAGTATCGCTACGCTAGAATATGCCTCCTCACCTTGGTTACTGAATGTGTATCCAGGAGCAGATGTAAATAGCAGGATGTAACCTGGGTTTGCCCTTCCTACCCTTTCTTCTACAGAATTTCACACCTATAAGAAGGTAGGAAGTCAAAGACTTGCTGTGTTCTGGGTCCTCTTGATAAACATACATTGGCTCTGTCTTCTACTACTTTTCTGTCTGAATTGGCTCTGATTGTGGTATAAATTTTAGACGTATCAATCCTTCATCTACTGACTCTGACCCACATCATACTGCCAGGTTGAAGTTTGACTTTCACTTAACCGGTGTCTTGGTTCTAATTTCTGACCTTGATTCTGCATTAGACTACTAGACACAAATGATCTTCATCACTTATGCCTCAAGTTCTTTTCTTTTCTTTTTCTTTTCTGAGGCAGAGTCTTGCTTTGTCACCCAGGCTGGAGTGCAGTGGAGGTATCTCAGCTCACTGCAACGTCCCCTTCCTGGGTTCAAGCCATCCTCTCACCTCAGCCCACAAGTACCTGAAACTACAGGTGTGCATCAACTTGCCTGGCTAATTTTTGTATTTTTAGTAGAGATGGGGTTTCACCATGTTGGCCAGTCTGGTCTCAAACTCCTGGCCTCAAGTGATCTGCCCACCTCGGCCTCCCAAAGTACTGGGGTTACAGGTGTGAGCCACTGGACCTGGCTTCAAGTTCATTTCTTGTAAGTGATGCAGATGTGTAGTTTTGATCATAAAACCTGACCTGTGAGGAAAACTTCTGGAAAGCTTCCAATAACATTCTATACCTTGCTATGGGAAACAGCTCCTGGAAATTCACTACTACTGTGGTGCCATGGGATAAGCTGCAATGTCTCTTTTTTCCCATAATTGCATTTCTAAAAATACCTCTTTACTCACAAAGAATAGCTATTTCTTTTTAAAAATCACAAAATTGGTGTAGAACTACAAAAGACACCAAATAGCCAAAGCAATTCTGAGCAAAAAGAACAAAGCTGGAGGCATCACACTACCAGACTTCAAAATATACTACAAAACTATAGCAACTTTAAACGGCATGTTAGTGACATAAACACAAACACAGAGACCAAAGAAACAGAATATAGAACACAAAAACTAATCTATGTCTATAGTCAACTGATTTTTACAAAGGTGGGGGAAGATCTCTTCAATAACAGTGTTAGGAAAACTGGATATCCATATGCAGAAAAATGAAACTAGACCCCCTACCTCACACTTTATATAAAAACAACTCAAAATGAATTTAAAAACTAAATATAGGACTCAAAACTTTAAAACTACTAGAAGAAAACACACGGGAAATGCTTCAGGACATTAATTTAGGAAAAGATTTTATGAACAAGATCTCAAAAGCAAAAATAAACAATAGGAGTATATCAAACCAAAAAGTTTCTACACATCTGAGGAAACAGTTAACACTGTGAAAAGGCAACCTACAGAATAGGAGAAAATATTTGCAAACTACTGTTTCCACAGCGGATACAAACTCCACAGAGGATACTACTGTTTCCAGAGTATACAAGGAACTGAAACATCTCAACAGAAAAGAAAGAAACAGTCCAATTAAAAAATGGTTAAATCATCTAAACAGATATTTATCAAAAAAAAGACATACAAATAGCGAAGAAATGTAAGAAAAAATGCTTGACATCACTTATCATCAGGAAAATGCAAATTGAAAACACAATGAGATATCATCTTACCCTAGTTAGGGTGGCTATAATAAAAAACATAAAAAATAACAAATGCTGATAAGGATGTAGAGAAAAGGAAATCTTGTACACTGCTAGTGAGAATGTAAACTAGCGCAGCCACTATGAAGAGCAGTGCAGAGATTCCTCAAAAAAACTGCAAATACAAATACTATATGATTTAGCAATCCCACTACTGTGCATTTATTTACCCAAAGGAAAGGAACTCAATATATTGAAGAGATAGCTGCACTCCCATGTTTAATGCAGCACTATTCGCAAAAGCCAAAATAAGGAATCAAACCAAGTGTCCAACAACAGATGAATGGGTAAAGAAAATGTGGCGTATATACACAATGGAATACAATTCAGCCACAGAAGAAGAAAGAAATCCTGTCATCTGCAGCAACATGGATAAAAGTGGAGGACATTATAATAAGTAACTCAAGCCAGAAACAGAAAGTTACACATTACATTCTCTCACTTGTATGGAAGCTGAAAAAACAGTTGATTTCCTGGAAGTAGAAATTAGAACAAAGTTTACTAGAACCTGGGAAGGATACATGGAGGAGGGGAAAGGGGAATAGAGAGAGATTTGTTGAAGGACACAAAATCACAGCTAGACAGGAGGAATAAGTTATATTGTTCTACATTACTGTAGGATAGCCACAGTTAACCAAAACATATCATATATTTTTAAATAGCTGGAAAGGAGGATATTGAATGTTCCCAAAACAAACAGATAATAAATGTTTGAGATGATGAATCTGCTAATGACCCCGATCTGATGTGACTGTATCAAACCATCACTATGTAATCCATAAGTATGTATAATTATTACATGTCAATTTTTTAAAAATATAGTTATTTCTTATAAAAATGGGACTATGAGAAGTTTACTTGATATTTAACCAAAGGAATTTATTTAATAAGAAATGTATCCCTGTAGTCATCTACATACATTACCTTTGCAAAAGATATTGCATATACTAGGCACACAATAAAAGTCAAGGAAATAAATAAAAATCAGCAGATTGAAGAATGAGGAACTCAAAAATAAATCAAAATTGTACAGGTGTTCTTGGGTAGTAAATAGCATAAATTAACTAAGTCCAAGCTATTCGTAATAGGGAAACACCCAAAGCAGAAACATCTGTGCTTTTCCCATTTTCAAAGAAATTCAGTCTAGCAACATGATACAGATCAATTGATGCAGTTTGCATGGATGCAAAACATCTGCAGCTCTTAACAGACCTATTTCTAAGAACTATATCTGGAAGTTAAGTGTTATGGAGCCTCTGGCTGCAGTCATCAAGTCCCAGATCTTTATAGAAAAAAAAAGTAAAAATGAAATTTGCATAAACTATTATCTATGTAATACTTTATTCATAATCACACATATACATTTGTAAGTATTTCCTATGCTGTCCTACAAAATTGTAGTAATTAATCTTAAAGTAATCCTCTTTGAGCTATAAGTACTTATGCTCCATAAAGCAGAGGATTTTGTTTATTTCAGACAAAGGAGTGATTAAAAATGCAAATAAAAGAAACAGAGAAAAACAAAAGTGAAATGGAGTCAAGGAATTCATCAGCTAGAAATTAATATCTGTCTCCTGGCAGCTGCCCATTACTAAATTCCTAAGAATTGGATTCGTTATATTTACAGGCTGTGTAGACAAATATCTATTCACATTGTATACATAAAAAAAAATTCCTTGAAAAAAAAAACAACAAAGTTCCTCTGCCTTGGAACTCTGCGGAAATAAGGTGAATGAACATACTGTCATGGGACTTGCATTGCAGAACTCTGAAATTGATGAGTAATAGGCACCATATATAGCCATAAAAATACAGATAGAAGTGGACTCAAAGAGATGTAACCACGTCTATAGATAGCCTCATACACAACAGATAAAAACAGGGTAAAGGGGTAATACTTGAAACAGTATTTGAATTTTTAGGAAAATATCTCCCTCTGTGCAAAAAAAAAAAAAAAAAAAGGCACAAGTAAGGGAAGATATGCTGCCTGGTGACCATTTCTAAGCCACACTGTGTAGCTGATCTGCACATTTTGAGCATCAGGATCATAACTACATATATGGACAGGGGCCTCCAAAACCCTACCTTTTAGTATCAACATGCACTCATATGTTCATTGCAACACTAGTCACAACAGAAAAGATATATGATCAACCTAGATGCCCAGTGATGATGGCCTGGATAAACAAAATGTGGTACATATACCTAATGGAATCCTACACAGACATAACAAAGAATAAAATCATGTCCTTTCCAGCAACATGGATGCAGCTGGAGGCCATTATCTTAAGCCAATTACTGCAAGAGCAGAAATGCCAACTACATGTTCTCTAACTTATAAGTGGGAGATAAACATTGAGTACACATGGACACAAACATGTGAATAGACACTAGGGCTTACTTGAGGGTGGAGGGTGAGAAAAGGATGAGAGTTGAAAAGCTACCTATCAGGTACTATGTTCACTGCCTGTATAATAAGCTCATTTGTACATCAAACCCTAGCGACATATGGCTTACCCATATAGCAAACCTGCACGTGTACCTACTGAACCTAAAATAAAGGTTGAAAAGGGAAAAAAAAATTGCTAGTAAGAAGCTGAAATGAAATGGCTACTTATTGAATATCTCTGGTCTGCAAGGTACCATATTATATCCTTTTGTTATCCTTGCAAATTTTTCAAGATTACATAAACAGAAACTACATCTAATCTATTCACTTCAGGGATGACACAGAAAGAAGAAAGAAGTGACACTTTAATGGGGTGACACAGAAAGCCATGTTTCTCCCCTGAGGAAAATATTCATTTTCACTTTGATACCAATTAGGAAGCGACTCTCCCAATTTGCCAAATATCTACCATGAGCACATTCAACATCAGTGAATTGATGATAACATTTCATGAGTGGTACAAATTCAGAATTCCTTATCTGTACTTGTGAGATCCAAAAAGCTCTAAAAACAAAAGCGCTTTATAACTTTTTTGGCAACAAAACCTAACCTGAACTGACATTTACAGGCCTTTCTAAAATTATACTTCATGTAACTATTCATTCACCTTGTCATAAACATGTTAAAATTAGATTGTGGGATGCTGCTCCACACCACACAGGAGCTGTTACATACTACGCAGTTTATGTCCATAATAATTTTTAAAAATCTAAAAATTCTGCTTTTAAAACACATTTAGCCCCAAAAGTTTCACATAAGGGATTCTGGATCTATACTACACGTGATTTAAAACTCTTGGGATCTTCATTTGTCTAGTAAAATTATTTTAAAGAATGGCAGTGTTCAGAAAAAATATTTACTAAACTATCTAATCCATGTTAGATTTTTAAAGTTATATTGTAAAATAAGCTTTAATCCACAGATAATTTATCCTGCCTGCCAAATCCTCTATAATTATTTGTCAAGCCACCAAAAATATTATTCTCATGTTCAGACAAATATTAATCATATAATCACATTTTTAATATTAATTTGCAATTTTTGATTTCAGATGGCTTGTGTTAAATTGGTTTATTGTCAAGAGCTGATTTTGTTTTAAGTGGCAAATAGTCACTTGGAAAATTGCTATTTATTTTCTTTAGGATGTAGACACACAGGGACTGGAGGCCAAATGATTTTTAGGCCAGTAATTATACTTCCTACTTAACCACTATGACAATGAGACTGTCTCTGATGAGCATTACAGGCTGGCACTATGGACCTTGAAGAAAGCAAATGAATATCGACTTGTGGTGGTAAGATGGCATGCCTCAGGAGGCTCTCCAGTATTCACAAAAGACAGAAACTGAGAAGTAATGACATTGGCATCACTCTGTGAATAAAAAGGAGCCATGAAATGTCAAGGGAGGATAGGGATTGCTAAGTGGGCAGTACACCCTTCATGCTAAAAGAAATAGAAGAGATCTTTGAGCTCACTCCCTCTCAGACATGAGAAAAGCAAGCGTGCAGTCCTCCAGACCCAGAGATTACAATGCTGTGAAGTCTCGCCTGGAAAATACGGTCTTAAAGAATGCCTGTGAATTTAATGAAATTGAGTAACATTTAACATTCTCATCAAAACAACCTTGCAATGATTTTTAGCTTCTCAAATAATCCTATTTACTGACTTTTTCAAATATAGCATGGCTTACTTTGGAATAGCAACTTAGTTAAAAAGACAATACAGATATCTTAATTTTCTTGGATGCCCTTTCCTTGAAGTTTCAAAAGCAATTGCTAGTATCCAAATAAAATTGATTAAATGTGAGTCACTATAATGTGGACCATTAGAGTTGATATTTATATTCTCTGGCAGCAGCCCTGTGAATAATAGGTAAAAGGAATGAGAACACTTCAATTGTCTAGGAATTCAGTTTGCCTTGAACAAACACAAAAATGGTGGCTGACTATCGGAGCAGAATCTGAATTATTCCCACACTGTAAATTAGGGCTCAAATATTTCCAAATAGCCTGACATTCATTTTCCCTTTTTAGTTATTCTGTTTAGGAATATTGGGTACATTTATTTTTTTCAATCAAAATATGCAAGACAGCTGGAAACTCCCTATAATAGTTCCACTTTGAGCTGAGCATAGATAGAAATTGTCCTTCGTAGTTCACTGGTGGCTCTCAACCAGAAGCAGCATCATTACCTGAGAATTTCATACAAAATTCTCAGGCCCCATCTGAGACCTACTGATTGCAGGCCTCAAGAGGTAAAACATTCCCTCCAGATGAATGAGGCACCTTCAAGTTTGGGAACCACTGATTTGTATTATGAAATTTTATCGGGAACAGAGGTACAGATTAGGAAATTGTCTGAACTCAGGAATTATTGGCTGATTTGGGGTTCTCTCTGCATAATAATCCATGATGTGTTAACACCGAATCTGAAGTCAATGTCCCCTCATGTCATCTTGAGTGGACACTCACCAAATGAACAAGAAATGGGGGCTTTGTAGAACTGCCTGGCCATCCTTCTCAGAATGATATATGGATGACAAATTTCAGAAGGGCCTGGGTATATGGAAAAGTGCTCTAGACAGTGGGAGCAAAGGACCCACTTCTCAAAAAAACCACAAAGTCTGTGGCCCTGGGAGCCAAATTAATTAGGGAAGATCAATGCTCTCTAATTTACAAACTAGATGGTTACAGTCTGTGTAAATTCTGTATTTAACCTCCAATTAAGGGTCCTTTAGCATTTGAAATATTATTTTGAAAGTTTCAGCCTGTCTTCAACAGGCGAAAGTGAACTAAGGGCCAGAATGTAATAAAGAGCCTCACCACCTCAGGCCAGCATGGTAGCATGGAGGAAAAGAATATCACAAAACCTTAAGACAAAATCAGAATTCAAGAAGGCAGGGTTCACAAAGTGAATGACCCTGATTTAGTAGACTTTTAATCCTATGCCCAACCTTGTCTGTTCTGCAAAACATTCTCTCATATCTGACAAAATCCAGTGAACCTGCATTCCACAGTGTTGATGGTCGAATTATCCTTTTAGTTTCAATGAAGAAGTAGAATTCACAGTGAAGGAACTCAGCAAGAAGTTGAATGATGTAGCTTCATCCACTAGCAGAGAGCAGGTCAGATTCCCACAGCTTACCATGACCTCATTGTACCCAGGTCCATGGCTGCTTGATGAACGGCCGATTCTCCCTAGATGCTGCCTGGTTAAAATTGACTCAGAGAAGTGAGACTGACCCTATAGAGAAGGTAAGCACAGAAAAAGTAAGAGAAAAGAGAGACACATCGACCCAAAAGGCAAAGCAGCCTTGAACCGCTTGATTTCAGAATACAAAGAGCTCTTATATGAAAAGAACATGAGGATATTATAGCATCACAGAAGAACAAAGCAACTGTTTAACAAAGATATGACTCCAATTAAGGTGACAAGAAATACAAATTATGAAATTAGAGGAGTATTGCAGCTCAAATGTAGGCTCCAAATCAGCTTAATTCTAGAAAATTAAAGTTTTAAATTTTTATAATGTAAACATGATCTTGGTGTACACTGCATGTTATATCAGGAACTTAATATCTTTATAATAAATTGTCAATATTAATGTAAAATTAGGACTCAAAGTGAAATAATTTTTTCCAATTCTATTATTAAATGTGTTCAGCATCACAGTACTTTTTCCTAATACCAATATTCATAAACGCACTCCCAGTTTTTCTCTTTCATTCTATTTTCTATCAAAAGAAATCACTGATCCTTGGAGAGTAGTTGTTTCAATGTCCTGCTAAGAAAGAAAATCAAGATGATCCTGGAGTATTTTATTATTTGTCATAAAGCAAAGAAAACATAATCTGGTATATGTTTGTAAAGTTGCCAAAGTGAAAAGTGAACTAAAATAAATGGACACCCACTGGCCAACTTGACCATTTGTACATACACTTAACTAGAGCAGCTATCTGAACAAAAGCTATCAGTCAAAGCGGCAAATGAAGGAAGGGCAAGTAAAATTTTCCAAAATACATTTTACAAGAAAAGCTGGATGATATGCAATTAACATTATCAGTATATCCTGTTCACTTTTTGGTTACTACCTAGGCCTATAAATCACAGAATTCAACCTAAAGCCTTAAAAATAAACTTAAACATTAGGTCAGAGTTATATATAAATTATAGGACCCTGAGTCATGTAATCCTGATGAAGTAAAATCTAAAAGTACATTATTTCAAGAAAGAGAAAATTATGTGATTGGCTAAGACTAGGAAACCCTAACATAAGGTCATCACCTCAAAACTTACATTTTAAATTATTTTGCGGTAAGTAGGGAGGTCAGCTATGCAATGAATCATCTTGGAATTATCCTTGATCTAACATCAGCATATCTGAGACAATGAGAATTCTTTCTCTTTGGGATCCGATAAGATTATTGTAACACTAAGCCTAGCCTACACACACACACTGACACACACAGTCTGATGGCAATAATATTTTTGTTCTATATTTTTGCCAACGCTTTTGAAATTATCAGATTTAGACGTTTTCAGTTGTTTGAAATACTTAAAATGCATTTTATTAGTTTCATAAGACTAACCTATTTACTTTATGAAATATATTTCAGGCTGGGCACGGTGGCTCACGCCTGTAATCCCAGCACTTTGGGAGGCTGAGGCAGGCGGATCACGAGGTCAGGAGATCGAGACCATCCTGGCTAACATGATGAAACCCCGTCTCTACTAAAAGTACAAAAAATTAGCTGGGCGTAGTGGCGGGCGCCTGTAGTCCCAGCTACTCGGGAGGCTGAGGCAGGAGAATGGCGTGAACCCTGGAGGCGGAGCTTGCAGTGAGCCGAGATCGCGCCACTGCACTCCAGCCTGGACGAAAAAGTGCGACTCCTCTCAAGAAAAAAAAAAAGAAAGAAAAAAAATATATATATATATTTCAGTATTCACAGTTAACTTTAACTGATAGTTTTGTAAGTTGATTTTTAAGGACTTAAAGAGTATAAGAGAATCTTACAGACTTGTGATTTCAGTTTAGCAGGATTTTATTAATAATCAGAGCTTAAAATTTAAGAAAAACTAATCTATTCGCTACATACTTAACATATTTTAACAATTAAACTATTGTTTATTGAAACTACAAGTCAAATTCATTGACCATAAATCAAGATCAAACTGTTTACGAAAGGTCCTCCATGATGTACAAAAAGCTTTTGGCAGTAAAGAGCTTTTACCAGATCTGAATCACGAAGGGGAGTTTACATTTCCTTATAACATTTGCTTTAAAGGATATAGGAATGTAGAATATGTTTTTGAAAAGTAATTCTATAAAATGTAATGAAAACAGATTTTTTGTTCTTAAACGAATATGTGTCAATTATTTGGAAAATGCATGCATATGAAACACTTCATTCCCTACCAATATGGGATAAATGAAGTGCTGCTGTACTCATTGGTTGGTTTATTGAAGGCATCCATCATATAATGATGCTTTCTTAATAAATTTGCACATCTGAAATAACAACCTGCTACTTCTCTAGCAATTTTCAGACATAGCCCAAATTTCAATGTGAACCAATTTAAAAAAGCATGAACAAAAGTTTCTATTGAGAAATCAAGGTATTCTTCTAGGCTTGTAGAATCATAAAGCCGGAAGAAACTTTAGAAAGCATCCTAGCCCAATAACCTTATTTTACAGGTAAAAGAACTAGACAAGGGAAGTTGATTAATTTATCTATTTTTACAGCTAGTTAGTAAAGAGAAGACCATATTAATATCTTATAACTCCCAATCTTATGGTTTTTTCCAATTAGGAGTCCTCATTTTAGTTTATATAAAGCTGTCATTTTAGTCCACAAGATTCTATTTCTCTCTATTGACAAGGAAAAAAAATCTACTATGAGAAAATACCTACTCTGAAAGAGACTCTCTGTATAGCTCTGGCCTCCTGAATTGCATGTCCAAATTGCATTAGAAAAAAATGAGGTAATCATACTAGTAATAATAGTAACGGTTATTACTATTTATTTCTACTGACAGTGCGACATTGTGCTTCCTCCGTCCATTCATGTTTCTGACATCCATCTTTGGATTTTAGCCTCCAAAATATCTTGTGAGATCACTAGCAGAAGGCCTCATTATCCCCATTTTACACAGGACACCAAGGCAGGTGGGCCTTTCTAAAAGACTTTACCAATTCATATCTCTATGGGGCCGCAGAGTTAGAAATCAATATAGTAACTCCAATTGAAAGAAAGGAGGAAGTGATGGAAATTTGGTACCTGAAGAGTTTATGCCCATGTAAAATACATTCAATCATATTACATATACATATACTCTGTGTGTGTGTGTGTGTGTGTATGTGTGTGTGTACATAAATACTCATGGACCACATAACTATGCTTCAGTCAATGACTGACTGGGGATATACAACACTGGGAACTTAAGGTTATAATGGAGCTGAAATATTCCTATCATCTAGTGACATCTTGTTGATTCTGACCCTACGCAAGCTTAGGCTAATGTGTGTGTTGGTGTCTTAGTCTTTAACAAAAAAGTTTAAAAAATAAAAAAATAAAATAAAAATTTTAAAAATACAAAAAAAGCTTATCGATAAGGATATAAAGAGATAAAATATGTTTGTACAGCTGCACAATGTGTTTGTGTTTTGAGCTAGTGTTATCCTAAAAGAGTCATAATGTTTTAAAAATTTGAAATTTAGAATGTACAGAAGTTGTAGTAAGCTGAGATGAATTTATTATTGAAGAAAAAAATTGTAGCTAAATTTAGGTTTACCTAAGAGTACTGTGTTTATAAAGTTGACAGTAGCGTTACAATAATGTCCTAGGCCTTCACATTCACTCACCATTCACTCACTGACTCATCCAGAGTGACTTCCAGTACTGCAAGCTCCATTCACGGTACTTGCCCTATACAGGTATACTATTTTTTTAATCATTTATAGTTTATTTTCACTGTATCATTTGTATGTTTAGATATGTTTAGATACACAAATACTTATCATTGTGTTATAATTGCCTACAGTATTCAGTACAGTAACACTGTGTACAGGTTTATAGCCTACAAGCAATAGGTCATACTACACAGCCTAGGTATGTAGTAGGCTGTACCATCTAGGTTTGCGTAAATGCACTCAAAGGATGATGATGACATCATCGAATAACTCATTTCTCAGAATGTATCCCTGACATTAAGCAGCACATGGCTCTATCTAGATATTTATACATACATATGTATGTATACATTAAAGGTATATTTCACAGACAGAAAGATAGAAAGATAGACTATATATACAGCTCGGGCCAAACACTATGGTTAGCCTTTTCACATATGGTCTTCACTTTCTGCTGTAGGGTGTTATCCTAGAACAGCAACTCTCAATGTTTTTTTCCTCATGATCTCTTAAAATTTATTGAGGACCCCAAAAAGCTTTTGTTTATATGAGTTACATCTGTAGATATTTACCATAGTAGAAATCAAAACTAAGAAACTGCAAAATATAAATTACTACTATATTTTAAATCACTAATAAATTTCACATTAACACAAATAACATAGTTTATGAAAAGTAACTATGTTGTTCAAAATAAAAACAAAGAAAAGTTGCATTGCGTCGTTTATATTTTTGCAAATCTCTTTATTTTTTAATTTTTTGTTGGTTTATTTTTTGAGGTAGAGTCTCGCTCTGTCACCCAGGCAGGAGTGCAGTGGTGGCATCTCAGTTCACTGCAAACTCAGCCTCCCAGGGTCAACTGATTCTCCTGCCTCAGTCTCCTGAGTAGCTGGGATTATAGGCACATGCCACCATGCCCGGTTAATTTTTGTACTTTTAGTAGGATGGGGTTTCACCATATTGGCCAGGCTGGTCTCAAACTCCTGACCTCAAGTGATCTACCCACCTCAGCCTCCCAAAGTACTAGGATTACAGGCCTGAGCCACCATGCCCAGCCGCAATCTCTTTAAAATATGTGTTAATAGAAGACAGCTGGATTCTCATATCTGCTTCTGCATTAAATCTGTTGTTTTGACTGATGTACAGGAAAAATTCTGAACTCCCAATGTAGTAGTTGGAAAAGGAAGGACTTCATAAGCCCCCCCAAAAGTGTCTTGTAGACCCCCTGAAAATGTTTCCAGATCCCCAGTCCTCAGATCACACCTCGGGAACTACTGTCTGTTGCCCTACAGTCAGGGAGGAAACAACAGCAGAACTTCATGTTAACTCAGACCAGCTGCAGACACTCATCTGAACTTTGAGAATGGTCAAATAAAAGTAAAACCTGATGGAACACCACTGTGACTGTCTATGCTTTCCTGTTTTGGAGATAGGTCTGCCACAGGACTTCGTATTTCTGCCAGAGATCCATGCATACTTCTCTTTGTTCTATGTTTGACGCTATAATAACCAACAGCCATTGCTACACACCCTTTGTTAACTGCATCAAAATTTCTACATATATATATCTATGTCTATACCTATCTCTATCTTTCTATCTATATAAAATCACGGGCTGCAAACAGTATACTATAAACTAGAAGAATTTTTGCATATCTTTAAAAGAAAATGCCTCTGTAGCTCACTCTGAGTTGTTCATTGGTAAGGAAGAGGCCAACTAAAGCGAAGATGTAACCAAAATAAAGAGCTGAAGAATGACACCTTAAATACATGTCAGCAGTGAAGGCAAATATAGTCCTGCTCATAAAAATCCCACACTCCATTTTAGGAATAGAGCAAGTACACAAATACATGGTAGAAAGAGTTGGCTGCCGTGTCAAAAGCCAGGCAGGCTCATAGACTTGCACTTTCATTCAGAGCTTCATTATGACAACCACAATTACATGCTTTCAAGGACTCCGTCAAGGCTGTAAGCCTTCCTGTAAAGATGAGCTATGAAAAAAAAATCCAAGGCTGCTCAGAGATTGCAACAGATCGTTACCATTTCCTCCCACTTCCCATAGACTATGCTTGACAGAGAAGTAGGATATTGGTATCTTTCCAAATCATGCACACACACACACGCACACACACGCACACACACACACACACACACACATCATAAGCCTGAAAAGTAAACAACTTTTAGTCCTTTTGTCTTGGGTGGCAATATCAATTCCTCAAAATTAAAAGAAAAAAGTCTCTACATGGTACTCTTCAAACTCCAAACAGCACTGGCTGGCCACTATTTCAAAAGAAAGTACATTTGTCATTCCCAAACTTGTTTACATGAATCAAGCAACAACATCACCACAGGAGCACTATCATATTGTTTTCTTCCCCCTCCGTCTCTGCCAGGTTTCAAAGCAAAGTCTATGATATTGAAAATGCATTTATGTAGGTTTAAATAAGACTTTTTTTTCCCCTAAAAGCAGGTGGAATTTAATAACATCCCCCAGTTCACAAGCACTCAATTCTGTAAGAGTTGTAAACAGAGGAGAGATAGGAGGGACAGTAAAGTGTGTTTGGAGAGGAGTATCTGCATTTTCCTTTTTTTCAGCTGAGCTGACACTTCATATTTTCATTTACCTTTGTTTATTTCTGCATATCTTCAGAAATGCAAAAACTCATGCATTCAGATTTTGCAAGCTATTGCTAAATGGTGGTTATTTTGTTATGTCTCTGGAAAAATATTTCTCAGCAGATTTGGATGATATGTAAAACCTGATCTGCTATAACCCAGACTTTCTCTGGCTTTTTATAATATCTGTGATAATAATCAAGAAAAGATTCAAAACAGATTTGTTTGCCATAAAGTCTGACTATATGGCCTATGGTCTGCAGAATGATTAAAGAAAAAAAAAACTGAGGACACATATCAGAATTTACTGTCTAAAACTGGTGTCATTGAACTAGACAAATGTTTGCAGAAATGATACTTGTGGTATCATTAATTAAAGGAGGGTGGGTTTTTAGTCCAGCCTGTCTTATAAGTTATTTTAAAAGAACTAGAAGTTCGGAATAATCATTAATTCTTTTACCAAATATTTTAATATTGCTGAGCTAAATATCTGTGACCTATGTAAATTATTTAGCCTGTTTGAACCTCAATATAAAAGTAACAATTGCTTTAATACTAACTGGATGTTTGACCTCAGACAGTAATAATAGATAATAATTGCAACGTGTTTTGTGCTATAAAAATATCTTTGCATTCATTATCTTGGTCTTTTCAGATATTTTGTCTGCTTTTGTCAGAAAAAAATGCAGTATGTCTACTTAAATTTGAATTTTATTCTATAAATTTTATTTTTAGTATAATTATGCCCCAAGCATGGAACATGCTATATTTTTATTTGCCATATCTGACAACTCTATACTTGGAAGAGCTGAGGCAGAGCGTTAGGCAACTTACCTGACATCACCCAGGTTTTTGACCCTATTCTTTTGACTCCATATCTAGTGGGATTTCACTACCACTGCACTCAGGCTCTCTGAAACTCAATTTTTTATTCTTTGGAAAGAAACAAAACAATTTTTAAAATATGATAAAAATGGGTCCAAACCAGGTAACTACAAAAGTTCCTTCCATTTGTGAGAGGCTGTGTTCATAGGGATGGATGAGGGTAATGTGGAACAATGCTACAGCTATTACAAATACAGCATTAGTCAAGGTTCCTGGTTGTAATAAACAGAACCCATTGCACCTCATTAAGCAAAAAAAGAATGCTAAAATGCAAAGTAGCTTGCAAGAAATCCTGGGAATCCAGAGAATTAGGCTTGGAGGCACTAGAGCCAGGGGCAGTCCCCAAACTCACCATTATGACTGCCCGGTAAAGACCACAGCTCCACTGCCACTGAGAACAAGCTTTGCGACTCATATGGTCAATGCTGGGAATAGGTTACCCTCACAGATACTGACCTCTGCTTCTTCTGAATGTGCTACGTTTCTCCACCACCGTCTATCATCCTCACTGGGGTAGATCTCACTAGGGTAGATTCTGTGTATCACTTTCGTTTTTTTTTTTTTTTTTTTTTTTGAGATGGAGTCTCACTCTGTCGCCAGGATGGAATGCAGTAGCACGATCTCTGCTCACTGCAACCTCTGCCTCCTGGGCTCAAGCGATTCTCCTGCCTCAGCCTTCTGAGTAGCTGGGATTACAGGCGCGTGACACCACACCTGGCTAATTTTTGAATTTTTAGTAGAGACGAGGTTTCACCATGTTGGTCACACTGGTATCGAACTCCTGGCCTCAAGCAATCCACCCTCTTGGGCCTCCCAAAGTGCTGAGATTATAGGCGTGAGCCATGGCACCTGGCTTGAGGTCTGTGCTTGACTTGACTTTTCTTTGTTGGAAAATATTTCATTAGATTACAGTGTTTGTTATACATTTATTTTAACATTTGTTTACTTTTTTAGTCACTTTGGTAATTTGCATCTTTGTAGAAACATATCCATTTAATGTAAGTTATGCAATCTGTGGGTATACAGTTGTTCACAGTTCCTCTTTAATATTTTTAATTTTGGAAGGGTTAGTGATAATGACTCTTTTTTAATTCCAGCTTTTAGTGATTTGTGTCTTCTCTCTTTTTTTTTTCTTTTTCTTTTTTTTTTTTCTGAGATGGAGTCTCACTCTGTTGACAGGCTGGAGTGCAGTGGCATGATCTGGGCTCAATGCAACCTCTGCCTCCCGGGTTCAAGTGATTCTCCTGCCTCACCCTCCCGTGTAGCTGGGAATACAGGCACATGCCACCATGCCCAGCTAATTTTTGTATTTTTAGTAGAGACGGGGTTTCACCATGTTGGCCAGGATGGTCTAGATCTCTTGATCTGCCCAGCTCGGCCTCCCAAAGTGCTGGGATTACAGGTGTGAGTTAGCATTATCTTCTTATATCATTCTTCTCTAAATCGAAATCTCCAATAAGATCTAATTGGTGCTGCCGAGGTTATATTATTATTATGTCTACATTTAAGAAAAGAATGGAAAAACAAACCTCTGGTTTTTACCCCAGACAGACAAAACTCACAGTGGGAGATTCCCCACACATAGGGAAGGTGCTCAGTAAGTACTGGAGGGCAGAGAAAACATGTCACATGTTCACTTCTGATTTGGTTTAGATCTGTGTTCCCCCCAAATTTCATGCCAAGTTGTAGTCCCCAGTGTTGAAGGTGGGGTCTAGTAGGAGGTGGGTGAATCATGGGGGTGGTTTTCTCATGAATGGGGAAGCACCATCCTTTTGGTGCTGTTCTCATGATTGTGAGTGAGTTCTCACAAGATGTGATTGTTTAAAAGTGTGTAGCACCTGCTCCTTCACTCTCTCTTGCTCCGGCCATGTGAGACACCTTACCCACACCTTTGCCTTCCACCTATATTGGAAGCTTCCTGAGGCCTCCCTAGAAGCAGAAGCCTTCCTGTACAGCCTGCTTCCTGTACAGCCTGCAGAACTGGGAACCAATAAAACCTCTTTCCTTTATAAATAACCCAATAACCCAGTCTCAGGTCTTTCTTTGTTTTCTTTTCTCTTTTTTCTTTTTTTGACGGAGTGTCACTCTGTTGCCCAGGCTGGAGCGCAGTGGCACAATCTTGGCTCACTCCAACCTTTGCCTTCCGGGTTCAAATGATTCTCCTGCCTCAGCCTCTGAGTAGCTGGGACTACATGCGCGTGCCACCACACCCAGCTAATTTTTGTATTTTTAGTAGAAACGGTGTTTCACCATATTGGCCAGGCTGGTCTAGAACTCTTACCCTCATGATCCACCCACCTCGGCCTCCCAAAGTGCTGGGATTACAGGCATGAGCCACTGTGCCCAGTCTCGTGTATTTCTCTATAGCAGCACAAGAATGGACTAATACAATTTCAAAAACATGTTAAAATATTAGACTCCCCTCCAGAATAATTGTGCTCACTGTTAAAAAATACATACTATATTCCTATTCCCACCAAAAATGCACATATTATCTGTCTTAACTAGTCTTAATCATTTTCCTTTTCTCTTAAATCTTAGAAAAGATTACAGATATTTTATTATATACTGAATCTTCATCCATCTAGAAACTTGAACCAAATCACCAATCAATAAATTCAAATTATTACACTAAGGTCAAGGGCACTGGCTCACACCTGTAATCCCAGCACTTTGGGAAAACAAGGTGGGGGGATCTCTTGAACCCAGAGGTCAAGACCAGCCTGGGCAACATAGTGAGACCCTATCTCTATAAAAATTTTAAAAAATTAGCTGGCTATGGTGGTGAAGCCCTGTAGTTTCAGCTACTTTGGAGGCTAAGGTGAGAGGATCACTTGAGGCCAGGAGTTTGAGACTGCTGTGAGCTGAGATACAGCCACTGCACTCCAGCCTGGCTGACAGAGCAAGGCCCTGTCTCAAAAAGCAAAACAAAAACAACAACAACAACAAAATACTACTATCCAATAACACTGAAAATCTCAGCAAGTTCCCCACGTAGTTTTTGCAGATTGCCAGGTTTCATTTATTCTAGAGAAGTCTAGTCTGTTCAAATTCCAATGTCCCGTATGAATTATCTGCTTCTCAGTCAGCATCTGGAAACACAATCTAAAGCACTGAGAGTTCCTAACCCTTATTGTGAATAAAGTGTGTGTTTTAAATCCAAGGCTATAATCTTCTCAATCTATTCTGATATCTGCTGTAGGTTTATTAGGTCTAGAATTGATATTTTAAGCATCATGCATGAGTCATGAGAAGAAAAAAGACATTGTAGAACACATTCATTGGTTTTCTAGAGACCAGAGAAATCCTAAAAGGAGTGGCAAAGACTGGGTGCCCCATATATAAACCATCCAGCTACCTCACTGCTTAAGCTGGACCCACTAACTTGAAGTGGCCCCAAACTACATTTCTCAGAAGCACCTTCTTCACAGGTGCCCAGGTAAAGTATCTTGATCCAATGATATCCTTATTGCTGTAAACAGATTCATGGATTCCAATAAAACAAATTACCTTCAGAGAGGAACACATATTTTGTTGAGTTGTATCTGCCACAAGTTAATTTTTTAATTTTTAGAAATTACATCTGAAGAAGCATAAGAAAAAAAAAAACTAGTTGGACTTGAAAAGAGCTTACAACTTTCTTTAAGAGGTATTTATGTCCAGCTTAAACTGATGTGTAGTGTTACACTCTAAAAATAAACAAACTTGATTTCAACAGTGTTTAAAAAAAATTCCTACTTTTCTCTAGAGGTTTATTTCATCTATTTCAATTTGGGTGAAAGAGGTAGAAGAATAGAAAAAGATTTTTCTGTATGAATATGCATGTTGCTCCAGTTAATAAGTTCTCTTCTTAATAGTTCTGATTTAGTTCTTAATAGTTCTGATTTAGTGGGAGAACCTCCATCTTCTCCCATCTAAAGGGTTAGAATAATAGAATTTCTTTTAATTTGCAAGTCCTCAAGTTATGCAAAATTAAGTCAATACTATGATACCACTCCTTCCTTCCCTAGTAAAATATTGGCATTTTTCCTGTTTCTTTTTGTTTTCAGGTAGAAAACAGAATATGTAAAAGCTGTTTATACTACACTTTCCCACTCATGTGTATTAACTGATTCTCTAGGATAAGCAAGCTCAAGAAAATTTATGTTAAGCATTTTTATTCCCCAATGTAATATTTGACTATAAAACATTGTTAAAATAAAAAATGCAAGTAAGTCTTGAAGGCAAAAGAATTCATTAGAAAGCAATTGCTGAGATCTGCCACTCAATCCAGCAATCCCACTACTGGGTATCTACGCAAAGGAAAAGAAGTCATTATATTTAAAAAAAAAGACACCTGCATATACATGTTTATCATAGCACAATTCATAATCGCGAAGATATGGAATCAATATAAGTGCTCATCAATCAATGAATGGACAAACAAAATGTGATATATGTGTAATATATTACACACACCATGGAATACTACCCAGCTATAAAAAAGAACAAAATAATGGCTTTTGCAGCACCTTGGATGGAATTGAAAACCATTATCATAAGTGAAGAGAGAGTGAGGGGAGGATAAAGCATGAAAAATTACCTATTGGGTACAATGTGCACTATTCAGGTGGCAGGTACACTAAAAGCTCAGATTTCCCTACTATACAATTCACCTATGTAACCAAAAATGACTTATACTCCTAAAGCTATTAACATTTTAAAAATTAATTAAAATTGAAATGAATCAATTGCTAGTCTTTGGCATATGAAGGAAAGGAGATGAGTATATTTGCTAGCTAGCTGGCAAAAGTTTCTTGAAAGGAACCTATGGTAGGAGAATTGTGATTATGGACTGCTGGTATGTGTTATCAGTACCCAATTCCTTCCTTCCTGGAAGCTTTCTGAGCCATTGACCATCCCTGGCCCATGTATCTGTAAAAAGTTTATAATAATCTAACAGTTTCTAGGGATGTCTTCATATACCTCACTTGGATACCTTGACAAGTGCCTCACAATGAAAACCATGTGTGTAAATTTGTTTTTCCAGCCAACATATGACACTTGGTCTCCATTTGTGAAGTCATTTACTCTAAAGAAGAAACTATTGCAATCACTGTCTCTGTATGTAAAACCAAGAAGAACTTTAGAAAGTAGATGTTCTCAGGTAGCTCTATTTCTGTAAATACCAGTAACTCCACCTACTCAGATGTATTTATAGTTAATGTTTTCCTTGGTTTTGCTGTATTTTAACAAAATGTCACAAGTTTCTCAGAAAGCAATTAAAACAAAATGTAATCACTGATACCTGTCTGTGTTCATTTCATTATCACATGTGCCAGACATATTTATAAAGATGACAATTATTTATTTCAGGAAACATGTTTCTCTTCAAGGAGCAATCAAGTATAGGAATAAGGTCACTGTATGCTCTAATATGCAGTGACAGCTAACACGGCTAAGCATAAAGTGCTTAGGCACTAGGGATGGAATTTAAATGTTGGTTCAGCATCCCATTTCTGAAGTTTGATATCTTGTTTGAAATTTTAAAGGCATTACCACTAATGAATTGTTTAGATAAGTAATTATAACAGTTGGGATATTTTTGTTCTTGTTGTTAAACATTTAATTTAAAATATATTGGTATTCAACTCCTATCTTTTCCTTAAATAATAAAGAAAATATTGCTATCCAGATTAAGAGTGATAACAATATGTTAGTGACAGGGCCATACAGGAGTATACAGAGGTACAAAGCCTGTCGTCTGTACTCAACACACTCATGAAGGATAAGCAAGGGCTGATTGATTTTTAACGGCAGTGTAATGATTTCCTGGGCCTCTCAGTCATTTGTCTAACTATTCTGACTTCATGTTTATCATCTTATTGAAAGGAGAAGATCTGATTAAATGTGTGCTTCAGAAAGCTCCAGAGATTATTAACGTCCAGTTGTTAGCCCATAAATCATCCTAAGTTTTTACATTACGTGATTCTGAGGCATCAATGCTACTAATTACAGATTTCCTTCTAAGGCTTTTATGATAGCCAATGTGCAATTCTCAATCACTCTGTGACTTACTCTGCCATTTACAGACAGAGTAATGTCACCAGCCCTGCGGTAAGAGGAGTACAAATTCTTTAGAAGGCTAGCCAAATTATGGTTGGCTGAAGCATCTCCCATCTAGTTTCCCAATAATTTCCAATATTAACTATACAATTGTAACCTGAATAAAATTCTCCCTTGTCTTTTCATTATTTCAATTATTTTCAAGGTCTTACTTTTTATTTTTCTCTAAAACACTCATCAAAACAATATCATACGAATCAAGATAGCTGAGATTCAACTCAGAAAAAATTTATTAAGGCACTACTGTGTTCCAGGCACAATCCTAGAGGTTTTGCAAAACAGTCTTTGCCAAATGAACAAAAGCAAAAAACTCATAATATAGCTAGAACACAGAGAGATACACTCACCATAGGCCATTCTGAAAGTGTTGAGTGCTGTGATAGGTATAGAAATACATATACACATAAGTGAATATAGATATAAATATAGATATACAAGGGGATATATAATCATAGGAGCCTCCCTAGTGGTAATTAACTTTAAGCTAGAAGATGAGAATTCTCCTTGGGGTAGAGATATAAGAACACTTAAAGGAAACATAAGCCAAATATAAAATAGAGCAAGATCTTTATTGGAACAGTAATCAAAGAAACTATATAGAAAGGGAAAATTCAGAGTAGAACCTTGAAAGGGAATCTGCGGCTACTTACAACCAATTACAGACCTTTCTTACTCTTGTTCTTTTGGAATCATTCCAGACCAATTTATTCCCATCATAAAACCACTAAACCATTGTGGTACATTTTAGTTTCCAGGTTGCCTTTTTCAGCTAGTTTCCTTGTCTTCATACTAGCTATTTGCTTTCTTCCTTCTTTCCCCTAACTACATTCAAACTTCCATCCCATAGGCAGAGTGATACACCTAAGGTGCAAACCTGATCCTGGCACTCAGTGTCCCTATAGCTTCCACTTGCTCTAGTCTAAGGGGTCTAGCATGCCATACATAGTGCTCTGTGATATGGCCCTTGTTCTCCTAGTTCCATAATGGAAGTATCTCCAGTTAGCAGCCCCTGAATCCAGTGTGCTCTCGCATCTCTGTGCCTCAGTGTGAGCTGCTTCTCTAAACGGAAGGAACTCTCTTATTCCAATCATCTTATTCTCACCCCTGTATATCCTTGAAAACTGGTATTCTTCTTCAAGGACTCAACTCAGAGGGCTTACTTGGGGAGTATTTTCTAGAACCTCCTCCTGTGACTAACACACAGGGTCAGCCTCTCCTTCCTCTCTGCCCACACAGTACTCTGTAAATACATTAATAAAAGCAGGTATCACATTGCTAAATTTTTATTTTTTTATGTCTAAGTTCTAAAAATGTCATCTAGTTTATTATTATGTCACCAGGACCTGGCAACGGTTCCTGGTTTATAACAAGGGATGAATATAGGAATAAATTAATGAACAAATGAATAATAGTATCTAAGTCAAATAAGAGAGAATTTTAAGAATATGGGATTGAGTCAATAGTCATTTTATACAAAAAGTTCAAGCATAGTTAGGGTGGAAGTTATTAATGATCTTTGCAATAATAATTTCTCTAAAGATTATGATGGATTGAAAAGTACATTATGCTAAGGAAATGGCAACAGGGGATCTTCTGTGCAATATTTATGATTTGGTCATATTTGTAAGACTGAGAAGAAGAAAGTAATATAAGGAGAAATATTGAAAATATAAGAAAGTTGGTATGATTGACGGGAAAAGATCACAAAGGAGATAAGGAACAGGATCAAACCCCATGTGGGGAGATTCGTCTTGGAGAGCCGCGCTATTTCTTCTTTTGAAACAAGTGGTAAGAAATACATTATAAAGACACAGATAAGTTTAGAAGAAGAAGAAATGGAATTTGAGCATTTATGTCTCTGTGCCTGATATCTTTATTGCTTGCTCCAAAGAGAAGAGTTCACTACTGGAGAATGAGAACCCAGGAGAATCATAAAGATTTGGAAAATTTAGGATAGGGCAGCCAAGAGACAGCTTGGGCAGAATAAAGCTTAGCCTTTCATGGTATCTAGGGAACCACCCCCAAATTTAACTAATAATAATGATACAAATGAATAATAGATATGAACATGGACTGTGAAATGTCTCTCAATCTTAACGTAAGCATCACTGAAAGTCTCTTCAGTCTTCTGTTATTTTACTGATAAACTAAATGCAAACAAAATGCTATTATGCAAATGTAAATTCAAGGGTAAGTCTTCTAGGCTCTCCTTCCAATCAGATTACCAACCTTTTGCTCTTCCATATAGAAATGCTAAACCTGCTCCTAAAAATCCATATGTGGACATAAGAACACAGACTAAGGTGGAGTAAAAGAAAATTAAAAGCAGCACAAGGGTCCAGCTGAAAGTGAAACTGTTAAACCTTTGATGACATCAATTTGCAACGTTTTAAAATTGTCTAGTTTGAGTCATGGTAGAGCAAATGACAAAGTTCTGAAAGATTTGAGAGTCTTGGATAGAGTAGCTATGGAAGACTACGAGGAAAAGATAAGAGCCACGGAGGCATACAGCAGGATGGCCAGGTGGGGACCCAGGTAAGCACAATTCATTCTGCTTAAATGGGTAAATGAGGCTTTGAGTTTCTTTGATATGGATGTCAGTGTGCAAGGTGGATGATATTTGGGCAGAGAATAAAATGGGTTTAATACGCTGTCCAGGAAAAACATCTGTCTGGGTCTGTCCCTACCCTCTTTCTGACAAGTAGCTGGTTGTTGTTATCTCCTGCAGCTTCTTGTACTATCCAGGCTCAGAAGGACTCCTCACCATGGTTAGAAATCAATAAAGGCATCTGAAGTTAGTTTAGAATAGCCTGTGAATACTTTCTCAGCATCCTTTCCTTTTGGTTAGATTTGTCCTAACTCATGCATTACATCACACATTCACTGAGCAAATATTTATAGAGTGCTGACTCTATGCCACACACTGTTCAATGTGTTTGGATATAACAGCAAACAAAGAAGCAAGATGACTGCTATTATAGAACTTAATATTCTAGACTGCAGAAAGAGATCCTAAGTCACTTATACACACAAAGATTATACACACACATATACACACACACACATATATATATAACACATTTAAAAGATAAATTGGAAAACATTAAAAAGGATAATGTGAAGATGAAAAAGGATGGCTTAATTTGAGAGGCCAGAAAAGACCACTTTGATAAGTTCAAATGTGACTAAGAACTAATGGATAGCAAGAAGCCAGCCATATGGCCATTTGGATGTAGAAGGCAGAGGTAATAGCAGGAACAAAGATCCCAAGGCAGGAATAAACTTGCAGTGTGGCTGAGACACAGCAAAGAGCTGGAAAGGAGGTAATGTGGTTGAGGAGGAGTGAATGAGGTGGAAAGGTACCGGATAAGGGCAAAGGAAAGAGAGAAAATTATTTTTTGAAAAATTGTGCAGGCTATGATAAATGGTCTGAATATTATTCTGCCTGAAATGGGAATCTGCTAAAGAGTTTCAGCAGAGGTGTGATATAATCTGATCTCTATGTCAAAACAGCACTTTGACTTTTGCTTGAAAAAAGAAAGGATTCAGAGAAGAAACAGGGAGGCAATTGTTAGGAAGCTATTGCATTGATCCAAAAGATGGTTGTACCATCCAAGATAATAGGGGTAAAAGTAGAGAGAAGTACAAACTCAAAATGTTTTTAGAAATAGAAATGGCAGGAGTTTGTAATTGATTTCGTTGTGAATATGAAAGAAAAGAGAAATAAAGAAACAGTTCTATGTTTTCAGTTTGACTCTACGAGGAGGCAGTGGCGTAATTTCCTGATAGGGAAGAAAACTGTTCCAGTTCTACCAGGTCAGAATTGAGTCCCAAAGAAGAGATAGGGTCCAGCCACTCTAGAGACACAAAGATCTATCTGACACTCGAAGTATGCAAATTATGATTGTAAACTGAAATCCACTTCGAAGCTCTTTCTCCTGTGCCTCTTTTTCCTGTGGCATGGCCTAACTCCTAGTGACCCAACTGGAAATGTTGTAGTCATCTTTGACTTTTCTATTTCTTTTACATACAAAATCCAGTCTGATACCCAGCCATACGGATTTCACTTGAAAAAATGTCTCTTGATGATGTATCCTCTGCTACACTACCCTTGATTTATTCAGGTCTTTTCAGTCTTCAATGGATCATTACTTAGTACCCCAAAGTCTTTTCTCTGCTTCTAGGTTTCTCCTTCTCTGCCCATTTCTTCCAAGCTATAAGCTGCTGTCACAGTAATCTTTTTTCTTTGTTGTTCTTTTATTTTTTTTAATTATACTTTAGGTTTTAGGGTACATGTGCACAATGTGCAGGTTTGTTACATATGTATCCATGTGCCATGTTGATTTCCTGCACCCATTAACTCGTCATTTAGCATTAGGTATATCTCCTAATGCTGTCCCTCCCTCCTTCCCCCACTCCACAACAGTCCCCGGAATGTGATGTTCCCCTTCCTGTGTCCATGAGTTCTCATTGTTCAATTCCCACCTATGAGTGAGAACATGCGATCTTTGGTTTTTTGTCCTTGCGATAATTTACTGAGAATGATGTTTTCCAGTTTCATCCATGTCCCTACAAATGACACGAACTCATCATTTTTTATGGCTGCATAGTATTCCATGGTGTATATGTGCCCCATTTTCTTAATCCAGTCTATTGTTGTTGGACATTTGGGTTGGTTCCAACTCTTTGCTATTGTGAATAGTGCCGCAATAAACATACGTGTGCATGTGTCTTTATAGCAGCATGATTTATAGACCTTTGGGTATATACCCAGTAATGGGATGGCTGGGTCAAATGGTATTTCTAGTTCTAGATCCCTGAGGAATCGCCACACTGACTTCCACAATGGTTAAACTAGTTTCTAGTCCCACCAACAGTGTAAAAGTGTTCCTATTTCTCCACATCCTCTCCAGCACCTGTTGTTTCCTGCTTTTTTAATGATGGCCATTCTAACTGGTGTGAGATGGTATCTCACTGTGGTTTTGATTTGCATTTCTCTGATGGCCAGTGATGACGAGCATTTCTTCACAGTAATCTTTATAAATGAATGACTGGACATATTTATGCACTTAAATAAAATAGAAATCAGGTAAAATTTGTGATGACTCTTGACTTGTAGTGAGTTAAAGGTAAATTCCTGGGCATGTAATATAACAGACTTTTCCAAGGGTACATGATTAGAAAAATGCCAATCCCTGGTCAATTTTAACTGGTCTGAGATACAATTAGAAAACTAGGACAATTATATATATATATATATATATATATACACACACACATATACGCACACACATATATATTCATATATATATTCATACATACATTCATATATACTCATACATATATTCATATATATATTCATACATATATTCATATATATATATTCAATTCAGTTGTATTCATTTGCCAACTGTCCTTTCTTGAAAAAGACTGGACATTATATTTACATGTCCTTTGGATCTGTTCAAAAATTTTCAGTCCCTGGTCAGAAGATACACCCTGTTAAAATACGTCATGTCCAAGGGAATTGTAAACATCTGGGACATCAGTGAGGTCGGGTAATGTGAAACAATGTCTACAGTTTATATTCCAAACACTGTCATGTAGGGAAAAAAATGACCTCAACCAGTAGAGAATTCTTCAACCAGAGAATGTACACAATGCTGGAGAAAGGATCCCTTGTGAGAAATTAAAAGACATCATAGGACTCTAGACCATTGCATATGTCTACTTCAGAGGTCTAATATCATGCACTTTCCTGCTTTAATCAAAACTCTTCTGCCAAAGCCTTGTCAATAGGCTTACCCATTCAAGGGATGCTTGGGTGTTCTGATGGGTATTTGAGAAGAGGGAACAATCACTATAAAACATTGGGTATATTCTGTGTCACAGGTAACTAAGTGGCATTTTATTATATTCAATTATATGCTTGAATTTTCATATGAATTTTTTCATACATGCAAATACGACTCTGCAAATAGCTTATAATTTTGTCAAACATTAATCTATTTTCCATAAATATTAAGAGAAAAAAATCACAGTTATTCTTAAACATTTGTTGGTTTTAAACGATTTGTTTCCACGGTCAATTAACCTAAATTAGTATCAGCTAAAATGTCATTTAGAGTTAGCAGAAACATCAGAAGGAGGTGAAAGGAGGAATTTTGGGTTGTATGGAGGGGATCTAGTAGGAAGAAATTGAAAGAAAATACATCAGAAATAAATTTGTCATGCTGGACAAGGTAGTAAGAGGTGAGCCTTGGGAAGAGATATACTGCCTGGTCTTTCTGAGATGACAAGGCATTAAGCAAGGTTTATAAATAATAAGCCCATAACAAATTATATAAGCAGCCTTTGGAATTTAAACAAAATAGACTTTGAGTGCTCATAAATTTGTTCCCAAGTTAACCTCACAAAATTACCCTTAATTTAAAATTTCACAGTCACTCCACCAATAGATGCACATTAGAAGTGCATTGGGTAATTACTATTTATTAGCATTACATACAATTTAGACCAGTTTCAGGAAATACCATATAAATTCTTTCCCTTGAATCTGACCTTAACCACAAAGTCTAATGATCTAACCAGAACAGTTAGCAGGGCAGAGAAAACCCATTATCTAAAGAATGTTTTTGCAAAATGCCAGTTCACTTGTCATTTATTGGCTACAAAGCAATCTGACCTTGGGTTTGAAGTCATCTTTCCAAATTTCATTTTAGGATCCAGTAAATCTACTAAAAACTTCGCAGAAATTGAGAGTTGAGATTACGAGCCTCAAGCACATGTATCCTAGATACAGCCTGACATGATAGTGCAGAATGCATTGCCTATTTTAATATTCTGATGCAAGCCAGTACTGCAGAGATATATTTGCATTCAGAATGCACAGTCATAGAAGCAATGTGATCTAAAGGCTTGTCATGTGTTAAATGCCTCACAGTGTTTTGCAGACAACAGGAAGTTTCACTTGCACAAAGTACTAGAATTAATGAGTCAAGGTAGGTGACAAGCTCTTAAGCTGATACATACATCAAGGAACTGAGCTTCTCATAACCATCCTGCCATACTTGATTATGTTCTGAGAAAACGTCCCACATACAAATGTGACTTTGCTTATTAAATCTAACATATTAAATGCAGTATGCTGCTAAAAATTACTCTCATTTTTATATAGAAGAATATGTTTCCATAAACTATATAATAGAAAATAATTTAAACAACATTAACTATAAAGAGTTTGAAGAAAATATTGTTATAGCTTGCATTAAAATGTCATGAGATCAGAGAGGCTTAGAATAAATGACTTGATGAAGGCTTTTCTTGCAAGTCCATTTTATTTGAAGCAGGGTAAATTCTGCCTTGAAATATTCTCTCTCATAAACAGACCAACTCAATCTTAAGAGTTCCTAATGCAGATTCTAAAACTGTTTCATTTGGGCTAATGACATAGAATAAGGAGGAAGGAGAGAATCACGCATTCTTGAAGCAGAAGAAATTGCCAATTGCTTGCTCTCTGGGGAGATGGTTTTGAGAACCAGTGTGAAAGGCTTGAATGAATGTGTACATTTGCAAAAGGGCAGTAACAAAGACTCTGTGACAGTATGAGACAACATCAGCAAGTAGGTCCAGTATCCAATGACTCTTCCAAAGGAATGAGGACTGACTCATGAAAGCTGAGTAAACTATTAAGGGTCATGTGTAAGGATCAAATACTGTGGCAACATCTGTGTGTGGGACGTAAAGAGCAACAGGACTATTTGTGGCCAAACCTTGAACTAGGGAAATGCAAAGGGGTAGGAGACATGCAGTGAAGAAAGCAAATGGACCATGGAGCTATAATAACTTACTTATTATTCCCCAAGCTAGTCATACAGACCGACTTTATTCTAAGCATCAAATGCAGGGAATCAATTCAGTGCATTGTTATAAGAGCAGAAGTTTTAGCATCAGCAGAATAGTAAGCTCTGCCATGTATTACCTCTATGACTTCAGGCATGTTACTTCTTAGAGAAGTAACGAATTTCTTTATCTGTAAATGGGATGATACTCTCTACATGAACACGTGACAATGTAATTGGCATATGGTAACTTCACATTAACTTTTTTGTATTGCCTTAGTGCTCCTTATATTACTGCAAATCACAGGGAATGAAGATAGAGTTGATCCCTGATTATTGGTATGAGGCATGGCTCTGCAGTCTTAATAGGCCCCACTGTGTTTAGAAACATATTGAGTAGCCCAAGCAGCTGCTAGCTGTAAAGTCTTTCTAGGTACAAGGTTCTTCACCTTGGCTGCATTTTGCAGACACTCAGAGAGCTTTAGAAAAACTAAGTTGTTAGTTTTTATAAAGACTATATATCAGAATTTTAAAAGCTTTGCAGGCAAGTGATTCTAACCTGGTGGGAAGGCTGTTGTCACTATGTTGGAGAATAACCAGTGAGTGGAAGGATTCCAAAGGACGAAGGACTTCTCTAAAAGAGACTGAGCCATATATATAGTAACTGATTAAACCAGCCTGGTAGGGATATGAACTTAAAACTGACAATAAATGTAATAAAAGAAAAATGGTCTGTGGATGTGGAATGTGGCTTTGGATGTGGATGTGAATATTAGTGTGGCTGTGAATGCAGGTGTGGATGTAGCTGTGGATGTGGATGTGGCTTTGGATGTGGATGTGAAGTGTTAGTGTGGCTGTGAATGTGGGTGTGGATGTAGCTGTGGATGTGGCTTTGGATGTGGATGTGAGTGTTAGTGTGGCTGTGAATGTGGGTGTGGATGTAGCTGTGGATGTGGATGTGGGTGCAACTGTGAATGTGAATGAGCATGTCGATGTGGCTGTGGATGTAGCTGTGGACAAGGATGAGGATGTGGATGTGACTGCAAATGTGGATGAAAATGTTGGATGTGGATGAGGACTTGGATGTGGACGTGGCTATGGATGTGGATGAGGACATGGCTGTGGATGTGAATGTGGCTGTGGATGTGAAAGAGGATATAGATGTGGATGTGGAGACTGTGGACATGAATGAAGATGTGGCTGTGGCTGTGGATGTGCATGTTGCTGAGGATGTAGATATAGACAAGGATATGAATGTGACTGTGTGTGTGGATGTAGCTGTGAATGTGGATGTGGCTGTGGATGTGGATGAGGCTGTGGATGTGACTGTGGATATGAGTGTATATGTGGAAGAGGGGGTGGATGTCACTGTGAATGTGGATGTGACTCTGTATGTGGATGTAGCTATGTATGTAGATGAGGATGTGGATGTGATTGTGAGTGTGGATGTTGCTGGAGATGTGGATGTGGGTACAGACAATGACAGAGTGAGAGAAAGTCAGTGGGTCTTGAAGAATGGTCCTGTGACTATGTAATGCCTGGCTGCACCAAACAGTGGAAGTTCTATTTTTGACAAGTTATATTCCAATCCTGACTATTGCCATCACTTTATAAAGAAATTTGACTGTGAAGTACTTGAGGCACAAGAGAAAATAAAAATAATAAAATGAGAATTTCTTAGAAACAACAAAACAACAGCAGCGGCAAGAATAACAATGAAGATGGGTAGGTCAAGCAAGGACAAGAAATAGATGAATTGAAGGTAGAATGCAAAGAAAGCAAACAATATTATAGAAGGAAGCAGGAGGGAAAATACAGAAAAGAAAGTGGGTAACAGTCTAAGTAAGAAACCACTCTTCTTGCTTCGGGAGGAGATTCTGATCAGAACTGGAAGTCTGCCCTCTCTCCTTGCTGAGAAGCCAGAATTAGAAACGCAGGTGTCTTCTCCCTCGTTAGCAAGTGCCAGGGGAGTTAACAGTCCATTCCACATGTTCTTGTCTTTGAAACTCTCACCAGAAGCACTATTATTGGAGAAACAGTAAGTAAGGTCCAGTGGGTGAACGCTCCCTTAAGGGCAAATAGGAGGCTGAATCTCGGCCTCAGTTGTCAAAGAAGAAAGAAATCTAATCACTTCTTAATCTCTGATTTTGGCAGCCAGTACTTGTTCTCCCAATAGATTCTACTACATGTCTCACAACGATAAACCTTAAATTGCTAACAACAGTCTTGCCTCTATAGTCCATCTTTCAGCCACAAGGTTCTGTGAGATTTGCATAATTAACAGTTCTAATTTATTTTTTTCTTCAAAATTCAGAGTTGCGATAAAAATAGAAATACAATAGTCTTGTCCTTCAAAGAGTTTTCATTCTGGTTTGCAATTGTTTTTAGGTACTAGAAAAGTGTAATAATTAGGTTCTATTATCAAGATGACTGGAACACTGAATCAGTATAATGGCCTCAGTCCATAAAATCATGGTGGCATCATCATATAAATGATAGTTTAATAGCCATTTCTGGAATCTAAACTCAATGAAACAAAATAATATTATCTTTCTGAGACAGCTTCCACCTCCAAAAATATTAAGTGGAAGTATCTTTTCTAAAGAGAAAGTTACACGTATTTTCCTTCAGAATAGCAAGTGAAGGGTGACGATACTCAAACAGGGTCAGCAGATGTCAGAGCCCATCCCTGCCAGATGCTCCAATACCCCAGGCACCTATGAAGAAAGGAGAGGGGGAGCTTTGTACATGGTGTACCAACTTCTCTACTAAATTTCCAACTTCTTGAAAACCACAGCTCATTCTCTCTCTCTAGGGAGCAAGCAATAAAAGAAATCTATGGAAGAAATGATTTTCCTTCATTCTTTGAGCCTCTGTGCACAGCGAAATGAAGGTCTCTACATAAATATTTTTTTCTGACTTAATGTACTGCCCTGGTTACTTATTTCAACGTTTTCACTACATGTCTTCCTTTATAATCCATGTAGAGATGACTTCTTCGGGGATACTATGGAAAGATAAGGGACAAGGGTAGAGGAGTGGCTGGAACTGACTACCAGAGGATCCCACATTACTGCCATTGCTCTCTACCAAGCAACAGCCTAGAACTCACAGACTCAGCAGCTTTCCACGCAATATTAACTCAAGACAAAGGCTTCTGCTCTGGAATGCACCCCCCAACAGGCAGACCTCATTTTCAGGAAGATCATACATACTGGTTTGCCTAAGACTATTTGGTTTTTGCAAATTGCCCTGCCATATGTATTAATTGCACCACTTTTACAAGCAGGGTCGCTTTTACAGAAAGCGACCCTGCTTGGAAAAAAAAATATATAATCACCCTACTTTATAGTTTTCCATTATAACACTGTCCCTTACCACTACCTACACCACTACCATAAAAATCTAACATGAAATACCAGATTTTACTAACATATTGGAAAAACTTTCTTTTTTTTTTAAGAAAAGATATTTATTATTTACACCACTGAAATTAGTCCTGTAAGAACAATATACACCATGTTTCTTTAAAAGGATCAATTCCTTTCAAATACAAGAACTGTATAAAGCAATATTGTCAACACAAAACAGTGGTCACATTACATATCTGCAGGCTTAAGCATTGCAAATAATTTATTTTTTTAATCTTATGGCTAGCTACTTTCACTGCAACGGTGTTAGCACTTAGACAAGATATAGCTGGAACAGAACAAAAACTTTTTGTTTATGCTTTTTAGGAATGAATCAGTGATATGTCCCTTTTAAAAATTTATTGGCTTTAACTGCTTTTATGACAATGGTTTTAGGCAGATTCTACTTAGCCACCAAAAAGAGACTCATTCTTGTTCCTTAGTTTTTATTCTTCAGTCTTCTCTTTCTCATACTAAGACACAGCTGTATCAAGACTAACATTTTCCAGCTTTACTTGGACATGTATATACATACAGGCCTAACTGAGACCGCTCAGAATTTAGAAATGTAACTACTGGCATACAGAAGAGAAATTGTGTCCATGACAAAGAAACAAAAAATTCTTGGTAATTTTAAGCATAAAAAACTAGGTTCTTTAATCAAAAAGTTTTTTTTTTTGTTTTTTTGTTGTTTGGTTTTAAAGGGAAAAGTACTAGCTCCAACATGGGTTTGGAAAAACGTTCAAAGAGCAAAGTATAAATTAAAGAATTTAAAAAGAAACACTACATATGACCTTCTTTGTAGTCCAGAAGAAAGGACTGAATAATGTCTTTTAGAGATGCACCCAAGGTCCTAACCTTGCTCCTCTGACCTTAAGACCACACTGTGTGGCACCTAGTGGTGGCTTTGTGTGGGCATGTGTACAACACATATGTGTGAGAATGGGGTCAGTCTCCAACAACTCCTCTTATCAAGTTATTCTAAATATACACCCAGTATTAATGTAAATAGCTTAACTATCATATATGCAATGCAGATACAACTTTAAGAAAGGTCCCATAGGCTCCTCTTCCAACCATGTTGCCATAATGAGACCCTACCACACATAAATTCTGGACTTTCCACTTTCTACACCCACCCTGAGAGCACCTTGAACTCCTATAGTGCCAGATTCCATACATCTACTCACAGGAGTTACACTCTCTCCGGGGTCCATCTCTCATCTCCCATCAGCACTCAATAAACAGAGTAGCAGCCATTTGTGCAATTTCCCAAATCTGACTTATTTAATATACTACAAAATTCTCAAGTGAGGATGGAGCAGAGAGGAAGTGCTTCTGAAGCTGAGGCACCACCTGAGTAGTGCAGCATAAATTTAGGTGTGCTAAACCCACCCCTTTGAGGACTTCTTATCAATATAAATTTACTTTAAGCACCCAGTAAGTAATTGTTGGAACACATTTCTGATGCATAAAGACATGTATACCAAACCATCCCAGACAATCATCAGTTCTCAGAAATAGAACAGTCTAAATTCAAAAGGAGAGAGAAAAATGTGTTTCTAACTGCCCTGTAACTGGCAATGTCCCTGATGCCCACAGCGTAGGCAGCATGCTGCATATTTCATGCTGCGTGCTGTCAGTGTTTCCCTACCCTGCCTGTTTTCACAATATGTCCCCTTAAGCCTGCAAAGAATAACAAACAAACAAAAAAACTTTAGGGAGCCTCCAAATACCTTCTCCCATTGGATTCACAAAGATTCAGCTAATGGTTGAATGTATAACCAGGGAGGATTGGAAAGAGTACATACACAGTGCCCTCTTACCCTCCAGCTTCTGCATGAGGACAGGATTATTTCATTTGTATTGTTATAATTTTGAAGATAAAAATGGGAGAAAAGCTTACATTGATTTCTCTCTCCATTATCTGTTTAAGTTTTTCACTTTCTCCTCCTTTAAACGATTCCTACCTTCTGCACATTTACATTATATCAAATGTTATGTGTAGTCAGCAGGCAATGCCATGAAAAATAAGAAAAAAGACTTGCAGTTACTTAATGCTTTTTGTACAGAAAACACAATGATATAAAATGCATGGCCTATCAGATAAGTCAGCCAATATATTAACACAGAAACTGTTCATTTCCACCAAAAGCTGAGTCAGTACGGCAGAATGAATAAGATACAATGAAATCAGGGAGATACAGTTTAAAATCTTGAGTCCGCCACTAACTCCCACTGTAACATTGGGAGAGTTACTTAAATTTCTCTGAATCTCAATTATCTTAAATGAAAATGGATTTAACTTTATCTTGTAAAGTTGTGAAGAGTTAAATGAAAAATCAAATAAAAAACATCGAAAACAGTATGTGGTAACTTCCTTAACTGCCAAATAAGTCACTGCCCAGTGCTCTCACCTGAATGCGTAACCACATCTTCAAACTCAACGTCGCCAAAAATAAGCCTGTCATCTTTCTTAAAACCCACTTCTTGAGAAAAATACCTCATGACCAACATTGGGAATCATCAGTAGTTCGTCATTCTCTGCTATCTTATGTCATCCGATCAGTCGCTGAATCTTCTGGGGGTCCACTTCAAAACAACCTTCATCTTTTTCTCTCCCCATTTATTTCCATGGGCACTGCCTTAATATAAGTTTCCATAGCCTCCCTTCTATACTGCCTTAATATAGGTCTCATAATTCTTCTGGATTATTACAGTCTTTACTGGTCTTCCTGCCTCCATTCTCTACCCTTCTAAATCTACTCTCCCAATTATCCCAAGGTAATGTTTTTGAACTATAAATATGCTCACATACTTGCTATCCTTGAAATAATTTAATGACTCTCCTTTGCCTATTAGAATGATTTTCAGCTCCTCAGCATGGTATATACTAAATCTTTTTTTTTTTTTTTTGAGATGGAGTCTTGCTCTGTTGCCCAGGCTAGAGTGCAGTGGCACGACCTCGGCTCACTGCAACCTCTGCCTCCCAGGTTCAAGTGATTTCTGGCTAATTTTTGTATTTTTAGTAGAAACAGGGTTTCACCATGCTGGGCAAAGTGATGAATTCCGGACCTCAAGTGATCCGCCGGCCTCAGCCTCCCAAAGTGCTAGGATTACAGGAGTGAGCCACCGTGCCCAGCCTATACTAAACCTTCATTGGCTATATTAAAACCCTCATTTTTCTGCCACTACTAAGCAGGTAATCTTCAGGCAGCCCCCTAGTTATTCTTTCCTGAATGAATCTCATTTGCTTAAGCCTCTGGGCCTTTCTACATGATATTTCCTTTAAAATTTTTTTTTCTTCTTGTTATTAATTATTGAACCTAAATTGCTCTTTGAATTCAACTGAGCAAAGGCTCCACCAGGGTTAATTGTTCAGTCTTTTAAAATCATAAGCTACTTTTCAAAAGTTTATTAAAGCAGTATATAATGATCTATTTAAATGTCTACTGCCTAACTAAATAAATAGCATGAGTTTTTTGTCTTTGACTCTTCAGTATCTAGCAGAACATCTGGCACCTGGGCAGCCCCACTGCCTGTGCTGAATGGACACAAGGGTGAATGGGCAACTGGAAATGGAAATATTCATTTATTTGAACTGACATATGTCACAGGCATTATTGCAAAAGAAGGACTGGTTTTCGTAAAGTGAAAATGCTGTGGACACTTAAACCTAAAGAAAGGAAAGAATGATAACTACCATACCAGAAAAGAAGTGTCAAAATGAGTTTGCAGCATTTGTTTTAAATGTGCCCAGCCTGTTTTTGTTCTAGGAGATTTTGCTACTGTGCCTATCAAAATGCATATGTCTAACAAAGAATACATGGGACTGCCATCAGTTACCCCGAGGTGACCTAGAAAGCAATTTGTTAGTATGGAGAAACACACAAATGACTCAAAGGCTAGGGTGATCATCATTCATTTATTCAACAAATATTTACTGAGAACCCAATATATACCAGTCACTGATTATCTATAAAAATGTTGTTTTTAACTGGACTAATGAGAGTTGATGATGTCATTGCAAAAGAAAAAGAAACCCCAAAAGTAATGTGTTTGGAGAGTATTAAAGTGTTTACTTCCTGTATAAATTGATTTTCCCACTTCCCTGAGCAGAAGTTACCTTCCTAGGGAAGATTATACTGTGAAAATACCTTCCTCTAATACAGCCTCATACATAAAGGAAACATGGCATATCAAAGTGGGACAGTATGTTGAGGGTTGACGAGACCATCCCCTTCATTGGTGCATTGGTAAAGTCTGCCCTTGTTTTAGAAGTTACTATATTTAGTACAAAAGTTCCCTTATATGACTAACTGGCACCTACACAACAGATACTACTTGAGTTCTCATAAGATAAAACATTTGTAACAACTATAGCAGGTGAAAGCAAACTACATCTTGAAGGCAAAATCTACCCAAAGTTTGTTTCTGTAAATAAAGTTTTATTGCAACATGGTGTATATCCATTCATTTACATATTGTTTACAGCTGCTTTCTTCCCTAATGGCAGAGTTGAGTAGTTATGACAGAGACTGTATGGCTTGCAACTCCTGAAACATTTACTATCCGTTCCTTTACAAAAATTTGCCAAGTTTTCTACTACAGGTACCAGATTGTATTGAGAAACCCATTTCATAACATAAATGTAGTAAAGTAGATCAGATCAGTCAGCTAAAAGGAAGTTTAAATCCCACTAACTAACCTCTCTGTATCCTCCCTTCCCATTCACACACCCTTCCCAGGCTTTGATATCTATCATTCTATTCTCTACCTCCATAAGATCAGATTTTTAGCACTCACATATGAATGAGAACATGTGGCATCTGTCTTTCCGTGACTGGCTCATTTCACTTAAGATTATGACCTCAAGTTCCTTCCACATTCTTGCAAATGACAGGATGTCATTCTTTTTTATGACTGAAGAGTATTTTATTGTGTGTGTGTGTATTTATACGTATATGTATACAGAGTATATACATATATATGTAAATACGTATACACACACACACACACACACACACACATTTTCTTTATCCATTCATCATCTGTTGATGGACACTTAGGCTGATTCTATACCTTTGCTATTGTGAATAAGTGCTATGATAAACGTATAAATGCAGGTATCCCTTTGATACATAGATTTATTTTCCTTTACATAAATACCCAACTCAAGATTGCTATGACTATTCAGCTTATTTTTGGTTCCATGAGAATTTTAGAATTGTTTTTTCTATTTCTGTGAAAAATGGCATTGGTATTTTCACAGAGATTGCATTAAATCTGTAGATTGCTTTGGTCAGTATGGTCATCTTATTGATACTAACTCTTCTGATCGCTGAGCATGGGATGTCTTCCATTTGTTTGTTTCCTCTTCAATTTCTTTCATCAATGTTTTGTAGCTTCCTTTGCAGAGATCTTTCAGCTCCTTTGTTAAATTAATTTCAAGGCATTTATTTATTTTTTGTGGGTATTTAAAACGGGATTACCATATTGATTTATTTCTAAACTGGCTTATTGGTATATAAAAATGCTACTGATTTATGGATGTTGATTTTGTATTCTGCAACTTTAGTGAATTTATCAAATCTAGGAATTTATTGGTAGAGTATTTAGGGTTTTCTAAATGTAAGATTATAACATCAGCAAAGAGGGACAATGTGACTTTTTCTTTTCTAGCTTGGTTGCCTTTTCTTTCTTTCTCTTGCTCCAACTAGGACTTCCAGTACTATATTGAATAGGCATGGTGAAAGCACGCATCCTTGTTTTGCCCCAGATCTTACTGGAAAGGCTTTCAGCTTTACCCGAGTCAATGTGATGTTAGCTGTGGGTTTGTCACACATGGCTTTCATTATTTTGAGGTAAGTTTTCTCTATGCCTGTTCGTTGACAACATTTATCCTGAAGAGATGCTGAATTTCATCAAATGCTTTTCCTGTGTCTTTTGAGATAATTATATGGTTTCTGTCTTCCATTCTGTTTATGTGATATATCATATTTATTGATTTGCATATGTTAATTATTCCTGCATCCCTGAGATAAATTCCACTTGGTCATGTTATATGACCATTTTGATATGCTGCTGGATTCAGATCGTTATGTTTTGTTGAGGATTTTTGTGTCTATGTTCATCAGAGATATTGGCATATAGTTTAGTTTTCTGTTGTGTCCTTGTCGGGCTTTTGTATCAGGGTAATGCTGGCCTCATAGAACGAGTTAGTGAGGGTTCCCTCTTCATCAATTTTTTAGAATAGTTTGAGGAGAATTGGTACTAGTTCTTTTATGTTTGGTAGAATTTGGCTTTGAGTCCATCCTATACTAGGCTTTTCTGTATTGGAGAACTTTTTATTACTGATTTAATCTTGCTACTTGTTACAGTTTTTTGCAGACTTTCTATTTATTTCTTTTTTTTTTTTTTTTTTTTTTTTGAGATGGAGTCTGTCTCTGTCGCCCAGGCTGGAGTGCAGTGGTGCAATCTCGGCTCACTGCAAGCTCCGCCTCCCGGGTTCACGCCATTCTCCTGCCTCAGCCTCTCTGAGTAGCTGGGACTACAGGCGCCCGCCACCACGCCCGGCTAATTTTTTGTATTTTTAGTAGAGACGGGGTTTCACCATGGTCTGGATCTCCTGACCTCGTGATCCGCCCTCCTCGGACTCCCAAAGTGCTGGGATTACAAGCGTGAGCCACCGCGCCCGGCCTATTTATTTCTAATTTAATCTTGGTAGGTTGTATGCTTTCAGGAATTTCTCCATTTCTTCTAGGTTTTCCAGTTTGTGAGTACACAGCCATTTATAATATTCTCTGATGATCCTTTGTACATCTGTTGTATCAGTTGTAATGTTTCCTTTTTGAATTTTGATTGCATTTGAGTCTTCTTCTCTCTTTTCTACTTGGTTAGTCTAGGTAGCAGGTTATCAATTTTGTTTATATTTTTTTAAGTACCAACTTTTGCATTGATCCTATGTATTGTTTTTCAGTCTGTGTTTTGTTTACTTTTGCTCTGATCTTTATTTCTTTTCTTCTGGTTAATAAGGGGTTTGTTCTTGCTTTTCCAGTTCCTTAAGGTCATATCATTGGTTATTTATTTGAAATCTTACTGCCTTTTTTGATGTAGGCATTTATTGGTATAAACGTTCCTCTCAGTACTGCTTTTGCAGTATTTCACAAGTTTTAGTATGTTGTATTTCTGTTTTCATTTAAGAAAATTTTGATTGCCATCATAATTTCTTTATTGACCCAAGGGTTGTTAAGGAGCATGATTTTTAATTTTCACATATTTGTGTAGCTTCCAAAGTGTCTCTTGGGGTTGATCTCTAGTTTTATTCCATTGTCATTTGAGAAGATACTTGAAATGATTTCAATTTTCAAAAATTTGTTGAGGCTTGTTTTGTGGCCTGACATATAGTCTATACAGGAGAATGTTTCATGTATTGATGGGAAAAATGTATATTCTGCAGTTATTGGATAAAATATTCCTTAAAATCTGTAAGGTCCATTTGATCTAGAGTTCAGTGTAAATCCAATACACCTTTGTTAACTTTCTATCTAGTTGATCTGTCTAATGCTAAAAGTGAGTGTTGAAGTAACCAACTATTATTGTATTGAAGTCTATCTCTTTAGATATAATAGTATTTAATCAATTTACATTCAAGATTATTATTGATATGCGAGCTTTTGTTACTGTTATATTGTTAATTGTTTTTTGGTTGTTTTGCATGTTTCTCTTCCATTTATTTTCTCTTATTGTTTGTCTTTGTGGTTTGATGTTACACCATAGTGACACCATTTGCGTGTCACTTCCTCTTCCCCATTTGTGTGTTTGGTTTACCAGTGAGTTTTCTAGTTTCATGTATTTTTATGATGGTAGTTGTCATCCTTTCACTTCCAAGTTTAAGACTCCCTTGAGCATTTCCTGTAGGACCAGAATAGCAGTGATCAATTACCTTAAATTTTTGCTTGTCTGGATAAGGCTTTATTTTCATTCATGAAGAATAACTCTGCTGAACGTAGTATCCTTGGTTGAGGTTTTGTTGTTTTGTTGTTGTTGTTGTTGTTGTTGTTGTTGTTGTTTTAGCACTCTGAATACATTCTCACATTCTCTGCTTGCCTGTAAAGTTGCTGCTGAGAAATCTACTGTTAGTCTTTTGGGGTTCCTTTATAGGTGACTAGACACTTTTCTTTTCGTGGTTTTGGTATGCTTTCTTTTGCCTTAACTTTAGACAGTTTGACTATAATGTGTCCTCAAGAAGACCATTTAGCATTATATCTGTTTGGAGATCTTTGGGCATTCTGTATCCAGAATCCTAGGTCTCCAGCTAGACTTGGGAAGTTGTCATCTAATATTTCATTAAATACGTTTTCTAACCTTTATGTTCTTTCTTCACCCTTGGAAATACCAATATTTAGTCATTTTTTATGTTGCAAATGTCACGAAGACTTTTCTTATTCTGAAAATATTTTTTCTGCTTGATCTAGTCTATTAAAGCTTTCCATTGTATTTTATATTTGATTTAACTTTATATTGTTCCAAATGTCACAAAGACTTTTCTTATTCTGAAATTATTTTTTCTGCTAGATCTAGTCTATTAAAGCTTTCCATTGTATTTAATATTTGATTTAACAAATTCTTCAGTTTTAGAATTTCTGTTTGGATCTTTGTTATATCCACCTTTTTGGTAAATTTCTCATTCAAATCCTGAATTATATATATTTTAATTTATCTGTATGGCTTTTCAGAATTCTCCTGCATCTTTAAAATCAGTATTTTGAATTCTTTATCTGAGATTTTAACAATTTATTTTTGATTGGTATCTCTTGCTGGAGAATTATGAGTTCCTTTCAGGTGTCAAGTTGCCTTGCTTTTTATGTTCCCTTTGTCCTTACACTGATACCTGTGCATCTGGTGTAACGATCACTTCTTCCAATTTATAAGATTGTTTTCACAGGGGAGGACTTTTTTTCCTGAAGGTGTATATATGCTATTGATTGGATATGATGCTTTGACTTTGATTTTGGGTGCACGCATTTGTGTGTTTTCTGTATGATTTTTTTCCGCTGTAAACTGCATCAGTGGTATCTGTGATTCATTCAGTGGCTCAGGGTTTGGTTATTAGTAGAGGCTGTGGTGCAGTTTTGAGGGGACTAGGGTGCCAGATGGGCCAGTATTCAGGCCCCAGTGGTGGTAATGGTGACTTGAGCATGCCTGTCTTTGGGTCCCTGGATGGCTTATGCTGGCACCAGTGTTGGTGGACCCAGGAGGTCTGGTTTTTGAGCTTCCACATAAGCAAGAGCAGGCTGAATATATGGGCAGGTTCTTGGGCCTCTAGCCAGCTGTTGTGATGTGGGTGATGGCAGTGGCAGTGGTGGAATTCCCAACCCACTGGAATCCAAGTGATTTATTTTGGTGTTGGCAATGGCTACAACATGTTGGGAAGCCCAGGACCCTGTCCCGCTGGAGGCATGTGCAAGTAGGTGCCAGCTATGGTGATATCAGCCCAACCTCAAACCTCAGAAGCAATTTTCTGGTGCTAATGGTAATGAATTAGGCTGGGCAATTTTCAGACCCATGGACAGCATGTTCAATTACTGAAAGGGTAAGACTAGGCCAGCATACTAGGTCTTAGGCCCCCATCATTGTGTTTAGGTGCTGGGTTTTTTTTTTTTTTTTTTTTTTTTTTTTTTTTTTGAGACAGAGTCTCGCTCTGTCACCCAGGCTGGAGTGCAGTGGCACAATCTCGGCTCACTGCAAGCTCCGCCTCCCAAGTTCACGCCATTCTCCTGCCTCAGCCTCTCCTAGTAGCTGGGACTACAGGCACCCGCCACCACGCCTGGCTAATTTTTTGTATTTTTAGTAGAGACGGGGTTTCACCATGGTCTTGATCTTCTGACCTCATGATCCGCCCACCTCGGCCTCCCAAAGTGCTGGGATTACAAGCGTGAGCCACCGTGCCCGGCCTAGGTGCTGGTTTTTATAGGCAGAATTGGAGTGCTCCCCAGTTCACTGGCGGAATGCTCAGGTGTGGGCAGTGGCAGCTGAACTGTGGGCCTGCCAGCAGGGAGGATAAGGCCACTCTCAGTGAAAGCAGCATAGGGAGGATATGCAGATTCCTTGTTCCTCAGTCCCACAGCTGCCTGCAGCAGTGGCAGTGGGATTTGTCCTCAGAGCATGGGAAGGTGCTTAGCCTTCCCTCTCCTTTCTAGGCTCAGTGGTGGCAGCGGCAGTAGCAGTGGCCTCAGGGAAGGACACAGTCCTTTATCCAAAGGCTTGGTCCCTTGTGGGTATGGCTATCAGAATGGTACCAACTGCAGCTGCTCAATACTCAGAAGCTTATGGGATTCCACATGTGTTCCCTCTCTGGAGCAATGCCTCTGTGCAATCTCTAGGTAGCTCCCTATGTTAGTCTTAAGGCCACCCTGGGTAGAGGAGTTCTCCCATAGCTAGGATTGTGAAATACTGTGGCAGGAGTGTGAGCTCTGGGGGTCTTTCTCATACCCTTTCCCTGAGTCTGGGAGCTTCTCCCACTTTCCAGCTGATCTTGGACAAGCAGGCTGCCTCAAATCCTTTTTATCATTTTGATTGCTTCCCAGCACTTCTTTCTTGAATCCCAGTATTCTCTCTGAGATGATCTATTTAAAATTTGAGTATCTACTTGCTATTCTGGTTCCTCCCTGTGGATAAGGCACATACTAGTTGCATCTAGTCAGCCATCTTGAACCCCTCTCCAGTGTATTTCTTAATGAGCAGAAAGAGCCTAAGCTTTATAAAAGACCCATTAAATATGAACAACATAGTCTTATCTGACACTGTGTACCAAGCAAAGCCTTTACTCATTGCTCCAAGAAGTTTTGACCTGCATCAAAAATTAATGTTTTATTCTCAAAACAACTTTATTTTATGACTCTGTGCCCCTTAATTACCTCACAGTTTTGAAGTGCTGAATTTCAGAGGGAGATTGTTTCCTCATTGCCCTCTTTAAAGTCCCTTTGTTGAAGCATGGTAGCTGACTGTCACAGACTGACTCAATGCTGATGTTAATATTGTAATTATTTTCTGGACATTATTATGGATCTTATTATTATTTTTAGAGTTTTATCAGTAATTTTAATCGCTGTAAGAACTCAGAGGAGCAAGTCAAACCATGGAACCCAAAAGGGGTCATTCATTGCAGATCCCCCACCAAGAATGGCTTTACTGCATGCTGGGATTTTTACTTTTCTAGGATCACCATGTATGACCTAGATTCTTCTTGCTAGAACTAGACTTTCATCTCTTCTTTATATATCCTATTAATGTTTTATTGTAATAGTTGTACATCAGAAATGCTGTGTCATGAAATAGACGCTGTAGAAAATTTTATTTGTCCTACAGGATAATTCAGACATTGCTCTAACACATTTTGCCATTGCCCACACGTTTTTAGTCTGCCCTATATTTGAGTCTCAGGAGAGTAAAATCTCTGCGTTAATTCTGCCCACATACTTCTGCACCGCTTTTCTGTCTCCTCACTGACAGATCTGGGTTGGCATTTCTCTGTACTGGCTGCACAACCTTATGGTATTGCTTGCATGAGGGAACCAAACAACAGTTTCATTTTACACATTCACCACCTCTGATCTTCAGCAGGAGCTGAAGTGTTAAACTCTTTATTAGGGATTCATGGAGACTCCAGATCTTTTATAGGGCATTTCATCCTCAGAAGGAGATCATCTGCCTTCCCCAGAATGCCTCACGGTGCCCAAGAGAGGAACAGCCAGGACATGAGGAAGTTCTCTTGTAAGTGGTGGTAAAGAAATCTCAGGAGATAACCCCAGGGATACCAACAAAAGTTTAATTTTTAACAAACTAAACATAGAAATGATTTTCTCCATTCGTTGACTAAATATGATAATAGAGATGATGATAACAATGAGAATAATGTCTGATAAAATTTATTAAATCATTACTCTCGGTCATAATTGTATCAAATGATATTGATCAGGGGAAGAAAACTATGGCCCACAGGCTGTCCACTTCTTGTAGATAAAGTTTTAGTGGAACACAGGCACAGTCATTTGTTTATGTATTATCTATGGTTGTCTTCCTCTACAATGGCACACAGGCAGTAGTTCTAACAGAGACTATATGACCAACAAAGCCTAAATACTTACTTATCTGGCCCTTTAGAGAAAACAAATCACTGATCCTTAATATACATTATCTCAATTAGTTCTTCTGAGAACTCTGTGATGTAGGTCCCATTACTATTCTCATATAAATGAAGAAATTGAAATTCAAATGATTAGAGAATTTTCCCATGCTTACGAAGTAGGGGACAGAGCCTAGGATTTGGAATGTGTTTATTTCACAATCCTATATAGGTTCTCAAGGCTTTATGGTAACCTTACACAAACAATTTCACCTCCTTGATCCTCAACTCCCTCATGCACAAAGGAAGGGGTCACATTGAGCAGCAGCCATGGTGTTTCCCATTTACAACTTTGTGCTTGTTCAGCATGATACTCATTTATTCCAAAAATGGCTTTCCAAATGCCACTCAGGAAAGGGATTTCACAGAAACAACTAGAGGAACTTTTGGAAATCATCACAGGTTTACCAAGAAATTATGCCAGAGGACTATTCTCTATCATTAAATCACGTAAATACCTTGTTCTCCAGAATACCATGAATCCAATTATCAGTTCTAGGAAAAGAGCTCCAATAAACACCTGTAAAATACAAAAATACAAAAATTAATGCTGGGTTTCATGACACGTGTTATTAGAGAATCTTCTGATGAGGTCCTCAGCAATCTGAATACCCCACTAATCTGAGCAGGTTTTCTTTCCTAAGTACTCCCTTCATTTCGATTTGTAGGCATTCAGGTAGCACCACATGTACTTCTCTGTGGCTTGTTTGTTCTGAGATCTATTTCTTGCTCTCCTTCTGCTCTGTTCTATATCACAGTGGTGTTGACCCCTGCAGGCTGCATTTTTTAGGCCTGGCATACTTGCTGCTGGCTGAGTTTTAGGTCTGTGTGGAAAAATTAAGGAACATAAAACAGACATAATTTTGGGGGTGCTATTCACAAATTGATATCCACTCAGAGACTTCCAAGGAGAAATGACCTTATACGGCATCTGTGGCGCTGAATGTTCTGTGGCCCCTTCTCAGGGGACAAAGGCAAGGGACAAAGAAATTAGTTGTGAATGGAATGTGTGAACAAGCCATTAAAGAGGAAGGTCTACTACAATGTCTTTAAGGCTAAAATTTAGATGAAGATGTAATGGCCATCTTTGTTGTGTTAACCGTCTCCCAGTGCCAAAGGTACTGCAGCTCCATTATTGTTAATCCTGCCAAGGGAGGAAATTACATCTTGACCCTTTGTCATTTAATGATACCTAAATGATCCTTGAAATTATAACTACTTTTATTTCTCTTATTAGGTCAACTACTGTGACTCCAGTGCTGCAGCTAAGAACAAGATGACATTATGTCATCAAAGGTGTAAAATTTAGGGATTAATAATAATTGAGCCAGTCCTATAAACAGAACTATTTGTACACAGAACAGCAAGATAAAAATGTTTTAGAATTCCATTCTATGGAAACATTTATTCAGATCATGTGGTATAAGTGGATATAACTGCAGAAAGCCTATATGCAGGAATATGTTTTTTTCAGTTATAGTCATTTGTTCCATCATTTATAACTAAATCAAATTACAAGATTTTTTAGTGTTGTATAAAGAAGGAACACTTGTCAAGAAATCACGTAAAAAGACTGTGTGAATACAATATCTATCTTGTGTGAAATACAAGAAGACTTGTCATTGGGCCTTTTTTTTTTTAATTTTCATCTTTAGAAAGACAGGATTTGAACAAATGATTGATATCAGCTCTGATTCTAAGAATTCCCAGTGTTCTGATTCTAAGAATTTCCCCATTGGATAGATCACATCTCCATGTAATTCTACTACTGACGTGTATTTCAAATGAAAATCTAAACATGTATAATTATTTTACTGTCCTACTCTATAATTGATAATGGCAGGAGGCAAACATGCAGGAGGCAAACAAATGTCTAGGCAGATAGGGGCAGGTCCCCAGCAAAACCCCACCTTCAAGCTGAAGACACTTTAAAGCCTAGCTACTAGTCCCGGGTAAATCCACAAACCAGACTGAGAACCACTCTTCTCATTCGGCATTCTTTCCTCTGACTGATCCCCATCCTTCACTTATTTTACTCTATCTACTCTTTACTAACTGGTTTTATACACTGTTGTGCCTGCCTTTGAGTGGTGCCTTTGCTTTAGCCTTTCTTTGCATACTCACAAACCAATCAGCATGCACTCTCCAGTTCTGAGCCCATAAAAGTCCCAGACATAGCCACAGTGAGAGGAGAAACCACCCTACTGTGGAGGTGAAAGTCTGCCCCTATGTCCCTTTTCTGCTGAGAGCTGTTCCATCACCCAATAAAGTTCTTATCTACCCTCCTCACTCTCCAATTTTCAGCACAGCCTCATTCTTCTTGGATGTGGGACAAGAGCTCAGGAACTGCCAAACACAGGTAGTAACTATAACACAGGTGAGCTGGGGCACACCTGGCCCAATTGGAGGCTGGGCCAGTGCACAAGCCAGACTCAGCCTGGGTGAGCCAAGTGGGTGGGGCACCTCCTGCAGCAGGTAATGTGCCCAAGCAAGGCGCGGGCAGGGGCATCGCCAGCCAGAGGTCCCCGGCTGGCAAAATGACCAAGAAAAATCCTGTGTCATACTGACTTACCAATTAATTAATTTATTCATTCAACATAATTGTCTATTAAAAATGCTTTTTTAATGCTAATTATGTTGATTATATTGTGCTTACTGTTGTAAGACTGGAGTTTTATTAGGAAAAATCAAAGACTTGCATTATAGTCATAAATTGTATTGTTGTCATAAAAAAAGATTTAAATGTGAACCATATCAACCATTTGTTAGAAATGGAAAAGTCACAAATGACAATGTTCCATCAAATGCAGAGCCAAGAAATGAAAGTCATAACCTTGGCTTTGCAGCTAAATATTAATTATCCTTTCCCCAGAAAATACTCCAATAAATAGTTGTCTTCCCTATGAACTGCAAACTGCTTTAAGATTTATCTTTGTCTTTGAATATTCAATATACAAGAAGCTCATTAAAACTGAGTGATCAGATAAATTAGTAATAGAGTAAGTGAATGACGGAAAGAAAGAAAGATGTTTACCTAGTAACTTGTAGGAGGAGAATCTTTCATTTTCTTAATTTTAGCAGTGAAAATGCATATATCAAACCATGAGCTTTCTATAAGCAATTTGCTCACTAATTGAATATAATGGAGGAAAAATATTTTTGACTATGAATCAGCTAGTAGTATAGGTTAAAGATGCAAAATACTAAAAATAGGGAGCCACAACAATAAATGCAAAGCAGAAATAGAAACAATGTTATTTATATATTAACCTAGTTCAAGCTGACTGATGAGTATATTGGATTTATTATACTATTTTATCTACTTCTGCATATGTTAAAAAATTCCCATAACAAAAAATTACAAATAAATAGGTATGCTGAGCAGCAGGTATTATTTATGGTATCTGTCATGCTTTGCCTTGGCGACCACAGTCCATGTAGCACAGGAATTATAAAACAAACAAATCAGTCTTAGTGGTATTACAATGTAGGATTATCTTGGACTTGGGTGCTAATATATCATATATTGGTACCATCTTAATGAAATGATATTGACAGTAAGAAAAGCAAGATAAGGATCTCATGAGAACATATCTGAACACTACCAACCACAGCAGGAGTCCAACTGAAATTATGAAAATGTGATTTATAACTAGCTATGAAGGAGGGTTGGAAAGATAAAGAGTCCTATCATGGGCATCTGGATGACAGATTCCCCTCTCTGGCCAGTCTGTGATATTCCAAGGGAGACTAAGTGGCTTTGACATTTATTGACAACCAGTATTAATGGGGCCATCTTGAAGCAAGCTAGTTGATAATCTGTGACATAATGAACTTTTAAAAAGCTAGCTTTTTTAGCTTACCAACAAAAAAGCCCAAGACCAGATGGATTCACAGCTGAATTATACCAGATATATAATGAAGAATGAATACCATTCCTACCGAAACTATTTCAAAAAATTAAGGAGGGACCACTCTTTTCCAACTCATTCTATGAGGCCAGCATTATCCTGATACCAAAACCTCACAGAGATGCAACAACAATAAAAAATGTCAGGCCAATATCCTTGATGAACATCAGTGAAATAATCCTTAGCAAAATACTGGCAAAGCAAATCTAGCAGCACATCAAAAAGCTAATCCACCACAATAAAGTAGGCTTTATCCCTGGCATGCAAGGTTGGTTCAACATACAGAAATCAATAAATGTGATTCATCACATAAACAGAACTAAAAACAAAAAACACATGATCATCTCAATAGATGCAGAAAAGGCTTTTGATAAAATTAAATATCCCTTCATGTTAAAAATGTTCAATAAGCCAGGCATTGAAGGAACATACCTCAAATCAATAAGAGCTATCTATGACAAACCCATGGCCAGCATCATACTAAACAGACAAAAGCTGAAAGCATTCTCTTTGAAAACTGGCACAAGACAAGGATGCCTTCTCTCACCACTCCTGTTCAACATAGTATTGGAAGTCCTGACCAGAACAATCAGGAAAGAGAAAGAAATAAAAGGCATCCAAATAAAAAGAGAAGAAATCAAAGTATCCCTGTTTGCAGACAGCATAATTCTATATCTAGAAAACCCCATAGCCTCTGCCCGGAAGCTCCTTTAACTGATACACACAACTTCAGCAAAGTTTCAGGATACAAAATCAATGTACAAAAACCAGTAGCATTCCTGTACGCCAAAAACAACCAAGCTGAAACCAAAATCAGGAATGCAATTCCATTCATAATTGCCACAAAAAGAATGAAATACCTAGGAATACAGTTAACCAGGGAGGTAAAAGATCTCCACAATGAAAGTTATACAATGCTGCTTAAAGAAATCAGAGAAGACATAAATAAATGGAAAAACATTCCATGCTCATGATTAAGAAAAATCAATATTGTTAAAATGGCCATACTGCCCAAAGCAATTTACAGATTCAATGCTATTCCTATCAAACTACCAAAAATGGAAAAAAAATTAAAATATGGAACCAAAAAGGATCCTGAGAAATCAAGGCAACACTAAGCAAAAAGAACAAAGCTGGCAGGATCATGTTACTCAACTTGAAACTATGCTGCAGGGCTACAGTAACCAAAACAGTATGGTACTGGTACAAAAACAGATGCATAGACCAACAGACCAGAATAGGTAGCCAAGAAGTAATCCCACATACCTGCAACAAACTGATCTTTGACAAAGCTGACAAAAACAAGCAATGGTGAAAGGACTACCTATTCAATAAATCATGCTGGGATAACAGACTAGCCATATGCAGAAGACTGAAACTGGACCCCTTCCTTATACCATACACAAAAATAAACTCAAGATGAATTTAATGATTTAAACGTAAAACCTAAAACTACCAAAACTTTGAAAGATAACCTAGGGAATACCATTCTGTACCTGACAAAGATGTCATGATGAAGATGCCAAAAGCAATTGCAACAAAAGCAAAAATTGACAAACGGGATCCAATTAAACTAAACAGCTTTTGCACTGCAACAGAAACTATCAAGAGAGTAAACAACCTACAGAATGGGCAAAAAATATTTGCAAACTATGCACCCAACAAAGGTCTAGTATCCAGAGTTTATAAGGAATTTAAGCAAATTTACAAGAAAAAATAAAACAACCTCATTAAAAAGTGGTCAAACGACATGAACAGGTACTTTTCTAAAGAAGACACACATGCAGCCAACAAGCATATAAAAAATGCTCAGCATCACTAATCATTACAGAAATTCAAATCAAAACCACAGTAAGATATCATCTCACACGAGTCAGAATGGCTATCACTAAAAAGTCAAAAAAATAAGAGATGCTGGTAAGCTTATGGAGAAAAGAGAATGCTTATACACTGTTGGTGGCAGTGTAAATTAGTTCAGCCATTCTGGAAAGCGGTATGCAGTTCCTCAAATAGCTAAAAACAGAATTACTATTTGACCAAGCAATCCATTATTGGGTATATACTAAAGAAAAATAAATCGTTCTGCCAAAAAGAAACATGCATGCATATGTTAATTGCAGCACAATTCACAATAGCAAAGACATTGAATCAGACTAAAAATCCATCACTGATAGACTGGATAAAGAATATGTGGTACACATACACCATGGAATACTATGCAGCCATAAAAAAGAATGAGATCATGTCCTCTGCAGGGACATGGGTGGAGCTAGAGGCCATTATCCTAAACAAACTAATGAAGGAACAGAAGACCAAATACCACATGTTCTTACTTATAAGTCGGAACTACACTGTGAGGACACATGGACAAAAAGAGGGCAACAATGGACACTGTGGCCTCCTTGGGGGTGGGGGGTTGGGAGGATGGAGAGATCAGAAAAAAAAAAAATACCTGTTAGACACTATCCTTAATACCTGGGTGATGAAATAATCTGTGCACCAAACCCCCGTGACCCAAGTTCACCTATATAAAACCTTGCATATATACCCCAAAACCTAAAATAAAAGTTCTTTAAAAGCTAGCTTTTTCTACCTATTCTCTATACTTCCACTCCCACAATTCTCTTAATTTTTTAAAGTGAAAACTATTTTCCCTGTTACACACACAACATGTTGAAGAATCAGTCATCTAAAATGTTATTTAAAACGTCAAGCTTTTCAGCCTTTATTTGAAATACCACAATCTTTACCAACATGAAGTTTCACAAATTCTCCACTATTTGTCTTACCATAGGATTTTAATTCAGTCTATGAATTAAGCAAATGGCACCTGCTAATACCTACTGTAACTCAACAGAACAGTATCTTGGAGACGAATCAGGAAAGAAGATAGCAGTTCTTCCAGATGTTGGTCCCCAAGGTTCACAGACATCCTGAGCTCATATGCCTCCCCCAGTCACCATTGTATGCCTTTTGCAGCTTTAAATCTTTATCGGAATAGCTATCTTCCTGTAACTCAATTTTCCCTTTAAGGCTGCCTTTGATCTCCATTTGAAACAATTACTCACCTGGATACAGATGATAGGTACCCAGAGAAACACATCTGATCTACACAAAGAATTGCACTCCTTCCACCAATTGTGACAATTCATAAAGATAAATACGCTAATGCCACACTATTTTAGAAAATATTTTTTAATGTTATATATATGCTGTTGAAAATGGTTTGGCAATACATGTTCTAAGAAACAAATGTGCTAAGAATAAAAGATGATTAAAGGTTTGTGTTTATGTGTGGGAGACAGCTGCATCAAACTTTATATAAAAATTATAACAATAGGTTTGATATTAGGAAGATTAATTTTCTGGAGTGATAATAAGAGATTTTTCTCAAGACAGACATTTCAAATGAGATAGGACTCTAAACCCTAGGAAAGCTCTAAGGGATCCATGTTCTGCCAGCTGAGGGTAGTCTTTTATGTTTCTTATCCCCTTCAAATTGATTCTCCAGTAAGATCTAATGTAATTTTTTAATACATTAAAAAATGGATACATACTAGAAGCTTAACTTTGTGCAATTTTATTTTCTAATGTATTAGGAAATAGGTTGGTGTCATGGTGCCTATTCTAAAACGTCTCTGCTTCTAGTCTCTCCCTGCTTCTGTCTGTCTAGCTCACAGCTGCTGGAACGAACTAACTTAGTACATGAATCCTGACACTTCCCTGCTCTTCATGGGCTAATCTCACAATATGCCTGGCTTTCTGGCCTGTGGAACTCCACAGCTGGGGCAATTTAACATCCAACTATAGGTTCAGCTCCATTCCAGACATTAAGACTAAACTAATTCCATGCCAAGATGATTTTTTATAAAACCCCACATGAAAAAGATAAAAATATCTCTTCAACAGGACTAGGTTATTGATGTTATTTGGACAGTGAGGACTCCTTAACAAGGCTTTCCACATGCCTTGGCCTTTTATAATCCAGATCATGTTACTGCCTTGCCCTGCATAAAACCTTTGAATCACTCCCCATTGCATTTAAAATTTAATCCAGCCGATTTCCAAGGATTATAAAATGTACTGCATGATCTGCCCTTCTGCTTTTGCTCTTTAACCTCATCTCCACACTGCACACAAAAGCTCACCAAACTTGCCAAACTCCCTTCATTCTTCATAGGCATTGTTAGATCTGCCCGTGCTCTTTTCTTTTCTTTTTTTGTTTTTTTTTTTTTGAGACAGAGTCTCGCTCTGTCACCCAGGCTGGAGTGCAGTGGCGCAGTCTCGGCTCAATGCAAGCTCCGCCTCCCGGGTTCACGCCATTCTCCTGCCTCAGCCTCTCCGAGTAGCTGGGACTACAGGCGCCCGCCACCACGCCCGGCTAATTTTTTGTATTTTTAGTAGAGACGGGGTTTCACCGTGGTCTCGATCTCCTGACCTCGTGATCTGCCCGCCTCGGCCTCCCAAAGTGCTGGGATTACAAGCGTGAGTCACCGCGCCCGGCCCTGCCCGTGCTCTTTTCATGCCTGATTCTTTTTCTTCAAGTCTCATTTTTAAATATCACCACTTGGACTTCTCTTTCTTGGATCACTGTACCTAAAAGTGTATCCTCTTTGGTCATATTGCTCTCTAGTGAAGTTCCCTTTTTGCTTCCTTTAAATCAGTTATCATTTCAATTTTCAAGTGTATGTTAGACATCATTTGCTGTCTTACTAATCAATGTATCTTCAGAAACCAGCACATGCTTGAGATCATGTCGAACAGATGAATGAATGAATTAATTGTGAACATCACAGATGCCAAATATCCACTAACCTAAATATACTGTGCTTCTTCCTCTAAACACTTCCTAAACATGATTTATCTGGTCATGAAATTATATTCCTGCCCTATGCAATTAATCATGCCATCAACCTTCAAAACTAAGTCATTATGAGTCTAGCACTTAAGTTCCCATGTTGTCAGACTCCTAAACTCTTATGTCTGTCTTTTTTCCTCCTATTTCTCAATATAAACTAGGGAGTCCATCTGGGTTAGTCTGCTCCCTCATCAACAAACAGGCCTGGTGGTTTTTGACTACCAACTTACCTCACAGAGATAACCTCTGGCCAGAGTGTACTTCCCTGCCTTCCCTGTCTTCTAACTAATGAGCCCATTCACATAAAGCTCAAGTCTCCTCCAAGAAATTCCAGACTAATAAGTGTTCAGTGATCACACTATTTGTTAACTGTTATGATTTATGTAATGTTGTGCTCCTTTAGATAATTTTCATGTACTACTTTGGATTACTTTATTATCTTTTAAATGTTTACCTTAAAATATTATTAAAATAGTCATATCTGCATTGTCTCCACAGCTACATCGTCACAACTTGAGAATAATTTGTCCCGTTTGTCTTTGTCTCCCTGAAAATGTCTTACACATTGTAGTTTAAAAATATCCAGCCTCCTTCTACTTCCCCTTTCTTCTCTCTTTATCTCCTTACAGTTCTCTTTCTTCCTTTTTTCTTTCTTTCTTTCTTTCTTAACATTTGACATCCCACGTAACTAACTCTTCCAGAATTAAAACTAAAAATTCTCTGGGAAAAACAAATTAATTAATGTGAACTGAAAAGTTTAGAAAAATGAAACAAAAGAATAAGCAATACGAAGAAAACAAAACAAATAAGTGGAAACATAAAATGTAGAAGATTAGTAGCACTTGTTACTGCTGGTTTAAACTTGTATTTTGATGAAAGTGACTTAAAGGTGACCTTTAGAGCCACTGAAGTATTTATGTATTTTGATGATTAACAAGCATTTATAAAACAATCATTACTAAGAATAACTGGAGTTGTTTTTTTTCTTATAAATTTGCTTGTGTTCCGTCTAGATTTTGGACATTAGCCCTTTGTCAGGTGGATAGATTGCAAAGATTTTCTCCCATTCTGTAGTTCGCCTTTTCACTCTGATGATAGTTCGTTTTGCTGCGAAGAATCTCTTTAGTTTAATTAGATCTCATTTGTCAATTTTGGCTTTTGTTGCCATTGCTTTTGGTGTTCCAGTCATGAAGACTTCACCCATGCCTATGTCCTGAATGCTATTGCCTAGGTTTTCTTCTAGCATTTTTATGGTCTTAGGTCTTACACTTAAGTCTTTAATCCATCTTGAGTTAATTTTTAAATAAGGTATAAGGAAGGTGTCCAGTTTCAGTTTTATGCATATGACTAGCCAGTTTTCCCAACACCATTTATTAGAGAATCCTTTCCCCATTGCTTGTTTTTGTCAGGTTTGTCAAAGTTCAGATGGTTGTAGATGTGTGGCATTATTTCTGAGGCCTCTGTTCTGTTCCAATGGTCTGCATATCTGCTTTGGTACCAGAATCATGCTGTTTTGGTTACTGCAGCCTTGTAGTATAGTTTGAAGCCAGGTAGCATAATGCCTCCAGCTTTGTTCTTTTTGCTTAGAATTGTCTTGGCTCTATTGACTCTTTTTTGGTTCCATATGAAATTTAAAGTAGTTTTTTCTAATTCTGTGAAGAAAGTCAATGTTAGCTTGATGGGGATAGCACTGAATCTATAAATCACTTTGGGCAGCATGGTCTTTTTCATGATATTGATTGTTCCTATCCTTGAGCATGGAATGTTTTTCCATTTGTTTGTGTCCAAAAAACAACCCCATCAAAAAGTGGACAAAGGATATAAACAGACACTTCTCAAAAGAGGACATTTATGTGGCCAACAAACATATGAAAAAAAGCTCATCATCATGGTCATTAGAGAAATGCAAATCAAAACTACAATGAGATACCATGTCATGCCAGTTAGAAGAGCGATCATTAAAAAGTCAGGAAACAACAGATGCTAGAGAGGATGTGGAGAAATAGGAATGCTTTTACACTGTTGGTGGGAGTGTAAATTAATTCAACCACTGTGGAAGATGGTGTGGCGATTCCCCAAGGATCTAGAACCAGAGATACCATTTGACCTAATAATCTCATTACTGAGTACATACCCAAAGGATTATAAATCATTCTACTATAAAGACACATGAACATGTATGTTTATTGAGGCACTATTCACCATAGCAAAGACTTGGAACCAACCCAAATGCCCATCAATGATAGACCGGATAAAGAAAATGTGGCACATATGCACCATGGAATACTATGCAGCTATAAAAAAGGATGAGTTCAAGTCCTTTGCAGAGACATGGATGAAACTGGAAACCATCATTCTCAGCAAACTAACACAGGAACAGGAAACTAAACACCACAGGTTCTCACTCATAAGTGGGAGTTGAACAAAGAGAAGACATGGACACAGGGAGGGGAACATCACACACCAGGGCCTGTTGGGGGTGGGGGGTAGGGGAGGGATAGCATTAGGAGAAATACCTAATGTAGATGACAGGTCGATGGATGCAGCAAACCACCATGGCATGCGTACACCTATGTAACAAACCTGCACATTCTGTGTATGTATCCCAGAACTTAAAGTACAATAAAAAAACTGAAAATTAAAAAAAAGAATAACTGGGAAAAAGCATTAAAATTTTATGACGGAACTTCACTTTCAATAATGGTGGAGCAACAGAGACCATATTTATCTTCAATCTCGTTTTTGCTCGTTTATTTGGTTTTATCCTTACTGCTTATCCTTTTGTTTCATCATGAAATGATAAAACTGTTTCCTAGTAACTTAGCCACATATCAGAAAAAAGCTATAGACTATTCACAGGAATACAAAAATATTCAGCACCCAAAAATATAAAATTAAGATTTTGGTGTCACATAAAAATTATTAGATATTCAAAGGATTAGAAAACTATGACCAACAATGAGGAGAAAAATTCATCAAATGAAGCCAATATGGAACTCATAAATATTGTACAATTAGTAGACAAGGATATGAAAACTATTATAACTATATTCTTTATATTCAAAAAAACTGGAGAAAAGGATAGAAATGTTTTATAGAGGCAAGAATAATATAAAAACAAAACAAAATTTGACTTCCAGAGATGAAAAATAAAATGTCTAGTTGAAAGATACACTGGTTGAGATAAATAATATATCAGACATTAGAATAATGTATTTGAAAAGACAGCAATAAAAACTTAGGAAAATAAAACAGAGAGAAGGAAGACTTAAAGACAACACTAGAGAGCTGTGAAACAAATTGAAGTAGTGTAATGTATGTGTGATTGTAGTCCTTGATGAAGATAATAGAGGGAATAGGAAATGAAAAATACTTGAAAAAATAAAATTTCAGAATTTATGAAAATCATAAGCCCACAGATCCAAGAAGCTTGTTAAACATTAGCATTGACCATATGTTTATCAACAGAAACAATTCAAATGAGAATACAGTACAGTAACATCTTAAAGCACTGACAGAAAAAAACTCAGCAACCTAGAATTATACACCCAACAAAACTACTTTTTGAAATTAAGGTGAAAGAAGACTTTTTTAGAAATACAAAAGGTAAAAGAATTTATCAGCATAAGGTTGAAGAAATCTTACAAGAAACCCTTAAGATGAAAGAAAAATCATACCAGATGGAACTTTGGGTCTGCACCGAGAATAGAGTATTGGAAATGGTAACTGGGTAGGCAAATGCACATGATTTTTTCTCATTATTGAAATCTCTTTAAACGATAACAGATTGTTTAAACAAAATAATAACAATGTAGTGTGGACTTTATACTACCTGCAGAAATAAAATGTATAATAATAACATACAGGCCCAGAGGGGAGAACGGGAAGTATATTATTACAAGGTTCTTATATGACATGTGAATTTGTGTGTCACTTTAAGGTAGACTATATTATTACATATGTATGCTGTAAACATAAAAGCAATAATCAAAAATAACAAAATAATTGATTGAAGCTAAAAAGCCATTAGAGGAGATAAGAAGGAATAATCAAAATCTTATAAGTATTTAATTCAAAGAAGGCAAAAAAAGGAGAAAATGTAAGCAGAGAACAAATAAAACAAATATTAATTGCAAGATAAATTTTAATTCTAAATAATAACATTAAATGAAATAGATTTAAAATTCCAATTAAAAGGCAGAGATTATCAGATTTGATTTTTTCAAAAAAAAAGGCACAACTTAATATACCTATGTCAGATGTTTATGTACCTAGTAACAAAGGTCCAAAATTTTTGAAGCAAAATCCGATAGAACTGCAATGAAAAAAAGACAAATCTACAATTATTGTTTGAAATTTCAAGAAAACAAAGGCATAAATATTTGTGACCTTGGGTTAGAAAAATATTTCTTACGTATAACATAATACATAAAATAAAAAATGATAAATTTGACTTTATAAAACTTAAATAAAAGAATCTCTGAAAGAAACTATTGAAAGAATGAAGTGACAATCCTTAGAAACGGAGAAGAAAATTTTTACAAATCACATATCTGACAAAGGATTCATATTAAAAGTATCTAAATCACTCTCAAAATCTGATAACAAGAAAATAAATCATTTTTCAACTGAGCAAAATATTTGAGTACACATTTCAGTAAAAAAGATAAATAGCAAAAAGCACATAAGATGCTCAACAATATTAATTATTCAGGAGACATAAATTAAAACCATAGTGAGATAGTGCAACACACCTATTAGTATGGCTAACTCTAAATATTGACCAAAGAAGGTTTGTGTGGATGTGAAAGATCTATCAGTGCTATACACTGCTACTGAAAATGTAAAATAGTACAGCCACTTTAAAACCCATTGGGTAGGTTCCTAATAAATTAAATATATACCTATCTAATGATCCAGCCATGATACTTTTAGGTATTTACCCAAAAGAATGAAACTGTATGCACATGAAAGTTTTTGGCAGCTGTATTTTCAATACTCGAAGGTGGAAACAACATAAATGTCCATTAATAAGTGGAATGGACAAATTTAGTAGACTCATACAATGAAATTGACTCAGCAACATAAAGTAGTAAACTACTGAAACATGCAACAACATGGAGTGAAAGAAATTAGACTACATCCCCCCACAAAACAGAGAGAGACTATACTGTAATTTGATGCATGGAAAACTTATAGATCATTGCTCCAATCTGAAACCTTACTTCCCCAAAAATGATCACCAGTGCTTCAGAAAAGGGCTAAACTCTTTAGAGGTTAAAACAAGAAATAAAACATAGATCTCCTTATCACTAAGTCAGTGTTTATATTAATTCAGTAGATGTTCTGTATTGCTTAACATTTCATTTCTGAGGAAATTTCATACTATTATGAAACTTTTTAGATTCCCTCTGTGAAAAACGTATGTCATCATGGATACTCATAGGAGGTTAAAAATAATGGTACTTTTAGCTAACATAAATGTCACAAAGTTTTTAGTACAAGAATAATGTTGTTAGTACAGAATAATATGTTGAATCCATCCTAGTTATGCCCGTTTGAATTAAGAATAATATGGAATTGCATACAACCCATTGAAATGACATTCTAACACAAAAGTTACACAAATAAATATAATGAAAGATAGAAAATCACAGGTGGAGCCAAGATGGCCAAATAGGAACAGCTCCAGTCTACAGCTCCCAGCATGAGTGACACAGAAGACAGGTGATTTCTGCATTTCCGTTTGAGGTACCGGGTTCATCTCACTAGGGAGTGCCAAACAGTGGGTGCAGGACAGTCGGTGCAGAGCACTGTGTGTGAGCCGAAGCAGGGCGAGGCATTGCCTCACTCAGGAAGCGCCAGGGGTCAGGGAATTCCCTTTCCTAGTCAAAGAAAGGGGTAACAGACGGCACCTGGAAAATCCAGTCAGTCCCACCCTAATACTGCGCTTTTCCAAAAGGCTTGGAAAATGGCACACTAGGAGATTGTGTCCTGCACCTGGCTCAGAGGGTCCTATGCCCAGGGAGTCTCGCTGATTGCTAGCACAGCAGTCTGAGATCAAACTGCAAGGCGGCAGCGAGGCTGGGGGAGGGGCGCCCGCCATTGCCCAGGCTTGATTAGGTAAACAAAGCAGCCAGGAAGCTTGAACTGGGTGGAGCCCACCACAGCTCAAGGAGGCCTGCCTGCCTCTGTAGGCTCCACCTCTGGGGGCAGGGCACAGACAAACAAAAAGTCAGCAGGAACCTCTGCAGACTTAAATGTCCCTGTCTGACAGCTTTGAAGAGAGTAGTGGTTCTCCCAGCAGGCAGCTGGAGATCTGAGAATGGACAGACTGCCTCCTAAAGTGGGTCCCTAACCCCCAAGTAGCCTAACTGGGAGGCATCCCCCAGTAGGGACAGACTGATACCTCATTCAGCCAGGTACTCCTCTGAGACAAAACTTCGAGAGGAACTATCAAACAGCTGAATTTGTGGTCTCACGAAAATCCGCTGTTCTGCAGCCACCACTGCTGACACCCAGCCAAACAGGGTCTGGAGTGCACCTCTAGCAAACTCCAACAGACCTGCAGCTGAGGGTCCTGTCTGGTAGAAGGAAAACTAACAAACAGAAAGGACATCCACACCAAAAACCCATCTCTACGTCACCATTATCAAAGACCAAAATTAGATAAAACCACAAAGATAGGGAAAAAGCAGAGCAGAAAAGCTGGAAACTCTAAAAAGCAGAGTACCTCTCCTCCAAAGGAATGCAGTTCCTCACCAGCAACGGAACAAAGCTGGACAGAGAATGACTTTGACGAGTTGAGAGAAGAAGGCTTCAGATGATCAAACTACTCCGAGCTACGGGAGGAAATTCAAAACAAGGGCAAAGAAGTTAAAAACTTTGAAAAAAAATTAGACAAATGGATAACTAAAATAAACAATGCAGAGAAGGGCTTAAAGGAGCTGATGGAGATGAAAGCCAAGTTTTGAGAACTACACGAAGATTGCAGAAGCCTCGATAGCCGATGCGATCACCTGGATGAAAGGGTATCAGTGATGGAAGATGAAATGAATGAAATGAAGCGAGAAGGGAAGTTTAGAGAAAAAAGAATAAAAAGAAATGAACAAAGCCTGCAAGAAATATGGGACTATGTGAAAAGACCAAACCTACGTCTGATTGGTGTACCTGAAAGTGACGGGGAGAATGGAACCAAGTTGGAAAACACTCTGCAAGATATTATCCAGGAGAACTTCCCCAATCTAGCAAGGCAGGCCAACATTTAGATTCGGGAAATACAGAGAACCCCACAAAGATACTCCTTGAGAAGAGCAACTCCAAGACACATGATTGTCAGATTCACCACAGTTGAAATGAAGGAAAAAATGTTAAGGGCAGCCAGAGACAAAGGTCGGGTTACCCACAAAGGCAAGCCCATCAGACTAACAGCTGATCTCTCAGCAGAAACTCTACAAGCCAGAAGACAGTGGGGGCCAACATTCAACACTCTTAAAGAAAAGAATTTTCAACCCAGAATTTCATATCCAGCCAAACTAAGCTTCATAAGTGAAGGAGAAATAAAACACTTTACAGACAAGCAAATGCTGAGTGATTTTGTCACCACCAGGCCTGCCCTACAAGAGCTCCTGAAGGAAGCACTGAACATGGAAAGGAACAACCGGTACCAGCCACTGCAAAATCATGCCAAATTGTAAAGACCACTGAGGCTAGGAAGAAACTGCATCAACTAACGAGCAAAATAAGCAACTAACATCATAATGACAGGATCAAATTCACACATAACAATATTAACTTTAAATGCAAATGGGCTAAATGCTCCAATTAAAAGACACAGACTGGCAAACTGGATAAGGAGTCAGGACCCATCAGTGGGTTGTATTCAGGAAACCCATCTCATGTGCAGAGACACACATAGACTCAAAATAAAGGGATGGGGGAAGATCTACCAAGCAAATGAAAACAAAAAGGCAGGGGTTGCAATCCTAGTCTCTGATAAAATAGACTTTAAACCAACAAAGATCAAAAGAGACAAAGAAGGCCATTACATAATGGTAAAGGGATCAATTCAACAACAAGAGCTAACTATCCTAAATATATATGCACCCAATATAGGAGCACCCAGATTCATAAAGCAAGTCCTGAGTGACCTACAAAGGGACTTAAACTCCCGCACAATAATAATGGGAGATTTTAACACCCCACTGTCAACATTAGACAGATCAATGAGACAGAAAGTTAACAAGGATATCCAGGAATTGAACTCAGCTCTGCACAAAGTGGACCTAATAGACATCTACAGAACTCTCCACCCCAAATCAACAGAATATACATTTTTTTCAGCACCACACCACACCTATTCCAAAATTGACCACATAGTTGGAAGTAAAGCTCTCCTCAGCAAATGTAAAAGAACAGAAATTATAACAAACTGTCTCTCAGACCACAGTGCAATCAAACTAGAACTCAGGATTAAGAAAATCACTCAAAACCACTCAACTACATGGAAACTGAACAACCTGCTCCTGAATGACTACAGGGTACATAACGAAATGAAGGCAGAAATAAAGATGTTCTTTGAAACCCATGAGAACAAAGACACAACATACGAGAATCTCTGGGACACGTTCAAAGCCGTGTGTAGAGGGAAATTTATAGCACTAAATGCCCACAAGAGAAAGCAGGAAAGATCCTAAATTGACACCCTAACATCACAATTAAAAGAACTAGAAAAGCAAGAGTAAACACATTCAAAAGCTAGCAGAAGGCTAGAAATAACTAAAATCAGAGCAGAACTGAAGGAAAGAGAGACACAAAAAACCCTTCAAAAAATTAATGAATCCAGGAGCTGGTTTTTTGAAAAGATCAACAAAATTGATAGACTGCTAGCAAGGCTAATAAGGATGAAAAGAGAGAAGAATCAAATAGATGCAATAAAAAATGAAAAAGGGGCTATCACTACCAACTGTAGAAATACAATCTACCATCAGAGAATACTACAAACACCTCTATGCAAATAAACTAAAAGATCTAGAAGAAAGGGATAAATTCCTTGACAAATACACCCTCCCAAGACCAAACCAGGAAGAAGTTGAATCTCTGAATAGACCAATAACAGGCTCTGAAATGGTGGCAATAATCAATAGCTTACCAACCAAAAAGAGTCCAGGACCTGATTCACAGCCGAATTCTACCAGAGGTACAAGGAGGAACTGGTACCATTCCTTCTGAAACTATTCCAATCGATAGAAAAAGAGGGAATCCTCCCTAACACGTTTTATGAGGCCAGCATCATCCTGATACCAAAGCCTGGCACAGACATAACCAAAAAAGAGAATTTCAGACCAATATCCTTGATGAACATTGATGCAAAAATCCTCAATAAAATACTGGCAAACCAAAACCAGCAGCACATCAAAAAGCTTATACAGCATGATCAAGTGGGCTTCATCCCTGGGATGCAAGGCTGCTTCAACATACGCAAATCAATAAATGTAATCCAGCATATAAACAGAACGAAAGACAAAAACCACATGATTATCTCAATAGATGCAGAAAAGGCCTTTGACAAAATTCAAAAACCCTTCATGCTAAAAACTCTCAATAAATTAGGTATTGATGGGACGTATCTCAAAATAATAAGAGCTATCTATGACAAACTCACAGCCAATATCATATTGAATGGGCAAAAACTGGAAGCATTCCCTTTGAAAACTGGCACAAGACAGAGATGCCCTCTCTCATCACTCCTATTCAACATAGTGTTGGAAGTTCTGGCCAGGGCAATCAGGCAGGAGAAGGAAATAAAGGGTATTCAATTAGGAAAAGAGGAAGTCAAATTGTCCCTGTTTGCAGATGACATGATTACATATCTAGAAAACCCCATCGTCTCAGCCCAAAATCTCCTCAAGCTGATAAGCAACTTCAGCAAAGTCTCCGGATATAAAATCAATGTACAAAAATCACAAGCATTCTTGTACACCAATCACAGACAAACAGAAAGCCAAATCATGAGTGAACTGCCATTCACAATTGCTTCAAAGAGAATAAAATACCTAGGAATCCAACTTACAAGGGATGTGAAGGACCTCTTCAAGGAGAACTACAAACCACTGCTCAATGAAATAAAAGAGGATACAAACAAATGGAAGAACATTCCATGGTCATGGGTTGGAAGAATCAATATCATGAAAATGGCCATACTGCCCAAGGTAATTTATAGATTCAATGCCATCCCCATCAAGCTACCAATGACTTTCTTCAGGGAATTGGAAAAAACTACTTTCAAGTTCATATGGAACCAAAAAAGAGCCCGCATCGCCAAGTCAATCCTAAGCCAAAACAACAAAGCTAGAGGCATCACGCTACCTGACTTCAAACTATACTACAAGGCTACAGTAACCAAAACAGCATGGTACTGGTACCACAACAGAGACATAGATCAATGGAACAGGACAGAGCCCTCAGAAATAATGCCGCATATCTACAACTATCTGATCTTTGACAAACCTGACAAAAACAAGTAAAGGGGAAAGGATTCCCTATTTAATAAATGGTGCTGGGAAAACTGGCTAGCCATATGTAGAAAGCTGAAACTGGATCCCTTCCTTACACCTTATACAAAAATTAATTCAAGATGATTAAAGACTTACATGTTAGACCTAAAACCATAAAAACCCTAGAAGAAAACCTAGGCAATACCATTCAGGACATAGGCGTGGGCAAGGACTTCATGTCTAAAACACCAAAAGCAATGGCAACAAAAGCCAAAATTGACAAATGGGATCTAATTAAACTAAAGAGCTTCTGCACAGCAAAAGAAACTATCATCAGAGTGAACAGGCAACCTACAGAATGGGAGAAAATTTTTGCAACCTACTCATCTGACAAAGGGCTAATATCCAGAATCTACAATGAACTCAAACAAATTTACAAGAAAAAAACAAACAACCCCATGAAAAAGTGGGTGAAGGACATGAACAGACACTTCTCAAAAGAAGACATTTATGCAGCCAAAAAACACATGAAGAAATGCTCATCATCACTGGCCATCAGAGAAATGCAAATCAAAACCACAATGAGATACCATCTCACAGCAGTTAGAATGGCCATCATTAAAAAGTCAGGAAACAACAGGTGCTGGAGAGGATGTGGAGAAATAGGAACACTTTTACACTGTTGGTGGGACTGGAAACTAGTTCAACCATTGTGGAAGTCAGTGTGGCGATTCCTCAGGGATCTCGAACTAGAAATACCATTTGACCCAGCCATCCCATTACTGGGTATATACCCAAAGGACTATAAATCATGCTGCTATAAAGACACATGCACACGTATGTTTATTGCGGCACTATTCACAATAGCAAAGACTTGGAACCAACCCAAATGTCCAACAACGATAGACTGGATTAAGAAAATGTGGCACATATACACCATGGAATACTATGCAGCCATAAAAAATGATCAGTTCATGTCCTTTGTAGGGACATGGATGAAACTGGAAAACATCATTCTCAGTAAACTATCGCAAGGACAAAAAACCAAACACCGCATGTTCTCACTCATAGATGGGAATTGAACAATGAGAACTCATGGACACAGGAAGGGGAACATCACACTCCGGGGACTGTTGTGGGGTGGGGGGAGCAGGTAGAGACAGCATTAGGAGATATAGCTAATGCTAAATGATGAGTTAATGGGTGCAGCAAACCAACACGGCACATGGATACATATGTAACAAAACTGCACATTGTGCACATGTACGCTAAAACCTAAAGTATAATAATAAAATAAAATAAAAAAAGAAAGATAGAATATCATGAATAACCAACAGAAGTGGAAGTAATTATCAGAGTGTAAAAGATGGACAGAGAATTTTAAGTTGGAGAAAGTAAGAATGATTGAATGGAAGAGATATTTCATACTGGCCTATATAGTATATTTAAATACTTTATTTTAAAAATATGACATACTATTATGAGAAAACCTGGAAAAGAAGTAGCAAGAAACATACCCAAATACTCACTGCATAGTCATATTAGTGATTTTTCTGTAGTTTCTTGTTATACAATTGTTTTTACATTATTAGAGAATTAAGAGGCATATACTGGTAATTACAAATAAGATATAGTTTCTGAAAGTAAAGTTAATGTATAGCATGCTTATTGTACAACATTCAGAAAAATGCAGAAATTTAACAGTATAAAAAGTATCCCAAATCTCCATCTACACAATAATATCAGGTAACATTTTGGTATATATTGCCATATTTTTTATTTCCTGCATTTTTTAACAAATTTGTTAAATGTGTTGTCTTGTATTAGATCTATTAACGTATATGTAATTAGCAAAGAAGCATTCACTGGCGAAGGGGAATATTTAAAAAGGCTTACTGATAACATCTTAAATCTGAAATCACTTGGATTGTTCCAATATTATAATTTGTATTAATTTATATTACTTACTGAATACTCAACTTGTGCAGCCACTATTCTAAATGCTTTATATATAAACTAATTAAATTATTATAAATGTTTTAATAGATCAGAAAAGTATGGCATAAGGATGCATAAAACTATATTCATATTCCTTGGTAATAAAAATGTTCAATATATATATGTTTATGCAATTTTACTTCATGAAAGGGCATTATTGGATTTATCCATTTTATGACAAAATAGACACAATTTTTCATTTTTATGATCCTATTGTGTAGATAGTTTAGACTTTTGGGGGGTGAGACAGAATATCTCTGGTCATTGTTCTAAATGATTATCAAATATAGGAAGAAATTCCACCTGAATTGTGTTGATAAATGGTTAAGAATGATAGCTAATTTGTATTATGGTTATATCCAGTGCTCATTAAAATGTGATATTCAGAATATTTCTCATTATTAGTGAATAGGAGAAGATTCCATATTGGGCTATCAAAGTCACACTAGGTTTTGGGAAATTATTCAAGGTACATTCTAATACCCATAAACTCACCATCTTACCATAGAAAATGCTAACGCTAATGCATTGCCATTGCTCAGGACAGAGAATCAGGGCATGTACTACAGGCTTTTACCAAACAGAAGGTTCCAACTCTTCCCACTCCTCTACTTTGTACCCAATGGTTACCTGGTTTTAGTTTATTTCTGAAAGTGTGGCAAGTAGAACAAGGAAGTAGAATAATATACAATACTATTCATTATTCTACCTTCTTTTCGATTTTGCCTATTACTTTTCGTTTCATTCTATTGTAAGCGTTTTCTTCTTAATATCTTCTTTCCTTATGGTTATTTATGCCTTATTTTAACCTCCATGCCTTCTGTTTTCTAATCAGAGTTCCATAAAAGTGTCTAAATAAGTCTTCTGATTTCTGTGTTTTCAGAGTTCAGTGCTTGTACTCTAAGGCCTTTGTTTTCTTTATAACTCTTCAAGCTAGTGCTATTTTCTTTTGTTGTATACTTGTGTTTGTGTATTTGCTTTAATTTTTAATTGGCACATAATAATTGTACATATTTATGGGGTGCAGAATATTTTGGTACCTGTATACGATGTGTATGATCAAATCAGGGTAAGTTAGCCTCTTCATCACCTCAAATATTTATTGTTTATTTGTGCTTGGGACACTCAAAATGCTAACCCTACAGATACTCAAAACTATACAATAAATTATTGCTACTATAGTCACCCCACAGTGCTATATTCTTTCTGTCTAGAGTTTATTCTTCCTGTGTAGCTATAATTTCGTATCTGTCAACCAACTTCTCCCTATCCTCCCCATTCCCCTACCCTCTTTAGCCTTTAGCAACCACTATTCTACTCTCCACTTCTATGAGATCATCTTTTTGAGATTGTAGGACATTATATTAAATGAAATAAACCAGGCACAGAAAGATAAATATTGCATGTTTTTATTCATATATTCTGTAATATTATTTTTATTGATTTTATTGGTTCAACTTTGTTTACACATTTTTGAGAAGGCAGGTTTATAGATCTTGTGATTGGACCCCTACATTACCACATGAATGTGAGGATAGTAAACTCTCACATCATCTTTCTTTCACTTACAGAGGATAATGTGGACACCCTGCACCTAAGGATGTATTTTGATCACTAGATGTAAAAAGCATTATTTCAAAATTTCAACTGCTTATCTGTGTAATCAGAATATACCTACCAAAGGCAGAAAATGCTGTCATTTAAAACAGGATTGTTAAAGATCCCCATTTCATAAGCACCCATGGACCTCTGGATATAGTATAAAGGCAGATATTGACTAGGAGGCACAATAATGTAAGGTGTTATCACTTTTGCAAGGGTATAGGCACATTTTGTTAAATTTAGAGAATGATTGTTAATATTTATCCAGACACTGTGATTTTCTTTAAACTAAGATTTGTTCTTTGGAGAGAGAGAGAGAGTGTGTGTGTGTGTGTGTGGGCACACACACCAGGTATGTTGCTATGTCGCTGCGTGTGTATCTGTGTGTGTGGCAGCATGCACACATGCAGTCATAAGTGAGGTTTGTGTTTCAGACGTTCATTAGCTGATGAACATTCATTACATGCCAAACAGCATATCTGTACTTTATACTAGTAGTGAATCTCAATGGACTTGGACTATCAAAGCCTCCCTGAAATTCCACAGGTGCTCCTCCTCCATTTTCTATATATTTTTGCTAAACCAAATGCTAATTTTACAAAATGAGCTGCTAGGTGTTATTTTGTCTTAGACATTGCATTTGAAATAGTAGATGGCATCAAGCCTTAAGAGCAAGGTATTAGGAGGTGGTAAAGACTAACCCTGAAAAAGTTTGAAGAAGGAAGTCCTCAGAGACCGGAGGACACACACTAATGACTGAATATGTCTATACAGGGCATGCTTGCATGCTGTGTTTAAAATATGTTGTGCTTTCCCTAGTGATAGAATTTTTAAAGTTTCCCCTCTATCTTGTATTATAATTCATTTTGTTTACTTTCAGTCCTACAATAGAATTTAATATGCCTACTCCCTTATATACAAGAATTGTTAAAAAATTAAGGAGAATAGGAAAGGTTAAGAATTGCTCCCCTGACTTTCATGCACCTGCTGAGGTTCGTGTAGAGATACCAGCACTGTATCATGCCCAGGTGTTCCAGGTTGTGATTTGCAACAAAAATCACTTGTAGAGAAGTGCTATACAGGAGATTTTTGGGTAATGAGGCAAAGGTAATATCATGAGCCACCAGGTAAGCAACAAGGCCATGCTTTCATAAATATACTAAAACTAGGTAACCATTTGGTACAAAGTGGAGGAGTGGGAAGAGCTGGAACTTTCTCTTTGGTAAGAGCCTATAGTACATGCCCATATGATCTGTTCTGAGTGATGCTAATGCATTAGCATTAGCATTTTCTATAGTAAGATGGTAAGTTTATGGGTATTAGAATGTGTCTTAAAAAATTTCCCAATACCTAGTGTGGCTTTGCTAGATCAGTATGGGATCTACTCCTCTTCCAGATGAATGGCTTCTTAATAGTCTCAATGGACCCAATCTATTAAAACTAAAATCTTCAGAATATCCTTCTACCAATGTTCTTCCTATCTTAGTTATGGCAGATCTTAACTTGAGAGGATAGTCACAGATCAGCAGATGGAGACTAAGATCAGTCCCTACTTCCAATTTTCTGATACTGTTTTTTTTTCTAGAAGTATGATATCCAAATGATTATAAGTATAGAGAAAGGCTATTTTGGCTGTGTTAAAAAGAACCTTCAGGGAACAGAAGGATGATGGCTGAATTTCCAGTCTGTTACAGACCTTATTTTGATGGACAAAGACAGGTTTACTCAGTACAACTGTAGCAGAGCCTACTAATTGTTGCCATTGCCCTTCCATTGGTCTTGAATTTAGTGAAATTCTTTTCCTGATTTGGAGGGTGGCTCAAATGTTATCCCTAATTTGGAAGGGCTGATTATGTTTTTATCTTTTTTTAAAATTAGAAAGCTGTGAGAATATTACATGTAAGAAGGAATACGAACCTATGTTAGAACTTCAGGAAAGTGAACAGAAGCAGGCAGATGTGGTAGAAACGTAATATAACAAATGGAAAAGCAGAATCTATGAGACTTAATATGTATCAGATATAACCATGGATGACCAAAAATAAAAATTTAAAAAGGAAAAATGCCACCATGATTTTAAGCCTAAGAATCTGAGAGAAATCTGATTGCCATTAATGGAATAAGAAAGTCAAAAAGATTTGTTTCAGAAGTAAGTAAGAAATAATAAAGCTGTAAAAAATGATTTTGCAAAGCTAAGTCTAAATTATCTGCAAATTATTCCGAAGTCAGCGTAAGGTAGAATATTGTTTACCATAGTAACATCATTGGGCTGTAGTTGCTTCAAAACTATGGAATTAAGGAATAATTTAAAACTGTATATATTAGTTCAATCTGTCATCCCTACTTCTAAACTATTTCTATATTATTTTGTAAATACAATGGAAACATTCAATCAAAGAGCAAAACTGGACAAATCTCCACCTGACATCCTTCCTTAAATCCACATTGCTTTAGATAGATATTTCACAAAGCCCCAAGCGATAGAAGTCATGCCACCAAATGTGAAAGAACTTCACTTCCTTTGTATATTTTCCCATTGTTCTTATGTGGTAGAATTCACGTATGTTCCAAATATTATTTTGCTATGATCCTCTTGAAGCAAAATAACTACTTGCTAGTAAAGTTATCTTTAAAACATTTGGATATGCATAAAAATATTACAAACCCAGTTTTAGAGAAAAGTACACGTGATTTTCCAAGGTATATTTCTGGGTAACCTGTGGCTAAATTTTGAGAAATCCAGGCAAAATAATGCTGTACTGCTGTAAAAATTATCTAATATTTTAATAGCAGGAATCGCCAGCAGATTGCTTTTTAAAAGAGCCATACTAGGATTCAGCAATATTGATACCATGTCTAATTCTGCAGTCTTCTTAAGAGTGAAGTAACTTATAGAGCTAAGATATTACTTTCTTGATATCACTTCTTTGGTAATACAATATGGCCAATTTTCACAAAAGTATTTATATTCCCTTTTAAAAATAAAGTATAGGAAATAAATTCAACTGAATGAAGACATATTTATGCCAACAGAAATGTTTTTCAATGGAGGCATCAAAGATAATACAGTATTTAGGAGAACTTTACTGTTAAAAAATTATTCATTTAAAATAATGATCTAACAGTCTTCAAATCAGAAAACCTATGTTTAAACTCTTGCTTTATGTTTTTGTGATACTTTTATCTAGCTTCTTGGAACCTTAGTTTTCTCATGCATAAAATGAGAACTATGTAAACTTGTTCATTGTACTTCCATATATAGCCCAAATTCATTGACTCGGCCTCTTTTTCCACTCTCATCTAGTCTCTACAGCACCATTATATTTTGTGTGGATTCCCATGATAGCTTCTTAACTAGTCTCTCTGCTTCTGTATTTGCCATGTCTGTTCCTTTCCTGCAGTTTCCACCTTCTATATAGCAGCCAGTATGAATTTTTCAAAAATACAAATGAGATCCATTCTCTTCCCTGTGCAAATCATCCAATCGTTTTGCATTACATTTAAACTGACTTTCCTTGCTCTGACTATCTGACCTTACTCTGACTTACCTCTCTGAACTTATCACTTAACTATGCTTCAACCACACAGGTTGAAGCATTCAACCTGTTCCTGGTATTACTTTCAGTTCCTGGAATTTCACTCTTATTCTAGGGTCGTGGCACATAATATTCTTCCTGCTTGGAGCGCTCTTGGAGTGTTTCCAAGTCTGGCTTTTTCGCAGCTCAGCTATCACCTCCTCCATATGCCTTCCCGTACTCCTCAATCTGTAATCAACTTTAGCTTTCTTCAACCCCAGGAATTACCTAACATGTTAGTTTGTATTTTCTTCTTTATAAAACTTACCATAACCTAAAATGGTCTTGTTAACATGTTTGTTTGCTTGTTTATTGATTGTTTCTTTCCACCAGAATCTAATTCCTTCTGAACAATTATCTTATCTAGCTTATTTAACTAGCTATTTATGGAATAATCTACACTCCCAGAATCTAGAGCACTGGCATAAACATAATATATGCTGAAAAAATATCTGTTAAATGAATACTTAAAGTGCCACTGTAAAGATAATGTATATAAAATTACCTAGAGTGGGAAAAGGAAGAGGTGAAACTCACATTGCATCTAACGGAAGGATGTTGTTGAGAAGATCATTATGTGATCTAGTTTTGAGAGCTCTGCTCTAAATTATGAGAATATTTACTTTAGACTCGTAACTCTTTTGTTTAGATCACATAGCTAAGAGTAGTTTGACTGGCATGGTTTCCTAGCACATTTAGAAATATCTTTATGATTCTACACTTTGTATCTTCATCCCATTTTCATTTTCAATCCTGTCCCACTTTGCACCAATCCATATTTTCCTCTCTCTCACTTTAATTGTATGTTATTTGTAATATTTCATGTGGTTTTGTAAGCCATTTTCTTTCTAGAATAGAAAGTACAAACCAAATATTTCAATATTGTAGTTAATATTCAGTTAACACAAGTTGAATCTGAATTTTAATGTGGAAATATAGTAAGAATACAGAAAATCTAATCTACTTTTTGCCTTACACAAAGGAGGCATTCAAAATCATGTTTACCTGATTTGATCAAACCTTCTAGGGCTTATAATTTAAATAACCGTATATTCATTCTAAACCTATGTGGTGAATATGCATGATACCTGCATGATTACTTGTTAGATGTCAAGAGGAGATAATCACAAATTAGCCCTCTTACTCTTCATATCTGAGCATAATATCAGCAGACAGATGAGACTTAAATGCAAATACTTTAATATAGGATACAGATTATTCTTGGCAACCCCAGCCTCAGCATGCTTTCCATTTCTGAAGCTTCTCTCCAAGAGATAAGTCTCAATCAGTTGCTGTGCTGGTACTAGAGGACACGGCTACCATGACAGTGGCTAAGTGGTCTGCATCATTTTTTGGTCCAAAGTTAGTCTATCTGTACCATAGGTTGGCCAGTTCTTTATGGTGGTCTGTTGAAAAAGCTCTCTGGTGGAAGGAGTAAAGGACGACTAACTTGGTCATTCAGATCCTCTCTCTGGATGAGTTTGAATTTGAAACAAATATAAAGCAGTGATATTGACAGTCAAAGGACACAGAGAGAACCTGAATCAGAGAGAGTAGCCATGACCTCAAAGAGAGAGCACAGACTGAAATCAGAAAGGTTCTGGGAATGAGACATCAACCAGATACTCATATTACAAGAACAGCTTTCTCCTAATATTTCTCAACATCTTAGCTCCCTGAGATTGTGGAGGAACTTTTAGGTTTACACAAACGCTTGCTACATAAACAAGACTTCTTTCTCCCAATAAATTCTCATTTCTTCAGGGATCCAAGAATGCCTCTCTTCATTGCACCCAAGTGAGTTAAGTAATATAGGGATATTCCATCCAACTGACATACACAGAAGTGAAAATGTAACTTGACTAGAATATAGCAAAAGAGTACACACATTATGACTGCACCTACCAACTCCAACTGAAGAATAAACTGCACTTGCAGAGATTTGCTTTCCCTAAAGCCATGAAAATCCTGCAAAGATGTGTAAAAGAACAGATTCTAAGCCTAAAACAGACTTTAGACGTTGCCAAATCTAATTTCCCCCACAGTTCACGAGTCCTATCTGAACCAAAGCTGTTTTAGTCTAAACACTTATGTCCTCCCAAAATTAATGCATTGAAACCACATCACCAATGTGATAGTATTAAGAGGTGCAGCCTTTGAGAGGTGATTAGGTTATTAGGGCTCTGCCTTGATGAATGGAATTACAGCAGATCCTTGAATAATGTCCGTTCACTCAACATTATTTTGTTATAACATTGATGAGAACAACGGGTTTTCTTCAGGTACTCTGGCTTTCTGCCACAGGCCAAAGGCACATTATGTCATCAGGTAAAAGAAGTGGGTAGATAATCATCTTACTTGTTTTCACTAACCTTCTTAAATGTATGTCTAGCTCACATTTATTTCAATACTTAATATTAGAAGTATTTTCATCTTTATTTTGAAGCTGGGTGATGTTTTGTAACCAGAAATAGGCTATAGGAACTTAGCTCTTTTTTATATTAATTAGCCTATGGGAAACTGGTTTCATTATATGTCATTTTGCTTAAAGATGCAGTTTTCAAGGACCTATGGATGATGCTAAGTGAGGACTTACTGTAGTACCTTTGTAAACGAGATCCCAGAGAAGTGGCCACCTGCTACTGCCTTCCACTCTGTGAGAACACAGCAAAAAGGCTCTATCCATGAACCAGGAAACAGTCTCTCACCAGATACCAAATCTGCTTGCACTTTGACCTTGAACTTTTCAGCCTCCAGAGCTTTTCTGTTGTTTATGTCATCTGGCTTACAGTATTTTGCTATGGAACTGCAAATAGTTTAAGACATAAGTAGATGATCATTCTCTCTGCTTAAGTACTAAATTTTCAGGGACAATTTTACTATATTAATGTGGTAACCCCTTCAATTGTGTGAAAAAGCACAGCTACATGCTAATTGTGAGAAAGCTTTTCCTTATACTGTGCTAAAACTTGTGTTCCTGAAATGTATTTAAATCAGTCTTTGACTACTGGAAGAACAAAGACTACTCCCTTACAGGAAAATTGTTCTAATTTTTGAAGATAAATAAAAATTTCCCATGATTTCTTATTTCTATAAAATAAACAGTCTCATTCCCTCCAGTAACCATTCCTCAAATAATATAATTCCCTAATTGCTCATCATCCTGTTACACTCTGCTGTTCTGCTGCTTGCTGACTGATTTATCACTGTGTAGAGCCAAACAAAGTTGAGATAATTGTATACATATCCACATCCATATTAAGAAACTTTCAAACGCACTAGTTTATTCTATCAGAAGTAAAATTGCCAATTAAATTTGTCACACATGCATTGTACATCTACGTACTCCACAGTGGACATCATTCAAGACACAAAGTTATTCAAATCTTTGTGGTTGTTTGCAAAGAAATTACAAGTTTAGAGAATAACAAACATTTCATTTCACAGTCATTACCTCTCCAGGATCCCTTTTATATCTCTATCATCTCTATAGGTTATGTCACTTTACTCAAGAGAAAATAAATAGTAGAGAGTATTCAATAAGAAAGCAACAAATTTGGTTTAAATAGATCAGGAAACACTAAAATTTTCATAAAAGTATGGCAGGAGCATTCCAAATTTCTCCGGAGGATTAGTAAGCCTACTGAATATTTTTCTTGATTTTAATTTAGGCAATATTCCCATTAGATAGTCTACCTAATTAGGGCATTTGTTTAAAGTCCGTAATGTTAATTCAATAAAAATTCCAATAAAAGTACATTAGATTTTTTATGTTAACAATGCACACTTTATATAGACAGTGTTATTAAAAGTTATACTGGAACTATCACATCCAATTCTGTTTCAAACAGCAAAATTACTTTTATTCATAATTATTCAGTAAAGAATTATAAATGTACAGATCACTTACTTAGCAGACTGTGCACTTGGCTGTTGTGACAGAAGAGTCAGTGCAAACTTTCTCAAAATCAAATTAAGATATGGTTTGCTTGTTAGATCAAAAACTCAGAGGACAGTTCTTTGTCTCCCTTAGGACCATGGCATAAAATGTACAAGCCTATAGTAGCGTTTTAAATAGCACAACTATAATGGGATATTTCCACATATGCATATTTTGGGCATTGAGATACTATCCAAATATATGATGCTATATTTAACTTTTCATGTGAATATTTTAATAGCCAGATAGGTAATGACATGCCTAGTTCCTTACTTCAGTTTTGTGCTTCAGTTTTGATTAGCTCTAATCTTACAACTCATCTATTTATATTTACATATAAATTATATACATTTACTACTTAATATTCCATTACAAAAAGTAAAAAGAGCAAAGAAAAATAGAAATTTTGAAGAATGAGATAAATATGTATTTGATTTTTGTATATTAATAGCACATGGTTTCTTGTCCTTACAGCTGGTGAGCACATTGTGATCAGGCAGTCTGACAGACTATATCATGCTTGATTATATTAACATCTCATTTATTCCTCCCTTGGCTTGAAAGGGCTCTTACACTAGGAGTAGAAGTACCATCTCTGCCATTTCCCTTCTGTTTACTTGTATGATATTTTTCTTCCCTTCCATCTTCCCCAAGGGTTTCTTTGCACAGACGTATTTTGGGAAAGGTAGTTTAATCAAAACCTGATAGTATAATCTATACATCTATTTTACTAAGCTGATGTTAAACCACAGCAGATTCTAAGGAACAGAGAGTAAACAAGGACACGAAGGCACATCTGGACTGACGTCAATGAATCTTTATTTTATAAATTCTCGAGGTGTGTCTTGGTTTTAAGACCGCATTTTGAGTCTGATTGATTCAGACTCTGAAATCAATCAAGACTTTAGACTAACTTAAAAATCTCAATGTGAGTACTTAGGTATCTCAGCACGAGGAAACACTTGATTATAGTCCTGTGCTGATTTCACTTTTCAATAGCAAATAAGTGGACATCTTTTCCTTTCCACACAAAGGCAAAAAAATATAATATCTCAGTCTGATAAGCAACTCTCCTTAAGGTTTCTCACCACCTTCATTCTGTCCTCCTTGATGCTGACCATAATCTGTCTAGCAGCTGCATATTAGCTATTACCTACGTGCTGTATTCTGTGTCACCTCCACTTGCTGAATTTCCATGATGCTAACACACTGTCTGAATCCCACCTACTGAAGTAAAAAAAAAAAGACCTACTACAATTTGGGTGTCTGATGCGTGTGAGACATGGTTTTAGGCAATTTACCTTAATTATCTCTATTTCTGGTTCTTGGAAATGGAAGACCCTACAGCTCCTGTTTTTGTCCTCTAGAATGGCAGCTGCCATATAAAGAAGTTTAGGTTATATAGCCACAGATAAAGACCCCTGGAAAATAAGACGAAGGAGACCACATGGAAAATAACTACATCCCCAGACATGATTGAGCCTATTTGGCAACCCAGAAAGAGAGAAGCCAAGTGCGTTCTTGGTTATATGAAATGAGGCACCAGACATGTGAGTGAGGCCATCTTGGATGCTCTGGTCCCCAGTGAAGTCACTTCAGGTGACACCATGTGGAGCAAAGATGAGCAATTCCTATTAAGCCCCACCCAAATACCTGATCTTTAGAATCACAGGAATATAGTAATTGTTTCAGGCCACTATATTTTGGGGTTCTTTTCTTTCTTTCATGACCCACTCAAATCCCATTTCCTTGATGTCTTTCCCAAATACTCTAACCTATTTTGAACTCCTCTTGGTTTTCATTGGTTACATAAATCCCCTACTTTACATGATTTAATGTTTATGTGCAGGTACAGACAGTCCCTGACTTACAGTGGTATGACTTGTGATTTTTTTGCAGCTTTATGATGGTGCAAGTGTGATGATATGTGACCACAAGTTTCAGATAGTAAGCATAAGTGATTCTTCTCCAAAGTCTCTCTGGGCTGCATTTTTTACTCCTGATATTTCAACTTATGATGGGTTTATCAGGACACAACTCCATCATAAGTTGAGAAGCATCTAAACTATATACGTATGTATACACACATATGTATGTATATATACACACATATACACATACATGTATGTATATATACACATATATACATACATGTATGTATATATACACATATATACATACATGTATGTATATATACACACATATAAACATACATGTATGTATATATACACACATATAAACATACATGTATGTATATATACACATATAAACATACATGTATGTATATATACACACATATAAACATACATATATGTATATACACATATATACACATACATATATGTATATACACATATATACACATACATATATGTGTATATACACATATGAAAATATACACACATATACACATACATAGATGTATATATACACACATATATGTTCAGTAGGCTTACTAATCTTCTGGAGAAATTTGGAATGCTCCTGCCATACTTTTATGAAAATTTTAGTGTTTCCTGATCTATTTAAACCAAATTTGTTGCTTTCTTATTGAATACCCTCTACTGTTTATTTTCTCTTGAGTAAAGTGACATAACCTATAGAGATGATAGAGATATAAAAGGGATCCTGGAGAGGTAATGACTGTGAAACGAAAACAAAACCATTTTTTTCTCCTACATCAGCTTGTGATGAGAGGGGCTGCCATATAGACTTCTGACATGTCCTGGAGACATTTTCCCCATTGTCTTCGGGATTAACATTCAGCTCCTCATTACTTATACAAATTTCTGCAGCCAGCTTGAATTTCTCCTCAGAAAATGGGTTTTTCTTTTCTATTGCACTGTCAGGCTGGAAATTTTCAGAATTTTCATGCTCTGCTTCCCTTATAAAGCTGAATGCCTTTAACAGCACTCAAGTCACCTCTTGAATGCTTTCCTGCTTAGAAATTTCTTCCGCCAGATACCCTAAATCATTTCTCTCAAGTCCAAAGTTCCACAAATCTCTAGGGCAGGAGAAAAATGCCACCAGTCTCTTTGCTAAAACACAACAAAAATCACCTCTGCTCCAGTTCCCAAGTTCCTCATCTCCATCTGAGACCACCTCAGCCTGGACTTTATTGTTCATATCATCAGCATTCTTGTTGAAGCCATTCAACAAGTCTCTAGGAAGCTGCAAACATTCCCACGTTTTCCTGTCTTCTTCTGAGCCCTCAAAACTGTTCCAGCCTCTGCCTGTTACCGAGTTCCAAAGTCACTTCCACATTTTGGGGTATCTTTTCAGCAACACCCCACTCCTGGTACCAATTTACTGTATTAGTTTATTTTCATGCTGCTGATAAAGACACACCTGAGACTGGGTAATTTATACAAGAAAAAGGGTTTAATGGCCTTACAATACCACATGGCTGGGGAAGCCTCACAATCATGGCAGAAGGCAAAGAAGAGCAAGTTGTGTCTTACATGGATGGCAGCAAGAAAAAAGAGAGTTTGTGCAGGGAAACTCCCATTTTTAAAACCATCAGATCTCATGAGACTCATTCACTGCTACAAGAACAGAGCAGGGAAGACCCGCCCCCATAATTAAATTACCTCCCCCTGGGTGCCTCCCAGGACACGTGGCAATTGTGGGAGTTATAATTCAAGATGAGATTTGGGTGGGGACATAGCCAAACCATATCAAGGGGGCTATATTTAGAATACCTAAGAATTTCTACAAATCTACAACAACAGCAACAAAACAAATGACCTGATTTTTAAAAATAGAAAAAGGACTTCAATAGACATTTCTCCAAAAAGGGTACACAAATGGCCAAACAAGCAAATGAAAAGATGCTCAACATCATTAATCATTAGAGAAATGCAAATCAAAACCACAGTGAGATATCACTTCACACCATTACGATGCTCACTATCATAAAGACAAAACAAATAATGGAAACCCCAGAAAATACCAAATGATGGTGAGAATGTGGAAAAATTAGAACATGTGTGCACTGTTGGTGAAAATGTAAAATAATTAAGCCATACAGGAAATACTATGAAGTTCTCCTTAAAAATTGTTAGAAATAGAACTACCAAATGACTCATCAATCCCACTTCTTGTTATATATCCACAAAATAAAAGCAGGATGCACATCCATGGTCATTTCAGCATTATTCACAATAGCCAAGAAGTGGAAGCAACCCAAACATTCATCAATGGATGAACAGATAAAGAAAATGTGGTATATATCCTACTGAATATTATTCAGCCTTAAAAAAGGGAAATTCTATTACATGCTACAACATGGATGAATCTAGAGGACATTACGTTAAGTGAAATAAGCCAGTCAGAAAAAGACAAATACTGTTAGACTCTACTCATATGAACTATCTGAAGTAGTCACAGTCATAGAAAAAGAAAGAATGATAGTTGCTAGAGGCTGGAGGGGAAATGGGGAAGTGTTCAGTACGTTTAAATTTTCAGTTTTGCAAGATAAAAAAGTCTAGACATCTGTTGTATGACACAGTAAATACAGTTAACGCGACTGAATTACACACTTAAAAATGGTTAAGGTAGTTAACTAAATTTAATGAGTTTTTACCACAATTGGAAATGATAAACAGCAACAAAATAGCCATCCATATTCTATCCTGCTGTATCATCATGTAGCATGTATCATGATGAAAAATAAGAAATCAAGTTCTTTCTTTCTGTACTACCCCATAGCAACTATCCATAAATAAGATATTACCTTTAAAATTAACTTTTCATAAATCTCACCTCATTAACAATTCTATTTGCACTTTTTTCTCAGTATTATCTGCTCATATCATGATTTTGATTTCCCTGTACAAATTAACAGTAGAAATTTCACTTTCTCAAGCCAAAAATTTTCATTAAAGTATATATAGAAATCATACATATATATATATATATATATACACACACACACACACATATAGAGGTCTGATCTTTTTTTCTGAACTGGCTACTCATGGTTATTTCTATAGTAAAATATTTAATAATAAACAGTAATAAATACCATTAGATCATTGGTTGCTTTAAGGTAGAAAGTCTATGATTTCCCCTTTGATAATTAGCTCTACATATCCAATTGTGGGAATTCACACTGAAGTCAATGAGGTTCACTAAAATTTTTATTAATTAAGTAACTTAATTAATCAGGCATTGCAGTAATTTCTTCTCTTAAATGACAACAGATTCCTAATATACTTTGTTGGTTTATCTGTCCCCTTGGTTACTTAGAGTTACAGTCATTATTTTACAAATTAAATTTTCATTCTCAATCTTTGCATTTATGAAAGCATCTTTTATTATGGAGGATGGCAAAGCATGTTATAAACTGTTTCTTATCTGAAGCAAAGTGGAGATCACAGGGGTATTTTATCACAAATTATGAGATAGGAAATAAGCTTAAAAAATGCCAAATATTGAGATGCTATCCTATAACTGGATTTTTTTTTACATCCCTTCTGCCATACTGAATGAATAGCAAGGAATCTTAACTCTTTTAGGGAGAGGAGTTGAATGTGAGACCCTTTAAAAAGACCAGTTCAGCATAATCAATATAAAGTGATATGAGACAAAAAGAGATTTTAACAAAACAGCAGAGGAGACCAAGCTTAAAACACATTTCTCAGAATTCTCCTCCTTGTATAGCTCTAGATTAGTTTTCACCACAGGAGACATTTGTATGCAATTTAGAAGACAGAAGTGAAGAAATAGTCATACATTTTTATACTTTAAAGCTTGATACAGAGCATCAGGCACTGTAGCAGCTCAGCAATGAACTAGGGCAGTAATTCCTGAAGCTCCCACCTAATCCTCCCCTTCAGTTTATTTTATTATTGGGTTAAGGATATGTGTAACTTACAGTGAAGGACATAACCTTTCCCTCCAGGTAACCAATCACTGCACCAAGGTTAGAGATGGTGACAGACAGACATAGGTCCCAATTGTTGTCATGAGCTCTACTTATTGACTTTCCACATCCTGGTTTTCTTTGGGAATAGCACTCTGGATGACCAAAACAGCTTCAGAATCAACACAAGACAGAGGGTACACAGCCTACTCTAATAGGTCAGTCCCACGATTGCATAAGGTTTAACTCTTAAAGTAAATCATTCAATACTGCTTGATAAGCTGTAGGTATTCTGCTTCTCTGACTAAACCTTGACTAATTACAAGGGTCTGCAAGAAACTTTGTAGAGGTAATAGGTCAATTGTACCAATGGCGCTAATTATTCATGCTTTTTTTCCTGTAACTATACAGTCCTTCCATGCTCTGATTTTGGGTTCAGTCATGTGACACTTTAACCACTGAGATATTAGCAATATCCAAGCTCGAAAAGTATATGCTCATTTTTCCTTGTCATCTTCCACAGTTCAGACTGTTTGTTCTTAGATACCCCACTGAAGGGATCTGGGCTGCTGAAGGGATGGGAGATATTAAAAACCACTCTAAGCCTAGTCTCCCTTAGCTGGCTAATTGTTCATGACATGATCAGGCCCCTGTGAGATGAGCCAAACCTAGCCAAGATTAGCAGAGCAATATGGCTCTATCTTCATGAGCAATGTTTAAAACGTTAATTATTGAAGGAGTTTGGAATGCTTTGTAACACAACAATAGTTAACTAATGCAGTAAGCATAGATCAACTTACTGCAAAGAAATATTTTCCATATTTGGGGGCTGGAGAACAGGGAGGAAACTAGCACTTACTGACTATTCAGTATTTATGCCTTTCCATGTTTTAAATATATGCTATTATATTTAACACAACAATAGCAACATAAAAGAGATACTCTTTCCCATTTCATAAATGAAGAGACAGGCGACAAGTTCTGCTGATTATCTAAATGCAATAAAATATAATGCCAAATAAAATGAAAAGAACACAAGCGAGGAGACATTTAATCTTTAGAAGATGATGAGGAATGTTGCAATTACCTGTCTGAATTTCATCATTGGTGGAATGTCCAAAGCTACAAAACAGTAGACAAAATAATGAGAACACACTCTCTGGGACAACACAGAGAAGTTAAAGGAAGAATGTTTTGTCTCAGCCTTGTTTTGGCCCTGCTCTCAGCCTCACTTCTAACTCATTTTACAGCTAGTTTGATAAATTCAGGACCAGCACTTAAGCCACGATCAATACTGTGACTTCCAACATTTCAAACTTATAGAGGAGAAACTAAGACTCAAAGGGACTGAGTCATTTTTTAAAAGTTAATGCAAAGCAACACTTTGTATTAACATAGGGTCATTCTTCCAAAGAGCTCCAAGCATTTGATATTCTACAAATCTGATTCAGTATTCTTGAAATGCAGAACTGAGAGATGACACAGCTGAAACAGAAAACAGTGAAGTGGCTAAATCTTTGTCTTTAAGATAATCTTTAAATGATAAATGAAATCACATGAATGAGGTGAAAGACTGTAAATAGAACCAAGACAGTAGTGTGGAGGGAAGGGAAGGGTTGAACACATTTCAGATTTTTAAAGTGTTTAACTCCCCTTCCCAGCTATTTTCTATTAAATTAAATAAAATGAAAATAAAATATAATGGTTTTGTAGGAAAATCTCAGAAGTGGCTGCCAGCACTGCTCTGTTAAATTGTTAGGTGAAACCTGGACTTAGAGGTACAGTACCACTGTATACGTATTAGGATGACCATGGGCAGAGGACAAGTTACTGGTGGTGCACACATCACATAGATGTCATCCATATGTTACTCCAGATTTCTGTTTCTATTCAGTATTATTCCCTACAGAAAAAGATATTCATATTCATAAGTGGTTATTTTCTAGATAAAATGAGAAATATAGCTATAATAGTGAAATGGGAAATTAAAAAAACAAAACAGAAAAGATGGCTTTTCCTTATCTTTTCCTGGGCAGGGACCACCTTCAGGCCCTGCTGATAATGGCTGTGTGGCCTACTTAGTGAAATTCACTTGAAAAACCAGACATCTGAACCTATTTTAATCAGAAATTAGAAACTAAAACTGAAACTGAAATTAGAACTGAGTAACATTTTAAGTTAATTCTTTAATGGCTTATTTGTTGTTCTTTTTCAGTCTGCACAAGCCCATACAAAAATAAAATCTTATTTGTGATTTTATTCAACATAACTTGTATCTTTTCCACACAGTCCACATAGAAAAGTATATAAATCTATGGCCAGCAAATGTTTGCTATTCCATTACTGTGGTATTTAGGAGAACACCAATACCAGATACTCAAAACTCTCAGTTGGAAATAAATACACTTTTTTCCCCTTATTTTAGCAAAAAAAAAATTATGAATTCATTTCACATAAAAAGAACTAGCTCAATATAATGAAAGACTAAAGAATGTTGTAAAATAGAAGGATACAGAAAAGTGGAATAGAGTTATAGGCATTCTTAAAATATTTGTTCAGAAATCTCATATTATGTAAGTCTTTGCTCATTTCTAAGATACACACAAAAAATGTTTGGACAAATAACTATTGAAAGGTTATCCTGTCTCCATTTTTACCAACAATCACTGAACATTCTTAAAACACTTCTGTTCCTCACCTATAGATATTACGACCCAAACCTCAAAATGACAACTGCCCTGCATCTAGTAGATAATTTTTAATTTTGCTGCAATCACAGAAGAAAATTCGGTAGGTTTAAGCATCATCTCTTACCACCGCATCATCTAAAGATATCACCTCTAGCAGCAGATTACAGGAAACAGAACATTTTTTTTCTCTTTGGTTGCTGAGTAGCTGAGTCAGGCCATATGAAGTCAATCGTTGCTATGACAATGTATGAAACAAGGAGAAGATAATATGTTTGACTACAGATAATTCATTTACCTATAATGATCCTTTTTTGTTTGATATGATCCATATGCTTACTTGGAAGAGAGAGTCATGCATACTTTACCATATATCCATTTTAATTATATTTATGAAACAGGTACCTATCGTTTTTACTTAAGTAAAAGCATCAGATGATCTACTTGCACTCCATGAGATATTTTTTTCACCTCGTCATTTATTTTGCTTTCTGGTTAAAAGTGGCATGGGTAACTAATACATCTTTATGTCTTCTCTTTCTCCTGTCACAATGTGAAGTAAACCCATATGTTAAGAATGTAAATAAGTTTTTACTACGGCATATTGCAATAAACATTTTACTATTCAATAGTTACAGAAAGTTGAAACACAGTGATATAAGCCAGGCAATGTAAAAGCAACACAAACTCAGGATTCCCAATTGTTATAATTCAACCATACGAATTTGTCCTACATTGAAATCATGCATACACATACCTGTACACACAGAAATTTATTTTCAATCAAATTTTCAGAAACTATCTGTAGCTGTTTTTCACATTTATGACTGCAAGTCATCAGTTTACCTGGTAGATAATTATTTCCCTCTCCACTCATATCGCTGATTTTATTATAGGGGGTACCACGTTGTGTGCTATGTTTACTGGTCAATTCAAAAATTTACAAAGTTAATGTTTGGAAAAATATATCCACAGTCCTTAGGATTTCACAATGAGGCATATACCTCTAAATATCAAAGATTTAATTCTCTACTTAGCTTAGAAACTCACAGACCAGAAAAACATTCTCAGAAGTGATGCTAGTAGCTGACCAAATCACTCTGGGAAAAAGAAAAAAAAAAAACAAACAAACCCTGTTTAGCACAGCATAACATAGGAAAGGAAACAAGAAATTTGGATTTTGAATTCTGGATTTGCTAATTATTTACCCCGGTGAATTAGGAAAAAATATTTAGTTTCTAAAACCAGTAGTTTTCTCATCAGTTTAGAGATAATTGCAATTACATGAATAAAAGCACACTAGTATGATGACCAATTATTAAAATTGGTTAAAACAAAATAAAAAATTAGGAAAATGTGGAAGACTGATATGCTATTTTTAAATGCCAGATTTACCAACTTCACCTTTAATAAAAGAGAAGAAACCTTGAGAGAATTTTACACCTCATGACAACAATCTCAGGGAACCTAATGAGAAGAGCATCTCGAAAGCAATTCAGGTTGGTATCATTTGAGTAAATATGACTTCAGAATTAGAAATATATCTGTCAATCACTTTCAACCCTATGTTAATTCAGCAGTAAACAAATAAGCATAGCCCAAGCAGTATTTGTCAAATAGTTAAATCAATATGACTCTTTTCAAAGATTAAAAAATAGTACTGGCATAGGTGTCATTTACTGCCTCCTATATAATTGTAAGAGAAAAGGATGTAAGTATTTTGAAGTTGAAAAACTAACATCTGATGAAATGCCACAAATATCTGAATGCTGTGGTGAAAATGGAAGACCAAATGATCATATATGTTTATCTTTCATCTTTCCCCAATCACACTAACATAATAGAAGATATACAATATAAATCTATAGGAAAACAAAGAACAATGCCATGAGTAGAAGAGAAATGTTGAGAACTTCATGATAATATGAAGGGAGGGAAATTTTATCAACAGTTGACTCCAACAGAGATGATAATCCTCAACATAAAATGATGGAGGACAGAGGACAATTATGCTAAGTGAAAAAAGTCAGAGACAGAAAGACAAATACTACATAATATTACAGACAGACATTGTTTTATTTGTACTTCACTTTGTTGCTCTGATATTTGTCTACAGTTCCTGGCTCATAACTCCATAACTCCTTTAGTTCTCGTTAAAATGTTGGGACCCTTAAGGCTTCAGAAGGTCTCAGAAAATAGAATCTCTCTCTTTCTCTTTCTCTCTCTCTCTCTGACCTTCTCCTATCCTTCTTTCATTTGCTCCTTTTTCTCCCCAAAGCAGGCAACTTCCCTACCTTTTTCTTCTTGGAGCTGGCAATAAAGAAATTCTCTGACCTACCTAGTCCGATTTGTAGGTCATAAGACTCTAATTTAAGAAGTCCTGCCCTATACCCTGGAGGAAGGAATGCTGCAGAGAGAGGACAAGAAAAATATGGACAGAAAGATTTTGCTGGGTTTCTCCACTCAGTCTATTAGTATTAGATCATACCCTTTTTGTTTTGTCACATGTCTACACAGTTGGCCATGCTTCATGCCTATACAATGAAGTTTCCAGAAAAGGCTGAAGAGGATGAAATATGGAAGAGCTTCTGGGTAGCTGAACATCTGCAGTTCCTGGAGGGAACCTCTTCCCACATGCCTGTGCATCCCTTCTTCTGTATCCTTTGTAATATCTTTACAATAAATTGGTAAGCATGTTTCCCTGAGTTCTCTGAGTCACTCTCACAAATTAAACCCAAGGAGTGAGCTGTGGGATCCCTAATTTATAGACAGTCAGCCAGAAGCACAGGTCAAACAACCTTGGGCTTGCAATTGGTATCAGGAGTAGGGATCAGGTTTGGGGATGGAGTGCTCAAGTTGTGGGATCAGACACCATCTTCAGGTAGTGTCAGAACTGAGTTGCATTACAGGACACTCAGTTGGTGTCTACTGCAGAATTGATTGCTTGGTGCGTAAGGAAAGAAACCTACACACTGGGTCACAGAAATCTTCAGTGTTGATTGATGTGGTATGACAGCAGAGGAAAATCAGTTTGTGTTTTTCCACACAATTGTGCTTCACAAATATTGAATTTCTTATAAGTTGAAAGTTTGTGGCAACTCTACATGGAGCAAGTCTATGGTGCCATTTTTCCAACAGCATGTGCTCACTTCACATCTCTGTGCCACATGTTTGTAATTCTCACAATATGCCAAACTTTTTCATTATTATTATAATATCTGTTACAGTGATTGTGATCAGTGATCTTTGGTTTTACTATTGTAACTCTTTGGAGAAGCTACTAACAGTGCCCATATAACACACTGCATGTAGCTGATAAATCTTGTGTGTGTTCTGACTTCTCTACAGACCAACAGTTCCTCCATCTCTCTCTCTCTGTTCTTGGGCCTCCCTCCCTGAGTCACAATAATATTGAAATTAGGCCAATTAATAGCCGTACAATGGTCTCTAAGTGTTCAAGTTAAAGGAAGAGTTGTATGTTCCTTCCTTTAAATAAAAAACTAGAAAGGATTAAGCTTAGTGAGAAAGGCATGCCAAAAGCTGAGATAGGCCAAAAGCTAGGCCTCTTCTGTGCAACAATCATCCAAGTGGTGAATGCAAAAAAAAAAAAAAAAAGTTTCAAAGGAAATTAAAAGAAACTCCAGTGAACATATAAGTAATACGAATATAAACCTTATTGATAATATTGGAGAAAGTTTTAATGGTCTGGGCAGAAAACCATATACAGTCATAACACTGTATTAAGCCAAAGCCTAATTGAGAGCAAGGCCCCAACTCTCTTCAATTCTATGAAACCTGAGAGAGGTGAGGAAGCAGTAGAAGAAAAGTTTCAAGCTAGCAGAGGTTGGTTCATGAGATTTATGGAAAATAGCTATCTCTACAGTATAAAAGTGCAAGGTGAAGCAGCAAGTACTAATGTTGAAGCTGCAGCAGGTTATCTAAAATATCTACCTAAGATCACTGATGAAAGAAACAACATATTTTCAATGTAGATAAAACAGCCTTCTATTGGAAGAAGATAACCATCTAGGACTCAGCTAGAGAAAAGCAGTCAACGCCTGGCTTCAAATCTTCAAAGGACAGGCCATGCTGGGGGCTGATACAGCTGGTGACTTTAAATGGAAACCAATGCACACTGACCATTCTGAAAATTCCAGGGCCCTTAAGAATGATGCTAAATCTACTCTGCATGTGCTCTATAAAAGGAACAACAAAGTCTGGATGACAGAACATTTGTATACAGCATGGTTTACTGAATATTTTAAGCCCACTGCTGAGGTATATTGCTCAGAACATGACTGCTCATTGACAATGCACCTAGTCGCCCCATAGCTCTGATGAAGATTACTGTTATTTTCATATGTGTTAACTCAATATCCATTCTGCTGTAGCTCATGGATCAAGGAGTAATGTTGACTTTCAAGTTGTATTATTTCAGGAAAACATTTATTAAGGTTATAGCTGCCATAAGTAGTGATGCCTCTAATGGATCTGGGAAAGGAAATTGAAAACCTTCTGAAAAGGAATCACCACTCTAAATTACATTAAAAACATTTGTGATACATGGGAGGTCAAAATAGCAACATTAACAGAGTTTGGAAGAAGTTATTCCAACCCTTATTAATGAGTTAATTAATAAACCATTATCATTCTGTTTCTACCACATCTGCAGTAGAATTATAAATTAGAAGTAGAGAATTAGAAGTAGAGACTGAAGATATGACAGAATTGATACAATCTCATGATAAAACTTTAATGGATGATGAGTTACTTCTTATGGATTAGCAAAGAAAGTGGTTTCTTGAGATGGAAACTACTCGTGGAGAAGATGCTGTGAAAATTGTTGAAATGACAACAAGGGGTTAGAATATTACATAAAATTAATTGGTAATCAGCAGTTTGAGAGGATTGACTCCATTTTTGAAAGAAGTTCTACTGTGTATGAAATGCTATCAAACAGTTTTACAGGCTACAAATAAGTATTTCTTAAAAGGAATAGTCAATTGAGGTAATAAACTTTACGTTGTCTTATTTTAAAAATAGCCACAGCCACCCCAACGCTAAGCAACTACCACTCCGATCAATCAGCAGCCATCAACATTGAGGCAACACCCTTCACGAGCAAAAAGATTATGACTCACTGAAGGCACTGGTGCTCATTAGCGTTTTGTAGCAATAAAGTTTTTTAAATTAAGGTATGCACATTTTTTAGACATAATGCTATTGCAAAATAAACTAAAGTAAACTAAAATATACTAAAATAAATAAACTAAAATATAGTGTAAATACAGCTTTTATATGCAAGGGAAAACTACAATCAATTTATCGTGATATTCGCTTTGTTGTAGTGGTCTGGAACTGAACCCACAATAGCTATGCCCGCACTTATATGTGGAATCTAAAAAAGCTGAACTTGTGAAAATAGAGTAGAATGGTGGTTACCAGGGCTGCATGAGTGGGGGAAATGGGAAGTTGTTGGTCAAAGGATAGAAACTTTCAGTTTCTGGAGGCTTAATGTACAGTGTGGTGACTATAGTTAATAATATATCGTATACTTGGCATTTGCTAAGAGAGTAGGCCTTGATTGTTCTCATCACACACAACGCGTAACTATGTGAGATGATGGATATGATAACTAGCTTGCGATGAATACTTCACAATGTATATTTATATTATGTATATCTAATTATCACATTGTACAACCTAAATATATACAATTTTTATTTGTCAATCATACTTCAATGAAGCTGGAGAAAAAGATAAAAGGAAAGGGCAAATGCTACAAAAACTAATAAAAAACAGGACCACTAAAAACAGAAACCTGGAATTATCCCAGTCAGATGCAGCAGAGGATGGAAGCCAGAATTGGAAGGTCAGTGAGAAAACTGATTAACAATCTGTAGAACAGCTGCAACAATTCCCTACTTTCAGTGCTGCAGGCTCTGATGTTCTCCATGCAGCTAAATTCACAAGAAAAGTTTGGGGACTAATAGTGAATCTGCTATTGGATATTCCCAACGTAAGTATCCCCTGGAGCTAAGGGGTATCTCAAATTGAGAAAGCTAATTATCTCATACTCAAAGAGAAAGACAGGCTGATCACATGTCCCATGCTGTACTTCCACATAAGCTCAAAATTCTATCAGAATTTGAATTTTCTGCTAGGGAAACAGGGAATATTCACTGGTGATGAATAAAAACATATTCCAGAAAAATATACCACTCTTATAAGAATCTTGCACTGTAAACAGATAACTAAGATTTTCCATGAAACACTTAAGACAACAGCATAAAAGAAACACATTGGAATGAAAACAAGACCAAAACTAACTTTCAAAAAAGAGAATACAGGTAGGAAAACACAAACATTTTAAAATAATTACAATTAGTGTCCTCAGGAACATAGGTAAAACAAGAGCAGGCTGTTATGAAAGAAAAGTAAAGTTACCAGAGATTAAAGATGGTATTCCATAAAAGAGAATAATAATGAATCCGAAGGATAAGTGGTAAGATTGACTCAGCTGAAGACAAAAGGACAGTACTAGGAATCTAGAGATATTTTCAAAATTCTACTCAAAAACACAGACATGATTGCTTTGAAAGCAATTAAGAAGAATGGATGATATACACAGGAAATACAATCCAATGCCAATTCAAAAGGAAAGAAGAAAAAGGGAAAAGTTCTCACCTTCATGAGTCTAGTCCTATATTTTTTCCTGCTACAAGATAATTAATCATGGAGGTGTCTATGTCCTTCAGAGAAAACGCACTTGCCTCTCTCACATATAAATATACCTTCAAGATGTGATCTGATCCCCTGACTTAATCACATTAAGCAACAGTATATTTTCCTAAATCTGGCTTATTTCAAGAATGTAATCTACTCATATTTATTGCTATCACTATTACATTGGTTTTATTTCAGCCATATTAGTGAATTAAACATAGCTGTATATAAAATAGAGACAAAAGACATATAATGATGTAAATATACTAGAAGTTTATGCATCTTGCGCTAATGATTTGAATGTGTGTCCCCTCCAAAATTCATGTTGAAACTTAATCCTCACTGTAGTGACAGTAAGAGGTGGAGACTTTGGGCAAGTAATTAAATGATGAGGGCTCTTCCCTTAAGAAAGGATTCATCCCTTATAAAATAGCCTTTTGAGAGTTTTCCCCTTTCTGCTCTTCCATCTTCCACCATGTGGGGATAGAGCATTCCTCCCTTCTGGAGGATGTAGCAACAAGACACTACCTTAGAAGCAGAGAATGGAACTCCCCAGACACCAGTGTCAGTGCCTTGATCTTGGACTTACCAGCTTCCATAATTGTGAGAAAATAAGTTTCCAGCATTTATAAATTAACTAATTGTGGTATTTTGTTATAGCAGTACAAATGAACTAAGACATTATGTAATAGTCTAGAGTGGTACAGAGTAGCAAGGAGCAGAAGGCTGCTCCGTACAATCATTGAAGGACTCACATGAATAGAGGCCACCTTCAGTGAATCAAGTCCAAGTTCATGATAGTCATCTTCACCCAGTCTGAGGAAACAAAAAGTATCCAGGAGTTGCCATGAGGGAACTTTAGAGATCAGTCCTGGAAATGACACATACCACTATTTCTCATGCCCTCATGGCTAAAAGTCACATGACTACAGCTAATACCACAAAAAGATAGGCCTAGATTTTGGTTAGATTCTAGCACAGCCATCTTATTTTTTAATGTCTTCATATTTTGTTTCTTTTATTGCTGTTGTTGTTGCTGTTGTTTGCAGTTTTTTGTTTGTTTGTTTTGAGGGAGGTTGTTTTAACTTTTATTTTTTTTTTATATATTTTTTTTTTGAGACGGAGTCTCGCTCTGTCGCCCAGGCTGGAGTGCAGTGGCGCAATCTCGGCTCACTGCAAGCTCCACCTCCCGGGTTCACGCCATTCTCCTGCCTCAGCCTCTCTGAGTAGCTGGGACTACAGGCGCCTGCCACCACACCCGGCTAATTTTTTGTATTTTTAGTAGAGACGGGGTTTCACCGTGGTCTCGATCTCCTGACCTCGTGATCCGCCCGCCTCGGCCTCCCAAAGTGCTGGGATTACAAGCGTGAGCCACCGCGCCCGGCCGGTTGTTTTAACTTTTAAGTTCAGGGATACAAGTGCAAGTTTGTTACATAGGTAAACTTGTGTCATGGGGGTTTGATATAAAAATTATTTCGTCACTCAGGTATTAAGCCTAGTATTCATTAATTGTTTTTTCTGATCCTCTCTCTCCTCCAACTCTCTGCCTTCCAAAAGTCCCCAGGGTGTGTTGTTCCCCTCTATGTGTCCATGTTTTCTCATCATTTAGCTCCCACTTATAAGTGAGAACATGTGGTATTTGGTTTTCTGTTCCTGTGTTAGTTTGCTATGGATAATGGCCTCCAGCTCCATCTATGTCGCTGCAAAGAACATGATCTCATTATTTTTTATTGCTGCATAGTATTTCATGTGTATATGCAACATATTTTCTTTGTCCAGTCTATTATTGATGGGCATTTAGGTTGATTTCATGTCTTTTCTATTGTGAATAGTGCTGCAATGAACATACGTGTGCATGTGTCTTTATAATTGAAAAATTTATATTCCTTTGGGTATATATCCATTAATGGGATTGCTGGGTCAAATGGAATTTCTGTCTTTAGGTCTTTGAGGAACCACCACACTGTCTTCCACAATGGCTGAACTAATTTACACTCCCACCAACAGTGTAAAAGCATTCCTTTGTCTCCACTATCTCACCAGCATCTGTTATTTTTTGACTTTTTAATAACAGCCATTCTGACTGGTGTTAGATGGTATCTCATTGTGGTTTCAATTTGCATTTCTCTAATTATTGGTGAATTTGAGCTTTTCTTCATGATTGCTGGCCATAAATATGTCTTCTTTTCAGAAGTGTCTGTTCATGTCTTTGCCCACTTTTTAATGAGGTTGTTTGTTTGTTTTTTCTTGTAAATTTGTTTCAGTTCCTTATAGATGCTGGATAATACACCTTTGTCAGATGTATAGTTTGCAAAATTTTTCTCCCATTCTGTAGGTTGTCTATTTACTCCGTTGACAGTTTCTTCTGTTGTGCAGAAGCTTTTTAGTTTAATTAGATCCCATTTGCCAATTTTTGCTTTTGCTGCAATAGCTTTTGGCATCTTCATCATGGTATCTTTGCCTGTGTCTATATCCTTAATGGTATTGCCTAGGTTGTCTTCCAGGATTTGTATAGTTTGGGGTTTTACATTTGTTGTTAACCCATCTTAAAACAGACATATAGCCCAATGGAACAGAATAGAGAACCCAGAAATAAGACCATACACCTACAATTATCTGACCTTCAACAAACCTGACAAAAACAAGCAATGAGGAAAGGATTCCCCATTCAATAAATGGCGCTGGGACAACTGGCTAGCCATATGCAGGGCACATTTTGTTTCTTTTTTCTTTACTATTACGTACGTTCATGACATATTATTTGCTTTTTATCTTGTACTACATTAGATATTTCTACTTTATTTCTATTCTACTAATGATTATACTCAAATTTATAGCAAACATATGAAAATGTAGTTTCACATTAATATTAAAAAATAATGTGAGGCCAGCATCATCCTGATACCAAAGCCTGGCTGAGACACAACAAAAAAAGAGAATTTTAGACCAATATCCTTGATGAACATTGATGCAAAAATCCTCAATAAAATACTGGCAAACCGAATCCAGCAGCACATCAAAAAGCTTATCCACCAAGATCAAGTGGGCTTCATCCCTGGGATGCAAGGCTGGTTCAACATACGCAAATCAATAAATGTAATCCAGCATATAAACAGAACCAAAGACAAAAACCACACGATTATCTCAATAGATGCAGAAAAGGCCTTTGACAAACTCCAACAACCCTTCATGCTAAAAACTCTCAATAAATTAGGTATTGGTGAGACGTATCTCAAAATAATAAGAGCTATCTATGACAACCTACAGCCAATATCATACTGAATGAGCAAAAACTGGAAGCATTCCCTTTTAAAACTGGCACAAGACAGGGATGCCCTCTCTCACCACTCCTATTCAACATAGTGCTGGAAGTTCTGGCCAGGGCAATCAGGCAGGAGAAGGAAATAAAGGGTATTCAATTAGGAAAAGAGGAAGTCAAATTGTCCCTGTTTGCAGATGACATGATTGTATATCTAGAAAACCCCATCGTCTCAGCCCAAAATCTCCTCAAGCTGATAAGCAACTTCAGCAAAGTCTCAGGATACAAAATCAATGTACAAAAATCACAAGCATTCTTGTACACCAATCACAGACAAACAGAAAGCCAAATCATGAGTGAACTCCCATTCACAATTGCTTCAAACAGAATAAAATACCTAGGAATCCAACTTACAAGGGATATGAAGGACTTCTTCAAGGAGAACTACAAACCACTGCTCAATGAAATAAAAGAGGATACAAACAAATGGAAGAACATTCCATGCTCATGGGTTGGAAGAATCAATATCGTGAAAATGGCCATACTGCCCAAGGTAATTTATAGATTCAATGCCATCCCCATCAAGCTACTAATGACTTTCTTCACAGAATCGGAAAAAACTACATTAAAGTTCATATGGAACCAAAAAAGAGCCCGCATTGCCAAGTCAATCCTAAGGCAAAAGAACAAAGCTGGAGGCATCACACTACCTGACTTCAAGCTATACTACAAGGCTACAGTAATCAAAACAGCATGGTATTGGTACCAAAACAGAGATATAGATCAATAGAACAGAACAGAGCCCTCAGAAATAATGCCGCATATCTACAACCATCTGATCTTTGACAAACTTGACAAAAACAAGCAATGGGGAAAGGATTCCCTGTTTAATAAATGGTGCTGGGAAAACTGGCTAGTCATATGTAGAAAGCTGAAACTGGATCCCTTCCTGACATCTTATATAAAAATTAATTCAAGATGGATTAAAGACTTACATGTTAGACCTAAAACCATAAAAACCCTAGAAGAAAACCTAGGCAATACCATTCAGGACATAGGCATGGGCGAGGACTTCATGTCTAAAACACCCAAAGCAATGGCAACAAAAGCCAAAATTGACAAATGGGATCTAATTAAACTAAAGAGCTTCTGCACAGCAAAAGAAACTACCATCAGAGTGAACAGGCAACTACAAAATGGGAGAAAATTTTCGCAACCTACTCATCTGATGAAGGGCTGATATCCAGAATCTACAATGAACTCAAACAAATTTACAAGAAAAAAACAAACAACCCCATCAAAAAGTGGGCGAAGGATATGAACAGACACTTCTCAAAAGAACACATTTATGCAGCCAGCAGACACATGAAAAAATGCTCATCATCACTGGCCATCAGAGAAATGCAAATCAAAACCACAATGAGATACCATCGCACACCAGTTAGAATGGTGATCATGAAAATGTCAGGAAACAACAGGTGCTGGAGAGGATGTGGAGAAATAGGAACACTTTTACACTGTTGGTGGGACTGTAAACTACTTCAACCATTGTGGAAGTCAGTGTGGCGATTCCTCAGGGATCTACAACTAGAAATGCCATTTGACCCAGCCATCCCGTTACTGGGTATATACCCAAAGAATTATAAATCATGCTGCTATAAAGACACATGCACACGTATGTTTGTTGTGGCACTATTCACAATAGCAAAGACTTGGAACCAACCCAAATGTTCAACAATGATAGACAGGATTAAGAAAATGTGGCATATATACACCATGGAATACTATGCAGCCATAAAAAATGATGAGTTCATGTCCTTTGTAGGGACATGGATGAAACTGGAAACCGTCATTCTCAGTAAACTATCGCAAGGACAAAAAACCAAACACCCCATGTTCTCACTCATAGGTGGGAATTGAACAATGAGAACACATGGATACAGGAAGGGGAACATGACACTCTGGGGACTGTTGTGGGGTCGGGGGATGGGGGAGGGATAGCATTAGGAGATATACCTAATGCTAAATGAGGAGTTAATGGGTGCAGCACACCAACATGGCACATGTATACATACATAAAAAACCTGCACATTGTGCACATGTACCCTAAAACTTAAAGTATAATAATAATTAAAAAAGTATTAAAAAATGTGAACATACAGCCCTTTTACAGTTGTAACAAGCCTATTAGCAGACATTTAATTATTTTATCCTCCTCTCAATTTTCTTTTAACTTCTCAATTTTCTAGCTTTAAATTATTATTAAATAATTATCTCTATTGTTAAATCCCTAACAATTGAACTTAATTTCATAGCTCAGTGTTTATTATTTCTTATATCTTATTTTTTCACAAACTATCAGTCTTCTGTTTGCTACAGTTCGTTTATAAGTAATTTAATTTTCAGCATGACTAGTGGGTGATACATTTCTAGATGGCTATATGTTCAAAAATGTCTATTTTTTCCTCATATAGGTAGGATATTTGTACTGTCTTTGTCATACTAAATCCAAAATTCTTTCTCTGAAATGAGGGTATCAGAGCAGTCATAGAGGCAAAATGCCAGCTGAGAATTGCCCCAGCAGAGTAGAAAACGCATGGGCTCCCCAGTAGTGGAGACAGCCTCATGTCAATGATGCACTGGGGAAATGAGGACCTGTTGAGACATACATAAGTTTTTTCCTGTGATATATGGTTAGAAATGACTGAAAAAAAAAATGCAGGTGCTAATATCACATATGTAATCCAATAATGTGGTTCGTGCCTTCCTTGTTTGCCTTTAAAATGGAAATATAAGCTCTTTGTTTTGTTTTGTTTTTTGAGACGGAGTCTCTCTGTCACCCAGGCTGGAGTGCAGTGACGCCATCTCGGTTCACTGCAAGCTCCGCCTCCCGGGTTCACGCCATTCTGCTGCCTCAGCCTCCCGAGTAGCTGGGACTACAGGTGCCCGCCAGCACGCCCGGCCAATTATTTGTATTTTTAGTAGAGATGGGGTTTCACCGTGGTTTCGGTCTCCTGACCTCGTGATCCGCCCTCCTCGGCCTCCCAAAGTGCTGGGATTACAAGCGTGAGCCACCGCGCCCAGCCATAAGCTCATTTTTAAAATCATAAACAGCGAAAAGCATAGAGTATATTTTAAATAATTATAATACAATAATGACAACCATTCATAATCTTTATTGAGCAGCTACTACCTGTCAGATCCTGCAGGAGGGCTTTCACAAACACTATTTCTAAGATAACAATTCAGCAAGGTCTGATGATTACTTCTATTTTACATGTGAGAAAACAGACCTATTGAGATCCTCTTGCTCAAAGTCACACTAGTAAATGGGATTCTAAACTAGTTCTATCTAACTCAAAATCAGTGCGTTTTCCTATAGATTACTTGCCTTACTTTAAATCTAAGACATTATTTTAATTTTACCTCTTTTAAAACAGATTTTGACTGCTTTATAAGTTCACTGTTCAATGTGCTGATAACATTCTGAGTACTTAAAATGCAGCTCATCTGAATGTATTGGAAATGTAAAATACACAAGGGATATAAAATGCAATATTGTAAAAGAATGTAAAATGTCTCATAACTAAATATACTGATTACTTGTTGAAATTATAATATTTGTGATATATTGGTATAAATTAAATATATTATTAAAATCATCTTACTAGTTTATTTTTACTTTTTTAAATACCATTACTAGAAAATTTAAAATTATATTTTTGGCTCACATTGTATTTCTATATGATAATGCTGCTCTATAAAGAGCTAAATTAAAAAAATACATGGATTAACTACTGGACAACATAGTTGGTTAATAGCTATGGTAATTTAATGATTAATCCATTTATTCATTAATTCTCTTAACAAATATTTATCAAGAACCCATTTGTGGCTACGTCTTGTTTGAGGTCTTGAAAATGTATCAGGCACTTTGGGAGGCCGAGGCAGGCGGATCACGAGCTCAGGAGATCGAGACCACGGTGAAATCCCGTCTCTACTAAAAAAAAAAATACAAAAAATTAGCCGGGCGTGCTGGTGGGCGCCTGTAGTCCCAGCTACTCGGAGAGGCTGAGGCAGGAGAATGGCGTGAACCCAGGAGGCAGAGCTTACAGTGAGCCGAGACTGCACCACTGCACTCCAGCCTGGGCAACAGAGCGAGACTCGGTCTCAAAAAAAAAAAAAAAAAAAAAAAAAAAAGAAAATATATCAGGAGAGAAAAGCAAGAAAAAAAAAAAAGACCTCTGACCTTGTGGAGGAGTTTACATTCAAGCTGCAAGTTAGTTCTGCCAATGGGTTCTTACTATTCCTTTCTCATCTGCTAAAATATGGTCCAACATCATCTTTTCTATGATTCCTGAAATTAAGAGTTCTAAAACTTAAAGTCATGAATTAATTCAGAATAGAACATATAGGTAAAATAGGTACATGGACTAGAAATATGGCTAAAAATATTTGCCAAAGAATCAGGCAATTTATCTTATATTAGCCAAACTGCAGTTACTAAACCTTGTTCTTTCAATGGTTTAGTAAGCCAGTGGCTTTAAAGGGGTGCTGCTGTGCAGTGAAGATCATTTTTTTTTTTTTAGCAAACAATTACTCTACATCATTTCAGAAATGTCTCAATGTTAAAACCTCTTAGGCTGCTTAATAATTACTTATTAGGTACAGATTATAAAAGACATTTTCCTTCTGGGCAAACCAGAATAAAGGTTGACAACCCTATGAAAGAATATTTGATTGATTATCTCAAAATCCTTACATATGGACAGGCTTCCAGCTTTTTCTTTTTCTTCTTTTTGTTTTAACCAATATATTTCAGGCACTGTGCTGGTGTGCTTGTTTTCATATGCTATTGCAATTTTTCCACTTAACTAGTGAGAAAATTGATGGTCCCAGAAGTTAAACATAGTATCCTAATTTTACATGACGATAAGCACAGATATAGAATTCAAAACTACATTTGCATGTTTCTTGCCTTGTTTAATTTTTTCTTTTCTTTCTAACCCTAACCCTAACCCTTTCTCTGTGTTGAGTATTCCATGTTTGTTTGCTTGGTTTAAGCTAATTCCAAAAGTTTCACATATTCGTGGTGGTATAATCTGTTTCACTACTTACTATTCATTTAACTCCCCTCTTCTTTAATTTCTATATATTTTGACCTGACAATCTCCTAGTCTGCAGGTTCAAATCCATCTAATTACTCTTTTAATCTCCAAACACCTGAAACATTCTTCTACCTCTCTTTCATTTTCAGTATCTCTTACAGGCATGACAATGCCCCAAATTATCTCTTTCATTCCAACATTCTTCAAACTACTATTATAACCTCTCTCTCAGACTCAGGCTTCAAAGGTACCTACTTCTCCCCTTTCTCTGTCTCCCATCTCAGCTTTTATTATGTAGATCAATTTAACCTCTTTCTTTCTATTTCCCTATTTTTCAGGACAGAGATTCTGCAGAACTTAGGAAAAGTCCAGAAAGATGACCCAGTGATAAAGAATCTCTTCTGTCCAAGAAAGCTCATGAAATGAAAAGAGAAAAGGGCTAAAATTTTAACCACTTGTAATCCAAAACCTTATCTTACATCTGTCAAGGGACATTAGATAACACCAGGACCACCATGGCTACTTCAGTCCTTTTCCTAAACCATAAGTTTGCAATTGGTAATCTAAGACCTGTCAATTAACCATCTGTGTGCCTGGATTTTTGTATCAAAACTCCACTCCCCAGTAAGACATAGTGTTTTTTTATCTTGTGGGTTGGTTGTTTTCTGAATCATAATTAGAGGTTTAATAGCCCATTAGAATAACCAATGGCATATACCTCAGAACTCTGCAAGTGTGCTCATTTGAATATGCTCCACCCTGGCATTAGTTAGTATTAGTGCCTAGCCGTGCCTCTCAACTAACCTTGCAGTGAGCACTGCCAAACCTAGCCACTACTGCATTCAACACATGTACCTCCATCAGTGCAGTGGCATGATCATGGCTCACTGCAGCCTCAAATTGCCCCACTGGCCTCAAGTGATCCTCCCACCTTGGCCTCCCAAATTGCTGGGATTACAGGCATGAGTCACAATGCTGGCCTTTTCACTTTCTTTTCTAAGACTCTTTTCCATCAGGACAAATTCACATCTCACTTTTTCTTTTCTGCTCTAAGCTATATCGCTTGAAATAAAAAATGGTAAGTAACTTGTCGAAATATTGTCAGCTTTTTCATACAATGATTTTTAAACAACTTCTATGGTAAACGGGACTATGAATAGCAGAAAGTTAAAAGAAAAAAATCTAAATTAGAAATCTATGGATAATTCCCCAATTAAATCAACTGCTTTGCAATATCCTTCACTTAACTTTCTAAAATAGGTGGCAGTAATGAATCCCAATTGAGCTTCATTTTTTTTATTTTGACTATATCCATGTAGTTACATGATAAATGTGTGTATTAGTCTGTTCTCACACTGCTAATAAAGACATATACGAGACTGAGTAACTTATAAAGAAAAGAGATTTAATTGACTCACAGGTCTGCATGGCTGGGGAGGCCTCAGAAAACTTACAATCATGGTGGAAGAGGAAGCAAACACATCCTTCTTCACATGGTGGCAGGAAGGAGAAGTGCCGAGAAAAAGACCCTTATAAAACCGTCAGATCTCCTAAGAACAGCAGCATGGGTAACTACCCCCATGATTCAATTACCTCCCACTGGGTCCCTCCCACAATATGTGGGGATTATGGAAACTACAATTCAAGATGAGATTTGGGTGGGGACACAGTCAACCCATATCATTCCACCCCTGGCCTCTCCCAAATTTCATGTCCCCACATTTCAAAACACCATCATACTGTTTCAACAGTCCTCCAACGTCTTAACTCATTTCAGCATTAACTCAAAAGTCTCATCTGAGACAAGGCAAGTCCCTTTTGTCTATGAGCCTGTAAAATCAAAAGCAAGTTAGTTACTTCTTAGATATAATGGGGGTACAGGCATTGGGTAAATAGACCTCTTCCAAATGGGAGAAACTGGCAAAAATGAAGGGGCTGCAGGCCCCATGCAAGTCCAAAATCCAACAGGATAGTCATTAAATCTTAAATTTCCAAAATAGTATTTTTTTAACTCCATGCCCCAAATCCAGGTCATGCTGATGCAAAAAGGTGGGCTCCCATGGCCTTCGGCAGCTCCATCTATGGCTTTTCAGGGTACAGCTGCCCTCCTGGCTGCTTTCATGGGCTAGCATTGAGTGTCTGTGGCTTTTCCAGGTGCATGGTGCAAGCTGTCAGTGCATCTATCATTCTGGGGTCTGGAAGATGGTGGCCCTCTTCTCACAGCTCCATTAGGCAGTGCTCCAGTGGAGACTCTGTGTGGAGGCTCCCACCCCACATTTCCCTTCCACACTGCCCTAACAGAGGTCTCCATGAGGGCTCCACCCCTGCAGCAAATTTTTGCCTGGACACCCAGGCAGTTCCATGCATCCTCTGAAATCTAGGCAGAGATTCCCAAACCTCAATTCTTGATTTCTGTGCACTTACAGGCCCAACACCCTTGTAAGCCACCAAGGCTTGGGGCTTGCACCCTCTGAAGCAATGGCCCAAGCTCTACCTTGGCTCCTTTTAGCCACAGCCAGGGTGCAGGGCCCCAAGTCCCAAGAATGCACAAAGAAGCAATGCCCTGGGCCCAGCCCAGGAAACCACTTTTTCCTCCTAGGCTTCCTGGCTTGTGATGGAAAGGGCTGCTGTGAAGACCTCTGACATGTCCTGGAACATTTTTCCCATTGTCTTGGCTACTAACATTTGGCTGCTGCTTACTTATACAAATTTCTGTAGTCAGCTTCAATTTCTCCTCAGAAAATGGATTTTTCTTTTCTATTGCATCATCAGGCTGTAATTTTTCTAAACTTTTATGCTCTGATTCCCTTTTAAAGGTAAGTTTCAATTCCAAATGACATATTTGTGAATACATAAAACTGAATGTTCCTAATCTCCACCTGAGATCATGTCAACCTCGACTTTATTGTCTACATCACTATCAGCATTTTGGTCAAAGCCATTCAACAAGTCTCTAGGAAATTCCAAACTTTCCCACATCTTCCTGTCTTCTGAGCCCTCCAAGTCTCTAGGAAGTTCCAAACTTTCCCATATTTTTCTATCCTCTTCTGAGCCCTCCAAACTATTCCAGCTTCTGCCTATTACCCAGTTCCAAAGTTGCTTCCACATTTTCCAATATGCTTACAGCAGCACCCCACTTTGCTGGTACCAATTTAACATATTAATTTGTTCTCACACTTCTAATAAAGACATACCCAAAACTGAGTAATTTATAAAGAAAATAGTTTTAATTGACTCACAGTTCCACATGCCTGGCGGGGAGTGGGGCTCAGGAAACTTACAATCATGGCAGAAAGGAAAGCAAACATATCCTTCTGCACATGGTAGCAGGAAGGATAAGAACCAAGATAAAGGATGAAAAACCTCTTATAAAACCATCAGATCTCATGAGAAATCACTCACTATCATGAGAACAGCAGCATGGCAGTAACTGCTCCCATGATTCACTTACTTCCCCACTGATTCTTCCCACAACATGTGGGGATTATGGGAACTAAAATTAAAGATGAGATTTGGGTGGGGACATAGCCAAACCATATCAATGTCCAAAAGACTAGGAGAGGATAGGAAATGAGAAAGTAATCTATAATCTAGATAGTAATTATTTATTTCTTGGCTTTTCATATCTATATTTTGTTAGTCAATCAAATCCATCTAGCTCCTATGCCCAAACTGCTATTAATTGCATATGTATTACATAAATTAATTTGAGCAAAATATCAAAATAATTGCTAGTTTTCTAATAAAGAGTACTCGTTCTAAAATCTTTTTTTTTTTTTTTTTTTTTTTTGAGACAGAGTCTTGCTCTTTCACCCAGGCTGGAGTGCAGTGGCGCAATCTCGGCTCACTGCAAGCTCCGCCTCCCGGGTTCACGCCATTCTCCTGCCTCAGCCTCTCCGAGTAGCTGGGACTACAGGCGCCCGCCACCACGCCCGGCTAATTTTTTGTATGTTTTAGTAGAGACAGGGTTTCACCGTGGTCTCGATCTCGTGACCTTGTGATCCGCCCGCCTCGGCCTCCCAAAGTGCTGGGATTACAAGCGTGAGCCACCGCGCCCGGCTCGTTCTAAAATCTTGAAAAAAATTAATTCTTGTCCTGTCGCAGTGGCTCATGCCTGTAATTCCAGCAACTTTGGAAGGCCGAAGTGGGCACATCACTTGAGGTCAGAGTTTGAGACCAGCCTGGCCAACATGGTGAAACCCCATCTCCACTAAAAATACAAAAACAGCTGGATGTGGTAGCGGACACCTGTAATCCCAGCTCCTCAGGAGGCTGAGGCAGGAGAATCACTTGAACCTGGGAGGTGGAGGTTGCAGTGAGTCGAGATTGCACCACTGCACTCCAGCCTGGATAAAAGAGTGAGATTCAGTCTCAAAAAAAAAAAAAAAAAAAAAGTAATTCTTACTGTTTTCTTCTTTCTCGTAATCCTCCCTCATCTCCATTTACATTTTGGCATTTGTGAACATTTCGCTTCCACTGAGACAACTGAGTTGATGTTACTACATTTAGATGGATAGTTGTCAATGTTGTTTTGCAACAAAATAAATAAGAATTACTGATGTGTAGTCTAGGATATACTACCATATACATGTACACACATATGAAAGGCAAAAAGAAAAAAAGAAGGTAGAAAAAGAAAGAACTACTGAAAAATATATGGCTTTTGTCATTGTTCCTTATTTTTGTAAAGTCATTCCCAGACAGGAAATACAAAATCCAGAGCTCAAGCCTTGCATGCAGAATCAGCAACCAATTCCAACCCTAGGATTCAGATCACTAGGCATCCTGTCACCAGCCACCTGCCTGAGCTGTGAAGGCCCTGGCAGGTTGTTTCCTCACTGTGGATGAGCCAGGATTTATGTGACCTTCACAAAATCAGACAAGGAGCTTGCATGTCAGATAAAATGTCTAATCAAACTAACACAATGTTCAATAGACAAAAAAAAAATGTCCACAGACTATTAACCAACTAGAGACATTACCTTTATTGTCTCTTCTCAATTGCATCTCTGTCTCTCATTTAAATTAATGTCCACAATGCTTTTAAACAAGGCTCTAATATATAACTCTCCCTTGCAAAACACACACACAAATGCACACCATTATCTGTTGTCTCTATTTACACAACTTCTTAGAAGACAGAAATGCCCTTTTCTAAGTCATATGTTAAAATATATGGGTAAAAATGACAGATAATCTCATTTTTTTTTATTCAGTCAGGGAGTGAGTGAATATTTATTGTGTTCTGACTTTGTACAAGGTCTATGTTAAATAAATTAAGTACGTATGGAATAATTTGTTGAAGAAAAAGCATGACTTCCACTTTCTAAGATATTAAAATCAAATTAATACAAAAACAGAATCAAATCAAACCCACTGATATGTTAAAAAACACAGATAAACAAAAAGGAGAAAAGTCAGCCATGAAGTTACCACCCAAGCAAATCATTATGAATAGTTTAGTAATTATCTTTCTATTTGCCTAACCCTCTGTGGTTCTGCTAGTGCCTTGCATGCATGTTCAATCATCTATTCTCACTGAGAAATATATTGTGAGCATCTTTCTATATCAATAGCATAAATCTCCATATTTTTCCTAATAGCTTTGTAGCAAGCCATTCGATGAATGCCCTGGAATTTATTTAAACAATCACTTTAGTGACCATGTAGGTATCTCCAAGCTTCTGAAACAATACACAACACTAACATAAAAAATTACACACAGCTTTATATATTTGCGCAACAATATAATGAACATAAATTTATATCAGTCATGTATATTTTTAAACATTTACAAAGCTTTTAATCAATACATATGTGCAGAAATGTAAATATATCAAAGTGTATCGCTTGATTAATTTTCAGAGAGTAAACTCATGAATAGCATTCATTTCAAGAAGCAGAATTTACCTATAAGAGCCCCTACCAATCTTCATTTCCCCAGAAGGCAACCATTGTACTGACATACTGATTAGAAAAAAAATACTTCATATAAATTAGAGTAGGTTCTCTTGTACCCAGCTCCTCTGCAAAATATATCTATATTGTTGTGCTTATTTGCATACTTACCATTCTTAATATTATACATTTTTTAAAATTCTGTGACATATCAAAATTTACTTACCCAATACATTTGGTAAACATTTAATGTAGTGAACAGTGGGGAATCTTCCAGTATGGGCTATTATGAATGGTACTGCTGTGAACATTCTTGAACACATCTTTTGTGAACATATATGCATGCATTTCTGATGGTTATATGTGCAGTGTTTGGGTGATAGGGTATATACAGTCAGCTTTAGTAGATCCAGCATGACGTAGTTTTCTATTGCTTTGTAACAAATTATCCCAAAATTATTTGCTTAAAACGACAATATAAAACAGAAAAAGTCACATTTCTGAGCCCTACAGGCAGGAAAACTTAGGACACGAGCCATCAAGGGACCATTCTCACAGTTTCTGTGGGTCAGGAATCTGTGCACAGCTCAGCAAAAATAACACCAAAAGCAAGGTTGGTCAGGTTTGCAGTCATCTTGAGGACTGGTTAAGTGCCTCCACTGACTAAGAATCTCTAAACCTCCAGAGGGCAGCAATGAAGAATCCCTCATGGCCTCTGGTTAGAGTTCAGATTTAGGTACCTAAACACCTAATAACAATCTCTAATGTTTCTTCATGTCTCATTCTCATCATAAGGATTGCATATATGAAACAACTCCTGAATTTCAACATTTACCAAGGGTATCAATTCTTACATTTTCTAGGACTTCACCTAACAGATCATCTTTTTATCCTACAATTTTAGGACACAATACAATTATATATGCGTTAGTTAAAGAAATAACACATGCAATAAGATACAAAGCCAAAAACACATAATGGTTCAAAGGTAATATAAGTTTATTCTTTCAAAGCCCCAAATAGGAGTCTTGATCAGCAGAGGATACTTGTTCAAGTGGTAATTCAGGTACTCAGCCTCCCTCCATTCTGCACCTCTGCCTTCCTTACCACATTGTTCCCAAGATCATCATGGTTTTCTTCATCCAACTAGTGGAGGATCGCTAATAGAAGAGCTTGATGGCATACTCCTGGAGAGTGACACGTTTCATTGCTGTTAATTCTTCCATATTTTGGAACTAAGGATCTATGCCTAATTATATGGAAGGCTGGAAAATGTGATTCATGCACTTAGAAAGAATTATAGTATGGTTTAGTAAACCAGTAGCCAGTTTCTGCTACACAATGTCCCTGTACAACTCAGTTCCCCTTTACCTTTCAGTTCAATCTTTATAAGAATAGAAAAAGTCACATTTCTGAGCCCTACAGGCAGGAAAACTTAGGACAGGAGCCATCACGGGATCATTTTTCTTTCATTCTGGAGGTAACTGAGACACCATCAGGGCAAGACTGACAACCAGAAGAGCCACAAGCTTAACGACCGTGCTGATATTCATCCATGTGAATGTTCCCCCATCTACCCCATTAAGTTTTTGTTCATTTATTTAACAAGGATTTGAAGAGGCTTTCAGTATTACCAGCTAACAGAAAAACCTACTGGTGCACACCAAAAAAATAGGACAATGATAAAAATTTTTACTTTTCTTTTTATGGCAGCAAGTGGTTCACCAAGATCGAGGACCAAGGGTAAAATTGAGGCATGAGTCTGGCACACAGCCTTTTCTTGGGTAACAGAGTGGCGGCAGCTGTCCAAGGTGTTTTGAAAACTTCACGTGGATGGAAATGACAGCCATTTTTCTAGTGTCATGTTTGAAAAGAAGCACAAACAAATGGTTATGTTTCTTCCTGCCTGTCTTTATGGTTGCATGGTTCAGACAAGCCTCAATCCTGTTTTAAATCTTAGACTTAAAAAAAAAAAAGCCTCCTGTCACTTTGGATCATGAAACAGTAAAATGTAACATTTGCAAAAGTGGCCCCAAGGACACAGATAGTGTTGAAAATCCTTGAAAATAAGATGAATGACCAATTCTCATTATTCATTTGGCTCCCACTGAAGACTAATAGCTAAGTAATTCTCCATACATCACATAAACCAAGGTACAAGGCATATAATATGTTAGTAATCTATTGACTAAAATGTTATTTCCACAACAACTTTTCCTCTAAGTTTGAAGAATGAACATGCATTAAAAGTAAGAGAACCATATTTTTTCACTATATGTTGCTATAATTTAGGACTAATGTTGCCTAAATGCAAGAAGAAGAAAGATATACGCTTCTTTAAAGAAAGATAAATTGGGTCACATGTACATTGTCTTTACAAAACAATACTTATAATCTTTGAGGTAAAATTAATATCATTATTCCAATCAGGTTAGGTTTGAAATATATTTAAACAGTGAGAAATTAGTGACAAATCTTGGATGTAAAATTCGTTGACGACGTAATAGTATCTGGAGGTTTCTCGAAAATAAAGAAAATAAATATTTTTTAAAGCAAAACCCTAGGATGAAGGACCTCCAGGAGTCGCAATGAGGTTGGGCAAATGTGTCATTCAAATGCCCTCACTGAAGTTTGCTTAATGCCTACTGTGCTTCTATGCTTGTCCACAAAGGAGTATAAAAGAATGCAGAAGAGGAAGCTCAGAATGATAGAGTGAAAAACTTCAATATTCCTCTCCTAAATATTCTCCCTCTAGTGCCAAACCTCAGAGAGACTGCTAATATAGGAGCAGGAACAATTATTAGGCAATAAATTCTGGAGAGATAGTCTCTGATGGATTGCATCATTGCTCGCATCTATGCTGCCCTTTCCCTGTATTCAGATTATACAGCCTTATCCTTTGTCATGTGAGCTTGCAGTGCCTCTCAGAAGGTGGACCAAACTTCCCCATCCATTTGATATGGGATTGACCAGGTGATTGTCCATCTCGAAGAGGCTTTAACATAATTGAGTACATCAACTTGATCTCTTTTACTAAGATTCTTCAGGGAAACAAATACCAAGATCAGGATAATTAGAAATAAAATGTTTGTTATCATAAGTGAATAAGATGGGAGCAGGATGATTGTTAACCAAAGTTGACTAATAGACAGTCTAATCATTCTTTTATTTAACAAATACCCCATGAGTTGCTTACTCTATAATTTTACTAGATTACACATTGGGAATCTAAAAACAAACATTGTTTCAATCCTATTTTCACAGAGCTTAAAGTTCTCTTCTAACTTCCCTCTGTCCTTTCCACATGCCCTGACTACCTCAAAAGTTCATGCCTGAACTAACCCACTAACTTGATCATATCTGTGTATGGTGCTGTTTTACCTCCTATGCCTTCGTGCTTGTCCAACTTCAAAAAATAAACAAACAAGGCAGATAAATCTTCAAAAGCATTCCCTCAGCCAGAGATAACTGTGATATGCAGAAGGCTACAATGTTCCTTGGGACATCTGCCTCCTGGTGTTACCCCTCTGGTTTTGTTATATTACATGGCAAAAGGGATTTTTCAGATGTCATTCAGGTTAATTAATAGGCCTTAAATTAGGGAAATTATCCAGGCTCATTTAATAACAAGATTCCTTTAAGAGCGGAGCATTTTCTCTGGTGGTAGCAGAAGTAGGAGTCAGAGATTGAAGCACAAGGGAGACTCAAACTGGCTTGAAGACAGAGGGGACATATGGCAAGGACCAGAGAGTAGTCTCCAGGATCTAGAAGCAAATCCAGGGAAAGAGACAGCAAGAAAATGGAGATCGCAGTTCTTCAGCCAAAGGAAAAAAAAAAAAGAATTCTGCCTACAACCAGTAAAATTGGAAGCAGATTCTTTCCCAGAGCTTCTCATAAGGGCATGTCCTCCCCGATATCTTTGTTTCAGCCTCCTGAGACCAGGAGCAGAGAACCCAGGCAAGCTCGCATCACACTTCTCCCCTGTAGAACTGTGAAATTATAGATGGGTGCTGCTTCAAGCGCTAAATTTGTGGTAATTTGTTACACAGCAACAGAAAATTAATACAATGATCCAATCTTCTAGGGTTGCCTAGTTTGAGCCAATATTCAGCACCAGCCTTCTCAATAAGCAGAGTAGGTAGGTAAACATCAGTAAAGTCAGCCACCAAATCAGTATGATTTCTAAGGCACTGGAATGGCTGTTCTGACCCTCAAGCTAACTCATGTGTGCACCAGTGCTTGAAATCCCTTGAATTGTGAGCAAAGCCTTTCATTATAAAGTAAAGCTTAAAATGGAAATCTCCTTCAGAAACGAATTTCTATGACTTAAATTTATTCACAATGGATACCACAGGGAGTCCACACTGATAACAGATGCTCTTCTGAGAGCAAGCTTTGACCAAAGGCCATGCAAAAAATCTGCTGGCCTGGGGCACCTTGTAAGGCCTGGCGGGAGGGGAGACAGAGTAGAGAGGGAAGGAAAATAGCAGAAAAAAGTGACTCTTTACAGTGGTGTCTAATTTTGGCCCTACCTGCTCCCCTGACCCTCCACTAAGCTTAAATAGGTTTGTAAAGTGAAACCTTCCTGCTTTCCCATGTCGCTGTTTCTTTTCATCTCTGAAGCAAATTTTCTAATTTACGTACAAAAACTCATCCTTCCACCTTCTTGCTTGCTAACAAAACGAGATTTTGTTCAGGCAAATGAGGTGTCCAATCCCAGGCAATAGATGGTGGTTGAGCTAATCACAACAAACCTATTTACTTCCCTTTTGGTTTTATTTGTATCTAAGGAAGATCGTGTGTCTCAGTTCTGGTCAAGGAGCCTGTTGGCAAGTGGGGCTTTTTTTAATTGACATTTTAAATTATTATTTTTTAAATTATTGTGGGTATATAATAGGTGTATATATTTATAGGGTATATGAGATGTTTTGATACAGGCATTCAATGTGAAATAACTACACCATGGAGAATGGGGTATCCATCCCCTCAAACATTTATCCTTTGAGTACAAGAACTGGAGATCATCGTGTTAAGTGAAATAAGCCAGGCACAGAAAGACAAACAAACACCACACATTCTCACTTATTTTAGGGATCTAAAAGTCAAAATAACTGAACTCATGGACACAAAGAATAGAAGGATGGTTACCAGAGGCTAGGAAGGGAATCTGGAATTGGGGTGAGTTGAGGATTGAGGCTCAGGCCTCTAATCCCAGCATTTTGGGAGGCCAAGGTGGGCGGATTACCTGAGGTCAGGTGTTCAAGAACAGCCTGGCCAACATGGCGAAACCTGGTCTCTACCAAAAATACAAAAATTAGCCAGGCATGATGGTGGGCGCCTGTAATCCCAGCTACTGGGGAGACTGAGGCAGGAGAATTGCTTGAACCCAGAGGGTAGAGGTTGCAGTGAGCCAAGATCATGCCACTGCACTCCAGCCTGGACAAAAGAGCAAAACTCCATCTCAAAAAAAAAAAAAAAAAAAAAAAAAATTAGAAAGAATGAGTGAGGTTTTTTAACAGGGAGAACTGAGTGATCTCTCATTCATCCTTGAACATGATCATGTTTTTTCAAGGTTCAGAAGTGTTATGGGCTGAATTATAACTCCTCTAAAATTTATCTGTTGAAGTTCTAGACCCCCAGTATTTCAGAATATGACTGCCTTTAGAGACAGGGTCTTTAAGAAGATAATTAAAATAAAATGAGACCATTAAGGTGAACCCTAATAAATATGGCTGGTGTCTTTATGAAAAGAGGAGATTAGGACACAGACTTACACAGAGGGAAGGCCATGTGATGACACGGCAACAAGACTGACTTCTATAAGCCAAGGAGAGAGATCTTAGAATAAACCAGCCCTGCTGAAACCTTGATCTTAGACTTCTAGCCTCCAGAATTATGAAAAAAATAAACTTCTGTTGCTTAAACCACACAATCTGGATATTTTCTTATGGCAACCTTAGCAATTAATACAAGCAGTTATGCTGAGAAAGGAAAGGTCAAGAGAATCACAAAGCTGTTGGTCTTGTGTCTTTTCTTAGACACTGACTGAATCAATGCCAGCCATTGACTACATCTGGGGAACACATCATGGGAGAAAAATGAAAACGTATTTCTGTAGTTTCTAACCCAATGCATTTCTAACCAATCTAAAGCTTCATACCTTTAATCACCTTCTTCCACTTATCAAAGAACATCCAATTACCTATGGTTCTAGGAGACCAATACAGTACCGTTAAGAATGGATTTTATGATATGCTCACTGAGATGAAATGTCAAGTAATATTTCATTCTGTGGTTAGTTGAGGGCAGATGAAACATTTTAGAAGATTCTGTCTCTTCTTTATATGAATCTTACCACCACTTCATTAACTTTATGTGATGCCTATTGGATCTAATTAAAAAAAAAACATATTGCCAAAGGTTCAGGATGCAGTGGGTGGGGAACTTGACATTTAAAAAGGTCACAAAGATCAGGGACTAAATGTTTTCTACTGCTTCTTAGAATGGACCCCTTTGTAGTCTCCCTGATATGTGTGAATCTAGTGATGGTCATGTGTCTCAGGGAATGTGCTCCATCTCCAAAAACCAGGGGCTCATTTTGTAGCAGTTTAGCATTCCTTATTTAAAATGTGGTCGGGCATGGTGACTCATGCCTGCAATCCCAGCACGCTGGGAGGCCAAGGTGGATGGATCACCTGAGGTCAGGAGTTCGAGACCAGCCTAGCCAATATGGCAAAAGCCCATCTCTACTAAAAACACAAAAATCATCTGGGTATGGTGATGGGCACTGGTAATCCCAGCTACTGGGGAGGCTGAAGCAGGAGAATTGCTTGAATCCGGGAGGCGGAGGTTGCAGTGAGCTGAGATAGAGCCATTACACTCCAGTTGGGTGATAAGAGCAAAACTCTGTCTAAAAAAAAAAAAAAAATAGGAAGGAAGGACGGAAGCAAGGAAAGAAAGAAAGAAATGAAAAAAAAAAAAAAAGAAAGAAAATGCTCATAGAGCATTTACCTAGATTGATCTGGGTGCTGGAAATCCCATAAGATGAATCATCCCTGAGAGATAGCCTAGACTTTGATGCTTGGGCTTGATGAATCCACCCATCCAGAAAGAGTGAGAAAAAAGAGGACTTTGTGCCACCACTTTTTCTGGATCCCCTAAAGGGCCACTTTGCTTACCCTTGGCTAAGCTTTTCATTTCGCAGGGACTTAGTTAAGGAGACAGTCCCCTGTGAGAGAGACCATGTTTCTCGAATTTCAGGTCTGTCACAGTCATCCTTCATCAGAGGATGATACCAAAGTGAGGAGCATTCAATAAAATATGTTTAAAAGTGTGGTCATGGGTTTTAAACTGACTTTAAAAGGAGAAAGTTTGTAGCTGAGTATCTTTTTTCACTTTGTTCAGTCTATATCAGAAATATCTCCCCACCACAGACTGTTTTATATAGAAGATTGAGGAAACATGTCAGCACTTTCATATTACTTCGATCTACATTAACATACGTCAGCTGAGAGTTCATCTGTGACACAGACAGAGTTCTGAAATGCAACTGAAGTTTTCTCCTAGAACTCCGTCTGGCAGGAAGCTGAAAGGCAACCTTTCACTCTTTCCCCAATTCTCCTGATTTATAGTGCAACATAATTGATAGGAATCTAGCTCTCTAACCTCAGAGATTTCTTCCCATTGACTAGTTTATCACATGATCAAAGCCTTCCTTGGCTGTCAAGCCTCCTCTTATTTTAGATAGCTTGTTGGAGGCTTTGCCTCTGTCATTTACCAAAATAGCTGTACAAGAAGCACAAGGCTGCAACAATTCCCCTATTCAGAGCTATAGAGAATCACTCTAAATCCTATTTAGGGGATAAGAATAAGTATCTGTATTGTACCTTCAGTGCAACCAAAGCTGATAGTGTCCACACCACATCTCTCTCCATGACAAGATAATCAAATCCATGGTATTATTTTTCATCAATCAACTTATCATATAAGTTTTCCAGCTCCTTTGTTACCATAAACAAATTATTGTGCACCTTAGCTCTTACAGAATTATTAACAAACAATAGATTCATTATGACATCCACACCATTTTGCAGGCCAGGATTAATTTCAAGCTCTCTTTCAATGACCCTTCTTAGCCAGTGTCTAGTGGCCTCTGCATAAAGCATCAGCATTTATCTTATTCTGGCTTGTCAGGTGACCATTTGCTTTTCCATCCTGGCTTATGATCCTCTAATTAGGGAGCTTGTTCTGAATTTGGAACTGCTATTACTGGAGAAAGAGAAGTCACTAATTGCTTTTTAATAAAAATGCCAGAGGAATGCAATAAGGCTAAAAAGGTCAGAGCATTTTATCATTTCTCAATCCCCAGAAGGATCAATAAATAGCTGTGAGTGGCCACTCTTCTGAAGCACTTTCTTCTAAAACACAATAACCACTGCAAAACAATAGAAAGTCATAGATTTTTTTCCTCCATTGGAGATGATAAGGAGGACACTTGATTGAATCCTTGTTCCCACAGCCTAGACATTCTGGTCATATAACCTACTTTTAAAAAGGGTTTGGTAGGTGAGTGAGTTTCTACATTTCTAGCTGTGCCCTTACAAACCATCACATCTGTCATGTCAAAAGCTAAGGCAATGCAATACCCGTGTTGAAGAAGTGTAGGAGGCCCTGAACACTTTTATTCCACCCTATCTGCTATAGTCCTAGTCCCAGCTGCCATAATCTGTCATCCTGATTGTGGTTCTCTCCCTGAACAAGTCTCTCTGACTTTACCTGTCGTTAAATGCAGAGTGCAAAAATGCCATCTCTAAAGTTGTCACCCTTCTGCTTTGAACCATTCCCTGGTTCTCCACTTCCTTCAGTGGAAAGCCCTAAATATGACATGCTATTTGAGGCCCTTCATGAACTTCCCCCATTGTAGCCTCATCTCTCATCACACTCCCTCTAGCCAGCAAGTGGTTTGGAATTCACTGAATACACTGTGCTCTTGCCCAACCCCAGAACCTTTGTACTCGCTACTTACCAGGTTGGAATACTCCTTCCCCCTCCCAGTACACTGGCCCTTCAAGTCTCTTTTCTGAACCTACTAAATTTTCCTTTTCTAGCTTATCTCAAGAGAAGTCTCCCTGCTCCTCCAAGACAGATGACTTTTTTTTTTTTTTTTTTTTTGATATAAAGTCTCTCTCTGTCATCCAGGCTGTAGTGCTGTAGTGGCATGATCTCGGGTCAAGGCAACCTCCACCTCCTGTGTTCAGGCAATTCTGCCTCAGCCTCTCGAGTAACTGGGATTACAGGTACACATCACCACGGCCGGCTAATTTTTTGTATTTTTAGTAGAGACGGGGTTTCACCATGTTGGCCAAGCTGGTCTCGAACTCCTGACCCCAAGTGATTCATCCACCTTGGCCTTCCAAAGTGCTGGGATCACAGGCGTGAGCCACTGCACCCGGCCTACCTTCTTTCTTCTATCTGTCTTTCTTCTTCTTTCTGTCTTCTTCTGACAACTTCTTTCTGCTTCTATCATAAAAACACACTGCATTAAAATGTCCCCTTTTTTCTTTAAGCCATAAATCCAACAAGACAATAATAAAAACTGTTTTCTTCAAAGTTTTATTCGTAACACCTAGCCAACTAACTGGTATACTGTATAAGATTTTTATTTGCTACGTAGAAAATTATTACAAGTTTAGCTGCTTCAAAAAACACACATTTATTATCTCAGAGTTTCAGCAAGGCAGAAATCCAGACTCAGTCTAGCTGGCTTCTCTGCTCGATTCTTACAAGACCGAAATCAAGGTGTCGGCTAAGCTGCATTATGATGTGGAACTTGCAGTCCTTTCCCAAGTTCATTCAGGTTTTTGGCAGAATTCACTCATTTGCAGTTGTAGCATTTGGGAACCTGGGTGCTTGTTTCCTTCCTGGCTGTCTGCTAGGGGTTGCTCTTAGCTCCTAGCGGCTGCCCTCAAGTTGTATCCACTTGGCACTCTCACAAGATGTATGTTTATTTCTTCCAAGCCAGCAGGAGAGTCCCCTCCCAGTCAGATATTATGGAGTGTTATGTATTAATAACATTATCATGGAGAATGACTATCCCTGCCACTTTTGCCACATAATGTAACCTAATCAAGTGAGTTACTATCCCTGATATTCACAGATCCACCAGAGCCCAAACTCAAGCAGAGGGCATTATAGGGGGCATATACACAAGGAACAGGTCTCTTGAGGCCATCTTATAATTCTGCCTAACACACACATGACTACTTAATAAACAACTACTAAATGCATTAATGATAAGAGAACTGACTTATCATTAATATAAAATACTTATTGTATTTGTTATTATAAAAATAATAACGCTAAAGTGTCATTATGATGGGTAAGTTCCTTGATCTCTGCCTCAATTTCTCTAATAAAAAATAATAGTAATAGGGCAAATAATAATTTCTCTTTTATATACCTAAAACGAATTATTGGAGAAATCACACAAAAATATTAATAGCTACTATTTATTGCCCACTACGTAATAGGCATCATGTTAATACTATCTCAAATAATCTTTAAAATGGCCTTGAAGGGATACTAGTATTATGTATGTTTCAGATGAGAAAATCAAGCCTGAGGGAAATTAAGCTGACCTTCCTGAAGTCATACTGTCAGAAGGGAGTGAGGCCAAGCATTGTACCCAGATTGGTTTGATTCCAAAGCACGTGTTATTAATCACTTATCTACTGTATTTGGACATCTAAAAAGGATATACTATATTATATGAAGATGATGATTTATTAGTATTGTGATTATTAATTTGAAAAAGGATTCATGTTACCAATTAAGGTACTCTTTAAGGCAGGAGTCAGTCTACTGTGCCCCATGGATAAAATCAGCTCTCTTGTCTGCTTATAGTACAGCCTATAAGCTAAGAATTATTTTTATACATGAACATTTATAATTAATTTGATGATGAGCAGCACTATTTTGAATCCCAATTAAGTGAAACCCTATCTCCCAAAGAAGAAATTTCATTATTCTCATTAGTAGATGTGTATAGTAAAAATGATACTTAATTATTAATATATTTTTAATTTATCAGACAAAAAAATGTGGATTTTCCATTCTTGTTATTTAAGTGCCTTTGTAATATCCTTGATTTTGGTGTTGGCCCCCAAAGCCTAAAACATTTACTACCTAAGTGACCCTTTACAGAAAAATTTTGCTGACCCCTCCTTTTAGGCAATTCAACCAGTAATAAGCATTGCCAGGCAGACTTATGTGTCTGACAAAGTCTTTCAAAATATGAAAGCAGCACAATGAAAATATCCCCTATCATAATAAAGACTGCTGTATAATTCTAGGACTACATGCTACAATGTGGCATAGGACACACCATCCCTTTCCAGACTACTCAAATTGGACTCAATTATTTTTGAGTAATTATCATAAACCCAAAACCAACAATTGGCCTTTTGATTCATTTTCTCAAGCACCAGAGTCACCTTTCTCTATGCAGACAGCATTGTTGCATAATCACTGAAACAGACACACAAAAGGCAACAGAGGTCGGCCCATTCATATTCACTAGTGAGAATTTCCTCTACATTGACAATGTACCAACCTTTCCCTGTGACCTCGGCAGATTCCTGAAACATAACACCTTTATCCTGACATTTACTGCATCATGTTGTCCCTCCCGACGTCAAAGCACAACAAAGGGGTCAGCTTCCAGTGTCAGAGTAAACAGCTGCCATAAATGGAGCTTGAAGGGTGACATCTAGCACTCTCATCCCACTCAAACTCTAGTCACCCAAACGTTTCATCCAGCTGATGGTGCCCACAATCTCTCATGTAACAATCATTTCTTTGTGCTAAAGTATTTTCTCTTCTTAGGTAGCAAATGTATCTGTGAGGTAGTTGTCAACATCTTATGATTTCTTGACTGAGAGCTTTGTTCACACCATTCTCACAGGAAGTTTTATGCATACTTCAAGACTCAGCTCAAAGACAAGCTTCTCCATTAAATTATCCCTAATTTCCTAAGGAAAAACATAATTGTCCAGCTTTTATATTGTACATTTTGGATGGAGAGCCACATATTATGTGTAGACTATAATTATTTATGTACATCATATTGCATATCACTAAAAAAAACTTCTATTGGTTTACCATAGCAACTGGGTTAAAATCTAGATTTCTTACCAGAACTCACAGGCCCCCCATGAAATGGCCCTGCACACCTCTTTGACCCCATCTGTCTAAGTCCACTTCATGGTTCTATGACAGAATACCACAGGGTGGGTAATACATAAAGATAAAAAAATGTATGTCTTACAATTCTGTAGGCTGGGAAGTGCAAGGTGAAGGGGTCCACATCTGATAAAGGCAGGCTCTGAGGGCAGAGCTCCAGCACACAGTTCTACTTTAATACTTCTTGAATACCCCATGTTTGCTCCTGCTTCCTGATGGTCACATTTGCTGCCTGTCCCTATGAGAACGCACTGCCCACAGATGTTTTACACAGCTGGCAAAAATTCACCTCTGCTGAGAGACCTTCTCTGACATGTTTTATTTTCTTTGTAGTGTCTCTCATTACCTGAAATAACCTGGTTTATTTATTGATTTAGGTATTTATTGTCTAACTCCCCAAAGAGAATGGAATCTTCATGAGAGAAGGCATTCTATTCATCCTGTGCACCACCGTATCCCTCTAGTTTTGTGCCCAGCCTATGGTTAATTTTTAAACAATCAACCAGTATCTTATTTTCAATGTTTTTATTGATTTTAAGCTCCTTCAAAGACAGAAATGTTATATTTTCTTTCTTATTTTTTGCATTCTCCACAGAGGAAAGGAGCAAACTGTATTATACCTAGTATATAATCTATAATTATGCCTTGATTGTTGACTATTAAAGTAATTAATTAGTCATAAACACTTTAAAGTACTTTACTAACATCTTTCTAACTTAGGTCATTCAAGAGTGAGAGAGTCATTTACTATTGGTTTGTCTAAAAACACAAGCCTGTGAGATCTTCTTACATTATTTTCCATAGGAGCAAGGCTTTCTTCTCTGAAAAATACATAGAACTTGTTATGCTCTTTTTATCTGATCTTTGCAAAAATAAACCAGTCCTTATTAAAGATATGTAGCTGAATATTTTCAGTGATTAAAAATATCACACAATTTTAGCAATACTTTCTATGTAGATAATTAGGATCTATGTATGAACACAAAACATTTTGAAGCAAAATCAAACTTGTGATTTAGAAAAAAATTGAAATACCCCTTCTACAAAATGCAGCATAGCATCCATTATTGAACTTATCAACACAGATTCTGCAAACCAGACTAGTCCAGTTTTTCTTCTTTTGGAATACTTTCATACCCAAAGGAGATATGGCAGTTGCCATAATTATTTTTCTCTCCAAAGCCATCCTTGGTACTCACTGAAGCTTGCAATCTTGTCTAAATGTGCTATCAGAAGTGGTGTAGAGATCGACTCTAACCACAACTTTCTTCAAGAAATTCTAACAATGAACTTGCTTGAAACTGTCAAAGTTATCTGCTCTTGACTGATAGAATTTTTTAATTGTTATACTCTGTGTATTTTTTTTTAGGGGAGGTCTCATACAGGTTTATATATTCTGTAAGAATAAAGAATAAGTGGCCGGGTGCGGTGGCTCATGCCTGTAATCCCAGCACTTTGGGAGGCCAAGGTGGGCGGATCACGAGGTCAGGAGATCGAGACCATCCTGGCTAATGCGGTGAAACCCCATCTCTACTAAAAATACAAACAATTAGCCAGACGTGGTGGCGGGCGCCTGTAGTCCCAGCTACTCGGGAGGCTGAGGCAGGAGAATGGCGAATGGCGTGAACCCAGGAGGCAGAGCTTGCAGTGAGCTGAGATCGTGCCACTGCACTCCAGCCTGGGCAACAAAGCGAGACTCCATCTCAAAAAAAAAAAAAAAAAGAAGAAAGAATGAGCAATATATATGTTTGCAAGCTCCACAAGGCCTAGGTGCTAATGAAGAGGAAAGAAGCATGGTGGAAAGAGGACAGTCCTGGACTTTGGACAGTTCTGGATCCAAAGCTGTGCTATGATCCTGACTGCCACGTGATCTGAGAAAATTTAATCAACTGCTCTTAATCTCTGTTTGTCCAATTATAAAAACCAAAGCTAATTATACTATACAGTTATAATGAAACGTTAACATAATAATAAATGATGAGAAACATTCCTTAACATAACCCAACTGATTTAACTACATTCCCCTCCATGACAATGTTTTATAGTGAATGAAGAGTTCTAATGGCCACACTGCTGTGTACTGAGTTGTTACTGAGATCTCAGGACTGTTCTAAGTATGTCACATGCTTCTGATACTGTACTTACTTTATTACACGTTATGTACCCATGTATGTGCTTATTCTCCATGAAACTTGGACTCCCAAAGGACAAAAACCATTATAAAGGCTTATAAAGGTTTATATAATAAAGAATTGTATGATATATAATAAATTATTTATTATATAATGAGTATAAACTATGTATTTATATAATAAAGAATTCATTTATTCTTCTCTGTTTCTAGCACAGTGAATGGAGTGAATCAATCACTATAATCACCGCCCTCTAGTCTCCTCAATGAATACATCTAGATTAATCATTGAAATTATGCCTAGGTCAGTGTATGTATACCATACTCCTTACTTGCAATAAGATTCTGTACTTTCATTTTCAGTGAGAAACAAGTTGTCATTTTTGTGACTTCTCTGTCAACCAATTTCAAGTATTTTTAAACCATGTATAACATTAGTAGAGAGGAGATAAATGGTAGAAAAAACGTTCTTTTCTAATGAGTCACTGGACTGGTGATCTGCTCTATGATGGTAAAAGGCACATTAGTGATTTACATTAAGTAGATATTTGCTGTTGTCTGTGGATTTAGGTTCAGAAATTATTCGTAAATGATATAAAAATGACCAGGGGAAGCCAAGAGAAGTATTAGTCATTTTGCCTAAGTCAGACCAAATCTATATGAAGAAATTATGAATCTAAAAATACCCACTCCATTACTGAGGATCCTAAACATTCACAGCCCTTAAGAAGATGGGTAGTCTGACACCACACAGATCTTCAAAATACTGGTAATCTGAGCTGAGCAGTATTGGGCAGAAACATGGACTGAAAGTTCTGTTTTAAGTAAATTATTTCATGATGAATATGCTCTTGAAGAGGCAGGTGAAAACTGAGTATATTCCTAATAGTGAGGAAAATTATTAAAGGAAGGCAGGAACAATTGGATATATGGGAGCTTATACAGTCTGAGAAAATAAAAAGAAACAAAGACCTTGGCAGAAACTGCAGGAGAGGAGGGCAGGGGCCATCTCCAGCATCAGTACAGGTCTATTGCACCTCTGAAGGCATGTTCAGGGTCCATTCTGCTTTCTTTTAAGGCCGCAACTATTAAAATCAATATAGGAGCAAATAAGTTTTTTTGAACTTGTCCAATATAGTGCCTGATTAAGCTAAATGACTGCTGCTTAAAAAGCATGGGGCCGGGCGCGGTGGCTCATGCCTGTAATCCCAGCACTTTGGGAGGCCGAGGCGGGCGGACCACGAGGTCAGGAGATCGAGACCACGGTGAAACCCCGTCTCTACTAAAAATACAAAAAATTGGCCGGGCGTGGTGGCGGGTGCCTGTAGTCCCAGCTACTCAGAGAGGCTGAGGCAGGAGAATGGCGTGAACCCGGGAGGCGGAGCTTGCAGTGAGCCCAGATCGCGCCACTGCACTCCAGCCTGGGTGACAGAGCGAGAGCCCGTCTCAAAAAAAATAAATAAATAAAAAATAAAAAAAATAAAGTGAGCAAGTAGAAAGGGAAAGTACAAGAGACAAGGAGTTTCCCTGGCCCCATTGCCTATAACCTCATCTTCTTGTTGGTTTCTCTCTTTTTGATTTATACCCACTTTTTAAAATGATGATCTCTACTCTAGGATGACGACGTTTCAGAAAGCTTTAACCCCAATTCTTTCTCAAGGAAACATTGAAGAGACATGGACTAACACACTGTTTTCCGCGTTCTTAGTACATTTTTTCTCTTACTGCTTTTATATGTTCCCCTCTTTTTCTTCAAAAATATAATTAAACTCCAATCTGCTTTGGAATTACTCTCTATTCCCTCAAGATTCAGTTATATACATAGTATTCATCTCTCTACCTTACTAATTACTGGGCCTTAATTCTTCCTTCAAGGAACATCTGAAGTATTTTCCTCCTTCATGGAATTTCTAGTTTATTGCAGCTCAGAGTTCTGCCTCTTCCATAATTTACACTATTTAATCACTTAGCAATAAGATTATATATTTTGTTATGTTTATAATATATACTATACGTAGTATACCTTTTATATATATTATTATACAATAAATAAGATTATATATTTCACAATATGATGTATTTTAATTTTTGTATTAAATTTTATGTTTTAATATAGCTACCATTTCATGTTTCTTATAGTTATATTTTCCAGCAAACAAAGGCTATGGATTCAATTCTTTGTGTTTCCCACAATAGGATGACCCATAGCTGTATTCAAAAACAGACACTAGGCCAGGCGTGGTGGCTCACGCCTCTAATCCCAGCACTTTGGGAGGCCGAGACGAGCAGGTCACGAGGTCAGGAGATGGAGACCATCCTCGCTAACACAGTGAAACCCTGTCTCCACTAAAAATACAAAATATTAGTCGGGCGTAGTGGCAGGCGCCTGTGGTCCCAGCTACTTGGGAGGCTGAGGCAGGACAATGGCATGAACCCGGGAGGAGGAGCTTGCAGTGAGCAGAGCTTGCGACACTGCACTCCAGCCTGGGCGAGAGAGCAAGAGTCCATCTAAAACCAATAACAACAACAACAACACACACACACAAACAAAAAAAAGGCACTAACTTAGTGATTTATAATTGGTTCACTTGTATTTAATCAGTTCCTATGTTCCTATGTTATTCTATATTATATCTAAATTGTTATCCAGGAAGATAAAGACGGAGCATATTAGTTGTGATTCTATCACTCAGAGCTCCTAAATCTCCATAAGCAGTATTGACTTACTGGTCATAGAGAACTAATATAGAAAATAACAGTGGGGGAAATTAAAGAAATTTAAAGCATGATAGAGGAGCCCACTGAAAAAGCGTTTTATTTTGCTTAGTGGTGATAAAGCTGTTTTGAAAGTAGAACATCAGTCTGACCAAGGAAAATAATTTAAATTCTAGTATCCACTTACTGATGAAAAAAAATACTGCTCATGTTTAGAGGCCATAGAAAATGAAATTATGCAGATTAAGTTAACCCCTTTAGACAACACCGGAGACCTTTCCCCCTGAGAACTGTTCTGCTAGCTTCAATAAATGTTTCTAGAATAAAGAAGGGTTAGCTATCAATAGTCTCTTAGATCTTAGGTGTGCTCAGCCTTCACAAGCACTTTCTAATACCTTTCTGAACATATGTTCCTCGCTTAAATGAGTCTAAATACATTAATTTTGAAAAATGTGTATCTAAATATGGAACAGATGGACACCTTGATGGTATCTTATGAGCAGCGACTTTTTAGCAGTTGCCTTCCTGTGACCCATGCTTTATCTTCTTCATCTAATTACATGCCAGCATGTGCAAAGTAGAAAGGTTGGTCAGTTTCAGAGAAAATACAAACATATTTACATATTCTTCCCTGTTTTTCTAGTTTCCCTACCCACCTACAGGCAGGTGCTATTAGGCTGGCAGTGGTATAAGGGAACATTGTTAGCACCATGACCTTGAACAAGTAATTAAATCTCATTTCATTCAATAAATGAGTTCCTCTTTGTGTCAGATATTGTGTTAGACTCTAAGGATGGGAAAATGAGCAAAGCATTGACCACATTTTCATTTGTACTTTTCTGTTTATGGAGGAACATAACTGAACAACAGGCAACTAAAATTTCCAACTCTGTTTCATTGCTGTTTTCAATAAACATAAAAAGCATCTCAGTAAACTGTAAAACATTATACAACCATTCATATCATTGTAGCTCATTCCATAAACACACGTAATTTTCCATATTCAGAATATCTTGGACACAAAGGCCTAAATTGTCAAAGAAGTTTCTGGTTAACAAATGAACTTTTGCTTGAGATTGAAAAGATAAAGATCAAATAGAATCTCATCTAAATTATCACACTCACTAGTAAGTTCTCCATTCCCAGTGTAATTTTAGCATGAATAATTCACTTTTAGATAAGATTCTCTGCCTTGTTTACAAATGTCATAACATAAAAATCTGCACAATAGATTGTATAATTCCAAATATTATCTGCCTCTCTTTCTGGGATAATTATACTTCCCTGCTTCACGGATATCAGGCTCGGTTCTTAACTTGTTTTGGCCAATAAAATGTCAGCAGAAGCGACGTATGCCTCTTCTAAAGCAAGCATTTAAGAGTCATTGTGCATTCCATCACCTTATTTTTCCCTCTATCAAAACACCGTATCATCCAGGTCAACATATAAAATACAGATAAATTAGTAGAATTAGTAAGCGAATTGAAGAAAGCTGCTTTATAATCAACCAATATAAAAATTCATCACATTTCTAGATACCAACAACACAATGTGAGAAAACTAAATTTATTTTTAAAAAGATGTCTCCAAACTCAGTGAGAAAGCTTTCAACAGTAAGAATATATAAGATTTTTAAAAATGTTTTACAAATGCCCTTTTTACAAGTTAAAGATGTTCTCTTCCCTTCTATTTCTAGTTTGTTAAGAATTTTTTGTTATTTTTATCAAGTGCCTTTTCTGCATATATTAAGATAAATTATATAATTTTCTCCTTCATTCTGTTAATGCAATAGTTACGTTGATTTTAAGATGTTAAGCCAATCAGCTGAAAGCCATATGAAGAATAGACTATTATTATCCCTGTTTCATAGAGGAAGAAACTGTGACACAGAGATGACAATATCTTGTCCAAGGTCACAGAGCTGGCAAGTAGTGGAGCCAGAATTTGAACCCAAACACCCTGGTTCTAGAGATGCTACACCTATCCATGGAGTTTACTTCCAATTATCACCCTGGCACCTCATCAACTGTTATTAGATTATAAGAAGGATGATAAAACTATTATGTCTGTAATAGCTTTTATGTACATAAAGCAATCACAGAAACCTATGGATAAACCTGAAAGAATCATGAACTGTAGCAAAGCATTCACCACATTTTCATTTGTATTTTTCTGTTTATTGGGGAGCATAACTGAGTAACAGGAAAATTGATTAATATAGATCTGAGATCTATAATCCTGAGATCTATAAATCTGGAGACTTTATTTCTTATAAAGGATTACAGACTACAAGGTGGCTTTCCTGACAGGCTGAGAAGCATAACTTTTGGTAGAGCCCAGAAACAGGCACTTTGGAGGAGGATGGGTTGCGGCAGGAGCTTTACAATGAACAGGTTGGCTAAACATACATATTCAACAGGTTATTGGAAGAGCTATGAATGTCCATGAACTAGGGTGGGGGGGTCATGCACATGCATGGTAAGCAAACGTGAATGTTACGTGTCCCATGTTCACTTTGGGGTGGGGACTTAACATTTAAATGCATTACAATTAGGTTCTACATGTAAAAAGGCATTACAATTAGGTTCTACATGTAAAACGGCAAAGCAGGGACATGAAAAAAGTACACAGCCTCTGTGAATTGGCCAGAAGCAGTCCACGGTCATGGTCTGTTGTCAGGAAAAAGTTACAGAAATCAGCCTCTTGTCCAATCAAAGCTACAGTTATGGCTTGTGGACCAGGGAAGCTGTTAGTCAGCATTTGATGGTGGATGAGCCACAATGCCTCAACATTACTTATCTCAAGGGCAGTGCTTGTTTAGCTGCTAGAAAAAAAAACAACAAAAAAACCCTGTGGCAATTAAAACATAGTTTATTCTTTAAGTGTAGGGGCGCATGACTTAACCCTTGCCTGGCATGGCATTAGGTCTTATTTATCATTTAGAATCTTATTGCCAAAAAGAGTCAATTCTGTCAGTCTTACGGTCTCTATTTTAACATTAATGCTGGTTGGGAACTCAGTTTTTAAGGTTTCTCTGGAGTCCCTTTGGCCAAAAGGGTGTTTGTTTAATTGTTTGAGGGGCTTAGAATTTTAATTCTCATAACATACAGTAAGAGTCCTACATCAATTGAAAAACTGGAAGATCTCTAAACAGAAAAACTAATCATATTATAGTCTTACTTCTTGATGTGATTTGGATCCACGTCCCGCCCAAATCATGTCGAATTGTAATCCTCCATGTTGAAGGTGGGCCCTGGTGGGAGGTGACTGGATCATGGGGGCAGAGTTCTCATGAATAGTTTAGCACCATCACCCTTGGTCGCAATAGTGAGTGAGTTCTCATGAGATCCGTTTATTCAGAAGTGTGTGGCACTTCCTCTCTCTCTCTCTCTTCCTCCTTCTCCAGCCGTGTAAGAATATCTGCTTCCCCTTAGCCTTCTGCTATAATTGAAAGTCTCCTGAGGTGAGGCCTTCCCAGAAGTCACTATGCTCCCTATACAGCCTGCAGAAATGTGAGCCAATTAGACTTCTTTTCTTTATAAATTATCCATTTCAGGTATTTCTCTGTCCCAGGTATTTCTTTATAGCAATGAGAGAACAGACTAATACATCTCCATAGATATCTTAGTTGAGATGTTAAGAAGCTATTGAATTATTTGAATTTGCGATATGTTGGAATGGAAAATGCTCTAAATGACTATGAAGGGTACAACATTGATGTGTTAGTTATTTATTGCTGTGTAAAAAAATTACTTTAAAATTGGTGTCTTAAAACAACAAGCACTTATTATCTAATGGCTTTTAATGGGTCAGGAATTTGGGAGAGGACTAGTCCAATAATTTGGTTCAGGGTCTCTCATGAGTTTGGGGTCCGATCTCAGCTAGGATGGCAATCATCTAAAGACTTGCCTGGGGCTGAATGATTTGCTTCTAAGATGACTGGTTGATAGGAGGCCTCAGTTCCTGACTATATGAACTTCATAGGACTGCTTGAGTAATCTCACTGCCAGGCAGTTGGTTTTCTCCAAAGTGATCCAACATAAAGAACAATAAAGATAGAAACCACTATGCTTTTCTGTATATCACAAATTCTGATTTATATTTTTCTGCAATGCAGTTTTTTCTGCACATCCATCTCTGTACTTCATAACTTTTGCTTTATTCTATTCATTAGAAGCATCATTAACTCCAGCCTGTACTCAAGGGACACTCCATTTCTTGAAGGGACAATTAACAAAGAACTTGCAGGCATACTTTTAAAACCCCATAGTTGGCAAATGTTTTTAAATTGAAAGATAACTCATTTGTTTTCGCCTTCTCCACTCATTCCCATTATTATCATTGAGAAATCTGTACCTTGATCATTCATAAGAAAATACTAAGCTTTTAGAAGCTTAATATCACTTTGTTTCTTGTAGCTGATATTTTTAAAAGATTATGGAAGAAAGGAAACTTGGATAGATTTAGGAGTTAGCATAGAATGTAGCCCATTGTTCAAATCAAGAATTGGGGATATTGGTTCTCTATTTCCTTCTTAGTCTAAACTTATCTTTTTCTCAAGGATAACTGACTTATTTATTCATTTTATTATTTATTCATTCATTTTTATCATTTGTAAGTTTAATTATTTAAATTGGTTTTATACAATAGCTATGTGACTTTTTGTTTGTTTTTAAGACAGGTTTTCACTCTGTCACCCAGGCTGGAGTGCAGTGGCACGATCACGGCTCACCGCAGCCTCAAACTCCTGAGGTCATGTAATCCTGCCACCTCAGCCTCAAGAGTAATTGAGACCACAGGTGCACACTACCACACCCAGCTATTTTTTAAAAAATTTTTTTGTAGAGACGGGGTCTTGGCCTATTGCCTAGGCTGGTCTCAAACTCCTGGGCTCAAGCAATCCTCCCACCTCGACCTCCCAAAATGCTGAGATTACAGGAGTGAGCCACCACACCTGGCCATTTTTTTTTATTTTATTTTAAAAAAGAAAGATCCACTTTTTATTAACCACTGCAAATGTACACTTTTCCCAAATTCAACCTAACCTTGAGGTAAGTTGCTTGTATCAGTTGGGAAGTCTTATTCTTACTGCAGAAAAATATCCATTTTTCAAACTAAAAACTATTTTTCAAAGAGATATTGTATTGGAAAAAAAGGAAAATGACAATTTTCCACCTGTGAAAATGACCTGTCATTGGCATGAAGAGATATGATATTTGAGCAGAAAACATTTATTTCAACACTTTCCCCAGGTTGAGAAAATTTTCTTCTATCTTATCCTTTAAACACTTAATCCACATCAAGGACTTTAGGCAGCTAGGATAAAATCTCTAGTCTGTATGTCCTTGACTTGTTTTCAGATATTCAGACCACTTCTCATTGTTGAAATTAGCTTTCTTACTGTTTATAGTGCCTTTTCTCACTACAGAGGTGAAGTTGAAATTCTCAAAGAAACGTTAAAACACATAGCCATACACAATGTAAAAGAATGTTTCTTGACAAATCCTAAATTAAAAATTTTGTGACTTGATAAATATTTTAATATTAAATAAATCTAGTCATAAGAAAATGTGAATGGTATATCATGATCAAAAAAGATGACAAGGATGAATACCCAGCTTGCTTAGTTTTCAGAATTTTAATTCAAATTGAACCTACTTGGTGGTCAATGTTTAGGACAAAATTAAAAAAAGACCCAAAATCTAAGTAATTAAAGAAAAATACCTGTCATTCTCTCCCTTTGCATTGTGGCTTAAGGAAAAAAGTAGCCTAGTTTCATTGTGGCAAGCATAAAGAAGAGATCATTGGTATGAATTTTTGAAGTGTCACAGAAGCATCTTAGACAGAAAAACAAACATTTTTCTATTCTAGAGTATCTTTATTGGTCACTGCATTCTAATCTTGAAAGTAATGGAATGAAATCAGCATCACATTTCTTCCATCATTCACCTTTGCCTCTGAGCAACTAACCTCTATGAGATGCTACTTTAAATACAGAAAGCTTTAGAGAAGATGCTCCTTGGCTAAGCACATAATAACGTAACTGGACTTCTAGCTAACCACCCTATCAGATGCCCAAAATATAAAAACACAAGATTCGCATATAGATCACATTTGTCTTAGATGAGACCTTTAGGCAGTCTACATAGTGCATTGCGACGGCCTCAACAACGGCCCTGCTGCCCCCTAGAGTGCACTTGCTGAATTCCTTGGAGAATGTTTTTGTTCACAAAGTTTTTAGGGTAAGATGAGATTCTACTGGCATTTAATGGACAAGAGCTAGAGAAACTTACCTTTCTGAAATTCACCTTAAAATCTCATACAAGGAAGAACACTGAATCACCCCACATGGCTTTTGAATGCCCTAAACAGTCGTAAGTGAAAAACCTGCTTATAATTATCAAAGTCCAGGATCTAACGCTATATTGCATAGGCATAAAACATCTTTTGCAAAGTTTCAATACACACTGCATTTTACAGGACCGTAACTCATTGTAAATCAAGAGAAAAATTCTACCTTGCTATCTTCAGGAATGTATCAAGAGTTTCTCCTTTGGAAAGTGTCTTTGAGTGTGATGTGGCTCATGGTATTCTAGCTGTCTGTACAAGGAATCTGTCAGCATGCATGTGCCGCTGTGGCATTCAGTGATTCTAAGGTTAATTACAGGTACAAGCGGCTGGCTGTTTCAAGATATCTTCTAATGTGATCCAACTGAATATTTAAATATCAAAGAAATAAATAATGTGCTGGTTATTATTTTTAGTTTAAGTTATTTCCTTTCATTTTTAATTTTATTACATTTAGGGGTATCTTTTTACTTTTGTTGAAATTTATTACATTATGAAGAGAATTTATTTCAGAATAGCACAGAGGCTGTTTCAAAATAGTTGTTATTAAAAAATAAAGTCGAATCACGGAATGAAAACGACTGGTGAAGAAATTAGAATTTCATAGTCTACTGCTGTTTTTTCTGACGTACTGGCATATTTATTAACTGTAATTTGATCTCAACATAATCAGTTTCTCATTCTGTCACCTCTCTCTCTCTCTCTCCCCTAAAACTCCTAAAGCAATTCCTTCTTTTTCCTTTATCTTTGCTAACTTAAAATCATCTATTTTTTAAAAACTGTATTTCTATAATATGGAGATATATATATATTTTTTTTTTTAGATGGAGTCTCACTGTGTTGCCCAGGCTGGAGTGCACTGCCATGATCTCGGCTCACTGCAACCTCTGCCACCCGAGTTCAAGTGATTCTCAACCTCCTGAGTAGCTGGGATTACAGGCACCTGCCACCACGCCCGGCTAATTTTTGTATTTTTAGGAGAGACGGGGTTTCGCCATGTTGGTTAGGATGATCTTGAACTTCTGACCTCAGGTGATCCACCCATGTCGGCCTCCCAAAGTGCTTGGATTACAGGCGTGAGCCACCGTGCCCAGCCTATTTCTATAATACATGTTTCTATAATATAGAAATACAGGGATGTAGGAATACATACACACATACCTATCTGTGTGTATATGTGTGTGTGTGTGTATATATGTACGTGTGTGTGTATATATGTGTGTGTGTGTGTATACATATTTTTACAAATACTCTTACCCAGCAAGGGCTAATGGTCAATTTTTTATTCCAAAATCCTTCCACTCAAGGTACTTAAAGAACAAATATAAAAAACTTCTTCAGTTTGTGGCCAGATTGTTGCTGGAGCCCATTTTTCCCAGTCATCAGTTAAATAATAAACTCTGTCTGGTACTCAGGAAACCAACAATGAGAAGCTAAATTTGTGCCTCCTAACAGATGTTTTCAGCCGGGAAAGCACTGATGCACTTCATGCAATCTTTTTCAGAACAAATCACAAACTTTTTTCAAACTCTGATCCATAGTCACAGGCTCAGTTACTAAAATGTGAAGGAAAACAAAGGCAAAAATAAAGCTCATTCTACAGGTAATGCTTCGTGACACAAGCTATAAGCAGTGAGGAAAACAGAGTATCAGCTATCTGTTTTCCATTCATCAGTGAGTTGTGATTTGCTTTTAATTCAGGCAGATTTGTTGAGTACATACTAAATAAGAAACAGACACAGTCTATAGAAATGGCTTAGGACAGCATTGTCAATATTAAACTCTTTAAGAATTCAAAGCACAGTCAATAGCATATGCAGCACTTTAAGTCTCAAAAATAAAGACAGACAAAAAGATAAGATTTTATGGGTACTGCTAGAGTCCAGACTCTTTTTTTAACTGAGGAGAAGTTGGCCATGTTGTCTGGTAACATCTAACAGGTCCAGTGGTGCAGATCCCCAAAGTCTAATTCCAGCAATGAAATCATTTCTTTCCTAGTCTGTATTTCCCCACAGAGTTCAACCACAGTGTTCTATCAATAAAATGGCCTGCAAGAAACACTGTTCACCTCTCAAGCACTGAACTAGAACAAATATTTATGTGGCGATATGGCCTGCAAATTTCAGCTGGTAAAATAAACGACAGAAAAATACCTACAATGAGTTTATTGCAAGCATCTGGGGATTTAAAAGCATTTTTTAGAAATTACTTCATCAATCTTCAAAAAATCCTTAAAGACTGCCCATTTTGTAGAAAGGTAAAGTAAAACATACAGAAACAGAAGCTGGACTACAATGGGTATAGAAAAAGTTCGCATAATTTTGTCAGTTTTGAATCAAGAATCTTTACAATCCTTGAGAATCAGACTAGAGGGACTTGGGTCTGTCTTCATCGGTCATATTTTCTGGTACATCTGATATGACTACATTTATATTAGCAACTCATGGAGACTTTAAAGAGGGTTCTAATAAAGTCTCTTAAGATATGCTTTAATACTACCTGTCAAGTAAAAATTGTTTCACATCACATCTTTCTAAATAGGTCATGAAATTCTGTGCCTCTTGAGCAGTTTGGGGTATACATTTTATGTGTCCTGTTGGAATGTGGTAGAATATGAAAACAAAGGGGGTAACCATATATTAATTTATGCAAACTACCAATGTGTCAATTTTATCTTTTCTTTCCAAGTACTTTGTGCCCATTATGTAGATAAAGAGGAAAGGTCAAGAGAGGTAATGGGGCAAAGCAGTAGGAAGGTGGACTTTGAAAGCACATCTGGTTACAAGATCCATTTTCAGTGTCATCTCACGGCCCTGGGAAAGTACCACAGGAAAGTTTCTGTGTTAACTTACCAAGATCTCCAGCCCTACAATGAGAGTCCATTTGAGCCATGTTTACACCAGTCACTTACAAAATAGGTGGGAAAAGTGTTTTTGTTGAAAATTGCAAGCAAAGAAGAAAATGAAAACACTTCCCCATTTCCCCATCCACCCTCACACCCATGGTCTTGGCCAGGCTGGATGTCTTCCCAACCCACCCGGGGGATAAGTTCACTATGTGGCTCTTCCCTTTACTATCCTAAGACAGACAGCATAATAGGGTTGTGTGGCCGGGTCTCAAATATCAGGAGTGGGGTTAACTTATTTCTGGTGTAGTTTCTCCAATTGCTGTATCTAACGGTTATATCTCCTTGGCTTATTTTCTCTAAGGTTTAATCAGAAGATTGAGAGTGGAGTGAAAGACTAATCACTTTTGGCTTACCTTCTTAATTTTATCTAATGAGACTATATTTGGCAAAGTCTGACATCAAAAAAATTCTTGTTAGATCTAGCTAGCTAAAGTTATCTCTACTTTATTACATATTTCAAATCAAAATACACACCTAACTATAAATAGATCAGTATTCTTTGATATTTTTCCAAAAGAAATAAACATAAGATTCTGTGGAAAATTATTCCTGTATTATTTTCCTCTTTCCTTATGGGCTGTCTGTTCCCAAGGAGAAGGATAACCACAAATACATCTTTAAGATACGTACTATACTGTATTGCAAGTAATCTCTGAGTTTCGGTTTCTTCACTTGTGAAATGGGGAGAATGATACTTCATAGGGTTCCTGTGAGGACTGAGTCAATGAATGTACAGTACTAAGTACAGGGATGGACAAGACAGAGAACACTCAATGTTTTTACCATCGCCATGTGCTCTCATCAGATCACTCTGCTGAACACATTCATTTTCACCTCCAGATCTATTTCCGCCTTTCTATATCCTGCCTTTGCCCTTGGAGGTTGACCTTGTCTCCTGGCTTCAGGTTTGGGTCCACTAACAAAGAACTCCATAAAGGGGCTGGGGGAAGGCTACCCTGCATCTTCCTCACACCATTGAAAATAAACCCTTCTGAATAATTCTAATTTGAGTGTACCACCTGTTTTCTAATGAAACCATGAGTTATAAATTCATTTTTATAAGCATTATCTTCATCAAAAAGTTTAACATTATAAAATAAAAATTTTATACATAATTACCTAAGTTTATAAGGTTATATCCACACATGTCATTTGAAGGAAGATTCAAACTGGATAAAATTTGCTTCTATTCAGTCTCAATTATCACGTAAGTCTAAATTACAGTTTCAGCCAAGCAAGAAATAAAGGTACTTTAGCTGATGTTCAAGAAGGATATGGTTTTCATAAATGTTGAAGATGAGATTTAATATAAGCCTTTACTCTGATGAGCATTCTTTCTTAATGGCTTCTTTTAAAATGACTAATTTCACTATTTCCATTGTTCATTTTTGATGTTTAAAACAATGACAATTCATTCCTTTTGCATCCCATTCAAAATATTGATACCACACAACTTCTAAAAGTTCCAGGGTTTTTTGTTCTTTTAGTTTCAGAATTTTTTTATTTGCTATACTACTTTTCTAACATTTATCTGTTGATACTATTATCTGTATCTTGTCTGACAAGAATAACAGTCCTGGATGAGCAATCAAAAGACTTAATTTCCGGCTCTGACTCTTCTAGTTTGTTGTCTGCTGTTACATAGATGTGGTTCTTAATGTGGCTTTCCTACCACCCTGTGCCTAAATGTCCTCATTTGCTAAAGAAGAATATTTTATGACATGCTTACCTCCTTGGATTGTTTTAAAAATCAATACAAGAAAATATAGGTAAAAGTACTTTGTAATACTTAAAATTATATACAAATGTGAGGACTTTTAACATATATATCATCAAATGAAGATATTCTACTTTATTTGTGTGAGAAAAATAACTGAAATGTCCTTTGTTTCAAAGCACATTGATACAATTTCAGGTATCTGAATTAACAGAAAAAATAATCCAAGCACATGTAACTGACAGAATTTTTGTGGGAATTGCTCAGTTCATCTCTACAAAGAGGTTTGTTGGGAGTTATCTATTACTCTGAGTAAATTTTCTCAGTTCCTCTTTCCATGTTCTCATTGCTTCCAAGACAAAACACAAGATGGTATAGATAGGTTGTTCTGAAAGATTAGAAAAAATTTTAAAACATGGTAGTTCAATGGACAAGAGCTAAGAATATTTTACTGTACCATTTTTCTACCCGAATCTATAACTGGGTGTATAGTGTATTCCAATAGAGAATCAGAGAAAAGTGAGTAAAATACTGTCTAATCTGTTTGAAAGGAATACCTAAGGTTGAGTAATTTATAAAGAAAAGAGGCTCACAGTTCTGCAGACTCTGCTTCTGGTGAGGGCTTCAGGAAGCTTCCTCTCATAGCAGAAGGGGAAGGGGAATTGATATTACATGGCAAGAAAGGAGGAAAGAGAGAGAGAAGGGAGGTGCCAGACTCTTTAACAATCAGCTGTCACTCCATGAAGGGTCTGCCCACATGACCTAAACTCCTCCCAGTAGGTCCCACCCCCAACACTGGGATCAAATTTTAACATGAGATTTGGAAGGGACAAATATCCAAACTACATCAAATACCAAGAGAAGAATGTCCCCAATTTTGTCCTTGAATGGAACATAAGACCCTGTTCATATACAAAATGAATATTTACAAGTTCAGAAATGCATGAACATATATATTTAGCTTGATATCACTAGAAATATATATGCTATTAACTTCTTTAAGCCTCCTTTTCCTCATTCATTCAAAATAAAAGCATTCATCGCAGACCTACCTACTAGAACTGCCTTAAGAGCTACAAATTCTGTGGTAAATTTTTATTTTATAAAGTCCTTAGACATGTGAAGACTGCATTCTAGTAGTGGAAAACAGAAAATAAACTAATGAATCGAAAAGGTAAGTTTAGATAATGCTTAGGCCTGTGAAGAAACATTGAGGTGATGTGATCAACAGTGCCTGGCTAAAGGGATTAATTAAAATTGGATGGCAGTCTAGGAAAACCTCTCTAAGGAAGTAACATTTGACTTGAGATGGGCATGAAAAGATAGAGCAAACCAAGGAAGGATCTAGAGGCAGAAGATTCCAGGATGAGGAAAAAACAAACAAAAAGGGCGAAAAGCCTGGAGGCAGGGCTAAACTTAGCATGCCTGCGGATATAAGGCTAATATGAATAAAGAAGAATGTGCTATAGGAGATAAGAAAAGTAGTCATGGGAAAGTCCATGGAAGGCCCTGCGAGCCATGGTAAGGGCTTTGCATATTAAGTAAAAAGATAAGCCAGTAAAATATTCTCAGGAAATAAGTGACACCCATTCCATCATGCAATATTCATTTAGAACCATCAATATACCAGGAATTCATCTAAGCTGAAGATTTTGTAACTATAGGCAAAAATTCCTGTCCTGATCTATGGGGATGTCCTTCTAGCTGCTGTGGAAAGGATTTACATGGGAACAGTATTGGAAGCTGTTGAAGCTTACAGTAGTCATTCAAGCAAGAGAAGGTGATGGTTTATCTAGGGTAGCAACAGGGGTAACAATTTTATTTAATCATAGGTTTCCTGGGAGCATGACATCCTTTAACATTATGCTGCCAGATAGTAAACGTCCCCAAAATTATAACTTTTATTATTACAGAACAGCAAAGGGGATAACTCCAAATTTCACTGATAGTAGGGGTACAAAACTACCACCATTCATTAGTTCCAGAAGAGAGGAACAGAAGCTGCAAATAATGGCTATTTATTAACAGTAACTGGCACAGCTAAGATAAGGGTAGGAACTGACAACGGGAAGTCTTCACATTTGAACAGTGATGCCTCAGCACCATTTATTTTTCTCCGAATGAGAGAAAAACACAGAGTGGAGGAACGGAAAAGGATATAAAGGTTGGAGTGGTGTGATTAATAATAGCATCCCAAAGGTCGATTCATACATTTATTGAGGACATTGAGGAAATTACATAATCAATTCCAAATTGTTGTTTAATAAGATACTAGTTAGGATTTTTTTTATCTCTTCAATAGAAAGATACAGATATAGACACAAATATGTGTACATATACACACATGAATATATGTGTGTTTATTATTTTGCTGAAACATTCCAAGTAAACTGCAGATACCCCACCACTGCCCTCAAATGCTTTAGCATAGATACCCTAAGACTAGAGACATGTGCCCACAATACTATTATCAAACAAAATTTACTAATATAATTAATGCATAGTCCATATTAAATTTCACCCTGTTATCCCAAAAGGGATTTTAAGGAGTTTTTTAAATCCAACATCCAGTTAAAATTTCACATGATATTTGCTTGTTAAATTTCTTTTAGCTTAAGCTGACAATTCTCTTTGAATAAATTATGACATTGAAGGTTGCAAAATGCTGGTTTTTAGGTATGTCATTTCTTCTATACTTATTTGCTGGTTTTTAAATGATGTTTTTTATAAAAACATTGCAAATACATTTTAAATATCAAGAAAATCAAAAGAAATTCATATGACTAACTTTTCTATTAAACAGGGAAGATTCCTGTGCTGAGTATTTGTTAGTTTTGCCGGCCCAGTATGTTCTCTCTCTCTCTCTCTCTCTCTCTCGCTCTCTCTGTGTGTGTGTGTGTGTGTGTATGTTTTGTTTTTGTTTTTGTTTGCATCATTTCAGATAGCAAAAACTTAATTTACTTTTCTTTTCTGGGATCCTTACCATCCTGTTCATCTGTTCATGTGGTTTGGAGAGGAGGGGAATTTCCCTCCTTTCTTTTTCCTTTTTTGAGACACGGTCGCGTTCTATTGCCCCAGCTAGAGTGCAGTGGCACGATCTTCGCTCACTTCAACCTCGGCCTCCCAGGTTCATGTGATTCTCCTGCCTCAGCCTCCCAAGTAGCTGGGATTACAGATGTACACTACCACATCTGGCTAATTTTTGTATTTTAGTACAGATGGGGTTTCGCCACCTTGGCCAGGGTGGTCTCTAACTTCTGATCTCAAATGATCTGCCTGCTTCCGCCTCCCAAAGTGCTGGGATTATAGGCTTCAGTTACTGCACCAGCCCCCTCCTTTCAACTTTTAAGGATAGAGACATAACCCATGAATGACCAATTAGAGAATTCTGTATCCATGTCCACAGAACAGGGATTGGCACACGACCCAAGTGAGGTAAAGGGTTTTGTGGGAACTATTAGAAAGGAGATGTTATCTTTCTCTGGCACTGTTAAATGCAGAATAAGTAAGTCTGGAATTATAAATAAATAATTCATAATTACTGAATGAGACCAGCTGATCTGAAAAAGAAGCAAAGGAAAGCATTATCAAGGCAAGAGATGGACAAAGAAAAGTTGAGGATTGAGGTCATCAGTCAAACCCTTGGACCCAACCACTCCTGCAGCTGGTCTACCTCCAGATCTTCAGCCAAGTTAAGCAGTAAATTCCCTTTACAGTAAAAAAAAAAAAAAAAAAAAAAAAAAACACACACAACAACAAAAAAAAACACATTGAGTTGGGTTTCTGTCTTTTGCACCTAAATCACCCAGCTAATAATACTCTTCTTAATCTTTATAAACTTTAGACTAAGTTAGGCCTTTGACCCAGTCTCTTCGATTCATAGATTAAAAAGTTCAGCTCCAGAGAAATTCTGAAAATGCAGAGACTGCACAGCTAGTTAGTTGCAGAACCACAAACAAAAATCAAGTTTTTAGACTCTCTGTTTAGTGTTCTCTTCTACCCTTTGTCATTTGGCTTCAAGTTATATTTTGTGTGTGAATCATAAGAGTTATGCACTGATGAATTACATTTTGCCAACATTTGTGTAGGCAAATCAAATAAACCAGAAAACAAAAATTTTCTTCTGAAAATAGTAGACCTAGCATTTTCTTCGAGCTTAATAACTCCTATCATTATTGAAATCTTTAATATCTTAGCAACAGCCAAATTCAAAATCCTCCAATGAAGGAAAACATAAACTTTGCTACAGTGTAATTCACGCCATTGAATTTCTATAGAAAGCAAATCACCTTATAATACATTGACTATTATATTTTCTATTATTGCTGTCTGCAAATATATTCTATTTTATGGGGAAATGTAATGTAATGAAATGTCATGTTATTAGCTATTAACAATATAACTGATTCAGATATTTGCTACTTTAAAAAGAAGAAAAATTGAGTACATTTGAAAGTTCTATGTGATACTACTTTTTAAAAATCTGTGATTATTACAATTTTAATTCCTCCAATATATTATATATCTTTTTTTAACCTAAGTCACTTATTTGAAATATTGATTTTGTACATCTTGTAGTCATTTTCCTTTAATTTCCCTAAAATCATTGGAATAAAAACATAATATCTGAAACAATCACACATACTCCAGCAATCGGGAAATCCAGTATTTATGTCAGACTCAAGAAATAACACCATTGAGGCCGGGTGCCGTGGCTCACGCTTGTAATCCCAGCACTTTGGGAGGCCGAGGCGGGTGGATCGCGAGGTCAGGAGATCGAGACCACGGTGAAACCCCGTCTCTACTAAAAATACAAAAAAAAAAAAAAATTAGCCGAGCATGGTGGCGGGCGCCTGTAGTCCCAGCTACTCAGAGAGGCTGAGGCAGGAGAATGGTGTGAACCCGGGAGGCGGAGCTTGCAGTGAGCCAAGATTGCGCCACTGCACTCCAGCCTGGGTGACAGAGCGAGACTTCCTCTCAAAAAAAAAAAAAAAAAACACCATTCCTTTCTGCCTGCACTAGGGAGCAATATGAAAATGGTCATTTATTTTGTTTTGTCATTTTCCTGAGCAGGGTACCCACAGGATACTTAAATAGTTGCTTTCCTTTTTTGCCATCTCTCCGGGTTAACAACAAAAATATATTCAGCTACCAAGAAACTAAATAGGTTATTTATTTTTCACTTGTCAAATCTATATTTCCAAATATCCCCTGAGCCAGATTTGTGGAGGAGTAAAGGTAGGGTGGAAGATATTTTATACATATTTAATTTGTTATTCTAAAGAAGTATAGTTCTTTTTTCTGTTAGTTTTGTTGGGCCTCTACGGTGTCAGCAATAATGGCATAATCGTGCTTTGAATGCTTTCTATGGAATTCCACAGGTTCAAATGTCTAAGTTGAGTGCCTTTAATTTTCCAGCAGGAGATTGTAGCATATTGGTTGATCTATACAATAAAAATTATCTACAGTTCTTTCCACTGCTCCCCACCCCAAATCACACTACACATATAACGTCTACACAGATGACAGATTGCTAGAACAAGACCTGACCAACTCTCCTTTATTTTAGGGTTTTTTTTTTAATCTTTGATTAAAGCTGAATACCGAGAACATTTTTATCTAGCAGAAAAGTAGTATTAGAATATCTGAAGGATAATAACTTCAGCTTAATTAGATACTTTTTGTTACACAATCATCAATAGCTCCATGTCAGTTTTATTTCTTGCCCGCTTTCAGTATAAGCTAACTTCCGTACCTGTTGTAATGCTGCTTCTCTTGCTTATTTCTAGTCTCAGTTTGGTATTTCTTTTTTCTTTCTTTCTTTCTTTTTTTTTCTTTTTGTGATGGAATCTCGTTCTGTCACCCAGGCTAGAGTGCAGTGGCACAATCTCAGCTCACTGCAACCTCCGCCTCCTGAGTTCAATTAATTCTCTTGTCTCAGCCTCCCGAGTAGCTGGGACAACAGGTGCATGCCACCATGCCTGGGTAATTTTTGTATTTGTTTAGTAGATACCAGGTTTCACCATATTGGTCAGGCTGGTCTCGAACTCCTGACCTCAGGTGATCCATCCAACTCGGCCTCCAAAATCAGTTTGATGTTTCAATAGTCAGCAACTACATGAAGGGAAAGGAGGTAGCTGTTATATTCTTTCTGATGAATAACATCTTAATCATATGTTAATGCATGAAAGAAAATGGGAACTCTGACGATGCCAAATTTATCAAACCAAAAAAAATCCATCAGCTACCTGCAATTTAAAAGGTGTGTTCCACTAATGGATATTTACGGCTAGACATTCTGACAATGTTCACCCTGAGAACTTCAAATGTCTTAGATAAAATATCTTTAAAGCATTCTTTAAAGTACATTTATTGGTCAACGTGGATAAAAAGACTCGTCTGAGGCCAAAATCTTAGTGAAAACAGAACCCAGGTAAATAAACACAGCACTGATGCTTACTTTTGCCTTAGAGCCCTTAGCCAATTTTTGTTGATTTTGAGCTTTTATTTTCAATGGATGGGGTTGGAAAGATGCTAGTGGAAAAAGTGACATAGCTTAGGAATTTGCCAAAATAGTCTAAACAAAAGATCCCCACATTCAACTGGTATCCCAAATACTCCTCAATGTAAAGATGATCAGAAATAAACCTGCATCTCCCTTTCAAGGTGGAAGCTGGAAAACTGCCTGTATAAAATCTCAGCACTGGGTTACAAAATATATTTCCCCTGAAAATGCATGTCTACAGCTGACTCTCGTTACAGTATGTAGCAAAACCCTTCAATTCCATAATTTAGCTCAAACTAATCCTAAGTGCTTAATACCCTCAGGTGCTTGTGGAAAGCAGTAGAAAATACATTCTAGAGGACAAACTTTTGACCCACATATCAAAGGATTTCAAATGATAAATTTTCCAGGAATATAAACAAAGTGAATAATTACAAAAGTCAAAAGGAAATAAGACACCATGAGGAAAAAAAAAAGCCAGCACAAATAAAACTATAAAGACTCAGATATCAGATATTTTACAAAATAATTAGTATGTTTAATATGTTCCAAGAAATAAAATAGGGACCAGAAAATAAGAGTGAGCAGTAAGAGTATGTAAGATTGCTAAAAGGTTTGAAAAGAACCAAAAAGAATATCTCAAGATAAAAGTTGTAATTGAAAATGTACATCAATGAACATAGAGACATAAAAATGAAGAAAAATTCAGAGAATGTTAAAAAACTGGAAGACTTATCTAAAGACATTATCCAGTATTCGGAAAAGAAAGACAAGAAGATGAAAAACATGGGAGATTAAAAGACACGGAGGATGGAATAAAAAGTTATAACAAACATCTAATCAAAGTTTTTGAACGAAATGAGATGATGTTTCTAAAACTTATTTGTTTAAAAAACAAAATTTAAACTCAAGTGTGATAAGAGGAATAAATTTTAAAACTACTCACAGATAGATATAATGTAATGAGGTTTCAAAGCAACAAACCTCCCCCCAAAAAAATCAAGAATACATCTAATCAATAAATGAACTTAAGAAGAAATTTATAATAGAAATTTTAAAATTTTTAATGGAATGAAACATGAAAATATTGCATAGAATATAGCTGAAGTAGGTTTTAGGACAGTTTTAACAATTGTAGACTAAAATGTTTATAATAGAACACTAAAAAGTTGAAAGTTAATAGCTAAGCATCCAACTTAAGAACTAAGAAAACAGTAAATGTAAAAACTGAAGAAATTAGTTCATTTTTAAAATTTCTCATCTAAGTGAGATCGTGTGGTATTTGTCTTTCTCTATCTAGCCTGTTTCACTCAGCATGCCCTCTAGATTCACTCATGTTGTTCCGAAGGAGAATTTTATCAATTTCTAAGATGGAATATTATTCCATTGAGGAATGAAAGAATAAAGAGCAAAAATTAATGAAATAGAAAAGTCTACAATAGAGAGGAGCAACGAAACGAAAGACTAATAAAACTGGTAACTATCTGGCAAGATTAATTATGAAAAAGTATAAAAGAAGGCATAATAGCAACACTATAATGAAAAAGAGAATATAACTTCAGTGAATAAAAGGCTATTATCAATAACTTTATGTCAAGAAATATAAACAGTTGAAGTAGAAACATTGCAAGAAAAAAAGTTAACATTCTAACTAAAAAAGTAGAAATTTTAAATGATCGATGTTTTAAAAATACATAACATATCATGACCAAAGGCCAAAGCAAAAGAATGGCTCTGAAAGAGAAAGCTGTCCTTTTTGCTTCTTAATTCTTCTTTTCTTCCACAAATACTCCATAATTTGGAGATGAGTGCACTGTGTTTTTTGTAATCGGACTCCATCCCATCTTTCTGCACCCAGTACACCCAGAATTAGACTTAGACTGTGCTTTAGTTGAGTTGAACTACTTACCATCTGCAAATCCCAAGGTATCCTTTGATCCTGGTCTCTGCCTAAGGTATTGTTTCTGCCTGACTCCTCCTTTCTATCTTCATTACCTTCCTTCCTCCTTCAAGTACTTATGCTTATGGTTCATGGTTCATGATATAACTGAGGTGTTGCCTACTGTAGGAGCCCTCATAATTTCCCCCATTTAACCCCCATCTTGAATAAAATCTCTCCAAAGTATATCCAAAATTGAACAATTTCATGCCTCATTGAGAGCATTTATCAAATGTATCATAGCTGTTTTCTGGCCACCTTTCCAAGTTGACTGTAAGCTTCTGAGACAATGACTTTTGACTTTTGACCTTTAGATTCCATGCTACTCTTCAAGATGCAGCAAAGAGTTTAACATATTAGTTCACACCAACGTGTACAATAATTGTTTAATGAATGCATGCTGTATTATCTTAATACTATTAAGATGTTACGTTTATTAGTCATGTAATTAATTCAGTAACAACTTTTATTAACAAGAAACTTTGATTTTCCTATAACTTTTTGATGAGAAAAATGTATGTCCATATCAGAAGATAATGCATAGTTTAATTAGTAAACTTAAAATTTGGCATTTGGATTGTTACACTGATGTCTCATCAGTTTATGAAGAGTAAATCAGTTTTCTTAATCAAATTCCTAAAAGCCAGAAACAGGACCATGGTAGACTGCTTGAGATAATGTCACCAGTTCAGAGCGTGGGCAGATAGCCAGATAATCTTTCTTTACATGAATCTCTGCAACTGGCATTCCCTTCCTTCTAGAAAGATTATCAGAGCATTTTTCAAACTAAAGAAAAGGGAACATAAGAAATATTTTTCATTATATTCCAGTTTCTTAGGGCTTCATCCAGATTTTTTAATTGTGGATCACATGAATGTTCATTACAGAATAAGACAATGTCACACTAACTGTGGGAAATCACCAACCATCCATATGTAATGGGGGTTTGAGTGAAATACATTAAACACCTGCGACCTATCAATAAAAGGAGCCTTTAGACCTCTTTCGCATACTTTTCCAATTGCTTCTCCCAGGATGAATCTATCTCAGGAAGCTCTTTGGTCCCACATGCCATGAATACTCAGACATAGCTTAGTCTTGAGTTGACTGTAGTTTAGGCAACCAGGAAAATACCCCCAAGTAGGCAGAAATACTAAGAGATTTAGAGATACTCTTGCCTCTCAATGTTAGAGGCAATATCTTGCAGCAATATTGGAAACTATGTTTCAGGACATCTTTAAAGCTAAAATGGAAACTCTTCCTACTCTTTGTTAAGATGTTTTAATTCTTGCAACAACTGCTCAGGTTTGTGGTTACGATCCATTTTCTTTACACTTTTCACTGGCTGTGAGCTGCAACAAGTATCTCTTTCCATTAAAAAAAGAAAGAAAGAAAGAAAAATTCCACAAGGAATGCCCACTGAGGCTGGTATAATTAAGGTACTTTGCCAGGAACTCTGGGACATATAAAAGAATATGAAAAGTAGTCCCTTCCCTCAGAGACTTTGGAGTCTAGATGGAGAGACAGAATATAGATATATGTAGTGGGTACAACTCTCAACTTATAAAGTCAAACATGCAAGAAATGTAACGCTTCGTTATTTTATAACAAGTTACTTCTGTTTTAAGTTTCTATTCTACAGGGTAGAAGAAACTAAACCTGAGTTAATTCAGGAAAATCTCACTTTTTAACTGGGTTGTTTTTCCCTTGTAAATTTGTTTAAGTTCCTTATAGATACTGGACTTTAGACCTTTGTTACTTTCACAGTTTGGAAATATTTTCTTCCATTCTGTAGGTTGTCTGTTTACTCTGTTGATAGTTTCTCTTGCTGTTGAGAAGCTCCTTATTTTAATTAGATCCTACTTGTCAATTTTTGCTTTTGTTGCAATTGCTGTTGGTGTTTTGTCATGAAATCTTTGCTCTTTCCTATGTCCAGGATGGTATTGCCTAGATTGTCTTCCAGGGTTTTCATAGTTTTGGGTTTTACATTTAAGTTTTTAATCCATCTTGAGTTGATTTTTGTGTATGGTGTAAGGAAGGGGTCCAATTTCAGTCTTCTGCATATCACTAGCCAGTTATCCAGCACCAGTTTTTGAACAGGGAGTCTTTTCCCCATTGCTTGCTTTCATCAGCTTTGTCAAAGATCAGATGATCACAGGTGTGCAGCCTTATTTCTGGGTTCTCTATTCTGTTCCATTAGTCTGTGTGCCTGTTTTTGTACGAGTACCATGTTGTTTTGGTTACTGTAGCCTTGTAGTATAGTTTGAAAAGTGAGCAAGGACATGAACACACACTTCTCAAAAGATATACATGCAGTCAATACGCATATGAAAAAAAGCTCATTATCACTGATGATTAGCTAAATGCAAATCACAATCAGATACTATCTCACATCAGTCATAATGGCCATTATTAAAAAGTCAAAAAATAACAGGTGCTGGTGAGCTTGCAGAGAAAAGGAAACACGTATACACCGCTAATGGGAGTGTAAACTAGTTCAACCACTGTGAAAAGCAGTATGGAGATTCTTCAAAGAGCTAAAGGTAGAACGACCATTTGATCTAGCAATCTCATTACTGGGTATATACTCAGAGGAATATAAATCATTCTACCATAAAGACACATGCATTGATATGTTCATTGTAGCACTATTTACAATAGCAAAGACATGGAATCAACCTAAATGTCCATCAATGGCAGATTAGATAAAGAAAATGTGGTACATATACACCATGGGATACTATGCAGCCATAAAAAAAATGAGATCTTATCTTTTGCGGGAACATGGGTGGAACTGGAGGCTATTATCCCTAGCAAACTAATACAGAAAAAGAAAACCAAATACCACATGTTTTCACTTATAAGTGAGAGCTAAATGATAAGAACTTAGGAACACAAAGAAGAGAACAACGACACTGGGGTCTACTTGAGGGGGATGGGTAGGAGAAGGGCAAGGAGCAGAAAAGATAACTATCAGATACTGGGTTTAATACCTGATTGATGAAATAACATGTACAACAAACCCTCATGACACCTGTACCCCTTCACATGTACCCCCAAACCGAAAATAAAAGCTAAAAAAATTCAGAGAAATCCCATTCACTTTATGTAGAATCAGATGTTAACATCAAGATCTATATAATTCTTCCATTTCCCCAGGAAGGGAGCTCTTCTGGGGCCTGGCACCACTGAGTTGGCCAGTAATCAACTCAGGTCACTTCTGCATCATCCCTTACTCCCAACTGCAGGCCTCTACAGGTGTGACACTCTTTGCTGCTTTCATGCTAATATCTTTACCCACTGCTATATTAATTGATGTAATTTTCATTTGTAGTAACTTTTTTACTTGTGAAACTCATTGAAGCTAGACCTTGAGATATCTGTTGCCTCATGGAAGATGTGCTTGGGAAGGAGACGCTAGAGGTAGCACAGGTCAGTTTGGACACCTAGAATGTGGGCAGCTGCTGCAGGCATTAGGAAAGGAAGACAACATTCCTGACTGAGCAGGGCGGGAAGCTTTTAGGGATGTGATGGGAGTGGTGATAAATACTGAAGAGTGGAAAGATGGTGAGGGGTGATCAAAAGCGCTGAGGACAGAGATACTTTGAGAACTTTCTATTATTCTTTGGAAGCCAAATGTTTATATTCTGCTTGATTTAAAGCAGCCCACGTTTGGATACGAAGGCAAGTTTCAGTGTCAGGTAGACCTGAGCTCATTTTGGCTCTCACACTTGTTAAATGAACTTCCTTGAGAAAGTTTCATAGCCTTTCGAGCATGTTTTTCATTTCCAAAATGGACAAAAATCTCTACTTAGCCAGAGAATTCTATGTAAATATTTGGCACATTGCCTTGTATAGCCTCTTAGTTGGCTCATTCTCCTTCCCTGCTAAGGCAGAGCATGCTACAGTCTCCTACAATAATTGAAGTACATGTCTTTCTTCCTTGATACACTAAAAGCTTCTTGGGGCAAGCAGTGCATCACATTAGTTTCACATGGTATACTACTTTGCACATAAAGACTAAATAAATTTCAGTGAATTTGGCTAAGTCCCATATTTACAGCTTCTTTTCTAAGAAGGCATGTCTAGGAAGCTGCTTTTTGACACCTTGGAGTCAGTTTCTACCTAACGCAACGTCTAAGAAGCACTTGCTGGTTCAAAGCTGTGCTTCAGAATTAAGTTCACCTCACAGCTTCCATACAGTTGGTGTTACTTCTTGGCCTTCTGGCCATACATCCAGATCCCAATCCATGAGTTCTGCATATGCTCATGTAGTGCAAAACTTCAGACTTCTCTTGCCTTCCTGGATAACTACTGGTTACCCTCATCTTCTTCTCCACCCTTCCCTCAACTCATCTCTACTTTATTTTCTCCTCATAAAGGAAGTTTTCAATATTATTGAAACAAAATATTTTCCGTCATGACACGCTTTTGGGCATGCTGTTTCCTCAAGCAGACAAGCCATTTCTCCACTTTTTTATTATTATTCTTTTGGGGCCTGGATAATTTGCCTCCCTCTTAAAGTCCCAGCTAAAATGTCCTCTTTTCCATGGAGCACTTTCTGATTCCTCTTAAATTTCTCACATTTCCCTCTGTGCCCCATAATACTCTGTACTTCCTTATTGGTTAGGATCCTATTTGAATGCAATTTTCATTTTCTACATGTATAACTTCATAACCTTGCAGATAGTGCCACGACCTATTCTCCTCAGCAGCCTCTAGATCTAGCACAACACTTGACACATAGCACTTGTTCAACCAACATGGAAAAAATAATAATAGCTCTGCCAGGTATGAAGGCCACCACTGAAGGACCTTTGCATCTGCACAGCTCAGGGCCTTCCCAGATGCAAAATTCTTATTCCACCTTCGTTTCCATATGTGTGCAGAGCCAGTGTCTCCTCTTTTACTCTAATCATCTCCCCACAGCTCCTGTTCTGCACTTCATCAGTATTTATCTATCCCTATACCTGCATTCTATACTTTAAGATAGGATTGTCCCTATCCCTGTATTCTACAGCCATCTAGAGTTCCATCACACATTCAGGTATGCCATTTTACTTTGTCGTGCAGCAAAACTTCATGATCCTTAGCCTTATGGAAGATGAAGAATAAGTAGAAGGAAGAGAAGGAAGAGAGGAAGAGGAGGAGAAGGAAGAAAGGAAGAGAAGCAATTTGTAATTAGAGCAGATAAAACCTCCAAAGTTCATTACTCTCAGTATGTACAAGATAATTTCCTGGATGCTAGAAGCCTCACATGCTAAGTGTTTTAGGGCACAGTGTTTCTTAAAAACTAAGTGTCTTGCCAAGCTCCTGCTTATCCACTTCTAAAAAACAAAAAGCTCTGTTTGAGAGGAGCTCTTTAAGCTTTTGTCCCAGGCTGAGCATTTAATTGTACCAAGGGCTACAGTACAGCTTCTCACACAGAGGGGCTTTCCACACTGGGACAAGAAGAACATAAAAACAAAAAAGTAATTTAGCCTGCTTATAATTTACTGTATTCCTCCAGTGATTGCTAATTACAAGAATGTGTGTGTGTGTGTGTGTGTGTGTGTGTGTGTGTGTGTGTGTGTGTTTACAAGCTGTCCCTAGCAGCCTCACTTTCTCCTATTTCTCCATCCTGAAGTCAATGCATAGCACATTTCAACTGTGGCACAAGTTCAGGTCAGAGCAAATTCAAGGATTCAAGTTCCATGCCAGGTTTCTCTTGCCCACGAAAGCAGGAAGCTGTGGCAGGGAAAATCCACTTTCAAATCCAATACTGTTGCTGCACAATGAATAGGAAAAGGAAAAAAAATTGTGGAAACTAAGACTGAAAACGGTTTCAAGCTGGAAGGCTGTTTGTTTACACGTACCTTACTTGGTTTTTTTCTTTCAATTCATGATTTTCCATATTGATTATTAAGAGAAGCCACTCTCTTTTCGCCAGGGAGAAAGACCTGGGATGTATAGTTTTTCTTAGGGAGGGGTTTGTTTTAAAAAAAGTGGCATGAAAGGAAGAGAAGGGTAAATTTTAGGAGCACCAGAAAAGCCTTCTAGCTACTAGAATGACTTTTCTTCTTCATTTAATGGTGGAAAATGTTTTACTCCACAATGGAAAATTTTCCAACCTGAAGATTTCTGAAAGAAACAAAGCGATGTTATAAATTTATACTCTCAAATGTAAATAGTTCCTGACAGAGCCGTCTTTCAGCATAGATGTTAAAAAGAATAGAAGTTATTAGTCACAAGGATAAGAGGATCAAGAAAAAGAATACATTTCTTTGACTGAGGGCCCTCCAAAAGTAAACCAAATCACTTGGCTGAGTCAGTGGACCATCAAGAGCCTGATTTAGGACACCATTTTTCTTGTTCTACAAATTACAGGATCTTAAAAAAAAAAAAAAAACAACTGACTTTTTAAAATATAATTTTTTCCTTGAAAAAATAAATGTAAAAAAGAAGAGTTTTTCTCTGTTTTCCTGTGACTACAACTACTCTCCCACAATGCCAATGGCTAGAGTAAGAAAAAATAATTTTCAGTTGTGGTAAGCACGCCAAAACGATTTACAAAGAAAGATTGCAAAACATAATCACTGTACATTCCGATGGATAAGTGAAAAAAGTTCTGGAATTTTCTTCAACAGAAAATGTTAAGAGGACAATATATGGTCAATTGATTAAGCTCTTTTTGGGAAAAACTGAATACAGGCAGCAAGATAAATCCAATGATTTAAGATTTCTTTTCTATCTCAATACATTTTGAAAATCTCCACCTCTATGCTTTTAACATTTTAAAAATTAAAATTCCTCTATTTTTCAAAATGTATCTTTTTTATAAGTTTATTCATATTCTATTCTTTTTATAAATATTTGCTTACTATAGAGCAGCTGTACTCAGATTTTAGTGTGTAAAAGAAAGAAGTGAGGGGCTTATTTAAGAGAGACATTCTGAGGCCTGATGCCTAGAGAGTTTAATTTTAAACTTTCTGGAATGGTCCAGAAGTCTATATTTTATTAGTTATCCAAGTGATTCTGAAGGAAGCAGTAAGACCTTCTTTGAAAGGTCCACTTTGAAAGCATCACTGATTTCCCTGAACTCCTTAAAGTAACGGAGAGGAATATCTTAGAGTCATAATCTACTTAAGACTAAAACTTTTAAGAAGGCAAATGCTCAAGACCCACTTGCCCGATTTTCCAAATAACAATTTCCAAAAGGTACAGGATATAGCTCAATGTGACTCGGCTATCTATATTTATTGATTGATACTTACCAAAGTTAAGCCCCTGTCCTCACACAGACTGGGAGAGAGGGGCTCTGTCTTGATGATGGCCTGTTAAAGGGAAGGCTCCCAGACACTTTTCTTTTTCTTTTCTTTTTTTTTTTTTTTTTTTTTTTTTGAGATGGAGTCTCGCTCTGTAACCCAGGCTGGAGTGCAGTGGCATAATCTTGGCTCACGGGGCCTCTGCCTCTGGGGTTCGAGTGATTCTCTCATCTCAGCCTCCCGAGTAGCTGGGATCCACCACGCCTGGCTAATTTTTTGTGTTTTTAGTAGAGACAGGATTTCATCATGTTGGCCGGGCTGGTCTCAAACTCCTAACCTCAAGTTATCTGCCTGCCTCAGTCTCTGAAAATGCTGGGATTACAGGCATGAGCCACCATGCCCGGCTGACTCAAGGCTTTCGAGAAAGACATTCCTGAGTTGTAGAAAATGTATAAAAGGGTAGAATTTACAGTTGTAAATTTTCTCAAGTAAATGTTCTAAGAAAAGGGAGATCAGGTATCTAAAGTAAGGAATAACCCTGTCTAGAGTTTAGTCAAGCTGAGAGGCCATGTGACTGCCTTGGTCACCTCTGCCTTCCTTATGGCCTGTGCCCTTTGCCTCCCTACTCTGACAAGAAACCAACTCTGCCCATGTGACTGTGGTGCTTAGGTTCCTCTCCATTTTTAAAAATTTAATTTTTAATATTTATCGATGCATAATAATTTTACATATTTATAGGATGCAATCTAACGTTTCAAGACATGTATATATATTATAATGTCAGATGGTAGAACGCGAGAGTAGAATAATGATTACCAGAGGCTGAAGAGGGCAAGAGGGAAGGGGGTACTGGGAGAGGTTAGTCAATGGGTACAAAGTTACCATGAGAAGGGAAGAATAAGTTTTGGTATTCCATTGTGCAGTAGGGTGACTACAGCCAATAACAATGCAGTGTGTAATCTCTCTCCATTTTTAAGAAGCCTTAGAGTTGTGGCCCGGAGCTTCCTACCCTGCTTCCTCAGCTCCCATTAATTCTTCTTAGCAGAGATAATCTCCAAAAGTGGAATTTGCCTACTCAAGAGTGACAATGAATAATCACTGTTAATGATGAGTGCTTTACCAGCAGATCTTTAACCTCCATACAGTTGAGTAAATTAAACTTGGAGAGTTTCTAATGAAGAAAATTTGAAAGCTAATGTATTATATGCTGCCTAAAACTGCTGATTCTGTGACAACAACAGACGATCATTCTCTGCTGGTGTTATTCAGTGTCTGCAGTAAGATACAGACCACACTCTTCATTTAATCACCATAATGTCTAGAATAAATGGAGGATATTTTAATGATGACAGATGTAACTTTTCTTGCAGCTCCTTCAAAGATGATAAAAAGGTTTTCGATTATTACAAAATAATATTTAAACAATATTATGTATTTTTATATATAATATAAACAGTTATATAACAGTCTCGGTAGAATGGCAGGTTGAAGGCAGTAGGTTCAAATGCCAGCCAACTGGCTGCAAAAGGAACAAAAAACAAAAACCAAATTATAATAAACCACTAGGAAACCATGGCTGTCAAAGGCAACCTCAGTCAGCTGAGAAAAGTCCAATTTCTAGAAACGTCTTTGTGCTTCTTGTTCTTTTAGTGGGGGTTTCTTTCTTGCAGAAAAGTAATAAAATGATTATGATTTGAGATTGAGATGAAATATCAATTCATCATGGTGTATGTTTAATGTGATATACTTGCACTAATGGTATGTGCTTTTAATTAGAGAGCTAGTCTCAAGGAAAGAGAAAATTCATTTTCTCAATAAAAATATTTTATGCCCAGGATGTGGTGCCTTAAAAACCTTAATGAGCTCTGAGGCTGACATTACAGCAATTAAAATATGAGTGAAAAAATAAGTCTGTCTTGTTGGACAATCTGGATGATCACAGCTATCTTCCTTATCACATGGAACATGTCACATTTTACATTATTTGCAAGAATCTGCAATTTACCACAAGGAAAAAGAAAGCTAATTTTCTTTTTTTTTTTTGAGATGGAGCCTAGCTCTGTTGCCCAGGCTGGAGTGCAGTGCTGCGATCTTGTGATCTCGGCTCACTGCAAGCTTCACCTCCCAGGTTCATGCCATTCTCCTGCCTCAGCCTTCGGAGTAGCTGGGACTACAGGCACTCGTCACCATGCCCAGCTAATTTTTTTGTATTTTTAGTAGAGATGGGTTTTCACTATGTTAGCCAGGATGGTCTTCATCTGCTGACCTCGTGATGCGCCTGCCTTGGCCTCCCAAAGTGCTGCGATTACAGGCATGAGCCACCATACCCTGACTGAAAGCTAATTTTCATAAAGTGACAATGGGCCTCTCCAGCTCTGGCTGATACACAAATACTGTTTTCACTTAGGAACTGAGTATTTCTTGCAGTGGGTTAATAAGGGTTTTACAGAAGGCTGGTGAATTATCTGGAGGCAATTTTACAATTTAGAGAACAAGTGATTATGTCTATTTAGTGATGAATGAGGCAGAATGGACATTCTCAAAAGACAGGGCAACAGGATTCTAGTCAGTAAGCTTTGCTCAGTGGATGCTTTCACCTGGAGTTTTAGAGAAACTAGCTACGTACAGAGACTTTTCTACATGTCAATATGATAAATATTTGTTAAATGTTATTGTGTAAACAGCACCCAATTAGTCACTGGTACACAATTTGCTTCTCTCATTCACCTGTCTGCATCTCAGTAAATACCACATTCATTCACCTGGCCACTCAAGCTGAAGCTTCAAAGTTGTCCTGTGTTTTTCTTTTTTAAATATGTAAAAAATACGTGTGGGTGCACAGTAGGTGTATATATTTTTATGGGCTATATGAGATATTTTGATACAGTCATGCCATGTGTAATTATCATGTTGGGGTAAAAATGGAATATCCATCTCCTCAAGCATTTATCTTTTGTGTTTCAAACAATCTAATTATACTCTTTTAGTTATTTTTAAATGTACTAAATTATTTTTTACTAGAGTCACCTGTTATGCTAGTGAATACCAGTTTTTATTCATTCTAATTAATTTTTTGTACCATTAACCATCTCCACTTACCTCCCAACCACCAGCCCCCACACCCCACTACCCTTCCCAGCCTTTCCATAACCACCCTTCCACTCTCTGTCTCCATGAGTTCAAATGTTTTAATTTTTAGTTCCCACAGATGTTGAATGTGTGATGTTTGTTGTTCTGTACCTGGTTATTTCACTTAACATAATGACCTGCAGAGTTGCCCTTAACCATGGTTGCCCTTAATCCTCCCTGCCCTTCACACTTGCATATCCAATATATCAGCAAGCCCTATTGACAGTGCCCTCAAAACGTGACTTGCATCTGTGCAGTTCTCCCTAGTGCCACTGCCAACAGCCCAATCCAAGCTACCATTATTTCTAATCCAGGCTACACTAATAATTTGCTTACAGATCTCCCTGCTCCCATTCTTGTCCTTTCTTTATAATCCATTCTCTACAGTCAGTGGAATTGTTTTAATGTCATAAATCAGATCATGCCACTACTCTGCTTAATACCTTCTAAAATTTCCTTTTTGCCTTTAGGATAAAATCTAATCTTTGTATCAGGTCTGCATTATCCCACATGATCTGACCCTTGCTCACTTCTTCAATTTTATCTTGTGCCGTTTTTTCATTTATCTTTGCCTCATTTATTCTGACCTTTCGATTCCTAAAACACGCTAAGTAAGTTCCTCTCTCAGAACTTTTGCTAGATAATGTCCTAGCCTAATTCATGATGGGGTGCCCCCTTCCCATCATTCAAGTCGTAGAGCAAATGTTTCCCTCATAGGTAGTTATTCCCTAATCACCTTATCTTCTTAAATATATACTTAAAGACACCTTCCATCACTGGGTTTTTTCCCTTCAGAACATGAATAACTACCTATAATAATCTTATTTATTTGTTTGCTTTTTTGCTTGACTTTTGTCTTTCACTAAATTTTAGGAGCCGAATTCTAATCTATTTAATTCACAGATATTTCAAGTGCCTCAAATGCTGCATGGCACATATAAAGTCTTCAATAAATTTTGCTGACTCAATTAATGAAGTTGGCCTATAATAAATAGAAAGCCTAAAAGAATTATTCAGAAGGCAAGCACCATGTTAAGGTCAATCTGACAGCCTAACTCCCTACATACCTGGTGTTGAGAAGCAATAGAGAGGTTAAGAAACCCAGGCTTGTTTGTTTTCATTTCAGGGAAAACAGGACAAATAAATAGGATAAATGGCATGCATCATGTATTAAATGTCCCTCTATATAGCTCTTTAGTCCCTTGTGCTAATGTATCCATACATACAATTACTGGGTCAAAATGCACATGAATAGTAAATTTGTCATAGATATGATCAAATTGTCCTCAAAAGAAAAGGCATTCTCACAAACGTATAGACTATTTTTGGATGGATACACAAAATGTAGTAAGATTACTAGTCTGTGAGCTGTCAAACTAGGGATCTGGTAGGAGAAAGATGTTGATTTTTTCATTGTATGTTTTCATATTATTTCATAGTAAAACCCAATATATTATATATTTTTTAAAACTTTTAAAACTGCCTGACTCTTTTGAGACCACTCTCTATCACCATATGGAATATTCTTTTGTGCATCTTTGGAAGCCGACGCTCAGCAAGCCTAGCATACAGGACTCTGTAGAGGAACTGCACTGGTACTGCAAAGTTCTTGCCTTGGGCTAGTCACCAGCTTCGTGTTATGAAATTAATATGCTGAGGACCTAAACCCTGATGTGATGGTATTTGGAGATGGGGCCTTTGGTGGAGCCCCCATGAGGGGATTAATGCCTTTATAAAAAGAGGAAGAGTGAGATCACTCTCTCTACTGTATAAGGACAGTAAGAACGTGCCATCTGCGAGCTGAGGGCCCTCACCAGAGCCCGATTATGCTGGCACCCTGATCTTGGACTTCCAGCCTCCAGAATGGTAGAGCTGCCATGAAATAAATTTATTTTGCTCAAAAGAAAAATCAACTCCTCCAGGCTTTGGATCCACAAAAGCTGAAGTCCTAGTTCTGACACATGCTAATCGCTGCCCTTGGGACAAGTTGTGAAACTTTCCAGAGACTCAATTTTCTCATTTGCAATATAGAGATGACAGTATCTGCTTCACTGGATTACTGATAATTAAAAGAACTAATAGTATATAAAGTGTATAGCACAAAGTTTTACATTAAGAGCTCAGAAATTATGTGACTATTATTCCATTTTCTAATGTTTCCAACATTCTTTTCTATCCTAACCATCATTAAGTGATGTTAACAAATCCACAAGAGTTTCCTGTGTACACATTGATGATGGTGAAGAGGGAATGAAGAAAAGAAAAGTAAAAGGAAGCTTTTAGAAAAGCTGGAACCAAGATTCTGCTTCGGAAACCACTGCCAGCGCTGTGGAGCCTGTCAAGGGCAGTGGATCTAATCTTTATTGAAAAGAACTTCAGGCAAACCTCCTCAAAGCGACTGTGTGTCCCCTCAGTCTCATCCCTACGTTAAGAAAATTGTGCCATCAGTTCTTTCTCAGATGCTGACAGCTTACTGTATGGGGCTATTAAGACAGTAACTAAGGCAGGGATAGACAGGAAAATGACAGGACACTCTTTATGATACAACCAGAACCAACAGCTTCCCAACACAGAGGCCCATGTGGAAAGGCAATGAATTAAGAATAACTTTTGCAAGATCAATTTTTAAAGAGCAGGAAAACTAAAACCAAAAGCTTCAGGGGTTTTTTTTGTTTGTTTGTTTTTTTCTTGGGATGGAGTCTCACTCTGTCACCCAGGCTGCAGTGCAGTGGTAGTGCAATCTCGGCTCACTGCAAGCTCTGCCTCCCAGGTTCACACCATTCTCCTGCCTCAGCCTCCCAAGTATCTGGATCTACAGGCACGCGCCACCACGCCTGGCTAATTTGTTGTATTTTTAGTAGAGACAGGGTTTCACCGTGTTAGCCAGGATGATCTCGATCTCCTGACCTCGTGATCTGCTTGCCTAGGCCTCCCAAAGTGCTGGGATTACAGGCGTGAGCCACCGCACCTGGCCTTTTTGAATTGGAGTCTAGCTCTGTCACCCAGGCTGGAGCGCAGTGGTGCAATCTCGGCTCACTGCAACCTCTGCCTACCAAGTTCAAGCAATTCTCCTGACTCAGCCTCCAGAGGAGCTGGGATTACAGGCATCTGCCACCACGCCCAGCTAATTTTTGTATTTTTACTAGAGACACAGTTTCACTGTGTTGGCTAGGCTGGTCTCGAACTCCTGACCTCATGATCTGCGCACCTCAGCCTCCCAAAGTGCTGGGATTACAAGCATGAGCCACCGCACCCAGCAAGCTTCAGGTTTTTTATTGGAAATAATTACAATTTGTAACCTTGTAGGAGATTACCTTAACAGTCATAACCATTAGTTCATTACACAAAATACAGGTTTGCTGGTGGGAAATGGTTCAGTTGGTGCTTTCCTGTTACTAACTTGCCGACATCATCCCTCCAAATAGGGAATCTATAATTTGACAGCGATGGAGGACAACGGCACTCAAAGCTCAGCTCCGTCCACACTGGTTGCCATGACTACAACCTCACGGACCCTTCATTTCACAACTAGGCAACGTCTGCAGCTTTTGAATCAAAACTAGCTTATTTCATTTTCATTTGAGTCAGATCTAACTGAATTCTTACATGCCTTGTCAAAAACAATAGTTTTGCTCTTAGTATAACATCATGTTTTGTTTAAAAAAACAAGCCCCCTTTTTGTCCCCAAGAGTCTATTATAGTTCTGCCTCCCAGAGACTGAAAAAAATACATCATTGTATGACCTGTAAAGTCTGAATTGCTTAAAATCAGCTACATTTTTCAGGCCATCTTAGACACAGGTTACCATACAAACTCTGTACAGATACTCAGAAAGTACAGATTTTGTATTTATATTTATATTTAAAAACCACAACAATGACCCATGACCCAAAGATGCTTTTAAAATCTCATCAAACAATACTTTTTAATACCAATCACTTTCGTCTCTTATCCGGACATGCAAGGCACTAACCAGAATAGAAAAATACCTTTCAATTCCATAAAAGCACAAATAAGTGAAAGAAATCTAGCATAGCCAGTTTTTGGCCCTCACCAGTACCCGTGCCATAAAACCAGCTATGAAGTGCCATAACTTTGTTAATCCCGTAGGCAAATAAATACATCACCTAGACACCTCCAAACTATTGCTTCTAGTGCAGCAGAAAGAGGAGAGGTACTGAATTATTTTAAAACCACACATTTATGCATCTCTTTACTCATTCATATAACACTTGCTTGTTGATTATCTACCATGTGCCAGGCACTGAACTGAGTCTGGGGCATGGTTCTTTATTGAAAGAGGCATACAGTCTATTGTAAAATTTGACCAGTAAGCAAACTTAAAACTGCCTATGGTAATAGTTAAAATGAGGCTTGAGGAAGAAAAACACTGTGATAGCCCAAACATACAACCACAATAAAAATCAGGAATTTGCACAATGGGTGTTTGTGCTGATTTCTGAATAGAAAATTGGGGTTTGGCCAGTGGAAAAGGAGTGAAGGGCTACTTCATATGAGAAGCATATGCATGGCCAAGAGGTGTGAGGCAGTAGAGTGTACTCACTTCCAGGGGCACTGCGTGATACAGGTGAAGATTCAGCAGGATAAGTAGAGATGCCAGGTCACAGAGGTCCTGTGTGCACACAAATACAAATGCTGAGGACCGGACAGTGGAGAAACCTGGGAAGTGATGGAATCTGATTTGTGTTTTAGAATCATGATCCTTTGTGTAGAGGATAAGACCACTAGAAGGATACACTGGAGTGGGGGAAGGCTTGAGCCAAGGAGTTATTATAATAGTCCATGTGAGAGGTGATAAGGGCCAGTTCAGATGGGGATGAAGACGAGGGGACACAAGCAAGAAATATTCAAGAAATACAACTAAGAAGAGTTAAATAAATAAGCTAGAGGGAGCAAAGGAAAAAGAAGCAATGTGATGATACCCTGGCTGTTGAGTTTCAGTGTTCCTGTGAATGATGGTACAATTAGTTGTACATTGAAGATGCAATTATGAACTCACCTAGCACGAGTTGAACTTGAGATGTTGGGGATTAAAGATACAATACTGGATCTCAGTAGAAAACTTTGATCTAGGGACATAAATGTAGGTGTTATCAAATGTAACTGATACCGAACTTCAAAATGAAGAGAAGGAAAAAATAAGGACCAAAGTCTGCACTGTTAGCTTCACTGTTATTAAGGAAGTCAAAAGAGAGAGAGGACCCAGCAAAGGTTACACAAGGCAGTTAAGAGAAAAAAATAAGATTAAATAGTGAGAAAGAAAAGCAGTTAGTACTCACATTCAGGATATCTCAAACCTGCTATGCCACTGTCGTTAATCGTGATGCGCACATATCCTGTGTCACCACACTTAATGCAATCCAAAGAAGCATGTGCATTTGCCATTCTAAGAGGCAAACAAGTTTGTGTCTCAGTTTCACACCATAAGCCTGAAATCTTTCAACAAAATTAGCAACTCTGAGCTGTACAACTGCTAAGCCAGTGCACTTTATTAGGTCCAGCAGTAGGGTACTACTGTGGGCACCTACATTCTAGTCCTATTTATGATACAAACAGCTTTAAACTAACACATAGCTTCTCTGTTTCCTGCATTCTCTGTGGCCATCATTCCATTCTTCAGACGCCCCTGGAAAATGAACAGCTGGCATGTCAAAAAAAAGTTATTAGGATTCTGCTGGTAAAACTCTAGTTTAGGGGTCTTACAAGTTTTAAGATTGATATAATTGGTACAGAAATAGAATGGGATCACTGATAATTTAGCATGCTCTTGCTCCATCCCATTTCTTTTCCCATATAAACAATTTATATTTTATTAAATAATTTATATTTAAATTTAAATAATTTAGATAATGATAATTAGTAAATATAATAAATTTGTATTAGGAAAGTACAGAAATAATCTCTCAATGTTTAAGAGAGGGGCACATAAAATATCAATTTACCGTGAATTATTTTTATAGCATACTTGACAAGTATATTTTAAAGGAAAACACAGAATACAATTGAGCAAAATGACACACACTAATGTGAGTAAGAGAACTGGAGAAATAGATATGACCAGGAGTAGAAAGTGAGTTTATCTCAGGAAAGAGAAATTACACTTGAGTCCAGGAATATTTAGATTATAGAAATGTGATAATTAGAACACGCTAGGATAAAGCAAGCCTCTAGAAGTAACTATTGGAAGGTTTGAGCAAGCGTACTGTGTAAATCCAAGTTAATATCCTGAGATGGGAGGCCAGTGCAGGTCCATTCCTGAAATAGACGACATATCTTAGGGGTGGAGCCAAGATGGCCGAAAGGCAACAGCTCTGGTCTACAGCTCCTAGCATGAGCGACGCAGAAGACGGGTAATTTCTGCATTTACAACTGAGGTACCGGGTCCATCTCACTAGGGAGTGCCAATCAGTGGGTGCAGGACAGTCAGTTTAGCATTGTGCCAGCCCAGCTGAAGCAGGGCAAGGCATTGTCTCACTCAGGAAGCGCAAGGGGTCAGGGAGTTCCCTTTCCTAGTCAAAGAAAGGGGTGACAGATGGCACCTGGAAAATCGGGTCAATCCCACCCTAATACTGCACTTTTCCAATGGGCCTGGAAAACGGCACACCAGGAGATTCTGTCCTGCACCTGGCTCAGAGGGTCCTATGGCCACGGAGTCTTGCTGATTGCTAGCACAGCAGTCTGAGATCAAACTGCAAGGCCGCAGCAAGGCTGGGGGAGAGGTGCCCGCCATTGCCCAGGCTTGCTTAGGTAAACAAAGCAGCCTGAAAGCTCGAACTGGGTGGAGCCCACCACAGCTCAAGGAGGCCTGGCTGCCTCTGTAGGCTCCACCTCTGGAGGCAGGGCACAGACAAACAAAAAGTCAGCAGGAACCTCTGCAGACTTAAATGTCCCTCTCTGACAGCTTTGAAGAGAGTAGTGGTTCTCCCAGCACGCAGCAGGAGATCTGAGAATGGGCAGACTGCCTCCTAAAGTGGGTCCCTGATCCCTGGGCAGCCTAACTGGGAGGCATCCCCAGTAGGGACAGACTAACAGCTCACTTGGCTGGGTACTACTCTGAGACAAAACTTCCAGAGGAACTATCAGACAGCTGAATTTCGGTTCAGGAAAATCCACTGTTCTGCAGCCACTGCTGCTGACACCCAGGCAAACAGGGTCTGGAGAGGACCTCTAGCAAACTCCAACAGACGTGCAGCTGAGGGTTCTGTCTGTTAGAAGGAAAACTAACAAACAGAAAGGACACCCACACCAAAAACCCATCTGTACATCACCATAATCAAAGACCAAAAGTAGAAAAAACTACAAAGATGGGGAGAAAACAGAGCAGAAAAACTGGAAACTCTAAAAAGCAGAGTGCCTCTCCTCCTCCAAAGGGATGCAGTTCCTCACCAGCAATGGAACAAAGCTGGACAGAGAATGACTTTGATGAGTTGAGAGAGGAAGGCTTCAGACGATCAAACTACTCCAAGCTACAGGAGGAAATTCAAACCAATGGCAAAGAAGTTAAAAACTTTGAAAAAAAATTAGATGAATGTATAACTAAAATGACCAATGCAGAGAAGTGCTTAAAGGAGCTGATGGAGCTGAAAGCCAAGTTTCGAGAACTACGTGAAGAATACAGAAGCCTCAGTAGCTGATGCGATCAACTGGAAGAAAGGGTATCAGTGATGGAAGATGAAATGAATGAAATGAAGCAAGAAGGGAAGTTTAGAGAAAAAAGAATAAAAAGAAATGAACAAAGCCTCCAAGAAATATGAGACTATGTGAAAAGACCAAACCTACGTCTGATTGGTGTACCTCAAAGTGACAGGGAGAATGGAACCAAGTTAGAAAACACTCTGCAAGATATTACCCAGGAGAACTTCCCCAATCTAGCAAGGCAGGCCAACATTCAGATTCAGGAAATACAGAGAACGCCACAAAGATACTCTTTGAGAAGAGCAACTCCAAGACACATAATTGTCAGATTCCCCAAAGTTGAAATGAAGGAAAAAATGTTAAGAGCGGCCAGAGAGAAAGGTTGGGTTACCCACAAAGGGAAGCTCATCAGACTAACAGCGGATCTCTCCGCAGAAACTCTACAAGCCAGAAGAGAGTGGAGGCCGATATTCAACATTCTTAAAGAAAAGAATTTTCAACCCAGAATTTCATATCCAGCCAAACTAAGCTTCATAAGTGAAGGAGAAATAAAATACTTTACAGACAAGCAAATTCTGAGAGATTCTGTCACCACCAGGCTTGCCCTAAAAGAGCTCCTGAAGGAAGCACTAAACATGGAAACGAACAACCAGTACCGGCCACTGCAAAAACATGCCCAATTGTAAAGACCATTGAGGCTAGGAAGAAACTGCATCAACTAACGAGCAAAATAACCAGCTAACATCACAATGACAGGATCAAATTCACACATAACAATATTAACTTTAAATGTAAATGGCCTAATGCTCCAATTAAAAGACATAGACTGGCAAATTGGATAAGGAGTCAAGACGCACCAGTGTGCTGTATTCAGGAAACCCATCTCATGTGCAGAGACACACACAGACTCGAAATAAAGGGATGGAAGAAGATCTACCAAGCAAATGGAAAACAAAAAAAGGCAGGGGTTGCAATCCTAGTCTCTGATACAACACCTTTACACTGTTGGTGGGACTGGAAACTAGTTCAAGCATTGTGGAAATCGGTGTGGCCATTCTTCAGGGATCTAGAACTAGAAATACCATTTGACCCAGCCATCCCATTACTGGGTATATACCCAAAGGACTATAAATCATGCTGCTATAAAGACTCATGCACACGTATGTTTGTTGCGGCACTATTCACAATAGCAAACACTTGGAACCAACCCAAATGTCCAACAACAATAGACTGGATTAAGAAAATGTGCGCACATACACACCATGGAATACTATGCAGCCATAAAAAATGATGAGTTCATGTCCTTTGTAGGGACATGGATGAAACTGGAAAACATCATTCTCAGTAAACTATCGCAAGGACAAAAAAACAAACACCGCATGTTCTCACTCATAGGTGGGAACTGAACAATGAGAACTCATAGACACAGGAAAGGGAACATCACACTCTGGAGACTGTTGTGGGGTGGGGGGAGGGGGGAGGGACAGCATTAGGAGATATACCTAATGCTAAATGACGAGTTAATGGGTGCAGCAAACCAACACGGCACATGGATACATATGTAACAAACCTGCACATTGTGCACATGTACCCTAAAACCTAAAGTATAATTAAAAAAAAAAAAACAGACTTTAAACCAACAAAGATCAAAAGAGGAAAAGACGGCCACTACATAATGGTAAAGGGATCAATTCAACAAGAAGACCTAACTATCCTAAATATATATGCACCCAACACAGGAGCACCCAGATTCATAAAGCAAGTCCTGAGTGACCTACAAGGAGACTTAGACTCCCACACAATAATAATGGGAGATTTTAACACCCCACTGTCATCATGAGACACATCAAGACAGAAAGTTAACAAGGATACCCAGGAAAGAAACTCAGCTCTGCATCAAGTGGACCTAATAGACATCTACAGAACTCTCCACCCCAAATCAACAGAATATACATTCTTTTCAGCACCACACCACACCTATTCCACAATTGACCACATAGTTGGAAGTAAAGCTCTCCTCAGAAAATGTAAAAGAACAGAAATTATAACAAACTGTCTCTCAGACCACAGTGCAATCAAACTAGAACTCAGGATTAAGAAACTCACTCAAAACCACTCAACTACATGGAAACTGAACAACCTATTCCTGAATGACTACTGGGTACATAATGAAATGAAGGCAGAAATAAAGATGTTCTTTGAAACCCATGAGAACAAAGACACAACATACCAGAATCTCTGGGACACATTCAAAGCAGTGTGTAGAGGGAAATTTATAGCACTAAATGCCCACAAGAGAAAGCAGGAAAGATCCAAAATTGACACCCTAACATCACAATTAAAAGGACTAGAAAAGCAAGAGCAAACACATTCAAAAGCTAGCAGAAGGCAAGAAATAACTAAAATCAGAGCAGAACTGAAGGAAATAGAGACACAAAAAACCCTTCAAAAAATTAATGAATCCAGGAGCTGGTTTTTTGAAAAGATCAACAAAATTGATAGACGGCTAGCATGACTAATAAAGAAGAAAAGAGAGAAGAATCAAATAGATGCAATAAAAAATGATAAAGGGGATATCACCACCGATCCCACAGAAATACAACCTACTATCAGAGAATACTACAAACACCTCTATGCAAATAAACTGGAAAATCTAGAAGAAATGGATGAATTTCTCGACAAATACACCCTCCCAAGACTAAACCAGGATGAAGTTGAATCTCTGAGTAGATCAATAACAGGCTCTGAAATTGTGGCAATAATCAATAGCTTACCAACCAAAAAGAGTCCAGGACCTGAGGGATTCACAGCCGAATTCTACCAGAGGTACAAGGAGGAACTGGTACCATTCCTTCTGAAACTATTCCAATCGATAGAAAAAGAGGGAATCCTCCCTACCACATTTTATGAGGCCAGCATCATCCTGATACCAAAGCCTGGCAGAGACACCACCAAAAATGAGAATTTCAGACCAATATCCTTGATGAACATTGATGCAAAAATCCTCAATAAAATACTGGCAAACCGAATCCAGCAGCACATCAAAAAGCTTATCCACCATGATCAAGTGGGCTTCATCCCTGGGATGCAAGGCTGATTCAACATACGCAAATCAATAAACGTAATCCAGCATATAAACAGAACCAAAGACAAAAACCACATGATTTTCTCAATAGATGCAGAAAAGGCCTTTGACAAAATTCAACAACACTTCATGCTAAAAACTCTCAATAAATTAGGTATTGATGGGATGTATCTCAAAATAATAAGAGCTATCTATGACAAACCCACAGCCAATATCATACTGAATGGGCAAAAACTGGAAGCATTCCCTTGGAAAACTGGCACAAGACAGAGATGACCTCTCTCACCGCTCCTATTCAACATAGTGCTGGAAGTTCTGGCCACGGCAGTCAGGCAGGAGAAGGAAATAAAGGGTATTCAATTAGGAAAAGAGGAAGTCAAATTGTCCCTGTTTGCAGATGACATGATTGTGTATCTAGAAAACCCCATCGTCTCAGCCCAAAATCTCCTTAAGCTGATAAGCAACTTCAACAAAGTCTCAGGATACAAAATCAATGTACAAAAATCACAAGCATTCTTGTACACCAATAAAAGACAAACAGAGAGCCAAATCATGAGTGAACTCCTATTCACAATTGCTTCAATGAGAATAAAATACCTAGGAATCCAACTTATGAGGGATGTGAAGGACCTCTTCAAGGAGAACGACAAACCACTGCTCAATGAAATAAAAGGGGATATAAACAAATGGAAGAATATTCCATGCTTATGGGTTGGAGAATCAATATCGTCAAAATAGCCATACTGCCCAAGGTAATTTATAGAGTCAATGCCATCCCCATCGAGCTGCCAATGACTTTCTTCAGGGAATTGGAAAAAACTACTTTAAAGTTCATATGGAACCAAAAAAGAGCTTGCATCACCAAGTCAATCCTAAGCCAAAACAACAAAGCTGGAGGCATCACGCTACCTGACTTCAAACTATACTACAAGGCTACAGTAACCAAAACAGCATGGTACTGGTAACAAAACAGAGACATAGATCAATGGAACAGAACAGAGCCCTCAGAAATAATGCCGCATTTCTACAACTATCTGATCTTTGACAAACCTGACAAAAACAAGCAATGGGATAAGGATTCCCTATTTAATAAACGGTGCTGGGAAAACTAGCTAGCCATATGTAGAAAGCTGAAACTGGATCCCTTCCTTACACCTTATACAAAAATTAATTCAAGATGTATTAAAGACTTACATGTTAGATCTAAAACCATAAAAACCCTAGAAGAAAATCTAGGCAATACCATTCAGGACATAGGCATGGGAAAGGACTTCATGTCTAAAACACCACAAAAGCAATGGCAACAAAAGCCAATATTGACAAATGGGATCTAATTAAACTAAAGAGCTTCTGCACAGCAAAAGAAACTACCATCAGAGTGAACGGGCAACCTACAAAATGGGAGAAAATTTTTGCAACCTACTCATCTGACAAAGGGCTAACATCCAGAATCTACAATGAACTCAAACACATTTACAAGATAAAAACAAACAACCCCATCAAAAAGTGGGCACAGGACATGAACAGACACTTCTCAAAAGAAGACATTTATGCAGCCAAAAAACACATGAAAAAATGCTCATCATCACTGGCCATCAGAGAAATGCAAATGAAAACCACAATGAAATACCATCTCACACCAGTTAGAATGGCCATCATTAAAATGTCAGGAAACAACAGGTGCTGGAGAGGATGTGGAGAAATAGGAACGCTTTTACACTGTTGGTGGCACTGGAAACTAGTTCAACCATTGTGGAAGTCAGTGTGGCGATTCCTCAGGGATCTAGAACTAGAAATACCATTTGACCCAGCCATCCCATTACTGGGTATATACCCAAAGGACTATAAATCATGCTGCTATAAAGACACATGCACACCTATGCTTATTGTGGCACTATTCACAATAGCGAAGACTTGGACCAACCCAAATATCCAACAAGGATAGACTGGATTAAGAAAATGTGGCACATATACACCATGGAATACTATGCGGCCATAAAAAACGATGAGTTCATGTCCTTTGTAGGGACATGGATGAAAGTGGGAACCATCATTCTCAGTAAACTATCGCAAGGACAAAAAACCAAACACCGCATGTTCTCACTCATAGGTGGGAATTGAACAATGAGAACACATGGACACAGGAAGGGGAACATCACACTCCGGGGACTGGTGTGGGGTGGGGGGAAGGGGGGGGGACAGCATTAGGGGATATACCTAATGCTAAATGACGAGTTAATGGATGCAGCACACCAACATGGCACATGGATACATATGTACCGAACCTGCACATTGTGCACATGTACCCCAAAACTTAAAGTATAATAATAATAATAAAAAAATAAAAATATAAAAAACAAACAAAAAAAAGAAGACATATCTTAACAACTTTATTACCATCACTTTTAATGGATTACATTTATGAAATAGATGAATATGACCGGGCATGGGGGCTCATGCCTGTAATCCCAGCACTTTAGGAGGCTGAGGCAGGTGGATCACTTGAGCTCAGGGATTTGAGACCAGCCTGGCCAACATGGAAAGACCCTGTCTCTACTAAAAATACAAACATTGGCCAGGTGTGCTGGCATATGCCTATAGTTCCAGCTACTTGGTAGACTGTGGGAGAATCACTTGAACACAGAAAGTGGAGGTTTTAGTAAGCCACGATCCTGCTACCATACTCCAGCCTGGGCTACAGAGTGGGACCCTGTCAGAAAAAAAAAAAAAAAAAGTAGATGATATGAATAATGTGCATCTCATTGCACTTCTTCTTGATAAGAATCAAATAAATAAGCTAGAGGGAGCATAATTTAGCCAGAATAAGCTTTCTGCTAAATCATTTGTACAACTGCTTATTTCAGGCTCACTATACTTATCACAGAGCTTTCCAACAATGGTCCCTTCAGTGAGTTACAGGTATGCCAAGGCATGGATCCTCTCTGTTCAGGCAACAGTCTGGCCGGCCCAGTTAGGTAATGTCTCAGTATGAACAGCCTCCTCTATTTACCTGTAACTGCTGTATAAGTATTATCTTTACGTATACCATGATGTGAATGAACGGATGAAAAAATGAAGAAGTAGAAAGACCAATATATCAGATCCGAAATAATGAATTAAAATAAACCAATTAAGAACTCCAAACTGAAGGAACTCCAAAATGTTTGTTTTTCTTGTTGTTATTGACTTGGAATCAATATAAACCTTGAGAATAAAAGGGGAAGAAGGGTGGAGAAACCGAGAGAGTTTATAACACTTAACAATTACGTAACTAACATAAAAACAGACAGCAGTAGTTTCCAAGCGGAAATACTGTCATTCCAGTCAAGTCCTCAACCCAATACAAATTTGTAATTGAGGCATTTGACAACTCTCTACTACCTTTTTCCTCTTTGCTGCATTTATTTCTCATCCCTTACTGCCTAAATCATCCCACTCACAACCAGCTAATCTGTTAACATTTCCCTCCTACTAAACCTTCTCTTTCTTGTACACATTCTTTGACAGGTTATATTTTCTCTTTACATAATCTTTGCTCTACCTGGTTGATCAATTTGCCAACAAGAAGTCAGAAACATAAAGTAGGCCAGATGTATTAGTCAGGACACACTAGGATATAACAAAGTAACAAATCACACCATTGTTTCAGTGACTTATAACAACAAAGGTATTTGTCTCATCCAGGTTACGTTTCCAACACAGTTTGACTGTGGGTCTGCTGCATGAGGTTTTCACTCTGGATCCACGTGAACTAAGCAGTCTTCATTTGTTATAGTCTCCATCACGGTAGCCAAGAGAAAAAAAAAATCTGACAAAAGAATAGTTTGTAAGACTTCTTTGGCCAAAGAAAATCACATGGCCAAACTGATTCCACTGTGGAGGAAAGTACTAACATATTTCACCCAGGAGGATGAACTGTTTATAATAAAAAGAAATACAACTTATCACACATCTTATCTTTGACATTTTCATTGTTCTTTACTGTTTTTATTTTCCCTTGTCTGACCTATCCTGAGTGCTCTTTCAAGTGGCCTAATCTTTACCTCTAACATCTTCTTCCATGACTTCTGAGGTTAAAAATCTTGCCCTCCGCCTCTTTGTCCATCATATTTGTCGTTTTACAAATTACCAGGATACATGCTTTGTCCATTTTTAAATTAGCATATACACATTTTCCCATATTTTTAAACTGCGTTCATATGTTAATTATATTTACACCTTGTCTATTATAAGCTTTTATGAGTTGTCGATTTCATTTTAAATTCATAAATACAATTTTATGGTATTTGGTTTTAGATTCGCACAATTTAAAAGAGCCCAAATAACTCATTTTCTTGATGCTTCTCTTTGTTATTATGTTAGAAAATCCTCCAACTCAAGATGATACAGATATCTACTTATTTTTTTTTCTAGTAATGTATTGGTTTTATTTTTACATTCAAATCTCTAATCTGTCTAGAATTTTTTCTTTTCAAATTTTATTTTAGATAATGGGGTACATGTGCAGATCTGTTACATGGGAATATTGCAGGATGCTGAGATTTGGGGTGTAGATCCCATCACCCAAGTAGTAAGCATAGTATCTGATAGGTGTTTTTTTTAACCCAGCCTCTCCCCCTTCCACCCTCTTGTAGTCCACAGTGTCTACTGTTTCCATATTTATGTCAATGTGTGCTCAGTGCTTAGCTCCCACTTTTAACTGATAACATGCAGTATTTGGTTTTCTGTTCGTGTATTAATTTGCTTAAGATTATGGCTTTCAGCTCCATCCACGGTGCTGCAAAGGACATGATTTCACTCTTTTTTATGGCTGCATAGTGTTCCATGGTATACGTGTACCACATTTTCTTTATCCAATCTATCATTGGTGGGCACCTGAGTTGATTCTATGTCTTTGCTATTTGAATAGCACAGCAATAAACATACAAGCGCACGTGTCTTTTTGGCAGAATGATTTATTTTCATTTGGGTAAAGGGATTGCTGGGTCAAATAGTAGCTCTGTTTTAAGTTCTTTGAGAAATCTCCAGACTGCTTTCCACAGTGGCTGGACTAATTTACATTCCCATCAAGAGTATATAAGTATTGCCTTTTCTCCACAACCTCACCAGCATCTGTTGTTTTTTTTACTTTTCAGTAGCTATTTTGACTGGTGTGAGACGGTATCTCACTGTGGTTTTGATTTGCATTTCCTTGATGATTAGTGATAATGAACTTTTTTTATATGTTTGTTGGCCACTTGCATGTCTTCTTTTGAGAACTGTCTGTTCACATCCTTCGTGCATTTTTTTAATGAGGTTATTTGGATAATTTTTGCTAGTTAATTTCTTTAAGTTCCCTATAGGTTCTGGATATTAGGCCTTTGTCAGATGCATAGTTTACAAATATAGTCTCCCAGTCTGTAGGTTGTCTGTTCACTCTGTTGATAGTCTATTTTACTGTACAGAAGCTCTTTAGTTTAATTAGATCCCACTTGTTTACTTTTGTTTTTGTTGCAATTGTTTTTGAAGACTCAGCCAAAAAATTATTTGCCATGGCCCGTGTCAAGAAGTGTATTTCCTGGGTTGCCTTCTATGATTTTTATAGTTTGAGGTCTTACTTTTAAATCTTTAATTCATTTTGGTTAATTTTTGTATATGGTGAAACATAGGAGTCTAGCTTCAGTCTTCTGCATATGACTAGGCAGTTATCCCAGCACCATTCATTGAATAGAGAATCCTTTCCCCATTACTTGTTTTTATCAGCTTTGTTGAAGATCAGATGGTTGTAGGTGTGTGGCTTTATTTCTCAGTTTTCTATTCTATTCCATTGTTCCATGTGTCTGTTTCTGCACCAGTATCAAGCTGTTTGGGTACTGTGGTTTCACAGTGTGGTTTGCAATTGGGTAGTGTGATTCCTTCAGCTTTGTTCTTTTTGATTAGGATTGCTTTGGCTACTCAGGTTCTTTTTTGGTTCCATATAAATTTTAAAATAGTTTTTTCTAATTCTGTGAAGAATGATGTTGGTGACTTGATAAGAATAGCATTGAATCTGTATCCAAAGATGCCAAGAAATTTAGTAAAAATGATTCAAGAGCTGAAATTTATTTTAACATATGTTATGAAGTAGAGATCTAATTTTATTTTTTAAAAATTGCAACTTTTTTGTTCAATACTATCATCTGTTATTTTCCCACCAATTTGGTCCATATTCATCATAAAATAAATCCCAATATACACTTAAATATGGCCATGATTTTTATTTTATTTCACTAATATATCTATTCCTTCTGGTGCTGGTATTATTATGACTTTAAACTATTTGTCAATATTTGATAGGACAAGTATCCTTATTGTTTAAAAAAATGTATTGTTCATATTGTGCTCTCATTCATTCAAAATAAGCTTTAGGATCATTTTATCTAGTCACCAAATTGATCCACTTTTATTTTTTATTATGAATTAATTCAATCTAGATTTGCTGATCATGGACAAATTTAAAATATTAAACCTCATATTTCAAAGTATATCTAATTATTAATTTTTCCTTCAAGTCCTTTACAGTTGTCCTCTCAGTGACTCTTTACATTTCTTATTAGCTTGCTTCTTACCCCAGGTATTTTAGGTGCTTGTTGTATTTTGATCAAGCATTTTTGTAATTGTTTTTGTTGCTGCTGCTATTTATTATTATATATTCTAACAGGTTATTTCTTGCTTCTGATGTTGTTTACCATTGTATATTCTAACAGGTTATTTCTTGTATATAGGAAAGCTATTATATTTATATACTTACATTAACTCACATAACAAGTTTTGTGATTTTTTGGTGGATTCTGTGCTGGGTTTTCCAAATAGACAATCTTACGATCTGCAAATTATAATAATGCTTTTGAATATACTTTCTCAGTATTCACTCTTATTCTTATTTCATTGGCTACAAAATGTATGTGACACGTTAGCATGTTACACTCAATTCCCCATCCATTCAATGAGTTGCTAAATCTTGCCAACTCTGGCTCTAAAATATCTCTCTCCTATTTTGTATGCCTGCTCTAATTCTGTCACTCATCAAAACTAACTGATCTTTATGACTCATAAAGATTTCTCTGTCTGGGGAGAATTCATTGACAGCAGGCCACACTCCAGGAAATGTTAAAGGAAATTCTTCGGGCAGAAAAGAAAAAATGACACCTGAAGGAAATTTTTGTATCTTCCCAGAGAAACAAAGATTACTCAAAATGGCAAATGTGTAGGATACTGTAAAATAGTATTTAAAGATAAAATATTCTACATATACAGAAATAAAATGTATAATAATAATAATGGCACAAAAAATAGATGGAAAAAACGAAAGTGTACTGTTTCAAGGCTCTTATACTATACGCAATGCAGAATAATGTTATTTGCAGGTAGACTAAGTAGTAATACTAAAGGTGCCTATCATACAACTTAGAGCAGTGGTTTTCCATTAGAAAGCCTTTAGTCTAAAATTATTGAGGATTCTAAAGAGCTTGTTTACATGGGTTCTATCTATTAGTATTTATCATATTATAAACTAATTTTTAAATAAGTTTTTAAAAGTGTTAATATATTCTTAGTTTGTTTGGGATGCCATAACAAAATACTGTAAACTGAGTAGCTTATAAACAATATAATTTTATTTTTCACAGCTCTGGAAGCAGGTAAGTCTAAAACCAAGGCATTAGTAGATTCACTGTCTGATGAGGAACTGCTTTCTAGTTCATAGACAGCACTTCCTAGCTGTGTCCTTAGAAGGTAGAAAGGGTGAGGGGTTTCCTTTGGGCCTCTTTTAAAAGGGCACTAAGCCTATTCATGAGGCCTCTGCCCTCATGACCTATCACCCCCCAAGGGCCCCAACTCCTAATACCATCAGTTTTAGAATTAGGATTTCAACATATAAATTTTGGAGGAACACAAACATTAAGACCATAGCAAAATTCAATATATGATAACACACAAATATCACATAATGAGAAATTACTATATGTAGCAGAAAAGGCTTAAATTGTCATTATTTTATATTTCGCAAATTTCCTTAATGTTGGCCTAAGACAAGACAGCTAGATTCCCATATCTGCATTCACCTTTAATCTGTTTTAACATAACATGACATAATGGTGTCTTGAAACCCTCATTGTACGTTTATGACATAGACAGATGCAAAACTGCAAATAACTCGTAGTATTATTGTGAAAACAGTTTTGACCTCACAGATTCCTTAACATGGCTCAAAGAACCACAAGATTCTCTGCCCAAGAGCTAAAGCAAAAGAAATAAAACAAAGAGGTATAGCAATAGGAAACAAGTGAAAATAAAATGTAATACTAAAAATCATTTAGTGCAAAGAAAAGGAAAACAGCAAAAAAGGAATGAATAAAGTACAGATTCAACAAATAGGAAACAAGTAGCCACATGGTAGACTTAATCTATAACGGTACTTACATTAAACGTAAATGGGTAAAACATTAATGGGATACAGTTATCAGACTTTATCAAAAATTAAGACCCAACTGTATGCTATCTAAAAGCAACTCCTTACAAACATACAGACAGATAAATTACATGTGAAAAGATGCAAAAAGATGAACCATGCAAACATGATAATCATAAGAAAAGTAAAGTGGGTATTTTAATGTCAGTAAAATGGACTTCAGAACAAGGAATATAACTTACCAGGAATAAGGAAGTATCATTGATCCTCATTATTTGTGAATTCCATATTTTTAAATTTGTCTACTCACTAAAATTTATTTGTAACCCCAATATCAATATTTCTAATATTTTTTTTTTTTTTTTGAGACGGAGCTTCACTCTTGTTGCCCAGGCTGGAGTGTAGTGGTGCGATCTCGGCTCACTGCAAACTCCGCCTCCTGAGTTCAAGCAATTCACCTGCCCCAGCCTCCTGAGTAGCTGGGACTACAGATGCCCGCCACCACGCCTGACTAATTTTTTGTATTTTTAGTAGAGATAGGGTTTCTCCATCTTGGTCAGGCTGGTCTCAAAATCCTGACCTCACGTGATCGGCCCGCCTTGGCCTCCCAAAGTGCTGGGATTACAGGCATGAGCCACTATACCCGGCCCTCAAACTTTTTTTTTTAAATTTTATTATTATTATACTTTAAGTTTTAGGGTACATGTGCACAACGTGCAGGTTAGTTACATATGTACACATGTGCCATGTTGGTGTGCTGCACCCAGTAACTCATCATTTAGCATTAGGTATATCTCCTAATGCTATCCCTACCCCCCCCCTACCCCACAACAGTCCCCACTGTGTGATGTTCCCCTTCCTGTGTCCATGTGTTCTCATTGTTCAATTCCCACCTATGAGTGAGAACATGTGGTGTTTGGTTGTTCATCCTTGCGATAGTTTGCTGAGAATGATGTTTTCCAGTTTCATCCATGTCCCTACAAAGGACATGAACTCATCATTTTTTATGGCTGCATAGTATTCCATGGTGTATATGTGCCACATTTTCTTAATCCAGTCTATCATTGTTGGACATTTGGGTTGGTTCCAAGTCTTTGCTATTGTGAATAGTGCCGCAATAAACATACGTGTGCATGTGTCTTTATAGCAGCATGATTTATAGTCCTTTGGGTATATACCCAGTAATGGGATGGCTGGGTCAAATGGTATTTCTAGTTCTAGATCCCTGAGGAATCGCCACACTGACTTCCACAATGGTTGAACTAGTTTCCAGTCCCACCAACAGTGTAAAAGTGTTCCTATTTCTCCACATCCTCTCCGGCACCTGTTGTTTCCTGACTTTTTAATGATAGCCATTCTAACTGGTGTGAGATGGTATCTCACTGTGGTTTTGATTTACATTTCTCTGATGGCCAGTGATGATGAGCATTTTTTCATGTGTTTTTTGGCTGCATAAATGTCTTCTTACTTATCCATGGACCTGCACAAAGCAGCAAAAAATTGTAGTCTTCCAACATTCATGTTCCTAACGAGCTGAGCAAGGCAATACTCTGCCTTCTTGCTTTAAGCTCTCATACAGAGATGACCAGAAGATGGAGACTGTGTGAAGCAGTGCAGTGTAGCGTAAGAAACTTTGGCTCTGAGGACAGTTAATACGTAAATCCCTACTCTGGCAACCTGTTAGTGGGACAGCCTCAGGCAAGCTACTTACTTAACACTTCTGAATCTAATTTTCTCTTTTGTAAATCAAATAAAATAGAATCTACGAAGATGCATTCTAGTAGGATTTAAGATATAATCTATGTACGTATGTACGTATTTTCCCTAGGATCAGTATTCACTAATTCAATGTTCTCAGTGACATTTTGGAACATAACTACCATGAATAATGATAATAGCTATTATCATTAATTATTTAAAAGAGCCAGCTCTTCAAGAAGGAATAAAAATATGTAAATGTTTATGTACCTAAAATTAGAGCTTTAAAATACAACAAACAAAAACAGACATATAGAGATATAACAAATCCAACCGTTAGAGCTAGAAATTTCAAGACTCCTTCCTCAGTAATTCATAGAATGAGTAGGAACAAAATAAGTATGAATCTAATTAAGATTTTAGTATACTCAACTCATTTGGAAAATACACATTATTTTTCTAAGTGCACATGAAACACCCTCCAAGATAGGCCTGCGCTGGTGCATAAAACAATTCTCAATAAATTTAAAAGAATTATAACTTCAAAATAATAAAGACCTAAGATTGATCATCTGAAGTTCTACCTTAAAAGCAAGAAAAAAGCAAACTAAACTCAAAGTAAGTCGGAGGAATGAACAGAGCAGAAATCAATGAAATAGAGAAGAGAAAAACAATGGAGAACAAGAATAAAACCAAAAACTCGCACATAAAAAAGATTAACCTCAAGCTACATTATTCAAGGAAACAGAAAGGCAAAAACTACCTATGTTAAGAATGGAAGAGAGAAAATCACAAACAATCCTAAATGCATTAAAATGATAATATTATGAAAATGTTAAGGCAATAAAGTCAAAAACTTAAATGAAGTAGTCAACTTTTGAACGGCACAAAAAATGACCAAAACTAACTAAAGGAGAAATAGTAGTATAATAGCTAAAGAAATCAAATTCATATTAACTTCCACACACATCACCACCACCAAACCTTCAGGGACAGATGCTTCACTGGTGAATTCTATCATACACATAACAACAAATAATTCCAATTCTATGCAATCTCAGCATACAAAGGAGAAACAAACACATGCATAACTAACAAGCAATATTGTATAGATTATTTAAAATAAACTATTTTAAATAATCTATACAATAAGAAACCATAGAAAAAGGAACATAGATCACATTGGAGAAATATAAATCAAATTGGAAGGTAGTAGATTTAAGTCCAGATACATAAGTAGCTTTATTAAACGTAAATGAATTAAATACTCTTATTAAATGACAAAACTTGTCAGACTGGGTTAAAAAAAAAACAACAGTAGACACAATAGATACACCTTAAACATAAGGATGCAAATAGATTGAAAGTATCAGGAAGGGAAAAGTTTACAATGAGGATACTAAATAAAAGGAAATTATTGTAAACATACAAATAGACAGTTTTTGAGGCAAGACACATCACTGAAGATGAAGGAACATATCAGTTCACCAGGAATATAAGTCTAAATTTATCTGCAATTAATGATGGGTTCAAATTATATAAAGCAAAACTTGACAGAACTAAAACAGACATAGAAAAATCTTCCATAATCGTGATAGGTGTTTTTCAGTAATTGAAAGGAAAAACAATAAAGCTTTTAGAAAATAACATAGGGGAATATCTTTAATGATCTTGGGTAGATAAATTTTTCAGAAACAGAATGCATAATGCACTAGCTATTAAAATGTTTAATTTCATTTCTACAAAATTAAGAACTTTGCATTGTTTAAAAAAAAAAAAACCTTTAAGACAAAAAACCCAAAGTATACCCCTCAAAGAACTTATATTCATAATACAAAAAGAACTCTTATAAATCATTAAAAATACATAATTTAATTTTTTTCAATGCAGAAAACAATTGCACAGAAGAAAATATCCAAAGGGCCAAAACTCATTTGAAAATAATCTAAAGCTAATGGGTCATCACACAAACCCTAAAATGGCCAAAATTTAATTCTCACCTTGTTTGTCAAGAATGTAGAACTGGAACTCCCATACACTGCTTTTGGGACTGTATATTTGTACCACCACTCAGGAAAACTATTTGGCAATTTCCACTAAAGCTGAACGTATGAACAGGCTGTGATGCCATGAATTCACTCATAGGTATACTCCTAACATAGTGCAACATTTGCGCACCGAAAGTCATGTGATGCACCATTAAAGAAAGAGTACTGGTGGGAGCCTCAAATTAAAAACAATATCACTCAGCAGTAGAATAAAGCACATAATGGTAAACTGAAACAACAAAATGCCCATACTAATGCTGTCTGCCACGTGCAAAAGCATAGACGGATCTCTTACGGAGCTAAGTGAAAGAAGTCAGACAAAAAAAGAATGCATACTCTAATGCAGCTGGATTTACTATGATGATAATAAAGTTCCCTTAACTTGCTCAGATTTCATCTAAGGCTCTGTACCTAATTTTGTATTTATAATTTTGTTTTTATTTAAAGAGAGTTGCCAAAATTGCTTAAGTTTTCAGACCCCAATGAATCTCTTCTTTTCTCTTGCTGTATGATTCCAAAATAGAAAAATTAACCTTCAGTATTAGAAGTAAAGTTAGTGGTTAACTTGAAGATGGAGTGATTAGTAATTGGAAATAGGCACAGGCATGGCTTCAGGGAAGCTGGTGATGCTCTCTTTATTAATCTGCAGAGTTTAATCTATGATAATAAATGTTTAGCAACTTGCTTCCTGGAAGCAAAGGACCTGATATTTGAATATTCCTGCCATGCTCAATTTCAAGCAGTTGAACAACCGGAATATTTAACAATTAACTCTCAAAAATTAATGCAAGCCGTCTCCAGCACACCACTCTAGGGTGTGGTTACATGGTCATGTTCATTTTGAGATACTTCACTGACATATAAATTTCTGATGTAGTTTATCTTCTGTGTTTGTTTTAATTTCAATGAAAATAATATTTAAGGAATTCTAGAGGTTATACTCCTCCAGTTAGGAAGCATTAAAAAATAAAATCAAAAGTGAAACAAAATAAACAAACACTGAAGACCATTCAAACAAATTCAAGTTATTATGGAAATGGATACAGTGAATAAATTAAAAAGTAAATGTATTCTGAAATTTTACAAATTAGTTAGGAAGAAAAGGTATGTACAAATACATCTGAGATTTAAAAACACTATGTACAAATCTCTGCTAATGCTATTTCACATTACATCGTAATTATGTATTTACTTTTATGCAATTCCTTAGAAGGCTATACTCCTTAAAGGCGGTCACTGGGTTTTGTTTAACTCTATAATGTTAGGCACATAATAAATGCCTGACATACACTATGCATTAAATAAACATACTGAATAAATTACACATCATACAACAGGGCAATATTTAAGAGTTTTAAGACCATAGCAAACACATGATAATGATGTTGAAGGTCAGAGTCAGAGTATGAAGGAGCCACTCCTAGCTGCTGTGATCAGAAAATATATATTCCTATGTACTTTGGGCCATATGGTTCTTGCAATAAAATGCTCCCCCTAGACTCCACAAGAGGTCAGAGTCTTCTTTCTTGATCTAATGAGGCTAGGGGATCTTATTTAACAAACCAGGCATATAATAGCTGAAAGAAAAGAGCTCATTTTTTCTTTGATAGTATTGCTGAGTGCAGAAATTATGCAAAGCAAGCAGAAAAAAATCCTGTGTGTATTTCAAAGTATTACACAGATGCTTAAAATAACTTTTCATTTTACATTTAGCTATCTTGAGTATAGCCAGGAGTGTCAATAGCTTTCTATAGGTTACAGTCCCTGAAAATATTTCTTAACATGTGTAAAATGAAAGCTGAGCAAAAAGAACCTGTTATAGCTACCTCACTTAAACGTTCAGATCTCATAGTTGCCAGTGATCCCTCAATCAGATGCTCAGGGAATCTGAGCTCAAAGAGCATGTTATGCCCAATGGCATAGTGGCAAATGATTATACGGATGTTGCTTGCTTTCCTGTGCTTTCCTTTTTTTTTTTAATGAGCCAAATATAACTCAAAATCCAGGTGTCAGTTGGTGGTTGGTGGTGGTGATGGTGATGGTGATGGTGATGGTGATGGTGATGGTGATGGTGATGGTGATGGTGGTGGGGCGGGGTGGGGGGTGGCGGTGCATGTGTGTGTGTTTTCCCTTCTGGGCTAATCCAGAAAAAACTGTTATCCCAGAGATGAGCAGAGCTTCTCATCTAGGCATGTGATGGAGGGGAGAGGTAGACAGAAAAAGAAACTTAAACTTTCACAAATTTATGTTTGCTAGAATAACTTAATCTTTATCTAAGGGTTGTCCAAAATTTATGTTTCCATATTGCCCAGATACTGATAATAAATGTATTTCAGGATCAAGAATAACACTAGATTCTAAGTTCCCATTAATGAGTACTAAAAGGAGTGTAGGGGAGAAGGTAACCGAGTAGCAAGCTGACTACCAATGGCAAGGCCAGCATTAGATTCCATAACAACAGTGGTCATTTGGCTCAGAGCAAGATGTCAAGCTGAAAGGAATTGCTGGCCATGGACAAGAAAAGTAGAGCCATTTTCAACATGTCCTGAGACCCTCCTCAAACATGTTGAGCAATGCAGAGAGAATAATCATCTGCTAAAGTAAATAAACTGGAAATAAGACACAATTCAGTCCCATGTTATATGATTGTGACTCATGAAAATTTTAGATAAGGTGATATAAAAATAATGCTAAAGTCTCAACACAGATAAATAATTGAAATACTGAAAAATATTCACAATTGTTTTTAACGTGTAGAGAACCATATGTTTGTTGTTATTGTTGTTGTTGTTGTTGTTTTTGAGACACAGGCTCACTCTGTTGCCGAGGCTGGAGTGCAGTGGCACTGTGTCGGCTCACTGCAAACTCCGCCTCCCAGGTTCAAGCAATTCTCTGCCTCAGCCTCCGGAGTAGCCGGGATTACAGGCATCCACCAACACGCCGGGCTAGTTTTTATATTTTTAGTAGAGACGGGATTTCACCATGTTGGCCAGGCTGGTCTTGAACTCCTGACCTCAGGTGATCTGCCCGCCTCAGCCTCCCAAAGTGCTGGGATTACAGGCGTGAGCCACCGCGCTCGGCCGAGAACCGTAAGTTTTAAAGTTTCTGGAACCAAGTGAATTCCACAGCATGCTATCTCTGGTTGATAAACAGAAATACCCATCATCCTTTGTCAGAATCAGCCTTTATTGTAAATTTCTGTGCACAGAGCTTCCTAACAGCAAGTCTGGAAGTACTCAAGAACATCTATTTTTGTATAAGTTTCTCAGCTAACTCTGATGCACCCAATCCATGGCCTACAATTTTCGAATTCTTTCCAGAGACTGTAAAACTCTCTAGGGTAGATATAACTGAGTAGGGGAAAAGTATAATGTACTGATTGAAAGTAGGAATTCTAGCATCTTATTTTAGAATTCTGGCTTTACCCCTCGTTAGCTCTATGTTTTTAGTAAAATAATTAACCTCTCCTCCCCAAGCCTCAGTTCCCTCATTTGTAAAACGAAGCTAATTGTAGAACTCAACTCATAATCTGTTTGTGAGGCTAAACTACATCTGGACTAAGGATTGTTCAAAAAATGTTTGCTATTGTTATTATTATTAAACTGGCGTTCTAAGCTCTCAGTAAAGTGCACCTGGTGCTCAAATAATAGTTTATGAATTGCCTTGAAGAGAATGTAAGTACAATGAACTTTACAGTGAATTCTCAATGTTCAATAGGAATATTTATAGATAAGCTCTAGTTTAACATGTATTCTTAGAAGCAAGATGTATGAGATGTGAAATTGCCATTAGCCTAGTGGTAGTAGTAATAGGATAGGCCAGGTAATGTAGACTCAGCAAATTAACCCTGAAACATAAGAAAAGTGTGTGTTTTTCATCACAGTATATGACTAATGCTAGTCAGGGAGGCACTTAAAGGGGAACTGTACTCTATGCAGGCTGACAATGTCTCTACCATCCATTTTTGCCGGTCAGAGGAAAAGACGGCTGGAAAGTCACACACTAGATCTTTACAATTTTGTTCCAGAAGGAATTTACATCACTTTCCCTCACAGCCCATTGTCCAAAATGAGTCACGTGGACCCAGCTCCCTGCAAGGGATATAAAAATGTCAGCAAGCTGATGGAATGCTAGGTGAGCACCACTGTCTCTAGTCTATTAGCATTTATAATGACAGTTACAGTCACCAAAAAATCAATCCTTACTGTGATCGAGGCAGTTATATGTATGTATAGTTTCTAATGTTATTCTCATGACAGCCTTATGTCTTGAGTATTCTTATTTATTGTCAAAAGAGAAAACAGGGACAGAGGAGTTAGTTAACCAATTTGTCTCACAATGTCACCATTTCACCCATCTCTTTGTCATCATTTCTCACCAAGGTGGACCTATGGCTATTCTTTTCTGAAGCTGACCCCTCCACCTATGCTGTCTTTATCAGAACTTTGCACTTGACCATTTTCTTCTTCCTCATCCCCAGGAACTCCACCACTGGTACTTCTCCTTATGACACTGTCATCACCACTGGTACTTCTCCATATGACACTGCATCACCACTGGTACTTCTCCTTATGACACTGCATCACCACTGGTACTTCTCCATATGACACTGCCATCACCACTGGTACTTCTCCTTATGACACTGGCATCACCACTGGTACTTCTCTTTATGACACTGGCATCACCACTGGTACTTCTCCTTATGACACTGGCGTCACCACTGGTACTTCTCCTTATGACACTGGCGTCACCACTGGACTTCTCCTTATGACACTGTCGTCACCACTGGTACTTCTCCTTATGACACTGTCATCACCACTGGTACTTCTGCATATGACACTGTCGCCACCACTGGTACTTCTCCTTATGACACTGGCATCACCACTGGTACTTCTCCTTATGACACTGGCATCACCACTGGTACTTCTCTTTATGACACTGGCATCACCACTGGTACTTCTCCTTATGACGCTGGCATCACCACTGGTACTTCTCCTTATGACACTGGCATCACCACTGGTACTTCTCCTTATGACACTGGCATCACCACTGGTACTTCTCCTTATGACGCTGGCATCACCACTGGTACTTCTCCTTATGATGCTGGCATCACCACTGGTACTTCTCCTTATGACACTGGCATCACCACTGGTACTTCTTATGACACTGGCATCACCACTGATACTTCTCCTTATGACGCTGGCATCACCACTGGTACTTCTCCTTATGACACTGGCATCACTACTGGTACTTCTTATGACACTATCATCACAAGGTGGGAAGCCATAAAAAGTGCCACATCCCTACTGTGTTCTCAAGTTTGCTTTTCTTTTACTTTTAAGCTACCCAAAACATGGTCTATACATGTAATTTCTGCTTTACCACTTACCTAAAACCTTGAAATCGGCCCTGTACTCTCATTATAACTGTAGATATGCAAATATTGGAAACCTTGATGAAACCAAATGAGCACCAGAAATAAAGTTTTGGAACCTGACTTTGAATTCTTGTACCGTAATAACTGTGTAACATCCAACGAACTATTTAATTTCTGTGGCTCCTATTCCTCATTTCTGAAGAGTGGCTTAACGATATTTGGACGGCTGAACTTACACCTTGGTTTGGTGGATTCAATATCATCGTATCATCGTGTAAACAAAAGTGAGAAACCAACAAGCAATTTGGAATATCTCTTTATGGTTTTAATTTTCAAATCAAATAAACTCTTCTCAGTCTTTAACCGTTTCTGCCATAATACACCCCCCAAAATTCCAAACACTCAAATCCTTTTATAAATTCCCCCCATTATTTTTTTCTCTTCAGTTAACAAACATGCTCAATGTTCTCCCCTCTATTAAACCTTTCCCCAGTTCTTTGCCTCCATGTCCAGTTGCCAGTGGTTTCTCTCCACGCACCTCCTTCTCACGGATATCTTCTGAATCGGGTAGTCTATTTCTCCACTGTCCATGTCCTACCATTTGCACATTGACCTATGTATTTGTCTTCTCCACAGGTTATCCACATATTTCTATGTAAAGTCTCTAGTCACCTCTTAATTGTTAAATCCAATAAATACTTATCCAGCCTTATATTATTTTAATTATGGGACTGACCTGTTGACTACTCTCTGCTGGAAATTCTCTTCTCATTTGCACTCTATGACACCATTGCCTTCCATCCCTGCAGCCATTCCTTTCAGGCTTTTCCTCAGGGTTCTCTTCCATTTCCTATACCTAAAGCATAGATGATCATCAGTGTTTTATCATTAGTCCTCTTCCCTACGCATTTTAAAAATATGTCCCTGAATAAGCTCATCTCTTCTCATGAGTTAGTTGAGAGAAGCTAGCTCTTTACTGCTGACAACTTCTAATGCTACATCTACAAACATAAAAAGAAACCAGATATCCACCCCAATGGGCCTACGCATAAACAGCATTTGATGATTTTCTCAAAACTCTACAACATGAACTCAACTCCAGGAAGACCCAACTGCCCATTACTCACTGAACATACCTGACTCATCTCCACCTTCACGCCATTTCTCTTGTTCTATCTATAACTATCGCTTGTCTCCATCCTCTTGCATATATCCAGATGTTATGCATTGTTCATGCTCCACCAGTTTCCCATGGCTTTCCAGCAACTTATCTTGGTTCATAACTTTTTTCTTTTTCTGAATGTCTTTACTAGTTTCTCCAATAAACACTGTTTCAAATATCCTGCTAGGATTGAGAGTTTTGTTGTTTTTTTTTTTTTAACTTCCCCCTTCCCCTAGATGTTTATAGCAGCACTTACTTTGTATATGTGACTCTGCCACCCAGCCACAGATAACTGGATCAGATAGTAAAAAAAAATTTGTCCCGTGATGAACCAGTCAGGATCTCTGTCCTAATAACTGGAATCAGGACTCAGAGACAGCTAATCACTCGGACTTGATTACTTAAATTTAAAATGTATAAAGTGGAGAATCACAAAAACGCCATTTTTAGATAAGTGCACGATGAAGCAATAAAATCCTGACCTATAGAAAAAGAAAAGAAGAAAGCAGGTGTGCAGAAGAGAGCAGAGATGAGATTTCAAGGCAGCTGCTGACTAGTTTTCTAATAGTTTTTCAGTCTCTTACGATGTTTAGTTGCATATCCTGCCTTGGGCAAGGATACTCTGATGTCCTTCTAATTCCCTTTTTGCTTCATAGTTTGAAGGGATTTTTAAAATACTTTTAGCAAAATGAAATGTAACCAAACTCACTCATTTTTACACCTATCACATATTATCCTATGCTGTTACTTAGCTATTTCAAATGTATACAGTGTGCTTCCCTACTTAGATGGCAACCTTCTGTAATGAGAGAATTTTTTCTGATGGTTTTACTTTTTTTCTTGAATCCTCCCAGTAGTTCCCATATGTACTATGGGAACTCAATGAAATTCACTGATGCAAGCACTCCAGTAAACCTAACTCTGTTTCCCCTCTTTAGGGTCTACCATGATGCGGTGAACATACTGATACTCTCATATTTAGTCTAAATAAATTTCTTACTACTAAAGAAAACATCAGGGAAACTCTCCAGGACATTAGTTTGGGTAAAAATTTCTTGAGTAATACTCAAGCACAGGCAACCAAAGCAAAAAAGGGCAAATAGGATCCCATCAAATTAAAAATTTCTACTCAGCTAAGGAAACAGTCAACTAAGTAAGCCGACAACCACAGAATTGGAGAACATATTTGCAAACTAACTATCTGACAGGGGATTGATAACCAAAATATGTAAAAAGTTCAAACACCTCTACAGGAAAAATCTAATAATTCAGTCAAAAAAATGGGCAAATATTTGAATACACATTTCTCAAAAGGAAACATACAAATGGCAAACAGGCATTTTTATGAAAAAGTATTCAACATATTGATCATCAGAGAAATGCAAATGACAACTACAATGAGATACCATCTCACCACAGGAAAATGGCTTTTATCCAAAAGACAGGCAATAGCAAATGCTGACAAGGAAGTGAAGAAAAGGGAATCCTCATGCACTATTGATGAGAATGTAAATTAGTACAACCACTATGGAGAACAGTTTGGAGGCTTCTTGAAAACTAAAAATAGAGCTACCAGTGGGGTACAGTGGCTCACGCCTGTAATCCCAGCACTTTGGGAGGCCGAAGCGGGCAGATCACTTGAGGTCAGGAGTTCAAGACCAGCCTCGCCAACATGGTGAAACCCCATTTCTACTAAAAATACAAAAATTAGCCAGGCGTGGTGGCAGGCATCTGTAACCCTAGCTACTTGGGAGGCTGAGGCAGAATGGCCTGGGCCTAGGAGGCAGAGGTTGCAGTGAGCCGAGATCGTACCACTGCACTCCAGCCTGGGCAACTGAGCAAGACTCTGTCTCAAAAAAAAAAAAAATAGAGCTACCATATGATACAGCACTCCCACTGCTGGGAATATACCAAAAAGAAGGGAAATCAGTATAACAAAGAGATGTCTGCATTCCCATGTTTATTGCAGCACTGTTCACAATAGCCAAGATTCAGAAGGAAACTAAGTGTTTATCAACAGATAAATGGATAAGGAAAATATGCTACTTACACACAATGGAGTACCATTCAGCTATAAAAATAATTATATCCTGTCATTTGCAACAATGTGGATGGAACTGGAGGCCATTAAGTTAAGTGAAGTAAGCCAGGCACAGAAAGACAGACATCACATATTCTCAGTTATCTGTGGGATGTAAAACTCAAAACAATTGAACACATGGAGGTAGAGAGTAGAAGGATGGTTATCAGAGGCTTGGAAAGGTAGTGGAGGGTTGGGGGGAGATGGGTATGGTTAATGGGTATATAAAATAGTTAGAAAGAATGAATGGTACCTCGTACTTGATAGCACAACAGGGTGACTGTAGTCAAAATAACTTAATTGCACACTTTAAGCTAAATAAAACAATATAATTGAATTGTTTATAACACAAAGGATAAATGCTTGAGGGGATGGATACCCCATTTTTCATGATATGATAATTATGCATTGCATGTTGTATCAAAATATGTCATGTAACCCATAAATATATACACCTACTATGTACCCACAAAAACAAAAAATAAATAAATGTTTCTGAGATTTCCAAGTCTATTATCTTCAATCATCTCTCTTCACTTCTTAAAGCAAAGAAATAAATAGGAGTGGTGACAGGGAACTCGTGTGTAGGCAGAAAAAAAGAGAAAAATCAAGAAAAGATGCTGATAATAAAACTCTTCAATCAAATCTTTTCTTATTCTATTATTTTCTTCACCTTTACTAATATTTGCTCACTCTTCAGAAAGGTGATTTGGAGTGATGCTCAAATAATCAAACCACAGACATTATGGACTGATTCTTTGTTTTTATTCTTTGCAGAACTTAATGAATATATCCAAATAGGCTTTGACCACCACTAAGTAAAAAGAGGCTAGGATTAGAAAATAGAACTGGAGTCTTATCCATGCCCTGTTGTTAATTATTTGACCTTTGGTAAGCTACTTGATATTCCTGCACCTCAGTTTCCTCAGCTGCCAAATGACAGTCATATATTATACTATTAATCTCCAAAAAAATGTAAAAATGAAAAGAAGTAATAAGTTAGAAAAGCTTTCAGAAGCCCACATTAAACGTGGTCATAGGAAGATTAATAATCAAATACTACTTTGCATTTTTAACAGAATTTGTCTGAGTGTGAAAAGAAACCTCTAGATATTTAAAATATCTCTAAACTTATAATGAGATTCTTTATTCTCCACGTCCCTTTCTTGGCCTATGTTCGACCTACCTGCTGTTTATCCTCTCCAATCTTTTTCTGTTTCCTCTTGAGCCCAGACTGCCAGCTGTGTTAAACTGTGTGATAATTCTGTGCTGTGAACAATTCCCTGAGGAAGCAGAGCCAAATGCCATCTCTGTGACTTGTCTTGGGAAGAGAAAAGTTCCAAATTGAAAACTCATAATGTCAATCCCTTGTGGTTGCTCTTACCACTCTACTGTTCATAAAGACCTTGAAGCAAGAAGTAATGGCCCAATGATAAAGACCAAATCACCATTATCAGTTGGAGAGCTCTATGCAATGGCTCAGAGTTCAGTGTCAGACAGACTGGTGTTTGGTCTTCACCAACTAAGGATGGCTCTAAAATGAGAGGTATCGCTCAAACCTTGGCAAATAACTTTCACAAGCCTTCATAAGGACACATTTTCATTTCAGACAACATTGAACAAAGGGCCATGTAGGTTATTCTTAATAGTTTTTTCAGTGGGTGGTTTTTGTTGTTTGTTACTCTTTCTTTTCTTTAAAAAAAACTATACAGAATAATAATGTTGTTTTAGTGATAGAAAGTACATGTGCCTGGAGACTTGTGGGGAAAAAAATATTAGAAAACTACTTTTCAAATCTGAAAAGCAAGCATCATACATGCACAAACATGGCTGCTTTTTTCTTTCATTTTTATTTGTTTTAAATATGGCTTTTCTAAGTCATAAAACAAAAGGTTTAAATCTCTCTTTTAAATTTGTTGAGTAAATGAAGAGATGGCTTGTCTGTGACAATGCTTTCCGACGAATTTCAATACCTTAATAAATAATAGATAAATTTCATTTCCTCCTGATCCTTTCTCTATGTGGCAGCCAAAGTGATCTTTTGAAAACCCAAATCTAATCATGTCATTTCTTGATTAAAACTCTTCAGCAGGTCCCTAACGTCCTCAAGATAATGTCCAAATTATTAAATTTTAAAAGAGCTTTATGACTGGTCCCTAATTATTTCTCCAACTTTGGGTCTCTAAGCCATACCTTGTAATGTACCCCTTCATTGCACTGCTCCTCCTCCGCCACTCCCTGACACATACAACTAATTACTCCGGATTCTAGTTATACTGACTGTTTTACGAACCACTTAAAACCACCCTAAAACCATGTTCTGTCCCTCTGTCTCAGAAGGTTTTACTAACTCCTAATCTTGAGGTGTGCCATTTTTGACCTGCCTTTCAAGCATTCTGTACTCACCCCTCATGATTTTTGTCACAGATATCAGTTCATTCCTCAAGGTCAGTGTCACCTTGTATCCCCATGACTTAAAGTTCAGTATCAAAGCATTGCTCAATAAATATTGGAAGTAGGTCTATAAGAGATGGCTGGAAGAGAGAGAGAAAGGAAAAAAGGGAAGGAGAGAGATAGCAGGCAGATCAAGACTCCTAAAGTGATCGGGTTCATTTCTGCTTTCTTTGGTTCCTGCTGATATCCAGTTTAGGAATTTGGCCTCTGGATTCCTCCCTGCTCCAGGATTTCCTCATCTCTGCTCCTTCCCTTTTTCTGAGCTGGCTATGCCCCAAACTGGTATTTGCCCTTTGCTGCCACATTCCTCCCAGATCCTCCCAGAAATGTTTCTCGCCAAAACAAATGTATCTGGCCTCAAAGCCCTTAGGCATTAAAAAGTATCCTTTTTTAAACTCAAGATTGGGGACCTCTATTATTCAAGATAACAAAGGAGAAGCAGCCCAGAAAACCCAAAAAGGGCTGTGTAGCCAAAGATGAAACCAGAATTTAATTTTAGCCAAGTACCACACAATCTGAGAGCACTGGTCTCTTTAACTCAATCTGTCTTTTATCTCTTTATATCCATTTAATTAGACACATTCAATGTGATTAAATGGCAGTATTAAATGTAGCAGAGTACCCTATGAAGATAAAACTTGTTTTGTTATTGTGAGATGGAGCCTGTGGAGGGTAATTAAGTTCAGATGAGGTCAAGAGGATGGAGTTACCCATGATGGGATTAGCACCCTTATAAGAACATAAAGAGATGAGAGGCTCTTTCTCTCCACCATGTGAAGATACATCAAGCAGGTGGCTGTCTATAAACCAGGAAGACGGCGCTCAACAGACTGAATCTGCTGATGCGTTGATCTTGGGCTTCCCAGTCTCCAAAACTGTGAGAAATAAATGTCTGTTGTTTAAGTCACCCATTCTACGGTGATTTGTCATTGAAACCCTAGTTAACAAAGACAACTTGTTAGTGAGAGAAATTACTACTCATATCACACTATAGGCAGAAACAGGAATTGATCACAGAATCATTAAAGATGGTATTTCTTGCAAGAATAAATGCTGACTGAAGAGACTTTAAATGGAAAGAGAAATTATCCTCTTAAATAAAATAAGGAAAATAGGTACGGACTTTCTGAGAGTGTGGTGTACTAGGTACTGATGGACACAAGAACCATTCTTGCCCCTCTATTGTGTGCCTGTCTATAGCGATCCGGAAAAGTGAGCTAAATATGCCTGGCTAGATTTGTAGGCCCTGATATTAAATAGAACCTGGAAAGTTTCTTATTATGCTACTGTCTTCTAAACCCAAAGCCATTGGACATAATTGTTAAAAGTGCTACAAATCTACTCCCTTAACTTTGCACACAATAACAGATTTTAAAAAATTGAATTATAGATAAGATAAGCAAAATTGACATTAATTACATGCTTAGGCTTTTCTTTCTTTTCACTTTTTTCATACTAGAGGGAGAAACTCACCTAGCGAAGATGTGCATTGGTATGTACGTGGATAAGTTATCTCATGTTGATGCTCTTTTTTATGGCTGCATTATTGGTAAAGAGGCAGAATGTTACACTTCTTACTAAGTCAAAGTAGAATGATGGCAAAATGTGAAGTTTATTATTAGAGTAATTATTAACGAATGTGCTACAAAATGCTGAAATAGAAGAGATGTGCTCAGTTTTGTTAAATGAGAAATCGGCACAGAATCATCACAGAATAGCGACAAGAAATTTAATTTTGGTTATCTGCTGGAAGTCTCACTTTTATGAAAGCAGAATAACTGATGAGAATTGAAAATAAATGATAAACTTAAGTTACAGAGGTGAGAAGAGAGCCATAGGTAGGAAGAATAGAAGTGGTTGCTGCTCAATATAACAGAAGCCCTGGAAAGTGACGCCAACTACTCTTGAACTTGATCCAAACTCTACTATCAAAACCTGGGGCTTCTACTTTCTATTCACGCATCGTTACTTTGCCAATCTTTCATTGTCTCTGCTCTTGCCATCTGCTTTCAGTAACAGTTGTCTCCAAAAAAAATTGTAAGTCAAGTGTCTTGTCACTTTAATGAAGTTTACTAAAGACTCAGATGTTACAGAAAAGGCATCGGGTCACATGTCTCAAGGCATTCCATCTTTGCTTTGGCTCTTTCCTCAGCCTTCCTACAAAGAACCCAAAAAGTATAATCTGGTCTCCTAAAACCACTAGTGGGAGAGAAGTCCAGCCAGAGCAGTCTCATAACCCCAGCCCTCTGGGAAAATAAAGAATACATTTTGCTCCACCTATGACATAAATTACTCAATAAACTAAGTAGGCTAAGACATCTCCTATCTCTTTCAGCCATTTCCGTTTTTGAATTACATTGTTTTATAATTAAACCATGCTTCCACAGTCTGTTGAAAATTATTGAACCTATTACATGCGTGAAACATTTTCATGTAAAAAGCACTCAAAATTAACTACATGCACACTAATGAACAATGGAACATCACAGAGCTATAGTTTCAATCTATTTTTGATCATGTCCAAACTCAAGTGTTAATAACGTATAATAGTTTGTAATGCTTCCTCTTTATATTAGTGGTTTTCTGAGAGAAATTCTAAAAGCACAAAAGGTTACATAAACATCCTTAGATAATGAAATACTAGGGCGATTAAATATTAATGCCCTACGTATGCAATTAGCCCCATTTGCTTTAAAGTTATGTCTATGGAGGTAATGAGTAAGGATAATTTAATAAGAGGATGACAAATTTATTTCATGTAGACATGCAATCTGAATCATGCTGGTCAAATTTCTCTACAAAATGCATTTTTTTAGATAGCATTATCAAGATAATCTTTCAATATAACCCTGATTTTTAAAAATATATAATACTGTGACCATTCTCTAACAAATATTCCAGCACCTTTATAAGCATTTAAATGGTATTAAGTTTTAAAATATATTGTTACTCATCCAAATAAAATAAAATGCAGCCAGCTGCCAGATGCTATGGGAGTTTAGATGCTGCAGTGCTTTTATGAAGGAGCCATAAATTGCCTACAGATTATGTCTTTGTTTTCTTTGAAAGGAGTAGATTCCAGAGACAAAATTTCCAAAGAAACTTTTGCTTGATACTTGTTCCTAAAAGAATCAAGAGCCTATAGCTTAATGAATAAACCCCCACACAGGTTATCAATATGTAATATTTTCTGTCCCTTTCACAGTACAACTAATCAATAAATAGCACACAGTACAATTACACTTACGTGGAAGAGAAGAGACATAAAATAGGCCACCCACAAAATAACCTCATTCACCAGAGAAATGATATAGTTCTGTGGAAATGAGAAGTGCCCTGCCTTGAAAAGAGTCTTCATGTCAAAAAATATATATTGATAGAAAAGGAAACTGGCTTTGCAGAAAATTACTAAAGGAAGCCTGGCACCCATGACACCCACATAGAATCTCTAATGTGCTCCAATTTCTATAGCCTTTTTAAATATGATCATTGAGATACCGCCTCCTCCTCAGATCATCAGTATTTCTCAACTCCCAAATCCAGCACAATCTAATAAATTGCCTTTGTCAGTATTGTATATCATTCTCACTAGAATGTAAGCACCACTAGAAGGATTTTCTTCCATTCTGCTGATGTATCATGAGCTCCAAAACAGTGCATGAACATAGTGACGCTTACAAAGTATTTATTGACAAATATTCTGCATCTTCTTATTTTCTGATTAGGCATGAATTCATACAGACTGAATTATGCTATGTGTGTCTGAAATTCTAATTTTTGTTTACTTCCAAGGATTCTTTTTACTATTTTTGTGCCTTGGATTTCATGTTTTAAAGGATTTGATTACCAAATGGCATATAGTAAATAACAGTGTTCTATTTGTGTGTGTGTGTGTGTGTGTGTGTGTGTGTAAACTGTTCATCAAAAATAAACATGAGATAAAGAATGCCACCATATTGAGTTGATGCATAATTTTAGCCCAAACAAAAAATATGGTTCAACAGACACTGTTGCATTATTTTGAGTAAATATATCAATCCTATTTATTAGGCTTTCTGAACTTATGAGAATGTTTCATGAACTTTACTACTTTAATGGGCCTGCGAGTTTGGGAACCATTGCATTGGTCTATGTCAGTGGATCAGAGACACTATGTATATAAAAATTTCTGTCAGTTTCATACATTTACAGTGAAATGTCAACTTTGAAAAACTGTGAATAGATGTAACTATTATTTTTCATATTGATATAGAGGGAACAGAAATGTATGTGCAGCATTTTTTTTTTTGCCTTTGTGGAGAACAGCCCTTTCCTTGCCTATGTGGAGTTCATAAAATAGCAATAAAAAATTAGTCATAAATTGGGTCTAGTATTAATGTCAATTAGCATCCCAATGACATAATGACTGTGGTAAAACATTTAAACTTTATTGACATCAATAGCTATTATCAAGTCAGTTTTATTGACGTTATAATAAAGAGGGCTGGATTTCACAAAGCCCCCAGTAATTGCTGACACTGTGTCAGGAACCCTCCAGAATACATTGGCAGAACCCAGGCATACAAAACATCAGCAGGTCAGAATATTGCTTCTATGGTTTATTTGTCCCCACCAAAACTCATGTTGAAATTTGATCCCCAATTGTGGTGGTGTTGGGACATGGAGCCTGGTGGGAGGTGTTTGGGTTATAGGGTGCATCCCTGATGCATGGCTTGGTGCTGTTTTCATGGTAGTGAGTTCTCACTTTTGTGAAACTGGATTCGTTTTCAAGACAGTGGGGTGTTATAAAGCCAGGACATCCCTCAGGTTTCCATCTCTTCCTATACCTCCAATTCCCCTTTGACCTTCTCCATCATATGAGCAGCATGAAAGAGCTCACCAGAAGCTGGGGACAGGCCCTTGAGCTTCTCAGCCTTCAAATCATGGGCTACATAAGCCTCTTTCCTTTATAAATTACCTAGTCTCAGATATTCTTTTATGGCAACACAAAATGGACTGTCTTATTTTGGTGTAATTGGTCAAAATAAATGAAAAATGTTTACTAAGCACTAACTATGAAGCCAGCATCTACTAGAAGTTAATAGAAGATAAAAAAGAAATAGACATCATGGCCCCCATCTCAAGTGGGGTATGATCTGGTTGAGGAGATGAGGAAATCAGACCTAAAGAATTTCAGAATGTCTTGCTTGCTTTTCCCCCATGGAGTCCCATCCTCTTTCCAGCTGCTCACAGTTAGATCTCCTCATGATCCTCCCTCTCTATCCTCTCTATCTACTGCCACAGACGAAACCTGTCTCCTCCCTTTGCTGTGACTGCTCTTGCCTTCTCAGAAGCATCCTCACCACCACCAGTACAGTCAGCCTAAAACTTGGATCTAGGTCACTCTCTTCACTAAAACATTTCAATGACTCCCAGCTTTTAGTTGTTTCAACAAATTCCTTAGCACTGACATAGGCCCCTGTAAGACTTAGTTCCTCTCCTATTTCTACAAAATCATTTCCTAAGATTCCTTACATTCTTCTTTATACATTTTACAGTTTTCATTTTAATTTTGTTGTTGCTTTTTATTTAGCAGTGGAATACAGATACTACCCCTAAACCAAGCTGGCTATTTCAACTTTGCTGTCATTTATTGGAGTTCTGATTTGGGCTGCTGAGCAAGACGTACTTGATTTAGTCACTTTTTCTGTTCCCACATAATACTGTAGCTACTACAATGCTTTAAAGTATGATGACCATACCCTTCCCAGTGGAATACAAGTTCTTTGGGGCCGGTAACTGAGCAATTTTCTGTGTACTAATAATTGTCTATGTCCAAGTATAACATATTAATGGGTGGTGGCTTTTGATACCTTAGAATCATAAATTCTCAGAATCATACATTTAAGAGAATTTTTAGAAATTATTTGCTTCAACATCATTTTTTAGATAAGGAAATGAGACCCAGAAAGATTAAATGACTTGCCCAAGATGATAGTTACTTACCAGCAAGTTACAGAAGAGGAAATTGTCACCCTTAAATATTGTTCTTAGGTTATAAAACAGAAAAAAGTAAATTCAAGTAGAAATTTTAATTGCATAGAAATAGGTAAGTAGGTAGACAGTTAGGAATATAGATTAACAGAAAAACACAGAAATGCAATAATACTAAATAATAATTATGGTTTTAAACAATGTAGGAGCTCAAAATTAGTTATTTCTAAATTAAGCTTCAGCTCAGAGTTAACACTAGATTATAGCACAATTTTATAAAATTATAACATTATTGAGCCAGGAAAAGATTAACATAAAAGATGAGTACTTCAGGTGTCACACTGTCAACTTCCACTTAATTTACCAGCAGGTGCTGCCAAATGCTACTGCCAGTGTCCAAAAATAAATAAATAAATAAATTTTTAAAAATGTGACTAGTCATGTAAAGGTAAAACCTTTAGGAAAAAAACCTTGAGAGGCCTAATATGAGAAAAGTTTATCAACAATTATGGGCTCTAATTCCATTCCTGCCTCCAGCAGGGGGTCTTACACAGCTTCCCTCACAGTATTTATCACATACCAGACTTGCAATGATCATTGAGCAAAGAACCATCAGATAATATTTCAGAGATGTGAGCATGAGCAAACTACATTAAAAAATCAGATAAGTCCAGCCGGGCGCAGTGGCTCACGCCTGTAATCCCAGCACTTTGGGAGGCCAAGGTGAGTTGATTGCCTGAGCTCAGGAGTTCGAGACCAGCCTGGGCAAAATGGTGAAGCCCCATCTCTATTAAAATAAAAAAGATGAGCCGGGCATGGCAGTGTGCACCTGTAGTCTCAGCTACTCAGAAGGCTGAGGCAGAATTGCTTGAACCTGGGAGGTGGAGGTTGCAGTGAGCTGAGATCACACCACTGCATTCCAGCCTCAGTGACAGAGCGAGACTCCATCTCCAAAAAAAAAAAAAAAAACACAAAAAATTAGATGGCTGACCCCCGCCATTCCCTAGCATTTAGAGACAGCCTTAGAGGGAAAGGGGTGTAGAGTTAGAATGGCTGAGATTTGTTTTGGTTTGTTGTTTTGTTTTCATCTTGACTGAATGGCAGGGTATTGTGCAGCTCTGGGAGACACTTTTCATAACAATGTCTACATGTGGGGTTTACCTGCTGGAGTTTTGCACTACACAGGAATTGGCAAAGGGCTCTGAGAAAGGGTGCTCAAAATAGTCATCGAACTTTAGAAAAGAAGTTTCCAGCAATCTCAATTCTAAGTATGCAATAAAATTCAAATCAGAATCTCAAAGAGATATTAGCACTCCCATGGTCACTGAAGCACTATTCACAATACCCAAGATATAAAAACAACCTAAATGTCCTTTGACATATGAATAAAGAAAATGTGGTACATACATGCAATGGAATATTATTCAGCCTTAAAAACAAGGAAATACTGCAGTATGTGATGACATGCATGAACCTCGATGATATTATCCTAAGTGAAATAAGCCAGTCATAGAAAGACAAAGGAGGTATCTAAAATATTCAAATTCAGAGAATCAAAGAGTGGTTGCTGGAGCACAGGTGGTAGGGGAATGGGGACCTACTGATCAAGAAGTGTAAAGTTTCAGTTAAGCAAGAGATCTGCTGTACGAGATTATACTTAAACAATACTATATTGTACACTTCAAATTTGTTAATAAGGTAGATCACAGGTTGTGCTCTTACCAGAATAAAATAATTTGTTTTACAAAAGAAGCTTCTATTTCTTCAGTCTGTAAACCTAAATCCCTACTTACTACACTTCAGCTTTGAAATGATTTTTGAATTGTTCTGATTAAATTATTTCATCATAAAATCACCATGGACTCTGACCTACAAATGGGCTCCCTCACTGCTACTGAGAACTCCAAACTAATGCCAGCTATACTGCTGCCTTCCAGACAGATACTTTGCCTGGACGAGATCTCAGTATCAAAAGTAAGTGGATACAGCTTAAGTGTCTTTATAAGCCAAATGTTGGACTCATCACAACTGGAAGAAAATGGTTGAACTAATTTCTTCCATGAGCTCCAAGAAACTGATTCAGTCTTCTATCTTGCTGCAACTGTGTTGGTTTTCTATGATCCAGGACACAGATATACAAAATATCCATGTTTACCTTGGCCTCTAAAACTCCACGTCTAGTTAATTAGCAAGTGTAGTTCAGCAGTCTAGCATGGAGCATTGATGCTGCATTATGCATAAATCTGTACCTACCTCCCTTTGCATTCATCCTCCCTGTGTACATGGAACTGTAGCCCACTCCTCCACTATTTCCTAATCCCAGGCTTTTGATTCTGTTACTTTAAATGTATATGAAAAACAATTGACTTGCTATCTTTCTGTTTTTAAAGGCACTTCAAAGTCACTACTTCCACTTTATATGGAAGTTACCATATAAATCTCCTCTCCTGTTATTCAGCTGAATATCTTCTTTAACTTTCTGCGTGTCCTTTCCTAATCTTCTATGCCGTGTTCAAAAGTATCCTCTACTGATAATGTACTCTTGATGGATCTGCACTAGTCTATTCCCAGCCCTATATAAATCTTGTTTGAGCACTAAAAGTGTTCATAAGATTCTTCCCTGATTACATTGAATCTAAAATTTGACACATTTCCCCGTTTTTCATCAATCTTTTCCCTCAAATTTAAAAACATCCCTATTTAACAAAATGGCAACAAGCACTTTCATTCTTCATATTCATTTAATTTCATTTTTTGTATTCTCAGCAAAACAGAAACAAGCACTTTCATTATTCCCAGATGTAATAATTTTCAAACCAATATTTCTGTTTTTTATATTAATAAATCTTTCCACATTATTATTATTATTATTAGAGATGGAGTTTCGCTCTTGTTGCCCAGGCTGGAGTGCAATGGCATGATCTCGGCTCACTGCAACCTCCGCCTTTCAGTTTTAAGCGATTCTCCTGCCTCAGCCTCCCGAGTAGCTGGAATTACAAGTTCCTGTCACCACACCCCGCTAATTTTTGTATTTTTAGTAGTGACGGGGTTTCACCACGTTGGCCAGGCTGGTCTTAAACTCCTGACCTCATGATCTGCTTGCCTTGGCCTCCCGAAGTGCTGGGATTACAGGCGTGAGCCACCGTGCCCAGCCTACACGGTATTATTTTAAGGCTACATAAAATTTCTTCTAAATTTCCTATTAATTTGACCTCAAGCTTTTAATTATGTGTCTTTTATTGTGTTTTAATGTTGTGTTTATCATTTAACTTCATCAAAGCAGTATATTTATACATTCTTAATTTTATTTTTCTCATGCAAAGCACTGATAGCATTATTTTTCTGCAAGTATAGTAGCAACAATTATACAGAGATTTCTCAGCTTCATTTTATCCTTGTGTTTTTACAACTAACTTGAACTTATAGTTCTGTATTTTATAAATTAACCAAAAATATTAAAACTCAGTTCCATAAGAGATACTCAGAAGTGTTCCCTTCTAAATGGATAACAACATTAAAGTAATTCCGGGCTCTTTAAGAGAAGCAGTTAAGATACCAGCCAACTACATTCTGTGTGACATTCTATATTATTTCCTTCAACTCCTTAAGCAAAGCTATTGGTAAAGATATATATTTTAGGGCTTATTTCTAAGACATTCATTTTTAAAGGAACAAATTCCATAACCTCTACTATTGTCAATTCACTATGCAACAGAGTAATTGTTGACTAGAGTTGTGCAGTGTTGAAGAACAGGGGTTTTAAAGCTAATTGTGCCTGAGTCCAAAGACTAGCGCGCACGTGTGCTCTCTCTCTTTCTCGTTCTCCTCTCTCTCCCTCTCTCTCACTAGCTGTGAAGCCACGAATATATATTAGCCTCCCTAAACTTTAGTTTCCTATCTATGAAATGGAGTGATGGTAGTACCTACCTTATAAGGTTACTAATAGGATTAGATGAAATAATTTATGTAATAGAATTAGCAAATTACATATACTAAGTAACACATATTCATTAAAAATAGTTCATATTCCTAAGTGAATTTCAAAGCATCACTTATAAAATATTAAATCTATATTGAAAATTATGAATGGAGAACTAATTTTAGTAGATAATTTTAGCAACATTAGGGTTTCCTTCCTGAAAACTTCTGATATTAAGGATAGTATGTTGAAACCAGTATTCTGCTGCCTTTCCCTAGTTCTCATGTCAAATATGCTATTCAGTTTTACATTTTCTAGCACATTTTATTACAAACCACCATAGCCAGAAACACGCTCACTCTCACTAAAATTACATGTTTAGTGGTTCAGGATAAATTAGACATAACTCTAACAAAATAATATTAGTTGAATTATGACATACTTTTAAAATCTAAGGCTGAACCCTGGGTGAATCACTTTATAATTTCCAGTACATCTATTCCACATGTTTAAACGTCAGGTCTGTATAATCATGAACATTTTTATGACTAATACTGCTGGATAGGTTTTAAATTAACATACTAACAATGTTTTCCCTCAAGACTACTATTAAGAAATAATTGATGTTTTAGAGTCATCCATCCTCTCTATTTCAGATTTTGAAAAATGTTAATACATAACTATATAAAGCTTATAATATTTATATGACATTATTTTAAAGTCTCTTCTCCATTAATAAATATGATATTCAGAGTATCCTTTTGTTTCACATTTTAATGATTTGATCTCGCACACCCCTTTTGCTTTAAATCATTATTACCCGGCTATATAATCAACTTTACATATCAACGATTTACCACCCTTATAAAAGTTCGAAACTCAGACTCCATAAAAAGAGGAATTTTGTTTTAGTTTACTGCTATAACTTCAGCATCTAAAATAATGCTTAATGTATACTAGGCACTCAGTGAGTGTACATTAAATAAATATTAATCCAACATTTATGAGTTCAAATACCACATCCTCTTCAAAGTGGAACCTTATCAGCAGTGATACCTAGAAATACATTTGGTATATTCAGCCCCTCTGACTCAGGACTTCACAGTAAGTTTGCTACTTAAAAGACAGAAAATATAATTATTTCATTGTTTGACAACTAAAAAACTATAGCTGATATAGTTATCTTAGAAATGCATTTGATATACAGCAGGTTTTTAAAGTATGGGTACATTGAAAATTGTAAAGCCTGGCTAAAATATATTAAAGAAAACATAAATAGAGATATATAATCTCCAATGAATTGAAGAACCAATATTATTAAAATTGAATTTTTTCCCAAATTGATTTATAGACTTAATACAATCCCTCCCACTCCTAAAAAAATCCCAGGAGACTTTTTAACAAGAAATTTATATGTTGATTCTAATATTTGTATGGAAATGAAAAGATCTAGAATAACTAAAATAATTATCAAAAAATAGGACAAAATTAGGGAACCCATGCTACAGTTGCCTCTTGGTATCCACGGGAAATTGGTTCTAGGACCTCCCATGAATACCAAAATCAGCAGATGCTCAAGTACTTCTTGTAAAATGGCACAGTAATTGCACATAACGTATGTACATCTTCCCATATATTTTAAATCATCTCTAGATTACTTATAATACCTAACACAATGTAAATGCTATGTAAATAGTTGTTATACTGTATTGTTTAGAAAATAGTAAGAAAAAAGTCAGCACATGTTCAATGTACACAATTTTTTTGAAGTATTTTTGATCCACACTTGGTGAATCCAAAGCTTTGGAGCCCAAAGATATGGAGAGCTGACTATATTTGATTTCAAGGCTTACTATGAAGCTATAATAATCAAGACAATGTGGTATGGGCATAGCAATGTCCAGAGAGGAATGGAATGGAATAGAGTTCAAAAATACATTCATACACATATGATAATTGATTTTGAACAAAGGTGTAAGGTTATTCAATGGGGAAAGAATATTAACATTTAGTAACGGAAAAATTATATATCCACTTTGAAAAAAGCAAACCTTGATTCTTACATTATATCTCACACTAAGAATAGCTTGATGTGCATCATAGTCCTAAGGCTATAGGTTAAACTAGAAAATGTCTAGATGAAAATATGGCAGAAAACTTTTGTGATGCTACGATAGGCTCAAATTTCCAAAGCAGGACAAAAATTTATTAAACTAAGATATACAAAAAGATGCTCAGCATCATTAGTCATCAGGTAAATGGAAATTAAAACCACAATGAGATACTACTGCACACTTATTAAAATAACTAAAATTAAAATTAAAGTCTGACGATACTGTGTATTGATGAGGATGTAAAGTAAGTGGAGTTCTCATACACTGCTGGCAGGAATGCAAAACTGCACAGTCACTTTGGTAAAAAGTTTAACAGTTTCTAATATTTAACAGTTTTTTAGTATCTAAATAGTACACACACACACACACACTGCCTTTCACAGTGGCTGAACAAATTTACATTTCAATCAACAGTGTATAAACATTCCCTTTTCTCTGCAGACTTGTATGTTGTTTCTCGAGTTTTTAAAAAGAGCCATTCTGACTAGTGTGAGATGGTATCTCATTGTGGCTTTGATTCTTGTTTGTGATGATTAGTGATGCTGAGCATGTTTTCAGATGTTCATCGGCTGCTTGTATGTCATCTTTTGAGAAGTGTCTGTTCATATCTTTTGCCCACTTTTTATGCAGTCATTTGGTTTATAAGTGTTGAATTAAGTTCCTTATAAATTCTGGATATTAGACATTTGCTGGATGCATAGTTTGTGAATATTTCCTCCCACTCTGTAGGTTACCTGTTTACTCTGTTGACAGATTCTTCTGCTGTGCAGAGGCTGCTTGGTTTAATTAGGTCCCACTTGTCAAATTTTGTTTTCGTTGCAATTGCTTTTGAGCACTTAGTCATAAGTTCTTTCTCAAGGCTGATGTCCAGAATGGGGTTTCCTAAGCTTTCTTCTAGGATTCTTATAGTTTGAGGTCTTATATTTAAATCGGATCCATCTTAATTTTTGTATATGGTGAAAGCTAGGGGTCCAGTTTCATTTTTCTGGATATAGCTAGCTGGTTATCCCAGGACTATTTAATGACTAGGGAGTTCTTTCCCCATTGCTTATTTTTGTGAGCCTTGAAGATCAGATGGCTGTAGACATGCAACTTTATTTGTGGGTTCTCTATTCTGTTCTATTGGTACACATGTCTGTTTTGTACCAGTACGATGCTGTTTTGGTTACTCCAGCCTTATAGTATATTTTGAAACTCAATAATGTGAAGCCTCTGGCTTTGTTCTTTTTGCTTCGGATTGCTTTCACTATTCAGGCTGTGTTTTGGTTACATATGAATTTTTTAAGTGTTTTCTAACTTTGGAAAATGACATTAGTAGTCTGATAAAAACAGCATTAAACCTATACATCGCTTTGAGCAGTATGGCCATTTTAAAGATATTAACCCCTTTGATCCATGAGCATGAAATGTTTTTACATTTGCTTCTCATCTCTGATTTTTTTCAGCAGTGTTTTGTAGCTAACCTTGTAGAGATCTTTCACCTCCTTGATTAGATCTATTCCTAGGTATTTAATTCTTTTTCTGGCCATTGTACATGGGATTGTGCTCTTGATTGGCTGTCAGCTTGAATGTTATTGTTGTATAGAAATGTTACTGATTTTTGTACATTGATTTTTGCATCCTTAAGCTTTAATGATGTCCTTTATCAGTTCCAGGAGCTTTTGGCAGTCATTAGAATTGCTAGGTATAGAATCGTATCATTAGCAAAGAGAGATAGTTTGTCATCTTCTTTTGCTATTTGGATGACTTTGCCAGGTTTGGGTATCAGGGTGATGCTGGTTTCATAGAATGAGTTAGGGAGGAGTCCTTCCTCCTTAGTATCAAATTGGTACCAATTCTACCTTATAACTCTGGTAGAATTTGGCTGTGAATCCATCTGGCCCAGGGCTTTTTTTTTGATCGACAGGTTTTGTATTGATGATTCAATTTCAGAACATGATATTGGTCTGTTCAGGGTTTTAGTTTCTTCCTGACTCAATCTCGGGAAGTTGTGTTTCCAGGAATATACCCATTTCCTCTAGATTTTCTAGTTTGTGTGTATAGAGGTATTCATAATAGTGTGAGATATTTCTGTGGGATTAGTTTTAATGTCACTTTTATTATTTCTGATTGTGCTTATTTGGATCTTTTTTCTTTGATACTAGCCGTTCTAACAATCATGAGGTAATATCTCATCGTGCTTTTAATTTGCATTTTCCCTGATGATTAGAGATGGTATTTTTTCATATATCTATTAATCATTCATAGCTCATCTTTTGCAAAATGTCTGTTCAGATCCTTTGCTTGTTTTTAATTGGGTTATTTTCTCGCTACTGAGTTGAGTTCCTTTATATATTTTATGCAAATTAGATACATACAGGGAGCTAATTGTAGTCTCTTATAGAATGTATTGTTTGCAAATATTTTCTCCCAATCCACATGTTGTCTCTTCACTCTGTTGTTTCTTTTGCTATGCAGAAGCTTTTTAGTTTGATGCAATCCCATTTGTTTATTACTGCTTTTGTTGTCTCTGCTTTCACAGTTTTATCCACAAAATGATTGCCCAGACAAATTTAGTTGAGTTTTCCACTATGTTTTCTTCTGGTAAGTTTACAGTTTCACATCTTAAGTCTTTTATCCATTTTGAGTTGACTATTTTCATAAGATGTGAGATAACGGTCCAATTTCATTCTTTTGCATATGGATATCAAGTTTTCCCAACATCATTTACTGAACAGACTGTTCTTTTCCCATTGTATACTCTTGACACTTTTGTCAAGAGTCAATTAATCTTAAATACTTGAGTTTATTTCTTGGCATTCTATTTGGTCTCATTGGTCAATATCTTTGTTTGTATGCTGGAACCATAGTGTTTTGATTATAAAAACTTTATATGATATTTTGGAATCAAGAAGTGGGATGCCTTCATTTTTGTTCTTTTTGATAAGATTGTTTGGGTTTTTAGGGGTCTTTTCTGGTTCTATAAAATTTTAGGAATTTTTTTTTCTATTCCAGTAAAAAAAAAAATGACGTTAGAATTCTGATAGAAATTACATTGAATCTGTAGATCACTTTGGGTAGTACAGACATTTAAACAACATTCATTCTTTCAACTCACAAACATCTATTTGTATCTTCTTCAATTTCTTTCACTAAAGTTTTATAATTTTCAATATACAAATCTTCTACCTCCTTGGTTAAATTTACTCCTAAGTGTTTTATTTTATTTAATTTAATTTTTGATGCTATTGTAAGTAGAATTATTTTAATTACTTTTCGATATTTTGTTGTTAGTGTGTAAAACACCGCTGACTTTTATATGTTTACTGTAACCTGCAATGTTACTGAATGTATTAGTTCTAAAAATTTTTTCGTGGAGTCTTTGGGGTTTTCTGTATATAAGATCCTGTCATGACCAAACACAATTTCACTTCTTCCTTTTATACGGACACCTTTTGTGTCTCTTTCTTGCCTAATTGTTGTTGCTAGGACTTCCACCATTAGGTTGTGCAGAAATAGCAACAGTGGGCATCCTTGTTTTATTCCTAATATTAGTGGAAAAGCTTTCAACTTTTCACTATTTAGTATGATTTTAGATGTGGGCTTCTTACAGCTTTGCTAATTTGAAAAAGTTGAAGAAGTTGGGTGAGATTAGTGCCTTGAAGTTAGAAAATGCCTCTAGACAAAATAAGTCAAAAAGATCTTTGAGAATCATAGCCTATTTTAATATTTCTTTGCATTATCCCTACAGGCATTTTTATGAAACACAATGGACTTGCACTTTGAAAAAATATATTTAAAAACAATTTTAGTTGTGTATAACAAATCCATTAAAATACTCAGAAAAAAGTTAATACAGAAACTTTTCAATTGAAACAGAAAGCTAAACTCAAAAACAAAAGTTAAATTACTGCAAGTACAAAGAAGAAAGAGAATTAATTAGTGGTTGAAGAATTTTAAGTAACTTTAGGCCAATTTTCAGCCAAAACATATAAAGTTTGCAATTGGATTAAAATGCTTGTCTTATTCAACTGAGGTATCTTTCAGCAGGTGAATGGGTAGCCAAATTGTGGTACATTTATATAATGGAGTACTATGCTATAATAATAAGGAATGAGGTATCACGCTATGAAAAAATGTGGATGAATCTTAAATGCATATAGTTTAATTTTAAAAAATGATTTTAAAAGGCTATGTATTATACAGTTCCATTTACATGACATTCTGGAAAAGGAAAAATAATAGAGATACTAAGCAGATCAGTTATGGTAGGGATTTGGAGAGAAGGGGATTTCTTTAGTGCAATGAGACTAATCTATATGATACTGTAATGCTAGATACATGAGTCTATGCAGTTTTCAAACCCATAGACATTTATATTACAGTAAACCTTCATGCATGCCTTTTTAAAATTATTTTTATAACTCTAGATTATATGCCCATTAAAAAATTAGGAGGTCAGGGAAACTAAAAAGGAATGCAGACTATGAAAAAACATCTAATCATATTACAGCTGTATGAAATAACTTCAAAAAGGATAAAAGAAAGAGGAATTGATTTAAGTAACTTTAGAAATAAATGCAGTCTTCAAAAATAAAGGCAAAAGGAACTAATCATAAGAATAGTACTCTAACTGATAAAGTTCTTTCCCATAGGAGTATGAGTAAACATTTCTGGAATGATTATACAGATATACTGTCATTGAACAATTTAGTAAATAACGGGACCCCAGTTTCTCACTGACAGGCTGGGAGGCCACAGACAAGCAGGGGCAGAAACCAAGAGTAACCCGTGTGGTAATGTATTAGAGTTGAAGACTTCAGCTTAACTCATGCTTAACTTAATATGGGTACAAATGTATATATAGAGAGAAATATTTACAGATATATGTGTGTGTACATATATATATATACGATTTAGTATGTACACATGTATTTTCTAGTTCCGTCAGCTAAGAAGGCCTAGAAGTAATGATATTCCAATAGCAATAAGCACACCTAACACCAAGATCTTGGTTGCTAATATCATACTTTAGTACAACAAACGAGGGCTTCTTGAAGAAATGGCAGATACTAGAACTGAGGCAGGGAACATACAAGATTTGTCTTGAGTATTTATAGCGCTAAGAAATAAGAAATGTTTTTAAAACATAAAATAAAGGAGTAGGCCAAAGGACATACAAAAGTCAGCTGAAAGAACTCTCAATCACTGAATCTGGAACAATTTGAGCAACAACAAAACTGATGTATTATATTAATATTATAACATAAATTATAAAATAAATGCATGAATCCATACGGATAAAAATAAATAATTGAATACATAAATGTATGGAGGAGAATAGATACATTTCCCATGCAGAGAAACTCCAAATAACTTATGTAGATATTCCATCTATCCTCAAGGAACTGAAACATTATTTCTCATTCAGTTGTGGGCTGAGTATAGTGACTTCCTTTCAAAGAATACAGTGTGGAAGTAGGTGAAGGGAAGGGCAACTTTGCAGTGGATAAATCTAGTAAACACTACCTTAGCCAGGTGGTAAGATTAACATCAACAATGATGAGTCATGTTGATAGTATTTATTCTTGAAATGATGTGACAGAAATAGTATTGTATCACTATTGGCTTCCTCCAGAAAATTCATTAGTCAGTTCGCTCTTGAATTAAATTTTTCTTGTCTTTATTATCCATTAGAAGATCAAGGAAAGAAATGAATCCGGATCTGACATTAAAATACCTATTCCTATTGCTTTAACACTATTTTTTTGTTTAGTAATGCCACCAATTTCAGACACTATACAGTTATAAGTATTTAGTCATAAACTTAATATTAAGAAAAAAATTGCTGTGAATTCACAGTAAAAATAAGACAATAAAGTTTTTAGAGATCTTCTAATTATCTTTCCTCTCTCCTTTACTGATTATCTCCACTATAACAACATGAATTTTCTGAAGAAATTTTCAAATTATGCTATTCACTTGCTTAAAATCTTTCCTGTCTATCCACTGCCCTTAGTATGAAAAATAATTGGTATTTTAACATGGGATTCAAAGTTCTCTATAACCTGGCTCTGTTTGGGGTTGAATTATGCCCTCCAAAAACACAATTTGAGGCTCTAACAACAGGTTCCTGTGAATGTGACCTTATTTTAGAATAGAGTCTTTGCAGGTGTAATCAAGTTAAGATGAGGTCATATTGGATTACTATTGGCCTAACCCAAGGAATGCTGTCCTTATAAGAAGAGGAAAATTTAGACACAGAAAATAGGGAGAACTCCATGTCATTTAGAAGGCAGAGATTGGAGTGATGCATCTACAAGCCACGGAACAGCTAGAAGCTTAAAAAAGGCAAAGAAAGAATTATTCTTCAGAATCTTCACAGAATACATGGCCCTTGCTGACACTTTAATTTCAGATTTCTAGCACCCGGAACAGTGAGACAATAACTTTCTGTTGGTTGATGCCTTTCAAGTTTACAGTAATTTGTTATGGAAACCCTAGGAAATTAATACAAGCTCTAACTTAACTTTCCAACAACATATTTCAGATTAGAAACAACTCTTAAATTGAATTTCACTTTCCTTCTTCCTCATTTCCCAAAGAAAAGTTGACTTTCACTGTCTAAATCTGATGCCCAACCCTTCTTTTAAACCCATCATTCTTCTTTCATGTAATCTTTTATCTGCTCTAATCATCCTTCATATGTCCCCTTGAGCTATTATAGGCTAAACATATACAAATAACATGATTTCAATATGTATATAAATTATATATAGAAAACATTGGAATGCAATAGACAAATCTCCTAAACATGCCAATGGTTGAGTAGAAGAACTTGGAGAAATTTTTTTTTTTTTTTGGTCAGGGAGTGAAGGGGTGTACATAAAACTTGGTATTGGGTAAGTATTCTCAGTGTAGAAATACAAATGCATTTGGGTCTTTACCAGATTTTCTTTTAAATGTCTAGTCATTTTTAATAGGCTGAACTTTTTAGAGCAGTTTTAGGTTCATGGCAAAACTGACAAAAATGTATAGTTTTCACATATCCCCTGCCCCAAACATGCACAGCCTCCCCACTATCAGTATTCCACACAAGAGTAATATTTTTGTTATCATCGATGAACCAATGTGGAGAAATCATTATCACCCAAAGTCTACAGTTTGCAATAGCGTCCCCTTTTGGTTTTGTACGTTCTATGGGTTTGGGGAGATATACAATGACATGTATCCACCATTGTAATACCAAAGTATTTTCCTTGCCCCAAAAATCTTATATGTTCCTAACCTATTCATCTCTCCTTCCCCTCTTCCTTCCTGGAAAATACTGATCTTTTTACTATATTCACAGTTTTGGCTTTTCCAGAATGGCATATATGTGGAATCATAAAGTATGTAACCCTTTCAGTTTAGCTTCTTTCCCTTAGTAATATGCATATAATGTTTCTTTATGTCTTTCCATAGCTCATTTCCTTTTAGCACTGAATAATACTTAATTGTCTGGATGAACCACAGTGTATTCATCCATTTACCTACTGAAGAACATTTTGGTTGTTTTCAAGTTTTGACAATTATGGGTAAGGCTGCCATAAACGTCCATGTGCATGTTTTTGTGTTGACCTAAGTTTTCAACTTACTTGGAAAAATATCAGAGAATGCAATTGCTGGATCATATGGTAAGAATATGTTTAGTTTTTTAAGAATTTTATCCTAATGTCTTTCCTACATTGCCTTGAAGTGTACATTGATGAGCATATATCATAACAATAATAAGCATTTTAATTAGATACATTTCTTTGAGATAATGTGCTCCATCAAAAAGGCAAGATGTGTCATAGTCATCTTTGTTTGTCACCTGGTTCCTAATGTGTAGAGATCATTCCATAAATATTCTCTGAATTATTAGATAGAATAGACATTCCAAATCCAATGAATTACAGGGAAAGGTAAGGTGCCTATTCTAAGGACCCTTTTGAAAACCAGTGCGTTTCTCTCTAATTACTCCAAGTTATAACTCTGAATTTTCAAGTGATGTTTTTCTCAGAGGATGTCCTCAGAGTGGCTTATTTATCATGCACTTGTAACACCCTCTGTTATTGCACATTTTTCAAAATTAAGAGTGTTGGCAGACTGCTATTTTATCCAATTAAGATTTATAACCTAGAATGTCCATTTCTTTCAGGCTCACAGCCTAGAATATGCTTAATGTGCTGATTCATGTCTTTGTTCATTCAGCTCTAAAAGGTTTGCTGGGATCTACATGGGAAATAAACAGTGTCATCAGAGTACTACAGTTTTAAGAGAATACAGGATGATTCAGATAGAAACAGAATAAAGACTGGGACACCAGGCTATTTGCCAGCATGCTATGAATAACTCTTAACATCTAAGCCACTATATCTTTATTTTTTAAATTTATTTATTTTTAATTGAAAAGTAATAATTATGTATATTTATGAGGGTACAATGTGATACTTTGATCTATGTATACATTATAGAAAGATTTAATCAAGCTAATTAACATATTCATTACCTCACCAATTTTTTTTTGCTGAAAATCTAATTTAGCAATTCTTTAATTGCTGAAGGTGCTGCACATTAATTCACTGGCTCCAGACAAAGGCATTAATCAGTGTCAATAAAAATTTATTGGACTACTGTGTACAAAGTACTAAAGATAATTTAAAATATTTTGTCCTTGCCTTCATAATCCTGTCAAGTTCTAAATAAGGCATAGTTTATGACTGTGAAAAACAAGCTCTGGATAATCACCCATATTTTAAAAAGAAAAGCATCATCTTTAATAGAAAATTTTGTTTATAGCTGCACAAATGTATTTGCAATTTGTATTGTATCTTTAATCTTTTAACAAGCATCTTTTTTAAAAAGGGGAGAGTACAATATGAATTTTCTTCTCTAAGAAGCACGGAGCATATCTCTTATCTGAATATACATATTTTTAAAGATCAATGAGAAGAGCAGACACAGCATAGGCAACAGAACAAAGGAAGAGAATGAACCATGAATCAATTACATGAAAGACTTGGAGTGATTATATCGTTACCATGAAGATGTCCTTTTTTCTTGACAGTCTTGACCAGGCTCTGGAAATTTGTATTTTCCTTACCTACAGACTATTCCTGTTCATTAACCATAATGACATGAAAATACACTGTCAATAAAGTGTCATCTAAATAAGACTGCCATACAGACAGTTTCTTTAGGTTTTTCAGATGGCCCTTTCTCTGCTTCATCATGAGTAATAATTTGATGGATTGGACCTGTCACTCACCTACAGGTTTATGCATCGAAATGCGTAATTATCTCAAATATTTACCCATCTTCTATCTTCTCCAAGTACCTTCCAACTGTGTCCCTTGTCACTTATATAAATCCCTTGTAACACCTCACTATAAATGTCTTTAGTAATTGATATGGTTTGAATTTGTGTCCCCGCCCAAATGTCATGTCAAATTGTAATCCCCAATGCTGAAGGAGGGGCCTTGTGGGAGCTGATTGGATTATGAGGGCAGATTTCCCCCTTGCTGTTCTCATGATAGTGAGTTTTCATGAGATCTCATTGTCTAAATGTGTGTAGCACCTCCCTCTTCTCGCTCTTCCTCCTGCTGTGGTCATGTAAGATGTGCCTGCTTCCCCTTCGACTTCCACCATGATTGTAAGTTTCCTGAGGCTTCCCCATCCCTGCTTCCTGTACAGCCTGCAGAACCATGAGCCAATTAAAACTCTTTTTTTATAAATTACTCAGTCTGTGGTAGTACTTTATAGCAGTGTGAGAACAAACTAATATAATAATATATTCCCATTTCTTTTTTTTGTCTTCCTAAACAACCAGCACTGCTACTTCATCACTATTCAAGCACCCAAACTGACTGAAAAAGCTTTCTGAGACTTCCTTCCCAAGACAAAGTCATGGAAAATTACCTTGGGCACTTCTTAGCTGATCAAAGCCGGTCAATTGAAAGCAGAGAGAGCTACTAATATTACTGCTAAAAGAAAGTAGGTTCAGCATATTTTTTCCTCCTACGTGTTACTTACCACTCCCTGCCACCACCCCCCGCAAAAGGAAACACTTTTTGCAATATATTGCAAGAATTCAAGCTATACTTCCATTAAACATAGTCAGCCTTTAATAACATTAGGCAACCGTAAACACAGGAATGAAGATCTCCATTTCCTTTCTATTACTATTCCTGCAAAACATCCCCATCAAAACTAAATTTAGAGAAAACTTATCTGTTCCAAATTCCACTTTGAGCAAGTAACTAATAATAAAACGAATCTGAAAAGGGATCAAAGAACTTAGTAAAATAAAAGGTATTAGAAAACAAAGAGACAAGATACAGATGAGAATTATGATGATTTCAATAAATATGGCATAATTTAGTTAAGCATGTTCTTTGTAGACATAAAAAGACACAGATATTTTAGGAAAAAGGAAAAACCATAGGGTTTACAAACGGATTCTCTTGATTCTAGCTGGAGATACAGAAAAGATAACTAACTCCTCTGATTCCACATTCTCATATATAAAATGTAAATAACATTAATAATATTCATCACGAACATTGTTTTTAAGAAAATGTGGCACACATACACGTGGAATACTATGCAGCCATAAAAGGAATGAAATCCTGTCCTTTGCAGCAACATGGATGCAGCTGGAGGCCATTATATTCTAAGTGAACAACTCAGAAATAGAAAATCAAATACTGCATGTTCTCATTTATAAGTAGGAACTAAACATTGGGTACACATGGACATAAAGATGGGAACAATAGGAACTAGGGACTCCAAAAGGGAGGAGGGAAGGCGGAAATGGGGAAAAGGCTAAAAAAAATCTACCTCTTGGGTACTATGTTCGCTACTCAGGTGATGTGTGCAGTCAAAGCCCAAACCTCAGCATCACACAATATATCCAAGTAACAAACCTGCATATGTACCCCTGAACCTAAATGATATTTAAGTAGCTTTAATCTTATAAAGGTGAAAATGCCATTAGTGTCAATTAATATTGTCTACAATATGAGCAAATACCTAAAATAGAGTCAGCTGTATGATACAAACTCAATAAATTTTGATTTTCTTGATAGCATATGAATCTAGAATAAGAAAATTAGAGACTTCAAAATATGAACTTTAAAAAAAGTTATCAGTTTGGCCATTTCTCTATTTTTGTGTTTATTCTAGCACTGGAAACACTGGGATAAAATTAGAGACTCAGCAACAGTCCTTCTTGAACATTTTTTTTGAAAGGAATTTTTTCATTATTTACCATTTGGAGATACAAGTGGGAAGTGCACCCATTGAAAGAAAATTTACAAGGATGAATCCTAATAATTGAGGGCAATGTGTACCATCAAGATATTTGGCTACAACTTCTATATGCAATGATTGTCTTCTAATAGAGATTATATTGTCAGGATTGATAAAATTAATAATTTTGATGATATTTAAGTGATGTACATAATATTTGAAAATATCTGAATTTATAAAATGGGCTTACTCTACATTGTTACAAAATCCCTTTATGCATTCTTCATTTGAAAATTAAAAGATTTTAAGATTTTTATTTTCTAACTTTTTACTCTGAAACAGTTTCATATTTTCAAGAAAGTTACAAAACTAGTACCAAAGAATTCCTTCATAAATAATTGAATAAATAAGCTAAAGGGAAAAAGCAACACTCTTTTTTATAGTAGAATTCCAATTAATAACTGTAGAAGGAATGACAATTGAAAATCACCATTTGGCAAACACCACAGTAATAATTATTGTAAACTGTGATTCATGGACAAATATATGATTAGAAATACTATATTTTCGTAATCTCGAAGTATTTATAAATTGCATAATAAAAAACAATGTATTAACAAAACCTAAAGACCCCACCTCAACTAAGAGATCAAAGTTGGCATTATCAACAATGAGAAATATGGATTTCATGTAATCCTTGATATGATACACTGAGAAGGGCATAGCATCACTTTTGGGATACTCTTGCCAAGCATACGATATCTTAAATGCAGCAAAAATATTCTCCTGGTAGTATGTGGGGAAAAAAAGCCATTTCACAAGAATCTCAAGATTTCTTTCGAATCACCTCTCGATGTATAATATGTAACTGAGTTATATACAGACAAGGTAAACTGGAATTCATTGGAATGTATTTGGGGTATTTTCAGCTAAATTACATTAAATAACAAGAGCATTTTTACTAACCCCATATATACAATTAATTATATCAGAAAACAAAATAGAAGTAAACATTTATTTTAAAAGATACAATAATTAAGTTGGGGAGAAAAGTTGGGCCCAAAAGACTACCTGAGAGGTACATAAAATGACCATGAGGGTAAATGACTGTATTAGTTACCTACTGTTGCATAACAAGTTACCTCAAAACTTGGTATCTAAACAAAAAAACAAAACATTTTTTATCTCAGAGTTTCCCTAGTCAGGAATTTTGAAAGGGCTTAGCTGGTTGCTTCTGGCTCAAGGTCTTTCATGAGTTTGTGTCTGAAAGGGAAGAAGGATCCAGTCTGAAGTTCTTGGAAGCCTTCAGTGTGTCACTGACTTGTAGTGAGTGGCTGTAGTTCTTTGTCCTGTGGTTCTCTGAATAGGCTGCCTGAGTTTCCTCACACGTGTGATCCCAGAGAGTAAGAGTCAGAAAAGCCATGACAGCATTGCAGAGGCATTTTGTTACATTGTCTTCCAAGTTACCTACTGTCACTTCCCCTACCTCATAAGCTTCCTTTGTTCTACCTAATGGCCAGCATATGAATCCTCCTCATTTTTATTATTTCTCCAGAATAAATGCTGGTGTGAGATGCCATACAGGAAAATCACATTTTAAAGTATGAAAATATGTGCCTTTTTTTCAAGCCTGAATATTGAGGGCTAAATTATTTCTAAACTTTCTAAAATTATTTTCTCAGGATAAAACACATTTTCCACATGGGTATATTATGTGCTGTGTATCAAATTAATATGTTGCTTAAAATATTTTTGCTACAATGATTACAATTAAAGTTGATTGCTAAATATATTAAGAATCTACCAGAAATTTAAAATGAGTCTTCAACATCATATAAACACTACTCTCATCAAACTGAAGAACTGTCTTATTGCAGACAAACAGCAAAGTCTTTCCCAAACTTTCTTGCTCATAGAAATTTTATAATACACAGGATAAAAATTACTTATACCTATGACATTTCTCTCATCTACTTAATCAGAACTGTAGTGGAGAGTCCGGAAGTCTTTATTTTTATGAGGAAGCCTACTTATTCTTTGCATGGAGCATGTTTGAGAGATACCTAATCTTTACTGAAAGCGCTCCCAGTGCAGACTACTTATTACCCCACCAGAAAGCCTTTTAAAAGAGCATCATGTTAAGTGAAATAAGCCAGGCACAGAAAGACAAATACCACATCATCTCACTCATGAGTGAAATATTAAAAAGCTGATCTCCTAGAACTAGAGAGTGGAATGGTAGTTACCAGGAACTGGGGTGGTGGGAGGGGAGAGACTTGGAGAGATGTTGGTCAAAGGATACAAAACTTCAGTTAGACAGAAGGAATACATTCAAGAAATCTATTGTACAACATGGTGACTGTGGTTAATAATATAATGTATTCTTGAAAGATGTTGAGAGTGGATGTTAAGTGTTCTCATCACTAAAATTTTAATTATGTGAGAGAATGCATACGTTAATTAGCTAGGTTTAGTCAATCTATAATGTATGTATACCCAAAATAGATTGTACACAATAAGTATGAACAATTTTATCCACCAATTTTTTTGTATCTAAAATTCACTTTGTTGACATCTTAGAAATTTTATTTTTAACAACCAATTCATGGTATTTTGTTGTTTACTATTACAAATGATTTTACAGTGAATGTTCTTCTACATACATTATTTCACACTTGTTCAAGATGTCAGATAAGATCAAGTAGAACTAATTAATGGTCAAAAGTCCCCATTTTTATTTTTGATGGATATTGCCAAATCGATGTTTATACTAATTTATACTCCTGTACACAGACGTATATACCAAATTACACTCCCAGAAGCAAATAACTGAGGGTGACTGTTTTCCCCCACAACCATTAACAGGACATAATATCTACCTATTGATTTTACCCATTAAATTGATGATACATACTTCATCGCATTTCTCTTCCTCCAAGTAGAAACAAACATTTTTATAAATGTGAACAATTTGCAATTACAGCTGTTTCCTATGTGTTTTTTATATTTTCTGGTAATGTTTAACTGACTTAAAAGTAGCACAAAGCCAAAGTATGGCTGAAACCAATTTTGAGAATCTTCCCAAGGGAAAGAAGTCAGGAAAAGAGAGTGTCGGGGAACAAGAGCCAATAACCAGAGCCGTGAAGCCCCAGGCCCTATTAAATGTTCTAATTCTTCTAAATTTTGTTTTGACCGTATGCAGATTGAAGAATGATAATCATAAAGACACTCTTATGATTCTAGTACCATCTCTTTCTCTCCATCTTAAGAGGATACAGAAGCAGTGGCTCCATTCCAAGTGACATAGCAGAAATCATTCTTTGATTAGAGATTTCTGTAATGAATGCTCTTTGCTCCTAATCTTTTACACTTAGACCAGTCACCAAAACCCAAGTAGTTATTCACGTGCTTATGTCAACAAGGCTACAGGAGACAAACTAAGTAATTTTTTAAAAATTATTAAAGCAGGATCTTGGCTTCCTAAACTCTTATACTTCTAGTGAGAAGTTTCATTTATGAAAGATAGTTTTATCTTTGCATAATATTCTCTTCAGACAAATTTTATCTAGGACTTTACAGATAATTTTCAAAGGATTAAAAGTCAGTCTTAGATCAATTTTATCACAGCAGAGTTAATATTATCTTTTCCCAGATGAGCAATTCCAATGTGAGGAAACTTCTTCTTACATGTTTTCAATTAGACTTTATTATATTTAAACATTAGAAATGGATGAGAAACAGATGACAAAACTATTTAGGTCTTCTTTCAATGTAAAAACATTGAGTCTATAAATATAAAAATAATACTGATACTTACTTTGACACCCCTAAATTGTGTTCTTTCTTCTTTTTTTTTTTTTTTTTTTTTTGATATAGGCATGGGCAAAGACTTCATGACTGAAACACCAAAAGCAATGGCAACAAAAGCCAAAATTGACAAATGAGATCTAGTTAAACTAAAGAGCTTCTGCTCACCAAAAGAAACTATCATCAGATTGAACAGGCACCTGCAGAATGGGAGAAAAGTTTTGCAATCTGTCCATCTGACAAAGGACTAATAACCAGAATCTACAAGGAACTTAAACAAATTTACAAGAAAAACACAAACAACCTCATCAGAAAGTGGGCAAAGGATATGAACAGACACTTTTCAAAAGAAGACATTTATGTGGCCAAAAAACATATGAAAAAAAGCTCATCATCACTGGTCATTAGAGAAATGCAAATCAAAACCACAACGAGATACTATCTTACACCAGTTAGAATCCAATCATTGAAAAGTCAGGAAACAACAGATGCTGCAGAGGATGTGGAGAAATAGGAACACTTTTACACTGTTGGTGAGAGTGTAACTAGTTCAACCATTGTGGAAGACAGTGTGGCGATTCCTGAAGGATCTGGAACTAGAAATACCATTTGACCCAGCAATCCCATTACCAGGTATATACACAAAGGATTATAATTCATTCTCCTATAAAGACACATGCACACGTATGTTTATTGCAGCACTATTAACAATAGCAAAGACTTGGAACCAACCGAAATGCCCACCAATGATAGACTGGATAAAGAAAATGTGGCACATGTACACCATGGAATACTATGCAGCCATAAAAAGGATGAGTTCATGTCCTTTGCAGGGACATGTATGAAGCTGGAAACCATCATTCTCAGCGAACTAACACAGGAATAGAAAACCAAACACTTCATGTTTTCACTCATAAGTGGGAGCTGAACAACGAGAACACATGGGCACAGGGAGGCAAACATCACACACCAGGGCCTGTAGCGCGGTGGGGGACAAATGGAAGGATAGCATTAGGAGAAATACCTAATGCAGATGATGGGTTGATGGGTGCAGCAAACCACCATGGCACATGTACACCTATGTCACAAACCTGCATGTTCTCCACACGTATCCCAGAACTTAAAGTATATCGACCAATTTTTTAAAAAGAAAAATAATTTAAATAAATAAGTTAAAAAAAATAGAGCTCTAATTGTATAGAATTATATCGCTGACTTGCACTAAAATATTTCTCCCTGGAATCTCCACCACTAGCTATAGTTCTCTGCCTGAGGACCACTCTGAGTATATCTAAACCCTTTGCCAAAGTGTTCAAATGTTAGAGAATACTCGCTGTTCTTCCAGCCCTCTACTCCTTGAATTTGTCTTTTCCTAAATTCACAAGCTCCAGTTTCTTCACACAATGATTCCCAGAATCTTCACCATTCCCATGCCCCATTCCTCCCCTCTGGCCATCTCACCCTTGCCAACACTGAACTTGCATAATTCCTTACCCAAAACTAGACTCAGCCTCCACATGGGCTCTGAGCAAACAGAAGACAGCACGGTCTATGTGCCAGCCTAAAGTCCCATTAACTCTTTTTCAGGCTTGTCAGAGCTTTTGGCGAATATTATACTTACTGTCAATCTAAAGACCTCCACATTCTAGACTTGGACTGTTTCTAACACACTATCAGCTACACTACCCTGCTTTTCTTGCCTGATTAATTTCTTAGAATATCCCCAATTGTTACAGTAGTGCAGAATGCTAGGGCCTGTTGGGAAGACAAATGAGGCAGATGTCAATGGGACCCATGAGACCATGTAGCCCAATCTCATTCTCCAGGCCTATCTCCAATTTTCAGAAAGAAATGGGTGTTCCAAGAAGATTAAGTGAACAAATCAAGAATGAGAATCAATGCACTTCTGAGCCTTCATCCCAGGGGCTCTTTTACTATGAAAAGGCTGTATCATGTCTACAATAAAATTAATTTACAGTATATGAGAGAAATGATAATAATAGCATATATCGTTTATTGACTACATGACAGAAAACATGTTAAAACATACTTTGTATAGATTGTTTCAGTTAATCCCCAAGATAGCCCTTTGAGGTGGGTGCAACCATTATTTACATTTTAAAACTAAAGAATACAGGGCTTTAAAAAGATAAGAAATTTGCCCAAGCCAGGAGGAAAACAGGTTTTAGAACAAAAAAAAAATTAATTTCAGAAACCATACTCAACCACTATCCATATAGCCACCTCACAATAGTGTATTGGAAACAGAAGGTAATTAAGTGATGAATTATGCGATTAGCACAACACTAAAGCTTCAGAACATAGCTTTTTTCATGCCTCCATCAATACTCAACTTGGATTGAATATCAGGTTTCTCGTATTTCAGACAAATGTGTGTTGCAGGTTAGATATTTCTTGGTATTTCCAGAGTCAAGCGTGTGTCTCTGTCTGAGCAGCTATCCCAGTTTATTGTAATTACCTGTATCAGTATTTTCACATGTAGTCTATGAGTTTCTTGAGATCTGACTTTCACTCTCTATCCATAGCAGAACATAGCACATGGCACAGAGGAGACACTCAAGATACATTTCTTGAATGAATACATAAAGATATGCCCTTGTTCAGTTTTACAGAAGTACACATAAATCAAAAGAAGTCCCTAGTCATAAAAAGAATTGATATATCTTAGAGAACAGGTATCATAGGGATTGTACCAAACATAAGAGGGTAAGATTGTCCAAAACACCTGCTCAATCTACACTTTCATTCTCATATATGAACAAAATAAAATCAGTGAATTAGGTAGAGCATTAAATAAGCTACTATTTGGGATGGAATAAGGTATGCATGTAGCAGAAAGAGCACAAGCCTCCTGAATTCTTACTGGCTCCACTGCCAAAAAGTTATGCAATGTTCTGCAAAACTTTTAACTTCTTTGATAGTCAGTTTTCCTATCAACAAAATTGTGACATTAATAATTTTTGTTCATATTTGTCATTTCATATCAATTCACCTTATTGAAGAAATTATAATTAATACTTATCTTCAACTAGATTGCCTTTTTAGACCACTGATATTTATTAAAGGGAAGTTACACTTATTTGTAGGAAAAGTGAGTTAATTTTTTTCTTCTATAATGAACATTATGTTGTTTTGTTTAAAAATAGATAAGACACACCATGAGTCATCACCTTTTGTAAATAGGTGTTTGATACTGTGATGCAGGCACACATGTGCAAGTATAAATTTGTGCATTTATGGAGAATCTGGAGATCTGTATTCCCAATATAGGCCTCATATATGAATATTCTTTGTTCTAGTTATTCCATTTATAGGAATGTATATTCAAATAAAATTATTTATATAGGCCAGGCGCGGTGGCTCACACCTGTAATCCCAGCACTTTGGGAGGCAGAGGTGGGCGGATCAAGAGGTCAGGAGATCGAGACCATCCTGGACAACATGGTGAAACCCTGTCTCTCTATACTAAAAACACAAAAAGCATTAGCCAGGCATGGTGGCGGGGGCCTGTAGTCCCAGCTACTCGGGAGGCTGAGGCAGAAGAATGGTGTGAAACCAGACGGCGGAGCTTTCAGTGAGCCAAAATCACACCACTGCACTCCAGGCTGACAGAGGGAAACTCCGTTTCAAAAAAAAAAAAAAAGAAAATTATTTATATACGTAAAGTCTTAATTAAATGAGGTCTCAGAAAAGTTTATAATGTAAATTTAGAAATAACCACAGGATTGGCAAATTAGCCTTAGTAAAGTCATGCACTGGAATACAGACAAGAAATTATGTTGCAGAAAAAATTTCTTAAAAAGATGCTTGTATTTTAAACAAACAAAAAAGGTTACAAAACAGTAGAAAATCATATTTTTTAGAAGGTATGCATACACACTTACCTATGGATATATACTTACATAGCAAGTAGAAAGAAATACATTAAAATATAATCTTTACCTTCTTCAGAAATTTTTACTTTCTTAAATAGTTTCCAAATACTGATAAAAATTTATCATTATAGGAGGGAAGGGAAGAGAAGGGAAGGGGAGGGAAGAGAAGGGAAGAGGAGGAGAGGGGAGGGGAGGGGAGGGGAGGGGAGGGAAGAAAAAGGAAGAGAAGCCTAATTTAAGTGTAGTCCACTGTACTTTACAGTGGCTTAGTAAACATTTCGTAAGGATGAGTGAGTGGAAGAGATATAAGACTGATAAGACTGAAATGTGATTGTGCCCTAATGCCCTCTAGAATAAAAAAAAAAAAAAAAAAAAAAAAAAAAAAAAAAAAAAAAAAAAAAAAAAAAAAAAAAAAAAAAAAAAAAAAAAAAAAAGAAAGAAAGTAACAGACCACGACAAAACATCAAAACATGCCTTACTTGATTTTCCTTCAACCCTATTAAATAAATGTAGAACATATTCTCAAAGGAAATGTTTCTAATGGAAACTAAATCATTAGCCTGCCCTCTATCCAAATATTTTGGAAGGTCCTGCTTTACTCTTATTTCACTAGACTCTTGTTGAGTCTGGGAACTGGGCCTATTTACTAAAAGATGCTCAAGCGGCCGGGTGCAGTGGCTCACACCTGTAATCCCAGCATTTTGGGAGGTCAAGGAGGGTGGATCACCTGAGGTCAGCAGTCCAAGACCACTGTGGCTAACATGGTTATACCCTGTCTCTACTAAAAATACAAAAATTAGCCAGGTGTGGTGGTGGACACCTGTAATCCCAGCTACTCGGTATGCTCAGGCAGGAGAATTGCTTGAACCCAGGAGGCGGAGGTTGCAGTGAGCCAAGATGGCACCAGTGCACTCCAGCTGGGCAACAAGAGCGAAACTCTGTCCCAGAAAAAAAAAAAAAAAGAAAAAAAAAGATGCTTAAGCACAATTATTTCAGATAGTGGACTGGTTTTGACTTTATAGAAAAAAGTTAGAATATATCTGAAAGTTTTAAAACAGGAATTACGTGCTAGCCACATTAGAATAAAACTAAACACCCTGATAATAGAAACAATAGGGCATGGTCAAGGGCCTCTCAATATAGTACTGAATAGCCTTTAAATTTTTACCCAAGTTTCTAGAGTGCCTCTAGAGACCATGTTTAGTTTTATTTATCTGGCCTTCTTTTGAGATTTTGCTTATTTAAGAAAAAGAGAACACCCACATCTGTAATTGCTATACATCTCCTCTTCTGGATTCTGAGTTTCTCCAAAGCAGAGACCTTATCTTTTTCATGTTTGCAATCATAGAGCTTAACATAGTAAATTATGCAGAATCACCACAAAATGCATATTAAACATCTGGATGAATAAATGGATGAATAGATGGATGGGAAAACGGATTGATATATGAACTTATTCCTAAAGACTTGAATTTCAGGACTCATTCACTCAGCAAGAAAATACACATCTTTTCATGGTACTTATTTCAAACAAAATGAAGTTCTAAATGTTGTGACCAGGTTCTGCAGGACCTGTATCGAGGCTTAGTCTCCAGGATGACCAGCCATCTGTAATTCTTACCTTGTTCTGTTTCTCTCGTCCTCCTAACACTCTTTATCCACAAGCCTTCCTAGAAAAGATCTACAAATAAACTCTCCTTCTCTCATTGCTTGCATTCTCTGAGGAATAAGGGCAATAACACATCTTTATATTTCGTACAATCCTTTGGGTTTACAAAACACTTTCACTAGTTATCTCATTTTATTCGTACACTATCAATGTGGGAAAAAGTGAGGAAACTGAGGTTGAGAGTTAACTTTTACAGTTAGTTAAATGGCAGAGCCTCTTCTCAGACTCTAAACTTCCAAATGCAAACCCAGCATTCTTCCGTATTCCCTCACTGTCAACACTACATATTTCAAGGAAAGTGACAATTCAACTTCCTTCTCTGACTTTTGAAATCTTCCTCTCCAGGAAGACAGCAGGTCTGGAGCAGGCTATGGGAAGGACTGTAGCACGAATTTCTCCTACAGTTGGCAGCCTATCTGCCCTAACTTTGAATAGATTCAAAGACAGAAGAGGTAAAGATGGACTGGAGAAATATGCTATGCATAACACTTAAATGTTCCTCTATGTGCCAACAAAGTTGACATCTATGAGATTTAGCTGAAATATTGCCCCACTATAAGGTATAGAAAGAATGCCTTTAAATAAAGAGAATTCTTCAGGCAGTTAAAAATGTTATCAGAGAGAATGAAATTGAGCAGGAAGCATGAAGGCTTCAAAACCGTCTTGCTGTTTAACTGGGGGAGATGCTCCATTAGCTCAGCTAATTGAACACTCCGTTATCTCACTTTGATTGTCACTGCAGAAGAAAAAGGGGCTCTATTTTTGCTCCCTGCAACAGAATCTGAAACTTGTGAAGAGAGGCAAGGGACAGGATATATGCTGATTACTTTATTTTGACATTAGATCTGTGACTAGAATTAGCTGTGCACAGATATAAATATCCTTTAAACACATCCATCCACAAGCAATCTATATTATAATTGGCAAAACTGGCCAGGAAGAAATGAGAGTGCAGAAAAGGGAAAGTTTGCCAATATGTAGGAAGAAATAAAATCTGTGTAGTGTTTTGTTTAATGTTGCAAGCATATAAAATAAGATGAGCAGCCATCTTGTACTTAAGCATGAATGGATACAAAGTTAGAGGTAGAAGAAAACACTTTCTATACGTGATTTTAGCTTTGTGAAATACTAAAATAAAAGGCAGATCTCCTGATTCCAATTAACTTTAATGATACAAGCATATTTGGGCTGGTTATATGGCTAACTGATGTGTAAAAATGTAAAGTCAGGTCCACATTTTATATCAGGCGTTAAAACACATTTATATATACATACATATATAAATTATTTTTTAATGAAAAATTCCAACAATATGAGGTAGGGATGACTTTCTCAGTCAAATGCAATACAAGAAATGACATTAACACAAAATTTTTAAAAAGTATGTAAAGACTGAAGTTTTTGGATGCCCAAATATCCTTTAAACATCAAATAATAAAGAGCTAAAAAAAAACATTTCACAGATATAATGAAAGTTAAACTTAATGGAGATTCTCAAAATAAGGTGAAAAGCATTGGAACCAAGTAGAAACATGGCTAATTTCACTAAAGAATTAGCAACAGAAGAAATGCAAACACCATTATCAGTATATGGAAAATATCCTAATAATTAAAGAAATTACAACATAAACAATGAAATACCTCTTTACAAATATTTTAACATAAAAAATCAAAGTTTTTTTAGTTAATAATTAGTGAAAGAAAAATATAAAACTCCAAGTGTTTGAAATAGTCAAAAAGTGCTGGTGAGTAATGGTACTCGTATAAATTTTCCAGACACCGGTTTGTAATAATCAAAGATATTTAAGAACATTCCTATGTGAGGTTTTCACAACTCTACTTACAGAAATCTATATAAAGGAAATAATCTATGATGTGGATACATATTTGTATGCAAGGACTGTTATTACTGCATTATATGAAATAACAAAAAGAAAATAATGTTCTTTTTCTTTATTTTTTTATTTTTTTATTTTTATTATTATTATACTTTAAGTTTTAGGGTACATGTGCACAATGTGCAGGTTTGTTACATATGTATACATGTACCATGTTGGTGTGCTGCACCCATTAACTCGTCATTTAGCATTAGGTATATCTCCTAATGCTATCCCTCCCCCCGCTCCTCCCACCCCACAACAGTCCCGGAAGTGTGATGTTCCCCTTCCTGTGTCCATGTGTTCTCATTGTTCAATTCCCACCTATGAGTAAGAACATGCGGTGTTTGGTTTTTTGTCCTTGCGATAGTTTGCTGAGAATGATGTTTTCCAATTTCATCCATGTCCCTACAAAGGACATGAACTCAGTTTTTATGGCTGCCTAGTATTCCATGGTGTATAGGTGCCACATTTTCTTAATCCAGTCTATCGTTGTTGGACATGTGGGTTGGTTCCAAGTCTTTGCTATTGTGAATAGTGCCGCAATAAACATACGTGTGCATGTGTCTTTATAGCAGCATGATTTATAGTCCTTTGGGTATATACCCAGTAATGGGATGGCTGGGTCAAATGGTATTTCTAGTTCTAGATCCTTGAGGAATCGCCACACTGACTTCCACAATGGTTGAACTAGTTTACAGTCCCACCAACAGTGTAAAAGTTTTCCTATTTCTCCACATCCTCTCCAGCACCTGTTGTTTCCTGAATTTTTAATGATGGCCATTCTAACTGGTGTGACATGGTATCTCATTGTGGTTTTGATTTGCATTTCTCTCATGGCCAGTGATGATGAGCATTTTTTCATGTGTTTTTTGGCTGCATAAATGTCTTCTTTTGAGAAGTGTCTGTTCATGTCCTTTCCCCACTTTTTGATGGGGTTGTTTTTATCTTGTAAATTTGTTTGAGTTCATTGTAGATTCTGGATATTGGCCCTTTGTCAGATGAGTAGGCTGGGAAAATTTTCTCCCACTTTGTAGGTTGCCTGTTGACTCTGATGGTAGTTTCTTTTGCTGTGCAGAAGCTCTTTAGTTTAATTAGATCCCATTTGTCAATTTTGGCTTTTATTGCCATTGCTTTTGGTGTTTTGGACATAAAGTACTTTCCCATGCCTATGCCCTGAATGGTAATGCCTAGGTTTTCTTCCAGGGTTTTTATGGTTTTAGGTCTAACATGTAAGTCTTTAATCCATCTTGAATTAATTTTTATATAAGGTGTAAAGAAGCGATCCAGTTTCAGCTTTCTACGTATAGCTAGCCAGTTTTCCCAGCACCATTTATTAAATAGGGAATCCTTTCCCCATTGCTTGTTTTTGTCAGGTTTGTCAAAGATCAGATAGTTGTAGATATGCGGCGTTATTTCTGAGGGCTCTGTTCTGTTCCATTGATCTATGTCTCCGTTTTGGTACCAGTACCATGCTGTTTTGGTTACAGTAGCCTTGTAGTATAGTTTGAAGTCAGGTAGGTTGATGCCTCCAGCTTTGTTCTTTTGGCTTAGGATTGACTTGGCAATGCGGGCTCTTTTTTGGTTCCATATGAACTTGAAAGTAGTTTTTTCCAATTCTGTGAAGAAAGTCATTGGTAGCTTGATGGGGATGGCATTGAATCTATAAATTACCTTGGGCAGCATGGCCATTTTCACAATATTGATTCTTCCTACCCATGAGCATGGAATGTTCTTCATTTGTTTGTATCCTCTTTTATTTCATTGAGCAGTGGTTTGTAGTTCTCCTTGAAGAGGTCCTTCATGTCCTTCGTAAGTTGGATTCCTAGGTATTTTATTCTTTTTGAAGCAATTGTGAATGCGAGTTCACTCATGATTTGGCTCTCTGTTTGTCTGTTATTGGTGTATAAGAATGCTTGAGATTTTTGTACAATGATTTTGTATCCTGAGACTTTGCTGAAGTTGCTTATCAGCTTGAGGAGATTTGGGGGTGAGACAATGGGGTTTTCTACATATACAATCATGTCATTTTATGAGGCCAGCATCATGCTGATACCAAAGCCAGGCAGAGACACAACCAAAAAGGGGAATTTTAGACCAATATCCTTGATGAACATTGATGCAAAAATCCTCAATAAAATACTGGCAAACTGAATCCAGCAGCACATCAAAAAGCTTATCCACCATGATCAAGTGGGCTTCATCCTTGGGATGCAAGGCTGGTTCAACATACTAAATCAATAAATGTAATCCAGCATTTAAACAGAACCAAAGACAAAAACCACGTGATTATCTCAATAGATGCAGAAAAGGCCTTTGACAAAATTCAACAACTCTTCATGCTAAAAACTCTCAATAAATTAGGTATTGATGGGACGTATCTCAAAATAATAAGAGCTATCTATGACAAACCCACAGCTAATATCATACTGAATGGGCAAAAACTGGAAGCATTCCCTTTGAAAACTGGCACAAGACAGGGATGCCCTCTCTCACCACTCCTATTCAACATAGTGTTGGAAGTTCTGGCCAGGGCAACCAGGCAGGAGAAGGAAATAAAGGGTATTCAATTAGGAAAAGAGGAAGTCAAATTGTCCCCGTTTGCAGAAAAGAATGTTCTTAAGTTCAATTTTATTCAATGCATATAAAGGAAGTGTATATATTTTACAAATAACAATTTTATAAGGCATAAGTCTAAAAGATAAAGGACTAGTTTTTAAAAATATCTTTTTAACATAAAATGGAACACTGTAAGTCTTTTAAAATATTTTGGAAGTACATGTAATAATTGGGAAAAGCATCTCCAGTGCATTGTTAAGTGAAGAAAAGCAGGCTACAAGAAAGCATGTATAATATAAATTTATATTTGTCATCAAATCAAATGATAACAGCTGCTATAAACAGGTGGCAGTAATTTTTAACTCTCTTTCTTTCATTATCCATATTTTCTAAGTTTTCTAACTCAAAATGTATTACTTCTGTAAAAAGAAAGTTAAGAAGCTGTAAAGAATTCCATGCTCATGGATAGGTAGAATCAATATCATTAAAATGGCCATACTGCCCAAGGTAATTTATAGATTCAATGCCATCCCCATCAAGCTACCAATGACTTTCTTCACAGAATTGGAAAAAACTACTTTCAAGTTCATATGGCACCAAAAAAGAGCCCGCATCACCAAGTCAATCCTAAGCTAAAAGAACAAAGCTGGAGGCATCAAGCCACCTGACTTCAAACTATACTACAAGGCTACAGTAACCAAAAGAGCATGGCACTGGGACCAAAACAGAGATATAGATCAATGGAACAGAACAGAGCCCTCAGAAATAATGTCGCATATCTACAACTATCTGATCTTTGACAAACCTGACAAAGACAAGCAATGGGGAAAGGATTCCCTATTTCATAAATGGTGCTGGGAAAACTGGCTAGCCATATGTAGAAAGCTGAAACTGGATCCCTTCCTTACACCTTATACAAAAATTAATTCAAGATGGATTAAAGACTTACATGTTAGACCTAAAACCATAAAAACCCTGGAAGAAAACCTAGGCAATACCATTCAGGACATAGGCATGGGAAAGGACTTCATGTCTAAAACACAAAAAGCAATGGCAACAAAAGCCAAAATTGACAAATGGGATCTAATTAAACTAAAGAGCTTCTGCACAGCAAAAGAAACTACCATCAGAGCAAACAGAATGGGAGAAAATTTTTGCAATCTACTTATCTGACAAAGGGCTAATATCCAGAATCTACAAAGAACTCAAACAAATTTACAAGAAAAAAACAAGCAACCCTATGAAAAAGTGGGCAAAGGATATGAACAGACACTTCTCAAAAGAAGACATTTATGCAGCCAAAAGACACATGAAAAAATGCTCATCATCACTGGCCATGAGAGAAATGCAAATCAAAACCACAATGAGATACCATCTCACACCACTTAGAATGGCGATCATTAAAAAGTCAGGAAACAACAGGTGCTGGAGAGGATGTGGAGAAATAGGAATACTTTTACACTGTTGGTGGGATTGTAAACTAGTTCAACCATTGTGGAAGTCAGTGTGGTGATTCCTCAGGGATCTACAACTAGAAATACCATTTGACCCAGCCATCCCATTACTGGGTATATACCCAAAGGATTATAAATCATGCTGCTGTAAAGACACATGCACACCTATGTTTATTGCAGCACTATTCACAGTAGCAAAGACTTGGAACCTAGCCAAATGTCCAACAATGATAGACTGGATTAAGAAAATGTGGCACATACACACCATGGAATACTATGCAGCCATAAAAAATGATCAGTTCATGTCCTTTGTAGGGACATGGATGAAACTGGAAATCATCATTCTCAGCAAACTATCGCAAGGACAAAAAGCCAAACACCACATGTTCTCACTCATAGGTGGGAATGGAACAATGAGAACACATGGACACAGGAAGGGGAACATCACACACTGGGGACTGTTGTGGGGTGGGGGGAGGGGGGAGGGATAGCAGTAGGAGATATGCCTAATGTTAAATGACGAGTTAATGGGTGCAGCACACCAACATGGCACATGTATACATATGTAACTAACCTGCACGTTATGCACGTGTACCCTAAAACTTAAAGTATAATAAAAGAAAAAGAAAATGTCGCACATATACACCATGGAATACCATGCAGCCATAAAAAAGGATGAGTTCATGTCCTTTGTAGGCACAAGGATGAAGCTGGAACCATAATTCTCAGCAAACTATCGAAAGGACGGAAAACCAAACACTGCATGTTCTCACTCACAGATGGGAATTGAACAATGAGAACACTTGGACACAGGAATGGGAACACCACACACTGGGGCCTGTCGTGGGGTGGGGGGAGGGGGGAGGGATAGCATTAGGAGATATACCTAATGTAAATGACGAGTTAATGGGGGCAGCACACCAACATGGCACATGTATACATATGTAACAAACCTGCACGCTGTGCACATGTACCCTAGAACTTAAAGTATAATAAAAAAAATATGAAGTTTCTGAAGAAAGCTTGGTAAGAGGACAAAGGGATCTTTATACGTTAATCAATGTTATATACGGGGTGTGCGCATGTGTGTGTGTTTAGAATAAAATATATCAAAATTATAATAAAACTTCCATATGATAGTTTAATCTTTACGTCTCTCTACAATCAGAATTACACCAAATTTTATAAAAGAGAAATTATGCTATTACATAATTCCTTTCACTAAATATACAGCAATCCTCATAATAATAATTTTAAAAAACTAAAAATTCTGGATTTAAAGAAAAAAATAAGCGAACTAGTGAGAAAATAAGCAATGATCAGACACTAAAAATCGAGTGACAGTTGGAATCTAACAGATAAAACCAGCTCTGATGTTGATTTTCACCATGTGGCATATGCCAAAATCTCAGGGAACTTGGCTTTTGTTTTGATGTTTATGTTTCGAAGAAGAATGAGGGCCAACAGAGAAACCTAGATTCTGTCCAGTGCTGATAATTTAATGGGAACCCCCTACAAAATCCTAGTTCTAGGACTACATTCACAAAGTAAAGATGAACTATACCTAAATCTGCCCTTTAACAGAATGTTAGCCTCAAACTTGGCAATTGGTAGAAGAGTAAGTTCTCCCATAAAATTTTGTAACTACAAGCAAACTCTCATATGGGTTTGAAGGTTTGTGGCCTAAATCCACACTGTGGTATATGTAAAACTTGAAGGTAAAAAAAGAATTTTAAAATTGTCTTTATTTGCTAGTATGTTCAGACCTTTTGAGAGGCAAACAGAAACCCTATGTAGAGGAACACAATATAGACCAGGTTTCAAGGAATTACCACAAGTATATTTTCAAGGAACACGAGCTCACAATCAAAATGACAAAAGCACTATGGGTAAGAGCCAGCAGAAATAACAAATGGAAATGTCAGACTCAAAATGACATACGATTTTAGAATTTTTAGGTAATAAAATAAGCATAGTTAACATGTTTTAATATACAAAATACATTTTTGAAACTATGAAAAATATAAAGGTAATTTTAAATGAATTATAAAGAAACATTAGAAATATAACTACATAATGGATTTTAAAGCCTACAGATAGGTTAAATTCTAGGTTACAGAAAAACTAAAAAAAATTAAAGAACTTGAAAAAAATTATCTGAACAAGTTACTGGGAATACAAAACAAAGAGGCAAAGAAATAGACAATATGAAATAAAGGTTAAGTGACCTGAAGAATAGAGTGAGAAAGCATAACAGAAGAGAATAATAGAGAGAATGAGGGAGAAGTAATATTTTTAAAAACTGATAAATTTCCCAGAATAAATAAAAGACATAAAACCTCAGATCAAAAACTCCAATGTCTCAGAAAGAATGCTTAAAAAATATCTGTAACTAAGGCACGTTATAAAGAAATTGCGAGAAACCAAAGACAGAGAAAATATTAAAAGCCATCAGAGAAAATGATAAATTACCTTCAAAGCAATAGACTGACAGCTAATCCTCAATAGTAAAAATCGAAAATAAAAATACAGTTGAATAGTAGTTCAGTGTGTTCTCAGAAAATAACTCTCAATCCAGAATTACAAATCCGGCAAATTGTATCTCTTTTAAGAATAAATAAAAGAGTCAAAATATTTTATCTCAAATGTTTTAAAAAATTTAATCACAGGAGATGTATTACTAAAGGAAATTCTAAATTACACAAATGACAGGCAGAAGGAAAATGATTGTACATGAAAAACACAAAATTTCAAAAGAAAGTTAATAACTTTATTAACATTAGAGTAAAGACAAAGGGCAACTGTACAGATAATGTGATCATACCAGTACTCCATCTTCTTTTTTAAAATTTTTTGACATACAAAAAGCTTTAAATAATGTACACAACTTGATGTATTTGTAGACAAATATACACTCCTGAAACTATCACCACAATCTAGACCATAAACTTATGCATCCATTCCTAAGGTTTCCTCCCACTCCCTAATTGTGTTTTTTATTATACAATTATTTGGTAATAAGAACACTTAACATGAAATCTATTTTCTTAGCAAAATTTTAAGAGGATAATACAGCGTTTCTAACTACAGGTAATATAATGTACAATAGATCTCTAGGACTTTTTTTTTCCTATATAACTGAAAATTTCTACCCTTTGACTAATACCTCCCCATTCACCAAGTGGCCCAGCTCCTGGCAACTTAGTTTGCTACTGCAGATTTATTATATAAGTGGTATCACGTGATTTTTGTCCTTCTGTGTCTGGCTTATTTCATTTAATATAATGTCCTCAAGGTGCATACATATTGTTGCAAATAGCAGGATTTTTCTTCCTTTTTAAGGTTGAATAATATTACATCATTATGTATATATCACATTCTCTGAATGCATTCATTCATCTATGGACATTTTGGTTGCTTCACTGGTTACTATGAATAATTCCTTAATAAACATGTGAGGACAGATTTTAAATTTTGGATATGTAACCAGAAGTGGGATTACTGGATAATGTTGGAGTTCTATATGTAGTTTTTGAGGCACTTCCAAACTGTTTTCTTAGTGGCTATACCAATTTATATTCTCAGCAACAGTAAACAACGGTCCCCTTGTTTCCACATCCTTGCCAGTATTTATCTTTTGTGTTTGTGTGTGTGAAGCCATACTAACAAGTGTGAGATGCTATCTCATTGTGGTTTTAATTTCCATTTCCCTAAATATTAAAGATGTTGAACATTTTTTTCATATACCTGTTGGCCATCTTTATGTCTTTCTTTGGGAAATATCAATTCTACTCTTTTGCCTATTTTTAAATCATGGTTTTGTTTTAGTTGTTTTTTGCTAGAGTTGTAGGACTTCCTTATATATTTTGGATATTAACCCTTTATTAGATATATGATTTGCAAATGTTTTAAATTGCCTTCATTTTGTGTTTCCTCTGCTGTACAGAAACCTTTTAGCATGATGCAATCCCATTTGTCTAATTTTTGCTTTTGTTGCCTGTGCTTTGCTGTCTTATCTAAGAAATCATTGCCAAAGCCAGTATCTAGAAGCTTTTACTCTATGTTTTCTTCTAAGAGTTTATGGTGTCAGATCTTATGTTGAGTCTAATTCATTTTTAGTTGACTTCTGTATATGGTGTAGAATCAGGGACCAATTTCATTCTTTTGCATGTAGATTTTCAGTTTTCCTAAAACCATTTGTTGAAGAGACTATTCTTTCCCCATTATGTGTTGACGCTTTTGCCAAAAATAAGTTGACCATACATGTATGACTTTATTTCTGAGTTCTCTATGCTGTTCCAGTGATCTATATATCTGTTTTTATGTTAGTACCATACTGTTTTGATCATTATAGCTTTGTTGTATGTTTTAAAATCAAAATGTGTAATGTGTTCAGCTTTGTTCTTGATCAAAATTGCTTTGGTTATTTTGAGTCATTTGTGGTTCTATAGAAATTTTAGGATTTTTTTCTAAGTTATTGAAATTTTGATAGTTATTATATTGAATCTGTAGATTGCTTTGGGTAGTAGGAACATTTTCACAACATTAATTCCTTCAATCCATTAATATGAAATATCTCTCCAGTACTCGAACTTCTTTCCATATCTCTAACCTTAATTAATCAATATTTAATTAATTGATGTTGCACTGTCTTTTGTCTGCCGGGTATCTGGTACTATTTCAAATCAACAGCTTGTGTGAGATATTCTATAAATTCCAATTTAGCATGTCCAATTAATACTACCTGAAGGACAGGCTTACAAGCATTTTGTTTTACAGTATTAGGTAGAAAAAGTGTTCTCCTGTTAGACAAAATATCCATCCTAATAATATGTTCAGGTCAAGGAGACACAGCCACTTCAGATATACCCTGTTCAAATATTTCAATTTTCATCCAAACTTTTACCCTAATTCCATCAAACAATGCATCTCTATATTCTCTCATTATAGTTGTAGCCCTCATTAGAATGTCACCAACAGGTTTTAAAATCACAGTTCATTGGATTTCCATGGCAAGGAGCTTCTGAAATATTTTTTTCCACCTCCTGACCAATTTATCCACACATATGTATTCAGTCTTGAGTCCCAGCCAGGGGTCAAACCAAAAGACCCTGACCCATTCATCAATCCTTAATAATTTGCCAGACCATCACTCCTGGTAATTTAAGGTCAGATTTATTATTATTATTTTTGCCTTCTGGCTTTTTAAGTTACTCCAAACTAGAGTAAATAGAGATTTATTTAGGGTCCTTCAATGCTGGGAGAGTAGGAGTGACTTTTATCCATCCACCAAATCTCCAAAGACCTTTATTCATTAATGTCACATCAATGTCCATTTTATTCATCACATTCTTTATAACTATTTCAAGACTTCTATCCTGCTGAGACAAATCCCTCAACTATTTCTTTTTACTTTTACCATTCTCTTGTGAATTATTCTAATTTCCTCAACATCTTTATGTCCCATAAGAGGATATGGCTTCTTGAACCTTTGTTTAATTTTGCAGCAGTCCACATAGAGTACTCATGTAAAGGGGTGTTATTAATCACAGCATTTACCATAAATTGCTTTAAAGGAATATTAAGAGGATGAACATCTCAATCATCATAAAACCAATCCAGCATTCCTTGCATATGTAACATATCAGGCACTACCCCTAGAGTTATCTATTTGTCATCTAAGGGAAGGAAAGAGCAATTCCCCTTCTCGGAATAAGCAAACTCTGATGTCTTATATCTCATCCACTAGGCTAGCTGTCCCTTCAGGAAAAAATCCTGTTGTGTGTCTGCATAATATACAGCCATTCTTGATTGTTTAATAGCAAGCTGTGTGTCCTTCATCAATCAAACATGCTCCATCATTTTGCAGCACTCGAAACCAAGGAGACTGCTTCAAAGTTAGTTATTCCCATAATTCACTTTAATAAAGGTTCTTCATAAAGTTATTTTATTAATCCACAAAATGAGAGAGCTCTTTTATAATATGCACCATGGTTTCAGTAGTTTCTTGGTAACCATAGGTCATAAAGGTATTATCTATTTTTAATAACATAAATTTTCCCACTAGTGATAGCTCTGAAGCTAATGATCATAGCTCAGGCAGGCCAAAATCTGAGCTTGGCACAATACCAGGGCCCATCCCCACACTCTCCTTTGCTTTCATTTTAGCTATTATGGACAAAAATAATCAAGAGATTGCATATTTAGCTTGTTTTCATTATTTTGCATTTTTTTATGTATCCACTGGGCGAACTCCTCAGTAGATAGATCTATCATTTCTAAATTCCAGTGGTAACTTTTACCAACACTAACTGATCGCAGTACAGCTGCTGTCCAATGGATGACTTGGTAGTCATCCAGGCATCAAATGTTTGTCATTCCGTATCCCTTCATCCTCCCATTTTCCGAACAGTGCTTTCACATGTTTCAGTGAGTGAGTGTTATTCCAGTGAATTCGAGTTCTGAAACCAACATTGTTAGGGATCTCTAAGACCATCCTCAGCCTTAATTATTAGCTAGAAAGACTCGGAAAAGTTGTTATACTTTTGTTTACAGTTTATTACAACAAAAGGATACAAAGTAATATCATCAAAGGGAAAAGGAACATGGGGTGAATTCTAGGAGAAACCAGGTGCAAGTTTCCAGATGTCCACTTTGAGTAGAATATCTTGGATGTACCTAATTCTCCTGGCAGCAGTGCATAAAAATGTATGCAAAGTTTTGCCAATCAGGAAAGCCCAAACATGCCTTGGCATCCAGGGTTTTTATTAGGGCCTCTCAGGCAGTCATGTAGCACTTGCATGACTTAACTTAGATACACAGACTTCAGCAACCCCTAGATCAAAAACAGGTATTCATCATAAATCATATGGTTATCATAAACTCTAATCGAACTGGTACCAAGTGGCCCAAAGCCTGAGATGTACAAAACACTCTTATCACGCAGAATATTTCAAGGGCTCATTGTTCATCTCTCAGGTATAGGTCAAGAGCTAGTCCTGAAGACATGTCTTTCTTGTAAATGTGCAGGGTTTCAGCAGCACAGGTCTGCTTTCCTGTACCATAACTTCAATGTTAACATCAAGATATTAAATTACACAATTAGGAAACTACATGTCAATCACACTCATAAATGTAGATATAGAAATCTTATGCAGATTAATGGAAAACTAAATCTAGTGCTTTATAAAGCTATAATACATGATGGCCAAATCAGTCTTGCCTAGGAATAGTAATTAAGGTAATTTTAAATCTGTTAAAAATAAGAGAAAAATCAAATGAATATCTCAATAGGTGCAAAAAAGGCACTAAATAAACTTCAAAATTTATCCCCAGGGGAATGATATTAGCAAGATGGTTGACTAGAAGCCCTGAGCACTCACTGCCCCCCTTCCCAATAAAAACAGCCAAAACAATAAATAAACAACTAACGTTTGATGAAAATAACTAAAGGAGAGTGTTGAAGTACATCAAAGGAGCAGAACAAACCCTATAGAGCACGAAAACCCAGGATGGACACATATGGGAATTAGAGAAAAAACTGGGTCACCACCACCCTAACCCCTACCTCAGAGCCAGAAGAGACTTCAGTGAAGAACAGGCAAGTAAGAGGACCCCAGCAGCCTTGATCAACCCCTTGGACACCTACAGTCCTCACCATGGAGGATTCCCGCAGTCCTCAAAGGCACTATGCCTAGCTGAGAAAGCTGACTAGAGTCCACACAGCTGTGCTTCCCCCAGAGAAGGAGCTGTCACTATGTCCCACCCACTGTGGCACATCAGCTACTGTACTATGCCTTCTTGGAAGTGAAACTACTGCTGGAGTATGTTCTGCTCTGGAGGTGCGTAGCTATGACATCTTTCCGTCCCTGAGACTTAGCCACTGCTGAACCACCCCCGCCAGGTATCCTGCCATCCTCCAGTTGAGCTGCTGCTACACTCTAGCCCACAAGGCCAAGCAGCCATGGAGCAGCTCCATCGACCCCTCCCAGTTGCTCCTCCACCTTGCTCCCACTGTGCCTGAGCTAAAGCAGTGCCCTGCCTCCTGGGAAAATAGTACCTTTGCCACTGAGAGCAATCACAGCCGTCCCCCAACCCCCGACAAGCTCCTAAATATAAAAAGCAAATATTAGTGAACATGAGAGGAGAAATAGATAGCAATACAATAATAGTAGGTAACTTCAATTAGCCATTTTCGACAATGGACAGATCAACCACAGAAAATTAACAAGGAAATACTGGAATTGAACTTTACTTTAGACAAAATGGACCTAACAGGCGTATATAGCACTTTCCATTCAACAGCAGCAGAATATACCTTCTTCTCTTACGCACATGGAACATTCTCCACAATACACCATATGGTAATCCACAAAACAAGTTTAAATAAATTTTTAAAAATAAAAACAAGATCAAGTATTATTTCCAATGACAATGGTATAAAACAAGAAATGAGGAGGAACTTTGGAAACTATACAAATACATAAAAATTAAGCAGCAAGTTCCTGAACAACAAATAGGTCAATGAAGAAATTTTAAAATAAACTTTAAAATTTCTGGAGGCAAATAGAAATGCCGAATTCTACCAAATACATCAGGAAGAACTAATATCTATTCTTCTCAAATTATTCTGAAAATTGAAGAGGAGGGAAGGCTTCCAAATTTATTCCACAGAACATACCAAGCCTACGGAATACAACAAAAGAAGAACCAAGAGGGAAGCTTATAGCAATAAATGCCCACATCAGGAAAGAATAAAAAAGGATATAAAGTAGATAAGATACGTTGCACCTCAAGGAAATGGAAAAAAGAAAAACTAAGCCCAAAATTACTAGAAAAAAAATGAAAAACAATGCAGAAATAAACAAATGGAGACTAAAAAAGTTACAAAAGATCAACAAAACAGTTTATTTTGTAAAATGCTAAACAAAACCAAAAAACCTTTATCAAGAAAAGACAGAAGACTCAATAAGAAAAATCAAAGATGAAAAATGAGACATTATAACTGATATGACAAAGGACCCTAAAAGAATATTATGAAAAACCATATGCCAACAAATTGTAAAACTTAGAAGAAATGGATAAATTCCTGGATACAGAGAGCCTAACCAGGCTGATTTATGAAGAAATAGAAAATCTGAACAGACCAATAATGAATAACGAGGTTGAAGTAGTAATAAAAATTTTCCCATCAAAGAAAGCCCAGGACCTGATGGCTTCACTGCTGAATTCTACCAAACACATAAAGAACAATGTCAACCAGTTGTGGTGGCTCATGTCTGTAATCCCAGCACTTTGGGAGGCCAAGGTGGGCAGATCATGAAGTCAAGAGATTGAGACCATCCTGGTCAACATGGTGAAATCCCATCTCTACTAAAAATATAAAAATTAGCTGGGCATGGTGGCACGCACCTGTAGTCTCAGCTGCTCGGGAGGCATACAAAATTAGCCAGGCGTGGTGGTGCATGCCTGTAATCCTAGCTACTCTGGAGGCTGAGGCAGGAGAATCGCTTGAACCCAAGAAGCGGAGCTTGTGGTGAGCCAAGATTGTGCCATTGCACTCCAGCCTGGGCAACAAGAGCAAAACTCCATCTCAAGACAAAACAAACAAAAAAAGCTATCCAAATAGAAAATAAGGAAATCAAAATCCCTGTTTGCAGATGACATGATTTTATATAAAGAAAACCCTAAAGACTCCACCAAAATCTATAAGAACTAATACATGTATTCAGTAAGGTTGCAGGATACAAAATCAACATACAAAATTAGTAGTATTTCTATGCACTAATAGCTAACTATCCGAGAAAGGAATCAAAAAAAGCAACTCATTTACAACAGCTAAAAAAAGTAAGATACTTAGGAACACATTAAACCAAGGAAGTGAAGAATCTTTATACTGAAACTATGAAACAGTTATGAAAGAAATTGAAGAGGACTCAAATGAATGGAAAGATATCCCATGTTCAGGGACCAGAAGAATTAATATTGCTAAATGCTCATTCTACACACAGCAATCTATAGATTCAATGTAATCCTTATCAAAATACCAATTACATTCTTAGTAGAAATACAAAAAATCCTAAAGTTTGTATGAAATCATAAAAGACCTTGAATAGCCAAAGCAATCTTGAGCAAAAAGAACAAAGCCAGAGGTATCACATTGCCTGACTTCAAAACATAGTACAGAGCTTCAGTAACCAAAATAGTTTGGTACAGTCATAAAAACAGACATGTAGACAAATGGAACAGAACAAAGAGCTCAGAAATAAATCCATGCATCTACGCCTAACTGATTTTTGACAAAGCTGTCAAGAACAAACACTGGGGAAAGGACAGTCTCTTCAATACATGGTGCTGAGAAAACTGAACACCCACATGGGGAAGAACAAAACTAGACTCCTAACTCTCACAATATAAAAATTAACTCAACATGAAGTAAAGACTTAAATGTGTGACTTGAAATCATGAAATTACTAGAGGGAAATGCTTCATGACATTGGTCTGGACAAGCATTTTCAGGATAAGACCTCAAAAGCACAGATAACCAAAGCAAAAATAGACAGCAAGAGTGCATCAAACTAAAATGCTCTGCGTAGCTAAGGAAATAACAGAATGAAAAGGCAACTTAGAGATCTGGAGAAAACATGTGCAAACTATACATCTGACAGGTGGCTAATATCCAGATTATACAAGGAACTCAAATAGCTCAGTAGTAATAATAATAATAATAATTTAATTGCGAAAGTAAAACAAAAGACTTGTACAGAAATTTCTCAATAAAATACATACAAATAGTCAACGGGTATATGAAAAAATGTCCAGCATCACAAATCATCAGGGGAATGCAAATCAAAATCACAATGAAGCCAGGCACGATGGCTCATGCCTACACTCCCAACACTTTGGGAGGCTGAGGCAGGCGGATCACCTGAGGTCGAGAATTCAAGACCAGCCTGACCAACACAGTGAAACCCCCTCTGTGCTAAAAATACAAAATTACCTAGGCGTAGTGGTGCATGCCTGTAATCCCAGCTACTTGGGAGGCTTAGGCAGGAGAATCACTTAAACCCAGGAGAACGCAGGTTGCAGTGAGCTGAGATTGTGCCACTGCACTCCAGCCTGAGCAACAAGAGTGAAACTCCATCTCAAAACAAAACAAAACAAAAACAAAAAACACACAATGAGATATCACCTCACATCAGTTAAAACAGTATGGAGGTTTCTCAAAATATTAAAAATAGAGCTACTATATGATCCAGCAATCCCACTACTGGGTATATGTACAAAGTAAATGAAATTAGTATGTTGAAGAGATAAATGCAATCTCAAAGTTATTGTAGCAGTATTCACAATAGCTGAGATATGAAAACATCCTAGGTGTGTTTCATCAGATCAATGGATAAAGGAAATGTAGTATGTCTACCCAATGGAATACGACACAACCTTTAAAAGGAAAGAAATTCTGTCATTTGTGACAATATAGATGAACCTGGATGACATTATGTTAAGTGAAATAAGCCAAATACAGAATGACATATACTGCATGGTTTCACTCATATGTGGAATCTAAAAATTGATCTCATAGAAATAGAGAGTAGAATAGTGATTACCAAAGGCTGGGGTAGTGGGGAGGGAATGAGTAAAGAAGGTTGGTCAATGGGTACAAAGTTATAGTTAGATAGGAGGAATAAGTTCTGGTCTTCTATTGCACACTAGGGTGACTATAGTTAACAATAATGTATTGTATATTTTACAATAGCTAGAAGAAAGAATTTTGAATATTCTCATCACAATGAAATGATTGCTGTTTGATGTGAATTTGCTAATTACCCTGATTCGATTATTACATAACATATACAAATACTGAAACCTCATATTGTTCCCTATAAATATGTACCATATAAACATGTATGGTTATTATGCATCAGTTAAAAATTTAATAAAGTAGGCAAAATTTTTATTGACTTTTAAACACAAAAAATTCCTTAGTCTAAGAATGAATAGCTTAATAAAACCTACAAGATACATAATTTTTAATAGTGATATGTTATTCTCTTTTAATTAGGAAAATGATCAGCTGTATTCGATTGTCCTCTGATTCAACACAGTAAGAAATATAGAAAATAAAAAGTAGAATGACTAGAAAGTAATATAGTTTTATTCACAGTTATAACGAAATATACAAAAAACCAAAAGAATAATAACAGAGTTTAGGGAGTTTGCCAGATATAAAATATTTAAATACAAAGTTAAGTGTATATTGACGCAATGGATAGAATATGTGATTTACAAAAAGATACCATTTATAGTAGCAGGCAGAAATAATAAAAGATCACAGAAAACATGTAAGATAATGAAGGAAAAATTTAAAACACCACAGATACATACTTCTAAATTCCTAAGTAAATAGTGAGACTGTAAATATTTATTAATATAATGTTACAGTATGTTATTATCAGTTTTTCCTAAATTGATGTGTATCATTTAATGTGAACAATATCTCAACAACAAAATTTTTTGGAAATTTACAATTTTTATTGTCATACTATATACCAAGATTTTTTTCCTAAAGCTATATTAACACAAATAGTTAGGTAATATTTCAGGAAAAAATAACAAGAGCAATGGCACAGAATGGATAATCCAGTTGCACACTCATATATATACATGGAAACTTGGTTTAAGACACAGCTGATATATATTAGTGAGTGAAGGAGAGGCTAAAAGTAGAATAAATAATACTGGGAATATTATCTCTGCCTGATTATGCAACAAAAATCAAAACCAGGTTGCTAAAAGATCTAAATGTGAGGGCTTAAACTATAAACATTTCTTATAATCTAAGCACATGTATCATCCATGGTTCTCAAAAAAAAAAAAATCAGAAACACCCATCCACAATGTCAAGGGTGACTTCCTTTAGTTAAAGTCAACTGTTTGTAGATGCTCACCGTATCTACAAAATACCTTCACAGCTGCACCTAGATTACCGTTTGATTAAGTCACCATGTTCTAGAGACTAGCAAAGTTGACACATGAAACTATCACAGAACATATCTGAGAGGCTTGAGAATAAAGATACAAGAAACATAACAAGGAAAAGATTAATAAACACATTAATAAGCTTGACTACTCAAAATTAAGAATTTTAGTTTATCAATATATACCATAAAGTAAAATGGAAAATATATATACACATTTCACTTTATGGTATATGTTGTGTGTGTGTGTGTGTATATACACACACACACACACAACATATGTAACTGACACACTATATATATGTGTATATACACGTATATATATATATACGTATATATATGTGTATATATATATACATACGTGTATATATATATAGTGTATATATACACGTATATATACATATATACATACACACACAACATATGTAACTGACAAATGTTTAGTATAGTGGGAGAAAATATTCAAAAACTATGCATCTGATAAAGGATTAATATCCAGAATCTACAAGGAACTCAAATCGGCAAGAGAAGAACAAATAATCCCATCAAAAAGTGTGCAAAGGATGTGAATAGACAATAGTCAAAAGAGGATATGCAAACGGCCAACAAACATATGAAAGAGTGCCCAACATTACTAATTATCACCTTAATCCTGCAAGACTAGCCAAAATTTTTGATATAGAAGTCAAAAAATAGATGTTGGCTTTGATGTGGTGAAAAGGGAACACTTTTGCACTACTGGTGGGAATGGAAACTAGTCCAACCACTATGGAAAATAGTATGGAGATTCCTTAAAGAACTAAATGCAGAACTACCATCTGATCCAGCAATCCCACTACTGGGTATCTACCCAGAGGAAAAGTCATCGTATGAAAAAGACATTTGCACATGCATATTTATAGCAGCACAATTTGCAATTGCAAAAATATGAGACCAACCTAAGTACCCATCAACCAACAAGAGGATAAAGAAAATGTGGTATATACACACCATGGAATACTACTCAGCCATAAAAAAGAATGAAATAATGTCATTTGCAGCAACTTGGATGGAGCAGGAGGCCATTATTCTAAGTGGAGTAACTAAGGAATGGAAAACCAAATATCATATGTTCTCACTTGTAAGCGGGAGCAAAGCTATGAGGATGCAGAGGCGTAAGAATGATAAAAGGAACTTTGGGGATTTGGTGGTGGGAAGGGTAGGAGGAAAATGAGGGATAAAAGACTACATACTGGGTACCGTGTACCCTGCTTGGGCAATAGGTACATCAAAATCCTAGAAATTACCACTAAAGAACTCATCCATGTAACCAAAAACCACCTGTACCCCAAAAACTATTGAAATAAAAAAGGTCCCCTGAAGTCCAAAAAAGACGTATTTGGCTTATTTGGGATATAAAAATCATAGAGGAAGCACTATCAAGTTAAAAAAAAAAGCATATAAAGCACTTCTACAGATTAATAAGAAAAAGATAGGAACCAAAATAGAAAGTAAATAGAAAAATATGAAAAGATCCAACACATAAAAAACAAATGAACAATAAGCATACAAAAAATACTAAATCTCATTAGTAATCAGGAAAATACACATTCAAGTCTCCAAAGAGATAATATTCGACATCCACTTGATGAATAAAAACTAAATTATTTGATAATACCATGTTCATAAGGATATGAATTAAGAATCTTTGTAGACTGCTAGTGGCAGGAAAACCACTGTAGAAAACAATTTGGCATATCCAGATAATTGAAAAGTGTTAACAGAAATTTTACTCCTGCTCAGGTACACAAAAGAAAACTCTTTCCTCTGCATACCAGAAGGCACATTCAAAAATATTCATAGCAATGTTGTTTTATAATATAAGAAAAAATAATGGAAACAACCCAAATATCCACGAACAGAATCTTGGCTTAATAAATGGCTGGCTATTCATAGACTGGAATACTCTACTATGCCATTGCACAGCCTATAGAAACACACATGCATGAGCCTTAGAAATCTATTAATTATTTTAAAAAAGCAATCTTCAGGAGAATACACACTTGTATGTGGCATTAAGATAAACTCATAGAAACAGAGTAGACCAGTAGTTGCCAGGGACTGGGAGGTGTGGTTTCGAAATGGAGAGATGTTCATCAATGAGTGTAAACTTTCAGTTACAAGATGAATAAATTATGGGGATCATATGTAAAGGATGGGTAGTTACAGATTTGTTCATTAATTTGATTGTGATAATCATTACACAATGTATACATATATCAGATCATCAGGTGGTACATCTTGAATACATACAACCTTTGTCTATTAAATGTTCTAAATTTTTTAAAAAACAAAGCATGCAAAACTAAACATTGAGTAAAATTATAAAGATGAGCAAAAGGATTCTATAAAGACAATTGAGGCCATAGTTACTTATGAGTAGAGAAAGGAGGACCAGATTGTTGAGGGAGGAATCAGGCCTTTAAAGATTTCTGTTAACCCTCGGTTTATCAAATTGAGTATTCATACACTAATGTTTGTTATGTGTTTATCCATTTTAATCTCCACATGTTATAAATATTTCTCTGTCCATACTTAAATTTTTATCACTGAAATCCTTCAAATTTGCAACACTGAAATAGCTTTAGGCTTTCTAAAAAGAGCATATTCATCCTCACCTAACAATACTCTTTGCAAAATAAGCAGGATCAGTAACTAACATCAAACTTTTAAAAAATTATATAAATTAAGAGACTTCTAAGTGGTTCAAGATCATCCCCCTCTTCTGAGTTTTCCTATTTCTCTTCCTCTATATCTTCTGCCTATTTTTCACTTTTATTTCGACTGAGTGGAAATTATGCCAAAGGTTCATACTTTTGAAGTTGATAGTATCAACCTCATGCACTACTCTACCTTCTGGAAAAGGTGTCCCCATCCTACAGCCTCCATAGATCTTTATTTTTTGGCTTAGGATAGTGCTTACTTCCCCACATTTAATATTTAACAATAAAAATAATTATTGACTTAGACCCCTCCAATTTGGCCATTTGAAGTCATGTAATATCCTTGCCATTAAAATCTACGGTATTCTCCTAATGACACTCAATTAAAAATAAGAAGCTGTGCTTTATTTTGGACCCCTCCTTTTAGGTCACATTTTGATTCTAATCTCTGTGTAACTAAACTGGAAGGCCATGAAGATCAGTACGTAACTTAAGTTTTTTGTTTTGTTTTGGTTTTACCTCCGTATCTTTTCATGCCTTTGACCTTTAGAAGATTTGCAGTGATGAATCTAGTTTTCAAAAAATGATTGAATACTCACAAGACACTTATGCTGCTGTTGTTTTGGCCAGACCTATCTGAGATAAAAACAGAGCCTTTGTGTGATAAAAACAGAGCCTTCAGAACCCATTTTTTTTTTTAACAGTGCCAGACGTTCAGCTAGTAAGGTATTCAGTGCTAGGATACATAAATATTTTCCCTGTCAATGAGTGAATAAAAAAATGTTTTAAAAGAGAACGACCAGAAACTTCTGTTTTGACAAACTATGAAGAAAATAAAGATCAATATTAAGCACTTTCAGCCAACAGCCCTTTGAGGCCAATGTATATCTTTAAAAATAAATGAAGTGTACCAATTATATACATTGTTCATATATTAGTTATTCTTGGGGTCAAAATTAGGAAAACAATACGTATAAAATGTGGCTCATCTGTATCTTTAACAAACACTGTGTCATATATTTCCTTACCAGCTCCAAAAACAGTCAGGCACACTTAAGTCATTGAAACAAAGACATTTATATTATTATTCTTTGGGAGATGGGGGACACGGTTAATTAATTAATACTTCTATCTTTGCTAAAATCTACAGTTTATAATTTTCCTTTTTCATTAGCAAATTAGTAACATTTTTATTAGAAACATATTTCTTTTTGGCACATTTTCAAACATGAAAAATTCCAAACTAATATACCAAAACCTAAAGATTCCAGTATTGAAACATAACTGAGTCATCCAAATGCCGAAGCTACTAGGTAGTCACACAGTGATTCTAAAATTCCGTTTACTGAATACTTTTCTGAGATTTGAGAAATAGATGATAATGTCAGATCAGCACATTTACATTTCGCATATGATGAAAAGTCAATGACTGTAGCAATGTAGTTATACAATCTCATTCATGAACAGTTTACAAAAAAGAGTTCTGAAACAATTGATATTGTAAGCAGAATAGTAGCCTAACAAAGATATCCATATCCTAATCCCTGAAGTCTATGAATATGTTTACATGTTAAAAGTGACTTTGCAGATGTGATTAAATTAAGGATGTTGAGACAGGGATATTATCTCAAATTATCTGTGCAGGCCCAATGTAATCACAAAAATCCACAGAAGTGAAGGAAGGAGGCAGGACAGACAAGAAGATTTGATGACAGAAACAGAAGTCAGACAAAGCCAGAGGGATTCAGAAGGATCTCTTCTCCTAAACAATGACTGTATCAACACAAATATTACAAATTGTTAAAATTTATAAGTTGCAGCCCAAGTTGTAAGCAAATAAAAGTAGTATCACAATAACCTTTTTTATCTTTGCCAAATTTGAGTGCCAGAAGGAGGCAGAAAATAAACAAGATGTTCAATTCAAAGTATTATTAAACAACCAGGAAAGGGGAGGGGAGGGGAGGGGGGAAGGGATGGGAGCGGGAGGGGAAGGAAGTGGAGGAAAGGAAGGGGAGGGGAAGGGGAGGGAGGGGAGTGGAAACAAGGTCGAGTTCTGGTGAGCACTCTCTTTCTAGCTTGCAGACAGGTGCCTTTGTGTTGTGTGCTCACATCACCTGTGCTAGATATGTGTCTATGGAGACAAAGAGATCTCTCTCTCTCTTCTTGTAAGTCCGCCAATCCCATTGGTATAGGACTCCACCCTTATTTCCTCATTTAGCCTAAATTACCTTTTAAAAGCCCTATTTTTATTTATTTATTTATTTTTTAATTTTAAGTTCCAGGGTACACATGCAGGATGTGCAGGTTTGTTACAAGGTAAACGTGTGCCATGGTGGTTTGCTACACCTATCAACCCAACACCTAGGTATTAAGCTCAGCATGCATTTGCTATTTTCCCTGATGTTCTCTCTCCATCAGCATCCCAGCCACCCCCAACAGACCCCAGTGTGTATTTTTCCCCTCCCTGTGTCCATGTGTTCTCATCGTTCAACTCCCAACTTATGAGTGAGAACATGTGGTGTTTGGTTTTCTATTCCTGCATTGCTTTGCTGACAATAATGGCTTCCAGCTCCATCCTTGTCCCTGCAAAGGACATGATCTCATTCCTTTTTATGGCTGCAGAGTATTCCATTGTGTATCCATACCACATTTTCTTTAGCCATTCTGTCATTGATGGGCATCTGGGTTGATTCCATGTCTTTGCTATTGTAAATAGTGCTGCAGTGAACATACGTGTACATGTATCTTTACAATAGAATGATTTGTATTCCTTTGGGTATATACCCAGTAATGGGATTGCTGGATCAAAAGGTATTTCTGGTTCTAAATCTTTGAGGAATTGCCACATTGTCTTCCACAATGGTTAAACTAATTTACATTCCCACCAACAGTGTAAAAGCGTCCCCGTTTCTCCACAACCTTGCCAGCATCTGATGTTTATTGGCTTTTTAATAATTGACATTCTGACGGTGTGAGATAGCATCTCATTGTGGTTTTGATTTGCATTTCTCTAATGAGCAGTGATATTGAGCTTTTGTATAAGTTTGTTTTAAAAGCCCTATTTTTAAATATAGTCACATCAGGTTGGGGCTTCAACATAAGAATTTTGGAGGGATACAATTCAGCCTATAGCATGCCACCCCTGCTCCCCCAAATTAATGGCCTTCTCACAGGCAAAGTACATTCATTCTAACCCAATAGCTCCAAAAATCTTAAATAATTCTAGCATCAAGTCTAAAGTCTGGAATCTAAGCTAAATATCATCTATATTAGATATGAGTGACTCTAGGTACAATTCCTCATGAGGCAAAATTCCACTCCAGTTATGAACCTGTGAAACCACATAAGTTATGTGCTTCCAAAATGCAATGGTGGGATAGGCTTACAATATACATTCCCATTTCAAAAGGAAGAAACCAGGAGGAAGTAAGGAGTGAAGGGTCTCAAGCAAGTCCAAAACCTAGTAAGGCAAATTTCATTAACTCTTAAGACTCAAGGCTGGGCGTGGCGGCTCATGCCTATAATCCCAGCACTTTGGGAGGCCGAGGTGGGCGGATCTGACCTGAGGTCAGGAGTTCCACAGCAGCCTGGCCAATATGGCAAAACCCCATCTCTACTAAAAATAAAAAACTTAGCAGGGTGTGGTAGGGTGTGCCTGTATTCCCAGCTACTCTGGAGGCTGAGGCAGAAGAATCGCTTGATCCTGGGAGGTGGAGGTTGCAGTGAGCTGAGGCCACACCACTACACTCCAGCCTGGGCAACAGAGTGAGATTTGTCTCAAAAAAAAAAAATCTTAAGACTGAAAAGTAACCCTCTTTGGTTTAGTACTCTGCTCTCCAGGCACCCTAGGACAACAGCATCACCCCACAGCTGTGGGTTGGGGATCCTACCCTCACAGCTCTGCCAGGCCAGGTCCTCCCGCCAAGCCTCTGGGCAGCCTTACACCTACCTAAGGCTCTGTAGGGCAGTCCTGCCTTCAAGATTTCGGGTGGAGGACTTTGAAATTGAAACAGTGGGTCTGATGATCTACGAATCAACTTTGAGGTCATTTTTTCCTCTTCTTATAGTACACATTCACAAATAGCTCTATCATGCCATCCTGTCAAGTCCAAGAAGTCTGACAGCCTTTCTTCATTTTGTCTCTTTTCTTATTCAGTTCATACTGGCAGTGTTTCTGCTCATATAATCACATAAACTCTTTTATCAAGTAATAGTCTAGCAACACCATTGTGCTGCCTTCAGAACATGCTTTCTCATTTGTTACAATATAGATAGACTGAGAATTTTCTAAATCTTCAAGTTGTGGTTCCTTTTTCTTAACAATGTCTTTTGTAATTCTTCCTTTTCTTTTCTCACTTTATTATAAGCAGTAAGGAGGAACCAAGTGACTTCTTCAACACCAGGCTTAGAAATCTTCTCAACTAAATATCCATTTCTAATACTTGCAAGTTCTACCTTCCATAAACACTAGAACAGAGTTAAGCCAATTACGTTACAACTGTAATTGCCTAATGGGCTCTTGCTCTCTGCACAGATAAGACCAATTGTATTAGTCAGGGTTCTTTTAGAGGGACAGAACTAACAGGATGTATATATATATACACATATACATGCATATGCATAAAGGTGAGTTTATTAAGGATTAACTTACATGATCACAAGGTCCCACAATAGGCTGTCTGCAAGCTGAGGAGCAGGGAGAGCCAGTTCGGGTCCCAAAACTGAAGAACTTAGAGTCCGATGTTCAAGGGCAGGAAACATACAGCACAGGAGAAAGATGTAGGCCGGGAGGCTAGGCCCATCTCGCTTCTTCACATTTTTCTGCCTGCTTTATATTTGCTGGAAGCTGATTAGATTGTGCCCACCAGATTAAGGGTGGATCTACCATCCTTAGCCCACTGACTCAAATTTTAATCTCTTTTGGCAACACCCATGTAGACACACCCAGGATTAATACTTTGTATCCCTCAATCCAATCAAGTTGACACTCAGTATTAAGCATCACACTAATTCACTAAGATAGTGGTATTACAGGAGAGAAACAGTTTAATTAATGCAGGGAGAGCCAAGCAGAAGACAGGAGTTTATTATTCAAATCAGCTGTCCCAAGAACACAGAGGCTAGTGATTTTATGGATAATATGACAGGCAGGGGGCTAGGGAATGGATGCTGTTGATTGGTTGGAAATGAAATCATAGAGGTGTGGAAAACAGTCCTCATGCGCTTAGTCTCTCAGTTGAGTCATGAGTCACAGTTCCAGGTAGAGTCAGCCAGTCACCAGAATGCAAAAGTCTGAAAAACAAATCTCAAAAGACCAATCTTAGGTTCTACAATAGTAATGTTATCTATAGGAGCAATTGGGAAGTTACAAATCTTGTGACTTTCATTGCAGTAAATGATTGTAGAAAGGCAAGCTACACCTACATTTTAGCAGAATTAAGGCCCCTTCCATAATTCTAATCTTGTGGCCTTTTATTAGACTTACAAAGGGGGTTTTATCCCCAAAGAAGGAGAGGGTCAGTTATAGGGAGAGATAATTATCATTTTTGTTTCAAAGGTAAACTACAAACAAAATTCCTCCCATGGTTAGCTTGGCCTACCCCCAGGAATGGGAGAAGACAACCAGCCTGTGAGGCTGGAAACAAGATGGAGTCAGCCATGCTAGACTTCTCTCACTGTCATAATCTTTGCAAAGGTGGTTTCACCACTTCATAACAAGAATCACCTTTCCTCCAGTTATATTACATATTTCTGAGTCTCACTGAATCTCACTTAACATCCATATATCTAGCACACACCTCAAAAATATTCCAGACTCTACTAATTACCCACTTCCAAAGCTGCTTCCACATGTTCAGGTAGCTGTTACATCAAAGAGATTTATTACAAGAAATAATCTTATGTGATTATGGAGACTGAGAAGTTCTAAGTTCTATAGTAAGCAAGCTGAAGACCCAGGAGAGCTGATGGTAGAGTTTCAGACCAAAAGCTGGCAAAGTTAAGACCTAAGAAGAGCCAATTTTTTAGTTCAAGTCTGAAGGCACAAAAAAAGAAACAAAAGGAAAGAAAAGAAAAGGAGCCCCAGCTCAAGCAATCAGGAAGGAGGAGTTCCCTCTAACTCAGACTTTTTATTCTATGCAGGTATTCAATTGATTGGATAAGCCTACCCACATTAGAGACAATCTGCTTTACACAGTCTTCTGATTCAAGTGTTAATCTCACCCTGGATCACTCTCACAGACATGCCCTGAGTAACATTTGACCGAATATCTGGGCATTCCATGTCTCATTCAAGAGGATACATAAGATTAACCACCATAAAGACAAAAAGGGATATAAAACATCAAAAGACTTTATCTTCAATTCTATATCAGCAGGTAACAGCACATACAAATTAAGATAATTCAAGAAGGGTTTAGTAAAATGTACGTGCAAGGTATAGGGAAATCACAAAGTCTGGCGCAATACTCAAGGAGAATGTTGAGTAAAAGGAAACACTCAGTGACACCTTGAATTAAACTGAAGCAAAGGAGCAAGGGTAATAAGTAACCAGCCTCTCTCTGTCCTCCAGCATCCTGATGGGCATCCCCATTAACTGAACCCAAGAGGAAGACAGAGGGTAAGGGGCCGCAATGACATAGTCCACAGAGGTCACCCTTGTCAATGAAGAGTCAAACTCCATAAAATATTTGAAGAGATTCATTCCGAGCCAAATATGAGTGACAATGGCCCGTGTCGCAGCCCTTGGAGACCATGAGAACATGTGCCCACATTGGTTGCAGATTTATTATAAGATTCACTCTGGAAAGGCAGACAACTTGAAATAGGTGTGGGGTGCAGGTGGGGCTTCCAGGTTATAGGTAGATTTAAAATTTTTCTGACTGGCAACTGGTTGAAACAGTTAAGTTATTATTTAAAGATCTGGAATTAATAGAAAGGAATGTTTGCGTTATGATAAGGGGTTGTGGAGACCAAAGTTTTATCATGCAGATGAAGCCTCCAGGTAGCAGACTTCAGAGAATTCATTGCTAATGTTTCTCACCAGATTTAGAGTCTGTTTCATCAGTAATTCCAAAAGGGAGGAGGGTATAAATAGGCATGTCTACCCCCTACCCCACATCATGGACTAAACCAGTCCCTCAGGTTAGCCTTAGAATGCCTTTGCCAAGAGAAGGGGTCCATTCAGATGGTCAGGGGGCTTAGAGTTTTATTTTTTGTTTACATCCTCCCGGGGTACAAAGCTGGCTAAAAGTTCAATACATAAAGACAGGTAGAAAGACTTTACAACATTTTTGTAAAATCACAGATTTTACAACACAAAATCTGTGATCATAAATTTATACCTCAATAAAATGAATATTCTGCAAAAAAATGTAAATTACAAAAATTGAATCTAGCAGTAGAAAAACTAAACTCACGATCATAGAAGAAGAAAAAACATTATTAAAATGTTACATCAAAAAATGCCTACTGGTCTAGATGGTTTTATTGTAATTCTTTTCCAAGGTTTCAAAGGACTATATCACATTTTTACCTAGGATAAAATGATGCAAGTATGTTTAATTAATTTTGTGAAGATACCATGCCTAATACCATCCTCAAACAAAATAAAAGTAGAAAAAGAAAAATTTTGGCAAATTTCACTTACAAGCATAAGCATTTTAAATTACTAACAAAACAAAATTAATTTCTATTTAAAAATCAAACGTTTCATTTACCCACCAAGACACAGTAGTGTCTTACCTTACCTACAAGTATTGCAAAAATGATTTAATAATTGAATTTCTGTTGTCATGGATACCACACTGCTCAATTAAGCCACATGATTATTTTCATGTATACATTAAAGTTTCAAAAAGAAAAGTAAGTAGCGCTTTGTACAAAGTCATTTAGAATAACTGAAAAGGATACATATATATAGGAATAGAATTTAATACTTAACATACTTAACATCCTATTATAGCTTCCTCATTAAAATTTGTGTCAAAACAATGAAACCTAAAACCCACCATGATTATTTTAGCATCATTACGGATGTTTCTCCCATTTTAACTAGACGTCAAACATGTAAGTGAAGAAATCATCCTGGACTTTTCAAGCTCCTATAGTCACTAAGTGGCTAAGAGATGAACCACCCCTGTGTCCTGTCTGAATTTCTGCCTCACAGAATCATGAAAAATTATAAAATAGTTTTTTGTTTACTTTTAAGCCACTAGATTGCCATAGTGTGTTCAACTGACCAGATATGGATCAAGGGCTATACAACTGGCTTCAGCAGAAGAGGACGAGGCCAACACAGAGGAAAAAAGGGTTGAAAGAGAGAGAAGGAGAAGAGAGATGGAGAAGGGAGGGGAGGAGAAGAGAGGGAAGGAGAGGAAAGGGCAGAGGAGAGAAAGGGCTTCAATTAACAACCCCATGACCTCATTTATATTTCTAAATCCATCTGAGCTTGAAGCTTTATCCTTCTCTGGACTTCCCATTTTTTAGAGCAGATAAATGCCCTTTACTGCGTAAGTAAGGCTGAGCTGGATTTCTACCACAATAAAGAGTAACTAAAAACTCCTCCAGGTAGAGGGCCTGGTCTGGCTGTTTACAGAACTCTACACAGCAGGATAACTGGCCACCAACCTTCTTAAAATACTGATGTGGATTAAAGTGAATACTGGGAAGGTGAAGTCCACTTCAGCTGACATAGGTTTGTTTTTGTTTTCCTGGGGGAATGAGTTATGTGACAAAACTAGGTCACCAAAGTTTATAATTGGTGGAAGTATGAATATATAAGGAATTAAAATGAAGTTTACTTTTATGTCTCTTAAAATCAAAGGTTACTAGCTGTGGATATGTCACATAATCCATTATTACTATTTGCATTTCAGTTCTTTTTCTAAACATGTTATCATTCCTAAATCCATTTTCAGAAATCATATTTACAATTTGTAATACCTAAGAGATTTGTTGGGTTTGATACTTCTTGTCCTATAGAGGGAAGTCTTAATTATTTTTATCTAATAAGACTACCAGTATTTCTCGCATACATAGCTTTTCTCTAGCCTTTTCCTAGATATAAAAAATTATCTTTGAATCCTACCCTCTTATTAACCATATCCATTTGCCATAATTTTGCACCAGTTGTGGTGACTTTCACAAATGCATCAGGCTGGGTTCTGTAGCTCATGCCTGTAATTTCAGTGTTTTGGAAGGCAGAGGTGGTAGAATCACCTGAGGCCAGGAGTTCAAGACCAGCCTGGGCAACATAGCAAGACCCCACTTCTACAAAAAATTTGAAAATTAGTCAAGCGCGTGGTCATGCATGCCTATAATCCAAGCTACTCAGGAGGCTGAGGGGGAAGGATCACTTAGGCCCAGGAGTTCAAGGCTGCAGTGAGCTATGATCATACCACTGCACATGAACCCTGGTGACAGAGGGAGACGTACTTCACTGGTTCTACAAATCTTAGGAAATAATAACCCATTGGACACAGTGTTATAAAAACAACCTTGTACTATATTACAATGAAAAAAATGAAAAAAAATAATACAATGAAAAAAATAATAAATGAAGAAAATAATGAACAGGCTGTAAAGCAAATTGACTGTAGAAGAGACAGAAGGAAGAGAAAAATCACCCTGTTGCTCAGTTATTGTGAAATCAGCTGGGTGTCAAATCAATGACCACCAAAAAATGTGGCAAATGCCCAGAGAGCTTGATCAAACAGATCAATTCAAACATTTCCTTCATTCATTCAACAACAAAGCCACCAACATTTAAATGAGAATTTAATCAAGAGAAGATTTATTCCTAAACATTAATCAATCTGTAATTCAATTACAAAAAGTAGGCAACAGATGACCACTTATACTTGAGAAAGATTTTTTAGCTTTCAAATGTGCTTGGCTCATTTTGAGAATATTAAAAAGAAAATATTAAAATGGTGAAATGTGTTTAAAGCCTCACAATGTTACAGATATTGTGCCTAGTAACAAAATAATCAAATACTTAAAAAAGTCTTTTGAAAATAGGAGCTGATGTAAACATATAAGTGTGTGTATATGAAATACGACAGCAAGAGGGTTAAAGGAAAAGGCATAAAGGTATTTATAACAAATGAAGTCTCTCTTCTTATAGGCCCTTTATTTTACTTGTGGAATATCAGTTAAATTTCACTTCAGTAACAGAAAACTCACACACACACATACACACACACACACACACAGAGAGAGAGAGAGAGAGAGATTAAAACTAACGTTTAAAAATTGTGGATGGGACTCTGTTTAAAGTGATGGAATACTCTGATGTGAACTACATTTCAAAAGACTAGCTAATTCCTTCCTCTGGAATCAATGTCCATACGACCAGAGTTGGAACATAAATACCTCAGCTCTTTTGGCCCTTGACCAGGATATCATGCAGTGGCCAAAGGCGTAGTAACATACCCTAATTGACTGCCTTCTACCCTGTTTTACTTTCCTACTCCCATAACAATTTTTTAGTATCACTTCGCAAATAAACTACTTGAACACAAATCTTTATTTCAGCATCCGATTTTGAAGACTCCAAATTAAAACATGTAACGAGAACATTTCTTTGTTCTTCTGAATTTCTGTTAACATTTTATAATTTTCTAGATGTTCGCTAATTGTACTTTTGCAAATTTTCATCACACTCAATTTTTAAATTGCAAACTACATATTTTTTAAAGTTAAAAATATTTTAAGTTAATAATCTCATCTCCATTTTTATTTCTGCTTCATTAATACGACCCCATTTTTTTCCAAGGCATAATGTATAACCTTCCACAGCTTATTCTATACTCATAAAATATGCATAATCTTATAAAAGAGATCATTTGTTTTTTAATGCTTAATTTTTCATTCATTAATATGTAAAAATCTATTGGATTATAATATAATCTATTATAAAAAATTATATTGGATTATAATTCAAAATTTATTAACTGTTAGTGAGGTCGTGGCAATTCTTCTGTAAATTATCAGTTTATATCTGCTATCCATTCATCTATTGAATTTTTATATTTTAGACTAATTTTTAGAGATTCGTTCATAGTATTTGTATCAATGTGTTGGAGAAAGATCTGCCTTATGTAATATTTAAACTGACAATAAATTTGTTGTGATCAAAATACAGTGATGTTTAAATAAGAGTGAAAGGAGTCCATAAAGGATATACATGTGTACATATATTTATGTATACACACACATACACGCACATATCCAAATGGATAGGAGAAATTAACATACGATAAAAATGATATTATAATTTCAAGAAGAAAGATTTTCTTTTAATAAGTGGCACTGGCATCATGAATAATCTCTAGGAAATTAAATTTAGACTTTTCTCTTATGTCATATAAATGAAGACTGGAAAAGGAAAAAAAGAGAAAATTAAAAGAGAAAAGTTTTTAATTCTCTGACTCACATTTCTTTTTTTTTTTTTTTTTTTTTTTTTTTTTGAGATGGAGTCTCACTCTGTCGCCCAGGCTGGAGTGCAGTGGCGCAATCTCGGCTCACAGCAACCCCTGCCTCCCGGGTTCACGCCATTCTCCTGCCTCAGCCCACCGAGTAGCTGGGACTACAGGCGCCCGCCACCACACCCGGCTAATTTTATTTTTTTTTAGTAGAGACGGGGTTTCACCATGTTAGTCAGGATGGTCTCGATCTCCTGACCTCATGATTTGCCTGCCTCGGCCTCCCAAAGTGCTGGGATTACAGGTGTGAGCCACCGCGCCCAGCCTCTGACCCCCAAGGAAGCTGTGACATAAAAAATGTGAAAGCTCTTATCAGCAGAACAGTAGAATCTGTAATGCAAAACAGAAATACTATTATGTTTTATCCAATAAGCTGTTCCACTTTAGACAGTGCTTAGCAGCTAGAGCTTGCTATTTAGTGGGAAGGTGTAGGCCATTGAGGACCAAATGCTTCTCCCAAAAGAAGAGAAATTACAACAGAAGGGAGAAAAAGTTGCTATACCTCTGTGATCATAATGCATATCATTTGCATAAAAGGAATATGAATGAGACATTTCTCCAGCAGATTGTAAGATATAAAATGAAGCAGAGGAAGTTTGCTTTCTTCTCATTAAATCAAAAAGAAATTATTCATCTCCATGAATGCAAATGAAAGCTTTCCAAATGATATGGTCATAACACGGTAATTAAATGCCTGAGTGCCAGCCAGATTCCTTCATTTTTCTAAATTATAATAATTACAATTGGCCATTACTGGTAATTACAGTGATCAGAAAGTCAAATTCCAATTTTTCATTCTATTTCCTGGAATAAGTGTGTAACTTCCTTCCACTAAAAAAACCAAGTGTTCTTTTTCCCTACCCAAATCTCTTCTGCTCTTTTGTCCCATGCCCATGCAAAACAGCTCTCTCTTCGTGTTCTCCTTTATTTTTATTTACCTCATAATGATGGTTCATTTTTCAGATTTCTCCCAGGGGCTAATCAGGAGATGTCCTTCATACAAGCATTAAATGAAGGTAAAATTGAAAGATTAAATACGTAAATTATTGTTTCAAAAAGGGTTCTATGTACTGAGTGCCTGAATCATTTCATACATGCCCTCTTATTATCCCAGTAATCAAAATAAGAGCCAGCAATCAAAGGTCCTAACAAATTCCTTGAGGAAAGCATGCAAGTTAAAAAAGAAATGATTAACTACCACTCAATTTTGCATTAACACCATGTTTCTCAGCCCACATAAATGTATCAGTTTACTAGCTGTGTGGCATATCTTGAGGTTTCTGTTGTTGGACTTTAGAAGGATACCTACAAATCGAATCTTTAATATTTCTTTCCTTGAACCAATTCATCCTGTTCTTCAAGTTTCTTTCTTAAAAATAAAAATGGCTCTGAGTAATTCAAGCTTTCCTTAATCATCCATGGCATGAGTTTGTCAATTTACTTTTTTTTAAGAGTGTAATTCAGAACAATTATTTAGGAAATTATGGAGGTCATTTTTGCAATCCAAATCTAAACTTCAATGCATAGAAACTTTGGCTCTGCAATAATAGCTATAAAAAGCATAGATAAATGGGAATGTGGCAGTGTGATTTATTTCAGTATAAAAAAATTGTATATTCGTGTGTCCATTAATAGATGACTTACCACTTAAGGTACAAATATACAATGAAAAAGTGTTCAGATATTATAGAATGATTAGATACATACATACTTATTATATGAGAAACTATCCAAGATAACACAACTCCCCTTATGTATATTTTAATGTGTATATGTATACGTGAGAACATGGAGAAAGGGCTGAGAGAATCTTAACCAAATGTTAGCAGCTGTTTAATCTGTCAAGATCTCAGGTAAATTTAATCTTTCATGCTTTTATATAACTTTTCTGTCTTTGATTCTAAGCTATATATGTTACCATTTATCATCACATGCATGGTGATTTTTTATTACAGAGTTAAGAGAAAAGTGAATACACAGAGAGAGATACTTTTTCATGCAGCCTCCAGCTTGGCCCTTATAAGCATTTGTGTTTGTCATCCCTGCCATAGAGGAAAGACACTGAAGACGCAGGTAGAATTTCTAACTCCTCCCCTTGTCATATATGTGACTTTGGATTCAACATTCAACCTTTACTGATTTCAGTTCTGTTTGTATTAACATGAAACTTAGTTCATAGCCTAGACATATTACCTTAACAACATAACACATTTTAAAAATTGACTGTATAATTAAAGCCTATGCCTTAATTCAGTAGGCAAGATACATCTCCTTGCCTCAAAGTAATTACATTCCTTGACTAAATTAGTCAAAGCATCTAGACTTTATCTTGAATTAGGATCAATTTGGAATCTGATGTTAAAGGCAGTGAATCCCTTTTGCTAAAGAAAACCACTCAATATTTTTCTACTTGTCAATTAACTAATTATGAAATATTGCTACCTTTTCGTTTTCGTATTACCATCCACTGGGACAACACCCTTAATCCAGCAACTCTAGTAAACTTACCCAATGAAAAAGAATTTCATAATTATGTTTTTATAACACAGTAAGTGTTCACGTCCAGAACAAAACTTCTGAGCACTCTAGAATCAAATCCTGATGATATTATTTATTAATAAGTGTTATATTAGAAACAAAGGGAGAATAAAAGGCTTGATACACAATAAGTAGTATAGTCTCTCTTTTAGGATCTAGTTCTTTTCAGAAACCAAATTGTACAAATGACTAAACTGATGTCCTTTCTAGGGTATATTGAACTGCTAAAGTAAAAGAGTTTTATACACACACACACATACACACACACACACACACACACACACAAATAGCTGGAATGTTTCTAGGATAATTTACTAATTTTAAATGCTACAGGGGAAAAAAAAGGTTTGTTGATTTCCTCCAGTACCCCAAAAGGCTAACAAGAAATTTGTAATTTACTTGATGTCTAAACCAAATGCTGTTGTAAATATTGATGCTTCTATAGGCTGAGAAGTCCAAGATCAGGGCACAAGCATTCAGTGTCCAGTTAAGAGCCTTTTGCTACAATAACAGATACGTAGTCATCTGTCACTGAACAAAAGGGATACATTCTGAGGGATGTGTTGTTAGGTGATTTCATCGTGTGTGGACATCATAGAGTGTACTTACACAAACCTAGACGGTAGAGCCTACTACACACCTAGGCTACAAGGTATAGCCTATTGCTCCTAGACTACAAACCTGTACAGCATGTTATTGTACAGAATACTGTAGGCAACTGTAACACAATGGTAAGTGTTTGTGCTTCTAAACCTATATAAATGCAGAAAAGGTACAGTAAGAAATATGGTATAAAAGATAAAAATGGTATACCTGTATAGGGCAGACTTTTATACAACTGGCAGTGCATTAGGTTAGTTTATACCAGAATCACCAAATATACGTGGGTAATGCATTGTGCTACAGTGTTATGATAGCTATGATATCACTAGGCAACAGGAATTTTTCAGCTACATTATAATCTTATGGGACCACCATCGTATTTGTGATTTGTCATTGATTGAGATGTCATTATGTGGCGTATAACTGTGCTGTAGAATCAAGAGAGACTCATTTTAATAAATTGGCTCACAAGATTGTGGAGACTGATAAGTCCACAATTTGCAGGGTAGGCCAGCAGGCTGAAGATCCAGTAAGAGCTGATGTTACAGCTCAAATCCAAAAGCAGTCTGCTGGCAGAATTGCCTCTTCTTTACTCAAAGTCCACTGATTTAAATGTTAATCCCATGTAAAAAAAAATACACCTGCCCAAGAAAATCCAGACATGTTTAACTGAATATCTGAGTATCATGACCTGTCCAAGTTTGCCACATGAAATTAACCATCACAAGTATTCCAACTCTTTAACAGATATTATAGAAATCATTTTAAAATAACATAGAAATGATTCAGAAATATAGTGCTATGGAAATACTTAAGCTGATGATCAAGCTAAAACACTGCTTCAACATAAGTTCATGTCTTAGTTCATTTGTGCCGCTATAACAGAATCCCACAGACTTGGTAATTCGCTAAAAACAGAAATTTATTTTCTCACAGTTTCACAGGCTGAGAAGTCCAAGATCAGGGCACAAGCATTCAGTGTCCACTGAAGAGCCTTTTTGGTGCATCCTCATATGGCAGAAGGCAAAAGGGAAAGAGGACCAATGTTGCATGAAGCTTATTATATAAGGTACTTAACCTCACTAACAAGAGAGGAGCCCTCATGGGCTAATCACCTCTTAAGGGGCCTACACGTTAATACCATCACACTGGCAACGCCTGAAATTTGAGGGGTCACATTGCATAGCAGTCCATATACAAGGACCTCATATAAAAACTACTACTACTACTATTAATAACAATAATTCCATGGAGAAATTCAAGAACTCCATCACAGATACACAAAATCTGTCCATTCCCCAGATTCTGGTTGCAGAGGGTGGGAAGCGGGCAGGAATGGGAAGAGTAGAATTATAGAAACAGAAGACCTGACAAAACCAGAATACCTGATAGTACCAGATAAAACTCAAATAAATGTCTTCATCTTTAACAAAATAATTCACCATGTTAGGGGTAAATGAGCCAGAATATTAAAAACTAATGTAAAAATTTTGTTTCAATAGCAGAAAACATGACCAATGCATGGTTCATCTGAACTAAATTAATCTGGAAACTTATAAAAGTGCAACATGAATTAGACCCATCCCATGAGAATCCTTTGGGAATCTTTAAATGAGTTTTATATAATTGCCTCTATCTGTTGTTTATAAATACGTATCTATAGGACTGGGCACAGTGACTCACACCTGTAATCCCAGCATTTTGGGAAGCCAAAGGCGGTGGATCACCTGAGGTCAGGAGTTCCAGACCAGCCTGGTCAACATGGTGAAACCCTAACTCTACTAAAAATACAAAAATTAGCCAGGCATGGTGGTGCACACCTGTAGTCCCAGCTACTCAGGAGGCTGAGGCAGGAAAATCACTTGAACCCTGGAAGCAGATACTGCATTGAGCTGAGATTGAGCCACTGTACTCCAGCCTAGGTGACAGAGGAAGACTCCATATATGTGTGTGTATATCTATATCTATCTATCTATCTATTATTTATTTTATAGATTTGCTGAATGAAGAATCTAACAAAAGCCACAACATCCACAGAGGCAAAACCAAACCAAAACAAAAATACTATTAGATTTTGTGTTCCCTATCTAGAACATTCTAAGGTATTTACCTAGTAATCTAGGACATATGTTACTGGAACACTTATTTATAATTTTGAATCATGCAAAGCTTTGCCACCTACTCAGAAGCATTGTCTTTATCACTCACTAATCTCTGTGGAAAAAAAATGAAAAGGACCTGTAGCAGAAGTGGAAAGTTACTACCTTTAGATAAATAGGGGTTTCAGAGAGCCTCCAGGAGCAAATACACGGTGGAAATTTACTGCTAACTTATGATTCTTAGCATAAGCTGCTGAGGACAAGAAGTAGACAGCTTCCTCCCAAAACCAGTGGAATAAGATTCTCTTGTGTCATATAATCCTTTACATACTCTTGGTTATTTTGTACTTCATACTTTTCCTCTTTATTATTTTAAGGTTTTTCCCCTCATATTTATCCTATAATTGTCCTCTTCTTAAGTTTAGTCTTTACTAGAGACACTTATGTCCTACACCATGGTTGTTTGTTTGTTTTAACTATGGCTGATCTCTCTCCATCCCCATCTTCGGGGGACATTTGGCAAAGTCTGGAGATATTTTTGGTTTTGAAGACAAGGGGAAGGTGGTGTCATTGGTATCTGTTAAGTAAAGGTCAGGAATGTTGCTAATCATCCTATAATGCACTGAACAACCTCCTGGCCACAAACACACACAACAAAGAATTATTTGATCCAATATGTCAAAATGCAGAGATTAAAGAACTCTTCTTTTGATAGTCTCTAATGAAGCTTTGGCTGAATGAGAATGAAACCATGGTGCTGAAAATGAGAGGTTCCCATCCTCCTAGAAAATGACTGTTCTGCAGCTATGTTAACAAGGAGCTACAAGAACCAGTTTTAAACTCATTCATCCATCACTGAAAATCAGCCTCTGTGAATACACTTTTACAAGCCAAACGACCAACTGCCGCCTTTTGTTTTTGAATGTCTGACAATCAGAAATGTACTCATTCCAACAAACACACTACGCAACGCCAAATCATCAACAACAGTGACCACACCATATACAAATGTGATAAAACCACTTATACTTCTGAAAATCCAGCAATCCCTGAACTCCATGCTTCTCGAAACCTCACATAAAATTAGTACGTTTCTTTTTGGGGGAAGACTTTCTGACCAACAGAGATATGCCTTACTCTATTAAACAATAATTTTACCTTTGTCTTTATATCCCAGATACTGACAAACTCAGAATTATCAAAGGATTATGAGACCACCACCCAATATCTGAAATAGAAAGGTAAAGATGAATTTATTGATTTTTATAATAAGAGAGAGCTATGCTGATCAGGCATAACAGACTGCTGATAATATACAGTAATTCGAGGAAGCAAGGATTTCTTCCCATAAGAAGGCTATGGCTTTGACATAGACAAAGAAAAAACAGACAAAAAATAAGCGCCACTACTTTTGGTCAATAACATGAGCTTGCAAGCAATGTCTCAGGTTCTCAAACCAAGCAGAGACTAGGAAGGGGCCATATGATGCAATAATGCCAGAATGCAGAAACAAAGGAGGCTTCTTCTTTTACAAACTGACTAAAACGGGAGGGTTCTCATGAAAGATTAATAGGGCACCCAGGGCAAAGTCTGACCACTTAACTTTTCGTGAATTGGTGACCACTCTAACAAACCTGCAATCACTGGCCCTCAGAGCTGGACTGTATTAGAATTGTGGCTTATTCCTCCACTCACTCATGTCCTATACAAGTTTCCCTTATATATTCAACAAAAAAGAAAGTCCAAGAAAAAGCAAAAAATAAAAATAAAAATAAAACTGGACTGTACTATATAGACAATGGCAAAGGCAAAAGAAGCAGCAGGAGAATAAAAAGCTTAATGGCAAAAAAAATAAAAAATAAAAAATAAAAATAAATTATCAAATGATATACTTTTAAGCCAAAAGGTCTAATAACCTTATGCAAAGCCTAATTATTTATAATACAAAATAATATATTTGTATAAATAACTATACAAAGATGAGGCTTAATTTTACCAAAATCTTGGTATAACACTATAAAAAGCCCCGTTTGGTTACAAATCCTGGGATAAATTCAGCAAAAAGTAAATTCGGCAAAAAGAGCTCAGTGGAACTGTTGGAACTCAGATTGTTGTTCAAACTAACTGGTCTGGCCCAAAATAGAGAGTTTGAGTAGAAGGGGCGCATTGATGACACCTGTTGCTCTGAGCATCCTCTGTAATCCTGCTAAGCCAAGGTCTTTGAAATAGTCTCAAGTAGAACCATGTAGGATCTAGCACAGTTCTAATAAAACTGTTGTTGTGAGAACCTAAGAAAGAAATGGTGCCTTTATCTGCTCCTACACCGAGAGGATGAAATATTTCACTGGGTTTTAAGAACCTTGACCCTCAACCTAGTTTCTAGGGAATAGATTTTCTCCTTTCTGGTCACTCTGCTATAATAAAATAATAAATGTAATAAATATAAATATAATATAAAAGTTAATCACAGACCATATCATGAGGCTACCCAGATCTCATAGCACATGTCTTGGGAAGCATTTCAGTGCTTAATTTATATAATTGTTTTTAAAAACATTTATTGAATGATAATTACGTCCCAGACATAGTACTGTGTGTTGGATATTCAGGAATATTTGTCCATCTATGGTTCACCGTTTGTCTGTGATTAGACTATGTACTTAGAAAGCTCTAAAATTAGTTCTTAATATTGTCTTCAATGTTTTGTCAATTAAACCTCAAAATATAAAATTGTAAGCCTTTCTTATATTATTCACATATTTACATATAAAGAGTAGAAAAGTCTGGCATCCTGACTTTTTGAAGAAAAATAGATGCTAGAAGAAAAAAAAAATCATTTGATGCTTTAGTTTGCCATTAAAACGTCCAACTGGAGTAGAGAAAAAACAACCTAAAACATTAATAAGGCCATTTTTAGTACCTATATTTACAGGACAGTCATATTAATGAAGTAATTTCATTACTAAAATTATTTTCTTCCATAATGACACAAGCATCTACCAAATTACTTAACCCCAAAATTCAGATCACTCTTAATTTTCTCATTCACTTCTAATCTATCAGTTAGTCTGTTCTGCCTGACTACTACAGTCCCCAAATGTATCCCAAATCTACCCCCTCTTTCCACTGCACAGGTAGTTCCCTATAATTTGCCCTGATTATTATCACAGCCTACCAAATCCTCTCAGTTTTTCTATTCCTGCCTTTCTATAATCCACTTCCCAACAAGCAGCCAAAAATGTCACTTTAAAATATACACCATATATGCAAAAACAGACACAAAGAGCAATGGAAGAGAACAGAGAACCCAAAAATAAGACTGCACACCTATAGCTATCTGATCTTTGACAAACCTGGCAAAAAAAAAAAAAAAAAAAAAAATGGGGGAAGGATTCCCTATTCAATAAATGGTGCTGGGACAACTGGTTAGCCATATACAGAAGATTGAAACTACACCTCTTCCTTACACCATATTTAAAAAATTAACTCAAGATGGGTTAAAGACTTACATGTAAAACCCAAAACAATAAAGAACCCTGGAATACGACCCAGGTGATACCATTTTGGACATACGAAAAGGCAAAGATTTCGTGATGAAGACACCAAAAGCAATTGCAAGAAAAGCAAAAATGGACAAATGGGGTCTAGTTAAACGAAAGAGCTTCTGCACAGCAAAGGAAACTATAAACAGAATAAACAGACAACCTATAGAATGGGAGAAAATGTTTGCAAACTATGCGTCTGAAAAGGTCCACCATCTATAAGGAACTTAAGCAAATTTACAAGAAAAAATAAAACAATCCCATTAAAAAGTGGGCAAAAGAAATGAACAGACACTTTCAATAGAAGACATATGTGGCCAAAAAGCATATAAAAAAAAAAAAACTCAACATCACTGATCATTAGAGAAATGCACATCAAAGCCACAATGAGATATCATCTCACACCAGTCAGGATGGCTACTACTAAAAAGTCAAAAAATAACAGATGCTGGCAAGGTGGCAGAGAAAAATGAATGCTTATACACAGACGGTGAAAGTGCAAATTTGTTCAACCATTGTGGAAGACAGTATGGTGATTCCTCAAAGACTTAAAAACAGAAATACGATTTGACCCAGCAATTCCACTACTGGGTGTATGTGGAATATAAATCGTTCTGTTATAAAGACACATCATGCACACATGTGTTCATTGCAGCACTATTCACAGTAGCAAAGACTGGGAATCAACTTAAAAGACCATCAGTGGTAGACTCGATAAAGAAAAATGTGGAACATATACACCATGGAATACTACACAGCCAAAAAAAAAAAAAAAAAGAACAATCCATATCCTTTGCAGGAACACGGATGGAGCTAGAGGCCATTATCCTCAGCAAACTAATCCAGAAACAGAAAACCAAACCCCACATGGCCTCACTTATAAGTGGGAGCTAAACGATGAGAACATAGGGACACATAGAGGGGGACAACACACACTGGGGCCTATTGGAGGGTGGAGGGAGGGAAGAGGGAGAGGATCAGGAAAAATAACTAATGGGTACCAGGCTTAATACCTGGGTGACAAAATAATCTGTACATCAAACCCGTGACACAAGTTTACCTGTATAACAAACCTGTGCATATACCCCTGAGCTTAACACACACACACCATCTAACATCCCAGCTTAAGACCCTCTAGTGGGCAGGCACAGTGGTTCATGCCTGTAATCCCAGCACTTTGGGAGGCCAAGGCGGGTGGATCACCTGAGGTCAGGAGTTCGAGACCAGCCTGGGCAACATGGCGAAACAGTCTCTACTAAAATTACAAAAATTAGCTGGGTGTGGTGGCACATGCCTGTAGTCCCAGCTACTTGGGAGGCTGAGGCAGGAGAATCACATGAACCTGGGAGGCGGACGTTGCAGTGAGCCAAGATCGCACCACTGCACTCCAGCCTGGGTGACAGAGCGAGACTCCGTCTCAAAAAAAGCAAACAAAACAAAAAGACCCTCTAGTGAGTATCCACCATGTTTAGAACAAAATCCAAACCATTGATCATAACCTATCATGGTTGTTCCTAATTTGTTGACACTATTTCCTACATCTTCTTCCTCATGCAACACAATCCTGCCTCACTGGCTTTTCTCTATTTCTGGAAAACATCAAATCTTTACTTGTCTAAGGGCTTCTGCACCTATCATTCCACTTGATGGAATTGACTCTTTCACTTCTCATATGGAAGGTTTCTATAGTCAATCAAATCTTACAATAAGTGTCACCTATTCACACAGGACTTTCCTATCTACCTATAGTCTCCTCACATCGCTGAGCTTTATATGCCAAGCATAAATCCTTCATAGCACTTACAAAATATGACATTACATTCTTGAATAATTTATTTATTTTGTTCGTTTATTGTCTTTCTCATTCCTTGGAATATAAACCCTAAAAATGCGTGACTGTCTTACTCACTTACGTAACCTCAGCACTTACAACAGTGCCTGGCAGATACGAAATCAATAAATACGTGTTGAGCAAAGACAGTTATGATGAATCGACTCATGAAACCACGCATGTGGATGGAAAACAGGTTCAGCTTCAGAGGAGTCAGAAAAACTTCTTACATGTATGAACTGCAGAGCCTCAAAGAAGCAATGGCTGGATTCCCATTTCTTGCCTTTATTATAGTTCTTCCTTGGCATCCTCGAAAGTGGTATTTAGGTTTGGTTTATCCAGGATTATTTGGTATCTTCTCCTTTAGAGGTCATACCAATTTCTAGATCATTATTGTCCAGAGACAAGAGAGACCAGTACATGCCCCAGAAGTGCATCTTCTTCAGTGACTTTAATAAAATCTTTAAGAATACTTGTTAGTCATATTTTATGAAGTCAGGAAGCACTTGAAGACCAGCATGCTTTCTAAGTCTTGGAATGTGGAGGTAGAAACACAAGGCTCTTGAAAACTCTTAGAATTTTGTGCCAGTGTGTCATTTATCTCCCCTGACAAGCTCTTACCCTTCCTTTTTGCATCAATATAAGGCAGGGTTCATCATGTTATTTTTGAAATTATATTGCTCATCTACAATGTTGTCATAATATTATTTTTTATATCATCGCATCTTCACTACATAGATCTTGGTCTTTAATTTGTATAAAGGTATGTGATATGTGCAGAGTAGCATAGCAGTGAAAAATGAATAAACTTAAAACTAGAAAGGCCTGGGTTCAAATTCTGCCCCCACCAGTCACTAGCTATACGAACTTGGAAGAATCTCATAACTATCTCTCTGAGCCTCTTTTCTCACAGAAATACTTAAAATATTTCACAACATTGTTATAATTAATAAATTTTCTACAGAATATGTTCATTATAATGCCTGACACATCATAGAAACAAAGTAAGTGTAATTTACCTCTTAAAGCTTCTGTTGTCTATCCTAATGGCAAGTCACCTTGAATGTTTTGGGATCATTGATAGGGCAAACAAAATATATTTTGAAAATAATATAACCTTTTAAATAAAAATATAAAAGTATAAATGTAGAAAAATAATAAACAAATAATAGAATCTCTGGAATACCAAGCACTGTACATAAAATTACAGAAATTAACTTGGGTTTGAAAGAAGTGGCACAGTTGGGAGGCCATTCCTGGAGAAGAGGTCAGGCACAACACCCACCAGAGGAGTCAGCCCTCTCTAAGAAGGATTCGACAAGGAGGGCCAAGCTTTTTGTTTGTTGTTGTTGTTATTTGAGACCTTGCTTTGTCACACAGGCTGGAGTGCAGTGGCGCGATCTTAGCTCACTGTAACCTCCGCCTCCTGGGTTCCCTAAATTCTCCTGCCTCAGCCTCCCGAGTAGCTGGGATTATAGGCGCCCGCCACCAAACCCGGCTAATTTTTGTACTTTTAGCAGAGACAGGGTTTCGCCATGTAGGCCAGGCTGGTCTCAAACTCCTGACCTCAGGTGATCTACATGCCTCGGCCTCCCAAAGTGCTGGGATTACAGGCATAAACCACCACGCCTAGCTGGAGCACCAAGTTTTTAACTTTTTATTTTGCAATAGTTTAAGCATAAAAGTTACAAAATAGAAAGTATCCTTGTACCCTTTACCATTATTTTCAACATTTTTCCACATTTACTTTCTTTCCTCTCTCTCTCTTCCTCCACGTATAATTTTTTTCTGAACTATTTGAGAATAAGTTGCAGAAATTTTCTCCATTTGCTTCTCTAAGTACTTCCATGCAAGTTTTCTAACAACAAAGATGTCCTTTTACATGATCATAACATAATTATCAAAGTCAGGAAAGTAACTTTTTTTTTTTTTTTTTTTTTTGAGACGGAGTCTTGGTCTGTTGCCCAGGCTTAAGTGCATTGGCAGTATCTCGGCTCACTGCAACCCCTGCCTCCCGGGTTCAAGCAATTCTCCTGCCTCAGCTTGCGGAGTAGCTGGGATTACAGGTGCAGAAAGTAACTTTGATACAATAGCGCCACCAATCTATAGGCCTTTTTCAGAGCTCTCTGATTGCTCCATTTGTACCCATAAGCAAAAGACAATCCTGGATTATTCAGTTGTCCTATCTGTTTAGTTTCCTTTATCTGTAACATTCTCTGCCTTTCTTGCTCTTTCATGTTACTGATAATTTCCAATGCTACAGATCAGTTGTTTTTGAAGAATGCCTCTGAATTTAGGCTTGTCTGCTGGTTCCTCAAGATCAGATGAAATGATGAAATGTGCAATCTACCATGGCAAAGAACACATACATACCCACTAGACTAGAAATTCATAATAAATATTTTACTTTATTTGAAAAATAAACTATGGAAGAAAACATGAGTGCTCATCAATGAGAGAAGAAGGCAGCAGGCTATTTTTATTCATTTTATCCTGGTCGTGATTGGCTTAGGAACTTTAAAGGACACAACGGCCCTGGAGGGCCTGGAATTATGATAGAAATAAGGATTAAATGAATTGAGTATCTATAAAGGTAGAGAAGGTAGTTCGTAGTTACGTTTTCTTTCATATTTTTGTTAATTAAAGCAAAACATTTATGCTAAGTTCCAGTCCAGCATGTAGATGTGCATTGTTTACCATGGGAGAATACACAGCCTAGACCACTCATCACCCCCAAGTGTCCTGTGAGATGGAAACTGACGTGTAACTCCGGTTTACTAGACTTCAGATTTGGAGTGTTTTTTCTCATCTGCTCTTGCTGGGCTTCCTATGGCTTCCGAAGTGTTACATGTAGAAAACTGCTTTCCAGGAAGCCCTCCCAATAGGGCGCAATTAGGATCAGCTGATTTCCATTCACAGCAGATTGGGGCCCACTGGAATTAAGAGTTTAGAGATTTGGTGACTAATGTGGCCAACTTTTTGCAATGAAAGTTGGAAACAGGGCCATTATAAGAATTTCTCTGTACACTAAAAGCTTAGAGAATAGAAAAACCATGTAGAAACTGCAGCATCTTTAAAAACAAGACAGTTGCATTTTTTAAAAATATATGAAGAAATTGGAAGACAACAGAATCCCAGCTGAGGCAATCATTACATTTATGGATATTCAGTCTAAAGTATTTAAATTTAACAATTAAAGAGACACGGGGGAAGAAGGTAATGCTCCATTTTCATACTTTAAACCTGTTGTTTATGTTTCACCGAGTGAGTTCTCAAAATTTTCAGCTATTCCTGCTTAAAACCAGAGGCACAAATATTTGAGATCTGGAAAAAGATGACGAATCAACACAAACGCTCAAATTATTTTAAAGAAACAGGAAACATCTCAAAATTTCACTGAAAGGAGATGGGAAAAAAATCATTGTAAGCAGTGATTCACACCATGAAACATACATCAATTTATCAGAAAATATGGTATTACCAAAATGAAAACTCAATGATGCTATTCTTTGAAAGAATCATCCAAAATTTATCCTGCAAAAGAAGACTAACATCTACCTCTATTTCTTTCAAGTAAATTCTCTTCATTAGCTCCACCAAATCTCAGAAACCTGTATTATAAATATTTTCTTATACATACATTTTTGACCCCAGACACTGAATGTTTTTTAAATTATAACATTAAACGTATGAAGGAAACAAAGTGAAAATCTAGGCTTTCACTCTCACCAGTAAGGTAACACTTTGCCTTTCGTATATTCAGTACAGCATTAATGCCAGGCGACGTATGAGGGCCCCAGCATTGGAAAGGGATTGACTTGCAGGTTGGTAAGAAGAATTTATTGATGACAGTATAGGCTTGAAAAGGTAAGTTTTATTAGATAGAAAGTATGCTGCAGAAGAGTGCAGCGTACCTCAGCAAGAGAGGAGTGTGTGCTGTGGCGCGTTTTCCTTAGGAACATTTATGGACCTTAAAGTGGGAGCTTAATGGTACTTTGGACCATATTAGCCACGTAGATCATGATAAAGGATTATATTTGTAGACATTTTAGTGCCTTAATGTGAACAACGGTTGTACAATGAGTTTGGGCATGCATGCATTCCGGAGATGTACAGAAATTCTAGTTACTTATAAGTTTCTTTTTGGAAAGAGGCCTGGAACCAGATGCTAACTTTAGATAATAAGGAAATCTAATTACTTATAAATTCCTCAGATAAGGAGTTTTGTCTCTGTCTGGCCTGTTTGATGATCACCAGGTGATCTTTGCTTTCCTCAATTAATAACAGAAAATATATGTTAGGCACATTACCTCACAGTAGACAATATATAAATAATATATAAATGTGGCATGATTCCTATTTATTGGTAAACTATAAAAGAAAAAACAAGTACATAAAATTCTGCTATTTATATTCAGTCCTGATCTGTGTCCACATTTCTCTGTCTACCATATGTACCCATCAAACTAAATGAAAGCAAATATCAGGAAAAAAACTAATAAAATCTTTACAGCAAAGATAATATTAGCTCAATGTGCTCATTTTGGCTGTGTATGTTCTAATACTTGATAAATACAAAGAAAGTATTAAACATTTGAATAACTATAACTAGTGAGTAGTTCATGAGCCATTCACAAAAGTCCTTTAACCCTCACATGCCATGCACTGTGATTGAGGCTGGGGATAAAACAGTGAACCCTAAGATCAAGGTCCTTACTTATCACTTACTTATCTCAAAGGTAGTAATAAGAACTACAAGAAAAATGAAGCAGAATAAAATTAGAAGAACTGGCAAGTGAGAAGGAACAAGTAGTGTGTAGGTGGTCAGGGAAAGCCCTTCTGAGGAGGTGACAAATTAGGTTAAAAGCTGACTGATGAGAGGCTCCAGCCATGAAATGAGAGCAGAGCATTCCTGATAGAGAGAAAGGCCGATGCAAAGGTGTGGCTTGATGGAGGAAGAGAAAGAAGGGCAGCATGGTTTACTTTAGTGAACACACACCTCTGAACTCACTGGTGCATGCCTTCTGTCAATCCAATCAAAACAACCTAAACAGATCAATCGATCAGTAGCTACAGACACAATTCACTTTAGGGTTCCTTCTCCTTGGGATACAACATGGTTTCGGGATGGGAAACTCGGCCTAGAAAAGGTTTACTGGATAGCCATGGTCCTTTATGATAAAACTCTGTTTATTCCTCTTTAGAGGGCTTACGGGCTGTCTTTAAATCTTGACTCTTAAAATAGTGTCTTTGTAAAAAGTTTGCAGAGATGAATATCAACACTTGGCACGCCATCTGCATAGAGCTAATTATATACACTTGTTATTTGTCACTATAAGATATTTCAGAATGAAATGTGCGAACCATCTGCCAACAACTTTATTCACATTTCTTGGATCATCAACAAGAAACCTTATACTTCTTCCCCTGCCCCCAGGGAACACAAATTGCAATGTGCACAAGGTGCGTAGATGAAAAATTCTAAAAATGGCTTTGGCATGTACCAGAAAATAGGAGGTATTTTCAGTAGAATGTTCTAGAATCATTTGTATCTATCAGTCTGCCGTGTGTCCTTGATATAGTGTCATGCAAATCAAACCTAACTCTCCAAGTGTCAGACTGACACCAGTGCTTTTAGCATTGTTTACATGATTGTTGGGTAAGGAAGAACAAAGAATTTATGAGCTTAAAATAAGTTGCAGTTTGCCATTTGATTATGTAAATATGTGGTTGCATGATCCCCAAATTCTCCAAATCACATTTTATGCACAAAGGCAAAACCAGCTTTTGTGTCTTGAAAAACAGGTGCACAATTATCCCTGCAAAGAAAAAGAGAGTCATTTGCAGTGATTTTTTGGGGAAATGATTGAGCAATTACAGACATACATACTAATTTTGTTTCACCCTCTGACCATCTTCTATTTGCAAAATGCATAGGCTTTTTCTCTCTCTTTGATAAGAGAAAGAAGCTGCAGAAACAAAGATAAGGAAGTCGGACAATTTATGCTGCTGCCAGTGGACATCAACCTGGCACCACTTGTTCAAGCATTTTTCAGTGAGTACTTGCCATGTCTGATCATTTAATAAAATACCCTGGCAGTTTAATTCATAGCTTACTAATATGACTTGCCTAAACACCCCCACAGAAATCCAGGGATTCAATATTTTTTGCAACACGTATAATTTTTAATTGAACTTTCTAGTAGTCCATCTGGAAATAAATTAAAAGGTGAAGGAGAAAGACCAAAACACCCTATATTTCGATTTGCAAATTCAACTCACTTTCTTGCTACCTGTAGTTTGCTCAACGCCAAAAAGGCCATATATTTGTTGTAATATAAGATTAGAACTTGGATAATTCTAGAAGGCAAAAAAGAAATGCCGTTCTTTACTACTTGGACTAGTTTCACCAGTTGAATACTATTTTCACTACTTGAGCCACTTTCAATGTTTGAACTCTGAAAAATTTCCAGGATTGGAACTATAATACTATACAAAGTCAAATTTATACTTCCCAAACTAAATTTTTATAAATAAAACTGGCCTAAATGTATACATGTAAAATGTTTATACATACACACATATATATAAGAGAAAGGATAGGACTAAAAAGTTAATAAGCTCTGAATCTAGCTCAAGATGTTAGAAAAGAGATAAAGGTAAACTAAAAGTAGATAAAATGAAATAGTAAGAATAAGAACAAAAGTCAATGAAATAGAAACCAATGTACAAGAAAGAAATGTCCAAGCCAGAACCTGGTTCTTTGAAAAGATAATAAAATTGATAAACCCCTAAGTAGAATAATCTGGAAAATAAAAAATAAGACAAAGGTAAAAAATTATCAATTTGAGAGAGAGAAAAGGTAATACCATCAAAGATCCTACAGACATTACATATATGTTATGCAACATATATAAAGCTCTACGTTATGGAAAACATGCCAATAAATTTACCAAGATGTAAATAGCCTTATAACTGTAAAAAAAAAAAAAAAAGAATCCATAATTTAAAATATTACCACAAGGAGAACTGGCCCCAATACCCTCAAGGGTGAACTCTATCAAACATTTAAGGTTATTAGCTCAACTGGATGTCAAGATACCCTAAGGGTACTTTGAGAAAGAAAACTTACAGACCAATTCCATTTATAAACCTAGATACAAAAATCCTAATGTTCGCAAACTGATTTATAAATATATATTTAAAAAAAGGGCCAGGCACAGTGGCTTACGCCTGTAATCCCAACACTTTGGGAGGCCAAGGAGGGTGGATCACCTGAGGTCAGGAGTTCAAGACCAGCCTGACCAACATGGAGAAATCCCATTGCTACTAAAAATACAAAATAAGCTGGGTGTGGTGGCGCATGCCTGTAATCCCAGTTACTTGGGAGACTGAGGCAGCAGAATAACTTGAACCTGGGAGGCGGAAGTTGCAGTGAGCCGAGATCGCACCATTGCACTCCAGCCTGGGCAACAAGAGCAAAACTCCATCTCAAATATATATATATATATATATATATATGCACACACACACACATGTGTATATGTATGTGTATATATGTATATATGTGTGTATATATGTATACATGTGTATATATGTATATATGTGTATATATGTATATATGTGTATATATGTATATATCTGTGTGTATATATATATGACAATGAAGTTTACTTCAGGAATAATATAGTAAACATTTTTTTTAAAAAGCAGTCACTATGGTACGCTACATTAAGAAAAAAATCTTATAATTATCTCAACAGACCAGAAAAACATTCGATATAATTCAATATTTATTTATGATTATGAACTCTTAACAAACTATTAATATTAATAGGAAGAAAACTTCTTAATGTAAGGAAGAGTAATTACAGAAAATTTGTAATATTTAGAGTTGTTTTCAGTTAGTGGTAAAAGTTGAAAACTTTACTTTGAAATCAGGTCCAAGACAAGTATACCTGATATGATTACTTGTATTCCATGTTGTTCTAGCAAGAAAAATATGCAAGAAATAAAAGCATAAGAATTGGAAATGAATAAATAAACTGCCACTGCTAGCAGAGGTCCTGAAATATAAGTAGAAAATCCAAAAGAAAAATCAGAAAAATAATTAGACCTAAAAAGTGAGTTTAGCAAAGTGCTATTTATTGTTACCATACAAAATTAACCTGTATTTCTATGTACCAGCAACAAAAAACAGAAAATAAAAAGATTTTATTTAAAATACATAAAAATATGGATTTTATTTAAAATACATGAAAATATGGATTTTATTTAAAATACATGAAAATACGGATTTAAAATGCATAAAATATGTGACCAAAACACTGTGAAAGATTGAGAAAAATGTTAAGAAAGCTTAATAAATTGAGAGATACAACATTTTAATTGACCAGAAAACTTAACGTTTAAAAAATAAATCTCTCCTAATTGGTCTACAAACTAAAAGCAGTCACAATGAGAACTGCAACAGATTTGTGTTTCTGGTTTTAGGGAACTGGACAAGCTGTTTCTATAATTAATATAAAAATGCAAAAGATCAAGAACAGCCAAGACTATTTGGTTTCTGCTCTCAAAACTTATCTATGATCTCAAAGAGGGTTAATTTACATGGGTAAAATGTATCTATTATATTAGGCATTAAAATGGGGAACAGTTTAAAGATATTTGTAATAAATTGATTTTAAAATAATCATAATGAATACATTACAACAAAATAGCATATTTTAACATGAAATAATACTATACTTTTCAAATCAAAAATATAACAGTGGCCCTGTTTGCATTTTCGCCAATTTCTTCAAAATCTTTTAATAGAAGACTGAATTAAATCTGTTGCATGTGCAATTTGGTTCAAGTATATAAAGAAAATCCAGCCTCACATATATATGTAGTTGGAAAAGATGATATCAAGGACCCCTGATTGGGTCTTGGGTACCTCATAGGCTTTGAGAACCACTGACAACAAAAATGTTAAAATGACTATGGAGTGACGACCTGCTTTACTTATTTTGTTATTTTTTTATTTTATTTCAATAGTTTTTGGGGAACAGGTTGTGTTTCATGACATGGATAAGTTCACTAGTGGTGATTTCTGAGATTTTGGTGCACGCATCACCCAATCAGTGTACACTGTAATCAGTGCGTAGTCTTTTCTCTCTCAGCCCCCTCCCACCCATTCTGCCAGGTCCCCAGAGTCCACTGTATCATTCTTATGCCTTTGCACCCTCATAACTTAGTTCCCACTTATGAGTGAGAGCATATGATGTTTGGTTTTCCATTCCTAAGTTACTTCACTTGGAATATTGGTCTCCAATTCCATCCACGTTTCTGCAAATGCTATTATTTCATTCCTTTTTATACCTGAGTAATGTTCCATTGTATTATACCACAATTTCTTTATCCACTCATTCATTGATGGGCATTTGGGCTGGTTCCATATTTTTGTAATTGCAAATTGTGCTGATATAAACACATGTGTGCAAGTATCTTTTTTGTATAATGACTGTTTCCTCTGGGTAGATACCCAATAGTGGGACGGCTGGATCAAATGGTAGATCTACTTTTAGTTCTTTAAGGAATCTCCATACTGTTTTCCACAGTGGCTGAACTAGGTTACATTCCCACTAGCAGTGTAAAAGTGTTCCCTTTTCACCACATCCATGCAAACATGTTATTTTTTTATTATGGCCATTCTTGCAGGAGTAAGGTGGTATTGCATTGTGGTTTTGATTTGCATTTCCCTGATCATTAGTGATGTGGAGCATTTTTTCATATGTTTGTTGGTCCCTGGTATATCTTCTTTTGAGAATTATCTATTCATGCCCTTAGCCCATTTTTTGATGGAATTGCTTTTTTTCTTGCTGATTCGTTTGCATTTCTTGTAGATTCTGGATATTAGTCCTTTGTCAGATGTATAGATTGTGAAGATTTTCTCCCACTCTGTGGGTTGTATGTTTACTCTGCTGATGGTATCTTTTGCTGTACAGAAGCTTTTTAGCTTAATTAAATCCCATCTATTTTCGTTTTTGTTGCATTTGCTTTTAGGTTCTCGGTCATGAAGTCTTTGCCTAACCCAGTGTCTAGAAGGGTTTCTCTGATGTTATCTTCCAGAACTTTTAAGTTTTCAGGTCTTAGATTTAAGTCTTTGATCCATCTTGAGTTGATTGTAAGGTGAGAGATGAGGATCCAGTTTCATTCTTCTACATGCGGCTTGCCAATTATCCCAGCACCATTTGTTGAATAGGATGTCTTTTCCTCACTTTTTATTTTTCTTTGCTTTGTCAGAGATTAGCTGGCTGTAAGTATTTGGCTTTACTTCTGGGTTCTCTATTCTGTTCCATTTGTCTATGTGCCTATTTTTATACCAGTATCATGCTGTTTTGATGACTATGGCCTTTTAATGTAATTTGAAGTCGGGTAATGTGATGCCTCTGGATTTGTTCTTTTTGCTTAGTCTTGCTTTAGCTATGTGGGCTCTTTCTTTAGGACTGCTTTTTATCATTCTGTGAAGAATGACAGTGCTATTTTGATGGGCATTACATTGAATTTGCAGATTGCTTTTGACAGTATGGTCATTTTCACAATATTGATTCTACCCATCCCTAAGCACTGGATGTGTTACCATTTGTGTCGTCTATAATTTCTTTCAGTAATATTTTGTAGTTTTCCTTGTAGAAGTCTTTCACGTCCTTGGTTAGGTATAGTCTCGGTTTTTTTGTTTGTTTGCACCTATTGTAAAAGGGGTTGAGTTCTTAATTTGATCCTCAGCTTGGCTGCTGTTGGTGGACAGCAGTGCTACTGATTTGTGTGCGTTAACTTTGTGTCCTGAAAGTTTACTGAATTCATTTATCAGTTCTAGGAACTTTTTGGATGAGTCTTTGGGATTTTCTAGGTATATGATCATATCACTGACAAACAGCAGCAGATGGACTTCCTCTTTACCAATTTGGATGCCCTTTATTTCTTTCTCCTGTCTGATTGCTCTGGCTAGGACTCTCAGGGGAAATGCTTTCAACTTTCCTTCATTCAGGGTATGTTGGCTATGGGTTTGTCATAGATGGCTTTTATTACCTTAAGGTATGTAACTCTTGTGCTGATTTTGCTGAGGGTTTTAATCATAAAGCAATGCTAGATTTTGTCAAATGCTTTTCCTGCATCTGTTGAGATGATTGTGTGATTTTTGTTTTTACTTCTGTTTAAGTCGTGTACCACATTTACTGACTTGCAGATGTTAAACTATCCCTGCATCCCTGGTATAAAACCCATTTGATCATAATGGATTATCTTTTTGATATGCTGTTGGATTCAGTTAGCTAGTATTTTGTTGAGGATTTTTGCATCTATGTTCATCAGGGATATTGGTCTGCAGTTTTATTTTTTTTGTTATGTCCTTTCCTGGTTTAGGTATTAGGGTGATACTGGCCTCATAGAATGATTTAGGGAGGATTCTCTCTTTCTCTATCTTTTGCAATAGTCTCAGTAGGATCCGTACCAATTCCTCTTTGAATGTCTGATAGAATTCAGCTGTGAATCCATCTGGTCCTGGACCTTTTTTTTGTTGTTGGCAGTTGTTTTGTACTGACATTTCAATCTCGCTACTTGGTATTGATCTGTTCAGAGTTTCTATTTCCTCCTGGTTTAATCTAGGAGGGTTGTATATTTCCAGGAATTTATCCATCTCTAGGTTTTCTAGTTTGTATACATAAAGGTGTTCATAGTAGCCTTGAATGATCTTTTGCATTTATATAGTATCAGTTGTAATATCTCCCATTTCATTTCTAATTGAGCTTATTTGGATGTTCTCTCTTTTCTTGGTTAATGTTGCTAATGGTCTATCAATTTTGTTTATCTTTTCAAAAAAACTGCTTTTTGTTTCATTTATCTTTTGTATTGTTTTGTTTCAATTTCATTTAGTTCTGCTCTGATCTTGATTATTTCTTTTATTCTGCTGGGTTTGGGTTTGTTTTGTTCTTGTTTCTCCAGTTCCTTGAGGTTTGACCACAGATTGTCTATTTGTGCTCTTTCAGACTTTTCGATGTAGACATTTAATCTTATGAACTTTCCTCTTAGCACTGCTTTTGCTGTATCCCAGTGGTTTTGATAGGTGTTGTCACTATGATTGTTCAAATAATTTTTTAAATTTTTAACCTCATTTCATTGTTGACCCAAAAATCATTCAGGAGCAAGTTATTTATTTTCCATGTATTTGCATGTTTTGAGAGTTCCTTTCAGAGTTGATTTCCAATTTTATTCCACTGTGGACTGACTGAGAGAATCCTTGATATAATTTTGATTTCCTTAAATTTACTGAGATTTGGTTTTTGGCCTATCATATGGTCTATCTTGGAGAATGTTCCATGTGCTGATGAATAGAATGTATCTCCTGCAATTGTTGGGTAGAATGTTCTTTAAATATCTGTTAAATCCATTTACTCTTGGGTATAGTTTAAGTTCATTGATTCTTTGTTGACTTTCTGGCTTGATGACCTGTGTAGTGCTGTCACTGAAGTATTGAAGTCCCCCACTATTATTGTGTTTCTGTCTATCTCATTTCTTAGGTCTTCTAGTAATTGTTTCATAAATTTGGGAGCTCCATGGTTACATGCATATATATTTAGGATTGTGATATTTTCCTGTTGAACTAGTGTTTTTATGTTTATATAATGTCTCTCTTTGTCATTTTTAACTGTTCTTTGAAATCTGTTTGTCTGATGTAAAAATAGCTATTCCAGCTTGCTTTTGGTGTTCATTTGCAAGGCATATATCTTCCACTCCTTCACCTTAAGTTTATATGAGTCCCTATGTGTCAGATGAGTCTCTTGAAGACAGCAGATACTTCATTGGTAAATTCTTATCCATTCTGCCATTCCGTATCTTTTAAGTGGAGCATTTAGGCCATTTACATTCAATGTTAATGTTGAGATGTGAGGAACTATTTTATTCATTGTGCTATTTGTTGCCTGAATACATGGTTTTGTTTTGTTTCATTGTGTTATAGGTCCTGTGAAGTTTAGATTTTAAGGAAGTTCTATTTTGTTGTATTTTGAGGATTTGTTACAAGTCTGAAAAAGACTGTATCTTTCCTTCATTTTTGAAGCTTAGTTTCACTGGATACAAAATTCTTGGCTGATAATTGTTTTATTCTAGGAGGCTAAGATAGGACCCCAATCCTGCTAGACTGTAGGGTTTCTGCTGGTGTTACTCTAATAGATTTTTCTTATAGGCTATCTGATCCTTTTGCCTCACAGCTCTTAAGATTCCTTCCTCTTGACCTTAGATAGCCTGATGACTATATGCCTAGGTGATATTTGTGTGATGAGCATCACCTGGGTGTTCTTTGAGCTTCTTGTATTTGGACATCTAGATCTCTAGAAAGGCCAGGGAAGTTTTCCTCAGTTATCCTCTCAAATAAGATTTCCAGGCTTTTAGATATCTCTTATTCCTCAGGAACACCAATTATTCTTAGGTTTGGTCATTTAACATGATTGCAAACTTCTTGGAGGCATTGCTCATTTTTTAAAATTATTTTTTCTTTTTGTCAGACTGGGTTAATTTGAAAGCTTTATTTTCGAGCTCTAAAGTTCTTTCTTCTACTTGATCAATTCTATTGTTGAGATTTTCCACTGTATTTTGCATTCCTCTAAGTATGCCTTTCTTTTCCAGAAGTTGTAGTTGTTTTTTAGTTATGATATCTATTTCTCTGGAGATTTTTTTCGTCCATATCCTGTATTATTTTTTAAATTTCTTTAAGTTGGTTTTCACCTTTCCCTGGTGCCTCCTTGAGTAGTTTAATAATTGATCTCTGAATACTTTCCCTGGAATTCAGAGATTTCTTGTTGGTTTGGATCCATTGCTAGTGAGCTAATGTGATATTTTGGGGGTGTTATAGAATTTGTCATATTACCAGAATTGTTTTTCTGGTTCCTTCTCATTTGAGTAAATTATGCCAGAGGAAAGATACAGGATTCAAGAGCTGCCATTCAGATTGCTTTGTCCCATGGGGGAATCCCTTGATGTGGTGCTTTCCCCCTTCCCCTAGCGATAGGGCTTCCTGAGAGCAGGACTGCAGTGACTTTTATTGCTCTTCTGTGTCTAGCCCTCTAGCAGAGCTACCAGACTCTGGGCTTACAATGGAAAGTATCTGCAGAGTCCTGTGATGTGATTTGTCTTCAGGTCTCTCAGCCATGGATACAAACACCTGTTCTGGTGGAGGTAGCAGGGTAGTGAAATGGACTCTCTTAGAGTCCTTGGTTGTAGTTTTCTTTAGCACACTGGTTTACTCAAATGCTGGTTTATGCTAGAAGTGAAGTTGTCACATGGACAGATTCAGGACTTCTGGTCAGCCAGGATGTTACAAGCAGTGGTATTAGCTGTTGTTTTCTCCCTTCTTGGAGCAGGGTTGTTCTGTTGTGAGTTGCTGTAATGGCTTTAGTTGGTTGGCCTCCAGCCAGGAGGTGGCACTTTCAAGAGAGAATCAGCTGCGGTAATAAGGAGGGATACAAGTTTGCCGAAAGGTCACCTGGATAAGTATTCAGGTTTCTCAGGTGATGGGTGGGGCCATAGAGCTCCCACAAGTTTATGTTTTCTGTCTTCAGCTACCAGGGTGGGTAGAGAAAGACCATCAGGTGGGGACAGGGTTAAGCATGTCTGAGCTCAGACTCTCCTTGTGGGGGGCTTGCTGGGGCCACTGTGAGGGATTGGGAGGTTGGTTCTCAGGCCAATGGAGTTATGTTCCAAGGGGTAGCATGGCTGCCTATGCTGTTTTGCATAGTTTGCCAGAGAAGTGGGGAAAGCTGGCAGTGACATGCCTCACCCAGCTCCCCCAGATTCTGCCCAGGAAAATTCGGGCTCAGTTGAAATTATTACAAAGTTCCACTAGAAGTCTCCTTCTCCCTGTGGCCCTTCCTCAAATCCACTGGCTGCCCTCCCCAAGGACCCCTGTGAAATACAATCAGAAACGGCTTGCCTTGGCTTCCCTAGGGACCAGAAATGCCTGTAGGGCTCTTCCCATTGTTTCTTCTACTTTTATATTTCACTCAGCTCTCTAAATTTGTTTCATCTCTAAGGTAAGTTTAAATCCTTCTCCCATGACCTAGATGTTCAGGTTCCCCAGTGAGGATGTGTGTTTGGAGGTGGACATTTCCCCTCTCACACTTCAGGCACTCACAGTTTTTCAGCTGTCTCACGGAATTTGCAGAAGCAAGTCGCTTCTTTCAAAGGGTCTGTGAATTCTTTTGGTTTTCCTGGTATGTTCATACAGTGGTTCTTGAAGCAAAAGTTGATGATCTTAGTCTCTACACACTGTTCTGTCTGTCTGATTGAGAGCTGCAAGTTAGTCCTGCCTCCTATATGCCAGTTTTCTAGTTAGTTTATAAAGAAAAAGGGCTTATTTGGATTCTTTACTTTTTTCTCTTTTTTGAGACAGAGTCTCACTCTGTCACCCAGGCTGTAGTCCAGTAGCACAGTCTCAGCTCACTGCAACCTCCGTCTCCTGGGTGCAAGCAATGCTCCTGGCTGTACTTGTTTTAAAGTAGCAATTACTAAACAGTATGAGTTGACAGAATAAGAGAAAACAAACCAATGAAAAAAGAAAAATCCTAGAAACAAACACATACACACATGAACTCTTCATTGATACCAAAAGTGACATTGTGGAGCCATGGGAAAGGGTGGCCTTTTCAATAAATGATACTGGGACAAGTGGATATCCCTGTGAGAAGAAAATGTAACTTTACTCCTCCATTCTACCATATAAAAAAAAAAAAACAATGTCAGGTGGATTTGAGACCAAAATGATAAAGCTTTTAGAAGAGTAGAGGATATTAAGTTTACAGTGAAAGGAAACATTTCTGTTTTAACAGAAAACAAGAAGCACTTGCTATTAAAGGTGAAGACAGATATTTTTGGCTATGTTAACATTAAATTATTTTTCTCACAATGTATCAAGGGAGTTGAATAACAAGTCACAGAATAGAAATAGTATTTGCAATTCATAGAGTTAATTTTAAAAGTGCAAAGGCAGAATATAGACACCACACAGTAGAATATATCGAAATGGCCAACAGTCAAATTAAAAATTGATTGTCTTCATTATTCATCAGAGAAATGCAAATTAAAACTATAATTATACATCACTATACACTCACCAGAAATATCTAATTAAAAAGACTGACAGTGTAAGTGCTAGCAAGGATGAGGAGAAATGGGTACTCTCATAAAGCTTCGTGTTATCCACTGAAGCTGAACACATCCTCTGTGACCTAGCAATTCCATTCCTATGTATAAACCCACCTAAAATTCATTCACAAGCACCGAGAGATAGATAAAAGGATATGCATAGAAGATTCATTATTCACAGCCAAAAGCTTCACTCAATTCAAATGTTCATCCACAGTTGATTAATTTAATTATATTACATGTATTCAATAGAACACTTTAACAGTAATGAGAAGGAAAAAAACAGTAGTTGTATGTAAAAACATAGCTGAATCTTATAAATGTAATGTTAAGCAAAGAACCCATATGTAAAAAGAGCACTTATTACAGATATCAATTTAGGTAATTTTTCTTTATATGTGTTATATTTATACTGCAAAGTTTTTTTAAGTCACACTATTAATGCAATAACGTTTATGATCACACATGAGCCAGAAATCTAAGCGCTTAATATAAACTGTCTCATTCATTTTTGAAAACAACCCCTATTTTATAGATGAATAACCAGAGGCATTAAAATATTAAATAATGTACTATAATGACAAATGACAGTACCAAAAATAGACACAGTCTTGATTATAGAACTGTGCACAGAGTATACAGTCTGTCTTATATGCATCATCTCATTCAATCTTAACCTGCAATGTAGGAGCTCTTATTTCTATCATCTATGAGAAAAATGAGCCCTGGGGAGATTCAATCAAATGCTTAGGGTCACAAAGCTAAGAGGAGCCCAGACCTCTACAAGCTACACTACATTGCCTTCATTTAGTCAGACAAACAGGCACATTTTCATTTTTTATTCTATACAAGTCCACTGAAATAAATTAGCATAGTGGCTTATACCAAGTAAACAAATGTTTGGCGAACGAAACATGCTATACTGAGCCATTCAACCCAGTTATTCAAAAAATAAGGTGTATCTCTGTTTCCTAAGAATTGAGAATTAACATGCAGAAAGCCAGAAACATTTGGTTCCGGCTTTTCATGGCAGCATGTGGCTAATGATTTCACATTTGTGATATGGGATTTCTGGGTCCTAACCAGAACTAGCTCTGGCGATTAGGAAATCCAGTTTGAAAGAACAGTGCAGAGCAACTAACCAGAGAAACAGTCACTGGTACTTGTGGGATACAGGTGGCTAATTCCTCAAAACGGTAGCAGAATCTTGCATTCCTACTGTCTTTATCACAAACTGCAAATGTGACAATGAAGGAAACCATGTCAGGAAAGTCTAAGGAAAAGAAGAACAACTGTGCAGAGAGAAGTACAGAAAGGGAGAAGGGGTAATAAAGAGACAAAAAGAAAGGGAAAAAATTAAGGCCAAATAATTTCCATTCCTTGGTACATTGAATACGGAAAAAAAGAAAATAGAAAAAAAAGAAATAAATAATACCCTTCTGCCCCAAGGGAGAAAAGAAAACCTGGTCAGTGAAAGGGGTGATAATAGAAACCTTCATTCTGAAGTCTGCATTTGTGGAATCAGACCACATTCTCCTGACTCTCAGCATTTAATCACCATTCTTCTAACTTCTCAGTCTGAAACGAAAAATGCCATCCCACATCCAGCATGATGTTGCAATAAAATGACTTCTTCCAGCAACTTGCCTTGTAATTTGGGTGAATTACAATTGGTTCAGCCGGTAAAATAATGTCATGCCTGTTGGTGACCTAAAAACTTAATAGCACCATTCACTTGCTTCCCGGACCTGAAAATAAATGGTTAGTCACCAAATTTGTAATTTCAGAAGGGCCTGACTACCACTATTTGCGTCACTACTGCACACAGTAGCTCTGGTAATATTGAAATCAAAATATCTAGGGCAAATTTTGAAAATAAGTTGAGTTTCATCCAACATCTCTTCCTTTTGAGCTTCTTTAACTGCACTAACACTCATTTAATAGCGCTCATTAGTCAGAAGGGGATGTTCAGTCTTAGTTATCAATTTCATGCAGACTCCTTTCAAGAGATTTCCTTCCACCTTTGGCATTTGTCTTATTTGCAAAATCTACCCTGAACTGCTTGTAAATCTGCATTCCCAAAGGAAAAATAATGAAATTCATATCCTATATTTGTATGAGGTAACACAGGGAGTTCAACTGCTTTCTGAAACTAGTAGAATGTTAGAGATACACTTTATCACATGAGAAGAGACTCCCAATATTCTCCAAGGGAACTCCAGTAAGGAAGAAAAAAAAAACCTTTAAAATACTGTTATGTCCTAAAACATATGAATAGTCTGAAATAGAAAGTAGACACTTAAAAAATTATTTGCATTGGATATCATGAACTTAAAGGAATAACAATAAGTGATAGCTATGATGGTGATTATTAGATAAGTATTTTCCTGCCTCCACTTGCCCTCTAAATTTTCTGTATTATTTCTGTTTAATTTAAAAACACATATTTTTAAATGCTGACATTTAGGAGTCAGTTTCAATGACAGTCAATATACTTTGTCTGAAGCAAACAATTAGAAAAAGTCACACCCAAATTAGTATAAAATAAAATGTATCTGCTAATGGAAAGCAAGAGAAGTAGGTAACTTTTGTCAGGTAGAAAACTGCCATCTTCAGCATTATGAGTAATGGGATACCTAAACATTCTTTGGGTCCACCACAAGAAAATGACTCACATGTATTTCCTGCATTCAAACTTACTAAAGTAGGGAATGGAAAAGGAATCCAATTGTAGAAATAATTTCATGTGTAGTTTGGAGGTCCATTTATACAGACATGTGCTGGGGAAGTAGGAGGGGGCATCTATCTATCTCTTGATATCATTGGTTGTCAAACGAAGAAAGTAAGAACATTGTTTTTCTGGCTTTATCATATGCTCTAAGCATCAAAGCAGGCAGCCTAGGGCAGTCAGAACCAGAATCAGGTCCACCAGTGCAGTAGACTAAAAGAGTGTTTTCTAACCAGGTTGCCCTACAGGGGTCATTTGGCAATGTCTGGAGACATTTTTGATCAGCATAATTGGAAGATTCTACTGGACTCCAGTGGAGAGAGGCCAAGGATGCTTCTAAATATCCTACAATGCACATGACAGCCCCCATGACAAAGAGTTAACTGGCCCTAAATGTGCCAAGGTTGAGAAACCCTGGCCTAGGGAAATACCTAGGAGTATGAAAGATAGGCTGCTTAAAATTCGGAACACAATATATTAATCAAGCTGAGTAAGATTTACTCAGAAGTCAAAGGCACATAAAAACTAACTGCGCTATAGTTTAATTGTTGATTTGTATATTTTATGTTAAAGTATATCTTAAAGAAATCAAATATTCTTAATTTGCCAAGTGACATTAAAATGAAAAATACTGTGCTGATAAAATACCAAAAATTTAATTCAAAAACAAAAATTAATTGATAAATTGGACCTCATCAAAATGAAAACTTCCGCTCTTCAAAAGACACTGTTAAGAAAAGAAAAAGATAGTTTCATACTGGAAGAAATATTTGCAAAATATATACCTTATTGTATCCAGAATATACAAACAACTCTCAAAATTCAGTAAGATAAAAAAATCTCAATTTAAAAAAATGTGTAAAATATTTGAAAAAACATTTCACCAAAGAAGATACAAAGTTGTCAAAAAGGTACATAATAAGATGCTCAACATCATTAGTAATTAGGAAAATATAAATTAAAATCATAATGAGCTACCACTTTACACCTTTTATAATGTCTAAATTTTAAAAGACTGACGATATCAAGTGTCAAAGAAGATGTGGAGTATCCAGAATTCTCATACATTGGTAGGAATATACAATGGTACAATCACTTTGGAAAACAGTTTGATTTTTGTCTACAGAAAGATTTGGACACAACTACATAAATAAATGTAAGATTTTTCAAAAGCCAAAAACCTGGAAACAACCCAAATGTGCATCAACAAGTTAGAGGTGGCGAATATCCGAGTTACTGATGGAGAATCCATACAGGTGTGCAGCAACCTCAATTTTTGCCTCTGAAAAAAAAAATAAATTGACTGAGGGGTGTAAGGTAGAAAAAGAGACTGAAGCAAGTTTCAGAGCAGGAATGGAAATTTCTTAAAAAGCTTTAGAGCAGGAAAGAAAGAAAAGTACACTTGGAAGAAATCCGAGTGGGCACTTTGGAGGTCAAGTGCCCCATTTAACCTTGATCCTAGGATGTAATATGCTGACTACTTCCAGCCTCTTGTGCCCCATTCCCTTCATTATTCCATTAGGGTGGACCACCTGCATGCATAGTGCCTTCCTTGTGCTTGGTAGGTGAGCATGTGCAGTGTGTTTACTAGAATTGCACCCATCTCATCTGAGGCATTTCTTCCCTTTTCCAGTGGAAGGTCATACGCCACCATTTTGTTTCTTAAAGCGCATGCTCATGCCCACTCACCAAATTCCTGAGATTTTATTGGAAGCTGTCAATGACCAATTTCAAGGGTTTGCAAAATTGCCTGGGACTCCCCGGCTCCAGCTGAAACCAATTATCATTTTACTGTGAAAATTGCCAGACCATAACCTGATGGTCTCCTGACATTCTTGGTGGGTCAGAGGGAGCCCTCTCCTGCCCCACTCATGCCTGATTAGCTACCTACTGTAACAAAATGAATGGAAAAAACAAACTGTGGGGTAGCAGTACAATGAAGTATCACACAGTAATCAAATGGGGTAGATGCACACAACCACATCGATGAATCTCAAAATAATTTTGCCAAGTGAATGAAGCCAGACAGAAGAGTATATACTTTGAGAACCTATTTATAAAAGCCCCCAAATAATGCAAGCTAATCTATAGTAACAGAAAGCAGATCAGTGGTTGCTGAGAAGCCAGGGGACAGAGGGACATTGAAGAGGGGCTGAAGGGAGGGATTACCGACGGACTTATGGGAACTTTGCGGGGGTTATGGATATGTTTACCATCTTGATTGTAGTAAAGATTTCATGGATGTATATATATGCCAAAAATGGTAAAATTGTACACTAAATATGTGAAGTTTATTGTAAAACAATTACATTTAAATGAAGAAATTTAAAAAATAAAGAACATTTTTTCTGCAAAAGACACATCAAAGCTTCCATCATGTATTGTTGTAAGATTTTTAAGAGCAAACCTAGAGCCATTATTTGATTCCTTAACTGCCATATAGTAGCAAAAACTCTTGATCAGCCAACAAGGCCCACTGGAGTCCTAAGTAAACCACCTGAAGCCAAGATTGAGGTAGTTTAATTCAGTACTTTATGATATTCTTTTTATGTGAGGTAGTTCAGTTTTTTTAAGTGATAACCAAATATTCTTCTACAAATATGTTTATGTATTTGCATAAAATATCACTCAACCAGTCCTTAAGGTAGGAGTATCTACAATCAATCAACAAATAATTACTGAAAACCAACATAATCCATCCTAAAGTCAGAGCTATTGTTACTCTTAAGAGTCCCCAAACGATTAAAGAAATACAACTATACATATATATGTATATCTATCTGTCTATATAAATGTAGTTGTAAGATAAAAGGAAAATTGGAACAGGGCTGGTTTCAATAGAATTTTCATGATGTGAAATAGTTCCACAGGTTTGAGTAACAAGAAGTCTATATCAAGGAATTGAAGCCTGAGATGTATTCATTCATTTATTCAACATGTATTTATTGTATGTCTACCCTGTGAAAGGTATTACCTAGGTGCTAGAGATATAACAGAATAAAATAGCTCTCATAGAGCCATGCTCTGTGAATTTTATGTTCGAGTGGGAGCAGTGGGCAAAAGAAAAATTTAAAATAAAGTTATATATGCTGTTAAATGGTGACAGTTGCTAAGGAGAAAAATAAAGCAAGAAAAGGAATAGCTGAGTGAGGGAGAGGAGGAAGAGGTCAGAATTCTAAATGGAGAGTAGGGGTTCTAATAAGCCCTCACTGAGAAGGTAATGTTTAAGCAAAGACTTGAAAGAGGTAAGAGAGTCATACATATGGATAACTAAGAAAGAACACTCCAGACAGTGAATAGCCAGTTCCCTCTGAAGATAAGATCAGAGGGGTAAAAGTTCAGATCTTGTATGACCTTGTAAAGACAAGGGCTTTTACTGTGATTTAAATGAAAAGCCATTGAAGGTTTTCAGCTCAGGATGTTACGTGGCTTAATTTTTTTTTAAAGATCATTCTAGCTGTTGAATGAGGGTAGAAGAAGAAAGAAGCAGAAATAAAAGTCAGGAGACTATTTCAAAAATCCGAGCAAGAGATGACAATTGTGGCAGACAATCCCCAAAATGACTCTCAATGATCCTTGACTCCTGGTGTTTACAGTTTTGTTTACTCTCCTCCCCTTGAGTGTAAAACCCTGGGATTTGCTTCAAACCAAGAAAACATCACAAAGGCGAGAAAAGATGTTACTTCTATGAGTTCCACTTTTTTAGATTCCACATATAAGTGAGATCATGTGGTATTTGTCTTAAGTGCCTGGCTTATTTCACCTAGAATAATATCCTCCAGGTTTATTCATGTTGTCACAAATGACAAGATTTTCTCCTTTGTAAACGCTGACTAGTATTCCATTGCATATTCCATTGTGTATTTATACCACATTTTCTTTGTCCATTTTTCTGATGATGGACACGTAGTTTGCTTCCACAGCTTGGCTATTGTGAATATACTGTAATGAACATGAGAGTGCAGTATGTTTCTTTGACATACTGATTTCATACCCTTTGGATATATACACAGTAGAAGGATTGCTAGATCATATGGCAATTCTATTTTTAGTTTTCTGAGGAACCGCCATACTGTTTTTCATAATGGCTGTATTAATTAACATTCCCACCAACAGGGCACAAGATTTCCCTTTTCTCCACATCCTTGCCAGTACTTGTTATTTTTTGTCTTTTTGATAAAGCCCTTCTAACAGGTACAAGGTGATTTGTCATTGGGGTTTCAATTTGCATTTCCCTTATGATCAGTGTTGATGAGCATTTTTAAATATATCTGTTGGTTATTTGTATGTCTTCTTTTGAGAGGTGTCCATTACCCATTTTTTGATTGGGTTATTTCTTGCTATTGGGTTGTTTGCATTCCTTATATATTTTAGATTTGAACCCCTTATCAGTTGTATGGTTTGCAAATATTTTCTCTCAATCAGTGGGTTGTCTCTTTACTCTCCTAATTGTGTTATTTGCTATGCAGAAGGTTTTTAGCTTGATATAATTCCATTTGTTTACTTTTGCTTTTATTGTCTGTGCTTCTGGGGTCACTGAGCTAGAAATTGAGCCCAGTTCTTACTCCAAAGAAAATGATCTTTTTGGCTAGGCACGGTGGCTCACACCTATAATCCTAGGACTTCGGGAGGCTGAGGTGGGCAGATCACTTGAGGTCAGGAGCTCAAGAACAGCCTGGCCAACATGCTGAAACCCCATCCCTACTAAAAATGTAAATTATAATATATATAAAATATATATAAATATAATATAAAAATTATCCAGAAATCACTTGAACCTGGGAGGCAGAGGTTGCAGTGAGCTGATATCATGCCACTGCACTCCAGCCTGGGCAACAGAGCAAGACTCTATCTCAAAAAAACAAACAAACAACAAAAAAAACACACACACAAAAAACGATCGTTTAGTTGCTAGATACTTACATAGCTTTAATGCTTAAAAGCTTAAAATACTATAGAAATACTATCTGCAAGAAAATATGCCCTGGAAGCTGAGGCTAATAATGTATAATTTCTTTGGTAGTGCTTTTCTTATATAATGAGGGAAAACAAATGCATTTTCTCAATACAATTTAAGACTATGAGGCAAATCTCCCAACTTCTGGAAAATCCACTTCCCCTCTTCTTCTCAGCTTCATTGTATTTTTGTAACGTTCCCTTATTTCAGGGAAGATCCCAATAAATAGCTTTTAAGTCATTACTGACCCAATTTTTACCAGAGGCCACTCAGAATTGAATTAAAATTTAGGCTTAAGTTAAGAAGGAAAAAGAATCTGAAAGAGTTTCTCCATTCCATTCTCTGCTATTTCTCTGCATTTGACCATAACCTCCAAGTCACTGGCTGCATTGGAAAAAAACAAACAAACAAACAAACAAAAAAAAGATACATGGAGGGAAAGGAAGGGAAAAGTAACAATGAATAGAGGAAGAGAGTGTTACAGTTTTCAAGAGTTCAGAAATGGATTGCAATTAGGGATTTGGAACCATGAACTGAGAATTTCAGTTTCTTTTATATAAACAATGGCTCTGCTATCGGAATTCAAGAGACAAAAGAGCCTCCTTATAGTAGGCTAAAGGTCCCAGGCCTCCTCCAATTTGTTTTACATTTTCTACAAACTAAAAGTGTTATTAACTTTTGAGCCGTAGAAAGAGAATAGATGCTTTTAATCACTGACTACTTCAATGAACATAATCTACATTTCTTTTCTCATCCTCTTGATTAGTTTCTTTGGGGGATTTGCTCCCCATGCACGAACAACAGAAATAAGATTCAAAACTTGTTCCTCCTAGATAATACCAATAGCAGCCATAAACAAAGGCACAATCTGTGATTGTACATTGTATGCTGAGGGATGAAATTAGGTATTACATTGCAGAATGAAAGTACTGAGCCAGAAAATAATATGTCCATAATTTAAAAGTAAATACAAGTAAAAGAAAAAAAATGTGTCACTTGAAAGACACAGGTTTTGATGACAGCATAATTCAACAGATTTAAATAAATATTAAGATGTTCACTTAAACACATAGCCTATTTGTCTAAAAATAGAGAAATATTCTGTCATTCATTTTCCCATTTCAACTGGATGATTTTGAGTATGAAGAGGATTGGATGGAGTCCCCAGATTTTTTTTTTTTTTTTTTACTTTTTAACCAGATGTTTCAGAATGCAGCCTCTTCTTTCCTCAGTGTGATATTTTGCAGTCCCTTCCTTTCTGTTCTTCTACTCTGTTCCATCTCTAAACTTGTCACTGCTAAACATCTTGTTCTGCACATATAATATAGAAAAAAAGAAAGATTTGAATTCTAGCAGAAAGAACTCTTAAGTGCAAAGTTTTTATGAGTAAAGCTTAAATTATTTCTAAAGATACATACTACTGTAACTTAAATAATTGCTAACTCTTATTTAATAAAAATAAAATTAAATGTCAGTGAATTTCTTAGATAATGGAAGAGAGATCAAATCAACTAAAACTGATTTTACCAAACTACACAAATGCCTTTTGTGAAATTGCCATAAAACCTGAGACTGTTACACCAGCGGCAACTATTAAAGCCTGTATTTCCAACTGAGACACTCTTCTTCATAAAAAAATGCATTGACTTGTTCTATACGTCTTAATGATACGGACAGGAGGCAGAGAAATACTGGGTAGACGAGGGTGGTTCCCCGGAGGGCTCCACCCTCAAGTCTGGAACTGTGGCCCAAAGTGAGAACTTCACAACCTCGTTTTCCCACTCCAATGTTGCCTTTTCCAAAACCACCCTGGCCCACCTTGCTCCCCATCCTGTACCCAGGGAAATCCCAGGCTCCACTGGCAGAGGAGCAGCAGGGAAGGAGAGAAGAAAAGCAGCAGCCAGACGTAAGAGAGAAGCAGCTTGACTTCAGAGGGATGGCTGGATGGTGGGACTTTGGAGAAGAGCCTGGCCGGGGATGGCCAGACTACAGGGGAAGATCACCTTCCCACTCCATTCCTTTTACAGCTCCTCTTCCAGCCGAAAGCCACTTTCATTGGCAATAAAATCCTCCATATTCACCACCCTTCAATTCATTCCTAGGACCTGATTCTGGGTGCCAAACAAGAGCTTGGGAGCCACAGGTGCAGATGTTTGAGCTGTTTAACACTTAAGCCATTCACAGACAGCAAAACTAAAAGAGCACTGTAACATAATATGTCTAGGGCTCAAGAGGTCGCTGGTACCGCTTAGACACTGCTGTGGAGCCGCAGAGAGTTCTGCTCTTGCCAGTGCCCAGAAGAACTCATCCCGTCTCCTGCACACACTCACCTGTGTGCTCCCCATCCCATGAGGGCTGAGTAAGTGGGGGCACCCCTGTCATGAGTCCCATGAAGGGGTCAGGGAAATATCCTGTTTCATTAACACCTACTCTTGCTTTACAAGAATTTATCACAAAGTTTTTCCAAAGTCTAGAATTTGCACCAGGTTGTTGAGTGCTGTTAATTTAGTATAGATTTTTGAATAACAGAAAAATTAAAACATCTGAAGAAAATACCTAGCCATGGCTACTGTCATCAAGTTACAGAATCCTGTTTCCATACCAACAAGTAGCAAGAAACCAGACAGTAAATCTTGAGTGGTTTTCAAGAGGAAATGATGATAATCATTGTTTAAATATTTAAAACATTTCCCTGAAAAGTAGTTTAACAAAAAAATCAATTCTGATTTACCAGCTAAAGAATATTCTGTGGATATATAAATGGATATTATGGCCTAATATAATAAACCCATGGGTATTAACTGTTGTTAATGATGCAAATAACTGACCGACTTGCAAAGTTGATACTTCCATATTTATTATTTTAACAATATTTTGTTTTTCTAAGTGAAAAGTAGAAAAAAAAACACATGAAGCCATTTTTTCTAGATAGAAGAAAGTTCATAGGAGAAAAAAAGATACAAATACACATAGACGTAGATATAGATACAGATAGATACTGACATAAACATACTAATCCACAAAGCTTTTGCATTATTAAGCTTGGAGGAGATAAAGGATATATCAAGGAGGCAAAGGCGAAGGCAAAAAAAGAGAATAAAACCAGAGCAAAAAGTGGTAAGCAAATGTGACAGTCTAAATTGCTCGAAAGACAAGTGCCACCTTCAGTACTGCAAGGAAAACACTGAGCCTTGGTATAGGAGGAAAAAGGGAGCACTGAATGCCAGATTCGTGGATTAACCCAAGAACCCTGGAAGAGGGCTGAAGATTTGTAACATTCCCTGCTGTCAAGCTGAAACAACCGCAAATCCTCTCTGAAGAAACCTTGCACAATATAGAGTTATAGGATATATATATATATATAACTTAAATATCATAACTATATATATAACTTAGATATCATACATATCTAACTTAGATATCATAACTATTATAGCTATTCACAAATATTCACATGACTATTACATTCACACGACTATTATAGCTATTCACAATAAAAATCACCCAACATACAATAACACAAACCAACATAAGTATGAATCAACAGAAGTACAGGCAACAGTCACAGCTATCCAAGAACTTGAGGTGTTATAATTATCAGCTAGAGATTATAAAATACCTACGTATGAGATATTTAAAGATAAAATAATTGCATTTTTTAAGTGAGCAAGCAAAAAGATACTATCAAAAGTGGTTAGAAAAACCTGAAAGAACAACTAAATAGACATTCTAGAAATGAAACAAAATGTATTATTGAAATAAAAATATTTAATGGATAGATTAAATCTCAGAATAGGCAAAACTGAAAGAACATTCATGAATTCACCAAAGGCATTATTCCAAAACCAGCACAGAGAGAAAAGCAGATAAAAAATTTGAAAGAGATGTAAGACAATATGGAAGACAGAGAGGAGCTAACGTTTATTAATTCATCTGTCCTATAAACATTCAACGAACATTCGTTAAGTGTCTCTTATGTATTAGGCACTTTCTAGACCCTTAGGGAAAAAAGTAGAGGAAAAAAAAATACAAAGCAGGTAGGAAGTAGGTTGTAGGTCAGATGATTATGGGTGCTACGAAGAAAATTAATAAAGGGAAAGAGGATACTCAGAGTTCCAAAAGAGAGGAGAGCTAGAACAGAAGAGAAGCTACATTTAAAGCAATATTGGCTATAAATTTTCCAGAGATAATGAAAGAAATGAATCCAAAGGTAAGAAAGTATAATCTTTACTAGGCAGAATACATAAAAGTAAATATGCATGTAGATATGTTGCTGTGAAACTACAGAAACTCCATGAGAATATTTTTAAATTAGTAAAAGAGAAAGTATTTTTATCCATGAAATAAAAACAACCAAACTGACAGATTTCTCAACAACAAGAATGGAAACCGTAAGACATTTAATCATTTATTCAACAAATACTTATTATCTACTATGGCTATGGATAAAAAAGTAAACAAAATAAACAAAAATTCCTGCCCTCCCAGAACTTACATTTTAACAGCTGAAGATTGACAACAAGCAAACTAATAAACAAAATATTTCTTACTGATAAGTGATATGTTGTAACAAAGAAAACGTAAGAGATGGGAGAGAATGACATTGTGGGAAGTGGGAAAGAATGGCATTGTGGGAAGTAGGAAAGAATGCTAGGAAGGGGTGCGGTTTTAATTGCAATGTCAGGAAAAGCTTCAAGAACAAAATATTTGATCAAAGCCCTAAAGTGAGGGAGGGAGCTTAGAATTTGGAGCAAAAGTGCTTCATTAAGTTTATTGCCTTGAGTGGAGCAAGACTTGTATTTTCCAAAATCAAAGGAAGCTAATGTGTCTGGAACAGAGGGAGACGAAAGGAAAATTTGATAGCCATGAGGTCAAAGAAGAAACATGAGCAGACGGCATATTGTATAAGAACCTGTAATCCATTGTAATAACTTTGCCTTTTACTCTGAGTGAGATATGAAGTCATCAGAGGGTTTTAAATATATAAGTAGTAAGAGGGCTGAAAAATGGCCCCAGCATAAAATGTTATAGGCACTTTGGCAGTTTCTTGTAAAATTTAACATGAACTTATGCTATGGCCCAACAATTTCACTCATAGGGTTTTTCTCAAGACAAATAAAAATATATGCCCATAAAAAGATTTGTACAAGAATGTTCATAGGTGCTTTTTTATAATATTCAAAAACTAGAAACAAGTCAAATGTTCAACAACAGAAAATGGACAAACAATTGTGGTACATCCGTACAATAAATATCACTCATAGTACTCAGCAATAAAACAAGAATTAATCTTACCTAAGCATATAATAAGCAACTCCGAAACAAGAGATAACTTTTTAACGCAGACTGAGAAAAAAGAAACATTATAATCAGGGGAAAAATACATTTTGATTGATTTCTCATCTGAAATAATTGAGGCCAGATGATCATGGAAAAGTATCTTTAAATTGCTGGCAGAAAAAAGAGCTTCAACCTAAAATAACACACACAACATTCTTTTTTTTTCAAAAATGAAAGCAAAATAAAGCCATTTTCATATAAAGAAAAGCTTTGTTAGACTTTGTTATCAGGACAAACCCAATACATCTAGAGTATAAGAAAACCTAAAGGATGTACTTCAGACTGAACAGAAATAATACAAGATGGTAACATGGGTAAACAAAAAATAATGATGAACATTGGGAATGATGAATATGTTAGAAAATATAAAGAAGACTTTACTGAAAGAGAATTGTGTAAAGCAAAAATAATAACACTGTATTTTTACACATTAACATGTAGAGGTAAGATATATAATAATAGCACAAGTGATGTGATTGGAAGGATGGAATTATACTGTTTTCATGGTACTACAATATACATAAAGTGTTATAGTATTCAAAGTTAATTGTGACAACTTATGTGTGATACCGTTATCACTAGAGTGACCGCTTAACATTATAAAGAGTATAGTTGAAAGGCATACAGATAAAATCAGTTCTCAGAATTAGTTATTTAACCATAAAGAAAGAAGAAAAGAACAAGAATCCTTGGGACAAATAAAAAATAAATAGAAAGATGGTGGTATTAAAGACAAATGCATTATATTAAATGTTGAGAAACTAAACATCCCAGTTAAAATTATCTGATGAAAACAGCATTTTTTTATAAAAAAAAAGATGCAAAACAAGATTTTTAAAATAAATACACAAGAAGTTGAAAATGAAAAGAACAGAAAAGATATACTACATCTACCTGCCCTCTTCTTCACACTGGGCATGCAGTTATACCAAGACATCCCTGCCTAAAAATCTATTAAATAAAGAGCTGGTGTTATATTTCCACAGTGTAACCAGAAAGTAATTAGTTCTATAGTTTTGAGATGTTAAAAGTTGCCTTTCTGTAGCTAGGACAAAGTATAATTTGTGACTATACTCAAGGTCTATATCTGGTGAGGTATACATAGTCTTTAATCACTTGCTTATATTTACACATTACACTTAGTAAGAAATTATAGCCTATTGCCCCTCCCAGCTGTTGACTGCAATGCTTTATTTCACATTGGACAAACAAGGAGTGGGTTTTCAAACGTTCCTTGTTCATCTTTTGATTGTACCATCCAATATTAGATATGGCCTTTTGTGCTATCCATGAATGAAGATTTGCAATTAACGGTGAACATCCTAGCCAGAGAAAGAGTTAGAGGCAGAAATGGCCAATAGATAAATAGGAGACAGTGAAAGACGAGTGATTGTCTTCTAAATCTTATTATCTTATCTACAAGTCCAAAAATTAATCTTAAAAACAAAAAAACAAATATACCTTCAAAGACTGAGTCTTTATTCCTGCCACCTTCAGTTGAAAACAGACCTTTTCTCCCATCCATTCTATTATGCCAAAACAAACACGGGAGCCCCAAAGAGACAAATCCTGGGGAAAAAGTTGGACCAGGTCACTGGCTCATAATTATTCATTTCAGAATACATCTGAATGCAAGATGAAGAGCTTAAAACCAAACTGACATATAATAAAATAATCAGAAGTTAATTTCCAGTTTAAAGGTATAATGTGCAATATAAGCCCACATGTAATCAAAAAAAATTATGAACTATTTTGCTTTTCTGCATTTTCAAAATCCTGATGTGACAGAATTATTACAATGAAAAATTCCTAAACAAAGACAGAAGATAGATATAGAAATAAAACACAAGATAAAAATATAATTGGCCCATGTAGTCCAACATAGTTCATTTGGTGATCAGAACTAAATATCTTCAAAGAGAAATATAATCATCATAGAAGTGACATAAAGTGAAAAGTATATTTATGCAAATGAATGTATAAATGCATTTCCATTATTCATTACTATGAATTTTTATGAAATTCAAAAATCCTACGTAAGAAGCTGCTTAATTCTTTACTGGAAAGTTCACTATAGCCAACGATTCCAACTCAGTTCTTCCAGATGATTAGGAGCATGTCTTTTAAAATTTCTTAGCTTTAATTTCCACATATAAAAACAAATGTACTAAGTTAGATGATCCGTAAGTTTTCTGTTCAAGGTGCTCTGATATGTACTTAACACAAAAGGTAGAATTTATGTTTCCAAGACAAAATATTTTCCTACTGTTATTAAAGACAACATTTTAATTTATATAACACTTTACATTTGACAAAGTATTTTAACATATATTACCTCATTGGATTCTCACAACCTACCAGCAGTAAGTGTTACTCTAAATCTGAGACTTGGAAAAAGCAATGACTTGTTCAATAACTGGAGCTTTAACCTAAGACACCTAATTATAAGCCAATTTTGGCAAATGTAGAATATTGAAAATCCAGCTTAATATTACACACACACACACAAAATTCAAACAGTTCATTCTCAAACATCTATGGACACCTTCCAAAATGCCGTGGTCATTCTGACTGAGTTCTGTAGTATAAGAATGCTTGACTTCTCATGATCATTTCTGGCTTAAAGAAATGCAACTCAAGAGAAGTAACATATAAATATTAAACAAATGTGAACAAGTCCCTGTTTCTTAGTTAGCAGTATTCATTGAATTTTTTAGCTCAATGTAAATTGACATTACCAATTTTCTCATGGGCTGAATTGTCCCATCCTTCCCCAAGACTTAAATGTTGAAGTCTTAACCCCCATTACCTCAGAATGTGACTGTATTTGGAGACAGGATCTTTGTTAGGTAATGAAGTTAAAATAAGGTCATTAGAGTAGACCCTAATCCAATATGACTGTTGTCCCTATAAGAAGAGGAGATTAGGATACAGACATATACAGAAGAAAGACCATGTGAAGACACAGGGAAGATGACCATCTGCAAGCCAAGGAGAGAGCCCTAGGAAGAAACCAGCCCTGCTAACACCTTGCTAACCAACACTACTAGCTGCAAGAATTATGATAAAACAGATTTATATTGTTTAAGCCACCCAAACTTTAGTACTTTCTTATGGTTGCCCTAGCAAACAAAATCCTATTTTCTTGTAATTTGCTGCTGCTACTGCTGCCATTGTTGAAATTAATGTCCACAGAGCACAAATGACCTACTCAAAGTAACAAAGCAAGTTACTGGAAGAGCTGGAATGGAACCCAAATCCCTAGAAACCAATCTCATTTTTAAATAAAAATCCAATGTATGAGAGAGAGAGAAAAAAAAAAACGAATTGATACAAGAGTTAAAAAGAAATTACTTAGGCAGATAGTGATGGTACAGAAGTCCTCAGTAAGGTTTTCCTTGTAATGAAAAGCAGCCCCAAATCATTTTCCTTTCTAACAAAGAGCAGCCTGTAAAATTGAGCTGCAGACATAGATGCCAGCAGTTGTGCCAATCATGTTCAAAATGGCGGTTCTATCTTCCCCTCTCTGTATGCCACCTGTATAGCAAGGAGCAGACAAGATGGGGCCTGCCAAACGGAGAGTTCATTTGCATAATAAGATTAGGGTGGCGCTACCAGCCAACCCTGCAGACTATGTAAACATCACACCTGATCAAACCAATCTGTGAGCCCAGTGTAAATCAGACACTGCCTCCTCTAGCTGGACTATAAAATCCGGGGCCTCCACCACCAGCCGGTCTTTCCTCTCCAAAGTCCCCTCTCTTTCAATAAAGAGAGACCTGTTTTTCTTTCTCTTTCTTCTGCTTATTAAACCTCAGCTCCTAAACTCCTTGTGTGTGTCCATATCCTAAATTTTCCTGGTGCGAGATGACGAACCCCGGATATATACCCCAGACAAAAGAGCTGCCTCAGGATGATCAGTTGAATTAAGGGAAAAAATATTTATTTTTTATGAAACTCCTGAAGACGTTCCTAGTAATCCACAGAGCACCATCTGAAAATCAGTGCATTTAAAAGGCTGACATATGACACAGACATTAGTAGAGATGTTTGTGAAATAAATGGTTTTGAATCTTCCCTTTAGACTTTAGGTAATAAGCCACGTATTATTATAGAAAATCAACACACATAGGATGAGAAATATTTTCTGTAATTGGTGAAACAAGATATAGAGGTTTAATTATAGCATTGAAGGTAGAAAAGTAACCAACAGCGAAACTAATACATTTTATAACTACACCAGGAGGAAAAAGGAGAGGGGGTGAAAGAGCATATGGTTGAGCTAAATCTTTAGCAGAGTAGAGTAGGAAGCTTAATGTCTCAACCCAGAAACAGCCACATAAACATTTATTAACCAGGTGAAAGTAACCACAAGAAGAAACCAGAAATAGCCAGAAGTTATTGACTGTGGAGCTATGGGAGCAGAGATGAAGAGGCATGGGCAGGAAACTGTATTTTCATTATAAGCACTCCTGTAGTAGTACTTGTTGTTACAGTAGTTGTAGTAGTGAGAGAGAGTGTGAGTGTGTGTGTGTAAGGGTGTGGGTGGGGAGAGAGGGAGGGACAGATTTTCTCTTTAAAGCAAAGAGGAAGAAAAGCTTTCTGGAGTTAATTCCTCTTTCCATATCCAACAAAGGGAATAGTAAAGTCTATTAGTATGCACACACAGAAATGTAATTCAAAAAAAAATACCAATTAGGACAAAAATTACTAATCTGTTGCAGGCAGACTTCTGTAATATTAAACTACTACAGAACCCATCAAGCCTCTTCCCAGTCTTCCCTAAAAAAAGTTTTACCAAGGCACAGAATTCCACTCTTTGCCTGCTGGGAATAAAGTCAAATCAGATCTATCCCTTGCTGTCACCCCTGAACCTCCCTCCTCCTACAGTGGAAAACAAATGTTTTAAAAACACATAAATGAAGCACTTTATATACTAAGGTGGAATCCGCCTGTCCTCTGAAGTGGAAGACATTAAATTTCTACAGAATTCAATTTTGGTGCTAGAAATTCAATTCTACACCATTCTATCATTTATTTTACTTCCCTGGACTGTTGAAGAATTGAAACAAAGTATGTATTTCGTTTTTCCCTTAAATATGAAGGCCCCCAAAATTGGCAATTTTTCTCTCTAAAAAGGAAGTCATGAAGGATGTATTAAAAATCATAAGATAACCCAAAAATCTATCTTCCTTTAAGGATATTAAGATCAACTATAAAAAGGTCTCTTGAAAATTACATGCCAAAACATAAAATCATATAACTTTTATCAATTTTGTCATAAATTGGCAGAATAGAAAGTTCCTTTTAATAACAATTGCTTCTCTAAAATAACTTCTACATTCTATTGAATGTAGAATTTGTTACATTTCAATGTCAAGTCTCAGTTAAGGATGATAGCTACATTTGCCCAGACAATGCATAACATGTAAGGCTGATGCATCTTGAATTCACAATAATATTGAAGGAAAAATAGGTAGGTTATTTTTAAACTAGGAAATAACAGCATCATTAATCTAGTTAGGTCTACGTAACTAAGAGTTGCCAATATGCACTGCAAGTTTGGCTTATAGCAAAAACAAACAAACAAAAACACAAAACACGTGCTCTCTTCCGCCTTGATACATAAGGAAAACATATGCATTGTCCCGTCATAATCCACTGTATTACAACTGTCTAAGCAGTGTCTTTTCTACAGGGATGTTTCCATTCTTCTTTCTGAAGCACTGCCAATTTCGTGGAACTATTTGGATGTTTCACTCCATTAATTTCAAAGCCACCAAGTTTATGTGATCCAAAGTAATTTAGAAACAACTTTGAGTCACTGGAAATTTTAAATCTGAAGTATGTCTCTAAAGTGGTGAGTTCTTTTATTATTTTTATCTTTGACAAATAATAATTATACATATTTATGAGGCACAACGTGATGTTTTGATACATGCATAATGTGTATTGATCAAATCAGGATAATTAGCATATCTGTCACCTCAAACATTTATCCCTTCTTTGTGGTGGGAACACTGAAAATCCTTTCTTCTACCTATTTTGAGATATACACTACTTTATTTTTTGCAATTGTCACCCTACTCTGCAATAGGACACCAGAACTTATTCTTTCTTCTTAATTGTAAATTTGCACTGACTGACAAACCTCTCTCCACTCTCCTATTCCACTGCCTAGTTTTCATTAACCTGTTGTATTCACTACTTCTATAAAGAGAGCAACATTTTTAGATTCCACGTAAGACTGAGAACATGCAGTATTTCTCTTTCTGCGTCTGGCTTACTTCACTTAACAAACATAATACCCTGTAACAACAGCAACAACAACAAAAATGTAGTGCTTAATGTCCAAAAACTATGGACAGCACGCTCATGAAGATTCTAACTTCTCATTTAGACACAAATTCTGAAACGGTTTCTAGAAGAAACTGGGTTCTGAATTCCTGGCTGGAACAAAAAATGCCCACCAATGCCATCAAGCAAAATGAGCAGGTCTCTTTTTGGACCTTTTGAGTGTAAAGACTAAATTCTCAAACACTGCAGAAATTACTTGCTTTTTTTACGTAAAGGTCACTGCTTAATATATATGACATCCACATCACTCCCACCACTTGACCTTATTGCCATTGTTACATGTTTTGATTCAAACAGGCTTTGCTTCAAGCTAATACCTACCTAATTAAACATCTCTGATCTAGGGATATTAGCTGTAGAGTAGACGTTTCTTCTGAAACGTGGAACTTAAAGGGGAAATAACCAATTGGGTCACATCATTATATCAATTCTCATAAAAGCTAGAAAGCAATTATAAAGTTTCTTGATTTTGCTGCAGCAAAGACAGTATCAGGATAATTACACAAGACTTCAGTAGATGCCTTTTTTTTTTTTTTTTAGAATTCTTCATCCCACCATTCAACTGAAGAAAAAAACTCTTAGTTTATTACTAGATATGAAAGTGCAAAGAACTTTTCACTATCAGATAAAAAGCTTAATGTAGGCTATAGATGCAGGTTCAGAAAACATGACAATATTCCTTAAGAGAGATTTATTGCCTTTTTTAGTTACTTCCATTGATTTTTCCTGTCTACACACCTATGCTTCTTGCTGCACCACAATGTTCTATTTTCTATTTGGATACTTACATTTACCATCTGCCTACTACTAACTCATCTTTAATACATTTTTAATGGATTTTTAGGGTGACCTTAGCAGACCATGCCTTTATTTCTTGCTTTAAGATGAACACTCCTTTCAAGTAATCTCTAAAGATTCAGGCCAAGGTCAGCTTCTCCGTTGCTAGCACAAATAGGAAAATAAATTGCAGGTTATGTTACAAGCAAGTTTAGGTTTTATACTTCTATCTATAAAACAGTGCCATAATATTGATATGGCTGATATTTAAAATATGATTACATAATTTGACTTCAGTGATTGGAGAACAGTATTAATTCATTACAACTGAATATGAATTTTTAAACACTATTTCTTATCTAAGAAGGTGACTCAGACAACGCTTGGAGAGTAGCAGAACAGTTATATAAAGCACGGCATTAAGTAAGGGCTTGTTAAATGTTATTGAATAAATAGTAATGATTCTACTGGATTTTTTTTAAACCAAAAGCCTGCTCAGAAAGGAAAGAATAGATTTTGGTGGCTACAAAGCCTGATCCAAACTTGAGCTCACCTAAAATAGAAATATATCCTGTGACTTTTGCACAGTCACAGGATAATGACTCTTCATGTGGATACAGATGACCTCAAAACACTGTAAGAAGCACCTGTTTAATGAACAAAAATAAATTTGATAGTTTTTATTAGTAATTCTTAGAAAAGCCCTTAGTACCCATCTCACCCATTCTTACCCTCACAGTAACACTCTACCTCCCCCAAACTGACTGTGGTCTACTGGGTCTGCCTGAACACCTCCAAGAACAAGGAAGTCACTTCCTGCCATTAGCCCATTCAATTTGGACAAGTGCATTCTTTATTTTTTGACTCCCAAATCTACCTTCAGCTGAGTTGACTGCATTTATTTAAGTTTTGGTCTCAAGACTTTTGTAGTTAGCTAAATTCCATGACACTTTTTTACATAAATTCTTATATCATCTAGTCTCTTGAGTCTACTTGTGAAATTTAGTGTGAAACTGCTTTGTCCCCCATTGTATTTTAGGTCCATGTTATAAATTTACAATATATTTTCATTGTGAAATATTGTAAACATACAAAAAAGCCTAAAATAATAAAAATAAATATTTGCGTACCAACAAACATTAATAATTTTCATGTTCTCTGTGTTTACTTTAAATATTAAAACAAAGCATGTCAGGGCAAAACAACAAAGAAAATCTTCACAAATACTGTTGAATCATTTTGTGTGACCTTCCCAAATCCTATCTCCTTCCCTCTCTCCCCAGAAGTAACCACCATATTTAGTTTACTCTGAATCATTTCTCTGCATGTTATAATTTTACTCATATGTATGTTTACACATATAAACAATAGAGTAATAGTTAATAGCTTTTAAATTTCCTATACATTATATTCTTTTTCTCCATACATGTGTTATATATATACATATATATATCTCACTCTCTGCAACTTGCTTTACTCTCCTTAACTTCCAAAGCGTGTCTGCGTTGATACATATGTCTCCAGTTAATTCATTTTAACCACTGAATAACAACAACCAAAAGCATGCTGCAATGAGAACTGTATACTTGGGACACATAGGAAAGTTTCTCTGCAGTATAAACCAAGACACGAAGTTACCTGGCTGTAGGAAAGTGGCATCTTCCACAATCAGCACACCAAAGGGATTGAATCAATTTATATACATTCCAGTGGTGTATATTAGGCCCGCATTGCTTCACTTTCTTGACAACACTTAGTATAATACTTTAGACTTTTTGGCAATCTGGTGGGAATTATATTTCATTGTGGTTTTATTTGCATTTCCCTAATTACCAACAAGGCTGAGTGCCTTTGCTTATGGCCCTTGGCATTTCAATGCTGTTTGTCTGTGAGCTGCCTGTTTATACGATTTGTCTTTTTTTTTTTCCTCTTGAGTTTCTAGTCTATTTCACTTTTTTAATTTTTACTTTGTATATTCTGACACAAATCATTAAAACCTCCTCAAATTTTGTCTTATTACTTTATTTATAGTCACATAGACATTTTTAGTGCTAATGTAGTTGAATTTATGAATATTATCCTTTATTGTTTGTGCCTACTGTGTCTAGTATAAATAATTTTTCCCCGCTGTGGGTTCAAAAAATTATCTTTGCTTTCTTCTAAAACATAAAATTATGGTTTTCACTTTTATGTTTTTAATCTTGTTGGGACATAGCCTTGTGTGTACGGGATAGAAACCATATATTATTTTTTATCCACAAAGCTAAGCTTTGTCCCTGGATCATTTATTAAATACTTCAGTCTTTCTCTGTTGATTTATAATGTTACCCCTGTCATTTGTCGTATTTTCACATTTTAGTGGTTCATTTGAGGATTCTCTATTATGTTCCATTATTCTATTTAATTCTTGAAATAAAACCACACTTTTTTCCCACTGTATAATTGCTTTATTTTATAATTAGCTTTGATGTCTGGTAGGAAAGAACCGTCATCATGTTCCTCTCCTTCAAAATTGCGTTAATCATACTTGGCTTTTTGCTCTTCAATGCACATTTCAGGATTGGTTTGTCCAGCAAAATTCCTACTGAGGTTTAGACAGAAATCGCATTAAATTTACAGATTAAGTGGTAAAGTACATATAACATAAACTTTATCATCTTGAACTATTTTTGGTGTACAATTCAGTGATATTAAGTACATTCATATAATTATACAACCACCACTACCACCCATTTCTAGAATTCTTTTCATCTCGCAAAACTGAAACTCTATGACCATTAAACAATAACTTTCTATTCACCTCACCTTAGCCCCTGTCAACTATCATTCTATTTTCTGTCTTTATAAATTTGATTACTGTAGGTACCTTACATAAGTGGAATCATACAGTATTATCTTTTTGTGACTGGTTTATTTCACTTAGCATAATCTCCCCAACGTTGGTTCATCCATTTGCAGCATGTGTCTGAATTTTCTTCCTTTTAAAGGCTGAACAATGTTGCATTGTTACATACATCTCACATGTTGCTCATCCATTCATCTGTTGATGGACACTTGGGTTGTTTCCACCTTTTAGCTATTGTAAATAATACTGCTATGAATATAGGTATACAAATACCTTGCAACTCTGCTGTTGATTCTTTGAGGTATATACCCAGAAGTGAAATTGCTGGATCATATGGTCATTCTATGTAATTATTTAAGGAACCACCATACTGTTTTCCATAGCAGTTGCACCATTTTACCTTCCCAATGACAGTATAAAAGAGTTCCAATTTCTCCAAATCCTCACCAGCATTTTTTTTTAATACTAGCCATACTAACAGATGTGAGGTAGTAATTGTCCTCAAATTTTTAGCACTCATACTTAAGTACAAATTGTTATAACAAAGCAAAGATGATTCTAAATGTTCACCTCATCCTGAACATGTCACAGATCCAAGAACAGTTTAACTACTCAGTGAAGTTATTCTCTTTTCTCCTTTAATTCCTTCCAATATTCCATTCTTATTTTTGAAAGGTTATTTTATAATCAATACACACTTTATGTATGAACTGTTGAGCTAACGACATTTTGCTCCTAAAGTAGTTTTAATAAAAGTTTGAACTCTCAATTGTTATAGGTCTGAAAATAATTCCTGAATGACAGTATAGCTGTAAATAAAATTCTAGGATGAACTCCAACTTACTGCAGCACTTTGAAGCCACTGCTCTGCTTTTTCTAGTAACTACTGGTGTTGAGAAGAAGTCAGCTGTCTATGTAAGTGGCATTCATTTGAAGTAAATGTATTTTGTCTTTCTGGGTTCTTTCAAGAGTTTCTTTTTGTTATTAACATTCTGTAGTTTCACAATAATCTGTCAAGTTGTAGATTTATTTTATTCATTCTGACAGTCTCAGGACTCATGGATTTTGGTCTGGAAATTTGCAGATTTTCACCTGAAATATTGATGTTTCACAAGCACTTGCCATTCTCCTCTAAAGCTTTTTAGTCTGTCTTCTGCGTCTTCTAACTACTCACTTGTATGCTTTGCCTCTCTGTGGGCTCATCTGAGTGCATTTCTCAGCATTGCCTCTGGTTTGCAAACTCCCTCACCTTGTATAGTTTATTTAATTTGTTGCATTTAAAAATATTTCAATGTCATGTTTTTTCATTTTTTTAATGTTCTCTTTTACATAAGCATCTGTCCTTGATTTTTATTTTTCTATTTTATAACGTCATGCTTTTTAATGAAAATATTCGTGAAGTATTCTAAATAAACTTATTTTAAATCCATTGTGCTACCATTCTATAAGAAGAGTGTCTTTGGGAATGAAATTCCTCTGAGTGTTGATAAGCTTTTAGAGCATTACATTTATTCATGTATTTTGGAATTTGGGCTTGCACATCTTGAATATCTTGTTTTGAATTTTTTAACATTATTTTCTCTTTCTATCTTTTTCTGAGTTCCCCGTCTACATTGAGAGGATTTGAAGTTACCACTTTTCAAACCCCCAGGACCCTCAGGTCTTCTAACAAAATTTTGGGGCTCCTTCCCATGTGATGTTAAAATTGCACATACAGTTAGTGAGCCGCCAGGACACAGCTTAGTTTAGCGCCAGTTGGGAAACTGTGTGGGATCTTCCTTCTGTCTAGTTCAGGTGCTTGCTTACAACCTGTTATGGACTGAATATTCATGCCTCTCCAAAATTTGTTTACTGAAATTCTAACCTCAATGGGATGGCATCAGGAGGTAAAGTCCTTGGCATGAATGGGATTCATGCCCTTATTAGAGCTCTCTTTCTGCTATGTGAAGAAACGGAGAAGTCAGCAGTCTGCAACCCAGAAGAGGGCTCTCACTAGAACCCAACCATTCTGGCACCCTAATCTCAGACTTCCAGCCTCCAAAACTGTGAGAAATACATTTCTGTTGTTTATAAGCCACCCAGTCTATGGTATTTTGGTATAGCAGCCTGAACTAACTTAGACACATCCAATCCCCATAGAGTGGAAGTTTTTTGCTTGTTTGTTTGCCATCTCCCAGCCTGCTTTCATAAGCCTCCTCACAGACCCTGCTTTTAAACAAGGCCCTGAAGTCTTCTTCAGGGCCTCATCCCCATGGAGCATTTTTAGTCCCCTTTCTCAAGGGCCAAAAAACCCACAACTTTCTGCTTGAGGTCCCAAGCCGGAAGCTGTGTGGCATAGCTACATTTATCATATTCTATTTCTCTTGGTCAGAGGTGTGTGAACCAGAGCAACTCCATTTTGAATAGGAGCTGGGTAAAATAAGGCTGAGACCTACTGGGCTGCATTCCCAGATGGTTAGGCATTCTAACTTATATGATGAGATAGAAGGTCAGAACAAGACACAGATCATAAAGACCTCACTGACAAAACAGGTTGCAGTAAAGAAGCAGGCTAAAACCCACCAAAACCAAGATGGCAACAAGAATGACCTCTAGTCATCTTCACTGCTACATTCCCACCAGCACCAAGACAGTTTACAAATGCCATGGCAACGTCACAAAGTTACCCTATATGGTCTAAAAAGGGGAGGCATAAATAATCCATCCCTTGTTCAGCGTATCATCAAGAAATAACCATAAAAATGGGCAACCAGCCGCCCTCGGGGCTGCTCTGTCTATGGAGTAGCCATTCTTCTATTCCTCTACTTTTTTAATTAACTTGCTTTCACTTTATGGACTCGCCCTGAATCCTTTCTTGCATGAGATCCAAGAACCCTCTCTATGGGTCTGGATCAGGACCCCTTTCCTGTAACATCTTCTGTTTCAATCAGTGGAGATTCTTTTTGTTGTTGTTGTTAATTAACATTTTTGCTTTGTTTTGTTTTAGTCCAGTAATGCATTGTATTATTTTCTCTTGTCACAGTTTACCTATGTGTTTGAAGCACAAGATGCATTACAGCATTAACTCATATTGCCATCTTGACCAGAAGTCCGTATCATGATAACTGTAAAACGTGAGACCACTGTCTCACTTACTGTTTTCTTTCTTGGGTTTTATTTGTATTTAAAATTCGTTGGATGAAATTGTGCTGCCAGCTATAAATTTACCAAATGTGATCTTGTCATTCCCACAGTACTATACATGTTATTGAGAACATCACAAGAAAATTTTTCAAATGTTCTACTGATATTTAAATACCTAGATTATTCCACTTCTAAGAAGGAAATGACTTAACTTTGGCCTGAGTTAGTCTTGGTAAATGCCACAGTCAGTTAATAATCTTTTCTAAATTTGATTGAAAGGGGTATCAACTTTATATGGCCAATTTGATAACCATTTAAAAATGGTGGAGTAGATATCATTTATTACACCAGGAATTCTGCAAGGACTTCTTCTTTGTAGCACCTCTTCCAAATTGTGCAATTCTTTAAAATTAGCAAGTGGTTATTTTCCTACCTCTGCCCCTTCACCTTCATAAAACATCCCTCCAAGAAGTATTTATTTGGATCTGAGGAAGTGACTTTATTTAAAAGATCAAGGTGCCCAGTTATCTGTCTTGAGCTTTCATTTCGTTTTAATTATGTTTGTCTATTCTACACTTGTCCATTTTAAAGTTATTCTCCTTGATAAGGAAGGACAAAGCATAAAAATTGAATAATTACGCTTACTCACATCTCTAAACAATACAGTGTTTTCCTTCAGTGGTATCTTATCCTTTTCTTTAACCTTTTTTCTAGTCTCATCCATACTGAGAGTATCCCAGTCACTCTTCTGCAACTTTGCGTTTTCTATACGCCTCATATACATATATATTTATATGTGCTCAGTCAAGGGCTTCCAAAGGAGTTAAATTGGTTAGTTTTTAATCAACTATGATGTATTCATACTAATTAAAAATAAAAAGAAATATTAAATATTAAAAATCAAGCAAAAGAATTCCGAAATACTCTCTGCAAGTCATTTTTGACATAAGTAACTATTTCATGACAAAGCAGAAGTTCCCAAAATCATGATATCTATTGTCTTGTACAGAGGATAGTCTCCTCATTATAAAATATCTGAGCTTCTGATTTTTAAAAAATTTTGAACAAGCCTGACCAAATGGCTAAACCCTTAAAGTCATATACAAGATCCCTTGAAGACATCAAGAAAATTTGTCAAATAACAGAACTAGTGATGATGATATCAGTATCTAATATTTGTATGCACTTATCACTTATCAAAGTGCTTCATTAAACACTTTACATGAATTATCTCATTAAATCCTTTTTTAAAACTCTGAGGTAGTATAATGAGTCTAATAGTGTTCCCAAAAAAAACTCATGCCCACCATGAACCTCAGAATGCGACCTTATTTAGAAACATGGTCTTTGCAGATGTAATTACAGAATATGAGGTCACACTGGATTAGGATGGGCCCTAATCTTATGACTGATGTCCATAGAGAGAAAACAGGAACAGACTCACAGGGAGAATGTCATGTGAAGACAGAGACATAGATTAGAGTGATATATCTACAAGCCAAAAAACATGAAGTCCATCAGTAGTTAGGAAGAGGCAAGGAAGGATCATCTCACAGAGCCTTCAGAGACAGCATGGCCTGCTGAAGCCTTGATTTCAGACTTATATTACCTGGAACTGTGAGAAAAAAACTTTTTGTTGTTTTAAGCGACCAAGTTTTTGGTATCTTGTTGTGACTGCCATAGAAAACTAATACAGGCAGGTACTCTTTGTTATCCCATTTTATAGACTAAAAAACTGAAGTTCCAGAAGGTTAGGTAATTCATCCAAGATTAAATGGCTTGTAAACTACAAAAACTGGGATGAAAATCCAGGAACCCTGACCTCAAACCTAAGTATCCCCCTCCCCCGTGTGAGTGTGTGTGTGTGTGTGTGTGTGTGAGTGCTGTATGTACATGTATGTGTACATATATAATATACAAACATAAATATATACACATGCAAACACATGCAACCCTAAATGGCCACAAAGTTGTATAGATATTAGTGCTATGAAAGTTCAGAGGTGATGCAAAAGCATTACAGGATTGCAGGAGAGTCTCACCAAAGTTTTCTCTTCAAGGAGGTAGAACTTGTGTTGGACCTTACATTTTGATAAAATTAAGCCAATAAAAATTGGAGGGGTAGGGATGGACAATGGATCACAAGATGAAATGTTATGACTGCTAAATTATTCCGGTTGTAGTACAGAATACAGGAAAGATTAAAGGGAAGATGAGGTTGGAATGGAGAATGGCAGACAATGGTGGAGCACCATGTACACTAGGAAAAGGAAGTGAGTCTTTACATAAAGGAGCAAATTGCTATTATAAATTAGTATACAGGAGTAATTGCATTTGCAAAGGAAGACAATGAAAACTACACATTTCAAAGATTAATCTAGTGACCATTCAGAATATGACCTGTATGGGAACAGTGTTGGTGAGAAAGAAACTATTTCAGAGAATAAAGCAATAATCTAAGCAACAAGAAGTAAAGGCCTAGATCTGATTGGTAGCCAAAGAAAACAAACTGTAACAGAAAGATTTGAGAAATGTTACAAAAGAAATAAGAGAAATTGATTTCTGATTGATTTGTTAAGTGGAAATATTAAGAGAAAGGAAAGGAAGCAGGCAGAAATAATTAAAGTGTCATTTATTATATTTAAAAAAATAAAGACACACGCCAAATTGTAAAGACCATCGAGGCTAGGAAGAAACTGCATCAACTAACGAGGAAAATAACCAGCTAACATCACAATGACAGGATCAAATTCACACATAACAATATTAACCTTAAATGTAAATGGGCTAAATGCTCCATTTAAAAGACATAGACTGGCAAACTGGATAAAGAGTCAAGACCCATCAGTGTGCTATATTCAGGAAACCCATCTCACGTGCAGAGACACACATAGCCTCAAAATAAAGGGATGAAGGAAGACCTACCAAGCAAATGGAAAACAAAAAAAGGTAGGGGTTGCAATCCTAGTCTCTGATAAAACAGACTTTAAACCAACAAAGACCAGAAGAGACAAAGAAGGCCATTACATAATGGTAAAGGGATCAATTCAACAAGAAGAGCTAACTATCCTAAATATATATGCACCCAATACAGGAGCACCCAGAATCATAAAGCAAGTCCTTAGAGACCTAAAAAGAGACTTAGACTCTGACACAATAATAATGGAAGACTTTAACACCCCACTGTAAACGTTACACAGATCAATAAGACAAAAAGTTAACAAGGATATCCAGGAACTGAACTCAGCTCTGCACCAAGCAGACCTAATAGACATCTACAGAACTCTCCACCCCAAATCAACAGAATATACATTCTTTTCAGCACTGCACCACACCTATTCCAAAATTGACCACATAGTTAGAAGTAAAGCTCTCCTCAGCAAATGTAAAAGAACAGAAATTATAACAAACTGTCTCTCAGACCACAGTGCAATCAAACTAGAACTCAGGATTAAGAAACTCACTGAAAACCACTCAACTACACGGAAAATGAACAACCTAGTCCTGAATGACTACTGGGTACACAACGAAATGAAGGCAGAAATAAAGATGTTCTTTGAAACGAACAAGAACAAAGACACAAAATACAAGAATCTCTGGGACACATTCAAAGCAGTGTGTAGAGGGAAATTTATAGAACTAAATGCCCACAAGAGAAAGCAGGAAAGATGTAAAATTGACACCCTAACATCACAATTAAAAGAACTAGAAAAGCAAGAGCAAACACATTCAAAAGCTAGCAGAAGGCAAGAAATAATTAAGATCAGAGCAGAACTGAAGGAAATAGAGACACAAAAAAAAACCCTTCAAAACATCAATGAATCCAGGAGCTGGTTTTTTGAAAACACCAACAAAATTGATAGACCACTAGCAAGACTAATAAAGAAGAAAAGAGAGAAGAATCAAACAGATGCAATAAAAAGTCATAGAGGGGATATCACCACCGATCCCACAGAAATACAAACTACCATTAGAGAATACTATAAACATCTCTATGCAAATAAACCAGAAAATCTAGAAGAAATGGATGAATTCCTCAACACATACACCCTCCCAAGACTAAACCAGGAAGAAGTTGAATCTCTCAATAGACCAATAACAGACTCTGAAATTGAGGTAACAATTAAGAGCTTACCAACCAAAAAAAGCCCAGGAGCAGATGGATTCACAGCCGAATTCTACCAGAGGTACAAGAAGGAGCTGGTACCATTCCTTCTGAGACTATTCCAATCAATAGAAAAAGAGGGAATCCCCCCTAACTCATTTTATGAGGACAGCATCATCCTGATACCAAAGCCTGGCTGAGACACAACAAAAAAATAGAATTTTAGACCAATATCCTTGATGAACATCAATGCAAAAATCCTCAATAAAATACTGGCAAACCGAATCCAGCAGCACATCAAAAAGCTTATCCACCATGATCAAGTGGGCTTCATCCTTGGGATGCAAGGCTGCCTCAACATACACAAATCAATAAATGTAATCCAGCATATAAACAGAACAAAAGACAAAAACCACATGATTATCTCAATAGATGCAGAAAAGGCCTTTGACAAAATTCAACAACCTTCATGCTAAAAACTCTCAATAAACTAAATATTGATGGGACATATCTCAAAATAATAAGAGCTATCTATGACAAACCCACAGCCAATATCATACTGAATAGGCAAAAACTGGAAGCATTCCCTTTGAAAACTGGCACAAGACAGGGATGCCCTCTCTCACCACTCCTATTCAACACAGTGTTGGAAGTTCTGGCCAGGGTAATCAGGCAGGAGAAGAAAATAAAGCGTATTCAATTAGGAAAAGAGGAAGTCAAATTGTCCCTGTTTGCAGATGACATGATTGTATATCTAGAAAACCTCATCACCTCAGCCCAAAATCTCCTTAAGCTGATAGGCAACTCCAGCAAAGCCTCAGGATACAAAATCAATGTGCAAAAATAACAAGCATTCTTATACACCAACAACAGACAAACAGAGAGCCAAATCAGGAGTGAACTCCCATTCACAATTGCTTCAAAGAGAATAAAATACCTAGGAATCCAACTTACAAGGGATGTGAAGGACCTCTTCAAGGAGAACTACAAACCACTGCTCAATGAAATAAAAGAGGATACAAACAAATGGAAGAACATTCCATGCTCATAGGTAGGAAGAATCAATATCCTGAAAATGGCCATACTGCCCAAGGTAATTTATAGATTCAATGCCATCCCCATCAAGCTACCAATGACTTTCTTCACAGAATTGGAAAAAACTACTTTAAAGTTCATATGGAACCAAAAAAGAGCCTGCATCGCCAAGTCAATCCTAAGCCAAAAAAAACAAAGCTGGAGGCATCATGCTACCTGACTTCAAACTATACTACAAGGCTACAGTAACCAAAACAGCATGGCACTGGGACCAAAACAGAGCTATAGACCAATGGAACAGAACAGAGCCCTCAGAAATAATGCCGCATATCTACAACCATCTGATCTTTGACAAACCTGACAAAAACAAGAAATAGGGAAAGGATTCCCTATTTAATAAATGGTGCTGGGAAAACTGGCTAGCCATATGTAGAAAGCTGAAACTGGATCCCTTCCTTACACCTTATACAAAAATTAATTCAAGATGGATTAAAGACTTAAATGTTAGACCTAAAACCATAAAAACCCTAGAAGAAAATCTAGGCAATACCATTCAGGACATAGGCATGGGAAAGGACTTCATGTCTAAAACACCCAAAGCAATGGCAACAAAAGCCAAAATTGACAAATGGGATCTAATTAAATTAAAGAGCTTCTGCACAGCAAAAGAAACTACCATCAGAATGAACAGGTAACCTACAGAATGGGAGAAAATTTTTCCAATCTACTCATCTGACAAAGGGCTAATATCCACAATCTACAATGAACTCAAACAAATTTACAAGAAAAAACAAACAACCCCATCAAAAACTGGGTGAAGGATATGAACAGACACTTCTCAAAATAAGACATTTATGCAGCCAAAAGACACATGAAAAAATGCTCATCATCACTGGCCATCAGAGAAATGCAAATCAAAACCACAATGAGATATCATTTCACACCAGTTAGAATGGTGATCACTAAAAAGTCAGGAAACAACAGGTGTTGGAGAGGATGTGGAGAAATAGGAACACTTTGACACTGTTGGTGGGACTGTAAACTAGTTCAACCATTGTGCAAGTCAGTGTGGCCATTCCTCAGGGATCTAGAACTAGAAATACCATTTGACCCAGCCATCCCATTACTGGGTATATACCCAAAGGATTATAAATCATGCTGCTATAAAGACACATGCACACATATGTTTATTGCGACACTATTCACAATAGCAAAGATGTGGAACCAACCCAAATGTCCAACAATGATAGACTGGATTAAGAAAATGTGACACATATACACCATGGAATACTATGCAGCCATAAAAAATGATGAGTTCATGTCCTTTGTAGGGACATGGATGAAACTGGAAACCATCATTCTCAGCAAACTATCGCAAGGACAAAAAACCAAACACCGCATGTTCTCACTCATAGGTGGGAATTGAACAATGAGAACACGTGGACACAAGAAAGGGAACATCACACACCAGGGTCTGTTGTGGGGTGGGGGGAAGGGGGGGGATAGCATTAGAAGATATACCTAATGTTAAATGACGAGTTAATGGGTGCAGCACACCACATGACACATGTATACATATGTTACTAACCTGCACGTTGTGCACATGTACCCTAAAACTTAAAGTATAATAAAAATAAATAAATAAAAAATAAAGACAGAAGTGGGATTAGAAAAAAATGATTAACAAATTTAGTTTAACTATCTCCATCAAAGATCATCTGAAATATTATTCCTTTCCATCATGAAAATGGATTAACTCAATTTTTCTCTAAAATTACTACTCTATAAAATACTATAATTGTTTTTGTTATATTTTATAGTCTTTCTCCTATGTTTACCTAATATCCTAAAAGCTATTGACCTTTTAAGTGAAAAATAAATTCCCAAATTATGACATATAATTTGGAAATTGTCACTGTCATATAATACATTTCCCTAGAAAAAATAGAAATTGGATCAGCTAAAGAAAAATGAAGTAGTTTTTGCTTCAGACTACTAAGTGTCCCCATAAATTATTAGTAATCAAAAATGAGACTGGCATATTTCACAATTTGCCTAACAAACTGATCTTTTATGAGCATGCACGTAGCAAATCAGGAAAGTGATTTCAGGAAGAAATATGTACCTAGTCGGCAAAAACCAAGATGTCATATGTAATGCTCTCTCTATTCCAAGGGCATGAAAAAGGTCGTTTGTTCAATTTCCTAGCACAAAGCTAACATATATGAAATAAAATACGGTTTCATTGAGAATCAAGTCCAAGAATTTTAATTTTCTGCAAAAGCATTTCAACGTTGCATCCAAATGCCTACCTGAACTTCACTAGCTGAGTGGAAAATAATAATTGCTGATATATATTTCACCAGTGTAAGAAAACACTTTGTCTTAGTTCCTGTCTCAAGTCATGAGGGAAATGTAATGAAGACCTTATTACATTGGACAATATCTGGCTTATAAGATATTTGAAACATTTATTGATCTCATGAGACACGCCAGAATAATGGGAGTGGGCAGCGTAATATATTAATATTAATCCCATACCAAGGCTTCGTGATCCAGATATTTTTCTACATTGTAAAATAATATACAATTCTCCTCTCCATCCCATCACCATAACAACCATATGTAAATGCTTCGTCTTATGTCTAGTATCAACAGATAAGACAATCACCAGGCTTAAACGGTTTTACTCTGAATTTACATGGAAGGTGAAAAATTCAAGATCTGACTCTAATCATGACATCTAATCTACACAGATTTAAAATTAAAGGTTAGACGTTGTCCGTTTTCTGTAACAACATAATTTTGAGATATTTCTTGCATATATTTCTCCGTATACTAACCTCTAAGTCTTATTTGTGTTTCCCTGATCAATATATATCACAACTACTCCCAACACACCTAAATATTTCAATAATACTAAGAATGTTAAAAGGACATTTTCGACCAAAAGGGGTTCCTATTCAACTCTATATTTTATTGCAACACAGACTATTTGATAAGTTAATATCACACACAGGTGGAATCATTGTCTTTACATTAGTTTTAAATTTCTGTTTAAGGACATGAGTATGTTACTCTAATCAAATAAAAATATATTCCAACAAAATTGTCCACAAAATTAAGAGAAAATTCACTTGTGGAGTTCACTTTTGAGGTAGTCTTCTTCTTGCTATTTAAAATCTATTGAAATTAACAAATACTTATTTCAACAATTACTTCAACTCCAACTAGAATGTAGATTTTTTGTGGTCAAGAAACATATCTCAAAGCATTTTTATATTCTCCATATTATCAAGCACAGTGTCAAATATATAATGGAATTAGAGTAAATATTGATTAATTAAAAAGGGGAAATGGTTATTTCATTTTTGGATCTGTAAAAGAAGTGGCCTGGTATCGCTCAAAATCAGGAAAAACACTTCATGACCTCTAAATAAGGACACTTAGATGGAAGAATTTGAAGACAATTTCCATGTCTTCCTGATAAACGAACCATCTTCTCTTTACTTTGTAATTTAGAAATTCACAGCAATAGTTTGATTTCAAATACCAACCTAAATGACAGCCCCATAATTCAAACTCTGAGTACAGATGGCTGACATTCCAGTCAGGCTGGGAGAGAGAGCTCTGCATTTGTTAAATTTGTAAAGGTCTTTATTAAATAGTTCCTTTATTAAAGGATCTACTGCTCTTTAAAAAACCCTATATGCTGTCAAAATATTTTATGTTCCAATTATTGTTTTAATTATGAAAATATATGCATCCTACTGAATTTTAAAAATAATTACTCTTACATTCACATGCCCCACACTTCTACAAATTTATTTTAAAAATAGTATCTTTGAAAGCCAAACCAACATTAGGGATGTCATATCCATAAACAACACTCATAACAAGTTCATTGCCACAATTTCCAAAACTTTTAGAACCTGTAAATTAACTTAGAATCTATTGAATAAATAATTAGGGAGCAATAAAAGAGAATGGACATGGAGTTAGACACAACTAGATTCTATTCATGGCTCTTCTATTTACCAGCTCTAAACTTAGGCAAGTTACTCTGGACTCTGTTTTCCTCATGGGTGAAATGTGTGGTAATTGACTCTACTTCCTAAGGTGGTTGTGAGAATCAGTGTAATAATACATATTCAGTGACTATTACAGCACCTGGCACATATCTACTCAATAACTGCTAACATCTACAACTTCAGGGAAGAAAGGTGTGAGAGGAGCATGAGAAAGAAAGGAAGAAGTGGGAGAGGAGATTTTCAGGAGCATAGTTTTCTTTCCTAAAGACATGGCATAGGTGTTCTGGTCATAGGCAGCTCATTGAGGGGTTCAAAACATGGTCAGTATGTGATTTGATTGATTGAGAAAGTGAATAAAAGAAGAGAAACAAAAGAACCAAAAGACAAAGAAAAGGGAGAGAAAAGAGAAAAAAAGAAAGAAGATAAAAAAGAGTTATACTCTTTAACTTAGGCACGTGTGAAACAAATAAACACAAACTACAAACCAGTAGAGCATTGTCACCCACATCAATAAATGTTAGCAAATATAGATTGGGTTAAATATAATTTGAAAGACTATACTGAATAAATGTGATTCTAACAATGCCTGAGAACAATTTCCAAATTAAAGCAACCAGTCTACCTTTATAAAGTCACATGTGAGGGAACGTAGCTGCACATTTGAATATCAGAACTTCTCATCCCTTACCATGGATGCACAATTACTTCAATCTTTGGTATTCCATGCCTAAATCCCAGATCTTGGAAAACCATGAAATAGAATGGTTTTGCCCTGCTTTGATTTGACCTATTTTCCCCTGGTTAAAAATTGTCATTTTTGAGCCTGTATATTGTTTATGTCAATCATATAAAAATGGATTTAGCCAGACACGGTGGCTCCCACCTGTAATCTCGGCACTTTGGGAGGTCGAGGTGAGAGGATAGCTTGAGTTCAGGAGGTCAAGACCACCTTGGGCAACACAGAGAGACCCCACCTCTGCAAAAAGTTTTAAAATTAGCCAGGCATGGTGGCATGCATCTGCAGTCCAAGCTACTCGGGAGGCTGAGGTGAGAGGATTGCTTGAACCTGGTAGGTAGAGGCTGCAGTGAGCCATGACTGTGCCACTGTACTCCAGTCTGGGAGATAGAGCAAGATCCTTTCTCAAAAAAAGAAAAAAAAAAGATTTAAAGCAAAACAAACATCATCCAAAAGTGAACTATAAGAGGGACACTTGAATCAAGAGTGGTCTGGCAAGAATCAAGGAAAGAAAAAACAACATTTGTAATTTCTCAGAAACTTAGGTTATGATGACCATACATTCTCAATTACCACACTGCCCTTAAGCAATGAAGTTTATATACAAGTTGATTATGTTTTTGTTCACTGGAATCTAAGTTGCTTTTTATCTCAGAATATTGAAATACTTATGACTTAGGCAACAGCTGCAACTCTTAGATGATTTTCAAATGAGCTAAATACAGAGATCTGGGGAAAATGAATTATGAACATGCAAACACATAACAGACAATTCAGCTCACCGGGTTTGAGATGATGCTAGATTTTTCTAACATGTTTTCCTTTAATTGTATTTCATTTATTTAATGAATTATGCCTAATTTTCTAAGCTTCTTGCCATTACATTGGTTCATATTACATAATTTCACAATGAACAAGAGAAAATATGCTTTATCACTAGATTAATTAGAACCAGGCTTTTAAGGTAATATAACTTACACACTTTGTTGGCAATGAACCTGTTATTTTTTGGTAAAGAATTTTCTTCTAGACCCACATTTAAGGACAGTCATATCGAAATGACAATTCATGTAGAGATACTTGGAAAGGGAACTTCAGAGTATGTTCTGTATAGTAAATATACTTACAGACTCTCCTACAGATGCAGCACGATAACAAATATAACATATGGATGATCCAAACTATTCAATTCATTATTAGTCTATTCTCCTAAATCATTACCAATCTGATGTCTTTTGGAGTCTTTAGATTTGACATTTTGCCTTCATCCTCAATTTGTTAGTTGAACAAAAATTTTCTGAGACCTGACTTATGAGCCATGCACTGTTCTAGATCCTAGTATTGCCAAGAGAAATAAGATCTCATTATTAAATATAAATAAATAAAGCTGATTATTCCTTATGTCATTAGTCAGGAACTTATAATCTAGTCAAAGAAGATAGACAAGTGAAAAAAGAAATAAATGTTACGTTTGCAATAATAGACATCTGTGGCCAGGCACAGTGGCTCATACCTGTAATCCCAACGTTACGCCTATAATTGCAAGGTTTATGTGGTATTCTTAAACACTTTTCTAATCAGCAAATTTCATCATTTTCTCTTCCTTATATACAAGGAGGGAACCAATCCTATCAGGACCGTACACAGAGCTGGTTCAAACATCACTTTTACAAAAAGTAAAAAGAGATCATTTGGAGATAAGGGGAAGAAAGAGACTAGGATGTTCAGCAGAAATAAGCTCATCATCTAAGTACTGGTGTGTTCCATTGAGACCTCCACAAGAAAGCACAGACTTTGGCTCTCAGACCTCTCCTGTTACCCAATCTTGATATCCTCTTCTCCAGCTGACCTATCCTTCTTGAAAAATTAACACAGAAAGCATGAATTTTTATCTGCCTTTATGCTTGCCCCTAAAAAGAGGCCTGTAGCATTTGAGATGCTGTGTGGAATTCAAAGATGTCAGTTGGATAATTCTTTGTCAGTTTTTAAAGCCTTAGTTTCAACAAATCTGTGTTATATTAGATCACATCACTAATTTACATAGATTCTTATTTCTTTGTCATAAAACGATTGCAAATTTTATATGCTGGGTGTGGTGGCTCACACCTGTAATCCCAGCATTTTGGGACGCCAAGGTAGAAGGACTGCTTGAGCTCAGGAGTTCGAGACAAGCCTGAGCAACATATTGAGACCCCGTCTCTACAAAAAAGAATAAAAATTTTAAATTACCTGGGCATGGTGGTGCACGCCTTTAGTTACAGAGCTACTTGGGAGGCCGACGTGGGAGGATTGCTTGAGCCCAGGAGGTAGAGATTGCAGTGAGCTATGATTGCACCACTGCACTCCAACCTAGGTGACAGTGTGAGAACTTATTTCAGTAAATAAAGAAATAGGCCAGGCACGGTGGCTCAAGCCTAAAATCTCAGTGCTTTGGAAGGCCAACGCAGGCAGATCAGTTGAGGTCAGGAGTTCGAGACCAGCCTGGTCAACATGGTGAAACCCCATCTCTACTAAAATATAAAAATTAGCCGGGCATGGTGGCACACGCCTGTAATCCCAGCTACTCGAAAGGCTGAGGCAGAAGAATCACTTGAATCCAGAAGGCAGAGGTTGCAGTGAGCCAAGATCATGCCACTGCACTCCAGCCTGGGTGACAGAGTGAGACTCCATCTCAAAAAATAATAATAAATAAAAATAAATAAAATAAATGTGTTAGGATAAAATATGTGAATCATATTAAGACCAAAATACTGAAAAATTAGGGTAATTTCTACTCTATAAATCCCTTACTATTATCATAGTCAAATGGTAAACTATAAATTTAGTCTGTGGTCTTTGTAAAAGAGTGATTTTGTAAGTGTTTTTATGTTCTAGAACCCACTTTCTGGAGTTCTTACAAACCAATCCACACCTCTTGACTCTCACTTGCAGGAACTCTTAGAGGAAACACTTCTGAAGTTTAGACATTTTCCAAATGGCTCTCTGTTATTCACTTATAAGAAATACCAGTTTTGAGGATAATGAAAGAGGTTGCAGAGAAAGCATATGGACATCGGGAAATTATGTTGCATTTTGATCTTAAATAAGTCATCTGCAAGTGTCCCTTGAGAGATGAGATTGGCCTAGGACTTCATTTTCAAAGAGAATTGATGGAGCATTAAAGCCAAAAATGTTTGGGACCAACTACACAATCCAATCAGCTTATCTTTGAATGAACTATGACAGACACCAAATGTGACGCCAAAAAACATCAAAGCAATTGCCTGTGGATTCTGCCAATAGAGGAAAATTCTGCCAGTAAAAAAGAGCATTCCTGGCCTAGCAGCTGGAGTCTCAAACTGCTTTTTAAACATAAGCAGAAAAATAGAAATACAAAGAAACAGTGATCAAGAATAGTTTGGAGGGTATAACATGGGAATATTCAATACAAATGTCTTTGTTAGTCATTCTGTAAATCTTTCTTTGCCGAGGTGGATCATTAGATATTTCTCATCCAACAGAAATGCTTCAATACTATATTAGGTAGCACATCCTATTTAATTATTCAACTTTTTCCAATGTGCTTTCCTTAAGAGTCAAGGGAAGACAGTGAAAAGAGAAAGGGAATATATGCTAGATGCTTCAGAGACATTAATTTCTTTACTGCCTGTGTTTCTTCTCAAGAAGAAAATTCACGGATCTCTTAAAAAAAAAAACCTTGGAACTAAAACAATTGAAAAGATTAAACCCACTCAGAACCTCAGAGAGTCACAGGAAGGACCTTAGAAACCCTCTGATTGCTTTCCCCATTCCAGGAAGGTTCCACCAGCCTCTTGTGCACTTGTGGAAATGGGAACTCCCCTGGTTATAAGCATGCTCATACTGTCACTGCAGAGCCTCAGTGTTCTATGTGCCCCTTCTAACTCTGCTGTCTGATGTAATGAAGACCAAGCCTACTGTTTCTTTCATGTTATGCCCCTTCCTTCAATTATTAGGTAACATCAATGGCCTCCCAATTTTCCTGTTTTTCTAAGACAAACCTCCAATTTATGCAATGATATCTTGGATACCTTTTGACTCTTTATCATCCTGTTCAACTTCCTCTCTGTATTTGATCAGTTACTAAGGATCAGGTATAGGACATGTTCAGATGACTGAATATAACATAGTAGAAAAGTTCAGTTTCAGTCTGCTATAATTAACTGTGTCTGTTGTTAGGTTAACTATGTCTTGAGGTGGCTTGTTAAACTGACTCGCATGACCTGTGCCCTATACTCACTAAAATATATAAAACTACGCAATCTTCAGAGTGTTTCTTGGTCCTCTCCAGACTAATTTATAGCTTCTTACCACCCCAATAACATCCTAAACTTACTCCAAGCTCACCCTATCTCATCTCAAGATCATCTGCAGCACACCCCAAGCTCACTCTAACTTATTCTCACCTCCTTCTAAGGTCAAATCAACCTCATTTCAACCTCACTCTTACTGCATCAGAAAACCTTCTTCTCTAGGTATCTTTTGATCTCTTTTAGTAAACTCCACAACATCCTTAAAGTTAAGCAAACAATAAATCTTTTTATAGAAATATGTGTATAAATTTGATCTTTTGTAAGCCAACTGAAATGGGTCCAAGGCACACTCTTAAAGATAGTATCTACAAGTAAACTCAATACTCCAGGTGTAGTAAAATCAGCACAGCGAACAGAAGTTAATTTACTATGTTTGATCAAGACAATACTTTTATGAGTGTAACCTAGATTTGCATTAGCATTTTGAGTAATGATGGCACATCTATGTTGAACTCGTAATCAACTTAAATGATAAAGTCTTTTTCACAATAGCATGTTAAAACACATTCAACCAGTAAGGGTGTGATGAAGCATATTAAGTGATGGCAATGTCAATACTTTAGAGTAATGTTATAGACCAGAGCTAAATTTACATGAGAAGAGAAGAGGCAATTTGATCACATTTATAATTTTAGGGTTAACCAATTCAGTCTATTGTTTTTTTCAATATATCCCTCACTTAGCCAATGATCATTACTTCATTTCTGAGTTTAAGATTTTGATTCCTACTAAATCACTTGAGAAGAATAGTGCATTAAACCGTCAAGCATGGCTAGGAGAGGAAATTTTGACAGAGAATAAGACAGAAGCATAAAGAAGAGAACTAAATACCTACAGTAAAATGAGCAGAAAGGTTACTGAACAAGGAGGACGAGATCACTAAAGAAAGCTTCACTAGATCCAAAGTGTTCATTAAAATTAATTCTGTTGATGACAGCACGAAAACCTCCATCCAACCCTCCTTGCACTTCCCAAGAAGGCATATAGATGATGACTTCCACATTCTTGAAAGACCACATGCCTCTCCAATGGTAAAAGCTTCAGAGTCATGACAGAAGAGAAAACACGCCCATCTCTCATTATTGTGAGTGAAGGTTTCCCGGATATTACTGGGGTACAACAAAAGGAACTATTTGAATAATGAACTATGTTCATTAATTTTCAAGGATCTTAAATTATTCAAATTAGTTTTCCTATTTACTAGCTTCTGATGTGGAAAAGACTTAAGAATGCAGGAGAAAAAGTAGAGAGAGTTCAAGGGTTTATTTTCAGGATCCAAGAGTTCATAATCAATCCAAGATTAAAGTTGGAAGTATTTAGTGCTACCAAATACTTATGTGCATATGGATTTATATGTCAGATTTATCAGGCAACAGAAGCCTAAGGTAGCAGGTTGGATTGAATTTATGGTGAGGAGACTACAAAAATAATCACTCAACAGCCCAGTCCAACTCTCCTTGAATTGCCTTAGTTTGATTGTCACATTGGAAATTCCTAATCGCTATCATGTAGCTCATTCCATCAGTACATTCCTTTATATTAATACCTGGTTGCAAGAATTAGGTTTTACCAACAACAGTAATAAACACAAAGGGGCACTGCCTCACCACAGTCAGAGAAATACAGAAAAAAAAATGCCCATGTTGTACACATGCTTTGCTTTTCATTAAGATATAAATATATCTATATGTACAACATCCAACAGGGGTCATTCTATCTTCAGTGGCAGACAACAAAATATGGAAAGGTCAATCTTCTCTATTTCCTTTTTCTGTAAGCACTGCTAAGACTGCTGTGAAGGCTTACTTCCTAATTACTTCCAAATACTCTAATTAAGTTGTGTGTCTATGTCAATCAGGATGTGATATGACATGATAAGAGAGGATGACCCTGTGATGTGACATAATGCCCTGACCATCACTCAGAGATGCACTTAATGATGCACACATGTATTCCATAACCCAGCCAGCAAAAGAGCAGAGTCAAATGTCAGTTAGCTTTTCAATCTCTGTGCTAAATTAATAAGAAGAGTAGTGTAGTGTAATAATAAGTTACTCAAAGCTTAATACATATAAAATCACTACCTCTAAGAAGCAACCATGCATATTAGAAGGAAAGGAAACTGGCTGGACCTGAAGCTTTGCGGAATGGCTAGTGAGAATGACAATAACATGACACTGCCATTCTATGTCTCCCTGCTGTTCTTACAGCACTTGTCGGTAAAACTGTGTTTACGTATAGAGAGAATATTTGTAGAGTCCTTGGGTACTATACCTGCGGATTTCCTAGGCTTTAGGTTTCTAGGGAATTTAGGGTGCCTTATGCTATGGTTTGAATGTATCTCCTCCAGAAATTCAGGTGTTGGAACTTTAATGCAATTCAATGCAATAGGGTTGGCAGGTGGGGCCTGACAGAAGGTGTTTAGGTCATGAGGCCTATGCCCTCATAGATGGATTAATGTTATTATAAAAACATTTGCAAGAGAGGGTTTGTTTTCTTTTGCTCTTCTGCCATGTGAGGACACAACAGTTGTCCCCTCTTGACTTTCTACCTTCTACTATGTGAGCATGCAGCAAGAAGGCCCTCACCAGACAGCAGATGTTGGCATTTTGATCTTGGACCTCCCACCCTCCAGAACTGTGAAAAATAAATTTCTATTCTTTATAAATTACCCAGTCTATGGTATTCTTTATAGCAGCACAAACAGACTAAGACAACGGAAATAATATATTTCAAGAGTTTTCATTTCAGATCCCCTTTCAGATTGGTTTCAGTTAATGGCCACGTCTTGATTATCATAGGTTGCCCTCATGGTACACATTGATGGAGAAGAGCCCTAAATATGTTGGATGGTGTACCTTTCTGCCTTAGTGACACAAATTTCTTCCTCAGGGCCAAGAAATTTTCATGGGAATGAGAATAATAAGCTGGGTGATAAAGAGTTCCATATTTTGAGAGCTACTGAGCTGATTCAATTTTCCCAATGTGATTTACCGCCAAGAACTTTAGAAATGACCAATCAAAAGAATCACAGATAGAAGTGATGACTGCTTTTTCTTTTTTCTGCCAAGTCTGCTTGGAAATGCTGAGAAGACTGATCCACACACACCAGTTTAAAAAATAGCACATTGTTTCCTCCACTTAAATTTAGCTTTTGCATCACATCATTACAGCTGTTTATTCTGCTTGCACTTTGAGTTTCTAGACTGTTCTATTTGTCATTGATTTTGATGCTTCTTACTGTCCAATAGTTTGAAAGGACATTTCCTTTCCTTGAGTCATATTCTCATGGGATTAGGTCAGTTGGTCAGGTCAGCTGGTGTTTTTTCAAGCTGAAGTTTGTACCTTGAAGATTTTAGGTACATGGTGACTCACACCTGTAATCCCAGCACTTTGGAGGTCTAGGCAGGTGGATCACCCGAGGTCAGGAGTTCCAGATCAGCCTGGCCAACATGAAAAAAAACCCATCTCTACTAAAAATACAAAAACATTAGCCAGGCATGGAGGTGTGTGCCTGTAATCCCAGCTTCTTGGGAGGCTGAGGCAAGGGAACAGCTTGAACCAGGGAGACGGAAGTTGCAGTGAGCTGAGATAGCACCACTGCACTCCAGCCTGGGCAACAGAGTGGGACTTCATCTCGGAAAAAAAAAAAAAAAAAAAAAAGCTTTTAGATACAAACAACTGGGCTATCGATGGTGGATTCCCATCATTTCAGGAAGCAATGAAAATTTCACCTGGGTCTTCATTAAACACAAATACTTTCAGTGGTCTATTCAGATTATCATTAACTTTATACAGTTCAGAAGTCAATCTGTGATATCCAAAAGCATAATATTTTAGGACCGTGCAACTGAGGATCATACATTTCATATCATTGTTCTCTGGTTGAAAAATCCTGCTCTCACCTGCTTTAGGGTACCTCAGGAGTGTGACATTAACAGTGACTACCAGAGACAAGTTTCATTACACCACAGTGTAGTAGAGAGATCCTGCTATATGAATATCAAAGAAACTTATTTTTTACTTTCAAGGCCAAATAAATTCTTGCAGTAAGAAGAGAAGAATAAATAGATCCAACTGATTTCTTAGTAACTATGTATGACTATTTCTTTTGAAAAAGTACTTTAGTTTGTTTCATTGATGAAGACCAAAAAGCATACACAAAATAGTCTTTTCTGTGTGATGCCCACTATAATATAAAATTCACTGTGGAGAAATAATTATTTTTTCAAATACTTTGAAATAAGAATAAAAATTTCTTCTCTCTTGCATCACAAATTGTAAGATAGACCATTTCTCCATAGGAATCAAACACAGTCCAATCAGCACAGTTGGTAAATGGTTCCAAAATAGGAAAGCAAATGAAAGATGACAACAAATGTAAAATCAGAGGTGTCCTGTTGAATCATGAAAGTGTTTATTTTAGCTTAAGAATTACTGACATCCCAAACTACTGCAGCGCCAAACCACTGCAGTCTACCTTGATCATCCTCTTCAAATTCTATTTCTATTTTAAAAGTTATGTATGTACAGCAAGCCCATGGAAAACTTAGCAATGTACATGGTTTAAAAGGAAAATGACAAATTTCTTCTCAGTGGTTACATTGGAAATAAATTATGTTGAATGATTCACTGTATTTTTAAAATTTCAGTTGGAGGGTCAGCCTGTGCCAAACCTGATGAAGTACATCTTCCATTAATTACCACAGAACTTTGGAAGAAATGAAGGTGAAATTCAGTTCTGAAAAAAAAAAAGAAAAAAAAAACACCTGTTTATATTTCACTAGCTAACCAGGGTAGGATGACTCCATAGGTCCTTGGGAATCTCCAGACGCCTGCAGAACACTTTTTGTAACAAGAAGGTAACTGTGTTGATATAATACCCATAACTGAGACCAAGGGAGTGGGTGAAAGCAGTTAATATTTTACTTTATTGAGCATTTACACGTCCCAGATACTATGCTAGGCACTTAAAACATAATTACTCACTTTTTTCTATCAATGATATGAAGCAGTTAGCATAACGTGTATATTATAAATATAAAAATTAACATTCTTGGAATAAAAGTAGTTTATATAATAAGTAGCAGAGCTGGTAGGAATTTGTTTGCAAAGCCATTTCTTTAGATTAAAACATTTTTTCTCCAAGGAATCAAAATGTTCAACATCACTCAAGTGGGTATCATGAGACCTGAGTCTAATCCATGCTTTATTCATAGCTTAGAGACTTTGGGTAACTGTGCCTCAGCCTTCAATCCCCTCTGTGTAAAATAGAAAATAATAATACCTATTTCATAAAGGTGATGATCAAATTATTAAATACACATAAAAACCTTTGACAAGTAACCAGAAACAGCTATTAGTTTTTATGGACCCTCAGTGTGTCGCTTGTAAACTGAGACAACCAAGAGTGTTTCCACTCTAATTCTATGATATTCTACCTTGCGATTTAGCAATTTCTATATGTCTGTCCTCATAGCTCATAGCTCCCATGACTAATCCAGGAGTGACCCAAAGAAGAGCCTGACTTTTTAACAAGTCATTAATGTCAGGTCAAGTTCAGCAAAGAGAAAGGCTGTAGTCTCAGGTAATGAGAAGTGTGATGAACAAAGCAGCAAGGTAAAGAGAAAGAGAATGACTGGGCCAGTATTCAAAAGCGTGAATAAGCAAGCAAGGGCTATTAGAGAAGGTAAAATTCGAGCAGAGAACTAAATGACATGAGCAATCAAGTCATTTGAAAATCCAGGGGGAAAGCATTTGGAGCAGAGGAAATAGCAAACACAGATGTCTTAGTGTGTGAATAAGATTGGTGTGCTCAAGAGAGCAGTAGGGCTAAAGTGGAAGGGGCAGGGATGGAGGGGAGGGGAGACCACAAGGCTACTGCCAGTTCATACAGGGCCAGGCAGACCAAGTTTCATTCTTAGGAGTCTGGAACCTTATTTTACCTGTCACCTTCAGCCAAAAGAGAGGTTCATGCACATAAGTGACATAAATGATTTACGTTTTTAAAAGCCCAGTGGCTGCTGTGTACAGAAAAGCCTGAAGAGGAAGAAGGAACAGAGGTAAGAACTACAGTGAGGACATGTTACGAAAGTCCAGAGAAGAACGGTAGTTTGAACTAGAATATGAGTGTTCAAGGGTTGGTTAGGGGATAGAGCATGAGTGTCATGTTGACAGGACTTGGCTAAAGCGCTGGCAACGGAGTGACAGTGAATGAGAAAAATCAGTGATTCCAGGTTTGCTACGTATTGGAATGGGGCATGGAGGAAGACCTTTGGCAGAAGCTAATGCTGTCCACTTGTCTAGGCTCCCCCCCAGCGGTGCCCATTTTCTTCTGATGTCAACTCAGATCTGCCCAGTTCTTCTTCACTAACCTATCTGCTGGGCTTTCTCAAAATTCCCAATCCTCCAGGTAGGTCACATTTGACCTCTGTCCCCTATAACTCCATGATCAGAACTCAGGCTTAAAGTCAAGACATAGGAAAGAAAAAAATAGCCCGGAAGCCCCAAAACGGTCATCACAGCTAGGCATGTAGGGAGTACTCCCAATGTTGACCAAAGGGAACAATCAATCAAAACACATTAACTATCTACTATGTGTCTTACCCTGGTTTTGATACCATAGAAAATGTAACATAAGTTTTAAAACTTAACCACCTAGAAATTAAAATGTAGTTGAAAAACACGACAGTATGTATAGCACAATTACAAACAAAATAAAATCTCATAATGATATGATTATGGCTGTATCTTAAAAATACAAGAAGAATTCAGTATAGAAAAAGGTATGTGAATTCCTGTCTGACAGTACCCAACACAGCAACTGGCATACGGTACCGCCCATGACTTAAAAACAATTTATCAATAAATTACTTAATTTATTAATAGAACCGAAGTACCTAGGATTGGCATTATATAAAAGAGGAACTTGAGAAAAAAAAAACAACATTAAATTTATTCCACAAGTTATTTGTGCAAAAAAATATACAAAATAGGGCAACTATTGGAACAGTGATGAGGCACAGAAAAGACCAACATGCTAGTTAAGAAATAATACATAAGAAACCATTCTTGCCCTTTCTTTTTAAATGCTGCCTCATCAATACACAAAGTTTTATGTTTTCTATGCTATCATGAGATAAATTTTCCATGAAAGGAGAACAAGGCCTCTCTGAATTTCTATAAGCCACATCACTGTCCTCTCTCCGCATACTGAGCCTTGCCGCCACCCAGCCAAGAAAAGCCTGTGTTTGCCCACTGATACCCTTGGGCAGATAGAGAGGTCAGTTCTCCCTGAATCTCCCTGTGAGCCTACAAAGCTGGTTGGCAATTCTAGCTGGTTGGCAATTTGGAATATTCGAAAGCATCTGAGATAATAGCAGGCAACTTATTTCCTGGAAAAGTATTACTCTCTGCTTTGACCCTTGGTATCTCTTCTATTGCCTAAAAGAGAAAAGCCACAGCAATTTACCAGATTGTCAATTTCCTCTCTAAGCTGATTTTATCTTTGCCCTTAACTTAAAACCAAATAACAGAGGAAATGGACCACAAATGGATTGGTTTAAAGGTGAACCCCCGATACAAAATGGCTTAGCCGACAGGAAGAATTCACCCACAACAACTCTGCCGCATTACACATTACAATTTTGAAGTAGATCCATTGTCACTTATGCAAACAGTAGTTTCTTTTTGACAGTTTCCACCAAAAGGCACGGTATTCTCCACATTTCTTTGCCTTTCTCCTATTACACATTAGGAAGGCTGCCAATATTCATTCGATTAAGAAAAAAGACTGGCTTTCTTGCCCGTCTGCTTTCATTCCTTCAAAAGGAGTGCCTTACCTACAATTTTTCAGAATAAGGAGACACCCAAAATAGTGTGTCATTGCCAGAGACTCATTAGCCAGCCTCACATTCTACCCCACTCACAAGGATAGAATCAAAATTTAATCCCCACACTACATCTGAGCAGTTTGGAGAAATTCACTGGTTTATCACAAGGAATGCAAAAAGCTGAAAAAAATACTTTTCACACATCAGATGGATAACTTCAAATTTCTCTGGATGACCACCAAAGGAAAACTTATCTTTCAGATGGTTGAAGAAGACCTTATTCTGCCTTCTTTATTTCTAGGACAGACACTGTAGTCAGACATCTCTCTAATCAACCCCTCCATAAAACTATCATTAGGAAATACATCAGAGAGCTCCCCTTCAATCATAAGAAAATCCAGCTGCAATCTCCTCAGGCATTTTAAGGTATGGGTCTTCAGTGAGATATTTTTCTTCCTTCTTTATGGTTGAAAGTTAGAAAAGCTGTTGCCTACATACACAGAGGTTTCTCCAAGCAGTCAGATCATATTCCAGTTTGGTGAGAAAGACTTTGATTAAGCCACGTTTCTCTTCACCTGCTGTGACAGGCCCAGGAAGAAGATATCTGCCTTGCTAGAATGATTAACTGGCTGTGAGAAGGAGCTCTAGTATTAGCACAGAGCTGGCTTCTCTGTACTAGGTTCTCAGATCAAAGAAAGAAAAGATATGGGAAACTGACCCCAAAGAGAAAAAAGTCAGAAAGTTCATATGTTTTCGCAGTGATCTTTCTAGCACTCAGAAACACACATTCACCTACACAATGCTCCCACACTCCCCATCTACATACAGGTTTGATATTAAATGCAATACAAAAGTTGCAAGTTCTCCAAAATGAGATATGCTTTTAAAAACTGGTTGCAAAAAAACGGCACCTATTTTTTCCATGATACAAAAATCACCCTGACATATAAGTTGGCAGATGGTACGCTTACTGTTAAAGGAAAATTAAACAGGACAAGATGAGCAAACAGAAGTTTATTTTATTCTGATACTATCACTAGCAATATGAGAGAAAGCACAGACCACTTCTGAATGCTCAACTCCACTGAAACAAATGGTGGAGTGGTTTTTAAGGACAGGGGTGAACTAAGGGAAAAGTACTGGAGAATATTCATGGGGAGGCCAATCAGTGGAATGTGTCCAGTGCATTGAATTATTCCTGAGTTTGCAAATGTTTTTCTCTGTGACTAGGTCATCTGTGTTTGCTAATTGTTACCTATAGAAGTTAGGGTCCTACCCTCCCACAAAGATTGGGCAATAGGAACACCATCCCCAGTTATTTCTAATAGATCATTCCCAGGTTCTTGACAAAGACCTTTCCTGGATTGTAAACTTGCAAGACGCTGGGAGAAGATTTACATATCAATGGGACACAGAAAGTATTTACAATTGCACGTTTTCTAAAATATGGAATTTCTGCTCTAGGAAATAGAAGTCAAAGACCTACAGTTAGGAGAAAACCTTTCTGAAGTTTAGTCAAGCAGAAAGGAATCTTAAAGCAGTGGTGCTCATTACCCATTTCCAGCTGTTCCTCAAGGAGCCCTCTCTGCCAGTGTGTCCACTTTTTTCAGCAAGATAGAAAACATTTAGAGGTTCCAGTTTAGGTCACACTCCCTTACTATTTTCCCACTGTCCCACAAGTTGTGTCAGCTTACCTTAACACCCTTTACCTCTCTACATTCTGAAACCTTTTAACTTTCTTTTGTGAATATCATCGTCGGTTCAGTATTACAATATTTAGCACAATTTATAAACATTTTTTCTAGCCTATTAAAAAAACAAAAAACAAAACCTGTGGATGCCAGACTACATCTGGCCACATGGATAAGACCTGGAAATCTCAGTAGCATCAGAAATAAAAGTATCTAATTTTTACAGGGCATATTTTAAGAATCATTGTTTGTAACTTTAAATATAATTAGTGGCCGGGCACGGTGGGTCACGCCTGTAATCCCAGCACTTTGAAAGACCGCGGGAGGTGGGTGAATCACAAGGTCAGGAGATCGAGACCATCCTGGCCAACATGGTGAAACCCCATCTCTACTAAAAATACAAAAATTAGCTGGGCATGGTGGTGAATGCCTGTAATCCCAGCTACTCAGGAGTCTGAGGCAGAAGAATCGCTTGAACCAGGGAGTCAGAGGTTGCAGTGAGCAGAGATCATGCCACTGCACTCCAGCCTGGTGACAGAGTGAGACTCCATCTCAAAAAAAATATATATATATATACACACACACACACATGCAAATACATATATACACATAAATATATAAATATAAATATATGTATAATTAGTTAGCCAAGGTAGTATTAAGTTTGCCAAACGCAAAAACAAAATCATTGACACCAGCAATTAAGTTTTAGATTTGAATTTGGTTTTACTGGGAAAACAGATATTTCAGGTTTCAGGTTCAGTCAATCAATCTATAGATAGATTGATATAGATCTATGTCTATATATATACATAGAGGGATAGACAGAGAGAGAATTGCTGCATGTGTCAGGCACAATGGTAGATTCTTTCACACAGAATCACATATATTTCATGATTTCTTTTGTTTCCTTTTCCCTTCCTCACCTTCTGTGGTCCCTTTCAGAGTATTCAAGTCTTTCCCCAATCCAGGTTTTGATGGTTTATATATATTTAGGGGTAAATTTAAATTAAATGCACGCTTTTATTAGAGGCACTTTCATAAAATCCTTTTGTCTGAGCACTAGAAAACAATACCCACTATTCAACCAAAAATAGTTGCAAATAAATCAATAATGGTCCTCCCAGAACACACCCCGTGAGTACCTTCTCCTCACTCCCCTATACTCCCAAGTTTAACTTAACTTTCTTAGCTTAGCTTCAGGGACATTTCTAGAGGTTAGTTTCTTTTGATTCCTTAAGGTTACATTGATATCATAACCCAACCCTAGACAGCTGACTCCTGAGAGCTCGGGGTCTTGAGGGGGACTGAAATCCATCCATGGGCTGACAGTGCTTTCTGTTCCACACCATGTTGGCCATCTGAGTGCTAATCTTCATTGAATCCCAGCCCTTTGTTGCAAAACCTCTGTGTTGCTGAGGGCAGCCTGGTGAAGGCATGGCCACCTAGGACAAAACTGAAGCAAACTTCTCTCGGGGAGTGGAGGAGTTATGATCATTCAAGGGCCAGTGGAAAGTTTGGGCCATCCTGATACTCATTTGAAAGAGTTTCAAGGGGCTACAAATCAGGAGACATTTTAAGAGAACTTCAAAACTCTAAGTCATTTTTTGACACAGTTTGGCTAAAAATAACTAGTGAAAACTTAAGTGTCAGACTTTGGGAATTTATCGTTGACTCGAAAATAGTTAAATGTCTCAAAATTGACAAGACTGTCAAGGGAAGAGACACAGAAAAATACATTGTGAGGAAGCCATTTCTCCATAGGCCCTGTTTGAATGAAAATAGCTTTCACTAAATCATTTATCAGTACTGTTCTTTCCTCTTAAAGAGCTAGCAGGAGGCTCAGGAAAAAAAAAACAAAACTGTTAATTGGGTATCAGTAGGTTTTAGATTTTCAATTCAGTTCAGTGTTTTTTGGGGTTTTTTTTTTTTTTGAGACACAGTCTTACTCTGTCACCCAGACTGGAGTACAGTGTTGCGATCTCGGCCCACTGCAACCTCTGCCTCCCAGGTTCAAATGGTTCTCCTGCCTCAGCCTCCCGAGCAGCTGTGATTACAGGCACCTGCCACTATACCCAGCTAATTTTTTGTATTTTTAGTAGAGACAGGGTTTCATCATGTTGGCCAGGCTGGCCTTGAACTGCTGACCTCATGATTTGCCTGCCTCAGCTTCCCAAAGTGCTCAGATTACAGGCATGAGCCACTGCACCTGGCCTCAGTTCAGTGTTTTTGAATGCCTACCATGGGAGAGCATTGTGCTAAGGAATACATGAGGAACAAAACACAATCCTTCCTGCATAAGCTCTAACACAATGAATAAAAACAGGATTCTAATATACATAGTGAAAAACAGAAAGGATTAAAAGGCATGAACGTGGCAATCAAGTGGCATGGGGCTCAGAAAATTAAGAGACCTTGGGAGTAAGAAAAGCCTTACGAAGAAACAGGACATTTAAGTTAGACTTTAAGGAAAATCCTGGGGTCTGATTCATAGAGAGCACACCTGGAATTTCCTCAGGGAGTCAGAAGCGTCCCTAAAGCCATGTCAAGAGTCCACCTTGAACACTTAGTTCAAACACAATTAACCTGAGGAGACATACAGACTAACTGGGGAGGCATTCATGAATTAGCCATCTGTCACAAACTGTTACGGTCCACAGAATTGTTGTTAAAACAGCAATGACAGAAACAGAATTTGGGTACTGAAGGAACACTCACCAAGATCTTTTTGGGCCATACATCATTTTTGCAGCTATTCTTCAAAAATTTCCAAAAGGAAAATTCACTGTTTAAAAATTGCATAGAGTACAGTACTTGGAATGCACTGGAAGGTCTGCTCAATGGAGCCATAAAAAACTCATGGACCATGATCTAGATGGCGAGGTCATGGGTCATAGACCACAGTCTGTGGGCCAAATCTGTCTAAGACTTATTTTGGTAGACTAAGCTAAAAATGGTTTAGACATTGTTCAAATGTTGTTAAAAATAAAAATTAAAACAAAAACAAACCAGAGAATGCATGATGGTAAGATTATTTGTGGCCATCAAAGGCTAAAATATTTACTGTCTGACCCTGGCCCTTGACAGAAAACATTTGCTGACCCTGTCTGGATATGAATACCTAAGGTTTGATACTGGAGAGATCTCCAGTGATTTTGTGTTCACACACTAGTGTTAAGATATTTAAAACAAGTAGTGCTAAATGCTCTCAAATGCATTTCTGCGTGGTCATAACTGAACAAACACATCCAAATGGGACAGATGGAAACACTGAGGCAGAGAAAGAAAAGGATAAGAATGTGCAATAAAAGCCAGATCTCCAAACCTAAATTCTTTTCTTCTAACATCTAGATGAGGCATACTGATGATAGGTGGTTTGTTTAACAAGCATTTATTACGACCATATATGTTTGTGTATTTGGAGAGAGACTCAGTATTGTCTTAAGGGATATAATACAGAGAACAGTAGCCCCTTTGAAACGTGTAATCTACATGAACAAACCCCAGAAAACTACAAGCACAGGACAACAACAGAGAACAGGTTTGAAAGGGAAAAGGGAACAAAAAGTCAGAGAGTGGTTACTGCCAGACGGACCACACAGTGCCAGCTCACTGAAGGGCAACGAACTTGAGCTATGTTAAGCAAAATCATGTTACATATTAGGAGAAGAAAAAGATTTCCAAAATCAGGAAACAAGAACAAGAGGCAGATATTAAGTGGGGAAAAATCAAAAACCAATTTTGGAAGTAGCAAGAGGTAAACAAATTGTAGAAAGTCAAGCGGCCCTATACAGGGCAGGTCAAAAGGAAACCTTTGGGGAAGCTTTTTAAATAGTTTGGAAAGTTGTTGTTGTTGTTTTTAATTCAAACTTGATTTCTAGTCATTAATGCTGCTAATCACAGTAGTAGTAATGTGAGGTGAAGTGTGGTACTAAGGATGTCTATTAACTCATGTAATCTCATAGTATTCCTGTAAGGTACAAAATATGAAATGTTAACAACATCTCTTTACAGACGAGACCCTGATGATCAGATAGGGGAAGTAAATTCAAGGGACAAATGCAGATCTTACCTCTAAAGTGAGTGCTCTTAGCTACTCTGCTATAATATCTCTTGTTCAAAGGGGATCTGGCAGTATATGACAAAAATAGAGTAGAAACAGCAAGTCTTACAAGGAAAAAAATATTGCCAACAACAGTTTTTGGGCCTTTTATTCAAGCTCACAGTGCATGCCTGGAAAGGGAGTTGGTGATGAGCATCCATTCTGAGGGTCAGGCTTGATGCCTATGAGGAAATTGAATTGTAATCCTAACCAAGTAATAGAAGAAAAAACTTAATAAACCTCTTATTACAAAATTAGACACTTATAAAAGCCACAGACATTTTGTTTCCCCAAATAAAAAAAGGCAGAAAATGATGCATGTGTGGAATTCTGTATTTCAGTGTGTCAGTCATCATTCTGATCCCTGCCATATGCATTTATTTGTATCCTTTGCCTTTATTTCTCACACATAAAAGGAATATTTGATGAAACATATAAAATGCAACTATCAGTCAAGCCTTTAGACAAATATTTTAGTACCAGAATGTTTAGAGCATGTGTTTTGATGTTTCTAAATTACCATATGCTTTTATTGTAAACAGGAACTGCTTCATTTGTAGAATAGCAATGATACATTATGTTGACTGTTCCTGACATTGTACTGAGTCTGAAACTTATAGAGAAAACATCACCCCTGTAATATTCCCAACCTTGACTACCCTGTTTCAAAGATGTAAGCTGTTTGCATTTTACCACCTTCTGTTACTGTACAGTCTTTCTCAAATACATTTCAATTACCATCGGGAAAAATAAAAAAAGTAAATAATTTGTTCCTTTCTATGAATACTGAGTACAAAAGTAAAAAAAAAAAAATCTTTCCCATTTTGCTAAACGGCACAGAAAAATATTGCTGGGATCATAAATGTGTAACATTCCTAGTTTTTAACTGAGAGTGCAAACCATCTTACTTTAAAAGCTTGAAAACAATCCTTCACGCAACTGAATCTTGGCTGCGGTTGTGTGGGATGATGCAGCAAAGGCTGTAATGAACGACTCCGACATCCCAGAACTGTATATGCCTGACAGAGCAATGTATACAAACCCGTTCTTGGCTTTTATTGGGCTGCACCAAGTGTACAATTCTCCAGTGAGCCCAGGAGTCAGAAACTGTCAATTACAAAGAAATGGTTGGCAGACTGAATGAATATTTGTGTGTAATTATCACAGCATCCACCAGCAGCAAAGACTCCGGCATAGTGCACATAAATGTTAGTGTCCTTTCCCTGAATAAAACACCCATCTTCACACCGCATGATATCAATGCCTAGCAGAGGTGACGAGGCAGGGTGCAGGCAATTTATTTTGCCAGCCACATGTGACCCAAGATGTTACTCATCACTGAACAACAACTGCTTTTGCCAAAAGCATTATTTTCAAAAATTTAAGACAATCCCAGCTTTCTTTTGGTCATCCTAAAGCCCCTTTCTCCTCTAGCTTTATAGTCCAAAAGAAATATAATCAGGGCATGCTTTTAAACAGTTGTGAGCTGTCAAGCCATGAGCTCTCCTAGAGTCACTTTTCCTCATGGACAAAAATGGAGAAGTTGATAGATATCCTGGCTCAGATATTTATAATGTTGTTACACTGATGTTTTCTTTCAGTAAAACCTTCAGAGTGGTAGCTCCCAAACTTGATCGCTTTGTGAATGCATTGTAGGTGGCACCAGCAATTCAACTGCTTTGTATCAACTCCTTCCATTGTTGAAAGAAGAGAGCAAAAAGAGTATTATCACCTTTCCTGCAGTGATGAGGTTCTTTGCTGAGCTACAATCCTTCTAAAACAGCATCTTTTCACCTTTTTATGAAGTCAGGTGCTCCTTCGAAAATCTAAAAAAGAGCTATATGCTCTTGCCAGAAAAAAAATTTAAGAAATATAATAATATGCATGTGTGCACACACACATAGCCCGACCTAAACAAGCCAACTTCATTGGCATGTGACTTATGCAGTTGCAGGGTCTCTTGCTCGGAAGGTAGCCATGCTTGTTTTAATACTCTGCTGTTGCTACCTTGAAATTCTTAATAATTTTAACTTTGAACTTGTGTTTTGTAAGAGAAATCAGTGGAATAGTGGAGCACGAGCAGAGGAAAAATGTGAAATATGCATGTCCCTAGTCCTTGCCACTCCATTCACATACAGTATTCACAACGTTTCAGGATCACAGAACTCCAGTGGACCCACAACGTATGAGAGTTCAGCAAGTCTGAAACCAAGTACAAGGTAAACTTTCTTTTTCAGAAAAGTCTCTAAGTTTGTAAACTAAAGTTTTACCCCCGTAAGATGAGATTCTGATCTGGAAACTAGACCCAAAGGCAAGCTCTCTATTGTGTTCATCTCTTCTGACCCTGGACATGGAGTAGGAGAGGCAGGGTTCCTGTTGGACAGCGAGGGACAAGATAGTCTAGCCCCCCACTGGGCAGTGTCTGGCCCTTGACCCAGGCCAGCTCTTCATTCCCATAATCCCTGCGTACCCAGCTGGAGACAGCAGTGACAACGGCAGAGGTGACAGGGCAGCTGTTACATCAATTACACAGTAAGCAGGGCACCAACAGCCCTAAGAGGGCACTCTTTCAATTCAAACTAGAACTTTCTTCAAACCCAGGAAAAAAATAGTGTTCTAAGAAATGCAGCCAAAGAACTCTATCGTATCCTCTCATTACTGTTACTTCCCCATATTAGCGGACCACCTACATTGAAAATGATGGCATAGAAGAAAAAGCAAAGATACGGCATTCCACAGGTTTTTGGCCTTGAAATCCTCTTTACATATTAGAAAGCCACAGGTAGTGAGTGTTCATAGGACCAAGAAGTGATATGACCAAGTGTGTTCATAGGACCAAGAAGTGATAGGACCAAGAAGTGATAGGACCAAGAAGTGTACCAAGAAGTGATATGAAACCAGCTGAGTTAGTTTTATGCAGTGCTTCCATTGTTTTGGTGAGAACAAAATACATATGCACAAAAGAAACAGAAATTGTGTAAATGTAGTGATTCCACCTACAGGCTAAATGCATTTATATTTGCATTTTAAATGGCATCACAGAATATAAATATGAACAGCAAAATCCATACTAATAATTTTAAATGTTTTCCTTTTATACTTAGAAATTTAAAATGGCAGTCAAAAGATAAACCATGGAAGAAAGGAAAAAACTTTGTATTTTAGCATCTTAAAGATACTACAGATTATAAGAGGGCACCCTTTCCCTGTTTGAACACAAGACCCCATATTTTCACTTTGCCCCAAAACCTAGAAATCATGTAGCCAGCCCTGTTCCTACAAATATTTTGCATACAATTTCACGAGAATCCCAGATCCTTATAAGGTGACAAGTTAAGAGGAGATGTGTGTGTGTGTGCATGTGTTCGTGCGTGTGTGTGTAATTTTTATATCATTAAATCTGAATACTTCAGATATGATGAAATGTCTATATTTCATATTTATTTTATAAATAATAATATATTTTTCATATATATTTTCTAAATAAAAGAGACTCGGGGGTCAGCCAGGTATTCTTAATAGAGGAATACCTACATATAGAGCAATCACTGATAATGTCAAAATTCAAAAGATTCTGCTACTGAGTTCACTCCTTTCTCTAATTCTCTTATTGTATCAACACCTGAAAGAGCTCTTAAAGTAACCTGTGACAAGACAGCTTTACTCATTTTTTGAAAGAATAATTTTATAAGATAATCAGTAACAAAGAGAAAATGAATTTAAAGACTTCTATGCTAATAAACTGAGACTGTTCTTTAATTACCCGGAGCTCTCAAAACAATAATTGTCTATGCTCCAGTGTTCTACATTGTTTTTAATGAATACACATCAAGAAAACATTATATGTATCTAACTGATTCCATAAAGTAAATTCCATTTATGTGTCTAAATACTTTCTGGTGCTTATCTAAAATTAATCTCTAATAGAATTTAGAGCCTTTAAATTATTTTCGTTCTCAGAAACCTATGAAGTACTCATCAATCATGTTCCCACAAATTGACCAAAGAAGAGGGAAGGGAACTTAGGCTGCAATTTCGAGAAGTAGCACACACACCAGGCAGAATCGCACCATTTTTTCTTGCCTGATGTTAATTTTTGGATAGCAGAAATCCAACTAGGGAAGGTAGAAAAATTATTTGGCTCTTGATGCCTATAAGATCCTACATATTTAAACTCACTTTTATGCCATGTAACAATGGCATTCTTTTGATATATGGATGGCCTAAATTTTATGCCCAAGCCAACCTGACTAAGTGAAAAATGAACTAAGATCAAAAGCCCTGGGTTTCAGTACAATTTCTGACACTAAGTTCATGGCCCATTTTAGGTTAGCTGGCCCACCTTCATTGCTTCCTCTCTAAAGGAAGAAGAATGACATGTGTCCTACAGCTTTTATATTGCTAGTAAGAATTAAGGCAATGTTTGAAGACCTCTGAAGGTACAACCATAAGTCATACAATAATTTGTATAGCTTTTTAAAATATTATTTCACAGACTTATTTTTCAACTGCTATTTGGCTTCTTTCAGTCAACTTCAAAATATTTCCCCAGGCACATGTTTCAAGTGTTGAACTAAGCACTAATATCCCTAACACACAGGTTAATTGGTATATGCTTGGACACACTGTTGACAAATAATTTGCTATTTCCCATAAACAGATATGAATGGGATTGAGCATAAACATGATATTATGTATTTGAATAGGTGAAAGCTTATCGTGTTTAAAATCCACTTCTCTGGAATTGAATAAAGGCTATTAAGACTATTTCACAAATATGTTTTGTGTTCAGAGAGGTTTATGGTAGGTTTTGCATTCAGATTCCTTCTCAAACACTAGGATTAAAGACAGCAGTAAAGAAAAGCCATCAGATTTCAGGAAAAAAAGGCATTCAGACAGAACCGCTAGGCTCTGTAGGGGTCTCATGTTTTCAACTGTACATCCTGAGTCAAGATAAAAAGCAGCTTCATTCCAAATAGATATAGGCAATCCAATGTTGCACAAAAAGATACCAGGACTACAGTAGGCTGTGTCACTTTTTTGAACCTATATTTTGTGTTTCAAGACTAATGTCACATTACCAATCCAACACTGATATTAGTACATCAGAAGTAGAAGTTTGCTATGTGAAGAAATTGTGCATTTTGTTGACTTTACAGCCACTTAAGGGTTTTACCATAATTCAATGGCCTGCCCCTAAATTTCTCTATCATCTGAGCATTTGAGAAATAGGTTTCCTAACTCTGCCATAGACCTACTGAATCAAAGTCTTCAGAAGCGGGGTCCAGGAATCTACATATTGAAAGCTCCAGTGAATTTCTAAAATCCTGCCAGTTTGAGAACCACTAAGTTCACAGTTCTGAATGTAAAGCATGACGACGGTATAGTCAATGTACACCCACGGCCTTCCTGCTGTTGGTGGGTAGTTGCTTATTTTAATTGGTTGCCTGTTTTTGTTGAAAACTAACACCTCTTGGTGAACTAGAGGGTTAGATGTTACCGATGGGTGTTTTAATTCATTTTGATACAACGAGCTTTAATACAGTACATTGGTTCTCAGATTTTAATATGCATTAGAATCATCTGGGGTTTTATTAAAATGCAGATTCCTGGGCCCCATCTGTTAATATAACTCAGTAAGTCATATGTAGGAAGATGAAATTAACATTTTTAATAGCACCCTAGATGCTTTGAAGAGCCAGTTGAAGCAATGCTGCTGTAGTAAGTGCAGTGTGTTCTAAGATCCTACCTTGCATTTGTGCTTTATGAAGAATCCTAATATTCATGCTCTTATTTAATCTTTACATGTTGGGAGGTAAGATAGGTATCAGTACTCCTACATGGCAGATGAAGTTCAAAAATGTGGCAAATATTAAACACCAGATCCACTAATCAAAACTCATACCACATCCAATGCTCCTCCCAGAAATGAAAATAAATACCAAAAAATTATAATGTGCTGACCAAATCTTAAATCAGACATTTACCTGTCTAATGATCTTCAGAAATTACTTTCAAGGAAAATCTAAAGGAAAGTTGAACAGGTTGGTTGAGTGTCTGAAACAAAATCCAAATCTAAATTCTCTCTCTCAATTCAACAAATAATTTTAGGGAATCTATTTTATACTAGATACCATGGTAAATATTAATAAAATTCCAAAATGGAATTTATCAAAAAAACAAATGTTAACCAATTATTAAAAGTATGAGGAGTACTGAAAAATATTGGGAGAGGTGTTACGGACTGAATATTTGTGTCTCCCAAAAAGTCAAAAGTTGAAACCTGTATTAGTCCGTTTTCATTTTTCTGATAAAGACATACCCAAGACTGGGCAATTTACAAAAAAAAAAAAAAAAAAAAAAAAAAGAAGAGATTTATTGGACTTACCATTCCACATGGCTGGGGAGGCCTCACAATCATGGTGGAAGGCAAGGAGGAGAAAGTCACATATTACATGGATGGCAGCAGAGAAAAAGAGAGCTTGTGCAGGGAAACTCCCATTTTTAAAAACCATCAGATCTTGTGAAACCAATTCGCTATCACGAGAACAGCATGAGAAAGACCTGCCCCATGATTCACTCATCTCCCACTGGGTCCCTTCCCACAATATGTGGGAATTATGGGAGCTACAAAATGAGATTTGGGTAGGGACACAGAGTCAGCCAAACCATATAAAAGCCTAATCTTCATGATGGCACTATTTGGAAGTGGCACCTCTAAGAAAATAAAGTTAAATGAGGTCATAAGGATGAGGGTCTCATCCAATAGGATCAGTGACCTTAGAAGAGATACCAGAGTTCTCTCCCTCCTATGCATGCAATGAGAAAGGCCACGTGAGGACATGCAAAGATAGTGACTATCTACACGCCAGGAAGAGAGGCCTGTTCAGAAACTGAATTTGCCAGCACCTTGATCATGGACTTCTACTGTCCAGAACAATGAAAAAATTAATTTCGGTTGTTTAAACCATCCAGTCTGTGGTGTTTTTTTATACAGAGGATATGAATAATACAGGAGGGAAGGCCTAGACACTAGGGGCTATGGTTGAATTTAGTAGCGTGTGGTGTTGGGCCTAAAAGTACGACCCAATATTATGTGCTGCCTTGACATCTGGAATAACCAGAAAGACCTCAAATGGCCTAACTGCAAGTTCCATTCCCCGCTCTACTCCCATAGATAAGATCCTGCAGCAAAACAGCCCGACTTATCCAGAGACTAGGTATAAATCCTACTTATTCCACAGTAGTGGCCTTCAGTTCCTTTCTAGCCCATGGAATTATTCAAACAATCCAATCACACCCTCCAATGGGAACTAGAGGTCACTCCAACCTCTTGATACTACAAAGCCTGCTTCCTGTAGCCCGCGCTTATTCACTATGTTCCCAAGCACAACCCCATGTGGCCCTGCAAGGCCTGTGACATTCTCCTCCCTCAAGTTGTCAGTATGTGGAATTAATAAACTGTTGTCATGTCACCGCTCCAGTATCGGGTACTGCATGATCAGCTATCTCCATAGTTACAGAATAGGAATTCCTTCCTCACCAATAGGGTGAAAAGGAAAAGATTAAAACACATTGATAGGGCTGGATCTACCTACCACTGATATCAAAAGATTCAATTTAATAGAACAATCTTTTATCATTGCTTTAATTACAATATTTTTTGAAAATGCCATTGAAAATCATATTCCCCAGCGAGATTTTTAGAGCAGGGGGCCTGAACCAGTAGAGGTGGACCTCTTTTCACACATTAAAGGAGGTCTTCCAAGTAAGTTACGTTAAAATTGGGCAATGTCACGCGTTACTTTCATTTCCAAGTGATTTTGGCTAACCCATTTGCCATATATTTCTCTGTCAATTTTTAATCCATTTGACTCTAAAAAAATAGCTCATAATCTGTAAACAAGGATGGATAAATACCAGAAAATCTCCGTAAGGAAGAAAACTGTGTAGCAAATAATTTAAAGACATCATTTACAATGCACAGAGTCTCCTACTACATCATGTTTTGAAGGACAATGCTTTTGCATTTTTAATTTCCTTAAAGAAAAGCACATCTTTGCAGCATTTCTCTTATTTCCCCACCTACGTAGCCCACGAGCTGCTCAAAACTGTCACATTCAAGTGCCACGAGCAAGGCCTGAATGAGAAAGGCTTTGTAATTCAGCCTCTGTGATCTTTTATATAAATATTGCTTTGAGTTGGACAGTAGAAAAGCCCAGGATAGCAATATAATGCTAACTTGACAGACACTTTACAACTACTGCCAATATCATACTATATCAGAATCTTGCTTAAGCATGAAAGAAGAATGTTCCAGAAATCACTTAAGGTGGTAAACTCATCCCCGAAGACATTTAGAGTTGATTTCTCAGCTAAGTATTTCTCCACCTTTTTCATTATGCCTCCTGAAAATAAGAATGCAGATAAGGGACCATTCTACATAGAAATGCTCCTCAACAGAAAGTTGTGGTTTGGGCTCTGGGCTCTTGATATCTCACTGGCTTGAGATTTCTGCTGCACCCCTTACTAGCTGCAAGACCTTCAGCAAGTTTATGTTTGTCTCTGTACCTCAGCTTCTCCTTAAATAGAAACAATTTCAGTACCTTGGTATGGAAAAGGAATGAATCTGTGAATATATGCTAGGCCCATAGAACTGTACTTGGTTTACAGTAAATGTTCAATAAATATTAGCCACTTTTATTACAATCTTTTTAGATTTTACTCCCCTCCAAACTGTGAGACATTTTTGCTTACAATAAAATCATCCATTTATTGCTGAACAGGACCTTCAAGATGATTTAATTCACCTCTTCTTTCCTTCTATTTTATGGTTCAGGAAACTGAAAATCAGATAGTATCACCTGCCCAAAGTCTTGGTAGAGTCAAAAACAGAACTCAGGACTCTGGACTCCCAGAATTTTAAGAGGAGAAATGCCCTTTCAAAAAGAACTCTCAGAGGTCTCATTTAATTGTGACCCAGATATCAGCCTTATGCAACCTGTCTTAGAGGAAATCTCAAGCTCAAATTTATTTTCTACTTCAATTTTCCTTTAAGTCAGATGGATTCTTTTTTTTTTTCACTAATCCTTTAATGAGAAAAACCTGAGTTGTACATACCACAAAGACCTTCAAGTTTCAATACCAACTCCAGTGACCAAACAATTGAACACAACCTGAAGCATCATTTTTAATGTGGAAAGTTTCAAAAACTTAACTCACAAAAACATCCCTATAGAGGTGTCATGAACATATGATGGAGAAAAGACAATCTCCTCAATAAATGGTGCTGAAAAAACTGAGTATCCATATGCAGAAGAATAAAACTAGATCCCTATCTCTCAACATATACAAAAATCAAATCAAAATGGATTAAAAACTCAAATCTAAGACCTCAAACTATGAAACAACTAAAAAAATACTGAGAAAATTCTCCAGAACATTGTCTAGGCAAAGATTTCTTGAGCAATATTTGAAAGCACAGGCAACCAAAGCAAAAATGGACAAATGGGATCACATCAAGTTAAAAACATTCTGCACAGTAAAGGAAACAGTGAAAAGACAACCCACAGAATGGGAGAAGGTATTTGCAAACTATTCATCTGACAAAGGATGAATAACCAGAATATATAGGAAGCTCAAACAACTCTATAGGAAAAAAAATCTAATAATCCAGTAAAAAAAAAATGGGCAAAAGATCTGAATAGACATTTCTCAAAAAAAAAAAGACATACAAATGGCAAACAGGTATATGAAAAGGTGTTCAATATCATTGATCATCAGGGAAATGCAAATCAAAACTACAATGAGATATAATCTCACCCCAGTTAAAATGGCCTCCATCCAAAAGACAGGCAATAATGAATGCTAGTGAGGATGCGGAGAGAGATGAACTCTCATACACCATTGGTAGGGATGTAAATTAGTATAGCTGCTGCAGAGAATAGTATGGAGGTTCTACAAAATATCTGATAGAATTACCATATGATCCAACAATTCCACTACCAGGTATTTATGCAAAGGAAATCAAATCAGCATGTTGAAGAGATATGTGCATCCGCATGTTTATTACAGCACTATTCACAATAGCTAACATTTGAAAACAAGCTAAGTGTCCATCAATAGACAAACAGATAAAGATAATGTGGTACATATAGATGATAGAGTGCTATTCAACCATACAAAAGAATGAGATCTTGTCATTTTCAACAACTTGGATACAACTGTAAGATATGTTAAGTGAAGTAAGCCAGGCAAAGAAAGACAAACTTCACATATTCTCACTCATTTGTGGGATCTAAAAATAAAAACAATTGAACTCATGGAGATAGACAGTAGAAGGATGGTTACCAGAGGCTGGGAAGGATAATGGACAGTGAGTGGAACAGGGATGGTTAATGGGTACAAAAATATAGTTAGGTAGAATGAGTAAGATCTAGTATTTGGTAGCACAATAGGGTGCTACAGTCAACAATAATTTATTGTACATTTCAAAATAACTAAAAGAGTGTCATTGGAACATTTGTAACACAAAGAAATGATCAATGTTTTAGAGAATAGAGACCCTATTTACCCTGATATGATTATTTCACATTGCATGCCTGTATCAAAATATCTTATCACCCCATAAATATATATACTATGTACCCATAAAAATTAAAAATAAAAAAACAAAACTTAAAAAAAAATTAAGTAAATGAAATAGCAGAACAAATATTAGTATTCTCGACAGGTGTGGCCTCACTACAGAGCATTAGGGCATTTTCAGATTGGTGCCGTCAGGGCCTCTCTTGCTTATGTTACCTAGCCCTGTAGAGAAAGGTATCTAAGAAATTGATCTCTGTATGGGAAGACTGAAGTTTTGCTCTTGGGTAGTAAGGACAAGAAGTTCCCAATCTCAAGCTTTGTATAAAGAAAATCACTGCCAGATCGCGCCACTGCACTCCAGCCTGGGCGACAGAGCGAGACTCCGTCTCAAAAAAAAAAAAAAAAAAAAGAAAAGAAAACCACTGCCAATATTAAATCTAGTTTAGATCTAGTTGAGAAAATTTATAGGTGATTTTTCCTTCCTACATCTGTAATGTAAAATTGGAATTTTCATATACATTTACACTTGGATTTTCAAAAGCTATTTCAGATTTGAATCAGAATACAGTAGTAACATCTGTACTCATGTGCTACTTTTGCAGGAGGAATGTAGCGGGCAGGGAAGAAAGGGATGCCCTGACATATAAAGGTACGGAAATGGAAATTGTCCATGTTCTTATAGGTGCCTGTCACAACGTTTAAATGATGAACATTTGAGCCAAAGTATTAAGTTTTGATACAAAGTAGGCAGCAGCAATGTAATTCTAATTTCTTTTAACCAAAATGTAATTTCATGTTTAGCCTATTTAGTTTTAAATACTTGACAGTAGAATGGGCTATGACATTTATCCCATAAATACTTATTTACCGCTTCCTAAGTTCAATTTAGTTTGACTCTGTCTGTAATAGGAAGGTGAAAAAATATGGTCTCTGTTCTTACATATTAGGTGGCTGATACTACTTACCATAAAAAGTGCGAAGTGTTATAAGACTAAGAGAAAAGACCACTTTCATAAAATGATAAGGTCTGTGAAAAAGGTAATCATATTTCCCTAATATTGGAAGGTAAGTCATTTTGCAACTTCATATTCTAACCAAGTAAATACTTTAAAAGGCGGCATTAAAAGATACTGCCCATATGCCCTAATTTAAATGACATCATGGAATACTTACAGCAAAGTTTCTAAAGCTTCACAGTAATTTTTTCAAGTCATCTAAGTCCATAACAAATGAGTATGGAATCTCCACAGATTTTTCTGCACATAATGAATTTTGATAATATGGTAAAGGTCAGAAACTCAAATAAGATGATCATGAGTCTCATTAATTCCAAACAATATGAAATATGCTATTTAATATCCTTTTTCTCTTCTGTGTGCCCTTTCCTTAATTTTTAAAGCAAACAATTAATCCTCTGCTTTGCACCAGCATGTTTCGATTAATAAGGATTTTATAACTTATGAAACAATCCAATAGCTCACTGTATTATATAATGGAATAGTCAGCATAGAGGATTCTGGAAGATTTCATTTGAAACTTTTCACATAATGAAAAGTCGTTCTTTACTCTCCCTACAGATCTAGCTTGTAGATTATTCTGTGGCTATTTCCCAAGGAAATAAATATATTAATTTCTGAGAATAAATCATATAAATTTTAAAAGAAAGCCCCTGGAAGCACATCTATTCTTATTTTGTAAAATGCTGATGTCATCTTAACATGGGAAAACAAAAAGGTGCCCTTAACAACCGGAAAAAATAGCAGTATTAAGATTTTGAAAATACAGTTGTTAGGGAGAAAATAATTTCTAGTATTGCAAGTTCTTCATTTATTCAATACAATGTCATTTGAAAAGACTTCACACCTATATAATCTTTCAAGAAGGACATTACATTGAATATACGACGAAAACCTTAATTAAAGCAACATTTTCTGTGTCTCTTTCTTCTCCAGCTCCATAAGAGGATTGTATCTTTAGCTAACAGTCTTTTGCTTTCAGTTCTATTATCTTGCTTTTTATAACAGATTTTGAGCTAATGCTACACCAAGTAAGATCAGTAACAGTCTTAGTCTCTCAAACCTTGAAAAAATACACATAAAAGCCCCCAACTACTATCTTTTAATTTTTCTTATTATTAAATGTGCATCTTCATGTTGATTCATCTTCAAGAGGATATGAGAACTCAACAGCTAACGGTCAAGTGGAAAAATGGGAAAGAAATCAAAGCAGCAGTTAAATAGTAGGAAAAGACTATAAAGAAAGTACAGAAGATGTGCTAGATGGAGGATCACAGCCAATACAGAGAAGGGGCGAAGTCACATGCACTCAGGAAAACAGTTATTACGACTCATTCCATCATCAGTCTCAGCAGAGAAAAAGAATGAGGTTAAGAAGTCTTACTACAACTATCTCTCAGAACTCCCAGTCATCAGTCCTGGGTTCTAGCCAAGTTGGCCTCACTACCACCTGTCCCCACTTGTGCTGTGTTCACCTCTATGGTTTTCTTTGCCTTCTCTCTTTCTAGAGGACCTTCCTCCTCACTCTTCACTGGCTAGCCACATCTTATCCTTCAAGTAATCAAGTGCCAATTATACCTTCTCAAGAAAACATGCTTCATCACAGCTGCTGGAAGTGATCTTTCCTCCGATGAGCCCCTGAAGCTCTTAAATCTAGCCCCCAAATCTGTCACATGCTTACCTCCCAAAGAAAACCTGCATGCACCACCTTGTTCCTCCTTTTCTTTGTAATTCCTATCACTCACCAAGATTCCCTTATCAGGGGACATGGAATTTGAGATGGGCCCCAAGTGTTGGCTGGATTTTATACATATGATGAAAGACATGGAAGAAAATTCCAAGTCAACATAAAAAGTTCAACCAAGAACTGTGACCTAAGACTGGGCAGGCCTTGCATAGGGTAAAAGGAGTATCTAAGATGTTGTTCATGCAGAGCATGAGTCCTCACTCTTGTTCGGGTTGATGGAATGTAATAAACTGGTGCATACAATATCACATAAACTATCCATAATGCAAACAATTCTAAAAGAAAATGTGATTAAATAAAATTGCATACAACATTAAAACCACAAACATATTTCTTCCAAAAATACAAATCTGTCCAATTAGACTGTTTTTTTTTTTCCTCAACATTTTCTGTTTGCCACTTGCTCACTGATCATGTAACGGGCTGAAGCAAATTCCAAAGGTTTGTGGAGAGGAAATAGAGTATGGAAAGAAAACAAATAATCAGAGAAAAGTTGATTCATTAACTATATTGCTTTCTGAGAACTTTAGGAAAACTCCTCTTTTTTAATCTATTCTAGAAGCTTAGTTGAGAGTCACTGATTTAGGGCAACAAGAGAAAATGAAGTTATACAGGTAGAGAGAGGTCAGCTCACTTATACTAGTCTGGGTTCAGCCACAAATACTCAAGAGAGCATTTACTGCTTCCCCTCTGTGTGAAGTCTCAGCAGAATTTAATGTGCCTAAACACCCCATTCAGATACGCTGCTTTGAAGTATGTATTTCCTCCACTTTTCCCTAAACTATTTTCTTCTTGCCTAGTTGATTCGTGTAACCGTGTAAGCATTTGGCATTCGAGCTGAATGAGAATGAGATGAAAGGGCAGCTCTCCCAGCCCTCTTATTTCACAACATAGAAGTAAAACTGGCATTGCAGAGAATGTCATAATTCATGTGTGTCAGTCCTGAGGTGTGTGAAAGTGGTTCGGAGAAGGAATGCCACAGCCTATTCAAAACCACAGATAAGAACAGATACTCTATCCTGTTGCCCAGAGTGACATCTACTGGATCAGTAAGTTCAAGACATAAATGCAAAACATTTCTCCCTTTACCCTTAAACAAAAGCAGAGAGGTAGAGGTGCAAAGATATGTAAAAGATGGAAAGGCCAGTGGATCCTAGAAGTCTGTTTGGGCCCAGAGTCTCCCCGGTAACTGGAATGCTGATGTACCAGCTTCTCAGGAGAAAAGTCTTTGGCCACTGGAAGAGAAAAAGTTTCAGAACAGATAAAAAGGAGAGAAACTGGGATAATGTCATACTTCTTATTTTTCCTTTTGAAGAGAGAACACCCTCTCCCAATCTAAACAGTAAAGTTACCAACTTCCTAATGTTACCAAAAAGAGAGCCAATTTTCCTGTTGAGAGAGAGGTAACAATGTTCAATCTGCCAAAACTAAATGAACCAATTAAAGTGTACAACTACATGCCACCTACATAGCAAGAGTTATACGCTGTCTGCTAAGAGAGCTGTGGCCTTGCTTCAACACTGAGTCTACTTTAAAAACAACAAATGAGGAGAGTATCCAGAGAGTTGCCTCCACATATTTCCTTTTATTGTATTATTAATAAATTAATATTTTATTACTTTATTATATTATATTATACCCTTTTATATTATTAACAAATAATATTAAATGGCTACAATCAAGTAACAATAATAATATACCCATCACATGTTTTAAATAGGCTGAGGAGGATGGAGGTACCAAATGTGATTTCTGCCTCTTAACAGATTATGATCTTCTTGGGGGTAAATGACATATCCGCACACAAAAGTAACCAACACCAGGTGATGAGTGTTCGATATCAAGTGAGAGATCACAGTTACTTTTCCTTCCATCTGTTCTTCATTCTCTAGGGTCTTTTCTTTCTTAATCTTCTTCATCCTCCAAAAAGATTTTCAAATATGAATGCTTATTGAAAAATATTATTTTTATGCCTTCCTTATAAATACCACCTTCTTCCTTTTACACTCCACTTTCTTTAAAGACTAATATACCTTACTGTCTTCTCCTTGTCTAGCACAAGCCCCTCAACCCACTGCAATATGACTCTGGCTCCACCATCTCACTGAAACACAAACTCTTGCTAAAGTAGAAAATGACTTCCTAGTTGTCAAATCCAAAGGATACAGTTCACCAAAGTTTAATTTAATGTCTCCTTGCTTGTGATTTTCTCTGTCTTGGCTTCTAGGTCACTAGTTCTGATTTCACTACCTCACTGCTAAATTCTCCTTCTAAGCTCAAGTAGTCCATCCATAAGCATTTCTGTGAAAGACTGTTAGACACTGGGGACATGGAAATGAACAAGTTGCTTTCCCTACCACTAATTTCTCTTCCTCCAGATCACCTCTTAAACACTTGTAGTTCATGGGTTTTTCTGTCTTCAGACCTCTTCTTATGCAATAGTCTCTCTAAAAGGAGCTTATCCAATTTCACTGGCTGCAGCCTCTACATGGATTTTTCTTAGACCTGTGTATCCAGGTCTCCTTTCTGTTGCCCTCCAGTCCTTGGTTTCCAACTACCAACTAAACATCTCTATCTGAATATCACAAAGGCATATAAATGCCAACATTAAAAGCTGGATTCATTACCTTCTTTGCTAAAAACTTCTCTTATGCTCACACTAGAACCTTGTCCTCAACTCACTCTCTTTTTTCTGTCACATCCAGCTGAATAGCATGTTCCATTAATTCTATTAAAAATTGTTTTGGCAAGGCATGGTGGCTCATGCCTGTAATCCTACTGCTTTGGGAGGCTGAGGTGGGAGGATCTCTTGAGCCCAGGAGTTCAAAGCTTCAGACAGCTACAACTGCATGACTGCACTCCAGCCTGCATGACAGAGCAAGACCTAGTCTCTAAAAAACACAAAAACAAATATATATATATATATATATATATATATAAATATATATATATATATAAAAATATATATATATATATATAAACATATATATATATATATACGTATATATATATATACGTATATAAATATATATATATTGTTTTGCCCTTCCATTAAAAACTGGGCAAAGGACATTAAACAGACATTTATCAAAAGAAGACACACAGATGACAAATACAAAAGAATGCTCAACATCACTAATCATCAGAGAAATGCAAATTAAAACCACTATGAGATATAATTTTACACCAGTCAGAATCGCTAGAAAAGTCAAAAAACAACAGATGTTGGTGTGGGTGCAGAGAAAAGGGAATACTTATACACTGTTGGTGGGAAAATTGGAACAACCTCTATGGAAAAGAATATGGAGATTTCTCAAAGGACTGAAAATAGAGCTACCCTTTGACTCAAACAATCCCACTATTCGGTATCTACCCAAAGGAAAAGAAATCTTTATATGAAAAAGACACCTGCAGTTGTAGGTTTATAGCAGCACTATTCACAATAACAAAGTAACCTAACTATCCATCAACCATTGACTGGGTAAAGAAAATGCAGTGTATATACACCATGGAATACTATGCAGTCATGAAAAAGAATGAAATCATGTCCTTTGCAACAACATGGAGGCCAATATCCTAACTGAAATAACTCAGAAGCAGAAAATCAAATACTGTGTGTTCTCCCTTAAAAGTGGAAGCTAAACAATGGATACATATGGACATAAAGATAGGAATAATAAATACTGGGGACTCCAAAAGGGGCAAGAGGTAGGAAGGGAGTGAGGGTTAAAAAATGACCTTTTGGGTACAACGTTCACTATTTTGGTGACAGGTACATTAGAATCTCCACCATTACAAAATATATCCATGTCACAAACCAGCACATGTACCTCCAAACCTAAAATAAAATAAAATTTTAAGAAATGTTTTGATGTTAAATTTCTACTATTAAAAAATTTAAATTAAACAGCCTTTATCAGTTCTCTTTCTCTCCAGTCTCTCTCCTTGTAATCTTCTTCAAAACTTCTACCAAAGATTTTTTTTCTCTGAAATGCTAATCTGATCATGGAACTCTTTTTACCAAAATTACCTCAATGATTTCCTATAGCACAGAATGAATATTAAATTCCTTGGTAAATTGTTCTATGTGCTCCATGAGCCCCCTGTCCCCTACAATCTACCCATCCAGAGTCATCTTTCATTTCTCCCTCAGACACTCCACAAACTGCAGATATGCTGAACTGTTTAGTGTGGATGCCTCTGAATAAGGCACTCCTGCACAGCTCTTTTCACAGAAGAAGGTCACTAAGGCTATTTGAACAACTCCAAAATTAAGTCCAGGAGCCTAGGCTTGAATAAAGTGCTAGAGAGTAAGAAACTGAAGGTGCAAAAGGCCACTCAGTTTATTTCTCCAAGAAGTTTTCCACAGTAAGAAAACCCTTGAGAAGTCAAGGTCACAGCCAGCCAGTTCTATGCATTAAACCAGAATAATGAAAGTGAGAAAATGTACCATAGAAAAAACAGCCAATATTCCTTGTGATTGCCACGTTGAGCTGCTCTTTGAAGCCAGGCAGAGAATCAAATCTGGTTCTTAAAAGACTCATGGGAGTCTCAAAATATACATCAAATCACATTCGATAATCAACAAAAAGAAAGCCTTTCTTGGTTGCTGCTGTATTTTCAAATCTCTATTTAAATTAATAAATATATTTCTGGAGGAGGTTAACCATACGAGGCAATTTCTCTCTTTTGCTAAAAGCCAAGATGAAAAAAAATTATAAATTGCAGGCAAAACAATAAGTTGCACAAAAAAAACTCACAATCCACATTTCAAGTAAATCAATATCTAATATATGGCATGATTTTGAATAATTAGTGGCATGCATAGAAGAAAAACTATTTGAATTTGATTCCTATGGGCATTCTCCCTTTAGCAGCACAAGTTTAGTGATACACATGTATTCACAGTACTGGGCTCTCCAAGAAATAATATTACTGAGCAGTTACTAAGTGCCACGCGTTGCTCTGAAGACATTACAAGTACTCACATATTTAATGCTCATAACAACACTACAGGTAGACATTATTTTATGGTCATTTTACGTATAGAGAAATTGAGGCACAGAGATGTTAAGTCATTTATCCAAAATCACAAAAGCCCAGCCAGAAAGTAGTATAGTACAACTATCTGATCTTTGACAAACCTGACAAAAACAAACAATGGGGAATGGACTCCCTATGCAATAAATGGTGCTGGGATAACTGGCTAGCCACATGCAAAAAATTGAAACTGGACTCCTGCCTTACACAATATACAAAAATTAACTCAAGATGGGTTAAAGACTTAAATGTAAAACCCAAAACTATAAAATCCCTGGAAGACAACCTAGACAATACCATTCACACGTGGACACAGGAAAAGATTTCATGACAAAGATGCCAAAAGCAATTGCAACAAAAACAAAAATTGACAAATGGCATCAAATTAAACTAAAGAGCTTCTGCAAAGCAAAAGAAACTATCAACAGAGTAAACAGACAACTTACAGAATAGGAGAAAAAGTTAGCAAACTATGCATCTGACAAAGGTTAATATCCAGCCTCCATAAGGAACGTAATTTACAAGAAAAAAAACAAGCCCATTAAGAAGTGGCAAAGGACATGAACAGACACTTCTCAAGACATACATGCGGCCAACAATCATATGAAAAAAAGCTCAGTATCATCCATCATTAGAGAAATGCAAATCAAAACCACAATGAGATAACATCTCACACCAGTCAGAATGGCGATTATTAAAAAGTCGAAAAATAACAGATGCTGGCAAGATTGTGGAGAAAAAGGAATGCTTATACACTGTAGGTGGGAGTGTAAATTAGTTCAACCATTGTGGAAGACAGTATGGTGATTCCTCAAATACCTGAAGAAAGAAATACCACTTGACCAAGAAATCTCATTACTGGGTACATACCCAAAGGAATATAAATTCTTCTATTATAAAGACACATGCATATGTATGTTCACTGCAGCAGTATTCACAATAGCAAAGACACGGAATCAACCTAAATGCCCATCAATGGTAGACTGAATAAAGAAAATGTAGTACATATATACCATGGGATACTATGCAGCAATAAAATAGAATGAAATCATGTCCTTAACAGGGACATGGATGGAGCTTGAGGCCATTATCTTTAACAAACTAATTCAGGAACAGAAAACCAAATACCACATGTTCTCACTTATAAGTGGAAGCTAAATGATGAAAACACACGGACACATAGAGGGAAACAACACACACTGGGGCTTATTGGAGGGTGGGGAGTAGAAGGAGGGAGAGGATAAGGAAAAATAACTAATGGGTACTAGGCTTAGTACCTAGGTGATGAGATAATCTGTACAACAAACCTCCATGACACACATTTACCTATGTAACAAACCTGCACATGTACACCTGAAATCAAAAGTTTTTAAAAAACAAAAAAAGATCCTAAAGGACATTAATTAGAGTATCTAAAACTAAAATTGTTGAAAGCAGTTATCCATGGAGAGCAGAACTCTGAATGAGAAAGGGAAGGTAAAGGATGATTTCAGTTTTTCCACATGCTCTTTCCATATGTTATTTTCTTTGTTGTTTGCATTTTTCCCTTAAGTCTGAAAGCCATTTGAATGACTCTGAAATGATGAACTATTAAATAATAAAGCAAGTTATAAAATGATATGCATACTCATATATGTATATATGTGTGTGTAGACATATATATATGTGTGTGATCCCATACACATGCACAAAGACAGAGAAAAAAATAGATACAGCTAGACATATTGAAAGAGAGATGTTAATATTCACAATGATTATTGCTGGAGAATGACATTATTCTTCTTTTGGCTTTTATTTTTATTTTTATTACAGTAAGTATGTACACTACTTTATAATTAGAAATATATATAATTTTTAAACAGCATGGCTGTGTTTATTCATTGTTCGGAGGGTGGAAATGGAAAGGATTATTTACCTTATTAAAAGGAATTTTTCTACTAAAAAAATAAAGTTGTTTTTTAAACCTTTTATTTAACCTTCTAGAAGCTCCAATTCTTCAGAAATCTAGACCTTTCTTTGACAAGCTCATCAGTGCCAAGACCTCTTAAAGTTAAAGAAAATTTTACTTGTCTGACAATTCTACTGTTACATAATATTCAAGTATCATTCAGCCCTATACAACTCAGATCTTACGGAAAAATCTACTTTTAACATTTGACCCTCTTATTAAAATATAAAGCCTATCTGGCTTAAATGCAGATTTTCAATACTACAAACAAAAAGTCTTTTCCAAGGTGGGCATGCTTACAGTCACAGGGCCTAACTGGCCTATGTGACAACTATCTGTCATGAACCTTGACAATAAAATAAACATAGACATTTAAGAAAATCCACATCAGGTGACACAATGTAAAGTTTCCAGGGAAACAGAATGGATTTTACAGTAGCAAAAGAGCTCAATAAATCATTCAGCACAATCCTTCACCTTCAGGCAGATAAAATGCCATTATTACCATATTACAGATAAATCAACTGAGACCCAGAGAGGGTTAGTGCCTTCCCCCAGGTCATAGAGATAATGTGTGAGAAAAGAGGAATTAAAACTCAAGCCACCTGCTTTCCCTGAAAAAGCTTCTCCTGACACAATACACAGTGTCACTGGATAATGGTGAGAGAGTCATGCCCGTGTCACTAACTCAGAGATGATCTTCTTACTGACTTTCGTCCAGGAGAGTATTAACAACAGGGTCTATGCTTCTCTCTCACCTGGATTCCTGCAGCTTCTTCCTGAGACTTCAGATAGTCCCAGTGCTAGTCGCTGCTTCTCCAGATGTTTTTTATTTCCCCCGAGTGCCTTTCTACACTTGCATTCACACCTCCTTTCTATTTATAGACCAGTGGCAGTGTCTTCACCCCTGCTTCTAAACCTTTCACCAGAAAAGCCTGCACTCTCGTTACCCTCCCAGAATATCTACTTGTTCACATAGGTGTATCATGTTACCCTCCAAATACATTTTCTCCTGTGTCCTCAGTTGTAAAACCTTAGCATTCTCTTTTTTGTGAATCTCAGGATATTATATAACTCCTTACACTGAACTCCAAAGCAGACAGCTAGTCACCCTTTCCTCACTCTCTCAACACTTTTCTTTTTCCTTCAACCTTTGGTGCTGTGTAAATACTTTCATCCAATAGTATAATATTTGAGGGCAGCATGAACTGTGAGACCTATGTGCAAAAACCCCAGTCACCTTTACTCATTCATTTAATAAATGTCTTTTAAGTGACCACTATATGTCAAACCCTGGTATACATGTTCAGTATTTGAGAATGAATAAGGTCAGAGACACCATCCCTAACCTTAAGCATCTCAGAGTCTTGGGTGAAGAGAATAGGAATGCTAAGCTGTAAGGCACATGTACAATTAGTCATACTACCATGCTCTATTACACTGCAGTACCGTACTCAATATATGTGAAAAGTGCTAAGGCAAAAGAGAGGAAAGCAATATTAATCCCACATGACATTTGAGCCAGGTTTAGAAGGGTTACTACAAAATCATCCAGATGCAGGGCAAGAACCTTCTAAAGAGAAGGAATATAAGTTTGGGATAAAAGAAGCCCAGTGAAAGGGAGTATTATTATTAATATTTAGTTCAATTTGCCAAGGTAGCATATGGCATCATGTACTAGATGGTAGTAAAGAAATGCTGCTGTCTGCAATGGAGACACAGCCCAAAGTTAAACCTGAGTAGACTTGGCTCCCTCTGTGAACTGTCACCCTTGAATAAACCAATACTGCCTGGCTCCTGTGGCATCTTTTCTGGGCACAAAATTTTATTTTAAAGGACATTGGGAAGCTAATCATGAAGCAGCAGGAACAAAAGCTGTCTATAGTCGCCTGCTGAAAAAAAAAAAGTGCTCCTTTAGAGGAGATGTTGAGGCTAAGAAAACAAATAAAAGTTGTTCTGAAAGGAGAGGCAATTAAATTTTTGCCAAACATGACAGGAAGCTGAGAACTGAAGCAGACACAGTAATGTCTATCTTTGGCACACCAGACAGGCAGGAAAAGAGTGTGTGTCTTTGATGGCAGACTTTATTTTAAAGGTGCTAACTGACATTTTGAAAGGACACGAAAACATGGAGACGAGAGAGCTCTTCAGGGCCCTGCTGTCTGGGCTGCAGAAGCTCCCAAGTGCCCCTGGGGTTTTCATTTTCCCAGACTAAGGCTAGCACAAGAAAAGGTGCAGAAAAGAAAAGAAGGAAAATAAAACAAGTCTCTATCTTAAAGCAGCCACATGAATTCATATGACGCATTTAAGTCAAAAGTATAAAGAGAAAGACAGTTCCTGGCTCCTGAAAGAAACTTGCAGAGGGATGTTCATTTGTTACAGAAAGGCAGAGTTATGTCCATCATCTGACCCGTCAACAAAGTGCATATATGTTTTTATAAAGAAGCCTGGGACAATAGCAGAACAGGAACAAAAGCTTATTTCTAAGGCAACTGGTTACTCGAGTATTGGAGAAAGCCCCCTTGTGGCTTTCCCAAAGGCACTCTTACAACTGAGCAGATGCTGGTAGTCAGGAACCGAGGGTACGGAGGCATCTCAATCTACAGCTCATTTCCCTTACCTCTCTCATGGCTTCCCTATCAGTCCTGCTCTCTGAAGGCACAACCTATGTTTGTTATCTCTTGATCCCACTAAATCATTTTATCCCACCGAAGAAGCTTAGATTTATTTGAATATTTCACACGTCTTCATTGTGCTTTGTCCTTCTCATAACCCAAATTTCTCCTTCTATCCCAGGATCAGTAGATATTTCCCTAGATCTTTAAAGTGAAAGGAATAAGAGTCTCCTCCACATTTAGGATTCATATCATTGAGAAAGGAGAATAAAGGATAGAAACTGGAAAGACTGGATAGTCAATAAGAGTGTGATTCGGAGGAATGATCTATTTCCAGTTCTACACTGACCAACGCTCACTTAAGCTCAATGTAAGTAAATACAGAAGAGGAAGAAGAGATGAAACATACAGGAAAATATCATGGGTACCCCACTCCACCCTTTTTGGCTTCTCACATTAGGATTCTTCACAAAATCTCAACAACCTAGACTTTCCAACTCACCTCAATAGCAACTCACTGTGTTCTGCAGCCAATGCTATCATTCAGGAATATTTACCAAGTCCCCAATCTAGGTGAGATCTTATGTTAGAGGATACAGAAATGACGATACTGTGCTGGCTTAGCAAAAACAAACATAGGAAGTACAAGGATAGGGGTAGCAGAAGGGGTTTTGGCAGGGAGTTCAGTAAGGTAAGACATCCAACAGAGCAAATTGATTCAAATTGGTAAGTTCTGAGGTCTCAGAGGTCAGTCGGGGAATCAGAAATAACTGTCCTTGCAAACATGTGTGCAAATCCCAGGACAAAGGTTATTACTTCTCTAAGCCATTTTAGACTTCTTGCTGTCTGTAAAGACCCAGGACCTGGGGAAATAAATATAACCAGAAAGTGGTTCAAGGCTTCCAGGTAAAGCCTGTGGGGGCTGTGAGAATCAAGGAAAAAACTACTAAATTACTCCAGAAACTTAGAAGCATGTGTTGTTATTTAAATAGCTAAAACAGAAGTATACTTGGCTATACACCAAAAGAGCTCATGTTAGCCCTGACAACATTTCAAAAGGACAATTAAGGTTAAGAAAAGAGAAGGAAAAAGGGAAAATTGAAATTTTTTATTTATTAAATGATTAATGTATACACAAAACCTCAAGGAAAAACAAGTTTTGCAAAGATTACCAAAAAAGCCTTCTCAATTTTTTAAGAAATGCAATTTAACCATGAGAAAAATCTCCCTAATTTTCTGAGATGATTAAAGACAAGGCCTGTTTCTTAATTGCCTGGTTGCTAAACACATTAGGAAATGGATAGAGTTTCAAGATTGAAATGCTGGCCAAATATTATCTTTTGTATTTCCATTTTGTTTTAAAAAAAAAACAGAGTGATTCAGGAAAATAAGGAGCTGTTTGTTAGTGAGTAGAGTGGGAAAGAAATTACAGCGAAGAAAAAAGTAAATTTTTTTTAATGACAGATAAGGAATAATAGTTAAAAACCTAAATACTTGAAGATGGTTCTCCAAAACTAAACTGAAATAAAATTAAAACACATTTTCAATTTATTATTGGGGGATTGCTGCAAGAAGCAGATAGGAAATACTCTTTCCATTATTTTGCAAAGCACAGAGAGTAGTTTTCTAGGCAATTTCAGCACTTTACAAAATGCCCAGAAGCCACAGATCCCTGCAGAAGAGGTCACACGCTCATAGGTTCAAGATAGAAAGCAAAGAGATTCAAGTCAATAGAAATATCAAATTAGTTTGCCGGTTATTGAGTGGAGAGGGCACTTTTATGCCCTGGTCTCCGAACTACTGCCTCAGCTACTCAGAGCAAGTCTGACATTAATCTAGAGGAAATATCAATTCAGAAAAAAAGAAAAAGAAAAAATTCAAAATGATCCATATTGGCCATCTGTGTGTCTTAATTTTCTGAAGCTTAAGAACAAATAACTGAAAGAAGTGCCTGATATTTTGCAACATAAGCTGAACTTTCATATATTAGAATAATTGTTTAGCTTTTTAGATGTTTGTGAATTTCTTTTTCTTTCCTTAGCTACTGATGGGCCAAAAAGTATTCATGTTATAAATGTGTATGAAGTGATTCCTATTTATAAAATGAGATGGCACACAGAGAAGGGAGTCAACCAAATGACTTCTTTGGGTCCTTCCAGTTCTGAATTATGATTTAATGGCATTCATAACTCTTACTGAAAATGATCTAGCTTGAGAAAATAATACGAATATTAAATATTCAGCATTTATGAAAAGCACATATTAAGTCCTTAAATGACTATTAAATGAAAGAATGCTTTCTTGCAGTAACTATATACAAAAGGATTATATATGAGGGAATTATATATATTTACTATACATATATATGAATTTCCTATATACAGGAATATAAAGGAAATTTTATATATATTTTTATATTTCCTGTATTTTTCTAACAATAGGAAATATACACAGGCACAAATACATATAAATAATTAGATTTTATTTGTGTGTATTTTTAAAATTCTAGCATTTCTCTGTATTTATTAGCTAACATTCATATGTAGAGAAAACTTTCCCTCATGAATTGGGCTATTTGGTTTGCCAGAACTATTTTTCCTACTAACAAGCAGACTATATGTATAATTCTTTCTCTTCGACTGCCAATTTTTAGGATAAGTTGACTTAATAGTCATTTTCAATGGTGGCAAATAATTTTAAAATTTTTATTTTACTTCAAGTTCTGTGGTGCACGTGCAGAACATGCAAGTTTGTTACATAGGTATGTGTGTGCCATGTTGGTTTGCTTCACCTATCAACCTGCCACCTAGGTTTTAAGCCCCGCATGCATTACCTATCTGTCCTGATGCACTCTTTCCCCTTGCACCCCCCAACAGGCCCCAATGTCTGTTGTTCCCCTCCCTGTGTCCATGTATTCTCATTGTTCAACTCACACTTACCAGTGAGAACATATGGTGTATGGTTTTCTGTTCCTGTGTTAGTTCGCTGAGGATGATGGCATCCAGTTTCATCCGTGTCCTTGCAAAGGACATGATCTCATTCCTTTTCATGGCTGCATGGTATTCCGTGGTGTATCTGTACCACATTTTCTTTACCCAGTCTATCACTAATGGGAGTTTGGGTTGGTTCCATGTCGTTGCTATTGTAAATAGTGCTACAATAAACATATGTGTGCATGTATCTTTATAGTAGAATGATTTATATTCCTTTGGGTATATACCCAGTAATGGGATTGCTGGATCAAACAGTACTTCTGGCTCTAGACCCTTGAGGAATCGCCACACTGTCTTCAACAATGTTTGAACTAATTTACATTCCCACCAACAGTGTTAATGTGTTCCTATTTCTCCACAGCCTCACCAGCATCTACTGTTTCTTGACTTTTTGATAATCACCATTCTGACAGGTGTGAGAAGGTATCTCATTGTGGTTTTGATTTGCATTTCTCTAATGATCAGTGATGTTGAGCTTTTTTTCATGTTTGTTGACCACATAAATGTCTTCTTTTGAGAAGTGTCCACTTTATCATTTGTTATTGTGTCTATTTGATTCTTCTCTCTTTTCTTCTTAGCTAGTGGTCTATTTTGTTAATTTTTTCAAACAAACAGCTCCTGGATTCACTGATTTTTTGAAGAGGTTTTGTGTCTCTATCTCCTTCAGTTCTGCTCTGATCTTAGTTATTTCTTGTATTCTGCTAGCTTTCAGATTTGTTTGCTCTTGCCTCTCTTGTTCTTTTAATTATGATGTTAGGGTGTCAATTTTAGATCCTTCTAGCTTTCTGATGTGGGCATCAGTGCTATACACTTCCCTCTTAACACCGCTTTAGCTGCATCCCAGAGATTCTGATACATTGTGTCTTTGTTCTTATTGGTTTGAAAGAACTTCTTGATTTCTGCCTTAATTTCATTATTTACCTAGAAGTCATTTAGGAGCCGATTGTTCAATTTCCATGTAGTTGTGTGGTTTTGAGTGAGTTTCTTAATCCTGAGTTCTAATTTGATTGCACTGTGGTCTGAGAGACTGTTATGATTTCCGTTCTTTTGCATTTGATGAAGAGTGTTTTACTTCCAATTACGCGGTCAATTTTAGAATAAGGGCCATGTGGTACTGAGAAGAATGTATATTTTGTGTTTTCGGGTGGGGAGTTTTGTAGGCATCTATTAGGTATACTTGATCCAGAGGTGAGTTCAAGTCCTGAATATCCTTGTTAATTTTCTCTCTCATTGATGTGTCTAATATTGACAATGGGGTGTTAAAGTCTCCCACTACTATTGCGTGGGAGTCTAAGTCTCTTTGTAGGTCTCTAAGAACTTGTTTTATGAATCTGAGTGCTCCTGTATTGGGTGCATATATATTTAGGATAGTTAGTTCTTGTCGAATTGATCCCTTTACCATTGTGTAATGCTCTTCTTTGTCTTTTTTTTATCTTTGTCGGTTTAAAGTCTGTTTTATCAGAGACTGGGATTGCAACCCCTGCTTTTTTTTGCTTTCCATTTTCTTGGTAAATTTTCTTCCATCCCTTTATTTTGAGCCTATATCTTTGCACGTGAGATGGGTCTCTTGAATACAGCACACCAGTGGGTCTTGACTCTATCCAATTTGCCAGTCTGTGTCTTTTAATTGGGGCGTTTAGCCTATTTACAATTAAGGTTAATATTGTTATGTGTAATTTGATCCTCTCATCATGATGCTAGCTGGTTATTTTGCATGTTAGTTGATGCAGTTTCTTCATAGTGTCACTGGTCTTTATATTCTGGTGTGTTTTTTGCAGTGGCTGATACCAGTTTTTCCTTTCCATATTTAGTGTTTCTTGCAGTAGCTCTTGCAAGGCAGGCCTGGTGGTGATGACATCCCTCAGCATTTGCTCGTCTGGAAAGGATTTTATTTCTCCTTCCCTTATGAAGCTTAGTTTGGCTGGATATGAAATACTGGGTTGAAAATTCTTTTCTTTAAGAATGTTGAATATTGGCCCCCAGTCTCTTCTGGCTTGTAGGGTTTCTGCTGAGTGATCTGCTGTTAGTCTGATGGGCTTCCCTTTGTAGGTGATGTGGCCTTACTCTCTGGGCTGCCCTTAACGTTTTTTCCTTCATACAGACCTTGGAGAATCTGATGATCATGTGTCTTGGGGTTGTCCTTCTTGTGGAGTATCCTACTGGTGTTCTCTGTATTTCCTGAATTTGAATGTTGGCCTGTCTTGCTAGGTTGGGGTAGTTCTCCTGGATAATATCCTTAACTGTGTTTTCCAGCTTGGTTTCATTCTCCCCATCTCTTTCAGGTACTCCAGTCAATCTTAAGTTCAATATTTTTACACAGTCCCATATTTCTCAGAGGTTTTGTCCATTCTTTTTCATTCCCTTTAACCTTATCTGCATACCTTATTTTAGCAAGATGGTCTTCAATCTCTGATATTCTTTCTTCCACTTGATCTATTTGGCTATTGATACTTATGCATGCTTCATGAAGTTCTTGTGCTGTGTTTTTCAGCTCCATAAGGTCGTTTATGTTCCTCTCTAAACTGGTTATTCTAGTTAGTAGCTCTTGTAACCTTTTATCAAGGTTCTTAGCTTCTTTGCATTGGGTCAGAACATGCTCCTTTACCTTGGTGGAGTTTGTTATTACCCACCTTCTGAAGCCTATTTCTGTCAATTCATCCATCTCATCTTCCATCCAATTCTGCACCCTTGCTGGAAAAGTGTTGCAATGATTTGGAGAAGAAGAGGCACTCTGGCCTTTTGGAGTTTCAGTGGATTTTGTTTATTCTTTCTCATCTTCATGAGTTTGTCTAGTTTCCATCTGACCCTTCAATGAGGTTTTTGTGGGGACTTTTTCTGATGCTGATTTTGTTGCTTTCTGTTTGTTTGCTTTTTGAATAGTCAGGTCTGTCTTCTGTAGGGCTGCTGTGGTTTGCTGGGGGTTCACTTCAGGCCCTATTCATCTGGTTCACTCCCATGCCTGGAGATGTCACTTGAGGAGGCTGGAGAACAGCAAAGATGGGTGCCTGTTCCTTCCTCTGGGATCTCTGAACTCGAGGGGCACCAACCTGATGCCAGTAGGAATGCTCCTGTATAAGGTGTCTGACAACCCCTGTTGGGGAGGTCTCACCCAGTTGGGTGACACAGGAAGCAGGACCAGTTTAATGAAGCTCTTTGGCTGTCCCTTGGTGAAGGGGGTGTGCTGCACTGGCGGAAAACCCACTTGTCTGGGCTGCGTGGATTCTTCAGAGCTAGCAAGAGGAAAGACTAAGTCTGCAGTCAGTGGAGTCTACAGGCACCCCTCCCCTTAGGGGCTCAGGCCCAGGGAGATCAGAGTTCTATCCCTGAGCCCCTGGCTGGAGTTCCTACAAGGAAGCCCCACCCAGTGAGAAGGAATGAGTCAGGGTTCAGCTTGAAGAGGCAGTCTGGCTGCAGTCTGCCACAGCCAGTGTTGGGCTGTGTGGAATACCTCTTGGGACTAAGCCATCTGGTCTCCCTGGCTTCAGCAGGGGAAAGCGTGGCCTAGAGGTATAGAGATGGATGCTGCCCCCCTCCCCACCTGGTAGCTTAGTGTGTTAGGCAGCTAGCAACCCTAGTGTTTGCTGCCGCCACTCCCCTAAGGAGCTCAGATGGCTTAGACAGTAGGCAGCTGCAGCTATGGTTGTTGGCTGCCCCTCCTCCCAGGAACTTGGCAGGGTTAGGCAGATTCTAGCCAAGTGGCTGTTGAGAATCTGCATAGCTCCACGATTGGGACCCTAGGCCCTGGTGATGTGGGCCCACTAATGGGATCTTTCGATTCATGGGTTACACAGTTCCATGGAAAAAAGCACCATTTCCCAGGCTGAGTAGCACACTCACTGACCACCTCCCTTGGTTGTGGGGTGAGGGCTCCACTGCCCCATGTGGCTCTCAGGTGGGCCACTGCTCTACACTGCTCTTCCTTCCTTTCTGTGGGTCACGCCAGCTGCCTACTCAGTCCTGACGACAGAACCCAGATACTTGATTGCCAGTGCAGGATTCACACGCTGTTTTGGTTCTTTTCAATGGGAGTTTCCAATCACCACTGCTTCTAGATGGCCATCTTGAACCTGCCCCCAAATAATTTATTTTTTAAACTTTCTCTATTTTTATATTTCTGTGGACTCTTGGATATTTATATACTACATAGGTTACAATCAATTTTAGTCATTATTCTTCTGGATGCTCAAAATGTCCCAAGTCTGACGAATGAGAACGTCTTAAAGCTTGCCTGACTGTTCAACTCGACCCCATTAGTCTATGAGTGTTTCCTTACTTTCTAGCACAACAAGGCAACCTAAGTTCACCCTGTACTTTCATTGCCCCAAACCTGCAATCAGCCATTTCTCCAGGTACTCTTGATTCCTTTTGGTGAAGAATGGTACTTAGAAGGCAAAATCTGGGCAGTGGAAGGGTGATTCCTAAGAAAGTGCTATATCTTCTGTGACTTTCCTTTGAAAAATAGTAAGACATATAGAATCATGAATATTTAGACTTCCAAAGCAAATTTAACATTTCAGGATTTTCATTTATTTAATATTTGCATTCTTTTCCCCATACACTGATAATCTGTTTATTAGATTTTTCTACAGTGTACAAAGAACACAAATTAGCAATGCCAATATTATTACAACTAACATTACTGCATGATGTTTAAGAGTTCTTTCTAGCTCTTTGGGCCCTTCAACTATATGCTACTACATATATAGAGAATACTGTTTAAAAGTCACTTGAAATCATTCTTTTCTCTGCATAGCTATATTATCAATACATTCTTATTTGTTTGTAGTCTAGGGTTTATTTACTTTTACTTTTGAACATGTAAAACATGTTTCAAAAGTCAAAACTATAATAAAAACATAATCAGAGAAGTTACAATGCCAACACTATTACTTCAACCCCATTCCTACCATTCTTTATAAGTAATCATGTCTATTAATTCCTAGTTTATTTTTCTAGTCCTTGTTATATGTATAAAATGCAAATAATTATGCATATTTTATTTCTTATACATATTCATGTAGTCTTTCACTCAGTGGTCTGTTTTCTTTATTCTTTTTTGTTTTGTTTTTGTGTTCTTTAGCTATCAAAAAGGTTAAAGTTTTGTTCTGTTCATTACTTTTTCATTAATACTTTTGGTAACAACCTTTAGCTTTCCCTTTTCTTTTAGACAATGCATATTGTGTCACCATTGTAAGCTGCAACAAAATCTATTTTAAATGGATTATAATAATATCCAATGACACCATTTATCTCCACTCTTTCCCACTTCCCCCACCATGATTTAGTTTTGTTATTTTTACCTTGGTATAGCATAAAACAACAAACTCTCCTTTTTCCCTTGTCCACAAATTTGTTTTATATCTGCAATTTAGGATTAAATATCTAAAATATGCACTACCAATACCTCTGTCTAAGTCTCCACTATTTTCATCTTTTATAAAGCTTATATTCTAGTAGTTTCCTTAAGAAGGGCTTCTAGGTACAAGATTCCCTAAGTTTTTGCATGTTCCATAGTTATTTGATAGACTTGGACTTGAGTGGCAATTTGAATAGAATGACATTCTTCACTCCCTTTCTGTTCCTGAGTATCTTAAAACATGGCATTCCTTTATTTTCTTATGTTGAATGTTTATGTTAAGAAAACTGATGTCAACCCAACTGCTTTTTTTTTGTAAATAACTCAGTCTTTCTTGGCTATGTTTTAGAGATCATTATCCTGGGTCAATTTTTATAGGTGAAAAATGAACCTTATAATACATAGTTTCAGGCCTTCATTTCAATAGATTTCTTTGAGAATGGTTCTAAGCTTTATTTAATTTTGTCCCATTTTTTGTCTTTCTTCTCCTGGGACACCAAAAGATGTATTTGTATCTTCTGTGTTTATCTTCTATAATTTTCTCTTTATTTATTTTTATTCTCATCATTTGTTTTCTTCTCTTGGCTTTTCCCCATTTCTATCCTCCATAGCCCCTGCAGCATTTATACTTATGTATAGTTTCCTCTGGCCACTGCTATGGACTAAATTATGTATCTCTCTCCCCTAAAATTTATATGTTGAAGCCCCCAACGTAGACTGCATTTGAAGACTGGGTCTTTAAGAAGTCACAAACATTAAATGAAGTCACAAGGGTGGGGTCCTGATCCCACAGGACTAGTGACCTTATAAGAAGAGAAAGTTACGGAGAGAGTTTCTTCAAATGCATGCACTGAGCAAAGGCCACATGAGCACACAACGTCTGCAAGCCAGGAAAAGAGCCCTCATCAGAAACCAGACCCTGCTGGCCCTTGACCCTGGATTTTCCAGCCTCCAGAATGGTGATAAAACATATGTTTGTTGTTTAAACCACGGTCTCTGGTACATTGTTATGGAACCTGGGAAGCCTGAGCAGCTAAAACAACCAAATACAAAAATGTATATTTATTTGTACCATAACAATGTACCAGATACATGAATTTGTAATTTATTTCAAATTTCTCAGATGATTTTGCCATTTTCTTCATTTCTTTCCTGCATTCTGTTAATTACCTAGTTTTATATTGCTTTTCTTTTTGTATCCGTTGTTTTAAATTTCTAACTCATGATACTCTTTTGTAACTGTGATTTCTCTTTATATTGTTTTAAATTCATTTTGAAGTATCATTTTACAGTTTCATGGCGGTAATTTTTATATTAAATGTTTCAATATGCCAGATAGTTTTTATTCTTATTCATCTGTTATTTCTTTGGGTATTTTTTTTATGGATACTGAGTCCCTAATTTTTTTCCCAGGCTTCAATCAACATTTTAATTACCAAGTCTATATTTAGCAAGACAATGTGGGAGAGATAGAGGAAGAAGGGGGTAGGTGGTAAAGGGGTCTCAGAGAAGCTGACCCACTTTCTGCACTGGCTGCAGAGCCTTGCAGTCCTGGCCAGGAGGAGTTTCTGGCCTTGTGCCTTTCAGAAGTCCTGAAAGCCATCAAGCAGGTGCGTAAGCAGCTACATCTCAGTGGCAGCTGCAGACCCCATCTAAGAGACATGTCATTAGTACTGTCCTTTTGTCTTCCTCCTCTCTGCAGCTGGGGGAGTGAGGATGGGTTCCTATCTGTATTTTTCACATTTATTTGTGTTGGATTTTCCTGGTCCAACAAGAAGAGATCCTACAGTGAGGGAAGATAATAAGTGGATAGGTCTCCCACTTTTTCAAATCAATGTATCTCTTTTCATTGCCACAATAAAGAGCAGTTTTTAAAAATAACTTCCCCTCCTCTTCCTTCTTCCTCTTCCTCTTGTTCTTTTTCATACTACATTATTTCAGCGATACTCATCTCTTCAGCCTCTGCCTACTTTCCTTAACCACTAAGGCTCCAAGGAGACACTCCTCCTTCCAATGTATCCTCCTCTTTCCCAGAAGTGGCATCTTCTCTGTTTTGCCACTTCTTGTCTTGATCACTTTTCAAGCTTCTTTTTACTGACTCCTCAGTAGCCAGTGCCCTGACCCACAAGACCTTACACATATTCTTGATATTTCCACTCAAGGTACAGCCCTGTTGTTCTGGGGTTAACATTGTATGATCTCTGTGTTCCACCATCTATTATACTCTCCATATTTAACTCTTTTTCACACAACCTCCCCTTGACTCTGCTTGGGTGTGGGCTCCAAAGATGACTCTGCTTGTTTATAGAGTTTATTTCCCTTACTCACCGTAAATTAAAGCAATTTCTCCTAGTTATAATATAACCAAAGGCCAAGGTGTTCTGACTGAATATTTCTGTTGATACATGATTCTTAGGATGTGCAGGTAGATTAGTAGATAGGGATCTATCATTATTACCCAGAAACCCAGAAGTACAACATAAATTAAACTTTGAATAACTTTTCAGATGGCCTTTAATTACAGAATGAAAACATACCTGCCTAACTCTTCTGTTGAATGATACGAAGAATGAGAGCTGCGTTTTTGAATTATGTCATTTCTGGATACCTGAATTGGGTGTGCCCTTGATTTGTGACCTCGCTGACTGGTACCAGAACCACATATTGACATCTATCTTTGAAAAATGAGAGCTGCCTTTTTGAATTATGTCATTTCTGGATACCTGAATTGGGTGTTCCTTTGATTTCTGACCTCACTGTTCTTCCTGATTGGTACCAGAACCACGTATTGACATCTATCACATGCTGTTACTCTTTGCCTCTTTTGAACGTGAAACACAGTATTTTAATTGCACCACATCTTAATTAATTTTTTAGGGTTGCCAATTGTCTCTGCACAAACTATTTCCATGGCCTCCTCTATTTCCTTGCTAGTTTTGACTGATGTAGACAGGACAATAGCTACCACATACCCCCTTCTGTAGTTCTGACGATGATATAGGGGCACTTCAGTTATTCTTCACAGTAAAATTATTTATGTTGAGAGTACTTTTTAACCTGCATCTCCATAATTCAAGATTTTTGGCCATGGATAGCAGACAAGCCTCACACCAAATTCTGTATCAGAAATGATTATTAGGTGTCTATTGTATGAAACGCAGAACACAAACAAGAGGTACAATGAAGATTACATTGTTATTCTCTTCTAGGAGATTCAAGTCATTCTCTTACAGATAGAGAGAAAGAGAGAGAGAGAGAGATTATGTATGTATACATATATGTATAAGGTACATTGGGAGTTTAGGGAAAGAGAAAAATATCTTATGGTAGTGAACAGTCTGGAAAAACTTTGCAAAACTAGTGGCCTTTCAGTCTTTCAGTAGAAAGCCTTTAGATGTAAGAAGAGCAGAGGGAGCTCATCTAATAAAACAGAGAGTGCACTTAAAGAAAGGGCTTGGAAAGGGGAAAGTTTGTGTTTGGTATGGCAAATTGCAGTAGTTTCATTTGGTTGAAACAGAATCAATAAAAGAAAATAATAAGTAACATTATTAAGGTAAAATTAACATTTTCAAATATCAGAATAAAACATTTGACTCTTGTTATAGAAACAACGTGAGCTTATTCCAAGTTTTGAGCAGATGAGTGGTATCAGAGTTTCCCAAACATTAATCAAATAGCACATTGCAAAACTGACTTGAATAGGGAGAAACTGGATTCGCTGAAACAAGTTAGAGGCAATTCTAATTGCTCAGACAAGAATAAAATATACCACTGTATATAAATACAGAACATAACAATCAATCTTTATGCAAGTATATCTCTTTTTGATAGGAGAAATATTTGATGGGAAAGCTTTGTGTTCCATGTTCACAGTATGTAAAAAAAAAAAAGAAAGAAAGCTTTATGGAATATATGTTATTTAGGCATTTATAAGAAAGAAAATTTATTTCTGATTCAGGCACAAAATATGAGACTTTTGATTTGCCCAAATCCATTCACCTGCTCAGTCATCTATAGAATAAATAATGCATTCTGCATCATGCCAAAGCATTCTGACACACTGAATTCTCATTTAGAAATCTTAATTTAGCATCTCCAATAGGGAAAGTATAACTAAAAGCTATTCTAAAATTCTCTCTTTCTCCCTTCGTCCCTCACTTATTTCAGCTAATTGTATCTCTTTCCCCACCAAAACCAATTTCAAGAGGTTAAAATTGCCATATAATTATATTTTATCTTATGCAAGGTTGGTCACTGACGAATCTAAGCTAATCCAGGATTTTTTTTAATAAAAACTCCAAATAGAGTCACTTAGGTTGAATAGAGTGATTTTATCCTTTCATCAAATCAAATATGAGGAATTCACTTTTGCTAAAATTACCTCTGTGGTTCTTTGCCTACAGTGTGATGAAGGTCACTGAGTTGATTAAATAGTTTGTGGCAATAATGGGGTCTTCTGCAGATGCAATCTGAAATGATCAAAAAATTGAGAGCAAAAAGGGGCTTAGATGGTTCAATGGAGAAAATATACCTGAAAAAATCTAGCCCCTTTGTTGAATAATTATTGTTCCAAACAGAAGGGAGTCTGTGAGAATAGAGAGCCTAGATTTTTCCCCCTTTGAAACTATGAGAGAATATGAGAAAGAAGATTAAAAATGAAAGACAAAAGATGAAAGTAAGGCAGAGAGGAAGTCTAAGTGTGGAAATCCAAGTCACTGGAAGAATTAGGAAGCTTCATCCATGGGACGTACGGGACAGACATGCATTTTTCCAGAACACAGAGGGAAGGACAAGATGATTGATATTCATTTATCAGCCTACCAGGCCTTACCTTGCTGGGTCTTGTATGTAGGTCTTGCCCACTAATTAATCTGTGAGTTACCTGAAGGCATGAGTGCTTCATTAATTTTCTTTGTATCTCTAGCAACATATATAGGGCCATGCTTTGGAGATGCTTAATATAACATATATGACGACTAAGAGTGGTCTTAGAAGTTTCCTTTTCATCCTATGACAACTGAGTTCCTTGAGGGCAAGGACTACCTCTTGTTCACCACTATATCCCCCAAAACCTAAAGCATAATAGATTGATAAGAAGTATTTGTCACATTCTATAGGTAGGTATATTTGGATAATTAAATGCAAACAAATGAATGAAAAGAAATTTACAATATCCATGGTCAACTCATCCATACCTATTCATTCAGTGTTTGCTAGATAGGCAGCACTGTGCTAGCTGAATATGTTGAAGAATACTACTGCTAGGATTCTATATTTGATTTTATATCATTTAACTAAAGAAGTCATAATTAGTATATTTAAAATGATTAAGTATTTTTAAAAAATTCCCCTAGGAGTAGTGAAGTAAAAAGTATCTCAAATTGTTCTGCTATTTGAGTTAGTCTCTAAAATAATGATTCCTGTAAGGGGACTTAAATGTTTAAGTTTTCTTTTTTTTTTTTTTACTCACTAAGTCAAGTCCTGGGATAGCAATGGAAGATTAGACAGCTCTAGAAACAATGAAAAGCGGAAAGGAAATAGTAAAGAATCACACACTACTCAAACAGGCACACAAACTTGCATGCACATGAACACAAACACACATATACACAAAACGCAGCTCTTTTCTCAGACAAGGTAATGTCCTTCCATGAATCACAGCATATAATCTCTTCTAATTTCTATGATTATGATATTGCAAGCATCCTGATAATTTTTTACTGTGACTGGCAGAAAACAGTCTCTAAAGATCCCCTTTATGATTACACATTGTAAAAATGATCTCTACAATGCCATGTGCACGCGAGAGAGGTGAAGCAACTTTTTGCATTAACAAAAGCTTACTTTATACACAATTAACCTGCTCACCAAATCAAAATGCTACTAATCCCGACCCCAGTGCTGATGGCACCATGAAATTATTTGCACAAAAGACTAAAAATTCAAATTTACTAAACAGAAATTTTAGGTAGGATATTTTGCATTAAATAGAAGAGCTTCCAGAGCGCCTTATGCTTAAAACAGGTCCTTGATGACATACATGTATACAACTTCATTAACCCACAAATGTCTTTTGTGGAGCAGAACATACTAGGTATGCATGATGCACAAAGTATTAAATAATCACTGCAGCTGAATCCAAAACAATAGCTCAGAGAGAACCAGCTGTTCTGTCTCTTTTAAGAAAAAAAAAAATGAGCAAAACAAAACATTTTTAAACAAATTTTTTGAAAAGAAATAAGAGACTCAGAGCTTCTATTATGGGGATTTTGTGATACTGTCACGTTTTAAGAAATCCGTGCCATTCCAAAGTTTATTACTTTTAAAAAACAGTAATGACAGAGAAGGAAAATGAGCAGAGAAGAGGACTTTTTTATTTCCCAGCCACATCTTATTAAATGAGTTTAAAATAGGTCTCTAATGACTACCACTGCAATGGTGGTACCTAAAGGAAGTAAGGTATTATGAAAAAACACTCTATTGGGAAAAGATACATGTGGGTTTCGTATTAGGTCATCATAATATTATTTTGGTCAGTTCAACTTAGCAAACATTTTAGGGGCCATCACTTTTACTATACAGTAGGAGTTGAACCAGATTGTTTCTATGGTCATTCCAACTTCGACATCAATTTCTAGGGTACCAGTTACCTAAGCCAAACACACTCAAGTCCCTGGACAAGAAGCACTCACTTGCTTCACCGGCTCAAGACTTCCTAAGAAGGCCTCACCATGCTTGAGTTGCCACCCCTAATGAGGCCAAAAACAGAGTAAAGAAAGCAGCAGTTCCAATTTACATGTACATAGAGAATGCTGCTCCTTCACTAGCCTTCACTTTAAACAGCAAGTTATTAACCTTCTTCATACACCGGGTTTTTACTTAAGAATATTCTCCTTGATTGGTAACTTTCCTAGCCAAACTAAAATTACAGTCTCTAGGATGAAAGTTGTATCCCCTTTTCTCCTTTCTTCTTAGCACTTATCACCCTGTATTTAATCTGATTTACTGTTGAGAAGAATATGAGTTCATCGAGGAGAAAACTGAGGTCAAGAATTTTTGCCTCTATTTTTTCACTGCTGTATCCTCAGTATCTAAAATAAAACTTGAGCCAGGTGCGGTACCTTATGCCCGTAATCACAGCACTTTGGGAGGCCGAGGTGAGTGGATCACCTGAGGTCAGGGATTGGAGAACAGCCTGGGGTGAAACCCCATCTCTACTAAAAATACGAAAATTAGCCAGGAGTGGTGGCAGGCACCTGTAATCCCAACTACCTGGGAGGCTGAGGCCCAAGAATGACTGAAACCTGGGAGGTGGAGGTTGCAGCGAGGCAAGACTGGGTCACTGCACTGGTGACAGAGAAAGACTCCGTTTAAAAAAATAAATTAATTAAAATAAAATAAAGCTTGGCACATAGTAGGTGTTCAATAAATATTTTTAAAATTAATGACTATATTTTGCTGCTAGAACAATTGAGAACTAAATTCTCAGTTAATACCACTAAGATTTCACTCCAAAGTCTTCTTTCCAATTGTATATCTTCAATGTTTTACCTGCTATAAAGATTATAAAAGAACTTCTAAAAATCTGACTTTAAATCAGGATACTTCTAGTTTGCAACATTACATATATTTTCAAGCATACTACAAATCAGCACATACAACATCCAATGGCTCCTTTACAATCTACCTAAAAATTTAAATCAAAATTTAAAACTCAGACATGTAGAAAGTGTGTTAAAATACTTCATAGTTATCACTGTTGAATACACTTATACAACTGAGACTAAACAAGTTTGTTATAGATATTCCCTCTTATATTGATCCATCAATAGCATCGACTATAGTTGAAGAGCCCTAAAATCAGCTTTGGACGACAATCAATTGGAAACGTTTCAAAATCATGATGATGTTATAACATTGTGGTTTACCTTGAAAGATAAAAGAAATTAGATGTAGAAGGAAACTGAGGGAGTCAAATGTTTCAAAGATGGTTTCAAAATCTCCTCAGGTAAGGAGTGGTGGGCAAGGCTACTTAAGGGATATAATAGGGAAGGTAAAAGCTGGATATGTGTGGGAAGGGTTTTGAACAAAGACAGCAGAAAATTCATTAGACAGTTAAGGAGATGAGTGACGGTCACTCTAGAGCCATGCCAAGAGTTTTGCAGTGGGCCAACTCAGAATTATTTTATTACTCACACACATACAACTTTCAGAGGTCTTTTCTTCCAGTCACTTTATCTATTTCACAAACAACATTAAGGAAAAGAAATTAGTTACATCTGGACATCAAGACTAAGAGTCAGAGTTCTAAGAATTCATTTACGATCTTCACAACTTGGTAGAACATTGAAAATATATACCTGTTTCACTTTAATAGAAAATTCAGACAAATGCAGACTTTCACACCTTATTTCTGAATATAGAAAGGAAATCTACTAAATGATAAATGAGAATGTGGGGGGAAAAATACCCAACTCCCCGAAAAGGTCTCTGATGTATTATCTCTGATGTGGGGCTTTAGGGATCAGATATATTATCTTTTAAAAGTCCACCTAGAAAACTTTCTTTGCTTGCAAAATTAATGTTTGGATGATAAAAAGTAAATCAACCAACTAAATTTAGTCCTTTTGACAGAAAAGAAATGAAAGCAGAGACCCTCATCTTTGGCATTTGTGAAAATGAAGAGATTGCAATCTTAAATTTATAATGTAGAATCTGTAAAGGTTCTACCTATTCTCAGGCTTTGTGGATTGACTATATACAGCAATTATTTTCAAGAACAGCAGCAGGAAGTAAAAAGAGAAGATGGGAAGAAAGGTTCTGCATTTTAAGCAGCTTTTTTAAACAGGAGAAAATCTTACACAAACTGTGAGCATAAAGAGACTCAATGAAGGAAATAGACAACATGATGGAAAACCAGGGAGAATTTTAAATGTCATTGCAAATGACAGCAGCCACAAGCGGCCCAAGAGCACCAGTGGGGTAAACAGGAGCTCTCCCCACCCGTCCACTCTTCTCTACTCACATACATTAGTGGTGATCCTCCCTGAAGCTGCAGGCAGATGCTGCTGCCCGGTTGCTTCCCCAGGGAGCAATCCCAGATGAAAACTCTAGTCCTTCCAGTAAAACTGATTTCATAACCTTAATTCCAGAGAAAATGCTTTTCAACATTCATGCGCCAAAATGCCCAAGTAAAAGAGGCTGATGGTGTGATGAACACACAAGCTTTCATAAGCAATAGTCAGAATGGAGAGATAGGATTCTGGATGGGTGGGGGTGTTCATAATTACTAAAAAGTCATTATGTAGGAGGGACAATACTCTTGGGCATTTGGATGTTATCTACACTGATCTTGGCCCTTTAAGTAAATAAATTTGGACAACCTCTGTCACACCACAGGGACCTCTCCAAAGCCTGAACAATCTCCTGCATTCCTGTTCTACCCTCCCATCTCCATATAACCTTTAAATGGCCTGACTCCCAGACGCTCCTTTGCTCTCCTATCGCTGGCCCTCTGATCCCTCAGCTATATGTCTCACATATTGCCCAGCACTGCCTCATTGTCATGATCCAGTTGTACTCAATTTTCTAGTTTATTGACTCAGCTGATCCCATTCAAATACGATTTTTTATACCCTCTCGGTTTCAATGTCCCTTAAGCTCCAGATAAAGAATAGTCTCACTGGATCAACTTGGACCAGGATGTTTCCCCAGTTTTCCAGTCAGGGCAGGGGGAACAGACAGGAGCACCCATCTGCTAAGTAGTGAATGCTTTATATTTATCTAAATATTGTTGCAGTCATTTACAGAATCCCTGGAACATGCCCCTGATTCCTTGAGGAATTTAACACTTTCTTCACTGTAATTCTAACACCACTTCTTTCATAATTTTTGGTGATTTCAGTATTCACTAGATAACTATGCAATAATACTCTGGTTCCACCATCCTTGAATTTCTCTGCCCCAGTGGCCTTGTCCTTGACCTAAACTGTAGCACCTACTCTCATGATCAAATCTTGGCGTTACGGATAGTGGTACCTCTACACTAAATTCAATTGTAAGCATTCCATTTATCCACACTCCTTCATCTAAACTTCCGCTTTTGTACTAGATCTCATGTTCTGTGCTTAGTCAGAACTTCTCTCATGATGTATCCCTCTGTGCCCTGCATCTTTCATTTTCTCCTCTTAGATCATTCCTATCCATCCATATTCACATGCTGTAGTATCTCCCATTCAGAAAGGAAGTTCTTGATCCCACATCCCTCACTAACTTTATAAAGTAGCAATAAAATTTATCTCCCCATCACACCCTATTTCATCTGTCCTACTTCATTTCTTCCATAGTGCTTATTATACCATGGAGACAGAAATTATATATTTGTTTGCTTAGCATCTGTCTATTCTCACTAGAAGGTAAATTTCATAGTGAGAGAAACTATGTTTATTTTGTTGCATTAAATACATCTAGTGCCTAGACTGGGGCCTAAATGATGGAAGCGACTCAATTAATAACTGATGAGTGAATGAGTGAATAAATGAATGGATCTTTCATGAAAGGCTAAGACATCTTAATGAGTTTCTCCCCAGTGATAACCATTAGGGGGCAAAGCTGCTCCCTCTTACATTTCTACTTCTACAGTATCTTCAGATGTCTTGATTAAGGTCATTCTTTTCATTTTTCTTTTAGCTGTCTTTGTAGCATGGCAGATTCAAAAAACAATGTCTTGGACCCCTAGGTCTTCTAAATATCATTCATAATGCATTTCTCTCTTTTGGCTCAACATTCACACTGTTCATTTTTCCCTGTTTTGTTGCACATCTGAAGCCCACATTCACAGTATGGCATTGTCTTAGTCTGTTCAGATTGCTGTAATACAATACTATAGATGGGGTGGGTTGTAAACAACAGAAATTTATTTCTTACAAATCTGGATGCTGGACAATCCAATATCAAAGTGCCAGCAGAGTCAGTGTCTGGTGAGGGCCCACTTCCTGGTTTATAGTCTGCTGTCTTTTCTGGGTTCTCACATGGTGGAAAGGAGAGAGGAGCTCTCTGAGAACTCTTCTATAACAGCACAAATGCTACTCATGAGGACTCTAATGAACTAATCACCTCTCAGAGGCCCCACCTCCAAATACCATCACAGTGGGGATTAGGTTTCAACATATGAATTTTGGGAAGACACAAACATTCAATCTACAGCAGGCTATTTGTGCTTCAGTCAGATTCACATAATAAAACATCCACAGACACTATCAAAAATCATCCCAATCATGCTATTCAACAAAGAAAATCCAACATATCCAAGTAGATAAGGAGGCAGTGAGGGGATACTGTGATGCAGAGGTTGCTTGAGTATCAGAGCATTTCCATCTATGTCTACAAGTATAATGACTTCAAGTCTATTTAAATATACATGAACTGCAAAATCTAGATCAATTTTCTGATAGTCAGATCTTGCATGACCAACTGACTGTATTTCAGACTGCTAGGGTGCTGGATGGATTGAAAAGGTACCACTGATAATGTTAATTCGGACTATAGAGAAGCCTAACTGGTATAGAATAAAATGCACATGATCTAGCTGATACGGCTGGGCTCTGTGTCCTCACCCAAATCTCACCTTGAATTGTAATCTCTATAACCCTACATATCAAGGGCAGGACCAGGTGGAGGTAATTGAATCATGGGGACAATATACCCCATGCTGTTCTCCTAATAATGAGTGAGTCTCATGAGATCTGATGGTTTTATAAGTGTCTGGCATTTCCCCTGCTTGCACCCATTCTCTCTTCTGACACCCTGTGAAGAGTTGCCTTCCACCATAATTAGAAGTTTCCAGAGGCCTCTCCAGCCATGCAGAACTGTAAGTCAATTAAACCTCTTTCCTTTATAAATTACCCAGCCTCAGGTATTTCTTTATAGCAGCTTGAGAATGGACTAAACACAACCTAAACAGTGTGGATCTTTTTCCAAAACATCCCACACCGTCTATTATTCAATTATGAGTAACAGTGGTTAATGAGTAAACATTCAATCTTAGGCATTGTTCTACAGTAACTTGTCTCTGTTACCAGGCAAGCACTTCAAGCTATTTTGTTACTCCATGATGATGCAACAAATAATATGGTAATTGATACTCTTCTTTATCTATCTTACTTTTCCTGAGAGGTATAATAGAAATAATATTCTCCTTACTAAAGGTATTTATTCAAACACTGCTGTTATGAAGTTAATGCCATTTTTCTTGATAAAATCCTTGATTTGGAAAGTGAAAAGTGACACAAATATTTAGTGTGATTATTTATACACAATTCCAATCATCCTTAAACATATTTCTGTGAAAACTAGCAGCAAGAAGAGTCACGCTGGTAGCTTCAAGATGGCAATATTCAATACTCATTGTTTTACTGCATCTAATGTCAGACATGAATCATTTGGAAGCCTGATTAAAACTATAAATAGAAAGCAGCTACTTAGTATTTTAATCAAAATAACCTCTTAAATGTTACCTTATAGCCTTTGAAATAAAAAGGCAACTAATAAGAAAAAAAGCAATCTTGTGAGGATGACTTATTAAAACCAAAACAAACCACTTAGGCTCAATTCTGCCCAAAAAATGTTAACTCCTTAAACAGCGCTTCTGCTTATGTGTTTCCATTACAATTGTAAATTCAAGAATACTGAAGCATCACCCTCTCCCTCAGACTGTGAGAACATTTACAAGTTTTTGTCAATTTGTTGTTGCACCAAACATCATATAGTCAATACATTTTTCTCCTAAATGTATATGCTCAAAAATATTCATGATATAGTCCCAAGCACTCCACTAGCCTATGGGGCTAGATAACGGGGGTGGTGATGTGCTATTTATAGACCACAGGTCACTATGACAGAAAACTTCCTTAAGGTTACCAGAGATGTAGCTTCATTTCCTTTAATGTTAAAAATACAAGGATATAGAATAATTCTTCACCATGCCTTTTTTGATTTGATAAGTAGCAACAGAATTAGAGGAATGATATTGACCAAAGGCCAAATGTAAGAAACTTAAAGGATTCAAGTGAACCAGTTACCTAGGGATAGATGGACATCAACACCTTTCACCATAAGCCCAAATCCAATCATACTGTTCCCTTCATCCACAATGTAGTACTGATGATTTATATTTCAAAATATCTGCTTTCTGATCTTTATAATATTTAGGACAAACCACAAACCACTCTGCATCCTCTAACAGGAAGTTCACACTCTCTCGTTCTGCATTTGGTTTGTGTGATTCTCACATTCTGAAATGTCCTGTACCTACACCCTTATAATACAATCTTAACTTCCTTAAGGTTTGGTTTAATTCTTTCTTCTTTTGTGACTGAGAAACCATAAAATGTAGAACAATAAGGTAATTCTAGAACCATCTGTGACCCAACTCCTATTTTAACAAATAAAGACTCGGGAGTTTCAGAAAGATTACGTGATGTAAGCCTGAGCGGCAGGAGTAGTCTGGATCCCAGCTTCACATCTTCCTAACTCCCAGTCCTTAGCACCCTAAGATTTATCCAGCTTAGCTCTAACCTCTTTTTTTCTCTGATACCCTTCAGTCTTGAATGTCCATTGCACTAATTTGGTCATCACTAGGTACTGCCAGTGGCCTCTCATCCTGTGGTCATGTGTATGTGCCCAGTATCTCCACCTGGATCATAAGGTTTTCCCCAGAGCATCCAGCACATCTAGTAGCCCTCATTAAACACTTTTCCTACCTTCCCACAATAGTTACAACAACCAATGTCCTTACTCTTGTATCAATTTGATAAAAGCCATGAATTCAAATGAAATTATATCAGCAACCTGCAAGATGAAACTTATTTTATCTTCTCTTGGTCTTAAAGCTCTAAAATATAGAAATTTTTTTTAAAAGTTGTATAGAAGGTTCCTGTGAATGGTCCATCTTTTGTGCCAAAAATTTATAAATTTTTTATTATCATTCTTTAAGTTGTCCAGCCCCATTATAAGTGACCACAACTCCCCAAAACAGGCAACCTTAAAATCTTCATGCTATTCACACACTTCAATGGCAGCAAACAGTAAGCATTCCCAAGATATGTCTTCAGTGGACACTGCATTCTAGGTGGCCTAAGTATATTTTGAAATGTACTGGAAGATTATTTGAGAACATCTAACTATAGATAGACCTATATACAGGTAAGCATGTACATAAAAATATGAATATAAGTGTAAATATAAACTATACATGTATACTCATTTATGTACCCAAACTGCCATTCTTTGTTCCAGAGTAGGTGTCAGCACATTTATCTGTAAAGGAAGAGACAGTAAATGTTTTAGGTTTTCTGGGCCACATGGTCTCTGTCACAACTATACAAAAGTATCCATAGCACATATGTAAATGAATACATATGGCTGTGGTCCAATAAAACTTTATTTAAAAACAGCAGATTTGGCCCTGGCTATAGTTTGTTCACCCTTGTCCTTGACTAGTGCTTTTCAAAATGCAGATTCTTCCACACTGTCTGCTACAAAATAAGTTTTGTGAATTACAAAAGGCATTTTCAAAAGCGAAATAGAATAAAACCGGAAAATTATGCTATATAGCACATTGCTGGAGTATTATTTTGTTAAACTTTCTGGCTTTCTTATATGCATAGGTTTGTCTACTGGGTCTTGATGTAAAACAAATTCATTCCTATGAGTCACGGTAGTCAAAAAAGTTTGAAAGTCACTATTCTAGTCACAGTATAGTACCTGTTCGTGGAAAATAAACCCTTGGCTCAGCCAATAATTTAAAGCAAGAAATTTAACACTTGCAAAAATGATCCTCTTTACACTGTTCTGTGCATGGAACAAAGATCCTATGTAGTTTCCAGGACAATAAACACCCAAAGCTAGGGAACCCAATCCAAGCGAGCAAAAAAAATGTGGAGTCAGGTTGTTAAACTGAGCGATGTGAAGAACAAAGTGACATGCCATGTAGCACAGAAAATATGGGCTGTTCATTAAGCATTTAACATGATTTCCTGGGAAGTTCCCAGACTTCTAGCGTGCTGATGTTGCAGAATCTGGCAACTCTGACCCTTCAGTTTCTCTGGCTCAGACAGCAGGACAAGGACTTCTGGGTGCTCAGGTGTATTCTCCTCTACCTCCTAAATGCACGTCTCTGCTATTCTTAGCTGGCTATGTCTGCAGGCCCAGGAGATCTTGTATCCAATTGAAGTAACAGGTGCCACCCTCGCTGCCACAGCAACCACCTGTTCCTAGAGTAATATCCCACACGCAGAAGGTTTGAACAAAAAGTAGAAACAATTAAGATCTTGTGTGGCAGGTGGCCAGTGCCACCTGCTCTTGTCTCCACTGTTCCCGCCAGTCAAAGCCACCTCAAGAAGCTTTTCAACAGAGTATTTCCCTACCCTTGTGCCAGATACTTGAAACTCTCACAGATTCATTCCTCTCCGTTCCCACCTCCCACCCTACCACACACCTGAAGTTTCAGGAATCCCCTGGGTCCCAAGTGTCAGGCAGATTTATCCTCCCTATACACTAAGTAGAGGCTATTTCCTTGTGAACTAACTTTCTCCATCTCCCAAATACATCTGATCTTTCTCTTTTTCTAACAACTGAGTTTCTGCCCTTTATTTTGGTGAGCTAGGATAAAGTGTTCACAGTATCATTATTGTCAGAAAGGTTCTTGATCTTAGGCTCTTGCTGAAAATTCCTTTTAAGGTAAGAATCTTCATCATAAGTACTGTTAAGGAGCTTTCCCTTTTCTCCAGGAAAGCTTTGCAGGGTGCATATTGTCAGCTTTGCTTCCTCCTCTTACAATCACCACCTGGTGTTGCAACACGGTTGTCTCTCCACTGTAATTTGAAGCCTCTGTCCTGCGTCTTCAGATTTCGCTTCTTTCAGTGAATTCTCAGGCACTTTCTGAAGCTCTATTTATCCTGTACCTCTTTGTCAAAAAGAACTGTTTGGCATTCAAGCTGAAAATGTTATTATTGTATGGAGACACACTAAGACATTTCCAGAGTGACATTCAAATCCAAAATCAGCCAGCTCCAAATCAGGTCCATTATGCTAATACTGAAGACAAATGGATATAGGAGTAACCACCACTATTAACTTCAAGCAGTATTTATTATACAACTAACCTGCTTAAAGATGGCACAAACAACCACCACGAATACTATTCTTTTGAAAATCACAACCAAAGACAGATAAACCATAAAATGCATTCAGGAAATACTAAAAAATGCTTAAGCCAATATTCAAATATAATAGTTGAATAAATTCATACCAGGCAGATGAACATTTTATTCTTATTGTTACCCTTATGCCCTGAGTTCCTACAATTATCCAAGAAAAGCCAGAAGACAAGGTTTTTTTATTAATAAGCAGCAAATATCAAACTTTTCTTCAGAAATTGTCAGGAACCAGAAGTTAAGATCTCTCCAACTCATTTCTATCTGATATAAAATATAGAGATAAGTTAGAATAATTTAGGGTTTCTATAGAGTGTTATTTCATTTGTCCTGAAACCACACAAATAGCCTAGTGGTACAAATGGGCAGAAGCAAATAGTCTTGGAAATGTCCCACAGGGTACAAAACGGGCTTCCCCACGGAGACAAACAGGCAATAGATCAAGATGTAAAGCTTTGCTAAAACTGCTTATAGGTTACTATCTGCTTCTTGTTCCTCACATCTTGTTTAGTGTCTAGACTATGCTAACTCCTGACAATAGCTGGCCTTAACCTCCAGTTGAGGGACAACAGTAGTTGTTATTTTTAGCTGCTTGATTATTAGTCCATAGACAGACTCAAAAATGATGACAAGAGACCACACTGGTATCTGTGATAAAACGCTGCTCTTTAGGATTTGTTTTATGAATAGAGATTTTAACTGCTGTCTCAGGGTAACTTTTAGTCAAAATGCAAAAGTTTTCCTACAACTTGGCTGATTCTGAATGATAACATAAGCATGGCCTATGTTTAAGCAGATTTGGGAGAAAGAAGAAGAGCATATTTAGAGCAAAATCTCCAGCTTCTCTACTTGTAAAGGCAACCTTCTACTTACCTACATTTACAATCTCTGAAAGCACATTATTAATGCTGCCTTTCAGTGGTGATCAGTCAGCCACATCTGTCATAACCCAGGCTGCCCTGCCAACCACCATCTGAATCAGACAGTCTAGTCACAGTAGTAAATCATGTCTTCTGACATGTTTGCCATAGAAGTATATTCTTTGCAATTAATTTTCCCTTAATTTCTAACCAGCATTCATGACAGAACACAACATATATTAATGACTCTCTACTCACCCCCAACTTTATGAATAACAGGAAGAAGTTAAAAGATAGAATTTTTTTATCTCCATAACTGAGAGTAATTATCATTTAAAAAGGAACAAAAATACAATGTTTGAATGGGTAGGTAGTACAGGCACACCTCATTTTATTGCACTTTGCTTTATTGTGCTTTGTATGTATTGTGTTTTTGCAAATTGAAGGTTGGTGGCAACCCTGTGTGAAGGAAGTTTATGACTTCCCTTTTTTCCAAGCACATTTGCTCACTTCCTGTCTGTTACCTTTTGATAATTCTTACAATATTTCAAACTTTCTCATTGTTATGGTAATAGTACAGTGGTCTGTGGTCTGTGATCTTTGATGTTACTATTGTAATTGTTTTGGGATGCCACAAACCACACCCACATATGATGGCAAATATAATTAATAAGCATTGTGTGTGTTCTAACTGCTATGCCAACTGGGCATTCCTCCGTCTCTCTCCCTCTCCTCAGGTCTCTATATTCCCTGGAAAAAAAATATTGAAATTGGGTCAATTAGCAATCCTACAATGGCCTCTAAAGTGTTTAAGTAAAAAGAAGAGTTGTATATCTCCCACTTTAAATCACCCACTTTAAATCAAAAGCTTAAAAATGATTAAGCTTAGTGAGGAAGGCATGTTGAAAGCTGAGATAGGACAAACGTTAGGCCTCTCATGCCAACAGGTTGGCCAAGTTGTGAATACCAAGGAAAAGTTCTTGAAGGAAATTGAACGTATACTGCAGCGAATACACAAATGATAAGAATGAAACCGCCTTCTTGTTCTTATTGTTAATACAGAGAAAGTTTTAGTAGTCTGGATAGAAGCTCAAACCAGCCATAACATTCCCTTAAGTCAAAGTCTAACCCAGAGCAGGACCCTAACTCTCTTCAATTCTGTGAAGGCTGAGAGAGGTGAGGAAACTTCAGAAGGAAAGTTTGAAGCCAGCAGAGGTTTGTTCATGAGGCTTAAGCAAAGAAGCCTTCTCCATAACATAAAAGTGCAAAGTGAAAAGCAAGTGCTGATGTAGAAGCTACAACAAATTATCCAGAAGATCTAGATAATTGATGAAGATGGCTACACTAAACAACAGATTGTCAATATTGACCCCCCAGAAGAAAAAGCCTTATATTGGAAGGAAAATACCATCTAGGACTTTCGTAGCTTGAGGGGAGAAGTTAATGCTTGGCTTCAACGCTTCTAAGAATAGGCTGACTCTCTTGTTAGGGGCTAATGCAGCTGATGAACTTTACATTGAAGTCAGTGCTCATTGACCATTCTGAAAATCCTAGGGCCCTAAAGAACTATGCTAAATCTACTCTGACTGTGCTCTATAAATGCAAGAGCAAAGTCTGAATGACAGCACATCTGCTTAGAGCACAGTTTGTTGAATATTTTAAATCCACTATTGCGACCTACTTCTCACACAAGAGATTTCTTTCAAAATGTTACTGCTCATTGACAATGCTCCCATTAATACTGACCCAAAAGCTCTCGTGGAGATTAATGTTGTTTTCATGCCTGCTAACATGACATCCATTCTGCAGCCCATGGATTAAGGACTAATTTTGACTTTCAAGTTTTAGTATTTAAGAAATACATTTCATAGAGCTATAGCTGCTATATGTAGTGACTCCTCTGATGAATCTGGGCAAAGTAAATTAAAAACCTTCTGAAAGGATTCACCATTCCAGATGCCATTAAGAACATTCGTGATTTATGGGAGGAGGTCAAAACAGCAACATTAACAGGAGTTTGGAAGAAATTGATTCCAATCCTCATGGATGACTTTGATGGGTTAAAGACTTCAGTGGAGGAAGTAACTGAGTATGTAACAGCAAGAGAACTAGAATTAGAAATAGAGCCTGGAGTTGTGACTGAATTGCTGTAATATTATTATAAAACTTTAACCAATGACAAATTGCTACTTATGGATGAGTAAAGAAACTAGTTTCTTGAGATGGAATCCACTCCTGGTGAAGATGCTGAGAACACTGTTGAAACGACAACAAAAAATTTAGAATATTACATAAACTTAGTTGGCAAAGCAGCAGCAGGGTTTGACAGGATGGACTTCAATTTTGCAAGAATTTCTACTTTTGGTAAAATGCTATCAAAAAGCATCACATGCTACAGAGAAATCTTTCATGAAAGGAAAAGTCAGTCAATGCAGCCAACTTTATTGTCTTATTTTAGAAATTGCCACAGATATTCCAACCTTCAGCAGCTAACACTTTGATCAGTCAGCAGCTGTCAACATCAAGGCAAGGCCTTCCAGTAGCAAAAAGATGATGACTCACTGAAGGCCCAGATGATCACTAGCTTTTTTTTTAGCAATAAAGTATTTTTAATGAAAGTACATACATTGTTTTTTTAGACATAATGTTATTGCACAGCTAATAGATTGCCATATGGTGTAAACGTAACTTTTAGATGCACTGGAAAATAAAAAAATTCATGTAACTCACTTCACTGCAATATACACTTTACTCTGGTGGTCTAGAACTGAACCTGCAATATCTCCAAGGTATGCCTGTAAATGTAGAGAAAAATAGAGATAATAGGTAGCCAACAAATAAATAAGGTACCCAGGATATCAAGAGATATACAATGTATTTTTGAGAAATTTAAAATTATTTAAATACATTGGAAAAGACAGTTTAAAAAATAAATAGGAGCATCATTTTTAAGTGTAGAAAGACTCCATGTCACTAAGGTACCAATTCTCCCTAAATTGTCAAACGAATAGAATCAATGTAATTCCAAACAAAATATCAATTCATTTTAAATTTGACGAACTCCTTTTAAATTTTATTTGAAAGAATAAAAGAACAGGAATACACAAAACATTACCTAAGAAAATCAAAGCAGAAAGATACACCCACACAAATCAAGATCTGCTATAAAACAATATTAATTAGGGTAGTGGAGTGTTGATACAGTGATAAATAGGTCAAAAAAGAAAATAGAGAGTTTCCATGTTTTTAATTTATAGCACTGGTGTCATGGTATATGTAACATTTGATAATTTTCATTTTTATTAAACATTATGATTTTGAGACTTATCCAGGTTAACTCATAGTTAATTCATTTAAATCTATATAATATGCCATCACATAAACAGACCTTAACTTTTCCAATCATCCTATGAAGTTTCTTTAGGTGGTTCTCAGTTTTCCACTTGCACAATAGCATGATGAACCTTCTTGTTCTTTGTGCCCCTACTTGAAGGCATGTCTAAGATAATATTGTTTGTACATAGATATATTCATCTTCAAAAGTTATATAGTACCAACTCATTTTACGAAAGAATTGCACTCCCATCAGAGGTCATCTTAACCTACACCTTCACCAATTTTGTATTTTCAAGATTTTTCATTTTTGCTTATTTCATAGAATGAACTGATATTTTATTTCTGCTTTATTTGCCTGGTTACAATTGCAATTGTGTCTATTTGTCAATTATTCAGAATTCCTCTTTAGTGAATTACTTTGTTAGTACATTTTGCCCCATTTTTTCTATCTTCCATGATTGTACATCCTTCTTGTCTCCCTGTTTTTTATAAAATATTCAGACTGTTTTTTAATGTATAAATAATAAAGCCAATATATGCATCATGTATCTACTACTTACCTTTAATACATGTTCTCTTTTGGCAAATTTGTTTCACATATTTTGAGTAAAAACACTCCAAGTAAACTTCATATTCATGCATGCTGTCCTCGTTCCATTTTAGTAGTGGATTACATGCTTTTAAACCTTATAAAAATGTCATCATGCTATTGGTATCACTTTGCAAATTTCTTTTTTTAACTCCACATTATGTTTAGCGACATTTCATGCTGATACATATATAGTGCAAGATCATTTTTATTTTTATAGTACTCTACTATATGAGTATATGACAATTTGTTTATTAATTTTCCCCTAACATTCACATTCTTTTCTGTTTTCATCATTAAGAAATTAAGCATTGAACATTCTTGTTCATTTCTTTGTGAAAGTATACACCTAGCCTAAGTAAACTTCAGATTTACTAGATTGCCAAATTGTTCTCAAAGAAATTTTAATTTTCATTAACATCCCCAATTGTGATACACCAAGTCTTCATGAATACACATGTATGTCAATATAGCAACTACCATAAATTTTACTTCTGCAATACTATTAACATAAAATTGCACTTTCTTGTTTTGACTGTATTTCCTGATTACTACTTAAGTTGAACATTATTGACCTATGGAGGCCATTTAGGGTTTCTCTTCTGAGAATTGTCTGTTCGTATCTTTCACATATTTGTCCATTGAATTATTCAACTTTTTATGTTCTCAAGCTACTAAATCTTTGACAGTTATATGTTCTCCAAATATCTTCTTTCATACTGACTTCTACTTTAATCTTTCCCATATAAATGGATAGATGCTATATAGAAGTTTTAATTTTTAATCTGTGAAAATTAGTAATTTATGATTTGTGCTTTTTATAAATTGTTTAAAATTCTCTCTCTACTCTGAGATGGTACAATATTTTCTCTTTACCTGTTTTTTATTTTGATATGTTTCTGTTTGGTATTTTGCAATTCCATCTGGAATAGGTTTTTGTGTATGATGTGAGATAGGGGTCTAATTTATCTTAATTTTTCTATTTAGACAACCAATTGTGCCAGCTCCATTTACTAAATTATCATCCCTACTGGTTTTTATTATGCTCACCATATATCAAGTTTTTATATATGTGGGTGTGTATTTCTGAGCTTTCTGTTCCATTCTGATGCAAACAGAGGAAGCCCCATACATCATAACCCTTTCTTCTTGACAATTTGCTTGTGATTACTGTAACATTTACAGTTATTTCTGCCATATTATTTTATAGTTTCTATTTACCATTCTTTTCTTTACTTCTTTTGACCCCTTTTCCTGCCTTCAGATAGACTAATAAAAACTTTTTTTCTCTTTTTGTTATATGAACATTGATATTTGAAAGCTAAAGACAACTTGTTCCCTGTAATGCTCTCTTAAAAAATTAAAATATACTCTTATGCTTGCATATGCCTTGTGAAAACATGATTTAATCATCATTGAACTTCACAACATATCTTGTTATTGTGGTAAAAATTAGTTTTACTTTATTTGTATTGTAGGGAAACACCATCACAATGGTTAAATTTTCTGACTTTTTAAGTTTCTGTCCATTATAGTTATATATACAAATCAGGACTTCCTTCTGGGCTCACTTTCTTCTTGGTGAACTTTATCTACTTCCTTCATAAAGCACTGTGGATAGTAAACTCTCCTAATCTTTGTCTATTTTTTTTTTACTTTTGCCTCTGTTCTTGAAAGAGTGTTTGACTAGGTACGAAATTCTAGTTTTCCTTAGCTCTTTGAAGGGATTGTCTTCCAGCGATGAGAAAGTTGTAGGAGCAAGGAGCAGAGGCTGCTAGAGTTGCCTCGAAACAAGAAATGGAGGAGGCTTGCTAGTTCCTAAATCCTTTTGCTTTCTAGAAAGTTTTCCTATGTTCAGCCTGCTGGACACTTGTTGGGCTGCATAGACATCCATCCTTTCCTCTCCCCACACCAACATACACAGAACTCCTTTTCTGTGCCAGGCTATGAGCTTATTATTTCAAACACAGTTTGACAATCACCTAACAATCCTATAATAACCCCACTAACAGTGACAACCACTGGGGGAATTTAACTCTTAAAACCTTATTGTAAACTTCAGGTTACAGGTTACATCAACATGGCAGACTAAGATGAGCTAAAAGACACCATAATCTTATCAAAAATACCAACAAAGGCTAGACAAACTATAACAACATTTAAATGCACAACCCAAACAAGTTATAACATAAAGAGGGACTCCCAAAGAACTAAGCAGGCAGAGCAAGGTGGTCCATGGGTGTGAGGTCTCTGCAAAGGTCTCTCGGAAGCCGATCCCATGAGGCCTGGTTAGCCAGCTTTCCTTTTCCTGAAATTGCCTAACCCAAGTTTTACATGCAGACCTCCACGTCTCCACAGATTTGAGCATCTTCTCTGGCCAAGCTGGCCCAATGCCAAGTTTATGGTGTGCATACAGCCACAGCCAGCCCACCTTCATGCCTGCAAGTCTGGGTGGTCAGGGCCAGCCTCCAGGCTGCTCTCTGGTGCCCCAGGCATTGGGCACAGCAAGGGTGGATGCTGTCACATTTCCCTAGGACTGCTGAAAAATTGAAACCTAGATTTGTCTTCATTTCAGAGAACAATAAGGAAAAAGATCATTTATCTCAGAAAACATAAAACAATTTCAATTACTTTTTCAGGATTTTTATGTCAAAACTGCCAGATTGATTCTTTCTACGTGCCTACATCTAGGCATCAGTTTTAGCAATCTTGTTTGGAAAGAAATGATATGTAGAGAGAAATAAAAAGTCCCTTCCTCTGAAATTGGCTATAGGTATGAAGCTGTACTTCATTTTAAACCCTGCCACTCCTGTAACTCATTGATTTCCAACTCAAAAATTTTGTGCGCATTTTGGTTAGGATTCTTTCTGTTGCAGGTGACAGAAAACGCAACTTAAACTGGCATAAATGAACAGGGTAATTTAACGGGAGAAATAATTAAAAATCTGGGACGTTTTTTCCAGAGGTTCAAAGATTCACTGGGACATGGTCTATTCCCTGATTTTTATTCCACTCTCCTCCATATTAACTTCATTGTCATGGTCCTTACAGCAACAAAACAGCTGTGTGCACATACTCATTCCTGAGACAAACACTGTGTGGCTATGAGAATATAAAATCCTGATTGACTAGATCTCAGTCACCAATGGAGAACAGGGGACAGACGGCTCCCCAGAGGAAAAATGGAGTGATTTTATCCAAAGAATAGTAAGTGCTATGTGACCAAAATAATAGATGCTCACTGTAACCCTAAAGGAAGCTAAATAATAACAGCAATTAACATACTTGGGTGTCATAAACAAATTTAGGAGTACCTGACATCATTTTTTAGTTTAAGGGTTTTTTTAACTAACATTAAAATTTTCTTTAAAGACCTATATTGACAGAAAGCTTTCTGGGCATTCCCAAATCCATTTTAGTAAAACGAATAGGACAAAACAATGAAATCTCACAGGCTTGGTGAACAATTTGTTGTTGATGTTCTAGTGATGATAGAGGAGGCACCAGAATCAAGATCCAAATTTAGCCTGATCCCAGAATTTCAGTCTTGAAAAACAAAAAGTGAGTAAGCCGGCGCTAGTGTAATACTTCTCTCCAGTGTTTGCTGTCTTTATTGTTTACATTAAACATTTATATGTGGTTCCTAAGAGACTTAAAGTAATTAGAGATGAAAAATCTTTAATTCTCAATGATTCATGCTCCCTCCCATCTCTCTAGGATTTCATAGGAAACTGGTTTGACATATCATCAGCAGTAAATTACTTTAATGACTTCTCTACCACATTTAACTCCCACCTATGAAAGTGATTTAGTTCCTTAATTTGTACAACACCTGAACACATAAACATCAATACCATTCAGAGATCTAGAAGAATGTCATTTGCTATAGTACTTAAAAGCAAATTAAATTTGTCTCCAGAAAAATTAGTCATTTTAACATTCGTCTCCATGTAATCAAATAACCTCAATTAGATTAATAGCATTGAAATCTCTGAAAACATGTTCATACAAATGAATTTTATTAAACATGAGAATAAGCACTGCTAAAATAATACTATTTCAAGTATAGTGATTTTTAATATATCTGAAAATTAAGGCTAGCACTTGCTAATTTTTTTTGTGCAGAGTGTCCTATTTTCTCTAAAAGCATTTGAATACACTGACAATACGAGTTGATTTTGAAAATATTAACTGATGAGGATTTTATTATAAATTCTAAGTCTATCCACAATGTATAATCTTCTCAAAGTCATAGAAACTGTTATCTGCTGTATTGGATATGTCACTTTTATCAATCCAAATTTCAAATATCCTAGGCTTAAGACCTCAAATAGTTTAGGCTAGAAAGAGGGTCGTAGACGAATATACTTTAATTAAAATGATAGCATATATTTGTGGATTGAATAGGGCATTTTTTCTTATGAATCATGTTTACTAGTCAGTCACTGCCATATTGCTATTTCTGTATCCTGCTTTTCTCAGTATCTCACAAAGTATTCAGGAAATTAGGAAAATTTTTTTGACTTAAAACTGTCTTAGATTTGCAAAAAATACATATATATGTGTGTGTGTGCGTGTGTGCACACACGCACACACACTCATATAAAAGCCACAAGCTCATTGCTTTAAAGTAGTATAGTGATAGGTACTAATTCAATCAATTAGCAAACAAAAAGTAAAATTTCGTAGCAAATTACATATGAAACAACACCATACAAAATTTTTAAATGCTCAATAAAAGGTGGCTAACAGAAAGTATAAATATTTTGGAAATATTTACTATGAAATAAAGCTGAACAAAAGATAGAAAACCTTGGTCTTGAACATAATTGTTAAAAATTACTCAATTAGAATATACTTCTAATTGAAAATCTATGTTAGTTACATTATGATATTAAATCCACTTTGGGACACTAGCTAGTTGGAAGAAAAGAGGAACAAGATAGTCAAATAACAGTTACTCAGTTATTCATTAAACTTACACATTTTTATGTCAAGAAAAGAAAATTTTTTTGTTTGTTTGTTTTTGAGATGGAGTCTTGCCCTGCCGCCGAGGCTGGAGTGCAGTGGCACAATCTCGGCTGACTGCAACCTCCACCTCCCGGGTTCAAATGATTCTCCTGCCTCAGCCTGCCAAGTAGCTGGGATTACAGGCACCCACCACCACGCCCAGCTAATTTTTGTATTTTTAGTAGAGATGGGGTTGTACCATGTTGGCCAGGCTGGTCTCGAGTTCCTGACCTCGTGATCCACCCACTTCAGCCTCCCAAGGTGCTGGGATTACAGGTGTGAGCCACCGTGCCTGGCTAAGAAAACAAAGTTTTTAAATGAAAACTCTAGTTGTAGAGGAGAGAGAAACACTAAATTGAACACATGAAGAAAAACAATGTAAGCACTGTAGAGAGCCTCTCTCTGAACATTCTTCTTCCCTGCCCTAAGCACCTCTGCATTTATATGCCTTCTGTTTTCCTCTGAAGATCTTTCTTACCCCAACCCCACTTAGCACAAAGAGGACATTTTCTGCATTATCCTTCCAGAAACTTTCTAGTCATTTTTCATAGTTCCCTTCTCTGCTCTCCCTAATACTTTTTTCAAACTGTTTTTAATAATAATAAAATTAGTCATAACAATTTACATTTATGCAGCATTTAATGGCATCCTACTAAGTTCTTTACATGCTTATGACAATTCTATGAGGTGATACAAATTAATTTAAAAATAGAATCTGATGCTGGTAACGTTGTGGAGAAAAGGAAACACTTATACATTGCTGGTGGAAGTGTAAATTAGTTCAGCCACTGTAGAGGCAGTTTGGAGATTTCTCAAAGAACTTAAAACAGAACTACACTTGACGCAGCAATCCCATTACTGGGTATATGCCCAAAGGAATACAAATCATCCTCCCATAAAGATACATGCACACATGTTTATCATAGTACTATTCACAATAGCAAAGATGTGGAATCAACCGAGGTGCCCATCAGTGGTGGACTGGATACGGAAAATGCGGAAATGTGGTACATATATGGTACGGAATATACTATGCAGCCATAAAGAATGAAATCATGTCCTTTGTAGCAACATGGATGGAGCTGGAGGACATTATCCTAAGAAAATTAATATGGAAACAGAAAAGCAAATACCACATGTTCTCACTTATAAGTGGGAGCTAAATATTGGGTACTCATGGACACAATTAGAAGGGAATAATAGATACAAGGCCTACTTGACGGTGGAGAGTGGAAGGAGGGTGAGGATCAAAAATCTACCCATTAAGTACTATTTATTACCTGGGTGACAAAATAATCTGTACATCAAATCCCTGCAACATGCAATTTACCCATGTAACAAACTGGCATATACACTCCCTGAACCTAAAAGTTAGAAAGTAAAAAAAAAAAAAAATCTGAGGCCTATAGTGGCATACGGACTGATGACGGTCGCAGGGCTAATACACGGCGATGGGCACGAAGTTTACACCTGGCGGCGGGACGGGGGGCGGGGTCTCCCTTCAGATCCAGCGCTATTATCCTGCTTCTGCTGATGATACTGACCCTGAGCATGGTGGGTTGTGTTTAGCCTTTTTCCTGTGCTTAAAGGCAGGCTTTTGAGGAGAGAACACTTTTCACTCAAATTTTTACATCAGAAACTAATAAAGGCCTTAGCACATTGTAGATACCCAAATGTCTACTGAATGAATGAATGAATGAATCCTAAACTACTTATTGATTAAACCATCTCAGTAAAAACAAGACAAAACTTATTATGTTCTAGACACCAACTAGGTGGCCTGACATTCTGTTCTCTTTTTTGCTATTTTGTGTGTGTGTATGTGTGTGTGTGGGTGTGTACATACACATATATAAAAAATATATATGTATATGTGTATATATATATAACATATATATACACATCAGAACTTATTAAAAATAAATGGAAATTTATACAACTTGAAATCAAGTAAATTTTGTCAGTTTTTCTTAGTCCTCCAAATTCAACCTGTAAGGCACTTTTTTAAGTGCCTTTCTATTTAACTTTTCAAAAGAAGGATATCCCTTTTAATGGGAAATTTATCACAAAGACGAAACACAATGTGCTCAACTTATTCTACCTTCTAAGAGGTCCATTTTGTCATCAACATTGGCCAGTAGATAAGATAGACTCCAAAAAATATATGTATTTCAGGCATGAGAGACCAGAATTATACTAGACTAAAAAGAATGAAAAATGAAACCTCCATTCCTACTGCATTGAAAGACTTAATTTACAAATGCTCCATTATCACTGAACCCTCTACTTCTGTTCAAGAATCCATGACAACAGAACAAGTAAAGAACTTTTATATCTGAAAGAAAATCAGTCAGCTCCAAGTTTAAGTGAAAATGTAAACCACAAGGCATGCCACAAAGTTTTGATTATTTGGAAAACATGACTTTTTACTCAAATAGCATCTTGTGTGACTAATAGCAAAGTTATTTCTAATTAACCACTTTCATAATTGCATTTTTTAAAACCCAAGTACCTAGGGTACTGGTTAGTTACTAGTTTAATTACAAAGCATATAATTACTGCTGGCAACATCTATGGCAGTGGTTCTTGACAGTTTGAAAACACAAACCTCTTTGAGCATCTGCTTAAAGCCTGGATCCTCTTCCTTAAAAAAATACATGTATATGAATAAATACTCCAAATTTACATAACATCTTGCTGTGTGGGGTGGGGGATTGTGGGGGGGGGGCAGTTATAGATGCCTAAAGCCTACTGATGGGCCTCACATGATTCATAGCCCACTCCCTTCCTTAAATCCCATGCTCTGAGAAAAGCTGGACTTTCTCCCTCCTTAGTCCTTTCCTGTGGCGGAACAAGTTTGAGAGACAAGGACACAATGGAGATCTCAGGAAGATCCAAAAATGCCACATCACTAAGTAATAAAATCTTTAGCAGAAAGCAGTATCAACAAAATTTGACTTGGCCAAATGTTAACTTTTCTGTCTTGAACTTTCTTCTGCAAGATTCAGTGCTTTATTCAACAAATATGAACTGAGCTCCTACTCTGGGCCTGCATGTCCTGCTACCCATCACAAACCCAAGGGGAATTCAGCTTAAGGGCTGGAGGAGACTGCTAGGACCCAAACAAAGGGTCTTTATGACTGTCACGTAGTCCAGGACATGTTGCCAGGGTTAGCAACCAAACAGGCTGTAAAGCCCAAGTCCTTATGAGCAATAGTGTGCATGTGTCTATCCATTTATGGCGCATAAATTCCAGTGAATCCTAATAGAGCAGTAGATGTCAAGACCCTCAGTGAGAACCTATCCAGACCAAATCAATGATGACAGTAATGGCCTTCCCCAATTTTCAATTCAAACAGTTCCAAGACAGCTCAATACAGTTCCAAAGGTGTTTATTCATAAATAACAGAATACCTAAGGCTACTGAATATCTATGTGGTTGGTATTTGTGAGGAAATCTATGCTATTTTGCTGTGCATATTTTGAAATACTACTACTTCTTTAAATATTTTTGAAGGATATCCCACTTAGGGAACAACAAAAATTAAAGGTGCCTCATTAGATTTGCATAGTGATTAAAAATGGAATGATCTAACTGGGAATTATGTGCATGTTATCTAGGAGTACTCCCTTCTTTTAAGACAATGAATAAATGTTTAATATGCAGATAACAGAACTGTAGAACAATGCCTTCACTGGGGAGAAACGAGCTAGTCCACAGAGGAAGCCTTGAGAAGACTAATCAGGTTTCCCAGTTGCTCATTTGCCTTGGCTCATGTAGAAATTAATGTTAGGAAAATCTAAAAGATACAGCCCAGCTGGAATCTGGTAGTTTAATTGCCCTGCACTAGAGACCAGTGGTCCTGCGGGGTCTTGGGTGTGCAAAGTCCTTACAAAGCTCTGTACCTTGACTGCTGTGAATAGTTAATCAGGAGAATTCTGTCTAAGAGGAAGGAGTATAGATTTTTCTAAATAGGATTCTATTTTTAGATCTATTCATTTACCTTTTTTTAAATTCATTGCAACGTTAAGTCATATACCAGAACATTATGTCTCAGAAAACACTGATTAACGTCCTCCATGGCCAAATAGAACTGAAACAAGTCACATTCTGGATGATTAACACTATTTTTAGCCATGCTCAGGATGGGAGGTAGCCCCTGCATATAAACTACAGTCCTGTGAATAAACGTATACCACTTTAGACACACTTCAGCGAGGTGCTGCAAAGATAGACTGGAGCAAATTCGGGAGGTTCAAACGAAAGTGATTTTTCTGAAGTCTGTTTCATTTCCACAGCATGGCCAAATCTCAAACATATTCTGAATACTTTTGCCATACTGTGTGACAATACAGTGTGGTCCAAGATAAGAAAATGCCATTCACTTTTAGCCAAAATGCTATTTTAAGTAAAATGGATTTTATTAAATAATAATCAAATGACTTTTCCAAACTGCTTTGCACTGGCTGAAATCTGTACTCACTGTCTCAGTGAATAATGAGCCCCAGTTCTGAAACTTCATGGGAACTCTCTATCTTGGGCCATATTAACTATATGAAAGTCATTCATTGCATATATAAGAAACTGAATTGAATTCAACTAATTGGCTGTCTAATCTTCTAGGTGAAAAAAAGGCCTGGAAGTAAGGTGGGAAATGCGGATTCTAGTCATTAATGCTTCTATCCAGCTGGAGAGCTTTGGACAAATCACAGAACCTTTACCTTCTCACTCTGTTAAATTAGAAAACATTACCTAAGCCTCTGACATAACAAAAGCAAAACTTTGTTTGCTATGCTTTACGAAAGAAGTTGCACTATAAATTAATGCATTAGTAAGACCTTCCATTTAAATAGAACATTAAAATGTACACTGGGGTCCAGTTGCATCAAGAAGAGTTCCCTACTCAGCTCTTGTATATTAGAAAAGGAGGAAGTGAAACTGATTCTGTCCTGTGATTCTTTGCAGCATCTTATGGCAAAATTTAAGGTGGAATATCTGGCTCCTCAAAGATGTTCTCTGTTCATTATCCTAACACTAATGGGAGAAAATAGAACATATGGAGAGAAAAAAATAACTTCAGACCAGCACATTTGGAAGCAGATTCTATCTTAATCCATACTTTACTTCCTGATACGATTTGGCTGTGTCCCCGCCCAAATCTCATCTTGAAATGTTGCTCCCACAATTCTCACATCATGGGAGGGACCCAGGGGAAGGTAACTGAATCGCGAGGATCAGTTTTTCTGTGCTGTTCTCACGACAGTGAGTAAGTTTCATGAGATCTGATGGTTTGATAAAGGGGAATTTCCCTGTACACCCTCTCTCTTGCCTGCTGCCATGTAAGAGGTGTCTTGCTTCCCCTTCACTTTCCCCTATGATTGTGAGGCGTCCCCGGCCATGTGGAACTGTGAATCAATTAAACCTCTTTCCTTCATAAATTACCCAGTGCCGGGTAAATTTTTATTAGCATCATGAGAACAGATTAATACACTTCTAAACAGAGGAGATGCCTCTCTGAATCCCCAAAGAAAGTGGAGATGGTGTAGGGGGGTGGAGAAGGAGTTGTCTAGAAGATAATTAATAATGACCATTACTACAAGATTTGTTGGAGGAAATTCCTTTCACACTAAGCATTGGGAGCAATCTCATCTCTTCAATCACCAGTCCAAGATACTGTCAAATAGGTTTCAACATTCATGAAGAATCTAATTTCCTTTGCCATACCAGTTGATAAGTATATTTATTATGATGGAGCAGAGGAAAGAAATTGAAGTAGAAAGAAAAGTCAGGTATCTCCAAATGTCCAAGAAAACTCAACCATTAATTTTCTGATGTTGGAGAGAAAAGGTTTACGCTTATTCTGTCTCATCTGTATTAGCCATCTATTGCTGCATAACAAATTACTTCCCAAAATTAGCAGACTAAAACAAGCATTTATCGTCTCCAACAGTTTCTGATGGTCAAGAATCTGGGAGGAACTTATCTGGGTGGTTCTGGCTCAGGTTTTCTCACTAGTTTGCAGACAAGTTGTCAGCTGGGGCAGGAGTCATTTCAAGACTGGACCGATGCTAGAGAATCTGCTTCCAAGCTTATCTGTGTGGCTGTTGGCAGGCCTCACTTTTTTTTGTTTGTTTATACTGTAAGTTTTAGGTTACATGTGTAGAACATGCAGTTTTGTTACACAGGTATACACGTGCCATGGTTTGCTGCACCCATCAACCCGTCACCTACATTAGGTATTTCTCCTATTGTTATCAGTCCCCTAGCCCCCCACCCCCGACAGGCCCTGGTGTATCATGTTCCCCTCTCTGCGTCCATGTGTTCTCATTGTTTAACTCCCACTTATGAGTGAGAACATGCGGTGTTTGGTTTTCTGATCTTGTGGTAGACTGCTGAGAATGATGGTTTCCAGCTTCATCCATGTCCCTACAAAGGACATGAACTCATCCTTTTCTATGGGGCAGGCCTCACTTTCTTACTCACTGTTGGCCAGAGGTTTCAATTCCTTACTGCATGGATCCCTGCTTAGGGCTGCTCACAGGATGGTAGCCTACTTTGAGATTTGAGACAGAGAGACAGACAGACAGACAGAGAAAGAGACAGAGAGAGAGACAGAGAGAGAAAGAGAGAGAGAGAATGAGAATGTATTCAAGATGAAAACTACCGTCTTTTATAACCTGACCTCAGAAGTGAGTGAGCATCACTTCTGCTTTATGCTATGGACTAACCCTGGTAAAATGTGGAAGACTACACAGGCGTATGACTACAAGGTGGTGGGGACCACTGGGGCTCACCTTAGAGGTTAGCCATAGCACTATCTAAATTACAAGAGGGCTGCAAGAAATCAGCTCTGGCCAACCACAAAAATGACTAGTGATTCAGCGAGTAGGATCTGGGCACAAGGGAACTAATCACAAATACTCTTTCATATCAAGTAAAAATAAAAATATCTTTATTTTTTTCCATGAAGTATATATGTTTCTTCTGTCGTTGTAAAGTCTACATAACTTCATTGGCTAAACTAGTCAATCTTACCCAATTCCTAATTCACATTCACCAAACATGTAATATGGTGAGAAAGACAAGACCTCATTTCTGTAAAAGTGTTTGCCTTTCAGGGAACATTCTCTCTATAGCATTCTGCCTTTCCCACAATATTTGAGGCTATTTTCCTGGAAAAAGCAGGCAAACAAAGGAAAATAAAACCTTCTTAGGATAACTAGAAGCAGTGTTAGGAAAATGATAATCCAATTAATGCTTTTCCCAGAAGAAAAGAGACACCTCCCATAGCAGGCCTGCCCCTGGCTTCTCTCTGGCCACTCACCTCAGCCTAACAGAAAATTTTCAGATCAACATTTGAAACTTGAGCTGCAGTAACGTAACCTGATATTCTGAGAAAAGGAGGCTCTTCCTTTTCTAAATATTTACATTAGATAAATATAAAACACTCCATGAGAGTGGGAAGGAAAAATAGAGATATGATAATACTGCAGTGGAGGGGTGTATTGCTATTCAAATGCCTTATGTGCCAGTGACACTGGAGGAAGCTGTAGGGGGTGGGAGTGTGTAAAGGTGGGTCTCACCTTCCTCCCTCCCTCCCTTCCTGACATTGTGATAACCCTTCCTATGGGCTTGTCCCTTCCTCCTGAGTTGAGAATGACTACCAAATTGAGCCATTTTTAATGACAGGTGTTTCATCTCTCAAGGGGTATAAGGAAGAGTGTCTTTATCAATTAACAGACTCAGTGATAACTATTTCCAGGAGACATACCTCTACATAAAGGAATTTGTTTACTTACTTACCAATGTTCAATCTAGTTCCAAAAGAATTATTGTGATTTACAAGGATTTTTGTAATATCACAAAAATAACATGTACTAGTTGTAAAAGAAACAATACAGGGAAACCAAGCCTATGGAGAATAAGTCTGTGAGCAAGGAATGCAGTTGCTACTGAGGCCAACAAATTTAGCTTTAAACCTTCCAGCAGACTGCCTACCTGGGAAAAGGGAAATTTGTTCTCAATTCAGTTTTCATTTCAAGAAAATACTAACAAAGTCCTAAAACAGTCACTACTACCCTTTTATTTTATTTTATTTTATTTTTGAGATTGAGGTCTCAATTCTGTCACCCAGGCTGGGTGCAGTGGTACAATCATGGCTCACTGTGCTATAGCTTCAAACTCTTGGGCTCAAGTGATTCACCCACCTCAGCCTCCTGAGTAGCTGGGACCATTTCAGGCTGATTTCCTTTTTTTTTAATTTTTGCAGAGACACAGTCTCACTATGGTACCCCGTCTAGTCTCAAACTCCTATCCACAAGTGATCCTCCCACCTTAGCCTCCCCAAGTGCTGGGATTACAACTATTCTTAAATTAAGATCAGACCCAGAGCTCCACTGGGGATTCCCATGCAATGGTATTTACACAATAAAAATAAGAGAATGTGGCACTGAACTCTTTCTCACACTGACTTCATCAGCAACCTGTAAACATGGGTCTGCAGGACCACATGTAGCAGAGACTATCTTAACCTCATTTCCTCTTCATGCATACACAGAAACTCTACATTTCCCACCCTCCCTTGAGACTACGTCGAGGCCATGTGACTCGGTTCTGGCCTATGCAAAGCAATGTATCCTCCATCTGGGTCTGGACATAACTCCTCCCTGTTTTCTTCATCCACAGTACTTTGCAGGCCCATGTTTAAGATGGCAGTTTCACACGAGGGAAGGAGAATATATCCTTAGCTCAGAAGAGTATCTCCAAGGAGAGCCATTCAACCTGCATTAGATCATGACATGAACAAAAATTAACCCTGGTACATTAATTTTCCTGACTAAAACAATGAACTCCATCAATACAGGGTTCACAATTCCAGCTCTCTGTAGATATGAGTTAACAGTTTAGAATATCTAGAAGAATAGATTATAAATATTTCACACAGCCCTCCCTCAACATTGTTTTGACAATGATGCTGATGCTGATGTAATAATAATAATAACAACAACAATGATAATAATAGCCAACACTTGGATCTCACTATGTGCCAGGCTCTGTTGCAAGCTCTTTCAATATGTTAACACACTGAATCCTCAAAATATATTAATTCCTTTAATCCTAACCAGTATCTTTAATTTTCAGATGAGGAAACCATAAAAGAGAGTAGCTAAGTGCTTTGTCCAAGGTCATGGAGTAGAAGGTGGCACCAAAATTAGATTCCTGGAGTATAATTCCAGAGTTTGTGTTTCTAACTTCTACATTACACTTTATTTTATAAAATAATAAGATTGGTATTGTGCTTGCTGAAGAGCTATTAAATACTTCCAGTTGTCTAAAGGTACAAAGAATTCACAATACCTAGCAGCTGAAGTATGGCTGGCATCACTTGAAATAGCTGAGGAGCCTCATGAGTCACTAATCTTAAGAGCTGCCCATGCCTTCTCAAAAGAATGTATCCTGGCTGGGCACGGTGGCTCACGCCTCTAATCCCAGCACTTTGGGAGGCCAAGATGGGCGGATCACAAGGTCAGGAGTTCGAGACCAGCCTGGCCAACACGATGAAATCCCATCTCTACTAAAAACACTAAAAATTAGCTGGGTGTGGTGGTGAGCACCTGTAATCCCAGCTACTTGGGAGGCTGAGGCAGGAGAATCGCTTCAACCCGGCAGGCAGAGGTTGCAGTAAGCCGAGATCGCACTACTGCACTCCAGTCCGGGTGACAGTCCAAGACTCCGTCTCAAAAAAAAAAAAAGAATTTATCCTACTGGGTGCAATAGCTCACATCTGTAATCCCAACACTTTGGGAGGCTGAGGTGGGTGAATCACTTGAGGCCAAGAGTTCAAGACAAGCCTGGGCAACATGGTGAGATCCTGCCTCTCCACCCCATCTCTACAAAAAATTGAAAAATTACCTGGGCATGGTGGTGCATGCCTGTAGACCCAGCTACCCAGGAGGCTGAGGTGATAAGATTCCCCAAGACCAGGAGATGGAGCCTGCACTGAGCTATGACTGCACCACTGCACTCCAGCCCAGGTGACGGAATTGAGACCCTATCTCAAAAAAAAAAAAAAAAAAAAAAAAAAAAGAACTATCCTAGATAGAACCAAGATTATCTTTTGAAACGAGTTTTCAATATTATCCCGCTGTATGATACCTTATTGGGTTGATGTAACAATCTCTACAATTTACTTTTAAATAACTTTACATAGTGTAATATTAAGTATATGCTAGTTAGCTTAAAGTTTAACTCTAGGGGCATATGGTTGCCCTAATTTAACAATAAAATGTGACAAAATCCTATTTTCTCAGTGCAGACAAAATATAAATTTGTTATTTCTTGGTCATACTAATTCCATTATATACTTTTTTTTGCGATTTGGTCATTGACCATATGTGGCATCCCAGAAGACAATCAAACACACCAGGGCTCCATGGTTAGTTCTCCTTGCTAGAATTAATCATTTGGAAAACAAATTTAACCTTTCTGTTAACCCAAATATCACTTCTATTAGCTTCTTGCAGTTTGTGCTAAAGTGCGTAATAATTAATTTTGTAATTTCATGTAAAATTCTATATACCTTCCTCAAATATATAGATATCATAAAAACTGTAGATCAAGAAGGCAATGTTTAATGTCACCTAATCCAATTCCTCTTTCCAGACAGGAAAACATGAAGGCCCAGACAGGCTAAATGATTTGTGCCAGGTCTGGCATTTGGCTGCCCCTGCAAGCCCTTCCACAGCGTTATACGGTCCCATAAGTAGTTCCATGGCATAACTTTTTAAGTATTTAGCATAGTAAAAAAAATGGAAGCATTCTCAGTTGAGGCGGGGAATGTTTGCTACTGAAATAAATGCAACAATTTAATTCTGGGAGGAAAAATGCAGCTCAAAATCTTCTTCCAACATGGCCTTTCCTATCAAACAGCACAATCAAATTTTTGGATGCCATCCTTGTCATCTGGAGGGCTGGGTTTACTCATCACTGAGGACCCAGACATTACGGATTTGCTAGAAACTTGGAAAATATCTGAGTTAGGAGCCACCTTGTCTGTCACTAGGTAACCTGAGACACTGCTCTCTCAAATGACCAGTCTTTGTGAGAGCCCTTTACCAGCTCCCTGGTTGCCCCCAAACGTTTCAATAATTCAGCTCTGTAGAAGGCTGTTTTTGACACCAAAAGCAGAGTGGAAAACAGCTTTGCAAAGAAATAACAGGCAACCAGTATCCAATAAAACTTTTAGAAAATTTCGCCCAAGGAAAAACAATCCCTATGAGTTCACAGCAAAAATTTTAAGAAAACAACAAAAGTATCACAAAAATAGGAGGCAGACTCAGAAGCCTTAGGGGTTAAAAAGAAACATGCATGGCCGGGCATGGTGGCTCACGCCTGTAATACAGAGGCCGAGGCAGGCGGATCATGAGGTCAGGAGATCGAGAACATCCTGGCCAACATGCTGAAATCTCATCTCTACTAAAATACAAAAAATTTGCCAGGCGTGCGGCGCGTGACTGTAGTCCCAGCTACTCAGGAGGCTGAGGCAGTTGAATTGCTTGAACCCAGGAGGTTGCAGTGAGCTGTGATGGCACCACTGCACTCCAGCCTGGCAACAGTCAAGACTCCATCTCAAAAAAAAAAAAAAGAAAAGAAAAAACACTAATTCATTATTGTCATACCCACAAGTTTGTATTTTATGATGGCTTTTTTAAAGTCAGAGAAAAGAGGTTTGGTGATTTTAAAAGACAAATGGAGTTACATGGATTTGACAAAGTAAAGAATATTTTTTAAAGTATAAAACCACCTGAACTCTTTTGAGTAAATACAGATCACCAAGGTTCTGATTTAACTGGACAATATAAACACAGGAAGGAACAAGAGGTTAACCCAAGAAAAAGAAGTCATCCATAGAGTGTTTTGGACAGAGAGTTTGTGTCCTCCCAAAATTAATATGTTGAACTCTAAACCTCCAATGTGTTGGTCTTTGGAAGTGGGGCCTTTGGGATGTAATTAGGTTGAGATGAGGTCATGAAGGTGGGGTCCTCATGAAGGGATTAGTGCCCTTAAAAAAGGGACATCTTGCCCAGGCGTGGTGGCTCACACCTGTAATCCCAGCACTTTGGGAGGCTGAGGCGGGCAGATCGCCTGAGGTCAAGAATTTGAAATCACCATGGCCAGCGTGGCAAAACCCCATCTCTACTAAAAGTACAAAAATTAGCTGGGCATGGTGGTGAGCGCCTATAATCCCAGCTACTCAGGAGGCAGAGGCAGGAGAATTGCTTGAACCCAGGAGGTGGAGATTGCAGTGAGCTGATATTGTGCCACTGCACTCCAGCCTGGCAACAGAGTGAGACTCCCTCTCAAAAAAAATAAAAAATAAAAAAAAAAACCGGACATCTCTCTCTCCCTCTGTGCCATGTGATGACGCAGCAAGAAGGCAGCCATCTGCTAGACAGGAAGTGGACCCTCACCAGAAACTGAGCATGCTGATGCCCTCACCTTGGACTTCCCAGCCTCAAGAGCCATGAGAAATAAATGCCTGCTGTTTTAGTCCCCAAGTCTGTGGTGTTTTGTTACAACAGCCCAAGCTGACTGAAACAGGGTTTTCTGTATCAGTGATCGGGTCAACATAAAAAGGTCCAGGACAGACAGAGTGAGGGACACGAGGACTTCCCTTTCCAGAGGAAATCTACAGTGCCTGCTCCTTGAGGCTTCTGTTGGTTTTATGGACATCTTTGGCATAAATAGCCAATGCAACTCCTCTTGATGATAAACAAGTTTACATTCAAATGACTGTTCCCTAGCCACAGACCTGAAACCCTGGTATAGACTGAAAAAAAAAAAAATATCTAGACATCCTTCCTAGACACAAAAGTTGCACAAATTTTTAAGATTTGCTTGTTTTTACTCTTCTGACATTTTCTCTTCTCTCCATTACCATTGCCACCTTATTTCCCCTATATTATCTCAGTAAACTTCTACCCAGTAATATCTGCCCCCTCTAAATCACCCTCTGTCATTATAGTGGTATTTCTAAAAAGGCAAATTCCAATCCATATTGAATATTCTTTGATGATTCATGATTTGACTTAGAAAAGGTCTAAGTCCTTGATAGAAGAGATCTGTCTCTCGCCACCACCCTCCCAATGTTATCCACCATTACTATCCCATGAGCACTTATTGATTTGCTATTTTATTACTGTCTCCATCGTTCTTGCTATGGCTTCTGCCTAGACATAATTCTCAGGCCTTCAAAGTTCAACACATGTTACCTCCTCTAGCAATTATTCTCTGACAGCTTCCCTTCCAATGCTAAGAGATCTAATCTTTTGTAAGCCAAAAGCCCACTATGCTTAATGATCACACAGTATTTTAAGTTTTCTTATTCTATGAAAAAATTTCGGGTTTGATTTCCTAAACCCTAGGACAAGCTGAGCACATGAATGATGTCCAATAAATGAATGCTATAATGGATTTGTAATTTATGCTAATGGATTTCATGCTACAAATCCATGATTTTCAAAATTATCTTATAGAATACACTGGACAAGTATAATCAATCCCATTTTATAGAAAAATAAATAGACAAGAGGTTAAAGTCAATATACGTGCCTTGGAAGCCCAAGAACTCCCTGGCTAAGGAAAAAAATAAAAATGTATATTTCTTGTTCTGACTATCTGTGTAACGGAGGTTAGCAAAAAACTCTGTTCACATTAGTATTTTATTCCTGATGTATTTTGTCCAACTGAAATGATTTACTTGGTTTCATACCTTTAGTTAGACATTAAAAGAGATACTTTTATCTAGAAGACTTAACAATAAATGTAATAGCCATATTTGAGTTTAATCAGCCTTTCTTGACCAAAAGCTTTCTCAATTTTTTAATCTTTCTTTGATATTGGAAGTTGCAGCTTCCAAGCATACAATTCTTTTAATGTATGGACTCTCTTTATTCCTTTTATTTGTGCTTACAAAGTGTCCAACTCATCTTTTTTGAAGTATCTTATCAAAGTAAATAGCAACCAATACACATTACTAACATTTTATTTTCTACCTCTTTCTCTAGAGATACAAATTAAATAGGTACATTAACTCCAGATTAACATAGGAGAAGTTTATCATTTGTCTAGCCTCTAGTTTTTTTTTTTACTGACCAGCATCCAACCAATAACTCAATGCCATATGTTACAGGCTTTAGTGTAGCAACCCCCATTTCAATATACAATTTGTTTGTCTCAGTGTGGGCTACGTTACACTGCAGTAACAAATAAGCTGAAATTTGCTGTTTTAACTTTTATTTTTCATTTACACTATATATTCAACGTGGGTCTAGTCATCATACTCATTCAGGGACCCCAGCTGTCCAAATTCCATCTTACCACAAATTTCCAAGGTTACTGTGGCAAGTATAAGGCCATAACAAATGGAACTTTAGTTCTTAAGTTTCCACTCATGTTTTATTAGTGAAAGCAAGTCATGAGTCTTTAGTACTGCACACTGCAATCCTATCATATGCCTGAAACAAGACGAACCAATGTATTTGTGAACAGTCTTAATTTAATGACCATCATAGTCACATAGTTCTTCAGTGACTGGGGTAATATTAAAATTCATTTCTGTAACTGTTTGTGTTTTTTTTTATCACCTTAATTATCTGTATTAAAGACTATAATGAAACAAATCCAAAAATGTAATACAAAAAGTAGCAGAAATACTAAAATAATTTCTGTTTAGCATTATATGAATGTTTTGCTATAGTTACTTCCCTAATAGGGGCTTAAAGAGAGATGCTGAAAAATTCATGATTTTCAACCCTGAATAAAGTATGCAAATGTAATCATCAAAACCTTTCAGTACGAAAGTGACTTTCTTCTGTTTTCTGCTACTTCCTTTATCAAAACAGATGGCTATATTGTGTTACTGTTGGTGTCTACACACCACGACATCTATATCTTCTTATAATGCCTTCCCAGATAGGGTCACCAGATATAGCAAAGAAAAACATAAGATACCTAGTTAACTTTAAATCTAGATACAAAACAAATAATTTTTTGTGGATGTTTGTATTTGTCCATGTACATGCTGCTGATAGACATACCTGAGACTGGGAAGAAAAAGAGGTTTAATTGGACTTAGTTCCAAATGGCTGGGGAGGCCTCAGAATCATGGCAGGAGGCAAAAGTCACTTCTTACATGGCAGCAGCAAGAGAAAAATAAGAAAGATGCAAAAGTGGAAACCCCTGATAAAACCATCAGATCTCATGAGACTTATTCACTACCATGAGAACAATATGGGGGAACTGCCCCCATGATTCAAATTATCTCCCACTAGGGCCCTCCCACAACACATGGGAATTATGGAAGTATAATTCAAGATGAGATTTGGGTGGGGACACAGAGCCAAACCATATCATTCCACCCCTCCAAATCTCATGTCCTCACATTTCAAAACCAATCATGCCTTCCCAACAGCCTCCCAAAGTCTTAACTCATTTCACCGTTAACCCAAATATCCACAGTCCAAAGTTTTATCTGAGACAAGGCAAGTCCCTTCTGCCTATAAGCCTGTAAAGTCAAAAGCAAGCTAGTTACTTCCTAGATACAATGGGGGTACAGGTATTGGGTAAATACAACCATTCCAAATGGGAGAACTGGCCAAAACAAAGGATTACAGAGCCCATCCAAGTCCAAAATCCAGGAGGGCAGTCAAATTCTAAAGCTCCAAAATGATCTGCTTTGACTCCATGTCTCACATCCAGGTTATCCTGATGCAAGAGGTAGGTTCCCATAGTCTTGGACAGCTCCACCCCTGTGGCTTTGCAGGGTAAAGCCCCCCTCCTGGCTGCTTTCCCAGGCTAGCATTGAGTGTCTGTAGCTTTTCCAGGTGAATGGTGCAAGCTGTCGGTGGATCTACCACTCTGGGGTCTGGAGGATGGTGACCCTCTTCTCACAGCTCCACTAGGCAGTGCCCCAGTAGGGACTCTGTGTCTGGGGGCTGTGACCCCACATTTCCCTTCCACACTGCCCTAGCAGAGGTTCTCCATGAGGGCACTGCCCCTGTAGCAAACTTTCACCTGAGCATCCAGGCATTTCCGTACATCTTCTGAAATCTACGTGGAGGTTCCCAAACCTCAATCCTTGACTTCTGTGTAGCTGCAGGCTCAACACCATGTGGAAGCTGCCAAAGTGAGGCTTGCACCCTGTGAAACTATGGGCTGAGCTGTACCTTGGCCCTTTTTAGCAAAGGCTGGAGTGGCTGGGACACACGACACAAAGTTCCTAGGCTGCACACAGCATGGGCACCCTGGGCCTAGCTTATGAAACCATTTTTTTACCCTAAACCTCCAGGTCTGTGATGGGAGGGGCTACCATGAAGACCTATGACATGCCCTGGAGACATTTACCTCATTGTTTTGGGGATTAATATTCGGTTCCTTGTTACTTATGCAAATTTCTGTAGCCAGCTTGAATTTCTCCTCAAAAAATGGGATTTTCTTTGCTGTCACATTGTCAGGCTGCAAATTTTCCGAGCTTTTATGCTTTTAACAGCACCCAAGTCACCTTTTGAATGCTTTGCTGCTTAGAAATTTCTTCTGCTAGATACCCTAAATCATCTCTCTCAAGTTCAAAGTTCCACAAATCTCTAGGGCAGGGGCAAAATGCTCCAGTCTCTTTGCTATAACATAGCAAGAGTCACTTTTGCTCCATTTCCCAAGTTCCTCATCTCCATCTGAGACCACCTCAGTATGGACCTTATTGTTCTTATCACTATCAGCATTTTTGTCAAAGCCATTCAACAAATCTCTACGAGTTTTCAAACTTTCCCACATTTTTCCTGTCTTCTTCTGAGCCCTCCAAACTGTTCCAACCTCTGCCTGTTACCCAGTTCCAAAGTTGCTTCTACATTTTTGGGTATCTTCTCAGCAACGCCCCACTCCACCAGTACCAATTTACTGTATTAGTCCATTTTCACACTGCTGATAAAGACTTACCCAAGACTGGGAAGAAAAAGAGGTTTAATTGGACTTACAGTTCCACATGGCTGGGGAGGCCTCAGAATCACGACAGGAGGCAAAAGGCAGTTCTTATATGGCGGCGACAAGAGAAAAATGAGGAAGATGCAAAAGCAGAAACCCTAATAAAACCATCAGATCTCATGAGACTTATTCACTGTCACGAGATTAGCATAGGAGAAACCGCCTCTGTGATTCATATTATCTCCCACTGGGTTCCTCCCACAACATGTGCAAATTGTGGGAGTATGATTCAAGACAAGATTCAGGTGGGGACACACAGCCAAACCATACTGATGTTCCAAATACTACATGGAATAAATATGTCCTCAATATTGCATGGCACATAGTTTCACTAAAAGTTATTTTTTCTATACTCAGATTTAACTAGGTATCCTGTAATTCATCTGGCCACCCCATTTGCAGAGCCGAGTCATCAAAGGCACTAACGTAAATTAATTTCATATAAATATTTACACCAAGTGCACCAAATTTAAACAAAAATATTTGGTCAATGTAACTTGTCAAGAGCCATAGAAAAACATCTATTTCAAATATCTTTTGACAGGATGGACAGACTGAGTATTTCTAAACGTAATTTAGGGATTGAATTATTCTCACCATATCAATGCACTGACAAAACTTATCTCCTGGGTAAGTACTTTTGGAAGTGATCTGGGAGTGAGGGCAGGCATGTTAATCATGATGTCCTTGATAGGGAATTCTAGTCACAGTAAACTTCAAAAGGGTTTGCTACCTCTTAATGGAAATGACAAGCAAATTGTTAAAAAAGAAGATCTGGGTAGCTACATTAGTTGAAGACCTATCAGCAAGAGAATCAGCTTAAAAAGTAGTTGAAGAATAAAAATAAAGTTGCCAAATACAAGATCAGCAAGCAAAAACCTATGGTTTGCCAAAAACCATGAACTAGAAAATGTAATAGGAAAAAAATGTCATATATAATAGCAACTACTATAAAATAACTAGGTAGGAATAAAACTACACAAATATGAGCAAGATATTCATCTACAAAAAAACTCTCAGAAATGTTTTTTAAAAATTAAAACAAAGACCTGAATAGAGAGATATACCATGCTCATTAAAATAAAGATGTCAACAGTCTCCAGATACGTTAATTTCAGTGCTTCTAGTGCTTCCAGTGGAAGCACTGACATTAACATATTATTTGGAGACTGTCAAGTCCAAGGGGAAAATGGAGCCTGCCCAAGGCTTGCAACTTCAACCCAAAGGGTCTTGCATATTCTTGTGCATTTAGTTTTCTCCATGAAGTTTAGAATCAGTTCATCAAGTTTTGTGGAAAATCATGTTAACGTGCTCCACTGTCCCCTTGGACTTGACTTACAAGGAAAAATTTAAGTTAAAATGATTAGTAATTTCAAGACCGAGAACACAGAGCATTAAACCAAAGGCAGGGCCCTCCCAAACAAGCGGTCCTGTGAGGACATACTGCTAAATACCTACCAGCCTTGCTGCACACAGAGCAGCTTGTCATCTGTCTCCTCGCGGGATGTCCACAAACAAAACACATTCACATCCTGGCATTGAAAGTTCTCAGCAATTGTCCTAAAGCAGAGGCCTCCAAGGGACAAGCTTCTGCCTATATATACAGAGCTCCCCAAACAGCCTTTTATACTCTCATCCTTAAAGGATAAAAGGATACCTAAAGATTACCTGGTATCTGAAGAACATTTCCAAAGAAAAGACAAAGATTCTAAAAAAAGAAAAGAAAAGAAATATGATGCCAGAGGGAGAGAATAATTTAAGGGAATGAAACAATTTTTTTAAATCTCTAATTATTATCCTCAGAAATCTCAAGATGTTATTTTATCTGTAAAATAGTAAAAGATTACTTAAAAAAGAAAAGTCAGTAAAAAGCTAGAAATTCTTACATGTTGAAAATATATTGTCAAGTTAGAAAAAAATCAGTGGACAGTTTGAAAATAAAGTCAAGATATATCCCAAGAAGGAGAATTAAAGGCAGAGAAATGAAGAAAAAAAAAAAGGAACACTTAATTCATATATCTCAAACATCAGACATTCCAATCTAACAGCAATTTTAGAAAACAAAAGATAACAGAGACAAATGAAAGAAAAATTCTCTAGGAAATAATACAAGAACATTTCCATAAGACTCCAAATTTGAAGGGCCCATATTAAATGAAAAACACCTGTACTCAGGCAAATATCTGTAAAGTTTTACAATACAAAGAATAAAGACGCTAAAAGCTTTCATGTAGGGTTTTTTCTTTTAAAAAAAAAGGTCACTGACATTGAAATAAGCTGATTGTCTTTAGATTGCTCGAATACAACATGCCTTCATTATTGCAAGGGAAAATAATTTTCAAACTTGAATTTTTATGCAAACACATTAACAATTAAATTTGAGGATAAATATATCTTTGTGCATGTCCAGAAAATTTACACTTCACATACCATTTCTTAGTAAGTTACTTGAACATATCCTGGAGCAAAAGTATATGGGAATAAGAAATAAAAGAAAGATTCTACAGAAGCAGTAAAGTGTCCCAGGATAAAAGCTGGGTGACAGGCCTGGAGAACAATAGTTCTTACTGGAACAACAGAATGGATGGCCCTGAGCAGAAAATCTCTGGGAAAGAAGAATCCAAAAATATTTTATTGAAAGGAGTTTTTTAAAAATATAGAGAGAGAGAATATAAAGGCAAATAATGTAAGAAAACAAGAACAATAAGAAACGGCAGAGCCAAGATGGCCGAATAGGAACAGCTCCAGTCTCCAGCTCCCAGCCTGAGTGACACAGAAGACGGGTGATTTCTGCATTTCTGCTTGAGGTACCGGTTTCATCTCACTAGGGAATGCCAAACAGTGGGTGCAGGACAGTCGGTGAAGCGCACTGTGCGCGAGCCAAAGCAGGGCAAGGCATTGCCTCACTCGGGAAGTGCAAGGGGTCAGGGAGTTCCCTTTCCTAGTCAAAGAAAGGGGTAACAGACGGCACCTGGAATATCTGGTCAGTCCCATCCTAATACTGCGCTTTTCCAACGGGCCTGGAAAACGGCACACTAGCAGATTGTGTCCCGCACCTGGCTCGGAGGGTCCTATGCCCACGGAGTCTTGCTGATTGCTAGCACAGCACTCTGAGATCAAGCTGCAAGGAGGGAGTGAGGCTGGGGGAGGGGCGCCCGCCATTGCCCAGGCTTGCTTAGGTAAACAAAGTAGCCAGGAAGCTCGAACTGGGTGGAGCCCACCACAGCTCAAGGAGGCCTGCCTGACTCAGTAGGCTCCACCTCTGGGGGCAGGGCACAGACAAACAAAAACTCAGCAGGAACCTCCACAGACTTAAATGTCCCTGTCTGACTGACAGCTTTGAAGTGAGTAGTGCTTCTCCTACCACGCAGCTGGAGATCTGAGAACGGACAGACTGCCTCCTAAAGTGGGTCCCTCACCCCTGAGCAGCCTAACTGGGAGGCACCTCCCCAGTAGAGACTGACTGACACCTCATTCGGCCGGGTACTCCTCTGAGACAAAACTTCCAGAGGAACTATCAGACAGCTGAATTTGTGGTCTCACGAAAATCCGCTGTTCTGCAGCCACCGCTGCTGACACCCAGCCAAACAGGGTCTGGAGTGGACCTCTAGTAAACTCCAACAGACCTGCAGCTGAGGGTCCTGTCTGGTAGAAGGAAAACTAACAAACAGAAAGGACATCCACACCAAAAACCCATCTGTATATCACCATCATCAGAGACAAAAAGTAGATAAAACCACAAAGATGGGGAAAAAACAGAGCAGAAAAACTGGAAACTCTAAAAAGCAGAGCACCTCTCCTCCTCCAAAGGAACGCAGTTCCTCACCAGCAACGGAACAAAGCTGGATGGAGGATGACTTTGACGAGTTGAGAGAAGAAGGCTTCAGACGATCAAACTACTCTGAGCTACGGGAGGAAATTCAAAACCATAGCAAAGAAGTTAAAAACTTTGAAAAAAAAAATTAGAAGAATGGATAACTAGAATAAGCAATGGAGAGAAGGGCTTAAAGAAGCTGATGGAGCTGAAAGCCAAGTTTCGAGAACTACGCGAAGATTGCAGAAGCCTCAGTAGCAGATGCGATCAACTGGAAGAAAGGGTATCGCTGATGGAAGATGAAATGAATGAAATGAAGCGAGAAGGGAAGTTTAGAGAAAAAAGAAAAAAAAGAAATGAAGAAAGACTCCAAGAAATTTGGGACTATGTGAAAAGACCAAACCTACGTCTGATTGGTGTACCTGAAAATGATGGGGCGAATGGAACCAAGTTGGAAAACACTCTGCAAGATATTATCCAGGAGAACTTCCCCAATCTAGCAAGGCAGGCCAACATTCAGATTCAGGAAATACAGAGAATGCCACAAAGATACTCCTCGAGAAGAGCAACTCCAAGACACATAATTGTCAGATTCACCAAAGTTGAAATGAAGGAAAAAATGTTAAGGGCAGCCAGAGAGAAAGGTCGGGTTAACCACAAAGGGAAGCCCATCAGACTAACAGCTGATCTCTTGGCAGAAACTCTACAAGCCAGAAGAGAGTGGGGGCTGATATTCAACATTCTTAAAGAAAAGAATTTTCAACCCAGAATTTCATATCCAGCCAAACTAAGCTTCATAAGTGAAGGAGAAATAAAATACTTTTCAGACAAGCAAACGCTGAGTGATTTTGTCACCACCAGGCCTGCCCTAAAAGAGCTCCTGAAGGAAGCACTAAACATGGAAAGGAACAACTGGCACCAGCCACTGCAAAAACACGCCAAATTGTAAAGACCATTGAGGCTAGGAAGAAACTGCAGCAACTAACGAGCAAAATAACCAACTAACATCATAATGACAGGATCAGATTCACACATAACAATATTAATGTTTAATGTAAATGGGCTAAATGCTCCAATTAAAAGACACAGACTGGCAAACTGGATAAGGAGTCAGGACCCATCAGTGTGCTGTATGCAGGAAACCCATCTCACGTGCAGAGACACACATAGACTCAAAATAAAGGGATGGAGGAAGATCTATCAAGCAACTGGAAAACAAAAAAAGGCAGGGGTTGCAATCCTAGTCTCTGATAAAATAGACTTTAAACCAACAAAGATCAAAAGAGACAAAGAAGGCCATTACATAATGGTAAAGGGATCAATTCAACAACAAGAACTAACTATCCTAAATATATATGCACCCAACACAGGAGCACCCAGATTCATAAAGCAAGTCCTGAGTGACCTACAAAAGGACTTAAACTCCCACACAATAATAATGGGAGATTTTAACACCCCACTGTCAACATTAGACAGATCAACGAGACAGAAAGTTAACAAGGATATCCAGGAATTGAACTCAGCTCTACATAAAGTGGACCTAATAGACATCTACAGAACTCTCCACCCCAAATCAACAGAATATACATTTTTTTCAGCACCACACCACACCTATTCCAAAATTGACCACATAGTTGGAAGTAAAGCTCTCCTCAGCAAATGTAAAGGAACAGAAATTATAACAAACTGTCTCTCAGACCACAGTGCAATCAAACTAGAACTCAGGATTAAGAAACTCACTCAAAACCACTCAACTACATGGAAACTGAACAACCTGCTCCTGAATGACTATTGGGTACCTACTGAAATGAAGGCAGAAATAAAGATGTTCTTAGAAACCAACGAGAACAAAGACACAACATACCAGAATCTCTGGGACACGTTCAAAGGAGTGTGTAGAGGGAAATTTATAGCACTAAATGCCCACAAGAGAAAGCAGGAAAGATCCAAAATTGACACCCTAACATCACAATTAAAAGAACTAGAAAAGCAAGAGCAAACACATTCAAAAGCTAGCAGAAGGCTAGAAATAACTAAAATCAGAGCAGAACTGAAGGAAAGAGAGACACAAAAAACCCTTCAAAAAATTAATGAATCCAGGAGCTGATTTTTTGAAAAGATCAACAAAATTGATAGACCGCTAGCAAGACTAATAAAGAAGAAAAGAGAGAAGAATCAAATAGATGCAATAAAAAATGATAAAGGGGATATCACCACTGATCCCACAGAAATACAATCTACCATCAGAGAATACTACAAACACCTGTATGCAAATAAACTAGAAAACCTAGAAGAAATGGATAAATTCCTCAACAAATACACCCTCCCAAGACTAAATCAGGAAGAAGTTGAATCTCTGAATAGACCAATAACAGGTTCTGAAATTGTGGCAATAATCAATAGCTTACCAACCAAAAAGAGTCCAGAACCTGATGGATTCACAGCTGAATTCTACCAGAGGTACAAGGAAGAACTGGTACCATTCCTTCTGAAACTATTCCAATCAATATAAAAAGAGGGAATCCTCCCTAACACATTTTATGAAGCCAGCATCATCCTGATACCAAAGCCTGGCAGAGACACAACCAAAAAAGAGAATTTCAGACCAATATCCTTGATGAACATTGATGCAAAAATCCTCAATAAAATACTGGCAAACCGAATCCAGCAGCACATCAAAAAGCTTATCCACCATAATCAAGTGGGCTTCATCCCTGGGATGCAAGGCTGGTTCAACATATGCAAATCAATAAATGTAATCCAGCATATAAACAGAACCAAAGACAAAAACCACATGATTAACATTATCTCAATAGATGCAGAAAAGGCCTTTGACAAAATTCAACAACCCTTCATGCTAAAAACTCTCAATAAATTAGGTATTGATGGGACGTATCTCAAAATAATAAGAGCTATCTATGACAAACCCACAGCCAATATCATACTGAATGGGCAAAAACTGGAAGCATTCCCTCTGAAAACTGGCACAAAACAGGGATGCCCTCTCTCACCACTCCTATTCAACATAGTGCTGGAAGTTCTGGCCAGAGCAATCAGGCAGGAGAAGGAAATAAAGGGTATTCAATTAGGAAAAGAGGAAGTCAAATTGTCCCTGTTTGCAGATGACATGATTGTATATCTAGAAGACCCCATTGTCTCAGCCCAAAATCTCCTTAAGCTGATTAGCAACTTCAGCAAAGTCTCAGGATACAAAATCAATGTACAAAAACCACAAGCATTCTTGTACACCAATCACAGACAAACAGAGAGCCAAATCATGAGTGAACTCCCATTCACAATTGCTTCAAAGAGAATAAAATACCTAGGAATCCAACTTACAAGGGATGTGAAGGACCTCTTCAAGGAGAACTACAAACCACTGCTCAATGAAATAAAAGAGGATACAAACAAATGGAAGAACATTCCATGCTCATGGGTTGGAAGAATCAATATCGTGAAAATGGCCATACTGCCCAAGGTAATTTATAGATTCAATGCCATCCCCATCAAGCTACCAATGACTTTCTTCACAGAATTGGAAAAAACTACTTTAAAGTTCATATGCAACCAAAAAAGAGCCTGCATCGCCAAGTCAATCCTAAGCCAAAAGAACAAAGCTGGAGGCATCACGCTACCTGACTTTAAACTATACTACAAGGCTACAGTAACCAAAACAGCATGGTACTGGTACCACAAGAGAGACATAGATCAATGGAACGGAACAGAGCCCTCAGAAATAATGCCGCATATCTACAACTATCTGATCTTTGACAAACCTGACAAAAACAAGAAATGGGGAAAGGATTCCCTATTTAATAAATGGTGCTGGGAAAACTGGCTAGCCATATGTAGAAAGCTGAAACTGGATCCCTTCCTTACACCTTATACAAAAATTAATTCAAGATGGATTAAAGACTTAAATGTTAGACCTAAAACCATTAAAATCCTACAAGAAAACCTAGGCAATACCATTCAGGACATAAGCGTGGGCAAGGACTTCATGTCTAAAACACCAAAAGCAATGGCAACAAAAGGCAAAATTGACAAATGGGATCTAATTAAACTAAAGAGCTTCTGCACAGCAAAAGAAACTACCATCAGAGTGAACAGGCAACCTACAGAATGGGAGAAAATTTTTGCAACCTACTCATCTGACAAAGGGCTAATATCCAGAATCTACAATGAACTCAAACAAATTTACAAGGAAAAAACAAACAACCCCATCAAAAAGTGGGCAAAGGACATGAACAGACACTTCTCAAAAGAAGACATTTATGCAGCCAAAAAACACATGAAGAAATGCTCATCATCACTGGCCATCAGAGAAATGCTAATCAAAACCACAGTGAGATACCATCTCAGTTAGAATGGCCATCATTAAAAAAGCAGGAAACAACAGGTGCTGGAGAGGATGTGGAGAAATAGGAACACTTTTACACTGTTGGTGGGACTGGAAACTAGTTCAACCATTGTGGAAGTCAGTGTGGCCATTCCTCAGGGATCTAGAACTAGAAATACCATTTGACCCAGCCATCCCATTACTGGATATATACCCAAAGGTCTATAAATCATGCTGCTATAAAGACACATGCACACGTATGTTTATTGCGGCACTATTCACAATAGCAAAGAGTTGGAACCAACCCAAATGTCCAACAACGATAGACTGGATTAAGAAAATGTGGCACATATACACCATGGAATACTATGCAGCCATAAAAAATGATGAGTTCGTGTCCTTTGTAGGGACATGGATGAAACTGGAAAACATCATTCTCAGTAAACTATCGCAAGGACAAAAAACCAAACACCGCATGTTCTCACTCATGAGTGGGAATTGAACAAAGAGAACTCATGGACACAGGAAGGAGAACATCACACTCCGGGGACTGTTGTGGGGTGGGGGGAAGGGGGAGGGACAGCATTAGGAGATATACCTAATGCTAAATGACGAGTTAATGGGTGCAGGAAATCAACAGGGCACATGGATACATATGTAACAAACCTGCACATTGTGCACATGTACCCTAAAACCTAAAGTATAATAAAAAAAAAGAAAGGAATAAACAATATAATTTAATACATTTTTAAGGTAATTTTAAAAATAAAATCAACTGTTTATAACAAAAAGCATAGTAAGTGAAAAAAAAAAGAACAATAAGAAACAAAAACTGAGAGTTACATTTTAAAAGTATAGATAATATACTTTGTATACAGAATGTCTGTGTAGTCATAATAATGTAAATGCCATGTGCTGATTTTTCCATGTTTAGATTCAGCTTGTAAATGAAGCACATATTCCAACTTGATATTTTAAAGGGTATGGATTATAATAAAATAAATTGGAAGAGTGGAAAGGCCACTGGTGTTCTCCAGCTGACAGATATTTGAATTCTCCCTGGGACAGAGTTCCCAGGGGGAGGTGTGGACCACCATCTTTGCTGTTTGGGCAACTCAGATGCTTCAGCCCACAGGCTTTGGAGAGTCCAAACCAACCAGGGGTGAAAGGGATGCCCCAGCACAGCACAACTGCTCTGCCAAAACATAGCCAGACTGCTTCTTTAAGTGGGTCCCCAATCCATCCCTCCTCACTGGGCAGGACCTCCCAACTGGGGCCTCCAGCCACCCCTGCCGGTATTCTCTGGCCAACAGAGATTTGAAAACTTCCTAAGACAGAGCTCCCAGATAGAGGGGCAGGCCACCATATTTGCCATTAGGGTGACATAGCCCTTCCAGCCTTTGGGCTTTGGAGAGCCCAAGCCAACCGGGGGTAAAAGCAGTACCCCAGCACAGCACAGCTGCTCTACAAAAGCGTCGCCAGACTGCATTTTTAAAGGGTCCCCAATCCCATTCCTCCTCACTGGGTGAGACATCCCAAGCAGGGTCTCCAGGCACTTCACACAGTTGCCTTCAAGTTGGCAACAGATCATTGTCTCCTGGGATGGAGCTCTCAGAGGAAGGGGCAGGCTGTTTCACAGACCTCACTGGTGATACCTCCAGGTACTGGAAAATCTGAGACAACTAGAGACTGCAATGGACCCCCAGCAAACCACAGTAGCCCTACACAAAAGTAGCCAGCCTGTTAAAAGGAAACAAAATAAATTCAAAGCTCAGCAACCTCAAAGACTGAAAGTAGATAAGCCCACAAATATGCAGAAGTGAGAAAGAATCTGCACAAGAATGCCAAAAACTCAAAAAGCCAGAGTGCCCTCTTTCTTCCAAATACCGCATCACCTCTCCATCAAGTGTTTAGCACTAGGCTGAGGCTGAAATGGCTGAAGTGACAGAAATAGAATTCAGAATATGGACAAGAACAAACTTCAGTAAGCTAAAGGAGTACATCATAACCCAATGCAAGGAAGCTAAAAATTATGATAGAACATTACAGGAGCTGAGAGACAAAATAGCCAGTATAGGGAAGAATGTAAGTGACCTGACAGAGCTGAAAAACACACTACAAGAACTTCACAATGCAATCACAAGTATTAGCAGCAGAACAGACCAAGCAGAGAAAAGAGTCTCAGAGCTTAAAGGCTGTCTTTCTGAAATAACACAGGCAGACCAGAAGAGAGAAAAAGGAATGCAAGGGAAAGAACAAAATCACTGAGAAATATGGGATTATGTAAAGAAACTGAATCTATGACTCATTGGTGTACCTGAAAGAGATGGGGAGAGTGGAAACAATTTGGAAAACATGTTTCAGGACGTTATTCATCAGAACTTCCCTTACCTAGCTAAACAGGACAACATTCAGGAAATGCAGGGAATCCCAGTAAGATACTCCATGAGAAGCTCATCATCCCCACACAAGAAGATCATCCCCAAGACACATAACCATAAGATTTGCCAAGGTCAACATGGAAGAAACAATGTTAAGGGCAGCTAGAGAGAAAGGCCAGGTCACCTACAAAGGAAAGCCTATCAGACTAACAGTGGACCTTGCAGCAGAAACCCTACAAGCCAGAAGAGATTGGAGGTCAACATTCAACATTCTTAAAGAAAAAAAATTCCGACCTAGAATTTCATATCTGGCCAAACTAAGCCTCGTAAGTGAAGGAAAAATAAGATCCTTTTCAAAGAAGTAAATGCTGAGGGAATTCATTACCACCAGATGTGCCTTACAAGAGCTCCTGATAGAAGCACTAAATATGGAAAGAAAAGATGATTGCTGCCACTACAAAAACACACTGAAGTATACAGACCAGTGACACTAGGAAGCAACCACATAAACAAGTCTGCAAAATAACCAGCTAACATCATGAGGACAGGATGAAATCCACACATATCAATACTAACCTTAAATGTAAATGGGATAAATGCCCCCAGTTAAAAGATACAGAGTGGCAAGTTGGATATAGAACCAAGACCCATTGGTATGCTGGCTTCAAAGGACCCATCTTACATGCAATGACACACATAAACTCAAAATAAAGCAATGAAGAAAACCTACCAAGCAAATGGAAAACAGAAAAAGGCAGGGGTTGCAACACATCTGACAAAACAGATTTCAAACCAATAAAGATGTAAAAAGACAGTGAAGGGCATTGCATAATAATAAAGGGTTCAGTTCAACAAGAAGATCTAATGATCCTAAATATATATGCACCCAACACAGGAGCACCCAGATTCATAAAGCAAGTTCTTAGAGACCCTCAAACAGACTTAGACTCCCACACAGTAAGAGTGGGAGACTTTCACACCCCACTGACAATATTGGACAGATCATCAAGACAGAAAATTAGCAAAGATACTCAGGACATGAACTCAGCACTGGATCAAATTGACCTGATACATATCTATAGAACTCTTGACCCCAAACCAACAGAATATACATTCTTCTCATTGCCACATGGCATTTACTCTAAAATTGATCACAAAATCAGAAGTAAAACACTCCTCAGCAAATGCAAAAGAACGGGAATTATAAAAAACGGTCTCTAAGACCCCAGCCCAATCAAATTAGAAATCAAGACTAAGTAATCCACTCAAAACCATAAAATTGCATGGAAATCAAATAACCTTCTCCTGAACGACTTTTCGGTAAATGATGAAATTAAGGCAGAACTCAAGAAGTTCTTTGAAACTAGTAAGAACAAAGATACAATGTACCATAATCTCTGAAACACAGGGAAGACAGTATTAAGAGAGAAATTTATAGCACTAAATGCCCACATCAAAAAGTTAGAAAGATCTCAAGTAAACAACCTAACATTGCTACTAGAAGAACTAGAGAACCAAGAGCAAATAAATCCCAAAGCTTAGCAGAAGAAAAGAAATAACCAAGATCAGATTTGAACTGAAGGAGACAGAGAAATTAAAATCATTCAAAAGATCGATAATGACAGAAGCTCATTTGCTGAAAACATTAATAAAATAGACCGCTAGCTAAAGTAACAAAGAAAAGAGAGAAGATTCAAATAAACACCATCAGAAATGATAAGGGGGATATTACCACTTACCCCACAAAAATACAAACAACCATCAGAATATTATGAACACCTCTATACACATAAACTAGAAAATCTAGAAGAAATAGATCAATTCTTGGGCACATATATCCTCCCAAGACTGAAGTAGGAAGAAACTGAGCAGACCAATAACGAGTTCTGAAATTAAGGCAATAAGTACCTACCAATGAAAAAATGCCCAGGACCAGATGAATTCACAACTGAATTCTACCAGATACACAAAGAAGAGCTGGTACCAATTCCTGCTAAGACTATTCCAAAAAATTGAAAAGAAGGAATGCTCCCTAACTCATTCTATGAGGCCAGCATCATCCTGATACCAAAACCTGGCAGAGATACAACATAAATGAAAACTTCAGGCCAATATCCTTGAACATCAATGCAAAACTCCTCAACAAATATTGGCAAACTGAATCCAGCAGCATATCACAAAGCTTATCCCCCACAATCAAGTAGGCTTCATCCCGAGGATGCAAGATTAGTTCAACATATACAAATCAATAAATGTGATTCATCATGTAAACAGAACTAAAGACAAACATCACATGATTATCTCAACAGAAGCAGAAAAAGGCTTTTGATAAAATTCAACATCCATCCATGTTAAAAACTCTCAATAAACTAGGTATGGAAGGAACATACCTCAAAATAGTAAGAGCCACCTATGACAAACCCACAGTCAACATCATACTGAATGGGCAAAAGATGGAAGCATTCCCCTTGAAAGCTGGCACAAGACAAGAATGCCCTCTCTTTCCACTCCTATTCAACGTATTATTGGAAGTTCTGGCCTGGGCAATCAGGCAAGAGAAAGAAATAAAGCGTACTCAAATAGGTAGAGAGGAAGTCAGGCTATCCCTGTTTGCAGATGACATGATCCTATATCTAGAAAACCCTATCGACCTAGCCCAAAAGCTTCTTAAGCTGATAACTTCAGCAAAGGCTCAAGACACAAAATCAGTGTGCAAAAATTACTAGCATTCCTACATACCAACAAGCAAGCCAAGAGCCAAATCATGAACAAGACTTCCATTTACAACAGCCACAAAAAGAATAAAATATCTAGGAATATAGTTAACTAGGGAGGTGAAAGGTCTATACAAGGAGAACACAAAACACTGCTCAAAGGAATTAGAGATGACACAAATAGAAAAATATTTCATGCTCATGGATAAGAAGAATCAATATTGTGAAAATGGCCATACCTCCCAAAGCAATTTATAGATTCATGGTATCCTCATTATACTACCATTAACATTCTTCACAGGTCTAGAAAAAAAAAACTGTTTTAAAATTCATATGGATCCAAAAAAAGAGCACAAATAGCCAGGGCAATCCTAAGCAAAAAGGACAAAACCGTAGGCATCACGCTACCTGACTTCAAACTATAATACAGGGCAACAGTAGCCAAAACAGCGGGGTACTGGTACAAGAACAGACACACAGAACAATAGAACAGAACAGAGAACCTAGAAATAAGACTGCACACCTACAACTATCTGATCTTCAACAAACCTGAGAAAAACAAGCAATGGGGAAAGTACTCCCTATTCAATAAATGGTACTGAAAGAACTAGCTAACCATATGCAGAAAATTGAAACTGGACCCCTTCCTTACACCATATGCAAAAATTAACTCAAGATGGATTAAAGACTTAAATGTAAGACCCAAAACTATAAAAACTCTGGAAGACAACCTAGGCAATACCATTCTGGACATAGGCATAGGCAAAGATTTCATGATGAAGACACCAATAGCAATTGCCAAAAAAGCAAAAATTGACAAATGGTATCTAACTGAAGAGCTTCTGCACAACAAAAGAAACTATCAACAGAGTAAACAGACAACATACAGTGTGGCAGAAACTTTTGCAAACCATGCATCTGACAAAGGTCTGAGATCCAGCATCTATAAGGAAATTAAATTTACAAAGAATAAAACAAACGATCCCATAAAAAGGTAGGCAAAGGACATGAACACTTTTTAAAAGAAGACAAACATGTGGCCAACAATCACATGGAAAAAAGCCGAACATCACTAATCATTAGAGAAATGCAAATCAAAACCACAATGAGGTATGATCTAACACCAGTCAGGATGGCTACTATTAAAAAGTCAAAAAATAACAGATGCTGTCGTGGCTGTGAAGAAAAGGAATGCTTATACACTGCTGGTGTGAGTGTAAATCAGTTCAACCATTGTGAAAGACAGTGTGGTGATTCCTCAAAGACCTAAAGACATAAATTCCATTACTGGGTACGTATCCAAAGGAATACAAATCATTCTATTATAAACACACATGCATGCATATGTTTATTGCATCACTATTCACAATGGGGAAGAATCAACCTAAATGTGCACGCTAATGGCTTAAATGTGCATGCTAATAGAATCAACCTAAATGTCTGTCAATAATAGACTGGATTAAGAAAACGTGGTGCATATATACCACAGAATACTATGCAGCCATAGAAAAAGAACAAGACACGTGGATGGAGTGAAGCCACTATCCTTAGCAAACTAACACAGGAATAGAAAACCAAATACCACATGTTCTCACTTTTAAGTAGGAGTTAAATGATGAGAACACATGGACACATAGAGGAGAACAACACACACTAGGGCCTTTTGGAGAGTGTTATGTCAGAGGAGGGAGACAAGATCAGGAAAAACAACTAATGGGTACCAGGCTTAATACCAGGGTGATAAAATAATCTGCACAACAAACCTCCATGTTGCAAGTTTACCAATATAACAAACCTGCACATGGACCCCTGAACTTAAAAGTTAAAAAGAAGAGTGGAAAGGAAAGCTAAAAAGAGGGGCACATCACCATCATACAAAGTTTACAAAGAGTCCAGAAATAATATATATAGTTGATGAGACAAGAAGAGGTTTAATTACTTAAATTATATTTACAAACACAGCCAAGAGAGAAACTTACTGGAATGTTAGGATCATATTGGGGAAAGATTGGGAGGAAAGGCAGCAATGGTGTCAGCAAGGGTAATCATGTTCCATCAAGCAGGAAGTCCATATAGTATCCGACATTAATGACTCATTAATAATTATATGGGTATATATATTATTTAAATATCTGGAGATAATAACCACAGGCAACTACTCAGAGGGGTTGCCTTTGAGTCATGGGAATGGAGCTGGTAGCCATGGCACAGAAAACTCCATGGCATTTTGTTATAAGATTTTATTTTTTCTGGAATTTTAATCAAGGAAATTTGTTGCTTTAATACAAATATACTAAGAGAAAAAGAAAATGAAATAGGGAAAATATTGAGGTAGATTTGAAAGTACCAGTATCAGAAATATGTAAGACATAGTATTGAATAATAAACCCATGTTAGAGGCAGGCACTTGTAAAATGATTCCATTTATGTTGAAATCCCCCCAAAAAATAAGCAAACAAAAACCCCACAATATAACACTGTAAAACATGTATGGGTGTGTATGTGTGTGTGTGTGTGTGTGTGTGTGTGTGTGTGTGTATGTATATCTACATATATACACATACACATATATACATATTATATACGTGTTTAAAATGCATTAAAAACCATCTGGAAGTGTCCACATCAAACAACTAACAAGTGTTACCTTTGAAGAACAGATGGATATTTGAGGTTCATCAGAAATGTTGTAATATTTTACAAAGGAAGTAAACGCATGTATTAACTTGTAATTAAAAGCAAACGTTAAAAAAATAACTAGCAATCATGATAAGGTTGGTAAGTCCTGGTTAGTGTGTAGGGTTTGACTAGCTTTGATCCAATTTCCTTTTTCATCTCTGCAGTATTACCAAAAAAATAGTTTATAAACAAATACTACCTATTGATACTGAAGACACTTTCTTATCTTAAAAAAATCAATAGCTCTTGCAATATCCTTGAATAATTCGGGTTTCTCTGTCTGATAATGTGAGTGCTGTTTAGAGAAGCATGCACACAATTTGCTCTGCTTTAATTTCTTTATCTATTGAATGTGGTTTAATTTTAATTACCCAGCGGCCATTAGCATGCACTTTTATGTAGAGAGGAAAGGCAAACTTAAATGTGCACTATCTGAATATCACTGTTTATTACATTTACCAGTGGGTAAAATAACTTTACAACCTTTGCAAGAGTTTAGAGATGCAAATGAAAACATTCAAGCTCCCTTTGTACTAGCATTCTGGATAGAGATGAGTATCATGAGCATTTCAGAAACTCAAATCAATGAAGCAAAGTATTCAGAAGATACACTTGCAAGGAGGTGAAGCAGGTGGTTGCCTTTAGGGCTGCCTTTTCCTGGGTATCCCAGTATGACATCTATTTCAAATGTTTCATCCTGTTGTCTCTATGGGCCATGAAAGTACTCATTGAAATTCAAACAAGGTAGGATGCAAACAAGATCACATGTAGTAATCATACTTTCTGAATCACTGACACAACAGATACTGTTTGCCAGGGTCCAATTCCTAGACATGAAATGGGTTTTCTGCTAAGGTACCAGCTATGGGAGGGCAGCAGGGCAAATTCACATCATATGTGAGAGTTGTTAAGTTTCCGGACAAACGTCAGACTCCCCAGATTATATATCCAGAAATTTGGTCATGGGAGGCAAGGAAGAAGCAGGAATGTGACAGTATTGTTATCCCATCCCATTAGTCTCCCCCTGCCCTGACAACCAGGAGTACAATTCCTGGGGGCAACAGACTGTGACAGCCTGGAATGTACAGTTTGAGTTTGTTGTAGAATAGAAGTGAGTAGATTCACCTCCCTTCCAAGCTCTGAACTAGTTTAAAAAAAAAAAAAAAAAAAAAAAAAAAAAAAAGCTGATGCCATGGCCTCTAGTTGGTTCCTTCTCCCACTTGATTTCCATTTGAAATTTTTACTGTCCCCTTTGGGCTCCCTACTGTACCACTTCTCTCTGAAGTCTCAGAAGATGGCACCACCTTTCAGTTCAGCAAAGAAGAAAAGAGACCATCAAGGAAGACTTTCTCTGTCTCCCTCCTCCCCTGACCACAACCAAGCCCATGTTTTACAAATGTTATTTCCATTTGTTTACTTTCTCCAACATCGTCATAGTCATAATCACTTCTTCTAACCATGTTCTGAATTTCATCTTTCTCTGACCTTCTCAGCAACTTCACACCAGACGATTTCTCTTTTTTATCTGGTCTTCAAATATCCCTTCTCTATTAGCCTATTTATTACACAAACATGTTTAATGTTGTCAGTTCCTGTGTTTCCCTCTAGTTGTCATCCTTTCTCTTGCTTCCCCTCAAGAGCCAGAGAGAGAGAATCCAGCACTGACTATCTCCATCTCCTTACCACTCAGTCACTCCTCAAGGCAATCTGCTCCATTCTCTCATCCAAGTACCTCTGATAAAGGAGATCACTGAAGTCATGATGTTAAGTCCTAAATACATATTTAAGTTCCTCCCTCACTAGACCTCTCTGAAGCAGGTGACTCTGATGGCTTTGCCCTCTTTAGAACATGATCTTCCTGGTTTTCATGGTGTCCTCTGCTTTCTCTCCTATCTTCTGCCCACTCCTTCTTGATGGACTTTTAGGGGGCCCAATACATAGTGCCATTCTCTTCCCTACCTAAATCTGCAGCTAACCAGAGACAAACTCAGGAGCCAAACAACTAGAGATAGAAATGTTACCTTTTTATGAACGTACAGGAAGAACAGTGTTCAGATCAGGGTTTCCCCACCTTGGTACTACTGACATATTGGGCAGAAAAAATTCTCTGTTAGGGGAGTAGTTGCTGTCCTCTATACTGTAGGATGTTTAGCAGCATTCCTGGCCTCTAACCACTAGTTGCCGATAGCACCCTCTGCTACCCTCAAATGTAATAGTATCTCCGGGCATTGCCAAATGTACCCCTAGGGAGAAATGGGTGGCCAAAATATCTTCAAGCTGAGAATCACTGATGAGATATGCAGAGTCATACAGGTCTATTAATACCCTACATGGAATGAATATATTTACTCATAAGGCTCTGGCACAGCTGGACAGCCTCAAGGTATCCCACAGAGATAGGCTTCTTACCACAAGGCATATAGCAGACAGAAACACTGACTCTGCAAGGAAGCAGATTTTAAAAATAGAGAAAGGGGATAGTAACTAGGTCATTCCTCTGATAAGAATAAATGACGGAGCAAGGGAAATTGATGGGGCATGGGGATAAGGGTCTCTCACTACACTGATACTTCATGTGATCCAGTAAGCCAGCATTTAGCCAAATGTTGCCTGTAGGTCACCTACATCATAGTCATGTGGGATGTATTTGCTAAAACGTAGACCCTGGACTCAGTGAATCCAAGTCCTTGCAGGTAATCTGAGATACTACATTTATAACAAGCAGTCCAAGGAATTATCACAAACAGCAAGGTTTGCGATCCACTAACATAAACTAAAATCCTCATGTGTCAGGACCACTCTCTACTTATGTCTGCATCCTCCAGTCCTGATCCATTAATAACTAGGAGTATCTGTTGTTCAATAGTAAAAGTATTAAACACTGGAGAGTCACTTGACACCAGTGGCCTTTAGTTTTCTTAAGGAGCCTTCAACCCGTGACTTAAAAGTGATTGATAGAAACCTTTGAAAGGTAGTAATTATGAATTAATAATTATTCCACAATCTGAAGAATGAATTAATCACGGCAGTAATGGCCAGTAGCTGTATGGATAAAATTATACACTAATACTTGAAGTGGGTGATTTAAACTTAAAGAAATAAGATGAACAGAAGTATTAATGAGATCTTAACACTCATTTACATTATGAGTGGATCAAAATAAAATATATAGAGAGTCTCATCCAAAGACAAGAAAAATGCAAGGGTATTAATACAAAAGATGATACATCTTTTCCCTAGTGTTTTATAACAACTCAATTTCTAGGAATTTATGTTAGGCCATTCTTGCATTACTACAGAGAAATACCTGAGGCTGGGTTATTTATAAGGAAAAGAAGTTTAATTGGCTTGTGGTTCTGCAGGCTGTAAAGGAAGCATGGTATGGGCATCTGCTTGGCTTTCAGTGTGGCCTCAGAGATCTTGCTCACGGCAGAAGGCAAAGCAGGAGTAGGCACATCACATGGCTTGAGCAGGAGCAAGAGAGAGATTGTGGGGGGAGGTACCACACTTGTAGACAAACAGATCTCCGAAGAACTCACTCACTATCATTAGGACAGCACTTAGACATGAGGCAACACACCCATGACCAAAACACCTCCCACCAGGCCCCACCTCTAACATCGGTGATTACATTTCAGCATGAGATTTGGAGGGACAAATATCCAAACTATATCAGACTTTAAATCTGAAAGCTCACAATCAATCTTCTACATCTTTAACAAAATCTCCAAATGTTATAAAAGCACAATGTCCCCACTTAGCATTGAACTTAGTTATGCTCCAGTTTCTACGTATATCACCATCTACTTCAGCCATATCCTTAAAAACATCCCTTTGCTGTTGATGGTTAGGAAGAGAACTTCATGGCAGACATACTTACCAAATATTCCATTTGATCTCCATTGTCCCCTGTATTTCCTAGTCTCCTTGCAATTAGGTGAAGTTACACAATCATTTCTTACCAGTGAAGTGGAAGTGACATTGATATATGCTGCTTCTAGCCTAAGGCAATAAAAAACCCATATGAAATCCCACAGCCCTCTCTTTCCTCCATCATGGTAACTGAAAAACTAAGGAGGCTGAGTGATTCAGATGGGGAGCCAGAAGGTGGCGATGGCTGGGTCCCTAAGGGACAATGCAAGACTCAGTGCCCTAACAACCCTGTGGAAACATGGATGGCAAATGAAAAATAAACCTTTATTAGATCAACCACTGAGCATTTAGATTATTTGTTTCTGTATAATAACTAAAGTAATATACATATTTTGTAATATAAACATTTTCTAATATAAACATTTTCTCCATTCTGTAACTTACAAGAAGGTAGGTGAGTTATGGGGGACTAGAGTGAAGAAAGGGAAACAGACAAGTTAAGGTTAGTTGTGCTTATTCCCTGATGTCATTGGAAACACCTCCTCACCTCTACTGCAGTGGAAGAAGAGGTAAACATCAGCACACACAAATATGAGCACTATCTGCTCTGCAAACATGTACAGATTTCTGGATACTGGAAACTAAAACCATCCTGGAACTAATTTAATAGTGATCTTTAGAAAAGCTCCATGACATTGATCAGGCAATGATTTTTTTTTTTTTTTAAGATATGACCCCAAAAAGAAAAGGGACAAAAACAAAAGTAGACAAATGGAATTATATCAAACTAAAAAGCTTCTGCGCACCTAAAGAAACCATTAACAGAGTGAAAACAGAACCTACAAAATGGGAGAAAATACTTGCAAACCATATATTTGATAGGGGGTTAATATCTCAAATATAAAAGAAACTCAATAGCAATAAAACAAATAATACAATTTTTTTAAATGGGTAAAGTATTTGAATAGCCATTTCTCAAAATAAGACATACAGACCAGGCACAGTGGCTCACACCTGTAATCCCAGCAATTTGGGAGGCCAAGGTGGGTGGACCACCTGAGGTGAGGAGTTCGAGATCAGCCTGACCAACATGATGAAACTCTTTCTCTACTAAAAATACAAAATTAGCTGGATGTGGTGCCACACACCTATATTCCCAGCTACTTGGGAGGCTGAGACTGGAGAATCGCTTTAACCCAGGAGGCGGAGGTTGCAGTGAACCAAGATCATGCCACTCCAGCCTGGGCAACACGAGCAAAACTCTGTCTCAAAAAAAAAGGATGTACGAATGGCCAACAGGCACATAAAAAATGCTCAACATCACTAATCATTGGAGAAATAAAATTTAAAACCACAATGAGATGTCACCTCACACCTGTTAGAATGGCTACTATCAAAAAGTAACGTGACCTCATCAAGGAGATCAGGGAGGGCTTCTCAGGAGTGGTGATGATTGGCCTGAGATCTCAAGAAAAAATATCAGTTGCACAGATGACCAAAAACTGAGGTATGGGTGGACATGTTCCAGTCAGAGGATACGGCTTATAGCAAGAAAAAATATGGAATGTTTGAGACTTTAGAGAAGACTACCGTATGAATAATCACAGAGAAAAGTAAACGCTCATTCCCTCCATGTACCAAAAGTTAGTAATATTCTTGTCCAGAAATATTCAGAACAGGAAAATAGAGTATTTCCTACGAACTTTTTTGCTCTTTCCTTCTATCTAAGTTAAAATAAATCTCTTCAAAGAGAAAAAAGGGCAAATTGCCAAAGAGTATACATAATGTGATTCCATTTGTGAATATTCCTGGAAGGACACATGTATTAGTTATTTTCTGCTGTCTAACAGTATTAGCACAAGCTTACTAGTCCTAAATTACATTCATTTGTTAGTTCACAATTTCTGTGGGTCAGGAATCCTGAACTGGCTGAGCTAGGTCCTTTGCTTCAGTGTCTCTCACAAGGCTACAATCATGCTGTCAGTCAGAGCTGGGATCTCATCTGCAGCTCCATTGGGCAAGGTTCCATTCCCAAGTTCAAACAGATGTTGGCAGGATTCAATTCTTTACAGGTCTTTGGAATCAGGGCCACCGTTCCTTGATGACTTTTGGCAAGAGGTCACTCTCAATTTCTTCCACATGGACCTCTCCACATCTGAATGGCAGCTTACTTCATCAAAGCCAGCAAGGGGAGTTCTACTGAGAGAGCCTAGCAGCAAGACCAAAGTTACAATCTTATGTAATGTTACCACCAAAGTGGCATTCCCTCACCTTGACCTTCTCTTATTACTTAGAAGCAAGTCACAGATGCTGCTCACACTCAAAGGAAGAGGATTACACTGAGGCTTGCATGGAGGAGGTGGAAATCACCGGGGCCATCACACAGTCTGTCTGCCATAATACACAAAACATTAGTAATAGGGCCTATTTCAGGTTGAGGGCTACAGGGTCTAGGGAGGAAGACTGTCCCTATTATTTTACATCTTTTCAAGTAATTTGCATTTTGATCCCTCACATGCATTAATTTTTATTTTTAGTAAATATTTTCACACTGTTCCTGCTTTGATGGGAGAAGACGGAATTAGCACTTTCCCAAACGGATAGAAGGTTGTATCTCTCTTGGCATAAGGTAAAGCCATACGTGAGGCATCTGTTTCTCCAGGATCAAAACGACATACTAGGATGTAATGGAGAACATAGGAGTGTGTTTGTTTGTTTTAACTCAGTTATTTGTAAAATGGCCCCAATTCTTTGGGATGTTCTGATTAAGTCAGCCAGTCTAATAACAACTGAAAAGAGTTTGATAATTTGGAATAATTATTCTGTGATTAAATATAATTCACACGCTTTTGTTCATTAATTCCACAAATATTTGGAGTTCCTATTACATGCTCAACATTGCATCACTCTTCATAATGAACAATATTTAAATAAATTTTTCATATAATTTACCAATTTTGTCTTTGACAAGAATATTAAAATGAATGCTGTAATTTTATGAGGAAAAGTGATGCTAAAAATAGTCAATAAAGAGTCATGCCTCAAAACCATTTTGATTTCATCTACCACTACATTGCTGGCATAGATCAGAGGACCCCAAACTTATTGGTTCAGCACCCTTCATAGGCCAAAAGAATTATCTAACCTTTTCATTAAGATTAGGTCCAAACAACAAGTATTTATGTCCTAAAAACTAAGTAAATATTTGAAAAATAACACATATAACTTGAAAGAAAAATTGTATTTTCACAGTGACCAATGTGAGGTATGCACTTCATGGGCATTAGAGCTTCTCAAACTTTGGAATTAGATGAGACTCTGCCACCTTCATTTGCTGCCCCACCTTGATTTTTCTGAGGTGCTTGTGCTTGTTTTTTCTCACTGGAACCTCTGATCTTCAGTGAGATAACATAATTAAGAAGAATATAGTGCAATCTAAAGTTGGAAATGTGAACTACCTTTAGTAGTCAATACAACATCCAACAGATGTTGAATACTGTGGTTTCCTTCAATGATTCAAAATATCCTGAGGTGCCCCTTTACTTCAGTGTCTTGGGGCACCTAGGCACCCAGTTAGGGAATTTAAGGGAAGAATGTAATACATATTTAGGAAAAAGAAAAATCTGCAATCAAAATCCACATATCCATTTGCTATTTTCTACAGGAATCCTTCCAGTAAAGTAACAGTTCAATTAAATCCAATTTGACTGCTGATATACTAAGACCCTAAACCAGGGTGAAGCAGGCAAATAAAGAAATTAAAGGTTTTATCAAATTTATTTTTATTAGTGGCAGACACTAATAATATACAGGAAACTGCCTGTGCTTCTAAAAGTTCTGTTGCATTAACAAAAGTAATTTATTCTTCTGGTTCCAATCTTTTATTATTTGAAATAAAACTAAAACTCTAAGCATTCTGGGCAGGTAGGTTCTAAGTTAATCAATACTCACAGAGAATTTCAATGAGTTACTTGAAAATCAATCTTTATTGAAGAAGAGACATGATGTCTAAATTCTTACTCCAGGTATACAGAGGAAAAGACATGCTCTGCTCTCCCTCTAATCTTGCTATGCACTCTGATGGAATTTGTTCCCCAGGAAATCAAGTACATAGCCATTAATCTCCTCTGAACATAACTGACCATTGTCCTGTTGACCTTTTTCCTCAGTCTATGGATGGAAATTTCTCCTGCCAAACATCTTGGAGAAGCTGCAAAAGTATCCCCACCAGAAGTCTCTCCCTGTGGAGAATGAAATTAGTAAAGCTTGTAGAGTGAGTAACAAATTGAATTCATTTAACTGAATTGCTATCTGACCAGTAAGTCTCATCTCAAAGCACAAGCACAAGTTTAAGAGCAGGAATAGCATCAACAAGATGAATTGTGTTCTCAGACTGCACGGCAGAGCTAGATGCTGACGATGCGATTACTGGAAGGTGAACCAGTGAGTCAACTTCTTTTTTGACCTGTCTTGGTCTCCATCCCACAATTTTAGAAAAATAGCTTGTCTTTGTCTAAACAGTTCTTTCCATCTCTGTAGCAGATTTTTCTTTTTTTTTTGTTTTTTGAGACAGAGTCTCGCTCTGTCGTCCAGGCTGGAGTGCAGTGGCGCGATCTCTGCTCACTGCAAGCTCCGTCTCCTGGGTTCACGCCATTCTCCTGTAGCAGATTTTTCTATTGTGCAATTGCATGATTAGAATAGTAAATCTTCTGGTAGATGAAAAATCTGAAGAAACACTTATTCACAGTAACATTTTCAAGGCATCGGTGCCTGTATTATCTGTTAAGTCTAAAGACACTTTACAGAAATGAGTTAGGACGTATTTTCACACAAAATTCACAACAAATTAGGACACATTTTCTATAGTGTAACACAATCTGCGCGTCAATCTGTCACATTATGGTATCTGACACTGCCTCAGAATGGAGTCATCATCGACTCATGAACCAGGTCTTAGGTTTCTAAAGGTCTTCTTCACACATAAATACAAACCCACGCTTTTATCTAACAATACCTATGATGGTGCAAGCACATTCATAGTCAGCCTAGCTTCCAAAGAGGAAGCCTGTTTTATTGTGATAATATGCATCCTTATCTCCCAGGCATTTACTATTCCAATTTGCATACTTCCTCACTCCACAAATGGAAAGTAGCATGGAAGCATACACAGTCTTTGGACTCAGTTCAACCTAGGTTTGATTCCAGTTCTGCCACTCTCTAGCTGGGAAACCATTAACAGTAACACCTTAACACTCTGAGCATCATCTCCTCTTTAATAAAATGCTTTTACCTCGGCTGGACACGGTGGCTCATGCCTGTAATCCCAGCACTTTGGGAGGCCAAAGCAGGCGGATCACAAGGTCAGGAGATCGAGACCATCCTGGCTAACACGGCGAAACTCCGTCTCTACTAAAAATACAAAAAGTTAGCTGGGCGTGGTGGCAGGCGCCTGTAGTCCCAGGTACTCGGGAGGCTGAGGCAGGAGAATGGCGTCAACCCGGGAGGCGGAGCTTGCAGCGAGCCGAGATCGCGCCACTGCACTCCAGCCTGGGCGACAGAGCCAGACTCTGTCTCAGAAAAAAAAAAAAAAAAAAAAAAAATGCTTACCTCAGTTATTTGCGGAACTAAACATATAGTATGCCCAGTAAATAACATTAATGATTATGTTCTCAAATAGGTCTTACCTATCTTGTCTACAAGTTTAAAGACTATGGGACTTTCCTGGCCCAATTCTAACTTTAAGAAGTCCTCTTCTTCTAGACATCCTTCAAGATTACAAGGAACAATCATCTAACCTGAAGAATTCATACCTATTTTATTTAAGGCAAGGTTTGAGGATGTGAAATCTGCACTGAGTTGATGACTACAAAGTACTCAGGAAATATTCGGGACAGGAGCACAGAGGTGAATATAAATTCAACAACCTTAAAGAGTGAGTGAATGAGTCAGTGAGCAAGCAAGCGAAGGAGTGAGCGATCGATCATAAATTCCACAACCATTCCTATTTGAGTTTCCTATAGACCTCAATAATTAGCAGTCTCTCGAAAACTGAAACTCCATTCATCTTAAAAACTGCACATCTATCTTAATGACAAAGTCAGATTTTTCCTTGCACGTATTAAAACAAAGTAGGCAATATTTCCTGACTGTACAACATCAAAACAGGTAAAGAAATTGTTAATTTTATATTTCAGGAAAATCATTTTGTCTAAAAATTTTCTAATTTCACTATTGATATTGTTTGGCTGCGTCCCCACCTAAATCTCACCTTGAATTGTAATAATCTCCATGTGTTGAGGGTGAGGCCAGGTGGAGATCATTGAATCATGGGGGCGGACTCCCCCTTACTGATCTCATGGTGGTTAATAAGTCTCACGAGATCTGATGATTTTATAAATGGGAGTTCTCCTGCACATGCTCTCTTGCCTGCTGCCATGTAAGTCATGACTTTGCTTCTCTGCCTTTTGCCATGGTTGTGAGACCTCCACAGTCATGTGGAACCGTGAGTCAATTAAACCTTTTTCCTTTATAAATTACCAAGTCTTGGGTAGGTCTTTATTAGGAGCATGAGAACAGACTAATGCAACTACTAAATTGATACATTTCTAATATATTAGAAAGTAATATAAACTTCCTAATTTTATGCTTAATCTCTTATGATTATTTTCTCAGTTTCCAAATATTTCAGAAACATTTCAACAAATTCCAGTAGCTAATCTACATTGAGCTATGCACTGTCTCTCAGAAACTCTGCTGTTAGTGAAGAATATTACAATGAAATATTAAACAATTCGAAGGTAAATGCCAAGTAGAAATTAAGTTTATTTTAGTCAGTCACTATCCTAGGGCAATATCTGTAATGTAATGAGATATTTAATCACAACTACGTAAAATCGTATACAGCTAGAATTTTAAAAACTAGATTTTGCCTGTTAGTCCTATTCTCAGTTAGTAAAAGAACTAGCTAACTTGGCTAGTTAGAGAAAAGTTTTCATACAGCACTTAAAAATTAATAAAGTTAATTCATGGTGACATCACCATGAATTTACTCAAATGACATAACAAGCGTCAGACTTGACCACTATAAAAACATAATTACAAATACAGTCATGCATCACTTCATGACAGTGTTGTGTTCTGAGAGATGTGTCCTTAGTGATTGCATCACTGAGTGAACATAATAGCATGTACGTACACACACCTACATGATACAGCCTACTGCGAACTCAGGCTATATAGTACAGCATATTACACACCGAAGCTATATCACTCCGAGACTAAAAACCTGTACAGCATGTTACTGTGCTGAATACTGTAGGCAATTGTAACACAATGGCAAGTATTTTTGTACCTAAACATATCTACAGTAGAAAAGTTACAGTAAACATATGGTATTACAATATTATGTGAAGACCATCATATATGTGGCTCATCATTGACTGAAATTCCATGTGGCACATGACTATAGTTATTCATCTTCTCACAGAATAATGATTTACAGGCAGGAGATATGCTTGATCATGTTCACTTCCTCTGCTTTCCATATAATCCATCTTTAAGGGAGATAGACAGAATCTTCATCTTTCATGAAGTTGCACAGTTTCCTTAATCAGTGGAATCTAAGCAAATGATAAAAACCACTTTAAACTGGAATAGGGAATGCTGTCTGTGAACGAAGCGCTCTTCAGAACTAAGGAATTTCAATATTAATAAGAGAAATGCATAGGACTGTTTACACTGACTACAGGAGGTTAGTGAGCATGTTCTGCTAAATAAAGTGAGACAGAATAAATACTTTAATTCAATACATTGCCCTAATAATTCTTCAGTGATACTATTACCAACATAGGGCACTAAGGACCTTGTAGATGGCAAGCCTTCTTTTTTGACACCATGGAGCACAATGGAGTTGTAATTGGTTTTAACCTCATATTAACACCACGTACGCAGTCTCTAAATGAGCTCCTAATTGACACCTTTGATGTGATCCTTATTTTAGAAACGTAGGAAACATTCTATGCAACAAATTCAAATAGTGATACACTTCTGAACTAAAGAAGACTGCTCTTTACAATATTATCATTTTCTAAATAAAAATATTTATACATCCCCATAAATTTTTGAAAGATTACACTGCAACACCTTAATAACTATTACCTATTTGGAAAGAAAACTGGTACTTTTCTTAGTTTTGTTTTTCTCTGTTTTCTACTTTTACTATAATGAACATGTACTGATAGCTATTTTAAAAACATTTCAGAAATATCAGATTATTGTTCAGAAATTAATGTAGCTTGTACAATACCAAAAAAAAGTAGGTTCTCCCATTTTTACCATCAACACCAAAGCACAAAAACAAGATAGTAATCGGCTAAACAACATTCTAAATTTAACCAGTTTAACTTCCAGATGTTCATTATAAATGTTATCAATGATCACCCAGCATTCTGGAAAGTGCTCTTTTTTAAAGTCCACAAAAAATTATTATGTGACTTGGAGGTATCTCTTTATTAATGAGAAAAAAATCACTAATATAACTAATAACTAATATAGGATTTCTCCTTACACAGACTGTTGAAGAGTCACAAGGTCAGACACAATTATAACTAGAAATGGACCAGATGTGATATCTAAGTTGGAGGGCTCAGACAGCCAAAATTCATAATATTTCTGCTTTCAAATATTGATGAGTGCCTGCAGAAAGACTATAGCATGAGAAATGATGGACTTTGGGGGAAGGGTTTTTGAAGGCGTGAAATTTGTGATAGAAAACTGAATGAAGTTTAACAGAATAGCCAAACTTGCAATGGGCAATTCAGAGGGGCTAAATGAAGTGGAAAAATTAAAACTCTTTCCTATAAAACTGAATATACGAGTGCACTCTGACTTGTATAATGTGGAGTACACATAAATATTGAATTGTGCTACTTATTAATAATACATTTAAAGGATCTTAAAAGATCCATTACAGAAACTTGTAAGAAAGAAAATGCAACTTATTCAGAAACATTGCAGTATCCTCTAAAGAAATCAAAAGGTAGAATCATGACCAAAAAAAACCCCAATAATTCCTATATAGTGTATATCTAAAAACATAAATATTACTGCTTCTCCTCAATTCACATTTTTTTTCCTAAATTGTGTGTACGTTTACATATTATACTCTGCCTGGGTATTTGGAGATTTTAAAATGGGTATATGAAAACAAAGCCTTCCAAACAAAAAATACAGGACATTTCCAAATCATGTATAACTCAGAAAAATGCCTCCTTCCATTTCCACTTCAGCCTATCAAAGATTGCCAAAGAGTGTGGAATTTAAACTTGTATGGGTTCCAATGAGGAAGGGAAGAAATTTAAAAGCTTGTAGTAAACTTCAAGGTAAAAGTAAAATATTGAAGAATACCAGGATTCTGGAATTCCTAACTAATGTTCTAGGAGAATGTATAAAAGTGACAGAAAAATAAACATTCTCTCAGGATCATAAAAACAGCTGGTTCTATCACTTCAGGAAATAAATAAGAAAGAAACAAAGTTCTATTTCTTCAAGGGAAATAAAAAACAAACAAAGATTATGACTGCTGCCTTGTTGAGAAATCTATCATTGCTATATTCAAATTCCCTGAGCTCCACCTTCTCCAGCTGTCATTTTTTCACAGTGATTCTATGTTATTCACACAGTCTAAAATATGACACCTCCTATGTACCATCATATCTTTCTCTGGTTTTAATTATTTTTTTAATTTTCACTTTGTTACATTAAGAACAGGATGAGAATGAACACTTAGGAAGTTCTTGGCACTGTATTCAATGCTTTATATATATTCTCTCATTTAATTTATCGATCTAGACTTCCACTAAATAGACATGCATTTGAGTTATCAGACATCTTTTTCAAAAATGCAAACCCTTCTGAAAGAGTTGAGCCTTTATTTTCTACTCACATTGACTTGCAAATGTAAGTAAGTTTTGTGAAGGGAGAAGAAAGGGGGAATAGGAAATGAGGAAGGCAATTCTGGACCACCATTTATGACTCCCTGTGGTGCAGTGAGGCATCCCCCAGTAGAATCCCCAGTGAAGAACACAGAGGCAGCACCAGGGTGCCTCGGCAGAGCACTATTAGGAGATGAGAGGGGGGTGCAGAAGGAAAGGGGGAGGATATTTGAAAGAACTTCAGTTTCAAAATTGTCCTAGGAGACTGTGACAGAATCAGGAAAATAAACCATTTGTCTCTTCTTCCTTTCTTTTCTTGTTCCAAATTCTTAAAAAAGTAACTGATACTATTTACTCAGTGTGTAATGCATGAGCAGTTTAAGGCTGGCTAGGAATGCGACTTGCCATTACACATACAGCTATGCTTCTTGATTCCATGTATCTATCTGGCTTTCACCTAATTTTTAGAATATGAGTCATGTCTAATTTTGTAACTACTTTAATAAGCTCTATAGATTAGCAGGTATTCAAAACCTAAGAGTTACGGTCCTGAGAATTTCTGTGGTTAAAAAAAAAATTGGAAGTTGAAAAATGAAAGATGTTTTGGGGACTATAAAAGTGAGGAATGAACTCACATATGCAATTATGAAAGCCTTTGTATATATTTTTTAATCTTCTGAAATAAATCATCACCACCATCCAGCAAAATAACTGTGTATGCAGCATAAAGAAGAACAATGGACACTTCATGAACTTTCACTTATCATTCTTTGTACACCTAGAAATTCTCAGAATTTCCTTTTGCTATATTCTAATTATATTTTTGCAATTAATTTAGCTTCATTAAATATAATAACCCCTTCTTTCTCCTCCTACTTCTTTATGCAAAGTCTGATGCTTTTTCCATGTGTGAAGCCCTCAAAACGTAGCTTCACACCCTGTCTTCAGGCAGCTGCAGAATCACAGCTTTGAGGCCTGTAACTTCGTTCCCTCCTTTCAGCATTTTTATGTCTTCTAAGGCTTCATTACAAAAACCTTACATTTGCTCTCCCAGACACTTACTTCTTTTTTTACTTTTCAACTTCAACAGCCCCTTTTTTTCAATTATCATTAGTACATACTAAAACTGAAAATCTTGGAGCTGCCAAAAGATATTCAGAAATAAAGCCACAAACGTGTGCCACATAGTGACATTTTGGTCAATGCCAGCCTGCGAACATGATGGTGGTCCCATAAGAATATAATAAATATAATATCGTATTTTTACTATGTCTTTTCTATGTTTAGATACACAAATACTTACCATTGTATTACTACTGCCTACATCATTCGGTACGGTACATACTGTACAGGTTTGTAGCCTAGGAGCAATGGGTGAGATCATATAGCCTAGGTGCGTAGTAGTCTGTACCATCCAGGTGTGTGTAAGTACACTGTATCATGTTCCCACAAAGACGAAATCTCCTGATGACACATTTCTCAGAATGTATCCTCCTATCCTCATTGTTGAGTGATGCATGACTGTATATTTAAAAGACAATGAAAGAAAACCAGAGATAGGAGAAGAATACGTGTAAAAACTTACGAATACGTAAATATTCATCAAAATCATTTATTAAATTTTGATGGAATTTTAAGTATTGATTGAGAACATGTAATTTTATTATAATAATAAATGCATTGCTTGTCCTCTCCATAAACACACGCACACAGGAGGAACACTGTCCTTGGTAGTGTAAGAAATGCCTTTGGAGAAGGCAGGGCATTTGGGGAGCTCTTCGTGTCGTAAGTCTGAAGGTGAGTCTCAAGAGAAGGGCTACAGAGCATTTCCCTGGAGAATGATCTGAGTGCCCAGAGGCTCAGCATCCTGGACAAAAGAATTCTGAAAAATGGCAGAAGATAGAGAAAAGGACAACATGAATTAAAGTGTCGCCTTTTCCGCAAGATGATATTTTTAAGACAGCTACTGTCTAAATGGAAATAAGTTTCTGAAACTATCTTTCTAGTACAAACAAGCATTTATTAATACACATACAGATGCTTCTCAATTCACAAAAGTGTTACATCCCAATAAACCCGTCATTATCATTAAGTCAAAAATGCATTTTACACCTAACCTACCGAACATCACAGCTTAGCCTAGCATACCTTAAACATTCTCAGAACACTTACATTAGCCTACAGGTGGGCAAAATCATCTGGCAACACAGTCTACTGTAGAATATTGGCTGTTTACCCTTGTAACCACATGGCTACCTGGGAGCTATAGCTCACTGCCCCTGCCCAGTATCACAAGACAGCATCATACAGCATATCAGTAACTCTGGAAAGAAATCAAAATTCAAAATTTCTACTGAATGTGTATCACTTTCACACCATAAAGCTGAAAATCATATCTTGAAGCATCGTAAGTCAGAGACTATCTATATGCTAGAAAGGTCTATAATAAAGACACTATACCCATAAAATGAAATTAAACTTTTGTAAATGGATACACAGATATAGTAATATGAAAATCTAAATATGGAAACACAATATATATTTTACCCTACTCACTATCTGTCTTACTTTATTCTGTTTTTCTTCTATTTCATGAGAGTTGCTATCTTAAATTGTGTTTATGTGTGTTTAGTTTTGTTTGTTTGTATTTTTTATCTCTATCATAAAGCATAAGCTCCATGAGGGCAGAAATTTTGTCTTCTACTGTATTGCCAGCACCTGGAAGAATGTTTAGTCCACACAAGGAGCTCAATAAGTATTTTTTCAATTAACAAATAACCCAAACATTTATAGCGTCTTGTGCGGACTATTGCAACAGCCTCCTAGCTTTTTTCCTGTGTGGCGCAGAGGAGTAAAATTCCATTTTCCAATTTCCTTGAAGTTCAGTTCAAGCCATGTGACTAATTATGGCCAGTGGTATGTGCTCATTTACCATCCACTACCAGACTCCTTGCTAATCCTCCCTTCACTCTTTTTCATTCTGCAACAGTCTTGCAAGCCATGTGTTGAAATGAGACAGCAGCATCACACGCTGAAAGAAGTTTGAGTCCCTAAAACACAGCATAGGGTAAAGCCTTGCCCTACCAACTGTACTGGCCTGTGAAGTAAATTGTTTTGTTGTGTTAAGCCACTGTGATGTGGGCTGCTTGTTACAACAGTTAGCTTCTTCTTATCAATACAATTTTCTTGGTGTCCTACAAGCCATCACTACAGAGTAACCAAAATGAACATGTTCAAACAGAAATCAGACTATGTCACTTCCCAATAGCTTACTATCACAATTAAAATAAAAATGATTTCCTTCTAGGCCTATAAAATCCTGTAGGCAGTCTGATTCCTGTCTACAATGTCAGCCTTATTTCATGTCTTTCTCCATTTTATTCTCTATAATATAGCCAAACAGGTCTTTCTTCTAGTCCTGAAACATGCCAAACCAATTTATTCCCACATCAGTACTTCTATACCAGCTGTTTCCTCTTCAGGTCTCAGATTAAATGTCACCCCCTCACAGAGGCCTATCTTCCCTCGTTTAACCTATACTGGTCCCTATTCCTGCCTACTATCTGTAGCTGTCTGTCATATTACCACATTTTATGTTTTATTTTTCTCATAACATTAATCCCACATGCAATTATCATATTTATTTGATTATTTATTGCTTATTCTGTAACTCAGCATTAAGCCTCTGACAGGAATAACCTTTACTGTCTTACCGCAACACCTAGAAGAGTGCCTGAAATGTCATGAATGAATGAATGAACGAATGAGCAAATAAATATTCTCATCTAAATATTGATAGGGGCTTAATCTGCACTCTAGAAAAAACACACCTAGTAGATATTTACAGAACATTTCATCCAAAGGCTACAGAATATACATTTTTCTCCTCAGCACGTGGCTCATTCTCAAGGATAAATCATATGTTAGGTCACACAACAAGCCTTAAAACATTCCAAAAAAAACTGAAATAGTATTAAGCATCTTCTCTGACCACAATGGAATAAAACTAGAAATCAACAACAAGAAGAATTTTGGAAACTATACGAACACATGGAAATTGAACAATATGCTCCTGAATGACAGTGGGTCAATGAAGGGATTAAGAAATAAATTGAAATATTTCTTGAAACAAATGTTAATGGAAACACAACCTGAGAATACCTACTGAATGCAACAAAAGTAGGGAAGTTTATATTTATAAGTGCCTACATTAAAAAAAAACTTCAAATAACTATACTATTCTAGAAAAGCAAAAGCAAACCAAACTCTAAATTAGTAGAAGAAAAGAAATAATAAAGATTAGAGCAAAAATAAATGAAATGGAAATGAAAAAAATACAAAAGACCAACAGGATAAAAAGTTGGATTTTTGAAGGGATAAACAAAATTGATAAGCCTTTAGTTAGGTCATACTAACAAAAAAAAATGGGAGAAGACCCAAATAAATAAAATCAGAGGTGAAACTGAATGTATTACACTGATAGCACAGAAATTCAAAGGATCATTAGTGGTTACTATGAGCAACTATATGCCAATAAATTGGAAAATCTAGAGGAAATGGATAAATTCCTAGACACATACGACCTACCAAGATTGAACCATGAAGAAATCCAAAACTGGAATAGAACTATAAGAAACCAGATGGAAGCCATAATAAAAAGTCTCCCAGTAAATAAAAGCCCAGGACGCAATGGCTTCACTGCTGAATTCTATAAAACATTTAAAGAAGAATTAATACCAATATTACTCAAACTATTCCAAAAAATTGAAGAGGAGGGAATACTTCCAAACTCATTCTGTAAGTCCAGTATGACCCTAATACCAAAACCAGACAAAGACACATGAAAAAATAAATAAAACTGGCCATGTATAGTGGCTCACATCTATAATCCCAGCACTTTGGGAGGCTGAGGCGGGTGGGTCACGAGGTCAAGAGATCGAGACCATCCTGGCCAACATGGTGAAACCTTGTCTCTAATAAAAATACAAAAAAATTAGCTGGGCATCGTGGCGCGCACCTGTAATCCCAGCTAATCGGGAGCTGAGGCAGCAGAATTGCTTGAACCTGGGAGGTGGAGGTTGCAGTGAACCAAGATTGTGCCACTGTACTCCAGGCTGGTGACAGAGGGACAGAGGGAGGGAAGGAAAGAAAGAAAGAAAAATAGAGAGAAAGAAAAAGAAAGAGAGAGAAAAAGAGAGAGAGAGAGAAAGAAAAGAAAAGAAAAGAAAAGAGAAAAAACTACAGGCCAATATTCAAAAGTCCTCAACAAAATACTATTAATAGAGAATCAAATTCAGCAATGAAAAACATTCATCATTACCAAGTGGGATTTATCCCAGGGATGCAAGGATTATTCAACTTAAGCAAATCAAGCAATGTGATACACAGTATCAAAAGAATTAAGACAAAAACCATGTGATCACGTCTATTGATGCTGAAAAAGCATTTGATAAAATTCAACACCTCTTCATGATAAAAACCCTCAAAAAACTGAGTATACAACATAACTCCACACAACAAAAGGCATATACAACAGATCTGCAGCTAATTATCATACTGAATGGGAAAAATTGAAAGCCTTTCCTCTAAGATCTGGAACAAGGCAAGGATGCCCACTTTCACCACTGTTATTCAACATAAAGTCCTAGCTGGAGTAATTAGACAAGAAAAAGAAATAAAGGACATCCAAATTGGAAAGAAGGAAGTCAAATTACCCTGTCTGCAGATGATATAATCTTATATTTGGAAAAATCTAAAGACTCCACAAGAAAACTATTAGAACTAATAAATTCAATAAAGTTGCAGTATACAAATTCAACGTACAAATATCAGTAGCATTCTATATGCCAACAGTGAACACTATGAAAAACAAATTTAAAAGTACTCCCATTTACCACAGCAGAAAAATACTAAATACCTAGGAAATAACCAAAAAAGTGAAAGATCACTACAATAAACACTATAAAACACTTATGAATGAAATTGAAGAGAACACACAAAAAATAGAAAGATATTCCATATTCATGGATTGGAAGAATCATTATTGTTAAAATGTCCATACTACCCAAAGCAATCTGTAGATTCTATGCAATCTATCAAAATACCAATGGCATGATTCACAGAAATAGAAAAAAAAATCTTAAATTTATATGGAACAACAGAAGACCTAGAATGGCCAAAGTTAACCTAAGCCAAAAGAACAAAACTGCCTAGAATAAAGGGGACTATACAAAAAAGAAAAACCTGGAGGAATCACATTACCTGACCTCAAACAGTAACTATAGTTACTATATAGAGCTATGGTAACCAAAACAGGGTAGTACTGGCATAAAAACAGACACATAGACCAATGAAACAGAATAGAGAACCCAGAAACAAATCCACACACCTGCAATTAACTCATTTTCAACACAGATGCCAAGAGCATACACTGAGGAAAAGGCAGTGTCTTCAATAAATGGTGCTGGGAAAACTGGATATCCATATGTAGAAGAATGAAACTAGACCTCTATCTCTTACCATATATAAAAATCAAATCAAAATGAATAAAAGACTTAAATGTAAGACCTCAAACTATGAAATTACTGTAAGACAACATTGGAGACAATCTCCAGGACATTGGTCTGGGCAAAAATTTCTTGAGTAATCCCCCCACAAGCACAGGTAACCAAAGCAAAAATGGACAAAGGGAATCACATTAAGGTAAGAAGCTTCTGAAGCACACTCAACAAAGTGAAGAGACAGCCCACAGAATGGGAGAAAATTTTTGCAAAGTATCCATCTAACAAGGGATTAATAATAAGAATATATAAGGAGCTCAAACAACTCTGTAGGAAAAAAATTTAATAATCTGATTTTAAAAATGAGCAAGAGATTTGAGCAGACCTCTCTAAAAAGGAAGACATACAAATGGCAAACAGGCATATGAAAAGGTACTCAACATCATTAATCATCAGAGAAATGCACCCAAAGTTAAAATGGCTCATATCCAAAAGATGCAATAACAAATGTTGGCAAGGATATGGAGAAAAGGGAACCCTCCTACACTCCTACATTCTCACTCTCGGTGGGAATGTAAATTAGTACAACCACTGGGGAGAACAGTTTGGGGGTTCCTCAAAAAACTAAACATAGAGCTACCATATGATCCAGCAACCCCACTGCTGGGTATGTCCCCAAAAGAAAGCTGATCAGTATATCAAAGAGATATTTGCATATTCATTGTTTGTTGCCATACTGTTCACAACAGCTAAGATATGGAAGCAACCTAAGTGTCCATCAACAGATGAATGGATCAAGAAAATGTTACTTATACACAACGGAATATTATTTAGCCATTAAAAAAAACAATGAGATCTTGTTATTGCAACAACCTAGACTGAAAGTGGAGGTCATTATGTTAAGTGAAATAAGCCAGGCACAGAAAGACAAACGTCACATGTTCTCACTTATTTGTGGGATCTAAAAATCAAAACAATTGAACTCTTGGGGATGGAGAGTACAAGGATGGTTGGCAGAGGCTGGGAAGGGGAGTGGAATGTGGGGAGGAGGTGGGAATGGTTAATGGGTACAAAAAAAATAGAAGAATAATACCTAGTATTTGATAGCACAACAGGGTAAATATAGTCAAAATAATTTAATTTTACATTTTAAAATAACTAAAAGAGTATAATTGGACTGTTTGTAACACAAAGGATAAGTGCCTGAGGGGATGGATACCCCATTTTCCATAATGCAATCAGTAGGCATTGCATGCCTGTATCAAAACATCTCAGGTACCGCATAAATATATTCACCTACTACTATGTACCCATGAAGATAAAAAATACAAATTTTAAAATAAATATTGACAGGTGTGTAAGACTAAAAAAAAGCCAAAATGTTAATATTTGGAAGTGAGATAATGTTAAATCTTTTATTTATTGATATTTTCCAACCTTCTAAATTTTTGGCAATGAGCATCAAATACTTCTAAAATCATTTAAAAGAATTTATTTGTAAAACTCTTTACATCTTATGTACTCATTTTCTAAACTGACACCTACAGAAAGCAGTTGTGTTTCAAGAGGAGAAAGGAAAGGGAATTTGGAATCAGGAAAACTAGGCAATGAAGGAAATTCGTTTCCTCTTAGTAGGGTGGCCTGATACTGCAGATAGCAGAATTCCTGTTGAGTCTGGGATTGAGTTATAAGTGATGTGAAGACATGACCTTTATTTATCAGTGAGATAGAGTTGAGGAGTGGGTTTCAGTTAACCTAAGAAGGACAGGGGAAGCTTTAGATCTGGGAACATAACTTTTATAACTTATTGAATTGTTTCTAATAGTTGGCTTTTTAAGTTCTTTGAATCTAGAAAAGTGAAGAATTTGTTTCTGCCACTTGAGAATCCAAGTAGTCTTCACTGAGATTTCTGAGAACTTTTGGTTTATAATACCAAAATATTTAGATATTTCTAAAATACAATGTATATTTTATTTTTTATTTCAAAGATACATTAGTTTAAAATGTTAATATAAAGTAAAAAGGAAATTAAAATAATATGTATTTCAATATACACTAATGCTTGTGCATGTCTATTGAAAAACAGAACAAAGTACTCTCAGATGTTTAAGCTTACTGTAATTAGTAAGTTTGAATTTAAAAGATGAAAATTAAAAGTTATTCTGTACATTGAAGCATATAAAAATGAAGAGACAGAGGGACAAGTAGGGAGAATAAAATCTAGTGATAGAATGTCATAACAGATCAAATTTATCTGTATGTGAAAAGAGAAAGAACAAAATAACCTTAATTGACATACAGATAATATGCCAAACAAATTACAGACTGTGAGAGGAGAGAATAAGGGAGTACGATATTCTTTCAGAAAAAAACATAGGGCCTGTATGAAAGCCTATAAAACTTTAAAAATCTGTGTGGGATGCAGAATTAGTCTTTAATGTGCAGAAGTGTCCCATGCATGGCAAGATATTCAGCATCCTTGGTTCCCACACACAAAATGTGCAAGCACCCTTTGTCATAGTGGCAATCTCAAAGTCTGTCGGATCTAATCTTCCCTTTTTATAACAAACATCGTCTAATGCCCCCATTATTCTCCTGTAACAAAAGTCATAGATCACATATAAGCTCTTACACATATGAATTTTTAAAATTCAATATAGTATCTACATCCAAGGTTTAATATAAAGGAGAAACAACAGGAAAGTAATTTATAATAAAGTATTACATATTTTTATACGTAAATGTCTGAGCATAGCTTTGCTGGAAGCCATCAAGACCTAAACTAATATTTACTCCTACATTAATGAGTAAATCTAAATTTAAGAGGTCACTTGTAGGGGTATAGGAAAATGAAAGAACAAAGATAAAGATGTGCACTCAAATGAAAACTTATGTCAGGATACGTCATAATTGACTGTACTTATTTACATATGACGAAAGCAAAATGACCTTAATTTAAAAAGGAATAACAGGCCAAAACAAATGACAGATTGTCAAAGTAGAAATATAAGTAGTATAGTATTCTTGCAGAAAAGCTACACAACGTATATAAAAATGTCTAGCAGGAGTTTCAGACCAGCCTGACCAACATGCTGAAACCCCATCTTTACTAAAAATACAAAAAAATTAGCCGGGTGTAGTGGAGCATGCCTGTATCCCAGCTACTCAGGGGGCTGAGGCAGGAGAATCACTTGAACCTGGGAGGTGGAGGTTGTAGTGAGCTGAGATCGCACCACTGCACTCCAGCATGGGCCACAGAGCGAGACTCTGTCTCAAAAACAAAACAAAACAATTCTAGCAGGACTTAAGAAACGCATAGAATTGAAGCTAATTCCTTGTCCTTTGGAATTATCTCATACACTACTGTTTTTAACAGTCCTTGGATCCACACACCAAGTGCTATATAGCAACCCACATCATTACAACAACCTAAAACACTCCCACAAATTTCCAAAACAGCCCTGGTTAGAACTACTGATCTAGTCACTTGCTATCATCCTCAGATTAAACATACATAATTACTTCCTTAAAAACGGTTTATAAAGACTGGCTTAAATTCCACCCCACCCCAAACCCCTCTCAGTTCGGCTCCCTTGACATACCTGTAATTGGCTTTTCAAAGCCTCAGTCCCAAGGAGGATGGAAACTCAATGAGGAAAGCAACTCACTGTATTGTTCCCTGTGCCATATCCAATGCCTAGCACAGGGCATCACACGTCACGTGTTAGACAATTTTCTTGAATTGATTAAATTCATATTTACCTTAACAGTACAGTTGCACTTGTTCTTCAAGCCAAATTTAGACTAATTAAAATAAATATTTTTAATAATGCCAAGAAAGAGCAAAGCATAAAAAAACAGACTTTACAGCTAGAAGAAAAGTGAAACAGAACCCTTAGCTGGTAACTTGCAAAACTACGTAACTATAAAGAAGACCTGGGGTACGTCAGTTACTAAAATGTTTACAGGTTTTTGAGGAGACTGTTTTCATCCATTTTGCAAAATAAAAAATTCATAAAAACACTGACAAGCAAAGAGATAATTATAATTTATTTAGAATTATTTAGAACATAGCCTTTTTAAAACTTGAAAAATTCTGAAGAAAATACCAACAATATAACAAAAAAAATCTTAAAATGCCTTATATAAGTGGAAAGTTACCAGCTCCAAGCTATACCTCCATCTGGCCACCAGTTGTCTAATATGAGTGGATGGTAGTGACCTGGCTCTGTTTTATTGTTGTGAATTAAATTTGTATATTATCATTAACTAAAGTTCATACTTTTTCAGATTTTAGCTTTCCTTTTCATTAGGTAAGCCACCTGGCTACGATAGTGTTTGTCATGTTTTTCCACTGGAAAGTTACTCCCCACTTCTCCACCCTTTCCTTGCTTTATTCTTGGGAACGAAGTCACCATGCATGGACCACACTTACGGGGTGAGGTGTTATCCTTAAGGACAAGTTGCTTGGATTCTCTTGCCTGGGAGATTTGTCAATTATCCCTGTTTATTTATTTATATCAGTATAAACTTATGGATATTTATTTTATACCTTGGAGTACAACCCAATATTACTTTATTTTGTTGCTCAATTGTTTCAGCTTTGGCATTTGGGAGCTCTTTTCAGTTGCCTCTCTGCCCGTTTGAGATGCTTTCATCAATGTGGTTTTGTTTTTTGTTTGTTTGATTTTGTTTCGTTTTTTAAACATTTCTTACTTTCTGATACTACAAGTTGCCCCAGGCTCATCTTATATATTCCTTTTTCAGCCTGGAATCAGTCATTTCTCCAAGAAGCCCTAGTTTTTATTGGAGAATGGTATTAGAAAGCAAGATCTGGTCACCGGGTGTGCTCATTACTGTTAGGGTGTCATTGCTTCTAGGTTCTCCTAGCTAACAGAGCAAGGAAATATATGTGTGCCTACCAAACCATGCATATAAACATATTTATAAATATGTGTCTGTATGTATCTATATCAAGAAAAGCAGTTTATTCTAATGTCTCCAACTCTAATTCATTACTACCTGTTTCATTCTAGCTTTCTCCCATTGCTTGTCTGTAGCCTCCCACTCCAACAGCAAGAAATGTCTACTAGGCACTTATGTAAGTGTTCCATTCCAGTATATATGTATAGCCATTTCATAATGGTTAACTTGTACTCAAAATGTATTACTAGAAACTGTAACACAGATAAAAGCTAATAGCTAAAAGTTTAAATGACCAATGAATATATTAATTAGTATCCTGTTTACATTTTGTTCATCAAATTAAGTTATTTAAGTAGTACTCCTATACTTTTGATTCAATTCTCTATAGTCATCCCACTGACTAAATTTATATTAATGTGCCCCAATTTCACTTGTCAGCCAGAACCTAGAGTAAGTCAATGTTTTCATGTAAGAATGATGATAGTCACCACACAGGATCTCATTTAAATTAGCAAATTGCCATTTTCCAAAATATCTCTGAAGGTAGCAAACCGACACATCAAGCTGCTAATTATTCTTCCCAGCTTAAAGTATTAGCTTCAGATACTTGGAAAGAGATAAGGAAATATGGTATTTCTGTGTGCCTCCATTTTTCCTGCCACCACAGTACAATCATTTCACATTTTTTAAAAGAAATCTTTGAAAATTTTTCATCTTTTACACTATTGTAGGCTCAATGCTATTGTATAAAGTTAATCTCTTTAAAAATAGTAACATTCCTTTACTGAGGATATTCTATTGGCCAGATGCTGTTGAAATGCTTTGTATTCATTATGTTACAATCCTCCCACCATACCCACAAAGTAAATTATGCCATCCCTGTCTTAGAGATGAGGGAAATGAAGCTGAGAAATTAAATAATTTATTCAAGGTCAAACAGTTAGTAAAAAGCAAAACAGGGTGCTCGTATTTTAAAGGCTACACTCTTTCCCCCATGGCAGGCAGAGCTCTACAAAGAGTGTTCTGGGAAATCAGTGTCCATATATGCATACCTAACTCCTACTTGTACAAGCAAAGAGACAAATTTATTTATTTGTTTTTATAATTTTAACTTTTATTTTAGATTCAAGCAGTACATGTGCAGGTTTGTTACCTGGGTATATTGCATGATGTTGAGGCTTGGGATACATTTGATCCTGTCTCCCAGGTAGTGAGCATAGTACCCAGTAGTTAGCTTTCAAATCCCTGCCCTCCTTTCTCCCTAGACCCTCTACTGGTCCCCAGTGTTCATTGTTCTCATCTTTATGTACATGAGTACCCAATGTTTAGCTCCCACTTATAAGTAAGAACATGCAGTACTTGGTTTTCTTTTCCTGCATTAATTAGCTTAGGATAATGGCTTTCAGTTCCATCCATGTTGCTGCAAAGGACATGATTTCTTTCTTTTTTTATGGCTGTATAGTATTCAGTGGTGGTCATGTACCACATCTTGCAAAGAGACAAATTTAGAATTAAACAACAAAACAAAAAACTAACATGTTCACTTTTTCCCTAATTTTACATGGGACTTTGTGCAAGGAATAAGCTCAGGTCTCAAAAAGAAAGTGACCATATCAGTATTCATCTTGGTCATCTCTAATTTGAAATGGAAAATAAATCTGGCAACATAATATAATGGTTCCTACTAAAAGTAGAGACTTCATGATATGGTTTGGCTGTGTCCCTACCCAAATCTCATCTTGAATTGTAGCTCCCATAATCTCCACGTGCTGTGGGAGGGACCTAGTGGGAGGTAACTGAATCATGAGGGTGGGTCTTTCCCATGCTATTCTCATGGTAGTGAATAAGTCTCATGAGATCTGATGGTTTTATAAAGGGGAGTTCCCCTTACACGCTCTTGCCTGCCACCATGTAAGACACGACTTTTCTCCTCATTCACCTTACACCATGATTGTGAGGCCTCCCCAGCTATGTGGAAGTGTGAGTCAATTGAACGTCTTTCCTTTATAAATTACCCAGTCTCAGGTATGGCTTTATTAGCAGCATGAGAACAGACTAATACACTTCATAATCCATTAACAATTTTTATAGTATTCTTTCTGAAAAGATCTACAAGAGAATATGAATAGTTGAAGGATGATTTAAAAGTACAAATAATTCAGACAAAGAGGGTTTTTTGAAAAACTAATACTTGTGAATACTACAAACTAATTTTAATTTCCTTGCTTTTTTATCCCTTGCCAAATGACTGTGTTTTGTTTGGGCCAAAGCAAAATATAAAGTCTTTACATCAGTTAAAATTGTTTCTCTTCATACATTTAGCTTGAATGATCTCATTCTTCTGAAAAATTGGGAGGAGGAAGGAGAAAAACCCATAAGCTATAGAATCCTTCTCTAAATTAATTCAAAAAGCTTTTTAAATATTATCTTATGAATAAAGAATTTGAAAATAAATTGGCTTTCATACTATAACTGGATCTTTTCCTTGATATGAGGAAGAAAAAGAAAGGAGGTGCAATCTTAGACGAAGAAGACACTATCTGCCTACCTGGATGTAGTGAGAGGGCTGGTATCTATTTAGAAGCCCACTGCTTGTTCATATCTATAATTGGGAAGAAAGCCTTTGCCAAATAAACTCATACTCTTGGGTCTTTTTTCACTATGCCAATCATGACTAAATCTCCAAATTAAAATATCTAATCTGGGGTTTTAAAAAAAGCATTTTTTAGGCATGTATAAATAAATCACATTTAAAATTGGGTAATTCTAAAAGATCACATGAAAAGAACCTCATAATAGAAGATTCAGTGAGCCACATGGACTGAAATTCTGGGATTCCCATACCATTTAAAGAGCTCGGCCTCTTCTGTGATTGTACTAGACTCTTGAAGGGGGATGAATAGGGGCAAAATTTAAAGAGTATTCACTGCAGGCAGTAATTTACAGTAAAGAATATTCACACTGGAAAGAGTCTGGCTAGATAAAAGAGAAAAACAGTAGCAAGCATAGGTGGAGATTACGTAAATTAGAAAAATTAAAAGTTTTTCAGATCTAAAGATAACTAATCACATGTGTAAACATCTTGAGCTGTAGCAGCACCAGCTTAAAATTAAAGGAAAAAAAAAAGCTTATTGTCAGTGAGCACTAAATAATTGTTGACATTGCTTCATTATGATTCCTGTTTGTTTGCTATTTACCAAAATTTTTCATGGCTGAGCACAGCCTAGAATAGTGTTTTTCAGAAAGGCCTGATATCTATGCTGTCCAATAAGGTAGCCACTATCCATATGAGGCAACCAAGCCTTTTGTAATGTAGCTATTATAATACAGAAACTAAATTTTAAATTTTAATTAATTTAAATGGTCACATGTGGCTAGTGGCTACAGTATTGAATAACGCCAGTCTGTAAACTAATTCTAGTTTTATTTTCTAGGGATAAGATAAACATATGTTCACTACCAAACTCTCAGTTACAAGAAAAACCAACACCTTTTTATTAGTAACATAGATGAATATAAATAACTCAGCCTTACCAGATTAATTCATTTTCCCTTCCTTCAAAAAATATTTATTAGGCATCTAGTGTGTAAGTTGATGGCTGGATACCCAGATAATTATATTTAAAGGAGTAAAAGTACTCACAAAAGTTAAATTTTAAAGTATGTTGGCCAGGTATGGTGGCTGACGCCTGTAAACCCAGCACTTTGGGAGGCTGAGGTAGGCGGATCACCTGAGGTCAGGAGTTTGAGACCAGCCTGACCAAAATGGTGAAACCCTGTTTCTACTAAAAATACAAAAATTAGCCGGGTGTGCTGGTGGGTGCCTGTAATCCCAGCTACTTGGGAGGCTGAGGCAGGAGAATTGCTTGAATCCGGGAAGCGGAGGTTGCAGTGAGCCAAGATCATACCATTGGACTCCAGCCTGGGCGACAAGGGCAAAACTTGGTCTCAAAAAAAAAAAAAAACAGTTGATTAGCTGGTTGAATGAAAAGCAAACAATTCTCTCAATACTCTCAAAATCCTGATATAGATAGAAAACTTGTTCATTAGAGCCATGTATATCAATTGCTCTTTTTACAGACTCTATGGCCTTTTTCCATATAAAATGTTACTGTTTCACAAAATTTTACTTCCCCATCAGCAAGCACTGGTAATGTGACCTCTCTTTCTGCATATAGATTGCCATTAAAATGATCAAGAGGCAGTCACATAGAAGCTCCTCATCTACTCAGACCAAAAGAGGCTCCTAAGCTACCCTTCTGGATTTCTATCATCTTTTAAAATATAGATAAAAAATGTTAGTGGAAACTACTCCACCGAAAGATTTGCTGCTTTCTTCTAGTATGTGATTACAGTAAATAAAATTCCAGGCTCTGTGAAAGATGTGGCCTCAGTAGACTATATAAATTAGCAACAGTGAATGGAGCTTTTCCAGTGAGACATGTATAAGAAAAAACTACTCAGTAGTCTGTACAAAAACAAAACAAAACAAAACAAAACAAAAACAGATTTTGCCTGTAAGTTCACACAAAGACACTTTCTGACTCCTGAAAAATCTTTCTGACCCTGGATTTTCTCATTTCAAAAGCAACCTTATCCAGCAATCTCACTTAAGTGACTTCAGCATAAGGAGGAACCACATAAGAGCAAAATCTAATTTGAGGGTATAGGAATTCATTGTAGCCTCACATGCATGCAATTATCAAAAATTGGAAACAACTTATATGGCAATAAAATGCTATATTTCATTTAAAATTACCAATATGTATTGCCATAGAAAGGAGCCCATGACATTGCTGACTGAAAAAAAAGTAGGCCATAAAGAATGTATGGAAAGAGGTTCAAAAAGATGCTTTCCAAAAGAGCAATAGTGGTTATCACAGGGTTGTGATATTTGAGATGATTTTTACTACTTTGCTTTTGCTTCTGTATATCATTCAAATTTCTATATCCAGTATAAAGTTTTCTTCATTCCCTCTCCTCTCTCTTTAAACCCTCAACTCTATCCCACCTCCATCCCCTTTTCTTGCCTCATCCCACAGAGAAAACAAAAACCATCAGACAGTGTATCCATTTCCTAGGATTGCTGTAACACAAACTGAGTGGCTTAACAACAGAAATGTGTTGTCTCAATTCTAGAAGCTAAAACTCCAAGGTCAAGGTGTCAGAAGGGTTCTGTCTGAAGGCTGTGAGTGGTTGCTGGCAGTCTTTGGCATTCCGTGTAAAGTAGATGCATCACCCTGATCTCTCCCTTCATCTTCACATTACGTTCTCCTTCTTTGCATGTCTCTGTGTTCAAATGTCCTCTTTTGATAAGGACACAATTTTATTAAATTAGGCACTGCCCTAATGGCCTCATCTTGACTTGATCACCTCCCTATTTTCTAGTAAAGTTATATTCCCAAGTAGGAGAGATTAGTTTAACATTTTTGGAGGAACAAAATTTAAGCCATAACAGATGGGCACTCCTTTAACCCAGAGTTACCATCTCCACTAGAATCCCTCTTCCAGCACTTACCCTCCCTTCCTATCTTCTGTTTCAACGAAGGGCATGCCCTGACACCTAGTAAAGGCTGATCTATCAGGTGTGCTACACATCCCATCCCTCATTATGCCATTGATTAAACTTCCACACTCCTATATTTCCAATATATGCCTCTATATTGGATTCTTACCATCCATTTTTCCATTTACATTGAGTTTACATTTTTTATTTTTTAAAAAAAGACGTTCCTAAAACAAAGCCCACCTGTTCTATCTCCCTCAATTATCTGTCACCTTAAAACAGATTAAGCAAATTAATCAAGCAAATTAAGCAAATTAATCAATCTGTTTTAACGATGTCTCCACACAATGTCTTTTTGCCTTTAAATCACATTTACTCTTTGTCCTGCTCCAATCTGGCTTCTATTTCCACCCCTTCCTGAAACTACTCTTGCTCAGGTCATAGATGACCTCCATGTTATAGAGCGAGATTCTGTCTCAACAAAAAAAATGGAAAAAATAATAATAATTTTCTATCAACTTACTTCATTGCTGATGATCTTTAGACAGAAAATTTATTACTTGTAATTTTTTGGACTACTCCCTTTACTTAGCTTCCATATCTTGTGCTATGGTTTGAATATTCCCTCTAAAACTCATGTTGGAATTTAATTGCAATTGTTACATTAAGAGGTGGGACCATTAAGAGGTGATTAGGCCATGAGGGCCCTCATGAGTGAATTAATGCCATTATCGAAGGAGTGGGTTAGTTATTACAGGTGTAGTTTTTATAATAGCTACTCCAGCCTGCTTTCGCTTGCTCACTCCTGCTGTCTCTTGCCCTTTCACTTTCTGCCAAGGAATGACACAGCAAGAAGGCTCTCACCAGATGCTGAGGCTATGCTCTTAGACTTCCCAGACTCCATAACCATGAGCCAAATAGATTTCTGTTCATTATAAATTACCTAGTCTGTAGTATTCTGTTACAGAAACACAAAACCAAGACATTGTGGATTTAATTTTTCTCATTCACTTTGTGCTTCTTTATTTGTTGTTTGTTGGATAGATTTTTTTTTTTAGAAATAAGCTTTATATTTTAGAAAAGTTTTAAAGTTGCAAAGATAATAAAGAGATTTTCTATCTACCACATACCCAGTTTCACCTAATATTAATGGGGTGCATTTGTTTCAATTAATGAATCAATCTTGATTCATTATTATTAACTAAAGTTTATACATTTTTCATATTTTGTCAGTTTTTATCTAACGTCCTTCTTATGTTCCAGCATCCCATCCAAGATATCACATTATATTTAGTTGTCATGTCTTTTTAGGCTTCTTTAGGTTGGGACAATTTCTCAGATTTTAATGACCTTGACACTTTTGAGGAGTACTAAAGAGTATTTTACAGAATGTTCCTCTATTGGGATTTGTCCAATATGTTTCTTTTCCTGCCCCATATGTACTCTTCATTGTTGACCATATTATCATCACCCATCCAGTTATTTCTACCAAAACTACAATTAACTTCTGACATATTTCTCACATCACCACATATAATCAAATGCCCTTTCCTTTTCATGTTCTGATTTCATCATTATTTCCCCTCAGAATAGTGAAATATTTTTCTAACATTTTTCCAACTTCATTCTTTTTAACCCTTTAATTCATTGCAACCAGAGTGATCTTTTAAAAATATTAATCTGGTTGTATGTATGAATCAGCTTTTGCTATGTTATGCTGTCATAACAAGCAACCTAAAGTTCAAATTGCTTGTAACAATAAAACTTTGCTTTTCCCTCATGTTATATATCAAATGCAGGTCAGATGCTTCTCTGCTCCCATGTCTTCTTTTATTCTAAACTGTTTTTCACTCATATCCTACAACGAAAAAGAGTATCATTAAACTCCACAGGAAAAGGGTGAATGGGAGGCAATGGAAATTTCATCGCAAACAAATACTCCTGATCACAAGCAAGAATGCAAGGCACACAGCAGTCCCTGGTCCTTAGCAGTTTTGAAACCCTAATGGGAATATTTTTATCACCAAGGACTCTACTCTGGGGATACAAAATGTTTGCTATTGCAGCCTGGTTTTGCCGCTGTAATTCATTGTTCTCTGTGGCTCTTAGCTCTACACTCTGCTACGTCCTTCCAGTTCCATTATTTTCCTTTACAACAAGTGAAAAGGGCATTAGAAGGCTTCTTGCCTGTATAATGTTGGAGGCTCAAAGGTTATATTAAGTCTAGAATCATCACGGTATCCTTTAATCCAGGTTAGAGGCTTTTTTTTTCTTTTTTGGCTATATACATTCTACCAAAACATAACTTTATAACTGTTTGATTCCAGGCAGCTCAATTTGCCAAAAGACACATACACATTTCTTTTTGAAATTTGCTTCTTTCTCTCCAAACTTAACCTTAGGTACTTTGAGCTTATCAACCATCTGGAGGAGAATCATCACCTGCAAATGAAAGCATTTACTTGAAGTTATCTTTACCTGTCAAAGGGTTTTAACAGAAGGCAACATACCTGTCTTTCAGAGCATTTCTCGATTTTGAATATAATACAGTGGCATTTTTTAATGATCCAAAAGAAGGCAGAAAAGGGAAACAGAAGAACAAATTCACATGTTTTTAAAGTCATTTCGTTGTAGACCATGTCTTGATATGCCAAAAACACTTTTCATGTTTTCAGACTTAACATGGACTTACTCTTTCTGCAGGTTATTTTTTAATCAACTTTAGGCTAGTTGCTAGCACCTCCCTTCTTGAATCTTCCCTGCAGTTTTTTTTAAAGCCTGCCTTTGTTTGCCTCAGAATTTTGTAGGAAGCAGGAACATGAGAGATTACTTAAAGGAGTTGGATTTTTTTACAACTTAATGTTATTCTGAAGTTTGGGCATTCTCTGTCTTCGAGTTATTTTAAGTGATTTCTGTGTCATTTTTTTTTCTTACTGTTCTGTGTTATTTTGGGAAGCAATCTGTAATACAAGAATCTAGGAAGCTGGAATTGTCTTTGGTTGTCCTCCCATTACATTTCAATATGTGTGCATATATACATTATTTTCTTAAATCTAAGAATCCATCAAATATAAGAGGCCCTGTTATTTTACATACAATTAAGAAATTCTTAAATATTGCCAATTAAACTACAACATGATACTGTTCGAGAGCAGCAAGCCCAGTTTCAGTGATATTGAAATTTTAGGGAGGAAAGTGTCTTACAATTAGTGAATGATTATATATACATTTCAGTGGAATATATTAAAACATTCTATGGAAATATATCAAGTAAATTTATTTACTACACATTGCCATTGCCAAAACCGAGACCTAAAGGGCATATTCTTTGTTTTTTATATATTATTTCCTATATTTCATGCGAGCTTTAATACTACAAGATGGGAGAATATCATTTGTGTTTTTTTGGTTTTTTTTTTTTTTTGAGATGAAGTCTTGCTCTGTTGCCCAGGCTGGAGTGCAGTGGCGCGATCTTGGCTCACTGCAACCTCTGCCTCCCGGGTTGACGCTATTCTCCTCCCTTAGCCTACCGAGTAGCTGGGACTACAGGCGCCTGCCACCACGCCCAGCTAATTTTTTTTATTTTCTTAATTTTTAGTAGAGACAGGGTTTCACCGTGTTAGCCAGGATGGTCTCCATCTCCTGACTTCGTGATCCACCCGCTTCGGCCTCCCAAAGTGCTGCGATTACAGGCGTGAGCCACCGCGCCCAGCCAAGAATATCATCTTTTAAGTGAACCAATTTACCAGGTATTCAGGATACGGGATTTCCTACAATGAGGCAACAATAACTTGTCACATCCTGAAATATCTTAAAGTATAGAAAAGATTTCTGTGCCAAGTCTTACTGCCCCAAGTGGCATAAAATGAAGATAATACACCAGCTTCGCAGACTTACTGTGACGAATAAACAAAATAATGAAGAGAGATAGCATGATGATGTGAAAAGAATATGAAGTTTGGAGTTTAAGGGGTAAATTCTGGCTATGCCACTGAATAGCTCTTTCTATATGAACAATTAAACTCTCTGAGCCTCAATTTTGATATCTCTGAAATGGGCTTAATAATTCTTTGTTTGGAAGTTCTTACATTTTAGCTACAAATAATCTTACCTTTTTAGACCAATTAGTCCATGAAATTAAAATATGATTACTGTAAAGATAAGGGCAAGCAGATGAATATTATCAAAACTTGTCATTGATGGGTTGGTCTTTAAGAGTTTCAATGGACACTACTGGATTGTCTGACTAGCTTCATTTCTCTGGAGATTATCACAACTTTCAAAAGAGGGGACTCTTTTGAATTTTTATTTAAAGGGCATAATTGTTTATTTCAAGGGCAAATACCTGACTCAGTGTGGATGAATCACTGCATTTAAACCCCTCAAATTTGGAATTTCAAATTATAATTACAAAGACTTGATGATAGTAGAATCACCAACATGGCAGCAATCTGGAGTGAAAATCTGTAGATGCCTGTTGAAATGTTACTTGGCTTTTATAAGATTTACCACTATTGTTAATATAATTTTTGTCTTAAGATAGTGGTAGTATTGGTTTAACTTAAGTGCATTAATGAAGAACTTAATACAATTGGAAACGAGCCAAGGCAAAATGATCCCGTTTTATATGTACCAAAAACAAATGTATCACGTTATGTACCATGAACAAAAAGATCAGCAAAGAATAAATATGTAGTCACAACAGGAGCAAAAGATAGGAACACACGCTACAAAAAGATCAAATCCTTAATTCCTCCAACTCATTCAGAAGATACCAAGAACAATATTACTTCATAGGTTTTTATTAGAATTAAAGAAAATCATATGTAGAAAGCATTTTATTAACCAAAATAAAACAAAAACAAGAACCCTAAAGAGTCCACCAAAAAAACCGTTAGGACTAATAAACAAATTCAGTAAAGTTGCAAGATACAATGTCAACATACAATCAGTAGTGTTTCCCAAATCAAAACTACAATGAGGTATCATCTCACCCCAGTTAAAGTGCCCTACATACAAAAGACAGGCAATAACAAATACTGAAGAGGATGTAGAGAAAAGGGAACCCTCACACACAGTTGGTAGAAATGTAAATTAGCATAACCACTATGGAGAACAGGTTGAAGGTTTCCTCAGAAAACTAAAAACAGAGTTACTGTATGACCCAGCAATCCATGATCAGGTATATACCCCCAAAAAAGGAAATTATATATCGAAGACATGTCTGCACACCCATGTTCCTTGCAGCACTGTTCACAATAGCTAAGATTTGGAAGCAACCTAAGTGTCCATCAACAGATGAATGGATAAAGAAAATGTGGTACATAAACACAACAGAGTTGTATTCAGTCGTAATAAAGAATGAGATCCTGTCACTTATAACAATATGAATGGAAGTGAAGGTCATTATGTTAAGTGAAATAAGCCAAGGACAGAAAGATAAACATCACATGTACTCACTTATTTGTGGGACCTAAAAATCAAAACAATTGAAATCCTGGAGATAGAGAGTACACGGATGGTTACCAGAGACTGGGAAAGGTAGTGGGAGGGTGGTAGGAAGGTGGGGATGGTTAACAGCCATAAGAAAATATATAGTTAGAAAGAATGAATAAGACCTCGTATTTGATAACACAACAGGGTGACTATAGTCAATAATAATTTAATTGTACATTTTAAGATAACTATAAGAGTGTAAGTGGATTTTTTGTAACACAAAAAATAAATGCTTGATCGGATGGGTACCCCTTTTTACATGATGTGATTATTATACATTGCATGCCTGCTTCAAAACATCTCATACACCCTGTAAATATATATACCTTATACCCACAAAAATTAAAATAATTTTTTAAAAATCTGTAGTCTATACACTAACAATAAACTATCAAATATATAATTAAGAAAACAATTTCATTTCCAGTAGTTACAAGAAAAATAAAATACTTAAGTATAAATTTAACCAAGGAAGTGAAAGACCTGTACACTGAAACTATAAAACATTGATGAAAGAAATCGAATAAGACATAACTAAATGGAAAGATATTCCACATTTATGGAATGAAAAAAATATATTGTTAAAATGTCCATACTATTCAAAGCAGTCTACAGATTCAATACAGTCTCTATCAAAATTCAAATGACTTTTTTATAGAAATAGAAAAAAAAACTTCCAGGCCACAAAAGACCCTGAATAGACAAAGCAATCCTGAATAAAAAGAACAAAGCTGGAGGCATCATACTACCTGCCTTTAAAATATGCCACAAAGTTATAGCAATCAAAACAGCATGATAATGGTATTCAAAACTGACATCTAGACCAACGGAACAGAATAGAGAGCCAAGAAATAAATTCACGTATTTACAAATCAATTCATTTTCAGCTAAAGTGCTAAGAACACACAATGAGGAAGAAACAGTTGCTTTAGTAAGTGGTGTTGGGAAAACTGGATATCCGTAAGCAGAAGAGTAAAATTAGATCCTATCTCACACCATCTACAAAAATCAATTCAAAATTAATTGAAGACTAAAGAATAAGACCGGAAACTATAAAACTATTAGAAGAAAAACTAAGGGAAATCTCTATGACATTGGTCTGGGCAATTTTTTTTTATATGACAACAAAAGGACAGGCGACAAAAACAAAAATAGACAAATGGGATTTTATCAAACTAAATACCTTCTGCACAGCCAAGGAAACAACAAAATAAAGAAACAACCTATGAGACAGGAGAAAATATCTGCACACCATATATGTGATAAGGAGTTAATATCCAAAATATGTATGGAACTCAACTCAATAGCAAGAAAATAACCCAATTAAAAAATGGACAAAGGAGCTAAATAGGCATTTCTCAAAAAAAGACACAGAATGGCTAATAGGTATATGAATAAGTGCTCAACATCACTAATCATCCGGGAAATGCAAATCAAAACCACAGTGAAGTATCAACTCACACCCGTTAGGATGGCTAGACTAGATAAAAGATAAGTTTTAGCAAGGATGTTGAGAAAAGGGAACTCTCACGCAGTGTTGATGGGAATGTAAGTTAATACAACCATTGTGGAAAATTGTATGGAGGTTCCTCAAAAAATTAAAAATAGAACTACAATATGATCCACTACTGGATATATGTACAAAGAAAATGAAATCAGTATGTTGAAGAAATATCTGCATTCCCATGTTCATTGCAGTATTTTTCACAGAAGTAAAGACATAGAATCAACCTAAGTGTCCATCAATGGATGAATGAAGAAAATGTGACATTTATAAAATGTGACATATATAGTATATGAATACTACACTATTCAGCTTTGAAAAAGTAAGAAATCTTGGCCAGGCGTGGTGGCTCACGCCTGTAATCCCAGCACGTTCAGAGGCTGAGGCGGGGCGATCATGAGGTCAGGAGATCGAGACCATCCTGGCTAACATGGTGAAACCCCGTCTCTACTAAAAATACAAAAATATAGCCAGGTGTGGTGGCGGGTGCCTGTAGTCCCAACTACTTGGGAGGCTGAGGCAGGAGAATGGCGTGAACCCAGGAGGCGGAGCTTGCAGTGAGCCAGGATCACGCCACTGCACTCCAGCCTGGAGCGAGACTCCGTCAATGTGGATGAATCTGGAGGACATTATGCTAAGTGAAATAATCCAGGCACAGAAAGATAAATACTTCATGATCTTATTTATATGTGGAATCTTAAAAAGTTAAACTCGTAAAGCAGAGAGCAAAATGTTGCTTACCATGTGCTACGGGAATGAGGTATGAGAAAGATTGGGTAATGTTGGTCAAAGGATATAAAACTTTAGTTAGATACGAGGAATACATTTAAAGAGATCTATCGTAAAACATGGTGACTATAGTTAATAACAATGTATTGTACTCTTGAAAATCACTAAGAATAAATTATAAGTGTTCTCACCAGAAAAAAAAAGTAAGTGAGGTAATGCGTATGTTAATTAGCTTGAGTTGCATTTCATAATGTATACATATTCAAAACATCGTGTTGTACATTTTAAATATATACAAATTTAAAGGTTGCAGTGAGCCGAGATCGTGTTGTACATTTTAAACATATACAAATTTTGTCAGTTTAAATAATAATTTTTTAATATTCTGAATATGGTAGTTACTTCTTTCATAGTTGTATACAATATGTTAAGAAAACCTCCTAAAAACAATGCCATCATTTTATAACCTTCTACTATCATATAAAAATGGCCAAGAAAAAGAGTAGCAGAAATGTTTAGCTTTAGACAAAGAATATAAATGTATATATTCAGTAAGTCTTTATTAAGCTCTTACTACATATCAGGCACTCTACCAAGCATGTTCCCTTGTGCATGGTAGCATGCCTGACATGTAGTAAGAGCTTAAAAATCTTCCGTATTTGGTCCTGCTTATAGAACTTTTACAGTCTTAGAACACACAGCATGCAATTATTGTGCAGAATAATAGATGATAATACACGAACACAATGGGAGCAAAAATAAGGAGCATGTAATTCCATCTTTTAGGTACCATGGATAATTTTCCAAAACAAAAGACGATGCTTCTTCAGAGACATGAAGGACTTAGGATTGTTGACCTAGCTTAGGGTCAAAAAGAAATACCTAGGAAAATACATTCTCACCAGCCTGTTGGGTTCATTAACACCTTTTACTATCTCTCCCCATTTTCTCACACGGATATTAACCTCCAGAAACGGCCTCCCAGTCTGGCGTATTTCCAAGCATTTTCTCTCACTTGTGTTCATAATAAATACATGAAGTCTACTCCCTCTTGTATATTATAAAATGGACTCTTTTCCCTTTTACTTTCGAACTAACAGATCTACCTTTCCCTTTCTACCTTCTTCCTTCTCTCCCTCCCTCCCTCCTTCTCTGTCATACACACACACACACACACACACACACACACACACACACACACACACAGCCAGTCCTGAGAACAATCAGGACTCAGCCAAAGACAGTCCCTCCCCTCTAATGACTAAGGCTTTCTGACTGAGTCAGGCTCAGGTGTCTAGCTGCTGGCAAAAGGCTCCTCTGTCCTCTAACCAGTGTTGTCTATTTGCAGGCTGTGTAAAGGCTAATAAAACAAAGTCCTGGCCAGGCATGGTGGCTCACACCTGTAATCCCAGCACTGTGGGAGGCCGAGGCGGGCAGATTCTTGAGGTCAGGAGTTTGGGACCAACTTGGCCAAAATGGTAAAACCCCATCTCTACTAAAAATACAAAAAAATCAGCCAGACATGGTGGTGCACGCCTGTAATCTCAGCTACTTAGGAGGCTGAGGCAGGACAATCGCTTGAGCCCTGGAGGCAGAGGTTGCAGTGAGCCAAAATTGTGCCACTGCACTCGAGCCTGGGTGACAGAGTGAAACTCCATCTCAAAAACAAAATAGTTCTAGAAATTACTAACTGCTTCTTCCACACCCACACACACTCCCAAAAAGAAAGAATAAGCTCTATGAGGGTAGAATTTTTTTTCTGTTTTGGCCACTGCTTTAGGCCAAATGACTAGAACAGCGTCTGGCATGTACAATGCACTAAGAGAATATTGATGGAATGAATGAATGATGGGACAAATCCAACAGTTTCCCAGTCATGCCAAGATATGATTAAACCTGGCATGAGATCTAACTGGTACCCCTGTTATACTAAGATTCAAGGAACACATAAAAATAAAGAAGATGCAGCAAATTAAGAAATCTGTATTAGTCAGAGTTCTCTAGACAGACAGAACCACCAGGACAGATGGATGGGTAGGTAGGTAGGTAGGTAGGTAGACAGACAGACAGACAGACAGACAAAGAGAGGGGATTTGTTAGGGAATTGGCCCATGTACTTATGGAGGCTGAGAAGTCCCATGATAGACTACCTGCAAGCAGGAGACCCTGGGATGCTGTCAGCATGGATCAGTGTAAGTCCAAAGACCTTAGAACAAGAGAAGCAGATGATGTAATTCTCATTCCAAGGCCAAAGGCCTGAGAACCCAGAAGGCTGCTGGTATAAGTCCTGGAGTCCGAAGGCCTGGGAGCCTAGATTTCTTGTCCAAGGACAGGAGAGGAATAGTGTATCTCAGCTCCAGCAGATAGATCAACATATTTGCCTTTTCTCTGTTTTTGTTCTGTCTGTGCTCCCAACAGATTAGATGGTACCTGCCCACACTGAAGGCAGATCTTCCCTGCCTAGTCCACTCAGACTCACATGCTAACCTCTTCTGGAAACACCCTCACAGACACACCCAAAAATAATCCTTCACCAGTCACCAGGTTTCTAGATATTATTGAATTCAGTCAAGTTTTGTTTTTGTTTTTTTTTTCGAGACGGAGTCTCGCTCTGTCACCCAGGCCAGAGTGCAGTGGCGCAATCTCGGCTCACTGCAAGCTCCGCCTCCCGGATTCACGCCATTCCCCTGCCTCAGCCTCTCCGAGTAGCTGGGACTACAGGCGCCCGCCACCACGCCCGGCTAATTTTTTTGTATTTTTAGTAGAGACGGGGTTTCACCGTGGTCTCGATCTCCTGACCTCGTGATCTGCCAGCCTCGGCATCCCAAAGTGCTGGGATTACAAGCGTGAGCCACTGCGCCCGGCCTAATTCAGTCAAGTTAATATCTAAAATTAACCATCACAATACCTGAATTCAAAGAAAGACAGTCATAATAAACATAAAATTACACTGCTGTTAATAAATAATCAGGCAAAAAATTTACAGTTTTCAAAAATGTGGGTTGGTTGATATATTTTCATATTATAAGGAAAATGACTATTTGTGACTTAACAATTTTTAAAGGACCTGAATACATCATTCAACATTCTACTGTCTGGAGACTTAATTTGGTTACATGTCTAAAGTGACTTAATAAAGAGCTGTGAGTTAAGTTGATCCTGCTGTCTTGATAAGTTATTATGGCAGAAAAGACCACTAACTGTGCTAAGAAGAAAATAAGTTCCAAGGGTCCTTTTCAATCCAAGAAATCAAGGCAATTAATATAATTGACACAAAGGACGTAAAGCACTAAGATCATGAAAAAGTAAAATTAAAATATATGAATAGACCAGGCAAGGTGGCTCATGCCTGTAATCCCAACACTTTGGGAGGCCGAGGTGGGCAGATCACCTGAGGTCAGGAGTTCGAGACCAGCCTTGCCTACATAGTGAAACCATGTCTCCACTAAAAATATAAAAGTTAGCCGGGTGTGGTGGCGCATGCCTGTAATCTCAGCTACTCAGGACGCTGAGTCAGGAGAATCACTTGAACCCAGGAGGCTGAGGCCGCAGTGAGCCAAGATCGCATCACTGCACTCCAGCCTGGGTGACAGAGTGAGAATGTGTCAAGAAACAGACAGACAGAGAGAGAGAGAGACAGACACAGAGAGAGAGAGTCAGAGACAGAAAGAAAAAAGGAGAGAGAAAGAAAGAAAGAGAGAAAGAAAGAAGAAAAGAAAAGGAGGGAAGGAGGTAAGGAAGGAAAAGAAAAGAAAGGAAGGAGAGAAAGGAAAGGAAAGGGTAGGAAAGGAAAGGAAAGGAAAGGAAGTAAAGAGAAAAGAAAAGAGAGAGCAAGAGAAAAAGAGAAACAGAGAAAGAGGAAAAGGAAAAGGAGATGAATAACTGCAAAGGATCAGGACTAATATTCCTGAGAGCTGTGACATGTGTTACTGAATTTCTTTCTTTATATCTCCTGTCATAGTGCTCCACAGAATTTGACTATTAGTATCCAATAGCTACTGATGCCCATGAACTGATCCCCACAAAAGGCTGAGTGCTTCCTGCAAGACCAGCAAAACATCAAGTCAGCATGGGCTCTCAGAAAGCATTTATTAGATTTCATTTTACAACATTTTGACGCTCCCCCAAACACTGTGGCAAACACCACTCAATTAAATTCTCCCAGTTATCCAAGTGTTCCGACACAAAATTTGTGCTGAACCCACCAGACCACAGCTGTCTGTAACAGGTTTTTTGAGTCTTCCTGCTACTCCTTGTCACAGCATGGCTAACTCCAAACACTCCCATCACCAAAATACATCCCAACATTGTAGAACAGTTGAATCTTTCTCAAATACATCACAAACAATAATCCTATTTGTCTATGTTTTTATAATACAAAACACTGACTTTGGTCAACAATTAAAAAACATTTACTAAGTTCAGTAACCATAGAAGGAGTCCAGGGCATGCCAGTCTCATATAAAAGGTGCTCTCACTGATAAAATTGAGAGCAAATAAGGTGATAAATCATTTGCCCAAATACAAAGTCCAGCAATATTTTAAAATAACCCTGAAATGTGAACCTCCTGAGAGGATAGGTAGCTCACCTGTCATAGCATTCCAGGAAAAGCTAAGAGATAAGGAGATTGCAGAGAAACAAATGAGAATGTGTGGTTTTATGTAAAGTTAGACTCCCAGTGGGCTTTTGATAAAGTCCTTCAGATGAGTCAAATCAGTTAGTGTGTTACAGAAATTTGCAAATTAAGCATTGGTTTAAGAGATTAAAAAGCATATCAGTAGTAAATGAACAAGTCACAGAGATAACAAGTAAAATCAAAGACAAGGCCAGATGTTAGAAGTTGAAGGATAGTTCTCCAAAAGAAACTAATTCATCTTGGTTAATTAGAAGTAGAAGAAGAGCTATTGTATTATGAGTAACGTTGAATATTTAGACAAATGTTTACCCAAAATGTCAAGGAAGTAGGCATAATCTTTAGAATTGCACAGAGTCCCTATCTGCAGGACTTAAAGCCTAACAAACCAAACCAAATGAGGTCGCAACTGACTTAGGGACAAGCAGGGTCACAGACTAACACCCCATACAGAAGTCCAGACTGATTAGTAATGATGAGTCTTTTCCAAATGTTCAGGGACTACAACAAGAGTGAGGCTAATGCCAACATTTGGAAAACCATTCCCATGGGGCCCAGGTCTTTACTACAAATCATTAAGGCTGAGCACCAGAAACTCCCATTAATGAATAAAAAATTCATTCATGAAGGAGCAGGGAGGTTGTCCCATAATCCATTCTTCTCTCCTTCCTTAATAATAAAATCCCCACTGAGCACATTTCTAAGACTCCCTTACAGCTAGATGAGGCCATGTAACTAAATTATGGTCAATGGGTTATGATATAATAAAAAATAAATATTTGGTCTTTACGCCCAGTTCCACAGAACTCCTTAAAACTCTTGGAATTTCTTTAATGATGGGGGTATCTTTTGTTATTCATAAGGAGACCCTTTCAGCCACATCTGAGTTTATGCTAATGAAGTGACTTAGATGGGGTGGGCAGGGGGTGGAAGGGGGGTGGCCTGCAGGTAGTCTCAGATAGAGCTGGTCACAAGGAAGACCAAACTTGTTATTAGAGGGTTGGAACTTTCAGTACCACTGAGGAGGAGAAGGGGGGACCTGAAGATTGAGCTCTATAAAACCTCTTGAAGAATGAGACTGGGAAGCTTCCTGGTTGGTAAACACATCCGCATGAGGAGAGGCGGCTCCATTAGGACAGAGGCTCCTGCAGTTGGAACCAGACTTCACCCCATGTACCTCTTTATCTGGCTGTTCACTTGTATCCTTTATAGTAAACAAATACACATAAGCAAAGTGTTTTCCCAAGTTCTGTGAGTTGCTAAAACAAATTATCAAAACTGAGAGGGGTTGTGAGAATTCCCAAATTTGAAGTCAGTGGAGCAGAACTGTTGGCAGCCTGGGCACGTCATATGTGGCTGGCATCTAAAGTAGGTGCAGTCTTGCGGGACAGAGCCCTTTAACTTGTGGAATTGCACACTAACTCCAGGTAAACAGTGACAGAATTGAGTTGAATTGCTGGTCATCCAGTTGGTGCCAGATAATTGATGTGGAAAGATACCACATATTTGGTGTCAGAAAGAACTTCATAAAGAACTTCATAAAAGCGTTATTTGAATTCTATAGGAAGTATCCTTATAGTCAGGAGGCATATCTTCTCTCCTTCTTTCTGATAGTAGGAAAGCAAATTGATGTCTGGAGCTCTACAAGTCATCATGGATACTGCCCTTAGGAATGAAAATGACACATGACAGAGCCACAGGATGGAGGGAACCTGGGATCATAAACTATTAATACAAGCTGCCATATAAGTTCTGGACTGCCTATCCCCAGACTCTACGTGAGATGGAAAGAATACTTTATCTTGCTTAAGCCAGCACACTTATAGGTTTGTCACACACACTGCCAATTCTAAACCCTAATCATATGACAAACACTAAAATGAAAACTTTAAGATCCTAACATGAAACTTTTTTACTAACCATGCTATGGTCCAAACATTTGGCATAGGAAAAATGTTTATGACAGAATTCACATTGGAAGAAAAAAAAGGAGAGGAATACATTCAATCTACCTGAAACAAGAGTGTGCTTTGATTTGGTTTGGTTTTTCTTTCTTAAAATATTGACCCATTGTTTGCATGCCTCCATTCTAGTCGATTGGCCTGGAGAGTCTCTACAGGCCAATTCTCTCTTGGCCTTCAGTTTACTGTTACAGAAATCAAGAGAACAGAATCTAACCAGCAGTATAAAAGGATCATTGCAAAGCACTGGTTCACACATTTTCAACAGCTCATATCTTAAATGTCTGTTGTTCTTAAGGCAATGCCTAATACCAGTGAGATTTCAGGGCTCAAGTAAATTTATCAATATTAATAATTATAGTTAACATTTATTGAGCGATAACTGAGTTTAACTGTGGTAAATGTTTTACTTCCATTTTCTTGTTTAATTCTCAAAACAACCTAGTGAAATAGAAGATATTATTATTTCCAGTAGAGAAGGAGAAAATGACAACTAAAAAGTTGTTTACTAAAAAGTAAACAAATTAAGGCATTTGTCCATATGATATAGCTAATAAGTTTTATCACCTGGCTCTGAATTCCAGGCAGTTTCACTCCACAGACCACAGTATCCATTATGTTACACTACCTCCCAATCAGGGCTAAACATCATATGATCAGCTTTTAATTAGTAACTGTCCTTGTGAGTTTTAGGGATATTTTAAGGACCAACCTCATTTTCTAGACAAATCTTTTCTTAAAAAATGTGGTCTTTGGAGTACTGGTGATCCCAAGAAGTCCACACACAATTCATTTCAGAGACAACAACAATGGAACAAATGTTCATATTCATTTAATGAATTTCATAATGTGGACTAAAGATAACTACAAAATGTTTTACATTTCTCTCACTAAAAGATAGTCTAATTCTCTTGCCCTTGAAGCCAGCCTGGTCTTAGTAACTTATTTGATCAATAGAATATAACAGTGACTTTCTCGGACCTCCTAGGCTATGTTATAAAAAGTCCTAAAGCACCCACCTGGGTCTCTTGGGACCATTGCTCTTGGATCCCTAAACTACTGTGTTAGAAATCCACCTACCCTGTTTATTACACACCCCTAAGAAAGACCTTAAAACTACCCTGAGAGCGCAGGGGCCACCAGCTGATCCTGGTTTTCCAGTCATTCCTACAAAATCAATGGGCACTTGAGCAAAGCACCTTGAAATCTCTGGCTCCGCCCAGTCTTCATCACTGAATACCATTAACACAAGCCAATGCCATGTGCAGCAGAAAAATCAAACAGCAAGGCCTTGCCCCCAAAGCTCAACCCACAGAACTGTGAAATATAGCTTGATGGTATTGTTTTAAGCCACTGAGTACTGGGATAGTTTGTCACATAACAATATGTAACCAGAAGAATAAGATTATTTATGATTTTCACATAACCCCTTTGAGATTCTTATTAATCATTAAATCTGCAAAGGTCATATAAGTGCTCTGAAGACAATATTGGTCAGTTTATTTTGGCTCATATTTGTTGACGGCATGCTGTCTGAGCCAATGGATTCAGATTTCTATGTAATTGTTTACAGTTGTTAAATTTATGCTTCTGTGTGTACTATAGTCTATCATTATGCCACCAATCCCTCCAAGTGAAATAATGGCTCTAATATTGTGCATGGATAGAAAAAAAAAGTCCAAAACTACAAAGTAAAAAGTACAGCCCAGAAGGATGTCATAAACATAGTTAAACCTCACTCCAGAAAGACTACAGAAAGTGAATCTGTACATGCTCATCCAAGTGAATCTGCAAATGTGAGAATTTAGCATAAACAGTCAAAACAGTAGAGTGGGAACACAAAGTACAATGATAATTATCTGAAAATTGGGTTTTCCTAGACTGACGATTTATTCCCCTGTTCATTGTCTGTAATAAAATGTCAAACAGTAACATACAACCATTTTAGCCGTTTTCAAACAAAGCACGATGACCTTTCTGGCAAACCAATGAAGTTTGTCCAGTACAAGAACTAAATGATTATATTTCTTATGGTGCTTGGTTTAAAGCAACTGTAACTGACTCTATGTATAATAAGCAAAATGGGAATGTGTTTAAAGCACAACTCAGAGTTTATACAGAATCAGCCCAAGGCTGAAGAACCAGGCTTAAAAATGGGTAGAATCAAAAGCATATCTGAGGGTCTGCATTAGAAGCAAAGGCTGGAACAACACCCTCCTTCTGCCTGAGCTAAAGACCTGAAGGTAAATTATCAAATTATTAGGGAAAAATCTGAGTTGGAGATGTTATAGGCAGAAGAGGCTCCCTCAGTTAGATGTATACCCCTCTTATGCCTCAGCTAGACAGACAGAGGCAAGGCCATTATTCTAAGGCAGGAGCCTTTCTGCAGACAGACAGATGTGGAGAAGAGAAGATGAGGCTGAGCTGAGCATACCCATTTCCTTCTTCCCAATTCACAAATGATATGGTCTTCTTCCCAACAGGCATGAGAATAAGCTCAGTGGAACAAGAAAGACCAGTAAGGTTTCTCCACAACAAAGAATTGTGGGACTGAGTGTTTTGCTACAAAGGTCACACTACAGAAGAGTCTGGGTGCTTGCCAATGCTGCCACAACCCTGCCATGAATGTTTTTTAACTTTTATTTTAACTTCAGAGGTACATGTCCAGGTTTGTTACATAGGTAAATGTGTGTCATGGGGGTTTGTTGTACAGATTATTTTGTCACCCAGGTATTAAGCCTAGTACCTATTATTTTTCCTGATCCTCTCCCTCCTCCCTCCTCCCACCCCCCACCTTCCGAAAGGCCCAGGGTCTGTTGTTCCCCTCTATGTATTCATGTGTTCTCATCATTTAGTTCCCACTTATAAGTGAGAATGTGTGATATTTGGTTTTCTGTTCCTGCATTAGTTTGCTAAGGATAATGGCCTCCAGCTCCATCCATGTGCCTGCAAAGGACATGATCTCATTCTTTTTTATGGCTGAATAGTATTCCATGGGGTATATGTACCACATTTTCTTCATCCAGTCTATCATTGGTGGGCATTTAGGTTGATTCCATGTCTTTACTATTGTGAATAGTGTTGCAATTAACATACCTGTGCATATTTATTTATAACAGAATAATTTATCTTTCTTTGGATATATACCCAATAATAGGATTGCTGAGTCAAATGGTATTTCTGTCTTTAGGTCTTTGAGGAATTGCTATACTGTCTTCCTGCCATGAAACTTATCTTCACATCTTGACATCATGTGAGGGGCACCAAAAGAAGCCCTAGACTCTGAGGCCATCTCTTCTCACCTGGACTCTCACACCCATACAGCTCTGTACACTGCCCAAAATAGAACAGCCACCCTACCCACACTAAAACTCCCGAACATCAGAGTAATCATCTGCCATCAGCGAATACCTATTATAGCTCTTCACTCTAAACATTCTCTTCACCTTTTCGCTCCCAGCAAAACTTTGCTATCTCCTAACAACCTAATTTAGTGGTTACTATTTTTCCAAACTCAAATATATGGGGCTTGCCATTTCTGAAAACCTTTATAAATCCTTTTAGAAAATCATGCCATCAAATATGAACACTGTTGATCCTTCATTGTTGCAGTTAACTACAGACCTCAGAGTCACTCTCCCTCATTCCCAGAATATTTTAGCTCCTGATTTTCACTCTCTACCACTACTCTTCATAATTATTAATTATTTCAGTATTCACCTAAGTTGTGCTTCTAATAGTATTCTGCCCTCTAAGTTCAATGACCTATTTCCAGTAATCTTGTCCTCTACCCACCTTAGTCACCTACTCTCCAATTATATCTTGATCCTTGTCATACTCATAACTGAGCATCCTTTATGATCTCAGTTGCAAAATCCCACAGTGTAACCAGCTTCCCTTATCAATCCACTTTACTTCCCCAAGGACCCAAACTATTTATTCAGGACAACAATCCATTGATCCTACTATCTTCTCACTGTCCATCACCTCTATAAGTCTCCATTTTACTCCTCAATTGGCTTAGATTCCATGGCCTGTCATTATACAGGTTGAGTATCCCTTATCCAAAGTGCCTGGGACTAGAAGTGCTTTGGATTTGCGACACAAGTCTAAACACAAATTCATTAATGTTTCATATGTACCTTGTACACATCAACTGAAGGCAATTTTATACAGTATTTTTAATAACTTTGTGGGTGAAACAAAGGTTTGACTGCATTTTGAATGTGACTCATCATATGAGGTCAGGTGTGGAATTTTCCACTTGTGGCATCATGTCAATGCTTAAAAAGTTTCAGATTTGGGAGGATTTGGGTTTTTTGAATTGGAAATGTTTAACCTGTATCACTCTTTGTATATACCCTCTATGTCCATACCCTTCTCTTTCATCCCATAAGACTGGCAAATCCCAACCCTAGTTAAATCTAGCTCCCTGTCCTCCTCATCCCTGCCTGAAGAGTTGCATGTGCCTTAAGAAGAAACATACAATTAGGTTGACCAGATTCACCCTGAATTCATTACTACAAATGCTCAGTGGGCCTCCCTATTGCCTAACAGTCCTGCTGTGCTTCCCCTCATTTCTCTTTCCCACTTCTTTCCCTTAAAACTCTAATGCTTTCTTCCTTCTATTGACGGCCTTGGTGCCTCAATAACAAAAGTGGAATTAAAAGTTACTTAGGTTCTCATGACCAAATATATCATCCTATCCGCATCAGACCCACATTTTTTACTTTCTTTTCGGTTATAAAGGGTGATGGATTCATTAGTAAAACATGATGTTTTCATATTAAAAAACAAAAGATCTCCCTTCATCGAATCCTCTCCAAACATTTCTCTACTTCTGTCTTCCCCTTTACAGAAAAATCCCTTGAAAGTACCATCTGTATTTGCTGTTTTCACTCTTTTCTTGTATCCACCACAAATAAGCCAATATTAATTCACTCCTAAATAACTACACCTATGAAAGCCACCAATGACCTCCACCTTGCCTGATACATTGGTCAATTCTAGGCTGTCATTGTGTTTGACCTATTAACATGATTTAATACCACTGATAACATCCTACTTCTTTCTCCACTCTTCCATCCTACTTTTTTCTCTCTATTCGAGGATATCACTCTCTCAGTTTTTATTCCAGCTCACTGGACATTCTTTATTAGGTTTTTTTTTTTTTTGGCTGTTGTTTTGTTTTTTGTTTGTTTTTTTTGCTAGTTCTTCCTCATCTTCATGATCTCCACATATGGGCATTTCCCAGGTCTCAGTCCCCACACTTCTTCTCTTTACTCTGTCCTCACTCAGTCCCTAGGTAAATCATGCAGTCCCATAGGTCTAAATTCTGTTCATGTGCTACAAACTTCTCGTATCCTAGCCCTGACCTCTCAACTGAATATCAAGCATATTTTCCAAGTCCCTATTTGACATTTGGGTTTGGAAGTCGAACTGGGGTCTCAAACCTTAACATATGCAAAACTGGATGTTTTGATTCAACCTTACAGAATCAAATCTTCTTCCCACCCACCTACCTTCTTCAGTTTCTCAGACAAAAACCTTGGAGTCATATTTGATTCTCTTATCTAACACCCCACATCCAATCAGTCATCCAAACTTCTGCCTGAGCTTTTGAAATATATCCAGAATCTAATCACTTCTCAACACCTCCACTACTAACTACCATTGAATAGTTCTCATAGTATAGACCTCAGACCAGCAGCATCAGCATCACATGGAAATTTGTTAGAAATGTACATTCTTTGGCCCCACGCTTTGATTCAGACTTACTGAATCAAAACTCAGGATGGAGATCAGCAATCTATGTTTTAACAAGCCTTCTAGATGATGCTGAAACTAAAGTTTGAGAACCACTGCCAGAGGCTAAACCACCATCAACTTTAAGCCAGACTGCCCAGTAGACTTCTAAGGCACCACCTTGCTTCCACCTTTGCCTCCTGTATACTATTCTTCAAACAACAGCTAGAATGCTTTTTAAAATGTAAATCAGTTTATGTGACTCCTCTCCTCATCTTTCAAAACTTCCCACCAACCCTTGAAGCAAAATACAAACTCCTTACCATAGTTCACAAAATTTTACACAATCTGACCCTCCATTGGATCTCTGACCTTATCTCCTATCCTGGCCTCTCCATTTATCCTGCCCCACAGCTTTCCCATAAACAAGTCAATCACATACCCATTTAGACTCTTTGTTCTGATTACTTCCTTTGCTTATTACACCCTTCAAACATATGAATCTCCCAGGCTTTCATCTGTTTTAGTTCTCTGCACAAATACCACTTATAAGAGACTTTCCATGTCCAACTTCTCTAGAAAGTTATCTTCCAGCAGCTACTCTAATGCCCTTATTTTTCTTCTTAGGATTTATCCCCATCTGACATATAATATGTTCATTTACTTTTCCATTATTTGTATCATCCTACTAGAATGTAAAATTTAGGACGATAAGGACATCGTTCTGTTTATTACTATGTTCTCAGCGCCTAGAACAGTATTTAGTATAATAAATGTTTTTGGATACATGCAAGAATATGGTTCACAAAATATTCAAAGTCCTAATAGATATCAACTGATTAATTGACCTAAGTCATATATTTGCTCCTAAGTATGCTAGTGGGGTGTATAAAAGTATCTGATCCTTCCAGGTTTCTTGGAGGAAGGTAGGACACTGTGTACCACAAAGTCTACATAAAATAGGAGAACCTCCAAAAGGGGCAGCAGCTCTTAACTACAAGAGGAGGAGTGCTTATGGATGTGGACAGCTAAAAGCAACCAATGGCTACTACAAAAAAATGCACTCCAATAAGAAATGGTAAATAAGGTAAAGTCAAAAAATAGACCAAAGATATTAGACTCCAGACATATTATTCAAAGATGTGCTCCATGGAGCAAATGCATATATCAGTCACACCACTGCCGAGCAGCTTTTAAAAGCATCCCAAAAGTTAGTGAAAAATACTGTATATGGAAAAAGGGTAGAATATCAACACTATTAAGTAATCTATTAAAATATCCCACAATATAATCATATATGGCAGACTAAATAATGGCCCTCAAATGTATTCAAGTCCTAATCCCTGGAATCTGTGAATGTAACCTTATATTGCAAAAGGGATTTTGCAGATGTGATTAACTAATGCTCTTGAGATGGGGAGATTATGCTGAATTATCTGGGTGGGCCCTGAATGTAATCACATGTGTTCTTCAGAGAGGGTGGCAAAGGGAGATTTGAATCTGATGAATTTGAATGCTGATACAGAAGAAGGGAATGTGACTTTGAGGCAAAATGGTAGATTGCTGCCTTTGCAAATGGAGGAAGGGGCCACCAGCCAAGGAACACAAGGCATGAGCTCTAGAAGCTGGAAAAAGCAAAGAAATTGACTCTCCCAGAGAGCTCTGGAAAGAGCCAACTCCTTGGTGACACCTTAATTTGGGCCCAGTAAAAGTGATTTTGGAATTCTGATCTCTGTAAAAGAATCAATGTGTGCTAGCTTAAGCTACAAAGTTTGCAGTAATTTGTTACAGCAGCTGTAGGAAATTATGAGATACGAACAATGAGGGACACAATTACTGTGGCACCAATGTTCCAGTAGACATTTAAATTTGGAGTTGAATAAAATTGCTGATGCTCAGAGTGTGAATCTGTTATTGACACAGATGTTATTCTTACACAAGGGAGATACGCCAAGCACATTTTTGCTTTAACGCTGAAAAATCTATGAGTTGCAACATAGATGGAGAAAAAATACATTGGGACCAGAACTGATCAACATCATCTATGGAATATACAGCAAAGAAGAACATTACTAAGAGAATTTAAAAGTTTCTCCTGGCAGGGAGGAGCCAAGAGGGCCGAATAGGAACAGCTCTGGTCCACAGCTCCCAGCGTGAACGACGCAGAAGACGGGTGATTTCTGCATTTCCAACTGAGGTACCGGGTTCACCTCACTGGGGAGTGCCAGACAATAGGTGCAGGACAGTGGGTGCGGTGCACTGTGTGTGAGCCGAAGCAGGGCAAGGCATCGCCTCACCCGGGAAGTGCAAGGGGTCAGGCAATTCCCCTTCCTAGTCAAAGAAAGGGGTGACAGACGGCACCCGGAAAATCAGGTCACTCCCACCCTAATACTGCAATTTTCCAACGGGCTTAAAAAACGGCACACCAGGAGATTATATCCCGCACCTGGCTCAGAGGGTCCTATGCCTACAGAGTCTCGCTCATTGCTAGCACAGCAGTCCGAGATCAAACTGCAAGGCGGCAGCGAGGCTAGGGGAGGGGGCCCACCATTGCCCAGGCTTGCTTAGGCAAATAAAGCAGCCTGGAAGCTAAAACTGGGTGGAGCCCACCACAGCTCAAGGAGGCCTGCCTGCCTATGTAGGCTCCATCTCTAGGGGCAGGGCAAAGACAAACAAAAAGACAGCAATAACCTCTGCAGACTTAAATGTCCTTCTCTGACAGCTTTGAAGAGGGTAGTGGTTCTCCCAGCATGCAACTTGAGAACTGAGAACAGGCAGACTGCCTCCTCAAGTGGGTACCTGACCCCCCAGCAGCCTAACTGGGAGGCACCCCTCAGTAGGGGGAGAGTGACACCTCACACAGCCAGGTACTCCTCTGAGACAAAACTTCCAGAGGAACTATCAGACAACAGCATTTGCGGTTCACCAATATCCACTGTTCTGCAGCCACTGCTGCTGATACCCAGGCAAACAGGGTCTGGAGTGGACCTCTAGTGAACTCCAACAGACCTGCAGCTGAGGGTCCTGTCTGGTAGAAGGAAAACTAACAAACAGAAAGGACATCTACACCAAAAACCCATCTGTACGTCACCATCATCAAAGACCAAAGGTAGATAAAACCACAAAGATGGGGAAAAAACAGCAGAAAAACTGGAAACTCTAAAACGCAGAGCACCTCTCCTCCTCCAAAGGAATGCAGCTCCTCACCAGCAATGGAACAAAGCTGGACAGAGAATGACTTTGACGAGTTGAGAGAAGAAGGCTTCAGAAGACCAAACTACTCCAAGCTACAGGAGGAAAGACAAACCAATGGCAAAGAAGTTAAAAGCTTTGAAAAAAAATTAGACGAATGGATAACTAGAGTAACCAATGCAGAGAAGTCCTTAAAGGACCTGATGGAGCGGAAAACCAAGGCATGAGAGCTACGTGACAAATGCAGAAGCCTCAGTAGCCGATGTGATCAACTGGAAGAAATGGTATCAGTGATGGAAGACGAAATGAATGAAATGAAGTGAGAAGAGAACTTTAGAGAAAAAAGAATAAAAAAAAATGAACAAAGCCTCCAAGAAATATGGGACTACGTGAAAAGACCAAACCTACGTCTGACTGGTGTACCTGAAAGTGACGGGGAGAATGGAACCAAGTTGGAAAACACTCCGCAGGATATTATCCAGGAGAACTTCCCCAATCTAGCAAGGCAGGCCAACATGCAAATTCAGGAAATACAGAGAACACCACAAAGATACTCCTCGAGAAGAGCAACTCCAAGACACATAATTGTCAGATTCAACAAAGCTGAAGTGAAGGAAAAAATGTTAAGGGCAGCCAGAGAGAAAGGTCAGGTTACTCACAAAGGGAAGCCCATCAGACTAACAGCTGATCTCTTGGCAGAAACTCTACAAGCCAGAAGAGAGTGGGGACCCGTATTCAACACTCTTAAAAAAAAGAATTTTCAATCCAGAATTTCATATCCAGCCAAACTAAGCTTCATAAGTGAAGCAGAAATAAAATACTTTACAGACAAGCAAATGCTGAGAGATTTTGTCACCACCAGGCCTGCCCTAAAAGAGCTCCTGAAGGAAGCACTAAACATGGAAAGGAACAACTGGTACCAGCCACTGCAAAAACATGCCAAATTGTAAACACCATCAAGGCTAGGAAGAAACTGCATCAACTAATGAGCAAAATAACCAGCTAACATCATAATGACAGGACCAAATTCACACATAACAATATTAACTTTAAATGTAAATGGGCTAAATGCTCCAATTAAAAGACACAGACTGGCAAATTGGATAAAGAGTCAAGACCCATCAGTGTGCTGTATTCAGGAAACCCATCTCATATGCAGAGACACACATAGGCTCAAAATAAAGGGATGGAGGAAGATCTACCAAGCAAATGGAAAACAAGAAAAAGGCAGGGGTTGCAATCCTAGTCTCTGATAAAATAGACTTTAAACCAACAAAGATCAAAAGAGACAAAGAAGGCCATTACATAATGGTAAAGGGATCGATTCGACAAGAAGAGCTAACTATCCTAAATATATATGCACCCAATACAGGAGCACCCAGATTCATAAAGCAAGTCCTTAGTGACGTACAAAGAGACTTAGACTCCCACACAATAATAATGGGAGACTTTAACACCCCACTGTCAACATTAGACAGATCAACGAGACAGAAAGTTAACAAGGATATCCAGGAATTGAACTCAGCTCTGCACCAAGCGGACTTAATAGACATCTACAGAACTCTCCACCCCAAATCAACAGAATATACACTCTTTTCAGCACCACACCACACCTACTCCGAAACTGACCACATAGTTGGAAGTAAAGCTCTCCTCAGCAAATGTAAAAGAATAGAATTTATAACAAACTGTCTCTCAGACCACAGTGCAATCAAACTAGAACTCAGGATTAAGAAACTCACTCAAAACTGCTCAACTACATGGAAACTGAACAACCTGCTCCTGAATGACTACTGGGTACATAACGAAATGAAGGCAGAAATACAGATGTTCTTTGAAACCAACGAAAACAAAGACACAACATATCAGAATCTCTGGGACACATTCAAAGCAGTGTGTAGAGGGAAATTTATAGCACTAAATGCCCATAAGAGAAAGCAGGAAAAGATCTAAAACTGACACCCTACCATCACAATTAAAAGAACTAGGAAAGCAAGAGCAAGGACATTCAAAAGCTAGCAGAAGGCAAGAAATAACTAAGATCAGAGCAGAACTGAAGGAAATAGAGACACAAAAAAACCTTCAAAAAATTAATGAATCCAGGAGCTGGTTTTTTGGAAAGATCAACAAAATAGATACACTGCTAGCAAGACAAATAAAGAAAAAAAGAGAGAAGAATCAAATAGACGCAATAAAAAATGATAAAAAAGATATCACCACCGATCCCACAGAAATACAATCTACCATCAGAAAATACTATAAACACCTCTATGCAAACAAACTAGAAAATTTAGAAGAAATGGATAAATTCCTCGACACATACATCCTCCCAAGACTAAACCAGGAAGAAGTTGAATCTCTGAATAGACCAATAACAGGCTCTGAAATTGAGGCAATAATCAATAGCTTACCAACCGAGTCCAGGACCAGATGGATTCACAGCCGAATTCTACCAGAGGTACAAAGAGGAGCTGGTACCATTCCTTCTGAAACTATTCCAATCAATATAAAAAGAGGGAATCCTCCCTAACTCATTTATGAGGCCAGCATCATCCTGATACCAAAGCCTGGCAGAGACACAACCAAAAAAGATAATTTTAGACCAATATCCTTGATGAATATCGATGCAAAAATCCTCAATAAAATACTGGCAAACCGAATCAGCAGCACATCAAAAAGTTTATCCACCATGATCAAGTGGGCTTCATCCCTGGGATGCAAGGCTGGTTCAACATACACAAATCAATAAATGTAATCCAGCATATAAACAGAACCAAAGACAAAAACCACATGATTATCTCAATAGATGCAGAAAAGGCCTTTGACAAAATTCAACAACCCTTCATGCTAAAAACTCTCAATAAATTAGGTATTGATGGCACGTATCTCAAAATAATAAGAGCTATCTATGACAAACCCACAGCCAATATCATACTGAATGGGCAAAAACTGGAAGCATTCCCTTTGGAAACTGGCACAAGACAGGGATGCCCTCTCTCACCACTCCTATTCAACATAGTGCTGGAAGTTCTGGCCAGGGCAATCAGGCAGGAGAAGGAAATAAAGGGTATTCAATCAGGAAAAGAGGAAGTCAAATTGTCCCTGTTTGCAGATGACATGATTGTATATCTAGAAAACCCCATTGTCTCACCCCAAAATCTCCTCAAGCTGATAACCAACTTCAGCAAAGTCTCAGGATACAAAATCAATGTACAAAAATCACAAGCACTCTTATACACCAATAACAGACAAACAGAGAGCCAAATCATGAGTGAACTCCCATTCACAATTGCTTCAAAGAGAATAAAATACCTAGGAAGCCAACTTAAAAGGGATGTGAAGGACCTCTTCAAGGAGAACTAAAAACCACTGCTCAATGAAATAAAAGAGGATACAAACAAATGGAAGAACATTCCATGCTCATGGGTAGGAAGAATCAATATTGTGAAAATGGCCATACTGCTCAAGGTAATTTATAGATTCAATGCCATCCCCATCAAGCTACCAATGACTTTCTGCACAGAATTGGAAAAAACTACTTTCAAGTTCATATGGAACCAAAAAAGAGCCCGCATCGCCAAGTCAATCCTAAGCCAAAAGAACAAAGCTGGAGGCATCACGCTACCTGACTTCAAACTATACTACAAGGCTACAGTAACCAAAACAGCATGGTACTGGTACCAAAACAGAGATACAGACCAATGGAATAGAACAGAGCCCTCAGAAATAATGCTGCATATCCACAACTATCTGATCTTTGACAAACCTGACAAAAACAAGCAATGGGGAAAGGATTCCCTATTTAATAAATGGTGCTGGGAAAACTGGCTAGCCATATGTAGAAAGCTGAAACTGGATCCCTTCCTTACACCTTATACAAAAATTAATTCCAGATGGATTAAAGACTTACACGTTACACCTAAAACCATAAAAACCCTAGAAGAAAACCTAGGCAATACCATTCAGGACATAGGTATGGGCAAGGACTTCATGTCTAAAACACCAAAAGCAATGGCAACAAAAGCCAAAATTGACAAATGGGATCTAATTAAACTAAAGAGCTTCTGCACAGCAAAAGAAACTACCATCAGAGTGAACAGGCAACCTACAGAATGGGAGAAAATTTTTGCAACCTACTCATCTGACAAGGGCTAATATCCAGAATCTACAATGAACTCAAACAAATTTACAATAAAAAAACAAACAACCCCATCAAAAAGTGGGCGAAGGATATGAACAGACACTTCTCAAAAGAACACATTTATGCAGCCAAAAAAACACGTGAAAAAATGCTCATCATCACTGGCCATCAGAGAAATGCAAATCAAAACCACAGTGAGATACCATCTCACACCAGTTAGAATGGCCATCATTAAAAAGTCAGGTAACAACAGGTGCTGGAGAAGATGTAGAGAAACAGGAACACTTTTACACTGTTGGTGGGACTGGAAACTAGTTCAACCACTGTGGAAGTCAGTGTGGTGATTCCTCAGGGATCTAGAACTAGAAATACCATTTGACCCTGTCATCCCATTACTGGGTATATACCCAAAGGATTATAAATCATGCTGCTATAAAGACACATGCACACGTATGTTTATTGTGGCACTATTCACAATAGCAAAGATTTGGAACCAACCTAAATGTCCAACAACGATAGACTGGATTAAGAAAATGTGGCACATATACACCATGGAATACTATGCAGCCATAAAAAATGATGAGTTCATGTTCTTTGTAGGGACATGGATGAAGCCGGAAACCATCATTCTCAGCAAACTATTGCAAGGACAAAAAACCAAACACCGCATGATCTCACTCATAGGTGGCAATTGAACAATGAGAACACATGGACACAGGAAGGGGAACATCACACACCAGGGACTGTTGTGGGATGGGAGGAGGGAGGAGGGACAGCATTAGCAGATATACCTAATGCTAAACGACAAGTTAATCGGTGCAGCACACCAACATGGCACATGTATGCATATGTAACAAACCTGCACGTTGTGCACATGTACCCTAAAACTTAAAGTATAAAAAAATTAAAAAAGGAAAAGTTAAAAAAATAAATAAATAAAAAATAAGTTTCTCCTGAATGGCATGGCCCTTTCAAAGACAAGTTTCAGTCAACTGCTCTTAATTCGGTATTAAAGGAAATAGGATAGATACAAACACAAATTGAAGCCACTGAGCATGTCACATTTCAGTGGACTCCACAAAGAAATGAGCATGAATACATGACTGCTGATTAACACCGGTTTATGCTGACTGATAAGTGGAAAGGTACTCATATGCATTTTTAAAATTAAAGATAAAAATATTTCTTTATGACAAAACCAGATAAAAATAATGCTATTATTTTATATGACTTCATTAAGTAGTATATCTCAGTAATACATTCGAAATATTTGTTAGGCAGAACCTAAGTATTCTAAAATAGTATGATTTTTTTGAAATATAGAGGATAAAACTAGGCTTTCTTTAAAAGGATCAAATGAATACAAATAACTCAATCTAATTTTGTATTTTTCCTAATAGTTGCTTTTTTCACTACTGAGGAAAATGGATAAGGATGAACTATTGCATATATTTTTAAGTGTCACCAAATGCTTCAATAGAATGTGAAATTTTACAAAGCTGAATAAAACCAGACTGAATATCATCCACCATTATTTCTAAGAAGTATTCAGTCTGTTTTCAAGGGTAATATGCTCATTGAAATACTCAAGCATTTGACAAAAAGCTAAAGTCTTTGCTGAAAGATCTCTACATAATTTGAAATGAATATTCCAACCAAAAAGTTCAGTTGTCTGACAATGCCACCATATGACAGTTGCCTGTTTCAATGATCTACAACAGTTGATGTTTTCTAATTTAGAAGCATAGAAGGAATAAGAAAAAAAATAGATAATGAGATGTGATCTATGGCTTCAGGTAGCTATAATTTCATTATATACATATTATTCAAAGACGAAAACGATATTGGTACAGTGATAGCTAGTTCAGCATGAGCAGGGAAGGACAGTGCTGTCCCCCTCCCCCAACACACGCACCAGGAATGCCAGGCAATCATCAAGAGATCATCAGGTAGTTAACTGTCTCGCTAAAATAATAATTAGTCCCAGCTGGCACCAGGGAAAGGCCGCTCTCAATAGATAAAAAACACCTGAAACGTGATCAGCAGCCTCCCAGTGTGAACTCAGGAGCTGGGCGACTGGGCTCAAGCACGCACATTAACAGGCAAAACGGTGATGTTTAACAGTGTACGACATTCCACAAGGAAGAGAAGAACACCTCAAGCGAGCATGTGTGCAACTCTAATAAACCTGCTGCACATGCTCTCCCCCAAGTGCTATCAGACCAGTGCACAGGCAGATGCCCACCTCAAGGGAAGAATCAGGGGAGAAAAGATGCAAGACCCCAGAAGCATGCTAATCTATAAAACGCCAAGTCAGTCAAACTGTGCACTTGATTTCTCAAGTCGCCTGCTTGGCCCTCTTCCAAGTGTACTTTACTTCCTTTCATTCCTGCTCTAAAGCTTTTTAATAAACTTTCACTCCTGCTCTAAAACTTCCCTCAGTCTCTCCTTCTGCCTAGTGCCCCTCAGTCAAATTCTTTCTTCTGAGGAGACAAGAATTGAAGTTGCTGCAGACCCGTGTGGATTTGCTGCTGGTAACAATATCATACCACTAATTGAATAAAGTAAAAATGCTATAACTGTATAAATTTCATGCTTGCATTTTTCCTCTATAAACTTGTTTATCTACAATTGACAATCTGTATATTTAAAAATATACAAACATAATCCCAGCACTTTGGGAGGCTGAGGTGGGCGGATGACGAGGTGAGGAGATCGAGACCATCCTGGCTAACACAATGAAACCCCGTCTCTACTAAAAACACAAAAAATTAACCGGGTGTAGTGGTGGGTGCCTGTAGTCCCAGCTACTCAGGAGGCTGAGGCAGGAGAATGGTGTGAACCCGGGAGACAGAGCTTGCAGTGAGCCAAGATCGTGTCACTGCACTGCAGCCTGGGCAACAGAGCGAAACTCCGTCTCAAAAAAAAAAAAAAAAAAATACATATATATATTTGTATGTTTTATACATTTTGTATTCTTTAATATATATGTTATAAATTACATATATAACATAAATATGTTATAGTAATATATATCATATATTAAAACATACAAAATCATATTGTGTATTTAAAAATACAAAAATACATCATACATTAAAAATATACAAAAATATATTTAAAAATATACAAAAAGTATGTTCAGAGAGGTTATTTTTCAAAAAAAAAAAAAAAAACGAACACCTGGAGAACAATGAATACTTGTAGATTTCAGAATCTTTCATTTCTCTCCTATTTTCCTTACTTTTTCTCATGGTATGTTGCCATCTATTCTGAGATATTAGTTCCCTAACTTCTCATTCATTTGAAGTGCCAGTTAGTTACCTGCCCAGCTCGGTCCTTTGTTCTTTTAATTCTAGATTGTCTTCCTCTCATATTTTCCCAAAAATAACCATAACAATATTTCTAGTCCCACATGCCTTTCTAGAACTTTGCCACTCCCTGTCAAGAGGTATAGTCTATTTCTCCTCTCCTTGAACCTAGGTTTAATTTTATGACTGCCTCGTTGAATAAAATGTATTATAAGTGATGCTGTGTAACTTCCAAGACTAAGTCACAAAAGATTATTTGGTTTCCACCTGTCTCTTGCTTTTGGGGTGCTTGCTGTTAGAACTCAGCCAGCAATCTCTGAGGAAGTTTCAACTAGCCCATACAGAAAAACTATATAAAGAGACCCACATAGAGAGGATCTGAGGCCTCTTTCAACCGTTATCATCAAACACTAGACATGTTAAGTGAGCAAGACTTTAGATCAGGCTATCCAATCTTTTGGCTTTTCTGAGCCACACTGGAAGAAGAACAACTGTCTTGGGCCACACGTAAAATACACCAACACTAACAATAGCTGATAAGCTAAAGAAAAAACATCACAAAAAACCCTCATATTTAAATTAAGAAAGTTTATGAGTTTGTGTTGGGCTGCATTCAAAAGCCATCCTGGGCTGCATGCAGCCCACAGATTGGACAAGCTTGCTTTAGATGATTTTAGCCCCTTACCTTTGAGATGCCCCAGATGACATAAAGTACACCAGATATGAGCTATCTCCACTGAGCCTTGCCTAAACTGCAGTTTCATGAGCAAAATAAATGTTGTCAGTGTCTTAAGTCACTCAATTCAGAGGCTGTTGGTTATACCAGCAGTTCTCAACCTTTTTGGCATTAGGGATCGGTTTCACCGAAGACAATTTTTCCATATACCAAGAGGAGGAGTGCAGATGGTTTGGGGATGAAACTGTTGCACCTCAGATCATCAGGTATTGAATTCTCATAAGGAGCGCCCAACCGAGATCCCTCGCATGCACTGTTAGCAATAGGGTTCATGCTCCTATGAGAATTTAATGCTGCCACTGATCTGACAGAAGGCAGAGCTCAGGTGGTAATGCTCACTCACCAGCTGCTCACCTTCTGCTGTGCAGCCGGTTCCTAACAGGCAGTGAACCATACTGGTTCGCGGCCCGGGAGTTGGGGACCCCTGGGTTATACAGCCATAGTATCCAGAACACAGCCAAGAGATAACTGGGACTAAGCCTTGGAAACAAGAAACTAAGTCCTACTGTGGTATTATGACATATATATATAATTTTATATATATGTAGGCTTTCACTCACGGTTCCTGGCTCATAACTCTCATCGCCCTTGTTATAATGTTGGAGTGCCTTAGGCCTCAAGAGAAGGCCTCAGGAAACAGAATCTCTGTCTCTGTCTTTCTTTCTCTCTGACCTTCTCCTGCCCTCTTTTCACCTACTCCTTTTTCCCCCCAAAGGAGGAATCTTACTCACCTTTCAGTCTTGGAGTTGGCCATAAAGAAATTCTCTAACCTACCTCGTCTGATTGTAAGTTAAAAGACCCCCATTTCAGAAGTGGCCCTGCCCCACAGCCTGGAAGAAGGAAAGCTGTACAGAGAGTCCAAGAAGCCTTGCTGGGTTTCCTCATTGGGTCTATTACTGTTAGCTCACACTCTTTTTGTCTAATCATACTTCTATATGGTTGTTCATGCTCATGCCTGTCTATTGAAGTCGCCATAAAAGGCCCACGTGAGCAGAGTATGGAGAGCTTCTGGATAGCTGAGCATGTGGAGGTTCCTGGAGGATGGCAGTCCCTGGAAAGGCATCTTTCCATCTATATTTTTTGTATTATCCTTTATGATAATCCAATAAAATGTAAGTAAATGTTATCTTGAGTTCTAAGCACCACTCTAGCAAATTAATTGAACCCAAAGAGGGGTCACGGGAACCCCAAGTTGAAGCCAGTCCATCAGAAATTCTGGAGTCCTGGACTTACAACTGATGTCTGAAGGTGGGGGTGGGGGCAGTCTTGTGGGACTGAGCCCTCAATCTGTGGGATCAGACACTATCTCCAGGTAGACAGTGTCAGAATTGAACTGTAGGAGGCCCAGCTGGTGTCCACTGCAGAACTGATTGCTTGCTTGCATATGAGGGAAAAAAACCATACATATTTGGTCACAGAAGTCTTCTGTGTTGATTGTTGTGGTATGAAAACAGAAGAATAGTTTGTGTTTTTTCTAGTCAGAGCTAGCCAAACTCTTAATAACCTACCAGAGAAACATGTTTTTGTTGGTCCTGGAAAATAAAACACCATGCATAATAACAAAAAGACATATAACATCTATGCAAGACTAATATGAGAAAAAAAGAATGAAAATGTTTGGGGTTCTAGAAATACTCCATGCATAAAGATCAACAATATTTGAAAACAAAATTCACAGAAAAAATAGGTTTAACCAAACACCAAGTTTATTTACCTTTTGAAGGGATATAGTTCAGGAAATGTAGCAGAAAAATAATTGGAATTTTCATCAAGAAGTATTCCGAAAACCTAGGTATGGGTTCTAGACTCCAGCCCTAAATGGACACAGTTAGTTGCAACAGATAATGTTTACATGGGTAGACCAGCTCCACAAACAACATCTGCTAACTATGTTCTTTACTGTTTTTTTGTACAGTCCTAAGTCACGTAGCCTAGCAGGGTCTGTGTGTCCATTTAACATTCCACCAGTTGAGGTGCAGTCCATACATCAGGTGTTGTATATTAAGCAATGATAACAAAGTCCTGATACTGTTAACACTTCACATCTGTATCAACTTGGTATAATTTCAGAAACAGTGTTGCAAGGAGTTAAGGTCACCTTCCAAGACATTCTTGGATGTGGAAAAAAAATGATCCAGACTATTGTTAACACATTCACACACACACACACTCACACACACACACACACACACACACAGTAAAACCTTCTCCAACATAAAGCAAATAAATAAATCAATAATTGCATATATGATTAAAAAATCACAAATCTCAAATTAAAAAACTCAAATAGAAACAGACAAAAAATAGGAAGGTGTGACAAAAGAGATGGCAAAAGAGATGATCAAACACCAGAAAGAAACTGAAGAAAAAGATAAAATCAGCTCAAAACTAAAAACATTATTTAAAAGGCCAGGAGCAGTGTCTTACACCTGTAACCCCAGCACTTTGGGAGGCCAAGGTGGGCGAATCACTTGATCCCAGAAGTTCCAGACTAGCCTGGCCAAGATGGTGAAACCCAGTATCAGCTGGGTGCGATGGCATGTGCCTGTAGTCTCAGCTACTCAGGAGGCTGAGGTGGAAGAATTACTTGAGCCCAGGATGCAGAGGTTGTAGTGAGCCAAGATCATGTCACTACACCCCAGCCTGGGTGATATAGCAAGACTCTGTCTCAAAAACTACAAAACGCCCAAGGGAGAATAGATTAAAAATTGAAGGTCTGGTAAGAGATACAGGGGATAAAAATAAAAGGAACCTTAGAAAACAAAATGACATAAACATAGAGGCAAAAAAGTATCTGAGAGAAAGAGATAAATATAGAAGAAAGGCAAAACGATACAACATACTACAAGTTAGGTCTCCCTATGAAGAAAAACAAAGGGATAGAACAGAGTATGTTAAATTATATCCAAAGAAACCTTCCCAGAAATAAAAGGCATGAATCAATTTAGTAAGAGTTCACCATATACCTGAGAAAATGAATAAGGGTGGTCAACTTTATGACATGTTATAAAGCAACTATCAGACTTGAAACATGAATATTTTAATCCTCTAAACTTCTTAGTAAAATGATTGTGTCGCCTACAAATTTTTTTAAAGATCGTGTTGACAGCAGCATATATGTTTATTTTTAAAGCTAATAATGTAGCAATATTTTTTAAACGCAAGAAAAGATAGTGTGAAGCAAACATTTTATATCAAATCAAGCTGTCCAACTGTAAAACTAAACATACAACAACTAAAAGATTATTGTATTAACAAACCTTCCCTGAGGAAATTTCTTTAGAACAATCTTTACCTAACCACAATATTACTGGGGACACTTCTGTAAAACAATTAATGAACAACATTTACAATATTTAATTGTAACTGTAATACCAAAACAAAGTCATAGTACCGGAAGAAGAATGCCATGTAAATGATATCTGTACAGGAAAAGGAGAAATAACAAAGTATAAAAGTAAGAGAAAGAAGTAGAACAAGCTAACTATTTCCAGGTGAGTGATAGCGGGTAGTAGAAGGAAATGATTTAAGAAAGCAAACCAATTAGTAGAATCCTAAAGAGGAAAAGGGTCTAAAAGCAATACAAAAATATTAATATAAAGAAAAGGAGTATATAAAAACTACATACCTTCCTAAATACCAAAAACGTATCAAAAAAAAATGTAAAAATTGAAAAACAAATTAAATATTACATAGAATACTATGACAGGGGTAAGGCTCAAGATAGCAATCATATCAATAAATATAAATTATTTACTCTCCTATTTAAAGATTTTAGAATGGCTAACAAAGAAAAATCCAACACTATTCTGTGCATAAAAAAATCTCAAACAATATGATTTTGCAAAGCTAAAACTAAAGAATGGATAAAGATATACTTGGCAAATGGAAAAAATAAGAAAACAGGGTTGTGGTTTTAATATTAAACAAAGAAAGTCCAATTCTGGCCCCAAAACAATTAATGAGACACAGAAAGACACTGTATAATGCTAAAGGCCATAGTCCACAATGAAAACAAGAAAAGAGTATATATGAATATATATACACCAAATCAGCAACATAAATGCAAGAAGACAGAAACAGACTGATAAATAAGAGACTAACACCATAGTCATGTTATAAGAAGGTTAAGGGGAAAAAATGATTAATAATGTATGATTTGTGAAGCTTTCTTTGCACCCAGTAACAAAGAATGCATCCTCTTTGCAAACATGTATAAACATTAAATTACATGCCATAGAAACAAAACATATATTTTATCTGGTGACCATGAAATAAAAATAAAAATTAATAATAAAAATTGTTTTTAAAGCAGTCCTTTCATCTGGAAATTCAGAAGCTTTTTATTAAACAACGCTTAGGTCAGCAGGAAAATTCAAATTGCAATTGTAGAATTCCTATAATCTATGGAAAACAAAAGCAGTGATCAGATGAAAATTCATAGCCTTAGATACTTGTATCAATAAAAATGGAAAAATAAAAATGCACCGATTACCAACTCAAAAAAGCTAGTCAAACAACAAAGTAAAAAAAATTAGATATTAATGAGGTTAAAAAACTATTTTTAAAAAATCAATAAAATAAGTGACCAGAAAACTTAAAAAGTAAAGCATAGATGGAGGAAATGTTTAAATGATGGCAAAAGGGAAAATTACCTTTAAACATAAAGAATTCCTTTTAATCACAAAATCTACTTTGAACAACTCTAAATCAAATTAATTCGAAAACCTAAATGAAATGGATAATTCCTTTAAAAATTACAACCTACCTCTTTGAACTTAGTGCAAATAAAAAGTTTAAAGAAAACAACACTCTCAAGATATATCAAAAGAGAATACAGAACTGAAACAATAAATAGGCAAATCATGATAGAAGATTATAACATTTATTTGAGAATAGAACAGGCTGACAAACTATCAGTAAGAATACAGTTTACTTGAGCAACATTATTAAAATTGAGCTAATGAACATTCCACTCCAAATATTTCAAACATGCATTCTTTTTGTGCACACCTGGAATGTGTATGGAAATTGACTACACAAGGAACAATAAAGGAGTCTCAAAAATGTTAAAGGATTAAAATCCACAATAACATTTTAAACCACAGTGCACTAATTTGAAAATACAATAAGAAGATAATTAGACATTCCTGTGTTTTGAAACTTAAAAAATAGGTTAAAGGAGAAATAACAGAAAATAGAAAATATTCAGAAAGAAATACAACAAGAAGCTGCCTAATAGAATTTTTGGATATTTCTAAAGCAGTAATCAGAGACAAAATGTCTTAAATACATATATTGGTTTAAAAAAAGGATAAAAGTCAATGAACTAAGCATCCATCTTAAAAAGTTACAAAAAATAAAATATACACAAAGATACTAGAAAATAAAGAGAAATAAGTGGCAATTAATTAAATATAAAATAAAATAGTATACAGGAAAAAAAGCTGAAAGTCCTGTGAAGAGACTGCTAAGACTGACAAGCATCTGGCAGTTCAGTCAAGTAAAAGAAAAATAATTTATGGAACGAAAAGGGAGGCATACTACAGATGCTGCAGGCATATAAAATCTAGTAAAATAATTTTATTAACAACTACACTGAAAATTTAAACAAAATGGACTAATTCCCATAAAAATATCACTTGCCAAAGTTAACTCAATAAGGAATGGAAAATCTAAACAGTCTTAAAACGTAAGTACTAAAAAAAATTGAATCAGCAGTATAAAATGTTTTCATGAAGACAACTTCAGGCTCAGGGAGGTTTACCAGCAAGTTCAACCAGCATTGAAGATACAACAAATTTCAAGCTTTCACAAACTGTTCCAGGGGAAACACTGCCCTACTCACTTTACCAGAATAAAATAATTTTTATACCAAATTCAAAAAGAACAATACAAAAGGGAATATCACAGGCCTATTTAAATCATTATTAACACAGGTGCAAAATCCTGAACCAAATATTAGCAAAATTAATTCAGCATTATATAAAGAAGATAACATATCCTAACCAAGTTAGGTTTATCCCAGGAAATGTAAGGGTGGTTTAATAAGAAAAAGATCAATTAACAGATTAAAGAAAAAATCATATAATTATCCCAAGAGGTACAGAACAACTATTTGATAAAAATTAAGCGTCAATTATGTATTAGTCAGACTGGGTAATTAAAGGAGGTTTAAATGACTCACTTCTGAAAGGCTGGGGAGGCCTCAGGAAACCTACAATCATGGTGGAAGGCAAAGGAGAAACAGACGCTTTCTTCACGAGGCGGCAGGAGAGAGAGAGAAGAGCGGAGGAGGAACTTCCAAACACTTTACAACCATCAGATCTCGTGAGAACTCACTCACTATTAGGAGGGCAGCATGGGGGAAACCACCCCCATAATCCAATCATCTCCCTCCCTCCACACCTGGGGACTACAAATCACGATGAGATTTAAATGGGGACACAGAGTCAAACCATATCAAATTGATAATTAAAAAAAAAAATTAGTCTAATTTCCTAGCAAGGAACTTCCTTAACCTGATCATGGATATCTGCAATGACAAAACTACAGAAAACATTGAATGGTGAAATGCTAAAGCTGTTCCTTTAACATCAAGAAAGTGCTCCATTCTCTTCCCAAGAAGAGAAACTGCTCGTCTTTCTCTGTACTTTCTCCATTACTGATTTCACCCAATCACATGCCATATTACTATAAGTAAACAATAATACAATGTATATCTGTAATCCAGATTCCTCTCCAGGCTTCCATACTGATATATCAAACTACTTACTAGAAATACACTTGGATGTCCGTTTTAGTGTGTCCGAAATGTGGCTTCCATCTCCCCATCACTGCTACCACCAACCACTAACAACAGACCTGCTCCACCTGCAGCCTACAGAATCAGATCGCTTCTCCTCACCTCAATTACTACCACCTGGGTCCACACCAGCAGCCTCTCTCTGTATTGCAATAGCCTCTTAATTGGCGTCCTTGCTTCTGGCATTGCCTCTCAACAGTAATCGAGAGGACAAAGTGATCCTAGGACAATGTCAGTCAGAGCCTGTCCGATGGCTCCGCATTACATTCAGAGTAAAAACCAAAGGAAATTTTATTCCACCAGGCCCTGCATGATATTTACCCCTTTCTCCCAGAATACACCTTCAACCTAATCTCCTACCATTCTATCCACTTGTTCACTCTACTACAACCACTTTAGCCTCCTTACTGTTTCTTAAAAACACCTGGCATGCTTCCATCTTGGGGCTTTTCATGTCTGGTTTCCTCTGCCTGGATGCCTTTCCCTAAATATTCAAATGCGTCACTTCTCAGATGTTTGCTTAAATATCATTCAAGTGAGGCCTACCCTGACCTCGCTAAGATTTCAACAAGGTCCCCAATACTCTGTATGATTTTTTCCAAGCTACTATAAAAATGTATTTATATGCAACAGTTATTTTGTTCTTTACTAGAATGTTAGTTTTATAAAGAGAAGTATTTTTTTTGTTCTCTTGTTTAGAGGCATATTTGCAGTTCCTAGAACTTTATCCAGCACAAAATAGGCACACAGTAAATATTTACAAAATCAATACATGAATGAGCGTGCAAAGCAAAGGTGCTTTTGATTACGTACAAAAGTTATTTCACCTAAAATTCTGAGTCGAGGTTTTTAAATCTCTGATAATCCTTGCTAGTCATTTCAGTACATTTCTGACATCTGCAGTTCATCCCAAAAATCAGGCTAATAGAATACTGAAGGTAATAAATTTCTGTATTGATTTCAAGGCTTTTAAAAATTGAGTTCAACACTAAATCCATGTGTCATAAGATAAATGAAAATTATGTTAAAAAATAAAAAATTTAAAAAATGGCTGGACACAGTGGCTCACAGCTGTAATCCCAGTCCTTTGGGAGGCTGAGGCGGGCAGATCACTTGAGGTCAGCAGTTCGAGACCAGCCTGGACAACATGGTAAAACCCCATCTCTGCCTAAAAATAAAAATTAGCCGAGTGTGGCACGAAACTATAGTCCCAGCTACTCAGGAGACTTAGGTGGGAGAATTGCTTGAAACCCAGGGGGCAGAGACTGAAGTGAGCTGAGATTGCACCACTGCACTCCAACCTGGGCGACAGAGTGAGAACTTGTCTCAAAAAAAAAAAAAAATTAAAAGGCATTCTAGGCAAACCTTAAAGTTATTGCTCTATGTATTCCTTTCTATTTCTATTATTTATGGGTTGGGAAAAAAAACTTTCTAAGACATGAAGTGCTCTAAAATCTAGTGTCCTATAGAATTCCCCTTAGCAGAGATTAAATCCTCTTTTCTCATTAAAAGTAATATTTCACTGTTTAATGTTATGGGATATTTTATTGAGTTATTTATGAACAGTGAAATGCACAGAGTTTAACTGGATAGTTCAGGCAGTTTTTAAAAATATAAACACATGTGTAACCCAAATCCCTATCAAAGTACAGAACTCTTCAACCCGGAAAGTTCCTTAGTATACCCTTCCACTCAACCCCTGCTGCTGTTCTGGTTTCTTACACCAACGGCTAGCTTTGCCTGTTCTAGCATGTATTCTTCTGTGTCTGCATTTCTTCACTTACCATGTTTTTGAAATTCATCCACGCCATTTCTTGTATCAGTAGTACATTCATTTTTATTAGTCAGTACAGTTCACTAAATATTCCACAATTATTTTACCTATTCTCCTATTAGTAGATTTTCTTTCTAGTTTGGGGCTATTTTGAATAAAGCTACTTGGTGCATTCTTTCTTTTTTAATAGCTTTATTAAAATAAAAGTGACACACCATACAATTCATCCATTTAATGGGGAATTTGCACCCAGTGTGCAATCCAGTGGTTTTCAGCATATTCAGAGGTGTGCAATCATCACCACAATCAAGTTTAGAACATTTCACTCTTCCAGAAGAAACCTCATACCTATTAGCAGTCACTTCCCATTCCCTTCCCCAATATCTCCACCACATTCCCACTGCCCCGGGTCCTTGTAATCACTAATCTACTTTCTGTCTCTATAACTTTACCTATTTTGGATACCTAATATAAATGTAATCATAAAATATGTAATCTTTTGTAACTGGTTTATTTCACTTAGCAAAATGTTTTCAAGGTTCCCCCATGTTATAGCATGTATCAGTATTTCTTTCCTTTTTGTGATCATGTAATATTCCATTATCTGGATATAACATATTTTGTCTATTCATCCTCAAATATAGAATATTTTGTGTTCCAAGTTTTGACTATTCTGAATAATGCTGCTATGAACAATTGCCTACAAGGGTTTCTTTTTTAAAAAATTTTTTTAAATTTTTTTATTTCCATAGGTTATTGGGGAACAGGTGGTGTTTAGTCACATGAGCAAGTTGTTTCGTGGTGATTTGTGAGATTTTGGTGCACCCATCACCCAAGCAGTACACAAGTTTTTCTGTGGAACTATCTTCTTATTTCTCTTGAAAAGATACCTAAGAGCAGAACTACCAGGTTATATGGTAACCCTAAGTTTAACATTTTTGGGAACCACCAGACTCTTTTCCAAAGTAGCTGCACCATTTCACATTCCCACCAGTGATGTAAAATGGTACCAATTTATCCATAATCTTATTGTCTGTCTTTTTTATTATAGCCACCCTATTGGGCATGAAATTGTATCTTATCATGGTTTTCATTTGCACTTTCCCTAATGACTAATGATATTGAGCATCTTTTCACGTCTGTTAGCCGTGCGCACACGGTCTTTGAAAATATATCTATTCAGATCCTTTGCCCACTTTAATTGGGTTACTTAAATTTTCATTATTGTTTTGTAAGAGTTCTGCACAAAAATCCCATATCAAATATATGATTTGGAAATTGCATAGTCTATGGGTTGTCTTTTTACCTTCTTAATAGCATTTAAGCAAAATAGCTATTAATTGTGGTGAATCCAATTTATCTATATTATTGTTGTTGCTTGTACTTTTGGTATCGTAAGAAACCGTTTCCTAACTGAAGCTTATAAATATTTACTCCTCTTTTCTTCTAAAGGTTTTATCCTTTTGATTCTTACATTTAGGCTGGTGAGCCATTTTGAGTTGATTTTTGTGTATGGGTTGAGGCAGCCAATTAAATTCTTCTGCCTGTGGATATCTTCTTTCCCAGAATCACTTAATACGATTCTTTCCCCCATTGAATGATTTGGGTACCTTTGTTGAAATTAGGTGACTAAAAATATAAGGGTTTATTTCTGGACTCTCAGTTCTATTCTGTTAATCCATAATTATTCTAGTATCACACTATGTTGATTACTGTAACTTTACTGTAAGTGTTGAAATCATGAAACATGAGTACTCCAACTTTGTTCTTCTTTTTCAAGATTGCTTTGGCTATTCTGGGTCCCTTAAGTCTCCATACAAATTTGGATTATCTTGTCAATTTCTGTCCCCGAAAACAGCAGCTGGGATTTGATTAGGTTCCATTGAATCTGCATAAGAATATTGCCATTTTATAAAATTTAAGTCTTCCACTTTTCTACCATAGATGTCTTTCTATTTATTTGGATCTCTTAAAATTCCTTTCAACAACGTGTGGTAGTATTTAAAGTATAAGTCGTAAACTTCTTTTGTTAAATTTATTTGTAAGCATTTTATTCCATTTTATAGTATTGTAAATGGAATATTTTCATTTCATTTTCAGATTGTGCATTGCCAGTACATAAAAATACTGTTGATTTTTGCATCTTGATCTTTTAGCTCACAACCTTGCTAAACTTGTTTATTAGTTCTAATAGTTGTTAGTGAGGTTTTTAGTATACTCTGTCTATAATATCATATCATCTGCAAACAAATAGTCTTATTTCTTCCTTTCCAATATGGATATTAGGTGCATTTTGTTTGCACAAGTCTATTTCTGGGGATATACTTTTGTTTTTCTTAAGTACTTAAAAGTGGATTGCTAGGGCATAGGGTGTCGTTAACTTTATAAGAGGCTGCTAAACTAGTTTCCAAAATGTGTTCTATTTTGTTTTGTTTTCATTTTATACTTACAATGTATAAGAGTTCTTGTTGCTCCACATACTCCCCAACATTTGGCATTGTCTTTTATGCTGCTATTAGCCATCTCAACATTAGTGTGCATCAGTGTGTAGTGATATACCATAGTGATTTTAGTTTGGATTTCTCTGACGATCAATAATGCTAAACACTTTTTCATGGACTAATTGGCCATTTGCTTAGCTTTCTTGGTGAGTTGTCTATTTAAATCTTTTATCTATTTTTTGGGAGGATTGGAAATATTTTTGTTATTAAATTATAAATTGTTTATGTAATCAAAATAAAATATTTTTTGGGCCGGGTGCGGTTGCTCATGCCTGTAATCCCAGCACTTTGGGAGGCCCAGGCGGGGGGATCACGAGGTCAGGAGATCGAGACCATCCTGGCTAACATGGCGAAACCCCGTCTCCACTAAAAATACAAAAAATTAGCCGGGCGTGGTGGCAGGTGCCTGCAGTCCCAGCTACTCGGGAGGCTGAGGCAGGAGAATGGTGTGAACCTGGGAGATGGAGATTGCGGTGAGCCGAGACCGTGCCACTGCATCCAGCGTGGGTGACAGAGTGAGTCGCTGTCTTAAAAAAAAAAATTATTTTTCACATTTCTATATGGTGGATACTTTATGTTAATCTGTGGCTTTTGGGTACATTTCCTTAATGATGTCTTTTGATGAGCAAAACTTTTCAATGTTGATAAAGTCCAATTTATTACTTTTATAAAGTTAGTGGTTTCTGAGTTATGTCAAGAAAACTTCTAGGTCATCAAATATTCTTCCATGTTTTATCTTATAACCCTTATAGTTTTGCACTTCATGTTTAGGTTTATGATTCATATCAAATTAATTCTTATAAATAGTATGATATAGGAATTGTGGTGTTTTTTTCCATATGGATATCCAGTTCTTCCCTATTTGTTGAAAAATTGTCCTTTCCTCCACTAAATTAATTTGGTGGCTTTGTCAAAAGTCATTATAGCACAAATTCAAGATTCTCTGTTTGTCATTGGAACAGATTTCGGTAATATATTTGTTTTTATATCAATACCATCTTGCTTATTATAGCTTTGTAATAATCTAAAATAAAGTAGTGAAAATACTCAAACTTTGGTGTTTTATTTTGTTTCTCTTAGTCTTTTAAAAAATTATATTTTTAATTGACACATAATTGTACACATTTATGGGGTACAGTGTGACGTTTTGATACATTTATACATTCTGTAATGATTAAATCAAGGTAATTAGCATAACCACCACCCCAAAAACTTGTCATTTCTTTGTAGTAAAAACATTCAAAATCTTCTCTTTAACTGTTTTGAAATATACAGTACATTGTCATTGTATTGTCACCCTACTATGCAATAGAACATCAGAATTTATTTCTCCTATGTAACTCTGACTTTATACTCATTGACCAACCTCTTCCCATCCTTCCCCTTCTCTCAAAAAACAAATAATCTGATTTTTTTCAATGGGCAAAAGATCTAAATAGACTTTTTTTAAACTTTTATTTTAAGGTAAACTCATGTCATGGGGGTTTGTTGTACAGATTATTTCATTGCCCAGGTATTAAGTCCAGTACACAACAGTTTCTTTTCCTGATCCCCTCCCTCCTCTCATTTTCCACCCTCCACTAGGTCCCAGTGTCTGCTGTTTCCCTCTATGTGTCCATGTGTTCTCATCATTTAGCTCTCAATTACAAATGAAAACAGGCAGTATTTGCTTTTCTATTCCTGCATTAGTTTGCTAAGGATAAAGGCCTCCAGCTCCATCCTTTTGCAGGGACATGATTTCATTCCTTTTTATGGCTGCGTGTCATTCTATGGTATATATGTACCACATTTTCTTTATCCAGTCTACCATTGATGGGCAGTTATGTTGATTCCATGTCTTTGCTATTGTGAATAGTGCTGCAGTGAACATTTGTGTGCATGTGTCTTTATGACAGAACAGTTTATATTCCTTTGGGTATATAAGACACTGCCAAACTAGTTTCCACATTTTGGAAACTGATTCAGCTTTGGAGCCTGTTATTGATCTGCTTAAGGATTACACATTTTGGAAATTAGTTTGGCAGCAGCTCATATACCCAAAGGATTATTGGGTCAAACTGTAGTTCTGTTTTTAGGCCTTTGAGGAATTGCCACCCGGCTTTCCACAATGGTTGAACTAGTTTACACTCCTACCACGCTTCTCCACAACCTCACCAGAACCTATTATTTTTTTACTTTTATTAATGGCCATTCTGGCTGGTGTGAGATGGTTTATCATTGTGGTTTTGATTTGCATTTCTCTAATGATCAGTGACGTTAAGTTTTTTTCATATGCTTCTTGACCACATGTGTGTTTCCTTTTGAAAATGTCTCTTCATGTCCTTTGTCCACTCTCTAATGGGGTTGGGTTTTTTGCTTATAAATTGGTTTAAGTTCCTTATAAATGCTGGATATTAGACTTTTGTCAGATGCATAGTTTGCAAAAGTTTTCTCCCATTCTGTAGGTAGTCTGTTTACTTTGTTGATAGTTTCTTTAGCCATGCAGAGCTCTTAGTTTAATTAGAAGCCATTTGTCAATTTTTGCTTTAGTTGCAATTACTTTTGGTGTCTTCCTCGTGAAATGTTTGTTCCTATGTCCAGGATGGTATTGCGTAGGTTGTCTTCCAGGGTTTTTATAGTTTTGGGTTTTACATTTAAGTCTTTAATCCATCTCTAGTTAACTTTTTATATGGTATAAGAAAGAGATCCAGTTCCAATTTTCTGCATATGGCTAGCCAGTTGTCTCAGTACCATTTATTGAACAGGAAGTCCATTCCCCATTGCTTGTTTTTGTCAGCTTTGTTGAAGATCAGGTGATTGTAGGTGCATGGCCCTATTTCTGGGCCCTCTATTCTGTTCCATTAGTCTATGTGTCTGTTTTTGTACCAGTACCATGCTGTTTTGATTACTGTAGCCATGTAGTACAGTTTGAAGTCAGGTAGTATGATGCCTCCAGCTCTGTTCTTTTTACTTAGAATTGCCTTGGCTAGGCCAGGTGTGGTGGCTCACACCTGTAATCCCAGCACTTTGGGAGGCCAAGGCAGGTGGATCACAAGGTCAGGAGATCAAGACCATCCTGGCTAACATGGTGAAACCCCGTCTCTACTAAAAATACAAAAAAATTAGTTGGGCGTGGTGGCGGGTGCTTGTAGTCCCACCTACTCAGGAGGCTGAGGCAGGATAGTGGCATGAACACAGGAGGCGGAGCTTGCAGTGAGCCAAGATCATGCCACTGCACTCCAGCCTAGGAGACAGAGTGAGACTCCACCAAAAAAAAAAAAAAAAAAAGAAAGAAAGAAAGAAAAGAAAGAAAGAAAGAAGAAAAAGAAAGAAAAAAAGAATTGCTTTGGCTATTTGGGCTCTTTTATGTTTCATATGAATTTTAGAATACTTTTTTCTAGTTCTGTGAAGAACGTCATTGGTAGTTTGATAGGAATACATAAATTGCTTTGGGAAGAATGGCCATTTTAACAATATTGATTCTTCCTATCCATGAGCATGAAATCTTTTTCCATTTGTTTGTGTCATCTCTGATTTCTTTAAGCATGGTTTTGTAGTTCTCCCTGTAGAGATCTTTCACCTTATTAGTTAGTTGTATTCCTAGGTATTTTATTCTTCTTATGGCTATTGTGAATAGGACTGCATTTCTGATTTGGCTTTCAGCTTGATTGTTGTTGGTGTACAAGAATGCTAGTGATTTTTGTACATTGACTTTGTACACTGAGAGTTTGCTGAAGTTTTTTTTATCAGCTTAAGGAGCTTTCGGGCCAAGATTATGAGGCTTTCTAGATATAAAATTACGTCATCTGCAAACAGGGATAGTTTAACTTCCTCTCTTCCTATTTGGATGCCCTTTATTTCTTTCTCTTGCCTCATTGCTCTGGCTAGGACTTTCAGTACTATGCTGAATAGAAGTGGTAAGAGAGGACATTCTTGTCTTATGTAGGTTTTCAAGGAGAATGCTTCCAGCTTTTGGCCATTCAGTATGTTGCCAGCTGTCGGTTTGTCATAGATGGCTCTTAGTATTTTGAGGTATGTTCTTTCAATGCCTAGTTTATTGAGATGGTTTATTTTTAATATGAAGGGGTGTTCAATTTTATCAAAAGCCTTTTCTGCATCTATTGAAATAATCATGCAGTTTTTGTCTTTAGTGCTGTTTACATGATGAATCACATTTATTATTATGTATGTTGAACCAACCTTGCATCCCAGGGATAAAATCTACTTGATTGTGGTGGATAAACTTTTTAATGTGCTGTTAGATTCCATTTGCCAGTACTTTGCTGAGGATTTTTGCATCTATGTTCATTGAGGATATTGGCCTAGAGTTTTATTTTTTTGTTGTTGTGCCAGGTTCTGGTATCAAGATGATGCTGGCCTCACAGAATGAGTTAGAAGTCCCTCCTCAATTTTTTTGAATAGTCTCAGTAGGAATAGTACCAGGTCTTCTTTGTAAATCTAGTAGAATTTGACTACAGATCTGTCTGGTCCTGAGCTTTTAGGGGGTGGCAGGCTGTTTATTACATATTCAGTTTCAGAGCTTGTTATTGGTCTTTTCAGGGGTTCATTTTCTTCCTGGCTCAGTCTTGGGAGGGTGTGTCAACATTTCTTAAAATAAGACATACAAATAATCTACAAGGATATGAAAAAAATACACAGCATCACTCATTATCACGGAAAGGCAAATCAAAACCAAACGGAATACCACCTACCCCATTTAGAATTACTGTTACAAAAAGACACAACAACAAATGCTGGTGAGGATGTCAGTGAGAAAGTAAATTAGTATAGCCATTATAAACAACATTATGGTGATTCCTCAAAATATTAAAAATAGAACTACCACATATACATCCTAAAGAAAGGAAATCAGTTTACTGAAGAGATATCTGCACTACAATGTTTATTTCAGCACCATTCACAAGCCAAAATATGGGATTGTCTATCAATGAACAAATGGATTTTTTAAATGTGGTATATACCCATTGGAATATTATTCGGCCATAAAAAGAATGAAATCCTGTCATTTTCAGCAACACTAATGGAACTGGAAATCATTATGTTAAGTGAAATAAGCTAGACACAGAAAGACAAAGATTGCATGTTCTCACTCATATGTGAGAGCTAAAAATGTGGATGTCATGCAGGTAGAGAGTGGAGTGGTGGTTACTGGAGGCTGAGAATGGAAGGGGGAAATGGAAGATGAAGAGAAGTTGGTTAATGGATACAAAAATATAGCTAGATAGAAGAAATAAGTTCTAATATTTGATAGTATAATAGCCAGACTATAGTAAACAATAATTTATTGTATATTTCAAAATAGCTAGAAGAGAAGAATTGTAATGTTCCCCACACAAAGAAAAAATAAATGTTTGAGGTGATTAATATCCTATTACCCTTATTTGATCATCACACATTGTATACATCTATCAAATCATAAGTTCCCCAAAAATATGTACGACTATTATATATCAGTAAAAAATAGAACTGCTACATGATCCAACAACCCCACCACTGAGGATATATTCAAAGGAAATAAAATCAGTATGTAAAAGAGATATCTGCACTCCCATATTTATTGCACCACTGTTCACAATAGCCAAGATATGGAATCAACCTAAGTGTCTATCAACAGATGAATGGAATTTTAAAATGTGGTACATAAACATAATGAAATGCTATTCAGCTATAAAAAGATTCACAAAAAATATATATTCCTCCCTCTACTAGAATGTTACAAAATAAAATAAAAGGCTTTTATTTGCAACATGGATGAACCTAGAAAGCATTATATTAAGTAAAATAAGCCAAGCACAGATGGACAAATACAGCATGATCTCACTCATATGTGGAATCTGAAAAAGTTGATCTGATAGAAAGAGAGTAGAATTACAATTCTTATACTTTGTTTTCTTAAAATAGTTTTAGATATTCTAGTTTTGCGCATTTAGAAATAAATTTCAGAATTGATTTGTCCATCTCAACAACAAAACATCTACTGAGATTTTGACTGACAATGCATTAAATCTAGAAATTAGTTTGTAGATAATTAACATCTTAACACTATAGACTTTTTCCACACCATAAATATGGTGTAACTTTCTGCTTATTTAGATATTTATCTCAAAATTTCATTTTGATATTTATCTCAAAAATTCATAGATTTTATTGTGAAGGTTTTATACATCTTTAATTTATCCCTAAGTATTGCATTTTTATTGATATTTTAAATGGAATTAGTGTTTACTTCTTTTTCATTTGTGAAACTTATATTCTAGTAGAGTAAGGAATAAGATAACCATAGAATATAAATACAATTTAATGTTGTGTATTTTATTTTTTTAGCTCATTTTTCTGTGAACAGATATAATTTTACTTTCTTCTTTCCAAACTTGATGCCTCTTCTATATTTTGCTTTTTGTATTGGCTACAACCTTCAATAAATATGGAATCAAAATGATGAGATCACACATCCTTGCTTTTTTCCTGAACTTAGGGGAAATCATTTGGTCTTCAGTAAGTATAATATCACCCAAAAGATTTTCGTAACTGTCCTTCATTAAGTTTCCTTCTATTCCTAATTTTCAGTGTGTGTGTGTACGTTTTTATTATGAATTGGTGTTGAACTTTGTCAAGTGATTTTCTTTTGTAAATCTGTTGAGATGATCACATGATTTTACTCCTACAGTCTTTCATGTGGTAAATTTTATTAATTAGTTTTTGAATATTAAACCAATCTTGCATTCATTAGATTAAACCCTCTTGGTCAGGATGCATTATCCACTCAATGTGCTAATATATGATGAGTTTTTGCATACATAAATGAGAAAACGGGTTTGTAATTTTCCCATCTTGTAATGTTCTCTTCTCTTATTGGTAGATACTAGGGCTAAGTTGATCTCTCAAAATGTGTTCTTCTTTTCTAATTTCTATTTTTCTATTTTCTGAAGGACTCCATATAATTTTAATATGATTTCTTTCCTAAAGGCCTGGAAGATTCAGTGCAGATTTTTAGTTCCTTGATAAGTCACTGCTGTTTGTACTCCACTTCCCTGTGCCATAATCCAAAAAAGTGACCCCAGGTAAAAATCGGACTCATCTTATGGGATTCTATTCTCTCAGGGCTCAAAGTCCTGCACTGCCTTTGAAACAGTTGTTTCAGAGATTTTTGTCCAATTTTATAATTGTTGGTGGTCGGGCTAGGTCTAGCAGTAGGGCACTTTATCACAGCCAGTAGTAGATACCCATCAGGATGTTTGAATTTTTATTTAATTTTTAAATAACTAATATAATCTCATAGTTTAAAATTGTCAAATGATAAAGGACGCCCAATCCAATAGTCAAGTTTGTTCAGCATCTGTGCCAGTCTTCTATACTGCATAGAATAGAAAACTGAGGCGCATTTAAACACACTCTTGAAGCTTGGGTTCCAGATATGAATTAGATTCTGTGAATCCTATATACTGTTATGAAAATTGCATTTGGAACTAGGACATGTGGAGAGAGAGAGACCATGGGAGATTTCTTGATGGGAATGGTAGTAGCTGATTTCTAGATTGTAAAATGAAGGTGAGGTATTCCTGTAGCAAACAGTTGCACTCTCAGTTTCTGATCTCTGTACTGAAACCAAATTGGTATGATTCTGGAACCAGAGTGGAGTCTAAAGTTATCTAATTCCCAGTTTCCCGATACTCCAAGAAGTAATATTTCCCTTAGGTGCTCTCCTGGGAGTTTCACCTGGAAGCCTAGTCTAGACTTTATCTGTGTTTTTTAAATGTTATTTGCAGCAAGCCCAAGATAATAGCCTGATTTCTCCTCAGGTTGTCCTTCCACATCTTGTTCCTGTGCTGCTGTGTGTCTGAAATAAGCAAAGAATACAATAAACCAGGTAAGAAATATTGATTTGCCTGTAATTTTACAAAAATTGCTAAGGACTATCATTTCATATGCCTGATTTGTCAAGTTCATTACATAGAAAAAAACTGTAAGAATTATGACAAGTCTAGGTCCTTGAGACCTCTCCTAAACTTACAAATGAGTTTAATATTCTAAGGTAAATCGATATGGCTATTATCAAGTGATAGTATGTTTCATCTCTGCATTCACAGAACACCATCCTTACAGGAAAGGTGGTTTTATTGCAATAACGAAAAGATTGCCTGTTTCTGTTTCTATTATACTAACCACCTCACAGATCAGATTAGGGGAAAAAAGTGAGTCCATTCTTTTTTAATTGGTATATCATAATTGTACATATTTTGGGGGTACATGTTATATTTGATACAGGTATGCAGGGTATAATGATCAAATCAGGGTAATTGGAAAATCTATCACCTCAAGCATTTATCTTTGTGTTAGGAACATTGCAATTCTTCTCTTCTAGCTGTTTTAAAAAACATAATAAATGATTTTTAACTACAGTCTCCCTACTGTACTATAAAATACTAGAATTTATCTGTTCTATCTAACGTATTTTTGTACCCATTAACCACATTCTGTTCATCGCCCACTCCCCTCTGCCCTTCTCAGCCTCTGGTAGCCACCAACCTACTCTCTACCTGCATGAGATCCACTTCTTCAGCTCCCACATTTAATGAGAACATGCAATATTTGTTTAACGTGCCTGGTTATTTTACTTAACATAATGACTTTCAATTCCATCCGTGTTGCTGCAAATGACAGGATTTTATTATTTTAATGGCTGAATATATTCTATTGTGTGTATATACCACATTTTTTAAATCCATTCATTTGTTGATAGATATTTCCACATCGTGGCCACTGTGAGTAGTGCTGCAATAAACATGGGAATGCACATAGCTCTTTGATATATTGTTTTCTCTTCTTTTGGATATATAACCAGCAGTGAGAATGCTGGATCATATGGTAGTTCTGTTTTTTGTTTTCTGAAGAGCTGCCATGTTTTCCATAATGACTGTCCTACTTTACATTCCCACCAACAGTGTATAAATGTTCTTTCTTCACACCCTTGCCAGCATTATTTTTTGTCTTTTTAATAATACCCATTTAACTAGGGTGAGATAATATCTCAATGTGGTCTTGATTTGCATTCCTCTGGTGATTAATGATGTTGAGAATTTTTTCACATACCTTTTGGCCATTTGTATGTCTTCTTTTCAGAAATGTTTATTCAGGTCTTTTGCCTGTATTTAAATTAGATTTTTGTTGTTATTGTTGTTGTTATTGACTTGTTTGAGTTCTTTATTCTGGTTATTAATCCCTTGTTAAATGAACAGTTTGCAAATATTTTGTCTCATTCTGTAGGTTTTATTTTCACTCTGTTAATTATTTCCTTTGTTGTACAGAAGCTTTTTAGCTTGATGTAATCCCATTCGTGTATTTTTTTTTCTTTTCTTGCCTGTGCTTTTGGGGTCCTACCTAAAAAATCTTTATCCAGACCAATGTCCTATAGCATTTCCCCTAAGTTTTCTTCTAGTAATTTCATAGTTTCAAGTCTTAAAGTTAAGTCTTTAATCCATTTTGATTAATGTTGGTATATGGTGAGAGATAGGGGTCTGGTTTTACCCTTCTGCCTGTGGACATCCAGTTTTCCCAGCACCATTTATTAAAGTTCATGTCCTTTCCCCGATGTATGTTCTTAGTGCCATTGTTGAAAATGAGTTGACTGTAGATGCATGCCTTTATTTCTGGGTTCTTTAATCTGTTTAATTGGTCTATATATCTGTTTTTATGCCAGTACCATGCTGTTTTGGTTACTACAGCTCTGTAGTACAATTTGGAGTCAGCTGTAATGTGATTCCTTTAGTTTTGTTCTTTCTGGTCAGGATGGCTTTGGCTATTCTGAGTCTTCTGTGGTTCTATGTAAGTTTTAGGATTATTTTTTCTATTTATGTGAAGAATGTCATTGGGATTTCGATAGGGGTTGCACTGAGTCTGTAGAGTGCATCCCTGGGATGAATCCTACTTGATCACAGTGAATGATTTTTTTAATGTGTTGCTGAATTTTGTTTGCTGGTATTTTGTGGAGGATTTCTGCACCTATGTTCATCAGGGATTTTGCCTGTTGTTTCCTTTTTGGTTGTATCTTTGTCTGGTTTTGGTAATAAGGTCAATTTGTTTATGTATAAAAATTCTTGTACTATCCATATCATCTTCATATTGCAGAAGCAGTTAAGAGGAAATAAAGTATTTTAATGAGTAAATTTTCTAAAATTTCTGACAATGTCAGTTTACCTTTGTCTGAAGATTAGGTTTACGCAAATTTAATGACCTAAAGAGCCACACCAAATTGGAAACCTGAATTTTACTCAAACAATAGAGTAGGCCTAAGAAATCTTTTGCATCTACCCTAAAAATCCTTCCATTACAGTTGCCTGATAATAATAGAACTTCATACTGTCAAGCTCTTATAAATATTTCTTGGTCTTATTATTAATAGGCCAAATCTGCCTTTGCAAAGAGACACACCCATCCAAGTCCCAAACTTTAACCTGGATACTGAGACCCCAAATCAAGGGGCATGTATTAAAAAGTCTCATTTACAACATGGCACATGGATACATATGTAACAAACCTGCACATTGTGCACATGTACCCTAAAACCTAAAGTATAATAATAAAAAATAAACAAACAAAAAAAGTCTCATTTAATCCTTTTAGAATTAAACCACACCAAGTGTTCTTAACAATTCACATTGCCACAAATTGCCATAGAGAGGAACTTGGAAACTGACATCCCACTGCAAAAGAAGTTTCTGTACCAGTTTACGACCTAGTATACAGATGCTTTCTTTTCATCATAAAGTGGATATAGTAACACTAACACTTGACAAAGCTCCTCTACAACTTACTTTAATGGGAATCTTATCTCTTCTTGGAAAGCCAGCACTTTAAAGAGGTACACTGTGAACTTCACCTTTGGTAAATGATTGATATCTTTTCATAACACTCTGGTTCTTTAGGATTAAGATGGTGTTTACAATTGAGTAAAAAACAGATGAAAGAAATGTGAAAAACCACATAGTAATGCAGGCCAAACACACTGTGTATGCGATGGGCCAAGCAATGCTGAATTAATCTTGTCAGTTAAATATTTAATGTGCTTGATTATGTGTACATTTGTTATCCATTTGTAGCTTCAATCATGATCTTCCCAATTACTTTGTTTTATAGTATCTCTCCTAAGAGGTCCCAGCCTCGCCCTAACTCCAAATAACTTAGATTCCTAAACACAGTGGATGGCTAGTTGGATCTGACTGAGCTGGCTCAGAACAAATATTATATTTTCAGACCATATCACTGCCCAAAGTGTTATCCTGCCCACCTTATCATTAAAGTCACTATAAGACTTCATTAATATCCCATTATTAACTTGAGTATGCTTCTCAGGATGTTCCAAAGTGGACCTTCAGTAAAGCAAGCTGCTCACTAACCTAGAACACATCTGTTACTTCAAAAATAAATCAATTAATCAATAACAACACATAGATCTAAATTAAAATTAGTACCAAATTATTGTTAATTTTTATCAAAATATTTAGATCCTAACAAAATTCAGTCAAATAAATAACTTTAAGTAAATTAGTAACATCTCTAGTGTATTCTTCTCAACTCTGCTCATAATTAAAAGAGAATAAAAATGTAGCAATGTCTTCCTCAACCTGACCAGACCACTACCCCACTTAGAAAATGGATGGATTTGTGCCTGGGGCCCAGCCAATGGAGATCATGGCATGCATCTCCTCTTCATTCCAGTCAGACTGCTCATCTCATCTTGGTCCAAATTCATCTGGATTACCTACATATATTTTTTCAAAATAAGTCCCCCATTCATATATTCGAACCGAAACTCACTCTTACAATAAGCTCCCCCAGTTGAGAATCTGATAATAGCAGTACACATACATATGTTGATAGATTGCTTTGATTTCTACTTCACATGTAAATGAGCTCTTATATAAAACAAATTTCATGTAATAGGTAATATTATATTTACATTTTGCCAGATTCAAAAGTTACACGGTCTGCATGATCTAAATTCAGAGCCTCTGTCATTGTTCAAATGTCAAAACCATAAAAGTAGAGCTGATAATTGGGATAACTGGGAAAAAATACCCCTAAAAATATACTTACTTCATGCAGTTGACCTCAATATTTTGCATGAAAATTTTATGCATCCAACATCTCTTTGAAATACTCACACCAGAAAAGTATCTCTGGTTTTAAAAATAATAATATGAACATTTCAATGCTGTGTTCTGGAGAGACTAAATGAAAAAGTCTCTGAACCAGGGGACAATGAGTATAGGTAGCTGAGGTCTCTTCCTGAAAATACGGTAAATAATCACAAATCTGAATTTGGTACAGTAAACACTACTGTTTACTGTACCAAATTCAGACTTGGTACAGTCAACACTACTGTAGGGATTCCCTGACCCCTGTGAATCCTAGATTCATACCACCTCAGAAAGGAGGTTGAGGAGTCTTCTCTAGGGAAATTGACTAAAGTAAAAGAAAAGAGATTGAGATTAAAATGTGAAGATCTCCTAACAAAATAGCCTGGTTACCCTGCCCTACCCCATTCATAAGAAGTGTCTGATCCTTCCCAAGCATTGAGACTTCCCAAAATGCACACTTCTCAAACATTCAGCCTTCAATCCTACATATAAATGGAGACAAAGATCATGAGACCATTTGAGGCACACCTCTCACATAAAGCAGAAACCAAAGAAAAACAAAGCAAAAGAAGACAAAAAATAAGAATGTGGATGACACAGAAATAATGAAGGCAGAAGAATGAAACTTTTTACAATCTAAAATTGTTATAGCCAAAAAGGAAAGAACAAAATGTTATTAAATGAGAAAAAGACAGAGAAAGAAGATTCAGAGACACAAAGACAGAAAGTCCTGAAATTTTTCAAAAAACATGATGAAAAATAATTACAAAAACAAATTAAGAAAAGTTTAATATTACACTGAGAAAATCTCCAATAGAGCAGAATATGAGGACAAAGTGTTTAGAAATAATAGAGAAAATATGAGAGTAGGATGATCTTGCAAAGCGGTTTAACCTTTGAATAGAAGTTTTACAGAAAGAACAGGAAAAAAACGGGACAAATTCGTCAAATAATTCAAGAAAATTTCACAGAACATAAAGTCATGAATTTACAGATTGGAAGGACCCACAGCATAACCAAAAAAAACATGATTTTAAAAGACCTATATTAGGGCATGTAGTCATGAAATATCAAGACACCAGGAATAATGAATATTAGTTTCTAGAGATAAATTAAAGGATGCATACAGAGGACTAGAAACTGTAACGGCAGAAGTTTCAGCAACAACACTGGATGCTAGAAGACAATAGAAAAATAACTCCAAATTATGAGGGAAAAAAATTCTCAATGTATTTCTATCCCAAATCAAACTATTAAATGTGAGCAAAAATAAAAACATTTACAATTATGAAAGCTTTTCAAGAATACATTTTCTCTATTTCTTGAGAAGCTGTTGAAGAACATATTGCACCGAAAAATGTAAAATAAAGCAATAAATGTAAAAACATAAGATCCAGGAAATAAGAAATCTGACCCAGAGTCTAGGCAAAGAGGGTTTCTAGAATAATGATGAATGGCAATGATGTATAGAAAGCCTAGAGATAGCTCCAAGAAGAATGTATTCAAGAAAAAGTTATAACTAATAGATTTTCTGACGTATCTAATCATACTAAAGGTATTTTTATGTATACATAAATATTTACATTTATTTACATATTAGACCTTTGTCTCATTCCATGTTAGTGTATGCAGACTGACTTAATTTTCTTCATTTTTAATTGACTTGTAACATTTGTATATATTTATGGGGTTCGGAGTGATATTTTGATACATACATGTATATGTATATATAAAATATGTAATGATTAAATCAGGATGATTAATATAGTTGTCACCTCAAATATTTACCATATCTTTGTGTTGGGAACATTCAGAATTCTCTCTTCTCCTATTTGAAAATATACACCAAATTATTGTTAACTATAGTCACCATACAGTGCTATAGAAAACAAGAACTCATTCCATATATATGTAGAGAGAAATATTCATATATATCACACACACACACATATATTCCTCCCATATATAGTCCCCATATATGGGAGGAAAATATGCACATGTAACTGTAATTTTTATCAGTTAACCAACAGTATTTCCACATCATCTCCCTGGGCCCTAATAACCACACTTCTATTTTCTACTTTTATGAGCTTCACTTTTTTAGGTCCTACATACAAGTAAGAACATGCAGTCTTTATCTTTCTGTGCCTGACACTTAACAGAATGTACTCCAAGATATTCATGTTGCTGGGAATGACAGAATTTTGTTCTTTTTTATGGCTGAACAGTATTTCATTATGTATACGTACCACATTTCCTTTATCCATTCATCTGTTGATGAACACTTAGGTTGATTCATATTTTGACTACTGTGAATAGTGTTGCAGTGAATATGTGAGTGCAGATATCTCTTCAATATACTGATTTCCTTTTATTTGAATAAATGCCAGCAGTGGGATTGCTAGATCATATGACATTTCTATTTTTAATTTTTAAGGAACCTCCATACTGTTTTCCATAATGGCTGTCCTACTGTACATTCCCACTAACACTGTATGAGAATTCCACTTTCTCTGCATCCTTGCCAGCATTTGTTATTTTTTGTCTTTTTAAAAATAACCATTCTGAGACATAGGGATTAAGATGGTGGATGGGAAGCAGGACTAGCTTGCAGCTCTCAGGCTTGGATAGACAGAGCGGCGTGCAGAAAATCACATCATGAATTTTGCTCCAAGAACTACTGCAGGAACATACCAGAAAAGCTGAGAGAATCCACCGACCCTTTGAAGGAACTGGATTGCCACTGCAGGCTCCCTGACATGCTGAAAAACTCTGAGTCTGCTTACTTTCTCAGCAAGGAGGCTGGTGGTCTGAGGTGAGTTCTCAGCCTTGGTCACTGGCTGCGTGGAAATAGACTTGGTACTGTTGAGGGCGACATAGTGGGAGTGAGATAGGCCTTTGGGACTGCAGGCTGTGTGGGAGCAGGGTGAGTCCTGTGACTGCTGGCTTTCCCTCACTTCCCTGGTGACCTGTATGACTCAGCAGAGGCAGCCATAATCCCCTTGGGAACATAACTCCATTGGCCTGGGAACCACACCCCTATCCCCCACAGCAGCTGCAGCAAACCCTGCCCAAGGATAGTCTGAGCTCAGACATGCCAATCTAATAGTTTTGTTTTTTTTTTTTTACAGAGATTAATGGCAGGATTAGTTCCAATCATTTCTGTTTCAATGCAAGGCAGTTGTTGAAAGTCTAAGTCTAGTTGGCCCCTGAAGTAGCACATAATGTTTTTGGGTGGTGAAGATGAGATACCTTTAACAATAAAGCTCCTCTCACAATAGAGAAATGGCCATTAAAAATTATACTATGTCAACAGAATGAAACGCAAAACTATGTCTACCCTATAATTACATCATCGAAAGATTACATATGGGAGTGTAAAAGGCTGAAAATATTTTTAAAATATAAATATGTTAATCTGTTAGTCAATAAAATTTATTTTAAATTTTGTTACTATTTTTATGATAGTGTTCAGACAATACACAGTTCTTTCCAAAAAAGTAGACAAACAATAACAGTAGTATAAACACTCTCGAGTATTAAATTGCACAACTCTTGATAAAAGAATTCAGCAAAGTTTCCAGATACAAAATTAATATACACAAATCAGTAGTTCTTCTATACACCAACAATGACCAACCTGAGAATCAAATCAAGAACTCAACACCTTTTACAATAGCTGCAAAAAAAAAAAAATACTTAGGAATATACCTAAACAAGGAGGTGAAAGAACTCTACAGGAAAACTACTAAATACTGCTTAAAGAAATCATAGATGACACAAAGAGATGGAAATACATCCCATGCTCATGAATGGGTAGAATCAATATTGTAAAAATGACCATACTGCCCAAAGAAAATTCTACACAATTCCCATCAAAATATCACCATCATTCTTCACAGAATTTAAAAAAAAAAATTCTAAAATTCATATGGAACCAAAAAAGAGCCCACAGAGCCAAAGCAAGACTAAGCAAAAGGAACAAATCTGGAGGCATCACATTACCTGATTTCAAACTATACTATAAGGCCATAGTCACCAAAACAGCATGGTACTGGTATAAAAATAGGCACATAGACCAATGGAACCGAATAGAGAACCCAGAAATAAACCCAAATACTTACAGCCCCCTGATCTTTGACAAAGCAAACTAAAACGTAAAATGGGGAAAGGACACCCTATTCAACAAATGGTGCTGAAATAATTGGCTAGCCATACATAGGAGAATGAAACTGGATCCTCATCTTTTACCTTACAACTCAAGATGGATTAAAATCAACTCAAGATGGATTAAAGACTTAAATCTAAGACCTGAAACTATAAAAATTCCACAAGATAACATTGGAAAGCCCTTCCAGACATTGGCTTAGTCAAGGATTTCATGACCAAGAGCCCAAAAGCAAATGCAACAAAAACAAAGATAAATTCCTGAGACTTAAACTAAAGAGCTTTTGCACAGCAAAAGGAATAGTCAGCAGAGTAAACAGACAACCCATAGAGTGGGAGAAAAATCTTCACAATCTATACATCTGACAAAGCACTAATATCCAGAACCTACAATGAACTCAAACAAATCAACAAGAAAAAAATAAACAATCCCATAAAAAAGTGAGCTAAGGACATGAATAGACAATTCTCAAAAGAAGATATACAAATGGCCAACAAACATATGAAAAAATGCTCAACATCACTAGTGATCAGGGAAATGCAAATTAAAACCACAATGCAGTACCACCTTACTCCTGCTAGAATGGCCATAATCAAAAAATCAAAAAATAGTAGATGTTAGAGGGCATGCAGTGAACAAGAAACACTTCTACACTGCTGGTGGGAATGTTAACTAGTACAACCGCTATAGAAAAGAGTGTGGAGATTCCTTGAAGAACTAAAAGCAGAACTACCATTTGATCCAGCAACCCCACTACTGGGTATCTACCCAGAGGAAAATAAGTCATTATACGAAAAAGATACTTGCAGATGCATATTTATGGCAGCACAATTCACAATTCACAATTGGAAAAATGTGGAACCAACCCAAATGCCCATCAATCAATGAGTGGATAAAGAAAGTGTGGTATATATGTACTGTGGAATACTACTTAGCCATAAAAATGAATGAATTAATGGCATTCGCAGCAACCTGGATGAGATTGGCAACTATTATTCTAAGAGAAGTAACTCAGAAATGGAAAACCAACATTGTAGGTTCTCACTTATAAGTGGGAGCAAAGCTATGAGGATGCAAAGGCATAAGAATGACACAATGGATTTTGGGGACACAGAGTTAAAGAGTGGGAAGGGGGTGAGGGATAAAAGACTACAAATAGGGTGCAGTGTATACTGCTCGGTGATGAGTACACCAAAATCTTACAAATCACCACTAAAGAACTTATGTAACCAAACACTACCTGTTCCCCAATAACTTTTGGAAATAAAAAAATTAAATTAAAAATTAAAAAATTGCACAACTCTGATATAATGCATCAAATTACTGCGTTGAGCCATATTGAAAGGCTTGATGTTAGCCTCTTCTGGGAATTCATATGCTTTTATTCTATCCGGAAGCAAACAAAGAATTCTTGAAAATCAATGGCCCTGAATATGTGCTACAAGTTTCTCACAGCACTTGCTTCATCTAAGTTTAAGAAACGCAATAAATAGTCAGAATTCTGTGAACATATGTATAAATTTTATAAATTACATCAACAGCTTGATGAGGGCACCATTTTTTAAACTGAAAACAGGTACTGCCTTAGGACTATAACATTCAAGCTCAACAATAGCTTATAAAGCAATGATCTATAGAAAAGAAATGACTTCCCATAATTGGGCAGTTTTTATTACAGCAATCAAAAAGCTTTATAATTACTCTACACATGTGCCTTAACCAACGATATTGATCACAAGCCTCACCTTAAACTCTTTGTTTACAGTTACATCTTCTTTCTTAATTATGTCTCATTCACAGTTCCTGAGTCTTTTGTTGGGCATTACATCCAAGGTCCAAAAGTATAATATTGAATATTGAGTCACTGTCATCTTGTTGTGAAGAATTCATGATTGCATTATTAACAACTACTACTATTTACAGTGTGTGAGGTACTCTACCAAGCATGTTACATAAACTTCATGACCACACCGTGAGATAGCTTATTCCCCCCATATTATATAAACATGATATACATGAAAAGTAAACCTCAGAAAAATTCAAAAATTCACCCAAGGACAAATAGGTAGTAAATGGCAAAATCAGGATGTAAACCAAGTATAACTCTAAATTAATTACATTCTATCACCTGTACTAGCAAGACCTCCTATCTTGCCAAGATGATCAAATCAATATATTCTGCATAGACAAACAGATGAGGAAATCAGTTCACCCATGATTCCATTATATGACCTGTACCAATAAGAATAATAATTTTTGCTTGCCTACAATAATTCCACATTATACCTGTGACTCCTACATAATTGTTAGGTGTGCCTTCTTTCACTCTCAGAAGTGTCTCAGTTAGGGCAACAAAGTTAATGGTCATCCTACTCATAAGGAGCATTGTTAATGTGTCAATAAATGGGAGTAGCCACGTAGAAATGGACTTCACAATGGTGTTGCAAAGCTATGTGTGGGGTATTCTGTCTGTTTCATGTAACAAGGCACAGCAGAAATCCTGACTCTCCTGATGAAGAAAATATATATGTAATACTACATAAAAATAGTTTTACAATCTTCCTTCATGAATTAGTAACCTGACAAGAAAATAAGGAATACTTTGAAGAACCTGGAAAAATAAGACAAATAACTAAAGTTGGTTTTTCCCTTGAGGGCATAGGCCAAACTGGATGAACTTGGGTTTTCATAGCATCACAGAAAACAGAAGGCAGGAGACAAAGTGCAGGATCTGTCCAAATAGGAAATTTAATAGATTAGAACATTCTCAAAAAGCCAAGGCAACATATGGCTTCATTTAACATTGATTAGAAAGAAACCTACTCCACAACGGAATATAACCAAAACCTAAAAGAAATTTGGTGCTGAGTATTTTTTACCTCAAAGTAGTCTTCTCATGGGTTTACAAGCTGAATTTATGCTACCTTAACTTACAGTGATCACAGGAGTAGAAAAATGATAGAAATAGTGCAAATCTTCTTTGTAGAAATCCATCTCCAAAAAGAAATCTGAAAAGACAAACATAATGCTCTAAAAAATATGAGCTCAAACTCAAAAATCATAAAAAATGCAAGGAAACAAGGAAACTTGAGGGAAAGACAACAGAAACAACAGCACAAACAGATTCAAAATCCGTTTATATCATAACTATCAAACATAGAATATGAAATATTAGTATGTTTTTAAATGATGAAAAATATGAATAAATATAAAAAGATGAAGACAATGACCAGTAAATTTAAGAAAAAAATTAAAATAACTTCTAGCAATGACAAACAATAGTTACTGAGCAGAAGATATTGGCAGTCACCATCAACAAAGAGTTCATATATAGAATACATAGAGAAGTCCTATGAATCATTGAAAAAAAGAAAGACAACTTAAAAATGTAGACAAAAGTCTTGGGCATGCCCTTCATGAAAAAATGAATACAAACAGGCAATAGGCATGTGAAAAGGCACTAGACCTCAGTAATCAGTGAAACACTATTAAAACCCAAATGAGTTACCACTATATACTCAGTGGACTCAAAAAAAATAAATTCATGCTTGGAAAAGTAAGCATTTATTGGAGAGAATATGGAGGCCTAGAATCGCTCAAACACTGCTTGTGGAAACGTAACTTGATAGAACTATGTAGGAAAAAAGTGTTGCTATCTACTAAATAGATGTCTACCAGTTGTTTTACTCATAGTATAGAAAACTATGTATTTCTGAGCCCAGAAGTGATAAATAAGATGTTTAGCACAACATTTTTCCGAACAACCCCATCCTATAAACAACCCGAATGTCAGTCGTAAGTAAAAAAGATAAATTTTCTTTATCATATTCATGCAAAAGAATGTTATAGAGCAATGAAACTTAACAAACTAGAGCTACCTACAATCATACAGATGATTTTTACAAACATAAATTTGAGCTCTTTAAAAAACAGAAATACAAAAGAATATAAACGGAATGACTCCATTTCTATAAAGTTCAAAACCAGGCAAAACTACATTCTCTTCTTTGGAGAGAAATGAAAATAAAACTATAGGAAAAACAAAATAAATACAAATGTAGGAATAAGGCTGCCTCTGGGAAGAAGATAGGCTTCAAGGAGAGTGCACAAGCGACTTTAAAGGTAATGCTAATGTTCTTCTTAAAATGTGTGGTACACACATAGGTATTAATTATTCTTTATGCCTAACTCATATTGTGTAAATGTTACTTTGTTTCTCAGAGGTGACAACGTGCTAGCAGCCCTCGCTTGCTCTCGGCGCCTCCTCAGCCTCAGCGTCCACTCTGGCCACACTTGAGGAGCCCTTCGGCCCACCACTGCACTGTGGGAGCCCCTCTCTGGGCTGGCCAAGGCTGGAGCTGGCTCCCTCTGCTTGCGTGGAGGTGTGCAGGGAGAGGCGCGGGCGGGAACGAGGGTTGTGCGCTCACGGGCCTGCGCGAGTTCTGGGTGTGCATGGGCTCTGTGGGCTCCACACTCAGAGCAGCCATCCGGCACCGCCGGCCCCGGGCAGTGGGGGGCCTAGCACCCAGGACAGCAGCTGCAGAGGGGGCGCTGGGTCTCCCAGCACTGCCGGCCCACCGTGCCATGCTCAAATTCTCGCTGGGCCTCAGCCACCTCCCCATGGGGCAAGGCTTGGGACCTGCAGCCCGCCATGCATGAGCCCCCCTCACGGTGGGCTCCCGCGTGGCCTGAGCCTCCCGACAGGCACCGCCCCTGCCTCCACAGCGCCCAGTCCCATCGACCGCCCAAGAGCTGAGGAGTGCAGTCACACAGCACGGGACTGGTGGGCAGCTCCGCCCGTGGCCTTGGCATGGGATCCACTAGGCGAAACCAGCTGGGCTCCTGAGTCAGGTGGGAACTTGGAGAACTTTTATGTCTAGCTGGAGGACTGTATAGGGAACTTGCAGAACTTTTATGTCTAGCTGGAGGATTGTATATGCACCAATCAGAACTCTGTGTCTAGCTCAGGGTTCACGGGTGCACCAGTCAGCACTCTGTACCTAGCTAATCTGGTGGTGACTTGGAGAACTTTTACGGCTAGTTAGAGGATTGTAAATACACCAATCAGCACTCTGTGTCTAGCTCAGGGATTGTAAATGCACCAATCAGCACCCTGTCAAAATGGACCAATCAGCTCTCTATAAAATGGACCAATCAGCTCCCTGTAAAATGGGCCAATCAGCATGATGTGGGTGGGGTCAGATAAGGGAATAAAAGCAGGCTGCCTGAGCCAGCAGCGGCAACTTGCTGGGGTCCCCTTCCACGCTGTGGAAGCTTTGTTCTTTAGCTCTTTGCAATAAATCTTGCTGCTGCTCACTCTTTGGGTCCGCATTGCCTTTATGAGCTGTAACACTCACTGCAAAGGTCTGCAGTTTCACTCCTGAGGCCAGCAAGACCACCGGGAAGAATGGACAACTCCAGACAGGAAGAACGAACAACTCCAGACACACCACCTTAAGAGCTGTAACACTCACCACGAAGGCCTGCACCTTCACTCCTGAAGCCAGCGAGACCATGAACCCACCAGAGGGCAGAAACTCTGAACACGTCCAAACATCAGAAGGAACAAACTCTGGACACACCATCTTTAAGAACAGTAACACTCACCACGAGGGTCCATGGCTTCACTCCTGAAGTCAGTGAGACCAAGAACCCACCAATTTTGGACACATTTCTACTCAATATTTCATTTAATAAAGAAACTTTGCTGGGTGTGGTGGCTCACACTTGTAATCCCAGCACTTTGGGAGGCCAAGGTGGGTGGATCACCTGAGGTCGGGAGTTTGAGACCAGCCTGACCAACATGGAGAAGCCCCATTTCTACTACAAATACAAAAATTAGCTGGGTGTGGTGGCACATGCCTGTAATCCCAGCTACTCAGGAGGCTGAGGCAAGAGAATCCCTTGAACCAGGGAGGCAGATGTTACAGTAAACAGAGATCGCACCATTGCACTCCAGCCTGGGCAACAAGAGTGCAACTCCATCTCAAAAAAAAGAAGAAAAAAGAAACTTTGATGACTTTTTGAGGTTGAAAAATTGTGACGGAACATACTTCATGTATGATATTCATCACAAATTTGCCAGCATACCACCTTTACGTGGAAAATGACCAAGAAGCATAAGTCAAAAACCCTTGAATTTATTATACAAAGGTGAAGGCAGAATATCTGCTACCTGTAGTAACTTACATCTGACAAAGGATTCAGTATTTCTAGTTCCAAAGATCTGGACAGGTTATTTTCACTTCATAGTTTAAAAGATAATGTCATCTCTGATGTTTTTTCTGTATTACATCCTGAGGAGTTTGGGAGTTTTTAAGAGAGTCTTTAACCAAGGTGATTAAATTGTGCCTCATCACTAGACAATTACAAAATATGGTGTGAACTGCTAAGAATCCTGGGAAACATGATTTAAGGAGTTTGGCCAAAAAGTTTCACTAGTTTCTTGTTGTTTAACTTGGCAATGAGCGTTTACGAAGGCTATCTTGCTGAGACAGCACTAGATGAAGGAATCCTTGAAGTCTCAGTTCACACAGTGTTCTCTGTTTTCTCAAACCCTAGCACAATGCCTGGGATGTGTTTAATAAACACTTGTTGAATAAATAAGTAAATAACGAGTAAATGTAAGACTTCCTTTCTTCCTTTTATCATGTCTATCCAGACATTGTAAAGAAAGCAGAACCTGGAAATACTTTGTCAAAAAAAATTTATTCTTAAAATACATACAGAAAAAAAAGGGACGGCTCCATCTATCTTTACAAGTTTTTTGATATAAATTATTTTTCTGCATAATTTACCATTTTCTGAAGTCCAAGGCTATGAACAAAAAAGCATTATCAATCGATGTCCAGAGTGAAGACAACCTTATAAACTGAGAGACTGACATTCCTTCTGCTATGAACTAATATCTGAACCATAAGGGGTAAATCCTCTAGAACTACACTGCAGTGATTTTTCAACTACATTGCTTTGGGATTCACAAAGTCTCAAAGTGAAGGGAGAAGTTGCTGTCTCTATTGCCACTGCTGAAATGAAACAACCCTCTAGCATAATACAAAGATGTTATCTGTTTTATTGAGAGAATTCACACACTAAAAAATTCATCCATTTAAAGTGTATGAATCAGTGGTTTTTGCATATATACAGAGTTGGGCCACCATAACCACAATCTAAATTTAGAATATTATTTTTATTTTAAGATTAATCCGTTTTGTATCTTCTATCAGTAATTCTTTTTCTTATTATGGCTACATAATTTTTTCATCATATAGATACACCCTGTTTTGTTTATCTACTCATAAAATGCTGGACAATTTGGTTGATTTCACTTTGTAGCTACTATGAATAATATTAAAAACATTTTTATATTAGTTTCTTTGTAGACATATTTTTTCCTTTCTCTTGAGAATGTACCTAGGAGTAGAATTGCTAGATCATAGGTTAAGTCTACGTTTAACAGTTTCAAGAACTGACAGGCTGTTTTCCATTTCCAACAGCAATGAAGAGGGTTCCAATTTCTCCATATGTCTGCTAACACTTGTTATTTTTTTGCTTTTTTGGTTATAATCTCCTGGTGAATATAAAGTGGCATCTCAAGGTTTTGATTTGCATTTTCCTAATGATTAATGATGTTGATCACCTTATCATGTGCTTATAAGCCATTTGTATTTTTGGTGAAAAATAGCTATTTGTATTATTTACCACGTTTTTAACCGGATTGTCTTTTCACCATTGAGTTACAGTTATTGGTATATTCTGCATACAAGTCTCTTATCAGATATATGTTTGCAAATATATTCTCCCATTCTGTGGGTCTTCTTTTCACTTTCTTGATTATATACTTGTAGCCCAAAATGTTTAATTGGAGGTAGGAAATTTAAATATTTTTCCTCTGTTACTTGTGCTTTTGGTGTCATATCTTGAAAAACCATTGCTTAACCCAAGATCATAAAAATTTACTCCTATGTTTTCATTGAGAAGTTTTATAGGTTTAGCCCTTCTATTTAAGACTCTGAGCCACTGAAGTTAATTTTTTCTATGGCATGAGGTAGAGATCCAACTTTATTCTTTTGCATACAGATATTCAGTTGTCTGACAGTATTTCTTAGATAGATAATTCTTTCTCCATTGAATTGTTTTGAAATCAGGGAGTGTGAGTCCTCTAGTAGCTTTTCCTTCTCAAGATTTTTTGGCTACTCTGGGCGTCTTGCATACCATATGAATTTTAGGATCAACTTGGCAATATCTTCAAAAAAAGACAGCCAATATTTTGATAGAGATTACATTCAATGTGTAGGTCAATTTTGGGATTATTTACCATGTTGACAACATTACGTGTACCAACTCATGAACAAGGGATATCTTTCCATTTATTCAGATCTTTTAAAATTTATTCCAACGTTTTGTAGTTTTTGTATATGTCCTGCCATTATATTGTTAAATTTTTCCCAAGTATTTTATTATTTTTGATGCTATTATAAATGGAATTGGTTACTTAATTTTTTCAGATTCTTTGTCAATAGTATGTGAAAATAAAATTAATTTTATTAATTTTATTGATATTATATTCTGCAACTTTATTGAACTTGTTAATTAGTTTGACAGTTTCTTAGTGGGTTCCCCAGGATTTTCTACATACAAAATCATGTCATTTGTAAACAGAAATAGTTTTACTTGTCTTTTCCAATATAGATGCCTTTTATTTCCTTTGTTGCCAAACGTCCTGGCTAGAACCTACAGTACAATATTGAATAGAGGTGATGAGCACAAGTGTTTTTGTCTCCTTCCTTATCCTAGTGGGGAAGACCTTTAGGCTTTCAACATTATGTATGATGTTAACTGTAGGTTTTCCCAGATGTCCTTTATCAGATGCTTTCTATATTTAGTTTATTGTTTTTAATAAAGAAAGGATACTGTTTTATCAACTGTTCTTTTTTATATATTGAGATGATCATGTACATTTCATCTTTTATTCTGTTTATGTGGTGATTTTCTTATGTTAAACCAACCTTGAATTCCTGGACTAAATCCTACTTGGTCTTAGTATACAATCCTTTTAAATTTCCATTTAGGCTCTTATGCACCCCAGCTGAAATTCAGCCACAAGCAGAATGAAATTGCCAAGGGACTGCTACTTTTTTCAGTAATGCCGTGGAGGTAGGACATTTTTACTAAGCTGAGGTTTCAGTCAGATCAAATGGCTATAGTATCCAGGAACAGAGATTTTCTCTAAAGTTGCATATTTTGGACAAAATATCTACTGTGCTTTGGAGCAAGAACATTTAACGGAACTCCAAAAATTGTCAGTCCTCCGTGGTTTCAAGAGTACCAGCAACTACCATGCCACTAAGCTGGGAAAGGGGATAAGAACAGTGTCAAGTTAAAACATGAAAGACCCTACTTGGTTTTTTTTTTATTCGATATTCAGTGCATTGTTTTCCTTTTCAGTTTGTTCTGTGCCTTTGGTTAATTTCTAGAGTTCTGAAATGGTTGGCTTTAGTTTTGCTAGTATTTTCTTTGTTTTTAAGGGAAAGCAAGTTCAACAAGGTCCACACTCCACCAACTTGGAAGATGATGTCCACCCATATACTGTTGCCTGACTTCAGAGGATAGTGTATGTACAACAGAAGATGATAGTTGTTTTGTTTCCTTGTAGTGGCTTTGCATAATTTGTTATAGAAATTCAAAGTAGATGTAGACAGGGCCATTTTTTATTAATTCAGTCAACAAATATTTATAAAATGTCTACTAAATACCAATGAATAAGACCATATATACACCCTTAACAAGGGTAAAGTCTGGAAAGAGGAGAGAAACTAGCTTTTGTTGAGCGTATACAATTTGCCACTACTATGCTAGATATATTACTATCTTAGACAGCAGGAAAAGAGAAGATAAGTAGAATCTTCATCTAAAAGTCAAAACTTTAGGTTGAGTCAGGAAGAATGAGTAGGAAATTAGCAACTAGACCTAGTGCAGAGAATATTTCTAGGTAGAGAGAACACTGACTTCAGATAATGAAAGATTATATTTCAGTAAGGATTATTATTGAAGGTCTGATAATTCCTGCCTATTTAATGTATCTCAACCCAACAAAATTTGGAGTAAATTTCAAAAAAAAAAAAAAGTAACAAATCTATACTTAACCAAGATTTTAACACTATACAAAAAAACAGATAACTAAACAAAGATAAAACAAAAATAACTTTGTCATTATTACATAAACCTAAAAGTTTTACAACAATTAGGAGATGATTGGTTCTATTAGTTGTGCTGTATTGCTGTATTGTCATAGTCAACTTCAGGGTCTGTAGGTGTAAGTTCCTGTTTATTTCTCCCAAGTCAAAAACTAAATTAAAGTAGATTAAACTCCTTACAAAATTATTAGATCCAATTTTGTTTGAAAAATAATGTGGGAGGCATAAAAATAAGAAAATCAGCTTGGTTTTGACCTGCCATCACGCACAGTCAGAGCTGCTCTGATTAATGAAGACATTACCCGATTGGAAGAGCAGGTGAAAGGAGCTCTTGACCTCACAGAGCTGGAACAAGTTCATATGGGAGTTGAAAAGAAGATTTTAAAATATGAAATGTATCTTTGCCATCAGCTCTCATGGCGTGGTATGCACCTCCAGAAAGAAAAATGGATCCTGTAAAGTGGAATTTGGACCAAAGCTGCCTTTGGTAAAAACAAATTTAGAAGACGTCTTTCACAAGACTTGAAATTCATTTTGCAGTATTTTCAAGTGCTACCAGTGCTACCACCCTCTCACTTCAAATGCATGAAACCAATTCCAAATAAAAAGGGTTTTGAGGCATGCCAGTGGCTGGTAGTAAACAATGCTATATTGTAATTATATATAAGACAAATAATAACTTAGCTGGGGGAGGAGTCCAAAGACGAATTACCTACTGTGCCAGTTGAATTGTTTCTGTGGTAAGTAACAAAAGCTATAACAATATGGGTCTTAGAGGATAAGGGCATTTACTACATCACTGAACAAGAATCTGGAAAGAGGCTGGTCCAGAGTTGGTTAATTTGGGGCTGAATAACATAATCAAGGGCTTGAAGTATTCTCTGTTTGTACTTAGTCATTCTCAGAGTGTTGCTTTCATTAGAAAATTTGTTTCATCATGATCACAAGATGACTGCCATTGCTCTAAGAATCAATCCAATGAATCACCAGGTCCAAAGTCTGGTAGGTCAGCTACTTTACAAGTCTCTAACAGAGGGAGAAGCCCGTAGCCACTGTATGTGACCACACAGGCTGTATACCTCACAACTCCAGAGGAGCAGTCACACAACCCACAATGAGTATGGCAACCTACAGAGATGACCAAACACAGCAGTCCTAAGATATCCTTTTCAAGAATCCACCAGAATAAATCTCCCCAGGATTGGAGACTGGGTCCTGTGTTTATGCCTTGCTTGCTGATGAGCCTGGGAAACCAAGTTTCTTGCATGTTCAGTCTCTCTTGTGGAAGGCAGGGTCAGCCAAGCACACTCTGCCAGGAAATAAGGGAGAAAGAAAATGCTGCTGGCCAGTAGTCTATGCATCTGCCTTTCACTTGCCTGTGGTTTAGTCCTAATATGACCACTCATTGGTCATGGAAAATACCCATGCTTCCAATTATCCCTATTGAAATATAATCTTTCATTCTTTTCCTTTAGTTTCATTATTAGTGAATTCAAATTAAAAGTGTTGAACACTTAATCAGAATGAAAATATATATAAGCAATTTAGTAAGATATAGCAAAAGCCACAAAAAATATACATGGCTTTTGACCTGTAATACTACCTCAGAAAAATCAATCCAATACTTTAATATATGTGATCCAATTTTATATATATACACACGCACACACGTGTGTGTGTATTAGTCCATTCTCATGCTGCTATGAAAAAATACCCAAGACTGGGTAATTTATAAACCAAAGAGGGTTAACTGAATCACAGTTCTGCATGGAGGGGGAGACCACATGAAAATTACAGTCTTGGCAGAAGGGGAAGTAAACACGTCCTTCTCTTCTTCACATGGCAGCAGGAGAGAGAAATGCTAAGCAAAGGTGGAAAAGTGCCTTATAAAACCATCAGATCTCATGAGAATTTACTCACTATCATGAGAACTGTATGGGGGTAACCACTCCCTTGACTCAATTACTTCCCCTCCCACAACATGTGGGGATTATGGTAACTACTATTCAAGATGAAATTTGGGTGGGGACACAGCCAAACCATATCAATATGCAAGAAAATGTTAATAACGAATTTAAGTGTTGAACACTAAATAAGCACCTTTGAGGACACTTGGATCGTATATAGAAGTAATTTTGTTATTTTGATATTATCAAATAACTCAATGCACTCTTTAGAATTATCAGATAATACATATTTGTTGAGCGGCAACAAGGTAGAAAATAGGAGTGAACAAATATAGACCCTACCCTGATGAGATTGGCAACTTATTAGGCAGGCACAACTTTCATGGTGTGATCTCAATTTAGAACAAATTACCAAAGTCTGGCCTAAAAAACTGAAGGACTCGTTTTAGAGAGACAGAGATTAAAGCTGAATATTGAGAATAAAAAAGAAACTCAGTCAAAGGCCTTGGAGATAGGAACTAATATCAAATTTCAGCAACAACATCTTACTCTTCTATAATGCTGTAGTTTATGAAATGCATCTCCCTAGTAAAGGAGACCTTGTAATCTCCATTTTATAAGAAATGACAGTTCAGAAGAGTTAAGTAACTTACCTAGTTTCTATACAACCAGTAAATAGATAAAAATTAGACTCAAACACGTATCTCAAGGAAGGAGTTCAAGACCAGAAACCAGGAAATAAGGTGACATACATAAGCTCCAATGCAAACAATCTTTTTTTTTTGGTAGCCACATATTTTATTTCCTTGATTTAATTATCAGTCTTTTAGGGGGAAAAAAGGTCCTTGACTTAACTCTGACTTTTGACAACTAAACACATAAAAACATAATTAACAATAAAAGGTCACAGTAGGTGCCATAAGATTGGAACACCTGGGTGTTCAAGGCAAGATCTGTTTCTTCTAATCTTATTTGTTCTTAATGCTGTCATTAACAGGAGTTTAGGATTTATTATTTTCCTTTCAAAGAACAGAACTCTGATGTATGTACTGACTTGTCTCAACTCAAGTCATCTAGCAGTTGGAAAAATAGAACCCGCTGCATTCCAATCCAGAACCATTTTTTCATAATACAAGATTTTGCCATATTAGTAAGTCATCCTAAGGGCTATCTTCCCTTGATGTAGAGGTCATATTTTACAAGAGAAAAACATGTTTGGGGTTTCTGAATCACAGCTTTTGCTCCAGGCAGATCTAACCAACCAGTTCCTTGGAAGCATCTGTTATTTTTCTTTTACATGGTGAAATACTACATCCTGGGTTGAAGTACAGCACATGTTGGATTAAAAAAAAAATGAAAGACAATTACCATATATTTTGTAAACATCTACAATAATATTGAATTATTTGGGGCTAAATAAATGCTGTTATACTATTAAACCTGAGGATATCTGCATTTGGGTGGAAGTTGGAGACAGAAATACATAGCAATTGGTCACTTTAATTTTCACAAATTGGTTTTCAGTTTTTCTAACATAATAATTCCAATGCTTGCTTATTTTTTCTTTACAGGATATCTGAAAATAACATAATTTGTTCTATAATTTCAAGTCGTTTTCTTTTTTAAAACCATAATTCTGTGTAGTATCTAGGGCACGGTGGCTCACGCCTGTAATCCCAGCACTTTGGTAGGCCAAGGTGGGTGGATCACGAGGTCAGGAGTTCGAGACCAGCCTGGTCAGTATGGTGAAACCCCATCTCTACTAAAAATACAAAAATTAGGTGGGTGTGGTGGCAGGCACCTGTAGTCCCAGGTACTCGGGAGGCTGAGGCAGAAGAATCGCTTGAACCTGGGAGGCAGAAGTTACCGTGAGCCGAGACCGCACCACTGCACTCCAGCCTGGGCGACACAGCAAGACTCTGTCTCAAAAAAAAAAAAATTAGAGGCTGTGTTTTTCCTAATATGTCATTAAACCACCTTTCAATTGTTACTCTTAAGTCAAAAGTACTCCTAAATGTCAATTCATAAAAATTTGACAATTCACTCCATTATTCAGATTGTTCTTAAAGTGATCAACAGTGGTCTCTGTGAAACAACACACATTTCTCTCATTAAAAAAACTAGTTTAATAATCTCAGACACTAATTTTTTACAGAAAATGTTTTCATTTCTGCTGCTATGTAATTTCAACCACAGCCACTCCCAAGTATTTAAACTCAAAGGACATGCTGAAATGAACTGTATTAATTAAAGTACATTCTCAACCCTATCTACTCCTCCCCTAGATTACTAATTTGGTCCTACTTCCAAGGACAGAGCAAGCGGTAATTGGTAGCTTTTCCAGAACTTAATGAGCACATAAACTTAACCATGACAACCATTCCCACTTCATAAAATATAATTTTTATGACTGCCATTCAAGTTTGCCCAGCCCTCAGCGTGGTTTCCAGATTTACTTAACAGAGGATGATAACAATCACGCCGAGTTATAGCCTACCAAATATTAAGCCGATAATCCATGCTTTATCCTTAGGAGACATTAAAACCATGGCTCTATGTATAGATTTCTGGCATGGACTACATGGCATAGGATCCTCAACTCATCTAAAAGAGCATGAATTTCAATTCGGGGTTTGTTTTGTCTTTTGTTTGTGTTGTTTGTTCTAAGCAAGAGAGAGATGTAAATGAGATGAGCTGCTGACCATTGTGTTAGAGTATTGGTGAGGATCTGCAATCCACAGGCAGTACAAAGGGTTAGTAGACCTTTCAGCAACAGGAAATCAGAGGAGAAAATTGGAGCAAATGAGCCCAACAAGCATGTTAGTTTATTTCATCTTTCAGGGAAGAACTTTTAGAGGTACCTTTCTGCTAATTTATGCTCTAAAGCTGGCATTCCCATTTCTCTTCCCACCTGCCCCGTTCTAAACAAGTAATCTATCATTTTAAACATAATGCTGTCTTGAAAAAAATTAAGGAAGTCCCCAATATCTTAAAATAACTCTAACAGTGACAATTGTCTGATTTTGAAAGGCCTTACTGTACATTATTCTGTGTCACTTAATAGTTACATTGATGTGTTGGTAACAAGGCTTTTCAGAGATACAATGGCTTTTTCAAAAATCTCCTCATTTCTCTGAGCCACCATCTCTGAGAGGATGTACATTTCTCGATGCCTTTTCCTCATGCCCCATTAAGAAATGAATGGCTTCTGTGGATCCCACTCAGTTTAGAATTCAACTTTCTCTTGTTTTTATTTTTGTAATTTTTTGTTTTCATTTTTTGGCTTAAAACAATGGAAATTTATTGTCATAGTTGAGGAGGTCAGAAGTCTGAAATCAAGGTATCCATAGGGTTGGCTCCTACTTTGGGGCTCAGAGGGAGAGTCTGCTCAATGCCTCTGGCCTAGGTATGGTGGTTGCCAGCAATCCTTGGTGTATTTTGGCTTGAGGCAGCATAATTCCAATCTGCCTCCACTGTCCCTACAGCATTCTTCTGTGGGTCTCTATCTCTGTGGAACTCACCTTTCAATGGCAATGCAAGATTTATTTGGTTTCTACCTGAATACGAGATTTCAGAACTTACTGATGATGTATTCACATGTAGAAGACCTAGTAGAAAGGAGAAGTTCTGGAAATTTGACCAAGAATGACCACAGATCCTGCTTTTAACCATGCTGGTTCCATGGGTACTCAGATCTAAATCTTCAATGTCTTAATAAATGAATATTTCATATATATCTACCAATTGAGTCCTATGAATAGACATATAGAAATTAAAGTCAGATATCTCAAAGTTAAGTTTGTTTTAACTTTGACCACTGACCTTCCTTTCTATACTGATAACCAGAGTAATATTTTCAAATGAGAGATAATTTAAAATGCCAAGGAAAACAAAAAGCTGTATAAGAAATTAATGGTCTACATATAAAGCAAACTAAAATGTATGATTTTTTTAGCAGGGATTGCAGTATTTTTTTTAAAAGGACATAGAGAATCCATTTGTCCTTGATACTAGCAACATGTCCTCTTGAGTGGCACGGGTTAGTGTTTATAGATTACATTTTCTTAAAAGCCCAAACATACTAGATTTTGAAGTAAACAACACTTATATAATTATAATATTGTAAAACCTGCTTATTGAATTTTCATTTTTAGAATCAATCTGTACGATAAAGCATAGCAAACTTAATAATAATCATATTTGAAAAAAACTACACACACCTACACCGCTAATGCCATACATGAAAATAAACTCCAGGAAAGGACAGAGTATTTGAGATTTAAAGGATATTATTTGTAAAATTAAACACAAATGGTAGGCTGATACCAACCATGGTTAGAAATTCCCTAAATCAAGAAAACTGATAATTGACTAGAAAAGATGGGCAAAGTTTATGAAAGAATAATATACCAAAGAAATTAAAAAAGAGAAAGATTCTCAAACTCATTGGTAATCATGGAAAGGCAAATTAAGGCAACAATAATACATCATTTCTGTCCTATTAGATCAACAAAAATTAAAGTGACTAATAAAATCTCATTTACTATCAGTAGGCATGCAAATTGATAATTTCTTCTCAAAACAATATGGCATTACCTACCACAACTTAAAATGGTCATATCCTTGACCCTTTATTTCTGCATGTGGTAATCTGTTCCTTAATATTCCTCAACCCAGTAACAAAGATGCAAATAAAATATTGTCACTGAATATTCTGTTAACAGGAAAAATTAGAAACAACTATCTTTTAACAGCTGAGTGCCTATACTATGGCACATTTATTTATAAGCATTAACTGGAAGAAATATTTCTGATATATTCCCTGAACAAAAACAAGTATCAGTGCAATGTATATGGCTGTATGTTTTTATCTAAAAAAAAAAAAAAAAAAAAAAAAAAACAAAAAACAGTGAACTGGCTTGGCACACTGACTCATGCCTGTAATCCCAGCACTTTGGGAGGCTGAGGAGGATCACTTGAGACCAGAAGTTCAAGACCAGCCCAGGCACCATGGCAAGACCCTATCACTACAAAGAAATTGTTTTAATTAGCCTTATATGGTAGTGCATGCTTATAGTCCCAGCTACTCAAGGCTGAAACAGGAAGATCACTTGAGCCCAGGAGTTCAGGGCTTCAGTGAACTATGATCATGCCATTGCACTCTAGCTTGGGCAACAGAGCAAAACCCTAATGCAAAAAAAAGTGAATGAACATCTGTGTGTATTTTCTAACATGGAAATTGTTGCAAGCACTATTAATCAGTAAAAAGTGTAAGCCATGAAGAATTTTTTCCTTTTAAAGATATATAAAAGTTCTAGGTCCTTAAGGAAGACAGAAGGAAGAATCATAATTTTTAACAAGAATGTATCAATTATTTTCTGTGAATTATTTTTTGCATAATAAGTAAAAGACAAAAGGAATCTATTATATATCAATATAGACTGGCAATGCGTCCGGAATTGTGGGTTCTTGGTTTCACTGACTTCAAGAATGAGGCCGCGGACCCTCGCGGTGAGTGTTACAGCTCTTGAGGTGGCGCATCTGGGGTTGTTCGTTCCTTCTGATGTTTGGATGTGTTCGGAGTTTCTTCCTTCTGGTGGGTTCGTGGTCTCGCTGGCTCGGGAGTGAAGCTGCAGACCTTCGCTGTGAGTGTTACAGCTCATAAAAGCAGTGTGGACCCAAAGAGTGAGCAGTAGCAAGATTTATTGCAAAGAGTGAAAGAACAAAGCTTCCACAGTGTGGAAGGGGACCCCAGCTGGTTGCCACTGCTGGCTCCAGCAGCCTGCTTTTATTCTCTTATCTGGCCCACCCACATCCTGCTGATTGGTAGAGCCGAGTGGTCTGTTTTGACAGGGCGCTGATTGGTGCGTTTACAATCCCTGAGCTAGACACAAAGGTTCTCCACGTCCCCACCAGATTAGCTAGATACAGAGTGTCGACACAAAGATTCTCCAAGGCCCCACCAGAGTAGCTAGATACAGAGTGTCGATTGGTGCACTCACAAACCCTGAGCTAGACACAGTGCTGATTGGTGTGTTTACAAACCTTGAGCTAGATACAGAGTGCCGATTGGTGCGTTCACAAACCCTGAGCTAGGCACAGGGTGCTGATTGGTGTGTTCACAAACCTTGAGCTAGATACAGAGTGCCGACTGGTGTATTTACAGTCCCTGAGCTAGACATAAAGGTTCTCCAAGGCCCCACCAGAGTAGCTAGATACAGAGTGTCCATTGGTGCACTCACAGACCCTGAGCTAAACACAGGGTGCTGATTGGTGTGTTTACAAACCTTATACAGAGTGCCGACTGGTGTATTTACAATCCCTGAGCTAGACATAAAGGTTCTCCAAGACCCCACCAGACTCAGGAGCCCAGCTGGCTTCATCCAGTGGATCCCGCACCGGGGCTGCAGGTGGAGCTGCCTGCCAGTCCCGCGCCATGTGCCCTCACTCCTCAGCCCTTGGGTGATTGATGGGACTGGGCGCCATGGAGCAAGGGGCGGCGCTCATCGGGGAGGCTCAGGCTGCACAGGAGCCCATGGAGGGGGTGGGAGGCTCAGGCATGGCAGGCTGCAGGTCCTGAGCCCTGCCCCGCGGGAAGGCACCTAAGGCCTGGTGAGAAATTGAGCGCAGCGCGGGTGGGCTGGCACTGCTGGGGGACCCAGTACACCCTCCGCAGCCACTGGCCCAGGTACTAAGCCCCTCATTGCCCAGAGCTGACAGGGCCAGCCGGCTGCTCCAAGTGTGGGGCCCGCCAAGCCCATGCCCACCTGGAACTCCACCTGGCCTGCAAGCGCCGCCCCACAGCCCCGGTTCCCGCTGGCGCCTCTCCCTCCACACCTCCCTGCAAGCTGAGGGAGCTGGCTCTGGCCTTGGCCAGCCCATAAAGGGGCTCCCACAGTGCAGCGGTGGGCTAAAGGGCTCCTCAAGTGCCACCGAAGTGGGAGCCCAGGCAGAGGAGGCGCCAAGAGCAAGCGAGGGCTGTGAGGACTGCCAGCACGCAATAAAGCCATCCTAAAAAATAAGTAAAATGAACCAAGGACATGGGTGAAGGAGGAAATAACCAGTGTGAACCACAGGGCCCCGCCTCTCCATTTCCATGCCAGCACTACTTAGCTGGGTTAAGGGTTGCCATCCTGCTGTTTCCAACATTCTAGGTTGAAAGTTTAAAATGTAAAGAATCAAATATTGCAGAAGTCAATTTCTCCTACTTAAATTCATCAAAAGAAATGGTTATCCCTTTGAATTTGTCACTCTTCTTTATAAAATTTGATTCACTTGGCAATAAAATCCTGAACCAAGGGAACACTAAAATGAAGCAGAATGTATCATTTAATGAGAAAATAGAGGTGAGAATCCTGCCTCAATTCAAGAATACCAACTATTAACCAATAAGGAGATGATACTGAAACACTAAATTACCAGGAGAAAATACTACAGTAAAAAGTACAGTAGCCAAAATAGTACAGTTGTCAAATGGTTAAAGTAAAAGGGTATACAATTTTATTAATTAATTGTTGAGCTTGGACTAGACTTTTTTGAATACTTTGTCCATATTCATTTGATAAAGAACAGGCTAATGATATCCTGTTAGAGTAGAGTGGGGCACACATCTAATCAGAATAATAATTCTGTGATTGTGATTTTCCAAAGTTTCATATAGCCCGGGATATATCAAGGAATTATAAACAAATGAGGAAACCTTTAATTGACAGTTTTTAAAACAATGTCCAACTATGTCTTACCTGCAAAATGTCTAGGAACTGATGACTTAAAGAATTATATCTCATAAGTGTATAATTAATGAGTCCTGCCGCAGCCACAGAGGCCAGATGACCGAAAACTCAGAAAATTCACAGTTTTTACTTTCTTTAGGATGGCTAACTTGATTTCTACTCAAGTTATGGCCAGGGAGAAAGTTTTTTCTGCATTTGATTTAAGTTTAGCCTAATAAAAATGGCGTTTTATCCAGATTTAGACACAGAATATATCATAGAGATGAAAGTTATTGTCTTGAAGACCATCTGAACAACTTTCCTGCATTAAGAAAAGTAAAGAGCTTTCATTCCCACTTTACAGAAAAGAAACTTGAATTTAAAGAAGAGATTACATGAATACAGTAGACTGACAACGTGATCTTCCTATAAGACCACTGATACTTCCAGCCTACTATGTTATGTATTCTTTTTCCACATTCATTCTGTGGTACCAGTGTGCATTGGCTGTACTATTTTTAGTTCTGGACAGAATTAATGGAATGTGTTAATAACAAGGAAGTGCGTAAGGACAGGGCTGTAGTGCAATCTATTTAAATTAGTTAAGACAATCAGAATTTTCACTTTCCAGCCTTCCTTTCTAGTCTTCTCAAACCCCTGTACCTATAATTCACATAATTCATTCTAAGCATTTAGCTTTTGGGTATATTTCTCTTTTATCTTGGAATTTCATTTAAGAGAAATCTATAAACAATTAGAAGGAGACTACTTATTATAAAGACTAACATTTACTTTCTTTTCATCTGGTAGTGTGATGTATTTCTTCCTCTCCCTTTTAACTTTCTACTTTTGTTCTTATAAAGAATCTGCTTGCCTGGATACTTTGACTTTATACTGCCCTATGAGAAAGGGCTTGTTTCTGTTGATAAGAGGATATATACAGAAATCTTAGAGCATGTTTTGTTTTTTCCATTATTCTTTTCAAATTTCTTATGTTTTGTTTCTTTTTTTAAAAAAAAAAAAAAGGCCAGGCGTGGTGCCTCACACCTATAATCCTAGCACTTTGGGAGGCTGAGGCAGGCAGATCACGAGGTCAGGAGTTCAAGACCAGCCTGGCCAGCATTGTGAAACCCCATCTCTACTAAAAATACAAAAATTAGCCAGGCATGGTGGCAGGTGCCTGTAATCCCAGCTACTTGGGAGGCTGAGGCAGGAGAATTGCTTGAACCCAGGAGGCAGAGGTTTCAGTGAGCCAAGATCACGCCATTGCATTCCAGCTTGGGTGACAAAGTGAGACTCTGTATCAAAAAAAAAAAAAAAATTCTGGATAATTCCACATTGTTTAAATGCATAAAACTCTGAAGAAATTCAAAGGTGAAAAACAGATCCTACTTCATGTCAGATCAATAAGAAACCATCTAGCTTTGGACTATAAAAAAGCACCTTGGGTTACCTCTTCTATCCTTTTCTTATAACAGCCTTCTTTACTTTTACTGCTTCATCTGACCGTATTACAGAAGTGACTTTAATCTGTGGCTTTGATTAAACAACAAGGGCAGCCAGAAGCAATGATATAAGAGACTGAAACTGCTGCAATATTGAGCACATTTATTGTGTGCTGAAATAGATCAGCATAGTGCAGATAAAGCTTAGGAGACATGTCCATCTCCACTACAGAATTGAATTTAATGAAACTTGCTTGCTCTTGAGTGATATTTACTTTTGCTTTGACAGCTGAAATCCTGTCAGAAATACTGTTTCTCTGGGATAATGTTGTGGTGATCATTATCTAGCCATTGGAAATCTTCGGTTGCACAAAGAGTTTGTTGAAATGGGATCTAAACTTCATGTTCTTCAAATCACTAAAAGGTAAAGAAAAAAGGATAGCTAACAAATAGTAATAAAGAATATTATTGGTTGGGCACGGTGGCTCACATCTGTAATCCCGGCACTTTGGGAGGCCAAGGTAGGAGGATTATTTGAGGCCAGGATTTCAAGACCAGCCTGGAACAACATAGTAAGACCCTGTTTCTACAGAAAATAAAAAGAATATTATGTGGTAGGAAGGCAGCAACAGGAGTAAGTGATCCTGCTTTAGAGTGTGTGAGTTGAGATGGGAAAGGGAAAAAAGAGTATTATCTGATATTTATATTCCATCATTAATTTTTCAGTACATTTCTATATCTATTGTCCTTACCACAATCACAAGATATGAGTAGATTAAGTATGACTATATATAATTCACAGAGTAGTCTAAGGGCACATGGATGGTGAAAGAAGTGGTACAAAAACCCATCTCTAACTCCTAATTTTTTATTCTCCTTGCTTATTTTTTGTTGTTGTTGTTCCCATGTATTTATTCCTATTTTGGTTCCCAAATTCTTTTTTGTCTTCTCTTGGATCCTATATTGCTATTTCCTGTTTTGGTTCTCATATTCCTGTGGCCCAGTTCATACCATTTAGGGTTAAAGTACCTAATTCAATGCTTGAATTGAAAGCACTCAGTAAATACAAATGAGAGTTAATTGAATTATTTATACAATCAGCAAGATTCACTCACTTTTGCTTTTTGTCTGTTACGTTTCCACAAGAATATCTCTAACTATTCCTTATTTCTGTCTGTTGTAGGTCTTTCATCTGAATCAGCAAGAAGATATATGCCTTTTTACAGAATACTCTGCACAGAGAAAATCCCAATCCTTCCTTCAAATACCATCTTTCAAAACATTTCTGAGAATGTCATCTCTTGTCCTTAGGCAATGGGAGTGCACTAAAATACACTCTTGATTTGTCCAAATAGCCTGGGGTAAGAATTTCCATAACAGACTCTCCACTGAATGTAGACAAACTTTTCCCCAAAGAGGACTCCAATTTTATCTGCCTTGGGAAATAGAAACTAAAGAGAGAAAGAGAAGGAAGATTTTTAAAACATTCTCCGGATTCAGGAATTTAAGTGAAAGAAAGATGGTCTTGTCTACTCCAAGTCCCATTCAAACAAGTGGATTTCCACTTGGAATGGTTGTCTCTTTAAACAAAGGTGTTATTTTAATGAACATGAAAGGAAGCATTTTACTTCCTCTTAAACCTGGAACTGAAAACATTTTGTTGAGGAGAGCAGAAGAGGTAACATGTCACTGAAACTGAAATATAAGCATACGTACATAGAAATTGGGAATTACATTGCAATTGAGTTTATTATCTTCTTTGATTTAGTATTTACTGACTTTTTTAAAGGAATCCGAATACTCTTCAGACATCAGACGCTTAGAGAAACAGTCCTCACATTGCATCAAAACCTGCCAGATTTTAAAGATTAAGCCTTTTGGACCATTTAAAGTGGTAGGGGTGAGTGGCTGCAAATCCTCATCTCTACTTTAACATACTTTAATATTTCAGTTACTTTAAACCATACCTTTGCTAATTCCAATCAAGTTACATTGAACCACTGTAGCCACTACGTTGACCATGGCATCAAAAACAAGAAGTAATTCTAGCTTTTTAAATAATATCTTCTAGTCTATGCTCTTACTAAGTTTACAGTTCATTCCAATACTTTTTCTTTTAGCATTGGCAGAAAGCTCTCACAGGCTTTTCCCTCTTATCACCCTCAGTTTTCCCTCTACTCTTTACACATTCTTATTGAAATATTTTAGTTGCCAAGAGTATCCCCATTAGTGAAGACCTTAATAAAATTAATTATAACTGGTAACTTGAATAAAAGCCTTTTTTTAGAAAAAAAAAAGGTAACATTTTCTATTTTACGCTGAATTTAAAGAAATCTGCTTCTGTAACAGTATTTCAGGTTTCTGGCAGCTCATCCTCCAGTTACATTTAAAATGTAAAGGAATAAATATTCATCTTTAATGAGATAGCATGAAAGCACTTCTGTGTAATCAAAAAGGAATTCATTTGTAAATCTGAAACTTTTTTGACAGAAAGAAAAAAACTAACAAAGAAGCTTTGACCTGTAAAGAAACATTCAATCTTTTAGAACTATTTTCTAAAAATGCACATACTGCATTCAATGTAGAGCTCAAACATGCCCCAAGCACAGAACTGAGAATACTAATCTAACCTGAAACTACGGAGTTTAAGGAAGAAGTTTTACATTTTCTGCTAGAAAATTCAGTCTGGGGATCAAGAGGACCAGGTTTTTATCCCTACCCTGCTACAAATCTCTGACTTTGGGCAAGTCACTTCACTGGCTTGAAGGGTGGTAGACATTCTGTTATATTAGGCTGCTTCCAGCCCTATCATTCTAATATTCATAAATTATAATGGATGTCCAATTGTCTTTGGTTCTCCTAATACATCTACCCAGGTCAGGTAAGTAATGTTTTGCTGAAAGGCAGTCAATCCATGAAAAGTATCTAGAGCTTTAAAGTAGAAGAGACATATTTAGTACTTTATGGTTCATTTTTTGAGTTTTTACCAAATTGGTCAATTTATTTATTCAACATGCATTACTCCAGGTAATCTGCTGAGGGTACAAAGTTGAATAAAACCCAGTTCCTGCTCTTGACAGTTTCATGGTCTACTGTAAGGGAAATAAGAGTGAAAACACATCATAGCAACAATGTGATAAGTGCTATAACCAAGGTATGAACCAGGAACAAAGATAAAATTCTTTTTGTGCCCAAAGATGACATGATTACATACGATTAAAAGTGTGCTTTTTAGATATAAAATCATGTCATCTGCCAACAGGGATAGTTTGACTTCCTCTCTTCCTATATGCATGCCTTTTATTTCTTTCTCTTGCCTGACTGCTCTGCCCAGGACTCCCAATACTACATTAAATAGGAGTGCTAAGAGAGGACATCCTCGTCTTAGACCAGTTTTCAGAAGAATGCTTCCAGCTTTTGCCCATTCAGTATGATGTTGACTGTGGGTTTGCCATACATAGCTCTTATTATTTTGAGGTGTATTCCATCAATACCTAGTTCACTGAGAATTTTTAACATGAAGGGGTGAATTTTATCTAGAAAACCCCACAGTCTCAGCCCCAAATCTCCTTAAGCTGATAAACACCTTTAGCAAATAATCGGGATATAAAATCAATGTACAAAAATCACTAGCATTCCTATACACCAGCAACAGCCAAACTGACAGCCAAATCAAGAACACAGTCCCATTCACAATTGCCACAAGAAGAATAAAATACCTAGGAATACAGCTAACCAGAGAGGAGAAAGATCTCTGCAAGGAGAACTACAAAACATTGCTCAAAGAAATCATAGATGACACAAACAAATGGAAAAACATTCTATGCTCATAGATAGGAAGAATCAATATCATTAAGATGGCCATAATCCCCAAAGCAATTTATAGATTGGGTAAAAAAGGGCAAAGGACATGAACAGACATCTTTCAAAATAAGACATATATGCAACCAACAAGCATATGAAAAAAAGCTCAACATCACTGATCATTAAAGAAATGCAAATCAAAACCACAATGAGATACCATCTCACACAATGCTATGCCTATCAAACTACCTATGACATTCTTCAGAGAACTAGAAAAAAAAACAGTTTTAAAGTGAATATGAAACCAAGAAAAAGCCCAAATAGCCAAGACAATTCTAAGCAAAAAGAACAAAGCTGGAGGCATCACACTGTCTGACTTCACACTTCAAACTATACTACAGGGCTACAATAACCAAAACAGCATGGTACTGGTGCAAAAAGAGACACACAGACCAATGGAACAGAATAGAGAGCTCAGAAATAAAGCCATGCACCTACAACCATCTGATCTTTGACAAAGCTAACAAAAATAAACAATGAGAAAAAGACTCGATATTCAATAAATGGTGCTGAGATAACTGGTTCATTATATGCAGAAAATTGAAACTAGACCCCTTCCTTATACCATATATAAAAATCAAATCATGACAGATTAAAGACTAAAATGTAAAACCCAAGATAATAAAAACCCTGGAAGACAACCTAGGCAGTACCATTCTGGACATAAGAATAGGCAAAGATCTCATGATGAAAACACCAAAACCAATTGCAGCAAAAGCAAAAATTGACAAATGAGATCTAATTAAACTTAAGACCTCCTGCACAGCAAAGGAAACTATCAACAGAATAAACAGACAACCTACAGAATGGAAGAAAAATTTGGCCAACCATGGATCCAACAAAGGTCTAATATCCAGCATCTATATGGAACTTAAACAAATTTACAGGAAAAAATAAACAAGCCCATTTAAAAAAGGGTAAAGGACGTTAACACACACCTTTCAAAATAAGACATACATGCAACCAAAAAGCATATGAAAAAAAGATCAACATCACTGATAATTAGAGAAATGCAAATCAAAACCACAATGAGATACCATCTCACACCAGTCAGAATAGCTAGCATTAAAAAGTCAAAAAAGAATAGATGCTGGCAAGGTTGCAGAGAAAAAGGAATGCTTATACACTGTTGGTGGGAGTGTAAATTAGTTCAACCATTGTGGAAAGCAGTATTATGATTCCTCAAAGAACTAAAAGCAGAACTACCATTCAACCTAGCAATCCCATTATTGGGTATATATCCAAAGGAATATAAATCATTCTATCATAAACAGACATGCACATGTATGTTCACTCCAGCACTATTCCCAATAGCAAAGACATAGAATCAACTTAAAACCCCATCAGTGACAGACTGGATAAAGAAAATATTGTACATACACACCATAGATACTATGCAGCCATAAAAAAGAATGACATCATGTCCTTTGCATGAACATGAATGAAGTGGAGGCCATTCTCCTTAGCAAACTAACAGAGGAACAGAAAACCAAATACCCCATGTTCTCACTTACAAGTGGGAGCTAAATAAGGAAAACACATGGACATATAGAAGGGAACAACACACACTGGGGCCTACTGGAGGGTGGAGAGTTGGATGAGGAAGAGGATCAGGAAAAATAACTAATGGGTACTAGGCTTAATACCTGGGTAATGACATAATCTATATAACAAACCCCAATGATACAAGTTTACCTATGTAGCAAACCTGCACATGTACCCCTGAACTTAAAAGTTTTTTTAAAAAAAGTGTGGACTCTATAGCTAGACAGCCTGGGTTCATATCATGACTCCGCCATTTACAAGCTGAGTGATCTTGGACTTTCATTTAAGCTCTCTGTGGCTGTTTTTTCTTCTTTAAAATGGTGCCAATATAGTACCCATCTCATAGAGTAATTGTAAGTATTAAATGAATTAAAATATGCAAGAGTGCTTAGAACAGTACCTTGTTGACAGTAAGCACTGTATGTTATTACTATTGTTTTGAAAAATGATTAGGTGTTGGCTAGGAAGAAAAAAAATGAAGGGCTATTGGGGCATAGAGAGCAGTATATATAAACTGGGTGTTTATATAAAGAAAAAAGAATGGCATGTTTATAGAAATATTAATGAGTTCATTGTGGCCAGAATAATGGAGAAATGGGGAAAGAAGGCACTGGTTGGAGGGTAAGGGTCATTCCATGAAGGCTTTATGCAACATTTAGACATATGAAACAATTGACTATTTAAGGACTAGAAACTATTGTGTGAGGTCTCTTGAGAGGTCTTGTAGGTATAGGTCCCCAAAAATTCAGGTGTTAAAAGTAGCAATTTTTTTAGTCTACAGTTTAAACTGGAGGTAGGTAAAAATTTCAATAACGGGTACTGATAAGTACACGGTTAGGTCGGTAGTCTTAATTTTCTCAAATAATAAAATCTAAATGGTTAACTTTGTATTTTAGTATCTTTGTACTTCCCCCAGGCTTCTACTTCAAATTTCAAGAAATAGAACTGTGGACAACAGACATACTCTCTCCTTATTTGCACCAATATTTTACTCATACACTAATTGTATTTTTCAATTCAAATTTTCAAATTTTCTCCAAGTTTCTTTCTTATTATTATTTTTATTTTATTATTATTAATATTTTTAGAGGAATCTCACTCACTCTGTTGCCCAGGCTGGAGTGCAATGGCATGATCTCAGCTCACTGCAACCTCTGCCTCCCAATTCAAGCAATTCTTCCGCCTCAGCCTCCCGAGTTGCTGGGATTATAGGCATGCACCACCACACCCTCTAATTTTTGTATTTTTAGTAGAGACGAAGTTTCACCATTTGGCCAGGCTGGTCTCAAACTCCTGACCTCAGTGTTCTGCCCTCCTCAGCCTCCCAAAGTACTGGGATTACAGGCGTGAACCACCAAGCCCAGCCTCTCCAAGTTTCTTTCTATGGAAGCATAAAAATTGGCTACAGAAATACATAGCCTAATGTATCAGGAAGTTGTCAAAATGACCATGGGAAGAATTTAAATAATGATCCAGATATAGACTCTTAAGAACTGTGGCTTTGTGAATAGAATTGTGAGATTCGTTCTCTATGTGCTGGTTGTCATCTTATTAATACTTCAAATTTAAGGTAGGACTAGCTCACATTCCATTTTATCTCATTTTTACATAGTCAAGAAAGTAAAGCATGGTAGATCTGTCTAAAACTCATGAAATATTCTAAGAATTCTTTTGACTCATCTAAAAAATCTTCAAGCCATAAATAATAATTAACCCTACTTGGAAGGTGGTTAAACACAAAATCAAAACTCCTGAGGGAAAAGAATAAAAGTCAAATCTCTGATCAGATGTTCTAAAATCTGAAAGCCAAGAAGAAAGAGAATGCGGGTAAACTCTCTTGAATATTTAAGATGGTGCTAACTAGTTGATAAAAATTGAGACTCTTTTAGCAGGCTGCAAAGGAGTCCTAAAAGAAATCTCTATCTGAAAATAGGTGTTATAACTTTGTATGAAATCTTTATGGATATTTGCAGTAGTTTGGAAAATCTAGATGAGATTTGCTCCCCTTCACTATGTTCTCCGCTAGTGAACAGGATCTTATTTTCAAATGGCCTCCATGAAACCTCTTTTGTTAGATTTTTTGCAAATTTTCTTTAATTTGCAAATATTTTTAATAGTAGACTTGATAGAAAACTACTGGATTCTCATTATGTTCTTTTGGTTGAAGGATATGAAGAAAGTCTCTCCTTACACAAATGTGAAGTTGGAGAAGGAAGGTGTATTTTAATAGTCTTTTCAAATAACTGTGGATATTACTTTTTAATCCTACAACTATAGGGCCTCCCAGTTCCCCCACTTTCTTTCTGTGCCCTAACTGAAAATCACAGAGTATCTTGACAGCTGTGTGATCCAGCCAGCTGCAGATATTTTCCCAGCAGGCTTGAACCCAAACCAGGGCCTTGAACATTCCCAAGCACTGACAACAGTATCTAGCTTGTCCAAAACACTGAAAGAAACTAGCTCCAGCCCTGAGCCAAATTCTTTAAGCCCTCATATAAATTCCATACCCTGACCCCCTCACTGTCCACAGGTAGAATACCCTTTTCTCTCACAGTCCATCTCAAGGATTGCTACAGCACTCTATAAGGAAGTTCCCCTAATAAATGCTTTGAACTGATCACCCTGGAATTTAGTGTTTCTTTCTTTGGAATCCCAACTGACCACATCTGCGGTTGGTTTGGGGTACTCCCTTGTGGGAAATTCCTTGCCTCTGCTTTTGGGGCAATTCCAGGCATGGGTTCAGTGGGACAAAACAATATGGGACAAAACAATATCCAAACTCGACAAGTGGTAGTTTCTCTGTTTAGTTGCAATGCACAATTTGGAACCATTATCAATAAACTTTTCATACTCTTACATTTAAATCATGTATATTTTGATGCATGGTTTTGTAACATCATGCTTTGGTCATTTGGAAAACATTAGTTTACTGAGTTACATAGATCTTCCAAATGTTGATGCCTTTTACCAAATACTATTTAAAAATCACATTCATTTATATTACCACTAATCTCATCAAAAGAATCTTTAACTACTGGGGAACTGTCACAGTGGCAAATACAAGTTTTCCAAAATTCTAATATTTAGTAGAAGTCTTAAATTTTATCTGTGAATTTAGCTGTGAATTGTTTATTGTGGAAAAAACAGACTCACTTCATTCATTTTCACAAAAATGGCTGTTGACCAAATGTACAAATCTGCATAACCACAGTTTATCTGTAACTGTTTCAAGTAAAAATGGTGTTTTATAAATAAATGGCTAGTTCAGCTTGCAACCAAAGCAATCACACAGATGCTTTTTCTCAGGACAACTATAGTACACTGACGTACAACCGGAGGGCTTTATGCGCACATTTCATTTTTAATGCAAGGTATTCAAAAGACATGCACTCAAGGATCAAAATTTAATGAAACAAATATTTTGCTGCTTCATCAAGGACAGTCACTTTTCCTTTCAATTGCGTGTGTGTATGGCGGTAATGAATACAGTTTGATGCCACAGCCTTGATTTATGCTAAGGCACCAGCAGTTTTACCATTGCTTTTGAACCATCAGTGCAAATATCAGTACAGCAGAAATGGCAAATAACATGTTAATATGATAATGAAAATAGTATTGACCTCACAAACCTTTTGAAAGAGCTTGAGAGACCCCAAAGGGTCTGCAGACTCCAACTTAGAAACAGCTGCCCTGGCCCTCTGTTCTTCAAATGATTCACCTGACCTCAAATCTCCCCTAGTTTTCTTCAGTATCTCTTCTGTCTATTTACAAAGCCCATCAAGCCTAAAGTTGAAAAAAAAATTGCAGCCAATACTAGCTTTCTCTGCAGCCCGAAATCTAACTAATACTTGACTTCACCCCACTCTAATTGCTAGCAAGTAGATCATCAGACTAATCAATAAATAAGTGGCCAGGGCTATTTTGATGCATAACACCCACACTTGCAGAAAGCACAAAACTAAACCACACAAACAAAATAATTAAAGTGTGTATGTCTGGGAACCGCAGAGCTCTATGTCATCTCACTAGTAAATTAGCACTAATCTTTGGAAGATATCCTTTTCTTGTCTGAACTACTGCAGTCTGTTACTGAACAGGGAGGAGTGATGAAAGAAGTGCTTGAGGAGCCCCAGATGACCTGCCACACAGCAGCTGGGATGCTATCTTCAGTTGAGGCTTATTACATCCCTGTTGCTACAGGCATCCATTTGGTTGGAAGTGCTAAATGTCTTTTTAACTGAACAGTGGCTACAAGTGTTTCTTTTATCTCCCGCAAATACATAATATTTTGTACCCCCTTCTTCCTATAGCTGCCCCTGCCCACTAGAATGCATGCCCCATAAAAGAGGGATTTTTGAGCAGTAATGAGTTCAACAAATATTTATTAAAATATTAAAAAATGTTGACAAAGAATGTCTACTAAGTGTTAAGGGGTGAATCATGCCCCTCAAAAACATACTGAAGTCCTAACCCCCAGTGCCTTAAAATGTGACCTTTATGTGCAAATAGGGTATTTGTAGATGTAATCAGATTAAGACCTTGAGGTCTTGCCCATTTTCAACTCATCTAACTGGCACAAAATAATCTTAAAACTTGAAATAGGTTAAGGTGATCCTACATTACTGGTACCCAGAGTCACCTGACACGTGTTTTCTAGGAGAAGACAGCATCATTCAAGGTCTCCAAACAACAGTCTTAGAGAATTCAGCAATGTAAAAAATAATAGCATGTTTTAGGAGATAAAAAGGCTTAAACAGATTTAATGAATCTGCATTTTCCTGGAAAATGGTAAAAATATTTATGAACATAAAAAGTCCTAAGTCAATGGTGAATTTCTAGCCAAAGAAGTAGGGCAAGAAAAAAAATTGTAAGAATTAGAAATAAAACTAGTATTACTCACAAATTGTAAAAGTATGTGTGTGTTCCAAAGAAATCTACAAAGAATATTCAATTTTATATGTTAATTTTAAAAGGTGACTGGATACAAAATCAATATATAAAAACCAATTATAGATATACAAATAAGCAAGCTTATCAAAAGATGTTAAATATCACTATCACCAGAGAAATACAAATACATTGAAACCACAGTGAGATATTGCTCATTAGGACAACTACTATCAAAGAAACAAAAAATAACAAGTATTGACAAGGATGCAGAAAAATTAGAACCACTGTGCGCTGTTGAGGACGTCATAAAATGATGTAACCTTTATAAAAAACATAGAGGTGTTTCTCAAAAAATTAAAAATAAAACTGCTATATGACCCAGCAAGCCCACTTTTGGATATATATCCAAAATAATTGAAAGCAGGATCTCAAGGGAATATCTGCACACCCATGTTCATAGCAGCACTATTCACAATAGCAAAGAGGTGGAAGCAACCCAATGTCCATTGATGGGTAAGTACATAAATAAAATGTGGCGTACAGTGGAATATTACTGAGTCTGAAAAAGGAAAGAAATCCTGACACATGCTACAACATGCGTGAACCTTGAGGAAATTATGCCAAATGAAATAAATCAGTCACAAAAATAAAAATACAGTGTGATTACACTTGTCTGATATATCTAAAGTGGTCAAATTCATAGAAACAGAACATATGAGTGGTTATCAGAGCCTGGGAGGAGAGAGGAAAAGGGGAGCTATTGTTTAATGGGTAGAAAGTTTCAGATTTGTAAGATAAAAAAGTTCCAGAGATCTGTTTTGCAGCAATGTATATATACTTATCACTACTGAACTGTATACTTAAAAATGGTTAAAACCCTGAATTTTATGTCATACTTTTAGCATAATAAAAAATCAATTATATTTCTATATATCAGCCACATAGAAGATGATGCCCAATGTATGTTTCCATTTATATAAAGTATAAAACTAGGCAAAAGCAATCTGAAATTCTTAAGAATATATACTTAGATAGTTAAAGTATAAAGAAAAGTAAAATCATCATTATCATAAAAGTCAGAATCCAGGTTACCTTTAGTGTGGTGAGAGGGGTTGTGATCAGGAAAGAACAGAAAGGTATCTTCTGTGTGCTAGCAATGCTCCACTTATCAGACTTTGTGGTGATGACAGAGAAGAGAAGGAGACAGATACATTTGCATTATATCAATATGTGAAGGGTAAATCTATGTTTCATGCATTTTTGTGTGTTATTTTTTACAACAAAAAAAATTAAAAAGAAAGAAACCAAGGCCCTGAAACATTATAAGTTTTCTGTATTTGCATAACTTTCAGGTGGCAAAGATGGAAAACTTAGGTCCATTTTTGTAGCTACTTGTATAAATAAACCTTGATCCATGTTCCTTCAAGTCTGAAAGCATTAAACTAGAGAAGATCACAATGACATGTAGGTAAAGACAATCCAAAAGGCAATCCACAGAAGCCAAACAATGGTTCAGTTCAACAAGCATTTGCTGAACCTGTAAAATGCTCCAGACCCTATATTAGATACTGAAAATAGAAAAATAAATAAGACATATTCCCAGCACTGAAGAGTTTTATAATATGGTGAGACAGACATTATCAATCTATCATTGTGATAGAATATAGTCAGAGTTATGACAAAAGTATGACATGGAAGCAAAGCAGGTTTTGGGGGTATATTTGAGTGAGAAAGAGATAGGACTGTGAGAGTTGCAAGGACTCCTGTGATTCCAAGTTAGAATTAATGAGTTGAAAATAGGAAAGAGTGATAAGGGTCTTTTAGGCAAAGACAGTATCAACAGAGCTACGCACAAGGAAAAACGTTAGTATGATGCGTACTGCAGAATCATGAAGTATGAGGCAGGAAGTGATGAAGATAAAGCTAGAAGTAAGCAGAAGCCTCATATGCCAAGCTGAAGAGCTTTGTGCATTTAAAATGATATATTCCTCCCTGCCATCTAACAGGTTACCAACTTGCAGGGAACAGGTAACATCATGCCAACAACTAGCTATAAGGCCTTGGATATCTCATTTCCACTGTCAGGGCCCAGATTGTTTATTTATTTGTTAAAGGAGAGCTTGAATTTGATGGCTTCCAAGATCAATCACATCTCGATCTGATTCTAAAGTTTTATGAACCAGTGTTAGGCCTGATAATAAGCCGGTCATTAAAATATTTTTCTCTGTTTAAAAAAAATGAATAAAGAGATATATTTTATATATCTCATAGGAAAATTGAAAGACTCAAACAAGGAATCATAAGTGGTATGTATATAAATAGCCTTATTAATTAGAAAGAGTACTAAGTGCAAGTCAAAACTACGTAACATTGAAAATGCCTCAGACGTAGTGACAATATTTTGGGGGCTCTCTTAGTCTATGCCAGATACTTTACCTATATTCTGTTACTTACACCTCAATAACCTCAAAAATGCCCTTATTGTCATCATTTTGAACATGAAGCACCCAAGGTGTGGTATATTAAACAACTTATCCAAACTCCATGCTAAGGAGGTGGCAGAACTACTGTCACACATTTTATCTGCCCTAAACCTCATTCTCTCCTTGGGTTTCAAATACATTAGTATCTCCATATAAGTAAATGAAAAGGACATGCTATTTTTTGAGCACTCATGTACTAAATTTATATAATGTTCAATATTTTCTTTCTAAATTCTACATAATGTTTTTGATTCATTTGAAATGCTTAGAAAAATAGGAAATACAACAAAGATAGCTTTTAGCAACTGAATTACTGTTTATCCAGAAATTAGCTGCTCAGAATAAGTGAAATTGTATTTACAACTGCCAAGATTATACCCAAAATGCTTTTAAGAAGCCCAAAATGCTTTTAATCAGTCACTCTAAATTTATTCATGTGTTGAAATAAGCACTGAAACTCCAACAGGAAAAAAAAGAGTATACCAAGATTAAATTCAGAGGCTCCTTAAAATAACAATCGACAAGGCGGTCACAGACTCTAACAAGTCATGGTTTCTTTGGGATTATTTCCAAGTCAGGAAAATAAAGATCCCAAGGCCTTGGTTGCTGCTATTGAACAGAAAAGCAAATAATCAAATAATCAAGACAATTCCAGTGATTATTCACAGGAGATGTGACTACTTGATACGGCTGTTGGCTATTTCTCCCTGTAGATTTTCCTTTCTTATAAGAAAACCCTTAAAAAGGTAGTTTTCCCCAAATCTGACACAATCATTTAATTCTATGTTGAGACTTTGAGGTTTCACCAGCTAAAGGCATCTGATGAGCATGACAGCAGGAAGAACAGTCAACACAGGAGCAACAGCCACAAGACAAGAAATGCATTATAGTGGTTCAAATCTTAATCTAACAGTGGTTCTCAAACTTGAGCGTGCATCATAATCTCCTGCAGAGCTTGTTAAAGGGCAGGTTGCTGGACCTCATCCCCAGAGCTTCTAGTTCAGTATTTCAGGAGTGGGGTCCAAGAAGGTGCATTTATGTTACTTTCCCTGGCAATGCACTCTGAAAACCACATCTATGCTTAGTTTTGGAAGTGAAACTCTATGTGCAACTTGTAACCAATAAATAGCCTCATTGTTTATAAAAGACTATCCTTCCTGCGTGGGGTTAACAGTTCAAAACAGGCCTATTTAGTTATTTGCTAAATATAGGTCTAGTCAAACATTAACTGACAATAAGATTAATTGGTAGGGCTATGCTTACTCAGAATTATAAAGCTGAATTTTTGCTACATATAATTTTTAAAATTATAGCATTTATTGAGAAACTTCTATATGGCAAAAACTGTGCTACGTATTTTTTATATACAGTATTTCATTTAATTTTCATGAAAAATCTATGATATAAATGCCACTATTATTGTATTTCCCAGTTTATAACAATAAAACATGCTTAGGAAGATTAATCCACTTGCCCAAGTTCATACTTTTAATAAATGATGGAGGCAAGCTTCAATTCAGGCAGTCTGACTCCAGAATTGGAGCTCTATTGCTTTATACTCTATGACCTCCTGAGTAAAAAACACTGTGACTGTCAGAAATGAAAACTATAATCTCAAACTCCAGATCCAAAATGTCAATAAACAATTTATGAGATGAGCATTGGTATAGGACCACACAGGACACCAGGGCTTCTGTACCACAAGAATGTGTTATAGTTAGGTCACTACAAATTTTTAAAAAGAGAGCTTGGTATATAGAAAATCAATAGAGTTGATTTGGCTATCTTTAAGTTAGGTTTCTTTGCAAAGTTTTCTCCATTTTCCTGAAATTTAAAATTCAATGTTTGATGAAACTCAACTGTGAAAGTAAAATGTGCCTGGAAGTGAGAGTTAGGAAATATTCAAAGGGCATAGATAGGTCACTCATTTTCAAGATATCATAGAGCCTGCAGTATTTCAAAGGAAAAGGCAGGGTCGCAGCAGGTGGATATAGCACACAGACATGGCAACCAGGGATAGACAAAATCAAGAGTTAATGCACCAGATGGATATCATCAGGGAGATATATCCACACCCATCATGTCTGGGTTTTGGCTAGAGAAAAACAGAGTAGCAGGTCTAAAACTAGAACTCTTGTCTTAGGAAACAAAACGCATAGAGATGGGATAAAGCTGAACTCAGGAACAAGGGACGGAAATATAAATCTATCGGGGGAACCCTTCCCCGATAATTCAACGTTATTTCATATAGGTTCTTTTCTATTTCCCTAACTGTCGGCTGGTCTGAGAAATAAAGGGAAAGAGCACAAAGAGAGAAATTTTAAAGCTGGGTGTCTGGGGGAGACATCACATGATGGCAGGTTCCATGATGCCCCCCAAGCCACAAAACCAGCAAGTTTTTATTAGTGATTTTCAAAGGGGAGGGAGTGTACAAGGGTACGAATAGGGTGTGGGTCACAGAGATCACATGCCTCACAAGGTAATACAATATTAAAAGGCAAATGGAGGCAGGGCGAGATCACAGGATCACAGGACCGAGGCGAAATTAAAATTGCTAATGAAGTTTCGGGCACGCATTGTGATTGATAACATCTTATCAGGAGACAGGGTTTGAGAGCAGACAACCAGTCTGACCAAAATTTATTAGGCGGGAATTTCCTCATCCTAATAAGCCTGGGAGTGGTATGGGGGAGCGGGGCTTATTTCATCCCTTATCTGCAATCATAAAAGACAGACATTCCTACAGGGGACATTTTAGAGACCTCCCCCTAGGAACGCCTTCTCTTTCTCAGGGCTGTTGCTTGCTGAGAAAAAATAATTCAGCGATATTTCTCCTATTTGCTTTTGAAAGAAGAGAAATATGGCTCTGTTCCCCCAGGCTCTCAGGCAGCCAGACCTAATGGTTATCTCCCTTGTTCCCTGAACATCACTGTTATCCTGTTCTTTTTTCAAGGTGCCCAGATTTCATATTGTTTAAACACACATACTTACGAATAATTTGTGCAGTTAACGCAATCATCACAGGGTCCTGAGGCAACATATATCCTCAGCTTACGAAGATGACGGGATTAAGAAATTGAAGTAAGGACAGACATAGGAAATCACAAGAGTATTGACTGGGGAAGTGATAAATGTCCATGAAATCTTCACAATTTATGTTCAGAGATTGCAGTAAAGACAGGTGTAAGAAATTATAAAAGTATTAATTTGGGGAACTAATAAATGTCCATAACATCTTCACAATTTATCCTCTTCTGCCATGGCTTCAGCCGGTTCCTCCATTTGGGGTCCCTGACTTCCCGCAACATAAATCATAACAAGAGGGACTGAATGAAAATAAATTAAGATTCATAGATATCTACCTGGGAACTTATTGGCCAGCACTAAAGTTTCTAACTGGGGTTAGGGGAAACAAGTTAGAGTTGAAATTTGCCAGAATAGAAAGACAAAACAAAATCAATTAAATAGCTTTCATACTATCAACTTGCAAGAGAACAGTAGGACTGAACTTTCAGTCTTACCTGTGGAAATTCAGAAGTTGGCAGATGATGCAGAGGTGATGCAGGTGCTGACACTGTAAGCTTCCAAGTCAAACAGTAAAAAGAATCACAAATGATCCAGAACCTTCTATGGAATTGGAGTACAACAGGATTGCTGGGGCAATAAGTGTATTTGAAGGTTATGAGACACTAAACTGAATTCACCTTCCAAATCTCCCAAATTTGAGATGAAATCTTGTCCAAACCCCACTGAATTGAGAGAGCAATATATCGAAGAAGGCAATTACAAAAAAAAAAAAAAAAAAAAAAAAGGCTTTCAAGGATTTTGAATTCTTAGAAGTAAACTCTCTATCTTGGCTTTGGAATTAGAATGAAAGTGGGCTCCTTTAATATTTCTAGAGATAAAGCTATGGAAACACACTTTTTAAAAAACAGCATTTCAATGATTTCTATGATTCAACAATTTGAATGAGTTCATTCAAAAACCCTGTCATGTCAAAATGATTGAGACTCACAGATCCACGTTTCTAGCCAGAGCCACCTTTGTAGATTGTAGTAAATAGAAATAAATCAACATGGTTTTTTTAATATTTCAATTTATATACTAGTTCCTAATTTAAAATAAATAAATAAATTTGGTCTTTAAAGGTATAAAAATTTCAATCCAATGATCTTTGTCATAGTTAAGAGCATATATGAATAGTCTACACATGTGATTTAAAGTGTGACAAAATCTTTTGGTAGAATTACATAAAACTGCTGACCAACTCCAGATTATCTGACATCAGCAGATGTAAGATGATTTTGTAAGAGGCCTGATCAATATGCAACCATCAATGATGGAGTATGTCACCTAATTGTTCCTGTAAGATTTGAGAAACCAGAAGCTTAAATGGCCTCAAGAGCCCAATTTATAAGTTACATTATTGAGACTCAGGCAGATTATCTACCTCACTTATTAGGAGACCATACAAGTTTAATTAGAGCTATTTATATTGGGTTATTCAGAGTCTTAAGGCATTAAACAATATAACAATATTCTCATATAATATCCACATAAATGACTAGACCTAGAAAAGTCTAAGCATAGTAATAGGATAATCAGCTGGATAGCACAACCTGAGATTCTAAACAGTGCTTCTCCAGAATCACCTGGAGGTCTTTTTCTTCTGGGAAGATAGAATAGACATACTTCTCCCTATTTCTTCTGCCATGTGCAGCTAAAATTCCAGATATTATACATCAAACACAGGTAACCTCTGAAAAGTAAAGAGAAAAAGAGAAGAAGCTCAGGACCCAAACAACATACTAGAAAGTTTCCTGGGTTTTCACTTTTTCTCATATTTCACACACCTGGAACTGACAACCCAGAAATATCAATAGGCACAAACCAAAAAATACATACAAACATACAAACAAGCAAAAACCCACAACAAAAGCCTACTCTATTAACCAAAGAATCAAGAGAAAGAGACAACCTAGGGAGATTTTTTTTTTTAATTCTAGAAAATAACCACTCTACTACAGCCAAATACAACAGAAATAAACTATGGGCCTAATCCTGACCACATCAGCAAAGACTAAGTGAAGAGAGCCTAGACTTCAATCCTCATGAGGCTATGATGAGGGACCCTCCAACATTACAACTGGGATAATGAAAGTGAAGGCCAAGCAGGAAGCCTAGACGTTCACCCTCACCAGGCTGTAACAGGGTGCCCCAACCATCACCAAACCTTCCTGTTTCCCAGGGTACAATCAAAGAAAACCAAGGAGAAGGTCGAGACTTTCATCCCCTCCAGGTAGTAAGAAGCACTCTCCTCCTGCAATGTCAGTGGTAATCACATAGACTCCCACTCACACCCAAAAAGAACAAAGAGTTCCCTCAAGTGAGTGCCAGTGGAGGCCAAATGGAATGGCTGGCTGGATAACTTCTTCACTCAACAATAATGAGACAGTGCCCTCCTTCCCCGCTGGAACAATGTTAGACACCAGTTGAAACAGATTATTTGAATAAAATCCAGAATCTCCTAACAAATACCCAAAATGTACAAGATTAAACTGAATATCACTCATTCTACCAACAACCAAGAAGATCTTAAATCAAATTTTTTTAAAAAAAGAATCCTAACACCAACATGAAAGAAAAGTTAGAATTATCTGAAAAAGATTTTAAAGCAACCATCATAAAAATGCTTCAATGAGCAATTATAAACATATTTGAAATAAAAGAAAGTCTCAGCAAGGAAACAGAACAAAGAAACAAGCTATAAAAAACACCTGAAAATTTTAGAACTGAAAAATACAATCAGAAATAAAAAATATCAATGGATAGGCTCAACAGCAAATGGTGAGGACAAAAGAAAGTATCAATAAGCTAGAAGATAGATTAATAAAAATTACTTAATTTGAACAGAGAGAAAATAGACTTAAAAAGTGAACAAAGCCTCAGAAACCTGTGAGACTATACTGAAATATGTAGCATTCATTTTTATCAGAGTTCCAGAAGAAGAGAAGTAAGGCAGGATTGAAAAAGTACTTGAAGAAATGAAACTTCTCAAATTTGGCAAACAACATAAGGCTACTGGAACAGAAATTTTAAAAAATTAAAGACTGTATAAACAAAAACTCAGTTGTATATAAGAAAAGCCAATTCCCTCTAAAGAAGAGAAAGGGCTGGAGTCCTTTAAAATTAACTGCCTGTTTTTCTGTGACTAGTGAGCCTTATCTCTCCCTTTCCCAGGCATTGTAAAGACCCTGTTTCTCTAGCTGTGCAGCTGCAAGGTCACTAGATATATAAACTCAAGTCATAAAACATATTTCCTTAAAAAGTAAAAAATAATGTAATGCATGTCTCAATTGAATAACCGTCTTTGTTTCTCACTTCTGTAATACGCTTCCCCCTGCACAGATCTCCCCCCACCCACAAAATGCTTCTACTCTTTGTTCGGGGCTCAGTCCTTTGGATGTTAATCTGACAGGGTCGGTGCACCCAAATGATTAAATAATTCCTCCTCAACTCCTCGGTCTCTCTGATTCCTTAATTATCCCACAGCACTACAGATTCAAAAAGATTAGTTCAAGAAATTGAACTTCAAACAGAATAAAGTTAAAGAAATCCACACCAGGACGCATCTTGGTGAAGGTTTTGAAAACTATAGACAAAAAAAAAAAAAAAAAAAAAGCTTTAAAAGAAGTGAGAGAGAAATAAAAATTTACCTAAAAGAGAAAAACAATGAAATTCATAGTATATTTCTTACAGAAATCATGTAGGCCAAAGGAAATGGTAGATTTTTCAAGTACTAAAAGAAAATAACTGCCAACTCAGAATTCTGTACACAGCAAAAATTTCCTTTGGAAATGAAGGGTAAATTAAGACATTCTCAGATGAAGGAAGACTAAGAATTTGTTGGTAGCAGACCTACCCTAAAAGAATGACTAAAGGAAGTTCTCTAAACAGGTAGAAAAACAGAAGGGAATCTTTGAGTATCAGTGTGTAGAGAGAATAATGACCCACAGAGTTGAGAGACACAGATGATTATTGCCAGGCCTTGAAACCAAATGGTGCTTGTCCTTCTGGATTTCAAGATTGCTTGTGGCTCTGGTTCCTTTTCCCCTTCCATTTTCTCCCTTTTTTAACAGGAATTTCTATAATTGGTATCAAACGCATGCCCCACCATTGTACTTTGGAGGCAGATAACTTGTTTCCTAGTTTCACAGGTCCACATATAGAGAGAAATTTCTACAAAATGAATCACACTTACAGTCTCATTCATACCTGATTGAAATGATTTAGATGGTGAAGTTTGGGGCTTCTGAGCTGATGAGATTTAGATGACAATTTGAACTTTGGATAGACTATGCGATAGGTTGACATTTTGGGGGATGCAAGGGTGGGATGAATATATTTTGGATTTGGATAGACAGAAATCATCATGGGGGCCAGAGAAGGAACTGTGACAGATAGAATAATGACCCCTTCCCCAACAAAAGATATCCACATGCTAATCCCTGAAACCAGTAAATAAATATGTTACCTTATATGACAGCAAGGACTTTGTATACACGATTAAGTTAAGAATTTTGAAACAGGGAGATTATCTTGGATTATTGAGGCGTGCTGGTTATAATCACAGCATATTAATAAGAGGAAAGCAGCAAGCTCAGAGTCATATAAGAAGATGTGACAATGGAAGTAAAGAGTTAGAGAAGGAGGTTTAAAGATGTTATGATTCTCGCTTCAAAGATTAAGAAATGATCATAAGATAAGAAATGCAAGTGGCCTCTAAAAGCTGAAAAACATAACATATTCTTCCCAGGAGCCTTCAGAAAAAAACACAGCCCTGCCAATACCTCAGTTTTCAACCCAATAAATTTATTTCAGACTTTTGGCCTGTAGAGCTATAAGATAATAAAATTGTGCTATTTTATTCCAGTAAGTTTGTGAAGATGTATTACAACGATAGAAAATTAAAAGAATGGTAAGCAAAATTCTGTGTAAACACAATTAAATTTCCTTCTCTTCTTGAGTTCTAAGTTATGTTTGATGGTTGAAACAAAATTTATAACACTATCTGATGTGCTCCTAAATATCTGAAAGGAAATATTTAGAATACAATTAAATTCTAAACAAGGAGAAATTATGTAAAGGGCAGTAAAGGCAGTACAGTTTCTGTATGAACAGATAAAATGGTGGCACCAGTAGACTCTGATAAATTTATATTAATTTTATATAAACATAAAATTATAAAAACACAAACTACCACAACTATCAGTCTCTCTCTCTCTATATATATATATATAGATAGTTATGCCCAGAGCAACCACAAAAATAGTTATATAAAGAGATACATAACTCAAAAACTCTATAGATAAACCAAAGTGAAATTCTAAAAAAATGTTCAAGCAACCACATGAAGACATGTAAAGGAAAAGAGAGAATCCAAAAATAAAGAACAGTCTGAAAACAAAAATTAAAACAGCATAATTAAATCCTAATGTATCAATAATTACATTAAATGTAAATAGTCTAAATATATTAATTAATAGCGATTGACAAAGTAGGTAAAACAAAAATAAACCCACTATATGCTATGGATTTCTGTGGAAATTCACTTCAAATTTAATTATATAGACAGGTCAAAAGTGAAAGAATGGAAAAAGATGTACCATTAACCAAAGGTAAGCATGAATGGCTATATTAATATAAGATAAAGCAGACCTTAAAGCACAGAAAATTACCTAAGACAGAGTGAGATATTACATAATAAAAATGTCAAGCTATCAAGAAAACATAGCAATCTTAAATTTAAGTATGTATCAAACAAGACAGCTGTAAAATACGTGAAGTAAAAACTGACAGAACCAAAGGGAAAAGCACACAAATCCACAGTTTTAGTTGGAGATAACATCCGTCTCTCAGCATCTGAAAGAACAGCTAGACAGAAAATTAGCAAGGATATAGAAGATCTCAACAACACCATCAACCAACGGTATCTAATCAACATTTATAGATCACTCCATCCAACAAAAGCAGAAAACACATTATTTTCTAATGACCATGGCCCATAAACCATATACTGGGCCATAAAACAAATTTTAACATACTTTTAAAAACTGAAATTATGCAAATTTTGTTGACTGGTCCAATAAAATCAAGTAAAAAATAAACAAAAAAATAGATAACAGAAAAAGCTTGAAACACTTGAAAACTAAACAGCACATTTATAAATAATTCATAAGTGAAAAAGAAGTCTCAAAGAAACTGAAAAAATACATTGAGCTGAATGAAAATGAAAATATAACATATCAAAGTTTGTTAAAGCAGTATTGACAGCCAAATTAATAAACTAAGTGCATACAGTAGAAAACAAAAAAGTCTCAAATCCATAACTTAAGAGCCTGAAAACAGAAAAGTAAAATAAACCCAAAGTAAACAGGAAGGAAAATATAATAAAGATAAAGATAAGGGCAGAAATCAATTAAATTGGAAACAGAATATCAATAGAAAAAGAAAAATAGTTTATTTCTTGAAAAGAACAGTAAAATTGGTAAACCTCTAGCAATACTGACAAAGAAAAAGAAGAGAAAACACAAATTTCCAGTATAAGAAATTAAATAGGATATCACTACAGACCCTGCAGACATCCAGACATCAAAAAGAGTCTCTAAGGGAACTAAGGGAACACTACAAACAATACTATGTGAATAAATTTTGCAACTTAGATGAAATGAACCAATTCCTTTAAAAACACAACCTACCACAACATACCCAATATGAAAGAGACTATTTGAATAACCCTATAACTTTTGAGGAAATTGAATTCATAATCCAAATATTTACAAAAAAGGAATCTCCATGCCCCAATGTTTTCACCAGAAAATTCTACCAAATGTTTAAGAAAGATTCTACACAATCTCTTTCAGAACCTAGAAGAGATATTAACACTTCCCAATTTATCTTAGGAAGTTAGCATTACCCTTTTATCAAAATCAAATGAAGACAATACCCAAAAAAGAAAACTTCAGACCAATATGCCTCATAGATTTAGATGCCAAAACCCTTAACATAATATTGGCAAATAGAATGTAGCAAAATATAAAAAGAATTATATATTATAACCAAGTGGAGTTTATACCAGGGATGCAAGGCTGACTCAGTATGTGAAAACTAATCAATATAATCTGCCATGTAAACAAGCTAAAGACAAAAAAATCAAAATGATATTATCGACCAATGAAGAAAAATTATTACACAAAATTCACTATCCATTTATAATAAAAACTAAAAAATAGGAGTAGAGGGGAACCTCATTTCCCTAGGAGAAAGGAAGAGCATTTACAACAAACATCATCCTTAATGGTGCAAGACTGACTGCTTTCCTCCTAAGATGAGGAACAATGTAAGAATGTTTGCTCTCACCACTCTTCTTCGCTGTAGTATTGGAAGTTCTAAGCATTATATTAAGTCAAAAAAAAGGAAATAAAAGTGTACAGATTGCAAATAAATAAAATTGTTCATATTTGCAAATGACATGATTGTCTATACAGAGAATTCCAAGGAATCTACTAAACATTAAAAATGTCCTGACATTAATGAGTTCAGGAAGATCACATGATACAGAATAATCATACAAATCTCAATTGCTTGTATACATACTAGCAATGAACACATGGAAAATGAAATTTAAAATATAATACCACTCACAGTCACTAAAAATAATAAACAAATACTTAGGTATAACTAACTAAACATGTACAGGACTTGTATGCTGGAAAGTACTAAACACTGATGAAAGAACTAAAATAAATGTAAATAAATAGAAAGATACAATGTGTTCACGGACGGAGAGACTGAGCATCATAAAGATGTCCATTTTCCCAAAATTGAGGTGTAGATATAAGGCAATTCCTCTAAAAATCTCAGCAAGATTTTTTTGTAAGTATAGATAATATTATTCTAAAATTTATATGGAAAGGCAAAGGAACTAGAATGGCTAAAACAATTTGGAAAAGGAGATTAAAGTGGGAGGAATCCATTTACCAGCAAGATTTATTATATAGCTACAGTAATCATGACTGTGAGGTATTGTCAGAGAGTTACACATATAGATCAATGGAGCAAAATAGAAAACCCAGAGACAGACCCATACAAATATATTCAACTGATTGTTGACAAAGGTGCAAAAGCAATTCAGTTGAGGAAATATATCCTTTTCAATAAATGGTGCTGGAGCAATGGGACATCTAGAAGAAGAAAAAAAATTAATCTAAGTTTCACCCTATACATAAAAATTAATTTAAATGGATCACAGGCTTAATGAAAAAAGTACAACTATAAAACTTTTAGTAAAAACACATGAGAAAACGTTCAGGATCTAGTGCTAAGCAAAAGTTCTTAAATCTAACACCAAATGCAAAAACTATTAAAAAAAAGTTGATAAAAATGAATTTCATCAAAATGGACTACATTTGCTCGGTAAAACACACTGGAAAGAGAATGAACAGACAAGGTACAGTGTGGGAGAAAATATGTGCAAGCTACAAATCTAAGAAAAGGCTGCTATTTACAATACATAAAGAACATTCAAAACATCCAATTAGAAAATGGACAAAAGACAAGAAGAGGTATTTCACCAAAGGGGATATACAGTTGACAAACACATGACAAGAAACTCAACATCTACCCTAAGAGACATGCAAACTAAAACCACAATGAAATGTCACTACATACTTCAGAATGGCTAAAATTAAAAGTTAGCGATAGCACCTTATGCTAGTAAGGATGTGAAGAACTGAATCACTTACACATTGCAGGTGAGAATGTAAAGCAGTACAAGCACTCTGGAAAAGTTTGGTAGTTTACTTTTTAAAACTAAATTTGCGACTACCATACTACGTAGCAACTGCACTCCTGAGCATTCATATCAAAGACCACCTCACACTCATTAGGACAGCTACTATCAAAAAAACAGAAAATAACAAGTGTTGGCAAGGATGTGGGGAAATTTGAACTCTTGTGAACTATCAGAAGAAATGTAAAACGGTGGAAAAAACATAATGGTGGTTTCTCAAAAAAAATTAAAATGGAATTATATGATTTATCAATTCTACTTCTGGGTATATAACCAAAACAAATGAAAATAGTATCTCAAAGAAATATTTTACACCTATATTCATAATAACATTATTCATAATAGCCAAAAGGTGAAAGCCAACCCAGTGTCCACTGACAGACAATGGATAAATATGTGGTGTATACATACCACAGAACATTATTCAGCCTTTAAAGGAAGGAAATTCTGACACATGCTACAACATGAATGGATCTTAAGGACGTTGTGCTAAGCAAAATCAGCCAGTCACAAAAGACAAATGCTGTATTATTCCACTCATATGAAATACTTAGAAGAGTCAAATTCATAGAGACAAAAAGTAAAATGGTGTTTTCCAGGGGCTAGGGTAAAGGGAGAATCAGGAACTGTTTAATGGATATAGTTTCAGTTCTGCAAGATGAAAAGAGTTCCAGAAACGGGTTATACAACTATGTGAATGTACTGAGCACTACCGAAATGTATATTTAAAAACGGATAAGATGGCAAATTTTATGTCATGTGTATCTTACCATAATTGTTTTAAATAAAAGAACATAGACCTCTACTGCTGTTTCCTCAGCTTTGGGAGTCCCCAGTGGCTCCACCATAACCTCTGTTGCCCTATAAGCTGAAGATACTGGGAGATCTGCAGGGAAGAGACTGGGACACCCCAGAAGCCAGGAAACGGTATGGGACAGACAGGATCAAAAGTCATCCCTCCACCCACCTAAAATAAATGCATATTTGACTGCTTCCTCTACTCTGTGTTTACTTTATCTTAAGTAAAAATGCAGATTCACTGAATGTGAGACAAATGAGTAATTGACTATTACTCTACCCTTTCTGTTTACATGTAAAATGTAGATTCAGTGAACACGGATCAAAACCTCAAAAGAATGCAACTGCTTGCCCTTTTTATCTACTCTCCCACTTTTTTTCTTTCCTCTTTCCCCTACTGCCCACTCTTTCCCCTCTAAATACCGAAGTCCCCAGATCCTCTTTGGAAAAAGCATTAATCACAGATGTTCCTGTGGTTTATTTCTTTTTCCTGGGCACATCCTCAACCTCGGCAAAATAAACTTCTAAGTTGATTGTGGGGGGATGGGAGAACATACAGAAAATTTAATATTTGTACAAGAGGCAGAAGTGAACCTAAACAGACCAAGGGACCTCTATCTGGTACTTTATTAAAAAGTCATTACCATTTCCTTACACAATTATAAGAAAAATAAAATGCGAAGAGTTAGGGAAGGTGTTAAATAGAGAATTTTTATAAAACTTCTCTTAAAATCTTTCAACATTGTTTAAGCCATTTAGCCATTAAAAAAAGTGATACAAGAAAGTTGTATCCATGGTTAGAGTTAAGATGGTTTTATTAAATTCCTGTTCAAGACATTTTAATGAGGACCTCTAAATTCTTGATGGACACCATCAATGAGAAACTGTTCTTACTAGTAGGTGATTTAAAAAATAATAATAAATAAAACTTTTTATGCAACCATTCAAAAATTTACAACAGTTGAAATTATATTTAAGGAATTTGAGAGCTCTTCCATTGACAAATATAACTATTCAATTTCTTGTAATAACATGAAGACATTTTAAATCCAATTGAACTTTTCATATCAAGTATTTCAAAATAATGAGGAAGACTTGATTTTTTGAATACATATATTTTAGAACAAAACCCTATAGCTAGCCTGGACATAAGTAAAAGGGCCCATCCATGGATGGACAGAAGTATCTGATATGTGACAAGAAAGAGCTTCTTGATTCCCATCTGGAGGTGCAGTCACAAGGAACCTCCATCTAGCCTGCCAGCCCCACCATCATCCCACTGGCATCACCTTAACCTACATCCTTGGCCAGTGCTCTTAAGACACCTAGAACATGAGATGATTCAGTAGTGCCCAGACTTCTTACGCATACTGAGCAGCAGAATGCCCTGCAACAGGCTGCAGGAGGAGATGAGGAAGGAAGCATGCCCCGCTACCGAAGCTAGGCTGGTAAGTACCTTGGCCGTCCCCAGCATACATGGGGAGTATGCTACCAGACACTGCTCCTGGCCACCCTCTAAGAAGCTTTAGACAAAACTGCCCCCTCCAGAGACAGCTGCCTGGGAGCTCCAGTAACCCCAGCCTTCCTAAGGACTTAGGGGACCATTATCTTAGCAAGCCATGGCAAACCCTACCAGAAGCTCCAGGATCGGGAGAAAACACAATCATTTTAAATAAGTATGGCATGTAAGTTCATTTTTCTAGTAGATATTCAGATGTACGAACATTCACTGCTTATAGAAGAACTTTTCAGGGTCTCGCCTTTCCTATCTGAAATGTGACATGGCTCCAGGCTTAAAGGGCCCTTAGTTGCATGTTGTGAATATCAAATAAACTTCTGACCTGAAAAAGAAACACAGAACGATCACCAAATAAAACTGTCATAACACAGCTGTCACTGACTCATTCATTCAAGTACCACTTACTAAGCACCCCTTATGTGACAGGAAATATTTTAGACACTAAGAATAAACTAATAAAAGAGACAAAACGTCTTCCTTCATCAAACTTACTTTCCACAGGGGAGAGGAATACATTTTAAAAATATTAATAAAGACTAAATTATATAATATTAAAGTATGTGCTACCAAAAAAAAAAAAAAAAACAGAGAGATAGAGAGTGCTGAAGTGGAAGAAAGTTCGGAAAGTTTGTGATTTTAAATACAATGGTCAGAAAAGACCTTGCAGAGAAGGGGATGTTTGAGCAAAGATTTGAAACAGATGAGAAAACTGGCAACATGGATGTCTGAAAGAGAATCATTGCAGAAAATGGAACTGCAAGGCCCTGGGGAGAGCATGAGCATTTTCAGGGAACAGAAAGGAAGCTGGTGAGACCGAGCAAGTGGAATAAGGGGAAGGCTATGAGCAGAATGTTACATCTTCACTTGGGGTGTGAGGGGTAGATTCTGTAGAGCCCGATAGGCCACTGGCTTCTACCCTAAATGAAATGGGGAGCCACTGGAAGGTGTTAAGCAAAGGAGGAACATGAGTTAAGTTTTAACAAGATTACTCTTGTTAAAAGAGTGATCTTGTGTTGAGCATAGCCATAAGGAGGTGTGGGTAGCATCAGGGAGTGAATTCAAAGGTGGCTGCAATAATATAGCTGAGTGGTTACAGTAGCTTGGACCAGGAAAGCAGTGTGGATGGCAAGAAGTGATCAGATTTTGGATGTGTTTCTTATCAAGAATTTCCTGTTGGATTGCATGTAGGACATGAGAGAAAAGAAAAGTCATGGGCAATTCCAAGGTATTTGACTTGAACAATTGAAAAGGAGTCATCATTTATTGAGATACGGAACAGCTTTAGGATAAGAGAAAATCTGGAGATCAGTTTGGGAATGCTAAATTTTAGATACTTATTATTATCCAAATGGAGTTGTTGAGGAGGCACACAGATATATGTGTCTGGAGTTCAAGGGAGAGGAGGCAAAAAGAGATCTCTTGAAACCAAGAGAATCTTGCAAATAAAAGTTCATGTTTAGGAAAATGACCAAAATGACCAAAATGTATAAACCCGAAAGGCCCAACAATGGGTCCTGAAGAGAGTGATGTGGTATGAGGGGCTTTCCAATAACCCACCCTACAGTCTGAGAATTTTTTCTAAAATGGAGCCCTGATTATGCTCTGCCTCTGCTCAGGACTCTTGTACAGCCCCCAGGCTCTAAGAATGAAGTGCAAACTCCTTAGCATGACTTGAACCCTCATCATCTATCACCTGCTTAATGATTCATTCAGCCTCATTTTTTGCCACAGCATTCCCCCCAATCTCTTGCCCCCACAAAAGCATTCTCCAAAGAGGCTGGCTGACTTTTTAAAACTCAACACTTATAGCTATCTCTGATGTTTCCCTTCCCTACTCTCTTACCTAGAATAACACCTATTGCTCTTTCAAGTTTCTGATAAGATATTGTTTCATTCCTTATTCTCATTGCCTTTTAACCCACTAGGTTATAAGCTCTGTGAAAGGCAATGTATTAGTTTTTTGTAGCTGCTGTAACAAATTACTACAAAATTGGTGGCTTACAACAGTAGAAATTTATTCTTTCTCAGTTTTGGAAACCAAAAGTTGGCTGTTTCGGCGGGCCGAAATTGAGTTGTGGGAAGGGCCTCACTCCCAATGGAGGCTCTGGGGGAGAATCCTTTTTGTGGCCTTTTCCTTCTTCTGGAAGCTGTGCTGCCTCCGAGGCCCAGAGCTCTGCACCTCCCCTTGCTTTATCATATTGCCTTCTTCCTCTTCTCTCACATTCCCTCTGCACCCCTCTTAGAAGGACACTGTGGTTGCATTCAGGGCCCACTCAGATAATCCAGAATATTCTCCCCAAATCAAGATCCTTAATTTCATCACATCTGCAAAGTCTCTTTTATCATACAGGGTAACATATGCACAGGTTCTGTGGATTAGGACTTGGATCATTATTTGTGGTCATTATTCAGCCTACTACAGTCAAGACTGGCTGTTCTATTCATCACAATATCCCCAGCAGCTAGTGCTGCATCTGCCACATAAGAACCCAGTTAATAGTACTGAAGAATACGGGAATGAATTTAGTGAGTTTTTACCACCTGAAAGCCTCATTAACCTTCCTCGTAGACACAACAAGAGATAAGTCATTACAGTAGTCACTCTTCTCTTTTTCACTTTCTGTGGTTTCAGTTACCCATGGACAACTTCAGTTTGAAAATATTAAATGGAAATTTTTAGAAATAAACAACTCATAAGTTTTAAATTGGGCATTTTCCTGAATAGCATGATAAAATCTTGCAGCATTCTACTCCATCCCACCCAGGATATGAATCATCTCTGCCCCGCATATCCATGCTGTATATGCTACCTGCCCGTTAGTCACTCAGCAGTCATCTGAGTTTCCTTGTGATCACTAGATTACAAGAAAAAGGAGGGTGAGTATGGTGCATGAGATATTTTGAGAGAGACCACATTCACATAACTTTTATTACACTGTAGTTACAATTGCTCTATTTTATTATTAGTTATTGTTGTTAGTCTCATACTGGGCCTAATTTCAAATTAAACTTTATCATAGATATGTATATATAGGAAAAATCATAGTACAGGGTTTGACAGTATCCATGGTTCCAGGCATCCACTGGCGTCTTAGAACATATCACTCACAAATAAGAGGGGGCTCCTGAATCTCTTATCAACTTATTTTTGATAAACAAAAAGAAGGTTTCATGTGATGAAACAGCTTTTTCTCCTAGTAGCAGATTTGACAAACTTTATTAAGCTAGGGAAAAAAAATCCTTGGTCAGGTTATTGAGATGAAATACAGAAAAGAGCACTGGGGTTCTTATCAAACTTAAATCTTACTATAAACTTCTAATTGCCCCCCCCCAAAATGCAAATAATAAATCCTTCTGGGAAGACTAGAGCTTGTTGTGAGAATGGTTAATAAGGGTTGGTGTGGGGGATTCAGTTACCAGGAATGAATGAGGTCCTGGGAGTCCAGATCCCAAGGACACATGTGAGGTTTAATTTTCTCAGCTTTATCATCCCAAAATGCCCCCTTTCTGTTTAAGTCCCAGTAATGTTCCCTTGCATAACACAGTTCATTTAAAACTTTAAATTCATGAGAAAATGATATAAAGAAAATATAAAACACAGCTAAGTAATTTTAAAGAGAATGTGAATAAGGGCTACTCATGGTACATGACTATGGTACATGTCTACCCAGAATAAAAACATTTCCCATCTTCCCTTCCAGCTAAGTGCAGCCAGGTGATGAGTTGCTGAAAAATGGAGTATAAATGGAAAGCTGTACATAAAACTTCTAATAAGTGCCCTTAAAGGAAGAAGAATGATCTTTTTCTCCTACCCTTTTCCTTACTCCTAGCTAGAGAGTAGGCATGATGATTAGAGTTCAAGCAGCTATCTTGGAACATGAGGCATCAAATTAAGAATATAAGACCATTAAGAGAGAAGAAACTGAATCCTGATAATCATGTAACTACCATAAAAATCCTGGATTCCCTACCTCTGGAACCCTCCGTGTTGAACAGAAATATACTTCTATCTTATGTAAACCACTGTTACTTTTATTTATCTGTCACATGTAGCTGAATCTAATCCAAAGTGATTCAGAATGTGGATACCTGGAAGTGGGCACCTAAAAAATATCAAGTATTGGCCTCTAAGGTGTGGTGGGTAGTAGGTGACAACAAATTAGTAGAGGGTGGAAATCTAGGAACCCTCTTTTCATGATGACACAGTTCCCTCAAAACATGGTGACTGGTTTCTAAGAGAAAGCATCCCAGAAAGACAGGTAGAAGCTGCATCACCTTTCATGACCTTGCAGTGGAAGTCACTTGGTGCCATTCTGCCATACCCTTTTGTTGAGGCAGTCAAAAGGTGCAAGTTTCAAGGAGAGAAAACGGAGATTCTACTTCTTCATGGGGAAATAACATGCTCATTTTGTAAGAACTCGTAGGATGGGAGATATTGTTACAGCCATCTTTAGCCAGGGGAAAGGTCTATAACTGTCTATACTTCAGAATACAATTCCTGCCCCATTCCCCCCAACAAAAACGCAAAAATAAAAAGTGATGTGAAAGATTCCATGGGGCTTACTAACCATTTTCCTCAGAGATGTCCTTGCATGGAAATAGAAAAGAAAAAACTTTCCAGGAGCAAAGCCAGAGCAACACAGGAAAATGGATGAGGGAGTTCCTTCGAAAGAACAGAATTGGGGGTTTCCGAACGGCTAATCAAGGAACTTATCCCTCACATTCCTGCCTGCAGGGAATTTATAATTACTCAGAACCTGTGAATGATGGTTGTTTTCATTCTATCCATTTCTAAATGGGAGTTTTTATTGCAATTATCGTATTCCTTTTCCCCAATACAGTATGTCAGTTGTGTTTATGGCAATTTGTCTTTTAATTTATGCACTACCGGAACTTAAAAAGTCACACCCAGGCTTCATGGATAGGTTTGCCTAACTCTCAGAGATCCTGGACTTTGAACTACAATTAGTAAATTAATGGGATTCAGGGTTGCCTCCCTAAAAAGGAAGAGGGTGGCCAAAAATCCCAATTTGCCCCAAATGTTCATGTTCTCCTTTTTCCATAAGAATAGAGCCTTGCATTTTTAGCTAGGCACTTGACCCCACAGAAAACTAACCATACCCCAGCATTCATTGGAGCTGCAAGTTGGCATGTAATTAAGTTCTGGAACATGGAAACATCATATGTAACTTCCAGGAAGTGCCATTAAATAAAAAAGACATGCCCTTCATCAATCCCTTCTCCTTGTTGCTAACTGGAAGACGAAAGGGAATTCAAGTGACCATCTTGGGCCATGAAGCAGACACACTATGCTGGTAGAGTAACAAGAAAAAGAGGATTGCAGCTCCTTCATGACTGCTAAGCTTCCATACTAATCCTGGAATGTTTACTTCAAGATTCCTTTATATGAGTTAAAAACAAACTTCCATTTGTTTAAGCTGTTATTTGGGATTCTTCTGTTTACACACCAAATCCTAATTGATATAGCATATAGTTGAATGGAGGAAGATGCTATAATGTCAAGTAGATTAAAATAAACGTTAGTCATATAACAACATCCTGCTTCACAAAAAAATTGAGTGACAAAAAATGATTCAGAGATGTCCTCTGCCACCACATGGCAGCCAAAGATAGCTTTCAAAATTTGAATTAGATCTCATTAACGCTCTAGCTTAAAATTAAAATCTCTATCCTATAATCCTTAAAATTAAAAATCTCTATCCTATAATTTCCCCTGGGATAAATCTCCTTAACCTAATATAATATTCCCTGTGTAATCTGGCCCCTTCTACCACTCCAATCTGACTTACTCCCAGAATCCTATTCCACTTTGAGGTCTGCCCACACTGGCTTTTCATTTCCTATTACTCAGAACCATAGCTGGGGGCAATAAAGTATACAACTGGTCCCCTGAATACATTCTCCAAAATAGGTACCTATTTTAAAGCAAAATTTAACATGACAACTATTAATATTATGGAGAATTAATGCAAGATCATGATATACGTAAACGGAAACCAAAAAGGTGGCTTTTCAGGTTACCTCCCACACTACCGGCCTGGTTCATCCCTAGACTCACTCCAAAAATTTTAAAACCTAGCTCTGCCCTGAATCTTATTCACCATGTTCCCTCTCACGTCATATTCTTCCATTATCTCTTAATCCAGATAATTTTTATTATTTTTCATATATCAAACATCCCTACCAAATTTCCCCATTATAGTTGCTCATCATGCCCCACACATTTCTATTATTTCTTGATGATATATCAGTTTCCTCGTGGAAACACGTGTACTTGTGTCTGTGAATATTTACAAATATCAGTTTTCTCCCACTAGACTGTGAGTTCCACGAGTCAGAAAATATGTTGGTGTTAGTTCATCAATGTATCCCTGGAGTACAATAATGTACCTAAAATATTGTGGACTCTTAATAAATACCTGTTGAATGAATCATTGAGAAACCTAGGGCTGAGACCAAAAGAATTACAAAATTGATACATCAAAAGTAAAAGAAAAAGCTGGGGGAAAAGCATGAAGTAATGGTGGCATGAACATGGACGGTAAGTTTAGAGAAGGGCGGGTAATAAATGTGCTACAAACCACTTGTTCTGGGTGATGAGAGAAATATAAAAGAGTACAAAGCATAGGCCCTACCTGTTAGAGGCATAATAAGGCTTATGCAAAAGAAAAAAAGTCAATTAACGATAAAAGGTAGAAAAAAAAAGTGAGACCAATGAACAATATGTCGTAGTATTCCAATGTCAAGAAAAGTTAAAACAGACTGGAAAAAAATGAGGGACAATAATAATTTTTGAGAACTTGCTGTGTACCAGGGACTGTGTTAAGCACTTGACAATAATTATTTTATATAACTCTTATAATAACCCACGAGCAAGGTATTAATACCCTTAAAGATGAGACTGAAAGAGTTTAAACATGCCTAAGTAATAAAGCTTACCTGTGCAATGCCAAAATTTGAAACTTAGTGTTTCCAAATGTGAAAAACGTATACTAATCATCTATGTAGTAAACAGGAAAGTTTGGTTTACCGCTAAAGAATGCACAGAAGTTACACAGGCAGAGAGAACGTATGAATGATAATCAGGGAGAAAGTAGAGTTGACACAAGCCATAGAGGAAAGTCAAGGTATAATGAATAGCTTAGTTTAGTCATAGCTAGAGGGTTCCTATATTAGTAGAATCCAAGATGAAGTTGGGGACAGAATTTGGGTTAGACAGGAGAGCCAACTAACAGCAGACTAAGGTAAATTTGGCTTTTACCCTATAGGCAACCGGGAAGTTACTATGGGCCCCTGAGTTGGAAAATGGCAAAATGAAAATGATAGTCTATTTGGATTGGAGTAGGAAAAGAAAAGAAACAGATTTACACAGGAAAACCCAGCATACTTGAGATCAAAAACTATTAGGACTGAATATAATTATAGATTACTTAATGCCAGATCTCATTTGCAGATGAAACTGCAGCCCAATTTAGTAACTTCTCCAAAGGTGGTAGAATTGCCAGGACTGTAACTTGGTTTTCTGACTACTCTTTTCAATGTGACATAGAAACAGATGAAAAAAATGAAGACAAATAGAGAGAAACTAGAATCAAGACTAACTCCAAGATTTTAGGCCAGGATAACTGACCTAAAATATAATAAAGACATGACTGTCAGATAAAACATGGTATTATTGTCAGCTAAAAAGTATTTGAGAATTAATCTTTGTGACAGAGACTCTAAGATGGCCCCCAGTGATTTCCACCTCTTGTTGTTCACATCCTTATATAATCCCCTTCCCCGGAGTGTAGGCTGGCCTATCAACTTAGTTCTAACCAAAAGAATACAGCCTCATTTTCATAACTAGATTACAAGAGACTATGACTTCTAACTTGCTAGCAGTTCTTTCTTGCTTATTATGATGAAATCAAGCTGCCATATTGTGAGATGCACTATGGAGGGGTTTTCATGGCAAGTAATTGAAAGAAACCTCTGGCTAACAATCAAAGAATTGCAAGGCCCTCAGCTCAACACTCTCAAGTACCTAACTGGTGACAATACCATGTGAGCTCAGAAGCAAATCCTTCCCAGTCAAAACTTCAAATGAGACCCAAGCCCTGGCCAATAACTTGATTGCAGCCTTTTCAAGAGACCCCAAAGATAACAACCCAGCTAACTGTTGCCCAAATTTCTGACCCACAAAAATGAGATAATAATTTTGTGTTGTTTTAAACTGCTAAGTTTATAATAATTTGTTATGCAGCAATAGACAATAAGTAGAAGACTATTTGAAAGAAAAGGCTGTTTGGCTTGAGGTGACAGAAGAATCATATCAAGTTTCTGTAGAGCACCAAGGAAGGAATCAAAGGTTTTGAAGACAATAAATTGGTAAGAAGTAGAAAACAGAGAGTAAGCTTAAGAACTTCAACCAAAACATATGGCAGTGAGAAAATAAAAATATGCATAATGGAAATGAAGAGGAAAAGTCTTTAGAAGAAGTTTAGGTAACAAAAGTAGGATATTGTTTGGAAATAGGGTTTCTTTAAAGAAACTAAAATTCGTTCAAACATAAAAATTGCCATTAAGAGGGGGAAAAAAAAGAATACATGATTAAAACTATTGTGCTATGTGAAAACCTGGAAGCCTCAGTAAAAATTCAGCAGCCCAGGGGCCAGGCACAGTGGCTCATGCCTGTAATCCCAGCACTTTGGGAGGCCAAGGCGGGCGGATCAAAAGGTCAGGAGATCGAGACCATCCTGGCTAACACAGTGAAACCCCATCTCTACTAAAAATACAAAAAATTAGCCAGGCATGGTGGTGGGTGCCTGTAGTCCCAGCTACTAGGGAGGCTGAGGCAGGAGGATGGCGTCAACCCAGGAGGCAGAGCTTGCAGTGAGCCAAGATCGTGCCACTGCACTCCAGCCTGGGTGACAGAGGGAGACTTAGTCTCAAAAACAAACAAACAAAAAAAACCAGCAGATCTGGAATTTTGCTCTTGGTGCCCATCTTTCACTTACAGAACTATCTAATCAATAAATAGTACAACTCCACAGTCAAAGTGCCTCTTGAAAATAATAAACTATGAGGGCATTATTTTACTTTAAAGTGTTAACATCAGCAATTTGGCATAATATAACTAGGAACTTCCAAGATATTTTCGAAGGGACTTTTTCATTTTACCTTCAAATTTTGTAATCCTGCTTTTAAAAAATTAAGTTGAATTTTCATTGAAATACTCCTTTCTTAATAAGAATAAATTTCAATATTCTGGAGGTTGCATAAGAAATTGTATTTTGTTTTAAAGGAGAGAATTTCAGTTAACTATTCTATTCTTATTCCACCGGGTAATTTTGATTTTAGCACAGAGGAAAATGACAAAATATAATTGACATCCTAAAACACAGTATTTTAAAAAGCCACTTTCAGGCTTGGGTTCCAAGATGGCCAAATAGGAATAGCTCCAGTCTACAACTCCCAGCGCAAGTGAGGCAGAAGATGGATGATTTCTGCATTTCCAACTGAGGTACAGGGTTCATCTCACTGGGGACTGTTGGAGAGTGGGTGCAGCGCACCAAGCATGAGCCAAAGCAGGGCAAGGCATTGTCTCACCCTGGAAGCAAGGGGTCAGGGAATTCCCTTTCCTAGCCAAGGAAAGGGGTGACAGACGGCACCTGGAAAATCAGGTAACTCCCACGCTAATACTGCGCTTTTCCGACAGTCTTAGCTAGCAGCACACCAGGAGATTATATCCCATGCCTGGCTCAGAGGGCCCTATGCCCATGGAGCCTCGCTCATTGCTAGCACGGCAGTCTGAAATCAAACTGCAAGGTGGCAGTGAGGCTGGGGGAGGGGTGCCCACCATTGCTGAGGCTTGAGCAGGAAAACAAAGCAGCCAGGAGGCTCCAACTGGCTGGAGCCCACCGCAGCTCAAGGAGGCCTGCCTGCCTCTATAGAGACTCCACCACTGGGGGCAGGGCATAGCCAAACAAAAGGCAGCAGAAACCTCTGCAGACTTAAATGTCCCTGTCTGACAGCTTGGAAGAGAGTAGTGGTTCTCCCAACTTGAGATCTGAGAATGGGCAGACTGCCTCATCAAGTGAGTCTCTGACCCCCAAGTAGCCTAACTGGTAGGCACCCCCCAGCAGGGGCAGACTGACACCTCACACGGCCATGTACCCCTCAGAGACAAAACTTCCAGAGGAATGATCAGGCAGCAGCATCTGCTATTCACCAATATTCGCTGTTCTGCAGCCTCAGCTGCTGATACCCAGGCAAACAGGGTCTGGAGTGGACCTCTGGCAAACTCCAACAGACCTGCAGGTGAGGGTCCTGAATGTTAGAAGGAAAACTAACAAACAGAAAGGAAATCCACACCAAAACCCCATCTGTGTGTCACCATCATCAAAGACCAAAGGTAGATAAAACCACAAAGATGGGGAAGAAACAGAGCAGAAAAACTGAAAATTCTAAAAATCAAGAGTGCCTCTCCTCCTCCAAAGGAATGCAGCTCCTCACCAGTAACGGAACAAAGCTGGACACAGAATGATGAGTTGAGAGAAGAAGGCTTCAGACGATCAAACTTCTCCGAGCTAAAGGAGGAAGTTTGAACCCATGGCAAAGAAGTTAAAAGCCTTGAAAAAAGATTAGATGAATAGCTAAGTAGAATAACCAATGCAGAGAAGTCCTTAACGGACCTGATGGAGCTGAAAACATGGCACGAGAACTACGTGATGAACGCACAAGCCTCAGTAGCCAATTCGATCAACTGGAAGAAAGGATATCAGTGATGGAAGATCAAATGAATGAAATGAAGCAAGAAGAGAAGTTTAGAGAAAAAGGAATAAAAAGAAATGAACAAAGCCTCCAAGAAATATGGGACTGTGTGAAAAGACCAAATCTATGTCTGATTGGTGTACCTGAAAATGATGGAGAGAATGGAACCAAGTTGGAAAACACTCTGCAGGATATTATCGAGGAGAACTTCCCCAATCTAGCAAGGCAGGCCAACACTCAAATTGAGGAAATACAGAGAATGCCACAAAGGTACTCCTCGAGAAGAGCAACTCCAAGACACATAATTGTCAGATTCACCAAAGTTGAAATGAAGGAAAAAATGTTAAGGGCAGACAGAGAGAAAGGTCGGGTTACCCACAAAGGGAAGCCCATCAGACTAACAGCGGATCTCTCGGCAGAAACTCTATAAGCCAGAAGAGAGTGAGGGCCAATATTCAACATTTTTAAGAAAGGAATTTTCAACCCAGAATTTCATATCCAGCCAAACTAAGCTTCATAAGTGAAGGAGAAATAAAATACTTTTCAGACAAGCAAATGCTGAGAGATTTTGTCACCACCAGGCCTGCCCTACAAGAGCTCTTGAAGGAAGCACTAAACATGGAAAGGAACAACCAGTACCAGCCACTGCAAAAACATGCCAAAATGTAAAGACCATCAAGGCTAGGAAGAAACTGCATCAACTAACGAGCAAAATAACCAGCTAACATCATAATGACAGGATCAAATTCACACATAACAATATTAACCTTAAATTGTAAATGGGCTAAATGCTCCAATTAAAAGATACAGACTGGCAAATTGGATAAAGAGTCAAGACCCATCAGTGTGCTGTATTCAGGACACCCACCTCACATGCAGAGATACACATAGGCTCAAAATAAAGGGATGGAGGAAGATCTACTAAGCAAATGGAAAACAAAACTACTTTAAAGTTCATATGGAACCAAAAAAGAGCCCGCATTGACAAGGCAATCCTAAACCAAAAGAACAAAGCTGGAGGCATCACCCTACCTGACTTCAAACTATACTACAAGGCTACAGTAACCAAAACAGCATGGTACTGGTACCAAAATGGAGATATAGACCAATGGAAAAGAACAGAGCCCTCAAAAATAATGCCATACATCTACAATTATCTGATCTTTGATAAATCTGACAAAAACAAGAAATGGGGAAAGGATTCCCTATTTAATAAATGGTGCTGGGAAAACTGGCTAGTCATATGTAGAAAGCTGAAACTGGATCCCTTCCTTACACCTTATACAGGATGGATTAAAGACTTAAATCTTAGACCTAAAACCATAAAAACCCTAGAAGAAAACTAGGCAATACCATTCAGGACATAGGCATGGGCAAGGTCTTCATGTCTAAAACACCAAAAGCAATGGCAACAAAAGCCAAAATTGACAAGTGGGATCTAACTAAACTAAAGAGCTTATGCACAGCAAAAGAAACTACCATCAGAGTGAACAGGCAACCTACAGAATGGGAGAAAATTTTTGCAACCTACTCATCTGACAAAGGGCTAATATCCAGAATCTACAATGAACTCAAACAAATTTACAAGAAAAAAACAACCCCATCAATAAGTGGGCGAAGGATATGAACAGACACTTCTCAAAAGAAGACATTTATGCAGCCAAAAGACACATGAAGAAATTCTCATCATCACTGGCCATCAGAGAAATGCAAATTAAAATCACAATGAGATACCATCTCACACCAGTTAGAATGGCGATCATTAAAAAGTCAGGAAACAACAGGTGCTGGAGAGAATGTGGAGAAAGAGGAACACTTTTACACTGTTGGTGGGACTGGAAACTAGTTCAACCATTGTGGAAGTCAGTGTGGTGATTCCTCAGGGATCTAGAACTAGAAATACCATTTGACCCGGCCATCCCATTACTGGGTATATACCCAAAGGATTATAAATCATGCTGCTATAAAGACACATGCACACGTATGTTTATTGCGGCACTATTCACAATAGCAAAGACTTGGAACCAACCCAAATGTCCAACAATGATAGACTGGATTAAGAAAGTGTGGCACAGGTACACCATGGAATACTATGCAGCCATAAAAAATGATGAGTTCATGTCCTTTGTAGGGACATGGATGAAGCTGGAAACCATCATTCTCAGCAAACTATCGCAAGGACAAAAAACCAAGCACCGCATGTTCTCACTCATAGGTGGGAACTGAACAATGAGAACACTTGGACACAGGAAGGGGAACATCACACACTGGGGCCTGCTGTGGGGTGGGGAGAAGGGGGAGGGATAGCATTAGGAGATATACCTAATGCAAATGACGAGTTAATGGGTGCAGCACACCAACATGGCACATGTATACATATGTAACAAACCTGCAAGTTGTACACATGTACCCTAAAACTTAAAGTATAATTTAAAAAAAAGGGGGGAGTTTCTTTGCACAGGCTCTCTCTTTGCCTGCTGCCATCCATCTAAGATGTGACTTGCTCCTCCTTGCCTTCTGCCATGATTGTAAGGCCTCCCCAGTCAGGTGGAACTGTAAGTCCACTAAACCTCTTAATTTTGTAAAAAAAAAAAAAAAAAAAAAAAAAGAAACCATTTTCATTCTAATATAAGGGTTCATAAGGTTGGTAGAGAGTCCACTTATTAACAGTATTTTAGTTCAGAGAAAGTAGGATTCTATTCTACACAGGCAGGCATGAAATAAACTGTGAACAACCACTTCCTGCAAAACAACCAAAGGAATCTTGTTTTTTTCAGCTTCATTGAGGTATGATTGACAAATAAAAATTGTGTATATTCAAGGTGTACAACATGATTTGACTTATGTATACATTGTGAGATGATTACCACAATCATATTGACACAGCCATCACCACACATAGCTATCATTTTGTAGTGGGTAGGAGGGGATGAGGATACTAAAGATCTACCCCCTTAGCAAATTTCAAGCAAATGATACATTATTAACTTTAGTCACCATGTTGTGTTATTATACCCCCATTCATCTTATAACTGAAAGTTTGTACCCTTTGACTAACCATACGAACTCTATTTCCCTGATCCCCCAGCCCTTGGCAACCAACAGTCTACTCTTTTCTTCAGTGAGTTCAACTTTTTTAGATTTCACTTGTAAGTAAGATCATGTGGTATTGTCTTTCTGTGCCTGGCTTATTTCACTTAATGTCATCACAAATGGCAGGACTTAACTTTGTATGTCTGAATAATATTTCATTGTTATATAACACATTTTCTTTATCCATTTATTGGTCAGCAGACACTTAGGTTATTTCTATATCTTGACTATTATGAAGAATGCTGCAATAAAATGGAAACACAGATATCTCTTCAAGACCCTGATTTTATTTCCTTTGGGTATACACCCAGAATTAAGATTACTAGATCATACAGTAGCTCTATTTTTAAATTTTTGAGGAACAACAATAGTTTGCCATAATGCTGTACCATTTTACATTCCCATCAACAGTGTATAAAGGGTTCCTTTTTCTCCACATGCTTGCCAATATTTGCTGTCTCTAGTCTTTTTTATAATAGCCATTTTAACAGATGGAAGGTGATAGCTTATGATTTGCATTTCCTTGGTAATTAGTGACATTGAGCACCTGTTGCAATTGTATGTCTTCTTTCAAGAAATGTCTTTTCAGATCCTTTGCCCCAGGTTATTTGTTTTATTTGCTATTGAGTTGTGAGGAATATTTCCGCATTCCAACCCCTTAGCAAAGGAGACAAGGGACACAATGCACAGACAGATTATTTCCTAAGTAATTTGCAGACATTCAGAAGAAGACATATTGAAGAAGAAAAGCATGCTTCCGTTCCAACAGGGCCTCTATACAGACAGGAGTTATGTACATGACCAGTGCAATGACTACATCAGTTATGGACTGAATTGTGTTTCCCAAAAATTCTTATGTTGAAACCCTTATTCCTAATGAGATTATATTTATAGAAAGGGCCTTTAAAGGGGTAATGAAGGTTAAATCAGGTCATAAGGGTGAGGCCCTAATTCCAAAGGACTTGTGTCCTTATACAAAGAGGAAGACACCAGGGATGCACAAGCAGAGGGAAAGTCATGTGAAGACACAGTGAGAAGGCAGCTATCTGCAAGGCAAGGAGAGACAGACCTCAGGAAAAACCAAACTTATTGACACCCTGATCCTGGATTTCCAACCTCCAAAACTGTGAGAAAATAAATTTCTGATGTTTAAGCTACCCAGTTTGTGGTATTTTGTTATGGAGCCCTAATAAACTAATACGACATCTATTTTGTTCATCTATTATCTCTCGTAGTATCCAGCACAGGCATTCAGGAAAAATTTCAGAATAAAGGAATGAATCCCAATCAGGGGTAGCTACAGAGAGACAGAAAGAAAACAGCTGGTGTAAACTCTCTATTAAAGATGTTACTTAAGAAACTACAGAGATGTTAAGAATTATCTACATTTAGTGTAAGAAACCTAATGTATAAGGAAGCCACCTGGCCAATACAGAAAATAAATGCTATGAAATGTCATAAGATTCAAACACTGATTTGTCCACACACAAAACAAGGACAATGAAAGGTGAAAGGTTAAACAAGACCAGAATTGAGACAACTCCCACTCTGTGGGGCTTTGTCAGTTTATTACATTACAAGGTTGCAATGTAGACATTAGAATCACAAAATATCGTTTTTGTCACTTATTATACATGAGATCACATTTATTTTTATGTAGCAATAATATAAATGGATGTATTTTATGTGTACACAAAATGTATGTAATATGTCAGAGTATTGTTTTTCTCTATTCTTTTGTTGACATTAGAAAGCCCAAAATTAACAAGCTTTTTAAATGTCGTAGAAGAGAAGACAGCTGAGCCAAGAGGATAGGACTGATAATGGTCTTCAAGATTCTGCTGCTACTTAAAAAAGGATGCTCAAACAAACTTGCACCTTCCTGGGACTCAGCACTCCATACCCTGTCTTACAGTGGATACAGGGTTAGAGTAGCTATTGTGATATTTTCAATCCTACCATAATTTTAGAAACATTGCTAAACTTCAAGTCTGAAGATGCTTAAATGTATTATAAAGCAACTGTTATCAGTCAGGGTTCTCCAGACACACAGAACAAACAGGATATATTTGGCAAATCTCAAATTTGTAGGACAGGCCAGCAGACTGGAATGCAGACAGGATTTTGTACATTATAGTCTTGAGGAAGAATCATTTTTGTTTTTTTAAGGAAATCTTAGTTTTTGCTCTTAAAGCTTTCAACTAATTAGGTGAGGCCCACCCACATTATGGAGGATAACCGCTTTCATTTTCTTTGTTTTGTTTTTGTTCTCTTTTCAATTTTTATTTTGAGCTCAAGGGGTACATGTGCAAGTTTGTTACAAAGGCAAATTGTGTTTCACGGGGATTTGGGGTACAAATAATTTTGTCACCCAGGTAATCTGCATAATATCTAATACATATTATAGTTTCTCAATCCTTACCCACTCTCACCCTCTACCCTCAAATAGGCTCGTGTCTGTTGTTCCATTCTTCGTGTCCATGTGTAATCAATATTTAGTTCACACTTACAAGCTAGAACATGCAGTATTTGATTTTCTGTTCCTGCATTAATTTGCTTTGGATAATGGCCTCCAGCTCCATCCACGTTGCTGCAAAGGCCATAATTTTTTTTAATAGCTGCATAGTATTTCATGGTGTATATGTACCACACTCTCCTTATCCAGTCCATCACTGGTAGGCATCTAGACATGATTCTATGTCTTTGCTATTGTGAATAGTGTACATGTATCTTATGGTAGAATGAATTACATTCCTTTGAGTATGTACCCACTAATGAGATTGCTGGGTCAAATGCTAGTTCTGCTTTTGGCTATTTGAGGAGTCACCATACTGCTTTCCACAATGGCTGAACTAATTTACAGTCACACCAACAGTGTATAAGTGTTCCCTTTTCTCTGCAACTTTGCCAGCATCTTTTATTTTTTGACTTTTTATTAATATCCATTTTGACTGTTATGAGATGGTATCTCATTGTGGTTTTGATTTGCATGTCCCTAATGATAAGTCATATTGAGAATTCTTTCCTATGTTTGTTGGCCACATCCATGTCTTCTTTTGAGAAGTGTTCACATCCTTTGCCCATTTTAATGGGTTTTTTGCATATTGATTTCTGAGTTTCTTATAGGTTATCAATATTAGACCTTTATCAAATGCATGGTTTGCAAATATTTTCTCATATTCTGTAGGTTGTCTGTTTACTCTATTAATTGTTTTGGGGTGTTTTTTGTTTGCTTTTTTTGTTTTGGGTTTTTTGTTTTGTTTTGTTTTGTTTTTTGCTGTGCAGAATCTCTTTAATTTAATTAGGTCCCATTTGTCAATTGTTGCAATTGTTTTTTGTGACTTGTTCATGAAATCTTGGCCAGTTCCTATTTCCAGAATGGTATTTCTTATAGTTTTAGGTTTTATGTTTAAGTCTTTAATCCAACTTGGGTAGATTTTTGTATAAGGTAAAATTCAGGGATCCAGTTTCAATCTTCTGTACATGACTACTCAGTTATCCCAGCACCATTTATTGAACAGAGAATCCTTTCCCCATTGCTTGTGTTGTCAGATTTGTTGAAGATCAGATGGTTGTAGGTGTGCAACTTTATTTCTAGGTTATCTAACCTGTTCCATTGTTCCATTGGTCTACATGTCTGTTTTTGTATCAGTACTATGTTGTTTCAGTTCCTGTAGCCTTGTAGTATAGCTTGAAATCAGGTAGTGTGATATCTGCAGCTTTTTTCTTTTTGTTTAGGATTGCTCTGACTGTATGGTCTCTTTTTTGGTTCCAAATAAATTTTAGAATAATTTTTTTAATTCTGTGAAAAATATCATTGGTAGGTAGGAATAGCATTGAATCTATAAATTGCTTTGGTCAGTATGGCCAGTTAAACAATATTGATTCTTCCTATCCATGAGCATGGAATATTTTTCCGCTTGTTTGTGTTGCCTCTGATGCCTTTCAGCAGTGTTTTGTAATTCTCATTGTAGATATCTTTCACCTTCCTGGTTAACTGTATTCCTAGGTATTTTATTCCTTTGGTGGCTATTGCGAATGGAATTTCATTCTTGATTTGGCTCTCAGCTTTAACATTGCTAGTGTATAGAAATGCTACTCATTTTTGTACATCGATTTTGTATCCTGAAACTTTGCTGAACTTGTTCATAAGATCTAGAGCCTTTGGGCAAAGATTATGGGGTTTTCTAGGTATAGTATCCTATCATCTGCAAAGAAATAATTTGACTTTCTTCTTATTTGGATAGGATTTTTTTTTTAATTTTGTGGTAACACATTTCCTTACCAATTGCTTCTCTGAAAGAGATCTTATTTCTTGTGTGTTTACGAAGCTTAGTTTGGCTGGATATGAAATTCTTGGTTGGAATTTCTTCTCTTGCCTGATTGCTCTGGCTAGGACTTCCAGTACTATGTTGAATAGGAGTGGTGACAGTGGGAATCCTTGTCTTGCTCTGGTTCTCAAGTAGAATGCTTCTAGCTTTTGCCCATTTAGTATGATGTTAGCTGTGGGTTTGTAATAGATGGCTCTTATTATTTTATGATATGTACCTTTGATTCCAAGTTTATTTAGAGTTTTAACATGAAAGGATACTGAATTTTATCGAAAGCCTTTTCTGTGTCTATTGAGATGATCATGTGGGTTCTGGTTTTGGTTCTGTTTAAGAAATGGATCACATTTATTGATTTGTGTAAGATGAACCAACCTTCCATCCCAGGGATAAAGTCTACTTGATCATAGTGAATTAGCTTTTTGATATGTTGGTAGATTTAGTTTGTTAGTATTTTCTTAAAGATTTTTATAGGTCTGTTCATCAAAGATATTGACCTGAAGTTTTCTTTTTTCACTGCGGCTCTGCCAGATTCTGGCATCAGAATTATTCTGGCCTCATAGAATGAGTTAGAGAGGAGACCCTCCTCATTGATTTTTTCCAAGTAGTTTCAGTAGGATTGGTACCAGCTCTTCTTTATACATCTAGTAAAATTTGGTGGTGAATCTTTCTGGTACAGGAATTTTTCTGATTGGTAGGTTTTTTTTGTTATTGATTCAATTTCAGAACTCATTGTTGATCTCTTCAGGGTTTCAATTTCTTCCTGGTTCAATCTTGGGAGGTTGTGTGTTTCCAGAAATGTATCTATTTCTTTTAGATTTCTACTTTGTGTGCATAGAGGTGCTCATAATAGTTTCTGAGGGTTTTTGTACTTCTGTGGGGTCAGTGGTAATGTACCCTTTGTCATTTCTGATTGTGTTTATTTGGATATTCTCTTTTTCTTTATTATTAGCCTAGCAAGCAGTCTGTCAATCGTATTTATTATTTTGAAAAACCAACTTTTGGTTTCCTTGATGTTTTATATGGTTTTTCTCATTTCCATTTAATTCAGTTCAGCTCTGATTTTTGCTATTTTCTTGCGCTACCTTTGATATTGGTTTCCTCTTCTTTTTCAAGTTCCTCTAGGTGTGATGTTAGGTTGTTAATTTGAGATCTTTCTAACTTTTTGATGTGGGTGTTTAGAGCTACAAACTTTCCTCTTAACCCTGTTTTAGCTGTGTCCCAGACATTCTGTTACATTGTATCTTTGTTTTCATTAATTTCAAACATTTTCTTGATTCCTGCCTTAATTTCATTGTTTACCCAAAAGTCATTCAGGAACAGATTAATTTCCATTTTATTGTATGGTTTTGAGAGATGTTCTTGGCATTGATTTCTATTTTTATTGTGCTCTGGTCTGAGAGTGTGGTTGGTATTATTTCCATTTTTTTAATTTGTTGAGAATTGCTTTATGGCTGAGCATGTGGTCAATTTTAGAGTGTGTTTCATGTGCAGGTAAGAAGAATGTATACTCTGTTTTTGTTGGGTGGAGTGTTCTGTAGATGGATCTAATATTAGATCCATCTACAGATTCTTGGTCAAGAGTAAAGTTTAGGTCCTGAATATCTTTCTTAGCTTTCTGCTTTGATCTGTCCAGTATTGTTAGTGTGGTGTTGAAGTCTCCCACTATTATTGTGTTTATCTAAGTCTCTTCATAGCTCTCTAAGAGCTTATTTTATGAATCTGGGTGCTCCAGTGTTGCGTGCATACATGTTTGGGACAGTTAAGTCTTCTTGTTGAATTAAGCCCTTTATCATTATGTAATGCCCTTCTTTTTCCTTTTTTATCATTATTGGTTTAAAGTTGGTTTTGTTTAAAATAAGAACAGCTACTCCTGCTCTTTTTTGTTTTCTATTTGCTTGATAAATCTCTCTCCCTACCTTTACTTTGAACGTATGGGTGTCCTTGCATGTGAGCTGGGTCCCTTGAAGAGAGCATACATGGGTCTTGCTTCTTAATCCAACTTGTTACTCTATGCCTTTTAAGTGAGGTGTTTAACCCATTTATGCTCAAGGTTAATATTGATATGTGCAGATTTGATCCTGTCATTATTTTGTTAGCTGGTTGTTATGTAGACTTGATTGTGTATTTGCTTTATGTTGTTGATGGTCTATGTACTTGACTGTGTTTTCATGGTGATCATTTCCATGTTTAGCACTCCCTTAAGGGCCTCTTATAAGGAAGATCTTGTGGTAACATATTTCCTTAACAATTGCTTCTCTGAAAGAGATCTTATTTCTTCTGTGTTTATGAAGCTTAGTTTGGCTGGATATGAAATTCTTGGTTGGAATTTCTTTTCAAGGATGCTGAATATAGGCCCTCAATCTCTTCTGGCTTGTAGTTTCTGCTGAAAGGTCTGCTGTTAGCCTGATGGGGTTCCCTTTGTAGGTGACCTGCCCCTCCTCTTGAGCTGCCTTTAATATTTTTTTTCTTTCACATTGACCTTGAAAAATCTGATGACTACTTGTCTTAGAGATGGTCCTCTTGTACTATACTTCACAGGGGTCCTCTAAATTTTCTGAATTTGTGTGCTGACTCCTCTTGTGGGGTTGGGGAAATTTTTGTGGACAATATCCTCAAATATGTTTTCCAATTTTCTTATTTTATCTCCCTTTCGGAAATGCCAATGAGTCATAGATTTGGACTCTTTACATAATACTATATTTTTCCGAGTTTTTTTTTAATTTTTCTTGTCTGAGTTATCAGGTTGGTGCAAAAGTAATTGTGGTTTTTGCCATCAAATATGACAAAAGCCACAATCACTTTTGCATCAACCTGATAATTCAAAGAACTGGTCTTGAAGCTCTGAGATTCTTTCCTCAGCTTGGTCTGTTCTGTTATTAATACTTTCTATTGTGTTATGAAATTCTTGTAGTCAGTTTTTCAGCTCTGTCAGCTCAGTTTGGTTCTTTCTTAAAATGGCTATTTCATCTTTCACTTCCTGAATCATTTTACTGGATTCCTCAGGTTTTTTGGAATGGGTTTCAACTTTCTCCTGAATTTCAATGACCTTTGTTACCACCTAGATTTTGAGTTCTATGTCTGTCATTTCAGCCATTTCATTCTGGTTAAGAACAATGGCTTGGGAGCTAATGTGGTCTTTTGGAGGTAAGGAGACACTTTAACTTTTAGAGTTGCCAGAACTCTTGTGCTGGTTCTTTCTCATCCATGTGGGCTGATGTTCCTTTAACTGTGGTGTAATTTGAGTACAGTCAATTGACTTCATTTCTGGATGTTTTCAAAAGGCTGAGGCTTTGTGCAGGGTCTTCATTTGTGGCTGAATTCTTGTCCTTGGTTTCACAGGGAGGGAAATATTAGCAAAGTATTTTTGGTGTCAAAGTTTGGCCTGGGATCCAGTAGATGGTGCATATGCGTAATGGCCAGTATGTAGGCTCTTGCTCAGCCACATTAGCTCCTCTGCTTTAGCGCCTCTGCATTTCCTCGTGATTGCAGCAGTGCTCTCTCTCAGTGCTCTGAGAGTGTAGGGCTCCTCTTCTATTCAATGCTGGCTGCAGATCCCAGGTTGGCACTCTCAGGCTGTGCACTGCAACCCTGGGGTGAACTCTGGCTTTTTGTTTTCTCCCCAGCTTGGGAGCTGCAGGGTAAGGGACCTTGGCAGTGTAAATGGCAGAGGGCCTTTCACTTGTCTCCTGGGGCTTCACTTCAGAGAAATTAAGAGTTGCTGCCAATTGGAACAATCAGCCCCAGGATGGGTAGCTGCATTGAGGGCCCAAGCCAAGAGGCCCTGCCTGGTGATGAACAGGGGGATGAGGGGCTTGCAGGGAAGACAGAATGGCCTCTTCTCCCTAGGGCAGCTGTGGCATGCTGGAGGTATGAGTAAAGCACTTAGGGTCTTTGTTCCTTCTCCAGTCCAAAGGCAGCAAGGGCAGTACCTCTGCAGGTTGCAACGGCAGAGGGACTTTCAGTTGCCTCTGGGAGCATCACGCTGGAGAAACAAAGCCACTGCCAATGGAAACATTCATCCAGGGGTGGGGCAGCTCTGTGGGGGGCAGGGCTGCTTGGTGAAGAGTAGGAGGTAGAGGCTCACAGGGAAGACAGACTGAGAGGCTGGGCTCCTTTCTCTATGGTGACTGTGTCATGCTCGAGGTCCAGCAAAAACATCCAGGCTCTTTGTTTCTTCTCCAGCCCAAGGACAGCAAGTGGTACTTCTGCAGCTCCAGTAGCAATAGGGCTTTGGGTTGTCTCTGGGATTTCTGTAAGAATTAAAGAAAGAGGAAAGAAACATGAAATGCAGCTCACCAGTCAAGACAGGTTTATTTTAGAGAAAACAAACCTGAGAGGAGCTTCTGGCCAAGTTAGGTCAGAGGCACACACTCTTACAGACTAAGAGTTTTTAAGGATTCAGGGTGGGAGAGTTTATCAGAGGCTTGGACTGCTTCTGTGTCTCTTTGTTGTGCTTATCTGGGAGGGAGAGTTGTGTGTCTGTTCCCAAAATCTTTCTGCAACTGCAGGCATACCCGCCCCCCGCCCCGAGTCTGCTTTTAGCTTCCCTATCTTAGTGCACCTGAAGGGAAAGGAAGGTGCTTATTAAGGCCCACTGTTTTACTGGGGCCCGTTGTATGAGGGTAAATTTTGGCAGTTACCAAAGGGACTTTCCCCGCACCCCCATCTGTGCCAGAGCTGTCTTATCTATGTTTTATCGTCTGCGCTTTCTGGTTGCTCGTAGTTAGAAGAGAAGTGATTTCCTTGAAATGCATGAGGCTAGAAAGAGAGCTGGAACTTAAAGTGGCGGTGTTTGTCCAAGATGACGGTGCTCCTGTTCTGTCAATTTCCACCCCAGAGAAACACAGAGCTGCCACTGACTGATGCGCTCAGATGGGGTAGGGTGGCTGTGTTGGAAGCCCAGGCAGGGAGGCCCTGCCCAGTGAGGAGTAGCAGTGGCAGGGACCTGCATAGGAAAGTCTGGCCACTTTTCTGTAGGGTAGCTGCACTATGCTGGAGACCCACAATGGTCCTTAAATTCTTCACTCCCTCCCAAGCCCGAGAACAGTAGAAGCAGCGACTGCAGCAGCAAAAATGATAGGCTTATTACCTCTGGTAGCTCCATCCCAGAGAAATGCAGAGCTGCTACCTGTCTGAGTGCTCAGGCAGGGGTGGGGTGGCTGTGCTGAGGTCCCAGGCCAGCAGGCTTTGCCTGGCGAGGTACAGCAGAGGCAAGTCAGTCCACTCCTCAGCAGTCTGGATCTGGCCCCTATCCTCAGGGGATGTGAGAGAGCCTAGCTTACCTTGTTGGTGGAGCTACTGCTGCTGGCCTGGAGTGCTCAGGGGTCCAAGGCCCTTGGGACTCTGCATGTGCCTGAGCTACGGCTCTGCCCAGAACCCACATAGCTCTCCATGTCAGTCAAGAGGCCCCAGGAGGAGGAGGTCAGGGGGATTTCCTGTACCCAGGGTAGCAAAGGTCTGTGGCAGAAATGTGGGCCCCTGGGGACTCTCACTCACCATTTCCCCATAATGGGGAGCCTCCCTTGACTCAGCAGCAGTCCCAGGTGGGTGGCTTCCTGTCTTGCTCTTCTCTGGTCCCCCATGGACCTTATTGCTTCCTTGATGAATCCCAGTGTGTCCTCCTGAACCATCTAGTTGAAGAGCTAGTGTTTACTGGCTGCTCTGTCTCCTCTCTGTGAGAGTGGTGCTCACTAGCTGCTTCTAGTCAGCCACACTGGTACTCACTCTCCTTTTTTACTTAAAGTCAACTGATTCTACATGTTAATCACATCTACAAAACATTTTCACCACAACATCTAGACCAGTGACTGACCAGGCAACTGGGCACCATAGACAAGTTAACACATAAAATTTAACCATTACAGCAAACAAAATAAACCCATGGAGGGTAGAGTTGCCAAGCTAACACCTACCCATGAAACCCTTAAATTTCTAACAAGTCATGTGCAAATGCAATAGTAACCTTATCATCAGTGTCTATTATTCTATGAATATAGAGTGCAGGTAGATGATGCTTTACAGAAATGTCTGCCATTATAAATACATTGGTATTCTCAAACACCACCATCTTCAGATGGACCAAGACTATAAGTGATAAAAGCATAGTAGTTCTTCAGATTAATGGATCTGAAATAATTTCCCTTGCAGTTTACTTAAAATATTTTAATGTTAATTAGGATAGAGAATGAAACTGCCTGCTAAACTCGGCTAAGAAATTTATGAACCTTTAAAAAGCATGTATGCATTTTTTACTAGGTTAAGTCAAACATTGGTAGCATTTCAGCTTACATAAAATACAATCTGACACAGCTCTATGTCCTTATATCTACAGGTCTAAATACCATATCCTTTGCCTATCAGTTTATATAACTTATATGATAATATCTGTCTCCTAATCAATTACTTTAAAAGGAGGAATAGTCTAACCTGATAATTTCAAGGATTTAAATATACTGATTCCACTCCTGATTAGTATGCTGCATGATCATTTGAATTTCTCTTTAACCTAAGTTTATTGCCCCTAGGCTTATTGTTTTATCTTTATCTACATCAGGTTGAATTTTTGGCCGAGTGCAGCGGCTCACGCCTGCAGTCCCACCATTTTGGGAGGCCGAGGCGGGCGGATCACCTGAGGTCGGGAGTTCGAGACCAGCCTGACCAACATGGAGAAACCCTGTCTCTACTAAAAATGTAAAATTAGCCAGGTGTGGTGGTGCATGCCGGTAATCCCAGCTACTCGGGAGGCTGAGGCAGGAGAATCACTTGAAGCCAGGAGGCAGAGGTTGTGGTGAGCAGAGACTGTGCCATTGCACTCCAGCCTGGGCAGCAACAGTGAAACTCCATCTCAAAAAGAAAAAAAAAAAAAAAAAAAAAGGACATTTTCAGTTGTCATCTGAAAACAATGAAGAAAGTATGACTTTTCTGATCAGTTTGCCCTGTTTTCCCAAATTTGGTCTACAGATTTTCCACTGTTTTGAAATTATTTAGGAACTTACCCTTAGTTCTCCATTTAAAAAAAGGTAAGCAATGATCAACTTCAGTTTATTACTGATCCGTTGATAACATCTTGCCAACTGAGGAGATTGTCATCTTATCACTTCATTCTATTATACGTCTATAATGAGTTGTTTTGTCTTCCAAAAAGATATGTTTAAGTCCTAAATTTTGGTACCTGTGAATGTAACCCTATTTGGAAAGAGGGTCTTTGCAAATGTAATTAAGATGAGGACATATTGGATTAGATTGGAACTTAAGTCTAATAACTGATATAAGAAAAATGAGATTTGCCAATACACAGACACATACACAGGGAAGAAAGGAAGATGGAGACAGAGATTATGCCGCTACAAGCCAAGGAACACCAAAGATTGCCAGGAGCCATTATAAGCTAAGAAGAAACAAGGCAGGATTCTTCACTGGAGCCTTCAGAGAGAGCATGGCCCTGCTCAACCCTTGATTTTGGACATCTAGCCTGTAGAACTGTGCTGGGATAAATTTCTGTTAGTTTAAGCCACTAGGATTGGGTTAATTTGTTACAGCAGCCCTAGGAAACAAACATGTCATAAAATATTATTCCACATTCCTATGGATATACAGCTGTTCAAGTGGTCGGTTTGCCTCCATTTTGTTCAGCCTACAACTGTGTGATGCCCATCTTTTCTTCATAAGTCAATAGCAACATGCTAACACTAACAAAGCTCTTTTCTCTTGCAAAATATTTTATCTTTAAAGAAACACCATGTAGTGGTTTATTATGTTGTGCTGTTGTTGTTGTAATCATTGTTGTTATTGTTACTATTAATATTAGTGTTGTTATTTTCATTTTACAGGTTGAGACACAGGAACACACAACTAATTAGGGGAGAGGAGAGGTTACCCATACCACCCCAAGAGAGAAATGTACTTAAGACAGAATTCTGTGTGCTGTGACTGAAATTAAGTTTTGAGACTAGCCAGTATATAAAATATGCTCAGAAAGTATGTTTAAATAAATTATACTAGCACCTTCTGATCTCAGATTCTGCCTACAGGCTGACAGTGCTGGACAAGATAGAGGCCACTGCAGGGCTAATAACATTGTACGAATTACCTTCATATCATCTGTGGTCAGATAGTTCTATGTCTATATGTATAACCTAATAACTTTATATTTTAAATAAGTTGATTTTAGGCCAGACACAGGTGTTCACACCTGTAATCCCAGCACCTTGGGAGGCAAAGAGGGAGGATAGCTTGAGACCAGGAGTTCAAGACCAGCCTGGGCAACATAGTAAGACTCTGTCTCTGTGAAAAAAATTGAACATTAGCTGGGCATGGGTGCATGCACCTGTAGTTCCAGCTACTCGGGAGGCTGAGGCGGAAATATCACGTAAGTCCAGGAGTTCGAGGCTGCAGTGAACTATGATCATGTCACTGTACTCCAGCCTGGGCGACAGAGCAGGATCCCATCTCTAACAAATTTTTTTTATTTTATTTGGAGTGTCTACACTTTAATTCTTGGTGATATGAAAGGATAACATGTTCCTTATTCATAAACATATATAACACATACACATTCTGTAAAAAGCTAACTTGCTTTCTTGGTTTTGCATACTTTGATCACCAGCATTTTGACCTTAATAATCAAGTGGTACCTACCCAGCTGTGGTATCTATTAATACAACCAAGGGCATTATTTTAAAAAATCAAATGTCATTGCAAATGACTGATGAGACACCCTGAAAAACAAAAATATTAAATTTGGAAGATACTGGAGAAGATATTGTCACGTGAGCACAGTTTTGTGTCAAAGATTTTTCAGTCTTCTGTATTTTTATATATAGGTTTATATGCAAACTACAGGATGTAAATAATTGGTCCTGAAACCAATCTTCAATTCCTTCTCACACAATGTGACCGACATCTGACCAGGATGGCCGAGAGGGTAGCCTCTATTCTCTTCAGGTATGCTTTGGCCCCACATGTCCATCCCATGCTGCTTAGGTGCTCTTTCATCTCTAAATGGTTTTCCATTTGGGCCTCCATTCTCCTTTTGCCGAGTACAGGTCCTTGCTTAGGCATTAGCTTAGTGTCTTCACAGACCAAAATTTAAACTGACTGATTCCTGTATAAAACTTTTTTTCCTTCTCCTACCATCAGCAATCACTACATCTGTGGTACCTTCAATTAATTCCCTTTCTAACCAGGACATTCAGCTGCCTGCTCTCTGTAGCAACCCATTGTAGCTGGAATGAAGATGAGAAAAGATTTTAAGCCCTGTGGAAGATAGTATTATTTGTTTGCAATTTATCCTTCTTCTCTGACCTTGCCATGGCTTCCTCAACACTAGGCATGGTCACCTGACTTGCTCTGGCCATTGGAACATGGGCAGAAATGATACATGCCACTTGCTTCCAAGCTGAGGGTTTAAGAGGCCTGGCAAGTTTCACCAGCCCCTTACACTCCTGTACCCACCATTAGAAGAACATGCCTTAAGGAATCACTGGTTCCAGAATAAGGATGCTTTTAGACCAAATGTAAATACAACTTGCAGCCTAGAGCCAAGCTCAGCCAATCCCAGCTAAGCCCAACTGAGCACAGCAGGGTCCATCAGAGCCACTAGACCTTTAGACCAGTGAGTGAGAAATAAATGGGAGATGGAGGGAGTAACTGCATTATTACAGCAAAGCCTGAAAAAAAATCCCTTAGGATAAGACTTTCTGAATAGGGATCAAGCTGAAAACAGATCCTCACCAAGAAGTAAAATAAAGAAAATATTCTAGAAAGGTAACAACATTAAAACTACTGAAGGTGGTAGTTCTCAATCACTGTTTAATAACATCCTGCCTAAGTTGTTTAAAATCCTATTTTCATTCACCTACAGATACAGATTATCAGATGGAAACTATAAAGCTCCATCTAATTTCCATCCACAATTTCATCACAGAACACACCAACAAAAAGTGAGCTAATTTTCTACCAGCACTCTGATACACTATGGAAGAAAGCATCAAGGGACTAGAGGTGTCCAAGATAAAATGTGAAGCACAGAGATTAAACGGCCTTGGCCACACGCAGGGGCACAGCAGTTAACTTTCAGGGTTTTTTTTTTAACCTACAGTGGTTTTAGATATTGGCTGCTTTTTCACTGACCATCATCTATTTTACGGTCTTTGATTTTTTGGTTTTTGTTTTGAGAGAATTACCCCTCCCCAATGGATCAGATGTGTGGGAATATAAATTGGTGGCCCTATCTCCCCTTGGCCAACCTAGACAAAACAGATATCCTTTCCTAGAATGTGAATCATGAGCTATGTGGTGCAAACACTAAAAATTGCTGGAGAAAACTAATTTCAGAGCTCAGCCTGGGCAAAACTACGCAGCAAGACCGTCTGGAGCTGCTTCATCCCTGATTGCTCCAAGCCTAATGCTCTAATTCTATAATTCTGTGTGTTCACTCCCACCTTCTAAAAAACTCCTCTTTATTGTAAATTAGCCAGAACTGATGTCTGTTGCTTACAACCAAAGAATCCTGAGTGGCACCAAAAGAAAACATGAGAAGAGATTTAAGGCATGTAGAAGAGAAAACAGGAGAGATGAAAGGAGAGTAATACCTCCTCTAGCTTGGTGTTCACTAATACCAGATCAAAAATTGACGCATCACTGAAAGTGATCAGCCCATGGGAAGATAAGTGTTATCACTCTTGAGAAGTTAGTTATCCAAACTCTCCTTGCAGAAAAAGAAGTCAGTGAATATATGTAAATATTATGCAGTTATTTGTGTTTTAGAATATAAAAGCCTTTAAATACATATTATATTGGTCAGCTCATCATTTGAACAGAACCTAATTAAGTCAAACATTTGTCTCACGGACTACAGACCACAATTGCAGGTCCTTTCCTAGGACCTTGCAATGGCCGTTTCAGGTTGGGTCCTGGTAACCCAAGGGCCTTCCCAGTGTGGAAAGTTGCACTACCAGGAAGTCCATGAGCCAACTGGACCTTCTGAGGATGCAAGAGAGACAACTGTCTTCTCCACAACTAACTGGTTTATATCCTTTTAAAACTCTGCAATAAAATTTTGTAAGTTACACTTAGTTTTTCCTATATTTTAATATATCATTCAATCATGTTTAAATATTTTAGTTATCTCATGCTAAACTTTGTATTTTTCTCAAAAATTATTTAATTTCAAATTTGCTAAATCTAGAATATTCATTCTCTTCATTTTATCAACCCAGGTAGTTTCTCTGTTGTAATCCTTAATTTCTTTGCATTATGGAGACATTACAACAAAGCACTTTAAGAAGCCAAACCTTACCTACCATTTACAACAACACTTAGTACATGAGAGACATCATTGTGCCCAGCTGAAATGAGCCACAGCCTGCCTGGTTTTCAAACGTGCTGCCGTCCCTCCAAACTGGCTCCCTTGTCATCAATCTCCACCTGCACAAACACTGCAAGCGCATCCTTAATTTTCTTGACTAACTTATCAGCAGCCCCATTAATATTCTAAATTATCCTATCTAGAAGACAAATTGCTTTACCATTTGTCTTCTTTAACTATTTTCTAGTCACAAAACCTGGTCTCTAGTTTCCTGCTATCAAGTTTTAGGGTATAATCTTTTTTTCACTTTTCCTCCAAAACTGCACTCTCCCAAATTTTCAAGGCAAATGATCACATGAAATCTGTACCTTTAGGCCCCTGTAAGCCTATTTATTTTCTCAACAAGTATTTTTAGAACTACTACATGCCAGGAAATCTAAGAGATCCCCAAAATACAAAGTAAACAAAAATCTTTGCCCTTGTAGAGCTTGCAATTCCAATAAATAGAGACTGACATTAAACATCTCATTAAGTTGAACTGACAGTATATGACATGGTAATAAGTGCTTAGAGAAACAATGCAGGGTAGAAACACAGGGAATGCTGAACAAAGGGGAGATTGCAGTTTTAAAAGGAATAGTCATCGAATGCTTCATTGCGAAAGTGACATTTTTTGCCAAGTTCTGAAAAGGGTGAGACAATCACTCACATAATTTCATGGGGGAAGAACTTTTCCAGCAAATAGCACAAAATGTGCTAGAGCCCCAAAGTAGAAATATGCAGTTGTGTCAGCCAAGACTGCACCCCAATTTATCTGCTAGTACTATTTCCTCCTCTTCATTCTGTACCTCCCTCTGTTTAAAATCAGCTCTAATAAGAAAATCTCATTACACATCCTATTCCAAAGTCCATCTCTTCCACTAGGTCACCCATCTTCACAAAGCTGGTGCATCCCAACCCTACACATTAACTACTGTATTAGTCCATTCTCAGACTGCTAATGAAGACATATCAGAGACTGGGTAATTTATAAAGGAGAAATGTTAAATTGGCTCACAGTTCCACATGGCTAGAGAGGCTTCACAATCATGGCAGAAGGCAAAGGAGGAGCAAACTCATGTCTTAGATGGTGGCAGGGAAAGAGAGTTTGTGCAGGGGAACTCCCATCTATAAACCCATCAGATCTTGTGAGACTTATTCACTACCATGAGAACAGTATGGGGGAAACTATCCCCATGATTAAATTATCTCCACCTGAACCCACCCTTGACACATGGAGATTATTACAATGCAAGGTGAGATTTGGGTGGGGATACAGCCCAACCATATCAAATACAGATACTTCCCCCACCCTTGAGTTACACTTCTACTTCGTAGAGCCTAATATAGTTTGGATCTGTGTCCCCGCCCAACTCTCATGTCAAATTGTAATCCCCCATGTTGGAGGTGGGACCTAGTGGCAGGTGACTAGATTGTGGAGGCAGATTTCTCATGATGGCTTACTACCATCTCCTTGGTGCTGTTCTCATGAGCTCTGGTCATTTAAAAATTGGTAGCACCTCACCCCTCTCTCTTGCTCCTGCTCCAGCCATGTGAAGTGCCAACTCTTCCTTCACCTTCCGCCATGACTATAAGTTTCCTGAGACCGCCCCAGAAACCAAGCAGATGGCAGCATCATGCTTTCTATGCATCCTGTGGAACTGTGAGCCAATTAAACCTATTTCCTTTATAAATTACCCAGTCTTAGGTATTTCTTTATAGCAACGCAAGAATGGCCTAACACAGAGCCTATTGTCATCCTCAGCTGGATATCTCACAACCACTTCACAAACAAGATGTCCAAAAATGTCATCATCTTTCTTACCAAGCCTGCTTCTCTTCCTGTCCCCACTGTCTCAGTCACCCAAGTTGGAAACCTTTGCTATATCCATGGCCCCTTCCACTTCCTTCCATCCTACATCCAGTCTGTTACACAACATTAAGACAATCTTTCTTTTATAAACGTGGTACTTATAAATCTTGAGGACAAGCATGATTCTAACTCACACGGTCTTAGCAAATGTTGTTGGCCTCATTATGCCTGCCAGATGTCACAGAAGCAGGTTAGACTCTGCCTCCAGTCTGATTCAGAAAAGGTGACACTGCAGAGATGTTATCAACAAAGCCCTGCCCATATCATTACACCTATCTCTTCCCAATTAAATGAAAACAAACACACCACCACCTCTACCACCATAACTCATCCATTATAAACACTTCATCTTTAATAAAAACATCTTTGCATGTGTTCTTATCTCTTGAGATTTATGAAGTACATTACCAATAACTTAGGCTATAAAATTTAAGAAAACCTCAGCCATTCACAGATTTTCAAGAACGCATTTAGTCTTCCAACATGGCTAAATCTAAAAACTCAATTAACATAGATCATATATAACAGATAAGGGAAAAATGTGTATTTTCCTTGTCAATAACCTAATCACAGGGGTTAGAACTCATCTGACACCTCAGTAAAAGCAATGCTTCAGACGATCTCTCCTTTGACATTACAGAGGCCTATTATGAGAAGTAAAGAAAGAGTTAATGGACATTTCCCCCTGATGGAAAGAATCCAAAGGAAAAGGGAAAAGAAGGTATGAACCTCTTCACCAGCATTCCTCCCGATTCGTTTGAATTTTGGTCATTGCCACTATTTGCACAATACAGATCATCATCAGGAACATGGACCCTGATTGGACTGACTTGGCCTAAATTCTATCTCCACCACTTACCAATTTTGGGATGGGAAATTTCCCCCTTAGGATCCTATGCTGGACCAGATGTATGATTTATAAACACTTTGGCAAAAATTTGGAATTTGTTTCAAGACCTGATGTTGACTTAACAATAAAAGTCTCACTTTGATTTCTAGGTCACCCTCTATAACTTTTAAAGCAATTATCTGTAGGTAGTCTCATTTAATCATCATAAACACTCCACGAAACATGAAAAACAAACAGCAGGGCCAGAATATGAGAAATAGGGAGGTAACTGAGAATTTGCTTACATAAAAACCAAAGTACCCTTGCTTAGATGTTCTCTAGAGTCATAAAATATTCTCATTTTACAGATAAAAATCCTGAGACCCAGGGAAGTTAAAAGGTGCCAGTTTCACACAGTGTGTTATTATAATCCTGATTAACAAATGAAGAAACTGAGGCATGAAAGGTAGAAAGAGTACTTAATGGCAAAGGCAGACATGGAGTCCTTAACTCAAAGTCTTGAACTTTTTCCATTTCTATATGCTGCCTTTAAGTCAAAGTTTGAACTGCCCATCTGAGAGCCACCAGAGTGGCCTAAAACTCCTCTAGCCTGTCATAGAAATTCGATTTCCTTCCATAAAGCAGTTACTTAGGAAAGTCTTATTTAAAAACATCATCCAGCTATAAATGAAAACCTTCCCAACAGGGACAAAATGGAACATCTGCCTTCCGTTTGCTTAATAGAACACTGCAGAGCTGCTCTCTGCTTGGATAAATGCTATTTGGGTTTTCTTGATTTCTGAATGAGTTCTTAGTATCGCTCTCTTGAGCTCTCTCTCTCTTAGTATTGTCATTGTCTTCTTGCCCAGAATTTTATATGTAATCGTCGGTTCCACCATTGGCTTTTCTGAAACCAATCTTCCTTGTCTTTTGTAATTATGTAAAGCTGTTCTCTCTGCAGGCCACACACTGTAGATATCTAAAACCTGGAGAGAAAACACCCTAATTGTAATTATAATGGATTTCAAATTCCTATTATTCATGTTGGAGAGAAAACATGCAGTGAGGTTTCATTACTCATTTTCTTTAAAACTCAGGAAAAAATAGAACAAACTTATTTTTGTTAGAGAGTAGTCTTTAAAAGAAATCCCTAATTACTTCTACGGAATTAAAAAAAAACACAATTTTGTTTTTATGTCTACCTATCTGAGTTAAAGAAAATTGAGGTCTTTTAGTCGGACCACGCAAATATAAGTATAACCAACCATAGCTATACCCAAAATCAACCAATTGACCTAATTCCCCTGGGTCAGACCAAACTTCAAAACCAGCAATCATTTTGAAATTCTCAACCCCAGGAGTAGCAGGACAACTAACTGTTGATTATTATGCAGATCTTGCACTAATCTAATTAAGTAAAATGGAAATCCAATTTCAAGCATTGTTGTACACATTTGCATATGACACAAGTAGTCAAAAATTTGTCTGAAGTTAAATGAAGCACATGTGCAGCCCCCTTCTCAATTTGAATTCAGCTTTTCCACACAGCCCCATTTTAAAATACTGCATTCTCAACCTCTGCAAGCCACTCACGGCCCAAATGCCATTGTTAATAACTGCTTGCATTAGTGTTGCCATCTCTCCTAGTGAGCATTAGCAACAAGGAGTGGGCACAATTCAAGCCTGTTTTTCTGAAAGGATCTTCTGGGAATTTCTCAGGAAAAGGAGAAGCAAATAGATGTGCTACTTGCTGCCAATTCAGTTCCTCTTAGACATTAGGAGGATGTGGGCAGTAGAGGATTTAAAAAAAAAATACTCATAACTTACATACCAAAAAAATTCTAATCTGAATTGAACCCTCAAAAACACAAGACTTTTTTTTCGTTGAAAAGGGATGTATTAAAAATGGAACAGCAAGAAGAAGCCTGAAAGAGCCAGCCTTGGAATACCCTTGTCCCCTGAAAATTCTCAGAGAAGAATTGCCAACCAGTTGTCAATCATTCCAGTGCAATGGAAGAGTCAGTGCCGGTGTAGTCAGTACCCTGTCTCCTCCATCTGATGCTTTAGCCCAGTGTGAACCCAGGCAAGACAGGTGGGAAAGCCAAGTCCCCACCGCAGCACCAGGTTTTCTCATACTCCTGGAAAATGACTCAGCGTTTCTTCTATTCCTCCCAATTTGACGATAAAAATGTTCTTGTTAAAGAGCACGTGTCTAGAACACAGTGGGAAAGTGTTACACTCATATTCTATCTGTATGTATTTTGTGATTTGGCAATAGCATCTAACAAAACAAAAAATGTAGAAGAGTGAATTAAATATGTAAGGAGAGAGAATAATGGGAGCAGATACAATAAACAGCAAGCATTTATAAAGAGCCACCACGCCAGGAAAACAATTGATTGCTTTTATACTAGAAGAGAATTCCAAATGAAGGGCTGGAGATACACATTAGCACTGGAGGTTAAGTATTTGACACAGTACCTCAAATGATAATGAATTAATTCAGAGGAACTATGGGATAAGAACCACTAGCCAGGCTTAGTGGACATTTGACTCTGTTTTCACCACTGTTCAAGGCGCACGGTTTACAAATGAACGACATGGTCTTTTTGCCCTTGAATAATTCACAGCCAGTGGACCAGAAGAGTCCAGAAAACCAGAAAGACTCGGATGATCCCTTTGCCTCAGAGTCAAAATCTAGATTGCAAAGGTTGGTAAAAGCTCAAAAATTATCCTGCAAAGTGTCTTTTTTACCTTCTCTCTTGCTTATAAATCATGTTAACTTGTAAACAGCAGATATTGAGAGACCTCCTGTGGAGAAATCTTTACCAGATCACCCATTACCACAGACTTGACTTGGGGCTTAGGCATTTTAATACAATTAACCTTTAATTTGGGACACAATAGTTCAACCTCCTGGCAAATATTTTTGAAGACATCAGCTAACAACATAGAAATAGTTTTTAAAAATCCCAACTGATTCCATTCTTCATTTTAATATATATGTGACTGTCTCTAGGATATTTTTCTCCCTGCCCATAAAATAAGTGTAGTATGATACAGACCTGCCTTACTTACCTCACAAAGTTTGAAAGGCTCAAATAATTATAATTTGTCAAAGATATTTGTAAGCAGTAAGGTACCATGTTAATGTCAGCATCCATCATTACGTTCACGGAAGCCAAGGTTGCTGAACTACTGGAGGCAGTTCTAATTTACAGGCCCACAGAGAGGATGTATGTGAGAAAGAACTACAGAAAGCTCAAACAAAAACGACTACCTGCATCACACACTTAGCGGACCCACGGCACAAGACAGCACAGTGGACAAAAATCAAGACTGCTGGGATGCTGTCCTGCCTCCACAATCAGAAGTGCCATTTGAGAGAGGCAAATGATGTACGGTTCATGCCTCACTAAACATCTCTCAATGTGTTTTGAGTTCTTCCCATGATAAGCCTACTACATGTAAAACATATAATTTTCCTTAAATAGTCCACAATATTCAGCTTCAGAATGTGGATTTTTGCCATGAGATCAAAAGCATCCATGGGAGATTTCGTGGGCTTAAATAAATGAGTGTTCACTGTTTAGGATGTTGAGTAAATCATTTCAGATCCTTTTGAAAAGGCTCACTTCACAATACAGGGTTTTTTCAACTCAAAATTCTATAGTCTATAATGTCCTATTTGCTGTAATCCTTTGTACTGACCAACTGAATGTATTTGTGCTTGTTTGGAAGAATCCAGGAGCTCATTATGCCATCAGAGTGGCTAAAGGAATATAAATTAATCCTTATCGCTTTTCAACCCTTTGTAGTCCATCAGAAATTAGAAACTTAGGGCTGGGAGCAGTGACTCATGCCTGTAATCCCAGTACTTGGGGAGGCTTAGGCAGGAGAATCGTTTGAGGTCAGGAGTTTAAGACCAGCCTGGGCAACATAGCAAAATGCTGTCTTTACAGAAAATTTTAAAAATTAGCCAGGCATGATGGGGCACACCTACAGCCCAGCTACTTAGAAGGCTGAGGCCAGAGGATCACTTGAGCCCAGGAGTTCAAGGCTGCAGTGACATATGATCATGCCACAGCACTTCAGTCTGGGTGACAGAGAGAGACCTGTCTCCAAAAAAAAAAAGAAAGAAAAGAAAAATAAATTATAAACATAAACATAAAATTACAAACAAACAGAACTATAATGCAAAACTTTCTTGCATAACCTGAGATGGACATAAAATATTTTTACTATGTCAACAAATAATGTAGAGCAACTATGTAACGGTCAGAGTTCAAGGCAAGAAACAAAAAATACTCAGCATTTCAAAAGAAGGAAATCTAATAAGGAATTAGGTATTCTCTAAATCAGTGAAAAAGGCAGTCAGGGAGTTGCCACTGATTAGATTTTTTTGGTCAAAGTCACACCCCCTTGGCTGTGCTCCAAAGGTGACTGAACTACTGCAGTGATCACCTGTTGTCCCACATCCACAAGCTGGTGGCCAGAAATTGGAATTTGGCACAAGGATATGGAAAATACTTTCATTCTTAGGGGTTGGCTTGCAGCTGACACTCTTGAGGAAAGCTGTCCTCCACCTCCCTTCCAATCTCACGCATATACACCCTACTGGCCCAGCATAAATCACATCATCACCCAAGCTTAAAAGCAGTTTGAGAAATGTAGTCTTTAGCCTCCCAGACCTTTTATGGGGATAAAAAGAAGGTAGAAGTGAATGCTGAGTGTAATCAACTATATTTAGCCTAGCATGTTACATGCAAAGCAGTATTCTAAGCATTTTGAAAGATTAAAAGATAGATAAGACAGGAACTTTTCTCTTAGGGAACATTTATTCTAAGAAGACGAGATATATGTGAAGAGTTAAACATCAGCAAAAGAGAATTATTAGTATTCAACACAACATAAAAGTAGTTATGAGACTGAATATAAAGTTTCATGGATACGTCAAGTAGTAAGAAAGTTAGTTGGCTTTGTGCTAGATAAGACACAAACTATCGGATGCTCTTTATTAACTCCTAAATCTTTTCAGTATATAAAGGATTGAGTGGATATTTAAAACTCCTCCAGGGTCAAGGCAGACGCACAACTTCAACTATTAATAGCACTACCTAAATCTCAAATTAGGTGAAAGTTTCAGCAGCAATTGATTGTGCAAGTACATTCTATGATGGAGAATAGGAGAGTGGTCTCAAAGGGAGGAGGCAAGATAAAACATCTAACACAGGCCTTGGGAGACATAAACCATAGAAATATAAGGGACTAACACCAAGCCCATTGACCATGGTAGGCAACAGCTAGAGGGCCCATAAGCTAAGGCCTCGTGAGCCTATAAAGTCCAAATATTTACCAAGGCTTTGCTTCTATCTGGGAAATCACAGAGATGTTTTCCAGTTGGTGATTTTCTTGGTTCTAGTTTGAGTCTGTGCTTTGTTCAAGATGCCTGTGGGCAGAGATTCCCCAGTGGCCTGTCTTGAAAGGTACTCAAGCCTAGCCATAATTAAGTCTTAGCAGGTGGCACAAACGAAATATGTAATGAAGAGACAGAAAAGAGGAATGATACTATAAGCAGGAGCCTATGGCTGTTGTGCCACGGCTTATTATAAGCTTTAAGTGACATGTGACAATTCTATCATCTGTGTAAACAAAATTACATTATTTGGAGCACCATAAAATTTCCTCTAGTTCTAAGCAGTCATTCCTTGGTTGGAAGAAATCATCATAGTTTCTGAATCAATATCCTGTAGTATGTATATTTCTATTTCAGAACCACACATATTAGAAGAAAAATTTTGACCTGTAGGCAAATCTTGGTTTTCAGAATTTCTTTCTTCCGGAATTTCATTCCTTTTAAATCTTGGCCTATTTTTAAGAAATCAACTGGTATTAACAAATAAAGAAACAAAGTGTCCAGGATAAGCCCATCCATGCTTTTGGTTGTATGACAAATTAACTTTGAGGCAAAACCAATATAAATAAAAGATCTTGAAAGGAGCTTGACTAATTTGGCTTATTTAAGTACAATTCAATTCCATAAATGTTTTCCGAGTTCCTACAGTGCACCAAGCAATGGGGACACAGAGATGTGCAACACACAGTTCCAACCTTTAAAGAGACCACTTCTGTAGGCAATACATGCAAAAGAAAAAAAAAAAAAAAAGAAAGAAATTACATTTGGGTGACATAGTGCTATACTGGGCAAATGCAGTCTATGCTTTTAAGTAAAGAGAGCATTTTAAATTTAGTGGATTCTTCCCAAAAGGAGAGAAGGCAATAACACATTGAGGAGTTGTCACAGACGGTGCTTCCATGGAAACTCATTCTGAGGTGGCCGTATATTAAATAGACGGCCTACCGAGAAACACTCTTGGAGAGAGTGAAGGAAACAGAATTGGGAAAAGGGTAAAGCTGAAGTGTGAGACAATTGCAAGAGAGACCTCAGCTTATCCCAGAAGGAGCTCTGAAGCTAGGGGTTCCTTCAGATATGCCCTGTATTGAGGCAAGGGGACCAAGCCTCTGTTACTCTGACAGCTATCAGTCACTGGAAGGAGGCATCCTCAAAGGAGGGGGCAACCCTCTGGTGAGGCAACCCCTCCAGCAGAGGGCAATTCCGACGGAGGGACTTATTTGTGAGCTTGTAGCAGTGAACACTCACAGGAGCTGGGGGAGTGAGTGTCCAGGCAACGTACCACAGCATTCACCGCAGGTATGAAAGCCCACTTCCAACATGGCATTTGTTGGGCTCACGAGCAGGTCTCTCTATTTCTCCATGATACGCTTGGCAGCTGGATAAGCCACCATGTTGGCAAAAGTCCTGGATCCTCCATTAATAGAGCATTTATTTGGGCCCCACATTTCCAAGAGCCAACCTCATTTCCACACTTCAGGCGTTTCTACCAAATGGATGCTTTGGTCTGATGACAAATTCAGAAAGGAGATTGGTCCAAGAGAATCACCATCCCTGAAGTGAAAACAGCTCCTCCAAATGTGAAAGATCTGTCACCATTATGGACTTTATCAGAAAATTAGTAACAATAATGGGAAAATAATGTGACTAATTTTGAAGATAAATATACCAGAAATTTTATATCCGAAGCAGTGCTACTCTGTTCAAAGTGGTCACTTTTTGACAATGTATACGTGATACTGTTTTGAAAACTGCTCTTTGGAAACTAATTTCAAAACCAATGACACATTTATGGAAGACATATGATAATATAGTGGAGAGAATTTAGGGCCTAGGTAAAAATGGGTTTGAATTCTCACATTTACCACATTTTAGCTATTTTTTCCTTGGCCAATTTATTTAGCCTTTCTATCTTTTTTTTAATCCTACAAAATTGAAATAACTACCAGATGGGCCTATTGTGAGAATTAAATAAGCATACATATATAAGATTCTGAAACATAATAGATGCCCAGAAAAGGTTTTTTACTATTTTATTCCTCATTTCCTTTTCTTTTCTTTTCTTTTCTTGGTCAGTAAGAAGTATCAAAAAAAGGTAACATACCTTAAGTATGAGGTCCGTCCTTTTTTAAAATATTTTTTAGTTTGGAATAGTTTTATATTTACAAAATTATTGCAAAAATAGTACAGAGAATTTCCATATAACTCATATCCAATTTCCTCTATCATTAATATCTTACATTTGATGCATTTGTTACATTAATGAACCAAACGTTGTTATTGACTAAAGTCCATAGTTTATTCAGATTTTCTCATTTATCTTCAATATCCTTTTTATGTTCCAAGTTTTTTTAAATAGCCAAACATCATGTGAAGTAAAATGTAGTAAATAAGGAAAATGACAGAATTTATTTTCTAAAAGGAGTTATCAACATAAATAAGTGAGGACGTCCTGTATCGCTTATAAACTGACCTTTACAGCCATTTCCAAAGGAGGCTTCCAAAAAAGTTTCCAGCCTCAGCAGTGTCTCTGGGATTGAAGTTGGTTCCCAAGCTAACAATCCTAGAGAATAGCATGTGTCAGGTATATAGGATTGTGTCGGGTATATAGGATTGTGTCAGGTATATAGGATTGCTTTGCAAACAAGCTTAGCATGTTAGATTCTAAGCAACCTTTGTAATCATTCTCACCTTCACCCCCTACTAATATAAATACCCTTTCAAATCCAAGCAAAAATTGCACTTGGACAAAAAAGTCACCAAAACTTATTTTAGGAGATTAAAATCTCAAGAAATATCCTTTATTTGGACTTGTGATATAAATCCTGATATTTCACAGATAGAATACCCCACGGAAGGGCATCTCTACTCTATAGTAAATGAATTTGTTTTATTTTTAATAGAATAAATTTATTAAAAATATATCCTAAAACTTATTCATAGTGATGGTTACATCCTGAGAGACTTATTCATGAGTATTTGGTATGAGGTTATAGTAGCCTGTGGGTTTCATTGGAAATTTGTGGAGTTGTTTTGACTTAGTAACAACACATCCCTCATGCTGGGACCATGTTTTGAAAACCATTCTCACAGGTCTTCATTTGGCCCTTGCATAGTTAATGTGGCCTCAATACAGAATATGCATGCTACTGGCCTAGGGAAGCAGTATTCAAATCACTCAAGCATGTTATAGCTAAGGATTAACAAAATCTCCCTCTATACTCCAGAGTAATTAAAGTATGCAGTTGTGGACAAAGCTGAGAATTGGGAATGCACCTGAAATTTTATGAAGACTCATTAAACAATCAAAGATAATCCTGAGCAAAACATACTTCTGTGTTTATTCCCTTGGTTTTTGCACGAAAACAGCAATCTTTGCTTGCCCCATGCAAAAGCGAATGTGACGGACTTCTGCCTTTTACTTTTATAGTCAAGAATGCATAACTTCTTTGGGATAGACACTGCCTTCAAATGACAAGTTCTGTGCTTCCATGTTCTAGAAATACAATATCTCTCAGGCTACAGAGCTATTAAAATCTGCTAGCAAACCTCAGGGAAGCAGAAAACATACTACCTCTCTTGTTTGATTTTAAACAGAAGTTAAATGATAATTCTGAATGCTTTTGTGAGAGGGAAAAATCTCCTAACAGCTACACTCAAGCCTCTTATGTTGCCTCTTATGGCATGTTGCAAACAAGGCTAATGTCACCTCTACAATATGCATGTTACATTGTTTTCTGACCACAACTTCGTGCTCAACCCAAATCACATAGCACAGGGGTCCCCAACCCCCAGGCCACAGACTGGTCCCAGTCCTTGGCCAGTTAGGAACCGGGCTGCATGGCAGGAGATGAGCAGTGGGCAAGCAAGCATTGCCACCTGAGCTCCCCCTCCTGTCAGATCAGTGGCAGCATCAGATTCTCATAGGAGCAGGAACCCTATTGTGAACTGCACATGAGAGGGTTGCACGCTCCTTATGAGAATCTAATGCCTGAGGGTCTGAGATGAAACAGTTTCATCCGGGTCCCTGGTGCCAAAAAGGTTGGGAATCGCTGATATAAACAGATGTGTTGATGTAGCCGACACTTATTTGAAGGAAAGAGAGGTGAGACACTGTTGTCTCTCTTAACCTTGATGCTCTGATCATTTCTTTCCAGCTCATCTCAAGAATTACAAATCCAACAAGGGAAGAGACAGCAGTTAAAGAAAAATCACAGAGAAAAAGAGATGTAAATGGACAGACGCTATTAATGCAGAACACCACTAAGAGAATAATTTCCAAATTTCAGCTATTTTTAGTACGAAAGAAGCATTTCCCTTTGATGCATTGGAATAGAAAATAGGGTGCACTTTACTTTTTCTCTGTTGCCACCTGCATGTATGGATACATCTCAATGGCCACACGCAGGAGGATACAGTGCATGCTTATGGGCCCTATTCATACTGAGTCTGTAATTCTTTTAAAAGAGAAACAGTTACTTCACTTAGCACAGGGTCTTCAAGTTTCATCCCTGTTGTCACATATTGCAGGATTTCCTTTTGATGGCTACATAATACACTGATATGTGTATAAGTTACATTTTCTTTATTCACTTATCCATTGATGGACATTTATATTGTTTCTACATCTTGCCTATTGTGAATATTGCTGCAATGAATATGAGAGCGCTAGTATCTCCCCTAGATCCTAATTTCAATTCTTTTGGATAAATACCCAGAAAGCAGCATTGCTGAATCACAAGGTAGTCTAATTTTGATTTTTTGAGAACCTCCATGCTGTTTTCCATAATGACTATACCATTTTGCATTCCCACCCACAGTGTACAAGGGTTCCCTTTTCTCCACATCCTCCCAAACTCTTGTTATCTTTTTTATATATAATAGCCATCCTAATAGATATGTGGTGATATCTCATTTCAGTTTTAATTTGCATTTCCCTGATGATTAATGACTTTTTCACATACTTGTTGGCTGCTGAGGCTCAGAATATGATACCCCAAAGTGAAGACCTCAGAAGGAGCTTCAGAAGCAAAAATCCCCTTCTGACCTCCTCCTGTCTCTCAGCCTCATTCTCTCCCAAGGCTACCCTTAAAAACTAGAATCCCTCTTCTCTCCAGGTGGGTCATAGACACCAGAACCTCTTTTCCCCAAAGCCAACATAAAACCTAAAACTATTACTCTAACTTTCTCCCCGTGTTTCTCTGTAAGAACAGACATAAAGAAATTATCTGACTTACCTTGATTGTAGGTCATAAGACTCCCATTCCAGAGAGTGTCCTCCCCCAGACCTGGAAATTAAAAATGCTGCATAGAGCAGCCAAGCAGAATCTGGACACAGGCCTCGCTTGGTTTTCCCCAGCCTCCCAAATCAGTCTATTACTATTAGATCATATTCCTTTTTGTCCAATCACATTTCTACATGGCTATCTCTACTTCATCAAACCTAAGCATAAAATTGGATAGCCTCCCCTGTATCTTTGGGTCTTCATTCGGAAAGATTCTGTGTCACAAAAAAACTTGATCAAATAAACTTCTTATGCTTTTCTCTTGTTAACATGTCTTTTGATATAGCGGTGTTGGCTGTGACCCTTACGATGGAGAGGAAATGGATCGCCCTTTTTCTGTCGATACATAATCATTTGTATGTCCTCTTTGGAGAAATGTCTATTCAAGTATGTAGCCCATTGTTTTATTGTATTATTAGGTGTTTTTGTTGTAAAGTGAAATAAGACAGAATAAATACTACATGCTTCTACTTATATAAGAAATGTAAAGTGTGCCAGGCACTTTGGCTCACACCTGTAATCCCAGCACTTTGGGAGGCCAAGGCGGGCAGATCACCTGAGGTCAGGAGTTTGAGATCAGCCTGGCCAATATGGCGAAACCCCATCTCTACTAAAACTACAAAAATTAGCCAGGTGTGGTAGTGCCCACCTATAATTCCAGCTACTCCAGAGGCTGAGACAGGAGAATCTCTTGAACCCAGGAGGTTGCAGTGAGCAGAAATTGCGCTATTGCACTCCAGCCTGGGTGACAGAGAGAGACTCTGTCAAAAAAAAAAAAAAAAAAAAAAGATTTGTAAAGTGGTCAAACTCATAAAATGGTGGCTGCCAGAGGCTGAGGACACAGGGAGGGAGAAATGGGAAACTGTCAATCAGTGGGCATGTACCTTCAGTCATATGAGATTAGTAAGTCCCAGAGATTTGCTGTAAAACATCGTGCCTATAGATAAAAATATTGTATTGCATACTTAAAATCTGTTAAGAGGAAAGATCTCATGTTTAAATGTTCTTATCACAATAAAATGGAAAATATATTTTTAAACATAAAAAAAACAAAATCAGAGGAACAGAATGAGTCTGCTTTACCACTACTGAATGAGAAAGATGATGAGCAAGAGAGTAGGGAGAGCTGAGTAAGCAGCAGTGTAGGCAGGGCCCACTTTAAGTTCTGCAGGCTGAGTCACATTTTCAGATCTTATTTAAAGATCTTATTTAAATAATTTGTAAGACTCTCCTGGTTGTTTCTGATGCCTGTAACTAAGCCTTAAATGACTAGCATAAAAGCAGTATTTAGTAGAGCTGGTATCTCAGGGAGAAAAGTCACCATCTGCCCAGAAAGAAAGGAAATAAGGAGACTCAGCTCACAAGGACAGATTTCTTTCAAAGGTCAGCTACAGCATTGCAAGCAGAACTTGTTTGCCATATCCATTATCTATATTGAGGGAGTGTGGCTTTGGCCATATTTGTATGATTAAGGAGCTAATGAATCACCTTGCAGTAGCTGACCTTCGAATTAGAACTGCTTGATAGTTCCCGTCAGAGTCAGTGGTTTGCAAAAAGCAGCTGCTTATATGCAGTCAACGTAATAAGCTATGTTTACTAGGAGCTTGGACCAGAAGGCATTAAAAAAACCCAACAACTTTAGTTGTCTAATTCTCAAATAGTTTAATATTTGTAACTTATTTATAAGTAAAGATTTTAATTTATAGAGTATTTCCCCAACATATTTTCTTGTAAGATTCCATACTTAATAGCAACTTCAATTATTTTTCAACTGCATCATCTTAAAGTTCTTTCCAGCATAAGAAACTTTGGCATCGCATTCATAATAGGAGAGACTTTAAAATATGATACTATAAACACTTTGGCACCATAGCTCCTTATTGACATAAATTAAATGGACTGTAAATATTTAAAAATCCAATATTCATCTCTCAGTATTAAACTAAATTTAAAACTTGAAAGGAGAACAAGTTTCCAGGTTCATTTTTCATATTCATAAAAATGAGAGATACAAGTTTTGCTCCATGGAAATGCAACAGTAGGCTATTGTTCTGAGACTAGGCTCAAATCACCTCCAATTCTAGCCAGCCAATTTCCATAACATCACACAGCTTCAGGTGCCTCATCAGTGAAATGAAGTTAACATCTTTCTTACAGAGTCGTTTCAAGGATTGGATGGCAAATTGTACGTGAAAGAATCTAGCAAAAATGAGTATTCATTTGACAAATATTTTTAAATTTACATCTATCTGCTCTTAACTATTCAACATGCAAGAACAAATAGAAGCCACAAAATGTCTTGATTTCAATACCTTTCACGTCTTGAATCTGTTCTTCACATCTTTTGAATCCCACACAACATCCACTGGCACAAATCACTTTATTAAACATTGCTGCTTTTTGTAGAGCTGAGATATCCACTTAATACCAAAGAAAGACAAAAGGTGTTTTAGGAGTTAAAACAGAAACTTCCAAGAACAGCAGATGTGACTTACCTGTCTTTAAAGCACTGACACACACAGAAAGTGCTCTGAGACCTGTGCTGTGAAAAGAAGTATCTAATCAGCCGCTCTGGACCTCATCTTGAAAGTTAATAACACCCCCTTCACAATGCTATTGGAAAGACCAAATGAGAGAATATGAAAATGTCTGCAGCAGTAGCTGGCCTGTATGTGGCATGTTATTTGAATCACTGACTTGAATCTCAAGCATTCTCCATATAGCTGGCAAGGTAATAAAAACAGCCTTCCTCAAAATTGTTTACAAATCAAAATATGTCTATTATGTATTAAAAGTATTAATATGGGTGATTTATACTATATTCAGGCTTTCATATATGTATATAATCATTACCTTGAGCAATCTATATAGCTGATGTATATAAATTCTCTCTGAAAACTTCCTACCTGCCATGAATTTGACCTACCATTTTGTGACCAAGATAAGGCCTGATTCTGAATCACCAGCTACCTACACACACCATTAAGAACCACTTTATTAAGACATAAACTGCTAATGCTTCGTCATATTCTATATTCAGGACATAACTTTCACTGCTTTCATAGAGTGAAAAAGAATAAAAACAGACCTGACAATTGAGAACAGTCAGTTTTGGGCAGCCTCGTCTCTTTTAAACAAACGTCTCGGGATTCATTCCTCATTTTACAAAACTGCTGTGATGTTTAATGTTACTCTCACATTGCTTCTTGGAATATGTCTAAGTCATATAACTTTCACTATGGTCTGGTCTTCAAATTATTTGTGTCTGTCTACACTGATGCTTCATTGGCTCAGCCCAAAACCAATCCCACTTAAAGTTAGTTTCCTATATGCAGGGTTAAAGTTCAAAACAGTTAACACCCAGTGCGGTGCAGGGCAGCAACCAGTTAGAGAGGACCTTGACCCAAGCACCTGAGCTGGGTTTGGCGACCACCCTGCTCTGCTTCCTGTTGTTCAGCTCTGGGGAGGTGGACAGGGGAAAGGTCTCAATGGCTGATGAGTGACGGACATTCCTCAAGAAGCTCAAGACAGTAACTATTTAGCAACACATACTGACATCTTTTGATATCTAACAACTAATTAGGCTATACCAGTACCTCCTTCCAAATATGCACCCTAAAAATGTGGAAAATCAGAGAAATAAAAGACCCCAACATGTAAGAAGCTGCCTAAAATTCTCATCATTAAAAGACAATTGTAAGGACAGAATTATGAGAGTCTTGAAATCTCTATCTAAATGCAAATTACCTGAGAGAGAAACCCCAGAAGGCATGATAAGACCCATTATCAAATTGAAACCTATTAGTTGAAGATGCAACCAATGGACACTGTGACAAGCAGGGCAGAACCCTGGGAGACTAGGGGAAAAGCTGGCCTAGAAGTATGCGGAGCTGAAGGAAACAAGGAAGATTGGAGGATTCTGGGATAGCCCAGAGTTTAAAAGCACAGACAATATATTTGATATCACTCACCTGACTCACATACTCCTTCTTGCCAAAGGGTTTGTGCAGGTTGAGCTATCAAAACTCAACCACAGTCCACAGGCTGATGGCATTTCTGGTTTGGGTTTTCCCCCATTATTCTGAGTAAAGATAAGTGAGCAAATTAATTCAATGCTGCCAAACTTTCTCTAACCTTTTTTAAAAGACATATTGATCAACGGTTATTTAAAGGAAGGACTTTTAACAGCCAAAATCTCTTACAGAAATTTATATTTCCTTGTAAGCAATCCATCATGCCATCTGTTTTAAAGATGTTTAAAGAAGTGGCCCCACTGAACTCTTGTGAAATAACTACAAATAGATAGAAAAAAAAGATGAATGGCCAATAGCCCAGCCTTTCAGAGCCGTATAAATGAATCACTACTAACAAAAAGTGGACTAGATGGTTTCATAACTCACCTTCTGACTTGAACTTACTACACATTCACAAAGGGGAATAGAAAAGTAAAAGGACCTCTGTAATTCAATAAAGCTTGTGAGCATTTTGATCTTTGCAAATATGCGTCTGACAACCAAAATAATTTTCTTGTAGAATCATTGAACAAGGTTTTGCATGCCAGTAGGACAGTATGTAAGCTAATTAAATTCCATTCTGTTGGAAAATGTGTTCTCCATTGCCTTTGAATGCATTTGATTTTAACATTGTATTACAAATTATTTAATATTGATTATTTTTCTAATGGAAGCATCGATCCTACTGTGTATGTGTCATTATTTTTCCCCAACTGAAAAATGTAAAATCTCAGAACTATATGTCACCTGACACCAATATATATGTGGATGTGAATATGGTCTCTCTCTTTAGAAGGCTCTGGGGGTATATGCATGTTGAGGGAATGAGTTGTCAGAGGATGACTCAGAGCAACTACCAGAAAAAAATTAAGAAATCAAACACAAAATATCCTTTTACTGCAGTTCTAATGTGTTTTTCTTCTATTTCAGTTCTATTTCAGTTTATTTCAGTTTATTTTCTCATGTCAACGACTTGTAAAAGGACCCAATTATATCATTTCAGAAAAAATGATTGCTGGTGAGTGGGGAAGAAAAGGTCAGAGAAGCCTAAGAATTAATATTCAAGAAGTAGAAAAACAGTTTTTTAAAAACAGCCAGGAATCTTCTGATCTTCTGATAATTCTGGACATAACACACAGAAAAGCTGAATGCTGCAGATATTTGGAGATCAGCACATGAGCAGCCAGCCATTGGAGACTGGACCATCACACTAAAGAGATTTATTTGGAAGGCTGGATGATGGGGTGAAGAAGGTATACACAAAAAGACAAGAAGAACCAGGCTTCTTGCACATATGCACTCCTAAATTCTGGTGAAAGAAAAATGTTGATAAACCCATATAGTAAAGCTTGGCTTTTTGGGTTCAAATCCAGCCAAGAAAGTTACTTAAACTTCCTTCATATGTAAAATGGGACTAAGCAAAGGATCTACCCTTCAGGATTGTTGTAGGGATTAGCAGAGTAAATATCTGCATGAGCTATATAAATTTTATTAAATTTTATTAAATAATAAAATAGAGATTTATAAGATGTCTATGTAAATAGAGATCAATTAATTTCATGTGACCCATTCAGGTGAATACCTAGAACATTCCATAAGCCATATGCCTTCACTTAGCCCTGACTACAATTTAATATGGGAGTCCCAAAGATTGAAAGTTACAGTCTTCTGAATCCCAACACACTCCCCCATCCATCCCTCTGACAAGGGGGGAATAGCTATGCCTAACCTCCAACCCTTCAAGAAGTAACAGGAACAGTTAAGCAGGAAGTGTGATTAAATTAAGGTCCTGCCAGTACTTCCACGTGCTTATTTTCAGAATGGTTTAATTAAAGTTTCTGACATGAAGAGAGCTATTTCCGCTCATCTATTCAGCATTGGTTATGGAGACAGAAAAAACTGAAATAGGCTGTTTCAGTCGATTTATAACACTATAGTTGTACAATTAAGCTGGAAGGGTACAAAGAAAGTTAGTCTATATAATTTTTCTTCTTATAGAGGTATTCATTAGAGAACAAATTGAGGTCTCAGAAAGAATAATGTTCAGACAAACCAGAGGAGAATGTAGTAGTTTCAAAATGTTCAGTGTGAACTCAGCATCCAAAATTTTAATAGTGCCCCTATTTTACTGGCAATTCATTCCAAAAAGCTAAAGAACGGTCAAACTGAACTAATAATGCATGATTCATTAATTACTACTTATTATTGCTGATATTATGCTTAAGTATTCCTATAGGCTATAAACATAAATGCATTATTTTTAATAATTAAAATGGCAGAAACTAGGTAATTATCTGAAAATGATTTGGATGCTTCAGTTGTTATATCCTTACTGGGAAATGGATGCCATAAATCAGAAAAAAAAACGTCTAGGAACTATTCATGCTTGCTGAAAGGAGAGTAAATATGCATTCCAGTTTTTCTCTCCATTCTCAGAGAATGCAGTCAGGTCACAGAGTTTGAACACCTCTTCCTGCAGCCTGAAGCCAGAGATGGCTACAGAAGTATTTACTCAGTCTACAATGTGCCAACTCCATTTGTCAGCTGGTCTGAGCAGGTGAACGATGGCAGGACTTGTCAGTCACCTAGAGGGTAGCAGCTGCTCCAGGCTCTGAAGAGGCCCGAGGAGGGAAGGGCAGCCTCATGTTGTGTGCCAGGGAGCAGCATCTTCCTGCCCACATGGATCTGTATTCAGCCTCCACACACACAGGCCAGGATATTGGGCACCATCCATTATGCTGGTGATCACAGAAGTCTCCAGCTTCCTGGGGTGCTAAGGTGAGGAATGCTTAATTGCACTGCAAACTAGCTTTTGCAGGAGCAGATGTAGCCTTTCACATTCTAGTGACTTTGGTGAGTGGGTGGGAAAAAGAGGGGAGAAGAGAAGGAACTGAAAAGGAGGAGGAAATAGAGGGGCAGGAGAGCAAAGATACAAAGTGTACTAGAATTTTGTCTCCCTTTTCACCTGTCTCTATCACACACAAATGGTTTCTGGAAAACAAAGAAATGGCCAGCATGCAGGGATGTGGTTGTCACTTTAACAAATGCTCTTTACCAGAATTCAGTCACAGAACGAAGATAGTACACACCTTTAATATTTTACAGCTTTATTGTGGTATAACTGACATGCTGTAAAATGCACATATTTAAAACGCACAATTTGATAAGTTATATGTATGTGTACACAAACCATGAAACCATGCCCACAATCAAGATATGAGTATATCCATCACGGCCAAAAGTGTCCTCAGGCCCCACTGTAATCCCCCCTTCCCTCCCTGCCCCCTTTTCAGGCAAATATGATCTGCTCCAGTCACTAGAGATTAACTTACACTTACTAGAATTTCACATAAATGGAATTGTATACACTCTTGTTTGTGTGTCTTTGAAGGTGGCATATACTTCTTAAATCAAGCTATCACATCTACTCTCTCTCTTGCCCCGTCATACTCTCTTCATCTTTCTCTCTTTTTTAACCTTTAAACAGTTTTGAATTTTAACATTCACCATCCAATAGAAAAGGTATTTTTAACCCATTCACACATATCAGAACTTCACATAGACCAGGTGTTATAATTGATTTGATGTCCTGATAAGGCAAATCTAAATGTGTCACCTGTCTGAAACAGCTTGAAGACCTCCTTCTCACAGAGGAATCATAGTGGTTCCTGGTCAGAACAGCAGAGTATGCTATCTCAGGAGATGAATGAAATGGGCTAAGCCATGCTGGAAACCACCTTTTTAAAATACCTATCTCAATCCATCTTGGAAACATTTTAAACATGGTGCCTGTGATTTTACCATTAGAGCTTCATTTCTTTGGACCTTAGAAGATCCCATTTACTAAAAATGCACATAGATTTTGAGATCACTGTGCCTTGAACTTTTCAGTCAGTTAAACCTCAATGAGACAATCATGAAAAGACAAATGGAAAGGAAGCACAGGCAAGAGATAAGGAGACTCTGTTAAAAGAAGTTAGAGAACTACTGCCTAGCCTGGTTCCAGAGCTGGCTCTGGCAGCCATCTTTGAAATCTGGTGCTAGCATGTGAATCTGCTAATTGGGATTGTTCTACAGCTGGCTGGCCCAGGTGACTAAGCCTGAACCCTGATCCCCATATGAAATACCACTGGATGTCAGAAATATCTGTTGCAGCTTTCAGTTCTTCTACAGCAATAAAGTCACCTTACCTGAATTGATCATAACTTTAGAGAAGGAAAGTAACCCAACTCTGAAGAAAATATTTATTATGAAACCTAAATGAAAGAATCCCAACAAGTGCATCTAACTCAGGGGAACACCATGCAAACACAGAAATTCTTGCCACCACCAGAACCGACAGCGTAGGACATTGCTGTTTTGACTCTTAAAAAGTCATTATTCAGAAAAATCACCATACTCCCAAAGACAAACATCCATGCCAAAATAAGGTGGGTGAAAGAAAAGTCACGTTAGAAAGGATGGAGAGAGGAGATATGAGAGGACAGCTTTGTAGCCTCAGAAACGAGAGGAACAGGATGGCCTCGGGTGAGTTGTGTTCCATCTCAGGATGTCAGTTTCCACTTCTGTGGAATGACAGCTTCAGACTACAAAGCCCTTCCTTCCTTTGAAGTTCTAATATTCAGCAAGGCACACGGAGAGGCAGGAAAGGGGAAAGAAACGAGGATGACAGCATCAAAAAGATTCCAACTGACCACGACATATTTGTGTCCTCTTTTATTTTTATTAAAAATCCCTAAGGACCTAATCAAGCCCAAAGCCAGATTAAGAAGTATAAATGGGGCCTCAATCCAAATAAGTCACAGACAAGTCATTCTGGACCCAGACTCTTAGCCATCCACCAAGAAATTTAAGAAAATAGCTTCAAGAGCAGAGCTGCTTTTAAACCCGCGCGTCCACTCCAAACAGCCAAGACTCCATCTGATCCTTCCCTTTGCAGCGAGGGATTGCAGCAGTAAACCTGCCAGCACCCTGGCATTGCTGGCATTTAGACTGCAAGGTCACTGGCCTGTTAAACACATTCTGCAGTCTCAGTGGAAACAAGGCAAACCATAGGAGTCGGTGTGTCACAGAAGCACCCGGGGTTGGATGCCAGGGTCATGCTCTCTCTGACACCCTGACACTTTCCTGCTGGCAGTTAAAAACAGCAATGTTTTATGGGTTGGAGAATTTTCTTTACTTTTATTCTTAATTTTTAAGCCATAAAATTGACTATCCTTACAAGAATTTTTTTAGAATGAAAATAAACATTGCTAAAATGGGTAAAGAGGTGATAAGGGAATATCTTAGCTGCTTAAAAGCAATGGTTTTCAACCTTTAGCGCACTTCAAGATCATCTAGAGGGCTTGTTGGACCCCCACCCTGAGAGCATCGAATTTAGCGGGACTGGAATGGGGCCCAAGAATTTCCAAACTGATGCTGCTGGTCTTTGAGAATAAGCATGGTCTTTGAGAATGAGTGTTCTGAAGAACTTACTTTCTTTGGCTTGGATAAATCAGATCCTAGAAGCACCACCACCAATAATAATAGTTAACATGTATTGAGGGCTTACTCCATGGTAGACACTAAATGCTAAATGATTTACTTATATGAATCTTCTTTTAATCCTTACACCAGCCCTTTGACATATTGTTTGTTATTATTCATATTTTACAAGTGAGGAAACTGAGGCAGTAGGAGATTATGAAGAGAATGGTAGATAAGACTGCCAACTCCCATATGATCTATGAGGAAACTGTGGGAGCAGGTAAGGTAACAAATGGTTGTGTACGTGGGATCTGAAAACGACAACTGACCGAGTGGAAGGTGAAAGACACAATGGAAAACAGCAGTTCATGAGGAAAATGCTTGGGTTTTCGCAGGCAATGAACTCAATAGATTCAACACCACGGCATGGCTACCCAAAAAGCCATAAAGATCTCTAACTCCATTCTCAGTATCTAGGACAGGAGTTTCAAAGTCTATAGCCTGCAGAGGCCACATAAGTGACATTGCTGTTACTGCAGCTACTGTTGTTGGTTTTAATAATATTATCATCATAATCAGACAACTTCCCATGTAGCCCTCTTAAGGTTTTGGTTTCATTTTTATTTTTACTTTTATTTCTCTTCTCTCACACTCCATGGACTTCAGAGCCTAGAGTCAAGTACATGGACCAGAGTAATGCTAGTGACTTAGTACAATAGAAGTTACTTTCTTGGTCATGTGGAGCCAACCTGGTGGTCAAGAGTAACAGATATTCAGGCAACCAAGTTCCTTTCATTTAGCAACTCGTCAACCCCCAGGGCCTGTCATGCCAGACCCCTATTAACTTCAATAGGGATGGCATCAGGTTCAAGAGGCTGGAGAAGAGACTCAGAGCCAGCAAACCGGACAGAGTTTATTAAGTGAAACTTACATACAGAGCAGTCCAGTCGTAGCACGCTGGGCAGAAAAATCTTCGCCTCTTGTAAAAACCATGAAGGTTATATAGCATTTTCACTTAGCACCCTTTCCTAAAAAGCTCCACCTGGCAACCGTCACGTAACCCAAAACAAAGGGCCTTAATCCTCTATAGATACGCCAGGGCTTCAGATGTTCCTCATAGATGGGGAATGAGTCTCCAAGTTGGCCGCTTCCAGATTCCTTAGCCCAGAACTCTGAATACACAAACAGATGCCTCTACGGACAGGATCATTCTCAGGGTATGCTTAAGTTATTGCTATCAGGAGCATCCACCATACAGTCCACTCCAGCATACCTTTGAACAGCCCTCGCATTCTTATCACACCAATTCTTCTACGATTTCCCTGGGGCTGGGTATGCAGAGGAGTATTCCGGCCAAACGCCACAGCAGCAATACAAACAAGTACGGAAGTGGCCCCACTCAGGTTAGCTGCTTGGATGCACCACAGCAGGCCTGCAGTGGAGCAGAGGGGCAGCCCTCCACAGGCCCCACAGCGTGCTTTCTTATGCCTTGTCTGCACCCAGTCGGCAAAGAGCTTTGCTGCACGCTACCTAAGGGCGGAGGGTGAGATGGTCAGTGGTATATTAGTCCATTTTCACGCCACTAATGGAGACATAACCCGAGACTGGGCAATTTACAAAAGAAAGAGGTTTAATTGGACTTAAGTTCCACATGGCTGGGGAGGCCTCATAATCATGGCGGAAGGCAAGAAGGAGCAAGTGCCTACTCCTCTTATATGGAATGGAAGCAGGCAAAGAGAGCTTGTGCAGAGAAACTCCGTTTTTTAAAGTAATCAGATCTCATGAGACCCATTCATTGTCACAAGAACAGCAAGGGAAAGACCTGCCCCCATGATTTAGTCATATCCCACCAGGTCCCTCCCACAACATGTGGGAATTATGGGAGCTACAAGATGAGATTTGGGTGGGGACACAGAGCCAAACCATATCAAGTGGGTACAAGAAAGGGCAAGTCATGACCATGTAACAGGACACAAGAAGTTGTGTCATTCTGAGAGTACACTACGCCTGGCAGCGGCCTGGTGCCTGGTTTCCAATACCAAATGGATTGGCCCCCTCTGTGATGCACTGCAGGAGGCTAGAGTAAGACAATGGAGGTATTACAGTGTTCTATAATGAGAGGATGATTGTCCCCTTACAAAAAGGAAGACTGGGAATCATTATTTTAGAAATACAAAGGGGAGTAGGATGTAAAATAGGCATAACCTGTACATCCTATTCTACGCCCTTCCCCCTTGGAGCAGATAAATAGAACCATCAGATGCTGATTTGCCATTTCCAGGCCCATGTAATCATGTACTCCCCAGTGGGTAAATCCTGTGGCAAGGGCAATAGAGATTACCTTGAGTCCCAGGTATAGTGTCCCTTACACTATCTACCTGGATCCTGATGGTGCTATCAGGTCCCGTATCAGGAGAGAACATGCGCTGGGGTGATGAGAATGTTCATGTTCATTCAGCCTGCATTTGGCTGTTGCTAAGTGCTGTGTCCACAGAGCCAGAGAGTGCATCCCTTAATGGAGTTGTTGCTTCAACAGTCCATTCACCCATTTAGTCAACCCTGCTGGTGTAGGGTTGTAGGGCAGGTGGAAATACTAGTGGTTATCCAGGATCTCCAGTAAAGTGTGAGCGCTGGTCACTGTTGATATTAACAGGGATCCCATAGGCTGCACACAACTCTCTAGTCCCTGTTTGGTGGTTTTCTGGGTGGCATGCTTGCTGGGATATGCCTGCAATAGCAGGTGTCCATACAAGTCAAGGCAAAGTAGCAGCCATCAGATAGAGGCACCAGGTTCAAGAGGCTGAAGAGACCCAAAGCCAGCAAATGAGACATAGGGTCTATTGAGGGGAACTTAACATTCAGAGTGGTCCACTGGTGGCAGAATGGGCAGGAGAACCGCCACCATTTGCAAAAAGCATGCAGTTTATATAGCATTTTCACCTATCACTATCCCCCTAACAACATCCACCTGGCAACTTTCATCTAATCCAAAGCAAAGGGCCTAGATACCCTGTACAGCCTGCATTTTACAGGATGGAAGAGGATTCAGATGTTCCTCACAGATAAAGAATAAATCTCTGGATTGGCCACTCCCAGATTCCTTTGCTCAAAAATCTAAACACACATGCAGGTGTGTCTGCCATACAGGGTCATTCTCATGGTAATCCTTAAGTTGTTACTGCTATCAAGTGCATCTCCCATATACAGCCTGGAAGTCCTCCAGTGATCCTCTGCATCCATCCAGCAGACAAGAGAAGAGAAAGAATGGAGCATTACCCATAAATGGTTTTTAAGGGGAGGGCCTGAAATTGCTGGGCATCACTGCCATCCCCATTCTACTGTCTAGACCATATCATATGACCACACTGAACATGATGAAGTAGTCTGTGTGCCCAGGAAGAAGCAGCAATGGGATTGTTTTGTATCTGGACTGTTTGCCACAGGACATGGCTTTCCAAATCATTCGTCATCACTCTTCCTTCAAAAATCCCAACACACTTGGAGATCCAAACTTCAGATTTTCTTAATACCCCTACGGACCTTCCCCCTCATCCACCAATAAATTTAGCACCTAGTTTACTGTTTTTCCTCTTTACTTCTACACTGGGTCACAACCTTGATGACTTTGATAAATACCTGGATGAGCAATTCAACATCCTGGCCTCTGTGCTGTTTGACCTCCTAATCTCTAGCAAGCTTTTTCCTCCATTTCACCTCTACCCCCAACTTTATAACAATAGCTAAACCACTTCCAAAAATTTCAGCATTCTACTTGCTGACCACCATAATTTATCCATTTGGCACACTCGAACTATTATTTCCATTTCAAGATTTTTTTGACTTCATCAAAACCACCAATGCATTGACCCTAACAATGTTTGCCACCTGCCTCCCCTTCATGTCCTCTCTCTTTTGCTCACCTAGCTAAGGGTGTAATAATCACTGCCTTAAAAACACCACTAATTACCTAACCCCCATCCATTATATGCCATCCATTTTACTCACTTGCGAAAACTCCAAATCAAATTAAACTTTACCAACTGCCTATGCCATGCTTATACTTAAACAGCTGAACACTGTTTCTCACAAATATTCCAGTACAACATCCTCTGGGAAAATGGTTGAGTTATATTTCCCACCCCTTTCTCATCTAGTAAAACTTCAGCTAAAGCCTCCTAATTGCTTTGAAATTGAGACTAGTACTGGGATTATGTGACTATGTTTAACAGACATAGATCTTCTGCTGGGAGGTAAAGAAAATGACCATGCATGACTTCCATAGGTCATTTCACCACAGCTAAACGTGGCTTCAGGGTCAGCCAGCGAACCTCACTGAACATACATCTTGCTTCCTACTCTTCTGGAATGAATAGTACTCATGGTTCTTCCCCAGTCCACAATCAATATGGACTCATCCAGCCAGATGTGATGCCCTGCATCTTTCAGCTCACTGATCCAAACCCAGCATTCATGCACATCACATGCATCTGAGACACTCCAGGGAGAGTCGCGGCCTGTGTAAATCAACACACAGATAATTCTTAGCCTTATGTCACATTTCCATTATGGTAAATGCATGATCTGAGCACAGCTTCCACCAGCCAGCCATGGATCTCCCAAATGGTCTTCCTCAGCCTTTGCCCCATACTCCTTCTCCTCAAGCCCCAATCCCTTCATCATTAACACTAATCTACCCTTTAGGATATAGTAGAGATGCTAAATTAATCTAGAAAGTAAGCTCCCTAAGGATGTGCTAGATCATCACTCCCCTGTGTTCCTAAAGCAACTGGGAAAGGAACTGCCATAGGCTAAATTTCTACTCCCTCCTCCACCAAAAATTTATTTGTTGATATCCCCAGTGTGATGTTATTTCGAGGTAGGGTCTTTGGGAGGTAATTAGGTCATAAGGATGGAACCCTCATGAATAAAATTTGTGCCTTTTAAATGAGGCCCCAAAGAGATCCCTCATCCCTCCTACCATGTGAGTTTATAGAGGGAAAAAGACCTTCTATGAATCAGGAAGCAAGCCCTTACCAGACCCTGAATTTGCCAGTGCCCTGATCTTGGCCCTTCTCAGCCTCCAGAACTGTGAGAAATAAGTTTCTGTTGTTTATAAACTACTCGTCTTATTATATTTTGTTATTACAGCCTGAAAATAAGAACTAAATATTAATTTCCTATTGCAAATTGCAGTAGATTTTCAGTAAGCCCTGACTCCAAATCGAAGTCAAACTAGGCTAACTACATGAACACTGTATTTTACCTCTTCTTGTCTGTATCCTTCCATCTAGTATATTCTAAGCTTCTTCATCCTAAGCACAAGGACTGTGTCTTATTTTTAGTACTATCTCCAGCCCCTAGCTCAAGCACCAACACTTAAGGAGCACTCAATACTAGTTGAACGAATTTTGTTAGATTGCAGAGGGTCTGGAATTTGTATTGTCTTTGTGCAATTGCAGCTGAAGGTCATACACTGTACAACCAAAATGCACCAGTAGATAATGGAGATTTTGCCTAGATCAATCATCCTGCCCAAAGGTCCAATTTACAGTAATACTTCATTCTAATTAAAAGGCTAATAGCTGCTACAATCAAACTTACAAATATTCTACCCAGGTATGTGTTGACAACTTTTCAGTACACATTTTGCAATGTATGATTTTTTTTGAATGCAGGAAATAGCCGAAAACAGAGTACTTTTTATACCACAGAGCTGGATTTTCACTCACCTAGACTGGCTGTCCACAGTCATGCTACTAGGCAATTCTAATTGTTGTTCTCATGTGGAACCAATGAGGATAGAGGCATCATGATAGTGAGTGCCAGGCCAAGTCACAAAGCAGCTTGGTAGTCTGCACACGAAAATGAGAATTCCTATTGGTGTAAAATGTTGCTGCACTGAAAGGCACTCCATTTCTGAGATGTTCTTTATAGACATCATTGCCGGGACACTACCTTTGTCCTTGAAAAAGTGTTTTTTTCCAGGAGCACCACTTTGTGCTGAGCTACATGAAAAAGCTGAGATATCAGCTTCAAATATATCTTATAAATAAGCATATGTTATAAATGACTATTACAATGGAAGCCACCGATTCAACACTAATAATAATGCATAAATGAGACCCAGAGGCAGACACACTAGCTAGACTGTCCCTTATAAAAGACAGGCACACATTTATATTTTTCATTATTCATTTTTTAAAGTAAGATTCCAAATCTTCTTTAGCATACAGTTTATAGTAAATCAAATGAGAAAAGAGAAAAGAATAACTGTACACATTGCCAAAATCCTTTATAAGATGCAGGAGAAGGCTTCTGTCTGCTTGTTTTTATTATTGTTATTCCTAGTCTACTTTAATAAGAAAGGTTTCATTCTGATCTAATGCAAAAGCTACATTGCACCTTCTCTTTCCACATCCTCACCCATCTCTTTGATGACTAGGAGTTAGAAAACATGCTAGGAAAAAGCTCTTTAAATAATCAGAGTGCTACTTGTTATTTCAAGTACTTAACAGTTTCTTTAAATGAAACTGGGCATTTTTAATTCCCTTGATACTTTCAGAAAACTATCATTCAGGGCAAAATGTCACCAGTTTTATTAACAACACTAAATATTTCTGTGATGCTATGGGGAAACAAAATGCTAGAAATGAATATTTCTGGAAATATTTCACAAGCATATCTTACATACATTATAGATAAAACTCCTTCTGGGTCACACTTCTTGTGATAAATTAGTGGTGTCTTGTGCAAAAGCATGTGCATTGAAGACAGGCTGGTAGAATGATCTGCATGGAACTTTTAATCAAATCTTACACAAAACCAGGGCTCCAAAGGTGGTCTTATTTCCTCCAAATAAGATAGGCAGCTCTGTTTCAATTAGTATCTCAACCTCAGAAAACACCAGCAGAAAACTGCATAATCAAAAAAAGAAATTTTAAGGCCTTTCCCAATTCAAAAAAAAAAAGAAGAAGAAGAAATGGGTAATTAACGATTAAAAATACCCTGAAATCTTAATGTGGCAGTATAAACATGCCTTATGACACCATGGCAACATTCTCTCTTTTTTAATGAAATTGATTAATTAGTCTGTGAGCTTGCAAAATGTCAGAGCAAAAGGATTCAGAATGCTTCTCTTCACAGCTAAGGTCTTTCTTGCCTCTTTCTTCCTGAGCTTGTCAATCAGAAACACTAGAGGTCAGTCTATGGAAGAAATCTCAAACTGCAGCTTTGTTTTAAATGCATGAAAATTTGGAGGCTTCCATAGCTTGCATTCCAAATCAGCTCAGAAGATCCAGAGATGAGAATGTCTTGGATACATAAGGCTCAAACTAAATACAACCCCATTTGACTGGAGGGAGAATGGAAGAAGAGAACTAGGGAAGTTGTTTTGCAAATTGAGCCAGCTGGAAACAAAGTTGTGTATGTGTATCTGTGTGTATGATATACACACATTCCTATGAAGGAAAGAGACCATTTCCACAATTCATACATGGAAATATCACTTGATAGTCATATCTCATACATATATACAAAGTTAAGTAGATTTAAATATATTAGCATGTTTTTACATATGTTATAGATCTCTAGGAGTTACTAAGCAGAGGCACAAAATGAAACGTTAGCCTTTGCTATTTGTTCAGGACAAAGGAGGTCATATTCTATTTTGGAAACAGAAGCAAAGACTATATTTACTGCAAGAATGTGCCTAGTCACAGTGAATTGTGTAGCTAGATTGCTAGACACCTTTGTCTTATGTTAGTACTACTGTCCTACTTGCATAAAAAGACCCCTCCACACACACCTCCCTACTGCATGGAGGCCAGAAGTTTCTACCACTAGAGCAGGATTACTCAATGTCAGTACTATCAGCATTCTAGTACAGATAAATCTTTGTTGTTGCAGACTGCTCTGTACGTTTTAGGATGTTTAGCACCTTTGCTTGCTTCTACCCTGTAGATGCCAGTAGCATACCCCAGTTGTGACAACCAAATTATCTGCAGACATTGCAATATCCCAGGTTCTGAGAAGGAGGGGAAAATTACCCTCAGTAGAGAACCACTGCACTAGAATAATCAGTGACTAAGAAAAGAAAAAAAGGGGAGCACTATGTCTTTTGAAAATAAATGAAGATCACCTAAATGAGGACAAACAGAGGTTATTCAGGGCTTGCAATAGCAAGGGAGTCAGCTACCGTCGCTTGTGATTGGCAGAGATTCAAAGGTAGGCAGGGGAGTAGAAACGCTTTATATGATCTATCAATCACATATGCTCTGGTTGGAGGTTGCTGGCATGGCAAGGATGGAGGCAGGACATCTTAAGTGACTGGTTTGGGATACATGTTTGGCTTTCTGTGGTTGGCCCTGAGATGGGAGCAGGGGCAAAATAAAAATAGGGAAGCTCAAAGTCATTGAATAAGTGGTTTTCACCTTTGTGTTCCCAGTACCCACTGCAGTTCCTGGAGGCATTTGTACTAGTTTCCTTTTGCTGCTGTAACAAGTTACCACAAATTTAGTGGGTTAAAACAATACAACTTCATTATCTTACAGTTCTGTAAATTAGAACTCTAATATGTGTCCTAGGCGGCTACAATCAAAGTGTCAGGGGCTGTGTTCTTTTCTGGAGAGTCTAGGCATGAATCCATTTTCTTTCCTTTTCCAGCTTCTAGAGTCTGCTTGCATTCTTGGCTCATGGTCCCATTGTCCAACTCCAAAGCCAGAGACTTTAAATTCAGCAGTCAGCACCTCTCTCTAATTCTCTTCTGCCTCCCTCTTCTAATTTCAGGAATCCTTGTGATTACATTGGGCCCACCCAGATAATCCAAGATAATCTCCCCAAAATCAGCTCTGTAGCAACCTTAACTTATTGATTTATTAATTAATAAATTAATTATAAATCAATTTCATCTGAAGCCTTAATTTCCCTTTACCATCTAGCATAAAATATCTACAGGCTCCAGGGATTAGGACATAAACATCTTTGAGGGTAATTATTCTTCCTACTACTGCACTAAATAAGCAAAGCGTAGTCCCTGTACCAGCACCATCAGCATCACCCAGAAACTTGTTGGAAATGCAAATTCCAAGGCCTCATCCTAGATTTGCTAATCCATAATCTCTGTGAGTAGGTCCCAGCAACTTGTGTTTTAACAAGCACTCCAGGTCTCATGCTCAAGAAACACCGATCTATACTCCATATCCATTCTACCCACTCCAAAAGTGTATGGTCTATATTTGAAGCCTTTTGATATCGCCACAACTAAATTCTTAGAAATACACTCTTTACTGAGTAATTACAGAGTAATCTTTCCAAAATGTGATTTCTAATCTAATAGAGGATATCACTCCTTTACTAATAATCCTTAAATGCATGTGATGGTTAATTTTATATGTCACCTTGACTGGGTTAAGGGATGCCAGAAAGCTAGTAAAACATTATTTCTAGATGTGTCTGTGAGGGTGTTTTCAGAAGAGATTAGCATTTGATGATGATTAGCATTTGATGATTAGCATTTTCTATGTAACTATATATATTCCATTTGTTCTGTTTCTCTGATGAACCCCTAGGTAATCCACTGCAGAGATACTAGTGACTTCATGGGCTTCCAATTACAGGATGGCATGGAGAGGAGAATAGGGAGGTGGCCTAGTGGGAAGCAGCTGTGGAATTTTAAGTCGGGCCTCTACCACAGAAATTTTCAGGTTGTGAGTGTGTAAAGAGTGATTTTATGTGTCAGCTTGACTGAGCCCCAGGGTGCCTTGATATTTAGTTCTACATAATTTCTGGGTGTGTCTATGAGGGTGCTTTTGTATGCAATTGACTTCTGAATCAAAAGACTGAGTAAAGCAGATAGCCCTCCACAATCCCTAGAAGGTCTGAAGAGATAAAAGGCTTAGTAAGAAAGAAGTCCTTCTCTCTACCTGACTGTCTTCAAGCTGGGACATTGGTCTCCTGCCTCCAGACTTAGACAGGAAACTATACCATCAGGTCTCCTGGTTCTCAAGCCCTCAGACTCTGACTGGAACTACACCATCAGCTCTCCTGGGTCTCCAGCTTGCTGATTGTGTATCTTAGGACTTCTCAGTCTCCATATTTCATGAGCCAATTCCTTATAGTAGATAGATTATAGATAGGTGGATAGGTAGGTAGGTAGGGAGAGAGAGAGAGAGAGAGAGAGAGAGGAAGGATAGATTCTATTAGTTCTGTTTCTCTGGAGAATCCAGACAATTAATTAACGCAGGATGGCAACCAATTAAAGGGGCACTTAACAATTTATTGCGTGCAACTACTATTGTTTTTCATAAAATAGAGTGTTTTCCTAAAGTGTTAAAAATAAATAGAAAAAAGTGCACAGCACATAGAAAGGGTTAAGTATTATCTGGTGAATCTTCATTTTCTGTGATTCATATCCATATAGGTGTACAGTTTGACATCAAGTACTTTTCTTCCTATAAATCAGTGTCAGGCCAGTCATGGTGGCTCACGCCTATAATTCCAGCACTTTGGGAGGCAGAAGCATGTGGATCACCTGACGTGAGGAGTTCGAGACCAGCCTGGCCAACATGGTGAAACCCGTCTCTACTAAAAATACAAAACTTAGCTGGGCATGGTGGCAGGCATCTGTAATCCCAGATACTCAGGCGGCTGAGCCAAGAGAATCTCTTGAACCCAGAAATCGGAGGTTGCAGTGAGGCAAGATCATGCCATTGCACTCCAGCCTGGGCAACAAGAGTGAAACTCCACCTCAAAAAAAAAAAAAAAAAGAAGAAGAAGAAAAGGGAGAAGAAAGAGAAGGGAGAAGGGAGAAGGGAGAAGAGGAGGAGAAGGAAGAGGAAGAGGAAGAGGAAGAAGAAGAAGAAGAAGAAGAGGAGGAAGAAAGAAGAAGAAAGAAAGAAAGAAGAAGAAGGAAGAAGAAGAAGAAGAAGAAGAAGAAGAAGAAGAAGAAGAAGAAGAAGAAGAAGAAGAAGAAGAAGAAGAAGAAGAAGAAGAAGAAGAGGAGGAGGAAGAAGAAGAAGAAGAAGAAGAGGAGGAGGAGGAAGAAGAAGAAGAAGAGAAATAATCAGGCAGGGTCAATGCAGTTTGAAAAACACTGCTCAAGGAGATGTTGGACTGGTGCTGCACACTTCTCCTGGACCACCCTGTATCTCTTCCCCTGGAAGTGACTCCATCCTGAAACGACGGCCTATTTTGCACAGCACAATTAGTACTTGGCACATCCAACTAGCATGTGATTCACTGTGATTTTGCATGTGTCTTAACTTCTCAATCACACTCTAGGTTCTCTGTGAACCAGGACAGGCTTCACTCTGCTTCACAACTTTCTCCAAGCTTGGCCCACTGTCTGGCACATAAAGTAGATTGTTAATGAACATTGGTTAGTTGGCTGAATTTTACAAACCATCAAGTTTATTAAGAGAATCAGGTGAAATGTTTAGATGGGAAAAAAACCAATGGCCTCTCAAAAACAGTCCAAATGCCAGATGTCCCCTTGAAAATGACAACTGAATAGCAGTCCAAACAAGTGCATTAAGCCATCACTAGCAAGAAACAATGCAGCTGCGACCCTGCATTAATAAAGAGAGCAGAAACCAAGACAACCTGTTTTCACTCTGCTTGGAAATCTATGCTCTTCCCCAGCCATCAAAATTGAGTGAGAAATTGCAGTGGATACAATCAGCTCTTACTTATTATCAACGTTTCACAGCAGCAAGCATTAATAATACATCTTATACTTATAAAGCTTTTGTTTTCAGCTTTCCCTGATACTGAGCCAGCAAGATTTGCGAATGTCTATGGAATCCAGCCTTTGTTGGTAAAAGAAGAATTTCAAAGAGAGGGAAAAAAATCAAAATATAAAGCTATCTAAATAGTCAACATGCAATTATTCAATTATGCTACTTTATGATATATCTGACATAAGTAACTATAATAAAGCCAGAAACAAATGCCACACATAAAACAAGAACCACCAAAATAAGTCCTCGGTATGAACAGAGCTTCCTGCCTCAATGCATAATTTATACTGTCTATAAAACCAACACCTGGGAACTGCTAATTTAATTAGTTTGTATCGAACACTTAATTGTAGTAAGCCAAGGTTTAGGACTAGCTTGACAGCTGTTTTCATTACATCTAATTAATCTGTGGCATTTGGTTCTTTTTCTCCCGCTGTATTAGTCAGCTCAGGCTGCCATAACAAAATACCAGTCTGGGTGTCTTAAACAATAGAAATTTATTTTCTCACCATTCTGGAGGCTGGAAAGTCTAAGATCAAGCTTACAGCAAGGTTCACTTTTTGGTGAGGGCGCTCTTGCTGGCTTGTGGATGGTTGCCTTCTCACTATGTTCTCACATGGCCCTTCCTTGGTGTGTGCACACAGAGAATGAGAGAGGTTCAAAGAGACGGAGAGACTAGATGGAGGTCTCTGGTGTCTCCACCCTTATAACCTCAGTTAACATTAATTAACTTCCTTAGAGGTCCCATCTCCAAATACAGTCACCCTGGGTGTTAGGGCTTCAACACATGAATTTGGGGGTAACACAAATATTCAGTCCGTAACACTCACCTCGCATAGACTGTAAAGATTATTTGGTTTTGTTTGGTCTGAGGAATCAGTTCCACCAGATGATATCATGTCCATGTTATACTCCCTTAATTTTCCCTCATTCCAACAATTTATGTGCCAACAGTAGAAAATGGTGCCTGCTCAAGGACACTTCACCTGTCTACCATGGACTCACCAACCCTACCCAGGAACAACCATGTTGGCCCAGCATCTCCCCCACAGAGTTTTCCCTGACAGCCCCAACCTTCATAAAGGAATTCATTCATTTATTCACCTGTCAGCACACATTTACTAAGTCACTTACACCAGGCACTGCACAAGACAATAGAGTTACAGGGTCAAAGAAGCCCCAGTCCTTGCCACCAAGGAGTTCCCAGCCCAGTGGAGAACACAGAAAGGAAACATTAAGAATTCAGGAGAAGCTCACCCTTAACATTTGCAGGCCTCAGGCTGAGGGTGAAAATAGGGGTCTGCATATTATATATTAGAATGTCTAAATTATACAATTCAAGCTAGCAAGCAGTTACATAAAATATGTTCTTTCCTACAATCTTAATAAGTATAACTTCAAAATTACCTGGAAGACAGATTCCAATTTAGAACTAGCAGAACAGAAAAAAAAAATGCATCCTGTGGCTTACTGCCCTTCTCTTCCTTCCCCCAGCTCCAGGCTGCCTGGCAAGGGGTCTGGCACACACATGTGGACACCTTCACATGTCCAAGCTCTATCCACAGCCCCTGCAAAAAGCTGACCCTTGATGGATCAAATAAAAAGACCTACAAATGTTCCGGAAATAGACTCGGGGCAGAGGGTTTTGGAGCCTGGGTTTGAAGTGTGTTCAAGGATTGGGGCACCCATCAAGAGGGACATTACAAAAACAACAGAGCAGGGCCCTCTAAAGCAGTGCTTGGCAAATACCTGCATGAGCACCACCTAGAAACTGTGTTAGAGCATGGATTCCTGAACTCCACCCCCAGAGATGAGGCTTCGGTGGGTCTGGGGTGCAGCCCAAGAATTTTCATTTCTAACAGTTCTCATAAGATGTCTATCAGTGGACCACACAATGAATAGCCTGATGCACAGGACTCAGGACACGGCTCTGTTAAGTCAAGTCTAATGGTGGCACTGATTTAGTGAGATATGTGCTACCAAAAAACTATGCAGAGTGCTAGCAGTAGCTACAGTAAGTGTATATACACTTACATATATACAAGTATACACTGAGAGCCAACTTTGTGCCAAGTACTATATTGGCTGCCTCATTCATTCACCAAATAATTATTGAACAAGAAACTATGAATGTGAAAGAACTATACACCAAAAAAGGCCCATCTTATTGTCTGTACATTTAATTTTTTTAGTTTAAAAATGTTTAAAATAAAAAGCAAAAAAAAATCAATCTGTTCTAGAGACTTCCACTTTTTTGTGGGGGGGTCCTGTTTATAGTATCATACATGATCAAACTGCCGCTAGAATGTTCACACCTGTTACTGCAAATTCAAATCCCAGGAAAGACTTCTCCTGGGAATTTACTTTAGGTCAGGGTTGGGCTGCCCGGTACAAGGCTGCACCCACAGCTGGGCAGGTTCAGCCACACAGGAGTCTTTCCCCAGACCATGGGAGTTCCACTTCTAACAGCAGAGTAGCTCGTATCAGAATGTTACTCCTGCTACCAATTATCAACTCTCATCAAAATATTTTAAAAACTTGGAGGCACTAGAAAACAATCTACTGTGTGCCAGATACAAGTGTAGGCATGAATACACTTCAGTGGGAAAAGAAAAAGTTCATGGTTTCTTTAATATATATGCCTGTAGCATACATCCACAATTCTCATCATATTAAAAATCAATCATAGATAGCCTCACTTTAAAGATGAGGAAACTGTTTCTGAGATGTTAAGAAATTTGTTACGCAGAACCCAGCAGAGCAAATATTTGAACTCAGGCCACCCCCATGCCCTCCCTGCTCTACAATGAATAATGGGGGAAACTCAAGGGAGACACAGAGCTCTAGGTAGACCTTCTGAAAGAGGCAATGAGTTTTAACTGAGAAAAGTTAGCAAGGTAGAAGGAACAAAGGAGAATCACAATTGAAATAAAGACCTTCCAGCAGAGAGGAGAGCTTATGTGGAGGCAGGAGTATTATATAGGATGGCGAACAGAAGGAATTAAGAGCGGATCCTTTTATCTGCAATGAAAGGTAGTCACAGCAAAGTGGGAAAGCAGGAAGCAGCATATGCATGGGGAGAATAACTCATGGATATATGCACGAAGCACTAAGCAAACGGGTTTCAGGGAAAGACAAAGCAGGCTTGGGAGAGTCATTTCTGAGATCCATTTTATGCATGTTCTTCTAGTCCTCTCACCTCTTGTAGTAATTAATGTCCACCAAGTTTGTTTTGTAGCTATTTACACACCTTCAAATGAAACCTGTTGCTGTTTTGAACATTTATTTAGGTAGTCTGTTATTATTCCACTATCCACATGTCATCTGCATCTTGGCACCTCAACAGCCTGCATCATTTGCAAGCAAGAACTGTGTGGGTGGATTTCACAGAACAGCCCCTCATTATTTGTTGATTTGGTTCAAAAATGACTGAAGTGTCAATATACTTTGCAAGGACGTTATTAGCAATGAAAATGTGAAGTTACTTCTCACTGGTGATGAATAGAACAAACACAACATGTCCCTTATGAAGGTGCTCAGTAACATTCATATTTGTAGAACCCAATTTGAAAAGCAGAGAGAAACAGAACTAGTTCCTAATTGGACAGGTTTCCTTATTACATCTTGATCTAAACAGAGCTAATAATTTTGGTCATAATTTCTCATACGAATCTTAAGATGGTTATATGGAATTTAAAATCATCTCTAAAATTCTATCAACTAAATATATTTCACCAACTCCCTTAAGTGTTCCCTTAACCATTGAATAAAAGAACAAATGAGATTTATCACAATATATTTTAAAATCATGTACAATAGAAAATAGCATCAAGGTGACCTCCAAGGAAGTGGATTCTCTTTGTGTGCTGACTGGAGGTGTCGAGAGAATATTGATGTCAGTTTGGTTTTTTGCAGCAGAAAATGTACATAGTAGTCACCAAAAAGAGAAATATAGACTCCCCTACTTGCAGCGTAACATCCCATTAAGGAGGTGTAATTTCTTAATTCCCTCAGTACCTAAATCCCTGTATGAAGTATCCATTCTCCACAAAGAGGAATACTACCAAATTTGGCACAGTACCTTAAACCATGTCGAGTATATGGCACAATTTGCCATAAGGCAGACTTCGGCCCCTGCCATAGAAAACTCAATTTTAGCTGTGTACATACAGAGCAAGCCACTCACATTGGGAATGAGGGTGGAGAAGAGATGAGTTAGAACCTTTTGGGATTATATTGAGGCTATTTGACGGCTGCTTCTCACCAAGTTGACCTTAATGTTCCCCTCAGCTTGATTAAACGTTAGACAGACTTCTACCTGCTCACAGCTCTCTGACTTCCCTTAGAGCATTTGCTTTATATAATTTGCAATTGGAGCTGGGCATGGTGGCTCATGCATGTAATCACACTTTGGGAGGCCGAGATGGAAAGATCCCTTGAAGCCAGGATTTCAAGACCAGCCTGAGAAATATAGTGAGACCCCATCTCTACAAAAATTTAAAAAATGTAATAGCTTGGCATGATGGCATACACCTGTAGTCTCAGCTACTCAGGAGGCTGAGGCAGGAGGATCCTTTGAGCATGGGAGTTTGAGGCTACAGTGAAGTATGATCTTGCCAAAGCATTCCAGTCTGGGTGACAGGGTGAGACTCTGTCTCAAAAAAAAAAAAAAAAAAAAAAAAAAAAATTCAATTGCACATTTTTATATGCCCCTTTGAGATGTAAATGTTTTATGACTGAAGAATGTCCTTCTCAAGGACCTGGAAACCATCCCTTTGAAATGTAATCATCAAGAAAGATACTCCTCCTATCTCCGAGTCTCTGTGGAAGGGTAGGAGCCTAACTTCCAATACGGACAATTAGCAAACACAGATGGCCTAATCACATTGACCACCCTCCTGCTGGGTTCTTCCACAGGATGATTGGAGAGCACTGGGAGAACGGAAATAAGAAGTCTAATAGAGCATCCATGCTTTCCGAGGTTCAAAATTAGACTTACCAGTTGGGGTGGACCAGGGAGGATGTGACCAAGACACAGTGGCATGAAAAGACAAAAGGCCCTAAGAAATAAAATTCCCTGGAGATTCTGGGCTGGTGACTCAGGATCAAAAACTAAGAGTTTGGGGCAGGAAGAGCATATGGCTATGTCCCATGCTTTGGGAGACAATGATCAGCCTTGTGAGAGTCCCCTAAGAGAACAGTAGTCCTAGAGTCCAAGCTTGGGCACACCGTGTCTTGTGCAAGGACCAGGCACTATAAGCATCGGGAACCAACAGCAACAGCAACACCTTGTGGCTCTAAGAGACAATGGCCATGGAAGATTGGCTTTTGATAGAGAGGGCTGGTTCCCCTCATTCAAACAAATGAGCCCCAGAGTTTTTAGGCAGTTGGAGGTTGAGATGCGGGATAGGTGAACTTCAAGTGGAAGATAATGGACTTCCTGCTCACAGCACAGCTGCTCAAACAAGTGATTTTTAAAAGTAAAGAGATTTTAATGCATTTAAAGAGGAAAGTACACCAACATTTCCGAGCTGGTCATCCAACATAGTTTTTGGATTTTTTTTTTTTTTTAATTAAAATAGACATGTGACAAAAAAGTACTTCTCTCTTTTCTAGAGACATAGAAGAAATATTTTTGAAGGTGTAGAAACCAGTTCTCAATCACAATTGGACAGGTGGAGATGGAAGTTTTCAGCTGGAATAATTTCCAAGCTTATATCTTCTCTCTACCGGATATGACTTACTTTATTATAACAATAACACTGACAGCCCTGACTAGGGCTCTGGGAAACCTCTAAGAAGCTCCAGCTGTTCAGTCACTTTGGCCATCAAGTAGTTGAAGGAGGCAGCAGCATCAGAAGCAGTGAATCTGCCTTGGCCTCAACAAGGCTCTCTGCTTCAGATGGAATTCTTAAAGTTACCTCAGATTTATTAAGTAATAATAGGCAGACTCAAATTACCAGGAATTTTATTTTTAACTTAACAAGTCTTATCACACAGATAAGGCATCTTTATAGAAAAATTATAAAAGAAAACATCCCATAATCTCACCACTCATTAATAAGCACAATAGTATTGTCAATATTCTAATGTAGATGTTTCTAAACTTTTATATAAACATATACTTTTAACAAAGTAGATTCACAATGTATATCCCATTAGGCAAACTTTTTTCTCTTAGTACATCAAAGTTTTTGTTGTCATTGTTTTGTTTTTGTTTTTTAGAGATAGGGTCTCACTCTGTCACCCAGGCTGGAAAGCAGTGGCACAATCATACCTCACTGCAGGCTCAACCTCCCAAGCTGAAGTGATCCTCCCACCTGAGCCTCTCAAGTAGTTGGGACTACAGCTAGGCATGGTGGTGCATGCCAAATTACTATTATTAATATTTATTATTGGTTTTTTTTTGTAGAGACCAGGTCTCTCTATGGTCCCGAACTTCTGGCCTCAAGCGATCCTCCTGCCTCAGCCTTCCAAAGTGCTGGGATTACAGACATGAGCCACTGCACCCAGCCATAAAATCTTTTCATAGGCAATAAATATAGATATGCTACATTACACTAACTGAACACAGTAGTTTGAGAAATTTCTACAGACTCTTTAATAACTATTCAGACATATGTATATACACAGAAACATGCACAATATTTTCATTTTTAACTTATGGAATTTAACTCTTCTTTGTGACACAGCTGTACCATTTTGTGAGTCTGCACTAAGGGTACATGTGACAATGGGGAGTTGTCATTTCTTTATCTTTTTTTTATGCCTTACAACTCACTCTCCATTCCCAATCACTGTATCAAGAAGAAAGGAGAGTCTCACACAAAGCATTCAAATATCCCATCGTTCTGCAGTCATTAGTAAGAGGCATATTTCAATGTGACAGCTGGATGACATCTCACCCTCTCTATTAAGATGGAGAGGAGAGGATGCCCATTTCCAGGAGGAGGGCTGCATGCCTGATGTGTGAAACCTATCAACTGATCTTTTAGACCCCGTCTATCATCTGCACTCTGTTAAATCATTTCACCCCCACTAGACAACCAAGTAATATCCCCACCAAACCTCAGCGTGCTCTGTTCTCCAGCCCCACTTCTACTGCTGGGTTGTCTTAAACTTTCTTAAACTGAAAGACAAGAAACAAGCTTTCACTCCCAGAAGCCATTAGGCCTCCTGCTGCTTTTGAATGAAGCATCTCTGACCCTTATCGTAAATATATTAAGCAAAGAAAGGTTAAAAATCCACTGAGGGGAACATGGTCAGCCATGAGTCATTTATGCCCTGGGGTGAAATGAGAAGTCATAAATTAAGGTAAATCAATTCCAATGGTGTATCAGAGGAGAGGAAAGACATGAAAATCTCAGCCTGCCTCATTACTAATATAGGATCTGTGTGTGGTGAATAAGTCTCCAAAGATGTGGAAGTAAGTGGAGAGAGGAAGAGAAGCTGCTCTGAGAGGAATGGGTAGGGATACTTTAGCCAGCAATGATTTCAGCATAATTATTGTGATGCATAACCAAATAGAAGAAAGTGAATTTTTGAAACCACTCTACTTGAGCTAAAGCTACTTTCAAGCCCCCTGTTACATGTGCATATGACAGATGTGGGATTGATTATACATTCTGTGACTCTGCCATGCATTACCTAAGATGACCCCAAACTCAAAGGCCCTTATGCCTTCCAATGCTCAGCTGCCATTCACCACTATTTCTTGGGTGAACTGACTTATTCAATGGCATAAGAAAAATCTCCGGCTCCTGGACTCTTACATACCCTTCCTGCCATTCAAAAGTTCTCTTATTAGTCATATTGACCAAAAAAAATGCACATGCTATGAGTACATTTAGTTATTACCTATTAATCAAAATGTGGCCCCTGTTCCTGCCCAACTCCCTATACCTCTGTTTTACATTTTTTCAAAAAATTTTTATTAATAAAGGCAATTCATCAAGTGTAAAAATAAATGCAACCATGCCTTTTAGATGTCTTCCTTGTAAAGCAAGTCACAAATCAGACAAAATACTATATGGGATTAAGTTTCCAGATGAAATCTGATGAGAAGCATTCAAATCTACACATCTGGGAATATCAATGAATTCCAAGTAGGCAGAGGCCACAATTAAAGTTTCAGCCTCTTGAGCTGTTTCACTGGTCTGTAGGCTCCATGAGAGTTGAAACAGTGTCTGAGTTGTTTACCACTGTATCCCCAGCACCAAGCACAGTGTCATAGAATGAATATTTACCAAATAGTGGTATGTAGAAGAGAGGAAGGAAAGGAGGGAGAGAAGGAGGGAAAAAATAGAATGATTGGAGGAGGGAAGCACAGGAGTGGAGCAAGCCACATGACTTTTTCTTTAAAAATAGCTACTTCGTTCTTTTGGTGAAAAATGATTCAAAATTATTATAAAAATTTGAGCCATGCAGAAAAATACAAAGAAGAAAAAAAATCACCCCAAACCTTGTCACAAAAAGTATCATTAGCATTATATGAACCAATTTTTAGGCATTTTCTATGAACATATACAAATAAAAGCACTAACACACTTATATCATCATCTTATAAACCTGAATCATACTGTGCATTCTATCACTTTGATTTAAGCTAGCCCAAATGAGCCTCCTTCCCCAGCAGTCAGTTTTCTGATCTTAGTAACTAAAATTGAACACATTGAAATGTAATGACTGTGGCTCTGTCACTGGGCCTCTCAGGCGTGGCTGGTCTGTGTGACAGGTATCACTGCCCCAGGGCAACAGACTGCCACCAGACTGACACTGCCCTGATCAACTTCAGCATTTCAGCAACAAATGAATCATTAGACTGGCATCAATGTCACTGACCAGGACATAACACAGATAGGGCCAAATCAGACTTACCTTGTCAGACTAAAACAGCTGACATAATATCTGTTTTCCATCTAGTTTTATATAAAATGATGACAAATAAAATAGTTATCAGTGTACTGGCCAGAAGCAGTGACTCACATCTGTAACCCCAGCACGTCGGGAGGCCGAGGCGGGTGAATCACGAGGTCAAGAGTTCAAAGACTAGCCTGGCCAAGATGGTGAAACACCATCTCTACTAAAAAATACAAAAAAAATTAGCCAGGCATGGTGGTGAGAGCCTGTAATCCTAGCTACTTGGGAGGCTGAAGCAGAGAATTGCTCGAACCTGGGAGGCGGAGGTTGCAGTGAGCCGAGATCGCGCCACTACACTCCAGCCTGGGCAACAGAGCAAGACTCCATCTCAAAAAAAAAAAAAAAAAAAAAAAAAAGTTGCTATCAGCGTACCTTCACAACTGAGCACCAATTTCTCCTTTGGTATCTCTACTTTGGACCACAAAGCTAGTATCTTTTGTTATCTTTTAAGGCAAGTTTGGACTATCTAGGGGTGATAATTGAGTTTGAGATGAGGAAGTGATCTGGACATGCTGGGCTTATTCCTCCTGTCTTCCAGATCTGACTCCCAGCAAAGACATTTCGCTGGCCCACCACCCCTGAGGTATATGGCATATGGCAGAAAAGACTCTGCCCCAAGTGGAGAGGACTGCAGTCATCCAGTGCAGCCTAAGATTAGGTGCATAATTCTGATGCCAGGGTTCAGTAGTTAGAAGCTCAGACCTAAGCTTTTTCATATTTCCATATCAGCAACAAAACCAACATTTTGATCTTCATTAGACTCCTTTATTGATTGGGTTAAAACTTGAGACAGGAAATGAGGGTGTAATTTATTAGCTTTTCCTACACTAAAATCCTACAATATACGTCAAACTCTTATTCCATAACTGCTTTGATTTGTTTCAATATATAATCTACAGAATACATTGGGTACTAGATTAAGAAATCAATTCATATGTATCAATTCATGCTTACACATATACATGTGCATTAAATATATGAAGATATATCTATAATCATCTGAGTTATTTGCACTTTATCAACTTTAATGAAATGGTCCCACTTTCTAAGAATGCAGCAATGTTTTTCTACTACCACAGAACTTGAAGTTAGAAGATGCTATACATATATACAGGGATAAAAAGATGTATATATAGGAATTTCTGTTCTTCAAACCTCCTTTCAAAACTCACACTCGTTGTTGTACATGAATATAAGAAGTTTCTAAAACAAGGATCAGCAAAGTATAGCCCACAGGTCAAATCCAGCCTGTTACTTATTTTTGTATAAATAGAGAGCTAGAATGATGGGTTTTAGATTTTTTAAATATTAGATCTTAGTGTAGGAAGAGCTAATAAATTACACCCTCATTTCCTGTCTCAAGTTTTAATCCAATCAAGAAAGGACTCTAATGAAACAAAAGTTATGCAACAAAGACTATGCATGGCCCACAAAACCTAAAATATTTACTATCTGCTTTTTTCACTTAAAAAAAAAAGCTTGCCAAATCCTGTTCTAGACCAACTCTTTCTCAACACATACACACACACACACACACACACACACACACACACACACAAATATTCTTGTCTCCAACCTTAAGGCTAATTCTAGGTCCTATTAGTGGAGGATAATGGTTAGAAGCATGAAGTTAAACAAACGAGTTCAAATCCAAGCTTTCACATGATTTGCTGTGTGACTTTATGCAAGTTACTTTGCTTCTCTGAGTATCAACTTCCTGGTCTTTAAAAGAGAATAATAATGTGCCTAGTTGATAAGAGTTTCAGGTAAAGCTTTAAAAACATAAATGTAAAGAAATCAGGATAATGCCTGTCATGTGGAAGTGCTCAATAAATTAGTTACTATTACTCAAATCTAGTTATATTAATACATTTCTTGTTCTATATACCCTCAAATTTAACCATTCCTGCTCCCACAATTTACCCCAGAGATAAATTATATTTCTCATGTATCTAAAATCAACTGTTCCATACAGCTAGAGGCGGTCAGAAAATAAATATAAATGTTCCCATAAATACAGTCCTTTCCATTTTTTCTATGGAAACAAGTGTGAAGCTATTAGTAATGCTGAATTCAAATATTTCAGGAAAAATATTATAGCATAGAGAAGCTTGGTCAAGGTGACCAGCAACCCTCCCTAACATGTGAAAATTCCAAAGAATACTTCTTTGCAATTGGATTTTTGTACAAAATAATTTAGTGTGAGGGCAACCAGCTCCTTACACAAAATAAAGGCCAAATGAATAATCATGCTCTGAATTAGACAACTACAGACCTAAGTGTTCACAGTTAAAAATAATACTGAGGTGACTTGGCATGTGTTTCTGTTTTGAGCTCACACAAAAAGACTTTTTTAAAAAACTGTTTCGGTATCTTTTGACCTTGTTGCAGAAGTTTTTAAACCTTTTGTCCCTGTCCTCTTGAACTAGCCCATATCCAACATTTGTTCTCACACTGAACTCAGACAATCATAGCTCTTCCAAAAATACATTCAATAGATGTAGCTTCCCTTAAGGCACTGCCTGACTTGTGTCTTTATCCTTTGACAAGAAAAGCAAGAAAGAGTTGCCACTCAACTTTAGGTAATATTTGTGGTGATCGCAGAGGGGTTTTATCTCTACCTTAAGCCCAGAAGATTCTCTCAATCCTTTCTTGCAGCCTCATGTAACACATTATTCTTCAGAATTCCCAAGAACTGAAGAGTCTGCATATAAACAGATTCCAGAGGCCAATTACTGATGGTAACAAGTCATATTTGTATAGCAGGTATTAAACTCATGTTTGTAACTCAGATGTTAAAAAATATGGCATTTTTATTTTTGACCACTTAAAATTCCTATTTCAACCTCCCATTCTGAAGGAGTGAAGAAAACATCATCTTAATGACCTCTTTCCCAAGGTGACCCATGATTTCAGGAGAGTGGGGCACATATATTTGCCAAGGGGGCCAGAAGGAGGGTCTGTCATGGTTGGAGCAGCTGAGAGGAGCAAGTAGTTAAGAGTCTAGATACAGAGCCAGATTGACTGGGTTTCATTGGCTCTGCCAGTCACTAGCTATGAGACCATGGGTGAGTCACTTAACCTTCTGTGCCTCAGTTTTCTCATCTGTGAACTGGGTTATCATCTATGTCACAGGGTTATCATGTGGATTAAGAAAGTTAACAATCATAAAACACTTGGACAGCCTTTAGTGCTTGGTAAGCACTGTAGAAATATTTGTTAAATAAATAATAAATATCTTCCTGTCGTGAAGACATCTGCTGAGGCTCCTACCTGGACCTGACTCAGTCTGCCATCCAAGCATGAGATATCCCTCATACCTGTCCGAATAGTCCCATCAGTCCAGTGGGTCTCTCTGCCACTACTCATTCTTGACAGCAAAGGAACGATCCTATTTCCATGTCCAGTAAGGATGGAGAAAATCCCTGGGAGGCTGTATTCATACCCAACACACTAATGCAAGTCATAATTATATAAACATATACAACATGGGGCAATTATTCTAGCTGTAATTCCCCCATGTCTTCAAAGAATGCCAATGTTTTTCTGTTTCATGAGAAAAAAAAAATACCATGCAAATGTTAAACCGGAATTCAAAATTTACTGTCTCTAAAATCAAACAGAAAGAAAAATAAACTCATTTATTCAAACACTTGAGATTTTCCTGTCTTCCACAAAGGGATGCCATTTCAGTCAAAAAATGGTTTGACTCCAACCCAAAAAACCCTCAAGGGAAAACATTGTAACTTAGATGTTTCTAATTAGACAAACTTCAAAGAGATATTGGCTGAGAAAAATCCCAAGGTATATTTCCAAACTATGGAAACAGGTTTATAAACTCATAATGTTTTACATTAATATGAAATACACAGTCTTCTAGATCTGAGCTGTCCAATACTGTGTAACCAATAGCCACATTTGGCTACTGAGTACTTCAAACATTGAAAGTCCAAATTAAGATGTGCTGTAACTATAAAATAAATATCAGATTCAGAGACTTAGTATGAAAAACAGGAATGTAAAATATCTCAATTTTTTTATATTGATTACGTGTTGAAATGATAATGTTTGGGATATATTGGGATAAATAAAATTTAGCTGATATTAATTTCACCTTTTTTATTTTTTAAATGAAGCTACTAGAAAATTTAAGATTACAGATGTGACTCACACTATATTTTATTGTAAAGCACTGATCTGGATAATATAGGACCAACCCTGTGTGTTAATTCAGAGTAAACATATTTCTATATAATAAATCTGTCAACTAGTCATTATCTTTTGATCTTAGAAAAAAGTATATATTCTTTCCTGTTTTCTCACTGTAGAAGGGGCCAAACTTGAACTATTTGTTTCTTTGAGTAGGCTAGGAAATGCTAATACTTACTGTTTTATTTATGTTTTTTCTTCTTTTTTTATTATTTTATTCCATTTGGGTTCATGTGGTCACTTACTCTACAAATATAGAGTAGTAATCTACAGTAATTTTTATCAGCAACCGTATCCAAGGCTTGTTCATCTCTATTCACTGCTATTCCAACAGACTGTTATTCATAATAGATTAAAAACCTAGAACCACTATGACTAGAATCAATAGCTTCAGTTTGACAATAACCAAGAGGTAAAAGTTTTTTGAGAATCATATTTCACATGTCTGGCCCTGTAGCATCCCAAGAGATAGTTCTATGGTTATTCTGTTGCCTGCACTCCAAAACCAGTGAAGCCCACAATAGGGCTAACAATTCTTTAGTCATTTTATTTTGTCCGTGGAACTTCCTGTTCCATTCCTCTCCGCAGGCGTTACAAGCCTTTCCTATCTCTTGCAGGCCCATCTTCACCAAATCCTGTGTCAGTGCCCGCCTCTCCTACCAGCCTGTTGGATAGCTCCTCCTGGGTGTTTCCTCCACAAAACTTACCCACATTCCACTTGTAGCATGACTCAATCTAGGTGGGATTCACCTTTTACTGTTCTTTCAATCATCTGTCCTATGATGGCCGGTAAAATCAGTTTACTATTCCCCAAGGGCTCCCTTTTCCTTTGTCAATAGAATCTCTGCAGTCCAGATGCTCCTGAGACCTATTATGCACTTCAGAGTAGGAAAGAAAAGTAAGTTTTCTGCCTGGCACAGTGGCTCACGCCTGTAATCCCAGCACTTTGGGACCCCGAAGCAAGCAGATCACGAGGTCAGGAGATCCAGACCATCCTGGCTAACACAGTGAAACCCCGTCTCTACTAAAAATACAAAAAATTAGCCAGGCCTGGTGGCACGTGCCTGTAGTCCCAGCTACTCGGGAGGCTGAGGCAGAATTGCTTGAACCCGGGAGGCAGAGGTTGCAGTGAGCCGAGATCGCGCCACTGTACTCCAGCCTGGGTGACAGAGTGAGACTCCACCTACAGAAAGAAAGAAAGAAAAGAAAAGTAGGCTTTCAGCTCTTCCTCTTAAAAGCAGAAATCATAAAGACAATTAAATTTCGGAAAACTGAATCAGCAGCCTTTTGTAAGTAGGCCTCTAATTTGAGAAGGTATAGCTGAATTACATGCTAATATAATTGCCAATACATGCCAATATGTATTGTGGGCTCAAATGGTCTTAGAACAAGCAGAAGTAGGATATGCTTCATTATCATTATTGGATCAGCAGATCCTTGAGTGGAGAGTTACTCATTTTGACTGGCCCTCAGAGATGTCCATAAGCCTTCAAAGAGCCATTGGTCTGTAGCTTTATTTAGGCACAGAAGGTTTATCAAAGAAAAATCAGGTTCTCAAAAGAAAAAACCAAGATATGATACAGCCTGAATTTCCTTCTATTAAACTAAACCATTACACTCCTTGGGTTACACATATGTGGATACACAATCAGGCATACACTTAGCACTTAATGAACGTCAAGCAGACATTAATTGCATGCTCCAGTGTAAACTTTAGATACACAACGGACTGGATTAATTCTAACACATCTGTGTGCCAAAATAAAAACCAGATTTTCATCTGAGACCAGAAAGGGACATTGTTGTCAGAGGCATTCGAACCAGAATGACTCCATCTGGAATAGGGGCTGGGTAAAATGAAGCTGAGACTTACTGGGCTGGATATCCACAAAGTTAGGCATTCTTAGTCAAGGGATGAGATATGAGGTCAGCACAAGATATAGGTCATAAAGACCCCGCTGATAAAACAGGATGCATTAAAGAAGCGAGCTAAAATCTGCCAAAACCAAGATGGTGACAAAAGTGACCTCTAGTGTCCTCACTGTTCATTATGTACTAATTATAATGCATTAGCATGCTAAAAGACACTCCCCCCAGCACCATGACAGTTTACGAAGGCCAAGGCAACATCCAGAAGTTACCCTATATGGTCTAAAAGGATGAAGAACCCTCAGTTCTGGGAAACCTCCACCCCTTCCCCAGAAAACTCATGAATAATCAACCCTTTGTTTAGCATATAATCAAGAAATAACCATAAAAATAGCTAACTAGCAGCCCTCAAGGCTGCTCTGCCTATGGAGTAGCCATTCTTTTGCTTCTTACTTTCTTTTTTTTTTTCTTTTATTATTATACTTTAGGTTTTAGGGTACATGTGCACAATGTGCAGATTTGTTACATATGTATCCATGTGCCATGTTGGTTTGCTGCACCCATTAACTCGTCATTTAGCATTAGGTATATCTCCTAATGCCGTCCCTCCCCGTGGATACAGGAAGGGGAACATCACACTCCGGGGACTGTTGGGTGGGGGGAGGGGGGAGGGACAGCTTCTTACTTTCTTAATAAACTTTCTTAATAAGCTTTCTTACACTCTACTCTGTGGACTCAACCAAAGTTCTTTCTTGCACAAGATCCAAGAACCCTCTCTTGGGGTCTGGATCAGGACCACTTTTCGATAACATTGTGAAGGATTTTTTTCATTGGCTTTCATTTGAAGCAGTAATTCTTAACACTTAGATTGTGGAAGAATGGCTGAGTGCTTGTTAAAACGGAGATTCTCAGTTTGAATCAGGAGGTCTAGGGTGGGCCCCAAATACATACATTTGTAACAATCTCCAACTACTTTAATGCAAGAACCAAGGGATTCTGATGTGGCTAGGCCAACGCTCTTAGAAACTCTGAATTGAAACATGGGCTGTTATGTACCACACACTAAATTTGATCCCAAAATGACTCATGGACATAGTTTAAGAAAGGGTGTTACAGTTAATTTTATGTGTCACCTTGACAAAATTAACGAGTGGCCAGATGGCTGGTAAAACATTATTTCTGGGTGTGTCTGCGAAGGCATTCCCAGAAGAGATTAGCATCTGAATCAGTAGAGTAAAGAAGACCCACCCTCGTCAATGTGGACAGCTATCATCCAATTCAGTGAGGGCCTGAGTAGAACAAAAATATGGCGGGGGAGGGCACACTCTTCTGGAGCTAGGATATCCATCTTCTCCTGCCCCCGGACATCAGAGCTCAAGGCTTTCAGGGTTTTCGGCTCAGACTTCTACGAACACCTCCATTTTCCCCCAACATGTACTATGTCCCCCACCTCATTCTCAGATCTTTGGCCTCAAACTGGGAGTTACAGCACTGGCTCCCCTGTTTCTCAGGCTTTTAGACTTGGACTGAATTACACCACCAGCCCTCCTGGTTCTCCAGTTTGCAGATGGCAGATTGTGGGGCTTCTCAGCCTCCATAATCTTGTGAGCCAATTCCCATAATAAATCTCATATATATCCTATTGATTCTATTTCTCCAGAGAACCCTGTAGTCAAGGGAAAGAGATATAAGGAGATAGTTTCCGAAAATGTTATTTCCAAAGAATAAACGCTAGCCTCTTGGCACATCTGTGCTTCTTCTTCAGTAAAGCACACAAAGTTTAAAAAATGCCTCATTCTGCAAAATGTGACTCAGAAGTGTATTTGTACAGAGGCTTAGTGAATCTGTCATTCTTAAATTCTATCATGCACTTTGGAAAAAGGGAGGGCAATTTCTCACTGTCCCCAGTGAGAGAAGGACCTTATTTTATTAAAATAAGAAAACTGGCTGGGAATTCGCAGTGATAGTGTGACTGATACTAGCTAATTCACAAGCCCTGAAGTGTTTTAGCAATCCAACACAAGGGTAGGGAGTACTTCAGGGAGATGAGTGTTCTTTTTTGTGGAATTCACGCCTTTCCAGCACCGGAAAGCCAGGATGAAATTTTTTCAAGTTCTGTGTTGCTTTTAGGAAACAGACATCCTAAAAATAGATAAATGAGGATTTGCTTGAGTTTGAAAGAGTAACTTTGTGTCTACACTTATAAAGGCCCAAGCTGAGCTAGAGAACAGTACTGGAAGCTTTTCAATAAAGCTAAAAAAGGAAGTACAAATATCTCCTAGATGAGAACAAGGTTTAAAAAAGAAGAAAAAAACTAAAGTGGAAAAAATCCATAAAGACTGAGACAAAGGTAAGTTTCTTAGGACAGTAGCTTTAGCCTTCTTAGTTGGCACTTGCTCTAATAAGGATTTTTTATCTTTAATTTTCCTACTTCTTCATTGTATCTGTCTTTATCTCGCACTTTGTTCTCCATTTTGGTCAACTAGAAAGAGCTGAACCTGGGACCAGAAGAACACCTGATTACTATTATTGTTGTGTGCTAAAATATGTCCCTCTCAAAAAAATCACGTTAAAACCTAACCCCTAGTACCGAGAGGTGAAGCAAAATGACCTCCATTGCTGGTTTGGACCCAGATGCCACACTGGGTTGCGGGAGTGTGCTTGGTTCCAATATTTTGTCCATCTTGTGGTTTTTTGGGTGCTGCAGGGATCCCTTCCACTGCCAGTACTGTTGTTGACTTCCATCCCCATGCCCAAGCCCCCCTCCTCCCTACCATGGGTGCCACCTCCTGCTCCACGGTGCCCCATCCCATCGACCGCCTGAGGGCCAAGGAGTGTGGGTACACAGCGTGGGACTGGCAGGCAGCTCCACCCATGGCCCAGTGCAGGATCCACTAGGTGAAGCCGGCTGGGCTTCTGAATCAGGTGGGGACCTGGGGAACTTTTCTGTGCAGCTAAAGGATTGTAAATGCACCAATCAGCACTTTGTGTCTAGCTCCAGGTTTGTAAATGCACCAATCAGCACTCTGTGCCTAGCTCAAGGTTTGTAAATGCACCAATCAGTGCTGTGTCTAACTAATCTAGTGGGGACTTGGAAAACTTTTGTGTCTAGCTAAAGGATGGTAAATGCACCAATCAGCACTCTGTATCTAGCACAAGGTTCGTAAACGCACCAATCAGTGCTCTGTGTCTAGCTAACCTAGTGGGGACTTGGAGAACTTCTGTGTCTAGCTAAAGAATTGTAAATGCACCAGTCAGCACTCTGTGTCTAGCTAGAGGTTTGTAAACACACCAATCAGCACTCTGTGTCTAGCTAAAGGTTTGTAAATGCACCAATCAGCACTCTGTGTCTAGTTAATCTGGTGGGGATTTGGAGAACTTTTGTGCCTAGCTAAAGGATTGTAAACGCACCAATCAGCACTCTGTGTCTGGCTAAAGGATTGTAAACGCACCAATCAGCATTCTGTGTCTAGCTAAAGGATTGTAAATGCACCAATCAGCACTCTGTGTCTAGCTAATCTGGTGGGGACTTGGAGAACTTTTGTGTCTAGCTAAAGGATTGTAAATGCACCAATCAGCTCCTTGTAAAATGGGCCAATCAGCTCTCTATAAAACGGACCAATTAGTAGGATGCTGGTGGGGCCAGATAAGGAAATAAAAGCAGGCCATCCAAGCCAGCAGCGACAACCCACTCGGGTCCCCTTCCACGCTGTGGAAGCTTTGTTCTTTCGCTCTTTGCAATAAATCTTGCTGCTGCTCACTCTTTGGGTCCAGGCCGCCTGTATGAGCTGTAGCACACACCACAAAAGTCTGCAGCTTCACTCCTGAGGCCAGCGAGGCCGTGAACCCACCGGAAAGAACGAACAACTCCAGACCCGCTGCCTTTAAGAGCTGTAACACTCACTGCGAAGGTCTGCAGCTTCACTCCTGAAGTCAGCGAGACCACGAACCCACCAGAAGGAAGAAACTCCAGACATATCTGAACATCTGAAGGAACAAACTCCGGACAAACCATCTTTAAGAGCTGTAACACTCACCGCGAGGGTCCACAGCTTCATTCTTGAAGTCAGTGAGACCAAGAACCCACCAATTCCAGACACAGTACCTTAGAATATGACTGTATTTACTGTATTTGGATATAAGGTTATTAAGAGGCAACTAAGTTAAAACTAGGCCTTTAGGGTGGATCCTAATTGAATCCGACTGGTGTTCTTACAAGAAGAGGAAATTTGGACGCGGGGAGCCACACCCAGAGATAAGAGACTGTGGGGACACAGTAGAAAGCCCTCTGCAAGCCAAAGGGTGAGGCCTCAGAAAAACCAGACCTGCCAATGCTTTTGTCTTGGACTGCTAGCCTCCAGAACTGTGAATAAACAAGTTTCTGTTGTTTAAGTGCCCGATCTGTGGTATTTTGTTATGGGTAGCCCTGGCAAACTAACCCAATTACCCTGGTCTGGTTACCTAATTCACTTGTTGTCTCACCTGTAAAACAGAAACAACTGACCCTGCCTACACAGAGTTGTGGAGGTAAATTGTGATATTTTTGAAAACTACAAAGGTTTATACAAATTTTTTTTTTTTTAATTATACTTTAGGTTTTAGGGTACATGTGAGTTCGTGTCCTTTGTAGGGTTATACAAATTTAATCAGTACGATAGTTTATTATGAAAAATGTTTCCCTTTTATATCTGAGCCAGATATGATGGCAGGGAGCACTGAATGTCCCCCATTGTCACTAAGAGTCAGAGTTTGCTAGCTGCTACACTACAAAGCTGTGTATCCCCAAGCCCCTGATTTGTTTGTGTTTATTGCCTCAAGTTGTTGACAGTTGAAGATAAGGAAAGAGAAACATTAAGTATGAGTAAGAGAAAATATTCTCTAACCCATTCTATTTTCCATAACTCTAAAAGTAATGACAAGTATTCTGGGTTGGGAAAAAAAATCTCGATATTTATTCTTGTTAGCCAGCTAAAAATGAGGAAAGAAAAGCTGAAGACATTGACATTCAGAAAATGAGTTCATAGGAAACAGGAGTAAGCAAGGAATTTTAATTAGAGCTCTATAATGTACTGAGGAAATAACTATAAAAATGAAAAGTATTCCCCCAAAAAGTTGAAATGGAAATAATTGAAATGCATTTGAATTCAATTTAAAGGGCTATAGAGGGCAGCGTAGTTAAATAGGGTATAGAAAAAAAAACAAAAATGATTCTAAAAATATAAGCAGCCTTTTAGGAAATACTGAAATATTTATTAAAAAATAAGCAGACATTACAAAAATAGTACACCTGTGAAGTTAAATATTATATTTTAAATTAAAATGCCCTTTTAGTTCTCAGATGTCTCAGCAATGAGCTCATGAGAGCTAAAATTCTGAAACACTAAAATGTTTTCCTGAAATAGGAAAAAAGGCAAAGATCAAAAGAACATTCAATCTTATAATAGATGATTAGGCAGATGTCTTGATTTTTAGAAACTTCTAGTTTTCTTCTATTATAGTAGTTGGCAAACTTTAGTGTGCATCAGAATTACCTGAAGGCTGCTAACCACAAATTGCTAGGCCTCACTCCCAGGTTTTCTGATTCCTGAAGTCTGGAATCAAGCTCAAAAATTTGCATTTCTACCTGGGCATAGTGGCTCACGTCTGTAATCCCCGTGCTCTGGAAGGCCAAGGTGGGACGATTGAGGCCAGTTCAAGACCAACCTGAGCAATAAAGAAAGATTCCATCTCTACAAACAACAACAAAAAACAGAATTTGCTTTTTTTTTGTTTTTTGAGGTAGGGTGTTCCTCCTGCTCTGGCATCCAGACTGGGTGCAGTGGTGCAATCATGGCTCACTGCAGCCTCAACTTCCTAGGCTCAAGCAATCCTCCTGCCTCAGACTCCCACAAAGCTGGGACCACAGGTATATACCACCATGCCCAGCTAATTGTTTTTCTTTTTTTTAGTGATGGGGTCTCACTATGTTGCCCAGGCTGATCTCAATCTCCTGGCTTCAAACAGTCCTCCATCCTGGGCATCCCAAAGTGCTGGGATTACAGACATGAGCCACTGTGCCCAGCACAGGAATAATTTGTATTTCTATTTTTTTTTTTTTTTGAGATGGAGTCTTGTTCTGTCGCCCAGTATGGAGTGCAGTGGTGCGATCTCGGCTCACTGCAACTTCTGCCTCCCGGGTTCACATCATTCTCCTGCCTCAGCCTCCCGAGTAGCTGGGACTACAGGCACCCGCCACAGTGCCCGGCTAATTTTTGTATTTTTAGTAGAGACAGCGTTTCACCGTGTTAGCCAGGATGGTCTCAATCTCCTGACGTTGTGATCCACCCGCCTCGGCCTCCCAAAGTGCTGGGATTACAGGCGTGAGCCACCGTGCCTGGCCAAGAATTTGTATTTCTAACAAGGTATTACCTTGTTAGAATACCTTGTATTCCCGGTAATGCTGAGGCTGCTGGTCTGAAAAGACTCTGAGAACCAAGACGCTAAGATAAAGACCATGTTAGAGCTCCAGTTGAATACAATTGACTGAATATATTAATTTATTTGCACAAAATACTTTTGAGTATTTGCATTTATCTCAACTCTGTCCCATAATATAGCAAGTTTTAGGAACTGGAAAACAAATCAATGAGAGGCAACTGACCTAAAAAATAAACACAAAAAGCTAAGTGCTATTTGGGGACAGGAGGTATCAAACAGCAATATGCAAATGCTCAAGAATTGCAGGTATCAGGTATCTATAAGAAAATAGTAAGGCATAAAACTGAAAGTAGGAAAATTGGTTCAAAGTCTTTAAAGGAAACAGCTAAGCCCATGATCTCCTTCTATGCCCTAGCAGAAAACCACATGTTTATTATTTGAAGAGATTAAAACATGAAGGATTTGGTAGCACAGGAACCTGGAAAAGCTTAGGAAGTGCTTTTATGAAAAAGACAGAACAGACAAGGAAAGTGTGGGTTTCACCTGTCCTTCTACCCTATCTTGCTCCCCTGGCCTCTTTCCTTGAGCCTCTCCCAAAATGCCAACTAACAAGTGGAAAATTAGAGGCTTCCTCTTTGGTGGAACTAATCAAGCCAAGAGAAAAGACACATACATACTGACGTTAGGGATTCCCCCATGAAATGATGGGATTACTATCCAGTTACCCTACACTGAAGACCATCACATATGTCCCATGTGCATACAAAGGGTTTCCAACCAGTATTGTAGTGTCTCGCTGATAAATATGAATTTTAACCAATAGTGATCAGTTTAGAAAATCCATCTAACATGAAGAATGTCAGGTTCCAGCCCAAGCTGGGGTCCGAGGGGAGCTGGTAGATGAGTGATGGGTAGTTGAAAGAACACTCAAGGGATCATAGGCAGTGGGATATGGTTTTATTCTCACTCTCCATCAGTCTTTGCCTCAGCTGCCCACTCCAGCCTCACTCCCTCTCAGCACAAGCTCCACGGCTCCTGCCACCCCCACGCCTGCAGCTGCACTCCCTGGTGCACTCACCGCTTTCTGGCTCCCCTTTGTCTGCCTGCAAAGCAGCTGGCTCCCTTTCACAGAGTTAGCAGTGCAGTTATATTACTCATAGACAACAGTGGGTCAGAGCCAGGTGATGAGCCCACCCATGACATGGTTACACAACTGTGATTATATAATGCATGGGATTGTGTGCCTGCGCTCTAATCCCGCTGTGTAATGCTGCACCAGACATTTACCTCAGCCTAGTCTTGATTGAAGCACATCCATTTTCCTTACAAAGACAAAGTGTAAAACAAACCAATGGGATAAAATTACTTAAAGGAAACAAAGGTAATAGAGGAAAAATCAAAACAATAAGCTAACAACTATAAATAATGTATTCAAAGGAAAGAAAAAACACCGCATTTATGGAAAAAGAAAAGGATGTTATTTTAATTTTTTTAAAGAAACAGTATGAGAACAACAACATATATTAAATCATGCTGACAGAAATGAAAGATAAAGCTGAGGAAATTCCCAAGTAAAGTGTAGAAGTAGAGCAAAAAGAGACGGGAAGATTCCTATAAAACAGCAGTGCTCAACTAAGGAGTGATTTTTACATCCCAGGAGTCATTTAGCAATTTCTGAAGACATTTTTGGTTGTCACAATTCAAGATGTGGGGTCCAGGGATAAATAGCTACTACCGTCCGTCCTCTATAGTGAGTAGGGGCCAGGAGTGCTGCTAAACATTCTACAACGTACAGGGCAGTCCCCCACAACAAAGAAATTATCTGGCCAAAAATGTCAAGAATACCAAGGATTAGAAGTCTCATCATAAGACAATGCAGCCACCCAAATGTGAATTTCCCCACCTCCTAAAAATATTCACAAATGAACAAGGAGAATAAATAAAATTGCTCATAATACAAACCAACAACATAAATCAGAGTACAAAAAAATACTATGAGCCTTCTCAAAAGAAGACATACAAGCAGCCAAACAAAAAATGTTCCATTTCACTAATCATTAAAGAAATGCAAATCAAAATCACAATGACATATCATCTCACACCAGTCAGAATGGCTATTATTAAAAAGTCAAAAAATAACAGATGCTAGCAAGGCTGCAAAGAAAAGGGAATGCTTACACATTGTTAGTGGGAATGTAAATTAGCTCAGCCACTGTGGAAAGCTGTTTAGAGATTTCTCAAATAACTTAGAGCTACCATTCAACCTAGCAATCTCATTACTGGGTATATACCCAAAGGTAAATAAGTAATTCTACCAAAAAGACAAATGCACTCATATGTTCATCATAGTGCTATTTACAAAAGAAAGATAAGGAATAAACAAACCTAGGTGATCATCAATGGTGGAGTGCATAAATAAACTGTGGTACACATACACCATGGAATATTACAGCCATAAAAATAATGAAATCATGTGCTTTGCAGCAATATGGATGGAGCTGGAGGCCATTATCCTAAGCTAACTAATGCAGGAAGAGAAAACCAAATACTGCATGTTCTCACTTATAAATGGGAGCTAAACATTGAATACACATGGACATAAAGATGTGAACAGACACTGCAGACTACTAGAAGGGGGAAAGTAGAGGGAGCACAGATTGAAAAACTACCTATTGGGTACTATGCTCACTATCTGGGTGATGGGATCTATACCCCTAATCTCAGCATCATGCAATATACTCATGTAACAAACCTGCACATGTACCCCCTTGATATGGTTTGGCTCTATGTCCTCACCCAAATCTCACTTTGAATTATAATCCTCAAAATCCCCACAGGTCAAGGGTGGGACCAGGTGGAGGTAATTGGATAATGGGGGCAGTCGCCCGCATGCTGTTCTTGTGATAGTGAGTGACTTCTCGTAAGATCTGACGGTCTTATAAGCGTCTGGCATTTCCCCTACTGGCACTCACTCCATCCTGCCACCGTGTGAAGAAGGTGCCTGCTTCTCCTTTGCCTTCTGCCATGATTGTAAGTCTCCTGAGGCTCCCCCTAGCAATGTGGAACTGGGAGTCAATTAAACCTCTTTCCTTTATAAATTACCTAGTCTCAGGTATTTCTTCATAGCAGTGAGAACAGAATAATACACCCCTGAATCTAAAGTAAAAGCTGAAATGATTGAAAAATACTGTGAACTTCAAGTTGCTTGTAAATAAGGAAATATATGTCCAAATCCAGAGTAGTGAGTCAGGGCAGGGGATAAACAAGAGGGGAGGGGAGGAGAGAAGTGCCATAGACTAAATATTGTGTCTCTGCCCCACCAAATTCATGTGTTGAAATCCTAACCTCCAAAGTGATTGTATTTGGAGGTGGGGCTTTGGCGAGGTGATTACAGAATGTGGGTAGAGCCTTCATGAGTAGGATTAGTACCCTTATAAAAGAGGTTCCGGAGAGCTCCCTTGCCCCTTCTCCCATGTGAGTTTACAGCAAAAACCAGAAAGCAGGCCCTCACCAGACCCCAAACCTACCAGCACCTTGATCTTAGACTTCACAGCCTCCATAATTGTTAGAAATAAATTTCTATTGTTTATTCCTCACTAGGTCTATGGTATTCTATTACAGCAGCCTGAGCAGACTAAGACAGGAACAGATGGAGCAGGGGAGGAAAGAAGCAGAGAGGAAGGAAACCAATCTACATCTTCAACATTTTGCTCCAAAAGCTACTCAGCTATGTACAGTTTTATCACTTACAAAATCTGCTTTCCCCAAAGCTGTAGGATAATCTAAGTTTTTGCTGCTATATAACAAGGATTCCCTTTCCTCCACTTTGCAATAACATGTTCCTCATGTTCATCCTTTTCTGATTCTTCAGAATTCTCAAAAACACCTTTTTGTATCCGCTAATGCTTCTTTACCTGAGCATATGGAATTGTCAAATCCAAACTCCAAGTAAATCATTGTTGGGGAAAGAAACCTGGAGCTCTGGCCGGGCGCGGTGGCTCACGCTTGTAATCCCAGCACTTTGGGAGGCCGAGGCGGGCGGATCACGAGGTCAGGAGATTGAGACCACGGTGAAACCCTGTCTCTACTAAAAATACAAAAAAATTAGCCAGGCGTGGTGGCGGGTGCCTGTAGTCCCAGCTACTCGGAGAGGCTGAGGCAGGAGAATGGCGTGAACCCGGGAGGCGGAGCTTGCAGTGAGCCGAGATTGCGCCACTGCACTCCAGCCTGGGTGACAGAGCGAGACTCCGTCTCAAAAAAAAAAAAAAAAAAAAAGAAACCTGGAGCTCCAGGCTTCCAGGACATAGGTGACAGGAACACCCAATGGGAAAGCCTTTTTGCTAATGGTGACCAGCAACCATAGGTAGCATATAATAGGTAAAAAACATGGGTTTAAATCCTGTCTCTGCTATTTATCATCTGAGTGACCGTAAGTAATTCTTTAAGCCTCTCTGAGCTACAGTTTCCTCATGTGATATGAAGATTAAAATACCTACTCATACAGTTGTTTTGAGGGTAAAAAAGATATTGAAAGCAAAGTTCTTAGCACAGTGTCTAGCTTGTGGTAATTGTTCTTTAACTGGTGTCTTAAAATAAGTGATCTTCAAAGCTTCACAGCTAGTGTAGCAAAGACTGAATCATGAACACTACCAACAAATTTAAGGGACAGATCAGACCAGCTGTTTACGGAAAGCCCAGGCCCCTGAAGCTGTGCAGAGCCGGAAGTGAGCCGGGCATACATTTACAGGGTAGGTAAAGTATTATTTTGCTCTACATTCAAGACTTTTTGATGTTTATTTGGGAGGGTAATATCCCAGTGTGAGCACATACATGCATACATATACACATTCCAAGATAATGCTACCCTAAGAGCAGGGGTACTCAAACTTGAATGTGTATCAGCACCACCTCCAGGGCTTGTTCAAACAAGATTACTGGGCCCTAACCCCAGAGCTTCTGATTCTGCATCTCAGGGCAGGGCCACAGAAAAATGTACATCCTACCAAGTTCCCAGGTGACGTTGCTGCTGCTGGTTCCAGGACCACAGTGTGAGAATTATTGCCCTATAGAATGAGACACTATAGATCTTTCTTTTTAAATTCCACAGCATCCTACAAAGCAACTTATCAATGACCACGTAAGATTAAAATGGCCTTTAAATAAGCATGAAGTAGTCAACATTTTTTTTACACAATGTTCCTTACCAACTGTCTGAAATATAAGCAACCTGAAAGCTCTGAATTGAACCAAGCCACTTTGTAAATTGTAATTCATAATATCCTTTTCCCTCTAAAAATTTAGAGCGTCATCCTGAAAAGCCTGCAAAACCTTTACCCGTTTTATTAATACCAGCTGTTATGAAACATTACCGTAAATCATGCTTCAGTTTTTTGCAAAATGGTTCAATAAAGTGGGGATAATATAAGTTTGAGACAAATGCTTATTCTCATTGCCCAAGACGATAAACAAAGGATAAATTACATTCGCGGATTTCGACCTTAGCGGAATTTTGATGGTATTCGATATCTACCAAAGCTAGTCAGCTACAGCCTTCTGGGAAAAAAATTGAGCATTTCTATTTCTTTTTCAGGCTCGCCATGGGATGACTATACAAGTAGACATTTTTTTAACATAAGGTCATATAATTCTTTTATTTTGCTCCATCAACAGAAAAAAAAACTGGTGAAGCACTCTCAATTTTTAATGTATTTTAAAAGACTTTTAAGCATACTGATTTAACAACTGTTTATTGATTACTCTCTATTTACAAAAATGAAATAGACACAAGATAGACATGACCTACCCTCAGGGTACTTAAAATACAGTACATTCAGAGTGTGTGTATTAGTGTATGCATGTGTGTTAGTGTATGTATGTGTGTTAGTATATTAATTATGTGTGTATGTCTATAACATGTAGCCCACAGGAAAGAGCTATTTCCACACAATTCTATAAAAAAAGTTTACATCTCTCACTCTGAGCATCAGGCTTGTGAATACACACAGGTGCTGAACCCACCCAGTTTACTTGCCTCTGCATTACATTACATGAAGGAGTCCTTAACTAACAACTCTATAAAAGGCATTCCATTCAGGCTCTTACTTTTCTCTAACGAAACAATTCTCATGAAGGCCAGTGATGAGTTCCGTGTTACTAAATCCAATTTTCATTTTTTCATTGCCCATCTTATTTGATGGTTTCATAGCAATCACTAATGACCACATCTTTCCTCTTGGAATAATTTCTCCCTTTGCCTTTCATATCTCATGTTGCTACTTTCTCTCCTAACTTCTCTGGCTGGTCTCTGTCCTACTTCTCTAAAGGCACATCTTCCTCTGCCTGGACCACTTCCAGGCTTTCCTTAGCTCAATTTTTCCTCAGTCTTTACTGTCTCCCTAAGACTCCTCACACCATAGCATCAATCACTCCCTAAATGCCAATTCTGCCAACTTATGTCTCAGTCCATAACCCTCCTCCCAGCTTCATAGCCATATGACCAACACTCATTGCATTATCCTTCCCCTAAAATCTGACCCAGTAGTCTCCATCTAGGTTGCACACAGTCTAGGAGACCTACTTCTCTCTCCCTGCTCCATACACAATGCATCACATATCTGTAAAGCTTACTTCCTAAGTGGTTTTTGAATTATTTTCTCCCCACCTCCACTGCTACCGCCCTAGTCCAAGGCACCACCCACAGTCCCACAGCAGCCAGGTCTACACACCCACTCTGGCTCCCTCCGATATACTCTCCATGATGTGACCAGCATAATCTTTTCAAAGGACAAATCTGGTGATGTAACCTCTTATTTAAAACTCTCCACTGGTTTTCCCACTCTTGGAACAAAAGCAAATTCAACACATCTATAAGGCTCTGTAGAGTCTAGAATCTTTTAATTCCCCAATCCCTATTGCTCCACTCCCCCTTGCTCCATGGGCTCCAGTCACACCAGCTCCTTTCAGTTCCTTAAATGAACCAGGCCCTCATTTGCTGCAAGTGCTATTCACTGTCCCCTGCCCTCAGCCTACTTAGTTAACTCCTGTTCATTCTTCTGCTGTCAGCCTAAGGCCCACCTTCTCGGGGAGGCTTTTCCTGCCCCTCAAGACTACGATCACATAACACCATGTACTTTCCCTCATGGCCCTTATCAAAGTTGTAATTTTACATTTCTTAGTATGATTAGTTGAATAATGTCAGTCTCCCACTCCAGACTGTAGGGCAGACTGTAACTACTGTGTCATGTATTATCTCTTTAGCACCTGGCACTGCCAAAAGCACAATAAATACTTGTAGAATAAATGAGAATAAACAAGGAGTAGCTGAGAGTTCATTAATGCAAACTCTGTAATAAATAACATGCAGTTGGCTAAGGAATAATATGGACACTAAAGAGGTGTACATACTACCCACTCAAGGAAACCACCAATCATACAGACGTGCAACTCCTGTGTGCTTCTGGCCTAATTGCTGATTTCTCCTCACTGGTGTGTTGGTGGAACGCATAGACTGGCGGCTTTGGGAGGACACTTCTCCCCAGAACTTTTTCTCTTATTATCTGATCCCAGGTCATCCACTAATCCAGTTTCTGTCCCTGAGCAGACTGCTCATCCACTATTCCAGGCTCCTCACCTTTTTATACCAGTTCCTTATGCTTATCAAGGAGAGAAAAGACACCCTTCAGCATGGTAGGCAGGGCTCTTCACAATCCAGTAACCCCTGTTCAGCACCTCCCCTCTCCAGCCACTCCCACACCTAAGACATGGTGTTCCAGCCCACTCATCTCTAAGTCCTCCAAACGTGCCACCCTTGCTCTCCTCCCAGCCTTTGCCCAGGCTGTTACTCTGCCCAGCCCTCTCCACCCTTCATACCTCTGCTTGGCTGTCACTTCCTTTTAACAAACTTTGCTGTTATCCAACAAGGCTTGATTAGGTGTTTCTCCTTGGTGGGTCCTCCCTGATCTTCCCTGATCATAGCATGCTTCACACTGAAGAATCATGGCCTGTGTACTTTTAGGTCTTCCTCACTAGTCCTTGAAAGTAGGGGCTATGTCTTTTTCAGAGTTATATCCTTGAAGTGTAGCATGATGCTAGAAGCCAATGGGTAACAAATACTCTCAAATGAATAGAGAGAAACCTCGTCTTCTACTTATGCAGCAACTCAGTGTTCAGCCTGTACTATCATTCAGCACCTCTAGCTATTAATAGTTCTTGTTCTATTTACTTCTACACAGATTCAGAACCACTGCAGAGATACTGAGATGCATTTCTTCCCTAACACTCATTCTGCAAAAATGCCTACTAGAAAATAACACCTTCTGTACATTACTGAGTACAGGGCACTGTGTAGGTTTCTCTAGGTTCCAACGGGAAGAAAATAACTTTTCCAGAATGAGTACAGTTTAAAACAATTCCCTCCCCACTAGTCCAAAGGCTTGTGCTTTATTATAGAGCTTTCCAAGCATATTACAACACCACTATCCAGGATATTCATTGGTATTATGCACAAAAAAGTGGTCCAAACTAAAATATGTTTGGGAAACACTGGGCGAAACAAACTCGGGTATTTTTACTGGAGGACTTCTCGGAGTCATTAACAAGTTAATCTACATCATGAATTTCTAAGGAGTATATGGTTCGCAGAGTTTCCCAAACATATTAAACCACAGAGCTCCACTCCACCATCGTTCTGTGGATCATATTTAGGGACCAGTCTTCCATGGAACTCACATGGGGAAATGCTGGTTTATGAATACTTTTTCCATCTCATAATAAATCTTCCCTCATCCACAGTTAGAAACTGATTGCTGCCTTACATGGAGCTACACTGTTCATCAATGTTGCATTCATTCATACATGGGTCATATAAAGTGACTATCCATAGTCCCCTGGTTTGTGCAAGAATGCACACAGCTGACTAGATTCTGTCTGGACACAGCTATGCCTTTGAGAGATCTTTTCCACAAGGCAGAATAAGCAAATGCCCATGATGTAGTCCACTAGACACAGTGTGCCAAAGAAATAGGCTATGTCCTGCTGCCAAAATAAACTCCAAAAGTATGGAATGCATGTTTCCCACCTACCCCTTCCAGGATACAAAGGTAAACTTTTCTGTTTTCAGTCTGAACATTGAAATGGCCCAGCTGGTTCTAAAGCTTTCCTGGGAACTCCCTGACACACACCCCTAAAACACATACCCCACACACAATTTAATTGAAGTAAATCTTCTAGAAAACTCCAAGTCTCTCGCAACCATCCGCTTAAAATATATAATTTCTAAAAGACAGCCAGACTATTAACCTCTAAAAAACCATTTTCATAAATCCAGTATGACTAAAATAAGGGGCAGATATGGAATCCATAGAACATGGGCTTCACAAGGGACCCCAACATGTGATCTAACAGTGACAGCGGAAGAGGAGACTGCCCCCACTAAACAGGCCAAATCCCTCTGCCACCCAGGCCAACTTCCCCATGACTATGCTGGTGTTCACAGTGATAAGGCCACTATACAGGACCTGCAGGACCCTGTATTCTACTGGATTTACAATAATCTTGCTATGTTTCCTGCTACACATCAGTAAGGCTTCAAAACTGAGAGCTGGGAAAAGTTAAATCCATTCTGGGTGTTAAACCCACTGAATTATCTGCTCCTTACTACTCCTAATAGCATGTGAGCTGATACAGTCGTTCAGTTGTGACCCTAGAAAATGTGTTCAATTGTATGCGCCTCAAAGCTGTGTGTAGCCAAGTTTGGCCTGTTTGGCTTTGGGGAAAAGAGAGGGAGGCAGGAACCGAATCCGACCAACATTTATTGTTGCTTACTTTTGTCTTGATCAATGTGGGATGAGGAAGCCGTGAAAGGTGGGAAATGTAAGGACATGCGGTTCTTTCCTTGAGTCACCCGCTCTCTTAGGATGGAGACTAGCCTCTACGCAAACAACGCTGACATCAGAGGAGAGCAAAGACAGGAGGGAAGGGCAGGCAAGACCCTGCAAAGCCAGAAAGAAAGGCAGAGACAGGACAGCAGAGGACTGTGATAACAAATGAGCCACTCAACATCAGTAAAGAAATGACCTTATCCTTGATGCTGCTCCTTCAAGGCAAATTTTATATTCAGCCACTTTGTTCTAGGCAGACACTTGCTTGCACATTCTAAATAACAACAAACCTCCAATGCCTCTTTTGACCCTTAACTTTTAAAATTGCTGCTATAGACACTGAGGGACTATCAGTGAGCCATAGTATTCATATGTCTTGTCTACATCTGGAACCAAATGGTTTCAAAAAAAATGGAGGGATTACTCACCCCATCCCTGCCAACTCCTGGGTAACCAAACCCCTCCAACTTACTTTCATGTTATCTTCAAGAATAATGATAGATGGGGCTAAGAGAGACGTTGAAGGTAAACAAGACTCCTGTAGTCCTTTTAGTTCATTCCTTCAACAATATTCATATTAGCAGACAGAAAGATGAACAAGACATCCTCAAGGAGCTCCCAGTCTAACAGGGGAAGAGGACACACAAACAGATCATCAAAATATGAGAGTAACAATGGCCAGCATCGAGTGCTGCCATGTGCTGGCCTACATATATAACTCGTTTTATCACCAGACTTTCATCATTCCCATTTTATAAATGAGAAAACTTTGGCATAGATGGGAAACTGCTGGAATTCAAACCAAGGAAGTCTCCAGAGGCATGCTTCTACATGGCCACCTTGTGCTCCAATCCCACACTCCCCACTTCTGCATGCACCTTCTGCCACCTCCTCCCAGCAAATCTCCCAGAACTGCATATATCTTTTTCCTTTTCTTTGCCCCTGATTGCCATAAACCCACCCAGATGGCTATAAGAGGGAAGAGTGAGGTTGTGTTATGTGACTGGGTTTGGTGCTGTGGGTACAACACAGCTGCTTGTCTTCTTCACTTTTTCAAAAACTCAAACCTTGGACCGTGGCCAGTGCAAACCATGCCTGACTCAGTAGAGCCAGAAATACAAGAACAAATAGAGTGAAAACCTTTAGATGTAGCTGTAAGCCATTTATCAAGAGTGAGAGGAGGAACATGTCAGTTAATAATATCAAGACCTTGAATTCACTTACGTTTTTCCCCAAAGTATTGTCGTATGCCATACACAAATATACTCACTCTGGTCTTCAAAAATAGGAGAAGGGAGCCTTGGCTTTCACTTCTGAATGAATGGATTCTAAGGCTATTTTAATGTTTATCTGGGTAAACTGATAGTCTAATTAAAACTACTATTTACTTTGGTGTACGACTTTCTACTTTCCCAAAATTCCTAACACACATTTCATTTCACCCCCACCAAAATCTCATGAGGCAGATTTTACCACATTTCATAGCTAAGGAAGCTAAAGTTTAGAGATTTTTCAAGACAAAAAAAAAGTACTTAAATATGCTTTTTCTACAAAACATAATTTTTCTATAAAACAGTTACCTTGATTTGGAAAACAAACTGTTAGAGTTTACAGGCCAACACTGAGAGAAACCATTTTTTTGGAACTCTGTTTAAAGAAATTAAACAACCACACATCTTCTCAACCTAAGTAGCTTTTAAGACTGCTTAACAGCAATCATTCCAGTGGGCTGCCTGACCTCACATTTTAGCCCCGTTCACAGTGGGCTTCCTGGTGTTGAAAAGAAACACTGCATCTTAATTTCTGCATAATTGTGACCTGACATTTGACTGGTTATACTATTTCTACTTGCAGCTGTAGATGTTTGAGTTTAAAGTGAAACAAACCAAACTGAAGAGTTTAAATTCTCCAACTGCTAAAGCTAAGAGCTTATCCACCTAGACCTGAGGCCTACCAATTCTCACAGTTGAAAACACTTGAGGAAAAACCCTCCCTTGAGAGAAAAAAAAAAAAAAAAAAAAAAACTTCATGATTCAACTGTAAAGCTGGGTGGTCACTAAATGCACTGAGGCCTTCCATGACAGTTTCACACCTAAATAATGTAGGGTAAAGGAGGAGAGGGAAGGCCTATTTAACTCATAGCTCTTCCTCCCAGCAGAGCCACATCACATGGCAAAAGCTGCATGGACTTTGAAATCTAACATAACTCCCCTGCTTAACAAGCTTTGGGCCTCCTCAACTATTAAATATTATAAGAAAAAGAATACCCACCAAAGAAGTTGTTGGGGGTAACCATCTCCTACAGCCGCCATAACAAAGTACCACAAACTGGGTGACTTAAACAACAGATTTATTGTCTCCCAGTTCTGGAGGCTGAAAGTCTGAGATCCAGATGTGGACAGGTTGGTTATTCCTGTGGGCTATTCGAAGAGGCTCTGTTCCGGGTCTTTCTCTTTGGTTTGTAAATGTCCATCTTCATGTTCACATGGTGTTCTTTTGTGTGTGTGTGTGTGTGTGTGTGTGTGTGTGTGTGTGTGTGTGTGATGGAGTCTCGCTCTGTCGCCCAGGCTGGAATGCAGTGGTGCAATCTCAGCTCACTGCAACCTCCGCCTCCCAGGTTCAAGTGATTCTCTGGCCTCAGCCACCCAAGTAGCAGGGACTACAGATGTGTGCCACCATGCCCAGCTAATTTTTGTATTTTTAGTAGAGACGGGGTTTCACCATGTTGGCCAGGCTGGTCTTGAACTCCTGACCTCGTGATCCACCCACCTCGGCCTCTCAAAGTGCTGGGATTACAGACGTGAGTCACTGTGCCCGGTCCACATGGTGTTCTTTCTGTAAGCTCATGTGTATCTAAATCTCCCCATTTTATAAGGACACCAGTCACATTGGATTAGAGTCCACCCAATGACCTCTTTTTAACTTGACTTAACTCTTAACCTCGTGAAGACTATCTCCAAATAAAGTCACATTCCAAGGTACTGGGGTAAGGATGTCAACATATGAATTGAGACTGGGAAAATGGGAAACTGAGAGAAACATACTTCAACCCATGAAATCAGGAGTTTTTTTTTTAATACTTTAAGTTTTAGGGTACATGTATACAACTTGCAGGTTTGTTACATATGTATACATGTGCCATGTTGGTGTGCTGCACCCATTAACTCGTCATTTGCATTAGGTATATCTCCTAATGCTATCCCTCCCCCTTCTCCCCACCCCACAACAGGCCCCAGTGTGTGATGTTCCCCTTCCTGTGTCCATGTGTTCTCATTGTTCAATTCCCACCTATGAGTGAGAATATGCGGTGTTTGGTTTTTTGTCCTTGCAATAGTTTGCTGAGAATGATGGTTTCCAGCTTCATCCATGTCCCTACAAAGGACATGAACTTATCAAAATCGGGAGATTTTTAAAGCCCCTGACAAAATAGACATTCAAAAATTGGCACTCTTCTTTCCAGCCTGGCCTTGCCATTGCCTGCCATATGACTTTGGGTAAGGTATTTACCTCTCTCAAGCATAAGGTCCATACCTATAAAATGAGGAGGCTGGCATTATGGATTCTAAAGGCCTCAACAAATGCTCTCTGCTTCTTCACCCTGTTGATGCCTTTTCTTTTTGAACACCTATGTTTTGCATTTTAGAATTATCAGAAGAGCCTTCTGTCAGAACAGTCTGGGTGTTTCTTCTATCTTCCTTCCATCTTTCTATTTTTTTCTACAAGTATCTCTACCAAATAGCTCTGAAAGAATTTTTAATGACATCATAGCATAGCTATACTTTATGCACATTAAGGGAAAAGATGGACCTCATGAGTTGAATTGATTCCCTCCCTCCCCCACTTCGATTCTTGCGGTAAGAAAAAGCAGTCTTAAGGGTTTTTAGATATGCTTACAAAATCCAAAATATCCAATCCAATCCTGGGAAGCAGGCTAAAATACACTTGACCTTCCCTGGAAGTTGGGTAAGGAAGCATGTAATGTTCCATGGAAAGTAAACCACTAGAAGAATAATACAATTTTAAGATATAAAGGAGACTTAGGGCTCCTTTGTCATCCTCATTTTTCAAAAGAGGATTTGAGAGTCCAAAGGAATGAAGTTTTTTGCCTGATTGGTTAATGAATCCAGTGCAGTCAGAAGTGATAACCTAGTAACATAGTGATCTCACTTTGATTTAAAAGGGGAGAGTGTACCCTGTCTCGTGGTTGTTTTTAGTGTAACAGAAACAGCATCAGACATGATCTCTAGAAGTGTAATTGTGCCAATGTCATTGTGGGATTATAGGTGACATTGGGCACATTGCTACATTTTTTTACATCTCTTTTTCCATATAGCCAAAGAGGTTATAATAATACTGACCTCCTCTTGGGACTATTAAAGGAATCAAAAGTAAAATAAAATGTGTCACAGAACTTTCAAAGCATAAAGCCTTTTACAAATATAAAATGCTTTCTTATTAGCTATGCACATGTCTACCTTTTGCCAGTTAAATGAGGTCAGGCTGGCTCCCCACAGGCTTGCGCCCCACTTTAAATGGAAATTAAAACATACCCTGCCCGTGGGTTCACACTCCAATCACCTACACCGGTTTCTTTTGAACATCATTAAGCAAACAACCTGAAATGTATCATTCTTTCTTTTGAAACCTCCTGCTCATCACCTGACCATCCAGAATAGCACCTCAGGAACAAAAGGTTTAAAACATGAACAAAATCTTCCAAAACCCAAGGTAATTTTAACAGAAGCCAGGGAAGACTTAATACAGACACCCTCTCCTCTCTCTTGAAACTTAAATGACAAGTGCCCATCTACGCATGCTGAAAAGAAGACTTTGCTTTGAAATATTCCCCAGGGACTACTAATGTGTTCATACAAAACAAGGCCAGAACATGCCATGATTTGAAAACATTTACAGCTGGCTTTGAGGAGCGCCGGTCTTTTTGTTGAGACAGCAGTGGTGTAATAGAAAAAGCAGGAGCCTGGGAGCTAATTATCTTAGTGCTAGGCTTTGCCTTTTTCTCAGACCACTTATTTATTTTGAGCCCCCTGAAGTCATATAACGTAGCTCTGCCACAATATCACTGCAAGGATTAAACTGCATACACTCAAACTCAGCAAAGGATGAAATTGCGTACACCTAAACTCAGTGGACTTCAGACGGTCACTGATTTAGATTTAGAGTGCACCTGCGCAGTCTTGAGTTTTTAAAAGAACCCCAGACAATTCTTATGCAGCCAAAAAAAAAAAAACATTGCCAAGGAAGCTGGCTACACCTCATCAGCCTCAGATGGTGAGGAATGGGAGGGAGGCAGGGAACAGAGACCAAGTCCCAGCAGCCTACCAGCATCCCAGCTCACTGTCTCCTCAGGCTCTCTCAAGCCCCTCAATTCTAGAGAGGGCCACCTTTACAGATACAGCTTTCTCTTCACTCTGGGTAAACCACTCAGCACCATGCATATCCTGGCTCTCGTCCACTTAGAATAAACCAGCAGATGTTAAAGCTCAAGCTGCATCAAACACTTCCTTTAGCACAATAGTATTCTCCCTGCCAAGCTTTCTTATCCTCCCTCACAACCCCCAGGTTCCCAAGATATACATGAAAAAGAACTCCCATCTCCAGGCCTGACTTTGGACTATTTACCTTCATGCAAACACTTTCCCAACTCTAAGTCTTCCCATCCAGTTCTCTCTACCAGCAAGCCCTTACCATCTGTCAAAACCCTACCTGTCCTTGAAGGTCCAGATTAAATGAAGCCTTCTAAGGCTTTTCCCCCCAGTGGAAAAAGTGTTCCCTCCTTTTATCCACTTGAGCTTAAGATCGAGGACTACCTTTTTTAATCTTTGTGCCTTTGGGGCAACTAGCATAGTGATATGCACATGAGAGTTGCTTAATAATGATTTGCTCAGTTTGCAAATTATGAGACATATTAAAACAAGAAAAGTCTCATTGCAATGGGAGGCAGCTATAGAGGAAGAGAGAAAAAAAGCTAAATAAGAAAAAAAGAGGGTGCCACCCCCATTCTCCCAGTTATAGTCAGCAATTACCTCAATTATCTCTAGATTATGTACAATGAGGATTCACTCATTTCAAAAATTAAAATTTCATCTCCAAATCATGTTAACCAAATTAAGACATATGAGGCATATAAATAACCTGTTTACAAAGTTCATTTTTTTGTTTTGTGTACAAAGCTCATTGTCCTACTCCATGCAACCCGATATTAAGCAGGACTTGAACCATCAGATGATGTTTATGAGTGTACATGTCTGAGTCAATACCGTAAATCTGCACAATTTTAATCCGTATGTTTACCTAATTCTCATGCTCACAGTGATCGTTAAATACTAAGTACATCAGGACCCCAGGAAATAGCCCACAGTTGTGCTGGATCCCTACTAACTTCAGTAGGGATGGCACCAGTTTCAAGAGGACAAATAGGAGACCAAGAGCCAGCAGACAAGGCATGGGGTTTATTGAGGGAAACTTAGATATGGGAACGGCCCAGAGGTGGTGGGTTGGACAGGAGAACTGCCATTCTGCAGAAAACACGCAGATGATATAGCACTTTTACTTAACACCTTCCCCTAACAACCTCCACCTGGCAATTTTCATTTACCCAAAAACAAAAGGCCTCAATCCCCTGTACAGCCCACATTCCACAGGACTGTCCAAAGGCTTAGGTGTTCCTCATCAATAAAGAATGACCCTCTGGGTTAGCCACTCCTGGATTCCTCAGCTCAAAACTCTAAACACACATTTCAGTGTGTCTGCCATACAGGGTCATTCTCAGAGTAGGCTTAAGTTATATACAAAATTGGCGTAGGCCATGACCTTAAGTTAAATCATTGCTGTCAGGTGCATCTGCCATACATCCACCTCAAACTGAATTGCCAAGGGAAAAAGGTCAATCCATTCATTAATTCAGCAAATCTGCATTTAGCACCTACCATGTACCAGCATAATCATGAATCACTGCAAGAGTGGGGCCGCCATCTAAGAGAAGCATCCTGATCGTGACCAAGGTGTTCAAGGTCACGGCCTACATCAATTCAGTACATACAACCATGAAGTCGTTAGGTAAGTATTCAGCAACATTTTTCAGATATATGAGGCTTATTTTCTGTTACAAACATATGATGGAAGCAAGTCTCTGGATAAATTTGGCCACATGCATACTAACATTTAGCATCAAGTAATCGCAAAATCTTCCACACAGTCTGCTCTATCTGCTCACTGACATCCCATAGGTTCATCATTTTAGGTAATCCAATGTGGCTTCAAAGATTCACCTGTTATAAATGAAACACTCATCTGCAGGGGTTGACAAACTTCTATCCATGAACCAAAGACCAGCCCTGCCTGTAGATATTGTCCATGGCTGCTTTCATGGGACAAGGCAGAATTGAGGAATTGGAAAAGAGACCATTTGACTGGCAAAGCATAAAGTATTAACTATCCTATCCCTTATTGAAAAAGACTGCAATCTTGTACTTTCTAGTAAAAGAAGGGACTGGGAATGGACATTTGGTTGGCCAACCAGCAATGCTTGCTACACAGATCACCTAATCACGCCACCTTGTCTCAATCACATTTATTGTTACTGTTAAAAGCTGCAACCATAAACATAATAAGGCAATGGAAAGAATCCCTGATCATTACACAGCATGGTTTTAGTTTTCAAAAGGGTTTTTTTTCCATTACAAAAATCTGCTTTCTTTCCTTACTGCAATCTTTTGAGGCTGGTGTTCTCTGATAGATGAGGGAACTGAGGGCAGGAGTGGCTGAGTGACTTGCCTAAAGTTGTGAAGTTGGTTAGTAGCAGAGCTGGAATGACCCGATTCTAATAACTGCTCCTGTGTGGCCGGGACATGAGTACGTCATGACAAAGCTCTCAGCCCAGACCTCTTTCTATTGGACCACAAAGCTTTTTGTCCAAATGCTAAAATGGTTACTCTTCCAAGTCCTGGGGCCTTGGCATCTTGACAGATGAGTTAGAATGTGTGATCTGGGTGCCGCATGTCCTTCAGGCTTCCCACACGGTCTCTGGTCACAGGTGATGAGGCATCAGATAATGAGATCTCCCTAGAGGGCTCGCTAGATTGTTATACCTCATTTGTAAAAGGGTAGAGAGTATCTTTAAAGAATTTTAACTGATTCATACTTCTTTAATAACTAATTTCGCCAAAAAGAGCCCTTTACAAACGTCAGTTAAGCTAATAAACAAGTCACAAATTTCACCTGTTATACCTCATTCCTAATGTCTATTATTCTAATCGGCAAATCCTCTAGGGTTGATCAAAAATAAGTATAGCAGAAGTCCCCAGTAGCCCCATCTGGAGTATGGCTTTTTCTGATTAATTGTTAGCTGGACACTCCTGGAGCATGAAATTCTGATTAGGGCCACTGGTTTCCCCAAACATACAGCTTAAACACACACATTCTTACTGTTATCCAATCTACACTGAAATATGTAAAGTGAATTACAGACACTGTAACACACTGACATCAACATTTACAGTAAAACATGTTATAATATTCTCAAGTCACCAGGACTTGGTTCTAGCCACATTTGTAATTCCTCTATGTGCAGGCATTTTACTGAATCACAGCTTCAAATACCTTCTGATAGCTTCTATCAGTTCTCTAAAATTCAGTCCCACTTACTGAAAATGTAATGTAACTAACGCACAGCATCCCTAATGATAAAGCAGGCCTGACCATGGAAAATGCATTGGACTCTTTTGCTACTGTAGTTTTAAACAAATTTACACTTCAGGCCAGGCATGGTGGCTCATGCCTGGAATCCCAGGAGTTCAAGACCAGCCTGGCCAACATGGTGAAACCCTGTCTCTACTAAAAATACAAAAATTAGCCAGGCGTGGTAGCATGTGCCTGTAGTCCCAGCTACTTGAGAGGCTGAGACATAAGAAGCTCGAACCCAGGAGGTGGAGGTTGCAGTGAGCCAAGATTGCGCCACTTCACTCCAGCCTGGGTGACAGAATGAGACTCTGTCTCAAAAATAAATACACTTCAATCCCCCATGGATGATAAAGGAATTTGCCTCATGTATTAAGTCCTGAACCACAAACAGGAATATGCCTCTTTATTACATTTCAACCAGGGAATATTTAGAGCAAGTATAAGTAAGTACTTTTCTTTGCAAATAGGCCAGTAGGTTTTCCGAAGGGCAGGAAAAAAAAATTTCTGCATTAATAAAAACAAAATAAAGAAGTTAATTCTTACATATCACTATTAAGAAACATTGAATTAAAACAAGAAGGTTAATATTCTAAGTCTCACTTTCTTATCTCGGAATTTTATTAATTTCACTTTTCCCATTCACCATGAACTAAATATGTGGCTTTTTAAAAAATTCCAGAAACAATATTCCCAGTCATTTCTAATTAGAAGCCTCCAAAGTAAAATGAGAACAGTGGGAAAGTCTCCTCCTTATTTCAGCAAGCCACTGCTCACTGAGACTCCCCTGTGGTGAGACTGGGTCATTAGAAAGGAAAGAGGTTTCGCTGACTCACAGTTCCACACGCTTAACAGGAAGCACGGCCAGGAAGGCCTCAAGAAACTTAAAATCATGGCAGAAAGGGAAGCAGGCACCTTCTTCACAAGGCGGCAACAAAAAGAGAATAAATGTGAGCACAGGAAAAACTGCCACTTTTAAACCCATCAGATCTCGTGAGACTCACTATCACGAGAATAGCATGGGGGAAACCGCCCCCATAATCCAATCACTTTCCTCCCTCGACTCGGAGGGGATTACAACTCGAGATGACATTTAGGTGAGGATACAGAGCCAAGCCATATCACCAAAGATCCTAAAATGTGCTGCTCTAAAGAATATCCCCATACCCAAGAAGCCTTATTCCCACCCTACTCCCAACAAAGATAGCAAATGTTTGCTTCATTCATTAGGATTAATTTCTTGTAATACAGTACTTTTTTTTTTTTTTTTTCGAGATGGAGTCTCGCTCTGTAGCCCTGGCTGGAGTGCAGTGGCGTGATCTCGGCTCACTGCAAGCTCCGCCTCCCGGGTTCACGCCATTCTCCTGCCTCAGCCTCCCGAGTAGCTGGGACTACAGTAGGCGCCTACCACCACGCCCGGCTAATATTTTTGTATTTTTTGTTTAGTAGAGACGGGGTTTCACCGTGTTAGCCAGGATGGTCTCGATCTCCTGACGTCGTGATCCGCCCGCCTCGGCCTCTCAAAGTGCTGGGATTACAGGCGTGAGCCACCGCGCCTGGCCTCTTATAATACAGCACTTCTAATTGAAAATACAAGGGAGATAATTTTTTAACTAGAATTTTCCATGTTTCCCATCGGCCAGTAAGGAAGACATGCTGCAGTAGTCAAAGCATTGTTTTAAAATATATTGATAGTCACATATAAATAGAAGAGAAATAACAAAGCCAAGTGTCAATCAATTTCCCAGCTCTAAATTTGCACTTAATATTGCACGGAATTCCAGTTTGTTCCTTTTGCTGACACTGAAAATGAAATCCACAGACAGAACACAAACAGAGGGAGTCCTAGGCATTATTTCTGCAGCCACATCTCAGCGGACTTCCAATTGAGAGATGCTTTCAAAATGCCCTTGAAGGAGAGACCCCCCACCAAGAGATCAGAGGTTTTTGTTTGTTTTCCTCAGGCCACACCACTGCCTCAGGCATGCACCTAATGGTCTCTTAAGTGATCATTAGGAGCCTGGTTAAAATTCCTCTAGCACTTTTAGCAATTACTCATTAATTGGACTTGCCACTTCAGACCCTTCTTAATTGCTACTCCTGAGAGAGAAGCTCTGTGGGGACAAGTGGGGGAAGCAGGTGACTTCCTGCAGTGGGTCATTCAGTAGAAAACATGGCGTCTGTTTCCCTGCGGCTGCATCTCCAGTACTCTTACCTTAGTCCAGGTCATCCTACCCCGGCCACACAAGCCATGCCTACACAATAAGAAACTTGCTTTAATAAATACTCTGGAGTCTGTCCTTGGGTTTGTTGTTGTTATTGTTGTTATATTATAATAACAAGAGCATTTAAAGTACTATACAGTTTAAAAAGAACTTCATACATATGATCTCATATAATTTCAACACCATTTTACAGATGAGTAAACTGAGATTCAGGATGGGGAAGAGACTGGCCCAAACCCACACAACTTGTTACTTGCCAGCATGCACCCAGCCAGCTCCACAGCCCCAGGCTGGCCAGCTTCAAGGCCACTGCTCTATTCACCTCATTGCACGGCTTCCCAGCAAAAAGGCCCCCTGCTGAGTACAGTCAGCTGTCTCCAGATTTTGAGCATCTTTAGAGACACGGTCCAGATACATTGATCTGCCACTTCTCTTGAGATTGATATAGCCTGCAATTATGGGACTGCACCAATGTTCTTCATAGGTAGAACAAAGAGCTCATTTTTGTTTAGCTAAAAATCTTGATGGACTCTCACAAATGAAGGATGCCCAAGGAGCATGCTCTGGCTGAGCTGAAAGGAACTAAGAGGAAAGGAGAAGAGAAGAGAGGTAGGATTCAGTATCCGAACACGTAATACAAAACGAGCCCCAGAGAGAAGAGCTGAGAGAAAGATAGTTCAGCCTCCGTGCAGCAGAGGATAAATAAACGCTTTTGGGGTGAGAATAGCTTAGAGATTTAAAGAACAGATATTTATCAGTTTTAAGTTGTTTGCTTTTCTGTGATAGGATACTATCCCCAGAACCAGACTACGGTAAGATAAGAGTGGTGCCTAGGGGCCGGGCACGGTGGCTCATGCCTGTAATCCCAGCGCTTTGGGAGGCCGAGACAGGTGGATCACTTGAGGTCAGGAGTTGGAGACCAGCCTGGCCAACATGACGAAACCCTGTCCCTACAAAAAAAAATACAAAAAGTATCCGGGCGTGGTGGTAGGCGCCTATAATCTCAGCTACTTGGGAGGCTGAGGCAGGAGAATTGCGTGAACCTGGGAGGTGGAGGTTGCAGTGACCCAAGATCACACCAATGCATGCCAGCATGGGCAACAAGAGCGAAACTATGTCTCAAAAAAAAAAAAAAAAAAGAGTGGTACCTAGGCTGCAAAATTTTAGGAGGTGCTCACTCTTAAGGTTGTACGGTACTTGCCTCACCCTGGTCCTAGCTGGGTCATCCCCTGCAGGGCCTCTAAGCTTAGGTAACCTCTTTTGAGGTAACATCTGAAATACACACAGCCCTGTGGAGGCAATATTTTGAGAGAGTGAAAGAATTAGAGCAGTAACCAGCACCAAGTGATAAGATTTATAATAGGATTATATACTGTTTGGTATATATTTACTTTGGTGATATGAATCATAAACTGAAATAATTAAACAAAGAAAGAAAAGCCAGAACAAAAAATCACTGGGAAAATATATGCCCCATCCCCAGGAATTCCCAGAGATGTGAAGCGGGACACTAGGTGTCCCACTACTTGTAGTCTGGGGATTACAGACAAATGTTAACAGGTTGAGCCTGGTCACCCGGAGAATCTCAGCAATTGGGCCACAGTTCCATGTGTGGCTTCGTTACACTGATGTTGTTGTTGTTTGCTCACAAATGAGTACCTCCTTTCTATTTAGCAAGTTTCCTAGATGCCTTATTACATGTATGGAGCAATAAAGTTATTTTTGTCTCTCAGTCTACCACATCTATCCAGTTGTAAGGAGAGGTGGTGGGGGAAGAATTCTAAAAATGGGGAAAGGACCTCTGCAGGGGGCTTGTCCTTCTCCAGCACCTTACTGTCCCTACTCACCTATGACCAGAGGCAGTATGGGTAGCCTGAAGAACATGCTAGACCCAGATCACACATTCTAACTCATCTGTCAAGATGCCAAGGCCCCAGGTCTTGGAAGAGTAACCATTTTAGCATTTGGACAAAAAGCGTTGTGGTCCAGTAGAAAGAGGTCTGGGCTGAGAGCTTTATCATGACGTACTCATGCCCCGGCCACACAGGAGCAGTTATTAGAATCGGGTCATTCCAGCTCTGCTACTAACCAACTTCACAACTTTAGACAAATCACTCAGCCACTCCTGTACACAGTTTCCTCATCTATCAGAGAACCTCTGCCTCAAAAGATTGCAGGAAGGAAAGAAAGCAGCTTTTTGTAAATGTGAAAAAAAAAACAAACCTTCAGAAAGTAAAACAATCTGTGATAATGATGAGGAATTATTTCCATTGCCTTCTTATGTTTATGGTTGCAATTTTTAACAATAACAGTACATGTGACTGAGACAATGTGGCATGATCAGGTGATCTGCATAGCAAGCACTGCTGGTTGGCCAACCAAACCTCCATTCCCAAACTCTTTATTCTTCCTTGTCTGGCTTCATTATAGAGAATGGAAAAGCTATAGTCTCACCTTCCTAAACACACAGACAGCTAGGGGTAACCACGTGACACAGTTCTGACCAATAAGTAAGAAAGAGTCTTCTGTAGCATTTCTGATCAGATTTATTATTTGCTAATGAAAAAAAATCAATGTAGATGGCATCCTCTCTTTTTCCTGCACTGAAGGACATGATGCTTAGAGCATGGAAGTCATCTAATAACTTTAAATTAAAGGCCAAGAAAGTTCTCACTGAACGGCTGAATCAACATCTTCAGTTCCCTATCTATCTCCAGACTGGTTCTCATATAAGAAAACAAACCCCTATGTTCAACTTTTGTTAGTTACCTGCAGCTAAAAGCATTCCTAACTGATATAACAATATCCTGACTGATATAACAATATCCTATCCATTTTATGGCCCTTTGTCTTCTCATAGAAATTTCTCTCCTAGTGATCTTTATGAAGAGTTTAACTCAAAGAGTAAGGAGGAAATTTTCTCCTCCAAAGGCCCAAAGCAATAAAGAAATTATCAAGAAAAATGGGTGAATTTCCTCTGCAAAGTAAGTTCGAATATCACTATGATATCAGGCCACTGGATCTCCCCATGTTCATACATTTGTCTTGCCAAGAGACCTAGCCTATAAGGAAGCCTTCACTACCTGCCCTACAGGGTTCTAAGGATCAAAAGACATAATGGTTGTTAAAACTCTGTATAGACTATAAAATGCCTTGTAAAGGCTGAGTTACTCAGGAGCCTATGCTTGGTGCTGTTCAAGATCTGTTTCTATTTATACCTCTGTGCTGCTGAATCTCATTGCTGTTTTCATCCCCTGTGTCTCCAAAGAGCTCTTGGTCTTTATTTCTAGCTACTTCCTGAACGTGTTCACCTGGATCTTTAAAAGCACTTAAAACTCAGCATGTCCAAAACTGAATTAATTTCTGTTCTCTACAAAGTCATTCCTCTGCCTGTGTTCCTGATTCCCAGTAATAGACGTCACCATACACCTACTTTCCACAGGTAGAAAACTGAGTCATCTGCAACTCCTTTTTTTCCCTTCTAAGATCCAACTCAAAAATAATTTTGCCTCTTTTGCCTTTCATCACATGATCATCACATTCCATCAGCCTTTTTCTTTCTCTCTCTCTCTTTTTGTGACAGTTTTGTTCTGTCACCCAGGCTGGAGTGCAGTGGAGCAATCACAGCTCACTACAGCCTTGACCTCCCGAGTTCAAGCCATGCTCCCACCTCTGCCTCCAGAGTATCTGGGACCACAGAAGCATGCCACAACACCCAGCTAATTTTTGTATTTTTTGTAGAGATGGTGGTCTCATTATGTTGCCCAAGCTAGTCTCAAAGTACTGGGCTCAAGCAATCTGCCCGCCTCAGCTTCCCAAAATGCTGGGATTACAGGCATGGGCCACTGTGCCCGGCCCTCATCAACTTTTTAAAATCTAAACAATAGATAATAACGTTTTCTGACGGTTCTCTCAGCCACCGCTTTTGGTGACTCCAGTCTAGATGGGATCCTTCAAAAAGAAAACTTGGACGGCGTCCTTGTGTCAGTTAGAAGCTTCGTGGATTCCATGTAGCTACTGACAGGAGTCAGACACCTTAGAGTGGCCCAAAAGGTTCTTCTGAGTCCAACTGCACCTTATCTCCTCAGGCTCATTCCTGGCCCTTCCCTTCCTAATCTCAACCTTCTCTCCCTGGATCCTTATGTCCAATGGGCACTTGAAGATTTTTCCTTTGTCCCGTTTCTTGCCTTTATTCCTTCCTTTTTGTTCTCTTATCATTATCCCAGTCCAGCCTTTAGTAAATTACATCCAGACTATTCCAAGGGCCTCCTAACAGGGGCTTCCCATCTTTCTTTAGTCCACACTATACTGTCCAACTGAATTAAATTACTTGAAAAATCCCAGCCAAGTTCAGTGACTCACGCCTGTAATCGCGGCACTTTGGGAGGCCAAGGTGGGCGGATCACTGGAGCCCAGGACTTTGAGACTAGCCTGGGCAACAGGGTGAAACCCCATCTCTACAAAAAATTAGCTGGGTGTAGTGGCATGCACCTGTAGTCCTTGCTACTCGGGAGGCTGAGGCAGGAGGATCACTTGAGCCTAGGAGGTTGAGCTGTGATCGCACCACTGCACTCCAGCCTGGGCAACAGGGCAAGACCCTGTCTTTAAAAAAAAAAAAAAAAAAGGCAAACGGCATTTATCTGGATTAAAAAAACTTTAAAAAGAGAAAAAAAAGATTCTTCCTAGAGAAGTCCGTATTAGCAACGAATACAGTTCCCGCTTTTCATCCCAGCTTTCATGACCCTCATAATCCTGCTGCTTCTTCATATTTGAGCTTCATCTTTCAGTAACTTCCATGGGCACCCTTCATTCCTAACAACCAATTACGCTGCAGTCTGTGAACACCACTAGGCCTTTCCATTCCATGTCTTTCTCTATTCCCCACACTTAGAACGCTGCCTCGCCTTATCTGCCCAGAATATGGTCTTCACTTTACTGCCACCTGAATCCACAGGCAGCTTTCCATTGGGCCTCAAGCCAGAAATGAGCCATTTCTTGTTCCTGTAAACTCTCATAGCTCTTAATTTACATTGTACTTTCGGGATTTATCATCACTTGCCTTACCTTGTGGTCATCTAGATTCAAAAGTCATGTTTTTTCACATGTTTATCTTTGCATGTAACACAGTGCCTCCTGTATTATGGATGTAAAATTGTTAGATAAGTTGTTAAAGAAATACTTGCTGGCTGAAATACACTTATATACTTATATTTTGAATATAATATATTTAAAATATACTTTAATATATTTTGAGATCACTTTCACTTCTATTACCGCAGCACAACAATTACCAGAAGGAGGCAGAACAGATATTATTGTCTCTGTAAAACTGGGGCCAGAAAGGTCAAGGAACTTTCCTTACATCACCCTGGAAGCGCAGGCGGATAAAGAAACTCACTTCCTGCTTCTGGTGCTTCACTGGGGCTTTTTCTGCTCAACTCAACTCTCACGCGTTTAAGTCTATCCTGGGCCTTTTCTGGTCCCAAAGCAACTTGCATCACCCTCATTTTCCACTTCGCCTTGCAGCCCCCACTCCTGTTGGTTTCAAAACACAGCTTGCTGCCGATCTCTTCCCACCCTCTGTGACATCTGTCCCAGGGACGCAGTGAGAAGCAAGGAGCTAATGTTCAGGCAATGTGCTGCCCTCCTGTGATGAAAGGTGCAATCTCCATCACTCCCTGGGACACAGTGTCCCTGTGTCTGTTTTGAAGCAGACCTGTGCCTTTGCAGCTTCTTCCCATGAACAGCAAAGCCATTATCCCGGCCCACTGTTCTCTTCGTTTGACACTCTCTTAAATATGTCATTTTTCTCATTTTCATTAGTAATGCTTTTTTAACACCTGATCAGCCTCACTGTCTGCTCTAGGTTAAGGCCTATTATTCCATTAGAGTTTGACATTTGAAATGCAATGAAGCATTCAGGCACAGGTAGAGCTAATGGGGAAAATGGCTTGAGTCAGGGCTTTATGTACCATGCAGTTTGGAAAATGAGAGAGGTCAACAAGAAACAGAAGCCTGCTTTTGTGCCAGCCACAGAGTTCTGGGTCCAAGACACACCAGGTCCCCTGTGATAGGTTCAGGACACAGATGTGACCTTTTCTGCCACCGGAGGATATCAGGCAGGCACATCTCCTAGATTGTGCATCTAGAAGAACCTGGAGCAGGTCAAAGAAAATTAGGCAAAAGACCTAATGACAAGTCAGTGAGCCTAGAGAAAATTAATGGAACATGTCTGCCTTTCTCGACTCCTATTCTCCGATGTTCAGGGCAGCCAGTTATTATGGGGACCTCAGAGGATATTTACTGGCCTCTGGTGCTGCCACGTGCTTGCCTTTGTCAAATGAGTGAGTTGAATGTAATACTCAAGATTAGAGGGTCCAAAGAAGTCTCTCTTCCTAAACCCATCAAGTGAAAATAACCGCTTACATTTTGCTTACTTATTTATTCATCATTTACTCAACAAACACTTATTGAAGGCTTTCCACGTAGATGCCGGGTATATCCCTGCCCTCACAGAATTTACAACACTTACAATTGCCCCACTTTTACTTTCATGCTGACTATAACTCCTCCATGTAAGAAGGGGAAATGCCATCTTCAGTTTTGAGATGCAGAGTGAATGAAATCTCAGTGGGCATGAAAACGTATGCTTGCAAGAAATACACATTTCTCTAATTTGTTGTAGCAAACTTAACTCCAACTCCAAATCTCCATCTCACCAGGCCGGAGGGAATTTCAGTCAGACATCCTCGCAATGGGTCTCCTCCTAAAGATGCACCAGAATTGAGAAGCCTTATGTGGTACCAGGAATGGCAGCAGGGACTATTAGTCCATTGTGACTGCTGATGCTATCCTCTTCTATCAAGCCCATTGTGATCCCTTGAGATATGGTGGCCTTCTGTGTCCATGCCACACATGGGGCCCAAGAATCTTTGCTTAGGGTGGGACCCCTGGCACCTAGATTCTCACCTTCACAGGCTGACTACCTGGCCATCCCCTCTGAGCTACTGCAACCGTCTAGGGTGCTGCTCTGAAGCCAGGTGTGGATTCATGATTAAAGTGAGGCATCATAATTGCTGGAAGCCTCCCTCTCCCCTCTCCCTCCCTTTTCAAGAAAAAAAAAAAAAGACAAGTATAATCTTGTTTTTCAGTTTAGTTGTTCCAAAAGAAGGAGGAGAAATTGGCTTCCAGAAGCTTCTATTTTCCACATACTTAAAAACCTCGGAATCTCTGATTCCAAGGCTCACTAAGGCCCTAGTAACCTGCTTTCAAGGGAGAAGAAAAAATAGAGAACAAACATTAATTGGCAGTCAAATTAATTATCCTGCCACAGTGATGAAAAAACCAAAATGCCGGAAGAGGTAACATTCATCACCTTGAGCTTCTCCTCCAGTCCTGGCCCTGGCACACACCCCAAATCCAGTGGCAAGTGGGGGCTGCCTGCTGCTTGTGGCTGCCTCCCATCCGTCAGTAGATCCAGAGTCATGCAATAACATGGAACTGTGGGAATGCTTCTGTAACTTACATAGATTAGCCACATGAGGAGGGAAACACATCATCCAGCCATTGTCCCCCAACACCACCCCTGCCAGCAAAATAACTTCACTCCTACTCCTATCGGGCCAGAGCTCACCATGACCTGAACCCTACCCACATCTCAGCTCTTCCCTTGCCTTATTTTCCTGCATCTCATCTCTCACGAGAAAAAGCATCCATTCTTTTTCCTTCCAATCTCCAGCCCCGCCCACTTCTGATGAGTCTCAGTCCTCCCTGGGCAACTATATGAGATGTTCAGTGTGAGTGGCCATGGAATCCTCCTGAGCGCCCCTACTGCAGGCACTTGTAACCCCCGTTCCCTGTGTGCAGAATGCTTTAAAAGAGAATGAGCATGACAGGAGGCAAGGAGCAAATATGGGCAAAGCCCATGCCAAATTTCCAGGCTGGAGGAGAGCTGTGAGAGCCTACCGTAGTCGAAAACCCATTTCAAAAGGTTGAATTGGTTGATTGACTAATGGATAGATTCAGTGACTTTATTCAAAAATTGTATAAGTTTGGCCATGTGCTTATCACTGTGGGGTCGCCTCTGAAGGAGACAAAAAGCATAACACAAGTTTTTAGTCTTCAAAGGGGTTCCACTTAATATGGGAGAAAGGCTATACACACATATAGCTAAAAGCCAAAAATAATAAAGACAACAGCTAATATAAATTGAACACTTATAAAATGCTGAGTGGTGAGGCCGGGCATGGTGGCTCATGCCTGTAATCCTAGCACTTTGGGAGGCCGAGGCAGGTGGATCACCTGAGGTCAGCAGTTCAAGACCAGCCTGGCCAACATAGTGAAACCCCATCTCTACTAAAAATACAAAAACTTAGCCAGGCGTGGTGGTGGTCACCTGTAGTCCCAGCTATTTGGGAGGCTGAGGCAGGAGAATCGCCTGAACCTGGGAAGCAGAGGTTGCAGTGAGCCAAGATCGTGCCACTGCACTCCCGCCTGGGTGACAAGAGCAAGACTCCATCTCAAAAATAATAAAATAAAATGCTGAGTGCTGCACTAAATATTGCTATGCAAAAGTAATATTTCATTTATTCATCAAACATCCTTATATGGTAGGTATCAACATGCACCCCATTTGCAGATGGGAAAACTGAGGCACAAAGTTTTTTTTTTTTACTCAACCAAAATTCTATATATAATAGTCTAAACTGACAAGGACAATTTATAACAGTTCATTATACTTTTGTTTCTGATAGTAAAAAGGTAGAAATTATATAACTGTCCAAAATTAAATGAATGTTAAATTAACTATGACAGCCATGCAACAGAATATTGTATAGCCATTACACTCATGTATTAAAAAAATAAAATTGTACAGAAAAATTTTTATCATAAATGCTAACTTAAAAAGAATAGAATACAAAATGTGTATTAGACAGAGAAAGAGGGAGGGACAGGGAGAGAAGGAGGAGGGACAGACAAAAGGAGGGAAGGAGGAAAAGAGATCAGAAGAGGCCGGACACGGTGACTCACGCCTGTAATCCCAGCACTTTGGGAGGCTGAGGCGGGTGCATCACGAGGTCAGGAGTTCGAGACCAGCCTGGCCAAATGGTGAAACACTGTCTCTACTAAAAATACAAAAATTTGCCAGGCGCAGTGGCAGGCACCTGTAATCCCAGTTACTCAGTAGGCTGAGGCAGGAGAATCACTTGAACCTGGGAGGTGGAGGTTGCAGTGAACTGGGATTGTGCCACTGCACTCTAGCCTGGGTGACAGAGCAAGACTCTGTCTCAAAAGACAAACAAACAAAAAAAGAGATCAGAAGAAATATATTAAAGTGCTAATAGAATGTCAAAACGTTTCAATCTGTCCATTTCAAATATGTGCAGCTAACTGCATGTCAATTAGAACTCAATGAAGTTGTTAAAAAATGTTAACAGAGCATTTCTGTGTGTTGGAATCATGCATGATTTTAATTTTGTTATTCTCTTTATTATCAACGTACTCTAACAGGATTATTCATTACTTTAATAATCATGGGAAATACATGGTAATTTTGAAAAGAGTTTATGAAAAGGAGCTCTGGGAAGTAATATTGGAAAAAAAAATTCTGATTTAATTGCTATGGGGTGGGACTGCTGTATATATTCCCCAGGTGATTCTGACATGCAGTGGGGGGTGGGACCACAGACGTACACAGAGCACCTGGCCCAGCAGCTGGTCTGTAGTTGGTATTTGATAAATGGTGGCCATCACCCTATCACCATCATCACTGTTGTTGTTATGCTTTTCAGCATTATTGGCATATTTACATTCTCATATTAAGTGAGAAAAATTGCCTAGGTGGAGCAGATGGCTCAGGCATTGGCAGATTCATTGGAAACATCAAGGAGTAATCAGGTGTTGGAGCTGGTGATATTTTCCTGTCACAGACTCTGTCAGAGGCTTTCATTTTCCCAGGCCTGTGGGATTAGTAATGCAGAGCACTTCCAGACTATTAGTGTATAAAACTACAATGCAAAAACTTTTTACTAAAATTAACGATGCCAGGCCAGCCATAAAGAAATTCATCTCCCAAGTGACAAGCTCAGCAGAGCCGCACCAACTTCTGTAACAGATGTCTAGACAATTTGACTTTGAAATACATACCCTGAGCCTGAACAGCCTGAAGTTTCCCAGCCAGTGCCCAGCCAAAGTTCAAAACAAGAGACCGAGCAGGAATAGAGGATTTGAAGATTATAAATAAACTTATTCATAGGGAAAGCAGAAAGTATAGCAAGCTAAAAATTGATTGCCCAGAGAGGATGACTCATCAATGAGACTATAAAAGACCATCTTTCAGTGATCACACAGCAAGACAGTTCATTGTCCTTAAACGTTAACTGCCTGTCACACCAGGCCTCCCACCAGCAGGCTGCAAAGCCCAGAACTGGCCTCGTTAAGCATTGTAGACATCCCCACCCAGCAAAGAAACAATCCATTTCTCCTCGATCTCTTTGAAGCCCCACATGCCAGTGAATATATCTGAAATCGGTGCCATAGATTCCTAGTGTGTCTGCCAGTTGAAAGGATTTGGCCGGGGTCAGTCTGACCTGCCTGATAATTTTAAGACATTACACTTTTGATTAAGAATTTTAGGGCTAACAATCTCAACAGGTAAATGAGGTCAGGACAAGAGCAACCTGAGACAGTCTCCAACTGCTGAGACACTGGGAAAGCCACTTTTCTTGCTTTCATTGTGTCTTTTGAAGGGTCAAAACAACACCGAACAATCCAGCCAGGTCATTTGTAGAACTCTGCTTTCCTGCTACCTGCTTCTGCAGCATAGTAGGTGGGTTTTCAGACTCAAAATTTACCTCTAAGGCCTTGAGATTTACTACAATGACAAATCTCTAAATGGTATTGACATTCCAGGATATCATGAACAGTACATTATTATGAGGAAAATCAACAGAGATGGCACTCATCCGACAAACAACTCCCAAGCCCTGGCTATGAAAAAATCACTGGAGTTGCTAGGTAAGTCAGACATCAACACTTTCATTAAGGATAAAGGCCTGGTGAGAGGTGATAGGGTGAGCTATGAGCCTAAGGAGATAGTTAGAAACGTCAAGGTCACACAGGAAGCACAGGTAAGTGGCTAAACTGTTATGATAAGGGAGAGGGGCCAGGCTCACACCTGTAATCTCAGCACTTTGGGAGGCAGAGGTGGGTGGATCACCTGAGGTCAGGAGTTCAAGACCAGCCTGGCCAACATGGTGAAACTCTGTCTCTACTAAAAATCCAAAAATTAGCCAGGCATGGTGTCGTGTGCCTGTAATCCCAGGTACTCAGGAGGCTGAGGCAGGAGAATCGCTTGAACCCGGGGGGCGGAGGTTACAGTTAGTCAAAATGGCGCCATTGCACTCCAGCCTGGGCAACAAGAGCAAAACCCTGTCTCAAAAATAAAGATAAGGGAGAGATGACTTCCATTTGGTAGAGTGGGTAAGAAGAGACTTTAAGCAGTTGATGGTATAAGAGCTGGGCCTTCAGAGATTGATAAAATAGAGGTCATACAGGGATATTGAGGCCTTGAACCACAAAGAGGGTAGGGTCCTTTCAGAGAGCCTATACCAGCATGAGACCAGCAAAGCTTAAATGAGGATCAGAAGAATGCCTACTAAAAGCTAGTCAAAGATCATAAGTAAGTCGCCAAACTAGTCTGAAAACCACTAGGGAGGAGCTAAGTTTGAGAAAAAGTCACACAATATATGTACAAGTGATAGCAAGCATCAGTGTCCAATATACCTTCTGAGATACTGGCTGGCAAGAGCTGGTAAAGAAGGAAAGGGGATGGTCAAATATATTCCAGCAGACTATGATGTGCGCATTTTAAATGATGATATACATATGTGTTTATCAACATGGAAAGGGTCCTCAATATATTAAGGGAAAAATAAAGAAGGTTAAAGAATGTTTTATACAAAATATCATCTATGTGTATAGCAAGATGAACTCTACTCCACTAACCCACGTACGCAATAAATACCTCATTTCTTCACAAGTTGGATCTAACTTTGAGCCTCCAATTTGGCAGAAAGTTTTATGTCAGTCAATAAGAGAGTCTTTCACATCCCTACAGCTGCACAGTAATTTCAGAACTTTAAATGGTACACACAAAACAAAGTATGACCTCTACTCTTCAGCCCATCATCCTCTCCACCAATCATTGTCCATGCCTGCATCCTCCTTGAAGTTCACCTGTGCCAAGCATGGAACAGGAAAACCCAAAATAGCAGTAGCTTAAACAACATGGGGATCTATCTCTCTCATAAAAAACAAGTCTGTAGGTGAGCAACCTAGAGCTGATATGACATCTTCTGAAAAGGACCTTCTCTTTCTACCCCACCACCCTAGAACATGGCTTTCACTCTCAAAGGCAGCTCATGGCCCAAGGGAGCTGCTTGAGCTTCACCATCGTATCCTCATTGCAGATCAAAAGGAAGATGACAGGCAGAAGAAAATTATTCCTTGAAGTCCCATACAAAATAACCTTTTCCTTATTACGTGGCTGCAAGGGAGTCTGGGAATTATCATCTTTATCCCAAGTAGGCATGTGCCCATCTAACATGAGGTTCTGTTACTAAGAATAAAGGAGCAATTAGATGTAGAGGTAAACAAGTAGCTCTCTCTGACACAGATGTATAAGGAGAGAAGAGAAGAGGAGTGACAGCAGATCCTTGATGGTCATCAACATTTGAGAGATAAGCAACAGACAAGGAACCCATGGAGGGACTGAGAAGATGCCATTATAGAAAGAGAAGACATTGTGGAAGATAAGGTGTCAAGAAGGGCAAGGGGGAAGGTTTTTAAGCTAGGGGAATGGCTAATAGCCTAGGATAAAGCCAGAAAAAAATGATCATTAGAGATCATTCAATTGCCCAAAGAAAATAGACAATTGGAAAGCAAAACTTCGGGGACTATTTCTTTTGTTACACTCTGTCCGGGTACTCAGGATCACCCTAAAATCAATAGTTACATACATTCCATCTATGGAATAGATGGCCCAAAGGGGCTATTCTGCCATATTAACATATCAGATAAGGCCTCCATGCCTACTTTTGCTCACAGGCCATAGCTACACAATTCTGGTGCATTCTTCATGGCTTTACCTTAATTGCTCTTTGAATTCTCATGGTTTCAGGAGCACAAATACACTGATCTTCATAGAAGAGATGATTAGACCAGACTCAGGAAGAAAGCCAAGCACCTATTCATAGTGCAGCATAGTAAGAAAAATAACTAACATTTATTAAACATGTATTACATGCCAGGCACCATGCTACCCTCTCAATGAATATTAGCTCTGTGTTTGTATGTGCATGTGCACGTGTGCATGTGTGCCTATATAATTAATGTTTGTATGTAATTAATTATCAAAATGTTCTATGAGGCATGCTTCTCCAAGCTGTTTGATCTTGGCCTTCCCATGCCCCAGAACTGTGAGGGTTCTCTTCCTGGCTTGCAAATGCCTGTCTTCTGGTTATATCCACATGTGGCATTTCTTCGTTGCATGCACACAGAGTGAGATCCTGCACCTCCACCTTTTTTTATAAGGGCATTCATCCTATAATGAGGGGCCCACTCTTATGGTCTCATGGTCTCATCTAACCCCAATTGGACCCCAAAAGTCCCCACCTCCAAATACCATCATACTGGGGATTGAGGCTACAACATATGAATTTTAGAGCGACACAAACATTCATTCTAAAGCAGGCAGATATTCTTATCTTCATTTTACAGGTGAGAAATCAGAGGATAAGAGAGGTTAAATGCTTTGCCCAGAAGCAGAGGCCATTGATTCCCATGCCCATTGCTGCTTCTGCATACACTGCTGCCTCCATAGCAACAATACATTTTAGCAAATTTCTCATTATTTTTAGGTACAACTCCTTCTTCCATACTCCAGTTTTATCTGTCACCCTCTGGGCTATGATTAGTTGGAAACTAATTAGTGAGCTAGTGACAATGAGGGTTTACATAGAGCAGATCATTATTTTCTTCCCAGTGGAAAGCAATTCAGAGGGACTTGAAGGTCAGGGGTTCTCCAAATCCCCTGGATTCTTCAAGACATTTTGATAATATTATCTGGATGATAATAATAATGGCTAAACATCCATTGGACACTTATTTTCTACACATTTAACTTGTATTAATTCATTTAATCCCCACCTAATGACCTTGTAAGATAGATATTATTATCCCTATTTTACAAGTAAGCAAAAGGGAAAACTGAGGTACAGAAAGGCTAAGGCTACTTTTGCAAAAACCAGTTAGTGAATACTAAAATTTAAATTTGACCCCAAGCAGAATGACTCTGGAGGCTGGATATTAACCACTCTGGTGCAATAATTTCTTTAATTAAGAAGGGAAGGTGGGAGAACGGGTTATTTGAAAGGGCAGCTTGTCTGAGCCTATCACCCCTCAACAAAACTCCACTAAAGGATCAACTCCCGAAAATTCTTCTCAGGGGTTCTGCTTCTCTGCAAAGGTGAGGGACCATTAGATCTTCATCTTCCCGAACATAATGTGCAGAAAACCTCCCAGGGCCTTTGACATCCAGGCTCCCAAAAATGTAAGTAAGTGCAGGTGGCAGGGTCTAACTACCCAGTAACCCATGAACCATTAATTGGAGCTATTTTCAGCTTCCAGGGAGCAATTCCAACTGCAAGATTCTCTGTAATAAAGGCCTGATGAATCAGCTGGTATGGGAGAGGGGGCATATTGGAGAACTCAGTAGGTAAAAATAGCATTAAAATAATTCAAGCCAAGAAGAAACATGAATGATGAAGCAGTATGTCAGGACATCTTCAGTCAGTCAATCAACAGGCTTAACTGAGGCCCCAGCACTCCTGCCTAGAGGACAGGTGTTAGTAATGAGAAGGGATATAAAAGGGATAAAAGATACACATGGTCTCCTCCCTCCATGAACTAATGATCCACAATAAACCTCAATGGTCCAGGGTAGTTGGCAGGAAAGATGTTTTGGTCAATAAAATATGCTAGTTAGTTTGGCATTGCCGCATAGATCATTCAAGGATTGTTAATTTCCTAGAATTAGAATAAAACAAAATAGATGCCATATTTTTTAAAGAATCAAAAAGTGAATAAAAACATCAAGAAACCCGTGATCTGCTCTGGTATCTGTATCACCAGCCTTCCTTTTCAGGTGTTCTCCCTTAATCCCATTCAACACTTCCTTTACCATCTCTTACTGATGAGCAAGAGCATCATTTTCTCTCCATGTCCAAGCCTGCCAAACCTCCTGACAGGAGACACTCTGCAGGTACTGAAATGTTAATACAGACAATGTGTTTTTACATTTAATGACGTTCAGACTCTTGAACAAAAGATATGCATTTCCATGGTGAATTTTGGTCATTTGTTAATTAAATAGGGAAGGTTTGGTGGAGCAGGCAGTACTAAGTTTTTCTTCATGTATCAGAACATTGTTTAAAAGGTTAAACCAAAAAATTGTAATACATTTTAAAATGAGTAGGAAGATTAGATCAAATAAAATATACAGATAATCAAAAACAAATACTTGTCCATTTTAGTTTCAACTTCCTCAATATCTAACTGCAAATAATGGAGCCAGGCTGGGTAGAGATCATTCCGTATTTTTATAACTCCAACGTCTAGCACAACTCTTATAAACATTTGAGAAATGTGTGTTAAGCTGAACCAAAGATGGTAATTGTACAACTTATTCTACTTCTTATCTTTTGTTTTTAATTTAATGGAAGCAGACTTCTTAATGAGAACTGAAGGGCTCAGAAGCAAAGCAGCAGTAAAAAAAGAAAATAGAAATCAAGGAATCTAAATAATCCCCAAACTGGGCAATCGGTCCCTGAGAAATAGAGAATTAACCATCATTCTTTTAACTATAATTACAGCCTTATTAAAACCAATAATCACTATTGAGCAAGAACATACAGAATATTATTTGAACTTGCCTTTTCATGAATCTCAACACATTGATTCCATAAAGCAGAAGATGTTATTGGTGTTGATGGTATTAAAAATAAGTAATATTGAAATATTACAATCTTTTTAAATGAAAATATAGGCAAATTAATGAGGAGAAGGGCAGAAAAAAATAACTTCGAAATATGTAAAGTGCTCTGTACCTAAGAAAAGATTTAGATCAAATAACTTTTTCACTTTCAGCAAAAGATGGCAGATTGCACACAAGCATTTAATTCTCCTCTTTCCTTTAAGCTCTATAAAATTACAATAAAGGACAATTTTAAGTTTGAGTAAATTCAAAATAACAATGAGAAAGAAGAGAATACTTTTATAAATTGGAAGTCCAGAAAATCAAGTAAGTTAGTTATATAGTTGACTAGGTCCTAAGTAAGCTGAATTTAAGTCAGTAGGAAAAGAACAAAACAAATCAATTTATACCACAAACTCCCAAAAGGCTCAGACAGTAGTAGTGCCATGTATCTTTGGATATAAGGGTGAAAATGAGGATAAAAATAGGATGCCTGGATGAAAAAGTGTTTCAGAAAAAATAAGATGACACCTAAGATTTCTCTCCTTCACTCTATACAACTGGTGATTGCCCTTCCCCAGCTCTGGTAGAGGACTAAAGTTTTATTCTCTTGAGAATGTAAAATAGAGGACTTCTGGACCAGGAGACACCATGCTCACTAAGGGAAAGGGTACTGTACTAAAATAAGGGAAATTAGGTGAATATATACATACCAATGTTAAGGCCCTCAGACTTTTTCCTCTGCTTGGTTGCCAGAATGCTCCCAGCCAGATACATATACAAACATAAACACAGACACAGAGGACATAGGAAGACCTTTCTTCAGAAATCTGACTAGTCCAAGAGAACAGACCTAATAAAACTGATAACTGGTATCAAAGACTTCCCAAGTTAAGATCTGGGAGCCCAGCCAGATCTCCCTATACTGACGGCCAGAGCAGATAAGCTCCATCTGCTCATAGTTTCCAGTCTTCTCTACACCCTCACACTTAAATATAAGCAGACAGTCAAGAATTAACAGATATTTGAGGAATGCTCTGCATGAAAGACAAGAGACTATAATAAACAAAAAAGCAGGTTGGGTGCTATGAAGAAGAAGAAGAAAACTTCAAAAAATGTTATCATTAACCATTAGAGAGATAAAAGAATATGTTGCCTCTGTAAAACAAGAAAGGTATTGTTCCACTTTTAAAATGAGCAATCAAAAACAAAAAAATAGCTCTTAGAAATTAAAAGTATAACAAAAATGAAAAATTCACAGACAGGATGCAAAGTAATTTTGAGGAAATGTTACAAAAGAGAGAAATACAACAGAGATGGAAAATAGGAAGAAAAATAAATAAAAATTTGTATATCAATCCAGGATTTTTAGCTTTCAAATAATAAGAATTCTAGAAAGAAAGGAGAGAGAAACAGAGGAGAGAAAATCAAAAATATAATTCAAGAAAATCCCTCAAGACTAAAAGACAGAATTTTCTAGACTGAAAGTATCCAGTAAAAGGGATAAAAATTATCACACATCCAGACATATATCATCATGAAAATTCTGGAAGACAAAGAGAAAATACTACAAGTCTTCAGAGAAGGGAAAAGAAAACAATTTTCATACACAAGATCAAAAATCAGGCTGGGCACAGTGGCTCACACCTGTAATCCTAGCACTTTGAGAGGCTGAGGCAGGCAGATTGCCTGAGCTCAGGAGTTCGAGACCAGCCTGGGCAACATGGTGAAACCCCTGTCTCTATTAAAATACCAAAAATTAGCCAGGCATGGTAGCATGTGACTTTATTCCCAGCTACTCAAGAGGCTGAAGCATGAGAATCACTTGAACCCAGGAGGTGAAGGTTGCAGTGATCTAATATCCTGCCACTGCACTCCAGTCTCAGCAATGGAGCAAGACTCTTTCTAAAAAAATAAATAAATAAATAAATAAATAAAAATAAAATAAATCAGTATGGCAGTGACTTCTTAACATCATCTCCTAGATGTAAAAGATAATGAAGGAATGCCATTAAAATACCTATGGGAAAAAAATTTCCAACCTAAAATTCTATACCCAGCCAAATTATCGATTCAGTGTGAAGACAGAATAAAGACATGTTCAGATATTCAACATTTCAAAATTTTTTATTCTCACATACCTTTTCTCAGGAATGTACTGGAATATGAAATTAAATGAAAATTAAAGAGAAAAATAAGAATGGATGATAAACATAATCAAACGAAAGCCAGAGAATAGTGAAAGTGACAGGGAGCCTCGGCACGATGGTAAAGGGAGATGCAACATAACAGCTGTGCCCTAGGTCTAAAGAGAAAGCAGTACAGATCAGTGCAGACCCAAAATTCTAGGGGAGATTTTTTTCAAAAAAACAAAATTGGTAGATAGCCTAATATGTTTAAATGTATTGAGATAAGCTATGCACAACTGAGGAGGGCTTTGGGTTGAATCAGCAATTAATACATAGAAAAATAAGCAAATATATAAGTTTAAAACATATTATTAACTTTGAGAAAAACAAAATCTTATAAAGGGAGCAAAATTAATAATAGTATACTACCTGGCTCACTGAATTTACATTAACATAGGTTTAAGATTGTAAACACAGCAAGAGGAGAGAAGTTTCTACGTATCTTATATGTAGAAATAGTCATTACTTCCAGCATATGTGGTAGGTTAAATCCTTGTCTTACATGAAAAAAAGTTAGTAGCTAATGTCAAAAACTAAAAATTCAAGAAGTCACAGTACCAGCATTTTATTTAGAAACATGGAGGTGAAAAACAGTTGCCTCCTGGGAATGCAAAATATCAGGCTGTAAAGATGACCGGTCAGCTCTTTCTCATTACAAGCTATGTAACACTCTGACTCTTTAAACATGTATATGTATTACTTTGATAAGATTTTAAACTTCACAAAAAAAGAATTTCCCGACTCTAAAAACTGTGCAAATTTAGAATGCTGTCACCTAATAAAAATAACAGTCAATTAGTTAGAATGAGCCACAAACTCTTCTGGTTTACATGCATTCACTTATTTAATGCAAAGCAACCCTATGACGTCGATACTTTTATCTCTTACCATTTTTAATCTTTCCCTCAGGAATTGAGGCTTAGAGAAACTAACTGGCAACATTCACTTAGTGAATAATAAAGCCAGGATTTCACGGAGTAGGGAACCCCAGAACCTACTCTTTCAAGTATTGTGTCTGGAGAATTTTAAGAAAATCTTTTCCCCTCCATAGGGTGATGCCCACGAGACTCCTCCCATCTGGAACACTCTCCTCCATTCCACCTCACCAAATTAACTTCCATTCATCCTTCCATCAAGTCTTTCCTAAGCTACAAGTCTAGGTTTGTCTTCTTTGTTGCATGTGCTTACAAAACTTGGTGGCCTCCTTCAGAGCATTTCATTATTACCATAGTCGTATACTTCATATCTGTGATTAGTTATTTAGTATATGTTATCTCCCCAACTACAATTAGTGTTCCATGAGGACAGGAATCACATCTGATTTCACTCAACACTATTGCCCTAACACCTATAAGAACAGATAATTGAACGAATAAACAAATTCATGAACAGACAATCTAAGTTCCTGATACATGGTTTAATACATTCTCTGAGAGCAACCAGACTACCCTTTGTGGTTCTTGTCATTCCTAAGAATCTAAGCTTCCAGCTTCCCCAGGGACACCAGATGAATCAAATCTTGGTAATAGCAGCCAACACACTCTTTCAAAGATTCCCCTGCCTGCACAAATGATAAAAATAGTTTATTTGATTGTTTCTTTGTTTTGCTTTGTTTTCTTCTTTTTTTTTTTTGACAAGAATGAGACTTTAATCAGTTATAAGTAGAGTTTATAACACTAAGAGATAAAGGGTTGTTAACAAACACAATAAGAAGTGGACCTCTGATTGGGATGAGGCATTATCCTGTACACATCATATTGGTATTTTTGTGTATACTCAGTGCTAGAAATTTTGTTTTGTTTTCTAAGGAGGATGGGTTGTTAAGGTTTATCAAGAGCAGTGAAAGAGGTATTTGTATTCCCTCAGCCAGGATTTCCTTTCACCTTCCCATCATTCTAGATCTCTGCCTCTGAGAAAAGGGAGATACTAACGACTGAAAGAATACTAGGGGACAGAAGTCGGCATTCTGAACTCAAATCCTCTCTCAGAAGGTGGGAAATGATGGAGGACTGAATCACTTTTCAGCTGGATGCTTTATCATGTGCAGTTGACCCTTGAACAACACAGGTTTGAACTGCACAGGACCACTTAGACACAGATTTGTTCAATAAATACTGAAAAATTTTTGGAGATTTACCACCATTTGAGAAAACGTGCAGATGAATCTTGTAGCCTAGAAATATTTAAAAATTTTGAGAAAAAGTTAGGTATGTTATAAATTCATAAAATATATGTAGATATTAGTCTATCATTTACTATAATAAATATACATAAATCTATTATAAAAAGTTAAAATTTATCAAAACATATGCACACAAACACTTCAGACCATACATGGTGCCATTTGCAGTCAAGAGAAATTTAAACAAACATAAAGGTGTAGTATTAAATCATAACTGCATGAATGTAGTACAATTCATATTATTGCGACTATTTCCTAGCCACTTCTCTTGCTATTTTTTTTTTTTGTTTGAGACGGAGTCTTGCCCTGTCACCCAGGCTGGAGTGCAGTGGCGTGATCTCAGCTCACTGCAACCTCTGTTCTCCTGGGTAAGGGATTCTCCTGCCCCAGCCTCCCAAGTAGCTGGGATTACAGGCACACACTGCCATGCCCAGCTAATTTTTTTGTATCTTTAATAGAGATGGGGTTTTACCATGTTGGCCAGGCTGGTCTCGAACTCCTGACCTCATGATCCACCCACCTAGGCCTCGCAAAGTGCTGGGATTACAGGTGTAAGCCACAGTGCCTGGCCTTCTCTTGCTATTGCACGAAGTAGTACCACTAGTAATGCTGGAAGTGCTCCCAGGAAGAAAAGTCATGACATTACGAGAAAAAGTTAAATTGCTTGATATGTACCATAGATTGAGGTCTGTAGCTGTGGTTGCTCACAAATTGGAGATAAATGAATCCAGTATAATGACTGATGTAAAAAACAAAAAGGAAATTTTTGACACCTTCACTGCAGCTATACCAGCACACATGAAAACCTTGTACTTTTAGCAACATACATTTTTATCTCATATTAAAAATTCAGCTTTTATATAATTGCAGGATTGCTATAAGAAAGGCATGCCTATGGACTCTAATATTATTTGAGAAGAAAATGAAGTCATTGTATTACAACTTAAAGCAGAAGGAAGATGAAGGATCTAAAGTTGGAGAATTTAACACCAGCAAAGGATGGTTTGATAATTTTTGAAAGAGGTTTGGCTTTAAAAATGTCAAGATAATAGCAGAAGCAGCTTCTACTGAACGAGAGTCAGCAGACAAGTTCCCAGATGCCATTAAGAAAATCATTGAGGAGAAAGGATATTTGCCTGATCAGGTTTTTAATGCAGACAAAAGTGTTCTACTCTGGAAAAAAGAGAGAGAGAGAGAATCAAACACCAGGATTAAAGGCAGGAAGAGATTGGCTAACTCTACTGTTATGTGCAAATGCAGTTGAGTATAAAACAGGACTGCCCTTATCTATAAAGCTGCTAACCCCTGAGACTTGAAAGGCAAAGATAAACACCAGCTTCTAGTCTTTGGTTGTACAAAAAGAAGGGCTATACAGTGAGAACCCTTTCTCTGGATAGGTTCCATCAATGCTTTGTTCCTGAAGTCAGGAAGTACCTTGCCAGTAAGGGACTGTTTTTTAACCTTCTTTTGATATTGGACAATGCCCCCAGCTACCCAGAACTCCATGAGTTTAACACTGAAAAAATGTGGTACACTTGCCCCCAAACACATCTCTAATTCAGGTTGGGGGCTCATAAGGACTTTAAGGCTCATTACACACAGTACTGCATGAAAATGATTCATTTTTTTTCTTAAAAAAAATTTTTTTTTTACTGTACTTCAAGTTCTGGGATACATGTGCAAAATGTGCAAGTTTGTTACATAGGTATACATGCGCTATGGTGGTCTGCTGCACCCATCAACCCATCATCTACATTAGGTATTTCTCCTAATGCTATCCCTCCCCTTGCCCATGACCCCATGACAGGACCCAGTGTGTGATGTTCCCCTCCCTGTGCCCATATGTTCTCATTGTTCAACTCCCACTTATGAGTGAGAACATGCAGTGTTTGGTTTTTTGTTCCTGTGTTAGTTTGCTGAGAATGATGGTTTCCAGTTTCATCCATGTCCCTGCAAAGGGCATTAACTCATTCTTTTTTATGGCTGCATAGTATTTCATGGTGTATATGTGCCACATTTTCTCAATCCAGTCGATCATTGATGGGTATTTGACTTGGTTCGAAGTCTTTGCTATTGTGAATAGCGCTTCAGTAAACATACATGTGCTTGTGTCTTTATAGTAGAATGATTTATAATCCTTTGGGTATATACCCAGTAATGGGATTGCTAGGTCAAGTGGTATTTCTGGTTCTAGATCCTTAAGGAATCGCCACACTGTCTTCCACAATGGTTGAACTAATTATACTCCCACGAACAGTGTAAAAGCGGTCCTATTTCTCCACATCCTCTCCAGCATCTGTTGTTTCCTGACATTTTAATGATTGCCATTCTAACTGGTATGAGATGGTATCTCATTGTGGTTTTGATTTGCTTTTCTCTGATGACCAGTGATGATGAGCATTTTTTCATGTGTCTGTTGGCTGCATAGATGTTCGTGTCTGTTCATACCCTTTGCCCACTTTTTGATGGGGTTGTTTGTTTTTTCTGGTAAATTTGTTTAAGTTCCTTGTATATTCTGGATAGTAGCCCTTTGTCAAATGGATAGATTGAAAAACTTTTCTCCCATTCTGTAGGTTGCCTGTTCACTCTGATGACAGTTTCTTTTGCTGTGCAGAAGCTTTTTAATTTAATTAGATCCCATTTGTCAATTTTGGCTTTTGCTGCAATTGCTTTTGGTGTTTTAGTTGTGAAGTCTTTGCCCATGCCTATGTACTGAATGATATTGCCTAGGTTTTCTTCTAGGGTTTTTATGGTTTTAGGTCTTACATTTAAATTTTAATCCATCTTGAGTTAACTTTTGTATAAGGTGTAAGGAAGGGGTCCAGTTTCAGTTTTCTGCATGTGGAAGAGAAACCTGAAGGAGAGAACACCATAAAAATCTGGAAAGATTCCAGGATTTTTGATGCCATTGTTGTTATAGAAAAAAAAAGTTAAATCCTTCAAGCTCAAAACCATAAATTTCTGCTGGACAAAACTATATACAGATGTTGTTCATTACTTCACAGGCCTTCTGACAGTGCCTATGAAGAAAATCATAAAAGAAACCGGAAATGGCAAAAAAAAAAAGTGGGGGATAAAAGGTTTGAAGATATGGAGGTTGGAGAAATTGAAGAGCAAATATACACTACACAAGAGAAATTAACAGAACAGGACTTGATGGAGATGAGTGTTTTTGAATCAGTGCCAGACAATGAGGAAAAAGACGTAAAAGTAGTGCCAGAAAAGAAGATGACATCAGACAACCTGACAGAAGGGTTCTGATTATTCAAGACTGATTTTAACTTCTTGTACAACATGGACCTTTCTACGATACAGGCACTAAAACTAAAGCAAATGACTGAAGAACGATTAGTACCTTATAGAAACGTTTTTTAGAGAAATGAAAAAGCAAAAAGTCAGACAGAAATTATGGTGTATTTCCATAAAGTTACACAGAGTGTGCCTGCCTCTCCTGCCTCCCCTTCTACCTCCTCCACTTGTTTTGCCTCTGCCACTCCTGAAACAGCAAGACCAACGCTCCTCTTTGTCATCCTCTTCAGCCTACTCAATGTGAAGATGATAAAAATAAAGACCTTTATTATGATCCACTTCCAGTTAATGAATAGCAAATATATTATCTTTCTTATAATTTTCTTAATAACATTTTCATTTATCTAGCACACTTTATTGTAAAAATACAGCATATAATACATATAAAATACAAAATAGATCACATAATCAACTATAAGTCATTGTTAAGGTCAACAGTGCTTATTAGTAGTTAAGTTTTGGGGGGGACATCAAAAGTTAAACACAGATTTTAGACTGTGCAGGGGGTCAATGCCCCTAATACCTGTATTGTTCCAGGGTCAACTGTATACAGAAATCATCATTACTTCTGACTACCCAATTTCTTGTGGCAAAAGAAAGAAACTCTTCCAAACTGGTTACTTAATGATAAACCAAGGAACAGAAATGATTGATTAGCTAGAATTTTACTTTTTAAGCAGTAGCAGTAATAGCATCCTATCTGTCCATACTTAAACATTTTTTTTCTCCTGAGGGCCTTCTCTGATCATCCTTGTAAGACAAAATTTATTCACATCTGTCTTTAGGTGATGGAATTTACACATATGAAGAAAGGCTAAGGTATCCAGACATGAGCGATGCTGCTCTTATTTGACTAATTAGAAAGACCCATTCTAACCACCATGTCATTTAGTTGCAGACAAGTGGTTTTCCTTGGATTAATACAAATTAGTTTCTCTTTATTTCTTAACTAGCTGGATATACATTTTTCCCTCTAACAGAAAAACTCTATTCCATACAATTTAATAAGCACTAAAAGATTCAATGACATCTCACTCATCAGTGTTTTCAAAGAGTCTGCATATGGATGTGGATGTTTTGTCTTCTGTCATGTCATCATTAATGGAACTCAAAGACAGGCCTTTGGATGATGCTTCTTTATTTCTTCAGGTCTGCTTTACAGCGTACCTAGACTGATGGGGAAAAGATTCATCAAAGACGCCATGATTTCACATTTTTTTGCCCCGACTGTGTCCTTTCTCATCCGTTATCCTCCCAGACATCTAAGGCCCTGTGTGACTAGCTGTACTTCTCTCCTCATTATCTGCTATTCCACTCTTGTCCATTGCCAGCTCAGGCTGCCCTTTGTTCTTTGGTTCTTTGCCTTTCATTCTCAGAGCCAAATATCAATACTGCTCACAATGTTCCAAATGTTCAGAATCAAAAGTCACATTACCAATTCTTTCTGAATATGCTGTCCATTTTTAAAGTTTCTTTATTTATACTGACTTTTCACATGTAAGAAATATACACACATTTGTTTTCAGAGGCAGGTACACTTTGATCCTCCTAGAGATTGAAAAAAAAAATGCCTGTGGGTGCTGTAAGTTCATATTTTATGGCACATAAAGACTTGACTTTCACTTCATTCCATCCTCATTTTAATCATTCATATTTAATGTTACATATACTTGACTCTTTGACTTTTTTAATCTCATATGCTGAGTGGTGCACAAATTAGTCCCATATTCCACTATCCAGCAACTTTTTATTATTTATCGGCATTGACTGAGCTATCATTGTCATCTATTCATTAGTTTTTGAAAGATTTAAGCCTCTTCTCATGTATAATCTAGCTGTTATTTATCATATTCTGTCAGTAACTCCTCTTTCTCGTGGTATCTGCTTGCAGTAATAGATCATCTTCTGGTCTGAACTTCTCATGAATATAAGAACTGCTACTCTTTATCTACCAAAGTTAACCTCAACGGGACTCACTGCTTGGCTAACTCAAACTCTGTCATCCTACTAACTAAGCAATGACATCTTATCCACTACACAGTCGTGATAACTGTCTAGTTTCTATAATTTCCACTGAAGAGAGCTACCAGGTGCCTCTCCAGAAACATTCTAGGAGAGCAGAACCAGCCCTTTAGGGAAACGAGATTTTATCTCATTTGGAAAAATCCTCAGCCCATTAAAGTTTTTGTCAGGACAGGTGCTACCTAGCAACCCAACCCCATTTCATGTGTTTCAAGGTTTCAGAGAGAGAAGACTTGAAATAGTGGTTACATTGTGTGCCTTTCAGTGCTTCATTTTAAATCTCCTGGAAAGTCTGTCCTCTGGACTGAGAACTTACACACAGCAATAAGCATCATTCACCCTGACTTCTTAATAGCATCAGATGCAAAACAAATCTGGCTTGTGAATGGCAGGCTCAGCCCAGGACTGAACAGGAGCTACATAAAATCAGAGTATGCTCCATAGACACCAGCAATCGGTATGATGTTCTTGGATGAAGGGCGTAATACATTTCCAACAAGTGGCTTATTCCTATGCCATTTTATTATCTCTTGGCATATTTCCATATGAGTACCAAATTAGGCCTGGAGGAAGGAGATAAAGCAGAGGCAATGGATAAAGTAACCTCAGATTTAAAATGTCCACATATTCTTTAGTTTGAACCATGGCACACACAGAGAAGTTCCTATATTTGGCAAAAGAAGAAAATGTGAAAATAAGCAGAGGGGGAGGAGCAAATATCCATTTTAAGAAACAGCTAAGGCTCTGACTAGAACATAGATAGAATCCAGCCTAATTCTTTCCATATAGCCAGCCAGTGTTCAACAAACATTTGTTGCAATGGAGCCTTTTTTGAAAGCTGTATCGTTGTAGCCAGGGTTCAATTCAATGATAAGGAAAATAAGGCTCACAAGTGGATCCGCAGGGCAAGCTCATTGAGGAAGGAAACAAGCTTTGTATCACCTCAGTGCTATGTAAAAGGCAGATGATCAACAAATAGGTATTGAACAAATGGACAAGTGAACAAATGAATACTCGAATCCTTCAGTGACCTCAGTCTTCCGGCACTGCCTGCACTAGACGATCATGCTTAAAATGAAATGCTCCATTCCGATACTATTATAAAGTTTGAAATTTTCTATCATAAACTTAGATTTTATGCTTCAAGCTGAGAATGTTTTTTATGTGGATAATAGCACCTTCTCTGGCTTTTTCCTCCCTTACATAGACATTTTGGCCTGTATTTACCCTCTATGATGTAGCAGACACAGGTGTTTTACAAATTTCATGTTGTACTGCACTGCAGGACTTACAGCATGTTCTATCATGGAACCACGTTTTGGCCTTAATAAAACACAGCACCACACAGCATGACACTCACTATAATCTAATTAAATACAATGCCAAGGGAAATATGTCACTGTGATGGTGAAACACACATGCTATTTCCTTCTCTTCTCCATGAAAGGGGCAGCTAAGGCATAATTTAGGAAGAAGGTATTTAACACAGTGAGGTTCTGCAGCTTGCCAGCAAAACAAAAGAAAAAAAAAAGAGGATGTAAGGGAGAGGACATAGAGAGATATGAGGAGCAAGGGGAATCAGTAGTGTTTTAACTATTTTTTCCTACTTAAACCAAAATCTCAGAGAATTTCTGAACTTAAAGATTTGAAAGAAGCAGAAGCGTCTCTCAGCAATGAGTAAAAGGCAAAAGACCAAAAATAAAAATAAAAATAAATAAATAAATAAATAAATAAAAGACTTGTTCTTACCCACATTACTGGCCTACTTCTAAAAGAATTGATTTAAATAGTCCCCCGCAAAAGAGTGAAAATTTGTTTTGTTTCCACTTTAACAAAGAGTTAATGCAAGAACCATCACCGAGAGTCAGGATATCTGGGTTCTGGTCCTGGCTGCATTTTTAACGGACTGAAACCTAGGACATGTCAATTCGCATTTGAAGCCCTCAGTTATCTTATTTAACAGACGAGACATTGGTTTTAATTATCAATGCTAAGATTCCACCATTGATTTTACATAAGAATACCTACCATTTGCATTTCTGTCTTACCTACTCAATCTGAAATTTCTGTTAGGGTCAGTAAAAGCTATATCTTACAATGCAGGTATATGTAAGTGTAGGATAATAAACATAACATACAACAAGCACAAGTCCCCAGTTTCCTCTCACTCTGCAGCCTAGAATACTTGTACAGATGAAGGAATACAGTACTTGCAATGTTGATTTATTGATGGTCAAAGAGCAAGCTAGTGCTCTCCTTCTGGCAAACATCTCCAGTCTCTCTGAGGGGGTCTTGAAGTCCCTTTCTCAGCTTGTGGGGTAAAAACACGCATAAAAGAGAATGGCATCTTACTTCCATGAACCACCTTTAAAGAATCCTTCTCTCTGTCAGATACTAGAGGCAAGCTCAGGCCTAGTTTCAGCCACCTTTTAACATGCCATGTGAGGGTGGGTATAACATCTCTTTTTAAAATGGGGGCAATGGTCACCTACTGTCCTCAGCTTCGGGCTTCAGTTAAAAATCCCAAAACAACAGGACAAATCTCATTTAAAATCTGGTTAGAAACATCTAACATTTTAAACAGCCCAAAGATAGTTCTTTTTTTTTTTTTTCCACCAGATCCCCTCTTGTAAAAAAAAAAAAAAGAAAAGAAAACCTAGTCTTTCTTCCAATCTTTCTCAACTCATTATGATGACACTATCCAACCTACCAGCTGCTCGAACCAGAAGTCTAGAACACAGCCTGTTTTTCTTCTTCCCTACTTTCAACCCAGCAGCAAGTCATGTTGGCTCCATGTCCTCCATTGCCAACCTAGATCCAAGCCACCGTCATCACTGAGATTCCTGCAAGAGCCCAACTGGTCCCTCAGCTTTCACTCTTGCCCCACTACAGTCCATCTACCACCCAGTGGCCAGAGTGATCTTCTAAACATGTAAAGTACATTATGCCACACTCTGGTTAAAGCATCCCAATGGCTTTCTAAACTACTCAAAATAAAATCCAAGAAGGGCTCCACATTACCAGGCCCACTGGTTGCACTATGCCATCTATTCACTGTCTTCCAATCAAACATTCATTTCCACCTCTGGGTCTTTGTATCCACTCTTCCCTCTCCTGGGAACACTCTACATTTAGATCTTTGACATTTAGGTTACAATTGAAATGCCCCCTCCTCCACGAGTCCCTCCCTTAACATCCATCCCATCCATGGGATCCCAACTGTTCACTATCCCATGAATAGTTTTGTTCATAATCTGAAATGCTCTCATGCATTTATTTGCTTGAGCAAGGGCACCACTATATGCCTAAAGAGCAGGACCTGGCCATCGTTCTCACTCAATGGATTTTTTCTGAATGAATGAATTTTGTTCTTGGACTTAATGTGTGAAGCAGTTCTTCAATGAACCTATCTGTGGGTACAGTTAACAGGAATGAATCTTCAGAGAAAGTACCAAACTAATAAAAAGACTGTTGGCATCCTTTCTTGAGTCACTGTTTTAAATCAAAATTTTTACACGACATTTAAAGTGTTTAATTCCAAAAGGGCTTATTTCTGAATCAGTTCAAAGGTACTGGGGTGGAGGGGGGAGGGGGTTGAGATAATGACACATAAACCTTGACTTCATTCTTAAGATTTTATTAAATAAATGTGCCACCTAAACTAGAAGAGGGGAGCATTTTTCCAATTGCAAATCAGCAAAAACCTACAAAACTACATTAAAAGTAAATAAAATATCTAAGCAGTTTTTCATCTAAAACAGGACACTTTTGCGGGTGAAGAGGAGTGCTATTAATAAATATACAGTACTGAGACAACAGCATATACTCATGTTGTCACCCTAGTTAAGGGCCAGATAGGTAATTTCAAAAATGAGATTCAGTCGTTTATTTGGGCAAATTTTTTGTTTATTTTTTATGAAGACTGTGTTGGATTGTAGATTGTTTTGAAGAGAAACTAGAAGGAATGAAAGGAGAGTGTACTATGAAAGAAATAAATAGGAAACAATTATTTAAAAAAATACAGTACAATAAACACTACTACATAATTAAAACAAACATTTTAGGCATATATTTTGGTGAAAGACAGGAGCACGAGAAAAAGAGAAGAGTGACTAGACAAGGGAAAGACAAATAAACAAAGAGAACGGCAAATGAAAGAGAGTCACAGAGAAGCAGAGGAGCTGAAAAGAAGGGCAGGGTCACTAATAGACCCAAGAAGTTATCACAGGTTGGGTTTCTCACAAAGAAGATGGTGAGATGGGGACCGGCAACCTGTATGTTTACTAAAAAGAGCTCTTGGGATTAACACTTGTAGAAACATAGGAAAGGAGGCGGATTTGGGCAGAGAGAGAAGTTAAGCTTCAATGCAGGACCAACAAAGGCTTCTACCTACCCCTCAAGTAGTTCTGGAGCTGGGATGGCTTTTCTAAGTTGTCCTAAGTTGGAGCAAGGGAGCCAGGTCTTTATACTCAAGTGTTACTCAGCTACCGGACAGAGGTCAGTAACTGAGTAAACATGATTTTGAGGGAGGCAGTTTTCTTCAGCTGAGCTTATCTCCAGACAGAGCTAAAAGCTCCAACCAGAGCTGAAAACTCCAGACAGAGCTTCTGTCCCCACAGAAGCCTAGTGTCTAGATACGTCATTTTGGTTCTTCCTCTTTCTTTTTGTCTATATGTGTGAACTTCCACATATTTCTGTTCTTCCTTTCCATGCATATGAAGGAAGTATATGTATATACCAGTTTCTCAACATTTATCCTGACATATGCTTTTGGGTTAAAATATCCTTGAGGGCATAACTTCCACATTTTCCTTACTGTTTTATCTCAGTATCTGCTAAAATAAAACAGACTCACATGGTAGATGTTCAATAAATCACTTTCCAGAGTCAAAATGGGATTCAATCTGACCTCCAGGGCTTGCTGCAATCCGGAGCCAATTGTACATGACCACGTCCTTCCTTGTGTTAATCTCTGGTGAAAGAACTGCCCAAATTTTTCTTAAATTTGTTGATACATTTTTATTTTGCCTAAATCATCATTCCTTTCCTCATGGCTACCTCTACAATGCCGAAAGCAATCTTCTCTCTATCTTGAATCTTATCGATGAGAACATACATAATTTTAACATTGTCATCATTGTCATCACTAAACTTCCTCCAAAGTTCTGAATATCCACGCTTAATTTGTCTACTTATCTTTCACATTTCCAAAACATCAAATAAGTTTAAAGTAGTTTAAAAAAATGTCTACATGAGAATAATGTGAAAAGTTATCTGCCTGTATAATATTCTATCCTGTTCTTTCCCTAACAAACCTGCTACAACTGTATAGCAAGATCCATAGGGAAAAATCTGAGCCCATTTGCAAATTGTCGTATGAGGACTGCTCAACTGCAGAAGGAAACTGAGATTTTTAAGTATGTGGAGTAATTTTTATAAGTCGCCATTTTAAAACCCCTTTAAAATGCTTGAGATTTCATTTGCTAGGGGAAATCATCTTTAAACTGAAAACTGTCTAAAAAGAATTCTGTTTTAATTAAATATTATTTAATTCCTTTTACTTAACTTAAATTTACTGGATTTTTTAAATTTATAACTCAGTTTGCCAATTTTTTAAAAAATTTCAATAGCTTTTGGGGTACACGTAGTTTATGGTTACATCGATGAATTCTATAGTGGTGAATTCTGAACTTCTAGTGTACCCATTACCTGAGCAGTGTACACTGTACCCAATATGTAGTCTGTTGTCACTCACAGCCTCCCAACCTCGCCCAATCCTGAGTTCCCAAAGTCCTTTATATTACTCTATGTGTCTAAGACATTTCATTCTTTTTTATGGCTGAGTAGTATTCCATGGTCTATATATATCACATTTTCTTTATCCACTTGATGGCCAGTGGGCACTTAGGTTGCTTCCATATATTTGCAAATGTGAATTGTGCTGTTATAGACTTACATGTGCATGTATCTGTGTCTTTTTCATATACTGACTTATTTTCCTTTGGGTAGATACCCAATAGTGAGATTGCTGGATCAAATGGTAGATCTACTTTTAGTTCTTTAAGGAATCTACATACTGTTCTCCATAGAGGTTGTACTAATTTACATTCCCACCAGCAGTGTAAGTGTTCCCTTCTGCCACGTCCACACCAACATCTATTGTTTTTCCACTTTTTAATTCTAGTTTACCATTTTTTCTAAGGATTTTTAGGTATTTGTGATAATTAATTAGATTTTTCAGTATCCTGTTAGAAGTTTTAGCTTCTCCCTTGACTCTTCTCCACCAGCTGAGAAAAGTTACTGGATGCCTTAGCAGCTTTGACAAAATAGGCTGACACCTTCAGAAAAACTTAAATGGGGACAAGCAGAACTCAATAATAATATCCTATCTATTTCTAACCATAAGAAAAGTAAAACTCTATATTACTATGTAAACAAATTTAAAGTAAGTTTTCTATCATGGATTATACTCCCAATGAGGCAGCATAATACAACCAGACAGACTGAGTTCAATGTGCTGACTAGCAGTGTGACTTGGGACAAGTGTCTTTGCTGCTCTGAGCCTTGATTTCCTCACCTATAAAATGACAGTCTCTACAGCCACCATGAGGATTCAATGGACACGTAAGACAGTATCTTGTACAGAGTAAGCAACTCAGAAAATAGCAATTATTACTAACTTTTGTTTAGGGTAAATGCTTAAAATACATGAAATGTCAATTATGAACACACACAATGTAGTATATTTACATCCATGAATTGAACATCAAGTTTTGTTTAATCATGATGGATTCCAGATTCATAATTAGGCAAGCAAATGCAGTAATCCCCCTTTATCCAGCGTTTTACTTTCTAAGGTTTCAATTACCCATGTTCAACTGCAGTCCTAAAATAATAAATGGAAAATTCCAGATGTAAACAATTTGCATGCTTAAAATTGTGCTGTTCTGAGTAGCATAATAAAATCTCTCACCATCCTGTTCTGTCTTCCACCCCACCCTCCACCAGGCATGAATTATCCTTTGCCCAACCTATCCACACTGTGTATGCTACCTGCCCATTGGCCACTTAGTAGCCATGCCAGCTATCAGATTGAAAATACATAGTCCATACTGTATATACAGGATTTAGTAGTATACACAGTTCCAGGCATCCACTGGGGGTCTTGGACCATATTTCCTTCCAATAAGGGGGACCACTGTAATTAGGAAACACCTACTTCTTTTGTATATCATGTCTTGGGCTCACCTCAAAGTTAAGTACAAGCCAGCTAATTATTTTTGATGCTCTTTATTTTTTTCTTTTTAAAAGAATTAAGAAATTCATTTTCTTTTACTCTTAACAAATATCAAACTGAGGACAGGCCATACACAACTGGTTGTAATTAGAAATACACATAATCATTCCATGATAAATTACTTTATTAATATGTTCAGGTGAGTCTTTTCCATAGAGGAATATCCTCCACTAGCCATTTATCTTACATCTTTTTACTTTAGCATGCTACAAAGTACTAAAAATGCATACATTGCCCAGCAAATCCATGATGATAATATTTCTCTGGATACATGCTTTAAAACATCAGTAAATATTTTCTTTTTATTATTATTAATGAAGATATTTCTTTAATATCGACTTTGCTTTTTTTTTTTTTTTTTTAAGACAGAGTATCACTCTGTTTCCCAGGCTGGAGTACAGTGCAACGATCCAGCTCACTGCAACCTCCACCACCCAGGTTCAAGCGATTCTTCTGCCTCAGCCTCCCAAGTTGCTGGGATTACAGGCGCATGCCACCACACCCACCTAATTTTTGTATTTTCAGTAAAGATAAGGTTTCACCCTGTTGGCCAGGCTGGTCTTGAGCTCCTGACTTCAGGTGATCCACCCGCCTTGGCCTCCCAAAGTGATGGGATTACAGGCATGAGCCACTGTGCCCATCCCAACTTTACATTTTTGAGGCTTGTACAGGCTTATCGACACTAACAACAAGATTAAGAAAAGCGTTGAACATCTGACCAGTCACTCACCTCACATAAGAATTATCTGGCAATTTATTAAGTTAAATTATTACTGAAGGCTTGCTGCATAGCTAAAGAACATCAGCTAATTAGGTTCCATGAGAAATGGGAAAGTTTGGGAAAAGTCTGAACTAAACACCAAGCAACTGAGCATCTATTGATCTGGCTGTTTTTCTGTTTTTAATTAGAAACTGACTTCCACAGTCATTTTACATTAGTGACAGAGTAAAACAAGCGGGGAAGATTTGGAGTATTCAGACATTTACCTAAAAACCTGATGTAATATGCTGTTTCTGCAAATGCAATATTAAGTGGAGCACTGAAGTAATTATCTGGATAATTAAAAATCTCATGATATGCTATCAAGGGGAAAGGGTGGGAAGTACAGAATGGAGACTCAAATTACCCATTTAAAAATCATTACCTCTATTTTAACCACTATTAGTTTCCAAATGGAATGCCTCATTTAGATGACAAGAATCCCCAAAACAAAGAAAATATTCCAACGTGATTATGTGATTATGTAATTGAAAAACAATTACTCATATCTATAAAAAGAGAGGAACTATGTCTATAGAATCACAAGTGAAACTTTGTCCAAATTATTTATGTTTTCCCACAGTGGCAGCCTTGCCCAAATTCAAATGCAAACTCAAATAAGAAGCAATAAAACAAGATTTTCAATATGCTTGAAATTCTAGTAGACTGGCTTTCCCTCCCTTGCTCCCGCCAATGAGATCATAGCAGTTGTAAAAGATACACAAAAGTTAACTCCAAAAGACCACCAGAAATTGGCTTGAAAGGGGAAGTAAACTTGGAATCATTAATTCAGAGATCACTGACACCATCAAAGCATTTCATTTTAGCCATAATATAGAGATTTACTAAATCTTTTCCCCAACGTGAAAGCTGATAGAATATAAGCTAGAACTATTAATACAAGCCCAGACCTGACTTTCTACCTTCCTATTTAGTAGACTTTGGCAGCAGCCTGTCTTCTCAGGACAAGAGGATAATGCCAGGTCTGGTCAGGACCAATCTAACCCGTAGGCTATCACCTCACATGCATATAAATTATTCTCTTTGAGGGAGTCATACATCAAGCTTTCTTTTGACAATTTAACATGAAAAGCTGTGTCACACTGATTTGTCCCTGAGTTCACACTCTTTGAGCAGGTTGAATGAAGTAAAATAAACCCACCATCTGTTCCTGACACTTGTTTAATTTTGGAGGGAATCTAAACTTTGACTAACTCTGTAAAAGGAGCTGAGAAAACGTAAACAAAGCCTCTTAATTTAAAATTGACTAAACGCATGTTTTTCCTACTTTCAGACAATCTGCTGTCTTCCAGCTGTGCTTGCTCAATTCTGTATCATTCTGGGAGCCCTGGTGTCACAGCAGTGAATAGGCAGGGTTCAGTGGAGATGAGACTGTGCCAACCTGGCCTCCTCTGCAGCATACAAATAAGTGCCCTTATGAAAGATTAATAATGCAGAACACACCAAGGTAGACGGCTTGGCACAGCACTGAATGCACATGAACAGAAGCAGCCAGGACTCGCCAACCCAAATGTGTCTGCACAGTCTGACTGTCTACAAGTGTGCTTGGCCTCCTAATCGCCAGTCTCCTTTCCCATCACCCTCAAGGGCTTCATGAATAAAGATGAAGGACAAGCACTTTCTGCTTCCCTTTAGTACCTCAGCAGGTGCACACTCAATAAACTTTTTTATCTCTTTGGGTACAAATGACCTCAGAGATTCTGCAAACCCAAAACTGTCATCATTTTTTCTCTTTTCATCTGCAAAAATATGCCCAAGTTACTGAGGAAGAGGAGAAGGGAATGCATGGATGACAACAGTAAAAGAAACAAACTAATCTCAAATGCAGAATGTCCACACAGAAAATATCCACCCACTGTGACAAATATGCCTTACTCCTTAGCAATCCATCTGCTACACTTACCAAAGAAAAGCCACCAAATTCAAAAATGCTAAGAAGTGTTAGCATGTGATAGGGAGTCCCTAGTGTCTCCATGAAAGATGTACAAACATCTTTGGAGAGAGAAACGTGGATTGTATTAATTTGACGGTCATTTGAAAGGATGGCTGGCCCCAAACCCCAGGGCTCAATGCAACCTATGGAAGCTCTACAGGCAGCCATCAGAGAACACATCAAGAGAGAAAACTGACTTTACCAAGCTTTTTCACATGGGGATTTACAATCAGATTTCAACCTTCAACAGACCCACAATAGCATTACAATATAAAGCCACAAATGTGTGAGTGAGCCAGCCAGCAACTGAACATTTTTAAAGTCACAATGATCAAAAAGTGGATTTGTTTTTACATGTGGCAGCTTCTTTCACTCCACAGTCAGTAACACCTAACTGGCATTTGCTAAATTTATGGAATGAATGGGTGAATTAACAGTGATAAATTATGGATCTTGCCACTGACAGGGTTTTGCTTCCCAAAATGTTCACTGCCTCTCTCTTTCAAGCAGTTGGAATGGCTTCCTATGATGCATACACCAAAATTCATGGTAAACTATAAACGAGGGCAAAGCATGAAATTCAAGGGAAATACAAACTAAAGCAGAAAGATAAAGCAAGGCGAAGACAAAAATACAGATACATTGGATTCAGTCCATAAGGACCCATCGAGTTTCTTCCAAGTTTCCTGAGAGTCAAAAGAAAGAGAAAACTTTATTCAGCAACACATGCATGTGTGTTACCAGAGAGGATACAACATCGCAGTTCCACAGAAAAAACAAGTTCTAAGTTAGCACTGGTATTCAAAAAAATTTTACGTGTGGTTTTACAAAGGGGATGCCTTGTCCTGATGTTACACGAATATGTCTGGACTGCTCCTGCCTCCGACATTTGTAGCTACTGTTCTGTTGCCTGGAATGTTCTGTTCCCTGTAATTCACACAACTCACTCCCTCACTGCCTCAAGTCTTAGCTCAAACGTCCTTGTTTCAATGGGACCTTTCCCAACAATCCCACTTAAAATTGCTAAACTCCATTCTCATCCCTGCACTCCCGGCCCCTTTTTTCTGGTTTATTTTTCTGCGTAGCATCTACCATCATTTTAACATACCACATATTTATTTTGTTTATTGGCTTACCACCAGCTACAATGTAGGTTCCCCCAGACCAGAATTTTCCTCTGTTTTGTTCACTACTATATCCCAGGGCCTATACCAGTATCTGCAAGTTTATCGAATGAATGGATAAACGGACAATAGTTTAAGCAATATTATTATGACAAATGCAATCGTTTCCCATGGTGAAGTAATTCCAGTGGATAAGATAATGTGATCCTGTTATATGAACATCTAGTGATGTGGCTTGATCCTAAGTCAGATGTAAACCACCTAGAATGACTCTTAATCATATCTGGTCACAGATTCCTTTGAGACTTAGGAAAGAGATAAACCTTCTAATATAGTTGCTATGTTTGAATGTTTGCGTCTCCTCCAAAATTCATGTTGAAACTTAATCGCCAGTATGATAGTAATAAGATGTGAGGCCGTCCCAGACACTGAAACTGCCAGCACCTTGATCTTAGACTTCCAGCCTCTAGAACTGTGATAAATAAGTTTCCATTACATGTAAATTACCCAGTCACAGGTATTTTGTTATAGCAGAGCAGACTAAAACAGCAGTGCTATACAATAAAAATATAACGTGGGTTGTATATCATGGTAAATTTTCAAGAAGCCACATTTAAAAAGCTAAATTAATATTAATACTATATTGTATATACCTAAGTTATTTCAACATGTAATCAGTATAAAATATTATTAAGGAGATATTTTATTCCCTTTTTGTAGTGAATCTTTGACATCTGGTGTCTATTGCATTCACATTAGATACATTTCAAGTGCTCAATAGCATACATAGGCCAGGTGCAGTGGCTCATGCCTGTAATCCCAACACTATGGCAGGGTGAGGCAGGAGGATCACTTGAGACTGGGCAATTGAGGCTGCAGTGAGCTATGATAGCACCACTGCACTCCAGCCTGGGTGCCAGAGCAAGATCCTGTCGCTCTCCCTTTCTCTCTCTCTCTCTCTCTCTCCCTATACATACACACACACACACACACACACACACATATATACACATATGTGTGTATATGTAACACACATAGCTAATGGATACTATATTGGATAGCACAGCTCTAACCAGACAAATTTCACATATATCCACACACAGAAAATTTCAAATATAATTTTGGGGGGCTCAGGCTCTGTGAAACCCACCTATGGATTCCTAAGGAATTCTAGACTCTAGTTAAGAATCTTTAATGGGATTGAGAGAAAATATCCACTGGAAATCAGTTATTCCACAGGAGAAACTCATTCATTCCTTTACACATTCATTATTAATCCACGAACATGTACATTCTTATCCAGGTCCTTTACTTGGCCCTGAGACACATGGTAATACATTTAATCCTGATACTTCAAATGAGAATAGTCATTTCTGACTTTCCTGTCCCAGGAACCTAGAAAATAATTCAGTGAACTCAGACAAGACACCAAACTTTCCAAAGGAGTCTGTTTTTTCCCAACTCTCAATATAATTCTTCTTAGCCTCCTTGTAAAATGATGTGCCTGTAAGTCTATAATTGCTACATTACTTGTACTGTGCCTTTTGGGAGAGAAAAAAGCCTAAAGTTTTATAGCTCCCAGTCCCCAACCAGCTATATGCCATAAAATGAAATGGGTCTCTCCAGTGCATTGGACCAGACCTGGCCTTTCCAAAACAGCAAGGTGACCCATCCCTGGTCACCACCTGCACATTTGTTAAGACTCAGCTGAAATATTACTTTCTCTGTAATAAACCTTGGAACTCCTCAAAGTAGGACTGCCAGACAAAACACAGGACACTCAGAAAACTTACATTTCAAATTTTTAAAAAACAATTTTTATCTGATTTTTCTATGCAATACTTGGGACATACTTATATCAAAAAATTACTGTTAATCTAAAATTTAAATTTAACTTTATTTTTATTTGTTAAATCTGGTAACCCTACCACAAAGACAAATTTATTTTCCCCCCTCTTAAAGATATATGTAAATCTACAGTCCTTTAAGCAAAACCCTGAAGCCAGAAAGCTGCTCCCATCCTCATTACAACTAGATCAGCGAGGAATTTCTGTCTAGGTGGGGCTGGCTGTGAGGACACGCAGCATCATCAAAGAGGAGTGGTGAGAGAGGTCTACATCTAGTGGCGGTGGCAGTGAAAGTGACAGTGTTGGCAGTAGGCCATCTGGAAGGGCCAATGGTTCCACTGGCTAAAGTTGCAGTTGTCATCAGGACAAACCTACTCTTGGCTGAAGCTGTGTACCTGTGAGCACTGACCAAAGACAGCCCAAGCTAGCAACACATTCCTGGTCAATCCTGACACTGTATGTATGCAGCAAGGAGATACAAAATGACCCAGCAGAAAGTAAAAGCAAGGCAGATTTGAAAACAGCCTTAACTTTGATCGTGCTCTAATATGCACACATACACACACACACGCACACACACACTCACTCCAGCAGATGACAGAAGGCTTTTTTTCTTTAAAAATAGACATTTATTTTCTTACAGCTCTGGAGGCTAGAAGTCTGAGATGAAGGTGTCAGCAAGAGTGGTTTCTTCTGAGGCCTCTCTCCTTGGCTTGTACGTGTCTTCACGTGGTTGTTACTCAGTGTCTCGGGTCACAGTCTTAGTATAAATTCCGTTCTATCAGTGGCTAGCCACTAAGCTATGCATAGAGACACACACGACCCCTAGGAAGCCATGCTTAAAAATAAAAATGAGAACTTAAAAAAAATGAACAAAAACATCAGTGGCTACACACAGTGGGGGAGACAAGTTTTTCAAATCCCAGGCAATTATTAAACCAACAGCAACACAACTTTAGGGGACATGAGAGAGCAGAAAATCAGAATTTATAATTGTTACCACATATTACCTAAAATGTCCAGTTTTCAACAGAAAATTATGAGACATACAATGATATGGCCAAGTGCAACCTATACTGAGGGAAAAAAGTAATCAATAGAAACTGTCTCTGAATATCTCCAGATGTTGGATTTAGTGGACAAAGACAGCAAAGCAGCTATTATAAATATGTTAAATAAATGAAAGGAAGCATATTTAAGGAATTAAACTTTTTTGTGTTCACACACACTAAGGTCTATATATATATAAGAATTCTACAGGTCTTCTGACTTTCCATGCAGTTGGCAGTATCTGACTGACAGAGGTAAGTTTCCTGGGTATGCTATAATTTACCCAGGACAATTGCAGTAAGACCAGAGATTGGTTCCTTTGCTTCTGTTTTATTTTGTTTTGCTTTGCTTTTCCTTTTGCAGTGAGACCAGAAATTGGCTTCTTTGCTTGTTTTACGTATCTCATTGCATCTTATATCAGTACAGTATCAGTAAATACTAGTACAAATAGCAAACTTTTTATGTAGCACACCTGTTAGCTTCAGTGTGACTTGCCTTCCTTTCCAGCAGCAGCCTTGCAAATGGTTTTGGCAAAGGCACTCTGTGGGCAAATTACCAGTTTTTTCCATTTATTTGCTATGAGACTTTGAGCAAGTTTCCTAACCTCTCTGAATTTTCTCATGTATAACACAGGGTTTTTAAAAATCTCTACCTTGTGAAGTTCTCATATGTTCATTTAATAACTATCTTATGGGCACCTACTATGGTCCAGGCATTACGTAGGTGCTAGGGAAAGAGGGATGTACAGGACAAATAAGATACCTAGCTTTCATTCTATTGAAATGGGGGTGGGGTGGGGGGTACAGACAGTAGAGAAGGAAAGAGATAACTAATTCAGTAAGATATTTTTAGTGAGTGATGACTGTTATAAAGAAATTAAACTACCTATTGTTTAAAAATAAAACAATAAGTAGAAAATCTCAATAAAGAGACGTAATTTTTCAAGAACTAAATGAAAATTTAGCAGTTGAAAAGAATAACAACTGAAATAAAAAACTGACTAGAATAGCTCAATGGTATGTTAGTGACTGAAAATAAATCAATAGAAATTATCTAATCTGAAGAGCAGAGAAAAAAAGATTAAAGAAAAATGAATAGAGCTTTCAACACCTGTGGGACAATATCAAGTATATCAGCATACATTTAATGGGAATCTCAGGAAGAAAGGAGAGAAAGAGAAAGGGGCAGAAAAATATTTTTAGAAATTTTGTGGGAAATTTTTTTTTTAAGAAATGTATCTACACATCTGAGGATCTAAACCAATCTCAAGTAGGATAAATTTAGATGCCTAAACCTATCTCATCATACTCAAATCATTGAGAGCCAAAAAGAGAGAAAAATAATTCATTTAAAGAGAAAGACAAAAATAATTCATCGTGTACAAGGGACCATTAATATGAGCTGACTTCTCATCTGAAACAATGGGAGCCAAAAACAGGGGAATAGTCCATATGCTGAAGAAAAGAAAAAATTGTCAACTGAGGATTCTATACTCAGCAAAACTATCTCAAAAATGGAGGCAAGATAAAGACATTCCCAAGAAACAAACACAGAAAAGTTATTGCTAGAAACCTGCCTTACCAGACATTCTAAAGTTCTTCATCCTGATAGAAAATGACACAAAACAATAACTTAAATCCATAAGAAGAAATGAAGTGCATTGAATATGGTAAGTATATCAGTTAACATGAAAGATTATTAATATATTTTCCTCATTTCTTTGTTTAAATTCCTTGACAAAATATGTGATTTTTATTCTAAAAAGAATTATAACATTGTATGGTTCAATTCATAACATACAGAGATGTAATAAATGTAACAATAACAGTATGAAGTAATGGAAAAAAATGGAGCTATATTGAAGCAAGGTTTTGTTTTGTTTTTCCTTTTTTTTTTTTGAGACAGGATCTCATTCTGTCATTCAGGCTGGGGTACAGTGACACAAAGATGGCTCATTGCAGACTCAGCCTCCTGGGCTCCAGTGATCCTCCTGACTCAGCCTCCCGTGTAGCTGGGACCACAGGTGTGCACCACCACACCCAACTAATTTTTAAATTTTTTGTAGTGATGGGATATCACTTTGTTGCCCAGGTTGGTCTCAAATTGTGGGCTCAAGCAATCTTCCTGCCTCAGCCTTGTGAAGTGTCAAGATTAAAGCCATGAGCCACCATACCCAAGGTTTTTATTTTTTTTTTTTACTAAATATGCTAATTTTACTAAGTACTCTGTCATACGCTGGCAACCTCTTTAACATCTAGAGACTAAATGTCACAAAATTAGGACTCATTTGTCCATTATATACACTATATACAGAGCAAAACAAAATGCATGAAACATACAGAAAAATGGTGTCTGAAAATGTCCAATTATGAACACACTAGCATATTACTTTTGGCAATTTCTTCTCTACCACCTCCTCTGAACCATTGAACAAGTATAGACAGTACTATACTGCTCACAAAGGTGGCTTCACAATTCAGTTTCCAAAAGACAACATTTCCTATGAATTTTAGCAAAAATATATTTACAAAGTGGTATTTTACTGCCTCTACATTTAACATACATTGGGCACCTCTAAACATCTAGACAGACTAGATGTTTCAAGTAAGGAGTTAATTCGTCCACTCCACACAGCAGTCTTGAATAAACTGCAAACATGTAACAACAGTTATAATTTGAAAGTCTTCCAAATATGAACATTCTGGTCTAGAACCCTTCCTATCTTCATCAACCCAGTGAGCAAGAATGCTCACATTTTCAGAAGACAATCTTTCCTAGGACTTTTAAAACCAAATGTACAAAATATATTAGTTTACTAACTACTTTGGACATACACTGGCAATCTCTTTAACATCTACAAGCACTGGATTTGTAAATTAGGTTTCATTTGTCCTATATGTACACTATAGACACAGGTAAGTAAAACAAGTCAGGGACACCCACCCCGCCGATGATGCTGGGTTCCTGCGCCTTGGGAGGAGGCACTGCATGGGGCAATGTCACCAGGGTCTGCCCCATATCAGGGTGACTGCTGAGCCTGATGCTCCCAACGGTCAAGCCTAGGGTCCCCAATCCACTCCCAGAGGCACCACATGGAGTAGGGCTATGAGCCAAGTGAGGAGGAGCCCAGGACCACCACTGAGCACCAGGACCATGAAAAGAACTTGTGGCAATGTCACCCCTGCCGTGGATGCCAGCCCAGGGCCAGAAAGGACCTGGAGCCCCTGCCCCAGGCTGCAAGGAGGCATGGCCAGGGCTGCACACTCCATGAAGCCTACAGGAGCCAGGGACAAGCAGAAGCCCTGGCCCTTCAGAGTTGGCAGGGCAGGAGCTCCCTAGGTGCAGCTGCAGCCAACCTGACATGGCTGTGGACCCAGGCATCTCTGCACTCTCAGGGCCCAGCAAGCACCCCCTTCCCCCTGCAGGCTCAAGTGTGCCTGCTCCTGCTGCCTGGCTTCTCCTCATTGTTGGCACCCACTCCAATCTTAGAGCAAGGGCAGGGCCAAGCCCAGGCACTGTCGCAGCCTGGCTGGGGGTGCACACACTCAGGGCAGTACTGACATACAAGCCCGCTGCCACCTCAGTCCCCTCCAGACTTTGCGTGCCCAAAAGCATGGGAGGGAGGCCAAGGGGACACTGAGGACAGCCCAGCACTGGCCTGCAGGTGCCCCTTGGCATGAACAGCCTGGGCACCATGAACAGCAGCAGGAGGCAGACAGGCTCCTGGGCAGAATGGGGAGGGTCCCCAGTGAAACCCAACTTTCAAGCTGGAGAGGGCCTGAAGCGTGGGGGCTGGGCCACTGGTCCCACAGTCCAGCGGGGGAACTTGTGGTGCTGTTTTTTGGGCCCATCCATGGTCACCCATGAGCCAATCAGCACACACTTCCTCTCCTCTGTGGCCCATAAAAACCCCAGACTCAGTCAGACTCAAACAGGACAGAGAGACGATGGGGAGATGATGGGATGACCAGCTGCAAAGAGGAACCACCCTCTCTGCTGAGAGCTGGACACTCATCAGGATGACCTGCCTAGCAGAGAGGAGCTACCCTCTCTGCTGAGAGCTGAAGAGATGATGGGCTGACCAGCTGCAGAAAAGAGCTGCCCTTTCTGCTGAGAGCTGAAACTCTTTGGGACACCCTGGCTATGGAGAGGAGCTGCGTACTGCGGGTTTCCTCTGAGCTGTTCTATTGCTCAATAAAGCTCCTCTTCATCTTGCTCACCCTCCTCTTATCTGCACACCTCATTCTTCCTGGTCGCAGGACAAGAACTTGGGACCTCCTGAATGGTAAGGCTAAAAGAGCTATAACAAAAACAGAGCTGAAATATGCCCCTTGCTCACCACATTGTGGGTAAAGAGAAGGAGAAAAGAGCTGCGGCCCTTCAGGGAACCCAGACCTGGGAGTTCCCCAAGCCAGGGCTGTGACTCCCTCTTTGGGACCTGTGGTTCCTGGCATCTCCAATCTTCTGGGCACTACCACATTCCCCAGTGCCAGCCAGGGAAGCAGCTTGTAGTGCACCTGGTCCAGCCACAGCCTCTCAGAGAACCAGCACCCAGGCCAGCATCTGGAGCCGCCCACCCTGTGGCAGCAGCGGGTGTGCCTGTGTGACCCCACACTCACTCACACACCCCTCACCACTCCATGACTGACCTGCAGTCTCCCTTGGAGGCATGAGATCCAGGCTGGTAGCATGAGCTGAGCACAGCCTGCTAGGCCAAGTGGGCAGAACAAGCCCAGTGGGCCCAAGCAAAACTCAGGCAAAGACACAACTAGCCACAGAGTTTCCCAGCCAGAAAAGCGACACCCCAAAGATCTCATAACAACACATCTCATCCATTGAAACAGAGCAGTCACCTGGGACCCAGATCGGCACAGCTCTACGGCCTAAAGAGGTAACCAAACCTGCTTGTGTCCATAGACCTCCTTCCCAGGCCCTCCACACCCTAATGGCATTTGCCACATTTGGGTGGTCACCATGCTTCCCAGCCTGCCATTCCCACTGCCTTCAAAAAATGCTGCATCCTGGAAGCTCGATGGGGTTTCATGTAGGCCCAGCAGGGTTGAGCTGGGATACCCAGCAACGGCCAGTGGGGTCCAGGCTTAGAGAGGCCACCACCATTAGTCACCAAGGTGAGGTAGGGAATAGAGGTTCATCACTGCTTCAAGGCCTGGGCCTGGCCAATGGGTAGCCACAGCAAAGGTCCCGGGTGTCTGCAAGGCAGAGGGTGCAGCCTGTCCTGGGCACCCCCAGCTCACCTGCTACCCAGAGGGTAGCTGTGCTCCGCATCTCACCATGCTCTCTGCTGGACTGGAGCTCAAGGTTTTTATTTTTTACCAAAATTAAGTCAGTATTATTCTAAAGTTGATTGTGAAGAATTAGAAAGTATATTGTAATTCCTAGAGCAACCACTAAAATATATATATATATGTATATGACTACATATATGCATCCATGTTAAATAAATCTACCATGAGATCTAATTGACACACTAAATTACTGAACATAAAAGACAGCTGTAAACAGGAACAGAAAAACAAAAAATACATTAGACACAGAAAACAAAGAAAAATGTCAAATGTAAATCTGATCATATCAATAATTACACTAAAAAAGAATGTACTAAATTATTTAATTAAAAGGCAAAAATTGCCTGGCTGACTAAAAAAGCAAGAAGCAACTACAAGTTGAGCATGCCCTATGTGAAATGCTGGGGCCAGAAGCGTTTCGGATTTCTGATTTTTTCCAATTTGGGGATATTTGCACTATTTACCAGTTGAGCATCCCAAATGAAAAATTAGAAATAAAAAATACTCCAATGAGCATTTCCTTTAAGCATCACGTTTGCCCTCAAACAGTTTCAGATTTTAGAGCATTATGGATTTCAGATTTTCACATTTGGGGTGCTCAACCTGTATATACTATCTATAAGACAGATACCACACATTCAAAGACATATATAGGTTGATAACAAAAGGATAAGAAAAGATGAACCACTATTACAAACAGTATATATAAGATAGCTGAGTGGCTATATTATTATCAGACAAAATAGATTTTTAAGAAATATTATGGATAAAATGGTGAAAGCATATAACTTATAATAAATGTTTACACACCTAACAACAGAATCTCAATATATATGAAGCAAAATCTGAAAAACCAAAAGAAAAATGACAACAATAATAGTTAGAGATTGTCATATCCCATTCTCCATAGTTCAGAGAACAAATGAAAATTCATTAAGTATATAGAGACTTAGACAATACTATTTACAAACTTAGCCTAAGTGATATGTAGAATGTTCTACCCAATGACTGCATAATATACATTCTTTTCAAGCATATATGAGACATTCTTCAGGGTCTACCATATGCTAGATTATAAAATAAGTTTTAATAAATTTAACATGAATAAAAGCATAAAATATTTTCTGACTGTAATAGAATTAAATATGAAATTCCCAAATATTTGGAAATTAAACAACATACTCCTAAATAATCTATGGGTCAAAAAATAAATTACAAAAAGAATTAGAGAAGAATTTGAAGCAAGTGAAACTGCAGAAATTTATGGGCTGCAGTACTAAAACAATGCTTAGAGAGACCTTTATAGATTTAAAAGTCTTTATCAGAATAGAAAAAAAGGCCTTAAATCTGTAAACTTAGCTTTTCTATTAAGACACTAAAATAAAAATAACAAACCTAAAGCAAGCAAAAGAAAGTAAATATAAAGACTAGAGCAGATATCAACAAAATAGAAAGCAAATTATATAGAGAAAAAATCTATGAAACAAATAGTTCTTTGAATAAAACAACAAAAGTGACAAATCTTTAGACAGAATGACTAGTGAACTGAACAGTGTCCCCCAAAAAGCCATGTCTGTAACCTAATCCCTGAGGTCTGTGGATATTACCTGATACAGCAAAAGACTGAATATTACCATCTGAAGCAAATGATGTAATCAAGTTAATAACCTTGAAGGAAGGAGAGTCTCTTGAATTACACAGGTGGGCCCTAAATGCAATAACATGTATCCTTACAAGAGAGAATAAGTGGGAGCGTTAAGACAGAAGAAGAAGATAAGGCAATGTGACCATGAAGGCAGAGATAGGAGTGGTGGGGCCACAAGCCAAGGGATGCCTGGAGCCACTAGAAGCTGGAAGGCTAAGGAATGGTTTCTCTCTTAGAGCCTTCAGAGGGTTCATGGCTTTGCCAACACCTCAACTTTGGACTTGTGGCATCCAGAACTCTGACAGAATAAATTTCTGTTAATTTAATCCATCCACTTTGTGAGAATTAGTTTCAGGAACCACAGGAAACTAATACACTGACCAAGGGGGGTAAAAAAGAAAGATAAATTACCAGAACCAGAAATATTAAAAAGGAGCATTGCTACCAATCTTACTGAAACCCAGGCTTAAATCATGTTCATCATTATTGGATCAAGGAGATCTATTGCTACTCTAACAGGATCTGCTGGCTGAAAGAAAATCACATCTTCTCTGGAAGAATAACACATCCGCAACATTACCTATAAATTTTGATACACAAAGCCTGACATTAAACGGAAACTTAACAGGCATGGCAAGAAGAAAGACCAAATAAGAATAAAATGCTAAAATACAAAAGGAGCAGACCCAGCAGCAATCCAAATATTGGAGTTAGATATTGAAATAACTGTTTAATATGTTTGTGAAAATAGATTGGGATGTAGAGATATTACCAGTGTATTAGGCCATTCTTACATTACTGTAAAGAAATACCAAGACTGGGTAATTTATAAAGAGAAGAGGATAATTGGCTCACAGTTTTGTAGACTATCAGGAAGAAAGGCACCAGCATCTGCTTGGCTTCTGGTGAGGGTCTCAGGAAGCTCACAGTCATAGCGCATCATGAAGGGGGCGCAAACGTCTCACATGGTGGAAGCAGGGGCAAGAGAGAGAGGGGGAGAGGGATGTGCCACACACTTTTAAACAACGAGATTCTGCAATAACTCACTCACTATCGAGAGGACAGCACCAAGGCATGAGGGATCCACTCCCAATACCCAAGCACTTCCCACCAGGTCCCACCTCCAACAATGGGGATTACATATCAACATGAGATTTAGGGGGACAAATATTTAAGCCATGTCAACTATTGAACTGGAATCTATTCTAAAAATCATCCATAATTTATAAACCTTCCACAAAGAAAAAGCCCAGAGACTTTCCCAGTGAATTCTTCCACATAATTAAGGAAGAAATAATGCCAATATTACACAGGCTTTTCTAGAGAATATTAAAAAAAAGAACACTTCCCAATTCCTTTTACGAGACTAACATAACATTGACAGCAAAACTTGACAAGACATTAAAAGAAAAAAGACAAGCCTATCTCTTTTATGGATATAGATGCAAATACTCTAAATAAATGGAATTTAGCAATATATGGAAAAGGTAGTTCATACAATCAAACTGAGTTCATTCTAGGAATTTAAGGTTGGTTTAACGTTTGAAAATTAATGTAACTTACTACATTCACAGAATAAAGAAAAAAACTCATATTTTCATTCCAACAGATACAGAAAAATATCTGATAAGATTCAACATCCATTTGTGATTTTTTAGATGTCAGCAAAATTAGAAAGAAATTTCCTTAATTTAATGAAGTGTATATTTTTAAAACGTATGACAAACACTATATTTAACAACAAAATATTAAAAGCTTTACCCCTGAGATCTGGAATATAACAAGAATGCCAGCCATCACCACTTTAATTCAACCTTGAGCTAACCAATGAACAAAACAAGAAAAAGAAATAAATGGTATAAGAAATGGAAAGGAAAAAATGAAATTGTCAGTATTCACAGATGACATGTAGTTATCTAGAAGAATACATATATGACTTATTAGAATTAATAAGTGAATTTAACAAAGTTGCTGATACAAAGTCCAAAAAAAAGTATTTTTATGTACAGTCACCACACCCCCCTTCCTTCCTGCTTTATCCATAGAGAATACATTCCAAGCCCCACAGTAGATGCCTGAAACATGGATAGTATTGAACCCTATATGTGGTATGTTTTCTCCTATACCTACATACCTATGATAAACTTAACCTTTTCACTTAAAGGAGGTACTTTATGGCTTCTCTTTGGTATATCTGAATTACCAGCATTACTACTCTTACACTTTGGGACCATTATTAAATAAAATAAGGGTTACTCGAACATATCAACTGTTGTGATACTGCAACAGTCAATCTGATAAGCAAGACAGCCACTAAGTGATTAAATGGTCAGGTAGCAAGACAGTGTAGACATGCCGGACAAGAGGATGAGTCACATCCCAGGGCGGACAGAGCAGGTTGGCACAGAATTTCATCACTCAGAATGACACAGTTTAAAAGTTATAAATTGTTTACTTCTGGAATTTTCCATTTAATATTTTTGGACCACAGTTGACTACAGGTAACTGAAACCCCAGAAATCAAAAACACAGGTAAGAAAAGATTACTGTACCTACCAGCCAAAAAGAATTTGAAAGTAAAACTTTTTAACATGATATAATTTTTAAACAATATTTTTATTTAAAAAATTAATACCATGAAATTAGTCTAATGAAAGATGTGAAAAATTCAATACGGAAAGCAAGAAAACATTACTGAGAGAAAATAAAAACTTAGATGGGAAAGGAAATTTTATGATTAAGTAATGGAAGACTCAACATTGCAAAGGCATCATTTCTCCTTTATATTGATCTATAGATTCCATGCAATCACAATCAAAAACCTTTGCTGAAATTTTTCAGTGAAAAATGACAAGATGATTCAAATGGGTTCTGAGTAAATGAGACTTTTTTTTTTTTTTTTTTTTTGAGACAGGGTCTCACTCTGTGGCCCAGGCTGAAGTGCAGTGGCACAATCTTGGCTCACTATAGCCTTGACATCCTGGGCTCAAGAGACCTTCCCACCTCAGCCTCCAGAGTAGTTGGGACTACAGGCACACGTCACCACTCTTCTAATTTTTGTATTTTTAGTGGAGACAGGGTTTCACCATGTTGCCCAGGCTGGTCTCAACTCCTGGACCCAAGCGATCCACTCACCTCGGCATCCCAAAGCGCTGGGATTACAGGCATGAGCCACTGCACCTGGCCGATATCCCTATTTTTAAAAATGAATCTCAATCCCCCACTACATGTCAGCACACACACATCACTTCCACAAAGACTGGATTCAAATGTGGAAGATAAAACAGCAAAGCTCCTAGATGATAACATAAGAACATACCTTTACAACCTTTCTTACACAGAACATAAAAAAAAATTAAACACAAAGGAAAAGATCATAAATTGGAATATATTATTCTCTTTATCAAAAGACAGCCTTTGTTCATCAAAAGACAATTTTAAGAGAGTGAAAAATAGGAGACTTTTGCAACACAGATATCCAACAAAGGACTTATATTCTGATCATATTAAAAAACACTGGAAATCAACTTAAAAACCCAGCAACCAGTCTTAATTAATGGGCAAGATACTTATAAAAGAGGATATCCAAATAACTAATGAACGTATAAAATCGTATACAATATTATTAGTAATCACAAATATCTACTTCAAAACCACAATGCAATGTCATTATACACCACCGAATTGGCTATTTTTTGTTACAAAATAGACTATAACAAGTGTGGGTGAGGATGTAAATAATGGAAATTGTCCGTTGCTGCTGGTACGGGTGCAAATGGATGAAACCACTTTAGAAAACAGCTTATCATTATCTACTAAATCTGAAAATACACATACCCTTTAACCCGGCACTCCCACTTCAAGTTACATAGCTAACTTGTTTATGAGCACCAAAGACACGTGCAAGAATACAGTACATAATTTGAAATAGCCAGAAACTGAAAACAGCACAAATGTTCATTATCAATAAACAGGATACATAACTTAGGCATATTCAGAATGAATTTGTTCTTGATTTTGTACTTGTGAACTACAGCTATTCCCACAAGTATCTAACATAATGTTGAGAGAAAGAATCCAGACCCAAAAGGGCACTGGCTGTACGATTCCATTGCTACAAATCTTATACAAAGATAGAATAGGTTACATTTTGGGAAGGGGTCCTGACAGGAGACAGCAAGAGGAAAGCCTGTGGGGTGGTGGTAATGTTTTTTCACCTAAGTGATGGTTACATGGGTGTGTTTATTTAGTAAAAATTCAAAAGGGTTATATAAATATAATACACGGCCTCTGTATCCATAGGTTCTGCATCTGTGGATTCAACCAACTGCAGAATTAGCCATTGTCTTTCCAGTGTTGGAAATGAATTTACACTGATTCATCTCTCTTTACTCATCTTCCACCCCTACCCCACCCACCAATAATCATGGCCATTTATTTTACTATGATCAGGCAAAGATGGGCTGCAGTCTTTGTCTCTGAAGAGGATAAAGGTGACTGGCTCCTGTGGTGCTTTAGGACCAGCTTTCCTGACTTCTGGTCTTACTCTACTTTGGAAAGGCAGTCTGGACAGGAGACACAGCCATGGAAGTCACCAGCACATGGATGGTAGTGAAGACTGGTTCTAGAAGAGCTCACGCTGAGCATGCAAGTGTGGGGTGAGGAGACGGCTGAGGCTAGAACACTGGATGGAAAATGCCAGTATTTAAAGAGTAAACAACTAGAGATGCCATAATACAGAAATCAGGAGATGACCATTCTAATGAGTCTGCACATCTGCTCCAGGAAAAGTCTGACTCTATGACTATGAGCCCAAGGAGCAAAAAGGAGTGGTGGAAGCAGGTCCAGGTCTGAATCTCAGCCATCCAGCAACAGGTGCTGAGAGAAGGAGAAGCAAGCACAGTGACTTTGTTCCTGGAACCAGTTCCAAAAACAAAATGACATTGTCCTCTCCCTCTTCTGCAGCACAAAAGCAAACTGTCCCTGAGCAGATGCTTCCCACGGGTCTCCCTTCAGTGGCCCTGGGGCAGAGAATGGCTCCACCCAAATATGGGCAGCTCTCAGTGCAATCATAGGACGGCGCAATAGTTCCAACTCTAATGGGCTAGTGGCTTATTAGGACTAAATTAGTCCACAGCTACTAATATTCATTTGTCATAAACAGTAAATGCAAGATTCGATACACTCACGGGAAACACAGACCCAGAAAGATCTTCCCAGGGGGAGGCGGGGAGGTGGGAAGATGGCTCTGCTCTGCCTTGCCATTCAGGCACCTCTATTTCTACTTTGGGCCTTTCTCTTCACCCTGGTTTAACCTTAGAAAATTCATAACCATGTGAAAAAGAGTAAATAAAATAAAATGAACACAGCACCTGTATTTTATTTTATTTTAATATTATTTTTTTTTTGAGACGGAGTCTTGCTCTGTCACCCAGGCTGGAGTGCAGTGGCACGATCTCGGCTCACTGCAAGCTCCGCCTCCCGGGTTCACACCATTCTCCTGCCTCAGCCTCCAGAGTAGCTGGGACTATAGGCGCCTGCCACCATGCCTGGCTAATTTTTTTGTATTTTTAATAGAGACGGGGTTTCACCATGTCAGCCAGGATGGTCTCGATCTCCTGACCTCATGATCCACCCCCTTGGCCTCCCAAAGTGTTGAGATTACAGGCGTGAGCCACCGCGCCCAGCCTTTTAACCTCAATGTTTATTCTCAGGTTTATAAACTTACTCTACTGAACATCTATTGGAGCAAATGACTTGCCCTCCAAAAATACACCACCAGACACTCCTACTGGAATCATGTCCCTTAAACACCCCTTTCATCCTGACGTTGGCTCCTTGTTCTCTCCAATGTTAATTGTGAACTCTCTATTGCCTCCAACATCTAGCCTCTCCTTATCTGCTCACCTGTTCTCACTGCTCCCACCAGAGATGTCTCCTTAGAGGCGACCTCTCTCTCTATGCCTGTGTCCCCCACCCTCACCAACCATTGCTTCATCTTCAACTCGAGCCTCATCCCCTCTTTTCCATTCAAACGCCTCCACATAATTGAAGCTGTCACTAACCCACCTGACACTCCCTGCCTTGAGATCTTGTAGCATCACACCTGCACCACATAATTTGCACTTCATTATATTCGATGGGGAACGTGGGGAATCTTTTAAAATATGGCCAATTGTGGGCCCAGAGTATGTCCAGGGAAACCAGCAGGCCATCTCCTAAAAAACCTTAGAGGGTGATATTCATTAGCTTAAAAAATATTTTTAAAATGGTTCAGAATTTCTCTCCTGGACTTGCAGGCTCAGACACCAAATGTGCCATCATACCATGAGCAGACTATTTCTTAGGAAAGACTTACCTTACCCAGGCCCATAAGATCCTCTGGTCATTTGTCATAAACAGTAAATGCAAGAGGCGATGCACCTACTGGATACACAGACTCAGTGAGATATTCCCAGAGGGAGGTGGGAAAGTGACTCTTCCCTGCCTTGGCCTTCAGGCACCTCTATTTCTATGCCAGGCCTTTCTCTTCACCCTGATTTAACCTCAGAAAATTCATAACCATGTGAAAAGGAGAAAATAAAATAAAGATAGTGCCAGTACAGAAGAGTGGTTATGAGTTTAGACACCAAGGCCAGACTGCCTGGATTGAGACTGACTTTACTACTTGCTGGCTCTGCAAACTTGGGCCAAGTACAGAGCCTTTCTGGGCTATATTTCCTTGTTTCTTAAATAGAGATATTAACAGATAGTAACATCCTCAAAGATTGTGGTGATGATTAAATGAGTGATAACTGTTTTAAGGATTAAATGTGTGAAGTGCTTGGAACAAAGGCTTGCACCTAGTAAGCACTCAGTAGAGGTTAGCTATTATTTTTAATTAAGTCAGAGGAGTAGTTTATTGATTTATGATTTCAAATAGAAGTGTTGCAAAGAAGTTAAAAACTCTAGCCAGCCTAGCCTCTGCTTAGTAAACATGGATGAAGACCAAGAACTTCTTTATGGGATTCAAATAATGAGAAGCAATAGAGCATGATGCTTTTAATCCTGGCTCCAGTACTTAACTGTGTAAACGTGGGTGGCCTATTTATTTCTCCAAGCCTCAGTTTCTTCATCTGTAAAACAGAGATGGTGATAGGATCTTCATCACAGGGTTATTATTAAGATTCATGGAGAAAGTCCACATAGGGCTTTGCACTGCGCCCAGCACATAGAAACCATTCAATATATAATAGCTCTTGTTGTTAATATTTAGCCCCAGACCAGTGTTTATTTCACTATACTCAGCCGCCTCTTGAAACAATCAATCCCTCCTTCTCTCTTTTCCATGTTTTATTTTCTTCAACACACAGGTCTCATCTTTTGACACTTTGATCCGTATGCACATTCATAAAGGACTTTCAAAGAGCCTAGATTACCACAGAGAAGACCTGCCCATCTGTAGTGTAAGGACAGGTGTCCAGTGGGAAGACCCACGCTTTAGTGTGATCCTGACATATGATTTGTATTACATTGGGCTGGATATTTAACATTAGATTCATTTTTCCTCATCCTGAGAGATCAACAGTCAATCAATATGAAAGTGATTTTAAAAGTTTAACGTCCTATACAACGTCAAACTATTTTATACCATTACTTGAAAAAGAACACACAGTGATGGGAAACATACTGGACCCCAAAATACAAGAACTTAGATTCCACATCTGCAAACTAGAGATACTAATACTGTTTTTATGGCACTAGCTGAGGTGAAATGAGGGATGTAAAGCTCTGAGAAAAGACAGATTCTGTAGAAATGGCAAACAGAATGTAATCCTAGTGTGGGAGGGATATTGAGGCACCTCGCTTCTGGCGATCCAGAATTTAGGTGAGCAATGAAGCACAAAATGAACCCAGAATTTGCTGCTCAGATATTTCCTTGTCTTCCTCCGATCTATTACAATGGCCAGCTCCCCAACTAAGAACCGAGGACTGAAACCCGAGTTTGTCAGGAATCCGATTCTTATTTCTCATTTATCTGTACTTACATTCATTAGAGACTCAGGACTGGGTTTTCTTCCGCGCCTGGAAAATATTGTATCCGCCAGTCATCCGCAAGTATGAACACTGAACTTCAAAGCCAACAACTGAGTCCGAAAATAGATTCTTCCTCCAAAGGGCACTAATAGAATATTTGCCCCAAAGTTTTGAGATCCAGAAAGCCTGGAACATCCTTGTGGAGTCGTAACTAAGCAGGCATACTACAAAAGGCCTCACAGCTCCAACATCTATGCATATTATGGGATAGAGCTCCCAATGACCTAAGAATAGTCATGTTGGCTGACAACCAACATCCTCCTACTTGTCTTCTGGGTATGATGGGTGTTAAAATGCAAAATGCTCCAAAATAACTATATGTCAAAGTTCTCAGTCATTTGCAGCTTACTGTTAATAAGCATCAGATCTTTTTGTGAAGAAGTGTTACCTTTTCAAGGGGGAAAACTCTACACTAAATCAAAAAGCAGTGGACACTAGCCACTTTACAATTTTCCTTTGGTCAGGCCTCAAATTGCTGCTACTGGTTCAATTAATTCCAAAGGACCACTTCATATTATGGGACCACTTCACTTAGGAGAGAGCCTTCCCTTTTTATCTTTAAGAGAAGTAACCCTGCAGTTTTGAATTTGACCATCTGAACAGGAAGAATGGAATGCGTCAGTTTATCTGAAAATTATACTTGGTCAGAAAAATATCTTAAGAAAAATTGTAATGTTTCATCATAGTAAAAGATAAATTGTAATCCCACAGAATACTGAGTAGATAAAAGAAAATTAGAAGAACCTAGAAATGTCCATTTATTTCCTTACTTGAATTGAGGCAGATGAATTATTTTCTACAACCAAAAACGTACAGGTCCACAAAGAGGTTCTTGCCGGGTACGATGGCTCATGCCTGTAATGTCAGCACTTTGGCAGGCCAGGTGGGTGGATTGCCTAAGCTCAGGAGTTCGAGACCAGCCTGGGCAACATGGCGAAACCCCATCTCTACTAAAAATACAAAAATTAGCTCAGCGTGGGTGGCATGCGCCTGTAGTCCCAGCTACTGGGACGCTGACAGATGAGAATCGATTGAAACTTGGGAGGCGGAGGTTACAGTGAGCCGAGATTGCGCAACTGCACTTCAGCCTGGGCAATAACGCGAGACTCTGCGTACAGGTCCACAAAGAGGTTCTCTGAGTGAGGAAAAACAAAAAAAGCAGCTCTTTAAAGAGCTGGATTTTATCAAAAGTAAGGGAAACTAGAAAGTATCTGTGTCCAGATATCACATTCAAAACTGCAATGTCATTCCTCGAAGAGATAAAATGGAAGGTTGTCTCCTAAGTGAAATGGTTCCTCAGCTTGATTTTGGAACGATCCTTGACATGGGAGTAGCAGCGAACTTCATTGAGCATAGCTAGCTCAGGCCTGGCCATAGCATTGGAAAATGCCGCAGAAGGGCCCCAGAGATGAGGGCTGTAGTTTTGCCTGCATAACAGGGGAAATGAGGGCCTTGAGAACTCATATCTTGAGAGGCGACTTCTTGAGAAAACAAATATGACAAAAGGCTGTTAGCAGCTTTAAGAGGTACAAAGGGTTCCCAAGTCTGTAGCGAGCTCAGTAAGGGGCCTCAGTGGCTATTGCCAAAATCAAAAGAGTCATCTGAAATTATGCATGGGAAAGAGGACAACTGAGGTGTTTTGATTGGGCACTCCCATTCCTAGCAGGAAGCACAGCAAGTCTTCCTTCCTCATTGTGGCAGACTGAAGCTTCAGAATGTGTGTTAGCACTCTGCAATATAAGGAAGAGGGCAAGTTGAGCTCCACTGCAGGACAACTGGCCAAACAGCTATCCATTGGTGGCCATTAAAATAAAATAAAGCGTCTCAGTTTGCAGAATCACATTTTATGTGGATTTTTCATTTTCTAGTTTGTAATTTGGTTCCCTGAATGGTATTCTATATTTGGCACCTGGTGTCTTGGGTGGAAGTTCCTGAGTCTAACCAGAATCACAGGAGGAAGGAAATGTGAGGTTGTGGAGGCTGGGGAAAAAGGTGCAAGAACCACTAAATCATCATCCCTAGGGTGGGACTTGGAAAGGAGTACATATGTCCCCAAAAGATTTATACCACTATACTTATGCAGCTCCATTCCTCACAGCCCCAAACTGAAAACAAATCAACTTTTCAAACAACAGAAGAATAGGTAAACAAACTGGGAATCAAATAAAATATAATTCGCGGCAATAAAATAAACAAATCACTGAGACTTGCAAAAATATGGATGAATTTTGAAAGCATCATACGGAACATAAGTGCAAACTGAATGATCCCATTCTTACAAAGTTCAAGTAAAGGCAAAATTAATCTATGGTGATAGAAATCAAAGAGAGGTAACTTTTGAATACAAAGCGGTTTTGACTACAGAGAGACAGGAGAGAGCTTTCTGGAGTGATAATTATATAAATATTTATGTATGCAAAAATTCATCAAACTATGTTTCAGATTAGAGCACTTTCCTGTGTATAAATTACTTTGTTTTAAATTCACTTTTTAAAAGAAATATTATTTAATAAGAAAGAACAATCTGTACTTTAAAGGTTTGGTAACTCCTTTCCACTACACTAAATATTTTACCTTAAAAAAAAGTTGACAACCCACACACACATGCACACTCATTCCCCACCCTCCTACTTGACATAATGTTGAAACTGAATTAGTCTTGAATAACTTACACTTTCATAAAAGAAGCTCTTCATTCTGAAATCTATGCAATTCACTAAACTGTACTGTTCACAATGCTTCATCATTTAAATTCTCAACAGGTATTCATTATTTCTTACCAGGTCTTGTAATAAAAACAAGTGTCAGTATGCAACCAAATGCAAACCAGCTCCACCCAGGAAAATCATAACCTTGCTTTTAACTCTACTGTAAATTTGTATACATGTCATGTTTTCAATTACTTTTAAGTTTTAAGAGTTACTTACACAAATGTTTTCATCTATGGCTTTTCTCACTGTAATTCGTTGAGTCCCCTTGAATTACTGCTCAAGTGTTTTTTAGCTTTTATTGTTTAAAAAAATTGGATAACCTCAAACTGCAAGTTGATTGTGCAACCAATCAGTACAATGGTTTCATTTTACAGACAGTATGACACTGCTGGTGTTTCTGGGGCTTCATGGCTTCTGCCCATCCCATTGACTGCTGCTCTGTGTTCCAATTAGCCTCACCTCCTGTATTTTCACTTCTCTCCTCCCACTCTAGCCATCAAGCACAACAAGGAAAGTTCATCTGACTCCCAAGAGCTTTCACGTGTTCCTCAAGGAGCTGCTTTGTGGATCAAATCTTTCCATTCCGTTCCTCTTTCTTTGCTATTCTCTCCCACCAATGCTGTTTGATTAGAATTTTGCAGCTTTAAAAAGAATAAGGTGGCAATTACATCGTTTCCAATAAATATTTTCTCCCACATCTTGTTACCTGAGGAGCAGGTCAGCTGAAAATATGCATTTTCCATTTGTAAGGGGTCAGTTCTGCATGTGCTGTAATTTAATTTAGTCTGGTTTGCAACACACACCTGCCGGTTCCAAATGAACCCCCAAACAGACTGACAAGTGCTTTTATGAAATAAACAGGAAAGAACATAACCTAGCAAACCTTCCAGAGCCCAGTAGTCTCCAAATATATGACTTATTTCAGTGACAAATGTAGCCAAATATTAAATAAGGAATTGAAACTTTTTTTTATATTATACTTTAAGTTTTAGGGTACATGTGCACAATGTGCAGGTTTGTTACATATGTATACATGTGCCATGCTGGTGTGCTGCACCCATTAACTCGTCATTTAGCATTAGGTATATCTCCTAATGCTGTCCCTCCCCCCTCCCCCCACCCCACAACAGTCCCCGATAGTATGATATTCCCTTCCTGTGTCCATGTGTTCTCATTGCGTGTTAAGAGAAAGCACTCTTATTTATTACAGCTCATCTCCACAGATCAGAACTCATATAATCTCCAGGTCTTAGGTTCTGAGACTCCCAGACTCACAAACCTATAACTTAAACACAGCTGGAGCTTGCTCGCTATTCTGGTTTTATATTCCTAGATCTCCTTAATTCTCTTGACTCTAAGAGAACCGCTTACTCACCACATCTGTTGAGGGAGAACCAAATGCTTTGTGCCTTTCCTACCAGCCCAAAGTACCTGCATAGTAGAGTTTCAGACATGGCTTTCAGAAGCAAAACGTATAGTGTACTGGAGACACATCTAACGCTTCCATAATTTTTAAATACAGGCAGTAAGTGTCGAAGAAGAGTGAGAAAAAAAAATGTTTGTGAAATTGCCAGCCTATAACTTCTCAACAAATTTGCCACTCACCTAAAACCCTACTTTGGTCTAATTGCCAGCTACTTGAACTGATGGCTCCTTTGCTTATCAAAATAGCACCTGTCAATCCTGGCAAAATGAAGGAATTGTATCTGTGTGTCCTCTTCCAATGCTACAACTAATTTATTAGGGTCCTAAGTTCTTTTTGATGGATTAACAGTCCTTGGTGAGCACAAACAAGCCATTAGATTGACAGCAAAATTTTCTCCACACTATAATGATACCTAATGTGTTGACTGCTACCACACCATTAATCAATTAGGAAACCTTAAAGAATAGAAAATTCTGAACTCATTTTTAATTTGTTTTTTCCTCTTTTCACATTGAGATCACTACACACAATTAAATGCATAGGCTTTGGTGATGAACTTTAACAAAGTGTATATTCCATGTAACCATAATGCATAGGTCAAGACAGAACAAAACATTTTCCATCAGCACTAATGTTCCCATGTGTCCCTTCCAGTCAACTCACCACCACCACCCAGAGGGCAATCCATTGTTTCAATCCTAGTACCATAGAGTAGGTTTGCCGTTCCAAAGCTTCATGTATAATGGAATCATACAGTTTGCATCTTTATACTGACTTCTTTCGCTTGACATAATGTTTTCAAGATTTCATCCTATGCTGTGTTTATCCATATTTTATTTGTTTCTTATATGGATATACGACAGTTTGTCTGTTTCTTTTCTTATTTTAAAATTAAAAGAATGCTTTATGAGTTGCGTGTCATGCTTGCACAGCAGCCACGCTAATCTCTGTATTGCTCCAATGTTAGCACCTGTGCCGCTGAAGCCAGCACTACCATAGTTTGTTTTCCACCTCCTTGGAGTGACTTTTGGGTATTTTTTTTCCAGTTTGAGGCTATGAGAACTACAAGTCTTCAGGTGAACATATGCTTCATTTCTCATAGGTAAATCCCTAGGATTGGAGTTGCTGAGTCAAGGGTAGTCCTTAAGGCTTTAACTTTATAAGAATTGCCTGGCCAGGCATGATGGCTCATGTTGTAACCCCAACACTTTGGGAGGCTGAGTAGGACTGATCATTTGAGCCAGGAGTTTTCGAGACCAGCCAGGAAACATGGGCACAACCCTGTCTCATACAAAAAAAAATTACAAAAATTAGCCAGGTGTGGTGTCACAGGCCTGTAGTCCCAGCTTACTCAGGAGGCTGAGGTGGATGATTACTTGAGCCAGGAGCATGAGGTTGCAGTGAGCTAAGATTGGTACCACTAAACTCCCAGCCTGGGTGACAGAGCTAGACCTTGTCTTTAAAAAAAAGAATTGCTTGAACTTTTTTTAACATGAACACTTCCATCTCCACTGATGCCCACATGCCAGCTCAGCCACAGGCCCATCTTTTTTTTTTTTCTTTTTTTTTTGAGGCGGAGTCTCACTCTGTTACCACCTGCTGGAGTACCGATCCTCAGTCATTGCAACCTTCTGCCTCCCGGTTTCAAGTGATTCTCCTGCCTCAGCCTCTTGAGTAGCTGGGATTACAGGTGAGAGCCACCACGCCCGGCTAATTTTTGTATTTTTAGTAGCGTAGGGGTTTCACCATGTTGGCCAGGCTGGTCTCGAACCTGACCTTGTGATCCGCCCGCCTCAGCCTCCCAAAGTGCTGGGATTACAGGCTTGAGCCACGCGCCTGGCTGCCACAGGCCCACTCTTAAAAAGATAATGCATAATATAAGATTTTGTTTTTCTTTTCTTTTGTTTCTTTCTGCTCTGACAGGTAACTTTGATTGTCATTGACAGTTTTAAGAATTCAATACCAACCAATGAAGGGGTATGAATATCCTTGCTTAAAGAAAGTTAAAAAGGCCAGGTGTGGTGGCTCACACCTGTAATCTCAGTACTTTGGGAGGCTGAGGTAGGTGGATCACCTGAGGTCAGGAGTTTGAGACCAGCCAGGCCAACATGATGAAACCCACCTCTACTAAAAATAAAAAAATTAGCCGGGCATGGTGGGGGGTGCCTGTAATTCCAGCTACTTGGGAGGCTGAGGCAGGAGAATCGCTTGAACCTGGGAGGCGGAGGTTGCAGTGAGCTGAGACCATGCCACTGTACTCCAGCCTGGGCAACAAGAGCAAAATTCCATCTGAAAAACAAAACAAAAAAAAAGTAAAAACCAAAGTGCTCCAAAGAAGACTTAACTCCCCAGACCAGGCCTTCAGAGGCTGTGCCAATAAAGAGATGCTATGTTCATTGTTGCAAACACATCCATTCCTGGGTTACCCTCTGAACTTAGGCAGTGGGAAACTTTTTTTATTTAACATTACCACTGGTTTTAGCAGTGAAATCACTCCTAAAAGGGAGGGTACTGTGCAAATTAATGTTATAATTAAATGCTTGGTACTAAAGTAATCTT